>NC_060130.1:694425125-699425125 GCF_021461395.2 Schistocerca americana
GATGTAGTGACAGAGCGATGCTGAGCCCTCCTGCTTGCATCCTGAGTGGAATCCCACCTACATGCACAAGGGATGACACACCAAAGGACACCACATCTGTACTGAAGGGCTCATGGGCAGATGAGGTACAGAATGACACAGTGCTACTGCCTGGTGCCACGGAAGGGAGTGTTCCAATGAAGGTGTTGGGCACAGCACTGACACACTGACTGCTAAACAACACATGCTGTGGCTGTTCATCCATGGATGGCTGCTGGCAGAGAGGACGTCACTTTACTAGTGGACCTGGAGACCCAACGATGCCAAATGGCTACTCCCAACGTCAATAATATCTGTGAGTACCATAAACTGACGATGTTGCAAGATACGCTGAGTGCAGCAGCTATAGACATAGCCTTCTTACAGAAGGCTTATGCTGTGGATTTCATTGGCCCTTTCAGATACACTGCTCACATGTTCGCCACTGGCTGTGGCATGGAAATCCTTCTCCAAAATGGCTTAATTTCGGGAGACTTCGCATTTCTGCTTGACGCAACAGTTATGGTACTCCATGATGTCAGAATCATAACCATCTACATGCCCTCCTGGATGGGGCCGTCGCTGTAAACAGTCCGCATTCTTCATGGATATGGTCACCTCTCCTTATGGGACATCAGAATGCCTCAATTTTTGATGGGGATTTTAATTCAATCCCAAAGCTAAAGCACCAACTGCCACACTATGCTCTATGTGCAGCATTCTTCACTATCATCACCAACCAGTGACTTGGGACATGTGGAAGCACGTACATGGCGATAGGGAGGGTTTCACACACTATACCAGCCATTCCTCCAGCCGCAAAGACCGTGTCTATTTCTCATGCTCCATTGTTTGGGGCACATGGGCAGCTGTAATATGGCCGTTGGTTTTCCTGATCATGCAACCTATATGAGCACTGTTACCTTGTGCTGCCAGATGGTATGGACCGTGCAAGGTCCCTGGAAATTCAAAGTGTCACTCCTACATTCGCCTCCTATTAGTGCTCCACAGGATCTACCGCCAGTTACTAATGCCAGCCTGGACAGATGTAGACCATGACTTGATGTCCCTTTCAATACATCTTCTGGGTGTCTTTCTCGAAGGGTTGCTTGTTCCTGTCCATAAACCAAATGGTGGAACCTGTATCAGTGACTATTGTCCCCTGTCGCTCCTGAAATCTAATATGAAGCTCTTTACTGAGCTTTAGCCAGCTCACGTTTGAAGGGTCACCTCCTTTGTGGTCTCCCACGGTCAGGCATCTTTAGGAGGTGATCACAAAATCTGGACTGTGTTATGTTGGCACCACGACATGACCACTCTTGCGTGGACACGGCGCATGATAGGGGTCTTTGGCTCCCTTGATTTCAGCAAGGCCTTTGTTTGGGTTGACCACTCCTATCTGGCAGCAGTATGCAGAATATGGGATTCCCAGACAGTTTCATGGTGGTAATAATGTGTCTGCTCCAGGATATGGCATCTTAGATCTTGTACAATAATCATCTTACGCTGCCCATCCTGGTACACCAATCAGTGTTGCAGGAATGCTCTCTCTCTGCTAACCTGTACACTCTCACCATGGAACCGTTACCTAGCAGCCTTCGCCAATGCCTCACCGGCAGTCATTGTTGGTGGCCAGAGTTTTTGTTGCATGGCCTACACAGATTGCATGGTCCTACTCCTGTGCAACAGTAATTATGTTCTAGAAGTGTGGGCGAGGATGGTGTCCTACAGCGTTGCTTCAGGCAGTGATATTAACATTTGGAAATCTCAAAATGGCTCTGAGCACTATGGGATTCAACTGCTGAGGTCATTAGTCCCCTAGAACTTAGAACTAGTTAAACCTAACTAACCTAAGGACATCACAAACATCCATGCCCGAGGCAGGATTCGAACCTGCGACCGTAGCGGTCTTGCTGTTCCAGACTGCAGCGCCTTTAACCACATGGCCACTTCGGCCGGCTCTGCAAATCTCACGCACTGGCTATAGGATGTGGGCTACCTGATGAATGCATTGCTCCCGGTGAGTCTGCAACGTGATACGATGTCTGGGCATTGAATTTACTGAGTGAGGTGGCACAATGTTTAGCACACAGGACTCGCATTCAGGAAGATGACGGTTCAAACCTGTGTCCATCCTTCCTGATTTGGATTTTCTGTGATTTCCCTCAACTGCTTGAGGCAAATGCCAGGGTGGTTCCTTTTACAGGGTGGGACCGATGACCTCGATGTTTGGTCCCTTCCGCCAGATCAACGAACCATTGATTGGGTTGACCACTCCTATCTGGCAGCAGTGATGCAGAATATGGGATTCCCAGACAGTTTCGTGGTCTCTTGCGTGGACACGGCGCATGATTAGGGGTCTTTGGCTCCCTTGATTTCAGCAAGGCCTTTGATTGGGTTGACCACTCCTATCTGGCAGCAGTGATACAGAATATGGGATTCACAGACAGTTTCGTGGTGATAATAATGTGTCTGCTCCAGGATATGACATCTCAGATCTTTGGCACTTACGCTATGTGATCAGAAGTATCCGCACACAGGGCTGAAAATGACTTACAAGTTCGTGGCGCCTTCCATCCGTAATGCTGGAATTCAATATGGTGTTGTCCCACCCTTAGCCTTGACGACGACTTCCACCGTCGCAGGCATATGTTCAATCAGGTGCTGGACGGTTTCTTGGGGAATGCAACCCATTGTTCACGGAGTGCTGCACTGAGGAGAGGTATCGATGGCGGTCGGTGAGGCCTGACACCAAGTCGGCGTGTCAAAACATCCCGCAGGTGTTCTATAGGATTCAGGTCAGGATTCTGTGCAGGACAGTCCATTACAGGGATCTTCTTGTCGCGTAACCACTCCTCCACAGGCCACGCATTATGAACAGCTGCTCGATCGTGTTTAAAGATGCAGTCGCCATCCCCGAATTGCTCTTCAACAGTGGGAAGCAAGAAGGTGCTTAAAACATCAATGTAGGGTTGTGCTGTGATAGTGCCACGCAAAACAACAAGGAGTGCAAGCCCCTTCCATGAAAAACATGACCACACCATAACACCACTGCATCCTAATTTTACTGTAGACACCATACACACTGGCAGATGAAGTTCACTGGGCATTTGCCACACCCACACCCTGGTATCGGATCGCCACATTGTGTACCATGATTAGTCCCGCCACACAACGTTTTTCCACTGTTCAATCGTCCAATGTTTACGCTTTTTACACCAAGCGAGGCGTCGTTTGGCATTTACCGGCGCGATGTGTGGCTTATTAGCAGCCACTCGACCATGAAATCTACGTTTTTTCACCACCCGCCTAACTCTCACAGCACCTGCAATGAATGCTGATTCAGTTTGGAATTCCTGTATGATGGTCTGGTTAGATGTTTGCCTATTGCACGTAAAGACCCTCTTCAACTGTCGGCGGTCTCTGTCAGTCAACAGACGAGGTCGGCCTGTACGCTTTCGTGCGCTGAGCGTCCCTTCACGCCTGCCAGTGCGGTTAAAGGCGCTTCAGTCTGGAACCGCGCGACCGCTACGGTCGCAGGTTCGAATCCTGCCTCGGGCATGGATGTGTGTGATGTCCTTAGGTTAGTTAGGTTTAAGTAGTACTAAGTTCTAGGGGACTCATGACCTCAGATGTTAAGTCCCATAGTGCTCAGAGCCATTTGAACCATTTTTTTGTCCCTTCACGTTTCCATTTCATTGACACATCGGAAACAGTAGACCTGGGGATGTTTAGGAGTGTGGAAATCTCGCGTACAGTCGTATGACACAAGTGACACCCAATCAGCTGCCCACGTTCGAAGTCCTTAAGTTCTGTGGAGAGCCCCATTCTGCTCTCTCACGATGTCTAATGACTACTGAGTTCGCTGATGTGAAGTACCTGGCAGTAAGTGGCAGCACAAATCCCATAATATGAAAAACATATGTTTTTGGAGGTGTCCGGATACTTTTGATCACATAGTGTATTATACCAGATCCTGGCAGAGCTCCTTGACAATCGACTCTGAACCCTGGACATGCTGCAATGGACCCAGTATGCTGCGCCGCAAATTCCACACCCTGGACATGCTGCAATGGACCTAGTATGCTGCCGCTTATGTTGTGCCGCAAAGTCCACACCCGGCACAGACTTTCCTTATTCTGTCGTGAATGGCCAGATACATGTTGGGTGCACTGAGTTCCTTTGTGAGTTAAGGCATGTTATTTAAAGTCAGCTAGGAGTTCCTCACGCTCCCAAGGGCAAAAGAGGCCTCATTCTTCATCATGTCCAACATCGAGCTACAACCCTCTTTGTAAGCATGCATGTCAAAATGTGGTGCTGTACTCCAACTCACCTCATCACCCTGTTGAGGGCCCTTACCCTGTGTTCCCTCATTGCCCCAGTGCCGCTACTACATGTCCCGGCGCCCTTTTTCTACTTGAGCTATTTCTTTCTTGAATACAGCTACCTACGGACCGTACTTCTCCCTCCATGTCTACCAACGGTGAACATAGTGTATATGATTTGCTGCAATCGCGGCTTCTGCTAAATGCGATTGAAGAAAAACGCCCCGTTATTCGGCAGAATGCCATGTCGTGGGCAGTACACGTTCCTAGTCTTGCGTCAGATGTCCAATCTGTCTGGCACATGACGGTTAATGGGAAGCAGGTATGCCAGTCGTGACTCCACCAGATACATCCGGCGGTATCACCATTACGTACCATGTGTGGCGTACGAGGGCGATGGCCATCGACTTGTCTGCGACGAAGTGAGAGATGTTTGGCGTTTGGTCTGTTGGTCCGCCACATGTTGGCATCCATCACAAGCACGAACCCTTACAGCATCACCGCACAAATGCTTCTCTTACTGGACAAAAACTATTTCCTATGGATGAGGACACATCCAGTGACTTGGATTAGCGGGAATGCTGTCCAGTACCCGCTTGGCGCCCATGACAAATCAACCCTCGATTTCTGGTAATATCTTAACGACTGACGTAGAGAAGTTGTCAAGAACCTTAAGCACCAACAATATTTCTCGAACATTTTCTGCAGTGCTTTCCACAACTCCCTCGCAGCTGGATCATCCATACTAGGAGCAGTTGACATATGTTGTTCCTTCTTCCAATTTACAGATTCGATCCCTTCAACGGTTATTCAACACACCAGCGAGAAGACGTATATCAATGATCTACTGATGGTCGCCAGCACGCAGGGTTCGTGTCTTGGTCCTGCGCAAATTTTCATAGTTGTCATTTCCTTATATAGTTGATGGTTGTTCGTATTCGCAATTGCGAATACATTTCATGTACAAATTGATGCAGTCAGTAAATACTAGTTTTATCTAGACACAACTGGAACTGAGTAAGAAATGATTTTGGTCGTTGTTATAGATATTGTGCTGTGTACTTGATCAAATTCTTAAAATGTGGTGATGCAAACAGACAACGGAGAAATGAATGATGTTTAAAAATAGCGTTCCACTGATAAACCTGAAATGACAAAAAGTTAACGGAAACTATATTGCGTGACAATTTACTGAAAACTGCTTTAGACCGTTGAAAAATTTTCATCGAGAGGCTGAATCACACTGTTAGTTCCGGGTGGAATCAGAATTCTATTTAACAGTCTTGTCGTCGTCGTCCTAATGAGGGAGATCTCGTTATGTCCAGGCCAAGAGACCAACAAAAGCTATGACTTATTGTGTGCAAATGGTAATAAGACGTTTTGGATGTAACACTGAAAACTATTCTCTTCCATTTTTCTGGATTTTGATACATCGATTACAAGATTTTTACAAGGAAACAGTCCTTTTTTTTTTAACTGTTCGTCCTAATTAGCCTTGATGTTTCTGAAGATAGTTATAAAACTACAGAAACAGTAATCCACTGATACTTATCACTGGCATCGTTGTATACGAATGTGTCACTCCATTCATTGACTGCACAAGCGATTGCCTTTTTTGTCGCTCGAAAGGAAACCTGACTGATTGGCTTTATACGCACCGTTTTAGGAGATAGCAAGTAGCTTCATCTTCACTTTAGCTACGAATCTCTCCGTAGTTTTACCTATCAGTTACGCCTCCTCTACACGTTTACTAGAGGTAAATTTCATAATTTTACGACTCAGTTTTTCGTATAATTTCCTGAATTTGTTTAAACAGGTCGAAGAAACGAGGAAATCAGTAATGTTCATTTCACTTACAATTCAGAGCGCCCAGTCCCGTAGACCTCATTCGGTAGCGGTTCAGTGACTTTCACGAGCGGTTCTAAATATTTCGAATAGTTTTTCTTTCATTTTATTTTGCGAAACGAAACCGGCTTAGGACATTACTTACTTATAAGCGTTCTCTTCTTCCTTCGTTTATCTAAAAACGTTATAGCTTTCTCTTTCTCACTGAAAGCTATCCCTATACATGTTTACTTTGGGTTTGGAAGGTACTCCACTTTTGTTCTAGACTTTAAATAGCACAACAATCATCATTCGAACCACAGTTCACGGAATCGTCAGAGTTATTTCCTGTTACCTCTAATGTTTGCACAATTTATAAAGAAATGTCGACATCATTCGAATGAATGTCCAAGAAATTAACTAATAAATAACGCATATGGAGGTCTTCAGGAGAAATAGACGATTTCGATTCCATATGACGCTTTTCATATTTCATCTTCGCAAGGGTGAAACATTAACTAGATCCCACATTACTGTGAAACTCTGGAATCTGAACGAAGATAGATGCTATTAGTAAGCAAACACCAAGAAATCAAAAAGAATATTAACTGAGTTTTCTTCATCGACATCTATACACGCACTCCGCAAGCCACGGTACGGTACGTGGCGGAGGGTACCTTGTACCAGTACTAGTCATTTCCATTCCCGATCGACTCGCAAATAAAGCGAGGGGAAAATAACTGTCTGTATGTCTCCGTTTGAACCCTAATTTCTCGTATCTTATCTTCGTTGTTGCCTCTGGATCACGGGGTCCCGGGTTAGATTCCCGGCAGGGTTGAGGATTTTCTCTGCCCGGGGACTGGATGTTTGTATTGTCATCATCATTTCATTATCATCGTCATTCGTGACAGTGGCTAGGTTGGACTGTGTCATTGGTCCCACCCTGTAAAAGGAACCATCCTGGCATTTGGCTCAAGCAGTTGAGGGAAATCACAGAAAATCCAAATCAGGAAGGATGGACACAGGTTTGAACCGTCATTCTCCTGAGTGTGAGTCCTGCGTGCCAACCATTGTGCCACCTCACTCAGTAAATTCAATGCCCAGACATCGTATCACGTTGCAGATTCACAGGGAGCGATTGGGCTGTTCAAAAATTGGGACTTTGTACGGGTGCTGACTACCGCGCATTTGAGCGCCCCACAAACCAAACAGCATCATCTCATCTTCGTGGTCCTTTCACGAAATGTATGTTGTTGGCAGTAGAATCGTTCTGTAGTCAGCTTCGAATACCGGTTCTCTAAATTTTACCATCACAATTAGAACAGTGCTTCACCTTCCCTCCAGCACTGCAACTAAAACAGTCTCGCTTCAGTCCTCGGTTGGCAAAAATCGGAAACCTTCGGTCAAGTAGTATATTTGTTTCAGCACCCGAAGCCGACCCTTGACATCCTACAATACCGTAACAAAATAACAACAAGATCTCCACTCTTGAACATTACCGAGCTCTGTACTCAGCAGCTGTGTGAACCAAGAGCACTGTTCCCAGATAACCTACGTTATGTGACAGACGTCAGTTGGATAGAAGTCCTTAACTTAACCTAACCTATCCTAGATGGAATGATACTTTGATAACACTATGTGTATACAATCGTGCGCCACGGGAAAGGTTTCTTCTAGTAGATATAAGATAAGAACAAGAGGTATATGAGAGTCCATGGACCTCTTTGGGTTGGTTTCTAAAATGTCTTTTCTTTCTTAGTCAGTTTCTGTAAACTGTGTGAGGATTAATGATGCAAAAACTTTACTACCAAAACTTGAACAATGGCGAATAAAAAATGTAGGAAATATTTCAGATACAATGGCAGGAAATGTTGGTCAACTTAAGAGAAGAGTAGAGTCAATATTAGAGTACAAACATCTGTATTTTGCATGTCACCATCGCATTTTAAGAGAAACCTTATAAGAAATTTTGCAAAATTGGTGCAACAACTGCTTCTCAGTCAAATGTTTGGGAAAAATTCCAGACTGAGTTATGTAAGCAAGATCGGAGGAAATATAAAACAAATTTGGTTGAAAAAGCCGGCCGAAGTGGCCGTGCGGTTCTAGGCGCTGCAGTCTGGAACCGTGAGACCGCTACGGTCGCAGGTTCGAATCCTGCCTCGGGCATGGATGTGTGTGATGTCCTTAGGTTAGTTAGGTTTAAGTAGTTCTAAGTTCTAGGGGACTGATGACCTGAGAAGTTGAGTCCCATAGTGCTCAGAGCCATTTGAACCATTTGGTTGAAAAATTACTGTTTGAAGTAGGAAATGATATAAATTATTGTGATGACAGGTATGTAAAAGCAAAATTCATTCTGGAACTTCCTGGCAGGTTAAAACCATGTGCTGGACCGAGATTCCAAGTCGGGAACTTTACCTTTCGAGGGCAAGTGTTCTACCGACTTTTTTTTATTTGTTACAAATCGCAGGCGCTACTCTTCTCTTCCAAAGACGCTACTTGTTTCTTTTTAAAGACCTCTTCTACTTCATGCGTTGGCCTCTATCACCCATAGTACCCCCAAAAACCTTTCTAACCAAAAACAAAAACAAAGCTAGTGCCACCGCCACTTTCGCCCCAACAGCTAACTAGGACAGTTGTTTGCCATCACTTCAGGCTCCACCCACGAACAAAATGTTAAATACGCCTCTGATCTTTTTTTTTTAAAAAAAAAGGGTAAAGGAAAGGGTACAATACTTTTTATCATATTTTTTAATTTTTTTGTTGTTATGTTTTTATTTGTAATTCTCTTTTTTATCTTTATTTTTTTAAATCTTCTTCCGGGGATGTCCACACCAGCCAGACGGCGGGATGTCCAGGTCGTCTTCTCGTTCAGTGAGAGTGAAACAATCTGTAATTACCGGTGATGTCTCTCAGCAGTCCATCATGTGGTATATCTCAATCTCTTCTCACACCCGGTATCGACTGAGCTACCCAAGCACGACTCATGACCCATCCTCAAAGCTTCGTTCTAACAGACGTTTATCAATTATTGGGTGGAGATACAGATAACTTTTTTTTTCTTAGAGCTGTAGGCTTTTAAGAGGATTGAAATCAATGCAGAACTGTTGATCTCAGCGTAAAGCGTGAAAATGAACCTAATTTAAAAACTAAGAAAATGTTGAAAGTTTAAAGGACTGTTAATGACATCTGCATGTAGACAGTTTTTTCCCTGACTTTTAAAAAGTCATCTCATGGACGTCATTATCAGGCTAATCTCAATATTTTATATAACATTAATTTAGTGACATGTTTTTAATAATATATATTATTTCAAGGCTACAATCACTGTATAATGCAGGACAAAGAACAATGCAATTCTTTTTCCAAGTTGTATCTGAATGGAAACAAAAACTTTTTACCTAACATTAACTTAATAAAATGCATATTGTATAATGTTATAAGGTAATCAATAAAGATGAATTAAAATACAGTCTTTTATAAGTTTTACACATACCATACTTTTAGTTTCTCTGATTCCTTCATTTTCAGTTTAGGTTTTGTTATATTACCTTTTAAAAACAATTACTAAACTTTTTTATGAACAAAATAAAAAGGAAATAATTATACTGGGGAAGTACATACAATCGAATGTTTTGATGGTTTTGCCACTTTGTATAAAAAGTCAGTTTGAGGATACGCACTGAGACTTGTTAAGTACCACTAAATCTTTAAGTTTTAGTAAACAAGTACTGCGAATAAAGCTTCAATGAAACAAAATTTTCTATGTTTTTAGAACGTATGATTCCCATTTTCTGGAGGAAAAGGAGAATTTTTTGGTAAAAATCGTAGTTTTTCTGGATATTAACCTCAATGAGGCAAGTGATAACACCATAAATTTGAAATGAACATACCATACTCATTTTCTTGGAATTTGTTAACTTCGATTTCTTCTGACCACCCTGAAGTGTCACAGTTCCCAAGTCGTAACATCTCTCACAACTGGTAGATTTCAAAAACTTTTAATTGATAGTGGGAACATTGGCTACCACAGCATCGTACCAAAGTGGCACCTCAAATTTTCAGCGAATTGTGATTTTCAGTCTTTCTTGACGTTGTGATAACGGGAAGAAATGTCTTATTAAAGACTAAAAATCACAATTTGCAGAGAATTTGAGGCAAAAAGTTCCAAATGATTTGTGTGATCAGTTTGGTACGATACTGTGGTAGGCAATGTTCCCACTGCGCTGTAAAATACACTACAGAAGAAGTATTGGTTTCTTCTTCTGCTATTAAACCAAAAGCTGACTATAGTTTGAAATAAGACTGAAGCAAATGTAGGGCGCCAGTGTGAGAACAGAAAGGACAACCGTGATGCGTTTTAATTAGTATAAGAAGGAGAGATCCCTCAGTCGGGCAAGTAGGTTGCAAAACTGAAACAGGGAAATCGACAGCATTAAGTTAGATATAGTGGGAAATGGTGAAGTTTGGTGGCAGGAGGAACAGGACTTCTGGCCAGGTGATTACAGGGCTATAAATACAAAACCAAATAAGAATAATGTGGGAGTAGGTTTAATAATGAATAAGGAAATAGGAATGCAGGTAAGTTACTACGAAAAGCATACCCATCACGGAAATACAAGTTTATATACCCCATTATACCCCATGAACCATGGACCTTGCCGTTGGTGTGTGTGTGCTGGGGGGGGGGGCGGTGGCGGAGGGGGGGGGGGGGGGGCGCTTGCGTGCCTCAGTGATACAGATAGCTGTACCGTAGGTGCAACCACAATGGAGGGGTATCTGTTGAGAGGCCAGACAACGTGTGGTTCCTGAAGAGGAGCAGCAGCCCTTTCAGTAGTGGCAGGGGTAACAGTCTGGATGATTGATTGATGTGGCCTTTGTAACACTAACCAAAATTGCCTTGCTGTGCTGGTACTGCGAGCGGCTGAAAGCAAGGGGAAACTACAGCCGTAATTTTTCCCGAGGGCATACAGCTTTTCTGTACGGTTAAATGATGATGGCGTCCTCTTGAGTAAAATATTCCAGAGGTAAAATAGTCCCCCATTCGTATTTCCGGGCGGGCACTACTCAGGAGGACGTCGTTATCAGGGGAAAGAAAACTGGCGTTCTATGGATCGAAGCGTGGAATGTCAGATCCCTTAATCGGGAAGGTAGGTTAGAAAATTTAAAAAGGGAAATGGATACGTTAAAATTAGATGTAGTGGGAATTGATGGAGTTCCGTGGGCGGAGGAACAAGATTTCTGGTTAGGTGAATACAGGGTTATAAATACAAAATAGGGGTAATGCAGGAGTAGGTTTAATAATGAACAAAAAATAGGAATGCGGGTAAGCTACTACAAACATCATAGTGAACGCATTATTGTGGCCAAGATAGATACGAAGCCCACGCCTACCACAGTAGTACAAGTTTATATGCCAACTAGCTCCGCAGATAACGAAGAGATTGATGAAATGTGTGATGAGATAAAAGAAATTATTCAGATAGTGAAGGAAGATGAAAATTTAGCAGTCATGGGTGACTGGAATTTGATATTAGGAAAAGGAAGAGAAGGTAACGTAGTAGGTGAATATGGAATGGGGGTAAGGAATGAAAGAGGAAGCAGCCTGGTAGAATTTTGGACAGAGCATAACTTAATCATAGCTAACACTTGATTCAAGAACCATGTAAGAAGGTTATATACATGGAGAGGCCTGGAGATACTGGAAGGTTTCAGATAGATTATATAATGGTAAGACAGAGTCTTTGGAACCAGGTTTTAAACTGTAAGACATTTCCAGGGGTAGATGTGGACGCTGACCACAATCTATTGGTTATGAACTGTAGATTAAAACTGAAGAAACTGCAAAAAGGTGGGAATTTAAGGAGATGGGACCTGGATAAACTGACAGAACCAGAGGTTGTAGAGAGTTTCAGGAAGAGCATTAACGAACGATTGACAAGAATGGCGGAAAGAAATGCAGTAGAAGAACAATGGGTAGCTTTGAGAGATCAAATAGTGAAGGGCGCAGAAGATCAAGTAGGTAAAAAGACGAGAGCTGGTAGAAATCCTTGGGTAACAGAAGATATATTGAATTTAATTGATGGAAGAATAAAATATAAAAAAGCAGTAAATGAAGCAGGCAAAAAGGAATAGAAACGTCTCAAAAATGAGATCGACAGAAAGTGCAAGATGGCTAAGCAGGGATGGCTAGAGGACAAATGTGAGGATATAGAGGCATAAATCACTAGGGGTAAGATAGATACTGCATACAGGAAAATTAAAGAGACCTTTGGAGAAAAGAGAACCACTTGTATGAATATCAAGAGCTCAGATGGAAACCTAGTTATAAGCAAAGAAGGGAAAGCAGAATGGTGGAAGGAGTATATAGAGTGTGTATACAAGGGCGACGTACTTGAGGACCATATTATGGAAATGGAAGAGGATGTAGATGAAGATGAAATGGGAGATATGATACTGCGTGAAGAGTTTGACAGAGCACTGAGAGATCTAAGTCGAAAGAAGGCCCTGGGAGTAGAAAACATTCCAATAGAACTACTGATAGCCTTGGGAGGGCCAGCCCTGACAAAACTCTACCATCTGGTGAGAAAGATGTATGAGACAGGGAAATACAGTCAGACTTCGAGAAGAATATAATAATTCCAATCCCAAAGAAAGCAAGTGTTGACATAAGTGAAAATTACCGAACTATCAGTTTAATAAGTCACGGCTGCAAAATACTAACATGAATTCTTTACAGACGAATGGAAAAACTGGTACAAGCGACCTCGGGGAAATTCAGTTTCCATTCCGTAGAAATGTTGGAACACGTGAGGCAATACTGACCCTACGACTTATCTTAGAAGACATATTAAGGGAAGGCAAACCTACGTTTCTAGCATTTGTAGACTTAGAGAAAGCTTTTAACAATGTTGACTGGAATACTCCTTTTCAAATTATGTAGGTGGCAGGGGTAAAATACAGGGAGCGAAAGGCTATTTATAATTTGCACAGAAACCGGATGGCAGTTTTAAGAGTCGAAGGCACGAAAGGGAAGCAGTGGTTGGGAAGGGAGTGAGACAGGGTTGTAGCCTATCTCCAATGTTATTCAATCTGTATATTGAGCAAGCAGTAAAGGAAACAAAAGAAAAATTCGGAGTAGGAATCAAAATCCATGGAGAAGAAATAAAAACTCTGAGGTTTACTCATGATATTGCAATTCTGTCAGAGACAGCAAAGGACCTGGAAGAGCAGTTGAGTGGAATGGATATTGTATTGAAAGGAGGATATAACATTAACATCAACAAAAGCAAAACGAGGATAATGGAATGTAGTCGAATTAAATCGGGTGATACTGAGGAAATTTTTTTAGGAAATAAGTTTTGCTATTTGGGGAGCAAAATAACTGAGGATGGTCGAAGTAGAGAGGATATAAAATGTAGACTGGCAGAGACAAGGAAAGAGTTTCTGAAGAAGAGAAATTTGTTATCGCGAAATACAGATTCAGGTGTTAGGAAATCTTTTCTGAAAGTATTTGTGTGCTGTGTAGCCATGTATAGAAGTGGAACACGGACGATAAGCGCCGGCCGAAGTGGCCGTGCGGTTAAAGGCGCTGCAGTCTGGAACCGCAAGACCGCTACGGTCGCAGGTTCGAATCCTGCCTCGGGCATGGATGTTTGTGATGTCCTTAGGTTAGTTAGGTTTAACTAGTTCTAAGTTCTAGGGGACTAATGAACTCAGCAGTTGAGTCCCATAGTGCTCAGAGCCACGGACGATGAGCAGTTTTGACAAGAAGAGAAGCTTCTGAAATGTGTTGCTACAGAAGAATGACGAAGATTAGATGGGTGGATCATGTAACTAATGAGTTACTGAATAGAATTGAGGGGAAAAGAGAGCCGTGGCCCACCCTGATTACAATAATGAATCGGTTGATAGGACACATTCTGAGACATGAAGAGATCACCAATTTAATATTGGAGGGAAGTCTGCGGTGTAAAACTCATAGAACGAGACCGAGCGAGGTGGCGCAGTGGCTAGTCCACTGGACTCGCATTCAGGAGGACGACAGTTGAATCCTGCGTCTGGCCATCATGGTTTAGGTTTTCCGTGATTTCCCCACATCGCTTCAGGCAAATGCCGAGTTGGTTCCTTCGAAAGGGCACGGCAGACTTCCTTCACCATCCTTCGCTAATCCATTGAGACCGATGAACTAGCAGATTGGTCTCCTCCCCCAAATCAACCCCCCCCCCCCCCTCATAGAACGAGATCAAGAGATGACTACAGTAAGCAGATTCAGTAGGATGTAGATTGCAACAGTTATTCAGAGATGAAGAGGGTTATTCAGGATAGAGTAGCAAGGATAGCTGTATCAAACCAGTCTTTGGAATGAAGACCATGCAGTAACAACAAGGGCAGTTCTGGCACGAAGGATGTCACCATCCCCTTCCCGTAACTTTTCTTCCCTATAATTCTCAAGGTCAAGGTCATTCCTCCTCCAACTCGTCCACTGTTCTGAAACAAAGGGCATTGTTCTGAAAGTCACACCCTGCCCGTGCCACTGTTATGGAACAAAGAACACCATCATCTACTCCCCCTTGAGTTTCCTAGTTCTGGGACATAGGGCACTGCCACCTCCTGCCTCCTGGATTGCCCATTTATGGGACAAAGGGTACTGTCTCCCACCACTCCCCAAAGTCCAACCCAATCCGTATCACATAGACCATTTACCCTACGTGCGACATTCAAAATGGAGGAATATTCAAATATAGCCCAGTTGTTCTACAGAGTTTTCCCTCACTGATAGGAAAAGCATATGGTGTATAGCATATGGTACTGGCCCTGCGCTGTCAAGCGACCCCCACAGCGGCCATCATTATCAGATCTGAACTGAAAATAGTAACACTGTTTAGTACTGTGTCCCCATGATTATATGTTATTTTTAAAGCACTGGAAATAATAGCTCGTTGACATAAAATTATAAAGAATATATATTAGATGTAATTATATTTTTTAATTTTATTCTATGTATGGCAAATAAAGACAAGAATTTTATTTGTATGGTCTGATTCGTTGTGCACTGTTTGGAATTTGAGCCAAACTATTGCTGACAGTATTATTTACTTCACAGAGGACGGCTAAACATCGTTTCTTAATGTGCCCTTGCACCAAACCATGTAAGAATGTGAACCAATGAAACAGTCAAGAAACAACAATGCTTTTGCAGAATCTGACAGCCAATTGTCTGAAATAAAATCAAAAATTAGCGTTGATTGAGATAATTTAGTGCTGTTTTTGTGATCCCCTTTTATGTTGCTTTCACTAACTTTAAGCTTAGATACAGTGTCTTTTTACAGTGTTTTGTACGAAGTTCCAAGGCATTTCTGTAAAGCTGTCATGCATGTTTCAATTGTAACCAATTCAAATACGCCAAGGCTCTCATTCTCTCATGCTAAGCACAACGTAGGTTAAGCTTTTCTAACCAGAGTGTAAACTTCGTATGAAGACGCATTTTACTTTTTAATATGAGATGTTATAATTTATAATTAATTTCTCTACAGTCTGCATAGATTGGTACCTGCAACAGGGGGAAACTTTCAGTTCTGCTTATAAAAATTTGGAACATTGGTTACCATACGTTTCTTTTCGCACTTCATATAAACAAGAGTAAGAGCACATAGCCATCTCAAAAATGTTTCAATTTTTTGATCCAGAGACTTAGTAGTCTAAAACTATGGCTTATCCTTTCCTTGCTAGGGGAATGAAGTTAATAAGAGTCTTTTGTGATGGGGAGTTCTAGTTCTTTGAGTGATGTACATCTCGTTCCAAAGGTAATGGTACAAAAATATACATGCTTAGCATCTTTTCTAACTTCAATGAATGAAATAAATTTTTACTGAACGTTATATTCACATATTTTTATGGAAGTAAACAAAACATAAAACGATGGTATTCACTGCAGTGCTACGGGTTCTGTGCGACTTTACACCAACTCTGGGGATAAGGATAGTGATTTTGTCTTTGATTTTCTTGACCACAAGCCGAATTCAATCGGATGGGAGCGGTAGCACATATTTCTCGTGGAAGGTGTGCCCGATGGACGGCATATGCTCCAAGCAGTTTATTAATTTAACTTTTGCAACTTGTGTCCACCATTGATAAAGGGAAGGAATTTTGAACTTACCACCAAGCTCGAAAGCCATGCTTACTCAATTTGTGCATCGTAAAAGCCTCTCTTAAAATTATTAAGTTGAAATTCCAGCCAGCACACGTATATATTGTGGGTGATGACACATACTAATGTTAAAAACAGCATGATCTGGACATTGCATTGGCTCACTTTGTCAGTTTTTGTGAACAATGGTGTCGGGCGTAAAAATTAAAATAAATGTTGCTACAACCACACCCAACAAACATGCAGAAAATACTGTTCTCTGTGTGAAAATGTATATGCAGGATTTAATAAAATGGCATTTGATTGACAAATTACAGAAGTGGGGGGTAGTGTTGGCATTTAGGTAAACCGTACTATGATAAAGCAGTGCACGTACCTGAAAAAGATTGACACAGCGAGCATGTTGTATTTAAGAAGTGCCTAGAATTGGGCCTACCACTCTACTCACTGAGCCCCAATCATAAAGTTATTTCAGCCGAAGTGAAGCCGATTTCGGAGCAAAGTAGGTGTAAAAGGCCACGTAGGTTTGTTTGTGTGTGTGTGTGTGTGTGTGTGTGTGTGTGTTTGTGTGTGTTTTTTCGCCATACATCAACAAACTATAGTTCTCAGACAAGTGTTCGCAAATGCTTGGGAAAACGAAGCCCCGGTGTCTCATTTGAGGGTGAGAGAACAAAAATAAAATCGATGCCTAAAATAACCGGTGTGTATAAAAGTAGGACAGTAGTGTACGTTCAAGAACAGGGGCAAGGGGGATAGGCAACCTGTACTTCCGGAGGGAACTAACTGATAAGCAGTAGTTATAATGAGCCAGTTCTAGCCAAGATAACGAACTAATCTCGAGGTCACTGGCAAGGGCTCCTAGTGTCATGTTACACACTTGTCTAGTTATATTCATATAAGTAAGAAAAAAGGGTCCCTACATATTTGGCTACCTAGTTTAAGGTACTTTTCAAGGTCACTAAACTACCCATGAATTAACATGCATGTAGATCATGGCAGATAGGAAACTTCGTAGGATTTTTGACAGGTTAGCGAAAAGACAAACAAATATTTTCATAGAAATTCTTTATTAATTCCTGCATATACATTTACACACAGAGAACAGTCTTTTCTGCCTGTTTGTTCGGTGTGGTTGTAACAACATTTATCTTAATTTTTAACTTATAATTTGGTCCACTTCCGGTAGCTGAGTGGTCGGCGCGACAGACATTTCGAGAAAGCATAAAAATCCTGTTGCTGTACAATGCAAAGTGGAATTAGGTAACATTAAAATGGATTTTATAACGGAAGAGGTCTCTGGAATAATGCAACAGTTTCGTTTAGACGAATATTACCTTTTGAATTTGGAAAGAATACCAGATTTTGCCAGGATTTTTAACAAAATGGAGATTTGCGACTATGTACTATCAAACCATGATTTCTGTATGGAAGGAAGTTGCCAGGGAAACAGAAATGCGATTCTGTACAACGATAAGGCAGTTGGGATCGGCCATTTAATTTGAATGAGCTCCAATTGTAGATTAAAAATATATAAAAAATTATATGTCAAATCACAAGTACAGGAGTGTACAAAGTAATTGGTGACCACATTACCGGTTTTATCAAGTGCCCTGATATGCGACTGTGAGAAACATTTATGTCCTTCTTGGCTAAAGAATATGGTATTATCAGGTTCGAGGTGTTTGTCCATGAGCAAGACTTTTTAAGTGTTTCAAACTCTAACAGACGCTATCTATAATGTGCGCCACTGTACTCGGTGCCGAT
Source organism: Schistocerca americana (assembly GCF_021461395.2). NCBI lineage: Eukaryota > Metazoa > Arthropoda > Insecta > Orthoptera > Acrididae > Schistocerca > Schistocerca americana. Next base: position 694,443,204 of record NC_060130.1, read on the forward strand.
CACAGCTAAGTGGTGTCAGCTAACGAATAACTTGCAGAGCAACTGATATGTGATGTTCAGCAACATTATGTAGTTTGTCTGCTGGGACAGTAAGAACACTAGAAAATCGTCAGTTGCGTAAGCAAATTTTCCACATGCTCAAGACCCAGAAAAGATTATTAACTACATCCTCTCTGCGTACAGTTTTAACGCTTTGGAGATTCTTAACACTGACTTCACCACAGACGATAAAAGTATTACACACATGTGTTATATTAAAGCAGGAAAAACATATTTTTCACAATCTAGGGCACTGTTCACCACAATACCATCAAATATAGATACTTCCAACTTTGGGCTGATATCCACAAACAACGTCTCTCCACAAGTCTTATGAAAAAGAATGTATATATCGAACAGACTTAAACCATTTCCCATGAAAGAAATTACACCTTTAAGTGCAGTTAATTTGTTATGTGCATGGAACTGGAGGAAGTCAAAGTCAAAACAAGAAAACTGGAGTATCTGGTGAAACCAGCTGCCACGAAATAAGAATATGAACCGCTATTTGAAAAAGAAGACGCTATTGTAGATATGCAAGCAGAGTTTACATACTTCTGTAAACACAGTGTATGGAAAAATCTGGCTATGACTGGGGAGTACAGAATGTATTCATTTACAGTAAACAGCAATCGAGACTGGTCACATGTCAGAATTTTAACCAAAATTAATGCAACTGAGAGTGTGTACAACATTAAATGATACACGAAAAAGTTTTTCATACACCATTCCCATATGGATCAGCTTAAAAAGAGTGATCACATTGCATCTAAATGTGGAAAAATGGATGTTGTCCACCTAACAAGAGAGCAACCAGTTGCAGAGCTTAAAACCAACAGAATAGCCACATTTAATGGACACTCGTATACAAATGTTGTATAGCTTAAGTCTTAAACGTAAATTCCGCAAGAATGTACAGCAGGAGAGGTGGTGGCATATGTCCAGCAAGATTGGTGTCTTATAGAATAATGCAGGAAATAAGAGTTAAAATTAAACTCCCCAAACGCTCACAGCTTGAAGATTTGCAGGAAGGAATGTAACTAATTGTTAAAGCCATAAAACAGATATTTTACAGGAAAAAATTAGATAGGAATTAGAAATTGAGAATATACCGCCTTTTTATTTGCAAATTACTGGATGGAAAAAGAATTAGGACACGCCAATGTATATTTAATTTATAAGATAAAAATTAAGCTAGATGCTAACAAAACTACACCAAACAAAAATAAAGAAAGTGTTGTTCTCTGTATGTAAATATATATTCACAATTTAATAAGGACTTTGTATGAGAATATTTGCGTACCTTATTCGCTAATCTGCCAAATATCCTAAAAAGTTTTGCAATGCTCTACATGCATATACTTCAGAAGTATGTGGGTGGTTAGGTTACATCGAACAGTAGCTGAGACTAGGTAGCTGAAAGTATAGCGACCACCTTTTCTTACCTATATGGATATAACTATTACAATTGTGTAACCTGATACCGGAAGTTCTTATCAGTGGCCTTGAGATGAAATCGTTATCTTGGCTAGAATTGGCACTTAACTACTACTTACCGTTTAGAGTGTTATCACCAGGCGTGCATACTCCCTATCACTCTTGCCCCTGCCCTTCAACACACACCGCTACCCTACTTATAAACCACCAAATAAGTCTTACAGTCTGGCCGTGATAATGTGGCCAAATGTCCTGGTGTAAGTCTTTCAATTAGACGCCACTTTGGGTACTTGCGCGTCTCTAAGCTTCCCCATTTATCCAACTGGGGAAAGGGAACCTACAGGTTAACAAGGGATCCTAACTATGTTTCGTTTTTGTCAAATATTCACATCACTAAGAGGTGGCCGGTAGTTTAAAAATGTGCAAAAGAAGTCTGGGGGTCCACAGGGATTCGTCACCACGTCCTTTCAGTTTATGTGCAGATGAACTACTGCTACACAAATGGTTCAAATGGCTCTGAGCACTATGGGACTTAACATCGGAGGTCATCAGTCCCCTAGAACTTAGAACTACTTAAACCTAACTAACCTAAGGACATCACAAACATCCATGCCCCTGGCAGGATTCGAACCTGCGACCGTAGCAGTCGCGCGGTTCCGGACTGAAGCGCCTAGAACCGCTCGGTCACCGCGGCCGGCTACTACTGCTAGACAAACAGGCGCAACATCTGGCCCTGATGAAATTGCCTCTGTTCGACGTTGCTTTGGGACCAGGGCACTGCAAAAACAATAACAAGAAGGAACCCATGAAAGGTTGTCGAAACGCCATACATCGTTGTCAGGATCGCAGATGCAGGGTAGCCACTGCTTAAACAATGTTCACGTGTCTGCGTGCAGGGCCATTTTATGATAAATATCGTTTCGCATACCGGTAAATTATATTCGTATGTACCACTGGGAGACATTTTCTTGCGAAAGATAAATTCAACGTTAGCTGCCAGCAAATAATGACGAAATCTTAGATTTTTAACAACGCAGTCTACCCCATAAAAATCACGAGTAGTATAAGGTATGACTGCTTGAAATACTACAACGGCTAAGTCAGATTGCGTGAAATACTGTTTGGTTTAGTTCTCCTTGTCATTTGCCTACACTATGAGTTTGACAGCTGCCCTGTTAAATGGGAAGTGTCAAAATATGCAGTATCAATAGAGGATGATGGGTGGCTTCTATAACTTTTAGAAACTGTATCCTTTTTGCTAAAACGTCGCGTGACTTACGTATTATTCGTAAACCACGTTGTGTGTTTGGGATGTCCATGTTGCTCATGGCACTAAAGGCCTGCTTAGGCCAGTTATATTCCGACATGATTGTATCACTGTATCAATGATAAGGCATATAGATTCAAATTATTGGGTCCTGGGTATCAACTGTCTGGATGAAAATGGGGCAAGGAGCAGTTGGAAGTTCGACAAAGCTTTTATCGGAGCACACGATAAGAGATCGGAAGCGTCCGACACTATTTTCATGGGCCGAGAGGTAAATTCAAGTCTACACTCGCTTCACCCATGTGTATACTAGAGTCGGTCAGTACTCGCATCAAGCTCGCTCGCTATTCGCGAGAATGGCAGCTGCTCGGGTGTGACGCTTGAGCACAGGCGCTCGCTAGCGAGACGACTCGGTCATACTCGTAGCGCAAGGGATATCGGCCAAGTTTATTAATCAGAGGTCTGCGATAAAACTGCATATATGATGTGTACACCCCATCTTCGTAATATTTTGACCTTTGCATTTTCGTGCTTCCCTGTTTACAAACATAATAGAAGAAGGAAATGGTCACACGATTTGTTCCCTGGGCATGTGCCAAGAAGGGAAGCTTTTCTCTGTTATGATCAAACTGAATTTACGAAGTCATTTCATGGCTGCTTAGTGAAAGAAATAACATTCTTTATGTTGTATGTTGTATGCTAACCGGGGGCCTAGAAACGACGGAGAGGCTCCGTCCACGCCGCAGCCGCAGTGGTCCACAGCCCCACGACGACTACCGCAGTCCACTTCGGCCCTCCGCCGCCCCACACCGAACCACTCTTTCAGGGTTATTGTGCGGTCTCACTTCTCATTTTATCGGCAATATCTTGTATACATCGAGAAACGGTTCTCGGATAAAGCAAAATCTCTTGTGTTCTAACTGTCCCGTACTTGGCACCAATACCGATTAGTCTTTGTGGAAGGCTAATAAACCCTTCCCCCATAACAATGTTACAATGTCGAAGGGCCGTAGATCCAGAGCACACATTTGCATACACCTGTACCAGAATGATTCTTTATCGATGTTCGAAATTGTTGTTAATGTCGTGTGGGTAACACTTCTGCACGTATGTCTTTTCGTGCTTCCCTTGTACAGGACTACGATTAACACTTCGCATCCCTCTCTTCGGCACTGAAAGTAATGCACAGGATCACAAGTATCCCTTTCAGCACCTATCTGGAATTAAAAATAGCAGTAATGAACATCTGTTCTGACAAATACAGTTCCAATTTTTTATATCTTTAACATAATCAAGCAATTTTTTCGGAAATTATGAGACAGCAATATATAAAGCGGAAAGTATGAATATTATTCCCACAAAGTCCCAAGTTCATATCTGGTGGACAGTCTCTTCAGTACATTATAAACATCATTAAAATCTCGATGAAGTCTAAGGAAAACGTTTCACAATACCCCTCGCTAAAAGTATTGTTCATTTCATTTTATTTTATTTTATTTTTATTTTTAACAGCGACTTTCGTCCATGACTGAGCTTTTCAGCTTTATGTGGAACTGGGTTTACTTAAATTAGACTCTGAGCGAAAGAAATTCATCATTTTTTACAGTTTGTAATGCGCACGTCCAATATCCTGGCTATCTGGCGTTTATCGTGTTTTCTTAAGCTTTGAATTACATGTGAATAAACTTGGCATCCGATTTGGAAATATACAGTGCAGGTTATGAATTGCGTCGTATTATCGTAATAAAAACAAGCCAGATAACGAAACGTTGCACTAGACGCCACAATGTTATTAATCTATCATAGCAGAAGGCATTTTAGGAAATTTAGACTTTAACAGCTAGCGGCTCTCCGACAAACTTTCTTTCAGTGAAGTTGATGTCTCTTAAAGAAACTGCGCATTCAGGGAAATGCGTCATTAATTAATTCAACTTATGTGATGGCGTGCTAATTTAGACCATACATTCAGACTGTCTGTTAGACTCTGGTTTATTTCCGCTGTTAAGTACAGATCGTACCTTTCCTAGGAAGTCTTAAACAGACGAAGCGTACACTAAAAGTAAGTAAATAAAACTTAGTTTTACTAGCTTTTTCGGTCCGTAATTGGAAGTAATTAGCAACATCGAATAGTGAAGTTTTAACTCAACGTAGCGTCTTTGATTCACTCACTCGCAATGTATATCTCTTACCAGCGCTCAAAGTCCGCATTCGTAGTAACATTCGCAAATAAACTGAACGCTCTAATAATATTCTGCAAGTTTTAACTCGTCACTGTTCACAAAGTAAAAGAGAGTCCAAAATAAGTGTTGAGCACTTTTGTTTGGCGTGGCTGTAAGAGTAAACTTCAGGAAAATGGGATAACATAATTGTGGGCACTTCTTTCATCGAGAAAGAAATGACGGAAATTTCTAATGGAATTAAATTAGTATCTTGAACTTATCCCAGCAGGAACTATCTGGCTTGTTCCGCGTCTGTCCGGCAGGACGTATGTCCCGTCTGCTAACGTTGCTAGAACGTCCTCTTTCGTTCATCATAGCTCTGTAAGAAACGGCACTGGAGCGCCTACGAGTCTCACGACTGCTACGGAAACTCGCAGATGACGAGCCGCGGCAGGCTCGCCCGGCCCCACTAGTGGCTGCGAGTGCGACTCACGGCGGTAACGAGCTACGAGTGAGACTGAAGACTCAGATGACCAGCTCTAGTGCATACAGTAGAGAGCGAAAAGCGTGTGTCATCACTAGTTGGAGTCAGACGGTATTTTTGTGGCACAGTGGGCTTCGACAAAAGTTGGATGGGCTTCGATTTCCTGCAAGTCACGTGTACTCGCATCCCGCAATTTATAATTGCGAATGGGTGACGTCAGGGTTCCATGTTTTGCCTACGTATGTGGCACGTGACTGGTGTTGTTGTAAATATAAAGGTTGCTGGTGGCGATGCGTTTAACAAACGCTAAACACCAAAAACAAGGCTCTGATCACAGAGACGATCAGGGGTTCCAGTATTCGAGATAGTGCACGTTTGGCCCCTATGAATTTCCGGATCAGTACTACGTAAGATGAAAGATGACGCCTCAGATCCGCGCACGAAGTGCGAGAGCCATTATCACTATTAAACCTATATTATGAGCCCACATTTCTTAGTTTCAGCTGTAGCACCGTACTGTAGGGTGAAAAAAAGCCTTTGCATGAGGGCATTGGCTCTTTCAAAGGGCATGTTATACAGCCGGATGATACCAGGTGGCTATAATTAAAGTGTAACTTCTCACGGAGATCCAATGTGGGCTGTAATTATCGTGTGGCAGCGAAACTTAGTAGGTATGCTAATCCGGTAAATGGAAGTAAACTGAAAAAACAATTGTTCCTATTTTGGTCAACAGGTGCAAATCTGGCGCTGTACAGTATCTCGTCGACGTCTCCGGTGCTAATATTGAACAAACTCAACATTATGACTTTCTCACTTGTTTGAGCTTTTCTGCTCAAGTTCCTTTCCTAATCTATTGTAGATGGAAACATTTCTACATGTCTCCCTTGCATTCACTGGGCCAATTTTCAGATGGTGGTCAAAACTGGAATTAGTTTTTCCAGGGTACATCGATTCCACATTAAAACATTACAATCTCTACCAAGTTTCGTTGCGATATGATAATTACAATCCACACTGGACTTCTGTGAGTAGCTGCACTTTGATTGTAATCATCCGGTATTACGACCTACTCCTGCACATGAGACAGAGACATTATAAACATTACTGTTAGAAGCCATAGAGTCAGCTTCTCCTTCAAATCTTGAGATTATTCATGTACAAATGCCATCATTCACAAGCTTAACAAAATGGTTCAAATGGCTCTGAGCACTATGGGACTTAACATCTATGGTCATCAGTCCCCTAGAACTTAGAACTACTTTAACCTTACTAACCTAAGGACAGCACAAGCTTAACATAAAAAAGTTTTCTTTTTTGCAGATGACAAGATGTAGACTGTATAGTAGGTTTTATAGACTGTGTAGTAGGTTTTATAGACTGTGTAGTAGGTTTAAATCTACCAGCATTCAAAACTAATAGCTTCATGTGAGTTACGTAAACAAATGTTTGTAGCCACTGTATTTACAGATTCATCATATAACCAAAATCTTTAGACCTGTCGTAAATGAACAGCATATAATCCTTCAACTCTGTTAGCGCATGCAAACTAATTTAAAGTATTTGACACTTAATAATCGCCGGCCGGAGTGGCCGTACGGTTCTAGGCGCTACAGTCTGGAGCCGAGCGACCGCTACGGTCGCAGGTTCGAATCCTGCCTCGGGCATGGACGTGTGTGATGTCCTTAGGTTAGTTAGGTTTAAGTAGTTCTAAGTTCTAGGGGACTGATGACCTGAGAAGTTAAGTACCATAGTGCTCAGAGCCATTCGAACACTTAATAATCACTTCTTTTCGAAATGCAAATATTTCGCACCAAAAATTCATTTAACCCGCGCAAGAGGTTAACTTGCAACAAACTGATACTATCTATTAGCCGCTTACATACAATCGCAATGCGGGGTTGTTCGTGCCCATAAGGGAAGCCTAAACCCAGAGTACTTTATCTGAGTGTGGACTCCATCAAATGGAGGAAAGGAAGTACACACATGTCCTCAGCGGTTAAACGGCAGGATACACACCACAGCACACAGTGACTAGACGAAAACTGTGCTACCATCTCTCAAACCGCAAGTGTCAGCTCATGTCCTCACATGCAGCAGCTAAAATCGAGAAAATCCTTGGACGGAGACGGGTTCGAGGGCTAGACATAGGTATTAACACTTTGTCACTTATCAAATGAGCTACCGAGCAACAGCAGTGTGTGAGTAGGGAAAGTTTTATTTTTGTGGCGTGTCAACGGTGTTATGTGTGTTAGTGTGGTATGGAAAGAAGTACAAAGTTCTCGAACGAAATATGTATCACTTACACACAATTTGCAAGAGAAGTGAAGCTACAGAATGGCAGCAGGAAACAAAGTGAAACCTCATGGATTGAGATGGTGTGTGGTATTACTTCCGTGATTGCAAAATCGAGTCAAATTTTGCTAAGAACTTGACAGTATAAGCCTGCTTACCAGTATGACGTTGTACCCCTTCCGCACTAGATACATGCACTCATTCGGTTCGGAATGTTACCATAAATCGTTGTAGCCTGCTTCGAGGCAAGGCGGCCCACAGCCTCTGTAACTTGGTTGTGGTATCTTAGATACTGGAACAGGGACGGAGCTGACGTCCGAGCTGGTCCCACACATGTTCTGCTGCGGACAGATCTGGGAATCTTGCTGGCCGTGGAAGTACCTCATCATCACACAGACAGCTCACAGAGACATATTATATGTGTGAAAGAGCATTGACCTGTTGAAAAATGGCACCAGGGTACTGTCACAGACAGGTAAGATTTGAGTACGCAGAATGTCCATGATGTACCGCCGTGCCGTCAAAATTCCCCCAACCGTTATCGGCATTGACCTGAAGTGATACCCGACAGCTCCCGCTACTTTGACGCAAGGAGTAACTTCGTGGCGCCTCTCTAAAGTACTGGAAGAATGGAGATTGGCCAGGGAAGCCACCATACTCGCCGACGATTGTCATCCTGGGTAATGCAAAACTGAAATTCATTGCTGAGCGCAACGTGACTCCATTCATCAGCAGTGCATGCTTCCCGTTCACTATACTACTCCAAAAACGGGCGTTTCTTGTGGTGTTAACGACAACCTAAGTAAGCATGGGACGGTAATTCCCTATTCCGGCAGCTTCTAGACTCCAACCAATGGCGCAGTATGACAGAATATTCAAGGGACTCCATTATTTGTTCTCGGATGGTACGCGCAGACGTGAAGGGGTCGCTATGTGTTTCATGCCATAACAGACGCTCCTCCCTTTCGGTGGCCGACCTCGTCAACTACAATCTTGACAACAATTATGCCTGTCCTCACTTCCCAGTTCAATGTCGGGCCACTATCTCGTCGAATGCCACACAAACGTGGTTATTTCACTATTCGAACAGCTGGCAAAATGAAGACCCACAAGGACACCCCTTTCGAACCCTGTCTTACACAAGTAAGCAGTATTTCCGTGTCCTTCACAGTGATCGCGCAACATCGGACGCTGTTCATACACCCCTTTATCTACTGTATATTACTGAATGAGTATCCCAGAACCCCAGAATCCAGTAGCAGTTGCAGGTTGCCAATGCAACGGCTTCCAGGGGCAAAAAAAAATTGGCTTCCCATACTTAGAGTAATTATTCAGCGAGTTAAAAAAATTTTAATGCGGTCAAAAAAAAAATGGCTCTGAGCACTATGGGACATAACATCTGTGGTCATCAGTCCCCTAGAACTTAGAACTACTTAAACCTAACTAACCTAAGGACATCACACACATCCATGTCCGAGGCAGGATTCGAACCTGCGACCGTAGCGGTCACGTGGTTCTATACTGAAGCGCCTAGAACCGCACGGCCACCCGGGCCGGCTTAATGCGGTCATAATCTATTCATTAATAGGTTTCATCTTGTGTTAAAAGTTTAACACAATAAGGCAAGTATTGTACTACAGTGCCCAATGGGTTTAAAGGACTGCTATTTCGAAACCCCATAGCTGTCTTCCACTGCGACGCATATGTTTGAAATTCGGTTAAAAGATGCGTACAACCTTCCTCTCTAACGTTGCAAAAGCGTGGGGCCCTGCGACGTCACCCTCGCGCTCGACGACGCCTCAAATGGCAGGGTGTCGATACATGAGAGAAAAAGGCCTCAGCTCAGGATCAGGTGAAGCAAAACGTATATGTCGTGTGACTAGGGCCTCCCGTCGGGTAGAGCGTTCGCCGGGTGCAAGTCTTTCGATTTGACGCCATATCTGCGATTTGCGCGTCGATGGGGATGAAATGATGATGTTTAGGACTACATAACACCCAGTCCCTGAGCGGAGAAAATCTCCGACCCAACCGGGAATCGAATCCGGGCCGTTTTTCTCTTTTTTTAATTTTGATCGTTGTTGATCGTTGTGTTTGGTCGTTGCGGACGTCATATGACATCCGATCAAGTTCGTTTGTTGATCCTTCCACTCAGTTTGTTTATTACAGAGGCCAATCGGCTCTCTGACCGGGCACGCTGAGCTACCGTGCCGGCGGCCCTTAGGACTGACATTCTATCGGGCTGACTACTTAGCTACTTCACCAAAATTCTGCTCAGCGTCACACGATGGGAAAGTCGTCACAGCCCCTCTCACCTAAATTTCGCTCCTTCTTATGACGCCTATGTAATGGGAGGTTAGAATTGTGACACCCCAGGATGAAATCTCGCGGTTTTCTTACGAGTGGCCGATAAAAAATTTCCAGTCACACAGCCGCTCATAATCGGTATGAAAAGACCTCAGGGGCTGGCCAAAAGGGCGTCGATGGAATGACAGCTCTCAGGGCGATGAGCATCAGGAAACCGTTCTTGTCAACCTTTTACACTGTTGGCACCCTCGGACGTTTCAGCCCTTCTGTAAGGACATTGTGGGCTGCAATGCCATTAAACGTCATCTTTTGGATGGCAGCGCGACTGCAGTTTTTCCTCTCGTGTACAGTTTGGAACCACTAAACACCTTTCAAAACCAGTCGACGAAATTTGAAAGTGATCCATGGCAGAAAAGGGTACGTTTGCACTTTCTTTCTTCCCTCCTTTTTCACTCCCTTGCGCGGCTCGGAGGGGATGGGTGGCGAGGGGGAGGGGGGGGGGGGGCGTAGAAGGAGCAACTTGAAGGCGAGCATGAATAAAACGGCAAAGGAGCCCTTTAAGACCCGCCACCTCCAAATCCGGCATCACCCTAGGTACCACCTACGCACGTTATTTGAGCACGTTACAGATATATTTATCTGAAACTTCGACACACATTAAACTTTGTGGCTGCTCTAGCGCTTGAGAGTTAGGTAACCCCTTTGACACCCCTCAGGCTGTGTTTGTCTCTCTTCAAGCACTGGGGCAGCCGCAAGGAAGAATGTTTGTTGAAGTATCAGACACGTACATTTGTAACGTGCTCAACTAAGGTGCGTGGCTGGCAGCCATGGTGTTGCCGAACTGGGGGTCTTAGAGAGACCCAAAAAATGGCTCTGACCACCATGGGACTTAACATCTATGGTTACCAGTCCCCTAGAACTTAGAACTACTTAACTAACCTAAGGACATCACGCAACACCCAGTCATCACGAGGCAGAGAAAATCCCTGACCCCGCCGGGAATCGAACCCGGGAACCCGGGCGCAGGAAGCGAGAACGCTACCGCACGACCACGAGCTGCGGACTTTAGAGAGACCCACTTTGCTGTTTTCTTGAGGATTGTATTAGTGCTGCCCCCACACGCCATGATCACGCAGTAGAAAGGTGCAATAAAGGAAGGATGAACCGCATAAGAATGCTTTCCTGCCACGGTTCACGCTCAAATTTAATCGAATGGTGCTGAATGGTCTCTATTGATTACAACCTGCACATAGGAACAAAAATTGCAGTCACACTGCTCTCCAAAGGAGTCAGATCACGTTTAATGTGGATGCAACTCCACAGTGTCCTTAGAGAAGGGCGGCAGCAGTGTCAAAGGTTGTCAAGAACATCGTCTTGTTGCTCATCGCACTAGGAACTGTAGTCTTCGATCGCGAAATGTGTGGGAATGAGCGCCCTAGGGAAAAGGGTGGGGTTGTTTCATTGGCCCCCCTTTGTGCCAACCCTTGCGGCCTTTTTGGCGCCGTTTCTGATCAGCTGTGTGTCTGGAATGTTTTACTCGCTACTCATACGAAAACCTCGTGATTTCAACGATGAGCAATGCTGTTGTATCCTCCAGCGCAGAGGCGTCAAAAGCAGGGGTGAAATGTCAGGAAAAGGGGCCGTAACGACCGTGTAATACGTTCACGGCGGCGTCGGGTAGAGTTGAGGTGAAGTTAGGTGTTAATGTGGCACCATTAACCCATCTGCCACGTCACACGAACTTTCGAGCTGTGGTCATTTTTCGCAGGTGTCGACACCTAGCCGTTTGAAGAGTCGTTGACACCAGGGTAACGTCGCAGGGCGCCACGTTTGTGCACCGTTAGAGAGGAAAGTTGAATGCACGTTTGAGCCAAGTTTCAAACTTATGCGTCTCATTGGGAGATAGTTGCAGGATTTCGAAAAAATTGTGTTTTAATTTTGTAGCACATTGTAGCTATAAACAATGTGTTTTACTTGAGGCTGCGCAACTGACGGCGCGTAAATGTCCGAATTTTATTCATTCAGTATTTGAGAATGAGAGCACTTAGCGACTTGCAACAAACTTTAAATATGTGCAATATTGCTAGTCATAAAGTAATTCAAATGGATAACGCAAGTTTAATGCCAGTGACTGTGGATGAAATTGTTTGAATATAGGGATATTTTTGTGAGAAGAGTTCTATATGCCAGTAAAGATATTGAAAATGACAAGTAACTATCCAGGCAAACTTTATAATATGTATTAGAGGTAGAAACTATAAAGAAGAATGGCCTCTAAAAAGCGTTGTAATATGACATTCTTGGCGAAATTCACTTAAGTACATGTAGGGTGAACTTCAGTAACGTCATCAGGTGTGGCAGAGGTCAACACTTGGACCATTACTCCCACTAATAACTCTAACTAGTGTAATGGTGTGCTGTTTAAGGCACTACTTCCAACTGTTTGTCTGACCATTCAGATATGGATTTGCCATAGTTTCCATGAATCGATCAAGGTGAATGCAGGGCTCATGTTCCTGAATAGGTCACGACCGATTTACTTCTTCATTCTTGTCCTTTAAACTAATCCTCCGTCTCTTACGACACTGTCGTCAATTAGCCATATAACTGTAACGTTTATTTTATTTTTTTTCGCGGTGAAGTAGAGGAATAATGAAGCTGATAAAATGTTCATCGATATCTGTTGCACTGCAGGGAGCAGAATGAGAAATCACCGAATCACTACCTGGGCCATCAAAATTGGCACAATGAAGAAGAGATAATAAGCAGCTCGTTCACATAGTTCTAAGAAGAAATTACAGATTTTACAAAATGCGTAACTCCATGCTGTCTGTGGAAATGTTATTTATTCTGCTACCGGTTTCGGTTCTAAACCATCATCAATGACAGTTGTACAACATACAAAAGTGGACAATGAGACAATGCCAAACGAAATAAGAGAAAACAGGAAAAACCGTTATATCGATGGAAATACTCATAAAAATTATCACAGGTGTATCACATCTCATACATGCTTTGACATAAGTTGACACTGAAGACCATAACCACCAATAAAAATAAAAAATCGTGACAACATTAAAATATGATGACACATTGACAAAAGGACAACATGTGATGTACAGCTGTACAAATCAAGCATCTTCAAAGTCAAAGATGGCAGTCTTGACCAAATTCAAAGAAGCTGCCATTAAATACTTCTGTGGTATTAAGATTACAAAACTGAAGTATTAACAGCTCTACACTTGACTGATATCACATAAAAACATCAATAAAATAAAATATAAGGTAATAGAATAACAAGATTAATGAAAGTAAGACTATACAGTATTTTACAATCCAGTGAAAAATACTAGCATGTAAAATACTAGCTACAAAGCAGTCCATGGAATTAAAATCAGTCAAGCCATATCTGACGAAAATACACATTAAAATAAATTAATATGAAGGAAATATAATTTTTAAGAGTGAAGGAAAATATAAAAGGAATGTAGAATATGTAGATGTAAAACATCAAAAATTTTATGCATACGCCACAGTCAAACTTTTTTTATGAAGAAGCATGGTATACATCTAAACTCTTACACATTGCTTAGAAGGATATGTCATTCAATGTCTACACAATTACAAAATGTAACTGAAATTCCGTTTATCATACAGATACAAATTAGTAAAGAGATATGGTATGAACCAACACTTTAACACACTGGTTCGAAAATATTTCATCACATTACTACACTGTCATAAGACAAAATAAAAAACACCAGTTAAAAATAGACAAAAATTAATCAAGGAAGAAAAATAGTTTTTTTTAATTTACAAAACTAGGGATACATGTGAAAAATTGTACAGCTGCCACTGATGATGGCTTGGAAACGAAACCGCAGCAGAATAAATAACATTATCGTAGACAGGACAGTGTTACCTAATTTTGTAAAATTTGTACATGCTGTTGACCATCGCCTAAGCAAGATGTGCAGAAATTACAGACTTAACCATGTCATTAAAAGTCCTATAAATATGAGGAGACAACAGGCACTTCACTTTCATATTTGCAGTGCGCAAGCCAAATACACACCAAATCCTAATTACGTCCATGGAAATGTGCGTCTTAATGAAGACGACACAACGGGCTCTCGAATATCATACTTGCAGAAGGTTTTAAAAACAGTGCCACAGCCTTATTAGCCCATTATAAATTTACGCTACGAAGAAGAAGAGACAACCAGTATGCTGCCATTTCGGTTCCATATAGTCAGAACAGGCATAATATTGTTACTAGGCTCACTGAAAATTACATTACAAAAAAGAAAAGACATCAGGCACTAAGTATCATAGTTCCTGGATACAACTAGGAGAACAAACAAATCGCTGTTTTTTCAGTCGAATTCAGCCCAGTAAAGAAGGGAAGGCTACATGGACTAGTCTTCACACCTCCCAGTTGCAACAAAAATCTTACTAAATATAGCGAAATATTCGTGAGAAAGAAGAGAAAGGCAACTAACGTTCACGATTCCTTGGAGCACACAGTGGCATAACGTAATCCATACTAGTTTCGTTACAATCTCCGACAGGAATTCAGCTTTCATACTATCGCTAACTACTGCGGTTGTATTTGAGATCCTAGAGTTCACTTCACTAAAATCTGTGTTATGAATTTTTGGTGATCCTCGAGTTGACCTCACTACAGCGTGTGTCACATATTTGCAAAAATAGTGACCGTGCATGTACTTGCGCTCTCTGCACGCCAAAAAATGGCTCTGAGCACTATGCGACTTAACTTCTGAGGTCATCAGTCACCTAGAACTTAGAACTAATTAAACCTAACCAACCTAAAGACATCACACACATCCATGCCCGAGGCAGGATGCGAACCTGCGATTGTAGCGGTCGCTCTGTTCCAGACTGTAGCCCTAGAACCGCATGGCCACTCCGGCCGGCCCTCTGCACGCCAGTAGGGGAATCCACACAGAAGTGACATGTCACAGGCCCATAGACACACAATATGTACTTAAGATAAATGAATAAATAAACATGAATGGGATGAACAGGGTGTGGTAACAATATTAGCTGGTACTGGATACTGATACTGCGAACTAACGAATCATGAAATTATGGATAAAAAATTCGTATTGCACAATATAACTCCTGTTAGTGAATCACTTCGAAATGTATTAGCAACAGTCGTGTGACGACCCTTAAAAAACAGTAGTGGAACTGGCAGTGATAGTGGCACACATTGTTCCACAGTTATAAGTCTGCCCGCATTTCCAGTCATTTGTTTACCTCTTGAACTTTTTGAACAATACATGCCTACTGAAGGCGCGCATTGCTCTGCTCTCTCGGAACAGGAATATTCTGTTTTTGTGTAGGATACTGTCATGCGGTGATGGATAATTGATTTTAGATGGTGCTAAACATTTCTATGATAATATATTTTACTTATGATATATAACCTTAATAAAACCGAAAAACTGCAGGGGCGGATTTCTGACTGAAGTGGAGGAAAAAAGTTCCTATGAACATGTGACCAGAAATGCATCGTTGCCACGGTAAATGGCGCAGACGAATGACAGTTCCTCTGACGACACCTCGTGTGTTCCTTGTGTGTTGCAGGATGTGTAATTGTCGCAGCATACTGCAGGCAGCAGAATGGTCCCGTATTCATGTCGGTTACAAACCGAGATAGCCGGCCGGCGTAGCCGAGCGGTTCTAGGCACTTCAGTCTGGAACCGCGCGACCGCTACGGACGCAGGTTCGAATCCTGCCTCGGAGATAGATGTGTGTGATGTCCTTAGGTTAGTTAGGTTTAAGTAGTTCTGAGTTCTAGGGGACTGATGTTAAGTCTCATAGTGCTCAGAGCCATTTGAACCATTTGAAAATAGTGTTTGTGTACGGCCAAGCACACAGAAACGTTCGAGAGGCAGCACGGCTATACCAAAACAAGTACCTACACAGACGCCAACCACATCACACAACATTTCAAGCCCTTTTCGGGCGTTTGTGTGCTCATACAAACGCACAAAAAGTGTTTGAAATATTATGTGATGTGGTTGGTCACTGTGAACATGCTTGTATTGGTATAGTCGTGCTGCCTCTCAACCGAGAATTTTTAGAAAACTATAGTTAATTGAAGTTCCTTAAATATCAAACTAAAAATTTTTTTAAATTATATAGTCACAGAAAACGATCTAATAATTTACACGTCATCATAATTGTGAAGTCTTGTGTACGTCGACGTATGTTCAACTCTTGACACAACACAATCACTTAATAAATTGTGACCGTGCCGGCTATGTCTGGGAACCATGACTGTGTGGAATAATTGTTTATTTGCATATTGTGTTTCTAGTCACTTTTATTTGTTTTATGTTTAATTCAACATAACGCGTTCTGGGCATGTTCTGCCCACCATTAGGCTTTTATATGTAAAGAAAATTGTTACTTAAAAATAAATTGTCTTAAACTAGAACTTTTTGGTTACTGTTGGCCGCTAAAGAGGCTGTTTGGGTATTCATGGGAAAGGGGGAAGAGTCAGTTGCTGATCTGAAATTGATGTCCAGTGACGTCTTATACTAGTCTGAAGCTGTGTCTCGTTGTTCATTATGGTTGATACCACAGCCTGTGTAAGATGCAAATAGATTTGCATCAGTTATTATGTTGCGAAAAACGTGTGATATAGTTTTCTAATATGGAACAAATGGAAATAAGGAGATAATATTCTTAATGAGATAACCGATTTCAAAACTCAAAATTTTTCAGTAATCTTAAGTCAGTTCTAATGCAGTTGATTTAAGATGGGCCAATGTAAGCATATGAACACCAGTGTGTTAATTTCTTGAATATTGCTACAAAGCGCTGTAATCGATATTCATTCACGCTACAAGGACGTCACATTGTATTAAGTGTACAGTGTTTACAAATATATAGAAGAAACTTCTGCAGTGAATTATGTCAAAAACAGTGACAAAGTAAAGAGTACAAAGTTTAATGTTCCTCAACAGCTTCGCCAGTGTACCAAGGATGAAAAATGAAATTTAGGACACCAAAATTATAAGTGAACAGCTATCATATAGATAAGTGTATCACACGATTTTTTCAAGACAATAGCTGATGCAATACTATTTGAATGCGACACAAACTGTGGTGCAATTCGTAATGAACAACGAGACACAGAGCCACACAAGTGTAAGACAGCACATGAAATCAATTTCTGGCCATCTACCCCCCCACCCCCCTTTCCCTCCCTCCAATACCCCAACAGCCCCTCCAGCAGACAAAAGTAAAGAAAACAGTGCTGTGTTACTGTAATTTAAGGAAAGCAGAACATGCTATAAACGCATTGCATTGTGTTAAATCAAACATAAAACAAATGAAAGTGACTGGTATCAGAAAATGAAAATAAACAATAGAATCATTTATTTTGGTGACTGCTTACTTCACGTTTAATTTTGATTGAAGCTGAAACTGTTAACGATTACCGACAATAACGACTATGTAACAAAATTACGTAAAAGCTTCCGGAATGTTTACTTGGCGCACTTGGGCATTTAATAACAGCCTATTAAGTCTCTGAAATTAATTCATGTACATTAATACGCTTTGTGGTACTGCAGAAAGAATAGCACGAATGTTTAGCGCTGGAATACTGGAACTGAAGATGTGAAGTCAACGATGTGTTTCGTCCCACACGAGGAGATAGAGACTATTTCTTCACGATACACAGAGCGATACGCTGAAATCAGGACTGATAATATTGTAAGTACAACCACTCGTTGATATGATATATGGCTGTGCGCTGGTGCTACTCTGAGCGAGATGCAGGATGTGTTGTTGTGCTGTCTGGTGTTTTGCGTCTAATGGAATCACAGTTACCGATCGTAGACAATCTCTAGCAATGATGCAGCGGACATTTCAAGGGTGTTCAGTCGGACTATGCTTCTAACGATTGATGGCGAATGGAGCTTAAGTGAACCAACACTCTGATCACAAAGAACTTATTGGTCGATAGTGAGAAATATTATGCATAGCAGCTGGCTATAGCTCATCACTTTATCTCCAATGTTTACTGTATGGAGGGTAGCGCAAAATCGTGCACTGTAACAGACGCATTCCTGGTGCTATTTAACTTTCATTACAAGATTCGCTCCTCATCAGTTTTGACTCGTCGCTGCTGTCGTAACATTTTCTTTGTTCTAGCAGCCTTCCTGACTCCAAAATATCATTTGAAACTTAGGAGGAGAACTGTGTATATACCATCTGCTGTGATTCGTTTACATAGTACTATGGATAATTTCATAAAGCAAAGAAAAGTTGAATGGCTCGTCGACATTAGGATAGCTAGAAACGGAGCACTAGTTCGGCTGGAGAATGATACGGGTGAGAAACGATCGTGACCTTGTTGAAGGAACCATTTTTGCATTCAGTCTCTGTCGGTCCATTATGGCCTGGGGGACAAAGAAATTTCTGCATTCGTCTGTAGTAATTTCGAATAGGCATGGGATATTCTGAAGAAGATGGTCGGTCGGTAATATGATCTCTGCCCCTCATTATTACGGATCCAGTGTCAACCACAGCGACAACTCACTCGGTAGAAGAAGTACGTAGCATTTCATTTGGAAATTGCTAGGAAAATAATGTATGACTGGAAGAGAACTAGAATAGCGTAAAAGGCCGTAGAGAGTATTTAGAGCCTTCACTTCTCAGGTTTTGAGAAATTTTTTTCTATAGTCAGGTAGCAGGAAGAGTAAAACACGGAGTGAGCAAATGGAGTTTCGTTTCTAGAAGCAACTGATTCTGAAAATAATATAAAGTGATGTGACGCTCTGTGTAAGACTGTCCAGGAAAATGAATTCAACCTTGTGTCAACTTCATATATATGGGAGATAGTGTACTAAATGAGTTAATGTAGTACGCAGGAAGTAAGCGGGGACGATATTTCTAAGGTATCATCTCAGCATTCTCGCGTAGGAAACAGCACGAGAAACGTGTATCAACATGGTCGCGAAAGACTTTGAACATTCCTCCTGTTAAATACGAGCCCATCAGACACAGACACAGACTCCTTCAGAGACTCTCCCTCCACAATAATCCTGAGTAGATTGTTTGATTGAAACAAACGAATACTTTTCCATTACAGCTCGCACAACACTCGGCTTACAGTCACATACCTATAGACGTAATCACAGTGAAAAAGAGTGACATATTGGTCAGACTTCGGCTTCAGACATCTCAGCACCTGACGTAACGATCCAATCCTCACAGCCCCCAAAGTTCGAACTGCGTCACATCACTTTTAGCGACATTAAACGTATCGTATACTTGAAATGTATTCGTAACTACGAGTATGGACATCCATTAGCTGTATAGTGGAATGACGACAGTCGAAATTTGTGACGGACCGGGGTTCGAACCCGGATTTCCCGCTTATCGCGAGCGATCGCCTAACCATTAGGCTGTCCGAGGGTGACTCACGGCCAGACCCAAACTTCCATACGTCGTCAACCATCGTCTACAACATGTACTCGTATATCCATTAAGGATATTCCCGAACAGGTGAGGCACTTTACTTGAAAGTCGGTGGATAAATACGATATTGGAGTGCCTATCTTATTCCGAATTACGATGCAATGTTCCTTTGGACATGCATGCATGTCCACAGGAAGAGGCATTGCGGCGACTACAGCCATCAAGAAATACATGGAATGTACTCACAGTTGCGAATATGGACGACCATCAACTGTGTAATGGAATGACGACAATGAAAATTTGTGCCGGACCCGGACTCGTAGTCGTCAATCATGTGTCTACAACCTGTACATGTTCTTCCATTATGAATATTCCGGTACCGACGAGACTTTTACTTCAAAGTCGCTTGCCCGATGTCGGCGGATAAATACGATGTTGCAGTGCCTGTGTTATTCCGCACCACGCTGTAATGTGTCGTTGCACATAGATGCATGTCCAGAAAAACATTACATGGCAACCCGGTATAACACAGGCACAGCAATATCGTATTAAGCATATCGATCTTAATGCTCTGACAGAGGACTCCTCAGAAACCCATTAGTGATACCACTACAGATGGTAAAATTCACGAATGTACTGATAAACTCACAGCTCTCTAGGACAGACAAGCTCCTATTCGTAGAATTCCAGTAATTGACAACAGAATTACGTAAAATAATAAACAAGGATTCTGCTCACAGTTGTCTCAACTCATATCCAAAGCCTGAATGCTACAAAGAATACAGGAAGCTGCGAAAGAGGGTAAAGCAATATGCTCACAATGTCAAAATCAGGCATGCTCGCTCCGTTGTGAGCAGCGATACGAGCCCTGCGATTCTGTGAAAGAATCTTTGTAGACTGGGTACAGGAAAGACAAAATCTTTCTCAGATCTCAGCTGACAAACTAAATGATTTTCTTTAGCAACGTCATTCAGCCTCCATGCTGCAAAGAACTATAGCACGCCAGAACTTCCAGACCACAAATTTTTCTCTCGTAAAGGGGATGTGTCCCACTAAATGGAAAAGAAGTGTAGCCAGACGTATTCCTTAGAGCGATAAGCTTCAGTCAGTTTGTAATTAGCGTCCAATGTACATCTTACCTCCTGTAACCAGAGTTCTGAAATAAATTATTCACTACCAAATAAAGAGATATGGCAAACTTCAGCCACGTTCTCGTAAACACCATAGCACAAATAATGCACTAATTAAGGCAACTGATGACCTGAAATATGCCACAGAGAACTGTGAGGACACAACGTTGCACTATTGGACTTCAGCATGACGTTTGGTTCCATCACCTTGACATACTATTCAGAATTATGCAACAGCTAAAATTTATGAGCAGTGAGGTGGAGTATTTCAATGCAACTTGAGGAACAGGCAGTGATGTCTGTGAAAATAAAAAGTCGTTCTGGAGGGACGTTGCTTCTGGGGTTCCACACAGCTTAGCCCTGGGCCCGTTTTTGGTTTCCTTGTATGTCGATGAAATCTCGTCGATTTGCCGTCCTGTAAATATCATTTCTATGTCGAGCTCCTTTCTATGTCGAGTAGCTCCAGCTTTAAGTTCCAGAGCTGAAGACGTCAATACAACTATCATCAAGATGAATGACTATCTGTCTTCAGTGGTTAAATGGACAAAAAGTAGTCTGAAAAAATATGCCATCATAAACTAATATCGCAAAGAGTTGCCCCCCAGTTCCTCGTGACGGTATCCAAGCATCTTAATAAAAAAAACAGTGAAGAACTAAGGTGTAACTTTGAATGAACACCTCGGTTGGAGAGAAAGTACTGTCCTCACGTGCAGGAAGACTTCTACTGAAGTTCTACGCAAATTCCGTACCATATTTCCACAGGATGTGAAACCAGAAGTCGTGCTATCATTTGTTGTGTCGAACCTCCACTACTGCGATGTAATCCAACACAGCAAGAGTAGTGAAAATTCAAGACCGTTAGAACTAATTACGAAAGACTGGGTGTACTACAGCTTTAACATCCTCCCACTTGACCATGTCAGTGCTTCATTCTGACAGTTAGGGCGGCTGCGGCCAGACGGATTACGTGACTAGCATATACTACGTTTACTTCGTCGAGTTCCTGTGCGCATATTCGTACGCCCCAATATGTCGCATCAGAGGTGAAGTACCTGTTATTCCATCATTATCACAACACAAGGCCTAATTTATTTAGTATCCTAGCTGTGCTCATGCAAAAACAAATTATTCGCGTATACATTATCAGTTGGCGCTGTCCGCCTCTGGAACAAGTTACACTTTGCGCTCAATTCAGTGCCCTGGCATTTAAGAAACAGCTTCTGTCAATCTTATAACTTTTCCCTGAAAAATTAACGTATACGGTCAGTTTCTCTTCGTCAAAAACTAAAGAAAATGCTTCCTTCTTCTAGTATACTACTTTCTCTCTTCGCTTCAAATGATTCAAATGGCTCTAAGCACTTTGGGACTTAACATCTGAGGTCATCAGTCCCCTAGACTTAGAACTACTTAAGCCTAACTAACCTAAGGACATCACACACATCCATGCGCGAAGCAGGATTCGAACCTGCGACCGTAGTAGCAGCGCGGTTCCGAACTGAAGCGCCTAGAACCGCTCGGCCACAGCGGCCGGCTTCTCTTCGTTTGTGATCAGCCATGTCACGTTCTTCCCACTGCTCTTCATTATCTGCGTTGTACCCTCTATTCCAGTCCTTTACTCGCGTCCATTGCTACCAGTGTCCTCAGTTTAACTTCAGCTGCCTGTAATTTGTCTTTGTTGTTCTACTTTTCATCAACTAATATAGTCCTGATAATTTTCTACTATAATTACTACTGATTTACGCTGTTTATGTTATTGTTATTTCTCTATGTTATATCCTATATTCAATGTGGTTGTTGTGATCTTGAATCCGGAGACTACTTTGCTGCAGCTCTCCATACTATGCTATCCTGTGCATTCCTCTTCATCTCCGAATAACTACTGCAACTTACATCCATCTGAATCTGTTTACTGTGTGCAGCCCTTGGTCTCCGACTACGATTTTCATCCCCCCCCCCCCCCCCCGTCACGTGCACACACACACACACACACACACACACACACACACACACACACACACACTTCCCTCCAATAAAGAATTGGTGATTCCTTGATGTCTCAGAATGTATCCAATCAACCGATCCCTTCTTCTAGTCAGAGTGTGCCAGAAATTTCTTTTCTCCCCATTTGTATCCAGCATCGTCTTAGTTACGTTATCCACCCACACAATCTTCAGTATTCCTCTGTAGCACCACATTTCAGAAGCTTCTCTTCTTGTGTAAACTGTTTATTGACTACGTTCCTGTGTAAGCCTTTATATTCTGAATATTGTAATCTACATCCTACTGAATCTGCTAACTGTATTCATCTCTTAGTCTCGCTCTATGGTTTTTACCCCCCAAACTTCCCTCCAATACTAAACTGGTGATCCCATCATGTCTCAGAATATAACCTATCAATAGATTTCTTCTTATAATCAGGTTGCGTCACAAATTTCTTTTCTCCCCAGTTTTACTCAATATCTCATTAGTTACGTGATCTACCCATCTAACCTTTGTCGTTCTTATGTAGCAAAGAAGCTTCCCTTCTTGTCTAGACTGTTTATCGTCCATGTTTCTCTTCCACACATGGCAACATTCGATACAAATACTTTCAGAAAAGACTTCCAAACACGTAAATCCATATTAAACGTTAACAAAGTCTTTTCTTGCCATTGCCAGTCTGTACTTCAAAGCCTCTCTTCTTCAGCCATCATCATTTATTCTGCTGCCCTTCTATCCATTTTCATCTTATATCCTCCTTTCAAGATAATTTCCGTCCCGTTCAACTGCTCTCCCAAATCCTTTGCTATCTGTGGCATAATTACAGCGCCATCGCAAACTTCAAAGTTTTTATTTATTCTCCCTGAATTTTAATCATTCTCCAGTTTTTCTTTTGTTTTCTTTACTACTTTCACAATGTACAGATTGAATAACATTGGCGATAGGCTGTAATTCTCTCTCACTCTATTCTCTACCACTGCTTCCCTGTCTTCCCCCTGGACTCTAATAGCAAACATTTGGTTTCTTTACAAGTTCTAAGTAGCCTTCCCCTTCCTGCTTTTTACCCCTGCTACCTTCAGAATATTAGAGTATTTCAGTCAATATTGTTAAAAGATTTTTCTGTCTACAAATGCTATAAAAGTAGGTTAACCTTTTCTAAACCTGTCTTCTGAGATAGGTCGTACGGTCAGTACTGTGTTGCGTGTTCCTAACATTTCTCCAAAATCTCAAATGATCTTCCCCGAGATCCGTTTCTATCAGTTTTTCCATTCTTCTGTAAAGAATTCATGTTAGCATTTCGCAACCACGACTTATTAAACTCATAGTTCGGTAATATTCACACCTTTCAGCACCTGCTTCCTTTAGAATTGGAGTTATTACATTCTTCCCGAAGTCTGAGGGTATTTCGTGGTTGGCTGTCCCACGGCTGTCAGTAGTTCTGACGGAATGTCGTCTACTCCCGGAGCCTTCTTTCGATTTAGGTCTTTCAGTGTTATGTCAGACTCTTCTCACAGTACCATATCTGTCATCTCCTCTTCATTTACGTCCTCTTCCATATCTATAAAATTGCCTTCAAGCCCATTTCCCTTCATAGCCCCTCTATATACTGTTTCACCTTTCAACTTACCGTTCTTTGCTTATTACTGGTTTTCCATCTAATCTCTTTGATATTCATATAGCTGCTTCTCTTTTCCCCAAAAGCCTCTTTAATTTTTCTGTAGGCTGTGTCTATCTTCCCCGCAGGGAAATACGCTACTAAATGCTGATACTTGTTCCCTCGCCATTCCTGCTTAACCTTTTTACACTTTCCGTCAGTCTCATTTTTTAGAAGTTTGTATTCCCTTTCGCCCACTTCATTTGCTGCATTTTTATATTTTCTCCTTTCATCAGTTAAATTAAATATCTCTTGTGTTATCCAAGTATTTACACTAGACCTTGTCTTTTTACCTATTTGATTATCTGTTGTTTTCACTATTTCACCCCTCAAAGCTAGCCATTCGTCTCCTTCTGTATTCCTTTCCCTTGTTTCCTAAGGCTCCATCTGAAACTTTCAACAACCTCTGATTTTATAAAACAATCCAGGTCCTATCTCCTTAATTTTCTGCCTCTTTGAAATTTCTTTAGTTTTAATCAACAGTTCACAATCAGGAAATTGTGGTTGTAGTCCACAACTGCCCCTAAAATATCCTACAATTTAAAACCTAGTTCCGAAATCTCTGCCTTACCATTATATAATCAGTCTAAAATCCTCTGGTGTCCCCAGATCTCTTCCACGTATGCAGTCTTGTTTTTTCTTAGCGATAGTTAAATTTTGCTCTGTGCTAAATTCTGTCAGGTGGCTTCCTCTTTGATTTCTTTCCTCAATCCATATTTACCTACAAATTTTCCTCCTCTTCCTTTTCTCACTCCCGAATCCCAGTCCCCCATCTCAATTAAAATTTTTTCTTCCTTAAGTATCTGAATAATTTCTTTTATCTCATCATACATTTCTTCCATCTCTCCATCATCTGCGGAGCTAGTTGGCATATAAGATTGTGCTACTGTGGTGGATGTTGGCGTTGTGTCTATCTCGGATGCAAACTACTCGTCCATTACCTTTATTTGATTTTCTATTTATAAACTTGTATTCAACTGGCCGGAAGCCTTGTTCCTCCTGCCGCCGAACTTCACTTATTGACAATATATCTAACTTCAACCTATCCATTTCCCTTTTTAAATTATCTAACCTACCTGCCCGATTAAGGGATCTAACATTCCACGCTCTGATCTGTGGAACAGTGGTTTAGTTTCTCCTGATGACAATACCCTCCTGAGTAGCCCCGCCTGGAGATCCGAATGGGGTTATTCTACGTCTGGATTATTTTATTAAAGAGCATGACATCATCATTTAACCACACACTAGAGCTGCATGCCCTCGGGAAAAATTAGGGCTGTAGTTTACCCTTGCTTTCAATCGTTCGTAGTACCAGCACAGCAATGCCGTTTTGGTTGCTGTTAGAACGTGTGATCAGTCAGCCATCCAGAGTGTTGCGTCTGCCACTACTGAAATGGGTGCTTTACCTCTTAAGAAACTGCACGTTTGTCTGGTCTCTCAACAGATACCACTCCGTTATGGCTGCACCTGCGGCACGGCTATCTATGAGGCACGCAAGCCACCCCATCAATGGCAAGGTCCATAGTTCATGGCGCCATATTAAATGTATTTGAATTACATGCACGTCTATTAAATGTAAGATATTTTATAACGGGTGTCGCTATAAACATATTGCAAAGTATGTAGAATGCCTTATTAAATGTAAGAAGGGGCATGACTGCCCTAATTCTGCCTGGACAAAGAGTTTAGTACAAATTACTTGAAGGAATTAAGCCTACTGCCAGTTTTCGCAGCGTTTTAGGTTATGTCAAGACGAGTTTCGATGTTTCCACCTATCTTCAGTTCGTGTAATACAGTTATATCTTAATTAATATAACGTTTTTCTCGATTGCATTTTGAACGCTGCAGCTACCTTTTATTATACATTTACATGCGAAATACAAAGTCTCAGTGACAAACCGATACTTGGAGAAAGATGCAAGTCAGAGATGATGTAGTTTGTCACCGGTGTTGTTCAGTCTGTATGCTGATAAAGGAATTAGGGAATTTAAAGATGATATGGAGGAGATAAAGTTTAAAGCATAGCGATGAAAAACTATAAAAACACTAGCAGAAATGAACTGTTAAGGACATTCAAAAAGAAACCAGCCAGAAGATGTAAATTGAAAGCCGCCGAAGGTGTCGTAATGTCATTGCCAAGGGAAGAAAGTTTGGTCTCTATAAAAATGCTGAGGCCCTAAGCTCGCCGCTAGAGGGAAATCGGTGCACACACTCGTGACGACTGAGCGAACATGTGGATGCATCGACCGTCCTCTGAATTCAGTAGTGCTGAAAACAGAGTAATGGAGGCTTCAAAAGAGGACGAAATGGGATGCAGTGCACTATCTTACAGCGGAAGGAGAGCAGGGAATGGAAATTCATTGAAAAATGGCACACGTGTATGGAGAGCACTGAACGTCCGTTTGCAATTTCGAGGTTGAGTCCGACCTCTGGGATAATGGCTACCTCTGTAACTCACCGGTCTTCAGTGGTGAGGGCATCCACCTGCTGGACAATGGTGTCGGTAATTCGATGTAGCGTTCCACATCGTACATCATTGGCCAACGACATCCGTCCTTCCTTGAATCTCTTGCGTCACGACTTGACCCTTGCAACAGACACGGAGAGCTCTTCGTATACTTGTGCCAGTCTTTGATGAATCTCTGTTCTCCGCATTCCTTCCGCTAACAGAAAACGCACTACACTCTTTTGACCTTCTTCCGAAGCTTCCAATTCTGTGTTTTCAGTTCGACTGAGTGCAGTAGGCGGTCGACGCATGAACGTACTCGCTTTATCTTCACGTGGGTGTCCGCCCATGTCCCTCTAGCAGCGGGTTTGAGGCCTCCGCTTAAAGATATGTACCACACCCTCTTCCATAGGGAATGGCATTGTGATCTCTTCAACGGTTTTCGTTTTACAGTCTCGGAGTCTTTTATTTTTGAATTACCCTAATGGATGTCATAAAGTAAGTATAACATGAAAATTAACTCAAAGATAACAAAAATTATTGTACGCAACAACCAACATGCTGTGGTAGAAAATAGATTTAATGATATACCACTCATAAAAGTAAATACCCATACCGACTGCGGTGCCATACTCTGCCAACAGTTTCGTCCTGATATGGGATTGTGAGTTAACGAGCATTGCGCTCTCATTTAAATATATGGACGAAAGAATCAGCCTACATGAATTGTGAAACGAACCCTGTCGTCGAGGACCGTGTGCCACAAAGGGCGCAGATTCACCACGAGATGGGGAAATTCACAGGCGTCTATTGAGGCCTAAGCGCTGTAGTGTGCGAGTGAGACGGACGAGAACCTACGTCATAGGGAAACCCAGTAGAAGCCGTTGCTGGCCGAGGAGACATAGCAGTGTTAAATATGGCGGACCTAAGATCGGCTATAAAGAGAAACATTTACGGAAACTATCTAATTCTATAGTAATGCAGGGAGTGAAGCCACAGTCAATTTAATTTTCCATCACCCATAAATTTTCATGATGATCCCAATAAAACTTGAATACTGATCATATCTATAATAGTTCAGGATTTACTGAATTCTACACTCTGAACGCTTTGGTCGATCTTAACGATCCATATTTCATATAGAAGAGCATCATGAAAGTGACAAACGTTGTAAATATCAACTCTGTGACTTTGTTTGTTTAAAAGATAGAGTAAATTTAAATTATCGGTATTTTCAGGATCATCATTTCCTCCACACAAAACACATTGAACGACGACAGCACGACACCTTATTGAATCATTAGGTAATAGAATATTTATTGGAAAGTTTAGTGCATAATAGTTACTTTTGTTCTTTATTTATTTATCAGAAAGCACATTGGTGCAAGGCTACTGGCCGTGACATTTAAAGTTAAGAAGGAAATTGTATTGGTTTTATGTAAAAAAATTTAACAATGAATATTATTGTTACTTTATTTAGAACGCGAAAGTGGTCAAGTTTTGATTATTTAAAAATGTAAAATAATTTAGAATAAGCTGTAGATAATCAGATGGACGGCTTCAGGAAAGGGAACTGCCCTAGTCAGTTGAGCGAGGAGCTTTGGCGCGCGGGAAAAACAGCCGGGGACGAGCAGAGGGAGTGCTGTTGGAGACGCGACAGCGGACAGTTCGGCTGGAGACACCAAAGGGTACAGTTCGGACTGAGACGTGAAAGCGGACACTCGACCTTTAGGCGGCTAGGAAGTGAAACGACTTAGAAAATTTCGCGTTGTGTGGATCGCGGTACTTAGTCTCTGAGCGGTGAGTAGCCGCGCGCCTGGTGTGAACTCTTAACTTTTCGCGTAGATAACTTTTATTTCGCGATGAGATTGTGAATGATCTAACTGTGTCAAATGGATATGCGCATGAGTGTAACAGTAACTGTAAATACGACCACTTTCGCTATTAGTTTACTTTGTGGATAAACATTACTCTAACCAAATCGCAACTGTGTGGCCTACATCATTTATGGGTCGTTAATTAAGTTCCCGACATTATAATTACTGTTATTACGTTTTATGTTAACTTTCTATTTCGCAAACTTACCATCAGCAAGACAGTTTAACCAAATGGTCACAAGTGTCTAATTTAGGGCGTGTAATGCGACATTTGCGGTTCAACCCCCCGACGAGTTTGAGCCAAGACATTTCGACGAAGAGGAACCGCCCCGAACGTCTTTGGGATGTTAGCTCGCTAGATGCAGGGTCATGGGTTCAGTATACCGCTCTACTGGCCATTGTGGGCTTTCTTGGCCTTGAGCTGCTACGACTCTCTCAAGCAGCTCGCCAGTTGGCATCACAAGGCTGAGTGGCCCGATTCCAGACGCCCCACCAAGAAAAAATGCCTGACAGTATCAGGAATTGAACCAGTGTCAAGCACATAACAGCTAGAGACGCTGACCACTTAGCTACGGGGGCGGACAAACACCTTTAACTGTTTCTTAAATAAAACCACCTGAGATGGTAAAAGTTTACCCGCCAGTGTATCCGAGAGCGCTAACGTGCTGCTTCCTGGACTCGGGTGGGCGCGACGGCCCCGGCTCGAATCCGCTCGGCGGATTAACGACGTGGGCCGGTGTGCCGGCCAGCCTGGATGTGCTTTTTAGGCGGTTTTCTACATCCCACTAGGTGAATACCAGGCTGGTCCCCACGTTCCGCCTCAGTTACACGCGTCGCAGACATTTGAAACACGTCCGCACTCTTTCACGATTTACTCTCGACGCAGACAGTTGTGGTACACTGATTGCGTCCTGGGGAGTACGGGGTGGCGGCAGGAAGGGCAACCGGCCATCCCTCCAACTAACATTGCCAAATCCGTTGTAACCACGCCGACCCTGCAATCGCTGCGCGACTATGGCGTAAGCGAAAGAAGAAAAGAAGAAGATGGTAAAAGCTTAGCCAACATAAAGAGTAGAGCTCCGCAGGCAAACACAGCCTATTGCAAGAAACAGGTGCTGCTTACATCATGTAACCTAAATGTGGAGACAAATAAGAAACTTATTAAGAGCAATGCCTGGAGGGCTGCCTTTGAATGGCTCGGAAACGTGAACTGGTTGGTTGATTTGGGAAATGGGACCAAACATCGAACTCATCGGTCCCATCGGATTAGGGAGGATAGGAAGAAAGTTGACAGTGTCCCTTCAAAGGAACCACCCTGGTATTTGCCTGAAACGATCAACGGAAGTCACGGAATGCCTAAATCAGGATGGCCAGACGCAGGTTTGAACCGTCGTCCCCCGGTATGCGAGTCTAGTGTGTTAATCACTGCGCCACCTCGCTCGCTGGAAACGTGGACTGTTGGTGCGTGCGACACTGGGGGCATTTGAAATGTGGTGCTGAAGAAGACTGGAAAACGTTTAATGGACAGCGAAGCTGACAAATGAAAAAAAAAATTAGAACAATGAGTGAAATAAAATGTCTACTTCGACCCGTACAGGAAAGATAAGATCAGTTAATTGGCTATTTATACCGACACAATAGTTTCCTAATTAACGTTTTGGCCGGCCGGAGTGTCCGAGCGGTTCTAGACGCCTCAGTCTGGAGCCGCGTGACCGCTACGGTCGCAGGTTCGAATCCTGCCTCGGGCATGGATGTGTGTGATGTCATTAGGTTATTTAGGTTTAAGTAGCTCTACGTTCTAGGGGACTGATGACCTCAGATGTTGAGTCCCATAGTGCTCAGAGCCATTTGAACCATTTTTGTAACGTATTGGGATGAATGAGTGAAAACAAGAGAGGACGAGGAAGACCTAGATGGAATGAGAGATGCTGTAGGAGCAAGCTCGTATGAAAAAATGAAGAGAATTACAGGGAACGGAGAGGAGTGGAACAGAAGAATTGGTGCCACCCAGTTTTGGGATTGAGAACTAAGAAAGATATAATAAAAACCTGAATTAGGAAGAAGTAGTACATAACTCCAGCGTCTAGTGAACTACGAGAATCGTTATTGTGTGTAGCTGCTAGACTTACATACGAAGAGAACAACTTATTTGTGCAACTTCGCAGTGAAAACTTATAGCTTGCACCTACTTAGGGCTATTCAGACTCGAATACTGAGACATATTCCACACAAAAGGAAACAATTCTTGCTCAAAACCTCAAGTAATTTATGGACGCTAAGGTTCAAATATGATGTAATGATAAAAAATGCCTTGTTGTTCCGATTATTTTGTACTTGACGTACGTCCTAGAATGGAGTATATTAGATGATAACTCGGGAATAAAAGAAATAATTACAAGTTCCAATTACGTTTCGGGAACGGGACAGGGTACTGAAAATATATTAAAGCTTCTTACTGACGTAAAACAAACTTTTTAGTAACAATTATGTGGTACTTGTTTTCGTATTCTTGGCCAAAGCATGCGACAACGCTGAGGCGAGAAAGAGAATAACGCATTCTCTCAAAGCTATTGACACTGCGATCCATCTGAGTAGTAGGAAATCGTATTCTGTTAAGAAGTAGAACAACTGGATCGAGGGAAAGTTGCGGAGTTGTCACACAGGGATCAGAGCTAACTTCAGTGTTGTTCAACATGCATCCTGAAGATCCAAATGAATATTTCCACTACAGTTAATGGACAACGCATGTATTAACGCCAAAGACCAAACTGTTCAGTTGTTCCACAAAAAAATCTATACAGTCAACAGAAATTTACGTGATTGGTGGTCTTGCAATATTTCGTAGTAAATCATGATTTTTCACTAAACCAAATAATGTCAGTGTAGAATGTGCAGGAAGTGTTCGAGCTCACATTAACACTAATAGTGGTACGCTATGTTTCTGATAGCACAGGAAAGGCCAGCAGCATGAGAAGACTGTAGCAGCTAGGGATCTACTGAGTTCTTAGCTGTCCGCTCCAAGCGGAGGAAAGGAGAAATGAACCCTTCCTGGGCGAAAGGCAGTTCTGAATCAGGAATATTTGGACAATGACAGTAATAAACCTTGTATCTAGTAACGTACCTGAGAACGAACTACACAAGTTTATGATAGTTATCAACAACAAGAATGAGAAATGTTTATAGGAAACAGATAGCGTTTGATAATATAGACACTTCTGACATCGAAGATGTTAGATTGTAATGAATGAATATACGATGACAACTATCACTGAAAATGTCAGTGGCGGCTTAGATGAAAGTATAAGAACCTCAGACATATAAATAACTGTAGTGGCGAAAGAGTGCGTAAACAACATGTAATTGTGCATAAACAGCAGATGCTTGTAAGAAAGTTCTGATCTTTAGTATCTGAGCAATGTGGTGAAAGTACATATAGACTATCAGGCACAAAAAAGGAGTCATCAGTTATCAGCCATGTTGTATAATAGTAATAACAATAATAACAATAATTGTTATTTTTATTATTATTATATTTCAAGACATGACTCTTTGCATTCAAAAAATGTGGCGACTGGATCATATTTTGTAATATTTTTCGGAACGACGTAGGTTCTGGACATAGGAAAATTTGTCAATACGAATTTCACAATGGTACAGTTGTGGACTTGAAAATTCACATGTGACTTTGCTTTTTATTTCGAACATGACTATGAAGTTAGGTGTTCGTGAAATTTTAGATACTTCGTGGGAATTGTAGTAACGTATGCATCTCAGCGATGGTGAGTCATTCTGATAAATTAAGTCAACCTCAGTGTTAAACATGGAATAAATTAAGTACTGGTTCTTGAGAATTACTTTAACTGATACCAGATTCTAACTTAATTTTGATACTCCGAACGTTTCTTGATCTAGTCAGTTGAATCAACAAGCTGATGTGCTTACATATTGTATTCCAGTTGGACAGACATATTGAGAGCGTGTGCTGCCACATCTAGACACTCGATACGAGTGAACAAGCTGCTCTTCCCCCCTAATCAGTGGATTGTAGTCATAGTAAATTGACACACTTGGACACTCTTAGCCTGACAGTCGGATGTGAAGCTAAGTACTGGGTTTCATGGTTTCAATTATAATAAATAAATAAATAAAAATGGATAATGTTTGTGTGTGTGTGTGTGTGTGTGTGTGTGTGTGTGTGTGTGTGTGTGTGTGCGTGTTTTCCACATCTCCAATCACCTAGCCCCCATAATGGTGGGAGTGTGGGTGAAAAGGGTTGGTAAACACTGACACCTAGGCTGCTCTAGACAACAGGCATATTATGAGGGTAGTATAGGAATTTATTGCGAATGGGCACAGTTGAGTCGAGAGAGAGGGGAGACAGAGATGGATAGTGAGAGAGAAGAGGATGAGATGGACAGAGAAAGATGGAGGAGGAGACAGACAGATGGAGAAGTGAGCAGGGGATCGACAGAGAGAGAGGGGGAGGAAGAAATGGACAGCGTTTCTGGGAAGGAGACGATGGACAGAGAGGGAGAAGGAGAATTATGTGCTATTTATGTGCCGTTTGCCTCCACAGGCGAAATCAGGGGGAAAGGATAGTATGCACAAAAATGGATGTGTGTGTTTAAGTTCCATATCTCCTCCTAAGCTGGTGGATCGATTTCAACCAAACTTCATACACATAACTGTCTGGAAAGAAGCACTGTATGAATAAGATCCACCTAGCTCTCCTATGAGTGATGGTGAGGGTGAAAAGGGTTTGTAATACCTGACATCTCGGCCGCCCTGCAGGACCCATGTATGTGTTCCAGGTAGTGTGTGAGCAGATGGGCACAGATGTGCAGAGAGAAGGGGAGGAAGAGATGGAGAGTGAGGAGAAAGAGCTGGGCAGAAACGAGAGCAGGAGGAGTTGGAGAGAAATGGAGTAGGAGGAGATGGTTAGAGAGATGAGGGGTAGGCGATGGACAGTCAGAGAAGAGGCGATTGCCACAGACACAGGTTCAAAATGGTTCAAATGGCTCTGAGCACTATGGGACTCAACTGCTGAGGTCATTAGTCCCCTAGAACGCAGAACTAGTTAAACCTAACTAACCTAAGGACATCACAAACCTCCATGCCCGAGGCAGGATTCGAACCTGCGACCGTAGCGGTCTTGCGGTTCCAGACGGCAGCGCCTTTAACCGCACGGCCACTTCGGCCGGCCCACAGACACAGGGAGGAGAAGATTTGACAGAGAGGGGGTGAGGAAGATATAGAGAGAGGGGGAAGAGATGGACAGATAGTGTCGAGGGGAGAGACGATGGACAGAGAGAGGGAAGAGAAGGTAGACTGAGGGAAAATACATTATCAGTTGGCGCTGCCCGCCTCTGCAACAAGCTACACT
Organism: Schistocerca americana; assembly: GCF_021461395.2. NCBI lineage: Eukaryota > Metazoa > Arthropoda > Insecta > Orthoptera > Acrididae > Schistocerca > Schistocerca americana. The sequence goes on from NC_060130.1 coordinate 694,477,121, forward strand.
TAGTGCTCAGTTGAGAGCCCTGGCATTTAAGAAACGGCTTTTGTCAATCTTATAACTTTTCCCTGAAAAATTAACGTATGTGGTCAGTTTCTCTTTGTCAAAAAGTAAAGAAAATGCTTCCTTCTTCTAGTGTACTACTTTCTCTCTTCGTTTCAAATGGTTCAACTGGCTCTAAGCACTATGGGACTTAACATCTGAGGTCATCAGTCCCCTATACTTAGAATTACTTAAACCTAACTAACCTAAGGACATCGCACACATCCATGCCCGAGGCAGGATTCGAACCTGTGACTGTAGCAGCAGCGCGGTTCCGGACTGAAGCGCCTAGATCCGCTCGGCCACAGCGGCCGGCTGATTTTAGGTTACAGATGGTAGTGTTTATGGGAACACTGACAACGTAACGGTACGTCACAGACATCCTGCGTCCTCATTCGTTACCTCTGAATGCACAATATCGTTGTGTCATTTTTCAGCAAGGAAATACCCGTCTGTGTGAACTTCCTGTATGACGTTGAGGTACTACCGTTGCGGCAGGGTACTCAGATCGATCCCCGATAGAATATTTGTGGGACCGGCACAGACATCAACTCCGTCCCAGTATAAGTTAACAATGACGGTTACAAAGGTCGTGGGTCAGCTTGCCCCAGGATAAGATTCAGCGGTTTTGTGACGCCGTTCCCAACCGAATCAATGCATGCATCCAGGCCAGAGGCGGTGCAACGTAATACTGATAAGTGGGCTCACACTGCCAAGTTTGTTCTAAATCTTACTCCAGTTTGTAATTACTGAAATAACATCACGTACTCTTTCAACCCGTTAAGTTTCACTTCATTTTTTCTCCTCTTCTGGGTTCTTCACCTTTTTGTTAGGTAGTGTACATTCGAAATGAAATACCAAAATTGGTGGATAAGTAATGCTGTTGGAGCAGCAAAATAACTGATAAACACTGAAGTAGAGAGGTCATAAATCGCTGCCTGCCAATAGCAAAGATAAGCAATTCTGAAAAACAGAAATTTGTTGACATCGATCATAAATTTAGGTATTACAAAAATTTTTCATTAACTATTTAGAGGTAAGTGAAATATGAACGATAAACAGTTCAGGCAAGAAGTCAATATAAGCTTTTGAACCGTTTATAATTACGAATATAAGCCAGCTACACTGCTCTTTAAATGGTTTTTATTCAATAAATAATTCACGGTGAGCCTTTTTCGGCATATTGCCATCATGAGGTGATCTGTAAATACATAAGTAAGCGATAGTCTTAATATAGTGGTAGGTAACTACGATCAGAAAAGTTATACTACATCGTTAGGTGTGATATCATTGTGGGTGAAGTGGATCAGCGACGTTACATGTTTACATAGTTACCATTATAAATAAGTGATGTGTTTCTTATTATTGCTTCTAATTATGTTTTTGTTTGGAATTTGTTTTAGTTTTATTTGAGATTTTTATATAATATTTTTATTTTTTTCGTAACAATTTGGTTATGACATATGATTCATGGTGTTTTCTTGATGTCTTTGTTTTATACTCTTCATGTTGTTATCGCTGTTACTATGGATGTGTGTTACTTAGTTTCTCTGATTTATTACTTTAACCGTTTTCTTGAATTATAATGTGGATAGTTAAACAACATACCTAAAGCACGAAAATATACATAGAAAACTTTATTCTCATTATAAATCGAGAAACCGGGTAAAATAATAAATAAGAGACACTTAGTGACGGATATCCATAGTAACAGCGATAACAACATGAAGAGCGTGGAACAAAGACATAACACCAAGAAAACATCATAAACCATAGACCGAGTTTCCACAGATCACTTATTTATAATAGTAACTATGAAAACATGTAATATCGCTGATCCACTGTCATCCAAGCTGTCAATAGAAAAATAGCATACATAAAAACCAACTATGGTCAGTTATACGTCTCCAGTGTACATCTAAGGAGAAACTAGTAAATCTAAAAAAGACAGGACGTGGCAGCAACGATATTACATGTAAGGTAAAACCACCTAACGATGTATTATAGTTCTTCTGATCATAGTTACAGACCAATGTATTAAGACTATCGCTTACTTGTGTAATTACAGATCACCTCATGATGGCGGTATGCCGAAAGGGGCTTATAGTGAATCATTTATGAAACAAAAACCATGGAGAGAGCAGTATAGGTGGCTGAAACTCGCAATAATCATGTCATTAGAAGACATATTTCGCACTGCGAGCACCAAAGAACAAAACTTTTGAACCGTATTACTGCGAAGGAACGCTGAAGCTTAAAAGTACAGACCGAATAACTAATGATGGGGAGCTGAATCGAATTTGGCAGAAATGAAGTTTATGGCACAAGAAGCGGTGTCGTCGACTATCGACACTCACAACAAAAGGTCGACCACCACAAAAATGCTGCTAGCGAGCATAGAGAGAAGCAGTAATAGTACCGGAAATGGCCTCTCAGAATTTGTCTTAGAGTGTTCCTATCGTCGAGTCAGTTCAGCGTACTGTTTCCAGGCTAACAAATGGAGTACTTCTGTTGTGCACCGCCTTACAGTGATTAGGAGTGTTCACTGTACTAAGTACATTGCAGTACTGTGTGCTATTCACCCGCAGCAGTGGGGTGGTTTTGTCAGACCACCATTACCGAGGAGCACAGTTGTTATTTGACTGCTACCTTCCAGCTACCACGTATTAAACAACCACTCACAATTGTGTAAATTGCCACAGCGAGGGCGATCCATGAAAGTTGAGTTGTTCCTTATTTAATAAAGTGTTAAGTGTTTCACTAAAATCTGTACTGATTTCTCTCCGCAGCCTGTATACAACACAACGTAACTAAACGAAGGGGTCGGTTGAGAGGACCCATCCTGAGGCATCAGAGAACAGTAAATTTAGTAGTACAGTAGAGTTGTACCTCCCAAAACTATGGTTCGGTAGTTTTGATGAAGTACTTAAATGATGTAGGACACGGCAGGATTACGGATAGTATTGGTAGGGAAAGAAACATATATGAATATGTAAGAGAGAAATTTGGATCCCTATTTGTATTTTGTTTGTTTGTTTTGCATATAATTACAACCGCACGTCGTTCTGTGTTATACCACTATGTATTTTATATTCTCAGAAAATATAAACTTCGTTTAATAAGTAATAAAAATTAGTTGATTGCGTAACTTCTGGTATTTTATGTAAGCAATTACTTTTGATGCAGGTACGGTTTACAAGCATGAACGTAAAAAATCTACATAATTATAGTTGTTGTATTGCACTCGATAGAAAGTTGTTCATAATGATCAAAGCCAAGCGTTTCCTGTTGTTGTTTATACGTATGACAGTTGTTTAGGAGTAACAAAACGTTCAAATGTGTGTGAAATCTTATGGGACTTAACTGCTAAGGTCATCAGTCCCTAAGCTTACACACTACTTAACCTAAATTATCCTAAGGACAAACACACATACCCACGCCCGAGGGAGGACTCGAACCTCCTCCGGGACCAGCCACACAGTCCATGACTGCAGCGCCTTAAACTGCTCGGCTAATCCCGCGTGGCTTACGAGTAACAGAAACATGTTTTGTATAAGGTCGACGAAGTATTGAAGCTATGTTTGATTTGTTTTGTTTTGCTGTTTTTCTTTAATTTTTTGAGGGAACTGCATTTTCTAGGCCTGTACGATAAATTTGTATTAATTTTCATTTTTAGTGCTAAATCCATCTATATCGCGTTAGATATCAATGATTTTCGTATAAAACCTGAATTAAACAGACAATTTCAATTTTGTTATAAATAATGTTTGTTTTTAAGTAATAGACAGGAGGATGACTACTTAGAAGCAAAATGTTCCTTACGTTATGCGTCCCTTTATATATCATCACTCAGTTCCTAGACGGTTTAAGTTTCTAGTGAAACCTAGTAAAACACTGATCACATACGCAAAAAAAGCGTAGGAAAGAAGGTAACGCTGTATAGGTATGCAACACGCCTAAAGTACAAGTAACGCTGTTATGAACGTAACTGATCAAGATGGTTCAAATGGCTCTAAGCACTATGGGACTTAACATTTGAGGTCATCAGTCCCCTAGAACTTACAACTACTTAAACCTAACTAATCTAAGGGCATCACACGTGTCCATCCCCGAGGCAGGATTCGAACCTGCGACCGTATCAGCAGCGCGGTTCCGGACTGAAGTGCCTAGAACCACTCGGCCACAAGGCCGGCTAGCTGATCAAGAGTTCTAGGAAATCAATCGTAGTGTACACTTGTTCATGATAGTCTACGGTAGCCTAAGATAGCTTTATTACTCTATAGTGAGGGAGGTGTGCAGGATTAAAAATGCAAAGAGATCCAGGTTTGTCTATAGTAAGCACGTTGATTTGGAATCAAGTTGCAATAGTTACGCAGAGGTGAAGAAGCTTGCACAGAGAAAACTATAATGGAGAGCTTCATCAAATCAGTTTTCTGACTGGAAACTACAACAACATGTGAAAATTTTTTCAGTAATTAGGGAGACTGAGATGCGTACAACATGGAGCAGCGAGGAGTAGAGAGGGTACGTACCTGCAGCCGCCCCACTTCCAGCCCTCGGGCGTGTGTTGGCCCTGGCGCGACGAATCGCAGCTACACTCGGTCAGGTTGCCGGAGCTGCACGACTGCGTGACCGCATGCACCACGCCCGCGCTCGTCACAGCGTAGATGAACGCCGTCTCCTTGCTACCTGCAACACGCACCACCGCACTCTCTTACTGTCTTTTCGGCTACATCAATAACATTTCATTAGTTAATACTAGCGAACCCTGCAGTGCTCCGAAATTGCTAAATATCTATTTGGAATTGCATACAGGGGAACGCGGGGCGGAACGGGATATTAATGCTTAACAATTTCTATAATATAAGGGAACACAAGGAAACACTTCTTAAAGTGATAAAAAACACCTTGTAGTGTAACCTAATGTACCCTATTTTAAAATCAATTAAAACAATACATTTTGCATTTTTTACTACCCACGGGGCAGAATGGGATAAGGGTATTTTTTGTTAAATTATTGCATAAACGTTGAATTTGAATTACGAATATCGTATTAAACTATGACAAAATGTTGTATAAGAGGCAATTAAGACTAAGGAATGTGTAATTTAAACAATTAAAAAGTCATTCTTCAAAATAAGAAAATATTTTAATGTCATTCCGAAAAATGTACAATACTTAATAACCACCAAACCACTAACTACTAGCCCTTTCGACAACAGTCACAAATCAGTATTTCCTCTTCATCTTCACTGTCTATGCCTGCACATGAATTGTGTGCCCACTCTGGCATGCGACCCACCCCTCATTAGAAACGGAGTAGAAGTCCCCACAGTAGAGACACTCAGCCTCCTTTCTCTCTCTGAATCTCTCTTCTCCATCATCTTCTTCTTTTTATTTTTCTTAAGGTATTTGATGTACACTGTTTTGGTTTTTTGGGGTGTACAGTTTGATATTTTTGACTTAAGTTGCATTGCACCTGACGTCTCTGTCCTGACATTGTTTATATTTGTGCACCCTCCTCCTTTCTGTAGGCCTACTTTACGTGCAACAGCATTCTGCAATTCCTTCTTATAAGGAGAATCTGTTAATACGATGGTTTTTCCTTTTCGTCTTCTAGTCCGCCGAGTATTTTGACAGATTAGTGGGATTGGAATGACAGCCTCGGGGGATATCTGGAAAGCTGAGTTGTTCGGCGAACATAGCTGATTGGGAGAGTCTGGCATCCATGAACATCCAGGCTGGGTTTGCTTTCTACTTGCATCAAAATATGACGGGGCAGAACGGGACACTATCCCATTCTACCCCGACCCGTTCCGCCCCAAGAGCACTTTTGAGGTTAACAACTTTTATGGCGTGTAATAACTGACGTATTTAAACGCATTAAATAACTGAAGTATAACAAATGCCATGCACTTTAAGGGAATGTATTATTTTAGTGTATACAATTAACAGTTTACCTGGCGTTGAAATTCACCAAACGTTAGAACAACGCAAGCGGTAACGTGACGGACAAAAATTCACTTAGATCCCGCACTTCAAACTAAATCAAAATGGCTACCCTGACTTCCCTTCCATTCGGAGAAATAGTTACATGCCCATACAACAGGTTGCAACACTGTCCAGTCTAGAAAAGAGCAATTTCCCATTGTGCCCCGCTATTATGTTCTGCCCCGAGTTCCCCTACGTCTTGATCTCCTACTCCCGGCACCCTTCCTATCAGTCCAACTATTGCTTCCCCTATCTCTCGCCACTTCCTTCTCCCTGCTTCCTCTGTCCATCTCCTCCTCCCCCTATCTCTCTCCACTACCTCCTCTCTGCCTCATCTGTCCATCTCCTCCTTCCCTCTCTCTATACCCATGTCCCCCCCGCCGCTCCTCTCTGTCCATCTCCTATCCCCCCCCCCTTCCCCCTTTATCGTCAGCCCTTGGACTATAATTACAAACTTCAGAACGATAGAGGTTCCTTAGTAATATTCCAATCGTAATGCGATACGTTAAAAGCAACTGTGAACAATAAAATCAAGTTTTAGTTATAAAATTTTTGCTTACATTTATATACAAGGAGGAAGAATATATAAGGGAGAAACACTTTGTCTAGAGGTCTAAATGCGAAATGCGGTGCTATTGTAGTTAAAACTGACCGCGAGAGAGAGAACGAAATCGTACATTATCACAGAACAGCATTTTGTTTATCGCAGTTGGCTGAAACCGAAAGCCAGTCAATGATTTCTCAAAAAAATATACGGTTTATGTCCGTCTGAATGTTTGTTAGAGTATCGTGTAAAATTTAACGTAAATAACGTTAGAGACGTTTGCTTGAGAGAGAGAGAGAGAGAGAGAGAGAGAGAGAGAGAGAGAGAGAGTAAACGTTGATGGTAAAATTCTCGAAAAGTTCTTGACCGTTTACTTCAAAGTTTTACACGATATTTAAATAAACATTTGGATTGACACATGGTATATACATACAGGGTGGTCCACTGATCGTGACCTGGCCAAATATCTCACGAAATAAGCGTCAAACGAAAAAACTACAAAGACGAAACTTGTCTAGCTTGAAGGGGAAAACCAGATGGCGCTATGGTTGGCCTGCTAGATGGCACTGCCATAGCTCAAACGGATATCAACTGCGTTTTTTAAAAATAGGAACCCCCATTTTTATTTCATATTCGTGTAGTACAAAAAAATATGAATGTTTTAGTTGGACCACTTTTTTCGCTTTGTGATAGATGGCGCTGTAATAGTCACAAATATATGGCTCACAGTTTTAGACGAACAGTTGGTAACAGGTAGGTTTTTTAAATTAAAATAAAGAACGTAGGTACGTTTGAACATTTTATTTCGGTTTTTCCAATGTGATACACGTACCTTTGTGAACTTATCATTTCTAAGAACGCATGCTGTTACAGCGTGATTACCTGTAAATACCACATTAATGCAATAAATGCTCAAAATGATGTCCGTCAACCTCAATGCATTTGGCAATACGTGTAACGACATTCCTTTCAACAGCGAGTAGTTCGCTTTGCGTAATGTTCGCACATGCATTGACAATGCGCTGACGCATGTTGTCAGGCGTTGTCAGTGGATCACGATAGCAAATATCCTTCAACTCTTCCCATAGAAAGAAATCCGGGGACGTCAGATCCAGTGAACGTGCGGGCCATGGTATGGTGCTTCGACGACCAATCCGCCTGTCACGAAATATGCTATTCAGTACCGCTTCAACCGCACGCGAGCTATGTGCCGGACATCCATCATGTTGGAAGTACATTGCCATTCTATCATGCAGTGAAACGTCTTGTAGTAACATCGGTAGAACATTACGTAGGAAATCAGCATACATTACACCATTTACATTGCCATCGATAAAATGAGGGCCAATTATCCTTCCTCCCATAATGACGCACCATACATTAACCAGCCAAGGTCGCTGATGTTCCACTTGTCGCAGCCATCGTGGATTTTCCGTTGCCCAATAGTGCATATTACGCCGGTTTGCGTTACCGCCGTTGGTGAATGACACTTCGTCGCTAAATAGAACGCGTGCAAAAAATCTGTCACCGTCCCGTAATTTCTCTTGTGCCCAGTGGCAGAACTGTACACGACGTTCAAAATCGTCGCCATGCAATTCCTGGTACATAGAAATATGGTACGGGTGCAATCGATGTTGATGTAGCATTCTCAGCACCGACGTTTTTGAGATTCCCGATTCTCGCGCAATTTGTCTGCTACTGATGTGCGGATTAGCCGCGACAACAGTTAAAACACCTACTTGGGCATCATCATTTGTTGCAGGTCCTGGTTGACGTTTCAAATGTGGATGAACACTTCCTGTTTTCTTAAATAACGTAACTATCGGGCAAATGGTCCGGACACTTGGAAGATGTCGCCCAGGGTACCGTGCAGCATACATAGCACACGCCCGTTGGGCATTTTGATCATAATAGCCATACGTCAACACGACATCGATCTTTTCCGCAATTGGTAAACGGTCCATTATAACACGGGTAATGTATCACGAAGCAAATACCGTCCACACTGGCGGAATGTTACGTGATACCACGCACCTATACGTTTGTGACTATTACAGCGCCATCTATCACAAAGCGAAAAAAGTGGTCCAACTAAAACATTCATATTTCTTTACGTACTACACGGATATGCAATAAAAAATGGGGGTTCCTATTTAAAAAAACGCAGTTGATATCCGGTTGATCTATGGCAGCGCCATCTAGCGGCCCACCCATACCACCATCTGGTTTCCCCCTTCAAGCTAGACGAGTTTCGTTCTTTGTAGTTTTTTCGTTTGATGCTTATTTCGTGAGATATTTGGCCCGGTCACTATCAATAGACCACCCTGTATATATATAGCCTACATCCGCCCAAACGTTCGTTAGAGTGTCGTATAATAATTTGAAGTAATCGTTCAGTTTGCTAACAACGTTTCTCTTTTATTTGGTGATGTGTTGGCAGAAGAGCCAACACCGTGTTGCTAGAGGAGGCCGAAATGCACGCGTTTAATCTCACGCAGACTGGCGTGAGGTCTGGAACAGTTAAAGGAGTTATACTATGAAGAAAAGAACGTAGCGGTTGGAATACTTAACTTTAATCCATAATTGAAGAACATCGCTCTTGATGATACATAATTACAATCTCAATATAAACTGGTAATGGCGCCTTGCTAGGTCGTAGCAAATGATGTAGCTGAAGGCTATGTTAACTATCGTCGCGGCAAATGAGAGCGTATTTGTCAGTGTAGCATCGCTAGCAAAGTCGTCTGTACGACTGGGGCGAGTGCTAGGACGTCTCTCTAGACCTGCCGTGTGGTGGCGCTCGGTCTGCAATCACTGACAGTGGCGACAAAAAATGGCTCTGAGCACTATGGGACTTAACATCGATGGTCATCAGTCCCCTAGAACTTAGAACTACTTAAACCTAACTAACCTAAGGATATCACACAACACCCAGCCATCACGAGGCAGAGAAAATCCCTGACCCCGCCGGGAATCGAACCCGGGAACCCGGGCGTGGGAAGCGAGAACGCTACCGCACGACCACGAGATGCAGGCTAGTGGCGACACGCGGATCCGACGTATACTAATGGACCGCGGCCGATTTAAAGGCTACCACCTACCAAGTGTGGTGTCTGGCGGTGACACCACATTTGGTATATATGTATTTGTATACCACATGTATTTAAAAATGTAGCTTATGTCCGTCCGAACGTTTATTAACTGTGTAAAAATTTGATATAAAGTGGTTAAGAACTTGTCGAGATTTTTGCTAAAACGTTTCCCATTAATGTAGTAAATATATATTTATATATCATAAACATTAAAAAAGACCTGGAGGCTAGGTCCGTCCTGACATCTACTAAAGTATCGTGTAAAAATTTCAAGTAAATCGTTCAAGTACTTTTCTAGATTTTGGTGGCAACGTTAAACACCAATTTCACTTTGTAAGGAAGCATAAATTTTAAGCATATACTTGTATACTATATATATTAAAAATTGTAGCCTGTGTCCGTCCTAGGTTTATTAGAGGGTCGTGTAAACATCTGAAGTAAATCGCTCAGGAACTTATCGAGATTTTTGCTAAAAATGTTTCCCGTTTATGTAGTAAATATATATTTAAATATCATAAACATAAAATAATCTGCAGCCTATGTCTACTGGAGTATCGTGAAGAAATCTGAAGTAAATCGGTCACGTTCTTTTCGAGACTTTTGGTAACAACGTTAAAGAACGACTTGTCTTTATGTATCAGTATAGATCAGGGGTTCTCAAACTGCCTCCACCGCGCCTCATCCTGTCCCCTCCCCACCTCTTATTTGGGAGAGTCCTTCGAGGCCGTCAGAGTTGAACATTTTTTTAAAAAAATATCATGCACTTATGTTATTCAAAGATGACGAAAGTTAAAAATTACAACCAGTTAATAAATAACCACGGCTGGGTGTGCCGTTATTGGAACTGAGCTAATATGACGTGTATTCCACAACATATTTTTCTGTTTTACAAATTATTTCACAAATTAGTTAGTTAAAGTCTGTTACCATCTATATTGCTTTTAATTCATTTAGAATAATTTAATACTTGAAAGATGATAACATATAAATGTCGATAGGAAAATATTCAACATTTCAGTGGCAATTTAAAAACCGTTACATTCAAACTGATCATCCAAAAACGAAATTAACAAGAGTAAAAGCGTATCTAGTTCCAAATTCGGAATTTTCTGACATTTGCATATCTAGTGTGACACGTGTGCTGGAATTTGCGAAGAAAGCAGTTGCAGTCGTAGTAAGATCTTTGAAACAGCAACTTGCAGATCCCCTTTCAGCTGCAGTCGAGATCGACGTTCCATTTCGATTAATGTCATCGCGGAAAATGTTTACTCATACAAGTTGAAGCGACGGGTAATATCACGTCCACTGCCCTACTGGCTACATTAGGATATTCATTCCGACTCTGTACCCAAAATCTTCAAGAGATTTCGATTTAAATTCATTTCGAAGTATTCTATAACTTTTAGAGTTCTATTAGTTCCTCCTTTTCTATTGTTAACAAGTGGTCTGCTATGATGGTATCGAAAAGATTGTGGATCCAGTCACACTCATATGAAGGTTCTGGAAATTACCCTCGAACTGTTCACGATGATTTCCGAGATGTACTACGGCAATTTTTCTAATTTTAAATACGCCAAACTCATTTTCCTTCACGAATTCAATGAGACTAGAGAACATATCGCGGTTATCCTTCTCCATCTGGGTTTTCCAAAGTCCATATTTTCCATATAAAACGAAAGCACTTTGTGGCTTAGAAACACCATATCACTATTTCGGCCATGACATGACGAGTTAAGATAATTCAGTTTCTCAAAAACGTCGCCCAAGTAGCAAAATATTAGAAGCCATATTTCATCCAGGAACAGAGCCGAGATTATGGGACTGCTGTTCAATAGGAAAAGATGAAGTTCATCGTTAAGGTCCGAAGCCCAACGAAGAAATTTACTGCAAGACAACCAACGTACCTCCGTGTGCAGTAGAAGCTAGTCACTAGTAGAACCCATCTACTTGCAAAGAATTCAAAATAGCTTAGTGTTTAAAGCCAGTGATTCCACAGAATATACAATACTAACTGCATCATTCATCATTTTATTGACTTCCGGTTCTACTACTTTAGAAGCCAGTTGCCTTCTCGTGTATCATGTAATGTGTGAATTTCGTCCATAGCAAATTGTTGTCAATAAAAACGGAATTCACTAGAAAGAAAATATCTTCACCTTCAGTCATCCTTTCTAGAGCTTTACAAAATGGAAAGTTCTTGAGCATTTCATTTCCATGACAGTGGCATACAAAAATAAGAAGCAGGGGAAGATTTCCGATACAGGTACTGTCAACAGGTTGAAGAGCGAATTTTGGGCTATCATGGAGTCGCAGTAGCAGTTGGTTTTTCGTCAGTGGTTATTGCATCAATATGACGAGGCATGGTATCATCTGAGAGTGGTATCGACTGCAGAATGTCAGGAACCTCTCTCCATGATTGATTTGGCACACTTTGACGGCTGCGGGAAGAAGTACAGATTTGGACTTTGCAATTAAGTGGGGCACCTCTAGGGATGCCCTTAGGGCTTTCTTAAGAACTGGTAAATGTTTTCTGAAGAATCTCATTTCCTTAGCAACTTCGATGGCTTTGTTTACACGGTCTAGCAATTTTGTCGTCAGGTTGATCTTTAGTTTTACAGGGTTCAAACTATCGTTGGCTAAAATCTCTCAACACAAAACACATTGCCGCAGTTCTCTCATTTAAAAGAATGCTGGTAAAGCCTAATGGTAGAGGATCAACTTGATTTTTACAGACTTACGCTTGGGTTTGCGTTCATAGCTAAAGCTGTTGATAGGAACAGATGAAGATGTGAAAGCAGAATGTACCTTGATTAAATTCGAGTCTTTTTCCTTATTCTCGAATTCTGTTCCGTACCTTCTCATTAGTTATGTGATCTACACACCTAATCTTGAGCATTCTTCTGTAGCACCATATTTCAAAAACTTCTATGCTCTTCTTGTCTTCACTGTTTATCGTCCATGTTTCCTTGACACTTAAATCTATACTCGATGTTAACGCGTTTCACTTCTTCAAAAACGCTTTTCTTGCCATTACCAGTCTGCATTTTATATCCTCCCTACTTCGAACATCATCAGTTATGTTGCTTCCCAAGTAGCAAAACACATCTACTACTTTAAGTGTCTCATTTGATAATCTAATTCCCTCAGCATCACCTGATTTAATTCGACTACATTCTATTATCGTCAGCTTGCTTTTGTTGATGTTCATCTTACATCCTCCTTTCAATACAATATCCATTCCACACAACTGCTCTTCCAAGTCCTTTGCTGTCTCTGACAGAATTATGTCATCGGTAAACCTCAAAGTTTTTATTTCTTCTCCTTGGACTTTAATTCCCACTCCAAATTTTTCTTTTGCTTCCTTTACTGCTTGCTCAATATACATAATGAATAACGCCAGGGACAGGCTACAACCCTGTCTCACTCCGTTCTCAACCACTGCTTCCCTTTCGTGCCCCTCGACTCTTATAACTGCTAGCTGGTTTCTGTACAAATTGTAAAGAGCCTTTCGCTCCGTGTATTTTCCCCCTGCCCCCTTTAGAATTTGAAAGAGAGTAGTCCTGTCAACATTATCAAAAGCTGTTCTTAAGTTCATCTTTCATTAACCTATGTTCTATAAGTCGTAGGGTCACTATTGCCTCACGTGCTCCTACATTTCTCCGGAATCCAAACTGATATTCCACGAGGTCGGCTTTGCCAGTCTTTCCATTCTTCTGTAATAGATTTGTGTTAGAATTTTGCAGCTGTGACTTACTAAACTGATAGTTCGGTAATTTTCACACATGTCAACACTTATTTCTTTTGGAAATAGAGGAATTATTATATTCTTGTTAAAGTCTGGGATATTTCACCTGTCTCATACATCTTGCTCACCCAAGCTGGCTGGCTCTCCCGAAGCTATCACTAGCTCTAGCGAAATGTGGTCTACTGCCGGGGCCTTGTTTCCACTTAAGTCTTTCAGTGTTTTCTCAAATTCTTCACGCAGTATCATATGTCCATTCTCATCTTCGTCCTCTTCTATTTCTATAATATTGCCCTCAGATACATTTACCTTGTATAGAACCTCTATATGCTCCTTCCACCTTTCTGCTTTCCCTTCTTTGCTTACGACTGGTTTTCCATTTGAGGTCTTGATATTCATACAGATGGTTCTCTTTTCTCCAAAGATCACTTTAATTTTCCTGTATGCTTCATCTATATTACCACTAGTGATATATGCTTCTACAGTCTTTCATTTGTCCTCTAACCATTCCTGTTTATCCAATTTGCGCTTCCTGTCGATCTCATGTTTTAGACGTTTGTATTCCCTTTCACCAGCCTCATTTATTGCATTTTTACATTTTCTTCTTTCATCGATTAAATTCAATATCTCTTGTGTTACCCAAGGATTTCTACTACTCTTCGTCTTTTTGTCTACTTGTTCCTCTGCTGGCTTCACTATTTCGTCTCTCAAAACTACCCATTCTTCTTCTACTGTATTCCTTTCCCCTGTTCCTGTCAGTGGTGGTGGTAAGTTCCTGTGGGACCAAATTGCGCATATCATCAGTCCCTAGGCTTACACAATACTTAATCTAACTTAAACTGACTTACGCTAAGGATAACACACACACACACCCATGCCTGAGGGAGGACTGAAACCTCCGACAGGGGAGAGCCGCGTGAACCGTGGCAAGGCGGCTACACCGCGCGGCTGTTCTTGTCAGTCGTTCCGTAATGCTTCCTCTGAAACTCTCTACAACCTCTTGTTCCTTCAGTTTATCCAAGTCTCATCTCCTTAAATTCCCGCATATTTTAGTTTCTTCAGTTTTAATTTGTGGTTCATAACCAATAAATTGTGGTCAGAGTTCATATCTGTCCCCTGGAAATGTCTTAAAATTTGAAACCTGGTACCGAAATCTCTGTCTTAACATTATATGTTCAATCTGAAATTCCGGTGTCTCCTGGTGTCTTCCACACGTAAAACCTACTTTCATGATTCCTAGCTATGATTAAATTATGCTCTGCGCAAAATTCTACCAGGCGGCTTCCCCTTTCTTTCCTTTCCCCCAGTCTATATTCACCTGCTACTTTTCCCGCTCTTCCTTTTCCTACTATTGAATTCCAGCCCCCCATGACTATTAAATTTTCGTCTTCCCTAACAATCTGAATAATTTCTTTTATCTCATCATACATTTCCTCAATCTCCTCCTCATCTGCGGAGCTAGTTGGCATATAAACTTGTACAAATAACATAGCTCCATCAAACTTGGGCCATATATAGAAAGAAATGCTACAATACACTAGGGAGACCAACAGAAAGAAATACGCAATGAGACTAACAAAAATAACTCTTTTATTCAAAAACAATAATTACATTGACTCACTGGGATTTATGGTGGCGCCCTCGACTTTTCAAAGGAGGAGACATGGTTCTTAATAGGGTGTGTGATCATTACAGATCGCAATGCATGCTCTGCAACGTGCTCCCTTGCTGGCCACAAGTTTGGTATGGAGTTTTTGTGGTAGGGCTTTCCATTCCTCCACCAGCACATCGACAACTGCGTAATGGTCGTTGATGCATATAGACGTGCGACAATACCGTCTCCCCGAAGCATCCCACACACGTTCGATGGGATATAAGTCGGGGGAACGTGTAGGCCAGTCCATTCGCCAAATATTCTGTCATTCCAAGAGCTCCCCCACCACCGCTGTTGTATGCGATCGCATACTGTCATTAAAATTTAGCCACACCCGAATAAACCCCTCAAAAGACGCGCTTGGGAAAGGGATACAGTGTCACGATAACGTTGACCGATGAGTCTACCGTGTTCAGAGATTTGGAGACCAGTACGCCGATGCAACATTATGCTTTCCTACGCAGGACCACCAAAACAGTTATGTTCGACAGTGCTGGCCGTACTCTCATATTATGAGAGGTGAGAACACGTATTGCGCCCAGGAACATTTTCGAACAGGATCGTTTTGGTGGGCCAGGTGTAATGATATAGGGAAGCATAATGTTGATGTGCCTACTGGTTCTCGAAATCTTTGAACACGGTACGCTCACAGATCAAAGTTATTGTGACACTGTACTGCTTCCCCAAGTGTGTCTTTTCAGAGGAGCATACGGCCTTGACTTTATTTTTTATGAATGACAACACGCGACCGCATCGAACCGCGCAGGTGAAAGAGTTCTTGGAACGAGAGGTTATTCGGCGAATGGACTGACCTGCTCGTTCCCCCTACTCAAAACCCATCGAACACGTGGAGAGAGGGGGGGGGGGGGGGGAAGAGCACGCCCATATGCACTAACAGCCATCCAGCAGTTGTCAGCTGCAGAATGCCCTACCACAAGAACTCCTTATCAGTTTTGTGGTTAGTATGGGAGCTCGTTGTAGAGCACACAGTGCCATTCGTGGTGATTGCGCACCCTGTTAAGAACTATGTCCCCCCTTTTGTAACATCTATGCGACCATCAGAAAGCCGGCCGAAGTGGCCGAGCGGTTCTAGGCGCTACAGCCTGGAACCGCGCGACCGCTACGGTCGCAGGTTCGAATCCTGCCTCGGGCATGGATGCGTGTGATGTCCTTGGGTTAGTTGGGTTTAAGTAGTTCTGAGTTCTAGGGGACTGATGACCTCAGAAGTTAAGTCTCACAGTGCTCAGAGCCATTTGAACCATCAGAAAATGCAGTGACTTCGGTATAATAACTGCCTTCGAATAAAAGTGTCATTTCTGTTCATCTCATTGCGAATTTGTTGCAGTTACCTTCTGCATTGCACTGCACTGTACTTTACTATACTACAGCAGTTCTTTCTATGTATGGTCGAAGTTTAATCGAGTTATGTTACTTCGTAGTGATACATTATACGGGAGTTGCTTTACTCTTTGTTTTGCACATCAGTGTATATATAAAAGACTAGCTACTTGCAACCTATTTACAAACACGAAAATGACTGCTTATTTCCGTATGACGGATAACCTGTAGTGTAGAGGAAGTTTTCAAGGTGTTACATATTTAATTTCCGCTTAGAAACACTACTGCTGCTCTTCAGACATGCTGGTTCAGCGGGTAGGTTGCTAAGGCTTTTAATATATGCGGATTTCACTGTTTTATGAGCTGATATTGGATTCAATAAAGGGAAATGCGGTTAACTTTTCTTTCTAGTATTTTATTTGTGGAAACACTACGTAGTGTACACACTGTCTAATCACATTAATGTGACTACCTGTCAGAAACCTGGATAACCATCCTTCCGGGCGCGGACTAACGCGAGACGTGCAGGAAGACAGTCAGTGAGTTTCTGGGAGGTGCCGACAGGGATGTGGAGTCATGCCGACTCCAGTGCTATGTCCAGCTGCATTTAGGATTTGTGGTGCGAAGAGCCCCATCGAGGTGGTGCCACAGAATCTCGATAGGGTTTAAGCTTGGGGAGTTTGGTAGTCTGGGTAATACGGTCAACTCATCCTCGTTCACTTCGAACCACACACATAAACTGCGAATTGTGTGACACGTTGCATTTTCCTCTGGTAGATGCCATCGTGACGAAGAAAAACAAACTGCATGTACGGGTGGACATTGTCCCCAAGGACAGATACATATCTGAGATGAAGCTATTGCGCCATCCAGAATGACAAGCTTACCCGGGGAATGCCACGAAAACGTTCCCCAGACCATAACGCTCCCTCCTCCGGAGTAGGCCCTTCCGACTATTGTTGCAGGGTATTTGCTTTTAGTCCGGTGGAGCATAAAACGTGATTCATTTGTAAAGGCCATCTGTCGCCACTCATTGTACGTCCAGTTACGTTATTGGCGTCGATGAACAGCAGTCAGCACGGGTACATGAAACACGCGCCTGCTGCCGAGGCTCATACGCAGTAATGTCGCTGAACTGTCGCTGAGTAGACACTGTTGTAGCCCCTTGGTTCATCTCGGCGGTCAGTTGTTGAGCAGCTGCACGTCTATTCGCCCGTTCACATCGCCAATGGTCATGACCTTTCGTCGTCAGAAAAATCCCTCCGTTTCTTTCAATACGTCAACGATTGCAGTGTTTTCCGAATTCCCAGGCATGTTTTATATACCCTCCACTGCTAGTGCTGCCATCTGCTTCTTACAAGGGAACCTCCCCATCGCACCCCCCTCAGATTTAGTTATAAGTGGGCACAGTGGATAGGCCTCGAAAAACTGAACACAGATCAATCGAGAAAACAGGAAGAAGCTGTGTGGAACTATGAAAAAAATATGCAAAATATACAAACTGAGTAGTCCACGCGCAAGATAAGCAACATCAAGGATAGTCTGAGCTCATGAGCGCCGTGGTCCCGTGGTCAGCGTGAGCAGCAGCGAAAGGAAATGTCCGTGGTTCAAGTCTTCCCTCGAGTGAAAAGTTTAGTTTTTTATACAATCAACTTCGCTCTCCAAAATTCCAGGACATGTTCAGATTTGCTTGGACATATGCAGGATTTGACGGTTTACTCACGGAAAAATTTGAAAACGTTAAAAACATATGCTTTAACAGAGCATAGGGAGAACTGTGCGACTGTGAAACTGTTGCATTCATTTGTTGCAGTTTATGTGACAAACTCATGTTTTCATCACTTTTTTGGGAGTGATTATCACATCCTAAATCGGGTAAGGTAGAAGAATCTTTTCACCCATTAGCCAAGAGTACAAGTTAGGTGGGTCAACAACATATTCCTGTCATGTGACGCACATGCCGTCACCAGTGTCGTATAGAATATATCAGACGTGTTTTCCAGTGGAGGAATCGGTTGACCTATGACCTTGCGATCAAATGTTTTCGGTTCCCATTGGAGAGGCACGTCCTTTCGTATACTAATCGCACGGTTTTGTGGTGCGGTCGCAAAACACAGACACTAAACTTATTACAGTGAACAGAGACGTCAATGAACGAACGGACACATCATAGCTTTGCGAAAATAAACTTCTCACTCGAGGGAAGACTTGAACCAGGACCTCTCATTCCGCAGCTGCTCACGCTAACCACGGGACCACGGCGCTCCTGAGCTCACACTATCCTTGATGTTACCTATCTTGTGCATGGCCTACTCAGTTTGTACATTTTGCTTATTTTTTTCATAGTTCCACACAACTTCTTCCTGTTTTCTCGATTGAACTGTGTTCAGTTTTTCAAGGCCTATCCACTGTGCCAACTTATAACTAAATCTGAGGGAGGTGCGATGGGGAGGTTCCCTTGTTAGAAGTAGTTATTGCACACAACCGTCGAACGTAGTCGGAGGTCACATTAATGTGACTGGGTCTTTTAGTTTAACTTGCACATTACAATTTGCTGATAAGTCGTTTCGGATGGCACTCATCATTTACCAGATTCCTAATACTGATGAAGTGGTGGGTTCAACATTAGTTGAAAGTTGAGAACGGATGCATGTCATCCGAAACTGACTGGCAAAAATTGTAATATGGAAGTGAGACTACATACTAAGTACTGCATTCTAATGACTGACTGCTTTCTGCCACTAAGGCAAATATTACCAAAGATTTGTGAAAGACAATACTATTCACTAGCTCGAAGATAATACAGACAACAATTTCATTTGTGAATAACTTATTGTGAGACTGCAATTAATGTCCTCAACTATTTAAACAAACGTTTACTATGCGTATACGCTACAAACATAAACTTCATATAGTAATTTTTTATTATGAAATAAACAGCATTATTGCGATGCATTTCTTCCACATTTCGGGTAGTACTCGTATTTGCTGTATTCACTACAACAGCAAGCTTCAACAATGATTCCGACAGTGACGTGAACCAAAATGCTTACCTTCCATGGGAAGAGCGATACCATAGAAACAAAGTTTTGGCTTGCCACTGATTCTTTTTACTACTCTTCTTATGGGTCCGAGCTTTGCGTCGACTCGTGAATCGTATCCAGATAATCAGTTAGGTAGTACACTACTAGCAAATGGCCGGTACGACGTTTCGATTCGTGGTGATGAACCCTTTTATATTTGTAACATAGAAAAAAAATAGAAATACGATAGTATCCGTCCCACAAAATACGAGTATACATCCCGCAAGACATTTTCAAATTAAAACGTACAAAAATGATTCAGTAATAATATATGTATTCCTGAACTACCCAATTACTTATCAGTTGAAGTCATGAAGTCTGTTAAAAGAGTCCACGATCATTTTATGGCATTAATTTGTAAACGTCCGTCTTGCTCACGTAAATTGTACAATTCACAGTTACCAGTTTCAGCCATTGCTGTCTTCAGGTCTGTTACAAATAGAAAAATAGCAGAATGAGATTTTCACTCTGCAGCGGAGTGTGCGCTGATATGAAACTACCTGGCAGATTAAAACTGTGTGCCCGACCGAGACTCGAACTCGGGACCTTTGCCTATCGCGGGCAAGTGCTCTACCATCTGAGCTACCGAAGCACGACTCACGCCCGGTACTCACAGCTTTACTTCTGCCAGTATCTCGTCTCCTAGCTGTGAGTACCGGGCGTGAGTCGTGCTTCTGTAGCTCAGATGGTAGAGCACTTGCCCGCGAAAGGCAAAGGTCCCGAGTTCGAGTCTCGGTCGGGCACACAGTTTTAATCTGCCAGGAAGTTTCAGAAAATTAGCAGTGTAACCAACTGTGTCCAATTACCTGAAACAAAATTTGCAACAAGCATAGTGTATATAAGAAAAATAAAAAATATTAGCGATTAACAGCCATGCATACCAGCTATACATACCATAAAAATAGTCTGATGTAGGTATCAAAGTCAAAGTTTGTGTACTGTTTCTAGGTGCATGGTAAGTTCTGGTGATGGCTTGGATGCGACCAGTATTTATACAAATAACTGAGGCCAGTAGAGGTAACTATAAGTGGGGTAAATGAGTAACCAGTATCGTAAATTCAGTAGGTAAAATGCAGTATGCGTAGTCATTAATTAAAGCTACATCATATGGCCAAATGAGCGTTTGACAATGAATTGAAATGCGATGTGTGGAATTAAATTTATAATTAAAATTCACATGAAACGCGTAAAGAGTAATAACAGAAAACTTATAATCTGGCAAAGTAAATAACACATAATGGGGTAAAAGCCAGAGTAAAATGTTTAAAAGCAAGATAAAATCTATAAATCGAAACCTGTCAGCAGGACAGAACAATTAAACATTAAGCTAAGTGTGAGATAGTTAACAAGACTGTGACTATTAATTAAAAATGTTGATAGACGATGACACATACGGACTGGAATCTCAGTGACGCCACCACGTGGCTTCCCTGTAATAATCTTTGTTTTTCTGTAGCGGGGCTTGCGGAAGAAGCTCCAGTCTGCTGCTCGTGGGTGACCGGCGCACACGACCGCAAGACAAGCCGTCGCGGCGCTCGACGCTGCTCAAATTAGTAGGTTTCTGAATACATCAGAATAAGAATGTAAGTTAAACTCATTCTGTTTATTCAGCAGCATACTCGGCTGCCGTTTTCTGTGTACGATAATTTCCATTTGTTCTAGTAGGTTCGCCGGCCGCGGTGGTCTAGCGGTTCAGGCGCTCAGTCCGGAACCGCGCGACTGCTACGGTCGCAGGTTCGAATCCTGCCTTGGGCATGGATGTGTGTGATGTCCTTAGGTTAGTTAGGTCTAAGTAGTTCTAAGTTCTAGGGGACTGATGACCTTAGAAGTTACGTCCCATAGTGCTCAGAGCCATCTGAACCATTTGTTTGCCTGTTTTGCTTAACGGACGGGCATTCCCATTGTTATTTTTCTTTTTGCGCCTTTTACCGTTTCTTCTGCGGTGTCGGCAGTTGTTTATGGATTAAGGCCGTTTTAGCGATAGTTGGTGGTGGAATGCTTTTATGACGCTACTATTCTCCCCTGGACGGAATATGTGTATCCCATCAGACTGTCTATAATAAATCTAAGTTCAAGCACGATCGCGTTTTTTAAATGTTTGTGTAGCGTGTATCCGAGGCAGGATGTGGGTAGAAGCCCGGTATTCACATAGCAGGATGTGGAAAATCGCTAAAAACCACATCCAAGCTGGCTGGATCACCAGGCCTCGTCGTTAATACGCGAGGTGCATCCGATCTGGGGCTGGCTCACCCCCCTGAGCCTGCATCCAATAAAAGGTGCTTTAACGTGCTGTGCAATCTGGGCGCCTAGTTCCTTTAGACTGACCTACTATTATTTATAGTTCTACTACTAAATCAAACATATCTTGTGCAACAATCTGGAAAATGGGGAAAATAAGGCAAATTGAATTTCTATGCATTACAATCTTTTTGCTCTATTTTTTCTATTTCCATCGATTCTTGAGGAAACTATAGTTAGGTTCGAATGTGATTTAGGAGTTACCGCTTTGTTTGCCACGCCTGTTGGCTATGGGTAGTCACGGCCCGTACGGCGTGGCCCAAGTCACGGAGCTAGTGTGACAGAGCGGCCTGCTTCTCCTTGCTGTGACAAGTACTTTGCTGGAGGAGCACATTACGCGCGAAGGCAGTTTATTAGGGCCATTGTGTCCGCTCCCAGACGACTGTTATTTTCTTTTGTTGTGAGTTTGGAGGCCATTGTTGACGCAGCGGCCGTAATGCTGGCTGTGTGGGCCGAGTGCGTGCGCTTGCTGGGCCGCGTGCTCGTTAATGCGTGAGCACGGAACAGTTCCGGTCGATGGCAGCGACCGCACTAGTCGAAGCCTGGCCTTTCCCTCAAAACGCCAATCCTGACTCTTCACTGGGGCGCATCTGCATTCTTTCTGGTTAGTCAAAGTTGTGGAAGGAATTAATTACCGTGTATACGTAGTCAATTGACACGCAAGGCTCTGTTGACATTTATCAGTTCCACTCTCGTGTACTGCTCGTCTGCCTGGCATTGTTGTAAAAGGCAAACGAATGAAGTCATTATAAATGTGACGCAGGAGCGGCGGGATTTGTGGCGGATCTACTTGGTTGTTTCGAGAACGTTACTGGCATGTTCTCAAACACGAGTTGGTGAAGCTAGAATAATATTATCCCGCCATCGTTCGAGCCTATTGTTGTCACGCGATAACTCTTGTACTAGATATTTTTCTAATGGAGATAACTTTTATGTTTTTTGCTGTAAGTTCTACAGAAAATTACATTTATCACGTAAATTTCTTTTTCATTATTACCAACACATTATCGATACGTCAGAGCATTAAATGAAACATGTGTATTGCTTGACCTAAGAATATTTCAATATGGAATGGTTACAAGCAGGTTAGCATTACATTCACAACATCTCTCCTACTAGAGATTCGACATAATCATATGAAGTGAACAACTAAGGTGAACTTCATTCCCGTTTTACCAGACTGAGTCGATCCACCCTCTTGCGACTTTTTCACTTTCGCGAGGTACGTATAAAACACCAAGGTAAGCCGATAATTCTTCAGAATCTTTCTGTGGGCAGTCTCGAGCACTCCGCGAATAAGCTGCTCCTATTCTGTTTAATTGTTCTTGTTTTGTATATTGTACAATATGGCCAATTACAGCCTCTGGAAAAAATAGATTCCAGCAATACAGAACCGTTTTAGAATTTCTTTTTTCCCGCTTTACCCCTGGAAACTGTGTGACTGTATCCTGACATGCAGTTCTTGCTGGAGGAACTTCATTCTTGAACTTTATTGTTTCTCCTTTTCTTGATACTTATCACGGTTTGCAGAAGTTAGGGCTACTATAGACGCAGTTTAGGAATCGTTATCAAACTACTCTGCTGTCCTTTCGTTCGCTTCATGCTCAGATCGTGCGTCCGTACTTGGAGACCAGCTCTCTATGTAGACAGCCTCGTCAAGCGGCTCCTCTAGCGACATCAACAGCAATTCGTCTGACATGGCTTCTTTCCTGTAAATTTTTAGATAATTTCGCATCTGACAGAGCATGTATACCCAACTGCTTCAATCAATAAGTAAAACCTTATAATAATACTTACTCTACTTATAAAAAACGTAATATACGCAGAATACGTCGAGAAAAAAATTAACCTAGTCGCATGTTACTAACAGAAAGAAGTAAACTAAGAGAGAAGCAAGGTGGGGTATCAGGAATACATAAAGCATTGTTACGTAATAACTCCCGTGAGAGACGAAATCTTAAAATGTGCACAGCTCCAAACAAAGCCGCTATTAGCAAGCTTTAATTGTTATTTGACCACTGAAAAATGCGTCGACTGCAGATAAAGATATCAAAGAAAGCATTGCTCGATCAACGCTTCAACACATTAAAAATACACTGAAATGTTTCCCTAAAATCTTGATTATAGTGTACAGAAAAGTGAAGTGCAGTTACAATCAGTTAGTTACAGTGTCTTAAACATCAAACTAGTGAAGTATTGTTACTGCATATACACATCTAAAAATATAAGAAAAGTGGGAAATCTTTTAGACAACAGTAATAAAGTCAGTAGGAAATATTGTTACCTTTATATGCCAAGGGTGCTCGCCAGAGACATTGTGCATGTTTTCTATAAGGTAGTTCAAAACACTTGTTGGCAGTGGACCGCACTACTGAGAAAGAACTGTGTCTGGATCTAGAATAATTTTTTGTGCCATCTGTCAGGCTGTACAGGAAATGGAAAAAATATGGAAACACCAAAAACACAAAACATTACCATGCCTAATACCGCGTGGGAAATTCGTTGCCATTCAAGACAGCCTCCAGTAGTCTCGGAACGCATACATACAGTTACTGTGTGGTTTTCAAGGGAATCTTATACCACTCTTTCTCCAAAATAGCGGCAAGTTCTGGTAATGATGATGGTGGCGGATAGTGATCACGCACCCTGCTCTTCAAGGTAGACCATAAAGCCTCAATAACATTGAGTTCTTGTGACTGGTGGCCAGGGGAGATGCAAGTTCATCTTGTCCACTATCCGGGACGTCTGCAGAGACGTCTTCGTTGGTCATCAGGGTTCAGTTCGAAGCGAAGACAATTCTACTCCAGTCAGTGAGGTTCCCGGCCGAAGACGTGTCAGGTGGCGCCCCAGACCGCCCGCCATACGGTCCGACAACCACGCGTGATGATCTGTGGTGCCATTTCATTTCATAGCAGAATCTATTCGGTTGTCATCTGCGGCATTCTTAAAGCACAGCGATACATCAATCATATTCGACGCCCCGTTTTGTTGCCTTTCGTGGAAAGCCACCCTGGACTTACAGTTCAAGGTAACACCCATCCCTACCATGGTGAGAGTTTTTACTGCTTCTCTTCGTGCTTGCCAAACTCTACTTTTTACAAAAAGGTCGCCAGATTACGCCGCAATTGAGAACGACTGGAACATAATGGGCAGGGCGTTCCAACCAGATCGGGATTTTGACGATCTAACTCGCCAGTTGGACAGAATTTTCGCACGGTATCTCTCAGGAGGACATCCAACAACTCCACTAACCAATGCGAAGCGGAATAGCTATTTGCATAAGGGATGAGATGAACCAAAGGGTTATTGATTTGCTAAGGTTATGAAGTTCTGAAACTATAATCATTTTTTTGCTGTACATATACATCACATCCACCCGATAATTAATTCGTGGTGGGTCTTTTTATTTTGTCTCAGAGTGTAATAAGATAGAACAGCTGCTTGTCTCTTTGGAAAGTTTAAAACCTCTGAAAACACTGAAGTCCTTTGCGATTGATCACCACGTAACCACAGGATTAGAGAAGTTAAATATAAAAGATTACACTCTTGCACTGTAATCATGTAGAACTAACATTGGAAAAGGAGGAGTCGTCATATACGTACAATTTCAGAAACATTGAAGGAAGTAGATTTTTTAATAATCAGCACATAGAAGATTACACTTCTGAACTAATACTGAAAAATAGTAGATTTTTTAATAATCAGCACATAGAAGATTACACTTCTGAATTAATACTGAAAAATAGTTCACTTTTAGTTTTAACTGCATATGTATCCCCACAGTGAAATTTTAAACTGTTTGAGGAATATGAATTCCCTGCAACGCTATCTGCCACACAACAGTAAGTATTTAATGTGTTGTGATAATTTCAATGTAGATTTTGTAGAAAATTCTAATAGGAAAATTATCAGGAAACCTTATTTGGACCCTACAATTTGATCTCAACAATTAACTTTCTGACAAAGGTGAATAAATATAGAAGTATCCTAAGTGATAATATTTTCTCTGATGAAGCATAAAACACGAAAATAACGATATACACAGTAAGAATTGCTCTCTCTGATCAGGATGCACAGTTAATTAGGGTGAATGAAATATTGCCTTATAGTATAGATATTCATCAGTGAATGTTCATTAGGATAGTTAATGATTCCGGCACAAACATTTTTAAGAACAGTTTACAAGAGATGACCTGGGAAAGTTATTAACAAAATTAGTAATGAAAGAATGCTAAGATAAAATTATATCCATTCCATGAAAATTCATATCATTATTTGAAAATAGCTTTTCACGTAAGCTAATAAGATATCATGGATCACTAGAAGGTTTAAAGTATCCAGTGAAAGGAAAAGAGAATTGTATATGCCGGCAAGTACAAATAAAGATCCTGCAGTACTTGCACTCTACAAAAACTACTCAAACTTACTGATAAAAGTTATTAAAAAGTCAAATAACATTCACTTTATATCAGAAATCAGTAATTCTGACTACAGACGTGAGGCTGTAAGGGATGTAGTAAAACAAAAGACAGGTCAATAAGCTATGAACTGGATAACAACACTATTAATTTAAATGGAATGTCTATAAATAATCAGTCACATGTAGCATATCTGTGTATTAATCTTTTCTTACAAGTAGTAGAAAATGCGTGGACAAAGAGTTGACGATAAAAATGAAGAGGTGTGATGAACAAGCTACTTACATAAAATTTAATTACGTGGATGTCCCACCCACTTCTCCTTCTGAGATTAAGAAAATTACAAATTCTCCCAAAAATAAAAGCTCATCTGTATTTTATGGGGTTCACAACACAGCACTAAAGAGTTGTTCACATATAATACTGCTGCCTTTTCTGAAATATTTAATGCATCACAATAAGCCATTGTTAAACTCCAGTATGAGAAATGTCAATAAGAACCAACCCATTTCACTGCTGTTATCTGAAATATGTAATGCATCACAAAAAGCCATAGTTAAACCCCTGTATACCAAAGGTGATAGGAAACGTGAATAACTACGAGCTCATTTCACTAATGGTATCATTTTCTAAAATTTTTGAGACAGTCATGTATTCTAGAATAATATCCCATTTGTGCGACAATGATATCGTCAGTAAATTGCATTTTGGATTTCAGAAGAATTGCTCAACTGAGAATTCATTTACACATACATTCGCCGAATTTTACCAGCACTAAATAACAAAAAAAGTACTTGGTATTTTCTGTAACGTATCTAAGGCATTTGACTGTGTGAATAACAATATTATCCTTGGTAAACTGATGTTATATGAAACTGATGGTATAGCAAACCAATGTATGCCATTTCTAACTAAAATAATGCCAGAAATTATGCATAGCAATTCAACTAATGTAGGCAGGGGAGATATTTCTGACTATTTCTGGCGAAAGAGAAATCACTTACGGCGTTCTACAGGGCTCAATCTTACGTCCACTATTTCTTCTCATACATGGTAATGACCATCTGTCTAACATACAAGAAGCAGAATTAGTTCTTTTTGTGGATGACTCTATGATTGTTATCAATCCTAAAATACATACAGCAACAAAAAATTGCAAATGATATTCTTAAAATATTATTGAGTGGTTTTCTGCGAATATTCTTAGTCTCTATTTCAGAAAGACATGACATATTTAGTTCTGCACACATAGAGGTCCCACACCAATAGTAACTGTAACACATAGTGAGGAAACAATAACAAGGATGCAACAAGAGCCTTGTACGACATTTGCTTAAGATGATTTCTATGGAACGTCAAAATTCTTGGGTGTCCATATTAATAAGAATTTACACTAAGTCCGCTCCCGTTAGCTAACTGGTCAGCGCGGTGGAATGCCGCGCCAAGGGGCTCGGGTTCGATTCCCGGCTGGGGCGGTAGACTTTCTCCACTCAGGGACTGGGTGCTGTGTTGTCGTCATCATCATTTCATCCCCATCTCCGACGCACAAGTCGCCCAATGTGGCGTCGAATGCAACAAGTGCTTGCCCTCGGCGGCCGAACTTCCCCGAATGGGGTACTCCCGGCCCATAGCACTGTACACTCATTTCCATTTTCACACTGAGAAAAACACCTTTTGGAACTCCTATAACAACTTAGTTTAGCCACATTTTTACTTTGAATAATTGCAAATCTCCTGAAGATGAAATCAGTGAGTTTGACATGTTTTGCGAATTTTCATTCAATAATGTTATATGGAATAATGCTCTGGGCTAATTCTGCTTTAAGAAAGGAAACCTTCATTGCTCAGATACGTGCAGTAATAACAGTATGTGGTGCTGACCCACGATCATCTTGCAGACAACTGTTTAAGGAGTTGGGCATTTTGACTACTGCTTCACAGTATAATTCTCCTCTCCTGAAGTTGTTGTAAATAATCCACGGCAGTTCAAAAGGAACAATAATGTACATCATTACAATACCAGAAGAAAAAATTACTTTCATCACTCTACATTAATGTTTTCTTTACAACAAAAATGGGTGGAAAATGATGCAAGAAATGTGTGTAAAATGTCAGACAGATAGAAAAGTTAAATTTGGATAAAACTGTAGGTGTTCCTCCATGAAAACTACTTTCATTTCTTAGAAAAACATGTAATATGGCGATCAGAATAGATTGAAAATTGAGATTAAGGCAAGAAGCGCAACGGCAAATAGATCACATTTTTGTCTTATCGGTCGTGCTCTACAATAGCGGTGTTTCACGAAGTTTAAAAATTAGACTATACCAGTACAGAATTCTTCCGGTAATTCTATATTGCATTGAAACATTTACATTAAGGAAAATAAATGAACGAAAGCTGCTAATCTTTGAGAGAGAAAGATATTAAGGAAAATTTTAGGCCTAGGAGGGACATCCAGTCGAAGGAATGGAAGATATTAAACAGCCAGGAGCTGTCAGACCTGTACTTACAAGCTGATATTGTCCTAAGGATGAACAAAAGAAGATTGGTGTAGGCCGGACAACTAATTAGGATGGATGAGGAAAGACTACAACTAGTTGTAGTCTCAGGATCCATGGAAGTTAGAACGGGCCGAGGAAGACCACAGACAAAATGGAAGGTTAGCAACAGGGATACGTAGGTGATGGACATGAGAAACAGAGAATGGACCACGGAAGCCAGGAAGAGACATGGTTGGTGGAGGAATGTAGAGAACGCATATGGTCTCTGAGGCCTAAGCGACAATTAAGAAGAAGAAGAAGAAGAAGTAGGAAAAGAAAAACAAAAAGAAGAATAAGACGAAGAACAAGAAGAAAGAGAAACAGAAGAAGTAATGCGTAAAAGGTGATGGGTAGGAATAACTGACTCAAAACAGGACTAAGAAAACGTAAGTGATCAACAAATAATCATATTTACATATGAATGTGTAATCTGATTATGAAATGACTCGTTTCATATCATTACGATTAATCGTCCAAATGATCCACGGAATTTGAAACTAACTAACATGCATAATAATGATACCATTTTCCATGATAATGAAATGTCTCCATCACACGGCATAATTACTTGTATGAAAACACGATAAATAAGTGACTATTAGAATTCTCGGGATAGCTTATTCTGATGTAAATGTTAATTGTTGTTGTCGTCAGTCCGAAAGCTGGTTTGATGGAGCTCTCGGTGATAGTCTGTCTTGTGCAAGCCGGTTGATCTCTTCGAAACTGCTGCAACTTGCATCCATATGAACCTGCGTGCTGTAGCCAAGCCTTGATGTACCCCTACAGTTTTCTTTGCCGTACACTTCCTTTCATTCCTTGATGTCTCATGATGTATCCTGCCAACCGATCACTTCTGATATTCATATTGTTCCATAAATCTCTGTTCTTCCCAATCTGATTGAGTACCCTCTTTATTAGTTATCCGATCTATACATCTAGTCTTCTGGCATCGTCATTATTTTTTGATCTTCGCAACTGTGCCAATAACTCTTAAGGTATGTATTTTAGAGCCCATATTTACTGCACATTTTTTCTTGTTTTGGTCCATACTACCACCTCTGAATGTTACCTACCTTACGACCCTAGCAACAATAGCACCGGCACACGTATTCCACTCAGAGGTGCCAGAACGAATTTCGCTTTATTTCGATTCGGTCGTTTCTGGACCAGGGCCTTTACATCAGATTGATACATTTACCCTCCTCTATCATCCTTGAAATTATGTAATATTATCACGGTATCACCGTGTATTAACTGCTGCAGAATATCAGTGCGAGTATATTGTTAAAATAATATTGAAGGTTTATGTGCTTCAGGTTGACATAATATTATATCTACGTTCTCGAACAAGACTTTAAAGCACGTTGGGCAGACGTGACACATTCGCCCCTCCTCATCCATCCTCTTCAACGATCATGGGGCTCTGGTTATCACTCTGCCGTACAGTACTTCGCGCTCTGACATCAGGTGGCTGCTGTCGGGCGGAGCGAGCGATAAACCGCCGGAGAGTGCGAATGTTCAAAAACCGTACATTCAAGAGTTCATAACTGCATGTAGCAAGAATTATGGTCCTAATTTTGGCACTGGATCGATTTATGGATCTGATATTGTGCAGGAGTGCTCTTTCCTCGCTAAAATTGGAGGTCAAGATGGTAATGTTTCTTTGTTAGTTGTATTCCCGATGACGTTCCTGTGAGGTTATCTGACGTTAAAGAGCTGTTATCTACGACCTTGTTACACCAAAATGAGTGACGTAAATGAACGGGAAGCACTCAACGCGACGATCACGCCTGGGAGATCGTTCACAGTGATGGCGGACAAGCACTTAACATGCCGTTAAGGCACTTGCGGCAGTGTGTTGCGCAGTTCGAGAGATCGGAAGAGGCTATACCTTCGGGCTCGGGGAGGAAGACTGCCCGCTTCTATCAACACCTGCCACTTCACCCGTTCGAGCTATTATCTACGCCTGCAGCGAGTGCCAATAAGATCGGATGCATGAGTCAGGATATCCGATCCTAGGGAATCCTTATATACGGTACACAAGCACGCCGTTTTATTATAAAGTAGTACATTGACGGGTGGTAGAGTATCACTTTCTTTCCTTTATTCCCCCTACACCTACAGTGGCTCCCGCTAACTGCCAAACAAAGGTTTCGTAAGCGCTACTACTGCAAGTTCAATCAATATACAATAACGCGAAAAATTAGCAATACCAAGGAGAAGTTGTGCGACATAAGCGAAATATGGTAGGCGTGTTTCTACATCTGAAAGATGATATCTATTAAAATTTCGCTCCAGTCTCATAAGAGTGGCGCTAATAGCACCACTACGAGACGCAAATCACGTTTGCTTTAAATACACGCATTCTTGACCATTAGTTACCTTTGAGATTGGATGTTGTGAGTTGCTGTCAGCTAGGAATGCCTTTAAGCCGACAAAAAAGCCTTTATCAACACTCACTGTGTTTGAACGGGGTCTTGTAATAAGGCTACGAGAAGCTGTGTGTTCCACCTGCGATACTGCAGTAAGATCTTGCAGGGATGTTGCCACTGTGTATGGCGGCTGGCTGCGATGGTCACGAGAATGTACGGTCGAAAGAAGACCAGGCACCTGACGGGCACGAGCCGCTACCGAGAGGGAAGGCCATCGTGTTCGGCGTATGGCTCTGCAGCTACAAACGACCTGTCTGCATGATAGGCACACAGGACCTACCCCGGAGTTGTGGTCTGGGGTGAGATTTCATATGACAACAGGAGCACTCTCGTGGTTGCATCCTGACTGCAAAACTGTACGTCGATCTGGTAATTCGACCTGTTGTGCTGTCATTTATGATTAGCATTCCAGTAGGCGTTTTTCAACAGGATAACGCTCGCTCAAATACCACTTTTATAGCCCAAAAGGGTCTACGAAGTGTCTACATGTTGCCTTGGCCTGCTCGATCATCAGATATGTCTCCAATCGAGCACATACGGGACATCTACATCTACATACTTCGCAATCCCCCTTATGGCGTGTGGCGGAAGATTCCCCGTACCACTACTAGTCATTTCCTTTACTGTTCCACTCGCAAATAAAAGAGAGGGGAAAAAGACGGTCTATGTAGCTCTATGGTCCTTACTTGCAATGTTTGTTGAAGTCTGTAGACTCGTTCTGCAGTCAGCTTCAAATGCCGGTTCTGCAAATGTTGTCAATAGTGTTCCTCGAAAAGAATGTCGTCTTCCCACCAGTAACTCCCATTTCAATTACCGAAGCATGTCCGTAACATCTACGTCTACTTCTACTTCATACTCCGCTAGCCAACTAATGGTGTGTCCCGGAGGGTACTTTCGATGCCATTATGTGATCCTTCCAGCCCCGTTCCACTTAAACAGTAAATCTCCACGAGACGCACATTGTCTTTCCTGTAACGTCTGCCAGTGGAGTGGTTTAGCATCTCCGTAACGTTCTCTCGCCAGCTAAACGATCCCGTGACGAAACGCGCCGCTGTTCGTTGGATCTTCTCTGTCTCCTCTATCAGCCCTACTTGATAGGGATACTAGACAGATGAACAATACTCAAGAACTCTTGCGTGTTGTTCGAACCAACCAGTAACAAGTCTAGCAGCCCGTCTCTCAATTTCTTGAATTTATTCTTTTAATCCGACCTGGTACGGATCCCAAACACTCGAGCGGTACTCAACAATAGGTCTCCCAGGAGTCCTATATGCGGTCTCCTTTACAGATGAACCACACTTTCCTAGAATTCTCCCAATAAATCGAAGTCGCCCATTCACCTTCCATGCCGTACTCCTCAAATGCTCGTTCCATTTCATATCGCTTTCCAACGTTACAACAAGATATTTAAACGACGTGACTGTGTCAAGCAGAACGCTACTAACGCTGTATCCGAACATTACGGGTTTGTTTTGTCTACTCATCTGCATTAACTTAAATTTTTATACATTTTGAGCTATCTGCCATTCATCACACCAACTAGAAATTTTGTCTAAGTCATCTAGTATCTTCCTAGAGTCACTCAGCTTCGACGCCTTACCGTACACCAAAGCGTCATCAGCAAACAACCGCAGATTGCTGCCCACCCTGTCCGCCGAGTAATTTATGTATATAGAGAATAATGGCAGTCCTATCACACTTCCCTTCTGACGATAAGCTTGTCTCTGATGAAAACCCGCCGTCGAAGACAACATACTGGGTCCTATAACTTAAAGAAGGCCGGCCGCTGGTGGCCGAGCGGTTCTGGCGCTACAGTCTGGAACCGCGCGACCGCTACGGTCGCAGGTTCGAATCCTGCCTCGGGCATGGATGTGTGTGTTGTCCTTAGGTTAGTCAGGTTTAAGTAGTTCTAAGTTCTAGGGGACTTATGACCTCAGCAGTTGAGTCCCATAGTGCTCAGAGCCATTTGAACCACTTAAAGAAGTCTTCGAGCCACTCACATGTCTGTGAACCTATTCCATATGCTCGTACCTCATTTAACAGCCCGCAGTGGCCCACCGTGTAAAACGCTTTTTGGAAATCTAGAAATACGGAATCTTCCTGTTTCTCTTCGTTCACAGCTCGCAATATATCATGTGAGAAAAGGGCAAGCTGAGTTTCTCACGTTCGATGCTTTCTAAAACCATTCTGGTTCTCGGACATAAGCTTCTCGATCTCAAGAAAATTTATTGTACCCGAACTGAGAATGTGTTCAAGGATTCTGTAGTAATCCGATGTTAGAGATATTGCTCTGTAATTTCGCGGATCTATTCTTTTGCCCTTCTTATATGCAGGAGTCATCTGCGCTTTTTTCAGTCGCTTGGGACTCTGCGCTAGGTGAGAGATTCCCAATAAATGCAAGCTAGGCAACGGGTTAATGCTGTAGAGTACTCCTTGAAAAACCGAACAGGGATTCCATCCGGACCTGGTGACTTATTTATTTTCAATTCTTTCATTTGTTTCTTTACGCCAGGGATGCTTATTACTATGTCGCCTATACGGGTGTCTCTTGGACATTCAAACGGCGTTATGTTTGTACGATTTTCCTGCGTGAACGATTTCATGAACGTGAAATTTTAAACTTCGACTTTCGATTTGCTGTCTTCAACTCTCACACCTGATTGATCAACAAGTAACAGGATGGAGCCCTTAGAGCCACTTTCCCATTTTATATAGGACCAGTATTTTGTCGGGTTCTCTGCCAGATCTTTTGCTACGGTAGCTGTTGTAAGCTCCGCCCACAGATCTTTTCATAGTCACGAATCTCTACTAACCTTGGCTTGTCGCCATTTGCACGTTCTCTTTTGAACCGAGAGTGCAACAACCTCTGCTTCCTCAGCATTTCTCGGATTATAATGACACCATGATCGCTAATACTCGTTTTTATACTGAAGTTGTTGATAACGTACGGCCTATTTGTAGCTACAAAGATATTTCCAATGAATTTGGGCTGCCGAACAAGCTGCTCAAGACAGTTTCCAGAAAACGTGTTCAAAAGTACTTCGCAAGACTGTCCGTACCTCTGCAATGAATCCATAGATATCCCATCCTGTACTCGGTACGTTGAAGTCGCCTGCAACTAGTATTGCGTTATCTGGGTATTAACGCGCCACTGACCGTAAACTTTCTTTGAGTGATTGTAGAGATGTCACAGTGGAATCGGGTGGCCTGTTAAAACATCCAAAAATTATCATGGTTTCACCAAGACCTGTTATCACGACCAGGTAATTTCACTGTCAGAGTCAACTCGACCTCAGTAGGGAGAATATTTTTGTCAACTGCAATAAACACTTCCCCTCCTCTGGCCTCTAATCTGTCTTTCTGATGTGCGTTATATGACGCGCTAAATATCTCAGAGCTTTCCACTTCTGGTTTCAGGCAGCTCTCGCTCCCGAAAAAAATTGGAGCGCGAGTACTTTTTTCGAGGGCAGGAAATTCGAGAACTTAGTTATGAATAAAGCGCATGCACGTTTACATGCTTACAGTCAACATTCTGGCGATTACACCGGTTAATAATGTACCAGCGTTTCACATTTCCAACGGCTTACTTGCTCTTACATTAATCTGTGATCTTGCAATATTTACCACTTAAATATTTTACCTACACAAATGTATACCAAAAATGGTTCAAATGGCTCTAGGCACTATGGGACTTAACATCTGAGGTCATCAGTCCCCGAGACTTAGAACTACTTAAACCTAACTAACCTAAGGACATCACACACATCCATGCCCGAGGCAGGATTCGAACCTGCTACCGAAGTAGCAGCGCGGCTCCGGACTGAGGCGCCTAGAATCGCTCGGCCACAGCAGCCGGCAAATGTATTCCCGAAATTCCGTTATTCTACATTACTTGTTGTTGGTGTTGCGATTTTTTTTCCGTCAGTGTATTTTCTAGCTGCCTATTTTCCATTTCCACAATCGATTTCAGCCCCCATGTAAACGCACAACTGTTTCTGTAGTTTATTGGATTTGTCAGGTTATCTATTGTTTCCAATAATATTCGGCTAATGTAGACGGAGTGATTTATTGTGCAGTGAAGAAGAAGTAGGAGTAGTAGACTAAGCATGAAGCTGTCTAACTGTAATATTTGAATTAAGAGAAATAGCGATCTCGCTGACTAAATCAGAATCTGGAACAGCTGTTTTTCAGACGCCGTCTTTTGACTGGGCTAGCAAATCCACTTTAGGCATTAACATGTAAACACGACAGCGTAAAACCGCTTCCGAAATTCGGTTTTCGTCTTTCGGAAGATGTTTCGCATGTAAACATACTGAATGTGTAGTCATCGGTGGAAGGGCATCCAGTTGTGAACAACGGATGCTGCTTTTGTCCGCACAGTATTGAACTCTGAATCTAGGTTCGAAGATGTTCTGGGTAGTTTCTAAAAAAAAAGAATTTTAGGAATGCGACTATGCCAAGTGGATTAGTGAGGAATTCAGATCCCTTCTAGATATGTTCCAGATAATATTACCTGTTTAATGAGATTTCAATGAAATTGTGCAAACTTCACTTATTAGGGTGGCTACATGAATAAGTATTTGAAGAAAATAACGTTCACCATCATACTCATAAAATACAGTTCTTGCCTCTCGGTTTCCTTCGAGATGCTATGGCGTTAGCTCTATCTAAATTAATATTCAGTTAAAGTCATCGTGATCAAAAAGCAGCGAATAACGGCTGCTTTTACATAATTGTGTTTTATTTTTACTAGTTACATCTTAAATTCTGAGCGCCATATCCTTAATATGTTTAAAAGACTATTGTATTTTGTCAAATACGTTTGGAAAAAGAGACTGAAACTTCAACTTCAATTAATACGGCAAAATCTTCATAAAGAACAAATACCTGTCTCTCGTGAAGTGACATATGTAATTTTGAATGTACGAGTATATTTCTGGATGTAATGAATCATACATGATAACATTTTTCTGAAGGAGAATGTCATCCTCAACCCGCATGGACACTTAAAAAAGTGACTTGTATCAATCACTGCGAGAAGTCGTCGGGTTTATATGAGACTGCATGACATCAAATGTCAGTGCGTCAATAGAACTTCAAACGAGACATAAAAGAAATAAGGTGCATGGTTGGTTGGTTCTCGGCAGTAAAGATGGCTTTCAAGGTCATTATTCACTACCATTAAACCACCTTATGTTGCCCTACGTTATTATCTACAATAACAAAGAAATATCATAGTGTTCTTCGAAAGTATGTGAATCTCAAAGACGCTCAAAGTGCAGCCGTATAGTATATTTTGCCATCCAAAAGCCTTAGTTTCATCCCTACGTTAGCACCAGTGAAGATCATGACGTTAAGGCCTCTGTGGAAGCAAGTACCCCAGTGCTAATGATAAGTAGGTTTATTATCGTTGCTTCGATAGAAGCTGCTGGTTACAAACGACAAAACAGAAAAAGAAAAACTGAGAGATAGAGATAAAGTGGACAGTTTCCTTTTCGAATTACAATGAGACGCAGTTTGCTATGAAGAACAAAACTGAGCTAGAGTGGTGATAAATGTAACGAAGAATACAGCTACATAAACAGCCTGCGTACCAACGCTGCATAGCAAAACTGTAATTGTACAAGTAAAAGGACTTCCTTATTGTGTGCTGTCACCATAAATTCCTAGACAATGCGTACTGCATTTGAATATGGAAATACAGAAGTTTAAATATAGTTGACACATGATATGTCGTAGGAAGCAGACGACCATGGTTATAATACAGTACTGTATTGGAACTGAATAAATCGCTTCCAAAAAAGTCATACAGCCAGTGAAAAATTACTTTATTACTCAAACTTCTCACTTGATGCCTTTAGGATTTATTTCCATTAACAGAAATCTATTACTTCATCGCAATGCTTGGATTTATATGTCAAGCGAACCTCACTTTTTACTTATAAACGTGTTAAGATCAAGCGCAGTCTCCTGCACAGAGTCAGTAGGAGGCTTACCGTAACCTGGATCTTGAGGATCACGAGAAAATCATCGTTGATGTTGTGTGAAAACACATGTGAGCCTGAGGAGCACAGTCTTCTATGAGAATCGCAGAATTTTTCTGTTCCGTGTGCAGTGAAATTTGTGTGCCCACTCGCAGGAAAGCCGGTGACAATAGTAAACATGAAATCTTTGTATTACTTCACAACATGCAGCGATAACTTGCAGTTGCCAACAGGAGTACAGGAAGTTTCTACATCTGCTCCTACTTTTACAGGGTGTTTCAGAAGTGATAGTTAATAATTCACACATGGAAAGTAGGTAAAAAGCTTCAATAAACATGGGTCCACAAATCAACCGTTGTCGAGATACAACACATTTTCTCTTGTGGTTGACCAGTGTCTAGGAACACACGGCATCTCTAAATGTGAAAGTACGTAGGTGTTCGAAATGTTGTCCATGCGTCTAAATGCAACATTGAACTCGTCCCTGAAATGAGTTGCGAATCCTCTTAGGCATTCCTGGGGAATTCTGTAAATGCTGGAAGGTTGCATCAATACGCAAGCGCCATTCCCTAACAGAGCTGGACTCCGTAGCGTAGACCAGGCATTTGAGACGACCCCACACATAGAAATCCATGGGATTTAAATCCGAAAACCTTGGAGACCATGCCACAGGCCCTCCTCTACCTATACAATGTTGACCATGCGTCCGAGTCGGCGCACTCGTAAATAAAAATATGCTGGAGCGTCGTCATGTATGAACCACATGTTCAGGCGTTGGTTCAGAGGGACATCTGGATGTATAGACCGCAGAAACCGCATGTACGCTGTCCAGTTAGTCCCTGTGGTAGGAAGTATGGTCCAATTATGCGGTCTTCGAGCAGACCTGCCCAGACGTTCAACGAATAAGGCTGCTGATGTCGTGATACATGTTGTGCATTAAGACTGACATCGGCCTAAACGTGACAGTTATGGTTGTTCAAAATACTGCAACTGATAGATCCTGCTTCATCCGTGGACAGAATACTGCTTACAAACAGGGGATTCAGGGTACAATGTTGCTGCATCCATTGGCAGAAATTCTCTCTAAGAGGGAAGTCTACATTGTTGAGGGCTTGCACTCTCTGGAGATGATATGGATAGATGTAAAATCCGCCACACAGTGCTATGACTCAGGACAAGCTCTTGGGTAGCAGTCCTTCTTGTTGAAGTACTCGGCGTTCGTGTACAATGCGTAACACTCTTTCCTCAGCATCGGGTGTTATGGATTTTGATCGACCTTCTCGTGCATGGTGTGCGAAACTCTCGGTTCCTCTGAGGCGCTGATGTAACCAGCTAAATGTACGCCTGTCGGGCTGCCTGCAGAGGGGAAAAGCTTCTTCATACAATCGTGCAGCCTGAAGGACACTGCCATTCGCCATGCCATACATGAAGTGCATGTCAGCGTACTCTTCATTGGTGTAACCTCTGTCCATGGTGCCTTCGTATTCGTAACTAACACTGAGGCCTGTACGACACAGCGCAATCTGTTAACATTCCTAATGAATATTATTGGTTAAATGCATCTATTCTTTCAACCGTCCAAACAATTAAAATTTCGATGAATTTGTCCTTCTTATATCCAGACAGGGCCAACGGCTTTGCCGCAGTGGTAACACCGGTTCCAGTCAGATCACCGAAGTTAAGCGCTGTTGGACTGGGCTAGAACTTGGATGGGTGGCCATCCGGTCTGCCGAGCGCTGTTGGCAAGCGGGGAGCACTCAGGCCTTGTGAGGCAAACTGAGGAGCTACTTGGTTGAGGAGTAGCAGCTCCGGATTCGTAAACTGACGTACGGCTGGGAGAGGGTGCTGACCACATGCCCCGCCATGTCCGCATCGAATGACGCCTGTGGGTTGAGGATGACACGGCGGCCGGTCTCTGTCGTCAGGCCTTGATGGCCTGTTCGGGCGGAGTTTAGTTAACTTTAGTTTAGTTAACATCCAAAAAGACTCTGATTTTACCAGTGACGCTCCATGCGCGACTGCAAGCTTTCACAGTGGAGTCAGTTCATGATGCATGAACCTTAAAACGAGCTTTCTTATGACAAAGTGGTCTATAATTTTGAAAATGAGCTGGATCTTTGTCGTCGGAATTCTGTTACTATTGCTTTTGCTATTTTCTGCCTGCAGGCACGTTTCCTAATCTTCATGAATCATTCCTAAGCCTTGCTGTACTACGTACCAGTACATCGAGACGCATAGCGCTAATGGATGTTATTCTGAATGAAACAGGCGGAGTTCTTTCGCAGTACCTGAAAGACACTCCACTAGAAAAGACTTACATGTCATAGATGACGTCACAGAAACCAGCGGTTCAGTGATTGTGTCACGTGGCTTCAAATATGGAGGAGGCGTTACCATAAATAAATAATGAGACTTCATTCTGGACCGAAGTGTCTGCCGTGTATACGTAACTGTTTGTACAGGAATGCCGCATGCATACACTCCGTGTCAATAGCTAAAACAGATGAGCAGGAAATCTCCGTAGATTATCCGTACTATCTCTGCTCCCTTCAATAAATCCATGCTATAGCTTTCGAAGGCTCTATGAGATAGTGCACGGTTTAAACGTTACCTGTACGTAGGATGATGCTACTGAAGCTATAATGCTCTGTAAAACTTAAGGGCGAGCTAGATAAAGTGACATAACATAGTAAAATACTGGGTGGAAATGAATGCAAATGCGGGAGCACGTTGCCAATGGTCTCCCAGTCATGCATAAGAAGTTGGATGGTAGACGGATTGAGGCCAGCGTGACTATAGCACCAAATTGGTCTGGCTTCGCAACAGGAGACAGTTGAAGGAACGGGAAAATACAGTGTGTCTCAGTTAGTGAGCAGATGTGATGCATTGTGGTTGTGTTCCTCATTGTAGCATGGCCCGGAGACAGTATTTGAAAGACTTAACACGGGGAAGAATCATTGGAAAAGTGGAAGATGGAGGAAGTGTGGCGAGGTTAGCCCAGGAGCTTAGTATAGCTGACAGTGCTGTTTCCGTGCATGGGAAGCCTTCCGAACCACAAGCACTGCTGCCCAAAAGAGGTGAGATGAATAACCACAGTCAACTACAGCAACAGATGACCTCTACATTGTGCTACAGGCAAGAATGGAACCACATGAAACTGCTAGTGCAATTGCAACTACATTCAACAGGGCTGTAAGGCACGCAATCTCACTCTCTACAATGGCGCAAAGACTACATGGGGGTGGTCATTTTTCCCGACGACCAGTACGTCTGGTTCTGGTGACATCGGCGGCACAGTATGCGGCGGTGCCAAAAGCTTAGGGAGTGTACCAACGAATAGTGGGATCAAATGGTTCAAATGTCTCGGTGCACTATGGGACTTAATGACAACGAGACGCTCAGATTGCATGTTTTGTACATGCAAGGTTCTGTGGTTGGACAAAAATATCAAAACACCGCGAGAAAGACATGCTTTAACATAAATGCTGGTGCTAGCCAAACCTGGGTAATGTCTTCAACACACTGCAAGTGTCAGTCGTTTTCCGAACAGTGTTCCGATTAGTTGTGAGTGAATTATGTCGGATCTAAGTGAATTCGAACGTTGGAAAATTGTTGGTGCTAGAATGGTGGGTGCCTCCTTTAGCAACGTAGCCGTAGAGTTTGGTGTTTCAAGAGACATCGAACTGAAGATTTATACTGGGTATACGGAAAAAAGACGAAAAACAACAGGGTGACAGCTGTAAAAGTCACTGCAGAGCTGCATGTCGCACTATTGAACCCTGACAGCACGAAATCAAACCGAAGTGAACTTCATATGCAGGGAATTACAGGGAGAGCTGATGTTTCAAAACCACTCATTAGTGGTGCTAACGCCCGTAATATGAAATCTTGGTGATGAAGCCATAAAACCTGGACTATTGATCTACATCTACATCAACATCTACATGGTTACACTGCAGTTCACACTTAAATGACTGGAAGAGAGTTCATTGAACCATTTTCATACTACTTCTCTACCATTCCACTCTCGAATGGCGCGTGGGAAAATGGAAGACCTAAATCTGTCCGTTCGAGCCTGATTTCTCTTATTTTATTATGATGTTCATTTCTCCCTACGTAGGTGGGTGTCAACAAAATACTTTCGCATTCGGAAGAGAAAGTTGGTGATTGAAATATCGTAAATAGATCTCGCCGCAAAGAAAACCGCGCTTGTTTCAGTGACTGCCACCCCAACTCGCATATCATATCAGTGACACTCTCACCCCTATTGCGCGATGACACGAAACGAGCTGTCCTTCTTTGCACTTTTTCGATGTCCTCCGTCAGTCCTACCTGGTAAGGATCCCACACCGCGCAGCAGTATTCCAGCAGAGGACGGACAAGTGTAATGTAGGCTGCCTCTTTACTGGATTTGTCGCATCTTCTAAGTGTTCTGCCAACAAAGCGCAGTCTTTGTTTCGCCTTCCCCACAATATTATCTATGCGATCTTTCCAATTTGAGTTGCTCGTAATTGTAATTACCAGGTATTTAGTCGAATTGACAGCCGTTAGATGTGTGCGGTTTATCGTATACCCAAAACTTATCGGATTTATTTTAGTAACCATGTGGATGACCTCGCACTTTTCTTTGTTTGGTGCCAATTGCCACTTTTCACAATTTTCACACCATGCAGAAATTCTCTCATTTTGTAATTGGAATTGATGGTATGTTGATTTTACTAGACGGTAAATTTCAGCGTCATCCCGCAAACAATCTAAGGGGGCTGCTCAGATTATCACCTAGATCATTTATTTAAATCAGGAACAGTAGAGGGCCTATGACACTACCTTGCGGAACGCCGGATATCACTTCTGTTCTACTCGATGATTCACCGTCTATCACTACGAACGGTGACCTCTCTGAGAGGAAATCACGAATCCAGTTACATAACTGAGACGATACTCCATATGCAATGGAAGAAAGTCATTTGGTCATATGGGTCTTGTTTCACACTGTTTCCAACTTCTGGCCTAGTTTACGTCCAAAGAATGAAACACGGCAAGTGTTCGCGATAATTCTGGCTGCCGTACCGTGCTAATCAATGGGCCCATTGTTACTTTGCAAATTAGCATTACTGAAAAGGATTATGTGACCATTTTGGATGATCAGATCCATCCCATGGTACAGGTTTTGTTCTCCAATGGTGATGCTGTGTTCCAAGGCGATAGGAACTATGTTCATATAGTTCGCATCGTCCAGGAATTGATTTGTGGGCACGAGGATGAATTGTCGCATCTCCCCAGGCCACCACAGTCATCATATCTCAATATTATTGAGCTTTTGTAATCTGCTCCGGAGAAAAAGGTATGTGATCGATATCTACATCCATAATCGTTACCTGAACCCTCCGGGATTAAAGCTAGAAGATTCCCTTGAAAACCGCACAGGACCTGTATTTAACTATTCCGAGATAACTGGAATCTGTTTCGAGTGCCAACGGGATTCCTACACCGTATTAGGGATGATAATGTGTTGTGTTTTTGGTGATTCCATATTGTTGTCCAACCTTGATATTTATTTACTTCAATTTTTATAATTTCTGACAATAACAGGAGGCAAAGCTTTAATTAAAAAAGACGTAAGCTTTAGTCCCACACCCGTAGATGAGGTTTCGCTAGTTGTGACAGAATATGGTACTAGGACTGCGTTGAGATAACCCGTGCGTGTGTCTGAATGCTGTGTTGGATGAGCACTACTCGTAAAGGACTGGTAATCAGATCCCAGTACCAGTGAGACAAAGTTATTGCCAATGCACGAACTTCATTCTGGGAGCCTATATAGTGGAGGTCGCCAACGTCACGGCTGTCCGCTAGTGTTCGACACGTTGCACCCGCTGTTTGACGTGGATCTCTTCTTGCCTGTTGCGAAGTGTAGCGGTCATCTGCTGCTGTAGTCGACCGTGATTGACCACCTCCTCACCTTCGGGCATCAGTGCATGTGGTTCCAATCGCTCACTATATACATAAAACAATTCTGTGAGCAATCCCAAACTCCTGGACTAGACTCGTCACACTTCGTCCTTATTCCGGTTTCCCTATGACTTTTCTCCGTGTGAAATCGTACAAAAGTTGTCGCTGGGCCATGTTGTAATGAAGCACACCACTACAGTGCACTGTAACTGCCTGCTGGTTGACACACACTGTCTTCTCCTGTTCATTCAAGTGCCCTTTGTTGCGGCGCCAGCCTCATTCGACGCTATAGTCATGTTTATCTTACGCCATGTAACGATGTAACGTCCAGATTTCTGTGCAAGATTGAGAGACCTCTGGCAACGTGCTCCCGCACTTCCATTTATTTCCCCAAGGTTGTTGATATGTGATGTTAATTCATCTATGTCGTCCTAAATTTTGCAGAGATGCTTATTATGTCTTGATCGTAGCTAGGTTTCTATAACATAACTAAAATAAAAGAAACTTCATTAGACTGCTACCAACAACATGAAATCCACGATACTAAAAACTCTGTCTCCATCTTAATTATAGTAGTCATTAGTCGGACAGGTAAAATGAACTAACGAATGTCGTATAGACATCAATGCGTTGACGATCTGTAAAGCAGGGTGGGATCTATATTTCAATTTTTATTTATTCTTGTAAACATGTATGATTTATTATGGTACGGAGACTGGTTCTCAGCTTACCTATTAAATATTTATGAAGATTCCGGGCAGCCTAACAAGCAGGGTTTAGTGAAAAATCACTAAGTTCTTTGTTTATGACAACAAGTTTCGCTGTTTAGTGCCATCAGCAAGTCATATGCGATGTCATTAAGGTAATGTCCCTTCCCATACGCGCTCTCTCTCTCTCTCTCTCTCTCTCTCTCTCTCTCTCTCTCACACACACACACACACACACACGCACACACAAATAGACTTCTGGTCTGGCTGTTTCTTACCCTTAGCCTCACGCTTCCTGGTGTACTCTAAATATGACTGTTTGACTATTGATTTACACAGTGTAATACCGGTCTTATGTAGTGGTTTTTTGCTTAAATCATTTTCTTTCGCGTTTTTCAGAATTGGTTTAACGCATTTCTTAGTCGTTAGTTTCGTGGATATGCACGAATTTACACTCTTTTTTTATCTTAGATAACGTATATTTTTGTG
This sequence comes from Schistocerca americana, assembly GCF_021461395.2. NCBI lineage: Eukaryota > Metazoa > Arthropoda > Insecta > Orthoptera > Acrididae > Schistocerca > Schistocerca americana. The sequence goes on from NC_060130.1 coordinate 694,521,419, forward strand.
TTATATTCTTTGACGATCAAAGTCTGGTGCATGGTTTCATTGTGCTACCTTGTCTGTGTGTGCGTGCTTTGGCATTCAAATCATACGTGGCTATTGTGATTCAACTAAGTAGTCATCCAACAAGTGGTAACGGATTCCACACGGATTCGCATTAACGTGACCACCATCTATATTCGACGTCGACTTGCAGTAACTACTCACAGACAGCATGTGCCAGTACTAGCAGTGGACGACAGATATAGCGTGTTGAGGGGACGCGGAAAAACAATCCAGTCGTTGTCGTAATGCGGAAACGGAGCGATTTGTCTGACGTCCAAATGGGCATGATCATTGGCTTTACGGCCAAAGGGGGAAGCGTTACCGAAGCGACTATGTTTGTAAACTGTTCGCATATCGACGTGGTTGAAGTACACCGTGCGTGGCAAAATATCGCTATCCAAAACTGGCGCAGAGGCAACTGAGATGCACCACGGGCCATAGACGACAAGGATGAACGACGGCTGCGGAGACGTGTGCGAACTAATAGGATTGCAACTGTTGAGCAACTAACCGATCAGATGAACCAAGGGTCTACCAATAGTGTCCCCTCAACGACCGTTCAGAGAACGTTGGTGCGTATGGGCGTCTGCAGCAGGCGTCTTGTTCACGGACCTATGCTGACTGCTGTTCAGTGGCGATGAAGCCTGCAATTTGCATTACAATAATACAACATGACGTCCATATAGCGGCGACAGGTGACACTCGGAAGGGTCTAGGTCGGAGGAGAAAGCGTTATGGTCAGGAGAATGCTTTCATGGCATTCCTTGGGTGATCAAATAAGTTTGGAAGTTACATTGGATCAAAGGAAGTATCCTTGGGGCCATGCCTGCCATTAAGTGCAATTTGATTGTCCACAGCACGATGGCATCTACCAGCAGGACAGAGCAATGTGCCACACGTGGTTCGAAGAGCACCAGGAATGAGTTGACCGGCGTCCCCTGGCCAACGAACTCCCCAGACTTACAATCAATCGAGAATCAGTGGAACATCTTGATCGGGCTGTTCGCACCGCGGATCATCAACCAAGGTACATAGTGAAGCTGGTCGTGGCACTGTAGTTGCCTTGGCTGCAAATCCCTGTCCGTACCTTTGAGAACATCATTTACTCTCTACGCGTTTCGCAGCGGCAGCGCTGCAAGAGGTAGTTTTCACGCTTTTGACAGGTGGTCACATTAATGTGAGTGGACTTTATCGAAAAGTACAAAAGTACATTGTAGCTCGCTTATAAGGAAAGTTTTCATGAGGGTAAGATAAATGAAGCTCCTATTAGATAAGATATTAAGGCAGAGTATACTTTTTTCTGTGTCATCAGTCTTCTGAGAGGTTTGACGCGACCCGTTAAGAATTCCTCTCCAGTGCCAAAATCTTCATCTCAGAGTATCACGCCCTCAGTTATTTGCTGTATGCATTCTAACCTCTGTCTTCGCCAACAGTTTTAGCCTTGTACAGGTCCCCGTAGTACCACAGAGGTTGGTTCCCTGAAGTCGTAATGCATGTCCAATCATCCTGTCTCTTCTTCTCGTCAGTGTCTTCCGTATGTTCCGTTCTTCGCCGATTCTGCGATGGCCGTCCGCGGTGGCTAAGAGGTTCTAGGTGTTTCAGTCCGGAACCGCGCGACTGCTACGGTCGCAGGTTCGAATCCTGCCTCGGGCATGGATGTGTGTGATGTCCTTAGGTTAGTTAGGTTTAAGTGGTTCTGAGTTCTAGGGGACTGATGACCTCAGATGTTAAGTGCCATAGTACTCAGAGCCAGCCATTCTGCGATGAACAATCTCATTCTTCATGTTATCAGTCCACCTAATTTTCGGCATTCTGCTGTGCCATGTAAACACTTACCGCCTTGGTAAGTCAAATGACAGATAGGCCCCTAAAGGCAATTTTTTGTACTTTGCGGTTAATTTGGGTTATTCAGGGATTACTTTCAGTTATACGCACATATGATTTCTTTATGTATGTATCATGTTTTGTAGTCAGCTTTCCCGTTGTGTACTGAAGTTCAATGACATGAGTGGTGTCATTGTTGGAACAATATAAACCCATGCTTTTGGATAAACTGTGTGGGTATTAATTGTTCCTTTTACTTCCTGTCAAGACACATGGCCATCTATATTTCTTTGTGCTTTACAATATTTATAATACCGGTGCCGTATGATGGTCTCTCAGTGAAACCTGCCTAGTAATAAATGTTTTTGTTTAACAGCAAAAAGTGGCTGTAAGCACTATGGGACTTAACATCTGAGGTCATCAGTCCCCTAGACTTAGAACTACTTAAACCTAACTAACCTAAGGACATAACACACACCCACGCCCGAGGCAGGATTCGAACCTGCGATCGTAGCAGCAGCGCTGTTCCAGACTGAAGCGCCTAGAGCAGCTCGTTCACAGCGGCCGGCTGTTTAACAGCAGTTTATGGTGATCTCGAGAATACCATGTCCTATGTAATTGAAAATTTGATAACTCATAAACATTATCAAGGTATGAACATGTTATGCCACCAGGACGCAACATTCCACTTCCTCATATAACCCAGAACTGTAGGCGGCGTCATGGATGGGTTAGAGTGGGCTGGGTAGCCCATCGAAAATTTGTTTGGTTCACCCACTGACCAGCCCCCAAAAAAGACGGGCAACTTTCGTGGTCAAAGTCCAAAGTCAAACATTATTTTATAAAATTGAACTAATTTGTATAAAGCGATGGGCACGTGGCGAACCGCTCTGGTAATTTGTTAAATTTTGTATTGCCCCATAAGAAATTAGAGAAATAACAGAAATATATTCGAGTTGAACTTTATGGCGACTAAGTCAACATCCATACATCAATTGATCCGTACTTATTGAACAAAAAGCGAACGAACTAGTCGATCGATCTATTGAACAAACGGTTCTTCCCCAGTTTCTGTTTTGGCTGTGTGTGCGTGTTTTATACCTTGCATTAAATGTTCAGTTTTCACGATCCAGAAAGTGAAGTAGAAGAAATTGTGTGTGATGATTAAATGGAAGCAGCAGAAGAATTAAAATGGTTGGGAAATGAAAAACGCGGTAAAAATAAAAGTAAAGATTTATTTTCCATTCCTAGCCGTGACACCAGGAGCTTTAATCCGTCTGCTTCAGTTTGTGATGTATTTACGAAACCTACTGTGAATCAAAACAACCTCTATTAAGGTATTTTTCTTTTCGCTTGTTTAGAAACAGAAAAAGAGATTTTCAGGCTGTTACAAAATTCATCCATCGCTGGAACATAGACTCAGAAATGATGCTGCATTTTGTTTTGTCTGTCTATTTTTCCGCCCCCAAACTTAAGGTGCGAAAAGCGAATCGCTTGGTTTTGTAAGTGAGGGTTTTAGTAATTGGAAAAGAGCAACAGCGTATAATTCCAGCTTTAAGCAGCGTGAGAACAGCTACACATATAAAAACTCTGTAGCTGTTTGGGAGTCCTTCAAAAAATTATAAACGATAAAGAGAATGAATCAGCTGCTGTTCTGTTAAATGAAACATGTGATCCAAAAGGTCAAGAAGACAGAAGATGCGTAGAAAACATGAACTTCGGTACACAGCGCATCATGGACTCGCTCAAAGAGGTCATAATGATTTCCTTCAGGGCAAAGATTATGATATTGCTGCAGCAATCAACTTAGTAGAATCTACAAGGCACCATTTCAACCGAACGCGTGAATCACACTCAGGTTCCACTTCTGTTTGAAAAGAAAGTGTAGATGTGTCAACAAAAACAGGTGCTAATACTCCCACGGACTCTTTTTCTCTTGATATAATTCGAAGATTGCCTAAAGATCATGGGGAATATGTTCATGATTCGCCGAATAAAGGCAGCCTGGAACCTGTAAAAACTACTTATTTACAATATTTTGTATTTCATAAAGTTTTACATACAATAGACAGCTAACTTGAGAGACGTTTTATTTTAAACTCGTGAATAATTAAAGGAATCACTTGCCTAAATCGAAAAAGCCAAAATTTTATGTTACTGTCGCTGGCACAAAATTATTCTTGCCATACTGAATCACTGGAGGCACAAATGAAGATAGTAAAAACTCTTATCTTAATGAACAGCAAACCAGACTGAAGATTGACAATTAATTTGCTGCTCTGCCGATGGCTTGTTTTTAATGGAAAGAAAATATCAGGCTATGTAGATTTAGCGGACGGTTGCATAGAAAGTGACTGTAGTCAGGTAGCAAAAGAGACCATTGTATTTACGGCCACAGTAATTAAAAAAAGTGGAGATGTTGTAGAACTGAAATATTAATTATTTTACTGCCTCTTAAGTCACTATTATTATTATTATTATTATTATTATTATCATTATTTACTTATTTATTTATGTAAATTAGTGCCACACAATTTTTTTAAAAATATTCTCGTCCAACGCGGAGTGGCTTTTGAGTCTGCTATTGTACACTTAAAATACCAGCAAAATGACAGAATCAGTCACTGCTTTTATTATACAAGTGCAATGCATTTCGATGGTTACTCCATGATCTTCACTAGCACAGATTCAAATAACACTGATTTACATTCCGTCTGCAAGCAAAAAGTGAAGTCATCGTTATGCTTTGAATCTTCTTCCAATTTTGTTTGCATCGAAAACGTTATCCATATTTCTAATAAAACTTTGCTCATTGCTGCCACTTTATAAGGAAATCAACACTATTTGCTAGCATGAGCTATTTCATATTACGGCAACGAGAGAGACTTTTCAATGAGGCGTAGGACACAAGATGATGCCCTTGACAAAAAGAGAAGATAGAAGCTCAATTCGCTGCCAATATTGCGGACGTAATCGCTCTATAAAATTTTATCTCGTTGATACAGGTACATAAATACACAAAAGAACTACTTTGTCAGGTCACATAAATGTGACCAGCTGTCTAAAGCCTGAATAACCACATTTTGCAAAGCGAACTGCCGCGAGATGTACAGGAAGAGAGTGAGTGAGATTCTGGAAGGTATCAACAGGTGTGCTGACTACAGTGCCTTGGCTAACTGCGCTAGGTTTCTCGGCTGAGGATTCATGTCGCGAACAGCCCGAATGATGTTGTTTAAATCCAGAGAGTTTGATGAGCAGGGGAGTACGGTAAACTCATCATGGTGCTCTTCGAACAACGCACGTACATTGCGAGTTATGTGACACGTGGTATTGTCCTGCTGGTAGATACCATCATGACGACGATAAACAATATGCACGTAGGCGTGCACATGGCCCCAAGGATAGATGCATACATGTGTTGTCACGTTGTGCCTTCCGGAAAGATGATATCACCCGTGGAATGTTACGGAAATACTGTATTACTCAGGCCATAACTCTCCCTCCTCCGGTCTGGACTCTTCCGACGATGGTAGCAGGTTGTTTGGTTTCAGACGCCGATGGAGCACAAAAAGTGATTCATCTGAAAAGACCACATGTCACCACTCAGTGGACGTCCAGTTACCGTAATGACGTGCAAATTCGAGCCTTCGTCGCCGATGAACAGCAGTCAAATAGGGAGATGAAGCAGGCGCCGGGTGCGGAGGCCCATACGCCGTACACATCTCCGCAGCCATCATTCACCACTGTCATCTATGGCCCGTGTTGCACCACAGTTGCCCTAGCGCCGGTTTTGGAAAGTGCCATTTTACCATGCATGGTATACTAAAAAACACAGCGGTACGCGAACAGCTGACAAACTTATCCGTTACGAAAAGTCTTCCACCGTTGGTCCGAAAGCCAATAATCAAGGCCTTTTGGCCGTCAGGTAAATCGCTCCGATTCTGCATTACGACTAGGACTACATGACTGCACTGCTTTCCGTGTCCCCTGGACAACTTCTATGTTCCCCCCACTATCAGCGCTGCCATCTGCCATCTGTCAGTGGTTATTACACGTTTGACGTCCAACACATTAATATGATTGGACAGTGTATAAGTTTACAGTGACTATAAAAACACAGAACACCTACATAAAGTTTATTTGCATCGAAACCAAATTTGGCACTGCGTGATATCTATTATAATGGATTTATAAGCGGAATTGAGCAAGGTATATAAAGTAATCCTTTAAACTATATTTTGCCCTTCATATTTATCCACGTAAACTCGATGTTAGGCCCGCCTGTTTTATAAACTGGCCCATCAATATGAGACAGGCTGTAGGCGCCACTGCCTATAACTGACTTGAGGGAGTAAAGACATATTCGCCCACACACTTGATATTCTGAGGCTGTCTCCAGCGTTATCAGGTGAAACGTAGGCACATAAACATATGATATTCATCACAGCTTAGTACCAATGTAGGAAAAATTACGAAGATTTTATCCTAATAAAGTTTCTAGTGGTTTTACTAAATCATTACAGTACGAATGCTGGGATTATTTCTCGAACAGGGCTATGTCCAATTCTGAGCTACGCCCTAGTCTGTCTGAGCTGGAGTTCAATCTCTAACGACCTCTGTGTCGAAAGACGTCAAACAATAATTCTGTTCTTCCGCCACCTATCTTACTATTGGACGTGGAAACCGTTTATTAAATTTTCCAAACATTTTATGCAGTGAATATATGAGCACGCGGTGCGGTTGCGAAACGGTGAGTCTGTTGAGGACGGGACGTCAGGGTCTGGCACCTACGAGTAAGTGGGTGCGCTGGCCTGTTTGCACAGGCGCGCCGCTGATTTCATCGGCTGACAATCTGATTCGTGACTGCCGTTTCTTCGCATGACCGGCTGCTGCGAGATGCTGCTCACCCCGCCAGTATCTCTGGCTGGAGTGTGAAGAAATGCGCTGCAGCACATACTCAGAAGCCGTTATTACTCCAGCTGCTGCTATTTCAACAAGCGCGTCTTGTCCGTGAGTCGAATCACATCTGGCAATAAAACCAAATTATGGGTTTTGCTAATGCATAACACGCGCTCGTTGAACTTGTGTTATTGGCCTGATGTTCTATGCTTCCGACTATGTCCTTCATAGTTTTTATCAAGAAAGCCAATGACTGTCAAGCAAGTGTTGGAATCCAAAGATGATATGGTAGTGCGCACTGCATTTAGGGATATACGAACGATAAAAATTCTGGGTTGCCTACAACGGCCTTGCGCTCATCCGTATCTGCAGTACGGAGTACACTCATCTGTAGCCTCTCGATATTAGAGTGTAGGAGTCTAGAATAACCGGGACTGGACTAACATTTTTATGGATAAGCGTGAGATCACTTTTAACACCGGAGGATTCTAGCCCATGCATTGATGACTGGGACTTAGTCACCAAGAAGGCGTGGAAATCAGAACGCGAATTGACAATTTTAACTGAGATACAGTCTACACAGCGGGTATGCACGGAATTTTACGCTTAACAACAAGAATAGAAACTGGGAATTCTTTCTTAATTTACTTTTATTGTACGCTTGACAGTATCGTGGTTGTCGCCTGCGACATTGTATGTGTGGGCCACAAGACAGAACTCACTGGAGAGTGAAAAGGTGGGGGTATGGTCAATACAGAACTTCCTAGAAAAAGAAAAGGAGGGGGTATGGTCAAGAAAGTACTCTCTGTAGATCTCTTTTTCAGAAATTGGGAATTCTTTCTTAATTTACTTTTATTGTACACTCGACAGTATCGTGCTTGTCGCCTGCGACATTGTATGTAATGACCACAAGACAGAACTCACTGGAGAGTGAAAAGGAAGGGATGTGGTCAATACAGAACTCCCTAGAAAAAGAAAAGGAGGGGGTATGGTCAAGAAAGAACTCTCTGGAGGTTGCTTTTTCAGTATTCAACTTTTCCCAGTGAGTGATAGAGCACGCTATGCTCATGAACCTTCAATGACAACGAGTCTCACTGACAGAGGATGGATAGTTATCACAGTTCCTTCATGGATCTCTAAAAGTTACTGCCTCGTTCTGTCTTTACTTACCGAAAAGCCATTTACCACATCTGAACACTGCTTTTGAGTCCAACGGAGTTGTATTTCGAAAACGGCAAATTTTGTTGACTGTTTACATGATAGATACCGTGGGTGGGATACAGGGAAGATCGCTGTTAACTGAGGACATTGCAAAGCTCCCTGAGGTATTATTAATGTACGACGTGAATTTAGGTTGTAAGATTCGTGACTGCATCCTACGCGCCAGTCACGAAAATTTTGTCCTCAAAATGAGGAAGGGAAGCACCAGCCTCCTAGAGACACACCACACACCAGCGATCGTTACCCTACAAAGCTGCATATTAAGCTCCAAAGCACATGAAAGGTGTCTGTACTCTCAACAATGACGGTGAATACAGGACGACGACTTGTATTTGAACGACAGTCTCGATAATAGCCTGTTACTAATTTCTACAGTGCGTCATGTATTTTGCATCCTAAGAAGGGTGGACGTGGGTGTGTCCAACGAGAAACAATGAAGAACCAACACTAGGTAATGAAGATAATTAAAGTTCTTCTGGGTTTTGTACCGCGTCATTGGATAAACTACTTTAAAATATAAACTGAAAACCGGCGTTTCGGTTGTATTACAGCGTTCTTCCTCAGGGCAAGATTGGCTTTACAGGAGGAAAGGTGCCTCATTTCTAGATTCTCCCTCACGTCATGATCATGACTAGCTTATTGTAGTCTAGGACCAATAAAGCTCCAGTAATGTGACGTATTGATACCGACTGTTTGTAATACATAGGGCAGGTTTCCTCCTATAAAACTTGTTTTCCCCTGCTGAAGGCCGTTGTTGTAAGACGTTGGTTGTATAGTTTGTATTTTAAAGTGTTTTATACAGCGATGGAATATAACACCCACAAAAATTTTAATCATCTTGACAACCGGTCGTGAAATACTTCGCTGTTATGTCACTGGATAATCATTTCTGGAAGAACACGGAGCGGTGGGGGTAGCATTATAATAAACATATTGTTTTTCATGGAATTCTCTAAGGTCAGTTAATCTGTATGTAAATTGCGCCCTTGGCCGACTGGGCTAAAAATCCATTTTTATAAGCAGATGCACACGGACCTAGCTATTACTTTCTCTGTTTAGAGTAGGATATTGTAACAAGAAGATGTGACTTGACATATGATTAGGTGTCTGCAGATAACATAAAAGTATTTCGTATTCTTACCTATTCGAGAATTGAACTTCTGCGCTACCGTACCATTATCTCGGTCGTCGTGTTCAGTATATGATATTACCGGCACGTGTCTTTCAGTGGTTGTGAGGAGTGTTTCAGAAATTACGGAAACCTATTAGAACGTACCTGTGTCACGTCAACTTCTTCTGGCCACTTTGTGTATATGCTAGCAGACATTCGCCGTAATGACATTCGACATAGTAGACATGTTTACTCTGAAAAATTCCGTATGTCGCTGGACAAGATATATTAGTTGAAACTACATACTTCAAATAAGGATGACGGAAACAAAAGACGACCGATAACCACCGAGCGACGTGGCAGAATGGTTAGCACTGTGGACTCGCATTCGAGAGGACGATGGTTCAAATCCACGTCCGGTGGTCAATGTTTAGGTTTTCCGGTATTTCCATAAAGTGTTTAAGGCAAATGCTGGGATGATTCCTTTGAAAAGGGCGCGGCCGATTTCCGTCTCCATCCTCCCGTAGTCCGAGCTACTGCTCCGTATCTGATGACCTCTTTATCGATGGGACGTTAAACTGTAATCTTCGTTTCTATTTTCGAGCCATAACCCGCCCCGCATCGTGCCAAGTACTCTGCCGCACACCAGCATGCGTCGTTAGCGACAAACAGTGACCGGCGCGATATGACGTAGCTGCGCCTACGTGCCGGCGGCCCTCTGTTTCGTCTCGCTTCGCTTGTGAGAGCTTTCGAGGACTTGTAGACTTTCCTTCATTAACTTTCATTTGCGTAAATCTTGTTTGGTCATATGTCAGCCTCTTGGCGTACCGTGCTTGCTCAAGGATCGACAGAACACTTCAAACTCTTTTTTTTCTGAGGCGCGGCCGCAAAGCTCGGCTGCACCATTTTAACGAAGGACATGCCTCGCCGTTCAAACAAACTTCCTGGCAGTTCCTTAATATCTTCTACTTCTAATCCTTCCTTTTTCACTTAAAAAAAAAAAAAAAAAAAAAAAAAAGAAGAAGCGGTCCTTAGAAGAGATCGTCGGATATGGACGTTTTGCTGGTGCGCCGCTTACTATAAATGAAAGTTAAATTATTTGATATTTGGGATTATAAACGCACATTTTAGTATTATGCAGCATCCGCAAAATCAGTCCTGTTTTAGGTATTCAGCTAGTTGTCAATAATCAGCTACAACAGTTAATCATAGCCTTAGGAATCTGACAAACACACGATTCGCAAATCGTCGTTAGGATCATTACACGTTCTTATGGCTTTTTCTGCTTCATATATTGAGACTTTCGTGATTTATTTATTTTGACATGAAATTTCTGTGACAAGTGTACTATATGTCTGTAGCTTCCTCTCAACCACTCGTTGAAGTCCTTGCTATTTGCATTTGTATATGTCGCATGTTCAATTTATCCTTCATATGGACTGCTCTTTTTTCCATGAAATTTAGAAACATTTAGTATTGTGCATAAGAATAACAACACTCAGCACGCAATAAACATTCAAATTATCATAAAAATTATAAGAATTAAAATTCAAGAATGATGAAGTGTTTCCAGAAGCCACATAGCTGTGTGAAGGTGCTTTATGATACTTCGAAAAACGAATGAGTACCCACTATATACTGCCACGTACAAATGTTTCACTAAAAGACGACTCACATCCTCGTTTCATTTCAGGTCGGAGCGATGTTGGTCAGTATCCTCTATGCTTCTTGATATCTCAATAGACCCAGAAACTATCTGAAAGACTACGGTATAACGGTGAAATCACAGCGAAAGCAATGTTTCCTATTTCTCATCATTATGACAGGAGAAATTTTTACTCAAATCTAGGGAATTACACTCTAAAATCATTAAAATGTGACAAATGTGATTTTATCCAAGTTGAACTGGATGAAAAGGTAAATGAAGGTAATTTTTGAGACTGATCACTAGCAGTGGTTGATGAAAAAAGCAACTGGTGTATGTGAGATAGCTGAACTTAAAAGTTTCCTATTTAAATCGTTTTCATGGGTAAACATATGTAACAGTGCAAGTGCCTTTTTTTGGCGTTATCTATCATGGGCCTTTAGTTGTAAGTGAAAAGAATCATAGAAAATCGACTAATCATTCGGTACTCCGGTTACAATGTGAAGACATAGGAAACGAAGAGTTAAAACACAGCCAACAGACAATGCTTCTGCGAAAAGAAATCATCGTTCGTTTGTGCTGTGCAATATCAGGAGCCATGCAGACACGTTCAATACGCAACGTTAGTCAGAGTGAAATGTGGCATTATTGTCAGGCTTTTCCAGAACAAGAACTTCAATTTTAGTCGGTCGAAACGGTCAACTAACATTCCACAGTGTACATTTCAAATGTTCATCTAAGCTGATGGTTCATGAGGTTCTCTTCGATTGTCCCTCAGTCTGTCACACCCTCGACTCTCCCAGCCTCGTCGCCCCTCTTTCTTTCACACACACATATATAGACACATAAATAATCAGTTTATAGCTCATATTCTAAACCAACGGATTCAGACATGCTTGTTTACTTCGTTCACCGTGGAAATAACTATTGAAACTCTTTCGAACGAACGCTGCGTAACTGAAATTCCTTCAGTTTTTATGAGAGTTAAGATTATAAACATAAATATTGACTTTTATGTTTCCTCGAGGCAAACCATCGTATTCAGCCATGATTAATATCGTCAAAATTTTGTGAATCTTTAAAGGTGCGCATGCTTAATGTGGGTGTAGCCAGTACTTATTTCTGCCACCTTATAGCAACAAGGGATCGATTTCTATTAGTTATACAAATTTAGCAAACACCAGCCCCGATAGCTGTACGTGTTGTAGCCCCGCTTCCAGGACGCGTAGCTACGCCGGGCCAGGATCGAATCCACCAGACAGATTAACAACGAGAGTAAGGTCTGTCAGCCTGCATGTGGTTATTGGTCGATTTTCCACATCCGACTAGCTGAATACAGGCCAATGCCCAAGTCCTGTCGCAGTTACACGATTCGCAAACGTTTAGAAAACTTAAGGGACAGGAGGGAGGGGGGGGGGGGGGGAGGCGGGTAACGGAGTGGTGACAGGAAGAGCATCCGGCCACTTCTTAAATTAACAATGCCACACCCGTTAGTAACCATGCCGACTCTGCGCTGATGTGGGACATTATTACCTCAGTTATCATTCCATTAAGAATGACACAATGTCCATCACTTCAAGTTCTGATGTGCAAACTGTTCATGCAACCTCAAATATTAAGCATATTCTTTTAACCAGTTTTAATTTTATCTATATTTGGAACTAAATATTTATTTAATTTTTAATCAAACATGGTTCACCTATTATTGTGTGGCATCATCACTGGTCTCTAAGTAAAAGAAAACTATTTCCTGGCAGAGAACGACCCGCCAGGGTAGCCGAGCGCGCTAACGCGCTGCTTCCTGGACTCGGGTAGGCGCGCCGGCCCCGGATCGAATCCGCGCGGCGGGTTAACGACGAGAGCCGGTGTGCCGGCCAGCCTGGATTTGGTTCTAGGCGGTTTTCCACATCCCGCTAGGTGAATACCGGGCTGGTCCCCACGTTCCGCATCAGTTACACGCGTCACAGACATTTGAAACACGCCCGCATTATTTCACTATTTACACGAGACGCAGACAGTTGGGGTACAGTGATTCTGTACTGGGGGGTACGGGGTGGCGGCAGGAAGGGCATCCACCCATCCCTAACACTAACACTGCCAATTCCGTTGTAACCACGCCGACCCTGCGATCGCTTCGAGACTATGGCGTAAGCGAAAGAAAGAAAAGCAGAAAGAAATTTTCTGGCAGGAAACGCTACATCCTAACAAAGTATGTATAGTTAAAAAAATTCTTTTCCCTACAGACCAATGATCATACGTAAAATGGATAGGTGAACCATGTTTCGTTCAAAATAAAGCAAACATTGATGGAAAATAATGACAATACTTTCAGTTGTATGTATTAGTTTTTATTAATCTACGACCGGTTTCGGTGGTACAACTCACCGTCTCCAGGTCTCTAGATACAACATACATATCCTATATCATATTACACATAAAAATTATTTACTTTTTTAAATGATAAAATGTTGACTGAACCAATTTTAATTATATATGTATGTGTGACCCATATAGTATTAAAAATGCAAGACATCAACTACGGAAAGTGTTTCCACTGTAAAAAATTTGTAATAAATGTTGGAAAACTAAACAGCCTATACGGTAGGTGTATATGGTTGTCGAGGACTGTCTTCCTCTTATGCCGATCACACAACGCTGTCAAATGCTGTTGTGTCAATGTGTCATTTGCATGGGATGGAACAGAAACGTATAAATAGAACGGTTATATTCAGTCTGGTTAGAACTGAAACGTATGTTAAAAAGCTGTTCACGCAGGGTAGAGTATTATTTATTATGTAACATGCTACAAGTGGCTATCTACGATGCTCCACATACTTCGTCTAATTAATGTAGGTGGAATTTCTATAAGCAAGGTATATTGTAAGAGTGAGATCCTATTAGTAACAACGCAACACAGAGTAAACTGTATATCCCTCACTGGATAGGGAAGTTTACATCAACCTACAACTACCAACACATGCTGTATTTCTGTCGTACATGATACATTTTTATCATATAGGAGACCTTTCTCGGATTAACACACCCTTCGAATTATTTACTTCTTTATTACGTTAAGCCAACGGCCTAACCGCAGTGGTAACACAGGTTCCCGTCAGATCACCGAAGGTAAGCACCGTTGGGCATGGTTAGCACTTGCATGGGTGACCGTCGAGGTCTGCCGAGCGCTGTTGGCGGGCGGGACGCACTTAGCCTTTGTGAGGCCAATTGAGGAACTACATGATTGAGAACTAGCGGCGCTGGTCAGGAAAACTGACAACGCCCGGGAGAGCGGTGGGCTGACAACATGCCCCTCCATATCCGCATCCTGTGATGGCTGTCGAATGAGGATGATACGGCGATCGGTCGGTAACATTGGGCCTTATGAGACCTTTTCGGACGGAGTTAGTTATTACGTTACATTTTGTTACATGGACGAGATGGAATAATGCTGTTGCTGAGTAAGTGTTTATAGAGACTAGACAGCTAAGATCGTGTCTCCTAATCACTCCCCCACCCTCAGGACAGAAGAGTGTATGTACCTAATCTGTATGCGTATAGAACAAATTTTGTGTGCAAGTGTAAGAAAGTATTCTAGGTGCGTTGCGTGTATCTGAGGTGGAACATAGGAACCACCTCGGTATTTACCTAGTGCAGAAGTCCCTAAACATTTTTGACTCGTAGATTACGTGTTTCGGGTGAACCCGCTGCCTTTCATACATTGAAGTTTTACAAATTCATCAACTTCAAATGTGTTTTTTGACAGCTGATACAGCGCTACTCACTTTGATGGGTTTCAGTGTAGAAATGAATAGTAAAAAACGTACAAAATATAAGTTCTGTACATTTACTGTTGTAAAAGGCGTCAAACGCAAATCTAGTGAAATTGAGACATACCTGCTTTCAATGGGAGAGATGAGCCTGATACTTTATTAGCAAATTTTCAATTAGGTTTAACCTTAAATCACCTTTTCAGTGATTTCTACATCTACATCCATACTCCGCAAGTCACCTGACGGTTTTAAGCTATCAAAAACTTACTCGCAATACTTAATAATATAGTATAAGTAACAGGTTTTCGTGACTGAAATCAGAATTTCTGACATCCGCCACTAAACTGTACCTAGGTTCTTCGTCCGTGTTTATTCCGATCAGTAATTTTTGAAATATGATGTCTGATTTTTAAACATCACTGTATGGATTGATAACCGAATGTGGTATTTGCATAGTCAAATCCAGTTTCAAAGTCCGTCTTTAAACGACATTTAAATGTTGAGCGCAAGTTGAAATGTCATCATGCCGACCCTTTGTCTGGGAAACTGGAAAAATTCGGACTGTCCAAAGTTTCACTCCGTTAGTTCAGTTATGGCAAGACAAGTTGAAATGATGGACTTCGTGCTATTAGATTCAGGCTGCCACATTGTAACTACAAGTTAATGTCACTAAATTTAGAAAACGTACTTGTTGAGTAAGAAATGTCTGGTTTCCAGTTGATCAAATTTTCTTTCAAACCTTGAGTGTTAACATCCCTAAACTCTGAAACATTCTCAAAATATGAGGAAAATATTGTCAAACATAAGCCTTTTAACACCAGCGTACTTCTGTGCGAAGGAGTAATTGATCAAAGTTTTCGTCATTTTCTTCACATAACAGCGGTAATAACCTAGAATTCAATGCGTTGCTTCGAATTTTGTTTACTGCTTTAATGACAAAGAGAAGAGACTAATCCAATCTACCATTCAAATCTTTAGTAACTAAGCGTTGTCAATGCATGCCACAGTGCACTGCAAACAACCTGGGTACATTTCGTTTTAAATGGCCTATAAATCCACTATAGTACCCAACCATGGCAGGTGTTCCATATGCTGCTGCTGAAATCATATTTAATAAATCAGTCGATTTCTGCTGAAATAATCATTCAGAACATTAAATATTGAGTCACCTTTTGTACGTGCTGTCACAATTCTTGCGAAGAGATTTCTTCGCGAATATTTCTCGGTCCGTAACAAAACGAATATGTGCCAACGATAATCCCACATTACCAGATAAAACTGAGTCGCCCAGTTGTGCGGAGAAATGGATAGTTTTTCAAACAATTACACAAGTTGCTTTTAGTGTCACGACGTATTTCATCAACATGTCTTTGAACTGCGTGGTTGCTCAAAGAATTCCTTTTGAGTACATCATAAGCAGGTTTGTGGAGAGCAGTATTCAGAAATTCTTGAATAGTTGCAAAATATCCCTGATAGTAAGCGGTTTTTCAGATTTTGCTTTAAGTTGCAAGGTATTGTAAGACGCCCGCAAACCATCATCATCCCTTTGTGAAGTACAAGTGAACATTCTGTCCACCGCAGGTATCTTTCTGAGTTTTTCTTTAAGTATTTCAAATTTTTACTAGTTCATCAGGGGGACGCCTTCTCAGATGACCTGCACCTTGGATGGTTTCATAGCGTCATTGCTTACCCCTTTGTTGCATAAAACACACATAGGTAATCGTCTGCCCGACAACGATTGAATGAAGCCATCTTCAAATAATCAACACTGTCCTGTCCACTTTTCCTTTTAGATTCGGCCTTGTTTAGTATCAGTTATCTGTGGGCAAAAATTAAGCCAATTAGGCAAATATGAGAAGACATAGCATTCAAAATCAGTATTCTCACCCTCAAGTCAAGATCAGCGCGTCTCCACGCAGTCGAAGGTACTACAAAAAGAAAATATGGTATAAAATAATTTACTTACTCTTCTCTGCCACTCCAAAACAGTATGACATTGATCCACTTTAACTTGTGTGGTACCAACTATAGTCTGTCCACAAACAGATGGGCGAGAGCTCCCTAATCTTGGACCTGCAGAAGTCGGTAGAAGTCAGTCGACTTTGACAAGATGTCTTGTGTCTGGCCACCACCAACATCAGCGTTGTAACACAGAACTTTCGTATGTAGCCACTGGGAAGTGATTGTTGTGCAGCGTTATGTTTTGTAGCAAATAAATAGTCTCGATATGTGACGAAACAGTTCTTGGCCCATCACGAGCAGTTGGAGATGCTGTTTCCACTCCTCGGAGAAGGACTAGTACCTTACCGAGTGGAGGTGGAAAAATAATTAATAACGTCGCTGAATGGTGCGAGCAGTACAGCGAAAATAAAGAATTGCCCCGCTGTCTCTTAGCCGATGAGCCAAACAGTGACATTCACAGGAGCAAGCTTCGGCTCGGTGAGAGGAATTTGAAATTTTGTTTGCGAGCTATCTAAGTGGTATGGACGACTTCTAGGTTGGGATAGACCCCTTGGGATCGATATAAACCACTTTTGGAATTGCTGACTTTGTAGGATGTTGGAAACGGCCTAAAAACCACAGGCAGACTGGCCGACACGCTGAACCCTTGTAGATAAAAAGCCGTGCGGATTCGAACCGGGGCCATCATAACCCCCGTTCCGAATGCGGTCGCGTTAACATGCACGGCAAACGTGACCTGCGGAATAATGCGTATAATCACAACACACTACATACCTACATGTATTGTATATAGAGAGATACAATTTACTCTATGTTGTCTTGTTACTAATATGATCTCACTGTTAAAATATACCACGCTTATAAAATTTCCACTCCATATTGCATACCTACCGTAGTCCGATGAAGTGTGTGGAGCATCGTAGGTAACCTGTTACATTATAAATAATATTTCTGCCCAAGGTGGATAGTTTTTTTAACATTCCAGTTGTGAACAAATTAAATACAGAGTGTCCCAAAAGAACACCGACAAACTTAAGGGACACCAAAACAAGGACAAAATGTCTGAGAAACATGGGCTCTAAAGCCCATTCCTTAATAACTGTGAGCACTTGTTTAATAGAAGATGTACGTTTCACATTAGCGAAGATGAACAAGTGCTCATAGCTCTTAAAGTATGCATTTTAGACGTCATGTTTAGTAGACTTTTTCCCTTATTTTGGCCAATACTTCTTCCTCCTAAAAGATGGAAAGCAAAGATCTTGCAGTAGAAGAGATCTGTTTCATAGTATCGAAGATGAACAAGTTCTCATACCTCTTAAGGTATGCATTTTACAGCCCATATTTACTTAACATTTTTTACTTATTTCTGTATAAGAACCCTTTCGCTGAAGTTTGTTGGTTCTTTTTAGGGACATCCTCTATAAGTGTTCTGCTACACTTTTCTATTTCATCCCCCATTGTACACCAAAGCATTTAACAGTTGTCTACAGTATTGGCTGTTTATAGTTTTCCAACAATTACTACAAATTTGCTACAGTGGAGTCACTTTCTGTAATTGATATTCTACATTTTTAATACATCGGTCACGCACACATATGTATTGAATATTATGATTTTGCTTTTGTATAGTGTGATAAATTATACGTTTGCTGTATCTAGGGGCTTGAAGATGGTGAACTGTACCACAGAAGTCGGTCGTAAATAAATAAAAATTAATAAATACAGCTGAAAGTATTGTCATTATTGCTCATAAGCATAGTAGGTAGTATTTTAGTCCATCATATTTCGGGCGTGCGTTTCAGTTGACAACTTTGAGTCGCTTGCAAGGTTTTTAAATCAATTTACGAAGTGCACATAACAGCTGTTCTGCTAATAGCCTTCATATAAAGGAGGTATATAGAAAACATTCAACTGCAATTGCTAGAGACGAATAGCACTTGTTCCTCTCTATCTGATAGACATAATCGAAGTAAAAAAATGAAGAAGAACGGCTGTAGATATGAAAAATACTAATTTTCTTCTCGTAGGGAACACACTTTGACTGCAGCCCAAGGTATGATTTACAGTTATCTTCTACAGTTAATGGCAACCAACTTCCCGTTCCGAAAGAGACAGCAAGAAATTATCTTGAGAAATTCAGTTACCGGTTTTCTTACCCAAAAGCAAAGAAAACTCTGAATTTAGAAATAGGTGTCAGTGAACTGCAATACAGAACGGATATGACCTGCTGAAGTAATAATTGCCGCTTCACATTTGACTCTCATTTCTTTCGCTTCCTTCAACAATCCAGTACATTGTAGAATAATGAGAAGAAACGATGCACTAATGGTCGTAGTGGAGAATCATTGTGGAAACAGCGATGTAAGGAAATCACAGCATACTTGCTCAGTAATGCAATGCATAACAAAGAAAGTAAAAAGAAAGAGCTATGTTTAATGTCCCATTATTGAGCAAATTTCCATCATGTGTGATCCTTGTAAAAGCGGAAACAAGGATAAAGAAGTCCGCAGCTCATGGTCTAGGGGCTAGCGTTGCTGCCTCTGGATCACGGGGTCCCGGTTCGCTTCCCGGCCGCGTTTGGGTTTTTGGGTTTTTCTCTGCCCGATTTCTCTGTATCTGTTATCCTGATAGTTTCAAGATCATTTGTGTGAATGACTAGCTTGGATTGTGAAAAGAAAATGGACTGTGTAAAAACTGGGACTTTGTACAGGCGCTAATGACCGTGCCGTTGAGCGCCCCACAAACCAAACATCATCATAAAGTCCAAAGAAGACCTAAACCACACAGCAGGCAAAACAACTGTCACGGAGGAACACTGGTTGCGGTAACTTTCTTTAGTTTGCTGACTCCAACCTTTTGGGGATTATCTGGGATGTAGTTAGTTATCAACGAATCGCTTGTATTTTGATGGTTAAGTTATTACGAAGGGAGAGAAGTTTGTTGGTATAGCGTGATGTAGTCTGTGGGTGTATATTTTCCAGACACTTTGGTATACCCCGCTCAAGAACTAAATGCACTGGGTATCAGCTTCGTAATGAGGAACTTAAAGAGGAAAATTAGTCTTTCAGTCTTGTAGCTTGGCAGACACTTCGTGTTTTGGATGGCAGCCTGAGCGCTCCCCAGGCTAATCCCATGGGTTGCCGCGAAGGAAAATGACTTTTTGAATTGCGTTGTAGCTCCGGTAAACAAGGGAGCCGTGCAGCGGCGCTAAACCGATTACTGGTTCATCTTCAGAGGACGCCGGCCGCTCTTCTTAACTCGTGCTCCGCTTTTTCCGGCAGCTGTACACACCATTCTACTGATTCTGGCTCCGTTGACATGTATTTCATGTAAACACTAATAACATGGAAATTTTTTCAACATAACTGTTATACATTTTGTCTCCAATGTGTCAAGAATCAATAGGATTTTTCAGAGTAATCATTTTACCGGCCTTACCAGATTCCTTAGATGAGACACAGACCATATAGGAAATCAGAAATAGTTCGGGGATATACAAAATTCGACAGAGAAGTTGAGGTTGTTGTTAACAGACTACTGCTGCACTAAAATAGCATATGAAAACCAACACAACCTCAGTTGACTGTTGCCATAGCGGACGACTGTGGTTTGAGTACAAGACAGATTTTTAAAGAACACAGCTCGAATCGTCAAAAATGTCGAATGGCGTCTAAGCATGATTTATCCTAAAAATTATGATGGCAGTCCATAGGAAAAGCGGCAGGAAATTTGTGCTGATTTGGTAGGAAGAGGAACTCTTATATCACCCATCTGCAAAACAAATGCTATTGTATGAAGCAGTGCCTATACGCCGCGTTATACAGCGTGATTAAGCTGCCACTACCGATGTATTTTATGCAACCCGCAACGCCTTGTAATACCAAGCTCAAGGTTTTCATATTCTCTCGCTCGCTACGAGCAAACTGTTAGTCCTACATAAAAAATTAACGCGACGATTTTGTAGGAAATTCAATGTACTTAAATTTTGTACTGTGATACGTTTTGGATAGAGGCCGCAGTTTTCGAATAACTCAAGAAAAACGTAAAAAGGTGACCTTGAAATGCCTTTTTTCTTGAATAACTGGAAAACCGTGGCATCCAGCGGAAACGTATCATAGTACAGAATTTAAGTACAAAACGGTCTTATTCATTTTTTTCTGTAGGACTAATGGTTCGCTCATTGTGAGTGAGAGAGTACGAAAATCTCACGTGTGGTTTTTGAAGGCAATGTGGGTTGCATATAACTCATTAGTAAGAGCAGCGTAATCACTCTGTATATAGTATATTTAAGTGGACACAGAGATCTCTGTAAGTTGTGGCACAAAACACATAAACTCACCGAACAAGTATTACATTCATAAACGAACATACTGCTCTCTTTTGAGCGCTGTAGATACTGTAGAAAGGAGCTATCGTATTAGGAGAAGTCACTGACCGCACCGGTAATTAAGTTCCCAGTTTGTAGTTGTACCAACGTGGACTGTCCAAAGTGTCTACAAGATATAGTGTACCACTCACAAAACATGAAACACAATGTGGGAACAGTTGTCGTAAAAAGATCCTAACCGAAAGAGACCGGAGACTAGTGACACGCATTGTCAATGACTATCAGTTTCAATCCCGACAAGAGCTGCTACTGTCAGTGACTGCAGCTACATCTCAACCAGCTGTAGAGTGAACACTGTGGAGTAAACTGTATGCAATGGGTATTTAGAGTGAGATACAGCGCGAAAAGCCATTGACCACAGTGGCACATGAGGATGCACGTCTGCGATGGGTTGCACAACACAGAAACTGGACACTAGCTATCTGGAGATGTGGTCCAATCAATCGCAACTCTCCCTATTTTCAAATAATTTAGAGCGTCGAGTACACCAACGGCACAACATGGTGTTAATCCGGGAGTGTGCGAAGGGTGCAGTTTACGTCGGAGATGGTTCTGTGGCATTTTGGTAGTAGTTTCCGTACCATAGCTTGGGCAAACTCATTCTCGTAGGTTACCGTGACAGTAAACCATGATATTCATTTCAACATTCTCGGTGACTAGGTGTTGTCCTTTCTTCTACACTTCCTTGATGAGTATGATGTGGAAACTCCTGTCTTCTAAACTGACAACGGCTGTGTTTACAGGGCTACACACACAGGGGATTCAGCTGCACCTATGCATGGGTTTTATGCAACCCACAACGCCTTCAAATACAACTCACAAGATTTTCGTATTCTCTCTCTTGCACACAGAAAAAAGTGAACAGGATCTTTCTCTAGAAAATTTAATATAGTTAAATATATTACTGGGATATATTTTCGCGGGCGGCCGTAGTTTTTGAATTAGTCAAGAAAAATGTACAAAAGCGACCTTCAAGTGTGCTTCCCTTGAATAACTCGAAAACCGTGCCCTCCAGCGAAAATGTATTCCAGAAAAAGTTTAACTGAAATTTTATACAGAAAGGACCTGTTCATTTTTTCTGTAGGACAGATAGTTCGCACATAACGAGCGACAGAAAATGAAAATTTCGCGCATGGTTTTTGAAGGTGTTGCATAAAACCTGTTAGTAGGGCAGTTGAATTGTTCAAATGGGTCTGAGCACTATGGGACTTAACATCTGAGGTCATCAGTCCCCTAGCCTTAGAACTATTTAAACCCAACTAACCTAAGGACAGCACACACATCCATGCCCGAGGCAGGATTCGAACCTGTGTCCGTAGCAGCAGCGCGGTTCCGGACTGAAGCGCCGAGAACCGCACGGGCCACAACGGCTGGCTGGGCAGTGGAAGCACCCTGTTCTATGTTCCTCGTTATACGAAAACTCTGGCACACTATCACGCCTTGATTGTACCACTAAATCAACCGATCTTAATCTCACAAAAAATACCTGGGATTATTTGGAGTAGAAGGTGACACCTAGAAGTCAACATCCCGCCCTTTTGTAGCTCTACGGGATCTAATCATTTTGCAAATACTCTTACTCGCCAAATAAATGTCATTATCAAGGAGTAAGACAAGGCTGCTGTCTGTCTCTCAACCTTTTGAATCTATATGATCGACCAATGCCCACTAAATGACAAGGGGGTAAAAATTGGAGGAAGAGGAATGTAGTGTTTGAGGTTTGGAACCGACAGTTTGGAAACTGCATGTTCCTTCTTGAAACAGGGGAAAAAAGAATTACAGGATATTGTGAATATTACTGAATCTAATGGAAAGGTTTAAGGAATGAAAATTAATACAAAGAAAATAAAAGTAATGGCACTAGGAGGAAATCTAATGGCAAAGGTAATGCTGGATGTAGAAATACCAGAATATATGTAAAGCTATAAATACCTAGGAAGCAGGACAGACACCACCTGGAAATTCAGCACAGAAATTAAAACCAGTATAGCAATGGCGAAGTAGGCATTTTATAAGAAAAGGACAATTTTCTGCAGAAATATGGAGAAAGATTTGAGGAAATGACTAATAAAATGTTTTGTATGGAGTTTCCTCCTTTATCGTGCTCGATCGTGGACACTGATGAAGAAAGATAGAGCAGTGCTGGATGCCTTTGAGTTATGGACATGGTGGGGGACAGAAAGAATAAGTTGGATGGATAGTGTGATGGATAAAGAGATGCTAAGAAGAGTGAGACAGCGAAGCAGATTACCGAATATAATAAAACGGCAGAAAAGAAACTGGATTGGACCTATATTAAAGGGAAGGAGGGGCTAATAAAAATAGTCTTATAAGGGTATGTGGACGTGAAGATGATGAAGGTTGATATTTGTGATCCTGTATGATGAGATGGATGGCAGCGCATACAGCAGCATTAAGAAGGAAGCAATGGGTTGTAGGAAATGGATACGCAAAGGACCTGCTAATATAGCAGAAAACTAATGTGGTGCTGATGAGCAAGGCTAAAGGCGTAGTTACACGGAAGTAGCTTGTTATCTTCCGGAGATGAATAATTTTTGGTTCGATGTACGTATCAACGCTTACCTTGTGTGCAGTATTTTAATCTCTTGCTTGTTTATGCAGTTCAGCCCCACGTTAACGAAACAATCGCGTGTCATTTGGGTTCCGTATCCTACAGGCCTATACGTTAGAGACGTCATTTAAATAATTACTGAGCACTTGTCCACACTGAAATTTTACTTCACTCCCAAAAGAAAACTGATATCAGAATTTATCAGAGTTAGTCATTCACGCCGCAGCGGAATGTGCACTGTATTGAGACTTCCTAACAGATTCAGACTGTGTCTGAACCTGCCTCCCAACCCCGCACTTAACCTTCCGCGTGGCTTTCTCATACTGACGAACCTATAGAAGTACGAATCAGAACCTATGATCACAGCTTCTTATTCACGTACATGTGACAGTAATTTGAACAGGTGCGTATTGTATGACTTGCATTAAACATTACATGGTTCGCTTCCCTTATGCTTCTGTCTAAATGTGACATTTTAATCACACAGTAATGATACTTTTCCGAAAGCACTTTGTGCATGTCATGCACCTTATGTTTTAGAAGATGACTGTTGACCACAGTGCTGGCAACAATTATGCATGGCACACTATTTCTTAACGCACTGACAACGATGTGTCCACATCTGTTACTATAGATATTCTTGAAGGGGACAGTGTCTGAAACTAGTAGTTAAAATAAAGTAATTTAAAGCACAGCCTGGTGGAATCATGTCATTGTTAAAAAACACAGATTCTGTTCTGGCAGTACCTCTCAGTCACGGTACAAACTTCACAGCTCACCTGCATGTCTTGCTGGGGTAGCTACTACTTCTCCATGCTAGCCGTTGTCAGTTTTTAATTAATTCTATGTAACAGATTAGTAGTAATTAATATGGCATGGAGTTAAAGTTTGTGAAACATCATATATGCAAAAACAATGTCCTCTTAATGCACCCTTGTTTAAATAAAATGCGAATTACAGTGTGCAACGATACCCATGGTACAGGCCTCATGGAGCACAACGCCTAATAAACGGAAAAGTTAATAAAGAAAGGTGGACGCTATTATGAGAACGGCAAGAACTCAGAAACTGACAATAAAGAAAATAGTTGCGCGATGGTAAGAAACTGGACCCGTATTTGGGAGGGCAGTGGTTAGATCCTCAGTCCGGCTATCTATACTTTGATTTTTCGTGGTTTCACTCAGTTCTGTGAGACAAATGACGGGATGGCACCGTTGAAAAGATACGGCTAAATTTTTTCCTCCGTCCAAATTCAAATGGCTCTGAGCACTATGGGACTTAACATCTATGGTCATCAGTCCCCTAGAACTTAGAACTACTTAAACCTAACTAACCTAAGGACAGCACACAACACCCAGCCATCACGAGGCAGAGAAAATCCCTGGCCCCGCCGGGAATCGAACCCGGGAACCCGTGCGTGGGAAGCGAGAACGCTACCGCACGACCACGAGATGCGGGCTCCTCCGTCCAAGCTTGAGCTCTATCTCCACGACCGAGCGAGGTGGCGCAGTGGTTAGCGCACTGGACTCACATTCGGGAGGACGACGGTTCAAACCCGTCTCCGGCCAACCTGATTTAGGTTTTCCTTGATTTCCCTACATCGTTTCAGGCAAATGCCGTGATGGTTCCTTTGAAAGCGAATGGCCGATTTCCTTCCCAATTCTTCCCTTATCCGAGCTTGTGCTCTGTCTCTAATGACCTCATTGTCGACGAGACGTTAAACACTAAATCTCCTCCTCCATCTACAGGGGCCTCGTATTCGAAAAGACGTTAATACTCAAGCTTCCTTCTCTTTTCATTTGGCTCATTGGTCCATAATACAAATCCGCTTGCATGACCATTTCGCAAATTTATATTTTGCTCTTTTTCCATAATCCCCAACACACAAAATAAATTAGACAATCAACCCACAAGCAGCGTGACACAAAATGCATTGTTCCCTAACAAATCAAACAATGGAAACTCCAAGTAGGTATATCAACAATGTAAGACATTGTAAAGAAGACTCTCAAGTTGCAGACAGGCACAATTAAGACACTTACATAAAACTTTCGTCCACAGCCTCCATCGGTAAAAGAGAGACACAAACCATTCACACACGCAATCAAGCACACGCCATGCACGCACGACCGCCAACTCCTGAATCTCCGACCAGAGATGCTAGAGTTGGCGATCGTCTGTGCGCGAGGTGTGCCTGCTTGTGTGTGTGAATGGATTGTGTCTATCTTTTACTGATGAAGAGTGCGACCGAAAGCTTTATGTAAGAGTCTTTTAATTGTGCCTGTCTGCAACCTGAAGTGTCTTCTTTACGGAAAGTAGTAATCTGTCTTCTCATACGTTGTTCATTAACGCACATACAAAGCGCATGTAGAAAACTCAACAACATAAGTCTATCGTATCATGCATATTTCTATATACTGAAACTGATTACCGTCATTGACGTTACAAAGTTTGTAAGTTCAAGCGGAGTCCCGTTACAAATAGAGAGAGTTACATAAATTATATCCGCTTCACTGCTTCAGCAGTTAAAACTTGAGTGGTAGGAGGCAAGGGCTGGTAAATCAGTCAATTAAAACGTAGACGAATTTAGTCTGGATATTTATAGATTAAAACTAATTTTCCTCAGCCAAACGAAACCACTAAGTCACAGCTTGCGTAAATAGAGGACTATTGAATAATAGGGATAGAGCAATTATCATTTTATGAATTAAATGATCGGTGATAATGGATATTGCTCTATCCCTATTATTCAATAGTCCTCTATTTACGCAAGCTGTGACTTAGTGGTTTCGTTTGGCTGAGGAAAATTAGTTTTAATCTATAAATAACCAGACTAAATTCGTCTACGTTTTAATTGACTGATTTACCAGCCCTTGCCTCCTACCACTCAAGTTTTAACTGCTGAAGCAGTGAAGCGGATATAATTTATGTAACTCTCTCTATTTGTAACGGGACTCCGCTTGAACTTACAAACTTTGTAACGTCAATGACGGTAATCAGTTTCAGTATATAGAAATATGCATGATACGATAGACTTATGTTGTTGAGTTTTCTACATGCGCTTTGTATGTGCGTTAATGAACAACGTATGAGAAGACAGATTACTACTTTCCGTAAAGAAGACACTTCAGGTTGCAGACAGGCACAATTAAAAGACTCTTACATAAAGCTTTCGGTCGCACTCTTCATCAGTAAAAGATAGACACAATCCATTCACACACACAAGCAGGCACACCTCGCGCACAGACGATCGCCAACTCTAGCATCTCTGGTCGGAGATTCAGGAGTTGGCGGTCGTGCGTGCATGGCGTGTGCTTGATTGCGTGTGTGAATGGTTTGTGTCTCTCTTTTACCGATGGAGGCTGTGGACGAAAGTTTTATGTAAGTGTCTTAATTGTGCCTGTCTGCAACTTGAGAGTCTTCTTTACAATGTCTTACATTGTTGATATACCTACTTGGAGTTTCCATTGTTTGATTTGTTAGGGAACAATGCATTTTGTGTCACGCTGCTTGTGGGTTGATTGTCTAATTTATTTTGTGTGTTGGGGATTATGGAAAAAGAGCAAAATATAAATTTGCGAAATGGTCATGCAAGCGGATTTGTATTATGGACCAATGAGCCAAATGAAAAGAGAAGGAAGCTTGAGTATTAACGTCTTTTCGAATACGAGGCCCCTGTAGATGGAGGAGGAGATTTAGTGTTTAACGTCTCGTCGACAATGAGGTCATTAGAGACAGAGCACAAGCTCGGATAAGGGAAGAATTGGGAAGGAAATCGGCCATTCGCTTTCAAAGGAACCATCACGGCATTTGCCTGAAACGATTTATGGAAATCAAGGAAAACCTAAATCAGGTTGGCCGGAGACGGGTTTGAACCGTCGTCCTCCCGAATGTGAGTCCAGTGCGCTAACCACTGCGCCACCTCGCTCGGTCGTGGAGATAGAGCTCAAGCTTGGACGGAGGAGCCCGCATCTCGTGGTCGTGCGGTAGCGTTCTCGCTTCCCACGCCCGGGTTCCCGGGTTCGATTCCCGGCGGGGTCAGGGATTTTCTCTGCCTCGTGATGGCTGGGTGTTGTGTGCTGTCCTTAGGTTAGTTAGGTTTAAGTAGTTCTAAGTTCTAGGGGACTGATGACCATAGATGTTAAGTCCCATAGTGCTCAGAGCCATTTGAACCATAAAGTATAACGCACCAAAACCCGTATCCAAAACACCGCAACGGCTCCACACTGCACAAAACACACAAGTATCACACAGAAAAACACAACATCAACACACACACAAAACATGACTAAAGAGAACAGAAACAATCATAGACTAAGGAAAATATTGTAAACCCAACTCCGAGTACTGTAGTAACAGGAAAGAAGAGCCTGTAACGTAGAAGTAAGCGAAAACACAAAAGTACGAACACCACAACGCATAACACTCCTGCACAAGATAGCAGGGAGAAAAAAAAACAAAAAACAAAGTAAACCATTACTCAATGATACATCACTTATCTATTTTTACTTAGATTTCAATTATTTTAATTTATAATGTTATCAATCACTTATTGATATGTTAATGAACCAAAAAAAACAATTTTATGTATAGCATGCATTCAAAAATATAACTTATGTACGATAAATAAAATAAAGATGTAAACCTCTGGCTGATGAAGGGCACTGAGATAAGCCTTAAAACAGCCCGCCCTCTCCCCTCAGGAGAAGGAATGAAACGTGCTAAAAAAAAAAAAAAATATCAAGCATGTAACTGATTTAATTACAGCTGTCAGTTTCTGGTCTGTATTTTCCCCCGTTCCCTTCATGTAACAAGTTATTTAGCTCGGAAATCGCATTCCCTGGTGTAAGAGAAGTTATCCGATGTCTCCAGGGTCCAGAGAGCGGACGATTTCCAGGTGAGATCGCTTTCATCTGATTGTAGGGGAAATGGTGGTAGGCGTAACTCCTCGTTTCTCTCAATCCGCCAACCCATTTCATCTACACGTCCACTCAGCATCGCGATGTCAACTAAGGAGTACCTGAATGAGAAGTAGCGGTTCCAAGGTCTGCTTTGCAGACAACGGTCGGGAGAGCGGTGTGCTGATCACAGGACACTCCATACTACATAAAAATGTAGTCACTGCTGAGGATAACATGGCGGTCGGGAGGTCCCAATTGTCTAGCCTGAAGCCATATCGAAGGAGCTTTACTTTTTTCCGAATTCTTGAAACGTTTACATATAGAACTTACGTTAACGGTAACTTCTAAAAATTAGAAATTGGTATGAAGCATGGCGAATGTGCACGTTATTTGACAGACACTCTTAACCTTTTCTCCATCTTCCTGACACAGTAGCTATAAGATGGCTCCTTAAACCACGATAATCGTAAGAAATGCTCTATCTTGCTTCAAATATGTCTCTTCTTCACGAAACATTTCGTAAATTCGAGGCTGTACGGAGTTTTGAAGGGCATTCAGTTAGGCTATACGATATCACTAACAGGACTGTAAAAAGCGAATGGTGTCTACTATCCCTAGTAAATTCAAGCGTTGTTAATCAACACTATGTATAATTTGAAGAGCCAGTAGGTGGAATTTTTTTGACTAAATATACCATTCCCACAAATGATGGGCGCGTATCACCAGAAAATTTTGTTCAGAATAGCTACGAATTTAATACCTTTGACCAAGTACATTAACGAAATTGAACTATACAGTCACAATCATTCTGAAAATGTAAATTAATGTTAGAATGAGAATTTCCCAACAGGTACACTTCAAAAGGTGATGTATATTTGGATTCTTCGCACATGAGCCATTTGCCCAACATACTTCTTTCGGGGCTAGACGACGGTGATTTCTCTCTTGCAATGATAGACTAGGCTTTCACTTCAAAGCTCTGTCCAAGGCAGTTTCACACTCTTTATGCTGCTCCAAATTCATCCCAACGCAAGCAATAGTGCTTCACATCGGCGAATTTTGTTAAATACCCAGGTTAACGGTATGTGTGTTTCTACGGTGTTCTCGTACTCCCTATACCTTCCCAACAGAATTTCCCCCATACATCAAAATTTAGTCGTTACTACGCCATTATATGAAGTTTTCTTGGGCACATAGAAATAGACACATTTCCATGCATGAACACCACTGTACTTCACTAGACATGTTCCTGTTACACGAGGCACCTACATTCGAAGTGCCTAACCCAACCAGTTACAGTGGAACCTATATTTTAATTTTTATACCGAAGCACTTTGCAACAAAAGACTTGTGTCTAATGGGGATCAAACCCTTGGTTTTGGATTTTTAGTATATAACATAGGGTTTTGCATATAAAACTCTAACTGCGCTTAATCAAATTAATCATTGATGGCTACACATTGTAAATATCTAAGATGCAATTTTTTCATGTGCTGCAGTGATTGATAGCTGTGATATTATATTCAACAGTCTTGTACCTTTAAGCTGAAGCACAAAGTATTAGTCTAACAGCAAAGCTGATGAGTCCGTCATTGAAACCCATTAAGATGTGCAGTGGTGAGACAATCTTCATCATATTCGTGATCTTAAATTTCGTGCCTGTCTCTGGCTTTCACTTCTGAAAGTAAGGAAAGAAGGTTGAGGATTTAACGTCTCATCGACGATCAGTTGTCTCAGAATCAAGAAGGAAATCTCCTACGCCTTTTCAAGGGATCCATCCTCGCAATTGATTAAAGCGATTTAGGGGAACCACGGAAACCTAAATCTTGAAGGCAGGATGGAAATCTGAACCATTGTTCTCTCGAATACGAGTGCAGGGTCTTACCACTGCACCACCTCGCTCAATGTGTTCTCTTCTACTAGTACTGCTGCAGCTGTTGAAAAAACAGCAATTTTGCTGCAACAGAATATGTTATAGAAGTTTGTGAAGAGTCTAAATAAATCAAAAGCAGAGGTTTGGAATTAATTAAAATATAGCTGTATGACGTATACTACAAAAGCTTCTCTCCTGTGAGCCATACACCCAAAAGTTTAGACCAACAATAAAGTTAAGGAGTCCTACCTTCTAGACTCAAATCTGGTATCGGTTTCAAACGTGTTACCGACATGTTAATATTCAGTGATAAGACAACTTCACCTTAGTGGAATTACCAAGCATCATAACGGTAGTATCAGCAAGACAGAAATCGAGCATAGCACAATGGAGCTTGAAAGACACTCGTTTAAAGTAAACGAGTTTTTGCAGCGATCTGACATAGTTTATATGCCTTTTTTGTTTTGTTTTATGATCCTTCTGTCATGGTCTTGTCTATCGCGATGTTTGGGAATGGCTTTATACGTCAACTACATGAAAATGTTCCTAATTTCTTCTTTCAACGGGATGTTGTTCCTACACGTTTCCATCAGACTATTAACGGAGATAGAAACGGTATTCTATTAGAATGATGACAAAATGGACGAAAACTTTTGATATCTGTTGTGCCTCGCACTAGATGTATTGCAAATCCTGAAAGTGAGAGGCCTGCAAGTTATGCAGGAGAACTTCTGTGAAATTGTGATGGGAGGACATGAGGTAATGGCAGAAGTAAAACTGTGTGGACAGGTCGTGAGTAGTGCCTGGATAGCTCAGTCGGCAGAGCACTTGCCCAGGAAAAGTAAAGGTCCCAGTTTCGAGTCCTCGTCCGGCACACAGTTTTGATCTACCAGTAAGTTTCTTATATGTAATCTGTTTTCACTTAGACGTATAGTGATCAGAGGCTCATGAAACGAACAGCAATGCGTCCTTACAGCGTCATTAATAGCCGAGGTACAAGATTCAACTTTTATTTGTATTTTTATATGGAACTATACACTTTTTGCCAACAGAATAGCAGATCTTGATGAGAGAAGTTCAGTGACATAACTCTTTCGTAGAGCTAACAAGAAATCATGGAGCAAATACACACTGAATACAAGGATTTTTGTGCTGATGTCGCTGAAATTTACACCATCCCCAAAGGAAACTTTCGCTCGCAGATAATAGGTACGTGATGTTTATGCCACTCTCGACTGAAACCTGTTGTCTTCGAGCCAAGACAGACCTCAGTTATGTGTTGCCGTGGGAGGAGTTAACTGAAGTGCAGTGGAACCACTGTCTATGTGGATAAGGATCGACACGTGGAATGGTGCAGTTCATTTCCCGTGTGTTGTTTGCAAAACGGACACATAGGCGAATCGTTAGTAGCGCATAAACAATTTTCAGGAGTACAACGCTATTTACAAATGAAGAACTGGTCGACATGCTTAAATTTATTTAGAATGTCACCAAAATGTATGAAGAACGGTTCCCAGATAGACGATGTCTAAATCGTTCCACCTTCTTTAGCACCATCCTCTTAAGTGATTTTCCGACAAGTATTTTAACTTTTCGTCCTACCGTTACAACTAACCTCAGAGCGAAAAATTACGTTCCTGTAGGCCTTAAGCAAGACTTTATATGATATATTTTTAGAAATGGCGTTCGTGTAACTGACTGGGTACAGAAGCAGTTCCATCAGAGGGCCTTATAACTTCGACGATAACGTATTTGACTGTCTTGTCATAACGTATACATAATTCCTCAACAGTAGTGGAGATTATCTTCGAAACAGTACATCCCAGCGAACGTGTTTTACTAAATGAACCATTTTCGCCTAATGCCCGCTGTAAAAAGCACCCTAGAAACAAACGAGTAGCAGCAAGTAATTATTTCGCGGTGTGTAGTAATGGTGTTGAGGTTATCTTAAGTAGTGCGGCTGCTGAGCTCGCGACGTAACGGCCGTGCAGCGTTGACGTTGGGCTCCTTTCCCGTACGGCACGTGGGAGAAACGAGCAGATTCAGCTGTCGTGCCACTCACTTTATCGTGCACTCTTAAGTACCTGCTGGGCGTAAGTAGAACAGCGTGAGCTTAATGTTGCTCCTTCCAATTTTTACGGTATGCGACACACATACATTCTCATTTTTCAGTGACTACGGTACGGACCTGTCAGTTTACGTACTGAATTACTAAAAGACACTACTAAACAGTTTTCTGAGAATTCGTTTCGTTTAGTTATTTTATGTGTGATTTGTAACATTAGGCAGATCCAGCCTATGTTGGTGTCTGCCGCGATTCTCTGTACACGGCAGGTGTCGGGCCTTATTCGCCTCCTACATTACAGTTGCACAAATGTATCAAAATGGATTTTTTTTAAGAAATTGAGCACTACACAGCATTGGCAGCATCGATCACCATCGAACTCGAAAGATAGAGTACACGGGACACTACTATTTTTGTGGGCAAAAGCCTCTATTGCACACAGATTAGTCGTGAAATCTGTCGGTATAGGGACCAAATGCAGTATCGCTTCCAGACAAAGTGAAATTGTTCCAACAATTTTACCAAGACCGCATAGACGTTTGTGATGCTGATCAGAAAGTACAGATCTTGAAGCATGTGATTTCCATGTTTCTGGGAAGCTGAAAGAACCTCTCGACGGAAAGAGATTTTCCGACGAGAGGACGTTCATACAGAGGTTCCCGAATGGCTCCGCGACGAGGAGCAGATTTCTATTATCGAGGAACTGAACGACTGGTAGAACGCTCCGGGCCGGCTGCTGCGGCCGCGCGGTTATAGGCGCTTCAGTCCGGAACCGCGCTGTTGCTACGGTCGCATGTTCGAATCCTGCCTCGGGCATTGGTGTGTGTGATGTCCTTAGGTTAGTTAGGTTTAAGTAGTTCTAAGTCTAGAGGACTGACGACCTCAGATGTTAAGTCCCATAGTGCTTAGAGCCATTTGAACCATTTTGAGAAAGATCCGGCCATTGTTTACAGAGACTTGGTAACCATGTTGAAAAATAGTGTCATGTTTCTGTGTCACTTTGAAGTGTAGTGCAGCATTCGATAAAAGTTATTTGACCTGTCACAATAATGTATAACTTCCTCTTTGAAGTTTCCTCGTATTACAGGTAGAAGCATAGGCATTTCATCTCTGTCGTACAAGCATTTACCGATTCATTGGGTGTGTCGCAAATAAATCGGTTCAGTTAAAGTCACCGCAATGAGTTGAAACTTCTGGGTTTAATTGGGGAGAATTGTGACAGGGAATAGAAAGTTTACTGCATAGCAGATTGCTTATCATTTCGTTGCTGTATGACAGCAGCATAAAGAGTGTTCCCGTGATTTTGATACAAAACTTCCTCAGGTGATGTAGAAGGGTTAAATGTACCTGTCTGAAATTAGGAATCCTCATCAAAAAATAACTGAGACGAGAGTTTTTGGGCCGAGCGTGTTGTGGATTAACTTTTCCAGTGAAATATGACAAGCTACGAATCGTTGGTAATAAAATGTAATAAATTTATTTATTATATACGGAGTTACTGGTATTTTGGGGTAGGTAAACCCGATCAACATGCTGAACATTACGAGAGATGAAGACAGGACGCTCCACGTATAGTTTGGAGATGGTGGAATGTGGACGCTGACTTGGTCAGTCTTCCTGTTATGGCCTGTTGTACTTCAGTCTGAATTTACAAGTTAAATTGTACAGTAGACCAGCTGTAGTGTGATGACGCTGTATCTGGTTATGGAATGGGCAATATGATTGTGGAATTAGTAGACACGAAATTGTTGGAAAACATGACAAGTTGTATCGGGTTAAGTAACCATATGGGAGCCATCCACCGCACATTATGTTTCATAGACCGGTACAATGGTAATCGGAAACCCGAAAATTGCACCACAATACAACGAACTTTGTACACTCCCCATGTGGAGAAAACTGCGGATGCCCATACGGATGAGGAGTATTCAGATGGTGCAGCAGCAACATTCTTACCATTCACAGAAAGTGGAAACTTTAATTCCTGCGCACTTGGGATTTGTGTTGTGTTGATGCAATGGGTACTCTAACGCTGTGTCTTTATTCCTAAGTTTTCTGAGCATATACTTGTCTTGGATGAAGTCTGTTGCATCAGAGACGGGATAGTCAATAGTCATAGGAGTCCCTGCGTGGGCCGTTAAGTATAACCGCGCTGCAGTTACGACGAGCCATCAACACAGGTTTTTATTGAACCTGTGGGCGGGTACAGCCAATTAGTAGTTAAGGGTCACATCGGCTTTCTCTCTATTTACTCTTTTACATGGCATGAAGTAGCAGATTTCATACGTGAGCTACATCAAAAGAAAGTACCGAGTCCTCTCACGATTCCTGTCGAAGGTATATCAGACTTACTGGTGTACACCTGACTCTACGAGATGACAATGAATCGACGGGAAAATACGTACGTCCGCAGCATAGTCACAAAAAAAGTTATGGATAGATGTCTAAGAAGTCCTCAGCAATATGACCGTTTAGTGCACAAGAAAAACTACGAATATTCAAAGGAGGACAAGGCGCAGTTGTTACAAAAAATGGTGTTTGCTTGATACAATTCACAGTAACCTATAACGTTGTGCACGTCAAAATTGCGCTCGACATAGATTAGAGTGATATCAAGGGAATCAGTACATGCTTGCATGATTTCAAACAGTGCTGCAGAACTGGAAGACATAAGACAACGACATTTCAAACAAAGCGTTCTCTTGACGATCCACATCAGACTGCGGAATCGGCCCAGAAATTTGTAGATGAGATAAACAAACTTATTCCATGGTTCAATAAGAAATTTGTTTTCAAGTCCGATCGATCTGAATTTGAAGAGCAAAAGCATATGGAAGGAAACCTGGAAATTACAGGTACCGAGAGAGTCGTATCAAGATCAACTAACATCAAAGCCTTAACGCATTCGTATACAATTATATCGACTGTTAATCTTGATGGTAAACTGACTGGAAGTTATTTATTGTACTGCGAGTAGTTGAAGGTGCTCTGCCTCCTACGATTCTTTCTCGTGTGCGTAATCTTCCAAGGGCAGTTGGGAATATCTACGTCACAGAAAGTAAGAGTGGGAGAAATGGGCATAAGAGAACTACAACTATAGTATAAGCACTGCTTTTGGCCAAGAACTGGTCAATATAACTAGCTTTTTTTCTGTTCCTGGTCTGCGTATATATATCGTGCTCCTATAGAGCAAACTAACCTCCGGAAAAGTGTGTGGCATTGCAGTGCATACCACCTGGAACCACTGGACAAATACAGCCTCTGGACGTTTGTTTTTTCCGCGCCTATAAAACATATTATCGCACTATCTGCAGCTAGATCTCTAAGGACAGCCAGTTGCCAGTTGCACGACAGACTATTTCTCATTCCGCTGCATACCATCACATTCCATCATCCCATTACACCAATATGATTCTATATGCATTTTTAAAGAGTGGATACCTAGCTGATCGTCATGCACGGTTTGTATCTCATAAGGAAGTCGCCTTCGATCCTGACGGTGCGAACCTTCGTGAGCACTGCGACGCACCATTTTGCATTCGATGTTCATGTTGCAAGTTAATGGCTTGTTTTGAACATATCTTGAATGCCGACGATGTCCATTTTGTGAAGAGTAATACACACATCCCTTAGAAGGTTGCCGGCCGAAGTGGCCGTGCGGTTAAAGGCGCTGCAGTCTGGAACCGCAAGACCGCTACGGTCGCAGGTTCGAATCCTGCCTCGGGCATGGATGTTTGTGATGTCCTTAGGTTAGTTAGGTTTAACTAGTTCTAAGTTCTAGGGGACTGATGATCACAGCAGTTAAGTCCCATAGTGTTCAGAGCCATTTGAACCTTAGAAGGTTGCCCTCTGCACCTCCTGAAGATTCGATTTCTGTTGCCCACCTGATGCACATGGTGAGTCATTTGCAGTTGATATTTTTCTTGTCATACTTTTTAACACAACACGTTCAAATGAGCCTTACTAAAGATTGAACGTACGACCTCGTACTCAAGGTGTTTCTTGTCAGTTCTTCTGGAATATCAAGTGGCTACAGTCATTTTTTCTGGCGGATAGAAGGCCGTGGAATGGATGGAATGTTTTTACATTTCCCACGACTCGGTAACAATATTTGTTGCTGGGATCATGTAGTGGTTTTATTGCGGAGCTGATAGCCATTAACAAACACACAGTCTTTATTAAATAGTTTGTAATGACTCGATGAGTTATCTCGAGCCCACTAACGAATGTTGCTCTACTCTACTTCACACTGTGCGATCAAAAGCATCCGGACACCTCCAAGAACATATGTCTCTCATTAGGTGCATTGTGCTGCCACCTACTGTCAGGTACTCTACATCAGCGACCTCCGTAGTCATTAGACATCGTGAGAGAGCAGAATGAGGCGCTCCGCGGAACTCACGGACTTCGAACGCGCTCAGGTGACTGGGTGTCACTTGTGTCATACAACTGTACGCGAGATTTCCACACTCCTAAATATCCCTAGGTCCACTGTTTCCGATGTGTTAGTGAAGCGGAAAAGTGAAGGGATACGTACAGCACAAAAGAGTACAGGCCGACCTCGCCTGTTGCCTGACAGTGACCGCCGACAGTTGAAGAGGGTCGTATTGCGTAATAGGCAGACATCTATCCAAACCATCACCCAGGAATTCCCAACTGCATCCGGATCCCCTACAAATACTATCACAGTTAGGCGGGAGGTGAGAAACTTGGATTTCATTGCGGGCGGCTGCTCGTAAGCCACAAATCACGCCGGTAACTGCTAAACGACACCTCGCTTGGTGTAAGGAGCGTAAACATTGGGCGATTGAACAGTGGAAAAACGTTGTGTGGAGTGACGAATCACGGTACACAATGTGGCGATCCGATGGTAGGGTGTGGGTATGGCGAATGCCAGGTGAATGTCATCTGCCAGCATGTGTAGTGCTAACAGTAAAATTCGGAAGGAGTGGTGTTATGGTGTGGTCGTGTTTTTCATGAGGGGGCTTGCACCCCTTGTTGTTTAGCGTGGCATTACCATAGCATAGGCCTACATTGACGTTTTAAGCACTTTCTTGCTTCCCACTGTTGAAGAGCAATTTGGGGATGGCGATTGCATCTTTCAACACGATCGCGCACCTGTTCATAATGCACGGCCTGTGGCGGAGTGGTTACACGACAATAACATTCCTGTAATGAACTGGCCTGCACAGAGTCCTGACCTGAATCCTATAGAACACTTCTGGGATGTTTTGGAACGCCGACTTCGTGCCATGCCTCACCGACGGAGATATATACCTCTCCTCAGTGCAGCACTCCCTGAAGAATGGGCTGCCATTCCCCCAGAAACCTCCAAGCATCTGATTGAACGTATGCCTGCGAGTGGAAGCTCTCATCAAGGTTAAAGGTGGGCCAACACCATAATGAATTCCAGCATTACCTGTGGAGGGTCCCGCGCACATTTAAGTCATTTTCAGCAAGGTGTCCGGATACTTTTGATCACATAGATATCTGCTGCTGACGATATTCTCTCTGAACTTAATGGTACCATCTGTCGAGTCATCTTTCTCTAGATTTCCTCCTCCTATGCGTCTGACATGCATGCGCCACCAAAATGGGCGCAGGATATAGCGTTAAGGCTCAACCCTTCCAAAACCCAGGAGGTACTGGTTGGTCATTTTAGGCTCATTATGGAGAAGTATCAGGAATCCCCACCATCTTTAACCCTAAATGGCACAAATATTACCTTTTCTCCTACAGAAAAAAGTGTAGAAGTAATAATAAATGAAAATCTAGATAGGGCTGAGCACATAACTACAACATGCAAGAAGGGATCAGCATCTCTCCATGCCCTACAAAACTATAAAAAAAAATCTTCTTTCTTTACCCGAAAAATAAGCTTGACAACTCTTCAATTTCCAATCATTGATTACAGCCATGTGATCGTGCAAGTACTTCCTCAGGAAAGTTCGCGGGCGTGGAAGTAGTTATGAAAAACTGCGTTCGTTATATCTGTGATGTTCGACTCTTCGATCATATTTCACCAGCATATGTACAGCTATCCTCGCTGCATCAGACAAACGCAGAGATTTCCAGATCCTCCGCCTTCTCTATGGTCTTTACAACGACCACTGTCTCTCATATCTCTCCTGGATCTTAACGCTCATGTCTGAACAACATGGCACAAACTTCCGTTCCCATCAGAGGAAAATCCTTTCTATCTCACTCTATCGGTCAGCCACCCTCTTGAAACCCTTCTCAGTAGCAGGAAATCGACTCTTGAACAACCCTCCACAGTGTATGAGAGAAATGATTAACATCTGCAGCTTCAGAAGATAGCTAATGACACATCTGTTAAAGCAACAATTATGATTACCATTGTCCCTATAAGCACTCACCACCGCTGTACATCCTTCTTTCCAACCAGATCATCCTCACTTCCTACTGTTCGTGGCTGGTGGAGTCTCCTTAAATTTCCTTTCTTCAAAACTCGCTATGTCAGAAAACATCTATTTTGTAGATCTATAATTTTTTATATCTGTCAATAACATTATTGTAGTTATTGTCATTATTATTATCATTACTATTATCACTATTGCTGGCAGTAGAAGCAGTAGTAAAAGTACAGCCAGTATTAACTTCAATAGTTCATAGTCGGCATTACTTACGTTGTCACTATAGACACTTAAATCATTTTAATACTATTTTTCATATTAAAATTTTTATTTCTTAGATAACTATGATGTAAAAAAAGGTACTATATGAGTGAAAACCTGGTGCGAAGCAAGAGACGGCCTGATGGCCCTAATGAGATCTGCTGCTCCGCAATGGTGGAGATTAACCCATAGTTTTATCTTAAGTAATAAGCCATCACCAAGTTGTGGCTGTGGCGCCTTAAAGACAATAGCTCACATTATGTTGGAAAGCCCTCTTACTCTAGCTCTGCACACCAGACAAGATCTCTCGGGTTCTTTGCCTCTAATTTTAGTGGCAGATGTGTGTAAAGCTGAACTGTTACTTCGTTTCCTCCAAGAATATTGTTTTTATTGTCAGATCCTCGATAACAGCCGATTGCGAAAGAGAAGTTGAAAAGATTCTTATGCTTCTTCCGTGGGAGTGGATTTTGTTCATATATTTAACACGTTGACTATATCGCATAGGGGTTGGTACGGATGTGGAAGGAACGCCTCCGTTGCGTGCTGAGTCCCAAGATACACTTGATTGCACCTGCTTACCTATCAAGCAGAAAGGTGGAAGGAGTATATAGAGGGTCTATACAAGGGCGATGTTCTTGAGGACAATATTACAGAAATGGAAGATAATGTAGATGAAGATGAAACAGGAGATATGATACTGCGTGAAGAGTTTGACAGAGCACTGAAAGACCTAAGTCGAAACAGGGCCCCGGGAGTAGACAACATTCCATTAGATCTACTGACAGCTTGGGAGAGCCAGGCCTAACAAAACTCAACCATCTGGTGAGCAAGATGTATGACACAGGCGAAATACCTTCAGACTTCAAGAAGAATACAATAATTCCAATCCCAAAGGAAGCAGGTGTTGACAGACGTGAAAATTATGGAACTATCAGTTTAATAAGCCACGGCTGCAAAATACTAACACGAATTCCTTACAGACGAATGGAAAAACTGGTAGAAGCCGACATCGGGAAGATCAGTTTGGATTCCGTAGAAATGTTGGAACACGTGAGGCAATACTGACCCGACGACTTATCTTAGAAAATAGATTAAGGAAAGGCAAACCTACATTTCTAGCATTTGTAGACTTAGAGAAAGCTTTTGACAATGTTGACTGGAATACTCTCTTTCAAATTCTGAAGGTGGCAGGGGTAAAATACAGGGAGTGAAAGGCTATTTACAAATTGTACAGAAACCAGATGGCAGTTATAAGAGTCGAGGGGCAAGAAAGGGAAGCAGTGGATGAGAAGGGAGTGAGACAGTGTTGTAGTCTATCCCTGATGTTATTCAATATGTATACTGAGCAAGCAGTAAAGGAAGCAAAAGAAAAATTTGGAGTAGGAATTAAAGTCCAAGGAGAAGAAATAAAAACTTTGAGGTTTTCAGGTGACATTATAATTCTGTCAAAGACAGCAAAGAACTTGGAAGAGCAGTTGAACGCAATGGACTGTGCATTTAAAGGAGGATGTAAGACGAAAATCAACAAAGGCAAGACGACGGTAATGGAATGTAGTCGAATTAAATCAGGTGATGCTGAGGGAATTAGATTAGGAAAAGAGACACTTAAAGTAGTAAAGGAGTTTTGCTATTTGGGGAGCAAAATAACTGATGATGGTCGAAGTAGGGAGGATATAAAATGCAGACTGGCAATGACAAGAAAAACGTTTCTGAAGAAGTGAAATGCGTTAACATCGAGTACAGATTTAAGTGTCAGGGAAACATGGACGATAAACAGTTTAGACATGAAGCGCATAGAAGCTTTTGAGATATGGTGCTACAGAAGAATGCTGAAGATTAGATGGATAGATCACATAACTAATGATGAGGTATTGAATAGAATTGGAGAGAAGAGAAATTTGCGGCACAACTTGACTAGAAGAAGGG
The DNA here is from genome assembly GCF_021461395.2 of Schistocerca americana. Classification (NCBI taxonomy): domain Eukaryota; kingdom Metazoa; phylum Arthropoda; class Insecta; order Orthoptera; family Acrididae; genus Schistocerca; species Schistocerca americana. The sequence continues at coordinate 694,562,249 of NC_060130.1, forward strand.
ATCGGTTGGGTGGGCATATTCTGAGGCATCAAGGGATCACCAATTTAGTATTGGAGGGCAGCGTGGACGGTAAAAATCGTAGAGGGAGACCAAGAGATGAATACACTAAACAGATTCAGAAGGACGTAGGTTGCAGTAGGTACTGGGAGATGAGGAACCTTGCACAGGATAGAGTAGCATGGAGAGCTGCATCAAACCAGTCTCTGGACTGAAGACCAAAACAACAACAACCTATCAAGCTCATTACTTTTCTCACTTGATTTCACTATTATCCATATTACTAGTGTTCATGAAGTTTTTAGCATTTTTACTTTAACCATTATCGTTCTGCTCCTCACTCGGAGGGGAATAAATTATTTATGCCGTTACTGTCTTACTCTTGAATCAGATCGTTGGACGGTCATGCGTTGGGATGTGCGTCACGTGGCAAATAATCCCAGGGAAATGTGGAGGGGGTAGTGGGACAAACTAGCCTTCTCTCTGACACGCACGCCGGCCTGCTTTTTATATCCTTAACCTCTCACGTCATCTCTAGCACCGACATTGTTTTCAATATCTCGATTTTACCACTCTTACATGCCCACCTCCCTGGTGAACCAATCGGACTGTATTCTCGAGACGAACACTGGTACCTTACGCCTACGCACTCTTCGACGACAGTTTTAAGATGTCAGAGAAAATCCTGCAATCGTCAGTGGACAAAACCCCACGTTAATGATACAAGTTCATTCCAGGAGTTCCTTTGTCAGCCTTCCTCGCGCACCGCGGTCCTGGGGAGAGGATTCAAACTATTGTTCGTGATGGACTCCTGAAGGCGAAATACAGTGGTTGGACGATTATACGCAAACACCAGAAACACAACACTTACCATGCCTAATTCGGTATAGTAAACCTGTTGGCATTCAAAACAGCTTCTAGTCGTCTCTGAAGGGATAAATATGGGTCCCGTATGGAATCTGATATCATTTTTCCTGCAAAATAGTGAAACGTTTAGGCAACAAGGATGTGGCGGATAGTGATCAAGCGCCCTTCTCTCCAAACTAGACCACAAAGGCTCAATAATATTCAGGTCTGGCGACTGTGGTGGCCAAGGGAAAGGCGACAATTCATCCTTGTAATTACAAATCCAGTCTCGGACGATGTGAGCTGTGTGAATAGGGACCCTGCCGTCTTCAAATACACCATCCCCACTGGATCACAAACATTGTAGCATAGGATGAACCTGATCAGCCAAAATGGTCACATAATACTTCGCAGTAATACGATCTTGCAGAGAACCATGTATCCCATGGAATATCACGATATGGCTAACCAAATTATCACCGAATACCCGCCACGTTTCACTCTTGGGACGTAAACGTTGTCAGAAGTCGGCAACAGTATGAAACAAGTCTCATCCGAACAAATTTTCCTCTCATTTCTCCACAGTCGAGGTTTTATGTCCTTAGCATCACGTTTTTCTGTTTTAGGCATCTGAATCACTGTCGAGTGTGTCCTAGAATTGAAGTTTGCCCTGCAATTCCCTGCTTATGGAGCTCCCTACTTGTTATTTTGATGCTGACTCGGTTCGCGAGTTTTGCAGCTGTCGTCCTCTTTTTTTCGTCACAGTCCTTTTCAACGACCGTCTGTCACGATCACTCAACGCTTACTTTCGTCCGCGTTCTGACTTAGCGTATGATGTTTTTCTGCTTTACCTGTATGAGGTATAAATCATCGATACGCTGCGTCTTGAAAGACCAAACACTTCCGGTACCTTAGTTACTGAAACGCACACACACCATACAAGCACTAACAATTTGCACACGTTCAGATTCACTTAGCTCCGACATAATGTACTCACAACTACAAAGAACACTGTTCTGGCCACGAGAGACACCTGAAACGTGTCGAGCATGTTACACATGTGCCGATCATGGTCAGATACAACAGTGCCATCTGTAGGTTTGGTTAGCATTTGAATTTATATTCGAGCATCCATTTCTCGCAGTTTTTCAATATTTTTTTCCAACACCTGTATGTAATATGAAGCAGCTGAGTACTGTTTGAGTAGATCCATCCCTCCAAATTACTTGCGAAGAGGCCGCACGTAATTGTGTTATATTCTCTCCGATGTAGCTATGATGTTTGATTTGTAGATAGTGGTCATCAGCAGCTGTTGGTGAACGCGGGTAATCTCAACGAAGCAGGTCTTCAATGTCTCATGTATCACGATAGCTGCTGAATGTTCGAATGACATCAGTGTAGTGTACGTCAATTCAGTAGACATTTTCTGGTGATGACAACCCTTTTCCCTTGCAATGACGGTACGCAAATGATCCAAGCTTGAAATGGCTCTTGTCGGCATGTTGACTGGCTGAAGAGTGTACACAAGTCGCAACGTCGTTTAGAAAATTGAAGGCACAGCGAGATCTACTGAACTGCACTGAGAATTCACGTTTAATTTTACCACCATGAACTGGCGACTATACGTAGCGGTTTCCTCTGGTCAAAAGAATATGGGGGAAACATTTCATATTTAAAATAGAGCTTCAACTGTGTAACCAATGAGAGTGGTACAAAAATACTTTTTGCGCTGTTTGGAAAGATACTACAAGACACAGAGACTTATAAATTATGACGCACGCATCAAATTTTATCCTTTATGGAAGAATCAGTTAATGGTAGTCACTAATGTTTCTAGCAGCTTTGATGCAACACCAGTAGTTCTCAGGACGTAACAAATCATTGAAAGATATAAACTGATAGGGATATCGGTACGGATGCGACAGCATACGCTATAATTGTGGATCAAAACGCCGCGCATAGAAACGAGATTTTTCCGGGTACATATCTCGGGTTCTATTGGTGAGAGAAAGATAGGGTCAAGTGTTTTGGGTAGCCCTTGGGCTAGGGACCATTTGCATACGCACCTGAAGGATAGTCTTACTGTAACTGTCCTACAATACAGGGTCAGAGTTTGAGTATCACATACTTCCTCCAGCTTTGGCAGATGGAGCGTATCGGTTGGTTCTTTTTGCATTAGATGTAGTCTACGGTGTGCCACAAGGGCAACCATTTAGTTTATGGGTGATGCCGGAGAAAACCCGAAATAAGCGTTTCTCGCCGTCACCAGCGGATATTTAAGTACCTAACCGTAGCAAACTGCTCGTATTTTGAAGGTATATTCACTAGGCATTTATGTAGGAGAGCCATCGTCCCGTTTTCAAAAATCTTTATCCGTCAGCGGGAAACAGCCCAGAAACATGATTTTTGGGTACCAAAACTAAGCCACCGATTCCAAATGGCTCTGCACAGAAAATGGCTGTAATTTTTACGATATATTCGTGCCTGCGATCCCGATCTCGAACAACCTCCAAAATTTTCTTGATATCTTTATCTGCTTCCGAGATACAGGGGTTCAAATTTACACTACTTGTATACGTAAAATATGGACGTAAAATCCGATGTGAAGCGAAAACGTAATTTACAAAGTGACGTAGCATGGAGAAATATGCTTGTAACCATATTGTTCTGCTTGACACATAACGCTCTTTCAACAATTTTCAGTTGAAGTGGACGTGAGTTTAATTTCTAAAACAACTAGAGCCTGCGCTATAGAATAAATCAGTTGGTGTACCACGGCGATATTACACTCTTCATCACAAGAGAAGACATGTGTATCGGCCTACATTTTTTAAAAACTTTGCTATGTCATTCGTCACCGTTTGTATGACTGTCTCACATGAAGAGAAATAACCACAGGATAAGTAAATTTGAGATCTGAAGCAGTTCACAAATTCATCAAGCAGTAGCTGATCCTGCAGGCAAACTATTTACTCATGGGAGTTTCCACTGTTAAAGACAGAAATCACTGACGCCAAAATAATGAGTTAGATGAGAAAAACCGCGTTTGAGAAACATGAGACGATCATGTCTATGTCCGCGAATAGCTAAACACAGGTTGTTTTCCATACAAAATCTGCAGGATACCTAACACCGATACAAGTTTAGGTCATTCTAATAAACAAATGTAGGACGAAAATTCTAAAGGAACAAAGAGGCAGTAATAATGTTGAAGATGAGAAGCAAGCAAGCAATACTTCATATTACATCTAGATGTAAATCTCGAGAAACCACAAAATATCGGAAAAGGAATGATGATATCGCCAGATTAGTTCACCATATACACTGGTACGCAAAACTTAAGGACGAAAGCCGGCCGGTGTGGCCGAGCAGTTGTAGGCGTGTCAGTCTGGAACCGCGTGATCGCTACGGTCGAAGGTTCGAATCCTGTCTCGGGCATGGATGTCTGTGATGTCCTTAGGTTAGTTAGGTTTAAGTAGTTCTAAGTTCTAGGGGACTGATGACCTCAGATGTTACGTCCCATAATGCTCAGAGCCATTTTTTAAGGCCGAAACTAACTTTCCGTATACCATGCCACTGCCAACCCGCTGAAACTTGGACGTTACATAAAAAGAATTGCTAAAGTAGAGTACAGTACATTACGGTACGGTAGGTAACTGAAAGCCCGTCAGATCACCGAAGTTAAGCACTGTCGAGCTGGGCTAGCACTTGGATGGGTGATCATCCGGTCTGTCGAGGGCTGTTGGCAAACGGGGTGCACTCAGCCCTTGCGAGGCAAACTGAGGAGCTACTTGATTGAGAAGTGGCGGCTCCGGTCTCGGAAACTGACATAAGGCCGGGAGAGCGATGTGCTGACCACATGCCCCTCCATATCCACATCCAGTCACGCATGTGGTCTGAGGATGACATGGCGGCCGGTCGATACTATTGAGCCTTCATGGCCTGTTCGGGAGGAGTTTAGTTTTTAGGTAACTGAAAGCAGTATGTGATGAGACGAACAGAAGTGACATTTTTATTCAAAGGCAATAATTACACTGCAGTCATGGTGATTTATGATGGTCCCATGTACACTTAAGAAAGGCGGGATAGGGTTGTTAATAGGATGTATGATGACCACGGACAGCAATTCTCGGCAACGTTCTTCCATGCTGGCCACAAAGTTGGTAAGGAGTTCGTTTTACCTTCATTTGGCGCGAGGTGGGCAACATAAAATGCACCCAGGATCATTGTCGAACATGGTCGTTTTGGGGGTGCAGGTGTGGGGAGCCATAATATTGCATGAGCATACTGACCTCCAGTTCTATAAATATGATACGCTCACCGGTCAACGTAATTCTGACGCTATACTTCTTTCGCATGTCCGTCTTTTCAGGGGCGCATTCGGCACTTACGTAATTTTTTATAAATGACAATGAGTAACCGTATGAACTGCACATGAAAGGAGCTCTTGGAACGAGAGAATGTTCGGTGAATGGACTGTCCTGCCCGTTCCCCCGACTTAAATTCCATAGAGAACTTGTGGGATGCATTGCGGAGAGGTATTACAGCACATCCACATGCACCAGCGACCATCCAGCAGTTGTCAACTGCGCTGGTGGAAGAACGGAAAGCGCCCTATCACAGGAACCCCTAACCAACATTGTTGCTAGCGTGGGAGCACGTTGCAGAGCATGCAGGGCCGTCCATGGTGATTTCATACTCTTCTAAAGTTCATGTCCCCCCTACTGTAATCACGATTATGATAATCGCGGTGACTTCAGTGTAATAATTGCTTCCGAATAAAATGTTATTTCTGCTCCTCTCAGAGCTTATTTCTTTCAGTTACCTTCTGTACTGTCTTGTATTATAGCAGTTCTTTCTATGTATAGTCCAAGTCTCCTCAAGCTATGTAACTTGGCAGTGATAGATCATGCGAAAGTTACTTTTGTCCTTTAAGTTTTGCACACCACTGTACGTGATCCCATCGTGCAGAAAATGATAAATTCAGAATTTATTGGAAGTGAGGAAAAATTCGTTACATTCAATTGAATGTAACCATGATTGGCAAAGACTATCAGAAAACCACTTTTCCGAAGATAGCGCACTTCCAAATACACGCAGTCTTAAACCACCTCGAAGGTGATCAAAACGGAGTTTTGACACCAAGTGATTAACAAGAAAATTATCATCTGCATGAGGTATTTGTTTCGAAAGCCTCAGAACAGTTCACACATTTCTCGTGAAAGACGGAAGGATTTTAGGCTAGTGCGAAATCAGTGGCTATTATAGACTTTGTGGTTCAATTGTGCACTCATGCTAAGCCCAGCAGCTTCAGGTGTATGAGTTGTTTGAAAATGGCGGAAGCAAGAAATGGTAACTGCGGAAAACGAAATTTTCTTACAATAAGTTGTGACTGTTACTGGGTAAGTGAAACAGAAATTCCGTAACAGTAGTGTCAGGCAAATCTAAAATTTTTGTAGGTATCGCTGTCATTAATTAGAGGACTTTTGGCGACTATTTGACTTACGAACGCTATCCAGAACGCTTAAAACGTAAATATTTCCATTAATTCCACGTGACAAATCAGGTGTATGGATAGAAAACATGCACTGTTCGGGGTCGGCACCAGATGGTTCGTCTAGATGCGCTCATATGTTAGGTAAGTGTTGGCGCGTCATACGATAATGCGAGCACGATGTGAACACAGAACGAACCACATAGATCTTCTTCCAAGTGTAAACTTGAATGGAACCCACCAAAGACAATAAAATATAACATATAAAGTCTTAGTCATAGCATAGGGGTTGTTTCCACTTCTCCGTGACATCCATACTTCCAAGTCCCCTTAAGGAGCCAGGAGAGCTTCTGCGAAGGTTTGGAAGGAATCAGAGAGGTATTGGCAGAACTGAAACGGTGTTGGATGGTTTCTTGTCGTATCTGGATAGCTCAGTAGGTAAGACTATTGCCGTCGTTTATTTAAAACCACAGTGTGGGACGAAAACACACACAACCAAATTGGAGAAGAGTGTAACCGGAAGCATGCATCAGGTTGACTGACACTGATAATAGCTTAGTTGTCTTAGTTAGAATGGTGTCTTCGTACTCAGCCTACATTTCTGTATGGCTCACAGAAACAGTGCAGTTCAGCAGAAAGAAATTCATATTCGGGGCAGAACGTTCAAGTGGATGATACACGAGGGACTCAGTAGTAACAGATAGTTGAGGTATGCCGTACTTGGAACACGCCTGAACATTGAAATTCTAGTTAATATTCTGTTCACAATTCATAGAAGTCGTGATAGATATCACCTGAGTTCCGCGAGTTAGTTATGGAGAAACTGTCGACTTCACAGGCGACAGAGTTTGGTAGAAAAGCATTATTAGTGGCCATCAGCTGTATATATTATATTTATTCCTGGGCGATTTCGGATGATTTCAGCAATCATCAATAACCGAAACTGGTCAAAGGGAAACTTAATGTATACATGTAATGGAAAATAAAAATGCTTTTCTATAAATATCTCACAGCTGTAGTTAGTTACATAAACACATTTCTAACGACAGAGATTGGCTTGCTATTTCAGTTTCGCGAAGTAGCGGGAAGCCAGTAATTAACAACTGATTTGTTCAAGAATTCCATTCAGTATTATTTTGAGACATCACAAAAAGTACGTCCAAGCGAATGAACAGGAATTCAGTTCTGTTCCTGACAAAACCGTGTCCAATATCACAGTGCTAGGTTTAACCTTCAGGGGCACAGTCAACGTAAATGTTGAAAGATGTTACTAATTGATCTTTGATATTTGCTATCATAACATTATGACTGACTTACGCAAATATACTTTAGTGGAAAAAGTTTCGGAAGCGTGGACTTGGAAACTCTGGGTCGCGAGGTACCTGGGAAGTCAATGTGTTTGACAGCAAAAGAAAGCCCCTACAAAGCCATCTCTAAAAATAAATGTAGCATCTTGGCCAAGTACTGAAATTTTAGTCTTATGGTCTGCAAGGTAATTCAATTTAGACGTGTAAAATTAGTTACATCGGCTGATCAAACCAAATAAAATACTGTCTCTTCAGTCCTATATCTATTAAATGAAAAAAGGCGTCTCAACGATATCCTCGCCTGATAGAACGCTACTTCTAAAAGGTCTGCTTCTCACGTCAAATTCGGCGTTATGAATTAGCTATCTGTAGAAAGCAGAAGCGACGTGCAATGAAGAATATTCATCTTGGGGAACTTGAAGGAGTTATTGGCGGCCGTGAGAGGTGGCTGTGTCGGCGCGGCAGGGATTTGACGCTTTTGATGGATGGCGGGGGTGCGGTAGGTCCGGAAGTGGCCTCCGGCCTCCCTCGCTGCGACCAGCTTGGGTTGTTCCTACACGCTGCTCACAACTGACGCGGCCATTTTCAGTTTGTAGCTCCTAAATCTACAGATAAAGCTTGCGGTACAAGACCTGTTTCATTCCAGAATTCACTAAGGACTCTTCATGTTCCATTTACAGGAGGAGGCTAGGATCATTACCACTCAGGTTTTCCTGTCTGCGTTTGTATTTAACCGTATTTTCTCCATCAGATTCAGAAATAAGTTGTATGTAGGGGTATGGTGACTAGTTAATTCTAGAATTCATCACTAAAATATTGTTCTTTACATTTCGTGAACAGATCATCAAGTTATAATCGATGTCAATCTTACAGCGTCTGCCATTTCACATTTTTCAGCTTGTATGTGATATGTGTCCCTTGTTTGTATGATTGTCGTCATCCAGTGGTGAAGTTAAGTCCCATAGTGCTCAGAGCCATTTGAACCATTTGAACCACTATGGTACTTAACATCTGAGGTCATCAGTCCCCTAGAACTTAGAACTACTAAAACCTAACTAACCTAAGGACATCACACACATCCATGCCCGAGGCAGGATTCTAACCTGCGACCGTAGCGGTCGCGTGGTTCTAGGCTGTAGCGCCTAGAACCGCTCGGCCTCCCCGGCCGGCCGTAGATATTGGCAAACTATCTTTTACTTATTACTATACGGGCCGGCCGGAGTGGCCGTGCGGTTCTAGGCGCTACAGCCTGGAACCGCGCGACCGCTACGGTCGCAGGTTCGAATCCTGCCTCGGGCATGGATGTGTGTGATGTCCTTAGGTTAGTTACGTTTAATCAGTTCTAAGTTCTAGGCGACTAATGACCTCAGAAGTTAAGTCGTATAGTGCTCAGAGTAATTTGAACCATTTAAATAAACGGAAGTGTTTTCAGTGAGGAATACTTTTGACGAGTGTATGTCTCCTTTAATGGGAGAAGAGAGCCCGTTTGCAACAGCAACGAAAGCTGGTAATAAATATTTCACTTGGAAAAATGACAACTTCAAGGTTGCCAGTCAGATACATGGACATGTCCATAAAAATGAAGTAGAACGCTAGAGGAGAGACCATCCTAGGGTGAAGCAATCTGCTGCTACGTACTTCCACATTCTGAGTGCATTCACTGCTGTTCGAGTCTTTGCCGGTAGACACCTGATCCTATTCAAGCCAGCCACACATACAATATCTGATGAAAAGTATTCTTACACCCCTTCGTAATGCGGAATCGAACACTGAATGTCGTGAGAGATGGAACCGCCGTTATAGAAGGAAAGGCGAGGGGAGGGGGATAGTCCTTGGATGTTAACTGAATAACAAATCCACCAGGGACATTTCACCCCATTTAAAGCTGCTGCAGTCGACTGTTCGTGATGTGACTCTTAAGTGGAAACGCGAAGAACAATCGCAGCTAAACCACGACCACGCAGTTCTCGGGTACTGATGGACAGGGACCGTCGAGCATTGTGGAGTGTGGTTTGCAAAAATTCGTCTGAAGTCAGCAGAAGGAAGTTCTAGTAAGTTCCAAAGAGCTACCAGCAGCCCAGCTAACACAGTGACTGTGCTTACGGAGTTAAAGGGAGTCGGGTACAATGATTGAGCAGCTCCTCACAAATCACACATTTCTGTAGGCAACGGTAAGCGACGCTCGAGGTGCTGTAAAGAATGACGCCACTTGACTGTGGATGACTGTAAACTAATGATTTGGAATGATTAATCACTCTATAATTTTGGAAATCCGATGGAAGAATTTAGGTTAGGCGTATGCCAGGAGAACGTTACCTGCCGTCATGTGTAGAGTCAAGCGGAGGAGGTGGTGTTGCAGTACGGGTATGGTTTTTATGGTTAGGGTGTAGTATCATTATTGCGCTGAAGAAAACGCTAAATGCGGCAGGATATGAACACATTTTACAGCGTGTAGCGGCTTTCGCTGCGACGAGAGGACTTGCCTGTAACTGTAGCAGTTTGTCTAATACATGGTAGTTTAGTTTAGCTTCTGTTTTTTCAAGTACGTCTACGAATAAGTTTATAGTACCTACGTATTTTACTGTGTAGACTAGCGTTTACTAAAGTACTCTGAGCTTTTTGCGTAAATTGTAGTGCATACTTGTGTGTGAGGTCATTTTCTCGGGTGGTATGAACTAGAGATAGCGTAGCAGCGGAACTTAGACTGCACCCAGCGACTCCTTGGGTCAGCGTTACATTACTTATGGTAAAGACAAAAATAGGTTAAAGATGGACAGGGACTGTGACTATTATGTACGAATGTAGTGAGAATTGACCGCTGTCTGTAAACAACTGGAAGCTGTGTTGCGCACTGTCAACAGGCTTCGGCCTGTCGCCGCGGGGTGCGGTAGCATTGGAGCGCCTGAGACGAATACTTTGTCAGCTCTGCAGCTTATAACGACGCATGGCATCCGTGATGCCTCTGCTCCTTCCGACTCGCACGTCCCTGGCGGTCGACACTTGCTTGACGGTGATTGGCGAACAGTGGTGAGGATCGCGAATCTCGGGGATGAATGCGAAAGTGATACCATCCGCAAGGCTATCCTTTTACGCTTCAATAACAGGTCTGAGGTATTGCCCACCGCTGAAAGTACATCAGAGCCAGCAAAGGATCCCTCCCGTGTTGGGACTGTGATCGATCTTTCTGAGAGGTCCGGACGACTGCAGTGGGTGATATTGCTTGCCATTGGAAGCTCTAATGTTACGTGGGTGAGGGAGACCCTCAGGGAAATAGTAGGCAGATCGTGGAAGAAGGCTAGTGTCCACTCTGTTTACTTCCTGGGAGGGTTTTGTCTGAGATTTGAAGGAACCTCTGCTGGCAACGACTGAGTGTACTGGGTGTACCTGGTTTCAAATCGTGGCTCTTGTCGGTAAGAATGACTCCTGCCGCCTGTGTTCAGAGCCCATCCTCGGTTCCGACAGGAAGCTGAGTGATCAGGTGAAGACAGGTAGAATCTCTCATGAGGTGGAAGCAGAGCTATCGTTTTGTAACAACGTTTCTATAACTGGTCACCGTCTTCTGGTTTGGAGCCGAGTGGAAGGTTTAAACCTGAGGCTCAGACGAGTCTGTGACCATCTTGGATGTGACTTGACGACCTCCATTATCGGCTGGAGAAATGTAGGACCTCCTTCAATAGGTAAATCGTGCTGTACACGCATGAAGCGGCTACCAGGCTAGTGGAATACTATGACACGCACATGTGGATTTTTTAGATAGCGAAACACATGTACAGGCCCGAAAAGACAAATTCTAAGTCCAAATAGTGTATCATTCGTCATAACAGTTCGGAGAAAGAAAATATTAGTGCAGTATTACTTAACTGCAGGGGCGTCTATGGAAAGGGCCCGAAACTACTCTCGCTCTTAACAATTTCCATACAACGCTAGGGACACAAAGCTGGCTGAAGCCAGATGACAAACACAATGAAATTTTAAACTTCTATTGGAATGTATATCGCAAAGATAGGTTCAACGCTGCTAATGGAAGCGTGTTTGTAGCAATAAAAAATACTGTGGTATGTAGTAACATTAGTGCAGATTCAGAATGGGAAATAATTTGACTGATGATGAGTGTTAAAGGTGGATCAGACACGATCTTTGGCTGCATTTGTAGACCTCCTGCCTCAGCAGCGGTAGTGGTGGATCATCTGGGGGTACACTTGAAAAATATTTCGCATAAATTTCCTGGTCATGATATAATTTTAGGTGAAGATTTTAACTTACCAGCTACAGACTGTGAGAATCAAGTTATTAGGACAGGTATTAGGGACAGAGAATAGAGTGAAATGGTTCTAATTGCTGTATCCCAAAATTAACTTGACTAGTCAATCAGAGTACCGACTCGTGCAGATAACATCCTTGATGTACTGATAACAAGCACACCATAACTTTCTTACTCAGCGTAGAACGGGGAATCAGTGACGATAAAGCCGTTACAGCATCACTGAATACGTCTGTACACAGGAATTCAAAGAAATGTGGGAAGAACTTTCTGTTTACTGAGGGTGACAAGAGACAGATTTCAGGTCACCTGACAGTTCATCTCCAGGACTGACAATGTTGAGCATCAGTGGACAAAGTTAAACAGCACAATACAATTCGCTTTAGACAGTTAAGTGCCAGGGAAAATTTTGAGGGATGGAAAAGCCCCACCACGGTCCTAAAACAGTGTTAGGAAGCTTCCTCGAAAGCAAAAAGAGATTAAAGAGCTTCACTATAAATTTAAACGTAGCCAAAGCCTCACTGACGAACAAAAACTAAATGAAACCAAAATTTGTGCAAGGAGGTCTATGCGTGAAGCGTTCAACGAATTTTAAAGTAAAACTGTATCTGTTTAACAAAAATCCTTAAGAGTTTTGGTCTTCTGTTAATACAGTAAACAGATCGAAGCTATTTGTCCAGGTATTCTGTAACCATGATGGTAATGGAGCAGATAATGATACAGAAAAGGCCGAAATAATAAACATCTTTTACCAAAAGCTGGGGGGGGGGGGGGGGGGATGGACTCTATGACTAGCATTGCCAAATCCAATAATTAAGATGCTGACCCCTTGAAGATACGGGACAAAGGCCAGGAGAAAGAAGAATAGACGAACACATGTAGCACCATTGTGTGCAGCGAACAGCTGTTATACAGCAGCATCTATGAGGCAATGGTTTGGGGGCAATAACACTTTTTAAATGGAATGACTTGCCCTGAGTCCCGACCTAAAACCACTCGAACGCCTTTGGAATGAGTTGGAACGTCGACATCGTTCCAGAAACAAGAGTCTAACGTCACTACTTTCTCTGGTTTCGGCTCTTGATAGTGAATGGGCTGTCATTTCTCCACAGACATTCAGACGCCTTATTGAAAGAGACCCCAGTAAAGTTCAGTCCTCATAAAGGCGAAAGACAGACACATTATTGATTTCCACTAAAATGTTCCTGATACTAACGATCAGATAATGAATAGTAGCCGATGCGTTCATGCACACAATACCAGCCACCTAGGAAGTGCTGCCTGCCATTTCGTACTGGTAGCCGCTCTACATCGACACTGCATAAGGACCAGATGCCATCTGGTAGTAATTTCCAGCAAAACACTCAAGGTTCACCTACCAATGTTCCATTTGCCCCATTGTAATAACTGAATACATAGGGAAGTAATCCACAGATAATTCTTAACATTATGTGGATACTAATGTTTCCGTTTTCGAATTGTACTGTGTGATGAAAAATATTAATTGCGTTGCAATAACCTTTGTAAATGGTAACTGCAGTCCATCTATCTGAGGTACAAAACTGAATTTTTTGTAGAAATAAAAGCAGTTACGCTGTATTTAAATTATATTACTGTAACTGGTACACCAAATGTTTATATTTGTTATTCATTACGAATAACACACTCAAGTGCAAAGTTATTTCGTAATTAATAAGTATAATTCACATTAATTGGCTTCATTACGTGGAGATAAACTAATTGAATACAAAAATGCTCCCAGTGTGAGGGCTTCACAGAAACATCTCTACGAAGTACAAACACGACAGAGGATCAAATATATGAATTTGTAGTCTGGGGGTTACCCAAAAAGCTACCAAGAGTTACACAATTCCATTTTATGTCGTATACGTTTTTTATGATGGCAATTTTCTTTTAGAATAAAGACAATTTTCCAGTTTCCTGCAAAAGCCTATCGCTTACTTTCCTCATGACCGCAGCTTGATATTCGTTCCATTCATATCTACTCCCACAGACATTCCCAGTATGTATGTAAAATTATTATTATTATAATAAGCCATTACACAGAGGTTTACACAAGGAGGTGTTGTTATTCAGTTATATAGCTTAGTTCAATAACAATTAAACTAGGTAATTCCATAAAGCAGTGGTTATAAAAAGATTGTTACAATTATATGTTTTTGAGTGGGGTCTGCCTTTAGAAAAACACAATTTTGATTTTGTCCCAGACATGTTTCATTGCAGTTGCATCATAATCAGTGGGTTTTTTATTTTATGGCTGTTAAACATAAGGAATGTTCTTTGCTGTTTACATACATACAAATATTAGTTTCTAAATCGTAATTCCAAGTTTCTGAGGAGCACATAAAATTGTGTATTCATACCTTCTTATCACATGGTGCGGTTCTCCTGCTGTATTACGTTTATAGTGTCTGTTTTTCTTTACAGTTTGTCACCTGCAACTATATACAACCTAATGTTGGCAAAACATTTACGCAAAAATTACGATTTCTAAACTGTTGTGGCTATGCCTGAGATTAATAATTTATATGAAAGGTTGTGTGTGTGTGTGTGTGTGTGTGTGTGTGTGTGTCTGTGTGTGTGTGTGTGTGTGTGTACGAAAGATTTCCAAAATCCTAAACACTCCCAGGTCCACTGTTTCCGATGTGATAGTGAAGTGGAAACGCTAAGGGACACGTACAGCACAAGAGAGTACAGGTCGACCTCGTCTGTTGACTGACAGAGACATCCGAGAGTTGAAGAGGGCCTTAATGCGTAATAGGCAGACATCTATCCAGACCATCACACAGGAAATCCAAAAAATGGCTCTGAGCACTATGGGACTTAACTGCCCTGGTCATCAGTCCCCTAGAACTTAGAACTACTTAAACCTAACTAGCCTAAGGACACCACACACATCCATGCCCGAGGCAGGATTCGAACGTGCGACCGTAGCGGCCGCACGGTTCCAGACTGTAGCACCTAGAATCACTCGGCCACTCCGACCGGCGACAGGAATTCCAAATTGCATCAGAATTCACTGCAAGTACTATGACAGTTAGGCGGGAGGTGAGAAAACTTGGTTTTCATGGTCGAGCGGCTGCTCATAAGCCACACATCACGCCGGTAGATACCAAAGACGTCTCGCTTGGTGTAAGGAGGGTAAACATTGGACGATTGAACAATGGAAAAACGTTGTACGGAGTGACGAATCACGGT
Organism: Schistocerca americana; assembly: GCF_021461395.2. Classification (NCBI taxonomy): domain Eukaryota; kingdom Metazoa; phylum Arthropoda; class Insecta; order Orthoptera; family Acrididae; genus Schistocerca; species Schistocerca americana. The sequence continues at coordinate 694,577,373 of NC_060130.1, forward strand.
ACACAATGTGGCTATCCGATGGCAGGCGTGCGTATGACGAATGCCTGGTGAACGTCATCTGCCAGAGTGTGTAGCACCAACAGTAAAATTCGGAGGCGGTGGTGTTATGGTGTGGTCGTGTTTTTCGTGGTAGGGGCTTGCATCCCTTGTTGTTTTGCGTGGCACTGTCACTGCACAGGCCTACATTGACGTTTTAAGCATCTTCTTGCTTCCCACTGTTGAAGAAGAATTCGGGGATGGCGATTGCATCTTTCAACACGATCAAGCACCTGTTCATAATGCACGACCTGTGGCGGAGTGGTTACACGACAATAACATCCGTGTAATGGACTGGCCTGCATACGAGTCCTGACCTGAATCATACAGAAAACCTTTGGGATGTTTTGGAACGCCGATTTCGTGCCAGGTGTCACCGAGCGACATCGATATCTCTCCCCAGTGCAGGGCTCCGTGAAGAGTGGTGTCATTCCCCAAGTATCGTTCCAGCACCTGATTGAACGTATGCTTACGAGAGTGGAAGCTGTCATCAAGGCTAAGGCTGGCCCAACACCATACTGAATTCCAGCATTACCGATGGAGGGCGCCACGAACTTTTAAGTCATTTTCAACCAGGTGTCCAGATACTTTTGATCCCCTACTGTACGTCTCGCGAAGTGACCATTATGGGATAATCAGAACAATTTTATCTCGTGTTGAAACTTATCGACATTTGTTCTTCCTCCACACAATTCGTGAGTGGAATCTGTTTCTCGGTTCGTACAATTTATTTGATACACACCTCTTATTTTACAGCAAACGACTTGGTAATGTTAAGTGGTCTAAATTGCAATAGTGTTGCGGCATTATAAAACTTATCTTATGTCTATGTGATACATATCTATATTTAAAATGTTTGGGATCATGAGAAACTGAAAATATTGTTTGAGTTCCTAACAATAAGGAAATTTACACTGGTTTCACGACAGAAACTGAACATTTAAGAAGTATGTTTACCAAACCGTTTAGAATTATAGTTTCATCTTTACATAACTTATCATAATATTACGTGAAAGATCAAACAACGAATACTATTAATTTCTTCGGAGAAGTTAAGGCCGCAGCATATACAGGGTATTTCACAATTTACACTCCTGGAAATGGAAAAAAGAACACATTGACACCGGTGTGTCAGACCCACCATACTTGCTCCGGACACTGCGAGAGGGCTGTACAAGCAATGATCACACGCACGGCACAGCGGACACACCAGGAACCGCGGTGTTGGCCGTCGAATGGCGCTAGCTGCGCAGCATTTGTGCACCGCCGCCGTCAGTGTCAGCCAGTTTGCCGTAGCATACGGAGCTCCATCGAAGTCTTTAACACTGGTAGCATGCCGCGACAGCGTGGACGTGAACCGTATGTGCAGTTGACGGACTTTGAGCGAGGGCGTATAGTGGGCATGCGGGAGGCCGGGTGGACGTACCGCCGAATTGCTCAACACGTGGGGCGTGAGGTCTCCACAGTACATCGATGTTGTCGCCAGTGGTCGGCGGAAGGTGCACGTGCCCGTCGACCTGGGACCGGACCGCAGCGACGCACGGATGCACGCCAAGACCGTAGGATCCTACGCAGTGCCGTAGGGGACCGCACCGCCACTTCCCAGCAAATTAGGGACACTGTTGCTCCTGGGGTATCGGCGAGGATCATTCGCAACCGTCTCCATGAAGCTGGGCTACGGTCCCGCACACCGTTAGGCCGTCTTCCGCTCACGCCCCAACATCGTGCAGCCCGCCTCCAGTGGTGTCGCGACAGGCGTGAATGGAGGGACGAATGGAGACGTGTCGTCTTCAGCGATGAGAGTCGCTTCTGCCTTGGTGCCAATGATGGTCGTATGCGTGTTTGGCGCCGTGCAGGTGAGCGCCACAATCAGGACTGCATACGACCGAGGCACACAGGGCCAACACCCGGCATCATGGTGTGGGGAGCGATCTCCTACACTGGCCGTACACCACTGGTGATCGTCGAGGGGACACTGAATAGTGCACGGTATATCCAAACCGTCATCGAACCCATCGTTCTACCATTCCTAGACCGGCAAGGGAACTTTCTGTTCCAACAGGACAATGCACGTCCGCATGTATCCCGTGCCACCCAAGGTGCTCTAGAAGGTGTAAGTCAACTACCCTGGCCAGCAAGATCTCCGGATCTGTCCCCCATTGAGCATGTTTGGGACTGGATGAAGCGTCGTCTCACGCGGTCTGCACGTCCAGCACGAACGCTGGTCCAACTGAGGCGCCAGGTGGAAATGGCATGGCAAGCCGTTCCACAGGACTACATCCAGCATCTCTACGATCGTCTCCATGGGAGAATAGCAGCCTGCATTGCTGCGAAAGGTGGATATCCACTGTACTAGTGCCGACATTGTGCATGCTCTGTTGCCTGTGTCTATGTGCCTGTGGTTCTGTCAGTGTGATCATGTGATGTATCTGACCCCAGGAATGTGTCAATAAAGTTTCCCCTTCCTGGGACAATGAATTCACGGTGTTCTTATTTCAATTTCCAGGAGTGTATGTCACACATTTCTGGAGGTTGTAGAGGGGACTTAGTAGATCAAGTTTTACATAGGAAGCCATGTCTGGAAACATCATCCAGCGATGCTAACAAAGCCTCAGAGTTATAGGAATCGGCGTCTGTAAGTATTTGTATACACAGGGTGATCCCATGACTATGTTACAAACTTTCTAGGATGATGGAGAAAGATGAACTTTCCTACCCTACAGTCTTAGAATCCTAGAACGCTTGTAACATCGTCAGGGAATCTCTGTTTATACACATACATTTACAGATGCCGGCGCCTAAACCTTTGACGCTCTGCAGCGTCGATGGATGACGTTGCCGGACATGGATTCTTGTTCAAAATGTGAAATACTCACTTCCCTCCACAAGTCCTAGCGTTTTATTATGGGAACTTCCGAACACCCCGTCGGCGCCTGCAATTTTGACACTCTGTAGCCTCGTTGGATTACGTTTCCGGACATGCGTTCCTGTGTAAAACCTGAAGTACGAAGTCCCCTCTACACTCTCTAGAAGAGTGCAACATGAATTGTGAAATACCCTGTACATCAGAAGATTTTTTAATATGTATTACTAAATGGTTTTTAAATGGTTATCATATAGATACTTGCTGACTCCCTGCATAGCCGATTTTCACTTTATTCCAGATGAGCGCACAACTTAATACTTAATGTGCTACTTCAGTTCCTTCATTCTTCCTACGGCTTGTAACCCTATATTCTTCCATCGTCCCACATACTGTTGAAATTTTTTTTCGGTGCTGTTGTTGTTGTTGTGGTCTTCAGTCCAAAGACTGGTTTGAGGCAACTCTCCATGCTACTCTATCCTGTGCAAACTTCTTCTTCTCCCAGAACCTGCTGCAACCTACATCCTTCCGAATCTGTTTTCGTTAGTAGTTCATAAATGGACTCGCATTGCGAAATAACAAGTTCAAATCCGCATCCAGCCATTCTGATCGATACTTTCCGCCGCTCCCCTAAATCATTTCCTGCCCAAGTCTCATATTAATGATTTCTTGCTTTTTCGTCCATCCAAGATTTTTTCTCACAACGCCGTGTGATCTCCCAAAGCTCTCTAGTAAAACTGCTTCCATCACGTGAATACTCTTCTTGATGCTACAGTGTAACTTAAAGATAGTATTTTAAGGCTGTTATTGGTGACAAGTGTTAGGTGTCGCACGATTCCTTCAAGTCCTAACTTAACTACAGTACACTGTGGCTCTGACGTAAATCGTTATGACATTACACCAAAAACTTTGCTGTCATTTTGACGGTCTTATACCTACGGGAACGAAAACCATCGAATCTCTTCCTGTTTTCAAAGGTGTTTCATATTGCCGTAAGAAAGAAACAAATACTAATACTTATAAACCAGATCATCTTTAGATATCAAGTTTTTTGCCTGTAGCAATTGTCGTAATAACTATCAGCTGCTATTTATGATAAATTTGTATGTCACGATTGCCTCTCAGGGGAAAATGGTAAAGGTGTCGTATAAATCACGTCTATCATGGCCCAGGTTTTATTGGGCTCTCAAAACGAGGCGTATAATTAGTGCTCGCGTTTAGCTGTCACACCTGTTTTTATGCAAATGAGATCTTTGAACGATACTATAAAGTGTTGACGGTAGTCAAGTGATATGTATATTAAACCGCAGGCAAAAGAGAAACTAACCTCTAGAGTGCGTAGCTCTTACAAATCAATAAGTACAACAACAAATAATTAAGTGGACTGTTTGTTCCCGTCTGATACATGACTGAGTATCAGTTTGTCATCAGTTTAAGTAAGTAAACCAACCCATTTAAACGATATCCTACTTAAGCTGCCTTTATGCACCATAAATAAGTGCTTAAGTTCATTAAACGTGTGCCATTTTATTTCAAAGTATTGTCAGTGCTCATTATTACAATTAAAATTTCTTTTACAGTTTACTTACAAAAACAAAAAAATATAACCGATTTTCAATTTAATGGCTATGCAATAAGGATAAATCACTATCACCATCTTTTTACTAAATTGTAAACGAAATCGCAATTGTCACAAACACCACTGACGATTCTGTGAACTAAAGCAAAGCACAGTTGATCAAAGTAAAGTCAAAGCACAGTTGATCAAAGTAAAGTCTTGCTGGTGTTGTGAAAGATGCCATAACTACGATATTCTTAAAATTTATACAGCGAACATAAGATCACAAGAACATACGGGTGGAAAGCTAAAGTCAAGGCTCGGCCTTTACTTCATGCATTATTTAAATTTTAATTAATTGTTACGCATTATATGAAAGGTGAAACAATAACAACAACCATGTCTATACCAAACAGGAAGTCTCCAAATCGAAGATGAGGTAAGAAGTTAAAGACATCATCTTAGTCGCCATGTACTTCCATTTTTATTTATTCCGAACTCCAGTGAACCAAATTTGAATTAATAACGATAAATCTGTGCTCTATTCATATAGCATTGCCACTGAATGTAAACGTGCAGAAGACAAGAAAGAAACACTAGAAAACGGGCCAGAATCAACCCTGTGGTGCACACATCCACTGCAGTGGACAGCTGCTGGTGGTCGCTTCTTTGGCGTTTCAGTCAGTCCTAAGAGTGCAAACGCACGCAGTCCAGTGCAGTGGACGCTTCCTACTGGTGCGCCCTGTGTACATTTGCAGCCTCATGACTGATTGAAAACGCCAAAGAAGCAACCAGTAACAGCTGTCCACTGCACTGGAGGCATGTACCATGAGATTAGCGGCATATCGATTCCATTTTCACGAAAGACATCACCAAGCTCTTTCGTGTATGTCTTATTACAAGCTACTTTATGTGGATTGACGATTTTTACGACCAGGCAATACGTGAATATTAGATTCCTAACATATTTATAAGGAATCTGTATGCACACTAAAGTCATAAATCTGATGTAAGTAAAACAACACAGTTAGTCACACATTATCATCTTAGTGAAAATTATATACGTATGATAGTTTGATTTTGGACAGATATTGCTTGACAATGAGTACATTTCGAAATTGGCAGCGAGACTAATGCAAAAGCGAATTAAAGCTCTAGGGGAATTAATACGTCTTTCAAGCAAGAAATAAAAAAAAGATTGTTAACGATGCATCACCTGTCATAGAAGGCTCTCAGTTAGGGGAGTTAAGGGATCATGGATAACTTGAACCCGTAAAAAGTTTCTTCAAGAGTCGTGCCTTATTGTTTAATTCATTTATCTGGAAGTTTCTGAACAGAAAAACACCGTGGAAGTTGATTTTGCCAAGTTCAATTTTTTTGTGTTTAACCATGTGAGAAGTATTATAGAAGATTTGAACATTCAAAAGTGACGCATTTATAACAATGTGACACAAGGATGGTCAATCTTCTTCATGTAGTAGACATTTTGCACTGTTGGGACTAGAATCTTGACAGTTTCTCACGTTCTCGTCTGTTGTGACACAGCGTTCTTGCGGTAGTTTCAAGAAAGATGACAGAAAAGAAAAATAGCAGATATTTTACTTGATGGAAAAGATAGTGTCTATGACGAGTATGTAAGTGAAAGTCTATGGCGCTCTGGAAGTGTACTATTTCTCAACAAGGTAATATCTACATCCAGAGATCGAAAAAGGTTACAGGCACGCTTTACGGAGTAAGTTCGGGAACACTTGACAATCCGTCAGTAACCATAGTTCATTTCTTGTAAGGTTTCCCCCTTTATTGATGTCCTGAAGAAAGATATTCTAGAAGACTGATTCTCATTTTACGAGGAATATAACACTGGGTATGACCGCTGTTTCTTCAGAAGCGCGTTTAGATACCTGTTAGAAGTGAGCTGACTAGCAGTCACGTTATTGTAGTAAATGTCTCAACAGCTTCGTCAGTTATACTTGCGAGGGTTAGTTTCAAACATATGAAAAATACTGGGAATGAGATAAAGAAATTCGTCGATTTTCAAAGACAGCAATCACAGGAATAGCATATGAAACGCACTGCTCAACTTCAGAATCCCTGAACACTTGCAGGAACCGAGGACAAAGCAGAAAGGATGGAGGCAGCTTGTGGAAGCAGCGCGGAGTCTGCAGGGCCTATGACCGCTAGATACGTGTGTATGTATGTATGTATGTATGGAAACTTGTATCGACGAACAGTATGTTTGCAAGGGATCACATAAGAAACGTCAGAGTTGAGACAGATCTCAGACAAAGGGATGATCTCGCATGTGTTCCGTTCAACGTCATCTTAGAGAAAGTAATAAGGAAATGTAGACAACAAGAAAGGGCTGGAGTAAAGATGGAAGATAAATTCAATCGTCTCGCATATGCAAATGATATAGTACTGCTAAGTTAATCAGACCATGAGTTGAAAGAAATTTACGAGAAAATTGACAACTATGCACAGAAGGTTGAGCTAAACGTGAATGAAGAGAAATCAGGGTTCATGCAGTTAGGAAGAAGACAAGAGCAGCACGAATTTCTTGAGATAGAAGGCATGAGGTACAAGGGAGTTCACCGCTTCAGATACTTTGGATCTTGGTTTACTAGCAACAAGAGCATAGAAATTGGCATAAAGGAAAGAATGGTAGTGGGAATGAAACGCACGCATTCATTCAGGGATACCCTCAGCTCAAAATCAATATCAGCGAATACTAAGATGAGAATATATAAAACAGAGATATAGCCAGCAGTCATGTATGGTACAGTCAGCTGGGGCATGTCTCAATTATAAAAGGAAAAACTATACATATTTGAAAGAAGAGTAATGAGGGAGATACATGGACCAATCTTAGATAAAAGAGAATGGAGAAAGGGGAAAAAAGGAGCAAATCTACCTCTTAATGCAACAACCAATAAATACTACAGAAGCTGAAGAGCAAAAACATCCAGTGGGCGGGTCATTTAGCCGACATGCCAGAATGGCTGGCAAAAAATTGGCTCTTAGCACTATGGGACTCAACTGCCGAGGTCATTAGTCCCCTAGAACTTAGAACTAGTTAAACCTAACTAACCTAAGGACATCACAAACATCCATGCCCGAGGCAGGATTCGAACCTGCGACCGTAGCGGTCTTGCGGTTCCAGACTGCAGCGCCTTTAACCGCACGGCCACTTCGGCCGGCTATATGCCAGAATAATGACAGGTGGATAAAGCACTTGATGGGAAACCAACCACGAAACACCCCGTAGGACATGCTGAATGGACGACCCGGCAATGGACCTGGCAGGCCTGGGGACTGAAAACACTTGCAGGAACCGAGGACAAAGCAGAAAGGATGGAGGCAGCTTATGGAAGCAGCGCGGAGTCTGCAGGGCCTATGACCGCTAGATATGTATGTATGTATGTATGTATAAATACGCATGTATGTACACCGATGAACCAAAACATTATGACCACTGCCCACCGCGACGTTGCATGGCGCCTGGTGTAATAAAAGTATGTAAGCAGAGCAGACACGGACGGGGGATTACCTTAGCGGAGAAGTGGGCCGCAAGTGAGGAAATCCATTACGTTAAGCGACTTTGACAAAGGGCAGATTATTATTACGCAGAGCTTGTGAACGAGTATCTCGAAAACGGCCAAGCTGTCGCGATCATCTACGGAAAGAGGTAGAAGGACAGTGAAGCTACCACTAGGATCTAAATGGTTGGACGTCCACGACTCTTCACAGAACGTGGGTGTCGGAGGCTTGTTCGCTCCGGAAGTAACTTAGGATATACGGTGATCTGTGGCATCTCTCCTGAAAGAGCACAATGATGGTGCACGCACAAGCGTTTCGCAGCACACCGTTCATCGTACATTGTTGAAAATGGAGCTCTGCACCAGACCACACCTACATGTTCACATGTTTGCTCCAACGGCGTAGTCAGTTATGACTGCAGTGGGCACGGGAACATCGGGATTCGACCGTTGATCGACGGAAACGTGTCGGCTCTTCGGGTGAATCACATTTTTTCTTCAGTAGGTCAATGGTCGTCTCCACAAACGCCGTCATCGAGATGAACTGCACCTCGAAAGGTGCAGTCCGTCATGGACGAAGGTGGTGAGTGCACTGTTATGCTATGGGAGTCATTCCCCTGCGCTTGTGTGGGACCTGTGGTAATAATCGAAAACGCGCTGTCAGCAGCGAACCACCTGCAACGCTGCAGGCTTGATATCTTCCCCGACGGCGATGTCATCTTTTAAGCAATATAATTGTCCGTGGCTCGGAGCCAGAATCGTGCAGTGGTTTGAGGAGCATTGTAGTGAACTCACGTTGATGTCTCGGCGACAAAATTCGTCTTATGTAAATCCTATGGAACCCATTTGTGTAGCTCTGGGGCGCCATCACCGCGTACGCAAATCAGCGGGCCGTTATTTACGTGAACTGCATGACCTGTGCGTAGACATCAATGCCACATACTTCCACAAACCCACCAACAAACTGTCGGGTCCTGATACGCAGAATCAATGACGCATTTCGTTCCAAAGACAGACAAACTACATATTAAGCAGGAGGTCATAATGTTTTGGCTCATCAGTGTGTGCATGTAATAAGTTACAAACATCATAACATTAAGCAAAGTTTTTGTTACTGTACAGGAGATATCTCCGATTATATGAAGTGAGACGAGGAAAGCATTTCAACCATATAGCAGAATGCTCGGACGGGGAACTGAATCCCATGATTTCCGAAATAAAATCCTTTACTCTCTGTGCAATTTAACTTTATCTTTGACAATGTTGTCGATTCATTAACTGTTCGTAATGTACACGGTCCTATCATACTAATATGACCATCTGCCAAATGGGTGAATATCCACCCATTTTTTGCTGTTCGGACGTGCAGGAACTGAGTCAGTGAGGTTCTGGGAAGTATCGAGAAGAATGTAGAGCTATGTCGACTCCAGTGTCATAGCCAGCTGCTCTAGGTTTCACGGCTGAGGAGATCCCACACATTCTCCATTTGGTGTAAATCCGTGCCGGCCGGAGTGGCCGAGCGGTTCTAGACGCTTCAGTCTGACCGCTACGGTCGCAGGTTCGAATCCTGCCTCGGGCATGGATGTGCGTGATGTTCTTAGGCTAGTTAGGTTTCAGCAGTTCTAACTTCTAGGGAACTGATGACCTCAGATGTTAAGTCCCATAGTGCTCAGAGCCATTTGAACCATTTTGTAAATCCGTGGAGTCTCGTGTCCAGAAGGTATGATAAATGCACCTGGTGCTCTTCGAACCACGTACGTACGCTACGAGCTGTGTGAGATGCTGCATTGTCCTGCTGGTAGACACCATCGTGCCTAGGAAAAACAAATCGTATTTAAGTATGGACATGGTCTCAAATGATAGATTCATACTTTTATTGATACATTGTGCCTTTCAGAATGACCAGATCACTCAGGGAGGGCTACGAGAACATTTTCTAGACCATAACGCTCCCTCCTCTAGCCTGGACCCTTCTGACGATTGTTGCAGAGCCGCATCCGTCAACGGCCATTTGTCTTATAGAACATAAAACGTGATTCACCTGGAAAGGAAACCTGTTGCCACTCAGTGGACGTACAGTTGCGGTAATGGTGCGCAAATTAGAGCCTTCAGTCACCGATGAACAGTTGTCAGCATGGGTACATAAACCAGGCGCCTGTTGCAGAGGCACATACGTAGCAACGTTCGCTAAACGGTCGTTGAGGAGACACGTGGTTCATCTCGGCTGTTAGCTACTCAACAGTTGCACGTGTATTCGACCGTACACATCTGTGCAGCTGTCTTTCACCGCTACCATCTGTGCAGCACAGTTAGCTCGGCGTCGGTTTTGGATAGTACCATTTTGCTACGCACGGTATACTTTAATCACGACTTCAACCGAACAGCTTAGAAATATAGCCGTTTCAGAAATGCTTCCATCCTTGGCCAGAAAGCCAGGGATCATGACCTTCTGGACATAAGATAAATCGCTCAGTTTCCGCATTACGACAAGGACTGTAGTTTTTTCCGTGTTTTGCCGACACGCTTTATATACCCACCACTGCTAGTGCTGCAACCTGGCGTTTGTGAGTGGCTATTTCACGTTGACATCAAACGTCAGGGGTGGTCACATTAATGTATTGTGTATTTACATCTATAGCAGTGTGAAAATTTCTTTCCGCGCTACAAACGTTGATCAACAAATGAAGTGTGGGGAAGCAATCTACCAACATATGCGAGTAGAATAGAGATACCATAATAGCTGTATTTCCGACTTCATAGAATCCTAACCGACCGACATTTAAAAAAAAATGAAACTCCGCATAAAGACCTAAGGTCAGAGTGTGTGGATTTGTAGTAATTGTTCCGTGGCTCCAGATGTTGTTCATTAAGCGATTAGTGGACATCAGGCTAATAGAGGCTACCAGGCTCCCATCGCAATAACTTCCCGAATCAGCAGCCCGATATTTGCTTATTAATTAAGCGATGCTGCCGCTGTGATGTCGATAATGGAATCGTTGAGTGAGGTGCCGCCCATGAATTGCGGCTGAATGGAAAGTCGAACAGACGGTGACCAACCGATTAAGAGCAGTGCAAAACGAAAAAGTTGTGCAAAGAGACATTTGAGACTGAAAGAGAACAGTAGTTACATAAAATTTGCGGCATTTAAATTTATGATATAATTGTGTGTTTATTTAAAAAGGTTCCGATTACACCTACAAATTTATTATCATTTCGGCTGCGAGTACAGGAGAGCCGTATATGTAACTTTTTTGTAATAATACTATACAAAATAATCTACTCATCGTGTATACATGACTAAAATTACAAGATTCGCATCTCTGAGGCAGTCGACACAGCAGGTTTTTTTTTTTTTTCCCCTATGAAAATGCTTTGGGTTGCCCTTAAGCGCCGCGCGGAATTAGCCGAGCGGTCTCAGACGCTGCAGTCATGGACTGTGCGGCTGGTCCCGGTTGGGATTTGAGTCCTCCTTCGGGCATGGGTGTGTGTGTGTTTGTCCTTAGGATAATTTAGGTTAAGTAGTGTGTAAGCTTAGGGACTGATATGACCTTAGCAGTTAAGTCCCATAAGATTTCACACACATTTGAACACTCTTTTTTTTTTTTTTTTTTTTTTTTGCCCTTAAGTGGTTCCATAAATCCCAATACCGAAAGAAATAACTGACTCCCCGAAACAAGTTTCAAGTTTTTGAGTGCAGAATTTTTGCGTCACTTCTGTTACGTCATTTGTTATGAGGTTGTTTGAACGTATGATTACACTACTCTCTATAAAGAGGTATAGTGAAATTGACTTTTTGTTTTCTTTTTACATCCTTTCAAAACTTAGATAACCTTAGATGACACTATTTGTCAACGACACGAAAAAATAACAAAAATTTTAAAAAGTTCCTGCGGTCAAACATGCAGATTGAGGCGAATGATTTAATAATGAATGTATCGGAAGATGATACACTGAAAAAACTATAAAATGTGTGGTATAGAAAACAAATGAACACAATAAGCGAGTGATTCACTTATTTATTTCCCTAAAGACCTAGAAATAAAAAAAATCTTTATCAGGAAGTAACAATTTACTTAATAATGGAGAAGTATTACTGATTAAATCACGCAATAATGGCAGCGTCTTGGTAAATGACGATTATACAGACGTAGACGAAACGAGCAACTGATTAAAAAAGCAAATTATGCCAAAAATAAATAATGTTGCAGACAAGAATAAAGAAAGAGAACAGATCATCTCAAGTAAGTAACAAGTGAACTACTGATCAAAAACGTGATAGTTTAAAGCAACTGCTAACACGAACATGACTGAATATACTGATTGTGGTGGCCTTGAAGCTTTTCCTGATGTAAACATTAAGGCTTGGAAGACTTGGAGTATAGCCGAGAGTACAGGGCTACTAGCGAATATTCCGTATGATACCTTGGTTCCATACAAGCCGTTCAACATCTCAACTACAAGAAAGAAGCTGCTTAATTCTGACGAGTATTTGTTTATTCGGGTCAAAGCAGGCAATGGAAATCGTAAGATAAAGATTGTAGGAGGCTGTATGTTGTATTACAGGCAATAAATGACCTTCAATCTATAAAGTGTTTTATTTATATGACGTTGAACCCTAAAAATACTGTACATTGATCTTGCCAAAATCCTAGAAGCAATGCTTCTTGGTTTTGTAGCTTTCAGGGGCACTCTGCGATGCATACAGTGTCTCTGGGTACCTCTATGAGTGTCTGTGACCTTGAACACAGTGTTGGGAACGTGGTTTGTTGCTTCTTTATTGGTCGCGCCTATAAGGCAGTGAGTGGACTTAGGCGAAATGTCTTCAAAAGGCCGTAATAAAATACGGCGCAAACCTGGTAAAAGGATCGTTTGAAAACAGCAAGTGCATGTAATGAACAAACCGTAAATGTATGTTGAATCGACATAACATTATATCAGGTAAGATGGTAGATGGCTCGGTAACTAACTCCAGAGAGAGAATTTAACGAGTTTTCGAATATTTCATTAAATTAAAGAGATGAATTAGATAGTGAATAATGAAAATGATGTTCTCAAAGTGAAGCAGTGTACAAAGTCATTAGAGATATCAAAAAAGGAAAGATGTCTAGAGATGACAGTGTTTCAGTATATAAAGAGAAGATTTACGTAAAGTAATCCAAAAGAATATTCAGTCACTTACTGAACGTGTATGGACTACGACAGTTCCCCAACTTTGCAAAGATTCTCTGAGTATGTTATTTTATAAGAAATGAGACAGAAAAGATATAAAAAAGCATGGACCTATCAGCCTCCACTCCATGATGTACAAGATATTTACTAAATTTATCACCAAACAGCAAGATGTCGCATTGGATTTATGGCACGCACAGGCAACATGAGGATTTACATGTAAATTAGTACATTAGAGCATCTGCAATTTGGGAACGAAACAATGAGACCTTTTTCAATCATTTTCAACGCGGTCTTCAGTCGCAGCTCTTGAGAAACAAGGCAATCATTCAGCCTTTATTGCTATGCTATCTGCAGATATGACAAAGAAAAACACCACAATTTTGTACGCAATACTCACGTTTATAATATAGTAGAACAATACTTGCAATACTTAACACTTAATTTTATTATTGGTGGATCATCAGAATGCGTTTTAGCGGCAGTCTTATATCACCAGCTGCTTTTATTTTCATGAGGGACATATACACATCTGACTCGGACCTAGCAATAGAAAAGCGTTGTACTGCTTCGTTAATGAGTAACTAATTCTGATGTAGGACTTATATTGGTTGTGTGTTAAAGTCACTGACCAACACAAAACATGACGGCAGATACGGATACTGTTTTATTCTATCCCGTTTATGAATTGAATAGCTTAAAATGACACACAGGCCCTGGCGAGTCAATTATTTGCATTAAACTCTAACAAAACATATGGATATTGACCATAATTAAGTTCAAACGAAACTGACTGACTGAATTTTTAAATTAACTGGCACGCCGAAGTGTGTTATTTCTCGTTGGTTGCCGTGCCCTGTTCCTCGTTCCATGTCACACATGAAGAAACGAGAATTTCGTCCTACTTCAAACAAGAAAGAGTACACAGAAGTTTGACGTTTGAGAAGCATTAACTGGAAAAGACCTTGTTTTCTCTAAATTTGTGAGAGCATTGAAAATTCCCTACATTTATTTTGATGTAACCACAAGTTACGCTCATTAGTGCATCTTGTGGTAGGATATATTACACATAACACTGAGTCAGCGACGTACCTCTCGCTGTTGTGAATAATGAGGTGGACGCAAATGTTTTTAAGCCAACGATCCGAAAGAGTTGTATCATAATGTAGCGAAAGGGTAAAATAGGGAAATGCGTTTCTGGGAACAAATAAAAACGGATCGTTGTACGTAAAATAGTTGAAAGTAATATACGAGTAAAGTTTCAAGTCGTAGAACTTTCATGACAATACGAAAATTCTCAGGGTACCTACATTAATTCCATTTAGAGAGTCTATGCAGAGAAATAACAAAAGAGAGGGACAAATTGTTGTAGTAAATACCGTCTTCTTAACGTGTTCACGTTTATGGTCAATTTTTCGCAGTTATCGTCGTCACTGGGGGCATGTGTGATCTTCAAAAGATACTGAGATAAAAAAAAAAATAACGATACAAAACGTTTTTGCTATTAAAATTAACCACTTATTTTCTTAAAATAATAGATTTATTCAGTAAGCCAGAGTGTGTCATTTCTATTATTTATATTTTTCCATTATTTCTATAGTACCGTTATTAGAAATTTCTTACAGTGAAAGTTCGGTTGAGGCCAAGAGCGATAAAAGATAATAACACACTGCATGTGGTCAATTGCTTTGTTGAAGGTGTTGTTGAGATACTCTTTTCTATAGACAAATACCCCTAGTGTTACAACATTCCTCCATCTGAAAGAAAAATTTCCATTGTAGAAACTCGCTCACCGAAACTAAAGTCTCAGCGATACAGTGAGCATATAATACGCCAGAAACACCACAATTAGAAAGACTTTCACAGAGAATATCAGTCCCTGAACTTTGGTTTTGATTGCTCCATTGTTAATCCCAGTCTTGTGAGACTCAGTGCTTTCTGTCTGAAATTACTCTGCTAATGAGAGAAACTAGCTAGGTTAGGTGATAATTTGGACCAAATGTGGGGCTCAGAAGGGTGGATGAATGAATGTCGGGGGAGTGGGGCCTCCCGTCGAGTAGACCGGTCGCCGGGTGCAAGTCTTTCGATTTGACTCCACTTCGTCGACTTGCGCGTCGATGGGGATGAAATGATGATGATTAGGGCAACACAACACCTAGTCCCTCAGCGGAGAAAATCTCCAACCCAGCCGGGAATCGAACCCGGGCCCTAAGGATTGACATTTTGTCGCGCTGACCACTCAGCTACCGGGGGGCGGACAGAAGGGTGGATGAGCTAAGAGGAAGCGAAAAGGCAAGAGCTGCAATCGAAGTACAGTTGTTTGGATGTGCCTTTATTTTACTAGCTTTGTACATTGTTTTAGCAATGTTTATTATTAACGTCGATTTTGTATTTGGAATATTTTTCGATCCTACTGTTGCCTTCTAAAACAGATTTTTTGTGTGTGTATGTTTAGTGTTAGCTTGCTTCTTTCATGGTTTTTTATCGAGAATTTTCATGGCGTTATCAATGTTTGAGCGTGTGCGACTTTACATTGTAACGCCGTCCATAAAATTTTGATCAGCTCGTTTCATTACTTTTATCATGTCGATAAGAACAAGTACCTGTTTAAATTAGGGATTATCAGCTTTCCACAAAGTAAGAGATACTGTAAAAGAATGTCCTAACGTGCTCTTTCTCTGTTGGTCTGCCCTATGGACAGGTTTTTGCAACTTTAGCAACCGAATTGTGTGTTCCTACTTTCATGAATCTGTCTATGTTTATCTTATTCCTGGGGATATTTATGCACAGTGCGTTATTTGTTCTGTTAATGACATTGATACTGTTTTTTTAAATATGTTTCCCCCTGTGTGAGTTAATTTGTGTACATAAGTCTCAGTCTGTTAACTATCCTTTAATCATTTTGTCTGTTAGTTATTGTGTTTCTATTTGTCATTTGTGCATATTAGATTTTTGCTGCAACTGATTTTTAATTATAGTAAAATAAGCACACACACACACACACACACACGGGTGAATCTCCAGTGAATTTTGCACTACAGTGTATGAAAACAGCATTTAAGAGTAGTCCTGAACGTTCTAACATTAAACTATGGTGAAATACTGGTTGGTTGGTTGTTTGCGGGAAGAGACCAAACAGCGAGGTCATCGGTCTCATCGGATTAGGGAAGGATGGGGAAGGAAGTCGGCCGTGCCCTTTCAAAGGAACCATCCCGGCATTTGCCATGAGAGATTTAGGGAAATCACGGAAATTAAGGTCCAGTGAATGATCGTGGGACATACAGAAATACATACGACTATTCATTAGCTCCGAATAAGTAAATAATGCTAAGCAGGTGTCTCTGGTGGAGAGGGCACTCAAAATATCCTAATAGGATAATCTCATTGCTAATATAGAAAGCGACTGTCTATGATAATTTATGGAACATAAACATAATGAATGACTCAAAACTGTTACCAGACAGGTTCTCATAATAGTTGATACTTATCACTGGTCACGATAATATACCATAGCCAGTGGCACCTTTACGATGTTCACAACAAATCATAAAACCGCCAGTGAAGTGTCGCCTTACACACATGACAGTGATTCGATGATTTTGAATGCCTACACTGCACTGATGTGAAATGTCATTCCTATGTAGCAGTGATTGTCTTTTTTATTCTTGGAATTCGGTAAATTCACCTTGTTTTGGAATAATGATTCCAGGCTGTCCACAGCGCCCGCAGCATGTTCACTCAGACATACATGTGACTTGGAAATTCGTTGAATAGTATCTGTATATCAGAATCCACTTCGCCATAAACATCCATAATCTTTCATCCAGTCAGTGTTTGCTGCCTACTGACACAAACGAGATACAGTAACACCTAGGCCTACGGGCTCTACACCGCTTCCTGGCTCTCAAAGCTCATTTGTTTACAAGTGTCTCAGGGCCTTTTGCACCGGATGTAGGACAACGAGTACTCCCAATACAATCTACTTTCCCCACATGCTGACTGTGCCTCAGTCCTTTGAATATTTGTAAGTATCCTTAAGAACTTACTATTACTCATTTCTGTTTCGAAGTATTGTATATTACAACAAGTAAGAGAACCGTCGTATTCTTATATATATATATATATATATATATATATATATATATATATATATATATATATATTATTTCTCAAGTCAACATCTCTCTTTCTCAACACATACTAATCGTACAGGTATGAATGAAGTATCGTTAGAAAGGTTTTATCCAGTTTCTGACATTGCATACCGATTTTGTGGTAAAACTTACTATTTGTGGAAATTTTTAACGCGAAAGAGACTTTTAACTATCATAGGGAAAAGTTCATCACAGATGCCCAGCTCCGTACCTATATTTTACGATGCTAACTTATTAATCACTGATAAGAGCCTCCTTTCTCATATTACCTTATTACAAGTACCATTTCATTTTTTATAAAGTACTTATTAATTGAATGATTTGTATACAGCATTTTCGTAGATAATAACCACTGCGGTAGTCCATTATCTCTGCCCGTCGTACAAGTTGAGTTTTCCAGGCGAATGTACTTTCTGAAATGACAAACATATTTTTCACTGTCGTCTTGAATTGCTACCACGACCTAATGTGCTTACTGCAATAATGGTCTGGGGAGTCATTTCTATTCATAGGAGGACACCTTTGGTTGTCAGGCGCGTCACCCTTACTACACAGTGGTACGTCGACCCTATTCTACGCCCCGTTTTATTGCCCTTCATGGTGAGCCATCCGGGATTTAAATTTCAGCAAGATTTTGCTCGCCCACAGACTGCTCATCTTCGTGCTTGCCAAACCCTACCATTATCGGGCCAGCAAGGTCTTTCCACAACCGAGAACGTATGGAGCTTTATGGGCAGCACCCTACAACCAGCTCGGGATTTTGAAGATCCAACGCATCAGTTTGCCAGAATTTGGCACTATACCCCTCGGGAGAACATCCAACAACTCTGTCAATGAGTGCCAAGCCGAAAAGCTGTTCACATAAGGGCCACGGGTGGACCAAAGTGTTATTGCCTTGCTGAATTTGTAAACCTCTTTCTCTTCAATAAATCATCCAGTCTTTATGATATTGTAATCATTTATCTGCACATGTACATACATCTACCAATTTCTGTACCATTCGAATAATTCTTTCATGGTGTCTCGCTTTTTTTGGTCTGAGTGTGTATTTCCTCCCCGCACCCCCCTCCATGGACCATGAACCTTGCTGTTGGTGGGAAGGCTTGAGTGACTCAGCGATACAGATATCCGTACTGTAGGTGCAGCCACAATGAGGGATATCTGTTGACAGGCCAGACAACGTGTGGTTCCTGAAGAGTGGCAGCAGTCTTTTCAGTTACAGGGGCAACGGTCTGGATGATTGACTGAACAGGCCTTGTAACATCCACCAAAACAGCATCGCTGTGCTGGTACTGCGAACGGCTGAAAGCAAGGGGAAACTACAGCCGTAATTTATCCCGATGGCATGAAGCTTTACTGTATAGTCAAATGATGATGGCGTCCTCTTGGGTAAAATTTTCGTGAGGTAAAATAGATCCATTCGGATCTCCGGGCGGGGACTACTCAGGAGGACATCGTTATCAGGAGAAACAAAACTGGCGTTTTACGGATCGGAGTGCGAAATGTCAGATCCTTTAATCGGGCAGGTTGGTTAGAAAATTTAAAAAGGGAAATGTATAGATTAAAGTTCGATATCGTGGGAATTAGTGAAGTTCACTGGCAGGGGAAACAGGACTTCTGGTCAAGTGAAAACAGGGTTATAAATACCGCTTCGAATGGGGGAAATGCAGGAGTAGGTTTAATAATAAGTAAAAAAATAGGAACACGGATAAATTACTACGAATAGCATAGTGAACGCATTACTGTAGCCCAGATAGACGCGAGGCCCACGCCTACTACAGCAGTACAAGTTTATATGTCAACTAGCTCCACAGGTGACGAAGAGATTGAAGAAATGTATGATGAGATAAACGAAATTATTCAGACACTTAAGGGAGACGAAAATTTAATAGTCATGGAGAACTGGAATTCGGTAGTAGGAAAAGAAAGAGAAGGAAAAGTAGCAGGTGAATGTGGACTGAGGGTAAGGAATGAAAGAGGTAGCCGCCTAGTAGAATTTTGCACAGAGCAAACTTAATCCTCGCTAACACTTGGTTAAATAATCATGAGAGGAGGCTGTATACGTGGAAGATACCTCGAGACACCGGAAGGTTTCAGATTGATTATATGATGATAAGACAGAGATTTAGGAACCAGGTTTTAGATTATAAGACATCTCCAGGGGCATATGTGGACTCTGACCACAGTTTATTGGTTACGAACTGCAGATTAAAACTTAAGAAACTGCAACAAGGTAGGAATTTAAGGGTATAGAACCTGAATAAACTGAAAGACTGGGAAGCTGTTGAGAGTTTCAGAGGAAGAATTAGGGAACGACTGACAAGAAAAGGGGAAGGGAATACAGAAAAAGAAGAATGGGTAGCTTTGAAGGATGAAATAGTGAGTGTAGCAGAGGATCAAGTAGGTAAAAACACGAGAGCTTACAGATATCCTTGGGTAAGACAAGAGATATTGAATTTAATTGAGGAAAGGAGAAAATAGAAAAATGCAGTAAATGAAGCAGGCGAAAACGAATTCAAATGTCTCAAAAATGATATTGGCAAGAAGTGCAAAAAGGCTAAGCGGGAATGGCTAGAGGACAAATGTAAGGATGTAGAAGCTTGTATCACTAGCGGTAAGATAGATGCCACCTACAAGAAAATTAAAGAGACCTTTGGAGGAAATAGTACCACCTGTATGAATATCAAGAGCTCAGATGGAAACCAGTCCTAAGCAAAGAACAGAAAGCAGAAAAATGGAAGCAGTATATAGAGGGTCTATATAAGGACGATGTACTTGAGGGCAATATTATGGGAATAGAAGAGGACGTAGATGAATACGAGATGGGAAATAAGATACTGGGCGAAGAATTCGTCAGAGCACTGAAAGACCTAAGTCGAAACAAGGCCCGGTAGCAGACAAAATTCCGTTAGAACTACAGATAGCCTTGGGAGAGCCAGCCATGACAAAACTGTTCCATCTGGTGAGCAAGATGAATGAGACAGGCTGAGGTATAAAGAGTTTACCAATTTAGTATTGGAGGGAAACGTAGAGGGTAAAAATCGTAGAGGGAGGCCAAAAGATGAATAGACTGAACAGATTCAGAGGGACATAGGTTGCAGTAGTTACTAGGAGATGAAGAAGCTTGCACACGAAGAATGGCATGCAGAGCTGCATCAAACTAGTCTTTGGACTGAAGACCACAGCAACAACAACAACAACAACAACAATAGTGTGTATTTATTGATTACAATAACACTGCTCTACATCTAAAATGAGCCGTGCCAATATTTCGTACACTGACATTTAATTCTGCATTGTTGGGATTTGAATTACATTGTACATTCATTCTGGCCACTTTTGCTTCGCTAGGCTGATCTGGGGCAATACTGAATTGAAGTACTGGGCAATAAACAGCAAAATAGTAGGTTGTATTAATTCCACACACCTTAACAGTCCTATAATATACTGAAATCCATCCTCAACCCGAAGATTAGTTTGAACAATATAGTGCCTTAATAGGTATGACTCTACTGGAAATGGTATACCATGGCCCTCGTCCGACCTTTGTACATAATTACTTAAACAGTTGTAGCGCGACCTGCAATTTAACGAGGACTCTGTAGTGTTCTTCAAAGCAGCAAAGCATTGTCAGTGTTGAAGGATTCAATAAATTACGTAAAATATCCCAGGACCGATTGAGGGTTCGATCTTCAGGTCACTGGATTTGTAATCTGACATTTATACAGTTCGCAAGCTAGCAAGGCCAAGAAGCACGAGCTTCAAAACGTGCTAAGTGCTTTCTTTGCTTTGCTTGACAATGTTCTAAATTAATATTTTTATAATTTTTATTGCATTCTTCTCCATCAGCATCAACGGTTACAATTCGACGCTCTTCATCCAACCGATTTAATTTTTTCTAATGAAAGTCCGACGCCAGCCGCACTCGGACATTGCAGTAGTCCGATGGTGAACGCTGAAAATTTCTGACGAACCGGGACACGAACCAGGATCTCCCGCTTAAAGCGAGCGGTCATCTTAACCGCCTTTTTCCCCATTTTGTTCGTGATTGTTCGTTGCATTTGGTCTGGGTGGACGTCACTTCACAACTGTTCAAGTGTATCGTTGATTCCTTTAGTCAGTTTTTTTTCTTTTATTACAGAAGGCAACTAGTCCCCTGACTGAACATGCTGAGCTACAGTGCCGGCAGCGCCTCGGCCATTCGGAAATGCTTCCCGTCCCTCCCAAATTCTCAACTGGTCAATCGCTAGTAATGTTCACTGTCCATTCAGCTATTTGCTCACAACGAATCCTGTATACCCGCAAGAGACTCGGATCCTGCTGTGCATCTGCAAAGAAGTCATCAAGGCAGTCACGCCTAATATATATACGAGGGTTGGAACTTAAATAGAGGCAAATATTTTTTCACAACCGATACAAAAGAGTTACATGTTTGCACCTGTTACTGTCTTACAAAGTAGTCATCAGCGTTGTGTAGAAACCATTGCCAGCTATGTGGAAGGCATGGTATACCGTTAGCAGAGCCTGTTCTGTTGATGGTGATAATGGAGCGGTCTAAAGTTTTGGTGATTCTCGTGTACGACTGTGATGGTGTCATCCTAACGCATTATGTTCCTCCACGGCAGACCGTCAGTGCACAGTATTACTGTTCGCTTTTGCAGCATCACCTGCGACCAGCTTTGCGAAAGAAGCGGCGACACTTTCTGCGCAACCCCACCCATCGTTTTGCACGACAATGCGTGGGCGCATACAGCGCAAGCTGAGGCTGCTCTGTTCGGTCGATGGGACTGGGGGGTACTGTACGATCCACCATACTCCCCGTGCTTAAGTTCTTGTGACTTTGATTTGATTCCAAAGACGAACGAACCACTTCGTGGCATTCGCTCAGAACTGTTCCAGAGATTCGACAGGCAGCAGACCGCCATATATATATATATATATATATATATATATATATATATATATATATATATATATATATATATATTGTTAAGAATTTGTGTGTTCTAATTTTGTATTAAGAAAGTAAGGCATTAGTTACAGACGCATGATTTGCTTTGTCTTTGTTCGTAAATTTACAATGTTGTCTTTAAAATCTTAGATTATTAAAGATGTAACATTGCAATTTAATGGAGTATTCTAAATACATAATAAATAAATAAAAATAACGCCCTCGTCCCCGATGGTACGTTAAAATGCTAATATTTTTACTTCATTTTCTCAGCGCGTTGTACACCACTGACAGTTTCCATAATATGAGTTTTGTACCAACTGCTGCAATTCCTTTAGATTTCAGTGCTTCGTAAATTCCTCCATCACCAGTTTTCCCGTATGCCTTACACTGACCTTCAGACATTTACAGGTGCATAAAGTGAAGGTGAGGGAAGTAACCCCTTCGAAAATCTTACCAGCACAACGTATGCAGGTACGTTGTGAATGACTCAGAATGATATCTAAGCACTGAATTAATCTTGCGAATCTTCCAACCAGTATCGGTTTTATTGATCTCGACTCCTTGTTACAATTTTCAGTAACAAGGATTATTTCTAATATTTACGACGTTCCTTAGCGTCCGGTTATCAAGCTTCCGGACTATGTTACTTATTCGGAAATCATTCTTCGAGGAACGGTTTATGATCCCTGGAACTTTACTCTATCGTTGATAAAAACCACAAATACTACTAGAAAATAGGTAAGAAAGAAAATTTAGAGCGCAGCACCCAGTTAATCGTTGATAACATTAGAGACTGCACTAGCTCAGTTGGATAAGCATATGGCAAAGGTAGAAGGGGAGATCGAATCGAATTTTAACTCAGCATCTTCTGAATGTGATACCAATCTCTTAAACACATCGTGAAAAATAAGAAATAAACTAGATTACTCTGCTGTTATTAATACTATCTTAGATTGAATGCAAGCAAGATCACTAGCGTATTGTGCTGTGTTCCAGGACAGGGCTCGTTGCTGTTGTTGGTGAGTCGCGAAGCGTGCTCTGACCGCCAGATTTCAATCGAATCCAGCTTAAATGCCAGTCCGCGACAATTATCGCCTGAGGATCGCAAGAGCCCTTGCACGCCTCGCCCAACTGATTGCCTATCTCGCCTTTCCACTTGCGGTAAATGAATTATCTCTCGCCAGCAACTGACAGTAATTTTAGTTTTATTCACTTCCTAACCTATCGTTCAGTCCTCTCCAGGTCTCTTCTGTGAGCCGACTCCAACGGACCTGAGTACGTACTACTTCGTGGCTGCGCCATTCCTTATCATAATTTACAAGCGGTAATTATTTTCGTGCAGAACGAGATACACTGTGATTCATGAGGCCGCAGTCTAACTTGCGCTGCAAGATTCGTTTTATATCTCACTCTGTATGAAAAAAAAGGATGAACATAAACTGTAAACAGGAACAGGAAAAGTACAGCACGTAGAATTTCAGTGACCAACTTCGTCACCGTAAAGTCATTTTGTTATTTATTGGAGTATAATTTAGGTTGCTCAGATAAGAATTTTACTGTTTGATAATGAAATCTTATCAGAGGTCGTAGTACTAAAGCAGAATAAATGTTGTGGAAGCTACCATAAAAACCGAGGATCAGCTACGCAATAACGCACGCGAGTAACACTGCAGGGAAAGTCAACTATCAACCTTTGTGTGTAAGCAAGTAACCATTCCCTTACCGAGAGAGTCGGCGCTGCTTCGTTATGGAACAGACGTCATCTTTTGGTGTTAATACCTACGAATGCTTGTAAAAGTTTTAGTTTGTAATTCATACGATAAAATGGCGATTAGTATCAGGTGCCATATTCCCTTCTGGTATTTATTTGTCTGCTTTAAATATGAACTCCACGTAAATCTGATAATTCATTCGCAATGTTTGCTAGCGACAGGAGCAGAACGAATAAATTACCACCAATGACTTGCAACGGCTTCCACAAATTAGTAAAGGATTATGAAACAAGAAAAATCACGAAGCCATTCATATGAAATTCTTCATTTGTGTGGCCATACTGTCCGTAGTTGATTTAAAATTCTTGAGATTATGAAGATTGAGCGTTTTTTGCCAAACCAATATACTGCAAGAATTCCGCAAGTAAAGCAGGCACTCAAGTGTTGATGGTAGACAATAGCATATCTAAGAATAAGTAGCAATTGCAGCTGCGGACGTGGGAGAACATGTTGCGGATAGCCAACTTGGTTGAATGGTGTAGAGGAATCGTTTATTTGGTGGACTGTGATACATGGCATACTCTGGGTGTAAGTAAATCAGTCAATGTGGTCATGTGCTTGAAACTCTCGTCATTCTGTAGCTCAGATACTTGTGTAATAACTTGCGACGACCGTTTCATAAAACACAATAACGGGAAAGAGCTAAGTCACTCTCGATAACGTCAACTGAATAATAAGTCCCGCCATCCCCCGGGGGCATGTCTGCATGTATATTCGACTAAGGATTAATACTTCCATTTCCCGAGAAGTCGAAATACAGTATCATCGAGTAAATGTTCGTGAAAGGTTTGTCTTCGGACACCGAAGTGTCTGATTGTCGAAAGGTGTACATGTTTTGCTACACGGATGAAATCCATGACACTTAAGAACGCCGTTTTGGTTGTGTGTGACGTGATGATTTCATTGTACAATACAACTATCACACTGCGCTCCTCTCGTAGACAAGAAACAATACTTCAGACTACAAATTCGTCTGCTGTCAGTGCTCGTAGTCATCACTTTATTGACCGAACTGACACTTGTAAGCGAAAGATCAAATATTTTCTATATTCGAGCATAAATTCTTTGTCTAGAGTTGTATTCTTATGTTTTACATGCCCACCTCATGTATCGTGCACTTCAGCTATTCTTTGTCACATCCAAGGAATAAATCTCGAATTGTCGTCATTTCAATAATTTTGCGTTGATATATGGAACCTTGTGCCATGCAGAATCGTGGATTTATATCACTGTCCCCTATTGGCTTTGCAAGATACATTTGGCGGCCGCAGTCGCAAGGGGAACTCCTCATCGCACCCCCCTCAGATTTAGTGGTAAGATGGCCCAGCGGGTAGTCCGACAAAAACTGAAAACAGATCAAGCACGAAAACAGGAGGAAGGTGTACTGTACTACGGAAGGGAAGCAAATTAGAAACACTGAACGGTCCAAGCTCAAGATGTGCGACATCGACCGAATGTGCTTTGCCACGGCGTCGAGGTTATATGGTTACGGTGTTGGACTTCGAAAGGGGAGATCCGTGTTAAGACCTCCCTAGTGCCTCTTCTTTTCTCACAGAATCGTGAACTGTCCCTCCGGTCATTGATGTGTCTTTTCGCTGAATTCAGATTTGTGTCTGTGTAGTCCGTTTGCAACAGCGAGGTGTAACGAAGGAACATCCAGACGTAAGTACCTCCTACTTGTTCCACACAAGTATTACGTGTTATGACTCTTGCGTTCCGTTTGCGAAGTTTTGGCTCTTGAATTCCATTGTTGTAACATAGTTCACACAAGTTTATTTGTTGTTTCCATTTCTGGGAGAGGTCTACACGGCATCTCGCCTGCTCTCAGTATTCATCACATTTGCTTGCGACGGCACTACACTGAAGAGCCAAAGAAATTGGTACACCTGCCTAATAACATGTTGGGCCCCCATGAGCACGTAGAAGTGCCGCAACACGACATGGCATGGACTCGACTAATGTCTGAAGTAGTGCTGGAGGGAACTTAACACCGTGAATCCTGCAGGGATGTCCATAAATCCGTAAGTGTATGAGGGGTTGGAGAACTCTTCTGAACAGCAAGGCTTCCCAAAGATATGCTCAATAATGTTCATGTCTGGGGAGTTTGGTGGCCAGCGGAAGTGTTTAAATGAAGAAAAGTGCTCCTGGAGCCACTCTGTAGCAACTCTGGATGTGTGGGGTGTCCCATTGTTCTGCTGGAATTGCCCAAGTCCGTCGGATTGCATGATATACATGAATGGATGCAGGTGATCAGACAGGATGATACGTACGTGTCACCTGTCAGAGTGGTATCTAGACGTATCGGAGGTCCCATATCACTCCAACTGCACACGCCCCACACATCTACAGAGCCCCCACCAGCTTGAACAGTCCCCAGCTGACATGCAGCGTCCATGGATTTATGAGGTTGTATCCATAGCCGTACACGTCCATCCACTCACTACAATTTGAAACGAGACTCGTCTAACCAGGCAACATGTTTCCAGTCATCAACAGACCAATGTCGGTGTTGACGGGTCTAGGCGAGGCGTAACGCTTTGTGTCGTGCAGTCATCAAGGGTACACGTGTGGGCCTTCGGCTCTGAAATCCCATATCGATGATGTTTCTTTGAATGGGTCGCACTCTGACATTTGTTGCTGACCCAGCACTGAAATCTGCAGCAATTTGTGGAAGGGTTGAACTTCTGTCACGTTGAACGATTCTCTTCAGTCGTCGTTGGTCCCGTTCTTGCAGAACCTTTTTCCGGCCACAGCGATATCGGAGATTTGATGTTTTGTTGTATTCCTGAAATTCACGCAACACTCGTGAAATGGTCATACGGGAAAATCCCCACTTCATCGCTACCTCGGAGATGCTGTGTCCCATCACTCGTGCGCCGACTATAGCACCATTGACAACCAGCCGATCTAACAACTGCACCACACATATGTCGTGATAATAGGCGTTGCCAACCGCAGTGCCGTCTTCTGCCTGTTACATATCGCTGTATCTGAATACGCAAACCTGCAGCAGTTTCTTTGGCGCTTCAGTGTATTTTCTTACCACATGACTAATGTTCTACAACCAATGTATAGTACGACAATTTTCAAGACTACAGAATGAGAACAGACACATCGATGACCGGACGGACAATCCATAAATTTATGAAAAAAAGAAAGAACTTGGAACACGAGAGAGATTTGAATCCGTATTTCCCGTTTGGTAGTCCAACAATGTGACTACACAACGACAACGCCGAGGCGCTTTTAATTCACTCGATCTTGCACGTCTTAAGCTTTGACCGTTCACTGTTTATTTTTTACTTGTTTCTTCATAGTTCAGTACATCTTCTTCTTGTTTTCATATTTTATCTGGGTTCACATTTGACGGGCAACCCACTGGGTCGTTTTGTCACTGAATCAGAGGGGGCTGCGATGGGGAGTTCCCCTTGTTAGAAGACACGATATACAGGGTGAGTCTTACTAACTTTTAAAAATGCCGGAAGTGACGTAGGTAATACTCTGACTGTAATATAATACAAATGAAGCCACAAATGACGGAAAATGCCCCAGATGTGTATGACATATGTTGAACATGTGACGTCACCACATGACGTACCTCGCCACACGTGCAGCAGTTGGACTTATCGATCCTACTCTCGCTAATAGGGGGTAGTGTTACACATCACTTCGCTAGGTTACACCGTTATCGTAAATGTAAACTGCCACTGTAGTCTTGTATTAACACTACCACGAGCACTGCGATATCACAGCCGGCCGAAGTGGCCGTGCGGTTAAAGGCGCTGCAGTCTGGAACCGCAAGACCGCTACGGTCGCAGGTTCGAATCCTGCCTCGGGCATGGATGTTTGTGATGTCCTTAGGTTAGTTAGGTTTAACTAGTTCTAAGTTCTAGGGGACTAGTGACCTCAGCAGTTGAGTCCCATAGTGCTCAGAGCCATTTGATCCATTTTGAACTACGATATCACATAGGATAATGCAACAACGAAACAGAGTACCCTAGCGGAGCGATGTGTAGCATTGCCCTTTACCGGCGAGGGAGGGATCGACAGGCCCAACCGACGCATGTGCGATGAGGTACGTCATCTGGTGACGTCACACGTTCAACATTTGTCATACACATCCGGGGTATTTTGGGGGGATTTCCTGATATTTGCGGCCCGATGTGTCTTATACGGGGTATTCGGAAATTCCCGCTACAGAACTCTAGGACTTGTAGAGGTAAGTGAGTACATAATATTCTGAATAAGAATCCATGTCCGGCAAAGGCATCCAAGGACGCTACAGAGCGTCAGAATTATAGGCGCCGACGTCTGTAAATGTATGTATATACAGGGTGATTCCGTGATAATGTTACAAAATTTCATGAATGATGGAAAAGGATACATGTACGAATTTGAGGTATGGTCCCTGAACGGGAAACTAACGAGTCGAAAGTTATAAGTGAAAACCGTTGTGATACCTCTGATGGTGGAATGCATGTACTGGTACTGTTTTGCTAATATTTTAGGGTACGCAACTTTCAGAGATGGTAATACGGATCAAAACAAGAAAAAATGTCTAGTAAAGATGGGCTCTAAAATGTATATCTTAAGAGCTATGAACACTTTTTCAATAGAGAAGATGTGTTTCGTAGTAGTGAAGATAAACAAGTGCTAATAGCTCCTCAGGAATGCATTTTAGAGTCAATGTTTACTGGACATTTTGTTTTGGTCCGTGATACCACCTCTGAATGTGGTGTACCTCACATTCGTGGCAATAACAGCACCGGTACACGTATTCCACAGTCAGAGGTATCAGAATGGTTTTCGCTTGTCCCTTTGGACTCGTTCATTTCCGAACTAGGGACCCTTCCCTCAAATTGATACATTTATCCGTCTCCATCTTCCCAGATGGTGTCGGCGCCTATAACTTTGACGCTCTGTAGCGTCGTTGGATGACGTTTCCGGACATGAGTTCCTGTTCAAAATATTATGTACTCGCTCCCTTGCACAAGTCCTAGAAGTTAGTAATGGGAATTTCAGAACAACCTACATTAAATTACTTGTCTAAGAATTATCTGTTTCTCTATCGCTTCGGATTTTTTAATATTCCTGGGTACATTACGTGTTCCCACCTCCCGCTATATCAGGGTACGTTCAGCATAGTCGAATATGAATGTTTGGTGGTCCAGGTGGGGAAGCATAATGTGGCGTGGGCTTACTGATCTCCGAATCTTTATCACTCACCGGGCAACATTATTGTGGCACCGTACTACTTCCCCATGTGCATCTTAACAGAGATGTATTCAGCATTGAAATCATTTTTATTAATGACAATATGCGACGGCATTGGAATGCGCATGTGGAGGAGCCCTTGGAATGAGAGGATATTCTGCAAATGGACTGACCTGTCCGTTTCATCGAAGTAAATCCCATTGGACACGTGTGAGATTCGTTGGGGAGATGTAATGAAGCACGTGCACATCCACCAACGGCCCTTCAGCAGTTGTCAGCCGTACTGGTAGAGGAATGGAACGCTCTACCGTAATAACTCCTTATCGATTTTAGGCCCAGAATGGGAGCTCGTTGCAAAGCAAGCGTTGCCTTTCGTGGAGATACCATACCCTATTAAGAACCATTTACCGCCTTTTGTAATGTCCAGGCCGGCTGGAGTGGCCGTGCGGTTCTAGGTGCTACAGTCTGGAGCCGCGTGACCGCTACGGTCGCAGGTTCGAATCCTGCCTCGGGCATGGATGTGTGTGATGTCCTTATGTTGGTTAGGTTTAGGTAGTTCTAAGTTCTAGGGGACTGGTACCAGAGCAGTTAAGTCCCATAGTACTCAGAGCCATTTTTGTAATGTCCAGGAGAACAGCACCAGTCTCCGTGATTTAAGTGTAGTTTTGTCTGAAAAAAAATGGGTCATTTCAGTTTGTCTCATTGTGTATTTCTTTCTGTTACCTTCTGTACTATACTATAGCAGTTCTTACTATGTATGGTCCTAGTCTCATCGAGTTATGTTGCTTGACAGTGGCACATCACGCAAAGGTTGCTTTCATCCTTAAATTTTGAACATCACTGTACTTAGTGTAGTCACTAGTGCTCAAGAAGTCTGCAACCTATTGAGAAAGTGCTTTGTTTCAAAAAAGCAAGGGCTCTAAATCGAATTTTGCTGTTGGTACTTTTTCTTTCATTCCTACGCAACTCTACCAACAGATTTATTTTGGCTATGCAAATTATCAATATTTAATGTTTAATTTATATTTTAATAATCTTTATTATGAAAAAGGAGAAAAACATTTTCGTAAACACATTGGAATTAGAAATAACAAGGATACATGGGAACTTTAAATCAAATCAGTAGAGTAATTTTATTTATGTTATTGTATCTACATTTGTGACAATTACAGCGTGTAACATACGGAGCATTACAAGAGTCAGGATGGCACTGGTCGTAGAAACATGGGAAATAATAATAATTGAAACATACAGCACATGTAAGACACGCCGAATTGTTCCATGAGCATGGTTTTTCACAATGAGTCTATTCCAACACAAACTTTGTTTGCATTTATAAACGGTTCTTAGTGCTCATATAATTTCGTGGCGTACCACGCATATCAAAACATAACTGTCAGTGTACAACTGACTGAATTCTTATACAATCTTCTCTAGCAGCTATCCGTCTATTCCGTTCGATGATGCACCTGCAATTTTTTAGTCGTTGTATAAGGTTCTTCAACAGGCAGTAACAATAAACGTCGCCAGGCTGCACCAGCGGAACATATTTTGGAGTAATTACATTAACACTGAACGTTCGCAAACTCTCTCTAACCCGAAAAGTTTCGTCGCACAAACCCTGGTTCATTTGTCCTATCGATGAATCGAGGAGCAAATTTGGAAGCTTGTGAAAATTTGTGGTGAGTTCCTATGCGACCAAACTGCTGAGGTCATCGGTCCCTATGCTTACGCACTACTTAACCAAACTTAAATTAACTGACGCTAAGGACAACACATACACCCATGCCGGAGGGAAAACTCGAACCTCCGACGGCGTCTGCGCGGAGTGGCCGCGTGGTTAGAGGCGCCACGTCACGGATTGCGCGGGCCCTCCCACCGGAGGTTCGAGTCCTCGCTCGGGCATGGGTGTGTGTATTGTCCTTAGCATAAGTTAGCTTAAGCAGTGTGAAAGTCTAGGGACGGATGTCCTCAGCAGTTTGGTCCCGTAGGAATTCACACACACACACACACACACACACACACACCTCCGACGGGGATAGCCGCGCGAACTGTGGCAAGGCGCCCTAGACCGCACGACTACCCTGCACAGCGAGGAGGAAGTGAAATTGTTCTTCTCTCATGTATGATTTTAAGACATAAATTCCTGCCTTATGCTGTTATGAGTTTCCCTGACTCTGAATATGTTATCATAACGTTTTTGCATTTGCGTGCGTACTCATAAACTTATTTTCTTTATCCCTGATCTACGGTCTCTTCCGAGCTTGTTTTCAGGATAAAGTGTATGAAAATAATAAAGGAACCATAAAATATTGTTAGTGCAGTCACCATAAATCTGCTCTTAGGATTACTTGTCCCCGTTGATATATATCAACGCCCGTCAGCAGCTGAAGGTATTAATATAATTCTAATTTCGTTCTAGACGGCTGCAGGTCATCAATGGTGCCTGTTCTCTCGGACATGTCCGAAAGAACAGACACCATATCCATATAAGTATATAGTTCTGGCAACACCGGCCATAACCTTCTTCTTCTGTGCAGATGCACACATATTCCCCGAACTCTTACGGGACATGGTAAGAATGTCTTCCACGAGTAATGAGTGTCTTGGGGTGGGACACTACGAATGTAGTGTGTGGACATACAAAGTGAGAATGTGGGTCTCGCGGGAGGCGTGCGCGAGATAGTCCCTGCAGTCGCGCTATCGTCAGTGCCCTCGGTGGCTCAGCTGGATAGAGCGTCTCCCATGTATGCAGGAGACCCTGGGTTCGAGACCCGGTCAGGACACACATTTTCACCTGTCCCCGTTTATATATATAAACGACCGTTAGCAGCTGAAGGTATTAATATAATTCTAATACAGCTTAATAATGTTTCCATTACCCTTGCCGAACACGGCAGTTAAGTGATGGATTGATATACATGGGTGTAACACATCTTGTTCCCGTTTTGTGAATAAGGTTGACACGACATGTTTTCAGCGAGTCGATTTGGATCTTTTGTGTCCATACACTTTTGTAAATTTGGAGCAGTATTAGTTTGCCTTCGAGTGGGATGTGTCGCAACATTGGTTAGTCATTGTAATCTGGGCCAGGTGCAGTAACCTTCCCTTGGGAGAGCGCAGTGTACCGTTCTTCCAGCGAAAAGAGTTATGCAATTACAGTGTTGTACTCTTCATATGCCGCCTTATCTTCCTTGTCCATTACGAGAGGTGGTTGGTTGGTTGGTTGGTTTGAGGAAGGAGACCAGACAGCGAGGTCATCGGTCTCATCGGATTAGGGAAGGACGGGGGAAGGAAGTCGGCCGTACCCTTTGAAAGGAACCATCCCGGCATTTGCCTGGAGCGATTTAGGGAAATCACGGAAAACCTAAAGCAGGATGGCCGGACGCGGGATTGAACCATCGTCCTCCCGAATGCGAGTCCAGTGTCCAACCACTGCGCCACCTCGCTCGGTCACGAGAGGTGGATCTATCATACACAAGAACGAATCTAAAAGTTCTTCGGATGGTGGTGGAGCGTGCATGTCCATTGTCAGACAGTTTTTATATTCCTTTTTACATTCCAAGTTCTAATTAGTTGCATTTCTTTCCAGACCGCACTGCAGAAACTTTGCAAAGATTTTCTGTTTTTTGTACTTGAAAAACTTTTTGGCTGCAACTTGTGCTTTCTTAAAGGCAATAAAGTTTGTGTCATTAGAGAGGCCTTTACCGTGTCTTAATGCCTCCCTGTGTTCCTTGAAGACTGCATCACATTTTGAATTCCACCAACAAGGTGGTAGCCTATGAGGAAGCCGCATATGTCCTCCTGCTTCACTGATAAACGATGCCAAGATCACATATTCTCCTTCCGGATCCCCAGTTTCGACGTTTGATTCCAGTTTTTCTACCAATAGTGTTTGGTATAGGTTCCAGATGGCTTTGTTTGTGTTCCAGTTCCAGCTGTTTGCGTGT
This sequence comes from Schistocerca americana, assembly GCF_021461395.2. Classification (NCBI taxonomy): domain Eukaryota; kingdom Metazoa; phylum Arthropoda; class Insecta; order Orthoptera; family Acrididae; genus Schistocerca; species Schistocerca americana. The sequence goes on from NC_060130.1 coordinate 694,610,579, forward strand.
TTGGCAGTCTCCGTAGATTGATCGTTTATTATAATATGAACTGGCAAGTGATTCGAAATTAAAGTATAAGTTATCATTTCCCATACTGTTCCGATAGAGTGTGCAGGGGATGGTATGCTCAAGTATACCGCAATTCCGGCAGCGGTGGTCTCGCGGTTCTAGGCGCTCAGTCCGGAACCGCGTGACTGCTACGGTCGCAGGTTCGAATCCTGCCTCGGGCATGGATGTGTGTGATGTCCTTAGGTTAGTTAGGTTTAAGTAGTTCTAAGTTCTAGGGGACTGATGGCCACAGATGTTAAGTCCCATAGTGCTCAGAGCCATGTGTACCATGTGTATACCGCAATCGGAACTTCATCAGGTCTGATTATTCGTGTTAGTGAGTCACCATCTAGTAGTATAAGGTTTTCCGTATCTACTACTCGTACATGCACTAGTATTTTTCCCATTGCGTTGACATTTCTAGAGTACCACAGTGTACAATGGATGTTAAAGTCACGTGGTAGCAAAAGAAGTTTCCCTATACTAGGACAGCAACAAATCTAAAGTTTTCTATATGTGTTTAAAAAGAAGCATTATCCCGCTTAATGCAAATGCATTTGTTGAAGAGGAATTTTCATCACATACAACAGAAAAATGATGCCAGATCCCCAGGACACAACAGAGCCACCTACTGCTTCTGTGGGAGCCGCTGTAATCTAAGTGTCACAACATAAACTGGTGACGGCATTGTTACCTTTTGCCCGTGGAGGTTTACTATGGTAAAGCACATTATTTCCGTTAGCGACTCGTCATCCGTAAGGTAAGTTTTCAACATCATTAAGGATGCCTTGTTTAGTACTGAAGTACTTCGAGATACAGACCTCCTTTTTTTTTTGTCTAGGGAAGAATACTGAACCAAGACCTTCGCAAATTTTGGAAATTTGTGGTAAGTTCCTATGGGACCAAACTGCTGAGGTCATCGGTCCCTAGGCTTACACACTACTTAATCTAACTTAAATTAACTGACGCTAAGGACGACACAAACACACCTATGCCCCGAGGGAGGACTCGAACCTCCGACGGGAGGAGCCGTTCGAACAGTGGCAAGGCGCCCAAGACCGCACGCCTATCACCCGCTGCAGATGCCTTCGCAGTTAATCCTGACACAGTCTCAGTTTTCACATAGTTTTTCCCTGCCGCTGTAACATTGGTTAGGTGCTTGTATACTTTATTTCCATCTAATAGGTGTGCCTAGCACCATAGGGTGGAGCCTGTCTATGTTTCTGTCTCTACTGTCAACAAATAGGATGAAAGATCCGTTGTCGGTAGTTGCGTTTAAGTTACCAATGCAACTTAAATGTTGGTAGATAAAATTTCCTTCTTTGGTGGCATCGACACTCAACACTTCCTCCATTTTGTCTCGTTGGTCGTCGTGTCCTTCTCCTTCGTGCAGTTCCACTTACGCTCCTTCGTGGGCTGCAGGTCTCTTGCTGGAGGTGCATCGACAGGTGGAACAGGTTGGTATGTGTCCGCGTTGGGGCGCGATGATTGCATCGCTGATCACTTCACTGATAGGTTCATGATGTGCATCACTATCCATTGCAAAACTGTGCAGCTGGTTTGTTGAAGCTTGGGGAGAAAGGAGGGTGAGAGGGTTGCAGTCGCCACCGTCCATGATGGTGAACGCAGCGTAGCACAAAGTCTAACGATGTGGCACAGCATATGGAAATACTCGTATGAATATAGCAAAGACCGGTACGAACTATCACTGTGTACACCACGCGAGCAGTAGGCAAGCCGGAAACTTTTACACCGTATTAGCGCGCCGATGTTATCTCTTCTGCGTCGCGGAGCGAACGGCATCTCGGGAGGTCATCGAGAAATTTACGGGTACTTTCAGTTTGACGTAAAATAGCCGTTTCCACCCAAAGTGTCACACTTCTCCACCACTTTATCGATGTTAGGTTTCTTGCAATATACACTCCTGGAAATTGAAATAAGAACACCGTGAATTCATTGTCCCAGGAAGGGGAAACTTTATTGACACATTCCTGGGGTCAGATACATCACATGATCACACTGACAGAACCACAGGCACATAGACACAGGCAACAGAGCATGCACAATGTCGGCACTAGTACAGTGGATATCCACCTTTCGCAGCAATGCAGGCTGCTATTCTCCCATGGAGACGATCGTAGAGATGCTGGATGTAGTCCTGTGGAACGGCTTGCCATGCCATTTCCACATGGCGCCTCAGTTGGACCACCGTTCGTGCTGGACGTGCAGACCGCGTGAGACGACGCTTCATCCAGTCCCAAACATGCTCAATGGGGGACAGATCCGGAGATCTTGCTGGCCAGGGTATTTGACTTACACTTTCTAGAGCACGTTGGGTGGCACGGGATACATGCGGACGTGCATTGTCCTGTTGGAACAGCAAGTTCCCTTGCCGGTCTAGGAATGGTAGAACGATGGGTTCGATGACGGTTTGGATGTACCGTGCACTATTCAGTGTCCCCTCGACGATCACCAGTGGTGTAAGGCCAGTGTAGGAGATCGCTCCCCACACCATGATGCCGGGTGTTGGCCCTGTGTGCCTCGGTCGTATGCAGTCCTGATTGTGGCGCTCACCTGCATGGCGCCAAACACGCATACGACCATCATTGGCACCAAGGCAGAAGCGACTCTCATCGCTGAAGACGACACGTCTCCATTCGTCCCTCCATTCACGCCTGTCGCGACACCACTGGAGGCGGGCTGCACGATGTTGGGGCGTGATCGGAAGACGGCCTAACGGTGTGCGGGACCGTAGCCCAGCTTCATGGAGACGGTTGCGAATGGTCCTCGCCGATACCCCAGGAGCAACAGTGTCCCTAATTTGCTGGGAAGTGGCGGTGCCGTCCCCTACGGCACTGCGTAGGATCCTACGGTCTTGGCGTGCATCCGTGCGTCGCTGCGGTCCGGTCCCAGGTCGACGGGCACGTGCACCTTCTGCCGACCACTGGCGACAACATCGATGTACTGTGGAGACCTCACGCCTCACGTGTTGAGCAATTCGGCGGTACGTCCACCCGGCCTCCCGCATGCCCACTATACGCCCTCGCTCAAAGTCCGTCAACTGCACATACGGTTCACGTCCACGCTGTCGCGGCATGCTACCAGTGTTAAAGACTGCGATGGAGCTCCGTATGCCACGGCAAACTGGCTGACACTGACGGCGGCGGTGCACAAATGCTGCGCAGCTAGCGCCATTCGACGGCCAACACCGCGGTTCCTGGTGTGTCCGCTGTGCCGTGCGTGTGATCATTGCTTGTACAGCCCTCTCGCAGTGTCCGGAGCAAGTATGGTGGGTCTGACACACCGGTGCCAATGTGTTCTTTTTTCCATTTCCAGGAGTGTATTACAAAGCTTAATTTACAGAAGACGGCGACACATTTTCGATCGAATTGTTCTCTGCTTTGCTAATAAAGAAGATATTTTAATGAAGTTTTTCAGTTACCGTTTCGCAATCTCTTGTGCGCTGACACTCTCCGCTCGATACCTAAATCTCTGTTTTTGTATGCCTGCTATTACTTTCCGAGGGCACACCAATTCCGTTGTAGTATTTAGAGTTCGTAAGTTAAGAACCACAGAATTACAAGCAACAGCTGGAGGAGTACAAGCACCCCTCTCACTCGAGGACACCTAAGCAAGCTGGCTGCTGGCTTAGGAGTGGGGGTCTTCGCAACCAGAAGAGAAAGGGAAGGAATTGTCAGCAGTGCTCTGACATCCGACGATCAAGCAGCTGCAGAATTGTCTTATTCTGATACAAACAATTCATGGTAAGTGAGATACAAGGATCTACACGTTCCATGTTGTAGAAAGCAATAGGGAACTTCAAGTCGCTTCCAAAGGAAGACATCAGTTGTAGACTTCTAGTATTGCCATCATCGTACCTGTGGATACGGGCCTATTGTAAAAAGTTTTCCTGCGATTGACTGTGATGTACAAACCTGCAAGTTGCGTCTGCGTTGTCCTTGATAAGATGAGAGCCAAAGTGAAGGAGGTAATTAAATCAGTGGTTGTAAATACATACTCCTTTCTTTAAAAAAACCAACAGAGTCATCGAGCTTAAAGTCCGCATCAGACAGATGCATAATCTTCATGTCGACCTTAGGACCTCACTCCGTTATACACTGCGTACAGATATGTCGGCAATGCTAATCTTCTTCCTTCTCCTCCCGCTCCACACAGATCCACTTCCCTCCCTCCATTCTTCCCCCCTTCTTCTGCCCTTCCTGCCCCCTTCCTCCATCTCCCCCTCGAACCTTGCTGATTGAGATGAAATGAAGAAAACGTCTGTAATCTACATAGATCGTATCGGTTACCTCTTTTTCAAGCACGGCCACGTTACCGAGGTTTAATGGCCTCAACTATGGAAACAACAAGGGAACAATCCAGTAAGACAATTAGACGTTCTGATGCTTACTGCAAAAGGTAATTTTTCTGCAGCAATAAATTAACTTTTTGAAATTAATATATGTAGGTATTATATTTAGGTAATTGCTAACTTCATTAGATACAAACTCCTAACTCTCTCTGGATGAACTGCATCTCCAACAGAAACATTGATACTCTCTCGCGTTAAAGAGAACAGAGGCTTGGAGTGCTTAACATCTTTCGTTTTAAATTAGAGTTCATTCATTACAGGAACCATAAATAAACCTTGTCAATGCTAAAACTAATTACGCCAAATCATTCTTACGTATATGTCACAAATGTAAGCCTCATGTTATTCAGAACTTTATGAAGTCTGAAGCAGCCCGTAACTTCTATTTGAATGGAACTTTGCTCGCCGACTGTCGAAGTATCTGATTTATGTAACAGCAGTCTCGCTTCCCTTTCTTGGAAGCTATCCAATTTCTTTCTTAAGGATTTAGACAACATAGCGGGGAAAGTTTCTATTGCGACAGAAGGCTCTTGAGCTCCGCAAATATCGCTTTCGGAGTGTGCGCTGCCAAGACCAAGACACTCGGAGCAATCTTAGTAGGCACGTTCCCAAGTATCCTTCCTGCCAACAGTCGGATGCGGTTCACCGCACCTTAATGTCCAATTTGTATTGTGGAAAGCGAGCTGAAAGAAATGTTTCCAGATTTTAATCCGGAGTTCTCTTAGACTGCACTTTGTCTCAATAGCCACATTTAACCTCGGATGTAAGTTGCGCATCTGGTGCAGTTTGAAAATGTGATGAAATCCTGTCGCAGTTACTGAATACTGAAGATCACGAAAATAACGAAAATGTTGTGAATTTAGTGGCGCGTAATCTTTAGAACTCTCTTTGTTCTGCATACACCTCGACATGGGCTCTGTATATTTCCCAAGCTCTGTGACTCATCCAGCGTGAAATGAACTTGCAAGATCTTTCAAGAATAAGAAGAAGACTAAAAGACATGCACTGTCTGATCATAAACATCCGGAACCTCCTATGTAATGCGGAATTGTGCACTAAATATCACGAGAGGTGAAACTTCCAATGTAAAAGAGGCGGCGAGTATCATGTTATCCGTAGAGAAACCGTAACAGAGGAAACGGCCGGTTAAAAGAGCTCAGCGAATTACAACATGGAGTAGTTCTTGGATGTCACTTGAGAAATTCATCAGACACATTTCAAACCTTTTAAGTCTGCCAAGATTGACTGCTGGCGATGTCACTGTGAAGTGGAAACGCGAAGGAACAACCACAGCTAAGAATAGACCAGGCAGATTTCATTTACTGATGGACAGGGACTGTTGAACCTTGTGGAGGGTGTAGTAAAAATCGCATGAAATCAGTGGAAGGAAACTGTCGTGAGTTCCAAAGTGCTGCTCGAACAGCTTTTCAAAAGCCACACATGTCTGTAATACTAACCTACGCTTGAGGTGGGACAAGAGCGACGCCAATAGACAGTGGATGACTGAAAAGAGTGATTTCGAGCGATGAATCACGCTATACTCTGTGACAGCCAAACTGAAGAGTTCAGATTTGGCGAAGGTTTAAAGAATGTTACCTACCGTTATGCACAGTGCGAACAGTGAAGTACGGAAGAGGTTGTGTTACAGTGTGGGGTGTTTTTGTGTTTAGGATGTCGTCCCCTTTTTGTGCTTACGCAAACACTAAATGTGTAAGAAGATGAACATTGTTTACAGAGGAACAGTTCGGAGACGATGATTGTACCAGCATGACAACGCTCCCTGTCACAAAGCAGCATCTGTGCTGGTATGGTTTGTGGACAATAATACTCCTGAAATGGGCTGTCCTGTCCAGGTCCCGATCTGAAACCAATGGACCGCCCCTGCGGGTCTGGGGTTTGGAATAGGCCCGAGGTATCCCTGCTTGTCGTAAGAGGCGACTAAATGGAGTCTCACACTTTTCCGCCCTGTAAGTTCAGGTCCATTTTATGGTTTGACTTGCCACTTTCCAAATCCTACAGAAGTGCGCGCCGTATGAGGAAGGACGCCTTATGTGGTGCATGAGTTATCCATAGTGCCCTTACATACGATCTCCTGAACTTCTTGTCATGGCTTTGCATCTCCACCTGCAATTCAACTATTTGGGCGAGGATACTTTCTGGGGTATGTCATATTCGTCCGTCGTCTCCTTTCCTGTTTCACCCCAATGTCAATACTGGATTTCTCTGCCCCCAATATCCAGCATGGTAACCAGTCTGTTGTGGTGGGGCCGTCATGTACCCATTTGGTGGTAGCCCCCTGACAACACAGGGATCGCACTGCTGATGACTGAGCTGTAAACTCCCCACATATACCATGGAGTAGATGCCTGTCTTCCTGGGGCCTCGGGACTCCCGGGAACAGCCATCATGCCAGGTGGCCTTTCCTGTGGCTGTGTGGCGCCCGTGGGGAGAGCCCCTGATCGGAGTGGGTGGCATCAGGGCGGACTAAGTCATCTCTTGCTGCTAACCTTACGGCGCCAGCAGTCTCTAAAATGGGCAAGATTGAGTGCAATGCTGACAGATATGACCCTAAATCGTTTCCCTCCCTCTATACACCATCGGAGGAACGTAGGGATACAGAAAGAGGAGAGCCATATTTGCCTCGGTATTTAGTCTCTAGTAGAATGGATGGGGACTCCTTTCTACCTATGAGGCCTCAGTTTTTTATTGGACGTCTTGAGGGTAAGTTCAGAGAAGTGACAGCACTATCCAAGAGGAGAAGCGCTGCAGTCTTGATTCAGACAGCATCCCCAGTCCAATTCTGGGCGTTACTCGCTTGTGATCAGCTGTTTCCATCACTCACCATAAAAGCCTCAACATGGTCCACGGGACCTCCTCTTGCAGTGTGACGACGAGCTCCGCGCCAATCTAGAACGGCGGGGTGTTCATTTCATGCCGCGCGTTTACAGGGGACCCAAAGACAACAGGGTTGCTACCGGTGCCTTCATCTTGGCCTTTGGGGTGATTCATTGCCTGAAAAGGTCAACGTGATGTTTTACCGCTGTGACGTTAAACCATACGTCCCTTCCCATATGCAGTGCTTTAAGTGCTGGAAATTCGGGAACATGTCTTCCCACTGCACTCCCAACGAGACGTGTCGAGACTGCGGACGACCACTGCATCCACATACTCCCTGTGCGCCTCCTCTCACTTGTATCACCTGTGGAGAGCAGCACCCCCTGCTTGCCAGACTGCACAGTACTCCAAAAGGAGCAGAAAATCATGGAGTACAAGCCCAAGCCCTGGACCGGTTGACTTACCAAGAGGCTATACGTAAATTTGAACGATTTCACCCCGTTCGGTTGATGTCCACATACGCTGCAGCTACATTACCGTCGCCATCACAAGTACCAGTCGTACCACACTCTGTGCCAGGAACAGTGGGCCCTCTGGGCCTCCATAATACATCAGCCCCCTTGGTGGCAGGGGGAAAATCTCCTTCCACTGCTCTCAAAGTACCTTCTTTGGGAACAAGGCCCCCCCAAACGCAGGGGATATCAGTCCCCTCCCCCCAGCCAGAGAAGCAACAGCCTCTCCCAAGGTATCCACTAATGCCACAGAGGACATTCGCCAGTGGCTAAAGGAGCCAAAACCTGCTGGACGAAGAACATCATGGTCTTCCTCCATGCCTGAAGCTACTTCGGATAAGTCCTCACATTAAGCCCCTAAAGAGAAGTGAGAGGTTGTGCAAACAAAGAAGTCTTCTAAGAAAAAGGACCCTCTGGTGGCCCCGACACCACCACTCCCTAACAATTTTGCACCTGCGGATAAGGTGGAGATCTCAGCATCCCCTGAGGACCTGAATCTGACTGATGCCTCATCCACAATAGGAATGGATAAAAATACTCAGTCGGTGGCAGCAGGTGACCCTGAGGCATAACCTGCCTCCTTACATGTTTCATGCCCTCCCAGCCTCATGCTAACGTCATTCTCCAGGGGAACTGCTGCGGTTTTTCCACCACCTGGCTAAGCTACGGCAACTGTTAAGCTTTACACCTGCTTTCTCCATTGCCCTCCAGGAAAACTGGTTCCTGTCAATGTGGACCCCTGCCCTTCGCAGCTATAGGGGATATTACAAGAACCATAGCGACTATAATAGTGTGTCAGATGGGGTTTGTGTCTATATCCTGAACTCAGTATGCAGTGAACCTGTGCCCCTTCAATCCCCTCTTGGAGCTGTGGCTGTCAGGATAAGGAAGACACAGGAAATGACTGTCTGCAATGCATATCTTCCTCCAGAATGTGCAGTATCCCTGAATGCATTGGCTGCCCTGATTCATCAATTCCCTAAATCATTCCTACTTTTGGGAGATTTTTACTCTCATAACCACCTCTTGTGGGGTGGCACTGTACGTACTGGCCGACGTAGATATGTCGAATCTTTCCTGTCTCAATTCGAAAAAAAATGTGTTCAAATGTGTGTGAAATCTTATGGGACTTAACTGCTAAGGTCATCAGTCCCTAAGCTTACACACTACGTAACCTAAATTATCCTAAGGACAACCTCACACACCCATGCCCGAGGGGGGACTCGAACCTCCGCCGGGACTAGCCGCACAGTCCATGACTGCAGCGCCTCAGACCGCTCGGCTATGTCCCAATTCGAAGCCTGCCTCTTAAATACTGGGTCCCCACATATTTCAGTGTGGCTCATGGCACTTACTCGGCTACTGATTTATCCCTTTCCAGCCCAGGACTTCTCCCATCTGTTCACTGGAGACCCCACGGTGACTTGTGTGGTAGTGACCACTTTCCCATCTTCCTGTCACTCCACAAGCGCTATTCCCGTGGACGTCTATCAAGATGTGCCTTAAACAAGGCAGAGTGGGACGCTTTCACCTCTTCTGTCACCGTTCAATCTCTCCCACATGGTACAATCGATGTGGTAGTTGAGCCGGTTACTAGAACGATCGTTTCTGCGGCGGAAAGCACGATCCTATGCTCTTTAGGGTGCCCCCCCCCCCTCCGCGGAAGTCAGTACCTTGGTGGTCACCGGAAATCGCTGAGGCCATTAAAGAGCGTCGGCGAACTTTACAGCAACATCAGCGGCAGCCTTCCCTAGAGCACCCAATAGCCTTTAAACGGCTCCGTGCCCGCGTCCGCCAGCTTACAAAAAGACGGCAACAGGAGTGTTGGGAAAAGTAGATCTCGACCATGGGGTGCCATACGTCACCTTCCCAAGTCAGGACGAAGATCAAATGTGTTTGTGGGTACCAGACCCCGACAGGAGTTACTAGAATCAACACAAATGGCGTGTTATCCACCGACGCAAACGCAACTGCTGAGCACTATGCTCGAGCCTCCACGTTAGAGAATTATTCACCAGTATTTCGCACCCTCAAACAGCAGATAGAAAGGAAAGCCCTCTCGTTCACTGAACGTCACAGTGTACCCTATAATGCTCCATTAACAGCGTGGGAGCTCCTCAGCGTCCTTGCACATTGCCCTGACACAGCTCCTTGGCGAGATCGGATCCAGTCAGATGATCAAACATCTCTCATCCGACTACAAGCCACATCTCCTCGTCATCTTCAACTGGATCTGTTGCGATGGCGTCGATCCATCGCGATGGTGGGAGAGCACCATCATTCCAGTGTTCAAACCCGGTAAAAACCCGCTTGATGTGGACAGCTATCGGCCCATCAGCCTCACCAACGTTCTTTGTAAGCTGTTAGAACGTATGGTAAGTTGGCAGTTGTGTTGGATCCTAGAGTCACGTGGTCTACAGGCTCCAAGCCAGGGCGGTTTCCGCCAGAGTCGCTCTACCATTGATAATGTACAGGGTGTTTCAAAAATGACCGGTATATTTGAAACGGCAATAAAAACTAAACGAGCAGCGATAGAAATACACCGTTTGTTGCAATATGCTTGGGACAACAGTACATTTTCAGGCAGACAAACTTTCGAAATTACAGTAGTTACAATTTTCAACAACAGATGGCGCTGCGGTCTGGGAAACTCTAAAGTACGATATTTTCCACATATCCACCATGCGTAGCAATAATATGGCGTAGTCCCTGAATGAAATTACCTGAAACCTTTGACAACGTGTCTGGCGGAATGGCTTCACATGCAGATGAGATGTACTGCTTCAGCTGTTCAATTGTTTCTGGATTCTGGCGGTACACCTGGTCTTTCAAGTGTCCCCACAGAAAGAAGTCACAGGGGTTCATGTCTGGCGAATAGGGAGGCCAATCCACGCCGCCTCCTGTATGTTTCGGATAGCCCAAAGCAATCACACGATCCTCGAAATATTCATTCAGGAAATTAAAGACGTCGGCCGTGCGATGTGGCCGGGCACCATCTTGCATAAACCACAAGGTGTTCGCAGTGTCGTCTAAGGCAGTTTGTACCGCCACAAATTCACGAAGAATGTCCAGATAGCGTGATGCAGTAATCGTTTCGGATATGAAAAATGGGCCAATGACTCCTTTGGAAGAAATGGCGGCCCAGACCAGTACTTTTTGAGGATGCAGGGACGATGGGACTGCAACATGGGGCTTTTCGGTTCCCCATATGCGCCAGTTCTGTTTATTGACGAAGCCGTCCAGGTAAAAATAAGCTTCGTCAGTAAACCAAATGCTGCCCACATGCATATCGCCGTCATCAATCCTGTGCACTATATCGTTAGCGAATGTCTCTCGTGCAGCAATGGTAGCGGCGCTGAGGGGTTGCCGCATTTGAATTTTGTATGGATAGAAGTGTAAACTCTGGCGCATGAGACGATACGTGGACGTTGGCGGCATTTGGACTGCAGCTGCAACACGGTGAACGGAAACCCGAGGCCGCTGTTGGATCACCTGCTGCACTAGCTGTGCGTTGCCCTCTGTGGTTGCCGTACGCGGTCGCCCTACCTTTCCAGCACGTTCTTCCGTCACGTTCCCAGTCCTTTGAAATTTTTCAAACAGATCCTTTATTGTATCGCTTTTCGATCCTTTGGTTACATTAAACCTCCGTTGAAAACTTCGTCTTGTTGCAACAACACTGTGTTCTAAACCATGTTGTCTACAGCACACTTGCACGTTGTGAACAGCACACGCTTACAGCAGAAAGACGACGTACAGAATGGCGCACCCACAGACTGCGTTGTCTTCTATATCTTTCACATCACTTGCAGCGCCATCTGTTGTTGAAAATTGTAACTACTGTAATTTCGAAAGTTTGTCCGCCTGAAAATGTACTGTTGTCCCAAGCATATTGCAACAAACGGTGTATTTCTATCGCTGCTCGTTTAGTTTTTATTGCCGTTTCAAATATACCGGTCATTTTTGAAACACCCTGTAGTTGCCCTCGAGTTGGCCATCCAAACAGCCTTTTCCAGACGCCAACACCTGGTCACCGTCTTTTTTGATTTACGACAAGCTTACGACACGACCTGGCTACATCATATTCCTACCACACTATATGAGTGGGGTGTACGGGGCCCGCTCCCAATTTTTGTCCGAAATTTCCTGTCGCTCCATACTTCCTGTGTCCATGTTTGTGCCTCCCATAGTTCCCCCAATATCCAGGAGAATGGGGTCTCACAGGGCTCTGTATTGAGTGTATCTCTATTTTTAGTGGCCATTAACGATCTAGCAGTAGCTGTCGGGACGTCGGTCTCACCTTCTCTGTATGCAGAAGACTTCTGCATTTCGTACTGCTCCTCCAATACTGGTGTTGCCGAGCGGCGCCTACAGGGAGCCATCCACAAGGCCCATGGCTTCCAGTTTTCAGCCACGAAGTCGTGTGTCATGCACTTCTGTCGGCGTCGCACCGTTCATCCGGAACCAGAACTTTATCTTAATGACGATCCACTCACGGTAGTTGAGACATATCGATTCTTAGGACTCATTTTCGACGCCTGATTGACGTGGCTTCTTCATCTTCGTCAGCTGAAGCGTAAGTGCTGGCAGCACCTCAATGCCCTCCGCTGCCCTGAGCAACACCAGCTGGGGTGCAGATCACTCTACGCTGCTGCAGCTCTACAGATCCCTTTTTCAGTCCCGCCTTGAGTGTGGGAGTCTGGTTTATAGTTCAACGGCGTCCTCAGCGTTGCGTTTACTCGACCCAGTTTACCACCGTGGCGTTCGACTGGCAACAGGAGCATTTAGGACGAGTCCGGTGAGGAACGTCCTGGGGGAGGCCGGAGTCCCTCCATTGAAGGTTAGGCGTGCACAAATGCTCGCCATATACGTTGCACACATTCGCAATTCTCCTGAGCATCCGAATTACTGTCTCCTTCTCCCATCCACGGCGATTCATCTTCCTCATCGGAGGCCCAGGTCAGGGCTTACGATTGCAATTCGAGTCCGATCTCTTCTGTCTGAAGTGGAATCCTTGCCTTTATCACCTATGCTCGAGGTCCATTCACGTACACATCCATGGTGTACACCTAGGTCGAAGCTTCGCCTGGACCTTTCACATGGTACTAAGGACTCAGTTAACTCTACGGCTCTTCGCTGTCACTTCCTCTCGATTCTTGACATGTACTGGGACCATGAAGCGGTTTACACTGACGGCTCGATGGTCACGTTGGCTTTGCGTATGTTCATGGAGGACATATTGAACAGCACTCCTTCCCAAATGGCTGCAGTGTTTCCACTGCATAGCTTGCGGCCATTTCTCGTACCCTTGAGTGCATTCGCTCATGCCCTGGCGAGTCGTTTCTCCTCTGTACTGACTTCTTGAGCAGCCTAGAAGCTATCGACCAGTGCTACCGCCGCCAGACTTTGGTAGCGACCATCCAAGAGTCCATCTATGACACGGAATGGTCCAGTCATTCCGTGGTGTATGTGTGGGCCCCAGGAATCCCAAGAAATCAACTTGCCGACAGTCTGGCCAAACAGGCTACACGGACACCTCTTCTGGAGATCGGCATCTCTGTAACTGACCTGCGATCATTATTACGCCGCAAGGTTTTTCAGCTTTGGGAGACGGAATGCCATAATCTCAGCATGCACAACAAACTGCGTGCCCTTAAGGAGACTACGAATGTGTGGAAGACCTCCATGCAGGCCTCTCGAAGGGACTTGATGGTTCTGTGCCGGCTACGCATTGGCCATATGTGGCTAACACCTGGGTACCTCCTTTGTCGCAAGGACCCAACTCGGTGTCGCTGTGGCTCACATATGACTGTTGTCCACATCTTGATGGACTGCCCACTTTTACCCGCTTTGCGGCCGACTTTTGACCTTCCCAGCACCCTACCTTCGGTGTTGGGCGACAATTCCTCAACAGCAGCTATAGTTTTACGTTTTATTCGTGAGGGTTTTTTTTTATCGTACTGTCCAAGGGTGGGCATTTAGCCTTCTCTCTGAGGTCGCCACACTCCCTCCATTTTAACTCTGTCGCACTTTCTTTGCATTTGTTCGTTTGGTGGTCATTTTTCCCTCGCCTTGTCTTTTTGGGGTGGACATTTTGATGTGTTACACAGTGACAGGCTCATCCTCTTTTATTATTGTGATCAGCCAGCCCAGACCATCTGCTCTAAGGTTTTAATACCTTCTTCTACTTTTCTTTGTGGTGTATGTTTTCCCCGTTTTTTTGTTCATCCCATTCGTTTACTTTTTAAGTGTGGTGTTGGGTGTTTTTGTACGTTGAGCCTAGCTTGCGTCAGGACAAAAGGGACTAATGATCCTGTAGTTTGGTCCCTTTATACCCCAAACCAACCAACCAACTTAAACCAATGGAATACCTTTGGGATGAGATAGAACGTTGACTTCCCTCCAAACTTCAACGTCCAACCTATCTACCTTCTCTGGTTTCGGTTCTTGGGGAAGAATAGGTTGCCATTCCTCCTCAGACAATCAGATACCTGACCGAAAGTTTCCCGAGCCGATATTTCAATGAATTACAGACATCAGCTGTGTCTGGGACGTTGATGGAAGTCAAGGGGAGAGTTCGAAATGTATGCTCTACCGCGATTCGAAACAGGGATCTCCTGCTTATTAGGCTTACTACCATACACATATAATTACGGCGATCACAAGCCAAGGATCATTTCTGAGCGAATGCACAAATACGCTCGATCTCATGCGGGAATAGGCCTTGCCACGAGCATTGAGATTAATAGGCATGTTGGATCTTGCCCACTCCTCTTGTATAGGGTGTCTTAAGGGATGCAGCGTTCTCGGAATGCTATACAACAATTCATGCAAATAACATTAGTAGTTTTACTTCTATGAGCAGATTAACAATTCTTAACTTTGGAGTTACATCAGTGTCGTAAGTGGCATGTAAACAGTAATATTCTTCTCTATAGACAAAGTCCAACTAAGCACTTGATACGGATCACGACAATCTGACATCGTAGCACTAATTTCCGCATACTGATCCGATCTGAGTGGCCGAGGCTGGCAGGAGCGGCGCTTATATTCACTTCTGGCAGATGTCGCTCCTGGCGCGGCGAGGTACTTGTCAGGGAGCTATTGGCTGACGTTCCCTCACCGTCTTCTCTGGTCTTGCGTTCGTCGTCTTCGTTCCGGCGCTTGTGGTTACGCCAGAACAGGGCAGGCAGTACTACTTCCGTAGTTTGTGGAGTAAGTTGACAATGTGGGTTTGCTGGGGGGCGTGCTTGAGGTAAGTCCGCACAGCAGAGCTAATTCCTGTGTCCACGGTGGCTTAGGGGTTGGAGCACTTGCCTAATAACCTGGAGATCCTGGGTTCGAATCCTGGTCTGACACTTATTTCCAAATCTCCCCGTTGATTTCCATCAACGTCCCGCACACTGCTGATGTCTGTAATTAATTGAAATTTCATTCTTCACGGCTGTGACGATCCACCATGGTGTCTGTTCTGTCGGACATGTCTGAAAGAACAGACACCGTAGGTATAGTAATAAAGGCGAAGGGTGGACGCGTCCCATAGTAATATCCACTATTAGGTGCCCAGATCAGCTAGTGTACGACATTTCATCAAGTACGACATCGTCGTGTCATAGCGGTAGCAGTGATTTAGGAAGTAATCAAATTACTTTCGCCGGCCGGGGTGGCCGAGCGGTTCTAGGCGCCACAGTGTGGAACCGCGCTACCGCTACGCGTCGCAGGTTTGAATCCTGCCTCGGGCATGTATGTGTGTGAAGTCCTTAGGTTAGTTAGGTTTAAGTAGTTCTAAGTTCTAGGGGACTGATGACCACAGTAGTTAAGTCCCATAGTGCTCAGAGCCATTTGAACCATTTTCAAATTACTTTCATTGCAGTGTCAATTGTCGTCAGTAACCTCAATAGATTATTTACTTCAGCTAATAATTACCAGTTACAAATCTAGTTTTGTTGTTACGTAAACTGTTGCAAAAACTAACATAAATGCTTAAATTTTTCGAGCAGTTACCAACACCAGTAATAGGATAACATTAGTTATTGTTCTGATCTCCCATTCAACATGTTTTTCACCAGCAGAGGCACATCATCCGACACTGTCCTTGTTTCCAGAATGAGATTTTCACTCTGCAGCGGAGTGTGCGCTGATATGAAACTTCCTGGCAGATTAAAACTGTGTGCCCGACTGAGACTCGAACTCCAGTTTTAATCTGCCAGGAAGTTTCATATCAGCGCACACTCCGCTGCAGAGTGAAAATCTCATTCTGGAAACATCCCCCAGGCTGTGGCTAAGCCATGTCTCCGCTGTATCCTTTCTTTCAGGAGTGCTAGTTCTGCAAGGTTCGCAGGAGAGCTTCTGTAAAGTTTGGAAGGTAGGAGACGAGATACTGGCAGAAGTAAAGCTGTGAGTACCGGGCGTGAGTCGTGCTTCGGTAGCTCAGTTGGTAGAGCACTTGCCCGCGAAAGGTGAAGGTCCCGAGTTCGAGTCTCGGTCGGGCACACAGTTTTAATCTGCAAGGAAGTTTCACTGTCCTTGTTGTCTACTCAACAGCCGCATAACGTGTCACCTCAGGTTTTCAAACCCGCCTTACAGTGACATGAGTGGACAAAAATGTATTTTCATCGAGGGAGTTCAAACTTCAATAATCATTACGAGGAAATGATATACGTAAACCAAATGGTAAAGAAAGACTGCCAAATCACAATGTACTGGATTGAGACCCGCTACAGCTGGCCGTTGTGGCCGAGCGGTTCTAGACGCTTCGGCCCGGAACCGCGCTGCTGCTACGGTCGCAGTTTCGAATCCTGCCTCGGGCATGGATGTATGTGCTGTCCTTAGGTTAGTTAGGTTTAAGTAGTTCTAAGTTTATGGGACTGATGACCTCAGATGTTAAGTCCCATAGCGGTTAGAGCCATTTGAACCATTTGAAGTCCGCTACAGCACATTGGGAAATGAGATAATTGACAGTCTTCCGTAAAAGGCAGTGATCTTTAGTTAAGATGATTATATGAAGGGTGTGCCATTAAGAACACAAATTTTGAGTCCATAATAAGATACAAATTTACTGATGAAATTAAATAATTGAAATATTATAGCAGTGTAAGCTACCTGTGATTATGCATTAAATATGATATTATCCAAATACTCTCCATGACTCTATAGCCACACTTTCGTTCTTTCGATGAAACTTTCCATAACTTTCCGGCACACTTGCATCTCTAGTTCTGACATCACTCACTGAATCTCGATCTTGACCTGTGGAGGTGATCGTGGTTTGTTGGCATACACACGACATTTCAAATAGACCTTCAGAAAGATGTCACATGGAGTCAAATCACAGTAATACAGGGTAGCCATTTGACGCCATTGTTGCAAGAAATCAACCGCCCAGAGAACCTCACTCGCAACAAGTCCATTGTTGGAATCAATCTGTGACATGTTGAAGCATCTTGTTGAAACCAAATTTTTCGTGATCGTTTAGCTTCAGTTCCTGTGTCAGATGGATTTTATATGCCCAAAGGTGCAGATATTTTTTCAGAATTCACTTCATGATGGTTCTGGGAATATTCTGTTTTTGTAAACGTCGCCGCATAGATTTCATCGGACTTGCATCAACATTATCACTCTCGATTACGAAATTTTCAGCAGAACGGCTAACGCGATTACGCCCCGAGGATTTAATGGTCAAACCGTTCTCTCTCTCTTTTTCTTCAAATTTAGAAATCAGTCTCATCACATTATCATAGTTCGACTTATTCGATGCATTGCGTTGATCAAACAAACCACACAATGTGCGAACAGTCTCTGCTCAACAGTCACCACAATTTTAATTAGTTTTCTCTATGACAACACACTGTTCCGTCGTGAAGCGCTCCATTACTGGCCACAAAGAAAACAGACGATAATCGTGCAAAGTTCAGTGCTACCAACTTACTACAGGAAAAAGGGCGGGCACTTAAAAAGTGGCGTTATTTATGTTCAAACAGAGAATTTAGTAGCGATGATCAAGATCAAAATTCGTAATGAATAGGGCCAAGGAAGGCAAGTTTCGCGGCTAACTAAAGGTAGACACTGCTATCAGATATTGCTACCTATGTCTATTAGATTTTGGTATCAGCGACAGGAATATTTACATTACTAGAGTTCGGGCCACGTTCATCAATGTTCACCTTATAGAACACCTACACCTTGTAATCGTTATACTGTCTCAACTTTTCGACTGCGAGATCATGGAAAACACAAATCATTGTTACGTGTAACGCTGGGACCTCGAAACGGCTGCAGAACGCTGCCTCCAAGATACACCAACTAACAACATCTATGGCCACATCTATGGCAATCGCATATTTCACTGTATGTGAAGCGAAATGATATGTATGACCTAGCAACTGTAAATAAAAGAATTTTGTGTTATCCTATCATATTCTTGTTTGTACCGAATTAAATGCCAGAGATATAACCTTACAGAGTCCAAACAAAAAAGGTATACTCTTATAATTTGATATAATTTCCATCTATTTCTATTATCCAGGATAAAGAAGAATCCGCTTACTTGGATATTATAGCGTGATTCCTAGATTATGCCTGCACAAAATGTCATGCTCTTCATACTTTACCCTGAAAAAAGAAGTCAAAGAATGACGAATAACAATACTGTAATAATATGCATGAGAAATATGTCCGTTCTAGAGATATTAGGATAAGAGTTCGAATGAGGTGGGTAAAGTGGTGCGAAATAGTACTCTTTAATGATACGTCTATATGATGCTTACGACTGAATGGAACATGCATAAAGTAAGTATGAACTCAGTAGTGGAAGAGAAGAGAAGAGAAGCGTCGGCAAGCTAAAAAGGTAGTTGGTATTTATTACTTTTGTAAAAGGGGAAGGAGGAGTGAGAAGGGGGAAACAATTGTGAGAATGAAATGGAGAGTGTGAAGGAGTGTATTGCGTGGCGAGAGTACCCAACGGACCCTTAAAGACAAAAGACGTTTTTAACAGTGAAGTAGTAGAATACTCCCGTTTCTCTATTACTATTGAGTATTTGTACACAATCTGTAAAAGACATACTACAATTACTGTTCAATGACTCAGAAACCGTGTATCATAAGACATCAACTAAAATTAGCAAGTAAAAACAAAAACACACATCGAATAAGGTCCGGTGCGTCGAGTATTGTGCAACGCCTGTAACGCCGTGTCGTACAGGCGATTACTGTATTGCGAAAATAAGATTATTCGACGTCTATTTTCTGCATGAAATGTACACAGGACAAAATTTCCTAACAGACAGCTTTGTATGGCTACAAAGCAAAAAATGTTTGTTCATAATGTACAGCATTTGTACATGTTTTACCTGCTTTACTTAAGTAGTGGTAAAAGATTTTCAAAGCTAACTATAGGTAAGCATATCTCCTGTAAACTATTTTGCGGTTTTGGCAGAGTTATTTTGTTTTCTTAATTTAAAAATAAATGTTACTTTTCATTTCCAGAGCGTAATGGATTTTGTGGTTTGGAGTTTGTCACAATGCAAATCATGCATGACTGAGTCATCTTCCGTTGTTTACGAAACATGTCCTCATATCTTGATCATGGTTCACTTTTGCAAGCTATCAATGAAGAGCGGTGTCACTGATAGGTAGTGACGAAGGCCAAACAGTCACGGTATTCTTCTGGCTTTTCTCTAGGAGACGTATTTTACCCTTAATTTCATCTGAGCTGCATGTATGCGTAGCTGTGTCCTCTTCATAACAAATGTTCGCCTACGACATATTGTACATGTGTAGTTGCGAGTGAAAATGGTAACTGAAAGAATAGATACAGTGAAATCTGATGGCGAAAATGCCTGTTCCCTCTAGAAAAGCATCTAGATAACTAGCACCTTCATCCTTTTTTTTTTAAAAAAAAAAGTCCGAATTCATACGGTTATATCTTCTACACGAAAGAAGATAGAAACTGGAGGTGCCTCTAAACTAGGACTACAAAGTTTTATATAAATATTTATATTCAAAAGGACCATATGATTTTAGAAGGACACATCTTTCACGTGCATGCACATACAACCTTGTAGCAGTTTTTAGGACCAAAGTTTTCATTAACATTATACAAATATTCAATGCGACTTCCATTCGACGCACGATAAACATCCATACGATAGTCAGACTCGTCGAATATTTTTGGCAGCATGTCTGAAATTATTGCATTCAGTGCTGTTCCTATGCAAGGACGCTGTTCACCCAAAATTGTTAGTATTGGAGGCACACTGATGGAATGTTCTACAAACCCGTCCCCCCAAAAACGCCACATAGCATGAGACCAAGTAACCTGGGAGGCCATTGGTGCAATGCAAGATCGGCACGCCCCATACGATGTGGGAGCTGTAGAGCCGTAGTATCGATGAAAGTCATGTCACTCAATTGTAACTGAATTGCCCCTCTTGAAACGTGTTATCGCTATCTCACTTGGATGCACATTGGGCAATGGAAGAACGAACTGGCTGCACGATGGAGACCCCTACCGGCAACTACACGAACCAACAATTTACAACTGGCCCCAAGGTAAACTTTTAGTTTGGATGCGTAAGTTAAAATCAATCCCCAACGCTTACCTTCATTTATACATGGTGTTTCAGAAGTGACGGACAATATTCAGGGATATGACAGGAATGATCATTCGAAACAAAGAAGTGAAGTAAACATGGGCTCTATAACGCATACCTTAAGAGCTGTGAGCAATTGCCGATCTTCGATACTGTAAAACAAATCTCTTCTACTGCAAGCTCTTTACTTTCCATATTTTGGAATTGGTAGTATGGACCAAAACAAGAAAAAAAATGCAGTAAACATGTGCTCTAAAATGCATACCTTAAGAGTCATGAGCACTTGTTTATCTTCGCTACTTTGAAACATAACTCTTCTAATGAACAAGTGCTCATAATTTTTAAGGTAAGTATTTTAAAGCACATGTTTACTGGACATATTTTTTGTTTTGGTCCATACTACCACTTACCAAAATATGGAAAGTAAAGACCTTGCAGTAGAAGCGATTTGCTTGACAGTATCAAAGGTGAAGAACTGCTCATAGATCTTAAGGCATGGGCTTTAGAGCCCATGTTTACATGACTTCTTTGTTTCGAATGCTCATTCCTGTCATATCCCTGAATATTGGCCATCACTTCTGAAATACGCTGTATAGATGACACAGTCTTTTGAAATCGGATGAATGTCTTTGAAGCGCCCTGTATTATAAAGAGTGCTGTACACTGTTAAGACACTGCGGAGAACTATTCAGGAATTCTTGAATACTGGTACAGAATCTAGTGACCATCAAATATATCCTTTTCCTCCACATTCCAGATGATGGGGTTACTTTTTAAAAGGGACCAACGAACCCTGGAACCTTCCGATTGTGTGAAAATTACGAGTCTCGGCTACCGAGAGAGGTTTCAGTAAAAATAGGACAGAAAAATAAATTAAAACGTGTACAGAAAATTCCGAGAAAATGCGTGGAAGACTGAGCTTTACGTCACATTTGCGGCAATTGTGATATTGGTGTGAATGTGGGAATTGTCACGGTGGCAACTTCTGAGAAATGTGTGAGAAGAAGTCCAGCATTACCGATAAATTGTGGCGCTGTGTTGTGGGTGGTGGAGCTCGGCGCAGGAGGCGATGTTATGGCCCGAGCGGACCGGTAACGCGTTGCGTGTTTCCCGAGGAACACGCGTGTCTCGGCGTGCCGTGTGCGTTTTCCCGTCCAGGCGTCGTAAAACTGTTCCGGATAGCGCGCCGCCGTCAGTTGCGTGGGGCCACCCGGGGAGGCGCCAACACCCTTCACATTCAAATTATTCTCACGCACTTTTCTTTTAAACCGGTCGCCACAATCAAATTAGCTGACATGTTTGTCAAAATACCCCATTCGCTCACTGCTGCGGAACCGGTAATTTTCTACAGATTCTGTTTGCCAAATCTCATATTGATTTCGAATCAGTGGTTACTATTTTGTTTCGACTACCATAATTTTTTTTCTCCTGTTCGACACGTATATTCTCTGTTTCGCTTCTCACTTACATCGCCGCATACCGGCGTTCGTGAATGCAGAACTTCACAGTGTGTTCTGAAGTATCCCCAAATATTTGAAGAGGTGGTAGTATGGGAAACTGCAGCGTAAAAGTCACGAAACCACATGTCTGATCTCCAGCGATGTAGTGTTTCAGCTTCTCCAATATACGAGGTGGAATTCAGAAGGTAAGCTACACATTAATATGGCGGTCTTGGTAACTATTATTGAATGCTGCACAACACTTCAAATGATCCACATACATGACACTATTATCTATCAACATAGTCGCCAATCCTCTGTAAGCAACGGCCGGAACGTTTACCAATCGCTAAGCTCCTCGTTGATACAAATTCGCTCTTGGCCACAGAGCTATTCGAGAACTGGTGTGTGAACGTCCCCATCGTTGGGAAATCTGCGATTACTATGTATCTGTTCCTCGATTGCCTGGGCATTGTCGTCTGTGGTCGATTCGATTGCTTCTTTCCCGCTCAGTATCACCCACGTCTGTGCGGTCTTGGTCAAATTCTTTGCACTATGGCAGGACGCGTCATTGCATGTGGACCATATACCGCCACAACTGAACGGTGATTCTTTGGGCAATTTAGGCGTTGTGCTCACAACAATCATACTGTTCCGCGTACTTCAACTTTTCCAGTTGCTGCGTCATTTTGCTCACACACTCTGATGCGCCTGTTATGCGTAACGCAGCAGAACTAGTCTGCAGGTAGCCAATAATACGTATTCTCTTCTCACACTGCGTCATTCTTGTTGCGTAATGGTCTTACAAGGGGAGGCCACGACGTTGGGATCACAGATTTACTTCAGACTTTGTACACCTTTAGTAGGACATTAAAACAACATAATGTTGAAGCAGTAAGGTGCACTTCTCTGGCAATTCTGAGAAAATCGCAAGAGAAATTTTATACTTTTATTATGTGGCTTATGTATCTGTGGGTAGGGGCTGGACGTTAGAGTACGTGGTAGTCAAGTGATTAGTGTTCCAGCTTCATAAGACGAGAGTGTATGACGCGAAGGTTCGACTCTCGCTCGAACTTAATTAATAATCATTTTTTTTCATCACTGGTCATATTATTTAATTTATATGACATTTGAGGGGTAGTATAATGAAAAAAAACCACGTGTATTTGCATGAAGTTTCAATTTGTTTTCTCCACGTCTGCATGGCAAATACGTGTCTAGACAAGACAGCCTAGACACCATGAGAGGAAGCCGAAAGGCACGCGCTTAAACTCACGCAGGCTGGCGTGAGGTCTGAAACAGGATACGTAATGAATGCTATAAAGAAAAGTACGTAGCTTCTGGAATACTTAACTTTAATTCACATTTGTAGAACATCGCTCTTGATGATACATTAATAGAATCTCAATATCAATTGAATACGGCGCCTTGCTAGGTCGTAGCAAATGTAGCTGAAGGCTATGCTAACTATCGTCTCGGCAAATGAGAGCGTATTTGTCAGCGAACCGTTCTTTGCAAAGTCGGCTGTACAACTGGGGCGAGTGCTAGTACGTCTCTCTAGACCTGCCGTGTGGTGGGGCTCGGTCTGCGATCACTGACAGTGGCGACAAGCGAGTCCGACGTATACTAACGGACTGCGGCCGATTTAAAGCTACCACCTAGCAAGTGTGGTGTCTGGCGGTGACACCACACTGTCCTGCAAAGTGTGATGTCGAACCAACATCCGGCGAGTGATTGCACATAGTATTGTGGTCTAGCACATTGTGACTTAGCGTATTACTAATTGTGGATAAAGTCAACCCACAATTATTTATCGAGGTTTGACTTGGGGGTTCCAGGCCTGTCCCTCGACCTTGAAAATTTAATTACATATAGTAAGTAGTTAAATAACATACGAAATTTACTACAACTCCATGAAAATGTACGTGTTTTTTCTCATTATATTACCTCTCAGATGTCATATAAATTAAATAGTGTGACGAGTGAAGAAAATAATATAGATTTAAAAGTAAGTGTTACCGGGATTCGAACCGTCTTCTCGTTCACGACCATCTCTCCAAGCGCTACCGCTAATCACGAGTTCGTCAGAGAAGGTGGAAAATTTCTGTTTTGAAATGGATCGATAATCGTTCTGTCACAGTAGCATCTACATTCTGTGGTGCACTTCCTACTAATGTAGTGAAAAGATGGGACAGAAAAGCAAAAGAGTTCATTGAAGTACATCAACCCAAATATATCAGTGACTACCACAAATCAGTGGGAGGTGTGACAGAATGATTTCCTAGTATTGAATCTCCACAAGCACGAAGAAGTGGCCTGTTAGAGTCTTCTTCCATTTCATTGACATGGCAACTGTGAACTCGTGGATTCAGTACAAAAAGTATCAGCAGGCACTAGGTGTAGGATAGAAATCAATCATGGATTTACTAGATTTCAAGATTTACATAGGTGAACCGCTGAGTTCGGCTGCAACTGCTGCGAGACAGGACATTTACTCTTCAGACTCTGAATCTGAATTTCATGAAGTGGATCCTACAAAATGTGCAAAAATAGTTCAAATTCCAAACAAAGATGTTAGGAAAAGTGAGAGCAAACATTTACCTCTCTGCCCAATTACAGACAAAAATAAATGGATGAGATGCCGAAAGAAGGGCTGCAAAGCTAAAACCAACTTCATATGCTCAGAATGCCAAGTACAGTTGTGTATAACTAGTGACAGAAAATGTTTCTTTGACTTTCACAAATGAAATCGATTATGATGTACCACCACAACTTCAGAAATATCTGTGACAAAACTGTTTTTCTTGTGTCATAATTTTGTAACACCCTGTAAGTAATATTTCTTAATGATAAATAAATAATATAAAACTTATACTAGTCTTCTTCCTTGGATGACCATGTATCATCAGTAGTTACTTTGAGTCCCAGTGTCCAGCCGGCTGGACATAGGAAAATCTTTTCCCAGAGGAACGGTAACAAAAAATTACCATTACAATTCTCATTCATGATACCCATATGCAATGTTCTTATTATAAAATATTTGAAAAAATAAAAAAAAATTCCTTGGGACTGAAGAGGATAACAAATGATTGAGGGCATTCCAATTAACTTAATTTTATTCGAATTCCCGCACAGATTCCAATAATATTTACATTCCTTGTCACTGTGGCACGTACACTTTCCATCCTGCACACACACACACACACACACACACACACACACACACACACACACACATAAAAATGAAACAGAAGATCTGTGATAATGGAAGTGACAACTGCATCTTCAGGTGCGTACAAAAAGTCCTGGTTTCCAGTAGAAAGACTCTCATCCTTAAGCTGAGTTAGTTAATCTTGACCGAGCGAGGTGGCGCAGTGGTTAGACTCTGGACTCGCATTCGGGAGGACGACGGTTCAATCCCGCGTCCGGCCATCCTGATTTAGGTTTTCCGTGATTTCCCTAAATCGCTCCAGGCACATGTCGGGATGGTTCCTTTCAAAGGGCACGGCCGCCTTCCTTCCCCGTCCTTCCCTAATCCGATGAGACCGATGACCTCGCTGTCTGGTCTCCTTACCCCAAAAAACCAACCAACCAAGTTAATCTTGCGGTAAGGCATAGTGTATTACAGTACTGCTAGAATCAAGTAGTACGGGATCGTAACATGTTGCAGGTATTAGATAAATGCACATTTTCCTTCCACAGGATATTTAATCATCTTAGTTATTCGTCATTTAGTTTTTCATTAAATTTCTATCATTTTTTTTTTTGAAAATTACTGACAAGTAGACAAAAATTTATTGATAACATACACTGAACTTTGCATTAGAATCTCTTTCCATATACAGTATATACACAAACCCATTCCAGCTCTTTTGTCGTACTCTTAAATCATTGTTCCCCGAAATCATTAACAAGCTTCCCTTTTTGTATGGAAGTGTCTCACCTGTCTGACGGTACATTGTTTATTTTCGTTTGTTGTCTGTTATGATCAAATGGCGCGTTAACAACGGAAAAAATGCTAATCTTTGCAGTCTGAACAGTATGAGTAAGGGTCCCACTGTCTTGCAGCACGCTTATTGTAAAATTCAATACTGAGATCAGAGTGTAACAACCAAATAATGTCCCCCGGTCGTTTAACTAACAGATTGTTGCCATAAATGAACATTTAAATTTTCGCAACTTACTAACTGTTTCTTGTTGTTTGACTGGTAGCTCAACAACAAATGTAGATTTCTAATTAATAACTGGAAGTGAAATGTGGATCTGTAGACTCTAAAAATTTTGGGAAAAGTCTTCGTTGGCAACAGTTTGGAAGCACATGTTTCTACGTTCTGACATATACGTATAGAAAAACTGTTTATTTTAGTTACTGTGGCTATGACTTCAGCTTCACCTACATGACAGCTTCCTCTCGGCTCTACATACAACTGAAGATAGCTTATAACGATATACATTCAAGTATCTTTCCTGCAGTTCATACTTCTACGTAATAAATTTAATGTGAAAGTATGATGGGTCCGCCTATAGATGGAAGGTTCCTAATGATGAGATTTTTTATGTTCTGTCCTCCAATTAGGTTAATGAGCTCAGTTCAGTAGGTACTTGACGAAACAGGGAGGAGCGTTCGCCGTTTAACACCCCCACTAATGTAGATTTTATTGCAGACGGAGCATTAGCTTAGCTGGAAAAGGAAAAAGGAAACGACCGTGCCTTGTTCATGGAACCATTAAAAAATTAGCCTGCAGCAGTAAAGAAAAATTATATAAAACATAAATGAGAGTGACCAGACGGGGTTTGAACGCCGATACAACTTCACTGGGGCCGAAGGAAGAAAGGTTAAATTCTAACATCCAGTTATTTCGAGATGATTGGAGGCAGTGTACTTACTTGTACCCACTGGAGAAGGAAGCCGGCAGTGACCTTTCTTTTAGGATCCATCGGAACATTTGCCCCAAGTGAATAATGCAATCCATTGGCTGTAAAACTACTACACTTAGGTAGATATACAGATGCTCAGAGTTGCAATGATCTTTGACGGTTTGATTCTCCATCAGTATACGTCTTGTCAACATGTAATAGTGTTGTTTTCAAGTCTGTTAGGGTACATAAAGGTCTTCCGAGCAGCGTCAAATGATCCGTGAGCACGGTGAGATACGCCATGAGAGAGATAGAAAGCCGCTTCGTTGAGGTCATATACGCATCCAGTTAGCCGTATCACGCAGTATCTAGTCATACGTGAGATTTGGACGCAACAGTGGCGCCATGGTGTACTGAATGCGGAGAAACGATAAACCATACGAGTCCTAACGACTGTGCTCGGCCAAGCATGACCACACCAAAAAAGGTTCGCCGTGTTGTCCGTAACTCCTTAAAGCTTGCGTCTGCCATCCGGGAGTAAGCGATGAATTCACTACAACACCCCACGTTTTTACACGTCATTTTCTGGAAACTAACAGCAGCCAGACTTCGGACTTGCAGTCCAATGAGTAGGCTGCCGTTAACAACGCCACACAGACGACTCCGATTGGGGAAGCATCTAATGAGTGCCACCGCATCATTTACAACCATTAATCTCGGTTCCGCATTGCTACTGTCTTCGAGAACGGTGGCGTCAATGTAAGAAAACACACTCTGTCAATGTTTTGGGGAGAAACACCGGTCTTACCTATAGTCATGATGCGGAGAGCCATCGAGTATGTCTAAAAATTCTGAGTTACTCCCCTGAGCAGCAAATTCCACTATCCGTGCCCGAAAAATAATTTATGGGAGCTACTCGGACCTCAGCTCTTTCCCAGCACCAAAATCCAGGGTGTAGAATGCCATTTACGACAGTTGTGTAACACAAAATTGTTAAGGCTTTCGTGGCCACTTGTTGACAAACTGCCTATTGGCTTCTGTCTCGGGTTCTTCGGCCGACGTTCATCTAATGATTTTTCTGACGTTTCGCCAGCATGAGTGGCTGGCATTGTCAAAGCTTCACCCTCCATTGCCGGTGGTGAACTGGCAATGGAGGGTGAAGCTTTGACAATGCCAGCCACTCATGCTGGCGAAACGTCAGAAAAATCATTAGATGAACGTCGGCCGAAGAACCCGAGACAGAAGCCAATAGGCAGTTTGTCACTTGTGTAACAGTTCCCTACCAAATCAGTGCACACACACAGACCCAACTGGATGGAAAATCCTGTCGACAGGATGGTTCTGTGTTCCACGTGATTTTGTGATCACTCAAACAACCTCTCGACGTTCGAAATTCCATTTCATTGCCTTATCTCCTTGTAGATTCTATTTTTTTTAATAGGAAAGGATATTTTGTCAAAAACTAATCACCAAGAGAACTAGCTGCACTTTGACGACTTACTGTATATGAATATTTTGATCACCCCATTTTTACTTTAACTTACATTAATACTCTCGTCATTGAGTGTTCACGCCTGATCAATAGTAAATACACAGTTCAATGACATAAGTGAGATCTCCCTAAAATGATGAGACTGAAGCATCGTCCCCAACGTAGTGTTATATGCCCTTTGCTATGCCTTATCTATGTTAACGATTCCGGAGACAATATGAGCAGCCGGCTTAGGTTGTTTGAGAATGATACTGCCGTTTATCGACTTATAAAGTCATCACAAGATCAAAAAAAATTGCAAAACGATTTAGAAAAGATATTTCAATTGTGCGAAAATTGGCAATTGACCCTAAATAACGAAAAGTGTGAGGTCATTCACATGAGTGCTAAAAGGAATTTCATTAAACTTCGTTTACACGATAAATCACTCAAATCTAAAGGTCGTAATTCAGTTAAATACTTAGGAATTACAATCACAAACAGCTTAAATTGGAAAGAACACATAGAAAATATTTTGAGGAGGGCAAACCAAAGGCTCCGTTTTATTGGCAGAACACTTAGAAAATGTAACAGATCTATTAAGGAGACTGCCTACACTACGCTTGTCCGTTCTCTTTTGGAGTACTGCTGCACGGTGTGGGATCCTTACCAGATAGGACTGACGGAATACACCGGAAAAGTTCAAAGAAGGGCAGCACGTTTTGTATCATGGCAAAGTATTCGAGAGAGTGTCACTGAAATCATACAGGATTTGGGCAGCACATCATTAAAAGAAAGGTGTTTTTCGTTGCGACGGAATCTTCTCACGAAATTCCAAACACCAACTTTCTCCTCCGAATGCGAAAATATTTTGTTGACACCGACCTACATAGGGAGAAACGATCAATACGATAAAATAAGGGAAATCAGAGCTCAAACGAAAGATACAGGTGTTCGTTCTTTCCGCGAGCTATACGAGATAGGAATAATAGAGAATTGTGAAGTTGGTTCAATGAACCCTCTGCCAGGCACTTACATGTGATTTGCAGAGTATCCACGTAGATGTAGAAGACGTGGTCTAAGGTTTGCCATATCATGTACAGTCCTTGTCTGTGGACGTGAATTCTATTCACGCCATATTTTATAAAATATGCAGACTTACGATTAACAAAACCCAAAGAAAAATATACGAAAAAATTAATCACAAAATATTAATATTTGTTCTATACATCTAAATACACTCATGGAAATTGAAATAAGAACACCGTCAATTCATTGTCCCAGGAAGGGGAAACTTTATTGACACATTCCTGGGGTCAGATACATCACATGATCACACTGACAGAACCACAGGCACATAGACACAGGCAACAGAGCATGCACAATGTCGGCACTAGTACAGTGTATATCCACCTTTCGCAGCAATGCAGGCTGCTATTCTCCCATGGAGACGATCGTAGAGATGCTGGATGTAGTCCTGTGGAACGGCTTGCCATGCCATTTCCACCTGGCGCCTCAGTTGGACCAGCGTTCGTGCTGGACGTGCAGACCGCGTGAGACGACGCTTCATCCAGTCCCAAACATGCTCAATGGGGGACAGATCCGGAGATCTTGCTGACCAGGGTAGTTGACTTACACCTTCTAGAGCACGTTGGGTGGCACGGGATACATGCGGACGTGCATTGTCCTGTTGGAACAGCAAGTTCCCTTGCCGGTCTAGGAATGGTAGAACGATGGGTTCGATGACGGTTTGGATGTGCCGTGCACTATTCAGTGTCCCCTCGACGATCACCAGTGGTGTACGGCCAGTGTAGGAGATCGCTCCCCACACCATGATGCCGGGTGTTGGCCCTGTGTGCCTCGGTCGTATGCAGTCCTGATTGTGGCGCTCACCTGCACGGCGCCAAACACGCATACGACCATCATTGGCACCAAGGCAGAAGCGACTCTCATCGCTGAAGACGACACGTCTCCATTCGTCCCTCCATTCACGCCTGTCGCGACACCACTGGAGGCGGGCTGCACGATGTTGGGGCGTGAGCGGAAGACGGCCTAACGGTGTGCGGGACCGTAGCCCAGCTTCATGGAGACGGTTGCGAATGGTCCTCGCCGATACCCCAGGAGCAACAGTGTCCCTAATTTGCTGGGAAGTGGCGGTGCGGTCCCCTACGGCACTGCGTAGGATCCTACGGTCTTGGCGTGCATCCGTGCGTTGCTGCGGTCCGGTCCCAGGTCGACGGGCACGTGCACCTTCCGCCGACCACTGGCGACAACATCGATGTACTGTGGAGACCTCACGCCCCACGTGTTGAGCAATTCGGCGGTACGTCCACCCGGCCTCCCGCATGCCCACTATACGCCCTCGCTCAAATCCGTTAACTGCACACACGGTTCACGTCCACGCTGTCGCGGCATGCTACCAGTGTTAAAGACTGCGATGGAGCTCCGTATGCCACGGCAAACTGGCTGACACTGACGGCGGCGGTGCACAAATGCTGCGCAGCTAGCGCCATTCGACGGCCAACACCGCGGTTCCTGGTGTGTCCGCTGTGCCGTGCGTGTGATCATTGCTTGTACAGCCCTCTCACAGTGTCCGGAGCAAGTATGGTGGGTCTGACACACCGGTGTCAATGTGTTCTTTTTTCCATTTCCAGGAGTGTAGTCATAATAAGCAGTAGATTTTCCATGGGTAGAGACTTTGTCATCAGTGTGCTTCCGGTCGTTTTACTCATTTGTTGCAAGCGAACACGTCCTATTAATAACTTAAAAGTTTCACGGATAAACAATCGATGACTTCCAAAACCAACCATATTGTCTAGTAGCATAATGAACCCCGTCAATAGTTTCCCTCCCGAAAAATTTTTCTCTGTTGGGTTATGGCAACATCAAACAGGTTAATATGATTGGAACTGATTTCCTTGATTAAGCGTTAGGTGTTCTATTTTTAACATTCTTGGGAGCAATGGATTTTCATTAAAATATACGGAGTAATAAGTGGTGCAGGTAATACTGTCAACGATTTTCTTAGCCGAAAACCTCACATACAATCTGCGACGACTATAATAAATAATGTTAACAGAATCTGATTAAGTGATAGACTAATAAAGTCGGCGATTTTCCTCAATCATTATGAGTGTGATAAAGGAATTTTCCACAAGATTGAATTATCATGGAGGAAGGAGACAATTTAGCTTGAGATTTTCGAACATCACTAATACCAGCTTTACTGCTGCCTACGGTAGCCACATAGGATGTACTGAAACTTATGTAATGTTAACATTGTATCATCGAACGGCGCCGTGACGTTGGTAACATTACGTGTATGATCTGTGATATACTGAAGCTCGTAGTAATATGGAGGTACTATATCTGAATTACTTATTTTTCCTCATCTGTGCCGGCCGATGTGGCCGTGCGGTTAAAGGCGCTTCAGTCTGGAACCGCGTGACCGCTACGGTCGCAGGTTCGAATCCTGCCTCGGGCATGGATGTGTGTGATGTCCTTAGGTTAGTTCGGTTTAATTAGTTCTAAGTTCTAGGCGACTGATGACCTCAGAAGTTAAGTCGCATAGTGCTCAGAGCCATTTGAACCATTTGAACCTCATCTGTGTTTTATTCATTTCAATACAGACCTCTCTTTAAGAAGTATTACTTCTCTTAGGAGCTCACTGTTCTGCTCGTACGTGCATTTATATACCTAAATACGGCTCCTCTCTTCCTAATTGTGTGAACTCTCCCAATGAGGCTTATACTGCACTTCGGAAGTAGTACCAGATATCTTATTTCCCCCTGATTACGACTTGGAAATTCAACTTTTTGCAGTGAACTGACATCCGATTTGTTTTATCCTTTATTTGATATTAGGTATTTGTTATGACGGACGGCCATCCTTAAGGATATAAGAATAGAACACTGTATCAACTGAAATGACATACTTCCTTTCATCGTTATCATTAGCACTGTAAATTCTATTCAATTATAGTTGAGAGTTAAATGTACATACATGTTTTGAAAAACGCTGCAAAGTGTGTGGAAGAGCGTTCGTCTTAGCGTACCGTTCGTTATGCTTTTTGTACGTTGTAGTCACTGTTGGGAGATTTGAACAATGATTGCTACCATTTTTCTTTGTGGAACGTAGTTAGTCTCATTTGATCTTCACGTTATCCACATGTAGGATATGGAGAGCAGGAGATTATTTGTAGCATTCGCCCTCAAAACTGATTCTTTCGAAGATTCTTTCCCAGTGACATTACAAAACTCTCTTCAGTTGTTGATGAGCTAAAATTACGTAGCTGAAGTTACGCAGCTAAAGTTACACTGTTGAAGTTATTCAGCTGAGATTTCTCTGTTATATGGCTCGCCCTTTTAACAAATCTGTAACCAAACGTATTATCCTTCCCAGTAAAAAAATTTCTAATTTCAGTCTGCGAATCGCTTTTATTTATTTTCAGATAACCGGTTTCTGACGAGCTGCCCATCTTCAGATCATTTGTTACTCTTACGAAGTAACCTATCTATACGTAACTGCAAGTTCACTGTTATTTATTTGAAAATAAATAAAAGCGATGTGCAGACTGAAATTGGACATTTTTGTACAAATAAAGATTGCAGACAGTCCCTAATGACGAACAAGTCTAGTTTTGATACCCTTCCCAGTGTTTTGCAACCTGTCTCTCTCGAAGGCAAGTTGCTCATTCCCATATAATCTTAATTAATTAACTCCTCCCATTTCATTTACCTACAACAGAGCATAAGTGATCACCATACTTCATTTCCTTAATTATGTATCGTTACACTACACTAACCTAACGTAACCTAACCTAGCCGTAACGATTCACAATTAAGGAAATGAAGTATGGTCTAACCTAACCTAACCTAAGTTAGGTTAGGTTAGACCATACTTCATTTCCATAATTATGTATCGTTACACCAATTTCAGTTGTGAATCGCTGATCGAATTGTCAAAGCTGTAATTTATTTTGAACTTCTATAACTGCAAAACTACGCCGTGGTCTACATATGCTGTCTGTTGCCTATGTATAAACCAGGCTGACTTTTGTTTCGTGTGTGACTTTGTATTACTCTTATTTTAGGTCATAGCAGATCCTCATATCAGATGTCGACACCATCTAAATGGGGAGTTTAATGTCCTGTGGACGTCGAGATCATTAGAGTTTCAAATAACTGAAATTGCAACTAATAACCCTGTGGGCCAAAATGAATATCATATTATTAATAATGACTTCCATTTGTTCCTTGACCTGTGTGCTTTGGTGGGATGCAGTGGTGGCGACGCCGAAACAAAAGTTGCTGCGCCCCGAGGGTAGGCTGCCGTGATGAGGCAACGGCCACGTTGAATGGAGGCGCTCTGCCACCCCGCCCACAAGGGCAGCCGCTGCTAATCTGATATTAATGCGGGCGCCAGATGGGCGCCTAAGCTATGCGTATATTGAAGTTCAGCCTACCGCTCGCTGAATTATTGAAGAGTTTCCAATAACGGCAGACGGCCCGTGCTCCGCATGTGCATTTGCTGTTTTCTTTGGCCGGAAGCAACTCTTTGAAAGAATAACGCCGGCCGATTGGTTGTGCCTCGAAAGGTAAAGCCGGGAAAAGTAGCGGAGTGCTGGAGACACTGAACTCACTTTCGGAGGATTGTGGTTTCAAATCACAGTCGTCACCTAGATTTAGATTTTCCCTGTTTTCTTAAAATCACTCAAGGTAAAAGCCTTACTGCTCCCTTAAAATTATAAATCGAGTTTCCTTCCTAATCATTATCCCATCCGAGCTTATGATTTATTTTTTAACCTTCCCCGTCAACGAGACGTGAAATCTTCAGGTTTCTTCCTACTTTCGAAATGACAATTTTCAATGTAATTTCTCTTCCATAGCTTTTATTCCAATATTTAGTCTCTGTTATTGCTTACTGTCGGCCTTTCCTTACCTCTGATCATAAAAACGTCACTGACGGGCATTCGTGGGGAAATGCTACCTCAGTTGGTACCACAGAATTACTAATACTGGGTGGCCGGATGGAGATTAGAAACTCCAACTTGCCGACTGCGCCAGAGCGCACCTTCTCCGCAGTAACAACCTATATGTGGTCAGCAGCCATCGTTGGTGGTTTTTGATTGTACCTGATGCTACAGCAGAGTGGAGACAATATAGGCGATGATTTATTATCTGAACTAAGAATGCCATAGAGTTCGCATGCATGCCACATCATGTTAAACTATGAGGTGTATCATCATGTATAGCAGGATAAATTTTAGTACCGTGTTTCGAAATCATATCATGTTATACTGTGTCATTACGCTTTAATCCTGTTGCCAATTCATTTTTCAGGGCCCCATTGTTATGAACCGCAGCTGAAATGACCCACTATTTGTATGAGGAACAATCAGGGAGAATATTTACCTATGAACCATCAGTTGGAGCTCTAGTATCACAAGTTGGAAATGTAAAATTTTGCACTTCACAAAAAAATAAATAAATAAATAAAACGTCGTACCTACCGTCTGCAACACCATTAATCTCAACTGGTATCAGTCAACTCATAAAAATACGTGGTTATATGAATTTGTAGGAATATGAAAAGAAACAACAACAACTACAAAGGCTCAATTGTTGGTAAAGCAAATTACAGACTTCTATTCGTTGGCAGAATACTGGAAAAATGCGGTGCGTCTACAAAGGAGACTATTTACAAATCACTTGTGTGTCGCATATCAAAATAATGTACAAGCCTGTGGGGTCAGTATCAGATAGAATTAACAGCGGATATTGAAGATCTACAAAGAAGTGCGGCACGAAATGTTACAGGTTTGATTGATCGACGAGGAAGTGTCACGGGAATATTGAGAATATTTAACTGACACATACTTGAATATAGACATCAGTGAACCCGTAAAAGCCTCTTTATGAAGTCTGATGAACCTGTATTAAGTGAAGTCTCTAAGGATATTCTTCAAACCCCCTCCTCTCCCCCGCAACTTATTGTTCCCATAGGAACAGAGAACACAATGCTTGGCTGACTACAGCGCGCGCAGTATCATTTAGGCAATCGTTCTTTCTCCACTCCACACGCAGTTACAGTGAGAAGAAACCCTAACGTGGTGCACCATGCTAAATACTATATTACTTACATTTTAAAGTTGTTTTCAAAATGTATACGTAGATGCAGATGGTCGTCGAATCACAGAACTATCTGATTTGAGGTATCGCGCCGTTTCTACTGCTCCTCGGCATGAAAATGCACTCTACGGCAACCTAGATAAAACATAGACAAATTAAAAGTCATGGGTAGCTGAATTGAGCGTTAGAATTGTCATTGGGCATGAAGTATGACTCTATGAGATTAACTGTTGCTTTTCCTGTCTGTAATCATCACCGAAAGTAGGTACTGTTATTGAAAATCAGTTTTCGCTATGAAACAGCACCTACCTATGGACATTACCGTACAAAGTGTTGCAAGAGAAAAAAAGGGGATGTATGGACGGGAAAATAAATCGGTTACAGATTGGTGTGGAAAAACTATTAATATACTCCAACTGGTGCAACTGCTTCTGCAAGATGCCCGCACTGTACTACGGTGCTCTAAATTTACATATTAAATTCTTTTTTCAAATAATACATCTAATAAGGCAACGTTATTATAGAAAAAAAGGAAAAAAAGATAGAGTTATAACATGTGAAGAGTAAATAAGCTGTTCGCGAAATGCCAACTGTAACGCCGTTGCTTGGAATACGAAAGCCGTTG
Organism: Schistocerca americana; assembly: GCF_021461395.2. Lineage (NCBI taxonomy): Eukaryota > Metazoa > Arthropoda > Insecta > Orthoptera > Acrididae > Schistocerca > Schistocerca americana. The sequence goes on from NC_060130.1 coordinate 694,646,446, forward strand.
TAAAACTCAGCCGTAGCATGCGTTACTGCTGATTTTAAACGGCACCTACATGAAATTAGATGTTTTTATTCCTCAGAGGATCAATTTTACCGATGAATATTCGTAGCAAGTTCCACTGTGTGCCCGACCTGGTCTTGAATATGGATACCAGCTTTTTACGGGCAGTACTCTAAAAGTTGGGCGACTCAAGTAGGTCTCACACACCGATTCAAGGTTTATAAATGTTAATAATTCCTTTGTAATATTCCAAACTCCATGCATTAATTTCACTCACAGAGCTGTCAGGAAAAAGTAAACGCTACCAGTAGTGTGTGTGTGTGTGTGTGTGTGTGTGTGTGTGTGTGTAGCTATAGGGAAGCGAAAAGAGGACAGAGAAGTGAAGCTGGGAGCTGATGGAGCGTCTGACACCGGACACATGTCATCGATAATCCATCCGACAACGGCAATTCACTTAGGCAGCTGGCTGGCGTCACCCTGGTAGTAGAGGTGTAGGTCTGGACACCAGAGACCATAGTGAAAAGCTGCTTGGCTATTTACTCCGTGTATTGCGTGCTCCACGCTGCCAGAGAGTGTTCTGCGTAAAGCAGTCAGCACATTCAGAGATTATCTATATACTGATATACAAGGTTGGCTACATGAATTTTTCCAAATTGCACTGCACCTGTCAGAAAAAAGCACCAAATTAGAACATGTAGGAAATTTCTCTCTGTGTCACGGAAATGTCGACATCAATGTAATTTTGCAATTTATGTATTGGTAGATATTACACAATGACGTAAACATGACATCAGATAGATCACAGCTCATTTTACATGAATAACTTACTATTGGCATGTTTTGTGGACGATAGATGCCACTTTGGTTGAAATCTAATCAAAGAGAAAAGCGAAAACGAATTCCCAATTGGAGCCAATACAAAATATTCCAACAAACTTCACGCCTTAGTGAAATGTGCTAGTTATTTTAAAAAAACCACTGATATTATGTCAGTATGTGCATTGTTTACATATCTTATATTACAATATGAAGAGACTAAACTAAAATGAAGTCATAGGAATTTCCTCACACACAAAAATCGTGTTTGCAGTCCAGAACTGCTGAATACATACACTCCTGGAAATGGAAAAAAGAACACATTGACACCGGTGTGTCAGACCCACCATACTTGCTCCGGACACTGCGAGAGGGCTGTACAAGCAATGATCACACGCACGGCACAGCGGACACACCAGGAACCGCGGTGTTGGCCGTCGAATGGCGCTAGCTGCGCAGCATTTGTGCACCGCCGCCGTCAGTGTCAGCCAGTTTGCCGTGGCATACGGAGCTCCATCGCAGTCTTTAACACTGGTAGCATGCCGCGACAGCGTGGACGTGAACCGTGTGTGCAGTTAACGGATTTGAGCGAGGGCGTATAGTGGGCATGCGGGAGGCCGGGTGGACGTACCGCCGAATTGCTCAACACGTGGGGCGTGAGGTCTCCACAGTACATCGATGTTGTCGCCAGTGGTCGGCGGAAGGTGCACGTGCCCGTCGACCTGGGACCGGACCGCAGCAACGCACGGATGCACGCCAAGACCGTAGGATCCTACGCAGTGCCGTAGGGGACCGCACCGCCACTTCCCAGCAAATTAGGGACACTGTTGCTCCTGGGGTATCGGCGAGGACCATTCGCAACCGTCTCCATGAAGCTGGGCTACGGTCCCGCACACCGTTAGGCCATCTTCCGCTCACGCCCCAACATCGTGCAGCCCGCCTCCAGTGGTGTCGCGACAGGCGTGAATGGAGGGACGAATGGAGACGTGTCGTCTTCAGCGATGAGAGTCGCTTCTGCCTTGGTGCCAATGATGGTCGTATGCGTGTTTGGCGCCGTGCAGGTGAGCGCCACAATCAGGACTGCATACGACCGAGGCACACAGGGCCAACACCCGGCATCATGGTGTGGGGAGCGATCTCCTACACTGGCCTTACACCACTGGTGATCGTCGAGGGGACACTGAATAGTGCACGGTACATCCAAACCGTCATCGAACCCATCGTTCTACCATTCCTAGACCGGCAAGGGAACTTGCTGTTCCAACAGGACAATGCACGTCCGCATGTATCCCGTGCCACCCAACGTGCTCTAGAAGGTGTAAGTCAACTACCCTGGCCAGCAAGATCTCCGGATCTGTCCCCCATTGAGCATGTTTGGGACTAGATGAAGCGTCGTCTCACGCTGTCTGCACGTCCAGCACGAACGCTGGGCCAACTGAGGCGCCATGTGGAAATGGCATGGCAAGCCGTTCCACAGGACTACATCCAGCATCTCTACGATCGTCTCCATGGGAGAATAGCAGCCTGCATTGCTGCGAAAGGTGGATATACACTGTACTAGCGCCGACATTGTGCATGCTCTGTTGCCTGTGTCTATGTGCCTGTGGTTCTGTCAGTGTGATCATGTGATGTATCTGACCCCAGGAATGTGTCAATAAAGTTTCACCTTCCTGGGACAATGAATTGACGGTGTTCTTATTTCAATTTCCAGGAGTGTATAATGACAATGCCAAGTTTTGAGTCATACGTTCAAGCGTGTGCAGACAGCAGACTTGCAGAGCCCATAAAATAATTTCAGATTGTTTCAAAAATCAATTTAAACTGAGAGTCAAATATTTCATTCAGTATCTTCAGGCTTGTAAAAGTGCAATCAAATAAACCTTCTATGCAGAAAATGCCATCATGTACTTGATATGAGAATGCCTCATACACGAACGAACTCCCTTCGTTTTATGGTGTCACTACACAGAACTTATTAGAACTAAATCACTTTCCATGCATTTTGAAAATTTTAACTATAATTACTTTTCACACACGCCGCTAATGCCAAGGTCGCTAAATCACCATTGTGTGACGGCCTTTTAGAATTTTAGTACTGTGCGATGTGCTGCAGTAGTTACAGCACAGAATATGCGTTCTACAAAAGTAAAGTGCCAATTTATGAGCATATAGTACGTAGGTACTTACTTTTCAGCCTTGTATCATATACAGGGAGCCGGGGGGTATAATTGCAGATATTTCTAGTGAAGACTGGTGTACTGAAAAACATTGGTTCAGTATCTACAGACTAACAATTATAGCTATTACGAGTATATGTTTATAGATTAGTTAGTAGTTATGGCACACGCAAGCCATTTAAGTTTATTTACCCCTGGGCAGTAGGTCAGATACTGAAGTGTGGATGCATGGAGTCAGAAGGACAGTCTGGAGTGACAGGTATAGTCCACTTCGCGGTGCAGTTAAGACCGTGCAAAAAACATCAGTTAGCACATTAAGTGATGTGTTTGCAGGGAGACTGTTAGACGCAGAGAAAAGAACAGCTTACACGCTGAAGCTGGTATATATTAAAGTCCCACTGATTACAATATCTGTGCCTATACCCCTTATACTCTGTATTTAGTATCGTTTGTCAAACTATGTTCGGCCAATAGGAAACACATGACTGAAATGAACATTGTAGACAGATTAGGCGCATGACCAAGCACAGGTGTTTAGGACTGTAGAACTGGAAACGATGCATATTTTCGAAGGTACAATGTGTGTGAATGTACATGTTGCAAGCAAATGTCATAGCAAGGGATCAAAGATCTTCATATTATAGTGGAAACACTACTTTTGAGTTGTTCGTACACACGTCGACAAAGCTTCAACAGTGGTCAAGGCACAAAACAATTAAAGCCGTTAGCTATCAGTGGACACTGATTTATATCAATGGAGAAAGCTGAAAACTTGTCCGCACGCCCCCCTGTCAGACCTACAAGTTTAACTTATATCACATACTGCAGCTGTAAGGCCCCTGCTCATTAGCCTCATTACTCGCGGCATCTCGCCGATTGCCGTAAGAGTTGAAGCACGGTGTGCATCTGCACTGAAGGGATCCTTGGCTGTCATCGACTCCTTCACATTTGTAGTGTCTGTTCTTTCAGACATGCTGAAAAGATCAGGCAACAAATTAACCTGCAGCCGCTATAAATCAAGTCACGAAAGAATTAAAGACATTAGCTGCCAGTAGGCATTGATTTATACTAACGGGGAAAGCTGAAAATTTGTGCCCGATCTGGATTCAACGTGGGTCTCGTGCTTACTAAGCAGATGTGCTGACCATTATGCCATCTGGTTATACTGGTCCCACAACCGCTGCAGGATGAAATTGGCGTCTGTTCTTTCAGACATGCCCGAAAGAACCGACGTGAAAGAACAGACGCCACATACACCGAAGCGCCTTAACAAACTGGTACAGGCAAGTGTATTCAAATACAGAGACATGTAAAAGGCAGAATATGGTGCTGCGATCGGCAACATGTCTATACGACAACAACTGTCTCGCGCAGTTGTTACATCGGTTACTGCTGCTACAATGGCAGTCATAAGGATTTAAGTGAATTTGAACGTGCTGTTGTAGTCGACACACGAGCGATGGAACACAGCATCTCCGAGGTAGCGATCAAATGGGGATTCCCCCCCCAAAAAAAGAAAGTGTGAAATCTTATGGGACTTCACTGCTAAGGTCATCAGTCCCTAAGCTTACACACTACTTAACGTAAGGTATCCTAAGGACAAACACACACGCCCATGTCCGAGGGAGGACTCGAACCTGCGCCGGGACCAGCCGCACAGTCCATGACTGCAGCGCCCCAGACCGCTCGGCTAATCCAGTTTTAATCTGCCAGAAACTTTCCTTGTTATCTTGATTCATAGTGGCTGCAGTGTCAGATTAGTGTCTGTTCTTTCGGACATGTCCAAAAGAAGAGACACCACACATATCAGTATTGATGATTACTGCACACGAGTCACGTACAAGATATCAACAAGTCATATCCTAAACGTCAACGTAAGGTAACATGTGGAGTGGACGCATATTCCAGGAAGACAATGGTGCCCTCTGACCTTCGAAGAAGGCTTGTAAATTTCTCAGTGCATGTGGCAGGGCATTATTGTCCTGCTCCAACGTCGTATCAACATCCAGTGAAGCTCTGCATTTGATGATTTCTATGGAGTAATTCACTGCTGTGATCGAACTGCGTTGGTGCTTCATTCGAACTTCTAGCTATCGGTTCCAGACAGGCATGGCCGGCCACGGTGGTCGAGCGGTTCTAGGCGCTTCAGTCCGGAACCGCGCGACTGCTACGGTCGCAGGTTCGAATCCTGCCTCGGGCATGGATGTGTGTGATGTCTGTAGGTTAGGTAGGCTTAAGTAGTTCTACGTTCTAGGGGACTGGTGACCTCAGATGTTAAGTCCCATAGTGCTCAGAGCCATTTGAACCATTTTGAACCAGACAGGCATGGCTGCCGTGGCAGCATGCCGTCTACGAGGGGAAATGTCACGTTAGGAAAAATCCATTTCTCACTGACAGAGCATTTCATCCCTTTCGAATTCACCGACCAAGACATTCACATTCACATTCGTAGAGCGTAGGTTTCAAATCCCCGTCTTTCTACTCAGATTTAAGATTTCCGTAGTTTCCCTAAATCGATTAAATCAAATGCAGGAATAATTACACTGAAAAGGACACGACCGATTTCCTTTCCCATCCTTCTTCCGTTTTCCGAAACTGGGAACTACAAGTAAGCATTCAACGACGTTAACACTAGAGTGTGGAAAGTCAGAGCAGGTGCTCATATTACGCTAACTGACGATGATAAACATAGTAGCCCTTGCTTTTACTTTTCTATTTCGTTCGCAGGTTCTTCAGCCTGGGCTTGACGTATCACTAGTATTTCTGATCACCTGAGATCTGCTGGTACTAGGTATATGCCATCCCGCCTACTGTTAGTATCCTACTGCTGGTGCAGTGTTATGCAGATCATTCGAATCAGCTTTCATTGTGACTTTTGTTTCTACGTGCTGCAGTTTTCACGAACATTAGTATATGTACTTTCTTAAGCCTCATATTACGATTTTAGCCTCATTATGGTCCTAATTTTAGGTTTGTCTCAGCATAGCTACTTGTTTTTAGCAGTATTTTTGAAATTTTAAGGATGGTACGCAAGTGAGGGAGAATGACAAGTAATTTTCTGCCAATGAAATTTCTCGATGGATTACTGTAAACTAGAAAGATCACATTTCAAGCTGCTTCATGGATTTTGTATATTGCCACGTATTTTGACAGCTTTCTCAGTATTTATTTATGTAACCGTACTGTAAAAGATATTTTCGATGGAGTCTTAGATCAGAATTAGTGTGACATCCGTGCAGAGTAGAGTGGTAGTAATTGTATATACACTATCTTATCAAGAGTATCCAGACATTAACAACGAGTATGAGCACCTTTCGCCAGTATATCGGCTTAAACTAGTCTTGGTATTCTTCCAATAAGATGTCAGAATGTCTGTGGAGGACTGGCAGTCTATTCCTCCTGGAGAATTGAAACCAGGGAAAGTTGGACGCTAGGATCTGTAGTAAAGTAGACGTTCTGATACATCCCAAAGACGTCCCATTGAGTTCACGTAGGGATCGTTGGGAGGTCAGTCCGTTTCTGAAATGTTATTGTCTAGAAACCATTCTCTCACAGATGCTGCATCATGACAGGGTGCATCGCGCACTGATACAACTAACGTATTTTCGAAATATTCCTCTGCCGTACGCAGTACACAGTGCTGTAAAATGTATTCATATCCTTTCGAATTAAGAATTTTCTTTAACGTGTAAGGGGACCACAACGTACTCACGAGAAAGAACCCCATATCGTAACACAACGTCCTCGGTACTTCACTGTTGGCAGCACACATCGTGGCAGCCAACGTTCTCCAGGCGTTCGCCGTACCAGATCCTTTCATCGGATTGGGACAAGTTCAGCGTGATTCAACAATCCAAAATAAGCGTTTTCAGTCATCCACCGTCCAACTGTTTCGTTCTTTACACCATCTCAAGCATCACTTAGCCCTGACTACTGAAATGTGTGGCTTATGAGGAGCTGCTCCATCATGGTAACCCATTCTTTTCAATTCCCAACATACAGTCACTGTGCTACCTGGACTACTAGTAGCACTTTGGAACTCACGAGTGATTCCTTCCACTCTTTTCATGCCATTTTTGACAACCACTCTCCAAAACGTTCGATGGTCCATGTCCGAAAGTAATTGATGTCTGCCTGGTTTTGATTTAGCTGTTGTTGTTTCTTAGCGTTTCCATTCACAATCACATCACCAACAGATGGATTTAATTATCGATGATGGATTTGTTACTCACAAGGGAACCTCCCCATCGCACCCCCCTCAGATTTAGTTATAAGTTGGCACAGTGGATAGGCCTTGATAAACTGAACACAGATCAATTGAGAAAACAGGAACAAGTTGTGTGGAACTGTGAAAAAATAAGCAAAGTATACAAACTGAGTAGCCCATGAGCGACATACGCAATATCATGGAGACAACTAGCACATGAGCGCCGTGGTCTCGTGGTAGCGTGAGCAGCTGCAGAGGGAGAGGTCCTTGGTTCAAGTCTTCCCATCGTGTGAAAATTTTACTTTCTTTATTTTTGCATAGTTATTATCTGTCCGTTCGTTCATTGACGCCTCTGTTCACTGTAATAAGTTCAGTGTCTGTGTTTTGCGACCGCATCGCAAAACCGTGCGATAAGTAGACGAAAGGACGTGCCTCTCCAATGGGAACTGAAAACATTTGATCGCAAGGTCATAGGTCAACCGATTCCTCCACAGGGAAACACATCTGATATATTCTTTACGACACTGGTGACGGCATGTGCGTCACATGACAGGAATATGTTGTCGGCCCACCTAACTTGTACACTTGGCGAATGGGTAAAAAGGTTCTTCTGCCTTGCCCGATTTAGGTTTTCTTGTGAATGTGATAATCACTCCCAAAAAAGTGATGAAAACCTAAGAGTTTGTCACATAAACTGAAAATAAAAAATTAAACTTTTCACTCGATGGAAGATTTGAACCAAGGTCCACGGCGCTCCTGCGTTTCCTGTGTCCTTGATGTTGCCTATCTTCCCATGAATTACTCAGTTTGTATTTTTGGTTATTTTTTCACAGTTCCACACAACTTCTTCCTGTTATCTCAATTGATCTGTGTTCAGTTTTTCAAGGCCTATCCACTGTGCCAACTTATAACTAAATCTGAGGGGGGTGCGATGGGGAGGTTCCCTTGTCAGCAGACATCCAATGGCTAGTCCGTGGTTGAAGTCACTAAGCTCCCCTGACCGACCCATTCTACTGTCACTGCGTGTTTACTGACATCACAGCACTCCCCGCCTCCTCTTATACTGGCAGGTCCACTTCTCGTGACGTCTAGTGTTCAATTCTTTATTGCCTAAAGTGTCCGGATACTTCTGATCAGATAGTGTATGTAGGTGTTGCTTAACGCTTCTCTGGTATACGTTTCCGCCTCATTTATTACTTAATCTAGAAAGTGTTTTTATGATCATTGTTCGCGAATGAGTTTGTTCCGTCAAACGACAGAATGAAAGTTTCCTTGTTTATCAGAGGCTAAATATTTTATTTTTTCAAAGACTTCTAAATTACTAATTAATATCTTCTGCACCAGGACCCATTTTTATGTTTACGTGTAGAGTTGTCAACATGTGCAATGGATGGCGTAAAGTTGCTTGTGATTAAAAACTGAAATTTTGCAGTTGGTTCTTCCTCGATCACTCATCTATATTTTTGTTCAAAATGGTTCAAATGGCTCTGAGCACTATGGGACTCAACTGCCGTGGTCATTAGTCCCCTAGAACTTAGAACTACTTAAACCTAACTAACCTACGGACATCACACACATCCATGCCCGAGGCAGGATTCGAACCTGCGACCGTAGCAGGCCGGCCATATTTTTTTTTTTTTTTGTCAGTGTAACCGTTTCTATTTTTTCACTTCGGTAATTTGAACCATACGCTTCTTGCTAAGTAGTTGATGGTCACCATGTTGTTGCAACTGCTAAGAAGGAGTTTCATATGACTTACCCTGGCTAAGCGATCTACATACTATTAGAAACCTTTCATCTATTAAAAACCCACAGTATTGTCACAAGTGTTGTGTCGACAGTTCGTCGCTTTTGCTTCCTTCGCTGTTTATTATTTAAGTCGTCGACAGTTTTGTAGAAGCAAAATTAAAGACAAAAATGTGTTTTGCACGAGTATCTTGGCTGAGTTTAAAACTGCGATGACCACCACCAAATGAACACAGGGCGTTTTTCATTGGTCCCATTACTCGTTCAGTTTCTTTCAAGATATCTTTCTGTCTTCTCACCTTCTAACAGGTAAATTTCTAAAAGTCTGGAATCAAATTCGTTAGTCATCTATACTTTTCGACATTTTCCTTGTCCTTTCCTCCGGTGATTATGATGCCTAATCAGCTAACAGCCTGCAAACGAACACATTATTCTAAAACATTAGTATCATCTAGTACCATATTACGCCTATATTTACCTTACTGAAAATCTAGGCACTGGTACTGACCCCTCCGAACGTGTGGGTAAAAACTTTAAGGAAACGAGGCTCTGGAATGGAACAATTGTTGGTAATTATTTCTATGCATTAATGATAAGTTGGTATTCCGAAACGATAAGTAAATGTAATCGCTGCCATTAACCAAGCTTCAGAGTAGAATGGTCCGCCATGAAGTCAATCCGTGTATACAACACCAAGTGTGAAAAAAATGTTCAAATGTGTGTGAAATCTTATGGGACTTAACTGCTAAGGTCATCAGTCCCTAAGCTTACACACTACTTAACCTAAATTATCCTAAGGACAAACACACACACCCATGCCCGAGGGAGGACTCGAACCTCCGCCGGGACCAGCCGCACAGTTCATGACTGCAGTGCCTAAGACCGCTCGGCTAATGCCACGCGGCACCAAGTGTGAATGAGTGCTCCTTAGTTCCCATTATCACAACGACAATACTACGCGGTCCCTGCAAATCAAAATGTGTGCTCAGCTTGCTGATAGCTCGTGCCTCTACCTTACTACGAACTCAAAATGGCTGAAACTTCTCGCTTCACATCGGATGTACATATACTGCGAACTAAACACTAGTGACATCTCTCGCATCAGTACCGGACTCACAGTAGTTCCCCGCTGTGAGGCGGTGTGTTCCACACAAATGCCCCTGATGATTTTTCGCTCTGTCATGTTGGTTTTTCCATTCCGGGTGGCTGATATTATACATATCTCCCACTAAAGACGAAATATCTGCACTATTTTCAAAAATAACACACTCTTTCCGCGTCACCTGTATCTCTCAGAAGTGCAGTTTTGTCCCGGTTTATAGGCTTTTATCTCAGAATTCCATTATTTTCAATTTTCTGAGTTTACCTGCTTGACATTTTGAAGATCCTTGTTCTGTAGTGACTGTCATCATGTTTTTGCTTGGGCGTTTTTGGCAGTCTGTGACCTGCAATTTCCGTAGTTTCTACAAATCAAGTTAAACCTGTCATTTGCGTAACCAAGCCCTTACGTAATATTCCCTCAGTTTTTCTTTATTTCTCACCATCACAAATAACCGCGTTAGTTATAAAAAGCCTGTGACCAAAACTAACAATATGTCTCAACTCAAATGCTTTTGAGTTTTTCCTCAGTCACATTTGAAGTGATTTCGGAATTTGTTGGTAAGTACCCTTCTAGGGAAATCTGCAACGATCTTCCTTTCAAGGACTATCAGTCCTTTAGAAAATATTGTTAAATTCTCCGTATGAATATGTTTCCCTTCGTTAATGCTTGCGTAGTGCACATTCTAAAGCTTTTCCTGGATCAGTTAACAGTATCTGTAAGTTTACTTTTATTTATGGCGTTTACGATGTAAGTTTCGAAAAGAAAAACGCCTATTGTGTTCTATGAAGAATTCTGCACTGCCTAGTCACATTAATGTGACCACCTGTGTCTCAATAGCCTGAACAACCACCTTTTGCAATGCGGACCGCTGGGAGACGTGCAGGAGAGTCAGTGAGTTTGAGGAAGGTACCGACATGGATGTAGAGCCATGAAAACTTCAATGCCGTGGCGAGCTGCGCAAAGTCTCTCGGTTGAGGACCCATGGCGCGAACAGCCCATTCGAGGTGGTCCCACAAATTCTCGATTGGGTTCAAATCCGGAGAGTTTGGTGACCAGGGAGTGCAGTAAACTCATCCCAGTGCTTTTCGAACGTTCGAACTACGCACATACACTGCGAGCTGTGACATGTTGCATTGTCCTGCTGGTAGAACCATCGAGCAGAGGAAAATAAAACTGAATGTAGGGGTGGACACGGTCCCAAAGATAGTGCATACTTATATCGGTCCAGTCTGCATTCCAGAAAGACGAGATCACCAACGGATGGCCCCGACGTGGGCCCTTCCGACGACTATTGCAGGGTGTTTGCTTTCAGACGTTCCACGCTGTACACACCAACAGCCATCTGTGCGATGGAGCTTAAAACGTGATTCATCAGAAAAGACCAATTGTCGTAACTCAGTGGACGTCTGGTTACTGTGATGACGTGCAAATTATTGTCTTCATCGCCGATGGACAGCAAGCATGAATGCATCGATCAGGCGCCTGCTGTCGAGGCCCATACACAACAACGTTCGCTGAACAGTTGTTGGGGAGACACTGTTGGTAATTCCTTGGTTCATCTAGGTGGTCAGCTGCTCAACAGTTGCACAACTATTAGCCCGTACACATCTCAGCCGTCGTTCACCCATGTCATCTATGGCCCGTGGTGCACCACAGTTACCTCGACGCCGGTTGTGGATAGCGCCATTTTTCCATGTACGATATACTTGAACCACGGCATCACGCCAACAGTTTACAAACCTAGCCATTTATGAGATACTAACACCCTTGGCCCGAAAGCCTATGATCACACCGTTTCGGACGTCAAATAAATCTCTCAGTTCCCGCATTACGACAACGACTGCAGTGTTATCCACGTTCTCGTGACACCCTAATTTACATATCCTCCACTGATACTGCTGCCACCTTCCGTCTATGTGTGGTTATTGCACGGCGATGTCGAAAATAGGCGGTGGCCACATTAAGGTGACTGCAGCGTGTATAAAAAATTAAAAACTGCTTGCTTGCTTGACAGCCGCGCTGGATTAGCCGAGCGGTCAAGGGCGCTGCAGTCATGGACTGTGCGGCTGGCCTTGGCAGAGGTTCGAGTCCTCCCTCGGGCAGGGGTATGTGTGTTTGTCCTTAGGATAATTTAGGTTATGTAGTGTGTAAGCTTAGGGACTGATGACCTTAGCAGTTAAGTCCCATAAGATTTCACACACTTTTTGTTTTTTGCTTGCTTGATATTCTATGCCTGTACTCCACAAGCTATCGAACAGTTTCTGGTGGTATCCCACTTTCCGCCTCACAAGATACGATACCCAAATACTTATAACACGATCACACACAGAACAAAGTTTACATATTCGCAGGCACACGACTTCCCTCAAGTAAATAAGTGACGACTTAGGCATCGGTCTTCGAAAATTTGAGTACAGCGTAGCCTGTACATGGTGGGATAAACTCTGATGAAAAGTATAAAATTTGTTTCTGGATAACTTTAGTAATTTTTTGTCATATACATGCAAAGAAAAAGGCATGATGAGAAGGAAAACATGTTCCCATTATATTAAATTACAATTAAATAAATAATGTGACTGGTAACATTAGAAAACAATTAATTGATTCATAACTGTCGCGGTACATACGAGTACAATTAACCGCTTGCGAGAGTCCACATCTGTCAAACTCTTCTGATGCAGTAAAAGTTGATGGACTCCTGACTCTCCTTAGTTAGTCGCTGTAGTAATTATCAGCAACTCTACTGAAGGAGCAACACAACAACTTGTGCATAAAACACTATTTAGCCTTCACTCTTTATACGACGACTCACTCTCACTGCCCTTTACAGACAAGCTCTTAACATGAACATACAAAAAAGCCTTAATGCCGTCCGTCGAACGTTCGGGTCATCGGTATTCTTTGGAGCAGCGTACGGTGCAGACGTCTCTTTGCTGCACTAATGGGTGACGTAAGGCGCAGCTCGACCGAAGTCGGCAGCGGACAAAGGTCGAAACGAATATCTCAGACAGACAAACCACAACAACAACAAAACGTACTCTGAAGAAACTATCATCTCAACTAGGGATAACTTTAAACCTCCAGCTCCTCTTCCCATTAACGCGGAACATGTCACGCTCGTTCGTTCATACGCTATTGCAGCACGTGATTCTCCTACCAATCCATTAGACACATCAAAATTATAACTTAGGAAATACTGGGAAAATCTCGAACCCTTACACGCTATTCCCATAGATCATAACTGGTGTGTAGTGTAGCAATATCATTTAACTACGAACGTTTAGAGGCTGTTCTGTAGGTGTCCTCATTGTTCTGAACTCTCCTTTGCCACACGATAAGCACACCTGCATTCAAAAGTTCCGGTACGCGCCAATCGTACTTCAGTCTACTGGAGTTAAGTCGCATTTAACGCAGCAGAAGCAGTGGTGTAAGATTTCTTTTCGTAACGCAAGCCTCTGATGCCGCATTTAAAGCTTGGGGTTGCGATCCGCCGCTCCAGGAAGAGAACGGGGCTCGCTGAGGCTGCGGCGGCAGCCACGGCAATAACTCAGACCACTAATGAAGTTACCGGCCACGGCGCCGCGCCGCAAACCTGCCAAACTTGGCTGTGAGCCCTTCTGCTTCCCTGGCCTGCGTCTTCGGAATCTGGAAGCGAGGCGCGACGAAATACGAAACTATTCCGTTCATTATGGCGGTGAACGGTAAGTGTAAGAATGAAGGTCTCACTGGTGCTCTCATTTTCTATCGACGGCCAATTATCAGCGAAAGTATGTGAAAGTCCGCTCACCTCTTTTGAACTCCATGACTGTCCAGTTCTCAGTCGGTGTAATTCATTCACCATTGCAGTTTCGCAACACTTGATGACGTGAGCACTCGAAGGGATATTGTTCAGGGATTCTGGTTGAAAATTAATCAAACCGACAAACTGTAAGAATGGATTCCTGGTTGGAATTGGAGAAAAAAGTTTCTATGAACACATGTCCGGAAATGTATCGTTGCCACGGTAGACGGCGCTGACGAATGACAGTTCCTCTGACCACTTGCCGTGTGTTCCTTATGTGTCGTAGGTTGGCCGGCCGCGATGGCCGAGCGGTTCTAGGCGCGTCAGTCCGGAACCGCGCTGCTGCTACAGTCGCAGGTTCGAATCCTGCCTCGGGCATGGATGTGTGTGATGTCCTTAGGTTAGTTAGGTTTAAGTAGCTCTACGTCTAGGGAACTGATGACCTCAGATGTTAAGTCCCATAGTGCTCAGAGCCATGTTTTTGTTGTAGGTTTTTTTTTTTTTTTTTTTTTGACGCAGCGTACTGTAAGCAGCAGAATGGCCAGTACTCATGTCGGCAACAAGCCAAGACGATGTTTGTGTACGGCAAAACAGATAGAAAAAGTTGAGAGGCAGCGTGGCTATAACAAAACAAGTACCAACCATATCACACAACGTCTTTTTTGGCGTTTTTGTGATCATAGGTCCTTTCAGACAGACGAAAGTCCAGGAAGGCGGCGGACTGTGCGTACACGAGATTTGGAGGGCCGGATTCTACAAAATATTGAGACGAACCCTAGTCCAAGCTCTGGGCAAGTGGCCCGGGAACATGGTGTAAGCCAAAGTATGCTTATGTGACGACCACTATATTCCGTATCACCTGCAGTCCCATGGAGACCACTGAACATCAGTATGTGTTCGATGCAGGTCTGTACAATGTTCCAGGACGATTTGTTGTCGTTGAAAGCACATCGTCCATTTCCAGACATATCTTCATTGGACTCCTCGTTTTCCAGCCAAGATTTCGTCGCTCGAGAGAGATACATATAAGGTGCAGAAGGGCCTGTGAGCAAAATGACAACGATAGTCTATGACTCCTCGTTGTCTAGATTCTAAGACTTGAACGGGAATCACGAGAAGTGCGAGTGTGGGTAGGTGAATTAATAATCTATGAGAAGAAGTAGATAGGTGTGTGACATATGGAGTCGGTCCAGGAAGTGTCCTCGGACAGCGTAAGTAGGGGACCGCTCGCGATAAGCGGGAAATCTGTGTTAGAGGCCCGGTCCGGCACAAATTTTCGTGTCACTTTAGGTTGTACATATATACCTACTAGAGGGAACTTAAATTTTAGAAATAAATTTCAGTTTTAATTTTGATTATGCACAGTGAGGTGACAAAAACCATAGAATACCTCCAAGTATCGTGTCGGACCTTCCCCAGCTTAGTGCAGCAACTCGACATTACATGGACTCAATAAGTCATTGGAAGTCCGCTGGAGAAATACAGACCCATGCTGCCTCTATAGCCGTCCAAAATTGAGAAAGGGTTGTCGGTGCAGGATTTGGTGCACTAATTGACGTCGCCATTGTATCCGATAATCGATGGGATACATGTCGGGTGATGCGGGCGGCCAAATCATTCACTCGAATTGTTCAGAATGTTCTTCAAACCAGTCGCAAACAATAGCTGCCCAGTGACATGGCGCATTATTATACCTAAACGTTCCATCATTGTTTGGCTGCAAATGGTCTCCAAGTAGCCGAACATAACCATTTCCAGTCATTCACAGGTTCAGTTGGACAAGAGGATCCAGTCCATTCCATGTAAGCATAGCCCACTCCATTAAAGCCTCCACCAGGTTGCATGGTGCCTTAATAACAACATGGGTCGACGGTTTCGTAGGGGCTCCACCACACTCGAACCCTACCATCAGCTCTTACCAACTGAAATTGGGATTTATCTGACCATGTCACGATTTGCCATTCGGCTAGGGTTCAACCTAAATGGTCACGAGTCCAGCAGAGGCGCTGCAGGCGATGTCGTGCTGCTAGCAAAGGTACTCGCGTTGGTCGACTGCTGCCATAGCACATTAACGCCAGATTTCACCACACTGTCTTAACGGATACGTTCGTCGTACGTCCCACATTGATTTCTGCTGTTATATCAAGAAATATTGATTGTCTATGAGCACTGACAACTCAACGGAAACGCTGTTGCTCTCGGTCGTTACTTACGGCCGTCGGCCACTGCGTAGCACGTATTGAGAGATAATGCTTCAAATTTGGTATTCTCGGCAGACTATTGACACGGTGGATCTCGGAATATTAAATTCCCTAACGATTTCAGAAATGGAATGACTCGTGCGTCTAGCTCCAACTACCATTCGGCGTTCAAATTCTGTTAATTCCCGTCGTACGGCCATAATCACGTCGAAACTCTTTTCATAAGCATCACCTGAGTAAAAATGACAGTTGCACCTATGCACTGCCCTTTTGTATCTTGTGTACGTGTTACCACTGCCATCTGCGCATGTGGATATCGCGAGCCAACGACTTTTGTCAGCTCACTGTGTATTAGTGAAAACCGACACTGATGATGAACCAATATAAACGAATTTATATTGGAATATGTTAATATATAAAGCAGTTTTAATCTCGATTATCTGCAGACTGAAGTGGTCGCTGCTTCTACATTTTTTCCCAGCAGAATATCATTACAAGACGGAGTGATTCTCCTCACCATAGGTAGATTATTGAAATGCAGTGTACGGAAATCGTTACAGCTGACGTCAAACTTGCCGGAAAGAGCCAATTTGCGACCTATGGTGTGGTTCAAGGAATATACAATATTATTCCGTACTTTATAAGTAAAATAATTTTACAGTTGTTTACGTTTGTTGACTATTCCGTTGGTTCTTGATAGAATAATTTATAATTATAAATGAAAAGCACAGTATTATGTATTTAGCACATGCACAATATTGTGCTTTAAATTGGTAACTATGAAGTTATTCTATCGGAAAGCAATGGAAGAATAAGTCAAGACGAATATTTTATACATTATGTTGTGAATTGGCAGGAGCCAATTCACGGAGTTTGGAGGAAGCCGAAGGGCACGCGTTTAAGCTCACGCAGGCTGGCGTGAGGTCTGGAAAATGACAAGGAATTATAGTAGCCAAAAATAGTACATAGCTTGTGGAATACTTAACTTTAATCCATAATTGGAGAACATCGCTCTTGTTGATACATTAATTGCAATCTCAATATAAACTGGTAATGGCGCCTTGCTAGGTCGTAGCAAATGACGTAGCTAAAGGCTATGCTAACTATCGTCTCGGCAAATGAGAGCGTATTTGTCATTGATCCATCTCTGGCAAAGTCTGCTGCACAACTGAGGCGAGTGCTAGGACGTCTCTCTAGACCTGCCGTGTGGCGGCGCTCGGTCTGCAATCACTGACAGTGGCGACACGCGGGTCCGACGTATACTAACGGACCGCGGCCGATTTAAAGGCTACCACCTAGCAAGTGTGGTGTCTGGCGGTGACACCATACATTATGAATGATAAAACACAATGGTATAATAGTCTACAATATTGATTATTTAGCTAACCGCTTTCCGCTTTCGGCTGTTAGACCATCATAAAGTACTAAGATTAATCTTATCTTTGCATCCGATGATGATTCATAGCTGAAAACTTGTTACTTAAATAGTAAATATTTTTACACATAACGCTTCTAACTAATCATTTGCACTCCATAGTAACTTCTGGTTTAAAAGGCTATAATCGGATGACAACTAGTGACAGTTAACGCAAATGGATAAGAAGTGGAACATTCAAACTTTCGCATTTAGTTCAGAATAGTAAATTGTGCATTCTGCCAGCTGGGCGACTTGACCTTAGTGGTCTTCGAAGTATGTTGGCTGCATATCAATATATCATACTGTATCAATATCGATGTCATAGAAGGATAAATATGCACTTAAAAATCCAATTGTCTCGCGAATTTCAGCGAAACTGACCTCTTAAAGGAGCTGAAAAACGAAGCTTTGCGGCTGTGCACAGGGAACTCATATCGTATTTCACCGATTGCTAAAGAAATAACCTTTTGTCAAAATATCAGTCTAGTTTCATTTGACGTGTTGTTGTCTACTGCAACAGTGCAATTATAAAAACGGCGATATACTCCTTATATCAGACTTTTTTATACTCAGTTGAAGCAAACAACGCCATGTATGTGCTCGTAATGCATTTGTCTGTCATAGCTGTTTATTCATGGAAATTCATTAACACTAATGTTTACTCCCTATTTTGACGCACTGGGATAGCTATTACCACGAGCTCTTGCCCAGGCATATGGAAAAGCATGTTCCGAGAGTCTAGAAGAGAGTAGTTACCCACTCGAAATCAGTTATTCATTAAACTTCACAAAAGTGACATGTTTTGACAATTACGAGAGGCGTTCAGTAAGTAAGGCAACACTTTTCTCTGAAAGCAGGTTGGTTTTATTCAGGATTACAATACATCATATTATTCCCCACTCTTTTGGCTTCAAAACCCTATTTCTCAACATAATCTCTGTCCAATGCGACGGCCTTACGCCACCTTACTGGGAGGGCCAGTATGCTCGCATGGTACCATTCTACTGGCCGACGTCGGTGCCAAAATTTTGCTGCATCAGTAACCTCCCCCTCATCGACGTACTGCTTCCCCCAGAGTGCATTCATCATTGGGCCAAACAGATGGAAGTCGAAAGGTACGAGATCCGGGCTGTAGGATGGAAGAGGAAAAAAAGGCCAGTGAAATTTTGTGAGCTCCTCTCGGGTGCGAAGATTTGTGTAAGGCCTTGCATTATCGTGGGGAAGGAGAAGTTTGTTTGCATTTTTGTGGCGATGATCACGCTGAAGTCGATTCTTCAGTTTACTGAAGGTAGAACAATACACTTCAGAGTTGATCGTTGGACCATGAGGGAGGACGTCAAACGTAATAACCCCCCAGAGTTCCAGAGGACCATCATCATGACTTTACCACCTGAGGGTGCGGCTTTGAAATTTTTCTTCGGAGGAGAATTAGTGTGGCGCCACTCCATGGATTGTTGGTTTTTTTTTCAGCTTCGAAGTGATGACTCCATGCTTAATCGCTGTGACGATGTTCGACAAAAGCGTGCCACGATTACCCTCGAAACATGCAAGCAATTCCGCCAGATGGTCCTTCGCTTCTCTTTATGGTTTTCTATTAGACGTCAGGGAACCCAGACAACACACACAGTTGAGTACCCAAACTGGTGGACGAGTGTGTCAGTGCTGCCATCAGAGACGTCCAGTTGAGCAGTGAGCCATCTGACTGTGATACGTCGATCACTTCGAATTAAAGTGTCTGCATGTTCCAAAAGTGCAGAAGTCATCTGTGTACAGCCGGCCGGCACGCGGGAGATCGGAGGGGTCTGCGCGACATTGTTGTACTGATGACAGACGCCTCGCCCAACAAGTACCGTGCTTTTGTTGACTGCCAGGTCTCCACAGACATTCTGCAAGCCCCTATGAACATCTACGATGCTCTGGTTTTCCGGCAGAAGAAACTCAATGACAACTCTCTGCTTGGGACTCGCCTTCGCGGGACGCCGTTTTGAAATCTACATATTGCGCCGCCACCTATCGGAACTTCATGAAACTATAGGGGTTGAAGTGGGAATATTCCACGATGGCCCACAATAAATTCCGCATATTTTCAATCGAAATTGGCTGAGAAAAAAGTGTTGCATTACTTATTCAACGGGCCGGCCGCTGTGGCCGAGCGGTTCTAGGCGCTTCAGTCCGGAAACGCGCTGCTGCTACGGTCGCAGGTTCGAATCCTGCCTCGGGCATGGGTGTGTGTAATGTCCTCAGGATAGTTAGGTTTAGGTAGTTCTAAGTCTAGGGGACTGATTACGTCAGATATTAAGTCCTATAGTGCTTAGAGCCATTTGATCTTATTCAACGCCCCTCGTATATAAATTCCTAAAATTTAATTTTACAGTATAATAGGCTCATAGTGAATACAAGTAGCTTATTCAAGTAATTATTAATCAACAACGAGCGTTATATTATTGTTTTTAAATGATACGTGATTTTAAGAATTCCATTTTGGCCGTGGCCGTTCCCACAGTCTCGGAGATAGGATCTGCCTATCACTGAAACATGTGATGTCGCTGTTTACAACGCCGAGACAGGGGAGCTGTATCCCGTCTAAGATGGTGAGTTTATGACTGCATACAGTTGGGAGGTATTTGAAGTTAGAAGTTTAAAAAGTTTCGTAATTTTAATGCCAAACGGACTCTAATAGGAACTTATGGGTTAACTTGTAAGTATCCTGGTGATAATATCCTGTTTCGTAACTTATTCTGTTATAACTGTTAAATTCATGCTCTCTTATTTATGTGAAACTGTCAATATAAGCACAAAAGTAATTTGTCATGTTAAAAACGAACTTCGCCGAGAAAGATAAATATGTTTATGTCATTCCCACTTTCTATGAAAACTTTTACCCATTGCTATCAGTGTTCTTTTAGGTCCACGGCTATGGAAAGCTTTATTATTATAACCTGTCCTTTAAGAGCAGAAATAGAGAGAACCAGGGAGACGGTGCTGCTGGGCTCAGCACTACCTGGAAGGAGTAATGTACGAGATACGATCGTCCAGGGCAGGTTCTTCTAATATGCAGTCGCGCTAGTTGACTTCACGTGGCGTAACAAAAGGGTCATTAGGAGCAGAAAAGCTTAAGGAATGAAGTGAGTCATGATTTTACCAAAATCATGGTTTCAGTGTTCAGCGGAAGTCTTTTTCTGGCAACCTAGGGAAACTGAATCACGAGGGCATCGTGGGAATTAGACCTCCAATAAGTGTCTTGTTCACTATTCACTTACCATCTGCTCGGTACGTACCACAGATTTATCTACGTAGATAACGCGCTGTTCGTGAAAGTACCAGTAAATGGAAGCAGGTCTACTTGAGGTGCCATATATTGATACAGTTCGTTCCAAATTCTGAAACCACGTGTTTCTAGTTTTCAAACATACTATTAAAGCTAAAAATATTACACACGTTTGAAATTTTTATGTGGAATGTAAGGTTACATTCACTATTCCGACATTTTACATCATGTGATAATTGAGTACAAAACGAATAGCAATAGCTTAGTTATTAGTACAGTTGTGCCTATCCTGTTTGGAAGGTCAGTAATGTGATTTGGTGCTGTAGTGATTTCACCAGCTTATCCTGGTTAATTGTAATTATTGTATTATTAGCAGTGGTACGTTCTACAAGAATAACTTACACGTTTCGGGGATTGTCTTGCGGCAACGCTTCTTCTACAGGCAAACGTTAGTGTATTACAACAACTTAAAATTCAGCTTAAGTGAATATTATGTTCTTACATAGTAAATATATGTTAACGTATTCGCTTCAACTCCCAAAAATTGCGCATAAACGAGACAACCACTGTATTATTCCATCCGTAACTACAGACGGATTTCGAAGTTAATTTAAATATATATTCTAATCCTAAGTTGTCTTCTGCAAAATATTCCCTTAAAAGGCGTAAAGATTCGTATGACCTATGTTCCATTCTCGAAAATTTTTAACAACATATCACATATTTCGGAACGTCGTGTATGTATTTCTGTCCTCATATTACAGAACGGATTTTCAGATTAAGTATGACTTGTGTTGAAGTATTTTATTTCTTGGGATTGATAAAGAAAAACTGTACAGGAAAGAAAATAATTAAAATAATTAAAAAGCTCACCTTGCATATGAGTCAAAAAACTACTTCCGCCAGTGTGAGGGACAAGTACATTTCATCGTTACCTCCCGATACCTGGTATTGCTAGTCATACTTTTTATGCGTGTTGTGCACGTAACACAACCTGTCATTGCAAACATGAACGTTCCCTGAAGGTACTACAATTAGTTACACTGTGACGGTTCAATGGACCCTACTTTTTTTCCATTTTTCTGAAATGATAGAATATCATGATCGTTCCACAAGTGTGAAAGTGAACTGTTAAATATATTTGCTACAACTACATCTACGTGACTACTCTGCAATTCATACTCAAGTGCCTGGCAGAGGATTCATCGAACCACTTTCACTCTATTCTCTACCGCTCCACTCTCTAACATAATTGCTACCCCAACTCGTGTAACGTATCCTTGACAGTCTCTCCCCTATTTCGCTATAATACGAAACGAGCTGCCTTCTTTGAACTTTTTCGATGTCATCCGTCAGTCCAGACAGGTAAGGATCCCATACCAACAGCAATACAATACAGTTACACACCTGAGACGATACTCCAAGGGCTAGGAACTTGATTAAGAAGACGCTTGTGAGGAACGGTCTTTGGGAAATCTAGAAGTATGTCCATGGATTCAATTACGATAGCGCTCGGTAACACTGATTCATGTCATAAGAACCCTGATTCTACTGGATGAAAAGCCCAAGTGCACCCACTAACACATGGAAACTGTGTAGATGTGGTAGAGGAAGGTTAGGTTAGTGTACTTTGTATGTTTTTGGTCTGGAAACTGACGCAAAGTTCGCTCCCAATTACGTAATTAATCACAAAATTGGGCCTAATTACGCACCTACACGCATAGCGCTAAACAAGGACGGCATAAAAGCGCAATACAGCTAAAAAACTGACGATACCATACAACTGGTGTTATCCTGCAGGGAACAAATTTCGCAATACCACTCGAAACTAGTGACAAACACACTCGGACTTTACCCTACACCTACAAGCTGGTGGGAAAAAGGCAGGGGTGTAAGGTAATATCTTTCTTCTTTTTGGTGGGAAGCACATTCAACTGACAAGATGCTGTTGTTGGACAGATCGGAGTTTAAGAAGTGTGTTACCTGTAAGCGTACAGTATCTATCACTGTTTGACGTCAGAGTTCGCTACAGATTCCAGCTCAAAAACCATCCTGCAGCCCAGATAATCGAAGCTAATGCACGCTATCACAACTGATGGAAAAAAATGCGCCACAGTTCTAATTAACTTAGAAATTGTCGTGAAAAAACCAGCACTCGTAATGAACGGGTCATAATGCAGCACATGTACTGGGGGAAAATCGTCGTCCTACAAGACTGAGGAGTGCAGAGGAGGTGGTAGTTGAACGTGCGTTCTTCTCGATGTAGAATCACAAACTGCCAAAACCAAGGCCTTCTCGCTTCCCCTCACGACTCTGCCTCCCCCTCTCAACGATGCTCCGCCAAGCATCTCACGAACTGCTATCCCACTCTTATGTGGCTGCTACCACTTGTCTTTCAACCATTTGGCCGCTGCCTTAATGCGATGTTGGCCGCTGCCTTAATGCGATGCTCCTACTCCTGCACCTAGTCAACTAAACAACAGGAGATAAAAGGACAACCGTCTCAAGTGCAACTTGTTCGTCTAAAATGTAGCGACAGAGCCCCCATGCACCGCAGACATGCCGCCCCCCCCCCTTTCCACTCCCTTTGCGCTACTCAAGATATATGGCATGCCCTTAGATGACGGTCCTTGACAACACAAAAGGGAAATTAAGGAGCAAAACCCGCCCATTTGGAGAATGGTCCAGTTGGTCCGCAAAACTCGGCTTTCCACCATCTGGCCGGCTGCTGCCTTAAGGCGATGCTCAAACGCTAACACAGTAGTAGATAAAAGACGACTGCCTCAAGTGCAACTTGTTTGTCTAAAATATAGCGACAGAGCTCCCACATGCAGGCCCCCCACAGAGAGTGGCTGTGTCCGGCGACCGCCACAACAGACACGACCCACGAACCCTCGCCCACAGCACCCCACAGTTCGGCGATGGAGAACAGTTACATTTGACGTCAACGCATCTATAATCAAGCATCTATTTAAAAAATCAAAACACATTTGCGACCATAATAAATGTTCTCTTTCCACAAAAATGTGTGAAGTCCACTTTCTTTTACACTCCTGGAAATGGAAAAAAGAACACATTGACACCGGTGTGTCAGACCCACCATACTTGCTCCGGACACTGCGAGAGGGCTGTACAAGCAATGATCACACGCACGGCACAGCGGACACACCAGGAACCGCGGTGTTGGCCGTCGAATGGCGCTAGCTGCGCAGCATTTGTGCACCGCCGCCGTCAGTGTCAGCCAGTTTGCCGTGGCATACGGAACTCCATCGCAGTCTTTAACACTGGTAGCATGCCGCGACAGCGTGGACGTGAACCGTATGTGCAGTTGACGGACATTGAGCGAGGGCGTATAGTGGGCATGCGGGAGGCCGGGTGGACGTACCGCCGAATTGCTCAACACGTGGGGCGTGAGGTCTCCACAGTACATCGATGTTGTCGCCAGTGGTCGGCGGAAGGTGCACGTGCCCGTCGACCTGGGACCGGACCGCAGCGACGCACGGATACACGCCAAGACCGTAGGACCCTACGCAGTGCCGTAGGGGACCGCACCGCCACTTCCCAGCAAATTAGGGACACTGGTGCTCCTGGGGTATCGGCGAGGACCATTCGCAACCGTCTCCATGAAGCTGGGCTACGGTCCCGCACACCGTTAGGCCGTCTTCCGCTCACGGCCCAACATCGTGCAGCCCGCCTCCAGTGGTGTCGCGACAGGCGTGAATGGAGGGACGAATGGGGACGTGTCGTCTTCAGCGATGAGAGCCGCTTCTGCCTTGGTGCCAATGATGGTCGTATGCGTGCTTGGCGCTGTGCAGGTGAGCGCCACAATCAGGACTGCATACGACCGAGGCACACAGGGCCAACACCCGGCATCATGGTGTGGGGAGCGATCTCCTACACTGGCCGAACACCACTGGTGATCGTCGAGGGGACACTGAATAGTGCACGGTACATCCAAACCGTAATCGAACCCATCGTTCTACCATTCCTAGACCGGCAAGGGAACTTGCTGTTCCAACAGGACAATGCACGTCCGCATGTATCCCGTGCCACCCAACGTGCTCTAGAAGGTGTAAGTCAACTACCCTGGCCAGCAAGATCTCCGGATCTGTCCCCCATTGAGCATGTTTGGGACTGGATGAAGCGTCGTCTCACGCGGTCTGCACGTCCAGCACGAACGCTGGTCCAACTGAGGCGCCAGGTGGAAATGGCATGGCAAGCCGTTCCACAGGACTACATCCAGCATCTCTACGATCGTCTCCATGGGAGAATAGCAGCCTGCATTGCTGCGAAAGGTGGATATACACTGTACTAGTGCCGACATTGTGCATGCTCTGTTGCCTGTGTCTATGTGCCTGTGGTTCTGTCAGTGTGATCATGTGATGTATCTGACCCCAGGAATGTGTCAATAAAGTTTCCCCTTCCTGGGACAATGAATTCACGGTGTTCTTATTTCAATTTCCAGGAGTGTAGTTTTATTAGCAAAATCAGTATAGTTTTCACGTTCAACTGCAGTCTCATCTCATTATTTTGTGATGTCAAACGAAGTGTACCGCCACATATCACAAATGATCAGCAGAGACATGCCCACCCTGCGTAAAATCAGGAAAAAAACTTCTTCTCTTTTGATTCGAGAACTACCAATCACCACACAATCTCCTTGTTATTTCAAAACCGTTCTCAGAGAAAAGAAAAAGAGAGAATTGAAACTAAAAAAAATCTATATTAAGCAAATACTTCCAGCTTGTTGAACAAATTACACGACCTGAGAGCATCTCTCGCATTCAGTGTCTGTAGATAAACTGTCATGCACGTGTGTATTACAAACATTTCAGACAATCTTTCATGTCACTGGCAGACATGTCGGAAAAAAAACATTCATTTTATGTTTGACAACAAGAAGCTACAATTTAGGAGAACGATGCTGTTTTGTACATTATGGTTCAAAAGGCTCTGAGCACTATGGGACTTAACATCGGAAGTCATCAGTCCCCTAGAACTTATAACTACTTAAACATAACTAACCTAAGGACATCGCACACATCGATGCCCGAGGCAGGATTCGAACCTGCGACCGTAGCAGTCGCGCGGTTTCAGACTGTAGCGCCTAGAACCGCTCGGCCACCCCGTCCGACTGTTCATTATGACATGGCTCCTTTTACCAGTGGGATGCTATATCATACTAGATCTTACGAAACATATCGTGGGAGCCTGTCTCGCCCTGTGTAGGTGGGAGATTGAAATTTCGTTTAAAGATATCGCCGCAACGAAAAAAAAAAAAAAAAGAAATGCTTGTCAAGAATCATTCTATGGTGCCCTAGCCATCTCTTCCACCCATCAGGCGGCACGTCATTAATATCAATTTGATAGACTAATTAATTAAACTGATCATGAGAGTCACTTTGTATGGTGAGTAACTTTTTTTTCAGCAGTCGGATTACACTCGCCAAGTAGGACAATTGGGAATCCATGGAGGAAACACGATGTTCTTTTCGAGGAACACTATTGAGAAATGACATCTGATGCTGACCACAGAGGGATTCTACAACCCACAACATACATTTCGTGTAAGGATCGCGCTATTTAAAAACACGATTATAACCCCTATGTTACCATCAACCTGCATAAAAAGTGGTCTTGAGTCTACAGGCACACATGGTCGCTGATAGTATTACGCTTTCAGGCAGAAATGCTGTCCGAAATGCTGTCAGCAATTTGGAATCAAGTCTATCCATTCAACCACATATTGGCGTTGGATCCTGTAGAGACATCTTTTAATGATTACAGCCACTCGTGAATCATATTCGAGCGACTCTCGTATCTCGAAACGAGTCACCTTTATTCTTTTTTTCAAACCTATATGCTAAGAATCCCATACACCAAGAACTCCAGCGCTGTTTTTAGACAGTCCCCCTGTATCTTGTAATTGCTCTCCGCCCCGCCCTCCCTGCCGCTTAGTCCATGTGATCGTCCCAATGTAAGTTTCACCTGTACGGAAGTCAGAGAGTGCTATACCTTAGACCTTCTGCATCCTGTGGGGAAGCAGGACGAGCCGGGTTAAAGCCACAGGAGCGCGTTTTAACCATTCGGCTGAAACGGGAACACATTGTCATAGCTCCGCCAACCGTGTACAGTGTGTAAAGTCAGCGCCAAACAAAGCTTTGCCTTGCAACACGAGGTAGCAGGAGGGATAGTACGAGCAGTTATGGTGGTGTTTCTTGTGGGAAAAATTAGGAAGAGTACACATCATACATGGCATGGAGGAAGGACAAAGATTTTGCAACACATCTCCAAACTAGATACAGGTAGTCCGAAGGAGATCTGTGTCTCTCAGGGTGCATTTATTACTATCACCCCAACATATGTGGCGATCCTATTAAATGTATAGGTATTGGTTCATTGGAGCAGGTGGTTCGTGATCGAGGTCGCTTCCACAGACCGGTGTAAAGTTTCATTACCTGTACTGTAGGATGACCATAACCAACAGACTATCAATCACAAGAGAGGGTTACTGTATTGCTCCTTCATAAGCAGTTTAATACATTGTTTCTTTCGGTTGTAACACCTCCAACCCGTGTCAGCTGCTGCTAAACCGACATTAACATGCTTTGACCATGTGGCTCTCACAGAGAACTGAACATTGCATGGCATAAACTGTACAGCTACCACAACACAGGCTGGTAGAAATTAAACAGAGTCGTAATGTTTCTCATTGACGAAAATGTGGAATACATCGCAACATATGGAAACTGGAAGAGTTTTCGGTATTGTAGAGCGCTTCCTACAGGTATTCGAATGTGATTACTTTTTTGTTAGCAGAAGAGCCAACACCGTGTTACGAGTGGAGGCCGAAATGCACGCGTTTTATCTCACGCAGGCTGGCGTGGAGAGGGAAGAACTATACTGACGTGAAGTTTGTAACATGACAAGGAATGAGAGTTCAGAAAGTGGACGTAAAAAGTTGATACTTAACTTTAATCCATTAATGATGAATGTCGCTCTTGATGGTACATGATTCACAATATTATCTGTTCAGAATACATTCTCGAAGATAGTACTTATAGTAACGGAATATGGCGCCTTGCTAGGTCGTAGCAAATGACGTAGCTGAAGGCTATGCTAAACTGTGGTCTCTGCAAATGAGAGTGTATGTAGACAGTGAACCATCGCTAGCAAAGTCGGCTGTACAAGTGGGCGATTGCTAGGGAGTCTCTCTAGGCTAGACCTGCCGTGTGGCGGCGCTCGGTCTGCAATCACTGATAGTGGCGACAGGCGGGTCCGACGTATACTAACGGACCGCGGCCGATTTAAAGGCTACCACCTAGCAAGTGTGGTGTCTGGCGGTGACACCGCAATTACCTGTAGAGTTACTTTCATTTTCCCATCTAAAGAGTATCGGATGTCTCGGTACTCCGTTTCGAAAAGCATAGTTCCTTCATTTTGCAGTTATTTACATGATTACTATTCCGGTGTTAACCATCACTGGAAGGTGCTGTTCACAACACGTGTGAGGTAGCACAAATAAAATGAGGTACTGTTATCTAATTGGTGGAAAAAATAAAAAAAATTTAAAATAAAAACATGTAGGGTATCCCAGCATATGCAAATAGGACGAGTCTGTAGCAATGAGAAACGCTTCCAAACAATTGTATTAAGGTGACGACCTCTACATTTAATCCCATGCTCTACAGGGGCAAGTAGCAAGTATCTAGTTTTCCGTCAGGGTTCCCTCCATCTCAACGGAGTGGTGTCAGTCAGCCATTATGCAGTAATCAAAAGCGTACCCAGTGGATGGATGGGATTGGAAAGATGCCATTGATGTGGAGCAATGTACTGTAATACACACTGCAGTTGATAATGAGATCACTTTTAGCAATTTTACCCAGAAGTCGGAGAGAGCAATATCCACCACATTTTGCAACCTGTTTAGAAACAGAGTGAGCTGAGGTAATGCTATAGGAGTATGTTTTGACCACTCGATGGAAGTGGGAACATGTAATTGTAAATCCGTCACCCGTGTACAATGTGTAAGGTCGGTATCAAATGAAGCCTGCTCCAGCAACACGACGATAGTACGAACAGTTACGGTGGTGTTTCTTACTGGAAAAATTGGGAAGACTCATCATTGAAGCAGATCCGCGTCCCTCATGATCCATTCACGTCTATTACCCAAACATTCTATCATCGTTATTCTGTACTATCCAGCAGAGAAAAATTAGGAACTATAAAAGCTCCGTTAATTACATCCGATAGATTTTTACCACATCTCTCTCTTCCCATCTATCGAAAACGAATACCATTTATGTGCCAGCATCGAGCATATGCGGTGATCCTATTAAATATACAGGTATTTATCCATTGGAGCAGGTGGCCAGTGATTGACGTCTCTTGCACAGGCCGAGGTGGTTTCATCACCTGTGCTGTACGAGAACCGTCTCCTTCATGTTATCTGTCGCAGGAGAGGGACCCTGTTTCGTTGTTTGAAACACCGCTTTTTCTGCTGTAACACACTTTGTACATTGTCATACATTTTGACCGGCCACGACTTCAAGGTCTGTGTCAGATTCTAAACTGACATTAACACGTTAGGTCCATTGACTCCCCTAGGAAACTGGACATCGCACAGTGTACATCACAGTACGTGGTAATCGACAGCGTACCTAGATTGTTGGAATGGAAAGAGACACCGTCGATGTACTGTAATAGTAAGCATCATAATTGATAGTGCGAACAATTTTAACAATTTTATCGTAATTTCAACTCCGACCAATGACGTGGCAGCATGTTCATCAATTTCTGTATCATCACTAAACATCCCCTCCACTACTTTGTTAGTACCATCGCGAATGTAAGTAGATAACTATGCATTATGTTCATTCATTGTTAATTGTCGAACACATACACCAAAGAATACCAGACAGCGACGTACATGTCTCTAGCACTTCGATCATAGTGCGCAACTTACGGTTTTTCTCTATGTGGATGAGAGTCACAGGGCATTCTCACATTCTTAGGATAAAGTTAGAGACCGAAAAATCTCCTTGCATTGTCTTTGACCAACGCTCCATCCAGCTGACCAGACGTAGACCGCTACATTCCACGTTTCGTGTAGGAACAATGTGAACCGAGGCTGTAACTGCTGTCCCGCATCCATCCAAGAGAAGAACAAGAAACGGGTGGTTTTTATGCATCATGGAGCTCCAGACAGCCGGAGCTTGCTGCATTTTACGTAAATCAACTGCACTAGCAATTGTAAAGTATTGTTGTAGTGTCTGGGGTCAGTACCAAGAAGGTATTGGTAAGAGAGAAGATAAACACATGCACTCCTAAGGCTACAATGTTCTCCACTTAAAACACGCTATGATGTTAGATCGTTGTGGTTTCTGACCTATTATTCATATGGAATGCAACACTGTTACTATCCCAATGTAAGAAATGTATTTCCAGCGCATAACATACATTCTCCTTGCCGGTTTCTCTACAATAAATTATGGTGATAAACTGTAAAATGAAAAACTACTTCCTTAAATCATCGATTCCTTGTGATACATGTACAATATAGCTTTCCAGAGGTGTATAGCCCCCACTATTCACATCTGATCACGGTTCAGAAATTATACTATGCTCGCATCAGTACTATACAAAATGATCGTTAGTAACGGGGAAGGCCTCTTACAAAGAAAGGGACAAACGCATAGCAGCGGTGTTTGACATATGAAAATACGTGCCATTCCGGCAACAGCTCCGTAAACAGGACATCTGTCAAGAAGATGTATACACGGAGATTGTAGTACCTCACAAACACATGTCGCTAACTTAGAATCACCGTAGTTATGAAACTGAAGACTCAAAAACTTGGTTCAAATAGCTTTGATCACTATGAGACTTAACATCTGTGGTCATCAGTCCCCTAGAACATAGAACTACTTAAACCTAAATAACCTAAGGACATCACACACATCCATGCCTGAGGTAGGATCCGAACCTGCAACCGTAGCGGTCGTGCGGTTCCAGACTGAAGCGCCTAGAACCGGCCACAAACTGAAGACTCGATTTTATACCCGAGATGTGGCAAGTGAGTGGAGTACTTTTCATATATCTTCGTGCGTCTGAGGAATGTGTCGAAACAGGATGGAAGTTCTCTGATGACCGAGAGGTTTGCTGTTAACGATCGCAAGTAGACAGTGCTCTACGTCACATGCAGAACACATAGTTGTATGCGAGCTGAACGCAGGTTATGTCACACTACTGATGCATCCTGACACAGCAACGGAAAAAAAATGTTCAAATGACATGCAGCAACATGTCCCTCTCTCTCTAGAATGCATAGTCAGTCTACCATTAAAACTTACTTCGTTACAGCCCCATCTCACCCTATCACTCCATCCACTGTCTGTCATCCTTTAACGCATATGCAAGTAAGTTTAGAGGCAGATGGTTCCCTTTTTTCCAGAAAAGCATCGAAGACAGTAGTCAACTCGCGCGTGTCACTATTACCTCAATAGCCATACAGTATAATGCTGCATCGACGAAAAATAAAAGATTGTATCCCCAGTTCACAGTGCTCCCATCTTACCGTGTTCCCGCATTGCTCTTGCTGTCGTATACTCGGTCCCATGTACAAGAATTGTTCTGCGACAATCAGAAGACATGCAAGTACTCCCCCAATAAAATGACGGAAAATACGTATAAATTGAGGGACAACACGACGAAATTATGGGGAGAGAGACACCCTCAGGGGGTGTAATTTTTTCAACAAGCTGAAAGAAATTGCTTAATATAGATTTTATTTTCTTTGGAGTTTAATTTCTCTCTTTTTCTTTTCTCTGATGATGCATTTGAAATAATAAGGACATTGTGTGGTGATAGGTAGTTCTGGCATCAAAATAGTCGAAGTTCTTTTTCCTGATTTTAAGCAGGGTGGGCATTGCTCTGCTGATCAGCTGTGGCCGGTGGCGGGACACTTCCTGGACATAACAAAATAATGAGATGTGACTGCAGTAGAACGTAAAAGCTATACCGATTTTGTTCATAAAACTAAAAGAAAATTTACTTTACCTATTTTCGTGGGATGAGGACATTTATTATGGTCGCAAATGTGTTTTGCTTATTTTAATGGATGCTTGGTTATAGATGCATTGACATCAAATGCAATTGTTCTCCATCGGCGTACGGTGGGCTGCTGCGGTCGAGGGTTCGTGGGGGCGTGTCTGCTGTGGCGGCCACTGGACACAGCCGCTCTCTGTTCCGGACGATGGGGGGGGGGGGGGGGGGGAGACGGCGTGTGGGGACTGGACTCTTGTCAATATAACTTAGATGAACAAGTTGCACTTGAGGTGGTTGTCTTTTATCTCCTACTGCGTTGGCGCAGGAGCGTTGCCTTAAGGTGGCGACCAGATGGTGGAAAGTAAAGTGCGAGAAGCCACCTTAGAATGTGGTAGCAGTGCGTGAGACAGTCGGCAGAGCATCGTTGATGGGGTACGGGGACGCATGAGGGGAAGTGACAAGGCCTTGGTTTTCGGCAGTTTGTGATTCTACATCGAGAAGAATGCACATTCAACTACCACCCCTTCGGCACTCTGCAGTCTTTTAGGACGACGATTTTCCCCAATACATGTGCTGCATTATGACCCATTCTTTACAAGTGCTGGTTTTTCACGACAATTTCGAAGTTTAATTAGAACTGTGACGCATTCATTTTCCCATCAGTTGTAGTAGTGTGTAATGGCTTCGATTATCTGAGCTGCAGGATAGTTTTTGACCAGGAATCTGTAGCGAACTCTGACGTCAAACAGTGATAGATTCTGTACGCTTACAGGTGATACACTTGTTAAACTCCTTTCTGTCCAGCACCACCATCTCGTCAGTTCAACGTATTTCCCACCAAAAAGAATAAAGATATTACCTTACACCCCTGCCTTTTTCCCATCAGCTTGTAGATGTATGGTAGAGTTTGAGTGTGTCTGTCACTAGTTGCGAAATTTTTTCCCTGCGGGATAACATCAGTTGTATGGTATCATCAGTTTTTTAGCTGTATTGCATTTTATGCCGTCCTTGTTTAGCGCTATGCATATAGCTATGTAATTAGGCCCAACCTTTGTGATTATGTAATTAGCATCGAACTTTGCGTCAGTTCATCTACCAAAAATAAATAAAGTACACTAACCTAACCTTCCTCTCCCGCATCTGGACAGTTTCCATGTGTTAGTGGGGCACTAGTGCATTCCATCCAGTAGAATCAGGGTTCGAGTCCCTGAAAGGGCACAGCCATTTTCAATTTCCTGTCAATTCCAAGTGCCTCTGGTAGTTTAATTGTGTCAGGGGGCTACACTGGAGCTTTCCATCCAAGAGGACCAGGGTTTGAGTCCCGGAATGGGTACTAACTGCACTCCTGGAAATGGAAAAAAGAACACATTGACACCGGTGTGTCAGACCCACCATACTTGCTCCGGACACTGCGAGAGGGCTGTACAAGCAATGATCACACGCACGGCACAGCGGACACACCAGGAACCGCGGTGTTGGCCGTCGAATGGCGCTAGCTGCGCAGCATTTGTGCACCGCCGCCGTCAGTGTCAGCCAGTTTGCCGTGGCATACGGAACTCCATCGCAGTCTTTAACACTGGTAGCATGCCGCGACAGCGTGGACGTGAACCGTATGTGCAGTTGACGGACTTTGAGCGAGGGCGTATAGTGGGCATGCGGGAGGCCGGGTGGACGTACCGCCGAATTGCTCAACACGTGGGGCGTGAGGTCTCCACAGTACATCGATGTTGTCGCCAGTGGTCGGCGGAAGGTGCACGTGCCCGTCGGCCTGGGACCGGACCGCAGCGACGCACGGATACACGCCAAGACCGTAGGATCCTACGCAGTGCCGTAGGGGACCGCACCGCCACTTCCCAGCAAATTAGGGACACTGGTGCTCCTGGGGTATCGGCGAGGACCATTCGCAACCGTCTCCATGAAGCTGGGCTACGGTCCCGCACACCGTTAGGCCGTCTTCCGCTCACGGCCCAACATCGTGCAGCCCGCCTCCAGTGGTGTCGCGACAGGCGTGAATGGAGGGACGAATGGGGACGTGTCGTCTTCAGCGATGAGAGCCGCTTCTGCCTTGGTGCCAATGATGGTCGTATGCGTGCTTGGCGCTGTGCAGGTGAGCGCCACAATCAGGACTGCATACGACCGAGGCACACAGGGCCAACACCCGGCATCATGGTGTGGGGAGCGATCTCCTACACTGGCCGAACACCACTGGTGATCGTCGAGGGGACACTGAATAGTGCACGGTACATCCAAACCGTAATCGAACCCATCGTTCTACCATTCCTAGACCGGCAAGGGAACTTGCTGTTCCAACAGGACAATGCACGTCCGCATGTATCCCGTGCCACCCAACGTGCTCTAGAAGGTGTAAGTCAACTACCCTGGCCAGCAAGATCTCCGGATCTGTCCCCCATTGAGCATGTTTGGGACTGGATGAAGCGTCGTCTCACGCGGTCTGCACGTCCAGCACGACCGCTGGTCCAACTGAGGCGCCAGGTGGAAATGGCATGGCAAGCCGTTCCACAGGACTACATCCAGCATCTCTACGATCGTCTCCATGGGAGAATAGCAGCCTGCATTGCTGCGAAAGGTGGATATACACTGTACTAGTGCCGACATTGTGCATGCTCTGTTGCCTGTGTCTATGTGCCTGTGGTTCTGTCAGTGTGATCATGTGATGTATCTGACCCCAGGAATGTGTCAATAAAGTTTCCCCTTCCTGGGACAATGAATTCACGGTGTTCTTATTTCAATTTCCAGGAGTTTATTTCAATTCCCCGTCAATTCCTGGGTAGGGGGTGGGATGGGACGTCAGTACGGCCCTGGGACAAAGAAATTCCCACCAAAATTCGAAATTCACGCCAGTAGGGTAGGTTGTGGCGAGGGGCGATGGCGGAGTGGGGTGTGAAAGGGGGAGGGGGTGGAGGGGGCTGTGGCACACATGCA
Organism: Schistocerca americana; assembly: GCF_021461395.2. NCBI lineage: Eukaryota > Metazoa > Arthropoda > Insecta > Orthoptera > Acrididae > Schistocerca > Schistocerca americana. The sequence continues at coordinate 694,681,147 of NC_060130.1, forward strand.
GCTGAGAAAACACGTGATGTCATCTGGGGGCGGGAGTGGGTGTGGTCGGGGCGGGAGTGGGCGGTGTTGGTGGTGGTTAAATGATCAATTTAATTAATTTGCATAGCAATTTGATGTCAAAATTGCGCTACAAACGCCAATTCCCTACTACTTATACATACGGCAGTAATATCGCGTACACAAAGTATAGAAGGACCGTGCATTAGCGGAGCTGTCATTTGTACTCAGGTAATTCATGATTTCCGTAGTGATTATGGCCGCAAGACGGGAGTTAACGAAGTTCTAACGCGCAATTTTATGTGGAGCTAAGGGATATTCCACTTTGGAAGTCGTTAGGAAATACAGTATTCCGAGACCCATAGTGTCAAGAGTGTGCCGAGAATACTAAATTTCAGGCATTAACTCTCACCACTGACAATGCAGTGGCCGGCACCCTTCACCTACCGACCAAGAGCAGCGGCGTTTTCGTACGATCGTCATTACTAACAGACAAGCAACACTGCGTGAACTAACCGCTGAAAACAACCTGGAACGTACGACCTACGTATCCGCCAGGACAATGGGGCGAAATTTGCCGTTAATGGGTTATGGCAGCAGACGAACAACAGATGCCTTTGCTAACAGCATGATGTCGGCAGCAGCGCCTCTCCTGGGCTCGTTGCCATTATAGTTGCCCCTTGACGACTCAATTTCAGTTGATTAGAGCTGATGGTGGGGTTCGAGCTTGGCGCAGACTCCATAAAGCCATGGACCCAAGTTGTCTACAACGTACTGTACAAGCTGGTGGTGGCTCCATTAGGGGGTGGACTATGTTTACATGCAATGGGCTGGATCCTTTGGTCCAGCTGGGGCGATAGTTGACTGGAAATGGTTATGATCCGCTATTTGGAGACCCTTTGCATCTATTTATGGGCTTCAAGTTCCCGAACAAATTAGTCTGAAGAACATTCTAAAAAATTCGAGCGAATGTTTCGCCAGACATGAATCCCATCAAACGTTTATGGGACATAATCAAGAGTTCAGTTCATGCACATAACGCTGAACCGGTAGCACCACCGCAGTTATGGATGGCTGCAGAGACAGCATGGCTCAGTATTTCTGCAGGGGACTTACAACGACTTGTTGAGTCCATCCCATGTCGAGTTGCTGCACTACTCCGGGAAAGGGAGGACCGACACTATATTACGTGGTATCCCAAGTCCCATGACTTTTTGTCACCTCAGTGTGTGTGAATTTGTAAGGTAACCATACAGAAACTGACAAGATAAATACGTCATCAAGTAAATACTGACTCACGCTTGTTAGTACGCGGCTCTTTCTAGATATTGGGTTGTATTTTTACTCTGCAACAAATTTCATAAAAATCGACCAATTCAATGGCAGTGAATGAGCAGCGGATAATATTTACATTCTTGCACTCTGCAAGAAAATATCGTGCTCGACAATGGCACAAAAGGAATGAAATTGATGAAAATTTGTGTATGTGGCGAAGTGAAACCCGACGAACTGAGACAAAGAAGAGTTCTATTAAATGTGGAAGGGTTAGGGGATATTGAGAAACATTTCATGGCCAGGTAGGTGGCTCAAATGGCTCTGAGCACTATGGGACTCAACTGCTGTGGTCATAAGTCCCCTAGAACTTAGAACTACGTAAATCTAACTAACCTAAGGACATCACACACATCCATGCCCGAGGCAGGATTCGAACCTGCGACCGGAGCGGTCGTGCGGTTCCAGACCGTAGCGCCTTTAACCGCTCGGCCACTCCGGCCGGCGTGGCCAGGTAGAAGCACGTGTCAGTTTGGTTAGGAGGTAAATGTATGTGGGATGTGTCGGTATCCGAGCAACTGGTTTAGAATTAGTCAGAACACTTGGTTGGTTACAGTGGTGGTATTCGCTCTACGGTATGAGGAGATAATGGCAACGCCTTCTTGAATAAATGGTTCATGAGGGATTTACTTAACTAGCTGTCGATAAAGCTCACAGCCTGCTAATTTACGAAGCCACCGCGTGACTTAGCTGTCATTTTCATAAATGTGGCCCAGTTTTCTGGGTAAACACTCGAAAACGGCTTTTTAAGTCGAAAAAACTAGTGTTGTAATTGCGAAAATGTTACTCTCATTCAACAAATTTATAGCTGCGGTGTCCACTATGACGAAGACGTAAGACTGCTGATTCTTATACTTTCGATTGGAGTTTCTGACGTACGTATTTTACCTCACCGTCAAAGTAATTGGAAATAATCGGGAAGTAATGAGTGGAGCACCGTCGTGCGCGTTTCGGTTGTAACTTTGTATGTACAGCTAGTACTTTATGACTTTCGGGAAACTTAGGCAGAGATTTAAAAATAATAGCACCTTAACAGTTGGATGTACGATCACATTAACGAATTTTTGCAATCAAAATTTGCACGAGAGCATCTAGTTGTCAATGACACAAAGTATCACAAAATGTAGATGAGAATTTTTTGTGCGGAGTGTTGCAGATAGCGACGGTGGACTGGGACGCGTGCCCTGGAGGCGAGCGAAGGCCGCAACACGCCCGCCAGATTCGAAAATAATTGCCGGCGCTGCAGCCGTTGTGTGCACAGCCACTCGAGAAACCGCCGACTCACGCCCTAATGGACTAACAGCTCTTTAACCTTCTTCCAATACGCAATTATTCCACTCCTGTTCAAAATCGGCCGGGCTTGGTGCGCTATTGCGGACAAGTTGTCCCCAATACAAGTGCCGTAGCGAATGTGACATCGTTTGCTAACTAACGAGGCAGCGCAGTTGTCACGCGTACAAGAATTGAATTCGATGAAGGTTAACGATTCACATCGTCGTTACGTTAATGCAGGTGGTGCAATTGCGAACCGTCGTAAAAAATTCGATGTTCGTACATAGAGGAAATTACATCGTTCGTCTAACAATGCTTAATTTGTGGTTTTCCCGAGGAGGAGTTTGTTGCAGCTCCACGTACGTCAGATAATAAGACCGGAGTTAGAGCAGTAGCTCATAATGATGAATAAAGAACCACTGGCGAAGGCCTCATCTGAGCTGTCATACCGAAATTTGCCTAACGCTGTACACAGAAGTGAATAATAAATTTCAGGAGTCATTCAGGAATATTTGAGAACATTTGTTTTTTGTGCAGTGCGGTCAGTTAGCTTCAAGTATGAGCAAATGAAGTGTAAACCACAAAATTAATTGAAAATCTTCTCTGTTGTTTAAGTGTGGCACATGTGGTAAATTTAAATTTTATAAAATGCTTTTAGAGTTCTTGCACTAGTGTGCAACGGCAAGTTCCTTTTAGTTACGTATTGTTCTTGCATATACTGAGCATTGCCCTTTGGGATCGATGTACGGAATGTGGATACATTTTATTGCTAAAGAAAAGGGCCATTACATTAATAGGTAAAAATAGTAAACAGACTAACTGTAGTCATCTGATTTTGTAATTGGGACCGATAACTACATCTAATATATCCACTGATACGTCACGTACGCTATTTAAGGCGTTAGTATCACAAAAGTAACGAAAGGAGGAGTGTTAGAGCGTAACATCCCGTCAACCACAAGTACGTCAGAGACGCATCAGAAGATTGAATAGGGTAAGAAAGGGTTACAGAAATCAGTGGCATCGATTTTCAAATAAATTGTCACGGATTTTGCATCACAGCTTTTACTAAAATCACGGAATACTTACTATCTTGATGGCTAGATACAAATTTGAACACTAGACCTTCCGAATGCGAGTCCAGTGCTCACGGGCAGCTGCTACCTCCGGCATGGATGTGTGTAATGTCTTTAGGTTAGTTAGGTTTCAATAGTTCTAAGTCTAGGGGACTGATGACCTCAGATGTTAAGTCCCATAGTGCTTAGAGCCACTTGAACCATCCTGTGTTCACACGAATTTATTTATCATTAAACGAGTTGGCAGACAGAAAAAACTTATATGAAAATAATAATAAAAGAGAAAAAACAAAATTGCATTTTATTTTATGAAACACTGCAGAATACTCGATTTGCCTAAGCTACATAAGCCCGAAATAATGTTCGTCAGCATGTTCATCGTGGAGAGGTAAGCTTCTAAATGCTCCTCTCCAGAGAAAAATGTTTCGAGTTCCTTACTGAATTACGAAACTAGTGCCTCTTTCCACAGTTTGTTGAACATATAAATCCTCTTCCTCCTTTTAGTTGCCCTTTGTACTATGGCAATCATTGTTGATACAAATGCCTCATTGTCACAAATACCAATTTCATTGTGAACACCCTCAAACGGGTCAGGCCTGTTTGCTGCTATTAGATTCAATATATTTCTATCAAGAGTGGGGTTCCGAACCCGAACTGACTGTTCTAAGTAGTTTTTAGAAAAGTCATTTAGTAATGTTTCGCAGGACGTCTTGTCATGCTCACCACTTACCATACAACTGACTGTTGGATGATGAAAGTCTCCTCCAACAATGGCATTATGACTGGGGAACTTATTAGTGAACATAGATTTTCTCTAAGGAGCTCGGTTCGATCTGTAGGTGACTCTGGTGTTCGATAGAAGGATCAGATTGTTAGTTTATACATTCTTGATACTGAGTACTGCCCAGACAATTTCGTAATCATTTTGAATGTATGTTTGAAGGATTTGAGGTTCTTGTCTACTGCGACAAATACACCACCCCAGTTTACCATTAGCTTATTCTTTCGACTTACCACTAAATTTTCCCAGAAAATCGCACTACTTTCAATTTCTGGATTTAATCATTTTTCTGTACCTGGTATTATGCGAGTTCCACTGCATTTTAGGAGCTGTTCAAACTCTGGCACTTTGTTGCGAATGATTCAGCTGGTAATCATTATGGTTTTAAAATTCATGCCTACAGGAGGAATTTAGGATCTTACACTGACACTTCCGGATCCCCTACAGCTATCGTTAACTAGACTGGTTGGAGAGTAGCCTAATCTGAAAACAAAATCTGGTGTGCACCCCATACACAGTTAACTACCTGGGTAGCTCCTTCTGGTGCCTAGTGTACACTTGACTCATTTAGCGGAATCGTGCAGTTCTCAGCCTTATGGTGCAAATCAAGGAAGTCGAAGCCTAGGTTGCCACGGAACCTTCGAAGTTTATGCTTCATTTCTTTCACTCTACCCCAGGGGGCCACGTTCAGTTCGAGAAAGAGTGCTGCAATCTGTGAGCTTCGTTGAAACTCAGCAGGTAGTCTACTCTTTTGAACTTTCTCTGCCAGTTACTGGAGACCCGACGACAGGCATCGTTTGTTCTAACATGCGCCACAATCTTTAACTGGTTACACCCTGTTTCCTCAATGGTTACCAGAATAGCCTCCTCAACATGCAGAATTAGGCTCCCATGCATGCACACTTAGTGTACCTGGTTTCCTTCCCATCCCTTGCTGCCATCTCCTTAAGGGATTCCGTCACCATACGTTTGAACTGCGAACGGTTAATAGGTTTCAACCCTTTTGTGTTTGCCACCTCCTGACACAGAACGCAGTAGGCTTCCCAACATGTGAAGCGAGTCTCATTGACTCAGTTTATGTTTCAGTGGAAGTGGCACCTCAAATTTGTTGCTTAGGGGAATGGCTATAACTCCCTGAGTTGATCTTGATCCCTGTCTCCCTCGTACAGGCGCCTAGCCCTACCACTAACAAGCCACTCGCAGTCAGGTGGACGAGAAATGATAGACCTCACACTTCCTATATAGGAGACAGAATCCACAGTAGTGGATAATACTTTCTGGGAGCTCTCCCAACACACCCATCCCCATAGCTTCCAATCGTTTGACACTAGTCAGAGTGAACTCCATCTGCTTACGAATGTCGACTAACTCATCGCATGTCTGGGACCAGCATTCACAATGTGGCTGCACTGTGGGTGATGTAATGTTTCACAAATAAATCAAATGGCTCCAAGCAATATGGGATTTAACATCTGAGGTCATCAATCCCCTAGACATAAAACTACGTAAACCTAACTAACTTAAGGACATCACACACATCCATGCCCGAGGCAGGATTCGAATCTGCGACAGCAGCAAATGTATCACAGAGTAGTAAACATTTAACTTAACACTGTGGAGACAAACGCCCATGGGATGCTTCCTAACATAGTGTCGCACGGCCCTTTGTTCAGCGTAGCGCAGCTGCACGACATGACATGGACTCAACATGTCACTGGAAGACACTTCTAGAAATATTGTGCCATACTGCCCCTATAGCCCTCTATAATTGCTGAAGCGTTGCCGGGTCAGGACTGTGTGCATGAACTGAACTCTCGACTATGTCTCATAAATGTTCGTTGGGATTTCGTCGGACGATCTGGGAGCCAAACCATCCGCCCAAATTGTCAGGAATTTCTTCAAACCAATCGCGAACAGTTGTTGTCCGATGACATGGCGCATTGCCATCCACAAAAATTCCATACTTGTTTGGGAACATGAAGTCCATGAATAGATGCAAGTTGTCTTCAAGCAGCGGAACATAACCATTTACAGTCAATGGTCGGTTCAGATGGACCAGAGGATCCAGTCTACTGCATGTAAACAGTCCACACTGTTATGGAGACACCACTAGCTTGGACAGTGGCTTGTTGTCAATTTTGGTCCGTGGCTTCATGGGGTCTGCGCCACACTCGTACTCTACCATCAGCTCTTACCAACTGAAATCGGGAGTCATCTGATCAGGCCACGGTTTTCCATTCGTCTAGGGCCCAACCGATAAGGTCACGAGCCCTGGTGACGTGCTGTAGGGGATGTCGTGTTGTTAACAAAGGCATTCGCGTTGGTCGTTGCTGCCATGTCCCAATGACGCCAAATTTCGCATCACTTTCCTAATGTATACATACGTCGTACGTCCCAGATTGATTTCTTCGGTTACTGCACGCGGTGTTGCTTGTCTGTTAGCAGTGAAAACTCTACGCAAACGCCTCTGCTCTCGGTCGTTGAGTGAAGACCGTCGGCCACTGCGTTGTCTGAGTTGAGAGGGAATGCCTGAAATGTGGTATTTTCGACACTTTCTAGGCACTGTGGATCTCGCAAAATTGAATTCCCTAGCGATTTCCAAAATGGAATGCCCCATGCGTTTATTTCCAATTATCATTCCGCGTTCAGAGTCTGATAAATCCCGTCGTGCAGCTTTAATCACATCAGAAACTTTTTCCCATGAATCAACTGAGTACAAATGACAGCTCCACCAATGCGTTACTTTTTTACACTTTGTGTACGAGATACTAAAGCCATCTGCATTTGTGCATGCCGGTATTCCACGACTTTTGTCACCTCAGTATAAGAAGCTTGCTGATTGTCTTTTAACTTCTAGATATATTAAGGCAAACGTATTACTAATTTTCATTAAGAACAGAAACAGTTAGTGCGTGAAACGTCATTTCTATGAAGACAACGTAGAGTAACGCTATGTGAGTTGGGAACTGTGATCTTTCAATACAAGAGCAACTATTTTGCCAGTCTTCTATTCAACCTGGACCGATGACCGATGCAGTCTGGTCCCTTTAATCCCACAAACCAACCAACCAACCAATTCAACCTGTACAGCCTAGGTGACTTTCAAATATAAATCTGTTACTATCAACATTCACTTGAAACCACGTTAACTGAATCTTCCGTCGGTTCTTAGTAGAACTATATTGGTTACACAAGTTTTATATAGTATCTTACTGATTGCCTTACAAAGCCTCATCATGGGAAGGTCTTGCGAACTGCTTTGTGTAGTTCTTTTGCAGCTGTCTCTATCATTATGATTGGATGTCGGCGTAGTTCTGACATATTGGAAATTAACACATTATATGTGCAATGCTCCCGCCGACTGCGAAGAAATGAGAAGCTTCAAATATTCTAGCAATACATTAGGACTGGAGTAATATTTGATTTATCTAAGTTGTAGAGTACTGTTTTAGTATACATGATTAGCACAGTTTATATTATGCTTTACTGCATTACCAGTCAGTGGTAAATGACTGTCATGTTGAGAAGAAAGACTGGGGTTTAAAGTCACATTATTAGAGACAGAGTTTAAGCTCAGATTGCGGAGGAATGGCGAAGGAAATCGCCCACGATCTTTCAAAGAAGCAGTTCCATAATTGGCCTTAAGAAATTTCGGGAGGCCTAAATCAGGACGACCGGAAGGGAATTTGAACCAGCGTCCTCCCAAATACAAGTTCAATGTCCTATCACCGTAACACCTCGCTCGGCTGTCATGTTAAATATTTCGCCAGATGTGTTTTAAACTTTCAGTACACGAATATAATATTTCTGTACAGGACAATTTCTCGAACTGTGAGTTCTAGCAAACCTTTTGCGTGTTCCAATCTACTATCTTTCATATGTGCAATATCTTCACTTAGATTTAGCTTTTATGGAGTGATTCTAGTGTTCTAAAATCGGGAAATTGGCCTAATGGTCCTGGATACTACCACCCATATTGGTCCTCCCCCACGGCCGTAAAATTAATGAGAGAATGCTAAAATACCGACTTCCAGATGAAACGGAATCCATCCTCAGGCTTCAATACTCCAGTTTCCGCCAATGAGAAAGTCGAATCGTCCGCTGTTTTGGTGTGTCCGACGTCGCGCGATTACAGACGCACCAGTGAAAAACGTTGCATTCAGTTACGTTAAAAAAACCAAGCGAGATGGCGCAGTGGTTATCACACTGGACTCGCTTCGGGAGGACGACGGTTCGAACCCGCGTCCCGCCATCCTCATTTAGGTTTTCCGTGATTTCCCCAAATCGTTTCAGGCAAATGCCGGGATGGTTCCTTTGCTACGGCCGACTTCTTTTGCTGTCCTTCCCTAATCCGATGGGACCGACGACCTCGCTGTTTGGCCCCTTCCACCAAATCAAGCAATCAACATCAAACGAGTGCCACTGAACAGACGCACGACTAGTGACTCGCGACATTTGTCGCCACATCCGCCAGAAAGGAATCGAGTGTCAGCCGTCCATTTCTAAAACAAGCATGCATCAAGATGACTGCGGGCTACGTTGAGAGGAACACTGTTGGACCGCTGTCACCATCCAACATATTTGGGTGCTACCCCAAATAGGGCTCCTACATATAAGCAACGTTGGACCAACAGAAAAATGATAGTCAGTGGCGTGGCCAAATCAGCATCATCTGAAAAACTGTAGGTTCAAATTATTGTGTAAGAAAGTACATTTTAACTATCACTTTATTAAGTTACATCATTTCCTTGTAGACTGTATTTTTAAAATTTTTACAATTTCGATGTTGACAGTCATCAGTTTACGATGGTCTATAACCGAAACTGGTACATGATATATAGTTTAAATAAAACAGCTGGTGATTAAAATGCGTTGTCTAAAGTACTTAACGGCTGTTGGTACTCAACTGATAATAACATTAAATTAGTGTGTTATGCCAAAAGTGCGCAACAGCACTGGCATTTTGCCATTCCACCAGAGGGTATACCTCTCATCGTATGGTACAAATCTGCTCTGGCTACGCAAGTTTATGTCACACACAACCAAATCTATAGACTGATCAATAGCTGTCTGGAGCATACTCCTCTATATAAGATCTATCACTTAGCTGGATTCTCTCCATCGACAGTTCGACTGGAAGTAACTGCCTGTAAAGAGAGAGTGAAGTTCTCCATGTCCGAACACAACGTACTGTATGGCAATCGACCAGCTACTTAACGCTTTGCTACTACTGGGACGTATGTGTACCACGATGGGTTATCGGTGGACCAGTGGGAATTTGCTTTATGTTACTGCTATGTATCAATGTTCCACTAGTAAGGGGAAGCCTGTTAAAGGTTTGTAGAATTATTCGAATTACAGATTTTGCCTGCAGGTTGTGCTGTCTTCGAATTCCTTTGTTAATCTACTCCTCCGCTCCGCTCTCTGTAATCGTATGGAATTAGTATGCGCCTGTGAATAGGCAACCCAATGAAGAAATGTGCAAAGTGGCTGCTGCCGCGCCTTCCTGGACAATTTGTGTCAACGAACGGAAAGCATATATTGAAGTTTGCAGCGTCACATACAGTGTCTATATTGAGCTCCTCCACTATCCACTGATGCCGGGTGAGGTGCCTTGCCACGGTTCGCGCGGCTACCCCAATCGGAGGTTCGAGCCCTCCATCGGGCATGGGTGTGTGTGTTGTCCTTAGCTTAAGTTAGTTTAAGTTAGATTAAGTAGTGTGTAAGCCTAGCGACCGATTACTTTAGCAGTTTGGTCCCATAGGTAATTACCACAAATCTCCAAATTTATCCACTGATTGTATGTTTTCTACAGTGTGTCCCAGAAATGTTGCGCCAAACTTCAGTAGGTTGCAGAGGGTGGCTTGAGGAATAAATCGAGGACAGGAACCCATGTCCGGAAACTTCATCCAATGACGCTACAGAGCGTCGAGTTTATAGGTGCCGGCCACCCCTTCGGCACCAAACGTGGCTTTTTACGCCGACGGCCCACAGGTGGAACGTCTTTATGTTGCTTATTATTCAGTGATCGCGACTGAGTGCCACGCTCACCAGTGAAGAAGATTGAGCCAGCTACTGTGTAGACAGACCTTGTCTCCTAAGAACGTGATGCTCTGTAGCATTGGTAGATGACGGTTTCGGACGCGGGTACCCATTTGCATGTTATTTTCCTTCCGTACAACGAAAACCATTGGAGATTTCAGAGGGTCCCAGTAGAGAAATAAACTACGAATGGAAACCCGTGTTCGAAACCGTCATCCAACGAGGGAACAGAGTATCACATTCAGAGCAGAGAAGGCCTGTTTACGCAGTAGGTAATTCCCCCATCTCCACTGGTGATCGTGGCAACGAATCACGATCACTGAAAAACAAACATAGCAAGACCTTCCGCTGCGGTCCGTCTTCGTACGAAGTTGTGTTAGCTGCCGAAGGGGTGCCCTAGTAGCGGGCGCTGCCGCCTATACTTCGACACTATGTAGAGTCGTTGAATGACGTTTCCGAACTCAGTTTTCTGTCCTACATTTTTTCCTCAAGACACCTTCTACAACCCATCGAAGTTTGTCGTAACAATTCTTGGACATACTATGTATGTCTTGTAGTTTGTGTGTAATCATCTTCCGAAAACACAGAGGTATTTATGAATATACCTGTATGTCCTACCCTTCCTCGCACTGCAAAACGAAAAGACGGGAAATAATGGTGTCACTTCTGATTAAGACGTTAATTAAAATAACCATATAGTATTGTCTTTCACTCCGAAAATTAATTGTTAGTGAAAGGGCTACAGGCTATAATCGAGAAATTCCTTCCTCAGGGCAATTGAAGAGCACGAACACCAAACTGAACCTAAGGAGGAGACTGTATTAACTTATAGGCGCCATCACTAGATGGAACCATCAAAAGAGCTAACCCCTGGGGATCACGAAATCTGGGAAATGTGGAAATCCCATATCGTGCGGCGGACAGGGAAAAGATCGAAAGCAAACTTTCTGAGGTGGGAGTACATGGTAATGAGGTCTAGACAACTTAACACATTAATGGTGTGTTGTTTTTGGGTGTAAAACCGTGTTGTTCACTCTGTTTTTTTTGCCCAATATTACGACGAACGATCCAGTCGTCTTCTTTAGGTGCTGCAAAGTGCATTACGTATAGCCTTGTTGGAGTCCAGGCAGTCAGAACACATAACAACACAATTAAATGGTTCAAATGGCTCTGAGCACTATGGGACATAACATCTGAGGTCATCTGTCCCCTAGACTTAGAACTATTGAAACCTAACTGACCTAAGGACATCACACACATCCATGCCCCAGGCAGGATTCGAACCTGCGACCGTAGCAGCAGCGCGGTTCCGGACTGAAGCGCCTAGAACTGCTCGGCCACAGTGGCTCGCATCCCAAGAGGTTTGAGAAATTTATTTGCCTACCTTTTTATCACTCCTTATTGATTTGCTTACCTTATTAACCCTCCTATCTCTATCAATTGAGATAAGGAAAAATATAAACGAGAAGAATAACATGTGCTTGGTTTCCTCGAGCAGCCAGTTACCTCAGCCATTGGCCTGTCGACGCTCTCGGCGAAAGGCGTTTATCATGTGGATACATAAGGGGCTGTTGTAAGAGTTTCTTTCCTCGATTTCTGGAAAAGTATTCATTTGGACCCCATACCTGATGATAAAAAATGCTCTGCTTACAATTATCTATCGATCCCACCAATTTTGAATCGATTGCTCGTCATAACCTTTAGAGGTGATTTTCTCAAAAATGGGAGGGTGTTGAGCCAAAATATCTTAGAGCCCTTCGGTTTAGGTTGTACACAAGCCACCTGCCAAATTTGAGCCGAGTCGGTTGGCCGTGTCTGAGGCCTCCCCGTTGTCAGCCTGCACTGTACTTCTCAGTGTCATAATTCCCCAATTCAGTCTTCGTTTTTTATATCTGTGCGTCAGGGCTAAACTAGCATATGTAATACGTTATGTTTTGTGATATATAATTATGCAGTATGTAATTTGTGTTACAAGTGTGGAACAATTCTATTTTCGTATCTTGTACTGTCTTTTTCTGTCCTTAGTTTGCAATCTGGTGCTTCTGATACAAATAAAAAATAGCTTAGAGTTAGCCGTATTTTACCTAGCGTTAAATACCCATAAGCAGTTTGGTGTAGCCCACAAGTTTGATCGAAATCAGCAGTACTCCGATCTGAAAGAAATCTTGAACTTTGTCCCGTCATCAGAAACTGTAGGTCGTGGTCACAGTTCTGTGATTAGATGATCAAGTGTCTCAGAAATGTGTTTGAAAATTGTACTAAGCGAACGCGTTCATTCTATCTTTCCCATCTGAAATTGTTGATGCTATTGACAAACGGTACTCCTAGCTGTGATAAGGGTACGCTTTGTCATTCCACCTGCGTCTGGTATTATCACTAGAAAATTAAACAGGATATATTTGATTTATAACTTTTATACTCAATGAATGCGGCTTTTTTCCTTTCGGGAGGTGATAATCTAACAAGAGGGTGTTTATTTATTTATTTATTCCATTCCATTACATTGTAGCCTGGTACCTATAACTGAAAGAGTGACTGTACTGATTTTTACACAAACTATGCAACATACAGTAATATTTAATTCTATCCTACATAATACTACCTAATCTAGCAAGAGAGTAATTGCTGTACGCACACAGGTTTCAATTTTCGTCATTAGATCATTTACTGTAGCACTGTCACATTGGAGTTTAGTCTCACATTCACGACTATTGTCCCTTTTTTTAAGAACCTTTGTGGTTCGCACCACGTCCTTGTCAGTAAGCTGGGAACCCAACAATTGATTTTTATAAGCAACATTGAATATTGTACAAGGCGACAGGTAATACATTATTCTGGAATCGTTATTACCACCGAGGTAATGGCATGCCTTTCTTCCAAATGTATGCTTCGTAGAATAAGTAAATTACATCGCTGATAGATGTTAATATAAGCGTGCGGAGTATTTGAATATTCGACTTGACCCACCCTCTTTCACATTTTGTGTTTTATCCATTATCAGAAATTATCCCACGCAGGTAAGATAGACGGCAGAGTGCGGCGTTGGAGCTGTCAGATAAAGAGACGACAGTTAGGCCACTGCTATTGGCAGGATGTACCAACAACTAAATAAACCACGGCAGGAGGGCAGCAACTAAACTAAAAGGTTACTGCGTGTCGAATTCCCCGGTGATTGGCCGTTTCAAGGCGATGTATGGCGTGAAGGACCTGCATTGCAAGAAACGAAGAGGCCCGCGAATTATTTCACGGCCGTCGTAAAAATAAAACCAGTACCAATAAAGCTACGTAATTGGCAGTAGCACCACGTCAGAGAGCAAAAAAGAGGCGAGGAAGCACGTTTAAGTCTCACTATGTAGGTGAAACTGTATATTAGCTAGAGACGATGAAAAAGGTGGACCTATCAATATTCTTTAAAAATTAATAACTATAAATAATCTCCGCCGATTATGCTAAAGCTGGTAGCACTTGCCCAGCGCTACTGAAATAGGATACCAGAATCTTTGAATAATAAGCTGGAACAATGACTGCGATGATTAAAAATTAAATTAAGATACATTACAAACCATCAAGTATAACGGCAGTATGTCACAAGAAAGCAATATTAAGATATTTAGATATATAATTGTTCGTAGGTGTAAATAGTTCATTCAGAGTAACGCCTTGATTAATCAGGAACACGTCCTAATTTCGATAGCAGAACACCAAGGCCACAATGTGATAGCTGGTTGATATTGACTGTAGTGAAAAAAATCACGTAATACATCCTAATATCGTGTCGGACCTCCTTTTGCCGGCATAGAGCAGCAGCTCGGCGTGGCATGAACTCATAAAGTAGCTGGAAGTTCCCTGCAAAAAATCAAGCCATGCTGCCTCCATAGCCGTCCATAATTGCGAAAGTGTTGTTGGTCCAGGATTTTGTGCACGAAATGACCCATTGAATACGTCCCATAAATGTTCGATGGGTGACGATATCATTAGTTCGAATTGTCTAGAATATTCATCAAACCAATTGCGAACAATTGTGGCCCGGTGGCATGGCGCATTGTCATCCACAAAAATTCCATCACTGAATGGCGGCAAAAGGTCTCCAAGTAGCCGAACATAACCATTTCCAGTCAATTATTATCAGTTCAGTTGGACGAGAGGACCCAATCCATTTCATGCAAACACAACCTATATCATTATGGAGACACCACTAGCTTGCACAGTGCCTTATTGACAACCGGGTCCATGGCTTCGTGGGCTTTACGGCTCACTCGAACCCTGTAGTCAGCTCTTACCAACTGAAATCAAGACTCATCTGATTATTCCACGATTTCATGGTCACGAGCCCAGGAGAGACGTTGCAGGCGATGTCCTGTTAGCAACGACACTCACATCGGTCATTTGATGCCATAGATCATTAACACCAAATTTCACGGAACTGATCTAACGAATACCTTGAGCGTACGTGTCGCATTGATATATGTGGTTCTTTCACGCAGCGTTGCTTGTGTATTAACAGTGACAGTTCTACGCAAACGCCACTGTTCTCGGTCGTCAAGTGAAGGCCACCGGCCACTGCGTTGTCCGTGGTGAGAGGTAATGCCTGAAATTTGATATCTGCGACATATTCTTGACACTGTGGATCTCGGAATATCGAATTCCCTAACGGTTTCCGAAACGGAACGTCCCATACGTCTAGCTCCAACTACCATTCCGCGTCTGTTAATTCCGGTCGTTGGCCATCGTCACGTCGGAAACATTTTCACAAGAATCACTTGGGCAAGAATGACAGATCCGCCAATACAGTGCCCTTTTATACCTTGTGTACGCGATACTACCGTCATCTGTATACGTGATTATCGTTATCCTATGACTCTTGACACTATATATAACTCATGATAACGATAACTTGTATAAAATTAAAATGTTCGAGCTTAAAAAGCGAGAGAATTCGTAAGATTTATCTGTGAATTTCAATGAAACTGGATTTTCTAATATCCCAGAGGAATCAACGCGTATCCGTGGCTTGTGTGTTGTATTTAGGTGCATAGTTTTAAGAGTAATATGTACAAAAATGGACTATTGTGAGCTTTCCAAAGGCAGTTTGACTTCTACATTAGGGACACGGCCATATTCGTCTGGGTCAATCAGTTGTATGGGGTGAATATTCTGTACGAACACGTTAAGAAACAAGATGGTTTATACGTAAAAGGAAATAAACTACATTGATGCAGTTCATTATTTTATGCAGATATTTCTTAGGCTTTCATGCGCAAAGAGAAGACAAAAGACAAGTTATGCACAGTTGTAGTTGAGTGGCTACATAAAATAAGTTTCTTGTTGGCTCTTATGCAGTTCGGTACATCAGTATACAATAGCAAGCTTACATACTATCATAGTTTTGTAGCTATGTTGGACTGTACCAGAGAGCTTATTTACACTAGGCATTTGAAGGCAGCACAAAACAAATGCCCGAAACACAGATGCTTCTGTTGGTTGAGAACGCTATTTTCATGAAAAACATATAAAATTCCTCTAAATGTTCCAAGGAAACTGCACAAGTTTGTCTTTCATCTGATTCTTCTATCTTCAGCACTGAAGAAATCAGCATATTCCCGGCATTTATTTATTTATTCCAGTCTTCTATTAGTTCATACATAAGAAAACCCCGTAGTTTCAACGCTGTAGTTACAACGCTGGGCGTCTCGGTACTGGTCTCCATCTAAGGGGAGTCAAAAGTAGGTGTGAAATATTGGTAGGAGGGACTGTGACGACCTCACATGATCTTCTGAGCTGTGGCCATTTTTTGCGTGTATCGACACCTTTTAGCTTGAAGCATCACTGAGACTGAGTGTGACGTCGCAGGCCGCCACGCTTTAACGGTGTAACAGAGGAATGTTGTTGGCACATTTGAGCCAAATATCAAACTCCTGCGTCGCAATGGGAGTCAATTACGAAAATGTGACCCATCAATCGTGTTACTCAGGTACGCTGAGGAGCCAAAGAAACTGGTACACCAGCCTAATATCGTGTACGGCAGCACGCACTTATGCCGCAGCAAGACGTGGCATGGACTCGACTAATATCTGAAGTAGTGCTGGAGGGACTGACACCATGAATCCTGCAGGACTGTCCATTAATCTGTAAGAGTACGAGGGATCTCTCCTGAACAGCACGTTGCAAGGCATCCCAGATATGCTCAATAATGTTCAGGTTTGTGGAGTTTCGTGGCCACTGGAAGTGTTTAAACCCAGAAGAGTGTTCCTGGGGTCACTCTGTAGCAATTCTGGTCGTGCGTGGTGTCGCATTATTCTGCTGGAATTGCCCAAGTTCGTCGGAATGCACAATGGACATGAATGGATGAAAGTGATCAGACAGGACGCTTAAGTACGTGTCACCTGTCAAAGTCGTATCTAGACGTATCAGGGGTCCCATATCACTCCAACTGCAGACGCCCCATACCATTACAGAGCCTCCACCAGCTTCAACAGTGCCCTACTGACATGCAGGCTCCATTGACTCATCAGATTGTCTCCACACCCGTACATGTCCATCCACTCGATACAATTTGAAACGAGACTCGTCCGACCAGGCAACATGCCAATGTCGATGATGTTTCGTTGAATGGTTTACTCGCTGTCAGTTGTTGAGGGGCCAGAACTGAAATCTGCAGCAGTTCGCGGAAGGGTTGCACTTCTGTCACGCTGAACGATTCTCTTCGGTCGTCGTTAGTCTCGTTCTTGCAGAATCTTTTTCCGGCCGTTACAAAGTCGGAGATTTGATGTTTTGTCGGATTCCTGATGTTCTCAATACACTCGTGCAATGGTCGTACTGGAAAATCCCCACTTCATCGCTACCTCGGAGATGCTGTGTCCCATGGCTCTTGCGGCGAGTATAACACCACGTTCAAACTCACTTATATCTTGATAACCTGCGATTGTAGCATCAGTAACCGATCTAACAATGCGCCAAAACCTTGTTGTCTTACATAGGCGTTGCCGACCGCAAGGCCGTATTCTGCCTGTTTACATATATCTGTATTTGAGTACACATCCCTATACCAGTTCCTTTGTCACTTCAGTGTATACGCAAGGCATTTGCAATTCTTTCAGCATTAGTTGTACATTACACGTATTTTGACCACAGTCCTGAAACACAAGTTGGATCACGCTTCCTTGATAAGTGAGATTGCAATGGTTTATACCGCGACTGATGCTGCCAAAGATACTGTTCGTTTCATGACAAAACTGGTGACGTGAATCGATACAGACAAGCTTGAAGCAATAAACGGAGAGTAGGTGAAACAGCTTGTTTAAGATGCTACTGTCTGTAATTAGGAAGTACGATAACATCGTGGAAATGCTTCTGAACAGAGGTGCCTCTAAAAAAACTTTCTGGTTACGACAATAACACTGCAAAAGAACTGGTGGCACTTTTAGATCCATTCAAAGGTGCAATAAGAACGCTGCAAGGCGATAAGATGCCAACGATGCAGTTTGTTTTGTGAACGGTGCACAAACTGAAGGGCCATTATAAAACAAAGCCCAAAGATACGTTTATAATCCTGTAGATCCCGTTTTCTTGTTTAATGCGCCCAGCGTTTGTAGCAAAATAAAACTGCGCTTAATTGCAAAACGCCGGTATCACTGTCACCGGTATTTTGGCTGTACAGTACAACTGTCGTATTATGGTCTAGTAACTGTAGATACTACGAGTTCTGAAAGATCGCTGTCTCTGTCTCACAGATGAGAATGTCAAAATTCTGACGCTCCACGGAACATTATCTCGGACTGGCAAAGCAAAATTGATCCGTAACGAGTCTGTTCCCTGTAATTACGCAAACAGTGAAAAATTTGGAGACAATTTTGTTCTTGATGGGTTCCTATTTTCTTATGCCGTCGGGTACACATATGTAGATTTGAATCAGTAGAGTAGGCGGTGTTAAAAAAAAAAAAAAAAAAAAAAAAAAAAAAAAAAAAAAAAAAAAAAAAAGCAATGTGGTTTTTCATTACGAGACCGGCAAAAGTTGGCAGTAACATAGTTGTCCTGTGAAACTCCGAACTGTTTCCTAATTTTCCTTATTGCATAAAGCAAGGTATTTCCTCTTATAGATCACAATGATGTCACGATTGGACGCTACCGCCCAGGAATATACATCTACAACGTAACTTAAGTGAAGTGAGTGTAGTTACATCAATTGGTATGAGTATGTCAGGAGTGACACCAGCCTGCAGACACACACAGCTGGTATTAAATCGGTCGCTACGCACACAATCAAATGATCAGTATTTTGAAACGCCGCAATTTTCTCCCACTGCAGAAAGAAGTGTGAAATTTGGCTCAAAGGCACCTAAAACATTTCGCTGCTACGGCGTAAAACCTTGGCGCCCTGCGACGTAACACTCGGGCTCGGAGACGCTTCAAATAGCCAAGTGTCCACACATGCTAAAAATGGCCTGACCTTAGAAGTTCACGTGAGGTGTAAGGTGGGTTAATCACATCACATTGGCACCAAATTTTACCAAAATTCTGCCCAAGGCCACCGTGAACGTGTTATACGATGGGAAGATCTTCGCACCCCGTCGTACCCACATTTCACCTCTTCTTTTGAGACCTCGTCCATGGAGGTAACAACCGGACGCCGAGCGTTGAAATCACACGGTTTTCTTAGTGGTGACCGGACAAAACATTTCACAAACATTTCCACTCAGAGTCGACATAAAAAGACCTCACGAGGTGGCATAAAGGGCGTCAATGTTACCAGCCCTTCCCTTGGGGTGCTGATTCCGACACTTTTCACGGTCGGAAACGACAGATTATACTGCGTCGAGCAACAGGACGACGTTATTGTCAAAATTTGACACTGATGACACGCCCCGGGTTATTCAACTTTCTCTGAGGACATCGTGGGACTGTAATCCCACTGAAAGTGACGTGACCCGTTTAGAGGGTAGTTCGTCCGCAATAAACGAAGAATGGGCAGGTGAAATATAGACATGCGTGAATAAAATTGCAGAGAGTCACTCTAACAGCCCCCCTCCCCTCCTCGCTCCCTCCCGAGTTCGGCAATACCCTTTATACCACCCGCACACGTTGGACTAACACTATAGGAGTATATCTGTACTGAGACTTCGACACCCATGCAGCTGTGTGACGCTGCGACGCTGCTCTAGCACCTACAAGCATGCAACCCGTTTGACACGCCGTAGGTTCCGCATGTCGGGAAGCAGGCGCTAGAGCAGTGCAGAGCCACTAAGCTGAATGAGCGTCGAAGTCTCTGTAGAGGCACATTTTTCAAGTGTTTAGCGGTGTGCGCATGGCACCAAGGATGCTGCCGAACTGTAAGCGTCTTAGAGTGGACCTTTGCCGTTTTATTCACGCATGTGTCAATATTACCGGAGCAAAAATTGCGATGGCGCTACACTCCAAAGAAGTGTGATCACGTTCAGTGGGGTTGCAAGCCCACGATCTCCTTCGAGAATGGTTGAATCGTCCGGAGGGTGGCAGCAGTGTAAAATGTTCTCAAAGCCGTCGGCCTGTTGTTCATCGCACTGAGAACTGCTGTTTTCGACCGCGAAATGGGCGGGAATCAAAGGTCCAAGGAAAGAGGTGGTTCCTCTGACTCTCTGTATGCCACCTTCTGAGGGCCTTTCGTGTCGATACTGAGCGTCGGTACGTCTGAAATAATTTCCTCTGCCACCTATAAGAAAACCGCTTAATATCGAGGCTGGGCGTCGCGGTACCGGTCTCCATTGAAGGAGTGTCAAAAGAGGGGGTAAAATATGGGTAGGGGGGGCTATGACGACTTTACCGTCGTGTGATACAACCCTGTGGCATTGGGTAGAATTGCTATGAAATTTCGTGCTAAAGTTACGTCATGAACCTACCTTACATCTCACTTGAAATTCTAAGCTCTGGTCTTTTTGGTCGCGTGTCGACACCTTGTTGTTTAAAGACTCGTCGAGGTCGATTGTGACGCCGCAGGTCGCCGCGGCTTTGCAACATTACAAAGGAAGGTTGTGGACACCTTTGAGCCTAATTTTAAACGTCTGCGTTGCAATGAGAGACAATTACGGTGTTACAAAGATGTGATCCTCTGATTGTGCGGCACAGAGTAGTATCATTCAGATACTACATTCACATCAAAGGAGAAGGGTGGACATATCCGATACTAATGTCCAGTAAAATGAGTGCGGATCCATTTGATCATATAGGGAACTTCCGCCAGTACCTCTCTCGTACAGACCATACTTCAGAGAAGTTCTCCTGCATCCTTCTCGAGAATAGCGCTCTTGGAGGAAAGGAAGTTTCAAAACAGCGCACACTCTTCTGCAGAATGAAAGTTACATTCTGGAAACAGTTCTCGAGGTCGTGACTAAGCCATTTCTCCTCAATATTCTTTCTTCTAGGATTGCTATTACCGCAACTCATGAAGAAGAACTTCTTTGAAGTGTCTAATGCAGAAGACAGGCACTGGCGGAATTAAAAATGTGATGACGGATAATGAGTCGTGCTGGATGTTACAGTCGATAAGAACATTGCGAGAGAAAGGTAAGGTTCCGGGTCCACCACACAGTTGTAATCTGTCAAGAAATTTATATGCTTACTCTACAATGTTCACCTATCGAGCAGCTATGACCTGTGTTTTGAAGACTTCTGAGAAAAAAAATTTCTGCACTCACATTAAGTCCCATTCTAAAAGAGGTCTATTAGTATCACATCGAAGGAAAATTTGTTGCAACCAGCAGAGAATTCAGTACCTAAATAATATGAACTTAATATTACGATGATACGTCTCACTGAATAATAAGTTCTAGAAACCGCTTTTTGCAACAGAAATAACTCATACAACAGCCTCTCGACTCGAGTTTCTGCAATAAAGGCTCAATAAATTACAAAGCTTTTCAGGTACTATTTTGGACGGTTCACACCATTTGTCTTACTGACTTAAATTTCTTCTATGGAGAGTTAACCATATTGAATTTATGCATTACTATAATACGACCAGTACGATAACGTTCAGATCTGCAGACTTCTTTATCTGTAAGCTACGTTTTTTCGCAGTTTTCCAGCTCTAGCAACAGCACCAGTATAAAATTAGTAGAGGCGTTAGAAGATGTACAACACAGCGAAAAAGAATCGTTTCGTTAAGTTTTGAGTACTGCTGCTTTATTAATTTGTTGGAAGTTCTAATAAAATTTAGTCGAATTACTCCTACTTGTGCTCGTCGTCCTGAAATCATCTTGCAGAAGTAGCACTACCTTTTAGTAAGAACGTGTTTATTAGTTTTATCTATATTGATTTGAACAGGACGTGTGAACTATACTCAAGAAATGCCTCCTCATCTGTATGCTTAGTTGGAGCAGAAATGAGTCGCGTCATCGACTTTTCTGTTTGTTCTTCTCTTATGCGCGCGGCATTTCAAGTCCCGTTTGTAAATATTGCGGGAAAAACTAATTGCGGCAACTCAGCGAACATTTTACAACCTCACTTATGACAGCGCCTCCTCTCGTCCATTGAAAGCTGCATAGAGCACACACGAGTGCGTCAACACTTCACCCTGCAGCCACGCAGCAAATCCGCAGTGACTCATGGCGTGCGCCTTGAAAAAGGAATGTCGATATTACAGCGAAAGTACGGCTACTTGCAGCATTTATAGACACATTTTGCCGTATACAAATTTATCACCAGGAAAACTTGGATTAAAGTAACGTTCGAAAAATTCTCACATTTTGTAGACTCTTCCCAAAGGCGTAGAGAGCGACGTCCCTAGTACGGCTGACCTTCCATTCACGGATGCAGCTGCCTTTACGGTGCTGATATGCCCTAACATCTGTTTTTTATAATTGTGATCACTACAAGGTAATCACACACATCTTCTCTTTAAATACGATGTCTTGTGGAATTAAAAGCAATCTTCGAATTATCACCAAAGCCTTTCATTTAACTTTTTGTAATCATTCAGCCTGGAGTTTCCTAAGTATCTGTGAAACGCCCATATGCTGGAACGAAACTACTCCAACCATTTGTTCCTTTCTTTTAATTACTCCAAATATTTCAGAGCCAATTTTTCAGATGCGCACACAGCGTCTTGTTTTCAGCTTTGTCGCTTTGACTTTATAAGGACCACAGACAGACAAAAGCAAGCAAAAGCCATACGAGAGTGTTGTAACCTTCTTCCGTCATAGTCTAGTTAAAATTTCCTTTTAACATCGATGAAGAATTCAGTCCTAAGTTATCATGAAGTACGGACCGCGAGAGGAAGTTGCGTACTAGCTGACAACAGCCTACAACACCATGCGTAGAGCTATACCACAAATCGATTACTGTGTAATGTGTCGTGTTGAATATTACAACTACTACAGAGGGCTGATAGAGAAGAAATTGTCAGAGCCTAGAAAACTGTTCAGGTCATTCATTGCGTACTATGGTTGTGTGACGATGAGCATTAAGCAACGATAACAGAATTTAATACAGTTGCATCAATAACTAAAACGAGGACGATAGTAGCTTACACATAGGAATTCTTATTCTTACAACAGAAAATATAACAAATATTCAGCCAGACCAACAGGAGTAACCACAACCTTTATAACTGCTGACGCTTGCACGTGAGCATCATCAGCACCTACAATCACAATAACAACAGTCCTAATAAATTTACAGCAACAGTGACACCTCTTATAAAAATAGCAGCAGTAACATAAAGGTGATGTCTCAGTTAACTAGTGTACGGAAATGACTTAGAGGTAGGTAACTTATTTTAATTAAGAAATCTGAAGCAAATGCTGACGGTGAGCTCAAATACATGTAGGGAAATATTCACTAGACACGACGTTGGAAACTGTTGGTCGAGGACGTGCCCAACGAATATGTCATTCAAAATGACCCAAAAGCAGACCCTTCTGCGTGGAGAGTAGTTCTCATAACATCAAACATCTTCACCATATGGCAGTTGGTAAACTACTCCATAGTTCACTTCCCAACACGAGAGAAAGGGTCATCACTGTTCGCTAGATTGCTAAAAATCTTATTAATATATCAGACGAGGAATACAAACGGGCTAGCAAATTTGGGACGGAAAAAATAGCAATAGAAAGATTTGCAAGTGTACTTTCCTTCTGTTTTACTGTAAAAACAAGGAATCATAAAGGGCGTATCTTCTCTGACTATAAAGAAATTAATCAGAATATGAGAAGCCACTATAAAATAAATTATTCAACATACCCTACTTTGGCAATGATATAAGCATTAACCCACCGTCGCACTGCAACTGTGAAATTTGCCGATGAATCCCCGGAGTGATGCGCATGATTTCGCAGCTCTCCACAGTTTGGACGAAAACACTGTGTTTATCTTGTACCTGGATTCAACACACGATAGCTTTACAATATATCCGTGAATAGAAGTTCAAATGGTTCAAATGGCTCTGAGCACTATGGGACTCAACTTATGAGGTCATCAGTCCCCTAGAACTTAGAACTACTTAAATCTAACTAACCTAAGGACATCACACACACCGACGCCCAAGGCAGGATTCGAACCGGCGACCGTAGCGGTCGCGCGGTTCCAGACTGTAGCTCCGGCCGGCTGAATAGAAGTCTAGTAGTTTCAGGTCTGAAGCATATAGAGGTCACCTTTTCACATCTGTCACGGAATGTATAATTTAAACGACGATGGACACTAACATAGAACTGAAGAGGAACTCTACCGTAGATATTTCATTACCTGATGAAGACACAACTTACAGAGGAGCAGACAGAGTATTCTCTAAAAATTCCTCGTAAGTTCGTCCATTGTGTTGGGGAATGAGGCCCTAAAGAACAGCCAACAACAAGGCCGTCTCAGATATCGACACAAAATCTTTGTTTACGGCGTATTTCAACAGTAATCTGAGTACTTACCTTACATCATTCATAGTGATTCTGCAAATTTACAATCTGATCAGGTTGAAACAACGCCTCATACGTGCACAGCACACTTCGACTAATGTAAAGGTTGATACATTGTTGAATAAATCAGTTGCAGACGAGTAACCGTTCAGGAAAATCAGATGCTGATCGCGTTTGCAGATGCTATAAATTACAGGTTATCATGTAACACTGTCCAGAGTCATCTGGTCAACAGTGCTTTTTGCTACTACTTGTCTTATACTGGCAGTAGGGTTAGCGTCAACATCAAGAAGAACTACCTCATCCCGTTTCAATGCCCCTCGTCCTTTTAAGCCTTCCTCATCTGCATTATCTCTAACCATAGGATCAGTTGCTTCAGACGCCCTCTAGCCTGGGCACTTTTGCTAGGGAAACCTCTGCCAGCAGAAAGTTGGAATAGTGCGGCTTTGCTGATCTATACACAAAGGTCAGAAACAGTCTGAAATGCTTGCAAGGGTGTTGCACGGTAGATTGTGGTGATAGATAAATCTTAAGAAGAAAATTCGGTACGTTGCGCCGTTTACGGGTTACTTACAGTTGAAGTTAGCAGATCAGAACAATACGCGCTCAAATTCAATCGCCCGCCAGATAAAATTAGAGTCAGTTGTTCTCGTAGCGTCGATGACAGGGCTCGAGACTGCTCAGCCTTTGGCTTAGGTTCGATCCTACTACCGTTCTATATACAGTAGTTTTAGAAAACCAAACGAAGTACACATTTGGCGAAACCCTCTCTGGCGAGCTGCTTGAATTTGCGCGCACAACCGTGCGTGTGAACCGCATGTGTGCAGTACATCCGATGAAATTGAATACTTAACACTGGCACTAAACTCAAAACTTACAGAGCAACTTATGTGACCTAGAGAAAATTTTGAATATTACGTGTAAGAAAGAGTCGGATGTAGTGTAGTGATAGACTGTATTCCTGTGTGTACTCCGTAAACAGTGTGTCGATACGAGTTGCACAATATGAACAACCATCAGCTATAGAACGGAATGACGAAAATAAAAATTTTTGCTGGACGAGGACTCGAACCCACATTTCCCACTTACCGCGCACCGTCGTCTTACGGATATTTTTTTTTATTTTGTTCATTAATATTCTTTGTAGTTGGTCGTAGCGGAAGTTCATTGTTCATCCCTTCACTCCGTTTTTTATTACCGAGACCAGCCAACTCACTGACAGAACATGCTGAGCTACCACGCCGGCGATACCATGCAGGTATCTGTGCACGACTCACAGCCAGACCCAAACTTCCACATTTCAACCATGCGTCTATAACATGTACTCGTAAGTCCATTATGTGTATTCCTGTACAGGTGAGACAAAATGGTTCAAATGGCTCTGACTACAATGGGACTTAACATCTGAGGTCATCAGTCCCCTAGAACTTAGAACTACTTCAACCTAACTAACCTAAGGACAGCACACACATTCATGCCCGAGGCAGGATTCGAACCTGCGACCGTAGCAGGTGAGATATTTTACTCGAAAGTCGCTCGTCCAGTGTCGACGGATGAATACGAATTTGCAGTGTCTGTGTTATTCCGATGTACGATGGAAAGTTCCTTTGGACATGGATGCCTATTTGTAAACTTTGGCCGTCCGGAGTGGCGAGCGGTTCTAGGCGCTACAGTCAGGATTCCAACCTCTGTGTGGTTCTAGGCGCTACAGTCTGGAACCGCGCGATCGCTACGGTCGCACGTTCGAATCCTGTCTCGGGCATGGATGTGTGTGATGTCCTTATGTTGGTTAGGTTTAAGTAGTTCTACGTTCTAGAGGACTGATGACCTCAGAAGTTAAGTCCCATAGTGCTCAGAGCCATTTGAACCATTTTTGTAAAATTTCTTGTTGTTTTATATATATTTCTGATTTCAATCTGATGGTATATTGACCTACAAATCAGGCGAATATTTAGCATCTTGACCTACATAGTTTTCAAGTATATAGTCTAGAATAAATTTTAACTGATGGTGTGTGGAAGAAATTCTACGCAACTCTGCGAAAGCATCCCCGATTGTGCTTGGAGGTAGAAATTTTAAACCAAACGTGTATTTCAGAAACTTTCAGACTTCTGACTGAGAACCGATATGTTCATAACTAAGTCATATTTCGACTATCTTCTCATACCATGCCGAACGTTAAGTGGAAACTGCAACCGTTAATGTTAACGCTTGGAAAAACTTTTTGTACCGCTGCATGAACTGCAACTTCAAAATCTAAAATAATTGTTTCACAGATAATATTGTAAAACTCAAACTACGAATACTGTTCCAGGTGCATTCGTACGCTGGTACAGCTTTTGATAACACAGGAATAACATAGCAATAATGAAAATGTAACTCTTGCGTCAGTGAAAATTTTTGTTTTTCAGTATTGAAAATTAATTTCTACGGAACTTCTTTTACATTTTTGCGCATTTGCTATCCAGTCAGGTTTAAAGAAGGAAGAATAGGATGTAACGTTTCGTCGACATGGAGCTCATTAGAGACGGTAAAGTTTTAGGCGATTCACCCTGTATAACATATTTTCTTTCCTTACGTGTAGGAAATTTATCCCGAAAGTATGACCATACTTTTCTGGCTATACCCTGTAGAAGATAAAGCTAAACAGGCGAATGCTGCCCTAAATCACGTCAGATATTGGAGAATGTCTTTCGCGAATTGTGAAGTATAAGTAGTCACGTTCTTACACCTCTCCTTTAGTTGACGTTTGTTTTCGTCCCTCATAAATATCCGCCACATAAAATAAGTCAACTTGAAATAGCTTAAGTCTGAACACGTTTTAGCCATAATTGTTCGACCAAGTACTTCAGATACGTCTTGTAGGATGCGAATTATATGTATTACTAGCGACCCCGGCGATGCTTCACAACTGTTAAACATGTGTGAGAAATTTACATAGGCCTATATCCTAAACCTCATTACCCCTCTCTTTACCAGTCTCCTCTTCTCCTCTCTCTCTGTCCATCTCCTCTCCCGCCCTCTCTCTGCCCATCTCCTCTTCTCCCGTCTCTATCTCCATTTCCTGCCCCCCCCCCTCCGCCCCCCTCATGTCCTCTTAACTCACTCCTTGACCTTGAGCATTGTTTATTGTCATTGCAAACGAAACCCTGATTGGGAATTCAAATCGCTTAAAACGAATGGATAAATTGGTTGAGATCATTGGTACACGTGGTATGAGATACACCTGCCCAGCTGCTGGATCTCTAAGGATAATAGCTTCAATGACAATATTTCGCCTAATTTTAATTTGCGAATGGGTAGTACTACATAGTTCCAGAAGATTCAGATTAGTATCCTTAACACAAGCCAATACGCCATAAATACAACTTTTCTGTTTCTTGTAAAACCGACGGCGAACAGTGTTTGTTCGAAATTATTTATAAGGAGAAAAAATGCATGTGGTGAAAACAATTTGTCTAATGGTTTGGATGCTCTGCTATTGTAGTTGAAACTAACAGCCAGAAAGCAAAATAAACCATAAATTTTCACAGCACGGTACAACATTTTCCTTCTCGTAGCCCGGTTTAACAGAAAAACGTGTAAATTATTATATATATACAGCCTATGCTCGTCTGAATATTTATAAGTGCATCATGTAAAAACCTGAAGTAAATCGGTTAAGAGCTCTATGAGGTTTTTGGTAACAAACGCTTCCACTCTATGTATTACATATATGTTTATAATTATACAGGGTGAGTCAAAAATGACTTTAAAACTTTGGAACGATATAGAAATTTATTGAGATAACTTCCAGAATCGGTAGCAGACAACCTAAAGTTTGATTCACGTAGGGCAGCAAGATCCCATTCAGTCACCAGGAGCGCCAACGTAGTGTGCAGTTACAGTGGTTGCTTTCACTGGTGCGGAGAGTGCTGACTGTGTGTTTTGGTTTAATGAAACTTTTCGGCGTGAATTTCGCACCGAATACGCTAAAGAACCCCCAAGTGGGCCGACAATTTACTCTTGGAACAAGAGCTTTGTAGACTGCGACATTATAAATCATCAGGTCGCGTGTGTGTTGATGGCCCTTTCGCTCCACAGATTTGACACCTCTGGATTTATTTTCTGGGGTTTCATAAATGACCGTGTGTACGTTCTTCCGCTAACAAACAGTTTAGCCGACATGAAAAATCGAATCTAAGTTGCCGCTGCAAAAGTTACGCCCAATTTGCTGCTACGAGTGTGGGAACAAATTGATTACCGAAGGGATGTTTGTCACATCGAATCAAAATGACACTTGACATTTTATGTGAAACTTCAGGTTGTTTGCTACAAAATGACACATCTACCGATTCTGTAAGTTATCTCAATAAATTTCTACATCATACCAAACTTTTAAAGTCCTTTTTGACTCACCCCGTATATACTAAAAAATATACAGCTTATGTACGTTTGAACATTTATTAAAGTATCGAATAAAAATTTGAAGTAAATCGGTAAAGTACGTTTCGAGATTTTCGTCAACTACTTTGAACAACGACTTATCTTTATACAGCAGTATAGACAGACAGGTTATAGATTTGTCATTTCCCAATGGAGACAGAGCTCGCACCAGAGGGATTTCGTTAGTCAGACGAACGAACGGTGATTACAGGAGCGAATGAAACGTAAGCAAGAAACCAGTGGGCTGTAATTTGTGTAATTGAAAGTAGCGTGGGAAGGCCGGCCGTAGACAAAGCACGTGGCTCATTAGTGCGACTGCCGACTACCTGGCCCTCTCGCGCTACCGCCTTTTCATAATGCCCTTCGCTGCGCGCGTTATTAAGGAAACCGACTCGACTCGTTGAAAGATTATTCCAGCGCCGGCGGCATGCCCACTGGACAGCTGAACCTTACATATCCATCAGAGGTTTCCGATTGCCGTTCCTGGCTCGCGGCTGCGGCCCATTAACATCCCGCCAGCAAACACGAGCCGTAAATCTTGTGGTGCTGGTCATTAGTAGGCGCAATCCACCGAGTGCCATCTACGGGAAGGTGTAGAACCGCCACCGTTATAAGGAGACTAATATTCATTTTTACACATTTTGTTTGCAAATAAGCCTCTTCTGGAAATTCTGTATATGCATTAATTACTGTAACACCACGCATCTTAATTTTATGGCACATAAAAAGTGTATTTCAGGTAGTATGGGTCATTTAGCATGTAGTAAAATATTTAAATGATTTTCCAACATCAAAATAAATTTCCTTACCTTCAGTATTTAATTTGATAATGCAGATGTTGTTGTTGTGGTCTGCAGCCCTGAGACTGGTTTGATGCAGCTCTCCATGCTACTCAATCGTGTGCAAGCTTCTTCATCTCCCAGTACCTGCTGCAACCTACATCCTTCTGAATCTGCTTATTGTATTCATCTCTTGGTCTCCCTCTGCGATTTTTACCCTCCACGCTGCCCTCCAACACTAAATTGGTGATCCCTCGATGTCTCAGAACATGTCCTACCAACCGATTCCTTCTTCTAGTCAAGTTGTGCCACAAACTCCTCTTCTCCCCAATTCTATTCAATACCTCCTCATTAGTTATGTGATCTACCCATCTAATCTTCAGTATTTTTCTGTAGCACCACATTTCGAAAGCTTCCATTCTCATCTTGTCTAAACTATTTATCGTCCACGTTTCACTTCCATACATGGCTACACTTCACACAAATACTTTCAGAAACGACTTCCTGACACTTAAATCTATACTCGATGTTAACAAATTTTTCTTCTTCAGAAACGCTTCCCTTGCCATTGCTAGTCTACATTTTATATCCCCTCTACTTCGACCATTTTGCTCCCCAAACAGCAAAACTCCTTTACTACTTTAAGTGTCTCATTTCCTAATCTAATTCCCTCAGCATCACCCGTCTTAATTCGACTACATTCCATTATTCTCGTTTTGCTTTTGTTGATGTTCATCTTATACCGTCCTTTCAAGACACTGTCCATTCCGTTCAACTGCTCTTCCAAGTCCTTTGCTGTCTCTGACAGAATTACAATGTCATCGGCGGACCTCAAAGTTTTTATTTCTTCTCTATGGATTTTAGTACCCGCTCCGAACTTCTCTTTTGTTTCCTTTATTGCTTGCTCAATATACAGATTGAATAACATCGGGGATAAGCTACAACCCTGTCTCACTCCCTTCCCAACGACTCCTTCCCTTTCATACCCCTCGACTCTTATAACTGCCATCTGCTTTCTGTACAAATTTCGTAGCGAGAAATACATGGTCCAATGGTATTAATGTGACCACATTCACAGCCATCAATTGGCAGCACTAGTACTGAGGTTATATAAAGCGTGTCTGGAGGTCGCGGAAAACAGTGGAATCGCTGTTTTAATGCGGAAACTGAGAAATTTATATGACGTCATGAAGGGCATGATCATTAGCTTTCTGGCCAAGAGCGGAAGTATTCCCGAAACGGTTAGTTGGTTACCTGTTAGTTGGCTGGCGTGGTTAAGTATACCGTACATGGCAAAATGGCCCTATCCAAAACTACAGCGAAGGTAACTATGGTGCACGGTTAGCCAGGGATGAACGAAGGCTTTAGAGATGTGTACGGGCGAATAGACGTACAGCTGTTGAACAATTGACAGCACAGGTGAACCAACGTGTTACCGGCAGTGTCTCCTCAACGACTGTCCAGCAAATGAGCCCCGGAAACAGGAACATGGTTCATGCACCCATACTGACTGCTATTCATCGGCGACGAAGGCTGGAATTTGCACTCCAATACCGCAAGTGGATGCCCACTGAGTGGCGACAACTGGCCTTTTCAGATGAATCACGTTTCATGCTCCAGCGGCGTGAAGCGTGTGAAAGCTAACACCCAGCATCAAGGGCCGGGGGGCATTTCCTGGGTGATCTCGTCGTTCTGGAAGGCGCAATGGACCAACAAAAGTGTGAATGTATCCGTGCGGACCACGTAAAAGCCTATCTGCAGCATGCAGCAGTTTTTCCTTTTTTTTGTTTTTCCCGTCTCGCGACTGCATCTGTTTTGTTTTAACCACATGAAACATGGACCTTGCTGTTAGTGGAGTGGCTTGCGTGCCTCAGCGATACAGATAGCTGTACCGTAGGTGCAACCACAACGGAGGGGTGTCTGGTGAGAGGTAAGACAAACGTGTGGTTCCTGAAGAGGGGCAGCGTTTCAGTAACTGCAAGGACAACAGTGTGGATAACTGACTGATCTGTCCTTGTAAGATCAACCAAAACAGTTTTGCTGTGCTTGTACTGCGAACAGCTTAAAGCAAGGGGAAACTTCAGCCCCAATTTTTCCCGAGGGCATGCAGCTCTACTGTGTGGTTCAATGATGATGGCGCCTTCTTGGGCGAAATATTCTGGAGGTAAGACAGAACCACTGCTCCAATCTGCGGGCGAGGTATACTCAGAAGGATGATACCATCAGGAGAAACAAAAGCGGTGTTCTACGGATCGGAACGTGGAATGTTAGATTCGTTAATCGGGGAGGTAGGTTAGAAAATTTAAAAAGCGAAATGGATAGGTGTAGTGGAAATCAGTGACGGTCAGTGGCAGGAGGAACAGGGCTTCTGGTCAGGTGAATACGGGATTATAAGTACAAAATCACATAGGGGTAATGCAGCAGTGTGTTTAATAATAAATAAGAAAACAGTAAGGTAAGTAAGCCACTATGAAGAGCATAGTGAACGCATTGTCGT
The DNA here is from genome assembly GCF_021461395.2 of Schistocerca americana. Lineage (NCBI taxonomy): Eukaryota > Metazoa > Arthropoda > Insecta > Orthoptera > Acrididae > Schistocerca > Schistocerca americana. The sequence goes on from NC_060130.1 coordinate 694,713,225, forward strand.
AGCCAAGATAGACACGAAGCCAACACCCACCACAGTAGTACAAGTTTATATGCCAACTAGCTCTAAAGATGATGAAGAGATTGAAGGAATGTATGATGGGACAAAAGAAATTATTCTGATAGTTAAGACAGCCGAAAATATAGTAGCCATGGGGGACTGGAATTCAATAGTGGGGAAACGGAAGAGAGGAAAAGTAGTGGGTGAATATGGGCTGGGGGAAAGGAACGAATGAAGTAGCCGCCTGATAGAATTTTGCACAGAACATAATTTAATCATAGCTAACAGTTGGTTTAAGAATCATGAAAGGAAGTTGTGTACGTGGGACACACCTGTAGACGCCGGAAGGCTTCAGAATGATTATATAATGGCGAGACAGAGATTTCAGAATCCGATTTTATATTGTGAGACATTTCCAGAGCAAGATGTGAACTTGGCCACAATTTATTGGTTATGAACTTCAGATTAAAACTGAATAAATTGCAAAGAGATAGGAAATTAAGGAGATGGGACCTGGGTAAGCTGACAGAACCAGAGGTTGATGAGAGTTTCAGAGGGGCATTGGGCAACGGCTGACTGGAACAGGCGAAAGGAATACAGTAAAGACGAATGGTTAGCTTTAAGAGATGAAATAGTGATGGCAGCAGAGGGTCAAACAGGTAAAAAGACAAGGTCTAGTAGAAATACTTGGATAACACAGGAGATTTTGAATTTATATGATGAAAGGAGAAAATAATAATATGCAACAAATGAAGCAAGCGAAAGGGAATAGAAACGTCTAAAAATGAGATTGACAGGAAGCTCAAAAAGGTTAAGCAGGAATGGCGAGAAGACGAATGTAACGATTTAGAAACATATTTCACTAGGGAAAAAGTAGATATCGTCTACAGGATATAAAAAAGACTTTCGAAGAAAAGAGAAGCAGCTGTACGAATACCAACAGCTCAGATGGGAAACCAGTACTACGCAAAGAAGGGAAAGCTGAAAGGTGTAAGGTGTATATGGAGGATCTATACAAAGCAGATGAACTTGAAGGCTGTTATAGAAATGGAAGAGGACTTAGATGAAGATGAGATTGGGGGACATGATACTGCGAGAAGAATTTGACCGAGCATTGTAGGACCTAAGCTAAAACAAGGCCCGGAGAGTAGACGAAGTTCAGTCAGAGCTACCGACGGCCTTGGGAGAGACAGCTATGACAAAACTCTTCCAGCTACTGTGCAAGATGTGTGAGACCAGCGAAATGCCCTCAGGCTTCAAGAAGACTGTAATTGTTCCAACTTCAAGGAAAGCAGGTGCGGGCAGGCGTGAAAATTACTGGACTATCAGTTTTATAAGTCATGGTTGCAAAATACTAACACGAATTCTTTACAGAAGAATGGGGAAACTGTTAGAAGACGACCTCGGGAAAGATCAGATTGGATTTCGGAGAAATGGAGGAACACGCGAGGCAATACTGGCCCTAGGAGTTATCTTAGAAGATGGGTTAAGGAAAGCCAAAGCTACGTTGCTAGACTTAGAGAAACCTTTTAACAATGTTGACTGGAATACTCTCCTTGAAATTCTGAAGGTAGCAGGGGTAAAATACAGGGAATTAGAGGTTATATACAACTTATATACAGACCAAGCTGCAGTGAAGAGTCGAGGACCATGAAAGGGAAGCAGTGGTTGAGAAGGGAGTGAGACAGGCTTATAGCCTATTCCGATTTTATTCAATCTGTACACTGAGCAAGCAGGAAAGGAAACCAAATAAAAACTTAGAGGAGAAATTAAAGTTCATGGAGAAGAAATAAAAACCTTGAGGTCTGGCGGTGACATTGTAATTCTGTCAGAGACCGACTGAGAAGAGCAGTTGAACGGATGAACAGTGTCTTGAAAGGAGGACATACAATGAGCGTCAACAACAGCAAGACAACGACGAAGGTCTGGAAGTGAATTAAATCAGGTGACGCTGCATGTATTACATCAGGAAACGATACATTTAAAGTAATAAATAAGTGTTGTTATTTGCGCAGCAAATCAACTGATGGTGGCAAAGAACAAGAGAAATTTGTTAAAGTCGGATGTAGACTTGAGTGCTAGGAAGTATTTTCTGAAGGTATTTGTGTGGAGTGAAGTCATGTATGGAAGTGAAACGTGGACGATAAATACTTTATACAGGAATAGAATAGAAACTCTTGAAATGTGGTACTACAGAAAAATGCTGAAGATTAGATGGGTAGATCACATAACTAATGATGAGATACCGAATGGAATTGGGGAGACAAGAAATTTGTGGCACGGCTTGACTAACAGAAGGAATCGGTTGATCAAGGGATCACCAGTTTAGTTTTGGAGGGACGTGTGACGGGTAAAAATTGTAGAGGAAAATCAAGAGATGAATACAATAAGCAGATTCAGAAGGATGTAGGTTTCAATAGTTACTCGGAGATTAAGAGCCTTGCACGGGATAAAGTATCATGGAAAGCTGCATGAAACCAGTCTTTGAACTGAAGACCGCAACACCAACTAGACTTTTTACGTTTATTTGCTGTTAGAAAAATCTTAAAGCTTTCAGACCTGTTACAGCAACAAACGGATAATTTTATGACGGCGGACAACTTTGATACAACTGAATCTTTGTTATTGATTTCAAGTACGTTCTGAACACTTTTTTATGTCATTACAATCTCTTTTGCGGTTCCCGAGTAATATATCGTTAACGCCGTGAAACAATAGAGCTGAGTCCGCCAAACAATAAATGTGGATTTGTTTGAGACTCTTGCGAGTTTTGTGGCCTGATCATACGCGAAAATATTGATTTTGTCCCGTGCTTAGAATTTAGATACAGGAAACATACATCCAGGGTCCACCAAGTAACAACGTTATAGGTAAATGATATTTCGCAGGACACCCTCCTACGCCGCTTCCGGGATTCGGGGAGCCGCGTCATCCACAGAGTCCTCCTGGCGGATTAATGACCATGGGCCAGCCAGGATATGGCTTTTAGGCGGTTTTCCACAACTGACTAGGTGAATTCTTGGCTGGCACCCACGTCCCGCTTCATTTAGACGATTCGCAAACATTTCGAAAATGTTCACCCACTTTCACATGGGATAACAATAGACGAAGCCAATAAGGTACTACACACAATTTTGTCCCAAGGGGGAAGGGAAACCGACACGAAGGGCAACCGGCTACCCTCTACCACAAGAACTGTCAAATGCATATTCACATGCCGTCTGCATGAAGAAACGGGATTTGGCATTTGGCACAGAAAGAGAAGAAAAAATACACAGACTCACGACTTTATATTTGTTTGAAGCTCGTAAATATTTGGCTAAAGAATCATTAAAATAACACAACAGAACGATGCACTTTTTTGGCAGCATTGGCTACTTGGATACTATCTTTGAAAGAGGTCAAAAGTGACATAACATCAGTTACGGTATTGAGTGAGATGCTTCTCAACTATGGCTGGGAAATTGGTTAAATGCGAGCGAAATATGCATGCACAGTACAGTTTCCGCCTCATTATCCGTGATTAATTTAGAAAATGGAAGTAAAAGTTCACTAGTCCAGCGTTCATAAGTTTCACAGGTAGTACGATTACCGCCTAAGCTTAGGAGAAATTTAACTTTACAAGTCGTCATAGCGCCGTGCAAATCTCTTCAAAAATTATGTGAAGCTACTGAAAATGCACACATTTGCATCACAAAAATTAAATTTGTTAACATGTTAGCATCAATACTTCGATGTACAAAAGTATATATCATTCGAAATGCTACATAGTAATTGCTACATTGGGTAGTATAAAGTGCATAAAATTTTATTTCGATGTATTCGAATCGTTTACGAAATGTAAAGAATTTCCACGATACGTGAACCAACCTGCATTATTTACGTTGTCTATCGGATTTATTAAATACTATTGAACCCGACAATGCTTCACAATTGCTAAAAATGTATGGGAATAGGATATACGTCCTAACGTCCCACCCGCACCCTGTTGTATATCCATCTCCTCCACCCTCACCTCTCCATGTATATCCTCTTTTCCCTTCTTTATATCCATTTCTTCCCCTCCTCCTCTGTCCATTTCCTCCCTCCTTTTTTACTGATCTTATTTATTCTCATTGCAAAAGGAACCGTGACGGGGAATGGATTTCAAAATGAATAGCTGAAACCGTTGGAGTCGTTAGTACATGGGGTATGAGAGAGGGATGTCTCGTCCCCTCTCTATCCCTCTCCTCCTCCCCCACCCTTTTTCCATCTCCTCTTCTTTCCCGCTAGATGTAATAAAGATGGCCTCTTCACTCTTTTAGTAAAACGCTTGATCAGTTAGTTTGTCTTTGGTCATGTTCTGTGGTTTTACACCTCATATTGTGGAGCATTATGGTTAGAATTTTGGTGTTCTTTAGTAGTTTTTTATGTAAATACAGTTTATGAACGTTTTAGAGTGCCTCTGCACTATAGTTCCGATCGATAAATTTCGGGCAGTTCTTGAAATTCGTTTTGTTTCTGACCTTGAATAGGCCTTTATCGAATGTAACAAAAAGTAAAATTAGTGTGTCTGACAGATATTTAAAGTGAAAATAACATGACGCATAATACACTCCTGGAAATGGAAAAAAGAACACATTGACACCGGTGTGTCAGACCCCACCATACTTGCTCCGGACACTGCGAGAGGGCTGTACAAGCATGATCACACGCACGGCACAGCGGACACACCAGGAACCGCGGTGTTGGCCGTCGAATGGCGCTAGCTGCGCAGCATTTGTGCACCGCCGCCGTCAGTGTCAGCCAGTTTGCCGTGGCATACGGAGCTCCATCGCAGTCTTTAACGCTGGTAGCATGCCGCGACAGCGTGGACGTGAACCGTATGTGCAGTTGACGGACTTTGAGCGAGGGCGTATAGTGGGCATGCGGGAGGCCGGGTGGACGTACCGCCGAATTGCTCAACATGTGGGGCGTGAGGTCTCCACAGTACATCGATGTTGTCGCCAGTGGTCGGCGGAAGGTGCATGTGCCCGTCGACCTGGGACCGGACCGCAGCGACGCACGGATGCACGCCAAGACCGTAGGACCCTACGCAGTGCCGTAGGGGACCGCACCGCCACTTCCCAGCAAATTAGGGACACTGTTGCTCCTGGGGTATCGGCGAGGACCATTCGCAACCGTCTCCATGAAGCTGGGCTACGGTCCCGCACACCGTTAGGCCGTCTTCCGCTCACGCCCCAACATCGTGCAGCCCGCCTCCAGTGGTGTCGCGACAGGCGTGAATGGAGGGACGAATGGAGACGTGTCGTCATCAGCGATGAGAGTCGCTTCTGCCTTGGTGCCAATGATGGTCGTATGCGTGTTTGGCGCCGTGCAGGTGAGCGCCACAATCAGGACTGCATACGACCGAGGCACACAGGGCCAACACCCGGCATCATGGTGTGGGGAGCGATCTCCTACACTGGCCGTACACCACTGGTGATCGTCGAGGGGACACTGAATAGTGCACGGTACATCCAAACCGTTATCGAACCCATCGTTCTACCATTCCTAGACCGGCAAGGGAACTTGCTGTTCCAACAGGACAATGCACGTCCGCATGTATCCCGTGCCACCCAACGTGCTCTAGAAGGTGTAAGTCAACTACCCTGGCCAGCAAGATCTCCGGATCTGTCCCCCATTGAGCATGTTTGGGACTGGATGAAGCGTCGTCTCACGCGGTCTGCACCTCCAGCACGAACGCTGGTCCAACTGAGGCGCCAGGTGGAAATGGCATGGCAAGCCGTTCTACAGGACTACATCCAGCATCTCTACGATCGTCTCCATGGGAGAATAGCAGCCTGCATTGCTGCGAAAGGTGGATATACACTGTACTAGTGCCGACATTGTGCATGCTCTGTTGCCTGTGTCTATGTGCCTGTGGTTCTGTCAGTGTGATCATGTGATGTATCTGACCCCAGGAATGTGTCAATAAAGTTTCCCCTTCCTGGGACAATGAATTCACGGTGTTCTTATTTCAATTTCCAGGAGTGTATATACGCCGTGCATACTGTTACCTTCTTCCACCCTAATATTGTATTTTTTCTGATTTTTATTCACACACTCGCTTACACCTAGGATAACAATAACTGTATTCCAGCATTACCTGAGAGTAGTTCGCATTATCTATTTGTTCGTGTGCTTGCCTGCTCAATGTAATATTTTAGTCAACATGTGTTTTGTGCCATTACAGGCTTGGTCAGGTTCGTTTTGGAACATCATCTCATTTACACCTAAAAATGGAATGTAAACTACCTGCTAAGGATGTTATTGTTTTCGTCACATTTGATTTGCAACAATTTATAAGTGAAAATGGGATTAGGGCACTTGGCTTGAGAGTCGACAGCTTTTTTTTAGGTATCAATTTTGACATACTGCCAGTTACACCCTGTATGTAACGTTTTGGAGAAATACTTCTGAACATAACGCAAAAGTCCAAATTATTTGGATACTTTTGAACATAATGCTTGGTTGGTTGGTTGGTTGATTTGGAGCGGGGTCATCGACCCCATCGGATTAGGGAAGGATTAGGAAGGAAGACGGCCGCACCCTTTCAAAAAGAACCATCCCGGCATTTGCTTGAAGCAATTTAGAGAAATCACGGAAAACTTAAATCAGGATGGCCGGACGTGGATTTGAACAGTCGTCCTCCCGAGTGCAAGTCCAGTTCGCTAACCACAGCGCCACCTCATACGGTGAACATGGTGAAAAAGTCATATCATTCAAATTCTTTGGTACAGGTCATCAGATAGTTCGGATACATTTGAATGTGACACAGATTTCAGATCGTTCGGAACTTTTCCAACACAGTGCCAATTTCAGATCGTTCAAATATTTTTGAATGTGACAGAAAACGTTCAGACTGCTCAGATGTTTCTGAACAAGGTTCAAAAGACTGATTGTTCGGATACTTTTGAGCATTATGTAAATTTCAATTATTTTGGATATTTTTGAATATGAGACCATAACGGCCACTAGGACATATGAGGTAGTTCCTCCATATTGGATTTTTTGATATTTCTTAAATATTTAATTTTTAATTTTTTAAAATTACCCTATATGTCGTCCTGCATTTTTAAATTTCCCACCAGCGCCTTCTCGGGTTTCTCAATTTGTGTTATCCATTATCTCTGACTTTTTAATTTTTCGCTTCCGCCAGCGACTGTAGCGCCGTGACTGCATAGTTGGCTACCAGACGACGCTTGAACTATGTGCCAAAATCTCCATAGATATACTATTCCCTACGATAACGTTTCTCAAGTGTACATTTTCTTTGTGGCGTATTAGCTGCGCTGTCTAAGTGTAAAACTGCGACGTGTCTCTTATCCATGCTTTCCTTTTGAATAAGTGAGATCTCGCAATGTGTTATGCAACGTATTAATAAGCGATTAACACTGAAATATTTAAATGAATTTCGTAGTTCTTACACTTAAAATACTTAGATGAAGTAGTTTCGTTTCGTTATTGTACGAATTAAAGTTGAAGGAAACCAAAACCATGACGATAAATGCTGCTTTCCTCACATCCATGTCAACGGCAGTCGGTGTTGATGCCACAACTTTGTTTCCTGGTGTTCAATATGCCGTAATGAAGCCCTGATCTGTTGTCAGTACCTCTGGATTCGCAAACAGACAGTTGAACGTCTGTCCAGGTACATTAATATCCACATTTATAGGTTCACCGTAATAAATGAAATGAGGCAGATACGTTTCTCTCTAGTCTTCAAGAGTAATGCAGTTATCTCGAATGCAGAAGGTTGTCAAACTCGAGAATGCAAAATGTGCTTAGCGGACCAGATACACTGAAGAGCCAGAGAAACTGAAACACCTGCCTCGTATCGTGTAGGGCCCCCGACAGCACGCAGAAGTGCCGCAACACGACTTAGCATGGACTCGACTAATGTCGGAAGGTTGAAAGGTGTTCAGTTTGACATCCTCTGTCGAACAGCCAAGTTCCGCAACCATCTCTAAAAAGATGGACATACGGAGACAATGTTGGAAGTAGTGGTGGAAGCAATGGACACCATGAATCCTTTAGGGCTGTCCATAAATCCGTAATAATACGGCGGGGTGGAGATCTCTTCTGAATAGCACGTTGAAAGGCCCCAGTTATACTCAATAACGTTCCTGTTTGGGGAGTTTGGTGGCCAGCGAACTGTTTAAACTCAGAAGAGTGTTCCTGGAGCCATTCTGAAGCACTGCTGGACGTTTGGAGTGTCGCGTTGTCCTGCTGGAACCTCCCAAGTCCATCGTAATGCACAATCGACATGAATGGATGCAGGTGTTCAGACAGGATGCTTAAGTACATGTCACATGTCAGATTCTTATTCATGAGGTTGTTTCCATACCTGTACTCGTCCATCCGCTCAGTACAATTTAAAACGATTCTCCTCCGTTCAGGCAACATGTTTGCAACCATCAACAGTCCACTGTCGGTGCTGACGGCCCAGGCGAGGCGTAAAGCTGTGTGCATTGCAATTACCATGGGTACACGAATGGGCCTTTGGCTGCGGAAGCCCATATCTATGACGCTTCGTTGAGTGGTTCGCACGCTGACACTTGTTGATGACCCTACATTGAAAACTGTAGCAATTTGCGGAAGGGCTGCACTTCTGTCACGTTGAACGATTCTCTTCAGTCGTCGTTGGTCCCGTTCTTGCAGAATCTTTTTCCGGCCGCAGCGCTGTCGGAGGTTTGATGTTTTAGTGGATTCCTGATGTTCACGGTAATGGTCGTACGGAACAATCTCCACTTCATCGCTACCTCGGAAATACTGTGTCCCATCGCTCGTGCACCGATTATAACACAACGTTAAAACTCACTTAAATCTTGATAACCTGCCATTGTAGGAATAGTAACCGATCTAACAACTATGCCAGACATTTGTTGTCTCTTGTAGGCGTTGCCGACCGCAGCGCCGTATTCTGCCTGTTTACATATCTGTGTATTTGAATGCCGTGCGGTTAAAGGCGCTGCAGTCTGGAACCGCAAGACCGCTACGGTCGCAGGTTCGAATCCTGCCTCGGGCATGGATGTTTGTGATGTCCTTAGGTTAGTTGGGATTAACTAGTTCTAAGTTCTAGGGGACTAATGACCTCAGCAGTTGAGTCCCATAGTGCTCAGAGCCATTTGAACCATTTTTTGTATTTGAATACGCCAGTTTCTTTGGCGCTTCACTGAGTGAAAGGCTTACTGTAGAAATAGAAAATGCCGTTATGTAAAAGGAACTTTGATATAGGCACATAACAGCAAACATTTCACTTACATTTTTGGAGAGGAACAAAAAAGGACTGATCGTCGACTGACGGGTTGTCGAGGTAGATCTCAGGATCAGGGATGATTATGGCTTAACGTTCCGAAGACGACGCGCTCGCTGGAGACTGAACAGAAGCTCGGAATCGGAAAGAAGGGTAAGGAAGTCAACATTGACCCTTTGCATGGTATTTTGGAGTTAGGTTTCAGCAATGTAGGAAACACGCAAAACGTAAATGACAATGGACGACCAGGAATTTGAATCCCGGTCTACAGTGTTTTAAACATTGCGCCGTTGCGCTAGAGTGTAGTATGAAGCACTAGCTGAATTGTAGGCGGTTCGAGGAAGGAGTCAACCTTGTCATGTCACAATAACAATCATAGAATCTTATGAAATGATTTAACCAAACCACAGGCTATTAACCTTCTTCTTTCCACATACGAGCCATTTCCGTTAAACACTCCATCACCATGTTAGCCTATCTTTTCTTTTCTTCTTATTGTTCTTGGTAAATCGTCTTAAACGGTACATCGCCAACGCATTTTAAATGGCAAAATGGTTCAAATGGCTCTGAGCACTATGGGACTTAACATCTGAGGTCATCAGTCCCCTAGAACTTAGAACTACTTAAACCTAACTAACCTAAGGACATCACACACATCCATGCCCGAGGCAGGATTCGAACTTGCGACGTAGTGGTCGCGCGGTTCCAGACTGAAACGCCTAGAACCGCTCTGCCACTCCGGCCGGCGCATTTTCAGTTATAAATTGTTTTAATACACGCAAACTGGAAGTGCCACGCAGTTTATACACACTTACTACAGTGACTTAATGATTCTACACACCACCCTGTTTCGATATTCACTGATGCTTTGTCTGCTGGTGTTACCTAATGGACCGCCTCCTGTTTTAATCATGTGTTACTTTTTCTCTTCATAAATCTCTTTCACTTTATTTTAAACACAACCCACAGTTGCTCGAACTTACAGTTTTGTTTGTTTTTGCGTAAACGATGCATTTGAGAAATTTTGAGGATGTGCATCTGTATTTCTGTCTGAGGCGACGCGAGTACTTTGTTACGTTCATAAACCGATAAAGGAAAAGAGATAAGTCAGTGGTCACCGAGGTAACTACACTGAAGCACCAACGAAACTGGTATAGTTATGAGGAATCCACTACAGTGATATGTAAACAGCAGAATACGGCGCAGCTGTTGGATCGGTTACTGCTGCTACAGGGGCAGGTTATCAAGATTTTAAGTGAGTTTGAACGTTGTGTTACAGTTGGCGCACGAGCGATGGGGCACAGCATCTCAGAGGTAGCGATGTAGTGGAGATTTTCTAGTACCACCATTTCACGAGTGTACCGTGAATATCAGGAATCCGGTAAAACATCAAATCTCCGACATCACTGCGGCCGGAAAAAGATCCTGCATGAACGGGACCAACGAGGACTGAAGAGAATCGTTCAACGTGACAGAAGTGCAGTTCTTCTGCAAATTTATGCAGATTTCAATGTTGGGTCATCAACAAACGTCAGCGTGCGAACCACTCAACGAAACACCATCGATATGAGCTTTCGGAGTCAAAGGACCATTCGTGTACCCTCGATGAGTGCAAAACACGAAGCTTTACGCCTCTCCTGAGGCCGTCAATCCCGATATTGGATTGTTGGCTGGAAACATGTTGCCTGATCGGATGAGTACCGTTTCAAATTGTATCGAGTGGATGGACGTGTATGAGTATGGAGACAACCTCACGAAACCATGGACCTTGAATGTCAACAGGAGTCTGTTCAAGCTGGTGAAGGCTCTGTAATAATGTAGAGGGTATGCTTTGTAATGACGTGGGTCGCGTTCAGTTAGAGCTATATGGGACCCCTCATACGCCTAGATACGAATCTGACAGATGACATGTACATAAGCATCTTGTCTGAACACCTGCAGCCATTCATGTCCATTGCGCATACCGGCGGACTTGGGCAATTGCAGCAGGACAATGCGACACCCTGCATGTCCAGAATTGCTACGGAGTGGCTCCAGGAACACACTTCTGAGTTTAAACACTTCCACACTGGCCACCAAACTCTCCAGTCAAGAACATTATTAAGCGTATCTGGGATGCCTTGCAACGTGCTGTTCAGAAAAGATCCCTACGCTGTCGTACTCTTAGGGATTTATGGACAGCCCTACAGGATTCATAGTGTCAGTTCCCTCCAGCACTACTTCAGACCTTAGTCGAGCCCATGCCACGTCATGTTGTGGCACTTCTGCGTGCTCGCATGGCTCCTGCACGATATTAGGCAGGTGTAGCAGTTTCTTTGCCTCTTCGGTGTAGGAATGATGCTCAGGTACAGAGTTGGCAAAGATGGGATAGGTACTGAGCACTGGCCTTCTCAAAGGAATATGCCCGATCTTTGCCTGAGGTGATTTAGAAAATTCACCGGAAACCTAAATTTATGTGGAAGTACAGACTTTGGAAGAATGAGATTGTGAGTCAATGAAGCGTGATAAACCTTCCAGCAGCGACCAGAACGGTGTGTAGGAATGAAGTTGGACCTGCACCCTGCCTTTCATGAACTATGTTGAGATACATTGCAATTTTGAAGATTAGTGTGAGGTATGCATACGTAGTTTAGTGGAAAGAACACTACATTAGAAACACAAGTATCCAGTTTTCATTTCCTTCGTGAGGCGAAGTTCTAATTGGCAGGAATTTCCCGCACAATTCGACTGCAGACTTAGAGATTTACTCTTTCTGAAATTTAGGCTTATATGAAATGTCAGTTATGCCTTTCGCCTTGTTAGTCTAAATAATATACGATACTCCATGTGTGCTTACTGCTCCGAAAAGATTATTAGAACCGGAGCAAATTCTAGAATTGGGATAGGATGAGGAAGAAAAACGAGCGTGTATTTGTAGGAGGAACGAGCCTGGCATTTGTCTCTAGGGAACTAGGTAATCAACGGGTAACCTACATCTGTATGACCGGACCGTGATCTAACCCGTTGTCAGGCCGTTGAGCTACGTTACTGTGAGAGTATGTGTTCCCTTCAGGAGGAACAAATTACGAACTGTTTCCTCGAACATCAGCGACCCAAACAGTCAGCCCAAAGATTTATGAAATGAATCTGCTTCTCCTATAATGCATGTCTTTGTCAAACAACATTGGTGGCCACGCTGCAAGCGAATCAAACGGCTCCGATGGCTCTAAGCAATATGGGACTTAACATCTGAGGTCATCAGTCCCCTAGACTGAGAACTACTTAAACCTAACTAACCTTAGGACATCACACACATCCACGCCCGAGGCAAGATTCGAACCTGCGACCGTAGAAGCAGCGCGCATCCGGACTGAAGCGCCTAGAACAGCTTGGCAGTGGCCTTAATAAAAGGTAACGAAACGAAACATAAAACAAAACATGTTTTAGAGAAACTGTGCCTTATTTTATATGTATGTCAATGAACTTGGGAAACCTGTAAAGTATTCTTCAAGAAAAAAATTAAAAACATATTCATGAATTTCTGTCTACCTTGGAAACTCCCAGTAATTTTTAGATCCCAGTTCATTAAGTTAGGAGATGCAATTAGTCACGTGAAAACATTGCTTGTATCTCCATTTTCGGACCCGAAATGTAACTAAGCTTACTACAGTAAGTAGCCCACATAACCTCATACTAATTATTTCGACTAAAAGACTTTGTGGTCAAACAAAACCTTGCGTTGAGGACAACAAAGACCCACAGCCAATTCGTATTTGATTAGGTAAACAAAGGAGTAATATCTGTATATTAGACATGTGATTGGATTTGCCTACATCCTCTAACTACATAATTCTGCGGATGAAGAGGAGTGAGTGATATTACGTGGTCCTGGACATCGAAAAGATTTTGATCGTCTTCGGCACAATGGCCTCATTCGCAGACTCAACGACGCTGATTTCTCTAACAGACTCGTACGTCTCATACACCCGCAACTCACCAAAATACAGTGCTACTATACTGATGTGCAGGGCAAACAATCAACACGATACGGTATGCAATCTCGAATACCCCAAGGCAGCATCCTGGGGCCCTATTGTCTAGCCTCTACATTAATGATATCCCAACTACGAGATGCTATTTCTATCCTATCGGATGAGGTGCCTATACAGGTAGGTCAGCTCCAGCTCACTTTGATGCACGTCTTTTCAAATACAGATAAAGCAAAATAATATCTATAACAAAGAGAAGTAATACAATAGCATCTGATTACCAGATTTCTGGCAAAGATCCGGAGCACCTCATGTAATGTAAGTACAGCACTGGTCGTGAAAATTGCATCACCATAAAGACAGCATACACCAAGGTAAAATTAGCATTTACTACCTGCGTAGATATGCAAATGATTAACATTACCGCGCAGTCGTACAGAGAAGGAAGGCGTATGACCATCTACATTCTGTATGTAAGGAGTAATTACACAACGGTTTTCTCGTTCATAAATCGCATTTGAATGTTGTTTGTTTGTGAGAAGATCGCTTTATGCCTCTTGTAAGAAGAAGAAACGTCTACCACCGTCTCGATATTCGAAAGTGGCTGCATAGTTGCATATGGAGACTATAGCTTATCGTTCCGTGCTGTTCAAAAATGGTTCAAATGGCTCTGAGGACTATGGTACTTAACATCTGAGGTCATCAGTCCCCTAGAACTTAGAACTACTTAAACCTAACTAACCTAAGGACATCACACACATCCATGCCCGAGGCAGGATTCGGACCTGCGACTGTAGCAGTCGCGCGCTTCCGGACTGCAGCGCCTAGAACAATTCAAATGATCGTACCTACAATACATCAAACAGTCCAGCATGAAATACGGAACAACGTGGAGCACATGCACGGTTGACCACTACAATTACAACAACAAGAAGGCGGAGTGCTACAAATGTGTGTGTGAATTCCTAAGGGACCAAACTGCTGAGGTTGTCGGTCCCTAGACTTACTCTAGTTAAACTAACTTAAACCAACTTATGCTAAGAACAACACACGCACACACCCATGCCCGAGGGAGGACAAGAACCTCCGGCGGGAGGGGGGCCGCGCAATCCGTGACATGGCGCCTCAAACCACGCGGCCAGCAGGAATGCTGTAATTTTCAAACAGACATAAAGTGTTCCACATGCCTGAATATGTAAATCATTGAAAGACAGCGCAACCACAAGAAGAGGTATTATTTTTATGAATAGTTCTGTAATATTTCTGATATGTTGTTCCTAGTCAGATATAAGAGAAGGGCTTAAGGCGCAAATCTGGTCAGGCTAAAAAGCAGTAAGTAAATAAATACTGTTAAAGCGTTTGGTGAACTGGGGCAAATAATAGTTGTTTAAACGAGGTGATTCAGCTAATCGGGCCGGCCGGAGTGGCCGTGCGGTTCTAGGCCCTACAGTCTGGAACCGGGCATGGATGTGTGTGATGTCCTTAGGTTAGTTAGGTTTAATTAGTTCTACGTTCTAGGCGACTGATGACCTCAGAAGTTAAGTCGCATAGTGCTGAGAGCCATTTTCGAACTAATCTGTTCAACTCATCTCTTTCTTGAACAGTATGAGATTTTGTAATTCTAATTTTCCCCCAAATGAATTGTGAAAAACTGCTCAATAAATGACTTATGGTCTCTTTACATAGCTATATTACTTCCAGGGACATCGGTATCAACTTCGGTTTTAAAGTGGAAATACAGTAATAGCAGCTATTACTGTACATCAGCTATTCTTCTTTCATTGGCCAAACGCAAAAAATTTTCTCCATTTTCGAAGCAGCTGCTTCAGGGTTTCACGCCCCGAAATATGTGTGTTAGTAACCTTGGCTGCGGGGGGAAAAGTGGAACACTTGAAGTCGGTTCGTTGAAAAATTAGACCAAATGTAAGCTAAGAGCAGGAATTTTTTGAAAATAGTTTGCCTAGAAATAAACTCACCAGGAACAGTGATGAATGCTATAAGCACTCTTCCTCAGATGTTATGCCATTAAAAATATTCTTTTCTTTTCCCTAATGTCAGTAGCCGCAAACTTATCTTAATGGGAATACACACTGACTGTAATTTATACACGAGGTTAGAGCCACAGTATTTTATAGAGTGCCACTACATACCAGCAGTGACACATCATCAACTACACCCAATGCCAATTACCGCAAAAAAATGCTGTCCACTTGGCGCGGACTACAGAGGGTTTCTCAAGCTTTTAGTGAGACGAATGCTGAACCGGAATTTCTGCGGAATGTCAGAACTCCGGATTCACATTTTAGCAAACATCCGGTTTTATACAGACACTTCGTTTTATACGGGCACCGTCAGTTTACTTGGAAGACTCATCAGTTTCACATGTCACAGGATCTGTTGTGTTGTACAGAAAAACGAAGAGGAAACAATAATGAAACGAGTAGCTGGAAATTTGAAAATGAAATATTGATGGAATATTGTATTGATGATGCTATCAACCTCTGTTGTTCCTGTTAAGCATCCGTATGGAAAATTAGTCGAAACACCCAAATAAAAAGAATTAATAATATTTAGAAGTGGAAGCGCACAAAAAGTCATAAAACATTACATCTACATTAACTGCGTAAGAAATGTAGGTGGCATACTATGGTTCAGTTTCTGTTTGCTATAAATCCTGGAAGAAGAAAATTTCATCGTCTCGCATCTATTATATTCGTCGAGCACATCATCTCATATACAGACACGCTGACGTGGCATGTATGACTACAGAAATGACATAACGAAACGCAATAAAAAAATTGTAGTACAGACTCGTGTTTTTTCCCAGATACGTTACCACAACATTCTCGTTGAGTATTTACTCCTTGTGTAGTTCAGTAGGAAGATGAAGCTAAATAAATCATCGAAAATGCTTGCAAAAGCCTACGTTGGCATCTGTACTCTGAAAAAATCCACACCATTTGTTGTATGCGAGGTGCCAGAACCGATTATTGTCCGTGTATTCCATTTTGTTCATTACGTGAGATTTGTGTTGGAGGAGAGAATATATTTCTCTGTTAGTATTGCCATGCAGATTTTCGGAATTTTAAAGCCATAGCGTTCCTCGTTGCACATTGGTTTTGATCTATTGTCATTCACTGGAATCTATTGAGCACTTCTGTGACGTTCACAAACCTGATACAAAGCGCATTGCTCTTCTTCTAATTGTTTTTATCTCTTACATCAGTCCAGTGAGGTAAGGGCCAGACCCATCAAAAATACTCAAGAACTGTAAGAACAGGGAGCTTTCTAACAACCTTCTCACTTCAAAATCTTCCATTTAATGTCAGTGTGGCATCTAATACCCCACTGCTAGATTTCGTCCTTAAATTTCTCTAGTCAGACGTTTATGTCTGATTCCAGAGATTTGCCGCTGCTCGTAAAATCGAAGTGCTCAGTTTATTTCCTCGCATTATATTACACTTTCTTTTGTTGGGAGTCAGCTGGCAGCCTCCGCACAAAGCTCTTCAAATCTCCCCACAAATTATAAAAGTATGCTAAGGACAACACCATAAATCTCTGTATCACCTCTGAAGAGCGTTTATACGGGAAATGCAGAGATTTCTATTGGTGACAGAGGACAGTGTACCGAATAACATCACAGGAGTATTTACGTAATTTGTAGATTAATAATTATAGCTATCACAAGTTCTGTATTTTTAGGCTGTGTACCTCCAAGTACATATTTCAAGAGCAACCATTAATACTTCTTTTCCCCTGGGCAGCAGGTCAAATGTTCAAGAGTGGGCACGTGGACGCAAAGCGGTTAGTCTACACGGACATGCTTCCCGATTAAAAATGACGCACTGGTTCTGTTTCCCTGGAACTTTTCATTTTGATCGAGTATCTGTTTAGATAATTTATAAGTACATTTGTTTCTGGAACCACATGCTCCTCCTTCCAATGACATGAAACACTCCGTTGTACTAGTTGTTTACTCACTTCGTATCAGTCACTTTCGCATCAATATGGCGGTCGAAATTGATTATTGTAATCTTCTTTGGTGAAACAATCTCTGAAGACAGAATTTAGAATTTCGACCTTCATTTTATCGTCCTCAGATTAGGTACCATTTTGATAATCGATGTCTATATAGATAGGTTCCAATCCGTTGGCTGATATTTGAAGTACCAAAATTTCATGCTGGCCGGAGGGGCCGAGCGGTTCTAGGCGCTACAGTCTGGAACCGCGCGACCGCTATGGTCGCAGGTTCGAATCCTGCCTCAGGCATGGATGTGTGTGATCTCCTTAAGTTAGGTTTAAGTAGTTCTAGGTTCTAGGGGACTGATGACCTCAGAAGTTAAGTCCCGTAGTGTTCATAGCCATTTGTACCATTTTAACCAAAACTTGCTAATGTTTTCTAATGACTCGACTTGTAATATCTTGTTTCGAAACTGAATGAATACTTCTCGCATACCCGTTCTTACGTTTGATTTGATGTTGTTCAGTCACTGTTTGTCTGCAAGGACTCGACTTTGTTTGAATCTCCTGTGCATCTCTTCATGTTTTCGTAATAATGTACCAAATTTGTTTTTGAACCATGATGGGTCTTCCCCATCTTTCACTTCCGTCCACAGAACAAATTTATTCAGCACGTAGCGTACAATGCTTCCGAGTTTGTGCCGTTTGTTAACCACATTCTCGTGCAAGAGCTGAATGCTTGCTGTTGGCTGCTAAGCTTTGTTTTTTATCATTTACTTGACGCCGTTCTACATCTTCAACTAAATGGATACTCTGCAAATCACACTTAAGTGCCTGGCAGAGAGTTCATTGCCACAATATTTCTCTGTTATTCCAATCTCGAAAAGCGCACGAAAAAAAACAACGAATACCTATATCTTTACGTGCGAGCTCTGATTTCCATTATTTTATTATGACGATCGTTTCTTCCTACGTAGGTCGGCGTCAACCAACTGTTTTCGCATTCGAAGAAGAAAGTTGGTGATCGAAATTTCGCGAAAGATTCCACCGCAGCGAAAAACGCCTTTGTTTTAATTATGTCCATTCCAAATTCCTGTATCATGTTAATGATACTCTCTCCCCTACTTCTCGATAATACGAAACGTGCTGCTGTTCTTTGAACTTTCTCGATGTACTCCGTTAATATATCTGGTAAGGATCTAATACCGCCCAGCAGTACTCCAAATGAGGACGCACTAGTGTAGTGCAGGCAGTTTCTTTAGTACATCTTGGTAATCACATATTATCTTCCTAACTTTACAGACTTTTGATTCAACACTATGATTAATTATGGTATGACAACCTTGTTTTCGCTCACTTATGTCTCTACGACCTGGGCTCCCTAAGTGCCGGAACGGTTTCTTTGGAAACCTCCTTTCGCATCCTTCCCAAACGCTGAGTTTAAGGTCTGTCTCTAACGATCACGTCGTCGACTAGTAATTAAGTCCTTTTCTTCCTTCCATCCTTCCTTCCTGTCTCCACAATCACTTAATTGAACAATATGGGCAGAATTTATGTAATATCTATGAGCGTGAACTGTCTAATCAACCGTTCAATGCCATTTCCATAAAATAAGTTTAGTGCAAAATAAAAATAACCTTTGTCCCCTAGCACTCGTTCTAAACGCGTACGTCTGCCAATCCATATGGCTTGAATGAAATCTCACCTTATCAGTATAGCATGACTGGCTACTTTACTCGATATTGTTGTGACTTTGTACGGCGAGTTTGCTCTTCTCATCACCCAGAAAAGAAGATCACTGACCCTGAGGGAATTCTCGTCAAGTTGTACACAAAGGTTTTGCAGACTACAAATTAGCACACTGCCCTTGTCATGACCGTTATTTCGTTTAAGACGGTTCACAGGCGTTGGGAAGAGGAAAATAGGGAAATTAATAGGCTGAAGCCTTTTCGAAGGAACTATCTTGATATTTCATTATATGATTTATGGAAAACACGAAACCAATATACAGATGGCTGGACGAGGATTTGAACCTCACTCCTCTCAGAATGCATGTCCCGTGCTTCAACTACAGCGCCACGTCATTCGGTGAGAGCTTCTCAAGTGTCTGGAAAGCGGGAGAGTGGAGCTGGGAGATGAAAGCTGTAAGGCGCGCCATTACTCGTGCCTGGATACCTCAGTCCATACGACTGCAGCGTGGGAAACACATTGGTCCAGTTTTGAGTCCTGGTCCATACTCAAGTTTTAACCTGTCACAGTTTTATGTCTTCTATTCTTAATTAATAAAGGTTAGATAAAATAATTTACATTAAAATTAAGATTATGGTGGTTAATATATGATTATGGACTTGCAAGGGTTTTCCGACAATAATGTATTGAGTCACGACAGCAGCTAAACGCAGTTTCAAGGGAAGTCGGTTTGGGGCTATACAGGGTGTTTAAAAAAGTATTTCATATTTTGGGAGGTGGTAGTATGGACCAAAACGAGAAAAAGTGCCCAGTAAACATGGATAATAAAATACATACCTTCAGGTCTATGAGCAGTTGTTCATTTTTGCTGCTGTGAAACAAATCTCTTCTACTGCACGCTCTTTGCTACTGCGAACGGCATACAGACTGTAGTAAACTAATGAGAACACATTATTCTGCTGCTGCGAAACAACAGAGCTTTTAATGTAATCTGCTTGGTATTAGATATGACCTGCACGTGTGAGCTATCGCTAAAGGAGGTGGTCAATATGGTGTTCGTTCGTAGTAAGGCATGTTCAACGTTGTACAGGATGCAGTGGCAGAATGTGATGACTCGTTCCTGTAGAGTGTGTACATCAATAATGGGGCTTGCATACACTAAAGATTTCAAGTGCCGTACAACAAAAAACTCAATAGATTAAAATTAGGGAACGATCTGGTCAATTTACTGGACCCCCAGACCAATGTATATGTCTTTATGAGATGTTCTCGGACATTTCAGAGAAAATTGGCTGGTGGTCCATAACTCAGGAGTCACATATCCAGTCGATATTTGAACGGTATCTCCCCAGCAGGATAGGCAAATAATTTGATAGGAACTGACCGTACCTTGCACCAGTCAGCCTGTTTGGTAGCAAGTAATTTCCTTTTAGTCTATCGCCAATAATTCGTGCAGATACATTAATTGTAAATCTGCGCTGATACCTTGCTTCTTCAACTGCGTGTGCGTTTGCATCAATCCATACACATATTGGTCATGAAAACTGTCAGTCCCATCTCGCGTGAAACCAGCCTCGTCTGGAATACAGACTGGTTCCATTAGAATTGATGTACGCGCTGCACTTATCCAAAACTGTAAATGCGGTTTACAGTACCACACTAACACATGCATGGATGCTGTAGCCGTCGAAAATAACAGAGGAATGTGTCCCCATTTGTGGCCGAGCGGTTCTAGGCGCTTCAGTCTGGAACCGCGTGACCGCTACGGTTGCAGGTTCGAATCCTACCTCGGGCATGGATGTGTGTGATGTCCTTAGGTTAGTTAGGTTTAAGTAGTTCTAAGTTCTAGGGGACTGATGACCTCAGAAGTTAAGTCCCATAGTGCTCAGAGCCATTTGAACCATTTTTTTGTGTCCTCATTTGTTTGCTGCATTTTGTAGTTCGTTCGTAACAGCAAAGAGCTTGCAGTAGAAGAGATGTGTTTCACAGTAGCAAAGATGAACAAGTGCTCATAACTTTTATGGTATGCATTTTAGAGCCTATATTTACTGGACAATTTTGTCTTGTTTTGGTCCATACTACCATCTCTCAAAATAAGGAATACTTAAAAAAAAGAAAAAAAAGAAAAAGAAACCTGTATACAGGAGGGTCAGAAACAGTCTGAAAAACTTCTGAGGGTGCTGCGCCGTTTCCGATTTAATTAGCGTTCAAGTTAGCCACTCAGGCTGTTGCGAGAGCCAGTTCAAGCAGCCCGCCACAGACAATTATTTTCAGTTGTTCAAATGGTGTAGATGATAGTGCATGACCCAGCTCAAACTTTGGCTTGGGTTCGATCGCTGTCCAATTTCTGCGTCGATCTCTTGTTCGGATTTAGGACGACAAATGAAGAATACGTTTCACAACACCGTCGCACAATGGCCTGATTGGTTAACTTCAGTGCTAATTAACTCGGAAACGCGCAAAGTATCAAACTTTTCTTAACAATTACTGCTCAGCACAATCTACCCTGCAACAGCCCTTCATGCTTTCAGGCTGTTTCAAAAAACGACGATGATACCGACATCCATCTAATTAATATATCTTTGAAAAGAGTCTATATCTCATTTAGTGGAGATTTCTTCGCGATTCATTTCTGCGAATAAAGAATTAAAATTAAAATACCTTGAACGCTTCTGGATATATCTGAGGTGAACTGGTTAGCTGAAGCACCATATACAGTCAGGTGTCTTCACACAAATAAATCGCGAAGAAATCTCCACTAAATGATGTACAGACTCTCTTAAAACCTACACTCCTGGAAATTGAAATAAGAACACCGTGAATTCATTGTCCCAGGAAGGGGAAACTTTATTGACACGTTCCTGGGGTTAGATAAATCACATGATCACACTGACAGAACCACAGGCACATAGACACAGGCAACAGAGCATGCACAATGGCGGCACTAGTACAGTGTATATCCACCTTTCGCAGCAATGCAGGCTGCTATTCTCCTATGGAGACGATCGTAGAGATGCTGGATGTAGTCCTGTGGAACGGCTTGCCATGCCATTTCCACCTGGCGCCTCAGTTGGACCAGCGTTCGTGCTGGAGGTGCAGACCGCGTGAGACGACGCTTCATCCAGTCCCAAACATGCTCAATGGGGGACAGATCCGGAGATCTTGCTGGCCAGGGTAGTTGACTTACACCTTCTAGAGCACGTTGGGTGGCACGGGATACATGCGGACGTGCATTGTCCTGTTGGAACAGCAAGTTCCCTTGCCGGTCTAGGAATGGTAGAACGATGGGTTCGATGACGGTTTGGATGTACCGTGCACTATTCAGTGTCCCCTCGCACATACGGTTCACGTCCACGCTGTCGCGGCATGCTACCAGTGTTAAAGACTGCGATGGAGCTCCGTATGCCACGGCAAACTGGCTGACACTGACGGCGGCGGTGCACAAATGCTGCGCAGCTAGCGCCATTCGACGGCCAACACCGCGGTTCCTGGTGTGTCCGCTGTGCCGTGCGTGTGATCATTGCTTGTACAGCCCTCTCGCAGTGTCCGGAGCAAGTATGGTGGGTCTGACACACCGGTGTCAATGTGTTCTTTTTTCCACTTCCAGGAGTGTATATTAATTACATGGATGTCGGTATCATCTTCGTTTTTTTTTTTTTTTTTTTTTTTTTTCAAATGGAACTATAGCAATTTCTGATATTAATCACATTGATATCGGTATCATTTCCGTTTCTTTTCAAATGGAACTATAGCAACTTCTGCTACTACTATCATTGTTAGAAAAGCGACAAATTCATTAGCGTTTCATTTTTCAAAATCCGATTACTAGTTTCGTATAAAATTGAAGTATTTACAATTTAGGATGTATCGTTTTAACACGAACCCGATTGCTGCCTCATGCTGAAGTTCGTGTTGTTATACGGAATTGTGACATCAGGCTGATGGGGCATTCCAGTTTGAAGGAGATGACAAGGGAATTGTCATTCTTGTCACGTTCGAACCCTGCCTTGAGTTTTTTGGCCACTCGTAGGTCACGTCAGTTAAAATCTCTTGCTAAACGTCGACTGCTGATATGAACTGGAAGTTACCTAAAAAAAGGAATCACGTAAATAGTTATTTCCTTTCTTGGCGCTTGCAGCTAAGGAATGAATACTCCTTGATTCCGCCAGCGTTACGGTGAGCGTTATGCGTGTGATATGGAAAGTGCAGCCACTTGTTAACGCCGCAGCGTTCGTCGAAGACGAATGACGCTTCAAAGTTTCGTTAAAAAGACAGCTAATATACATTTTTTGGGGAGGGGGGGGGGAGGAGGCTCTGTCTTTTTATTTATGGTAAGTATTTAGAAACACACATTTCTCACCCTACTTCGAGTTTTTCAGTCTTTGCCCATGAGTGATGGGGAAACTTGTGAATGTTTTACCAACTGAAGCCATCACCAGAAAACACATGTGAAGATTTTATGGTGTGTGAAACGGTTTTTAAACTTTTGATCGAACATTTTAATAGCACCGACACGTCGCAGTAAACGACTAAACAACTGCATATCAGATTGTGAATCTAATAACGACGTAAAAAATTACGTACGTAATAATCATGAAGAATTTTAGGGCGATAGTGCCACGTTTAATAATCAATTGTCTCCGAAAGGAACGCCAGGAATTAACGTACCTTACCAGACAAAGAAAAAGCGGTAGTGTATTGAGCGAAAGGAAGTAGTAAGAATCACCTAGGTGTGGATGCTGTTCAAAAGAAATTCTGATTTCGTCATTCTGAACACGAATTGTTTCGACCGACGTAAGAATCCCTCAGATATAATTGCTGCGTTAAATGAGCGTATTCTTAAATAACTTTTTCTGAAGCCATACGAAAGTCATTTAGATTCAGTGATACCGTCTTGCGCGACTGGCCATTAGGTATTTCTAACGATACAGGCGCAAAAGAATTTTCAGCTCATCATAGCTGTATTTTGCGTGTAAATAAATCACATGAAGTAGCACCAAGAAAAATAACAAAATTAGTATCGAGAAATAAGTTGGTAATTGGAATAATTCAAACAGGTGAGATCGACGAAAAAAATGTTTTAGAGAATGCATATTTAGTTTAATCAAATTTTCGGTAAAAAAAGACTATGCCTTGCAAATATGGGGTAGAAGATTCTACTTTTTAAGACGTTCATATGGTTGGAAAGATTGAGAAACGAAGTTTTTCGTACAAAATTTGTGCTGGCTAAAAATTCGACAGTCAAGAAACTTCGAAAATTTCGGACTTTTTCAGTTTTTTCATAAATGTCAGTCGGGCCATAGGGTAGTTGAGGGAGAACAGTCCAATGAAGTGTTGTAAGCTGCTCTCGGGTGCGCAGATTTGTATGAGGCCTCGCGTTGTCACGGAGAAGGAGAAGTTCGTTGGTATTTTTGTGACGACGAACACGCTGTACTCCTTTCTTTAATTTCCTGAGGGTAGCACAAAACAGAGTTGATCGTTGCACTATCAGGTACAACATCAAACAGAATAGCCCGTTCAGAGTCTCAGAAAACAGTCGCCGTGAGTTTACCGGCTAAGGGTGCAGATTTGAACTTTTTCTTCCGAGGAGACGTAGTGTCGCGCCACTCCATAGATTGCCGTTTTGTTACCTTTTCGAAGTCAATTTTCATAGCCTGCAACGGTGTTCGACAAAAAATTGTGGCGATAAGCCTCGTAAAGTGCATGCAATTCCGCACAGATAGTCCTTCGTTGCTCTCCTGATAGGCGCTGAGGAACTCCGCGGGCACACACCTTTCAGTAACCCAACTGGTGGACCAACGTATCAGCGCTATCAAAAGAGACAACCAGCTGCACAGCGAAGTGTTTATTTGTGATCCGTAGATCACCTCGAATAAGACTGCCCGCAAGTTCCAGCACTGCAGGAGAGTCACAGGTGTTTGCGGCCGGCCGCCGCGTGGGAGAACGGACAGGTTTGCGCGACCTTATTGTGATAGTAACAGACGCTATGCCCAACGACTCACCGTGCTTTTGTTCACTGCCAGATCTCCGTAGACATCCTGCAAGCCCCTATGAATATCTACGAAGCTCTGGTTTTCCTCCAAAACAGACTCAGTGACAACTGTCTCCTTGGGATGTACCTACGTTACAGACGGCACTTTTGAAGGCTACGTAAAGTACCACTACCAGTGGGAACTTCATGAAACTATAGGGACCGAAGCGAAAATATTCCACGATGTCTCACAGTAAATTCTGCGTTACTTCTACTGATGCTGGTAAAGAAAAGAGTGTTTTGCGTTACTTATTGAACACCTCACGCACATTGCAAAATTACATCAGAAGCTATAACAAAAAGGAAATCGCAACAGAATGTGAATATAAACACTTTTTTCATGGGTTCCATGAATGTCATCAAGAATTCGAAATGTTCACCCTCTAGTAAACTACACGTCTGCAGTCGCTAGTGCAAAGATTTCTGTACAGACTGAAGAGATTTCTAAGACGTCATAGCACAGTCTGTAACAATGCGATATTTCAAATTCTCTTGGGTCGTCAAACCTGTCTATAGACTTTCTCTCAGAGTTTCCCCTAGAAAAAGAAGACCAATGGAGTCTGTTGTGGGTTGGCAGGAGAGCCAACACCGTTTTATTAGAGGAAGCCGGAAGGCACGCGTTTTAGCTCACGCAGGCTGGCGTGAGGTCTGGAACAGGTCAAGGAAGTTAGAATTTAGAAAAACGGACGTAGCTGGTGGAATACTTAACTTTAATCCATAAATGGTGAACGTCGCTCTTGACTGTACAATATTCACAATATCAATAGTAACTGAACATGGCGCCTTGCTAGGTCGTAGCAAATGACGTAGCTGAAGGCTATGCTAACTATCGTCTCAGCAAATGAGAGCGTATTTTGTCAGTGAACCATCGCTAGCAAAGTCGGTTGTACAACTGGGCGAGTGCTAGGAAGTCTCTCTAGACCTGCCGTGTGGCGGCGCTCGGTCTGCAATCACTGATAGTGGCGACACGCGGGTCCGACGTATACTAACGGACCGCGGCCGACTTAAAGGCTACCACCTAGCAAGTGTGGTGTCTGGCGGTGACACCACAGAGTCAAATGAAGCGTAAGTGTACGCTATTTGATAACGATATAACGTGTTATGCGGCGACCAGGAAAGACCTGAGTGAGCGCTTTCCTTGCCACAAGCAAGTAGTTCGCTAGGCACTCATCGCGCTGGCGGCACATACATCTTTCACGCTATATTATCTCAGATGTCCAGCCTGCCGCGGCCAGAGCGATTTCCCAGCGGCCAAATAATGCATATCTCTTACATTCAGCTTTCCACGATTTTTTTCAAAAATGCTTCAAATGGCTCCGAGCACTATTGGACTTAACATAAGAAATTAAATTCCTTTTAAATTTTGTGAGAATTACAACGCGTTATTGCAGGCGAACCAAAATTTTAAGCTTAAAACATGTTCCACTCTTGAGAATTTTAAAATATCGTCGAACTACTGTGATGGCTGTTCTCTCATTGCCGCGAGTGGTAGCCGCGCTGTTTGAGGCGCCTTGTCACGGTCCGCGCGGCTCTCCCCATCGGAGGTTCGAGTCCTCCCTCCGGCATGGGTGTGTGTGTTGTCGTTAGTTTAAGTTAGATTAAGTAGTGTTTAAGCTCAGAGACAGATGACCCCAGCAGGTTGGTCTCATAAGATCTTACACAAATTTACAATTTCCAAACATCAGTCTTCAAGTTTCCGCGAAAAAAAAAAAAAAAAAAAGAAGTGGTTCAAATGGCTCTGAGTACTATGGGACTCAACATCTGAGGTCATCAGTCCCCTAGAACTTAGAAGTACTTAAACTTAACTAACCTAAGGACATCACACACATCCATGCCCGAGGCAGGATTCGAACCTGTGACCGTAGCAGTCGCGCGGTTCCAGACTGTAGCGTCTAGAACCGTTCGGCCACCGCGGCTGGCTTTCGGCGAAAATAAATATAATTCTTTGCCTTCTATTGACTTCGCCTAGTCTGCTCTTTTCATTGAGCACCACTTCTAGCTAGCTAATTGCTTCACTCTCTCATAAGGTCTCTCTTTCTAATGAGCATTTTCACGCTTCCTAAATCATAACGCTCTCCTAGAAAATCGTAGAAGATCTAAAAATAATTCCACGGTTGGGCACAGGTATGGGCTTCCGATTCATGTAGTCGTTCCTATTGAGAAAGTAACTGTGTCGATCGCCAATGATAACAAACTCCCAACTTCAAGAAGTTAAACACTTCAAAACACGAATTCCGGCACATACCGAGCGAGGTGGCGCAGTGGTTAGACACTGGACTCGCTTTCGGGAGGACGACGGTTCAATCCCGCGTCCGGCCATCCTGATTTAGGTTTTCCGTGATTTCGCTAAATCACTCCAGGCAAATGCCGGGATGGTTCCTCTGAAAGGGCACGGCCGACTTCCTTCCCCATCCTTCCCTAATCCGATGAGACCGATGACCACGCCGTCTGGTCTCCTTCCCCAAAACAACCAACCAACCAACCGGCACATAGAGCTCAAAATTCGACTCGGACACCGCGCGAGGGCAGCCGACCGACTCATCTCTATACCGCGAGCTCCAAGCACAAACTGCTCCACGAAATTGTTCCAACATTGGGATCTTATAGGTGTACAGCCTCCGGAGGAGAATGTGGGCTCACCCATTAGTTAGTTCATGCTCGTACTAGTAGAAGATTTATTTATTTATTTGATATTTTCTTTTAGTCTGTTATGTATACAAAAGAACAGACCACCGAATGTTCCACATGAATTGCCATGAATATAGCACATACTATTTGTAACATAGTTTAAAATGAACTGGTAATAACTAAGCATTATGCTGTTTAACTGGGGTTAACTGGGGGCGGGGGTAATCTGCATAGAACACACATAAAAATCCATACTACCACTTGGCCATCTGGCGGATAGATGTCTGTTCATTCAGATTCCAGAAGGCACACACTACTCGTCTGTAGATTACAAAGTTTGTAATGTATAAAACTGGGTTACTCTATTATACAACACCTTACTTCACAGCACACTACACTACACTACTGTACTTGGTATCAGAACCAAGTTGGGTCTCTCCTTTGTCTGGATGGTTAGCTCCGGGCACACTGAGGTACAACTCAGGATCAACAAGGGCTGCGCTGCTATGCTATCAGAGGTGTAGAGATTGGGGCATGGCTGTCAGGGTCTCGGGAACTCCTTTCTGGTCCTCAAAAATGGTTCAAATGGCTCTGAGCACTATGGGACTTAGCATCAGTGGTCATCAGTCCCATAGAACTTAGAACTACTTAAACCTAACTAACCTAAGGACATCACACACATCCATGCCCGAGAGAGGATTCGAACCTGCGACCGTAGCAGTCGCACAGCTCCGGACTGAGCGCCTAGAGCCGCGAGACCACCGCGGCCGGCTTTCTGGTCCTCCCCGTGGCTCATCTCCTCACTTCTTCCAGAAGGTTTTTTAGGTGGATGTTTTGCCGTGGCGCGTCTCGTTATCATGATGTATGGCCTCCTCTTGGTTCTCTCAACCATGCAGGTTTTCAGTTCATAAGCTGATATTTTAGCTGTCAATGATTCAGCTATGCCACGGTTCCTCATTCCTTATTATGATATTGACCGTTGTATTACCAGAGACGTTCATGTCTTGGGCTGTAACATTTTTTTCAAATGGCACATTCCCAGAAGATGTGATCCCCGGTGTCGATTGTTCTACATTCATAACTACCTGTGGTGCATTGTTGCATATTCAGTAAGTATCTGGGATATGGACCATGTCCCTACAGGTAGCGTATAGCTCACTTCGTCGAAAGCAAGTGTCATTCTTGTTCTTTGTTGTATGTTAGGAAGGAACTGGTATGTTCTCCTCCCTGTTTCTACCCTGTCCCAGATATCTTGCCATCCCCTATCAACGCATGTCCTAATTTCCTGGCTCTTGTGCACAGCGTCTCCGTTACCTTGTCATATTCGCCCTTTCTGAGCTATTAATGTTTTCTTCTCTTTCTTACGTTTAGGCCTAGAGCTAGTAAGCCTAATATTACCAACAGCACCTCAGTCGATGTTGTTCTGTACTAGTAGAACACCTCTCCCAGTAAATGATTCCTGATATTTTATAACAGTTTACTTTCGTAGCTGCTGGGATACAGTTGATGTCGTGCGAAAGTCACGCAAACCTTGAAGGCCACGACCGCAATCAAATTACTAGCATTATGGAGAGACTGATCCATCATCTTGAGGCTGGATAAAACTACAGTCCACCGATGATGAGAGAAATTATACACTGCCTGATAAAAAGTATGTGGATTCCCGTATGTGACTCGGAATGAAGCAGTAGATGTCACGAGAGCCGGACTCACCAGTATAAAAGGAGGCATGGAGTACTGTGGGATCAGTGGAGGAGTAACAGCAAAACGTGTCGGTCAGGACAGCTCAACGTTTTTGAAATTGGACAAGTCATTGTATGGCAGCTGAGGAAAAAATCCACCAGGGACGTTTCAACACTTCTAAAAGTACACAGATCGACTGTTTTCTGTAGTTATTGTGAAGTGGAGACGCGAAGGAACAACCACAGATAAAAACGACAATTCATACCTCATCTACTGACGGAGAGGGTTCATCAAGAGTTGCGGAGTGTGGTTGTAAAAAATCGCCTGAAATCAAGGGAAGGCGTTACTCGTGCGTAGGAGTTAAAAAGGCCGGGTAACAATGGTCGAACAGCTCGCCATATGCCACACATTTCTTTAATCAATGAGAAGCGACGCTTGAGTTGGTGTAAACAGAGCGTCACCACTGGACAGTGGATGGCTGGAAACGACTGATTTGGAGCGATGAATCACTGTACACCCTATGGCAGTCTGACGGATGGGTCTGGATTTGACGAAGGCTTAGAGAATGTTGTCTGCTATCATGTGTAGTTGTAATAGTAAAGTACAGAGGAGGTGGTGTTAAAGCATGGGTGTGTTTCCGTGTTTAGGATGTGGTCTGTTGTGTTGGCAGAAGAACCAACACCGTGTTACGAATGGAGGCCGAAATGCACGCGTTTAACTCACGCAGGCTAGCGTGATGAGGGAAGAACTATACTGACGTGAGGTCTGGAACATGACAAGGAATGAGAATTCAGAAAGCGGACGTAATTAGTTTTATACTTAACTTTAATCCATTAATGATGAACGTCGCTCTTGACGGTACATGATTCACAATATTATCTGTTCAGAATACATTCATAGTAACTGAATATGGCGCCTTGCTAGGTCGTAGCAAATGACGTAGCTGAAGGCTATGCTAAACTGTCGTCTCTGCAAATGAGAGCGTATGTAGACAGTGAACCATGGCTAGTAAAGTCGGCTGTACAACAGGGGCGAGTGCTAGGGAGTCTCTCTAGACAAGACCTGCCGTGTGGCGGCGCTCGGTCTGCAATCACTGATAGTGGCGACACGCGGTTCCGACGTATACTAACGGACCGCGGCCGATTTAAAGGCTACCACCTAACAAGTGTGGTGTCTGGCGGTGACACCACACTGTCCACTTATTGTTCTTAAGAAAACACTAAATGCGGAGAAACTGAACACATTTTACAGCATTGTGTACTGTGTACAGTAGCATTGCAGTTCGGAGACGATGATTATGTCAGCATGACAATACACCCTATCATAAAGTACATTCCTTAAATGGACTGGCTTGTAGAGAGTTCCGACCTTAGCCCAATGGGAGGAGTCAGAAAGTCGACTTCCCTGCAGACATCAGCGTCCAGTATCTCTACCTCCTGTAGTCTTGGTTCTTGAGGAAGAGTGGGCTGCTATTCCTCCACAGACATTCGGACACCTCACTGAAAGCGTCACGTTGCAGAGTTCACGTCGTCATACACGTCAAGTGTGAACACGCCCCACATTAGTGTCTACTGATAGGTATCCAGATACTTTTGATCTGAGAATGTACATTGAGCATGATCCATCTAACACCTATCATTGGCACTATTCAGTTTTAATAATAAAGGCTGATTATTTGAATACACCATGCACAACAAAATCTTCGGACATTGCTCTGAAAATCGTTAATGTGACGTCAGAGAAAGCATACAAAAGCGCAGAAGATACTTGTGCAGTAAGAAAGAGAGTCGTACCTCTCTTGAGGATGTTGCCAAAGACGCTCTGCTCGTCGTTCTTGGTGGTGCAGTTCCAGCGCTCGTTGCGGAACTGGTACTGGCACTCCTGGATACCGCGGCGCGCGCCGTCGGACACGGAGTGTATGGCGCCCGGCTTGTCCACGCACTCGGCCACCTGCTGCTGCACCAGCCCGGGCAGCGACGAGCAGAGCGCGCGCGCCTCCGTCAGCGGGCTGTCCGCCTGCACCTCCCCCGCAGACGGCTGCGCCGGGCCCGGCGTCGGCGTCACGCCCACCACGCCGAGGTACCTGCGCACCACCCGCTAGACTCGTCTCGTTTCCAGAAAGAATTTTCAAGCTTTTCTCTAACATACTGACATCATTTGTTTCCCGCCTTCGGTCGAGCTCATATGACATCAGCAAAAAGGATGGCTAACACAAATTCGACCATTATAAAAGCATACCTCCACGGACTGCATAATACATGCTAACTCCTGTCACCCAATGTCACAAAAACTTGCATATTTTCGCCCCATCTTAACAGACTGCCAAATCTACCACTAGAATCACCCAAAATTAAAAAAGAGATGTACACACTCCACACATTGAGCATAAAAACAATTTGGCCCTAATATCGTCACTAAATTATAACGAATTTCAACAGAGTGCACAGCGAAATACTACCAATCAAAGAAACAATATCTAGAAAGAAAACAAAATACATTCCAAGTACTTACAAGAGTCCAGTCTTGGACAAAATTATCGCATTATTCGGACCACTAACAACCTAGAACTGCGATTATGATCAGGTAACACTAAACGAGTGGTCTATGCTAGCCCTGATTTATACCGAAACACATGCAACAGCTGTAATTATTTCTACAAAGGCCGGATAGGAAGAAACTTTCTCTCAAGGTTTAAAGAACACATTAGAAGTAGCGATAACCACCAAATAAATTTTTCTCCTCTTAAAATACCGTTCAACACACTGTATATAGTATTGAAAACGCATTGTAGGTACTTCAAACAAATCCGAAAGTTCCTATCATGAACATTCTTGAGGAACTTGCAATTCTTATACATATAAGAAACCAACCACAAGACAAACATAGCTTATACCTCAATACTGTTTAAAAAATGTTTTGAAATATTCGAAAAAGAAACCGGATAAATTCAAAGCGTAGAGTACGGCCAAAGATGACGCACACCAAAATAAAACCTTAACATCGTTGCTCATATACATAGTCTGGAAACATATGTCAGAGCGTCATTCCAGTACGTACGAGAATGTCATAACTTACGAAAAATTATAGAAATTAGAAGTTAACAAAAGCATACACGCCGAATGAGAAACATCTGTCCAATAAACACCTAAAAATTACTAGCACCTACGATTGTTGTAAACATACAGCCCTCATACTTTGTAAACATATGACAACGTAGCTGCTAAAGTGCCAAGTTATTGTCATTACAAATTTATTACTACCTTAATTCAGCATATATAGATCCACAGTCAAAATACAGTTGCCAACTATGTTAAATGTATGTCAGTCCATCTACACAATATACACTGACAAAGCAAAACATTATGACCACTGCCCAGCACGACTCTGCATGCCACATTGTGGGCACGTGACGCGTAACAAAAGTATATCAGCGGAGCAGACACGGACGAGGGGACGAGGGTTAACACTGGCGAAGATATGGGCTTCGAATGGGTAAATCCATTGAGATAAGCGACTTTGAAAAAAAGGGCAGAGTGTTATTACGCAGAACCTATGAACGAGTGTCTCGAAAATAGCGAAGGTGGTCAAATGTTCACCTGCTACCAGTGTGAGCTACTACGGAAAGAGATAGAAGAACAGGGAAACTACCACCAGGCGCTACATGGTTGGACGTCCCCGACTATTCACAGAACCTGGGATTCGGAGGCTTGTCTGCTGTGTAAAGTAGGATAGATGGTGATCTGTGGCATCTCTGTCGGAAGAGCACAATTCTGGTGCACACACAAGTGTTTCGGAGCACACTGTTCATCGTACTTTGTTGAACATAGAGCTCCTCAGTAAACCACCCCTACGTGTTTACGTGTTGATCCAACGACATCGACAATTACGATACAGTGGGCACGGGATCATCGGGGTTTGACTGTCGATTAATGAAAACGTGTCGGCTCTTCGGATGAATCACATTTTTGCCGAGGTGAACTGCTGCTCGAAACGTGCAGCGCGCAACGAACGAAGGCGTGGGAACAGTGTTATGCTATGGAAGACATTCTCCTGCGCTTGCATGGGACCTGTGGTAGTAATAGATGACATGTCGACAGATGCGAACCATCTGCATTCCTTCATGCTTGATATCTTCCCCGACGGCGATGTCATGTTGAAGCTGTCTGTGTCTTGGAGCCAGAACCGTGGTATAGTGGTTTGCGGATCGTTATAGTGAACTCACGTTGATATCTCGGCGACCAAGTTCGCCTGAAGTAAATCCTATGGAACCGAATCTGGGTCGCTATTGGGAGCCATCACCGGCACGCAGATCAGCGGCTCGTTATTTACGCGAATTGCATAAACTGTGCGTAGTTATTTAATGTCACATACCTTCACAAACCTACAAACAAACTGTAGCATTCCAGATACGCGGAATCAGTGATGTATTTCATTCCAAAGAGAGAAAGAAAGCTATTAAACTGGTAGTCATAATATTTTGCTACATCAGTGTATGTGTAAGTAGAAACCCATGTTTTTCTATAACATAAAAATATATAATGAAAATAAGGTCATCCAAATTGTACCGCAGGTCCCTCTATAATGGCAGATCTGTAGTGGAAGTGAAAAAAATATCACTCAGCACTCCTTACAAATGGATTAATCCTTTCACTACCAATTTCTTTCGATGTGAAAGACATTAACGTACGTTTACTTTAATTAATACCACTTTCAAAATTTAAAAAATGAATATTTTTGGGCCGTTTTGTTTTCCATTGCGGGTAGGGGTTGGACGTAATGACATGTTCATAAGAACCTCCAATGTTTCGGACGACGACTGTGAGAAAAATAAAAGACATTCAGAATACAGACATACATGAGTGAATAGACCATCTCTCCAAGTTTTTACTTGATATTACAGGTGCTCAATATGGGAATGTTTGAAGCGGCAAACGCCAAACGTGCGTGCAGTTTATTGACACGTAATTCTCGGGAAGGCGCCACAGCAGCCCGCTTTGCAACTCTGTTCATTGGGCTGACTATCTGCAGGCGCAACCAAATCCGATGCGACAATATGGTGGGGAGAGGAGCAGAGGGTTAACAGCGAAACTTGAAGATACACAAACTACAGGTGCAAGTCGTAATTATAAGAATTCTGCTAAACATAAGCAGGTTTTGGTTTACCAGTTCGACTCTGATACATAGTAATAACATGCAGCAAATCCACACTGGTTCACTGTAGTACTGAAAGGGTTAAGGTAGTCTAATAAATGCAATGTTTCCTGACCTCTGAAAATTATGTGAGTCAGTACCACACCAATGCTTAATAAAGAAAGACGACTATACAGTACATGGGGTATCAAATAATTTGAGACTGAATCGAGGATTTCTCTGTACAGAAGATGCATAGTCATCGACAGACGAAGAAGTACCATCTGGTATGTCCCAGGGAAGTGTGATGGTAGCCTTTCTGATCAAGTAGTGCATTAATGACCGAACAGACAATATTAATACTGACCTCAAACCTTTGCAAGTGGTGCAGTTACGTATAATGAATTCTCTCTAATAAGAACTGCGTAAATATACAGTCAGGTCTTGATATATTTTCCAAGTAATTCAAAGATTGGCGCCTCCCTTTAAATGTTCATAAATGCAAAATTTTGCAATTCACAAACCGTAAAAATGTAGTATTTCATGTCTACAATATCACTGAGTCACAAATGGAATCGGTCAAGCTACACAAATTCTCTTGTTTAACACCCCCCTTAGTAGGGATGTAAAATTGAATAATCGTACAGGCTCAGTAGTAGGTAAAGCAGGTGACTGACCTCGGTTTATTGGTAGAACAGTGGGGAATATTCTTAGTCTACAAGGAGAAACGAATACGCTTAGAACACACTTTTGCGATCCATCTGAGAATATTTCTAAAGTTTTTCAAAATCGTAACAAATAGCACCAACAGAGACAAGAGCATTTCAAAAGGAGTGGAGCACTAATAATCACACGTTTTTTTGCCCCCTGAGAGAGCTTCACCGAGATGCTCAAAAAGCTGATCTGGCAGGCGGTTGAAGATCCCGCGAAAGTTCACTTACAAAGTTTGAAGTGTCAGTCTTAAGAGATAATCTAGGAGAACACTGCAACTCCCTACGAACTGCTCCCTTGGGGATCATGAAGATAACATTAGACTATTTATGGAGCACACAGCAGCATTTAAGCAGTCAATCTTCCCAGGCTCTATACGCAAATGGAACAGGGAGAAAGCTTACTACATGGGAATTACTCTCTGCCACGTGCTTCACAGGGGTTTCCAGAGTATAGGTGTAGATGTAGAAGCACTTTAAAACCTCGGGTAGCTGATACAA
This sequence comes from Schistocerca americana, assembly GCF_021461395.2. Lineage (NCBI taxonomy): Eukaryota > Metazoa > Arthropoda > Insecta > Orthoptera > Acrididae > Schistocerca > Schistocerca americana. The sequence continues at coordinate 694,748,799 of NC_060130.1, forward strand.
AACCCTCTCAGTATTTAAATGGAGTCAGTTCGCAGGGTGTTATCGACGTATAGTGAAACATACTATCTCTTCCTGTCGTTGACGAAGTGGCGACTAGAGTTAGAGAAGCATTTGTTGCCTTAACGAGTCACAAAAAACCTTCATTTGTACCTCTATCTGCAATTGTTCTGAGCTGCTAGTATGCCTGTAAATACTATGGGTATTTGTTGGTCAACTGACATACGGAACACTACAGACTCCTAAGGAGCGCAAATTGTCGGTGCTCGAATTCATCATCACAGTCGGAAATGCGTCCATCATTGCTGTATTTATGGCTATGGCAGCACACAGAATTAGTGAGGAAACGTCACCTGATACGTACAACACGGAAAAAGTAACAGTAATTACTTAATGTGGGTTATTCCGTTTCGTTGATAGAGAAGGGTGAATGTATCAATTTGACGTAAGGGACCCTGGTGAGGAAACGAGCGGTTCGAAAGCTATAAGCGAAAATTGTTCAGATACTTCTGACAGTGGAATGCACCGGTACTGTTTTTGCTAAGAGTTTAGAGCAGGCAGCTTTCACAGGTGATAGTATGGATCAAACCAAGGGAAAAAGTCTAGTGAATGTGAGCTTTAAAGCGCTACATTTAAAGATCTTTCATTCAAGACACTCCTATTGACGAACTTATTGTGTAATGGTGTGCAAAACCTAAGGATGAAAGTAATTTTCCTGTGCTGTATCACTGCCAATTAACATACTCAACATGAAACATGATCCATGCATAAAAATAACAGTTACAGTATAGTGAGAATGTAAGTGAAAGAGATGCGCAGTGAAACAAACAGAAATGACACTATTATTCAAAGACCGTAATTAGAATGTCACCGCAATTCGTGATGATCCCATGGACAATGAGAAAACGGAACATGGCTCTTAATATGGTATATGATCACCGCTGAGGGCAATGCGGGCTCTGCATAGTGGTTCCATGGCGGTCGCTAAGGTTGATAAGGAGTCATTGTGGTAAGGCGTTCCATTCCTCCACCAGTGCGGTTGACAACTGCTTGATGGTTGTTGGTGCTTGTGGATGCGGACGTGCTGCAGTAGGTCTCCCCAACGTGCTCGATGTGATTGTAATCTGGGGAACTGGCAGGCCAGTCCATTCACCGAATATCCTCTCGTTCCCAAGCTCCCACACCTGCACTGTTCTATGCGGTCGCGCATTGTCAGTGAAGTCAGGACGAATGCACTCCTCAAAAGACGAACATGGGGAAGGAGCACAGTGTCAAAGTAACGGTGACCAATAGTGTGTACCGCGTTCAAAGTTTTGGGGGTCAGTAAGCCCATGCAGTATTTTTCCTCCCCAAAACATGTCAAACGGACGACCAAAGCGATCAAGTTCGAAAACGTTTCTCGGTATATTACGTGTTCACACCTCTCGCTATAGAAGGATACGTCCACAGTCACTGTTCAGACTGAATCTGCTCTCTTCGAAAAAAATGACGCACCCCACTCCTCCTTCGTCCAGTAACTATGCTCTTGGCATTATCAAAAATGGTGGCGCCGATGTGTGGGTGTCAACAGAACACGATGTACTGGTCGTCTAGCACAGTGACCACACAAATACAGTCGCCTTGACACTGAGGACCGTGATATTACGTGTCTTGCAATACTGTTAAATGAAGTTGCAATTTCACCCGTTGTTTGACGTGGGTCCTTTCCTGCCTCTTGCATAATGTAGCGGCCATCTGCTGCTGTAGCTACAGCAGAGCCAGTTGTCCAGAACGCTCCCAGTCAACGCACGTGAAATAATGCTGTGAGCTGCACTCAATGCACGTCGTCCTTCTCCCAGATTCCCGATGATTCTTTCCCTTATCACGTCATTTAAATGTTGGTTCTGGGCCATGTTATAATGAAGATGGGCAGATGAATATATAACTGGTCTTTAATGGCGAAGACTGGTGGTAATTAAGTGAATCAGTTTTCTTAGAGTAATTTCGACAGCCGTTCACACACAACAGCAAGGAATACGTGTGCATGTGTAGCCACGCCTCTGCCCTCAAATTTTCGATGTTAAATTCCCAATGCATTCACTGCGTGTGTTGATATTCTGCGCGGTTTCGTCTCTAAGTTTATTGGTAACGTTGTGATATTGAGTAGCATGGTATCCGATAATTTCTCTACAGAATCAAAATATTTATAGGGTAAAACTCTTATACGCTAAAACTTTTGAATGTTTTGCGTCATCGAAATTAGCTTTACACGTTTCATGCCAAACCTTCTGGCGCAATGCCACTGAAGAATTTGAATTAATACCTGTAAGCAGCTAAATGTATACAGGAACTAAAGCGTAATATTTTTGCGGGTGTTATGAGTACTTCATAAGGAGAGGTTTTGCCCTGTGCTTATGAACAACACGCTACTGTTGAGTGTCATGAATCCATGTGTCATTTCTTCATTAGTGAAATGAATTGCAATTGCACCCTGTTGCAGAATGGCTCCGTAAATTATGGTCACACTTGCAACATTAACTTCCTCTGCACGTTGTTTAAGCACAAAAAGCAGCTAGTTCGCAGAATTCCTTCCGCCATGAAATATGAATAATTACGATTTGAATCGCGTTAGCATGATACTTAATATTCAATGGCGAAAAACTACAAATACAGGGATTAACTTCGCAACCTGACAGTAGAAAGTTGAGACCCTCTAATGCTTTACAGACAGCGACTGGCACCCACTCTATGTGTAAGGAATTCTTGTATTTTAATGATTTGTCTGCATTATGAGGTCTATCGAAGTATACTGCAATTCTAATCACTCGCTCGATCTGATTCCTGGCCGAAACATCTTCATGAGTGAAATGATTAGATATCACACATAAATATCTGAATTTTTAGCATTTGCAGCAGTTAGGGGGATTGGGTCGAGCCATGTTCTTGGCTCAGAAGCAAGTTTGTCTACTGAATTTGGTTTTATACAGGCCGTACACCTTTATCGAAAGGTTCTTAGATCTAAGGTTGTTACTGAATGCACGAATTCTTTCTCGGTGTTATCTAGCGCTTGCTCAGGTCTCAGAAACCTTCTTGTATCGTAAAACAGCTCGTAGCCGTTGCGTGTAATCTGGTGCCACTTATCTTCGTCTCCGGCCACGGACGAGTACTAAGTACTTCGAATATCTATCCACGACGAGATGCAGCAGTAATGAGTATCACCAATATGCTCTTAGGTGGGTGGTCATAAAAGTCAGACCGATCAGTCCTCACACACCAACAGAATATTATTGCCATCTGCAAGATCCTTCTTCACGTTCACAGAAATGGCGGTTACAGTACGTTCCTGGATTTTATCAAGGATGGCTAAGAGGTTAGGTAATGTTTACGACAAAAACAGGCTCTGAGGAAGTGGATATGCTTGTGGAGAGTGACGAGCCTCTTGCTTAAATGGCACCGCCGACATAATGTGTAGGAGCTGCCGACGAGCGGGTAAGCAAGAGTACAGTTTTTATGAAACTTTGTGATCAGAAGATTCATATTAGATGCAAAAATGTTAAAACATGCAAAGCAACTGCAGGTTATTAGTGATTATGTGTGCAGCAATTCTCGGATTTCGTAGTATTTACCAATTGCTTATATTAACAAAGAAAGGAAGAAAAGAAGATTGGGTTTAACGTCCCGTCGACATCGAGGTCATTAGAGTAGAGACGGAGCATAAGCACGGAATATCTTAAGGATGGGATAGGAAACCGGCCGTTCACTTTCAGAGGAACCATCCTCTATTTTGCCTCGAGCGATTTCGGAAAATCACGGAAAACTTAAATCCTGGTGGCCGGACGCGGGTTTGAACCGTCGCCCTCGCGAATGCGAGTCAAGTGTCCTATTTACTAACAAAGAAGTAGCCAAAATTTGATGATAAATGTGTGTCGTAAAAAGAGAAGTCTATAGGGATTGAAGTGACGTAGGGGTTTCAGTGAAGAGAGTCACCATGCTGCCATCGTAATACAGCTTTTCTTTGATTTCTGTAGTGCAGTGCGACCTCTGATGGTTATTTCAACAACGTCTACCATAACTATCTCACGTAGTTATTATTTACCGTTTGAGAAACCTGAAGTTGATGAGATTTATGTATGATCGACTGTCTGGATGGGAAAAATTAATCGGATAGGGTGACAATTGTAAATTCGAAGAAGTATCATATTCGAGTTAATTAACTTGTATTCTGCTTCCCAGTCAGAGACAGCATTTTCATGAGACTCTAAAACTTAGTTTCTGTCGACCAATATAGCCTTTGTAACTCCTAATCGTTTCAGTAATTTAGCGCTGAAAGTATAAAAATTGCAGTTTACGCTTTCTTTGTTTCATCTGGGCTATAGATCAGATACACATGTTCTGAGACATTACGCCTGTTTCCGTATTGTTATTTACCAATACATGTGTTTAAGCTTGAAAATGAAAACATGTAAAAACTGGCATGTTCTCATGAAGACGACTTTGTGACATTCCATATGTCTTAGGTATACCGTTCCATAGATCTGTAATTGCAGTCACAATAATGTCGCACTATTGAACTCAATTTCAGTAACCGTTTTCGTCTTAGCAGATTTAGCATTTGTGTACTATTCATAAATACACAAACTCCGCTTATTAGTGTCTCAGAAATAACCCCTCTCACTCCTAAGTTAGATCGTTAACGGGGCGTGGTTTCGATTCTGGTGTGGCTGACTTCCCTGTGTTATGAAATAGCACTACGCGGGAAGTTCAAAATAGGATCCCGGTAGAGGGATACATGGAAAATATCGTTGCATGAAAAAAGTAAACGTACAGAAGCCACAGCATCATCCTTTTCTGGAACTGCGAAAATTATAAAAGTTCACAAAACCTAAGGTCGTATTCTACATCTACATCTACATTTATACTCCGCAAGCCACCCAACGGTGTGTGGCAGAGGGCACTTTACGTGCCACTGTCATTACCTCCCTTTTCTGTTCGAGTCGCGTATGGTTCGCGGGAAGAACGACTGTCTGAAAGCCTCCGTGCGCGCTCGAATCTTTCTAATTTTACATTCGTGATCTCCTCGGGAGGTATAAGTAGGGGGAAGCAGTATATTCGATACCTCATCCAGAAACGCACCCTCTCGAAACCTGGCGAGCAAGCTACACCGCGATCCAGAGCGCCTCTCTTGCAGAGTCTGCCACTTGAGTTTGCTAAACATCTCCGTAACGCTATCACGCTTACCAAATAACCTTGTGACGAAACGCGCCGCTCTTCTTTGGATCTTCTCTATCTCCTCTGTCAACCCGATCTGGTACGGATCCCACATTGATAAGCAATACTCAAGTATAGGTCGAACGAGTGTTTTGTAAGCCACCTCCTTTGTTGATGGACTACATTTTCTAAGGACTCTCCCAATGAATCTCAACCTGGTACCCGCCTTCCCAACACTTAATTTTATATGATCATTCCACTTCAAATCGTTCCGCACGCATACTCCCAGATATTTTACAGAAGTAACTGCTACCAGTGTTTGTTTCCTCTATCATATAATCGTACAATAAAGGATCCTTCTTTCTATGTATTCGCAATACATTACATTTGTCTATGCTAAGGGTCAGTTGCCACTCCCTGCACCAAGTGCCTATCCGCTGCAGATCTTACTGCATTTCGCTACAATTTTCTAATGCTGCAACTTCTGTGTATACTACAGCATCATCCGCGAAAAGGCGCATGGAACTTCCGACACTATCTACTGGGTCATTTATATATATTGTGAAAAGCAATGGTCCCATAACACTCCCCTATGGCACGCCATAGGTTACTTTAACGTCTTTAGACGTCTCTCCATTGAGAACAACATGCTGTGTTCTGTTTGCTAAAAACTCTTCAATCCAGCCACACAGCTGGTCTGATATTCCGTAAGCTCTTACTTTGTTTATCAGGCGACAGTGCGGAACTGTATCGAACGCCTTCCGGAAGTCAAGGAAAATAGCATCTACCTGGGAGCCTGTATCTAATATTTTCTGGGTCTCATGAACAAATAAAGCGAGTTTGGGCTCACACGATCGCTGTTTCCGGAATCCATGTTGGTTTCTACAGAGTAGATTCTGGGTTTCCAAAAACGACATGATACGCGAGCAAAAAACATGTTCTAAAATTCTACAACAGATCGACGTCAGAGATATACGTCTATAGTTTTGTGCATCTGCTCGACAACCCTTCTTGAAGACTGGGACTTTCTGTGCTCTTTTCCAATCATTTGGAACCTTCCGTTCTTCTAGCACTTTCAACACTGCCCTCTTTACAACCGGCACTTGGCTGTGAACTGGCATATTTAATGGATGTTTGATATTAGATTGCAAATAACAGAAAAATGATAGGAATATGGCTCTCGCATCATTTAAAAGGAAGAATTAAGAGCTTTACATAAATGTGAGTTTATTTTACAATATAAAATACAAATGGGTGTTATAATTAAAAAAAAGAAAACACAAAAATATCGTGGATAAAAAAGTTTTACATGATCTCTCTCTTGAGTAGTGCCATTATTACTGTATCTAAATTTAAAACAAAATATCACTGGACTGTCTAACTGCAGGTACCTGTAAAGTCGAGTATTTTAATAGTTCAGATGTAGTTAGCCTTTGTGTGAAAATCTTGGAAACACTGTTGGACGGAAAGGCCAACGCCACAGTCCTTGCACCACCATCTCCTTTCTTTCCTGATGCGCTTACCCGTCTCTTTCTTCCCCCTGTCTATACATACTTTGCAATATCTAGTAGTATTCACCTTGATTGCAGTGGGTGGGACCTTCTCTGGAAAGTGCCTTGCAAATGTCCTCTCAATTTGTGAGGATGAAGCGGCTTGTTGCTGAAAAATATTTCCGTCCTTCTCAGCCAATTTCTTCCCCACTCTGTGAATAAAGTCTACTAGGGATACATTCTTCCTAGTGTTCTCTTTATATACAATAAAACTGTTGACAGTTGACACGATAAACAAGTGGAAAAACAGCTTTTACCACCACTTCAAAGTTTTTCGGTCAAACGGATAATAGCTGGAGAACTGATCTGCTCCGTCAACCCCAGCTTTATTCTTATTATAATCAATAATAATGTCTGGCTTTACAATTTCTGCTATTCCACCTTTGGCCCTCACTTGAATAATAGTGTTGGTAAACTTATGCTTTGTGGCAAGACAAAAAAATCTAGTTTTGACTTCCACTTCACTGCCAAGAGATGATGTTTCCTTTGAAAAACTATCTTTTTTTCAGTTTTAGTGTTCCGAATATTTTTCGCAAACCTTTCCTGTTTTTCATTACAGTTCCCACTCCAAGAGCTTTATTTTCTCACAACATGTCAGAAAGAGATGGACTGGTGTAGTACCTACCCATATAAGTGCAATGTCCTTTGCCAAAGTAGTGTGAACACAACCTTTTTACAAGGTCCTGGATACTATTGTCAACACTGCCTGCAGAACCTGTATGTAAATCACAGTTAAGCATATAACCAGTTGATGAATCGCAGAGAGCATACAATTTAATTCCATATTTATTAGGTTTGTTTTTCATGTATACTCTGAAGCTTGTTCTACCACGAAAGGGACACATTGCCTCATCTATTGTCAGATTCATGCCTGGACGAAAACTAATTTTGCTTTTATTCACAAAGAAATCAAACAAAGGCCTCACTTTGTGAATTAGGTCGTGCTTTTCTTCGCCTCTGTTAATTAACGTAGCATTGTCATTCAAGTGTAACATCGACAATGTAGCGCAAAATCGATCGCGACTCAACAATTTACTCGTAAATCCTTTCTGCGGAAACGGGTCTGTTGCCCAATAATCACTGATTTTCGGCAATTTGATGAAGCACATATGCAAAATAATATTGAGAGACCAGTAAATCTCTTGCAATTTTACTGCAGACCACTTATGCCAAACAGAGTTTATTTTCAAGCTACCTTTGCGTTTCATTGTCGTAATAACGTTACCAGCGTACAGATTGGTTTCATTTTTGATGAGCCGAATAAGGTTGTCATCAAAGAAATAACTAAAATATTGAAGCTCCTCAGTGGAATCTGAAAAATATGATGTTACGCCGACTACTTTCTGGAAATCCGGCAGTGCTGGCTGATCGTCCAGTTCTGACCAATCTTGCTCTTGGTGCTCAGTGAGGCACACACGACCAGGTACCACAGACGGTGACTGATGGTCTATACCATTGTCTGCATACAAAAAAAAATTAATACTAACATTGGTACTAAAGGTTACTAAATGCAAGTGAAGTAATGAACATTACTCACAATACAAAATGCGGTAATGAACTCTTCACCTTCTGAACAATTGAAACATATACATACCTGAATCATCACTTGTACTTTCGTCTGGAGAGTTCGATTCCTCTTTGTAAGAATCGTCAATTTCAGATCCTGCATCTCCATAAAGAATATCTAAGATCTCTGCCTCCGTCAACTCGCTGCACGACATTTTCACGATCGTAAACACCTGTAAATGAACTGCAGGTAACTTCGTCATTGGAGTGCTCACAGCCGCTCCCATGATGAGATAGCCGATAAGTGCTTGCCTCTTGCGGAAGAAGAATGAAATACCTCCACATTAGTTGACAAAACTGTTTCGGAGACTCGCTAAACGCGGTTACGGAGCGAAATAAAGGCTCGCCCGTACGGTATACGGGCGCCGTCGCCAACGTCAGAGCGGCCGCGCCCGTATGGCGTACGGGCACCGTGCTGTAAGTGCTAGAGACTTGCGGTACACGGCTGTTAGAAGGGGGGCAAGTTCTTTCGCGTACTCTGTGTACAATCGAATTGGTATCCCGTCAGGTCCAGTGGCTTTCCTCTGTTGAGTGATTCCAGTTGCTTTTCTATTCCTTGGACACTTATTTCGATGTCAGCCATTTTTCGTTTGTGCGAGGATTTAGAGAGGGAACTGCAGTGCGGTCTTCCTCTGTGAAACAGCTTTGGAAAAAGGTGTTTAGTATTTCAGCTTTACGCGTGTCATCGTCTGTTTCAATGCCATCATCATCCCGGAGTGTCTGGATATGCTGTTTCGAGCCACTTACTGATTTAACGTAAGACCAGAACTTCCTAGGATTTTCTGTCAAGTCGGTACATAGAATTTTACTTTCTAATTCACTGAACGCTTCACGCATAGCCCTCATTACGCTAACTTTGACATCGTTTAGCTTCTGTTTGTCTGAGAGGTTTTGGCTGCGTTTACACTTGGAGTGAAGCTCTCTTTGCTTTCGCAGTAGTTTCCTAACTTTGTTGTTGAACAATGGTGGGTTTTTCCCGTCCCTCACAAAAAATGGTTCAAATGGCTCTGAGCACTATGGGACTTAACATCTATGGTCATCAGTCCCCTAGAACTTAGAACTACTTAAACCTAACTAACCTAAGGGCGCCACACAAACACCCAGTCATCACGAGGCAGAGAAAATTCCTGACCCCGCTGGGAATCGAACCCGGGAACCTGCGCATGCGAAGCGAGAACGCTGCCGCACGACCACGAGCTTCGGACCCGTCCCTCACAGTTTTCCTCGGCACGTACCTATCCAAAACGCATTTTACGATTGCCTTACACTTTTTCCATAAACATTCAATATTGTCAGTATCGGAACAGAAATTTTCGTTTTGATCTGTTAGGTAGTCTGAAATCTGCCTTCTGTTACTCTTGCTAAACAGATAAATCTTCCTCCCTATTTTTATATTCCTATTAACTTCCATATTCAGGGATGCCCCCCCATGAACCATGGACCCTGCCGTTGGTGGGGATGCTTGCGTGCCTCAGCGATACAGATAGCCGTACCGTAGGTGCAACCACAACGGAGGGGTATCTGCTGAGAGGCCAGACAAACGTGTGGTTCCTGAAGAGGGGCAGCATCCTTTTCAGTAGTTGCAAGGGCAACAGTGTGGATGATTCACTGATCTGGCCTTGTAACAATAACCAAAACGGCCTTGCTGTGCTGGTACTGCGAACGGCTGAAAGCAAGGGGAAACTACGGCCGTAATTTTTCCCGAGGGCATGCAGCTTTACTGTATGATTAAATGATGATGGCGTCCTCTTGGGTAAAATATCCCGGAGGTAAAATAGTCCCACGTTCGGATCTCCGGGCGGGGACTACTCAAGAGGATGTCGTTATCAGGAGAAAGAAAACTGGCGTTCTACGGATCGGAGCGTGGAATGTCAGATCCCTTAATCGGGCAGGTAGTTTAGAAAATTTAAAAAGGGAAATGGATAGGTTAAAGTTAGATGTAGTGGGAATTAGTGAAGTTCGGTGGCAGGAGGAACAAGACTTCTGGTCAGGTGACTACAGAGTTATAAACACAAAACCAAATAGGGATAATGCAGGAGTAGGTTTAATAATGAATAGGAAAATAGGAATGCGGGTAAGCTACTACAAACAGCATAGTGAACGCATTAATGTGGCCAAGATAGATACGAAGCCCACACCTACTACAGTAGTACAAGTTTATATGCCAACTAGCTCTGCAGATGACGAAGAAATTGAAGAAATGTATGATGGAATAAAAGAAATTATTCAGATAGTGAAGGGTGACGAAAATTTAATAGTCATGGGTGACTGGAATTCGGAAGTAGGAAAAGGGAGAGAAGGAAACGTAGTAGGTAAATATGGATTGGGGCTAAGAAATGAAAGAGGAAGCCGCCTGGTAGAATTTTGCACAGAACACATAGCTAACACTTGGTTCAAGAATCATAAAAGAAGGCTGTATACATGGAAGAAGCCTGGAGATACTGACAGGTTTCAGATGGATTATATAATGGTAAGACAGAGATTTAGGAACGAGGTTTTAAATTGTAAGACATTTCCAAGGGCAGATGTGGACTCTGACCACAATCTATTGGTTATGACCTGTAGATTAAAACTGAAGAAACCGCAAAAAGGTGGGAATTTAAGGAGATGGGACCTGGATAAACAGAAAGACAAATGGTTCAAATGGCTCTGAGCACTATGGGACTCAACTGCTGTGGTCATAAATCCCCTAGAACTTAGAACTACTTAAACCTAACTAACCTAAGGACATCAGACACAACCATGCCCGAGGCAGGATTCGAACCTGCAACCGTAGCGGTCGCGCGGTTCCAGACTGTAGCGCCTTTAACCGCTCGGCCACTCCGGCCGGCTAAACTGAAAGAACCAGAGGTTGTACAGAGTTTCAGGGAGAGCATAAGGGAACAATTGACAGGAAAGGGGGAAAGAAATACAGTAGAAGAAGAATGGGTAGCTCTGAGGGATGAAGTAGTGAAGGTAGCAGAGGATCAAGTAGGTAAAAAGACGAGGGCAAGTAGAAATCCTTGGGTAACAGAAGAAATATTGAATTTAATTGATGAAAGGAGAAAATATAAAAATGCAGTAAATAAAGCAGGCAAAAAGGAATACAAACGTCTAAAAAATGAGATCGACAGGAAGTGCAAAATGGCTAAGCAGGGATGGCTAGAGCACAAATGGAAGGATGTAGCGGCTTATCTCACTAGGGGTAAGATAGATACTGCCTACAGGAAAATTAAAGAGACCTTTGAAGATAAAAGAACGACTTGTATGAACATCAAGAGCTCAGATGGAAACCCAGTTCTAAGCAAAGAAGGGAAAGCAGAAAGTTGGAAGGAGTATATAGAGGGTCTATACAAGGGCGATGTATTTGAGGACAATATTATGGAAATGGAAGGGGATGTAGATGAAGATGAAATGGGAGATACGATACTGCTTGAAGAGTTTGACAGAGCACTGAAAGTCCTGAGTCGAAACAAGGCCCCCGGAGTAGACAACATTCCATTAGAACTACTGACGGCCTTGGGAGAGCCAGTCCTGACAAAACTCTACCATCTGGTGAGCAAGATGTATGGAACAGGCGAAATACCCTCAGACTTCAAGAAGAATATAATAAATCCAATCCCAAAGAAAGCAGGTGTTGAAAAATGTGAAAATTACCGAACTATCAGTTTAATAAGTCACAGCTGCAAAATACTAACGAGAATTCTTGACAGACGAATAGAAAAACTAGTAGAAGCCGACGTCGGGGAAGATCAGTTTGGATTCCGTGGAAATGTTAGAACACGTGAAGCAATACTGACCCTACGACTTATCTTAGAAGCTAGATTAAGGAAGGGCAAACCTACGTTTCTAGCATTTGTAGACTTAGAGAAAGCTATTGACAATGTTGACTGGAATACTCTCTTTCAAATTCTGAAGGTGGCAGGGGTTGGAAAGGGAGTGAGACAGGGCTGTAGTATCTCCCCGATGTTATTCAATCTGTATACTGAGCAAGCAGTGAAGGAAACAAAAGACATATTCGGAGTAGGTATTAAAATCCATGGAGAAGAAATAAAAACTTTGAGGCTCGCCGATGACATTGTAATTCTGTCAGAGGCAGCAAAGGACTTGGAAGAGCAGTTGAACGGAATGGATAGTGTCTTGAAAGGAGGATATAAGATGAGCATCAACAAAAGCAAAACGAGGACAGTGGAATGTAGTCGAATGAAGTCGAGTGATGCTGAGGGAATTAGATTAGGAAATGAGACACTTAAAGTAGTAAAGGAGTTTTGCTATTTGAGGAGCAAAATAACTGATGATGGTCGAAGTAGAGAGGATATAAAATATAGACTGGCAATGGCAAGGAAAGCGTTTTTGAAGAGGAGAAATTTGTTAACATCGAGTATAGATTTAAATGTCAGGAAGTCATTTCTGAAAGTATTTGTATGGAGTGTAGCCATGTACGGAAGCGAAACATGGACGATAAATAGTTTGGACAGGAAGAGAATAGAAGCTTTCGAAATGTGGTGCTACAGAAGAATGCTGAAGATTAGATGAGTAGATCACATAACAAATGAGGAGGTATTGAATAGAATTGGGGAGAAGAGGAGCTTGTGGCACAACTTGACTAGAAGAAGGGATCGGTTGGTAGGACATGTACTGAGACATCGAGGGATCACCAATTTAGTATTGGAGGGCAGCGTGGAGGGTAAAAATCGCAGAGGGAGACCAAGAGATGAATACAATAAGCAGATTCAGAAGGATGTAGGTTGCAGTAGGTACTGGGAGATGAAGAAGCTTTCACAGGATAGAGTAGCATGGAGAGCTGCATCAAACCAGTCTCAGGACTGAAGACAACACACATTTGTAAAAGAGTTATTAGTGAAATGAAATAAATACGACTGACCTCTTTCGTACGTCACTGTCATGTCCAAAATAAGCAAGGGACTAAAAACACTTAAGACTAGAACGTACTTATAGCAAACACAGTTAGTGACAATGTTTCAAATGGCTCTGACCACTATGGGACTTAACATATGAAGTCATCAGTCCCTTAGTACTTAGAACTACTTAAACTTAACTAACCCAAGGACATCACACACATCCATGCCCGAGGCAGGATTCGGACCTATGACCGTAGCGGTCGTGCAGTTCCAGACTGTAGCGCCTAGAACCGCTCGGCCACCCCGGCCGGCTAGTGACAATGCATCACAGTGTTATTTGTGAAAGTTGCTTAGGCTTAATCCACAGCTGGGACGGAGTCCGGAGTCACCAAGAAACAAAAGTTGGAAAGAAATCGCTGAGAGATGTGCAGATGATGACGAAGATGATGAAGGTGAAGGTGAAGATGATGATGAAGGTGAAGATGAAGATGCTGATAGTGATGATGGCTGTGACGGTTATCGTGATGGTGCTGGTATGGTGATATATTGGTTTCGGAACATAACAGTCAGGGTTTTAGCGCCTATATTAAAAAATTAATGACACGAATGAAGTTAAAAACAGTATACCATAATACACTCCTGGAAATTGAAATAAGAACACCGTGAATTCATTGTCCCAGGAAGGGGAAACTTTATTGACACATTCCTGGGGTCAGATACATCACATGATCACACTGACAGAACCACAGGCACATAGACACAGGCAACAGAGCATGCACAATGTCGGCACTAGTACAGTGTATATCCACCTTTCGCAGCAATGCAGGCTGCTATTCTCCCATGGAGACGATCGTAGAGATGCTGGATGTAGTCCTGTGGAACAGCTTGCCATGCCATTTCCACCTGGCGCCTCAGTTGTACCAGCTTTCGTGCTGGACGTGCAGACCGCGTGAGACGACGCTTCATCCAGTCCCAAACATGCTCAATGGGGGACAGATCCGGAGATCTTGCTGGCCAGGGTAGTTGACTTACACCTTCTAGAGCACGTTGGGTGGCACGGGATACATGCGGACGTGCATTGTCCTGTTGGAACAGCAAGTTCCCTTGCCGGTCTAGGAATGGTAGAACGATGGGTTCGATGACGGTTTGGATGTACCGTGCACTATTCAGTGTCCCCTCGACGATCACCAGTGGTGTACGGCCAGTGTAGGAGATCGCTCCCCACACCATGATGCCGGGTGTTGGCCCTGTGTGCCTCGGTCGTATGCAGTCCTGATTGTGGCGCTCACCTGCACGGCGCCAAACACGCATGCGACCATCATTGGCACCAAGGCAGAAGCGACTCTCATCGCTGAAGACGACACGTCTCCATTCGTCCCTCCATTCACGCCTGTCGCGACACCACTGGAGGCGGGCTGCACGATGTTGGGGCGTGAGCGGAAGACGGCCTAACGGTGTGCGGGACCGTAGCCCAGCTTCATGGAGACGGTTGCGAATGGTCCTCGCCGATACCCCAGGAGCAACAGTGTCCCTAATTTGCTGGGAAGTGGCGGTGCGGTCCCCTACGGCACTGCGTAGGATCCTACGGTCTTGGCGTGCATCCGTGCGTCGCTGCGGTCCGGTCCCAGGTCGACGGGCACGTGCACCTTCCGCCGACCACTGGCGACAACATCGATGTACTGTGGAGACCTCACGCCCCACGTATTGAGCAATTCGGCGGTACGTCCACCCGGCCTCCCGCATGCCTACTATACGCCCTCGCTCAAAGTCCGTCAACTGCACATAAGGTTCACGTCCACGCTGTCGCGGCATGCTACCAGTGTTAAAGACTGCGATGGAGCTCCGTATGCCACGGCAAACTGGCTGACACTGACGGCGGCGGTGCACAAATGCTGCGCAGCTAGCGCCATTCGACGGCCAACACCGCGGTTCCTGGTGTGTCCGCTGTGCCGTGCGTGTGATCATTGCTTGTACAGCCCTCTCGCAGTGTCCGGAGCAAGTATGGTGGGTCTGACACACCGGTGTCAATGTGTTCTTTTTTCCATTTCCAGGAGTGTAATTCAATACATGTTTCCTGTCAGATCCAAAATTTTGTACATTAAAGAGAAATTCAATCGGAAGATGTACGATAACACATTGTATAAATGTGGATGGCTGATCACTAGACTGAATAGCTTTGAACCAGCCAATTTCAGGCTGTGTGTGTAAATACGAAAATAAAGGTCTTTGAAGAGTTCGCCGTGGATATTCTGCTGGATTGTGTCATGGATTCTGCACAACATTTTGGCCACAGGACTTGGTGTCGTCTCATGTGACTACTAGTTAATGAAGTCATCAGTAGTTACATGACGATCGGAGCAAGAGCTGTTGCAGAAAATTTGTGTAGAATGAACAAATAAACGCGACAAATAATTCGATAACCAGTTAAATAAAATATTCCACGGGAAAAACTCCATCACTTTCAATCTCTGATGTAAATTAAATTATCTCCTCCACTTCTGATAGGGAAAGGCTACAAAATAGCAAAAGTCATGAGCTTAGTAATGAATGCTTGGAGATAAACATAATACTATCATATAGAGTTATTTATACTTAAATTTCTGGTCTAATAAGCTAACAATGATCGAGAGTGTTGTGTGCTGAGAACATGCCCCTCTATACCTGCATCCAGTGACGCCTATGGGTTGAGGATGACACGGTGGCCAGTTCGGACGCAGTTTACTTTAGACTTGTATTTACCCACTGGTTTATGAATCATTTCAGTGGTTTTTATATCAATAAAGCCATGAGACTGATAAAGTTTGGCATTAGAATTACGATGTTTTTCACTGGATATGGCCTCTAGACAAACAGGCGAAAGTTACACTTAAAAACATGCACGTAATATTAAAGAACTTAAAAAACGATAACAAAGATAACATACCGGGTGATCAAAAAGTCAGTATAAATTTGAAGCCGGCCACGGTGACCGAGCGGTTCTAGGCACTCAGTCCGGAACCGCGCGACTGCTACGGTCGCAGGTTCGAATCCTGCCTCGGGCATGGATGTGTATGATGTCCTTAGGTTAGTTAGGTTTAAGTAGTTCTAAGTTCTAGGGGACTGATGACCACAGATGTTAAGTCCCATAGTGCTCAGAGGCAATTGAACCATTTTTTTTTATAAATTTGAATACTTCATAAACCACGGAATAATGTAGATAAAGAGGTAAAAATTGACACGCATGCTTGGAATGACATGGGGCTTTATCAGAATTAAAAAAAAAAAAAGTTCACAAAATGTCCGACAGATGGCGCTAGACAGCAAAAAGTCAGTGACTGCGCATGACAATCGTGTATAAAAGGATCTGTAATGAGAGAGAATCAGATGCGCCAGCAGTCGCAGCATGTTGACGTTACCTGAAAAGGCGCTTTTAGTGAAGCTGTTTTACCAGAATGGGGAATGTGCTACTTCAGCGTTACGATCCTATCGCCATAGGAAGGGGATACGAACGGGTAAAGATCCGTTGACAAATGCAGCTGTGGCGAGAATGATTTCGAAGTTCGAAGCCACGGGTTGTTTAGACGATAGACCCCGTAGTGGCCGACCGAGCACAAGGCGTAATGCTGCTGAGACAGTTCACGAAGAAATGGAGACTGTAGCGGGTTCGTCTATGCACCGGGAATTCAGCGCTCGTGCAATCGCACGTCGCACCGGCATTCCATACACTACTGTTTGGTTAGCACTGAGGCGTACCCTCCGATGCTATCCGTGCAAAATCCATCGGCATCATGAACTGTTACCTGGCGATTTAGTCAAGCGGAGGGCATTTGCGGTGTGGGCGTTTCAAAAGATGGCGGAAGATGACGATTGGTTGAGTAACGTGTTGTGGACCGACGAAGCTCATTTAACGCTCCGACGGTGTGTCAACGCCCACAACTGCAGAATTTAGGCTACCGAAAATCCTAGAACTGTCGTGGAAACCCCATTGCACAACGAGAAAGTCACGGTATGGGTTGGATTTACCACATCTACCGTTATCGGCCTTTTTTCTTCGAGGAAATGCGTGATTCTGGTTTTGTAACTGCTACCGTGACGGGTGAGAGGTACGCCGATATGTTACAGAATCGCATCAACCCCAGCCTGGCTGATAAACACCTGCTGGAACGTACGATGTTTATGCAGGATGGCGCTCCACCCCATATTGCTAGACGCGTGAAAGATCTTCTGAGCGCGTCGTTTGGTGATCGTGTGCTCAGCCGCCACTTTCGTCATGCTTGGTCTCCCTGGTCCCCAGACCTCAGTCCGTGCGATTATTGGCTTTGGCGTTACCTGAAGTCGCAAGTGTATCGTGATCGACTGACATCTCTAGGGATGCTGAAAGACAACATCCGACGCCAATGCCTCACCATAACTCCGGACATGCTTTACAGTGAGTGCTGTTCACAACATTATTCCTCGACTACAGCTATAGTTGAGGAATGATGGTGGACATATTAAGCATTTCCTGTAAAGAACATCATCTTTGCTTTGTCTTACATTGTTATGCAAATTATTGCTATTCTGATCAGATGATTTTTTGAACTTTTGTATTTTTTGGGTTCTAATAAAACCCTATGTCATTCCAAGCATGTGTGTCAATTTGTACTTCTCTATCTACATCATTCCCTGATTTATTCATTTTTCTAATTTATACTGACTTTTTGATCACCCAGATGTTTAGAGGTGAAAAAATACTGGTCAGAAACGCATATCACAGCTCAACATCAAATGTCGAGGAACAAGCTCCTTGGGGAGAGTGTGTGAGAGAAAGAGGCTATATAGACATGTAGACAGTTTACAACTTATTTCATATACTTCCACTCAGGTCTAATATTTTGCTGTGATTCATCATTTAAAACAAGTATTCATCGCACGAAATCGTATAATGAGAATAGGATGTGTTTTATCCACAGTTGAGCTTTCTAACCAGTCTTCAGATTTAATATACAAAGTGCGCCTGAAAGGTTCGGTGAATGGCCTCAGGAAATAAATGAAACAATACTTACAAACAAAATACCTTTCCTGGCCTGCAAAGTAATCACCGTTAACTACAACAAACTTCTAACATCGGTTGTTAGGATGTTGAAACTGTCGGCTAACGCTTCTTGTGGAATCGCTCGAAGCACCCAGGTCACGTGCAACGTCTGGAAAGCGTAAGCCTTTCAGGGCTAATTTAAGGCGGGAAAACTAAAAGAAGTCTGCTGGAGCCAAAACTGAAGATTAAGAAGGGCGTTGAAGAACAGTCATCTTACTTTGAGCGAGAAAGTTGGGCGCACAGACGTTGCTGATATCCAACAACGCCTGATCACGCTGCATCGAGTGATTCCATTCAGACGCACCTCGTATGTTCTTTTATAAAGTTAGTCGTAAATGTCAATCATTGTTTCAAAACTGTAACGTAAGTGGTTAATACACTTGAAGGAATTATGTTATTCACTACGTGTAACTAAATCTGACAGTGGATGACAAAATGTTTCAGTACGCGGTCATAAAACTTTTTGATTTGTTCAGTGACCTAAAATGTAAAACAAATAGAAAAGCAAATTTTAAATATAAAATGAAATCTCCTAATGAACAAATATTTGTAGTCTAAAGACGAGTTTCAATTGGAAACTAGCGTCATTTGTAATATATATATCAAAGATGTTTACTTTTGTTGTTAAATTTAAGTATTTTTCATTCTAAGACCAGCATATTATTTTATTGATTCAGCTGTGGGTGCTTGGTGAAACATTGCACAGGGTGATTCAGTGATGATGTTACAAACTTTCAGGGGTGATGGTATCAATTTGAGGTAATGGACCTTGGTCCAGAAACGACTGCCTCGGAATTTATGAGCGAAAATCGTTCTGATATCTCTGACAGTTAAATATCATGGAGTGGCACTGCTGTTGGTAAGATTGTAGGGTATCCAATTCCGACGATCAAATAGGGGTAGAGGTAGAAATAACAATTCAAATAATCCAGTGCAGATGGCATATTCTGTACTGACATGAGAAATCCTGGTTTAGAATGTCTGTCCTGTAGTAGACTTCCGTCTGTGTTTATTTGATATAGTACTAACGTCGATCAGAGATCATCAGATGGAGATGTACCCCGTGGCGGAATTTGCAGACATGATTTTCGTGCAGGGGAAGCAAATAGAAGCAGCAGGGAAGCGGAAAGTTTGTTCAGGACCATATATTCGCACAGAAGACACCAGGCTGTTCCAAATATTAAGTGCAGCAGAGCAGGTGGTACCACAGCACAATGAGTTAGGAGAGCAACGAAATACTCTGACTCCCGACTTAGACTATGCAGTGTTTTGTCGAGTGGATGAGGCGCCCGGAATCAGCACCCAGTCAGTGCACGTGTGTTTCACAGAATACTATGGGGCGAGTATTACGAAAAATGGAGCTACACCCCTACCATCACAGAAATTGCATGCCCTGATACATGCTTTGACTCCTGCTGATTTCGGATCTCTTGCCGCGTTCAGTCAGTGATTCTTGCACTGCGTTACAGTAGATTCTCATTTTCCTGCGTGTTTACTTCTTACGGACGACGCCTATTTCACCAGAGACGGAATGCTAAATAGTTGCAGTAGTCATTTTCAAGCCTTTGAGAATCCCCACTCTACAGTTTTGAAGAACCATCATCTCAGATTATCACTCAACGATTACGTTTCTTCTTCGTCCCTGCTTAAATGCATCAGTGTACACAGTGCTTATCTGAGACATACATACTACCAGGGTCCTAGAATATATCCCACTTGTTATCCGTCAACGGCTGTGGTCCCAACATGATGCTGCCGCATCACACTTTGCACTGAGCGGTCGTGGACACCTGGATTAGACAACCCCCGAAAAGGAGGTCCTGTTTCCTGGACAGCGTGTCCACTTGATCTTACCTCACTTGATTTCTTTGTGTGGCGCGATGTCAAAAGTCTTTGTAAGAGACGCCTGTCGAGACTGAAGATGATCTGGCAAAATTTCTCGCTGCTTGTGACACTGTGCAGAAAACACCGGGGGTATTAAAACGGCTACGACAGAACTTTCTGCGACGATGTCACGCCTGGTGGATGCAATTTTAAACAAGCACTGTAAATGTACCAGCTTGCGAAACTTGTGTAGGTAAATGGAATTCAACGTTGCTGTACCACAGAATTAGGATTTTCGGTCTTTCTGACATCAGGTTAGGTGCGAATGGGGAGTAATCAGCGGGAATTCGGCACGTCATAATCAGGGTTCGGATGATAGGGCCTTCCGGAATTTGGCATATCATAATCAGGGTTCGGGTGTTAGGGTCTTCAGTTTGTGCGCAACAGGAGGCTAAGGTGGAGCTTATGTAGGTTTTCACTTATACTTTTCGCCTTGGTCATAATGGAATGTAGTCTAATTAAGTCGTGTGATGCTGAGGGAATTAGATTAGGAAATGAGACACTTAAAGTAGTAAAGGAGTTTTGCTATTTGGGGAGCTAAATAACTGATGATGGTCGAAGTAGAGAGGATATAAAATGTAGACTGGCAATGGCAAGGAAAGCGTTTCTGAAGAAGAGAAATTTGTTAACATCGAGTATAGATTTAAATGTCAGGAAGTCGTTTCTGAAAGTATTTGTATGGAGTGTAGCCATGTATGGAAGTGAAACATGGACGATAAATAGTTTGCACAAGAAGAGAATAGAAGCTTTTGAAATGTGGTGCTACAGAAGAATGCTGAAGATTAGATGGGTAGATCACATAACTAATGAGGAGGTATTGAATAGGATTGGGGAGAAGAGAAATTTGTGGCACAACTTGACTAGAAGAAGGGATCGGTTGGTAGGACATGTTCTGAGGCATCAAGGGGTCACCAGTTTAGTATTGGAGGGCAGCGTGGAGGGTAAAAATCGTAGAGGGAGACCAAGAGATGAATACACTAAGCAGATTCAGAAGGATTTGGGTTGCAGTAGTTACTGGGAGATGAAGCAGCTTGCACAGGATAGAGTAGCATGGAGAGCTGCATCAAACCAGTCTCAGGACTGAAGACCACAACAACAACAACAACCTCAAATTGATACATTTACCCTCCTCCATCATGCCTGGAAGTTTGTGACATCACAGAATCACACTTTATATTGTATTAACTAAACGAAACACTTTTTAGCCTCGTTTCACAAACTGTATTACGACTGTAAGACCTATGTTTAGCGTTACAAACCCATTTTATAACACACAACTATGCCAAAGATGGGAACCAAGCAAAAACAAACACGTCAACCTCTTAATCTATCGATTCTTGACTTAAGCTATAAAATTATATCTGTTGACAGTTTTGATCTAGTTACGTATATGTCCTACAAAATTCGGTAGGACAGAATTTACGTTACCTATTAAGAAACATGGACTGCAGTAGAGCTGTGTGTCAAGTTGTGTGAATCCGTGCCATTATCTAGTAATGAATGCAGGCACCAAGATTATTTTCTTATGTAGGGGTTGTAAAATTGTCTAAAATGGGTGAATAATTGAACTGAGTTTGTTAATTCAGTAGTAAATGTGGGGATGCACATATCTCTTTCTTAATTTTTAATACGTCGAACAGCGTGAGGTTTGCACGCTTTGTGGTTATCGTTTAACCAGTGTCCGAAAAAGAAGGAATCTTGCCTCTTTAACTCTACCTTGCATGGTGTTCTCTGAGCCTTATACAGACTTATACATATACAGACATACCTCCCAGTATGCCAATACGGCAGAACTAACACTCTTGACATCACATTCCATGATGTTTGGTTCTTTCTTTGAAAAGAAGAAGTGTCTACATAGTGTCTGTGGGACACAGAAAAACACAGAGAAGCCTATTGCCTTCAAAATGTTTAACCTATTTGAAATTTCAACTATAAGAGGTACAATACGCCAATTCATTTTCGGTCTATCTGCGTTGTTCTCTGAATACAGTAGGGATCTGGCTTGCAGCTTTAATTTTTTATTGGGAATTGTTAATACTGTAGGATTCAAATCCATTATTTGTGGCTATTGCTTTTTGTATTGAATTCCTGAACATTATCTTCTTGGGACATGGGGTCAGAAAGGAGACGGTGGATCATACAGTGGAATGCTGCATGTTTGTAGATTGTTGGACCTTGAGAGGTAGCTGGGATGAATGTATTAGTAAAGAAGTGTTTCTGGTAAATTTTAAATTTGTGACTGCTATTTTCTATCTATAAATTGATATCTAGGAAACTGATGGTGGAACCACCTGACTCCATACTGACCTGTATGTTAGTATGCCACTGATGCATTCTTCCACTAACTTCTGGAGTCTTCTACTGGAAGCTTTCCACGTACAGAGAATATCATCGACAGTAAACAACATATTTTGCTATTCATTCACTGTTAAGAAAATACCACTTGCCCATGAATATTTCTCTTAGCAAGGTTGATAAGCTATTTTGCTATGAAGGTGTAGACAGGCACAGAAGTCAGTAAACTGACCTATTATCGATAATTTCGATAGACACTGTGTCAATAATGCAGCGTAAAGAGAATGAAGTTAGTAATAAGCTGCCATTCATTACGTTACATGGATATTTGGTCGACGTCGTTACGATTTAACTTGCGGTCTCTTACCGGAACTACTTTCCCATATACGATTATGTCGGGAGCAAACCATGTGAGTATGCTGCTGACACAGCCTGATACGCCGCTTAAACGAATGTTCCAGTCAAAATCCCTTGGAGCAATTAAGTTTTTAAATAATTCCGTATTAGCATTACCTAAGTTAAATGAAGTAATGGAATGTGTCAACCGAAAATTCTGTGAAGGAAATCACATAATCCTACCATTGTTAGCAGTCGGGAATATGATACCATCTTTTGGAAATCTAGGAAAATACAGCTTGACCGTCCACATGCGCCGATAATTGAAGATATTTATTACCTAACAAAGTGTAGCCACCTTGATAACATAAGCAACCAGCGACTCTTTTCCAGTCATCTAGTACTGCCTGCTGTGTTAGAGATTCACAAAGAATGTAAACTGAGATGTTGCCTAGTTCCGCAACGTATTGAATTTGAAACAAACTGCAAATGCCGTCAGTAGGCTTCTTATTCACTTCCAACCGCCGTAGATGCGCTCCACCACAGTGTACACTAGTTTTTATAATTTTGAACATCTTTGGAATATTTTTTATTCGTGCGTCGATACTAGTTTTCATTGTAATCAGCATTCGTTAAATAAATTCGTCAGTAAAACTTCAATAAACTAACGACATGCAGCATGTAATGGCATGGTAGGGAGACAATTAGTCAATCTTATAAACGCAACAGTATTAAATAGGTCCAACACATTTTCACGTCTCAAAAGCCTTAACTGGCACACGTTTTTGAAAAGAGGTGTATACTGATAACTTCCTGCTACAGTGCAGTTTTCACCCAAAAAACGAAATTTCATGTTTAATTAGCGCGATGTCACAGTGAGCCACTGTTTTTGTAAGGTAAGAACCAGCACACGAGCGACCCGATTTTCCAGTGACCTCCGGGCAACGCGCTTTGACTTGCAGTAGCCGGCAAACAAAATGTAATGCGGGCCGATATACGGGGTGGGGCATATAAAAGTGGCCCGGAGAACAGAGTTCCAGGGTACAAAGAAACACAGCAGAGGAAAGGAAACATAGTACTAACCTGGCAATAGCAGATGTTGAAAGTGACCACAATTTATCTCTTGGCATTTTTGGGCCCTTGTCAGCAAATTGCTGAAGGCGGATCGAAGCTGGAATGCTGGAATTGGTGCAGTCTCATCTGAAGTGCTCTGCTGCAGTTCTTGAAGACTATGAGAGCTGTTGCTGTACACCTTAGACCTGAGGGCTCCCCACACAAAGTAATCGTACACTGACAAATAAGGTGATCTGGTTTGCCAATTGGGACCATGACCAGACTGAGCTCTGCTAACAACTAGGTCAGGCGAGAATATTTTATGATGCGCTCCATAGGTTCCGCCGGTTGTATTGGCAGTTGCTCCTTTCTGCTGGAAGTAACTGTAGGTCTTCTCCTCCTCCGTTAATGCTGCCATAAATGATTTCAAAATGTTGGCAACGTAACATACCGAAGTGAGCATTTGATGAAAGAAGATGGGACCAGTAATGTGGCTTGCGCCCGCACGGTTAGCCGTGAGGTCTAACGCACGGCTTTCCGGATTGGGAAGAAGCGCCTGGTCCCCGGCACGAATCCGCCTGGCGGACTTGTGTCGAGGTCCGGTGAGCTGGCCAGTCTGTGGATGGTTTTTAGGCGGTTTTCCATCTGTCTCAGCGAATGCGGGCTGGTTCCCCTTATTCCGCCTCAGCTACACTATGTCGGCGATTGCTACGCAAACAAGTTCTCTGCGTAAGCGAACACCACCTTTACTCTGCCACGCAAACATAGTGTTTACACTCGTCTGGTGTGAGACTTTCCCTGGAAGGGGGGGGGGGGGCGGTGTCCACAGGGGGCTGAACCGCACTTTAACCCTGAAAGATGAGAGAGTGGTTCGGTGTGGGACGGCGGAGAGGTGAAGTGGACTGCGGTAGTCGTCGTGGGGCTGTGGACTACTGCGGCTGCGGTGGAGACGCAGCCTCTCCGTCGTTTTTAGGCCCCCGGTTAACATACAATACAATACAATGTAACCTTCAGATCATACAATAGCGTTTCTTGGAAGTTATGCGGATTCTCTGCTGCCCAGAACCTGTTATTCTGTGAGCTGACCTAACCAATCAGGCGAAATGAGGCTTCATCAGACATATGTATGTATTAAAACGGGGACCTTGAAACGACAGAGTGCCTTTGTCCCACTGTAGCCCTCAGTGGTTCACAATCCCACAACAGGCCACAACACTCCACCCACCCCACCGCCGCCCCACACCGAACCCAGGGTTGTTGTGCAGTTCGGCCCCCAGTTGACCCCGGGAACGTCTCATACCAGACGAGTGTGACCCCAAACGTTTGCGTGGTATTATAATTATGGTGTACAGGTACATGGAAACGGTGTTTGCGCAGCAATCGGCGACACAGTGTAACTGAGGCGGAATAAGGGGAACCAGCCCGCATTCGCCGAGGTAGATGAAAAACCGAATCAAAAACCAACCGAACCTTTACAATAATCCGCCAGGCGGATTCGTGCCGGGAATTGGGACACAATCCCACTCGTGAGGCAGTGCGCTAGAACGCGCGGCTATGTCATCAGGCATAAAGAAAGACCCATTTCCAAGCCATTCATTGTTATCTCAGTCAACAGCCACATACAAAACTGAGGAGCATCTGCTGATTTTAATGCAAAAACATTAGACACTCAGTAGAAACGAATATGCCGGTCCAGGTGGAGTATTCGTCCGCACGGTCAACGTGATATGCCAGTCTCTTGCGACAGGCTTCGGGTTGACTTGGTAAGAATCAGAAGCATTTTTTGGTGAAGTGCAGCCACGTTTTGTGGTGTGTGTGTGTCACGTTTCGGATTTTTTTTAGCTATTTTCGGACAAAGCGTTGTGTGGCACCCTTTGCTGGCACTTTGGCACCATTAAACTTCTCAGCAAACAACTGACCACTGCGTTTCCATGACTTTGTTGTCATGTAACTTTAAACTGCGAACATCCACTGCTCCACTGTGAGTACCACCGTCCCATTTGCACTGCTCCACTCACACTGACACAGCCCGCACTACGCTCCGAACCTATGTGGATCACGTGGCGTCCATACACGTGGTGTGAGCATCACAGGGTGTGATTATAAGCACACATTCACGTCCAATCTTACCCACTCGTCCGGTGCACTTTCTTGCTCCACTCTGTATTCCGTGAGGTGCCGGATGTATCTGCCGGAACTATTTGCGATCATGTGCTTGGTGTAGCAAAGAATTTCCTAGGCTAGCTGCGACCTCTTGTGGAGCTGTTCTGCAGCTGAGGTCTCGATATAATTTATATTTTGTTTGGCAGTCGGTAACGATTGATAGACTGGGAACTGTGTCTTATTTTGCTAGTGTACGCAGCGTGTTATGTGAAGTTTGGAATCCACCCTAACGCGTAGAGCCGCGCGGGACTAGCCGAGTGGTCTTAGGCGCTGCAGTCATGGACTGTGCGGCTGATCCCGGCGGAGGTTCGAGTCCTCCCTCGGGCATGGGTGTGTGTGTTTGTCCTTAGGATAATTTAGGTTAAGGAGTGTGTAAGTTTAGGGACTGATGACCTTAGCAGTTAAGTCCCATAAGGTTTCACACACATTTGAGTATTTTATAAGGCGTAAAGAAAAGGAACTGAAGGTCAGAAAACCTGGACCCATATTACGATGCACTGTGTAACCATTTGAAAACTATTGAAGAGTTTCGTGACGAATGACTTTCGTAATATTTTTCTAGTAATGAGACCGTGTATTGTCAGTTATAATTGAGCTTTTATCAATAAAAAGAAAATAAGATAGCTGAGACAGGCAAAGGAAGTAAAACTCGTCTTCCAGTTTCCTAGTGTAAGTGTTTTAACGTGTACTGTGAAAAGCAGCAAATTTTAAATAGTGTGGATATTTGTAGAGTTACTTGGGAAGTTCTTTAATGATTAAACACATAGTAATACGACCAAATTCCACGTTCTGTTTGTAGTTATTTGAAAGTGATTTACATATGAAAAGCTGTTTGCGAGTACGCACGACGTATAACAGTATTTTGAACCAACGGTATTAATTAGTCTTTGTGTTACGTCAAACGAACTCGCTTTAATTAAAGAGATAAAACTTGAAATTTATTAAAAGCAGTCATATTTACTACGAACTACCTCCCAAGTGGAGACAAAGGAATAAAGTTAAATGATATGGCTGTTAATAATTGTATTAAGAATTGTAGATCAGAGACGCTATTTATGTAATAGTTCATCATACGAATGAGTCAAGGATATTAACTCAGTTTAATGGGAGTTATTTTAACAATGGCGTCAATATATTCTGCAATCAGTACTAGTATACGAGAATAAATCTACGACCCCTGAACATTTTGCTGGATTAATTAAACTGACTTACGTAGAATTATCATGGTGTGTACGTACGACTTCGCATTATTTACAGTGGTTTTCTGCTGGGAATAGCTTTGCTGTAGTAATTAAAAGGGTTTTTGAGAGTCTTTGCAAATAACAAAAAAAAAAAAAATGGTTGAAACGGCTCTGAGCACTATGCGACTTAACTTCTGAGGTCATCAGTCGCCTAGAACTTAGAACTAATTAAACCTAACTAACCTAAGGACACCACACACATACATGCCCGAGGCAGGATTCGAACCTGCGACCGTAGCGGTCGCTCGGTTCCAGACTGCAGCGCCTAGAACCGCACGGCCACTACGGCCGGCTGCAAATAACAGAATTGTCATTAAACATTAGCTTTGATAATACGTTACGTAATTGAAGCTGTTACATGTACGTTGTGTGTAGGTTTGAAAGTGATAATACTGGTACCTTGTGTTTACACGTAAACCGTCGGTATTATTGACTCTTCAAGTCATTTTCAATCGCTAGAGTTTAACCGAGTTTAGGAATAATAGTTAAAGCCATCTCAGCTGCAATAATCTCAGAACGGTTGACTTTTTACTACGTACTGTACACTTCGAAAGTGATTGGATGCAACTGCGCATCGCGTATAAAAATTATTTTAATTTTGCTGGTATATGTAAGTGAAATAAAGGCGCGACGAGTGTCATTCTTGTAACCTGCTGAATAATAACACTACTTACGTAGAGTTACAGCGTAAACTATTCTACACAGGGCAGACGACATCATGTATGTACCCATTTGAACTTTGACGTAGTTGAAGGCCTTGGATGAAACCCACACAGCTACGTTCTCTGGATGGCTCTACTTGTAAATATAGCAGCATTCTTAAAGGAAAGGGTGGAGTCCTGATAAGATTAGACCTTCGCTCACCGCTATAGCCCTTTCCATCCTCACACTTTCGTAAAGAAAATGGTGAATTAAATTGAATTATTTGCATATATTGGCATACTGTCTTACGATTAAGGAAGAGTAAAAAAATCTTTCACTAAAAATTTAATGATAACAGCACCAGTATGATCGTGTACGTCAGGCTGCATTTCAGCTTACTTAACCTTCAATTTAATACACTGTGATATTATTAGGAATAGCAATTAACAGAACCTTCTTGTTTTATTTTTATTTGAATGAAATGATAGCAAAATGTTACACGGTTTACCACTTAAATTTTATAATAATCATAACATATTTATAACTTTCGTAATGCAAGAAAAATGGCTCTGAGCACTAAGAGACTTAACTTCTGAGGTCATCAGTCCCCTAGAACTTAGAACTACTTAAACCTAACTAACCTAAGAACATCACACACATCCATGCCCGAGGTAGGATTCGAACATGCGACAATAGTGGTCGCACGGTTCCAGACTGTAGTGTCTAGAACCGCTCGGGCACTCCGGCCGGCTTTCGTAATGCAGAGACATGGTATAGACTGTTCCACTCGTTTTATGAAAGAGTTTGTAAGAAACCTTTCCTTTATAAGGCAGAGGTACTGATGCACTTTATGCACTTCCACTCCTGCTGTTGCATAGTGTATATTCACATGTTCATAGTAACAAAATATTATCCCCTGTAAGCCAGTGATCACTCCAGTCGTATTACTTCTTCATGCTCGGTTCTGGAAGAAGTTTTCATATTTCTGCCTTTTCCGACTCATCTTGTAAAGGTGACTCACAGTCTTCTGCCATCGTCTTTCGTCCTAGATAAGACAAAAGAGCCTGTTTCAGAAGCATCCAGTATTTAAGAAAATCTACAATCTTATTTTTTAGCAGTCTGGTTTTTACGGCAGTGCTTTATGAACAGAAACCAACAATTGGGAACTGAAATGTAGACGAAATGCAGTTAACACCGACGAAATGTCACTCAGATCAGGAAACGAATCTGATTTTCTGTTAGACCCATGGGCATAACGTTATGACCTGCAGGGCCTGCAATGCAAGCCGGCAGATAAGCAAATAAAGTATTATTGTTATAATTATTAAGATTAAAAATGAATATAAAAATACAGATACGTACAAATATAAACACAGAAATACGTATAAGACAAATAGGCAAGTCAAGTTGAGGTGAGTTCAGCACAGCTATAAGTGTCCGTAAACAATGCCTTTCCTCGTAACACTTGGTCTGCAGCATGTTCCTCGGTCATCACAAAAAAGCGGCACATATTAATTATAACAAAACAAAGACACCAATGAAATGCATACCAAAATGTCACATTCTTGGTAAGTGAACTTGAGTTTTTACTACGCGCACTTTTTTCTAAAAATTTAACTTTTGTCACTCGTTTATTCGACGACAGTGTCAAATATCCTACAAGATGATGTGGTGTAGCAACGACCAGTCAACACCAACTCAATTTCAGACGAGGTTTCTTCGCGGTAAGTTAATAACAAGTGTGTAGTTACGGTGTTCACGTAACTTAGATGAATAAACTTGTGCCCAATACAGCGTTACATTAAAGATGTATGGAAAGCAACTGCGTTCGTGATTTTCCGTACCCATTCAGAGATAGCTAATAGCGTTCAGAAACAAGTCAACTAATGTCATATTCGTTTCTTAATCCACCAGAGAGATACCTCCATGTTTGTCAATATGAGCGAAACGTGCTGAGATACAAATATCTCCTACCTGTTGTGAAAGACACGTTGAAGAATAGATCTATGGGCCATAATATTGTCTTACAATCAACAAAATGACACGGGTCACGATCTCGGTTCCACATTCTTACAGACGATGTAAAGTTAATAAGTAGCTAAGTCGCATATGTTTACTTTTGTAACGTCTTGCGAAGTACAGGGTACGTATTCATCCATTTCTTGCCCACTGTTGTGGCCGATACACTTACGAGAACGTCCGTCGTCTGTATTTTTGTGTGGGGTAACCGTTCTAAGTAAAACTACCCACGCTGGAAGACACGCAGTCTTGCGTATGTCACACCAATTTCTTGGACGATCACACAATACGAATCACGGAATATTACATAACAGCTTCTTTCACTACAGTAAAATAACGGCAGTTGTTAGTCTCGAATGATTAGCACAATAACTTCAGGAGGATACTAAACTCTACACCACACTACTTTTAAGATTTTGACGTTGATTATCTGTATCCTTCAGTCTTCGCCATCGATTTCACTCTTTTGTTCTATTCTGATTGATTCTTTATGGCATAAATAATCTTTTGTTAAATGTGCTGTGCCAGTGGTTCAAATATTTTCATCTATAACCGTTTCATCTTACCATCAAAAAAGAGAAGATTATGAATACGAAGTATAGAATAAAAGGAAACTTTCAACTCAAGACAGCATCTGTGGACTATTACGTTTTCAGACCATGAACATTCAAAATGAAACAGATTATTCCAAAGAGAAGCATCGAACTGGAAATAATTCGTATGAAAATTCTGAAGGAAGCACCGTGAATTTGCGCAACGAACGTACGCTAGTGCCATAAACAACACAGGCATTAGGTCCATTCCACCTCTTTCATTCGCTATTATCTCGCGAATGAAGCGAACTCTCGTATAAGGGTCACGTTAAAGCCTCGGGTGCTCAAAGGGCGCAGAATGGCGGTGTTTAGTGCTTTTCTGTCCTCTGTAATTGGTTAAACTTCCATTACGCACGATACGCTCTGTCGTTTTATTATTCGGTGCTGAACTGGCGCCAGTACTTCAAACGAAAGAAGCCGTCCCTCTCAAGTGAGATAGATGAATTATTAGTGGAGGCACAGTTGCCAGAATAGCGGTCTACAAAGGACTGGGCGGTACACAGCTCGAGGCCGCACACCTTGTTAATGGTCCGTCTCCAGCTGGTTCATTAGACACCCAAAAAATGTGTACCAATATAACAAGATTCTGGTTAGAAATAATTACGGAATGCTTCCCAGTTTCCCGTGGAATGATTAAGGATGGTAGACATAAATTGCATTCCTCAGTATTACAATGATAGTAACTATGCAAAGCAAACCGTAATCCTTTCCCTACTTCTTTCATTAAGTGTTTCCAGCTCGGGAAGTGATCACGTAGGTGATGGCCGTCAAACTCTTCCCATTAAAAAGTGTGTATAAGGGCAAGAGAGCTTGAAGAAACACCGACGTCGGAGAAAAACTCTACTGCAGTGATGAAGTATGTACTTTGTCCCATATTCAGAATATCTACATTCTCTGATAAGTGAACCGAGGTATAAATGCAATGTGCTACACGAATGAAAAAAGGAAGATGAGTGTTAAACGTTCCGTCGATGACGAGGTTTTTACTGATGGAACACAGGCTCTGTTTTAGAAATGTTGAAGAAGGAAATCGACGTCACCCTTTTTATAGCAATCATCCTGACATTTTCCTTAGGAGATGTAGTGAAACTGCGGAAAACCTAAAGCTGGACGAAGATTAGAACTGTCGCCTTCCCTAATACGTGTCCAATGTCGTAACCTCTGCTTCATCTCGCTCACTGTGGCGCACGAACTGCTTAAAACGGATTGCACAAAACATTCACTAATTTGAAACAGAGACGAATTACAAGCGTATTAACGTTATATTTCTTAATCACTCTGAAAAGTCTGTTTCAAAATACAAGTAAGAAATAACATGGTTAATCAAAAACTGTTGCTGCCGCTGATTATCTTAGAAGAAAGATTAAGGAAAGGCAAACCTACGTTTCTAGCATTTGTAGACTTAGAGAAAGCTTTTGACAATGTTGACTGGAATACTCTCTTTCAAATTCTGAAGGTGGTAGGGGGTAACATACAGGTAGCGAAAGTCTATTTACAATTTGTACAGAAAGCAGATGGCAGTTATAAGAGTCGAGGGGTATGAAAGGGAAGCAGTGGTTGGGAAGGGAGTGAGACAGGGTTGTAGCCTCTCCCCGATGTTATTCAATCTGTATATTCAGCAAGCAATAAAGGAAACAAAAGAAAAGTTCGGAGTAGGTTGGTTACTTGGTTTGTGGGTTTAAGGGACCAGACAGCAACGGTCATCGGTCTCGGAGTAGGTATTAAAATCGATGGAGAAGAAATAAAAACTTTGAGGTTCGCCAATGACATTGTAATTCTGTCAGAGACAGCAAAGAACTTGGAAGAGCAGTTGAACGGAATGGACAGCGTCTTGAAAGGAGGGTATAAGATGAACATCAGCAAAAGCAAAACGAGGAAAATGGAATGTAGTCGAATTAACTCGGGTGATGCTGAGGGAATCAGATTAGGAAATGAGACACTTAAAGTAGTAAAGGAGTTCTGCTATTCGGGGAGCAAAATAACTGATGATGGTCGAAGTAGAGAGGATATAGAATGTAGACTGGCAATGGCAAGGAAAGCGTTTCTGAAGAAGAAAAATTTGTCAACATCGAGTATAGATTTAAATTTCAGGAAGTCGTTTCTGAAAGTATTTGTATGGAGTGTAGCCATGTATGAAAGTGAAACGTGGACGATAAATAGTTTAGACAAGAAAAGAATAGAAGCTTTCGAAATGTGGTGCTACAGAAGAATGCTGAAGAATAGGTGGGTATATCACATAACTAATGAGGAGGTATTGAATAGAATTGGGGAGAAGAGGAGCTTGTGGCGCAACTTGACTAGAAGAAGGGATCGGTTGGTAGGACATGTACTGAGACATCGAGGGATCACCAATTTAGTATTGGAGGGCAGCGTGGAGGGTAAAAATCGTAGAGGGAGACCAACAGATGAATACACTAAGCAGATTCAGAAGGATGAAGGCTGCAGTAGGTACTGGGAGATGAAGAAGCTTGCACAGGATAGAGTAGCATGGAGAGCTGCCACAAACGAGTCTCAGGACTGAAGACCACAACAACAACAAACATCTAAGGACATTATTCACCTATTCACCTCCAGGACGGAATCAATGTACCTCATCTGTCTGCGTTTATAGGAAATTTAGTGTGCAAGTGTGGGGAAATATTCGAAACGTCTGCGTAACGTGTATCTAAAAACCACATACAGGATGGCTGGCACATCAGGCGTCGTCGTTAACGCGCGGGACGAATTCTAACCGGGGCCAGCGCGACTCCTTGTCCCGCAAGCGGGCGCTTTAACACGTACGGCTATTCGGTCGGGCAAGGAAACTTGTGAATTGTGTACCGGTTGCACAGAATTCAGAAATCTTGCATGATTATTTAAAAAATGTTAACAAGCTGGAGATTCGTAGATTTGGAGGGTACCATTATAATATTACATTTTCTCTTGGCTTGAGAGATTGACAACGATTCGTTCTTCCTTCCATTGAACTGAAAATAACGACAAATACATGTAACAGAACATAAGCAAGTTCATGTCCTATCCCAAATACTGTGACATGGCCACCGCGTGATAATCATATTGTTAATAAGAGATGTGGTAAGTGTTGGATAATTCGATGAATTCGAAGACAGTGAATCGATTTATGCTGTTCGTTCTGGTAAGACTCAACGCATGTTTGAAGTAAGTAGACTGGTAATAACATAGAGTAATAAGTTTTATGTGGTACATAATTTTGTTTATCTCTGCCTTCCATACAATTTCATAAATTCTAAAAGTCGTTCACGCAATCTTCTGCAAGGAGGATTAAATTTACCTATAAATTGGCTAAAATACAAAGGAAAAAATGGATTTCGCAAGGTGTTGCAATATTTTGCTGATAATTCCCCTCAGTAATGAAACTCAGTGATCTTATCGAAGTAGCAAAAATTAGCGTGTTTTGAGAGTCGTCAGTCGCGTTACGGGCTTGCCTAAGTGGATAGTCAACTTGCATTATTCTTCCGGCACAGCTTCAATTCTGTTAGGTAACTCTGCTATACTACCTACACTTGTCTACGGTAAATCATTCTGACACTGCACGTCTGAATATTACACGTACTTGCAAACACCGTGAGAAAGTTCCAATTTTCATACCTTCATTTCTTGGGTGTTAATATAAATGATTCATTCACCACTCATTATAGGAGAGAGATGGAGGAATTCTGTTGATAACATGTGAGTATTCAATAATATGTCTATCTTGGTTGCAGTTTAATAAAATGAACAGTCCAGGCGTAATATTTATTGAACTGACAAGAAGCTTTCATGGTATGCTTATAATGTAACACACAAGAATACACGTTTTCATCTCAAAACGACGCAGAAATAGACTCACGTTTGAGAACATCATGTAATAATGATGACAGAAGCAATATATTACAAAAATTTCAGGAGATTTAATTCTAAGTATGATTTAGGAAATACAGACAATTGTTGGATTCCGTAGCACATGCTGAACTTCCGTGTAAGAGTGAAGATTAGAGTGCTAATAAGAAGGAAAATACTGCGCTCCGTATAGCTGTAAATTGTGCTAAAACAGTTGACTTCTTGCTGTCGAATGTCAGAATATGAAGAAAATTAAAATTTCTAATAAGCTCGAGTATTTACATCAAACACTAGGGTTATACAATGTGACACATTGTAAGGAACAGAAAAGTGAATGAGTCAGAAACACTGTAGGTGATTCAGGAAATTTCACAACTCCTTACAATAACTACCCTAGAAATGATACTCGAAGCAGCTTTCGAAAAGTCTGCACTTTTTTTGTAGAGGAAACCATTCACTCAGAACCAAAAGCTTCCTGCTAAACTGAATACACCGGCCGCTGTGGCCGAGCGGTTCTAGGCGCTTCAGTCTGGAACCGGGCGACCGCTACGATCGCAGGTTCGAATCCTGCCTCGGGCATGGATGTGTGTGATTTCCTTAGGTTAGTTAGGTTTAAGTAGTTCTAAGTTCTAGGGGACTGATGACCTCAGATGCTAAGTCCCATAGTGCTCAGAGCCATTTGAACCATTTTTAAACTGAATACGATTACATGCGAATATACAGGGAGGGGGCACTGACAATAGTTAGCGTTTTAGGACTCTATGAGTGCGATGATGCATGTATTTTCATTGAATGCTGAGTTTACGGTCCTGTATATTTTTTTATTATCAAAGTGGGCGGACTGACGTGCAGACATGTACAACTGTCGGACCACATGTCCTGTCTCGATTCCTTCGAATTGCTACTTTTGTCAGGATCTGCCGTCTTATTACGTCGCAGATGAAGATATACCCTTGCTTTGCACGTTTACGGAATTATGTCCGAAAATTAAAGTACATAGGTATTCCTTAATCGCTTCATTCAAACCTTCTTCATAAAACATCAGACATTCATTTGTCCCTTTCTATGTAAGTGCTGTCGATAAGTCAATATGGCATATAATAGGTCTGTATGTGTCCTTGAGCAGCTGGCACAAAGGAACTGTAGAACCAGTTGCAGATAAGCAGATATTTGGGAAGTTACCGGACGCCTCTCTGCGTCGATATCACTTTTTGCGGTTTAAAAAAAATTACCAGCAATATGCGTGTATGTGTCTGCAAGTAAATCGTTTAATTGTATCACTGTCATACGCAGGTCATACAATTTGCTTATTTTATAGTAACTTCCTGCGATAATAATATTGGGGTGTATAATTATATAGCAATCACCGTGCAAAAAATGCACTGAGAACGTTTAAATGTGGTACGTACAGAAGAATAACAATTCATTAAGAACCATTATATTTACATACCATGACATTTATTAACAAGAGATGTTCTGTTACAGCCCTGAAAATATGGCCAACTGCAGGCGTGCAACCATCGCTCTTGACTCATGCTCAGAGCTTCAGAAAATGAGACGCGGGAAACAAATGAAGAGCCTTTGTGGAATTCCCATCTTTTTTTTATGTCCTGAACGGGACTCGGTGTGTAGAGTAGATACATACGATGTCCTATAACATTTCCGATACACACTTTATTTTCCTTTTCTTCCGAAGGTTAACCAATATCCGAGGAAACATTCAGATTCTGTTAATCGAAGAGATACAGTCGGAGGTTTTTAGCAGACTCATAATCCGTTTTGAACGTTTGATTTTAATTATGTGGATTCATACGTTCTGCTTTCTTATTATCGGAATGACATAAAATGTCGAACGTTTCGGTTTGTGCTTAATGAGTTTTGCCCACGGAACAGGAAAACGATTATATCATTTGTAAATGAGAGGTGGCTCCGAGACTCAGATGAAACATTTTACGGAATTACAGCACTTCATAACACAATTACGTGTCGTCAAACCAATTTTTTGTTTATAAACTATGCATTTGTTCTTTATACATCCTCGATCTTTTAAGGCAATCCTCTCATATAGTAATCCATTCACAGATAAAGGACCTATCAATATAGGGTATGGAAGTTTCGTAAACCGTTTATTTCCTGGTAAAGAAGATTGCGTGCCTTCTCACATATAGGTTGTTAATAAGTTGGCACTGTTATTTAAAGACTGTGAAACCCTTGTCCATGTTACGGCGTAAAGTCAAGCGCCGGCATGCCAGTCGGGAACGAGAGAGAAGAGATGGCTGTGAGCAGAAGTCAGCCAATAGCACGCTTACCAACCCCTCTCCAGGACGACAACGCGACAGCAGTGGCTCTATGAGAAGAGGACGTAGGCGCCACGCCCGACTGCTCGGAGCCCAGTCGAAGAGTAGCTTCAAAATTAGCGAGTTCTATAGCAGCATCACCACTAGGTACTTTGCTGCACATTCTATGTAGCTCAAACGTGGAATTGTTATACTGTTATATATTTCTTATGTCATACTTTGCTTGCGACACCCAGGTGGAACACAAAGTTAAGTATTGTATTTTTATCATTTTGTAATAAAACTCATTAATACGATTTGTTTGAATTGTTGTCTAGCGATCTGAGGAAGCAGGCTTCTTAGACACCACATATTTGATGATGAATAAGCTGGATATAACATTTGGCGGCGACAGATCAACGGATCCTATAGCAGCAACCCAGTGCTTGGCTGCCACAGTTTTTCGTGAGCTTTTGTGTTTTCCTGGCGCCTTAATTCTACTTTGTCTTTTCCTTGCAGGGGTGTGTTTACTTGTTTTCACAGTGTCTTATAATCTTTTTGAAAAACAGTGTTTTCAGGCGGGCATTGCAGAAATTTTCTTTCTTTTAGCTAACCCACCCCCTGCCCAAGCACCTCAGCTGCAAGCGATAGATGCAACACAGCTAACACAGATGTTTCAGGTTCAGACCCAGCAGATCGCCACGCTGCTAAACACGGTACAGCAGCCTCTAACGTTGCATGCCCAACAGAACAACAAGCAATACCTGAAGCTCCAAATGCCATACTGCCTTTTCGCCAGTTTAACGATAAAGACGAGGAATGGCTTGAGTGGCTGAAACAGTCTGAAGCCCATGTAATTGCTGACAATGTACCAGGTACTGTGAAAGTATATTACTTTTTGTCCACAATAGGAAGTACAATTTTTCACCTCAAGCAGAAATTGTTCCCTAATGCAACTCCGAGTGAACTTCTTATGATCATCTTCTAGATTCGCTAACTAACTATTGTGACCAACAGTGAATGTGATGGCAGCTAGGTACCAACTATTTAATTGCAATAAAAGGTTGGAACAAACTTATTGTGAATAGGTAACAGAATTGTAGGATATGACAAGGAAATGCCAATTTAAATGTGCTTGTGGTGCTTTATATTTAGATGCTACATTGCGTGATTCCATCGTCAGATTTAGAGAACATATTATGAAACTGTCAGATCCATCATTTCAACGTGTAGCGCTAATACTAGATCAGTACGATTCAAGTGTCGTGTCGGCCAATAAATTATAGCAGCCACCAATTTGTCGGGTTGAGTCGTCCCATGTTTACGACTGGCCCATTCAGCAGCAACAGCCCACGCGTGCCATGCCGCATAATCAATGAAGTCTATTGAACTGCTGCAGGCATTAGCAAAACTAACAAGCGAACAGTTTCTTCAGTGCTACGCCACTCCAGCAAACCTTTTGTTCATTTGCATATTAGTGGATAAAGTGTGAAATTTCAGTTGGACATGATGCCTCTGTTACACTGCTGAACCGTAACACATATGAACTGTTAGACTCCCCACGCCTGTCTAGAACTACCATGCACCTGACGGCTTATAATGAACAAGACATTCTCGTTCTCAGAAAGTGTACTTTGTCTGGCATACATCGCTCGCACACGTCAAGTGTGACTTTCACTGTGCTATAGTCACGCAATTGTGATAGCATATTTGCCCTTGATTCGTTTGATTTGTTCTGGTTTAAAATTCAGAACAATGTGTTGCCAGTGACTGCATTCAGCCGTCCGTTGTGACCGAGCGGTTCTAGGCGGTTCAGTCTTGAACCGCGCTGCTGCTACGGTCACAGGTTCGAATCTTGCCTCGGGCATGGATGTGTGTGATGTCCTTAGGTCAGTTAGTTTTAAGTAGTTCTAAGTCTAGGGGACTGATGATTACATTCAGTATGAAAGACAGTGTAGCTAGCTTGCTGGAAGAATTCCCTGAACTCTTTTCTGAAGGTTTAGGCAAGGCTAACAATTTTGTTGCACATATTGCTATGAAAGATAATGCTCAGCCGAAATTTTGTCGGGCCACAACTGTACCATTGGATTACGGGACAAAGTCGCTGCAGAACTTAAAGAATTGCAGGAGAGCGGAGCTATTGCGCTCATACAAGCTAGTCAGTTGGCAAGTCCACTGGTTTTTCTCCCCAAACCTTCAGGTCACATTCGCCTCTGTGTTGAATTTAACCCACAAACTGTGATTGTTACTTACTCATTGCCACGCGCAGAGGGTCTCATGGACAAATTACGCGCTGGTCGTTACTTTTGAAAAATTGATTTGCGCGATGCATATCTTCAAATACCGCTTGATGAAGAATCTCAGAAGTGTGTGTAGTAAATACGCCTTTGGGTTTGTTTAAAGATTTGCGTTTGCCTTATGGCAGTGCTTCGGCACCCACCTTTTTCCAATGGTATTTGGAACAGCTGACTGCTAAAGTACCAAACTGATCTAACTATTTGGACAATACTGGCGTAGCAGATTCTACACCTGAAGAACACAATGCAAATTTGCGTGCTTTGTTTCATGTGTTATCTGACGCAGGACTAAAGTGTAGACTGGAGAAGTGTGACTTTTTAAACCTGAGTTCCAGTATCTTGGTCATGTCATAAACAGTCAAGTCGTACATCCTCTTCAGTCACATCTGTTCGCCATCCGTGAACTGGCGGTTCCTCGCAATGTCACAGAATTGCAGTCAGTCTTAGGGAAAATGAAGTATTATATTCGGCTCTTACCGCATGCTGCACAAACCGCAGCTCCATTGCATCGCTTGCGTCGCAAGAATGTTCTCTTTGTTTGGACAGATGAGTACCAAGAAGCTTTTTATAACCTAAAAGCTGCATTGCTCAATGATCGATGCTTGGTTCACTTTCATCCTGACAAACCAGTTGTGTTGCAAGTTGACGCTTCCTCTTACGGAATCGGAGCAGTTTAGCATCAAAAGTGTTGTCCAAAGCTCGGTGTAAGTATTCACAAACAGAGAAAGAAGAATTAGCTATTTTGTGTAGTGTCACCAAATTCCACCACTATTTGTATGGCAGAAAATTGTACAAGCCGTTGCAGTCCTTGTTCCATCCGATGACTCTGGTTCCTGTACGAACTGCCCGAAAATTGCAAAGATGGGCTTTGTTGTTGTCTCACTATCAGTACGAGATTGTGTATCGTCCGACAGCTCAACATGGTAATGCGGACGCACTTTCATGTCTTCCGATTGGCCCTGATACAGACTTCGACACTTCTGCTGCATCTTGTCACATCGATGCTCAGGATTCTGAACTGCTTCAATCGTTTCCTCTGAACTATAGGAAAATTGCACGGGCCACGGAAACTGATTCGGGTTTGAACATTTTGCTAACTTACATTCGCACATCTTGGCCTCGCTCATTGCATAGCATAAAGAACTCTGTAGATACTTTGATCTCGGCATAGCCTCGCTGTACAGCAAAGTTTGATTCTTGTTCAAAACGACTGTGGACAGCCACGTGTGTTGATTCCCAAAGCTTCGCAAAAAGCAGTGTTGCAGTTACTGGGGGATTGTTCGTATGAAACAGTTAGCGCGTCGTCACTGTACTTGGCAGGGTATGGACACCCAAATAGAACAGATGACGGTCCGCAGCTCGTGGTCGTACGGCAGCGTTCTCGCTTCCCACGCCCGGGTTCCCGGGCTCGATTCCCGGTGGGGTCAGGGATTTTCTCTGCCTCGTGATGACTGGGTGTCGTGTGATGTCCTTAGGTTAGTTAGGTTTAAGTAGCTCTAAGTTCTATGGGACTGATGACCATAGATGTTAAGTCCCATAGTGCTCAGAGCGATTTGAACCATTTTGAACAGATGACGTCACAGTGTCACGCATGTGCTGAAATTCAATCCGCTCCGCCACAAAAATTCTCTGCTTGGCATAAATGGCAATCACCATGGCAACGCGTGCACATAGACTTTGCGAGACCTTTCTGGAACACTCGTTGGTAGATTGTGGTAGACACTTATAGCAAGTATCCTTTTGCTGTGCCAATTAACTCGACAACGTCACGTAGCGGAATTCAGGTGTTGTCCTCTATTTTTTTGCCTCGAAGTCTTGCCTGAAGTCATGTGTCGGACAATGGTCCTCAGTTCACGTCAAATGAATTGGAAACATTCTGTGAACGCAATGGCATACAGCATCTAACAAGTGCACCGTTCCATCCAAAGTCAAACGGCAAAGCGGAACGTTTTGACGGAACATTCAACAGCAGATGGCCAAAAAATGGCTCTAAGCACTATGGGACTTAACATCGGAGGTCATCAGTCCACCAGACTTAGAACCACTTAAACCTAACTAACCTAAGGACATCATACACATCCATGCCAGAGGCAGGATTCGAACCTGTGATCATACCTGCAGCGCAGTTCCGGACTAAAGCGCCTAGAACCGCTCGGCCAAAGGGGCCAGCGAGTTGGCCAAACGTCGCACCGCAGACATCAGGGATCAAGCGTTGCAACTGTTTGTCGCCTCCTATCGTTCGCATGCACGAGATGGACCATCACCAGCGGAATTACTTCACGGCCGCAATCATCGGACACTGATTTACCTGCTCCACTCTCCCCAGCATCCGACGCCGAAGGAAGGCCACAATCATCGCTTCGCGCCGCATGATTTTGTGCTTTTCAGGGCTTTTAGCGGCAGCTGACGGTGGGCGCGGGGCGAGGTTCGTCGTCGACTTGGCGCATGGATGTATCTCATTTTAGGCCCAGACGGGTTGCAGCGCTGACATCACAATCACATTCACAACTGTCATGTGCACGGTGATCCCTCTGTATTTCTTCCCTCAAATTAACGGATCCCGAGGACAGCGTGGTCACAACAGCCGCCAGAAGGTATCATCACGACACCGCGGGACGACCTCATGAAGACGGATACTTCACCTCCTCCGTCTCCTCTCGCCCTACCGATAGAGCTGGACCCGCCGACGCCGCAGCATCCATCTCCTTCTACATCTTGTTATGGGCCTCAGGAGGTTTATGCCTGCCTTTCTGGGCGTTTTCCTGGGGACGTTTCCAACAGAGCGCAGGCTGGATGGCGGGGTACGGCTGGAAGTCTGACGCCCCCGCAGCCACAGTTTCCAGTCCATCGCCGCGTCCACGCTCCTGCCTCCCCTGCTGTTGTCGTGCTCCTTATACGACGATGGTCACTCGCTTTGGGGAGAGACTGAGGGGGGAGGAACGTACAGCGTAAAGTCAAGCGCCGGCACGCCCGTCGTGGACGAGAGAGAAGAGACGGCTGTGAGAAGAAGTCAGCCATTAGCACGCTGACCGACCCCTCTCCAGGAGGACAACGCGATAGCAGTGGCCTCTGTGTGAAGAGGACATAAGCACCGCGCCCGACTGGTCGCAGTCCATCGGAGATTAGCTTTAAGATTAGCGAGTTTTATAGCAGCATCGACACTAGTCACTTTGCTGTACATTTTATGTGGGTCAAACATGAAACTGTGATACTGGAGAAACTTGTTTATTTTGCATGTCGCCCTTTGCTTGCGACATATCTGTCTAACACGAAGTTAAGTATTGTATTTTTTCATTTTGTAATAAAACTCATTTATACGATTTGTTTGAATTGTTGTCTAGCGACCTGAGAAAGCGGGTTTCCTAGACACCCAATATTTTTTTCATTTTGTAATAAAACTCATTAATACGATTTGTTTGAATTGTCGTCTAGCGATCCGAGAAAGCGGGTTTCCTAGACACCCAATATTTGACTAGGTTGGATTTAACAGTCTATACACGCAAAATGCGTTACATTTATGTTCAACTTACAGCAGCCACACCAGAACATGCATCGTTGTCGTAAGCGTAAAAGGTCAGTCGTGGTGGGTGCTAACTTGAAGAAGTCTACCTTACTGAGGTGTTGTAGAAGGGTGACGTAATGGAACCGTGGCTTTGTGAAAAATACGGATAATTTCACACTGTTCTATCTTTCTCAATCGTCATATTTGCACACAAGCGCTAATATCGTCAAAATATTGAAGGGTGTGTATGTGTGATGCTCTGCACTAACGGTGTATTATAAACAGGACAAGTGTTTGTGTGAAAAGTGAATTGTTAGTTTATTGTTTTGTGCAATATTAAGTCTCCCAACAGTAGGCATCAGTACTTCAAAAACAATACAGAATTTTCCACGTAAGTAGCACAGAAAAATTCTCTCCTCGACTTTCAGAACTATTTATACTATTCTTGCCCATCATTAAGACTGTAGAAAACAAAACAAAAAATAACCTTTTTTCTAGGATAGGTTTTTGGTTTGCTGCACCACATCTCCCAAGATACTTTCACCATAGCAGGAAACTAGCGGATGGTATGGTTAGATGACACAAGATAAATGAGCACAGTTGCTTGAAGATGAACCTGTCGGTTAGAAAACGTTGAATTAAAGAAACAACTAAAATCATAATCAGTTTAATGGTCCATGGGTTTAGCAATGCTCTTTTCTTCCAGGACTTCAGTCTTCCATGGGATCAGCATTGCAGTTTCTCACCGACTGGTGCTAGTTTTCTTATATTTAAACTCAGTATTAATAAAGGTATTGTTCGATATCAGTCATAGATCCATAATGAGTAATGTACACCTCTTGCTATGGGCGTGTCGGCCGGTGTGGCCGAGCGGTTCTAGGAGCTTCAGTCTGGAACCGCACGACCGCTACGGTAGCAGGTTCGAATCATGCCTCAGGCATGGATGTGTGTGATGTCCTTAGGTTAGATAGGTTTAAGTAGTTCTAAGTTCTAGGGGACTGGTGACCTCAAATGTTAAGTCCCATAGTGCTCAGAGCCATTTAAACCATTTTTTGGCCACGGGCGTATAGTGAAGTGAAGATTGCCCTTACTTAGTTGCGATCTTTTACAGACTACCAGTCGTATTGAATACTACGTAGTTCGTTTACTGACTTGTCAACTAGCAAGAGCGAGGCATTTGGTCGGTTTGTCAAGTTTGTGGAAGACTGAAAAGCTGACTTCTGTATCAGAACTGATGCATCGCACTGAGAAGCAGGTAAGATATTGGTTATGTTACCGAAAAGTGTTACCTACCTCCCGAAAATTGCTCAAAAAATTACTGCACGCTGTTCTTTTTCTTCAAACGTGAAGAAAATGGTTAGCATTGATTATTTATAGATATGCCATTCACGATGAGAGGGAATATGTTTCGCTAGAGGAAAAGTCTTAGTTGTAGAATCGCACTAGATCGACTGTGAACGGGTTTGAATTCTCAGGAAACACTCTGTGCTTGCCCCATATTTCTGCAGCGATAGCGTTGGGTAGCGGAGATGCGAACGATCTCTCCAGTGGCTTTTACGAGCACTGCATATCAGCTCCCTCCCGTCTCCTTTCATCGCGACTCACTGCAACGCATGGTTCGGCAACAGGCTTGCCTCTTCACCAATTCTCAAAGAGGATAATATCACACTTCTCCTGGAGCTTGTTTTTTTTGTTGTTGTTCGGAAGGTACACTTGCCCTGTGTTCTCAAAGCGTTCTTTCCTCTAGACTCCGTGTGTTTCTTTCACGTCACTATATAAACGCCATAAATAACGTACGTTAGTTGCTATCGTCTGTCTCTCGAGACAATATCAAATGAAGCAGATGTAGGGAAGCTATTATAAACTGGGCTATTTACGTTTCCAGAGATATGAAATGGATACATGCATAAAAAGGGGCATTGTAAGATAGAACTAGGTGAGTAGCAGTTGAAGTTTGTTATTCCTTAACTTATGAATCTAGATTCGTTTAACTATATCCATCCATATCTTCTTGTCCAAACTACATTCCCAGGTACTTAATAACACCGCATATCGAGCGCTTTCACAATGAAACCCAATAAGTGATTATTACTCCAGTGTAGAGCTGTGTGCCTCTTACAATTTTACCGGTGGATAGAATATTCCATCATCTTTCTGGCGTCCAGCCGGGAGAACATCCAGCAGATAATTATTTCATCTTCCAATATGGTTTATTACGGCTGGTAACCTTACAGCACTCCACTTTAATAACTAACCACATAATTCGTAAACACTGTGGATTCGCTCATTCATTGCTTGTTATGCTTCATTCTTAGATGCATAAAGTTTTATCTATGGCCGGCCGCGGTGGTC
This sequence comes from Schistocerca americana, assembly GCF_021461395.2. Taxonomy (NCBI): domain Eukaryota; kingdom Metazoa; phylum Arthropoda; class Insecta; order Orthoptera; family Acrididae; genus Schistocerca; species Schistocerca americana. Next base: position 694,793,489 of record NC_060130.1, read on the forward strand.
TAGCGGTTCTAGGCGCGCAGTCCGGAACCGCGAGACTGCTACGGTCGCAGGTTCGAATCCTGCCTCGGACATGGATGTGTGTGATGTCCTTAGGTTAGTTAGGTTAAGTAGTTCTAAGATCTAGGGGACTGATGACCATGGATGTTAAGTCCCATAGTGCTCAGAGCCATTTTTATCTATGACTGACGGAGTTTTGCCGATGGTCTTATCTGTGACACACATACATTTACTCCAAGATATATTTGCGTCATGTATTTGTAATTAAATCACCAGCTTCTTGAAGATAACTATACGACTGTCAGCCGAAATACCGGAAGAAGAGTTAATTATGTTCCGGATGCCCGGCCGAAAGATTATGGAATATTATGTATGTTAGACAATCTAAATAAATGCACGACAGAATTCTATGATAACTTCGCTTCACGTGTTATTTCACACCTATTCTGAATGGAGGAATTGTTGATGTGATATTAACAGTCAGTGTAAACGTGCATCAAAACTTCTACAAATTTGGGGTTAACGCTGTCAGGATGTTACATGCCACACAAGTATTACGAAAATGGTAGCCTGTAAACGATTCACAGTTTTAATCAGATTAGATCGAGTAGAAACTGTACTAGCACTGTTAAGCGACTACAGCGAAGTTTTTAGTGTGGGATGCCAATTCATCTCTTTTGTTTGCTTTTACTCAGTCGAGATCTACTTTCGATAATGTTGTACGTAGTACTGCGCAAACAATTAAAGGACCATTTTCTCGAAACCCCATAATTGTTTCCTACTGCGACGCAGAAGTGTGAAATTAGGCCCAATTGTGTCTACTACTTTGCTCTGTATTGTTGCAAAAGCGTGGCACTCTGCGACACATGCGAGGAAATGCCAGAGCTCAGAAGTTTATGTAAAATGTAAGATGGGTTAACGGTGTTAAATAGGCACCAAATTTCACTAAAATTCTTCGCGCCGCCCCGGTGGAAGAGTTACACGGTGAGAAGGTCGCCACAACCCCACTTACCCACATTTTATCCCCTCTTTTGACACTTATGCGATGGAGGTCAGAACTATGACGCCCAGTGTTGAAACACTGTTTTTTTTTTGTTTTTTTTGTTTTAGGTGGTATAGGACAAAATTTCAGACATACCGTTGCTCAGAAACGACAAGAGAAGGTGTGGGTTGATTCCTGCACATTTCGCGGTCGAAAACGACAGTTCGCAGTGCGATGAGCAACTAGGCGACGTTCTTGACAACCTTTGACACTGGTGACACCCCCAGACCTTTCAACCCTTCTCTAAGGACATATTGAGGCTGCATCCCCGTTGAACGTAATCGCATACCTTTGGAGGGTAGCGCGATCGCAACTTTGGTTCTCGTGTACAGGTGGGAACCACTAAGGACTATTCAAACACATTCAACGAAATTTGGACGTGATGCAAAGCTGCAAAGGGTAGCTATGCATTTTCAGCCCTTCTATTGTATTGACACACGTGACACGTGTGAATAAAACGGTAAAAGGTCCTTCTAAGCCCCCCCCCCCCCCCCCAGTTAGGCAACACCCGCGGTGGCACCCACCTACCCCTATTGAGAATTTTGAAAATGTGCCTTTCCAAAGACAACCAGTGAAGTAAACCTAGGCACCTGGAGGCAGGCATCGAAAATCGGTGGGGTGTTATGGGGTTGCCTGCCTTTAGGCGTGTAGGACTATTTCACAGGTTGTCTCAGTAGAGGCAGATTCTTAAAATTCTCTGTGGAGGTAGATGGGTTCCACTGACAGTGTTTCCCGAACTGGGGGTGTTGTTGCAATTTTATTCCTGCATGTGTCAATGTCTCATAGCCCTCTTTTCTCCCTCCCTTTGCGCGGTGGCTAGCACACTGGACTTGCATTCGGGAGGGCGACGGTTCAATCCCGCGTTCGGCCATCCTGATTAAGGTTTTCTATGATTTCCCTAAAGTGCTCCAGGAAAATGCTGGGATGGTTCCTTTGAAAGGGCACGGCCGACTTCCTTCTCCGTCCTTCCCTAATCCGATGAGACTGATGACCCCCGTCTCCGTCCCCACCCCCAACCCCACCTCGCATCCCGCCACGATCACGCCATAGGAGGTCGCTAAACAGAGGGCTGGAAACGCGTAAACACTCTTTGCCGTTTTGGATCACGTTCAACTGTCGTCGAATGGCTCTGAACGGTTAGTAGTGCCACCAACCTGTACACAAGAGCAAAAATTGCAGTCGCGCTGCACTCAGAAGAGGTGTGATCGCTTCCAATGAGGCTGCAGCCCCACTGTGTCCTTAGAGCAGGGTTGAAATGTCTAGGAGTGTCAGCAGTGTCGAAAGTTGTCAAGACGTCGTTCTATAGCTCATCGCACTCCGAACTGTCGTTCTCGACCGCGTAATGTATGGGAGTCAATGAAAGGGATGGTTACACAGAGGGCCTTTATGCCACCCCCTGAGGCCTTTTAGTGTCAGTTCTGAGCAACAGTATGTCTGGAACGTCTTTCTCGGACAGCCATAAGAAAATGCCCTGATCTCAAAGTTGGGCGTCACGGTTCTGAGCTCCGTCACAGAACCGTCAGCAGGAGGGGTGAACTGTGATTAAGACGGGATGTGACGACTTCTACATCGAGTGGCATGTCCACCGTGGCGCTGCTCAGAATTGTGGTCAAATATGGTGCCAATTTAACATTATTAACCCGCCTTAAACATCTCATCAACTTCTGAAATCTGGCCTTTTTTCGCCTGTGTCGACACCATCCCGTTTGAAACGTCATCGAGTCCGAGGGTACGGTGGCAGCACGCCACGGATTTGCACAATTTCAGAGGAGGGTTTTAGCCACTTTCGAGGCAAAGTTGAAAATTCTGCATCGAAGTGAGATACAATTTTAATGTTTCGAAGAAGTTATTATTTGTGTTGCGCAATGTAGTTGTTGGAGTATGTAAGTGCTCTATTGTTCAGAAGAAAAATGCGAAAACCTTGTAGTCCCGCTAAACAGTGCAAAACGTTTCAAAACATTCACACATGATCCGTGTAAACTGCAACTGTAAAACAAAAGCCTGTATAGATTCAGCAACGACCATGCCGCAATATAGTAACTACAGAGAATGAACGCTGGGAAAGAGAGGTTTGGGACGGGAGTAGAGAAATGTACATAATCTTTATAAAACAACCCAAACCTTGAGATCTAGCTTTTGTCATAAGTTACTTATAATTTGGAAAATTCCGGCACGCCACACGGTTTATTTTAAGGCTTGATCATGTCACTAACTCTTGTACATTTTTTTCAGGTATCGCATGTTTCCATGTTCAACTCATGTTCACACCGTTAAAGCTTATTAATTATTATCAATACTGTAACGTCTTGTGGCAACAAGAAGAGCATCCATCCACCCTGTATCACTAACATGCCAAATCAATATTTAACAGGCCGACTACGTGTAGATACGTGATAAAAGCCGAAGAAGAAGACTTTAATAAGTTGACCAGAGCCGCCTGGAGAGGCTTAGATAGTGAAAAAGTTGCCAGACAAAGCCGCCCTCCAACCAGCTACTGTATGTCCAGAATAAGTTTCCGTCTGCAATGAAGTGTAATAAGTCGACAGGGCACGGAGTTAGCAAATATTTTGCAGTGGGACTGAACAGTATTCCTATTATGTAAGAGCACTCTTGGCGAGCACGCGTTTCTTTTAGCGTGGAAAAAGAGAACATTACACAAATCCATGAAAGTTGTTTCGATTGTCGAGAGAAGCAATCGGAGATGGCCGACACGAAGTATGGACACGCCCATAGGAAATTTTCGAGAACACTAGTAGAGACAGCAACCTAGCGAGGGACACGCCACTGCTATTCCTCATGTAAGGCACTTGAGCATCTGCTCAGAGGTCGTTCACGATTCCACTTGTGACTGCAGTGCCAGTCATTGCTGTTTACGCCAGAGATCTGGTCCAGCCACAGCAGAAACACGCAACGCAGCCACAGCCTTCACGCCTCCCGGGAGCGTTGCATACATGTTGGCAGCAACCCGAGTCTGACGACGTCAGCTCACTGCCACGCATTACCTAGTAAATTAAATGATCTACAGCATTTCAATAAACATCTGTCTGCTAATATTCCATTTGTTTCAGAATAATAAGTCACTATAGAAAGTAACCATGGGATAATTACTGTATTAACACAATGGATGTATTATTGTTATACATTTTAACTGGATTGAGTGACGGAGACATATCAATTCTGTCAGAATAGGTTTTGTAAAGAGTAACTGCAATCGCCCCAAACATAGTCCGACACAGCTATATTTTGTGAAATAGGGAAAAACTAGCTATTTATGTGGAATAGTGTGGTTTATCGTCATTATAATGGACTTGTATGCTTTGACGGATAAATGTAACCTAAAGTAACTAAATGTAATATGTTTTATGTTTTTTAAACGATTTTTCCCCAGGAGGTACAATGTGTATTTAATGGAGTGTCTGGTAGTAGTAACAGTGACTATTAAACCTTTTTTGTAAATACATTAGATGTGCAGACTTTCAAATTTGGCACACCGGTACGCAACTGGATACGTAAAAAACGCAAACTTCTTCCACAGACCCTGGCGGACCCACCTGTACCGACCGGCTGCCGTGTCATCCTCAGCCCACAGGCGTCACTGGATGCGGATACGGTGGGGTATGTGGGCAGCACACCGCTCTCCCAGCCGTATGTCAGTTTCCGAGACCGGAGCCGCTACTTCTCAATGAAGTAGCTCCTCAGTTTGCATCACAAGGGCTGAGTGCATTCCGCTTGCCAACAGCGCTCGGCAGACCGGATGGTCGCCCATTCAAGCGATAGCCCAGCCCGACAGTGCTTAGCTTCGGTGATATGACGGGAACCGGTGTTACCACTGCGGCAAGGCCGTTGGCCCAGCTGGACATGTATTACCAGAAATAATACAAGGATTATGTACTACCGGTTGATCGTCGAAATTCTATACTTCTTGACAATCAAGGCCGTCCTCATTCGTCCAGTGGTGTTATGCAAGAAATCAAAATCTCGAGATGCGAAGCACTTTACATTCACCAAACATGTCTCCATACAGTGACTTTCACATATTTTATCATTTGGTCCCTTTTTTCTCGGTAAAAATCGACTTTTTATGGCTGGCCGCAGTGACTGAGTGGTTACAGGCGCTTCAGTCTGGAACCGTGCGACTGCTACTGTCGCAGGCTCGAATCCTGCCTCGGGCATGGATGTGTGTGATGTCCTTAGATTAGTTAGGTTTAAGTAGTTCTAAGTTCTAGGGGACTGATGACCTCAGATGTTAAGTCCCATAGTTCTCAGAGCCATTTGAACCATTTTGACTTTTTATGCTGGTATGATTTATGCTATGAGTGTCCGCTTACATGTCTGTGATTGTATCTTCTTTCTCATTTGGCAAAAAGTAAGGATGGAGGGAAGGATAGAATTTAACATTTTATTGCCCTCAAGGTTATTACAGCTGAAAATCACTTCTAAATGTACAGAAACTAGGAGGGAAATGGAGCATGCCCTTATTTTAAGAAAATATCCTGGCAAACGCGTCAGATGTTTTAGGGAAACCTTGGGAAATCCAAATGAAAGAACGGTGACTTGAACGCTGCACCTACCTTCACTCAAACATTGCACCACGTCGATAAATTTATCGAACACTGCAATATTCACAAGATTTGTTCCACAAATTCCACTGACTGAAGAAAATTATGCTTGGTTATATAAAGGTTCTAAGACACATAACAGCGAAACTTCAGAAATCGAAAGCTTTTATCCTGTATCAATACTTATTTATTCACAAAAAACTGTAATGAACTCAGTAGGTTCGTACTTCGTCGTGCAGGATCAAACGCTGGGTGATAATGGTAGATACTGTTACAGTACACTCAGACTCGAGATGACAGAAAATTTTTCTGTGCAAATCCAGCAAAACTGCAGTGTATCTGTTCTTGAAGCTAGTGTTTCCAATATCTAGTGTTTCCAAAATAGCACCTTCTCACAAGGGAAACATCCTATCGCACCCCAGTCAGACTTAGTGTTGAGATGGCCCAGTGGCTAGCCCGTCAAAAATTGAAAATATCAAGCATGAAAATAGGAAGAATGTGTACTGAATTATGAAAAAAAGAAGCAATATCGAAACAGTGAACGGTCCATGCTCAAAATGTATAACATCGAGCGAATTTCAGTAGCTACGGTCTCGTGGTTATGTGATCACGGTGTTGGAGTACGAAGGGGTAGATCCGTGATCAGTTCTCCCTCGTGGCACCTACATAGATTTTTTTTCACAATATTATGAATTGTTTTCCGGTCTTTGACGTGTCTGTTCGCTGCATTTAAATATGTGCCTGTGTCGTGTTGTAACATTCGTTTACAACGGTGAGGTGTAAGGAAGGGACCTCCAGACATACGTATATCCTATTTGTTCTACACAAGTAGCACAGGTTATGATTTCTACGTTCCGTATTGGAAGTTTTGACTCTTGAAATCTTTTGTTGTAATATTTTTCACATCCGTTTACTCGTTGTTTTCATTTCTGTTACAGATCAATGCGGCATCTCGCCTGCTCTCAGTGTTCATTACATTTACTTGCGACTGTAATACATTCTTACCAAATGACTCACGTATTATAAGCAAAGTATAGTACGATAGTTTCCAAGACTACATAAGGAGGACAGACACGTGAATTACACATCGGAAATTCCGTAATTTTGTGTAAAAAAGAAACTAATTGTGTAGGAGGGAGATTTCAACACATTTTTCCCGCTTTGCACTCCAACACCGTCACCACACAACCACTGCGCCGTGATTCTGGCGATTCGCTCGATGTTGCACATCTTGAGCTTCGACCACTCACTGTTTCTATTATGCTTCTTTTTTAACGGTTCAGTACACCGTATTCCTGTTTTCATGCTGATCTGTGTTCAATTTCTGACGGACTATCCACCTGGCCATTTTACCACTAAATCTGAGGGAGTTTCCCTTGTCAGTTATGTTTCTTGAACGCAAAGGCATTACTTCCACTAACAGGATCGCACAGGATCTGTTTCGATCTATTCTCTTGTCGGTTTTATCGATATGTGTATGTGTTTTTCGTATGTTCCGTAACGTCCTAAGGAATTTTTGCCCATTTGTTTTAATATCATGTGGAATACCCGCCCTTTCTCGAAATCCTGGTGCAACATCAGTAAAAAACTGCATACAAAGTAACACGTCACATTCAGCTTCTAAGTCTGATTGAGGAGTATACTGGGCCATCTTATAGATCAAGCAACTAAAATTATATCTCAGGAATTGACGTGCTACTGTCACCTCAAGGTCTCCATAAAGATGCGATTTTATTTGTGTTTCTCGCTCAGTACTTCTATCACCGAAATGATTTTTATTTGTAAACAGAGTGTGATACACTATACCACAAAGTCACTCTAAAGGCTCTAAAGGCAACAACGTGTGAAGGTGAATGAGCTCATTTAGAAAGTCGTAGGTCGCTGAATGTACAACGTGTAATGGTCACTGACCTGGAGAGCGACAGATAGAGTAGAAAGAAATTCTATCTATATTGAATGTAGCCAGTTTTTATGAAGGCCAGCCTGAAAGTAAAGCACAGGAAAATACTATAATAAACGACAACTTTACGAAAATATTCCTTGGATCAGGAATCTTATGACTCATAGTCATCGTGACTATTTCATGCATGGGCTTCTCTATGAAACTGTCTGGCTACCGTGCCACAGAGACAAGACAGACTTAAAATAACGGATTTTATATCTGATAGTTAAGTACTTCTATCTAACAGTTTTAATTACCTACAGAAAACAGCAAAACGCATCTGCTTGGCATATGACAATATTATAACGGTAATTCGTTTGATTGCTACAGGATCGGGCTTCAAGCCACTGTTCGTCCATGCAGATGCAGGTTTCCCATACTACCCAACAGTATATGAAGCGAATGACTGGATGATTCCTTTGAAAAGCCAATAATTTTTGTCATGCTCTAGCCTTGCTTAATCCCAACTTGCACTCTGTATCTAATGACCTCATCACAGACGAGACTCTAAAACCTATCCCTCTTTCCTTCTCGATTCATTCAACAGAGCACCAGAACTGGTTCGCACTTGGAAATTTATTTCAATGCTTGCATAATTGCCCCCTTTACATTTAATAATTGGTTATTTCGATAGAAATATTACTCCGATGATAGGGAAAGACTACTCTCGTAGCGTGTTCAACTCATTCCACTTCGACTTCACATGTAAGTGCGAAGAAAAGTTACCAAAGCAATTTAACACCGTGTTACAGGTGAGATTAAGTCACGGTATAAAATTAAACTATCGTCTGGCCCCTCCTGTGGCCTGAATACGCATGCGAAGATAAGTGTCTCGTGTCAAGCGACTGTTTCTAAAAGTCTGCCATATAAAAAGAAGTTATAATTGCTGTCTTGTACAGCGTCTAATGTTTATTTAAATGACAATATTAATTAGCTAGGTAACTGTTCTTACTTCTTCTCACTTCGTGTGGTAAGATAAGATATTTTCATAAGTCCTACGACTTCATTTTTTGATTTTTGACTTTTGATTTTATTGCACAATGTGATCTACAGCGTACATCTTCATCTACTTGGGCCGACGGTCGCATGTAGGCCGTTGTTGACGGTAGCATACTCTGAAAGACATTACCATGGGTTTCCCAGGAATGTATGACTATTAGTCAACGCCACTGACTACACATGTGCAACTGCACAAGCACTCATTCGCGATCAGTGTGTTTTCCAGGAGTCGCAGTTTTTTCCCGTAGAGCCGTATTGTCGATTGGTATTACCGCATTGTTCTTGAACTAAGGATATTTTGCCTGTCTCGAATGTCCTGCATATAATGTGGAGCAGTTCTATCCAGATTGATTCTGCCAAGGATCGTAATTATTTTGAAGGAAAGTCGTCTACTGCAGGTGCAATGATTCGACTTAGATCTACCAGTTTTTTGCGAAATTCTTCTCACAATGTCACTTCATCAACCTCATCTTCAGCCATTTTCTCTTAATAATGATTGGCTATCTGAGCTACTGGTGTTTGGACTGCTATTTCTCTTTTCTTCAAAGCTTTCATACAGGTGTCATGTAGCTTCGCTATACTCATTTGGGTGTCTATAGCTTGCATTTGCCCTTCACCCACTCCAGCTATGCCGATTTGTATTTAATGTCATTTCTTATGTTAAGTGGGTATATTCCATTTTGCCCATTTGATCTGCTGCATTTTTATATATTCTCCTTTCAGCAGTTATATTAAATTTCCCTCGTGTTATGAAAGAAATGATGCGTTGACTGTCTACTAAACAGTTTTTCTGCCATCTTCACCACTTCATCTATCTCAAAGCTATCCATAGCTCTTTTATTGTACACCTTTTTCCCCTTATTGTCAATTATTAGTTGATGCTTCCTTTGAAACTCTCCACAATCTCTGTTTTTTTCAACTTATGTAGTTCCTATCTCATAATTATCCTCCCTTTCTGCGATTCATTCAGCGTTAATCTGCAGCTCAAAACCAGAAAGCTATTGCCAGAGTCACTATGTGCTCCTGCATATGTTGCGCAATTTAAAATCCGGTTTCTAAATCTCTATCTCACCATTACGTAATATTCTAACTGTGCCCGGCCAAACGTTGTAGTTGCTCAGTTTGGTTATGCGGAAAAGAAAGGAGAAAAAAATGGTTCAAATGGCTCTGAGCACTATGGGACTTAACATCTGTGGTCATCAGTCCCCTAGAACTTAGAACTACCTAAACTTAACTAACCCTCTCCATCTCCTACTGTCCCCTCTGTCTAAGGACATCAGACACATCCATGCCCGAGGCAGGATTCGAACCTGCGACCGTAGCAGTCGCGCGGTTCCGGACTGAGCGCCTAGAACCGCGAGACCACCGCGGCCGGCAAAGAAAGGAGAGAGAAAGTGATCTCCCCCTGTCTCTGGCCGTCTCCTCCTTTCCCTCTACTTGTTTGTCTAGTCCTCCTTCCCTCTTTCTCTGTCCATCCCTCCCTCTCCATCTCCTACTGTCCCCTCTGTCTAACTTCTCATTTTTGCTCTCTATTTAAGTTTCCTTATATCCCTCTGTTCATGTCCTCTTCCCCCTCGCTCTGACCTTGAGCCTTGTTTATTGTTATTGCAAATTCAGATTCTGTAGTCTGAATGTTTAATAGAGTATCGGTTAAAATTTTAAGTTAGTCAGTTAACACTCCACTGCTATATGTTTTATATATGCATTATGTATATAAAATATGTAACCTACATTTGTCCAAACGCTAATTATAGCAAAACGTAAAAATTTAAAGTCAATCGGTCAAGTATTTTTTGTAATTTTTGGTAACAATAATTCCCAATTTTATTGTACATAGTAAACAGTAAATAGCTTAGTCTGTCCGAATCTTAGAGTGTTGTGTAGAAATTTGAAATAAATCGGTCAACCACTTTTCGAGATTTTTGGTAAGGATGTTTTCCCTGTATGAATTACACATTTATTTAATATTATAAATGGATACATAAAACCACGCGCGTATTCAAAAACAAAGTTGTGTTAAAATTTCAAGTCAATCGGCCGACAAGTTTTCGGTTTTTGAGCGCACAAACACAAGCAGGTTGAATTTTTGTATATAAAGATTTTAATCCGTCCTGTGTCTCGAGGTCTTTTCCGCGTGTACAACATTCTTTCACGGTTCCTAAACCAAATGTTAATAATGGTTAAATTGCCCCCGAATGCAGGATATCAAGGACCAGTTACAGCTGTTGTGGGCCAGGGGAACAAAGGCTTTATAACACCCTTCCTATCCGAGTCAGTGCTTGCGTCCAGGTCAGAATGAGTGCAACATCATGCTGTTAAGTGGGCTCATACTACCAAGTTATTTGTAAATTTGACTCGATTCGGTAATCACTGAAATAACATCATATACCCTCTCAACCCTTTAAGTGTGATTTCATTTCCTTCTACGTGCTCCATTTTTTTTTTTTCCAGGCAGTTTATGTAAAGTTTTCTTCTTTTTGGTAAGTTCTGGCATTCGAGCAAGGCAGGTTAATTTTGGAGGGAATTAGAGCTTGAAGGTATGAAATGGTAAAATATCCTGTAACCGCCCACAGCTTTACTGAGAGCCTGTATTTAACTAGTAGATAACATATCATAGAAACTGTGAAAGCGACTATCCATCCTTGAGGTAAGGAAGTTTATTTAAAGTAAAAGTTCTTTTCATAAATGTACGTTGCTGTGAAACTGGTCTTGCAAGTGATTATAGTACATTTTTGACTGTTTTACTTCCTATCACCAATCAAGAATGATATCGCTATTGGTACTTGAATAAATATGATCAGTATTTTATAGACCTTCACTCTGATTCTTTTTCCCGAGAATACAGACAATAACGGTATTCAAGAAACTATTGTCAACGAGGCGCTGTTACCCATCATACCTTCCATGGTTATCATGCATCGCGATTTTATCATCGAAGAATTAGTTAAAAAACAAAAGGTTCAAATGGCTCTGAGCACTATGGGACTCAACATCTGTGGTCATCAGTCCCCTAGAACTAATAACTACTTAAACCTAACCAACCTAAGGACATCACACACATCCATGCCCGAGGCAGGATTCGAACCTGCGACCGTAGCAGTCGCGCGGTTCCGGACTGAGCGCCTAGAACCGCTAGACCACCGCGGCCGGCTGAAGAATTATTATCTCGCCTTTATGGATAAGAGTGTTATTTGTCACTGATCTAAGTTCTCATTAGGGATGATCGTGTTGTTGGTTGTGATCTTTTGTTCTGGGGAGGGGCGAAGGACTTTGGTTAACCTGAACCCAGGCAACTATTGGCGTGTGTCTAAACAAGAAGAATGATGGCGAGTCTCCGTTAACACCAAGTCCGTGCGCCACAATGACTGATGAGTAACACGCCTGCAGACTAAAACCATTCGCGATTGGCACTCGCTGGAAGCAATCAGTATTACTAAAATAAATGTGAAACTGTGCATAGATGAAAGGAGATACTTCACGAGTACACTGTCAGAGAAACCTCAAAAGATTGTTAAAATAATTACCAAGCCTACGCTGTGTGACATTTCTACATCCATCGCACTCGTCATACCCCGCGCAAAAGCTAAACCGTATTTTAAACAACTGAACTGTATTCTGGTGTATGTAATGGGAATGCAAATGTTGGCTGGTCCGTGGGTAACAAAAGACTGTACCGTATGGAAAACGAACATGTAAAGGAAAATATGTGTGTGAGCAGAATCGCTCACAAAATAAGAGAGGTACGTCGTAAGTGGTATGGAAATATCACTAAAAAAAATGACAATTTCATGGCAAAAACACCCTACATTGCGACCCAGGGAAACTTCGACACCGCGGCCACCCAAAAACATTGCTTAGACGAAGTCAGTACGGAGATGGAAGGGACAGAAGTTTGCGCTTATCTTGCTTAACAGCAACGAAGCATGCTGACCGTGCACGAATGTGCGACGCAAGGTAGGAATGAAGGAGAACTATATTCTGGAGAGGAACACTTCACCAGAGACGTAACAGCCAATGTGTCTTTATTCATGTTTAGGTTAAGTTCACCTTGTGTCGTTGTTTGATCCAAAATAAAACTGTTTTCAAAAGAATTCTGCCCGGAGCAAACTCAGTTTTCTTATTTTTTCGCCCATACATGTTTGAATATCATTTCTTCATCATTAGCGGATTCCCTTTACTCTTCTGTCTCATAGCAGGTAAAATGTTGCTTGCGCGTAGATAAGGTTTTGGGATTGTGTTCATTATAGTCATAACATTTTAACAAATTACATATTTTAATAGCATATACTGTTGTTCATGTAGCTGTCTATCGTTTGCAGCACAGCTGATATTTCTGTAGAGTTTGTTATTTGAATCTAAAAAGGATTTATCTATAGTACATTGTGCAAATGGCACGAAAAAGCTATGCGTAAGGTGAAAGTATTTGTGTTTAGGACTTTTGTGCAATGTCATTATGACCTATCTTTTCGATAAACTTTGTTACCTTCTGCTGTCACCACTGTTAATCATGTTTTATCGTTTGCTTACAACGTTATTCTAACAAAAATAGTTTCTGAAAATATTTTTGATTTTAAATTACAACTAGTGACCCACTCCGGCAGCCCTAAGTATCAATGGCTGGACAACTTTTTTGACGTAGCGCTAATAAATCATGCACACAAACTTTCGTCATCAGTCAGTCTGGCTAATAGTGAAAGCCGTATCCAAATCCCCATAGTAGTTCCTGAGATTAGCTATCACATACAGACAGAGAAAAACGGCTGCGGACTTTAATTTATAACTAGCTTTGCCCAAGTATTTATTTCCAGCTGTGCTTGAGACTTCGTAAGCGTGGAATTTTGTTTTCACTTATAAATCTTCTTTGTATACAACGTTTGGAGCTGTATGACGGGGGACATGAACGAAGAGCTTGTCTGCTTCAGTAACACGGAAGAGAGCAACGCAATGCTGGGTGTGCAAAGAGGAACTGTCGATAACGTCCACGCCCGTAAAACGCAGCGTCTGGCCTTGTGCTTTGTTTATGGTCATGGCTTAACATAAGATCACCGGGAATTGTACACGTCTAAAGTGAAATGGTAAAATGTTACGAATAAGCAGGATTGGGGGCATTATAAACTTGCTCGCCTACGCCACATCCCATCAGAACTTCCGCTTCTATGGTGTTATAATGGAGAGCACTAACATTGAGCCTCTATTAACTAAACGATTTCGATGGGCTTAAATTTTGTCACTGATGTAAACTTCCAAAATTACATCTGTCACTGAGTTAAAAAATCTAACAGAGCCATTTATTTGCTCCCTGGTGTACTGCGCCGTGATATCGCGTCATTGAGATTATCATCCGAACTAGTACACTGAACAGACGATTGTCGATAAAACCTTAAATTACTATATCTTTCTTTTGGTACTCCGATTTTGATGAAATAAAGCCTATACGTTGCCTCAAGCTACGCTCAAGTTGTCTGTGAAAACTCCATGAAAATTCGTTAAGTAGTTGCAGATTAGCGTGTCGAAACAGGCAGACACAACGGTTTTACAGTTTTATTAATATAGTATGAATATGGATACATGACACGTTACTCGTGATGGGATTTGTAAATTTGTGAGTGTAGAGGGTCCACGGAACTTTCTTTTACTTTCGATCTGTCGTTTCCACGTTGCCAAGACTACGAAACCGTACCCCCATCCACACACTGTATTACTGTTTATGAAACATTCTAGTGTCCCGCCATCTTGTTTTGTGGGTTCTGGAGGGGAACTTCCAACGTTTTCTGACTGCAAGGTTTGAAGTGTGTGTGTGTGTGTGTGTGTGTGTGTGTTTGAAGAAAGAGAGAGAGAGAGAGAGAGAGCACTTCAGTATCGCAGTATCGCATTGTGTTATTTGGTTATATCTACATCTACATCCATACTCCGCAAGCCACCTGACGGTGTGTGGCGGAGGGTACCTTGAGTACCTCTATCGGTTCTCCCTTCTATTCCAGTCTCGTATTGTTCGTGGAAAGAAGGGTTGTAGGTATGCCTCTGTGTGTGCTCTAATCTCTCTGATTTTATCCTCATAGTCTCTTCGCGAGATATACGTAGGAGGGAGCAATATACTGCTTGACTCTTCGGTGAAGGTATGTTCTCGAAACTTCAACAAAAGCCCGTACCGAGCTACTGAGCGTCTCTCCTGCAGAGTCTACCACTGGAGTTTATCTATCATCTCCGTAACGCTTTCGCGATTACTAAATGATCCTGCAACGAAGCGCGCTTCTCTGCGTTGGATCTTCTCTATCTCTTCTATCAATCCTATCTGGTACGGATCCCACACTGCTGAGCGGTATTCAAGCAGTGGGCGAACAAGCGGGTTGCATCTCCTTAGGATTCTTCCAATGAATCTCAGTCTGACATCTGCTTTACCGACGATCAACTTTATATGATCATTCCATTTTAAATCACTCCTAATGCCTACTCCCAGATAATTTATGGGATCAACTGCCTCCAGTTGCTGACCTGCTATATTGTAGCTAAATGATAAGGGTTATTTCTTTCTATGTATTCGCAGCACATTACACTTGTCTACATTGAGATTCAATTGCCATTCTCTGCACCATGCGTCAATTCGCTGCAGATCCTCCTGCATTTCAGTACAATTTTCCATTGTTACAATCTCTCGATATACCACAGCATCATCCGCAAAAAGCCTCAGTGAACTTCCGATGTCATCCACAAGGTCATTTATGTATATTGTGAATAGCAACGGTCTTACGACACTCCCCTGCGGCACATCTGAAATCACTCTTACTTCGGAGAATGACATGCTGCGATCTGTTATAACGTATCTTCTAATAGTTCTCTGAGAGCAGCATCTAGCTCTCTGTTTTAGAACCTCTATTTTCTGAGAGAAAGGGATTAATACACTATTGTGGAGGGAGAGAAATGTGTAGTATGGGATGAAACATTTCTGTGTTAACAACTAAGTCATCAACACATTGCCGTTAGTTGACTGACGACCACGGATAAAGTAAGCACTTACGATGCTGATGGCGTGACCTTCAGTTACCGTGGCAAGGGAGGTGGGGACTGTATGGCTGGTTGTGTCTGTGGATAGCGCAGGGCCGACGGCGGCGGCGGCTTTCACAATTAGCTGCGGAGCAGAGAGCAGCGCTGAGCCCAGCAGCCCTCCCACCTGGAATGCGGGCCGGACGGGGCGGCGCGCCGCAACTCAAGGCCGCCGCTGCCTCACATCTCTGCCGCCCTGCCCGCTGCTAAGTGTTTCCTTCACACACAAACAACAATGGCCCGTTTCCCGATAAGCGTTCATTCCACCAGTAATGCCCCCACGCGAATTGGGGTGGCAATTGTAAAAAAAGGTGTTTTTCTTTACGGCAGGGCCCTCTCGTGAAATTTCAATCAACACCTTTCTCTTCAGAGTACGGAAATATTTTGTTGGCGCCCATCTACATAGAGAGAAATTATCATCGTAATAAAATAAGAGAAAACAGAACTCGCCCGGAAAGATTTAAGAGAACGTTTGTACCGCACGCTGTTTCCGAGCGAAACAGTAGAAAAATAGCTTGAGGGTGACTCGATGAACCCTCTGCCAGGCACTTAATTGTGAATTGCGGAGTAATCATGTGGGTGTAGATGTAGAGAGAGTAAAAAGAAATGTTAATCTGCAGAAGGGAAGATCACACCCACGATCAAAATAGCGCGCGACGTGCAGATTTCGGACGTAACGCGTATGCTCTGTTACGCATATAGTAATTTCAGTCCACACATTTTGTTTCTAGTAAATAAGTAAACTCTTTTGAGTGTACAAGGCATTGTGAACTTTTTTTATTTGCTTCCCTCCCTACAGCCGATTTGATTGTTTTTTTTTATACATGAGGAACCTATGGGTAAGAAGAAAAAGAGGCAAAGCGAGAACCAGAGAGGGAGAGAGATAGGTAGTGAGAGAAAGAGAGAGCCTTTGACACGTTTATATCGCCTCAAGAGCAGAGGTATCCAACTCGCGGGCCATATGCGGCCCAAAGTAAGTATAATTGTGACCAAGAAGTCAGCGTTTTTCACACGATCGGGGGGAGGAGGCGAAAGTTCCTTTTACGAAAAGTTATGAAACCTCACATATAAAATGTCAGATTAATTCAATGTTACTTTTTTAAAATAAATAGTCATAGACCAATGAATTCTAAATTACTTAAATATGTGAACTATATACCTCCGATCATCCCCTCCCCCCTTTTATTTGTGTTCCGTAGATTATGTGTTGCCCAATAATACTCATCTTTTTCCAGTTTCACACAGCTAAGCTAAAAGGTTGCACACTCAGCTCTAGAATGATAAGTTTATGCTAATTGCTCGTTTTTTGAACCTCTGAGTGTGTTTCTTTCATTTTTGTCGCCTCCAAACATAGAATGCATTTCGGGAAAGCTGCTGTAGAAATTAGTCGTTCATGATATTTCGCTATTTTGCAAGAAAACCAACATAGCTTTGTCAATAAACATTGGGAGCGCCTCTCTAACAGCCATTTGTTAATATGCCCATTTATGCAGTCAGAACAACGTGTTGCAAAGTGCTCCACTACTGTTTGTGAAAATTCGGTCTGCAATAAAAATGAAAGAAACTGGTAGAAAAAGAAAGCAACGTGAACTCAGGCATTGAGGAGTATGGTACAGTTACGCTGTAAACTCGGCTATGTGTTATTGTCGTTTCTGCACACCAATGTGCAGATCATCCCAGGAAGAGCTGCCTGCTCCTGAAATGATATTAAATGTCCTAAAGCTCGATCTCAAGAAGTAAGTCATATTTCTAAAAACACAGCGGTATTCCGAAGAAAGTTCTGCAGTAATTTCTTTGTCATTAACAAATAATCCTGATCTTACACGAAAATCAAAATAATTTTCGCTAGCTGTTGTACGTGAGGCAGATAAACTTAGTGTAACGTAAGTCCCTCACATATTTCGTGAACTCAATAGAGACATTTGAGCCAAGCTACTCAAGTAATGGAGAAAGAAAAAGAAATGCTCTGTAAACAACACTTCGCAGTAGAAGTTTCCAACCGATAAAATTTAGGTAAGCAAAAATTCTCGACGATTTAAAATTGTGTGACTCTGAATCAAACCTGTGTCCTTGCTCTTCGAGAGAAATGCTGTTACCACATGAGCTAACCACACACGACTCACAACTCGTCATCACTGCCTGTCCTGTCGACATCTCTCATCGACATTACAAACGCCACTGAAAATTCCCTGTAGACTTGCTAGACTAGCACTGGTGCCATGAACAATGTCATGGTGAAATGGCTTAGCCACAGCCTTAAGGTTGAAGTTAAACTTGTATTCTCTAGCGAAGCATGCTTACTTATGAATATATTTCTAACTGATTACTACTGTGTGCCGGATAGAGATCTTAACCCAGACCCTTGCCATGTGTGGGAAATACAACCTGGGATGTTCGGCCGCGTAGTGCAAGTCTTTCTATTTGACGTCATTTCGGCGACTTGCGCGTCGATCATGATGAAATGAAGATGAGAACAACAAACACACACCCAGTCCCGAGCGGAAAAGTTCCCCGACCCGGCCGGCAATCGAACAGCTGGCCCCGTGATCGGTATTCAGCGATGCTAACCACAAAACCACGAGCTACTGTCGAATCAATACAGAGTGGGCGTTGTCAACCCAGTACCACGTCCTAATCCTCTGTCACTCTGCATCACGACTTAGACGTGTCAATCTACACAAAGCCGGCCGCGGTGGCCGTGCGGTTCTAGGCGCTGCAGTCCGGAACCGCGGGACTGCTACGGTCGCAGGTTCGAATCCTGCCTCGGCCATGGATGTGTGTGATGTCTTTAGGTTAGTTAGGTTTAAGTAGTTCTAAGTTCTAGGGGACTGATGACCTAAGATGTTGTCCGCAGCTCGTGGTCGTGCGGTAGCGTTCTCGCTTCCCACGCCCGGGTTCCCGGGTTCGATTCCCGGCGGGGTCAGGGATTTTCTCTGCCTCGTGATGACTGGGTGTTGTGTGCTGTCCTTAGGTCAGTTAGGTTTAAGTAGTTCTAAGTTCTAGGGGACTGATGACCATAGATGTTAAGTCCCATAGTGCTCAGAGCCATTCTTTTGAACCTAAGATGTTAAGTCCCATAGTGCTCAGAGCCATTTGAACCATCTTGAATCTACACAAAACCACGGTAAGGAAAAAGTGCTTCTGTGTGGTAATTAGCGCCCAGTAAGACTAGAAGTGAAAATAAATTATCTGTATCGTTATTAATTGTAAATAAAAGAAATATTTGACTTTTTAAACGCTGTCTACATGAGTCAGTAATTTCATTGCTCAGGAAGGTAGCAGGATAAACAAGAGTGAGGACAGAATACTAGCGGATGGAGAACAGACTCAGTACCTGTGTTGCCTTCTGGTGAAAAATGACAAGACACTCATTGCGGCGCCACGAGGAGACTACAGAACTTTCTTCCGATGTTGTCAGCTGCACAGCACGACGCCCATATAGATTTAACACATAACATTACAAAAATTTTTTCAACCTACCTCTGAAGTTATCGGAATGTTCTCCAATATGAAAGGCTTCCATTTGCTTGTCTCTGCCGACGTTACCCCTAAACGTTTTGTTACGTATGAAGTACTAAAAAGTTGCTAGGTAAATTACTGTTACGGTAGTAAAACCCTAAGCAATAGAACTTCAAAAGACAGGAATCTATTACTTGCCTTGCTGACAATCTACGCAAGGGATGTTTCTCTCATTGAGGTACTAATACAGCCAGAAAATTTCCAAAGATCTCACGCTCGGCTTCAGAGAGAGATTAATTCTCCAAGTGTGCACACATGATAACAAGCCGTCTTATGAGTAAAACTAAAATAAAGTCAGATATCTGATTCGACCACAGTTAGGCGTAACAAGCAGAAGAACTCTGGAAGCTGACAAAATCATATATTATAAACTTGAACCGATCTACGCAACTGAAATTCACGTTCTTTCATTTGCGATATGTGCATGACATCACTTCCTGGTTTATCTTCCTGCAGTGTACTTTTATATTTAACGTTCACAGAGACCACCAGCTATACAACTCAATTCCTGAAAGAAAAAAAAAATCGCTGTGTTTTATTCTGTAGGAAAGAATCTGTCGTAAACTCAGATACTTTGTTTTACACTTTGACAGTCGGCAAGCTGCACTAGAAGTTCCTGTCATCTTACGTCACCAAAATCAAGTTAGGACTTGTTACGACAGGTTCTTGCTCGGACAGAGAAACGGCCGTTTATCACGACAGGTGGAACATTAACCAGAGCCGCTCGCGCTTGGCACACCGGTTACATGAAAAACTCCAGCCCAGACATGTCGGCCACAAAATGAAACTGTTACGCTCCGTTGCAACAGCCAGGTGTTTGAAATATGCACTTCAACTACGATCTGCTAGAAGACGCCAGAACGTTGACGGCAAGCTTCGTAGGTTTCTTCTAAGCCGTTAATTTTAGCGAACACATCGAAAGAGTTGTTTCTTTTTGTGTAATTGCTATAACTTTTACAAAATAAAATCGGTTGTCGGTACAGTTAAAGACGATACAGACAAGATTTCATTGACTTCTGAATGAAACTGGTATCTCTTATTGTTGTTTTTGGACGAAAGAAAAGAAACTGCGATTGGAATTTGAAGTCTTGTTGATCGTGAGACAACCAGTAATACTAGTTCCTGTGATTAGGTACAGGGAAGGAATCGGCCGTGATCTCATCGAGCGTTTTCCAGAAACGAAATAATTATTTCACGACGATCGGACGGGAGTTCTGTAAAATGGGAGTGCAGTGCCTTAATTCATGTAGTGCCTTGTCCGTTTACTTACTTTCAAAATGAGAAAAGTGACCTGCACCTAAGTATGTGGGCACTAAATGTGAGGAAAACGACACATATACTCGCAGGTCTAGATTGCCCATCAACTGTTTCGATCAGAAGTTCTGGAATGTTTCCAGATTTTATGGAACGACAAGCGATTATCTACTTTTAGGAAACCAAACGGCACTTAACCCTGTTCAAACTGTTATTGCTATCAACTGTTCTTACTCGAAGGAAAATATGGTGGAGAAAGAACTAAGCTTTCACTTGCCTTTAATGATCAGGTACCACCCTTTACGACCTGAATACCTGAAAAAGAGTAGATATTAATCCGACACTTCTCATATTCCAGAAAAAACAATCAGCAAAGTATCATATGGCAGAGTTTCTTCAGAAGATATCTGTACAAACATAATGTGTTTCATCAGTACAGGTGGCCTAGCCAGTCTAAGTATTTCAGTTTTTGTCTTTAAGAAGATCTGATTCTTCGGTTATGATTCCTTGTGACATACGTACAGAGTAAGACTATCGTCTCAGTAGAAGTTGTTTGCTCACAGAAGCTGCCCCCTATGCACTGCTGCTTTTAGCCAGTAGGTGGTTGTGGTTAGGGGGGAGGGTGTTTGCAGGGAGGAGGAGAGGTAGGGGTAATATCGTGTGACCTGCTGTACGCCGCCGGTGAACCAAAGCCCAAGTCGCGAGTTCTCCCTTCAGCTGCCATCCAACTATCTAGGACTTTTATATGAATGCATGGTGTCTGTTCTTTCGGACATGGCCGACTGCGGGTAGGTGGCGCTAATTGGGAGTATGGGTCAGCCGAGACCCGTGGGCCCCCCTGCCGGAGGTTCGAGTCCTCCCTCGGGCATGGTCGTGTGTATTGTTCTTAGCGTAAGTTAGATTAAGTTAGTTTAAGTAGTGTGTAAGTCTAGGGACCGATGACCTCAGTAATTTGGTCCCTTAGGAGATAGTCCGAGCAGGTGCGATAAACACTGTGTCCGGGTGGCGCAGTCGTCGACGTAACTGCTTAGTAAGCAGCGGATCCCAGGTTCGAATCTCAGTTCGGCACACATTTTCGCTCGTCGCCGCTGATGCCGCAAGAAGTCCTGATGCAGAAGATATCAATAATCCCCTCCCTTTCCTTTCTCCGCCTCCTTCTTCACTTTACATAATATTCAGGACATGTTTAATTCCTGGTTGCTATATGAAGATAGGTCCTAATTGGACAAACTCGCAATCGTAGTCTCTCCGCGCTGCCGAGACTCGCAGCGGATCTTACAACCACAAATGTGACCCAAGTTCAGAATAAATTCGTTGCTACCGATGATAATCTTATGTTTCAATGCTCCCTAAAAATGACTGCATCTTGTGAATCCCAAACAAGCTCATTATGCTCCTGTACACAATTACAAGTAGGATATTTTGTGGTTTTCCGGTACAATTTAGAATTTTACGACGAAGTTACAACACATTAGTCAATATGTGGAATTTTTTCTAGTTTATTTTCCCTGTAACAGTTTAAACTTATGAAACACGTACTAAAACATATTTGCATATCTAAAAGGTAGCTCATCAAAACGATGACTACTTGCGTTGATGAGCTTGAACATTACTACCACATTTTACAGCGAGACTGAATTCCTCCTGGTGCCGTTGCAGTCACTTGTAGCGCGCGGTAAGGAAAGTACACACATCAGAAAAAGTGTTGCATCACCTCGGTTCCGAGAGTTCCGGAACCTGTACAGTTAGTTGGAATAGAGATCAACGTAAACACCATTTCCGCCCTTTTTATTGCTCATGAAAACCACACACTGCATGTTGTACCATCATACAGCGAGATCTTCAGAGGTGGTACACACCGATACCTCTAATACCCAGTAGCACGTCCTCTTGCACTGATGCATGCCTGTATTCGTCGTCGCATACTGTCCACTAGTTCATAAAGGCACTGTTGGTCCAGATTGTCCGACTCCTCAACGGCGATTCGGCGTAGATCCCTCAGAATAGTTGGTGGGTCACGTCGTCCATAAACAGCCCTTTTCAGTCTATCCCAAACACGTTCGATACGGTTCATGTCTGAAGTACATGCTGGCCACTCTAGTCGAGCGATGTAGTTAACCTCAAGGAAGTCATTCGCAAGATGTGCACGATGGGAGCGCGAATTGTCGTCCATGAAGACGAATGCCTCGAAAATATGCTGTCGATATGGTTGCACTATCGGTCGGAGGATGGCATTCACGTAGCGTACACCCGTTATGGTTCCTTGCATGACCACCAGCGGCGTACGTCGGCCCCACATAATGTCAACCAAAAACATCAGGGAACCTCCCCTTGCTGCACTCGCTGTCTAAGGCGTTCAGTCTGACCGGGTTGCCTCCAAACACATCTCCGACGATTGTCTGGTTGAATGCATATGCGACACTCATCGGTGAAGAGAACGTGATGCCAATCCTGAGCGGTCCATTCGGCATGTTCTTAGGCCCATCTGTACCGTGCTGCATGGTATCGTGGTAGCAAAGATGGACCCCGCCATGGACTTCGGGAGTGAAGTCATGCACGATGCAGCCTATTGCGCATAGTTTGAGTCACGACGTCCTGTGGCTGCACGAAAAGCATTATTCAACATGGTCGCGTTTTGTCAGTGTTACTCCTAGCCATAATCCGTAGGTAGCGGTCATCCACTGCAATAGTAGTCCTTGGGCGGCCTGAGCGAGTCATGTCATCGACAGTTCCTGTCTCTCTCTATCTCCTCCATGTCCGAACAACATCGCTTTGGTTCACACTGAGACGCCTGGACACTTCCCTTGTTGAGAGTCCTTCCTGGCTCAAAGTAACAATGCGGACGCGATCGAATCGCGGTATTGACTGTCTACGCATGGATGAACTACAGACAACACGAGCCGTGTACCTTCTTCCTGGTGGAATGACTGGAACTGAGCTGCTGTCGGGCCCCCTCCGTCTAATAGGAGCTGCTCATGGATGGTTGTTTACATCGTTGGGCGGATTTAGTGACATCTCTGAAAAGTCCAGAACGTGGAGGCATGGCTACTCAGTAAAGCTAGGCGGCGATCGTTGGAAGACCTGACGGCAGAGTACAGAGCTATTTCAGGCTCAAGTGTTTCTCAGCGCACAGATCAGCGCCCGTTGTGAAACATAAGAGTTTGCAGAAGACAACCCATAAGTCTACGGTGTTTATAGAACATTTATGTTTTGCAGTGGGCACGAGATCATCGATATTGGACAGTGGATTAATGCAAATATGTCGTCTAGTCGGATTATTCACGTTTCTTGCTACACGAAGCCGAAGGTCATGCCCGCAGACCGGTTGTGGCAATAGAATGTTATGGCAGACATTAATCTGGACTTCCATGGGTAGTAATCGAAGGCATCATGTCAGAATACGTGGATTTTATTGCAGGCCAGCTGTACCCCTTCGTGTTTCATATCTTCTCCGACGGCGATGGCTCCTTCCAGTAGAATAGCTGGAATGGTGGTACATTGGTTTGGGGGCATGATAGTAAACTCAGTTTGATATTCTGGCCACCAAATTTGCCTGATTTAACCGCGATGGAATACTTCTAAGACGCTACCGTGTGCCGGCTCCGCGCCCATACATCACTGGACAGACAAAGATTTTTACCTAACGCCTATCGAAAAGAAGTGTAAGTCATATCGTCTGTCCGACATTAAGGTCATTAGAGAAGAAGCAGTATTTGAAATCCTCCCTGATAGTGAATGATACGGAAGTAGGGAAAGGGAACACGGGCGTCTTTCAAGATTGGCAGAAAGTGCAAAACGTCTAAGGAGTATTACCTACAGGATAATGCAGGGCTGTAGGAGCATGTGCTGTATAACTAGGGGAAAGAGATACAGCCTATAGGAAGATTAAAGAGATCTTCGGAAGAAACAGAAGCAACTGTATGAATATCAAGAGCTCAGGTGGCAGTCAAGTTCTAAGCAAAGAAGGGAAATCTGAAAGGCAGAAGGAATACGTAGAGGAGCTGTAAAATGGAGAACACAAGGTAAGAGGAAGCAGATGCAGATGAGATGGGAGATACCATACTACGAGAGGCATCTGAGAGACCACTGAAAGATCTACATAGAAGTAAGACCCTGAAGTAAGCGACATCCACTCATAATTAGTATGATCATCGGGGAGCCAGCCATATCAGAACTACACGATAGCAGCGGCACTTGGTGGGGAATGACTGCTAGTCAGACACGCGCACGGTGAACGTAGTATCAGTGAGCGTGCTGTGCGTGTGTAGAATGGAGAAAGCGCGCCATCTGAGTTTCACCGAGGGCAGATAATGATGGTCCGGATGTTGGTACGAGCATTTTGGAGACTACACAACTCGTCGGGCGTTCGAGGAGTGCTGTGGTGAGTACCTTCAACACGTGGCGAAATCAATGTGAAACCACGTCCAGTAGTTATGGGTTGGGTGGCCACTCCTCATTACAGATGGCGGACGTTTTAGGCTGAACAGATGGTAGAAC
Organism: Schistocerca americana; assembly: GCF_021461395.2. NCBI lineage: Eukaryota > Metazoa > Arthropoda > Insecta > Orthoptera > Acrididae > Schistocerca > Schistocerca americana. The sequence continues at coordinate 694,818,339 of NC_060130.1, forward strand.
AGGACGGAGGGCGAACTGTGGCGTAATTAACATCGGATTTTAAAGCTGCGCACAGTACAAATGTGTCTGAACACAGATTACAACGAATACCCCTAAAGACGCGCCTCCACAGTCGACGACCCATACATGTGCCAATATTAACACTACGAAATCGGTAACTACGACTGAAATGGGCACTTGGCCATCAGTACTGGACGTTGGCGCAGTGGCAGCGCGTTGCGCAGTCTAATGAAGTCCGATATCTTCTTCACCATGCCGATGGGAGGATGCGAATCCGTCGTCTGTCAGGGGAACAGCTCCTTGACACCTATACTGCGGGATGGAGACAAGCTGGCAAAGGCTGCATTATGGTCTGGGAAACATTCACGTGGGCAGCCATGAGGCCAGTGCAGATCGTACAAGGCACCATGACGGCCAAAGAGTATCATACACTGGTTGCACACCATGTATACTCCTTCCAGACGATCATGTTTGCCGAAGGCATTGAAATTTTTCAGCAAGATAATGCCTCATATCACAACGCCAGGAGTGTGATGGGGTGGTTGGAGAAATACAGTTGCGAGTTCCAACTGATGTGCTGGACCCCAACCTTACAAGATCTGAACCCGATTTAACACATAGGATGTGATTTAACGTGGAGTCAGAGCTCATCCCCCACCCCCACCCCCGAAATTTACGGGAATTAGGTGACTTCTGTGTACAGATGTGGTGCCAAGTCCCTCCAGCGACCTACCAAGGCCTCATTGGTTCCATCCCACGACGCGTCGCCGCTGTTATCTGTGCCAAAGGTGAACGTATCAGTCATTCGCAGAAGAGCTTCTGTGAAGTTGGAAGGGAGGAGACGAGGTACTGGCAGAACTGAAGCTGTGAGGACGGGGTGTGAGTCGTGCTTGGGTAGCTCACATGGTAGGTTCCGAGTTCGAGTCTTGGTCCTGCACACAGTTTTAATCTGCCAGGAAGTTTCATAAGGTAGGTGGTCATAATCTTCTGGCTGATAAGTGTTCATAATGAATGTACGAGTGCAGGTTGCAGACTCATGGTTGACGTCATTTAGAAGTTTGGGAAGTTTGGGGCTTGCCATAATGCGTGCTCGCGAAGCCTAATGATAACGCGACCGCTCACGGTAAGCGGAAAATCGGAGTCGAATCCCGGTCCGGCACAGATTTTCATTTTGTCATTCCATTGTACAGCTGATGGTTGTCCATGTTCGCAACTGCGAATACATTTCATGTATTTCATAACGGCTGTAGCTGTCACAGTGTCTGTTCCTTCACACAGGTATGTATGTCCGAAGGAACATTGCATCCTACTTCTGAACAACACAGGCACTGCCAAATCATATTTCTTCGTCGACACTGGGCAATGGACTTTCAATTCAAATGTTTCCCCTGTGCGGAAATATACATAATGAATGTACAAGTTCAGGCTGTAGACACATGGTTGACCACATATGGAAGTTTGGGTTTGGCCGTTGAGCGTGCTCGGATAGACTAATGGTAAAGCGACCGTTAGCGATAAGCTGGAAATTCGGGTTCAAGTCCCGGTCCGACACAGATTTTCACTGTCGTTATTCCATTATGCAGCTGATGCTTGTCCATATCCGCAACTGCGAATACGTTTCACGTAAAAGGTATAAACTGCCAACCACCTACTTGACTGCTAGCCTACACATGCCGTACAGTGAGCATATATCTTTTTCAGAGGGGTTCATTTCTTCAGTGGTAATATTTGGAGTCTTCTGTAGTTGATGAAGACAGAAGCCGTGACAGAATTGTTGATTTTGTTGATGTCAGTCTGATGAAGACATCTGGGGACTCCAGAGCAAAGCTGGAATCTGAATATAAGTATGTACTCTAGTAGGACACAAGGTATCTTATATACTCCCTATGGCGAAATTGTCGTTCAGCAGAAAACTTTCATGAAAATTCTTGCAGAAATGTTATATCGCCAGTGAAAATGCTACTCATCCCTGTAAAAGAGCACACAGGAGACTTTGGAGAGCTGTAGATGATGTAAAACTGGCACGCAGGCGGTCCTTCCACATTGAGGTGACAGAACGTGTGGGACAGCGATATGAATAAACACAAATGACGGTAGTATTGCGCACAAAACTTATAAAAGGGCAGTGCATTGTCGGAGCTGTCATTTGTACTCAGGTGACTCATGAGAGAAGGCTTCCGACGTGATTATGCCGCAGAACGGGAATTAAAAGACTTTGAACGTGATATGGTAGTTGAAGGTAGATGCATGGGATATTTCATTTTGGAAATCTTCAGGGAATTGCATATTCCGAAATCCACAGCGTCAGAAGTGTGCCGAGAATACCAAATTTCAGGCATTACCGCTCACGATGGACAACACAGTGGCCGACCATCCTCACTTAATGACGGAGAACAGAGGCGTTTGTGTAGAGTTTGCAGCGCCAACAGACCAACAACACTACGTGAAATAACCGCAGAAATAAATGTGGGACGTACGACGAACGTATCCGTTAGGACAGTGCGGCGAAATTTGACGTTAATGGGCTATGGCTGCAGATGATGACGCGTGTGCCTTTGCTAAGAGCATGACATCGCCTGCAGCGCCTCTCCAGGGCTCGTCACCATATCGGCTTGATTCTAGAAGACTGGAAAATCATGGCCGGGTCAGATGAATCCCGATTTCAGATGGTAAGAGCTGATGGTAGAGTTCGAGTGTGGCGCAGACTCTACGAAGCCATGGACCGAAATTGTCAACAAGGCACTGTGTAAGATGGTGGCGACTTTATAATTGTTTGGGCTGGTCCAACTTAACCTATCATTGATTGGAAATGGGTATGTTCACTGTTTGGAGAGTATTTGCAGCTATTCATGGACTTCATGTTCCTAACAACGATAGAATTTTTATAGATGACAATGCGTCATGTCATCAGGCCACAACAGTTCGCGATTGGTTTCAAGAAGATACTAGATAATTCAAGCGAATAATTTGGCCACCCAACTAACATTTATGGAACATAGTCGAGAGGTCAGTTCGTGCACAAAATCCTGCATCGGCAACACCTTCGCAATTATGAACGGCTTTTGAGAGGCAGCATGTCTCACTATTTCTGCAAGGGACTTCCAACAACTTGTTGAGTCCATGGCACGTCGAGCTGCTGCACTCCGCCGGACAAAAGGATTTCTGACAGGATATTAAATGTTATCCTGTGACTTTTGTCGCCTCAATGAAAGTCATGGTAGTGAAATGTTGTGTATAAGCCAGTCGATTGTATGGAATCAGAAACTATAATGATTGCCAACAGAATGGCAGAAAGAGGCTATCGAATTTGGATTTATTCTGTCTTGATATGTATATTCACTCCAGTTTACGTTAGGGGAAAAAGTATGGCTGCATTGAAATTTAAGTTAATATCCCTGAAATCTATGGACAAGGTCCGATTTCTCAGAAAACCACTCAGCGAAACTATTTGCTTAATTCACTCATGATATCCTGCCGACAGTAAGTACAGACAGATTCCTCTCCCAAGATTTTGGACAGGTGTTCAATAATGTATCACACTCTTGATTAATAACCAAAGTAGAAGCAAACGAAACAGATTCAAAAATAAGCAATTGTCCCGGTTACTTTTTACCGATAGAACCCAGTACGGCACACGGAACGCAAATGCTCAACCGAAATGAAAGAAACATCAGGTGTAACAGGATCGATAACGTTCTTAATATGAGTACAAATAAGGTATTTATCAGTTAGGGTCAGTAGCAAACTCACTCTGTTTAATGACCATGTTGATGTCTAGAGGAAAGTAATTAAACGCAGAACAGCTTAGACAGAGTTTCCATTTGATGTACTCAATAATAATTGTCTTTGAATATGAATAATTACTAAATAACGACAATAACAAACAAAAAGATAATAACTTTATCGTATTAAAAGATAAGAGGTAAGCGTCTGGAATCCGTATATAATTTAAATATCCAGTGTATTTACTGCGAAACGGAATTAAATGGAATGTATATGTAAAATTGTTAATAGCGAAAGTAAATGGTGGATTCGAAGTTGTTTGTAGTAAACTGGGAAGTGTGGGACATCTGCGAAGGAAACCACATTCAAGCTCAGAGACAATTACTTTTCCCTCGCTCCACGTGCTTAAGTGAAGACTGAATTTTTGTTACATTTAGAAGCAGAAATTTGTAAAAACCGAGACGTTTGTTTTGTACAGGGTACAGTCAGCGTCCGTTGAATCTTTGGCAGGCTTAAAATATTAACAGTTATTTACTTCATTTATGAAAGAAGGAACTACTTTAGAGTTCGGAAAATAGCAATTTAATTACTTTTGTAATATAGTTATCGCTGGAGTTCGTTGTATTTGCAACCATTCCTTTACTTCATTCAGCTCTTGTTGATCGCAAATTTTTGTGCTCCTACTTTCAAAATCTTGACTACTGAACTGTCTTGTCTTCCACGGTAATTCAAATTATCAAATGTCGGTCATTTACCGAAACATAAGTGGAATTAAATACATTGCCGTACGTAGGGAAAGAATGAAGAAAAAAGAAGGAAGTTTATGTTCAAATGGCTCTGAGCACTATGGGACTTAACTGCTGTGGTCATCATCCCCTAGAACTTAGAACTACTTAAACCTAACTAACCTAAGGACATTACACACAGCCATGCCCGAGGCAGGATTCGAACCTGGGACCGTAGCGGTCGCGCGGTTCCAGACTGTAGCGCCTAGAACCACTCGGCCACTCCGGCCGGCAAAGAAGATTAGGGTTTAGCGTCCCATCTTAACAAAGATCGAAACCGCTAATTCGAATCAAAATAAAAAATCACCCAAACAGTGTCAATCCTTCTTCACAGTTGCATACGCAAGTACATAATTTTTTTTATCTTTTGTAAAGCACACTTTCTTTGCGATTTTTGAATATTCTTGCCTTCATGTATTTGCATACTTACTATTCACATTTCGCCGACTTAGAGGACGGAACACAGGAAAGGGAAGTGGACGTTGCTTACTTAAGGAAAACTTTCAGCGTTCACCTAAAAATAATTCATGGAAACTACACAAAACCAAGATAAGCGTGTCAGACAGGGATATTATACCTACTGCGTGATGTTCACAGTCTTAACAACATCGCTGTCTCGTTCGGTAGTTGAAGACCTTCGAGATAGTCATCACAGAAGTCCTACTTACAAAAATGGTACTCTCCACAGGTGGAAATAGACCGCAGCTATACTTGTAATTTGAAGTATCAGTTAATCCAAAGGTATCCATATAGAAGTCGACTTTTCAGTCACTCGCTTGCGATATCAGTATCTCTAAATATCTATAACATCTTGCCGGTTGGCAGGACGCAGTGACATTGTAATCACGTGTTACAGGATCAACCGGCTCAGTGAAGGCTGTAGTTTACTTAGCAATCAATCTCTGAGTGTTTACTAAGAAGTGGATATACGAAGAAAGCTGTCACGTGCGAGTCGGCCTTTTGGCGTGGGATCCGCTCGGGTGACCCCGCTCCGGAGCAAAGCGCATTTTTGGATCAATGCGAGGCGACAGCGGCGGCTGCGGCCGTACCAGCAACAGGTAGTTCGCGGCCGCTGCTAAACAAATGAGGTGAAAGGAGGAGTTACAGTAGCTGCGTGCCTTTTAGTGCGGCTCACAGTTTTCGTGGTTTCTTTATAGCCGCGCGTCGCTCTATAAAGCCGCCGCCTTTCGCGTAGCCACAACGAGCAGACACCGTTAAACCAGTTCTCGACACTACCAGCTGCGAATAAACCTGCGCTTGTTCCTTGTTTTGAGAGCCGCAGATGCGGAAGTTATTACGAGTACTAAAGCAAACGGCCTGGAAGCCGCTTCACTAGCGTAACTAGTACACGCCACTGCATCCACTGGAACGACAGTATTCTGCACGATCGAGGTGCTAATCTCCTTCTACCCATCCATGTTAGAGTTCCTGTATTTTCCATAATTAACTTTAAGGGAATGTTGCATCGATTCCTTTGAACAGATCACGATTGAATGATCCCCCTTACTTCTGAACTCGAGTTTGTTCACGGTCTCTGAGAACCTCAAAATAGACAGACCCTAAACTTTGTTCCTGGACGACATTACAGGTCAAGTCGGGCTGTGGCACCGTAAAACAGTTGTACATCACATAATTTAAGATGTCTGGAGGCACCGTCACGGATTATCGCCCAGCTGATGAACAGTGAGTAACGCGTCGATCTGGATGCTTGTAGGAAGGAAAGAAGGAAGATTAGGGTTTAGCGTCCAATCTGACGGTGATCTTTAACAAAGATCGAAACCGCTAATTCGAATTTAAAAAAAAGACCCAAACAGTGCCAATTCCTCTTCACAGTTGCATATACAAGTACATAAAATTTTTTATCTTTTATAAAGAACATTTTCCTTGAGATTTTTGAATATTCTTGCCTCCATGTATTTGCATACCTACTATTCACACCTTATACAATTTTGAACATTGTAACTTACGTTTTTAGTTGCATTTGTGAAATTTCTGTAATGTTGGTATTAGTGCTGGTTCGTGTCAGGCTATAATTTAACGAAAGTTTCTATGTAACAGTCAGAGTAAGTCTCTGTAGCGAATATAATAAGAAAGTTGCCGCATTATGTCTACTTCATGTCGGTTCTTGTTGTGTCATTCGATCGCTGATCGCGGAGTACGCTCTTACGGCTTACGGCTTACGTTATCAACAGTGATTCGTGGTATTTGTTAAACAAGTATTCATGAATAGACGATAACAGACTAATGAAAACGCTTAACGTCAATCTTCTTTGGAGTTAACATGTAATTTAAACAGCGCGGAAGTTTAAGTCAATGGTTAGTAAGTGTCGTAATTGCAACTTTTCAGATATTCTTTTGTGATTTCACAATTTTACAGTTAGTTGCAGAACCCTCCAGTTCAATTTAATGGAAGATTTCAAGGAATATTAGAGATATATAGAATTTTATCACGATGCCAATATGTTACTTCGAACGAAACAATAGTCCACTAAAGTCACTTCTTAAGAATTTCACCATTTGCAGCGAATAAAAGCAACCAGAGTTTTCTTTTAGAGATTCTTAATCGCCAAAACATCACACCTTACGGTGATGTGGACTCTTATTCACTAGCAGTTGATTCAAAATTCCAGTCTGTACAATTAGATTTTGATGTTATGTAGTTTTGTCAAAACACTGCAAGATAATGGTAAGATAGCGCTTCAACAAGACAGTTACAGGTTTCTTTCACCTACCATGTAGAAATGAGGAAGTGCTCGTCTTAGTAATCTCATTGTAGACGGGCCAATAGACTCTTGCCTTCGTTCTTTCTCTATTCATACAAAATTCCAAAAGTCTCTATTAAATAATACGTAGGCTAATATTCTAGATATTCTATGTAAAAGGAACAGTAATTAACTATATTAGTATCATTACATTCCACACACTGGTCCAAAACATTTAAAGGGTGTTATGACTCTGTGCTTACGGCATTGAAATAGTATTCAGAATAAAATTACGTTCAAATCCTTGCCGTAGTGCCCTAATTTCGGTTTTCCATTGGTTTTCCACACCCAGGTTACTAATGGTACCATCAACAGGTTCTGACAGCTTCCTTACCCATAATTCAACAACTTACATTCAGATGACGCTCATGTTAAACTCGGAGCTTCAGTATTTAAAAAAATAATAATTCGTCTATAAAACGTTCTTTCCTAGAATTCCACCCTTTGTACTGAAGAAGGTTCTCTCTAAGAATTGTGATGGACACTTAATCGAGTGGGCTAACTACTATACTTAAAATAACAGAAGTTTAAAAGAAATAACTTACAGGGATGATAAGTGCACCAAATAGTTTACTGTACGTAAAATATCAAGAACGTTTATTTTATTGGACTCCATAAACACATGCCTCAATGAATTGACACAGAAATTTAAAATTTAATGATTAGTAACGTGTGGAAGGGTTGCAGTACTTTATATAGATCTGCCTACACTAAAGTGAGACTTGGTCAGGGCCGTTGTCAGTGTGAGAAATACACTGGGGAAATAGAATTAAGTTGCACTCTGAGTGCGTAGTTCATTCTACTATTATCTGTGTTGAACACTTTGCAGAACACCGAGCCATCCTAAGTCATAGGACATAGTTCCCGCATGCGCAATTAATAACGATCAAGCAAATAGGGATGTTTAGTGAAGATGCTCAAATATGTGCATGATGCAAATATACTTTTCTGTGACGGAAATATGAAGAGCCGCGAGGTATTAGCCGAGCGGTCTTAGGCGCTGCAGTCACGGACTGTGTGGCTAGTCCCGGCGGAGGTTCGAGCCCTCCCTCGGACATGGGTGTGAGTGTTTGTGTGTGTGTGTGTGTGTGTGTGTTAGGATGATTTAGGTTAAGTAGTGTGTAAGCTTAGGGACTCATGACCTCAGCAGTCAAGTCCCGTAAGATTTCACAAACATTTGGACATTTGGACATTTTGAAATATGAAGACTTCCTGCTGTTCGCCGGAAAGCGTCGTCTTATGGTGGCTCGCCCAGCATGAGCTCCCAGCCACTAGTGATAGCTGAACTCGTCTCCAAATACACTGATAAGGAATTCACGGTGTACATTAAGTGTTTGAGGGAATCCCACCTTCTGGAAACATTGCGGACTACAGAAGAAACGAGATCGGTTTGCTTCCAGACTGTTCCGTGTGCCGCCGCCTTCTGCCTCTTCACAAAATATACTCGTACGTCGAGTCCTTATAAGTTCTATAACACAACTTAACAAACAAAAAAGAGAAACGTTCTGTAGCACCATTGGGATGTCAACACTCCGATCACTGAACCAAATCTGCTACGCGATAGAGCGCATCACTACGTACATATTTTATAAAATGCAAATAAAGAAAATAAAATATCATAAAATTAGAAAATTGTAGTAATGAATAAAATATGTCTGCCGTTAAAGTTGTTGGACGAAACGCTTGGGTAGCCTAATAGTAGATCACATATGATGAATCGCTAGAGTTAATCGATAGGACTAATAATTAAAAATAAATTTCTGACACGATATAAGACTAACTTAGTTTTCATAGTATCTTATAACACAAAAAAAGACTTCAAAATTAGAGACAGCGAATAAACTCGCGTTGGATTTAGCTCATGAATTATCTGAATTCATTACAGAAATGTCGATCGACAAGTTCCTGAATACTAAAAAATGGAGTAATAAGTCTTATTGTGTCGAGGATGAAGTCATTAGAAGTGACGCGGAAGCTTGAATTCGCGAAGCCTACGGATGGAATTTGCCAGTGCCTTCAGCGATTAAGTGAATCACTTGACAACCAACTCTAGATGGCTGGACAAGTAAATGAACAACCGTCCTCTGGAATGTGAGTACAGTGTCTTAGCCATTGCATCATTCACTCGATTTCCTTGCAACTGTTCACTTGGTGCCCTTTGTCACTAACTGCTACTGAGGAGACACAGAAGGCTAAACTGAGTACGAAACAATTTTCAGCAAGCAGCAGTCTGTGACATTTCGTGAAATTTCCAGATTCTGTCTTCAACGATTAGTCAAGGAATTCCTACACACGAATCGTCTTAACTGCACAATAGCGAAAAATGAACCACATACTGAAGTATTCAGATGAGCGTTCTCCTACTCTCCATCTGAAAATGAAATAAGAAAGAGGAAAATTTTCTTAGCCTCTCATGGCACAAATCTGTTAATGGTGCTAACGAATCCGCCGTTCCATAGGCCTTATAAGAGGGATGTGCCTGAGAGGAGATTCGAATGGAAGGACAGCTGAACACATTCAAGACGGATTGCATTTAGTATCAGAAGTTAGTTGCTACTTTCAGTAGATCGCACAATACATGTGTCTTGGAGGTGTGATCACTGCACGTAATTTGAAATTGTGCCTGACACACGAAGTGCTCCGCCAATTTTTTATTTTTATTTATTTATTGCTTATTTAGCCTGAACAGAATAGTATCAGCCGCTCTCTTACATCTGACCAGAATAACACCTACCAAAAAATAATACTTAACAATCACAATAATAATAATCTGCATTCATAATAATAATACACAATGCTAGTAATGTAATAATAATAATAATGATAATAACAGAGGTCATTATGAACGATAATGATTATTTTAGTACTTCTGAAGCAATGTTTAGCATTATCATAAGTGGGAGGGAATGAAACAGGAGAATATTGAAACGAAAGTGATAATGGCGGTTAAGAAAAGAAAACAGAATATCAATAAAGAACTTTGCAGGCAAGAGGGAAGAAAAGGTGTGGGGGAGGAACGGCTGACGAGAGTCAGCTGCAAACAAATATATGGAAGAGATAGCTATTGTGATAGAAGGTGAACCATGGAGTTCGAAAGAATTTTGATTTCTCTGATATTTAGAGTAAGACTATTGCAAAGTCGAGTTCCTAATGCAGAAGATTATTTAGGGAACCTGATAGTGTCTTGTAGTGGTACAGGGAGGGTTTTACTTTGTTGAAAACGAATATTTCTGACGTGTTGTTCAGACAGTAGTATAAAGGGTTGAAGATAAAGAAGGGAATGAAATGACGGAAAAGAAGATAGAGAAAACATACGGTATGATAATTTCTATGCTTATCGACACGTAACTATAATAACTGTTCGTAGGCACGAGTGATATCGTCGAAATAGTTTACATCATCAACATGTCGTACACAAGCATTCATCGTCAGTTCCAGCCGGCCTGAGCTGTCATATGAAATTCTTGGATACTAGGATAACGATTATATGAGGATATGGGCGCATGACAACAAGGTCCTTAGCGCCCGTAAGAAAATCTTACGGGATGAGCAGCGATATAAGTGAATTCACAGAATTAAAAAAATTCGACTACAGTTAAAAGTAAAAAAAACGCAGCAATAACTTTATACACACACAGAAATACGAAAAGTATGTAATGTGTCAAGTCTAAAACTTAGACTAAAACAGCTCAAAATGGCTGACAGAATTATAATATCATATCAGACAAATGTGACAGGCTGATAGCTGAAATAGAAAGGATGAATCAGACATTCTGCAACACACTAAAATCTCCAACCTAGAGTCTTAGGCTGGAGTTCCCACACTTCTAGTCATAAGCTAAAATAGAGGACAGACCCGCACCGAAATTCTCTTCCGTCGTCTCATCACAACATAAAATGCACTCAATTGGAATGTGACGTACGGTAACTGGCACGGCACAGGTATTACATACTGGCGCATCCTCTCACCTGAATAAAGATTCATTCATTAGGAGACAGTGGCAAAATTGGAGGCAGGGCGGAGTCACTTCATCCCGCCAGAGTGACAGACATGAGAAACGTCACGGCGAGGTAGCTGGATTCACCAAACGCGGCTTATTCTCCGTCATTGCCAGCCACTCCTACTCCCTCAGACTCATGGATCTCCGACTCACCAGCTAAAGGACAGCCTGTAGGAGAGTGGCAAATGGTGGAACGCCATGTTCTTTCCAGTTCCCTCTGGCAACATTGTCTGCTTCTTCAAATTCTCATGTGCCCTGGTACCAAGCAGAATGACACAGTTTGCGCTGAAGACGCCTCATCCGCACCAGTGCCTTCAGGATTCTATGGAGCTTTGCTGGAAATAAAATATAGTCACGGGGAAGGCGAAGTCGGAAGACACGCTCGGGGAAGTTTGGCTGAACAGCCGAGGGGCTTCCCTTGTTTAGAGCCATCAGCGCACAAAACTTCAAAATTCTAATGGCTATGTAAAATGTAAAAGAAAAAACAGAGATAGAAACGTAATAGCTGGAGTGCAATACTTCTTATAATTCGTCAAGTCTGAAAAATTACAGGGCCTCTGGAAAAACCAGGATGGAGATCTGCTCCAACACTGGTGTGCAACGTTGAAGCCAGGCTCATTCACCTCTAAAAGGCAATCCTTCGCACGAATTCTTAGGACCTCATCGCTCGATATTGGAAGCGGAGTTGTATGGGCCTGTTGCACTATGAGTTGTCACCCGATGTGAAGAGGCGACACGCTGGCTTCATCACAGACTCTCAGTATGGGGCTTGTTCGAAAGACCCCAGTGGCCAGCCGAATTGCTTCATGATGTCCAACTTTTTTAAATAAGAGAGGCATGCAGACCGATACATCGTACCCCCATAATCTAGCCGAGAACGCACAAGGCCCTGTAAAACTGGAGCGACTCATTCAGTCTGCTCCCCTTGATTTATGACTAAGACAATTTTAAACACTGAGTGCTTGGAGGGACCGTCTTTCCAGGTCTCCAAACGTGTAACCATACAAGTTTAGAATCAAATATGAGGCCCAGAAACCTCGCCGTGACTTTAAAATTAAGAACAATGTCCCTCATCTTCAGCTCACGAAAGTTTAAAATAGAGCGTGAACGGTTAAATTGAAAGAACATAGACTTCTAGGTTGAAAATGTTAAACCCGTCTTCTCTGCCCACTCATCCAACCGTCAAACGGTGAGTTGACGCTGATGAGCTGTTGTTATAAGGCTCGAGTAGGAACAAAATACAGACAAGTCTTCAACAAACAAAAAACACTGGAAAGGACATTTAACTGCTAATGTGAAACTGATAAGAGGTATGGTGAAGACTTGAAACACTACCTTGATGGTCACCGTTCTTCTCAAAGCGATCAGAGAGGACGTCACCGACTGGGATGTCCGCCGCTCGTGGTCTCGCGGTAGCGTTCTCGCTTCCCGAGCACGGGGTCCCGGGTTCGATTCCCGGCGGGGTCAGGGATTTTCACCTGCCTCGTGATGACTGGGTGTTTGTGTTGTCCTCATCATTTCATCATCATCCAGGAAAGTGGCGAAATTGGACTGAGCACCGATTGGGTAATTGTACGGGCGCTGATAACCACGCAGTTGAGCGCCCCAAGAACCAAACATCATCATCTCCGTCACCGACTGGATATCTAAAATCGAGTGGTGAGATAAAAGATCGTATAAATATGGGAAGACAACCTGGAAAACTCCATTCATGAAGGTCTCCGAGGATGATATGCCTCCAATTAGCGTTGTAGGCCTTCTGTATGTCAAAAATTATACTCAGGAGGTGATGTCAGTGCAGGAAAGCCTGCTGTATAGCAGCTTCCAGGAGGGCTAGGCTATCAAAGGTGGAGTGGTACCTCTGGAACTAAGGAGGTGCTTGGATTCTGAGATCCAGACAAGGGAGCGGTTGACCTTCCGCTCCAAGGTCTTTCTCACGCAGCTAGGGAGATATCCACTCGGGTATGTGCGGTCGTTCCTGTGTTTTAAAAGTGGAATTAAAGCTCTCTCTTGACATGAATCAAGAAAATGACCTGATGCCCAAATGAGGTTAAAAATGTTGAGAAGAATTTCTCTGCGTCGAGGCTTGAGGTGCTATAACATACTTTATTGGGCTCTATCGTGACCAGATGACGTGTCACGAGCTGCAGACAACGCAGAATCCAGGGGGCTGTTGTACTCTTCATAAGTAACTGAACTGAAGTGCCAACCACCCTTCTCAGAAGCCACTCTGTAGCCCCGGAAAGGTGACTCCTGACTGATAGTGGCTTTAACTGTGGTAAAATAGGCTCTCATGGCCTCGGCATTCTCTCGTGGGTTGGTCTGGAGACTTTCATTGCCGCCACGCGGGGTAGCCGTGCTGTCTAGGGCGCCTTGCCACGGTTCGCGAGGTGACCCCCGTCGTAGGTTCGAGTCCTCCATTGGGCATGTGTGCGTGTGTGTGTTGTCCTTAACGTAAGTTAGTTTAAGTTAGATTAAGTAGTGTGTAAGTCTATGGACCGATGACCTCAGCAGTTTGGTCCCCATAGGAACTTACCATCACTACAACTTTCATTGTCATTTCAGCAGCCACAGAGCATCTCTCACCTCACCATAAATCCTCCTGGGGTCCTCCCTTGTGATTGTACTCTTACTGGAAAAGTTTATGGTTATCACGGGTGCTGCCACGACTTCGTCTTACTCTCTTTAGTAATTCGGCCACATTTCCCCGTCATTACCAGACAGACTGCGAGGTTTTGTGCAGCTGGGCGGCACTCGAACCTACGCAGAGCCTCCCTCCTGGTCCTGATTGCAGTGCGGTAAACGGCACTCCACCATGGGACAGGCATCCTTTATAGCTGCGCTGAAGACTGCGGAATGGATGCTTGAGTGGCACGGTGAATCACGTGGGTAATATGAATCACTCAGTCATGGGCGCTGGGCGCTGTGTTTAAACATAATAAGTTTGGCGTAACACATCCAGTCTACCTTACAGAACACCCTTTCTTTCTGGTACCGCTTTGTCTGGTATGTGAATGCAGATGGGGAGGTGACCACTTGTGTACAAATCATCCCCCACGTCCCACTGAGCGGTCTGTGCATGGGCTGGAGAACATACCGAGAGGCCTATGGCAGTGAACAACACTGTTACAGTCCTGAAGTGCGTGCTTTGCCCCATGTGCAACAAACATGCACACGATGACATGAAAAGGTTCTCAATTGCTCTAGCACTAGGGCAAGTCGTTACAGAGGCTAAAGTACATTGTGTTCGTTAAAACCATCACAGAAGTGAAGGGGTGGGGAGTTGAAGCACATGCGCTGTTAAGGCTACTGCTTATAGGCTGGTTGTGGGGGAGAGAAGCCAGGAGCGCCATATGTTGTTTACGAAACTAGCCTTTCCTCCTTTATCTCTCTCTCCACGAAGGTCGTCCTTTATGTGGAGACTGCACTGCTCTGAGTGAATAGCCGTAGTTTTTCCACGCAAGTTTCACTGACGCAAGGAAGCCATATTAATACGGATATTTTCCTCTGTCTGTCATCCCTCTCGTTGCTACATGATGTGATGATTCCAGCGGAATGGACGTTCAAAATGGTTCAAATGGCTCTGAGAACTATGGGACTTAACTTCTGAGGTCATCAGTCCCCTAGAACTTATAACTACTTAAACCTCACTAACCTAAGGACATCAAACACATCCATGCCCGAGGCAGGATTCGAACCTGCGACCGTATCGGTCGCGCGGTTCCAGACTGTAGCGCCTAGATACCCTCGGCCACACCGGCCGGCGCGGAAGGTAGGGAGCGAGGTGAGTTACTTGAGGGACACGCTGGTTTCCTCAGGCCGACATCGCCACGTCTACCACACGTAGCCTGACAGTTACAACCCATGGTATTGAGACTGAAGCATCGTCACTTCGGACAACGTGTCGGATTAGATACTTAGGTAACTTTAAATTGGAAAACGTCTGCCTCAATTTACACAGACATTTTCAGTAGACCAAATATCATCGATAGTCTGGTCATCGTCTGATCCATCAGACAGGACCAAGGTCGCTTCATCTGATGACCCTGGGCCTGTTTGTTTTGGCCTCTTTGTTTTCGTCCCCATATTGGTTTTGGGGAAGGTGACAAGAACGTTTAATCCAAAACACATTTCTGTGTCTCTTCCACCGTGTGCCATGACGGTCTGCTATCCTTGTCGACATCA
Organism: Schistocerca americana; assembly: GCF_021461395.2. Taxonomy (NCBI): domain Eukaryota; kingdom Metazoa; phylum Arthropoda; class Insecta; order Orthoptera; family Acrididae; genus Schistocerca; species Schistocerca americana. Next base: position 694,833,795 of record NC_060130.1, read on the forward strand.
CGTTCGGTAACTACCATTATTTCAGTGTTAGAATGGCTTGGTTATTCGACTAGCGGTGCAGGCTTGCACGTGCAGGCTGATTTCCTATGCTCAGCTCTCAAAGTCTGAGTAGCAACTCTAGTCACCTGTAAAGGCTGCTTCAGTAATGGGGCAAACGATTTCACGAACGTGGATGGCAGTATGTTCTTAAATACCTTCGTCGTGTCAGAATATGAGATGTGTATAGTGAATTTAATTCTCTGTATTTTCTTCTCTTCCCCGAAGACAGGACATTCTCTGCTTCAGACTACATGTGCGTGGTAGTAATTAACACACATAGTTGGGCAGCGCACTGAATACCTGTTTCGTAGGCAGCACAGCCGCATCTGCCACACGTAGCCTGATCGTTACAACCCATGGTGTCGAGACCGAAGCGTCGGCACTTCAGGAAGCGTGTCGGATTAGGTACACAGAGCGTAACTTTAAGACGGAAAAAGTCTGCCACAATTTACTAGACAATTTCGGTAGACTGAATATCAGCATAAAAGATGCTGATTTCTGCAACTCGCCATCAACCCTTTTCATGATATTCTATACTTCAGTAAGACGTTCTCCCTCCGATTCCCGTTGGAGTTTCTTGGTATCTGTATCCATAAGGTTCCGGCACGTCACAACTCATTCATAACAATTTAGCTCAGTGTGTAGCTCCCTGTTGATAGCATATTCTTTGCAGTATTGACGACATCTACGCCGACGGCACCCATTGCGCCGCGCGCGGCCAGCATCTACACGGGAGACGACCCTGTTGAACCTCACAGCAGTGCTCCACGGGCGAGCTCTCTTTACCTCCGCTCGCCGTTCTCCGAGGTGTGGCATCAGGCATACACGCCAACAGAGGACGTGGAAGTGACATTACCTCACTGCACGCAAGTCTGATTGACTGGCGCATCCTTTTAATCAACTGCTATTACGGGTTCGCATCAGATTAAGTGCGTCTCTAGACTTATGAACATAAGTCCAGGAGACCGAAGTGAGGAATATCACATCGAAGTAGCATGATGCTACTAAGTGTCATTAATATTCATAAACTTATGCAACTGCACTGTGTCACCATTCAAGAGTACTTGTTACACTGCAGAACATCACTATCATTTGTTTGCAGTATAACTCAGCATCACCAAAGAACCTACAGCATTCAAAGTTACGTATAAATCAATTATACAGTGTAAATAAACCTATTAATGTGCTACCTTTTTGTAAACGGCTGTTTGTATTTACTTCCACCTCGTCCACCGAAACAGAATTCTCCAAGTACTTTGGGATTTAACAACTTTTTCACTTGAGTAGCCTTCTGTGCCTGGATCAGAGTGTACCACTATGCACTCTCTTGATAGATTTAAGTTGCCCCACAAGTCCTTGCAGAGCTTTATGGTTGTAGGAAGGTGACAGTTATCCAAACGAACCTTCTACACGTGTAACAATAAATTTGTCATCTATCACAGGATGTGATCTGTTACTATTACTGCTTTCTCTCACGTTCGCAGAAGTCACAGGTGGATTAGCCACACGAGGTCTTTCACGAGCTTGAGTGTTAATACTGCTCAACAAACCATCCGAACCAATGGGAGCAGGAAATAGTGATTTTGACTTCACGGAAATCCCACGAGCAGCTAGGGAAGTACGCGTCCACTCACACAGAGCCCCACTTCGCTGGGTATGCCTTATACAACTGAGGTGTGGCAGGTACCCCAGAGGTTGTTCTTGGAGAGTAGGAACACCATAGTCCAGAATGGAGCGCATTAGTGACTCTACGAGTCTGTTTTTAAGCTCGAGACAAATTACTTCTCTTATATTTTTGTAATGAATGAAGTGACGCTGATACCTTCTTACAACGGCAGTCGTTTGCTCAGTCCAGTCCAAGTTTATCAAGAATTTTCTCTAAATTCAATGCAGAAGAAAATAAGGGTATTTCTGTGCCGTTTAGAATTAAAGATGGAAGAGATTCTCTGAACTGAGGGCTACTAACTCTTTTGTGAGGGATTAAGATTGCTTGCATTTTAGCTGGGTGAAGTTTCAAACCTATACTCTATGCCCACTCTGATAAACCAAGTAGTCAGCATTTACGTGATGGATGGCTGTGCGTAGGTTTGATGGACTTGCACTCTGGTATACTGAAGCTCGTGAGCATATATATATTTGGTGGGGGAGGGAATAATCGACACAACATTAACATATAGTGAGAAAAATAATGGGCCCAATACTAATCCTTGTGGGACCTCTGATACTACATGCCTCCAATGTGACCTTTTTGTTCCTATCATTACATACTGCTTGCGGGGTATAAGATATGAGTGTAACAATAGTACAGCGCTTGAAGAATAATTTTGACTTGTGAGTTCAGCAAGTCAAAGTCGACATTGTCAAAAGATTTGCTGAAATCCAAGAAGCACGTAATAGTCGCCTCATGTTTGTCCACCGCTTGTTTCATTTCGTGAGTCACTTTTATAAAAGCTGTCATCGTGTTGCGGTTTTTCCGGAAATCAGACTGTTATTCATCTAAATGGTCATTTGATGTTAAGTAATCAGTAAGGTGATCGTAAACTATGTATTCTAAAGCCCTTAGATACTGCTGGTAGAATGCAAATGGGCCAGCAGTTCCAGGGTTCCTTAGCAGATTTCTTTTTGGGTTATGATTTTATGAGTCCTTCCTTCCATGCAGTCGGGGAGACACTGGAGGTCAAAATATGGTTAAAAATGTCCATTACTTTGTGCATTAGTGAATCGACGATGAAACTGATCATTTGCACTGTAGTATTATATTATACTGCAGCTGCCAAACGAATTCGTGCAACTCACTTCCTGATCGTATTAAAGCTTGCTGGCTGCAGGAAAATATTTTCGTTTGTATCAATCACTGATTCTTTAAGGGAATCGATGATTTCCGCTCTTGTGCATTGGTCGAGTGATAGTTTCGGTGTGGCGAAATAGTCACTTAAATAATCAATCAGAACTAGAGTTTCAGCTGCAGATAATAAATGGGATGAAGCTGTACGTGGCTTGCAGAATAGACAACCACAGCGCAATACGTGGAAACTGTGACGGGCGATACAAATCGCCCGTGACTGCTGATCACAGACACCACTACGAAGTGAGATGGAGGAGATTGGGATTTGACGTCCAGTCAACGATGAGTTTATTAGGGATCCTTTCAGTGGTATCATCACCCCATTCGCTTTAATGAATTTAGGGAGGCGAACGTGAAACCTAAATATGCATGGCCGGAATGAGACGCCCGTGCCTTCACCTCCAAGTCTCCGCACTTGGTAATAGGCGATGCCATGCTGAGATGTATGTACAGTTTTCCGTGAATTGTAATAAGTAACAGTAAACACTATGACCAGAAGTTTTTCGGTGCATTGTAGAATACATATATTAGGATGCATGAGAAAATTAAAATAAATGCCCTTCCACAAATCCAGCTGTCATTTCATTTGGAGAAGCCGTTCTAAGTGTATTTACATTTTTCTTCTTGTTGTTGTTCCTATCATGAGCTCATTCCGATAACTGGACTACTTTCGAAGTAACGAAGCAGCAAAGAAAGAGCACCTAACGTTAAGTTCTGGTTGTAGATGGTGGATGATTAAATCTCCCTGCAAATGATCCCTCAATGTCGTAAAATTAAAGCAGTCATCAATTCGAAGATTGTTTAGAACCCCACAGTACTTGCTTAGGCTTGGTGCTGTTGGAGGTGGCGTGCTGTTGCCTTTCTCTGACTTACCCACACAGCTACAGCAAACATTGCCAGAGATCAAAGAAGTGATAAGTGACATATAAAAATCCTAGGAATGATGGGGTATCGAAACCGAGCCCTTTAGATTTGTAGTCTGCCACTTTACCAGTGAGTATGAATTTATAATTACACAGGTGTTCATCTTCCATTTCCACAAGCTACAGCTTAATACGTGGTTCGTGAAGTAAACACTGTCTGCTAATAATTTGAAAAAAAAGAAGAATGTGTTTTCTTAGTCTTTATTCTAAAAGCTGACGAATCTGTCGAATTAACAAGGTTTAAAATGTTACTATCCAGTTCGTCCGAATACCTGATACAAAGGTTCGGTTTTTGTCGACTTATTTTACTAACTGGTCATTCAATCCATGCAGCTACTAGGAGACGCTGATAATATTTTCTCTATGGGACGCTTCTCAGTAGTTGACTGTGTGCGGTAAGGAGCAGCTTCTTTTCATTTTACGAAGGCTCTATTTCTAGTGGAGATGAGGCTTTCTACCACAAGTCATATTGTCTCTGGAGGAATAACAAATTTTCTTACCAAAGGTCTGTATCCGAGTTACTGGATGATATGGGTTGGTGTTGTTCGGCGGAAAGTGTGTATCTAATCCGGAACTGAATATAACGCTGTACTTCTAGAGGCGTATTTCAGTTCTGGAACTCCTTTCTACAAAACCCACACCCATTCAGACCCTGCGCTAGAACAATTTGCAGCCCAAACATGAAACCAGAAGTTTTACGGCGGTAATCCAATGCAGACAGTTTACAATGAAGATAAATGAATGTTTTTTTTCCTCCTCATGTCCCCATATTCGACTTATGGTACCAGAAGGCCAAATGAAGTTAGACACAGTTTTTCCTTTCCCTTTTCGCCGTCTTTTCGTTACCCATATACCGCCATGTAGAGTTAGCAGATACTTATTTCTCTCTTGACATCAAAATGCCTTGCATTAATGTTTCTCCAATCTCCAGCTTCCAGTTGATTACTAATCTTTAGTATCGCCTTGTTCATCACTGCGTTCGACAAGCAACAGCGAAGCCTGGAATGTGGAACAGTTTTTCACCAACTTCCCATTCAGTGTACTCGCTCTGGCTATACACCGCGAAGCTTTCGATCGATACATGAAGATATTGACATTCGATCTTCTATATTTCTCAATACTTTCTACCTATCGTTGGAGGCGACGTACCTAAATTGATGTTGGAGCTGAGTTTTCGCGTTCTAATGACTCTGCTGTCTCACACATTATCGAGAAACGTCAACCTAACGGGATTATTGTGACTAATTTCTTACTGAAGTGGCAAAAAGTCACTTCTGTCGTTATATGTGGCACTAGATCTGCATGTATACTTAACAAAATACTTTCATCCAGCCACTGATTTCATGTATTGTGTTTCGCTCTGAGGAGAGTGCAAGCTAAATTCTCATTTAGAGCTCGGTATGGTATATTCACGTATATTTCGTAAGCTACGTAATTGGCCGTTGTTAGTCACTTGTAGTTCATGATTGGGACTTATTACCAGTCTTCTTCTTCAAGCATTTTACTATGACTTTAGCCTATAACGCAGCGTTAGCGGGTCTGCGTAAGCGGTTAGTTGCGTGCATTGAACTACCCGAGTCCCCAAAGCTGAAACCAAATTATACATGCCCAAATTACTAATTTAAACAAGATAAAATCATTGTTCTCTCTGGATTCTAATGGTTTAGGAATCTCGCCTACGAAGAAAAAAAATTGTCAATACGCCTCTAATAAGAAATACGAATGTACTATCAAGAAGTAACTAAATGATTCTGCAGCTTGTTATTAAGATGTGTGATACATCGCTCAGTGTATACAAATCTTACAGCAGTCGTGCAATTGGGTGCAAGGTCAGTCACGCGTCGATTAACAATAAACAACAATTTCGCCACAGTATTAACGTCCCTATACATTTCACGGATCTCTGTTTCCTAATACTGTGTGTTCCTAGGTGAGGAGACATACCATAAGTAGGCATTTCCGATAGCCCTATGAAAGTATTTTTATGACTGCTCAGTTGTGAATCTTGTACGTCCACTATATAAATCGTTGCTCACTAATCAATGAAGTTCTGGTCTCACGCAGAAAGCCATGTAGCTGGGTGCCTTTTCAAGAAGCACTAGCACTGAACAGTTACCCATAATATTTTTGGAGATAAATATATTTTATAAGCTGCTTCCATGTCTGTATATTTAAACTGTAAATAAAATAAAACATCACAAGTCACTAAACTTTTATTTTTCAATTACTGCTCGTTTTGGAGGCTTCGCTTCACCATTAGATGACAGTATTGATTTTAAGAAGCATTGTTCCCAGAAACGCAATAACGTCAAAATTTTTGCAGTGCTGCACACCTGCGTTGCGCGTTTTCCTCGTGAGCGCCGTAACTGAGCTTCATACAGGCACTGTATACAACCAGTATTAAACGTATCTTTTAACAACAAACAGCGTATGTCATACACTCGCCGCACTAGGAGCGTCAGTTTGAAGAATGCTAAGCAAGTACGCCTGGCATCTCCACGTTACCTGTAACTACACTTTTACTACGATTTCAGAGGCCTTCCTCCCTCATCAGGTGACCCTTTTAGATTTTAGATCACCTGCATTGCCCCCAAGAAAGCATCTGTTTTGCAGATGTTACTCGAGATTTGTACAGTTTGTAAACAGTGTGTGTGTAAACCTCAAATCTCAAGCTTTCAATCAAAATATTCAGATGTACATAACTGTAGACATTCCTATTTGAAGAATAGAAGTTTAACACCTGTTTACAAAGTATTTATTTATTTATGGTTTAAGTAGGCGTTACGTTTAATGTCAGCACCTGATAGTGATACTAGGGAAATGGAAACGTTGCCTATGTTCTCTCAGGATCAGTTATTGGCATAAATTACTACATAGAAAATAAATCTGGACACATCCACTTCGTGTGCTGATCTTAAGATGTATTCCTTCGTGGTTTCATCCACGTGCTATATGAGAAACAGCAATAATCTTCTTTATCATACTGTGTACTTGGAGAGCATGGAGTGGGTCTCCCTATGTCTGCATGAATCGAACATACTGATAGACGTAAACTATGATAGTGGTAGAAGTACGAAAGCAGAAGGGTTGCAGCTCAGCGCAACTAGAGACGATTTATTACGTCAAAAAGTCAAGCGCTGATTAAAGTATCCGACTTGGTCTTGATTCAAAAATAGACCATCCCGAATAAGACAGTGGTGCCTTAACCACTGCGTCACAAACTAACGCAATGCACATTGGATTAAGTCATAAATCTGCTGAAACAAACTGCATTCCTAAATTGTGAAAATCATAAGAAAACTGTAGTACGATTCCATTTACTGAACAAACGAGACATCCTCGCTAGTCAGCTAGCGAAACTCGCCCTATGGACTGAAAAATGTTGTGCATAATTGGTGTGAGGTTGCTAATCATGAAACTCCTTTCATATTTATATTATGATCAATCGTTATGTTTCCATTACAGTAACGTCATACTGCCATACCACTATTAATGCAATGTGGAAGTGGAACCTCAGAATAAAGGTTTTGTCTCAAAAGTTCTGTAGGAGCTGTTTTTATAAATACATCGGAAAAACTTCCTAAATCATCGAGGAACAAATTAACGGCATGATCTGTGCGGAACAGGGTAGAACTTCATGCAGCGGAAAACAACGTACAATCAACGGTTATTAAAGAAAAGTAATGTAAATATTGTTACTTGTGCTATGCAAAAAATAATTTGTACAAATTACGCATTTTTTGTCCTGACCTTCATTCTGAAGACTGGTTCTATCCTGTACAGGTCTCTTCACCTCTGCTTAACCACCACAACCTACAGTCACCAGAACTGACGGACTGCATCAAACCTGAGTCCTCCTCTACAGTTTTTACCTCTCTGCTTACCACACTTCCCTCTATTGACAAATTGACCTTCCGGCCTCAGGATGTGTTCCATCAAGCGATAACTTCTTTTAAACAAGTTGTGCCGTCAATTTATTTCCTCTTCACTTTCACTCAATGTCTCTTCTAGGGTTATTCGATCTAAATATCTAACCTTCGGCATTCTTTTATAGCTCCACTTTTAAAAAGATTGTATTTTATTAATGTCTGCACCTTTCACTTCGGTACAAGTTTACACTCCAGGCAAATACGTTCAGAATAGGCATCATAACACTTAAATTTATATTCGATATTAAACAAATCAACACTCGTGCTACCCATCCTGCAAACATTGACCAACTGTGTCGGATACGTACCAAATAGGGTCATTAGGGGATATTGTGAGGCGTAGCACCTATTACCACAGGTTTGTTGACCAACTGAACGTCGCGGAGACGACGAGAAGCCTAAACTGGCAAACGCTTGAAGACAGACGCAAACTATCTCGTGAAAACCTGAACACCTACTTATACAGTTCCAAGAACTAGTAATAAGTGAAAAATCTAGAAATATTCTAGGAACTATTATGTATCGCTCCCATAGCAACCGTGAGGGCAATATTAAACCAATCACAGTACGCACAGAAGCATTTACGAGCTCTAAAAGCAAATGGAACGAGATGCTACCCTAATACATGGTACTTAAGGGCGTACCCTCTTACATGCACTTCACAGTTCTTTGAAACCTATAGATGTACCTGTAGATGTAGAATTATCTTTTCCGGAACTGTTTACTTTGCTATTGTTAGTCGGCCTTTTATTTATTCTCTATTTCGGTCAGCATCACTTAGATTGCTGCCGAATTATCAAAACTCGTTTGCTAGTTTTAGTGTTCTATTCACTAGCATAATTTCTTCAGAATCACCTGATAAAATTCAAGTACGTACCATTATGCTTGTTTTACTTTTGCTAATGTTTACCTTGTAATCTCTTTTCAAGCCACTATAAATTCCGTTGAACTGATGTTCCGAGTACTTTTCTGCCTCCGACAGAAAAACAATGACTCTTCCATGCACTTTAAAGTTTTTCTGCAAAGTATAGATGCTAATGTATATATAAAATATCAGTTTCATGTCAAAGAATTCGAGAGAGACGTCTGAGTAGCGTAAATTATTTTCGAACAACGTTCATCTTAGGACTATTTAAATTGAGCGAAGTGGTGAAATAGTTAAAACATCGGATTGGCATTCAGGAGGACTTGGATTCATTTCCTCGTTCAGCAACCCAGATTTAAACTTTCCGTATTTTCCCGGTAATCGTTTAAGGCGAATCCTAAATGGTTCCCTTCAAACGAGCACGGCCAATTTCTTTCCCCAATTTTGTCCCCAGTGAGGTCATCATGATAGCTGTGGTAAAGTCTAATCTCTTTCCTTCCTTCCGAAAACGAGTTCATTCGAGACAGATGTCGAGCTTGGATCGGACGAGAATTTCGAAAGAAATTGTTCTACTTTTCGAATGTATTGAAAATCATGATCAAGTGAGTCGGTTGGAGATTTTTAAAGACGGTCCTCCTTAGTGTGAGTTCAATGTTTCAACTACTTCATCACACTGCTACGTTTCTCTTGTGATGAATGAAAATTATTGGGAAATAATGACCACTTTTGACATTTTTGAAACAGGAGTTTCTTATTATATTTGTTCAAACTAAATCACAGAAGGTAACTTAGTAGTATTTATGGTTCGTTAGAGTATGACGGACATAAATGTGATCACTACACCAGCCCAATTACTTATTTAGTCTGTTCGTATAAATAATTTAGTGGAATATTGGAGTTTGGTTCCATTTATCCCTCTCATACCCACATACAAGCAATTCAAATGCATGATACACGTTAAGCTATTTACAGGAAGGTATGGTATGCCTCTCTTCTCACGAACATTGTGTGTGGTCGTGATGTAGTGTGAGAAAAGACCTCGATGAACTGAAAGAAACACCAGAGTGGGATTTCGCAGCTACGTCGTTCCCTCTAGCAGGCTCCATTCCCACTTCAGACACGCTGTGGATTCGAAATTAGAAGTTACCGAGTGTATTCTACAGATTGACAAAAATAAAAACCGAACTCATCGTACATGAGTTCGTGTCTGTGTTTGTGTTTGTGGAGAATACAACATAAATAAATATAACAATACCCATCAGTAACTAAAGAAGAGATAGCAACTGTGTCGGCTAGAGATGATTCTCCATCGGCACGCAGCTAAGCAAAGAATGGGCAAGGCGTGAGATACCAGACCGCGCACAGATCTCGCGTCCCCGTCGCACGGGACACTCCACCTACAAGATCGTGCTAGCACTGAGCTCTTCGCCTACAACCTCGTCTAGGGTGTGCCGTGAGCACCTCACTTCCGGATAAAACATCACAATCAAATTCATCAGCAACCTTTTCGTTACGAGATAGTAAAGCCATCTCTTCACAAGGGTACCTCTCTCACCACATGCCAGAGGAAACGATGATTAATATGGGAATACGAACACTGTCGTTTAACGTTAGAAGCGTGGAAACACGTAGTCTGGACGAATGAGTCGAGATAAAGGTGGGTACACGCTGCTAGCAGAATACGAGTGCATCGAAAACCACGTGACGTGATGTATCCCATTTCTTAATACGGCACCACTGAGAAAAATGGTGGACGTAATCTATTGCTTGAATCCTTAAGTTGGAAGAAATGTGGCGTTTTGGGCGTCTGCCACCGTCTGTCATTGACTAACTATGTGGCAACCTACTGTCAGATCGTATGGTTCAAATGGCTCTAAGCAATATGGGACTTAACATCTGAGATCATCAGTCCCCTAGAATTAGAACTACTTAAACCTAACTAACCTAAGGACAGCACACACATCCATGACCGAGGCAGGATTCAAACCTGTGACCGTAGCAGTCGCGTAGTTCCGGACTGAAGCGCCTAGAACCGCTCGGCCACCGCGGTCGGCTCATATCGTATGTATCCGTTTGTTACCCACCAGCACACCCCAGGCACCCTGTCCCTTTAGTAAGCTAATGCATCATCCCATCGCACTCTAATTCTGTCAGAATAGTTAGAGGAACTTCTCACAGACTTATCTGTTCTTTTGCGGTCTCCTACGCCACGTGACCATAATCCCAAGGAAGACATCTCGGATATCAGGACATCATTGAGCATTGAGCATTGAGCAAGGAGGTGGTTTCAATAAATTTATGTGAGTATGGGTGCCAGATGATTTTTGTGGGTCTGGATGGGTAGCTAAGGATTTGGTATCTCGTGAAATTAGCCCCACGTCGCCTTGGCGCCAACATCACTACTGGACAGGTGACGCTAATTCAGTTGTTGATTCGTGTATGTTAGTTGAAAGAGTAATACAGAACTGGGTCGAGAGAGACAATGAAACAGACCGGTTGTACAAGGCTAGCGTAAGCTGTGAGGCATGAATAATCAGAGTTTTAGCTTAGAAAATTCATGTTTAAACTAAACCGTAGATACATGGATTTATTCCACCTACATTTATACATATATTCCGGAAATCTGCATTGCGATGAATAGCAGAGGATACTTCTGGAACCACTATCATTTCCTCCCTTTCCTGTTCCATTTACAAATTGTGCGTGAGAAGACGGTCGGTAGGTCTCTTTATTATCTCTAATTTGTCTGCTTTCGTGTTGTAATAATTTCGCGAGATATATGTGCGAAGACGTTGTACACTATGTGATCAAAAGTATCCGGACACCCCAAAAAACATACGTTTTCATATTAGGCGCATTGTGCTGCCACCTACTGCCAGGTACTCCAGATCAGCGACCTCAGTGGTCATTAGACATTGTGAGAGAGAAGAATGGGGCGCTCTGCGGAACTCGTGGACTTTGAACGTGGTCAGCTGATTGGGTGTCACTTGTGTCATACGTCTGTACGCGAAATTTTTACACTCCTAAACATCCCTAGGGCCACTGTTTCCGATGTGATGGTGAAGTGGAAACGTGACGGGACACGTACAGCACAAAAGCGTACAGGCCGACATCGTCTATTGACTGATATAAACATATGTCGGGAAACGATTACTTTCAGAGATAAACACGTATTTATAGTAAGAGCTGTGCCACACTAGGTTGCGGATATTAGAAATTGACACAGTCGTTCCATTGGCGCTCCGTCAAATTTGTCGGCAGGGCATTATGACGTCTTACTCAAAGTGCTCTATGGTGGTTATGATCATCTGCTGTGGTTTAGCAAACGGACGTAGTCTGCGCTGCAAAATATCCACAGCGCAGAGTGTCAAATGGTTCAAATGGCTCTGAGCACTATGGGACTCAACTGCCGAGGTCATTAGTCCCCTAGAACTTAGAACTAGTTAAACCTAACTAACCTAAGGACATCACAAACATCCATGCCCGAGGCAGGATTCGAACCTGCGACCGTAGCGGTCTTGCGGTTCCAGACTGCAGCGCCTTTAACCGCACGGCCACTTCGGCCGGCTCGCAGAGTGTCCTCTGATAAGATGTTTGGGAAACTTTTCCAGTGTCTGAAGGACACAGGTACTCTTGCACCTTGGCAGACTGACAGTGGAAGGCCCCGCACAATCCGCACACCTGACATGGAGGATCGTGTGCTACGTTCAGCGGAAGAAACCCCTGGGACCAGTGTGCGATAAATAGCAACAGCACAAGGCGTGTCTCATTCTCTTATCTGGGGGTACTTCATGAATAACTGCTGAACTCATACCATCCACAGCCCTCGTTCAGGCCCTAAGGCCGCAGGATCATCATGGCAGACGGCGGTTCTGTCAATGGCTGTTGCAGAAGTGTGCCGCAGATCCACTGCACATCCAAGATACTATTTACCGATAAGGTAGGGTTCACAAGAGACGGTGTTGTGAATTTCCATAACCAGCATGTATGGGCAGATGTAAATCCCCAAGCAATTCGGGAAAGAGGGTATCAACAGCGATTCTCAATCAACGTATGGGCAGGCAGATTTGGCGACAGATTAATAGAGCGATACGTGCTACCACAAAGGTTAACTGGGGCTCATATCTGGAGTTTCTCAATAAAGTATTGGCTACCTTGCTGGAGGCTGTACCATTTCAGAAACGAATACAAATGTGATTCTTGGACGATGGCGCATCAGAACACTTTCGTCACAATTTGCGCGAACATCTGTCGCAGACACTTCAGGACCGCTGGATTGGTCGGGGCAGCCACAGAGCTTGTCCTGCTCGTTCGTCAGACCTCAGATTTTTGATTATGGGGACAATTGAAGGAATTGGTCTTCGCCACGCCAGGGTCTCGTCTTCAATGCGTGCCAGCAGGTACAACAACAAACAGGTGTACTTCAAAGGGTGCGTCATTCCTTACGCCGGAGGGCAGAAGGATGCATTGTCATGAATGGACGCGATGTTAAACACCTCCTGTAAACGTGTGTTTATTTCAGAAAGTATGGATTTCCTGGCCCATGTTTATTGGACTTATCACAGAAAGTATGCATTTCCGGACCCATGTTTATCGGACTCATTTTTCTTGTTTAGATGAGTGTTACCACCACTCAAACTACACTCCTGGAAATGGAAAAAAGAACACATTGACACCGGTGTGTCAGACCCACCATACTTGCTCCGGACACTGCGAGAGGGCTGTACAAGCAATGATCACACGCACGGCACAGCGGACACACCAGGAACCGCGGTGTTGGCCGTCGAATGGCGCTAGCTGCGCAGCATTTGTGCACCGCCGCCGTCAGTGTCAGCCAGTTTGCCGTGGCATACGGAGCTCCATCGCAGTCTTTAACACTGGTAGCATGCCGCGACAGCGTGGACGTGAACCGTATGTGCAGTTGACGGACTTTGAGCGAGGGCGTATAGTGGGCATGCGGGAGGCCGGGTGGACGTACCGCCGAATTGCTCAACACGTGGGGCGTGAGGTCTCCACAGTACATCGATGTTGTCGCCAGTGGTCGGCGGAAGGTGCACGTGCCCGTCGACCTGGGACCGGACCGCAGCGACGCACGGATGCACGCCAAGACCGCAGGATCCTACGCAGTGCCGTAGGGGACCGCACCGCCACTTCCCAGCAAATTAGGGACACTGTTGCTCCTGGGGTATCGGCGAGGACCATTCGCAACCGTCTCCATGAAGCTGGGCTACGGTCCCGCACACCGTTAGGCCGTCTTCCGCTCACGCCCCAACATCGTGCAGCCCGCCTCCAGTGGTGTCGCGACAGGCGTGAATGGAGGGACGAATGGAGACGTGTCGTCTTCAGCGATGAGAGTCGCTTCTGCCTTGGTGCCAATGATGGTCGTAGGCGTGTTTGGCGCCGTGCAGGTGAGCGCGACAATCAGGACTGCATACGACCGAGGCACACAGGGCCAACACCCGGCATCACGGTGTGGGGAGCGATCTCCTACACTGGCCGTACACCACTGGTGATCGTCGAGGGGACACTGAATAGTGCACGGTACATCCAAACCGTCATCGAACCCATCGTTCTACCATTCCTAGACCGGCAAGGGAACTTGCTGTTCCAAAAGGACAATGCACGTCCGCATGTATCCCGTGCCACCGAACGTGCTCTAAAAGGTGTATGTCAACTACCCTGGCCAGCAATATCTCCGGATCGGTCCCCCATTGAGCATGTTTGGGACTGGATGAAGCGTCGTCTCACGCGGTCTGAACGTCCAGCACGAACGCTGGTCCAACTGAGGCGCCAGGTGGAAATGGCATGGCAAGCCGTTCCACAAGACTACATCCAGCATCTCTACGATCGTCTCCATGGGGGAATAGCAGCCTGCATTGCTGCGAAAGGTGGATATACACTCTACTAGTGCCGACATTGTGCATGCTCTGTTGCCTGTGTCTATGTGCCTGTGGTTCTGTCAGTGTGATCATGTGATGTATCTGACCCCAGGAATGTGTCAATAAAGTTTCCCCTTCCTGGGACAATGAATTCACGGTGTTCTTATTTCAATTTCCAGGAGTGTATTATACACTTTTTTTTTAACATTCTGGATGTATAAATGATCTTACGGACGGTGAAAATCCTAGTCTTCTGCTGTTTTCTGATGATGCTGGTGTGTACGTCGAGGTGTGGTGTCGTTGTGTGACTCTAGGAGGATACAAGATAACTTAGAAAAAATTTATAGTTTGTGTGATGAATGACAGATATCTGTAAACGCAGAAAAATATAAGTTAATGCAGGTGAGAAGGAAAAAAAACTCCTACGATGTTCTACATCTACATCTACATCTACATGATTACTCTGCAATTCACATTTACGTGCTTGGCAGAGGGTTCATCGAACCACGATCATACTACCATTCCACTCCAGAACAGCGCGCGGGAAAAACGAACACCTAAACTTTTCTCTTCGAGCTCTGATTTCCTTTATTTTATTTTGATGATCATTCCTACCTATGTAAGTTGGGCTCAACAAAATATTTTGGCATTCGGTAGAGAAAGTTGGTGACTGAAATTTCGTAAATAAATCTCGCCGCGACGAAAAACGTCTCTGCTTTAATGACTTCCATCCCAACTCACGTATCTGCCACACTCTCTCCCCTATTACGTGATATTACAAAACGAGCTGCCCTTTTTTGCACCCTTTCTATGTCCTCCGTCAATCCCACCTGGTAAGGATCCGACACAGCGCAGCAATATTCTAACAGGCGACGAACCAGTGTAGTGTAAGCTGTCTCTTTAGTGGACTTGTTGCATCTTCTAAGTGTCCTGCCAATGAAACGCAACCTTTGGCTCGCCTTCCCCACAATATTATCTATGTGGCCTTTCCAACTGAAGTTGTTCGTAATTTTAACACCCAGGTACTTAGTTGAATTGACAGCCTTGAGAATTGTACTATTTATCGAGTAATCGAATTCCAACGGATTTCTTTTGGAACTCATGTGGATCACCTCACACTTTACGTTATTTAGCGTCAACTGCCACCTGCCACACCATACAGCAATCTTTTCTAAATCGTTTTGCAACTGATACTGGTCTTCGGATGACCTTACTAGACGGTAAATTACAGCATCATCTGCGAACAACCTAAGAGAACTGCTCAGATTGTCACCCATGTCATTTATATAGATCAGGAACAGCAGAGGTCCCAGGACGCATCTCTGGGGAGCACCTAATATCACTTCAGTTTTACTCGATGATTTGCCGTCCATTACTACGAACTACGACCTTCTTGACAGGAAGGTTCGAGTACATCATTAGGAGTGTGCTGTTTGACAGAGTCACGTCGATTAAATACCTAGACATAACGTTGCAAAGATATATGAAATGGAACGAGCGTGTAAGGATTGAAATATGGAACGCGAGTGGTCCGCTTCACTGGGAAAGTTTTAGGGATGTGCGGTTCATCTGTAAAGGTGACCGCATATAGAACGCTAGTGCGATTAATTCTTCAGTGCTACTCGAGTGTCTGGGATCCCCACCAGGTACGGATAGGGAAGACATCGAAGCATTTCAGAGGCGGGCCTAGATTTGTTACCCTTAGGTTCGATCAACATGCTACGGGAACTTAAATGGGAATCTTTAGAGGGAACACAACTTTATTTTCGAGGGACGCTATTGAAAAAAAATTACGGAATCGGCACCTTAGGCTGACTGCAGAACGATTGACTGAAGAGCGCCAGCGTACATTTAACGTAAGGACAAGGTAGATAAGGGAAATCGGGACTCATACGGAGGTTTACGGACAGTCGGCTTTCCCTCGCTCTATTTGCGAGTGGAAAGGGGAAGGATAATGGTTTGTAGTAGTGCAACGTACCTTCCGCCATGCATTGTACGGTGACTGGCAGAGTATTTACGAGGGATATTCGGATAGTAAGGAAAGATAGGTCGCGAAATGGAAACCACAGTGAAAATCAAAATTGTTGTAATTGCAACAGTTAGCTACAACTTCCAGCTACTTATCTCCATAGTCGCCGATCCGACTTAGACGTTTGTCGTGACGTTGTACCAGCTTTACTATACCCTCGTTATAGAAGGCAGCCGCCAGTGTTTTCCACCAATTCCCTGCGCTGGCCTACAGCTCGCTGTCTGTGCCAAAATGTTGTCTTCATAGCCAGCGGTTCATGTGAGCAGAGATGAAACACAGAGGGAGAGAATTACGGATTGCTTTGTGGGTAATCAAACATTTCCAATTGAAAACGATGCAGGAGCATCTTCATTGCCCCTGGGGAATGTGACTGAGAACTGTCTTGAATAAGAAAACGAACGATAGTTATGTAATGTTGGCTGCATAGCTTCAGGCGAAATTTCTCACCAGGTCCTCGTACTTCACTGCGGTTTCCATTTCCCAACCAATTGTTCCTTGCTTTCCGAATAGCCCTCGTATGTAGGTGTACATGAATGAAGACAGGAACTTGGAACGAATTTTATCTAATGCATTGACACTGATAAGTTCGAATTTGCGGCAGTTGTAAAATAGAAATTCGTATGGTTGCCGGTAGGGGGTCTTCCAGATGCAGCTAGCTCGTTCGCCCACTCCTTACCCATGTGGGAGGAATATGGGGAACACAGCAAGCACATTGCGTAGTCGATCACGAAAAAAACTCTCTAAAGCTTCATGATTTACAAGAAGTTCATTTTTGCCAAGAAGACGTTTACACGAATCAAGTACCCGAAAATTTGCTGATCTGACTCTTCGCTGAATTGAAGGAACATGCTGAAAACTCCCTTTTTCTACAAGACAGAGTACCAGTGCACTTGCACCTGCATATCTTCATGTTAGACTATTTTTTTGACGATATGCTGCCTCAGTTACGGATCGCCCATAAGGGACGTACGGATCTCGAATTGTACCAGTGATCCCCAAGGTCGCCTGATCTCACGGTGTGTGTGGATTTGTGAAAGACTCCAGCTGTGTGTCTCTGCATCGAGCTATTTGAGGTGAAATGCGGTGACACGTAGGGTGAAGACATGCTCGCAAAGGAATGCGACGGGTTTGACTATATTCTGGATGTTTGTCGTGCATCCTGTGGACAGTATGTTGAAGGACTGTGCAAGGTATATCAATACTTTGCCCGCCTTCGTAGCTGACTGGTGACCGTGAGAAACTGGGTTCAATTCGCGGTACTTCGAACAATATTTGCTTGATGGGAGGACTGGATCGGTTTCCACTCACCCTCGTTATGCAAACTATCGAGATACTTCAACGAGAAGTTGCGGCTCAAAGGTCTGCAAAACCGATAACGGCAGGGAGAGACGTGTGCTGAACCCACGCTCCTCCATCCCGCTTCCAAATGAAACCAGTGTCTGAAAAGGGAGAAAGGAAGAGCAACGTTTAGCGCCTCGTCGACATCGAGGTCATTAGAGAAGGAGCACATGATCGGACTATGTCAAGGATGAGGAAGGAAATTAGCTGTGCCCTTTCAAAGGAATCATTCCAGCATTTGCCCCGAGGGATTTTGGGAAATCACGGTAAACCTAAAGCTGGATGGCCGGACGCGGCTTTGAGCCGTCGTCCTCCAGAATATGAGCCCAGTGTGGTAACCACTGCGCCACCTCTCTGTGTCACTGACTGAGGATAACACGGCAATCGGTCGGTCCCGATTGGCGCTTCCGGGCCAGAAAGGCAGAGCAGATGAAAACATCGATTCAAAACTTAATTGCAAAAGTATTCCAAGGTTGTATGTGCATGCATCTAAAATGCATGCCCTTGTAAAATGGGATGGTACTTTCGAAAGTATTACAGTTTTAGTCCTATGCGTAAATAAAATTTCCTCCATAATTCCTATCTTCATTCATGTAGGAGATATAGCCACGCGAAATTGGATGAATCTGTTTGAAATACTATGTAGATTGTTCACATCGTCCGCAGCTCGTGGTCGTGCGGTAGCGTTCTCGCTTCCCACGCCCGGGTTCCCGGGTTCGATTCCCGGCGGGGTCAGGGATTTTCTCTGCCTCGTGATGACTGGGTGTTGTGTGATGTCCTTAGGTTAGTTAGGTTTAAGTAGTTCTAAGTTCTAGGGGACTGATGACCATAGATGTTAAGTCCCATCGTGCTCAGAGCCATTTGAACCATTGTTCACATCGCCCGTTTTCAGGTCGTTCTGAGCACGCTTCTTCAACAGTGATTCGTGTGTGCAACCAGTGATACAACTGTGTTAACCTCGCAATTTGATCACCCCATCAGACGACCAATATCTGGGCACCACGGTTGCAAAGCAATGACCGGCCCGCATAGCCGTGCGTGTTAAAGCGCCGCTTCAAGGTCGGGGAGATGCGCCGTCCCCGGAACGAATTCGCCCAGCGGATTAACGACGAGCGTCCGTGTGCCGGCCACCCTGGTGATGCGTTTATTAGGCGATTTTCCATACCCGACAAGGTGAATACCAGGCTGGTACGCAAGCCCGCCTGAGTTATACGATGTGTAAACTTTTAGGTAACTTTCGCACGCTTTCACGTGAATAACACTACAACCAGACAGTTGGGCTACACACACTCCGTAACGGCGTGGCGACAGCGAAGGTATTCGTTCACCATCCAATTAACCATGCTCCATCCAATCATAACCTGGCCGACACTGCGCAGATACGGGACAAAGGCACAAGAAGAAGAAGAACGAGAACAAGATGGTTACAAACGACTCTACTGTTTCGTTCATTGTATTATGTGTGGAACTGCGTCGACTGTTTAACTTTGTCTGCTGCGGGCCGAGCTGCTGGCATGCGTAACATTCCGTCAGCTTCTACTGATCGGAAGCCAGAAACACCTCAGATTCCATTAGATATGTGGGCGTCGTCAGTCGCATGTTGAGTGCCTCTTACCTTTTTTTTTTAACTTCCAGACGAATTCCGCTTCAGCCCGTCCTACGTGTTTTGTTTTTGCATTGCGTTTTCGGCTACCATATAGATTCTTATAGTGGGCCGTAGTGTGGTATATTTGCATACAATCTCAACGGCAAATGATTAACAATTAAAATTTAATGTTATGTAGCATGTAATTTCCTAAATAAGAACAGAGCTCAATATAACAAAATAACTATAATGGTACTGATCGGAGTCTGGCAGCCGGAACTTTTGAGCGGCACGGAGCGCGCGTGCTTGTGAGTCGTAATAATGGTCGTATATAAAGGCGAATGAGTGCGTGTTTCAACTAATTTAAAGAAGCATCCATCCGCGCCTGATGGCAAAGCCCAGAGAAACTGGTTCAACATACACTCCACCGTCTACTGTCCACCGCTTAGCGGGGATCCGAAGTGAATGCAGATATAGCCATCACGGCGGTAAATAACATGTCATTTCTTGCAGCTTCATCTCCATTAACAGAAGGGGCGGGATCGGCGCAGCACAGCGCACCGGATACATAAACAGCACGCGTACAAATTACGCGTTGCATAATGATCACGATTTAAATTGAAATGTGGTCTGGCCGGCCACGCCACCGAGAACGTTTTCGAATACCGGTCGCTCCCGTTATTACAGCTGGTGGACTACAATACAGTTGCTACAAAACCGGACGTAGGCAAACAGGCGGCGCTAGCTAGCCGGATTTTAAAGAGACGTCGCGCAGACAATAGCTCGCCGCCGAACCTAGCAGGCCGCACCAAATGAAATCGTACACGACGAGGGATGCAGGGCGCCGGCCCGCCACCGCACTCCTGTCATATTATTAAATAAGATTATCCTAAAATGCCAGCTACGGTATAAATAAAACAGGAGGAGAACAGGTTAGTCATAGAGCGGAAACAGGTTTGCGTTTTTGTGGTCGGAGCAGCCGCCGCCGGCCGGCCCGCACCTGCCTGGCTGCCTCGGGCAGCGGCGCGCGGCTGCAGCGCTCCGCACATCCACCTCGCCGTCATCTGCAAGAACCACCAACGGTGCATACGAGAAATGCCTCTGTGAAACACCTCAGCGGGCGCTCACAAAAACTCGCCATCACCAGAATGAAAGCAACTCGGAATAACAGGACTTCAGATGCTCCGTCCTCCGATCTTAAGTACGTGGCACACCGTTCGTGACCTACATCAACCATCTCCCTGACAAGAGGGAGATTGAGTTAATAATTAAATCACTAAAGACCAAGAACTCTCATGGATATGACGGGGTATCTAGCAGAATACTGAAGTATTGTTCTATGTATGTGAGCCCAGTACTTAGCCATATCTGTAACTTTTCCTTTAGGACTGGTCGGTTTCCTGACCGATTAAAGTACAAGGTAGTGAAGCCACTTTATAAAAAGGGAGACAGGGATAATGTTGACAATTTTAGACCTATTTCTATGCCATCGGTGTTTGCTAAAGTTATCGAGAAGGTTGTATATACAAGGTTACTGGAGCATTTAAATTCACATAATTTGGTGCCAAATGTACAGTTTGGTTTTAGAAATGGTTTAACAACTGAAAATGCTATACTCTCTTTTCTGTGTGAGATTTTGGATGGATTAAATAAAAGGTTGCGAACGCTAGGTGTTTTCTTTGATTTAACGAAGGCTTTTGACTGTGTTGACCACAAAATATTACTGCAGAAGTTGGACCATTATGGAGTAAGAGGAGTAGGTTACAATTGGTTCGCCTCTTACTTTAAGGACAGAATGGGCACACTATAAGCGAGGCGGAACAGTTCAAGTTCCTAGGCGTTCGGATGGATAGTATGCTGTTGTGGAAAGGCCGTGTCCAGGATCTTGTTCAGAAACTAAATGGTGCTTTATTTACCATCAGAACAGTATCTGAAATAAGTGACAGTTCAACACGAAAAGTAGTCTACTTCGCATATTTTCACACACTTATGTCGTATGGTATTATTTTTTGGGGTAATTCTTCTGATTCAAAAATGGTGTTTTTGGCTCAAAAACGGGCTGTTCGAGCTATATGTGGTGTAAGTTCGAGAACTTCTTGTCGACCTCTATTCAATAGTCTGGGAATTCTGACATTGCCCTCACAGTATATATTTTCTTTAATGTCGTTTGTTGTTAGCAATATTAGCCTGTTCCCAAGAGTTAGCAGCTTTCACTCAGTTAATACCAGGCAGAAATCAAATCTGCATGTGGAATGCACTTCCTTGACTCTTGTGCAGAAAGGAGTGCAGTATTCTGCTGCATCCATTTTCAATAAGCTACCACAAGAACTCAAAAATCTTAGCAGTAGCCCAAACTCTTTTAAGTCTAAACTAAAGAGTTTCCTCATGGCTCACTCCTTCTATTCTGTCGATGAGCTCCTGGAAGAGCTAAAAAATTAAGCAAATTCCAGTGTTACATTGTTGATTTTCTTTATTTAAACTTAAGACTTATAGCCTGAATATGTTTTTTATATTTCATTTTATCTGTTTCTACTGTCGTGTTATAATTCCATGTATTGACTCGTTCCATGACCATGGAGACTTCTCCTTAATTTGGTCCCACGGAATAATAAATAAATAAATAAATAAAACGTTAAAGGCTTCATCAAGAAAATTAATATCTGCTGCTAATACGAGCATTCTGATCACTCATCCTATTTTGTTTATTCGAAACACCATCAAGATAACTGAAGAATAAGCTTATACTTCTAATTAATATACAGAAAGGTATATAAACGATAGTAGACGTAGCAAAGTCCTGGCAGTCCACGTGGAAGCGATACTGTGAAACTGCTTTGATCATCTTCTTCTGGTCCGTATACTAAGACTCGTAAGCAGTAGCTCTGTAGTTCTGGATGGTGCGTGGTATTTAGCTGGTCGTCTTAATTACAAAAAGGAAGGGCCTCACGGCAGAGAGGATCTTTGGTCAATTTCACGTTTAGGGGTATTGAACTTAAAAATTAAACCTGATACAAAAAACAAGTCTTTGCGGCAATATATGACTATAAACACTCTTTTAGCACATGTTTAGCACTGTTTATTGGACAGACATGCAAGGCTATAAAAAGTATGATCATTACAGAAAACAGCGTGAGAAATACTATACAATTTTAGTAAAAAATGTTACACGTGCGTCATTTATATAGCGTTCAGTTGTGGGAGATGTGCAACTATTTAGCAACGTTCTTTTATATTTTAAACGATACATTGAAGAATGTCACCATTCTTCTAATTACCATTCTTTCCACTAATGTTATGAATATCATTTGGTAACTTTAAGTAGAATAAACATAGAACGAAATATATTTTAATCTGTTTTCTGTCTTTTTTACAACTGCTAATGGTTTTCCTCTGGGTTACTTGAGAGTCATTACAATACTGTTAATTTCAGATGACCAGTCTTTTAAATGTTTTGTGACACTAACGTCATAGTAATCGTCACCCTGGAGTTTGTTTTACATTAGGCTTTTCTTTCCAGATCTTCCTGACAGATTTTACTTCTATCCAAAGTCGGTTATTTCGATTTGTTAAAACTGAGTTCACGGTCATGGAGCAGCAGAAATAATGGCATTTTATGTACGCCACATTCTGTTCCTGATTTCTGCATGTTTTTATGTTTTGTAATTTATGTGAATGGAAAGTATGTTGCTTCCATCTCATCTTGTTCTGGATGTGACTCAAACGAATATCTTACGATTAGAAAACTGTAAGTAGGATTGAACGTTTTACATAAGCTGTTTCATAAACTGGGAAGCATCTTAAACAATTTACTTACCTTGTTTGCAAGTTTCATACTTGTATTTTGACAGTGTGGAAGGCTCTGCGTATTTCTCTACATAGCTCTAATGCCACTACGCAGGTGACAGAATCTCAAGTTGTGAAATTGTTTGTTCACTTTACCATATGCATAACTCTAGTCAGACTGTGACATTTTATACTTTCTTAACCACACTTACGTAGCTTTAAGTTTAAAACATTCCTTAAACATCTGACTGACTAGAAAATGTTGCTGAGCACGGTGGCACAGTGGTACAGTTATAAGACTCGCAACCATCAAAAGTGGATTGAAAATTCCCCTCTCGACGTCCAAATTTAGGTTTTCCCTGGTTTCCATAAATCGATTAAGGTGAAATTATGAATAACTCCCTCGAAAAAGACATAGCCAATTTAAATTTATAACCTAACGTTACACGAGTTTTTGCTCTGTCCATAATGACCTCGTTGTCGTTCTCTCTTATAGTGAATGTCACGTATTAATCTGTGGAACAATACTGAAAGTCAGCACCACTATTATATGACCCAAGGGAGCTTTCGTAAGCAGCTTTCTCTGTAGGAATTACTGATTTATGGCCCAATTTGCCAATGACATCTTAAACATCCACTTACTACAACGTATATTTAAAACGTTTATTCCCTTCTTTTCCCGCCTCTCCAACACGCATCAAGCAAAAGTATTGTCACCAGAATTCTCACACGTGGCGTGGTGATCATAGGTCTCATAGTTGGCGAAATCTTCATTTCATAGTACACGTCTTTGCCGTCGTCGCTTCCGCCGCAAGGGCACGATAATATGATATTAAATTATTCATTACAGGATACTATGAGCTTACTGATGACCCACAGTGAAACGACACAAATTTACAATAATGTGCCATTTACTTTTAGGCCTTGTAATGTTAGCCGGCCGACGTGGCCGTGCGGTTAAAGGCGCTGCAGTCTGGAACCGCGAGACCGCTACGGTCGCAGGTTCGAATCCTGCCTCGGGCATGGATGTTTGTGATGTCCTTAGGTTAGTTAGGTTTAACTAGTTCTAAGTTCTAGGGGACTAATGACCTCAGCAGTTGAGTCCCATAGTGCTCAGAGCCTTTTTGAACCTTGTAATGTTACGGATTTTTTGTATAATGCAACTAAAGCGAGTAATCAGAAGTTGTGTAGGGCCATATGATCATGTTGTAGATCTCTACTCAGTGAAGTAGAAAGATTTGCGATACTATACCAGTTCATTCACGAACTGAATCTGTGCCTAATAACAGAGATAAGTTTCAGATTAACTGTGGTACATATATTCACTGTATCAGCTTCACGCTGTTTACAGTCCGCTGACAATAAATGCGAATTCATTCTGTAGCGCTGGTAGGTGGTTGTGCAAGAAACACAAGAACGAAATGTGCTGTTGCCTGAAGAGTGACTGCTGCTGACGAATATTCAGGAACATGTGAGTTTCATGGCTTCTGTTGGGTACCTCATGCTTGTCATTCTCCACCAAACTGAACGATCGTCAAAAACTGTGAGCAAGTAGTTTAACTTGGATAGAATGGAGACGGATAATTGGGAAATAAATTTAAAAAATCAGATTTATGAAGCTCGAATCAATTTCCTAAAAATATATTTCTAAAAATAAAGCTTCCTCGTCGACGCTGCATGTCGCTTGTATAAAATCATTTTCAGTGTGTGCTAAAGAACATAGAGGCTTAGTTATTTGTCTTTTTGTGATACTGAAACTTTAAAAATTATTGAACTATTGCACTACTAGGCGATATGGTGGCAGTGTTATATATTTGTGCAAATTCACTATGTAACGCTAATTGTACAGGTAATATTAGTATAAAGTCGTTAACTGTAGTATTCGCTGACTGAAACAAACCTATGCTTAATTTGATATTTGGTAATGCATCAAACAAAATCTGTACGCCGAAACTCGCCAACCATGTCTTCCTGACGAAACACTGACATTTCCGATAAGAGTAAAATAGTCACTAAGCTGGTTCTCCGGCGGAACAGTTCGTTCCTACACGCTATGATTTCATAAATCGGTGATGATTGACAATTGTCCTGCTTTGTTACGTTGACTTAAAAACTCTTTCTTGGGTTCATATTTGAAACGAAAAACTTTGTGTGAGAAGGTACAGTAACTAAATTAGTATAACCTTATGCATACAAGAGAATAATGCTGCGATCTTATATTTAATTAACATGAATTGGTTACTGGGATTGCAATAATGATTTTATTGTAGTTTCTGACATAACTTTAGACGAGAGTACAGGACCTACTCACCTAGCGGACGCTGAAACTCAACTAGCATTCCCCGCTCCTATTTACATTTTATTAGCCCACTGAATTCCAGTATTGGCGAGTGCCTCAGTAAGGGAAATTCTTCATGTATGTGAAAAACGGAAAAGTTGTAGAGCAGTTCGAATTCCACTGAGAAATATAGGTCTTGCCTTAACCGGTTGCATAATCTGGTTTAACAGGTCAGGGACAGGTAAGAACGTACTACCTTGACTAGGATTAACTTCAGAAGAGCTGTGAAAAATTCAAATAACTGCTTAAGCTGCTGACTATTTCACTCTATGTCGCAGAATACGTTGCAGCAATAACAGTTAGCTCATCGCTCACCTGTTCCTCAATATTAATCTATATCAGACGTAAGAGTCTGGCGCGTCACTCTGAATCATGCAGTAATTACTAGTCCACGAAGTGTCGATAGTGCGAGACCTCACCGATTCCAAGAAATCAGCGCCGTGAAGAAGCAAATACACTGACGGAAAACAAATGGCAACACCAAAAATCAGTTTTGCTACATAAACGAAAGTCGGTAGGCGTGTTTCAAAATCTGTGATAGTAGCGCTACCATGAGGATGCAAATCAGGTTTGATCGGACATGGTGACTTGATGTTAGTCAAGAATGCCTTTAAGACAACAAGGGCACCATTATCAACATCTCACTGAGTTTGTCTGAGCTAGGTGGCACAGTGGTTAGCACACTGGACTTGCATTCGGGAGGACGACGGTTCAAACCTGCGTCCGGCCATCCTGATTCGGGATTTCCGTGATTTCCCTAAATCGGGTCCGAAAATGCCTTTTTTTCTTTTTTTTCACTAAGCTTGAGCAAGGTCTTGTAATAGGGCTACGAGAAGCTTGATGTTTCTTCTGCAATACAGCGGAAACACTTGACACTAATGTAGCCAATGTAAACGACTGCTGGCAGCGGTGGTCATGAGAATGTACGATCTCAAGAAGACCGGGTTCCGGACGGCCACGTGGCACTACCGAGGGCGAGGACCATCGTGTTAGATGTATGGCTCTGGCGCATCGTAATAGATCTGCAACAGCAATTTGAGCAGCAACCGGCATCACAGTAACACATCGAACTGCTACAAATCAGTTACTTCAAGGACAGCTCCGGGCCACACACTCTGTATGGGGAATTCCAATGACCCCAAATGCCCGACATTTACCACTTCGGTGGTGTCAATCGAGAGCTCACTTTAGGGCGGGGTGGAGATCTGTTGTGTTTTCTGATGAAAGCTGATTCTGCTTCGGTGCCAATGACAGTCATGTGCTGGTTAGAAGGAGGACCTACAAACAAGCTGTCTGCGTGCTAGACATACTGCACCTAAACCTGGAGCGATGGTCCATAGTGCGATTTCGTATGATAGCAGGAGCACTCTCTTGGTTATCCCACGCACCGTGACTTTAAGACTCTACGTCAGGCTGATGATTCGCCTTCTTGTACTGCCATTCATAAACAGCATTCCACAGAGTGTTTTCCAACAGAATAACGCTCGCCCACACACCACTGTTGAAACCCAACATACTCTACAGAGTGTCGACACGTTGCCTTCACCGCTCGATCACCAGATCTGTCTCCAGTCAAGCACATATGGAAACTCACTGGAAGGCAACTCCAGCGTCATCCACAAACAGCATTAACCGTCCCTGTATTGACCGACCAATTGCAATGGGTATGAAGCTCCAACCCAAAAGCTACCTGTACAACAACTGTGTGCTCTACGTCAGCATTATTGCTCACCATCTGTACCCCTTCATGCTTGAAGTCTTCCCCGACGGTGACGATATCTCCTAGCACGTTAACTGTCCATGTCACACGTCAGAATCACACAACAGTGGTTTGAGGAGCATTACATTAAACTCAGGTTGATGTCCTGGCCACCAAACTTGCCTTATTTGAACCCTAAGGAGCACAACTGTGACGCAGTGGGGTGCCATCTCTGCGCCTACAAGCCATCTGGGGTTACATACCACTAGAAATCCAAAGCAGACAGAATCGTTGCTGTATTGTTTACCAAAGGTAGATCAACACGCCATTAACAAGTGGCCATTATTTTTTGGTTCGTCACTGAATACGGAGTGTATCAGACTCAAATTTGGGGATGATTTCCTCACAACGAAAGAAGTAAGACAATCGCGGGCAAGTGCTCTACCAACTGAGCTACCGAAGCACGACACACGCCCGGTACTCACAGCTTTACTTCTGCCAGTACCTCGTCTCCTACCTTCCAAAGTTTACAGAAGCTCTCCTGCGAACCTGCAGAACTAGCACTCCTGAAAGAAAGGATATTGCGGAGACATGGCTTAGCCACAGTCTGGGGGATGTTTCCAGAATAAGATTTTCACTCTGCAGCGGAGTGTGCGCTGATATGGAACTTCCTGGCAGATTAAAACTGTGTGACCGACCGAGACTCGAACTCGGTACCAATGCCTTTCGCGGGCAAGTGCTCTACCCGAGTTCGAGTCTCGGTCGGGCACACAGTTTTAATCTGCCAGGAAGTTTCATATCAGCGCACACTCCGCTGCAGAGTGAAAATCTCATTCAAGTAAGACTACATAAACAAATACCCAAAAAGCCTTAGTTTTTTAACTACTAATAGAAGAAAGTTCTTAGATGTTTTCAATTTGTGTTAAAAATTTTCTTCGCTTGCTCGTGCACATATACGTATACATGGACTGTCACATACTTTCAAACATCCTCGGACAGTGTAGAATGGTGCGCAGCCTTTCATGGCACTATAACAAACATCCTTTCATAATGTTG
Organism: Schistocerca americana; assembly: GCF_021461395.2. Lineage (NCBI taxonomy): Eukaryota > Metazoa > Arthropoda > Insecta > Orthoptera > Acrididae > Schistocerca > Schistocerca americana. Next base: position 694,862,103 of record NC_060130.1, read on the forward strand.
ATTATGAAAGTATGTCATTCCGTCTTTTCCAACGGTTTCCTTATCTGTTAAAGTGATTTAAAATGCAAACGACGGTCTAGAAGTTTGTGGATACAAAATTTGTCAATAGTTCTTCTCTGGTCGGTGATCGGTAGTCGAAAGACTGCACACGTGGAAGATGACATGCTTACATGGTCTGTCCTTCCAGTACTCGCCATTCGATAGTGTGTGACAAATCTGCCACGGTGGCGTGACGTATGCTAATGCTAAGATCTTCAATAATCAGCAGAATGCGTTCTTCCTTACCAGGCGTTTGCGAAAATGTCGGTCTACATCACTACAAGATTTTTAGCGCTACGTGTCCTGTCTCATCAACGCAACGATGAACAACTGCATAGTTGTATAAAAAGGTTATATTTTCTCTGGAAAGGAGTCTTGATACATCTACGCAGCCTCGCGTCCATTAACATTCGCATGGGCGTAAGAAAACTCATCTCTCTCTGCTCACGAATCTTCCCGTTGTTAATAGGAACACATATATGGTAACTGACTTCAGCTACCATAAATCATATTTTCCAGGTAGACTATTTTCAAATGTTCATCATGACGTCAAGTGTGAAAAAGTCTCCATTGCCCTCAGTTATATGATGGGTGCATCGGCAGAATGAATTATTTTAATAATGTTTCCAGATTATCTAACAAAACGAATTTTAATTATTGATTACAGACTTAAGTGGTTGGATTTTATCTCTCAACCCGTCAACTGTAAATTCTAAAAACCCCTTAAGATAAGCGACAATGACAAGGGGCAGGTCATTATTACGCAGGGCATGAGAACGAGATCTCGAAAATAGCGAAGCTCGTCATTTGTTCGCGTGCTACCGGTGTGAGCATTTACGGAAGCAGATAGAAGAACAGTGAAACTAGCACTAGGCACTACATGAAACTTCCTGGCAGATTAAAACTGTGCACCGGACCGAGAATCGAACTCGGGACCTTTGCCTTTTGCGGGTAAGTGTTCTACCAACTTCGCAGAACAGCTTCTGTTAAGTTTGGAAGGTAGGAAACGACGTACTGCCAGAATTGAAACTGTGAGGACAGGTCGTGAGTCATGCTTGAGTAGCTCAGTTGGTAGAGCACTTGCCCGCGAAAAAGGTCCCATGTTCGAGTCTCGGTCCGGGACACAGTTTTAATCTGCCAAGAAGTTTCAAATGGCTCTGAGCACTATGGGACTTAATATCTATGGTCATCAGTCCCCTAGAACTTAGAACTACTTAAACCTAACTAACCTAAGGATAGCACACAACACTCAGCCATCACGAGGCAGAGAAAATCCCTGACCCCGCCGGGAATCGAACCCGGGAACCCGGGCGTGGGAAGCGAGAACGCTACCGCACGACCACGAGATGCGGGCCAGGAAGTTTCATATCAGCGCTCATTCCAGTGCAGAGTGAAAACTCAATATGGTGCTACATGGTTGGATGGCCACGACTCTTCCCAGAACGTGGGGTTCGGAAGCTTGTTTGATATGTAAAGTATGATATACGGTGATCTGTGGCAGCTCTGCCGAGAGAGCACAATGTTGGTGCACGCGCGAGTGTCTTGGAGCACACCGTTCATCGTACATAGTTGAACATGGAACTAAAAAAATGGTTCAAATGGCTCTGAGCACTATGGGACTTAACATCTGAGGTCATTAGTCCCCTAGAACTTAGAACTACTTAAACCTAACTAACCTAAGGAAATCACAGCCATCCATGCCCGAGGCAGGATTCGAACCTGCGACCGTAGCAGTCGCGCGGTTCCGGACTACAGCGCCTAGAACCGCATGGCCACCGCGGCCGTCTAAACATGGAACTCCGCAGCAGACCATCCCTACGTGTTCGCATACTCACCCCAACTACATCGTCAGTTACGATTCAGTGGGCACGGGACCATCAGCATTCGACCTTCAATCAATGGAAACGTGTCGGCTTTCGTGTGAATCACATTTTTGCTACGCTAGGTCGATGGTCGCCTCCACAAACGCCTTCATCGTAGTGAAAGGCGGCTCGGAACGTGCAGCGCGTCACGGACGCGGACTGTTAAGAACAGTATCATCCTGTGTGAGACATTCTCCTGCGCTTGCGTGGGACATGTGGTAGTAATCAAAGACACGCTGACAACTGCGAACCACCTGCATTCCTTCATGCTTGCTGTCTTCCCTATCATCCTTCAGCAGTATAATTTTCCGTGTCTCGGAGCCAGAACCTTCTACAGTGGTTTGAGGAGCATTATAGGGAATTCATTTTGATGCCTCGGTGACGAAATTCGCCTCATGTAAATCCTATGGAATCCATTTGGGTCGCTATCGGGAGTCATCACTGCGTACAGAAATCAGCAGCTCGTTATTTACGCGAATTACATGACCTGTGCATAGACATCTAATGTCACATACCTCACAGACAAAAAAACAAACTGTCAGTTGCCTGATACGCAGAATCAGTTATGTATTTCGTTCCAAAAACAGACCAACAAACTATTAAGCAGTTGGTCATGATGTCTTGGTTCATCAGTGTACAATTAAGGCGAGGATCACCAATAATCTCCGTAGTGTAGATGCACACTAGGCTCGAACTCTTACGGGAATCGTGGAAATGCCGTGAGTAATGAGAATAGCGGGAAAATGGCACTACTTTCGTAGTACGTGGATAAGTTGAGAATTTACGTCTGACGGGAGGCTTGCTATGGTAGCCCGTGCAGTTGCGTTGACCACTGAGTCCGGATGGCTTAGTGGTCAGAGCATCTACTTAGTAAGCAGTAGACCCTGGTTCCACTCCTGGTCCGGCACAAATTTTCAACTTTCCTCATTGATTTAAATCAATGCCCACTCGCAGCCAATGTCTGTAATTCCTGTGTGTCCAAAAGGTTGATTTTCGGACATACGTTTGTGTAGACTTCTTTATTTTAGAGGGAGTATTTTGCCAGCAAAGTTTATAAGGCATATTTGACACACCACAACTCATAATTTCTTTGAATATTAGAGTATGATATGTGCAGGGTAAGCTGGGAACGATATCTCATACCTAAAGATATGTTGCACGTTCTGATCGTGAGGTAACAAACCGGCTACATTTTACAAACTCGGATATCATGGTCATTTGCCACCGTTCTACTTGATCATACAAGATGGCTATAATTAAGCTTTTGCTAGTTGAGGGAGCCCCCATGAAAAACGAGTGACTCTACAACAATGAAAATTTGTGGAAAAGTTTGTAAGGACGTGGTAAGAGAAATAACCAACGAATCATTGAAAGAAACACATTTTAATTTCCATACGAAAGGACAACAATTTTTTTCTTACCATGTTTACATTTCAAGTTACAAACGTTCTTCAATGTTACGACCATCAGCATCCATAACAGCCTGGAACCGCACTAGAGATTGCTCTACTGCTGCCCGAAATATCTGAGGTGGGATGTGGACCACTGAAGAATGTTCAGCTGTCCTGACACAGCTCATGCACTGCTTGAGTGTCCACATTACGCCCAGCATTCTTAGCCATGGCAACAGTAACTATTTCAATCATTTGTGGCGTAATTGGCCTTCAGTCTTTCCCAGAAGAAGCCATTCCCAAGTGACCAATTAGTTCGAACTTCCGCATTATTTTCTTCAACCCTGGTGCAAAAATAGGACCTCTCCGTATTCCATCAATACGTCGGTCCTAACGAAGGGCAACAGCACGTTTTCTGCTATTTTGATGACCGGGTGTTGTGTGCTGTCCTTAGGTTAGTTAGGTTTAAGTAGCTCTAAGTTCTAGGGGACTGATGACCACAGATGTTAAGTCCCATAGTGCTCAGAGCCATTTGAACCATTTTTTGTTATTTTGACAAAACAGCTTTACGAGTAAAGTGCTGCTCGCCTCGTACCGCCCCATGTTGACTGTCTGCAACTGCAATACACATTGATGCTTGTGTTTCAACGCTATCTCGCCGTACTAGTTCGGCGCTTAACGGCAAGTCATTACACTAATACAACTAACAACGTAAACCTTGCAGCGCAGTCTGAGCATCATTCCAATAAAGTTGAGTACCCATACAGTCAATAGCTTTCCGTCCACACTGGCTCAAGTAGCGAAAGTTTAATTATAACGACACTTTACTTAATAATATTTTTGAGTATGGATGTTAACTAAGGCGAAGGCTACAAATTGAACTTAAGCAAATGAACACTACTGTCAAATATTTTTTTAGAAGTTAAAGTTTCGATTCTCAGTCAGTTGTACGATTTTTTTCTCATGACCACTATCATAGTTATAACCCCTAGTAATGCTTAGTTTATAAGAAAACTAGTTCCAGGACCCGGTGTTGCCTTGGATGCTTAGTATGAGCCACACAAAGTGACTGACCCTTTGCCTTGTTGATACTCATACCGAATGCAAGCCGCATGGGAACTCGCAATCGCTTTAAATCGAAGGACATATTTGAATCAGTGGGTGTCAACGGAGTGGGGGGAATGAATACTTCTTCACCTGCGGCATTCATAAAAATCAGGTTCGTGGTTTCCGGTTCTGACTTCTGCAAATATACGTGAATTACAAAACCAAAAGTTTTGTTATGACAGTTATATCATACATTATGTTTCGATTCCTTTTTAAATTACAGATTAAAATAATATATCTGTAACGCATAATGTACCTAAACTCTAAGATACATACTAATTTCATTTCAGTACAGTTAATTTACTGTAAGAAATATTTTGACTCTAAAAATATGTGCACATGCTTTATTAATAAATATTTCACATATTTATTAATATTCTGTACAAGTGAACACATAATTTTAGTCAGCAGGGGTAAAAAAAATCTTACTTGCTTAACGAAACATACCGATTTAACAGTTTCTACATTGCATGCTGCGAAACCTTCCTTTCACGGACACATGATGAAAATGTATTTACAGTCAGCAAGGGTAGAATTTTACCCAGATCGCATAGAACCGTAAAATAAAACTCTTATCCTAAAGCTTGATGGTATACACCGTTCTTCGTTGTCCATCTGGAATGTAAACAAACGAAATATGCGGCGTGCCGACTCCTGAGCAAGCCACGTATAACTGACCATGAGAAGAACATGACGTGAGCAATTTAATGCCTGTCACTCAAAGTGATTGGCCCTGATGGTCATAGAAAATGTAATTCACATCGGAAAGTGCAATAGATTGAAGTCGAAGGGCATATTTAAATCACTAGGCATCGACGGAATGCGAGGACTGAATACGTCTTCACCTACGCTATACCCTGTTACGTTCGCCAATATGTTCTTTACGGGCAGCTTTGTTCCGTTAAATAGAAGGTGGGTCGATGTTGCGTAATAAGGGATCCTTTTTATTTTAAGTGAGTCTATATGGCGGTAATCCTAGAGACCCAATAGCATTTAAACATTGTGTCGGGTAATGCACAGCTTGCTGTGTATCCATTACTGAATCAATGGACGTAAAACTGCCAGAGTTGCAGAGAAGCATTTCCTTGATAGGTTATTAACGCATTTCACACAGTGATTTTGTGGTACTAAAATGGACCTTATCTCACAGTTCGGGAAATCTCTGGTTCTGTTCGATCTTTTGTTCGGCCCGTGATCTGGTGACATTTGTTGGCATTATATCCACGACCTGCTTTAGCGTTTGTATGGCACTAGATTCTAAAACACGGACTAAAATATCTTCTAGTGTATATGTCTACGTAACAACGGCAACAAATCAGTAAATCAGAGTTGACAACCATATTATGATAGTTTCTCTAGCTTTCGTTTGTGGCTCAAAATGGTTCAAATGCCTCTGAGCACTATGCGACTTAACTTCTGAGGTCATCAGTCGCCTAGAACCTAGAACTAATTAAACCTAACTAAGGACATCACACACATCCATGCCGAAGGCAGGATTCGAACCTGCGACCGTAGCGGTCACGCGATTCCAGACTGAAGCGCCTAGAACCGCACGACCACACCGGCCGGCTCTTTCGTTTGTCCCGCGGTCTAGAGATAGGAACTACATTCAGTTTACCACGATATATTTCGTTTTTAGGCATTTCATTTTTCATTAATTTTCCTCATTGTTTCATCTGAATGCAGAAATTTGAAGAAAATCGGCCAAGAACTTTGAATTAAATCATTCAAGTACATTTCGAGTAGTCTGATAACAACGTTTTTCCGTTATACAGGGTAGTCAAGAGCAAAGGTATGTGTTTTGACAGGTGATAGCATTAGTGATTCTGAACAAAAAACTTGATGTGGACATATGCCCTATTTCGAATGGTTTCTGAGATAGAACACTTTTAATGTCCATTTCTGTCTATTTTCTGTATTATTCATTGACATTGTTTACGACATACCATAGTAGTATAGGGAAAGTTGAGACGAACATTGTGACACAGGACGCTTGCGGTCTATCAAGTCGGAAAACTACCTCAAACTGGCCTACAATACGTATTTAAGCTACAGCGCACTCGTGACGCGCTAGGTTTCCAGTATTCTCGCGAACTCTTCGCACAAACTGTTAGTCCGAAAAAAAAATACGACCTTTTTTGTTGCGAATTTAATTTGCATTAATTGTGTACTGAGACACGTTTCCGTTGGAGTGTGCGGTTTTCGAGTTATTAAAGAGAAACGTACAAAAGTGATATTTAACGTGCTCTATCTCGGAAACCATTCGCAATAGGGCATATATACATATGAAGCTTTTGTTCAGAATCACTAACACTATCGCGTCTCAAAGCATGTACCTTTCCTCCTGATTCGCCCTGAATATTTTACAAATTTTTATATGTTGTGTATATTGACAAAAATATATAGCCTACGTCCACTCAAATGTTCCTTAGGGGATCGTACAGAAATATGAAATAAATCGACCAAGAACTTTTACAGATTCTTGGTACCGACATTTATCCTTTATATATTACATAGATATACACTGACGAAAAAAATAATCGGAATGCCAAGGAGGAGTTGTGCGATATAAACGAAAGTTCGCAGGCGTGTTTCTACATCACAGAGATGATGTTTATTCAGATTTCCCTCCACTCACATAAAAGTTGTGCTAGTAGAGCTACTATGTGGATGCAAATCAGGTTTCCTTTATAAACACGCTGTAACGGTCGCGAGCAATAGTTACCTCTGGGATCTGACGTGGTGAGTTGATGTTAGTCAAGAATGCCTTTAAGGAGACAAAGACGCCATTATCAATACCTCACTGAGTTCGAACTTGTAATAGGGCTACGAGAAGATGAATGATCTTTCCACGACATTGCAGGAAGACCTGGCAGGAATGTAACCTCTGTATATGATTGCTGGTAGCGGTGGTCACGAGAGTGTACAGTCTCAAGAAAACCAGGCACCGGATGGCCACGAGCCACTACCGAGGGTGAAGACCATCGCGTTTGGAGTATGGCTCCGTAGTGTCGTTCTGCATCTGCAGCAGCAGAAGTTGGCACCGCAGTGACACAACGAACTGTTACCAACAGGTTACTTCAAGAACAGCTCCCAGCCAGACGCCCTGTTACGTGCAGTCCACTGATTCCAAACCACGCTTTCTCAACTGCAGTTGTGTCAAGCGACAGATAATTGGAGGGTAGAGCAGAGGTCTGTTATATTTCAGTATGAAAGCTGGTTCTACCTCGGTGTCAGTGATGGCAGAGTGTCGATTAAAAGAAAGCCAGAGAAGGACCTGCAACCAATCTGTCTGCTTGCTAGACACACTGCACCTACAACTGGAGTTATTGTCTGGGGTGTGATTTCGTATAACAGAAGGAGTACTCTCGTGGTTATCCACGCATCCTGACTGGATATTTTTACGACTATCTGGTGATTTGGTCAACAGTGCTGCCATTCATGAATATCATTACAGGGGTTTTTTCCAACAGGGCTCGTCCTCATACCGCTGTTGTAACCCAACATGCTCTACAAAGTGTCGACACGTCCCCTTCGCCTGATCGATCGCTAAACCTGTCTCCAGTCGAGCACATATAAGACATCATGGGATGATGACTCCAACGTCATCCACAAACAGCATCAACCATCTGTGTGTTGATTGGTCAAGTGCTCCAGGCATGGAACTCCAAAAACTAACATCCGGCGCCTGTACAACACATTGCCTGCACGTTTGCATGCTTTCATTCAATATCCTGGCGGATACACTGGTCATTAATGCATCAGCGTTCCACATTTGCAGTACTTACATTAACCTGTAATCTTGCGATGTTAATCACTTAAACACGTTAGCTAGACAAATGTATTCACGAAATTTCATTATTCGACATTAATAATATTTTGGTGATGCAATTTTTTTCCATCAGTGTATGTTTCGAGTGATATTATGAAATCTTATGTAGACAGTGATCTTCCTCTTCTCTTGATGGTAGAGTGTGCGAAATTTCATCAAGATCAGAATAAAAGTGTAGATATGTATGAATTACAAAGAAGCAAACAAACAGGAACTCTTCCTTATATATACAGATATATTAACTGATAAATTCGTTACTGTGCCAATCTTGTAAGATTACGTCCCTCTTTTGTGCCTCTGTCTTATGACGAACGATCATTCTCTCAAAATATTCAGAATAAGAACATGGATTGTAGCAAGCACTGAGATACACAGACATCTCTTCGTAAAGATTAATAGGTGAGTTGTTTATGCAAAACAGTAAAAATGTAAGATTACTGTATGATAACTAGGTACTAAACGAGCTAACCAGTGTCCTTTGCAGTCCGATCGTTAGTAACGTAGAACAAAGAATATTAGCGACAAAGATAAACTATCCAGTGAACTTGTTACTGTCCTCTATTACACACATTATATATTTTCTCTTGGTTAACCATCGAACAATACTGCAGTATAGGACTCAAAATGTTCCGTAGACTTACTTTTCATAAGGGTCCAGCCAGTTCCCGCATCCTAATAAAGAACTGACGATTCAGCTTTCTGACCTACAACTGTGGGTACGTGTTAGAATCGAAAAACATAAATTCATCTACGTAGATACCTTCTTTACATATGTGTAGCAGTTCCTGAGTATATAACATCAGAAACCGACGGACAGTCAATCACTACTAGGAAACTATTTTTAGAAACGAAAACTGGTAATGAATTTTCTTGTCGCCATTTCTCCGAGAGAAAGGAAACATCTATGTCTTGCCTTCAAGACAGATGATCCCATACATAATTCTGAACATACAAACAGAAATTTACGAGTTTGTTCCTGCGGAAGTTTTCCCGTGCTCCACTCCGGGCGGTTTACCTCAGGAGATTAGAATTCCGGGAATGCTTGTGTCGGCTCAGACGGCGTGTCAACAGCTGCACAGCGCTTCCACCTGTTTGTTACCTCTCTTTATATGACATCAAACAGATAATAGTTACGGTGCGCCTTGTTCCTCAGCTAGGCGGGGTAAATGTTTTATGGATCGCCTGACAGACAAGTAGTCCATTTTTAGGCACTGAGGTGGGCTCTCGTGAAGGCGCGTCTGTTGCCACCTTGAGACCCACTGCTGAACCGTGTGCACCCGGTACAGTGCTTCCTGCATAGCAGCCTTTGCACTCGTTGACGAAAGTGTACTTCGTGTGGAAGGACACAAACTACTTTTCTATTATACTCCAACGTTAGTAGGAAACTGGTCTTGTGGTCTTCTGAATTTCCTAATAGTTTAATCTCATTTGTTAGAAACTGTGTTGGAGAAAGTAGTTTTAAAAAACTGATCCCCCTGTCAGTATAAACTTTTTTCCAATTAATTACAGATTTGTATTATATAACTTTTGGAAAGTTTCTCGAAATTAGCGCATTTATATCTAATTTCAGACTTCGTTTATCTGTACGTTATTTGTTCCCCGTGGATTTGCACTGAAATCCATACACTGAGGTAGTCTATCAAAGTTTGCTAACATCTCGCTAATGGTTGTAGCGTTAAAAATCTGTCTGAAACATTCCGTTACTCGCAGTACAAAAATTTCATACCGTACGTGGATTATGAATATGTTTCAGGTGGCGTCGGTGATGAGGACATTAAAGATAGAGCACTAGTCCGGATCTTGCAGGAGTATGAAAAGAAATTCGCTACGTTCTTATCGAAGGAATTATCCCGTTATTAAAAGATTTGTGGAAACAAGGAAAACCTATCTATATTGGAGCATGAATATAGAGCCCTTCAAATGCGATTTCAGTGCATTATCCACTACCCAACCTCTCTCGGTCAATATCCTCGCCAGATGAATGTACCACAATGAATAGTTAATATTTAATATTTGATGCAGTGGGAAATTACAAGCATAAGTAGTTCATAAAATCATGGGCGTCGAGCGGCAACTGCTTCAAAGAGAAATCTTACAACAAGATTAAAAAAGAAAAATAAGTCAGGCACCAACGTATAAGTTACTGATGTATTAGATTTAAACGCATTCCAATAAATTGCAGTGGTAAAGAGTAAGCTTGCAAAACTCCTACAACAGTCTGTAATACACTGCTAAGCGTTCCTCGAAATAACACGTTTACACTTGATCGGTTATATCGACGACGATTTGAGTGATAATATTTACGACACGAAAAATCACATCATCTATATTTTGTATGTCATTGCTGTATGATTTCCTTTGCTGACGTCCTCACACACAAAAATCTGATGTTGCGAGGCACTGAGGCCTTGTCAGTTAATGAATGTGACCACAGCGGTTGATTCACAGTTCAGGTAATGTTACATTTAGTTGACGTGTTACCTCAAGTCCGTTGAGGGCAAGGTTACTTCAGCCTAAAATGATACTCTCCATCGTATATTTATACCTTAAAAATAACTTCCAGAATGAAATTCTTACTCTGCATCAGAGTGTGTGCTGATATGAAACTTCCTCCTAAATTAAACCGTTTGTCAGATCGAGACTCGAACTTGACATCACCATCGTCTTCGGTAATTGCATCATCTTCATTCTCGTCCACATCTTCTGCCACGTTCTCTAAAGCAGCTGGAAGAAGACGAGCAAACAGATCTTCTCCATGTGCAACTCGTCTAATTGCTGGATGAATACTTGAATATACAATTCGTTTCTAATTTTTCCAATTGTACCTCTGAACATTAACTAAATAGAAGGGACAGTCATTAAGGTGATTTTTAGACTTCCTCCACATCAGTGGAATCGCAAATGGCATGCTTTTTTTCTTTCGTATTGTCCACAGTCTAAATCTCTCTCCATAATGGATAATTTTCTTCGAATCTGGACAGTGCTTAAGACGCAGGAATAATATTCCACAATTGCGTGCTATAAATTAAAAACTACACTTTCTGGTTTATGTTATCCGTTACTTTCTCTCAGCAGTGTTCGGTGAGAGCTACCATGGTTAAATAGCGAAAACCTCGGCCGTTTCCTGAGTCCATCCTGGTACAGTTAAGCCAGAGCCCCTACCGATGAGGACCTCGTGTTTTCTCTAACGCTGCTACTCTAACACTTTATTAATGCTTTCAGCGCTTCGAGTAATTTATATTATTTGCAGATACGTTGAACACTTTTTACTTCGAGTACTGCTGGTCGTGCTTATGTTTTACTTTAATGAACATTGAGCACGATATACACGATTAAATAAGTAGTATAAAAGCAGCTCATTTTGTTGAAAGACGGCCTCGTGTCTGTACCAACGTATCCCTAAGTCTATTTCAGAGTAAACCGCACTCGAAAACCGGAATTAATTATAGAAAATCGTCGAGCATCTCACAGAAAAGTAAATCTGTGGACAATTATTTCTTTAAATTAAAAGGCAAATTTATAAAACTCCGTTAATGAGCATGAATAAGCAGTCTCGAAACAAGGTAACACTTCTATTAAGTTTATTTACTTCGTCGGGATACCTTTACGTATAGTGTGTTCGCATTTAACGCACGCGCACATTGCTTGTGTATCTTTCGCGCTTTTCCCTTTATTTATAGCTACGCTGTCAAGCGGAAAACGAGTTCATGCAATTCTGATATGGGATTGCCCGCGCAGTGAAATGAGGTGCGCTAAGCAAACACGTGACCAGCGGTGCGCTGGCAATTACAGCAAAGCCGCAGGTGGGATCGGCCGTTTCCAAAAAAACACGCGCTCTTTGTGGCGCACATCAAAGAAGCAGCTGCCAACGCGCTCCATTCTCTGCGCCGCTTCTGGCGCTCCCACACTGCCCAGCTATCCCCTGTATTCGAGTTTAATGATACTGTAAATAATTTACATTTAATAAGGCATCTGCGATATGTGCATGTGAAGGCATTTACTCGTCTTGTATTTGGCATTTATCTCTTATTGCACATGCTAATATTAAAGCCATATCGTTCAAATAACATTATGAAATAAACTGGGTGTCTACTATTTGTTTGTGAATTGAGTGAATGTAATCAGTTTCTTGAAAAAGTAACTTTCACAGTATCCATCATTTATTAATCAAATAAGTACATTTTACGTTATGTTACGTTTTATTCTTTATGTGCAGAGGGTGATCAGAAACTAAGGTTATATTCTTGGAATTTCATAGCGTGCTGAATACGATAGCGTGCTGAAAATTACGAGGGTGTGCTTTCACTTGCGGAGTTTTTATTCTGTTCTCAACATCGGTCGAGGTATCACATATCACGCATATTACTCGGTCGACTTTCCTGGTTCACTGACGCAGGTTGAAACCCTCTGCTGCTCGACGTTCCGAATTGTTGCGTATATCATAACGGCGTGTAACGTAGGTCGGTGCGTGAGAAGCAGCTTGTTGTAATCGAGCTTCTAACCACAGAAAACATGTATCCAACTGAAATCCATAGAAGAATGAAAACTGTATAAGGTGGTAATTGTATCGACACCTGTAAAGTGCGTCGCTGTGTTTTTCGTGCTCTTAATGAAGGAAAGAGCAGTCCACCTCTACTTCGCCCATCTGATTTTCATATGTGTCCAAAACTTGAAGAATACCTTCGAGGACGTCACTTTGATAGTGATGAAGTGGTGCAAGCAGAAGCGAGGTAGTGGATCCATCAACAATGTCAAACATTCTACAACGACGGTATCAACAAAATTGTCCCTCTTCAAGAGAAATGTATTCGTCGCTAGGGTGGCTATGTTGAGAAATAAATATGTAGACCAAAAATTTACACTGTTTTTAACATCTGTTTTATTTAAAAAGATTCAAGAGTTCTCACATAAAAAATTCGGAGGCATTACTTTTCAGCACGTTCTCATATATTCTGCTAGACACGAAGCACAAACACAAGATAAGTGTGCATAAATATGCAAAAAATGGCTTGCAACACCAGTAATTTGCTCTGCACGGAAATTATAAACATTTCCTCTTAGTTTTTCTTTATGGGCTTTTTAATTCCTGTGTTGTGGTCCCCGATTTTCTCGTATCTGGAGTCTGGTATGTGTCTCTGTGTACCAACTAAAACTAATACGCTTTGTCATTTACTGCAATCTGTACTCTTGCCCAGAATAATTAGGTATTTCAATCATTCTCTTATGAGAAAATCTGTTTTCGTTTGCAGACTGAAATGATGTTTTTCATATCCCCTTGCGTGACTTCCGTAAGGACCGTATAGCTAAAGTCAGATTGTCAACAGCTGCACCTTTGGCATGGGATTCTTCCTGGAGGATTCAGGGAGTTATGCCTCCTTAGATTCGTTTCGTATCCAATGTATGACACCCCATAAAAGAAAATGAAACTAAGGTTGAACTTAAAGACACGTTAGTTAAGGTCGCCCCCACACGTGGAAACAGCAGTTTCCGAAGTATGGATATTCAGTGATAGACCTATGTTTGCCAGATGTTCGGTTTTCTTCAAAAAAATGGTTCAAATGGCTCTGAGCACTATGGGACTCAACTGCTGAGGTCATTAGTCCCCTAGAACTTAGAACTAGTTAAACCTAACTAACCTAAGGACATCTCAAACATCCATGCCCGAGGCAGGAGTCGAACCTGCGACCGTAGCGGTCTTGCGGTTCCAGACTGCAGCGCCTTTAACCGCACGGCCACTTCGGCCGGCGTCGGTTTTCTTCCTTCACGTGATATGTATGAACAGCTATGAAGAGCTCTCTGTCAACAATGGACGACCGTACATACATCCTAAACTATTGTAACTGTTTTTGTGAAGGTTTTGATGATATTCAAAGTGTCATATGAAGAGTGTGAAAAGATAATGAGGTATGAAACTGACCGGCGTCAGGTCTTGTTTCACAAGAGAAAGATTTAATTGCCTCAAAATAATCACAGTAGTTAAGATTTGCTTAATTCGAGGTCTGAGGGGAAATTTTTGTCAGATTTTCGTACCCAAACGAAAAGTGCGAAATGGTCCAATGGGAAATGAAATTGACCAACGTGAAGTATTTCTTTTTTTTTTTTTTGTAAAATTGTGGTAAGATCTTATGGGACCAAACTGCTTAGGTCATCGGTCCCTAAGCTTACACACTACTTAATCTAACTTGAACTAACTTACGTTATGGACAACACACACACCCACGCCCGAGGGACGACTCGATTCTCCAACGGGGGAAGCCACGCGTACTGTGACAAGACGCCTCAACGTGAGGTACACATTTGCAAAAAGATATTTAATGTTAGAAAGTAATCTGGATAATAAATCTATTATATTTCATTCTTTACGAACAAAACTTTAAAATAAGAACAAAGAATTTGAAAAAGAACAGTCAAATGTTTTGAGAAATGATTCGCCTACAAGTAAGAAATAAAACAGCTTAGAGAAACATTTGACGCGTCTTTGAATGATGCTGAAAATCATGTACAACAAATGACAATTCATAATTTCAAAGAGACCTAGAGAATATTAGTCTGGTAGTCTACATAATCCACGAGACAAATAACATCTGGTAGTCATTTAAATTCTGAGATTTTAAGTTAACCACTGAACATCAAATTATCAATCGGTAATTCATCTGCTTTACATGATATAGAGCATCTTTCAAAGGAGCGCCAAATGTTTCTCAAAGCTGTTTTAATTCTCACTTTTAGTCAAATCAATTCACAAAACATTTGACCACTTTTTTCCGAAAAAATTTTTTTTAATTATATCTCTCCGAGGTAACGTTTGCAAAACTTTACTGAATGCAACGCGATTAGATTTCGTTATACGCATCATTATGTAATTGTAAACCTGCGGTGGTATCGAGTCGTAAATAGCGTTTTATTTTCTATATTATCATCTGACTGGCAATACTCCAAAATTACTATTTACAGTCATAGCCAGATTACCCAACATAGCGAGTGAATAGTCTCGAATCTGGGTGTCATAGTCCGTTCAGAGCTTTGTCACTTTCCTTTCCCGCAAGATGCCCTTCTAGAGCACCTCACTGAGACGCGACCTTGAAGTAATGCATATTCACGACTCAATGTGAACCGATAAGAGTACTGAACTAAGCGAAGATGTGACAGAGGTAATAGGGGTAGGGGTGCTTTTAGGGAAAAGAATTGTGTCAGTAATAAAATATGTTACTGGGACGTCTACATAGACATCCAAGTACAGTTTATTTTCCGCCGTAAGGAGTAGCAGAGCGAAAAATTATAGTGACACGTAACAATCAGAATACGTAAAAATGTTCCGACACAACGTCAGAGGCAATAAATAAATAGAAATGAAAAGATACGCACGAAGCAAAAACAAATGGAGAATAGCACCATATTAGTCGAAAGACTGTTGACTGAAAAACATCATTTGTAGCTATAAGTGTAAAGCTTTTGTCTCTTGCCTTCTTGGTGACAAGAGGAAGTAAGGAAGAGTTTCCATCACATTTCCATTTCGCTTACTTTCTAGTGTAGGATAAACTAATTTGTCATGTTTTCTTCGCTGGCAACAAAAAAGTTTTCATCCCCATAATAGCCGTCTAACAGCTCTCACACGACTTCATTCCCACGTTATCTTTCGAGAAAGGCGCCAACAATAGGAGGCACCACAATGGTGTCAATTTACGAAAGCGAAGATATAGGTAGATTTTATCACGGAAGCAACTAAGAAATGGTGCAAGCGGCGGTGGTGTGGCACTGAAGGGGGAGGGGGACGGCGGGGGGGGGGGGGGGGGGGGGCGTTTAGCACAGCATACTTATCACAAGTAACGGGTATTAATGGTTGTCGTCCATCATGTACAAATGTCTTACGTCTTCTTGTTAAGCTGATCTAGTCTTCCTGACTAAATGCCGACCCACAACACGAATCGTCCTGCCATTTCAGCTGGACAGTGTGTAACTTTGCTGGTTTTTCTAGCTTTGCAATTTCAGCCATTAGAATGCTATTACGTTAATACACCAGGTGAACATCGGAAACCATTGAGGCTCAAGTCTCGTGTTTTGCTAATCAATAACAATGTGTAGGATAAAAAGCTATTGAAATATTTTGAAAGAACGGGAAGATACACATCTCTCGCTACTCATCTCAAAAGATTGTAGAAGGGACATCGTAAATGCTGTTCTGCAAAGGAATGAATACACTCCCGGATCGAAAGTAACCAGTCACCTATTAGTGAACAATTATATGGGGGTGTGTACACACTTAGCCATTATGACGGCTCCCGCTCTGCTGGTGACCGTTCAATGTTGTGCCTTGAAGTCTGTGGAGGATTGGCGGCTCATTATACCTCAAAAGCCGAACCCAGAGGAGGTAGTGATGTTGGACGTTCTAACTCAGCCCAAAGTTGTTCCAGGAAGGGATAACGTGGTGGTGACTTGAAGGGCATCCGGCCACCCCCTAGGCCAACTGTGCCAAATCCGTTAAGAATCATGCCGACCTTGCGCCGATGGGGGACAAAGGCACAAGGAAAAAGAAGAAAAGGGAACAAGGAACAGTAACACTAAAATTCTGTTCGTAGCTAACTATAGAACCTGCCCAAAATGATGAGAACTATGTTTATTGAATAAACTGTATCTGTGCCGCGAGTTGGTGTACAACCAATAAGGTTTGGGGCATCCATAAACAGTGTAACCAGATCTTCCTCCTTCTTCTACGCAAGATTTTCCACGTTTATTGCATGGGCCATATATATTTACGTGTCTTCAAAATGGTTCAAATGGCTCTGAGCACTATGGAACTTAACAGCTAAGGTCATCAGTCCCCTAGAACTTAGAACCACTTAAAACTAACTAACCTAAAGACATCACACACATCCATGCCCGAGGCAGGATTCGAACTTGCAACCGTGGCAGTCGCGCGGTTCCGGACTGAAGCGCCTAGAACCGTTCAGCCACCGAGGCCGGCATTTACGTGTGTCTCGTAAAGAATTGTCAGTATGTAACACCTCAAGAAAAAGGATCTAGGGGTCAAACCCAGGAACCCTATCGGCCAAGCAGGTGGTCTATCGATCCGTCTTTTCCCTATTATCGGTACACGCTACACTCTAACGGAACTGCAAAATACGGTAGTGCCTCATCGTATGGAAAATGTATGTCTTCAGTAATGTACGACAACATATTTCCCACGAATTCCATCAGCAATTCACGCAGTAAACAGATACTTATCACGTGATAGCAAGAGAGGAGCGATATACGGCCGAATTAAATCGCCATCCTTGATTCCTGCCCATTCACTGATGCAAAATGTGTACAGAAATCAGTGATAATGAGTGGCAGGTGCGTTTACTTACTCCATTACGTGGATCTTGTTACTCAAACAATAACGTTAACTGGGCGTATGTGGGTGAACACACGAGGGTCATTCAACGATTAAAGAGACAAACTGATCTGGCGAGAAAAAAAGCGTTTATTTTTACAAAACAATACTTTTTCTACTTTTCAACGTAATCCCCTTGAACATTTATGCACTTGTTCCAACAGGCTACAATTTTTTTTTATTCCGGCTGCAAAGAACTCTTTATCTTGATGTTTCAACCAATTTCCCACAAACATTCTCACGTCCTCATTGTCCAGGAACCTCTTCCCACGTAATGCCTCGTCCAGTGCATCAAACAAACGGAAATCACTAGGTGCTAAATGAGGACTGCAAGGGGGTTAGTTGAGCAATATGAGGACGTGCGTTGTCTTGCTGGAGAACCACACCTCTCCTCTGCGATCCACGACGTCTCTCCCTCATGGCAGGCTTCACCTTGATTAAAAGCAAATGCGAGTAGTATTGATTGTTCATTGTATGCTGCTCTTCGTGATAATCACAAAAAAGTGGACCTTCAGCATCCCAAAACACCGTTCACATGACTTTTTCTGCTGATGAGTGGGTTTTGAATGTTTTCTTGACAGGTGAGTTGGTGTGCTTCTACTCCAAGCTTTGTCTTTTTGATTCTGGCTCATAACAGCGAACCAAAGTTTCATGACAAGTTAAATTTCGTTGAGGAAGTGCTCACCTTCTCTTTCATAACGTCCCTTTAGCTCTGTGCACACTCCCAAACTTGTTTCTTTCTGTAGCAGCGTCAACTCCTTTGGGACCCATCTTGCACATGTTTTGCGGTACTTCAGCTTGTTACAGATAATGTTATGAGCTGTAACAGTACTAACTTCAACCTTATCAACTATCGCTTCCACAGTCACACGGCGGTCGCCACGAAAATGTCAGCAATTCGACTTTCAGTTGAGGGAGTTGAAGCGGAATTGGTCTGCCAGAACGGTGTTCGTCGGTCACTGAGTCGTGACCATTTTTCAACTGCTCTACCCACTTGTAAAAATTTGCACGATTCATACAACCTTCACCATAAACTTTAGGCATTCTACAATATATATTAACTGGTTCTTCACCTTCATCAAGTTAAAAACGAATAACAGAACGTTGTTCAACTAATGTGGACCTTTGAAACGTACTCGCCATCTTGAAATGTATTTTTGAGGTTGCAAACAAAACGATGTTGATACATCAGCTGATCAGGGCTCATCCCAGTGATGTCAACTTAAAAGCCATAATGGTACCAAACTTGCCCAACTAACAATTTTTTCTCCAGACCAATTTGTCTCTTTAATTATTGAATTACCCTCGTATATCAGCGAAAGCATCCCAGTTTCTCTCACAACTGCTGAAATGGTATTTTTGAACCAATATCGAGCGGCCAGTCAAGTACAAAATGTGGCCAGACTTCATCCACAAGGCTATCACGCAGTAAATAGACCAGATTTATTCGGAATTGATGGCTTAAGTGTTTCTGCTTCAAATAACGTGGTAAATCATTTAGCAGTTATTGAGCTTTTATGATAAAGGACAAGACAGATTTAAATACACAAGTTACTAACTAACACACGAACGCACCCTCGTACTGAAATCAGCCACCAGCTGGGTGCACGAAGCACATTAATAGCGGTTATATCTTTTTACTACAAGCTTTATGTAGATGTTTGTAGTATGAAATATAGAGACCCAGATACTTTTCCACTACGGATTTAGGTGGCAATGCTTCTAATACATTGTGGTTTAAGCACACATTTAGATACCCTATGAAACAATCAAGCGCACAGTATTCCTCAGATATGTCTGTAGTTGCCGAGTTTGTATATAGATAAGGCATCAGCACATTGGAGAACTTTCTCTGCTGTAAATATTGTGCTGTAAATACGGACGGAAACAGGATTGACACATGTGGTATGCCCTCACACGTTGACCTAGGACGACATGTTCTCCCGTTCACTTTAATACTCTGTTTCCTTTCTCTCAGGAGGCTGATAAAGTCTGCTAACACAAACGCTCATACTATGAATTTTATTGACGAGAAGCTGAAGGAAAAGATTATATGTACTCTAAGTGTTAATAAATACTCCTGTAATGTCTCCGCTTCCGCTCAATCTCAGCTACATGTCTATCTGTTTGCATTGCGTGGCTTCCACTATCTTGCCTATATAAGTATAAAACTACGTAATTATAAAATCTTTGTCATTTTTGAGGCCCAAATCTAAAACGTGTAAAGAAGTCAACGCTACCATCTGACTATGGGCTCAGGTCCGAATCTAGTAATGGTACAATGAAATCATTTAAAAACTCATGGGTGACTGCAGAATTTCCTACGGTGAAATGAGCTTCTGAGTAGCTTCACGTTTATACCGTCTTGGATTACTTCACATTTCTAAGACAATGGTATTGCAGGCACCGTTCCACTACAATTGGGATTTCATTTCAGGCTTCATGTACGGTGTGTACGAGTAGATAGACAACTACATTGCCAGATCGATAAATGTAAAAGAAACTGACGTATTCTGGTACTGGATTCCTTGCTAACCGTAGCATTATAATCTTGTCCGGCACTTTATAAACATACTATGTTCAGTAAGCCCTTCAGATATTCTGTTAGTAATTTATTGGATACAGTTTGTCGTTGTCGTTTTGTTATGAGAATAGGTAAATGGGCCAACCCAAATCTTATCACACAGGCTCCCAAGGCACTAAAAACCACTGTAACTGGCAAAACATATTTCTACTGCTCTGCTATGCTCTGTTGGCTTATTTATTCAGGTTGATAATATATCGTTTAATGGTATTTGATTTTCTTTCTTTATACATATGATCTTATTTTTCATCCCCTATCTTCACGTAGGTTATCCCAGCCGGCGTGGTTAACGCTGAAGTCCGCCATAAATAACTAATTAACTCTGTACCTTCAACTGCACGAACTGTTCCACGGGGGCTCTACGAACAGACAGAACACTCAACGGGGGGATATCGAGCGAATTTTGGCACCTACAGCTTCATACTAAGCTTGCTTAGAATTGGGGTCAGGTTGGTTGGAAAGTTAACTATTCTTGATGAGAAATACAGTGTCATCATATTCGTCAACACTTCCCCAGAAAAATCCGTAGAAAACAGAAATAATAAAATATATTCTCGACTGCAGTAAAGAACAAAGAATTGGACAAGCTGTTACGTGATTCTCTGCCAAGTATTTCCCCAAGGCAGATACCATTGCAGTATGTGCAAATTTGGATCAAGAAGATTTGGTAAAGCGATGTGCACATAACAGCCAGATGAGCTACCTGAACCTGACTAAATTACAGTCCTCGTGAGAGCGCACTGAACCTCCGAGACGCAAGGATTCCTTTCCTGTGTTCTGGAAGATTTCGTTTTCTTTCGCGCTGCAATTCCACATTTATCTCTTGAGCTGCATAATTTACGCTTTTTTAAGACCGTAAAAAAAGTTAAATCACTACATTATAAGTTTAGTTGAAATATTTTAGGTATATGCCTTGAAGATGAGAAATTGCAAAGACTTAAAATTCGATCTCGATACTGGCTCACTATTTGGCGATCGTGAACGCTACGCCAGGTGCTAAATGAGGACTGCAAGGGGGTTAGTTGAGCAATATGAGGACGTGCGTTGTCTTGCTGGAGAATCACACCTCTCCTCTGAGATCCACGACGTCTCTCGCTCATGGCAGTCTTCACCTTGATTAAAAGCAAATGCGAGTAGTATTGGCTGTTCATTGTATGCTGCTCTTCGAGATAAACACAAAAAACTGGACCTTCAGCATCCCATCTCTTTGCCAGATAAACACAGGAAAGTTTTCTTCTAACATTGAGTCACATACCAATTGCTTCCGATTGAGGGCCTCGTATCTACTTAGATACATATCCGCGAAAACGCAGATCGAAAATTCTTATAAACGGCTGAACCCACGGCTACGTTACAGTTATGTAGTGCAACTGTTACTCCTTCTGGTACTGAGAAGTTAAGTTTAACTAGCGTTGCTTGGAGTTTTTCTTCCTCGTTCTTAATTTTTCTAGTAAATAGATTAGATCACTTGCAATCTGCGTATATCATTACAGTTTAGTGATTAATTTTTTTTTTCTTTTGTACATAATATCCTCCGTGGAAGTTCCATTTTCTAGTATCATTCTGCTCATGGAAATAATTGTCTCTCTAGGCACGTGGAGACTGTTGAACCGTGAATGTAAGCGCTCCCTGGGTGCTTAGTATATCGTGGGAATATATAAACCGAGGTAAAAATTTAATGTCGGATGGCTTGTTCCTGTAATACAGTGCAAGACGTACCTCGATTTCTGCCTTCAACGGACAGAAAAAGTTGCTTTAACTACCTCCGGCAACAGACTCTCGCTCGTGTTGTCCCTCCAACAGAAACCACAGAGAGTTGACATTAGACGCTGTTGGAAACAATCTGCACGCTTTTACTAACATACTTGCGTGTTACAGTGGTGTTCAGACAAACCGCCCTTTGTAAAAGGTAAACAATTTTGCGCCGTTTTCACGGCTAAACGGCGCGGAGGCGCACAGAAGCGTCTGAGGAGCCGCCGTGGCGTGTCAGCCACAAAAAGCTGCTGTACGTGCCGACGCGCCACTTTCATAAACACGCCACCAGCCAAAAAAGGCCTAGCCGGAGGGTGGCGGCCGACGCACGTGGGGAAATGTGTCAAACTGTTGTTGCACAAGGTACCTCCAGCCGACGACCCCCTTCACAGGGAGATCTCAGTTGTTCTTTCATCGAGCGCACCTGTAGTTTGTTCAGGGCACCCACTATTCCTTTTGCCGTGTGTCAATGGAGTTCTAAGTCACACATGCCTCTCGCATCGTTGAACGTGAAACTTACACCACTAGAATAATAAAAAGAAAGCTCCAAGAAGAAAAACGTAGAGAGATTAGGAATGTCTTGTCGTTAACTCCCCCAATGGTAAAAGTAAACGATTTAAGTTTCAGACTAACACAACAAAATATTTGTCGACGTATCCGTATTTTTTAACACATAAACGCAGTGTTTATCAAACTGAAAGTTGCTTCGGGCACAACGGCTCTTCACCTGTACTTCCTTTGATTTGCAGAATGACTTTTCTAGTTTCAGGTGGGAGTCAACACAACACGCAATACGATCAATGGTGCGGTGTCACATTTTTCAGATAAACATGGCATTGTCAGAAGGAGCAATAAAAGGGGAACATCGGAGAACCAGCCGGAAATTGACCGTCAAAATTTTGATTTGTGGTTTGGTGCTTATTTAATTTTATATGAATTACTTTTTGTAGGCCTCCCGCTTACTGTGACGCTTTTCTTTTGTCTTATCACCCTGTTTCTAGCTTCTTCGGCAGCTTTATTCGTATTTCTGAATGGGCACTCCTTAGAAATAAAAACCCGTGTGCTATAGAACAACACAAAGTAAGGAGATTTTAACCGCTGTTCTCTTTAGACACGTAACGAAAATTTTTGGGTGATACAGTTTGCAATTTTAGAGCTATTTCTCCACAGTATTCGAAAGTAAAGAATAATTCCGGAGTTCCGCAGGGTAGTGTTATGAGACCGTTACTGTTTACATTGTATACAAATGATCTAGTAGAAAGCATTGGAAGCTCCTTCAGGCTGTTCGCAGATGACGCGATTGTCGGTAATAAAGTAGCAGGGCCAGAAGACAGTATCGGTTTGCAGAGGACTGACGACTGGTGCAGGCTCTGGCAGCTGACCTGACCCTAAATAAATGTAACATATTGCGCATGCATAGGATAAGAAATCCACTGCTGTACAACTGCACTAATGATAACAAACTGCTGGAAACAGTATATACCGTAAAATATCTAAAAGCAACAATTCAGAGTGACCTTAAGTGGAATGACTACTCAGAGCAAATAGCGGGAAAAGCGGATGCGAGAATGAGATTGCTTGGAAGAATCTTAAGCAAATGTAACTTACCCACCAACGCTCACAAGATGCTTTTTCGACCTGTACTTGAGTATTCTTCATCACTCTACGATCCTTACCAAGTAGGACTGATGGGGGAGGGAGGGATGGAGGAAGAGAAGGAAAGGGAGAGATAGTTAGATAGATTATAAATACATAGATAGATAGATACACAGACAGAAAGAGAGAGAGAGAGAGAAGATCCAAAGAACAGCGGCGCTTTTCGTGAAGAGTTCGTTCAGTCGGCGCCAGAGCGTTACAGAGATGATCAATAAACCCCAGTGACAGGCGTTACGAGACTGAGGTTGTACATCACGGAAAGGCTTAGTACTGAAATTTCGAGTGAGCACTTTCCGGGAAGAATCGGACAGCATATTACTTCCTCACACATTCATCTCACGAGACTAACTCGAGAGAAAAGTCGAGAAATTAGAGATACTAGAAAGACTCACCGATAATCATTCGTCCTATGCACCACTCGGAAGTGGAACAAGAAATGGGGGACCAGTTAGTGGTATCAGAAGTACCCTCCGCCATACACCGTTAGGTAGCTTGGGGCGTATGATGTAGATGTAGATGTAGGTGCACATAAAACTGAAAATTAGAATCGATCTCTTCTCGTTCCTTCCGGTGATTTAACAATGGCCCGCATCCCGTGGTCGTGCGGTAGCGTTCTCGCTTCTCACGCCCGGGTTCCCGGGTTCGATTCCCGGCGGGGTCAGGGATTTTCTCTGCCTCGTGATGGCTGGGTGTTGTGTGCTGTCTTTAGGTTAGTTAGGTTTAAGTAGTTCTAAGTTCTAGGGGACTGATGACCATAGATGTTAAGTCCCATAGTGCTCAGAGCCATTTGAACCATTTGATTTAACAATGTGCTCTCATGTCTTAATTTAGAAAATCTGAAATTTTAAGAAAAATTATAAAAAGAAGTATAGATAAATAACATAACACAGTGTACATTACACCATACGGAGACTTTGTAATACTTTCGTGATGATTTCCAACTAACACGCTAACTGGCATCGTGAAATCGACACAAAGCGGTAAGGGGGAAGAAGTTTTGTGCTAGGATGAGATGCGTAACACAATGAGCCGATCGCTGATTCACGCAGGTTGGCAGAAACGTAGTTAGTAGGATATGACGGCTGATATGATGCTCCATAGCGTTATCGCATTACCCCATGCAAATGGAGGCTGCTCGGAGACAGGTGACGGACACACTGGCTCTGACACGGCTCTCCCCATGGAACGAATAATAAAATAGTTGCAGCGGCCAAACCTGATCGCTGTCATATTTTATCTCGCTGTGTGTTCGTAGTTCGATGTTTAGTGTTCTGTAACCACGAGGTCTGGAATCAACGAAAACGCAGAAGTGATCAGGTTATCAACTACTTTTGATTGTGATTTTCTTTGGATGTTTGAGTAATGTTTTCGGACGTTCATTTTGTTACTCTCAGCGTTTCACAGACGGTGGCAAGCTTTCCTTGCCACTGCAAGTTTGCATTTTATGTCCTGTTTACTTCTGTCATCGTCAGTTATTTTGTTGCCCATATATCAAAACTCGTCTAATACTTTCACAGCGTCATTTCCTAATCTACTTCCCTTAGAATTTAATGATTTCAGCTGCATTCCATTATCTTTTTTTTACTTCTGTTGATGCTCATCTTATAACCTATTTTCAGTACACTATCTATTCTGTTCGGTCTTCTCCAACTCATTTGCCATCTCGGACCTAATTACTATGACAACGTCAACCCTTCAAGCTTTTATTTCTTCTCCCTGAATTTTAATTCTCTTTTCACATTTCTCCTTGGTTTGTTTTAATAATTGCTCTATTTACAGTATGAATAATATGGAGAATGGGCTACAGTTGTGTCTCATTCCCTTCCCAGGTCCTACTGGTGTAGGAAAAAGTAGAATCCAGTCACGTTACTCTACACGTAATTCCGAGAGTCTGTGAGCGTACATCTTTTGCTGCAGTAGTTATTGAAATAAAATCATGAGTATATTTGGTTAACGTAAGTGAATTTGATACGAAGGAGTAATGTTTTACACGGAAAGACACGTGCTTCTCCACTTGTTCTACAGAATCAGGCTAACATTAATTTACTCATTTAGAGCATGCAGTTATTTGGTCCATATAGCTGCTGCAGCCTCTTAGTTGTCCACAACGAACTGAAATTAGAGTGGAAGAGGAGGAGATGGTGCTTAATATCCCGTCGACAACCAGATCATTAGGGATGGAGCACAAGCATGGATTATGGAACGCTGGAGGAGGAGGAAAGCGACCGTGCCCTTTGAAGGATCCATCCCGGTATTTGCCTTGAGCCAAATAGGGAAATCACTGAAAACCTAAATCAGGTTGGCCGGACTCGGGTTTGAATCGTCGTCCTCCCGAATGTGAGTCCAGTGTGCTAATCATTGCGCTACCCCGCTCGGTTGAAGTTACTGATCCTAAAGTTAGACTTACATACTTCTCTACTCACCTGAAATAAGTGGATTGTTTGTGTAAGATGTGCAGATAAATATTCAGTCTGGGAGTCGATGAATATACTTTCAGGATCGAAAGCAGAGACAGCCTGCTACGGACCAGGTCCTCAACAAGCGGAGCCAGGAAATTGGAAATCATGTTCCGCTCACTCCACTTACTGCAGAGCGAGCACGCGGTCGTGAAAGGCCAATTATCGCAACCGGCGCTGACGTCTAGCACTCTCATCAGGAAGAGCAGCCAACCGGCCGATCGAATGGCTGCTGCTGCGAGCCAGCTGTTGATAAGCACGACGAAATGCATGCGAGCGCTTCTGATACGCTGTACTGGGGTCCTCACCCCATACTTTTTACGCTATGAGAGACGAGCTCCAGTAACCTTGTAACTATGTGACTTGTAGCCACGTGGCTGCGGAATGTCCGGCAGAGCTGAGAGTTCCGAGTTTGGTCTCTGGTAATTCTGACCACTTTTGGCTTTTAGCCGATCTTCCATTGGCTTCCCTGTCAGTTCACCAGGGAATTAAGTCCTGGAAGCGTTAATGGCGAAAACCATCATCTCCAGATAACCAGTAATAAAAATGTGGTCCTTCATCCTTCGTAAATTTGAAAAAATCAAATCATAGGATTTATGTCACAGAAGTGTTTCCTAGGAGGAAAGTACCGCGTTCCTGGACTACAGGAAGGCGGCTTTCCATACAGTTCCGCACTGCTGCTTATCAACGAAAGTACGAGAACACGAAACATCAGGCCAGCTTTTTGATTGGATTGAAGAGCTCCTAGTAAAAAGAACACAGCATATCGCACTTAATAGTGAGAAATATACAATGCAAAATAGTTTTTTGTTGCATCCCCTAAAGAGTGTTACAACGACCTCGACTGTTCATAGGAAATTTAAATAAGCTAATGAAGAAAATTGGAAGCTCATTGAAGTTTTTCGTAGATGATGCTGTTTTACAGGGCAGGCAAAATAAAAATGGTCCAGAAAATCTTTTATGCACCTTAAGATAGGCAACGCATGTTACATTATCTGCCCCGGTTGCGAAAGATGTAAGCTGGGCTATTTATCGATAGCTGGATTAAAGGATTCCAGGCCTGTTCAGTTTTTCCCCTCCTGTATAAGCAGAAATGACAAAGCTAGAATGTTGTAGTGAACTGTAGGGAGGTCTGCAGGGGATCGACGCTTGACTGAAGGATTGACAGTTGACTCTCAACATAAGCAAATACAACGTACTGAACACAAAGAGGAGCGAGGGAACCGTTATATTTTTACTGCACCATGGCTAAGCAACCACTGGAACCAGCAACTTTCACTGAATGTCTGGGGGTATGTGCGTTGAGCGTTTTAAAGTGGTAAGACCGTATCAACCTAATTATCGGAAAGGTGAAGTGTAGTCTGCCCAGAAGAAGGTTACCTACAAAACCCTTGTTCGATCGACACTTAAATAATGCTCTTCACTCTGGGACCTTTACAGGTAGACTGATAAAATAAACTTGGAACATCCAAATAAGAGTACCGCATTTCCTAACGACTTCCTTTATAATTGCGAAAGCGTCACGAAGATACTGAGCCAATTCCAGTGGGAGATGCTACAACAGGTGAATTCTACAATACGTTGTGGTTTATTGTTAAAAGTAGCTGATTACACGGCGTTGCTCAGGTATGTATTTCCATCTCATTTTCACCCCTCTATCGACACATCTCATCCCCATCACTCCGTCCCTCCCCTCTTCTCCCTCTCTCCGTATCCCCCTCCCCCTGTCTCCGCCCATCGCCTTCTGCCCGATTTTTCTTCCCATCTCCTCCTCCCCTTTGAATGTCCATCTCCTCCTCTTCTCCTTCTCTGTCCATCTCCTCCTCCTATACCCCTCCAACTCTTCCTTCCATACCCTTCTCTGTCCAACAGTCCCACCCCAATAGGTGTTGGTTCTTCCCCCACACCGCTCCTTTCCAGAGAGTAAGTGATATGTGTACCAAGTTTGGTTGAAATTGATAGTTGTTTATATACAGTTGACATATATTTAACATATCATACACATTTGCACATATATTTCACCTGTATCACTAACGAATTTCACCCTGCAGTATCGTTTTCACACGGCTTTCCTGAACGGTCATTTTTGTAATATGCATGGATTCCAAGAGCGTATATAGCTTGCATAGTTAACCTACATATTGCTCCATTTTACACATATTTCATGAAGAGACCATCAAGGTAAAATGAAAGTGACTTGAGATAATACAGTGCTTAGCAACAGCGGTTCTTCCACCACACCATTGGCGACTGGCTCAGGAAAGGGGGAAGTGAGAGTGTCACACAATGTCCACAACATACTGTTAGTTGGCGTGCTAATATAGACATTGATACAGATGGAATGGGTACCGCTTAGAGTAGCAGTTGCGAAAGTCTCGAATACTGTATCAGAAGTTGGAACAAAATTGTAAATGATAAAATTATGTCATTTCTCTCATTTTTGGCTTTTCCAACAACTGTCGTTGGCATCTGGTAGGTGAAGTTCCCGAAAGAGGTTAGGCAAACTCCCTTCTCTAATCTTGTTGAACTTCCAAGACCTAGCTTCAATTTTATTAACTCTGAATCTTCCCGTTCAAATTATTTTTGAAAAATTTCGGCATTGATGGACGACAGCATTTCGTTTCTTGACCTACCAAATAAATAACCGGTTTTCTCATTGCGTGTATCATTTCTGTATGGAGAATATCAGCAAAGTTTCCTCGATGTGCACAATGAAACTTGTACTATCTGCCCGTGGAGTCATTGGTACGTTTAACTCCGTTATCTTGTCCGTCATCTTCACATCGTGCTCCGTTCATACTTGACTGTGTATATTATATTTGTAATGTGTATGGATACTGGTAGTGGGAAACATGGAGGGATATGAAAACGTCAGAGGAGGTAGGCGATCAGAGTCAAAGTAGTATTATAATTGTAGAGAAGGCCGGCCGGGGTGGCCGAGCGTTTCTAGGCGCTACAGTCTGGAACCACGAGACCGCTACGGTAGCAGGTTCGAATCCTGCCTCGGGCATGGGTGTGTGTGATGTCCTTAGTTTAGTTAGGCTTAAGTAGTTCTAAGTTCTAGGGGACTGATGACTTCAGAAGTTAAGTCCAATAGTGCTCAAAGCCATTTTTTGGAACTGTAGAGAAGTTCCATAGCAGGATGCACATGCACCGTCTTGAGCAGATTTCATAGGCTGCTCTCGGCTATAGTGTGGGAGGATGTAGGTCGTCATAACAAAAGGTAGCCTCCCGGTCGGTAACAGTATAATAAGGTGTTTTACTTCAGAAAATTCTTTCTTAATGTCCGGTGAATACTGCTGATGTTCTATACTCACAGTACGTGTTTATCCAAATTCAGTACTCCCGCACTTCCAACAAGTGCTTCCCTCTTAAATGTGTGAAAAATTGTCACTTATCACCAATACAGGGTCAAATAATAACTTACTTAATATTCTATTCTTAGCACTTTAAAGAACTTAACTGTTCCTGAGTGTTATTATGGGAGCCGACTGGTAAAAGCGCTTATACTTTGATAAGCGGGATCAGTATCGGGTCACATTAAGACAGTTTCTACCGAGATGTGACTTCTACAGCACGTAAGCCAAGGACGTATTTCTTTCGATGTGTACCGCTGAAGTGAACATTAATGTTGTGGTAATAAAAAGTGATATGACACCGCTAATGATCTCTCTGCGTTTGCTTGCTAACTATGGCACGTTCCAGTCCTCTGCTACTCATTATAGCAGCTACAGTTGTAATATGATGCACTATAGACGCTTTCAGTGGAAATAAGCATTATGACCTCGGTCAATTTTGTGTACGCAAAACCACACTGATCATAACACTCGACTGGCTAGCTGATCTCCTGGATAGTTGTTTAAACATCACTTCCTGACATATTTGTACCATTTAGCAGCGAATGGGCAGGCTGACATTGTTCAATATACATGGCTGAAATGTAAAACGTTGAGGTTATGGCTGTAATTCCTTCTCCGGGCGCTACTTTATCATCAGTGAATCTCGACAGATCTAGTATTTTGTTTACGTATATAATTTTCTGCGTGTTATAATTTGGTAATCACTTCCGTCTAAAATTTGCCACGTTCCCGTAGTTCAACAAACAGATTTCAGAAAAGAAACTGGGTACAGACAGATAAGAGGGCTCCCCAATTAAAACGTTTCGGGAACTAAAACCGGCTTCTGAGAGGCTACTGATTAATAGTGCGACTAATTCACGGAGCAAATATTTGTAAGGGTGCTGCAGTAATATACATCGGTCATTGTCGAGCGTGCGGAAGTAATTCCGAGAGGCCGCCAAATGGGATGGCACTATTAGGCTCGCCGCTGGCCACTGCAGCAAAGGGCGCGCTCATTACAATTATAGATGGTCGCATCCATTTCTTGGTGCTGTGCACCACCGAGCGGTGCCTATGGACAGGAAGCTATTTTTCTGCGTCGCGCGTAATTACGGCGATCGGAGGTGATGTGTACAAATGCCTCGCAGGCATAAACAGCGTTCACAAAAGATCCATCACGCGCCGCAAATGTTTTAAGCGCATCCGTGTGCTGCGTGCACCTGGCGTGAAAATCCGCCAGTCGGGCGCGCTGTTGCAGCGCACTACCTGTGAGGTGCTTGGCTTCTAAACAAAGCTTCTTTACTACTGAGTAGTTTCTGGCTGACAGTGAGTCACCTCCAGCGTAGATCTCCTGTTCATACGCCTACTTTGTCAGGCTTGATTGCGCCTGTCACTGTTCATATATCGCGTCCTTGCGTACTTTGTCTGCTGTTGTGATCACTAAGAACAAGAGAACTGAATCTAATGTAGAGGAGTGTTTCAGTTTCACAAGCCACTGACGTAACTTTCATTTGAAAACGTCGCACGGATTGAAAGAGTCAACCCTCAGAATACGATTAGTCCGTTGACTTCGCTACTCTCAAATGAATTCAAACTATTAATCTGTTTGTTCATCAAACTTCAGTGGATGATTTAGGGCTTTCTGTAATGAATATCTCTTACTAGAATTTATTTTCGGACGAAAGAAGCTAGGGAGTGGTTTTGTAACGGAATAACTGTGAGATTTGACTCCATCCACACAGCACGGTTCTTAGAAGTGTAGAACGAGTTCGGTTTTGGTATCAGTGACGGAAGCAATCTGCAGCGTTTCGTTGTCAGATCCTCGCCCGCATCTCGTGGTCGTGCGGTAGCGTTCTCGCTTCCCACGCCCGGGTTCCTGGGTTCGATTCCCGGCGGGGTCAGGGATTTTCTCTGCCTCGTGATGGCTGGGTGTTGTTTGATGTCCTTAGGTTAGTTAGGTTTAAGTAGTTCTAAGTTCTAGGGGACTGATGTTGAGTCCCATAGTGCTCACAGCCATTTGAACCATTTTTTGTCAGATCCTCGGCGAAAACTTCGTGAAGTGGTTTACGAAAAATGTGAAAGCACATCTTGGGAAAAAGATGCGGAACTCTGTGCACGAACCTAGTTTTTCGGTCAAAAACACTTTAATGAGGAGGAGTATAGCTCTGCCACTATTGACATCATACACTGATGCAAATGGCTTGGGATAGCGGTATGCACACATACAAATGGCGGTAGTATCGCGTACACAAGGTATGAAAGGGCAGTGTGTTGGCGGAGCTGTGGGCTATGGTTCAAATGGCTCTGAGCACTATGGGACTTCACGTCTGAGGTCATTAGTCCCCTAGAGCTTAGAACTACTTAAACCTAACTAACCTAAGGACATCACACACATCCATGCCCGAGGCAGGATTCGAACCTGCGACCGTAGCGGTCGCGCGGTTCCAGACTGAAGTGCCTAGAACCGCTCGGCCACAACGGCCGGCTGGCGGAGCTGTCATTTGTACTCAGATGATTCATGTCATTATGACCGCACTGCAGGAATTAACAGGCTTTGGGGCAGAATGATAGTTGCAGCTAGGCGCATGGGACACTGCGTTTTGAAAGTCGTTAGCGAATTCAATATTCTGAGATCCACTGTGTCAAGAGTGTGCCGAGAATAGCAGGTTTCAGACATTACTTATCACCACGAAAAACGCAGTGGCAGACGGCCTTCACCTAACGACCGAAGGCGGCAACGTCTGCACAGAGTTGTCAGTGTTAACAGACAAGCCAGACTGCATGAAATAACCACAGAAATCAACGTGGGACGTACGAAATAACGTATGTTAGGACAATGCTTCGAAATTTGTCGTTAATAGACTATAGTAGTAGACGACCGACGCGAGTGCCTTTTTAACAGCACGACATCGCGTGCAGGGCCTCCCCTGGGCTCGTCACCATATCGGTTAGATCCTAGACGACTGAAAACCGTGGCGTGGCCAGACGAGTTTCAGTTTGTTAGTTCGAGTGTGGCGCAGATGCCACGAAGCCATGCAGCTAAGTTGTCAACAAGGCACTGTGCAAATTGGTGGTGGCTCCATAACGGTGTCAGCTTTGTTTACATGGAAGGGACTGGGTTCTCTGGCCCAACTAAACCGATCAATGACTGGAAATGGCTATGTTCGGCCACTTGGAGATCATCTGCAATCATTCATGGACTTCACGTTCCCAAACAAGGACGGAAATTTTATGGATAACAATGCGCCATGTCAATGGGCCACAATTGTTTGCGATTGATTTGAAATATATTCTGGAAAATTCGAGGGAATGATTTGGCCACCCAGATCGCCCGACGTAAATCTCCTCTTACTTTTGCGGGACGTAAACGAGAGGTTAGTTTGTACACAAAATCCTGCAGCGGCCACATTTTCGCAATTATGAACGGATGTAAAGGCCGCATGGCTCAAAATTTCTGCAGGAGACTTGGAACGACTTCTTTTGTCCAAGCTACGTCGAGTTGCTGCAGTGCGCAGGGAAAAAAGGAGATCCGACATGATGTTAGGATGTATACCACGACCTGTTTCGCCTCAGTGTAGACTTCAGCACACAGCCTGATCAAGAGGAAACTGTGCCTGCCTATGAGGGCAAGTATTACCTAGGACGTGTCTCACGAGTAACTAAAAGATTTATTATTGATGGTATAGGACGGTAGGTCGTTATAGAGGCCGGCGATCGTTCTTGTTGCACACACGTAATAAACACGGAATTTGGCTAGGTAACAATGAGTTTTTATCCCCTAGGACGCTTGGAATAATAAACACATAGCCATCCAAACACATTGTGCAGCATCAGTAATGAGTTTATAGCAAGTAGAAAATGCAAAACTGAGAATAAATCGCCCAGTGTTCGTTGTTGCCTTGTATATAAAAAGGAATGAAAAAAAGGAAAAAGACACACTGAGCATACTGCAAGAAAAGTAGTTCCAAAACGCACCACATTTGCGATTTATTACCACTGTTGTAATCATTGTTTATAGCTTAGTTTGTCGTTGTGCATATTTTGAATAGTTTATGTAATAATACATTTCGCTCCGGTGTGCCGCAGGGGAGTGTCATAGGACCGTTGCTATTCACAGTATGCATAAATCACCTTGTGGATGACATCGGAAGTTCACTGAGGCTTTTTGCAGATGATGCTGTGGTGTATCGAGAGGTTGTAACAATGGAAAATTGTACTGAAATGCAAGAGGATCTGCAGCGAATTGACGCATGGTGCAGAGAATGACAATTGAATCTCAATGTAGACAAGAGTAATGTGCTGCGAATACATAGAAAGATAGTTCCCTTATCATTTAGCTACAAAATAGCAGGTCAGCAACTGGAAGCAATTAATTCCATAAATTATCTGGGAGTACGCATTAGGAGTGATTTAAAATGGAATGATCATATAAAGTTGATCGTCGGTAAAGCAGATGCCAGACTGAGATTCATTGGAAGAATCCTAAGGAAATGCAATCCGAAAACAAAGGAAGTAGGTTACAGTACGCTTGTTCGCCCACTGCTCGAATACTGCTCAACAGTGTGGGATCCGTACCAGATAGGGTTGATAGAAGAAATAGAGAAGATCCAACGGAGAGCAGCGCGCTTCGTTACCGGATCATTTAGTAATCGCGAAAGCTTTACGGAGATGATAGATAAACTCCAGTGGAAGACTCTGCAGGAGAGACGCTCAGTAGCTCGGTACGGGCTTTTGTTAAAGTTTCGAGAAGATACCTTCACCGAAGAGTCAAGCAGTATATTGCTCCCTCCTACGTATATCTCGCGAGGAGATCATGAGGATAAAATCAGAGAGATTAGAGCCCACACATAAGCATACCGACACTCCTTCTTTCCACGAACAATACGAGACTGGAATAGAAGGGAGAACCGATAGAGGTACTCAGGGTACCCTCCGCCACACACCGTCAGGTGGCTTGCGGAGTATGGATGTAGATGTAGATAAGCAGTGATGGGTATTGGAGGCGACAGCGGTCCATTTGGAGCACTGCGGTACAGTATAGACGCTTGTGTGTGACATCTACTTTCTTGATGGACCTACTGTATGTTAGTCGTCAGCGTCAGCTCTAAAAGTTACTTTCGTTTTTTTAACAATGGACTGTAAAAAAACTTTACAGAGATGGCAGTTTTGTACCAAAAATGGTATATGACGAGCAAGGAAGTCCTAAGAAATTTAGTATTTTATAAAGTAAAGGGATCATTCAGAAGGTAAAGATAGTTTTGTGAACAACGGCATTTATAGAAAACATTATAAAACTGAAAACATCATCTGCCTGGAATCTAATTGAGTGTTTTGGTTATTTTGTTATAAAATATCGTACAACCTTTCCCTCAGCTGACATTATTTCATTTAGAAATCGAAGAATTTTAGAACGAATTTTCATATGATTATACAGTATTTGAGTTGTGGGCGGTGACTGAGCAGCCGTGGTATCGCTTCCTAAAACTTTCGAGATCTCGTGGAGTCCATACAATGACGCGTAGTCGTTGACATCACTGCGGAGGATTGCTGCATAGTACTAGGAGAGTATCTCTGAATAGATATACACGCTGGATCATCATATGCAGGGTTCGATACAGTATCAGACTGCTATTGCTCCGGTATGTATAATACATATAACGTTTTGACATAAATTCAGAAGACCTAATAAAAATGTTGTTTCCTGTCTGTTAATTGTTCTTGTTGTGGTAGTCTTCAGTTTCTTGATTCAGTTCTCCGCGGAAGCTCATCCCTTGTCAGCCTATCCATTTCTGAATAACTACTGCAACTTACATCCATTCGAAGCATTTTACCGTAGCCAAGCCTAGACCAACCCTTAATATTCTTACTCCCTAAACTTCCCTCCATTAGCAAATTGACGTTTGCTTGGTACTTGTGGATGTGTTCTAGCAGACGATCCCTTCTTTTACTCAAATTGTGCCATAAAGCTCTGTCCCCCACAATTCGATTCGGTACTTTCTCGTCAGTTACCAGATGGGTAACATCCTTCTTTTCAGCACTCTTCTGTAGCACCACTCGTTTGTACTGTTTATCGTCCGCGTTTCACTTCTGTACAAGCCTACACCTCCGACAAATACCACCAGAAAACATTCCAGAACAGTTACTCGATCACCTGTATTAGTTATTAAAATGTCTCTCATTTCAGAAATGCTTTTATTTCTATTGCCAGTCAGTATTTTTTTCATTCCCCCTCCCTACTTCGGCCATCGGCACTTAATATGCTGTTCAAATGCAAAATTCGTCAACGACTTTTAGTCATTCATTTATTAATTCAAATGCTCAAATATGTGTGAATTCCTAAGGGACCAAACTGCTGAGGTCATCGGTCCATAGTCTTACACACTACTTAAATTAACTTAAACTAACTTACGGTAAGGACAACACACACACCCATGCCCGAGGGAAGATTCGAACCTACGGCGGTTTATTAATTCAATTCCCTCAGAATCACCTAATTTAATTCGACTATATTCCATTACCTTTGTTTTACTTTTATTGATGTTAATATTAAAACGTCTTTTCAAGAGATTACTTGTTCCGTTCAACTGGTCTTCCAAGTCTCTTGCCGTATTTTACAGAACTGCAATGTCATTAGCAAAACTTACGTGAACGTCAGATGCGGATGACGGGAAAAATAATCACGTTAATGTCCAGTCATATTCGGCGCCGTTAAAGTTTTAGCGTCATATCTATAGTAGAAAGGTTGGAAATGAGTCAACCGGGCACTGTTGAAGAAAGCATACAGCTGTTACTCAGTAGTGGTTTAGTCCAATCACAAAAAGCTTAAACCTGTATATTTAGATGTGAATTTATAAACATTTGCTCCCGACTACGAAGTTAGTAGATTAATTACGGATCAAACTAGCACGACGAAGTGAAATAAAATTGAATGTCTTTCGAAAAATTTAACATTGAAATGACGACTCTGCAGTTCACTGAAGACCTTTTAGATCAGAGCCATCAAGATGTCAAAGAAGAGGCTGCTTAAGGGTTAAATGTCTGGAAAAGCCAATTATCCAGCGGAGGAAAACAGGAAGAGCGGAAATTACTTTAAGATAAAACGGCGAGGTAGCGAAAAGCCAGGCCAAGCAGCTTACAGGTCGGATGTTTCATTTAATGGGCAGGAAACGATGAAAGGTTTAGCTTTACGGCCAGGTAGGAAATTTGCATAAGAAAAGAAACTGTGTATATTATTGGTATCAGAATAAGGTAGCTGTGAGCGAAGTGAGAGGAATGATATAAATGTTTAGGTCCAATGCTACTGCCAGCGAAATAACCTCTCATTGACTCGACGTAAGGTAGTCATTTCCAGTTTCACGGAAAAAATATATTTGCTAGTAAATCCTTCATTATGCAGAACATGGTGCTTCCAAATATGCCTCATGTTCTTGAAATGACGGATTTAACACTTTTGCACATAGATCTTGTTACTTAATATAAGATGAGGATTCCAAGTCTTTCATAACAATCCATGTTTCGTACTCATGCCATCCTTTATTATTCTGAGGTGCCGTTTACTCAAAAATGTTCAAATGTGTGTGAAATCTTATGGGACTTAACTGCGAAGGTCATCAGTCCCTAAGCTTACACACTACTTAACCTAAATTATCCTAAGGACAAACACGCACACCCATGCCCGAGGGAGGACTCGAACCTCCGCCGGGACCAGCCGCACAGTCCATGACTGCAGCGCCCTAGACCGCTCGGCTAATCCCACGCGGCGCCGTTTACTCAGTATGTTGCAGGTTCGAACTATGTAACGGTATTAGATTCACTGGAAACAGTTACCTCGAGACAAACTTCAAATCATAGAGGCAACATAAAGTGGAACCAAAGTAAGAGCAAGAGATGTAAGACTCGTTTTTGAATCACATGTAGGAAAGATCTGAGTATCGTACTAGTAACTGCGGTATTGGCACAACATCTCATCGAGTGGGAAAAGAAGACATTACTTAGCGCCGTAAGAAATGGGGCTGCTTTTTATTACAGTATCGTATCGCACTCATTTCCTCTTTGGTGATCACAGGATGGGCTGTCAAAATATCATCAATAGCAGAGCTATAACAGAGCTTTGATTACTCTAAACGAGATCATTTAAAGTTCTGAACACGTTTATGTGCTTTCGGAATTATTTACGGGAAAAGCAACATTCTACGTAAATGAATGTCATTATTAGAACGATGTGATAAAATTCTCTACAGGAGGCACACGTAAAAACCTACGCGCAGAAACCGTAAATCCCATAAAACGTAGCTAACGGGGAGATCGTTCGACGGACATCAAGTCCAGTTTTTTCCTCGAGCATATGGCTGAGTAATAAAGTAAAACCAAGAAATCCTACGGAAAAATGTTTTCTGGAAGGAAACGCGGATTAATGTAAGATAATGCACCTACAGGAACGAAAATATTCTATAAAGCTTGCATTTCAGCATTAATTAAAATCTGTCTACTAAATGATCATCGGAAAAATGCTTAATTCAGTAAAAAAGATGTACTGTATTTTAACCAACGAAATGTGCTTTAACCTACAGCAGGTATATTCTTTAGTAAATCTATAAACGTGATTCTGAAACGGTTCGATAAGGCAAAAGAGTTTAGTTCTCGCTGCAGCTATATTTTCAATGAAACGATGTCAAGAAAGTGTTTTAACAACAACACGTCACTTGAAGAAATACTACAGCCAGCCACTTTTTTAATTTTACTTACGTTATGGTGCGTTTTCGGCAGTCGCCCATCTTCAGTTAGCTTAATGCAGCTAAATACACACATTGAAGACGGATAGAAGCCGAAACGCAACAAACCACGAAGTTAAAAAACATTTAAGAGTTACTGTACATTATGAATGAAAATTGTTCTGATACCTATGACAATAGACCTCTTCTACCGCAAGCTCTTCGCTTTCCGTATTTTGGGAGGAGGTAGAATAGACCAAGCAAGAAAAAACTCTCTAGTCATTATGGGCGCCAAAATGTATACCTTAAGATCTATGAGCATTTGTTCATTAAAAGAGATAAGTTTCACAGTACTAAAGATGAACAGGTGCTCATATCTCTTAAGGTATACACGTTAGAATCCATATTTACTGGTATGTTTTTTCTTGTTCTGGTCCATACAACGTCCTCTCAAAATACTGAAAGCAAAGAGCTTGCCGTAGAAGAGGTCAGGAGTATGAGAACGATTTTCGCTCATAACTTGCGAGGAGGATATTAGTGTTTAACATCTCGTCGACAACGAGGTCATTAGAGTCGGAGCACAAGCTCGGATTAGGGAAGGATGGAGAAGAAAATCTAAAGTGTCCTTTCAAAGGAACTATACAGCATTTACCTTAAGAGATTTAGGGAAATGACGGAAAACTTAAATCAGGATGGCCGGAAGTGTGTTTAAACCGTCACCCTCCCGAATGCGAGTCTAGTGCGCTAACAACTGCGCTACCTCACTCGGTCGTAACTTTTGACTCTGTCGTTTCCAGACCAGGGTCCCTTACATAAAATGCTCAAACTCATCTTTGTCCATCATCTCTGGAAGTTCGTAACATCATCAAGCAATCACCCTGTATATGTCTTCGACGCAGTCGTGAGTGAAGGAGATTCCATCAGTGTTCAACATTACGAAAACCAGTAGAGAAGGAAACGATCCGTTAACAGAACGCTCATCATTCGCGTTTTCTTCCCGTAAGTAGGCCTACTCTACACGCTTCAAGTTTTGATCACCAAAAGGTAGAGGTATTCCTCGCTTTTTTTATACTTGCTAAATAACATAGTCTGCATCACGAAAAATGTCTTTTTGCATGGTAACAAAAATATTAGATCTCGATTTTGCACTTCTGTAAAAAGGTCTTATCAAAATGTGACTAAACACATTTTACTCTTGAAATTTGTGATTAAGAAATTTTCTGCCACATACTTCTATCAGAAATACAGTTCGGAAAGTGTAAATCTCCACTGAAAAGATATGAAGTTTAATTATTGCTGTACAGTTTCAAGGGCATTAAAATGTTTGCATTGAAGTTGGCGATATAACAGGGACTTCACTTTCTGCTACCGATGTAAACTGTAAGCAATACAAGAGCACTAACATGTTCATGCAAAATTTGTAAGATGATGTAGATGGAAACTGCTTTCATATGAATTTAGCAATTGGAATTTATCGAGCAACACATGTAAATAAAGTAATGACTGAACAGGGATTACAATTTAATTGAATCAGTTAGTGACAGATAGAAGCTGTCAGCGTCTACTCATCAGGTGAGAGCACTTCGTGATTGAAACAGTTACAAATTAACACCTCTTGATCGCTGGCCACCTGTTGATGCATACATTTCTGTGTAGGTATATATTTCTGACCTGAAAGCATCTGAATATGCAGCCGGGGATGGAATCTTAAAGTCAGGAGCGAAAGATGAGTTGTCTACATCTATATCCACGAGGTGTGCAACGAAAGTACATGTTGTACCAAAATATTTTTCGCCTTCTGTTCCATTCACTCATGTGTGCGGGAAGAAAGATGATCCGTAGTCCTCTCTATACGCCCGGATTTCTGTAATTTTATTCATCATGGACATTACGTAGGACATATGGTGGAGGAAGTATTATGCTTCATGGCCCTTAATGGAAAGGGAGGTCTCCGGATTACGTGATTACGATTCTCCGCGATGCAGAGCACTTTTCCTATAGGGTCTCACACTGAGGTGTTACATATTTCTGAGATTCTCTCGTGATGACTAATTACACCTGTGACGAAGTATGCTGCTCCTCCTAGATTCTTCTAAGTGTATTTCGTTAATTCCCCTTTATAAAGGTCCTAGACCGACGAAGCATTCCCAGAAGTTCATCGAACCAGCATATTATGTATGACATCCTCCGTGAGGGAACTATACTTCACTGGAATTTTTACATATATCTGTCTTTAGCATGGTAATTATATACAGGGCAAATCAAAAACTTGCTCACAAATTAAAGAAGCTGACAGAGGGGTTGAAATGCGACTCTGAAATAGGAAGTTATCGTCTTGGAAGAAATTCTGAGCCAATGGAAGCTCTGGAATGTCAGGAACGACAATGACAACCTGTGCACACACGCCTTAAGTTCAGCAAAGATAGTGTACTATTTCTATTGATCCAACTAGTCCGAGCACCTGCACACTCTTCTGTGAAAGCACGTGGCGTACTAAATGAAAGAACTGATCGGACTGAGATCAAGCAGTTGCTGCTCCAGAATCCGAGGAAGTTCAGTTGCATGGCCACATCGCTCTCCTGATCTGACGCCTCTTGATTTCTTTGTGAGATCTATATCAAAAGCACCATGTACGCGACACCAGTTCCCGACGAAGAAATTCTTCTTACCAAGATACTTGCAGCATCTGATGAGTCTCGTGTGATGCCTGCTGTACTTGACAATGTGCGCCAGAATTTCTGCGAAGATGTTATGGCTGTACTG
The DNA here is from genome assembly GCF_021461395.2 of Schistocerca americana. NCBI lineage: Eukaryota > Metazoa > Arthropoda > Insecta > Orthoptera > Acrididae > Schistocerca > Schistocerca americana. Next base: position 694,902,967 of record NC_060130.1, read on the forward strand.
AATGTGCTGGTCCTCATTTTGAACACTTTTGTAATGTAAATTACTACAATGTTGAGTACAAAGTACATTATCTTTGCTGAACGTAAGGCGCGTGTGCGTTGATTGTCCTTATTTTTCTTGTCATTTCAAAGCTTTCATCGACTAAGGATTATTTCCAAAGATCATACGTTCCTATTCCAGAGCTGTTGACTTTTGATCCCTCTGTCACCTCAATTTGTGCGCGATGTTTTGAATCGTAATAAGTTTGTTTGCGTGGCCGCTGTTAAAATCTGTTACTATTGGTTATCCTTCTTGAGCGGGCTGAAATTTAATTATGAGGAATTACACTAGACGCGTTTCGCTTTTATTTACAAAGCCTCTTCCGTGGTTATTCTGCAAATTGGATATACATATTTATACATTTTTGGTTGTTTGAGGTCAAAAACAGCGTTTTCTTATAAAATTAGTGTGCAAGTTACTTTACAAATTCTGCTCCTTCCCTTCTTGCTACCAGCGGTTGACGTGTGCACTTGGCAGTTTTTGCCATTCTGCAGTATTTCTTGCACTGCATTATTTACACTTCACTTTTGTAAACTGTTTCTCATTCCGCACAGTAACAGTGTTTATGTCTGTTCGTTTGTTTGCGTTCACATTGTGAGTGACGCCAACCTGTGAAACCACTTCTTTGTGTGTGTGTGTGTGTGTGTGTGTGTGTGTGTGTGTGTGTTTTAGTGAAAATTTGTGAAGCAGTCTCGTATGTTAGGTAGAGACCTTAGGGGAGTGGAGGTGGGCTATTTATTTATTTATTTATTTATTTTTTGGAGGGGGAGGGGGGGACGGTGAATGGCCAGGACGGTAATTATAGGACAGAATCTGGGAGGAGATGGCAGTGGTAAATGGAACCTGTGCCTATACGTGTATATTTAATGTAATATTAAGTGGTCAATCAGTTTAAAGAGTGTATGGTCTCAAGTTGGTCTGATCATTTATGAGTTATTTCTTTTCCGTTACGGTTTTTTTGATGTGGTAATTTTCTTCTAAAGTGAGGAGGTGTTTTTTGTTGTTCTTTACTTTTATGATTTACATGTCTGTGTCTCTGGCTGTAATTTTATGTTGTTGGTGGTGTAAGTGTTCTGAAAAAGTTTAACGTTTTGTCCTATACTTCCATGCTCTTACATGTTCTTTGTATCTGGTGTCAAATATCCTCCTGGTTTGACCTACGTATCTTCCATCACATGTATTGCATTTCAGTTGCTATATTCCTGATTTCTGATACATATAAGTTTTTACTATTCTTTTTGGGAAGTATTTCAGAATTAAGTTTTTGGTTTGGTGGGTTAATTTTTGACCTTTTTTTTTTAAATATTGGAAACTCTGTGCGTGTATTTGTGGTTGTATGTCATTGTGTACCATCTTCTACTTTCTCTTTCTTTCACACTTTGTGTTGCTCCTATTCTTGGATTTTGTGTATTTGTTTGTGTGTGATTTTGTCCTTGTCTTGATGACAGCTGGGTGTTTGTTCTTTTCTGTTTCTTGATTTTCTTGTTCAACTTTGTTACTAATTTCCCTTCGTACCCATTGTTTGTGGCTATTTGTATTATGGCTTTTTTTGTGTAATTGTCTGTATGAAATGGTAGAGTGTTTAGTCTGTGGAGCATGTACCTAAGTGCTGCCTGCTTTTGAGAACTGGGGTGTTGTGATGCCTCATGTATAACTGTGTCTGTTGTTGTCGGTTTTCGGTATATGTCAAATGTGTGTAGGTTATTTTGAATCTTGATGGTGATGTCTAAGAAATTTGACTGTCTATTTCTTATCATGAACAGAATTTGTGTCTTTGTGTAACTGATCACTTTTATTGTTTGGTTCATCTATCAGGCACAAGATGTCTCCTATTCATCTAATCCAGTATAGGATGTTGCGCATATCCGGCATGCACATTCTCTACATCAATTGACAGGAGGGTGGCTGTGTCTGGAATTTGTATGTCTTTTATGCAATGAATCAATTGTGTGATGTTTCTTACAGTCCTGTCCTCTTGTAATTTGTAGTTTTCTGTTAAAAGTTTCAACTTGTATCTTGCAAGTGGGTAAGTAGGAGTGGTTCTACAATTGACAATAGCTCTGACGGGGAGATCTTTCTTGTGTAGCTCTGATTGGCATCGGAGTGAAGGTGCACCGGCATGTTTCTTTTGTATGTTCAATGTCTTTCAGATTGTTTCTCAACTTCGTTTGTAGTCTGTTAGTTGGATCTGACTTCAGTTTTCAAATTTTACTTTTTGTGATGAGCTCTTGTGTCTTACTTTATCTATGAGAATCACTCTTATCTTCCCTTGTGATGATGGTGTTATGTTCCTGGAGTTTCTTTCTAAGTTTTGTCACTGTGATGGAATCCGTATTGTTTTGGTTTCCTCTGTTTTCTTTCATCTGTGTTATTATGTTTTTGATATCATTACTGACTACCTCCCTCGTCAGACCAATGTTTACCTCACTCATTTAGTTCCTGTGTGAGAATGGTTTCTGATTCAGCTATGAGATTTTCTATGTGTTTTTCGTCTATTTGTGTGCTGATGTATTATATTCTAATAAACCAATAACTTAAACAATAAACATTATGGCACAAAATCTTAAGATACACAGTACACTTCCATACGAATACATCAAAGAAACAGTCCGGCAACTAGAGCTAATAACAGACAGAACTATTTCCAGCTCAAAAATGAATTCTGTTTAAAAAGTGAAGGAATACCAGTAGGATCCCCAGTGTCTGGAACCAGCAAACAAATTTACGAATCATGTGGATCAAATTATATTTAACAAAATAGTGCCAAAGAAGTACAACATACAATACTGGATTAGATGTATTGATGACATTGTGTGCTTGATAGATGAACCAAGCAATAAAAATGACTAGTTACACGCAGACAAAAATTCTGTTCATGATAAGATACATTTTACAATAGAGATAAAAGCAAAATAGACAATTAATGAGCCTTGCCACGGTTCGAGCGGCTCCTCCCGTCGGAGGTTCGAGACATCCCCCGGGCTTGGGTGTGTGTGTTGTCCTTAGCGTAAGTTAGTTTAAGTTAGATTAAGTAGTGTGAAAGCCTAGGAACCAATGACCTCAACAGTTTGGTCCCTTAGGAACGTACCACAAATTTCCAATTTGGAGCGCAAAAAATGCTGCAGAATGGTCTTTCTACGTCAACTGCTGCTAGCAAGGAGGGAAGGAGCTGTATATGTAAAGAAACACCTAAGTAGCCTACACACTAATTTTACAAAAAGAAAGCTGTTTTTAACCTAAAACAACCAAAAATTTACAAAATTGTGTATCCAATTTGCATAATAACCACGGAGGATGCTTTGTAAATAAAAGCGAAACGCGTCTCTTGTAAATCCTTTTTAATTAAATTTCAGTCAGCTCAAGACGGATAACCAATAATGACTTTTTGATCACTCTACATATGTGCTTGCGTAACTACTTACAGAAAAAGCAACGGCATTGGGTTGGTCAACCTTCTCTCCATTAACTGCGTTTTATTGGAGATACGATTTCTTCTCGTAGGTTTTTATGTGGGTCTTCTGTAGAAAATTTCATCACATCGTTCTAATAATCACATTCAGTTTTACTGTAAGGAGTTCCGAAAGCCCGAAAACATATAGATTGTGTGATTCAAAACGTTGCGCACAAATTAAGGTGATGAAGGAGTTAAAATACAGGGCATACCAAAAAAAATCCAATTTGGAACGTCTATATTTCTGAAACTAATAAACATATGCAGTGAATTTTGTTTTTTAATGAACGGGAAACTCAAAAAGTTTTTTTTTCATACCTTTTCATTGGTGTTCAATATGATCCCCATGAGATGCACAGCATATGTCAATGCAGCATTCAGATTTTTCCCACACTGCAGCGAGCATGTCTTGAGTTACAGCTTCTACAGCTGCTGTTATGCGACGTCTCAATTCATTCATTGTTGTTGGTAACAGAGGCACGTAAACAGAGTCTTTTATAAATCCCAACAAGAAATAATAACATATAGTCAGATCGGATGACCTTGGTGGCCAGTAGTGTAAGACTGAATCATTTGGTCCAGTGCAACCGATCCATCGTTCAGTAATCCTTTGATTTAAAATTGCCCGCACTTCCAGATGCCAGGTGCAACATTCTGTTGGTATATGAAGTCGTTGGAATCAGCCTCTAACTGTGAGAAGAGAAAGTTCTCAAGCATATCGAGATATGTGCTTCCTGAAACAGTGTTTTCGGGAAAGAAAAATGGACCATACACATTTTGCCGTGAAACTGCACAAAACACGTTAAATTTGAAAAGTCCCTCTCATGTTGTACAACTTCATGTTATTGTTCCGTACTGCATATTCTCATATTGTGACGGTTCTCCTTTCCATTTAAATGGAATGTTGCCTCGTCACTAAACACTAAGCGTGGAAGAAAACTGTCATCCTCCATCTTGCCAAGAACGAAATTACAGAACTCCACAAGTTGTTGTTTGTCACCTTGAAGAAGAGCTTGCAGTAGCTGAGTTTTGTATGGTTTCATGTGTAAACGTCGACGCAACACATGCCAGGCGGACATCGGGGGTATGTTGAGCGAACGGATTTCTCCGGACTCCTGGTGAAACTTTGGCGGATTCGTCCGACGTCCGTGTCAGACACGCGGGGACTGCCCGGCGATTTGCCTTTACACAAACAACCTGTTTCTCGGAATTTTTCATGCCATCGTGTAATGCTCTGAGCTGAAGGAGGTTCCACACTATACCCAGTACGAAACTCACGCTGGACAGTTATTACTGACCCGAGCTGAGCAAAACGTAGAACGCAAAAAGCTTTCCGTTGTGCCGACACCATTTCTAATAGAACTGAAGTAGGCGCACACTGCTGATACCTAGCGGGAACCATGTAAAACTCGAGAGTTTGCTCTTTCCAACAGTATGTTGTTCACGCTCATATCTCAAATAACGTGATAGTTCTAATTCTTTTAAATCGCATGATTCTTTTTGATATACCCCGTACAACAACTCTGGAATAGGAACATATCGTTTTGGAAGTAATACCGAGTCAGTGAAAGCTATGATATATCAGAAAAAAATATGATAATCAATGCAGATGTGCGTTAAGTGTGGTTTACATAGTTTCTATTATACATCGTTCTGACAGACACTTCTATACAGTTGACGGTTGTGAGCGGCTCCAGGGAGCCATCAAGCTTGCTTGAGGTACACCAGACGGTACTTCCGGTTCTAAGAATATCTGCTTACTTAGGAACCGATACTGTTCATTAGAATGACTTCTATTCAGTCACCTACATATTATTAAACTGTATGAACACGAAAATATCTGCCTATTTAGGAACCGATGCTGTTTGCTAGAATGACTTCTATCCAGTCACCTACCTATTCTTAAATTGTATGAACACGTATTTTTGTTAACAGGCGTCGGCACAGAGCTCCGTCGAGTGCTTTCCAGAAGTCATTAACCACAGCATCAAACTGGGCCCACCCTCAACAGCCTGGTGGATCTCGTGAACGAATTCATCGAGCTGACATCAAGCAGCTGGTGCTCCAGAATCCGTATTGATTCCAACAGATGAGCTGTCTGGTCTCTGTGGTCTCTAAAAGTAATTTCACACCAAAACACATAATATATTCCATAATTCTGTAACAAAGTGACTGTGATATTGGTCCTCAGTCCTTAATGACAGTACCGACTTGCGTGTTTTTGAAGGAGATTAACATTATTGACTAGAAATCGAACAGATTACTTTGATTCACTAACTGAGTTTGCAAACGCAGAATGATAACATTTGTCATTTTGACACAGTTTTCACTGACACTGCTTTAGAATTTACAGAATTCTTATTGCAAATTGCGTATATTGATTTTGGTTCAAAATGGCTCTGAGCACTATGGGATTTAACTTCTATGGTCATCAGTCCCCTAGAACTTAGAACTAATCAAACCTAACTAACCTAAGGACATCACACACATCCATGCCCGAAGCAGGATTCGAACCTGCGACCGCAGCGGTCGCGCAGTTCCAGACTGAAGCGCCTAGAACCGCTCCAGCTTTTGTTTGTCAGTAAGGATTCGGCTGCATTCGAACTTGCCATGTAGCTCTTTTACCTTTATATTATGTTATGGTAATCATCCATAATTAGTCTTTTCATTTTCAGCACCTTCTTCCACGGCATTAACTTACACAGCACGTGACACATAATATTTCCGATTCGTACCATTGATCCTACAAACTGTTCCTTACAGGGCTGAAAGTTTAATGCTGTCCGTTTTGATACTGTTTAATCATTTTTGCAACCCTTGTCGAACAGAAATAGTTTTCTACCTTTCTTACGTTTTCTTTAACAATAGCGGTCATCGGTTCTTCTCTCTACATTCAATTCACTGATTAAAAAAATAGAGCAAATTTGTTGCTGACAGACTGTTTCCCTTTCAAGCGGATTGATTACGGCAATTTTCATAAAAGACACAGCATGCACATAATACATATAAGATCATACTGACAGACCTGAGCCGGCCGGTGTGGCCGAGCGGTTCTAGGAGCTTCAGTCTGAAACCGCGCGACCTCTACGGTCGCAGGTTCGAATCCTGCCTCGGGCATGGATGTGTGTGATGTCCTTAGGTTAGTTAGGTATAAGTAGTTGTAAGTTCTAATGGACTGATGACCTCAGATGTTAAGTCCCATAGTACTCAGAACCATTTGAACCATTTTCTATTTGCTTCCGTAAATGCTCACACCGGTAGCACGTGAACAAATGACGAGCTTTGAAAAAGGTACCGCTTTGAGACGCTCTTCATGAGCGAGGGTATTCGGACCATACCGCGCTTACAAATGAATACTTGAGAAAAAGATGGAATGGGAAATGAGTCTCCTTCTCGGAAAAAGCAGGACCTCATCTGGGAGTGATGGGTGCGGGAGGGGGGGGGGGGAGGGGGAGGGGGTAGCAAACCGGGGTATTTGCCCTGGGCGGCAATTTCAGGCGGCGCCAAATTCATATTATAGTAGAAAATAATTTTGTTTCACAAAGGGCCTAGCATCCTGCGCACTTCGGTCGATCGATTATTGATATGATTTTGAAACGCATCCCTGTTAGTTTCTGAACATTTTTGACCACTTTCTAAGTTGATTTCTGAACGAATCATAAGTTGATTTTTGAATGCGTGTGTAGTGTACCTGATGTCTCTGCCAGGGGAATTCAAGTCGCATCTACAGTTAGAAATAAAAAACTTTCCCGCAGACAAAAGGAGACGGGGCTATACCTGTTGAGACAAATAAACTCGAACGAGTGAATGCCAGTCACTGTTTGTTTATGTGGTTGAATCGGTGTGCGATTGATAAGCATTGTTATAACTATTAGCAAAATCCGTAGATTCAAACAACTAGAGTCGAAATAAACGACTAAGAGAAATAACAGGTAAGTCAGATGTCATATTATCTTCTCAACGTATCCAATAAAATGAAATTTTGATAGAAAATTTTTGCCAGATCGCTACACTACTTAGTGCCAGTTGTACAGTCTGCGGTAGCAGCCGTTGAAGTTCTATTCTCGGAATAGCGCGGAAAGCGTGTTGTACAAACACGTAATAACACCTAACTGGAGAATAAACGCGGGATAACCAAACTGATGATTCTGGCAGGGTTAGTGAAGTTAACCCGAGAATAAGTTTTGACAACGGTAGGAACAGTTACAGAATTAGTGATGACAAGATAGCTTGTAAGAACGAGGAATGAGAAGAAACGGGGATATCATACAAATTATATGGCTGAATATGACGATTCCGAATTAATATAAAAATTTCGTACTGCTACTGCTTTTCGATCTCACGCTTTAGAAACTGGAGCATATGGACGAAATGTCAAGCTATTTTCTAACAAAACTTTTCGCTTGTAGTATGGCTAATAGGCATTTGATATTGGTACTTCGTGAATTATATTCTGTCTTGGTATTTGTGTAAATGAGGTAGAAAATAATTACCCTAAGCGCTAAAATAGTCTCGCCTATTTGGCGTGTATTACAACTTCTGCAATATTAGAAAAGCCTGTTTCGTTTCATCTAGCAGACAGTGACAAAATAGACATAATCAAATCGAGAAACCACACCAGTCTTGGTTACTATCCGTACTGACTGTTTTTTCAGTAGTAAACAACGAAATTTTGAGTTTTCATGTGGCAAATGTTCGACGAACTACGATGATGTAATAGATTGTTTTGCCGAAAGGAAAGCTCGCCGTGTAAAGCTGTCGCAAGATTAGAGAGAACAAAATTCCGGGACCTAAGGATTGAAGAAATGTGTACCGTATGCTTGTCTCTTGTCTTTACTTGTTTTATGTTTCTTATATTTAATTTAATGTCACACAAAGGAGAAAGTTATTTGCTAATACGCAATAAAGATTGCAAATTTTCTGAAAAGTTCTTATTGTCTCACACACATAAAATAACCATATTTTTGAATAATCGATTTTTTTTAATTTTTGACATCCTGTATCAAACGCTCGAGAGGGAAGTGGGGCGGTGGGGTGCACTACCATCAAGTTTTTGTCCCGGTTCGGAAATATCGTACATCCGGGGCTGGAAAACAGTTGAGTCCTGTGCTAATAGTGATTAACCGTATTCGGGGAAAAGAAAATGTGCGAATGGGAGAACTGTTTCATCTAAACAGTGCGAGCGGCCGGAGGTAGCGGGAGGAGACCGCGCACGGTGTATGTGTCCGCGGTAGGTAGGCGCGCGCTGAAAGGCGGGCCGCACAATGGGATTTGTCGGCGAGATGAAAGGCCATCCGGGGAGAGACTGTGCAGGTAGCATTCCACACCGGAGCGATCCTTTCCCGCCATAGGGCTTTTAGCGTATTTACGGCGCGCCTTCAGTGAACACCTACAGACCAGTGCTCATTACAACTCCCAACTATTACTCATATATCGTTTACTCCAGTTCTGCACATTTGGCTAGCTTGCTCTTGTGCCCTCTGACACTGTCTTGGTTCTCCCACTTTGACACATTAAAGTCCCCGTGAAAGCATTCTGTTGGCTACGCCGACATATAAATTAGTGTTCCATAAACCAGCTTGCTGTGTCTGTTGCACTCCTTCCAGTTTTGTTCACAAATGCAATTCGGCGAGAATATAGGCATCTGTACAACCACATTTTGTGAGGTTTAACGTCACTGTAACTACACAAACCCTTAAAAGATGACGAAAAATTCTCATGAATGATAAGATTCCAACTCCATGACCACATTTGTGATTTATTTGTGGAGTCGTTTTACGTGTTTAAATTAAGTTTCTAGAACACAAAAAGTGCTTATAATAAACTCTCGCACCACACTTCTTTCGAAATTTCGTACACAGTTATGCTTTTTTAAATTTTATTTGTTAGGGTCCGTACATCGATCGGTAATGTGGGAGGTATAAAACTGAAACATATGTCAAATATTAAGGTCTACGATCCCTTGGGGTGTCAAAATTTAATCTTCTAAGTCAATGCTGTCAAAAGATAGGGCCATTTGTGTCACATATTTTGACACTCTCTAATCATAATCTATAAATGAACATTTTTAAATTTGTGCAGAACACTCTGAGCACGAGCCCTACTCGCACATGACCAGTTTTTTCTTTGTTTTTCGTGACACCACTGTAGTGGTTGCTACCTAATAATGGAACATTTTTGCTGGCATAGGCGTAGAGAGGATTTTATTTAGGGTTCAAATGGCTCTGAGCACTATGGGACTTAACAGCTGTGGTCATCAGTCCCCTAGAACTTAGAACTACTTAAGCCTAATTAACCTAAGGACATCACACACAGCCATGCCCGAGGCAGGATTCGAACCTGCGACCGTAGCAGTCGCGCTTATTTAGGTTGGTTGGTTGGTTTGGGGAAGGAGACCAGACAGCGTGGTCATCGGTCTCATCAGATTAGGGAAGGATCGGGAAGGAAGTCGGCCGTGCCCTTTCAGAGGAACCATCCCGGCATTTGCCTGGAGTGATTTAGGGAAATCACGGAAAACCTAAATCAGGATGGCCGGACGCGGGATTGAACCGTCGGCCTCCCGAATGCGAGTCCAGTGTCTAACCACTGCGCCACCCCGCTCGGTGCTTATTTAGGGGGGGGGAGGGGGTAAGAGGGGGTTCAACAAATGAATATCTACTGAAGTGGACTTGCAACTTCTTTAATTATCTACAAGGGCACGTTTAAATTAATAATATTTACGAAATAGCCGGCTATGCTGTGGCATAATGGCCCAGCCACTAGAGACCAAGAAAGGTCGAATATCGGGAATAGTTCGTGTACTCGGACATTTTTGACAGTGGTAGGATAGAGTACCACAAATAACATACTAGAAATCATGACAGGTGAGGAATGAGTGTGGGGGTGGAGGTGGCTTTGAAGATCACTGCTGTGCGTTTTCCTCTGATAACTCGAAAACTGTGGCCTCTAGCAAAAACGTATCCCAGAACTAAGTTTAAATGCATTAAACGTTCTACAAAAAAGGTCCAGTTCATTTTTTCTATAGGACCAATAGTTTGAGCGTAGTGAGAGACAGAGTGTGAAAATCTGTCTTGAGGGCCAGATATGACATCGTGGGTTGCATAGAACGACATTAGTAGGGGCAACTGAAGCACATTGTATACATTGTTTAGAGACTGCGGTGTACATACATGTATGTAAACCACGTCTTTCCAACAAGTGGTATAATTTCAAACACTAATGAGTTTCTTCTGCCTGACATTAACAGGAAAGAGAAAGCAATATTTGTGAACTTGTTAATTTAAAAAGAATTACAAAAATCTTTCAATGTCTAGATCAAATTTACATAAGGAAATTAAAATATGATGTCTAAATCAACATACAATGACAATGCAGTTGCATGACAGTTTTTCGTCGTATCTTCATTTCACACAATTTGATTTGTACTGGTACAACCAGTTTGTTCGACCTAAGCGTATAACCCAGGTTCAACTTTGTTGTTACTATTAGCACCAAATTTATTTGTCATGTCGCTTTCCAAATAAATGCATGCCGCCGCGTGATGATTGCTACTGATACGTCCAGTCTGTATTCAGCCTGCATTTAATATGATCATGATTTGAGGAAAGTTGTCATTTACAACAGAAAGTAGCTAGTCATCACATTTTAGCTTCCTTATGTAAATGCGATCTAGGCAGCAAAATAATTTCAAAGACCCATTTAAATTTTAACAAATAATTAGTTGTTGGGCGGGGAAGCAGCACGAAGACCATCACAAAGAGAGGACATGGAAAATAATTTCCATTTTGCTCAGTCCCGACAACATATGCACCGTTTCCGCTTCTTCGTAGGCCCATCGACCGCATGCTGTGGTAGAAGTAAGCAAGTCAGTTTAGTAGTTTATGTATATTCGACAGCTCCGTCTTTGAAGACGGAGCTTTGCTCGGATTTTTTTATTATTGGATGCGAAAGAAGCGGCATGGAGTCTTCAGGGAAGCATCTCGGTATTCGCGCAGAGTGAACTGTGAAACCACGGAGAACTCAAAGTTGGATGGCTAGCTCTGGGGTTGAGCTCGGAGCTCCCGAATGCGTGTCTAGTGTATTAAGCACTACGCCATCCTTCTAAGTGCTATGGTAGAAATGACAGATAAAAGTTGTAAGGTTTCGCAAAAGCTAAGAATAGAAATGTTTATGTTCAAATATGGTTCTTATTAATTGTAATGGACATGACACTAAATTAGGCAAGATGTAACATTGTTAGATCGCTAAGATTGGCAATGGTCGACTACTGCATGGAGTTTACAGACTTTTACCGACACACAGGTCGATTGATGTCAACTATAACCTGTAACAGCTTTCTTGCAGTTTCATTCCATTTTTCTGATCGATACTTCTCCATAGAAGTCTGAAGTCGTTGTGCCGTTTGTGTCCTGTTTTAGGTCCCTGTCAGCCTTTGCAATCACCTCAATAATTGTGTTGGAAGAGGATTAATTTAACTTTATTCTCATTGCTTCAAATGAGCACCACATTTGAATGTGAACGTATCTATAATGCGCTTTCATGGAACATTGTCACTTCCACGTCTTCCACGATACATCAGAGAACGTTCGTTTTTCATCTTTCGATTAACACTTGTTTCGGCGCCATAAAACGCTCACTGTCTGAAAATTCGCCCATTTTACAAGAAAAAATTCTAGAGGAAATGTTTTAGAGTATTAAAATGGTTATCAGTATGTCAAAGAAAGTGTCTAAAAACGTAGTTGGTTAGTAAATATCGCCATTTATCAGTTTCATGGAATCGCATGGTTAATGACAGTTAATTTTTACTTTCCATTAAATGGTTTTTTTCTAATATTCACTCTTGCTATTTCATTTATCTGTCAGTACAATCTCTGGTTTTTGTTGCTCCGCTGTCAATAATGTGTACTTACTTCCGAGTCTTTTATTGACCACAGTTAAATTTGGCAGTAGAGGAAGCATTAGTCGTCAACTGATCACTAATTACGTTTGTGAGTGGCAGTCAGAGCGACGTCTGACTGTTTGATTTGTGATGAAAGTGTTATGGACAGGGTACATCTGTCAGGGTGAAAGAAAAATGCACACAAACGTTTATTGAGAGGATTAAGACAAGAAATTGTTGTATACATGTTCCTTTGGTGAACCGTACCGTTGTTGACTTTCATTAAAAGTGCAGAAAATCTTATTAGAAGAATGGATGCAGTGGAAAATGAATCCCACATTTATCGATTGTCAGTTCAAAAACTTTACCTCAAAACAAACTGTTTATTTTGTGGGGAAGACGCACCACAGGATTTCGTGGAATATGTTCGTGACATTGTAAAGACGTTTTCAAAATTGGTAGTGGAAACGGTGTCAGAACGGAATAACGACTGGGGAACTCAAGTAAAATTTCAAGTGGGGCACATACAAGATCTTCTTGTGGTTGAAGGTAGATAGCTTAGCAACTTTGCGAAACGATTTTTCAAATCTGATGTTGCAATTCACAGAGGTGTTGGACGACAAAAAGATGCTGAGGTATCTGCCTGGGTGAATTTCATTTGTCAGCATTTGGAAGCAAATGGAGATGAATGACAGCTCGCACTGGTAAGACATTCGGAGAAATTATAGTCGGTACTTCCAAAACATCGAGAGGAAACAAAAGCTGTTGTTTTAAAAGTTCTATTAGGATTTGTCTTTCGTCGGAAAAGTAAATCAGCCCATGAAAATCATGATATGCTTCCGAAAAGCATGCTATTCCATCTTTTTTGACACATCGTATGAGGGCAGATTCAAAGACCAAAACGAGGAACATAACTGAATGGTTGAAAACTGCTACTGTAAATCTGGAGGACATTTTGAATAAAGTTGAAAGTAATTATTAGAATCATCATTTGTCCAAAAAAACCAAGGTTGTTCAGAGCTGAAGACGACAATCAACTGCCTTTCACAACCTGTTGTTTCAGCTGCAGGACCGAGATCCTTAGTTTCTAATAGACAATCCCATCTTGAGAAAATGGTGTATAAAAATATGGATCAAGAAATCTTCTAGATGTGCAGCAGCTTTTGAATTAATCCTATTATGACATCAGACAGTTTGAAGTATCCAGAATGCAAAAAGCAGTAGAAACTCTGAAGACAATTCTTTTATCTGGTGTCCAACAATGTAAGAGCGTATGAATTATCAGACCAATTGTGTGATTGGATTGAAGAGTTCCTTGATAACAGAACGCAGCATGTCATTCTCAATTGAGAGAAGTCTTCCGAAGTAAGAGTGATTCCAGGTGTGCCGCAGGGGAGTGTCGTAAGACCGTTGCTATTCACAATATACATAAATGACCTTGTGGATAACACCGGAAGTTCACTGATGCTTTTTGTGGATGATGCTGTAGTATATCGAGAGTTTGTAACAATGGAAAATTGTATTGAAATGCATTAGGATCTGCAACGAATTGACGTATGGTGCAGGGAATGGCAATTGAATCCCAATGTAGACAAGTGTAATGTGCTGCGAATACACTGAAAGAAAGATCCTTTATCATTTAGCTGCAATATAGCAGGTCAGCAACTGGAAGCAGTTAATTCCATAAATTATCTGGGAGTAGGCATTAGGAGTGATTTAAAATGGAATGACCATATAAAATTAATCGTCGGTAAAGCAGATGCCAGACTGAGATTCATTGGAAGAATCCTAAGGAAATGCAATCCGAAATCAAAGGAAGTAGGTTACAGTACACTTGTTCGCCCACTGCTAGAATATTGCTCACCAGTGTGGGATCCGTACCAGATAGGGTTGATAGAAGAGGTAGAGAAGATCCAACGGAGAGCAGCGCGCTTCGTTACAGGATCATTTAGTAATCGCGAATACGGAGATGATAGATAAACTCCAGTGGAAGACGCTGCAGGAGTGACGCTCAGTAGCTTGGTACGGGCTTTTGTTGAAGTTTCGAGAAGATACCTTCACCGAGGAGTCAAGCAGTGTATTGCTCCCTCCTACGTATATCTCGCGAAGAGACCATGAGGATAAAATCAGAGAGATTAGAGCCCACACAGAGGCATACCGACAATCCTTCTTTCCACGAACAATACGAGACTGTAATAGAGGGGAGAACCGATAGAGGTACTCTAGGTACCCTCTGCCACACACCGTCAGGTGTCTAGCGGAGTTTGAATGTAGATTTAGATGTACATATTGATAAAATGAGTGATAAACATAATCAGTACCCATGTAAACAAATCTTTGTCCTTTGACTGATGTTAATCTGTTAAATTCTTTGATTCCAAAACTAATATCCCGACGTACGCGATTCTTATTAAATAGATAAATGGCTATATTCATTTACCAACTTGGTTTTTCGCCAGTCTCTTACACTTTTCGAAAAGCGCCATCTGATTTCCCCCTTCAAGGTAGACAAGTTTCGTCCTTTGTAGTTTTTTCGTTCGACGCTTATTGCGTGAGATATTTGGCCCGGTCACGATCAATGGACCACCTTGTATACAATGTTCAGGCAAGTCTGTCACACAGGTTGTGGATCACTACTAACTGTTCTCGTAGCACTCTCTGCTGGGCCGTGCTAGTACTCCTCGAATACTTTTCACTAATGTCCGTATACGGGGCCGATCTGAGCGGCTGAGGCTGGCAGGAGCGGCGCCTATGTTTACTTCTTGCAGAGGTCGCTCCTGGCCTGGTGTGGTCCTTGTCAGCGGGCTATTGGCTGACGTTTCCTCACCGCCTTCTCTGGTCTTGCGTTCTTCCTCTTCGTTCCGGCGCTTGTGGCTAAGCCAGAACAAAAAGATACTGAGTTCTATCAACTGTTTGATTATAAGGGAGGACGATTTTCTGCTTATTACTTACTGAAACTAATGAAAAATACAGGGTGAGGCAACTATGGCAGGCGACCCCAAATACATACAGAATGATATATATATATCGAGATGTGGTTCTTGCCAAGCTATAGTGGACAGCATGGCAAATTTCCTGATGTTCGGAAGTAATTTTTATTGTTTATAATCGCCGAATTACGACACCGACTTTCTTTTAGTGCAACTGTACACTTTTTCTGTGCTATTTGAAAGAACCCTGTAAAACAGCTTCAACGGCGTAACATGTATGGGACTTTATCAAATAATATCAAGATAACAGTGTCACAAACAACTCTCCCGCCGTCAGGAGAAGGGGTTCCACAAACATTTGCCTTATTATTATAAATGCTAGCAGACATGTGCCTCACGTATAATTCTAATGTTTACCTGTGTGCTTGAGGCCCGTCCGGCTGTTTTCTGCTTTATTAGCAATCAGATAATTTGCTTGTAAAGCTATTGAGCCCATCAGTCAGTTCACAATCTAGACGACACTCGAAAAAGTGAAAATCGTTTATGACAAATGTCGCCAAACTATTAGACCAACGTTGCAGTTGTATGTTGAAGAGTATCCAGATCTTGCCAAGTATTAACGATCTGTCTTTGCAAACATTATAAGAAAAAAGTTCTAGAAACAGGAAGTGTGGAGAATAAAATACGCCAAGAATAAAGAAGAGCAACTAATGAAAGAAATGAAACTAGAATTGAAGCAGCAGTAACACACAATACAAACGACGCTAAGACGCGTCTCGGAAGTACGAGAGGGATCAACCAAACGAGTATTCTGCAAGAAATACAATCCCTCGCATTTCATTCTTTTCACATTTCTCTGCATCTACAGCTTCAAGGGAGTGAGTTCAAAAATTTGTTGAAGTTCTCCGAATGTTGTCTACGAAAAGTGCAAAGAGATGCGGCATATCTAGGCAAAATTTGGTTAGAGGAAAACGTGTCGTTTACAAACCATGGGCAAGTCAGTCTTCGCAAGATGCACTGTTGGTTAGTTGCTAATCCTCACTGACTCAAAGAAGTGGATAAAAACGATGCCCTTGGTCTATCGACGTTTGGTGCACGTTGTTCAAGACACGCATCATTGGTCCCTGTTTTATTGATGGGAATCTGAATACACTCAAGTATCTGGATTTCCTAACATATGTTACTGTGAAGTTATTGGAAGACTTTTTTTTTTAGTTCCTATAGGACCAAACTGCTGAGGTCATCTGTCCTACTTAAACTAACTTACGCTAAGGACAACATACACACACACCCATGCCCGAAAGAAGATTCGAACATCCGACGGAAGTATCCGCGCGAACCATGGCTAGGCGCCCCAGACGGCGAGGCTACACCGCGTGCTGGAAGACATTCCACTGGACATAGGGCAATCAGTAGGGTACCAACATGACAGATGTCCCTCCCATTCCGTACATGTAATGACAGACATTCTTAAGAGAACATTTGGAGAGCATTAGAACGGTCGTTCATGAAACGAAAAATCGTCTGCGCTCTCACCATACTTGGCACTTCCATACTTTTATTGGTGGTGAAAATTAAAACAATAAGACTATTCTGAAACACCGACGATCCTGAAGGCATTAAGTGACTTAAAACACGGAGCTGTGCCGCCGTTAACTCTAGATGAAGTTTAACGTGTAGTATTGTTTCTCCTGAATCACTTAATAGTGAGCCGGCCAGTGTGGCCGAGCGGTTTTACGCCCTTCAGTCTGGAACCGCGCGGCAGCTAAGGTTGCAGATCGAATCCTGCCTCGGCCATGGATATGTGTGATGTCCTTAGGATACTTAGGTTCAATTAGTTCTAAGTTCTAGGGGACTGATGACCTCAGATGTTGAGTCCCATAGTGCTCAGAGCCATTTCAATCATCTGAACTTAATAGTGTGCAGCAATGCTCATTACCAACATTTTGAGCACTTGGTATGACAGTTCGTGATGATAAACACACCAACTGTACCTGAGTTACGAGCTTGCTCACATTTGGTGTAACAGGGCAGACGCTTCTGAAACCTCATCTCCCCAAGGCGGGATAGTTGTTTGCAGCGTTTATATCTTGATACTGTTTCATCAAACACTATACGTCTTATATCGTTGAAGTTCTCTTAAACGTATCTTCCAAATACCACAGAAAAAATATGTAGTGCCCTTACAAAAAAATTAAAAAAACGAAGTCGGTGTCGTAATTCGGCGGACACAAACAATAAAAGTTACTAGCAGGCGTCAGGAAATTCGCCGTATTGTTCACTATAACTTGGCACTTGGCGATGATCACATCTCGACATTTTACTTCATTCTGAATGTATTCGAGGTGCCCTGCCTTAGATCTCTCACCCTGTATGCTTAGTCCTACACAGTCAGATGCTCATGTTAAATCGAAGATGACACTTCCGGCACTCTGTTTTCCAATCAGTCCTGCAAGTACCTCTCACGCAAATAAATACACTCCTGGAAATTGAAATACGAACACCGTGAATTCATTGTCCCAGGAAGGGGAAACTTTATTGACACATTCCTGGGGTCAGATACATCACATGATCACACTGACAGAACCACAGGCACATAGACACAGGCAACAGAGCATGCGCAATGTCGGCACTAGTACAGTGTATATCCACCTTTCGCAGCAATGCAGGCTGCTATTCTCCCATGGAGACGATCGTAGAGATGCTGGATGTAGTCCTGTGGAACGGCTTGCCATGCCATTTCCACCTGGCGCCTCAGTTGGACCAGCGTTCGTGCTGGACGTGCAGACCGCGTGAGACGACGCTTCATCCAGTCCCAAACATGCTCAATGGGGGACAGATCTGGAGATCTTGCTGGCCAGGGTAGTTGACTTACACCTTCTAGAGCACGTTGGGTGGCACGGGATACATGCGGACGTGCATTGTCCTGTTGGAACAGCAAGTTCCCTTGCCGGTCTAGGAATGGTAGAACGATGGGTTCGATGACGGTTTGGATGTACCGTGCACTATTCAGTGTCCCCTCGACGATCACCAGTGGTGTACGGCCAGTGTAGGAGATGGCTCCCCACACCATGATGCCGGGTGTTGGCCCTGTGTGCCTCGGTCGTATGCAGTCCTGATTGTGGCGCTCACCTGCACGGCGCCAAACACGCATACGACCATCATTGGCACCAAGGCAGAAGCGACTCTCATCGCTGAAGACGACACGTCTCCATTCGTCCCTCCATTCACGCCTGTCGCGACACCACTGGAGGCGGGCTGCACGATGTTGGGGCGTGAGGGGAAGACGGCCTAACGGTGTGCGGGACCGTAACCCAGCTTCATGGAGACGGTTGCGAATGGTCCTCGCCGATATCCAAGGAGCAACAGTGTCCCTAATTTGCTGGGAAGTGGCGGTGCGGTCCCCTACGGCACTGCGTAGGATCCTACGGTCTTGGCGTGCATCCGTGCGTCGCTGCGGTCCGGTCCCAGGTCGACGGGCACGTGCACCTTCCGCCGACCACTGGTGACAACATCGATGTACTGTGGAGACCTCACGCCCCACGTGTTGAGCAATTCGGCGGTACGTCCACCCGGCCTCCCGCATGCCCACTATACGCCCTCGCTCAAAGTCCGTCAACTGCACATACGGTTCACGCCCACGCTGTCGCGGCATGCTACCAGTGTTAAAGACTGCGATGGAGCTCCGTATGCCACGGCATACTGGCTGACACTGACGGCGGCGGTGCACAAATGCTGCGCAGCTAGCGCCATTCGACGGCCAACACCGCGGTTCCTGGTGTGTCCGCTGTGCCGTGCGTGTGATCATTGCTTGTACAGCCCTCTCGTAGTGTCCGGAGCAAGTATGGTGGGTCTGACACACCGGTGTCAATGTGTTCTTTTTTCCATTTCCAGGAGTGTAAATTGCGGTTTTGTGTTGATAACCATTTGCTGAATTCGGCTTACCGGTCTGAACCAGATCCTTTACATCGAGATGCTACTAATCTATTACAATTATCTTTCCACAAACACTCGAAAACTATGGTAGTTTTCCTCCACTTTTATGCAAAAGATTTCGTTATTGAGTATTTTAGTCTATGCGGAAATTAACCACACTTGAAAGACACATTGGACTGTTGCTGCACTGATCTTCATTAGCGTAATTTATATTTCACGGTATTTACGTGAGCTTTCACTTTTCAATGATTTTGAAAATGATTCTTTTTTTCTTTTTCTTTGTAGTCGGATATCGCCGTATAAAAACACTGCATATTTTCCTAGATTAGTAAAATTTTGAGTGAAATACAGTTTCAAATGCAACTCATATTTTTGACTGATTTGTTTCGAAACTAACTCGTTTTCACAAGCCACATAGTCTTTGTATGAAATACAAATTTGAGGCACAAACTTTCTCCTCCGAATGCGAAAATATTTTATCGACCCCTACCTACGTAGGGAGAAACGATCATCATAATAAAATAAAAGAAATCGGAGCTCGCATGAAAGATGTAGGCGTTCGTTTTTTCCGCACGCTTTTCGAGAGTGGAATAATAAAGAATTATTGTAAAGGTGGTTCGATGAACCCTCTGCCAGGCCCTTTAGTCTGATTTACAGAGTATCCATGTAGCTGTAGATGTAGATATAGAAACTATAAGCGTGGACTTTTGTACTCCGTCATTTTAATTATCCTGAATGTATCACTTAACGTGTACGATGTATTATTGTAGATATGTCGTATTTGTGTTTTACTGAGTGTCACAATGACTTTTTTCGGTACCGTTTGGGCATTCATGGCCTGTTCGGGCAGAGTTTATAATTTTATAACTTGACGCAAATCTTGATATCAAGTGTCGAACAACGACATTGCTCTCTGCAAAATAATTCTCTGTCATCGTAAAGGTTCAAATGGCTCTGAGCACTATGGGACTTAACTTCTTTGGTCATCAGTCCCCTAGAACTTAGAACTACTTAAACCTAACTAACCTAAGGACATCACACACATCCATGCCCGAGGCAGGATTCGAACCTGCGACCGTAGCGGTCGCGCGGTTCCAGACTGTAGCGCCTAGAACCGCTCGGCCACTCCGGCCGGCCTCATCGTAAAGAACTCAAGAGTTTTCCAGAATATACCAAAACACAACACAGAATTGGCCATTTAGAAAAAAATTGATAACTAGGCTAAGACTAAAAAGGTATTGATGCTTACAATTTTTTCTAACGAAATAATTTCTAGTGTGCCTTTTTCAATATTCATGGAGCAGCTCGTGCTATCAGATGTGTGCAAACAGCATTCTGTAATTTTATGAATCAGTTACTTTCTTATTTCAAACAAACGTGTCATATATCGTATTCATTTGTTCTAAAATTTTATCACTGGCTGGGCAATAAAGGAGTGATTATTAAATAATTAAAAAAGTCGTAAGTGGTGGTACAAAGTGTGTTTGTTCGCATTTCCACGCACTGTAATCTGCCATTGGACAGAGTGTGATTCTTGGTATTAAATACGCTCCACCTGATTCCGCAGCTCTTGACATGAAACGCAGCAGGTATCAGTGCTGCTACAGAAAGATCTGAGCATTCAAGCAAAGGACGTTCCTTTTCAATGGTATGGGATCAGGGAACCGGATTTCCTATTGTGGCGTTTCTTTGAAGCACGGAGGCTGAACCGCACGTCACAAAATGGGAGAGCATCTTGTCAAAGATTGGAACCCTCGAGGGGTGCTTCTGGTCGCGTTTTCCTCCTCACGGGCATGAGCTGATTCCGATCTCTGTTGAAGTGAATAGTCAGAATACTACCACATACGTTTATCAAGGGTGGAAGACCACTCTATGTGAATAGTGTTGAAGGAACGCCAAGGCAAAAGATAGAGCCTACATAAAAGATTGACCTAAACAGAGGAAGCGGCCGAGATCGTACAACCATAGTATTGAGCGGGCAGGTAGCCAACGTTTTCTTTGCTTACCTATGGAGATTATTAGTCACATCGCACTGCTAACTCTTGAGAGGGACGGTTGATTATTCTAACATTTATTAACGCGAGAATCCTGTACGTTGATTGAGTGTTTAGGGCTCTTAAGGAACAAGAGTAATCTCAGAAATTTCGCAGATGAGTGCAAACAATGCCGCTTATATTCTTGATACTCATAAAAATTTCAGTTTTAAAATTTGCTTTTAGTCGGTTTTGCTGTCAAAAAGAATGGGTACTTATTGACTAACGATAAGAAAACACTGAACAAACAAAGATACCGTGTTTCTAATGACGTATTGGGTATCGTGTCATCTTAAATCTGGATAGATTTACAATAATTACCGAAAACATAATAACATATTCTTGGCTGTTTCTTTTACGGCATACACTATACAACTCTATACTTAGTATATTCGATTAAATGCCTTTGTATGATCGTCCAGAACAATATGAAGTGAAATGAAATAAAATATGTTGTAGGACATAGAACAGGAATCTTTGGTTTATTAGAAAACTTACGTTGACTGATGAGTAGCGTTCAGTTATTTGTAAGACTATCAAAGCCTAAATGAACAGTAAAATCGAAGGCATTAACAGACGTATAGGTATGGCTGTAACTGGCCGTTTGAATCCAAATATTCCTGGAAACTTTACTTTACGTCGCGGTCATTAGAAAGAAGACATCATCCACGTGACAGGCTGCCAGGTAAGATTAAAAACCAGCGTTCTGGGTGGAAAGATTAAGTTACCTGCAGATGAACTGAAATTCATCATAGTGCATGTGACTGGTGACTGCCTGTTCAATACAATGTGTATCTCGATACTGTCGCATGTATTCATCCGTCAATCATGGCCAAATTATTCGTATGTGTTGTAATTCTGTCTAATACGTTTTATATAATAGTTAAAAGAGTATAGATTTAGAAGTAGAGCATGAAATCCTCCTTCCAGTATTCAGATTTGTTGTTGCTACAGAGGAAATAA
This sequence comes from Schistocerca americana, assembly GCF_021461395.2. Classification (NCBI taxonomy): domain Eukaryota; kingdom Metazoa; phylum Arthropoda; class Insecta; order Orthoptera; family Acrididae; genus Schistocerca; species Schistocerca americana. The sequence goes on from NC_060130.1 coordinate 694,925,197, forward strand.
CATCAAGAATGATGAAGGATGCAAGCTAACATCCCAAAGATGCCCGGGCTCACATGCGGTTCCCCTTCATCGAAATGTCGACTCAAACTCGTCTAGGGGTTGAACTGCACGTGTCGCATTACACGCCCTAAATTAGACACTTGTGACCCTTTGGTTAAATTGTCTGGCTGATGGCAAGTTTGCGAAATACAAAGTTAATATAACATATAATAACAGTAATAATAATATTGGGAATTAAATTAACGACCCATAAATGATGTAGGCCACACAGCTGCGGTTTGGTTAGAATAATTTTTTTCAGAAAGCAAACTAATAGTGGAAGTGGTCGTATTTAGAATTACTGTTACACTCGAGCGCATATCCATTTGACAAGTTCGATCATTCACAATCTCCTCGAGAAACACAATACTCCATCTCGATATTTACACGAAAAGTTAAGAGTACACTGCAGGCACGCGGCTGCTCACTGCTCAGAGACTACTTCCCGCGATACCACACAACGTGAAATTTTCTAAGTTGTTTCACTTCCTAGCTACCTAAAGACCGATTGTCCGCTTTCGCGTCTAAATCCGAACTGTACCCTTTGGTGTCTCCAGCCGAACTGTCCGCTTTCGCGTCTGCACCAGCAGTGTCTGCTCGTCCTCGGCCACGTTTCCCGCGTGGCGAATATTCTCGCTCAACTGACAAGGGCAGTTCCCTTTCCTAAAGCCGACCATCTGATTGGCGACAGCTTATTCTATATTATTTTAGATTTTAACATATTTTAACAACCAAACCTTGACCACCTTCCCGCTCTAAATAAAGTTACAATAATATCCATTACATAATAAACGTTACATTCTTTTACATAAAACCAATACAATTTACTTCTTAGTTTTGAATGCCACGGCCAGTAGCCTTGCACCAATGTGCTTTCTGATAAATAAATAAATAACAAAAGTAACTACCATGCACTAAACTTTACAACAAATATTCAATTACCTAATGATTCAATAAGGTGTCATGCTGTCATCGTTCAATGTGCTTTGTGTGGAGGAAATGATGATTGATGCTTAACTGAAAATACTGATAATTTAAGTTAACTATATCTTTTAAACAAATGAAGTTACAGAGTTGATATTTACAACGTTTGTCATTTTAATGATGCGCTTCTATATGAAATGTCGATCGTTAAGATCGACCAATGCGTTCAGACTTTAGCATTCAGGTCTTTGTTACAAAACATGTTAATTTCACTTTAACAGTAAATCCTAAACTGTTATAGATCTGGTCAATATTCGAGTTTTATTGGGATCACCATGAAATTCTATGAAGGATGGTAGATTAAAATTACTCTGGCTTCATTCCCTGCATTACTACAGAATTAAATAGTTTCCATGAATGTTTCACTTTATAGCCGATCTTAGGTTCACCATATTTAACACTGCTACGTCTTCTCGGCCACAAACGGTTTCTATTGGGTTTCCCTATAACGTAGGTTCTCGTCCGTCTCACTCTCACACTACAGCGCTTAGGCCTCAATAGACAATAGACGCCTGTGAGTTTCCCCATCTCGTGGTGAATCTGGACTATTTGTGGCACGCGGTCCTGGACGACAGGGTTCGTTTCACAATTCCTGTAGGCTGACTCTTTCGGCCCTATATTTAAATGAGAACCCAATGCTCGGTAACTCACAAGGAAAATGACAAGATGACGATGTGTATAGTTTCATATAAACACCAATAAAGTGATCAAATGCCGCCTTCACGTAAGGAATACCGTCGTGATCGTACCTATACATCGTTGTCAAAGACAACTGTCAAGAAGGAAAGAAAGATGGAATTTAATATCCCACCGAAGTCATGATCTTTGGAGGCAGAGCACTACCTCATCAGGAGTAGCAAAGGAATAGTAAGCTGCTTTGGTCTTCCGTATGAAAATAACTTACTGAAATAATTTCGAAACACCTAAATCCCCATGGCTTGACGAGGGTTTAAAACATTCTCTTCCTGAATGTGAGTCAAGTGACATCACAGGCTCAACCCTCATTATCAGTAATGTCATCGCTGTTATCAATAACATCATCATCATTATCAATGACATCATCAACCCATGGCCTCCTTCGCTCCCCCTCTCTTCTCGTCCAATCATAGTGAATATTAAAATGAGGTAGTCAATCAGAATGTAGCGTGAAATTGCACAAGTTTTATGATATCAATAAATAAGTAAACGACACCAGGTGCCCTTATACGTTCCCTGTTGCATTGTGCCTGCGCATAAATGAGACGCATGTCAGCTGACCCAACTAGAGTATAATCCACCATCAATAACATGTAAATGTCTGTAGAGACTTTCATGTAAACACAACATAACATAAACGATAATACCGTAATTCTTTATCTAGGGACGTGAATACTGGTAACAGTAATGGAGGTTTACCCTTCCAAGCAGTACGGTGAAACTATGTTACCAATTAGATTACAGTGTCAAAGTGCAGCCAAAATAACTGTGAACATTGAACTAAGTTAAGTTCAACGCCAAATCCTTCAAACCTCTAATGACTCTACAAATTTGTGTAAGTAGTAAACAGGTTTATCTGGCTGCTTTGTTATGAAAGTTACAATTTACAGTAGAATTCGTCATTTTTACTTCAAAATTAAGAAACCGTGTTGTACATAATATAATGTACGAGGGCTGTTCGGAAACTAAGTTCGGACCGGTCGCGAAGTGGAAACCGCTGTGAAAATCAAAACTGTTCTATTTGCAGTTGTCCGCAGCTCGTGGTCGTGTGGTAGCGTTCTCGCTTCCCGCGCCCGGGTTCCCGGGTTCGATTCCCGGCGGGTTCTGGGATTTTCTCTGCCTCGTGATGACTGATGTCCTTAGGTTAGTTAGGTTTAAGTAGTTCTAAGTTCTATGGGGGCTAATGACCATAGATGTTACGTCCCATAATGCACAGAGCCATTTTTGAACCTATTTGCAGTTGTTAGCTACACCTTACAGCTACTTCTCTAGACAGTCGCCGCTCCGACTTAGAGATCTGTCGTAGAGTTATACCAAATTTTCAATACCCTAGTCATAGAATGCAGCCGCCTGAGCTTTCCGCCATTTCTCTACGTTCATCTACAGCTAGCTGTTTGTGTCAAAATGTTGTCTTTATAACCAGCGGTTTATGTGAGCAGAGATGAAACTCAGAACGAACCAATTACGGGCTGTGTTGTGGGTGATCAAACACTTCCCATCGAAAACGCTGCAGGAGCGTTTTCGTTGTCCCTGCATAGTGCATCCGAGAATTGTTATGAAGAACGAAACGCGTGACAGTTATATTATATGGGCTGCACAACATCAGGCGAATTCCCTCACCAGGCCTTCACTCTTGGAGGGAGACACTACTTTTTAGGCACCTTTACGTGCTCACTGTGCGCTCAGAACTGAGAAGAGTGACGTGTCGCCATCGACAGGCATATAGAGCCACTAACCAACACATTTGTGCAAAACTTTCCATTTCGCGACCGATTGGAACTTATTTTCCCAGTAACCCTCATGAAAGAAATCAAATCCCCTACGAGTCATTTGACGAATTTTCTTATATTTTGTGTCCAAATTGACGTGAGTTAAATTTCATTCTCCAAATGTAGATGTAATATCTATTTTCAACACAAAGAAGTGTTTGTCGATGTTAGCAATATGCACATTTTTCTGATATGTTCACTCACGAGTTATTCAGCCACCTTAGTTTCAGGTGTTGCTGCCAAACCACTGTTAGGGACAGATGGGAAACTTCTGCCTTAGCCAGTTGCTAGATTCGTACGGAGTAAAAGGTTGGACAGTTTTCTCTCGTATGGTGGAATAACTTGACGAAGATCCATATCACTTCTATCATGCTGCGTTCGCTGAAGTTCCTTCGCCGTTACTTGTCAGACTTGTATGGCGCAAGCTGCCTACCGCGCGTAAATCGGGGTCTAATGCTTTTTCCAAGACGCTGACTGCAAGCTCAACTTATTTAGGCACTCTGTATACATTTCATGCGTTTTAGTCGTTTCTCTTGTAAATTATCAAAAACGTAGAAAAGGCAATGACATGCAATATTCCAAAATTGGAACTGAAGCTATACGGTCAACTTTCACGCGGTATAATCCTGTGTCAACGTCATATTTCGTGAGTAACTGCTTTATTTTATTTTCCACTTTTATTTGTCGCACTTCTCTTACTCACACATTCATGAAGTAATATTGTGCACCGCACGTGCCGCAGTTCAACACTGAAAGACACGACATATAGCAAAATCACAGTGCGTCGATAAAAAATAGTGAATTCCATGTTGTGGTCCTCCTTATTAATACTAGAAGTATAAATCAGTAATGAAAAGCGAGTAGGACAACCGCAGAGCTGTGCATACCATTGCGAAGAGAATCTGAAAATTCAAAGGAGTTTGTTTCGGGGTTTTAATGTTTTCAATTGGAAGAAATCTTACAATTTTTTTATAGATAATCTGTCTGATATTTGTAATTTTTTACGTACTTTTATTCGACGCTAGGATGGTTGTTATTAGAAAAACTACCTTTTAATACTGTCACAACAGCATTGCCGATGTATGCTCTGGCACTTTATTGCGTTGAATAACCGAGGTCTTTTGGTTAGTTCTCCGGAAAACAGTTTCCGTATATTATTCACATATCTATCAGATACCTATCAGCACATATCAATCTGCAGGGAAAACGAAACAAAGAAGACTAAAAAATTTGATTGATAGAAAATGCAAAATTCCTAGGTAAGAATGGTAAGAGGACAAATGTAAAGCTGTAGAAGCTTGCACGATTAGGGAACAGAAAGATGCTGCAATAGGAAAATTAAAGACATCGTTGTATAAAAGTGAAGCAGCTGTATGAATATCAAGAACTCAGAGAGCTTGCTGAGCCAGGAAGTAGAAAGCTATGAAATACTTAGCGAGAAGGCAGGTTAGACGCCACAGGAGGAGAAGTATTCATTTCAGTCGACAAAAACATTGTTTCTCGAGATAGAAATTGAATGTGAGTGTGAGGTATCTGGACGCTTATAACAGATACATGTGAACGTAAGTTAATTATCGGGTGCTCTTAGCGGTCATCAGATTACGACGTGACAGTTCTAGAATCATTCAAAGCAAGTTTATGCTAAGAAGCGTGGAAATACCCAGATCATGCAATATTAGTCGGAGGTGGCTTTAATCTACTCAGTATAGACTGGAACGTCTATTTCACTGCAGCTGATATGGACAGGCAGTCTTGTGAAGTGATTTTCAACACATTTTCCGAAGACTGTCTTAAGCAGCTAGTTCAACAGGCAATGGAAATATTTTAGACCTTCTACGGTCACACAGACTTGATCTTATTGACGGTGTCAATACAGAGAGACGCAATAGTGATCATGATGTCATCATAGTGACGATGATTACTAAGGTTAATAAATCTATCCAGAGAGATAGGAGAGTGTTTTTGCTAGAAAGAGCAGATGAAGGGTTGTCAGCATGCCACTCACGAAATGAGTGGACGCCACATAGTTCCAGAATGATGGACATAGAGGAATTATGAGCAAAGCTTAAACCAATTGTAAACCATGTCCTGGAGAAGCATATGCCGAGTAAGTAGATAGAGATGGAAAAAACACATCTTGTGTTAGTATCAAAATTTGGAAATTTGCTGAAGAAGGAAAGTCTGTTGATTCAAGGTTCAAAAATGAACATACAAAAGACGACAGGCGAAAGTTTCTAGAAATTCGTGGGTTTGTAAAAAGATCCGTGTGTGTAGCATATAGCTACCTCAACCATACCTTAGCAAAAGATCTTTTCGAGAACTCGAGAAAATTCTGGTCCTACACAAAATCGCTAAGCGGATCGAAGGCTTCTTATCCAGTCGTTGACCAGTATGGAGTGGCTATGTAAGATACCAAAAGGAGAGCCCAAGTTTTAAATCTCACGCTTAAGAAATCTTTCTCGCAGGATAATCGACCAAGCAGACCGCCCCGTGGCCGTCGTTCAGACTCCCGCGCGGAGGATATAGAAATAGACATTGCTGACGAAGAGAAACAACTGGATGAGTTTAAAACAAGTAAGTCGCCAGGTCCGCATGGAATCCCAATTAGGTTTCACACAGGTCATCGGTCCCTTACCTAGTTTGAACTTATCACGATCCTCTCGCCCAGCGTAACGTCCCAAGCGACTGCAAGAAAGCGCAGCTGACCTCTGTATATAATAAGGGTAACAGAACGGACCCACAAAGTTACAGACCAATGTCTTTAACATCGGTTCGCGCAGAAGTCTTGAACATATTCTGAGTTCGAATGTGATAAATTTCCTTGACACGGAAGATCTTCTGTCCACAAATCAGCATGGATTTAAGCTAGGTATACAATTCAGAGTTTTTCACTCTAGGAGAGCATATGCTATTAATACATGTCGCGTAAACAGCGCCTAGAGTCAGGTCGCCGGCAGTGTCCGAGGATGGGGCAAGACCTCAGATAGTCGCGCTCTGCGATTTTAGACCTCTCGTGTAGACTGCAGTGACAGTCTCTCGAGAGGTGCTCGTTCTAGCTCTCAGAAAAGAAAAAGTATACCGGCACTGTCGGGGGCGCTGAGAGTACACGGAGAGAGCCGAGAGGCCGTATTGTGTCCCAGATTTGTGCCGTATTTCAAAGTTTATGCACTATTACGTCTGGGTAATATACTTTGCCTTACTGATGCACACATTAAGCAAAAGTACCCACGTCACAGAATGTTTTGAGCCGTAATACGTGGTCGTTTCCGGTTTCTGAGCGAATAAATCGCCCGTTTTACCACCTAAACGAATAGCTCGAACAGTTAGCCCATTTTGAAATTTCTGTTCTTAAAAAATGCTACGCAGCAAATAACATATAAGAATATCATAGACATATTGTATAGAATCAACAAATGAAACTGAAAAGACACGACCACCCCTTTATATGAAAACATGAATGAATGACTAACACACGGACCACTGTACCACCTAAAGGATCGGCTCTATAGACGTGTACTGGTATCGCCGGGACAATTAAGACTACTATCGCGATGGATACGCCCTATGAGTCAATGTCATCGATGTGTGGGCAAAAAAATTAACGAGGAAATCCAAGAAGGGACTCAGACGAAGTTGTCCATTTAATTAGTATTTACAAGGAAAAGACTGCGTTACGGAATGAACAATTACTGGACTACAGCAACTGAGATAAGAAGCAAAGTTTGTTGACTGAAATGGCTACAATTTTTAACACTTCTACAAAAGAAGTCAATCAGAATATCCACTAAGGAATCAGGCAAAGTAGTTTTATAACGGAGATCAACTGACATAGAGAAACAAGTGAATTTATGTTTGGAACAAATCTTTAAGAGTTCGGAAAGCTTTCATTTAACTTCAAGTAATACAAGTGTTTCTATGGCTTTATATGACGTGTTATTTATTGATTATATTATTATACTGAGTGTTGAAGAACAGACCGTCAGGAATTTACGAGTGGTTCCTTAAGTCAATGCAAGTAAAAAACGTTCAAATAAATGTACGTCCGGAAATGCTTCATTCAACATACACCCACACTGTTTGACTTTTGAACGTCTGTGAGTATCAAGATGAAATTGTTGTAATACTATTTCCTCACAACTGCTACTTTACTAAATATTAAGCAGAATAAGCATATCTAGTGTTAGAATGTTAGTGTCATAAACAGTATTCCTTTAACACTATTGGATTTACAAATAATATTGTTTGTATTGGCAATTTTGTGTCCGATTATAAAGACTATTTCTTGCATCTTCATCGCTGTCATTTCCGTAAAATTTTGATATTGTGGATCTTCCATCAGACGCTCTATAATGAGATTTTTGCATGCTCCGAAATCAAGTCCCTTAATTCGCTCGTTTATGTTTTTTGTTTGCCACTAAAGTGCATGTGCAGCGCGACGCTCATGAATCGCAGTCTTTTCCATCACACTCAGAATTTCGACAGAGAAATCTCGCGGAGAGTAATCTGTCAGCTCTCGTAGCCATTCCCACCCTGGTGTGTGAGCGCTTGCGACATCTACTCTAGCAAGAGTTTCAGACACTTACAGAAAGTACTCGCAATGAACTAGCAGGCAGGAATTATCAGCGAAAACTCGCCCCTAATGTTAACAACTCTACGAGCACTACTGTGAGTACCAAACTGACAGAGTAAAAATTCATCACATATATCATAGCCCTTAGAAACAATTGCTCGTGCGAAACTGAGCTTGTCCTTTTCTCACAAGATATCCTACAAACCATGGATGGAGCGCAATATCCAAATTCCGTATTGCTAGATTTCCGGAAAGCGTTTGTCACGGTGCCCTAGTGCAAATTCTTAACGAAAGTAAGAGCATACATAATAGGTTCCCAGATATATGAGTGGCTCGAAGTGTTGTTAAGTACCAGAATCCACTACGTTGTTCTCAACAGCGTGTGCTCATCAGAGATAAGGGTGATGCCAGGAGTACCCCGGAGATGCCTAGTAGGACCGCATTTGTTCTCTGGGTGCATAAATGATCTGGCAGACGAGTGAGGAGCAAACTGTGGCCATTTGCTGATGACGCTGTGCTATACGCTAAGATGTTGTCGTTGAGTGACTGTAATAGAATAGAAGGTGACTCAGAGAAAATTTCTAGTTGGTGTGATGAATGGCAGCTAGCTCTAAATGTAGAAAAAAATTTGAGATAATGCAGGTGAGTAGGAGAAACAATCCGTAAAGTTCGAATACAACATTAGTAGTGTACTGCCTGACACAGTCACATCGATTAAATATCTAGGCGCAATGCTGCAAAGCGATATGAAACGGAACGAGCACGTAATGACGGTAGTAGAGAAAGCGAATGGTCGACTTCGGTTTATTGGGAGACTATGAGTAAAGTGTGGTTCCTCTCTAATGGAAAACGCATATACAACAGTAGATCAACACATTCTTGAATACTGCTCAAGTTTTTGGGATCGCCACCAGGTCGGATTAAAGGAAGATATCTAAGCATTTCAGTGGCGGACTGCCAGTTTTCTTACCGCTAGGTTCGATAACATGCAACTACTACGGAGATGCTTCGTGAACTCAAATGGGAATGCCTGGAGAAAAGGTGACATTCTTTTCTCGGAGCAATATTGAGAAAAGTTAGAGAACCGGCATTTGAAGCTGACTGCAGAACGATTCTGTTGCCGCCAACATTCATTTCGGGTAAGGATCGCGATGTTAATGAAAGGTGAAAGGAGTATATAGAAGGTGTATACAAAGGTAATGAACCTGAATACATGTTACACACTGTCCACTCTAATTAATGTGACCACATTCAAACCTGTGAATAATCGCCTTTTGCAGTGCTGACCGCTGCGAGACGTGCAGGAAGAGTGTCAATAAGGATCAGGAAGTTACCGACAGGGATGTGGAGCCATTACGACTCCAGTACCGTGGCCAGTAGCGCAAGGTTACTCGGTTGAGGATCCTTGGCAAGAACAGCCCGATCGAGGTGGTCCCACATATTCTCAACTGGGTTTAAGTCCGCCGCGACAGCTGAGTGGTCAGCGTGACGGGTTGCCGTCCTACGGGCCCGGGTTCGATTCCCGGCTGGGTTGGAGATTTTCTGCGCTCAGGGACTGGGTGTTGTTTTGTCCTCATCATAATTTCATCCCCATCCGGCGCGCAGGTCGCCCAATGTGTCGTCGAATGTAATAAGACCTGCACCAAGGCGGTCGAACCTGCCCCGCCAGTGGCCTCCCAGCCAACGATGCCAAACGCTCATTTCCATTTCCAATTGGGTTTAAGACCTGGGAGTTTTGAGGCAAGAGGAGTGCGGTAAATTCATCCTGATACTATTCGAACAACCCACGTACATTGCGAGGTGTATGAAACCTTGCATTGTCCTGCTGGTAGATGCCGTCGCGCAGAAGAAAAACAAACTGCACGTAGGAGTGGACACTGGCCCCAAGGACAAATGCATCCTTGTGTCGATCCACTGTGTCTTCTAGAACAATAAAGCTCTCTCTTCCGGCCTGGACCCTTCAGACGATTGTTGTTGGATGATGCTTTCAGATATTTCACGCCGTACCCGCCAACAGTTAGTTACCTGCGCGATGGTGCATAAATCATGATTCATTTGGAAAGGCTAGATGTCGCCAGAGGACGTCCAGTTGCGGTATAGGTGTGAAAATTCCAAACATCGTCGCCGATGAACAGCAGTCAACATGGGTGCATGAATCAGGCACCTGCTGGGTAGGCCCGTACGCATCAATGTTTACAAAACGGTCGTTGAGAAGTCATTGTTGGTAGCTCCTTGGATTATGTGGGTGGTCAGTTTCTCAATAGTTGCACGCATGTCCGCAGCCGTTGTTCACTCCTGTCATCTTTCGCACGTGGTGCGCCAAAGTTTCCTCGTCGCCTGTTTTGGATAGCACCTTTTTGCCATGCATGGTATATTTTAACCACAGGTGCGAGCGAACAGTTTACAAACTTTGCGTTTCGGAAATGCTTCCCCTGTCGGCCGGTGTGGCCGAGCGGGTCTAGGCGCTTCAATTCGGAACCACGCGACTGCTACGGTCGCAGGTTCGAATCCTGCCTCGGACATGGATGTGTGTGATGTCCTTAGGTTAGTTAGGTTTAAGTAGTTCTAAGTTCTAGGGGACTGATGACCTCAGATGTTAAGTCCCATAGTGCTCAAAACTATTTGAACTGCTTCCTCTACTCCCACTCTTTGGCCCGAAAGCCAATTATCATGCACTTTTGGACGTCAGATAAATCGCTCCGCTTCTGCATTACGTCAACGATTATAACTGTTTCCCGCGTCGCACCGGCACGCTTTATATACTCTCCACTGTGAGCGCTGCCACCTGACGTTTGTGAGTGATTATTGGCTGGTTGGTTTTTGGGGGAAGAGACCAAACAGCGAGGTCATCGGTCTTATCGAATTAGGGAAGGACAGGGAAGGAAGTCGGCCGTGCCCTTTCAGAGGAACCATCCCAGCATTTGCCTGGAGCGATTTAGGGAAATCACGGAAAACCTAAATCAGGATGGCCGGACGCGGAATTGAACCGTCGTCCTCCCGAATGCGAGTCCAGTGTGCTAACCACTGCGCCACCTCGCTCGGTAAGTGATTATTGCACGTCGATATCGAACGTAGGCGGTGGCCACATTAATATGACTGTACCACGTTGAGATGAACAAGAGGTCAATGAAGAAGAAATTGGAGATATGATACTGCAAGAAGAAGAACATGCAGGACCTAAGCTGAAACAAGGCCCCTGAAGTATACAAACATTCCCTTAGAAGTGTGGAGATGATTGAGAGAGTCAGCCATGACAGAACTGCTCCATCTGGTGTGAAAGACTCATGAGAAAATCTAAATACTCGTAGTCTTCAAGAAGAATATAGAAAAGGATGGTATTGACTGGTGTGGAATCTATCAGTTTGATAAAACTTTCTTACAATGTGCTGACACTATTTCCTAAGAGAAAATAGGAAACCTTGAGCAAGCCGATCTTGGGAAATAAACTATAGGATTCAGGAGAAATATAGCAACACACATGACAATACTGGCCCTGCGACCTATCTTACAAGATAGCTTAAAGAAAGTCAAACTTTCATTTGCAGCTTTTGCAGACTTAGAGAAAGCGTGGAGGGGGGGGGGGAGGTGTTTCTTGTTACTTTATATCTTGATTCGTGCGGAGTTCTGCTGTATCAATCACGAATGGAGTGTGGGAAAAATCCTTCTGAATGCTCCCATGTCTTCATTTTTGTTGTTATCATATAGCTACGGGAAATTAATGATGCCTTTTTCCCGAAGATTCTCAAGTGATATCGTATAACATGTCTGCAGCACACTCGTGGTGATGGAACTGGTCCGTTACAGTGAAATACCTAACTTTGAATTTCCTCGACCTTTTCTTTCAACCTTGTATGCTGAGTATTTGAACAAAATTTATAGTTCACAAGAATAGATCGCAACATCCCCCGCTATTCCCTCATTTAATTGTATATACCTCATCTGATATTTCGTGTTCGTATCATTTCATAACATAATGTCTAACTATTTCATCGATGTGACTGGGACGTCCAACTAACATTGATCTAAAAACCTATATGGTTAATTTTTTTTTTTTTTTTTTTTTTTTTTTGCTGTACCACATTAATTACGACGTTTTCATGTGATCACCGATTTTGAAGTGAAAACTCAACATTACTTTGGGTGCACGGTGCAGAAAATTCACAGACTAACATCTATCACATTTTACTCACGATCTTCGTAGAAGAACAGAGACGTGCTTGTACCTGTGATAGTCATTATACGGAACATTAGGGTGTTTCGGTCTGCGATCTTCCGGAAGAGATGAGTGCACTACAGCAGCGAGGCTGCGCTCCCGATGTAGTGCGACGGGGCATGAAGCCGGCCTCGTGAAATTCGGTACGCTGGCCGCCACCGCGCCGCCGCCCCCAAGGTCAACGGCTTTTCGACAAAACTCGCCTCAAAAGGCGGACGCCAACAAAAATGATACTTTATGTCAGTGGTGGCCGGCGCGGTCGCCACGCTCCGCGTCCATGTCTTCGTGGGCCATTGCCGTGGCACTCAAAGAGTTTCTGAGAAAGAAAGTTCCGAAAGTATATGTGACATCTCCAAAACGGAGCACAGTCCCCCCGAGTCGTGTTTCAACATTCTTGTGTAATTTCACACATTAGTAGAAGAGAAATGATATAGCGGTGGTTACAGGTACGTCACAGTTACCATTCATTATTAAATTGACGAGATTCGTCGATAGCCATGCTACAAGTCTTTTCAGCGTCTGCATACAAATACGTTAGCTGTGCTATACTGAGAACAGGGTCTGTTCAGTTGTATTTTTTTACAGTAAATACACAGTATGTATTAGAAATGAAAAATGGCGAACCTTCTGGAGTGGATTACGCCACAGTGGAAAAGATCAAAACAGCAGGACCTACGCGCGACCGCTACGGTCACAGGTTCGAATCCTGCCTCGGGCATGGATGTGTATGATGTCCTTAGGTTAGTTAGTTTTAAGTAGTTCTAAGTTCTAGGGGACTGATGACCTCAGCAGTTAAGTCCCATAGTGCTCAGAGCCATTTGAACCAATTGTTTTGCAGGACCTGCCAGAATTCAGTGGTTATGTAGAATAATGAGGATACTATGGGAATATCGGAAGATTCCTGATGAAACGACAGAGGAAATTATTGTAGTCATCTTTAAGAAGTGAAACAAGGCGTTCTGTGTGAATTACAGAAGAATAGCACTACTGTGCCACTGCATGAAGGTTTATAAAATGATAATTCACAGAAAATCCGGAATGAGGTAGATCAACAATTAAGAGAGAAACAACAATAATGTCAATGTGGAAGCTTAACAACAGATGCCATATTTACAGTCAGGCAGGTGGTAGAAATGGGAATTTAGGGAAGACATCGTAGTAGCACTCAGAGATATAAAAAAGGCTTATGACACTGTTAGAAAGGAAGAGATATGGCGAGATATGAATAGACGGGTACTCTCAAAAGGAAAGCAACAGAGAATCAGATACATGTACAAAAAATGCCTGAATTGTTTTACAATAGACAGCAAGAAATTGGAATGGTTTATAACGGACAGAGGGGTTCGACAAAAAGTGTGCTCTCTCCACTGCTTTTTAATGTAGTTGACAACATCATGAAGAAAGTTCACCAAGGGTCAACAGGAGATGACATGAAAATCGTACAACATGCAGTTGACTTGATGATTTGGGAACAAAATGAGCACGAATTGGAAGAACAACTAAATTCAGCAGTAAAAGTGAAGAAAATGAAGAATGTAACTTTCAATGGAAAAATTATTGAGGAAGTAGGTGCTTCCAAGTATCTACGAAGTAAATTAACCATGAAAGGAAACATTAAGGATGTAATTTTGGAGAGAATAGAAAACTGTTCGAAATTTTATTATTGTGTATCAGACATTATTAGAAATTGGAAAATACTTGACAAAGCAAAGATCATAATGCACAAGTCGTATTATCTGACAATTTTGACCTGTGGATCAGAATGTTGGACGTGGGCAAAGGAAGATATGAGCAGAATACAAGCAACAGAGATGCGCTTTCTACGATGGATCCTCGGTAAGACGAGAAGGGACAGGATAAAGAATGAAATACTACGAAACACCCTGCGGATCAAGCCCCTAAACAGAACGACGGAGATTAATACGCTTTAATAGTTTCGCCATATTAGAAGAATGGGACCGGAAAGACTTCCGGGAGGAGCCCTAGAACGGACAGAATCAGGTTGATGACCAATTGAAAGACCACAATCAAGATGTAGAGACCGAGTGAAGGATGATGAGAACCAAAGAGGACTTCAGTGGGAGGAGATGCTAAATGATGGACTGTGGGAAAAAAAGAGAAACTTGTAAGAAGCTCTGTGAAGGTTTCAGGAAGAAGAAGAAGAAGAAGAAGAATTACACATTTCAGGAGGCGGTTTGTTGAATGTTATACAATACGTTGTTTTCCTGGCAAAAATGACAGCATCTACCGAGCGTTTGCAAAACTAAACTAAACTCCTTCCCAACAGGCCATGAGGGCCCAACGGTACTGACAGGCCGCCGTGTCATCCTTAGCCTACAGGCGTCACTAGGTGCGGATATGGAGGGGCATGTGGTCAGCACACCGCTCTGCCGGCCGTATGTCAGTTTACGAGACCGGACAAGCTACTTCTCAATCAAGTAGCTCCTCAGTTTGCCTCAGAGGGGCTGAACGCACTCCGCTTGCCAACAGCGCTCACCCATCTAACTGCTATCCCAGCCCGACAGCGCTTAACTTCAGTGATCTGACGGGAACCAGTGTTACCACTGATGCAAGGACGTTGGCAGCGTTGGCAAAGAAAAGATAATTTTTTTAAAAGTTGTGGTTTGGTCCAGTCCAATTAAAAAACGTTGTGACGCACTCGTCCATTTCCAGATTTCTGGTAAGTTTTGGTTATCGGGAACACTGCTGCTGCTCCACTGAACGGGTGGAAGAGTTATGATGTTAAATCCACTGACAAGGGAACCTCCCCATCGCACCCCCCTCAGATTTAGTTATAAGTTGGCACAGTGGATAGGCCTTGAAAAACTGAACACAGATAAATCGAGAAAACAGGAAGAAGTTGTCTGGAACTATGAAAAAATAAGCAAAATATACAAACTGAGTAGTCCATGCGCAAGATAAGCAACATCAAGGACAGTGTTAGCGCAGGAGTGCCGTGATCCCGAGGATAGCGTGAGCAGTTGCGTAACGACAGGTCTTTGGTTCAAGTCTTCCCTCGAGTGAAGAGTTTACTTTCTTTATTTTCGCAAAGTTATGATCTGTCCGTTCGTTCATTGACGTCTCTGTTCACTGTAATAAGTTTAGCGTCTGTGTTTTTCGACCGCACTGAAAAACCGTGCGATTAGTAGACGAAAGGACGTGCCTCTCCGATGGGAACCGAAAACATTTGACCGCAAGGTCATAGGTCAACCGATTCCTCCACAGGAAAACGCGCCTGATATATTCTATACGACACTGGTGACGGCAGGTGCGTCACATGACAGGAATATGTTGTCGACCCACCTAACTTGTACATTTGGCTAATGGGTAAAAAGATTCTTCTACCTTGCCCGATTTAGGTTTTCTTGTGGATGTGATAATCACTCCCAAAAAAGTGATGAAAACACAAGAGTTTGTCGCCTAAACTGCAACAAATGAATGCAAGAGTTTCACAGTCGCACAGTTTTCCCTGTGCTCTGTCAAAACAAATGTATTTAACGTTTTCAAATTTTTCCGTGTGTAGAGCGTCAAATCCTGCATAGGTCCAAAAAAATCTGAACATGTCCTGGAATTTTGGAGAGCGAAGTTGATTATGTGTGAGTGCCTGAACTTTGATAATTGACACACGATCACGTAAACAATACTACTCTGTGTACCTGTGCAGCTTCGCAAAATCATAGAATCTTTTCACAAAGTATTTCACTTGCCGAAAACCAAACACATCTAACGGTTGCGCAAGAGGTGTACAACCTGGAGGAATGGTAATCACGTCTTCTCCCACACTAAAATTGTCTGAAAATATAAAAAAATAATCTTATCACTCGAGGGAAGACTTGAACCAAGGACCTCTCGTTCCGCAGCTGCTCCGCTAACCACGAGACCACGGCGCTCCTGCGCTCAGACTTTCCTTGATGTTGCATATCTTACGCATGGACTACTCAGTTTGTATATTTTGCCTATTTTTTTCATAGTTCCACACACCTTCCTCCTGTTTTCTCGATTGATCTGTGTTCAGTTTTCCAAGGCCTATCCACTGTGCCAACTTATAACTAAATCTGACGGGGGTGCGATGAGGAGGTTCCCTTGTGAGTGTCGATACCACTCTTAAGTTACTTCTCTTATTGGAAGTTGAAATCAGGGTCCCACCGGGGCTGTGGATATTTTTGCTTTTAGGCCTTTCTTAATCTTTACTTGAAAACAGGGCCGTATTAATAATATTTATACATTGGTCACTTTTTCATTTTCTCATATGTGTTAATCAACAGACACTTCAGCACAATGGTAGATTTCTGCGTCAAAAAGTAAAGTTTGTATGACAATGTATATCTATAAGTATTACAAACGAGTTAATAAATGATCTAAATAAAACCGGTCACGTTGCTTGACAGCACTCGCGTGGTTATACACTTATTTAGTTAATTAACCAACACATTTCAAGTATATACAGTTGGAAATATTGTAGATTTGAAATGGAGAATTGTCGACTTGCCGCCCGTGCAAACCCATGTGTTAAAGTGTCTATTTAAATAACTATACCTAAGACCAAAACCGTGGTCACTGCAGCAATGTTGACACTCATCTACACTGATGAGTCTAAACATTGTGAAGACCTGCTTAACAGCATATTGGTGCACCTTATCAAGGCCATATAGCAGCTGTTCAGCTTGTCATGGATTCACCTAGTTCCTGGTAGGCTTCCAGTGGTTCGTGACACAAGATAGCGAAGCACAGGACACTCAGTTTTCGTTAAATACGGGCCGGTGGTGCGTCGACGGAGAGCTGGGGCCCAGTAGCATGGCCAGAATACTAAAGTGAGTTCAAGAGTGTGCTCTTCAAAGCACTGTAACACGATTTCAGTCTTGTGACACGGACAGTTATTCTGCTGGAAGAAGCCATCGCCGTCGCGGAAGACATCAAGTATGAAGGGGTCTAGTTGCTTCGTAATAAATTCCTCTAAGTCTGACAGGACGCCATTGGTTACTACCACAGCTCCTATGGAGGCTTTGTGAATTTCCCCTCTAGCGTAATACTGCCCCTACTGGTGCTTAGTGCGATGCATATTTCGAACGGCCGTTCGCCTGAATGACTGCGGAACCTACCAAAGATCTCGGGCATCAAGGAACGTGATTCATATAATTCATCTACCAGACGACATGTCTACATTGATGCACCATCCAATTTCGATGATCCTATGACCACTGCAATCGAAATTATCGATTTCGTGACCAACATTGTCACACGCTGTGGTTATTCGCTGAGGATCCCATGTTGAACGACGTGCGCTGCATGGTGTTCTCCGAATCATTCGTATCTGCAACAGCATCGTACTATGTTGTCACATATGCCACAGATCTCTGCTGATCTTGCTTTACAGAGCAGGCATGAGGTTTGGTCGACGTCCAACTTCTTGTCTCCTACTCATGGTTTCAACGTCAGTCACCCTCTTCAGTACTATATGCTCACGACAGCACCACGTGAACAGCTGAGCATCTTCGCCTTTACCGAGCTGCTCCTTCCCAGGCGCCGGGCTATAACAATCTGCCCTTTGTCAAAGTCACGTATGACAGTGGCTTTCCTCATTTGTGGCCCCTGTCGTCGCTAGAATGTTGCCCCATTCTTTCTGCTCCGCTTACATTTTTTCCTTATAGCTTCACGTGCCCTTCTCGCGGATGACAGTGGCCATAATTTTGTGACTTATCAGTCTATATGCAGGTACCCCTTGAAAACGAAAAAACGCCTATGGTAGATGTTAATATTTTCGAAAAGTTTGACATATAGTTTACAGCTCCGAAGGAACCACGATTTATGTTACAAAAAATTCGTAACGGTTCTGGAACTAAACGTAAAGAAATAATTTACTCTTCTTCACTATCCAGGCACTAGTGGAAGATCATAACAGTGACTGCACCTCTTAGTACGCAAAGCGAGCAAAATGAGGTGTTACAAAGACGGAAGGAATGTCGGTAACATGTGTAGATACCATTTATTTGACATTAATAAATCGATCTTCCGTAACTATAATGTTTATTAAAATTTCCTGATATGGTCTTTTTAGTATGGTAACCTGCTGGAATCCATTGCAGGTGGTGTGGGCTGTCATTTTCTGGTGTACAAATGTTATTGAAAAGCGTGTTCACGCCATCTTGGATCTAGAGCCAAGGGCTCCTACGGCTTCGTCAACGAGTTCTCACACTGAATTGCTACCATGCGGATTTAGATGAATATTCCCTCAGGAAAAACATAAGAAATGTTAGCTTTGGTCACAGTGCATCCACTTAGACACGCGAGTCAGATACCGTAATCCTTACTCCCAGCCACTCGGGTATCAAGCTACTATGGAATGCATAAACTGTAAAGAACACAATCTCGAAAGCAGATCGAGACCCGGTAGCAGTTACGATAATAACTGCGACAGACCCCATGTGTGTTCTCCTAACGCCCCATCTAAGTGTGAAGCGCCGGGGACGGCGACAACGGCGTGGTGCCTCATGAAAAGGGTGACGACTTTCGAAGACCGTGAGTTTCGTCCTCGCTTCCTGCTGGGTGAAGGGGGGCTCACATACCCTTCATGGGACATCAGAGCTAACATTCCTTTCTACGCAATGTTTTTCTACATTTAATAATATGTCCCAAATATGCTTCAGGTTGATGTGATGTTTTACAATGCTCATCTTCCAAGAGGAGCACATGACAATAAAAGACTTAGGTAGTACTGTCACGTGACAAAGGGTGGCCTCTTCCTTTCCAGGGGATGACCAGACAGAGAACCTCCACAGCATTTATTTCTCTGCAGCTTGTATCCCTCTGCCTGGGTGCTCTAAAAGTGCTTCCAAGACGTCCAACCTGCCTTCGAATTCCCATCTTGTCCGTTGTTCACGTTGCCTGGCCTGTCATATTGGACAATGAAAACTGGTCATTTAATACACGTATAAACTGACTCTAATTTTCCCACTAAAATTATTTTTGTACGAGGATTTCAATTACAAATTATGATAAATATGTATTTTATAATCTATATACAAGACCCACGTACTGAATGTTTTATCAAACAATTGGCTATTAGATACAGAGTAATGAGGCAAGTACATGTAGGCTTGTGACATATATGAATCAACACTTACTTCAACGATATTTATGAGACAAACTCCATCTAGATAATGATTATCGTACAAATGGCAATCCAAAGTTTAACCCCACAGTCAAAATCTTAAGTTAACTTCTCGTATTATTTCACATTATTTCGGGTATCTTCTCCTACGTCGTCCCAGTGTGTCAAGTAGGTAGTAAGTTGCTAACACGAGAGGAAGATACTTTTGTGTCTCCTTTGCATGGTAGTACCTCATTTGCATCCATTTCCAAAAACTATATTTGCTGGAGGAAATTTACTGCGCCTGGACGGTTCATGCACATGGCGCCTGTGAGCTCGAGAAGCTGTGTGTCACCTCGCCTGGGATACTCAGGTCTCAGGGACTCTGTGACAATGACCCTTTTTGTCACAGATAACACTTCTATTAATAAGTTCATTTTATAGAAATAATAAGCACATTATTGCCAGAAGACGGTTTGTTGAGTTATTATGCCTACTAAACTGACTACGTGTCAAATCACACCACATATTCGGAGATGAAGGATAATGGAAGTTTATCTGTACAGCTACTGCGTAGTAGTGACATCGATGATACGAGTTCATGTTGACGCTGATGAGGTCCCGAGTGAAACGAGCTTCTTCACTGTACCAGCACTAATGCTGTCAATCATTCAACAGGAGTATTGCATAGACACATTTTCAGTTGTCTGTCCGCATCTCATTCTTGAACAATGGTTTGTGTTACATTGACTCACTTATTGCGCCTTAATTATTGAAAATGAAACATGTTTGTGAAGGAGTTTTCTCCTGATATTTGACAGTCTGCCACCTGTGACGTGCTTAATGTCACAATGAGAGGGAAAGGGGAACAAGTGAGTAATGGTAATGGAAATAGGCGCCTGCTGCAACCACTCTCGGCAAACAGTGAACAAACAGACCGGAGAGCTAGTTTTATTGTGATGAACGTTACTGTTTTAACATACAGGGTAGTCACAAACAGTCCGAAAAGTTTGTAAGGGTGTTGCAGGGTAGGTTGTACCGAGAAATAATTGTTAAGAGAATAATTCCATATGCTGCACCGGTTCCGAGTTAATTAGCAGTGAAGTTAGCCAACCATTCCGTTGCGCGCACAAATTCAAGCGGCCCGCCAAATACAATTAGTGTCAGTTGTTCTCATAGCGTAGATGGCAGCTCACGAGACTGTTCAGCCTTTGGAACAGGCTCAGTCTTCATTAGCGTCCCATTTCCAATTTTTATATTGCTCTCTTGCTCGGTTTTAGGAAAGCAAACAAGGAACACGTTTGACGACACCGTTCGTGGCTGGACGCTTGAATTTGCACGCGCAACGGTCTGATAGTCTGACTTCAATGCCAGTTAACTCAGAAACGTTGCAACGTGTCGAATTTTCGCAAATAGTGTAAGACTGCAATATAACCAAAGATGATTTGAGAGGTGAGTTAAGACGGAACAACAGTTTCTATTTTACGGGGACAGTGGAAGGAATCTGGGATAGCCTTGTTGTAAATTTATCGTTAGATTCGTCTGAAATGATTTACGTTTAATGTAACACAGGAGGCAGTAGCAGATACAGTTACAGCAATTCAGCATGCAACCTTTCGCAACAGTCGAAGTATCCCTGCCTTGGAAATGTGCAACACAGAAGCACGTACTACAGCATCGGTAAATTTCGCTGATCGTTTCTCGACAAAAGTTCATTGCAAATAATGCCAATTCTATTGATAACGATCTCACTCCATTTAATTGCAAAAAATTTAAAACAATGACGTCGAGGTCATCAAGACAGAGGCACATGCTCAGTCTGGCACGGATGTGGGAAGTGATCTGTCTCGGTCTTGCAGGAATCACTCCGACATTCGCTTGAAGTTTTCCTGCAGCAACTGAAGGATATGTGCACCACTAGTCATTAAAATTGCAACATCGTAAAGGAGGAATACAACAAACGCCAAACTGACAGGAAGTGTGCTACAAGCTTGCCTTTGCTAATTGTTAGCACTTCAGCGTAATCGCAAAAAATATGCAAGACGAACGCCATCCACATTCTGTACGTAAGGAAAGATTACGCAGCGGGTTTCTCATTCAGAAATCGCAGCTGAATGCTGTTTGTATGTGAGGAGATTGAGGTTATGCATACTGTAGGAAACAGAAACGTCTACCAGCTCGTGTTTGAATTTGACAGTGAGAAGATCATGGCCTATGCAAACTGGAGTTCATCTTTCCTTGATACTGCTGCTCGAGTTGATTGGGATCACAAGATTGTCATGCGAGTATGGAATCATGGGTTCAATTGCGTCATGCTCTCTAACATCTTGACGCCCCCTATACTGACAGAGTTACTTGCGAGTCTGAATCGACTGCCATTAGGTTAATAACGCCTTCCAACGTACCTAATCAGAATAAAATTTTGCAACGGAATTAAAAACAGCTGTTACGTTGGAGAGGGAGAGAGGGACAGACACACAGACAGACAGCGAGAGGGAAGTTGCCACGGTGAATGTAATAGTTCTGCGAGTCACTTGATTCGGCTGTCATCAGAAATCTACTAGACGTTGACGTGGCAGTCGAAAATAAGATCAACAAAGCACGAGATATCAAAGCGTTTGATCGCTGTCAGATCGTGGTTGCGCGATGCATGTGGCACTCCATCTCCCAAACTCAATCATGTGTGTACTGTAATCCTCGCTTTGAGAAAATCCGTTTCGCCATTGTTAGGCGTGGCGGGCAACAATAATGTTCTGAAGATGTGGAATTACGATGACCATCGTTGATTGTGACGTCTGATCGACAAATCACAGTAGAGCATACACAACAACAACAACTGTGAGCAACCATACATTCCAGAGCCATATCTTCCGTATGAGACACAGAACTTACGTCACACACATGTTCTTCTACTCACCGCATCTCACTGGCCATTGAAGTTAGTATGGCCACAGGATCACCACCACTGATTGCTCGATGCATGGAAAACATTTCTCCTAGAATGATGAAAGGAGGAGAAAAGGCTCTGAACACTATGGGACTTAACTTCTGAGGTCATCAGTCCCCTACAACTTAGAACTACTTAAACCTAACTAAACTAAGGACATCATACACATCCATGCCCGAGGGAGGATTCGAACCTGTGACCGTAGCGGTCACGCGGTTCCAAACTGTAGCGCCTGAAACCGCTCGGTCGTGACTATGTTAGTACACATTCATGAAACTGCGTGGAAAACCAAAAAAAACCCTTGCCAACTGTATGACGATCTGGAGGTGTTGAAGGTATTCACGGGTGAAGAAACTTAGCCGGGATGACATGAGCTCTTGATATCTCTCGCATTGTCTCTTACCAGACACGGTACAGGAACCTGTTGTTATGCCATATGCATCGGTTTGTTCATCTACGACACTCCTATGCCAACCTGCCTTTCAGTTGCACAACGCACCATTCCATTGACCCTGCACGTCATTAAAATGGTTTAAGAAACACTCGACGGACATGACGGTGCTTGTAAGATTGCCATGATCACTGGTCTAATTTCTATTGCACACGTCTGGAAATGCATCGAAGGTGATGTGAACTCCCTGGATCCAGATGTGGTCATTCTCGACTCCTAGAGGACGTCAGCAGAGCAGTCACATACAAGCATGGCTCCTCATCGGTTACAATGTTTCGTTGTGTCTACGTCGAGACCCTTTCCCACCGTAATCACGACGAAAATGGCTACTACTCGCCACTGCATAGGTATTTCTAATTGAATTACTCATCACGGTATGTACGTGTGATGCTGGTCATCGTGTAACTATATTGTGTAGCCCATAATATAATATAGAGTGACGACCCTGTTTTACTATGAACCGGGTCAGGTAGGGCATTGGTTAGGACACTGGACTCACATTTGAGAGAACGACGGTTCATACCCCCGTCCGGTCAGCCAGATGTAGATTTTCCGTGATTTCTCTTAATCGCTCCAGGTAAATGCTGGTATGGTTCCTCTGAAAAGAGTACAGAAGATTTCCTTCCCCAACTTTTCGTTATCCGAGCTTGTTTTCCGTCTCCCATGACCTAGATGTCGATAGGATGTCGAACTCTAATCTTCCGTTCTTCCTTTTATTATGAGTTGATTTATGAGCATTATATAAATAAGAATCGGAAGTGTATAACGTTCACTACTACAGCTCTTTTATACTAATACGCCGGATGTCCCTCCTAAGAATCGTCAGTGCATTTTGTTTGGTGTTTCGGCTCATATATGCTGTTTCGTTTTTGCAGTGTGTAACTGGAGTCAGCCCACTCAAATACTGCTCATCACTTCTTTCATCCGACGCCCTGCTTCGCTGGGAAGCTTCTGTTTGTTTCCCGTTACAAACAAAATGTTTTTAAAGAGACATTTTACGCACCCATACCACAGAGCAGGCCCATATTAGTTTAGTGCGATATTCGTTTTTATTTAGTGCGATATTCACTTCACAGACGTGTATTAACAGGGAGAAAAAAGCACGAAGAAGGAGTAACACTCCAGCAGGGACTCGCAGTGACTGCTACTACCATAGACAAGCGGTGCTTTGTTGTTGCTCGAGTACTCGTTACTCTTAGCGACGTAACAAAGTTTGGCATTCTGGCCCAGATGAGACAATCGGTACTGGCAGACTGCCGTGCCATTCTCTGCCAATGGCGTCATTTGGGTGCAGTATGTAGGGTCATGGAGTCAGGACACCACACTCCCAGTCTTCGACGGCATTCTTGACATCGGGGCAGTTACTTTCAATCAGATAGCTCTTCAGGTCGCCTCACGAGGCTGAGTGCACCTGGTTTCAGTACTCCCATCTAGGAAAAATCCCTGACAATACTGGAAATATGACCCAGGTCCTCCCCATAGAAGCCAGACGCGCTCATTACTGCTCAACGGAGAGGAACAAACTTATGAGGGACATCCTGAGTATTATATACACTTGATTTGTGTGGTTGGGTCTATTTAAAAGGCTGTGTTACATTGTTGTTACAAAAATATGGCAGGATTCGAACCTGCGACCGTAGCGGTCTTGCGGTTCCAGACTGCAGCGCCTTTAACCGCACGGCCACTTTTTTTCTGAATTTTATTTTAATTTTTTTGTTTTATATTTATTTATTTTTTTTTTTTTTTTGTGTGTAATTGATCAGAGGCCTTCTGCGCCCCGCTGGTAATATGTTGAGTCACGTCTCCTCGAAATTGTTGTGTTCCGTTCAATTGTTCAGAAATGTTCATTGGTTCAAACAGGAAACCTTCTTCTCTCTTGGGTTAACACATTCCAGCTGCGAGGCGGCTCGTGGAAAGAGCTCCCAAGGAAGTTCGAGAAAAATTGTCTGTATTTTGGGTGACGGACAACGACATAATGACGGTCACTGAGGTATGTCCAAAAATCGAGTACAGAGTCTACAGTTTGTCCAAATAAGTAGTGAATGGCATGTCCGCGAATCCAATTCACAGCATTGGTCTTTGTCCGAGGAAAATAGTCACGTTCCGGAAATAATAATGAAAGGGGAGTAATTCGATCCGGAATGTCCCGCGTTAGAAAAGCCACAATACGTCGAACCAAGTGCCAAACCTCCGCCGCCGGTCCGCAAACAAACCGATGTTCATCATTGTCTGGCACTCCACACGTGGAGCATAGAGGTGATTGGGCGAGGTGGATACGATGAAGGCGAAATTGGTTGATTTGCTTACCATTGACAGTTATGTACCACACAGATTGAACATTCGTGTCAAGGTAACAGGCGAACACCGCGCGCCATACATGACGCCAGTCAACCTGGGGGAACTTTAGTTCAATCGGGTTAGGTGGACGACCTAATTGTAGGACATTGTATACTGCCTTTGTTTTGAGTAAAAGCTGTCTTGGTAAGGTGAGGTGTAGATAACTGAGTTCCAGAAAGAAGTACCGTATATAATGGAACTGGGCCGGAACATCCGAGATTATCACTGGGGCTGACAGTGAGACCGGCGAGTATGCCGACAGGAGGAGACCAGTCAGACTCGTTAGGCAACGTGTCCATACCGTCATCTGGGAGCTGACAAATAGGGCGCGAGCTCTATCCGGCACGTGAAAGAGACCTATCCCACCTCGTTCACGGGGAATTTTTTAAAACACACACACCCATGCCCGAGGGAGGACTCGAACCTCCACCGGGACCAGCCGCACAGTCCATGACTGCAGCGCCTTAGACCGCTCAGCTAATCCCACGCGGCTGTACTTATGAGGGACATCCTGAGTGTTATATACACTTGATTTGTGTGGTTGGGTCTATTTAAAAGGCTGTGTTACATTGTTGTTACAAAAATATGGCTCTGAGCACTATGGGACTCAACTGCTGAGGTCATTAGTCCCCTAGAACTTAGAACTAGTTAAACCTAACTAACCTAAGGACATCACAAACATCCATGCCCGAGGCAGGATTCGAACCTGCGACCGTAGCGGTCTTGCGGTTCCAGACTGCAGCGCCTTTAACCGCACGGCCACTTCGGCCGGCTTGTTGTTACATCTATTGTCTACAGTATACACAGTCAAACTAATGTGACCGCTTTTGAGAACTGGAGACGTCACATGATTCTATATTTATAATCTGAAAGACACTATAAAAGGCATGACAGTGGATACTTCATACCATTTACTTCATGTGATTGCATATTACAAAAATGTTTAAATGGCTCTGAGCACTATGCGATTTAACTTCGGAGGTCATCAGTCGCCTAGAACTTAGATCTAATTAACCCTAACTAACCTAAGGACATCACACACATCCATGCCGGAGGCAGGAATCGAACCTGCGACCGTAGCGATCGCTCGGTTCCAGACTGTAGCGCCTAGAACCGCACGGCCACTCCGGACGGCCTGCATATTACAGGCTTCTTCACTGTTGTGAAGGTATTTTAACAAGAGAAAGGTAACTGGAGTACCAAACCTAATAAATCATAATTACATTATGCGCCCTAACAAGCCACCGGAGACCACGGCACCCTGTTCTCAAAATACCCAGAAAAAGTCCCTAAACAATATCTGAAATTTTGTCGGTGGAGCTCTAATTCACCCTGTAGAATGAGTCGCACTAGTGTCTTGCATGCAGGTTCCTTTGCACATACAGAGTCCGTCTGCTTAGCTGAGTAGTAATGTATTTGGCTGCCACGCAGCGGGCCCGGGTTCGATTCCTGGTCGGGTTGGATATTTTCTCCGCCCGTGGACTGGGTATTGCGTTGCTCTTATCATCATCGCCCAAAGTGGCGTCACCTGTAATAAAACTTGCAACCCGGCGGCTGAACTTCCCCGGATGGGGTCTCCCGACTATCAATGCCACAATATCACTTCCTTTCATTTTTTTACATATACGAGTACAGAGGATTTCCCCGGAAGCTCCACAAATTAGTGTCTACCATTTGCCTTCCCTTCTACTAATTTCACGTGTCCGTTCCGATTCCTACATTTCAACACCTTGACGTACTCCAGCAGTTATCATTAGTAGTCTTGTAATCATACATTATCGAAATGTTTCTCTTTGTTATGGGAATTACCTTGCATATGTTTACATTTAAAGAGTGTTGCCAACTCAGTACTCGAGAGCTGTTCTGCATAAACTTAAGCTCATCCAGCGACCATACTTTCACGAAAACAACAGAATCCACAGTGAACAAACAGAGTGCTGCTGGCTATGTTTGAAAAATCAGTTATCTATATTGAGAACAGTAGCAGTCTTATTACATGTATTTGGGGCACATCCGTTAGAGGTATTGTTGTACTTTTTTGGGGCTCACTGAAAGTTATTTTTATATCTGTGGTGCATTCACCGTCTAGTGCAGTGTATTAGGTTCTATTAGTCAGAAATTCCTCAGCGCTATATCTTATTTCTGATCTTACTCCGTATGATTGTATGTTGGTTTTCAATCGAAACGGTGGAAGCTGGCCGGTGTGGCCGTGCGGTTCTAGCCGCTTCAGTCTGAAACCGCGTGACCGCTACGGTCTCAGGTTCGAATCCTGTCTCGGGCATGGATGTGTGTGATGTCCTCAGGTTAGTTAGGTTTAAGTAGTTCTAAGTTCTAGGGGACTGATGATCACAGATGTTAAGTCCCATAGTGCTCAGAGCCATTTTTTTTTAAACGGTGGATTTGTGTCAAACACCTTTCGGAAATCTAGAAATACAGAGTGTGTCTGTTCACCTGCTTTTATGGTTTGCTAGATACTGTAAGTGGAAAACGTTACGTGTGTACATCAGTCTTTCCTCAAATATTGCTCAACTATAAATTTAATCTGGTGATGGGAAAGGAGTGCAAAGGCGCGTAGCTTAGAGTAACGTGTTTTAGCTGTAATTGAGTTTGACTTCTATTCAGATTAACATATTTTTTGTATGTATTAATAGGCGTTGGTAATGCCTCACTTGAAAGCAAAGTGTTTACTATATAGAATAATATAGTGCACAGATTAGTTTCTGTACCATGCTGAACGGTGAAACACGCAAAGAGCACCATGTACACTCGTCTAATATGTTTTCCAGGGACGCCATGTCAGCGAAAGTCTGTGACTGACAGTAACTGAAGTCAAAGTGACGAGAACAGCTGAGATTCGTTTCAGTGTGTGTGTTTCCCAAAGTGCGCAGTCTAAAATGGACGTTTTATCTATAGCTGATTTAAAATTTTCAGTTTTACACAACTGATTTCCTATAAACGTTGAAGGACGTTTCCAAAGCCTGAGCGTGTGTAGGATTACCATGAGCTTCTAAAACCCGTCCAGTAAGTTTATAAGTAAAAAGCAGTACTATTAAAATTAAATACAAAGAAATAAAAAACACAGCGTCTTTTTGATATTAATGTATTTTTGTTGTTGTTGCCCGTTTCAAAACTATTCAATCGAATCTTTTTGAAAGCTTTTACACATTAAAAGACCTGGTGACGTATTATGATAAATTTCAGGACATGAATGCACGTGAAACATTACGTGCAAGTTTGAGGCAATAGCATAGGATGAGGTTCCTTGTTGCGTAATAAAACCAGAGGATTACCTGAAAACTGAGTGCTCGATAAGCTTCGCGCTCCACTGCTGATACTTAAGCTACGCCGAAGTGCCATTCCGAGCAGTTTTAGTGGCTTTGGGAGGCTGGACTCTTTCGCGAGTGATCGATTCTTGTTTCTCATTATCATGCTATTACATATCGATTATGATACCTTATTGTCATGCGGTTGTGTATCGTTTTTACTTTCCCATTGTCTCGACGCTACCGTGCAGCGTGCATGTGGTCTACAGCACAGCACAATGCGTCAGGGAGAATCGTTGTTTCACCTTGTCAAAATAAACTGCTACAGATACACATCGCTCAGTCGAACTGTATGTCATATACAACAACGGGAATCAGTTATCATGAATATGTCGAAATATTACATCAGCAGATCTTTAATAAATATAGGATTAGCACTGCCAGTTTTGTTATCAGACTGAAGTGTTTACGTTTCAGATTTCTGCGTTAGGAATTGTTCACAGATCACTGCTGTCTGTCAGTACGTCCAGTTACTGCAGAAGAACCTGTTCCTAGACTCACGTACAATGTTTGAGAAAAAATGGGGGGTCCAGAGCAGGTTAATTAGACTAGAAAAGGGAACAAATGATTTTTTTCTGCATTTTAACCATAAAGATGTTCAAGAACCGAATTGTAAATTCATCTATAGTGTGTCCTTAGTACCATAGGTGGCCTTTGGTTGACTCCAGGTCAGAGCGCGAGCTCTGCGTGCATCAGTCCGCAGGGACTCGCCAGTTCGGGAGCAAACATAGCAGCTACAACGGCAACAACAATCTGTTCTAGTCGGTTTTACCGAGCTTACTTTTAAGAAAATGGAAAAACAAGTCGAAGTGTCCTCGATATTTTAACAGTTTTGGACATGTCTCTACCATCTCTTGAATATACACTCCTGGAAATTGAAATAAGAACACCGTGAATTCATTGTCCCAGGAAGGGGAAACTTTATTGACACATTCCTGGGGTCAGATACATCACATGATCACACTGACAGAACCACAGGCACATAGACACAGGCAACAGAGCACGCACAATGTCGGCACTAGTACAGTGTATATCAACCTTTCGCAGCAATGCAGGCTGCTATTCTCCCATGGAGACGATCGTAGAGATGCTGGATGTAGTCCTGTGGAACGGCTTGCCATGCCATTTCCACCTGGCGCCTCAGTTGGACCAGCGTTCGTGCTGGACGTGCAGACCGCGTGAGACGACGCTTCATCCAGTTCCAAACATGCTCAATGGGGGACAGATCCGGAGATCTTGCTGGCCAGGGTAGTTGACTTACACCTTCTAGAGCACGTTGGGTGGCACGGGATACATGCGGACGTGCATTGTCCTGTTGGAACAGCAAGTTCCCTTGCCGGTCTAGGAATGGTAGAACGATGGGTTCGATGACGGTTTGGATGTACCGTGCACTATTCAGTGTCCCCTCGACGATCACAAGTGGTGTACAGCTAGTGTAGGAGATCGCTCCCCACACCATGATGCCGGGTGTTGGCCCTGTGTGCCTCGGTCGTATGCAGTCCTGATTGTGGCGCTCACCTGCACGGCGCCAAACACGGATACGACCATCATTGGCACCAAGGCAGAAGCGACTCTCATCGCTGAAGACGACACGTCTCCATTCGTCCCTCCATTCACGCCTGTCGCGACACCACTGGAGGCCGGCTGCACGATGTTGGGGCATGAGCGGAAGACGGCCTAACGGTGTGCGGGACCGTAGCCCAGTTTCATGGAGACGTTTGCGAATGGTCCTCGCCGATACCCCAGGAGCAACAGTGTCCCTAATTTGCTGGGAAGTGGCGGTGCGGTCCCCTACGGCAGTGCGTAGGATCCTACGGTCTTGGCGTGCATCCGTGCGTCGCTGCGGTCCGGTCCCAGGTCGACGGGCACGTGCACCTTCCGCCGACCACTGGCGACAACATCGATGTACTGTGGAGACCTCACGCCCCACGTGTTGAGCATTTCGGCGGTACATCCACCCGGCTTCCCGCATGTCCACTATACGCCCTCGCTCAAAGTCCGTCAACTGCACATACGGTTCACGTCCACGCTGTCGCGGCATGCTATCAGTGTTAAAGACTGCGATGGAGCTCCGTATGCCACGGCAAACTGGCTGACACTGACGGCGGCGGTGCACAAATGCTGCGCAGCTAGCGCCATTCGACGGCCAACACCGCGGTTCCTGGTGTGTCCGCTGTGACGTGCGTGTGATCTTTGCTTGTACAGCCCTCTCGCAGTGTCCGGAGCAAGTATGGTGGGTCTGACACACCGGTGTCAATGTGTTCTTTTTTCCATTTCCAGGAGTGTATTTACAACCAGCGGAAGAATACTCCTATCGGAGCACAAAAGATGCGACTATGCTCCTTTTTAAAGGACTCTGTTTTAATAATAGGGTACCAGCTGCCTCATTCCACTATCCTTAGCACCTTTAAAATTTTCCCAAAAACTTTGGCATGCGAACATATTCGCGCTCTTTTTAACACGCAGATCACCTCTCACTCCCACAAGGTCCCCTAACTGTAACTCGATCATACCCAATTGTCCATTCTTAAGTCGCGTATACACATCCAACCCCACTTGCCCATTCAACCCAGCTCGTTGTCATTATCTCTTTGTGTCTCTCTAAGTGTCACTGTCTCCAGCTTCACAGCCCCAGTCTCTTTCGTTCTGTCCTACTTCTCCTGACTAGTCTCACTGGTATTGCATCTCTCTTGCTATCTCTTAACTGCTACTGCCTAATTCACTCATTCCCATTCTTGCTGTCTCTTATCACCGTCTTCCTTTTTCTTGCTGACATTATCATAGACTCTGTCTCTCACTATCACCGGCTCTCACCGATTCTCACTTTCTCCTTCTCCTTATTCCTCTCCCTCTAGCACTGTCTCTATCACTCTTTCCCCAGCGCTCTTGTGTCACTGTCAACAATGTTCCTAACTTACTCTCACACTACCATTGTTTCCTTCGCTCTTTCTACACTACAACCACTGTCTACTATCTCCAGCATTTATTACTCTTTTTTCCCCTGCCACTGCCTCCTTCTCTCCCAGCATAAAAATACGCGAATATGTTCGCATGCCAGAACTTTTGGAAAAATTTTAAAGGTGATGAGGAAGGAAAAATGAGGTGGCTGGCACTCCACTTTTCAGTCAGAGTCTTTTAAACAAGCGCATAGTCGCCTTTTCCGAGCTCTGATGGGATTATTTTTCCGCTGGTCCCCTTCTTTTCCCTGCTACAGTAGGGCATGTCACATATGGAAAGAACTTTATGGGTCAGAAAGTGTTTGATAATTTACTTATCCGAAATTGAAATAACGCAAAACTAATTTTACGCTTCGGTCCCGATTTTACGAAAATTTTGCAAGTGCTTCAGTTCCCAGAATCCGTCTGATGATAATGGAGACACTTTACAGCAGATTTTTCCATGCTACGTCACCCTACATAGGATGTTACGTGTACATATAGGTTGACTTTGAACGTCTGTATCACGGAAGGAGATGACGGTAGCAAGCAAATTATCGAGCTTGTTCGACATTTGGATATTTGAAATATATTGCAAAAACTTCAGCTGTCTTTTGTGTATATCCGTCAGGAAATCTTTTGCTCGGTTTTGGTACGGAAAAACCACGTTAACGGATAAAGAGTTTTGAAAACGGGAAGATGGAAATTCTACATAAATGCCAAATAGAATATACGTTTAAAATTTTTGCAATTTGTTGCGGTAAGTTATTTAGATGTCCACTGCTGCCGGTGAGGAATGGTGAAAAATGCTTTTTTCTGTTTTTCTCAGGGGAACACCCACGAACTCAATGTTGCCCTTAAGGCGCACAATATACTACATCTAATGCAAAAATAGCCAACCGATGTTCTATTTTCCTAAGCTGGAGAATGTGTCTAATATTCAAACTTTGACTGTGTGCTGCAGGACAGTTACAGTAAGCGAATCTTTCTGCTGGGTATACAAGTGGCCTCCAGCCCAAGGGCTATCGAAAATACTGGAGGCTATCTTTCTGTCACCAATAAAATCTGTGATGTGAGTCCCGGAAAAATCCTGCTTCTATGCACGGCGTTTTGAAACTTACTGATAGGACAGTACTGATGCACTACACAAAAGTAATGCAACGAATTTGATACGCCAGCACGTCTATTCGGGAAAAGAGCAAAAATTGACCTTAACCTCCAGTCCACAGCCCTGCAAGTCGAGGCAGAACACAGAGTCACCTATGAAATGGTGATTGAATGACAGGCATTCCCCTTGTTCAGTGATCCATTTATACTTTCATCTGAATAACTTAAGGTAATAGCAGAATTTGTAAACCGCATTGGTCTATAGATGATTTCATCCCCGCACCCAAGGAGCATAAATCAAAAGTTTCAGACACTGCACCAACTTAATCAGGAGGTTCAGCAGCTCTAGTTAAACAACACATATCTGCACATTGTAAGGTATCCTATTAATGGTTTCGATACATAAGTAAACTTATGGAAAAACTCGGACAACATCAGTGAATTCAAAAATCAGTGAATAAGCTTCAATTATGGATCTAGGGTATTAGCACATAATAGCTAGCTTCCAATACAGGACAGTGAACGAGTAACTGATTAAATCGGAGGGTACTGCTATGTCTCACCCATGGTTCAACTCCTTCCCATTTATATAGCATAGGCATCACGAGTAAGAAGAAAGAAGAAGATATCAACCACTTGATGTTTTTCTGCAGTTTCTTCGACGCAAAGCAAAACCGCTTACTGCACAACCCTGTGAAAGTGAAGGTGCCCCTTCCAACAAGTGTTTCTGTTTTATTATACCATGAAGACCATCAAATATACAAAACCGTTTTTTTTGTTTTCTACGAAATTGTAACGTGTGTATGTGGAATTTAGTGTTAATATGTGGTTGGGTAAACACCCTAAGCTCCAGGTGTATGCTTCACAGTCTCTGCTGAGTTCTTTTTTAATTTTTTTTATTTTTTTTTTTTCTACTCAACTTCCTCTGTAACTGAAACTTACTTAGCTGTAGATTACTTAGCTGTAAGAGCTCAACTTATGTGTAAACTGTAAAATAATTTAAAATCACTGTTCTAACTATTTATAATATGATTTCTTTCTATATACAGTTTTACATTTCTACCAAGCTCTTGGTAGTACGATTCAACAACCCAAGGGGAATAAAAGAATCAGGGGTTGAACAGGTCTGGTACACATGCCAATCATGTGACAGTTGTTTCTTGTAGGATTCCCACTTATTTGGACTATTTCCTAATTGGTCATTCAAATCTCCATCAGAAATACAAAACCCAAAATATTTAAAGAGGAAACATTTCCAAGGTACATTTAGTATACGATTTTCGTTCCTATTTTTGAGTAATTGAAAACGAAATATCAAACACCCACAGGGAAGAAAGACTGCCAATCCAGAAACGACAATAATACACTGAAGAGCCGAAGAAACTGGTGCCCGCTACGGTCGCAGGTTCGAATCCTGCCTCGGGCATGGATGTTTCTGATGTCCTTAGGTTAGTTAGGTTTAACTAGTTCTAAGTTCTAGGGGACTAATGACCTCAGCAGTTGAGTCCCATAGTGCTCAGAGCCATTTGAACCATTTTTGAAACTGGTGCCCCCGCGAACATGCAAAAGTGCCGCAACACTACGTGGCATGGACTCGATATAATGTCTGAAGCAGTGCTGGAGGGAACTGACACCGTGAATCCTGCAGGGCTGATCATAAATCCGCAAGAATACGAGGGGCTGGAGATCTCTTCTGAACAGCTCGTTGCGAGGCATCCCAGATATGCTCAATATTGTTCATGTCTGGGGAGTTTGGTGGGCATCGGAAGTGTTTAAACTGAGGATAGTAATCCTGCAGCCATTCTGAAGCAATTCTGGACATGTGGTGTGTCTCATGTTCCTGCTGGAATTGCGCATGGCCGTCAGAATGCAAAATGGACATTAATGGATGCAGATGATCAGACGCGATGCTTACGTGCGTGTCACCTGACAGAGTCGTATCTAGACGTATCAGGGGTTCCATATCACTCCAATTGCACACAGCCCACACCATTACAGAGCCTCCACTAGCTTGAACAGTTCCTTGCTGACATGCAGAGTCCATGAATCCACGGGATTGTCTCCATACCCGTACACGACCATCTACTCTTTGAAACTAGACTCGTCCGACCAGGCAACATGTTTCCAGTAATCAACAGTCCACTGTCGGTGTTAACGGGCCAAGCGAGGCGTAAAGTTTTGTTTCGTGCTGTCATCAATGGTACACTAGTGGATCATCGGCTCCGGTAGCCCATATCGTTTATATTTCGTTTAATGGGTCGCACGCTGACACTTATTGATGGCCAAGCATTGAAATCTACAGCAATTTTCAGAAGGGTTGCACTTCTGTCGCGTTGAACGATTATCTCCAGTCATCGTTGGTCCCGTTCTTGCAGGATATTTTTCCGGCCGCAACGATGTCGGAGATTTGATGTTTCATCGGATTCCTGATATTCACGGTACATTCGCGAAGTGGTCACACAGGAAAATCCCAACTTCATCGCTACCTCGGAGATGCTGCGTCCCACCGCTCGTGCGCCGACTGTAACACCGCTTTCAAACTCACTTAAATCTTGATAACCTGCCATTGTAGCAGCAGGAACCGATCTAACAATGCGCCAGACACTTTTTGTCTCATACAGGGGGGGGGGGGGGGGCAGTAACTATTGTCACCAAGAATAACTCCGAAAGTATGATAGGAGCTGAAAGTTTGTGGGACAAGGAAAAGTTACATAGGACAACGTTGGCCATAATATGTCGTTGGTTTCTTGTTGCTAGGTGGGGTCATGTCGGAGATATGAAGCTCAAGGTTGTTTTTTTTTTTTTAATGGGATGCTATAGTTCGACACTTATTTTCTGATAGAGGCTATCGAGACGAATCAAATGATATGTAACAGTAAGGTATTTGAAGGTCAACGTCGCCCATAACTAAGAGGCTCACTCACCAGGTTTTAGAAAAACAAATGGGCAGTAATGGAGTGTAAATGAGGCTGAATTTGAGGACAGGACCTCATTCGATTTGGGAACTTGGTCATCGCTGAGTAACCTCGTCACAACGCTGGGGTACCACCGGGCCGCGAGACGACAGGGCAGCGCCAGCAGCAGGCTCCGGTTCGAGTCCAGGCTGTCTCTGCCGTCGCAGTAGGTCCTGCACGGGACACGGTGCCACAGCTCCACCGGCCTGCTGACCGTGGCTGCTGCCGCCGACGCGGAGGTCCAGAGAGGAACTCTGAGTCACTATGCCAGTCGCCGTCCGCAGCCTGCCGCCGGGGCGGGTCGAGACCTGCGCTCAGCCGCCCCGCCACCGCGGAACGAAGAGCATAGGGGCCGCCACCTGGCGGGTCGCTTCTCCGGGAAGCGCCGCTGTCGCAACTGGCAGTGGCCTTGCCTTCGCCGCCGGGCCGGAGTCGTGACGCAGCATCGCCAGGGCGCCGTCCTAGCAGCCGACGCCATCTGCACCGTCCAGAGCTCAGGAGGAGAGGCGTGCCTGCCTGATGTATAATTCGAGATACAATAAAGTTATATTGTTAAATTGCCCACAGCGTTTCCACTGGTTCCCCACCACCTACGGCATCAGCACACACGTGCCACCCTACAGAGGTGCCGCTACAGAGTGGTCCATGCAGTATAGTCCATATATGAGCAGAAAATTTTCATATCATTCAATCATCTTCTCTTCCCCAACGCCAGTGCCCTGCCAGTAACGACGTAGGTGCGAACCAAAAGTAACTCTTTAACTTTCCAATTTTCGTAATTATTCCATGATTAGCTTTGTTGTGTTCTTAACATTTCAAGAGTGTCAATCGTCAAACATTCCACTGGTAAAAATACTTTACTCTATCGCTAAGTTCGGCTTATCGTCAATTTCGAATCCATGAGCGATCGGTCAATTCTGCTTCAGTTTGGAACCGCGAGACCGCTACGGTCGTAGGTTCGAATCCTGCCTCGGGCATGGATGTGTGTGATATCCTTAGGTTAGTTAGGTTTAAGTAGTTCTAAGTCTAGGGGACTGATGACCTCAGATGTTAAGTCCCATAGTGCTTAAGAGCCATTTGAACCAATATGGAATGAGCATCTGGAGAGATTGGCCAGAAGGTGATGGGAATGACACACGTCGAAACGTCGTAGTATCCCAACACTACAACCCAGCTGGGGACTTGAAAATTTGTCATCTGAATACAATGTATTGTTTCAGTGGAAACCACAAATATCTTCTGTTTATTACCCAGGTGCAGTTCTCCGCTGAGTTTCATGATAACTCTGTGGGACACCAGTTGGAGACGAAATGGAAGTAGCTGATGATGTTTTACCTTCCGATCCAATTTTGTGACTGGTGTGGATTTTACACTATTAAACGAAGTACTTCAGGGTTCATATTAGTGCAGAAGGAGTGGCAGTTGCTTAATCCTGTGTTTCAGGTCAAAGCAAGGCTGGCGACCATCTGGTAGCTGCTTCATAACTACACACATCAAAAATAGTTTTTCATCACCCTGGTTCCCAGAACTCCTGAATATAGAAGTCGGCTGTGGATGCTGTATCACAGACACACTCCCTTTCCCTCTTCAGAGATGTCAATAAACCCGCCCAAAGATGTAAACAACCATGCATGAGCAGCACCTATTAGACGGAGGGGGTCCGACAGCCGATCAGTTCCACTCATTCCATCAGGAAGGAGGTACACGGCTCGTGTTGCATGTAGTTCAACCATGCCTATTCGGTCAATACCGCGGTTCGATCGCGTCCGAATTGTTATTTTGTGCCAGGAAGGGCTCTGAACAAGGGAAGTGTCCAGGCGTCTCCGAGTGAACCAAAGCGATGTTGTTCGGACATGGAGGAGATACAGAGAGACAGGAACTGTTGATGGCGTGCCTCGCTCAGGCCGCCCAAGGGCTACTACTGCAGTGGATAACCGCTACCTACGGATTATAGCTCAGAGGAATCCTGACAGCAATGAAGCAATGTTGAATAATGTTTTTAGTACAGCCACAGGACGTCGTGTTACGACTCAAACTGTGCGCAATAGGCTGCATGATGCGCAACTTCACTCCCGACGCCCATGGCGAGGTCCATCATTGCAACCACGACACTATGCAGCGTGGTACAGATGGACCCAACAACATGCAGAATGGACCGCTCAGTATTGGCATCACGTTCTCTTCACCGATGAGTGTCGCATATGCCTTCAACCAGACAATCGTCGGAGACGTGTTTAGAGGCAACCAGGTCAGGCTGAACGCCTTTGACACACTGTCCAGCAAGTGCAGCAAGATGGAGATTCCCTGCTGTTTTGGCGTGGCATTATGTGGGGCCGACGTATGCCGCTGGTGGTCATGGAAGGCGCCGTAACGTCTTTACGATACGTGAATGCCATCCTCCGACTGATAGTGCAGCCATGTCGGCAGCATATTGGCATATTCATGGACGACAATTCGAGCCCCCATCGTGCACATCTTGTGAATGACTTCCTTCAGGATACCGTCATCGCTCGACTAGAGTGATCAGGATGTTCTTCAGACACTAACCCTATCGAACATGCTTGGGATAGATTGAAAAGGGCTCTTTATGGACGACGTGACCCGCCAACCACTCTGAGGGATCTACGCCGAGTCGCCGTTGAGGAGTGGGACCAACAGTGCCTGGATGAACTTGTGGACAGTATGCCACGACGAATACAAGCGTGCATCAATGCAAGAGGGCGTGCTACTGGGTATCAAAGGTACCGGTGTGTACAGAAATCTGGACCACCAACTCTGAAGGTCTCGCTGTATGGTGCTACAACAGGCAATGTGTGGTTTCATGAGCAATAAAAAGGGCGGATATGACGTTTATGTTGATCTCTATTCCAATTTTCCGTACAGGTTCCGGAACTCTCGGAACCGAGGTGATGAAAAACTTTTTTTGATGTGTGTATATTGCCGAAAGAGATCGATCCAAGTTCGTCGATTAATTTTTCCTTCACAAAAATTACGACGCATAGCGAAGTTGGCCGCGTCGATCCCCACCTCGAGCATATGTAAAAAGGTAGTGTACCCTCCTCCGGTACATAGAGGAATGGAATAGTTTAAAAGCATCTAATAACAGTGCTCTGTACGCTATTTTTCTGATATGACTGGTTATACTGTTTGATTTTTACATATGTTTAATTTTTAAATGCGTACATTAATCAGCTTTTATCACCTCAATATAATAGTTTCTCCCTTTCTGCCCACAGTAAGAAATTGGTTACAAGTACAAAGACAACAGTGTCAAGGGTCACTGCGAGGTGCTCTGTATAGCAATATATAGTCGCTTGCCTTGTGAGAAAGGCAAATGAATGAATTCTTTTTCAATTCTGCTCCAGGTCAGCGACCCTGGGTCTGAAATACTGACTAGCTTGCGTTTGGTTTTTGACGTTAATTTTAGGAATTCGGAGTTTGGTTACTATTTTCTACCTCACTAACACAATAAAAACAGCTGAACCACAATAACGAGCAAAACATATATTTCTTAATCCAAATTCAACAGAATTTTAGCTCCTGCATTTCAAGAAAGCAATCTGATCAATATACAGATGCCAGATCTAAACTGAACGAATGTACATCACGTGCCGAACGAATAGTGTCAAGAAGAAAGATAGCCTGAGCGTCTAGTACTCACCGCCGTACGTGGAAGATTTTGGGTAAGTCCTTCTCTGTCTTAGATTGCCCCAGCAGCCTGAATAAGCAACACACATAGTGCAGCGCCCGGGACGGTCGGTGCGGAGGTGGCGGCGCGAGCCGTGGCGGACTAACAGCATCGCGACTCGCCATCGAACGCTATTAGCCTCCGAATGAACGAAAGCGCTTGTACCCGCTAACTGCGGACGCTTAATAGCCAGCTGTCGCGAGATGGAGTGCCGACTGGCAGCGATAAATCTGCCTAACTGCGGCGATCAGTCGGCCGCTAATGTCCGACGTGTCGCCCGCGCCCGCGCTGGCCCTCTAATTACTCCTAGCGCCGGGCTCGCCGCCCTTGTTCTAGCCGGGCGGCTACAAAATACACATAAGCCGTCTCCGCACGTGGCCGAGGAGGCGGCGCCGAGTCACCTGCCACCGCTGCACACATCCCGCAGTGGCTTTCCCGGATATCGGAGACGGCCCACTAGGATGCTCTCACTCTGTCTCAAGACGAAAATTACACAGATAATTTAGCGACGATCTAATCGTATTAGACAATGCATTTGTAGTTTCCCGTTGCTAACAGTATGAGTTGGCAGTCCTGTACTGTAGCGCGTTTGATGGGCAACTATTGTTCAAATGGTTCGAATGGCTCTGAGCACTGTGAGACTTAACATCTGAGGTCATCAGTCCCCTAGACTTAGAACTACTTAAACCTAACTAACCTAAGGACATCACACACATCCATGCCCGAGGCAGGATTCGAACCTGCAACCGTAGCGGTTGCGCGGTTCCAGACTGAAGCTCCTAGAACCGCTCGGCCACACCGGTCGGCGGCAACTTTTGTCCCTTCGTTATTGACCGCTCGCTCGGCTAACACAAACACGTGTCTCAACTGACACTGTTGGTGTCTGTGTGTCGCACGACCCTTTGATAGTGTTTATTCGTGTCACTATATTTGGGCATATACACAGTGTCTCCAGAATAATCCATTGTAATAAAAAAAAAAAAAGTTGCGTGGCACGACGGCCTGGTGAAAATATTTCAACTGGACGCCACTTGGGCGACTTGTGTGTCCTTAAAACGAACGGCAACAGGTTTTCCTTTGAAGATCACCCGTCCAAGTAACAGCTGGGCCCAACGTTGCTTAACTTTGATGATCGGGCAGGAACCGGTGTTACCAACGTGGCAAGAACGTTGCCTACACCCAGTGTAATGATGAGAAAACAAACGAAGCCAATAAGATATATAAAATTCTGCGAGCCTTGTAAGGCAGCTCTGTTATACTCATTTCTTCTCCAGTCATCAAGACGTCATGATTCTATATGATCTGAAGAATGAAACACGAAGACGAAAGTCACAAGGCCCAAACAAACAAACATACACACACACACACACACACACACACACACACACACACACAGAGAGAGAGAGAGAGAGAGAGAGAGAGAGAGAGACAGACAGACAGAGGGGGGGGGGGGAGATGAGAGAACACAAATGGGTGGATAGCAAGAGAGGAGATAGGGAAAGCGAGGGGTGAGACAGGGAGTGATAGACATATAACCACTGAGATGCTGAGAGGATGAAGTTAGTGAGAGGAT
This sequence comes from Schistocerca americana, assembly GCF_021461395.2. NCBI lineage: Eukaryota > Metazoa > Arthropoda > Insecta > Orthoptera > Acrididae > Schistocerca > Schistocerca americana. The sequence continues at coordinate 694,965,871 of NC_060130.1, forward strand.
AAGGCAAGACGGGGAGAGGGGGGAGGGGGAGGGATAATAACGGAGGGAAAAGGCGAAGAGAATTTATCAACAAAAAAGTTGCACAAATTCTCTCTTCAGTCATGAAATGAATTGCTTGTAAGCAATACACAGCAGCGGTGCCAACGGCCTTGTCGCAGTGGTAGCACCGGTTCCCGTCAGATCACCGAAGTTAAGCGCTGTCGGGCTGGGCTAGCACTTGGATGGGTGACAATCTGGTCTGCCGAGCGCTCTTGGCACTCAGACCTTGTGAGGCAAACTGAGGAGCTACTTGATTGGGAAGTAGCGGCTCCGGTCTCGGTAACTGACATACGGCCTGGAGAGCGGTGTGCTGACCGCATGCCCCTCCATAGCCGCCTCCAGGGATGCCTATCAGCTGAGGATGCCACGGCGGCCGGTCGGTACCGTTGGGCCTTCATGGCCTGTTCGGGAGGAGTTTAGTTTAATATGTTGTGACTATGCAAGACAGCCAAGCCATTAGGAGGTAGCCGAAAGGCACGCGTTTAAGCTCACGCGGGCTGGCGTGAGGTGTGGAACAGTTAAAGGAGTTGAGTCTAGTAAAAAACGTACGTAGCTTCTGGAATACTTAACTTTAATCCATAATTGGTAAACATCGGTACATGCATCACAAGATAAATAGCAAATGATAATGGCGCCTTGCTAGGTCGTAGCAAATGACGTAGCTGAAGGCTACGCTAACTATCGTCCCGGCAAATGAGAGCGTAATTTGTCAGTGAACCATCGCTAGCAAAGTCGGCTGTACAACTGGGGCGAGCGCTAGGAAGTCTCTCTAGACCTGCCGTGTGTCGGCGCTCGGTCTGCAATCACTGACAGTGGCGACACGCGGGTCCGACGTATACTAACGGACCGCGGCCGATTTAAAGGCTACCACCTAGCAAGTGTGGTGTCTGGCTGTGACACCACATAATATACAGCAGTGACATAGTAGCTGATTGGAAAATAAAAACTGCAACGTGTTAGACTAGAATTTTAAACGCGTGGTGTAAGGATGTTTTCTATGACTTAATGTGAGAAAGCTGAATCGCAGTTCCGAGTCGAAATTAAACAGTAGGTCCCATGTAAGCGGCTGTGTAAGTTAGTACAAAGATCGGATGAAGATAAGGGCCTACAATCTCCAACACGACACTGTAGAATAACGTGTTCAAATCAACTTTCGTATACCTATGATGCCTAATAACGGCCTGTCGAATCAGTGTCACGTAGATTCACTGCTGTATTGTGTCCCAAAGCTAGACCAAAACTCTGTTAAGCAAGTTGTCTTCATGTTTTGTCTTATCATTGAAGTTAAATATGAAAACTTACTGGTTAGCGTTAATTATGCACATATCTAGGATTTTTCCTTACAGAATACATTTAGCATTATTTGGTAACAATCATGATTTCGTTTTGTACTCGTACCCTCTATGGAATATGTGACATCTAATGAAAAAGAGAACTACTATAAAACGTACTCCTTTTTAGCAGCAACGCTTCCTCATCAATGGATATAGAGGTGAAGGCCAACTTTCTACAAACACTCAAACACGGTGCAGACACATCAATGCGTCAACGTGCAATAACCACCCAAAAACGGCAGGTGGCAGCACTAACATTGCAGGGTATATATAAAGTGTCGGTCGTGCGGTAGCGTTCTCGCTTCCCGCGCCCGGGTTCCCCGGTTCGATTCCCGGCGGGGTCAGGAATTATCTCTGCCTCGTGATGACTGGGTGTTGTGTGATGTCCTTGGGTTAGTTAGGTTTAAGTAGTTGTAAGTTCTAGGGGACTGATGACCATAGCTGTTAAGTCCCATAGTGCTCAGAGCCATTTGAACCATTTTTATAAAGTGTCCGAAGGAGGGGGGGGGGGGAGGGGGAGGCGGGAAACAGTGCAGCCGTAATGCGGGAACGGGTAGATTTATCTGACGTCCAAAAGGACATTATCGTTGGTTTTCTTGCCAAGGGTGGATGCATCTCCGAAACGGCTAGGTTTATAAAATATTTGCAGGCCGCCGTAGTTAAAGAATATCGTGAATGGCAAAATGGCGCTATCCAAAATCGGCACCGAGGCAAGTGTGGTGCACCACGAGGCATAGATGACAGGCGAGAACGACTGCTGCGGAAATTGTCCAGGCGAATAGGTGTGCAATTGTTGAGCAGTTAACCACCCACCTGAACCAAGGGGCGACCAGCAGTGTCTTCTCAGCGACCGTTCAGCGAACATTGCCGCGTAATGGCCTCCGCAGCAAGCGCTTGGTTCGCAGTGTGCATTCGTGGCTCGAAGAGCACCATGATGAGTTTACAGTAATCCTCCCGTCACGAAACTCCCCGGATTTAAACGCAATCGAGAATCTGCGTGATCACCTCGATGTAGTTGTTCTCGCCTTGGATGCTCAATAGAGGAACGTAGTGCAGCTGGATACGACACTGGAGTCGGAACGGCCCCACATTCCTGTCGGTATCTTCCAGTACCTGAATCGCGTTGTTCCTTCATATCTCGTAGTGGTTCGCGCAGCGGATGACGTTATTCAGGCTATGGACAGGTGGTCACATTAATGTGACTGGACGGTGCAAAACATAGCTACCTGTTGGCGATAAATGCCCGCGTCACAAGTGCTCAAGGCCATCACAGTCGTTATAAACGTTTTCTTTAGCTACACCATCTCGGTCTCGATATTACATTCTGCCCTCTAGGCAGCTATCTAACTGTATTATCCCAATTTTATAGGGTAATTACCTTCAGAATATCTGCCAATTTTGTGCTTCACTCTGTTCTGCTGGGCAGAAGGAGAAATGGTTCACATGGGACTTAACATCTGAGGTCATCAGTCCTCTAGAACTTAGAACTACTTAAACCTAACTAACCTAAGGACATCACACACATCCATGTCCGAGGCAGGATTCAAACCTGCGACCGTAGCGGTCGCGCGGTTTCAGACTGTAGCGCCTAGAACCGCTCGGCCACCCCGGCCGGCCGCAGGAGGACACAATTGTTCACAGGTTCTCTTGTATCCACTGTTTAATCTAGTGTTACGTTTAAAAATTGACTAAGGTATTGTTGCCCAATCGCAGATTGCCTGTTCGTTTTATGAAGCTACAACAATTATCATTTTCAACAGCCACGTATAATCTCTCAGCATCTACAGTATAACTCACCGCCTCTTTGTTTTGTACACCACTATTTAGGAAATACTGTTAGGGAAGGTGAGGTGTTTCTCGAGTAAATCTACAAGCCGTTGGTAGAACTATAGTTTCCAAGTCGGACGTGGTGCAAGCGAGTGTAAAACAATATCTATGAATGTATTTCGGGTTGCCGAAAACGACAAAATCAAAATTCCTGGAATACTGTGGAATGCCATCATTCTCCTCCACGACAGTACTCCGAAACATGGATAGGATGCACTTTAAGTATTTGGTTGGGAGTCATTATGCGATTTACTGTTTAGTCCAGATAATTAGCCGTGTGACATTGATATTTACCGTTTGCAACGAATTTGCTGTGTACTACTACGACGTCTCGTCTTTCGGCTACTTCAAGATTTAAGCAGGAAGAATGTCCTCAGTTTTATCTAACGGTGAGGTAAATGTCTTCGGAGTAGCGAATATTTGAAATATCAAACCACGAAAGGCCATTATTTCGGATGAGCCGCCTCCATTTTACTGTTTCGGTATGATAATGATGTGTGAAGGGCTTGGGCCGGTTGCTCGGTGTTTTTCTTCAAAAATAAAAAAAATTGAAAACATTCACGCTGAACTGGTCCCTTAGGGTCGCAGTTGTAACGGGCGAAAATGTTTCGTGGACTTAAATTCCACTTGTTCCTACCACGCGAGAAAAGATAACGTGCTCTGCAATAATGTGCTGTTTATACCACGAAGCATTAATAATTTTCTTTTTTGTTCTGCTTCACTCAGAGAGAGAATGTACGAACTGTAACTTGCTTTAATGCATATTTTACGTCTCGCCGATTGCCGTTTCTTTTGATATACGGCGGACAGAAACCTTTATGGCGGTCTTGAAATACGAGGTATTATCTGACGTTATTTCTCAGTTTAATACTACGTACACTCGTGCAAAAGTTAATTGTGAGTTCCGAGCTTAAAGCAGTCGGGTCCGCTAGCAGGCAAAATACGACGACGCGCCGGGTTTTGCACAATGCTTCGAAACAATAGTGCCGATCTACGAGCCCGGCCCAAATGCGAAATCGATGTATTCCAGGAGCAGAATAACGACACGGAGCTGTCTTGGCAAGTGACTGCCCGGCAAGAGGGCGTTATACGGATGACATGCCGCGGTGAGAATTACTTCGTAAATTGTTTCTCAAGCTTGTGGTTTGCTTGGCGGTCACGGAAAATGTTACCTAAGCTGAGTCACCGCAGAATGGCCGTAGTCGCACAAAAGCGACTCGTAAAGTTTTCAGTGGTTCTCTTTTAGCAGAGTCGCTCTGTCTTTTACATAGTGTGTATCTTTCTCTTTCTTTTAACTTAATTTTATTGGTTTGTCCTTCGTACGCATTCTGTCTCTCTGTCTCCCTCCCTATCCCTTCCTCTCTGAAGAAAGTAACTGATTGGGACGTACGTGGACATATATTGGTTCTCTACATTTTCCGGTGACAAACATAATGTGCCAAAAATTACTTTTTATTTAGGTCTATGTGAGCTATAGTTAATCTTATTACATCTTCACGATCCCTCGTGAAAATAGTCTTTGTGAAGCTAAATCTGAATGACAGACCAAGAATCGCCGAAATTGTAACTTGTCATAAATGGTAAACATTTCATGAACTACATCTTGGATAAATTAGTTCAAGCCTTCAAGTATTTAAATAGACGCATTACATTCGGAAATTCGTCAGAGAACGCTGACTGTTTTGGGTATAAATTCCACTTCCTTGGCTCTTTTCCAAAGATTTTCAGTCTAGATTTTCAGTCTAGATTTTCCATCCTCACACTTAGATTTGTAATTTGGTTCCAACCTATATCTTTCGACCTTTGTGTCCATATGCACACATCAAATAAGGATTCTGAACATCTTTTTCACAATTTACTGAGACAATTTCTCGAATTCCAAATCAACTGTTATGAAAAACAAGACAAAGCTATCCATCTGTTGCATGAATAGCTTACGCTGTAGGTAATTTCCTATATTTTGTGGTGTCTTTCGGACATTTTTAATGAAATCTGGGGTAATTATTTGTACACAACAAGGCATTTACTGCACTGGAATGGGCGAACATATGATAAAGAACGTTGTCTAATGTGGAAGAAACGTACCATGCATATGGTATGATGGTTGTTTGAAGCGACTGGATTAAGGAAGCTCAGGACCTGATATGGTCAAGGTAAGTTTTTGCGGCAGTTCCTGGACTTCAGAATCTGCAATCGCTGGATAATACTGTAGATGTTGTACAGCTAAAAACATTTGCGATAATTCTCAGCAAATTTAGTTCTCCAGACACAGACAACAAGAAAGAAACGTAACTGCTCCTTAAAAAAAAAAAAATGAAAAGCTGACTCAAACTGTTCCACTTCAGTGCTACCTTCACTTGCAGATACTTGGTTTTCATCAGTCCACCTTTTAGCTTTACCTAGGCTTTTGTGCTTTCATTAATGAGACACATGCACCAGTAATAGACTTGGAAGCAGTCACTGTAAATACGCTAAACAGTCTCAGAGTTCTCCAATTAAAGTGACATACTTCATTCGTACTGCAACGACTCAGTGACTGGCTGACACGCTAAATGTTTGGAAAGAAGCAAAGCACAGAGCTAACACATCATTGCAGCTTCGTATTTCCGACTTAAATATGCACACCAGGTACTGTACAGTGGTCCTGACATAATCTCGTATTGATTGCTAGAACATTTCCGACGAAGGTTAAGGATTCAGTTTGAGTCCCAGTTCTTTACATAGTTTAATGCTACCAGGAAGGTCTCAGAACAAGATAAGCACTTCTACGGAGTGTAAGATTCATTCTACAACCACTTTCTAAGTATTACTTTGTCTCAAAACGCGACGAACCCAATGACGGTGTCTAATATGGTGTAATGTTTTGGAGGAACTTTCTGGAAACATCTCAAGCAACTAGAGATTGTTACCAACTCAAATTTTCGTTTAAAGAACTAAATGTTACAATAAGCGAGACAAAATTTTGAATACCCGGCAATTATCTGTATTATATGAAGTAAGTAAAAAGTGCTGTCAAAGTAGCCGTTACTTATGTGATCAAATTCGTATGATGACGTATTGTAGAACATGACAGGGGCCTCACTATTTGATTTATGGGTTTAAGGCCGTCGTCCAAGGGAGAGAATTATTGACTGCGGGCTTATGCCCATAAATCAGTTATCAGCAATATTGCAAATACCGGCGGTGAAAGCCTCAATTTTATGATGAGAGAGGTCTATCAAATATGAAAAATATCATCGTACCGTTCAATGAAATTACAATTTAGAACTACACCGATGAATTCTAGGAAGTCAACAATCACAGGCTCTTGCGCAAAATGTATAAAAGATATTCGAAACTCTGTTAGGACGACACTCTCCAATATTTTCGTTACCGACAACAGATGAGTATGGTGCCATATTGCTGGAGTAATTAGAATTCTTTCAACATCCATATCTACATCTAAAAACCACAAGTAATCTTACACAACATGGCTTAAGGTTCTTATAGTACCACTATCATTTCTTCCAATTCCTGCTTCGTGAATTTTACGTGAGCACAACCAATGCCGCTGAGCCTCCTTTCCGGTTCTGATTTATCAGTTTTTCCCGTCGCGTCATTTCGATAAAGGTACGCAGAAGGAAGCAGTTGATGGTCTGACTCTTCTTGGGACGTACACTCTCGGAATTTCAACTGTAAATTTCTCCATGATGCAAGACGCCTCACCTGTAGCGGCTGCTAATAGAATTTGATGAGCATTTCCGTAACGCTCTCGCGCTTACTAAACGAACTCCTAACGATAAGCCCGCTCTTTTTTTGATCATCTCTACCTTTTCATTGTAATTACTTGGCAAGTGTCCGAAACAGACAAGCGATATTCGGTCGAACTTGTGTTTTGTAAGCTGTTTCTTTCGTGAATTAATTGGTTTCCTTTAGCAGTCTTCTGATTTCCCTAGAACTAGTTTTATGTGGACATTCCGGATGGTTGCTCGTAGGTAGTTTATGGCTGTCACTATTTCCAAAGATTTTTTGCCAATAATATAGTCCAACAGAACTGAGTCTGTCCTCCTGTTCAGGCGGAATTTTCTTACACCGTAAGTTAACTGCCAGCATCTGCACCAGTCGTTGATTTCGTTGCAGCTTTAGACGGTTGCAAGATCGTCATCCGCGAACAGCCTTAGGAAACTTCAGACTTTATCTCCTAGATCATTTATATACAGCGTGTAAGAAAACTTTCAGGAAACATTCTTCACACGTAGAGGAAAACAATATGTTACAAGGACATGGACCCGGAAACACTTTATTTCCGTTGTTCAAATGGCTCTGAGCACTATGGGACTTAACTTCTGATGTCATCAGTCCCCTAGAACGTAGAACTACTTAAACGTAACTAACCTAAGGACATACGCACATCCATGCCCGAGGCAGGATTCGAACCTGCGACCGTAGCGGTCGCGCGGTTCCAGACTGTAGCGCCTAGAACTGCTCGGCCACCCCGGCCGGCACTTTATTTCCGTGTTAGAGCTCAGTTTCTACGACTCTTCAATACATTAAGCATGGGTGACACGCTCGAAAAGAAGATATCAGCACAGTATGAAACAGTTTTCTAAATGAAAATCTCAAAATGCCCCCAGTTACCAATGATACATGAAGCCGCCGTCGCATTGAATTCCTGATACGCTCATTTATCCCTGAATAATTTCGTACTGCCTTACAGGCTTCCTCAATACGGACACAAGGGCTCTGTACATCACGTAGCGAGGTTCCGTACACAAGAGCTTTCAAATGTCACCACAAATAATACTCTAGTCTGTTTGGTTCCGGAGAGCGTGGAGGTCAAGGAACTGGTCTACTTCTACCTATCCATTTGTCACAAAATGTGTTATTTAACATTATCCATGAAATGAGGAGCTCCATTGTGTAGGAAGTACGTGTCTTGTAACACTTGTAAAGGCACATGTTTCATCAGAACCGGTAGAGTATTCTCTAAGGAACCATGGTAAGTTTCTCGTTTGAGCCCGGAGGGAAGAACATGACGCTCTGACAAACATTCACCAACAATGCAGGTTCAGTCGCTGACAAAAAATATTTGTTGATGACATGATTGCCGAATTTCGCGGGGATTCTCGACAACCCATAATAAGGACTAGGAGTGGACCAAAAATTGAACACTGTGTGACTCCCTCCGTAAATCTCCCAATTTTTTTTTCTTTCAGCATTGACTGAATTATTGCGCATAATTATTTGGATTATGTTTATTAAGTATGTTTCAAACCAGTTGTGATTCCCGTGACTAATGTGGTTATAAAGAGAATTAGAAAATGAGCTGCAACACGGAAAGAAAGTGTTTCCCGACCCATGTCCATCAACATCATTTTATTCTTCTATGGATGGGGACTGTTTGCTGAAAGTTTTGCATACCTTTTTGTTACAGTAGCAGCTCCATAACATTAATGTTACACCTGGTTACTTCGTCCCGCTAAGAACAACGTGTTGAGTCCTGTCTGCTAGGACGTCCTGAGTCCAGTAATAAATCGCTTCTGATACTCGGTGAACTCTTATTTTGTCCACTAAACGAGAATGCGGAGCTGTTTTGAATGCCTTACGGATGTTATGGCACACGGCATCACACTGGGAGCAGTTATCTAGGGCACTATTGATCTCAAGAACGAACAGAGTGAGCTGAAGTTTACAAAATCTCTGTTTGTGAAATCCATGCTGATTCCTAAAGAGGATATTTTCATTCAGTGAAGAGGTGATAACAGACGAGGATGCAGCGTGTTTGTTAATTGTGCAACAGGTTAGTTGGTTGGTTGATTTGGGGAAGGGGACCAGACGGCGAGGTCACCGGTCCCAGCGGTTTAGGGAAGGATGGGAAAGGAAATCGTCCGTGCCCTTTCAAAGGAACCATCCCGGGATTTGCTTGAAGTGATTTAGGGAAATCACGGAAAACCTAAATCCTGACGCGTGTTTCGATCGCGTCCCCACGAATGCGAGTCCAGTGTGCAAACGACTGCGCCACCTCGCTCGGTCGTGCAACAGGCTGAAGCTAGAGACATAGCCTATAAATATGTCCATCTACGCGATATCCATTCTTGAAATCAGGAATAATCAGCACCTTTTTCCAATCGCTTGGTACCGTTAGTGACTACAGTGACTGCTGCTGGAAGGGGAGCAAGTTACTCAGCATCATCTGTAGCGAGTCGTACGTGTATATCAGACGTGAAAGAAGCAAAATTTTGCTTTCCAATATATTGAATGATTCTCGCGTTGCTTTCTTTACGCTCAGTTTGGCTTCGTTCACCTTTTGTCTCTCAAAAGCCTTATGAGTTAGCTTAAATCTGTGATAAGGCTTCCTTTGTTTTCATAGCAATTTAGTGATATGGCAGGTTTTTCTCACCACTCACAACCTTGCGTGGCACATTCATTTCTAAGGCGTATTGCACAATGCGTTTGAATTTTATCCATTTATGCATCCGTATTTCCTATGGAGGAAGTGGGTGATTGGATGACCTTGAAAAGTAGTTGAAACTAGGTAGTTGAAAGTATGATAACCCCCTTTTCGTACCCATATGAGCGACACGTTGGTTCCTACATGAGCCTGGTAAACGTGTTTTAAATTAAGATTATCCTGTTTAAATGCTATGATTAGGTTTGCATTATTCCTCACCAGCTGTTTTGGGATTCTGGAATATGTCTGACTCAGATAAAATACATCAACAGCAATATGGTGACAGAATCAAAAATATCGCCTAATTTGATCTTGGTTTTCCACAGCAACATCGTCGAATATGAACACTGTGTTTGGCTTTAAATTTTCAGGTGGAGAGATATCACTACTCTCACTGAATGTTGTGTATTTCACACCATCTACACACTGCAGAATCTCCTATAATAGTTGGTATTTGGGCTGAAACGGTGTCTTTGAAAATACGCATGTATGCTCAAAGCGGACTCCATCTATATGTGTTAGCAGCGACATGAGAACATTTGTCTTGCCGCAATTGGGTGGACCTATAATTATTGCACGTATGTTGTCGGGAAGGAGTACGCTATTCTTCTTCTTCCGGTCTTCCTGCGCACCGTCACAGCTCCAGTCGCTTACAACGAAGTCTTGATGCTTCACCCACTCTGCCATGATACCGACTATTTCAGGTACTGACGTGCAATGGACTTTTATGGAGAATTTAGTTAAATGACACAATTTTCTGCTGTTGTCAGTTTCCAGTGAAAATACTGTGGCAATAGCTTTAATGCTAGCATTACAATAAGGGGTAATAAATAAGAAACACATACATGGTTATATACTTTTTTATTCAGTAATCATTCACAGGATGCACCACATCCACTGGTTCTTTCTTTATCTTAACGCCAGTACAGAATATAGAAAATAAAGGCTTCTTTTAAGCACAGAATTCAGCCTGTATTTCTCTTAAATTATTGGCAGGACATTACTGACCCACTGTTCGAAGTCGTCTACGTGCACACTGTTCATATTTAGATACTCTACAATGTCTCTATACACAGCTTTAACACAAGGCAGCCATCTGTTCTATCTTTCCAAGACAATGGATGGCACCATCTGTAGATCGAAAAAGTTTTTAACGGTGGATGTGTCACCTGATTTCACGCGGAGTGCAGAGTCGTTGTACACTGTTGTAATGGATATAGTTAGAGCAGCACAGTAAATGTCCAGAGGAGGACGCCTTGGGCGATACTCGGCGGTCAACTCCTGCATGATATACGCTTTTGCACGACAGAGTTCATCCCATTCCACCTCCATAAACAACGCTTTAATACTTTTAGCTGCATTCTCTATCTTTATCACAATACACCACTCCCTTTCTGTGGTTGCTTCTATACCAATATGTAAACGTTTCGAACCACTAGCAGTTAAATTATACACAGAAGAGAAGAGTAGTGGTGCACAAGGCTTAACTGGTATCTTCTCATCCACTACATCCTCACTCTGTCCATGCAGTATCACTGGAATATACTGTATGGCGCTTATGATGGAGTCCAGTACCAACCCGCGTCGTGCTGATTAGGACCCCCGGTACACTTCAGCGAGTCAGAGGCTGGCTAGGTGTTTTCAGCCGACAATAACATGTTACTGACCGCTACGGTCGCAGGTTCGAATCCTGCTTCGGGCATGGATGTGTGTGATGTGCTTAGGTTAGTTAGGTTTAAGTAGTTCTAAGTTCTAGGGGACTGATGACCTTAGAAGTTAAGTCCCACAGTGCTCAGGGCCATTTAAGAGCTTATTGTAGTGCACAATCAAACTGACCAGGTGCGCGACTGGATCGCAGGATGCTGCCACAGCTGTGGCAGAGCCCGACAGGCTGTAGGACGTCGTATTCGCTGATGAGCAAAGAAGAAAATCCGTTACAAGCAATGATAGAAACACAAAGACCCTCTCACGGCAGTGAACACGTACATTCAGCAGGGGGGTACTTACTCTTCCGCGGCTTCTTCGTATTCTGTTGCTGCTGTGGCTGGACGGCGCTGGACGATCTCGACTGGCGCTTCATTCTAGGCGATTGACTGCAACTAATTCTGCAGAGCTGCTAGTCCCGCCTTATATCCCTATTGTAATAGGATGCAGCGTTTCTGTTGGCTACTACCAATTTCAAGAGCCTCTTGTGGTATAATTTTGTTATGGGGAGTGCACTTGGGCTTTCCATTCAGTAGAATCGGGGTTCAAATCCTGGAAACGGCACCGCCATTTTTAATTTCCCGTCAATGCCCGGGTGAGGGGTGGGGGGGGGGGGGGGAGGGGGACGTCAGCGCAGCCCTGGTGCAAAGAAATTCCTAACAAAATTCGAAATTCCTGCCTAAATTCGAAATTCCCGTCAGTAAGGTAGATTGGGGGACGGGGAGGGTGGGCAATGGAGGAGGTGGCGTAGGAGCCGAAATGCAGGCTGGGGTTGGGGGTGGTCAGGGATGGGGGTGGTTGTGGTCAGGAGCTGGGGTGGGGTAGGCGACGGTGGGGGTGATTAATTGATCAATTTAAGTAATTTACATATTATTTTGGATCAAAATTACGCTCGTAACCCCAACGCCCTACTACTGAAGACTACATTCTCCTTCTCATTCCGTCTAGTGGAAAGGCCCATATATTACACAATTTCGTGGAGTGATTTGGAACTTGAGAAATCGAGGAGTCGGCTGGCAGCTCTCGTGACGTTGAGGTGGCTAGCCGTCGGATTTCGGGATCTTTCCTGAAAGTAGTTAGCTATATAACTTTTAATCAATGAATTTAGAATTGTGAAAAGTTTAACCCTATGTCGTAGGCAAAATGAGGTTGGTGACACTTACTTTGATTTTCATAATGTAGCAGAGCGGAGAATTAATCTGGGAGCCCAAAAAACGTTTCTGATTCAATTTGTAGAGTAGTTCTAGGATTGGACAAAAATATGGATACAAGGCGAGAAACTCACGCTTTAACGTAAATCCAGATGCTGCATATGCCTGCATATTACACTGATGTGTTTGACCACCTCTGCAATATCCTCAACACGTTGTCTGTGTCAGTCGTGGTCAAAACTGTGTTCTGTTTAGTTGTGAGTGCATTATGTCGGAGCTACGTGAATTTGAACGTGGTCAATTGTTGGTGCTCCTGTGGTGGGTGCATGCGTAACTGTAGTAGCCAAAGTGTTTAGTGTTTCAAGAGGCACGGTATCGAAGATCCATACCGCGCGCACGGAAAGCGGAAAAACATCAAAGAAAGTCAAAACGCAGACGAAATTCTGTGTTGCAGCATCTTGACAGACGGTCATTGAAGAGGATTATGCCGATTCAGTTTCTCTTATATGGGTACATATTCGCTGTTGCTCCCCTTACACAATGCAGAAACAGCCTGCATGCAGTACCCTTTTCAAGGATGTTTACCAGAATTTTAATAGATTTAATAAGGCTGCTATAGTTTCTAAGAAACATTCTTCTTCTGAGAGTGCAGATCAACACATGCGTGTGAAAATGAAGAGTTTTTTCAGCTGGTAGAACATATTCCTGCAATATGCACATGCATTTCTTCATCAGTAACTGTGTTGTGCACACAAAATCATTTCAAAAGCTGCATCACGATGGCTTAGGTTATTACCATTTTCCTTGTCAATAAACATGTCATGTAACACCTTTATAAAGAACATACAGCAAAAGGAATTTAACTTCGTCACCGTGAACACAGTAGTTAGCAATTCACACTACGCTGTTCGGTGTTACCGATCTGATACATTATTATTTATTTCTGTAAATGCTGTGCTGCCCAGTCACTGTTCCACTGTACCAATCACGGTATGTACGATCCGAGGGATAAAATAACCGCACGTGAACTAGATGAGAAAGTCCGTGAACCATGGCTCGGAAACGGTAGGTTCATTTGTTACAAAGGTCTGTGCATCTTACTCCGTTAGATTTTGAATCTGTTTTATGTAAAGAGTGTGTGTGTGTGTGTGTGTGTGTGTGTGTGTGTGTGTGTGCGTGTGTGTGGTGGGAATAAAGTTTAGACCTCTGTTTCCGGCAGATATCGCAGTCGTTAAGGGCGAGGTACTGCCTCACACTACGTAGCGTGCTTTGCGTGTGGAACTGGATAAGAACTCAGAGAGGGGCAGATTTCTTTAAAGATTCGTGTTAAGAGTGACTTCTGATCAACATATTTACTGCTGCACGTATTCTTAATTTCTACAGTATTTACTTTTGCTCCTAAGACAGCGATGAAAATAAAACTAGGACTAAAAGGCGACAAGAAGTGTATTATCTTTAGCGGGAACTGAAAAGCCAGGCAGTGATCAGACCTCACAAGGAGAGGACACCTACTCGTCATCGCCGAATTCGTCCAAATTCATGGTACACGTAGGGCGTGGTGAGACAAGAAAGTTCTCCAAAGTGGAACTCGAGATGGCCAAGCGTTTAGGAAATAAAAGGAATTCTGATACGGATATCACCACGTGCACCTCATCAATTGTCTCTGTGACATTCTGTTTATAAAGCGGTGTTTGCCTCTGTGGTAAGAGATCGGATTTCACATTGAAAGGGTCGTAGGTTCCACTCCAGCAGGTGGCAAATATTTTTGTGCGCCTTGGCAATGCGTACACTACTGACATCACAAATAACCGCAACATCATATAGGTTATTTTATTAATTTATATAAGTACAAGAAGTATAGGTATAGGATGAAATGCGTTACTGCAAACATTTAAAACCTATATGATGTTGCGGTTATTTGTGATGTCAGTAGTGTAAGCATTACCAAGGAGCACAAAAATATTTGCGACCTGGTGGAGCCGAACATGTGACCGTTTCAATACGAAATGCGATCTCTTACCACTGAGCCAAACATCGCTTCCTAAACATACTGTCACAGGGACAACTGATAAAGTGCACATGGTGATAGATCCGTATCAAAGTTTCTTTTATTTCCTAAACGCTTGGCCATCTCGAGTTTCCACTTGGGGCACTTTCTCGTCTCACCACGCCCTACATGTCCCATGAATTTGGACGAATTCTGTGATGACGAGGAGGCGTCCTCTCCTTGTCAGTAGCAGCGTGAGACGACTGCTTTTGTGTGCCACAGAATTAGCAGCTGCTCTAGTAAGACGAGGCTGCTATTGGCGCGGCGGGCGCCGTGATTTAGAACCAGAGACAGTGTGTGACGAATGCAGTCATTCTTCGTGAGGCGGACGATCATATCTCGGCAGCGCGTGCCGCTCGCCTGGGTCGGCGACCGTAAATCTTGAGGCTGCTATCAGATTTCACTGAGTGATCACCAACAACTTTTAACGACGAAAATTTGATACTGCGTACCGACGAACCCACCAAAATTCCTGCGTCGGTGAGTGACTGGTTACTACGGAGCGAAGAGCATTCACTAACAGCTATACTGCCGACAAACAGCAGTAAACTACTTTTTTGTTACTTGGGGCATACAGAGGATCATAAAAGGCTTACCTAATACGTCTCGTTTTACAAATGTGAACAAGCACGGGGAGAAGGTACAGGTGGGTCGTATAGGCAACTACAGGCTGAACCATCATGTACACGATTGTATAGTTTCGATTACTTTTTTGAACACTCCACTGACGACTTAATTACACTTCCATATAATATTAAAAATTTTACGAATACTGTCTTAACAATATCTTAAGAATTAAATGTTTCCTGTAGACTTATACAATGTGCTTAAATCTACCGAGTAGAATTCTTTCCCATAGATCCATAAAAACAAAAAAGATGTAATAATAGTTTGTGACGAAAATGGTAACAAAAGAACGGTGTCTTGATCCTCCTCTGCCAAATAGCGAAATTTCATTTTCTGGAAGTTTACAGACAAAATCACCGAGAAAACTTCACAGAAATGGTAGGCCCAACTGACTTCTTGTCGACCACGTTACATCACACGTGGACGAAAAGTTAATTTTAAAATACCTAGGACCTCAATGTTTGTGAAGTGTGTGACCTTCCACAATTAAGGGAAACTCTTTCACGTATAGAACTGCCACATTCTAATATCAATTACCAATTACTCATCGACAGAAGTGCAATCTGGAATATAACAATGGAATAAGCCTTCATTATTGACAGTTTGATCCTGCTCTTGCGCAGAATGGAGCAGAGTCTGCAGCTATAAAAGTATTTGATCACATATCTTCTGAACGGAAGGTATATTTTAATAACGCGAACTGCTTTAAAAGCAAACACAAATTATTTCTGTTTAACAACCAGATCCAGTTCCATCGAAACAGTTGTGCACAGTGACTGTAGCATATTTCAAAAAAGAAAAGGTTATTACAGATCTAGATTTCAGCTACTGAATAGCTACCTTCAGTGTGTTTGAACCGAAACGTAAAGACTTGTCAAGCTTGTGATAATACACGTTACAATATAACTTCAGGGTTCTAAGTTAGATTCAAAGAGCAGCGACTCCTTTTTCCATCTATTTCACAGTCTTTCATTCTATAGATGTTCCACATCACATTGAGATGTTGCAGATGTGGCCCATGAAAAGAAACAACGATTACAAGATCATATGATAATTTAGAGGGTAAACACCTTATTTTAATTTAATTTTTTGTGTATACAGCCTTCGGATACCATCCATTCAGCCGTCTTTACACTATCTAAAATAATTAGTACCTCTTAATGTTGCTGATTAGTTGGCTCTTTAACTGCATTGACATAAAACACGAATTAGATAAGAGTTACAACTATGTCATTTTAAATATTGTCAATGTAATTAAATATCTCTAACAAGTCTGTGAGCTCCACAGTTGTCCCAAAAATCTGTGAGAAGTATGAATCGCCTACCTGGAGTATTTTTCAACATAACCTGCACTATGCATCCCATCAGTAATCGTGAGTATATCTGTTTAGTTCGGGTTATTCACTGAGGATTTTATGTTTTGCGTATTCGGTCACATATCTTGATTCAATATTTTATTCTAATAATCTGGAGCATAGCAATCATAATTATTGGTCACTGCAATTTTATGCCACGAGGAAAAGATATAGCAACAGGCATGGTAGGGTATTGTCTACATACACTAAGGTCACACAAGTCATACCTATATAGGTGGCGGTAGTATCGAGTGCACAAGGTATAAAAGGGCAGTGCATTGCAAGAGTTGTCATCTGTACTCAGGTGATTCATGTGAAAAGTTTTCCGAAGTGTGTGTGTAATCTTATGGAACTTAACTGCTAAGGTCATCAGTCCCTAAGCTTACACACTACTTCGCCTAAATTATCCTAGTTAGGTTTAAGTAGTTCTAAGTTCTATGGGACTGATGACCTCAGATGTTGAATCCCATAGTGCTCAGAGCCATTTGAACCCATTTGAACCAAACTGCATTCATTACCTCTCACCAGGGACAAGGCAGTGGCCAACGGCCTTCACGTAACGACCGACAGCATTGGAGTTTGCTCGGAGTTGTCACTGCTAACAGATGAGCAAGACTGCTCGAAATAACGGCAGAAATCCATGTCGGGCGTACGACGAACGTATCCGTTAGGAGAGTGCGGCGAAATTTCGCCTTAATGGCCTACGCCAGCAGACGATCGGCTCGGGTGGTTTTGCTCACAGCACGACGTCGCCTGTAGCGCCTTTCCTGGGCCCGCTACCGTATCTATTAGACCACAGACGCCTGAAAAACAGTGGCCTGGTCAAATGAGTCCCGATTTCAGTTGGTAAGAGCTAATCGTAGGGTTAGAATGCGAAGCAGACCCCACGAAATCTTGAACCGAAGTTGTCAACAAGACACTGTGCAAGCTGGTGGCGGCTCCATAATGGTGTGGCCTATATTTACATGGAATGGACTGGGTCTACTATTCCAACTGAACCGATCATTGACTAGAAATGAATATGTTCGGCTACTTGGAGACCATCTGCTGTCATTCATGGACTGCATGTGCCGAAACAACGATTTGGCCACACAGATCGCTCGACATGAATCCCATAGAGCATTTGTGGGACATAATCGAGAGGTCGGTTCGTGCACAAAACCCTGCACCGACAGCACTTTCGCAGTTGTGGTTGGCTATACAAGTAGCATGGCGCATTATTTCGGCAGAGGAACTTTAAGTTGACATTACAGATTAGGTGTAAAGATCGATGTCATACAACTAACCTGCCCAGGCTTATAACTGCAGAAAACGCTATCCTAACCAGGCAAGCATACAAATAGGCAGTTATGTTTACTGGAAGCATATAATTAATTAGGTAAGTTGGAATACACCCTGAAATTAAATGTTTCCACGTGTAAATTGTTCTCAAACACTGTTTTAGGAGGGATAAAGATAATGCAACATGTTATATACAAGGAAAATATAGTCGATTATATTGGTTGAGAGCTACTGCTACAAATGACTCAGGCCTACGAGGAGTTATGTACAATAACGAATTTAGACCAATGTTGCAATATTTGCTAATCGAAACTATTTTGCCAGTGCTCTGGCACTGAATATATTCTGGAATATATTCCCTATAATGAACTATTAAATAACACCAACATCTAATAAAATACGTCAAAAGAAAAACAAACTAAGCAAACAACATGTTAGGAAGGAAGAAGATGTTCTGAAAAAAAAATTTGCATGGAGCACTTGAACTGCCTTTCTTTCCTTAAAACACAATGAGAACTTTTATTTTGTGTAGACACATATCACAACCAAAGACGATGGCAGAGAAGATGGTGCAAGGAGACAGTCAATATCTCGAATGTAAACTCTCTGGTAAAGTTATTTATGATTTATCGAATAAAAAAAAAAAACCACGCACACACCTGCTTGAGCACATACGTTCTCGCAGCTTGCATGATGATCTTAATATGTTCCAAAACGCCGCACATAAAAACGGGATTTTTCGGTGCTCGCACCTCGGGTTCTGTTGGTGGTAGAAAGATATAGTCAAGTGTTTTGGATAGCCTTTGGCCTAGGACTACTTTTATACCCTGCAGAAGGATCGCCTTAGTATCACTATCCGGCAGTGCAAAGTCTAAGTATTAATATTACACACTTCTTCCTGCTTATGCAAATGGAGCAAATCGGTTGGTTCTTTTTGCATTTGATGTGGTCTTTGGTGAGCTGGTGCTGTTTGTGGAGGCACCATCAGTCCATGGGTGGTTCCTCGGGAAACCCCACAAAAAGCGTTTTTTACTACATTTTCGCCGTCACCAGCGGTCCAAACCCCAGCCAAGGATTCCATGACAGCTATGCACAGAAAACTGCTGAAACTTTCAAGATATATTCCTAAGATTCCAATCTCGAAGTACCTTGAATATTTTCTTGATAATATATTTATCCATTTCCAAGTTACGGTGGTTCAAAGTTATCCTGTTCCTATACGTAAAATCTGGTATGAGACGATATCTAAATACTAAATAACAGCAACAAGTTGCTCAAATTTTAACGGTACATTCTCTAGGCATTTATCTAGAAGACACATCTCCCCGTTATCCGTTATCGAGAAACACCCCAAAAACTTGTTTTTCGGGTGTCGAAATTCAGCCGCGGACTCCGAGATGGCTATGCACAGGAAATAACCGTTTCCGAGATACAGAGGGTCAAAGGTATCCTACTTGTACACGTAAAATCCGCACATAAAATCCGGAGTGAGGCGAAAACATAGTTTATACAGTGACGTAGCACGGAGAACTATGCCCTAAAGTGTCTCCGTTATCGTTTGGTAATCCCATGTTGCAGTACTGAAGCACATGCATTTTATTTTATTTTATATATTTTTTTTTTTTTTTTTCTTTTTTTGCGCTGAGGTGTAAAATTAGTATTCTGATAGTTTCGCAGAAGTAACCTATCTAAATTTTACTGACCAATACATTTCTTTTCATATGAGTTACATGCCCTGCTGCAGCAGGGAAAAGAAAGAAACCAGCAAAAAATGCTCCTATTGGAGCACAAAAAATGCGAATATGTTCCTGTTTATTCAAGAGACACTGACTCAAAAGTGCCTCATTCTGTCTACCTCAGCATCTTTAAAAAATTTTCCATAAATTTTGGCATGCGAATATATCCTCACTTTTTCGCGCTGAGAGATAAGAAGACAGTGGCAGCGGCAAAGAGATGGAAAAGTAATAAATGCTGAAGATAGTAGAGAGGGGTTGCGTTATAACAAGAGCGAAGGAAACCCTGGCAGTGTAAGAGAAAGAGAGGAACACAGTCGCAGAGGTACATGTTTGACAGTGACAGAACAGCGCTAGGAAAAGAGGGAAGGAGACAGTGCAGTGGGGAGGGAGGCGTGGGAGGAATAACGAGAAAGAGAAAGTGAAAGTGGATGAGAGCCAGTGATAATGAGAGGCAGAGCAAATGATAACGACAATGAGAGAGAGACAGTAAGAAGAGACAGCAGCCTTAGGAAGAAAGGAATGAGATGTTAGCAGTAAGAAAGAGCAAGAGGGAGATTGTGAAAGTAAGAGGAGACTGTAGTAGAAGGAGAAGAGGCAGGAGACAGTGGCTGTGACACTGGATACAATGACAGAGAGACACAAAGAGATAACGACGATGAGTTGAGCTGGATGAGTCAGTGAGGAAGGGAAACTGGGAGTGGATGAATATGAGGCACTTACAGCGATGGACTAGTCGGGGTGAGTGAGTTACAATTAGGTGGGTTTGTGGGAGACTGAGGTAAGCTGCACGTTAAAAGAAGCGCGAAAATGTTTGCATACTAAAATTTTTTGGGGAAATTTCTAAAGGTCTCTCTCTCACTTTCTCTCTCTCTCTATCTCTCTCTCTCTCTCTCTCTCTCCCTCTCCCCCCTCTCTGTCTCTCTATCTCCCTCTCCCTCTCCCTATCCCTCCATCCCTCCCCCTCCTCTCTCTTTCTCTCTCTCTCTCTCTCTCTCTTTCTCTCTGCGTGTGTGTGTTTTCAATCTACTAACAGTTTCGGATTTATCCGGAATGTCCTGTGACGACGTGACAGAAAAATCAGTGCTCTAGGTCACATAACGTAAACAAAGTGCACGAGGATCTAGGTCAAGATCACTGACCTACGTCACAAACGCAGAAAAAGTGTGTTGGATAGTAGGCAGCCATATTATTGAAGTTGGCTAACGTTGCAAGCCTAGATCAGTCAGTCATCCAAACAAATTACTGCAAAGGCTGCAGGAACCAAACGTTTGTCTGGTCTCTTCACAGATACCTCTCCATTGTAGTTGCACCCGAAGTATGGTTATCTGTTTCGTTATGGCATGCAAGCCACCCAGCCTCAGCAATGTCTGTTTTTCATGGAGTATGTGTAACATATACACTTGTAAAATCGGTTGGTTATTTGAGAGTAAAAACTTCGTAGTCCTATGTACGAGAAGGTAAAATCCAACCCACGTTTCTGCCTTCGTGTAGAAGGTATAAACTTGTGAAAGCGTATAAATATTTTTGAAACTCCATTTTGGGCAATTAACTGTTTAGTCTGCTGCTATCTATTATTTTCCTTGGTGTATCTACGATATACAGATATATGACGGAAGAAAGTATACAATTTGGTGAGATTGCGTTTGCATACTCTGCGAACTTCTGTCGGCCAGCATGACGAATATATCGTGTTCTACTGAGATGTTATTCACTGAAATGGATGTATCTCAGGGAGTTCAAAATTTTAGATCTTGACTTATGTAAAGCAACAGCTGGTAGTGGCCCTGTACACACAAAAATGAGCAAAGCAGTTCTATGACTAGAAACCTGAAACGCGCTGAGAGTACCTGGTGATTATTATATGATATTGAGGCAACACTTGTAGTTAAATATCCCGTTGTAATAACTGTAGTTAGTTCATTAAAAACTGATGCACGTTACTTTATTCAGTTACGATAACATTCTGCATTACTCCACACTGCGTTACATAGATAATGGTATATATACCTCCATCAGGTTATCTAGGATCAAGCGGTCCTATACCGGCTTGCTAGCTGCACAGGCCGAATTGAGAATTATGGGAAGTCTGTTGCCCTCAGCAGTTTAGACATTCATTAAGTATATTGTTTATTACATCTTCCAAAGCGAGTAATAATTTAACAAACAATTATTGCTATCAGGCTATATTTTATATCCAGTTTTAACAGACACAATGCAGGGTTCAGTATCGTCCTAAAAGCTGCTACAATGAATAAATAATTACGAAAGATGTTTGTTTTAATAAGATTCGTGAAAAGGCACCAGGTGAATTAATGACGATTATCAAGCTCTGGTCCATAATAAAGAAAATGTAGGATACCGTAAGTTTTGCTTGGGATACAAGTAAGCTAAGAAAGATGCGGAAATAAATGTTAATAAAGTATTTCGAAAATCGCACGTTACTGCCGCCAGGAGCATTACCGGTAAACCAGAAAAGACAATCGAAAGCTACGTTTCCGTCACAAATGATCAATGTATCACAAGGTTTTATCGGTTTTTATGAAAGGAAGTTTACGAGGCGGCCTGAATGTAACTAATAAGCTTTTGTTAACTTCTGGAACGTCTTTTATTAGGGGTTTGTCCGGTCTTCTGAGAAGGTAAAAGAAAACGCGCTTCGGATTTGGAGCTAAGGCGATGGGCTCCCCTTTGAAGAGAGCGTCTCTCTTAATGAACTCGTTGCAACTTTCCGATCGATTTAATCTGAGCCGAAAGAATGAGCTCCGGCCGTTACTGAACGTAAATAATGATACAACTGTGATAAGGATGGAGGATTAGGGTTTAAAGATCCATTGACTTCGAGGTCATTTCAGACGAAGCTATATCTTGGTTTAAGTAAAGGTGGGAGAGGAAACTGTCTGTTCCCTTTTCAAAGGAACGTAATTTATATTTGCCTTCGTGATTTACGGAAACTACGGAAATCAAATGTTGATGAGTGGACAAAGATTCGGACTCCACACCTTCCGACTCCTCTCTCTCTCTCTCTCAGTGAGATTTTCATAAGACGAAATTGCGATTTCTTTTTCTACTTACAACCAGATGAGACGATAGAACAAGGTACACTATCTGATCAAAATTATCCTGACACGTATTACTGTATTGTGTCCACACTCGCCTTTATGACTACTTTAACCTTGATGGGCACACTTTCAGTGAGGCTTCTGAATGTCTGTGGGGGAATGGCAGCCCATTCCTCCTCAAGAGCTGAAACCGAAGAAGGTAGTGATGTTGGACGCTGTGGTCTGGAGGGAAGTCGACAATCTAACTCATCCCAAAGATGCTCCTCTGGATTTAGGTTGGAAGTCTGGTGAGGTTAGTCCATTTCAGGTTTGTCATTTTCCACACGCCATTTCCTCACAGATTTTGCTTTACGACAGGGAGCACTGTCATGATGATACCAATTATCATCCTCTCCGAACTGTTTCTCTACTCTGCGCAGTACGCAATCCTGTAAAATGTGTTCATATTCTTTCGAATTGAGCGTTTTCTTAAGTTCATAGTAGGACCTCACACTAACCACGAAAAACAACCTCATAAATCACATATACCCCCATACCATCACTCCATTTTCTCCGTACTTCACTGTTGCCACTACACATGAGGTGAGGTAACGTATCTCACGCATTCGGCAAATTCAAACCCTTCCATCGGATCGCTGCAGGGAACAGCGTGATTTATCTCTCCAAATCGCTGGTTTCCAAGCATCCATTGTCCAGTGCCATCGCTCTTAACACGACTTAAAGCGTCGTTCAGAATTCGCTACAGAAATATGTAGCTTATGAAGAACTGCTCAACTACTGTATCTTATTCATTCTAATTCCTTACGCACATTTAGTGTGCTAGATGGACATCTGGTACCACTTTCGACCTCACAAGCGATTCCATCTGCTGATTTCTTCTGACTTTATTACAGACACCTCTTCTTTGTTTAATCGTGGTTATTCCTTCGTGTTTCTACTTCGTAGTCACATTACCAAATGTCGACTTCAGAAGTTTTAGAAGTGCTGAAATGTCCCTGTTGCCTTCCGTGTATACATGTTACTCAGGAGACATCCAATAACTAGTCCAGGTTCAAAGTCACTAAGCTCTCCTGACAGACCCATTCTGCAGATACTGCTCCTGTATTTACAACAAAGCACTCCCCGCCACTTTTACATTGGTGGGGCTGCCCCTTCTGACATCTAGTGATCATTTCCGCATTACATAGGGGTATCTGGATACTTCTAATCAGATAGTCTATACTAAATCAATACCCACAGAAAATAAACGCAAAGTACATGTCTTTAAAAAAGCAGATAACAATTCGCTTGACGCCATTTTAGGAGACAATGGCCACTCCTTTTGATCTGACTATCTAAGCAGTGATAAAATGTGGTTTGAATTCAAAGAAACAGTATCGACGGTGACTGAGATATTCACATACCACATAAATTAATGAACGATAGTACTGATGTTTCATGGTACACAAAACTGCGAAAACGCTGTTGCATAAACAAAGAAAAAAACGATGCCAAATTAAAAAGAAGGCAAAATCACCAAGACAGACGAAGTTTTACATAAGCTCGAAATTTATCGCGAACTTCAGTGCGAGATTCTTTTAATAGTTTCCACAACGAAACATTGTCACCAAATCTGGCAGAAAACGCGAAGAGATTAAGGTCAGAAGTTAAGTATACCAGCGGAAAGACACAATCATTAGCCGTCCGATGTGGCCGAACGGTTCTAGGCGCTTCAATCTGGTACCGCGCAACCGCTACGGTCGTAGGTTCGAATCCTGCTCGGGCATGGATGTGTGTGATGTCCTTCGGTTAGTTAGGTTTAAGTAGCTCTAAGTTCTAGGGGACTGATGACCTCAGATGTTAAATCCCATAGTGCTCAGAGCCATTTGAGCCATTTGAACACAACCATTACCTTCACTGCGCGATAAAAATGATGATGTCGCTAATAACAATGCTACTAAAGCTGAGCTGCTAAACACGATTTTTCCGAAATTCCTTCAACAAAGAAGTTGAAATAAATATTCCACAAATCGAATCTGGAGCAACTGCCAACACGAGTAATTTAGAAGTAGATATTCGTAGTGTAGCGAAGCGGCTTAAAGCAGTTAATGAAGGATAGGTCTCCTGTCCACATTGTAGACCCGTCAGGTTCCTTTTAAAGTATGCTGATACAATAGCTCCATACGTAGCAATCATTTACAAAATGTAATCAAAAGTATCCGGACACCCCCAAAAACATACGTTTTTCACATTAGGTGTTTTGTGCAGGCACCTACTGCCAGGTACTCCATATCAGCGACCTCAGCAGTCATTAGACATCGTAAGAGAGCAGAATGGGGCTCTCCGAGGAACTCACGGACTACGAACGTGGTCAGATGATTGGTTCCCACTAGTGTCATACTTCTGTACGCTAGATTTCTACACTCCTACACTTCCCTAGGTCTATCGTTTCCGATGTGATGGTGAAGTGGAAACTTGAAGGGACACGTACAGCACAAAAGCGTACGGGCCGTCCTCGTCTGTTGACTGACAGAGACCGCCAACAGTTGAAGAGGGTCGCAATGTGTAATACACAGACATCTATCCAGACCATCACACAGGAATTCCAATCTGCATCAGGATCCACTGCAAGTACACTGACAATTAGGCGGGAGGTGAGAAAACTTGGATATCATAGTCGAGCACACATCACGTCGGTAAATGCGAAACGACGCCTCGCTTGCTGTAAGGAGCGTAAACACTGGTCGATTGAACAGTGGAAAAACGTTGTGTGGAGTGACGAATCACGGTACACAATGTGGTGATCTGATGGCAGGGTGTGGGTATGGCAAACGCCCGGTGAACGTCATCTGTCAGCGTGTGTAGTGCCAACAGTAAAATTTGGAGGCGGTGGTGTTATGGTGTGGTCGTGTTTTTCATGGAGGGGACTTGCACCCCTTGTTGTTTTGCGTGATACTGTCACAGCACAGACTACATTGAAGTTTTAAGTACCTTCTTGCTTCCCACTGTTGAAGAACAATTTGGGGATGGCGATTGAATCTTTTACCACGATTGAGCACCTGTTCATAATGCCCGGCCTGTGGCGGAGTGGTTACAAGACAATAACATCCCTGTAATGGATTGGCCTGCCACAGGAGTCCTGACCTGAATCCTATAGAACACCTTTGGGATGTTTTAGAACGCCGATTTCGTCCCAGGCGTCACCCACCGACATCGATAACTCTCCTCAGTGCAGCACTCCGTGGAGAATGGGATGCCATTCCCCAAGAAACCTTCCAGCACCTGATTGAACGTATGCCTGAGAGAGGGGAGGCTGTCATCAAGGCTAACACCATATTGAATTCCAGCATTACCGTTGGAGGGCGTCACGAAATTGTAAATCATTTTCAGCCAGGTATCCGCATACTTGTGATCACATAGTGTACCTGTACAACCGGTAGCTCGTAGAAAGATCTGTATCTAAATACTGTAAACTTGCACAGGTCATACCAATACTCAAGAAAGGAAATAGAAGTAATCCGCTGAATTAAAGAACCATAGCACTTACATCGATTTGCATTGGGGATTTGGAACATATACTGTGTTCGAAGATTATGAATTACATCTAAGCAAACGACTTATTGACGATTAGTCAGCACAGATTCAGAAAATACCATTCTTGTGTGGAACAACTAGCTCTTTATTCTCTCGAAGTAATGAGTGCTGTAGACAGGGGATGTCAAATTGAATTCACATTTTTAGTTTTCCAGAAAGCTTTCGACATTGTTCTTCACAAGCATCATCTAACCAAATTGCATGCCTATGGAGTATCGCCTCAGTTGTGTGACTGGATTCGTGATTTCCTGTCGGAAACGTCACAGTTCTTAGTACCTGGAAGAAAGGTATTGAGTAAAACAGAAGTAATACCTGGCGTTCCACAAGGAAGTCTTATAGACCCTCTGCTGTATCTGATCTACATAAAAGACATAGGAGACCATCTCAGTAATCGTCTAGAGTGTTTGCAGATGTTCCTGTTATTTACCGTCATGTAAAGTCATCAGATGGTCAAAACGAATTGCAAAATGATTTAGACAAGATATCTGTATGGTGCAAAAAGTGCCAATTGACTATAAATAATTAGAAGTGTGAAGTCATGAACTTAAGCACTTAAAGAATCCGCAAAATTTCTGTTACACGATATATCACACAAGTCTACAGGATGTAAACTCAGCTAAATACTTAGGGATTACAATTACCAATAGCTAAACTGAAACGATCACAAAGATAATGTTATGGGGAAAGTAAACAAAAAAACTGCTATTTATTGGCAGAACACTTAGAAAATGTAAATTTACTACAAAGACTGCTTACACTACGTTTGTCCGACCTCTTCTGGAGTACTGCTTTGCGGTGTGGGATCCGCATCATACAGGATTGACGTAGGGCATAGAAAAAGTTCAAAGAAGGGCATCTCGTTTAGTTTTATTATCGCGAAATAGGGGCGAGAGTGCCAAGGACATTATACGTGAATTGGGGTATCAGTCATTAAAACAAAGGCAGTTTTCGTTGCGGCAGGTTCTTGTTCAAATGGCTCTGAGCACTATGGGACTTAACATCTGTGGTTATCAGTCCCCTAGAACTTAGAACTACTTAAACCTAACTAACCTAAGGACATCACACACATCCATGCCCGAGGCAGGATTCGAACCTGCGACCGTAGCAGTCCCGCGGTTCCGGACTGAGCGCCTGAACCGCTAGACCACCGCGGCCGGCGCGGCAGGTTCTTCACGTGAAATTTCAGTCACTAACTTTCTCCTGTGATTGTTAAAATATTCTGTAGGTGCCATCCTACATAGGGAGAAATGATCATCATGAAAAAATAGGAGAAACCAGAGGTCGCACCATAGCTTGTTTTTCCCGCACGCTATTCGAGAGTAGAACGGTAGAGAAGTATCCTGAAGGTGGTTCGATGAACCCTCTGCCAGGCACTTAATTGCGAATTTCAGAGTAATCATGTAGATGAAGATGAAGATGTAGGTGGGAGATGCCAATGTGCATGTACGTATCTGATGTACATATCTCTCTCACCATTTCGAAGAAGTCCGCTGCATTTTACACTGAAAATTGGTACATCTTCCTAATATCGTATAGGGCCTCAGCGAACACGGAGAAGTTCCGCAACACGACGTGGTATGGACTCAACTAATGTCTGAAGTAGTGCTGGAGGCAGTTGACACCATGAATCCTGCAGGGCTGTCCATAAATCCCTAAGAGCACGAAGGGGTGAAGATCTCTTGTGATGAGCATGTTGCAAAGCATCCCACATATACTGAATAATGTTCATGTCTGGGGAATCTGGTGGCCAGCGGAAGTGTTTAAACTTAGAAGAGTGTTCCTGGAACCACTCTGTAGTAATTGTGGACGTTTGGGGTGCCGCATCGTCCTGCTGCAAGTGCTCAAGTCCGTCGGAATGCACAATGTACGTGAATGCATTGTGATGCTTAATTACTTGTCACCTGTCAGAGTTGTATCTAGATGTATCAGGGGTCCCATATCACTCCAACTGCACACACCCCACACCATTAAAGAGCCTCCTGCAGCTTGAAAAGTCCACCGCTGACATGCAGGATCTATGGATTCGTGAAGTTGTCTCCATTCATGTACACGTCCATCCGTATCGATACAATTTAAAAAGAGACTCATCCGACCAGGCAACATGTTTCCAGTCATCAACAAGCCAATGTCGGTGTTGACGGACCCAGGCAGTGCCATGCAGTTGTCAAGGGTACACGAGTGGGCTTACGGCTCCGAAAGCCAATATCGATGATGTTTCGTTGAATGGTTCGCACGCTGACACTTGTTGATGGCCCAGCATTGAAATCTGCAGCAATTTTCGGAAGGGTTGCACTTCTGTCACGTTGAACAATTCTCTTCAGTCTTCGTTGTTCCCGTTCTTGTAGGATACTTTTCCGGCCGCAGCAATGTCGGAGATTTGATGTTTAACCGGATTCCAGATTTTCACGGTGCACTCGTGAAATGGTCATACGGGAAAATCCCCACTTCATCGCTACCTTGGAGATGCTGTGTCCTATCGCTCGTGCGCCGATTATAACATCAAGGTCGAACTCGCTTAAGTCTTGACAACCAGTCACTGTAGCAGTAGTAACCGACCTAGCAACTGCGCCAGACACTTGTCTTTTGCCGACCGCAACGCCGTGTAGGGCCAGTATGAATATCTCTGTATTTGAATACCCATGTCTATCCAGATTCCATGGTGCTTCCATGTATATCGTGTGTAAGTTCTTGAAACAACATGCAGAAGGACTAGAAAAATTTAGGAACCATTGTTAGAGGTATTTTATTGATGTACTTCGATGTATGTTACCGGTACGTATAGCGCAGTGCGTTAACTTGGAAAACGGGGCAGTGAATCACACCTGGGTCGAATTCGCGCGGCGTGTTAATGTCCGTGGGCTGGAAGGCCAGCCAGCCTAAGTGTGGTTTTTTGGTAGTTTCCCATGCTACTTTAGGCAAATACTGGGCTGCTCCCCAAATTCCGCCTAGGAGAATACAATAGGCAAACATTTCAAATACGATAACTCACGGAACACAGATTGCGCACAAGACTTCCGCCCATTTCCATGACGATTGTGACGTCAGGAAGGGCATCCCCCCACTAAGTTAAGTAACTAAATAACACTTGCCAAATCCTGTAGATATTCCAACAGATGACTCCTTTACTGAGAGGATTTTGTAATCTCGTTTAGTGCCAGAAAAAATAGTCATAACCAGTCTATGCTAGAATCCCAAGCTTTCGCATAATAAGTCCTTCAGTTTATCAATTGAGACATGGATTACAAGTTGTACCATTTATTCGCCAGTTCACTTTTATTTGTTGTTCGGTCGATATAAGCAGACAATCTTTCGATATCTCGCTATCCACCCTGAACTATGTTCCCACCACTGTATATTTTGGACAAAATACGTCGATTTTACTGCGAGCGGACCAACCTTCAGGTATCCAGAAAAAAGTCTAATAAATCTTATGTCAAACAGTAGCTTTACGATCACAAAGTAAGAAATTTATACATTGCTACCACTAAAGAAAAATAGTTTGAGTCATCCGATGTATTGAAACATATCCATTGAAGCTCTGTTCTGGTCGGTAAACTGAATGTCACAATGAAAAGCGTCAGCGTTCGGATGACGTACTTTCAAATACCTGTGTGCTTCGCAAGCGAGCAGAATGTGCGGGTGCAATATTAAAGCACGTCTGCAGCGCGCGCAAATTACCTAGCGCGCTTTGCGGCAGAAACGAATGCCGGTCATTCGGCCAAATACAGAACTCGGCGGACTAAATCGGGTGGACTACAGCGGGGCTATTCGCGAAACAAATTACCCCGTGCTCCCCAAACGGCCGCTATTCCTCTTAATTCACCGGGACAGTTCGCAAACAACGTGACGAAGGCTCTGTACACGAGGGAGGACCCACTCAGACATTTCATAATCCTCTCCCTGTCCGTGCCCCCTCCCCTGTCCCCCTCCCTCCTGCCGCCAACCACACCGGTCCTTCAAAGAGAATCCGGAGCGAGCCGCAGCCGCAAACACGTCGCGTCACCTCAAACAAGTCACTCGAAAGGGGAAGCTGACCCTAAATAATGGAATGTCTGCGGAAACGCCAGCGCAGGCCTTTGTCCGCGTGACAATGCAGCTGGCTCGACCAGCGCTGCCCAGCACGCGTGCCCCGCATGGCTCCGTCTGTTCCCCACACTCATCTTGTTTTCTGTCCCAACCTCCGACACCTTCCTGTCCGGTAGCCCTTCCTTGTGTTTCTCAATATGTTTTACTTAACAAGTCATTCTTACATTACCTAAAATTCAATCTTCTTGCAACTCAACTCCGTGGTTTTTATCATTCACTCACTCACTATCTCTTCGCTCTATACCACACGTAGTGTTTACGCATAGTGTCTTTTTTTTTTTTTTTAGCTTCGTACATTTCTCTTCTTTCATCCTCTTCCTACACCTCTTACCTCTAACAGCTTCCTCTAAAACGTTCTGTCACTGCAGCTGAAGGAGCTTTTCAGCAACACTCTCACCCCTACCAAATGAACTCCTGACATAGGTGCAACACCAATCAAGTATTTTTATAGCTGTTTGCTTTATACGTAAATTAGATTTCCTCAATGTCCTTCCTATGAGTCTCAGCCTGGCATCTTTTCACTCTATCGTACTAGGTTTACGTTGACCCACCTGGATAGCTGTGCATTTTGAAGAGCCGATTCCGGGATGGGGAGGTGCCCCAGCCCGGTATAAAATCCACCTCGCGGATTGACGACAAGGGTCAGTGTGCAGGCCAGCCTGAATATGGTTTTTAGGAAGTTCCCCACGTCCCACTACGTGAATACTGGACTGGTATTCAATTCCAGTCTCAGTTACACGATTCGCAAACTTCTCGAAAACATGCGCTCACTTTCACGTGCATAACACTACAAGCAGACAGTTGCGTGGTACACATATTCCGTCCCAGCGAGTAGTGGGGTAGTTACAAGAAAGGCATCTGACCAACCCTTAAATTAACCATGCTGAATCCGTTAATAACCATGCCGAACCTGCGCCGATGCGAAAAAAATGCAAGGAAAAACAGAAGATGTACCACGTTTATGTTGACATTATATCTCATATACTTTCTGACATTTCCTTTTTGTTTCTTTCAACTTGTTTTAACATATTCCTATCACAGTTTGCCTGAAACTCTGCCCTTATCTCTTATAATGCATTGTTTAGTTTGGATATTCCTATCTTTTCCTGCCCTCGAGCATGTAACAAATGTTTGCATAAGTGCTCTTGTTAAAATATAACCTGCTCCAATAGAGACCTATTTCTTAGATGCTGATCTTCTTTCTCAATGTAGTGTGATATATTTCTCTATTCCCAAATAAGATCTTAAGGTATACGTATCTGATTTCCTACGTAAAGAGAATGTTTCATTCTATTTTTATCTATGTTTTTATTCTGAATCATGCTAGTCTATGAAAACTTGAAATTAAAAAAGGATTTACACCATTACACGTTGTAAAATTTCGTTTTTGGTGGATGAAACATAATCACTTAAATTTTATTTCCATCTAGTCTTGCAAGGCCATTTCTTCTTCATTTTCTTCTGCAAGAGTGTGTTAAAGTGAAATGCTGTCTTCTGATCGGCCAAAGCTAAGAATGTATGACCTCTGTCATTTCTGGTATAAATCCGAAGCTACTCACTGAAGAATATGTTTTAGTTTTCGATCTACGTTAACATTAAAATTCTCCATTATTTTATTGTAGGGATATTTGCTGTTTTTTATCAATTTCTTCAACTCTTGCTAGCTCTCTCATCAGAGAATGAGCTCATTCCGGTATGAGTCTGAATGAAAATCTTCGGTTTACTTTTAACACACGTACACTATGTGATCAAAAGTACCCGGACACCTGGCTGAACATGACTTACAAGCTCGTGGCGCCCTCCATCGGTAATGCTGGAATTCAGTATGGTGTTCGCCAAAACTTAGACTTGATGACCGCTTCCACTCTCGCAGGCGTACGTTCTATCAGGTGCTGGAAGGTTTCTTGGGGAATGGCAGCCCATTCTTGACGGAGTGCTGCACTGTGGAGACGTATCGATGTCGGTCGGTGAGGCCTGGCACAAAGTCGGCCTTTCAAAACATCCAAAAGGTGTTGTATGGGATTCAGGTCACGTCTCTGCGCAGGCCAGTCCATTACAGGGCTGTGCGATATGAACAGGTACTCGATCGTGTTAAAAGATGCAATCGCCATCCCCGAATTACTCTTCAACACTGGGAAGCAAGAAGGTGCCTGAAACCTCAATGTAGGCTTGTGTTATGATAATGCCACGCAAAACAACAAGGGATGAAAGCCCCCTCCATGAAAAACACGACCACACCATAACATCATCGCTTCCGAATTTTACAGCTGGCACTACACACGCTGCAGATGACGTTCACCGGGCATTCGCCATACTCACACCTTGACATCGGATCACCACATTGTGTGCCATGATTCGTCACTCCACACAACGTTTTCCCACTGTTCAATCGTCCAATGTTTACGCTCCTTACACCAAACGAATCGTCGTTTGGCATTTACCAGCGTGATGTGTGGCTTATGAGCAGCCGCTCGACCACGAAATCCAAGTTTTCTCACCTCCCGCCTATCTGTCAGTGTACTTGCAGTTCGGAATTCCTGTGTGATGGTCTGGATAGATGTCTACCTATTACACATTACGATCCTCTTCAACTGTCGGCGGTCTCTGTCAGTCAACAGACGAGGTCGGCCTGTACACTTTTGTGCTGTACGTGTCCCTTCACGTTTCCATTTCACCATCACATCGAAAACGGTGGACCTAGGGATGATTATGAGAGTGGAAATCTCGCGTACAGACGTATGACACAAGTGACACCCAATCACCTGACCACGTTCGAACTCCGTGAATTCCGCGGAGCGCCCCATTCTGCTCTCTTACGATTTCTAATGACTACTGAGGTCGATTATATGGAGTACCTGGCAGTAGGTGCCGGCACAAAGCACCTAATATGAAAAACGTATGTTTTTGGGGATGT
The DNA here is from genome assembly GCF_021461395.2 of Schistocerca americana. NCBI lineage: Eukaryota > Metazoa > Arthropoda > Insecta > Orthoptera > Acrididae > Schistocerca > Schistocerca americana. Next base: position 694,999,031 of record NC_060130.1, read on the forward strand.
CCGAATACTTTTGATCACATAGTGTACGACGATCTGTCTGAGAGTCCTTTAATATCTGTAATCTCGTATCCAGTTTTCATGGTTGTTGAATCCTGCCTTGTCAATTGTGAGGTGGCTAGGAAACCGGCTTTCTCATCGCTAGACAACAATTCAAGCAAATCGTATTAATTCCGAAGGGAAAAAATACAATACTTAACTTTATGTTAAACAGATGTATCGCAAGCAAAGGACGACAAACAAAATAAGAGATCTCTTCAATACAACAATTGCAGTTTTGAGCTACATAGAATGTACAAGGAAAGTAATGAGCTTTGGTGCTTTCATTCAGGTCGCTAGTTTTCAAGCTTCTGTAGAACTGGACCGCGGCCAGCCGGGCACGGTGTTCGTGTTCTCTTCGCATAGAGGCCGCTGCTGTCGCGTTGTCGTCCTAGAGAGGGGTCGGTCAGCGTGCAACTGGCTGACGTCTTCTTCACAGCCCTCTCTGCTCTCTCGTTCGCAACTGGCGTGCCGCCGCTTGACTTTACGCCGTAACAATGGTTACAATAAAGTTTACACTTGAATAGCCTTCCTGCTATATTTCTCTGCAGTAAAATGCGTGTCTTGATTTTAATTCTATTTGCTCTTCGTGTACTCGTCCCACTTCTGGTAAACCAAACATATCCCATTAGATGTTAATTACCTCATATTCCGTTCCTCTAATTGGCTAAAAGGCCGTTAGTTGCCGAAGACCAAGTAAATAAATAAACAACTGCACTAATCTATTTTAAGGTCGTTAAGTTCTGTACGCACTAATCACAAATGAAATGTTGTTGAGGTAGGTAGCCTTGTCCATGTTACCGTATTTAGATCGTACTTCATGTTACAAAGTGGAAACGCAGAAGTAGCTCGCTGTGCAGGGAAAGACATTGCCTTCAGTTCTACCTGACTTCTATCTACTTCGAACATTATTTTACTTGGATCATACCTTCGACGTCCCAGGAACACGAAAGTGGCAGTAAGACGCCCGACTGTCTTATGCGTGGTACACTAACATGACACAACTTGAAAGGTTTGGTGAGACGCGTGAGCGGTACTAAACGTCAATGACGCTGCACTGATGACAGTCTGAGGCCAGGTTTGACTGCCTATAATACTTTAAACCTGTGATTAACACGACCAATTCATATAGTGATCATGCACTATGGAGATCTCAAGTCCGCAGTTCCAGATATGTAACCGCTATTAAATAGAAACTAGTTCATTCACAAAGCTGATCTGATATTTTGTAAGCGCGTATTTTCGCCACAAGGCGACAATCTGCCAGTGTATCGAAAGCTCTCCTGAACTCAAGTAACTCGGCCTAAACCTCTTACCCACTATCTACTGCCTTCTGGATCACACAGGTGAGCAGAGGCAGCTGAGTTTCACTTGACCACTGTTTGTGGAACACATGTTTATTCCTACAGAGGTTCTCCGTCTCCAAAAACCTCATAAAACGCAAGCATAAAATGTATTATACGCATTTAACATTTATTCAAGTCAGCTATATACACCAAAACTATGTGCTGTTGTCCGACGACCCTTCTTGGAAGCGGGAACGCCCAGGTCCTTTTAAATTCGCCTTGATCGTATATTTGCTCCGGAGACCTACAGACAGATATGGCACAAACTGTTTCGCATATACTGAGTGATGTGTCGCAGTGTGCTGCTACGGTCGCAGGTTCGAATCCTGCCACGGGCATAGACTTGTGTGATGTCCTTAGTTTAGTAAGGTTTAAGTAGTTCTAATTCTAGGGGACTGATGACCCCAGATGTTAAGTCCCATAGTGCTTAGAGCCATTTGAACCATCTGAACTGAAATTTTCTCTTTCGTATCTGCAAGGAGAACTGCTCCCCTCCAGATAAAATATGACTAAGCTCTTTTCCTCTTTCCAAATACTGCACGTAACTGACGACGGGGCTTATGAAGAGGTTTCTCTAACCAGAAGGATTTGCATATGCACATCATAACCACCTTCCTCTCAGAAAAACCACGTAGTGCTTGCATTACCTATTAAAGTAGACGTAGCAACTCTTCAACTAATATAAAAAGTCAAGAAATCTGCATCCAAGACCGTCGCAAGGTCATCTGAACTTCTGGTTTAAGCGCTCCACCCACCCCCAGACCAAATAACAACTACTGATTCCAGATATGGTGCTGCAAATTGCAAGCTGTCTCCACCCTGCACACATGACTAGCTGCCTTCACCACGTTAGCCTTTCGTCTAAAGTATGAGCGCAGTCGAGAAACGTCATTCGTGCCGGCATGAGCCAAGAATTGCAGCCGGATCCAAGAAATGCATTCAGTAGATGCCCGTTAGGAAGGGGCGGGACTGAAGCACTCATTTACGTTTCCTGGTTTACCTTTTACAGTGACTTTCCTTAATCGATTTAGATTAACACTGGCAACGTTCCTTTGAATACGTAGCCGATTTTCTTGTTGCTTACGACCTAGTCGTTAACGGTGCGTGGAACTCTGACTTTCCTTCTCCTTCCAGCAGCAGATGACACAGCTTCCTCCACCTCTGGAAGCGACTATCCGGCAGGCATACCCGCTGTGGTCTCCGCTCAACGTTTCTGAACAGCTGTTTTACAAAAGTTTTGTTATATGGTCGCGAGTACCATTTATGATTAAGAGGCTACATCTGTGCAGGTTTGTGTAGAGGCGTCTAGTTTGAGGACGGCGATTCTCAACACGTGCTGAGGGCAAGGGACGCGTTATCATCTATCCAGTATCACAGGGAAGCAGCGATATGGAGTTGCAGGTGTGATTTTTTGAAGTGGCATCTCTCTTGCAGCCCGCACAAAGGTCTGTATGTTACGACGTGGGACATCGCCTACTAAGAGTGGAAGGAAGACGTCCTGTATAGTTGTTGTTGTGGTCTTTAGTCCGAAGACCGATTTCATGTACCTCTGTACGCTACTCTACCCTGTACAAGCCTCTTCAGCTCCGAATAACTGCTGCGACCACAGCCTCTTGAACCTGCTTACTGTACTCGCCTCTTGGTCGCCCACTGCAATGTTTACCCCCGGCATCCCATCTCCCGCCAATACTAAACTGATGATTCCTTGATGTCTCAGAATGCATCATCCAATCCTTTCCTTCAGTCAAGTTATGCCCTAAATATTTTCCCCAGTTCTGTTTAGTCCCTCTTCATTAGTTACGCGATCTACACATCGAACATTCAACATTATTCTGTGCCATCACGTTTCAAAAGCTTATATTCTCTTCTAGTCTGAATTGCTTGTCGTCCACGTTTCTCTTCCGTACAAGGCAACACTGCAGACAACTGAATTCAGAAAAGAGTTCTTAACTACTAAACTTATATTTGATGTTAAAAAATTTCTCTTCTTCAGAAACGCTTTTCTTCTCATTGGTAAACTACATTTTTTATCTTCTCAACTTCGGTCATCATTCTTTATCTTCTGCCCCAAAAATCAAAACTTCTCCACTAACATTCTCTACTTTAGTGTCCCTTTTCCTACCCCAGTTCACTCAACATCGCCTCATTTAACTCGACTACATTCCATTATCCTTTTACCCGTGCTACCTTCAGAACTTCAAGGAGTATTTTTGTGTGAACATTGTCAAAACCATTTTCTAAGTATACGAAATCTATAAACGTAGGTTTTCCTGTCTTTGAGCTATCTTCTAAGATAAGTTGTAGGGTCAGTATTACCTTGCATGTTCCTACATATCCCGGAACAAAACCTGATCTTCGGCTTCTACCAATTCTTCCACACTTCTGTAAATAATACGTGTCAATACTTTGCAATCGTAATTATTAAACTGCTAGTGCAGCAATATTCATGCTTGTCGTCACTTGCTTTCTTTGCAATTGGAATTAGTACGTTCTTCTGTAATGTATTTCCCTTGCCTCATATATCTTGCGAAGGAACAGTTTTGTCATGGCTAACTCTCCCAAGGCTGTCAGCTCTACTGAAGGAATGTCGGCTCTTCCAGAAGCCTTGTTTCGTCTTAGAACTTTCAGTGCGCTGTCAAATTCTTCTTGCAGTATCATATTGGTCATTAGTCCATCACTCAAAGCTACTCATTTGTCTTGTGCTGTACTCCTTTTCCCTTTTTCCTCTGGCTCCCTCAACAGCCTCTGGTTCTTCCAACTTATCCCGTCTGATCATCTTAATTTAAAAACTCTAACCACGGGACCACGGCGCTCCTTAGCTCACTTCATCCTAGATCTTACTTATCTTGCGCATGTACTACTCAGTTTGTATATTTTGCTTATTTTTTTCGTAGTTCCACACATCTTCTTCCTGTTTTCTCGATTGATCTGTGTTCCGTTTTTCAAGGCCTATCCACTATGCCAACTTATAACTAAATCTGAGGGGGGTCCGATGGGGAGTTTCCCTCGTTATCACTTAACGCTTTAGACTCATATTCGGGAGGATGATGTTTCAAATTTCCACCCGGAAAACCATCATTCCCACGATTTCCCAAATCACTTGAGGCGAATTCCGTAAACTTTCCGTGGACTAGAGTACTGCTGTATTCCCACAAAATCCTTACCCCAATTATGGAGACCTCAACGTCAACGGGACGTTTAATCTTACCATTATCTTAAATCAAATTCAAATATGTGACCTCGTAAGAAAGTTTTCGGGTATTAATTAGGCAGGGACGGGTAATTTGGATTTCCGCTCTTGATCAGTATGTGATAGCGCTGCAACTGCCATATACACTGTGTGAGCAGACGTGCGTCAAGTCACCGGCCCCCACAAACATGTACACGGGACACGGATGACTGTGCCATTGCGTTGTTCTCACGGCTCGAAGCTCTGGAGCTATGGGCAGAAAGGATGCGCTACGTTGTCATCACGAGTACGCAGGTTGTCTTATTATTGTTATTTCTCTCTTTCTCTTTTTTTTATTTCGTCGTGCTGTATCACAGCAGGGCATTAACGTAACAGGAAGAAGGGACCTTTTGTTCGTCCCCTGCAACGGGCTCTAGGCTGACCCCAGCCGAGAGGGGCGAGGAAACAGCCGTAGATATAAACTGTGTACATGTTGACTAGAGAAGGACGCATTCATTCACCTTGTGTCCTAACAGAGAATGATACTGTTCCGAGCGATTCTTTTGCGACAAGGAACGATAACGAGATCCGCTAATTCTAAGCATATGAGGGAGAAGTAGAAAGGAGTCCTCTTGCAAAGTCATCAAAAGATCAGAATGAAATTACGTAGTACAGGCATGATAAAACTAAATTAGGAAAGCATTTGGATATTCGTAACCCATTTATCTTAAATACTGACAAGAATATCGAACAGTAAGCCACGTCGTTCGATTCTGGACTGCAATCACGAAGCCAGAACATTCTCTCCAGTTTTATATGGCGTCAGTAAAGGTATTTGTTAATTTTAGAGTGAAACTGTGGTGTGAACCTAGAAAGTGTACACTCGTTAGAGCCGTAATTAGGAACACCTACCTAGTAGCCAGTTGGATCTGACGACTACGACAATGCGTCTTTACGTGGATTCCAGCAGACTCCTAAAATGTTGGAAAGCCGCCCTAATCGTTGAATGCTCGACCTAGGCTGAAGACTCTTTGATATTAGTCTAAGATAGATGTAAGGCGTGTTCATCTCCCTCAATAACATCCCAGACCGCTCGTAAAGACCGAGGGTAGCTAATGGGTGGACCACATGACTGAGGTAAAAAACGGGGCATGATTTCTCTACCTAATGCCAATGAAATGGTTCTCGAAGCTAGTAGTTTTCTTTGACTGTTTTTCACAAACACTTTGCTGCTGAGTGACTGAAGGCTTTGTTGGCCGTCCTTATACTGGTACAACACGCAGTCTTCAACATGTAGTTGGCAATTTCCAAGGTAGGGTGGTTTGACCATATTAGAACATAAGCAGGGGTTGTTTTTTCTTCATTAGAATACACGGTGGGAACATATATTTAATAACATATGTAGTTTCGTGACAGAAACAGTCGCGAAGGTAGAAGTGAATCTCTATATGTTAAGAAGTTACAACATTTGACTGTAATCATCAGTTGATGTCAAACTATTTTCTGAAAACTGATTTTCGATCATTGTTCAGGTCATCGTTTCCATAAATATTTCGTACCAGAAATTATTCTATATAAATCACAAGTTCATTAAATGTGCTCATGTCAAAGTGGTGCGATTACGCAAGACACTAGTTGTCCATATTCACGAGAGCAAAAATAAAAACAACTCAAAACTTGGTTTCTTAGGACTTGAATAAACGCGTCCAGTAGCAGCGGAGCTTTATCATATTCGAGAGACGTGGCTTCTAAGCAGCACTGCAGCTGGTGGTGGGGGTCAGGGTGGGAGGGGGGGGGGGGGGAGAGGCTTGGGGCGGATGATGTTGGACGTCTATTGAGACCGACTGAGTTGCGTGGATATTTATTAATAGTCAGTCTACAAACACATAAGAAGTATTAGCCACGTTTTCAGTCTTTGTAATTTCTTAGTTACAGACTGATCAGAAAGCAATAGTGGTATTTTGTCTAATAATGACTATATTGGAGAACCGTAGCTGTTGTGTGGTAAAGAATATTTATAACATTCAGCAACAGGACTTTTCTCTTTAATTTGTTGGGAATGTAAAGTTCAATATTTACCTCTCAGAGATCATCTTTAAGGCATAAAATCCATTCATGATGATCCCCATGAGTGCAGCGGCATTGAACGGAGCGATGTGTCACAGTGGTAAAACATTGAAGACCTGTTCTGGAGGACGACGATTCAAATCCCTTTCCGGCCATTCACACATACGCGTCCAGTAATTTCCTTAAATCGGTTAAGGCGAATGCCAATATTGTTCCATTGAAAGGACGCGGCTGATTATCCTTCTCCATCGTTCCCGAATTCGAACTTGTGCTTCGCCTCAGATGACCGTGTCGCCTACGGGACGCTAAATCTTCACCTTCCTTCCTTCCTTCCTTCCTTCCCCTTCCCTCCTTCCTTCCGGTGTAATTAAATTGTAGAAAAAATGTGGTGGAGGTATTTGAAACCGCTTTACAGACAATCACAGGAAACTGGACAAAGGTTGCGTTCGGCTCTTACAGACTGAAGAATTTTTAACAACGTGCAGCCGCGTCAGCAACTGTGATAATTAAACATATAACACATCAACCTCAGTTGCAAATAGAAACCAATCTTTGCCTAGGTTTCAGCCAAAATAATCTGGCCTTCTTCAGAAGCTATTGACACGAAACTATTGCATGCCAAAGTTTTGCCGAGCACCTTGTTCAATTGGCCCATGCTCCCAATCCACCAAATAACACAGAGCTATTAAATTGTGAGGTTAAAGGCACTAGGCTTGACATCCTTGAGGAGTTGCAAATCTTTAAACACCTATTGCTTGATAAAGAAAACCTACTTAATGACCAGCCACATTTGAGAAATAAGAACTTTTTCGAAGGTTTTCAACCTTTGTGTCACCGGCCCTGATGTTACGTTGCCTTTGCAGTCGCCGACGCCTGACTCCACTTTCTTTAGTCCTCAAAATTGAGGAATAATTTTACCGATTAATAGCCAATCTTTCTTATGGGCTCCCTATCCGTTTATAGGGTTCTCGTTCTCCCCAGAAGTAAGTTCGGTTACATATTACGCCAAAACAGTTTTAATGCTTATATTAATCCAATTTCTAAAGTAAGTGTAGCTACTGTTAAGCATCTATACTTCTACGCGCGTATGCGCATGACCATCAGCGATGCTTGGTACATAGCTGCTCGCTGCGATTAATTCAAATGGTTCAAATGGCTCTGAGCACTATGGGACTCAACTGCTGAGGTCATTAGTCCCCTAGAACTTAGAACCAGTTAAACCTAACTAACCTAAGGACATCACAAACATACATGCCCGAGGCAGGATTCGAACCTGCGACCGTAGCGGTCTTGCGGTTCCAGACTGCAGCGCCTTTAACCGCACGGCCACTTCGGCCGGCTGCGATTAGTTTCGGCGCAGCTCTCGCGGCCTACCGACCTCGTCCGCGCTGTGGGGCCTGCTGTTTCTCTTCAGCTAAATAGCGTAGATTTATGACTCGGTACTACGGATAAGCGTGGCTATGGTATCGCATGGGCCTGGCCCATAACAAGAGGACGTTTAAGGAATGGGAAGAGAGAGTGTCAGTACGCGGCTGCGGTGCACTGTGATGGTTCATTACATGGTCTGAAGACAACATCTGGATGACTTTACACCGGTAAGAATCATCGGGAAACTCAAGCAAGGACGGAGTGTGACGAATGTAAACCAGGAGTTTGCACTTACTCACAGAGTTGTTTCGCGTGCATGGAGAGTGTCCCGAAGCACAGCAACTGTAGCACGAAGAAGAGGAAGTGCTCGACCACATTCAACTATAGTAGCAGATGACCGCTGCCCTGTGCAACAGGCAAGAACGGGCCCACGGCAAACAGCGAGTGCAACTGCAAACACATTTAATAGGACCGCAAGGCATGCAATCTCAAGACTCAGTTGCACGGTGACTGCATAGAGGTGGTCACATTGCTTAGCGACCAGTACGTTGTGTTGCGCTGACACCGGCACATCGGCTGCAACCTTTGTGATGGTGCCAAGAGCACAGGGACTGGATCAGCGAGAAGTGGTGTCGCGTGCTACTCTCTTATGAGAGCACATTCAGTCTGAGTAGTGATTCTGGACGTAACCCCAAATGGCGAGAGGTGGGAACTTGTAATGTATCCAGGAACATTTTCGAATATCGGCGCTGACTTCATTTTTTTATGGATGACAATCCTTGACTGCATCGACCAGGGCAGATGGAGCATATGATGGAAAGGGAGGATATTCAGCGAATGGACTTCCCTGCCCGTTCCCCCGACTTCATTCCTATCGATCAATGTTGGATGCGCTGGGGAGACATATTGCAGCACGTACACATACACTAACGACTTCCCAGCAGTTGTCAACCGTGTTGGTGGAGGAATAGAACGCCCTACCACAAGAACTCTTTACTAACCCTGTGGCGGTCATGGGGATACGTTTCAGAACACGAACAGACTATTAAGAACCGTGTCCCGCCTTTTGCAATGTCCAGGGGACCACCATAAATCACAGTGATCTTAGTGTAATTAGTGTCTTTGAATAAAGGTTTTATTTCCGTTCGTCTCAAATGATTCAAATGTCTCTAAGCACATTGGGGCTTAACATCTGATATCATCAGTCCCCTGGAATTAGAACTACTTAAACCTAACTAACCTAAGGACATCACACACATCCATGCCCGAGGCAGGACTCGAACCTGAGACCGTAGAAGCAGCTCAGTTCCGGACCGAAGCGCCTGGAACCGCTAGGCCACAGGGGCTGGCCCGTTCGTCTCACTGCGTATTTCTTTCAGTTATCTTCTGTACTGAACTGTAGCATTTATTTCTATTTGTGGTCCAAGTTCCATTGCGCTATTTTACTTGGCAGTGGCACACTATGCGAAATTTACTATTGTCCTAACGTGTTGCATGTCACTGTGCATGGAGTGATGTCTTGAAAGCAGCTGCAGAACACATGCGGTCTTAGAATTAGGAAGAACAATGATGGTAGTAATTTCGACAGTTGGTAACTATCTCATACGCAAAAAATGAACAAATTACTGAGTACTTGCAGATCACGCATCTGGTTTAATGGGTAGGATCGTTCCGGCAGAATTTGCTTGGGTGTGCATGGACCGCGCCAAATACTAGGAAGGCGGGCGCCATTATGCGTTGCTATTGTGCAGCGGACAGCCGTTTACGAGTCAGTTCCCACGAGCGGAACGGCCGCTTCACGGCGTATTGCCTTACACGCTAAACCGACCTGGCGTGCTTTTCACGGCCTTGCGATTCCGATTTATAGTTAAAATAATCTGCTACAAGACTCCACGTCCTCGTTGCCTAGCGCAGTCATCAAGTTGCGTGTACCAATCATAGAGCTCATCCACCTACACAAGGTATTTCTGGAAATGCTATTACCAGGGAGTTTCGCAAGGTGCCAGTGTACCGTTACGAGGATTAACCCCAATCATTTCCCAGCATGAGAGGAGATACACGCAATCTAGCATACTGTTGATGATTCCTATAGTGACAATAAAAGATGCAGAAACCTTCTACTGAAAACACATGCTCACACAGAAGCATGGCTCTTTCGCTTTGCTGCTTTCAGTTTTGACACTCATAGCTGGTGCGATACGAAGTGCTGGATTACATGTATAAGAGTAGAGGTGAATGGTTCAATGTCTAGCGAATCCTATGGTTTTTTTTCGGACAGTTAACGAGACTTTCATTTATGAATGATGAGAATACCACTCGAACAGATCCCCCTGTCGGTGGCTCATTCTCAACTCTACTAATTATGCCTTCAGCAATACCCTAACGTAGGATGTAATACCTTTCAGCCAAGGGCAACGAACAACTGTGAGTACAGCTTTGTGTGACCCTTCAAAGAAAGTTTACTGAACAAATGAGAAATAACATAATTTGCAAATAATCTAGTGTACAATTATTTTATGTAATCTCTCGAATCTTTAGAAGAGTGGACATTTGCCACAATCAGAATAAATGTTCAATATGTTAAATTAGTAGCCTACTGCATGTGAATGCGACGGCCGCCCGACGCGCGAGAAATGGGAAAAGCAGCTCCCCGGATGAAGGGCAGCATAAATACTCCTGCCGCCCCCACAGCGAGAAACAATTCTCGGCACCGGAGTGGACGTCTTAAACAGTATGTTCTCATTTGACAGATCGAGTGAGTGGAAGGCAAGGCAGACCACTTTTAATAAAGCCATGTCTATTAAACCACAATTGTGTCGAAGTATAGTCCCTAAGATGTTGATGGTTAGGAGATCCTGAGGTGTGCGATCAGCTTTCTAACTGTGTATTTTTTAGTTTTAATGTTGTGTCACGTGTGTAATTGTTTATTATAAGCATCTGCGATGGTTTAGGATGTAGTTTAATGCCATTTTTTTTCTTTTTTTGGCCACGAATGGAGAAAGAAGAGGGTGAAGGGTGAAATGCGGTACTAGCACGTTACCCACTCTTCAAGAAGGGTCGCCGAAATTAACATTTTCCATCGACGGGTGGATCTCCATCAACATTACTAGACCTCATCACGGACTTATACACGGCTCAGAGGTTTTAAATTTAGTCCAGAACTTTTGCCCACAGTGTGGCGATAAGAAACTTTACACAATAACCTCTCGTCTTGAATTTTCCTGCCAGATGAAAGCCGTAGCAGGCCCGAGACTCAAACCTGGGACCTCTGCCTAAATGCTACAGTGACTGAGCCACACAAGCACGGCTAACGACCCACACTGCCAGCTTCACTGCCGCCAGTACCTCATCTCCTTTCTTCCAAGAGCGTTAGTCCCGCAAGCTGCGTAGGAGAACCTCCCTGTAGTTTGGAACGTGCTTGAGGAAGAGACGCTGTGAGGGCGGGTCGCGAATCCTACTTGGATAGGTCAGTCAGTAGGGCACTTGCAAGTGAAAGGCAAAAGTACCAGGCTCGAGTTCTGGTCTGGCACAGTTTTATTCTGCCGGGAAGCGCACACGTCACCGAAAAGTGAAAATTCATGATGAAAACCTCTCGTCTTATTATCTTGAGTTAATGTTCATGGCTACGGAGTGGATTCTTTGATAGTTCTACATGTACGTGTACATGTACATGTACATGTACATGTACATGATCACTCTGCAATTCACATTTAAGTGCTTGGCAGAGGGTTCATCGAACCACAATCATACTATCTCTCTACCATTCCACTCCCGAACAGGGGCGGGGGGGGGGAAACGAACACCTAAACCTTTCTGTTCGAGCTTTGATTTCTCTGTGTTGACAATGGCTTCACATACGCAAACGTAACAGCCTCACATGCTGACTCGAAGGGTCAGTCTTTTATTGGCTCTGAGCACTATGGGACTTAACATCTGAGGTCATCAGTCCCCTAGAACGTAGAACTACTTAAAAGTAACTAACCTAAGGACATCACACACATCCATGCCCGAGGTAGGATTCGAACCTGCGGCCGTAGCGGTCGCGCGGTTCCAGACTGTAGCACCTAGAACCGCTCGGCCACCCCGGCCGGCCACTCAGTCCTTTATTATTTGCCTCCGTCTGTATTGACTCGATTGAGGCCTTCCTGTGCACTTTGCTGGGATATAAATCCTGATATAGGGAATGAAGCAGCCTATGGGATGTCTGCAGAATGAATTTCCCTCTCTGCGGTGTAACGTATAGGAACATGAAACTTCGTAACAGTCTGAAACTTTGTGCTAAATAGTGAATTAAATTACATTCCTTTTACCAGAGCGAGCCAACAGTCAGTGAATGGAAAGGAACTGGGGGAAGTTCAAAATGGTTCAAATGGCTCTGAGCACTATGGGACTTAACTTCTGAGGTCATCAGTCCCCTAGAACTTAGAACTACTTAAACCTAACTAACCTAAGGACATCACAGACATCCATGTCCGAGGCAGGATTCGAACCTGCGACCGTAGCGGTCGCGCGGTTCCAGACTGTAACGCCTAGAACCGTTCGGCCACCTCGGCCGGCCGAACTGGGGGAAGTACGTGCAGTAGACGAATATTCTTGACTGTAATTCAGCTGTCGGATAACACGTAACACTAGTGTATTTCCTATGTGTTTGCTATTGACGTATGTAATTTAGTAATGCTCACTTGCTCGTAGTTAATGAAGTAAATATGGTGTAGGTGTATTTACATAAAATTATGTGCGCTCAACAAGTCTATCATGCTAACTATTGAGCCATAGGTTACCTGTTTCGAATTTTGGTGGTGAAAGAAATTATCATCAGCCTTTGGGTGAAAAAGTCCAATAGACAGCAGCGTAAATATGCCGCTCAAAACACTGATCAAGGCTTCCCTGCCCTTCTTTCCATGATTTGGAGTGTAATAGCTATTCACAGTGCACCGTTACACGTTTAGATTGCCATCAGACCGTAGGATGAACGTAGTGATAAACCATCTTCACTGAAATTTCAGAAGAGAAACAGATTCGTTTGTTGAACCATGCCTCATCAGAAAAGCTGGAATCAGGTCGATCCATGTGATAGGTTACCCGATGTTTCTGTCATGCTGGGGGCTCTTGTCCAAAGTATTTTGAATACGCGTCTCGTCTTTCTCGTATAAGTGGACTCCTGTGACTCTGTACACTTGTATGTGTCATGTGACGCTCTTCACGTTTTTTTGTTTTTCTAAAAATAGTGTTAAGAATCAGAGCACCACGCGATTTTTCCACGCTTTTGATCCTCAAATTTATATTTACTGTCGAACGGTTTAACTACTAATGAAAACATCTTTCCATTGTAGGCTTTCCCGGCTTAGGAAATCGTGATGTTTTCGTCGAGTTGGTTATTGTTTCCTAAAATCAGCACGACATGAAAATTTAACAGTGTCGCACTGGACGTATTATTTAGATGATAAACTGTAAGTAAGTTTCTCTGAACGAATGTGAAATCAGGTACGGCTGCTACAAAATTCTTTACAGAACCTAGATCCCATACAGTTTACAGCGGTCATTGTGAAGAGTGCTCCGTTGTTCCTCCAACTACAGTTCGTCTTTACAAGACCGTTACGTATGGCTGTCCCTGGTTGAAGCTCTTGCCTCGTAGTATTACTTCCAGGAACGATACCCTTTTATTAAGCCATAAAAAGGAATCGGCGCGTGTGCCAGAAGCCGTCGGCGCTGCCCTGAACAATGTGCAGAAGTGCGCCACCAATGATGAACGGTAGCAAAGTGATACACCACTACTCCTGACTTCCTGTCACACCTTCTATGGATGGATTGAAAGCACTGCAATCTCAGACACATTGAAACAATGCATCACATCTGATTTAACGGAAAGCCCTAATCAGCCCGCTGTGGCAGTTCTAGAGTCATTCGAAGAACGTCTACGGTAAAGAGCGCGTAAATACTCAGATCGTGCTATACAAGTTGGAGGCGAGTATAGTCTGTGATGTCTGTGGATTCATTGCGGGGGGTGCAGACAGTCATGCGAAATGCTTTTGAACACGTTTTCTGAAAAGTGTCTTGAGCAGCTAGCTCGGCAGCCCACAGGCAATGGAAATATCTTGGACCTTGTACCTACAAATAGGCCAGACCGGAGATTAGTGATCATGATGTCATTTAGCAACTATGTCCGCTCTGTTAGCTGAGTGGTCAGCGTGATGGATTGCCGTCCTGGGTGTTGTGTTGTTTCATCATCATTTCATCCCTATCCGGCGCGCAGGTCGCCAAATGTGGTGTCGAATGTAATAAGGCTTGCACCAAGGCGGCCGGACCTGCCCCGCAAGGGTCCTCCCGGCCAATGGCACCAAACGCTCACAGCAACTATGATTATGAAAGTTATTAAATCAGTCAAGAAGGCAAGGAGAATGTTTCTACTAGATGGAGCAGACAAGCAGTTATTAATGTCTTATTTCGACAATGAATGGGCCTCACTTAGTAACAGTAAGATGGATGTAGAGGAATTATGAGAAAAGTTTACGCAGCCTGTAAATCGTGATCTAGAGAGCTATATGCCCACTAAGAGGATAAAGTATGGAAAAGACTCACCATGGTTTAGTAACGAAATTCTGCGGATGCTGAGGAAGCAGAGGCTGTTGCACACTAGGTTCAAAAGGGGCGCACGAACGACGACAAGTGAAGATTAATAGAGATTCGTGCGTCTGTGAAAAGATCTATGCTCGAAGCATAAAACTACCACCGTCGCACCTTAGCAGAAGATACGGGAGAGAACCCGAGAAAATTCTGGTCGTATGTAAAGCTTCCATTCAGTCCCTTGCTGACCCCTGGTGTGGCAGTTGAAAATGGGATAACGAAACTCGAAGTTTTAAATTTTACGTTCAAGAAATCGTTCACGCAGGAGAACCGTAAAAACATACCGTCATTTGACCTTCGGACAGACTCCCGTATGGACGACAGATTAGTAAGCATACCTGGCGTAGAGAAGCAACTTCAATATTTGAAAGAAAATAAATCACCAGGGCCGGATGGAATCCTAGTTCGATTTTACAAAGAGTACTCTACGGCATTGGCCAATTACCTAGTTTGCAATTTTCGTGAATCTCTCGCCCAGCAGGGAGTCCTAAGTGACTGGAAAAAAGCGCAGGTGATCCAGTATATACGAAAGGTAAAAAACGGACCCGCAAACTTACAGATCAATATCCCTAACTTCTATTTGTTGCAGAATCCCTGAACATATTCTCAGTTCGAATATAATAAACTTTCTTGATGCTAAGCAGCTTATGTCTACGAATCAGCATGGTTTTAGAAAGCATCGCTCGTGCGGAACTCACCTTGCCCTTTTTTCACATGATATAGCGAGAACTATGGATGAAGGGCAACAGGCAGATTCCCTATTTCTAGATTACCGGAAAGCATTTGGCGCGGTGCCCCATTGAAGGTTGTTAATCAAGGTACGAGCATATGGAATAAGTTCACAGACATATGAGTGGCTCGAAGACTTCTTAAATAATAGAACCCAGTATGTCGTCCTCAACGGCGAGTGTTCATCAGAGACAAGGGTATCGTCAGGAGGGCCCCAGAGAAGTCTGATAGGACCGCTGTTATTGTCTACATACATAAATGATTTGGCTGACAGGATGGGCAGCAGTCTGCGGTTGTTCGCTGCTAATGCCGTGGTATACAGTAAGATGGAAGGCCATAAACGATGAATTGCATCGTTTTGATTAATTAAAACGTAGCCAACTTGCTTCACTGCCGTCACAGTCTAGGTTCTTATTTTATTGGACAGCACTGACGGCGTCTGGTAAACACGTGGAGTCCGTTCAAAGACCTAGAAAAATATCTGTCCCTAGTTTCGTATCAATTCCATGAAACTTGGCGTAGTGACTCGTCTGATTACATCGGTCAATGGAACCGTCGAAAAATTATGCCAATTTGCTTTTCGGATCACATGCGTTAAAGAAAGAAGCAGTAAAAAAAGAAACACACGATAAAACTGTCAATTGAAGACTTGAGCTACAGCAGATCATCTGTGGCTGTTGTCTATCAAAGAGCCCATCACATTCCGAACAAAGGACGCGAAGCTACACAATATGAGGCGCGTCTTCCATTGCCAAGAAAATCGCGCATGCACTACATGAATTCCTGTTATTGGGGAAGGGTTGTAGAGTAATGATGGACAGATCCCTGCCGGTCGTTAACGTTGCAGATTAACCGGGTTTGGACAGCTGTGAACAGTCAGTCTTCTTGAACGTTGTTTGTTCTTTCGTGAAACATTAGTATGAGCCAGTGGTCATTTTGTTACAGAGACGTAAGTGTATGGAACGCGTGGTCCAAAGGGAACTGAATGAGTCATAACGAGTATGTGTACGACGAAATGTGACGGCAGTGAGGGATGACAAACTCCTGAATTCCATAGCACATAGCATTGAGTGAAAGTGGTGTCTACAATTTCGGCACAAATCATAACAACTTACACAGATGAGCCACAGTTCTAGAGTAAATTTTTTGATGTGGGCAACTTTCACATATTCTGTTTCACAGGAAACACACGAAAAAAAAATCCAACTACGCCTCGGGACGAAAATAATGTTAATACGGAGAGTGGAATACTGCTTGACAGAAAAGGTCTTTTGTAATGAGGACTGCTTCATCAATGGTTGCTATGACAACTCATTAGTCATGAGGCGCTATAGTTATGAACCTCCTCTCCCAGTGTTTATTACGAGGGTATCCTGAAAAATTCATGGGTTTGTTACCTTATAGTTAGAAGAAAAGAAAAATGACAGCTCATTTGAAGGTTTGAAATATTAATATGTAACTGTGTAAATATCAGATGTTCACTGTACAACTTGTTCTGTTGCAGGTTATAAACAACATGGCAGAGTCAAAAGCAAGTTTCTCGTCACTGGAGTTACGGGCCTCCTTGAAGATTTCATTTCTTCAGGGAAAGTCCGAAAAGGCCATTCACACTGAGATGTCGGAAACGCCGGGAGGGAAGTGTGTTCAAAAATGGGTTCAAATGGCTCTGAGCACTATGCGACTTAACTTCTGAGGTCATCAGTCGCTTAGAACTTAGAACTAATTAAACCTAACTAACCTAAGGACATCACACACATCCATGCCCGAGGCAGGATTCGAACCTGCGACCGTAGCGGTCGCTCGGTTCGAGACTGTAGCGCCTAAAACCGTACGGCCACTCTGGCCGGCGAAGTGCGTTCCCACAGCACTGTGAAAACTTAGATTTCTCTTATCAAGACTGCCCATTTTACTGTTGAAGACGAACATCTCAGTGGTCACTGCAACACCCGGCACTGGCCATGAGCTGATTCTTCAGGACCGACGACTATCCGTCAAAAAGACAGCCGAGATACGGGACATCTCCCAAGAGCGTGTTGGTCTCACTATCACCACAATCCTAGACATGCGCAAGCTTTCAGCGAAATGGATGCCGAGTGTTTGAACTGTTAGTAACGGAAGGAACTCAGTGAGACATCAAAAGTCTTTTCACACCATTGAATTGATTGAAGACGAAGCTTGGTTTCACATCTGTGATCATGAAACCAAGGAACAATGAAAATAAGGACACCACAGCGGATGCCCACTGCCGAAGAAGGTCCGCATCCTGAAATCGGCCAAAAAAGTGATGGCGACTATTTTCTGTGACAAAGACACCATTCTGTTGATGGACTGTTTACCTCAAGCACCTCGTACTATAACCGGACAATATTACGCTAACCTGCTAAACCAGATGAATAAAGCAGTTAAGAATAAAAACCTATGAAATTTGAGCAAATGAATTCTTTTGTTGCATGACAGCACACCTGCACACATGTCCAACGTTGCGACCGCCAAAATTGACGACCCTGGGCTTCCAGCCAGTCAACCATCCTCCCTACTCGCGAGACCTAGCCCCTTTGGACTACTGTCTATTCCGAACTCGAAGAAAAATCTGAAGGGTAGCGGTTTTCAGAACACTGAAGATGTCAAGGAGGCTGCGGAAAGCTGGCTTCGCTTCCGGCCACATGACTTTTATTTACACGGACTAGAAAAGCTGCAGAAACGATGTACCATGTGTATCAATGCCAGGGTAGAACATATTGAATAAATGGGTAATTTCAATACTCTAGCTTTATTCTGTTTAGGCACAGTCAGGAAATTTTCAGCACCCCTTTGTGTCCTGCTTCACAACAGACAAACGGTATTAAGGAAATTTTGTAGCCCAAAGTACAACTCTTCTTTCAACGCAATGCTAGAGTCGTATTTTAATAGCAAAATCCTCTTACACGAGTTGCAAGAATTATTCAAGGTATCACTTCTTCACACAAGGCCATCACTTTTTCTCTGACGATCTTAATAGCCGAATACGGCACCTGTTGACCTCATCTGTGATGTCGGCGATCGGAGACTAGTTCCTTATGCTCGTTCAGTGAGCAATATAACTAAACATTCGACTCGTCTATAACTTACCTAGAATACCTTTTCTCGTGAACATTCTCAAACTAGCTGGTTGCATTGTCACTTGATGTAAGACCTCTTGTCTTAACACGTGAGGTATTCACCAGGTACTGATTTTGGACATCAAACTGTATTGTACTACTCTGCATGTTTCATCGCTTCTTAACAGCAGTATAGAAAAAAGATGTTGAATTACTTTATTTTGTGTTTAATTCTTTTATGGTTTTTAATCTCTCGGTATCAGTATCTTTATTTCGTTTAAAAGTGGTAAGAATAATATTACCCTTTAGCCTTAGGGGAAGGACAGTGATCGCCTAATAACTGTGCACAGTGCAGCTATGCACTGCATAATAGTTCGGCAGCTACAGATGCGCATTTTGACGTTGTATTTGTGAGCGAGACAAGATTTGCCTCGTTCTGCTGTCGCCTGTCGCCATAAAATCTCGCCATTGACAAAACATTTTCTTCTTCAAGAGTTTGGTGACGAAATGTCTGATCCATAAAACTCTCCGTATTAGTGAGTCCACGTTTTTGGTTCGATATTCTCTGCTGGTGGCCAGTCTATTCATTTTTATAGGAGGCTTCAAGCTGCTAATTCCTGTCTTTAATTGCGTATAACGCTGTCTGTCGTGATTCTTTCTTTTGGGTTGTAATTCAGGCAGTGTCACATAAACGCAGAGTTTATCGATTGAGGACTTCTCATCACAAAAAATGATGTCACACGTATTGGCAGCCTTCTCCTGTCAACACAAAAAGGAACAATAAAATCGCTAATGACGTAAAAAGGGAGAATGGCGATCTGGTAACGCAACCAGCAACGCAATTACGATGAAATACGCGGTGCTTATCTCTTTACAAGCCACCTCGCCTTTCGCGTCGACGTTCGCGATGCAAAAAGAGCGAAAACTCCATGAGCTATGTAATATACAGAAATTACTAGAGCAACAGGATTTTATATTCTCTAGCAGAGTTCCATTACAATTCGAACATGTAATGAAGATATCAAAAACAGATACTTCTGCTTAAGCGCTATAGTTCATTGCTAGGCTTGGTCATATTGCAGGTTAACACAGAAACATGCTATAAAAACTAACTATTTGGAGTTTTATTTCGTCATTACCATATATTGGTTTTTTTGTACAAGTGCGTACCAGCTAAGATGTTTATGGGTTTCTGTGAGCCTCTCCCGTGAAGTAAGTGTTGCTGTCATCGTTTATGCTCTCTGGTAGATACACCAGATATACCTCATTACTTCGCCTCTATATGTGCGGAACATAATTGTAATATGACCTGAAGTTTCAGTTGCTGTGTTCTTTCATACTTATTTTGAAACAAAAACACTGTTTCTAGGTTATATACTGTTAATTCTGAAAGTTATGTTTGTTTTAAATTAGAAGTGTAAGAAGTCTTTGCTTCACTACAACATTAATAAACAATTTAATCTCTCCCATTGTCCTATACAATCCTTTTTCTTTCACTCAGTATCTTGTAACCAGTCACTGATAAGAACTTTTAATAATATCATAAAATCGGACCAACATACCAAATCCTTCCCAGACAAATATTCTGGTAGCAACCTCTATTCACTGACAGTTCTCCTAATGTTCTGCAATTTTACATTTAGGAACTGGCATCGTTTCCTCCGATTTCAACATATTTGAAGCAATTCGCCTGGAACGACCGGTAATGCAGATTCACATGTAATACTGAATGACTGTAGACATAATATGGCACGAATTACGCGGACAGTATATATTACTGTGCAAGTTGCAGTATATTCTGTTGCTGTAAACTAATCCAAAATGTATGAAATTGAGCTGCATAATGTAGCTCCAAACAAGTGGCACGCCATAAATTCGTAAATTACATAAAAAATGTCACTGGTTTATCGTGTAACTTATTAAACGTCACTGTTGTTAGGTATCTGCCTCTATAATCAAGGCCACGAACACACGTTAATGTGGTCACGTTCATCCCGAAGGTACCTGGTTCCAATCCCGGTGGCGGAAGAAACTAGTTTCACCAACATTTAGTGGAAAGAGGACAGATAGTGACGTGCAGTTTTTAACTTCTACAGCCTATGCATACGTAGTGGCCTGAACATTGGTACATCTCCAAGTTTCTAATGGAGTAAGGGCATGCAAGGTTTATGAAGTTTTCCGCTCACTCTATGTGAATCCTTTGCAGCTACTAGAAATGAGTTGATACTGTGCCGCTTTGTGTATCATTCTCTCTGTTTATTTTATTTGACAATCAGTCCTAAAAACAAAAACACAACACAGAGGAGGGCACACTTGTCACTACACAAAGAAATGGAAGATCTTCCTTAGTAGGACCTTGTCCATAATAGTAGTGAAAAATTTCAGAATTTTCTGCATCGCTGTTTGACGAGTACTGAATTTACTTGATTTTACTTATGATGCCGTCGTGTTCCCTTAAATACGACATTACATCCTTTTCATATGAAAAAGTTCAGCAGGGATGCACTAAGAAATGTTGATTGCATTCAGAAAGCAAGATGATGCTAGCGTCATAACGACGGCGATCACAGGCATGAGCTACGCTTGTACAGCCCTGGGCGGTTCGACTCCTTTGATTTCTTAGGCGACCGCGTTAACGCGCGTGTAATTGAGGTGCCGCTGTTAGTTTTTGGCGACGCACGTTGCAGCCTGGTTTGCCTTCACGGAGTAATATTTCGCGCAAATATACCTAAAAAAAGTACATTGTTGCGCTTAAGCAGAGTAAAATTGCTTTAATATGTCAACACAGAAAAGTGCTACGATTGTCTGCTAAGCACCAAAATACTCACCTCTTTGCCTGATATCACTCGCTCAGAACATTCTTTCTACATCTTGACACTTGTTGGGCCGTGACGGAAATGTAAAGTGATGCACCATGAACACCTTAACTGAACGCTACCTAAGCGATACTCCAGTATTCTCATGTCGGTGGATTATGTCGATTAACATTTCATTCTTACGTGATCTTATTTTCGGTATAAAAAAAGCTGTTCCTACACATGTAGATCAATTTGAGTACAGAATGGCTACCTAGTGTCTCTAACATATCTGAAACATCTCAGATGGAGACCACAACGCAGAATGTCCAGGAAACGTGCACCTGAAGCTTATTGCCATATTTCAGACTTTGAGAAAAATCGAGTCAGAGGCACGAGGGCCAAGCCGGCAGCATACCGACAGGTCGCACAGACAGTTGGCTATATTACAACAATATGGCTTGAAGAGTAGGCATGGGGCGTTACAGAAGGACTACATTACGAGAAAAACGTAAGAGTGTTAGACTGGCTCCGACGAATAAACGGATGGCAACAGATGATATCCAGACCCTGGCTACACGTAAGGTGTCAGAACAACCCGTCTGGAACACATTACTGGGTTGAAATATCGAGCTGCCGTTCTTCTTTTCCGTAGAAACCATACTACAGACATTGGAGACTAGCCTGGTATACAGCCAGAGTCAACTGGGACATTGTGTGGTTATAAGGTGTTCAGCGACGAACCTCGCTTCTGTATGCTGCAGTTAGAATGACGCCGACGTATCCGCAGACGACCTGGCGAAAGGTCAGGGGAAACAGCGATACTCGAGGCCCATACCTCTCCAACTTATGGATTCATGGCGTGAGAAGCTTTGGTATACGGCAATACCTTGTTGAAGAGAGGCTGAATGTTTGCTTGTATATGGCAGTGGTGGTAAACCCTGTTGTCATACCCTTCACGGCTAGGGTAACAAATGGAAAGTTCTACCTGGATAATGCAAGATCCCACACTCCGGTTTACACTACAGCCGTTTTGAGGAATTTGTAAATCTCTGACTGGCCAGCCCATTTCTCTAATTTGTCACCTTTATAGCTTGTCTGCAATACGATGGGAGGCGTGTACTTTCCTACTAGCCTCCAGCCAAGATCAAGAACTGACACAGAATATGTTCAAGCATGACAAGACATTCCTCAACACGATGTTAGGTGGATCTTTGATTCTGTGCTACACAGGAATCGAGAGTATATTCGCACACTAGGAGTAATGCAGGTGGTGGACAAAAGTATGGAAGCACCAGAACCACAATACATTATCATGCCTAATACTGTGTAGGACCTCCTCCCATGAATCACGGACCTTACTGTTGGTGGGGAGGCTTGACTGCCTCAGCGATACAGATAGCCGTACCGTAGGTGCAACCACAACGGAAGGGTATCTGTTGAGAGGCCAGACAAACGTGTGGTTCCTGAAGAGAGGCAGCAGCCTCTTCAATAGTTGCAGGGGCAATAGTCTGGATGATTGACTGATCTGGTCTTGTAACATTAACCAAAACGGCTGTGCTGGTGCTGCGAACGGCTGAGAGCAAGGGGAAACTACAGCCGTAATTTTTCCCGAGGGCATGCAGCTTTACTGTATGGTTAAATGATGATGGCGTCTTCTTGGGCAAATTATTCCGTAAGTAAAATAGTCCTCCATCCAGATCTCCGGGCGGAGACTACTCAGGGGGACGTCGTTATCAGGAGAAAGAAAACTGGCTTTCTACGTATCGATCACTTAACTGGGCAGGCAGGTTAGAAAATTTAAAAAAGGAAATGGATAGATTAAAACTAGATATAGTGAAGTTGGGTGGCAGGAGGAACAAGTCTTCTGTTCAGGGAAATACAGGATTATAAATACAAAATGAAATAGGGGTAAAACAGTAGTAGGTTTAATAATGAATAACAAACAGAAGCGCGGGTAAGCTACTACGAACAGCATAGTGAACGCATTATTGTAGTAAAGATAGACACGAATCCCACGCCTGCCACAGTAGTAAAAGTTTATATGCCAACTATCTCCGCAGATGACAAAGAGACAGAAGAAATGTAAGATGAGATAAAAGAAATGATTGTGATAGTGAAGGGAGACGAAAATTTAATATCCATGGAATTCAAAAGTAGGAAAAGGGAGAGAAGGAAAAGAAGTAGGTGAATATGGAATGAGGGTAAGGAATGAAAGAGGAAACCGCCTGGTAGAATTTCGCACAGAGCATAATTTAATCATAGATAACATCTAGTTTAAGTATCATGAAAGAAGGTTGTACACATGGAAGAGGCCTGGAGACGTTGGAAAGTTTCAGATAGATTATATAATGGTAAGACAGAGATTTAGGAACCAGGTTTTAAATGGTAAGACATTTCCAGCGTCAGGTATGAACTCTGACCACAATATATTGGTAATGGACAGTAGATTAAAACTAAAGAAACGGCAAAAAGGATTGAAGCTTACATGGGTAGATCACGTAACTGATGAGGAGGTACTGAATAGAATTGGGGAGAACAGGAATTTGTGGCACAACTTGACTAGAAGAAGGGATCAGTTGGTAGGACACGTTATGAGGCATCAAGAGGTCATCAATTTAGTATTGGAGGGAAGCGCGGAGGTTAAAAATAGTAGAAAAAAATGGTTCAAATGGCTCTGAGCACTATGGGACTTAACACCTATGGTCATCAGTTCCCTAGAACTTAGAACTACTTACACCTAACTAACCTAAGGACATCACACAACACCCAGCCATCACGAGGCAGAAAAAATCCCTGACCCCGCCGGGAATCGAACCCGGGAACCCGGGCGTGGGAAGCGAGAACGCTACCGCACGACCACGAGATGCCGGCTAAAAATAGTAGAGGGAGACCAAGGCATGAATACTCTAAACAGATTCAGAAGTATGTAGGTTGCCGTAGTTACTCAGAGATGAAGATACTTGCACAGAATAGAGTAGCATGGAGAGCTGCGTCAAACCTGTCTCTGGAATGAAGACCACAGCAACAACTGTGTAGGAAAACCATTGACATTCATAACAGCTTCCGGAATGGACAAATAAGGTCTTGTATGTGTTTCAGGGGAATCTTATACGATTTTTCCTGCGAAACAGGGGCAAGTTCAAAAAAAAAAAAATGTTCAAATGTGTGTGAAATCTTATGGGACTTAACTGCTAAGGTCATCAGTCCCTAAGCTTACACACTGCTTTAACCTAAATTATCCTAAGGACAAACACACACACCCATGCCCGAGGGAGTACTCGAACCTCCTCCGGGACCAGCCGCACAGTCCATGACTGCAGCACCCAAGACCGCTCGGCTAATCCCGCGCAGCGGCTAGCTCAGGTAACGATGACGGAGGTGGATAGTGATCACGAATGCTTTTCTCCAAAATAGTTTACCAAGGTTAAACAACGTGCGACAAGACTTTTCCTGCCAAATCACTTTCTTCCGTTGCTCCATAGTCCATATCTTATGGCTTCGGCACCAAGTGTTCCTGTTACGGGCATTTGCATCAATGATGAGTGGTTTTCGAATTCCAGCTCGGCCTGCAATTCCCTGCTTATGGAGTTCCATAATATGATAGAAAAGAATATCCTTCCTGCCATAGTGCATATAGCTTACGAACTAACACGAATGTTACATCATCTGTAGCTACTGAGGTATGTTTGCTGGTAACATTGTCATTCAAAGGGTTAATTCGTAAATATCCCAGAGGAACATGTCAAGAAACAACGAGTAGCACATAACCTGTCCGTAGACGTAAAGTGCTGTACAATGATTTGGAGAAACTGAACCTGTTATATGTTGTGTTTCAGATATTGCAATTATATTGCCTCACCAGAGGTTATTAAATGATCATATGGTATTGATGGCCAGGAGTCCCCACCTGGGGAAGTTTGGCCGCTTAGCTGCAAGTCTTTTGGGTTGACGCCACATTGTTCGACTTACGTGTCGTTAATGAGAGCAACACAACACCCCCTCCTCAAACGGGGAAAATCTCCGAGCAGGCCGGAAATCGAAATCGGGCCCACTAAATGGCAGTTAGGCGTGCTGATCACTCAGCTAACGGGTCGAACGCCAAGTGGTATACTTCTGCGTGACAAATACATTGATACGGTTAGGACTCTCATATGCTTAAGTAACAGTGGCCGGTGGGTTAGGTATCCCACAACCTAACAATATTTAATAGCAACGAGACGAATAGGATGTTCCACCTCTGAAGGAATGCAGTCAGCGGGATTACACGTGGTATCTCCATTTAAGTAAAACCATCGTGAAAGGTCAGCTTCCATGGTAACCAAATTATTTATAACAGAACACTGGTTTGGAAACTCGAAGTACTAAGAGAATTTCACCTGACCTGATGAACCGTGGCACAGAAACGCGCCGAAAAGCACATTAACGGTTGAAACCTCCTTGTCAGCCAGATCAGATTAGCCTTGCGTGGTATATTATTGTGAGAATCAGCATTACGGGATGAAATGGGGCCTCTGGAATGTTTGCGATAGTTCATTTCTATCGAGTGGCGCAGTGACTTGCTGGTAGATAACGTACACGACTTAATTAGGGACTGAAAACAAACTCGAAATTTGGGAACTATAGAGAAGGAAATTAGTTGCGTTCCACGGACGCCAGAGGAGAAGACTGTGAGTGAAACGGAGCCTCCTCCAACCGATTTCCGTAGATATTTTACAACAGTTAGGAGATTATACATCAGCATAGCTCCCAGTAACTTACATTATCTTGTTGCACGGAAGTAAGGCTGCAGCTATACAGCTGCTACTGACGAATTATTTTATTGTTAGGACATACTGCAACTGTGCGTTGCCTCCCTTAGACAATTTGCGAGCATTTCAATTACATATATCAACCGAGAATAGGTTTACGTGGTCCCTAGCCAGAGGTATTAAGGCTTACAGACAGAGTGTAAGCTATTGTGTTATCTGAGAAAAGTAACGTTCGAGTCCGCACACAGTACATAGTGTTAATGTCAGAACATTACCATATCATTTTAATTAATTTATTATCATTGTGTATGAATTTTCTAGAATTTAGCTATCTATCTTCAAATTAGGTGTCAGTGACTAAATGTTTGGCAACAGTGAACTTAGCCATTGCACGTCACTTTTTGAAATTGATCGTCTCTTTCTTTATTTCAACGAATGGAGAACCGGCACATAATCGTGATCCACCCTAAATCGGCGATGTCCCTATACCGCGAATGCATCAAATATTACATATTGTCGTATCGTAGTATGAAAATAAGTATATAGTGCAAGCCCTGTGACTAGGCTATGGGTCTGCCTGCAGGTAGACTGCAGCCATTCTTCGCCGCGGCACTGGGAGGGGGAGGGTGTCGGGCCCATCGTCCCAGCCGTCTTTAGCCCCCCGAGAAAGATACCCACCACTGATAAACCATATAAAAGTATAAGGCTACGGTGAGTGTATTAAAACAATGGCAACGTTTAGAAAACTCTGAAATTCTATTACCAGATGCTCCATTATCATGTTCAGACCACGGATCACTGTCGCTGAAACTGATCAGCTTGTTAGTGTAGAAGTAAGTTTATATACATTTATACTACGGTATATAGCAAGTAGCCCGCAGGATAGTATCATTCCTGAGAAAATTCTTCGAGAAAAGTGACTCATGCTAATATCTCTCCAATGAAGAACAGGAGCGCAGCGTACGCGAGATGTAGCAAATTGCACGTGATGCTTCTGGTTAAAGTACATTGACCAAATTCTTGCAGTCGGGTTATTTGACCTTCGACTCTCGCATCTAGAGGGTCGCGTGCAATTTAACCCGAGTCGTTACACAATGCCCCCTCCTCCCGCTGACTGCACTTTGGCCATTGCCATACGATGTACAAGTACGTTGAATAAGGCAGCTATCATTTGTCTCCTATTGGACGATAACAGACGTGGAATTTAGATAACTGAATTGACACATTTGCCTTGACATAGTTCGACCGTCGCCTTAGTTTCCATCCAGTCACACGATGTAGAAGAAACAGATATATCAGCTAATTAGTCTAATAAATAATGAAACCGGATAAACAAAAACTGCACGAAGTTATCCATATTTCTGTTCAAATTCGTTATTTTGGATAATACTGAAAAATATCAAGATGAATGTATAATGACAATGTAATTTCATTTTCAAATGTTCGTTTGGAAAGTAAAATACACGAGTACTGACCCATATCAATTCTCGCATCATTGCAAATACGAGTAAAAGAGATATTTACGTCACTGGTGTTGAGAAACTGCTGAAATCTTTTAAATTGACCAAATTCGCAGGGACCGATGACATCCCTGTCAGATTCTGCACAGAATTTTTGGCTCAGTTAGTCCCTCTTTTAAGTATAGTAATATATTTAATACAGCCTCGAACAAATATTAGTTAGCAAAAATTTCACAGGTCACTCACTTCTACAGGAAGGGTAGCAGAAGTGACCCACAAAACTACCTCCAAATACCGCTGACATCCACCTGTTGCAATGTCTTAGAACATATTCTGTGTTCAAACATATCGAGATATTATCTCCAACAGGATAACGTCCTATCTGTCAATTAGCTGGGATTTCGAAAACACCGGTCATACGAAACCCAGCGCTTTTCTCTCATGATTAGGATATTCAGGTAGACGCTTTATTTCTTGACTTCCAAAAAGCAGTACTGCACGAGTGCGTGAGACAGGAAACTACGATCATTTGGGTAACAAACGAAATTTGTGAATTGATAGAGGATTCCTTAGTAAGGAAGACGCAGCATGTTACCTTGTGTGGAGTGTCATCGACTGGTTCAAATGGCTCTGAGCACTATGGGACTTAACATCTGAGGTCATCAGTCCCCTAGAACTTAGAACCACTTAAACCTAACTAACCTAAGGACATCACACACATCCATGCCCGAGGCAGGATTCGAACCTGCGACCGTAGCGGTCACGCGGTTCCAGGCTGAAGCGCCTAGAACCGCACGGCCACACCGGCCGGTCATCGACTGGTGCAAAGACTGAGAGCTTCATTTACACGTTTGGAAATGTAAAATTTTGCATTTCACTAAACGCAAAAACATAGTACTCTATGACTACAATATCAATGAGTAACGGCTGGAATCAGTCATTTCGTATATACATTTGATTGTAGACGTTTGTGAGGAATATCAAATGGAATGAAGACGTAGACTCAGGTAAAGAAGATAGTAAGCTAGGATTAATTTGTAGTATATTGTAAATATGCAGTCAGCCTATAAAGGAGATGGTTTACAGAACACGTTTGCGACCAATTCGAGTGTATTGTTCACGTGAATGGAGTCCTTATATACTAGGTATGACAACAAACATCAAATGAATCCGGATTGTAACAGGTCGGTACAACCAGTACTAATTTGTACGAGGGGCGTTCAATAAGTAATGCATCAAATTTTTTTCTGGGCCAGTTTCGGTTGAAAAAATAGGGACTTCGTTGTGAGACATCGTTGAACATTTCCACTTCGACCCCTATAGATTCATGAAGTTCCGATAGGTGGCGGCGCTATACGTAGCTTTCAGAATTGCATCTGTAAGGAAGGTGTGTTCCAAGCAGAGAGCTTGAGTTTCATTTGGCGGAAAACCAGAGCTCACAGATATTCACAAGCGCTTGCATAATGTCTACGGGGACCTGGCAGTGAACAAAAACACGGTGGGTAGTTGGGCGAGTCGTCTGTTACCATCGCAACTAGGTTGTGCAAACTTGTCTGATCTCCCGCATGCCGGCGGGCCGCATATCGCTGTGGCCTCTGCATTGATGGAACGCGCGGCACTCTCATTCGAGGTGACCGACGGATCATAATGAAACATCTCGCTGCTCAACTGGACGTATCTGTTGGCAGTGCTGACACACTCGTCCACCAGTAGGGGTAATCAAAGGTGCGTGAACAGATCTCTCACCTTCCCTCTGTTTGGCCCAATGAAGGATGCACTCCGCGAGAAGCATACGTGGATGATGGGAGGTTATTGTTGCAGTAAGGCGTTGGCTCCCTTGTCGACCAGTGGATTGGTATCATGTGGGCATCAAGCCCTCCCACTAAGGTGGCATAAGTTAGTCGCTTTTAACGGAGAGTATGTTGGAAAACAAGATTTTGTAGCCAAAAGAATTGAGAATAATATGGTGTTTAGGAATCCAGAATAAGACCAACCTGCTTTAAGTAAAAAAAAAAAAAAAGGTTGCATTATTTATTGAAGGCCTCTCGTAGCAGAGATGCTCGGGGAACTTAAAGGGGAAACCTTGGAAGGAAGACGATGTAGTTCTTTCGAATTTGGGAGAACCTGTATTCGAAAGAGACTATGCAACCATGATGCTGCCATAGTCGTATACCTCGCTTATGAGAATAAGGTACTAGAGATTAGGGTGCTGGCCGAGCGGTTAAAGGCGCTACAGTCTGGAACCGCACGACCGCTACGGTCGCAGGTTCGAATCCTGCCTCGGGCATGGATGTGTGTGATGTCCTTAGGTTAGTTCGGTTTAAGTAGTTCTAAGTTATAGGGGATTTATGACCACAGCAGTTGAGTCCCATAATGCTCAGAGCCATTTGAACCATTTTTTTTTATTAGGGTGCGTACAGAGGCATGGACACCTAGTTTTCCTTCGCTTAATACGTGGATCTAATAGGACAGAAAATAGCTGATATTGGCTTGAAGTACCCGCCACCATGCACTCTACAGTGGTTTCTGTGATGTAGAGGTGGATGTAGTAGATGTCGTTCTGATGTAGTAACGTGCCCTATTTTATATGAAGTGATAGTCGCGAAATGTAATCCACGAAGGGCACAGCGAGAAATAAAAACAGAAAAGCAACGGCTGACTACAGTTCAAATATTTTCCTTTTTGTTAGTCAAATAATTTTATTTGCTTTTACAAAGAAAACTGGTTATGATAAGCGAGAACATACTACAATATGTAGGCTATACTAGACGTTAGATGTTCAGAGTGAAGGTAGAAAGTGCAAGCAACGGTGAAGGTAAAAGATCTCTTACGGAGGTTGAAAATTAAAATGTAAATAATAGCTGAAAGATAGAGTAGCGAGATACGTAAATGACGTTGAGTGGTGCATCGATGGTTCCGAGAAGACGTCCTAGTAATTGTTCGGCGGTTAACAGCACAGATGAGCATACAGCGTGGCCCCAAATTTGCCCACGTCACTCGTGGTCCGAGCAAAGCAGCGACTACTCGTTCAGTTTATACTCTTCGGTACAAACATCAATCAGTTACTTGCATATTCGTAAATTTAACTGCTTACAGACAAATGAGCAACCATCGTGCAAACAGCTCCAGTTCACAGTTACTGAAGTTAGTAATTGTGCAAACATATTCAGATACCTGTGGACATTAAGGAGAATCTAATAGGACGCGAATGGGGCTCTTTAGCGAGAAAAATAGTAAATATAAGATACGTTACCAAAAAGTATTTTTTAACACTTACGTCTGACAATGGTATAAATGCCAAAGTCGCATTGACAGGAAGACAAGAAGAATCGAAGGAAGACAGAAAAGACTGAATGAAGCTAAGTAGATTAGACCATAATGTTCCAATGACACTGTGATCACTGAAGAAAGCAGTGGCCTGCGGTTATCCAGTAAATGACTGAAAACTTGGCACATAATTTAGAATATTGATGGAAAGCTTCTACTCCCAGAGGTGAGACAAGAGTTCACTGTCTTCCCCGGCATAACACGTTATTCGGCAAATCTTTGGAATAAATTAATTTAAAAATACTGCAGAACGCTGTAACCAATATGGTGCCCATGAGACATAAAAAATCAGTAGGTCAAATAATGAACAAATAAAACCAAATTTAGTAATAGAATACATTTAATGCTGAGGATAGCCAATCATCTATTAACTATCATCAATGGAAACGTTTCTAAGTGGTCTCCATTTTTCGTACCGAGCGAGGTAGTATAGAGGAAAGACACAGGACTATGATTCATATTCCAGTCCGGCCATACAGATTAAGCTGTTCCTCGATTTCTGTAAGTCGATTAACAGCACAGATGGTTACGTTAAATGAGCACGGCCGATTTTGTTCCCTAACCTTAACCAGCACTGGCTGGTGCACCATCTCTAATGGCGTCATCGGCGACTGAATGTTAAACACTAATCTTCTTTTCTGGGCACTTTTCGCGAAAACCTTTGTCCAGTCCTAGTATTATGAGACTGAAAAAAGTATTCGTAGAAAACACCGAATCGATTGATGCGAATTTCTGTATCAGAAAAGGTCATCTTTGTGTCTCAATATAAACGTGAAACGTAACTTTGAAAAAGCTCTCGTTTTTTTGTACAATAATTTACTTTGAATTACAAACACCGTATAGCTCGTATCATAATATAAATGCCCCATAAACTCAGCTAGAGCTATTCAAAACGTGTAAGGAAGAATGTAAATCCACTATCTGATCAAAAATATCCGGACACCCCTATGTAACGCTGAAATGACCACTAGATGTTACGAGAAGCGGACCCGCCAGTATAAGAGGAGGCGAAGTGTACTGTGTTTTCAGTAGACAGGCAGTAACAGCAGGATTGGTCTGTCACCAGAGCTCAGTAACTCTGAATGTGGACTAGTCATTGGAAGTCACCTGAGTAACAAATGCATCAGAGAAATTTCTACCCTTCTATAGTTGCCAAGTCGACTGTTGTTGATGTCACTGTGAAGTGGGACCGCGAAGGAGCAACCACACCCAACTCAAGACCAGCCAGACCTAAGGGACAGAGGGACAGGGACCGCTGAGCAATGCGGAATGTGGTAGTAAGAAATCGCATGAAATCTGCGGATGGAATCACTCTTGAGTTCCAAAGTGGTACCATTAATCCAGTCAGTACAATAAATGTGCATAAGGAGTTAAAAAGAATGCGATACGACAGTCGAGCAGTTCCTCATAAACCACACATTTCTGTAGTCAGTGCTAAACGATGCTTGATGCGATCTAAAGAGCAACCCAAATGAACTATAGTTGACTGAAAACGAATTATTTGGAGCGATAAATCACGATGTAACCTGTGGCAATCCAATGGAAGGGTTTGCCACCATGTGTAGTGCCAACAGCGAAGTACAGAGGGTGTTTTTCGTGGTTATGAGATGAAAGCGTGTACAGTAGTGCAACAGTTCGAAGAAGATGACTATTTCTATCAGCGTAACAATACCCCCTGTCATAAAATAAAATCTATGAGACAATGGTTTTTAGACAGTAACATTCCTCACGCGGACAGCCCTGCCCAGAGTCCAGATCTGAATACAAAGGAACACCTCTGGATGTATTAGAACGTCGACCTCGCTCCAGACCCCAGCATCCAATATTAAAATCTTCTCTAGTTTTGACTCTGGAGGAAGAATGGGTTGCCATTTCTCCACAGACATTCAGACACCTACTGAATTTGAAGTTGTCCCCAGCAGAGTTCAAGACGTAATAAAGGCGTAGCGTGGACACACCCTCTATTAAAGTCCACTAGCAAGTGTCCGGATGCTGTTATTCAGATGGTGTAGATTCCGCATTTGGTGTATTAGAACGCTTTTGGAAGACTGATAACCGAATCCAAACACACTTTATTAGTAAGTAATTTTACCATTTACGATTACTAAATTTAGCGTTAATAGAAAAAGAGTTAAGCTAGGCTAATTTTCAAAGTTCTTGGAGTCTCATTAGACTAATTTGCTTTACAACACGTTGTTAGTTTATCAGTGTCAAATGTAAGGTTACTAATAACTTGTTGCTCAGTTTCATTATCGTCATCTTCGCTAATGTATGATCATTCGTAATACTAGATTTTTTCCGGTGTGATTGAGTGTATGCAGCTCGTTAGAATGAAATTACAATGAAATGAACACCCTTAGCTGCTTACAGGCGTTGACATACGTGAACGGGGACAGATGAAAATGTGTGCCGCGACCGGGTCTCCTGCTTACATGGCTGACGCTCTATCCATCTGAGCCACCGAGGACACAGAGGAGAGCGTGACTGCAGGGATTTATCTCTGGCACGCCTCCCGCGAAACCCACATTATCAATGTATTGTCCCGCACTACATTCGTAGTGCCCCCGCCCATTATACTCATTACTCGCGGCGCGTTGCCGATTCCCGTAAGAGTTCGGACACTGTTTGTGCATTCGCACAGAAGAAGAACATGGTCAAGTGGCCCGTGAGCCTTAACTATATATATACTAAGATGGTATCTGCTTATCACGCTAAACAACAATGCAAACTGTTCAAAGTACGTTATGTGTGCTACTGCTACTGTTTAGAAATGAAATCAAGCGATTTTATGGAACCCATAATCAGATAGCATATTTCTCGCTACGAACAAAGGAACCAGTGGAAATTATTTTGGTAGCTTAAACAAACACTCTACGGAGCGTGAAGTGAGGCTTAAAGAGAGAATGCGGAAGGAAATTGTGATACATCTGAAAATATGACTAAATACGGTTAAAGAAATATCGTGTGTGTCTTCTGTATAATTTTTCCCACTTAAAAGGTAGACATAGAAAACTTTTTGCCAATATTACAGCGCTTAATAGTTAAGAACAAGACAAGTGGTAGTGAAATATGTACTTGGATAATCACTGCTTGTAGTGGCCTAAGACCGGTATATCGGGTTTGCAATGGAAAACAAATCAGGGTCGACAATTTTAATATTGGCACGATTATACAGCAGAGACTCATTAAGCAAATCACACCAAGTGTGAGAGCACGCTACTGGTCGTAACGGACTCCTCTGCTTATTTAAACGTTGTTGACGTAGAGTTAAATAAAGTAATGAAAGAAAGCTTAAAATAATATAAAAACATGCAGCATTACGCTCAAGAATGCACACTGAAACACACAGCTCTTTTCAGTGTCGTGTAGTGCCTGTAAGAAAAATAATTATTTAAATAAAAATCAATTTTTAATACGAAATACGGCGTGCTGAAAAGCAATGCCTCTGAATACTTTATGTGCAAACTCTCAAAGCTTTCTAAGTAAAACAAACGTTATTAACATTATATATTATTCTTCATGTGTACGTATTTTCATTCCTCTGCGCTAGATGGCTCCGAATTGTAGACAGTAACATGGCGCTGTGTAACATAATTACACTCGTGTCCAAAATTAAAGCAACAAACAGCTATTGCGAAGTACTGTGTCTAATTCACGATATAATCACACAAAATGTCAATAGATGTCGTTACGATCGTGTTCTACATGGAAGATGGCATTCCGATCAACGGACAACCACACCAACAATGATGTCAGGGCACCTATCAAGCAGGGTCTTTCACATCCACAATCGCTGTGTACACATTCACAGACGGTGCAGTACAGCACAGAGAAGACATTCGCATCTTCTGCGGAGAGTCATAGCAAGAATGGAGGCAGGAGAGTAGCAGACCGATGTGGCCCGATGGCTTAATGTGAATCGTTCTGTTGTTTCACGGATGAGGCGACAGTTTTTAAAGGCCGAGACTGTATCCCGGAGACCAGGACAGGGCCGACCACGTGCGAGATCAGAAAGAGAGGACCGTTATTTGGCTGTAAGGTCACGACGGTACAGCCTTAGTACTGCGCTGCAGCTAGCATCTGACCTCACAGCAGCCCCTGGACGTGTTGTATCGAAGTAAACGGTGTACAGAAGGCTTCAGCAGAGTGGCCTTTTATTGTTGCAGACCTGTTGTCTGTTTACCTCTGGCGTGTCTTCACAGAAGGGAATGACTAGAGCGGAGCCGTCAACATGCCACGTGGACGATCGAACATTGGGCCAATGTTCTTTTAACAGATGAGTCCCGATTTGGTCTGGGGTTGATTCTGGACGGATTCGCATCTAGGATTATTTCAGGACCGAAACATTGTGGAAAGAGACCTATATCGCGGAGGATCCCTAATGGTGTATACAGGGATTATGTTGACCACTTGAACGTCTTTTCTCGAAATTGTATTGGTAAATCAGCAAGATTTAACTGCTGTGCGGTATCGTGAGGAGATCTTGGGATCTCATGCGTGGTTGTTGTGAGGTGCTGTGGGCCCAGACTTCGCATTGATGGACGACAATGCTCGACGATATAGAGCATCGGTGGTTGATGTTTTTTTTGGAAACGGAATATATTGCACGCAGGCTCTCACTATTTGAATCCCATAGAGCGTGTCTGGGATGCACTACGGAGACGGGTTGCATCATGACAGCATCCACCAACCACCCTCCAAGACTTGTGAGCAGCTCCGCAGGAATAATGGGCGTTATTGCCTCAAAATGAGATTGATGACATCATGCACAGCATGTCCCGTCGTTGTCAGGCCTGTATAGTTGCCAGAGGTGGTCACATCCCATACTGAGCACATTAACCAGTTGTCAGAATGTGTATGCAAATCCGGTAAAGCCGGCCGCGGTGGCCGAGCGGTTCTAGGCGCTTCAATCTGGAACCGCGCGACTGCTACGGTCGCAGGTTCGAATCCTGCCTCGGGCATGGATGTGTGTGATGCCCTTAGGTTAGTTATCTTTAAGTAGTTCTAAGATCTAGGGGACTGATGATCACAGATGTTAAGTCCCATAGTGCTCAGAGCCATTTGAACCATTTTGTGAAGTCCGGTAAGATGGAAACAATGAACAACATTTTTTACTACCGTTATGCATGTTGCAGTTGATTAAGTTCTGTACTTTATACATTTGTTTCTACTTTACTGTCACCTGCTAATACTGTTTCGTGGCAAAATAAATGCAACCTTGCAAAATTACCGTATGTTTCTTAAATTTTGGACACCAGTGTACGTCGGTGCGTGACAAACGGCGTGCTGTAATCGAATTTCGATTTGGAAGTGTTTGTCCACAAATGGAGCTCACTCTCCTTCTGTATACCCATGCCATACTAAGCACGAGCGCTGCGACATTTGCAATAATCCGACGCTTTGGGTTCACTGTCACGATTATCCTCCATACAGTCCCGACTTGGCTCCATCCGATTTTCATCTGTTTCCAAAACTTTAAGAACATCAACGAGAACTTCACTTTGGTAGCGATTAAGCGATGCAAGCAGAGATGAGGTTGTGGATCCGTCAACAATGTCAAACGCTCTACAGTGACGGTATCAACAAACCAATCTCTCGGTGGGACAAATGCTTCGTCGTCAGTGTGACTGTATTAAGAAATAAATATGCTGATATGAAGAATAAAAATGTAGGTTATTTACAATGTTTGTTTCATTTAAAAAGCTGTAAGAGTTTTCACGTAAACAATTCGGAGGTACCGTTTTCCCGCACGCCCTCGTAATATCATGTTTTTTAATCGGACAAAAAGTATAGAATAATATCTTTTTGCCCCATAGACATAGTCCTGAAAATCTGAAATTGTGAATCTTTAATAGCTATGAAAATACTGGGAAAATTTAAAAAGAAAAACGTCGGCCGTATGGAATAGATATCTGTCGTGTGAATAGTTCACCTATTCATCTAATTAATCTAATAGTTCATGTATTGTATGTGCCCCACGTTTTTATATCTTTCATGCATTTTCATAGCAATTAAGAAATCACAACGACAAATTTTCAGAACTACTCATACGGGGTTAAGAATCTGTATGGGTCTTGGAGAAATTTTATATTTATTTATATTTATATTTTTAAGTCAGATATAAAAAATATATTAAAAATGGTTCTTTATTTAAATAATTATTTTCTGATTTTTTGCCCTGTGTATGTGAACTTTTTGAATCGATTTAAAGCATTCTGATGTGGTCACAAGATGGACATGCGGTCAATTTCCGTTTTATTTCAGTTTCTCTTCATCCAGGTCAACCGACATAGTGTTAGTTCCCATGTACAGCTTGTGAAAGACCGTAAAGATGAAAATTAGTAAGGTTTGAGCTCACACGGAGGGTCGCAAACAGTCACGTTTCCCACGAACCACTCGCTAGTGGAACAGGAAAAGGGAGAAATGGCAGTGATACACAAAGTTCCCCCCCCCCCCCCCCCCCACGCCAGACACCAGACAAGAGAGCAAGTTAACATTACATTGTCAGCCAGTTATGAGCTATGTTGAAAACTCCAATCTCTAGGTCACCACTAAGTCAGCCTAAAATCAACTGCAAAATTTGTGCCGAACAGACAAACAGAGAGACAAGAAAGTGACCTAACAAAAAGGTGTTAAAAAGAGAGGAATTAACTTCCACAGAAGTTGTTACTGTGCAAAAATGGAATTTAGCTACATATTGAAGACGTCACAGGACCGTCTCTTGTTAAAAGTCTCGACACTTAATTTCCGCCGCATTGTGACTCTCCGTAGCCCTATTTCTCCAGTCTGGTAGCTCCCATTTCAGTCAAAACGTGAATACCAGTCTGGCGCGCTGACTGAAAACAAGTCGCCTTTGTCGACGAATCGCGTTGCAAGTCGTCGCTCCGCGGTATATGTTATATACATACTGGATATTACAATCATAATACTAGGACGGGGTAGCAAACAACCAAATTTTGCTTAATATGCATACACACTGTAGTAAGAAGAATACGCCCAGAATGAGATTTTCACTCTGCAGCGGAGAGTGCGCTGATATGAAACTTCCTGGCAGATTAAAACTGTGTGCCCGACCGAGACTCGAACTCGGGACCTTTGCCTTTCGCGGGCAAGTCCTCTACTAACTGAGCTACCGAAGCACGACTCACGCCCGGTGCTCACAGCTTTACTTCTGCCAGGACCTCGTCTCCTACCCTCCAAACTTTACAGAAGCTCTCCTGCGAACCTTGCAGAACTAGCACTCCTGAAAGAAAGGATATTGCGGAGACATGGCTTAGCCACAGCCTGGGGGATGTTTCCAGAATGAGATTTTCACTCTGCAGCGGAGTGTGCGCTGATATGAAACTTCCTGGCAGATTAAAACTGTGTACCCGACCGAGACTCGAACTCGGGACCTTTGTCTTTCGCGGGCAAGTACTCTGCTAACTGAGCTACCGAAGCACGACTCACGCCCGGTACTCACAGCTTTACTTCTGCCAGTACCTCGTCTCCTACCTTCCAAACTTTACAGAAGCTCTCCTGCGAACCTTGCAGAACTAGCACTCCTGAAAGAAAGGATATTGCGCAGACATGGCTTAGCCACAGCCTGGGGGATGTTTCCAGAATGAGATTTTCACTCTGCAGCGGAATGTGCGCTGATATGAAACTTCTTGGCAGATTAAAACTGTGTGCCCGACCGAGACCCGACAGCGCACACTCCGCTGCAGAGTGAAAATCTCATTCTGGAATCATCCCCCAGGCTGTGGCTAAGCCATGTCTCCGCAATATCCTTTCACTCAGGAGTGCTAGTTCTGCAAGGTTCGCAGGAGAGCTTCTGTACAGTTTGGAAGGTAGGAGACGAGGTACTGGCAGAAGTACAGCTGTGAGTACCGGGCGTGAGTCGTGCTTCGGTACCTCAGTTAGTAGAGCAGTTGCCCGCGAAAGGCAAAGGTCCCGAGTTCGAGTCTCGGTCGGGCACACAGTTTAATCTGCCAGGAAGTTTCATATCAGCGCACACTCCGCTGCAGAGTGAAAATCTCATTCTGGAATCATCCCCCAGGCTGTGGCTAAGCCATGTCTCCGCAATATCCTTTCATTCAGGAGTGCTAGTTCTGCAAGGTTCGCAGGAGAGCTTCTGTACAGTTTGGAAGGTAGGAGACGAGGTACTGGCAGAAGTACAGCTGTGAGTACCGGGCGTGAGTCGTGCTTCGGTACCTCAGTTAGTAGAGAAGTTGCCCGCGAAAGGCAAAGGTCCCGAGTTCGAGTCTCGGTCGGGCACACAGTTTAATCTGCCAGGAAGTTTCACATCAGCGCACACTCCGCTGCAGAGTGAAAATCTCATTCTGGAAACATCCCCCAGGCTGTGGCTAAGCCATGTCTCCGCAATATCCTTCCTTTCAGGAGTGCTAGTTCTGCAAGGTTCGCAGGAGAGCTTCTGTAAAGTTTGGAAGGTAGGAGACGAGGTACTGCAGAAGTAAAGCTGTGAGTACCGGGCGTGAGTCGCGCTTCGGTAGCTCAGTTAGTAGAGCACTTGCCCGCGAAAGGCAAAGGTCCCGAGTTCGAGTCTCGGTCGGGCACACAGTTTTAATCTGCCAGGAAGTTTCAAGAAGAATGTGGTTGCAGTTGTAGGTGATATGTGGATAACAGGATGTAAAATTTAGTACATACAGCTATCACCCATGACAACAAGCACTGTTCTACCGTGGCTGGGCATCTACATGAACTGAACGAGGATGACATATACAGGTGAGACATTCCATGCTACTTTAAGTCTATGTCAGAGTTCATAAAACGTAATGGAGGGAGAGTGAAGCACGTAAGTATCCCAGAAATCTATGAACACATGGTTTCAATGGGTGAGAGATGTGGAGAACGTACTGGCCAGGACAATTGTGGGATGTTCTTTTTATCGAGGTAGGTCAGGACAGCCCGGCCGAAATGGAGTCATACGTTACCATGTTGAAAGATAACGACACGGAGACCTCGAAAATATGGCACAGCTACTGGTATTATCAGGTCAGAAAAGTAACGGACTCAGTCCAAACTTCCGGCTATGGGAAACAGAGGCAGTTATGTTGTGTACCCAATGACGCCCCATGCCATATTACGCCAGGTACTGGGTCGTATGACGATGACAAACACAATCTGGCAACATTAGTTCCATTCGAAGTCACCACTCACGGAGACGCCCAACATGATCCTGTACGCAGAACTGGAGTTCGTCTGAAAGAAGAAGGGAAAAAAAAGAAGCGACGTGGTACTACTTGCGCGCCCAGTGTTGCCTTTGGACGCAATGTTGTCGGCGCGCTTTTCTCTGCTGCCGTGTGAAGAGAGGTGCAACAATGGTAGCAATTCTGACAGTAATACTCCAGACGCCATTGCAATATCCGTGTGGATATTTGTCTTGCTGCAAAGAAGCCTGTTTTCTGACCGAAGGTAGGTGGTGTGGTTGTATGATCCTGCATGACAGAGAGAACAGGCTATCGTGCTTTCTAAGGCTATTTGGAAATAGTAACAAATGGTTCAAATGGCTCTGAGCACTATGAGACTTAACTTCTGTGGTCATCAGTCCCCTAGAACTTAGAACTACTTAAACCTAACTAACCTAAGGACATCACACACATCCATGCCCGAGGCAGGATTCGAACCTGCGACCGTAGCAGGTCACGCGGTTCCAGACTGAAGCGCCTTTAACCGCTTTGCCACACCGGCCGGCCAATAATAACAGTTTGATAGATTATACGGCGTTGTTTTGCATAGTATCGCGAAAACTGCACAGTATTTCTACGGAGCATCTGCTGACTATGTTCAGGAGTGAATGAGGAGAGCTGTAGTGGCTAGCCAATTTATACGATGATTCATTAGAGAAGTGAAGGCGCCGGAGAGCGGGGCTATAACGTTATCGTAAAGGATGCTGATATCCATAGCTCCCCGTAGGACAAACCAGTCGTGGACTCCGCATTCGCTGGGCGAGAAAGCCTGATCGCAAGCCGCGGACTTGACCATAAGCCAGCGGGTAATGTTTTTGTATCCGATCTATATGTTCTGACTCCGATTCCCATCAGTATAACTTCGTTGAATTCGCTTGTCTACGGCCGACGATGCCTTAGTGTTACAAATACAGGTTCCCGCTATTTACTGAGATGAAATCCAGTGTCTCTGTTGATTAAGTCGTTTGTTACACGCATTTTGGCCGCTTCTTCAATTATGGAATACTGGTATGTGGAGGCAGACGAAAGGATCTTGCACTCCCCTTCGTTACTTCCATGTCCCGTAACAAGGAATTGGTCAGCAACAGTAGATTTTACTGGTTGAATTAGTGTTCAAAACACGCTCGGAGACTAAGCGAGATGGCGCAGCGGTTAGCACACTGTACTCGTATTCGGGAGGACGGAGGTTCAAATTCGCGTCCGGCCATCCAAATTTAGATTCACTATGATTTCTCCAGGTCGCTCCTGGCAAATGCTGGGATGCTTCCTTGGAAAGGGGGCGACAGATTCCCTTCCCCAACTTTCAAACATTCCGAGATTTTGCTCCGTCTCTAATGACATCGATGTCGACTGAACGTTCAACCCTAATGTACCATATTTTTTTCTAAGTTTGGTGAATGTACCATTTCACACAGTGATACAGGGTCTTGTATATTTCTGGTCCGATAAGACCTAATTCGTCTTTTCAGAGCCCAGCATGAATTTCTTTCGCGCCAGAGAACGAAGATATATTTTATTCGCTTCATCTTGAAGAGTCTGCTAATCTTGAAGGACACCTCGCCAGCATAGGGCAGGAAAACCATCCTAGAGGAGTACTGCTCATCTCCTGGCAGCTCCTGAACTTCAGTGCGTGGTGGTCGAAAACCATGGCGAATTTGATCCTTCGAATACCCGTTCTTGACAAATTCAGGTCGGAAACTACCAAGTCCGCTGAGAATAACTCTGGTTCAGAGGTGCCTAGAGTTCTGTGAACGAGTGTCCGTAACACACCGCGAGACCGGAGGTTCGCTTCGTGCTCTTGGAAAGGAATAGGCTAATTGCTGTCTCAGTGTCTCACCTTCTGTCTCCTTTTCATTTCTTACTCATCCACAACCGTACGCACACAGCATTATGGTGCACAAGCACTATTCACGATCAGTCACACGATGAAATTACATAACTCCTACACTACCCAGTCGCATTAATGTGACTCCCTATCAAAAGCCTGAATCACCACCTTTTGCAGCTTCGACCGCTGCGAGACGTGCAGGAAAAGAGTCACTGAGGTTCTGGAAGGTGCGTGGAGCCATTCCGATTCTAGTGCCGTGAGGAGCTGCGCTAGAATTCTCGGCTGAGGATCCGTGGCACGTACAATCTGATCGAAGAGGTCTCATAGATTCTCGACTGTGTATAGATACGAGGAGTTTGGTGGCGGGGGAGCATGGTGCTCTTCGAACCACGCATGTACACTGTGAGCTGTGCGACACGTTGCATTGATTTGCTGCTCGATGCTATCGAGACAAGGAAAAATAAACCGCATTTAGCGATGGGCATGGTTCAAATGGCTCTGAGCACTATGGGACTCAACTGCTGAGGTCATTAGTCCCCTAGAACGTAGAACTAGTTAAACCTAACTAACCTAAGGACATCACAAACATCCATGCCCGAGGCAGTATTCGAACCTGCGACCGTAGCGGTCCTGCGGTTCCAGACTGCAGCGCCTTTAACCGCACGGCCACTTCGGCCGGCGCGATGGGCATGGTCCCCAAGGGTAGATGCATACTTTCGTGGATCCAGTGTGCCGTCCAGAATGACGATATCACCCACAGAATGCTACAAGAACATTCCCCATACCGTAACGCTTCCTCCTCCGACTTTGGCCCTTCCGACGATTGTTGCAGTGTGTTTTCTTTCAGACGTTTCAAGCCGCACAAACCAACGGCCATCTGTCCCATGGAGCATAAAACGTGATTCATCTAGAACGCGCCCGAGTGCCTGCGCGCTCCAGTGTGGAGCCGTCAAAGCCGGCCTGGGTGGCAGTGCGGTTCTAGGCGCTTCAGTCGGGAACCGCGTGACCGCTACGGTCGAAGGTTCGAATCCTGCCTCGGGCATGGATGTGTGTGATGTCCTTAGGTTAGTTAGGTTTAAGTAGTTCTAAGTTCTAGGGGAGTGATGACCACAGATGTTAAGTCCCATAGTGCTCAGAGCCATTTGAACCATTTGAACCATCTGGAACGGCCACCTGTTGCCACTCATTGGGACTCCAGTTGCGGTACTGACGTGTAAATTCCAGCCATCGTCGCTGATGAACAGCAGAGAGCATAGGTACATGAACCAGGAGCCTGCAGTGGATGCCCATACGCAACAACGTTCGCTGAGGAGACATTGTCGGTAGCCCCTGGTTCATCTGGGCGGTCAGGTGTTCAGCTGTCGCACGTCTGCTCGCCCATACACGTCTCCGCAGTCGTCGTTGCCCCTTTCATCTACGACCCGTAGTGCAACGCAGTTTCCTCGGCGATGGTTTTGCTTAGCGCCATTTAGTCATGCACGTAATTGCTTAACCACGGTGACACAAGGACAATTAACAAACTTATCTGTTTCGGAAATGCTTCCACCCTTGGCCCGAAAGCCAATGGTGACGCCCTTTTGGACGTTAGACAAATCACTCCGTTTCCGCATTAGGACGACATCTGCACTGTTTTCCGCGTTCCCCGACAAGCTTCATATATCCCTCCGCTGGTAGTGCTGCTACCAGCCGTCTATGATTGATTATTGCGCGTCGACGTCGACCAATGACGGTGTTCACATTAATGTCGCCGGCTGCTGTGGCCGAGCGGTTCTAGGCACTACAGTCTGGAACTGCGCGACCGCTACGGTCGCAGGTTCGAATCCTGCCTCGGGCATTGATGTGTGTGATGTCCTTAGGTTAGTTAGGTTTAAGTAGTTCTAAGTTCTAGGGGACTGATGACCTCAGATGTTAAGTCCCATAGTGCTCAGAGCCATTTGAACCATTTGAACATTAATGTCACCAGACCATGTACTTAATAGATGCGCGAGATTCTCAAACCATTGTCCTCAAGTCTCATTGTCTGTACTGAAAA
Source organism: Schistocerca americana (assembly GCF_021461395.2). Taxonomy (NCBI): domain Eukaryota; kingdom Metazoa; phylum Arthropoda; class Insecta; order Orthoptera; family Acrididae; genus Schistocerca; species Schistocerca americana. Next base: position 695,042,828 of record NC_060130.1, read on the forward strand.
GTGATGCGTACAACTAATTCTTTTTGATGTGATATGATTATTTTTTGTGCTGTTGTATTGATAAGCAGCAGCGTAACAGAACCAAAGTCTATTTGAAGATTTACGGAGGAGAAGGCATTAGAGAGAATGATTACGGCGGAGTGTGTTGTCCAGCTGTCCCCGTGTCTTCCCAGGTGGGTCGGAGGCGCCAGCAACGGCTGCCGGCTCCCGAGAGACGGGGCGGCGGGCCGCGGCCGCTGCACCAATATTTGCAGATGATTTGCGCACAATGAGAGCGGCGTCCGCTTCCTGAGACCGCGCGCCCTTTCATTAATTACCAGCGGGGACGTGTTTGCGGCTCGCTCAGCACTCGACAATTAGCCGTCAGTAATTATTTAGCAGGGCTCAAGCGGCGCTCAATTGCCCGCCGGTCCGTATCGTGCACGCACGTAGCACTCGTATGAAATATTAGGGATCTCGTGCCCCTGAGTCAGCTGGCGTGGGGCTTCGGAACACAAACTCTTGTTCCGCGCAGACTCGGAGACCTCGATATCAGCTAGCGATTCCATCAGACCTTCTGTCGCGCTGGTACTGTAGCTCGAATCTCCACATCCTTATTCGTTGCAAGCCAACATTCAAAACACTTTGAATCAACGCTACTTACAAACGAAACCTCAGGTATGGTTCAGAGAGTTTTAGAGAACCACTCCTGTACATTATATTTGTACGTGAGTTAACGGTACAAGTCATTAACTTTCAAAAACTATACCACCTGACAAAAAATGTGAAGTACCCAGAAGGCAAGGCCGAATTGCGATGTAGCTTTGTACACATACGAAGTACATACGGGTATGTAAACGATTGGAGTTGCAATTCTCTGTGACAGGTAAAACTATCACTAGAGTGCATGGCCGTTGGTCGTTTTTAGTGTTGTTACCATTGCTGGCAGCGCATGTAAGGAACGTGAGGAGCATCAGATGTTGAGTGATCACTATAAAGACATGGAATGTCGTGTACTCGAGTGCGACAGTGTTATCCTTACCTGACAGAAATAGGAAAGGGGACTCATCGTGGGTCTTCATTTGGCTGGCTGGTCGAACCGTGCATTATCCAAATTGATGAGCCATTCGGACGTGACAGTGGCCCGATGTTGTACCGCATGGAAGCGTGTAGACAGGCGAACTCGTCGCCAAAATTCCGGTCGACCATGTCCGACCACCAGAAAGGAGGATCGCCATATTGTGTACCACACACATTGTAACGCCGTCACATCCGTTCCTGCTATCTGAGTGCAAGTAATGGCCACTCTGCAACATTACGTTGACATCCCGCACCACTGTTCGGAGACTAGAAGCAGCCAGACTAAGGGATTACCGTCCAATGAGTAGACTGCTGTTATCACCACAATATAAACAGCTGCGCTTGTAGCCATGATTGAGAAGCATGGACTACTGGTGAGTAGTGTCGCATTGCGTTCTGCGATGAACTGTGTTACTTCACTGACCCGGATGACCAATACCGTTGACGAGTATCGCGGCGACCTGGAGATAGGTCCCATTCTTCTACTGTTTTGGAGATGAACAGCGGTGTTACTCCTGGCATCATGGTGTGAGGAACCATCAGGTATGACTTCAGTTCAAGACTGGTAGCAACTGAGGGAACTCTGACGGCACAACTATACGTCACGGACGCTCTGCTTTCTCATGTGTTACCTCTCATCCGACCCTAACGTGGTGCCATTTTTCAAGAGGTCAGTACTCGTCTAAACATGGTACGTGTCTCTATGAATTGTCTGCGTGATTTGAGGCACCCATGCAGCCAGCAAGATCTTTAGGTCTGTCCCCGATAGGATACTGGTGGGACCAACTCGGATGTCAACGGCGTCCCAGTGCCAGTCTCCAGGATATCAAGGAACAGTTACAACAATTTTGAGCTTCTTTGCCTCTGGAGAGGATACAGTAGCTTTATAAGACTCTTCCCAACTAATTCAGTGCACGTCTCTAGGCCAGACGGGGCCCCAAGTCATACTGATAAGTAAGCTCATGCTGCCAAATTCTTTGTAAATGTGACTCGATTTTCTATTCACTGCAAGAACATCAGATATTCTGCCAACCCTTGAAGTTTCATTTTATTTCCTTCTCCTTTTCTGAGCGATTCACGTTTTTGTCAGTCAGGATATTTCCAAACAATTTTATCTTAAATAAAATTAAGATATATCCAGCGAACTGTAGTGAAACCCATGAGAACTTGCCGAAAATAGTTTGGTGCAGCAGCTTTTCAATATTTTTCATGTATTTCAGATCCTTATGATGTCTGAATAACTGGAGGAGGGTTTTTTAGGAAGATGCTGATCTAGTGCACTGTATTTTTTAACTACCACCACATATAGTAGTAGCCCGCCTCTGGTTTGATGAGAGGCTAGATGTCGATTGCTCCTAAGTCTGAGTAATGACGTGAATTATGGTGCGTTTCTAAATCTCGGGATAAGTTATTGAGAACAATCGCTTCCCATTCTGCGACAGCTGAGTGAAGTTTCGTATTCGAACGACTTAAAGAGTCTCATTCACGGTGAATCCTCGTGGAGTGCAGTCGTAATGGATAGATCCACAACCTGAGAGTCAAATAAACTAATTACTCTGACCCTCATATAATTCCAGTTTTTGTGAGCTTTCCTCGTCCACCATGAATGATGCGTTTGGATTCAACAGGATCGAGATTTTATTTCGAGATTACTGCCTCATACCCATTTTCATATTGAGTAACGACCTTATCAACGGAATTTAATTGCTTCGTGTTTCAAGTATACGATCAGCTGTATATCGGCGTCATTCAATTTAACACTCCTAAAGTTCAGAACAAATTTACACACATACTTCTTATCTATAACTGTGAAAATGACATATTGTACCACCTGAAGCCGCTCTACAATTTATCTCTAAGTGTACGACCAGTTTTGGTCAGATTTTCCAGCAGTAATTCTCGATAACAGCAGATGTTACTTATGTATATATCACGAAAAAAATTTCAAACTATAAGTTTATGAATAATATTTCTTGCTATGCTAAGGTGATGCATCTCCTTTTGCATAACAAAAACTATTGTTTACAAATACGTACATCACATTTCCATAGCAAAAATAATAAGTATAAATATGTATTTCGAAATTTGTTTTTTATAATATTTACACGTAACGCCTGCTGTCAACTGGAACTTGTACGGGGAAATGGTCTCTTACTGAAACAGGCCGTACAATTAAAAATAAATTATGCAGTAACTTCCCGTTCTACAGTATGTTATTCCTACGACTTACCAAAGCTGTGGAACACATTCAATAAAAATTATTTTACATATAAGGCTTCCGTCAAATTTCAGTGACAATTAGTCATGCAATAACGAGTTCGCGGAAAATTACTACCTGTACTCTGTACACCTTTCCCGCTTTCCAGATTGGTGACCACTCTCGACTGACTGGTGGATGACGTTGGAGTGTACACATCACTCTGGAATACATCTCAAATTCCACTCACCTTACTTGAATGCTTGTTTTACCATTCCTATCACTTCCTAAAACGCGCGTTCCCGATGTCAGCGTAAAATGGTACATATAGGTTCACGATGCTCAACAACCTTCGTCATTTTCACAGAAAAGTAACGCGGCCATCACTAAAGACTCCCAAGCACCCCGCATTTGGATGGCAGATGATGAGAGTGATTTGTTTTTACTGATCTGCGTCTCACAATAGCAGCCCGAGCAGCTGATATACATCGCCCAAGGTTATAACGCATCGAAACTTCCAAGAACATGTAGTAATGAAGACTTCTAAGTCAAAAGTGAAAGTAGTCCCGTACTCAGGAAATGAGTGTAAGGGAGCAGATGCAAGAATCCTGTGTCGACACTCAAGTCAAGTTGCTAATAACGGTGGTTTGTCATTGTCTTTTTCCGACCTTTTATTATGTGTTAAATGTGTGCCTTATGGATTACTGTGGTGAGTACTTGTACAGCGTAGTGTCGGTTTGTATTGTTCTGGATGAAGTGAAGCGAGAGGGTGAAAACCGGTGCTGGCACATAGTCTACCCCTTTCGAACAGCACCAAGGGGTCGCCGAGCTTATCGTTCCAGTTCGACGGCTGGATCGACATCAACAGTGTTACATGCCCTCGCTTCATGAGACAGTGCAGAAATATTTGGAATTTAACCCGGCAGTAAACTTAGCTGGTCTGTGAGACCACGGAGAAACCTTCACATTAATACAGTGTCTGAAAGTTGGTTAAAAGAAGCCATCTTGTCGGCACATAAAAAAGATAACAATAAGAGCCGTCTGATGGTAATTAAAAATCGGTGTAATCTGTAAGGGTCTGAATGAACAGCTACGTGTTTGAAGTTTGTGCGTCCCGTTTTCAGGCGCGTGCACTGCCGGGATAATCTAGGACATGGGCACAAAGACTGGTGATCAGAAACTTTACACCAGCATCCTTGCCGGCCAAATAATAGCAGTGAAAATTTTCCACCATCATGATTGCAACCACCTTACCTCCGACTCGAGCGCCACTGCACAGGAGTGCTTTATCGATCGCGGGCACGAAAGAAGGTCGAAGAATTCTAAGAACTCATTATTCTTGTCTACATACTATATCTCAATACTCAATCCGATAAAATTAAAGATTAATGCTCAGAAGTACAGGTACTGATGGTCAATTTTCGTACACATCGTTTATAGAATTAAACTGTGAGTGGGTGAAAACACATGTTGGAGGACTGTGTGCTATATAAAAGCGATGTTTTGTGGGACGATGTAAATCTCATAGACTGAAATATAATCTTTTTCAGAATGGAGTATACTTTTGCACACTAGTAGTTCGACAGGTCACTTTCTCATCACCACCGCTTGTTGTGCTGATACATGCGCCAAGGGAGATAACGTATTCGTAAAAGTAATGTTCTCACTTTCGGGAATTGTGGGTTTCGAATTTCCGTTCACCGAACCATGATTTCGTGTTAACTAATTTCCCTAAATCAATTCAGGATAATACTGGCATGGTCCGTCAACAAAGCCACGAACGATTGGTTTCCCCAACTTGTCCAGTCCGAGCCCGTGTCCGTCATAACAACCTCAACATCCATGGAACCTTAAGATGTACTTCTCTTTCCATCTTCTTCTGAAAGTGAGTAATATACACTAATTAGCTAAAACATTATGACCACTGCCCAACATGACATAGGATGCCGCCTGATAGCACTGCGGGCAAGTGACGCGGTAACAAAGGTATGTAATTCGAGCAGACACGGACGGGGGATCACTAGCGAAGATATGGGCAGCAAATGGGGAAATCCACTGAGTAAAGCGACTTTGATAAAAGGCAGATTATTATTACTCAGAACCTGCGAAAAAGGCGAAGCTGGTCGAGCGTTCACTTGATAGTCTAGTGACCATACACGGAAAGAGATAGAAGGACAGTGGAACTATCACTAGGCGTTAAATGGTTGGATGTCCACGACTCTTCACAGAACGTGGGGTTCGGAAGCTTGTCTGCTCGGTAAACTAGAATAGATGATAATCTGTGGCATCTCTGCTGAAAGACCACAATGCTGGTGTAGGCACATGTGTCTCGGAGCACACCGTCCATAGTACACAGCTGAGCATGGAGCTTCGCAGCCCTACGCATTCACATGTCGATCCAATAACATCGCCAATTACGATTACAGCGGGCAAGGGACCATCGGGATTGGACGGCCGCTGTGGCCGAGCTGTTCTAGGCGCTTCAGTGCGGAACCGCGCTGCTGCTACGGCCGTAGGTTCGAATCCTGCCTCGGGCATGGATGTGTGTGATGTCCTTTGGTTAATTAGGTTTAAGTAGTTCGTAGTCTAGCGGATTGATGACCTCAGAAGCCCCATAGTGCTTAGAGCCATTTGAACCATCAAAAACCATTGGGATTCGACCGTTGACCAATGGAAACGTGTTGACTCTTCGAGTGAATCCATTTTTGCTACACAAGGTCGATGGTCGTGTCCACAAACGCCGTCATCGAGGTGAACGGTGGCTCGAATCATGCAGCGCGCTACGGACACAGGCTGGTGGAAGCAGTATTATACTGTGGGAGACATTTTCCTGCACCTTCGTGGGACCTTTGGTAGTAATCGAAGACACGCTGACAGCTGCGAACCACCTGCATCCCTACATGCGAGATGTCTTCCCGACGGCGGTGTCATTTTTCAGCAGTATAACCGTCCGTGTCTCGGAGCCAGAAGCATGCTACATTCGTTTGAGGAGCATTGTTATGAACTCACGTTGATGTCTCGGCGATTATATTTGTCTGCTGTAAATCCTATGGAAATCATCTGGGCCATTATCGGGCGCCATCAGCGCAAATCAGCTGGCCGTTACTTACGCGAATTACATGACCCGTGTGCAGACATTTAATGCCACATACCTCCACAAATCTACTAACAAACCGTTGGATACCTGATACGCAGAATCAGTGATGTATTTCGTTCCAGAGGCGGACAAGTAAGCTATTATGCAGGTAGTCATATTGTTTTGGCTCGTCAGTGTACAAGTAACAGCATATTATAGTTAAACGTAGATTAAAAATTGCGAGAGGTACTGAAACTTTTATAAGAGCCTTCAGTAGTGCTAATAGTTTTCTCGGAAACCTGGTGTTCACATTGAAGTGTTTCAGTATGAATACTGAATGGCGAAATGATTCTAATTGGGCTTAAAATTAAATTCTTGATACTTTTGTCAACCCATTTCCGAAGATTTAGCTGTGGGCTACATAACAGCATGTAGAATTGACAGTTTCATTGCTCAGTGTAATGTTTTTACGAGTCTTAGTGTAGAATCGCGAAAGCAAATGCTTACGCCCCTGATTCACGTGGTCTAGTTGATGAGAGACGCATCTGTTTCTTCCAGCCAGCCAAATGACACAACGGTCAGAGAAGGAGGCATTTTTGGTAGTGCCAGATCAACCATCCTACACTTCATAATTAATCAAAAAGTATTGGTCGATGAAACAAGCCTTGCTTTGATCCACAATACCGTGTTGCATAGCCACGACTCCAACACTGATCAGTTGCATACAGATAACTCACAAGGATATAAAATAGTAGCGATATACAGGGAAATCTGCACAAGATCGACGCTTGGCGCACTGACTGACAGCTGACTTTCAGTAAAATAAGTGTAAGGTACTGCGCATATATAGCCAGAAAGACACAATATCCTATGGTTACAAGATGACGGATCATTCACACGAAGAAGCCACTTCCATAAATTGTTCTAGGAGTACGCGTTCGGAGTGATTTATAGTGGAACGAACACATAAAATTAATGATAGAGGACATAGAGAAGATCCAAAGATGATCTGCGCCTTTCATTACAGTTTAATGTTATAAGCACGAAAGGGTCACGGATATGCTCGGCCAATTCCAGTGGCAGACGCTACGAGAGAGAAATTTTGCATCTCGGTGTGGTTTTTGTCATAATTCTCGTAGCTTACGTACGTAGAAGATTCCACCAATATATTGCTTCGTTCTACCTGTATCTCGCGAAAAGACCATGGGGCTAAAGTTAGAGAGATTCGAGCTGTTCCGGGGGCATACCAACAATTGTTATTCTCGCGGATCTTTCGCGACTGGAGCAGAAAAGGAGGGAAGTTTCAGTGGTACACACACAGTACCCTCCACCACGCTCTATAGAATGACTTTCGGAGTATAGCTGTAGATTAGTCCATTAGTAATCGATCACTTTGTTAGACTTATGATCCAACCTCTATACCGTGAACAATACAACGTGGATAATATTCAATTAATCAAAAAATTGGTCTCTTGCAACGTCCTCGAAATATGAGAAAAACAATTTATCGATTAAGAGTTCAAAAGTGCAGAGGGTATATAGCCACGTAAAATCAAAAACATCAGTTTGCAAGTAATCAGTATGGAATATTTCAGTTTAAAAAGCGTCGACAAGCTCGCTTCTTTAACCAAAATTCCTCTTGCTAATTGGTAGATAGACAATGTAACACTAAACTCTCTGCCAATGGTAACACCCGCATGGTCTGTCGTATTAGTTGCGTGAACAGTTTAGAAAGAAGTAGCACCGAACTCTTGAGGGCGTAGTGCCGTGCCTTCGTGCTATCTCACAGACTTTGTTCCTTTTGGACGTAGTGCGTCTTTAAACCCACGTGATACAATTCCATTTTCACCTCCAGTTCCCACTCGCTTCGTTAATAAGACAGATACTTGTTCCCCTACGAAGCTGATGAACTTTCGGCATGATATGAGGATGATCAGAAATTATAATGTTTCAGTTTGAATTAGCTTAAGATCCCGGGTTTGGTCCATCGTGATATTGGACAAAGGTCGTCATTCATTCCTGATGCAGCAGCAGCAGTGTCCTTAGGGCTGGTGCTTCAATAAAACTTACTGTCGTCAGCATGTAAGCGGTAGTTACCAAAATGAGGCACAGATGAAATGCCAATTGTAAACAACGAGAAAACAGTGGACGAAGCACGGGGCCCTGAGGGGTCCAGAGAGCACATCTCAGTGATGACTAGTCTTGCCCACAGACGACTGGCTGACATCTGTTTTGATATAGCTGTTGAACCACAGTATTGTACTGTCTGATAAATTTATCTGTTTCATTTGCATAATCTATACATCAAAATTCAGGCCTCTGTAAAACCAGGCAGTTTTACAGTACGGTGCGTGCATGATTATATTTGACACCTGATGGCATTACATGATCCAGGTTATTGTCGCCACTATCATTTTGGTCACACCTCCCCGAGTTCTGGACTTTTATTCTGTACATAAGCTCCAGATAGCATCAATTTCCAAACCCAATCTGTATTATGAACATGGCTTGACATTCTCTGGTCCTATTCCTCTGACACCAAAGCTCTGAAGTAATAATCAGCTATATACCACCAAAATGTTTATTTTTGTATTTTTGAGTTACCTTACATTTCAGTTGTTGCTCCTGATGCATAAATCATCGTTTTTTTTCCAATAAAGTCCATATAAGGAATCCGTACAGATTTGAAAGAGCCCTCCCTGATATTTACTTTGAAGAGTTGATCCACAGCTTCATTTTATAGCGTATCAGTGTGAACGTTTATCCTTAGCAAGCGAGAAACTATGTCACTTTCCTTGTCATCCATGAAAGTGACAAGTATTCCTAGCATATAAAGGATCATTTCCAGACCTATCCTGAATTTCTTAATATCTGTATAAAAATTTTAAGATATATAGGTAGAAAAAATACAGCTTCCCTGGAATCAATATATTTGCTGCATAAACTCACTCTTTTATTAATGGCGCGTTCCTTCCAGATAAGCCCTCGCATGGTTTGAAAAAATATATGTGAGAGCATCCGCCAGTAAATAAATCACCAGTAAATAAATCGCCAGTAAATAAATAATCCCAACACTGCCAGCTGATACCAATGAATTGCATGTGGTCTGATTTGTAGCACTCTTATGCAGTTTTGTTTTCCAAATCAGCAAAATAAATTACATAACATTAAATTATGTATCGTTCTTTGCGCTTTTATAATGTCACGAGGTCACTATTTTTCTTTATTCTGCTATGAATGAACAGAGAAATGCATTTACGCATGGGAACAATGGATAAAGAATGTTCAGATCTTTCATTGCTGTGATTTAAACTGATATGGTAACACCATCATAAGCCCCTTATATAGCTAAGAACAAACAACGTATATGTCCACTGGTGAAGAATGCGCTTTTAGTGTCTGGTGCTCAGTGTAGTTAGATTATTTTTGGTACATCTGGAATTACGAAAAACGAAATTCGTTAGCGATAGTTGTTGGTAGTGTTCGAACCACTACGGAAACGGCCTTTTATCAGACGCTCCAAGGCTTTAATCACGCAGGTCACAAATATTGTTGGTCTCTCACATGATATCAGTTGGCTCTGCTCTAAGATTGCTTTTAGAGCTGACACCATCGTCCAATCTTCCAGGAAGGTTTCTTCCGCGCATGTAGCGTTGAAAACCTCTTCCTGAACACCCAAGGCTTTCTGTATCATATTAGGAAACGAGACATAATTAATTAAATTGTAACTAAATTCCGCAACGAATGAAATCTTATTTTTTTAAAGATATTTCCGTGCCACTTTCTAAAGCTAATCGGTTCAGGAGGCGCTAAAGAAACGGATTTAATGTCAGTATATTGCTCAATATAGGTCTGCCGGTACATAGAATGTAAAGTTTTTTCTCTTTTGCGTATTAAACATTAACGAAATCTGATTTTTTGAGTATTTTAGTTACCTTCCTGCAAAAGGCCTCTAGTGAACCTTGTTATGTACTCTGAGGAAGACCTTGGTGATTGCATTTGTCTTGTAACCTATGAAATTTTCCGACGTCATGAGCGTTTTACGTAGCTCGAGGCCACTTTTTCTCGTAGCATCTGTTCTAAGGCATTTGTGCTTCATCACAGCGATTTCTGAAACACACCGCCTTTACTGTCGTATGGTGTAGGGAGCACCAGAGGTTGTAATTCAAACACATTACGAAAGTTTGTGCATAGCTGTAGATGAGAAGCATCCGTTATCCTTTCAATGCGAGCTTTTGGGTAATTAAGACACTTTAACTTGGGACTACTCATGTAAAATTGCCTATGGTACCTTGATAAAGGTACATCACTCTTTCTTGGACATGACGTTGTTTGAATTGCTGTATACGAAACTTGTCGGTTGGTAAATATTGTTCCGAACCATAAGTGAATATCAGATAATAATCGAAAGAAGATTATGGTTTAATGTGCTATCGAAGACGGTCACAAGAGACGGGTCACAAGCTCGTATTGTTGAGGGTGGAGGGAGAGAAATTATCCTGACACTTGTTTGTAGTGGTTCAGAAAAGAAACCACGGAAACACAAATCCGGATGGCCGGCTTCGCTCCGTATTACAAAGTGGACCGTGGACGATTGTTGCACCTATGGTCAACACATTTGGCGTGTACTGTTGGTCTCCAATACTGTCTTTCTGTATTTCTCAAAAGCAAATACTAGAAGAATTGCTTAATTGGGTGCACAGTTGGTCTTATTTAAAAAAGAATTTCTTTTAAAGAGAAAAAAAATGGTTCAAATGGCTCTGAGTACTATGGGACTCAACTGCTGTGGTCATAAGTCCCCTAGAACTTAGAACTACTTAAACCTAACTAACCTAAGGACATCACACACATCCATGCCCGAGGCAGGATTCGAACCTGCGACCGTAGCGGTCGTTTTTAAACAGACAAATTTTCCTCGTCTCTGGATGCTAAACGTGTGTTGGCATGTCTACAAATTTCGCCTTCACTCCATGAGCTATTCTGTTAGAGAATTGTCTCCCACCTCTATCCTCGTAGAAGGACCCGCTACTTCAAATACTTCAATTGACGGCTTACCGTGTGGTATATGTTCATAGTAACATTCCTTCTTATGTATTGTTGGTATAGGTAAAACATTGTATATGAACGTATTTTTAACAGATGCTAAGTGATAATTCTATTTTGAATCTTTAAGTTAGTTATTTGTACTTTAAAATGGTTTCTTCTAAGGGAAAGAGGCTCTTTACGGAACAGTTGACATCGGCGACGCACAGAGATATTAGTTTATCCTATGATATTAAGTTGTCCAACGTGCTACGTTTGTCTGAACAGAGTTTATCAGTTTTTCTAGTTTACCAACTTCCACATGACAGTGGGTCTTGCGGCCTGGAATGTGGGGGTGATTGTGTAACTTCAGGCTATGGAGACGTAGCTGCGGTTGAACGCTTCGACTGAATCCAAATAATGTGAAATTAATGTGAGATCAGAATTCGGAAATTTCCTCATTGTCTAAAAAGATAGGTGGATTATTGTCGTTATCAATGTAAATGATATAAGGCTTCTGTGAGATGGACGGATGATTCACGTTACGTAATGTTTAATTGTGCTGGTAGATTCCTTAACTCGTTGTTTCGTGCAATTTGTAATTAATGAAATCAAAGAATGTAGTGTTAAACAGCTTTAGTAATGTTTCCTGTCTGATTATCCGCTAGAGTTGTACAATGGTTGAAGTACGGCACACAAAAAGCGCATAGGTATTTTTCAGGTTCGAGGGCATTCAAACAGCCGACGTTCTCCTGCACTTACAAACTCGAAGTCTTTTACGTGTTCCTAATACTGCAAACAGGATTTATCAGTGGTTTTCCTGGCATATTGCACATTATAAATATGCATTACATAATCATAATATCAGTCGACAAATGTTAGTTAAATAACGACATTGTAAAGTATTATTGCACACCAACGGCTTGTGTTAATTACCCAATGGCATTCGTGAGAAAGGTGGTAATGTGGTTAAGCTAGAGGACTCACGTTGTAGAGAAGCTAGGTTCATTTTCGCGTCTGGAAATCCAAATTTAAAGTTTCTGGGATTTCCTTACGTTCCTCAAGTTCCTTCATTAATGTCGTGGACGACGTCCTTCCCGATGTCTTTCCATTCCTTCTTCGTCGAAGGGATGTTAAAACCCTACCGTCCGTCGTACAGCGCCGCACGGGTTCGTGCAGATTTGTTTTTCCATCAGAGTTGTTTCCTCCTCACATTTTCAGAATGGACTCTTCGGCCGTATGCTACGGTATATGCCAGGCTGGCCAGACTGCGTGTCAGTTATCGTTGAGCTGATTTGGCGTCCTGCCGGCGACGCTGCAGAGCGTCCATCCACGAGGCGTCGCCCACGGCAAGCCGCAGCACCAGCGGCGGCAGCAGCAGCGCCAGCGGCGGCGTGTATACAGCTCTCACTGCCCGCGCTTCGTCTGTCGACACCGTGGCGGCTCGTGTCACCTCCCACGCCATTCCCACTCCTCGAGGACACTATACCAGAAAGAAATGAACCTCATACTCCGCTGACATTCTAGTGCAAGGCACAAACACGAGGTAGCGGGTGGTTATAGTTCGTGCAGCTACTCACAGAGCTCCAGTGTGGGCTGAAAATATCGTATGTCGGCGAAACATGATAGATATGCTTATGAGTTAATACAGAACCAATTTACGCTGAAAAAAATAGTTGCAATTTTGGCCACCAGGAGCACATCTGGCCCTGTGAATCCGAGAAAGACGAATAGGAATTTTTCCATGTGTAATGGAGTATTATTAACCGCCGCTTACACAATTTGTTCAATATGAGCACCGGAGACGTTGACGAGATGCAGCACTCGTTAAACGACGTGATCAATAGTTGCTTGCAGCAGTTCCAGTAGAATCTGAGCGAAGTGTTTCTGTACACTGGGCTCCAAATCAGGTAGAGGCCGAATGTAACCCTGGAAAACGCATTCTTTTAGAATCCCTAAAGCCAAAAAATGTTCAAATGTGTGTGAAATCTTGCGGGACTTAACTGCTAAGACCATCAGTCCCTAAGCTTACACACTACTTAACCTAAATTATCCTAAGGACAAACACACACACCCATGCCCGAGGGAGGACTCGAACCTCCGCCGGGACTAGCCTCACAGTCCATGACTGCAGCGCCTCATACCGCTCGGCTAACCCCGCGCGGCCCTAAAGCCAAAAGTCACATAGATTCAGAACACGTGATCTTGCAGGTCATGCATCTGGAAAACCTATGAAGATAAAACATTCGTCGAAGATTGTATTAAGCAGACCTTTCACTGACCTGATCTTTCACATGACCTGTTGCCTCATCTAGCATGGAAACAGTAGCTTCCGCAACAGATGTGCTCTTCCAAAGCAGGAATCAGATGCTATTCCTGAAGGTATCGATAACGTACAGATGTCGCGGTGTACCTGAAGGGGCCCTCTGTGTGTATTCTCTTCAAAGAATAACTGACAGAGAATAACGGTGCTTGTGAAGCCACTCCACACAGTCACACACCGAGAGTGCAATGGCTCTTCGTGCACAACACGCTGTTGACCAGTACCCAAAATTTCGCTGTTCCGTGTATTCACTCCATCCTTTGGTTTAAAATGTGCCTCGTCACTCCACAAAACATTGCCCGGCCACATATCATTAACTTCAGTCTGTGCTAGAAACCAACGAGAAATTTCAGAACATTTTGCGAATCATGAGGTTTCAGTTGTTATATCGCGTGGATCCTGTACGGGTGCCACCATAAAACGGATCGCAAGACTTCCCGTACTGTTGACCGTGGGATGGACAATTCCCAGGACAGAGAGCGAGCACTAGCACTACCGGGGCCACCGAGCGAGTTGGTGCAGTGCTTAGCACACTGGACTCGCATTCGGGAGGACGACGGTTCAAACTCGCGTCTGGCCATCCTGATTTAGGTTTTCCGCGATTTCCTTAAACCGCTTCAAGCAAATGCCATGATGATTCCTTTGAAAGGGCACAGCCGACTTCCTTCCCCATCCTTCCCTAATCCGATGGGACCAATGACTTCGCTATTTCATCCCCTTCCCCGAGTAACCCAACTACCGGGGCCCGGCTGCATGGTCAGTTACAGCAACAGCAACTTCGTCAATACCGTCCACCGGGTAGGACGCCTTCCCCTTCCGGGTGCCACACCAAGCTCACCCGTGTTTTCAAATTTCATTGTCATACTTCTCAGATTAATTAATAACATCGGGTCTCTCTTCAGACCTTTCAGTGGGCGATACTCTCTCAATGCAGCAGTTCAATTGCTGCCGTTCACACAAAACAGATTCACTAACGGCGCACTGTCTCTCTTCTCGACAGCCATACAGTCCACTTACATGATGGCTTGTCAGATGACAAACAGTGTGGACGTCATACAAACAGTGTGCAGCGCCAGATTTGCACCTTGTGATCAAAAATGGATCTAATTACTTTCCCACCGTAAATCGGTTTCCAATTAACGCATTACCATCTTCCAAGTTTCGCTGACATACGATAATTACGACTCACACTGGAACACCGTGAGTAGTTGCATTTTAATTATAAAAACCCGGTACGGCTAACGTGGTTTGCAACGAGGATGATTATTTTTAGACAGAAAGCAGCAGTTTCTTATGGACGGAGGTTCATCCGCATATAAATATGTATATTTAGGTCCTCCAGATGGAAATCTGAGAGGGTCAATGTTTTCAAGTCATATTGTGATTACCACATACTGTTTGACACTCTGTAATACGCCATTGCCGGGCCATCCATGTGTGGTAGCCCTCTTTCGCTTCGCAGTCGCCTCGGCCAGTTTCAGCTTGTAGGGGAAGCAGGTTTTTTTAACCTAAGTTGACAGACTGGACTCTCACTAATTCTGCTAAATGGTTGCAGCCGTAATCGACTGGCCTAATTTTAAGAGTGAGTATTTCTCCACAATGTTTCCAGTCCGTTGCTGAAAAGGTTATTGAAATTTAGTTAGGAGGCGGTATCTTATATGAACGTCTGCATTACACCTACGTCTTAATACATACTCCGTTAGCCAGCGTGCCTTGCGTGGTGGAGGGCACCCTGTACTGGAAATGGAAATGTAGTCCCATGCTTCTTGACAGAGCGTAGAGGAACGATGTGGGAGACCCGCACCGCCGTACTAGGCAAGGTTCCAATGAAGATGGTTTGCCGTTGCCTTCCTCCACCCGCAATGGGGATGAATGATGATGATGATGATGAAGACGACACAGCAACACCCAGTCGTCTCGAGGCAGGTAAAAATCCCTGACTCCGCCAGGAATCAAACCCGGGACCACGCGCTCGGGAAGCGAGAACGTTACCTCGAGACCACGAGATGCTGACCACACTAAACTGCTATTTGTAATTTCCTTTCGTGTTACTCTTGCAAACAGAGCGAGGGAAAAACAACTATCTATATGCCACCGTACGAGCCCTTATTTCTCTTGTCTTATTTTTGTGGTCCTTACGAGAAATGTACGTTGGTGGCAGTAGGCTCGTTCTGCAGCCAGCTACAAATGCCGGTTCCCTAACTTTCTCAATAGTGTCCTTCGAAAATAACGTCGCATTCCCTCCAGGAATTCCCATTTCAGTTCCCAATGCATCTGCGTAACACTTGCGTGTTGTTCGACCCTATAGGTAACAAATCTAGCAGCCCGCCTTTGAATTGCTTCGTTATCATCCTTTAATCCGACCTGGTGCGGGTCCTAAACACTTGAGCAGTACTTAGGAATGGGACGCACAAATGTCCTACATATCCTCTCCTTTACAGGAGAGAAACACTTTCCTAAAATTCTCGAATTAAACCGGAATCGACCATTGATCTTCCCTACAACAATCCTTTCACGTTCGTTCCATTTCATACCGTTTTGCAACGTTACGCCTAGATATTTATGCAATGTGACTGTGTCAAGCAGCACACTACTAATGCAGTCTTCGAACATTACGGGTTTGTTTTGCCTAATCATCTGCATTAACTTACATTTTTCTACATTTACAGTTAGTTGCCATTCGTCACACCAACTAGAAGTTTTGTCTAAGTCATCCTCTATCCTCCCACAGCCACTCAACGACGGCACCTTCCCGTAAGATGAAAGGGCTATAAGCAGGAGTAGGAAACGACCAATGAGAATGCCTCTATTGTGCTCCTGATTCTGACTGGCTGAAAGGGCTATATGTTAAACAGTTTCGTAGTGTGGTGTTGGAGCTCACGCAGATGGCGAGTCGGCTGCCGGTCCTCGTGAGGTTGAAGTGGGAAGTCACGGATCCTCTGCGAAGGAGTTTCTGTTTTGACGTAGTTATAAATTCGTAGTTCGGAAGTTATTGATTCTCCTGTGATCAAAAATATAACTTTTTTCTGGCACGGAAAGGCTACAAAACATTCGAATGTGCGTTCCCGTGCGCGGGCGTCAAATTCTCCTTTGGAATTCTCCTCCTTTTCTCAGCGAGGATTGTGAATTAGTGAGCAGGACTTTTTCGGTAAACAGGCCTCTGCGATTAGCGTGAAGCCTTCAGTTAGCTACGTAGTATTAGATAAAAGTTACGGACTTGGCCATGGTTAATTCACGTCTATAAACTACATTTCTTGCGTGCAAATTTGAGTGATGTGTTTTTGAGAGACAATTAACTTTATTGACATTGAACTGGAGAACTGTTTTGTTCCTTGGAAATTATCGCCGGAAGCTGTTAGGGCCCAGTTGGGGGTGGTTTATGAGTAGTTAGCGGTGATCATATTCCACTCTAATGGTCGGATCTCAGAATCTTTATTGAAAGTAGTGGGATTGCTACAGGGTTTTTAATTAATGACTTCGGAGTTGTGAGAATCATAACCCTGTCTCGCTGATCAAAGCGAGGCTGATGACCGTTATTTAGACAGATACCATAGTGTAACGGAGCACAGTATTAATCCGGTTAAATCCACGGAGCAGTACATGGCGTAATGTGCCTTGTGCTTCTCACGTCGCCAAGAGTACGTGCTTTGGGGCCGCGGCTGCGAGTGTGATTTCGTGCGACGACACGGAACTTTCGAAGGCTGACGGAAGGTGTGCTTCAACCGTATTTCTTGTTAGAACAGTGAAAAATACTAAGACGCTGCTGTTTTACGAAATCGCACTCGTCAATAAATGCCATTAATATGCAAGATAATACGCAAACTGTTCTCGAAACCAGCTAGGTGTTCCGAAGAATGTCCTATAGCTCCTAACGTAGGGAAATGATAAGTTGTGCATATCTACATTTACGTATATTCTTCTTAAATCAGTGAGCAGTGAATGGCGGAGATTACATTGTAACACTATCAGTTTTTATATCCTACTGCATTGGAATTTTTGGCGAGGGAACGCTGACTGCCTTCGGATGCACCCTAATCCCTGTTATCTTGTTTCTTGTTCCCTACGAGAAATATACGGCAGTGGCACTGGAATGGTCGCACAGTCATCCCCGAGTGACGTGGCCAGTTGTGGGGCCACGCTCCATGCTCGTCTGCGATGCCAGCCACCGGACAATTGCTCGGCCGTCTTCCCGGAACCATCGAAACACCACTCAACGTCATTCACGTATCTCTCCACTCCATCTTCCAACTTTTATTTTCATTTTCAATTTCAATCTTCGTAAGAGGCCTTTTACCTGGCCGTTGCGTGCACTTTCAACCTTCAGTTTGAACGCATAAAGCCTAGGATACAGTTTTAATACATTTTTGTTTCTCATAACAAATGTCGGTAAAAGCAAGTAAAACTATTTGACTAACCATTAAGAAAATACTCAAAGTGTAGTCAGCCATTGTTTTCTGGTTTTTATTTCTCGCTGTGTGCTTCGTAGTCATTCCACAGCTTCACGAGGGACAGATCGCTTTTTACACTTCGCGTCTTCTACTTCATTCAAAACAGGGCACGTTACTACGTCGGAAATAAATCTAGTGCCTCTGCGCCATACCTCGCAATCACAATACAGCGTATAGTGGCGGCTGCTTCCTACCAGTATTAATAATGTTCTGTCCTGCTCCATTCCCGTAATGAGAAGCGGAAAGCTGACCGTCTCTATGGCTCTTCTAATCGCTATTATTTTGTTCTAAGATTCTTATGCGAAATACAAGATGGTGGTAAGATAAGTAGTACTCTACAAGTACAGGTTCTCTAAATTCATCCAACAGTGCATGGTGAGATCTATGCCTTCTGTCCTTCAATGATTCACATTTAAATTCCCTCAACATTCGTGTTACACTTTCGTATGGGCTACGTCGACCTGCACTAACATAGCCGCGCGTCTCTGATTCGTTCTATGTCTACTGTCGTTCTTATTTGGTGAGATCTCTGAACATTAGAACAATACACTAGAAGTGATCACACTAGCCCCTTGTATTCGATTTCCTCTACCGGTACACTGCATTTTCCGCAGAACCCATCCAACGAATCTAAGCCTTTCATTCGCCTTACCTACCACTGATTTTACGCGATTGTCGCGCTTCATATCGCTCCTTACTCTTACCCCTCAATACTTATACGATGCGATGCGTTCAGGATGTTTATTGATAAACTCTTAATCGAATACCGTTGGGTTCTTCCTGCATTAGCTGACATTTATCTATGTACGAGGAGAGCTGGCATTCGTTAAACCAAGCGGAATTTTTATCCAAGTCTCTCTCCATTTCCTTACGATCGTTCAACGACGTTACATTATTGTAGACAACAGCATCGGCAACTAACAGTCTTATAGTGTGTGTTGATCCTATGTGACAAATGTACACTGAGAACATTAGAATTCCATTACGGTACCTTAGGGCTCAACGGCTGCTACTTTCGTTGCTGAAGAATCTTCTTTTTCCACTACAACGTATGGGTTATGTTAGTCAAATATTTATCGAGACAAACACATATTTGAAAAAAGAAAACCATCTTGTTTATTATTCAACGATGTGATGCAGTGTCGAAGGCCTTTCTGAAATCTAAGAAAATGGAATCTGTCTGTTAATCTGCATCTATTGTTTTTACGATGTATCTAAACGAAGAACGTTGTGTTTCAAACGAGTGGTTTTACGTGAATCCGTGATGACTTCAAGGAAAGATTTAGCCTTTCGGGAACGTCGTAATGTTTAACCCTTGAGTATGCTTTAGTAAGCTGCAATAGATGGACGCCTGTGATATTCGTTTGTAATACTAAGCATCCGATCCTTCATCCTCTTTGTAACCTGAAGTGACCTACACCCTTTTCCAGTCTCGTGGGATTATTCGTTGCGCAAGTAGATACTGGATGAATATGAGCTAGGAAAGGAGCTAATTCAGCAGCGTATTTGGTGGAAAATCAAGCTGGAATTTCGCTGCAGTCTGGTGCATGGTTTCTTTTAGCAGTCTTAATTATTTTTCAACACTGAGGGTGCTAATATCAGTATCTTATTTGTGAGGCGGTGTGGTGGTCAAACGTTGGTGCAGTAGTATCCTCATATTTCAGTAGCGTTTTAAATATGGTATTTAATATTTTTGCTATGCCAACGGCCTTGCCTCGTTGAATACACTGGTTCTCGTCAGATCACCAAAATCAAGGAAATTCAGGCGTGTCCAGTACTTGGATGGGTAACAGTCTGGGCACTCCACCTGCCGTTAGCTGCTTTCCCTTTGCCTTTGGTGTAAGGGACAGGAGAGATGATGACGTGAAGCCTCTGATCACCAGTTTTTGTGCTAATGTTCTAAATTAAAATCCAAATCGCTCCTAAGAGTCTCATGAAGTGAGGGTATGTGACCCTTAACCCCTACCAGAAATACTTAAAGACTCAGATCTCATACATAGCGATGGAAAAATGCTTTGTGCATGAAGGATTGCAAAATCCTTTCCAGTTAAGAGACTGAACATGCCCGTCGGGGTCTCCCAGCAGACAATGCCATACCACTTTACTTTTTAGGGTCCCATGCCGCAATAGGTAAAAACGGTGCTGTTATAGGGTCAATTGGATGACCGTCACTCCGTCTCGCTGTCCGACTGTTAAAACCCATTTTTCTCAGGACTAGGTAGAGGTACCAAGTTGAAATTTATATCACATACTCAGGGATATGGTCCCTTGGAGTTGTGATGCACGGATGCACCAGTTTCTGCTAAGAGTTGTCTATCAGCTTCTCTGTAGCCTCTTTTGAAGGGAGAGTGTGGTGATCTCTGTTTTCGCAACATTCTTCAAGTGGAACCACTAAACCAAGGTCATGGATGAAAGTGAGTGGTGCGTTACATTACAATCATATATATAGACACGAAAAAAGTGTATTATAGAGTTTTAGATGCAGCAAGATGATAAGCAGCCTGCACTGGAACGTAATGGCGCGGATTCTTCATTAGCATCACCACCCCAAGGAAGTTTCGTCAGGTGGAGAAACAAAACACGAAATGTAATTGTGAACCAGCCGTCTGAAGATGAACCTATCAGTTCGAAACTGGTAACGGCGCTGCTTAAATAAATAAATAGCATTGTAAAAAGTGGCTGGTTGCTGTAATCTTCTATGTAAGAGTCAACCTATATTTTGTACACAGTCACGGGCTCAAATGGTCAGTTTTTCACAAAATAGCAGTACTAAGTGTTTCTTTAACGGTAGTTGGTTCAAACTGAATCAGATGTTAGTGGTGCTGACAGCAGACTCAAAATACTTTGCTACGTCAAACACGCAAGATCCTAGATCTGATAAATACAAGAAGAGACACAGAAATTAAAATGAGCAACCTACACGCAGTATATGAAGACGGTATCTGTTCTTTCGGACATGTCCGAAAGAACAGATACCAGCTTCATATAGTTAAGGCTAACCGGCTGTTGACCTCCTCCTTCTGCGCGGATGCACACGTATTGCCCGAACTCTTACGGGACTCCGGTAAGATTGTCTGCCGCGAGTAATGAGTGTAATCC
This sequence comes from Schistocerca americana, assembly GCF_021461395.2. Lineage (NCBI taxonomy): Eukaryota > Metazoa > Arthropoda > Insecta > Orthoptera > Acrididae > Schistocerca > Schistocerca americana. The sequence goes on from NC_060130.1 coordinate 695,064,052, forward strand.
GCAGGAGCACTATGAATGTAGTGTGTGGACATTAAGTTGGGAATGTGGGTCTCACGGGGAGCGTGCAAGGGATAAGTCCCTGCAGTCGCACTATCCTCTGTGCCCTCGGTGGCTCAGATGGATAGCGCGTCTACCATGTGAGCAAGAGATCCCGGGTTCGAGTCACGGTCGGGGCACACATTTTCAACTGTCCCTGTTGATGTACATCAACGCCCGTCGGCAGCGTAGGGTCTCGATTTAATTATCATTTCATACACACAGTACCTATTAACTGCTTACTTCCAAGCACAAACACGCCAATAAAACTGAGCTAAGCGCAATGCACAGACTTAAGGCCCTGACAACTGTAAGATTCTACGCAACTAGTGCTGAAACCACAGAATCTGAGGAAATATGTCACGAAAGGTGAAAGTATAGTAGCCTTAGACTAACTACTAGTCAGTCATGTTTTAAAATTGTCTAGGAGAAGGTATGTGATAATATAATTTAGAAGTATTACATAGGGCTAGTTTTAGGCAGAAGAAATGGTAGGACACGTTTATTGTATTGACATATGGAACGAAGAAGTTCAAGACTTAATGGAACAGCTAAACTGCATCTAGCGTAACAAAGAAAATCACGATGACCACGTTGCCCACCTACCTTTCCTAGCTATATTAGTTCAGAGAAGAACGATCGAGTTCCTTGGCCAAGGTGTGCATAGATTATTCACAAATATCGACCTCTGTCTCTAAGCCTCGAGCCATCACCATTCGTCAAAACTAAATGCCGTGCTGAGGTATCTGATTCATAGCGTTCACACACTATCAAAAAAGGCGAGCCTCTCAGAAAATCTAAAAAACCTACGAATAGTGGTTCAGAGGAATGACAACACAAGTATCGTGGTGCCGGACTCTAGTTTATAGAACAACGTAATGAAATATACGAAAGACGGTACAGGTAAAACAAGTAACGAGAGAGTGAAGTTTAAGATTAAACAAGGCTTGGGCTCCATTACTCAGTTCATAAGGTCTCGTCCGTCAGGACTGGAAAACATCGTTGATGTCTGCGTTTCATAGTATACACTCCTGGAAATTGAAATAAGAACACCGTGAATTCATTGTCCCAGGAAGGGGAAACTTTATTGACACATTCCTGGGGTCAGATACATCACATGATCACACTGACAGAACCACAGGCACATAGACACAGGCAACAGAGCATGCACAATGTCGGCACTAGTACAGTGTATATCCACCTTTCGCAGCAATACAGGCTGCTATTCTCCCATGGAGACGATCGTAGAGATGCTGGATGTAGTCCTGTGGAACGGCTTGCCATGCCATTTCCACCTGGCGCCTCAGTTGGACCAGCGTTGGTGCTGGACGTGCAGACCGCGTGAGACGACGCTTCATCCAGTCCCAAATATGCTCAATGGGGGACAGATCCGGAGATCTTGCTGGCCAGGGTAGTTGACTTACACCTTCTAGAGCACGTTGGGTGGCACGGGATACATGCGGACGTGCATTGTCCTGTTGGAACAGCAAGTTCCCTTGCCGGTCTAGGAATGGTAGAACGATGGGTTCGATGACGGTTTGGATGTACCGTGCACTATTCAGTGTCCCCTCGACGATCACCAGTGGTGTACGGCCAGTGTAGGAGATCGCTCCCCACACCATGATGCCGGGTGTTGGCCCTGTGTGCCTCGGTCGTATGCAGTCCTGATTGTGGCGCTCACCTGCACGGCGCCAAACACGCATACGACCATCATTGGCACCAAGGCAGAAGCGACTCTCATCGCTGAAGACGACGCGTCTCCATTCGTCCCTCCATTCACGCCTGTCGCGACACCACTGGAGGCGGGCTGCACGATGTTGGGGCGTGAGCGGAAGACGGCCTAACGGTGTGCGGGACCGTAGCCCAGCTTCATGGAGACGGTTGCGAATGGTCCTCGCCGATACCCCAGGAGCAACAGTGTCCCTAATTTGCTGGGAAGTGGCGGTGCGGTCCCCTACGGCACTGCGTAGGATCCTACGGTCTTGGCGCGCATCCGTGCGTCGCTGCGGTCCGGTCCCAGGTCGACGGGCACGTGCACCTTCCGCCGACCACTGGCGACAACATCGATGTACTGTGGAGACCTCACGCCCCACGTGTTGAGCAATTCGGCGGTACGTCCACCCGGCCTCCCGCATGCCCACTATACGCCCTCGCTCAAAGTCTGTCAACTGCACATACGGTTCACGTCCACGCTGTCGCGGCATGCTACCAGTGTTAAAGACTGCGATGGAGCTCCGTATGCCACGGCAAACTGGCTGACACTGACGGCGGCGGTGCACAAATGCTGCGCAGCTAGCGCCATTCGACGGCCAACACCGCGGTTCCTGGTGTGTCCGCTGTGCCGTGCGTGTGATCATTGCTTGTACAGCCCTCTCGCAGTGTCCGGAGCAAGTATGGTGGGTCTGACACACCGGTGTCAATGTGTTCTTTTTTCCATTTCCAGGAGTGTAACTTCGTAGGCAAAGGAATGAAAATTTGCATAAAAGGAGAGTATCGGATCCCAGGAAATGAACTCGTCTATAAATGCTGTAGATGCGCGACACCAACGATACCTACGTCACAGTCTGGTTGCAGTCCAGGCAGCGAGAGCATATAACATAACTGCTGTAAGCATCCTAAGAAGATGACTCGTGTAGCCGCATAAACACATTGTGTAAAATAGAGTCTAAGTGAGTCTAGAAACCAGAAAGCATACCAACATGCATTAACTTTTTGGTAGCATAGTAGCAAACTGTAGCTTTTCTAACGGACCGATTGCTTACAAAATACGTATACTACCTGTATCTGATAAATTCTGTGTACTTCAAATCACGTTGAAGAAATAGACGCTTTGATCTGATACAAATAAACGGTGTGCGAATCATAGGCCGGTGTCTAGCGGGAGAGAAATAGCAGTGCTGTAAAGTGTCACCTGGTAGGCTCTTGGAAAAGACACACGTAATAACTCGTGAAAACGTACGTGGAAAATTATAGAAACAGCTATTCAGGCAGACATACAGAGGTGTTATTAAACCGCTACGTATCACTCTTGTAGAGACAATGAATATTCAATCAGACTAATAACAGACCACAGATATGCGTACAACCAACAATTCGCCCCACAGTTATGGTACGAAACTGATATACAGGGTGAGTCACCTAACATTACCGCTGGATATATTTCGTAAACCACATCAAATACTGACGAATCGATTCCACAGACCGAACGTGAGGAGAGGGGCTAGTGTAATTGGTTAATACAAACCAGAAAAAAATGCACGGAAGTATGTTTTTTAACACAAGCCTACGTTTTTTTAAATGGAACGACGTTAGTTTTGCTAGCACATCTGAACATATAAACAAATACGTAATCAGTGCCGTTTGTTGCATTGTAAAATGTTAATTACATCCGGAGATATTGTAACCTAAAGTTGACGCTTGAGTACCACTCCTCCGCTGTTCGATCGTGTGTATCGGAGAGCACCGAATTACATAGGGATCCAAAGGGAACGGTGATGGACCTTCGGTACAGACGAGACTGGAACAGCACATTACGTCCACATGCTAACACATTTTTATTGGTCTTTTTCACTGACGCACATGTACATTACCATGAGGGGTGAGGTACACGTACACACGTGGTTTCCGTTTTCAATTACGGAGTGGAATAGAGTGTGTCCCGACATGTCAGGCCAATAGATCTTCAATGTGGTGGCCACCATTTGCTGTACACAATTGCAATCTCTTGCATAATGAATGTCGTACACGCCGTAGTACATCTGGTGTAATGTCGCCGCAGGCTGCCGCAATACGTTGTTTCATATCCTCTGGGGTTGTAGGCACATCACGGTACACATTCTCATTTAACGTACCCCACAGAAAGAAGTCCAGAGGTGTAAGATCATGAGAATGGGCTGGCCAATTTATGCGTCCTCCACGTCCTATGAAACGCCCGTCGAAGATCCTGTCAAGGGTCAGCCTAGTGTTAATTGCGGAATGTGCAGGTGCACCATCATGCTGATACCACATACGTCGACGCGTTTCCCGTGGGACATTTTCGAGCAACGTTGGCAGATCATTCTGTAGAAACGCGATGTATGTTGCAGCTGTTTGGGCCCCTGCAATGAAGTGAGGACCAATGAGGTGGTCGCCAATGATTCCGCACCGTACGTTTACAGTATGGTCGCTCTACCTGTCTGAGCCAGCGAGGATTGTACACGGACCAGTAATGCATGTTCCGTAGATTCACTGCCCCGTGGTTTGTGAAACCCGCTTCATCGGTAAACAGGTAGAACTGCAACGCATTCTCTGTTAATGCCCATTGACAGAATTGCAGTCGATGACTAAAGTCATCACCATGTAAGTGCTGATGTAGCGACACATGAAACGGGTGAAGGCGGTGACGATGCAGTATGCGCATGACACTACTTTGACTCAGTCCACCGGCTCACGCAATGTCCCGTGTACTCATGTGTGGGTTCATGGCAACAGCAGCTAACACACCAACTGCACCCGCTTCTCCTGTGACGGGCCTGTTACGGACCCGTTTGCGTGCTACGATCATACCTGTTGCATACAGTTGGCGGTAGATGTTTTGCAATGTGCGGCACGTTGGATGCTCTCTGCCCGTGTACCGTTCTGCATACACCCTGCAGGCTTCAGCTGCATTTCGTCGACACTCGCCATAGATGAGTATCATCTCCGCCTTTTCAGAGTTCGAATACACCATGGTCACAGTTCCTACAACACTACACTATCACAGACGTCTGGTAACACGGTGTACTACAGTTGGTCTGCGTGCGGAGACGAATGCAGAATAACAATAACAGCAAGCGCTACATGCGGACACTGCGACAGCTAGACCAAACCACAACAGTGCACTACAGCCACACTCGTAAACACAGTCGTCATCGTAAACATGTCCCTGCAGATGCTGCTCGCCGACCGTGGCCCGTGTTTGTTACAACACGCAACTGAACGTCGGAGGTTTCAGGCGTCAACTTAAGATTACAATATCTCCGGATGTAATTAACATTTTGCAATGCAACAAACGGCACTGATTACGTATTTGTTTATATGTTCAGATGTGCTAACAAAACTAACGTGGTTCCGATAAAAAAACGTAGGTTTGTGTTAAAAAACATACTTCCGTGCATTTTTGTATGGTTTGTATTAAACAATTACACTAGCCCCTCTCCTCACGTTCGGTCTGTGGAATCGGTTCGTCAGTATTTGATGTGGTTTACGGAATATATCCTGCGGTAACGTTAGGTGACTCACCCTGTATATGGTACAATAGAACTCCGTCCACGGGCTCTGGTCCATCGGTACAAACCAACTGCGGCGTCATCCTCTGGCAATAGCGTCCTTGGGTGCAGTATGGAGCAGCGACGGGTCAGCACACCGTTCTCCCGACTGCTGTCAGTTTTCGTGACCTGGACCCGCTACTATTCGGTCAAATAGCTCTTCAGTTGGCATCACGAGGCTGAGTGCACCCAGTTCCAGTCCTCCCACCGAGGAAAAATCCCTGGCAGTGCAGGGAATCGAACCAGTGTCCTCCGCATGGCAAACACCTACGCTGACCTCCCAGCAACGGAGGTGGATGGTACAGTAAAAGGTACCATCCAAAACACAAGTTATTCTCATTTAAAGAATACAGAAGTGTGCGAAATTGTAGGATGATTACAAACAACTGTAACAGTGACCCATATTACACAAATGCATACATCCAACCATATTATAACAATGTATATATGTATGTATGTATGTATGGATGGATGGATGGATGGATGACCCACATGTCCTCGTAAGCCACTTGATCGACTTGAACCAAACTTGAAACACCTATCAACAAATAGGTGGGACTGAAAAGGGAGTGTAGCTCATTGACGCATGATTACACAGGCTTTATCTACCCAGCATTGAGAATCAGCGCACTCAGTAACTTGCAACGGACTTTATGCATAATTTCAAACCTTTGCGAAATTTTTCTCGCTAATGTGGAATCCTGCCCACTCGTGTAATATAGGGTGCCTAGGAAGCTGTTTTCTCGGATAGCTGGACAACATAAAAGCAAATCATATTAATGAAGTTTATTACAATAAATTGAATGGACAATACTTAAAGTGCATTCCTACAATGAAGTATCGCAACCAATTGGCGACGTGCAAATAATCAATGTCCTTCGATAGATACAATTTTCATGAACGCAGTTTCCCAGTTAAATAGTTAGGCTGACGGCTCGTCTTCTAATGCGGCTCTTCATGTGCGGCCCTACTAGTGCCGGTCTTCTAGTGCGTCTTTTAGTGCGGCTCTTCTAGTGCGTCTTCTAGTGTGCGCGCGAGGCTCGCTGGAGCAACGCTTATATTCTCTTCGGACAGACGCCGCTCCAGTCGTGGTGCGGTCCTAGTCAGCGTACTGTTACCTGACGTCTGCGGTTACAATCCATGCCGACGTGAAGGCGCTTGATATTACGCCGGAAGAGCTAACGATCCCTACAATGTGATGAAAAAAATTTATCGCTTATTACTGTTCTTCCTGTAAAACTGCCCCATCAGCCATGACGTTTAAATTTATTACTTCATTTCTGCTAGCTCTATTCGCAACAAATTTCGCATACAGTATCCACATATGCCGCTGAATGTACCTACAGAATTATATCAATGTACAGCACATAGCTCAGGACATACGGCGTCATGAACATTGAGGTGTTTGGAAACCTGCCACATCATGCTTGACGTTTTAATTTATTACGTCTTTAGTACTAACTCTTTTCCCAACGCATCTGTCAGACAGTACCAAAATATACCAGTGAATGTACCTGCAAAATCATATTACTGTATGACACCATTTTCAGGAAATATGGCGTGATAAGAACTGAGCTACTTGAAAACGAATCTGCAGGGTGAAATTCGCTACAAATGAAGGCGGAACATTTGTGCATATAGATATGAATTATGTTAAATATATGTTACATGTATGTGGTATGCGCATTCTCTAGTACTCACGGATACAAATCTCCTAGATCGATTTCAACCAAATCTGGTACATTAATTACTCACTTGACTTTCTTGACTTGATTTCATTCCTTTGACCCCTAAGGGGTCATAGGGCATCCAGGAGGACTCTCTTTGGCCATTTCTCTCAGTTCCACCCAGGTCTTGCCAACTCTTCTTGCTTCCACTTCCATTTTCCTCTTCTACGTTTCTCTTGGTCAGCCTTTCGTCCTTCTTCTTTGTGAATTCCATTCCAATGACTTCTTTTCAACTGCTCCATTTGGCTTTCTAAATGTGTGCCCCAGCCACCTCCATTTTCTCCCACATATCTGTACTTATACAGGTGTATGGAAAGAAATACTGTGGTGGTAAGAACCACAAGCCTGCTACTGCGGTGGTGGTGATAACTTGGTGATGAAGAATGAGAATGGTGAGGAGGAGATGAACAGAGAGGGGGAAGGAGGAGATGGACATAGACAGGGTGTAAAGGAGGTGGGCAGAGAGAAGGGGAGGACGAAATGGACAGGGAGAAGGGCTGTAGGTGATGGGCAGCAATTGGAGGGGAGGAGAGGTTGAACACAGGGCGAAGGACGAGATGGACTAACAGAAGACTGAAAGAAATACGTATCTGGGCAACGGTGGATACTCAACAAGTATTATAAAAATGTATTATGTATGTATGTATGTTTCACATCTTCTTTTAAACTAATGGACCAATTTCATCCAAACGTGGTGCTCATATCACTTACTGTCTGGGAAGAATCGCTATGGGGGTAACAACCAAATATCAGTCAAAGAAGTAGGAATGGGGTCGGGGTGAAAAAGCGTAGCTCACGACGTGCGAATATCCAAACTTTATTCATTAAGTATTTGACATGAGAGCACTTAGAGCCTTTTAACAATCTTTACCCATAATTCGAAATTTTTGCTCCCTAACAACCTCCACAAAATGATGAAAGGGAGAAACTTTATTGCATACCTCATCTCCGCTGTACGTGCAGGAAAACTGTAGTATCATGTATGATGTTTTAATTTGTTATTCATTACTACTAACTGCATTCGCGACACACTTTGCAGACGATATTCCTATATACCACTGAATACATATCCAAAATTCTTTCACTGCACGACACATAGTTGAGGAGAAATGGCGTCATAAACACGAAGATGCGTAAAAAACTGCCACATCATGGATAACGTTTAAATTTATGACTGATTTGCTACTAACTGCATTTGCAACAAATTTTGCAGACGGTATCCATGTCTGCCGCTAAATATACCTACAAGATGCGAAGATGCGTAAAAAACTGCCACATCATGGATAATGTTTAAATTGATGACTGATTTGCTACTAACTGCATTTGCAACAAATTTTGCAGACGGTATCCATGTCTGCCGCTAAGTATACCTACAAGATTATAATGTTGTACGAGACATATATTTTAGGAGATGTGAACGACATGAATGTTGAGCTGCCTGAAAACGGAACTGCAGGGCGAAAATTGTCTATAGACGCAGGTGAATATACGTGTACAAATATGTGCGAAATATGTTATATACCCACATAATTATATGGCACATGTGTATGTGGGCAAAGTCGTGGAAAAATAACGCCTCCTGAACCCCTGAACCGATTTCAACCATAGTTGGTACATATATTACTTATTATCAGTAATGCAATAGTGTGTAGGTAAGAAACATCAGCCGGCCGAAGTGGCCGAGCGGTTATAGGCGCTTCAGTCTGGAACCGCGTGACCGCTACGGTCGCAGGTTCGAATCCTGCCTCGGGCATGGATGTGTGTGTCGTCCTTAGGTTAGTTAGGTTTAAGTAGTTCTACAAATGGCTCTGAGTCCCATAGTACTCAGAGCCATTTGAACCTATTTTTTGAAGAAACATCAACCACCAATTAGGGTGAGAGTGACAACCTAGAGACAGAACGGAGAAGATGAGGAGACAGAGAGTGGCAAGAAGGAGATGGCCCCAGATATGGAGGAGGAGGAGGAGATGGACAGAGACAGTGCAGGGGGAAATGGATGGGGAAAGGGAAGAGTAGGAGATGGACAGAGAGAGGGTAGAGTAGGAGATACAGGGGGTGAAGAGGAGATAAAGGGGCAGGAGGGGATGGACAGAGTTATAAGAAGCAGATGGATAGAGAGTGGGGAGTAGTAGATGGAAAGAGAGAGGGAGGAGTAGCAGATGGACAGAGAGAGGGAAAGGAGGAGATGGAAAGAGAGTCAGGGGTGGCGGAGGTGGTTAGGGACAGAGTGAAGAAGGAGATAGAAAGAGAGGGGGCTGCGGAGACGGTCCGAGAGAGGGTGATAGGAGGAGATGGACTAATAGAATTTATATACGTACACTCCTGGAAATGGAAAAAAGAACACATTGACACCGGTGTGTCAGACCCACCATACTTGCTCCGGACACTGCGAGAGGGCTGTACAAGCAATGATCACACGCACGGCACAGCGGACACACCAGGAACCGCGGTGTTGGCCGTCGAATGGCGCTAGCTGCGCAGCATTTGTGCACCGCCGCCGTCAGTCTCAGCCAGTTTGCCGTGGCATACGGAGCTCCATCGCAGTCTTTAACACTGGTAGCATGCCGCGACAGCGTGGACGTGAACCGTATGTGCAGTTGACGGATTTTGAGCGAGGGCGTATAGTGGGCATGCGGGAGGCCGGGTGGACATACCGCCGAATTGCTCAACACGTGGGGCGTGAGGTCTCCACAGTACATCGATGTTGTCGCCAGTGGTCGGCGGAAGGTGCACGTGCCCGTCGACCTGGGACCGGACCGCAGCGACGCACGGATGCACGCCAAGACCGTAGGATCCTACGCAGTGCCGTAGGGGACCGCACCGCCACTTCCCAGCAAATTAGGGACACTGTTGCTCCTGGGGTATCGGCGAGGACCATTCGCAACCGTCTCCATGAAGCTGGGCTACGGTCCCGCACACCGTTAGGCCGTCTTCCGCTCACGTCCCAACATCGTGCAGCCCGCCTCCAGTGGTGTCGCGACAGGCGTGAATGGAGGGACGAATGGAGACGTGTCGTCTTCAGCGATGAGAGTCGCTTCTGCCTTGGTGCCAATGATGGTCGTATGCGTGTTTGGCGCCGTGCAGGTGAGCGCCACAATCAGGACTGCATACGACCGAGGCACACAGGGCCAACACCCGGCATCATGGTGTGGGGAGCGATCTCCTACACTGGCCGTACACCACTGGTGATCGTCGAAGGGACACTGAATAGCGCACGGTACATCCAAACCGTCATCGAACCCATCGTTCTACCATTCCTAGACCGGCAAGGGAACTTGCTGTTCCAACAGGACAATGCACGTCCGCATGTATCCCGTGCCACCCAACGTGCTCTAGAAGGTGTAAGTCAACTACTCTGGCCAGCAAGATCTCCGGATCTATCCCCCATTGAGCATGTTTGGGACTGGATGAAGCGTCGTCTCACGCGGTCTGCACGTCCAGCACGACCGCTGGTCCAACTGAGGCGCCAGGTGGAAATGGCATGGCAAGCCGTTCCACAGGGCTACATCCAACATCTCTACGATCGTCTCCATGGGAGAATAGCAGCCTGCATTGCTTCGAATGGTGGATATACACTGTACTAGTGCCGACATTGTGCATGCTCTGTTGCCTGTGTCTATGTGCCTGTGGTTCTGTCAGTGTGATCATGTGATGTATCTGACTCCAGGAATGTGTCAATAAAGTTTCCCCTTCCTGGGACAATGAATTCACGGTGTTCTTATTTCAATTTCCAGGAGTGTATATACCTGGGCAACGCCGGGTATTCGGCTAGTTTAGTAAAATACTTCAAATGGCTCAAATGGCTCTGAGCACTATGGGACTTAACAGCTGTGGTCATCAGCCCCTAGAACTGAGAACTACTTAAACCTAACTAACCTAAGGACATCACACACATCCATGCCCGAGGCAGGATTCGAACCTGCGACCGTAGCAGTCGCGCGGTTCCAGACTGCGCGCCTAGAACCGCGAGACCACCGCGGCCGGCTCAGAGCCATTTGAACCATTTTTTTCGTACACTTCAACAGTCAACAGGGGATAATAATGGAGCGAACTCCTACATCTCTTTGTTTTAAATAAAGACTCCCAAACTAAAATTGCTAGAATACAACAATATTGAAACTTATAAGAATAATTTCTGAACCACTATTTCAGTGCTTGGTTTGGACAATGAAGGATGCATTCTACATCTATCATTATCAAACCACCTTCCGATGAGTGCGAAGGGTTCCTCCGGTACCGCTATAATTTCAGATCCAACAAAATGTGCTTATGTGGAAAACTAGGCCAGAGAAAGGCGGGATCGCAATACCTTGAATAAGACCACTCTTCGTAAAACATTTGCATATTATACTAAATTGTACTCGACTGGCACAGGTTGGCAGAGAGCTGTGTTTCGTACTCGAAAAGGATGGTTCATAAATAGTGAGAGCTACAGGGGACGGAGGAAACTACTTTGCAGACAGAATAGAAATACCTATTTAATGCGCGCCTGGAATGTGGTATGCACACCAAGTGGAAACGAGCAAACAGAGAGTAAGACGCGAGAGGTATCAAGCAGGATGTACAATAAGAGAAGGGGAAGCTCAGGTTCCTATACTGCGTAAAAGATTGGACGTAAAGTGAAGTCCAGGGGGCTGCAGGTACGCAGAAGAGCACCTCCGGCGGCGAAAGGCAAGAAATGGTTTTCCACTGGATCCTAATGTGAGCGAGGGCACCTCCACTCTAGGTCTGCTGCTTAAGGAAGCAGGAAGCCATTATTCAGACAGCTATGCAGCAATTGAAGATCATTAAATATCGAGTCTTCTGTTAGACATGCAAGGTTCTGTTTTCTGAAACGCGAAACAAGAGAATACGCGCAATAGTCCTCTTGCAGCTCATACACGACGAAAAGTAAAATAAGTAAAAAACAGCAGGATGTAAAACAGTCTTCGGGATTTCGATAGGCAATAAATGTAAATTTGAAAGAAAATATCGCATTGTCTATTAGCGGTACTTCTCGCTGGAACAATATCGTGCGGAAGCACTTTTCCAGTACTTAAGCCAACGAGCTCGGTACATTTCTCGTCATTCGCATCAATGATATGTTTCTTTAGCGAGGCATAGTTGATAAATGAAAGAACAGAGTCGATAAATGCATATAATCCCGTATGGTTGACGGAAGTGGCAGAAAAGAGAGAGAATCGAGGTACAGAGGGAAAGAAAGACAGGGAGAAAGAAACATAACTTTGGATTTCAGTAGTAGCATGTAGCCCACGCCTTCCAAAAGCACCCTCCAAAACTGCTTAACGCTCTCATTCCAGTCGACATTTCAAAAAGACTGTACTCACGCTTGATATGGGCTCACTATCTGGTGGTTATAAACTATATACTTTACCCTGTGATTTTTTTTCCTCTCGTAGTCATCTTCTCGGTGATGAAATTCTTCCAATTTTGCGTTTAGAACTTGCCAACTCAGGCTACAGAGGCTATAGAAACACTGTTTACTAAGATTTAGTTACTTTTGCCATAGAGTCACTAGTCTTGGATTTTTACTCGCTGAATCATTAGTCCTAAACGTACCAACTGGTGCCTTCTCTAGTACGCGGGTTAAGTACCCTGGAGCTTCCGTATCCACGAGAGAAATCCTCTTGAAAAAACAGCATACTAATAAACCCAGAACGTACTTTTAATTAATAGCTAGTAGTAACGTAGAAACATGTGCAGCTAACGAAATGAATTTCATGCTTCGCAAAAATTAGTGCGAAGAAGCCTATTTACTTTCACCTCGACTTTCATACACGTACAGGCCAAGACAAGCCTAGACTATCATTAGTTTGCGTCACTCTTTTTTTGTACGCTAATTCCACGAAGAGCTCTGACACAGACATATACAGGAAGAAAAATATCAAACTACTTAAACAGGAGATTTTTAGCCCACTGCACAAATGACATGATTAGGAACATGGGTTTGCACAGAATATGACAACCATACTGTAACTCTATTATGTCTAAGATAATCAGTGATTCTACGAATTTTCGGCAGATTTAATTAGCGCATAACTGAACTCGTTACTTGTAGCAAGTTGGAACAGCGAGCTAGGAACAAAGTAGTTAAGCCGGCCGGTGGAATCCTATGGCAGCAGCAACGACGGAAAGTTGTTCATTCATTCGCACATATTCGGCCATTTACGTTTCGACATCTGTCCATTTATTCTGGACTGCACTTAACGGATAAAATATTTAAAAACAGGGTACTGCCATGCGACGCCAGTGCGACCTTTCTGACAAGTATGCATGCTGTGTGATTTGGAAGATTACACTCTAGTTCAGCTAGGCTGAAACACCAAACATCCATCTTTAGGACAAAAGATTAGTGAAAATATGACAGATATGAGCTAACGTAGATTTAAGAGAGAAGACTCAGCGGTACTGTCAGATACAGTCTGGTTCCACGTACAGTTTCACTGCGTATTTACAGAGCAGGTCGCTAGTGTTGGACTGTTCCATATCAATCCAACAGCTTAGAATGAAGTATGTGGAATATATAACAGGAATTTTGACCGTGTGTCACCACAGGAAAAGAAAATCATATATAAATATTTGTAAAAATATCTTAATATGTAGTGTGCAGTCTCATTTACACAGTAAAATTTATTAAACGACCGGATTGGAATGTCAAGAATTCGTTTTCCAGTTTCGCTTAGGGATGAAGCCACCACTACGTCACAGATCTCAACAGCTCTTTGTAAAGTATCTGCGACGACGTGGAGGCTTCACCGCTAACTGAAACGTAAATATGGATGCTTCATAATACAAACAGATCGTTTAATGACTTTTGCTGTGGAAGTGAGCCTGTACACAACATACATAATTCTGACCACTGACTGCTGTTCCGCGTTATCAAGGAAAACATTCTATTAATCTGCAGTAAGAATTTTGGCGTTCAAAAACGTAAAATTGACACACTCTACGTCGGTTCTTTCCGAACTAATTAGCGAAACGTGTCACAAATCATCTTTCTTTAACCGTGCGAGTTTTAAGCCTAAAATTCGAGAATACTGCCATTCTCGTTCACCAGTACTGCCGACGAAGTAAGCGCAGCAGACAACAAATTTATCAGCCCCAGAAGACATCAGAGTGTAGCAATGGTCTCAATTCGGCTAAGAATGGAGTCTTCAGGGACGCCATATCCAGGTCAAGCCACTTACTGATGGTTAGGTACCGTTGAGCTACCAAACTGCGTTTCACTCGCTGTTCCACATAGTTTCAGACAATTTATGTGGGATTGACATCGGAGGTTTAGTAGGCCATACGAGTTGTGATACGGTGCCTGGGTGTTCTTCATTCTAGGGACGTACACGTGCAGCCTGTGAACACGCCTGTTGTCATCTTAGAAGACGGGAGTGCTCACAGCATTTTCATCATTACAAAAATTTAAATGTCTTACGGCATTGTTGGTAGAGATATCCCGCCGGGTGGCTTCATCCACCTGTCGGAAAGGGTGTTCTGTCTCTGCGGACACTGGCCCCGTCTTATGTGTGTTTGTAGAGTGTAGACGTGTGTAATGGATGTGTGGACAGTGTAGTGTTATATTTGCATTTTACGATGAATGAAGGGAGACGGTGAAACACAGTGCCGGCACATAGTCTGCTCCTCTCGAATAACATGAAGGTGGCCGCCAAGCTTAACGTCCCTATTCAACTGACGGAACACCATAAACAGTGTCACTTGCCCTCACACCATGAGACACTGTGGAGAGGTTTGAAATTTACTCCAGGACGCTGAAGCGAAGACTGGTGATCAGGTACTTCACGCCAGCACGTCTCGTAACATTCCCGGCCAAATAATATCATTTAAAATTTCATTCACCGCCAGGATTCGATCCAGAGTACCCCAAAGTCAAGCACCACCGGGGCTTGCGTCTCCAACCTGAGATACGGAGGCTAGTTATGCTCCTAATGAAGATGTAGAAATAAGATCAACGCTAGGTCACCAAGAATGTTGAAATAAATGTATTAGTTCATACCTGCTGGAGCCATAATGAGCGGCCCCAAGTCACCGCACGGAAAACACCTCCAAAACATCACAGAGCCATCTCGGAACTAAACCATGCCAGCTAGACACAGCGCGTTAAACGCCTCATTCGACCGTGACTTGCTTGATGCATTGGATCATTTAAAAAGAGACGACTTCGCGACTCGTCTGACCACACTGCACACCTCCAGTCAACTGCTGTCCAGTTTCTGTGCAGTTTTGCCCACTGAAGACGCGCCACTAGGAGCAATGTCTTTAACGAGGTATCTGACTCAAAACGTCCATTGCATGCAATTCGCGTCGCAATGTTCGCTTGGAAACATTAAAATTGACCTACATTCGCTTACAGCAACAATTCCTATAGGGCTTGAAACTGACTGCCATTGACAAAGCGTGACCCTCGTCTTCGAATCCCATCGGTTTGGATTCTTTTGGTTATTAACACGGTTCTTACGCCGTGTTATACTTCTGCGAGTGGTACAACATACCTTTCAGACAAGTTGAACAGTCCGCGTTGGTACACTAACCGACCACTTCAATCACGGTGTGATCGTGGACACATCGAAACAAAATACACTCCTGGAAATGGAAAAAAGAACACATTGACACCGGTGTGTCAGACCCACCATACTTGCTCCGGACACTGCGAGAGGGCTGTACAAGCAATGATCACACGCACGGCACAGCGGACACACCAGGAACCACGGTGTTGGCCGTCAAATGGCGCTAGCTGCGCAGCATTTGTGCACCGCCGCCGTCAGTGTCAGCCAGTTTGCCGTGGCATACGGAGCTCCATCGCAGTCTTTAACACTGGTAGCATGCCGCGACAGCGTGGACGTCAACCGTATGTGCAGTTGACGGACTTTGAGCGAGGGCGTATAGTGGGCATGCGGGAGGCCGGGTGGACGTACCGCCGAATTGCTCAACACGTGAGGCGTGAGGTCTCCACAGTACATCGATGTTGTCGCCAGTGGTCGGCGGAAGGTGCACGTGCCCGTCGACCTGGGACCGGACCGCAGCGACGCACGGATGCACGCCAAGACCGTAGGATCCTACGCAGTGCCGTAGGGGACCGCACCGCCACTTCCCAGCAAATTAGGGACACTGTTGCTCCTGGGGTATCGGAGAGGACCATTCGCAACCGTCTCCATGAAGCTGGGCTACGGTCCCGCACACCGTTAGGCCGTCTTCCGCTCACGCCCCAACATCGTGCAGCCCGCCACCAGTGGTGTCGCGACAGGCGTGAATGGAGGGACGAATGGAGACGTGTCGTCTTCAGCGATGAGAGTCGCTTCTGCCTTGGTGCCAATGATGGTCGTATGCGTGTTTGGCGCCGTGCAGGTGAGCGCCACAATCAGGACTGCATACGACCGAGGCACACAGGGCCAACACCCGGCATCATGGTGTGGGGACGCGATCTCCTACACTGGCCGTACACCACTGGTGATCGTCGAGGGGACACTGAATAGCGCACGGTACATCCAAACCGTCATCGAACCCATCGTTCTACCATTCCTAGACCGGCAAGGGAACTTGCTGTTCCAACAGGACAATGCACGTCCGCATGTATCCCGTGCCACCCAACGTGCTCTAGAAGGTGTAAGTCAACTACCCTGGCCAGCAGCATCTCCGGATCTGTCCCCCATTGAGCATGTTTGGGACTGGATGAAGCGTCGTCTCACGCGGTCTGCACGTCCAGCACGAACGCTGGTCCAACTGAGGCGCCAGGTGGAAATGGCATGGCAAGCCGTTCCACAGGACTACATCCAGCATCTCTACGATCGTCTCCATGGGAGAATAGCAGCCTGCAATGCTGCGAAAGGTGGATATACACTGTACTAGTGCCGACATTGTTCATGCTCTGTTGCCTGTGTCTATGTGCCTGTGGTTCTGTCAGTGTGATCATGTGATGTATCTGACCCCAGGAATGTGTCAATAAAGTTTCCCCTTCCTGGGACAATGAATTCACGGTGTTCTTATTTCAATTTCCAGGAGTGTAGTTAAAAAATGGCTCTGAGCACTATGGGACTTAACATCTGTGGTCATCAGTCCCCTAGAACTTAGAACTACTTAAACCTAACTAACCTAAGGACATCACACACATCCATGCCCGAGGCAGGATTCGAACCTGCGACCGTAGTATTCGCGCGGTTCCGGACTGCGCGCCTAGAACCGCTAGACCACCGCGGCCGGCAACAAAATATTTCTTTTATCGCATTCTCTCACATGTCGATCTATCTTTACTGCACCGATTCTATACAACCGACAGGCACTGATATGAATTAGGTCAGCAGTCGAGGGTCACATGACTGCCTGGTAGCAATTTGACATCATCTGCACTTACAGCACTGTACAGTGTGCTCCTTTGAGTGAGTGAGAAACAGTTTGTCCGATGAGCTTACTCTATCCATATCACTCACTAATACACTGTAAAGCAAGCTCAACATTGAATAATTATCTGAAAAATTTTTTTTAGTAAAATACGTTTTATATCGGACTAAGAAGTATAAAATAATTTATCCTAGCCCTATGCAGATAGGTAACCATATGCAGACAGTCCCAGAAATTTGTGCTTGTGAATTATAAGAGTTATAACAAAAAAAGTGGAGCACATACGATACATAAAAGATGAATGAATAGTTCACCCCTAAGTATTATCTGTTGGGCAACGGCCTTGCCGTAGTGGAAACACCGGTTCCCGTCAGATCACCGAAGTTAAGCGCTGTCGTGCGTGGCCGGCACTTGGATGGGTGACCATCCGGGCCGTCATGCACTGTTGCCATTTTTCGGGCTGCACTCAGCCTCGTGATGCCAATTGAGGAGCTACTCGACTGAATAGTAGCGGCTCCGGTCAAAGAAAACCATCATAACGACTGGGAGAGTGGTGTGCTGCCCACACGCCCCTCCTATCCGCATCCTCAGCTGAGGATAACACGGCTGTCGGATGGTCCCGATGGGCCACTTGTGGCCTGACGACGGAGTGCTTGTTGCTTTAAGTATTATCTGTTGCATTGTCGCCACGTTTTAGGTTACAAATCTTAAAAGTATTGTCATAGCTATTAAAAATTAACATACATAAATTATCAGGACTATCTGTATGAGGCTAGGAGAAATTATTTTTGACTTTTTAGTCTGACTAAAAAATGCTTTACATTTAAAATTTATATTTGTTTAAGTAATTATTTTATGGTTTTTAGTCTTGCACGTGTAAAATTTCTTAATGGTTTTTAAAAATTTTGAGGGTCTTATATTTTAATTAAATAATTACTTGTATATAGACAAGCATTTCACAGACATTTTCACTTGTGTATACGAGGGTTGGAACTTAAGTAGTGGCAACTATTTATTCATAACTGATACAAAAAAGTTACATGTTTGCACCTGTTTCTGTCCTTCAAAGTAGTCACCAGCGTTGGGTAGAAATTGTTGCCAGAGATATGGAAGACGTAGTCTACCGTTAGCACAGCCTGTTCTGTTGATGGTGTGAATGGTGCTATCTACTGCCTATCGAATCTTACGCCGTATCCTAACACTGGATGAGACATGGGCCACATCATACCAGCCAAAAGTGACACGCCAGTCCAAGGAATGGCGTCGTTATGGGTCGCCGCGAAACTCGAAAGTGTGTCAGAGCCCTAGTATGGCGAAAGTTATGGTGGTTCTCGTGTACGACTGTGATGGTGTTATCCTAACGAATTACGTACCTCCACGGCAGGCCTTCAATGCATAGTATTACTGTTCATTTTTGGAACATAACCTGCGATAAGCTTTGCGAAAGAAGCGGTGACACTTTCTACGCAACCCACATCATTTTGCACGACAATGCGCGGGCGCATACAGCGCTAGCTGTGGCTGCTCTGTTCGGTCAATGGGACTGGGAAGTACTGTACTATCCACCATACTCGCTGGACTTAAGTCCTTGTGACTTTGATTTGATTCCGAAGATGAAGGAACCACTTCGTGGCATTCGCTTCAGAACTGTTCCAGAGATTCAACAGGCACTAGACCGCTCCATTCGCACCATCAACAAAACAGGCTCTGCTAACAGTATACTACGCCTTCCACATCGCTGGCAACGGGCTCTACACAACGTTGGTGACTACTTTGAAGGACAGTAACAGGTGCAAACATGTAACTCTTTTGTATTGGTTGTGAATAAATAGTTGATAGTTGCCACTATTTAAGTTCCAAGCCTCGTACATATGTTATACGTATTGCACACATCCCCCTGCTCCTGTTTCTGTTCATCTCCTCTTTCCTCCTCTGTCTGCACAGATGTGTCTATACACTTGCGTACCACATGGAAAACATTCCAACACTACCTGGACAACACACCGGTCGTGCAGGGCAGTCGAGAAATCAGGTGTTACCCAACCATTTCACAACCAATCCTACCCACACTGAACGAACTGACAAGAAAGTGAGTTAATTATTCATTGTCGTCCAGTTCTGAGATACCTTTAGAATTTAAAGCCGCCACCTCACTGGGTAGTTCGTTTGAAATCAGATGCAAGATTTGTACCAAATGGACAGATAGACAAGAAAGGGACCTAATAAAAAGTTGTTGGAAACACAATGTTGTGGACGCTTATATAGCACAATCTACAGCAGTGTACTGTTTGGAGGGGGTGACTAATATTTTGTTTCTGGCGAGCTTAGTCTATAAAACTATTGTGCATAGTTTTCGTTGCACTCCATGTGCAATTTGAAATTGAGTCAGATTATGTATTTTCAAGTTTCAGTCTGTCTTGAGTGCGAATCAAATTCTGAAGCATAAAACAACACAGAGAGATCGGTGGAAGATTTGCTGTGGCTTCCTGCTCTAGGCATACGTTTCTTAAACACTCGCTTTTTCTAAGACGCATCACATTCGTGGAAAAACTGAATGCCTCATCGACTTAGAAAAAGTTTTTAAAAAATTGAATTGCCGACTTGATTGTACAATATGATTTTCAAGATCTTATGCGTGATTTAATGCTTGTCGCACACTGCTTAAATGTTGTAGAGAAAGATATGAGTGTTTGGCACTGGCTCAAGGTTTCTATGGGATCAGCCAGCCCTTATACACGTTGGCCCAAAAGTCACGATGCGCATATAACTGAGAATAATTTTTTCATTTATCATTAGTTATCACTGATATGTCGCAGACTTAAAGACGGAGCATGGTCAGTCTCCCTGCCTTCCTCTGTCAGGATTTGAAATAAACGGATGGAGAGAAGAATAAATAAAAACTTACTTACAATTATAAACGCTGCGTAACTTTTGAGTCACTCTGCATATAGTTACATTTTCTTCTTCTTTCAGTTACATTTCATGTTTCGATTATTTTAAAGGGTGTTGAAAATGAGAGCAATCAAACACATTAGTGTCTCTCTCTCTCTCTCTCTCTCTCTCTCTCTCTCTCTCTCTCTGTGTGTGTGTGTGTGTGTGTGTGTGTGTGTGTGTGTGTGTATGTGTGGGTGTGGGTGTGTGAGCGCTCTACAAAGTGTTCTCAAACTCTGAAACAATAAAATTGTACAAGTCGACTTGTATTCAAAAGCTCATTTATGATACAGTGTAGGCAAACAGTGAATTAAGCACAGAGAGAGCGAATGTGTTACTTCTACTGGTAACTTACCTGACGCACTTCCCTTAATATACTCTGGTATCACTGTCTCTTCACCAAACTACACTGAGGTGACAAGTAATGGGGTAGAGATATGCACATATGCAGATGGCGGTAGTATCGCGCACAGAAGGTATTAAATAGCACTGCATTTGCGGGGCTGTCATTTGTGCTCAAATGATTCATGCGAAAATGTTTCCGACGTGATTATGGCCGCACAGTGGGAATTAACGTACTTTGAACGAGGAATGGTACTTGCTGCTTGTTGACTGGGACATTAAATTTCGGGATTCGTTAGGGAATTCCATATTCCGAGATCCACGGTGCCAAGAGTATGCCGAGAATACCAAATTTCAAGCATTACCGCTCACCATGGACAGCACAGTGGCCGCCGGCCCTCACTTAACGACCGACGCTAGAGGCGTTTGTGCAGAGTTTTCAGTGCTAACAGACCAGAAACACTACGTGAAATAAACGCAGAAATCAATGTGGGACGTACGACGACGTATCCGTCAGGACAGTGCGGCGAAATCTGACGTTAATTGGCTATGCCAGCAGACGACCGGCGCGAGTGCCTTTAATAACAGCAGGACATCGCCTGTAGCGCCTCTCCTCGGCTCATGACCATATCGGTTGGACAATAGACGACGGGGAAACCGTAGCCTGCTCAGATGAGTTCCGATAGGGTTCGAGCATACCCCACAAAGCCGCGGATCCAAGTTATCAAGAAGGCACTGTGAAGGTGATGGTGTCTGCATAATGGTGTCGGCTGTGTTTACATGGAATACGCTGGGTCTTCTGAATGTTCGATTAGTTGGAGACCATTCGCAGCCATTAATGTTCCCAAACAATGGTAGAACTTTTATAGACGGCCATACGCCATGTCACTAGGCCACAGTCCGCCCCCGGTAGCTGAGTGGTCAGCGCGACATAATGTCAATCCTAAGGGCCCGGGTTCGATTCCCGGCTGGGTCGGAGATTTTCCCCGCTGAGGGACTGGGTGTTGTGTTGTCCCAATCATCATCATTTCATCCCCATAGACGCGCACGTCGCCGAAGTGGCGTCAAATCGAAAGACTTGCACCCGGCGAACGGTCTACCCGACGGGACGCCCTAGTCACACGACTGGGCCACAATTGTTTGCGATTGCTTTGAAGAACATTCTGGACAATTTGTGAGAATGGTTTGGCCATCAAGATCGCCCAGCATGAATCCCTTCGATTTGGATATAATCGAGAGGTTATTTCGTGCACAAAATCACGCACCAGCAACGCTTTCACAGTTAAGGACGTGTATAGAGGAATCATGGCTAAATATTTCTGCAGGGGACTTCCATCGATTTGATGAGTTCATTCTAAGCGAGATGCTGCAGCACACCGGGCAAAAGGACGTCTGACGTGATATTAGGAGGTACCCATCACTTCTGCCACCTCAGCGTAACAAGCAAATGACGAAACCACGGCAGTGATCAGATGCTTTTCAGGGTCGCCTTACTAAACTAACTCTGAGTGTCCTGACCCCTAGCATAAGATCCTTTGAACTCGCTACGGAAGTAGAAGGAAGCCCTTTAAATGTAAGAGATCTCTCTCCTCCCTCCACTCCCCCGCCCCCCCCCCCCCCCACTCCCTCAGTCCCCACTGCTTTAAGGCATTCATATCGTGCAATTTGTAGTCTTCGCTTCCCAGTAACAATACTAACCCTACACACACATACACACACATGAGCGCGCGCTGAGAGACCAGCGCAGCTCGATATAGCATTCGTTTCTCGCCAAAATGCGTTAAGGCGCAGCCGCGTAACAAAGAGATGCCAGAGGCCGTGCATCATTGAGGATATTTGCTGGGCGTGGGAATCGCGGCGGGGCCATTCATAGTGCGGCTGAGGACGGTCACGCTTGTTACTGCCACCGCCCGCTGTCAGCTGCTGCGCCGCCGCTGCCGCTGCCGCAGCCGCGCACAACCGGTTCGGAAGGACGCACCGCACCACGCCGTGCCGGGCCACGCCGCGCCGAAACTCAAACACGCATAGAAGCCAAACGCTGTCTGTCGGTACATAAGGCCATCACAAACTTGAACTCTTGTTCTGCCTCATCGGGTGCTGATATTCCCGAAAGCGTCAAACAAGAACTGTATCGGCTATCTATGTGCAATGTTTCTTTCGGACTGTGTCCGGCCCACCTTACATTAGTCCTAAGAATAGGACAGAAAATCCATAGAATGTTCAGAGTCGTATGAATTAGCAAATTTACTTAATACCACAAACCACAGTTAATAATAAAAGTATGGTCATATGCGATATCAAGGTATTTGTGACTGGATTGAGGATTATTTTGGTAGGGAGAAGGCAGCCAGTTATATGGATAGAAAGTCATCAACAGACGCACACCAGGCTCAAACTCTTACAGGAATCGACGGAATGCAGCGAGTAATGGTGATAACGGGCAAGGGCACTACATTAGTAGTGTTTGGATAAGTTGAGAATATGGGTGTGATGGGAGGCGTGCTAAGGCAGTCACTGGAGTTGAGATGACCTGTGTCCAGATGACTCGGTGGGCAGGACATCTGCGTAGTAAGAAGGAGACACGGGTTCGAATCCCAGTCCGACACAAATTTTCAACTTTCAACATTGATTTCAATCAATGCCCGCTCACAAACAATGTCTGTAATTCCTTTGTCGCTTAACTTCGGATCTGACCCATGGAAGGGTATTGGAATCCTTGGTGTTCATGTTGTATATTAATGGCCTTACGTACAGTAACGCATTTCGCAGAAGATGGAGTTACCTATAATGAAATATTGCCTGAAAAATGCTGCACAAATATTCAGTTAGATCTAGGTAAGATTTCAGAGTGATACAAAGGCTAGCAACATACTTCAAATGTGCAGAAATGTGAAACTGGGCACTTCACAAAACAAAAAGAGGAGTGTTATATTATCCTATTGCTATGTTATCAGTGAGTCACAGTTGGAATCGGTCAACTGATACAAATGCCTGCGTGAAACAATTTCTGGGGATATAAAATGGAAAGATCACATAGGTTAAGCCGTAGGTAAAGCAGGTGGTTCATTCGTGGAATACTCTCTCTACAGTCAGTCTACAAATGAGGCTACGTACAAAACACTCGTGCACCCGTCCTAGGATACTGTTCAAGTGTGTGGACCCATACCAAATAGGACGGGGCAGCACGAATGGTCACAGGATCGGTTGACTGATGGGAGAGCGTCACGAACATGCTGAAGTAACTCAACGGCAGAGAGCTGATGACAGACGCACACTATCCCGTGAAAAACTACTTAGAAAGTTTATACAACAAAATTAAAAATGATTAACCTCGGAAAATATTAGTCCCCTACGTATCGGTCCCATAAGGATCGCGAAGACAAGATTAGACTAATTATAGGGCGCAAAAAAGCATTTAAACAATCATTCTTCGCGGGCCGCATAACTGAATGGAACGGTAAAAATCTCTAATAACTATTGCGATAGACGTACCCTCTGAATCTCACAGTGGTTTGAAGAGTATAGATATAGATGTAGATGGAAAGTAATGCGTACACCTTCGTAGCTCTCAACTAATGACAGGAATGGTTTATGGCAGCTAATGAACTGTTGAATAGACGCTCCTCTACAGCTACAGTCAGCAGGAAGCCTTAACAGTAAACAGTTGTGTTGTTACAATGTAAGGCATAGAATACTGCGCAGCAACGTGATGATACTGAATTCTTGATAGCATAAGATGACACACCAAAGTATTTAATCGGAGAATATAAACTGTTTATGGTAACTGTGTTGATGCGAGCAGAGTTCGTCGCTGGTCGTTTAAAGATGTTGAGGAGGGAATGTCTGACTTTCAGGACAGAAAATTGCTCGTCGTTTAACAGAAACAACTGAGTTGAACACATAAAACGTCGACAGACTGATTCTTTGTGATCATGACATCACTCCAAGAGAAACTGCTGGCATTTGCGATAAGACGACAAATTAGGACCGGAAAGGAAAAGGGAAATGTTTCCCTGCAGCATGACAGTTCCAGAACACGCAATTGACATGCTACCACAACAGAACTTCAGATACGGAAACTCGCCCCCCCCCCCCCCCCCCTCCCATAGGACAGTATCCTCTATACACTCCAGATCTGGCACCGTCTGACTTCCATATGTTCACGCTAAAGAAAGAAAATCTGGGGGGGCATCACTATACATCTGATGAAGAAACTGAGAGAACTATCAGAGACTTGATGAGCGTCCACATCTTTTTAGACCAATTCAGAACACTTGTTCATCATTGTCGGAAGCGCACCTAGTTGTTTGGTGATTGTACAGAAATGAAAAAGGAAGTGAAGTCGTGTGGCATTGTTGGGTGGTTCGCTCCGAAGGGCAGGTTCAGCCGCCTAATTGGAAAGGTTTTCTGTCCTTCCCGACGTGTGAGAGTTGTGTGTTCGAGTGTATCTGGTAAGTGTAGGTGACTGTAAAGAGTGCGTGCAGTGCGGTGCCATGGATGATGATGAGAGAAGAGAGAGGTAGAAACCTGGTACTGCCACATATCTTACTTCTCTGGAATAGCATCAAAAGAGCCGGAGTGCTTAATGTTCCCATCCGACAGACGGATCAACCTCAATAGTGCCACATGCTCTCACTTCATGAGACACTTCGGAGAGGTTTGGAATTTAATCCATGTCATTGGCTCAAAGTCTGGTGATCCTCCCCTTCGCCATAAAGGCAAAGGAAAAGCAGCCAACAGTACGTGGCGTATCCATGTGATTACCCATCCAAGTGCTGGCGTGCTCGACGTCGCTTAACTTCGGTGCTCTGACGAGAACTGGTGTATTCAGCGCGGCAAGGCCCTTGGCTCTTATGGAAAACTAGATATCGGTAATTAAACACCATATTGTAAGGATTAAATCTGCGTTTGATTTATGAAAATATTACCAGAGATACTGAATTTACTAAACAGGAGGAATTGCTATTCATTGAGTTCTTGTCTATACTCCGCAAGCCAAAGTAGAGAACATGGCAAAGGATACTTCGTACCAATATTATAGATTTACAGTCCTGTTCCATTCACATAACAAGAGCGGGAAAAAGACTTTCTGCATGAATGCGCATGTGTTAAAGGCGCTGCAGTCTGGAACCGCAAGACCGCTACGGTCGCAGGTTCGAATCCTGCCTCGGGCATGGATGTTTGTGATGTCCTTAGGTTAGTTAGGTTTAACTAGTTCTAAGTTCTAGGGGACTAATGACCTCAGCAGTTGAGTCCCATAGTGCTCAGAGCCATTTGAACCATTTGAATGCGCATGTACCACGACCGCAGATTTTAAAGAATGAGTGGAACTTTGGTTCCATTAAAATGGGAAAGTTTTCCGTAACATTAGAACTCCAGAAAAGAATAGAAAACAAATAGAGCAGCCGGAAGAAGAAGATGGAAGCCTTTTAGAAGCCACGGGAACTCAGCACATCATGATGTTAATGCATTTCCGAAGAAGACGGATGGTGCCATCATACTTGCCAACGACGAAAAAGTTTCTATTATGCTCGATATTACTGAACCTCTATTGCACATAAATGATGAATGAAAGCCTTTTATATTACTCCATATCTTCTGCTTCATGGCATAAACTGACGTCCGAGTATCCGGTGAGAAATGTCAAAGCACGAACAATCTGCACCTATGATGGTGGAACAGAAATAGGTGAAGAGCGAGAGTTTTGGTGTTAGGAATGTTCTCCAGTCATTCCATTCCATCGTGAACGTAAGTCGTAGGCGCCGCTGCCCGATTTGTTTACGAATTCATCCTCCCAGATCAAATAAAATAAATTGTCATAATATGTAAGGCTCTCAGCTCATATTCTGGTTTAAATACCCACCTCATAATTGTAATCTGGCCCGTATCCGTAGCCCCAAGGTCGCTAACGCAATCCTGTGCGTTGTCGGACGTAAGCCGGTTCGAATCCTGTTGATAGATGAAATTTTCACTGCCAGAATTTGGCCAGAAAAGGGGGGAGATGTCGTGGTGTAAGGTTTATGATCACCAGTCTTCGTGCCAATGACCTGGATTAAATTCCAAGCCTCTCCATAGCGTTTTAGGATATGAGTGCATATGACACTGTAGATTCTGCTCCGTTTGTCGGATGGGGACATTAAGATCCACGATTCCCTTGCTGCTTTTCGAGAGGAATAGGTTATATGCCTACATCGGGTTTAACCCTCCCCCTCCCCTTCATCCATAACACAAACCCAACACCACACTGTAGAAAGCCTCATCACAGTCACCTGCACGACATAGATACACAATTGACACTTCGTAACAGGTCGGAGGAGGACAGTGGCAAACGACTTCCCATAGTCGTATGCCATCTGTGACAGTGCGGGATTCCTGCATCTGCTCCCCCTACGCCTATTTCCTAAGTATGACACTATTTGTTAAACGAGATTTATGTTTTCAACTGCTTTCATTATTTGAATCAAATGCCAGGATGATTTCGTCCCCGTCGTTGGTCTGTCTGCGTTTGTTCTACATCTCCGCCCGCATCTCGTGGTCGTGCGGTAGCGCTCTCGCTTCCCACGCCCGGGTTCCCGGGTTCGATTCCCGGCGGGGTCAGGGATTTTCTCTGCCTCGTGATGGCTGGGTGTTGTGTGCTGTCCTTAGGTTAGTTAGGTTTAAGTAGTTCTAAGTTCTAGGGGACTTATGACCACAGCAGTTGAGTCCCATAGTGCTCAGAGCCATTTGAACCATTTTTTCTACATCTCCAGTTATAGTTATGTAGGCAAGAGCAATAGTTCAGCCTGCTTTTCTTTCAGGAAAAGCTTTCCTATTCGGACCGACCGACTAGCAGTGAACTTAATTTTACGCCTACATGCTATGAGAGACTACGCTGAAGTTTGCAGGTGAATTCAGGACACGAGTGCACAACCAGCTGTGCGGTTTTGATGTTTTTGTTAAACATCGTAACCTCATAACAACGCCTGCTAGGTGATCAGTTTACAACTTCATTTCTTCTTCAGCCACTGGACAGGTTAACTGAATCCTTGTCTCAGACAATCGATAGTACGGGTACATCTCACTAATCGCCAACCTGAAATTCGTGTTCCAAAGAAGTTATCACTAAATCATATAATTAAGTCAAAAAGTAATTCACCACCTGCACCGCTCCTTTTTATACACTTCCAATATTCTCAAGTAATGTAGTCTGACATTGTAGCAAAATACTTGGGTTATAAACAAGAAAAGAGTTCTGCAAGCGATCTATTTCATTCTGTGTCGTAGTATGAAGAGAAAACTTGATTCTCTACTAAAAATGCATTGGTTGGTAAAGGAGATTCTGAAGAGTAATACACATGCGAAAAGAAGTGAGTACATATCGTGACAGGATACAACTCTATGATTTATTAACACAGTGATGCTGAAAAACAGAATGTAACACCTCAAATGGGATGCGTGCACTGTGATCGGGTAACGCTGCAGACAGCCAAACGGAAAAAAAGGAAGATTACATCTGAACAATCCCTCTGCTTCAAAATAAGGAAGTTTGGACTGGATACCGACGAGAGGGAAACCGGTATCGGCATTATTTAGAATAGTATTCCAGCATTTGTCTCGAGTGATGTCGGGAAATTGCAAAAATCCTTAATGAGGTTGGTCTTTCGCGAATTTGAACCTAGCTCCTTCGGAACAGTAGTCGATTTTCGTACGACACTGTGTCGGGCTCCTGTGTTGACTACCCAGCGTACCATACTGCAGCAGTTTAACAGTTAAATTCTGTGTTAACTCCTACCACTCGCATCACTTTTGGTCCAAAATGAGTTACGGGTCTATCAGTCTAACTTAAGATTCTCTATGAACTTCATGCCACAAGTAAAACAAACAACTGAAATACAAGTACCAAGGAGAAATTGAAGACTTGAAAGTTAAGTTGCTAATGTCAGTTAATTTATTCTGATAAGGAAGGAGAATTTCAGTCAGGCTCAACGTTCTTGTATTTCATAATAAATGAGGGGGAGAACTTTTCCTGGTGGTTCTCAGGTTGCCTTCTGTTCTACAGAAAAAATGCCGCTGCATGAATCTTATAAGAATTCTCCGGAGTCATACAGAGAAGAAAAGTAAAAAAAAAAAAGTCGTCTTTTCAGCTAGCACCACGCCTGTGCTCTGGAAATTGGATCGCCCTCGAAGTAGGTAGCCTTTTACAGGTATCGTCAGTAGAATAAAACTCTTTAGGTTACCGTAACGCACCTTTTTAATAGTAATTGAAGATTATTGAAGAGTTCTAAACAATTTCCGTTTCCATGAAGGGGCATCACCATGTATTACGACGTTGGTCGAGATAGAAATTCTTCTCTACAGGATTCAACATGAATTAGGGAGAAATTCTCTGTTCCTACACGAGATCCAGACGTCAGTAGATCTCGGTTGCCAAGCTGATATCGAGTTCGCTGAATTCCGGGAGGCGTTGGATACGTTTCAGTAATGTCACCTAATAGTCCGCTCCGATAGCGGAGTGGTCAGCGCGACGGATACTATGCCATGGGGAACGGGTTCGATTCCCGGCTGCGTCGGAGGTTTTCTCCACTGAGGGCCTGGGTGTTGTGTGGTCCTCACCATCATCATCTCAACCCCATCGACAGGCAAGTTGCCGAAGTGGCGTCAACTAAACAGACTTGCACCAGGCGATCGGTCTACCCGACGAGAGGCCTTATCCACATTTCATTTCATGCCGCCTAATAATCAGAATTGGAGCTTACGGAATAACTGATCCACTTTGTGGTTGGTTTGAAGGATTCCTAGCAAACAGGCCTATGCCAATCGTTTTTAAAGGGGAGAAATGGTCAAATATATTAGTAGCTTCGGCCGTACTCGAGGACTTATAGGACAGTTAGTGTTCGCCGATTACTAACCGATTCAGGATCTGTACCTGACGTTTTCGGCAAATGGTAATACGTAGAGGCGTGCTGGCAGAGTGCTGTGAGTAAGTTAGGTTAATTTAACTTTGTGGCCGGAGGCCATTCCTGAGGCCACAGTCTTCAATGTAATCTAAGTGACGGAAGTTGCGTGCACCACCTGCCTGTGGTTCGTGTAAGCTTTGTTCTATGTGTTATCGTATTTTAAATGTTTCTGTATCGTATACTATGAAGCGGAATTTGGAGTTTAGCCTACCCCTTGCCTAAATGAGCGTAGGTAACCGCCTAAGCACCATACTCAGGTTGACTGGCCATGGTCGAGATAATCGACTGCGTAGATTCGATCTCGGTGTGTCTCACCTCTCAGTCCCGTTAGCTACCGTGCTGCGAGTTACGCTATACGTCCAGGTCATCTCATCTTCGTCAGATTAAAGGAACGTATAAGCTCCAGTACGATTATATTAGGACATGACCAGTGATATTTTTAATTGTGTTAGTATGTGTACTGAAAGCGATTTCTGCTACGCTTCATTTACCTGGGATCACTATTCCCTTTTCAGTGTCCGAAGTGATAAGTTAAATTTCATGTTTTTCAACTGCTTCTGTTATTACATTACAGTTTGCGAAGTGTAATTTAATTTCAAAGTGACTTAATAACTTATTTAATTTCATGTTGTTGAATATTTGGTGTTCATCTAACCTGTGCAAAAGTTTTTGTTCTTTCTTTTCATTAAAGATGCCATATTGCATTATTGGCGGGGAACACCCCGCGGTGGGTTCAGCCACCTAGTCGGAAAGAGCCTTATTTCTGCGTGCAGAGTGGCCCATTCCTTGCGGATATGTATGTTGTGTCGTATGTGCGCTTGTGTAGTACAATGCATAAGTGTATAGTGTAGCGTTATGAGTGTTTTTTACGATGATGAGAGAAGGGAGAGGGTGACACATGGTGCCAGCACATTGCCTACTCCACTCGAATAGCACGAAGACAGCCGCGGAGGCTAACGTCTCCATCCGACGGACGGATCACCATCGAAAATATCATAGGACCTAAATTCGTGAGACACTGTGGAGACATTGACCAAAATCTGGTGATCAAGAACTTTAAGTCACCATCTTTCCTCCCCGTGCTAGCCAAATATAGGCAGTGAAAATTTCATCCACCACCAGGATTCGAACCAGCGGACTTCCACATCGAGCGCTACCGCGACGGCGTGCGTTAGTGACTTCGGCTAAGAACGCAGATTTTCCTTAATTATTCGTTGTCACGGGGTAACTGTGTTTGTTATCATGTGAAATACATCAGTACTGAAGTTTTGGTAGTTGAAGACTTGCATAGTACTGAATAATCGTGAAGTGTGCTATGAGATATGCTTTCATATGTGATAAGATAATCCAAGCCATCCTATTTAAATCTTCCAATGATTAATTTCTGTTCACTAACTACCAAATTTTTCCGTAAAAGCCAAAACTAATTCGCCCCTTCAGTGCTTCCAAAGCATATTACTAAAACGAACCAATACTAAATTTTCAAAGCAGTTTGATCATTAATTACGTATTTCACGCTACTATCTTTCTTTATAACTGAATAGAATTGAAACCAATAACTGATTAGTTCAAATAGGCGTGGTGTCCTTACATACAGGCAAACGTTTTTGTTCCATGTAGTTTAAAATCAGTCAGAGTAAGAGTTGTACGGATATTCTATTTTAATGCACTACTCTTTTGTTTCTGAAAGCCTTGTCCGTTTTATTAGGGAAAACACGATCATGGTCAGCTCCAATTAAAATAGAAACGTTTCACAACGCGTTGCAGGACCAGGTACTGCGTGTCAAAAGTAGGTAGGGATATTACATGTTGTAACAGAAGCTTTCAACAAAAGTATTTGAGAAATGTGGTACAAGTGAGAGGTAAAACGGCTGGAATCCGGTACTGCGGTGTAAATTCAGACGAGTCGGATTCTCATACCAAGCTCCGCTGTTACACGCTGTAAGAAATTACACCGAGGCCGCCAGGATGAAACTTATTTCCTCTTGACTCTACTTCATACGATAGATGTCAAAATCTAAGATTTTTAAAGAGAACTTAGTGCTAAATTTCAATATATCGGAATGGGCTTGTAAAAACATTTGAAATACGTGTATGTCATGTTTACGCATAAATTTCATCGTCACATATCGTTTGGCGTTGTTAGAGCTTCATGGTATACCGCGTCTTCGAGTGCTCTCCACAAAAGGAGTTCAAATAGAATCAAAGAATCAAATTGGGGTACTCAGTAGGCTACTTCACTGTAGCAATCCGTCCAATCCAGTGGTGAGTGAAATTTCACTTATGGTGTTTGAACTGAAACAGCATTTTCTGGCCACCTTGCCTCTCAGTTTTAACATTTTCCTCAGATACCTTTAACCGAAAAGTTTGAACGCTAACGTTAACAGTTGTTTTATTACTTTAAACTTCTTATCGAGATCAATGGAATGCTGTTTTTTTTTAAAGAAAAACATTTTTGCTTCATTATCATGACTGATACAAGAGTTAAACCAAGTTACGTGCCTCACTGCGTAAAGTCATTTGCCAGTACTCTGTTCCGATATCTTAAACCGTTCGCTAAACAAAATATTTTTGAAGCGTCTAGCTTCTCACCCTGTTTACATATAAACGACCCAGTGGGTAATTTCGGAAGCTCCGTAAACCATGTTCTTGGTTGATGCTGTTGTAGACAGAAAAGCATCGAGCGAGAAAATAATAGTAAAATGCCGGAAGACCTGCAGAGACTAGACACTTGATACAGGAACTCACAATCGATCATTGACACAAATACAAGTAGGACATTGGGCATAAATAGACGGCGTATTGTTTCATTAGAGGAGCGGTAATATAATAGTCACGTAAGATATCTATGATCATGTGTCCGGAGTGGCTCAAACTGGATCAACCACATAAAAGCAGTTGTATGATTCGAGAATGAAACTAAATGAACGAATCCCAAGGTACAATTGTCGACCCGCTCGCGTAGCTTAATGCACAGCTCGCTAGGTTGAGAGCCAGCGAAGTAATCCACATACGGATGGAATCCCCGCGGCGAGTTAATGAACGATAGTCCAGCACCCAGACAATACTGAACTTAACTTTTAGACACTTTTTAAAATTCACGTATGTCAAGTCTGGACCGGTCTCAATCTACACCTCAGAAAATACGATACAGAAAAAGTTAAAATTCGCTAACACAGAACAAAGTTGACATGATTCAAAGACAGATGGTGCACAAGACTACCTACCATTGGGTTACCTGACTACTATGGCGACGGGATGGGCATCTGGACATAAAGTTTACTAAAATACATTTGCCAAATCATGAAAACAGCAGACTCAGGGCGACAGAATAAACGCTAAGAAGGAGAGAGGTCCTGAGGAAATTTTGTTACTTACGAAGGAAGTAGCTTATGAAACACGCAGTGGAGTAATTCTTGAGTATAGCTCATCAGTGTGAGAGTGTTACTAGGAAGGTTCACTGCAGCAGATAGAGAAGATCGAAAGAAGAACAACACGTTTCGTTACAGATATATTAATTTAGTGCTAGAGCCTCACTTATAAGGTGATCTAACTCCAGTGGGAGACATTACAAGAGACATGATGTGCATCACGGAAAGGTTTACTGTATACATTGATGTAGCATACGTTACATTTGGAACATTATAGACTATTTTCCATTTCCGAAGAGGTTTTTTCGAGGATTTTTTGAGTGATGGGGTGCAAGCCGGTCGCTTTGGATGTAGGATTCTGCAAAATTGAAAATATCTGCATATGTAAATATTTGGGTGTCATTTTTACCTTTTAGCGCACACCGGCGAGAAAACTGACAAAACTGAAAAATGTAAGACTTGAGAAAGCTCGACTTACGGAATTGTATAAAACTTGCTTCACTTAAATGTCAAGTAATTATTGTCGGTAGTAAATTCCATTATGTTTTTCGTGGGCTTTAGGGCACTTCACACGTACCTTTCAGTGACATAAACTAAAAATGGCCGTTTTTCGATTTGTGTCACTTCTCTTGTCGCATTACGATATGGAAGAAGAATACAAGAAATCACAAATAAAATTGGTCATGGAGAGAGTTTCATTAGCCAACTTAACTCCTTACTATGGAGTGACAAAATCAGAAAGAAAACGAATGTCTTGCAGTACAAGTTATCAAATATGTTGCTGAAATATGGGAGCTAACCAAAAACGAGAAAAATAAATCGATATCTACTGAGATGGACTTTTGGCGAAGACGTTGTCGCAGCTCCACACACGTTAGAACTATAAAAATACGGAAATTATAGGATCATTGTCATTATTAATAGAATATTAACGAATTGATGACGAACAGTGGACAAAATGAACCTATGAATTGACACCAACTAAAACGAAGAAAGCGTTGAAGGTCACCTCGAAGGTGGATGCATGATTTTACTGATACTGCGAATTCAAGAGATGTTTAGGAGGAAGACTGGAAAAATACGAAATATGGACGTTGAGAAGCCGAAGACGACGACTGCCGTAAAAACTGGATTTTCCCAACATTATCTAGCGAAATGAAAATGATAATAAAATCAGAGAAATTCGAGCACAGTCTTTTTTCCGCTCGCTTGTAACGAAGGGGCCAGGAAGTGGGAAGAATTCTGTGGTACATGATGTACCCTCCTCTGCACAGGCGTCAGGTGGCTTTTAGAGTACTGATGCAGCAGAACACACTGAATGTTTTGGAAACGTGGGTAAAGCGTGGATGCTACTCACACAATGAATTGCTACAGTCATTGAACCTGGAATCTTATCCAGAGCAGAAGGGTCGCGGTAGATGCGGATGGACAACAAAGGCAGCGCGAGGTGTGTCGGCGCGTTTGATGGCGGCAGCGGCGGCGGGAAGCTGCGGCCCACACGCCGCGTGCAGGAATGCGCCGGCCGCTCACCCGCCAGCGGGCGCGCCGCAATCTCTGCACTAACACTACTCACACTAACCGCCAAATCGCGTGCAAGCCACTCCACATCCCACATCGGCACTTCGCTGTGCAGTCGAGAAGAGCGAGCCGACGATCTCTGCAGAAACATTCTTTTAAGACATTTTATCTCGTATCTCATATGCACCATCTGTAATCTTGTGGATCAATGTGGTGAAAAGGTCGATCTTTTAACAATCTCATCAATGCAAATTTTGATACCCATATTTAATTACCAGCGTCAGCAGCCAAGACTGCTGTTGCACGCCACAGTGGTGTTACAGCTATCGGATGGCTTCGTGTAGCAGATCGGCGGATTGTGTTTCAACCAACTCCCCTAACGCAAATGCCGGGACAGTTCTTTGAAGTGGGCACAGCTGCGTTCTTTCCACATACTTCTCAGAAGCAAGGTTCAAAAATGGTTCTGAGCACTATGGGACTTAACATCTGAGGTCATCAGTCCTCTAGAACTTAGAACTACTTAAACCTAACTAACCTAAGGACATCACACACATCCATGCCCGAGGCAGGATTCGAACCTGCGACCATAGCGGTCGCGCGGTTCCAGACTGAAGCGCCTTGAACCGCTCGGCCACACCGGCCGGCGCAGAACCAAGGTTCTGGTTGATCCCTAATAACCTCGTCGTCGACGGGACGTTACATCCTAATCCTCTTACCTTCTTTCGTTCCTTCTTCTGGGGGTACTCTGGACACCATTCGAGAGGACTACGTTACAAATTCGCGTCCGACCATCGTGATTAAGATTCATCGTGATTTCGCTAAACCGCTCCAATCAAATGCTGGGATGGTTCCCTTGAAACGGCAGGGCCGATTTCCTTTCCCATCCTTGAAACCATTCGAACTTGTGCTTCGTCTCTAATGTCCTCGATGTCGACGGGAGTTAAGCCCAAGATTCCTTCCTTTACAAAGATATAGAGAGACCTCTGTATTGCTGTACCAAACCACTTTCACGATGAATATCTCCACAACAGCATAGTCAGTTTTCCACATTGGCCCATAGTAGAATTGCGCTTTACCAAAGCTACGGTTCGGTAGTTTTAGTACAGTACATATATGACGCAGTAAATGATAGCATTGGTAGGGACAGAAACAAATACATGTGTAACAGAGGGACTGAGAACTGACGATTTCTCTTTGTTTTTTGTATTTTTAGTTGTTTGTTTTGCACATAATTAGAAGCGCACATGATTCAGTGTTATTCCGTTGTTTGTTTTATATAGCTACAGAACATAAATTGCATTTTATAAGTAATAAAAATTAGCTGGTAGTGAAAGTTTTTCACTTTCATGCACCCAAAGCAATTTCTTTGATGCACGAACAGTTTACATGCATAAACATAAAAAGCTATATGATTATTGTTGATATGTTGTACTCATTGGAACGTTCATCATGATCAAAGGGTGTAGTGTCCTGTGATTAGTGATAGATACGAAAGTTGTTTACGAATAATAGAAACATGTTCTATATATTTCGATGAAGTATTAAAGTGATATTTGGTACGTTTTTGTTTTCAGATTTTTTATTTTCTCTTCTTGTTGAGAAAACTGCGTTTTCAAGCCTGTACGACAAATATAATTTTTTCTGCTTGTTTCTACTACATCCCTCTGTTTCAAGTTAGAAATCAACAATTTTCGAATAAAACCTGAATTAAACACTAAAAACTTCAGTTTTCCTGTGGACAGTGTTTATTCAGACAGGAGAATAACTATGCAGAACAAAAATGTTCCATAGGTTACACGGCCCTTTATGTATTCTAACTCGTTTTCCAGACGGCTCACCTCTTTCGGTTTGTAAGCCAATCTGGTAAGACACTGATCGTATGCGTCAAAAAAGCTATCGGTAAGAGATAAAGCCTGATAAGTGTGCAGCACATGTAGTGTACAAGTAACGCGGATGCGATCTTAAGTGACCAAGGTTACTTGGAAAACTACAGTAATCGACGCTTACTTACGGTAGTCTGTGGCAGCCTACTGTGGTTTTACAACTCCAGCCCTACCGTTCACTGCCTGAAAAGCCACTGACTGAGTGGACTTCTTTAATTATTCTGCTTCAACAGTGTAATATTTAAGTGTACAGTAATTAAATCAAGCAGTCTAAATGGGTTTCAATCATAGTGGCCGAGCCGGTCGGAGTGGCCGTGCGGTGCTAGGCGCTACAGTCTGGAGCCGAGCGACCGTTCCGGTCGCAGGTTCGAATCCTGCCTCGGGCATGGATGTGTGTGATGTCCTTAGGTTGGTTAGGTTTAATTAGTTCTAAGTTCTAGGCGACTAATGACCTCAGAAGTTAAGTCGCATAGTGCTCAGAGCCATTTGAACCATAGTGGCCGAAATCTACTAACCCCGTTAGGAACATCTTATTTAACATGTGCCACAAGACAAACGTGATACACACCGATTAGCTACAGCATTATACGCTAAAAGAATATTACCGACGGTTATCTGTTAACTGTTTTACACATTTCTCAATATTCGTCACCGCTCACTATAAGGAATTGATTGTTGTCGACCACTTAGTTGTGCCTAGTGAAGAATAATACACAAACGGTTGTGAAAACTGTAGCACCAGGAGCATTACGTGTGACTGAAAAGGATGTCATACCACAGACTGAAAACATTTCAATACACAAATAATAAGAGCTACAGAACCTGACAGTCTTAGGTGTCACTATGGTGTGAGGTCCACAAGCGCTGCAGTCAGAACTTCTAGACGTCGTCACATGAGATCGCAAAAGACCTACATGTATACTGGAGGAAACCCTTCCCGCGTGTTCTCTTAGCGAGGCCACAAATCATCAACAGAAATTAGTGGAGAACATGTTGCCGGCGAACTATGTTTGATGAGTGACATATGAGGCGAACGCGCAGGTCAGGCATGCAGTGGTGATATTAAAGAGGGTAAATGTTTAAACTCGAAAACCTTACAGATGTAGCGATTAACGTTCAGACACCTCAGTGTGTAGTAGTTGATATAATGTGCTGAATGACGTCACGAGCCATCACATTGTGTACTTGAGTGTTAAGTCGCTCAGAAACGTATGTTGCCAGACTGTTATCACAGTAAGGTAGCGTCTAAAACATACGCAGCCATATAGAATGCACCGCAGCGGCACCCCTCCCAAGGCTCTACAATTTACCACCAGAGTCAACGCTCGCGTCCTCATTTCAGTCTGAGGCGTTTCTGTTTTCCGGAGAATGGGATCCTACGTAATGGAATGTTTGCTACCTACAGAGAGGTCGCGAAACGTAGACGCAGACATGATCACACCAGTTACAAGTGTCAAACCAATACGTGAATTAAACTGTACAGTCTATAGCGGCCATGCGGAGACGATCGCGCTCATCCCATGCTGCAATCGCATTTTGTGGTCCAGTATCCGCTTGTCGCCGGTATTAGATCTTCGTCTATTCGTTGGTTATATTTTCTGATCACTGTCGTAGCAACTTAAGCGATGTCACGCAATGGTAACATACTGGACTCTTATTGAAGGGTTTTAGGGGTATTTCCCGACATTTGCCGCCCCATGCGTCTTATATTAAATTACTTGTTCCATCGTTACCTACATCGCTTAGGAGATTTTTAGACGTTAATAAGAATCACACTATGCAGGCAGAGAAGAGACAAATGTATAATTAATCATTTTAAGCGTGATGCGTTATCAGACAAAGTGAAACTGACAGTCTGACGAGCCATCAAACTTCTTACCAACTTGTATAGTTCGCAAGTTGGTCAATGGCCACCGACGCACATTTCAGACGACTACTAACTCTTCAAAACACAGATTTTAAAGTTATAAAGAACGCTCATCCCTATAATTTTTCACACACATTAGGCTACATTTAAGGTAACCAATCTATCATT
Source organism: Schistocerca americana (assembly GCF_021461395.2). NCBI lineage: Eukaryota > Metazoa > Arthropoda > Insecta > Orthoptera > Acrididae > Schistocerca > Schistocerca americana. Next base: position 695,102,460 of record NC_060130.1, read on the forward strand.
CAGAGAAAATCCATCAAGTTTTACATCAAAACAACTTTTTCATCCTACAACCTCGTAATTCCACTAGGCTAACAACAATTAATTTCCCTCCGTAACAGACCAGACATGACCTCATACAACAGTTTAGGAGGTGACACTCATTTATAGACTACAGAAAAAATATCCCCCCGTTCTTTGTGTGTGACCAGAAAAGTCACAGTATGATAAACTCGTTTTCCGGAGACCCTTCATATTTCCCAGTTCCACTGCACTCACGTGCTGATATTATGTCGAATAAATATATTCGTTTTCAAGTTTCCGATTCATTTGTCGACTTTTTCTCGTGCGAGCAGAAAGGTCTGTACCATACTGAGCTCAAATCAGTCAAAGTGTGGTATCGGACTGACGTGCACGGCATCTCTCTCCATTTTTAATTCCTTCTCGCTGGTACAATTTTCAACAAATCCTGCAGATTCGATTGCATTATGGATAACATTTCTTGGTGTTACAATTGTTATAAATGTTACGGTACTTCAAAGCAGAATTACTTTTCTGCATGTGGAAAGATTACAATGGAGCTATGTTGCGTAGCGATCTCTGCGTGTAAAAGGCTAATTGGTGGCACGAGATCTGGGAAAACAGGACCTGCACGAGACGTCAAAGAGAGAGAAGCAACGAGGCGGCTGCTTTTTTACGTACTGGAACTTTTTGTCTGTAGTAAGAAAATCTCTATACGCAGGTCTAATGATGCATAACGATCGCAAGTAATTGCCTATTCCACTGAAGACTTGCATCAAGTCGTGAAATAAGATCATTTTATCAGTCACGTTCCCGAGTACCCAATTTGTTAGTAAAAAACCGAGGCGAAACTGTTTGTTTTCATGAAGCTGAGCGTCGTAATCTGCATTCACATTCGAACATCCAACTAAGAAGGGGGTTTTAATTACCAAGGGGGCGTCGTACAGTGATAACATAAACATTACAGCTCCTTCTTTCATTCGTTGCAACAGCAACTGTGTGTAGAAAGCTTTCTGACGACAGTTGCACAATATACGTTATATCACTGAACGGTATACACTTAGTACACTGAGTATACTGGATGCCATTAACAAGAATTATGTAAATGGATTATTTGTACGCTTCGGAAGGCAACTCGTTTGTAGATCACCATCATCATCATCATCACCATCATCCTCATCATCACCATTACCACCTTCCTTCCAAGTATCATCTTGTCCAGAAGTTCTCCTGCCATCTTTTCATTGGTCGACTCAGCTGTCTTACACCGCTGGTGTGACAGTGTTGTAGGGATTTTGGGATTCGCTTTGAGGTCATTCGTTGTAGATATTTTCTCCAGTTGTTTCGGTAATTCTGAATATGACATGTAACGGTTTCCATTTTATGTTCCTTCAACACAACTTTGTTCTTTGTGTGATTCCATTTGTTGCAGGCAGCTGTTCGCCTGGAGATGATTTCATCAATTGGTCTAAACCAGGAAGTCTATTTAAAATATAATACGAAGAAAAGAAGTACTTATTGAATGTTCTGTTACTTCTGGTTTCATCTATGCCAAAAATTTTAAATCCTGAAATGTAAATCTGTTTATTGACGGATATTCATTTACTGTGTTCATTTAACGATTGGTGTAAACGATTGCCTTATAGCCTTACAGTTGGAATAATATTTTACTGTCTTAGGATTCCAGTGGTTTCCTATAAATATAATCTATGAATGAGAAGTATACATCCGAAAGACAGAGTAATTCATCCTTCAGTAAGTGTGCAAATGCATAGTGACAGTGTAGATGACCCGATCGCTAAAAGAACTGGCCTCTAGCTACTTAAGAAATTTAAACCAGTCTCAGTTGACAGATCAAAGAAACTAGATGCCGCTGAAGGTAAGTCCGTGTTTTTATGTAGTCTTTCATCTCCTGCGTCCTCTTCTCTGTGGCAGGTGACAACGCAGAACCTGCATAACGATCGCAAGTAAACTGCGAACTCTCAAACACTTGGCTCTCGGCGACGCAGTCGTAACTGCATTCAGGCGATGTCGCTGCATCGCGATAACCGGAGAGTCTTTGTCGATTGCAATACGATCCGTCTAGTTGTGCCAGAGGGCTGAATAGAACATGACGGGTAAGGCAGCGGAGAAGCGGGTTTCAAACCTGCATTCAGCAGTTATGGTTTCAGTTATCGATGGTTTCCGATATCGTTTAGGGCAAATGCCAGGATGATTCCTTTGAAAACGACGCGGCTGATTTCCTTTCCCGTCTCTGTTCAGTCTGGGCGTGTGCCCCGTTTCTAATGATCTCATCGTCGACAGGACGCTGAACACTAATCTTCTTTCCGCCCGTCGTTCCTGCGGAAGGCTGCAAAAAGTACGCGAGCTGAGCGACGCAGCGCTGCAGCCACGAGCATTCGTTAAGGGGCGTTTACACGTCGCCCGCACACTTTTCGGCACGGGCCATTCGGGAAGTCAGCGAGTTTAACGAGCGAGATGCCAATGCACGGCTCGAGGACACTCGTCACTACGCCAGCCCGCCTCGTTAAGTTTTAAAATTAATTTGTACTTTCTGCGGGCGCGAAAATAATTGGTGCTGCCGCGTGCTTCCGTAGGACTTTTGCTTCTGCCTTATCGATTGTAAGTCTCCGCTAAACTTTCTAACCGATGGAGACGCATTACGAAGCCCTTTTCCCTCCACAATATCCTGCTCTTGAAGCCCTTATCCGTCCACAATATCCCGCTCTTCCTTATCTGCTTTTATTTGTATCACAGCCTACTGAAGAGGGCGTCAACCGATGAAGTGCTGACGTATCCGAAGGAAGATGGTATCAAGTACTACGCCTTCTCGTTTACCTTTTCCGTGGTTTCCTTAATTAGCCTCCAATGATTCGAGGGTTCATTCGACCAAGAAACGACCAGTTGTTCATAGTCATTCGTGAGTAAACAGCTTTACACTGAAACGCAATTGAATCAGAGCCGTTTTTCACGATGAAGTAGTGACGCCCCTGCTGCCTTAATAAATGGATTATTTCGTCTCGGCACGTAACAGACGCAGATGTATTTAGTATTACCAGTGATCGTGAATGGATAGACATGACATATCTCTGCATGTTTATTTGCACTCAGGAACATGGGACACACCCCTGAGGACATGCAGGTACTAAGATTTTTAAGGACTGCCGCTAGAAAGCTTTACCACGAGTAAATCCGATATGGATAAGCTTCAGCTGCAATGAAATGAATGAAGTGGCCCAGAGATTAAGATACAAGGCTAACAATTTTCTTAAGTCACTCCTAATATCGGAATTATTCAGTTGGATAACCCATGGCCCATTATTTAGTTCATTTCTGACCAACCAAACCAGAGCTCTATTTGTGACGCCCTTCATGGCGAGAGACATTTAAATTCTACATTTTTTCTCTCCTTTCTTCACAGGATCAGCTGTCGTACTCAACAAGGTGTGAGAGGATGCATCAACCAGAGAGCAACAAATCACACTCCGATTCAGTGTTGCATCGTAATGGAATGCGAACAATCATACTACTTCCTTCATATACAGGCACAAGGTGGCAGGGGTTTACTAGTTATCGGGAGCTTCAACGTTAGGTGCGTTATGGAGCCCCTTAGGAAAATAGCGTTCAGGTCCACAAGGAAAGCCATTGAGCTCTCAGTATGGATGCCAAGGGCACTCATCCGAGACGTGGAAGAGGCCTAGCCTGAGACTATTGAGCGTACGGGTTGCACTCGTTTGCAAGTTGTGGCTCACGTCGGCACCAACGACGCCTGTCGCTTGGGTTCTGAGGCCATCCTCAGTTCACATGTAACGTAGGAACTACCGTGGTTTAACGACGAAATTCGGAATATGCTTAGAAAGGCTGCTGCGCTCTCGGATAAGTGGAGAACGTACAAATGACGACAGGCAAAAGTTGGTAGACATTCTTGCGCCCGTAAAGAGATCGAAGCGCAAAGCATGCAGCAACTACCATCTTAGTAAAAGATCTTGCCGAGAACCCGACAAAATTCTAGTCCTACGAAAAATCCCTAAGCAGGTCTAAGGCTGCTGTCGAGTCATTCGTTGAACAGTCTAGCGTGGCAGTAGAAGACAGCAAAACGATAGCTGAAGTTTGACATTTTACGATGAAGGAATCGTTCACGTAGGAGAACCGTACAAACATACCATCGTTTGAACAGCCCACAGACTCCCGTGTGGAGGACATAGTAATGGGTGTCCCTGGCGTGGAGAAACAACTGAAAGAGTTGAAAACAAATAAGTCGCCAGGTCCGGGTGGATTCTCAGTTAGATTTTATTCTATGTCATTGTTCCCTTGCTTAGTTTGCTTATCGCGAATCACTCGCTCAGCACAAATTCGGATTAAAGGAAGACATCGAAGCTATTCAGAGGCGTGCTGCTAAGTTTGTTACCGGTAGGTTCGAACAACACGCAAGTATTACGAAGACAATTCGGGAACTCAAATAGGTATCCTGGATGAAAGGCGACGTTCGTTTAGAGGAACGATATTGAGAATATTTAGGGAACCGGTATCTGAAGCTGACTTCTGAAAGATTCTACTGCCACCAGAATACATTTTGCGTAAGAACCACGGAGATAAGAGAAATTACGGCTCGTATGGAAGCATATATCCTGTCGTCTCTTCCTCTCTCAATTTGAGAGTGGAACAGGAAGAGGAAGGGAAATGTTTAGTAGTGGTACAACGTACCCTCCGCCACGCACCGTACGGTGGCTTGCGGAATATGGAAACTAACTTCCGTTAAAGACGCCTCTCAAGAAGCAGATATTATCGCCATGGACGCAGACGCTTCACTGTCAGATTAGTAAAGCAAGCCTAGACGAGCGAGGAGCGTATACGGCAAAGTAAGACCGCATCGAAAGGCACACTACGCTTTCATCTCTCGTTCAGGGATCAGCCAGCAGACTACGGGCAGTAGTTTGGTCTCATACAGCACCCATTTGTTTGTTCACTAAGCCGGTGACTTATTGGATTGCTCCCGAATCGTGTCATTCATAGCGGTTAGGTGGTAGTTCACGTACTCTACTCGCATTCAGCAGAAGCGGTTTTCAAGTCCACGTTCGGCCATTCAGATTTCTGTTATTTCATAATTTCCTCAAATCACGTGTATTTAATACGGTAATTGTTATGCTGGAAAGGCCACAGTTGATATTCTTCCCCCATCTGTTCCAGTCAGAAAATGTGGTCTTTCCGTAAACAACTCAACTTGACGGAAAGCTAAACTATAATATTCGTTCGTTCGCTTGTCTCTTCTTCCCGCCCTTCCTTCCTGCCTTCGTTCCACACTCTTTTACTTCCAAATTCAGTCGAACTGGTTACACGAACAATCCCTGGATGAAGTGGTGATGTTTCTAAAATTACTGTATTAACTTCTCATGAATTTTTAAGCCTTCGAAACAGAAACTGTTTCAATAGCCAGCTGTGAGTTCCTCAAAGCTTTTGCGGCGTTATTTTCATATCAAATACTTACATAGCTTTAATTCAACATTTATTCACAAGTAGGCAAGAAATTATGCGATTTTTAAATTCCAAATCGTATGCAATAACGTCATCTAAATTATTTTCTGCTATTCCTAAAACACTACATATTTCTCAGTTTCACCGTGTGCTACCGTTACTGTCCAGACATATTTACGAATAGCTCTTCCACTGGCTAACTTCAAGGCAAAGGTGCTTCAAACGTGTGGCTCTTCTAATCGCCTTTATATAAAACAATACTTCATTACTTCAGTATTTCAGTGCTTTAGTACTCCCACTACCTGCCATACTCCGATGTCTCTATGTTGATAGCCGTAATATGAAAATGGCTGTAATTACATCAATTTAGGCCTTATATTCTCCTGTTAGCAGTAGAATGATTTTCTTTATATAGCTATGTATTTTCATTTGTTTTCTATTCAGTTATTTTTTCTTATACGAATGGATATTTCTCATAGTCGCAGACCCTAGTTCACCATATGTATAAGCATCGAAAGCTACTGCATTGATTTAACCCTTTAAGTAACGCTGGTAAATACACACATCACTTAAACTACCATGTATAGTTTCTTTTGCTCCTGATTCGTTGATACATATATTTATCACCTCATACCTCCTGACACACTTAGAAATACGTGATAAATTGAGCATTTTTGCTCATTATTATTCCCAAACAGTAAATGCTGGAATGTACTTCATTGTTACGGTGACAAAAAAAAAGATTTTGTTACTTAATGGTTTAAAGTATGTATGCACCAGCTTTTAAATGGATATTTAATTACATATTTACTATCATGAGTGCCTGTTCCCACATCATGAAAATGCTGTAAAAACAGCACAGCTATCAGACTACTAACTGTTCCTAAACGCTTAGCTGGAAACTTCTTCATAAATCTTCCACGAGGCGTGAATACCCCTCAATCGAGATTTAACATTCGCGTCTTCTGGAGTGACTGATAGTGGACGAGCTACTGACTCTCTTCATAGCATATTAGGCAATACATATTATTTGATATCGCAAGGAGTCCTCATCTGATCTCTTCCTACTACAAACAGACGTCCCATAAACGAATCAGTTCTGAAGAGAGGGGGAGAGAGAGAGAGAGAGAGAGAGAGAGAGAGAGAGAGAGAGAGAGAGGGAGGGAGGTGGAATTAGCGGTTAGGAATCTTCTGTTGGCGGTACTCTCACGCGGTCGTAAGATTCTGCCTTTAGTGTTGCTACTACACAGGAACAGATGAATCTGAAACAAAAGTTGCGATGTAAATCTGACTTCATCCGCCATTTGCATATTCGTAGAATAAAGAGGAATCTGCATATGAATGTGAAATAAAGCCCACTCAGGATCGGGACCGGTTGTGGCCAGCTGACGGCGGGTCCTGTTCGCGTTACAGGGGGCCCCAGGCTGCATTTCCCACAGCCGCGTACGCCGTTAGACCTACGATAGCGCAATGCAGTTCCAAAGACTCGCGCTCACCCTCTCAGTTTTCTTTTCCGGTCAACTTATCTGACAAATTATTTTTAATTAGTCGAGATATTATCACTGAAATATCATACATAAATTAATTTCCTGCTTTTTATGCTTATTATCCCTTTCCATTGTTTAAATCGCTTCTTTGAGGTATCCGGTTGAGATGAACATGCCGCCGCCTTGGATTTGGCATTTGCTCTTTTGCGAGATGCCACTATTGTCGCTATAGTTTCATTTTATCCGTATCTAACAATGAAAGTCTGAAACAACATATGCTTGGTAATGGAGGATCATTTAAGCAGCATTTTTACCTACTTTAATCGTTTCTCTTTTTGTATAAGGGAGGAAAATTGGAGAGGCCGTATAGAAATTATAGAGAAATACTGAGGAAAACAGGCCAAAAACCGCTATCACGCTGTTCGGCGCACCTGATGAATTTTAATGTCAGCTGATGTGTTAACAGGAGGAAAGGACGTTAGTGTGTGTCGCCGACGAAGATATTAGAGATAGAAAAGAAGGCCAAAAAAACAGTGTTTTACGTTCGATCAACAACAATGTCATTACAGAAGAAGAACCATTATAGACTGGAAAATGGTGGGGAAGAATGGTGGAAGAAACTGGCCATGTCCTTTTCCAAGGAGCCACCGCTGCGCCTGCCTTACGTGATACAGGGAAACCACAGAAAATCTAAATCGGGATGGTCGAACGGTGGACTGAACGCCTTCCTCCCGAAGGCGGGGCAAGTGAGCCACTCACTCCGTCATCTTATTTAGCTTAGAATTAGAGTGATCAATATCTCAGAGATAAGATGAGGATGAGGGAAGAAACCGAAGGACTAAGTTGCAAAACAATAATTTTTGTGAAACCGCGGAATATCTAAATCTTGATGGTCGCACGCCGGTTCTTACGAATGCGAGTCCAGTGCTTTCATTACTCCACAAGCCCGGTGCAGGTGGGTGAAATGAGGATACGATTCATATACCTATCTCACAACAAACGTTCAACGTGATGCTCTACACATGTTGGTTAAAGGAATCCAACAGTTTTGTGTGAAAATTTTCGGGATGGTAGACTACTTCTTGGTTTAAAACACGTCGTACGTTAGTGTTACATCAAATTTACTCCAGCTCAGTACGGGTCTTTGATTCAAGAGCTCAAACCCAGAATTTTGAAAGCGAACGCCTTCGGGTTACGATTCTTCCAAGCAAACTGTCTGGCATAGATGATCCCAACAATTACAATCCGCGTTTTTACATGGAGCAAGATGGTGTTGTGGTAAGGCAATAGGCTCGCGTTCGGGAAGACAGTGGTTAAAATTCCTCGCCGTTCAGCCCGTCACTTGTCAGTGACACATCATGTTTGCCAAGAAGTCTGTAGTGCAATTACATTTCCCTACCAAATCCCGTAAGAACCTATTCTGTTTACTAAGCGGTAGTTTGGAACCATATGGAAAGTATTCATTGAGGGGAATAACAAACGCAGTCCTGATTTATGGCCGGCCGTTGTGGCCGAGCGGTTCTAGATGCTTCAATCCGGAACCGCGCTGCTGCAACGGTCGCTGGTTCGAATCCTGCCTCAGGCATGAATGTCTGTGATGTCCTTAAGTTAGTTAGGTTTAAGTAGTTCTAAGTCTAGGGGACTGATGAACTCAGATATTAAGACCCATACTGCTTAGAGCCATTTGAACCATTTGAATCTGATTTATGTATTCCGGTGTGCAGGCCTTCTGTAAACCGCCACTTCATTGGATTGTGACTACTGACATCTATTTTCTCTTTGGCATTGTACGACATAGTATTATTATGATCTCGACTACATTGATTCTTGGGTCATTCATATGTCACAAACAGATTCATGTCGTACTGGCTGTTCCTCTCTCAAAGCTAGTTTTTGCCAGACGATGCACTTATGCCGAACAGTAAAACTGTTACAAACGTTTGATCTTGAAGGAAGCTAATGTGTAAAAATTTGTTTTCCAGTACTTACCACAATGTCTCGATAAAAATCAAACTTAGTGATTGTGGGAGCAATGAAAGGAGCATTAAATGATGTTCATGGTCATCAAATTAATCCTAGACATATACAGTCTTCTAAATGGGGGCGTTTTTATCTTTGAAATGAAATCAAGTACTTGTAGAAATATTTGCGACGCTCAGTTAACGTGAGAAGCTAAGTAATTGTAGAACCACAAGTTACTTTTTCTTTAACGACGAGCATAGAAACCGTAGAGAATAACTGAACGATTTACCGCAGAATGTCCCATGTGTTTCACACCGGATTCATTTTATGTTTACATCTGTCAGTTGTCCGTGTTCTCAGTTTCTCACTCATCTGAAACTTGTTCTTCCCGTTCACAAAAATTTGAAAAGCAGCATTTCACAAGAGATTTGTTAATAGTACGAATTTTAATTTTATACTATTTCTGGGTCATGTTTCGGTTGATACTGGGTTTTATAGACATATACGAGGGGACTTCCAAAAGTAAGTTACACATGTCGTCCCACGCTACGAACTTGTGCACCAAGAGTGGCTCATTATCAGAAGAGAGCTCATGTTCTGGGTACTTCGCAAACACAGTTCTACTGCGGTACAGTTAAGAGATGCATTACCGTTTTCGAATGAAGTGGCGCGGCAACTGAAAACGTACCGTACTGCAAAGTTGAAGCACGCGGTACAGTATGATTCTTGTGGGCAAATGCGTAAACTACGCACAGATGCGCTATGAATTCTGGTAGTATATGTACCAAAAGCTATAACCCGTCCAGCTGTAGTGAAATGTTGCCAACATCTTGATTAATTTATACGAATGCATGGTGTTGCTTCTTCGGACATATGCGAAAGAAGAGACACAACGTATGATCCGCAGCTATTAAATATGTGATGTAAATTGAAGGGGAAGGGGAAGAAAGGAAACGTAAGGGAAGGAACTAATGATATCAACTGCATCGGGACTTTGTGCGGAATCAGTGGCGATGTGTGAAAATATGTGCTGGGCCGGGATTAGAATCCAGGATCTCCTGTTTACTAGGCAGTTGCGTTGACTACTTCGCCACCCTGACACCATGTTTATTGTACAAATGTTGACTGTGTCGGTACGCCGGTTGACTCACATTCCCACACAACGCCACCTATCTGCAGACCCGTCCACGTCCTCCAGGCTTGCTTATTTTAGATTCCCAGTGGAGGTCGAACGTAAATGTTAATCTACATTGAACGTTGTGGACTCTTTGCTCATTGAGGCCGTCCGAAAGAACAGACACCACACATTCATATAACTGATTTGTCTCCATGGGAAAGTCGCAAACTTCAATGCGGATGAACGTTTACGTTCGATCTCCACTCGGAATCTAAAATTAGCGAGCATGGTGGACATGAACGGGGACTGCGTATAGGTGGCTCTAGGTGGGAATGTGATTCGCCCAGGGACGTACCGAGAGAGTACGCTCATTTCCGACAAACACTGTGGCTGGGTGGCGCGATATTTAACGCAGCCTAGTAAGCAGGAGATTCCGAGTTCGAGTATCAGTCTGGCACACATCTTCACTCATCGCTGCTGATTCCGTACAAAGTCCCGATGCAGATGATATCATTAGTTTCTCCATTTCCTTTCCTTTGTCCCTCCTCCACCTTCATCTTACATGACTTGACTAACGTCGCGCAGACGTTGGTCAGGTTGATCGGGAAGGAAGGCCTTCAGCACTGACCACAGACGACAGTGTACAGGAAATCGAGGAAATGATCCGCTGCAATCGCTGATTTTACGACGATGAGGATATTCACACAGCGGTTCTCGAATGGCTACGTGAGCAAGAAGCAAATTTCTACAGGCGAGCCGGCCGCTGTGGTCTAGCGGTTCTAGGCGCTCAGTCCGGGACCGCGTGACTGCTACGGTCGCAGGTTCGAATCCTGCCTCGGGCATGGATGTGTGTGATGTCCTTAGGTTAGTTAGGTTTAAGTAGTTCTAAGTTCTAGGGGACTGATGACCACAGATGTTAAGTCCCATAGTGCTCAGAGCCATTTGAACCATTCTACAGGCGAGGAATTGAATGACTGGTGGAACGTTCCGACTGTTGTTTACAGAGATTTAGCGACTATGTTGAAAATAGAGGCATACATCTGTATCACTTTGAAATGTAGCGCAGCATTCAATAAAAGTTACTTGGCTTCCTATAATAATGTATAAGTAACTTTTTGAAGTTCCCTCGTAACAAGCCAACAAGTCTATTAGGCAACAGTGCAGATCAAGGGTTCGCAAGTTATTCCTCTGACGGAACACTTCGAGAATCCTGCTACTTTGATGGAACACTTTGTTTATTTTGAAGGTTTAATCATTTTTTTAAAAAAAATGAGAAAAGCTCGTTTAATTTAGTTCTTGCTTCAGTTTTAAATGAAAACTAATAACACAGAAATCATAACAAAATTTTTTAAAATGATCAGTATCGTCAAAATGTCGAAAAAATGCCATTTTGTTAATACTCTCTTGCGGAGCATTTATTCACATCCCGCTGAACACCAGTGTTTCGCGAACACAGACTGGGAAACCCTGGTCTCGAGGTTAGAGGCAAAAACCTCGTTAGTGATGATCTGCCTCTATCAGTGACTTTACTTACGTTATTCTTTTGCACTTAGGTCGATTTTTTTCTCTCGCTATAGGTGTCTGCCGGTTCTAATGTCTATATGCTCTGCTGTGTACATAGCAGGCAACCTGCTCTCGCAGTCATCAGAAGGTTGCATGCGTGCGCGAGCTCCTCAGACCTGCTGTTTTAGCTCGGCTTGTTTATTCGGAGGACCTAAAATGTGACAGCAAGTTGGCGGGCCTTCCATCAAACGGCGGTGTTGCTCGCGTGTCGCGTGCACACCGGCTGTCGGTAACTGGTTGGGCGGCCGCTCCACTGCATTTGCGTACCAAGTGGCGGCCCGGCCCCGTCGTGACCTTCGGAACGTTGCTCCGCCGCCGCTGCTGTTGCCGCCGCCGCTGCTATCAGACCGTCTATGCGAAATTTAATTACTGGCCTCGCCCTTACACCTTACTCCCACCTGTTCACTCCGTACTAATCGCTGACTTCTTGTGGAACACTACTACCTTCGCAGGTGCCTGCTAACACTTCTAGGTCGTACATTTACATCTGCATAGATACTCCACAAATCATCGTACGGCGCGTGGTGGAGCGTACCTGGTACCACTACTAGTGATATCCTTTACTGCTCCACTCGCAAATAGAGTGAGGGAAAAATACGGTCTGTATGCCTCCGCATGAGCCCTAATTTCTCATGTCTTATCTTCCTGATGCTTACGCGCGTTGTATGATGGGGGCAGTGGAATCGTTCTGCAGTCAGCTTCTCTAAATTTTCTCAGTAATGTTCATTGAAAAGGATGTCACTTTCCCTTCAGGGATTTCCATCCCTTCAAAATTTGTATATTGTTTGAACCTACCAGTAACAAATCTAGCTGCCCACCTCTGAATTGTTTCGATGTCTTCCTTTAATCCGATATTGTAAGGATCGCTAACGCTCCAGCAGCACTCAAGAATAGGTCGCACTTGCGTCCTATGTGCGGTCTCCTTTACAGATGTATGCTTTCCCAGAATTCTCTCAGTAAACCGAAGTCGACCATTCGCCTTCCGTGCCACAATCCTCACTTGCCCGTTCCATTTCATATCACTTTTCAGCGTAACGACCAGATACTTAAATGACGTGACTGTGTCAAGCAGGACATTACCAATGTTGTATTCGAACATTATGGGTTCGTTTTTCCCAACCACCCGTATTAATTGACATTTTTCTACATTTAGAGGCAGCTGCCATTCATCACACCAACTAGACCGAGTGCAAGTGGGTCGTGAACACCAGACAGCTCCATGCCACGTCTTCCTACGTATGTTACAGCACACACAACACCGCATCATAAATTGAACACCGACTTTTTCTATTCAGTTTTTATTTTTGTTTAAAAGAACGAAACGAGGAAGCTGCTGCCTTCCTTAGGATCTTCCTCTTGGAACTAAAATAATCAACATTCCTTAAATCATAGAGAAGTGCGTAACTAAGGGTAATTTATAAAACTTTGTACCTCAGCTGCCAAAAACGGAACCCTTATAAGATCACTCTGTTGTGCGTCCGTGTGTCTGTCTCTCCGTTCGACTTGTAACAACCCTTTTACCCAGAAACAAGTAGAGGTATCAAGTTGAAATTTAAATCAAACACCGAGGTCTGCGGTCCCATGGCGGCTAATGAGTCCATGCAGTCGAAAAATACGGCCATACATATCACACGCAATCTCACTCATCAAAACCTATCGGTTGCTCCCCGTTGACCTAGAATCATAAAATTTGGCAAGAAGCAAGGTTTCACACTACAAGAAAACGAAAAGATCCTAAAATTGTTAATTTGTAATTACATTACACAAAAGAAATATTTTTTGACATTTCTTTCCGCCTGTCCATCTGTTAAGATCCCTTTTGCTCAGTAACAGGTACGGATATCAAGTTGAAACTTATATAAAAAACCTAGATCTACCGTCCCTTCGCGGTGTAAAAAATTTAAACTTCTAAGTGAATCCCATCAACAGATACGGTCATACATGTCACATATTTTGATACTTGCAAACTCGCTCATCAAAATCTATAGAGGAACTGTGAACGTGCGTGTCGGGCCTATTAGTCTAAGGATAAAGCGTGTGTCTCAAAACTCGAGAGGTCACGGGATTGCAACTTTGTCGGACCACGAAATTTTCGGTTTTCATTTTATCCAAGTCTTCACCTCTCAACGACGTAAGGAGTCGGCAGAAACGACATGTAGCTCGGATTCCAAGTTAAACTGTAGATCCCTTTCCAAGGATGGATTACTGGGCTGAATTAGCGACAGCAATTTTCCGAAGTGGCGTCTAATAGAGACAGTTGCACCAGGCAATTTAGCCACACGGAATTATTATTATCATTATTATTATCTATATACATAATTAAAATTGTACGGTTCCCTCCGAACGCAAGTCCTACTCGTTCTTGTCCGGTTTTATTATGCTATACAGTCTGAGGAGCATAAGATGTAACATCCATTTTATTTTGTGAACGGTTCAACATATCGAAACAAGATTTGCGGCAAATAATATTTCGCAGAAGGGTAGGTAATTTTGTTGCATGTTTAAACCTCGTAACTCTTGCATCAACCGAGGTATTGGAGCAAGTACGTTTGTTTTTAATGAAAGGAAACACTTCTTTTTAAGGCATTAAAAAGCTATTGAAAATATGGGTACCAGTACATTGATACAACGCTTGTTAGTTTTGGCGTTGAAAAATTCAGAAAATTTATCCGAGAAATGTGCCACAAGTGACAGGCAAGGCGGAGGGATCGACTATTAAAATGAAATCACCACCATGTGGGGCTCTCTCGTATGAAACCTTAAAATTATATATTTGTTTCCGCAAAAGTTGTTCACTTAAACATAGGAACGTACACATATTTGAAATAGTTTCCTTGAGCGCCTTATGATTGGCTAAAAAATAGCCTATAGTGCCATTTACAACATTCTCTAGCTGACGCTGTATCTAAGGCGTATAAAGTAAAATCAAAAGGAAATACGTTTTATCTTAGTAGTGTTGGCTTACCTCATTTCTCCATATAACGACGGAGCTTTCATGACATTCCCACTTGGCGGAGCTCATGACACACTAGCCAATTCCGGTGGCCTTGCCTTTTAATTCGAGCGCATCTCTCAGATAGTTTTGCTAAAACTTTTTTCGCTAACATTAATGAGCACCATATCACTCCACTCGTCTTTTCTAGAGCTTGCAAAAGCCAATACAGAATATATCGTTCTCTCAAAAAAACTGCACTTGCTTCAGTACCTCAAACCGAGCGATGTAGTGCAGTGGTTAGCACACTAGACTCGCATTCGGGACGACGACGGTTCAAATTCCTGACCGACCATCCGTAACGGAAACAAACTCTGTCCACAGACCCTGGCAAATCTATGACAATGGCGTTATTGGATGCAGTACGGAGGGCACGTGTCATCACACCCCCTTTGTCAGTTTTGGTGACCTGGAGCCGCTACCACTCGGTCAAGCAGCTGGAGAGCACCCTGAACCAGTCCAACCGCAAAGGAAAACTCCCTGGTCGTACCGGGAATCGAACTCGGGTCCTCCACATGGCAGTCAGCCGCGTTGACCACTCTGATCCGGAGGCAGACTGTCTAGGCATCCACATCTGGGTTTCCCTTGATTTCCCTAAATCACTCCAGGCAAATGCCGGGACTGTTCCATCGGAAATTACATGGTCGACTTTCTTCGCCATGCTTTGGTAATCCGTGCTCGTGCCCCATCTCTGATGACCACGCTGTCGACGGGCGTTAAAATCAAATCGCCCTTCGTTCCTTCAGTATCTCGGCTGATACAGGTTAGGAATATTAACCGTACAACAAGATTACGTACTAACATTTACCGCAGACCTTGTACGATATCTTGAAAAGTTCACGAAACAGAAGTTGGATACGTTTCATACGTCTCACCCTCTGTACCGAATCTCTCTCTCATGGGTCGTCAGTCGCTTTTCTCTAGCGTTTCTTTTCTGCAGCATGTAACAGTAGCCAGCCCAAATAAAAACTGCTCATCATGCCTTTCGTGCGAAGCCCAGTGACGACGGAGAGCGGCAGTTTGTCTCCCTTTACAAACAAAAAATTTTTGAATAGTAATTTTCTGTATCCATTCGATAGAGCCGCCCCAAATTAGTCTAGTGTATTATTCGTTTTATCGAATCTAATCTTAACAGCTCCAGCAGCGACTGTGCAATGCTTGTGTGCGGCAGAAGCAGCCAGCGCGGGCCAGGGCTGCCAGAGTACCGGCTATTCTCCATGT
This sequence comes from Schistocerca americana, assembly GCF_021461395.2. Taxonomy (NCBI): domain Eukaryota; kingdom Metazoa; phylum Arthropoda; class Insecta; order Orthoptera; family Acrididae; genus Schistocerca; species Schistocerca americana. Next base: position 695,118,271 of record NC_060130.1, read on the forward strand.
TTTACTGTTCCTGTTAACACATCGAATCGATAAAACGAATAACGCACCAGACTATCTTGGGACCGCTCTATCGAATGGTTACGTAAAATACCAGGTTCTTTTTTTTTGTGGAATATGCTTTAACTTTCCATCGACGCTGGGAGTCGCACGAAAGGCTTGATGAGCAGTATTTGTTTGGACTGACTCTAGCTACACGTTGCAAAAAAGAAATTCCAAATATCTGCCGAAACACTTGAGAAAATGTTCCTGACGTCTCGTAGGAGAGACACCCTGTACCTAGTATTCAGCCCACTCCAATCATGGATCGTTCGACTGAGGAAATTTGTCAAACTCGGTACCGGGGTAGCCGAGCGGTTCTAGGCGCTACAGTCTGGAACCGCGCGACCACTACGGTCGCAGGTTCCAATCCTGCCCCGGGCATGGATGTGTGTGATGTCGTTAGGTTAGTTAGGTTTAAGCAGTTCTAAGTTCTAGGGGACTGATGACCTCAGAAGTTAAGTCCCATAGTGCTGAGAGCCATTTGAACCACTTGAACTGATGTATTCTAATCTTAACCATCTGTATGGGACCAGAGTTGACACATCTCCAGGCAATTATACGAAAAATCACTCTTAAATCCATCTTACGATGTTCGCTAGATAGTTTTCTCCTTGCCCTGGGCACCTATCGATTGGAGGCTTTTCAAAATTTCTGTAGCACTCTGCCGCAAACTGAACAAATCAGAATCATCTCCTATATCCCCTGCTAAGGTCGGTATGATATACACTATCTGATCAAAAGTATTCGAATACGCCTATGTATTGCGGAATTGACCATTAGATGTCACATGAGAAAGACCACCTAGTGTAGAAGGAGGTTGTGAGTTTTGTGCTGTTCGTAGAGAAATAGTAGCAGCAGAGCTCAGTGAGCTCGAACATGAGCTAATCACTGGATGTCAAACGCGTAACAAATCCATCAGGGACATTTAAACCCTTCTACAGTTGCGCAGATCGACTGTTGGAATTAAAAATATGACAGTATAACGATATAGAACGTCCTCATAAGCCAAACATTTCTGTTGTGAGAAGCACGTTGCTTCATACAATTTTTTTGTAAATATGGCAACAACACGTTACTAAACCATTTTGTGCCGCGTTTGTATTATGATGTTGCTCATTACTGCAACACTTTCCACTGTCGCTAACAAAGGAAAGCAGCTGAATTCTTTACCGCCGGGGATCTAATGAATTCGTGTATCTCGGACATTTTTGTCGAATTATAAAGTTTAGTTACGGCTTCTGAAATTTATCGACTTTCTTTCACTTAATTACGTACTTCTAACTTCTTGCAAACTACACTGCATAAAATAATTAAAGGGTCGCTTTTTCGAAACGTCGTACTTGTAGCCCAGTCGCGAAACTGTAGTTTGAAATTTGTGTCAAAGGTGCCCACAACCTTCCTTCGTAATGGTGCAAAAGCATGGTATCCTGCAACGGCACCCTCGGGGTCGGCGACGCTTCAAACAGCAAGGTGTCGATCCAGGTGAAGGAAAGGGCACAACTCAAAAGTTCATCTAAGGTGTAAGATTTGTTAATGATGTTGCATTAGCACCAATTTCACCAAAATTCTGCCCAACGCCACCGTGGATGTGTCATACCAAGGAAAGATCGTCACACCCCCTCTTATCAACATTCCGCCCTTTATTTTGTCTCCTATGCGGTGGAGGTCAGAACTGCGACACCCAGAGTTGAAATCTCGCGGTGTTTTTATGGATGGCGAAGGAAAATATTTTAGACACATCGCCGCTCAGTATCGCCACAAAAAGACCTCAGAGGGTGGCATAAAGGGCGCCCACGAAACCACGCCTTTCCCTGGGGCGTTCATTCCTATACACTTCGCGGTCGAAAGCGACAGTTTCCAGTGTGATGACCAACAGGATGATGTTCTTGACAACCTATGATACTGCTGACACCCTTCGGACAATTCAGCCCTTCTCTCTATGAATATATTGGGCCTACAACCAAACTGAAAGTGATCGCACCCCTTTTCTCCGGTGTACACGCTGGAACCAAGGGATTGTTCTAGACTATTCGACAAAATCTGAACGTGATCCGATGCAGCGAAGGGTATTTATGCTTTCTCAGCCCTCCTGCTTCGCGCCCTCCTGTAGCGTGATCACGGCGGGGAGGGGCAGGGAGAGGTGAGAGGGGTGCGACATCGACACATGCATGAATGAAACGGGAAAGGGTCCCACTAAGACCCCCATTTCGTCAACACCCTCTGTGCCACCCGCGGTTCTTCGCTGGACTCTTTAAGAATGTTCCTGCACAGACACAGGAAGTCACTGATTCCTAGGCGTCAGTGTGACAGGCAACCATTTCGACACCACTAAGTGGGGTGGCACTACGACGCTGAACCAGCGTCTGCTAAGGGATGTCGAAAGGGACGACTGCCACGCCGGCGCTAAGGATTTGATGACTTCCTCCCTCTGTACAGGAACATATTTAATGTGCCCAACAAAGACGCGCGAGTCGCATCGATGGTGTTGCCGACCTGGAGGAGTCTTAGATGGACTCTTTGCCATTTTATACAGGAATGTGTCAATGTCAGTCTCCCCCACCTGATCATGCCACAGGGGGCGCGAAACAGGAGGGCTGTAATACCATATTCAAACTTGTACCCAAAAGTAAAAATTGCCATTATCGCACGTTCTGAAGCGCTACGATGATGTTCACTGGAGTTGCAGGCAAACGATGTCCTTATAGAAGCGGTGAATCGTCCCGAGGGATGTCAGCAGTGTGACAGATTGTCAAGAAAGTCGTCCTGTCGCTCACAGAACTGCAGACTACCGTTTTAGGACGCGAAATGTGCGGGAATCAACGCCCCAAGGGAAGAGGTGGTTTCGTTGGCACCCTTTATGCCACCTCCAGAGGCCTTTTCGTGGAGCCACTGAGTGTCAGTGTCAGAAATGTTTTCCTCGGCCACCCATAAAAAAGTCTCGTGATGTGAACACTGGGCTTATTTGTGGTGAAATTTGGTGCCAATATTACATCATTAACCCACCTTACATCTCACATGAACTTCTGAGCTGTGGCCTCTATTTCGCTCGGATCGTGAAGTGTCGCTAAGCCCGATGATGACGTCTCAGAGCACGACGCTTTAGCACCATTACAGAGGAACATTGTAAGCACCTTTGAGATAAATTTGAAACTACACCGCCGCAATGGGCAACAAATACGGGATTCGAGAAAGTGATCATTTCATTGTGTAGCGCAGTGTAGAAAGGTCATTTTCTATTTGCAAATATGTTCTATGAGATAACACAAGAGTTTAAGTGAAGAATATTATGAGATATTGGTTCTTGGTTACTGCTTTAGGAGGGAGTAGAAATATAGAACTGAATTTTAACAACGCGTATATATATTGTTTTTCTGTCTCATTATACATATTTTGTGATACGATATTGAATGAAACTATGCATGTTTTACGATTTGATAGTGTCTGAAAATTCGGGCTCTAATGATAATAATTTGATTGCTTGCGATTATGACGCCTAAGAAGCTTCCATCACTTGTAACATTGTACAGATTTTGTTCCTAGTTTTGTTTCAGGTGTGCCTAAACGCCATGAGAGTACTCGGTGAACATATTTTAAAAATTCACCATATATACTGTCCCTTTGTGAACTGCACTTCCAGCGAACCCTTTTGTATTACTAAAGCTTTATCCCTCATTCTCTTCTTATCGAGTTTTAAACCGCTTAAGCGGACGGTCCTTGCGCTTCTTGTGGACCGAAGTTTAGTGCAGCGCTGCGCATTATAACTTGCAGTACCATGAAGGCGACATGCGAAAAACGTCAAATTGACATGAAGTATTCTGCTTGGTTGGATGTTTGAATGATTAGCATTTCCACGCAGCTAGACAAAGCTGGAAGAAATTACACTATCTATCTATAGTTTCTGTATAACTGAAAATTACGCCGTGGTTTAGACATTCAGTAATCGCATTTGAATGTTGGCTGTTTATGAGAAGATCGTGTTATTGCTCCTGTAAGAAGTGGACACTACTTCCATCAAGTTCCAGAATTCCTCAGCGGCAGGATCGTTGGCTATCAACTCTGCTTGCTCTTTGCGCGACATTACATTGCTCGCTCGAACGTGCAGGATGCGACAGCCAAGCATGTACCTTGAGTCACGAAACTGACTTTCTTGCAACAAGACAAGTGTCCATACGGTCAGTACGATGACGTCTGGAACTTCATGGACTTTCTGCACGTTGATCGTAGTCGCGGGCCGGCCGGAGTGGCAAAGCGGTTCTAGGCGCTTCAGTCTGGAGCCGCGAGACCGCTACGGTCGCAGGTTCGAATCTTGCCTCAGGCATGGATGTGTGTGATGTCCTTAGGTTAGTTAGGTTTAAGAAGTTTTAAGTTCTAGGGGACTGATGACCTCAGATGTTAAGTCCCATAGTGCTCAGAGCCATTTGAACCATTTTCGTTGTCGCGGTAGAAGAGAGATGCGCACCATCGGTGATGCACTCAACCACAGGAGTGACACCAAGTCTTTTTTTCTTCAGACGCATCCCTGTTCTACACACAACATCGCAGTGGACATGCCTTTTTGTGCAGGCCTGGAACCAAATAGACGTTGCGGAAATTGCACTCGTTGTTGTTGGTTGTTGTTTCGGGGAAGAGATCAAACAGCGAGGCCATCGGTCTCATCGTATTAGGGAAGGACGGGGAAGGAAGTCGGCCGTGCCCTTTGAAAGGAACCATCCTGGCATTTGCCTGGAGCGATTTAGGGAAATCACGGAAAACCTAAATCAGGATGGCCGGACGCGGGATTGAACCGTCGTCATCCCGAATGCGAGTCCAGTGTGCTAACCACTGCGAAATTGCACTCGCCATCGTCATACACGCACATCTGCTGAGATGGTATAGCGGGCCACTGGGTACACAAGATTATCACCTCCGGTTCGCATAGCTGCTAATTTGGACAGCAGCCATTGCATTTCTTACGTGTTAAAGCCGGTGGGTATGTCATATCTCCGAGGTCTCCATGACATTACAATTCAAAAAGATAACGGAACTGTATTTATAGGTGTCGTGTTTGTTCTTTCCGACATGTCCGAAAGAACAGATACCACACACATAAATACATTGAAGTTCAAATGGTTCAAATGGCTCTGAGCACTATGGGACTTAACTGCTGTGGTCATCAGTCCCCTAGAACTTAGAACTACTTAAACCTAACTAACCTAAGGACATCACACACATCCATGCCCGAGGCAGGATTCGAACCTGCGACCGTAGCGGCCACGCGGCACCAAACTGTAGCGCCTAGAACCGCACGGCCACTCCGGCCGGCTACATTGAAGTGCCAAAGAAACTGGTACAGGTAGGCGTATTCAAAAACAAAGGTATATAAACAGGCAGAATACGGTTCTGCGGTCAGCAACGAATATAAGACCACAAGTGTCTGGTCCAGTTGTCAGATCGGTTACTGCTGTTACAATGGCAGGTTATCAAGATTTAAGTGAGTCTGAACATGGTGTTATAGTCGGCGCACGAGCGATGGGACACAGAATCTCCGAGGGAGCGATGAAGTGGAGATTTTCCCGTACGACTATTTCACGAGTGTAGCGTGACTATCACGAATCAGGTAAAACATCAAATCTCCGACATCGCTGCGGCCGGAAAAAGATGCTGCAAGAACGGGAACAACGACGACTCAAGAGAATCATTCAACGTGACAGAAGTGCAACCCTTCCACAAATTGCTGCAGATTTCAAAGATGGGCCATCAGCAAGTATCAGCTTGCGAACCATTCAACGAAACATCATCGATATGGGGATTCGGAGCCGAAGGCCCACTCGTGTACCCTTGTTGACTGAGCGACACAAAGAATTACGCCTCGCCTGGGCCTGTCAACACCGACATTGGACTGTTGATGACTGGAAACATGTTTCCTGGTCACACGAGTCTCATTTCAAATCGTATTGAGTGGATGGATGTGTACGGGTATAGAGACAACGTCATGCACACAGAGACCCTGCATGTCAGCAGTGGACTGTTCAAGCTGGTGGAGGCTCTGTAATGGTGTGGGGCGTATGCAGTTGGAGTGATATTGGACTCCTGATACGTCTATATACGACTCTGACAGGTGACACGTACGTAAGCATCGTGCCTGATCACCTGCATCCATTCATGTCCATTGGCCGGCCGAAGTGGCCGTGCGGTTAGAAGGCGCTGCAGTCTGGAACCGCAAGACCGCTACGGTCGCAGGTTCGAATCCTGCCTCGGGCATAGATGTTTGTGATGTCCTTAGGTTAGTTAGTTTTAACTAGTTGTAAGTTCCAGGGGACTAATGACCTCAGCAGTTGAGTCCCATAGTGCTCAGAGCCATTTGAACCATTTTTGAACCATGTCCATTGAGTATTCCGACAGACTTGGGCAATTCCAGCTCGACAGTGCAACACCATACACATAGTAGCTCCAGGAACACTCTTCTGTGTTTAAACACTTCCGCTGTCCACCAAGCTCCCCAGACATGAACATTATTGATCATATCTAGGATGCCTTGCAACGTGCTGTTCAGAAGAGATTTCCAGTCTCTCGCAGTCTTACTGATTTATGGACAGCACTGCAGTATTCATGGTGTCGATTGCCTCCAGCACCACTTCAGACACTATTCGAGTCCATGCCACGTCGTTTTGCGGCACTTCTGCGTGATTGCGAGGGCCCTACGCGATATTAGGCAGGTGTAGTTTTTTTGGCTCTTCAGTATATATGCTCCTTGGGAGGAAATAATGGTACACAGAATGCGGATCCACTCTGTTCTATCTCTTGCTGGAATCTGGTGGGGCTGCGAGCTATGATAATAATGGACACGGGACACTACGTATGTAGTGTGTGACATATGGGAATTTGGACTGGAGGGGAAGTGTGGTCTGATAGCCGGAGTGGTTAAGGCTACCGCTCGCGATAAGCGGTAAAGCCAGGGTCTTATCTCGGTCCGGCACAAATTTGAAATTGTTACTATTGTATTTATTTCAATGTCCGATTAGAGCTGATGTCGGAATTTCTCTTTCATCATGTAAAAAACCAAATGCTGCCCGTTCTGTCCTGACCTACCTCGATACAAAGGAGATTCGATTATAGCCTTGGCAAGCTACTTCTCTAGACCTCTCAAGCATTGTAGACATATAGCCATGGGTTGCCGAGAGCCTGACACGCCACTACTCACAGCAACAGTATGAACTCTGGCATAGAGTTGAGGCAGCATGGTGTTAAATACCTGTAACTATCAACCACCCTCAGGTCTACCGGAAGCCTAGCTATATTAGAGTCATTGTTGCTGCTAGAGGTGATAGTGAAGTATGTAACAGCCAAAACTTACAACAGTGCGAGGAACAGCCTTACAGTGAAGTGTGGTTTAGGAGCGCAAGACTTTGAGTCTTGCAGGAGAAGGCAAGAAGCATTACAATCAGATGGATCCTTGCGTCGGAACATAAAGCCATACTTTAATAGAGTGTGGTCAATATATCAATGCATTAGAAACCTTCGTCTTGACTTCACAAGAGTGAGAGGGAAGACTGAGGTTTAGTGCGTGGTTTACTATGTGGCGCACTGGTATCCTGTCCCTTATCCTTGGTTTCATTTTATTTGAGGGCTGATTAGGAATGTCCTCTCGATCCGTCTCACGTGGTGTTTATTCCAAGAGCAGCTATAAAAATGAATCTGTATCTAGACAGGGCCTTGGATACCTGAGCAAGTCTGATACAAATGACAAGCGACGAGCGCCACGGAGCCTGATGGCCATCTATTGTATTGCATCAAAAGCCATCCTCGGGATTCAGGGGATTAAGCCGAAGTTCCCACTGCCTCTGAAACACAACTTTCTCGCATAAAGGGGTGGTGAAAGTTGCAGAGCTTACGGTTCTAAGGAATGGCATCTCCGAGCAGCACCCCAGAGCTGTGACCTTGCGATCGCTAATGCCATGTAGTTCAGCAGCAGCAATTATGTATGTTGAAGTTTTGCTTCAGAATGTTGAACAACGGAAGGACACATGCAGAGTACGGTATCGCATCAGTTCTCTTAAAAGGAGAAGACATTTACACACATTAAATACCATAAGGATGGAAAAGTAGGCAGCCACGCAGAATACAGAAAAAAGGTGTTAATTATATGTGAAATAACCTTTGAGATGCGTCTATTATTAATATGGTATGTATAGTTTACTTTGTGATTTTAGCTACTGAAATCATTTTGGATTCCTCCTAATAGCCATTCTGAAGGGATTTTCAACATTGCATACGTTTGGTCTGAAACAGTTCTGGCAAAAGTATTATGATAGAATGTAGGCCTACACGGCCGTATTTGCGTTATTGGTGACATTTGGTTTATGGGCATGGGCTAATGCTGGAGACGATTCAGAGGATTTAAAGACTCAGGAAGATGTTACAGACTCAATCAAGCTCAGTACGTCGAACTGGACCATGATTTTATGAGCATAAATCAAATATGAGGAATAACACAAAAGTATTAAGGGTTCAGTATCAAAACACACGACCCCATCATTTCTTATATAAAGATGTATGGCAGCATTTAATGTATGGACCTACAATGATGAGCGTAAACGTTACTACCATTTAATTAATAACGTGTTGGTTCACCTTTGGGGCGAAATACAGCAGCGATCCTGCGTGGCATGGATTCGACAGGACCTTGGTACGTTTCCGAGGTATTTAGTACCAAATGTCTATTCACATCTCACGCAATTCCCGCCAATTACGGACCGGTGGTATAGGGGCACGTAGCTCGTACTCGACAGTGTCCAAGACGCCTTACATCGGCTTCATAACAGGCGATTCGGTGTCCAGACCTCAAGGTGACTTCACTATTATGTTTCTCAAACAACTGTTGAACGATTCTGGTCTTGTGAGACGGACAGTTATTTTTCCGTCGGTAAAACATCAAGCATGAAGGGATGTGGTGGTCCACAGCAGTGTTCGTGTAATCTACAGCTGTCATAACGGCTCCGGTTACTACCACAGGTACCACGGAATATCAGGTGAATGTCCACGGTACCATAATACTGGTCCCTCCAGCCTTCGTCCATAGAGCGGTGCATGTTTTGTGCGCAGACGTTGGACTAGGATGACTGTGTAACTGGACACAACCGTCGAACAGGTGTAAAAAGAAACGTGATTCATCTGATCAGGTGGCGAGTTTAAACGATCCACGGTCCAATCTTGATAGTTCCTTGAACACTGAAATCGCGATGAACGATGTCATTGGATCAGTATGGGAACATGTAACGACCGTCTGCTGTGGAGAGCCATGTTTAGCAATGAGCGCTGAACGGTGTGCTCTGAAACCCTTGTGCTCGCACTAGCAATGTACTCTGTCGTCATATCTGCTACACATCACCACCTAGCCTCCTTTGCAGAGCGGGAGAGCCTCCGGCTTCCAGGTTCTGTGGTGAAGTGTGGACGTCCAACACCGTCGTTCACCACTTTCCGTAGAGGCTCATAAGCAGTAACAGGCGAACAGCAGACCAAATTCGCTGTATTAGAGGTACTCATTCTCAGGGGCCGTCCCATAACAATGCGTCCTTCGTCAAAGTCACTTAAGTCAGTGGATTTCCCCGTCTGCTTCCCGACCGGGATAGCCACTAGAATGATTACCCATTCGTCTCTACTCCGCTGGTATACTTTCCTTACCGCATCACGTGCCTGCATTGCCACAAGGTGGCGTTCAGTCTCGTGGTGGGCAGTGAAAAAAAGATTTAGTTACCTTTGACACACTTCTTTGCCACAGAATTGCTTGATAAGTTGCAACTGTAATTCACTATTAATAATCATATGGTTCACAGACTGCAATGAAATGTTCCACATTTGAATGTACAGCCATTTTGTCTCATTAATGTCTATTACATTAATGAGTTTAATGCATCTAAAAAGCCTCACAACGCTGTTGTGTATTGGGAAAACAGGTTGTTAGAAAATTAATATAAATTGCAGGAAGCCTGACTGGTGATCAGCGATTGGTACGACTGGAAAATGACCCTCAACTTAGTAGACGAAAAGGGTCAGTATCGTTTGCCTACACGGTTGGTAGTCAGGCACTAGAATCACCTGCAATCGTCAGATTTAAAGTGAAATGGCCGCATTAATCTAGTGGTGGGAAAAAATAAATTTCAGTGTGAGTTCTATCGAAAGAATACAATGTAAGTAGAATTTACTGAAGGATGAGATCGTATGCAAAACTGTCGTTCTACCGACTCTTGGTACTGATTGTCGCCTGAAAAGTCTTATAAAGATGAGATACAGAAAATTCAAGGAACAGTAACTGAAAGTGGGAGACTCCATGAGATAGTCGTTGCGCACGATGCGCGGTGTGTGTGTGTGTGTGTGTGTGTGTGTGTGTGTGTGTGTGTGTGTGTGTGTGTGTGTTTGTGTGCGTGTGTGTATGTGTGTGTGCACGAGCGCGCTCGCGTGCGTGCACGCGCGTTTGCGTGTGTTTACAGTTAATCAGTTAATCGAATGCTTAGGTAATGACAACATTTGCCATTTTCTGCAGTATCTTACAACTATTAAGTAAAGAAATCATAAATCCGCAGATCGGTTCGAACGCTGCAGGCTTTATTGGGGAATTTATAGTACAGGTAATACGTCCTCGCCTTATTCCTAAAGCTGAAATAGCCCAACCACGCAGAAACAGAAGAAGTTCTAAGGAATAATCCGAAACACGACCTTCCGTGGCATTTTAACATACACAAGTCACTAAAAATCGTGAAAGTCACGATAAACGCAATTAGAAATCTAGGACCTGCCAGAGGGCCGCCCTTGAACTCTAAACATATAATAAAACACTTACACATTGAACTTTAGGATAAAAAGAAAGTATAAAATTAAACGCTGAGCTAAAGTAGCGGTCATGGTATTACTGGAGAGAATACATGAAAGCCCGATGATGTTGTCATCCACTGGTGGTATGTATTAGAAACAAAGCAGCTGTTACTTTTCATGGCTGTAACAGCAAGAAATAAATTAGTTTAATAATTGACTTTATGGGATATGTGCTCGTTTTTTCTATCCATGCGACCTAAATATGGCTTCATTATTGTGAACAATAGGGCGAAAACCTCAACGTGACCGACTCCTCGACATAAAGGATGACCAATAAATGATTTTTATGTTGTAGATTCTCCAGACGGGTGATTACTCCAACGTTCGGAAAACTACAATGTACAGGAATAATGGCTAGAACGATTCTATGTTCGAATTATGTGTAGAATGTTGTGACTTGGCAAGACAGCCAAGCCACTATGAGAGGAAGCCGAAGGCACGCGTTTAAGCTCACGCAGGCTGGCGTGAGGTCTGGAACAGTTAAAGGAATAGAGACTAGCAAAAAAGGTACGTAGCTGCTGGAATACTTAACTTTAATCCATAATTGGTGAACATCGGTCAGACGGTACATGCATCACAAGATAAATAGCAAATGATAATGGCGCCTTGCTAGGTCGTAGCAAATGACGTAGCTGAAGGCTATGCTAACTATCGTCTCGGCAGATGAGAGCGTAATTTGTTAGTGAACCATCGGTAGCAAAGTCGGCTGTACAACTGGGGCGAGTGCTAGGAAGTCTCTCTAGACCTGCCGTGTGGCGGCGCTCGGTCTGCAATCACTGATAGTGGCGACACGCGGGTCCGACGTATACTAACGGACCGCGGCCGATTTAAAGGCTACCACCTAGCAAGTGTGGTGTCTGGCGGAGACACCACATAGAATAGTGAAGTAATAGATTGTAGATGGTTAAGATTACAGATATACGGCGTACATGCAGGTACAGTAACGTATAGTGTTGTGTGACCTAATACGTCGGTTTACGCTAATCTTAGTCAGAGAGCTGTCACATTAAGCGGACACATGAAATCAAGTGCCGACGTGCATGACAGATGTCAAACGATGCGCCGGCATGCTCATGACTTCACGGTAGAGTGATCAGCTTCCTGCTGTAATACCACGAAATATTTGTTCATACGCGGCATACTTATACGGCAGCGATGCGTGTGTGAAACCAGTAGCTAGAAGCGACGAGCGTCATGACCATCACATTGCCTCGACGCTGGATCCTTGCAACGGATGGGGACCTTCTGTGTCGATGGTTCGACGCTGTCTCCTGTGCTTCTGACTGCTGGAAATAGATTCCAGCGAGTCAGTTTACAGTGTACAGAAACCAGAAAACTTATACCCTTCTCGATTATGTCCCACGTTAGATTGTTCTGCAGTGATGGTTGCATATATGTTACAAATTACTGCGGTAAACGAAGTCTTACTGATTACGCCGAAGAATCGAGCAAGGAATAACTTGTGACATTCAATCCAAATGCGATGACCTCAAATTCAGACCTAGAAGACAAATGCCAATAAAATAAAAAAAGTGTGATCATTTACAGCTCTTTAATCCCAATCCTTTGGTACTATTTTGTACTTCACCCATGATATACGGTACATTTTATTCGTAATTCTCGGTATTACAATTTTCACAAACCTTAGTGAAGCTTCATATTTCCAAGCAAGTTAAAATTGTGCAGCGGACTGGTACTTAATGTTGAACTACCTGTTTTTACAAAGCTCACGAGTGCCTGGGAAGATACAGGATATTTTCATGGCATACGAAATATTCACAGCGGTAGAATAAACGTTACAAACATCATACAAGCATCCATTGTAATAGGAATGGAATAATACCTCTTCGTTGATGTGAAATTCAGCATATTTACGGAGATTAATTCCGTCCATAGTGTACAAATGAAACTACCTCAGTTATGACGGTATCAACGGCTTCCACACAACGCTGGTTGACGATTCGACGAAAAGCCAGACATCACTGTTAAGAAACGTTTTAAGTTACATTATGTTCTAAAAGCTCTGTGCCGTGTTACCAAAAGTGATAGTTTCTTAACATATACGGAAAAAAGCTGTCTCATAGCGACTACATATATAGTTTTCATGGAATATGTGCTCCTTTAATGACAGGAATTGGTACAAATTGTTGATCTGATAGTTCTAGCTATGTATAAAACAGATTAATTCACTGCACCCAAACGATGTATCGCTCGCTTGATTTTCTATCAGATTTTCATGTGAGTCGATGGATGAGGGACAAATATTGGATAGGAAAGGCAACCACGAGAGGGCGAAATTTTGGTTTCTACTATGAACAATCCAGTCCTCTTAAAAGCCTTGCAATACTATGTTAAAACCGTTTGTCGCACTAGTACGAAAAGACGTAAATAAAAAGTGTTGATAGTTAGATTACTGACTTTAATTTGAAAGATGTAAATTTTTATTCATTTCAAATCTGTAAATGCATCAATAAACAATTTTTGCTCTCTTACATTTTCCTAACTTTTTTGTAGCGGAATGTTCAGCCAGTACAGTCTTCATACGTCTCGACTACTACACTTACTCTACAGGCTGTAAGTCTTCAAAACTGCGTGGAAAATCAGTTTACAGGCGTTTGCACAATTCCTGATTGAGTCCTACTCAGATACTAGGATATGAAATTTGAGGATAGATAATGATAAGAAGCCTGAACAAGTCACTTTTTCTCGCTATTTATTTATGCACGTACATCTAACTTTTCTCCATAGTTATTTGCGCGTATAGTTCTCTGATATTTTCAGTGTCAGATAAAATATGTATGAAATCAGGTATATGTACACGTTTACATTTAAATGTGCCGCACCTTACTGAGGAGTATGCATTTATTGCGTTGAGAAAACAGAGCGATACTTCATGCGGTATCTAAAGTACACTTCAGGTCATATAAAAGAATATGGTATAGTTTTAATATTTTGCAACGAATGTGGAAGGGATACGCTTCCAGCCCTTCCACATTGAGCGATTTAGTTAAATAAATTAGACTTCAAGTAACTGGTGGTCGTTCTTCGTCGTAAAATAGTTACACAGTTCGACATCAGGCCTAACTACCGTGTGCTGCTGGATGCACTAGACACACTAACACGGTACCCCACCCAAGCAGCCTTGTCATTCAACGTGATCTTGGCTGAGGTGCAATAGATTGTACTCGTACAAGAATGGCGGCACAAAATCTCCGATTACTGTTTCTTTAAAACAACACTGCTAAACTAGAGCAAAGTCCTATTAAACATTCACGGATCTGACAGAGTAACGCGTGAAGTTTTACGTTCTCTATACGAATCGTCTTTTGTACGGATACAGATTTCTCTGCGATTTATCTTGACTGAAGTCATATCTGCGTCCTACTTGCTGCATTTCTGAAAAGAAGTCACAGTTGACAATAAATAACTGGCTAAGCACCTGTGTGACTGATTTTGTAAACGGTTATCAGATTCAGATGATGTGTGTACAGTAAAGCATATGACATGCCATGGAGACCAAATAACATGCCAGTTTCTTGTTCCGTGTAACACTGAACAACTTCTGCTGTTGGCAGTAACGATTATTTTAGTTTTTTATTTTATATTTCTTAGCACCGATAACAAACTTAAATATTTCCAGGTAGTTCAGCATTAAGTACCAGTCCGTTGCACAATTTTAACTTGCTTGAAAATGTGAAGCTTCACTAAGGTTTGTGAAAATTGTAATACCGAGAATTACGAATAAAATGTACCGTATATCATGGGTGAAGTACAAAATAGTACCAAATGATTGGGATTAAAGAGCTGTAAATGATCACACTTTTTTTTTTTTATTGGCATTTGTCTTCTAGGTCTGAATTTGAGGTCATCGCATTTGGATTAAATGTCACAAGTTATTCCTTGCCCGATTCTTCGGCGTAATCAGTAAGACTTCGTTTATATCATGCAGAATAATCCTACCATCTTCATTAAATATTTAATTGCTGGGAATAGTACAAATATCTGTAGCGTGTAGCGTTTTGTCACAGATGACGCGAAAGAAAATGTACAACACCTTCAGACCAAACCCCAAAAAGGGCTGGTAGAAAAAAACATCAAAAGTGATTTCGGGTGAGAGAAAGCTGGAGCCTTTCCAGTAAAAGTACTGCTCACGAAACCTCTTTTTACGTGAAGGTTAAGAAGAATTTTCTCACACTTGATGAAAAAGAATAATTTTTTTACAGACGTGAGTAGTCGCAAAGTAATAGAAAGGTACGTTCCAGAGGCATTGAATGTGGTTACGAGATTGCACTGTCTTTTAAGCAAATTACTTAACTGCACGTGAAAAATTCAGTCTGCAATTAACAACTGAATGCCACTAGGAATTCTACTGGTTTGATAGCAATTACTCTAATAGATTCCCAATAGATTCCAAGTTTTTTAGCGTTTAATGTAATTTTTAAAATGAAAATATTTCGTGAATTCGGGACAACGGCAAGCTGCCTTGTGGTGCTTCCATAGCAAACTATATGAGTTTGTTTACAACTCGTACGAAGGTTTGAAGTCTTTCTTTTATAACTTTAAATCAAGTTTTTTCTCCTCACCTGCACACATGAATGTGACTTCTACTCAAAAAATTTTATTTCAGCATTTCATAATAATGTCAAAATACTACACACATGAAATTGGAACGCTAGTTATAAAAAAGTGAAGTATAGTCATACTTTTGCGGTAAATGTAAACATATTTGCTTCACTCGTTAACATATCCTTAGGCTCATTAGTCTTATCTACATGCTCGTTTATGGAAAAGTGAGGTTTTGTGCTCTACAAACGATCAAGACCTATTTTCTCGCCGAAGCAGAATTAATTACGGGTTCATTAGCACTTACTTTCAGACAACTATGAGTGTATATTTTACATTCACTGATTTATTTTGCTGATTTTGATACTCCTTCCTTATCTTAAAGCCAATAAGGTTTTGAAGAAACAAGAACATCGATATGGAGTCGCAGGTGATATCTGAAGACGTCGGGTGCCCATGTGACAACTATGATACTGCTTCTTGCCTCAAACTGTAACCACTGTCATTTTCTTCAGGACGTTACTAATGACTAAAGTCAATTATCTACAACACTTTTTTTGCTTAAGGTTTCTTTTTCTCATGGTAATAATAAGTTTAATATAATGTTGCATCTCTTTTACTACTGTTTTTCCACTACGTTAGCAATATTGTGCAGAGAGCTCTGGCTTATATATTCAGCGTTTCATCACAGTGTATCAAAATATCCTTATTTCGTCGAAGTAAACTTACGGTCATCTGAAACACGAAGAAATGCAGCCCATTTTCTGAAAATATTTGGTTATCCTGCCAATCAAAAATTCGGTGCTCGATGCCTGGTCTGTTCTTCCGTGGTATGTATTTGCGTCACTAGCAACTATTAGATGGCACCGTCGCTCAGATTCTATGATAAGCTATAGGGAACCCCTCTCCCCCATAACTGCCTTTGCTAACCAGTCCAGAAGGTGAAACGATCATGCATACAACATTACTATGATGGGTAAACCAATTTTCTGGTTGATGTCCGCTTTATCTACATCTTACTCCAAAAGCCATCGTACGCTATGAGGTACAACGTATGTGTCCCATTTCTTCCCAATTTCCATTCTATTCGAAGCTGCCTCGCAGGAAGACTGTCGATACTCTTTGCATGAAACATAACGTTTCTAACTTTTAGTGTCGAGGTCCTTACGTATGTTGCCACAAACGGCCCTACGGAAAATGCAGACCAATGGGTAAGATTGAACTGACATTTCATCCTACTAAATTTCTTATGATAGATTTTCGTTCTCATGCATCAGTAGTTTATAAGGTAAACTATATATCAGAAGATACTCGTCTTCATGGTCCAGCTCGTAAATTCTTACTTTACAAAAGGTCTTATCACCTATCTTAGATAACTTAGTAACTTAGCTAACTTACGCCAAAGTGTTAAACCTAAACTGTGGGACATTGACAAGCAACCTTGGTAATGATACATTACCAGCTTGCAACAATCAGACAATTTCAGTAACAAGCTATGGCTAGCCTTCGTAAATGAGTTCCAGTTTCATTACTAAAAAGGAAAAAATTATCATATTTTTATTTCGGAATTTAAGAAGCATTCTATCATTGATCTGCAGAAACTTTTCACAATAAGGCGCAAAGAAGAGAAACAGTTGCAAATGTACTCAAAAGACACTGTTTATAAAGTCACTGAAAATACTGTTGTAGAAACCGATTTTACTCGACAACTATGGGGATAAGGGTAGCTAATCGCAGCAGATTATGATACATCTACGAATGAACGTTTGTTTTCCCTACTGTCATTATCAGATGTCAGCACTTTACCAGTCTGGAAAGTGAAATAAGAATACTAAACACAGTCTTTGCTATTTATTTATGCATCGCTGAAGAAAAGAATCATAAGTATAGACTCATAGCTCGCAGAACTACACGTCAACGAAAAGAAGTTACGTACATCATTATTTTCGAGTCACGCAAGAAACCTGGGCAAATCGATCAGAACCATGGGACGCGGAAAAGTAATATACCTAACAGTTCATTAGGTAAACACTAAATGAAAATGAAAGAAAAGTATTTTTGGTTTTGCTAGAATGCTTTTTAACCAACATCAATTTTGGTCCATTTAACTCATCTCCACTCATTTTTGATTCGTTGAATTTTCAATCTCACACATAACTCATTTGTTTCTTTCTTATTTTTGTAGGCAATTATATGTATCTGCATGTCTGTCGTGAAATATGAAATATTCAAATGCTATTAGAAGTTCGGGAGTTCAACTTCTGGCAGACCAGCACCAGAATTTGATATAAGAAATACTCTTCCACTCAAGTTAAAAGAGCATAAATATTTGCAATTACAGTGACTGTAGGAAAAGTGTATTAAACACTGAATTTTAGCCGAATTTTGAAGAAAGAATGTTATGACTCAGCGTGTATGAACATGTGAAACAACTGATACATAGCATTTTGTGTTAACAGACTACATATTTTTGTCTTGTGAATTGTGGAGAAAGTTTCGACATTTCTCGTAAAAAAATGCAAGCGTGCTACGCCATCTATCGCTCAATGAAGTTGGTGCAACTCAATAATGATTTGCCCAATTGTGCTTTATTTTTCAACCGATTTCACAAACCTCTAATCAGAATTGTATTACAGAAAGGTCGGGTAAACATAAAAATACTAAACCGACATGTTCCCGAGACGAGAAAGCTGTATAGTGCTAGAAAAATTGTTTTTTTGTTCGAGTATTCTCCTTCCTAAACCATACACTATGCAGTAGATTGTGGAGTATGTATGTATAAGTTGAAGTTCTAATCATTGGATCATTTGTCAATGACGGACAGGTTGTATGAAACACGGTAAAACCACTGTTTACGGGTTTCTCCCTCTATACAACTAGACTGATGTATTCAGTACAGCGAAAATTCAACCTTAGTTTGGTATAATATTGGTTTGTTAACTTACGCCATCATCTAAGAAAATAAGACAATGATTGAGTAGTAAGCTAATATGCAACACTTTAGGTGTCTAATTTTTACTCTGCTATCAATTTTATGAGGAAGGGAACATGGAAAAGATAAACAAAACAGTCGTAGGTATCCAAAACGGATTTGTGTATGGCACCCACACGTATAAGCGTAAGTGCTGAACTTACGAGAACGCTTCGGGGAACCAAATTCTCTACATGTCCTGATATTACCGAGAGAACTTCATGGTACCCTCCGCCACACACCGTCAGGTGGCTTGCTGAGTATGGACGTAGATGTAGATATACAAAAGTCTGTGACGTATTATCGATTTAAATCAGAAGTGACTGACTGAAAATATTAAATCAGGTACAAAAATAGGTAACGTTATTACAATGTACGTGCCAAAATTAAGCGATTTGTACGTATCATTTAAAACTTGTCTGGGTATGTTTTCTTGAGTTAAACCAAATTCCCTGTAATCTTTATTACGTGCCAAAGAAATCCTTATACGTTGTATTATGAATTAAGATTCCATTTAATTTACATAAGATTCAACAATCCCAGTGGAAAGATTATGTGAAGTTCTTAAATTTTTTTTTTCTGGACAGCTTATTTTCTTCAAAGGAGCAATTTATACGTCATTCTGAGTCATTCACTTGATTTAAGTAAGTACACGATGATGAGAACCAAATCTGTATAATTATTTCTGACAATAACACAACTTCAGACACATTCGATTCTTTCATATATATATATATATATATATTAATAAATAGGACCTATTTATTTTTATTTGTGAAGTGCTGAGTGTCAGTTACCTAGTGGGGCGCTTTTAGCAACAGGTTCATGAACCATCACATGCTTGTGCAAGGGAGGTCCAGAAAACTTCATTTTTACTTGTCAATGAACATATAACTGAAATAGACTAAGCGCATTTCGGTGTTTTAACCCTCCGAGCAACAGAATGGTAAGGATTTTTCGGTGCCTGAATGCTGCGGGCAAGTTCCACACGAGTGCCCACACGGATAATGGAAGGTTCGTGTACACTTCCGCACGGATCTGTGATCGGGCATTGACGAGCAGAAATTCTGAAAACTGGAATTTTATCTCCGAGAAACACTGCACGTTGTCGATGCCTGCACGTTTTGCTCTCAGACAGAAGTTTATGGCATTAAGTTACGGTACTCTTTCACCAGTTGTTCTGTATTTTACAACTGTAAAACAATATTATTATACGTTACTGTTACGTACGAATGCGGAAATTTCTCTCAAATTTTTTAAGCGTAATAAGGAGTTTTGGGGCGAGCTTTAGAAATGTCAGTTAATAATTTTTCTATTTTATTTCGTTATCTCCATTTTTACGCGATAGACAATATCTATGTTTCGTGGCAGTGTATAACACTGAGATATAAAGCAGGTAAGTAGTTAGAATTCGCAGTAGATCTCTGAGCAACTGACGGTGAGGAATCACAATGAAACTGAATTAAAACGAAATTTCCCGGGAAGTTATCGAAAACCACCGCACCAGTTGGTGTTGCTGTGTAAGAACCAAATGGGATGAAAGAGATGTCATAACAACAAACACGACAACCTAGAATTTGTGTTCCGCCGTAAGTGACATGACGTTAAGTGGACGTCGGGGAGTCATAGCTAAGCCATAAGATTATTTGTATAAGGCATGTAACATCAGTTTCTGAAGTGTATGTTAAATTACCCGCCTTCCTACGTCGAAAACGGAGCGTAATGCGTGTCGACGTCTCACATTATCAAAAATCAACCTACAGCATTTTATAAAATAAATTGGAGAGGATACCGACATGTGGTGGCGATCTTCAAAAAAGGAACAGAGGCAGTGTGTGGACGACTCCCGAGACGCATACAAATGCTGTTACGGTCTCCTGTAAGTGTCATCCACAGTTACCCGAAATATTGTGTGGCAAGTTACGACTTTTGGTATCTTAAGCAGGTTCTACGTATCGTGTCTCTTCCACGGCCGCCTCAGAGCTTTCGCATTAATAATCTTAGTATGAGGAAAAAACCAGACCCGTCGCTACGAACGGGTAATCCTTTCGTGGTAATAAAATGCTTCTAAGCGTACGCCAGGTTGCGAATCCGTGGAATGCGACAGCTGCTCCGAGCCACGAATTGCGATGCGATGTTCAACTATTTAGTTGCAGTTCTGTTTGCCAGATTCTCGTTTAATCGTGGGTTTTTCCCTCTTAGTTTTATTACTTGTTTTTATTTAGTCCTACCAATAATAGGTTTTTTGTTAGAACGAAATAGTATTATTTCGTCGTGTATTTTAAGGGTAAAATGACAAACAGATCATCCACTTAGCTAAATTACCTTTACGTTACTACTACGCATTTTAGAGCAAATTTACAGTATACACTTTGACAAAGAAAAATCTTTAGTGCTGATTATTTGACAAATGAAGCTAAATTTGCGTGCGCTGTTGCAAATCGACTGCAGCACAGTTTAAATCCTCGAAAGTAAACGTATTAATACGTAAGAAGAAACACGACTTATATCAACGACTTGTACAAGAAAAACAAAAGAAGTAGGCACATTCAAAATTGCCATCTCCAGGTCATAGTATCGGCTCAGAGCATTTTCGTTTGGCAAAGTCGTAAAACATGTCGAAATAACAGATATCTTAATTAGAGCAGGATTACTGACGTATAAACGATAAAGTACATGACCTTTAAATGTCTCATGCACTCTTCTTTGGAGCGAATATACAAAATAGGAGCAATAAATTAACAGTGTTGAGTAACAGTGCCTTAACAGGGGCTGCTGGTCTCATTTAATAAGCCAGTTTAACCATTGGTATAAAATATGTGTATCGCTGCACAGGTAAGTATTATGTTTCAATAGTGAACTTTACAGTATAAGTTTGTGATAATATTTAGATAAGCTCCTTACGAAACATGTACGGACATTTGTCGTTTGTCTTGTCAGCTTAGCATGCAGAGTTTCGAAAAGCAGACGCTGCTACTTTCGCTGATACAGTGAGAACGCGGAGAGCCCACGAGGTGCAGCGCCTACGTTTGAGCGTGCCGCGCCGCAGGCCCTTCCGTGCAGACGCTGGACCCTTCCAGTGCGTCGCGTTTCCGCTACTTTTGACGTTTCCAGTCGCCGGACGAAAGGTAAATTTCGCCAGAGAGACGAAAAAAAACCTGCTGCGGCCTAAAAAGGTGAGCAAAAGGCAACGGCGAACGGAAAGGAGGCTGCACGAGCTTCCGTACTTACATCCAGTTGGCGGAGACTTGGCGCAGCAGGAGCACGATGACGGCCACGAGCATGATCGCTCAGTGTCTCATGTTAGTCCCCGACGGGCCAGGCCCAGCTCACTGTGAGCGCGCGCCGCGGCCGCGGCCGCCGCCGCCGGCTTCCCCCACCCCTGCGCCGCGCCGCCTGCCGCCATTGGCTGGCCCCGGCCCCCTCCCCGGCGGGCCGCTACGCTTCATTAGTGCCAGTGCGGTGCGCAGACGCGCTAACAAAAGCCACGCGGGACCTTTCAAACGCGCTCCCGCTTCAGCCGCCTCTCCGTTGCTTTCCCCGGTCGCACTCGCACCCCGAGACGGCACCACCGGACCTTCCCGAATTTCCGGTGCCATATCGCAATTTCTTATTTACATCGATGCAGCATAAATGTCGCTTCGGTTGCTACACTAGCCGTGCGGTAACATTCCATTCACCGCCTGATGCATAGCGTATTTCACTCAGTTTGCAAGTTCCTTAGAGAGATTGAAGTGTCACATCAATGACATATACTCACCGGCGGAAGATTCGAGTAGCATCGAGGTGACACAAACTCCGATGCGAGAGCACACTTGGCGCCCACAGGTGGGACAAGGGTATACCACACTAAAACAGTGGTTCGTCGGAGGCGATTGTCTACATCCTCGTTTCGCAGCGAAGCTGTTGACCCAGGTGCCGTCATGGAACTTGCTGCCACCCTTGACGACTTTTCTCCAGCTTCTGTGGCCTTCGGCAAGCTCTTAAGATTTGTCGCAGTCAATATTCAATGTGTTCGTATCGCTTCTGAAGCAACGTTGAAAGCGCAAAGCAGCTCTTCCATGGTGTCACTTGGCATGTGCTACCACACTAAGTAGTGTGTGTCGAGGAAGACGGGAGTGGTCCACAGTATGCAAGTGACGGCGACACTCAGTTGATTTGCGGCATTCAGGACCATGTCAGTTGTCACATGGTCCTTCCTAGTTACGCGTAGAATGTTACACATGCTCCGTAGATGAAAGGCATGAAATGTATTCGCAGTAGTGAATATGGAAAATCATCAGCTGTATAATGGAATGACGACAATGAATTTTGTGCCTGATCGGGACTCGAAACCGGATTTCCCGCTTACCGTAAACGATCGCATTACCATTAGGCTATCCGAGCACGTTTTATGGCCAGCCCCAAATATACATATGTCGTCAATTCGTCAACCATGTTCCTGTAACGTGTACTCGTACATCCATTATCTATGTTCCCATACAGGGTATACACTTTAATTGAAAGTCTCTTGCTCGGTGTCGTGGATAAATATGATTTTGCAGCGTCTGTGTTGTTCAGAAGCACGATGCAGTTGTTCTTCGGACACGAATGCATGTAACAACACAGGCACTCCAATATCGTATCGCAGACGAAAAGCGTTGAGCTTACATTCTTGTTTGGCATATCATTCCCAGGTCTCAGCACTATACAAGTGGGTGCTCAGCACGCATGCATGATAGACGAACATTATTGTGGTCACCGTAAGGTATTTTTTGTCCCGTAATCTTTCGAGGAGCTTTCCAAAAGTGTTCACGGAATTGCCAATTTTTGCATTTATTTCATCATCTGCAGAAAGACCTTCTGACGCTGCCGAACCGAGGTAGCAGAATTTTTCGACTACATTCTACAAGGAGCCATCTGATCTTGTGACAGGCATATTTGTATCCTTGAGCCATTATACTGTATAAGTATACTGCCTTAGAAAAACACAGCGAACCTCTTGTAATTTTTTTTTATCTATTTCAGCCTCAGATCATACAAAAGGTATCATTACCGGTTTCGACCTAGTACTAAGCCATCATCAGATGATAGTTGGCCCTGATGGTCTAGTGGTAATGGGCGTGTCTGGAAACAGAGATCGTGGGAGCGAATCCCAATCGGAACACGGAAATTTTCGTTCTGCTTTTAATCTAGCCGTCACCTCTCAGTGATTTGAGGAGTCGCTGGGAACGACACTTTAGGTCCCCTTTACTCCACTGGAGAACTGCGGTAGATTAGGGACACCCAAGTAGCCGAAATGGTGTCAAATTGGAACACTTCCACTCGGCTACAGAACCATATGAAATTATTACTGTTATTATTATTATTATTATTATTATTATCAGATGAATTAAATTCTTTGCATTGTAACGAGTTGAAACCGGTAATGGTACAAGTTCTACGACCTGAGACAGAATATGTAATAAAAAAGATGATATTTGCTTTAAATCGAGCGCTGTCCCTATCGCAAGCTACGACAAACCCGAGAATTAGCGTTTCCATCTCTGACGAATGTGATTTCCAGTACAGTCACTCACCTTAATGAGCATTTGAGATATTCTCTAAACGTGTTAACTGTTGTGGATTGGAAAGAGAGCCAACCCACTATGAGAGGAAGCCGAAAGGCACGCGTTTTAGCTCACGCAGGCTGGCGTGAGGTCTGGAACAGGTCAAGGAATTTGAATAGCAAAAAAGTACGTAGCTGCTGGAATACTTAACTTTATTCCATAATTGGTGAACATCGCTCTTGACGGTACATGTTTTACAGCATCAATAGTAACTGGTAATGGCGCCTTGCTAGGTCGTAGCAAATGACGTAGCTGAAGGCTATGCTATCGTCTGGGCAAATGAGAGCGTATTTTGTCAGTGAACCATCGCTAGCAAAGTCGGCTGTACAACTGGGGCGAGTGCTAGGAAGTCTCTCTAGACCTGCCGTGTGGCGGCGCTCGGTCTGCAATCACTGATAGTGGCGACACGCGGGTCCGACGTATACTAACGGACCGCGGCCGATTTAAAGGCTACCACCTAGCAAGTGTGGTGTGTGGCGGTGACACCACATTAACAGAGCATTTGCTTTCGAATTGAGATTTAGGTTTACCGCAATTTTCATAAACAACTCAATGCGAATATTAGGTTGGTTCGTTTGGCGACGCCACGAATGATTTCTTGCCGAATATTCGCCAAACTAAACTACTGCTGGTACTGAACAATTGTAGGATGCCAAATTCTAACCTTCTTTTTTAATTAAAACTTTACGGTACGCAAAATGGAACTGCATGGCGTTTCAGAAATTCGTTTACGCTACACCAGCGGATACTACTCTTTCCGCAAAAAGCTACTACCGTTGGTCATACCAGATCTGTCATTAGAGTAGACTGCCTCAGGTTAGATGGCTTCACGTCACTTGTAAGGATATTCCTTCACTATTCTGTTTTTGTATCGTTTGAGCCTTGTCCCACAGTTACGCAGGGTCAGTCATCGTTAATCGGATTTGGCATGTTAATGGTTAAGGGGTGGCCGGATGCCCTTCCTGCCGCCACCCCGTACCCCCGGGACGGAATTAGTGTAATCGATGGAATAGTGCGAAAGTGTTCTTATGTCTGCGAGCCGTGTAACTGAGGTGGAACGTGGGGACCAGCCCGGTATTCACCTAGTGGGATGTGGAAAACCCCCTAAAAACCACATCCCGGCTGGCCGGCACATCGGCCCTCGTCGTTAATCCGCCGGGCGGATTCGATCCGGGGCCGGCGCGCCTACCCGAGTCCAGGAAGCAGCGCGTAACGCTCTCGGCTACCCTGGTGGGTGGATATTCCTTCACTATTATATACGACAAATGTCTCTTCGACTTCTCCAGCAAGGCTTGTCCTCCACGGGTGGCCCTGTTTGTCACCTGCGCTACAACCGTGTAGCCATCGATTTCATCCAAGCATACAGATCTCTCATACAGAGCTCTATTTTCGATAGACCGGTACTTCCAGCAAAACTGCGAAAAAACCCGGAATTCATTCTACGGGGCATTGAAAATCGGGGTGAACCAGAAGACATGCTGTCTGAAATCCTTAAATAGCAGAGAGGAAATTTATTTTAAGGAGCCGATAATTTACAACTTGTAAATGTCTTTGAGAAATCATGATATACACAATAGCTCCGAATCATTTGATTAAAAACAGACTATCGTCAGGTATAAAAAGACTTCTGTTATAGAACATGTGTCAGATCATGACAACGTGTATCTGTATCGTAGATCTAGATTCAAGTTGTCAAGTCTGATACATATCCTGAAACTGATACCGCTTTATACTTGAGGACAGTCCGTTGTATAATAGAAACTGGTTGTTTTGAATACAGTGAGATATGGATAGTGTGCAAATCTGGTAGGGAAATTAGAATCACAGCATAGTTTACACATTCGATCTTCGCATACATACCAGATCGCTCCATGCTGAAAAGATCACTGGATATGTTGAAGTATCCGTTAGATTAGTTATCGAATAAGAGGAAGCACTTATACCTCATCAAGGAATAGTTTACAGTTGTTATCTCGAACAACGAAACCGAGCAACGTGGCACAGTGGTTAGCACACTGGATTCACATTCGGGAGGGCGACGGTTCAAACCCGCGTCCGGCCATCCTCATTTAGGTGTTCCGTGATTTCCCTAAATCGCTTCAGGTAAATGCCCGGATGGTTTCTTTGAAACGCCGCTGCAGACTTCCTCCCCCATCCTTCCCTAACCCGATTGGACCGATGACATCGCTGTTTGGTCCCCCCCCCCCCCTCCCAATAAATCAATCAACCAACCAACCAGTCGAACGACGAAGCGTCTTTCATGATTGCAATAGGGCGTGTACAGTTCCGTTCCAACCGACAGGTGCAAGACAGATGCACTTATAATAGACCAACCTTTCTGATGTCAATGTGTTGCAAGCTTAGTAAACAGGATAATCGCGTTTGATGATTTTATGGAGAAAGAACTCTTCTGTGGAAATGAAAACTGTTTCCACAAGCGGCGATCATGTGAAATCTTATTTTCTCCGTTCGTTCATGAAATCAAGATGGCAGGCAACAGTGGAGGTTTGGTTTCTGTCGTGTTTCTTGGTTTCCAGGATGACTTTGACACGGATCCGCATGTGTGAATGGGTTAAAAACTTGCTAGCAAACAGAACTCATAAGGTCGTTACGACTGAGGAGATATCAGAAGCGGGACACCTCACGACAGAGACGGTCACTAGGTCTGTTCTGAAGAGACAGTTTACAAGCACGTCAGAACATATCAAATAATGTTTCTTCGACAGAAAATATTATTACTGCGATAGTTAACAACCCAGTCAGAAAGTAGTTTTATGTTCTACATAATTCAGACAGTAGTCAGTAATACTATCGCGCTCTTTTTCACAAAAATGCACTCACATGTGTTTGTACATCACAGTTCTTCAGGTTTTGCTACTTATGTTTAATAGAGTAGTGATAATGTCATTTTTCTTTCAAGGAACTGCACCTCCCATTGCACCAGCCGGCCGCGATGGTCTAGCGGTTCTAGGCGCTCAGTCCGGAACCGTGCGACTGCTACGGTCGCAGGTTCGAATCCTGCCTCGGGTATGGATGTGTGTGATGTCCTTAGGTTAGTTAGGTTTAAGTAGTTCTAAGTTCTAGGGGACTGATGACCACAGATGTTAAGTCCCATAGTGCTCAGGGCCATTTAAACCATTTGAACCCATCGCACCACAGAAGATCGTCAGCAGTGTAAATGTCCTGACATCAGCAGTAGACAGAAGTATTATAATGGTCTGAGGGCCCCAGCAGCTCAAACAAGAAAAGAAGATTCTGGCTTTATGTCCAAGACGGTCACTAGAAATGGAATATACACTGTCCAGTCATATTAATGTGACCACCTACCAGAAACGTGAATGACCACATTTTGCAGCGCAGACTGCTGCGAGACGTGCAGGAAGAGAGTCAGTGACAGGGATATGGAGCCATGCCGATTTCAGTGCCGTGGCCAGATGCGCTAGGTTTCTCGGTTGAGGGCACATGGCGCGAACAGCACGATCGAGGTCCCTCCATAGCTTCTCGATCGGGTTTAATCCGGAGAGTTGGATGACTATGGGAGCGCGGTAAATTCATCCTGGTGACCTTCCAAACACGCACGAACGCTGTGAGCTGTGTGACACGTTGCATTGTCCTGCTGGCAGATGCCATCTTGCCAATGAAAAACAAACTGCACGTAGCGGTGGACATGGTCCACAGGGATAGATGCATACTTGTGTTGATCCATCATCTAAGGAATGACACGAAAACCTGCTCCTGAGCATAACGCTCTCTTTTCCGGCATGGAACCTTCCGACGGTTGTTGCAGATTGTTTGCTTTCAGAAGTAAACGCCAACCGCCATTTGTCCAATCGACCATAAAACGTGATTCATCTGAAAAGGCCACCTGTCGCCACTCAGTGGACGATCATTTGTGGTACCGACGTGAAACTTCCATCCTTCGTCTACGTGAACAGCAGTCATCATGGGTGCATGAACCAGGCGCCTGCCGCGGAGCTCATATGCAGCAAAGTTCGCTGAATGGTCGTTTAAGAGGTAGCTTCCTGGTTTATCTGGGCTCAGCTGTTGCATGTCTGTTCGCCACTACATACGAGTGTCTTCGCTGCCGTCGTTCACCCCTGTCGTCTACGGCCCGTGGTGCACTACAGTTACATTGGAGTCTGTTTTGTATAGCTTCATTTTGCCATGTAAGGTATATTTCAACCACGGCAGCAGGCAAACATTTTACAAACTTAGTCGTTTCGGAAATACTTCCACCTTTGCCCCAAAGTCAATTCTCATGGCCTTTTGGACGTCAGATAAATCGCTTCGTTTCCGCATTGCGACAACCGCTGCACTCTTTTCCGCGTTCCCAATACACGCTTTATGTGCCCTGCACTGGTGCTGCCACCTTCCGTCTGTGAGTGGTTATTGTACGTTGACGTCGAACATAGGCGGTGGCCACATTAATGTGATTGGAGCGTGTAATCTTGTATTGGGGAAGAGTGGAGAAGGATATGGACCGAGTCCTACCCAAGCAGTTACCCTAATCGATTAAGGAAAACCACGGGAAACGTAAGTCTGGACTGCCGTGCGAGAAGTTGCAACTCGATTCTCCCACGTACGAGTCCATAAATTAGCCATAGCACCACCGTGTTCCACCTGTAAGAGAGCTTCAACACATGACAAAATTTGATGTCCTTAGCGCATTTCCGACGCTTCTCTTAAGTCTTAAGTAACAGAACCCAGTACGTTGTCCTCGATGGTGAGTGTTCATCGGAGGTGAGGGTATCATCTGGAGTGCCCCAGGGAAGTGTGGTAGGTTCCCTGTTGTTTTCTATCTACATAAATGATCTTTTGGATAGGGTGGATAGCAATGTGCGGCTGTTTGCTGATGATGCTGTGGTGTACGGGAAGGTGTCGTCGTTGAGTGACTGTAGGAGGATGCAAGATGACATGGACAGGTTTTGTGATTGGTGTAAAGAATGGCAGCTACCTCTAAATATGGATAAATGTAAATTAATACAGATGAATAGGAAAAAGAATCCCGTGATGTTTGAATACTCCCTTAGTAGTGTAGCGCTTGACACAGTCACGTCGATTAAATATTTGAGCGTAACATTGCAGAGCGATATGAAGTGGTTGTTGTTGTTGTTGTGGTCTTCAGCCCAGAGACTGGTTTGATGCAGCTCTCCATGCTACTCTGTCCTGTGCAAGCTCCTTCATCTCCCAGTACCTACTGCAACCTACATCCTTCTGAATCTGCATAGTGTATTCATCTCTTGGTCTCCCTCTACGATTTTTACCTTCCACGCTGCCCTCCAATGCTAAATTTGTGATCCCTTGATGCCTCAGGACACGTCCTACCAACCGATCCCTTCTTCTAGTCAAATTGTGCCACAAACTTCTCTTCTCCCCAATCCTATTCAATAGCTCCTCATTAGTTACGTGATCTACCCACATAATCTTCAACATTCTTCTGTAGCACCACATTTCGAAAGCTTCTATTCTCTTCTTGTCCAAACTATTTATTGTCCGTGTTTCACTTCCATACATGGCTACACTCCATACAAATACTCTCAGGAGGTCGTGCGGTAGCGTTCTCGCTTCCCACGCCCGGGTTCCCGGGTTTGATTCCCGGCGGGGTCAGGGATTTTCTCTGCCTCGTGATGACTGGGTGTTGTGTGCTGTCCTTAGGTTGGTTAGGTTTAAGTAGTTCTAAGTTCTAGGCGACTGATGACCATAGATGTTAAGTCCCATAGTGCTCAGAGCCATTTGAACCATTTTGAACTCTCAGGAACGACTTCCTGACATTTAAAAATATACTGGATGTTAACAAATTTCTCTTCTTCAGAAACGCTTTCCTTGCCATTGCCAGTCTACTTTTTATATCCTCTCTACTTCGACCATCATCAGTTATTTTGTTCCCCAAATAGCAAAACTCCTTTACTACTTTAAGTGTCTCATTTCCTAATCTAATTCCCTCAGCATCACCCGACTTAATTCGACTACATTCCATTATCCTCGTTTTGCTTTTGTTGATGTTCATCTTATACCCTCCTTTCAAGACACTGTCCATTCCGTTCAACTGCTCTTCCAAGTCCTTTGCTGTCTCTGACAGAATTACAATGTCATCGGCGAACCTCGAAGTTTTTATTTCTTCTCCCTGGATTTTAATACCTACTCCAAATTTTTCTTTTGTTTCCTTTACTGCTTGCTCAATATACAGATTGAATAACATCGGGGAGAGGCTACAACCCTGTCTCACTCCCTTCCCAACCACTGCTTCCCTTTCATGCCCCTTGACTCTTATAACTGCCATCTGGTTTCTGCAAAATTATAAATAGCCTTTCGCTCCCTGTATTTTACCCCTGCCGCCTTTAGAATTTGAAAGAGAGTATTGCAGTCAACATTGTCAAAAGCTTTCTCTAAGTCTAGAATGCTAGAAACGTAGGTTTGCCTTTCCTTAATCTTTCTTCTAAGATAAGTCGTAAGGTCAGTATTGCCTCACGTGTTCCAACATTTCTACGGAATCCAAACTGATATTCCCCGAGGTCGGCTTCTACCAGTTTTTCCATTCGTCTGTAAATAATTCGCGTTAGTATTTTGCAGCCGTGGCTTATTAAACTGATAGTTCGATAATTTTCACGTCTGTCAACACCTGCTTCCTTTGGGATTTGAATTATTGTATTCTTCTTGAAGTCTGAGGGTATTTCGCCTGTCTCGTACATCTTGCTCACCAGGTGGTAGAGTTTTGTCAGGACTGGCTCTCCCAAGGCCGTCAGTAGTTCTAATGGAATGTTGTCTACTCCCGGGGCCTTGTTTCGACTCAGGTCTTTCAGTGCTTTATCAAACTCTTCACGCAGTATCGTATCTCCCATTTCATCTTCATCTACATCCTCTTCTATTTCCATAATATTGTCCTCAATTACATCGCCCTTGTATAGACCCTCTATATACTCCTTCCACCTTTCTGCTTTCCCCTCTTTGCTTAGAACTGGGTTTCCATCTGAGCTCTTGATATTTATACAAGTGGCTCTCTTTTCTCCAAAGGTCTCTTTAATTTTCCTGTAGGCTGTATCTATCTTACCCCTATTGAGATAAGCCTCTACATCCTTACATCTGTCCTCTAGCCATCCCTGCTTAGCCATTTTGCACTTCCTGTCGATCTCATTTTTGAGACGTTTGTATTCCTTTTTGCCTGCTTCATTTACTGCATTTTTGTATTTTCTCCTTTCATCAATTAAATTCAATATTTCTTCTGTTACCCAAGGATTTCTACCAGCCCTCGTCTTTTTACCTACTTGATCCTCTGCTACCTTCATTACTTCATCCCTCAGAGCTACCCATTCTTCTTCTACTGTATTTCTTTCCCCCATTCCTGTCAATTGTTACCTTATGCTGTCCCTGAAACTCTGTACAACCTCTGGTTTAGTCAGTTTATCCAGGTCCCATCTCCTTAAATTCCCACATTTTTGCAATTTCTTCAGTTTTAATCTGCAGTTCATAACCAACAGATTGTGGTCAGACTCCACATCTGCCCCTGGAAATGTCCTACAATTTAAAACCTGGTTCCTAAATCTCTGTCTTACCATTATATAATCTATCTGATACCTTTTAGTATCTCCAGAATTCTTCCATGTATACAACCTTCTTTTATGACTCTTGAACCAAGTGTTAGCTCTGATTAAGTTATGCTCTGTGCAAAATTCTAACAGACGTCTTCCTCTTTCATTTCTTAGCCCCAATCCATATTCACCTACTATGTTTCCTTCTCTCCCTTTTCCTACTGTCGAATTCCAGTCACCCATGACTATTAAATTTTCGTCTCCCTTCACTATCTGAATAATTTCTTTTATCTCATCATACATTTCTTCAGTTTCTTCGTCATCTGCAGAGCTAGTTGGCATATAAACTTGTACTACTGTAGTAGGCATGGGCTTCGTGTCTATCTTGGCCACTATAATACGTTCACTATGCTGTTTGTAGTAGCTTACCCACACTCCTATTTTTTTTATTTATTATTAAACCTACTCCTGCATTACCCCTATTTCATTTTGTATTTATAACTCTGTATTCACCTGACCAAAGTCTTGTTCCTCCTGCCACCGAACTTCACTAATTCCCACTATATCTAACTTTAACCTACCCATTTCCCTTTTTAAATTTTTTAGCCTACCTGCCCGATTAAGGTATCTGACATTCCACGCTCCGATCCGTAGAATGCCAGTTTTCTTTCTCCTGATAACGACGCCCTCTTGAGTAGTCCCCGCCCGGAGATCCTAATGGGGGACTATTTTACCTCCCGAATATTTTACCCAAGAGGACGCCATCATCATTTAACCATACAGTAAAGCTGCATGCCCTCGGGAAAAATTACGGCTGTAGTTTCCCCTTGCTTTCAGCCGTTCGCAGTACCACAACAGCAAGGCCGTTTTGGTTAGTGTTACAAGGCCAGATCAGTCAATCATCCAGACTGTTGCCCCTGCAACTACTGAAAGGCTGCTGCCCCTCTTCAGGAACCACACGTTTGTCTGGCCTCTCAACAGATACCCCTCCGTTGTGGTTGCACCTACGGTACGGCTATCTGTATCGTTGAGGCACGCAAGCCTCCCCACCAACGGCAAGGTCCATGGTTCATGGGTGGAGATATGAAGTGGGACAAGCATGTAATGGCAGTTGTGGCGAAGGCGGATAGTCGTCTTCGCTTCATTGGCAGAATTTTGGGAAGATGTGGTTCATCGGTGAAGGGGACCGCTTGTAAAACACTAATACGACCTATTCTCGAGTACTGCTCGAGCGTTTGGGATCCCTGTCAGGTCGAATTGAGGGAGCACATAGAAGCAATTCAGAGGCGGGATGCTAGATTTGTTAGTGGTAGGTTTGATCATCACGCGAGTGTTACGGAAATGCTTCAGGAACTCGGGTGGGAGTCTCTGGAGGAAAGGAGGCGTTCTTTTCGTGAATCGCTACTGAGGAAATTTAGAGATCCAGCATTTGAGGCTGACTGCAGTACAATTTTACTGCCGCCAACTTATATTTCGCGGAAAGGCCACAAAGATAAGATAAGAGAGATTAGGTCTCGTACAGAGGCATATAGGCAGTAATTTTTCCCTCGTTCTGTTTGGGAGTGGAACAGGGAGAGAAAATGCTAGTTGTGGTACGAGGTATCCTCCGCCACGCACCGTATGGTGGATTGCGGAGTATGTATGTAGATGTAGATGGATCATATCTTCTTGTTCTTCGAACTCACAGTAAGATGAGCTGCAGAAACTAGCTGCGGGCTGAATAAGAGAGTTTGTATCGTAGACCAAATTTACTTATTTTGGTTTCACGAGACGCCAGTGACGTTGCGTTCCTTACCACAGACGGATACCAGGTCCTCCTGTTACCCGCAGTGTGCTTTCTACTGCGGGAACTCGTGGCGAATGACAGTTGTGAGATGATGTAACACCACTTTCTAATGTAATCCTTCTGTGAACTGCTGCAGGGTGACAAGGAGAATAGCGAGGGCTGCCGCATTCGGTCAACTTTCGCTTCTTTCATTGTACTGATGCGAAATCTGGAGCAGGTAGACGAGTGGCTTCGAATATTGCTTTATATTACATCAGCGTAAAGGTTAGCATCGCAGCTAGTATGCAAACTAAAGTAATAATAAAAATGTTCAGCTTCTCAGTTTTCTTCATTGACGCTTTTCCATATTTGGCTCGAAGCACTTCTGCGTCATGCAACGTGTTTCAGAAACAATATTGAGTCAGTTTGGTGCTGAATGGATCTCGAGTACGGTAGCCCGATTTGATTTTACGTGTGCTGTCATTCGCCTAAAATACGCAGCGTTCATGCTGGTGGCACCGCCGTGAGTTTTAGCGAGGCTTCTTCTAGCGCTGAGCTGAGGCGCTCGCGACGAGTCATCCTGCGAAGAGAAACAGTGAGGTTCTGCCCCACGGCTGTGACTTCTTGTCGCCGTCAGTCAAAGTCTATCTGTGGAGTTGCATACAGAGTCCATAAGGAGTGTAGGTGCATCCGTGGTAACGCTGATGTCCGAGTCTGCCTGGTGCAAGGGGCATACCTCATTCTCACTCAGTTATTGGCAGCCTGTATATGCTTGTACCCGACATCCCTTGTGATTTATGTGATGCGATGATGACTTGGTAGAGCTGAGTCATTTTTTAGAAGTCGAACGTGTTTGGTTGTTTTGGGACGACATGTGACGTGGTGCATTGTGCATTATGGTGGCCGCAGATGAGAAGGTCATTTGCGGAAACTGTTGACCCAAACCGTTGGACGCATCGTTTGACTGGTTGCATACTGCAAAAGGTGAGCATCGTGTGTTTACGATGCGGGAGCTGTTCCCATGAAACGAGCTGTTTTCACGGGCCACTTTCTCCGCATGTTATTTTCCTAAGGATTCACCTTGAATACCATTTATATTTTTTATTATCGTTTCAATTATCAGTTTCTGATGGTCATTTGTTCTCTGCTTAACTTCTAAGCTGTTAAACACTAATCTTACTACGAACTGTAAGTTGTGAAACTCAAATTTCTTGTTTACGTCATTGTGAAATGTTGTGAACTAGCACAAGTACGTAAGCTGTTTGACATAAAACATTTATCTGTTGTAGTGCAGCAATAGTGTTATTGAATTTACTGAAAAGTTTAGCTTAGTTTGAGTCATGAAACTAAAGTTTCCCAATAGGTCAGTGCTATTTAAATGTTCTTAAAGAGTTCATGAACTACAATTAAGATCACAGGTGTTAAATTTTACTTGTTGCTTAGTTTTTTAAGGTTCCTTGTTTTAAAGATTTTATTATCTAGAGCTTAACTTAAAAGTTTCGTAGTTTAAGGTCTTGTTATTTAGTTGTTAAAAATATTTCTTTGAGTTTCGCCATCTAGATTATATGTGGCCGATTCTGGTTGGCCTTAAGATTTTATGCGTTACTGCAGTACCTGTGTTATTCCGAATTACGATTCAATGTTCCTTCAGACATACCTGCATGTCCGAAGGAAGTTTGGGTGGCTCTAAGTCGTATTCCGGTAGCCAAAAGGTAAGGCGACCGCCCGTGATAAGCGAGAAATCAAGGCTCAAGTCTCGGTGCGGCACAAATTTTTATTATCGTCATTCCATTATACAGTTTAAGGTTGCCCATATCGCAAATGTGAATACATTTCATGCTTTAAGATTTTATGTTCTGTATCTTTTATAATGTATCTTCTCTGCGTTTTAGTTGTGTCTTAACTGTTCAACTGGCGAATATGAGAATCCGTTCCCTGTGGGTCGGAACTGTATCTTTGTAAAATTTAATTTGAAGTGTTCTTCCTGCTACGAAATGTTGAATTTGGTAATGAGATGTTGCCCTCTTTGTTCACTGATTCATTTGAGCTGGTTGTATTAAATATTCTCAAAGATCAATAAAGAGACTGTTTAGTTATGTTAAATATTTTCGCGAGCTAGGTGCTTACCGCTCAACCAAAATCCTCGCTCCATACTAAGTACTTAATATTTTAGGAGGTAGTGGATTCCATACAACGTAAGTCCAGTTTTCGTTGGTCGTATAGATACAGTTGTCAAAAGGATTTCTTAGAGTTTCGGTATCTAGTTTATTTGTGGCCGATGCAGCTCTTAGAATATAACCCAAACAAATACTCGCAGAAGATGTCATGCAGTGGCAAATGATTAAGTTCAAAGTTCATTTTCATTAATTCCAGTTTTGATTTCATTGTACTTCCGAATTCTTTTGACAACACCACGTGTAGCTCTTTTAATACCGCCCTGGTGTTCTTTTATAGCGGCGCCACTATTCATAATCAGAAAGATCAGTTTGTCTTTTACGTGTACTTTATCGGCCGCTGTGGCCGAGCGGTTCTAGGCGATTCAGTCAGGAACCGAGCAACCGCTACGGTCGCAGGTTTGAATCCTGCCTCGGGCATGGATGTGTGTGATGTCCTTAGATTAAGTTAGGTTTAAGTAGTTTTAAGTTCTAGGGACTGATGACCTCAGATGTTAAGTCCCATAGTGCTCAGAGCCATTTGAACCATTTTTTATGTAAACATTTCTTTGTATATTTCGGTTTTAGATTTTCACAACACGCCAAAATCTGTAGGGGTAAGGCCTGGGAAAGTAAGTGATCAAGGAACGTGACCATTTCCGCCGATACAACGTTCGGGGAATGTTGGGCTTAGACGATGTGTCTTGTGGTCACCTGACGGTAAAACTTGCAGGCGCCCCGTCATGCCACAAGAACGTATGGTCTATCCATCATTCTAGCCAAAGGAACCTCTTCCAACAATGCTGCAAGCCAGTTTTTAAAACAGTCTGGAAAACATGGATTTGCATCAGGCCCAATTAACTAACAGTCTATAATGCCACATTCTGCATGTGCTTCTTGAAAGGTTACGTTCTACTAACTGAATGATGTTTTGTATTTCTTTCAAACTCTGTTCAGTTGTACATTTATACGAAATATCAATAGATAAAGGAATTAAGGACATTAGCTACCAGTGGACACTGATTCATTACAATGGAGAAAGTTGAAAATCCCTGCCGTACTAAGATTCGAATCAGGGTCTCCTGCTTACTACGCACATGTGCTGACCACTACGCCCTGCGGACACAGCGGGCAACACATCTGCATGACCTACCGTAGCACATTCCTGTCAGACCCAAATTCTCAGCTTATCAACACACTACTGCTGTAGTGCCCTTTGCCCATTCGCCTCATTACTCGCGGTATTTCGTCGATTCTCGTAAGAGTTGTAGCTTGGTATGCATCTGCACTGAAGGGATCATTGGCCGTCTTCACCTGAACTATGTATATCTGTTGTCTGTTCTCTTGGTGATGTACGAAAGAACAGATAACACACATAAACATGAAATATGTCTGCTCGGCACTGCACAAGCCCCAGGCAGTTTAGTGAAAACACAAGTATACACTATTGAATCTGGTAATGTGCGGTTAGGAAACTGTCTGCGATGTGCTCCTCAAGGAACAGCAATGTTTCAATTACAAAACCGGTATACAAAAACAATATCGGTATATTCTTCATTTATAAATACGAGCGGAATGCGGAAACGATACTGTAGAACTGATCAACAGTCAAAATTCCAGCTGAAAAATTCAATCACGTAAACTCAAGCACAAATCCCCATCTTGAACTTAAAAAAGAAATGAGAATCGACAAATGAACTTATAACAACAGGAGAAGCTACATGTGAAATGATAACTCATCACTGTTACCAGAGGCCGGCCGGTGTGGCCGTGCGGTTCTAGGCACTTCAGTCTGGAACCGCGTGACCGCTACGGTCGCAGGTTCGAATCCTGCCTCGGGAATGGATATGTGTGATGTCCTTAGGTTAGTTAGGTTTCAGTAGTTCTAAGTTCTAGGAGACTGATGACCATAGATGTTAAGTCTATAGTGCTCAGAGCCACTTGAACTGTTACCAGCTGTATTCTGTAAACAACAGAAATTGGACTCCTGTTTATGGAATGTTTTATTCGAATTAGTTTACACTACCACCTCCTAAAATACTCGTATTTGCTATTCTTCCTGTAGCCATATGTATACAATAAAAAGCGCAAAACGCCAAGTGATAGGATATACTGTGACATAGAATACAAATGACTAACATGTGTGGAAATTCATAAATTAAGTGGGAGTTGAAAGAGTGATGTTACATAAGTCAGATTGCTGGAACTATCGTCGGCAATTAAGTTCAGAACGCTACCAGTCTTCATACTACAGCATCAACAAAAGTGTCCACCATACAAGCTAGCCTTTTTTCCTAGAACTATGCAGCGTGCTGTAATCGGAAGATATCAAATACGCCTGTTTTTGCAATTAAGAACCGACGCATTTGAGTCTAAATTTCACTTACATTGTAAATGTAAACGTATGTGCTCTAACGATTGATACTGATATTCAAAATTTACTTTCGTGTTGCAAATTTGATTGTACAGCACAAGTACTATGGCTAGGCAATGAAATCTCTGTCAAGGTATGTATGGTAACGTTTTCTGTTATCATCGGAATTGATAGTGGTGAGTCTGCAACCCATCGGAATGCTTGATTTCCGTGGCCGCCCTCGAATCCCGCCATCTGGGCGAATGATTTTGGTGTGAGTTTCCGTCCGACCGCCATAACTCCCGCGCTGACCGGTACGCTGCTGGCGGCGGAATACAAACCACAACCATTGTAACAAGATAAAATGTCCATGAAGTAATAGTGACAGGGGGACTTGCGATAGATATTCACCGAAATGAAGCATCCAAATGTTGACAGACAAGGGGAATCGCTGATATCAAGCATCCCGATGGGAACAGAAAACTATTACATGCACGTCATTGTTCCTGGATCACGCTAAACGTAGTCTCCAAACATTTAGGACTGTACAATCAAATTTGCAACACTAAAGTAAATTTGTAACATATACCGGGTGATCAAAAAGTCAGTATAAATTTAAAAAATAAATAAATCACGGAATAATCTAGATAGAGAGGTAAAAATTGACACACATGCTTGGAAAGATATGGGGTTTTATTAGAACCGAAAAATACAAAAGTTCAAAAAATGTCCGACAGATGACGCTTCATCTGATCAGAATAGCAATAATTAGCATAACAAAGTAAGACAAAGCAAAGATGATGTTCTTTACAGGAAATGCTCAATATGTCCACCATCATTCCTCAACAATAGCTGTAGTCGAGGAATAGTGTTGTGAACAGCACTGTAAAGCATGTCCGGAGTTATGGTGAGGCATTGGTGTCGGATGTTGTCTTTCAGCATCCCTAGAGATGTCGGTCGATCACGATATACCCGCGACTTCAGGTAACCCCAAAGCAAATAATCGCACGGACTGAGGTCTGGGGACCTGGGAGGCCAAGCATGACGAAAGTGGCGTTTGAGCACACGATCATCACCAAACGACGCGAGCAAGAGAATTGTTAGACATTTTGTGCACTTTGTTTTTTTTTGGTGTAATAAAACCCCATGTCATTACAAGCATGTGCGTCAATTTTTTCCTCTATATCTAAATTACTCCGTGGTTTATTAAGTTTTCAAATTTATACTGACTTTTTGATCACCTGGTATATCTACCCTTAGTGCACTAAGATTTACATTTAAATCGTAAATCAAATGCAGAATCAAATTCGTTGGTTCTTAATTCTAAAAACAGGCACAGATGATATTTGTCGGTTGCAGTGCCATCTGCCACGAATGGAAAACAATGGTTTGAGTAAACAATACAGATTTATTGGCACAGAATCCCAATGTGTAGAAAAATGCGGAGTTCCCGTTTAAAAATATAAAATTCACCCCGCGCACGCTGGAGGGCTGGTTCTTTCCAGGGAACGTAGTCACTTACATCCGTACTACTTGACAGCTGTACATCTACCTTGAGGTCGTGCACCATTACCATAACGAAATCTAATTACGTTTTCGGAACCAGCTCTCACTGGCTCCCTGAATATTGTATGTATTTCCACAGTGCAAATGTACATATTTGATTACTTAAAAATTGTTCTTTGCACAGTATTTTCTGGTTTTGTTTCAGCATTGAACATAAAGAACTTAGCGTTTCTCAGAAGAAGGATTAGTTTCTTGTGGAGAAAACTTCGCTCGATAGTAGCTACTTCTAAATATCACGTGGACCGCGGATGTAACCTGAAGGTCAGCGTGTCTGGATCTTCTGAAACCAAGATCTTGAAGCTCGGATCGTCTGTATACCATCAACGTCTTTCTGTACGCATTGTTGAGCTATGTTAAATTCCAGTCCCACTCTTGGTGTTTTCAATGTCATATAGGAATTAATTCAGCTCAATCATCCACCGTAGCAGAAAATTGTTTGCCTGTTATAGTTCATTAAAGGTGGCTCATTGCACGATTGATAATTAAACGCTTGTTTGACAGGATGTACAATAATAGTAATGTGAGAACACAATAAGAGATCACCAATAACATTTATTAAGAGTATGTTACAGAATACACTGAAGCGCCAAAGCCGGCCGCGGTGGCCGTGCGGTTCCGGCACTGCAGTCCGGAACCGCGGGACCGCTACGGTCGCAGGTTCGAATCCTGTCTCGGGCATGTATGTGTGTGATGTCCTTACGTTAGTTAGGTTTAAGTAGTTCTAAGCTCTAGGGGACTTATGACCTAAGATGTTGAGTCCCATAGTGCTCAGAGCCATTTGAACCATTTTTTTGAAGCGCCAAAGAAACTGGTATAGGCATGCGTTTTCTAATACAAACATATGTAAACGGGTAGAAAGATGATGATGTCGTGTGGGTAGGGCCTCCCGTCGGGTAGTCCGGTCGCATGATCCAAGTCTTTTGAGTTGACGCCATTTCGGTGACTTGCGTGTCGATGTGGGTGATATGATGACGGAGACAACGCCACACCCAGTCCCTGAGTGGAGAAAATCTCCGACCCACCCGGGAATCGAACCTGGGCCTTTTGC
Source organism: Schistocerca americana (assembly GCF_021461395.2). Taxonomy (NCBI): domain Eukaryota; kingdom Metazoa; phylum Arthropoda; class Insecta; order Orthoptera; family Acrididae; genus Schistocerca; species Schistocerca americana. Next base: position 695,158,691 of record NC_060130.1, read on the forward strand.
ACAGCACTCAGCGGAGCTGACCACTCTGCTATCGAGGCGAACTAAACGGGCAGAATACGGCGCTGCGGTCGGCAACGCCTATATGAGACAACAAGAGTCTGGCGCAGTTGTTAGATCGGTTACTGCTCCTACAATGGCAGGTTATCCAAATTTAAATGACTCTGAACATGATGTTATAGTCGGTGCACGAGCGATGGGACACAGCATCTCTGAAGTAGCGATGAAGTGGGTATTTTCCCGTACGACCATTTGACGAGTGCACCGTGAATATCAGAAATCCGGTAAAACATCAAATCTCCAACATTGCTGCCGCCGGAAAAAGATCCTGCAAGAACGGGACCAACGACGATTGAAGAGAATCGTTTAACGTGACAGAAGTGCAACCGTTCCGCAAATTGCTGCATATTTCTGTGCTGGCTACCAACAAGTATCAGCGTGCGAACCATTCAACGAAACATCATCGATATGGGCTTTCGTAACCGAAGGCCCACTCGTGTACACTTGATGATTGTACCACAAAAAACTTTATGCCTCGCCTGGTCCCGTCAACACCGACGTTGGACTGTTGACTGGAAACATGTTGCCTGGTCAGTCAAGTCTCGTTTCAAATTGTATCGAGCGGATGGACCTGTAGGCGTACGGATACAACCTCATGAATCCGTGGACTTTGCAGATCAGCAGAGGACTGTTCGAGTTGGTAGAGGCTCTGTAATAGTCTGGGGAGTGTGCAGTTGGAGTGATACGGGACCCCTGGTTTGTCTAGATGCGACTCTGACAGGTTACACTTGCGTAAGCATCCTGTCTGATCACCTGCATACATTCATGTCCATTATGCATTCCGGCGGACTTGGGCAATGCGACACCACACACATCCACAATTGCTACAGAGTGGCTTTAGGAACACTCTTCTGATTTTAAACACTTCCGCTGGCCACCAAACTCTCCAGACATGAACATTATTGAGCATATCTGGGATGCCTTGCAAAGTGCTGCTCAGAAGAGACCTCCACCTCCTCGTGTCTTACGTATTTATAAATCTCCCTGCAGAATTCATGCTGTCAGTTCCCTCCAGACCTACTTCAGACATTAGTAGAGTCCATGCCATGTCGTGCTGCGGCACTTCTGCGTGATTGTGGAGGCCCTACACGATGTTAGGTAGGTGTTCCAGTTTCTTTGGTTCTTCAGTGTAGTACTTTAGTACAGTTTGGTGTGTTGCTCTTGATGTCGTATAGCTAATGCGATGATATGTAAAAAAATTGCTCTTTTGGCAGTCTTGATATTGTCACTATAACTCAACACAATATTGCAGGCACTCTGTTTGTGGTGTTAGTTCTGCGTGATTAGCGATTGCTAGGACGGAAGGTAGTCTTCAGAGTACTGTACTGACCTGGCTGCAGGGACTGAACTGACCTGTCTAACTGCTGGTTATTTTAGTGTATATGCGATATACGATTATTAAACTAAGGTAAAATATGTGACAATAAACTAATGAACTAAAGACAAATTAAAACACTTGTACATAGAAGAAAGTAACTAAACAATAAAATTTGGTCACTTATTCCAAATTTGTGGCTGAACAAAATAGTCTTGTCTTTAATAGATCCTAAATTACGAAAAATAAGATATAATACTGATATTAAGCAGGTGATTGAAGCAGCTGAGATTACACACACTATTGGAGTGGATATTGTGCGATGTATCATTGAATGAAAGGCAGCATGTGCTGTTTAGATTTTTATGTTGCTAACGCCACGTAGCGCTATGTATGAAAATCACTGTCTCTGCTGTGTGAAGTCTGTGGCTGGTTTGCATTGTTGGAATATTTGCTATTGTAGTGTTGGGAAGTTGGATGTGAACAGCGCGTAGTGTTGTGCAGTTAGAGGTGAGCCGCTAGCAGTGGTGGATGTGGGGAGATAGATGGCAGAATTTTGAGAGCGGACGATCTGGACGTGTGTCCATTAGAAAGAGTAAATTTGTAATACTGTATAGCCGGCCGCGGTGGTCTAGCGGTTCTAGGCGCTCAGTCCGGAACCGCGGGACAGCTACGGTCGCAGGTTCGAATCCTGCCTCGGGCTTGGATGTGTGTGATGTCCTTAGGTTAGTTAGGTTTAATTAGTTCTAAGTTCTAGCCGACTGATGACCTCAGAAGTTAAGTCGCATAGTGCTCAGAGCCATTTGAACCATTTTTGTAATACTGTATATCATGAACTGATATATATATATATATATATATATATATATATATATATATATATATATATATATATATATATATATTGAATATTCTTAAGGTAAATAGATTGTTTGTTCTCTATCAAAATCTTTCATTTGCTAATTGTGCCTATCAGTAGTTAGTGCCCTCAGTAGTTAGAATCTTTTATTTAGCTGGCAGTATTGGCGCTCGCTGTATTGCAGTAGTTCGTGTAACTAAGATATTTGTGAGGTAAGTGACTCATGAAAGGTATAGGTTATTGTTCGTCAGGGTCATTATTTGTAGGGATTATTGAAAGTCAAATTGCGTTGCGCTAAAAATATTGTGTGCCAGTTTAGTGTTGATCAGAATAAGTAAAGAGAGAAATGTCTGAGTACGTTCAGTTTTGCTCAGCTGTTTGAAAATCAAATAACGTAAGGGGTTTACCAGCACAGTAATTCAACCACAAACTCCATTGCGAATTTTATACTGTTGTGTTTAGAATTTAGTTGCTCTAAGAGTTTTTGAAGTGTTCTGGTAATACCTGTCTATAAGCACAGCACATCATTAACGTATTTTATTCCTGAGTCTAACATTAACTTGTTTCTCCTTGGAAAAGGAGACAGTCTGTAGATGCAACACTTTAAAATCTTTGATCCAACGAAATCCCACTGCACCACATACTTACTTCTGTATCTGACGATCGCGTAAGAGGCGAAAACAGTTCGTGTAACAAATAATAAACATTGTTGAATATTACACCAGTGTTTTGTGTATTTTATTCATTTTCAGATGAATTATGCAGTGCTACACTCTTCCTAATAGTTTCTCTTAAGCCATTTGAGAATGACGCTAGCGTTGCAAGAAGCCAGTAGCAAATAAGTTTAAAAAACAAGCAGTATTAAGGGGAAAAATGGTAACCCTTAAAATGTTAATCGAAAATGTGAACTCACAAAACAAGAAGCATTTCATGTCATGTAGTTATTCGGTTCAAACGGTGCTGGAAGTGTATAAATGATGTCAGAAGTTAGTATATTCGTTTATCCACATCTGTAGTGTCATACAAGGCACAGTTTTATTCTTCTTTGGTCGTTAATAATCAGTCAGATCTGTTGAATGCTACCATTTTTAACTTTCTTACAAAATGACTTCCAGTGGTTCCACTTACCTGCTGTGAAGAAGCTTGTGGTATTTGTATTTATGTTGTCGTTCGTTACGAAAACATCTCACGTGGTGGACTTTATGTGCAGGGTGTAACTGGTATGAGTGCACATATTTTTATATTTGGTACCTTAATATCTACAGAAAACAATGCGTTGCCTGTTTTTTCCCTGTGTGGAACATTCTTCTCACAAACACGTAAAAAATTTTACGACCTGATGTTTTCTGCATGGCCATAACTTAAATCACTAAGTGGACTACGCCTGTCAGAACAGACTAACTGTTTTGCCTCCACGTGTCCATACTTCAACACCTGACCTTCTGACTAAAGGAAAATAATCATTAATTGCTTGCTCTTACCATGTGTAATAGGAGGTACTAACAAACCTAAATACGTACTTTCCCTAAGAGCTACAATTATTAATCAGCAGATGAAGTAAATATTGATGTAATGTTGTTCAGTAAACCGTATTCAGTCGCCAGTAGAATAACTGCAGTCATATCCATTACACACTTTATGAGCTGTAATCATTTCAGAACACTCGTACTTCCGCTAAGACACTGCATTTCGTTTGGCTGTTTATATTCGTCTCTTCCGAGAGACAGCTGTTGAAGTCGTTTCATTTATGTGATTTAATAAGACATTATATCTCTCTTTCGCAGGCTGCTCACTTTATATGAAATGCAGAATTTTCTTCGACTTCTTCTTTTCTTCGGGATTAGGATCGGTGGTATCCATGACGTTATGACTGACGTTCTCCATTCTATTCCTTTTCTGCCATCCTTCTCCAATTTTCACAGACACGCTGCATTTGTTGAGCTTCTTTTACTGACTTTATTCACCTGTTTCTAGGTCTTCCCACGGGTAGTTTGCCATCTGATGTCATGTCCGTTGAAATCTTGGGCTATCGTTCGTTTTTCATTTTAACTACATGTGCAGCCCCTTATAGGATATTGAGCTTGATTTATCAACAATGATGGGCTGTTGCTATAGGTTGTCTAGAGATGCACTTGGGGGATTTCACATTTCCTGTATTCTACGTCTTTAATTGAGCGTTGATTTTCCTGAGGGCCCCACTCAAGAGTGGAGAGCTGTTTCAGTTCTCTTGTTCTTGTGCTCCAACTGTGACATCCACAGATTAATAGGGAGTAATAGGATCTTGAACTCTTAAAATGCGCTCCTTTGATGCACTCAGTGAGATCAGTAGGCTGGTGAGAGCGTAGAAGCAACTATTACTTGCCTCGAGTCTGACTTAAACGTCTGCTTCGCGTGATGTAGTTTTGTAAGTGTGATTCGGTTCGGAGATAATTGAATTCTGTGATCAGTTTCTATTTGTCGCGATTCGCTTGTAGATCTTGCATTCCCTGTTCTTTTCTTTATAACACAATGTACGCTCCTGGAAATGGAAAAAAGAACAGATTGACACCGGTGTGTCAGACCCACCATACTTGCTCCGGACACTGCGAGAGGGCTGTACAATCAATGATCACACGCACGGCACATCGGACACACCAGGAACCGCGGTGTTGGCCGTCGAGTGGCGCTAGCTGCGCAGCATTTGTGCACCGCCGCCGTCAGTGTCAGCCAGTTTGCCGTGGCATACGGAGCTCCATCGCAGTCTTTAACACTGGTAGCATGCCGCGACAGCGTGGACGTGAACCGTATGTGCAGTTGACGGACTTTGAGCGAGGGCGTATAGTGGGCATGCGGGAGGCCGGGTGGACGTACCGCCGAATTGCTCAACACGTGGGGCGTGAGGTCTCCACAGTACATCGATGTTGTCGCCAGTGGTCGGCGGAAGGTGCACGTGCCCGTCGACCTGGGACCGGACCGCAGCGACGCACGGATGCACGCCAAGACCGTAGGATCCTACGCAGTGCCGTAGGGGCCGCACCGCCACTTCCCAGCAAATTAGGGACACTGTTGCTCCTGGGGTATCGGCGAGGACCATTCGCAACCGTCTCCATGAAGCTGGGCTACGGTCCCGCACACCGTTAGGCCGTCTTCCGCTCACGCCCCAACATCGTGCAGCCCGCCTCCAGTGGTGTCGCGACAGGCGTGAATGGAGGGACGAATGGAGACGTGTCGTCTTCAGCGATGAGAGTCGCTTCTGCCTTGGTGCCAATGATGGTCGTATGCGTGTTTGGCGCCGTGCAGGTGAGCGCCACAATCAGGACTGCATACGACCGAGGCACACAGGGCCAACACCCGGCATCATGGTGTGGGGAGCGATCTCCTACACTGGCCGTACACCACTGGTGATCGTCGAGGGGACACTGAATAGTGCACAATACATCCAAACCGTCATCGAACCCATCGTTCTACCATTCCTAGACCGGCAAGGGAACTTGCTGTTCCAACAAGACAATGCACGTCCGCATGTATCCCGTGCCACCCAACGTGCTCTAGAAGGTGTAAGTCAACTACCCTGGCCAGCAAGATCTCCGGATCTGTCCCCCATTGAGCATGTTTGGGACTGGATGAAGCGTCGTCTCACGCGGTCTGCACGTCCAGCACGAACGCTGGTCCAACTGAGGCGCCAGGTGGAAATGGCATGGCAAGCCGTTCCACAGGACGACATCCAGCATCTCTACGATCGTCTCCATGGGAGAATAGCAGCCTGCATTGCTGCGAATAGTGGATATACACTGTACTAGTGCCGACATTGCGCATGCTCTGTTGCCTGTGTCTATGTGCCTGTGGTTCTGTCAGTGTGATCATGTGATGTATCTGACCCCAGGAATGTGTCAATAAAGTTTCCCCTTCCTGGGACAATGAATTCACGGTGTTCTTATTTCAATTTCCAGGAGTGTATTTTATTTTTGAAGTTCAGATTTTTAGTCTAAACCTGGTTGCTGCTTTGTGAATGGTTTCTATAATATTACAGTAGTTTTTTTTCTACTCAAATGATTGCCAAAATAATTTTGTTGATCAATTTCTTTTATAATTTTCTCAAGTGCCCGATTAAAATGCACTATTGCTAACATATTTCACCTGTTTTCAGCTTAACACTTAGAGCTTGAAATAACTTTATTATTCAATTGTAGTCGAATCTGAAAATGATACTCCAAATTCTCGAAGTACATTAAACTTAGGGCTTTGATTAGCTTTCAGTGGATACTATCATATGCCTCCAGGAAGTTAATATAGAGGAAATAAATGTCTCGATAACATTGCACCGTTTTCCACGGAGCTGTTTTTCGGAAAAGATGTCTGTTCTGGATTTTCTTTGTACTCTTTAGTTACTTCTGTTGCGAACAGTTTTATGTTAACTAATAGGAATATGGAGAAAACCTAACTGTATGAGGGTGCATTTAGTAGTGCTTCAGGCCTACAGTTGGTAGCAAACTTTTTATCTATTTTAAGGGTACAAGGGACAAGAACAACTTCTCATTTTAAACCATCTACATTATTTTAAAATTCCTCTTATTAGTCCGTGTATTTATGCCTCAAGCAGCTCCCCATCGACTTTAGCAGTGCGTCTGATATTCCATTTTATCTATCAGAAGTGGCATTACTTTCATGATTCATGTGTTTTCTAATTGTAGTGAGACTGAGAGGGGAAACAGCTGTTATGAACTCAAGAAAAAAAGAGATATTTTCTCGGTTCATCACAACTCAAAAGGTTTTTAAAATATCTAGATCATCGTTTTGCTATTTCTTGTTCGTTAATCAGTACCCTTTTATTTTCATTCATTCTAAGCTGGTGTTCTGATTTGATGCATTAAAAATGGTTTGTGGAAGTTATTTATAGAAAAATCCGTTAAACTGCTACTGTTCCTTCTTTGCAGCTGTTTTATTCTGCTTCCATGAAATGTAATCTGCTTCCTTTTTGCTCACCCAAAGTAGCTTTAGTTATTCAACGAAACCTATTGAAAGCTGCCGTGCGGGCCTCATATCTCACACGCTGTACCCATCCTGATTTGTCGTTTTGTCTCTTCTGGGCCACTAGTCCATAATCTTAACTAAACCGGACTTGTCTTTGGGTACTTATCGTAGGTCGATGGTGTTTAGACACTTTCCTGCCATAATATCTTTGATAATATTTCAGCGATTTTCTATAAATTCATTTCCTACTTCGTAGTCAATTAAAAGAACAAAACCATTTGTCACGTTCATTCTGAAAGTGCTTTGTACCTTACGATCTGTAAAGCTTTTATAGTTTAATTTGGTACGTATCTACAAGCTCTCAAGAAACTTTGCTTTACAATACACACACAAATATCCAGTAGCAAAGGGAACAGCAGTCAGTGGCAAATAACGTTCATTGGCATCTTCAGTACAAAAAGCCATATCGAACCAATTACAATACGGTAACATGGATGCCTTATTAAATGTACAGTTGTATAAGCCTTAAATGTGAGTTGTCTTAAAATACATTCCAGGAAATAATAAGTTAAAACATTAAAACCACATATATGGACATAGTCCCAACTAGACAGTTCATGCCGAAGGCTGAGTTCACGCTGAGGCGGCTGTTTATTTTTACAACAGAGCTGGCTTCAGTGTACGCCATACCACTCTACAGTGTCAATTTACAGAGCGCTCTTTACGTGAGTGATGCGTTGACAACATGAATTAACTTTATTGTACAATTCTTAAGTTTTATTGTTTTGTACTTTTTAAAAACTTATATACATAAAAGAAATGAATTGATTGTAACTAAGAACAGTGACTAAGTTTTACAACTAGACATGGCGGTAATTGTGTGAACCAGCCAACGATCATTCACACGTATAGATCAACCCTCTGCTATGCAAATGTGGCATGGGATTCTACTCCTCCCTCCTTTTATCAAACCCTACAGACATTAAAACGCCATGCACATCGAGTAGCCTTTTGGATAGACTTACTCTCCACCATCTGCCACCACTAACGACTCATAAAATTCCCCACCATACCTTTCCATCCACAAGATCTCCGAGTAGTCTACGTTACCTCTAAGCTCAACACTACCCACCTACTAGTTTCCACACGGCTCAGTGATCCTGGTACTCTGCCACACCTGTACTCCAACATTGCCCCAACACTACACCTTCTCATCCTCCATGTTCTCTCTAAACAAATCTTTAATCGCCTTCTCTTACCCAATCATGCAACTCACCCTGACATACACCTGTCGTAGCAGATCAAAGAGATCCCATCCTCTCTCCCTTTACGACGTTCCCTTCCTCTCCAATACTATCAACCCACTTCCAGAGTCTTGGTTTGGAGCCGCATACCTGTTCATTCTTCCCAGATCCCTTCTCCAAACATCTGCCCACACAGACACTCTCCTATAGACTACCCCAAACGCTATGTTCCCAGGATACCCCTATCCTTGGCAGTCTACATCCACTCATCACTTCACTTATCTATGTACCTATTTTAATCAGTCAACACATTGGCCTTTTATCTTTTAACTTACGCAGCTATCCATCTGTCCTTTATATTTGGGTGAAACGCTCAGTTTTCATTCCTTTGTGTCAATATTATAATTAATCAATATATCTGTCTTTCATAGGCCGGCCGTGGTGGCCAAGCCGATCTAGGCGCTTCAGTCCGGAACCGCGCTGCTGCTACGGTCACAGGTTCGAATCCTGCCTCGTGCATGGATGTGTGTGATGTCCTTAGGTTAGTTAGGTTTAAGTAGTTCTAAGTCTAGGGGACTGATGACCTCAGATGTTAAGTCCCATAGTGCTCAGAGCCATTTTTGACTTTCATAGTTTAACTTATACTACTGACGATCTGGCTTTTTGTTATGTAAGACCTTCAGTTTTGTCAACGCAGTGTCCAATTTTTATACTATGTTTTAAAATTTTTACTCTCATGCGGCTAAAGAGCTGCGAATTGTATCCACTGACAGCCCCCCTCCCCCGCCCCTACCCATATACGAGGGGAATGAAATGATAGTAAAGGAAAGAAATAGCTTAGTGCTCCTCATATGTGGCTAGTTCGGATAGGGTACTGCTTAGTACTAGTTCGCTTGTTACTGTTCACCTTGTAACATAGACTGATAATGGTACTCTCCTACACTTTGCGTCCATGCTTCTTTGTCTCTGTAGTTTATTGTGTTTTCGAGACTTCTTCTGTGTGTGTGCATGTTCATCATCACCTCATTTTGTGCTTTATCGTCGCTGTCGCTGTCTCCATCTCGTCGCTGTTCCGCCACCGCCATCCCCACGCCGCTGCTGCTGTCGCCTTCGTCGTCGTCGTCGCCGCCAACTCCTTCTCGTCAACTGTTTTGTGTCACCACTGCATCGTACCAGACATAGCTGCTGCCTTCCTGTCACCTAGAATATACTGTCATCATTTCACAACGCCACTGCAGCTTGTCTCAGTCGTCCATGCTTTGCTTCAGTTGCCGCCCGCATCAGTCAACACTGTTCAACACTCTCCACCATCATGGACCATCCCAGAACGTCTATCTTCTACGCCTCTCCATCTTCTGCTCGCACTGCCACCACATGGAGCATGTCCTCTCATACCCTCCCCAATCTATCCTCCATTACCTTCAGTATCCTGTCTCTCCACGGCAGTAACACATGCATCTCACTACGTCCCCAGCTCCTTCCACCTTTTTACTTTTAGACGTGATTCACCAGACATCTCCACCACTGCCCCACATGTCAGAGCCCGCCGAGCAACGGTTGCAAATGATATCACAAGCATCACTTCGTCAAGCCTTATCACACAAACCAACCAAAGCTGTGCTGGAGGACCTACACAGCTCCCAGGTACATCTACATCTACGTACATACTCCACAATTCAGCGTACAGAGCGTGGCGGAGGGTACCCTTTACCAGTACGAGTCATTTATTTTCCTGTTCCACTTGCAAATAGAGCGAGTCACAACGTCACATCCCGCCACCCCCTAACCTACAACCATCCTTACCTCCAACAGCCGTCAAGGAGCCTATAAAACATCAAAATACCGACATTTCCCACTCCTACACCTCTAACTGAACCTGATGACACTGAACATATGGACATGACTCCTCTCCCTCCAACATCCTCCCCTACCATCGACACCTTCATCCTCTTTCTCAAACCCATAGCTCTCATCCTTGAAATCAAAAAATACTCACCAAGCTTCCACATCCACCAAATCATCCAAAGAAGAAACTCTATTTTACTAAAGTCCCTGAACCCCAACTTTCACACAGACATCCTCCCCAAAATTACGTGTGTTGCCTTTGGTACCAAAACCTTCTTAACACTTCTTACAACAACACCCGATACAAAACAATCCTAAACCACCCCCCCCCCCCCATCCTCCTACCCTCAGTGCAATGATCGCCAAAGTCGACCATGAGGTTACAAATGAGGAGGTGCAATCTGAACTGAACAACGACCCGGATTTAGAATTTCTTAAAGCTCTTAGGATCAGCAATGACACTGGACCCACTCACCTCATCTGTGTGTATACTCCACTATATATCTTCTTCTTGATGAAAGAGCTCTGATTTACCACCACCACCACAAGGTCGAATCTTCTAAATTCCATCCTCAGTCCTACTACAGTTAGTAGTATCTTTGCTACAATGAACACCAAATTTCAGACTGAAAAGTCTGTAACGCCCGAAATTACTCCAGCCCCACCTATTGCATGAAATACAGAGAAAATTGTCAGTCAACCAAAGCAGAACTCGTTGTCCCAATCCACCCCATTGACACCACCATTCACCTCAATAATTCCCTCTGACTCATCCAACTGCTGAAGACGTCATAATATTCATGACAATTGGCTTCCAAACCAGTCATCGATTTCATCGTCTACACACCCTCCAACAGTTGCTGCTTGCTCCATCTTTTATCTCAACACACAAACCACATACTTCCACAATCAGGTGCACTTCGTCTTCACTTGCCTCAACAACCTAGTCTAAATCCCCTCTAGTTCTCACCCACACACACCTTTCTTTATCCTTTACAACTGCGCAACAGCACTACAACGTCCTGTAGCACAACATCTTCTCCCTGGCAATCAACAAGCATGTTTTAATGCATACCCTGTTACAACACAGTGTCGATACCTTCATCCGTAATGATATGTTCCTCCCACGCTGTCACACCATCTAACCTCTGCCTATATCCTCCATTGTAGAGATACTTTCCTTCCCGTGACTGGAGGCTGAGTTGCAACTGACCACTACCCCTGTTTGGCCACTACCCTTCTCACCAAACACCTAATCCTTACCCTATTCTTCAAAACCCTATTACCTGCACCACTACCTGAATCTGATATATTCCCTGAGACTCCCTCACCCACACTGATCTTACCCCTTCCACGTATATTACTGCTGCTGACCTCAGTATCAATAGCAGATCCCCTACTTAACTCCTGTGTTGGAGTCCATTTGCAGATTCCTTGCAAAGTAACATGGTCCCCATCCCACACCGCATCCATGCCGAAAGCTACAATAACCCAGATGTCGTCCTAGCACCCGAACCAGTTTGAACTGACCAAATACCTGTTCTCCTCACTATTTCCTACACAATACATGACCCACATGCACCCCATCTCAATCTCCATCCAAGAGTTCTTCAACAGTGTTTCCACTCCCACTGGAATATCTGTCCAGAATCCATTGAAACCCAGGCTGAAAGCCACTCCACTGATCTTCCAGCAGCTTGACAATATACCTCATACCACATTCTTCCCGCAGCAGATCTTGTCAGACGCTCTGTCCGCCCATATTCCTACAAAGACCATACATTCTCATAGCCCCAGCCTCCCTCAAAAAGCCCTTTTCCTTCTTCAAGAATATCATCGCCTGTACCGCTCCTTCTTATGGACTAATGACCAGGAAACACTAATACGCTACTAGAAGATGCAGAGACACGACAGAAATTTATTAAGTGCAAAAAAAGAAGAAAACGTCGGAACTGGCCCCAGGCAGCACCAGACAAAAATCTCCACCCTCCACTAACTCTTTCAGGTGTTGGACAGTGTTATATCCACTCACTGGCAATAACCTCATCCAGCATTACCCATTCATCCACAGCAACCATCCTTTACGTGACCATCTGAGTGAAGCTGATCACTTTGCATCCTATCTCTCTGACATTTCTCCATTCCTGATGACCCTAATTTTGATTACTCCCTGTTCCCTAATATTCACGAATGCACAAACACCCCTGGGCCTCTGCTTCCAGTAGCTAGATAACATACTACAAACAGAATCAAATACACCACCCATAGCACACGATATAAAACGAGTACTCCACAAAAATGCAGCAGTTCCCCTGCTCGTGAATGCCTTACCTATCGACATCTCAGACGACGTGCTCTCTCCTTACTCGTCACCATGGCAGTCCTTTACAGCACTATCATGTCCACAGGTTACTGTCCACGACTATGGAAAACCTCGAAAAATATACTATTCTTCAAATTACACAAACTCCCCACTGATACCTCCTCTTACTGCCCCAATTGCCTCACCTCAGTGTTTAGCAAAGTTTCCAAATTGTTCCTCTCCACCACATCCATAAACACCTGAACCAGCACCACCTACTTCCCATTAACCAATGTGGCTTCCGTCCTAATTTCTCCTCTGACGACCAGCTCCTACAAATCACCCATGTCCTGTCTCACCTGCTGCTCTTCCATAAATCCGCTATTTTTGTCTCCCTGGACCCGAAGGAAGCATACGACCTCGTATGGTATTCTGGTATCCTTATTAATTCTTCCTATCTGAACGCCTATATTTACTCAGTGTTAACAATAGCAAATCCCATAACTTCCTTCTGACTGCATGACTGACCCAAGGATCCATCCAATATCCCTTCCTTTATCTCCTTTACATTACTGATATGCCCAGACCACCTCCACTAGTCCACCTCCTTCAGTATGCTGATGACATCGTTTCCTCGCACTTTACCATACACTCCAGAAATCCCAACAATCCTCCCAAATACACCACAGGAAGATTACCTCCGGGTATTACCAATGGCTTCTCAAGATCAACGCCTCCAAAACCCAGACGATAATTGAAGGATCAACAACCTGTACCTTCTGCCTCCAAGACTTTTACCTTACCATTTACGATTGCCCTATCCAGTTAACTAATACATTAAAATATCTTGGGCTAATCCTCAGTCAGCAACTAAAGTGGAAATTTCATCTGCTAATCATCCAACAGAAAGTACACATTTTGCTGAAACTACTAACAAGCCGAACTTGGGAATTGTACCACTACACTATTCCCCCACCTACTAAACCCTGATATGACACATCCTCATCTATACAAATGTTTCATTGATAACCACCCCATCAGAGTTCTATAACTCGTTCCAAATCTCGAACGAAATGCACTCCGTCTTGCTTTTCGCTTCCATTTACCTTTCGACACGTTGATCCTCTAGCATCTGACCCAATTGCCACCTCTCCTCATCCACATCGAACACCTCCACATTTCCTGTACTATCCACAAACTATGTTCCAACAACCCCATTAACTTCTCTCTGGCCACCAACCCTGGTATGCCGCTGCACCTTTATCATTACATCCCACCATCCCTACACCTACGCACGCACGTCAATGTCCTATCCCAACGCAACTTCAACCAACTTCCTCTCCCAGACAATGAGATCTGCCCCGATATTTATCCCCCCTACCAACTTTAACTCTTCTGCACCTGTCTTACTCCACATCAGGGGCCCTCTCTCCTCCCTCTCCATCCACACCCATGCCTTTCCTCTTGTAACCACTACCCTACCCAAACACCAAACTCCTCTGCAATCCCTGCCTTTCTGACCTTACGTATTTCCATATTTCACCTCAGCCCCTACATTTAATCTCCATAGTTCTCCTATGTAACAGACTCCTATCTTTAACCCTGTGGAGCATATTCTTTTTTCCCGAAACACATCTCACCCAGTGCAGGTCCTTCAGATTTTAAGTGACAGCGCAGTGCTTCAGTGCTTTTTCATAGAAGAATCTCACCACGCTGCAATGTGTTTTTAAATTGCATTCATTTTTACTCTTTTGGCTGCCCATTTTTTATCTGTTTAGTTTTAAAATGAAAAAGAGTTTTATGTTTTTTTCTCATCTTTCTTATAATTTTTAGAATGCTCTTAGCTGGAGAGCGGAATACTGTACCTCTGACAGCCCACACCCCGGCCATCTCACTGCGTCCGTCAGGATCAGCCTAATTCTAACTGTTTTCAACTCAATAAGCCCCCATTTCCCAAAACTGGGAACTTATTGTGGCCACCTGCTCATTAAACAGTGTCCTACGAGACGACGCCTGAAGGCAAAAAAATTCAAACTCCTCCAACTGGTCCTTACTACTTCCCTTCTCGGATAAATGAGGCGCCCTCATAGGTGAGGAAAAAACTGGTTTGTTATGTCCCTTTTCAAGAAGGTGGGCAGCGAAGTTAGATCTTTCTGCTGCATTTTTACGATCTAACGTGACATGTTCGGTAAATCCGGCTTCATTCCGTCTATACATGGGTAAACCCTCCTTCCCCCCCCCCCCCCCCCTCCCCCTGAACATCAACGTGTCATAGACTTCCGTAATCGTTGGCACCAGTATGACGCTAGCAGCGGCATGGACTGTTTTCCTTTGGCATTGTGCTTCTACGCGATAACTGTCACCCGCATTCTGCTGCGTTGTCAAAGTACTTGCTTTGGTAGTTTAAGTGTGAAGTGTTTGAACATTTGTCGTACAGCCAGACGTGTCTCTGAGAGATTATTATCTTTTTGCGAAATTAAAGAAATTTTTGGGTGGAAAACACTACGGAAATGACAACATCCATATTTATGTCTATATCACTACTGTGCGGTTCACATATAAATAGTTTGGCAAAAGGTTGATACAACCATTTTCAAACTAAATCTCGATATTTCACTCTTGGATGGCACGCGGAAAAAATGAATACCTCAGTCTTTCATTGCAACCTCTGATTGCTGTTATTTTATTACTATGACCATTTCTGCCTATGCAGGTGGGCGTAAGCCGGCCGCTATGGTCGAGCGGTTCTAGGCGCTTCAGTCCGGAACAGATCTGCTGCTACGGTCACAGGTCCGAATCCTGCCTAGGGCATGAATGTATGTGATGTCCTTAGGTTAGTTAGGTTTAATTAGTTCTAAGTTATAGGCGCTGATGACCTCAGAAGTTAAGTCGCATAGTGCTCAGAGCCACTTGAACCATTTGAACCTGACACTCTTTCCCTTATTTCGAAAGAATATATAACGAGCCTCCCATTTTTGAATATTGTCGATGTCCTCCGTCAATCCTATTTGGTAAGAATCCCGCTCAGCGCAGCAATGCTCTGATAGAAGACGGACAAGTATAGTGTAAGAAATCTCTTCAACAGATTCGTTGCATATTCTTAGCGTTCTGTTATTAAAGCATAGTCTTTGAGTCGCCTACCCCACAACATTTTCAGTGTTATGGATCAATTTTATTCTAAGTATTTTGTTGAATCAGTAACCGAAATTTAGCGGTTTATTTTTAGCACTCATATGGAGAACTTCGCACCTGCAATAGTTCAGGGTCAACTACCACCTTTCACATCATACAGATATTTTGACTAAATCATTTGGTAATTTGTATTGACTTTCTGATGACTTTACTATACAGTAAGCGACAGAAACTTCGCACACAAACTAAGAGGGCTGTTCACATTGTATCCCAAATCGCTTATATAGATTAGAAACAACAGATAGCCCATAACACTTACTCGGGAACGTTTCACTCGATGGCTTCCATTGAATTGCGAATTGTGTCATTTCTGCCTCATGTTCTACACTAGAAAATTACTATTGTCATTATCACCTGAATAAAATAGCTTTTTTTTATCCTGAACATATCTGCAGTCATGTTAGTTCTGAATAAACCTTCGTTAGGTGAAGTTAGTGTTCTTCATTCATATAATTACACTTCTTCTACTTGAAAATATTCCAGAATTCGAATCGAGAATAACGGCCGACATAAGTATCTTAGAAGTAGCTATCCTTGGCGTAGCAAAGCAGCTTATATCAGTTAATAAGAGCAAGGCCCCGCGCCCAGTTGTAAACCACTTAGGTTGCTTTCAGAGTATATTGATATAATAGCGCCATACTTTACAGGCATATACAACTGCTTGCCCCTTGAAAGAGCTGTACCTAAAGACTGGAAAGTTGCGCAAGCCACACCAATACCCAGGAAAGGAAATAGGAGTAATCCATTGAACAGAAGGCCTATATTACTGACGTTGATTTGCAGTAGGGTTTTGGAACATATGCTATATTCAGACATTATGTATTACGTCGAAGGAAACGACTTACTGACAATAGTCAGCACGCATTTAGAAAATATCGTTCCTGTGAAACATAACCAGCTCTTCATTCTCATGAAGTAATGAGTGCTATTAACAGAGGATGTCAAACTGGTTTCACATTTTTAGATATCCGGAAGGCTTTCGACTCCATTCCTCACAAGTGCCTTCTAATCAAATTGCATACCTATAAAGTATCACCTCAGTTGTGTGACTGGATACGTGATTTTCCATCAGAAAGGTCACAGTTCGCAGTAACTGTCAGAAAGTCATCTATAAAAGAAAAGTAATATCTGGCGTTCCCGCAAGGAAGTGTTATAGGCCATATGCTGTTCCTGATCTACATAAACAACATAGGAGATAATCTGAGCAGCCCTCTTAGGTTATTTGCAAGCAAGGAGAGGCCATCCGTGGTGATAACGAGACACGCCACGTTAGAACATCCACCTACAACAACTTTCTGTAATCAGTGAGTAGATGGGCGTCGGGGAGGACCAGGAAGGATCTCCTGACATCCTGACAACCATGTCCCAATCTCTACGCCTTGGGTGTCAAAGCAGTGCATCCCATGTGAATACTGAGTTGCATCTCACCACGCCAGAGTGTAGCCATCCAGACAACTGAAAAATCCAAAAAAATGGTTCAAATGGCTCTGAGCACTATGGGACTTAACATCTATGGTCATCAGTCCCCTAGAACTTAGAACTACTTAAACCTAACTAACTTAAGGACAGCACACAACACCCAGCCATCACGAGGCAGAGAAAATCCCTGACCCCGCCGGGAATCGAAACTGAAAAATCCAATTTGGTTCTGATACCAAACACAATAGTGTAGTGTAGTGGTGTGTAGTGAAATGTTGTATATTAGCGAAGACTAGAATAATGTAATAGACCCGTAGCGTGTGCTTTCCGGATTCTGGATGAACATATATCTGTGCACCAGATGTCAAAATGGAAGTATGTAGACACTTAACTCTTTTTACTTATTATTATTATCTTTCTTTTTATGTAGATATTCTAAGTAGAATTTTCCCCTTTCAAACAGTATAATGCTTAGTTATTACTAACGCATTTGCAATTATGTTAAAATATTATGTGCCAAATTCATGCCAGTTCATGTGCAACATTCAGACTGTTCTTTTACACTCCTGAAAATAGAAAAAAAAAACACATTGACACCGGTGTGTCAGACCCACCATACTTGCTCCGGACACTGCGAGAGGGCTGTACAAGCAATGATCACACGCACGGCACAGCGGACACACCAGGAACCGCTGTGTTGGCCGTCGAATGGCGCTAGCTGCGCAGCATTTGTGCACCGCCGCCGTCAGTGTCAGCCAGTTTGCCGTGGTATACGGAGCTCCATCGCAGTCTTTAACACTGGTAGCATGCCACGACAGCGTGGACGTGAACCGTATGTGCAGTTGACGGACTTTGAGCGAGGGCGTATAGTGGGCATGCAGGAGGCCGGGTGGACGTACCGCCGAATTGCTCAACACGTGGGGCGTGAGGTCTCCACAGTACATCGATGTTGTCGCCAGTGGTCGGCGGAAGGTGCACGTGCCCGTCGACCTGGGACCGGACCGCAGCGACGCACGGATGCACGCCAAGACCGTAGGATCCTACGCAGTGCCGTAGGGGACCCCACCGCCACTTCCCAGCAAATTAGGGACACTGTTGCTCCTGGGGTATCGGCGAGGACCATTCGCAACCGTCTCCATGAAGCTGGGCTACGGTCCCGCACACCGTTAGGCCGTCTTCCGCTCACGCCCCAACATCGTGCAGCCCGCCTCCAGTGGTGTCGCGACAGGCGTGAATGGAGGGGCGAATGGAGACGTGTCGTCTTCGGCGATGAGAGTCGCTTCTGCCTTGGTGCCAATGAAGGTCGTATGCGTGTTTGGCGCCGTGCAGGTGAGCGCCACAATCAGGACTGCATACGACCGAGGCACACAGGGCCAACACCCGGCGTCATGGTGTGGGGAGCGATCTCCTACACTGGCCGTACACCACTGGTGATCGTCGAGGGGACACTGAATAGTGCACGGTACATCCAAACCGTCATCGAACCCATCGTTCTACAATTCCTAGACCGGCAAGGGAACTTGCTGTTCCAACAGGACAATGCACGTCCGCATGTATCCCGTGCCACCCAACGTGCTCTAGAAGGTGTAAGTAAACTACCCTGGCCAGCAAGATCTTCGGATCTGTCCCCCATTGAGCATGTTTGGGACTGGATGAAGCGTATCTCACGGGGTCTGCACGTCCAGCACGAACGCTGGTCCAACTGAGGCGCCAGGTGGAAATGGCATGGCAAGCCGTTCCACAGGACTACATCCAGCATCTCTACGATCGTCTCCATGGGAGAATAGCAGCCTGCATTGCTGCGAAAGGTGGATATACACTGTACTAGTGCCGACATTGTGCATGCTCTGTTGCCTGTGTCTATGTGCCTGTGGTTCTGTCAGTGTGATCATGTGATGTATCTGACCCCAGGAGTGTGTCAATAAAGTTTCCCCTTCCTGGGACAATGAATTCACGGTGTTCTTATTTCAATTTCCAGGAGTGTATATACATAACAGATTACAGGAAACAGTAAATAAATAAATAAAACTTTTGCAGATGATACAGTGATTTACCATCTTGTAAAGTCATCAGACAACCAAATCTAATTACAACATGTTTTAGACAAGGTTACTGTATGGTGCGAAAAATGGCAATTTACTCTAAATAATGAAAAAATGTGAAGTACAAAATAAATCCGCTGTATTTTGGTTACACGATAAATCACCCAAATCTAAAGGCTCTAAATTCAACTAAATACTTAGGTATTACAATTACAAATAACTTAAACTGGAGGAGGAGGAGATTAGTGTTAACGTCCTGTTGACAACGAGGTCATTGGGGATGGAACTTAAATTGAAATGATCACATAGATAATGTGGGTAAAATAAAGACTGCGATTTATTGGCAGAACACTTAGAAAGTGCAGCAGTTCTACTAAAGAGACTGTTTACATCGTGCTTGTCCGCCCCCTTCTGGAGTACTGCCGTGCGGTGTAGGATCTACATCAGATGGGACTGATGGAGGACATAAAAAAAGGTAAAAGAAGGGCACCTCGTTTTGTATTGCCGTGAAGTAGGGGACAGAGTGCCACGGATATGATATGTGAACTGTTGTGACTGTCATTAAAGCAAGGCGTTTTTCGTTGCGGCAGGATTTTCTCGTGAAATTTCTATCACCAGTTTTCCCCTCCAATTGCTAAAATATTCTGCTGGCGCCTACTTACATAGGGAGAAATGATCATCGAGATAAAATAAGAGAAATCAGAACCCGAAGAGAAAGATTTAAGGTTCGTTTTCCCAGCGCGTTGTTCAAGACTGGAACAGTAGAGAAATAGCTCGAAGGTGTTTCAATGAATCCTCTGCCAGGCACTTACTTAATTGTGAATTGTGGAGTGATCCTGTAGATCTAGGTGTAACTGAAAGTACCGTAACCTTCTTTTTCATGTACGTGAATGCGTGGTACCACCTTTCAGTATGATACGTCATCAATGTATCATGGAGGTTCCAGAGCGTGATAGTAAACGTTGTATGCTACATGATAAAGTTAATACCCTAGCATGGGGGAAACTGTACTTTTCAGCTGACTTCGAAATCAACATAGCCACTTTCTTTTCTTACCTACACAAATGTTTACTACTATTGCTCAGTTGTTCAGTATACTACTATCGAAGTGTTATGTTGCCTCCGGCGGCGGTGGCCGAGCGGTTCTAGGCGCTTCAGTCCGGAACCGCGCGACTGCTACGGTCGCAGGTTCGAATCCTGCCTCGGGCATGGATGTGTATGATGTCCTTAGGTTAGTTCGGTTTAAGTAGTTCTAAGTCTAAGGGACTGATGACCTCAGATGTTAAGTCCCATAGTGCTCAGAGCCATTTGAACCATTTGTTATGTTGCCTCCCTTTTATGACAGCATATTTATCTTTGTTACAAAGATCAAATTATCCTTATTAAGAAGTGCACATTAAGCTATTAGTTAGCTCAGCGGTGGTGTCCACGCATGTTATGTAACAAAACAAATCCTTACATCTTTCTGTTTCTTTAACGTGCAGTATATAGAGTGAACTAAGCTCGTCAACTAAGATTTACCAGTAGTGCTAATAAGTGAGTCATGAGTATTTTCATAAGTAATACAGACAGTAAATACGTGGAATTATTTAATTTGAGTGTATTGTGCCTTGAGAAGTACTCTACAGATATCGAGCTTTAGTTGTCTGCAAGTGCAGCTAAACCTGTACGTTTTGTCAGTGGTGCAGCTATGGAAGCAAAGTTGCGAACAATTAAGTTATGATGGTTTCGCCCTTTGTGTTGTGCTCGAATACTTACGTATTTAGAGAAATTGTATCATATTGGTGCAAGATCGAATTTCGTTCGTGATGAGATATCTGTAATTAAATCTGCATATTACGATATACACCTTGTGTCTGTGCTGTACTAGAAATCATTGGTTATTTGATAAATAATTTTATTTTGGTGCGAAAGTTGTATATTTAAGATACAGATTTTTAATCGCTGTTTGTGGAACCTTGTTCATTCTTTCTTTCGCCCGGTTGTATGTAACATTTCGTAATTCGTGCACTACGAACTACTCCGTGTGTGTTACGAAAATACGTACTTTAAGCGATATAATAACACAATAATGATCTGGTCATAATGCATTATTTTTAGTACAGTTTGTTGTGCTATACTGACAGGAAACGTCACCTCAGTGTATAGAACATTTTATTAAATGAGAAGAGAATGAATCACCATCACCCAGAAATAACTGCTGAAAGCAACAAGAAAGACTAAAGAAGTCTGTGCCCACGGGTACCAATCTGACGCTTACGCCAGATCCAGTCTACAGCATCTCCTATACCTGTGTTACGTACTTTCAGTCGTCTAGCAGTATTATTTGAATCATTTAAAGAAAAAAATAATAACAGCTTCGATTTTATTTCAGTCTTCTGCAGCTGGAAATCTTTCAAAACCTTGGTTTCTCAATATACACCAACAAATGCATTCAAGCCGTTTGAGGTTTAAAGGAAAGTATGGATGTTTCCGGCCGCGAGTGGTACTTAAATTTCTATGTATATTTCCTGGAGTTATTATTCACCGCCGAATTACCTACTATTGAAAAGAAAGAGTAGCTGAAAGTCACTTCACTAAAATAACAGAATATTGGAATGTTGAGGTGCAAAGGGTCATAATTATGCATCAAATAAAAGGCAATATTACTTCAGACTCATTCATATTCATGACTTCAATATTACACACGAGAGAACACAGACAACAACAAGCAACTGTGGAGGGAAGATCATCGTGAGCGATCGTTATAAGGCATTATCGGCTATAGCCGTTGTAAAGGGTTTGTGTTGGGAGGGAGAGAGTTGTTGGAAATTGGGATATGTTAGAAGTTTCTGCATAAGACGATGGTTGAGATATGGAGGTGAATGGTACGTGAGACACTTATGTAGTGGCGGAACAAGATACCTGAATGAGTAGCTTCCTGATTTATGTGCTAGTTTCGAAAGCGCTCCAGGTAGAGAAGAAAGTGCGTAAAATCGATCATGTGGTAAAGGCTACATGTTGTGGAAGGGAGACGAATGCGAAAAGAGAGGTGAGGTGCTCGTCTCAATTGAATTTCAGGGATTTGTAGAATTTAGGATGGGTGTGAATACCCAGGTAAGATTACTAGAGCAGCCAAGTCGCTCACCGTTTTGGGGGCTGTTCTCGCGGGACAGAAGACGCGCCTTTGGAAATAGTTGCTTTTAGTTACTACATTAAAGAAATGCCAGTGGAAAGCCGCAAGATGACCGTCGCGTTGGAATCGCAACTTTTGCGTTGCATCGTCGCGTGCAGTCGACCGTGAGAGGCTACAGAGAAACGCGCCCGTTTGTTTTACTGGCAACACAAGCGGTGACACTGCTAACGTCCCTCAGTTGCAGACATCGACTTCATCTCTGACAGAATGCGGGTATTTCGTGAAGTCACGATGATAAAAGTCGACTTATTCTACACTAACTACTGGTTATGAAAGGTCACTTCTATATGTCTCGTCTCTAGTCAGTAATCATGACGATCACCATCGAGGAGGTCCTTCTAACCTTGAGTTTCTACTGTAATATGATGCTGCGAGAATACTAAGAATACCTCCTCCGACGTAGCGCGTCTTGTTTACCGACAAGTCCTCCTCCACAAGAGAATGGATTAAACAGTAACAATAACCAGGAATGCATCTCAGATAATCCTCGTCGAATTATTAAGAAACACTTCTAGCACAAATATGCAGTAAAACTATGTGTTGGTGTCGTATTTAACCATTTGATAGGTGACGTCTCCTGCCCAACACGCTTCGTAGAGAAAGCTATAGTGCAGACCTACGCCAGAAGGATGTTTCGGAATTCGCAGTGGCAGTAAGATATGGATGACATGATGTCTCAGCTGCCATGATTTCCTTTTCTCTGGTTGAACCAATACACAATAATACATCGAAAAGAAATACATAGGATGTAAAACTAGGATAAACTATTTTTTACCTATATGATAAGTGTTCTGTATGACTATTCCCTGTAACGCGGACATTATTTAAGTGATAATCCGTTTCATGCCATATATTCTGAATCATGCGTGAAGTAACCGACGCTTGGGCATTCTAAATACGCTTTTGGAGATCTGGAATTGTTTCCGGCGAACGCATCGCATACACAAGATCTTCGTATGAGTCCAAAACAAGAATCTATATGCGTTGTAATGTACATTACACATTTTTCGACATCTCCAGAAATGCCATTTCCGACCTTGTTATGTTGACTTGAAAATGGGTCTCGGCCCTAAACTAGTCATCGAATGAGAAATAAAATATTTGCAACTAGGATTGGTTTTTCGTTCCATTGAGAATCGAAGACTGTCAGGCTCTGAGATCCAAGTGGCAACGAGCAAGGCACACACATCAAACACTTTAAAAATGCGCCCTCTTCCGTGTCACAACGCTTTGGCAACGCTCGAAATGTTGGACTTTCTTCTAGATTATTTGTAATTTTTATCGATAAGTTCAACTCTTACAGCCGTTTGTAATCGCTGCATTTATTTTGAACTGCCAACTCTAAGCCACTCCACGCGAACTTTCCGAATGTCTTCCTCTTCTTCGTTTTCCTGACCTGTATCCTGTATCTTCACGGCGTTGGCTTGTTAATTTTTGGATTTGGCATTGTTAATGGTAGTAGGTGGCCAGATTCCCTCTTCTCGTTGCCCGTTTCTCTCCTGGAACGGAATTTGTGTAACACCACAGTCTTCGTCTAGTGTTACCTCACGCTAAAGTGTGCGAACGTTTTCTAAGTTGTTTGTGAATCGTGTAACTGAGGCGTGAAGTGGGTAACGGCCTGGTATCCACCTAATCATATCTGGGAAACTATCTAAAAACCACATCCATGCTGGCCGGAACACATGCCCTTGTCGTTAATCCGCCGGGTGGCTGGATCGGGGGCCGACACCCTTCCCCTACCGGATGGGTATCAACCCGCTGGACGTGTATACTGTGAATCGAAAAGATTGTACTTTAATTTGAAAAAAGAGACAGCATTGGTCGTATATTTTTTACTATTGCAAAATCGATTTTCTGTCACTGAGTGACCATCTTCAGTGCTATATTGTATAACTTAAATTGGGATGCACTGTTGTCACTAAGCTTACGGCAGATGGATGTTTCGGAATTCGCAGTGGCAGTAAGATGTGGGTGACATGATGTCTCAGCTGCCATGATTTCACATTATGTGATTGCCGTAAGCTTAGTGACAACAGTGCATCCCAATTTAAGTTATACAATAGAGCACTGAAGATGGTCACTCAGTGACAGAAAATCGATTTTGCAATAGTAAAAAATATACGACCAATGCTGTCTCTTTTTTCAAGTATACCTGTTATCTGGTCGTAGTGCACAAGACAACATGGAGTCGCCAATCAATTGTACTTTAATGTCTCCTGGGAGAATAAGTCTGTACGAATTGTAATGGGAGATGAGTGAATGCTCATTTTATCGGTATCGGTGCATGTATCTGTAATCGTGGACGAGACAGAAAGATAGGCATTCGCGTCTGTGAGGAGGCCGTACCCAGAGCTCAGCACTGGAAGCGCTCGAGAAGGTCGGACAAAGAGCGACGGCTCTTCCACAGTTTTTTTGGTCCTAAACCTCGGCAAACGGGCCACAATTTGCCGCTCTTACAATAGGAAACAACTGCACTAGGTTCTTAACAGATGTAACGTAACAGAATTATGGTCAGTACCTGGGTCGTAAAAGATGAAAGACATTAGCCGCGGGGGACACGCGGTGTCGCCTGAAAGCGGCCGCCCGGATGATACAACTAATAAACACACGCCTCGTGAATGTAGCGCTGCTGCTCATCCGGAGTACATCGTCCCACGCTCTCACGCACGGCCCGTGCGAAAGCAGTAAATCCTGTCGCCACGCTCAGGGCGCGCCGCTCTATTGCGTTACGGCCTTTCTCGATGTCATTCAATTATTCTGACAGTAAAACACACTGCAGCTCACGCAAGCCAGAAGTGGCCTCAGAAATCGCACAGCCTGTAAATCGCTCTACTGCCAAAACAGGCACGTTGTATCACTATACATACGTAAAAAACAGATATAAAAAAGAAATCATTAAATTCTGCTTTCACAATAACCTGAAAATTTCCAAAAGATCGAAAATCGGTACAGCTAATATGGTCATGCGTTTGCCCAGTTACAGCCATTACGTCGTTATACAGGGTAATTATAATTAAACTTTCGCTACTTGAGAGAACCCCAATGAAAAACACGTAATCGTTGGGCAATAAAACGTTGTGAAAATATTTCTAAGGACAGGAGGAAGAGAAATAACCACAAATTACTGGAAGAAAACATGTTCATTTCCACACGAGACGATAACATTTTTTAATTGCGTTCCATGTTTACATTTTAGGTTACGAACGTTGCTCAGTGCGACAACCATTCTCATCCACGATAGCCTGGAACCACATTAGAGGCACCATTTCACAGTCGATAGCAGCACATTTCGAACGCAGGACCATGATATGTTCAGCTGTAGTGACACAGCTCGTGCACTGCATGAAGCTCGCACATTGAGTCCAGTATTCTCAGACATGGAAACAGTAACTTCTTCAACAATTTGTGGCTCAATTGGCCGTCGGGGTCTTCCAGGAGTAATTCCCAAATCGCTAGTTAATTCGAACATCCGGATCATGCTCTTCAACAGCGGTGCGGAAAGAGGACATCTACGGTCTCCGTATTTCTATAATGTGTCGATCCTCGCGAATAACAGCAGCACCATTTCTGTCGTTTTGATAAAACTGCTTTACGAGTAAAGCCCTGCTCACATTGTCCAGACCCGTGCTGACTGTCTGCAGTTATTGTTCGCACTGATGATTGTGTTTCAAGCCTACATCGCTGTACCACTACCGTCACTTGACGGCAAGTCATGACACTAATATTGATAACAATGAAAATCCTATAGCGCACAGTCTGAACATCAGTCCTATAAATTTTGGTACCCGTACTATAAATAGTTTATCACCTACACTGGGTCAAGCAGCGATAGTTTAATTACAATCACCCTATATAAAAATAAAAGAAAAACAAGTATGAAAAATAAATCTCTTAATTCTGCTTTCACATTATCTCGCATACTCTTTTAAATGAGAGAAAACCAGTACAGTTTATATGGTCATGCGTTTGCTCCCAGTTGGCGTAGCCAACAGCACGATAAGCTTCAGTCGTATATGGAATGGTCCATTGATCGTGACCAGGACAAATATCTCACGAAATAAGCGTCAAACGAAAGAACTACAAAGTACGAAACTTTCCCGGCGGAGGTACGAGTCCTCCCTCGGGCATGGGCGTGTGTGTTTGTCCTTACGATAATTTCGGTTAAGTAGTGTGTAAGCTTAGGGACTGATGACCTTCGTAGTTAAGTCCCATAAGATTTCATACACATTTGAACGTTTGAACAAAACTTGGGTAGATTGAAGGGGGAAACCAGATGGCGCTATGGTTGGCCCGCTAGATGGCGCTGCTATAGGTCGAACGGATATCAACTGCGTCTTTTTTAAATAGGAACCCCCATTTTTATTACATATTAATGTAGTACGTAAAGAAATATGAATGTTTTAGTTGGACCAATTTTTTCGCTTTGTGACAGATGGCGCTGTAATAGTCACAAATATATGGCTCACAATTTTAGACGAACAGTTGGTAACAGGTAGGTTTTTAAATTAAAATACAGAACGTAGTACGTTTGAACATTTTATTTCCGTTGTTCCAATGTGATACGTGTACCTTTGTGAACTTTTCATTTCTGAGAACGCATGCTGTTAAGCGTAATTACCTGTAAATACTACATTAATGCAATAAATGCTGAAAATGATGTCCGTCAACCTCAGTGCTTTTGGCAATACGTGTAACGACATTCCTATCAACAGCGAGTAGTTCGCCTTTCGTAATGTTCGCACATGCATTGACAATGCGCTGACGCATGTTGTTAAGCGTTGTCGGTGGATCCTTCAACTTTCCCCACAGAAAGAAATCCGGGGACGTCAGATCCGGTGAACGTGCGGGCCATGGTAAGGTGCTTCGACAGCTAATCCACCTGTCATGAAATACGCTATTCGGTACCGCTTCAACAGCACGCGAGCTATGTGCAGGACATCCATTATATTTGAAGTACATCGCCATTCTGTCATGCAGTGAAACATCTTGTAGTAACATCGGTAGAACATTACGTAGGAAATCAGCGCATTGCACCATTTAGATTGCCATCGATAAAGTGGGGGCCAATTATCTTTCCTCCCATAATGCCACACCATACATTAACCCGCCAAAGTCGCTGATGTTCCACTTGTCGCAGCCATCGTGGATTTTCCGTTGCCTAATAGTGCACATTATGCCGGTTTACGTTACCGCTGTTGGTGAATGACGCTTCGTCGCTAAATAGAACGCACGCAAAAAATCTGTCATCGTCCCGTAATTTCTCTTGTGCCCAGTGGCAGAACTGTACACGACGTCCAGAGTCGTCGCCATGCATATCCTGGTGCATAGAAATATGGTACGGGTGCAGTCGATGTTGATGTAGCGTTCTCAACACCAATGTTTTTGAGATTCCCGATTCTCGCGCAATTTGTCTGCTACTGATGTGAGTATTAGCCGCGACAGCAGCTAAAACATAACTATCCGGCGAACGGTCCGGACCCTTGGATGATGTCGTCCAGGATACTAAATAGCATACATAGCACATGCCCGTCGGGCATTTTGATCACAATAGCCATACATCAACACGATATCGACCTTTTCCGCAATCGGTAAACGGTCCATTTTAACACGGGTAGTGTATCACGAAGCAAATACCGTCCACAATGGCGGAATGTTACGTGATACCACGTACTTATACGTTTGTGACTATTACAGCGCCATCTGTCACAAAGCGGAAAAAGTGGCCAACTAAAACACTCATATTTCTTTACGTATTGCACGAATATATAATATAACTGGGGGTGCCTATTTTAAAAAACGCAGTTGATATCCGTTTGACCTATGGCAGCGCCCTCTAGCGGGCCAACCATAGCGCCATCTGGTTTCCCTCTTCAAGGTAGACGAGCTTAGTTCTTTGTAGTTGTTTCGTTTCATGCTTATTTCGTGACATATTTAGCCCGGTGACTATCAATGGACCACCCCGTATATAATCATTCAGTTGTGCTTTCACAATATCCCACAGACTTTCAAATGATCAAAAAGTTAGTACAGTTAATATGGTCATGCATTTGCCCTCCAGTTTGTCTAGGTAACAACACGTTGAGTTAAGTTATAATAACTTTGCACTGATCTCCAAACAAAATATTATGTTGAAGATCTACAATACAAACGTGATACTGATGAGTTCTACTACTCCATTCGGTACCACAGTAAGTGGGTGCTGGGTACAGTGTGAGGATTACAATCTTACTCAAAATGACGTTTAATTATTGTCTTTCTCCGTCCTGTGGGTAGTGCGTTAGATGTTTAATTGTATAATGTGGATGACTTTCATGAGTCCATGTGCAGTAAAATGCCGTGTTTCTTTTCTTATATATGAGTGTGGAATGAAAGAAAGCGTGGTAGTGTAAAGCGGGGATGCCAGAGTGCATACTGGTCTCGGGAAACATCAAAGAATTATCACGATCATGTCAGTCGACATCCAGTCGCTCACAGAAGATCAAAATCTTAGCCTGAAATAATACTTTGACGAAAGATTTCACTCTCATTCGCTTCTTCTGTTTGCCAAAATCTGATACAGGGTGACAATTACTGAACTACGTGAAATAAAATCGTCTTAACTTCTGAACGGTTGCGTTAGGACGTCCAAACTGCACGTTGGCTGTGGGACATGATAGGAATTAGTATGCACTGTATGGTTTGGTTTAGCGACGAAGCCCACTTTAATTTGAATGAGATCGTCAATAAGCAAAACTGAGAATCCACATTTCCCAATTAAGAAGTCTCTTCACCATCAACGGGTGACCGTGTGGCGAGCAATACCCAGTCGCGGAATAATCGGTGCGGTATTCCTTGATGGCACAGTGACTACCGAAAGTATTGGAGATGATTTCATACCCATTATCCAAAGTGACCCAGATTTCGACAAATTGTGGTTCATTTAAGACGGAGCTCGAACCCATCGAGGCAGGCGAGTGTTTAATGTCCTGGAGGAGCACTTTAGGGACCCCATTCTGGCTCTGGAGTACCCAGAGGCCACTGGCATGGGTCTCGATTGGCCGCCATATTCTCCGGAGCTGAACACATGCGACTGCTTTTTGTGGGTCTATATTAAAGACAAGGTGTACCGTAACAACCCCAAAACCATTGCTGAGCGGTAAACAGCCATTCAGGAGGTCATAGACAGCATCTATGTTCCGACACTTCAGCGGATCGTGCAGAGTTTCGCTATTCGTCTGCGCCACATCACGCCAATGATGGTAGGCATATCGAACGTGTCATAACCTAAATCCGAATATCTGTAATGACGTTTAAATGTTGAATGAAGGGTGTGCACGCTGTATTTTGTAACTAATTTACGTTTCTTTTCATATAGTTCAATAGTTATCATCCTGTAATTGCTCATTCCAGATACTTTAGGCCCACGCTTCCACGCGTTGCACACACACTCTGTGCCTGAAGAGCTGCCTCTAATGTGGCATCTGTCCATATTTTGTACGATGATTACTCCATAATCTGAATCGATATGAAACTGAACGCAATTTTTCTCTAGTCTTTGAGGAATATTAATCTATCGACCAGTCGCTGCTTATCGTCAACGATAGGTGACATTAGAGAGCAGTGTTGAAAGATTATGGTTACCAAACAATTGTCTTATTCTTTAAAGATGAAAGATTGGAGTGTGATATCTTACCGACAAAGAGGTCGTTACAGCCGAATCGAAATCTCGTATTGGTAAGGATGGGGAACCACGCTGGTATTCACCATAAGCAATTCAAGAAAATCGATGAAAACATAAATCTGGCAGTCTGGACGAGAATGTCAATCGCCGTCCTTCGAAATAAGAGTCTAGTGTGTTACCAGTGCACCACCTCACTCATCGTCAACTCGAACTACGGAACTGGAGAGACTATCACTCTACGAAATTTTTCTTCAGCTCTCGTCAGAAATGTGTGTGCACCCAATGAAGTAACAAGACTGTGGACGATGCTTTGTTTTATTTCAATTTTATTAATTTCCCTCACATGTATTACTAACTGCGAACAGTTTCTAAATTTACAGAAGACTGGCATATTTATGATTGAACGGCTGAGTGACAGAGAGTAGCAAGTACGCCTTGGCGTGGCAGTGCAGTTCAGAGTGCAGCTTGCCGTAATGTACAGATCAAAACTGAGAGCCTAAGTTTATTCCTTGCCCTCACGTAGAAAGACAGTGAGTAATTTCGTGTATCTTAGAAAACTAAATTATATGTGGAGCTCTTGCCAATAAACGACGTAGACTAACAACTGGTATAGGCATAATGACACATTTATATTGAAATGCAGCAGGACAGTCCTTGGTAAAAGTTAAATGAAGTTCATATATCTTTACATTGTGGTTCTTGAGGTTTTCATGGAGTATTCCACTAAGTTTTGGGATTGCAGTTTGCCACTCTGTTTGTTCTGGCAACCATTCAGCTATCTTCACGTGAGTGTTTCACACTGAAACAGTCACCTGAAGCTGGCTGAACGATTGCCAGTCGAAATATGGTGACAAGATACCGACGGCATCCGGTTGCAATTCCGAAACCTCGTGGAATATCTGAACATAGTTCGACAGACATCTGGTTAAAGAATTTATGTAATTCACTGTGGATTTCTTGACATTCCATTCAAGAATAAACACATCTGAAACAAAATTGGGCCAAATCACTTTAAATTAACTTTCTTCATTCATGCCCATATCATCATCGGCTTAAATGATTTTCTCACACCCAAGGAGGTAGGTGAAGTCGGGGGAAATTCTTTCCTCATGGGGAAAAGCCACCAAGTCTTACAGCACTGGATTTCAGTGAAGAAATAAACTACAGGTTCACATGTCGGTCAAAATTTCTAAAGATATTTAAGAATACTTAAACTTGCAAAACGTACTTTACTGAACCGGCTAATTTCCGAATTCACATTATGAGGTGTCGGTGATACACTTTGAGGTTCCGTCCTACTAAAAGAAGTCAATTCGAAAAACCGATAAAAAGTGTCGACCGATGTATAAAAATAATGGTGTGAACAATAAGACAATAACAATCGGTATGCCGGCCGAAGTGGCTCAGCGGTTCTAGGCGCTTCAGTCTGGAACCGCGCGACCGCTACGGTCGCAGGTTCGAATGCTGCCTCGGGCATGGATGTGTGTGATGTCCTTAGTTAGTTAGGTTTAAGTAGTTCTAAGTCCTAGGGGACTGATGACATCAGATGTTAAGTCCCGTAGTGCTCAGAGCCATTTGAACAATCGGTATTTGGTGATGAATAATCTGAATATCATATGCGTATATGATGTACCAAAACATGATGTACCCCTAAGGCATTTCAAGTGGTGTGATTTAATGACCACTGAGCGTGAGCAGACAAGTGTAACATATTGATCTTGTATTAATGAATTATGTGGCCATTACATTAAACACAGGCGTTAAATTATCAGCATTATTGAGGAAATAATATGAAATACGAAACGACAAATGCTTGTTTCATGGAGACCTGTGACAGAGAAATACACGACGATTTGCAGATGTACTCACTTCTCAGTTCGTGGTGGCCTCGAGAAACCTGTTTAATTTACATCGGCAATAATCTTCAGTTAATAAGGTACACAGCCCTTCAGTAGCCGGAATTTACTCATTTTAAGAATTGACACAGACTTCTGTACCGCTAAGGGTATCTCTTCAGAAGGCCAAGGACGAGAAGAACAAGGAGTTACTTGTCCTTGTTCTTGTGAAGATACCCTCAGCGGTATCTAAATCTGAGTGAAGTCCAAAACTAAATAAATTCCGGCAACTGACTGCCTATGCACTTTATAAATTGTAAACTTACTCACAGTTTCTGCTAACAGATATGTTCAAGATGGGAACTTACGATTTGCAACTCTGAACGTGAAAATATATCAGCGCGTGCATTAACAATGGCATGAATTCAACACTTTATATAACAGTCTGTGAATCTGTGAGAGGTGACTCCCATGTCGTTAAAAATGTACATTACATTGCAGATGTTAACATCTAATTCTAATGTAATACGACTATCGGAATCCGAGATGCAGGAGCAGAGAGTTTTGTTTAACAAGTATGTTGGATGGGCGCGAGATAAAAGGATGTGAACTCACGAAGGAATTGACAGCGAAAGGGAGTGTGTACACGAAAATATAGAAATGTTTGCAATGAGGTAAAAGGCATGCCGACAGATTTAATTCAGCTGGTGGAAGATGAAATGAGAGTTCTTTCATAGAATTCAGTTCCGACAAAGATGAGACAGTATGACACTTACTTTCTCACAGGAAACTTCGTCTCAGCCTTACCTGTAGAGTACCCAGATCAAGTTCAATTTCTGAAAGAATGTGTAGACGAATTAGGTTAAAAGTGAGCTGTTGTAACAAAATACGCAACGGATAGCAGTTACAACCACTCTCAGTGTCCACGAGAAACCTGTTTAATTTACATCGTCAATTATAATTCGTATCTTTGAAACTTAAATATATCCCAATGCGTACATTCATGGTGGACTGCGGTATGTAGTCAACACTGAATATAATGGTCTATGAATCCGAGAAAGGTGATCACGACGTTCTTAAGAAACGTAAATTATCCTGTGGATTTTATAATCCATTTACAATGTAATACGAATATTTGAATCTGAGACAATGGAGCAGACTGTTTATTTAACATGGTTTTTGATTGAGTGTAAGACAAAAGGAAATGAACTCACGTGGGAATTGACGGCAGAAAGGAATGTGAACACTAAAATATAGAAAAATTTTTCAACGAGTTAAGAGGCTTGCAATCCGATACAATTCAGCTGATGGAAGATGCCAGGAGAGTTATTTCAGAAACTTATTTTGTGACAATGATGACCGAAGGTGACACTACTTTCTAACAATCAACAGTCGTAGCTTGTGTGCAACTTGATCAAGTATTGGTTCTGAAAGAAACTGAAGACGCATTATTTTGGAAGTGAGCTGAAAATCGTAAAACTAATTTTGTAAGAAGAAACTTTCATAGAACAGCAAAAAGCTCAGCTGACCAAGTAATACTGCATGTAAGACGCCCAAGAAATGTGAAGCTCCAATTCTACATCAATTTTGGTAAGAAGCAAAGCAAAACAGTCGAACATGAGTTACTGTCTGGGTAACGTATCATAAACGACGTGGTCCACAACACGGATGTGAAACAAAGCTGGTAGGAGGCATATAGCATACTTCAATAATGTGATTATTTATGTTATATAGCGACATCATAAAACAAGGTTGTATACATGGAAGACTCCTGGAGATATTAGAAGGTATCAGATAGATTATATAATGGTTAAGACAGAGATTTAGGAACCAGGTTTCAAATTGAAAGACATTTCCAGGGACAGATGTGGACTCTGACCACAATCTATTGGTTATGAGCTGTAGATTAAAGCAGAAGAAACTGCAAAAAGGTGGGAATTTAAGGAGATGGGACCTGGATAAACTGACTAAACCAGAGGTTGTACAAGGTTTCAGGGAGAGCATAAGGTAACAATTGACGGGAATGGGGGAAAGAAATACAGTAGAAGAAGAATGGGTAACTCTGAGGGATGAAGCAGTGAAGGTAGCAGAGGATCAAGTAGGTAAAAAGACGAGGGCTAGTATAAATCCTTGGGTAACAGAAGAAATATTGAATTCAATTGATGAAAGGAGAAAATATAAAAAAGCAGTAAATGAAGCAGGCAAAAGGGAACAGAAACGTCTCAAAAATGAGATCGACAGGAAGTGCAAAATGGCTAAGCAGTAATGGCTAGAGGACAGATGTAAGGATGTAGAGGCTTATCTCACTAGAGGTAAGATACATACTGCCTACAGGAAAATTAAAGAGACCTTTGGAGAAAAGAGAGCCACTTGTATGAATATCAAGAGCTCAGATGGAAACCCAGTTCTAAGTAAAGAAGGGAAAGCAGAAAGGTGGAAGTAGTATATAGAGGGTCTATACTTGAGGACAATATTATGGAAATGGGTGAGGATATAGATGAAGATGAAATGGGAGATATGATACTGCGTGAAGAGTTTGACAGAGCACTGAAAGACCCGAGTCGAAACAAGGCCCCGGGAGTAGACAACATTCCATTGGAACTACTGACGGCCTTGGCAGAACCAGTCCTGACAAAACTCTACCATCTGGTGAGCAAGATGTATGAGACAGGCGAAATACCCTCAGACTTCAAGAAGAATATAATAATTCCAGTCCCAAAGAAAGCAGGTGTTGACAGATGTGAAAATTACCGAACTATCAGTTTAATAAGTCACAGCTGCAAAATACTAACGCGATTTCTTTACATACGAATGGAAAAACTGGTAGAAGCTGACCTCGGTGAAGATCAGTTTGGATTCCGTAGAAATGTTGGAACACGTGAGGCAATACTGACCTTACGACTTACCTTAGAAGAAAGATTAATGAAAGGCAAACCTACGTTCCTAGCATTTGTAGACTTAGAGAAAGCTTTTGACAATGTTGACTGCAATACTCTCTTTCAAAATCTAAAGGTGGCAGGGGTAAAATACAGGGAGCGAAAGGCTATTTACAATTTGTACAGAAACCAGATGACAGTTGTAAGAGTCGAGGGGTATGAAAGGGAAGCAGCGGTTTGGAAGGGTGTGAGACAGGGTTGTAACCTGTCCCCGATGTTATTCAATCTGCATATTGAGCAAGCAGTAAAGGAAACAAAAGAAAAATTCGGAGTAGATTTTAAAGTCCATGGAGAAGAAATAAAAACGTTGAGGTTCGCCGATGACATTGTAATTCTGTCAGAGACAGCAAAGGATTTGGAAGAGCGATTGAACGGAATGGACAGTGTCTTGAAAGGAGGGTATAAGATGAACATCAACAAAAGCAAAACGAGTATAATGGAATGTAGTCGAATTAAGTTGGGTGATGCTGACTGAATTAGATTAGGAAATGAGACACTTAAAGTAGTAAATGAGTTTTGCTGTTTGGCTAGCAAAATCACTGATGATGGTCGAAGTGGAGAGGATATAAAATGTAGGCTGGCAATGGCAAGGAAATCGTTTCTGAAGAAGAGAAATTTGTTAACATCGAGTATAGATTTAAGTGTCAGGAAGTCGTTTCTGAAAGTATTTGTATGGAGTGTAGCCATGTATGGAAGTAAAACATGGACAATAAATAGTTTGGACAAGATGAGAATAGAAGCTTTCGAAATGTGGTGCTACAGAAGAATGCTGAAGATTCGATGGGTAGATCACATAACTAATGAGGAGGTATTGAATAGATTTGTGGAGAAGAGGAGTTTGTGGCACAACTTGACAAGAAGAAGGGACCGGTTGGTAGGACATGTTCTTAGGCATCAAGGGATCACGAATTTATCATTGGAGGGCAGCGTCGAGAGCAAAAATTGTAGAGGGAGACCAAGAGATGAATACACAAAGCAGTTTCAGAAGGATGTGGGTTGCAGTAAGTTCTGGGAGATGAAGAAGCTTGCACAGGATAGAGTAGCATGGAGAGCTGCATCAAACCAGTCTCAGGACTGAAGACAAAAACAACAACAACAACATATAGCGACATCTAATAGTGGTGTCCGACTTTTCAGTCGATGTTAAAATATGTTGAAGCACACAAATAAAACATTTTCCAGACCGCGAGAGGTGGCGCAGTTGTTAGCACAATGGACTCGTATTCGGGAAGACGACGGTTCAATCCCGCGTTTGACCATCCTGATTTAGGGTTTCCGTGATTTCCCCAAACCGCTTCAGGGAAATGCTGGGATCGTTCCTATCAAAGGGCGCAGCCGACTTCCTTCCCCATCCTTCCCTAATGCGATGGGACCGATGGCCTCAATGTTTGGACCCTTCCTCGATTGAACGAACCAACCAAAACAGTTTCTGCGTCAGTCACTTGTTTATGTTGCCACTACTAGTTTCGGTAGTTCACATCTTCATCTTCACGGGGAGAACTCTTTATTTACATAGCTGATGTTGGTGAAGAATACAGATATCATTTCACAGTAGCATCTAAAGGGCAGTTTCGGTCGTGTTGCGCCTTTTGAAGGACGGTAGAGTCGTAAAAAGTATGCATAATGCTACCTGAT
Organism: Schistocerca americana; assembly: GCF_021461395.2. Lineage (NCBI taxonomy): Eukaryota > Metazoa > Arthropoda > Insecta > Orthoptera > Acrididae > Schistocerca > Schistocerca americana. Next base: position 695,195,157 of record NC_060130.1, read on the forward strand.
GTATGTCCTCTCCGCTATACATGAGATTTACACTGTCACTTGAAAGAGTTGTAACGTAGATAATATCTTGGATTTTAGCATCCCACTGCAAAGTAACACGCCTATTGGAATCTGAACAGGCCGTTTGTTTAACAAGGACTTTGCTAGCTATGTAACTAAACAATTCTCCACCTGAAGATGCTATGAATCATCGAAACGCGTAGTGGCAAAACAGAAAAGTGACCGACGCAGAAACTGTTCTATCTATAATTATCAACAGTCGCATCTTTCATAATACCGTCCATTATGGATGAACTATTCATATGGATTAATCACCCAAGAATGCAGGGAGAAGACCGTGCATAACTTTATTTCTTTGTTAGAGCTGTATCATTTGCTTACTAGCTACATGCTGCACAGTTTGGAAAATAATGTAAACAATGGTTATTTTATTTACATTATGTGAAAGCGGCTAAAAATAATTCTTTGTTACAATCAGTTTCAGTCCTCAGACCATCATCAGGTACCTTAAAATTTTTGAAACCGATTTCATGACAATATTAATCCCAACGAGTCAAGTAGCGTAAAATTCACCAAAAGTCATTGTTGTCAATGTTTTACACTTGACAAAAGTGACTTTGCCGTATGTCCGCCCTTTGTATCTGCACGGTGAGTGTACTATTGAGTGCAAACTTAGCTTACCACTAGCGCGCAAATGGACAAAACATCTGAAATGTCTTCTGAAGCCCAGGGTGTCAAACAGACATTCCAAATAAATATGACCCTGGCCCTGTAAGTCAGCTAATATCAGATGCGGATTCTAACAACAATAATTAGAAATGCTGCTGTCACGTAACTAGAGTGCATGAATTAATAAAAGTGAAACGATATGCTCCATTCTAGAAAGACAACACAGCTATTCCCTTTTTTATTGTAGATATAATTTATCAACTGTTGCTTTCAGGGGTCAAGTGATATACAATATATCATGTTCAATTATTTTTGACACTCAGTAACAAAATATTTAAGTCTTGGACATATTGAAATGACGATTATTAAAATCGTTAACTCTATACATGAAAATTTTATATCATGGGAAAGAATGATTATTAAAAATCCTCATCAGCTCATTTAAATCTACGTTGTCGTAGCTGACCAGGGCAATGAGTTGGTGGAGAATAAATTTACTTTTTGAACCAATGAAAAAAACTCTCATGTATGCAATGTGATGGTAGGTTAGTAGCCTAGCTTTTTATATTCGATTGGCAAAACGTATGCAAGTTGGAGTGAGGAAATCGGGACTCAACACTTACTGTGGCCTAATGCGCGATTGTACTTTAAGAAGCGGCATATGCAATGGCGTTGTCTCTGTGCTGGATCTGAAACGCCAATTCCTTACTTTGGCCTTGACTGAATTCACTCAGTCGCAACTTTCCTGCATTCCATAGAATGTTAATCGCTTCCTAGTCAAAATATTGGCTATTACACACTCCCTATGGGTTTGAGCGATATGCAAAATTTCTTTGCCCGCAAAAATTCCTGCAGGAATAATTAACTACCGCTTTGCTCTCTGTTGCCACGATACATGATGCGTATCGTCCTCACTTCACAGAAAGCAATGCTCTCAACGCCCTCACTTATTCCCACACACTTGTGCGGTCCGCCGTGAGACGAAAGGGAGAGACAGATTTTATAGGTCTCAAAATGCTTTTGTATAATGGGGATCTCCCCACTGTGTCACGCCTGCGTGGCCAAGTATAGCTTCAGCCAATCATCGTCTCGCTAGAGGTGGATAAAGATTTTTGTTTTCCGTGCTGTGTCGCAGCCTAACACTGTTAATGACGTGCAGCCACTTACCCTCGCTCCCGGCCTTATTTAAGTTAAAAGGAATAATGTATTGTTCTGTCCTTATCCCTTTCTGCGCTGAGGTTCGCCGGTCTGTTGCTAAATGGGAGTTCTACGATATTATTAACCACCTGATCAGTTCGTCTTTAAAATGCATTTCACTTTAACTTGTTTGTTCATGCCAGTCCAAATATTGGTACACATTGTTTTGTCAGTTTTTGATACATGAGATTAACTGCAATTGCCTTTTGTTGTTATAATGTAATTATTATCTTCTGAGAATCTCATACTGTATCATCTTGTTATTATGGATCAAGATCATGTAAGGTCCGTAAAATCCGGTTGCCTTACACATGCCATCCCTTCCACATTAATTTTGTGCTGTGGTGATTAATGGTTGATGCATTGTTCACTGCAGTGCAAAATTATAAATTCAAATAATTTAATCATTGTCCATCTACTTGTCTATCTTATTGTAGATGATGTCGTTTTAACTGATACGAAATGTATTGCTTTAGACGGCATTTTCCATTTACATGATTATTATGTGGCTTTGCAGTCCTTTATAGATAGTTATGTGACTAATCTTACAACCTTTTTCTCTAGTACCTGTGGGTAAATTCTACTGAAATGGTTCATTCGCCCTTTATATTCTCTCTTTACAATAACTTGAGGCATTCCACAATTCTCAAACATTCATGATGTTGATGATTGAGAAAGATGAGCGAAGTTAAGGAAGCGTTCGTTTCTCTTATATCTACTCTCAACACTTAAATACTACATCACTATTGAAAACTGTCATCATAAACAGACCTTTATGTACTTAAGTGGACATTATACATTAAAAAAGTTAATATTTTGCATATTTCCATACACATCAATTCAAACTTTACGTTCATTGAGATTATTTATCATTAAAATCTGTTTCCAAAATATCTACAATACACAAATTCTTATTAACATATATTTAGACTGAATGGAGGTTTAAAAATTACACATGAAACACAAAATATAAAGCTTGGTACATTGATGAACATGCTTTAACAATCAACAAAACGAATTATAGAATACAAATGAAACACATAAAGTACAAAATCTCAGTGGTATAGGTGCGGCTGAATATTTACAGGCATCTCAACTCCTTGCTGAAGTGATTACACTGTGGACTCCTTAAAATATTACTATGAGTTTGTCATACGCATCACTTTCTTTCTTAACGTACTTTACACTTTAAAATTTGGGCTGGGTTTGCTTCCTGATGCTGCTGTCGGTCAGTGGTGCTTGATGCTGCTAGTCGTTGTAGACTCTGCGTGATGTTGATGAAGATTATCGACATTTACAGTTCTGAGTGTCCGCGCATGAATGCCATTACATGGTCGATTCAATGTTGCATTGTTTTGATGACAAACTGCTCGTCCAAGGCAGTATAATGATGTGACAACATTGGTGGCATAGCCCATTATTGGTGTAGTTGCCATGAAGGTTGATGCGTGTAACCCCTCAATGGTTATTGCATTTTGATGTCCCCATTATGCGTACTGTGTTCGAGTGTTTGACCGCCTTTGGTTGGTTTGATAGTTAAAATGAAATAAGTGCCATATTTTTGTTGAATGCTGCACTCTATTGATTCCGCCAAATCTCATACTGGTTTAAGGTATAGGATTTAGAAACGATTTTTGCTGTCTTCTGCCCGCACCTTGGGACCCTTTCTTGTCTTCGTTACTTGCTGTGTCTTCATATCTTCTTTCTTGGAACTTGGAACTTCTCGGGCATAGGGATAGGATATGTTATTCAGCGAAAGTTATTCGGAAGGACTACCAGTTATGTTGTTATGAGATATGGTCAAGTCTGAATAGATAGTTTCTGAATGGATATACCTGTTTTCAGTTATCAGCTTCTCATTCTGGAATATTGAGAGCAATATTCTGAGTTTATTTTTCCAGATGGTTGTACTAATGAGCTGTTGCAGACGGTTTGCTATTGTGCGTCACTGCTAATGGGTTCGCTTGGCCTTTCTCACAGGTGTGCGGCCTTTGTGTCCTTCGCTGCTACTTGGTTTTCTCGTTCTCTCGCTACCGGAGTGAGGCATGGGACAATATTCTTCAAAATACACCTGGTTTGGTCTCCACACTATGGTGAAGCATGAACAGTAAATTCCTTACTTCTGTCCTCGGTTTGTCGCCAGTGTCATACTGTGTAATCCTGTAAATTCTCACATGCAGACAGTAGCTACCTGTCGACTATCTGCTTCTGTCGCCAGCTTGGCTCCCTTCCCCAGACAGTTGTAGTGACGTTGCGTTGTGTGCCTTCTTTGTTTCATTTGTTTTACGATGACTTTTGCTTAATGTTACTGCTTACAAGTTTTTTATGTAAATTTATTATGAGCTTTACATTGGAACATTTACATGAATAATACAAAATGAACGTTTAAATATTTTTTTTTCAGTACTTTACGTAAGAGATTAAAATATATCTCTGACACATTAAGTTACTTCATTTTATAGCGGTTCCTTTACTTCTTGAATGAGCATGGATTGATGATGTGTAGGTTAGTTAATTAGTACATCATACAGTTAGTTCTTTTATTTTTTTCTAACCTTCTTTGAAGGTTTAAATGATTAGTATTATAGTACCTATATTTGAATATTTACATGTTTGTAGCTCAACCTATCTGCCTCTTGAGATCTGCTGCTACTTGAAACATATCTACATTCTTTTTCTGTATCATCTGTGATCCATTTATGTTTCAGTTTTCATGACTAATTGCCATATGACCACTGCTAGAATTATCCTTCATTCTAAGCCTTAAGGTGGCTTACGTGATGTAGAACTATAGTTTTTCCCATTCTTGGGTTCACCAATTCTACCACATTTGCATGAACCACTTTACTAATTGACATGGCTCCCTTATAAACTGGATAAAATCTATGGCAAACCTGTTTTCCTTTGTTAGATAATAAGTGAGAGCTAACAAGAACCAACTGTTCCACATTGAATACCTTTCAGTGGACGCACCTTTATCTGTTCTGAGCTTCCTTATTACAGCTGCTCATTATATGTTTTCGAGTGCTAAGTTTAGTATCTGCTGGTGTAATGATCTTCTGGTTGGGGGGAACTGTACAACTTCTCTTACCCTATCCACTGGTCTTTTGTTTTTGAACACTGTGACTGGTGGTAATTGTGTAGTACTGTGCGGCATTTCGTTAATAACAGCCTGTAAACGATGTAGATTGGCATCCCATGTGAAATGTCTTGAACTACAGTACAGACGACACCATGTTCCAATATCCTTCATCGTGCGTTTTGCACAATTGGCCCTTGGTTTGTACCTGGATATGAAGATGGGTTTAATTTCATATCTTTTTAAAGTCGCCAACCAAGTCACCTGCTTGAGGAAATCACATTGTAGTGCCTTAGTGATCGTAACACCAGTTGCACGTTTCAAAGGGGTCAAAGTAACATTCTTTCATGTTAAGTCTAAAACTACAAAGATAAACGTGTTCCCATTCCTTATCCTTGGTAATGGTCACATCAGATCTGTTGCTGCTAGATGTTTTAGCTTTATTGGTATTATGGATGAAAATAGTGGTCTAGTCTGAAGAGTAACGTGTTTGGCACTTTGGCAGCCATTAAATTTTTTGAGCACTTGCCAAATATGTCCTCCCATGTTGGGGAAATGTACGGTCTCTTTAGGTTTCATAAAACATTCTTCACCCCAAAGTGCAAATATTCACGAGTTGATCAGGAACACATACTGTCCATAAATTTGTACTTGGGCCTCGTCTGTAGAACAACATGTCCTTCTTCAGCAAATAATGCTGATGAATGTCAACCGAGTTCTTGTCTTTCCAACCTTAACACATCTGGGTGTTTGTTGTGTGCGTGTCAAATGTTTGAAAAAGCTGTTGTTATATAGTTTTCAAAAGGAACTCCTCTTATGTAATATATACCAATATGGTATTTATCTGCACGGAACTTCGTGTTACTTGGGGTTGCATCATGTGGACACCGGGAAAGAAAATCTGCTAAGGTATTTGCCGTTCCCGATATATGTTTTACACAGAAATCGTACTCTTGTAAGATTAAAATCCACCTTGCTAGCCTACCATGAGTCAATTTCGCTGTGAGTAAAAACTCAAGAGCTTTATGATCTGTGTATACAATAATTTTCCTTCCAAACAGCAAATATGTAAACTTTCGGAAACTCCAGACTACCACTAAGGCTTCCAGCTCTGTAATGCAATAATTCTTCTCACTTTTTGATAACACACGACTAGCAAATGCAATGGTCTTACGTGTTATTTGTCCATCTTGTTCGTAGCATTGAAATAATATTAAGCCTAACCCAGTCTTGGCGCTGTCTGTTGCCATGCAAAAATCTTGTGTAAGATTTGAGTGTTACTGTATTGGTGCTTCTGCTAACGTCTTTTTCCACTTCTGAAATTCTTGTTCTGCAGTATCATCCCATATCCCTGGAGCGTTTTTACCAGTTAGACTGCATAATCGGGGCGCAGCTAGAGTGTCTATACAGCTGAACCTTCTAAAAAACGTTATGAGTCCCATAATGCCTGTGACTGTCTTCCTATTATATGGTACTACAAAATTTCTTATTGCCTCTAGCTTTTCTGGGTTCAGTTTTATTCCCTGTGCAGATATGACATGTCCTAGGAAGCCTATGTGTTGTGTTCCAAATTTGGGTTTTTCCAAGTTTGCCATTACCACATGTTCTTTAAGTATTTTCAGTAAGGTATCCAGAATTTCATTATGTTCCTTCCATGATCACTCTGCTATGAGGAGGTCATCCACTTAACATGCCAATCACTCCTTTGACTCCTTAGGTAGAATACTTCCTAGACGTCGAATAAAAGCTGCTGATGAATTGTTCAATCCGAAGGGGAGTCTTTTAAACTTATAACACCTTCCACAATCAGTAAATACTGTAAATTTCCTGCATTCAGGAGCTAATTGAATTTGACAAAAGCTATATCATAAATCTGGTGATGAGAATACTTTTACATTATGAAATTTTTGTAGCAAGTCTTCTAGTCTCTCGGGATGATGTGCTTCTGGAACTATGATTGTGTTAATTTGTCTGGAATCTGACACCAAACATATCGTTCCTTTTTTTTTCTCAACCTGTAACGGGCTATTGTAAGTTGACGGCACCTGTTCAATAACACCATCTTGCAACATCTTATTTAAGTCCAAGAATGCAGCATGTCGGTAACTCAATGGTATGTTATATGGAGCTACTCTAAAACGCATATGGTCCTTAACCTCAAATCTGTGTTGTAGATCTTTAGTTGCCCCAGGTTTCGGGTCAAATACAATCGCATTCTTGCGTAGTATTCCATCTAATTTCAACCTTTGCTGATCTGTTAACTCCTCTAGATTGCGTATTTTTTTTTCAATCTCTGTGTAAATGTCTTCAAGTATTCGGAAATCCATAGGCACTGGTTCCTTCGTCCTTAGATATCGCGGATTATTCTGACAAGCAATATCTCCATCTATTTGCATTTGTAATCGTGTATAATCTCCACACATTTCTTCATGTCTCAGGTTTCCCTCGAATTTTAAGGGGATTTCTTCTAAAGTTACACTTCCTCTGCCCATATCCAACACAGCTTTATGTTGATTGAGGAAGTCAGCTCCAGTAATCATATCGACTGACATCTTTGGTACTATGACAAAATTCGTTTCTATTACACGACGCTGGCACTCGAATGCAAGTCTTGCCTGCCTTGTGATGTTCGACGAACATCCCACAACTGATCCGTGTACTTTGATCTTTCGTGTTTTTAACACTAATAAGTCATTGTCACCATTGCAACGATTGAATAACGGCTCTGATATCGCTGTTAACTCACTCACACTATCTACTACTGCGTTAACGACAATATCCTTGACTGTTACACAAAGGATCAGACTTACCTCTGAAGTACTCGCATCCTCGATTTCCTCCATTAATATGTCCTCAATTACTTTGTAATTTAACTGATGTATATGGGTTTGCTCTGTCACAACTGGATGTTTATGCACATCCATGATTGTGTCATATTACATTAACATTTGATGGTCTTCAACGAGCGTCTGGGAAGAAGTACTTCTCTTTTTTAAATTGTCCTACTTTAGTCTCACTGCTTCTAGATCAGCTTCTAAAGTTATCAGTCGAGATTTTAAATCCTCATTTTCACACCTTGCTGCTTCCTTCAAGTTTGTCTTCTCGTCACACATCTATACAGGGTGTTACAAAAAGGTACGGCCAAACTTTCAGGAAACATTCCTCACACACGAATAAAGAAAAGATGTTATGTGGACATGTGTCCGGAAACGCTTAATTTCCATGTTAGAGCTCATTTTAGTTTCGTCGGTATGTACTGTACTTCCTCGATTCACCGCCAGTTGGCCCAATTGAAGGAAGGTAATGTTGACTTCGGTGCTTGTGTTGACATGCGACTCATTGCTCTACACTACTAGCATCAAGGACATCAGTACGTAGCATTAACAGGTTAGTGTTCATCACGAACGTGGTTTTGCAGTCAGTGCAATGCTTACAAATACGGAGTTGGCAGATGCCCATTTGATGTATGGATTAGCATGGGGCAACAGCCGTGGCGCGGTACGTTTGTATCGAGACAGATTTCCAGAACGAAGGTGTCCCGACACGAAGACGCTCGAAGCAATTGATCGGCGTCTTAGGGAGCACGGAACATTCCAGCCTATGACTCGCGACTGGGGAAGACCTAGAACGACGAGGGCACCTGCAATGGACGAGACAATTCTTCGTGCAGTTGACGATAACCCTAATGTCAGCGTTAGAGAAGTTGCTGCTGTACAAGGTAACGTTGACCACGTCACTGTACGGAGAGTGCTACGGGAGAACCAGTTCTTTCCGTACCATGTACAGCGTGTGCAGGCAATATCAGCAGCTGATTGGCCTCCACGGGTACACTTCTGCGAATGGTTCCTCCAACAATGTGTCAATCCTCATTTCAGTGCAAATGTTCTCTTTACGGATGAGGCTTCATTTCAACGTGATCTAATTGTAAATTTTCACAATCAACATGTGTGGGCTGACGAGAATCCGCACGCAATTGTGCAATCACGTCATCAACACAGATTTTCTGTGAACGTTTGGGCAGGCATTGTTGGTTATGTCTTGATTGGGCCCCATGTTCTTCCACCTACGCTCAGTGGAGCACGTTATCATGATTTCATACGGGATACTCTACCTGTGCTGCTAGAACATGTGCCTTTACGAGTACGACACAACATGTGGTTCATTCACGATGGAGCTCCTGCACATTTCAGTCGAAGTGTTTGTACGCTTCTCAACAACAGATTCGGTGACCGATGGATTGGTAGAGGCGGGCCAATTCCATGGCCTCCACGCTCTCCTGACCTCAACCCTCTTGACTTTCATTTATGGGGGCATTTGAAAGCTCTTGTCTACACAACCCCGGTACCAAATGTAGAGACTCTTCGAGCTCGTATTGTGGACGTCTGTGATACAATACGCCATTCTCCAGGGCTGTATCAGCGCATCAGGGATTCCATGCGACGGAGGGTGGATGCATGTATCCTCGCTAACGTAGGACATTTTGAACATTTCTTGTAACAAAGCGTTTGAAGTCACGCTGGTACGTTCTGTTGCTGTGCGTTTCCATACCATGATTAATGTGATTTGAAGAGAAGTAATAAAATGAGCTCTAACATGGAAAGTAAGCGTTTCCGGACACATGTCCACATGACATATTTTCTTTCTTTGTGTGTGAGGAATGTTTCCTGAAAGTTTGGCCCTACCTTTTTGTAACACCCTGTATAGTTGTGTTTAGTTTGAATTTTAGAGCCTGGCAAGTATTCTTTATGTGTGACAGTACTTCACACTTAAATTCTGGGGAGTCGTCAGATTCTACGTTAAGTGTGTCTGTACTCGCACCCTGATTCAACTTGTTATCATATTTGTATCTGGCACTGAGAGTCTCACGATCCACAATGCCTCAGGCTCTTCCTGCTTTTCTTCAAAAATTTTGTGGTAGGATTTTAGTAGACCCTGTAGCGTGTTGAACTTTTGACCAAGTGTACTTATCCGTACTTCCTTCTTTTTGTATGACCTGTATTAGCCGTATTTTGTCGGTTAATACTATCGTCTTGATCGATCGTAGCGTCACTGGTTACAGTAGAATATGTATTACCCTGCTGAAAATCATTTTTCATCTGTGCAGAATGAAACATCTGCACCATATACATTAATGATTCGTCATAATCAAATGGTTCATTACTAGACAATGCTGGGAGTTAATCCTCATCGTCAGTGCCAGTCCAACCTATCTCGACCCAGGACTTCAGTTGTGACTTCCTCCCTATTTGCAGTATCTGTGCGGATACATTTGATGATATTTCTGTCGTTCCTATTCAAAATTCCGACTCTTGCATGTCGCACCTTAACCTACCTGTTGCTGTGGATGCCTTGCCATCCGTTTCTGTCGAAAGTGTGTTATCTGCTTGAACTCCTTCAGTACCTAACGTCAGTTAATCCTCACGTTTCCCAGGATTTGGTGGTCGTAATTCAACCTCCATCTGTGGTTCGTCTCTCCGGTAATTACCAAAAGTATTTGCCTGTGGCTCCGTTCTCGCACCACCTCCCCATCCGCTTTCTCTCCATTGACATGGAGATCGCTGATTAAAGTCAGTCTGTCGGTTATCCCGAGTTCTCCAGATTTCATTCCTTGTTTCGTCTACATTCCACCTGTTCCAACCACTATTAAAACCATATCCATTACGCTGTAGTCTAGTGTTTCCACTACTTCCATTTCCGTAATTGTTCCTATTTCGTCCAAAATTCAATCCCAATACTGGCCTACCATCGCTACCATTATTGTTATTCTCCTTACTATTACGTGTTCTTTCAGAATTACTCTGTCCTGAACCGCGACATCTTTGAGTGTTGTTTTCATACATGAATTCTACTTCTCTCAAAATACCTTTGAAAGTTTCTACATTAGCGCCCCCACGTCCTATCAAGGCCTGCTGATACTTCAATGGTAATTTCGTTTTGCACATATGAATCAATTCTCCGTCGGTATATGGGTTATCTAGGTATTGGTTCCTTTAAGCCATATTGTCAATGAATCTGACTGCTGTTTTCTCACGCGAATTTTCGAATCTGACATTTTGTAATAATCCATATTCTGCTCTCATTTGAGCCTCGGGAGACAAAGGCAGCTCTAAACGAATCATACGAATCGCAAGTTTCTGCTGCCTTCTGCATAGTTTCAGCAACATTTCCATCCATATGCACGCAAATAAAATCTAACTTATGCTTCAATGGCCAATGTGTCAGTATTCCTACTTTAAATTGGTTACTAAATGTGAGGGGTGGAAAATATTTGCATGTTCCTCATAGTGCTGGTATTTCCGCACTGTAAGAAAGTGGTTATCAAAACCTCTCGCTTCTCTCTGTGATGCACCTACTGGGTTTTGAAGACTGGGATTCTGTCCTTGATTTGTGTCAAATCTACGCAAACGTGTGTACCTTGGTTCATTCTGGGCCATTTGTGGCGTAGAATCACTTGCAGGCCTCACTGCACAATATGCGCGTATAACGCTCGTTACCGGCTCTGTATCTTGACGTGTATGCAATTGTAGCTCGGTAGACGCTGTACTGTAACCCGTCGGTATTCGTCCTACAGGTTTTGGCGCTGCGTAAAGCGTCCCTATAGTTTCATCAGCGTATGTCACGCTTTGTGCTTGATATACTGAACCTTGCTGCAAACCACGCTGTTGTATTTCAGATTGATCTATTATTCTTTCTTGAACAAGTGGTCGCAATCCAAACTGTTCCCTTAAGGTTACCGTGATGTTCTGGCATACGCTGGTTTGGACTAATTTCCCGTTCGCGGTTTGCAATTTCGGACTGGCATCTTCATATCCCTTTCCGTCTTACGTCTCATGTAATTTTGTGTACCCTTTCTGCAGTATTGTCAGTAAGTGTTGATTTTGCAGTATTTACGGTAATACCTACCAGCACTAAAGTTGATTCTGTCCTCGTCTGCGACTCGTTACTAAAGCTTTGTACGTCACCACGACATTCGATCGAACGTACAACTTCCGATCTCAGCCGTTAAAATTGGTGTTCACTTATCTCTTATGTTCTTAAAATACAAGCGTCGAATTTCTTTAGTGCTGCTTTTGTCGTTCCTTTATGAGACGTTGTCTCAGCAATAACATGTTTCGCCTTCGTCGTCGCTTTGATGGCAAAAGTTTCGACCTGTTGTTTAACCTTTTTGACACTTCGTTGTGCATCTTCACGCAACGTAATCATGTCTGTTTGGACTGTGTCAATGTCTGTTCTCAATTGTTGTGCCCTGTAACGTGCGTTTGAAGCGTGATTTGCGCTTCCTTAGCTTCAGTTCGCATTAGATCTAATATTATCACGGTTTTTTTGTATTTCCTTGTTAGTTTCTTTTAGCCCCAGTGTTACGCCCCCGTCTAATTCTTTTTGCCCTTGTGTTATGCGCGCTTCTATACGCTTTTCTGATTCTAGAAACTGTGTTGTTTGATGTGTTATGCACCCCTTCATACGCTTTTCTGATTCTTGAGATTGTTGTAATAAACGTTGCAACATTCCAAATATGTTGGCTTTTTCATCTACACCATTTTCGTCAGTTACCATCTCGTTTTTCATGAACCGTTTCGTTCACTTCCGAACATAGTGTGGGAGCACTAACACTCGTTCTTTCATGAAATCGCCAGCCTGACTGATTCAATATGATTACGTTTGGTTCAATATACTGTAACTCACTATCTACAGACTCAGCTTCTGATTCATTAGCAATGCAGTTCTCATGTCCATTCTTTGGACCATGTTGAACATAATGTGTTGGATTTTTGGTCTCATTCAGTATTTCTAAGTGATACGTCTCGTGCTGTTCACACTGACCTTCCTGATGCGTATCCAACTCGATCCTATAAAGATCTTTCATGACTTCTCTTTGTCTTAATATATTATTTTCTGTCATTTTTGAGCGTTCCACTAAGTGTTGCTGTTCGCAAATTTTCCTAACCCGACTTCACGTTAACATCTGATTGTAAGACTTGATTATACCCCCAAATATCCCCTACAGTCCTATATTCAATATTTGAACCCATTTCCTCGTCTTTTATTTAGCCTTTTGGTTACAGAACTCAGGACAACCCAATTCAACGATATGGTGCGATAGCAAATAAGAAATACATGAATACAATTGTATTTACTCTTACTACACAGTTGAGTCACATTCACCTTTACATTTTTTTGCTCCAATTTGCGTCAGCTTATTGTTTGGGAGATTTATATGTTTTGTACTATCAAAACCAAACCCTCAGTCTATCAGAATGCTGTAATTTCACGTCCCGGCAGAGACGCCATTTTGTCATATGTCCTACATTTTTATCCGTCCAGTGAGTGTACTAATGTGTGCAAACTTAGCTTACCACTTAGTGCACTAATGGACAAAACATCTGAACTGTATTCTGAAGCCCAGGGCGTCAAACAGACATTCTAATTAAATATGACCCTGGCCCTGTAAGGCACCTAATATCAGGTGCGGATCATAACAAAAATCTTTAGAAATGCTGCTGTCATGTAACTGGAATGTATGACTTAATAAAAGTGAAAGTGTGGGCTCTATTCTAGAAAGACAACACAGCAATTCCCTTTGTTATTTTACATATAATTCGTCAGCTGTTGCTATCAGAGGTCAAGTGATAAACAACAATCATGTTCAATTACCTTTGGCCAATGACATCGCCACAGTGGATACACCGGTTCCCATCAGATCACCAAAGTTAAGTGCTGTCGGGCGTGGTCGGCACTTGGATGGGTTGCCATCAAGGTCGCCATGCGCTGTTGCCATTTTTCGGAGTGCACTCAGCCTCATGATGCCAACTGAGCAGCTACTCGACCGAATAGTGGCGGCTCTGGACAAAGAAAACCATCATACCGACCGGGAGATTGTGTGCTGACCACACGCCCCTCCTACCTGGATCCTCAGTGAGGATGACACGGCGGTCGGATGGCTCGATGGCCCACTTATGGCTTGAAAACGGAGTGCTTGTGCTTATGTTTAATTACTTTTGACACTCAATAACAAAATATTTAAGTTTTAGACATATTGAAATGAAGATTATTAAAATCGTTGTCTCTACACATGAAAATTTTTTATCACAGGAAAGAATGATTATTAAAAATCCTCATCAGTTCATTTAAATCCACGTTGTCTTAGCTGGTCAATGCACTGTGTTGGTGGAGAATAAATTTACTTTTTGAACCAATGAAAAACACTCTCATGTACGCAATGTGAGGGTAGGTTAGTATCCTAGCTTTTTATATTCAATGGTCAAAGCATATGGAAGCTGGAGTGAGCAAATCTAGACTCAACATTTACTGCAGTGTAATGCGTGATGGTACTTTACCAAGAAGCATCTGTAATGGCGTTGTCTCCATGCTGGATCTGTTACCAAGAAGCATCTGTAATGGCGTTGTCTCCATGCTGGATCTGAAACGCTAATTCCCTACTCTGGCCTTGACTGAATTCACACAGTCGCTACTTTCCTGCATTCCGTAGAATGTTAATCCTTCACTAGTCAAAATAATGGCTATTGTACAATCCCTATGGGTTTGAGTGACGTGCACAATTTCGTTGCCTGCAAAAATTCCCCCGCTTTGCTGTCTCTCGCCACGATACGTGAAGTGTATCGTCCTCATTTTACAGAAAGCTCTGTACACCCTCGCTTATTTCCACACACTTGCGCGGTCCGCTGCGAGGCGGAAGAGAGAGATAGATATTTTAGGTCTCAAAACGGTTTTACATAATGGGGATCTCCCCACCGTGGCGGGTCTGCGTCAGCCAATCATCGTCTCGCTAGAGGTGAATAAATATTTTTTTCCTTGCTGTGTTGCAGCCTAGCCCTGTTAATTACGTGCAGCCATTTACCCTCGGTTCCGGTCTTATTTACGTTAAAGAATTAATGTATTTTTATGGCCTGATCCCATTCTGTGCTGAAGCTCCCAGTTATCTTGCTAAATGGGAGTTTTACGATAGCATTAACCACCTACTCGGTTCGTCTTCAAAATAAGTTTCTCTTTAACTTGTTTGTTCATGCCAGTCCATGTACTGGTAGATATTTTTTTGTTAGGTTTCAGTATATGAGATTAACTGCAACTGCCTTTTGCTAATATAAGTATTATTTTCTGAGGACCTCATACTGTATCGCCCTGTCATTATGGATCAAGCTCATGGAAGGTCCGTAAAATCCGAACACCTTACAACTTATGATGGATTTTATGTTGATGTTAAACGTTTTATATTACCATGTAAGTTCGGTTCTTGGTGGTGAACTATGATGTTTCTCAATTATATTATTTGTCCTGTACGTTTAAATATTTGTGACTTCAAATTTCAGCTACACACATTGCCAAAAATGATACTGGTTGATAAAACTTACCCCTGTATACTCTAAAGGGACAGTTTTACCAAAACTGGTCCGTAACCTTACTAGAAAACCGCTATTTAGATGAGGATACCCAGTCCTTTTAAATTATAAACTTGCTCATATTTAATTCTAACATGAATGACTATAAATCGAAGTAGTGCTACTTTCCTTACTTTCGTACAGTGACAGATCCCTGTCTTGTATACAGCAAGTTGAAATTGGTAGCTGGTTATGAGAACGAACAAGAACTCTGAGGGGAGGCAGCGTGCAGACAATAAAATTGTTTCTACTGAAAGCCAGGACTCATTCATGTAAACACTGCTAATCAATCACTGATTTTTTCTGGGTAGTCACCATGGTGGTGGCCCGCCAAGAGTGCCCAGCACATGGTGAACTTTCAGCTTACAGAATGCTCTTTATAAAAGATAAGATCTCTGGATGGCGTGGGACATAGCCATTGGGGTGCCAGAGGTGGTCGCAGGTGTATATGTTTAAATTTTGTAAAGAGGCTTAAGGTTGGCTTATTGCTATCAATTTCATAGTGATGGCAGATACTTTTTTTCTGTTGGACAAAACGCAAAATCTCATATGTAGTGGTAGTTAATTTCTGTCTTTTGCCTCACTCTAAGAACTGAGAGAAATTCGAAAACCATTGAAGTTTCGATAAGAGAGGGGACATTGTTGCAGTTGTTATAATATTTACATTGGTCAGAAATTTCGAAGTATACTTCTGTTGGCTAACTAGATTCCAGTCCTGGCAGAATCAGCGACGTTTTGTGGTGAAGAGAAGAAAGCGATTTTATTCCAGGTCTGTATAGGGAGAAGACGTCATCATGCGACCGCAGACAGCAGACAGTTTAGTACTACAGAGAGAGATGGCTTCGCTTTCGAGCTGATCACAGATACTGGTGATGATCTTAGAGTTCTCAGCCCCAACTGCAGCCACCCCCGGCACATGAGTATCATCAAAATCGTAAGCATGGGCCACATTTGCATAACGTTGTGACAAGGGGACTGCAAAGTTATTCGTTTCTAGTCACGCTTTAGATTAATGAATTGATCCAGAGAGCCACATAGCTGCACTCAGTAGACACTTTAGCTAGAGAACTGGTATTTGTACATACTTTCCTGGCTGTTTTCTTTTAACTGACAACTTATTCAGCAATAACTGGTGATTCTTGTCGACACAATTATCGTATCATTTTCATTTCAAATCTACCCACGTGTGCAAAGATCTTTGGTACCTCTTTTTGCATCCTTGTACCCATGAGTAATTATTTTTGTTGTTTATGCAGTGGCTAGAATCACATTAATGCGTGTAGCAATAAATCGGATTGTGATAGTGGTCTTTAACTTCATTTAGTACCTTGATGGAAACCATAACCAGCATATCTGTCTGAGTTGAGGTACTCATATTTCATGTCTGACTGGGGCAGCCTCGTTTAACTCAGATATTAAATTAGTTATGCACTGTGCAACTCTACTTTTTCATTGCAAATGACCTCGTAGGGAGCGATCTGTTCACTGTACAGGATCTCATAACATTTCTAGGGTATGCTAAATGCTCACAAGACATCTCACAATAGACAATACCGACGAGTGTACATGAGAGGCAATGTGTTCAACAATACTGCAGCATCCATGTGGCCAAGGTAAATCAGTATCAAGTGATTCTACCATTAGCACGAAGATTGCTACAGTTTCGAGATCACCAGTTGGTCAAATCTATCCTCTGTCGAGATCCAGTGTCTCAGGCCTACAATGGGTTCTGTTCTCCCAGTTTCCAACTGTAGAGGCAGCAAGACACAGAGTGTGAGCCGGGCACTATAGTCACCAGTGTTATCCTTAAAGAAGTTCTATCAAGGTCCAGGAGGGGGCTAAGGGTTCCAGCTCGACCTCTTGACAGTCTGTCCTAGTCTTTGCTCCCCGTTATTCGTAATTACTCCTCATGTGGGAAGCCCTCTGAATGGGCATATCATTGACCATGACACGTGTCATGCCCAGTTGTGTAGGGTAGTGAATCCTCATGTGTTACCTGTTAACTAACGAAGACTGATATCCACTAGCGGCACCACAAGTACACCACAAGAATAAATAACAGAAAACTGAAAGAGATTATCAGATGAAGCCAATGGAAGTGAACCATACTGGCATCCAGCAAAATAGGAGAATAGCTACAACGGATACTACCGTATGTATTATCATGATGATTACTTGGAGATAAGTGTAGAAAAGCCTCGCCAAGACAACAGGACAAAGAAAACTAATGTTGGCCACAAATTTGAATAACTAAAGACACACAGATTAAATAAACCACAGTCACAAACAGCCGAGAAATAAATAATGCTGAACCACTGAATGTGACATAACAAAAAACTGAAAGGACAAAGAGATGGAACATGCTTCTGGTTCAAATGGTTCAAATGGCTCTGAGGACTATGGGACTTTAGATCTGAGGTCATCAGTCCCCTAGAACTTAGAGCTACTTAAACCTAACTAACCTAAGGACATCACACACACCCATGCCCGAGGCGGGATTCGAAGCTGCGACCGTAGCGGTCACGCGGTTCCAGACTGTAGTGCCTAGAACCGCTCGGCCACATCGGCCGGCCAAGCTTCTGGGTTTCTTGTTTGGTAGTTCTGGGAATCAGGCCGGAGAAAAACAGCATAGCTGTACTGGAGACAATATCACTATAGGCGTAAAATTTCACTTAATATAAAGAAAGTCAGAAGAGAAGATAGGAGTGGGCAATGTAATGGGCAAACACGTCTGTAGAGTAGAGATGGACTGCAAATGCATACATTGTCGAGCCTAATAAACGTGTGCCGGAGATATCTAGAACTTATGGGTCAGGAAGAGGTAATGATTGATGAAAAATTCATAGTAGGGAAGAAATAAGTGAAATAATAATTAAAGAAAAAATTCAAGGCTGAGATAAGAAGAGAGAAGAACAACGGATACAAAAAGATGCCAGTTAAACGATATCATATACTCAACATATCTGTATGTCAGTTGAAAAGGGTTGTGAGTCTTCCAATTAATTCTATGATGAAAAATGATGATGTATACCAGCAGAAGTTAATATACTTCAATCTGAAGAGATAAATAACGTAGAATTGAAGAAAAATTCGCTAAATAGTATATCAGAAAATCATTTAAGTGTATCTATGGGCTGCAAAAAGAGATCTCACCGCTAACTCGGTAGAGCCATAAGGTCAATAGCTGATGAATTCGTGACATTTGTTTTATAGGCAATAAACTACAGTATGCGGCTTAATTCTCTGCCAAATGTTTCATCTTCTAATGCCAGGGAAGTCATCAGAGGTTGTAACTACAGTAACTCCTTTCTGAGTCATTATAGCCTATGATGATGTCTCCACCACTGCAAGACGAAATGTTAGGCAGAGAATTATACTTTTTACCACGACCTAATACCCTTGAAACATAATACACCAATGTTGTAATTACCTACCATTAAATCCTATATTTAATGAGCAATGAAATTCTTTTGATTTCATTTCAAATAACAAAGAAATTTAGCTTTTATCATTATGTAACATTAAAAAATTAGGGGTCATAAAAGATGTAAAACAAGTAGGATATTCTACAAGTTTTCCTTTTATTAACCAAAAATGTAAACTGTCAACCATCCGTAATTACTGCACCGGTCTTTAGTGTGGATTTCTCACGTGGAACTAATATGCTACCTAAAAATTTAACCGATCATCGACTATATGAAGGTTTTATGAGTTCAATAACAGCTTCAGGATATGAGTACTTTTTAAAGAGAGTCCTTTAAATAAATCGGAATTAAAATGCTGTTAAAATTTTGAGATCGGTATTGCTGTATACAGACATAAGCTGCTCAGCATGAATATTCATGAAAGTAAAGTAATGTTGGTTTATGATCATATGACAGATGAGGGGACTGATGTGCAGGTACACAAAATACATAAAAAGGAAAAATTAAAAAGGTTAGCCTTATGTAAAATATTAAAATGCAGTATAACACAAGAACCAGGTCTGGTGGAAGACTCTAAGTGCAAAACTTTGAAACTGTTCATAAACAACAGATCTGTGTGAAGCTCTGTTCAGTACCTTTAGTAAAATAGATTAGGTGTTGAAAACGAATGTTTGGTCAGATTATTATGAAGAAGTAATATTTAGGCATTATATCAAACCTGTAGAATATGAAGCAGGAGAGAAAGTACTTGTAAGAAGGTATGAAAACGGGAAGTCATAACTTCTTAGATTCGAAACTACTACATTGTGTCAGTGCACCAGTTTAAACTGAGAGCAAATCGCACTCTAACGCGAACAGATCAGAGTATCCAGTGCCTAAAAGAAAGCTTGAGTTTTTTAACATTTATGCTCTTAATGAATAACTATGTAACTAACTAAAAGAATGCTAGGGATTAGGTGCAGAAAGATGAGTACATTTAAAGCAGCTAATTTCAGAGAAGGTTGTTGTGTTGCCCATTATTCGTCTGTCGTCTTTAGTTCATTAAATGTTGCGTCAACTAAAAACGTGGAAATCGAGATTTATTGTAGCTAAGTATTTGGGCAAGTATGAGTGACACTGAAGACTAACCACTTCTCTGTAGGAGAGATGCCAGTCGAAGACGGCTAGTTTAATGGAAGATATCTTGCTTTGTACTAAGACCAAATGAAAGATATGAAGATGCTTCAGCAAAAAATGCTTGTGATTAGGAAGCTTGACGAATAATTAATTTTGATCAAGTATGAAGTAATGCAATTGAACAAAAAATCTTGAAGCCAAAGATGAAAATGCTTGGCAGACCATCAATTTTTCCCAGTTATGAAGGGCTCAGATGAAAAAAAAAGAAAAAGATAATTCAACAATCTAACGAGTTGCTACAGTGGCTATAACATTAGAGCTGCATTCAGGAGGAGTGGAGATCCAAGAATTAAGTTTTCTATGATTACCTTGAATCAGTTAAAAATCCATTACAAAAAGATAGGGTCTAATTCTGTCCTGATTCATGCCCTATCTGACTGAGCTACGTCACTAATGAATTAGACATCTATGGGACATTGAATCCTATAACTTAACTCTCTTTTTTGTCTCAAAAAGCTGGAAATATGTTCATTGTTTTAATTAGCCTAGTTGCAACTATGTGAATGGCCAGTATGTACACGTACATTGTTTCATATGATATGTTGTTGCGGCCACATGTAGTAAGCGCTGCTTCAGGCAGTGGAGAATGGCAAAACAGATTCATGCCGGCAACCGAGGCGTTGCGAAGTAAGCACGCACAGATAGCTTTGCTGACAGCAGCAGTCTACCAACAGACTGACGCAAGGACGCACACGGACTGAGCCCCGAGTGAAGCCTGGAGAGTGCTGAGTAAGGGGAAGTGAGGCCAGCACGCCAAGTTACGCTGCAATATACTGTGGGAGTGAAAACAAAAAGTTACCAGCAAGGGTAAAAAACGTCCTCCTGCCGGATATAAATAGTGGAGCGCAGGCAGCAACAGACAGAAGCCATTAGGAAGCAATTCGGATAAGAGGACGGACGTGGTCCATGTCCGAATGTTCAATCTTCGTAGGCGACGATTCCGGAAGTCTGTTTCAGTTCGCAGGAGTCATCCGTTTGCCGCCAGATGTCAACTTCAGCTCTGGAGGTAGGCCCGAGTTTGGTCGACACCATGGATGACTAACTGCAGCGAGAACTTCCAGCAGGACCGGCCGCAGCGCGGTCTTGGTCACAGGCGCCGCCGGGGACTGACACCCGGACTTCACGGCAACCAGCCCCCGCGGCGTGTGGTCCGTCCATGACGGGACCTCGCGGACATTGCGGCTGACAGCTTCCCAGCTGCCAGTGCAGCAGGTGTCGGCAGCTGACCGCACGGTGGCGAGTTCATCTGAACCACAGGGCATCCTGGCTTCAGCGGAGCACTGGTGGCCTGAGGCTCCCGAGTGCGATCAGCGGCGCGCGTTGCGCGCATTGTCGGAGAATCTACACAGTAGCAGCCAGGCGGAGGGATCTGCAGGACTGGGCAGTGACGACAAGGGGGAAATTGTAAAGAAAGTTCAATAAATAGTTGTGAAACTCCACGCCATCTCAGTCTTTGGCGCAGCTACTGTGTCTGCTGCTAACAAGTGGTGCGGAAGTCGTAACTATGTTGTAGATGGATATATTGACTCTGTAAGTCAACAAGTGCTCCGCAAAAGCAAGTTCTGCACACATCCATGCCCGAGGCAGGATTCGAACCTGCGACCGTAGCAGTCGCTGAGTTCCAGACTGTAGTGCCTAGAACCGTTTGTCAACTCTGGCTGGCTTCCCCATTCAAATGAGGGAAGTCCTCCTTCCCATTCACACCGAAAACTTTACATTTAGATGATATTTTGGCTTCGTGTTTCTAGTATTTATGCAGCTATGACAATGATATTGCAGCCACTCTCTTTGTGGTTGTATAACTAGGTAAAGCCCTTATTTCCCAATGTAGAGGTGCTATGCTCATACCTATCCTTCTTCTTTGTTAGCTCCTGTCACTGTTTATGGTACTGTAGTATTTTTTACTACTCCTACTACTCCTGTTATGTATACTCTTTGTTGACTAGTTGGGGATACAGTTCGTAGTCGTTGCAGTAATATTAGCACTAGCTTCAACTAGCTAGCCAGGTAAAGTTTTCTGTATGTAAAAAAAAATCAAGCTGCATGTTAAACCATAGGTCAACATATAGTTGTCTGAGTGTGTCAGTTTTCATGTCGGAGGAAAGTAATGTTGCAACTTGAAAGTTGCCTGTTACTAATTTCAACCGGGTCAGTTTTCATGTTAGAGAAGGTACGGTTGCAACTTCAAAGTTGGCTGCTTGAAGCTCTGCCCACTACTCGATATTTCATCTGCTGAAACTGCATATAGGTTATGCCTTATCTAAGGTCTTCAGGACAAGTGGTGGCTCTGCCAGTGAGAAGTGAGACGGCTAGAGAGATGACATGGCCTGCAGGTTTGAATGCGAACAAATATTCCTGTTATGTAATGGCTCTCGTTGGTGTCTGACTTCTGTGTGTGATGTGGAGTGGTATGAAACGTGGATGCAATGAAATACTATCTACGAAAAAAAAAAACACCGTCAAGGAATTATTGAAATAGGTTGGACTCTGTAGGTGTGATTTACATGTACAGAGAAATAAATAATTATAATTTCAGAACAAACTGAGTGACTTATTCTAGAGAAAGAGTTTCACAAATTGACGAATTCAATAACCCGTTAGTCCACCTCTCGTCGTTATGGAAGCTGTTATCCGGTTTGGTATTGATTGACAGAGTTTTTGGATGTCTTCCTGAGGGACATTGTGCCAAATTCTGTCAAATTGGCGGGCTAGATCGTCAAAATTCAGAGCTCGTTGAAGGGCACTGTCCGTATTACTCCAAGGATTAGCAACTGGGGAGAGACTCGGAGACCTTGATCGCCAGAGTATGGTTGGGCGATCGAGTAGTAGAAACTCTCGTCCTGTGAGAGCATGAACTATGTTGCTGAAATGTAAGCCCAGTACGGCTTGCCATGAAGGACAACAAAACAGGGAGTAGAATATCGTCGACGTACGACTGTGCTGTTAAGTGTGCCGCAGATGACAACCAAAGGGGTCCTGTTCAGAAAAGAAATGGCACTCCAGACCATCATTCCTGGTTGTCGGCCCATATGACAGGCGACAGTCAGGTTGGTATTCCACCGCTGTCCGGAACGTTTCCACACTCGTCTTCGGCCTGGAATCTCATTGATTGGAGTAAAATTGTCTTCAGTGATGAGTCACGCTTCGAATTAAGACCCGATGACCAGGGCAGACGTGTCTGGAGATGCCCTGGACACCAGTGGGATACCAGCTTGACTGTCACTCACCGTTCGGCCAGACAACCAGGAGTGGAGTCTTGGACTCCACTTCTTTTGTTAACAGGACCACTATGATTGTCGTCCGCGGTGCTCTTACAGCACAGCGATATATCGACGATATTCTACGCCTCTTTTGTTGCCCTTCATGGCAAGCCATCCTGTCCTTGTATTTCACCAAGGTAATGTCTACCCGCACTGGTTGAGAGTTTCTACTGCTTGTCTTCGTGCTTGCCAACCACTACCTCGGCCAGCAAGGTCACCATGTATGTTCCCAATGTAGATCGTTTGAAGCATTATGGGCAGGGTCCTACAACCAGCTCGGAATCTTGATGTGCTAACCAGCCAATTGGCCAGAATTTGCCACGATATCTCTCACAAGGACATGCAACAACTCTGTGAATCAATGTCAAGCCAAAAAACTGTTTGCACAAAGGACCAATGAGCCGGCCGCGGTGGTCTAGCGGTTCAGGCGCTCAGTCCGGAACCACGGGACTGCTACGGTCGCAGGTTCGAATCCTGCCTCGGGCATGGATGTGTGTGATGTCCTTAGGTTAGTTAGGTTTAAGTAGTTCCAAGTTCTAGGGGACTGATGACCACAGATGTTAAGTCCCATAGTGCTCAGAGCCATTTGAACCATTTTTTGGACCAATGAGTTGTTGACTACTCAATTTGTGAAGCACTTTCTCTTGAACAAATCATCCAATTTTTTTGAAATTATAATTGCTTGTTTGCCTGTACATGTAAATCACATCTACCGATTTACTTCCCATTCGGATAATTCCTTCGTGGTGCATCTTTTATCTTTATCTTAGACTGAATATTAGGAAGCAGAGTGATGTCTAACAGCAGCCTGGCTTTTTATCTGTGATAATGTTATGAGATTAGCAAATGGCATTTTTTCTATCGATGAGCGACAGTGAACGAGGTAATAATTTCTGCAATTGTGTGCTTGGTGATCCATGTTGAAATCAGGTATTTTTGTTTGCATTCAAACATTACGAGTAACATAGGGAAACCAGCAGTGTCCATTGATGTGTGTTAGTTCTCATGCCTTCAGTAGGATATATTTGATTCACAACGGAACTGAGTAAAGGCGTTCTCATTCATAAAGTATTTCTGGAAATTTTCAATTTTTCCGAGAATACACTGCTAAAAACGTCTTTGTCCTGCCATGGTATAAGCACCGCGTGTTTCGCGTAGCAGTGATTCTGACATTTCATGTAAAGCAGTTGTATCCGTTGGTTTCCAGCAATTATCAAGTTTTATGGAATTTCTTATGTTTATTTACATGCCTTCCAATCATTAAATTGGGACTGTCTATATACACAATTATTCTATTTGAGGAGCAATGAGACTATTAACTTATGTATTCAGCACGATCAATACATCAATGAGGATTACTTTTCATGTCGTGCTAACTGCTTGACAGCGTAAGTTTTCTTGCCATGTTCTTAGAGAATTTCTACCAGGATTGAGAAATTAACTTCTGGTTCAGATCGTCGGACCAGTACTTTCTATACCATGTTCCATGCAACGTTCTACGAATATTCAATATCATTTTATTCTTTGTAGAAAAGTGTGCTGTACACTGAGGTGACAGAAATCGTTGTTCTTTGGGGCCCGCAGTGCAAAATATGTCTTTTAATGACATTATTATTTATGAATAATCTCCAGCTACAATGCTATGTAAATTGCTTATATTTTATCTCATTCACAATGAGCCCATTTCGGCAAATTGCAATCGTGAGGTGCTCTGTAAATACACAGATAAGCGATGGCCTTAATGTAACGGTTTTGAAAGTATGATCTGAAAATTTATAATATATCATTAGGTGTTTTACCTTACACGTAACATCGTTGCTGTCATGTCCTGTCTGTTTTGGAATTATTGCTTTCTCCTAGGTGTAGAGTGGAGATGTATATCATATGTTAATTGTTTTTTCTGACAATTAGATGACAGTGGGTCAACAATGTTACATGTTTACATAGTTATCATTGTAAATAAGTGATGTGTGAAATTCAGTTGTTCATTATTATTTTTTCTTGTAGGTTTGTTTCTAATGTTTTCGCCTAAAGTTCGTTTTCTTTTAATTTTTCGTAGTAATTGTTGTTGTCTATGATTTATGTTGTTATTCTGTCTCTGCTTTACACTACTCATGTTATCGCTGTCGCTATGGATATGTGTTGTTTAGAGTCACTGATATTATTATTTTACCCGTTTGCCCGATTTCTAATGTGGATAAAGTTTTCTTTATACTTTTTATGCTGACCCACTGTTATCCAAAAAGTAGCATATTTGGAATGCAAGTAACATCTGATTTACATCTCCACTCTACACTTGGGAGAACGTAATAATTCCAAAACAGACAGGACATGACAGCAACGATGTTACGTGTAAGGTAAAACACTTAATAATATATTATAAATTTTCAGATCACACTTACAAAACCATTATATTAAGGCCATCGCTTATCTATGTATTTACAGAGCACCTGACGATGGCAATTTGCCGAAATGGGCTAATTGTGAATGAGATAAAATATAAACAACTTACATAGCAGAGTAGCTGCATATTATTCATAAATGATGTTTGGATATCGCTATGCAAATACACAGATGGCGGTAGTATGGCGCACACAAGGATTAAAAGGGTAGTGCATTAGCAAAGCAGTCATTCTTACTCAGGTAATTCATGTGAAAAGGTTCCAACGTGATTATGGCCGCACTAAAGTAAATAACAGACTTTGAACGAGAAATGTTAGTTGATTGTAGACGGATGGAGCATTTCGTTTCGGAAATCGTTAGGGAATTCAGTATTCCGAGATCCACAGTGTCAAGAGCTTGTCAAGAATACCAAATTTAAGGCTTTCCCTCTCACCACGGAAAACGCAGTAGCCGAAAGCCTTCACTTAACGACCAAGAGCGGCGCCGTTTGCATGGAGTTGTCAGTGTTAACATACAAGCAACACTGAGTGAAATAACAGTAGAAATCAATGTCGAGCGTAGGACGAACGTATCCTTTTGAGCAATGAGGCGAATTTTGTCGTTAATGGGCTATGGCACCAAATGACCGACTTGAGTGCCTTTGCTAACAGCAAGACATCGCCTGCAGCGCCTCTCCTGGGCTTGTCACCATATCGGTTGAGTCCTAGACTATGGGAAAACTGTGGCTGGGTCAGATGAGTCCGGATTTCAGTTAGAGCTGATGCTAGCGTTCGAGTGTAGCGCAGACACTACGAAGACAAGGACCCAAGTTGTCAACAAGGCACTGTGCAAGCTGGTGGTGGCTCCATTATAGTGTGGGCCGTGTTTGCATGGAATGGACTCGGTCCTCTGGTCCACCTGAACAAATCATTGACTGGAAATGGTTATTGGATAGCTACTTGGAGACCAGTTTAAGCCATTAATGGACTTCGTGTTCCTAAACAACTACGGAATGTTTATGGATGACAATGCGCCATGTCACCAGGGCACAGTTTTTCGCCATTGGTTAGAAGAACATACTGGATAGTTCGAGCGAATGATTTGGCCACCCAGATCGCCCGACATAGAACGTTTCTGGGACCTAAACGAGAGGTCAGTCCGTGCACAAAATCCTGCAGCGGTGCCGCGAGGCTAGCGCGGTTCGCGCGGCTCCCACCGTCGGAGGTTCGAGTCCTCCCTTGGACATGGGTATGAGTGTTGTTCTTAGCGTAAGTTAGTTTAAGTTAGATTAAGTAGTGTGTAAGCCTCGGGACCGATGGCCTCAGCAGTTTGGTTCCATAGGAACTTACCACACATTTCCAATTTCCTACACCGGCAATGCTTCCTCAATCATGGGCGGTTATAGGTGCAGCATGGCTCAATATTTCTGCAGGATATTTCCAACGCCATATTGAGTCCACGCCACGTTAAATTGCTGCACCAGGTGGAGCAAAAGGACGTCTGACACGTTACTAGGAGGTATCCCAAGATTTTTGTCACCTCATTGTAATAGTGTTGTGAGCCAAGTAGGCTCATCGAACATGTATTGCCTGTGAGGTCGGGACATAGAGACTCTTGTCACTGTCAGTGCTTTGATATCAAACATAGTTCCTAGAAATTATTTATGAGTACAGATGCTCAATTTAGCCACTGTGCTAAGTAAGTTTACTTGTGTTAGATTATTCATGAGGTCAGGTTATGTTATAATAGTATTTTCATGGATCCACGTTCATAGAAAAAAGGTCATTTCCAACAGGGCCAATTTGGATTTAAAATGACCACTCAGTTTACTTTTATCTGACACGCAGGTAACATTTTTTTTTTTCGAAATTTTTTGTCAGTAATTTCCCGAAATTGTCTGTGATCAGGTTTTACGAACACTTTTACTGTTTTATGTTCAGTCCTGTTACTGTTATTTTACATTATGGCTTACCCTCTCAAGATATTTCCATTTTGGGACGCTTCTGATCTACTGCTATTACATGTGATTCTGCTTAATATTTTTCGTACAGTGTCACCCAAACATACATTTTAGTCGACTCAACCTTCATATAAAATTTTGTATACTTCTCATAAGTTGTTAGCCACGAATTCTTTCATTCAGTTTTGTCAAATCGGTGTTGTCTGTTGCAGTTTTAGCTTATAATTACAGATTCTTCTCTTTCGTGTGTAATCAGACTTATTTTCATACATCTTGATAACATTGTTGTGATAGGGTTTACCCTCCGATGCTAGCGCGATAATTCCTTACGTGATTACTCGCGCAGATGAGAGGTGTCATCCACAAACTTTAAATGATTTATATGCGTAATTTTAGAAGTGTTTTATTTAAATCTAAACATAATACATTAACTACTAACATACAGTGATTTATACACTAGGTGATAATATTTTTTAAAATTGTCCATAAATACCTCCAATACTTCCAGATAGCATCCAACTTGTCATTCTCTCCGCGAAGAAATCTATAAAGGACACCATCAAACCTTAGACATCTCAAGTGCAACCTGAATCGGTTTTTACTTGTGCACAAGCAGCATGTTGCAATTATATTGCCCTTTGTGTTATTCCAAAAACTTTGAAAAACTCTGTCTAGAACATATCAGAGATCCGCACAGATACTGAAAACCAATAAAGCTCTGACCTTTATAACATACTTAGTTTAGCATCTTGTTAGAAAATTCATCAAACCTTAGACATCTCAAGTGCAACCTGAATCGGTTTTTACTTGTGCACAAGCAGCATGTTGCAATTATATTGCCCTTTGTGTTATTCCAAAAACTTTGAAAAACTCTGTCTAGAACATATCAGAGATCCGCACAGATACTGAAAACCAATAAAGCTCTGACCTTTATAACATACTTAGTTTAGCATCTTGTTAGAAAATTCATCACGAACTTCACTGATGTAAATATTAGTACATGTTGCGATAATGAGTGCTAAATTTTCGTTGAAGGATATTGAAGAGTAAGTTTCTAATATCTATTTCTGTCTTTGTTGTACGATTTTCATTTTGCGGTCTAAGTAATCACGTAATTACATTACAGGCTCTTATTCAAACATTGGTAGTTTATTCACTACTCCTCCATTTAGCTATTCCATCTTTTCATAAAAGAAATTACTTCTTCCTGTGATTAAAATTCATCATTTTCTGACACATATTGTTCCGTTACTCGTCATGACCACTTTTATGTACACAATCCTCGTTTCCTGAATCAGCAGTACCACTCTAAGGTTCTTCACTCATTTCTTACAAACATTCCAGCCATACATCAGAATATCTGATAAACTCTGCCATAGGTTTATTACCTTTGACATTTATTCCACAAACTACGAGTATAGAGAATATTTAGTTTTCGTAGGTTAGTACTACAGGTAAAAACTAAATTACCTTTAATTTGCTTACATACGCCTAAAATTACGCACATGAAAGTTAGATGAATCTAAGAAAGCAATACAGTAACAAAAATTACTTTGTTACAGATTCTAGCAGTAGTGCTTGTAAGGATGCCCAGTGTCGTCCAGTCTCAAATAACGTTTCATAAACAATGTAAGTTGCATATCGGAAAGCCAATCAAGGCTGAAACTAATTCATGGAGAGTTAACTGAAAGGTACTGAAAGTGGCACGAACTCAACTCAGCCCACTTAGACAAAATAGAGCGGGAAAGTCGTGTGGATGTCGAGTGTCATCCATGTGAGCAACGGAGAATTAAATGGGCAACAGCTGAGACTGCTTACGTTCAATTTTTGATGTGGAGTTACATTCATGGTGATGCAGTATACTTCCAAGCCCAATATACATTGAAATGGTATATTTTGTTTTCTGCAAGATTAAATATACAGCGTCTGATGAACAGGAGGTTATTATTTAAGTTTTGTGAAAGTAATTTGACACTTTTTTGAAATTTCTTGTGCCGACTTTAATTTTATCATGTGTTCTGAGCAAACATTAATTTTGTAATGCTCATGTTGGCTGGCCATTATTGTGGGTGGTGGTGTCGGGCAGGTTGAAGTCAGAATGTTGATGACCCAACACTCCAGGATGAGGACAGGCTGTGGTGTGGTGAGTAGGCGACTGCTAGGCACTTGATGACAGGTCAGAGAAACAGCGTTGACAAACCATACATTTATTATTCAGTATACATCAGTAGTTGTGACGTCCCTCAATATAGCCAGTACTTGCAAGGAATCGGTAGTACACGTTTGCTGAGGCAGGCGCTGACCAAGACATGGCTCATAACTACTGGCTGGCAGCAGCGAGGGAAGTAGTGGCGTTAGCACCTGTAACACCACAAGACTGCTGACCTTGCAGAGCTGGCATGTTATTTCAACTGCACTGCTCAGTGGCCGGTAGCAGCTGTACTACAAGGTGGGCCGGCACAGTACACAATAAACTTCTATTACTTTAACTTTTCGTTCACTGGTAGCTTGTGAAGATTTTCCTAAGCTGCAAGATGGCCTGTGTTGGCTGACACCAGAAGTTAGCTGAATGTCAACCACTTCACGTTCTTTTTTGAAAGAACACACCGCCATTTGACTGTATATTTCTTGTGAACAATCTAGATTTCAGCTTTCAAGCCATTATCGAGTACAACGTTCTTAGACCATTAACATAATTTTGCTGTGTACTGTGCTGGATAACAAATATACACTTCAACACAATTGATTACCGTGATAGAAATAGTACAAAAGTATTGTAGCAATACAGCACAGTATCGTAGAGGCATATCATATCTGGGAAAGTCAGTCCAAAGCAGATAAAAATAAGACTGGCACATTTCTTTAAGATGTAGCTGTAAAAGTGATATCAAAGAAAGCATTGCTACAAGACATTAATTTTGCATCATTTGCGTCACGTTAAATAAACGTATCGAATCGTATATTTATCGTCCTGCACAGTACACAGTAAAGTGATGTTAATGGTCTAAGAACATTGTACTCGATAATGGCACGAAAGCCAAAATATGGATTGTACATAAGACATATACAGAAATGTACAGGCAAATGGTGGTGTATTCTTTCAAAAAATACTGTACGACTGCAGCTCACCATCATCGAAAAATTCACGCTGTGTTCACGTGGTCTGTGAACTTGTGCTGACAAGGTAATGGCATTGATAAGCATTACAGATGCTATCAGACAACGAAATGAACTGGACGAAATCAATCACACTAATGGAATATTCTACGTGAGGCCCAGTGGGAGCTGAGGAGCAGGGGTGAGTGAAGTTCATTCGGCTGCTTTTCAGCCAGCTCTCAGACGTTCGGATCTCCCTTCTGATTCTCTCCAACCATGAAGCCCCCACCTTGTATGAAGGACTTCACACTTCGTATCTGTATCCCTTGCCAATGGCCTTGCCGCACTGGTACCACCGATTCCCGTCAGATCACCGAAGTTAAGAGCTGTCGGGCTGGGCTAGCACTTGGATGGGTGACCATCCGGTCTGCCAAGCGCTGTTGGCAAGCGGGGTGCACTCAGCTCTTGTGAGGCAAACTGGGGAGCTACTTGACTCAGAAGTAGCGGCTCAGGTCTCGTAAACTGATATACGGCCGGGAGAGCGGTGTGCTGACCTGATGACTCTCCATTTCCGCATCCAGTGACGCCTGTGGGCTGGGGAACCTTCGGGCCTTCCAAAGCCTGTTCGGATGGAGTTTAGTTTTTAATCTGTATACCTTAAGGACAAGCAATAAACAATGCCATGATTCAGCTTAGTAGTAAGCTTTGGGATTTCTAATTGTATCCCTCCTAAACATTGGATGCCCACCTGCTCATGACGTACATCCTATCGGCCAAACCTTTATACCCCTGTGCACAGCCTTGGAAGCAGGCAACCAAGGTGTGCATGATTTCGATGCAGTCTGCATTTTGAAGAAGTGGCAATCAGCCCACTTGAGCAGTACAAGCGGTAGGAAGTTTGCCCACACAGGTGGGAACTGATGTGAGACTACACACCACCAGTGGTGAACTAGAAGCCACCAGGATGCCCAGTAGTCGCAGAGTCCGAAACATTGGACTCTACAATAGCTCAGCGCCGTGGCTAACAGCGTCTAAGACCACATGTAGAGCCATGGAAATTGTAGATCAGTAGTCATGAAGACTACAGACTGGTGTAGATCCTTCCTTGTAGCTGGATCCTGGGGGACTGATATACCTAAAAATGAGGAATATTTACATGGGCCTGGCCCATGCTTGTTTTGCTACTCAAGTTATAAAAGTATCGTTGTCTGGGCAATCAGACTACTCACATTTCGGTTGCTCTGACCTTCTCCCGTGGCAGGTCTTTGGTGCCTCTGGTTGCTAGCTTGACAAAAACGTGACGTACCTGCCTCATTGCCTGGGCAGCTAATTTCACCACATCAGCATACCGGTTTGTGCAACTTGCTTGGTTGGCTTCACCTGCTTCTGTACCCCATTGTGTTAGCCATGAAGATTCTTAATTTTCCCAGCCGTGCCAGATACATCATTTTGTGGTGCAACAGTCTGTACTGACAAGGTAGGGTTTATTCTGAGGTGTTGATGTTCTTTCGTTTGTATGTTCTGGGTCATGATTTTGTATTGGTACATTCATTCATGTATCGTAATGGCTGGACAGGGCTTAGGAATTGTTGTGTAATTCAGTAGATTCAAACAGGAAAATACTAGTAAAGGAGAAAACATCTGGCAATTGATGGTCTGAATACAGAGACTGATAGTATTAGGAACTAGTTTGGAATGTAGTTCTGCTCGTAAAATCAAAATTTGGTAATTGAAACCATGTGAATCAAGGCAACTTCGTTCCCCCGCCCCCCCCCCCCCTCTTCCCCCTACCAACATCCAATTGCGGTTGCTTGCGAAGAAGACTTTGTCTTACAGGTGATATTTCTGCATAATTATGCTCACAATTATGTTGATCAACTTGTAATTTATTTCATTCAAATATTTATTTACTGATTTTGGAAAGTTTATCTGGTCTTGGGAATGTTGTGTGTGAATCAGCGTCGGAGGTGATGTAGAGTATATTGAGGAATTTCGGAAAATATTTAGTTTCCTGTGGGTAGTTAGGCAGTGCTTTTTATGAAGATTTTCCATAGGATTTTTAACTATTTCAAGTCTGTAGCGAGATTTTAGCCAGTTTCAAAATATTCCATGACACTTTTTGTTATGTTTGCTAATTACTGACGTTAGTGAAAGGAGTTTTTGATCCGTAGTTCCATTGTCTTGACAATTAAGTAGTTTGAAGGTGATTATTTAAGAATTTTGACGACAGCGTTTTCATTTTTAAGAAATTCTGGTCTTCTGAAAATTATTTGTTGATCTGGTGGCTTGTGAGATCATTTTGAGATTGTTGGTTGATTCTTGATGGTAATATTAATCAATGCATAGTGGAGAAACCTACAGTTAGTTAGAGAGAGACCAGGAGTGGACGTTTTGAGAAAAGTAAGGAATGATGAGAAGAATCTTGTGTCCTGAAACAGTCTGATTTAGATGTCTTGTCAGCTTTTGCTACTCAAGGTAGTGATAATATGCTTAATATTCATTCAGTTAGCTTGCCTAGTAGTCAAGGAGACTGTGCTGCAGACAGTGATGTTAATATTGGTACTCAGGAAACCAGCGGTATTTCAATGAATTGGACTAAAGCTGTTTCTGGTGTGGTTCAACCACATGAGTCTGCTTGTGTTTTTGATGTACCAACAGATCCATTTACTGCTTCTATAGCTTGTTCTGGTCAGGCTGAACAGAAGAGTAGTGGCTCAGTTCCTCCAAATTCTGTAAAAGAGTTTTCTTAATACATTGATGACATCTTTAAGTGAGACATTAAGGGCTAGCAACAGAGTACAACTTAAAAAGTTAAGAGTTGATATGAAAGGGCTTGCAACCAACATGAAACGTTAGTAAGAAGTTGGAATCTAGTACAAAGGTACTTGGGGCTAATATGAGAGGACTTAATGACAAAATGGAAACTAATGTTAAAGTACTTGTTGAGAGATTAGGAAACTTAATAGAAACAAGTGAAAGGAAGTTCACTAATAAATTGGAGGCTATTGTTGCTACTTTAGAAAGACAGATACGTATTTTATAACAAAATGTGTGTCGAATAGACAAGAGGTTACAAAGAAGGTTAATGTAAGGGACACCAAACTGTGAGAAGCGTTACATACAGAATTTGATGGGAGGATTTCTAATGTTAAGAGTAAATTGCAACTGTTGGAGAGTGTCAGAGTCAACTCCTGGTGGATATTAGTGAAAAACTATGCTGTTACAAAGTAGTCATAAAAACGTTACTCATACACAAGGACAGATTTTAAGTCACACTACATTGATAAAAGGTTAAGGAAATAATTTTTAAGAATTAAAGCTTAGTTCAAGAAAGGAGATTCCAGGTAGTTGAGAAGAGATCAAACAAACAGTTAAGAAGGTAAACGAATTGGGGACTTTTGTAGTACAAATAGTGGTTAATGCTGAGCAGAGTTCTGGTGCAATAGGACTTGTTGGGGTTCATGAGTCATAGGAAATAAAATTATTGTTAAGATCTAAAGAGTGTCAGATTGAGAGTAATAAGAGGGGAAGGGAGTTAGTACAGGACCTAAATCAGAGATTATCAAAGGTTGAAGGAAAGTTAAGTGATTAAATTGGTGAAAGGAATCGTGGTAGTAAACAAGAGAAACATGGAATCTCAAATTAAGCAGGTAGACATGAAACTATTGCAGTTAACCTCTTTGTACATAATAAGAGCGTTTTTATTATAGTTTGCAACAAATTAAACATAGGGTGTCTTCTGTTCCAGAAGGTTTGGAGTAATGATTAATTTTTTCTTGTGAGACGAGAGTATACAGGCATGCAGCATGTCATATGAGAGCCTGCTTGTTGGCATTAATCAGCTAGTCAGGCACCAACAACCTGCCGAGACAGAAGCAGAAACAGAGAAGTAACCGCTTTTGTAACTTTTACAAGCTCCTAATCAGGAGAAAATTGCATAATTTCATCTGTGTGCTTCGACAGTTTAGTTTCTTGAGTTCCTGCGTGTTAATTTAATATCTAATAAATACAATTCTTGCATTTTCGATTGCAGTGGAAAGTAAACTGATTTTGTCATATATTACAAGTTCCTTATCAGGAGCAGATTATTTTGTCTCATCTAGGTGCATCGTTAGTTCGATTTTTGAATCTCTGCATACTAATCTAATTTCCTAGACACAGTTATTGTGTTTTCTTATGGGTCTACAGTAGAGTTCAGCAGCATGAGTTGATAGTCCATTTGTCTGATTAATGTAGTTTTCCATCGTCTTTCGGAGGGATAGGGAATGTGATTGTTGTGGGCAGGTGGGAACTTAGTCGGTGACACTTTACTCTCAGCTCCAGGCTGTGATGTCTTCGGTTACACAGCTAAAAGCTGTAGTGGATGGGCACCTGCGGTCGAGTGGGAGGTCGCATTGGGGCGTGGCAGACGGCAGAAGACTTCACAGGGGGCCACACGTAAGGCCTCCCCATATAGTCTGGAAAAAAGTTCCAGGTGCTGTCTGTGGCTTGCCCTGTCCCTCAGCCACATGCAGTAGCCTGTCTTGTTTCAGACCAAACCTCTCAGCCTGCAAGACCTGGGCAATCACAGAGCATTGGATTATTGGTAGTTGGGAGCTCCAATGTTAGGCACGTTATGGGGCCCGATGGGGACATGGCTGCCAAAGAGGAGAAAAAAGCCACTTTGCACTCCATGTGCATACCAGGTGCATTCTGTCCAGACGTGGAACGGGTCTACATCTACATCTACATTTATACTCCGCAAGCCACCCAACGGTGTGTGGCGGAGAGGCACTTTACGTGCCACTGTCATTACCTCCCTTCCCTGTTCCAGTCGCGTATGGTTCGCGGGAAGAACGACTGTCTGAAAGCCTCCGTGCGCGCTCTAATCTCTCTAATTTTACATTCGTGATCTCCTCGGGAGGTATAAGTAGGGGGAAGCAATATATTCGATACCTCATCCAGAAACGCACCCTCTAGAAACCTGGCGAGCAAGCTACACCGCGATGCAGAGCGCCTCTCTTGCAGAGTCTGACACTTGAGTTCGTTAAACATCTCCGTAACGCTATCACGGTTACCAAATAACCCTGTGACGAAACGCGCCGCTCTTCTTTGGATCTTCTCTATCTCCTCCGTCAACCCGATCTGGTCCGGGTTCATATTCGCCAACGTATCGAGGGTAAATTAAAGTCACCACCACCTATAGTTGTATGAGTCCGGTACGTATTTGAAATGAAACTCAAGTTTTCTTTGAACCTTTCGGCACTTGTATCATCTAAGTTGGGAGGTCGGAAAAAGGATCCAATTATTATTTTATTCCGGTTGCCAAGAATGGCCTCTGCCTTCCTTCCGGATGCCATGAGGGCACAGGATGCAGCCAGCTGCTGGTTGTGGCTCACATCGATACCAGTTATGCGTGTCGCTTTGGATCGGAAGGGATTCTCTCTGGTTTCGAGCGGCTAACAGAAGTGGTAAAGGCTGCCAGTATTGCTTGTGAGATATAAGCAGTGCTCACAATTTGCAGCATAGTCGATAGGACCGACTGCGGAACTCTGGTGCAGAGCCGAGTTGAGGGTCTGAATCAGAAGTTCAGATGGTTCTGTGGCCGTGTAGGCTGCAGACTCCTCGACTTCCGCCATAGCGTGGTGGGGTTCCCAGTTCTGCTGAATAGGTCAGGAGTCCACTACACGCAGGAGGCGGCTACACGGGTAGCAGAGGCTGTGTGACGTGGACTGGGCGGTTGTTTAGGGTAGAGGATCTCGGGAAAACACAAAAAGTGCTTCAGTCTCAAAGGGTGCAGGCCGAAAACAGGAAGAACGTATATTCTGGAACCATTGGTATAACAGTTGTAAAATGTCGTAGCTGTGTTGGGAAAGTACCAGAGCTCGAAGCGCTAATAGAAAGCACTGATGCTCAAATCGTTAGAGGCACTGAAAGCTGGCTAAAGCAGGAGATAAGTTCAGTCGAAATTTTTGCAAGGAACCTAACGGTGTTCTGAAAGGAGAGGCTAAATACAGTTGGCGGTGGCGTGTTTGTTGCTGTTAGAAGTACTTTATCTCGTCGCAAAATTGAAGTAGATAGCTCCTGTGAGTTAGTATGGGCAGAGGCCATTCTTGGCAACCGGAATAAAATAATAATTGGATCCTTTTTCCGACCTCCCAACCTAGATGATACAAGTGCTGAAAGGTTCAAAGAAAACTTGAGTTTCATTTCAAATACGTACCGGACTCATACAACTATAGGTGGTGGTGACTTTAATTTACCCTCGATACGTTGGCGAATATGAAAGTTTAAATCAAGACATGAAGCGAAATTGTGCTAAACGCATTCTCTGAAGATTATTTCGAACTGTTAGCTCGTGACCCCACACGAACAGTAAACGGTTGACTTGACGTATTACCAACAAATAATCGTGAGGTAATGACAAGCATCAGAACGGATACAGGGATCAGTGAACATAGGGGTGTTGTAGCGAGTCTGAGTATTGTAACCCCCATATCCTCCAAAAATAAACGAACAATGTACCTGTTCAAAAACCACGTTGTATCTTGGTAAGTCTCAACTTGTCCAATAATTTCAAGCTGTTTGCAATATGGTAGTCTGGAGTAATATTAAGATGTTTTAGAACTCTTATTCTTCCCATGTTTCCATCATTAAACGTTAATACAGCATCACTGACTCCACATTTTAGTGTATTGAGCCCTAAAAAAACATTTTAGGGAACTCATGTCAGGATAATGTTATTGAAAGACTCGTAAGGATTCTGTGTTCGCCCATGTAGACACTTTCCGAGGAGGTCTGGGTGAGCTAGGTCCCTATAAACCGGTTTCATTGCTTCCATAACAGCTTTAGGAATAGAGTTCTTGTGTTCAAAAGACACTCCTGAAACTTCAGCCTTCCAGAATTTACACCATGATTCAGCTCGAAGTGGACAGAGTGAATGTGTCGGTTTCCTGTAGGCTGAAAGTATGAGGCCCAGATTGCTTTCCTCATACTTTCTAAACAATTTCCGTTTTCTCTGATGGCCATTCCATAATACTGCTGAAGCTGATTTATTGTTTTATCACTCAGCCAACCTCTAAGTGACTTGCCATCAGACAGTAGGGTGGCACAAAGATTTTGTTTCAGTTTTCTGACACGTGTGCCCTTCCTCTTTTCCATATGCCCAACGCCTTCAATTTCTTTATCACAACATTTCCATATGGATTTCCTTCAACAGCACACTTATATGCTCTAGACTCCCCCTCCCCAACTACTGTGTGTGTAGGACACGCCTTTCCTGCAGTGATCGGCTAAACATTTTCATTGCAGCATCAGCTTCTATTCCTCTTCTGGTTCTTCATAAGTATGCCGACAGTTTTCATGTTCATTTTTTCCATTTTTCTCACAGGAGCTATAGCAGTGTTTCGTAAGTGCCTCAAAATCAATTACTTTGCCCGTGTCTACACTTGTGATTGTGGCAGACGAGTTTTTCGATGTGTGGCCACACTTTTGCCATGTCCTATCAAAAGCTACTGTTACATCAATGCTACCTTCGTTCATTTCAATAGCTTCATTTGTTGCAGTCTTCATTGGCAGGGAAGATGCAGATTCAACCGCTTCTCTTGTAACTACAGTGTTCCTTGAATTTTCGTGGGTGGTGGTGCTAGATTTATAAGCGAACAGAGACACTGAGCTGCATTAAGTCCTTTTCCGATAGCTCTCATGGCACAGTGAAGTCTTACATTTACCTCATACAGATTATTCTTGCATTCAT
Source organism: Schistocerca americana (assembly GCF_021461395.2). Classification (NCBI taxonomy): domain Eukaryota; kingdom Metazoa; phylum Arthropoda; class Insecta; order Orthoptera; family Acrididae; genus Schistocerca; species Schistocerca americana. Next base: position 695,233,530 of record NC_060130.1, read on the forward strand.
TTGAAGTTACAAATGACTGTTACCACAGTCAGTGCAAATAACAGCTGTTGTCGCAGTAAGTCCAGTTCTTGCAGAAAAATCCTCGTCAATAATTACTTTTCAGTCACAAATATTACAGCAAAATGAATCACACAACACCTGAATTAAAATCTTTATATCACACAAAACATAACCCGACTAGAGGTGTTATTTTTTAAAACTACCCTGCAGTAATCCTAGTTCCTCATATTGTTTATCTATTTTAGTTTTACTTGCACTGGATGATGTCGCAGGTCTCTTTGTCTCTGGTGGCACATTGAGGTCATCTAATTTTACGCTGCTCGTGGCTTCCAACTCTTGAACAATACTCGGTTTTACACTTCTAGTGTGTTAGTTAGCTCCCAACTTACGTTTCTTGGAGAGACTAGCACTTCTAGGCACCTTTATATTACGTCAAATTGCACCAGATTTCGCCGAAAATCATTGTTTCACTCAAAACAAAACAGACAAACAATTGCCAACCGACAAACAATACAGCAGTGTGAGTAACATCGAGAGCCACGTACTTCCTGTCCATAGATAAAAGTCACAGCCTTCTATAAAGTGTAGCTTCCGAGATATTCACATACAAACAGATACACTTCCGAAATTCGGTGATTTCAGAGATATGCATGTAAGACCATAAAATTAAAAAAAATACTTCTAGCCGGCCGTTCTGACCGAGCGGTTCTAGGCGCTTCAGTCCGGAACCACGCTGCTGCTACTGTCGCAGCTTCGAATCCTGCTTCGGGCATGGATGTGTGTGATGTTCTTAGGTTAGTTAGGTTTAGGTAGATTTAAGTCTAGGTGACAGATGACTTCAGTCACACACAGATGTCACACACAGATCATTTATGCACCACTTCCTGCAGGAAAGAATAACTGATATTCTAGGGCATATTTTATAAAATGTAAAAATTTTCGACTTTTTTCCTGCAACTCCCCTTAAATTTCGCTGTTTTGGATGGCATGTACAAAGTGAAAGTACACAATGATTTTGAGAACAGGAGTTACCACTGGTTATGAATGTGTTTCTATGTATTTTTCTTGAATTAATGTTCATTGTTGTGATGAAGTAGCAATCTGTGTAACATGATTTAAGGATATAATTATGTTTTTCATATTTTAGATTAATGTGGAGAGTTTACCACAGAATTTTTCTTGGTATGACTTGTTTTATTAATGCCTTGATGGCATGCTGCTGATGTGTGAATATAATGACGAGCTTAAAGAGTTTAGTGGAGTTATACAGGAGAAAGATTCTGCTATTTGCTGCATGAAATTTGATGAATAGGTTACTGCAATGGTAATGAATATTCGTGTGCATTCGATGATGTGGTGAGTTGCTATAGAATAGTGAGTTATGATCTTTTCCGGGGCTTGGATTGTGATGTGTAATCATAACTGAATATTTTTCTTTGCAGCAAAATTTATTGCTTGGTATGAATGATGTGAAAGCATAAAATGATACTTGTAAAGGCTCGCCGGCCGCGGTGGTCAAGCGGTTCTAGTCGCTCAGTCCGGAACCGCGCGACTGCTACGGTCGCAGGTTCGAATCCTGCCTCGGGCATGAATGTGTGTGATGTCCTTAGGTTAGTTAGGTTTAAGTAGTTCTAAGTTCTAGGGGACTGATGACCACAGATGTTAAGTCCCATAGTGCTCAGAGCCATTTGGACCATTTGTGAAGGCTCACAAATTTCTTATTGTGTGTGTCTGACTGTTCGGTGGTTTAAATGAAGTTTCTGTTCCACAGTCCTCTTACTATCGATATTTTAGTATAGAAGTTGTGCAAAGGTTAGTCATCTGTGAAAAAATGTGTGTAAGTCTATGGATAGATGGTGAAGCTAGATCAGTGGTGACGTTCTGAATCTACATCCACACAGATACTCCACAAGCCACTGGACGGTCAGTGGCAGATGGTACACTGTGCAACTACTAGTCATTTCCTTTTTTGTTCCATTCGCAAACAGGGTGAGGCAATAACGACTTCCCATATGCCTCCATATGAGCCCTAATTTATAGTATGTTATGTTCGTGGTCCTTACGCACAATGTATTGTGGCGGCAGTAGAATCGTTCGGCAATCAGTTTATAATGCCGGTTCTCTAAATTTTCTCAGTAGTCCCTCCAGGGATTCCCGTTTGAGATCCCGAAGATGTTCTGCAACACTTACATGTTGTTTGAACCTACTGGTAGCAAGGGATGAATGGTGTTGAACGAAACGGCAAGATGGGTTCTGCTTCCAGTAAAATCTGATAATATATGACTGATGAATTCTTTAGACTATTGTGGTGCTGAATACTGTCAGAGGTGAATGATGTGAATATTTTGTTTGTGGCTGTGCTGAATACTGTGAAGATGCAGTTATTTGAAGTGAATTTTTGTGTAGGTACGAATTCTCTCCAACGAGAGATTGATGTATTGTTATAGTCTTTATAGTATCTTGTGAATTAATGAGCGTATGATGAAGGGATATTGTTGCTAGATGGTGTGTTTTTTGTGTATCTCGGTTGAAGTTGGGCCATAGTGCAAAGGACGATGTGGTACTTAACTCTGTTTTTGAGAATATGAAATATGGCGTATTGAAGAATATGCTGGCGTGAAGAACACAGCAGCCTAGCTGCGAACAGAGGCTGATTTTGATTACGCTGGAAACTGAATTAGATAGAAACACACACAGGGATGTATTTTTCTGGTGCTAGGTACATGACAACCTAGGTTTTATATAAAGAGAGAATTCGGGGAGAATATTATTGATTGGATTACGATGAAGTAAGATTTGTCTGTCATTTTAGTTGGAATGAGCTTCCCTACGACTGCAAGTTTGTAAGGGAAATTTACTTTGCTCCGTGAAGACACATTTATTTATTCTGAACAGCTAAAGAAGAATTGATTAAGAGTGAAGTATGGCTATCACAGGAATAATTGCAGCTTTAGTCTGAGAGGTGTCTCAGTCATGAGATGGAACGGAATCTGAGCGTAACAATGTTCAAATTTACAGTGTTTCATCTCTGTATGTTTGCGAGTAAACATAACCATTTTAAGAAAACGGCTTTGTGTAATGAACGGGTAGATTTTTTCCTTGAAATTGGAGGTTTTTTTGTTCTTCAGCCTTAGAACAGAATTTGCGGCTAATAACTAGCTACTGCTGGAGTGAATGGCTTCGAGTAATCTTCTTTATGCTCATAGTGAGTTGTGCTTTGGCGGAGACAAGATATGGATTTGAGTAGTTATGGATTAGACATTTTTCATGATATTGAAAGACTTAGGGCTCTCCAGCATTAAAATGGAATTTTTAGTTTAATTGGAAATTGTTTTTATGAGAAATATGTGTGTGTGTTTCATGTGATGACTTTGAGATGATAATGTTTTTTACTGGAAATTCTAGCTGCTTGGCTTAACTGCCTGCTGCGTATACTCTGTTTTCAGCTAACTCTCTGATTGACTTGTAATTGATTGTACATTTTGTATTTTTCATTATATCTCCTGCAAGCAGAGCTCCTTATTTTATTACTACACTCCTGGAAATGGAAAAAAGAACACATTGACACCGGTGTGTCAGACCCACCATACTTGCTCCGGACACTGCGAGAGGGCTGTACAAGCAATGATCACACGCACGGCACAGCGGACGCACCACGAACCGCGGTGTTGGCCGTCGAATGGCGCTAGCTGCGCAGCATTTGTGCACCGCCGCCGTCAGTGTCAGCCAGTTTGCCGTGGCATACGGAGCTCCATCGCAGTCTTTAACACTGGTAGCATGCCGCGACAGCGTGGACGTGAACCGTATGTGCAGTTGACGGACTTTGAGCGAGGGCGTATAGTGGGCATGCGGGAGGCCGGGTGGACGTACCGCCGAATTGCTCAACACGTGGGGCGTGAGGTCTCCACAGTACATCGATGTTGTCGCCAGTGGTCGGCGGAAGGTGCACGTGCCCGTCGACCTGGGACCGGACCGCAGCGACGCACGGATGCACGCCAAGACTGTAGGATCCTACGCAGTGCCGTAGGGGACCGCACCGCCACTTCCCAGCAAATTAGGGACACTGTTGCTCCTGGGGTATCAGCGAGGACCATTCGCAACCGTCTCCATGAAGCTGGGCTACGGTCCCGCACACCGTTAGGCCGTCTTCCGCCCACGCCCCAACATCGTGCAGCCCGCCTCCAGTGGTGTCGCGACAGGCGTGAATGGAGGGACGTATGGAGACGTGTCGTCTTCAGCGATGAGAGTCGCTTCTGCCTTGGTGCCAATGATGGTCGTATGCGTGTTTGGCGCCGTGCAGGTGAGCGCCACAATCAGGACTGCATACGACCGAGGCACACAGGGCCAACACCCGGCATCATGGTGTGGGGAGCGATCTCCTACACTGGCCGTACACCACTGGTGATCGTCGAGGGGACACTCAATAGTGCACGGTACATCCAAACCGTAATCGAACCCATCGTTCTACCATTCCTAGACCAGCAAGGGAACTTGCTGTTCCAACAGGACAATGCTCGTCCGCATGTATCCCGTGCCACCCAACGTGCTCTAGAAGGTGTAAGTCAACTACCCTGGCCAGCAAGATCTCCGGATCTGTCCCCCATTGAGCATGTTTGGGACAGGATGAAGCGTCGTCTCACGCGGTCTGCACGTCCAGCACGAACGCTGGTCCAACTGAGGCGCCAGGTGGAAATGGCATGGCAAGCCGTTCCACAGGACTACATCCAGCATCTCTACGATCGTCTCCATGGGAGAATAGCAGCCTGCTTTGCTGCGAAAGGTGGATATACACTGTACTAGTGCCGACATTGTGCATGCTCTGTTGCCTGTGTCTATGTGCCTGTGGTTCTGTCAGTGTGATCATGTGATGTATCTGACCCCAGGAATGTGTCAATAAAGTTTCCCCTTCCTGGGATAATGAATTCACGGTGTTCTTATTTCAATTTCCAGGAGTGTATTTCTTATTTAGAGTAGTATATGAGGCCATGTGCTTCTCTTTCGCTATATTTATCTTTCCCTGTGGAACCACTTATTCTTAAGCATGTCTTGTAGCTGATGTACTGCTACTAGGAAGTACATGATGATGGAAAGAGATAATTCTGATAGTGTGTAAAATTAGATTTTCTTTTGATTATTGAGCTCTTATTCATTATTTCTTTTTATTTGGGTGTTGCTATATGATTATTACACTGACGTGTTCTAAACTATATCCAATAGTTTGTCTCAGCGACAAAGGACGTGTCAAATAAGTGACATTACATGATATCAAAAACGGAAAAAATTTTAATGCAACTAGTTGACTAGGTGTCTCTTATCTGTAGGTACAGTGAGTGCAACCATGAGAACTTATGCAGCATGTGAGCGATAGATTTTAAAATTGTATATATTGTTTCACCGAACAAGGTGGCGCCGTGGTTAGCACACTAGACTCGCATTCGGGATGGCGACAGTTCGAACCGGTCTCCGACAATCCTCATTTAGGTTTTCCGTGATTTTCCCAAATCATTTCAGGGAAATGCCGGGAGGATTCCTTTTGAAGTGCACGGCCGATTTCCTTCCCCATCCTTGGCTAGTCCGAGCTTCTGCTCCGTCTCTAATGACCGCGTTGTCGATGGGGCGTTAAACACTATTCTACTCCTCTTACATTGTTTCCTAGATTGTACAATGTTTTTTCTTGAACTGTGTATGTCTCATGGATATCTTCTTTACAGGGAGATATTGATTCAGCATATAAATTTGACAACAACACGAATAATTTCTTGATGAGATTGTACTCCTTTCCAGTTACGTTTATTTCTGTTAGGTGTAGAAGCATAATTTATGACATCTGATTTTCTTTTGGTGTAAAACTTCCTGGCAGATTAAAACTGTGTGCCCGACCGAGACTCGAACTCGGGACTTTTGCCTTTCGCGGGCAAGTGCTCTACCAACTGAGCTACCGAAGCACGACTCACGGCCGGTACTCACAGCTTTACTTCTGCCAGTACCTCGTCTCCTACCTTCCAAACTTTACAGAAGCTCTCCTGCGAACCTTGCAGAACTAGCACTCCTGAAAGAAAGGATATTGCGGAGACATGGCTTAGCCACAGCCTGGGGGATGTTTCCAGAATGAGATTTTCACTCTGCAGCGGAGTTTGCGCTGATATGAAACTTCCTGGCAGATTAAAACTGTGTGCCCGACCGAGACTCGAACTCGGGACCTTTGCCTTTCGCGGGCAAGTGCTCTACCAACTGAGCTACCGAAGCACGACTCACGGCCGGTACTCACAGCTTTACTTCTGCCAGTACCTCGTCTCCTACCTTCCAAACTTTACAGAAGCTCTCCTGCGAACCTTGCAGAACTAGCACTCCTGAAAGAAAGGATATTGCGGAGACATGGCTTAGCCACAGCCTGGGGGATGTTTCCAGAATGAGATTTTCACTCTGCAGCGGAGTGTGCGCTGATATGAAACTTCCTGGCAGATTAAATCTGTGTGCCCGACCGAGACTCGAACTCGGGACCTTTGCCTTTCGCGGGCAAGTGCTCTACCAACTGAGCTACCGAAGCACGACTCACGGCCGGTACTCACAGCTTTACTTCTGCCAGTACCTCGTCTCCTACATTCCAAACTTTACAGAAGCTCTCCTGCGAACCTTTTGGTGTATTTTGTGTGGATGTAATGGTTCTGAATGTAAGAGGAAAGAGTTAGTCATTGTTCTGAATTTTACAGAATGAGGATTGATAAGCTGTTTATCACATTTTTGCTGTGAGAGTGTAGCAATTGAGTTTGTAGTTAGATGCAATGAGTTAGTGCAGATAATGTAATGTGGTTTAGCCTGGTGCACTGTTTACTAGTAGCAAATCTTGCCAGTAATGAAAGAATATTGTCAACATTCTAGCTAGCTATGAACAAACAGTGCACTTAATGAATTAAACTGTAGTAAGTAAAAAAAAACATATTAAATCTGTGATACACCATGTTGAACCATATAAATATCTGCGAATTAAGTGAATATGACCTAGTGTTATATATTTTGTTGTGTGTACTATGAGTTTTATGAACAAAAGTCACAGAAAAGTTTTTAACTGCTAAGTAACAACTGAGTAAACCAATTTAGTCACTATATAGGATGAGAGGAACTCACTATAGGCGAGAATGCAATGTTTTGTTTACAAGTGCTGCTAACCAATTGTTCCAACATGTTTCATGCAAAACTTTATGTGGGAGGAGGCACTACTAGAACCAACAAGAAGGTACATGAGAAGATGGGATGAAGGGCTTCTGACCGATATTTGACCCAACCGAGATGTTGGACCATTATGGAGTTGGTTTCAATACTATCCAGATACTTAAACTACAGCTGATTGCAGAGACAGTGTCTGTTCATAGTCATCTCTACCAAGACGGTTTATACTATACTACATAGTGCTATTTTTTCCTCTACACTAAGCATGTGATATCATTGATGACATGTCAGACAGAGATACAATTATAACTGAACATTTGTCTCAAATCCGTCCACGTGTCACCATACCATAAAAACTATTGTGGATAGTGTAACACAAGTGTGGCTTCAGCTCTCCTACTAGGAAATCCAGCGGACGAACAATTTCGTTATTCATAACAGCTTCAACAAGTTAGTTGAAGATGATACAGTTTTTCTTCATTTTCAAGGCATTTTTGTCTATAAGCTTTATTATTGAATACATATTTATAAGAATACTTAGGTCACTCAACAGTAATGTTTTTAAGTTTCTTTAACACCTTCGTGCAAAGTAACACAGAGTTGTTTGTAACTTTTTGCTAAGTTAGTAAGATTATAGGTCAGCCACATATAAGGTTTTTTTCTTTATAATTGGTAAACAACGATTCTCTTTTATTACACATCATTTCAGTCTATTATCTTGGACCATAAGTATATATTTCGTTCTCTTTTATGAGTATGTTAAATGTTTAGAGATTATAAGTGCTTTCTCAATTCCAATGAGACCACAGTGAGGCCCTATACATGTGTATGTAATTTATACGTTGGCAGAGTATTTTGTACTTTACGTAAGTTTTTTTACACGTAAGTGTATATTTATAGAGGTTATAGTGAAGCCATATATAGATAAAATAGGAGTCAGGAATGGAGAGGACATGTCGCTATTCATGTTCTACATAATAGTACAGGACGCACTGGATGCAGCAAGCAACATGGAAGGGGAAATAAGCATGAGAATAAAACTGAATGTACTTTCTGTTGCAGTTGATTTAGCGTTACAAGCTAAAAATCTAGATGGCTTGAAAATACTTGCAAAATAGCTATTAAAAAGTAAGAGAAGTTACATTAGAGATTGATGGCGAGAAAACAAAATTAATGAGGACAGACACATGTTACAAATGAAATATGCAGAAAAACCTGCATCTTGATAACCACTCGTGTTTTAAACAGTACAGAAGTGGCATCCAGGGAGTCATATTCACTCAACCAGTTACTGCCTTCCAATTTTTGTTGAGAAGAACTGATGTCAAAGTTAGCGTAAGGAGGGCTATGCGTGAAGCGTTCATTGAATTCGAAAGTGAAATTCTATGTACCGACTTGACAGAAAATCCTAGGAAGTTCTGGTCTTACGTTAAATCAGTAAGTGGCTCGAAACAGCATATCCAGACACTACGGGATGATGATGGCATTGAAACAGAGGATGACACGCGTAAAGCTGTTTCACAGAGGAAGACCGCACTGCAGTTCCTTCTCTAAATCCTCGCACAAACGAAAAAATGGCTGACATCGAAATAAGTGTCCAAGGAATAGAAAAGCAACTGGAATCACTCAATAGAGGAAAGTCCACTCGACCTGACGGGATACCAATTCGATTCTACACAGAGTACGCGAAAGAACTTGCCCCCCTTCTAACAGCCGTGTACCGCAAGTCTCTAGAGGAACGGAGGGTTCCAAATGATTGGAAAAGAGCACAGATAGTACCAGTCTTCAAGAAGGGTCGTCGAGCAGATGCGCAAAACTATAGACCTATATCTCTTACGTCGATCTCTTGTAGAATTTTAGAACATGTTTTTTGCTCGCGTATCATGTCATTTCTGGAAACCCAGAATCTACTATGTAGGAATCAACATGGATTCCGGAAACAGCGATCGTGTGAGACCCAACTCGCCTTATTTGTTCATGAGACCCAGAAAATATTAGATACAGGCTCCCAGGTAGATGCTATTTTTCTTGACTTCCGGAAGGCGTTCGATACAGTTCCGCACTGTCGCCTGATAAACAAAGTAAGAGCCCACGGAATATCAGACCAGCTGTGTGGCTGGATTGAAGAGTTTTTAGCAAACAGAGCACAGCATGTTGTTATCAATGGAGAGACGTCTACAGACGTTAAAGTAACCTCTGGCGTGCCACAGGGGAGTGATATGGGACCATTGCTTTTCACAATATACACTCCTGGAAATGGAAAAAAGAACACATTGACACCGGTGTGTCAGACCCACCATACTTGCTCCGGACACTGCGAGAGGGCTGTACAAGCAATGATCACACGCACGGCACAGCGGACACTCCAGGAACCGCGGTGTTGGCCGTCGAATGGCGCTAGCTGCGCAGCATTTGTGCACCGCCGCCGTCAGTTTCAGCCAGTTTGCCGTGGCATACGGAGCTCCATCGCAGTCTTTAACACTGGTAGCATGCCGCGACAGCGTGGACGTGAACCGTATGTGCAGTTGACGGACTTTGAGCGAGGGCGTATAGTGGGCATGCGGGAGGCCGGGTGGACGTACCGCCGAATTGCTCAACACGTGGGGCGTGAGGTCTCCACAGTACATCGATGTTGTCGCCAGTGGTCGGCGGAAGGTGGACGTGCCCGTCGACCTGGGACCGGACCGCAGCGACGCACGGATGCACGCCAAGACCGTAGGATCCTACGCAGTGCCGTAGGGGACCGCACCGCCACTTCCCAGCAAATTAGGGACACTGTTGCTCCTGGGGTATCGGCGAGGACCATTCGCAACCGTCTCCATGAAGCTGGGCTACGGTCCCGCACACCGTTAGGCCGTCTTCCGCTCACGCCCCAACATCGTGCAGCCCGCCTTCAGTGGTGTCGCGACAGGCGTGAATGGAGGGACGAATGGAGACGTGTCGTCTTCAGCGATGAGAGTCGCTTCTGCCTTGGTGCCAATGATGGTCGTATGCGTGTTTGGCGCCGTGCAGGTGAGCGCCACAATCAGACTGCATACGACCGAGGCACACAGGGCCAACACCCAGCATCATGGTGTGGGGAGCGATCTCCTACACTGGCCGTACACCACTGGTGATCGTCGAGGGGACACTGAATAGTGCACGGTACATCCAAACCGTCATCGAACCCATCGTTCTACCATTCCTAGACCGGCAAGGGAACTTGCTGTTCCAACAGGACAATGCACGTCCGCATGTATCCCGTGCCACCCAACGTGCTCTAGAAGGTGTAAGTCAAGTACCCTGGCCAGCAAGATCTCCGGATCTGTCCCCCATTGAGCATGTTTGGGACTGGATGAAGTGTCGTCTCACGCGGTCTGCACGTCCAGCACGAACGCTGGTCCAACTGAGGCGCCAGGTGGAAATGGCATGGCAAGTCGTTCCACAGGACTACATCCAGCATCTCTACGATCGTCTCCTTGGGAGAATAGCAGCCTGCATTGCTACGAAAGGTGGATATACACTGTACTAGTGCCGACATTGTGCATGCTCTGTTGCCTGTGTCTATGTGCCTGTGGTTCTGTCAGTGTGATCATGTGATGTATCTGACCCCAGGAATGTGTCAATAAAGTTTCCCCTTCCTGGGACAATGAATTCACGGTGTTCTTATTTTAATTTCCAGGAGTGTATATAAATGACTTAGTAGATAGCGTCGGAAGTTCCATGCGGCTTTTCGCGGATGATGCTGTAGTATACAGAGAAGTTGCAGCATTAGAAAATTGTAGCGAAATGCAGGAAGATCTGCAGCGGATAGGCACTTGGTGCAGGGAGTGGCAACTGACCCTTAACATAGACAAATGTAATGTATTGCGAATACATAGAAAGAAGGATCCTTTATTGTATGATTATATGATAGCGGAACAAACACTGGTAGCAGTTACTTCTGTAAAATATCTGGGAGTATGCGTGCGGAACGATTTGAAGTGGAATGATCATATAAAATTAATTGTTGGTAAGGCGGGTACCAGGTTGAGATTCATTGGGAGAGTGCTTAGAAAATGTAGTCCATCAACAAAGGAGGTGGCTTACGAAACACTCGTTCGACCTATACTTGAGTATTGCTCATCAGTGTGGGATCCGTACCAGATCGGTCTGACGGAGGAGATAGAGAAGATCCAAAGAAGAGCGGCGCGTTTCGTCACAGGGTTATTTGGTAACCGTGATAGCGTTACGGAGATGTTTAATAAACTCAAGTGGCAGACTCTGCAAGAGAGGCGCTCTGCATCGCGGTGTAGCTTGCTCGCCAGGTTTAGAGAGGGTGCGTTTCTGGATGAGGTATCGAATATATTGCTTCTCCCTACTTATACCTCCCGAGGAGACCACGAATGTAAAATTAGAGAGATTAGAGCACGCACGGAGGCTTTCAGACAGTCGTTCTTCCCGCGAACCATACGCGACTGGAACAGGAAAGGGAGATAATGACAGTGGCACGTAAAGTGCCCTCCGCCACACACCGTTGGGTGGCTTGCGGAGTATCAATGTAGATGTAGATGTAGAAATATGGACATATATAACTTTAATAATTCCTGTATTACTGTACGGGGCATAAATATGGAGTACACCTGGGTATACACAGAGAGAGAGAGAGAGAGAGAGAGAGAGAGAGAGAGAGGGAGAGAGATAAAGGTTTTTGGAAATAATATTCCGCAAAAGCTGCTTGGACCAATTTGTGTGGGAGGAAAATGGCGAAGAAGGAAGAGAGACCTCAGGGAGATATATACTGAACCAAATGTTGTGACAGAAGCCAAGCAAAGGAAACTAGGATGGAGTGGCTGCATCTACAAAACAGATGAGGGACCAAGATTTAGAGAAGTGTGGGAGCAGAGATTCAAAAGACAAAGACCTCTAGGTACGAACTTTAGAAACTTAACATGGAAAGAAGATGCCAGGACAAAACGGCGTGGGGAAACTACTTTATGAGGTCAAAAACCGACAGGAGTTTACGGGTATGCAGTATATGAGTAAGTAAGTAGAGCATTTTGAACATTATCTAAAGATGCTTGCGTGTGAGCGTACGTTCACTGACGCCACAGCGAGAGTATATTTAAATAAGCTTCCACATTAATACATTTATATTGTCTTTGCTTAATTTTACACCAGTTTATAACCACTTAGACCAAATCATGATATATCTCAATCAATGTTAATTTTCGTTTGTTAGAATAATATTTAAATCACTTATATGCAGAAATATCTGTGTAATCCTAACGCAGTGTTTGGGATAAATACATTTATTCCAGTTAGTATTTGAAAAATTCCGATATACACCATGGTTGAGAAACTTCTTTAAACCTTATATTCCCCTATAACTGGCGGGTAAGTCAGTTCAGAAGTCGGAGGAAGGCAACGGTGTACCACCTCCAACGGGAGCATGCCTAATCAGCCACTGTGATGTTCAAAACAATCTTCATATTGGTGACAGCTTTTATTAAGCTTATTATATTTATGTCTGTTATAGAGAACTAGTTAAACCATTTTAACACTTTGATTCTGTGATATAGGGACAAATGATACTACTTTTCTACCAACGTTTGGCGAACACATAAATTGCAATATTTACTATATACTAATTAATAATCATGCCGTGAATGACATCTCTTGCTTTTATGTTATGAGAACTATGGGTCCTTGAGACTGTTTAATTCTTTAATGAAGGAAAGATATTTTTAATTTTGTCATGTTTTGATGAATGAGGACCGCGCAGCCGATAATCATGATAGTTTAGACGATCAGTTTAGAATGTTTTCTGTTGATCAATCTGCAGAAAATATTCGCACTCTGTTAGAAAGTATCAGCGGAGTTTGATGAAAGAGGCCTGTTATTGTCTTTAGTTTGTAATTATCATAATCTGCGTGTCCGTTATCTCACGATCAGTCTTTGCTAAGATATCTGTGCCCACTAATCGATATCTGAGCAGTCGCTGCTAATGCTTTGTAGGTGACTTGTCTCCACTAAGGACTTTGACACGAACAGTAGCTCCACCAATAAGAAATCCAGAAGACCAGATACACGGCTTGGCCTTTAGTTTTGAACGATAACAAACACTCCTAGTCTGTTATGGCTGTGGTGGTATTCTGTTCTTGTGTGTAATGTGGTGTGGTAGGAATTGTGAATGTCCTGAAATATACTGAGGTGGAAGCAGAGTTATGTGTAACTGCAGCCTGGCTCTGTACTGTTACAATATTATGAGAATTGGAAACTGCAGTTATAATAGTACTATCATGGGTCAACATTCATACAGAAAAGGCACTATCATCAGGACAAATTTCTGAGCAGATTTCAACGTCCACTAAGTTTATTTTTAACCTACAAGCAGCTTTCCACATCCAGATATAGGATTGATTTATTATTTATTTAGACACATCAAAAAAAGTTTTGGATCACCTTGGTTGTGAGAGTTCCGGAACCTGTACAGAAAATTGGAATAGAGATCAAAATAAACAACATTTCCGCCCTTTTTATTGCTCATGAAAACCACACATGGCATGTTGTATCACCATACAGTGAGACCTTCAGAGATCGTGGTCCAGATTGCTGTACACGTCGGTACTTCTAATACCCAATAGGACGTCCTCTTGCATTGATGCATGCTTGTATTCGTCGTGGCATACTGTCCACAATTTCATCAAGGCACTGTTAGTCCAGATTGACCCACTCCTTAACGACGATTCGGCGTAGATACCTCAGAGTGGTTTGTAGGTCATGTCGTCCACAAACAGCCCTTTTCAGTCTGTCCCAGGCATGTTCGATAGGATTCATTTCTGGACAACATGCTGGCCACTCTAGTCGAGCGATGTAGTTATCCTGAAAGAAGTTATCCAGAAGATGTGCACGATGGAGGCGCGAAATGTCGTCCATGAAGACGAATTCCTCGTCATAATACTGTCGATATGGTTGCACTGTCGGTCGGAGGATGGCATTCACATATCGTACAGCAGTTACGGTGCCTTCCATGACCAGCAGCAGCGTACGTCGGCCCCACATAATGCCACCCCAAAACATCAGGGAACTCCACCGTGCTGCAATCGCTGGACAGTGTGTCTAAGGCGTTCAGCCTGACCGGGGTGCCGCCAAACATGTCTCCAACTATTGTCTGGTTGAAGGCATATGTGACACTCATCGGTGAAGAGAACGTGATGCCAATCCTGACCGGTACATTCGGCATGTTGTTTGGCTCATCTGTACCGCGCTGCGTGTTGTCGTGGTTGTAAAGATGGACCTCGCAATGGACGTCGGGAATGAAGTTCAGCATCATGCAGCCTACTGCGCACAGTTTGAGTCGTAACACGACGTCCTGCGGCTGCACGAAAAAAAATTATTCAACATGGTAGCTTTGCTGTCAGGGTTCCTCCGAGCCATAATCTGTAGGTAGCCGCCATCCACTGCAGTAGTAGCCCTCGGCGGCCTGAGCGGGGCATGTAATCGACAGTTCCTCTCTCTCTGTATCTCCACCATATCCGAACAACATCGCTTTGTTTCACTCCGAGACGCCTGGACACTTCGCTTGTTGAGAGCCCTTCCTGGCACAAGGTGATGAAAGACTTTTTTTGGTTTGTGTATTTTATGTTTCCAGGTGTTAGGGGAAAATAGTAAAAATAATACAAAAATTCTGACATGAATCGATGATTCTCTGTTAGATGGATCGCAAGCTCCAGAGTTCCGTTGTCGTGGCTGCCCTATCACACATAGATCTTCTTAGTTGGAAGGATCTGGTAGTTTCCTGCAGACCAGGAGATGATGTGGGGATTTTCACACACAAGAATAATCATCAGTCATTAAGTCCCACTTCCTGAGGTTCGTCTTGCATCACTGCACTCCTGTCCTGAATCTGTTTAGTGTCCTCCGTGTCATTCGGCAGATGAACGCTCGCAGCAGGTTTCTCTTTGATGTTCCCGGCAACCTTGTCCATTAATGAGTTTCACCGTAGGTCTGGTTGGAGAGGTCTATGTACTGATGGAATTGCTGATGTTGTTCACACGAAGCTATTCCTTGACTTCGATGTAGGTTTTTGTGGTTCATATCCAAACAGCGGGTGCGCGGATTCGATTCCCTGCTTATTTTGCCCCATTTCCGGGACTGTTCTTCTGCGGATATCAGGTGGTGCTGAACACAGAATTTGTTAAATTTTTGTGAGGGTAGTTGGCCGCAGGTAGCCAGAAACAAGGCGTCCACTCTCATTCAATGCCGTATCCACGTGTTTAGCATGTGTGGAATTTCGCCAAACTGGTGCAGATACAAATAGCTTAAAAATGTCGTCCTCATCGTGAAGTCTCCATGAAAAACACAGACCTTTAAAAACTATACTTACACATCTTCACCAGACCCAAGTCGAAGGTACAGGATCATAGTTATTAAAGGTCTATAGTGTACAGTGCAGACTGAAGGTAGTATTTTTTGTTATTTGCATCTGCTCTTCCATTTTCCATAGAGTGATTATAGAGCATTCAGATTACAATTAACAAGCGTTGTATGTCTGTGTTAATACTGTTACTTACTGAGTATTATGTGATTAAAAGCATCTACAACTCAGAGTGGCCAAAGGCCAGTAAAACTGTCTTTTATGTGTCTACAGTAGTAGCCCAACGCTTGTTATTTCTAATATAATCCAACTTAAACCTTTGCGACCGACATAGGATGGTGAACTATTTTAGCAAAGGAAATTTTGCATATGAGCTATTGATTGATATGTGAGTGGTTAGAGTCGTCAAGTAGGAATATGGTCTATTGTTATTATTCTTACGGCCATCTTTTACATGTTCTGGTATCACTGGCGTATGCGTTATTTTAAATGTGTGGTAGTAAAATGGATTACGTCTACCATCCAGTCGCACCTCTGTGTTTAAATAGCTATCATTGAATATTTTTAAAACTTTCTACCTGTTATGTTGCAGGATTTGAAAGCTTCTTCATTGACAAGTCGTAACCTTATGTCTGATTAAGAACTAAGAACTAGTGCCCACATCATTTCACGTGAATGGCTGGACTGACGTGTAACGATTTGCGTCGTCAGCGCTGAGGGCCCTTGTCATTGAAAGTGTTTTTACGTGCTGTGTCGATCGAGACCGATATTTGAGAATTTCCTGTTACATTAGTGCTCCAATTGAAACTCCCAAGCACCTATCATAGGTCATATTGTCTTGTAATTACTTAGTAACAAAGGGCCAGCTGAATTTGTATTACTTGTTAGCGTGCGTCATTTGCTTTAAAGCCGGCCGAAGTGGCCGTGCGGCTAAAGGCGCTGCAGTCTGGAACCGCAAGACCGCTACGGTCGCAGGTTCGAATCCTGCCTCGGGCATGGATGTTTGTGATGTCCTTAGGTTAGTTAGGTTTAACTAGTTCTAAGTTCCAGGGGACTAATGACCTCAGCAGTTGAGTCCCATAGTGCTCAGAGCCATTTGAACCATTTGTTTTAAAGATGGCTTGGACCGGTTGAAACTTAAGAACCCTGATTGGTTCGGTCTTGTTGAATTAAATTGAAATCTGAAGTTCGTTGTTATGTAATATGGCTGATAACAATTGTATGCCGTTTTTGTTAATAACTGTGTGTATTGGCAAAGTGCCGAAGTATGATTTTGGTAATAAAGTTAATTTCATTTTTTGTGCCTAGTAGCTTTCACTCCAGTGCCTTTGTCTCCTATCTAGCTCCAAAGCCTAACCCCATACCTTGTTTCCGTGGCAGCATAAAGGGAAAGGGAAAGGGAAGGTTTCCTTGTTCCAGTTGATGTGAAGTCAGGCTCTCCAAAAGAATTAAGAAACTGTCTACATCCTCATATTGAATAACTGATTGCGTAAAGAAATTCTGTTTCGGCTCAGAATCTCTAATTCGGGACCATTCACGAATGGGACTCTCAAAGTCTCAATCTTAGGTCCGCCATTGTTCCTCTTATATGCAAACGATCTTCCGCCTAAGATACAACAAGCGCAATTAGTTCTTTTGCGGATGACACAAGTATTGTAATCAGGAGGAATAGTAAATATTGTTCATGAAGGTTTCATTGCCGGGTTTTCTACGAATGGCCTCAGTCTGTTTTAGGGAGACGCGATGTGTTTAGTTCTACGCATCTACAAACTACTACACTATTTTTAAGTGTAATACGTACTAAGGAAATAATAGAGTGAAAACATTATAGGTTTTCGGTAACAATATTAATGAGAATTTAAACTGGAAAGAGCACATTTGTGAACTCCTATAACAACCTAGTCCAGTCACATTTGTATTGAGTCATTGCAAATGTTGGAGAGAGACAAATCGGTAAGTGGACATATTTTGTATATTTTCATTCAGTATAGTCATATGGAATAAGGTTCTGGGGTACCTCATGTTTAAGAAAGAAGCTATTCAATGCTCAAACACATACTGTAAGAGGAAAATGTGGTGCTCACCCACTGTCATCTTGGAGACATCTTCTTAAGGAGTTGGGCGTGGCAGTTTCTTACTATTCAAAGGGCCCTCGCTCGATATTTTTTACTCGACAAGGATATTAAGGCATGCAACCTGTGATCGAATTTTCTGTTGACTTGATGACAGTATGAAGTAGGAATTGTGACAAGTTACCCAAAAATCAAGAGGAGCAGAAGAATTCACTCTACGACTGAATAGCATGTTTTTAATCTTCGTATTATCGAATTAATAACTTGATGAGAGAATATTGGACATGGAGAGTGAAACAGAGCTTGACTTTGATGAAGAAACTATGTGACTGGGAGAAAAGTGATACGCGATAACAATAATACCTGACCAAGCATCACGCTACATACAGAAAACAAGTACTAACGTGCGTAGTTCTACAAGTTTACAAAGAAATGCTTACATAAAATACACAATCTAGAAGTCATTAAAGTTGTATCTGTGATGCATCACCCATAATATATTTAGACTGAAACGTAATTATCGCATTACCTATTGATTAGAAGCATAGCTTTGTCCTTTTCGTGCATTTCGAACTGGCGTTCACGCCCAAAATTATTAATGAATACAAACATCAATAATGATTGGAGTATGTTGCAAACAGTGTGATAACACTGAGATAATCGTTTCGGTAAATAAACGTGAAGCACTTAGAGACGGTTTTAATTTCTACGAAAGTAAAAATTATGTAATTTGGGTGGTAGCATCAAACAAACAGCTTTGCCACGACAGTGTTGTTACGAAGATACTACTGCAGTTTAAACCTATTCACACAGAATACCACATGCATCCAGTAATACCAGGGTGCTGAGAACTCAACGAAATTATTACTCAGAAAAATCTAATTCTTTGCAGTAAAGCGTATATTGCGTATTGTGTCCGATTTTGCATGTACGATGCGCTTAGTTTCGTTTACTGGAAACTATCGCATTTTTGGTTTGCTGGAAGCGTTCAATTTTGAAGCGTTTTTATTCAGCGAAACATTTCGATGACTATTTTTTGGCTTTACTCTTGTTTTTCAAATCGAAGCACTGCCGAACAAAAAGCTACTTGCTGGCCGTTGAGGCCGAGCGGTTCTAAGCGCTACAGTCTGGAATCGCGTGACCGTTACGGTCGCAGGTTCGAATCCTGCCTCGGGCATGGATGTGTGTGATGCCCTTAGGTTAGTTAGGTTTAAGTAGTTCTGAGTTCTCGGGGACTGATGACCTCAGAAGTTAAGTCCCATAGTGCTCAGAGCCATTTTTTTGAAAAAGCTACTTGACTCGTGGAATGAAGAGCAAACGAGGCTACTTAATAGTACTGAAATTAGAGATGACATCCTACACAAAAATTTTAGTAGAGCGCATAATTGAGCATTGAAACCATGTATGGAACAACTATTTCTCATGTAAACATCGTTGTATTTTCTCCGACAAATAAAAATAATGCCTTAGTGGCTAAACCTATCTTCCAGCTCGTACTGAGGTACGAGTTATTATTTCAAAGTATAAACTCGTTTAAAGAACAACGGAGGTGAAAATAAATTGAGAATAAAATTCTGAAAGAATTACATATTAAAGAGCCGTATACAAACAGACTGAACGAGTTGACCAATATATGAGGCACTGGAATCGCGTTTGAAAGGAGCGTGTTTCATATCCGTGTCTGGCCATCCAAATTTCGGTTTTCCGTGATTTACCTAAACAGTTTCATACTAACACAGTAGTTATTTCTTATAAAAGGAGACAACCGATTTTCTTTCTCATTTATGCTCAAATCGAGTTTGTGTCTCTTATGACCTAGTTGTCTACTATATTTTAAACTCTATTGCCTTCTTTCATTTTCTTTTCTTTTTTTCGGTTCTGTGAACTAGTGGCGCAAATGTGGAAGTTGAATTCCCAAGGGGATGCACTACACTTGGCTAGCTGAGTGAAGGACAGTTACTTGCAGTAGATAGTAATGTTAAACTGCAAATGATTAAAACTTTAATTTAATGTGCAAGTACAATTTAAAAAAACGAATTATAGATTATTAAAGAATTATGACTTACAAATGAATCGTTAGCTGTAAGAGAATTACGACCCCTAGACTATTGGTACATCATGAAGTTGGTTGTTAAATAAGACAAATAAAGAACATCGTCAATATGATCACATGCCCTCTCTGCGACAATGCGAAGAGATTTTGAAAATCAGCACTGGGTACGATCTGGTAATGGTGAGTTTTACGCTACCATCTAATCTCGCATCGTCTGCCAAAAACTGGCAACGAAATCTTCTCTCACTACCAGAATCCTAAGACGCTACCTTTAACTGGAAGGACACAGCACTGGCAGGCATTAGCGGTATTACGCAAGGAGGTGCATAAGTAAGGGGACGTCTGAAAACGGGTGAAGCAGAGTTCATCTTACCGGAATCTTTCACACGTAAAAAGTGGAAAGGAAACGTATCTAATAACACGAGGAAAATATCTAGCAGGTATTTGTTGTGGAAAAGGCAACAAAAGTAAACCAACACGTGAAGGATACTGTATAGTTAGTTTCAGAGCTTAGGACAGCAGCAGTGCATAATTGGAAGATCGAAAACACAGAAACCTTACAGGGAACCAATAGTGTACTTGTCTAGCTGGGTGGCATGATATCAACGCAACGTCCCAAAAGGGGAGAAACGGAGCGGGCCTCACATGACTCGGAATGCCGCTTTCCCGTGCCTGTCGTCAGTTTCTTGTTCCTCTTTGTGGGGCTCTGCAGAGGCTGGAACAATGAAAACCCCGCCAATCCGGACATGTACTGCATTCCAGAGTTGTGTTTCAGCTTGCTGGAGAAAAAATTTTCTTCGGTCGTATTCTGTAAGAAACATGTCCAGTCCATCAAATGTTTAGAGGACTTGGTTTTTCTTTTATAGTGGTTGGGGAGAGGTTTCGGAGCTCCTTTCTTGAGTTACAAAATTATCACATTTTTCTCACGTAAGTTATTTAATGGTAGCTCATGTATTTGCAGTAGACGTATTTTACTCTACATTGAATCTTGCACACTCATTGCCTTCTGTAGTCTGGGGTCATTAACCGCAGCAGGAAGCAAATACATTGAACGCCACTTCTAAATTTGCGCGAAGTATTTTTTTTCATACACTCTTTGTATGAGACTATGATCCAATTTTCTAGAATAATATTTCTAAAATTACTCATTAGAATCAGGAAAACGCAAAGCAGAAAATTGTGAATTTCGTGTTGTAGCATCTACAATTACTCAAAGTACTCATTTACAAATATGATGTGATGAATTAGCTGACACACTTCACAATAAAAAGCATGACACACAGTAATTAGGGAAAAGGGGTTAATCCTAACCCCAAAATGTGTTATCTGAGGACTAGAACGAAGGGTTGTTAAACTAGATGTGATAATTAAGTAGCTGAAGTGTAAGAAGTGTCACCGACGTTATTTATGCACTATTAAATGTGCGAGGGCGTGCTGAAAAGTAATGTCTTCGAAGTTTTTTATGTGAAAACTCTTAAAGCTTCTAAAATAAAACAAACTTTATTGACAGTCTACACTTTTATTAGGAGGGTGTACCCCAAAAAGGCGGAATTATTTTTTAAAAGCTATGTATTTTCAAACTGTTTGCAAAACAACTTTATCCCCTTCAAAATACTCTCCTTTACAGCTATTACTTGTCCCAATGGCGCTTCCACTGTTCAAAACATATTTTTAGTCATCTTTAGAAATGTCTGACAGCTCTTCCCTCATTGTTTTCTTGACTTCTTCAATGTTTTGAAATCGATGTCCTTCCATCCCTCTTTTCATGAATGGAAATAAGAAGAAGTTGCACGGAACCAGGTCAGGCGAGTAAGGTGCGTAGGGCAGCGGAAGCCCTCCATTTTAGCCAAAAACTGTCTAACAGAGATGGGTGTGTGGAGCAGGTGCGTTGTCGTGGTGAAAGAACCAGTCTCCTGTCTGCCACAAATCTGGTCTTTTTTGCTGAATACTGATGCGCAGTCTTCTTAAAACTTCGAAACAAAAGGTTTGATTGATCATCTGGCCTGGGGGAACAAGCTCTGAATGAACTATGCCCTTGGCATAAAAAAGCAAATCTGCATTGTTTTGATGTTTCATTTGACTTGACGACATTTTTTTGGACCGGGTGACGATGACGTCTTCCATTGGCCTGACTGGTGCTTTGTTCTGGGTCTTAACGATGGAACCATGACTCACCGCGAGTAATGGAATTTGACAGAAAATCTGCTTCAGTTTCGAGCTGTTGTTTCAGAGCACGACACGTTTCAACTCGACGTTCCTTTTGAGTGTTAGTCAGATCCAGAGGAACAAACTTGGCTGCAACCCTTTTCATTCCTAAATCTTCCGTTAAAATTCCAGCTCCAGGATAACCCACTAATCTCTGACAGTTGATTAGTTGTCGGTCGACGGTCTGTGAGCACAAGCTCTCGAATTTTTTCAATATTTTCCTTGATTCGGGCAGTCGATAGACATCCAGAAGGAGGCTTCTCATCAATCGAAATGTCGCCATTTTTAAATCGAGAAAACAACTCGTACAATTGAGTTTTTCCCACAGCATCATCATGCTAAGCTGCTTTCAACAATAAAACTGTTTCAGAAGCATTTTTACCAAGCAAACAAAATTTCGTAGCTGAACATTGTTCAGTTAAACTTGCCATCATAAGAAAACGAAATAAGAACGAAACAGCGCTAGCAAAAACAGTCACTGCACATGAACGGAACAAGTCAGCTCGACAACGCAGGTGGCACTGAACTGGCAATGAGTTGCGCTATACACGCCTGGCGGCAGAAATGCGTAATACACAAGCTCCACCCACGGCAATGTTACTCGGTTTGTTTTTTTTTTTCTTTTTCGGTACCCCCCTCCCCCGTACTCACGTCCACTTTATTTAATTCTCAACTAGTTACCCTGGTGACGAATACGTTTCTCCCAATGAATGACCAGTTCATTGATATCGTCACTGTTCAATGTTTGACTTTGTTGATGGAGCCACAACCTCAGCTCTGCTTGCACCACATCACTATGAAAGTGAAGTCCTCGAAGGTGTTCTTAAGTTCTGGAAACAGTTGAATATCGGGTGCGGCCAAGTCGGGACTATGTAGAGGATGGTCGTTGGCAGTGAACTCAAAGTGTCAGATTGTTGTAAATATCATAGCGCTCGTGTGTCGTCTAGCTTTGTCATGCTGAAGGAGAGGATGCTCCATGTGTGGACGAACTCTTCGAATTTGTGCTTTCAGTTGTCTAAGAGTCTCTCACACACCGACATATTTACGTTATGCAAATTGAACGAGGAGAGGGAAAACGGAAAGGAACTATTGACGTCAGCAGCCTCGGGATTTTGTGTAGAATCAGCGGCGATGAGTGAAAATGTGTGGCGAACACGCGATCTTCTGCCTACTAGGCAGTTGCGTTAACCACTGTACCATCCGGACACTGTGTTTAGCGCGAATACACGGACTACTCGTCACACCCCTTGCCCTACCCACACTCCCTCCTAGCGCTACCTCTCAGCAGTCCCCGGCCATGTCCTCCATGCTCCCTGATTTGAGATTCCCACAGCGGAGGTCGAACGTAGTTGTGCATCTGCACTGAAGGTGGTGGATTCATTGCCCATCGAGGCGAAATAATTATATGAATGCGTGCTGTCTGTTCTTTCGGATATGTCCGAAAGAACAGGCACCACGCAATCATATAATAGTTACGTTACACGCTGCAATACGGAGCCCGGTAGTGGCAATGGGTTACAATTTTCGTCAGCGAAGCGAGAAAGTTGACCGAGTAATATGCATATACGTAATACCTCAAGCGATATTGAGAAGAGAATAAAAGATTCGGAGGCATTACTCTTCAGCGCGTCCTCATACACAGAAGAATTAACATTGTCTGAAATGCATTCCATGGATAAAAAATACATTTCAGGCCAGACTACCAAAACATTACACGTCGCAGAAGGTGTTCTGATCCCAAGAATTTCATAAGCTACTGCTTCACAGGCTGTGAGGCAGAGCAATATTTCAAGCAGTTGAGAGGTACCACAAGTACCAGGTGGTTATAACTAAACTTTTCCTATTTAACACGCTGTAACACGGAAACTAATTACCGTACGAGTACCAAACCTGATAGCAATTTCCAGAGTATGGGGTGCATGATCTCCATGCATCACACTGCCACCGTCCAGTTCCAACAATGGTCACCGGGTGCCGTGAGCAGTCATCGTGATTCATAGTCTCACACACCTGACCAGTCGCAGTGAACTTGTTGACGTGTCAACATGAGCTTGGACAAGAGGAGCAGGGCATTACTGGCAAAGCTCTATTATAAAAACAACAGTAATACAGCAGCTGCTTTCCGAGATTGTCTCTGGGTGAAAGGATTGCAGAAGGGTTTTCTTTCTGCTATGCGGAGCATGATGAAGAAACCCGAAACAAATGGAGAACTGAGCGTCGCTCCGGGACGAGGCCGACGACCGCTTGCACCACAGGTGGTTGATGAAATAGCAGTTGCCATGGCAGACAACGGTGCGCGCAATTCCCGATCGTCAGGGACTGCGCGTGGTGTGTCACGACAGTTGAACATCCCGTGGTCCACTGTAAAGCCGTCGGCACACGGATCGTGCATCCGAACTTTGAGCATTGAGCGTGGCAGGTTCTGACGTCATGGAGTGGAATATCGCGTTCCGGAGCCTTTCCGAACGCGCAGAGCAATATCTAGCATGTCAGATATTCTGAGCGTGCGTCTGAGCGTTGACCAGTCAGATGGCACAACGCTACCTACGTCACATGCACGCTATCTCCCTTCAGCACAGAGTTGTGACTCGCCATATTGGCATTCATTTCAAACCTATACGTATACATACCGTTTCTGAGCACCAGCAAATTGAAAGTCACTCGAAAACCCGTTGTTAAATGTGTTATTCGTTGCAATAAAATAATGAGAAACGTCATATTCGTGGCAAAAGAATTATTGTAACTTGCTTATTATGAGACGCAGCAACACATTGAAGATTCACCAAAACCGCACTGTTATTGGTACTATTTGTTATAATTAAATTTCATTTAGTAACATTAAAGCTTTCAGCAAGTGACAACATACAAGGGTTGGCTACCGAAGACATGTTATTGGTTTAGTGTAGCCGGCACGGTAAAATGGTTCAAATGGCTCTGAGCACTACGGGACGTAATGTCTGAGGTCATCAACAGCCGGCACGGTAACTCAGCGTGTTCGGTCACAGGGTTAGCTGCCCTCTGTAGTGAAAAACTGAGTCAACAGTTCAACCCTGAACTTGAACGGGTGTCATGGGACATCCGCAACGAACAATGTCGAATAAAAAAAGAAAAAAAGGCATAGTGAGTAGTGACACTTATTTGCGTCATGATGTGTGAAAGTTCAGTGGTTCGCGTCTCCCCACGTTTAAATTTATTTTCTAACATTCACGTTTTTAATAGGTTCTAATGCTTTATTACTAGTTTAATATAAGTATACACTATAATATTTGATGTGAATATAAGTTCACCTTTTTTTGAGGAGTGAATTTGTTCGATTGGCTTAATCTACAGGACAACTTGCGCTACTTGTTTAAAGATAGTTTGCTCCTTTTTCTTTTACGTTTCGTAATTCACATGATGCAAAGATTCTGCTACTGGGTAGGAACAGTGCTCAAGTAAGAATGATTTTGGGGTTTTATTAAAATGTGGGAATGATGAAATAACGCTTATCTTATGTGGAGAATTATTGAAAATTTGTATCGCACCGTTTGTAATGGAACTTTTATAAGCCTGTATCCTTACTGATTGGACATGGTACTCTCCTTTTCGTCTTAAAACACGTACATGGATATTGAAGTTTTTATTTGTGTGTATTCCGTTCATATAGAACAACGTGACTAGCATATGTACAATGGAGGAAATGTGCGTTTTAATAGAGATAACATGGGAATTTTACGCGCGACCGTTTAGTAAACAGTACGATTTACGAACTAGAAACATCCCGCAACTGCCGTTGTAGTGCGTTGCGATCACGTATACCACGTTGGGGCCCACGTATCGTGTGCACAAGTCTCATCATTTCTGAGCGTTCAGCATACGTTGAACTCGGCACGCTCAGCGATGACGTCCGACAGCAAGGTCCCTGTGTCGTCGGCTTAAGGTAAGTGCTTCGAACCATTCTCAAATGGTATCCGTACAAGATCCATATCGTACAGCAGCTTGCACCACAGGACACACGACGACGTGTTTATTTCGCTCTCCACTTTCTCGCAAGAGCTCAAGTTGACGAGGACTGGCCCTGGACCATCCTACGGACAGACGAAGCTCACTTTTCTGACTGGAGAGCAGAATATACAGAATTGCCAAATGTGAGGATCTTCACCTGACGTCACTGTACATGAAGTTACTGTGTATGGTGGACGTGTCACTGTATGGTGTTGCTTTATGGCTGCGTTCTTGATTGTTTAACGGGACATCCTCCTCTAGCATAGCTTTTCCTAAAACAGTAGTTGTCGCCATCAGTATTATTTTTCGAATTTTGGACAGGTCATTATCTCAGTTGCTTTTCTGAAAACTGTCATATAATTTTATTCACAGTATGTTATATTTCAAGCTAAAATTTATGTTTTTCTAAAAAACATTTGAAATTACGAATTATTCGCATGCTTACAATTTCTATTATTAATTAGGCAATCCTGTACTGTTTACTATGTTCATTTCTCTATTCATTTATGAAATAATAATGAAATTAATAATGTAACGAAAACTAATAGGAATTCCTTTGTTAAGATAAATTGTAAGCCCTTTGGAATATTAAACTTCCTGGCAGATTAAAACTGTGCGCCGGACCGAGACTCGAACTCGAGACCTTGCCTTTCGCGGGGCAAGTGCTCTACCAACTGAGCTACCCAAGCACGACTCACGCCCCGTCCTCGCAGCTCCACTTCTGCCAGTACGTCGTCTCCTACCTTCCAAACTTTACAGAAGCTCTCCTGCGAACCACGCAGAACTAGCACTCCTGAAAGAAAGGATATTGTTTTTTCTGCTGAGTGTGAGAGTCTTAAGCTGCCTCTGGTGTGATCGGACGTATTTCTGTGTAACAGGTGCGAACAATGTAATTTCGGCTTTGTTAATGTGAAAAATCAAAATACTCTATGATATACTAGAATGTGATCAAATCAGTGGAAAACATATTTACGTAAAAAATTCTACAACAATAATCTTCCAGTTATTTAGTTCAAACCAAGAGTGAGGACCTGATGTTAGATTTTCAGCTTCAAGATTCAGACCCCTAGACAAGAATAACTGGCGCCATCTCAACGTGACAAGCTAAGTAAACTTGAAAGTTTATTCAAATCTTCGCTCCTCCCAAATCTTCATAAGAGACTTTGCTAATTAATTATTAATTACTTGGACAGGGCACTGTTTAATGTGGACAATAGGAAGAAGGAAGAAAGGAGGAGGTTACAATTGGCCCACTCTTTATTGAACAGGTTGGCGCTCAAGGACCAAAGACATGCAGTGTGACTGGCTAGCGTTACTGCGATGTGCTTCGTCAGCACGTCATATCCGCCCTGCGAGAGAGGGACCCATAGATCTCAACAGTTTTAATGCAAGATGAGACCTCACTACACATCGCTCGTGAAGTTTATCTGCTTCTCCGAAACACATTTGGGAATGATCGAATTATCAGCCCACCGTTTTCAAATGCGTGGTCGGCACGACCACTTTATCTCACTTTATCTCACATATGTGTAGAGAGAATAAGGTGGGAGGAGGAGTTGCCACATATGTCAAAAGTTATCACTGTGTAGAAAGCTTAGACACAAAAAAGTTTTGTCTAGACCAACATATAGAAGCATGTGCCTGTCAACTTAAACTGAAGGAGGGCTCTTTATAATTCTAACAGTATATAGGTCCCCTTCAGGAAACTTTCATTTATTTCTGGAAAACTTGGATGCCTTGTTGTGCTATCTGTCAGATAGGTGAAAGCAAATTATTATTTGTGGGGACTTCACTGTTGATTCATTGAAAGAGTGTAATAGGAAGAATGACCTGGAAATTTTGCTCGGTTCTTTCAATTTGACATCTGTCATTAATTTTCCTACTGCGGTAGTAAAGGACAGAAGCACATTGATAGATAACACTTTTATAGACCACGATAGGTTTAAAAACATAAATTCTTGTCCTGTTGAGAATGGGCTTTCTGATCATGATGCTCAGCTAGTTACAGTATATGTCATAGCTCCATTCAGTAATTAAAAACTACCCTCCAAAGTTGTGTGTTCAATTAATGCATCAACAATTAGAAATTTCAGAGAAAACCTTCAGTAGTTACACTGGGATGAGGTGTACAAGGAACCAGATGCTAATTTAAAATATAACTTATTTCATGATACACTGTAAGAGAATTTGAAAACTGTTTCCCCAAGAAAGTAGTTAAATCTAATTATAAGAAACTATGCGAAAAACCTTGGCTTACTAAAGGAATAAAAATATCTTGTAACCACAAAAGGGAACTGTATCTAACAACAAGAAAGAGTAATGACCCAGAAACAGCCAAATATTGTAAAAACTACTGCGCTACGTTAATAAAGGTTATTAATAAGTCCAGAAGCATGTGCATCATGTCTTAGACTAATACCTCTGACAACAAAATCAAAACAATTTGGAATATTATTACAAGGGAGACAGAACAACCAAGAGTACAGGACGACAGCATCACCATCAAAGCGAATGGAAACTTGATAAACAACAAGCCGGAAGTCGAAAACATTTTGAATAATCATTTTTTAAATGTCGTAGAGAAAATAGGATGTAAATGTTCAATAGAAGAAGCAAGGCAGTTAATGAAAGAGGCCTTACCCACATCATTTGATACGACTGAAATTCCACCCGCCTCTCCATCTGAAATCAGTAAGATAATAAACTCTTTCAAGAATAAAAGCTCACATGGGATTGATGGCATCATATTCTGGGGTAACTAATCATTGAGTAAAAGAGTGTTCATTGCACGAAAGCGTGTAATCAGAATAATTGCTGGAGCTCATCCAAGATCATCCTGCAGACACTTATTTAAAGAGCTAGAAATCTTCACTGTAGCCTCACAATATGTATATTCACTTATGAAATTTGTTATTAACAATCCGAACGAATTCAAAAGTAATAGCAGTGTACATGGCTACAGCACTAGGAGAAAGGATGATCTTCGCTACTCAAGGTTAAATCTAACTTTGGCTCAGAAGGGGGTAATTTATGCTGCCACAAAAGTCTTTGGTCACTTACCTAGTAGCATCAAAAGTCTGACAGACAGCCATATAGCATTTAAAAGGAAATTAAAAGAATTTCTTAATGGCAACTCCTTCTACTCATTAGAAGAATTTTTGGATATAGCAAGTGGGTAATTTCCCAACCTCCACAAAAAAAATTATTGAGTGTCATGTAATATTTTGTGTAATGTAATATCTTGTATAGACACCTTTTATTAACCTGAGACGTTCCACATCATTACGAAGTGTCGTATTCATGATCTATGAAACAAGTACTAATCTAATCTCCCTGTGATTTCTGGTTGTGGGGCTACTTGAAGGACAGGGTTTACCAGGGGAACATTCACACACGTGCTGATCTGAAGTTCAGCATATCAAGAGAGGCAACCAGCATACTTACGGACATGCTTTCTTCTTCTGTACAGAATGCAATCCCCCGCTTTCAGACTCTTCTGGACACTGATGGGCGCCGTATTGAGCCTCTTTGGTAGCAGTAATGATACCGGTTTGTAGTGGTATCATGTAGCGTAGCAGAACATTAAAAGTTTTTAAATTGAATTGATTCTCCATTATTTCCCTTTCCTATGTCCTTGACAATTATGCTACCTAATTTAGTACTCGTACGGTAGTTAGTTTCCGTGTTATAGCGTGTTAAATAGGGAAAGTTTAATTATAACCATCCGGTATTTGCTGTCGAAAATGGTTCAAATGGCTCTGAGCACAATGGGACTTAACTTCTGAGGTCATCAGTCCCCTAGAACTTAGAAAAACTTAAACCTAACTAATCTAAGGACATCACACATATCCTTGCCCGAGGCAGGATTCGAACCTGTGACCGTAGCGGTCGAGCGGGTCCAGACTGATGCGTCTAGAACCGCTCGGCCACCCTGGCCGGCTGCTGTCGAAAACTTAAGTGTCTATATCTTGACTAAAATTCTCGTTTCTTAGTTTGTTTGAAGTATTGAAGAACCAACTCTTTCAAGCGAGAGTCATTAGATCACGTAGAATTTGACCTATTTACAGTGAAATAATTTCATTAGAAAATTCGCATAAGCCCAAAGCCCAGCAGCGTTTTCAGTACAGTCGACACCTAGGTACACACAAGCCACTCTCGTATTACGTAATATTTCAGTTGTAAAAATCTAGGCATTTCATTTCAAAATCTATGTTTTTTTTCTTTTCCTTCCACATCTATCGAAAATCACGGCTTAGAATAAAGGCTGTAAACTTCGACTACAACTTTTCACAGTTCTGATGTTCGTATTGTACAGGATATAACACATACAGAGCTGATGTGAAGCACAGCAGGTAACTACGCAGTAACTGGCGCAGTTGCCGTTTACCTGTCCCAAGCAGCGAGTACTGCGCCATCAGTGTACTTAAAACTGATTCCTGGAGAGTGTTTCTTGCTCTCCTCTGTGATCGCAATGCCTATAAATTCGCTAGGAAGAATAGCGTAATTACAGTTAAAGCAATCGCAAGATTTTGTTCCGAGTGTGGCTTTCTATTTTCCTTTTCCAGTATCCATTCATGTTGTAGAATTACTGCATCAAAGTGTGTGGAATCTTAGAACGTTCTCTTATGATCACATTGTATATTGTCTTCCGAGTCTCCATTTTAACAATAATTACAACACAACATGAAATTGTAGCGTAGCAGTTCTTGAACAATGCACAAAGAATAATTATTACTATCTCCAATAAAATCATAGCAGCGAGTGTTCATTCGAAGTTGTAAAAACATACATGAGGAGATACAAAGTACTGGACTCCATACTCAAGAACTCGAGAACAACAGAATTAGAGCGGCTATTATGTCGGAGGACGAGAACTGTTTCCTCGGTGAATGGAACCCGGCAGACCGTGATACTTGAATGCAGGCTGGAAAATACGGGCGATGGTAGCGCATTTCATTGCAGAGAAATGGTGGGTACCCGTCGTGTGGGACTGAGGTGCGGATACAACGGAGTGAGGGAAGGGTATCGTGTTGATCATGCCTCCCCCCAAAGAATAAAGGAAAATTAGAAAAGCATAGTATTAATCACTGAAAGAAATTAATTATTATGATAATTTCGATACATTATGTATATATTCTTTTCGTTATTATTGAAGTCCTAAGATTTTTGGCATGTTAACTGTGGATGTGACGGTAAGTTATACTGTATTTGGGGTGGGAGGGAAGGTGGGGAAGACAGAAAAAAAAGTAGGATCCGTGCCTAATGAAACTCTACATCTCAGAGTTAGTGCGGAACTGAGATTTTCATGTGCCGCCGTGTTAAGGGGTTACCATGATAATTCGTGATTCCACTAAAACGAACGTGGACGGAGTCAAATGCCGCGGGCAACAATGTGTTGATGGATTGGATCGCTGTTGACTACCGCGGATACTTAAGGAGGGATGGGGGTATCGCAGTGCACCATATCGTTCGCTAGGTCAGCGCTGGACAGTAACAATCGGTCAGCAGCCAGAGGTCTAGAGCCAGCTTTGCTACATGCTGATGACAGAGAATAAATAAATTGTAAATAACGAGGCTGGCATTTCATTTGCCAATAAGGCGCTGTTCATACATCTGCTGGAGTACAGGTGGTGAACAAAACTATGGATGCACCAAGAACTCAATACATTACCTTGCTTAATACGGTGTAAAAAGCTGTTGACAATAAAATCAGCACCCAGTCATCTTGGGATGGATCAATACAGGCCCTGTGTGGTTTTCAACTGAATCTTATACCACTATTCTTGCAGAATAGTGGCAAGTCCAGTTGTAGACTTCTCTTCAATATAGACCACAACGGCTCAACAATATTGAGATCTGGTGACCGGTAACCGGGCAGGTGTGACAGTTTATCCTCGTGCTCATGAGACGAATCCTAATCGATGGGAACTGTGTGAATAGGGCTCCCACGTTTTGGAACACAGAATCACCATTGGTGAACAAATATTGTATCATGGGATGGATCTGATCCGCTAAATGGTTGCGTAAGACCAGGCAGTAATGCGACCTTGCAGAGTAGCCATGGTGTCCATGAAATATCCTGATGTGGCAATCCAGATGATCACTCAGCCCCGACATGTGGCACTCTTGGGAGATAAAACTCTGTCAGAAGTTGGAAACAATGTGAAACAAGACTCATTCAACCAAATATGGGAATAATGTCATTGGACACAAAACGGCACTAGAACGGAGTTTTCGTTCTGAGAAGGTTCGCTTTGACATTTGGAACTCTCCACGTTCTGCAAAACCTTCTGGGTTTGATGAAAATCGTTTAAAAGCATTAATCCGCAATGATCCAAGTCAGGTACTCGAGAACTGGCAAACGTGATGAACTGTGATCATTCCACCATCGTGTGTCATTTGCATACAATGGGGAAGTTTCGGAAATTGGATGTATGAGTACCACATGCTCTAAGCCAAAATTCCAAAAATCAGTGGGTGGCCATATGTGCATCTCTGCTCTCTCGTCACAAATTGGCTATTGAACAACACCTACCATTATTATCCGGTACTGGTGACGAGAAATGGTGTTTTTACGCTAAAATAAGGAAAGGAAAGGAATGGTTGAGCCCAAATAAAGCAGCAACTCCCCGCATAAAGACCTGAACTCATCCACAAAAGATAAAGTTATCCATCAGGTAGCACAGCGGGCCGAGCGGTTCTAGGAAGAAAGCGCAGGTCGTTCCCATTTTCAAGAAGGGTCATAAATCAGATGCGAATAAGTATAGGCCTATTTCGCTTACGTCAATCTGTTGTAGAATAATGGAACATGTTTTGTGTTCTCGTATTATGACGTTCTTAGATAATACAAATCTCCTTCATCATAACCAACATGGATTCCGCAAACAGAGATCATGTGAAACTCAGCTCGCCCTATTTGCCCAAGAAATTCACAGTGCCGTAGACACTGGCGAGCAGATTGATGCCGTATTCCTGGACTTCAGGAAGGCATTTGATACGGTTCCGCACTTACGTTTAGTGAAAAAAATACGAGCTTACGGAATATCGGACCAGGTTTGTGATTGGATTCAGGATTTCCTAGAAGAAAGAACACAACATGTCATTCTTAACGGTTCAAAATCTGCAGATGTAGAGGTAATTTCGGGAGTACCGCAGGGAAGCGTGATAGGACCTTTATTGTTTACAATATACATAAATGACTTAGTTGACAACATCGGTAGCTCCGTGAGGCTATTTGCAGATGACACGGTTGTCTACAAGAAAGTAGCAACATCAGAAGACTCGTACGTACTCCAGGAGGACCTGCAGAGGATTAATGCATGGTGCGACAGCTGGCAGCTTTCCCTAAACGTAGATAAATGTAATATAATGCGCATACATAGGGGCAGAAATCCATTCCAGTACGATTATGCCATAGGTGGTAAATCATTGGAAGCGGTAACGACCGTAAAATACTTAGGAGTTACTATCCGGAGCGATCTGAAGTGGAATGATCACATAAAACAAATAGTGGGAAAAGCAGGCGCCAGGTTGAGATTCATAGGAAGAATTCTAAGAAAATGTGACTCATCGACGAAAGAAGTAGCTTACAAAACGCTTGTTCGTCCGATTCTTGAGTATTGCTCATCAGTATGGAACCCTTACCAGGTTGGATTAATAGAAGAGATAGACATGATCCAGCGAAAAGCAGCGCGATTCGTCATGGGGACATTTAGTCAGCGCGAGAGCGTTACGGAGATGCTGAACAAGCTCCAGTGGCGGACACTTCAAGAAAGGCGTTACGCAATACGGAGAGGTTTATTATCGAAATTACGAGAGAGCACATTCCGGGAAGAGATGGGCAACATATTACTACCGCCCACATATATCTCGCGTAATGATCACAACGAAAAGATCCGAGAAATTAGAGCAAATACGGAGACTTACAAGCAGTCGTTCTTCCCACGCACAATTCGTGAATGGAACAGGGAAGGGGGGATCAGATAGTGGTACAATAAGTACCCTCCGCCACACACCGTAAGGTGGCTCGCGGAGTATAGATGTAGATGTAGATGTAGATGTTTAGTCTGGAACCGCGCGACCGCTACGGTCGCATGTTCGAATCCTGCCTCGGGCATGGATGTGTGTGATGTCCTTAGGTTAGTTAGGTTTAAGTAGTTCTAAGTTCTAGGGGACTGATGACCACAGAAGTTAAGTCCCATAGTGCTCAGAGCCATTTGGTAGCACAGCGACGGTGTTGTGTGCAACGAATTGCTTCGCTCAGGTGTAACCATCACTGTTGACATTCCCTGAGGTGTAATCACCACTTCTGACATTTATTGTCAACAACTATGCATCCAAGAACGACGACCATGAAGACTGAGTGAAGTGACGCTACTCCCTAGATAACGCCAGCATTCTGCTATACTGAAAAAAAAACCTACACAGGGTTTTGTTGGAAACTCATTCCGCACCCCTCTTATTCAGCTCATCTTACACCCTCAGATTTTCACGTTTTCCGCTCTCTGTCGAGCACCCCGAACATGGCCTTAAAATCACGTGATTTCTACAATCGCTGAATTGAAAAGTTGTCCCAGCGGTGGCAGAATGTTGTAAATAGTGAAGGAGAATATATTATTGATGACTAAAGGGACCCTTGTCTGCATCTGTTATGTTAATTAAACTTGTGGAAAAAAACCTACGCACTTATGCACCAACCTAATACAATACCATTCAGCCACTCTGAAGCTTCGACAATAGTGTTCAAATGGTTTGAACAACACTTCTCGGACATGAGTGTACTAATGCAGCCTCATAGCAGTCCTGACCTGAGTGTTATTGGACACATCTGGGACGGCATCGAGATAGATATCCTCGCGTTGTATCGAGCTCCGTTCAATATCATTGAAGCCTGGGTGATGGTTGTGTGCTCGTAGATGAGATTGGTTTCGATATCTTCTGTGTGACAATGAGTCCAATGCAAGGACGTGTCGCCATGTTACATGCTAGTAGATAGGTGTGTTTCATTCAGTACCTCATGAGGTTATAAGCATTGCGTCAAGTTTTCAGTAGCTGCAGAGCTAAACCTATGAACATTTTGGATAAATACGTAGGAGTAACACATTGGCGACTACTCAGCAGTTTTTCTTTTGACTTCATTTTTAATTCCCTACTGCTTACTGTCACCAGCAGCACGCGTTCCCAACCAAGATATCGCTGGGAGAGTGAACTCCGTCTTAAACCTCCAGTAACACTACACGTACGTATGTGGATACCGCCATATTTTATATATTTTATGCGCATCTGATACCAAAGGCGCTGACGCTCATGAAGGTTATGTTGATTGTTTCTTACACAGAGGCCCGAATACAAGGAATTTTTTGTGTTTTCACGGAATAGCTTGATATTGTTGATGATCTCGGGAAACACGTTTCTTTGGAGCATATAAAAGAATTCAGCCGAGAATGATGCTGCAGACGTTCAATAACGAGAAAAGAGATGTGTGACAAAAAGTACACCAAATGAAACCCTGTACGGCCGGTGTGGCTGAGCGGTTCTAGGCACTTCAGTCTGGTACCACGCGACCGCTCTGGTCACAGGTTCGAATCCTGCCTCGGGCATGGGTGTGTGTGATGTCCTTAGGTTAGTTATGTTTAAGTAGTTCTAAGTTCTAGGGGACTGATGACCTCAGATGTTAAGTCCCATAGTGCTCAGAGCCGTTAAACCCTGTACGTGGTTTTGGCTGCGTCGTATAATAGTTTGGTGGAAACTGAACAAGTGTGGCTTTTACATTACCGCCAGTACAGCCAAACTACTCAAATGCAGTCGAGAAGTTGTTACAGATCGATGATGGATATCAGAGCGGCTATTCAATAATTTAACTACTTTCGTTCGTAGTGACTTCATCCATATCCATTGATCACACCGATACTACGATTTAAACAACATGTAAATTTTCATATCTTCTCCTTCATTGACCAGTTTTACCCAAATTCATAACTGCAACAAATACAGAACAAAAATTTAACGGCCGTAGTTGAAAGAAACGTAAATCATCTGACTAGTGATTGTTTGAACGATTCGCTGCATGTTTGGACTCTTCAGAAGTACGGAGATCGGGATAATTTCCCTGTAACACATTTACATGTCACGCAGATGTATTGTCACTGATGCAAGCTTTTCACATACTGAACCTCTAACTACTATTGCAATTTAAAGCTCCAATGAATAGCGTTTACCTCAGAAATGCGATTTCTCACTGTTGACAGCAGTGTCATTTTTGAGAATAAATTCCACATAATATTTTAGAATGATTCATATTCAGCGAGCTCGCATTGTCAGAATGAGAATAGCAACCGAAAATGTGACTCAGAGGATAAAGTAGGTAATTGTGTACAAAAAATCTCATTTTTCCCCAAATGAAGGTGTATGTAAATTCTCTAAAGTAATGTAGTCACATTCTGTGAATAACCATGGACAAAAGTAAATTACTTGTGTTACTGTAAGATAATTTATTGTAAGCTGAAGAGACGAAGAGGATGACGTTGAGGAATCTGTGATGTATAAGACGGTTCCTCAGCTCTAGCATCACGGACACACTCAGACTGGTAACGCATGAAAAGTACTTGAACCACAATGAAATCGATCGAAGCGGAAATACGATATCCTATGATTACTTGACGAGATGTGCTCAATAGAGCTGCCAGAAGACACGGCTTCGTCGTTTGTCGATGTAATTCAGTTCTCTTACAGTATCGTTCGCAGCGTTGCTTATGTCGCAACCGTGTTGTGGGTCGAGGTGTAAAATTTCGAATGGTCGTATGTGAAGAGCAAATATCGTCTCCTAGCACACGAATGGTAATCGTTTTAACCATAGCCTGTTTAAACAATGTTTTGCAAGGAACTAAAGAAAGTGCACCTTTTATCAGAACATCCTCAGGGTTCATATTCCATACCTTCTGAAAAGATGATCACGTTATATTACTATCATTTTAATTATTCATTTTCAGTGATAACAGCAGTTACCAAAAGTTTGCCGCATATCTGCTGTTGATCTGTGTGTTGCATATTTGTAGCACACGCTATCAAAGATAGATCGCCATATGCCATATTTAATAAACTAATACTACACATAATTTGATTATATCATTACTGGTACACATTATTCGCTATGGTGTTAAAGACCGTTCTTTTCTGACAACTTAAGAGAGGAGAAGTCAAAGCTTTGCAGCTAATTTACAAATTTTGTATAGGGTCGTTTGCTGAGTTCTTTCGTACATTGAACCCTTGGCCTCCAGTGCCAACTGTTGACAACATTGTTAAATAATCTGTGGCTTCTTGACCATACGGTTTCAATTCCAGTAGCAATAAGACACAGAACATGCGTATAGCAACGAATAAAGGAAACTTAGATAACAAAGAGTAAGCCATGATTACTGTTACCGTTCGGTATAGTACACACAGACAACGAAATATACAGGGTGTGAATTTTAAGTTGAAAAACCAGAATAACTCAAAAAATAAGCTTCACACGAAAAAATGTGTAGAATCCAAAGTTGACTATTTTCGAGGGGGCATCTGCTGGTGCTAAATTTAGCCCGCCACTCCAGCCCCCTGCGGGTGGGGCGGGAGGCAACTCCAAAATTTCAAATGGGAACCCCCATTTTTTATTGCAGAATCAGATTCTACATAAAAAACTACGTACATTTTGTCTTAAATATTTGTTTTGATTCTTGGTAGTTGGCGCTGTAATTCAAGAAAATCCATGCTTCATTTTTGCGTGGAAAATGGTTATGGATAAATAAAAAATACGTATTTACTTCGTAAATTTTGATTCGCTGAAACTAAAACTCTCCCTTTCTCCTCGTAGGGTGGCGTTTGAGAGAGAGAAATTAGAGTTTTACAAATGTTGACCCAAATATTAATTTTTTCCACAGATTATTATATAAACAAACAAAC
The DNA here is from genome assembly GCF_021461395.2 of Schistocerca americana. Lineage (NCBI taxonomy): Eukaryota > Metazoa > Arthropoda > Insecta > Orthoptera > Acrididae > Schistocerca > Schistocerca americana. The sequence goes on from NC_060130.1 coordinate 695,271,286, forward strand.
AATCACAGTCCTAACACTCCTTAAAGGCCCAACGGTACCGACCGGTTGCCACGTCGTCCTCAGACCTTGGGCCTCACAGGATGCGCAGGATGCAGAGATGGAGGGGCGTGTGATCAGCACACCGCTCTCCTGGCTGTTGTCAGGTTTTGCGACAGGTGTCGCTACTTCTCAGTCAGGCAGCTCCTCAACTGGCCTCACAAGGGGTGAGACATTCCACTTGCCTACAGCACTTCGGAGACCCAGACAGTGACCCATCTAAGTGCTAGGTAAGCCCGACAGTGCTTATCTTTGGTGATCTGACAGGAGCCGTTGTTACCACTGCCGCAAGGCTGTTGGCTACATTGATATATGAAAAGGTGAACTGAAGGCTTAAATATGTTAGAAGGGGTTAGGGAAAATGTAATGTATCTACACTCCTGGAAATGGAAAAAAGAACACATTGACACCGGTGTGTCAGACCCACCATACTTGCTCCGGACACTGCGAGAGGGCTGTACAAGCAATGATCACACGCACGGCACAGCGGACACACCAGGAACCGCGGTGTTGGCCGTCGAATGGCGCTAGCTGCGCAGCATTTGTGCACCGCCGCCGTCAGTGTCAGCCAGTTTGCCGTGGCATACGGAGCTCCATCGCAATCTTTAACACTGGTAGCATGCCGCGACAGTGTGGACGTGAACCGTATGTGCAGTTGACGGACTTTGAGCGAGGGCGTATAGTGGGCATGCGGGAGGCCGGGTGGACGTACCGCCGAATTGCTCAACACGTGGGGCGTGAGGTCTCCACAGTACATCGATGTTGTCGCCAGTGGTCGGCGGAAGGTGCACGTGCCCGTCGACCAGGGACCGGACCGCAGCGACGCACGGATGCACGCCAAGACCGTAGGATCCTACGCAGTGCCGTAGGGGACCGCACCGCCACTTCCCAGCAAATTAGGGACACTGTTGCTCCTGGGGTATCGGCGAGGACCATTCGCAACCGTCTCCATGAAGCTGGGCTACGGTCCCGCACACCGTTAGGCCGTCTTCCGCTCACGCCCCTACATCGTGCAGCCCGCCTCCAGTGGTGTCGCGACAGGCGTGAATGGAGGGACGAATGGAGACGTGTCGTCTTCAGCGATGAGAGTCGCTTCTGCCTTGGTGCCAACGATGGTCGTATGCGTGTTTGGCGCCGTGCAGGTGAGCGCCACAATGAGGACTGCATACGACCGAGGCACACAGGGGCAACACCCGGCATCATGGTGTGGGGAGCGATCTCCTACACTGGCCGTACACCACTGGTGATCGTCGAGGGGACACTGAATAGTGCACGGTACATCCAAACCGTCATCGAACCCATCGTTCTACCATTCCTAGACCGGCAAGGGAACTTGCTGTTCCAACAGGACAATGCTCGTCCGCATGTATCCCGTGCCACCCAACGTGCTCTAGAAGGTGTAAGTCAACTATCCTGGCCAGCAAGATCTCCGGATCTGTCCCCCATTGAGCATGTTTGGGACTGGATGAAGCGTCGTCTCACGCGGTCTGCACGTCCAGCACGAACGCTGGTCCAAGTGAGGCGCCAGGTGGAAATGGCATGGCAAGCCGTTCCACAGGACTACATCCAGCATCTCTACGATCGTCTCCATGGGAGAATAGCAGCCTGCATTGCTGCGAAAGGTGGATATACACTGTACTAGTGCCGACATTGTGCATGCTCTGTTGCCTGTGTCTATGTGCCTGTGGTTCTGTCAGTGTGATCATGTGATGTATCTGACCCCAGGAATGTGTCAATAAAGTTTCCCCTTCCTGGGACAATGAATTCACGGTGTTCTTATTTCAATTTCCAGGAGTGTATGTATCTGTGAAAGCAGTCACATACATCAAAAAAAGTTTTGCATCACCCTGGTCCCAGAACTCCTGAAGATAGACGTTGACTGTGGACATTATTTCACAGACACAGTCACTTTGATTGTTCAGAGCCGGCCGCTGTGGCCAAGTGCTTCCAGGCGCCTCAGTCTGGAACCCCACTGCTGCTACAATCACAGATTCGAATCCTGCCTCTGTCATGGATGTGTGTGATGTCCTAAGGCTAGTTAGGTTTAAGTAGTTCTAAGTCTAGGGGACTGATGACCTAAGATGTTAAGTCCGATAGTGCTTAGAGCCATTTGAACCATTTATGACTGTTCAGAGATGTCACTAAATCTGCCTACGGATGTAAGCAACCATGCTTGAGCAGTGCCTATCACACGGAGGGTGTCCGACAGCCGATCAGTTCCATGAGGTGCCGAACGTTAGCCAGTGTCCAGGGACCACTTGGCTGGGAATTCCATGGTGACGCTGTGTCGATGAAGGAGACATGTGGGGAGTGCCAAAGATGGCAGACTTTGCGAAACCTTAATGGCAGCCGTATCACAGTTTCTACAGAAATTAGTAGTAGCCAGATGGATCTTAACACCTCAAAAAGAAACACGTACATTACCATTATTTGCATGACGATTCTGATGGTGTGCTCAGATTTGCAATATCTGTATTAGTTTAAAGTTTAGTATCTGACTGTAAATTATACAAGTAACACCCAGCAACGAATTTCCTAAATCTAAACGGTCGACGTGTCTTTAGAAAGCTATTAGTATAAACCTAAATTTGTATAAATTAAAGGCATTTAACTTGAATAGTACATGAGTTATTGCAGGTCAAAGCGGCCGATTACTATCGACCACATCAGGGCATAAGTACTCCACAGTTACACGAAAAAACGGCAGCAGCATGCTTATAAATATATTTATTCGTCTATGTCTTTGTTTATATCCTATAGAAACTATTCATGAAGAAACTGATTAAATATTTATTGTGTTTTAGAAAGCACAGGTACTTTAGGCTACTGGACTACCTTTTGTTTCTGTTCCTTTGATTTGTTTATGCATTTAATTATGTGTGTTAGAGCATGTTTATGGTCCAGCCATAGGAATGTTAATTAATTTCAAGTTATTTAATTGTAAATCCTGTATTTCGAATGTGTTTCAAAATGTTTGTGAGTGTGTGTTGGCTTGGAGACATGACGGCTGCGCTATCGCGAATTACAAAATGGTTCAAATGGTTCTGAGCACTATGGGACTTAACATCTGAGGTCATCAGTCCCCCAGATCTTAGAACTAGTTAAACCTAACTAACCTAAGGACATCACAAGCATCCATGCCCGAGGCAGGATTCGAACCTGCGACCGTAGCGGACTTGCGGTTCCAGACTGCAGCGCCTTTAACCGCACGGCCACTTCGGCCGGTCGCGAATTACAGCACTCGTTATTAGGGGAGGTGACTACCGAAGTAAGTGGAGGGGGTGTTTGGACAGTGCGGCGTGAGGGACGGTACGGGAGTCGCACAGGACACGGCGAGTCCGGGGCAGTACGGCGCACGGTCGCGGGAGAAACTTGGAGAGTGCGGAGCGGTTTGAGCGTGGTCGCGGTGGATAGAAATACTTCGGAGTGCCGAATTGGGCAATTGTGAGATTTCCGAGATTTCTACAGTGAAGACGTTGTGTGCGTTAGGAAGTGAATGTCTCGTGAGCTATGTTGTTGTTCATAGCTAATTACGTGCAGTAGGAGTCTATTGTTTCCCTGTTATTCAACTTATATTTTGTTTAATTGCTGGACCATCGACACCATTAAGTGTTTTGCAGAAATATACCACTTTCTCAAAAGTACTTCTACTATCGCACTCATTATTTAAAGTCGCTAAGATAGTACCTGTAGATTTTATTTCATTTCAATCCTTTCATTTATAAATTTCTGCGTTACATTCGCAATTGCCAAGTGACAGGAATCTTCGACCATTCATTTCATGTGTATATTCGTATTGTATACTGTAGACTTAACAGTATTTGGCTTGTAATGTGGCAACTACGTATCCGAGCCCCTAGACAACGATTCCAGCCAAAACTTTTAATATTTCAATTCCGAGTCAGAGTATACGTAGTTGTGGGCCACCACCACATTATTTCATCCTTATTTGAAAGCCCGCAAGCTCTCAACAAAGGAAGTGTCCAGGTGTCTTGGAGTGAACCAAAGCGATATTGTTCGAATTTGGAGGAGATACAGAGAGACAGGAACTGTCGATTACATGCCTCGCTCAGGCCGTCCGCGGGCTACTACTGGAGTGGACAACGGCTATCTACGGATTATGGCTCGGAGGAACCCTGACAGCAACGCCACTATGTTGAATAATGGATTTCGTGCAGCCGCAGGACGTCGTGTTACGACTCAAACTGTGCGCAATAGGCTGCATGATGAGGAACTTCAGACGTCCATGGCGAGGTTCATCTTTGCAACTACGACACCATGCAGCGCGGTACAGATTAGCCCAACAACATGCCGAATGGACCGCAAGAATTGCCATCGCGTTCTCTTCACCGATGAGTGTCGTATATGCTTTCAACGATACAACCATCGGAGACGTGTTTGGAGGCAGCCCGGCCATTCTGAACGCCTTAGACACACTTTCCAGCGAGTGCAGCCAGGTGGAGGCTCCCTGCTGTTTTGGGGTGTCATTATTTGAGGCCAAAGTACGCCGCTGGTGGTCACAGAAAGCGCCGTAGTGGTGTCAGCCAACTCGAGAGCAGCACTAGAGACAAAAGGCACGCAACTGCTTCGGAAAATTAACACCTGGTGCAAAGAAAATAAATTAAAAATAGCTCTCACTAACACTGTATATTTACTGCTCAGAGGGACACTACAGGGCAATCCAGTTATAGAAAATGGTTCAAATGGCTCTGAGCATTATGGGTATCAGCTGTGGTCATCAGTCCCCTAGAACTTAGAACTACTTAAACCTAACTAACCTAAGGACATCACACACATCCATGCTCGAGGCAGGATTCGAACCTGCGACCGTAGCGGTCGCGCTGTTCCAGACTGTAGCGCCTAGAACAGCTCGGCCACCCCGGCCGGCGCTTAAGAGAGGGACTGGCTCAAGAAAGTCACCGATATTACGGGAAAAAACATTATGAGCAAAACACAAATGAAACAATAGCGGATTCAAACATGGCACAGAGAGTGGGATGCATCCGAAAAGGTTCGCCGAGTATACTCTTTCTTTCCTGATGTACGCGAAAATCTACAACTGAAACATGTCGACCCAAGCCGGGGGATGGTCCATTTCCTGACAGGCCACGGGCCGTATTCGGTACATTTAAACCGTATGGGACTAACTAACGATGAAGTATACTCATGCGGAGAAACTGGGACACTGCTGTGCAACACGCTAGCACAAGTGAGACCTATCCAGAACGACAATGACATCGTCAGAATAATACATAATCCCGATGACTGGAACACAATAAATAGCGTAGCCGATAATTTATCGAACACCCTGCACGAAGAATACAATCGCCAATACCCATATGGTAGGAGGCGTAGACATGCACAAACAACAAACAACGTGGAAGGAAACAAACTCGACCACAGATTTTTGAAACCGAGGAAGGAACACTAAGTGATCATAACTCAGAAGGGATCAACACGTAAGCCACGCGGGATTAGCGAACCGGTCTAAGGCGCTGCAGCCATGGACTGTGCGGCTGGTCCCGGAGGAGGTTCGAGTCCTCCCTCGGGCATGAATGTGTGTGTTTGTCCTTAGGATAATTTAGATTAAGTAGTGTGTAAGCTTATGGACTGATGACCTTAGCAGTTGAGTCCCATAGGATTTCACGCAAATTTGAACATTTGGATCAACATGTAAAGGACCAAAACCAACAATGCGTGACACTGCATGCCACAACACAGTCACAGACAACACAACAATCACAAAACAAATGAACACCGGCACCACATAGTAAGTCTGTAGTAATAAGGTAATGTCGCTTGAGAGGAGAAAGCTCGAAGAACTTTTATTCCGAGGCTCCTCCTCCCCAATGACATCCTGCATAGTGTTTAAAATATACTGCACACAAGCAGTAATGTATTGCTCGTCTTATTGTGTGCAGACAGAAGTATATTATCTTCTCTATTCAAAGCTACAATCAATGAATTTTATATATCAGTAATGTATTAAGTTATTTAAGGAATTACGCATTCAAGTAGCAATGAACTACATTCTATTTCTATTAACAAATTACAAACATAAGTGTATTTCTCATGTAACGCTAAAATTTATGTATTCCATGTATGAAGTGCTCAGTCAGTATTTAATCTGTATAATCTGTGTAAACATACTTTAGCACAAACAATTTCAGATGAAAATAGCTCGAGTTGGTACCGAGACCTTCTCATCTGAAATAGGTACAAATAGGCCATTATCAACTAACATGTTACTTAGACTATATTACACATCCAAATACAGCATATCACTTCCCTCTATATACTGCAAATTATTTTCATCACACTCATAGTATTACATTTTTTAAAATTTTTCTTTGACATTTGCGTTATATAAATTATATTCTCATCAACTAGGTACTAACAAATTATATGGACTCATTTTAACAGTTGTTAAGCATTCAATTCGCTGTAACCTCAGAGAACTCTTTATATATTCTGTTCTTTATATTATTTTAAAAAAGCATGAACAACTGTATACCAATAAGACTGTAACAGTGAGAAGTCATTGCTGTTAGATTAAGAAGCATCCGACCCACCCTACATTTCAAGGTGGTGGGTTACACTGTACTGTTAATGAAATAAATAAATAAGCACCAGAATAGGCGGCTTTCAAACCGTAACATCCAAACCGGCCAAATTCAAAGGCTTATGGTCGCACTGAGCAGTGATCGGCGACGATGGAAGCCTTCACGAACTGGTGTACGGCAACGAAGAAACCGGGCCGATCACAGCCCAGGCTCGAACATTCGTCACATTAGGGAAGTGGCCGCCAGAAGGGTCACCCAGTAGGGGATAGAGCAGTGTTAAGGCACCAAGTCGTCTGCATACGGGTTGTTGCCAGCTGCTCCTTGAGATGTAGTCCCTGGCAGGTGACTGGATCCGTAGTCTGGCATTACAGTGGTCTCCACATAGAACTCAGCAGCTGACGGATACTTCGGTGGTTAGCATCACTTCTACACCTCGATACGGTCGTTCACGGAGAATTCTGGAGAGTATCTGAGAATGAGTATCTGATTTGGCGGAGGGGATCTGCCTTATGAGTCTAATGACTAATACTTCTCCATCAGCAGGAGCCCCAGTAGGCTGTCGCAGTTGGGTTTCGCTATTGGTGGCGATGACTTTATTCATTCTGATTTTCCTTTCTCCTGAAGGAGCTTAGTCTGACCTCTAGTATTGTCCAATTTCACCCTTTAGATGACTCTCATCTTCGGCTTAGTCAGCTTTCTGAATGAGCGTTCTTTAGTTCTGAATATACAGTCTTGTGAAATGGTGTCCAGTCTTCAGGCTGCCGTTCATCACACCCAACAGAGTAGTAGGGTAACAGCACGCACGGGGGAATACAGATAGTGATTTTTTCTTCCGCTCAGTATATGAATGGAACTGGACCGAAAATCGACATTTTTGTACAATGTACCCTCTATCACACACTGTATAGTGATTTGAGGAGTTTGCATGCAGATGTGTAGTGCAATCGAACACTCCTCACACGGTCACTATCATCCATCTAAATCAAGAGTATCTTGCCTTATCTTAGACGCCGGAGGAGAGGTGATACTACGGTGTGCTGAGGTCTGCATTAAATTGTCACCATGAGGTCAGTGAGCTGCTCTTTCATTGTGTACAGCAGCCTTATCCATTAGGTACATACGGGTTAGGTTTGGTTACGTAAACGCATATAACTTGAATTATTGTTCATATTCAAATAATACTGACGAAAGAAAAGCCGAGAGAAGACTGTACAGTGCATTTCACTGTTTCCAGATCGACTGAGTGCAGTTGATCGACGTGTGCGTGTGCTCGCTCTGTTGCCACATCAATGTCTCTTCCTGTGACCCCCTAGCGGCGCGTTTGCGACCTCAGCTTTCTTCCACGGACCGCACCCTCTTACACAGGCAATGACGTTACGATAGTTTCACTACTTTTTACAGTATCCTGTTCGTTTCTTTTTGAATGTATCTTATAATACTGAAGGTTTAAGGCGAAGATTCACGACTTTCAAAACAAAACAAAAAATTATATTAATTCAATGATCAACCACTGAAACCTCATCTGTGGGGTTCAGACTCACGCTCCACTCTATGAGTTGCTCTTGGAATTTTTTTGCTTATGACACTGTTACATGGCAGAAATTTTCATAGCAACCATAAAACAAACTACATTGCTTTGTTACCTCACGATTGTGACTGTTAGTTGTCAGTAGTACTTAATAAAATTCAACTGTTAAAGAACATCAAGAAGGTTTTCTGTCATTACCATGTTCTGCCAAGTACCAGTGCACAATAAAAAAATAATGGTAGCCAAGTACTGTTTTTAAATACTTGTTTCAGTGATTAGTGATACATTACTGGTAATAGATCTCCTCCACCGCTTTGCGCTAGAGTAGTCTAATTTCTCCCTCCATACGTGGATGCATTCATTAATAATAGTGAACGTATTCTTTGTGACAATCACAACAAAACCAATGTATTCAAGACAGAACTGCCAAAATTAAAGGAATCCATCATTGTTCCTATTGTGTTGACCGAACTGCAATGGAACAGAATAACCTCTTAGAAATATTTCACAACAGTTAAGTTTCGTATATGTAGTAACTCAAAAATCAGATGGAATTATATAGATCACAATTGTTAGGTATATACACTGTATACTCTGGATCAGAATCTGGGGGATCCTTAAGGTAACAATGTGGAACACTAGAGAAACTCAAAAACTTGCCTCAAATCACACGAAAGTTTCGGCAGAAAGATAACATATTGAGATAAGTCAACACACATATCTTCATTAGTCTCCTTATCATCATATAGTCATTACGCATAGTAGACAGAGCGCAGCTACAAGGTTTCTCCTACACTGGATTCTATTAATTCTTCCTCATTGCTACCAATCATTGTGTATGTCTGCCAACAGAATGTCACTGATCCCACAATATTTTTTGATGTATACAGTGTCCTTCTTAGACCACGAAAAATACCAAGAAAATTAAACTAGCACATTCTAGCACAGCACTTTGTATGGAATAGTGTGCCTTAAGAGTTGGCTGGTTGATAGAAAAGGATGCAGGTACAAACTCAAAAATTGTTACATAAAAAATCCTCCTCGTGACTCTGATATTATCACCCATGATGAAATGCAGTGGTTGGGAAGGGAGTGAGACAGGGTTGTAGCCTCTCCCCCATGGTGTTCAATCTGTGTATTGAGCAAGCGGTAAAGGAAACGAAAGAAAAAATCGGAGTAGGTATTAAAATCCATGGAGAAGAAATAAAAACTTTGAGGTTCACCGATGACATTGTAATTCTTTCAGAGACAGGATAGGACTTGGAAGAGCAGTTGAACGGAATGGACAGTGTCTTCAAAGGAGGATATAAGATGAACATCAACAAAAGCAAAACGAGGATATTGGAATGTAGTCGAATTAAGTCGGGTGATGCTGAGGGAATGAGATTAGGAAGTGAGACACTTAAAGTAGTAAAGGAGTTTTGCTATTGGGGGAGCAAAATGACTGATGATGGTCTAAGTAGAGAGGATATCAAATGTAGACTGGCAATGGCTAGGAAAGCGTTTCTGAAGAAGAGAAATTTGTTAATATCGAGTATAGATTTAAGTGTCAGGAAGTCGTTTCTGAAAGTATTTGTATGGAGTGTGGCCATGTATGGAAGTGAAACGTGGACGATAAATAGTTTGACAAGCAGAGAATAGAAGCTTTCGAAATGTGGTGCTACAGAAGAAAGCTGAAGATTAGGTGGGTAGATCACATAACTAATGAGGAGGTATTGAACAGAATTGGGGAGAAGAGGAATTTGTGGCACAACTTGACAATAAGAAGGGACCGGTTGGTAGGACATGTTCTGAGGCATCAGGGGATCACAAATTTAGCATTGGAGGGCAGCGTGGAGGGAAAAATCGTAGAGGGAGACCAAGAGATGAAAACACTAAGCATATTCCGATGGATGTAGGTTGCAGTAAGTACTGGGAGATGAAGAGGCTTGCACAGGATAGAGTAGCGTGGAGAGCTGCGTCAAACCAGTCTCAGGACTGAGGACCACAACAACAACAACAAGACAGAGATGGAATGTCGATATCTTTAAAATACAATCTTTGCCACTAAATTAAAATTACTTCTCATAATAGATACCTATTTGGAATACAAAACATATGCAAGTTGCTTATCATAATATGCTAATATAATAGCAGGTCTCTGATCAGGAACGAAAATTCAAAATTTATACCTAAATAAAGTTGTTATAGCTCTAATTTGTAAGATTCCCAGCACAAAACTCAAACGGCATTACTGTCATCACTTCATTGTTGTATAAGAAGAAAAAAAAACACTTAAGTTCTCGATTACGTTTTAGGCACGAGTTTGACAGATATGTGTGTTGAAAATAACATTGTGATACTTGACATAAACATCGTATTTTTTGGGTTGCTGACGTATTTTTGCAGACATTTCGAACGTGCAAAAATACGTTGTGACACTTGGCAAGCATCACAGGACAATTTAGATTTGGGAAATAGTTAATTTAAGGGTCTATTCTGTCTTACACTAAGTATGGTGCAGTAATAGGACTATGTACATTCACAAGCCCCAGTTGGTTTTATTTCCCATTTTGAAGTTTTGCAGAGTAGTAGCTCAAGTAAAAGCCATTGTGGCAATCATGTATTTCTAATTTGTTAATTACATTCCACAAGCAAATGTTGCTTTTTGACTATTTATGGAGAGTACATATTATACTCATTCCACAGTAAATGCTGTATAGGTTCGAAAGAAATTTAAAGATGCGTGTTGTGTGTGTGTGTGTGTGTGTGTGTGTGTGTGTGTGTGTGTGTGTGTGATACGAAATTTAAAGGCCGATTGCTTTGAAAATAGTGCCAGTTCTGGTTAAGCTTACGAGCCTGGTGGTTCTAATTAAGGTGCAGCTACTCACGGAGGTCCAGTGTGGATTGTATTTACTGTAAGCAGTGCAACTTGGTAGAGATGCTAACGCGTTAATACGGAACCTATTTACCCCGGAAAAAGATTAGTTGCAGTTTTGTCCACCAGGTGCAAATCTGGCCCTGTACACTGTTTCTATGACCTTATGACACACACGCTGTCGTTTGACGAGCCATAACGTGAGTGAACAGTATAGCTATAGAGAAGAGAGACCGCTTACGGTTAGTAAACTGTTTTAAGTGAACGGCAGCAATTACTGTGCTGCATCGAGAGAGTATCACAGTCTGAAAGATCTGAGGAGAGGCCCGATGTCATTAAATGGTTTAAAGAAGATGATAATGAAATTAGAAAACACGGGTGAGCTAGTTGTGGCACCTGGAAGAGGAAGGCATCCTATTTCAGTGGAAGTTACTGACGAGGTTGCTGTTGCTGTGACGGACCATCCAGCACGAGTCCCGGGTAATGCTAGTGCTCGTGCAGTGTCACGAGGATTGACCGTACCATGGGCAACATAATGGGAAAGTTATGGGGTCTATGTTACACCGATAGCTGTACAAGATCCAAACAGAGCAGCAACTGAAATCTCGTGATCCGCAGCAACGTTCACAATGTATTCTTCGGTTTCTGGTACGGAACGAAGACGATGACTCGCTGCTGGACAATATTGTAGGGAATGACGAGACACGTTTTACACTAAGGGGTGCTGTGAATACACAGAACTGCCGAATTTGGAGTACCGTTAAACCGCGTGTTCAGCACGAAGAGCCATTTGTGACTGTGTGGTGTGGATTCGCAAGCACCTTTATTATCGGTCTCTTGTTCTTTCAAGAGCATACACCCAGGGTCTGTCGGGTGTAGCGCCACGTACGTTATCGGAACCTGCTTGTACAGCATGTGATTCATCTACATCTACATCTACATTTATACTCCGCAAGCCACCCAACGGTGTGTGGCGGAGGGCACTTTACGTGCCACTGTCATTACCTCCCTTTCCTGTTCCAGTCGCGTATGGTTCGCGGGAAGAACGACTGTCTGAAAGCCTCCGTGCGCGCTCTAATCTCTCTAATTTTACATTCGTGATCTCCTCGGGAGGTATAAGTAGAGGGAAGCAATATATTCGATATCTCATCCAGAAACGCACCCTCTCGAAACCTGGCGAGCAATCTACACCGCGATGCAGAGCGCCTCTCTTGCAGAGTCTGCCAATTGAATTTATTAAACATCTCCGTAATGCTATCACGGTTACCAAATAACCCTGTGACGAAACGCGCCGCTCTTCTTTGGATCTTCTCTATCTCCTCCGTCAACGCTATCTGGTACGGATCCCACACTGATGAGCAATACTCAAGTATAGGTCGAACGAGTGTTTTGTAAGCCACCTCCTTTGTTGATGGACTACATTTTCTAAGCACTCTCCCAATGAATCTCAACCTGGTACCCGCCTTACCAACAATTAATTTTATATGATCATTCCACTTCAAATCGTTCCGCACGCATACTCCCAGATATTTTACAGAAGTAACTGCTACCAGTGTTTGTTCCGCTATCATATAATCATACAATAAAGGATCCTTCTTTCTATGTATTCGCAATACATTACATTTGTCTATGTTAAGGGACAGTTGCCACTCCCTGCACCAAGCGCCTATCCGCTGCAGATCTTCCTGCATTTCGCTACAATTCTCTAATGCTGCAACTTCTCTGTATACTACAGCATCATCCCGAAAAGCCGCATGGAACTTCCGACACTATCTACTAGGTCATTTATATATATTGTGAAACGCAATGGTCCCATAACACTCCCCTGTGGCACGCCAGAGGTTACTTTAACGTCTGTAGACGTCTCTCCATTGATAACAACATGCTGTGTTCTGTTTGCCAAAAACTCTTCAATCCAGCCACACAGCTGGTCTGATATTCCGTAGGCTCTTACTTTGTTTATCAGGCGACAGTGCGGAACTGTATCAAACGCCTTCCGGAAGTCAAGAAAAATAGCATCTACCTGGGGGCCTGTATCTAATATTTTCTGGGTCTCATGAACAAATAAAGCGAGTTGGGTCTCACACGATCGCTGTTTCCGGAATCCATGCTGATTCCTACATAGTAGATTCTGGGTTTCCAAAAACGACATGATACTCGAGCAAAAAACATGTTCTAAAATTCTACAGCAGATCGACGTCAGAGATATAGGTCTATAGTTTTGCGCATCTGCTCGACGACCCTTCTTGAAGACTGGGACTACCTGTGCTCTTTTCCAATCATTTGGAACCCTTCGTTCCTCTAGAGACTTGCGGCACACGGCTGTTAGAAGGGGGGCAAGTTCTTTCGCGTACTCTGTGTAGAATCGAATTGGTATCCCGTCAGGTCCAGTGGACTTTCCTCTATTGAGTGATTCCAGTTGCTTTTCTATTCCTTGGACACTTATTTCGATGTCAGCCATTTTTTCGTTTGTGCGAGGATTTAGAGAAGGAACTGCAGTGCGGTCTTCCTCTGTGAAACAGCTTTGGAAAAAGGTGTTTAGTATTTCAGCTTTACGCGTGTCATCCTCTGTTTCAATGCCATCATCATCCCGGAGTGTCTGGATATGCTGTTTCGAGCCACTTACTGATTTAACGTAAGACCAGAACTTCCTAGGATTTTCTGTCAAGTCGGTACATAGAATTTTACTTTCGAATTCACTGAACGCTTCACGCATAGCCCTCCTTACGCTAACTTTGACATCGTTTAGCTTCTGTTTGTCTGAGAGGTTTTGGCTGCGTTTAAACTTTGAGTGAAGCTCTCTTTGCTTTCGCAGTAGTTTCCTAACTTTGTTGTTGTACCACGGTGGGTTTTTCCCGTCCCTCACAGTTTTACTCGGCACGTACCTGTCTATAACGCGTTTTACGATTGCCTTGAACTTTTTCCATAAACGCCGGCCGGTGTGGCCGTGCGGTTCTAAGCGCGTCAGTTTGGAACCGCGTGACCGCTACGGTCGCAGGTTCGAATCCTGCCTCGGGCATGGATGTGTGTGATGTCCTTAGGTTAGTTAGGTTTAAGCAGTTCTAACTTCTAGGGGACTGATGACCTCAGTAGTTAAGTCCCATAGTGCTCAGAGCCATTTTTTTTCCATAAACACTCTACGTTGTCAGTGTCGGAACAGAAATTTTCGTTTTGATCTGTTAGGTAGTCTGAAATGTGCCTTCTATTACTCTTGCTAACCAGATAAACCTTCCTCCCTTTTTTTATATTCCTATTAGCTTCCATATTCAGGGATGCTGCAACGGCCTTATGATCACTGATTCCCTGTTCTGCACTTAAAGAGTCGAAAAGTTCGGGTCTGTTTGTCATCAGTAGGTCCAAGATGTTATCTCCACGAGTCGGTTCTCTGTTTAATTGCTCGAGGTAATTTTCGGATAGTGCACTCAGTATAATGTCACTCGATGCTCTGTCCCTACCACCCGTCCTAAACATCTGAGTGTCCCAGTCTATATCTGGTAAATTGAAATCTCCACCTAAGACTATAACATGCTGAGAAAATTTATGCGAAATGTATTCCAAATTTTCTCTCAGTTGTTCTGCCACTAATGCTGCTGAGTCGGGAGGTCGGTAAAAGGAGCCAATTATTAACCTAGCTCGGTTGTTGAGTGTAACCTCCACCCATAATAATTCACAGGAACTATCCACTTCTACTTCAGTACAGGATAAACTACTACTAACAGCGACGAACACTCCACCACCGGTTGCATGCAATCTATCCTTTCTAAACACCGTCTGTACCTTTGTAAAAATTTCGGCAGAATTTATCTGTGGCTTAAGCCAGCTTTCTGTACCTATAACGATTTCAGCTTCGGTGCTTTCTATCAGCGCTTGAAGTTCTGGTACTTTACCAACGCAGCTTCGACAGTTGACAATTACAATACCGATTGCTGCTTGGTCCCCGCATGTCCTGACTTTGCCCCGCACCCGTTGAGGCTGTTGCCCTTTCTGTACTTGCCCAAGGCCATCTAACCTAAAAAACCGCCCAGCCCACGCCACACAACCCCTGCTACCCGTGTAGCCGCTTGTTGCGTGTAGTGGACTCCTGACCTATCCAGCGGAACCCGAAACCCCACCACCCTATGGCGCAAGTCGAGGAATCTGCAGCCCACACGGTCGCAGAACCGTCTCAGCCTCTGATTCAGACCCTCCACTCGGCTCTGTACCAAAGGTCGGCAGTCAGTCCTGTCGACGATGCTGCAGATGGTGAGCTCTGCTTTCATCCCGCCAGCGAGACTGGCAGTCTTCACCAAATCAGATAGCCGCCGGAAGCCAGAGAGGATTTCCTCCGATCCATAGCGACACAAATCATTGGTGCCGACATGAGCGACCACCTGCAGATGGGTGCACCCTGTACCCTTCATGGTATCCGGAAGGACCCTTTCCACATCTGGAATGACTCCCCCCGGTATGCACACGGAGTGCACATTGGTTTTCTTCCCCTCTCTTGCTGCCATTTCCCTAAGGGGCCCCATTACGCGCCTGACGTTGGAGCTCCCAACAACCAGTAAGCCCACCCTCTGCGACCGCCCGGATCTTGCAGACTGAGGGGCAACCTCTGGAACAGGACAAGCAGCCATGTCAGGCCGAAGATCAGTATCAGCCTGAGACAGAGCCTGAAACTGGTTCGTCAGACAAACTGGAGAGGCCTTCCGTTCAGCCCTCCGGAATGTCTTTCGCCCCCTGCCACACCTTGAGACGACCTCCCACTCTGCCACAGGTGAGGGATCAGCCTCAATGCGGGCAGTATCCCGGGCAACCACAGTCGTAGTCCGATCGGGGGATGCGTGGGACGAGCTGGCCGTCCCCGACAAACCCCCATCCGGACCCCCACAGTGATGCCCATTGACAACAGCCTCAAGCTGTGTGACCGAAGCCAACACTGCCTGAAGCTGGGAGCGAAGGGATGCCAACTCAGCCTGCATCCGAACACAGCAGTTGCAGTCCCTACCCATGCTAAAAACTGTTTTGCAAAGAACGTCTGAACTAATCTACAGAGAGCGCAAACAAATCGACAAAATTTAAACGGTTATTAAAATACAAGATTGCCTAGTAAATGCAGTAATGCTGCTACTTGCGCACTGCTGACACTGCTCGGCGGCGGAAGGAGACTACGCGAATTTACACTATTCAGGTACTAAAACGCGATGCTACAACTCTCAAATACTATAATACACCCGAAATTTATGAATTAAACAATGCAAGTACCAAAAACACGCAAAGAAATTAAGAATTAAACTATGTAACAAATGAGTGAGCTAGGAGTATACGACTTGCTGCAGTGTGGACGAGCGGAACTGTGGGGAAACACCTGTTTTCATTCACTCATGTCACTCGCCAAGATCGCGTTTGCCAGGGACACGTTCGGTGTCTAGCAGATTATCGGGTCGGAAGGCCAGTATACAAGAGCTCGTTAGTCAGATTCCACCGGAGCTTCTGCGAGTAACTGTTGATAATGTTGTTTTAAGGATGCAGCATCTAGTCGACGTCTGGGGTTGCTCGTACTGAACTATGTAAGCGGCTGTTACTAATAAAATCAACATTGTGCCTTTTTCACTTGTTTGACCTTCTCTGCCCGCGTCCCGTTCCTAATCCATTATATATGGAAACATTTCTGTATATCTTTCTTGCATTCACAGTGCCAGATTTACAAATGGTGGCCAAAACTGGAACAAATTTTTTCAGCCTTAGAATATCCACCAAGTTTCGCTGCCATAATGCAATTACAGCGCACAATCGGCCTCTGTGAGTAGCTGCAATTCAATTATAGCCACCCGGTATGTTTTCAACATAGAAATATTGTACTTGACGACATTTTATATATAAATTTTTGAACTTGGCGCCATTTTTACGCAATTAAAGTGGTTGGCTGCCTCATTTAAATATCTGCTTAAATACTGTGTTGTCATTGGCTACCTCATTTCAATACATGTTGATGTTCGGTAGAGAGTGAGACGGGGAAAAAGGGAGGGGGCAGTGAGGGAAACGGGGTGCAAGGCACAACAGGACTAGGTCGTCCATCTTGCATGTTTTTTAAAATTTCCCCCACCGTTATGGTCCATCTTGAAATTTACCATCACCGTAATCTTGCACCTTTTTTTTAAATTTCTCACCTCCAGCATTTTACATTTTCAAGTTTCCTGCCAGCATCTTCTTGGCATGCACGGGTACTGCAGTGCCAACTAGCGGTGGAAACTTGAACTCTGGGTCTAGGAATTTGTGGTCTTACTACTGACAGGTTCACATTTTCTGTGGAACAACCAATATGGAACAGGTCAGGAAAATTACGTGGCAGCTGCGATGTACTGCCAGAGAATGGAACCACGAGACAGCATTGTCTCTGGCACTGTATCTCAGTGAGGCATGACGCCGTTCTCTCTTCCCTTTCCCTTATTGTTCTCGGACTTTCTTCTGTTACCAAACCACACCTGTCATGACCCATCTGCCTGGTTTGTGACATATTCTACATCCCTAGGGTCCATCTGGCTGTATACTGTATGACTGAATTTACTGAATAACATCAAATTTTTTTCTTCATTTAAAACACTGTCTTCAGATGCTAACATTCCACGAAAGTTCTTAAGTCACGACTCTATACCAGCACAGTCGTTTAGAGTCATCTCTGTTGTAGCTACCATAGATGCAAAATAACACATGACAAACGAAGCAAAGAGGGCATAAAAAGCAGATCAGCAAAGGCAAAGAGAACATTCCTGTCCAAAAGGAGTCTACTATTTACGAGTATCAGCCTGAAGTTGAAGAAGAAATTTCTGAAGATGTATGTTTAGAGCACAGCTTTGTGTGGAAGTGTATCATGGACTATAGGTAAACCGAGAAAGAAGACAATCGTAACATTTCGGATGTGGCGTTATAGAAGGATGTTCAAAATTTGGTGGAATCATAAATTAAGAAATGAGGAGAATCTCCACAGAATCGGCAAGGAGAGGAAAATATGTAAAACATTGACAAAAACAAGGACAGGAAGATAGAACACGTGTTACGACATCAAGAAATAGCAATTTTGAGATTTATGTACCAAATAAGTTAATGAGAGACGGTACTGATCTTTCTTGGTACACAAAACAGGTCAGAACACTGTTGCAGGAGCAAGGAAAAAAACGTTCCTGATATAAAAAAGAACACAAACTCCCCATGACTGGTGATGTTCGGCAAGGCACGACACAATCAGTACCTTTGTCGCGCAACAGCAGTGGTAATGTTAGTGTTGACAGTGCTACAAAAACGGAGTTACTAAATTTGGTTTTCTGAAATTCCTTCACCAAAAAAAGACGAAGTAAGTATTTCAGAATTAGACTCAAGAACAACTGCCAACATGAGTAACTTACAAGTAGGTACCCTCGGTAAAGATAAAAAAATTCGGAAGACTTGATAAAGACAATTCTTTCAGTGAAGATTGTATACCAACTATGTTCCTTTCAGAGTATGCTGATGTAATAGCACCAGACGCAACGATCATTTACAAACGCTCGGTCGGCGAAAGATCCGTACCGCAAGACTGAGAAGTTTAGATAGGGTTTTAGAACATATACTGCCTTCATACATTATGAATTAACTCGAAGAAAACTATCTATGGCACACTGTACGAATTCAGAAAATTTCTCAAGTGTGCAACACATCTAACTCTTTATTCTCATGAGGCTGTGGGTGCTGTGGACAGGGGGATATCGAATTCCTTCCTTATTTCTAGATTCCCAGAACGCTTTTGATACCGTTACTCACAAGCGACTTCTAATGTAACTGCACGCCTATGGAGTAGTGTCTCTGTTACGCGTCTGTATTCTTGATTTCCTGTCAGAAAGGTCATAATTAGTAGCAACTGACGGAAAGTCGTACTGTAAAACATAAATAATATACGGCGTTTCCCAAGGCAGTTTTATAAGCCCTCTTCTGTTCCTAATGTATATTAATGATTCATGAGACAACCTGAGTAGCCCTCTTGAAATGTTAGCTGATGACGCGGTCACTTACCGTTTAGCAAAGTCATCAGGAGATCAAAACTAATTACAAAATGAATAACACGAGATATCTGTATAGTGCGAAAAGTTACCATCGACCCTCAATAATGGAGAGTATGAAGTCACGCACTTGACAACTGTGTGTATGTGTGTGTGAATGTCTAAGGGACAAAACTGCTTAGGTCATCGGTCCCTAGACTTACACACTACTTAAACTAACTTAAACCAACTTATGTTAAGAACAACACTCACACCCATGGCCGAGGGAGGACTCGAACCTCCGGCGGGAGGTGCCGCGCAGTCCGTGATATGACGCCTCAACGGCGCGGCCACTTGGCAACTAAAAGGAACAAGTTCAATTTTGGTCACACGATAAATCGCACAAATCTGAAGGCTGTCAGTTCAGCTAAATACCTAGGGATAACAATTACGAACAACTAGAACTGGAACAGTCGCATAGACTGTTTCATGGGTTAGGCGAACCGGAGACTACGTTTAATTGGCGGAACACTTAGAAAAAACAACCACCTAACATTAAGCTTATTCGTCCTCTGCTAGAGTGTTGATGTTCAAAGAAGGGCAGCTCGTCTTGTACAATCGTGAAATAGGGGCAAGAGTGTCGCGATATCTCTTACCGGGATGAACTAGGGACACTTACTGTGCGACCAAATGTTAGACGTAGAGTGCTGAGTGCAAAATGTTTTGCAAGACGTGCAAGGTATTCGACAAAAGTCTACTCAGATTTAGATTTATATTACTGATCATCAGATTTAGATTCTTGATCAAAAGATTACTTTGTTTACTCAGAAATAAAAAACGTTGGAGACTCTAATGACGATTTATACAGAAGACCTCCAATTGATTGGTACTTCATGAAGTATTATATCTGATTCCTCAGCAAGGAGTACTTACTACTCCGATCAACCCATCGGCGAGTTGATGAGCGGTAATCGGTGTATTCGGTGCATTGGCTCCGCTGCTTTGTCTGACCTGCAGAGCAACACCTCCGGCGCACGCTACACCCGCAAACGCTGTCACGTTTTCTCGCATTCCGTGTCTCGTAAGCTCTGTTAGATTAGTATACTAATTAAAAACTACATGTCATACATTTCAAAAATGGTAACTGTCATTTTAATTCTGGTATTCTTCGTTGTATTTAATTCATCATCCGGTTTTGGGTTAGAGGTTTGAATACCTTTGACTCTGGACAAATAATACACTCCGTGCTTTCACGGCCGGTATTTGTGTGTTTGTGGTATTTGTTTTATGGGCATTAGGTAGTGGTCCATGGCTTAGTGCTCTGCTTAACGTTTCGTCTTCCCGTGCTGGTGACATCATGAGAGCCACAATTCAGAAAGCAGTTACAGCCTGAAACGAGCTCCGCAAGCTGAACTGTTTATACGTTTCCAGGCAACGGTCAGTTCGTGCCGTCATCAGACGACTGCCTAAGTTTGTGGAATCGCGCCGACGTGTTTTATGGAACTTTACGAGTATTTAGTATGAAGGCCAACAACTTGTCTAATTTCAATCTTTGTTCATTTCCGTTAAAGTTTTTTGTGCATTTCTAAATTTCTGTGGCGTCTCTGTAGATCCTAGTAAAGCAATGAAAGGATTTAGATAAAACCATGGTGTCAGGGAAACGAATTTCGTTGTTCCTGGTCCCACTGTACGTTCTGCTACTACGTATTTATCCCTGTTGTCTAGGTTACAATGGCACTTGTGTCGTTAAGGCGAGTGATAATGCTTCTTTTTCTACTTCATATGTACACCTGAGCGCATGTGCCAACGACTTTATATATTCCATCTGTGGAAAATGGTGAGAGTAGATCCTTTGCAGTGTTCAAATATTCGCTCAGGTTACTTGTTAGTTTAAACACTGTGTCAATACCGTGTCTTAAAAGTACTCTGCTGCTGCGATGTGTGACCGATTTCACGAAAGGGAGGAAAACTTTCCCTTCAGTCGGTTCTCTTTCATTATAATCTGCAGATCTTTTAGGGTATAATGCCTTAATTGTCTCTTTCTCAGAGTCGCCATTTCTTCTCAAGGCAGTTTTTAAATGATCGATTCCACCCTCCAAGTACCGTGGCTCACAGGCCTTTCAGCGCGGTTCAGAAATGTTCTGGCAAGTCCTTTTTCCTGCTTTTCTTGGAGTATCTGTAAAGGTATCTATCCGTATGAGTGGGCTTTCTGTGGGCATTGTACCTTAAGTTCCGTCGCGTTGGATGTACAGATACTTAACGGAAGACGGATTAACATGTTAGCCAAGTGGTAGGCAACCGGGAGCAACTTAGTTTCTCAACAATAAAGGGAAACAAGTCTACGAGAGCAACTTAAGAGTGTTTAAAGAAGCCAAGTTACGAAATCCCTAAGACCTACAAACAAGACACTGATCAAATAAGCAAAACAATGATGCCGATCTGTCACTCGGTACTAACAAAAGTCATACACAGCCAGATCGGTGACTTCAGTTAATAAATAATTAGAAATATTCTCCAAAAGTATATTATTAGCACCTTCCGTCAGTCACTCGACACGAAAAGAAGACAAAAAAGCAACATTCAGGCATACGGTATGAGAATAGCGGAAACGTAAATAATATGGGATTTTGAAAATAAGCTTATAAGAAATGGGACGATTCTCATAAAGACTGGAAATACCAAGTAAGGTGATCATGAAAACAGTGAAGGATACTACACATTATCCATTTGCTTCAAACACCACTCCTGCAGCAGATGAATTTTTGTACACGTATATATCTCCTAGTCTGTAGAAGAATAGGTCCTTCAGTATTAACTGACTAATGAGTGAGTGGCCCTCACATTTTCTTTCGTTGTTGCTTTCATACACGCTACAGATGAACGCATATTGCGGCCTTCGTTTAGGATTTTACTGACTAGAGACGTAAGGAATACTGTGAGTATCTGCCAGAGAACATCAGTGATTTCTTTAAGTTGATGAGTCTTACGTGCTTCAACAGAAACAAGATAAATACAAATTACTTAATTTACTCTGATTAATGTATATATTTATTTAGTCTAGAGAAAGCTAATGTCTGAGAAAACTGTCAAATTTCGTTTGAAGTTTATTACTTTATGTTACCCGCCGATTATTAATTTATTTCTGTCCTTCGCAATCATAGCACCTCCATCGAGATCAAGTGGTATAGATTGAATAAAATACCTTTGTGACTGACATGGAATTTCCAGGGGGCACTATGGTATCCACCCAGACAAACTCAATCAGGTCCAGTATATTTACTAGACAGGACACATAACGAGCACGTGGCGATCATGGAAGGGCTGGCAACGCCAATAGCAAAGTTATTTTAATCGAAGAAAATTGGAAATTGCTGACGAACACCGAAAGTTCCAAGCAATGAAGGAACTGAAATATTTTTACACTGAATTAAACAATAAAATAATGTGCTTAATGTGTATATTTGCCGCTATGTACAACATCACTCAAAATATGATACTTTCGAGTCATTAGTGAGACAAGAAAAGTTGAGAGAGTTTAAGTGGGAGCTGAAAATGCAACAGTTAATGTCAAAACAAAAAGGTGGAGCGGGTGTATACCAACTAAGTGTTGTCAGAGTTCCTAGCTGAACATATGAAACCTTCAACGATAAGTGGTGTAATTGAAGAATGACTAACTGAAACTACTGACATTAATTGGCCGGAAACGAATAATCTGTTTGTTTTGAAATGTGGAAGGAATAATTACTTGGAGTGACAATTTATGCATTCAAATACAAGCAAAATCTTTTAGTTTACAAGATTTTACATTACCTCAGACCGAACTACGTACACTGTGGGCGTAGATCAATAAGAAAGAAAGTGAAATGTATTGTGGATCCTAGATCCCTCACAGGGGTATTCTGTACCATTGTAATAAACTTGAAAAATGTATCAAAATATGTCAAAAATATTTAATTTCATTAAATCTTCTGACTTCAAACAGCAACAGTTTCCTCCTTCCTTAAGTAAATTACATAGCGAATATATCGGTTCGCGCTTTTATATAGAGGTATGTTGGCTAACGAGTTTCAAAATTCTTAAGCAATACTGTCACCTGAAAGAAGAGCTCAAGCCTTAGAGCAGAGTGTAGTCAGCAGCAGCAACAGCTTATCGTTTGTGCATAGACTGCATACCTAGTTTAGTTTACTCGTATTCTTACTTCCTTCAGATTAGAAGTGAAGAGTAGCTGATTATTTAGCTGTTTTTAATAGTGCTATAAATTTTTGATGTGAGAGTTTGCGTATTTTTCTATTGTTTGTGTGGTTCTCACAATAAGTAATTAAAAATGGATGGGAACTGCTGCTGTTGCGTACTGATGCGTGAGGAACGTGCCATTGTGTGTAAACAGCTGCTATCTATGTTGACCACATTCGACAGCCTTCAGGCTGCTGCCCTGGCCTGCGATGGCGTTGAGGCATCTGAGACGAATGTTTTGGTACCTCTAGAGCTCATGGTTTCGCATGGGATTCGTGATGTCGTTGCGCCTTCCCATTCGCACGTTCTGGTCAGTCAACACTTACCTGACAGTGACTGGCAAACAGTGGTGGAGTCGCCGGTCTCTACACGGAAGGCGAAAGTGGGTAAAGGACTCACGGGTGCCCCTTCACGTCTTAAAAATAAGCTTAAGGCATTGTCTGCTACCGAAAAAAAACCTGAGTCAGCAGGGGACGATTCCCCTCATGGGATAGTGGTCGATCTTCCTGAGAGATATTCCGGAGAGTGGAACTGCTCGTTATTGTCATATTCAGTATTAAACAGAGCAGGTGATAAGAGTCCCGCAGGAAAATAGCGAGTAGATCGGGAAATACAAACATTTTCCACTCTGTTTGAATGCCGGGGGTCTCTTCCGAGATGTGGAGGAGGCTCGGAAGGCAGTAATTGAACGCATTAGGTGCATCCGGCTGCTCATTATTACTCATGTAAGCTCGAATGACTCGTACTGCCTGGGTTCAGAGGCCATTCTCGGTTTCTGCAGGCGACTGGCTGATTTGGTGAAGACAGATAGCCTCGCCAGCGGGTCCAGGCTGAGCTATCGTGCTGCTTCATCGTTCTCAGAACCGATCATGGTCCTCTGGTGTGGAGTAGAGTGAAGGTCTAAATCAGAGGCTCAGACGATTCTGCGACTGTATCGGATCTATATTTTTCGACCTTCGCTATCGAGTGGGTAGTTGTAGGGTTTCCCTTCATAGGTCACGCGTTCACTGCAAGCAGTAAGCGGCTACTAGAGTAGCTACTCAGACTGGTGGCATATATTAGCATTTCGTGCAACTTTTTCTGCGTCATGTTCGGCCTCATCTTAATACAGCTGTCAAGCGTATTAATATGAGGCTTGAGACGGCACTGAAGGCGGAGGGAATGGCTCACATTGCAGCTGAGTCAGTTGAGTCTATCAACAGGGCGGGTTTCACTAAACTCGGTCTGCACCGCAATAGGTATGGGAAGGGGAGGTAGGCAAAGCTTGTAGCTGACAGCGTAGTTGGGGGTTTTGGGGTCACTCATGGGAAAATTCATGTACATTATCAGCTAGAGTTAGAGCTCTATCTTTTTTAGACGGAAGTCAGTTGAGAGGTATTCCTGCTTAAAGGAAGTCTCTCTAACAAAGAAACCCCTTTCGAAGAAGGTTAGGTATCCAACTAATGAGGGAATTAGTATATTTCATCAAAACCTACAAGGTGTTAGCGATGAAGTTAGTGAACTGTTCACTCTGACATTACTCATATATCAGAGCACTTCTTAAAGTACGTAACAATTCAGAGGCTTCCTTCGCCAGGATACACGTTAGCTGGCTGTTTTTCTAGGAGTTTTGCGGTATGGGGGAGTGGCCTTCTACGTGAAAAACGGTATTCATTCAAGTCCATTGATGTTTCAAAGCACTGCACAAAACAGGTACTTGAATGTTGTGCTGGTGTGGCTGAATTAAGTGGAACTAAACTTCTCATTTTTTTTATTTATGGGTACTCTGACTGTGATTTGAGAACATATCTGCTCAAGCTAGAAAGGGGTCTTGGTTCACTTTATAGGAAGTACAAAGAATTAGTTGTATGTGGTGACTTCAGTATTACTTGTGTAAGTCCAACGAGAGTGCAAGGGAGCAGTAGCACAATCATGAACAACATTTTTTGTTCATTCTTCGTTACTAGAGGGGAATTCTGTTGGCAATAAACTGAATGGCTTTTCACACAATGATGCACAAATTTTAGCGCTAAAATATTTTTATACTTAGTCACACGTCAAATATAACTATAAACTATTTAGAAAAGCTAATTCAGTTGCAATAGCGAACTTTTTAAACCGCACTAAGGGACAAGAGTGGAAGTTGTTTATAATGTTGGTAACGTAGACGATAAACATAGTGATTTTCTCATACTTTTCTCATGGTCTTTGAAAATTGCTTTCCATTAGAGCGTTCAAATCAGGGTATTAGCACTAACAAGAAATTTGGGTGGCTGACTAGTGGGATAAGAATAACATGTAGAACAAAGTGGGAATTACATCAAAATGTTAGAATCAGTCACAATCGAGCTACAGTAGCTCATTATAAACTATATTGTAAGGGTCTTAAAGATATTATTAGGAAGAAAAAAGTATGTCGTACGCAAATGTAATAGCTAATTCTCAGGATAAAATTAAAACCATTTGGTCAGTCATGAAGGAAGTGTCTGGTCAGGAGCACAAGGCTGTGGTTATAAAGTCAATGGGCAGTAGAAGTGTTTCAGCAACTGAGAAGTAGGACATATGAACAGTATTTAATAGTTACTTTCTGAATGTAACAGATGAACTAAATAGAAGCTTAGTTCTCCCAGGGAATCACATAACCCTCTCAGAAAACAGGTTTCCGAGGCTTTTATCCGAAATACTCCTCCACAATACTGATAAGGGGTAAAGTGAGTCAATAATTAAATTACTAAAGACTAAGGGCACTCGTGGATATGCAGCAGAATACTGTTCTGCAAACGATAGTCTAGTACTTAGCTGTATCTGAAACTATTCCTTTCGGAATGGTCAGTTTTCTGACAGATTAAAGTACTAAGTAGTGAAGTCACTTTATAAAAAGGGAGGAAGGGATAGTGCAGAGAATTTTAGGCCTATTTCTATGCCACCAGTGTTTACTAAAGTTATTGAAAAGTTTGTACGTACAAGGGTAATTGATCATTTCAATCCATATAATTTGCTGCCAGATGAACAGCTTGGTTCTAAAAGTGGTTTAACAGTTGAAAACGCTATATTCTCTTTTCTCTGTGAAATTCTGGACAAGTTAAATAGAAAGTTGCAAACACTAGGCTTCTTCTTTCATTTAACTAAGCGTTTGATTGTGTTGATCACAAAATATTACTGCAGAGTTAGACAATTATGGAATAAGGGGAGTAGCTCACAATGGTTTCACCACTTAATTTAAAATCAGACAGTAGAAAGTCGTTCAATGAGGGAGGGAGCAGGGGACCGTGTTGGGATCGCTGCAGTTTCTTATTTACGTAAATGATATGGCTTCTAGTATTACAGGCGACTGAATTCTGTTTGCCGATGACACTAGCTTGATAGTGAATAATATTGTGTACAATATTGACACAGTGCCAAATAATGCAATTCAAGACGTACGTTCATGTGTAGTATAAAATAAATTGATGGTAAATCACAGTAAGGCCCAGTTTTTGCAGTTTCTAACATACAGTTCAAAAAGAACTGACGTTTTGATTACACAGAATGGACGAATGACTAGTGATACATAACAGTTTAAATTCCTAGGCGCTCAGGTAGACAATAAGCTTTGGCTGAAAGCCCAGGTTCAGGATCTTGTTCAAAAACTGAATGCTGCTTTATGTACCATTAGAACAGTGTTTGAAATAAGTGACAACATGAAAGTGGTGTACTTTGCTCATTTTTATTCCCTTACGACGAATGGTATTATATTTTGGAGTAACTCTTCCCATTTTCAAAGAGTGTTTTTAACTCAGAAACGGGCTGTTCGTGCAATATGTGGTGTAAATCGCAGGCCTCCGATCCACGCCTGTTCAGTAGTCTGGGAATTCTGACACTGGGCTCTCAATACATATTTTCTTTAATGTCACTGTTCTTAACAATATCAGGTTATTCCCAAGAATCAGCAGCTTTCTCTCAGTTAATACTAGGCAGAAATCCTATCTGAATCTCGAACGCACCTCTTTCACTCTTGTGCAGAAAGGCGCGCAGTATCCTGCTGAATCCATTTTCAAGAAGCTGCCAAAACAATTTAAAAATCTTAGTACTAATCCACGCAGTTTCATGTCTAGCTCATTCTTCTGCTCTGTCGAGGAACTCCTGAAAAAATTAAAAAATTAAGTTAATTCCTGTGTTACGTTGTTGATTATTTTAACGTACGGCGTGTCGTCTTCATAAGATTCACATATGTTTTATTTTATCTATTATTTCTCTTCTGCTATAATTTCATATACTGAGTCGTTCCATGCCCATGGAAACTTGCTCCCCAGTTTAGTCTTACAGAACATAACATATGAAAAAAAATAGTGGTCTTTGTGTGGCGTGTAAATGTGAGTTTTGTTAGGACAGAAAAATCCCTTCACAGGACCTATAAGATGTGTCCTGATTGCCGACATGGTAGAATCCGTGACAGCAGTTTGAAGAAAGAAAATGTTAACATAGTATTAGTTAACTGCAGGAGCGTCTGTGGAAAGATCCCAGACTAGTCTCGCTTATAAACGGTAACAGTGCACACACAGTACTGGGGACAGAAAGCTAGCTGAAACTATATGTCAATAGCACTGAAATTCTAAATTCGAATTGCAGTCTCCATAATAGCACTGAACCGGCGGACGACACAGAAAAGTGCGAAATACTAAACGTCTTTTCCAAAACTGCTTCATAGAGGAAGAACGCACTATAATGCCTCCTGTAAGTCGTCCCAAGAACGACAAAACGGCTGAGATCGAAATAAGTGACCATAGGGCAGTAAAGCCACTGAAATTGCTCGGCACAGTGAAGGCCGCAGGAGCTGACGAGATTCCAATACGATTCTACACAGAGTATTGGAAAGAACTTACCCCTCTACTAGCAGTAGTGTTTCGCAAGACTTTGAAGGAGTAAACTGTTCCTGATGACTGCAAAAAGCACAGGTAATTCCCGCTTTCAAGAAAGGTTGTCGAAATACGTTTTTCAGCTGTAGAATTTTGGAACATGTTTGTGCTCGCATATTATGACATTTCTGGAGATTGAAAATCTCCTCTTTAAGTATCAATATGCGTTCCGAAAACAATGATCGTGCGAAACCCAGCTTGCTCTGTAGAAGGTGTCTTGAAAACAAGGTGAGGATTGGAATCCATGTCGAAAAACATCATCCAACGACGCTACAGAGCATCGAAGTTATAGGTGCCGGCGCCTGCCCATGTATTTAATATCGGGCAATTCCGCGATGATATTACAACCTTCCAAGGATGATACATAAGCATAAATATATCAATCTGAGGTTATGGACTGTGGTCTGGAAAAGAACGGGTCGAAAGTTATAAGCGAACATAGTTGTGATGCCTCTGAAATACACATACCAGTACTGTTATTGCTAAGACTGTAAGGTAGGCAACTTTCAAAGGTAATAGTATGGACCCAAACAAGGAAAAATCTCTGCTATGCATGGGAATTAAAATGCGCACCTCAGGAGCTATGAACACCTATTCACCTTCTCTACCGTGAAAGACATCTCCTCTACTGAACAACTGCTCGTAACCATTGGATATTTTTTCGTGTTTTAGTCCATACTACCACCTATGAAAGTTACCTACCCTACAGTCTTAGCAACAACAGTAACGGCACGTATATTCCACTGTCAGAGGTATCAGAACTTACAACTTTCCACTCACTCGTTTCCAGACCAGAATCCCTTGGCTCAAATGGAAACATATATCCTTCTCCATCATACCTGAAAATTTGTAACATCATCACGGAATCGTGCCGTATATACAATGACAAAAAAAATTGTGACATCAAAAAGTAATTAATGTAACGAAATTTAGGTTATACAGGGTGGTCCATTGATCGTGACCGTGCCAAATATCTCACGAAATAAGCGTCAAACGAAACAACTACAAACAACGGAACTCGTCTAGCTTGAAGGCGGAAACCAGATGGCGGTATGGTTGGCCCGCTAGATGGCGCTGCCAAAGGTCAAACGGAAATCAATTTCGTTTTCTTAAATAGGAACCCCCATTTTTTATTACATACTCGTGTAGTACATAAATCAATATGAATGTTTTAGTTGGACCACTTTATTCGCTTTGTGAAAGATGGCGCTGTAATAGTCA
Source organism: Schistocerca americana (assembly GCF_021461395.2). NCBI lineage: Eukaryota > Metazoa > Arthropoda > Insecta > Orthoptera > Acrididae > Schistocerca > Schistocerca americana. Next base: position 695,300,589 of record NC_060130.1, read on the forward strand.
CAAACGTATGGCTCACAATTCTAGACGAACGGTTGGTAACAAGTACGTTTTTTAAATTAAAATACAGAACGTAGGTACGTCTGAACATTTTATTTCGTTTTCTCTAATGTGATACATGTACCTTTGTGAACTTATCATTTCTGAGAACGCATGCTATTACAGCGTGATTACCTGTAAATACCACATTAATGCAATAAATGTTCAAAATGATGTCCATCAACCTCAGTGCATTTGGCATTACGTGTAACGACATTCATCTCAACAGCGAGTAGTTCGCCTTCCGTAATGTTCGCACATGCATTGACAATGCGCTGACGCATGTTGTCAGGTGTTGTCAGTTGATCACGATAGCAAATATCCTTCAACTTTCCCCACAGAAAGAAATCCGGGGACATCAGATCCGGTGAACGTGCGGGCCACTGTATGGTGCTTCCACAATCAATCCACCTGTCGTGAAATATGCTATTCAATACCGCTTCAACCGCCCGCTAGCTATGTGCCGGACATCCATCATGATGGAAGTGCATCGCCATTCTGTCATGCAGTGAAACATCTTGCAGTAACATCGGTAGAACATTACTTAGGAAATCAGCATACCTAGCACCATTTTGACTGCCATCGATAAAATGGGCACCAATTACACTTCCAATCATAATGCCACAACATACATTAACCCGCCAACGTCGTTGATGTTCCACTCGCCGCTGCCATCGTGGATTTTCTGTTGCCCAATAGTGCACGTTATAGAGTTTTACGTTACCGCTGTTGGTGAACGACACTTCGTCGCTAAATAGAACGCCTGAAAGAAATCTGTCATCGTCCCGTAATTTCTCTTGTGCCCAGTGGCAGAACTGTACACGACGTTCGAAGTCGTCGCCATGCAATTCCTGGTGCATAGATATATGGTACAGGTGCAATCGATGTTGATGTAGCATTCTCAACACCGAAGTTTTTGAGATTCCCGATTCTCGCGCAATTTGTTTGCTAATGATGTGCGGATTAACCGCGACAGCAGCTAAACCACCTACTTGGGCATCATCATTTGTTGCAGGTCGTGGTTGACGTTTCACATGTGGCTGAACACTTCCTGTTTCCTTAAGTAACGTAACTAAGCATACATAGCACACGCCCGTTGGGCATTTCGATCACAATAGCCATACATCAACAGGATATCGACCTTTTCCTCAATTGGTAAACGGTCCAATTTAACACTGGTAATGTATCACTAAGCAAATACCGTCCGCACTGGCGGAATGTTACGTGATACCACGTACTTATACGTTTGTGAATATTACTGCGCCATCTATCACAAAGCGAAAAAGTGGTCCAACTAAAACATTCATATTTCTTTACGTACTACACGAATATATAATAAAAAATGGGGGTTCCTATTTTAAAAAACGCAGTTGATATCCGTTTGACCTACGGCAGCGCCATCTAGCGGGCCAACCATAGCGCCATCAAGCTAGACGTGTTTCGTTCGTTGTAGTTTTTTCGTTTGATGCTTATTTCGTGAGATATTTGGCCCGGTCACTGTCAATAGATCACCCTGTATATTCGTCTAAGTAACATTTTTCAGTGATTAACATTGAAAGATCAAAGGTTTATGTAAGCGCGAGATAAACATTGCAACTGTGAAACGCTGGTACATTAATAACCGGTGTAACCTCAACACTGTTGAATCCAAAAATGCAAACGTGCATGGATTGTATTTTACAGGTGCCGGATGTCAGTTTGTTGGGCGGAGTTCCATGGCTGTGGCACTTGGTCGGTCAACACATGGATGGTTAATACTGTTTGTGGACAACGGTGGAGTTGTCGACCAATGATGTCTCATGTGTACTCCACTGGAGACAAATCCGGTGATCGAGCAGGCCAAGGCGACATGTCGACATCAGAAAACACAACACACCTCCACTTTTCTCTCCAAGCCGACCGTGGTGGCCGAGCGGTTCTAGGCGCTACAGTCTGAAACGGCGCGACCGCTACGGTCGCAGGTTCGAATCCTGCCTTGGCCATGGATGTGTGTGATGTCCTTAGGTTAGTTAGGTTTAAGTAGTTCTAAGTTCTAGGGGACTGATGACCTCAGAAGTTAAGTCCCATAGTGCTCAGAGCAATTTGAACCATTTTTTGCTCTCCAATGAACTCTCACTTGACACTGATGAAACGGCAAACGGTGGTGTTTTGAGGTCAGTGGAATGCACGCTACAGGTCTTCGGAACTGTCTTTGAAGTAACCGATTTGTAACAGTTCGTTGTGTAACTGTGATAATAATATCATTTACTTCACTATTATAAACGCAGCTAATGATTTAGGCCCTAACACCCAGCCCGAGAAGCTATACAATCTACGATGAGTGAACTGGGAAATTTTAAAGGAAGAATTCGAGGTACAACCACTGCAAGGAAGCGGATTCGATGCTGACGACATAGCATATGAACTGGTGCGAGCGCTGCAGATGGTGCAAGACAAGGAGATCCCACATTTGTTACGGAGCCAAAAGTATTTAAAATTCCCTGGAGTCCTGCTCTTTAGTCCTTAAGACGTAAAGCGAGGCAGGCGAGGAGATACTACCAAAGGTTTTTAGGCGAGACAGAACGACAAAGAAGGCCGATTTTCTATCGAACAGCCAAACAGCAATATAAATAACTACTACACCAAATAAGAGTAGCAAAATAGGAGTCATACATTAAGGACAAAATGGTAACAGGTGTTTGGGGGTTTCTCCACAAATTTGCAATAAATAAGATTCGATCACCCACTGTATTATCAACACTCAGAAGATGACGACAGACTGGGAAACATCAGCGCCGTACCTACTGAGAACTTTACTGCCGGACGATGCAACGATGAAAGACATAGAAATCCATCAGCATCTTCGCTCTTAATTAGTTGAGCAGCATGTTACCAACAGTATTTTGATTCCATTTGCCCACGAGGAAGTGAGACTGGCAATAATGAAGTTAAAGAAAAAGAAAGAACCAGGACCTGATAGAATAGTGGCAGAAGTGTTGCATCGTCTAGTGGACCATATCGTGCAATGTATAAAAGTGTTATTAAACGAATGTCTTTTGCAGGGTCGGGTGCACAGAATCCGGAAAATCTCAAATATCATCATACTAAAAAAGTGGAAGACGAATTACCAAAAGAACCGAAATCTTACAGGCCGATTTGCTTGGTAAATGCTGTAACCAAAGTACAAGAAAAGCTTCTATGCCGCCGCCTGTGAGACTACAGACAGTAGGCATTAGCCCCCTTGCAGTACGGTTTCAGAAAAGGGACGTCCACCGAGGATGCGATAAATCAAGTAGTGAATATTGTGAACTCCTCAGACGACAAGTAGGTTATAGTCATAACGATTAATATTGCTGGGGGAGGGGTGAGGGAAGGGGGGTTTGATAATTTCTGGTGGCCTGCGCTGTTCAAGAGACGGAAACAGATGGACTGTCCAGGCGTCTCTATAACAGCCTATGAGATTTTTGCACAGACAGGCAGATGCAATAATTTTGTCCTGGAAAGAAAATTGTGAAAGAGATCACCAAAGCCTGCTCACAGGGCACTGTTTGTGGTCCAGAGTTCTAGGATGTTGGCATATAACCATTACTGAAACAGCTTGAGAGTGTAACCAACATTAGAGGCTGCATCGCCTAGGCAGACCATCTGCTTTCCACAGTATCTGCTAACACAAGGGCTAAATTAGAGCAAAACGGTAGGGCAGTTCTTGAAACACTAAGCAACTGGAGCGTAAAAGCAAACTAACGATAGCAGAGCACAAAACTGTCTTTCTTTTCTTTTGATTGTGCCGTTTTTCCCGCGCGCGGATACGCAGGGCGGCATGGTTAATCGGATGTTGCAATGTTGGTTGAAGCGGTGGCCAGATGCCCTTCCTGCCGCAACCCCGAACTCCAAACACGGATGCGACTATCATGATGCGAAAAAATGGCTGACATCGAAATAAGTGTCCAAGGAATAGAAAAGCAACTGGAATCACTCAATAGAGGAAAGTCCACTGGACCTGACGGGATACCAATTCGATTCTACACAGAGTACGCGAAAGAACTTGCCCCCCTTCTAACAGCCGTGTGCCGCAAGTCTCTAGAGGAACGAAGGGTTCCAAATGATTGGAAAAGAGCACAGGTAGTCCCAGTCTTCAAGAAGGGTCGTCGAGCAGATGCGCAAAACTATAGACCTATATCTCTTACATCGATCTCTTGTAGAATTTTAGAACATGTTTTTTGCTCGCGTATCATGTCATTTCTGGAAACCCAGAATCTACTATGTAGGAATCAACATGGATTCCGGAAACAGCGATCGTGTGAGACCCAACTCGCCTTATTTGTTCATGAGACCCAGAAAATATTAGATACAGGCTCCCAGGTAGATGCTATTTTTCTTGACTTCCGGAAGGCGTTCGATACAGTTCCGCACTGTCGCCTGATAAACAAAGTAAGAGCCTACGGAATATCAGACCAGCTGTGTGGCTGGATTGAAGAGTTTTTAGCAAACAGAACACAGCATGTTGTTATCAATGGAGAGACGTCTACAGACGTTAAAGTAACCTCTGGCGTGCCACAGGGGAGTGTTATGGGACCATTGCTTTTCACAATATATATAAATGACTTAGTAGATAGTGTCGGAAGTTCCATGCGGCTTTTCGCGGATGATGCTGTAGTATACAGAGAAGTTGCTGCATTAGAAAATTGTAGCGAAATGCAGGAAGATCTGCAGCGGATAGGCACTTGGTGCAGGGAGTGGCAACTGACCCTTAACATAGACAAATGTAATGTATTGCGAATACATAGAAAGAAGGATCCTTTATTGTATGATTATATGATAGCGGAACAAACACTGGTAGCAGTTACTTCTGTAAAATATCTGGGAGTATGCGTGCGGAACGATTTGAAGTGGAATGATCATATAAAATTAATTGTTGGTAAGGCGGGTACCAGGTTGAGATTCATTGGGAGAGTGCTTAGAAAATGTAGTCCATCAACAAAGGAGGTGGCTTACAAAACACTCGTTCGACCTATACTTGAGTATTGCTCATCAGTGCGGGATCCGTACCAGATCGGTCTGACGTAGGAGATAGAGAAGATCCAAAGAAGAGCGGCGCGTTTCGTCACAGGGTTATTTGGTAACCGTGATAGCGTTACGGAGATGTTTAATAAACTCAAGTGGCAGACTCTGCAAGAGAGGCGCTCTGCATCGCGGTGTAGCTTGCTCGTCAGGTTTCGAGAGGGTGCGTTTCTGGATGAGGTATCGAATATATTGCTTCCCCCTACTTATACCTCCCGAGGAGATCACGAATGTAAAATTAGAGAGATTAGAGCGCGCACGGAGGCTTTCAGACAGTCGTTCTTCCCGCGAACCATACGCGACTGGAACAGGAAAGGGAGGTAATGACAGTGGCACGTAAAGTGCCCTCCGCCACACACCGTTGGGTGGCTTGCGGAGTATCAATGTAGATGTAGATGTAGATGCTGTAGACAGAATCTGGATTCATCCGAAAAAATGACGTTCTGCCATTCGTGCTCCCAGGTTCGTCGTTGAGTACACCATCGCAGGCGCTCCTGTCCGTGATGCAGCGCCAAGGGTAACCGCAGCCATGGTCTCCGAGCTGATAGTCCATGCTGCTGCAAACGTCGTGGAACTGTTCGTGCTGATGGTTGTTGTCTTGCAAACGTCCCCATCTGTTGACTCAGGGATCGAGACGTGGCTGCACGATCCGCTACAGCCATGCGGATAAGATGCCTGTCATCTCGACTGCTAGTGATACGAGGCTATTGGGATCCAGAGCGGTGTTCCGTATTACCCTCCTGAACCCACCGATTCCATATTCTGCTAACTGTCATTGGATCTCGACCAACGCGAGCAGCAATGTTGCGATACTATAAACCGCAATCGCGATAGGCTGCAATCCGACCTTTATCAAAGTCGGAAACGTGATGGTACTCATTTCTCCTCCTTACACGAGGCATCACAACAACGTTTCACCAGGCACACGCCGGTCAACTGCTGTTGTGTATGAGAAATCGGTTGGAAACTTTCCTCATGTCAGTGTGGTTTGCGGTGTGGCGAGCGAGATAATATGAAAATTCCTCAGTTAGGTAGATACAACACAACGGGTTGCATAAAGCTACAAATGTAGTGGTAGCTGCATCACCCTGTATACAGGCGCCGTCGCGTACAACTTCGACGCTCTGTAGCGCCGTTGACTGACGGTTACGGTCACAGGTTCCTATCCTCATATTTTCCTCAAGACACTCTCTAAATCCCCTCGAAGTTTGACCGTATGATTTTGAAACATCTTGCACGTATAAATATGGCATGGTAACAGCTCCAAGAGGCTTTCCACGGATTATGCTGTGGTTTACAAAGAAATCGCAACGCTAGAAAATTTCAGCGAAACGTGGGAAGAGCTACAGAGAATCGGCGCTTGGTGCAGCGAGTGGCAACTGACCCTCAACATAAACAAATGTAACTTATGGCATATACATAAAAAGAAAGGCCTATTATTATATGTCTATACGATTCAAGAAGAATCACTGAAAGCCTCTGACTTCATAAAATATCTAACAGTATGGGTACTGGGCGATATGATGTGTAACGACCACGTACAACTAATGGCAGGAAATGTAGACGCCAGACTCAGAGTCATTCGAAGAATCATCAGGAAATGCGGTCCATCAACCAAAAAGGTAACTTACAAAACCCTCGTTCGATGATTACTTGCATATTGCTAGTCGGTATGGGATCCGTACCTGGTAAGACTGATAGAGAAAATAGAGAAGATTCAAGGCAATGCAGAGCATTTCTCAACAGATTCGTTTAATTAACACGAAGGCATCACAGAGATGATCAACCAGTTTCAGGAGCAGACGTTTGGAAATGAGACGTTCAGTATCCTGGCGCGGTTTGCTGTTAAAGTTGCGAGGGCAAACATTCCTGTAAGAATCAATTAAAATATTGCTTCTTCCTATGTATATATGACGAAAAGATAAAATTAGCCCACACGGAGGTTTACTGAACATCGTTATCTTCGCGAGCTATTCGAGACCTGAACAGGAAAGTGAGTAAATGACAGTAATGCACAAAGTATTGTCCGCCACGCCCCACTAGGTGGCTTGCAGAGAATAGATGTAGTTGTGGATGTAGAGGAAATATGTCAGTTCGTCGTTATTATTCACCTTTTCTGTACTGTACTGTCATTTAGTACTTCCTGTGAAATTTCAAGGTATCTCTTCGTAACTGACACGAAATTTTAACTCAATTGTCTGTCCTGAGTTATTCTTTGAGTTTGACATGCTTGTTTTGTATGATGATATCGTTACGTGAATTGATAAACAAGCAAATATTCTGACTTGAATTTCTCGTGACACATGAAACTTTCAAATCTATGTTTATATAGGGTGTCTCATGTAACTCTGCCACCTCAAATATCTCTGGAACAACAATAGATTTTTGAAAACGGTTTTCACCAACGTGGACGTACGGCAGGGCTTAGGAAACCAAATACTATTCGAAATTTTAAAACGTAAACGAACACTATTTTCAACACAAACTTGTGTGTTTTTAAATAGACACCCCCGATTATTTCGTATGCAAACAACAGCATGAAAAATCACAAAAATATTGTCGTTGGTTGCGTCGCAATACGGCAATTACATCCGGAGAAATCGGGAAGAAAAGTTTATTCAGTAAGATAATTTCAGATGTTTATACAAAGTAGAGTAGTATTGTTACTATAAAACGTCCAACTGGTTAAGCTATAATGACTACATCTTTTTTGGTAATGATTTTTAAGAAAAAAGAACATAATACATTTGACATATCGTTTCACTGTTTCCCTTTTACAATCCTCACACTACGCTTTGATAGGAGGAGTTTCGTTAACTTGATATTCTGCATCCAAATCAAAAATCTTATTGCAATAATCACACTTACAAATAAATGCATTACTCCGAAGCACTTGACGTAACTTGTGAAATCTGCTGAAATTTTGTACAAAAAGAGCATCAGCTCTTAAACAAAAAGTAATAGTTAATCATGTTCAAATTACGGTATTTTTCTGTAAGGTTTTTTATAATTTTTAAGAAGCAGCTTAAGCACATTACAACATTTAAGTGACTCCAACATGTAATAATTATTAACACTCTCCTCCTCCTCATCGAATCTGTAGTCTTCAAGATGCAGCATTGCGACACATTCAGGAGTTATTTGTTTCAGAATACTTAGTATGACTGGGCTGAGTAAATTGCTTGAAAATGCCAACGACTTGTATTTTAGAAGTACATGAAATGTATGCTATCAGATGTATAATGAAAAGACAACAATGAAAATCTGTGCCGGACTGTGAATCGAACATTGCACCATACTTCTGAACAACACACATTGCAGTGTTCTCTTTTAGAAATGACTTAATTAATAGGTTCAAAGAACTGAAAGAGGGTTCAGTGTTCAGAACCTGCAGTACATTCGTCGCCATGTATTCAATTGACAACCGATACTATCGGTCTGCGACTATCAGATTTAGCACTGAGTTTCATAAATTTATTCATTTTTCAATATTATTTATGCTGTCAACGGAAGTGACTGCGATGTATTGGCTCTACAGCCCAACGTATACTTCCTTTATACCTTAAGCAAAGTAAATTTTTCGTATTGTTATGTTGCACACCTTACTACAAATGATATTTATTAACAATATCTGAAAAGTTTTTTCCCAGCTGTGTTACAAACTCTTTGTCAGACATGTGAGTTATGTGAAATACATGTCTCTGAAATGCAAATACAAAATGCAGAATACCTATTTTTGTTTCGCATTTGAAATGCTTTCTCACGAAAAGCATTTTCTATTTTAGTTTAAACACTTAAATTATAGATGTTTTGTATTTGTAAGAGGTAAAATTTTTCTGCTGAATTCTTTTATTTCATACTTCGTAGTTTCTATTTCATGAGTCTTTTGTTTAAACAACAACTATTGCGCAATGGATACAGAAGGCGCATTAAGCGCGAAAGAGATATCCGTCAAGTGCATAGGACCGTGAACCTAATTGTTAGAAAAGGTAGTAAGACTTGAGTACACTTTATATGTTTACCATTATTGTTTGTTTAATGTAAAACGTAATGTGCTGGGATGTTTGGGCGTCTCACACCATGGGCTCAGCTGTCTACAGGAGAGCGAGGTCAGCTGATAGACCACAGTTAGGGCAGCCCTGTGTCTGCTGCTGTGGACTATGCCTGGCGTGGAGGCTGCTTTTCTCTCTCTGGCGATCACAGTACGATGTTTTAAAACATTTGCTAATCTTAAATACACCCTCGTACAGCTGTCTGGTGCAAGAACGGTGGCTGCATTTTCGAAAAGTTCCTGATTCTTCTTTAAATACGGCTATGAAATATATCAGTAGTTGTTTTAACAAGCAAACCAACTCACATTTTATACTTCACCTAGCGCTGGTGAGTGTTTCATTAACATAATACTGCTAAACACATATCAGAAATGTTCCTAAGCAGATAAATTTCACTATTATTCTCGGATGTTTTTAAATTTATAATGTAAAATCATACAGCAATTTCCATATCTGGTATCTTGGTTACCATGAGTTATTTTAAGTCATAAATTACAATGATAATAAGTTGCAGCGATAAAGATAGCAAATTAGAGCATAAATTTTACAAATTGTGTCACAAATTGTAGTGATACAGGTCCTAGCCAAATCTGGTAACTATTCAGGCTAACCAGAATGTATCTACCATTTGCGATTTATACATTACCTAGTAGGCCTAGAATAGGGGTGGAGGGGGACAGGGGAGGGGAAGAGCGAGGCAGTATGTCCTTAGGGTTGGTTGGTTGGTTGGTTTGGGGAAGGAGACCAGACAGCGTGGTCATCGGTCTCATCGGGTTAGGGAAGGATGGGGAAGGAAGTCGGCCGTGCCCTTTCAGAGGAACCATCCCGGCATTTGCCTGGAGTGATTTAGGGAAATCACGGAAAACCTAAATCAGGATGGCCGGACGCAGGATTGAACCGTCGTCCTTCCGAATGCGAGTCCAGTGTGCTACCACTGCGCCACCTCGCTCGGTGTCCTTAGGGGGAGATGTAACAACAATGCATAAGGTGCTTGGACTGGTTTTGCCCCCCCCCCCCCCCCCCCCCCCCCCCACTGCACAAAATGTCAAAAAGCCGTAGGATGGAAGGCACTTTGGATCTTGAAATGGACTGAGCATATGTTCGGTCTTGTCATAAACAAGCAGCATTCTAGAAATATTTCGAAAACCTGGAGATTGGTGTTAAAATTATATACATGAATATATCCAGTTTTTTTAACTTACATTGTGTTAGAGAATGAGTTTTCCAAAAGGCAAAATGTGGAATATGAGGAAAACATTAGAAAATTATAAGGCTCTGCCAAAAATTATGTAAGCTACAAACAACTTTACGTGTAATCTTAAGTATCTGCTCTAGCAGAATAAAAATGCAGAAAACACAAGTCTGAATACAATTTATTGGACTCAGCAAAACGAACCAATAATACAATCTCCGAAAGAACAACAGACTCGATCCCACCTGTGGATCGCCACAAATATAAAATATCAAATAATAATAGAAAGACCCAACTTCTCATGGGGAGAGATCACAATAAAACAATTCTACAATATCAAGATGTTCGTCGGTTATACCCAGTCCACCTGCAAGATATCGGCCAGCTAGAAGAGGCGTCCTGCCGTGGCTGCTGGGCTGGCAGCTCTGTATACTTCCAAGCAGTCCGTCAAACTGCCTTTTACCGGCAATGCGCCGCGCTATAAAGCCCGTTTGGCGGATGTATCTGCAAGAACTATTTGCGATCACGTGCCTTGCATATCAAAGTACTTCCTGGGCTAGCTGCGACCTCTGGTGAAGCTGTTCTGCAGGCACTGTGAACGAGTAGAAGTCCCTGGTGGCCGTTTGTGGAGACATGGTGTTGTGTTGTGTTGTGGCCGGCAGTAAATATTTATGTTGACAACACAGGCGATGTAGGTTTGGTTCAAATGGCTCTGAGCACTATGGGACTTAACATCTCTGGTCATCAGTCGCCTAGAACTTAGAACTACTTAAACCTAACTAACCTAAGGACACCACACACATCCATGCCCGAGGCAGGATTCGAACCTGCGACCGTAGCAGTCGCACGGTTCGGGACTGAGCGCCTGAACCGCTAGACCACCGCGGCCGCCGCGATGTAGGGTTCCCTGATGAATATACACCCTGTGATTCATCCCATGTAGGTTAGACGTGAAGTGGGATGCCTATGCCGTAGGCGCTACGATGTTTGAAGGGGGTGGCCACAGCATAATCAACAAATGTCACACGTTACTGCAGAAGGAGAAGAAGACTCCTGCACAACTAACCAGCCTTACTGTAAGAAACATGCCAGAATTTTTCTTAAAAAATAGTGAAAATTCTTTTCTGTCCTGCTATGGAAAAGCAGGTATACTTTATCCCCTTCGATGAATGCTTGTACATTCTAATAAATGAGGAAAACTAACAAACAAAAACGCCTTAGCCGAAGGAAAACAAATAACAAACGAATACACAGCTCTCTGCAACAGAACTCTGTTCTCTGCCCTCAAAGAACTATCAGACAACACCAGCCCATAAAAACACACACACACACACGTATATATATATATATATATATATATATATATATATATATATATATATATATATCCACAAACCTTTGCTTACTTACACACAAACACACTCAAGCAGACAAAAAAAAATGGCTCTGAGCACTATGGGACTTAACTTCTGCGGTCATCAGTCCCCTAGAACTCAAAACTACTTAAACCTAACTAACCTAAGGACATCACACACATCCATGCCCAAGGCAGGATACGAACCTGCGACCGTAGCGGTCGTACGGTTCCAGACTGAAGCGCCTAGAGCCACTCGGCCTCACTGGCTGACCGAAGCAGACAAACACACACACACAAACACACACACACACACACACACACACACACACACACACACAAATAAATAAGTAACACAAAAGTAATCAAATAAATAACACTCCCACCCCTTCACCTCTCTCTCTCTCTCTCTCCTTTCTCTCTCTCTCTCTCCTTTCTCTCTCACTCTCTCCTTTCTCTCTCACTCTCTCCTTTCTCTCTCACTCTCTCATTTTTCTCTCACTCTCCTTGTCTCTCTCACACACACACACATTGTCAGATACACCTTGGAAAGATTAAAGCTCCCACGCAGAACATAGTCATCTCTTTAAGTATCCGCTATATTGTTTTCTAGTTTGTAAACAGTGGCAATGTAAGTTCAGAAACTGCAGGTTCCCACAGTGAAGGCAATGGGTGTGGTGACTATCGACCAGGAAAACAGTATATCTGAGTTTTGTCTCACAGATTCTCTGATCAATGTTCTTCGACTCTTTAGTCTTCATACGGGTTTTCTTATGTTAACACTTCGTGTGACTGTTCTGCAGCTAGTAATTATAGTTGTTCTACAGCTTATCTCATTTTGGTGATTGCTATTCCTTCATCGTACAAAAAAGGGGCGGAATGTACAACAATGCTGATCCCAGACTCGTTTTCACTTCTTCATTCATTATTCCGGTGACTGTGTGCTGTGTGCACACGATAAACTATGAACCATTCACTGTACGTCATACCGAACGCCATGTTCTCTCATCATTTTTTGCCTTCGGATTGTAAAACTGAGGTGTACCAGTTACCTCATACCGACGATAAAAGTGGAACAGCATTGATTATTTCCTCATGTGGCACAAGTGAGCTCCGTATTCTGTCCGAGTTCGCAGTGACGTGAACCAAATACATTGTCTTAGGTGTTTACGCAAGGTCACGTCAATCTTGGCAGTCCAAAGTTCCGCTAACAGTGCATGTTTCAGACATGATATTACCGAACAATGCGGAGATAATATGCTACATACATTGTCATCGACACTCAGTGGCCAGCAGACAGTGAACTACCACTCTCAACATGCAACTTAAGGTACTGTACATTCTCCAGTTCTGTACACTACTCATTTTCCACTATCTCCTTTCACAGCCACGGCTGAACCATCCACGACGGCCTACCTCGCATCCACGCCTTCCACGTTGTGAAATCTCGCCCTGCCCATGTGGGACTTGTGCGATAAATCATATCGTGTTCTCGCTCAGCATCAAAGCACACCACTGCTGCATACGACTACCACAGTCGTCCCAACTGCGTTGCTCAACCGCGCTCTTGCACTTACTGCGTCATGTACCACATGTGATCACCACTTCGACTCACCATGATGATCACAGGTGACACTGCTGTAGGAGACCATCCATCGCTCAATCAAGATTTCGTCACTCACAGTGCCTCATCTCTGGAAGCATCAAGGTTCTCATATTCAACTTTCACCTGTGCAGCATGTTCTGATGTGCACGTTTACTAAACTAACCCCCTCCCACTTCCCTGTTGAAAGACAACTCCCCGTCTTGTTCTCCTTGACCAACAGCCTCGACATCTATATGACGACACCGACCTTATGGATGGCTAGTTCTCTGCCCATCTACTCACCACAAGTACTCTGTGGTCAAGGCTGCGATAATCAAGCATTTGCCCCCCCCCCTGCCATCAGAAGTTATTCATCACATTATGCACGAATTGACTCAGTCCTAACTCTAGCGCTGCCTTCAGGCACTGATTGCTGTGAAATTCATGATTGACATACCATTATGGATTTTGGGCATTTCTGAGCTCCCGTATGAGCTTCCGAACACACAGATGACTCAACCTGGAACCCAACTGACGTCACGTAAATGGCACCAACTCCCCCCCTACCCCATTTACCCCATCTATGGGTTCCACACTACATTCGGCGACTCCAAACGGAACTACCAACCTCCCTGTGGAGTCCCAAACTCTGCTTGCAGTTCGATTTAGGCGAACTGGCCCGTGCCAGCCCAGCATTGCACCTTACAAAACAACACACAGTGAACACCAACTCCATTCCAGGTGATTATCTCTATGTGGTGCAGCATGTATCGAGCTTAAGATTTCTAATCAACACTCCCAAAAAACACACCATGTTAAAACAGGTCAGCGAGCTACTTGGTGTGGATATTATAACCGCATAAGATAGCAATTGGTCTTCCCCATGCACCTCGTCCACAAGAAAGGCGGTTCGTCTCATGTGCATGAGGCCTATGGTGTTCTGAACTCTTGCACTGTTATAGGCATTTATGCCATCCCACATATTCAGGATTTTTCCCAACTGCTCCAATGGTGCATGAGTATTCAGTGTATTTTACTGCCGCAAAGCTTATCACGAAACTCCCTTATTCAAGCATGACATCCCTGAGACTGCTTAATTTCTCCTTTGGCACTGTTTGAGTACTGTTCCATGCCATATGACCTTAAATATGTGATCCAGATTTGGTAGCGGTTTATTGATTATTTATTGTTCAACCTCCAATCCGCATGTGCCTCTTTAGAGAACATGCTGATCTTCTGCCCCATCCCCAAGGAGCATGAAAAGCATTTGGGTCAAGTTCACACTACACTATGTAACAATGGTATCGAAATCGACCACGAGAAGTCACAACTACGTCGTAACAGTGGAACTTTCCTAGGCTATAGTCTGTTGGTTGAGGGCATTCAACTGGCATCCGACGTCATCGAGTTCATTTGAAATCTCCCTCTAGCCACAGACTACCATGAATTATGAAGATTCCTGGGCACTATAAACTTCTACCATCATCACATCCCTTACGCTACCTCTAATCCAGACACCGCTTACCAACTCTCAGATCGAAAAAAAAATCAACTTAGGCCTGAGGAATTCTCCGTTGATAGATGATATGATTTAAACATTTGAGACTCTCAAGTCCGTCCTTGCCACACCGTCACACCAGCACTTCCAGCATCTGATGTCCGCATCTTGGTCACAGCTGACGCGAGTGATAAGTGATACGTCCACAGTCGCGGTTTTGCAACAGCACATCCGCGATACCACCGAGCCTCTCAGATCCTTCGCAAAAAAAAAAAAAAAAAAAAAAAAAAAAAAAACCATCTTCAATCCTTCCCTTAATTCTTGCAGAACATGGACCTTACCAGCCGCCGGCCGGAGTGGCCCAGCGGTTCTAGGCGCTACAGTTTGGAACCACGCGACCGCTACGGTCACAGTTTCGAATCCTGTGAACATTATCACATCATCCATTGACATAGACGAGCTGGCCGACCTGCAGACCGGCCAGATAAATTATGTTAAAGGTCGCTAAATGCGCACTGACTTTCGAGCCGTGCCTACTGCAGGACTCAGCCACTCCCATAGTGTGACATCTCAGTGGGTACTCTCCAACCAGTTATACCTTCCCCCCTCTGGACTTCAAAAGTTTGCAAAATCTTGACCGCCCAGGCATCAAGGCCGCTATGCAACCGAATACCAAACAATTTGTCTGGCTGGGAATGAAGCATTCAAGTCACAACTGGACACGAACCTGCATCCTTGCAGAGAAATAAAGCCAGATGACATGTACTGCTCCATCTAGGACAATTCAGCATCCCCAAAGGACGCCTACACCATGTACACACTGACATCATCAACCTTGTCCCTCACTCATGCGAGATGTTAAGTCCCTTAGTGCTCAGAGCCATTTGAACCATTTGAACCTCACTCATGCGAGTCATGAGGTTAGTCAGAGTTGTCCCTGTATCCAGTATTATGGCTGATTCGGTCAATTCCTGGATTTCTAGTGTCGTTTTACACTCATCTATAAACCAGCGATCAGGACGGCCAATTCGAATCCTAGCTATTTATCAATCTATGTTAGCTGTGTGATGCTGACAAGTTTCACTTCACCGCCTACCACCCACAGAGCAACAGCCTTATGGTTCGTTGGCACAGCATTCTTAAGAAGGCAGTCAAGTGCACCTATAGTTGCTGGTCAAAGGAGCTAACACGGATACTCCTAGGAAAGCGCGCTACTCGCAAGGAGGACCTACCAGCGTCGCTTTCCGCCATCCCTTGTGGTGAATCTGTCATCTTCCCTGTTGAGTTCGTCAAAGTATCTCACCTCCCGAACAATGACGATATCTCCACTCTAGCTGATCGAGTACGCACACATACTTCTCTGTCGAAACCACAAACACCACCATGAGTCTTCGTTAACAAAGAACTCGTCTTCTGCTTTTATGTTACGCTTAGTAACGACTGTGTCTGCACATTACTCAGCCCCCATACTCAGGCCCGCACAAGGTCCTCAACCGTCAACAGAACACATTGGACATACTACTAAACGACAAATACTAAACTGTCTCTGTGAATTGGGTAAAGCCGTTAACAGACGACCCAAAAACCGCCGGTTCGCACAAATTCGCAGGCAGCAATCAATGACGACCTTCTATGAGATGCAACACATAAAGCCTTCGACTATTTCGTAGCTCAGAGTGACAACCGCCTTTCTACTACTTCTCCCCCACCCAATACAGTGTTTACCGTCGATGTCACAGACGTCAACCTGGACCAGCTCTCCATCGAGACTCGAGACAGTGCAGTCTTCTTTCTAGCCTTCCCTCCGCCTTGCAACGCGACGCGTCAACAACTCACACGCATCTACTGAACTCCTTCGAGCTCGCCCCAGACGTTGAGCAGTACCACATAGCGATCAAATTGTTGAGCGATGGCGAACTCTCGGTTCTCGTCCTTCTCCGCTCGTAGTTTGTGGACCTCCCTCCAGTCGACGAACCTCCATGCTTCCACGTGGGATGTCACCTTCGTCCACATACGTGGCTTCAAGATTTCGTCATGGACAGTACCTCTGGTTCAGTTCCTTCCCACATGCTCCGTCCTACCTAGGGGAGGGGGGGGGGGCGGGAGGGTGACTACTGACCACAAAAAATAGTTCCTCTGAGTTTTGAATAGCAGATTGTTTGATCTACGAGGTGCGTTCAAGTTCTAAGGCCTCCGATTTTTTTAATAATTAACTACTCACCCGAAATCGATGAAACTGGCGTTACTTCTCGACGTAATCGCGCTGCAGACGTACACATTTTACACAACGCTGGCGCTATGATTCCATGGCAGCGACGGAGGCTTCTTTAGGAGTCTGTTTTGACCACTGGAAAATCGCTGAAGCAATAGCAGCACTGCTGGTGAATGTGCGGCCACGGAGAGTGTCTTTCATTGTTGGAAAAAGCCAAAAGTCACTAAGAGCCAGGTCAGGTGAGTAGGGACCATGAGGAATCACTTCAAAGTTGTTATCACGAAGAAACTGTTGCGTAACGTTAGCTCGATATTTGGGTGTGTTGTCTTGGTGAAACAGCACACGCGCAGCCCTTCCCGGACGATTTTGTTGCAGTGCAGGAAGGAATTTGTTCTTCAAAACATTTTCGTAGGATGCACCTGTTATCGTAGTGCCCTTTGGAACGCAATGGGTAAGGATTACGCCCTCGCTGTCCCAGAACATGGACACCATCATTTTTTCAGCACTGGTGGTTACCCGAAATTTTTTTGGTGGCGGTGAATCTGTGTGCTTCCATTGAGCTGACTGGCGCTTTGTTTGTGGATTGAAAAATGGCATCCACGTCTCATCCATTGTCACAACCGACGAAAAGAAAGTCCCATTCATGCTGTCATTGCGCGTCAACATTTCTTGGCATCATGCCACACGGGCTCCCACCTGGATGACACTTTTCGCATTTTCAGGTCGTCATGCAGGATTGTGTGCACAGAACCCACAGAAATGCCAACTCTGGAGGCGATCTGTTCAACAGTCATTCGGCGATCCCCCAAAACAATTCTCTCCACTTTCTCGATCATGTCGTCAGACCGGCTTGTGCGAGCCCGAGTTTGTTTCGGTTTGTTATCACACGATGTTCTGCCTTCATTAAACTGTCGCACCCACGAACGCACTTTCGACACATCCATAACTCCATCACCACATGTCTCCTTCAACTGTCGATGAATTTCAATTGGTTTCACACCACGCAAATTCAGAAAACGAATGATTGCACGCTGTTCAAGTAAGGAAAACGTCGCCATGTTAAGTATTTAAAACAGTTCTCATTCTCGCCGCTGGCGGTAAAATTCCATTTGCCGTACGGTGCTGCCACCTCTGGGACGTATTGACAATGAACGCGGCCGCATTTTAAATCAATGCGCATGTTTCTATCTCTTTCCAGTCCGAAGAAAAAAAATCGGAGGCCTTAGAACTTGAATGGACCTCGTACAATGATAAACACAGCAAACATTGCTATACTACAACAGTTGCCGAAGTTCAAATTTCTTCAAAAAGGAACCCAAGGAAATTCACAGTGTGAGAAAGAAGTGGCAGATGAAATATTAGCGTTTATGCAAGATGAGACAGTGGAATGTGCCGTGTCGTATACGCTTGATTGTGCGAAAAATGTACACAACGAGTGCAATAATGTCGATAAGTTCTTAACAAGTGAAAGCGATGGAGTACTTCTGTAACTACTATGTACTCTATTGTTGCAGATTCTTGTTCTTAGCCTGAATCGTGATTTATAAGCTGCTGTGAAGTTTAATTTTACATATAACAGGAAAGGGAACAACTAATAATTGTACGTAATAACTTCTGACATACAAAGTATAGTAACTTGAGAAACTTGGGTTTGAATTAACATAATCTTCTTAGAATGGTTGCCTTCAGTTTTATTCATTTTATGCTGCGCTATATTAACAAACCCAACCTCCTCGAGGAGGACTAGGATTAAACGACACGTAGACGATGAGGCCTGTAGATACGGAAGATAAGTTTAGAGGATGTGACGAATATCAGAAATTTGCCAAAGAAGCACAAAGGTATTCTGGAAACCACGAAAAACCTAAAACACGAAGGCTGGACGGCGGCTTAAAACCCGCTCTTTCCAAAACAATGTGATCCATTATGCTAATCACTGCGCCATCAGGCTTGTTATCGGTTGGCTGTGGGATCCTTTTGTACTATATGAAGCTACTTTCAATTCTGCCAATAGTTTGTGTCTTAAGTGAAGGATTCCCGGCCACACAGTGGTAGGGATTCTGAGAAATAGTATGCTGAGTGCCTCTTCACATTATGACAGAGCCAGACTGCAGCAAGGTGTTTTAAAAAAAAAGTATTTCATATTTTGACAGGTGGTAGTATGGACCAAAACAAGACGAAAATATCCGGTGAACGTGGTCTCTAAAACGCATACCTTAAGAGCTGTGTGCATCTGTCCTACAAGTCTACTACAAGTCCTTCGCTATTACGATTGATCTATGGAACGCAGCAAACAGCTAAAGACAAATTCCTATATTATTGTCCATTGATACAGAATGGAGTAAGACTCTGTTAGTGTTGTATTTCACAAAATTATCTAAACATAAATTGGTTCCATTAGAACTAATTTATGGTCTGCACTTAAACAGAACTGTGAATACGGTTTACAGTAACAACACTAACAGACGTCTACTGAATGCTGTATCCATCGAAAAGAACAGAGAAGTGTGTTCTTATTTGTTAACTGCACTTGTTTACTGCATTCTGCGGGTCGTTCGCTGTAGTAAAGGGCTTGCAGTATAAGAGATGTGTTTTTCTGCAGGAAATATGTACAACTGGTCATAGCTCGCAAGGTACGCAGTTTAAAACCCGTGTCTGCTTCATTTTTTTTTCTTGTTTTGCTCCATACTACCACCTTTCAAAATGTGGAAAGTTTGCTTTTAACTCCCTATACAGTGATGAACCAAAAAATTATGACCACCTGCTTAATAGCTTGTTTACCCGTCTTTGGAACGAAATACACTGATTCTGTGTATCAGGGATCCGACAGACTGTTGATAAGATTGTGGAGATATGTGAAGTTAGATTTCTAACTTGACATCTAATTCGCGTAAATAACGTGCCACTGATATGAGTATGCGGTGATGGCTCCCGACAGCGACCCAGATGTGTTCCATAGGATTTACATCAAGCGAATTTTGGGGCAGAGACATCTCCGTGAGTTCATTATAATGCTCCTCTAACCATTGGAACACGGTTCTGGCAGCGAGACACGGACAGTTACACTACTGAAAGATGACATCGCCGTTGGGGAAGACATCAAGCATGAAGGGTTGGAGGTGGTTCGCTGTGGTCAGCGAGTCTTCGATTACTACTACGGGTCCCATGCAAGCGAAGGAGAATGTCTCCCATAGCATAACACTTCTCTCACCAGCTTGCGCCCGTGATGTGGCGCGCTGCACGCTTCGAGCCGCTTTTCACCTGGATGATAGAGTTTGTGGAGACGAACATTGACCTAGTGTAGCAAAAATGTGATTAACCCGAAGACTCGACCTGTCTCCATTGATCGGCGATCGAATCTCAATTATTCCGAGCCCACTACAACCATAATTGACGATGTCGTTTGGTCAACACCTGAACATTCGGGGGTGGTCTGCCGCAGAGCTCAATGTTCCACAATATGCGATGAACGGTATGCTCCACAACACTTGTGCGTGTACCAGCATTGTGCTGTTTCAGAAGAGATGCGACAGATCACAATCTACCCTACTTTACGGAGCAGACAAACCACAGAGCCACACGTTGTGTGAAAAGTCGTGGACGTCCAACCGTTTAGCATCTAGTGATTGTTTCACTGTCCTTCTATCTCTTTCTGCAGATGCCCACGACAGTAGCCGTTTTCGAGATACTCGTTCACAGGCTCTGCGTAATAATAATCTGCCCTTTGTCAAAGTCGCTTACGTCAATGGATTTCCCCATTTGCAGCCCACATTTTCGCTGAGGTGATCCCGTCCGTGTCTTTCCGCTTTTATACTTTTGTTACAGTGTCACGTGCCCACGCAATGCCACCAGGATGCAACCAACGTTGCCATAAGCAGCGGTCGTAATATTTTGGCTTATCAGTGTATATAAGTGGAAGACTGAAAATTTTGGTACATTTTACTGTTAACAGTGTGATATGTTGTGCTACTTGCCAATAGTGATATATATTGGATTTTATGCTAATTGACGCCATAGGTTTTATATCTCCATGTAAACTCCAGTCTTACGAGACCTGCTGGTGGTATGAGGACTGAAACTGATTTTAACAGAGAATTATTTATTTTCAGCCCTTACAAAGGACCACACGACGATAGGATTTTTGTATTTTTTATATGTTTATGGTATGTGAAGTTCAGCCCGTAAACACCACTATCACTAAATATTCTCGCAACTGTCAAAATGTCTCGATAGAATCAAATTTGAAATTTTCTAACCCTCTTGAATGCCCTGAAATAAAGTCCTTTTGCTTTTTCGTCGAGTAGTGTGGTTCTATGAGCAGTCGGCTTTCAGCCGTGACACCGTGCGGACGGGATCGACGCACCGAACAGCGCTCCGCAGGTGTTGTTGTTTACCCGCTAGCCCGCTGTCGTACTTCGTTGTTTTGATTTATAGTACCGGTACCGGCCTGCCATGGCGTTATCATAACGACAAGCCACAATCAAACTTAACCTACGTTGTGCAAGACGCGACAGTTGGCTGCGACTGCCACGCTGCCCCTCCTCTTTTCCCACCCTGGCAGACGGCGACAAGGTCGCAACACGACAGGAGTCGTCGCTGTTTTCCAAGCTCTGGTCGTCGGCGGCGGATTCAAATACACAAGAAAAATAAGAATTCCGATTTTCTTGCTGTAAAAAATACTGTATATTAATGGAACAAAGTTACATCTGCACCCAGAGTTAGTTTTTCGATACAGATTCTCCTTTTACTTTAAAAAATTGAAAAGTATCTCTTCCTGTTTTGTGTGTTTTTTTCGCTGTATATCACTTCTCTATCGATTGTGAGGAAAATAAAAGGCGCAAAAAATTGATGTTTGCATATCTTACAGTTTCACATTACAGCTTGATAATGAGGTGTCTATTTTTCCGATATCCGTTACAATTATTCCGATAATTAATTTACAAGTAACCTACTGCACAAAATTTGAATTGTGTACAGTGAAAAATGTGGTCGCTGGCTACTTTGCGAATGGCTCACGTTAGGTCATACATCATTGCCGATGAAAAGAAGCTAACATATCGAAATTATTTTTAAAGTTGAGATCAGAATGATATCGATCTCCATGTCTGAGATTTGGGCTCATATATCTCTGGGAGTGTCGCGACTAGCCGCCGGTTCTGTCGACGCGCAACGTGAATCGTGTGGTCATCACACGATAGAGAATGCATTTGTTTTGTTTCGCTGACACATTTGGACCTAATGAAACCATTTTATGTCATATATTTCTCCGGTATGAGTTACTAATATTTCTCCATATGCTCTTGACAATTTCCTTTAAAATGCCACGAAATGTAGGTTTCTTAAAAGTAAAGACATGCTGTCTTCAATATACACTCCTGGAAATGGAAAAAAGAACACATTGACACCGGTGTGTCAGACCCACCATACTTGCTCCGGACACTGCGAGAGGGCTGTACAAGCAATGATCACACGCACGGCACAGCGGACACACCAGGAACCGCGGTGTTGGCCGTCGAATGGCGCTAGCTGCGCAGCATTTGTGCACCGCCGCCGTCAGTGTCAGCCAGTTTGCCGTGGCATACGGGGCTCCATCGCAGTCTTTAACACTGGTAGCATGCCGCGACAGCGTGGACGTGAACCGTATGTGCAGTTGACGGACTTTGAGCGAGGGCGTATAGCGGGCATGCGGGAGGCCGGGTGGACGTACCGCCGAATTGGTCAACACGTGGGGCGTGAGGTCTCCACAGTACATCGATGTTGTCGCCAGTGGTCGGCGGAAGGTACACGTGCCCGTCGACCTGGGACCGGACCGCAGCGACGCACGGATGCACGCCAAGACCGTAGGATCCTACGCAGTGCCGTAGGGGACCGCACCGCCACTTCCCAGCAAATTAGGGACACTGTTGCTCCTGGGGTATCGGCGAGGACCATTCGCAACCGTCTCCATGAAGCTGGGCTACGGTCCCGCACACCGTTAGGCCGTCTTCCGCTCACGCCCCAACATCGTGCAGCCCGCCTCCAGTGGTGTCGCGACAGGCGTGAATGGAGGGACGAATGGAGACGTGTCGTCTTCAGCGATGAGAGTCGCTTCTGCCTTGGTGCCAATGATGGTCGTATGCGTGTTTGGCGCCGTGCAGGTGAGCGCCACAATCAGGACTGCATACGACCGAGGCACACAGGGCCAACACCCGGCATCATGGTGTGGGGAGCGATCTCCTACACTGGCCGTACACCACTGGTGATCGTCGAGGGGACACTGAATAGTGCACGGTACATCCAAACCGTCATCGAACCCATCGTTTTACCATTCCTAGACCGGCAAGGGAACTTGCTGTTCCAACACGACAATGCACGTCCGCATGTATCCCGTGCCACCCAACGTGCTCTAGAAGGTGTAAGTCAACTACCCTGGCCAGCAAGATCTCCGGATCTGTCCCCCATTGAGCATGTTTGGGACTGGATGAAGCGTCGTCTCACGCGGTCTGCACGTCCAGCACGAACGCTGGTCCAACTGAGGCGCCAGGTGGAAATGGCATGGCAAGCCGTTCTACAGGACTACATCCAGCATCTCTACGATCGTCTCCATGGGAGAATAGCAGCCTGCATTGCTGCGAAAGGTGGATATACACTGTACTAGTGCCGACATTGTGCATGCTCTGTTGCCTGTGTCTATGTGCCTGTGGTTCTGTCAGTGTGATCATGTGATGTATCTGACCCCAGGAATGTGTCAATAAAGTTTCCCCTTCCTGGGACAATGAATTCACGGTGTTCTTATTTCAATTTCCAGGAGTGTATTTTCTACTCATTCTTGGGAAGAGAATAAATTACTTACCTCTAGTATTTTCTTCTGAACCTGGAAGAGGATAACCAAGTAGAAGTAGACGTCCTAACAAAACCAACAAATGTCAAAAATTAACGTTTTTCAACAGAGCGAAAAAACGTTCAAATTAGTTTAATATCGCCTTGCCATCAATTATATTTTTTATATGATGTGGTAGGTAAATCATAGCGACACTGGGTTTGGGTATTACTTCCCGTGAGTATTGCATTGTCGCTTCACAGTACATCATGCGATAAGTACTGGCTCGACATCTTTCTGGCAGCCGTACGTCTCTGTGTCGTCCGACTTTCGTCGCAACACTGCTCACTGGTGCAGTGCTGCGGCAGCTGCCGCAACAGTCGCGCGTCGCATCCCAAACTCGAACTGCGCATGCGCCAGCAGACTGCTTCTGACGTCACGTAGCGACCCGTCGCAGTCGCTAGTGTGCGTCGCGTCTTGGACAACGTACCTTAACCTTAAATGCATCGTACACGAGACCGAAGGCCCATGAAATAAAACGCTTTCTTCGAGACGTCATGCACATTAAACCGTAAGAACATTTGCTTTTGCATCCAGCACAGTGTACCCCAAACTGATAGACGAAGCGGCCTATGACAGACTCCTCCAATGATCTACAAAGGGCTTTTGCTTCTGTCACGCTGACGGTAATGTGAGCGTGGCAGCAGTTGAGCGTGCTGGTCTGGCGGTGCGTACCGTGCACATCTTTGAACTGCCTTTCGACGTTCTCGCCAACTTTGTCCTTGACGCTCTGGGCCATATGGCACAGTTTTGAGCCACACAGAGGAGAAATGAAATACACTCGAAACGTACCCTGCCGGCCGTGGTGGTCTAGCGGTTCTAGGCGCTCAGTCCGGAACCGCGCGACTGCTACGGTCGCAGGTTCGAATCCTGCCTCGGGCATGGATGTGTGTGATGTCCTTAGGTTAGTTAGGTTTAAGTAGTTCTAAGTTCTAGGGGACTGATGACCACAAATGTTTAGTCCCATAGTGCTCAGAGCCATTTGAACCAAGCCAAAACGTACCCTGTACTTAACGGGGTACCCCAAGTGCGCATAGATCTTAAGAAGCAATTTCCATCATATATTTTCGTTGGCGGCTGCCGCGCAATTGTTATATATGATGGCCAACCAATGATCTACTCGGGCTGCGGCGAGGAGGCCTCTGTCCGAACTGAGTGTCTTCAGCCCCGCCTCGTTTAGGTGCCCCGCAATGAACTTCTCTGCAGTCTACGATGACCTCTCTCCCGGTAACGTATTTGGAAGCGGCAAGACATGATGTGACTGATGATCAAAACTTGACACCACCTCACTCCATTGCAACCTCGGTTGGAGAGTCGGCACTGACGACGACGATGACGTCACGGCAGCAAAACGATGCAGAAGTTCCCACAGCCTCTGTCCATCGCTGCGTCGGGGGCAGCTGGCCACCGTCACTGTCGAAATCGGACACAGGGATTGCCGATGACCGTGTCGAGCTTCACCCTTCAGTGGATGTCGAGTTTCGGACCCGGAAGCAAAAATCACCCAAGCGGCATTAGAAGAGCCGATTGTATGCTGAAGAACGGGACAGGGACGTAAGACTGATGAAACACATCGACTCTGTTGCAACGTCTACAGTTGCAACGGATCCCAGCGGCCTCATTCACCAGAAGGCGCCTGACGGTATGCAGAAATCGCCACCTCCTGGTGGCCCTGAAAACGATGTGCATCGGGTCGACCCCCAGAATGTGGGCTCCTGTGAAGGTGGCCAGCCACCAGTATCGTCCCAATCCCGTCTTGGCGATCGGACAGACGACATGGAGGCAGATGATGGGCAGCACACATCGATAACTACTCTGGTGCCCATGGCTGACAATGAGCCTGGAGGGCCCTGCCAGTCAAGGGATCATACGACACAGTAATGTACATCATGCGGCCAGACTGCTGTGTGGTGTACGACCTCACCATGGGCTTGCCCCCATTCATGTCTTCCACCACTTGATATGTCTCAATGATTCGGATGCACACCGCCTGCCTTGCCCCACGACCAGCGATTGCTGGCTACTCACGCAGGGCATGTTGGCATTACTCTTGCGGTGATTGTCTGACTCCCCTGATGATATATTGCGCCCCGACGGCGTATACTTTCCACCAACCAGA
The DNA here is from genome assembly GCF_021461395.2 of Schistocerca americana. NCBI lineage: Eukaryota > Metazoa > Arthropoda > Insecta > Orthoptera > Acrididae > Schistocerca > Schistocerca americana. The sequence continues at coordinate 695,326,536 of NC_060130.1, forward strand.
ACATACGCCGATAAGTGGCTAAATGGCATGGCGCTTTACTACATATTTAGCCCGCCCGGTTAGCCGTGCGGTCTTAACGCACTGCTTTCCGGGCGAGAAGGCGTGCCGGTCCCCGGCACGAATCCGCCCGGCGGATTAGTGTCGAGGTCCTGTGTGCCGGCCAGTCTGTGGATGGTATTTAAGGCGGTTTTCCATCTGCCTCAACGAATGCAGGCTGGTTCCCCTTATTCCGCCTCAGTTACACTATGTCGGCTATTGCTGCTCAAACACTTTCTCCACGTACGCGTGCACCATAATTACTCTACCACGCAAACATTGGGGCTACACTCGTATGGTGTGAGACGTGCCAAGGCGGCTCCACTGGGGGCCGAACCTTACAATAATCCTGGGTTCGGTGTGGACCGGCGGTGGGATGAGTGGACTGCTGTAGCCTGTTGTTGGGTTGAGAACCACCGAGGGCTAAAAAATAGTTCAAATGGCTTTCAGCACTATGAGACTTAACATCTGAGGTCATCAGTCCCATACTTATAACTACTTAAACCTAACTAACCTAAGGACATCACACACATCCATGCCCGAGGCAGGATTCGAACCTGCGACCGTAGCAGCAGCGCGGTTCCGGACTGAAGCGCCTAGAACCGCTCTGCCACAGCGGCCGGTACTGAGGGCTAAGGGGGAGACGAAGCCTCTCCGTCGTTTCTAGGTCCCCAGTGCCATACAATACAATATTAGATATTTCGTGGTGCTCACAAAGACAGCCTCGACTTTTGGTCCCTACTTATTACGACACATACCGCTTTCAGCTGCAACCCGAAGTACAGCACTCTCTTCGCTAATTATTTAGGCTCATTCTTTGCAGACCCTCTTGCTCACTGGGGCGTTTCAGGTATGAGACGCTGTACCTGAAGAAGAATCCTGGAGCATATTGATCCACTACGGACGAAATAGGGGGAACCACTACCAACAGAAGAGAAGACGACCCGGACACTCGGCTACGACAGTCGTAGGATCTTTCCTAGTAGAAAAAAGTTTAGTAGTGCAGCTGCCCGCGAAAAAAAGGTAGAGTGCTGGCCTGGGAAGTGAGTGGTCGGGGCTCGGTTCCTGGCAGACCCAAAGTTTTAAACAGTTGTGCATGTTCCACTGGCATTTACGTGAGGCGTACAATACGCAAAGACGTAAAAAAAATTGTAATGCCTTTAATTTAAACAATCTTGATTGAAATCTTTTGTGAAATATCGGCAATTAAGAATTTATGTTTGCAATTTGAACTGGAATTTTGTGTGTGGAATTTAATTAGGAATAAGAAGACTTGAGTTTTTCATAAAAATGAGAGTTATGTGTGGTAATAATTAGCATATATTTGATGAATTTTATATTTAATGGACATAGGTATTCGAACTGAACCGGAAAAAAAAACGAAAAATGTAATTACGATCTCGATGCAGAGATTACCGATATCGAGCGCTACCAATTTTTGCCATCTTTATGTATTCTACGCTGGTGATTCCTACATTAGAGTCTCCACACTCCAGTTTCAGAAAGATCCGTTACCCGCGTGGCGGCTACCTGGCCGCTCCTGCTTCCTGGCAGGATGACCTTAGCGCCTCTATACGTCGAAGGGATTAACTTGAGCACAGCTGACAGCATTTTCTACCACGAGTCGATCTGGATGCTTTTTATGAGAAGTTACTAAATTAGCGGCCATTTTGCCGCTCACGCGGGTACCAGAGGGCTAATCATGAAGGACTGTTCACGAAGTACGCTTTACCTGCACGTTCCGTGGTGGAAGTTAGCGCTCGCGTTTACAGCATGGAAACTGCGAGACGGTGTTAGCGGAATCTGCGGCAGGCGCCGTGTAACTGCCACAAACAGCAGAAGCGGCGCGTGTCGTATGACGGAAAGCCAGCCGCACAAGTCTGGCGGTCGTAATGCACGTTAGCGGCGCTACCCCAGTACACGCTTTGGCTCTCCGCGTGCTAATGTAGCCTTGTTACCCACGCTACGGCCAATTCTCGAAAGCGGCGCTCGTTCTGTAGGCGGAGCTCTCGGCAGCCAGCTGCTTGCCTTACTTTACACCACCGAATTTCTGACTAATTTGTTTTGAAGCGAGATCTGTGACAGACCATCTGCTCGCATTTGTTACCCCAGGATCCGGTCCACTTCCTTGCCTGGTGGCTTCGATTTTACTAACTGGACACTGTACGATGAGTGACGGTAGCCTTACGAATCACTTTATAACATGCTTTATAACTGAAAATGGGCAGCGAAGTGGAGAAATCAGGAAGTGTTGTCAACAATGGGAAAGTTGACAGTAAAAACTGTTCATGTGAATATGCACGGTGAGTTAAAAACTGCTCAGGTTTAAAGCAGTCAGTACTTGAGACGATGTACAGAGTGATTCTGTAGCTATGATGCAAACTTTCAGGGATGATGGAGAAGTGTAAATGTATCAATTTGAGCCAAATGACCGCCTCTAGAATTGTAAGCGAAAATGGTTCTGATACCTCTGACAAAAAAAAGTGTTCAAAATGTGTGTGAAATCTTATGGGACTTTACGAAATGGCTCTGAGCACTATGCGACTTAACTGCTTAGGTCATCAGTCGCCTAGAACTTAGAACTAATTAAACCTAACTAACCTAAGGACATTACACACATCCATGCCCGAGGCAGGATTCGAACCTGCGACCGTAGCGGTCGCTCGGCTCCAGACTGTAGTGCCTGGAACCGCACGGTCACTCCGGCCGGCATGGGACTTTACTGCTAAGGTCATCAGTCCCTATGCTTACACACTACTTAACCTAAATCGTCCTAAGGACAAACACACACACCCATGCCCGAGGGAGGACTCGAACCTCCGCCGGGACCAGCCGCACAGTCCATGACTGCAGCGCCCTACACCGCTCGGCGATACCTCTGACAGCGAAATACGTGTACCGGTAGTGTTGTTACGAAGACTGTAGGGCAGGCAACTTTCAGAAGCGGTAGTGTGGACAAAAACAAGAATAATAACTCTAGTGAACATCGGCTCTAGAATGCATACCTAAAGAACTATGAGCACTGGCTTATCTCTGCTGCTAAGGAACGCATCTGTTCAACAGAACAAGTGCCCATAGCTCTTAAGGTATGCATTTTGAAACCTATGTTTACTGACGTTTTCTTTGTTTTGGTCAGTACTAGCACCCTCCAATCTTAGCAACAACAGTACCGGCAACTGTATTCCACAGCCAGAGATATCGGAAGGAATTTTCGCTTATAACATTCGACTCGGTCGTTGTCAGACCAGGGTCCCTGCCCTCAGATTGATACAGTTAACCTTCAAAAAATGTTAAAATGTGTATGAATTCCTAAGGGACAAAACTGCTGAGGTCATCGGTCCCTAGACTTACAAACTACTTGCACTTGCCCGCGAAAGGCAAAGGTCCCGAGTTCGAGTCTCGGTCGGGCACACAGTTTTAATCTGCCAGGAAGTTTCATATCAGCGCACACTCCGCTGCAGAGTGAAAATCTCATTCTGGATACTTAAACTAGCTTATGCCAAGAACAACACACATACCCATGCCCGCGGGAGGACTCGAACCTCCGGCGGGAGGGGCCGCGCAATCTGTGTCATGGCGTCTCAAACCGGGCGGCCACTCCTCGAGGATCAGTTAACCTTCACCATCACCCCTCAGAGTTTTTAACATCATCACAGAATCTCCATGCATAATAATTAGTGATTAAGTGCATATAGTCCATTATGGAACTCTGTGTAATGCTCCATACCGTGGAAATAAGGAAAAAAATTGATGGTAGTGATTTTATTTATTTTACTAATTAATTGTTTTCAAAGTATCGATTATGTTGGTATAAAGTAGCCTTTTTCATTTATTGTAGTTTCTCGTCTCACACGAAACGTGCTTTACATTGCTAGTACTTACCTGTGCCAGAGTGCAATACGCTGAAATTATAAATACAATACACACTGAGGGCGACAGTTACAGCAGGTACTGGAAACAACATCCTGTGCCCAGCTTACTTCCCTGTGTGCATGCACGACTATCTATTACTTTTCTTCCAGTTTATATATCTTTATAAATATAGTAACTAAAATAACGAAAAATAATAATTGAAACGTATAATAAAATAGACAAGTAACTCCACCACTGCTTATCCTAAGCACGAGTGAAAAAGGAGAGGGTGAGGTAGCCTCATAAAAATACGAGGATTCGTCTAGAAAGCTGGCTGTATTGCCAGCTCGTAAGGCAAAAAACATTAGTCACACTAACTTTCATCACGAGTTGTGCTCAACTTTCAGCAGACGAAATACCTCTTGAAACGAACATACTCTGTCGGTATCGATATTCTTGTAGACGGACACACTTTCGGTCCCAGAACACATGCGGCCCTGCGAGAGTGCACAGTAATCTAACAATGTAACGATGGTTCAAATGGCTCTGAGTACTACGCAACTTAACTTTTGAGGTCATCAGTCCCCTAGAACTTAGAACTACTTAAACTTAACTAACCCAAGGACATCACACACAGACATGCCCGAGGCTGGATTCAAACCTGCGACCGCAGCGGTAGCGCGGTTCCAGACTGTTGCCCCTAGAACCGCTCTGCTACCCCGGCCGGCATGTAACGACGACTTCGGGCTACGCGGAAAAGCAAATTTCACCTTTATGTAAATAGGCACTTCCCGAGTGACCGCGGATCTGGAAGAACCTCCTCCTCGTGAGCTGTAGGTTACGAATTCTCCACCTCCCTTACAAATATTTCGTGAAATGTTTTTGGTAATTTCTCTTACTTGCTTTACCTGTCAAAACAGAAGTCTTGTTCCAGGCATATTATAGTTACAAAAATTATATTTGTTGGTTTTCACGATTCTTCGCAACCCTTAACGACCAATAGACATCTCTAAACGTGTTCTGGCTGACATGGACATTCTTGCTTCCGCTATTCGTTCCTTATATTCTCTTTACCAATTTTTAATTTGTTTTCAAAGTATTTTTGTAATTACAATCATTGTAAGAGTGCAGGAGGCTTTCATTTTTGGTAACATGTGGCCACGCATTGTGTGCCTTTAATATTCCACCATGTGCATGCTTATACTGTGAGCGGAAGCCACATTGTGTTTAGGTTCGTCTCAAACTAGATTCGCATTACTGATTTCAGGCATTTGCACCATAATCTTCCGTAATCCACGTGCCATCTTTCCCCATGATCACGGTGTCACCTTTTTTGTAACAAACTGAGGTATTTGTATGTTTCATTATTTTTTCCTTTGTGGTTATTTCATACCCCTTCCCATTGTGGGCAGGGGTGGGCTGAAAAAAAAGTTTACGCATGCGAAGGGGAAACAATGGGAGTTAAACACAAAAAAGGGGGTAGTTTCACGAGGCACGTTTACATAAAATCCGTATATAATAAAACGTAGCACATAAACACTGGCGACACGAAGAGCACAATTAAAAACGGCGTTCATAGTAATGAGAGCTACACGGGACGACGACGACACTGAATACTCACTGCACTTACGTGCCATACACGGCGAGCACCAAAACATGACAAAGTAACTGGATTATTATTGGAGGGATCTGCCAAGAGAGGGTATTTCTGATAGGAGTGAGAGAGGAAAGAGAGAAGGGGAGGCTGGAAGGGGTGGAAGGGGGAGAGACGAATGGCCAGGAGACGGGGTGGGTGCGGAGGAGCAGCCCAGGACAGAGCGCAAGGGCTGGGAAAGGAAAAATTGGAACAGGGGTGTGGGAGGGCGGAAACAGCGGAGGGGGAGGGAAAGAAGAGAGAAACCTAGGAAGGAGAGGAGGGGGTACGTTTCTTCGCTGATACGTGGTACATAAATGTTCTTTATTCAGCGTATGAGATGAGTTCGTCGCTGCATCAGTCTACGAGATGTGGGACAGATGTACAGAGAAATTACGTTCCGCAAATTTTTATTTACTATTGATTTTTCTAGTATCTTCACAAGATTCATGTATCGATGTCGAGATGAAAGCAGCAGCTTTGACCGTCCAGAGTTGTGCGTGTTCAAGGTCACACTACGACATGAGCGGACACCACATTAGTAGGTACCACCCTCTGGCGTCGTAGACAAGGAGGCAAGTGCACAGGCGTTAGTCGGCCAGTTGCATTAAAGTTTCTGTAGCTTCCTAGTCGCCGACGATACTATTCACATGCAGTAACAGGCTTGTTCTGGGTTGTTCTCCCATGTTTTGTTTGTACGATATCGATCCTTCTTTTGGCTTCGCTTTTGTCTTCGTCCATGTGTACATGGCTAGCCATCGTCCACTCGGTCTTTCGGCCACTTCCAACATTTCAGACAAACCATGTAGTGGCACTCCCAAACAGTGGCATTACGTGACAAAAGATTTATTTAGGGGCTATTATTTCAGAGCTATCAGAAACAGTGTTAAGATATTAAGTTATGTATCTCAGCCAGTAGTAGAGGTAATATCGGTCCTCAATCAGCAAGTAAAAGTGCAACGGTTTCATTCAGCTACCAGTAAGGAACCAAGTGAGCAAGTAAAAGCGCTAAGTTTGTAGTTCGCTCTGGATGACAACAATAAATGTTGTATGGCCCATGGTCTGCAGCAAGTCTTTCAATTGGACGCCACTTCGACGACTTACATGTCTATGGGCCAAGGACACAGATTTCTAGAACGGCCACCCACCACAGACCTAGCAATCTATTTTTCTTATTGAAAATATTTATTTACATTTTAAGACAGAGACACAGCTATTCCTTCACACAATGTTTACAGACACAAGAAAACCTACAACCAAATGCTTCTTGTGGAATCAGGACCACAAAAGATTTACCACATAGTCTATGATCAAACATTTGATCTCCACATACCTTACCTATTTAATTACTTGGCTAATAAGTATATTTTAACAAAGGCGATTTAATTATTCATGCCATTATCACTTACATTTAAACGACGGGGCATCCGTAGGCTGTAGACGATTACACAATAAAATATGGAGCGGAGAAACTCAGTTCCTTTGCGTGATGAACAGAAAAAGGAAGACCATTGGAATCTGTAAACCCTCCTCTAGTGTAATACAGACTCTTGCAATACAAAAATTGGCACGATTTCATCATCCTCCTCTCCCCTTATGTTTTTTGCTATTTGAGGCCGGATTTTTTAATTTCATTCTTCATTGTTTTCAAAAAGTTACTGTTTTTTTTTTCAATGAGGATTTTGACGGTTGTCGCAGTGAGGTTTTGTAATTGCAACCATCGCCCATGGTTTTTATATTATAGATGTCCCATCGGTCCATAGTTCTTCGTCGAATTTGTTTTCTGCATGAGTGCAAGAGATAGTTTCATAGAATTTTAATTTTACTTTGCTACTACTTCAGAATTCTCTTCATATCCATAGACACATTCCGAAGTTCCTCATTCTGTGCATTCTCAGTGACGCTGACAGGATCCTCGTCGACTGATTTATGTTTATATGAAATAGAGAATGGGGAAAGAAACCGGGAGATGGATGGGAATTCGTGATTTCCAACCGTATAGCGCAGTCGAACCCGGATTTACCGTCTCTCATGAGTGGTAGCCTTAATCTCTTCGACCATGCGGACACAATCACTGACCGATTCAAATTTCCAAGGTAGCGTTCCTCCTCCATTTACCCCCTACTCGCAAATTATTGATTCCCGTACGAATTCGGTAGTTATTTGTTAGTTATTAGTGCATCCGCACTGAGACAGACCTCAAGTAGCTGTCCCGCTCTTACAAAAACGTCCATATTTGAGTGTTGCCTGTTCTGTCGGATATGTCCAACAAAACGAGCACCACTCAAATATAATATACAGAATGAAGAAACTTCGCAGCCGACCGCTGTGGTCGAGTGGTTCTAGGCACTTCAGTCCGGAACCGCGCGCCTGCTACGGTCGCAGGTTCGAATCCTGCCTCGGGCATGGATGTGTGTGATGTCCTTAGGTTAGTTAGGTTTGAGTAGTTCTAAGTCTAGGGGACTGATGACCTCAGATGTTAAGTCCCATAGTGCTTAGAGCAAGTTGAACATTTTTTTTTTCGTTTAAATTCATGTACTCGGACTTCGCATCGCGATTTCTCACATACTAGGAACACAAAAATGTCTCTCACAAAATTTAGTCCTGCGCATATTTCGGGCAGTAAACGGACGTTAAAGGTGAGCAATCTGGCAACGCTGTAATCGCGTGTAGAGTAACTATCTCTGTCAGGCTGTTTCAGTCGTGCTGTGTAGTTGGTGCTGCAGTTAGCGTTTTGGGTTGGCATGCAGGAGGTCGAGGATTCGATTTTGGGTTGATCCTTATTTCTTTTCATTTGATAAAAGTGGTATGCGTGGTATGGTATGGCGTCTTAACCATCATACAGAGATTACTGTGGGTGTTATACAAAACATTTGCCTTTACATACTACTAACACAGAAATGGAAATACAATCGTTTTCATTGGTCAGCTTTTAAGGAAATCTTTTGTACTACGTTGCCGCGAGCTATTTCACTCCACTGCAGCTACCAGATTCCAACTTGTTTGTGTGTACCGTCCCCCCAGTGGTCCCATCGCTTACAACCAACTATTATTCTTGCCACGTTCAAGTTCATTATATTTCGTTAGGGCCTTACGTCACCAGTAGGGCTAGTAACGTGCTTTGCATATTATTTCGATGCGATCGTTGGCGGAGGGTACACAGAAAACAAGTTTGGAATCTAGTAGGTGCAGTGGCACGAAACAATTCTCGTCCACGACGTGGAAAGGACTTCTTTAAAAGCTGACGAATGAGAACGATTGTACTTCCATGTCTGTGTTCGTAGTATGTAACTACAAATGTTTTGTGAAATACCCACTGTAATTTCTGTATGACGATTAAGACGCCAGATACCGTACCATGCAGACTACTTTTAGCAACTAAAATTAAATAAGCCTCGACTCACAATCGAACCCTCGACCTCCTGCGTGTCAACCCAAAACGCAGCACTGCGCTAATTGCTGTCAGATTTAGTTACCCTACATGTGATTACAGCGTTGCCAGACTGCCAATCTTTAACGTCCATTTACAGCCCGAAATATGCACAGGATTAAATCTTGTGAGAGACATTTTTGTATTGCCAGTATGTGAGGAATCGCGCTGCGAAGTCCGAGTGCGCGAAGTTTTCTTTACCCTGCATATGACTTACGTTTATTGTCTGTTATGCCGCTCTCCATTCCATTCCCTTGCTCATCGGCAACGGTTTCACTGACACCTGCTGCCACCTCCACATACTCTTTCAGTTCCATAGGCGCAATCTGATCTTTGGCACCAAATATTTTATCAGTTACACTGATAGCAACCTCATCGATTGACATTCTTTTGTTGTCAGCACTATCGATCGTCATTTCGCTGCCGTTGCTCATCGGCGAAGTTTTGTAACATCCTCATTCACATTTCTCCCACTTTCAGGCCATGATGTATTCACAGTGAGGTCAGTTCAAAATGGTTCAAATGGCTCTGAGCATTATGGGACTTAACATCTATGGTCATCAGTCCCCTAGAACTTAGAACTACTTAAACCTAACTAACCTAAGGACATCACACACATCCATGCCCGAGGCAGGATTCAAACCTGCGACCGTAGCAGTCGCGCGGCTCCGGGCTGAGCGCCTAGAACCGCTAGACCACCGCGGCCGGCAGTGAGGTCAGTCCTCCCTAACAAAACCGTATCATATGTCATTCATCCTGGCTGACTTGTTACAATAGGCAGTTGTACAGGAAGTCTATGGGCTCCAGTTTTTCTCAGATTTTCAGCAAAATTGCATACGAAACATGTGAGGGGTCAGTTTTCATACAGAACATACGCCCTATGACGGCAGACAGTCACATTAGAGGGTATGTGCTTCTGGAATTGTACGAAAGCTGTTAGATTCTTTTTCTTACTGTGCGAATAGTTTTCAGATCACACTTCTTCTCTGGTGCCATAAACTATCCCGTATGCTCTAAGTACTGAGCGCAGGCCAATACCTGCGAAAGTTATTAGGAGTGTGCCATAATTGTGCTTCAGTTTTGCGCGGCCATCAGTGTTCCTGATTATTCACTCACAAACTTCGTTATTCATATATTTTGCACATTCGCAATTCACAGCATTATTAATCTGAATACCTATCACAGCATCATCAAGCAAACTCATTGTTAACGTACATACCTATCACTTCCTCATCAAACAAATGCAATCATCAAATTGTTTAAAAATCTTCGTAAACTAAAACAATGCGAAATATTGACGCCGAAACTACTACCCTCAAGGATCCAGCAGATGGAGAGGTCTCTCTCATGTCCAGTATACCTGTGATCCCATCTGCTTTATGATTTTAAGCGCTTTCAAGATGTTGAAATGTGTGTGAATTCCTAAGGGACCAAACTGCTGAGGTCATCAGATCCTACACTCACGCACTACTTAAACTAAGTTATGTTAAGAACAACACACACACCCATGCCCGAGGGAGGACTGGACTCGAACCTCCAGCTGGAGAAGTCGCGCAATCCGTGACATGGCGCTTCAAACCGCGCGGCTACGCCGCGGGGCTTAAGCGCTTTCAGTTTCCAATCAAAGTTTCCTTTGCAACACCATTGAACAAGGCAGAGAGTCAGGGAGAGTGAGGAAGAGGAGGTGGAGAGAGAGAGAGAGGAATTGAATAAAGAGAGGAGGAAGGAGGAGATGGACAGTGAGAGGGAGGACGTGAGGAACGACGGAAAGAGAGAGAGAGAGAGAGAGAGAGAAAGAAAGAGAGAGAGAGAGAGGAGAAGGTGATAGAAGAGAAAGGAGAGCCTAGAAGGTCATGCACAAAAGAAGGGGAAAGAAGAAAGGAACAGGGTAATGACGGGAGGAGTGAGGGGGATCGATGGAGTTTAGGGCGTACGTACATCCAATTCCGATGCATATTTAGCAATTGCTGGGCTCACTAGTTCTAATATATAAAGAAAATACTTTACTAAACGTTCGGACGGACAGATGCTACATGTTTTTAACAAAATATGTTGTCACAGAAGAAGCTGAGTAGTACTGTGGTGGAGTGGTCATGATACTAAACTGTTGCATGGAGGGTCGTGAGTTCAAAACTCACCTGGACTGTACAAATTTAATTTCTATATTCGGTTCGAGTACATCCTAGAAGTATCCACAAATGTCAAGAATCATTGTACTGGAATGTTCTGTAGACGTGTATATACTGTATCTATTCTGGCCGGAGGCAGTTCGCTCCGCGCTCTTGTATTTGCTAGTGCTGAATGAACATTCGTTAAGTGAGGTTAGTGTTCGTCGTTCATCTAATTACACCTTCTTCTACGTGACATTATTCTGGTAGAGACGCTGGGTACAGGAATTTATGTTAGCGTACATTATCGACGACACAGTGGCTCCCATTAGTACACGACAGAGCCGCCGCTTACGTGCGAGAAACCAGAGTTCGAGACATATTCAACAGATCGCAGTCTATCGTAGACAGAAGAAGAAGAGGACGTTACGATGAATGCAGCTGTATACCACCACATGACACATGAGACATCCTTCCGGGTTCTCTGATGACAATGGCCAAGATCCAAACAAGTGGCTGAAAGTATTTGAGTGTACAACCAAATTGAAAAAATGGAATGACTCCGTGTGTTTGGCTAACGTATTTTTTCTATTTGGAGGGCACTGCCAAGCAGTGGTATGAGAACAAAGAGGAGAATTCCACAAGCTGGGAAGTATTCCAGGCGGAACTGCGCAAGTATTTCAGAGATACACAACGTCAGATGTGCAAGGCTGAAGATAAATTAAAGTGCAGGGCACAGCGTCCAGGAGAAATTACAGCATCCTACATTCAAGACGTCTTGGAGGTGTGTAAAATAGTGGAATGAAGGAGGAAAATAAGGTTTCACATCTCATGAAGGGTGTTGCTGAAGACATGTATAAAGCCCTACTCCTGAAGGAGGTTTCCGCAGCAGACGACTCCATAAAATGGTGCCAGTACATCGAGACAATGCATCAAAAGAGAATTACACGCAAGAAGTTTGAACGGCTTCCAAACGTCGTATCGATGTCCGTGATGGAGGAGGGAACTGATTTCAGAAGTTTTCATTATCAGATAGCGAGAGAGGAAGTTCAGAAGACACTTGGATTTCACGGCGAGCAAAACACCGAGACGCTTTAGGAGGTCATAAGGGAGGAAGTGAAACAGACATTGAACCCAATCTCTCGTCCTTGAGTTCCCTTTAAAACGGTGAAAAAGTCGAGGCCCAGGCGAGTTATGTCCCTACAATGCCACATGAGGAACCTGTTTGGGCACCAAGGAAGACTGACGTCTGGAGGCCCCGGGATAACCAACCAGTATGTTTCCACTGCGGGCGACCGGGACATGTGGTGCGCTATTGTCTAGAAAGGCGGCGGATATTTGATGACGCCCGCGCCAGAAGACAGCAGACCGATCTTAGCCGACGCAAACTCCGGGACGGCGAAGATGAACAAGAAGATGTGGGTGTAGGACGACGCAGATCACCATCGCCTCAAGCTAGCCGCTGGAGAGGACGCTCCCCAACACGCCGATCAAGGTCTCCATCGCCGTTTAGAAGCTCCAGCCGATTTCCTAGCTGCCGCAACCCGGAAAACTAAAGGATGCGGCCTTTCTAGTAGGTGAGGCCGCCGAAGAGAAAAATCCTCTGCCGTCGATCACCACAAAAATGGTAGGAAACTACGTCGATATCCTCATGGATAGCCGATCAGCCCAAGCTCTTGTGGATTCTAGAGCATCATATTCAGTCATTTCGGGGAAGTACAATCGCCAGTTGCAGAAAACCGTATTCCTCGACAACAAAACATTTCTGCAGAAGGTGGCTAATGGGGAACATGTAAAACCTGCAGGAAGATGTACCATTTGTGTGGGTATAAGTGACCATATGTGGCCTTACACAGGCCTTAGAATGCATCGTCTTACAAGAGTGTAGTCATGGCGTCGTTCTCGACTTCTCAGGCAATTATAGACTGTAGTTGCTCGAAGATTATGCTAGACGAGATGAGTTACTGTGGACAGGAAGATGCGCATCCGAGTGCGTGGAGACTATGTGTGCTGGATGAAGTGATCATTCCTGCAGTCAGCGCTAGAAAGGTGAAACGTCCCCTTAGAACAATTATACGTGACTGTGCTTAAACTGACACACAATATTTTTTAGCGCAACGCAATCTGACTTTCAATAATCCCTACAAAAGAATGGCCCTGACTAACATTAACCCTTATCTTGCTCATGAGCAATGTCCTTTAAAGATGTGGTGATGAAGTTTTCAAAGGCGACTTTCTGAATGTAAAGAATACTTAAATTTTTCTCGAGGTTGCCTTCCGTGTTACTTTTCTCAAGCCCAGCCGGTGCGCGTGACAGTGCGTCCGCAACAATGTTCTCCTTGCCGGGAATGTAGACTATTGTGAAGTGGAATTCTTGCAGAAATAATGCCCAACGCTTTAACCTGTCATGATTTAATTTTGAAGACATAAGAAATTGTAATGCACGATGATCACTGTATACTTTTACGTGTTTACCAGTAAGAAAGAAACGGAATTTGTTTAATACCCAAACGATACCTAAAGCTTCTAATTCAGTAATGGTGTAATTTTTTTCAGATTTTGTTAGCGCTCGGCTAGCAAAAGCAATGGTTTTCAGAACGGTAGTGTCATTTTCTATGGCTTCTTGAAATAAATGGGCACCAAGACCGACTTTAGAAGAATCCGTGCTAAGGCAGAAATCTTGTGACAGATCTGGATGAGGTAGTATTGGCGCGTTAAGTAGCGATTCTTTCAAAGAATTGAATTTCAACTGTGCTTGTTCGTCCCAGTTCCAAATAGTATTTTTTCCAGTGAGAGAACAAAGTTTTGGTGTAACAAGAATTTGCATATTCAGAAAACGACCGTAAAAATTTATGAGACCTAGAAAACTGCGGACTTGTTTTTTTGTGGATGGAACTGGAATGGCTCTGATTGCTTCTAACTTTTCTGGATCCGGCTGAATGCCTTCAGAAGAAATAATATATCCCAAAAACCCTACCTTTGACATTCCAGATTCTGCAAAAATAAGTAACAAACTGTTGAGGATGCGATTATGTTGTTCCCATGAAGCTTCTGCTATTAGAATATCATCCACATATAAGGTGATGTGACGTTTTAAGAACTCAGGTAATATGGAATTTAGCCCGCGAATGAACGCTGCCGAACGTTCAAACCAAAAGGAAGTTTCCAAAATTGATAGCAAACGCCGAAACAAAGAAAAGCTGTGTATTTTCTACATTCTGGATGAAGTTCGATCTGATAAAAGCTGGATCTGAGATCAATAGAAAACAACACTTTTACACCATTAAAATTTTGAAGAAGTTCTTCCAATGTTTGCGGCCTGTCTGTTTCAGGAATGATGATAGTATTGATTTGTCTCGAATCTAAGACAAGCCTGATCGATCCATTTTTCCTCTCAACAACATGTAATGGATTGTTGTATGAGCTTACTGCAGGCTCAATAATGCCCTCGTCAAGCATAGACTGTACTTCTGTTCTAACACAGTCCCTATAATGCGCCGGAATTACGTATGGTCTAACACAAAATTTAGTATGCTCACGAACACGAAATTGGTATTGAAATCCCTTGATTGTTCCTGTTTTGTGAGTAAAAACTGTGGAATGTGCTTGTAAAATTTCAAAAAGGCCCTGCCTATCAGTGTCATTGCAATTCTCAATTGTTTGAATTTTATTCTGAATTAACTCATTAGTAGCAAATATGCCGTCGATATCATCCCTGTCAGTACTTGCAAAGTGATTGTTAGTGTCTAGTTCCGTAGAAAATTCCGAACTGTTGTCTAACAGAAGGTAAAGCCGATTAATTTCCTTGTCATGGGTTGAGAGCCAATCTTCAAATTTCAAAGCTATTGACTTACCTTCTTTCTCTAAACTTATTTCAACATCGTGAAAGTTTAAGATTGCATTGTATTCATTCAAAAAGTCTACTCCCAATATAATTTCCGTCGACAATAATGGAACAATAAGAAAGTTCATAGAGAAGCTGTGGCTTTGACAAAAGACTTCTAAGTTGGTTTGTTGGCGTACATCTACACTTTTTCCAAAGATTGCACCTTGTAATTTAATCTTACGTAACGGAAGTGTGGGACAATAGTTCGATTTGTTGCATTTGCTAAAGGCTGTTTCACTAATTACTGAAATGGGACTGCCAGAGTCAAGTACTGCCGTAAATTTTACGTCATTTACTGTAATGTGAATCACAGGATGTTATGTTTTACATCGTGTTCCTGGAGTAAGATGTCCCTAATGTCTTCCATTTTTATGTAATTACTAGCTACGGCAGCTGCGTCTCAGTTTCATACGTGCGTTTTGTGGCTGCCAGCGGTATGAGTCATTGCCTATTATCTCTTTGTTGACGCGCGTCGTTATTGGGGTTTGGAGACCTAATTTCTACAAATTCACCTTGTCGAGAGGGCCCTGTCCTGTTTAAATCCCGCCAGTTCTGATGCAATTCAGGTCTGTCGTTACGATCATATCGTCTGTCGTCATGTCGGTAGATTCCACAGTTTCTTTCTTGTCGGTCATGTGGTGGAGAATTTCTCCCTGAATCGTAACTGCGCGCTGAACTGTTGCGTCTGAAATTATTCTGTCTCCCTTGATAATAATAGTTCTGGTTACCATATAGTCTGTTTCTATGATTGTCTGTGTCATATTCATTACTACGGAAATGTGAACTTTCTCTGTAATTATTACTCTACCAGTGGTTGTCATACGGGTGGTGTCTGTTTTGGTTACGATTTCTGTTGTGAGAATAGCCTCGTCGTGTCCAGTTATTATTTCTTTCATCGAGGAATTGCGACGGATGTGACCTGTAATTGTTGTCTTCCTGTTTTCGCGTTCCGCGATTGTCAGTGTCAATTTCTAATTCTTGTAAGAGTCCCTGAAAAGCTTCAATGTCGTCTTTGCAACGTCCTGCCAAAATAATACGTCGTAAATGTTCAGGTAATTTGATCAAGCAAATGCGGACGAGTTCTGAGGGGCTGTATGGGTTTGACAGGTACTGATTCTTGTGCAACATGTCTTCAAAATATTTCACACGACTGGAAAATTCAGATTGTTCGAAATGTTTCATCATTATGATGCTATGTTTTACTCGGTCTTATGTAGCTTGAGACCAATATGCTGAGAGGAAGGCATGATAAAATTCTCCTTCACTGTGACAATCGTGAATGACCGATCGCATTCTTACAGCTGGTTCTTTCTCTAAGTAGCCACACATAAATTCTAATCTGTGTTCTAACGACCAGTTGGGAGGAAAACAATGAGAGAATTGATGGAGCCATGCTTGTGGATGAATGTCGTTGCCAGAATTCTTAAATGTTTTGAATTTACGTGTAGTAATGAACAGCTTATAGTCAAAATCATCATGTCGGCAAGTCGCATGTCGGTCATTGTTACGTCGTTTCGGTGGTTTCATCTCAAAATTCGGTGTACCTTGCCAATTTCTTTCATAATTTCCGAAGTGCCCTGTGTTATTATTTTGTGGCTGTTCAGTATTTCTATGTCCCTCTTCCCGCATTGGAGCGCGAGTGTCCTCTGAAATACGTAATTCTTGTATTACCTGTATCAGCTGATCTTGGTGTTGCGTATTAATTTGATTCTGATTTTGTTTGAATTTCCTAATTTGTTCGCACTCTTCTGTGTCATTAAAGACTACCAGTTTTGTGTCATTCAGATTATCCTCTACCTTCGTAGATAAATTATTTAGCTGATCCGAAAGTTCAACTACTTTCTCTGATAATGAACTAATTTCCTCCATGTGTCTTTCTGAACCAATTTTCAGAGTATCTACTGTGTCCTTTAAGTTCTCCTGAGTTTTTGCAAGTTGCGTAACCGAATCGGTAGATGCAACTGAGTCAATTTTAGCTTGCAAAGTCTCATGGTTTTCATGAACAATAGTTTGCAGTTCTTTCATGGCTGCTTCGTGATTCTGTAATGCATTTTCATGCCGCGAAAAAATAGGTTGAAAATGCTCACAAATTTGTGTTTTTACGTCATTACAGACTTTTTGACATTTCGATTCAATGTTGTGTAACTCAGTAGTTAAATCTTCACGTGTTTGTTCGAGAGTTTGTTCCAATGACTCTAACTTTTGAAGCTTTTGCTGTGTTTGTCTCTGATTTTGTTCCATTGTGTCTAACTGTTGCTGTGTTTGTCTCTGGTGTTGTTCCATTGTGTCTAACGTTTGAAGATTTTGTTCCATTGTGTCTAACTTTTGAAGATTTTGTTCCATTGTGTCTAACTTTTGAAGCTTTTGTCCCATTTGTTGCATTAATTGCAATAACAATGCACTGGTGTCTGAAACATGTTCCTCAGTGCTATTCGGCAATGCATTTGAGCCGCCAATATTCGCATTTTGAAAAGCAGAAAATGTGTCTTGACTTATTTGAGAAAACGGGGAGGATGCAAAACCTGAATCTACAGTATTTGCAAGATTGTGTCCTGTCATTTCGGATTCCTGAGGCAAGCTGTTGCCGACCGATCGATCGATAATGCTTCCCTGTTCACTAATTGTTTCACTGCCTACACCATTATTTGCAGCCCGCTCCATTTCCCTATGTACAATTACCAAATTACTACTTTGAACATTAGTTAATTCATTACACGGTGGCGCTAACACACTGCTTTCGTCTTCACTGTCATTTCTCAGTTTACTTTGGAGCCTAGTATTACGTTTTTCACACGCCATTATTGTCACAATATTTCACACGATAACACAGAAAAGCACAATTTGAAGAGCAAAAATAAGAGAACACATTAACATAGCACTGAAAATAATATCTAGTTAATTGCAGCAGCGAAATACTTGGTGCAAATCTACATGCATGCCACAACTGTTTTACTGTACAACAATGAAAGACTGCAACTACAAAGGAGATTTTCTCTACAATTACGCGCTAGCAATAAACAAAAGGTACACTAATTACACAAACTACAAGAAAAAATCAGAAGATTCCAGTGAGGTATCCTCGGCTAAGGGTCGACGTATGAAACGTCCCCTTTGAACTATTTATACATGACTGTGCTTAAACTGACACACAATATTTTTTAGCGCAACGCAATCTGACTTTCAATAATCCCTACAAAAGAATGGCCCTGACTAACATTAACCTATACCTTTCACAAATCACTTACCTCACAAAAATCTTCGTTACTCGAACTACTGCAATACAGTGAGCGCCACTACTGCCAGCTAAATAAACGATTCAAACTACGGAAGGCACTAACTACTTATAGGAACAGTTAGCAAATGAAAGATTTTAATAGAGAACAAACAATGTATTTACCTTAATAGTCATAATATATATAGCAGTTCATGACACCCAGTCTTACAAATTTCAAAACTCTGCCATCTCTCTCCCCACATCCACCACTGCTGACGGCTCACTTCCAACTGCACAGCGCTACGCGCTGTTAACATCCAACTGCCCAACACTACAATGGCAGACAACAATGCAAACTGGCCACAGACCGCACACAGCACAGCCAGTGATTTTCACACAGAGCGCTACGTAACGTTGCCAATAAGAAAACATAAACAGCCTACTTACAAAGGTAGCAGTCACGTGTCAGCCATGTACCAACCCATGGATCTTGTAGTGGAATATAAGAGAAGCATGCCACTGAAGAATAACTTGGTCAACCCAGCGTCTGCCGTCTCATTTAAGAACGGATTCGGCGAACTGTAGATAGTTAACTGTCGGCGAGAGTCGCAGATCCTTCCAAGACGCATGTGCGTAGCAAACCCTGATCCGTGAACTGTAGAACAGCTGAGCGTCATAGAAACCTCCCATGCCGAGTCTGTGGGCGAATTTGGCGCTACCACTACGATACAAGATATTCTAGCTCGACTATCGCCAGACCTCATTAAGGACCAACAGAAGAAGCTACTTGCCATTTTTCAAGAGTTTTATGAACGCTTCAATCCACAGGTGAAGAGAAAATTAGACAGATCGACGGTTAAGTACCGGATTAACACTGGAGACCTTCAACCAATAAGCCAGAGAGCATATGGCGTGTCAGCAACGGAACATCGAATAATTCGTGACGAGGTAGAGGAAATGATAAGGAATATCGTCATTCAGCCTTCGGAGAGTCCATGGTTGGCACCAGTGTTCCTTGTCAGGAAGCCGTTGGCAGTTGGCGCTTTTGTGTTGATTACAGGAAGCTTAATAAGATAACTAAAAAGGACGTTTACCCTCTTCCACGAACTGACAATTCACTAGATTGTCTGAAGGGAGCTAAGTGTTTCTCAACCATGGGCATGTAGTCAGGATACTGGCAAATCGAAGTAGATTAGGCTGATCGTGAGAAAACTGCATTCATCACCCCTGAGGGCCTGTATGTGTTTAAGGTAATGCCGTTTGGTTTGTGTAATTCTAAAGCACCTGAAGTGGACGATGTGTCCCTTTTATTTAGATGACATTATAGTGTTCTGAGAGACATTTGCTGAACATATAAAAAGACTGAGGGCCGTTCGTAAGTGCCTCCAACAAGGCGGACTGAAACGTAATCCAAGAAAGTGTCTCTTTGGAGCAAAAGAAATCAAAATACTCGGACACCTTGTGTCAAATGAAGGCGTGCGGCCAGACCCAGAAAAGATTAGACCCATAACGGAATTTCCTACTCGTAAAAGTATTAGAGATGAGAGAAGCTTCCTCGGATTACTATCGTTTTATCAAAGACTTTTGTGTTAAAGCCAGACCACTCCAAGAATTGTTAAAAGCTGATGCTAAATTTATCTGGCGTGGTGCCCAACAAGATTCTTTTGATGTGCTGCGAAAAGCTCTGACGACTGACCCTGTACTTTGTGTGTATTAGATTAGATTAGATTAATACTAGTTCCATGGATCATGAATACGATATTTCGTAATGATGTGGAACGAGTCGAATTTTCCAATACATGACATAATTAGGTTAATTTAACAACATACTTAAGTTAATATAACAACTTTATTTTTTTGTGTTTTTTGTTTTTCTTTATTTTTTATTTTTGTTTTTATTTTTATTTTTTTTAATATATATTTTTTTCTTAGTTTATATCTAAAAATTCCTCTATGGAGTAGAAGGAGTTGTCATTCAGAAATTCTTTTAATTTCTTCTTAAATACTTGTTGGTTATCTGTCAGACTTTTGATACTATTTGGTAAGTGACCAAAGACTTTAGTGCAAGTATAATTCACCCCTTTCTGTGCCAAAGTTAGATTTAATCTTGAATAGTGAAGATCGTCCTTTCTCCTGGTATTGTAGTTATGCACACTGCTATTACTTTTGAATTGGGTTTGGTTGTTAATAACAAATTTCATAAGAGAGTATATATACTGAGAAGCTACTGTGAATATCCCTAGATCCTTAAATAAATGTCTGCAGGATGTTCTTGGGTGGACTCCAGCTATTATTCTGATTACACGCTTTTGTGCAACAAATACTTTATTCCTCAGTGATGAATTACCCCAAAATATGATGCCATATGAAAGCAATGAGTGAAAATAGGCGTAGTAAGCTAATTTACTAAGATGTTTATCACCAAAATTTGCAATGACCCTTATTGCATAAGTAGCTGAACTCAAACGTTTCAGCAGATCGTCAATGTGTTTCTTCCAATTTAATCTCTCATCAATGGACATACCGAAAAATTTGCAATATTCTACCTTAGCTATATGCTTCTGATTAAGGTCTATATTTATTAATGGCGTCATACCATTCACTGTACGGAACTGTATGTACTGTGTCTTACAAAATTCAGTGAGAGTCCGTTTACAAGGAACCACTTAGTAATTTTCTGAAAGACAGTATTGACAATTTCATCAGTTAATTCTTGTTTCTCAGGTGTGATTACTATGCTTGTATCATCAGCAAAGAGAACTAACTTTCCCTCTTCATGAATATAGAGTGGCAAGTCATTAATATACACTCCTGGAAATGGAAAAAAGAACACATTGACACCGGTGTGTCAGACCCACCATACTTGCTCCGGACACTGCGAGAGGGCTGTACAAGCAATGATCACACGCACGGCACAGCGGACACACCAAGAACCGCGGTGTTGGCCGTCGAATGGCGCTAGCTGCGCAGCATTTGTGCACCGCCGCCGTCAGTGTCAGCCAGTTTGCCGCGGCATACGGAGTTCCATCGCAGTCTTTAACACTGGTAGCATGCCGCGACAGCGTGGACGTGAACCGTATGTGCAGTTGACGGACTTTGAGCGAGGGCGTATAGTGGGCATGCGGGAGGCCGGGTGGACGTACCGCCGAATTGTTCAACACGTGGGGCGTGAGGTCTCCACAGTACATCGATGTTGTCGCCAGTGGTCGGCGGAAGGTGCACGTGCCCGTCGACCTGGGACCGGACCGCAGCGACGCACGGATGCACGCCAAGACCGTAGGATCCTACGCAGTGCCGTAGGGGACCACACCGCCACTTCCCAGCAAATTAGGGACACTGTTGCTCCTGGGGTATCGGCGAGGACCATTCGCAACCGTCTCGATGAAGCTGGGCTACGGTCCCGCACACCGTTAGGCCGTCTTCCGCTCACGCCCCAACATCGTGCAGCCCGCCTCCAGTGGTGTCGCGACAGGAGTGAATGGAGGGACGAATGGAGACGTGTCGTCTTCAGCGATGAGAGTCGCTTCAGCCTTGGTGCCAATGATGGTCGTATGCGTGCTTGGCGCCGTGCAGGTGAGCGCCACAATCAGGACT
Source organism: Schistocerca americana (assembly GCF_021461395.2). Classification (NCBI taxonomy): domain Eukaryota; kingdom Metazoa; phylum Arthropoda; class Insecta; order Orthoptera; family Acrididae; genus Schistocerca; species Schistocerca americana. Next base: position 695,348,289 of record NC_060130.1, read on the forward strand.
GCATACGACCGAGGCACACAGGGCCAACACCCGGCATCATGGTGTGGGGAGCGATCTCCTAAACTGGCCGTACACCACTGGTGATCGTCGAGGGGACACTGAATAGTGCACGGTACATCCAAACCGTCATCGAACCCATCGTTCTACCATTCCTAGACCCGCAAGGGAACTTGCTGTTCCAACAGGTCAATGCACGTCCGCATGTATCCCGTGCCACCCAACGTGCTCTAGAAGGTGTAAGTCAACTACCCTGGCCAGCAAGATCTCCGGATCTGTCCCCCATTGAGCATGTTTGGGACTGGATGAAGCGTCGTCTCACGCGGTCTGCACGTCCAGCACGAACGCTGGTCCAACTGAGGCGCCAGGTGGAAGTGGCATGGCAAGCCGTTCCACAGGACTACATACAGCATCTCTACGATCGTCTCCATGGGAGAATAGCAGCCTGCATTGCTGCGAAAGGTGGATATACACTGTACTAGTGCCGACATTGTGCATGCTCTGTTGCCTGTGTCTATGTGCCTGTGGTTCTGTCAGTGTGATCATGTGATGTATCTGACCCCAGGAATGTATCAATAAAGTTTCCCCTTCCTGGGACAATGAATTCACGGTGTTCTTATTTCAATTTCCAGGAGTGTATAATAAGAACAACAAAGGACCCAAGACTGACCCTTGTGGAACCCCATTCTTGATAGTTCCTCAGTTTGAGGAATGTGCTGATCTTTGCATGTTACGAGAACTACTTATTTCAACTTTCAGCACTCTTCCAGTTAGGTACGAATTAAACCATTTGTGCACTGTCCCACTCATGCCACAATACTTGAGCTTGTCTAGCAGAATTTCATGATTTACACAATAAAAAGCCTTTGAGAGATCACAAAAAATCCCAATGGGTGGTGTTCAGTTATTCAGATCATTCAAAATTTGACTGATGAAAGCATATATGGCATTTTCTGTTGAAAAACCTTTCTGGAAACCAAACTGACATTTTGTTAGTACTTCATTTTTACAGATATGTGAAGCTACTCTTGAATACATTACTTTCTCAAAAATTTTGGATAAAGCTGTTAGAAGGGAGATTGGACGGTAATTGTTGACATCAGATCTATCCCCCTTTTTATGCAAAGGTATAACAATAGCATATTTCAGTCTATCAGGGAAAATGCCCTGTTCCAGAGAGCTATTACACAGGTGGCTGAGAATCTTGCTTATCTGTTGAGAACAAGCTTTTAGTATTTTGCTGGAAATGCCATCAATTCCATGTGAGTTTTTGCTTTTAAGTAAGTTTATTATTTTCCTAATTTCAGAGGGAGAAGTGGGTGAGATTTCAATTGTATCAAATTGCATAGGTATGGCCTCATCCATTAACAGCCTAGCATCTTCTAATGAACACCTGGATCCTACTATATCCACAACATTTAGAAAATGATTATTAAAAATATTTTCAACTTCTGACTTTTTGTTCGTAAAGTTTTCATTCAATTTGATGGTAATACTGTCTTCCTCTGCTCTTGGTTGACCTGTTTCTCTTTTAATAATATTCCAAATTGTTTTAATTTTATTATCAGAGTTGCTGATTTCAGACATGATACACATACTCCTGGATTATTTAATAACTTTTCTTAATATAACACAGTAGTTTTTATAATTTTTGATAGTTTCTGGGTCACTACTCTTTCTTGCTGTCAGATACATTTCCCTTTTCCGGTTACAAGATATTTTTATACCCTTAGTAAGCCATGGTTTGTTACAAGGTTTCTTACGAGTATATTTAACTATTTTCTTGGGGAAGCAGTTTTCAAATGCATTTACAAAAACGTCATGAAATAAATTATATTTTAAATTGGCATCGGGTTCACGGTACACCTCATCCCAGTCTAACTGCTGTAGGCTTTCCCTGAAATTTGCAATTGTTAAATCGTTGACTGAACGTACTACTTTGGAGGACTGTTTAGTATTGCTGAATGGAGCTATGTCATATATTGTAACTAGCTGTGCACCATGATCAGAAAGACCATTCTCAACAGGCTGAGCATTTATCTGGTTATACGTATCTTGGTCTATAACGCAGTTATCTATCAGTGAGCTGCTATCCTTTACCACCCGAGTAGGAAAATCAATGACGGGTGTCAAATTGAAAGAACCGAGTAATACTTCAAGGTCATTTTTCCTATTACCCTCTTTCAGAGAATCTACATTGAAGTCCCCACAAATAATAATTTGCTTCCCCATGTCTGACAGATAGCACAACAAGGAGTCCAAATATTTCAGAAATAGATGAAAATTTCCTGATGGGGACCTATATACAGTTACAATTATAAATGTGCCTTTATTTAATTTAAGCTCACAAGCACATGCTTCTATATGTTTTTCTACACAAAACTTTTTTGTTTCTATACTTTTTGTACAATGATAACTTTTGACATATATGGCAATTCCTCCTTTCTCCATATTTTCTCTCATTACATGTGCAGAGAGCTTATAACCACTTAAATTTACCTTATCCATATCAGTAACAATGTGATGCTCAGACAGGCATAGTATATCTATTTCATTCTCAGCTTCTAAATCTTCTAAACAAACCAGAAGCTCATCTACTTTATTCTTTAAACTCCCAATATTTTGATGAAATATACTTACATAATTTTTAATTATGATGAGAGAACACCTACAGAAATACACACAGATGCCAGCGGGTATTTGATCGGTGCTGCTCTGGTGCTAATTTCGGCTGGAAAAGAGACGGTAATAGCCTATGCTTCTAGGACACTAAAAAAAGCCGAGAGAAACTACCCAACAACAGAAAGGGAATGTCTTGCTGTGATCTGGGCCATGTGCAAATTTCGACAGTATCTCTATGGAAGGCTATTCACAGTTATTACAGACCATTATTCACTTTGTTAGTTGACAGGTCTTAAGAATTTAACAGGACGACTCGCCAGGTGATCACTATGTCGTCAAGTGTATGACATTACCATAGTGTACAAAAGTGGAAGAAAACACCAAGATGCCGGCTGCCTCTCAAGAAACCCTGTGCAAGAACATCAAGACTTTAATGAAGATAGTGACTGTCTCGCTGCACTCCAGGATCTCTCTGCGAGTAGAAGAAGGACGCCAAGATATTTCAAATTATGCTTAGCTTCAATCGGTCAGAGGATGTGAAAGGACAATTTAAGGTAGTTAATGGATTACTTTGCAAGAAAAACTTTGATCCGTTTGGAAAGAGGTGACTACCAGTAATTCCTAAACATATGCGCTTAGATGTTCCACAGAAATTCCGTGACACACCTGAGGCCGGTCATTTAGGATTTGTTAAGACATATGATAGAATCCGCAAGGGATTTTTCTGGGCAGGTTTATTTAGGAGTGTCCGTCACTGTGTGTCGCACTGTCGAGAGTGCCAGAGGAGAAAGGCAGTTCCTCAGAAACCACCTGTCCGACTCATACCAATTTCACCAGCCGAAACGCCTTTCAAGCGTGTTGGGACTGACCTCCTCGGACGATTTCCAACGACTGCTAGTGGCAGTAGTTAGACTGTTGTTTGCACTGATTATCTGACACGCTATGCCATTACAAATGCCGCGAAAACAGCCGAAGCATCCGAGGTAGCCAAATTCATCGTGGAAGACATTGTATTAAAACACGGTGCCCCAAGGTCGTTAATTACGGATGAAGGGAAAGTTTTTCAATCGAATCTTGTAACAGAGATAAACCGCCGGTGCAACATTACTCATCACATGACGACTGCCTACCATCTGCAAACTAACGGGCTTACTGACCGCCTTAATAAGACCTTGGCCGACATGCTATCAATGTTCGTCAGTGTTGAGCAGAGCAACTGGGATGAGTTGCTACCTTTCGTGACGTTTGCCTACAACACCGCCAAACAAGACACCACAGTATTTACGCCATTTTTCCTGGTGCATGGGCGTGAGGCGACTACGATGACAGGCACTGTGTTTCCGTTACATTCTGATGATGTGGACGACGACTACATAGGCCAGGTATTAACCAGAGCTGAGGAAGCTCGGCAGTTAGGTCGACCCCGCACGCTGCAGGCTCAAGAAAACGATCGCCGAAGCTATGACGCGAGCCACCGGCCTGTTCTCTACCAGCCTGGTGACCTCGTCTGGATCTTCACTCCTGTTCGGAAAGTTGATCTCTCTGAGAAGATCCTCAGGCGCTACTTTGGACCTTATAAGGTTGTAAGACAGTTGCCTGATGTTGAAGATTTTTACCCCGACAAAAGACGATGAAAGATCAGAGATACGGTCCACGTCCTTCGAATGAAGCCCTATAAGGATCCTGCAACCCAGGGTCAATTCGAAGCTCCAGCGACAGGCAACAAGAGGAAAGGTGACGAAGAGCATAGCGGCAAAAGAAGTTCTAAGAAGATCACCGCCAGGGCGAGAATCAGTCATAATGAGTCGGGGTATGCAGGACCGATGACTCGTTCCCGGACTAGGAGGACGTAACACCGAGACTCTGTTCTCTTAAGGAGGGAGCAATGTTGCAGAAGAAGGTGAGTAGCACCGTGCTGCAGTGGTTGTGATACTAAACTGTTGCATGGACTGTACGATTTTAATTTCTACACTCCTGGAAATGGAAAAAAGAACACATTGACACCGGTGTGTCAGACCCACCATACTTGCTCCGGACACTGCGAGAGGGCTGTACAAGCAATGATCACACGCACGGCACAGCGGACACACCAGGAACCGCGGTGTTGGCCGTCGAATGGCGCTAGCTGCGCAGCATTTGTGCACCGCCGCCGTCAGTGTCAGCCAGTTTGCCGTGGCATACGGAGCTCCATCGCAGTCTTTAACACTGGTAGCATGCCGCGACAGCGTGGACGTGAACCGTATGTGCAGTTGACAGACTTTGAGCGAGGACGTATAGTGGGCATGCGGGAGGCCGGGTGGACGTACCGCCGAATTGCTCAACACGTGGGGCGTGAGGTCTCCACAGTACATCGATGTTGTCGCCAGTGGTCGGCGGAAAGTGCACGTGCCCGTCGACCTGGGACCGGACCGCAGCGACGCACGGATGCACTCCAAGACCGTAGGATCCTACACAGTGCCGTAGGGGACCGCACCGCCACTTCCCAGCAAATTAGGGACACTGCTGCTCCTGGGGTATCGGCGAGGACCATTCGCAACCGTCTCCATGAAGCTGGGCTACGGTCCCGCACACCGTTAGGCCGTCTTCTGCTCACGCCCCAACATCGTGCAGCCCGCCTCCAGTGGTGTCGCGACAGGCGTGAATGGAGGGACGAATGGAGACGTGTCGTCTTCAGCGATGAGAGTCGCTTCTGCCTTGGTGCCAATGATGGTCGTATGAGTGTTTGGCGCCGTGCAGGTGAGCGCCACAATCAGGACTGCATACGACCGAGGCACACAGGGCCAACACCCGGCATCATGGTGTGGGGAGCGATCTCCTACACTGGCCGTACACCACTGGTGATCGTCGAGGGGACACTGAATAGTGCACGGTACATCCAAACCGTCATCGAACCCATCGTTCTACCATTCCTAGACCGGCAAGGGAACTTGCTGTTCCAACAGGACAATGCACGTCCGCATGTATCCCGTGCAACCCAACGTGCTCTAGAAGGTGTAAGTCAACTACCCTGGTCAGCAAGATCTCCGGATCTGTCCCCCATTGAGCATGTTTGGGACTGGATGAAGCGTCGTCTCACGTGGTCTGCACGTCGAGCACGAACGCTGGTCCAACTGAGGCGCCAGGTGGAAATGGCATGGCAAGCCGTTCCACAGGACTACATCCAGCATCTCTACGATCGTCTCCATGGGAGAATAGCAGCCTGCACTGCTGCGAAAGGTGGATATACACTGTACTAGTGCCGACATTGTGCATGCTCTGTTGCCTGTGTCTATGTGCCTGTGGTTCTGTCAGTGTGATCATGTGATGTATCTGACCCCAGGAATGTGTCAATAAAGTTTCCCCTTCCTGGGACAATGAATTCACGGTGTTCTTATTCCAATTTCCAGGAGTGTATATTTGGTTCGAGTACATTCTAGAAGTATCACCAAATGTCAAGAATCAGTGTACTGGAATGTTCTGTAGCCGTATATATGCTGTATGTGTTCTGGCCGAAGGCAGTTCGCTTTGCGCTCTTGTATGTGCAACTACGAATAAAACGCTCATTAAGTGAAGTTAGTGTTCTTCATTCATCTAATTACACCTTCTTCTACGTTACAATATTGTATATATATATATATATATATATATATATATATATATATATATATATATATATATATATATATATATATACAATATATGTATATACAATATTGTAACGTAGAAGAAGGTGTAATTAGATGAATGAAGAACACTAACTTCACTTAACGAGCGTTTATTCGCAGTTGCTCATACAAGAGCGCAAAGCGAACTGCCTTCGGCCAGAACACATACAGCATATATACGGCTACAGAACATTCCAGTATATATATATATATATATATATATATATATATATATATATATATATATATATATAAGGTGGGAAGTTGTTATCAAGAATCTAGTAAATTCTTGACCGATTTACTCCGAATTTTTATACGAAATTTCAATAAAATTTCGGACGGACACCGGCTACATTTTTTGAACATATGTGTTCTATATTTTAATACAAGTAGTTGATCAATGTTGTGAGCAAAAACCACGAAAAGTTCTTGATTGATTTACTTCAAAATTTTACAGGATACTCGACGTAGGCTACACGTTTTTAACGTACATGGTATTTAAATATCTATGTACTGTATAAATGGGAAACGTAATGAGCAAAAATCTCGCAAAGTTCTTGAACGATTCACTTTCGATTTTTACCCGATACTCTAATATACAGTATGGCGGACAAAGACTACGTATTGTTTTTAATATATAAAAATCTTGAAAATTTCTTGATGCTCTAATAAACGTTCATACGGGCGTAATAGGGCCAAGAAAATATCTTGAAACGTTCTTGACCGATTTACTTGAAATTTTACTGAATTGTACATATTTAAACAACATTATTTAAAGTTATTTACGCAAAGGTATAAAGGTTTTATTTTAAAACTGACTGCGAGAGTGGAAATTCTGTGCTGTGCTGTATAAACGTGCGTTTCGATTTCTTTCTTGCAGTCAGTTTTAACTTCAATAGCAGGCCATTTAAACCATTAAACAAATTGTTTCTCCCACGTATATCCTTTCTCGTTATCTATAATTTTATACAGTAGTATACAACTATGAGTTTTTTGTTTTCTTCCTGACAGTCGTTTTAACATAAATCAGGAAAGTTGTATTTATGGATTATCGGCTTGTGGTTAGAATTACTACTACGAGATCTGAATCGTCAGAAACCTTAAGATTTTACCCGTTTACAGATTAAACCTGTACGAAATACTGTCAAGGAAACTACTATCCTCGCAAATCCAGCAGCAGGAGATGTCTCTCCATACCTCGTATATCAATGATCCCAACTGGTTTACCCAGTCACTTAAAGCCACTTCAATTCCACACCAAGGATTCTTTGGCAACATCAATAAAGAAATCTCAAGATCAAAGACAGGGGAAGAGGAGATAGATAGAAAGGGGAAAGAAAATGGATAAAGAGAGAGAAAAGGAGGAGATAGGCAGGGAGAGGTGGGAGGAGCAGGTTGAGGGAAACAGGAGGGAAGAGTGGACGGACAGAGAGAGTGGAGAGAAAGTGATGGACAGACAGCGGGGGAGGAAGAGGAGATGGACAGAGAGAAGGACGAGAAGGAGATTAAGAAGTATATCAAATTTCCACACATATTTAGCAATTGAAAAACATTGCCGAGTTCGCTTGTTCATTATAATGAATAATGAATTACCGAAATTGGGAAGGCATTAGACTCGTGAACTGCCAAGGTTTGTCACTTGTCGTTTCGTTTTCTGGAACTCCCTTTTCTACACGAGAAAAACCCAGTAGCCTGACCCAGAGGACAGCGACGTTATAGGGTTAGCTGGTGGGCTTCTCGTTTCCATTTTTAAAACTCGTAATCTTTGGAACGGAAAGTACGTCGGACAGATTGAAGGAATAGAATTAGGCAGCTAGCACTGATTGAGTGAACTGAAATGCTGGTGTTCATCTCAAGATTTTAATACACTCCTGGAAATTGAAATAAGAACACCGTGAATTCATTGTCCCAGGAAGGGGAAACTTTATTGACACATTCCTGGGGTCAGATACATCACATGATCACACTGACGGAACCACAGGCACATAGACACAGGCAACAGAGCATGCACAATGTCGGCACTAGTACAGTGTATATCCATCTTTCGCAGCAATGCAGGCTGCTATTCTCCCATGGAGACGATCGTAGAGATGCTGGATGTAGTCCTGTGGAACGGCTTGCCATGCCATTTCCACCTGGCGCCTCAGTTGGACCAGCGTTCGTGCTGGACGTGCAGACCGCGTGAGACGACGCTTCATCCAGTCCCAAACATGCTCAATGGGGGACAGATCCGGAGATCTTGCTGGCCAGGGTAGTTGACTTACACCTTCTAGAGCACGTTGGGTGGCACGGGATACATGCGGACGTGCATTGTCCTGTTGGAACAGCAAGTTCCCTTGCCGGTCTAGGAATGGTAGAACGATGGGTTCGATGACGGTTTGGATGTACCGTGCACTATTCAGTGTCCCCTCGACGATCACCAGTGGTGTACGGCCAGTGTAGGAGATCGCTCCCCACACCATGATGCCGGGTGTTGGCCCTGTGTGCCTCGGTCGTATGCAGTCCTGATTGTGGCGCTCACCTGCACGGCGCCAAACACGCATACGACCATCATTGGCACCAAGGCAGAAGCGACTGTCATCGCTGAAGACGACACGTCTCCATTCGTCCCTCCATTCACGCCTGTCGCGACACCACTGGAGGCGGGCTGCACGATGTTGGGGCGTGAGCGGAAGACGGCCTAACGGTGTGCGGGACCGTAGCCCAGCTTCATGGAGACGGTTGCGAATGGTCAGGAGCAACAGTGTCCCTAATTTGCTGGGAAGTGGCGGTGCGGTCCCCTACGGCACTGCGTAGGATCCTACGGTCTTGGCGTGCATCCGTGCGTCCCTGCGGTCCGGTCCCTGGTCGACGGGCACGTGCACCTTCCGCCGACCTCTGGCGACAACATCGATGTACTGTGGAGACCTCACGCCCCACGTGTTGAGCAATTCGGCGGTACGTCCACCCGGCCTCCCGCATGCCCACTATACGCCCTCGCTCAAAGTCCGTCAACTGCACATACGGTTCACGTCCACGCTGTCGCGGCTTGCTACCAGTGTTAAAGATTGCGATGGAGCTCCGTATGCCACGGCAAACTGGCTGACACTGACGGAGGCGGTGCACAAATGCTGCGCAGCTAGCGCCATTCGACGGCCAACACCGCGGTTCCTGGTGTGTCCGCTGTGCCGTGCGTGTGATCATTGCTTGTACAGCCCTCTCGCAGTGTCCGGAGCAAGTATGGTGGGTCTGACACACCGGTGTCAATGTGTTCTTTTTTCCATTTCCAGGAGTGTATTTTGTGTTGACATTGGTGCAATTTATAGAGGAAGGCTATAATTAATATAGGGTTATTACAAATGATTGAAGCGATTTCACAGCTCTACAATAGCTTTATTATTTGAGATATTTTCACAATGCTTTGCACACACATACAAAAACTCAAAAAGTTTTTTTAGGCATTCACAAATGTTCTGTATGTGCCCCTTTAGTGATTCTGCAGACATCAAGCCGATAATCAAGTTCCTCCCACACTCGGCGCAGCATGTCCCCATCAATGAGTTCGAAAGCATTGTTGATGCGAGCTAGCCGTTCTGGCACGTTTCTTGGTAGAGGAGGTTTAAACACTGAATCTTTCACATAACCCCACAGAAAAAAATCGCATGGGGTTAAGTCGGGAGAGCGTGGAGGCCATGACATGAATTGCTGATCATGATCTCCACCACGACCGATCCATCGGTTTTCCAATCTCCTGTTTAAGAAATGCCGAACATCATGATGGAAGTGCGGTGGAGCACCATCCTGTTGAAAGATGAAGTCGGTGCTGTCGGTCTCCAGTTGTGGCATGAGCCAATTTTCCAGCATGTCCAGATACACGTGTCCTGTAAGGTTTTTCGCAGAAGAAAGAGGGGCCGTAAACTTTAAACCGTGAGATTGCACAAAACACGTTAACTTTTGATGAATTGCGAATGTGCTGCACGAATGCGTGAGGATTCTCTACCGCGCAGATTCGCACATTGTGTCTGTTCACTTGACCATTAAGAAAAAATGTTGCTTCATCACTGAAAACAAGTTTCGCACTGAACGCATCCTCTTCCATGAGCTGTAGCAACCGCGCCGAAAATTCAAAGCGTTTGACTTTGTCATCGGGTGTCAGGGCTTGTAACAATTGTAAACGGTAAGGCTTCTGCTTTAGCCTTTTCCGTAAGATTTTCCAAACCGTCGGCTGTGGTACGTTTAGCTCCCTGCTTGCTTTATTCGTCGACTTCCGCGGGCTACGCGTGAAACTTGCCCGCACGCGTTCAACCGTTTCTTCGCTCACTGCAGGCCGACCCGTTGATTTCCCCTTACAGAGGCATCCAGGAGCTTTAAACTGCGCGTGCCATCGCCGAATGGAGTTAGCAGTTGGTGGATCTTTGCTGAACTTCGTCCTGAAGTGTTGTTGCACTGTTATGCCTGACTGATGTGAGTGCATTTCAAGCACGACATACGCTTTCTCGGCTCCTGTCGCCATTTTGTCTCACTGCGCTCTCGAGCGCTCGGCGGCAGAAACCTGAAGTGCGGCTTCAGCCGAACAAAACTTTATGAGTTTTTCTACGTATGTGTAGTGTGTCGTGACCATATGTCAATGAATGGAGCTACAGTGAATTTATGAAATCGCTTCAATCATTTGTAATAGCCCCGTACTTTTGCACTAATAAGTCGTCTCATACAAGTTGTAGCCGTGGTTCAAGATATTCCCAGGAAAAATTATAGTGCTGCAGGAATTGCTCCAACTTTCTTCAAAAATGCTTCTAAAAAGCACACATTGTGGCGTGTTTGGTCTATCTAAATAATACAAGACGAGGAGATACTGTGAAAGAAATTTTGCGTCATCTTCATAACGGCACTGCTTTTGACAAGGCAAGCTACTGACAGTTTATTTCGTTGTTAGACATGTAACAGGAAAGTCAGGCTTCTTTAACAGCAACTGTGGTGATTGTATTTTCGGGATTAATATTCTACGGGATAGTCCTGTACAAATACCTTGGAACACCTTTCAGGCTACCCCCCCCCCCCCCCTTCCCACCTCCTAGCATTCCCTGTGACAGAAGTTTAATCCATTTTGTAATGAGAGCATTGACCTTATGTTTATATCTGAATGGATCGGACATGTCCGACGGCACACACATCTCTGTACGAGAGCGAGAATTACCTGACGTCTGTTTCAATGTGGATGCACTAATATTATCCGAAGTCCTATGAGAATCAATAATTTGTGATTAGGGAGTTAATTCACGAGGGAAGCTGCATTGCAGTGTGCAAAAAATTGGAACTTGGTGTCGGTGAGGGATCGTGTCCGGATGACTGAAGCTGTTAAGGCAACATTTTATGACACGCGGTAAATCCGGATTCGTGTTCCGGTCCGGCACAACTTTTCATGTTTCCTATTGCATTACCACGACGTCCTGTGTGGCCTGAAGTCACGACTTTACCACCCATCCTTTCCTTTCTTTCCTATCGTCTATTTCATATAAGTAGACTTCACGTTTGCTGCAGTTCTTTTATCAAATTGCAAAAATAACTCTGAAAGAGTATGGTTTTTCCTAACAGGTAAAACTGTTTCAGTGTACATGATCGTGCGCCTAGGAACAAATACTCTACTAAAATTAAGTGTTGCATTCGAGAATAATTTTACAATACGGTATATAATATTCTATGTATTATATTATTACTCCACTCCACATCAATAATTAGTAAGTGAAATCAAACTAAGAAGAAGTTTTATTAACAACCGGTTATAAGTTAAACACACTGACGGAAAAAATCGCAAAACCAAAAAAATATTTAATTTCGAGTAATGAAATTTCGGGAATACATTTGTCTAGGTAACATATTTAAGTAACTAATATTGCAAGATCACAGTTTAATGCAAGTGTGAGAAAAGCTATTGCAAATGTGAAATCCTAGTACATTAATAACCGGTGTAGCCGCCAGAATATTGAATGCAAGCATGCAAATGTGCTTGCATTGTGTTGTACGGATGCCGCATATCAGTTTGTGGGACGGACGTCCGTGCCTGTTGCACTTGGTCGGTCAGTATAGGTACCGTAAACGCTGGTTGTGGATGACGTTGGACTTGTCCCCCTATGATGTCCCATATGTGCTCGACTGGAGACAGATCTGGTGATCGAATAGGCCAAGGCAACTTTTTGACACTCTGGGGAGCATGTTGGGTTACAAAAGTGACATATGGGCGAACGTTATCCTGTTGGAAAACAACCCCTCGAATGCTGTTCATAACTGTCATCACAACAGGTCGAATCACCAGACTGATGAACAATTTTGTAGTCAGGCTGCGTTGGATATCCACGAGAGTGTTCCTGCTATCAAACGTAATCGCACCCTAGTCCATATCTCGAGGTGTAAGTCTAGTGTGTTTAGCAGCAGACCGGTTGCCTAGAGGCCGTCAACTGGCTTCCCTCTAATCAACACACAGGCATCACTGCCACTGCTCAGAACCTACTTCCATGAGAAAACACAACAGGCACCCACTCTGCCCTCCAACGAGCTCTCGCTTGACACCACTGACGGTGGTCTGGGGCCACTGGAATGCACCTAACAGGGCGTCTGGCTCGGAGCTGTCTTTGAAGTAACCGATTTGTAATAGCTCTTTGTGATACAGTTGTGCCAATTTCTGCTCAAATTGCTGATGCAGATGCAGTACGATGCGCCAGAGCTATGCTCCGTACACGATGGTCTTCGCTCTCGGTAGCGCCACATGGCAATCAACAGCCCGATCTTCTTACAACGGAACGCTCCCGTGACCACCGTTGCCTGCGGTCGTATACGGTGGCTACATTCCTGCCACGTCTTTTTGCAATATCGCAGAAGGAACTGCAAGCTTCTTGTAGCCCTATTACAAGACCACGTTCAAACTCAGTGAGGTGCTGAGAATGGCGTCTTTGTCGCCTTAAAGACATTGTTGACTAACATCAACTAACGCTGTCGAATCTCAAAGGTAACTAACACTCAATACCGTAAGAGTGTGTATTTAGAGCAAACCTAATTTTTTTCCTCATACTGGCGTTACTAGCGCCACTCTTACGCGAGTGGGGCGAAATTTGAATACAAGTCATTTTTAAGAGGAAGAAACACGCCTACCAACATTGATTTATGTTGCACAACTCTTTCTTGGTGTAGGGATTTTTTCTTTACGTAAGTGTATATTTTGAAATGGAAACTATTGGCAATTAACACAAATTTACATATTGAAGACTGGAGAAAATAACAATAAATAAACCCATTTCATTTGCAAATATCACCTGTTTCATGCCAGAAGACCTTCTTCTGTTTCAAGTGTAGCACAGCTAACATTTTTAGGGCAAAATCTGTGGGAAGATGGAATGGAATATTGCATTAGCTGCAAGTACTGGCGAGCACGGCGTATCATAATTTGAGCTAAGGCAATAACGTTGTTGATTCATAGTAAGACGGGCTAGGCTCCCTTGTTGTAGCCCGCCAGCACAGCGGTAATGCACGGTACAGGCATGAGGATTCCTCCACCATTATGATTTCGGTGATGTTGCTGAGTATGTGACCAGAAGTGGCGCATTGGCATAACGGTTGCACTGCTACCTCAAATAAATTGCTGTCGATTTTGTAGCAGGATCATTCGCAGGGCAGGAGTCTACCATGATGAAGCGGCTATACTAGTCGAGTAGGCGACATGGAGCTGGTAGAAATAGCCTTGGATTCGAGTTTTGCTACGGTCGCAGGTTCGAATCCTGCCTCGGGCATGGATGTGTGTGATATCCTTAGGTTAGTTAGGTTTAAGTAGTTCTCAGTTCTAGGGGACTGATGACTTCAGAAGTTAAGTCCCATAGTGCTCAGAGCCATTTGAACCATTTTTTTTTCATTCGAGTTTCCGTCACAGAACCAGCTTCCTGCGCTGAGTCCGCCTCCAGACTTGGGACCAGAGAGCAGTAGGCCTTCCCGGCTGACTCCAGCAGCAGCCTGGCTTCTGTTCAGGAGCAATGGATCGAACCTCGACCACAACTGTCTTCCGACAACGTGGTAGACGAGCCTCCTCGCTGTCTGCTTCGGGTGCCAGCGTATGGTCAATCTTCGCGCAGTTGGCTACGTCTTGAAGGTTCCGTCTGTGTTCACGCACCGCTGACACCGGTGCTGTGGCTCAAGCAACTGGCACGTGTGCCACGGACGGAGTGCAGGCACCACCAGGACTCGAGCGCATGTCGCAGTCAGATGGCCGGTCGCTAGAAGCTACCTGGCTGACTACCAGCCCTCTTTCTGAGGGGCTGGTGCGTGTTCAGCTCCACATATCTATACAGTGCTGGTGTATAAGTAGAAAGTAAATTATTAATTTTGACAGCCGCTTCACCCTGGCCGTTCATGGGCCTGCCATTCAGCCTACCCCTCAGCCGTTCGATATCCTGACAATGCAGCCACCCCTGGGGTTGGCTATGACCTGGCATCAGAAGTGGCTAGCAGTAAAGTGTGCTTCGCCCACGCAGCAAGACTCCTGTACCACGGTCTGTAGTATCAGTACAGTTGGATGAGTGGGAAAACAGTTGGTTACTCTTGGTGTGTGTTACAGATATGGGATATAGGGTAGAGTGTCACCGTAGCTTGAGAGCTACCTTACATAGACCACAGGAACGGTCTGATGTGTGTGAGTTTTAGATCTACGCAAGGAGAGTTATCTGGAGCCTGTTAGATGTTTGCAGTCTGAACCTGCTTGGCCATTCTACGCCATGGGCTGAATCAGTATCTGCAACTTCTTTTATGAGTCACCATTTTGGTCATGTTGCAAGGCAGTGTGGAGAATCCATATGGATGACACTCAGGCCCAAAGTATAATTTGTATTCGTTTTTCACTTGGTATGTATTTATATTGTGTGTGAATGAGGAGTAAACGAGTTGCAATGGCAGAATCAGATACGCAGGATGTCGCTGGCTAGGAGGCAGTTCAAATGTTGGTCAATGAAGTAGCGCAATGGAGAGGAGATGTTATGGATCCTCAGAATAGGCTTGTAGCTAAGTATGCGGAAATAGCGTTGGTCCAGGCACCGGACCTTGTAACAGATCCACTTGCCATAAGCCTAGCCCGTTCATTTTCTGGAAGGTCGTCTGAGTAGGTAATGTCGTTCGTGGTGGGCCTGACAAAGTCGGCGAGCAGTGGTGCTTGCACCGATAGCCGGTTGTTGCAGGTAGCAAAAATTACATCTTGCAGATGAGGCAAAATCTTTTGTAAGATGCGCGGAAGCACTGATGAAGGCAGAGACGTTTAAGTGGAGATATTATAGGAAATTCTTAAGGGAGTCACTAATAAAGCATGACCACTTATGCAACTATTGAGAAAGGGTGATAAATTTGTGTGGACAGCTGAATGTCAAGGCATTCAAACGGCTAAAGAGAATTTTGATGTCAAGTCCACTGTTGGTGTTCCCAGATTTTCGGAGGGAGTTTATATTGTCCTATGATTCATCTAATCACCGTCTCAGATATGTTCTGAGTCAATAAATTAATGGTGAGAAACAATCTCTCGCTTTTGCATCAAGACAATTTTCGACCATGGAAATGCTTAGCCCCATATACGGAGTGACATATTTTCGATTTTTATGGGAAGAAATTTAAAATGGTGACCAAACACGCCACTCTGAAATGATAATTAGGTTTGGAATATCCATCCAGCAGACTAACAAGATGGGCGTTAAGGCAGTGTGAATTTGACTAGGAAGTAGTTCACAAGCCAGGAAAGAAACACGAAAATGCAGATGCATGGAGCAGAAAGGTAGCAATAGTACAATTACTAGGTCATGGACATACTATATGGCAATCAGCACAGAACAGTGTCAGTGCTGCAAACAGTACGGGATGTAACTGCAGGTCAGCATACGCGACGGTCTGCTGTGCAAAGTAACAAGGTTAGTGCCACAAGTGGTGGCAGCAGCTATATTGAAGGAACAAGTTCTAAGGGAAGCACTTTACTGTGTGCTGTCTGATAATAGAGGATGCAGAGCAATGAACTGATGGTTAGCAAAGAAGTACTAGTCGAAAGCAAGAAAAAGAGATGTGGATCGGTATATGAAGAACTGTGCGCAGCCGATGGATTTGAGTTACAAGTTTCTGCCATTACCGCAACTGCTAGAAGCCACAGACCATTAGAGATGATAGAAGTTGCTGTACTACTATAGTTTTACTGGACTACAGCGGGGAATTGTGTTTTGTTGATGATGGTTGATCATTTCTCTTGGTATGCTGAGTGATAGCTACACCAAACCAGGGAGTAGTTACACTTATATAGGTCAATAGGTGGATACTGACGTTTGGAGAACTGGAAACAATGATCACATGTCAGAGGCTAAACTTCATGTCAGACTTGTTGAAGGTATAATGTAATTTGTTACATGTGAAGAAATTAAGAACTTCATGGTAAGTCGAACAGAACAGTGGAATGGGTACATCAGACAACCACGAGGATGCTGAGTTACTATGTGAACTCTCACCACAATCATTCAGATATATCTTTCATTTTTAGTGTTTGCCTACAATTCAAGGGTCTACAGCAGTACAGGGTTGGTACTATACTATGAGGTGTATGGAAGAAAAAGGCCATCACCATTTGATGTGATTAAGGGAAAAAGAGGCAAGGACAGGGAGTAAGTCCGTGAGTTCACAGAAACAGTAAGAGAGGTATGGAGCTGAGTACAGAAAGTGAACACCACGACGTTGGAGAGAGAACCGGAAGCTGTCAAATGCATGGGAAGCTTATTGCAGTATAGACTGGGATAGTGGATGATATTGTCGAGTCCTTCTACAATGAAAGGCAACACTAAGATATTTGTGACGACCAGGGTCCTTATCAGGTAATATAAACCACGACACCAGTCAATGTTACGCCACAGTTGCTAATGAAGTCGACAGTATTGCATGCGGGACACCTCCGACAATTCAGACACATTCCAGACTAAATATCAGGGATGGTAAGAGTGGAACCAGAGGAAAAAGCTAAATAAAGACGGTGGAGAAGTATGCAGGAAAGTGTAAATGAAACTGTGCAAGCAGTGCCATATGCATTGAGATCAATGAAGTAGCGGATTTATTTTTATTGTGTTTATTGATGATTATGTAGGATATAATTTGCATGGTATCAGGAGTACTATGTTAAGGGTAAACATGCATTGAGATCAATGAAGTAGCGGATTTATTTTTATTGTGTTTATTGATGATTATGTAGGATATAATTTGCATGGTATCAGGAGTACTATGTTAAGGGTAAACATGCATTGAGATCAATGAAGTAGCGGATTTATTTTTATTGTGTTTATTGATGATTATGTAGGATATAATTTGCATGGTATCAGGAGTACTATGTTAAGGGTAAACATATGACTTTTGTATTAGCCCAAGACTTCTTTAGTTTTACTTTTGTGAAAGATACTGACCAGAACGCCAAACTTCATAGATGGGAGGGAGGAGGATTGCAGTCCCTGTCGTCAGGTTGTTGTACACTGAGAATAAGGATGGGAAAAATGCTAGTCATTCCGGAGCTGCACCTCTTTGTCTGGGGCGGGATGGGAGCACTTCAGAACCAACATTTGCAGGGGGGGAGGCCTTTTTACCAGGCAAGAGAATTTCAAGCTTACTAGACAACAATGGACTCTAGACAGATGCAGCTAGTAGCAGAGATCGTGCTGCGTTAGCTACTATGGCAGAAGAAATGTTGGATGGACCCCAAGAGAAGGATTTTGAAAACTGTATTAGGAACAGCAGATGCTGGTGACCTAAGGGAACTGAACGGGACGATGGAGGTAGTGAAGTATTTGGCTGATGATAACAAAGCAGTGGTGAAATCGCACGCCATGCACCTAGCGAGGTTGGAGAGCAGAGTGTCAAACAAAACGCATATGCTCGACAAGCTGACAAGCGAGGGGTGGTCTGTGCAAGTGCGTCAGAGACCTCTATGAACTGAGATCTGTGGGTCATGCAAACATGAGTAGAAGTTATTGATGCAATAGTCATCATGACAAGACTACTGCAGTCGCTATCGGACGGAATCTAGGTTGCAAGAATGGAGATGACGAGCTTGCAAGGGACTATTCATGACACGTTACATGAGCAGTTGAGACCCGTCTTGTCTGCAGCGCAGTTTCTGTTGGGGTTATTAAAAGTGCAGAGAGAACCTCTGTCAGAGTTAGAACTAATAGCAGAGCCCAGTGGGCAGGAACTGCCTTTCTTTTATCATGCCATTAGCGGAAGAGAGGACAGACCAGGCACAATTGTAGATTCTGACTAGGATCCCATTGTCAGACAGACGTGCAGTTTCAGGTGCTAAACCCTACACTCCTATCTGGTGAAACTGGGAGCATTAGGGAAATTTGTGCTGGTGAGGACAAATGGTGCATTGCTGATGTCTGAAGAGGGAGACTGCCATGCAGCGACGCGGAGGAAAGCTGCGACAATGTCACTCGGGTCATGGGTGGAGCAGGGTGTCAGCTTTGTATGAGGATATTGTAGAGCCTACGCCGTGTTTCCAGCAAGCAGGACTGCACTGGATTTATTCCATATATGACAGTATGGTATTAGTAGAGAGTATTTATGAGCAAAGAAGGTTCATGAGGGCAAGACTGTTGGAAATGAGAGTGGTTTGATGATTAACGGGGCAGCATGTTATAGAACAGGGCCAACTTTCAACTACCAGCCATGATGTCTGGAGTTACTTCCTTGTAAATAACACAGGCGCAGCTGTACTGTTTCAGTGAGCCACTGAAGTTACAGTCCAGCACTATCACCAGGCTGCAAGGGCTAACCCTGATGCGTAGATGACACGAAGCCACCAGCCACAGTCGTGGGTTCGAGATCCCACCGGCGCACCTACTTCCTCCACTAACAAATCCGTCCACCAGACCTTGTGTAACAGTGCAGCGGGCACGTCGGTCGTCTCCAGCAGCAGCCGGGCTCCTGCCATGAAGCAGAAGGTCACACCCAGGACGCAGCAACCACCTTCCAACAACGCAGTGGGCACAACCCTTGCTGCCCACCTTTGCCACCCAGATGTGGTCATTAAGTGAAGAGGGACTACCTCTGCAAGATTCCTGCACGCGCAGCTGACGTCGGTGCCATGCTCACGCAGCATAGCCGTGGGCCCGACGCCTACTGCTGACGTTAGCAAAGCATGTCGCCAGCACATGTTGCAGCCAGCTGGACGAAAACTAGCCACTGGCTGACCGACCACTGTCCCGCTCTCGTGGGGCAGGGGCATGACCACCTCGGCACCACACAACGGGATCAGTGTATAACTAGGAAATAAAGTGTTGAGTTTGACAGCCGCTTCTTCCTGACCCTCGTCAGCCTGTCATTCAGTCTCACCCCTCGACCACCCACCCTCCTGGCAATGTAGCCATCCCACACAAACCACAGGATCAGCTATACCATACTGAAACACCGACGATGAAACTTTACGTGTTCCTAGATATACTATCCTACAGATACAATAGTCTCCCGTAACGAATAACTCTCAAAAGGGTTACCTTCTTATCTCAAGTAGCTGAAATCTACTTTCCTTAAATCTTATCTTACAATACTACTTATTATAGGAAAAGCAATTGCAATAAATGCAATGCTTGTGGGGTTTATATATGTAAGAAAGTGTAGACATGCAGCTTCGATGGATCGCCCTGGAACAGTACTTGATTAACTTCGTTTGTTTAGTTTCTCAAGACTAAAGTAAATTCAGTCTGACGATAATACCTAACTTTTACCTTTTTTTTGAAAGTTTTGTAAAATGTTTGCTGAAAACGAAGTCGTCAAAGATCCCGTGAGTTTCATTTTGGCACTAAAAGCTAAAACTGAACTTACCCAAAGATATATTCTTTAACTGTTTCAAGTATCATCAACTGATTTTCTTTCGAAATTCGTCAGATGAGGGCTGGTGGCCCTTATTGGAAGGCAGAATTATTTATTTTCAGAAAGAATGCTCCCAAGGTGATTTTTTTATTTGTTCCTTGCTCAGTGGTAAATATTGGCACTGTGTTTTACTGGGAAACACTACTTACCAAAACAATAATTGAAGGTAAGGGGTGAAGTGATTTGTTAAACTTTATTTCCAGAGAGAACGACCTTCTAATCCTCCACTAAACGATCCGGATTAGGTGCGATAGAGTAAATAACAATCAAAGAAGTTTGCATGCAGTTAAAATTTGCAGGAGAGTTAAGTTAAAGCCAAGACTGTTCTCAGAATGTAAATTTTATTATTCTTAGTCAGTCCGTAGTTAGACGCTACAGAAGCCACGAAAAGTTGTAGCAAGGTCACGCAGTTTTGCAGGCGCGACCAGTCACACGTAATGAAAGGTGATATAAGTACACAACATGTGCGAATTAGGTAGAGGTGCGTAGTGTCGTCGCAACCTCGTCTGACAACAACTGATTTATTCTTATAGAGTCTTATGTACGAGACACCTGTCGTGACGGAAGAGGACAATCTGTCAAGAATTCTCGTTGCATGTGACATTGTTAAAACAACACTCGCACTGCACATTCACAACAGAAAATTGTGTGTTGATGTCAAGCGTGCCTAGAAGTTTGAGGACACAATTCCGAGCAACTGGACAAGTGTAGAACCTACGCCAAATTATGCAAATATCATCGTTTTCAACGTACCGAAAGTATAATTCAAAATTTCTCAGTTTCGCTGATAATCTTCGATTCACTCGTCTCTGGTTCGTGGTACTCTGTCCGCAGTTGATATATTTGCTCTTCTTCATCATCCCTGAAAGTTTATGTCAACTTTACGAACACACGTTGTACATGGAGATGACCTGCTCAAGTGACAAAACTCATACAAATGATGACATACGACACTCCTGTATGAGACTGACCCATAATAAATCCGTGTTCCGTATTTTGAATTGGTGTGGCACACCGGTTAGCGCGCTTGTTCTAGAATTAGAATTTTGAATCACAAGTTACAAACTCACATTCCCCGGGAAGGACATCCTATCCTGACATAGTGGAATGAGGCTTTCTATCAGAAAGTGCGTGATCGGGATAACACCAAGAAAGATAACAAAAGTATACACAGAACTCCAATACTTCTAACATAATGCTTCAGAGAAACCTTGGGGGAAGCAACTGACAGCTAAGCGATGATTGACAGACATCTTTACCCTTCAAAATAATATACATATTTTGAATAATTTTTTCAGTAACTCAAGAACAGACTTGACGCACTATATTTTCAACTCTTATCACAGTTTACTGTGGTACTCGTAGACCTATCATTTTAGCTATATCACCCATTGATTTGCACTGGGCAATATAGAATGACAAGTTCAGTACGGCGGAAATGATACCAGTGTGGAGCTACAAGCACGTAAGGGACCTAGCAGGGAGATTTCAGACTGCTGCCGAGTTTGCGAGGAGGTATTTCTGGCACCAAGTGGTTCAGTTCACGTATGTGACAGCAAGTTGTGCAACGTTCTCACTGTCTGCCGAATGTGAGTGGATTCGACGCTACAGAGTACTGTTACACTGTCACATTGTTTTATGGTTACTCACCATTTAACTAAACTAATGGTCAGAAGTCTTAGATCACCCATGACAAACACTACTTACTTCATTTCAGTCTACAAACAATCGCAAAATCTAAATAGATGAACAGACTAAATATTTTCTATCTTTCATTAAGTACAATACAATACAGTTTAGATTTTAGTCTCTTCAAAGTATCAGTCTTTTACCCTTGGAACATCTGCGCATACTCTTCGCCCTCTGGAGATAAGACAACACGTCTATAAATTATTCCATTGATCTTCAACATTAGATGACCTCAATTTTCTGAGCTCCAGGTCTCGTTAATCCCATAAGAGTTCAACGGGATTTAAGTCAGGTGACTGACTTGGTCGAATAACATTATTCTGTTCCCTTTTTCTTTTCTATTGGTATACATTCTACATAATTTAGAAGAATTTTTCGGCTTATTATCCTGGTGCAGAACAGACCCAAGGCCAATAAGTCTGTCGTCAGATGGAATTGCATTGTTCATGAGTATCCAGCAATACTGTTCTTTTTTTTTTAACGCTCCATTACGTCTCACTACGTCACAATATCACTCGCCAAGCATCCCCATGCCATGACCGACCCTCCACCATGCTTCAACACTGGCGTCAAACACTGACTCCTCATAAGTTCTCCACGAAGTCGACGAACAAACATTCGACGAAGGCTTCAAAGTACTTAAAACTTAGATTCGTCCGTGAATAATACCTTGGAACGTTGCTGTAGTCTCCAGTTTTTATGTTGCTGAGCCTATTGAAATCTTTTCCCCGCATTTTGTTTTTCGTAATAAAGACCTTTTGGGTGCTGTGCACCCCTGCCCACTGGAACGTTCTCCTTGAAATTCTGAAGGTAGGAGGGGCAAAACACAGGAAGTGAAAGGCTATTTACAACTTGTACTGAAACCAGATGGCAGTTATAACAGACGAGGGGCAAAAAAGGAAAGAAGGGATTTTATTCAGTCTGTACATTGAGCAAGCAATAAAGAACACCAGAGATAAATTTAGAATAGGAACTGAAGTTCAGGTAAAAAAAAATAAAAACTTTGCTGTTTTCCGATGACACTGTAATTCTGTCACGGACAGCAAAGGACTTGGAAGAGCAATTCTACGGAATGGAGATCGTCTTTAAAGGAGGATATATGATGAACTTCAACAAAACGTAAACAACAATAATGGAATGCGGTCGAATCATATCAGGTCATGCAGAGGGAATTAGAGTAGGAAACGAGACCCTAAAAGTAGTAGCCAAGAAAAGCGTATCTGAAGAACGTCAAATGTTGAAATGTGTGTGAATTCCTGAGGGACCAAACAGCTAACGTCATCGGTCCCTAGGCGTCCATACTACATAAACTAACATATGCTATGAACAACACACACCCATGCCAGAGGGAGCACTCGAACCTCCGGCGGAAGCGGCCGCGCAATCCGTGACATGACGCCTCAAACCGCACGGCCTCTGAAGAGCAGAAATTTCTTAACATCGAATATAGATTTAAGAGTATCTTTCCTGAAGGTATTTGTCTGGAGTGTAGCCATATGTGGAAGTGAAACATAGGCGATAAATAGTTTATACAAAAAGAGGGCAGAGGCTTTTGAAATGTGACGCTAAAGAACAGTGCTGAAGAGTGGATGGGTAGATCGCATAACTAATGAGCGGCTGCATAGCAGCATTAGCGAGCCAAGAATTTGTGGCACAACTTCACTAAAGGAGGGGCAGTTGGACAGAACACATTCTGAGACATCAAAGGATCACCAAATTGGTATTAGAGGGCAGTTTTGGGGAGAGACGGGACTGAAAATAGTAGAGGGAGACCAAGACATGATTACAGGAACCAGATTGAGAACGATGTAAGTTGCAGTAGGTATTTGGAGATGAAGGAGCTTGCACAGGACAGAGTAAAATGTAGAGCTGCATCAAACCAGTCTTCGGTCTGACGACCACAGCAACATGCACCTTTTTAAACCTTGTTCACAAAGGCGGCGTTACACTGTTGTGAGAACGATTGGAGCTGCTCGGATACTATTTACTTCCTTGAGAATTTCAAATGCAGTACGAGTCCTCTGATGTTTACTTTGTACGTACATGAACTGATCTTTACTCTATGATGTTACTCTTGGTCTTCCAGATGGCCAAACACTTGCATTGGAACCAGTTTGCTTGAACCGCTGCAATGTACAAACCACTGTAGATTGGGCTGCGCTAACTTTTCTCGCAACTGTCCAAACTAGAACAGCCTTCCTGATGCAGAGCTACAATTACAGCACGTTTTCCAGTTCCAAACCCCTGCTTGTGTCTTATTAGGAGTTAACATGTTATGAACCTCAAAATGGCTCAAATGGCTCTGAGCACTATGGGACTTAACATCAATGGTCATCAGTCCCCTTGAACTTCGAACTACTTACACCTAACTAACCTAAGGACATCACACAACACCCAGTCATCACGAGTTATGAACCTGATCAGGTATACAAACACACTACTTGATGCACACTATGTACTGCAAACTAATGCCAAATGATCGCTATATAGACAGCTGAAACATTGAGGACTATTCAAATGGTACCGTCTTAGGTAAAGGGACGTCAGAGTTGTGGGTACTCATCAGAGCTCCTCTGTGCGAGCTACCACCCAAATACGCAACAGAGGAGTCTATATATGTTTATACTTATTTTATTATCACAACGGGGATATAATAGAATACTGAAAACGAAATCTCTGTTTTAAGTACAAATTCATAGTTGTGATTAGTGTTCGAAAACTTTTGACACATAGTTTAGGTACCAATTATATACGATATGACTGTTGACATTACACGTGAGCTTTGGCTCCATATATTCAAATGTATCGCTGCATACCTATACAGGATGTCCCAGGAGGAATATTTAACATTCATGGATATGACAAGAACGCTCATTTGAAGCAAAAAATTTCATATGGACATAGCCATGTTCTGAATGTTTTTCGAGACAGTACACATTTAAAGTACATTTGCTTTTGGGCTAGTGGCACGCACGTATGTATTGTACCCTAATTGCTGGATTGGTCGTGGTGCTAAAATTAACTGGCCACCAAGATCGGCAGACCTTCCACGGTACGATTTTTGTTTTTGGAGTTGGATAACATGTAAAGTCAATACGGGAGATGAACTGCTTGGTCGCATCATAGACGCCGCTACCCTCATTAGCAACCGTGCAGAGGCAAGCAACACAAACTGTTCTCCCTAGAGGGCACAAATGCACTTAAGTTCACAGTGGGATATTCGAACATTTATCGGGAACTGTACCACGCTTTAATGTGACGTGTACCATGCTGCTTAGAGGAGAATGTGTTAAGACTACATATTTTTCAAATGACACTCTGTAAAACACACGTTGTAATATTTACTAACTGTTGTCGGTAAGTCCATGCGTGAACCTGAAAATGTATTGAATAATACAGAAAATAAATAGCAATGTACATTAAATGTGTTCTGTCTCGGAAACTGTTCGGAATGAGGCATATCTTCATATGAAGTTTTTTGGTGCAGATGATCGTACCTGTCATATCCATGAATATTGACCATTCCTCCTGAAATACACGGTATAGTGCAATAAAATACCGTCGATACGGCAATTCCCAAATGATGGTTGATTATATATTATAACGTGAGACCCCCTGAGTGGAAAGTACCATATCCCGTAATTTTTGTTACTATTTACAGCTGTCACTAACATCAACAGTATACGTAAACGGAAGTTCCATCTTACCAAATGATCTGTATGAAGCTTTGGTATGTCTTTATTGCAAAGTGCTTTCACGGAATATGATGCTCTGTCCGCTGATGTTCTGTGTTGACAGTAACAATTAACGTCCAAGAACAAATAGTTTGACGTTTCAGTCTTAACATAACGTGACCTTCTTCTTTTTTTTTTTTTTTTTTTTTTTGCTTCTTAGCAAGATATGACATAGGACCAATTCAGTTATGAAGCTGATTAAGTGGATTAGCCAGACTGTTGAATAAATGTCGACAGGATAGTGTCGAGCACATGACCGCTATGGTGAAAGAAACGTCACACAGTTTCATCTGGCGATCGCTGTCATCGAAGATGGGTTTGACAGGATTAATGTATAATGTATTTGGGGGCCAGAAAATGAGCTCATCACATTACTTTTGAAATCAATGTACCCTGGTTCTGTCATCTCCCTCATCCCTCTCCCTGTCGTATCTGTACAAACATAAAATCTATAAAAGAAATTTCTTGGTTCATCAACTATCGATTCACGTCGTCACTTGTTTCCTCTACCTTAGTTCCATTTTCGCTGCGGTCATAATTACGTCTTCCTCTTCTATTTGTTACCTGATCAGTTTTGTTATCCTTCTAGCTCCTTGTCAGTTCCTATATGATTTTCTGTATTTCTCGCAGAGGAAGCCTCAGATTTTGAACAGCTTTCGCATTAAACTCCTTGTCTCACTGCCATTAGTCAAAATTAGTAATACGCACTAATAGTAAACTTTCCTTTTAAGACACACTAGAGTTTAGTTTCGAAAACTCTGTATAATTTACTATTCAAAACATGCCAGACTGTTCTAAACATCTGTTCATTTATTTTCTTGTTCAACTAGCTGTTGTCTTCAACTATGAAAAAGCTATACTGGATCTGTTACTTCCTTGTTAATTTGGAATGATTTCTCTTCGATGTGCTCATGATAGCTTATATCATTTTAGTCTTACTTTGAGAAATTTTCAGTCTTAGTTTCAAACATGCTGTATTAAGTTCTTCCATTTGTTGTTGATGTTTATCTCCGCCAGAGGAAAACGGTACAACGACATCAACAAATTCTGATATCGTAGCAATTTCATACGATACACTGAAGTCTGCGACATCTGTTCCTGTCACCATTACAAGACACTGCAGAGAGAAAATAGATGTCGAAAATTCCCTTCACTTCTGTTGGTTTTGGTTCTAAGAACATTTTACATTGACACAAATTGATCTTTATAAACAGAATTCCATTAACTACCGGTATGCTGACAGTGAGAATTTCTGTGTTTTATAAAGCACAGTGTACATGCAACAATCGAAAGTAATAGCTCGGAATACTTCGTCTAGGTGTTATTATTTGACTCTCGTTATTGTCACTTTAGATAAAAGCAAAAACAATAAAATTCTCTCTCATGTACTAATCAGATGTAAAATAACGTTAGGTTGAGCGTAGGTGTAGGAAATCTAAATATTGTACCCCCTCTACAGGCGATTAAATTTAACAAAAATTTCAAATGGATCCAAACACTATGGAACTTAACATCTGAGGTCATCAGTCCCCTTGACTTAGAACTACTTAAACCTAACTATTCTAAGGGCATCACACACACCCATGCCCGAGGCAGGATTCGAACCTGCGACCGTGGCAGCAGTGCGGTCCCGGACTGAAGCGCTTAGAACCGCTAGGCCACAGAGGTCGGCTAAATTTAACAAATAATGTAAATAAAATAAATAAATAGGTAGAAAACATAGGCAGTGGTCACGTCTGTAATTAATAATTTGGAAATTTGTGGTAAGGTCTCATGGGACCAAACTGCTGAGGTCATCGGTCCCTAAGCTTACGCACTACTTAATCTAACTTAAACTAACTTACGCTAAGGACAACATACACCCATGCCCGAGGGAGGACTCGAACTTCCGACTTGGGGGAGCCACGCGGACCGTGACAAGACGCCCGAGACCGTGCGGCTACCCCGCGCAGCTGTAATTAATAGCAGTCAAACTCCACACTGACACGAATAAAGGTTTAGTCTAATTGACACACGATGCTATATTCTTAAGTGCAGATCAGTAACGAACATAATCAATCTTTCCATTGGCCAAGTGAGTTAAACATCAGACTCATTGCAAATAATCATTATCGAAACCGGCTGCACTCATAAAAATACAGGCTCTGCTGAATAACCAGAAGAGGCAAAACGTAATTCTGAGCACTAAAGAACATCTATGAGTCTACACTGACCTGACGCGAAATATTTCAAAGTGTCGCGACCGATGATGTTAGAATTTCTATGATACAAAAGTGTGCGGCCGGATCACTATACAGACTATCATAAGTATTTCATCTACCAATCCGTCACAACCAGTGTGGAAGAGTAAGATGGCCTCACCTTTTTAAGCCCTTGGAATACGCCTTCCCGGAAAAGCCAAACTTCTACGTCAGTTCCAACACCTTTTAACATACAATGCAATTAAAGACCTGAATGTGCCATTAGACTTACACTAAAGATTTAAACAAAACTGCTGTCTTATATTTAATTCTACGTGCTGTATTTTATCCAAAAATTAATTTCAAGCAATTGCCAATTTTAGTGGTAGTTATAAAAAGGGTTCAAAATCCCTGTGCATTCACTGATTACGGTATAGACATCTATGGCACTTCTGTCCCTCACGAATTTGCTGCCGCTCCTACTGCCACAAGTGGAATTAACACAGCTCTAGTCAGTTTCGGATAACAAACAAAACTAGACACATTCGTCAAAATTAATGAAATATACAAAAAATTTAAGTAAACTGACCGCACTAACAGCCCTCGGACGCAAAAATGTAATCTTTTGATCCAGGTTTTGGCACTGCTACTATGGGCTGCTCACACGCGTCGAGCTACGGTGTCAGCAGAGCCCAGCTCATGGTGGCCGGCCGAGGTGGCCGAGCGGTTCTAGACGCTATAGTCTGGAACCGCGCGACCGCTACGGTCGCAGGTTCGAATCCTGCCTCGAAATATGGACGTGTGTGATGTCCTTGGGTTAGTTAGGTTTAAGTACTTCTAAGTTCTAGGGGACTGATGACCTCCGAAGTTAAGTCCCATAGTGCTCAGAGCCATTTTTGAATCCAGCCCGTAGTGGCTTGTCTTTTATGCGTTCTGTTTTATAAATTTTGTGATTAAAGCTTTATCGCTCGATTTTTAGTTTAATACGTGACATGTCAATCTGAGAGTTTTATTTCTGATGGAGGCACTCATAGCAGTGCCGAAACCTGGGTTAAAAGATTCCTTTTATGCGACCGAAGGCTGCTATTGCTGTTAATTTTACTTTGTATACGGTCGCTCACCACGCAGCCACGTTTAAAACTTAACAAAAAATGTAAATCTTACAAACGAAATGTTACACGTCTGATAACACATACAGCCTTGCTATTAGTATATGTCTTGGACAAAATGATATGCTGATTTTAATCAAACATTTTAATAAAATTCTCTCAAAGGTTAATTACTTACGTTATGAAACATGTTGAGTAGCTTAGTCTACGAGAATCGATGAGTCCTACAAATTGATAGCTCCATCTCGTTCCTGTAGTAAAAATTGTAAAAGTTAATAATTATTTCATAAATTTCATTTTAAAAAATGCTTGGCGTTATATTTTTCCTCACATAATATCTACGTAGCATAAATGCATATCAACACAATAGTCCTTACTTCCTCTTTAACAAGACGTATCATGCTTTTCTATATATATATAAATGTTGCACGTGCGCAAACTTGAACAATATAAACGTACGTTTTGTGCTCGCCTCCGGGTGTAACTGACGTCACGTCCCGAATGTTCAAATCTGACAGGAGCATGAGCGAGCCCCTAGCCCCGCTTCTCTGCCTAACCTTTGCGTGCTGCTACGTCCACCAGACATCCGTCAACGCTCGCTCGCCTGGCTCTCACGGCGTAGATCTTGCAATCCAGATGCAGCGTCCGACCAAAATTAATAACCAATATTCAGATATGTCATATCGTGTCACAAACAGCTGCTACTGGTCCTTTGGGCGAATTGGTCTTCTAACAAACGGCCAAAGCTCTAACGCAGCGGTTCCCAACCTTTCTTGGACCATTACCCCTCAA
Source organism: Schistocerca americana (assembly GCF_021461395.2). Classification (NCBI taxonomy): domain Eukaryota; kingdom Metazoa; phylum Arthropoda; class Insecta; order Orthoptera; family Acrididae; genus Schistocerca; species Schistocerca americana. Next base: position 695,377,943 of record NC_060130.1, read on the forward strand.
GGCAATCAGACATTAGTTCCTCGCCGTCTGTTGTCCCCCCTCTCCCCTCAACCACATTACCATCGACTTTAGCAACTTTAGTATGAAAGACTTTTCTCGGAACACTTTTATTTCTAAAATGATGAAAGATGAATTATATTTGAGTGTGTATGTGTGTGTGTGTTAGAATGAATGACGAATGAATTCGTGGTGTATCCCAAGTGCTACACACAATTCCTTCTCATATAAGAAAGCTAACTATCCACAGTGAGGGTAGATACTTGCTGCGAAGCATTCTTTTCCTACTTTAGACCTCTCCATTTCGGCAATTGCTTTATCTGCACACTGAAAAACCAAGTTAAAATATGTGCGCTATACATACTGTTCGTAAATCACTTCATTGCTGGACTCCTTACTTCCTAACTGGCAGAAATTAGCTGTTGATGCTTTGTGTCCGGCCACAGCTACCTTTAACCTCCACCATATTAATGCTACCAATTGAGAAAAAGTGAGTATTGGTAACTTATATAATCTATATTACATTCTTACAAAATTGTGGTAATAGTAATGATCTTTCGAAAATAATTTAATTTCGTGACTGAAACAGAATCGAATCGTTTAATTTTTACCTCTCAGAAAATTTCATTTTACCCCTCAAGGAGTAATTTCCCCCAGGTTGGTAACCACTGCTCTAACACAACCATAAGATGTTTCATGGTGCTCACGCCGGTGTTTGGGGAGTGCTGTTTTACAAATACATTACATTTTCTTCTAAATACCATACAATAACATCTGCTTTGCAACAATAAGGATTATCATGTTGATACATATAACGTCCTATTCCAGAACTTTGCTTTGTATGTAAATGTTCAAAAATTACTTCTCAAACGCCTCCCATCGTTTTCCTATCGAACAAAATGGATATTCAAACTACGAATTTTTTATAGTAGCAGAACACACTCAAGTAAATGCTTATCAGTAAATAGTCGGCAGGTTTACTTATACCAGACTGAGTGACCATCATGTGCCGTGAGTCATCATTCTGTAAATACAGTGCCGCAATAAAACTTAGTACATCTGGACCGACGACGTCGATTTTGATCCGATGACAGAATATGCCACCTGAGGGATGGTAGATGTACTGATGACGGTTTCAATGTCGTCTGCCAACAGGTAGGTTTGTGGTATAGCTACAAGAGCGAACTCTGTGTCTATCCTTTAATAGAGAATGCTTATAGCCAAGAGGCTCAGTGTAATACAAACGTGTGAAGCAAGTGGTCAAGCATGCCACGGAGATGCACTTGCGCTTCCTACAGCCAACGGAAGAAGGTAGAAAGGGGTCACACTGTGGCCTTCCGAGTGGCGGGAGGGTCCTTTCGGAGAATCGCTACATAAGATGGACGTGCTGCGTCAGTTGTGCAACGATGCTGGTATCGGTGGTCGCGTGAACATTCTCACACCCATAGCAAATGTTCTGGATGTCCAAGCAGTGTAGACGCCCGCCAGGATCGTCGTATTGAAAGGGCCGCAGTGGCAGGTTGTACAGCTACCACAACAAAGATAAAAGGGGTTGTGAGCCGAGATTTGTCAGCACGGAGTGTAGCAGACCGGATTTAGCAGTCGAATCACGAGCACGTACCCCTACAGCCCGTCCTCCACTCACGCTTCAGTATCGACGTGCACGGTTCGACTGGTGCTTACAGAGGATCACTTGGAAAATGGAATGACGCGCCGTGGTATTCAGCGATGAAAGCACATTCTGCCCGCATGCAAGTCATGGTGTTTGTGCGTACATCTACATCTACATTTACATGATTACTCTGCAATTCACATTTAAGTGCTTGGCAGAGGGTTCATCGAACCACAATCATACTATCTCTCTACCATTCCACTCCCGAACAGCGTGCGGGAAAAACAAACACACAAACCTTTCTGTTCGAGCTCTGATTTCTCTTATTTTATTTTGTTGATCATTCCTACCTATGTAGGTTGGGCTCAACAAAATATTTTCGCATTCGGAAGAGAAAGTTGGTGACTGAAATTTCGTAAATAGATCTCGCCGCGACGAAAAACGTCTTTGCTGTAATGACTTCCATCCCAACTCGCGTATCATATCTGCCACACTCTCTCTCCTATTACGTGATAATACAAACCGAGCTGCCCTTTTTTGCACCCTTTCGATGTCCTCCGTCAATCCCACCTGGTAAGGATCCCACACCGCGCAGCAATATTCTAACAGAGGACAAACGAGTGTAGTGTAAGCTGTCTCTTTAGTGGACTTGTTGCATCTTCTAAGTGTCCTGCCAATGAAACGCAACCTTTGGCTCGCCTTCCCCACAATATTATCTATGTGGTCTTTACAACTAAAGTTCGTAATTTTAACACTCAGCTACTTAGTTGATTGTCAGCCCTGAGAATTGTACTATTTATCGAGTAATCGAATTCCAACGGATTTCTTTTGGAACTCATGTGGATCACCTCACACTTTTCGTTATTTAGCGTCGACTGCCACCTGCCACACCATACAGCAATCTTTTCTAAGTCGCTTTGCAACTGATACTGGTCTTCGGATGACCTTACTAGACGGTAAATTACAGCATCATCTGCGAACAACCTAAGAGAACTGCTCAGATTGTCACCCGGGTCATTTATATAGATCACGAACAGCACAGGTCCCAGGACACCTGATATCACTTCCGTTTTACTCGATGATTTGCCGTCTATTACTACGAACTGCGACCTTCCTGACAGGAAATTACGAATCCAGTCGCATAACTGAGACGATACCCCATAGGCCCGCAGCTTGATTAGAAGTCGCTTGTGAGGAACGGTGTCAAAAGATTTCCGGATATCTAGAAATACGGAATCAACTTGAGATCCGCTGTCGATAGCGGCCATTACTTGCACAAGAACGATGTTTTCTGAAACTATGCAGATTACGTATCAATAGATCGTTCCCTTCGAGGTGATTCATAATGTTTGAATACACGTAGACCTGGTGAGCGCTGTGTCATGGAGTGATTTCGTACAATAAATACTGGCCCCATTCCAGGCCTTATGGTCTGGTGTGCGGTAAGCTGAAACGCTCGTTCATTTTTGGTGTTTCTGGAGGGGACGCTAACTAGCGCTCGGTACGCGTTGATAGATCTATTCTTTTACCGCTCTTGCAACAGAACGTTGATGTGTTGTTCCAACAGGATAATGTTTACCCTCACACTGCCCGTGAATCTCAACGTGCTTGCAAGACGTGCAGCAACTTTCCTCGTCAACACGATCTCAGGACTTGTCTCCAATCGAGCACATATGGGATATGATGGGACGAGAAGTGACTTGCGCAACTTTTGAGTCAACAGCTCTTTAGAAATACGTGAACAGTTCGAGCAGGCGTGGAATAACGTCTCCCAGGACAGTATGCGCCGTCTATATAATTGACTGCCAGAGTCAGTGTCTGCACTGCCGCCCGTGGAGGCTACACCATCTACTTATATGGGTGTTTCAGCATGGGTTGATACCTGGTACCTCAGAACCGCCTGTACTATTGACCTGTAAATGTAACAATTTCATGAACTGCATATGCACTGTTGCAACAAAAAATCTTGAGTGAACTGGCATCATCTACAAGGGTGTACTGTTTTTTTTCTGTGGCGCATTTTCCCACTGCTCCACACAACAATGACCTTCTTAAAAGCACAGTAAACAATATCGCATACTTGTTCTTATCATCAGTCGGTTCTGGGCAGCAACACAAACTGATGCCTATCATTTGTTGCCTGACTGTGTTGCAAGGATGTCCAAGGATTGCTCGTGTAGTACACTTCGAGGTCATATATCTACATCAGCTAAGTTGCAAGCCTAGTAGATCTATGATTACGTTCAGTGGTTTCTTGACGTCAGCACATGAGAGTAACTTTGCTAAGAATGTGTCACAAATAAGATCTGCAAAATATTCTTGGGACATTACTAATCCATGGGACCCTAAATGCATGGCCCGGTCAAACTCAGTATTCTTTTCTCGATTACTCAGTCCAACAGGAAACACGTATACGACGTTGATGGACTGTGGTTGTACCTTTGTACGTAACCTCAGATGTACATCTTTACGTCACGAATTGCAGTGTGTACAACCTTTTAGTAAATTGGCACGTGTTAATACTACATCTACATCGTTTTTCACTTCTAACATCTAAAATTATATGTAAATTTCATTTTAAAAATTTAAGATTAGAGGTGTGTAAGTATCGGATATCATCAAAGAATACTGTCTGCTTGCAGCAACAGTTTACAACAACTTTTTTGATGCAAGCAGGGGGGTCACTGCTCGTGCTTGCCATTTTTTCTCATGATTTCAGTAGGAAGAAACATGCAGATGTTTTTTGAGTGGGCTATAATAAATATTCGACTAAATATTCGTCCCATGGCATGCTGTCATACGGGTCTCCTTCCTTTTCATTTTTCCCCTTTCAGTGTGGTCGTGATTTCTGACACAGTTTCGTTGCCGACTGCACTTCCATAATACCACTACCCAGGACAATACGCTCACATCTGTTTCCGGTAGTAGTGATGTTAATCAACGGTCTTACCGTTCGTAATATTAATTAATTTGTACCCAGCAAACAAATTTGGTGACGCCAGCGCTTCCACAGTTGTGGTGGAACATATTGGGGACTATCAGAGGAAGAAGAGACAGCGAATTACAATGTAAGTCGTCTGTGCCGTATCTTTCCATGACTCTTCTTCAAATTGCAATATCAGCACCTTCGTTGGTGGATTATTAAAGTAATGTGCAGAGTCATAGTAAATTACTATCAACTTTTCGCTCAGGAGACCCGGCGCGTGGGTTACATCATTTCTGTTCACGTAGCTGGGATACCAAACGCTTCCAACATTTACTCCTGAGCATAACGATACTTATTAGTTCCATTTTTAATAGCTTAAGTGTGTAATTGGAGCGCGCTATAGAGGGCGATTCATCTGCCCCTACCCCAGTCGTTTTATGCGAGCCGTAATGTTATTCCTGGCCTTTATAAATCACGCTCGAGATTTTTATATTCTCTGGTTCGCTACGCGCAAACTATCATTTCTACAGAAAAAAATGAGCAGGGCCTTTTTGAAGGAAATTTAATGTTGTTAAATTTTGTACTGGGATACGTGCTCGCTACAGGTAGTAGTTTTCTAATTATTCAAGAAAACCCCCTCCACCACACACCCATCCCTTACCAGTCAGGATTTATAGTATCTTGTTCGTGGCACTCCGTCCTACCACAGTACAAATATTTGCGGCTGTACGAGTTGTTTCCCACATACGACCTTTTTTGGTCTTCATTAACTGTCCTTATTACGCCACCGGCTTAGTCGAGCACTTACAAATTGTAGGATTGACGTTTGTACAAATTTTACCTAACAATTTTCTGAATTTCAACAGCAAAAAATAAAAAAATTACATCGTTGTATTCGTCAGGCCTTTTGACTCGAATCGTCAAAGTAATTGGTTTTAGCGTAACGTTTACAAAAGTCGGTTTTCGTTCATTATCTTCACCATCTCGTTTAAAAAAATTATGTTTACGGCTATGCTGGTGGCGTGATATCCTAATTAATAGTGACCAAGAAAGGTCGAACATCGGGAATAGTTCGTGTTGCTGAAAATTTTAGTACAGTGGTAGCTGGCCATGAAATAACAACATACTACAAACCTCGACTAGCGAGGGATGTGTCTGGGGTAGAGGTGCGTTTGACGGTCACTTTTGTACGTTTTCTTCGAATAAATCGAAAACTGTGGCCTCCATCGGAAACGTATCCCAGTACAAAATGTAACTGAATTAAATTTCATATAACAAGGTACCGCTCATTTTTTCTCTAGGACTACTAGTTTGTATGTAGCGAGCGAGAGACTATGAAAATGTAGCCAGTGGTTTGTGAAGGCCAGCTGTAACATTGCGGTGTTGTGTGAAACGACAGCGGTAAAGGCAGCTCAATCACTCCGTATACGGGGTATACAATACGACAGATAGTGAACATATTCTACCATACATTTCTACCTGCTTGATGTATAGTAAGAATGTGTACTTTAAATACAAGTTTAGCCCGATTTGTTCGGCCGTATTTTCTTTAAGCGCAGTTTCATGTGACGACCTCCGCCGAAAGCAGTGCAGTGTTGCAGATCGTGTACTGTATTAAAAAATATGTATGTTTAATGTTTAAGGAAAGCAGGTCGAATTTTGCTAATTTATTATTTTACAAAACGATAACTAATGAAGCTGTTTTGTAATTCTGCAGTATTGTTAAAATGCACGAGAAATGAAAAAAATCTGTATTTGACATTGTCACTCGGCGGAAGTGATCTGAATTGTTATGTAATTCTGAAATATAAGGTACGTCAAGATAGTTTGTCAATCTTTTTATTGATTACCGGTTTAAACAGATCCGATGATGACAGCGCAGAACTGTCGAAACCGGTAATCTATATAAAGATTTACAAGCGATCTTGGCGTGTTAGATATTTCAAAGTAATAAATAGAAATATGTAAAATCATATTAATATTTCAATAAGACATATCTAAAATAAGACACGAGCAGGTATGAAGAGAGGCTACAGTTACCGTCAAAGTAACGGATTTAGAGGTACGTGAAAAATCATTAATCCTGAGACACCTTCAGGAGTTTGTTTCACGTAAAAGGTTTCGGAAAAACATTTCTTTCTGTGCTCAGGATAGAAATGTAGAGTGCTAAGGTACATTATTTAGAATCTGGAATAATAATGGCAAGCCTAAAACAATTACCGGTTGAAAGATCTTATCTTCAAGGAGACAGACAAAACATTGCTTCATTGTTTTGTCATTGTATGGACTGATTACTACGACAAACCTAATTTTGCATGCCATATTGTTCATATGTTTCTGACAAATACATACATCATAAATTCAAATAAAACCGAGACGTTCTACGTTGAGCACTAATATCCTTCAGCATGCACCGGCATACCTAAATTCAAAGTTTTATTAAAACAGCATGAAAGACTTTTGCTGTAATAAGTATTATAATGATGCAGATATAGTATTATGCAAAGAGGGAAAATATACTTTTCTGTTTCAAGTGTGAGTACCACACACGTTAAGTCATGTCAATACCGGTGTGTTTTTCGTCACTCTCGCCATACGCCCTATTATGATTTTTGTGTTAGTATACCATATTCTTTAAAGAAGTCATACAGGAATGACGTCTACAAATCTTTAACCTCATGAGATTTTAGCCTACCACTTTGGTGCCAGACTGTGCAAGACAACTGTGGTTGCCTTCAGTGTGCTTCACGGGGTTTACCCGAAGAGTTAACTTACCCGAGAAGGCGCAAGTTTCTAGTTCCCCGGTGGTAGCGCGCTGTTTTCTTAGTTTTATTTAGCGTTTAACTCGACGTTCTCTTTGGTGGTGGGTTTTATCTTTGTTTTCGTTGCAGGTACGTGGCCTGCTGTTGACAGAAGGTGACTTTAATATTGACAGTAGGCGGAGTGGCGGCGCTCCACAAAGCCTACGACTAAACACACATTCTTGGCCCTTCCTTCCGACCCTTCCGCCAGAAGAGCACACGCGCACGCCCTTAGGCCACCAAGCGGATCACTGCCGCACCACTGCCTGCATACATATACACTAAGCGTTATTTCCACGCCTGATTCCTTTATTAATTATACGTCTTGCGTCGGGGATGCAAATCTTTCAGAGCGAGATAAGGTATTTGCAGCACTACTCGTCTTCGACACAAGAGTGTTTGGAATCCTGACCTACAATTATGGCTTAGATTCTTCATGATATCTCAACAATCGCTCTCTACAAATGAAGAAGGTTTCCTGAAACAAAGCAGTATATGAATAGATTCCCCGCTCGTATGTAACTAGTCTAGTTCTCCTATTTTATTACAACTATGTTGACGGGACATTACATTTATAGAAAAGTGAATGACTTGAAATGATATAACAGCTAAGGATTTACCAATTGAAACCAATTTAGTACACTAAGGCTCTCCTTCGTAGCTGCAACAAATAAGTCATGATGACCTGATAGCGCTCTATCTATCACTTGTTGATTCCAATCTCCGGTAACAAAGAGTTTTTCATTCTTGAAATCTGGAAAGTAGTAAAAGATGGGGGGGGGGGGGGGGGGAAGGGTTTATCGGGAAATTGTCGTGCAACTTCCGATAAACTCATTTTTATTCAGAGCCTTCCATCGCAGTCAGTTTCTTGAATGTAAAAAAAGGTACAGCTTGGATAGGTAAATCGATGGTGGTGCACCCTCATTTTGATGATTAGGATGGCAAAGTGATCAATTGATCGGGGTCATAATACGAACGACAGAAGTAACAGATGAGTACCTCAAACCTGAAAAAGCTACCTACCACCAGTGTGTTGCTATTTTTTTTACTTTTGTACACATCTGGAGTAACACAACTACAACATCGCAAATGTAATGCAATAACAATACACTCTTCTCTCACGTCAACGATCGCAAGAAGGTAAGGGAAAATCACCTTCGATAAAATCTTGGACATGTTAATACGCTATAACTGGATACGTCAGTTCACCGGACATACCAGTAGATGGAGAATCATAGCAAACAGCTTACTCTCGAAAAAATTCAAAACAATGTAAGTTATAGGAATAGTAAACTGCATCTACAAACATACTCCCCAAGTGTGGCTGAGAGTACCCTACACCACTGCTAGTCATTTCCCTTCCTGTTCCACTCGCAAATAGAGCGAGGCAAAAACCACTATCTATATGTCTCCGTACAAGCCCTAACTTCTGTCATCTTATCTTCGCGGGTCTTACGCAAAATATACAAAGGTGATGTACTGTACTCAACATGTTGAAAATATACAACACAAAAATCACAAAACATCAATAACGAATGCACTGTTTTCCCATTTCTGTACTTACTAGTAAATAAACACACATCGAAATTTAATTTAATATTTTTCTGCAGTCGCAGCAAAGGCAACGATGTTAAGATTTTTGACCAGTTGCTTTATCTTCCAGATTCGGTACAGTACTGCATACTACAGTATATCGTCCTACTTGATGTAACCAGATATCTTTGTTTGCTTTTTGCTTTTAACAGTGCACATGAATTTTATATTTGACGATGCATTCGTTATAACGTCTCGTTATTCTCATTTGCATTAAACTCTTCTTTGGAAATAAAAAACTTAAGTACACTTTTCACTGCACTTAGAGCTTCGTTAAATGAAAGCACAACCAACTGTCCGTCTTGTTCATTTTTGTGTTCGTCAATCACATACTGGCTTTGGATGTCAGCCACAACTACTTCCTCACTCGCTTAGGCGTACATGGTACGATTGTTGTCTACCTGGATGAAGCCAGTTATTTCTCGAAGTCCTTGCACTAATTGGTTCAAATGGTTCTGAGCACTATGGGACTTAACATCTGAGGTCATCAGTCCCCTAGAACTTAGAACTACTTACATCTAACTAACCTAAGTATATCACACATATCCATGCCCGAGGCAGGATTCGAACCTGCAACCGCAGCAGTCGTGCGGTTCCAGACTGAAGCGCCTAGAACAGCTCGGTCACCGCGGCCGGCCCTTGCACTAATTCTGTCAGAGGAATGTCATCTTCATCTTCATCATCAGCACCATCAGCTGTTGGTGAAAACGTGTCGCTCTCAACGTGAGATGGTGACGAAAGATTTCTGAATCCTGTATGTTTAAAATAATTGGCAATTGCCTTTTGACTGACATTTTTCCCCGCTTCTGGTATCTTTAAAATTACATCAAGAACGTTGAAAGTAGTTTCTTTACTTTCTTCGATTTTTTGTAGCTTGTTCATCATTTGAAGTTTCCTGTGCTGCATTTTCAGAAATTTCATAACTTTCCAGTCCCATAGGCTGTACAACTGTAGTGACATTTGGAGGTAAAAACACAAATTTTATGAGCTGCAAATTGTCGAGTACTGAATGAGTAGGGCATTTATTGACCAGAAGAATAATTTTTCGTATTTTTGATTTCAGCTGAGAGTCCGGTTACGCAGCCACTTTCCAAAATGACAGATGTCATCCTTTGCGACTTTTTCCCACCTGAACACTGTTCACCTTTTAATTTCAGTGCCTTATCTGCAGTCATGTTGTGAAACAAGACAGTTTCATCAGCACTGAATGTATCATCTGACTTCTAACCCTCGCACAAAATAGACCCACTTATTATATTAGATAGCTATTCGTCCGTTACGCCGTAAGGTACGAGTACACCCCCAGTTTCAGGTCAAATTTTCCTGGCGATAATATCATGATGAGTTCGGAAACGTTGTGTTCTAGATGAAAAACTGAATTCTGGATTTCCCAACCCATCTATAGAGACATTATTTGATCTCGGTCGCTTAAGGCATGTAAGTGAAGCTGCTTCAATATCTTTGTGCTCAGACAATCTCGCCTCCTTGATATTTAAGGAACTGTGATCAAAAGAGACTGTATTTTCTCTCTGTTTTTTTTCCAAATTGTAGAAATCGATGAGTGTGAGATCACCCTCAACGATTTGTACAATTTGGAAAAACAGAGAGAAAATACAGTCTCTTTTCGATCACAGTTCTTGAAAAATCAAGGGGCGAGATGATCTGAGCACAAAGATATGCCTTAAGCGACAGAGATCAAATAATATCTCGATCGATGGACCTATTCCTCAAGCGCAAGCGCGTCTGTTGGTAAATACAGACTTGAAATAAACAATCTACAGAAAACAAGAGTTCTAAAATAAGTGTTACAGTTTTGTTACTGATCCTTAAATAAGTAAGAAACAAAATTGAACATTGGACATTATATCCGAAAATGAAATAAAAAATTCTCGAAATATAACGTTTACACATGAAACAGAAGAGACCGTTAGATTTCTCTTTTATAGCCAATACGTCGTTAAAAGCGATGCCACTATAAATGGTATCGACTGTACATAAAAAGACAAGGGGACTATTTTCACTCCTTATGATAAGAATAACAAACGCTCCTTACGATAGTAATAAGAAACGCTTCCTACAAAATTATAAGTATCATAGTCCCATTTCTGTAATTTAAAATCAATTCCTCTGTATACTGCACATCGTTTTCACATCTATTGTTAGACGGATGCAGCCGATCTGCATCATTCGCTTTAAGGTAGGTAGTTGTCTGAGTATGAAACATAGCGTCAACAAAAATATATATTTGTCGATGTGTACTCTGAAACTTAGGCCGAAAACCCTGTAAAATGTCTCATAAACATTGGTCGTTCTTTCAGAACTTGTAGTATTGGATGCCCAAATTTTGGAACGAATTTGGTAATGGCGGCACTTGTCATATCTTACACAGAAATGATATCATCCATTTCTAACTTATTAGTCACGTACGATAGATAGGAACTCGCACACATAGAGCAGCTCTTAGAGAAAGTGATTGAAGATAACAGCGCCACCAACATTTAGGCCAGACATTACCAAGTAGCAAATAAAAACCTGTAATATAAAATCAATTCCTCTGTATACTGCACATCGTTTTCACATCTATTGTTAGACGGATGCAGCCGATCTGCATCATTCGCTTTAAGGTAGGTAGTTGTCTGAGTATGAAACATAGCGTCAACAAAAATATATATTTGTCGATGTGTACTCTGAAACTTAGGCCGAAAACCCTGTAAAATGTCTCATAAACATTGGTCGTTCTTTCAGAACTTGTAGTATTGGATGCCCAAATTTTGGAACGAATTTGGTAATGGCGGCACTTGTAATATCTTACACACGAATGATATCATCCATTTCTAACTTATTAGTCACGTACGATAGATAGGAACTCGCACACATAGAGCAGCTCTTAGAGAAAGTGATTGAAGATAACAGCGCCACCAACAGTTAGGCCAGACATTACCAAGTAGCAAATAAAAACCTCGCGCGCAGTCGACCTGTTTATAGCATACCTCTTCACGCGCAGTCAACTTACTTTGTAAGGTTATGCTGAACTTGATCTTGTGCAGATGGGCACACAGTAAGCCTTTTCTCGGTCAATCGATACCCTCCCGATGAACCTAGCATCGATGGCGACCCTCAAGTTTGGGGTCGAGTGGAATATCGAAATCAGAGGCTCAGACGATACACTGATGATCCTGGATAACGTTTTGTCGATCTCCGCTATCGGGTGAAGAGTTATATTGACCCCTTGACTGGTCAGTCACAACACAAAGGAAGTGGCCACTCAGTTACGTGAGCAAATGTGTTTTTTCTGTTTTTTAAGCCTGAGAATCTCCTCTATTGTTTTAATGATAATTATGTGCCATAATTGTAGAATGATCATCCACGCTACTCTCTGAAGACAACTTTCGTCGTTACAGATCAGAAAGAGAAAGTGTTAACACGGAATCAGTAAACATCAAGAGCATCCATGAAGAAATCCCAGAATTACTAGGAAGTTGATGATGCCTATGTAGTTTAAGAATGTAAAGCTGGTTGAAATCTTTAGCGAACAGTAACGAAGGCTGGAGTATATTTCACAAGGCTTAATTTGATGCCAACGGTGGTGACGTATTTTTAGCAGTGAAAGACTCGATAATGTTGTGTGAGATAAGTAACTATTCCGAATGTGGAATAATCTGGTTAAAGGTAAGCATCAATAGTCTATCAAACATGGTAACCGGATGTTTATAAAGGGTTTTCCAGAAATGTTGCTACAGACTTAGAGGGGTTATGGAAGATGTCTTGAGCAACAAATGGAATGTTTAAATCCGAGTCCTGAAACGTTATCCAACGATGCTATAAGCACATCTAAGTTATAGGCGGTGGTGTCTGACACTAGACCACTCCTTCGGCAGGAAACGTAACTTTGTACGATGGCAGACTATACGCGGGACGTCTGGCAATGTTGCTTTTATTCAGTTATGGTGACTAATTTCCACAGTCTTCAGTGGAGAAGATGGAGTGTGCTGCTATATAGCAGTATGTGAATACGGTCCTCTGTTGCCTTGGTGGATGATGAATTTCGACACGGGTATCGATCCGTAGTTTGTTTTTCTCCGAGAATCTTCTAATATCTTCTAAAATCTCTCGTATTTTTCGGTATACAGGTGAAACATAAACTGCAGATGGAAACCCGTGTGCAAAAGCGTGATCCACCAAGGCAATAGAGCATCATATTCACAGGAAACAAGGCCTGTCTACGGAGCAGCTAGCCCTATTTTCTCCACTGGCGACCGTGGCTATCAGTCGCGATCACTGAATAACAAACAACATTGCGAGACTCGGCTGCAGCGGAAAGCGCTGGCGTCTGTAACTTCGACGCTCTGTAGCGTCGCTGAATGACATTTGCGGACCCGGGTTTCCATCCTCGATTTTTTCCTCAAGATACCCTCTACAACCCCCCGAAGTTTGCCGCAGCGTTTCTGGGCACCCTGTTCAGACCAACTGCATCTGGAGCTTTAGTGTCACAGTGCCTTAGAGGAAACTTGGAGAACTTTGTGAGTGAGTTTCTTGATCGTGCTATTGTAGTAGGCCCAAACATCACTTTACCAGCTTTAAAATGCAAGAGTCTTGCGAATGATACTTGTGCTGCACACAAGTATTCTTGTGTGACTATTCTGAACTTTTTGTGCAGACATTAATCTTGGAGTTAGCGAATCGAGTGAGAGCAAAGTCTTAGATCTCGTAGTAGCTAATCGGTCCAGATTTTCGAATCAGTTAGCTTAGAGGAGGGAATCAGAGACCATAAGGCTAGTACAACATTAGTGACTGCAGAACTCATAAGGAATCTTAAGAAAGGTAGAGTAATATTTTTCCTTAGAAATGCTGACAGGCAACAAATTCCAGAGTACTGAGCAGTTAAAATCTAATATTCTGATCTGAGGATGAAGATGTGAAGCACAAATAGGTAAAATTCAAATGCATTTAACAACGAAGCTTATATCTGTATGTGCTGAGCAAGCTTTTGGAAATTGGGAAATTGGTTCAATAGGCGTGTTAGAGAGTTCCTACAAAAGCAAAGACAGCTTCATCACATATTTAAGCTAAGAAAACATTATAGATATTCAAAAGTAATATTATGAGGACCAATGTTTCCAAAGAAGATTAAGACTTAGTTAAGGTCGCTAATTGGATCGAAATTATTTATTCATTCTCTCAGAGACCTTCAAGGCCCGAAAACAGACGGTGGCAGGGAGAAGACCTGCGTAATGAATTTCATGTATTGTGTGTCCGCAGAAGATCGTAATATGGTTCCTATTTTCAATCGTAGTATGAACCCAAAAGTCAGTGAAATAAATGAATGCGGAGTGGGAAATAGACTATAATCGCTCAACAGTGAAGGGGAATTAGGACAGACAAGATGTTCATAAGATTCTACACAGATGATGTCAAAGAACTTCTTCATTTTCTAGCAGCAGTTTATCGTCGGTCTCTGGAGCAGTAAAGGATACCTAGTGATCGGAAGAAAGAGCAGCTCATTCCAGTTTTCACGAAGTATCGTCGGAGAGATGCACATAGTTGGCACCCTGTACACGAGACGTCAACCAGTCTTATGATCACGTATCATGAACATTTTCGATAGTAAAAATTTCCTCTAGACAAATCAACATGGATTTCGAAAACCAAAGACCTAGCTAAACTCAGCTTGCGCTGTTTGCCCATGCATCCAGAGCACCTTATACAATTATGTCCATTTTGATGTTGTGTTCTTTGACTACTGGAACGCATTCGATACGGTTACGCACTGCCATTTAATGAAAAGAAATTCGAGCTTATCGAACCTTGGGTCAGATCTGTGACTGGAGTCGGTACTTCCTAGCATACTGTTCTTACAGGGACGAAATCGTTTTCTGGAAAGGTAATTTTGGGAGTACACCAAAGAAGTTTCATAAGACCGTCTCTGATACCAGTATATAAAATTGGTCTAATGGATAAGGTTCGATTTTCCGCGAGGCTGTTCGTGGATGATACTGTAGTCCGTAGGAGGATTGCAGCACCAGAAGGCTACAGTGAAACATACGAGAGAACTCAAAAATTCACTTATTTGAAGTGTGAGATGTGTTAATGATATCACATTGGCTCCAAATACTGCCACAATTCCGTCCAGCGCCACTGTTGACGTGTCGCACGATCGGAAAGTCGTCACACGCCCTCATTCATACATTTCACATCTTCTTTTAACGCCTCTGCGGTAGTGGTCAGCACCTAGTACCTTCTTGTGGGACAAAAACGTTTCAGACATCGCTGCTCAGAATCGACATGAAAAAGATTCAGAGAGTGCATAAAGTGCGTTGATAAAAACATCCCTTCCGTCGATATGTTGATTCCCATACATTGCACAGACGCAAACGACAGTTTTCAGTGCGGTTAATAGCTGGACGACGTTCACTACAGTCTGTGACACAGATGACACCACCTAGATGATTCAACCCTTCTCTAAGGACGTAGTGGAGTTGCAGCCCCACGGAACGTGAGCTGACCCCATTGGAGTGTAGCACGACCACAATTATTGTTCTTTTAATGGGGGGGGGGGGGCGGGGGGGGGGGGACCACTAGGGGGATCGTTCAAAACCATTCGATGAAATGTGAGCGTAATCCGAAGGAGTATGCTTCAGTCCCCCCCCCCCCCCTCCCCTCCTCCTGCTCCTGTTTCGCTGCCTGCTGTGGCGTGATGATGAGAGAATAGGCTTGGATAATTGGAAATTAGTGGTAAGGACTGTGAGACCAAACTGCTGAAATCATCGGTCCCTAGCCTTAGGCACTACTTAATCTAACTTAAACTAACTTACGCTAAGGACAACACAGACACACCCATGCCCGAGGGAGGACTCGAACTTTCGACGGTTGCAGTACTGAAAAATTCATGAATGTTGTGAATCAATTCCAGGTTCTCTCTAAGACCTCCAGTTCGGCAACATCATCATTGCCACCAGTACAGCTTCGTTGAGAACTTTAAAATGTTCCTATGCAGAGACAGCCAATCACTGACTCATAGACGCCAGCATGACAGGAATCGTTTCGACAATCCTTGGATTTCGATTGTAGCCAGCGGAGGTCAGTTAAGCTACGTAGTGCCCCTCAGCTGTAGTGTGTCGAGATGGTTTCCTATCACTGGTGCCTAGGAATCACTGACTGGGTGCCTCCGTACAGGAACATTTTCAATGACCGCAACAAAGATGCGCGGGTGGCACCAAAGGTGTTGCTGAAGTGAGAGGTCTTAGAGGCCAGAGCAAAAATTGCGGTTGCGCAACCTTTCAAAGGGGTCACACCACAATCAGTTTCGTTGAAACCCTACGATGTCCCCAGAGAAACGTTGAATCGCCCAGTGAGTTTCAGCAGTTTAAAGGGTGTCATGAACGTCGGCCTGTTGTTCATCGCACTGCGATCTGTCGTTTGCGACCGCGCAATGTGTGTGGAATCAACACACAGAGGGAAGGGGTGGTTTTTGGACGCCCGTAATGCACCTTTACGCACCTACTGAATCATTTTCATTTCGGTTCTGAGCAGCGGAGTGCCTGGAATGTTTTCCTCTCACACCCATAAGAAAACAGCCTAATTTAAAAGCTGGGCGTCAAAAGAAGGGGTGAAATGTATGACAGACGGGGTGTGACGACTTTTCCATCATGAAACACGACCACGGTAGCGTTGGGCAGAACTATGGAGAAATTTGGTGCCAATGTGGTGATATTAACTCATCTTACACCTCATCACATGAATTTATGAGTTCTGACGCTGTTTTCGCTGTTGTCCGACCTTGCTGTATGAAGCGTTGCCGAGCCCGAGAGTGGTGTCGCGGGTCGCCACACTTTTACGTCGTAGCAGAGGAAGGTTGGAGGCATGGGTGAGTCGATTTTCAAACTTCTGCGTCGCAATGGAAGACAATTACGCGGTTTAAAAGAAGTGACTCTTTAGTTTTGTTGCGTAGAGCAATTACTTTCATTTCACTAGCACAAACCATTCATTCATCCGCAGAAATGCCAAAAATGTGACGTTCTAACAAATAAGAGTTCGCCGTTGTTCTGGAATATGCATAAATAAGTTCAGTCACCAACGGCAACTACTGTCTGGGGACCAATCACTATTATGACAAAATCAAGATAAATATCACATTCACGGAGTCTTTGGCCTTAGAAGACACTTACGTGATAAAAATTACTAATCAAAATTAAATACCCACATTTGCTCAGTCAGAGAAATACTGAGCTTTGTACAGTTACCTTAAATACAGACATTACGAGACCTCTTTGGGCAGAAGCCATCGGCTGTCACCCAGGGGTCAGTATTGGATTCTTGTGTTTTTACTCTATACGACAATAATATTTCGTCTGTGCTATATTTCTGTAATGACCACTTAGGTACTGACGGTCTCCAGCTGCATCTAATTGCCAGGTAAACGAAAATAGTTGCTGTAATAGCAGTTGCGAATAGAGACCCTTGTTCATTATAACGATCGGAATGAACCTGGAAGTTTCTCAGCTGAATTTTTCCTGAAACAGTTTCTCCAATACTCCTTAATGTTACAAAATCACTCCATACAGTCTGTAAAAATCTCTAAGTAATCTCGCAGGCATATGTTCAATCAGGTGCTGGAAGGTTTCTTGAGGAATGGCAGCCCGTTCTTCAAGGAGCGCTGCACTGAGGAGAGGTATCGATGTCTGTCGGTGAGGCATGGCACGAAGTCGGCGTTCCAAAACATACCAAAGGCGTTCTATAGGATTCAGTCATGACTCTGTGCAGGGCATTCCGCTCCGCCACAGGCCGTGCCTTATGAACAGGTGCTCGATCGTGTTGAAAGATGCAGTCACCATCGCCGAATTGCTCTTCAACAGTGGCAAGCAAGAAGGTGCTTAAAACATCAATGTAGGCCTGTGCTGTGATAGTATCACGCAAAACAACAAGCGGTGCAAGCCCACTCCATCAAATACACGACCACACCATAACACCACCGCCTCCGAGTTTTACTGTTGGCACTACACTCACTGCCAGATGACGTTCACCGGGCATTCGCCATACCACACCCTACCATCGGATCGCCAAATTGTGTACCGTTATTTCTAACTCCACTCAACGTATTTCCACTGTTCTGATCAGTCGACTTATTCTTCACATTCATCAAGAACGTGATAGATCACATGCGTACTGCTGCCATACATTTCTGGTAGATGTCATTACTACATTCGTCAAGAAGATGATGGAATTGCTTAACATAGTGCTCACTCACTAAGGATATCTGTTTAGATACAAGATAGGGCGTAAAGGGCCCAATATCACGAGGTCAAATTAATTTGTTCCTCGTTTGCCATTTTGTTGGCGTAGAGCTCCTATGGGCTTACTAAATTTCACCACAAACGTCATCTCGCAATGCTCACATAAAATTTTATTTTTGGCTATTCCTTCCCCCCTCCTCCCCCCCCCCCCCCCCTCCATGGTGGGGAGGCTTGCGTGCCTCATCGATACAGATAGCCGTACCGTACGGAGGGGTATGTGTTGAGAGGCCAGACAAACGTGTGGTTCCTGAAGAGGGGCAGCAGCCTTTTCAGTAGTTGCAGGGGCAACAGTCTGGATGATTGACTGATCTGCCCTTGTAACACTAACCAAAATAGCCTTGCTGTTATGGCACTGCGAACGGCTGAAAGCAAGGGGAAACTACAGCCGTAATTTTTCCCGAGGACATGCAGCTTTACTGTATGATTAAATGATGATGGCGTCATCTTGGGTAAAATATTCCGGAGGTAAAATAGTCCCCCATTCGGATCTCCTGAGTACAGGAGGACATTGTTATCAGGAGAAAGAAAACTGGCGTTCTACGGATCGGAGCGTGGAATGTCAGATCCCTTAATCGGGCAGGTAGGTTAGAAAATTTAAAAAGGGAAATGGATAGGTTATAGTTAGATATAGTGGGAATTAGTGAAGTTTGGTGGCCGGAGGAACAAGACTTTTGGTCAGGTGAATACAGGGTTATAAACACAAAATCAAATAGGGGTAATGCAGGAGTAGGTTTAGTAATGAATAAAAAAATAGGAGTACGGGTAAGTTGCTACAAACAGCATAGTGAACGCATTATTGTGGCCAAGATAGACACGAAGCCCACGCCTGCTACAGTAGTACAAGTTTATATGCCAACTAGCTCTGCAGATGACGAAGAAATTGATGAAATGTATGAGGAGATAGAAGAAATTATTCAAATAGTGAAGGGAGACGAAAATTAAATAGTCATGGGTGACGGGAACTCAAGCGTAGGAAAAGGGAGAGAAGGAAACATAGTAGGTGAATATGGATTGGGGCTAAGAAATGAAAGAGGAAGCCGTCTGGTAGAATTTAGCGCAGAGCATAACTCAATCATAGCTAACACTTGGTGTAAGAATCATGAAAGAAGGTTGTATACATGGAAGAACCCTGGAGGTACTAAAAGCTATCAGACAGGTTATATAATGGTAAGACAGAGATTTAGGAACCAGGTTTTAAATTGTAACACATTTCCAGGGGCAGATTTGGACTCTGACCACAATCTATTGGTTATGAACTGTAGATTAAAACTGAAGAAATTACAAAAAGATGGGAATTTAAGGAGATGGGACCTGGATAAACTGACTAAACCAGAGGTTGTACAGAGTTTCAGGGACAGCATAAGGGAACAGTTGACAGGAATGGGGGAAAGAAATACAGTAGAGGAAGAATGGGTATCTTTGAGGGATGAAGTAGTGAAGGCAGCAGAGGAACAAGTAGGTAAAAAGACGAGGGCTAGTAGAAATCCCTGGGTAACAGAAGATATATTGAATTTCACTGATGAAAGGAGAAAATACAAAAATGCAGTAAATGAAGCAGGCAAAAAGGAATACAAACGTCTCAAAAATGAGACCGACAGGAAGTGCAAAATGGCTAAGCAGGGATGGCTAGAGGACAAATGTAAGGATGTAGAGGCTTATCTCACTAGGGGTAAGATAGATACTGCGTATAGGAAAATTAAAGAGACCTTTGGAGAAAAGAGAACGACTTGTATGAATATCAAGAGCTCAAATGGAAACCCAGTTCTAAGCAAAGAAGAGAAAGCAGAAAGGTGGAAGGAGTATATAGAGGGTCTATACAAGGCCGATGTACTTGAGGACAATATTATGGAAATGGAAGAGGATGTAGATGAAGATGAAATGGGAGATACGATACTGCGTGAAGAGTTTGACAGTGCACTGAAAGACCTGAGTCGAAACAAGGCCCCCGGAGTAGACAACATTCCATTAGAACTACTGACAGCCTTGGGAGAGCCAGTCCTGACAAAACTCTACCATCTGGTGAGCAAGATGTATGAGACAGGCGAAATACCCTCAGACTTCAAGAAGAATATAATAATTCCAATCCCAAAGAAAGCAGGTGTTGACAGATGTGAAAATTACCGAACTATCAGTTTAATAAGTCACAGCTGCAAAATACTAACGCGAATTATTTACAGACGAATGGAAAAACTGGTAGAAGCCGACGTCGGGGAAGATCAGTTTGGATTTCGTAGAAATGTTGGAACACGTGAGGCAATACTGACCTTACGACTTATCTTAGAAGAAAGATTAAGGAAAGGCAAACCTACATTCCTAGCTTTTGTAGACTTAGAGAAAGCTTTTGACAATGTTGATTGGACTACTCTCTTTCAAATTCTGAAGGTGGCAGGGATAAAATACAGGGAGCGAAAGGCTATTTACAATTTGTACAGAAACCAGATGGCAGTTATAAGAGTCGAGGGGCATGAAAGGGAAGCAGTGGTTGGGAAGGGAGTAAGACAGGGTTGTAGCCTATCCCCGATGTTATTCAATCTGTATATTGAGCAAGCAGTAAAGGAAACAAAAGAAAAGTTCGGAGTAGGAATTAAAATCCATGGAGAAGAAATAAAAACTTTGAGGTTCGCCGATGACATTGTAATTCTGTCAGAGACAGCAAAGGACTTGGAAGAGCAGTTGAACGGAATCGACAGTGTCTTGAAACGAGGGTATAAGATGAACATCAACAAAAGCAAAACTAGGATAATGGAATGTAGTCTAATTAAGTCGGGTGATGCTGAGGGAATTAGATTAGGAAATGAGACACGTAAAGTAGTAAAGGAGTTTTGCTATTTGAGGAGCAAAATAACTGATGATGGTCGAAGTAGAGATGATTTAAATTTAGACCGGCAATGGCAAGGAAAGCGTTTCTGAAGAAGTAAAATTTGTTAACATCGAGTGTAGACTTAAGTGTCAGGAAGTCGTTTCTGAAAGTATTTGTATGGAGTGTAGCCATGCATGGAAGTGAAACGTGGACGATAAATAGTTTAGACAAGAAGGGAATAGAAGCTTTCGAAATGTGGTGCTACAGAATGCTGAAGATTAGATGGGTAGATCACATAACTAATGAGGAGGTATTGAATTGAATTGGGGAGAAGAGATGCTTGTGGCACAACTTGACTAGAAGAAGGGATCGGTTGGTAGGACATGTTCTGAGACATCGAGGGATCACCAATTTAGTATTGGAGGGCAGCGTGGAGGGTAAAAATCGTAGAGGGAGACGAAGAGATGAATACACTAAGCAGATTCAGAAGGATGTAGGCTGCAGTAGGTACTGGGAGATGAAGAAGCATGCACAGGGTAGAGTAGCATGGAGAGCTGCATCAAACCTGTCTCAGGACTGAAGACCACAACAACAACATTCCTTTTTCATCACTGTAATCATTTTCAATAGCCCACATTGATCCTTAGACCATGGCTACATCAGAACGTAGAGCAATCCTCTAGCAGGAACCCTGAAGAGCTCCTTTCCTGTAGTGTCAAAACCGGTACAGCCAGTAATGTGAAATAAATGCATACGTGAAATAAGCAAATAAATATCAACAGGTCTATATTTTCATAGAAGCCCCTGACTCTACTGAAAAGAAGACACACTTTCAGCTGTCCACTTATACTAGAGGACTGCCGAATATGCCATCCACAGCGAGGTTCTATCCCTGCATCGGCTTTAGCTTCTTAGAGTAATGCTGTCTCCTTCCCACGAATAACACCAAGAGTTTAAGGATTTTCTGCAATGACTGCGTTATGATGTAACTGTCTGACTGTATACACATACAATAAACTGCCAATATACGATATACTTTGACAAACTCCTGTACTAAAAATCGTAAGACTGTTGTAGCTGATACACACTAAAACAGTAGCAAATCCTGAGTTCATGATTTTGCAGTCATAAAACGTACCTTCCTGTGTGTCTAAAGCAGGCCGTGCAATACATTCAGTACACAGCAGCATGCATTTAATAACTCTTATAACGCAATATTAAGATACTACACACATGTTCAGAAAAAGAAACAGAACACTTTGAGCGACTAGAGGTAGGACATTCATGTTCACGGGATATGTACATAAATACATTCTCAAGAAATGATTAGCATTTGAGCCATGTCGGCCAGAGTGTTGAAGGTCAACATCGATATCGCGTCGCAGCACCATCAACAGGTGAAATGTGCCTGCGGCTCTCGTTGTGGATAAACCGAAGATAATGGATCAGTGTGACCTGAGCAGATTTGCAGAATGCCTCGCAGACTTATTGCGAACCGTACCGTTAAATCAGTGAGTTTAAAAGGGGGCACATTATTGCCATGAGAGAATGTGCTGCATCTACCCGGAAAATTGATGCTCGTGTAGGACCAAGTTTTTCGGCAGTGTAACGGATGTGTACAGAATGGTTCACTAAAAGCCGTAGAACACGATGAGATGAGTGAGGTCGCACCACACAGACAACTCCCGGAGACGATCGACACCCCATCCTACAGGCACCTCAGGACAGATCTGCGTCCTCCTCGACCCTGGCGCAGCAGTGCAACACTCTAATACATCGTACACTATCATGGGTGACAGTCCGTAGCCCTCTATTACGGCGTGGGTTACTTGCGTGTCTCCCACTTTTCCGCCTACCTATGACGAATGTGCAGAAACATGCTAGACGACAATGGTGCATGGAACGACGTCACCGTTGACAGGAATGGTATCAGATAGTATTTTCGGTCGAATCCAGGTTTTGTTTGTTTGAAAGTGATGGCCGTATTTTGGTTCGCCGCAGACAAGGGGAGCGGCATCACAGTGACTGCTTTCGCACAAGACATACAGCGTCAACTCGAGGCCTTATGGTGTGGGGTGCTATTGCGTACAATCACAAATCACAGGGCACTGTGACCAGTGTGACCTACGTCAATGACATCCTCCGACCTGTAGCCATACCGTTTTTGTACAACACCCCTGACGCCATTTTTCAGCAAGCCAATGCACGACCACATGTCGCTGCACGAAAACATGTCTTCTCGGCGTCACAGGATGGCAGCCTTCTTGCCCTGGCCCGCCAGTTCACCAGACTTGTTGCCAATCGAAAATGTGTGGGATATGGTGAAACGGCGGGTGCAGCGCTGTGACCCATTGTCGATAACCACAGATGAACTTTGGAACCAGGTGAATGCAGCTTGGGTGGCTATACCACAGGATGCCATTGGGGCCTTATACGTGTCGATGTCACCACGCATGGAACAAGGTATCAGGGCCCATGGCGGACCCAGTTCCTACTACGCAACAGGACACATACTGAACCGAGGTGACTGAAATGCTAATCATTTCTGCAGAACATGCCAACGTACATGTCCTGTGAATATGAATGTCCTATCTCTAGTCGTTGGAGGTGTTCTGTTTTTTTTCTGAACATGAATGTAATTTATGCAATATGTAACTCAGTAATATATATACAAAGCATAATTAGTTAGAAAATTTTATAAAACGAAGATAAGCAAAGAAACAAAACTAAAGAAATCAGTGTATTACGTTACTTCTTATGTAAATATCTGTTCTACGGTCTGCGGATACCATGGCACTTATGTGACTTTCGCCTGTCTAGTCTTCTTCTTCTTCTTCCTCCTTTGCCTTGCCACATCCTGTGTCTTGGGGTCGACATGTTAATATGGATTTGACAGTGTCAGTGTTAGAGTTTGGCCGGATTCTACTCCTGTCAATATCCTTTCCTCTAGGGACGGAATTTGTGAAACCCATCTGTCTGCGCCTGGTGTCATCCCATGTGAAAGTGTGTGAATTTTTCGAAATGTCTGCGAATCTTGTAACTGAGGCGAGACGTAATTACCAGCCCAGTACTCACCCAGTCGGGTGAGGGGAACTGCCTAAAGTCCACATCAAGGCTAGCCGGCACACCAACCCTCGTCGTTAATACTCTGGGTGAATTCCATTCGGGAGCGGCGCACCTGCCCGAATCTCAGAAGCGGCATGCTAATACGCGTGGTTATTCTGGCAGATAAAGTTGTGCTTGTCTGTCTGGGCAAATAGCCTGCACTTCAGCCTCACGCTCATTTCCTACAAATGTTATACAACTACATCTAATGTGCAACATGTTAGGTTGAAATTATAATTTATTCTCTAGATGCTGAGTGACTCGGCAAAAAGCATCGAGTCACGACAGTTACTTGTAAACGAAAATACCGAACTATTACTAATAACTAATATATTCACATTAAACTGAATTACATTTCTACATGCTCTCATTAACCGGCGCAACACAGCACAACACTTCACTGGTTACACATTATTTTTACCCTACCCGTGAGCTAAACATTTGCTCACCATCGTCACTACTGCTTAAATCATACCTCCACATCAGTCGCATATTCCATCTCACTCATCACCTCACTTTCGTTAACGGTTCTTACACGTGTATATCACGTTTCTACCACCTACTCTGAACCTGTTTCGTAAACTTTGCGACTGCTGAGAACTGCTCGTCACGCCAACAGCAATCAATAAGTTATACGTCTTTATTTACGGCGTCCTCCGTTCATGGTTTAGCGACCGCACTGTCGTGCGGCAAAAGAACGTTGTGTTTCATTTCCTGAAACCACCGAGATTCCGATGATGGTACCGACCTCTACAAAAAGCTACTTCTCTTAATGTGTTGTGTGCAGATTGCTGAGCACCTGTGTGGTGGAAGGCTGTTTATGAGAAACTGAATGTAACTATGTGAAACGTCTCGGACAACTGTTGCACCTCATGTACGTTACGGTGTTTCATACACACCTGTGTCCACGTCTCGTACGATAGTAGTAGCTCAGAAACATTAAAATAAAACAATTTTTAGCGACTTGTGTTGAGTGCCAGAGAACACCGACACCCAAGAAACTAATAGGACTGGAATTAAATGTCATCAACAGTATTAGAGAAATGACCCCTAATCCATTATGTGTCTGCTGTGATGACTGCAATTGGAAATATCTTTGACACATTATCTCCAAATTGCATTCACAGTTCCTTGAGGGACCAATAGGTACTTGGAAGTCTGTTCGAAGGTTCCGCATTTCTTCTCTACTGACTGAGAGAGCCGGCCGAAGTGGCCGTGCGGTTAAAGGCGCTGCAGTCTGGAACCGCAAGACCGCTACGGTCGCAGGTTCGAATCCTGCCTCGGGCATGGATGTGTGTGATGTCCTTAGGTTAGTTAGGTTTAACTAGTTCTAAGTTCTAGGGGACTAATGACCTCAGCAGTTGAGTCCCATAGTGCTCAGAGCCATTTGAACCATTTTTTGACTGAGAGAACAACAGCACGTCAGGCAAACCGTTACTGACTGCAAGTATATTTGGACAGTTTAACATAAAATGCGAAAAATAAAACACGGTTTAGATACAATAAGAACATTATCACATCTAGTGACGAGGTACGAGTCGTCGTTAATGAACGTAAGGAAGAAGTGTGTAGTCACGGGCGGTAGACGTTGGCAATATAATAAAGTGAGTGAATTGGAAAACAGTCGCATTTATTGTGTGATTAAGTTTACCGGTGCTTCCATAT
Source organism: Schistocerca americana (assembly GCF_021461395.2). Taxonomy (NCBI): domain Eukaryota; kingdom Metazoa; phylum Arthropoda; class Insecta; order Orthoptera; family Acrididae; genus Schistocerca; species Schistocerca americana. Next base: position 695,403,732 of record NC_060130.1, read on the forward strand.
ACAAGGCTAGACAGTCTGGTACATTTGCCGAAGAAACTGTAATGCAATTTGACTAATCTGACTGCGGCGTTAATCGCTCAAACAACCGTCCTCTGTGGGACAGAAACTGCCTTGTCATAGTCGAAGAGCAGAAAATAAAAGAAATAAAAAATATGTAGGGAATACAGAATTAAGACGCGAAGAAACCGATTAACACACAGCAGCCAGGGACTTATTCGTCAAATTTCACTTACCACAGTGCTGTTGTTTTGGCACCATGTCACGGATTGCGCGGCCTCTCACTCCGGAGGTTCTAGTCCTCCCTCGGGCATGGGTGCGTGAGTTGTTCTTAGCATGGTGTGTAGGTCTAGGGACTGATGACCTCAGAAGATTGGTCCCTTAGGAATTCACACACATATGAACATTTTCCTGTGGCTTGATTTCGATACGTCTTATTTTAGCTGGATGTGTTGTACAGCATGACACAAGATCAGTAACTAGTTTTTCAAATGATCTGTTCTGTGTTGCAGGTGATGCTGGGGCGAATGGGGTATATATTTCAAGGTTCTGTGATGAGTATATGATTGTCCACCTAAATTGTCAAGGAGATGGTGTTACAGTCTAGTCAGGGGGGCTGCTACATCTATATTTTATTTAAGTGAATGGTCAGTCACGATATCGTTATTTAATCGTTTTTACCACATATGCGTTTAAGTTTTAACAGAACTAATGAAGACAAAGAACTCATTAGCAATTTTACGTTACATATACAAGACAGGTGGATGTGTGGCTAGGAGTACGTGAGTGGACTTTTATAGAATATTCAAATCATATTGGTATTTGAAAACAATAGTAAGGCAGCAGACTGTCGCATTGTTCAACACTCAAAGCCAACAACTATTATTGCTGAATGAGATTTTCACTCTGCAGCGGAGTGTGCGCTGTTATGAAACTTCCTTGCAGATTAAAACTGTGTGCCGGGCCGAGACTCGAACATGGGACCTTTGCCTTCCGCGGGAAGTGCTCTACCAACTGAGCTACCCAAGCACGACTCACGCCCCGTCCTCACAGCTTTACTTCTGCCAGTACCTCGTCTCTTACCTTCGAGACTGTTGTATGTTGACTGTTTGTCAATAGACCGTTCTGTTCGAGGTGATTCATAATGTTCGAACACAATATATGTTCCAAAATCATGCTGCAGTCCTACGTTAATAATATGGGTATGTAATTTAGTGGATTACTTCTACCACCTTCCCTGAATATTGGTGTGACCTGCGCAACTTTGCAGTTTTTATGCACGCATCTTTCGTCGAGCGAGCGGTTGAATATGATTGCTATGTATGGAGCTGTTGCATCAGGATACTCTGAAAGGAATGTAACTGGTGTACAGTCTGGACCAGAAGACCTGCTTTAAGTAATTTAAGTTGCTTCACTACTCCGAGGATACATACTTCTAAGTTACTCATGTTGGCAGCTGTTCTTCGTTCGAATTCTGAAATATTTACTGTATCTTCCTTGGTAATGGAATTTCGGAAGGCTGGGTTTAGTAATTATGCTTTGGCAGCACTATTGTCGATAGTATTTCCATTGCCTTTGCACAGAGAAGGCATTGATTCTATCTTGCCGCTAGCATAGTTTGCATACGACCAGAATTTCTTTGGATTTTCTGCCAGGTTGGTTGATTGATTTGAGGGAAGTCGAAGAAAGTCGCCGTGCCCTTCCAAAGGAAACATCCTAGAATCTGATTGAAGAGATTTAGGGAAATCACGGAAAACCTAAATCACCGGCCAGTCGTCCTCCCGAATGGGAGTCCAATGTGCTAACCACTGCACCACCTCACTCGGTTTTTCTGCCAGCTTTCCAGACAAAGTTTCGTTGTGGGAGCTATTATAAGCATCTTGCATTGAAGTCCGCGCTAAATTACGAGATTCTGTAAAAGATCACCTGTCTCGGAGATTTTTCGTTCGTTTAAATTCGACATGCTTTTTTCGTTGTTTCTGCAACAACGTTCTGACCCGTTTTGTGTACCAAGGGAGATCATCTCCGTCGTTCGTTAATTTATTTAGTACAAATCTCTCAATTGCTGTCGATACTATTTATTTTAATTCAAGCCACATCTGGTCTACATTTGATTGATAATTTGGAAGGAGTGGAGACTGTCTCTCAGGAAGGCTTCAAGTGAATTTTTAACTGCATTTTTGAATATGTGTATTTTTCGTTTATTTTTGGAGGATTTGGGGGTGCAATATTCACTCTCTCTACGATAATCCTGTGATCACTAATCCGTGTATCTGTTCTGATGCTCATTATTAGCTCAGGATTATTTATTACTAAAAGGTCAGAAATGTTTTAACAACCGTTTACAATTCGCGTGAGCTCAAGAGCTAACTGCTCGAAATAATTTTCAGAGAATGCGTTTATCACAATTTCGAATGATGTTTTATACATATCTCCCAATTTCTACATGTATTTTCGCCATCATAACGAGGGTAAATTAAAGTCACCACAAACTATAATTGTATTAGTCGGTTACGTGTTTGAAATTGAACTCAAGTTTGAACCCTTCAGCAATTGTAATATCTGAGTTTTGGGGGGGGGGGGGGGGGTCGGTAAAAGGGCCCAAATGTTATTTTATTCCGGTTGCCAAGAATGACCTCTACCCACACTAACACACATGAACTATCTACTTCTAACAGCATCAAACATGCCACCGCCAACTGTGTTTAGCCTAACGTTTCAGAACATCGTTAGGTTCTTCGGAAAAATTTCGGCTGAACTTACCTCCTGCTTTAGCCGGCTTTCAGCGCCTGTAATGATTTGAGTATCAGTGCTTTCTATTAGTGCTTGGAGTTTTGGTACTTTCCCAACACAGGTACAACTACTTATGACTTTTATACCGATGGTTCCTGTATCTACGTTCTTCCTGTGTTCGACTTGCATCGTTTGAGACTGAAGTCGTTTTTATGTTTCCCCGAGACCCTCTAAGCTAAAAAAACAGTTCAGTTCGCGCTATACAGCCCCTGCTATCAGTGTAGCCGTCTCCTGCGTGTAGTGGACTCCTCACATGTTCAGCGGAACCCGAAATCGAACCACCCAATGGCACAAGTCAAGGTATCTGCAGCCTACATGGTCACAGATTCTCTTAAGACTCTGATTCAGACCCTCCACTCGACTCTCTACCAGAAGTCAGCAATCGATCCTGTCGTGTATGCTTTAAATGGCGTGCTCCGCTTTCATCTCGCAAGCAAGACTGACAGCCTTCACCACTTCTGTTGGCTGCCCGAAAACGGAGAGAATCTCTTCCAATCCAACGTAACATACATCATTGGTACTGACGCGAGCCACCACCTGCAGTTGTTTGCACCCTGTTGTCTTCACGGCATCCGGAAGGACCCATTCCAAGTCTGTAATTACTCCATCAACATGCACACAGAGTGCGCACTGGCTTTCTTCTCCTTCTCGGAAGCCATCTCCCTAAGGGGCCTCATTACGCGCCTAACATTGGAGCTCCAACTATCAATAATCTCACCCTCTGTGACTGCCTGGATCTTGCAGGCTGAAAGGTTAAGAACAAGCGATTGCATCTGGTTGAGGGACAGTGTCAGCCACAGACAGAACCTGGCACCTGTTTGTCAGACTAACTGGGGAGGCGCTGCGTGCGGCCCACTGGGACATCTTTTTTCGCCTCCCACTCCCCAACGTGGCGTGAACCTCAGTGCGAGCACTAACTGGGCTGGCCACCAGTGTGGACCGATCGGCAGACTCAGACATGCTGGACGCCCGTTGAATCCCCAAGGCCAGTCCACAACAGTGATGCCCATCCATTGCAGTTTCAAGCTGTGTAACTGAAGCCATCACAGCCTGCAGCTGAGGAGAGGTGACACCAACTCGGCTCACATCCTCACAGCAATCACAGTCCCTATCCATACTAAAGACCGTGGAAAACTACACTACGCAGACAGACAAGGGCAATCGACACGCAGTACGGAACTCCACTGTACCCACGGAGTAAAAGGCAAGAACTTTGTCTAATAAATTAGACTAACACATAGAGATTCAAAACCTGAACAACCAAACCACTCAGGTGAGGTGAGACTAAATAATTCGCTTCTGGTTAGGGACTTGTCATACGTCACAAAATAGGTTTACTCCACGACGCAAACGAAGACGCGAGAACTGTGCGTATTAAATATAAATTTAACAAGCAGAAACGCAACAATATAAACTACCAAAGCACACAGATAAAACTATGCTATTCGCGCCTCGTTAGAAACTCGTAAAATGTCGCAAAAGTGTCACTTTCCTGTTGCTGCTTGTGTCTTTAATGGCTGCTGACATGATGTTGGAGGTTACAGTACATCTCCAAAGTCATTGTTCACCTATGTTGAAAGAAAAGTTAAGTTAGGTAAAAAGTTATTTCTACTTAACAAGTGCGACTGGCAATTGGAAAATGGTTAAAAATTAGTACAAATTCAGATGTATTGAAGTCCATGTGATAGAAACGTTTTTGCTATGGAACAAAGTGAGGCCTGGGAAGGCCCAACCATGGTTCAATAACAATATCAGGAAGCTACCCCAAAAGCAGTAAGAGCAGCATAACAGATTCAGATGGTTAATATGAGTTTCTAATGAGGGTTCGAAGGAAGATAATGGTTGAGAAGTGCATTGTTGCTTTGTTTCAATATGACGCTACCACTCGGCTGATAACCCGATAAGATTTTATTTAGATCTTACCGATTGAGTTATGAAGACTTTGGTCCCAGTGAAATCAGTTGAGTGTCCATATGTAGGTTAGTTATGATGGGATCGAGACAGGAGATAAAATGTAGGTCGAACGACTAAATTTTGTCTTCCGAAACCGCTTCTCTGACGAACATCGTAGCACGGTTCCTACGTTCGATCGCCGCATAGATGCAAAGATGACAACTATAGACATATGTGGGTGCGGTTCTAAAAAACAACTCAAATAATTCGATAGAGGAAATTCGGCATGAGCTGATGAGACATCTGTTACATTCTATAAGCTGAATATGCCAAAGAACTGACACCTCATCTTGCATCAGTTCACCTGAAGTTGCTGGAACAGCGGATCCTGAAGCCATATGAGTTTGTTCATTTCGTGTGCGGTTGTGTATAGGAAGGTGACAACATTAGACCCGAGTTTCGAAATGCAGAGAGACTTGTAGACCATCAGTACTCTGTAAAACATTAATAGCCCAAAACATAGATATATGTAATGTAATGACAGCAAAAGGACGAAACGATCGATATAATTTGACTGTGATCTTTCTATGAATGAAAACCTTCCAATATCTAGAAGTATGCAGTTGAGTGATTGGAGGTGGACTTCATAAATGTAGCGTTTGGCGGCCCGGGGGGGGGGGGGGGGAGGGGGCGCGGGGGGAGTGAGGGAGAGGGAGGGGGAGGGAGGGGGAGGGAGGCAGATATCAGACTCTATTTCGTTGAAAGAATTCAAAGGAAATTTAATTCACATACGAAACAGGTGACTTACAAAACACTAGTTCCCGTCATTCTTGAGTATTGGTTCTTAGGTCAACGTGATAGTGATACAGCAATGATCAGTAACTGCCGTTGAAAATACTGCAAAAACGACTTTTCACACTCTAGAGAGCTCACTCACAAAGTTTTGAGAGTCCACGATGAAAAATAAGACAAGGAAAGAAAAATGCTGCTCTCTTCACATAAATATCACGTAATGGTCACGGTTCCATAGAATCAGGGTTCACAGAAAGGTGTAATCACAATCTTTTTTCCAGAGCAATTTACACGAATGAAATGGTGAAGGGGAGAAAATGATATTGGTATACAATGTAACATTGTTCACCGAAACAGGGCTAGTGAGAGAGTAAATTTTGACTTCAGTTTTTCATTCATGCATCTGAGTGGTTACATTGTAACACATTAAAGTTTTTTCAGCCTGTTTACCCCACAAGCTAAATAAACCGTATTTGTTTCAGAGGTAGAAGATACGAAGTTTATGCTGGACTCACGCAACCGTTGTCGTTTCTTCGCGTGTAATGCCGTGACGAGCAGCTGCTGTTCGAAAGACTGTCGGTCAAGCGTTCGATAATCGCACTCGTACCAGGCAGCCCATGGTGCAAAGGAAATGCAGCAAACAGAGTTGTGTCTTTCACGAAAATGCACGACACTCACATCGAGCCCCTGCCGTCCAACTCCTCAGTGATACTGCTTCACCGCAGTAATTCGTTTGATGGAGATCTTTTAGCTTAACATTTTCATCGTTTTCCTTTTAAATACTGACTGTAAATACGGTATTTCAATTACTAATCTGATTCTGTGTGTCACTAAATTAATATGGACATATTTAAATCATGTTTTACAGAATTTTATGACTCTACCTCCCTTTCCCCAAACAATGATTAACTACAGAAGAAAGAACTATGTAAGCCTGTTAGACAGGTAGCCTTGAATTACAACGACACATCCACAGATCCTTTAAATCTGCAGTAGCTTTACGCATTTAACCACTTTCAGTATCATTATGAAGACTAATCTGCTGTCAGCTATGTGTATACAGAATATCCTTAGACCACGTACGACAAATCGAAACAAGATAAATAGCAGCTACCCCAAAGCTAATCTCATGAATAAAGCTCAAAAAAAAAATTTCATTACACGCGCCGTCTAGGATTCTCGTCACAACATTATCTTGTATTGCGGTGAATAATAAAAATCGTGGCTGTTGCTCCGATAATTTCATTGTTACTTGAGTAACTCCTATATCAAGCTAGCTTTTGTAAACAAAACCCGTAATTAGTCTCCTTAGAACCGTAAGGGATGAAAGTCTGTGTGTTCACGACAGCTTTTTAACCAACGTCCAAATGCATGCACATTAATATGCAACTACAGTATTTAAGTTGGTAGATAATCACTAGTAAAACATGCGACAGAAATTTCTCAATGCTGCTAAATCACATCTGCATGTTACATCAGTAAACACCAGTAGCGATAGAAGATATAATTTAAAATTTGTGACCAAACTATTATCCCTTCTGAATCAAGACTGCAGAGCACCTCTTCATCAGTCTTTTTAATGTTTTAAAGTAACTGGTCCGCAGCTCGTGGTCGTGCGGTAGCGTTCTCGCTTCCCGCGCCCGGGTTCCCGGGTTTGAGGTCAGGGATTTTCTCTGCCTCGTGATGACTGGGTGTTGTGTGATGTCCTTAGGTTAGTTAGGTTTAAGTAGTTCTAAGTTCTAGGGGACTGATGACCATACATGTTAAGTCCCATAGTGCTCAGAGCCATTTGGACCATTTTTTTTTAAAGTAACTGAAGTCACACAAGCGTTAGCAAACCATTAAACTCTGATTAGTGAATTACTATTCCCATGGGAATGCTTTCAACTAGCGTTTCTTTCGAACTTACCTGCTAACGTACCCACCGATTTTTGCCAACCAGTTTGTAGACAATAATGTAGTGAGGGCCACCTATGTCACCATAAGTTCAAAATTCTTAAGTCTTACCGTCGGCTTTTGGTTTATTGTACAAGTTATTAGGCAGATCTGAGAAAGGTTTTTCGCATCAACGGTCAGATCCTACTGTTAGTAATGAAACACGAAAATGTTTTGTAAATGGAGTTTACGTGCCAGAAATTAACAAGTTTGACAATTGCACTAATATGGTGTACATTGGTCTTGTGGGAGATCTTGTATTGCGATTATTTTGCACTTCTTCCTATTGCTACTTGCTTGTCCATATCAACAAATTCTTCACGCAGTATCGTATCTCCAATTTCATCTTTATCTACGTCCTCTTCCATTTCCGTAATATTGTCCTCAAGTACATCGCCTTTGTATAGACCCTCTATATACTCCTTTCACCTTTCCGCTTTCCCTTCTTTACTTAGAACTGGTTTTCCATCTGAGCTCTTGATAGTCATACAAGTGGATCTCTTTTCTCAAAAGGTCTCTTTAATTTCCCTATAGGCAGTATCTATCTTACCACTAGTGATATATGCCTCTACATCCTTACATTTGTCCTCTAGCCATCATTGCTTAGCCATTTTGCACTTCCTGTCGATCTCATTTTTGAGACTTTTGTATACCTTTTTGCCTGCTTCATTTACTGCATTTTTATATTTTCTCCTTTCATCGATTAAATGCAATATCTCTTGTGTTAACCAAGGATTTCTACTAACTCATGTCTTTTTACATACTTCACCCTCTGTTGCCTTCATTATTTCATCTCTCAGAGCTACCCATTCTTCTTCTACTGTATTCCTTTCCCCTGTTCTTGTCAATCGCTCAATAATGCTCCCTCTGAAACTCTCTACAGCCTCTGGTTCTTTCACATTATCCAGGTCCCATTTCCTTAAATTCCCACCATTTTGCAGTTTCTTCCGTTTTAGTGTACGGTTCCTAACCAATAGATTGCGATCAAAGTCCACATCTGACCCTGGAAATGTCTTACAGTTTAAAATCTGGTTCCTAAACCTCTGTCTTACCATTATATAAGCTATCTGAAACCTTCCAGTGTCCCCAGGCCTCTTCCACGTATACAGCATTCTTTCATGATTCTTGAACCAAGTGTTAGGTATGATTAAGTTACGCTCTGCACAAAATTCTACCGGGTGGCTTCCTCTTTCATTCCTTACCCCCATTCCATATTCACCTACTACTTTTACTTCTCTTCTTTTTCCTACTATCGAATTCAAGTCCACCATGACTATTAAATTTTCGTCTCCCTTCCGTATCTACATAATTTCTTTTATCTCATCATACATATCATCAATCTTTTCTTCATCTGGGGAGCTAGTTGGCATATAAACTTTTACTATTGTGGTAGTCGTGGGCTTCGTGTCTAAGTTCACTATGCTGTTCATAGTAGCTTACCCGCACTCCTATTTTTTTATTCAATATTAAATCTACTCCTGCATTATCCCTATTTCATTTTATATTTAAAATCCTGCATTCACCTAACCAGTAGTCTTGTGGCCGAGCGGTTCTAGGCGCTTCAGTCTGGAACCGCGCGACCGCTACGGTTCCAGGTTCGAGTCATGCCTCGGGCGTGGATGAGTGTGATGTCCTTAGGTTAGTTAGGTTTAAGTAGTTCTAAGTTCTAGGGGACTGATGACCTATGATGTTAAGTCCCATAGTGCTCAGAGCCATTTCAGCCTCCTGCCACGGAACTTCACTAACTCCCACTATATGTAACTTCCATTTCCCTCTTTACATTTTCTAACCAACCTGCTCGATTAAGTGATCAGACATCCCACGCTCCAATCCGTAGTACGCCAGTTTCCTTTCTCCTAATAACGACGTCCTACTGAGTAGTCCCCGGCCGGAATTTCGAATGGGCAACTACAGACACGAAATTTAGCCGACAGGAAGAAGATGCTGTGATATGGAAATGATTAGCTTCTCAGAGGAGTCACACAAGGTTGGCGCCGGTGGCGACACCTACAACGTGCTGACATGAAGAAAGTTTCCAACCGATTTCTCATACACAAACAGCATTTGACCGGCGGTGCCTGGTGAAACGTTGTTGTGATGCCTCGCGTAAGGAGGAGAAATGCTTAACATCACGTTTCCGACTTTGATAAAGGTCGGATTGTAGCTTATCGCGATTGCGGTTTATCGTATCGCGACACTGCTGCTCGTGTTGGTCGAGATCCAATGACTGTTGGCAGAATGTGGAATCGGTGGGTTCAGGAGGATAATACGGAACGCCGTGCTGGATCCCAACGGCCTCGTATCACTAAAAGGCGAGATGACAGGCATCTTATCCTCATGGCTGTAACGGATCGTGCAGCCACGTCTCGATCCCTGAGTCAACAGATGGGGACATCTTCAAGACAACAACCATCTGCACAAACATTTCGACGGCGTTTGCAGACGCATGGACTATCAGCTCGGAGACCATGGCTGCGGTTACCCTTGACGCTGCATCATAGACAGGAGCGCCTGCGATGGTATACTCAACGACGAACCTGAGTGCACGAATGGCAAAACGTCATTTTTTCGGATGAATCCAGGTTCTGTTTACAGCATCATGATGGTCGCATCCGTGTTTGGCGACATCGCAGTGAACGCACGTTGGAAACGTGTATCCGTCATCGCCATACTGGCGTATCACCCGGCGTGATAGTATGGGGTGCCACTGGTTACACGTCTCGGTCACCTCTTGTTCATACTGACGACACTTTGAACAGTGGAACTTACATTTCAGATGTGTTATGATCCGTGGCTCAGCCGGCCGGTGTGGCCGTGCGGTTCTCAGCGCGTCAGTTTGGAACCGCGTGACCGCTACGGTCGCAGGTTCGAATCCTGCCTCGGACATGGATGTGTGTGATGTCCTTAGGTTAGTTCGGTTTAAGTAGTTCTAAGTTCTAGGGGACTGATGACCTCAGTAGTTAAGACCCATAGTGCTCAGAGCCATTTGAACCTTTTTTTTTTTTTTTTTTTTTTTTTTTGATCCGTGGCTCAACCCTTCATTCGATCCCCGCGGAACACTACATTTCAGATGGGTAATGCACGACCGCATGTTGCATGTCCTGTACGGGCCTTTCTGGATACAGAAAATGTTCGACTGCTGCCCTGACCAGCACATTCTCCAGATTTCTCACCAATTGAAAACGTCTGGTCAATGGTGGCCGAGCAACTGGCTCGTCACAATACGCCAGCCACTACTCTTGTTGAACTGTGGTATCGTGTTGAAGCTGCATGTGTAGCTGTACCTTCATACGCCATCCAAGCTCTGTTTGACTCAATGCCCAGGCGTATCAAGGCCGTTATTATGGCCAGAGGTGGTTGTTCTGGGTACTGATTTCTCAGGATCTATGCACCCAAATTGCGTAAAAATGTAATCACATGTCAGTTCTAGTATAATATATTTGTTTAATGAATACCCGTTTATCATCTGCATTTCTTCTTTGTGTAGCAATTTTAATCGTCAGTAGTGTATTTTGCCTCCGGAATATTTTACCAAAGAGGATACCATCATTATTTAACCATACAGTAAAGCTGCATGCCCTCGAGAAGAATTACGGCTGTGGTTTCCCCTTGCTTTCAACCGTTCGCAGTACCAGCACATCAAGGCCGTTTTGATTAATGTTACAAGACCAGATCAGTCAATCACCCAGGCTGTTTCCCCTGCAACTACTGAAGAGGCTGCTGCCCATTTTCAGGAACCACACGTTTGTCTGGGCTCTCAACAGATAGCCCTCCGTCGTGGTTGCACCCATCGCTGAGGCACGCTAGCCTCCTCACCAAAGGCAACGTCCATGTTTCATGGGGCGGGGTGGACAGTATTGGTACTGTCAATGAATTTAGATTCATTTTATCCTGTTTACGAGCGAAAATCGTGAAGGAAATTGCACGCAGTTGAAATTTGGAGTCGGGTACCTCGCAAAAATCTATTGCTCACAGCGGCACGTGGCTGACTGGATGCGTATAGTGTGGTCTGGCGTGTCGCGTTTTTCTTTCTTTTCAATTTGTGTGAAACCATCGACTGAAGCTACGCAAGATGAAACATTTAATCCACTGTATGTGGAGAGAGTAATTCTGGGATATGCCCGGAGTGTTTTTGTACCATGGCTTAGCCCCACTCCATCTGGTAACACTGATTGTGGACGATGATGTTTATTTCAACCTCTTTAATAACCAACTGCTGACTTTTTCTACATCTTAAAATGGCCGTAGTAGGCATACTTTCCTAGTTTGACAAACACTCTAACATCACACTGCACCTGAACTGGCCTTTTAAATCTCACAGTCATAATCCTACAGAAAACATTTGGGATTTCGAGGGGCGTTAAATAAATAATAAAATAAATTTTTTCTTTGCCAATTTCTTTTGAAAAAATGCTGACTTTTTTGTATGACATGGTGCGATATCCTCGCTTCAGCCCCTATAGTTTCATGAAGTTCGATAGGTGGCAGCGCTACACATAGCCTTCAAATAGGTATCTGCAGTGGAGATACGTTCCAAACAGAGAGTTGTCACTGAGGTTCTTTTGGCGGAAAACCAAAGCGTCGTAGATATTCATAAACCATTGGAGAGTGTCTAAGGAGACTTTTCACTGAACAAAAGCATGGCGGGTCTGGTCTTTGGGCGAGGTGTTTGTCATCATCGAAACAAGGTTGCACAAACCTGTCCGATCTCCCGCATGCCGGACTCCCGCACACAGTTGTGACTCCTGCAATGCTGGAATGTGCGGACGCTCTCATGTGAGATGATCGGCGTATCACAATCCGACACCTCGCCCCACAACTGCACGTATCTGTTGGTAGGACTGACACACCCGAGAGGAGCTGATAAAACTTCTTTCGACTCTTCTTCCTCATACAACCCATTGTCCGGGTCGTGCATCTTTCGACTTCCGTCTGTTTGGCCCAATGAAGGATGCACAGCACGGTATGCAGTATGTGGATGACGGAGACGTTATTAATGCAGCAAGACGTTGGCTCGAATGTCCATTAGTACACTGGTTACATGGGGGCATACAGGCCCTCACAGGAAGGTGGCATAAGGCCGTCACATTGAGCGGAGATTGTATTGAAAAATTGTGTTTTGCACCCAAAAAAGTGGGGAATAGTATGATGTAATGGATCATGAATCAAACCAAACTGCTTTAAGAAAAGAAAGGTGTTGCATTACTTATTGAACGCCCCTCGCATATGGAACAGCGGGTGAAACGAAGCAGTCAACATCCCCGCAGTTTGGTGGCTCTGCGGTATCTGAACATCAATGAGACGTTTCAGCAGTATATGGAATATATCTGAAGAAACTTGTGGACGCTCCTTACCGCCATATTCAGAGTAATTAAAGCTAGATCCGGTATTAACATGAAGTTTCCTGGAAGTGAAAAAATTTTTGTCCTGTTTGCTTGTTGGACAATAAAATACCACTTGAACTTATATTCCCGCAAACATTTATTAGAATGATTCACTGGGCAATGCTATTATAAAGCAAGATTAACAATAGCGACAAGATATTTAAATATCCAGTATCTGTGTCATTTTCGAGTGTCCGTTTGTTGCTCTCGAACATTAAGAGTCTTGAGGCTAGTGAGTGTAATTAAGTACCGCGTACGATAACGAAAGCAAAGTCTCGAAGAAGCGCTGAATGTTGGCGAGAATATCCGCATGAAGGAGGGGATTACATAACCAGAATGTTCTGTCGCTGCAGCACACTGCATGGTCGGCTGGAAGCTACCACGATCAGGTGAATACCTTTAGGAACCGTTAAGAACGCTATTGTGTGTTTAGACGGGGCGCTAGGATACCTATGGTACAACTGATGGCAGAATAGATTCGCCAAATATCGAAGAATTTAATGACAATTTCCATGGTGATCCATAATGATGAGGTGGATATGTATATTTCGCGTTGATTCTAATATGGAGTGGCAATGATTGGGGAAGATTATTAAGCCAGAAGTTTCCTGAAGATTTTGACCTGGGACACTGAAGTGAGGGGATAGGAATCAGTGGTATGGAACAATAGGCGAGCGATGGCCCGCATCCAGGTAGTAGAATTCTCCTGTGTGTATGTGTCACCCAACAAACCGAATGAGGTTGATCTTCTGAGATATTTCTCACTAATTCTCTCCAACGATGTACGAAGATATGTGGAAATTTATTGGATAATGTTTCGTCGGAAATGAGATCAATTCAGATAGAACACTAGCTCTAATGAGAGACATTTGAGGAAGGAAGTGGTTGTGACCTTGCCAAAGGACTCCTTCCAGTATTCGTCTGAAGGGGTTTAGAGAAACCACGGGCAGCAGTATCTCCAAAAATAGTTGCCTCCTCAGCAGCTTGTAGCCTGTGGAATACTACGGACCCAGTACAGAAATACTAACCAGCTATCGACGGTAAACGCCATCACATATACTTATCGAGGCTTCTGATGTTCTTAATGTCTACATTATCTCATCTAAAAACTATCATTTGCCAGAGGCGCAATATGGATATGGAAAGCAATTACTTGTCTCCAAGAAAAGAACTTATTTTCAGGGACTTAGAAAGGTAAAACTCAAAGTGATTTTCCTTGTAATTAATTAACTTTTATTACCCGAAATGAGATACCTTTCTCGTCTTGATTAAGTCTTTGAGTGATATCTTGTAAGCCGAAGTAATTTAATCACCGATGGCGTATCTGTTTTATGTATGTTTTTATAGGATTAACACTTCTGTCTGTTTTTTCTGCTAAAGAGTTCTAAGAGGAAATTCAAATTCTCATCTAAAAACATAGCGCTTTTTAGATTTTAAAATATGGGCATCTTTGCATGTCCCACTCGCTGTAACTGTCGCAATGAACATACAAGAACGCAATATACTGTTATTTTGATTAAACAAATTTGAATATAGCTCCGAATTTCGCTTAAGGTTATCAGTGCTTTAGAAAGATGTTAAACAGAAGTCTTACAATAACATAAATGGCGACGGCTTTCACGACGGACATGTTAATCTAATATTTTAGCTTCCACTTTTCATTTTGTCCTGGAGAATCTTTTGAAAGGTGAGAATCCGAATTTATGTTATCGCATTCGGCAGAGGCAGAATTCTAATTTCACTCCGGCTATCCAGATTTAGGTTAACCATGGTTTCCCTAATTCGCTCAAGATGACTGCCGTTATAGTGCCTTTGAAAAGATCGCCAGTGGTATTCTGTTATATCCTTGTCCAATCTGCCGTTGTGTATTTTCTCCACAGGATACGTTAAACACTAATAATACGTCCTTCCTTCGTTCGTTTGGGCTTCATAAATCATAGGTAAGCGAAGTGCACGACAAGGAACTGGTAAAGCGTGACACTGTTACAATGTAACAGAATGAAGAATGAAACTGAAACACAATGTTTAGCAAAAATGTTTGCTGGTGGAAATATTAATTTCTTTCACAAATCGCTGTAGGAAGACATCACATACGCTGAAAAAGTTATGCAACCTATGAAGTGTGCTTTATATGACGTTTTATTAACTACTGGATTACAAACAACTCATGGACAACTATTCCAGTATTCTTGAAGTGTTATTTTCGTATCGTACTTCATCACGACCCCTTACAACAGTCACATATTAATGGTTCTTATTGGTCACTCACGTACGAAGCGTGTTAATAATGACTGTATCTGAGCAACTATTAATACAGTATTATTTTTACAGTCCCAGGGGGCACGAGTGGAAGGGGCTAAAGAATCTTACTAGGTTCTGCTCTAAAACTTGTTCGTAGAATTCCTTCATTAGATTGCCGTGAGATATAAGACGTATTTAATCGATCGTCTGCCAGTTACGTTTTTCATTATTTCTATCACATAGTCAAGTATGTTTCTTTGTCACTTAGTGGCTCCTTTCTTAATATATGCTGAGTGTACCCTAATAAAATCAAATCTGATATCGATGCCACACGCTAGAGTAATAGCCAAATATCGGCTACATAAATGTCTTACAATCGACCAGGTAACAGTGTGGTAATAGGGAATCGAGGTGTGCCACTTGCATTGCAGAGAACTGGTCGATTCACATCACTTTACGACATCGTATTGATCGATATGTCTATAAGACATGACTTCCTTTAGTTGTAAGTAATCGTGGTGTTAGAAGCTCCTACATTGCAGCGTTCACAAAGCGCAGTGCTTCACATCTGTATAAGTAAAGCGTTAATTGCGTCTTCAGACCAGGATGACATCTGGTAAAGTTATAGCTGGATATCACTTAAAATTTTTTTTCGGATAGCCCCTGGTGATGTAGCGTGAGGGCTATGAATGAGCATTTGGCAACAGTGAGAAGAGAATGTGTGTTGTGTGGTGTGTGGTGCAGCTGGGGCCCGCAGTGAGTCACGGCGTGACCAACGCGACAAACGCGACCGCCAGCAGCCGTGACGTATCGCCGCCCCCCAGCTCTGCGCGACTCCAAGTCACCGCCGTGGAACTCCACGAGCAAACGAAGGGGCTAAGGTGAGAGCAGTAGGCAACACAAGCGTGTACAGCTATCTACGGATACGGAGAGAACCAAAGGCGTGCCTTAAGCAGCTGTGCGGTTCGCTAACAGCTTGGGAAGGCCAGACGAGTATCCAATCTGGCGAGATTAGAATTCAGTCTTCTGCAGGCAAGTGCTTTCAAAGGATAGAAAAATGTATTTTGTGTCACTGAACATAACACTGAAATCGTCTGTAGTCCGAAGTTCCTACCTATTGAAATTGTAATAGTATTCAACAAAATTGTATCACAATATCAACTTGATCGAATGATTTTCTAGTAGTCCTAATCTAGAGAACTGTAAAATCGTTTTCTTTATTTAAAAATTGGAAGCCCCTGATTACATGATTAACGAGTATGAAAGGAGCTATTCACGTCAATAAAACACTTGGATTTACTTAGAGATGTTACAGCGAAATAAATTACTCAGCCGGAGGCAAGCATGTTTTTGGTATCGGGCCTCTTTTAGGATGTCATAAACCAAAACTAAGTCAGGTAAGAAATTGGTCACTAGTGCACTAGTGTAGAAATACTGAAATCCTTCTCAAAAACAGACCAGAAAGAACTGCGACTGCTTTGTTTGAATGTGCAGATGTGGGACAGACGTTCTTTAAATCTGAAACGGCGTTACATACTCTGATTAGTCAAAACATTACGACCGCCTGCTTAATACCTTGTTGGACCACCTTTGTAACACCATCACCATTTCTGCGTAACATCGAATCGACAGTTCTTTGTTAGATTTGTGAACGTATGTGGCACCAAATGTCTACACACAAGTCATGTAATTCCCGTAAATAACTGGTCGCTCATTTGTGTACGCGGAGATGGCGCCTGATAGCGACCTAGACTGGTATCATCGGATTCACATCAGGCGAATTTGGTGGCCAAGACATCAAAGTGAATTAACTATAACGGTCCTCAAACTATTGTAGCTCGGTTCTAACTCTGAGACGCGGACAATTATCCTGCTGAAAGGTGACATCACCGTCGGTAAAGACATCAAACATTAAGGGATACAGGTAGCCCGCAGACGCCAGCTTGTCTTCGATTATTACCATAGATTTCGTGCAAGCGCAGGAGATGTCTCTCATAGCATAATATTGCTCCCAGCGGCCTGCATACGTGGTGCTTTACACTTTTCGAGGCGTCGTTCGCCTGGATGACGGAGGTTGTGGAGACAACCATCGGCATGGTGTACCAAGAAACGTGTTTCATCCGCCCAGGTGACAAGTATCCATTAACCCACGGTCCAGCCCCGCTGATCACGTGTCCACTGCGATCTAACTGAAGATTTCGTTGGGTCAACATATGAACACTAAGTGGTGGTCTGCAGCGGAGCCCAATATTCTACAATGGCAGCTAAATGGTGTGCTCCGAAACACATGTGCGCGCACCAGTGTTGTATTCTTTCGGCAGAGCTGCCACAGATCGCCATCTATCCTACTTTGCAGAAAAGACGAGCCTACGAACGCCATGTTCTGTAAAGACTTGTGGACGTTCAACCATTTAGAGCCATATGGTAGTTCCACTGTCCTTCTAACTCTTTCCGTAGACGCTCACGACAGTTGCACGTGAACATATGACCAGCTGCGCCGTTTTCGATATTATCGTTTACAGGCTCCGGAGAATAACAATCTGCCCTTTGTCAAAGGCGCTTACTTCAGTAGAGTTCCTCGTTTGCTACCCGTATCGTTGTTACAGTGATCCCCCATTCGACTATGCTCCACGTCACGTTCCTGCAACGCCACCAGGCGACATCCAACCGGACGGTGGGCAGTGGTCATAATGTTTTGGACTATCGGTTTGTATACTCCGCAAGCCATCTTTCGGTATGTAACGGAGTGCAGTGTGTGCACCATTGTCACTTCACCCTTTTCCTTTTCCAGTCGCGAATGGCTCGTGGGAAGAACAGTTGTTGCAGAGCCTCTGGGTGAGCTCGAATCTCTCTAAATTTACCTTCATGGTCTTTCCGCGAGGTATACATACCAGGAAGAAGCAATATATTATTTGACTCTTCTAGGAACGTAAGTTTCAAATGGTTCAAATGTCTCTGAGCACTATGGGACTAGCATCTGAGGTCATCAGTCCCATAGAACTTAGAACTACGTAAACCTAACTAACCTAAGGACATCACACACATCCATGCTGAGGCAGGATTCGAACCTGCGACCGTAGCGGTCGTGCGGTTCCAGACTGAAGCCCCTAGAACCGCTCGGCCACACCGGCCGGCAGGAACGTAAGCTCTAGGAACTTTAACAAACCGTATTGTGTTGCAGAACGCCTCTTTTGCAGCGTGTACCACTAGAATTGGCTGAGCGTCTCCATCACGCTTTATGAGTAGGCAGCCGTATGAAAGGACACAATTAATATCTCGCGTAAGCCTATTTAAAATTTCAAGGAACCAATTTACGGTATGGAATATACGAATAATCTCCAGATTTTTACGATAGCTACTAACATTCTACATTTTTATTCTTCATGTCTACATATTTATTTTTCAACCAAGTCAGCCTGGCAATGAATACATATCTCCCAACAAGAGACCAGTTTGTTGATAGCGTCACTATTGGGAGTTTGACATTTTTTACGAAGCCACAACCTCACCTCTGCTTACACCGCTTCATCGCTATCAGAGTGAAGTCCTCGAAGGTGATCTTTAAATTTCGGAAACGGATGAAAATTGGAGGGGGCCATGGCGGGACTTTATGGAAGATGATCGGTGGCTATGAACTCAAGGCGTTGAGTTGTTGCGGATGTCGCAGCGCTCGGGTGGCATCTGGCGTTGTCATGCTGAAACAGAGGGCTCCATGTGTGAACGAACTATTCGAATTCGAAATGGGATTAAAGCGCGCTGTTTCTCACGCACCGAGTTACGTTACACGCAGATATGTTGCAAGCTACAATTCGGTACCCACTAGCAGAGAGCTGCAACTTTAAGTCAGTGAAACAGGAAAGCTAACCGAGTAGTATGCAAGACATGTAATACCTCTACACACCTTTAGAAGTGAATAACAAATTCGGAGGCCTTACTTTTGAGCACGCCCTCGTTCACAATACTCCCGTAGAAGCTTTGGTTACGTGATTAAACCAGCAAAACCTGGCGGAAACGCATATAACCTTCTACTCATTCAACGCTCAACTCGTGAGGGGGTCATGGAGAAAACCACATACAGTAAAATATAGTGACTGTCTGAAACGTACAGTAGAGTGATTTACGGAGTATAGTCGTAAACAGAGAAGGAAAGAATCATACTTTCATCAGTGATGCTTTTCGAGAAATCTGTTGTATGTGCGTCTAAGGAGAAAGAAGTTTAGAGGAAAATTGCACTGTCATTCTTGAGTACTTCTACTGTATATAGGGGTCAGTATTAGTTGAGGTTACAGATAGTCAGGCGTGTGATAGTATCATGGTAAACAAATAAACTGAAAGTCTGAGCTGACTGATATTGGAAATTATCTAATCTCAGATTCTGCGCTACCAACATGTCAAGAAGAATTTCGAGTGCTTTATGAACATCTGCTTCCCACGTATTGTTCACATGGGGACACGGAGATCAGTAAGAAGACGCGGGAAGAAACCTAAAGGCAGCTTCTCCTCTCATTACTATCATTAATAGTACAATGAATAATTAGCTTTACAGTGATCAGCAGGTATATATGTAGACATATGAGTTGAACGAATTGTACGACTACATCATGCAATCGGTGGATTACTAGGATTGTGACACATTCTCTCTCTCTCTCTTTACCCTTATCGATGCTACCACAGCGTACACAGCGTAGACTGCATGGCACAGACACTCACAACTGCATTACAAAACGCACAAAACGTGGCCTTACCAGTACAGAAAACTGCTAGGCATCGTGGTACACCTTGGAGGTAAAAACGTACAAATCTGAGAAAACGTGTGCGATATCTGCGCGTGATTCACCTAAGAGATTGAGGACACGATGTGAGAGAGGCTAGAACTATTGTTGTATAGGTCAGTGAAAACTGAAAGAAAGGCTCTCATCGATACGACAAAGAAAATGCATGAGGAACAATACGATCAAAGGAACTAGTAACAGCTTATGGGTTACTTTCTACGGAATAGTATCAAAGAAGTTAAAACGATCACCTGTGCTAGCTACATTGTGTAAACGGGATGGGTCTATTGCTTCAGGTTGAAGAGATTCAACTCAGTACCTACTGAAGTCGCTTCTTCCAGAAAATAACAGTGAAAATCGTAACGATCTTCAAACTGAGGCACGAGAAAAAATGTATGCCACATAAGAAAGCCCAAGTGTCGTTCTATCACTTGCACAAGAGGAACTTACAGCTGCTGTCGCTCAGATAAAGAATGTAACAATTCCCAATCCTGTATAAATTCATAATGAAACGCTGAAAGCAGCAAAGAATAAAATTGTTTCATTTTCACAAACTTCTTGAATGGATCACTAAGACACGGAAAATCTACTTTAGTCTGGGAATATGGATTCCACGGTTCCTAAGATCTACAATGTACTTGTCATGCCGCAAGATACAGTCACACAGGAAGCTACACGACCTCAACCAAGGCCAAGTCGGCCTCTGAAAGGCCAGATCCATAGACGACGCCACTAACTGTGCTCTCAGCATTGTGGACAACTGTAGCATCAAGTATATCACAGGTATCACGGCTGACACTGCGGGCGCATTTAACAGCCTGTGGGAGCCCTCAATATTTGCCAAACTGAAAGAATCATAGTACCAAAATGTTTGTACCACAGCTTCCTAGATTACTGTGAATGGCTCACTGTGGAGTGGAACAAAACATCCAGTAAAGTAGTAGGGCGAATACACAGCGATTTATATTTGGACCAATTTCCTGGTACCTTAACTTTGATCCATTATTGACAACTCCGTCAGGAATAATAGCCTATGACAATGACACACTGATTGTCGTGGCAGAGGACTCAATAGCAGGCTGGAAGGAAAAGTGGTAACGTACTTGCTCAGATGCAAGAGTGATGAGCAGATATTAAATCGAACATGACACAAATGAGACTACCTGCCTGCTGCACAAATTGCTAAAAGGCAGCCACTCGTTCGCAGAATCCCATTCTGAGGACTTGGGAAGGTCTGGTGTGTTGCGGTGAGATAATTAAGTATTTGGGCGTACACTTGGATGGGAAGCGTAACTTTTATCATCCAACGAAGACTTAAACGTTTCGTCCAGAGCTGTACTGGACATCTACGGAGGTGCTCCTGGCTACGCTAAGTCTTGCCGACTGACGAATCGAACGTCGGAGAGTGACATAAATAATGTGTTAAGTGGACGTGGTCGATTGCTGCCTGTCGATTTTGCAGAGACACTTCCCATATGTCAATGAATTTCATGGCTTCTTTTTTGTGTTAAAATTATCACTATGATTACCCATTTCGATGGCTTCTCTATATAATCGTGGACAATAATTTGATATAGTATACAATATTTTGGTTTCGGAAAATTTCATATCACGATTTCCTGACTGAAGAGCTACAGCCGATTTTTCAGTTTTCCCTGGTTCAAATGGCTCTGAGCACTATGGGACTTAACATCTGAGGTCATCAGTCCCCTAGACTTAGAACTACTTAAACCTAACTAACTTAAGGACAGCACACACATCCATGCCCGAGGCAGGATTCGAACCTGTGACCGTAGCACCAGCGTGGTTCCGGACTGAAGCGCCTAGAACCGCTCGGCCACAACGGCCGGCTTTTCCTGGTCAGAGGCGACTTTTATGTTATTTCAGTCTTGTATTCACTCTTCTCTTGGTACTTTCAATGTAGACCTTTCGACAAGTACATGGAATCGTATATACTACATTTGCTTACAGAGGAAATCATTTCTTCTTTACATATTGGAGTGCTTGAGATGTTTTCTTAGTTGGTCTAAAACCCGCCATGATACCAGGTTTCTATGAAATTCTACCGACTTGATCAATTAGTTCATCAGTGGGAGAGATCCGCGTTCTTCCATTGTTTGATCAATGGGAGAGAAACAGCGTTCTTCCATTGCCATGTTTTACTCTTGTCTGTTTTCCTACTGTCATTCTGCAGCAGAACCTTATTTACTTCTTTGCCTGAACGGCCATTCTTCTTGAAATCCTGCTTCAGATGTTTTAATTACCGGTCCAGGTTTTCCAGCGTGCAAATTCTTCAGGCTCTGTCAACAAGTCTTATAATGGGCCCTCTCTTTTGTTGCGGATTATGATTGGAGTTCTTATACACATATCCATCCGTATGTATGACTTTCCAGAAAACCTAATGTTTCAACTTTCCAGCAGCTCGTCTCATAAATAAAACATCGAAGATGGGTATGGCGTTGTCTGTTTCCATCTCCATGGTAAATTGGATTTTTGGATTTATACCACGTAATTAACAAAAGGAACCTTCAAGAGCTTGTTTATCAAGTGACCAAACCACGAATGTATCATTGACGAACCGATACCATCAACGTGGTTTCTTATTTGCATTTTGCCGGCCGGTATGGCCGAGCGGTTCTAGGCGCTTCAGTCTGGAAACGCGAGACCGCTATGGTCGCAGGTTCGAATCCTGCCTTGGGCATGGATGTGTGTCATGTCCTTAGGTTAGTTAGGTTTAAGTAGTTCTAAGTTCTAGGGGATTGATGACCTCATATGTTAAGTCCCATAGTGCTCAGAGACATTAGAACCATTATTTGCATTTTCTAGAGCTGACTGAACTTTTCTATATAAAGCATTCTGACCTGTGAAAGACAAAGGCCCTCTTGTTTCAGCAATTAGAGTATATCAGATTCCGAGTACCTGAGGAAAGGTCTACATTGTACGCTCCACCTCACACCGGCCTATGTTCGAACGTAGGCCGGTGTGAGGTGGAGCGTACACCATTAAGTTAAGTAGTGATTTTGACTTTGTACGTATGTACTGATGTGTTTTCCTTTTTTTCGTTTATAAATGTATAGCTATGGTGTTCTTTTAATCATTGACAGAGGTCTTCTTAGGCACTTGTGGGTTTTATTGTTCTGAAGAAGGTGTAGTTATCTACGCCGAAACCTAGGTTAACACTAGGTGCTTTTTTCGCTACCGAGGCGGGTTTCTAGTTTTTTAATATGTTAACCAACGATTGCTGACGCGCTGCGCTGTTGAAGGTACTTTTACAATAGCTTAGACTCTATCACGGCTCTATCACAACAGGTCGCAGGGTATGTGGCATATTTCCAAGCAAGATGAAGAGGATGCCTGTGAGCCGCGTAGACTTATCTTGAGGCATGATTCACTTCGTGGAAGACCATGAATATTTATACAGGATAAAGAAACGTCCAACAAGTAAGTACGCATGTGGCATTGGTAGACCAGACCATATACGAAGATTTGCGGACTCAGATAACTGACACTGATAAACTAAGCAACATTTATTCTGTAAGTTTTACACTTTACTTTTAAAGTAGACACGCATAAATTAAATTACAAACCTAGAAGAGAATGTTTAGTACAATTGTAAACAACTCTCAGTAGCTACTTGAAAATACGATCCTTATTGGATTACAGGTGACAGATGTTGAAATTGTAAGCACTAGTAAGTAATAATTACCTTATTCTGTTTCTTCGGGTGGTTGTGTAGCTGCTTAGCATAACATGATATGATTTAGCATTGAAAAATACCGGTAATTATATCTAATTATTAAATGCATATCGCAATTGTCGATAGAAATTTTAAGGAAAAATATCCTGAAAAAAAACGTTTAAATGTTTTGTAAAATGTTTTGTTTAAAAGAAGGAATAAAATACATTGCATAAATGTTTGACGTGCCTTAGACTGATGTTCAAAATCGTGTGCAGCAAATCAGTTCCTGATTGGGAATTAAAAGTTCAATTTGAAACATTACTAGAAGATATCTGCCCTACGTGATTTCGAGGATCTTTCAAAGGTCCATTGAATACTTCACTAATCGATTTTTTCTTGACTTCGACAAATAATTTCACAAAACATTTTCCGTATTTTTTCTAGTTTTTGTTTATTAGCACGTTATGTTCAGGAAGCTTAAAATATACTACATGGTGCCCCTTGATGAATGGTCATCTGAAGCAAAAAACTTCATATGAACATATGCTGTATTCTGAATGGTTTTCGTGACAGAACCCAATTAATGTGCATTTGCTTTGGCGTGCTCGTGAAACTCTTACCAGTCAAACTTTTAACCTTCTTCCTTCAGGATATCCTTGTGCCATTAAACTCGCTCGCTGAACTCGCAGTTGTCCATGGTATGTTGTGAGCGAAGCAGAGCAAGAGTATGAGAATGTGTATAAAAAAAAAAAAAAAGGTCATCGATTAACTGTGTTTGTACATGCGCTGGCTAAAATGCCGCATAGCAACATTAATGAAGAATTTGTAGATGTGGGATATGTTTACGGGTTTTGCTACGGTAGTGCTCTCGCTGCTGTCAAAGAGTACCGTCGGCACTTTACGACACATCGAATTCCTGACCGTTGGGTGTTTACTATAGTTTTCGGCACACTGCAGGAAGCAGTTATTCTTCCAAACCCTCATTTCCCTGCTGAACATGTAGTTCAACAATCTGTGCAGCAACAGCAACACGTTGTTTAAATGATACAGCGTTGTCCTGCTGGCACCACACGGTGACTTCCATTGGATATCACTGTTCCACTCTAAGCTTTCTATATTAAAAAAAATCTATACGTGAGAAACTGAATATATTTATTTAAAAACTTTCTCCTCTTGTAACGTTTACTGCAGCTATCGTATTCAATTGCTGAGCGAAACTCAGTCTAGGATGGCCCTGTGTTCCGCATGTGAGCAGTGTCGTGAAATAAAACTTTAAACTTCTTAAAGTGCAAAATTTTAAATAAAGAAAATTAATCTAATTAAATGGCAAGAGAAACTAAGTGTGTACTCAATGAAAGCTATGTAAGTAAAACTGAGTACCGAAGTATTTCATGAACGTTGCGTGATATGAAGTGCAATGTTTGACTTGGAATACCCACAAAAATAAGTTACTGCTCTACCCGTAAGAAAATAACTGATTGAAATTACCAACGCAGTTCACTGAAAATAAATTTGCTTGCTAGCACAATACCTGACAATCCCTAATACACACTGTTTGTTCAAGATTGCAAGGTGTGATCTATACTGAAATGAAAGTGACATACCTCTTGCTCAGCATGCTGTTTTTGTGGCTGGACTACTGACGTTCTCGAAAGCAAGTATAAATCAGCAGATGCAGCAGCCAAAGAAAAATAACTTTCCCAAATTTTTTTTGCTTGGCAGATACAATCTGTTGCGGCGTGTGGCGTAAGGCGCAATGCACACACGACAAAATATTCAAAACTTTACTATAGATCTTAGAGGTAGGTTTCACTCTAAAGAAAATCATTCCTGAGAAACCGAACTCTGATTATTAACAAAAAGACTGCGCAACATGGGAAGCCTCTATCAATTAAAAAATTCTCTCATTATAAGGAAACTGCACGCATTTCAACCAACTGAGTTATCTGTGACGTAATGAAAACCGAGGAGATCAAATTAACACTAATCATGAAAGTTATTAGTTATCTGAGGGACAAAGATTTGCTTTAGTTAATAGTTCTGACAAACAAATTTTTCATTCTTGCAAATGCCTTCGTTGTCTTTAATATTTTTCCAAAGTCTTCTATAACAATATAAAGAATGATAACTTATTGTAAATGAGTTCCCATCTTCACAATAAATTATTCCAGATAGCTTGTCCCAGATTCACAAAAAACTGATCTCATTGTATGAA
Organism: Schistocerca americana; assembly: GCF_021461395.2. Lineage (NCBI taxonomy): Eukaryota > Metazoa > Arthropoda > Insecta > Orthoptera > Acrididae > Schistocerca > Schistocerca americana. Next base: position 695,429,433 of record NC_060130.1, read on the forward strand.
AAACTCAACTGCTTGCTACAAAGCCACAAATAACAATGCCCAAACGCCGCAGAACTGACTGACTAGCAAGTCAACCATAGATGCACTTAAGCATAGTTGTGCAGTGCATTCATTCATCTTTGTCCCAGTACAGTAAAGGCGAATTATGTACAATAGTAGAAAACACATGAGAATCTTACCTTATCTTCTGCCTCCCAGTAAAAATTTCATATGGTTTGTCTTAGCTGTGGCACGGCAAAGAGAACGAAATTTCGAAAATTACGTTGCAATTACAAATAATATTACAAGTGTTAGGATTTAGGTTACAAAAAGGTACAAAAGAATGTTCCGATTGGTGTACACATATGAAGGTTGTCTTGTCACAGGGAGGAAGCACGCACAATTTGCCAAGTGCTGTAGGTTGCAGGGAAATACTCCATCACTTATAACTATCGAAGGTTTGCTTTAATGTCTCATATCATCAGTCCTGAGGCTAGTATGTGAATACAATTAGCACCAACAGAGATACTGTCAATCCTGTGACAAAGAAAAGAAGTGCAACTGGCACAATATAGATACATTTCTTGAAGCAGGGTCACTGATTAGGACGCTGACCCTGTAGTACTGAACCCACAGGTGAGCAACACCGACGGGTAAGAAGAGTTATGCAACATTCTGTGCCAGATACAAAGTAAATTTAACAAGAGGAGCAACTAACAAAAAACGTTATATTCCAATTTTGACAAATGGCAATGAAATTTTACAATAATATCTAGTGTGCACACACTAATAGATCTTATGTTACAGAAAAGCTTAGCTACTGAGAGCTAACAACTAACATGTAAAGTATAGGAGCAATGATAATAAAATCACATACATGAGAAACATACACATAACATAAGAGGAAGAAGGTATATAGACCAGAAATAAATAACAAACAAGCAGCTGTATGATGGTTCATTTGATGGAAAAGGAAAGAGAATTACGCGCACTTCAAAGTCTCAGTCAGTCTGTGTGATATCTTATCCTAGTGTCATGTACCACTCTAGCATACTGATTGGCTTTCTAACTTCTGTACTGCATGCATTCTATACTTTCACTGAAACCTCATACAGTTCTCATAATATAATTTATCTCAGTTTACTTGCCAAAAATATCACATTCACATAACATTACGTTTCATGTCAATTTACCTGCCAATATAGTCATATTGAAATTTTCTTCAAATACTTCGTTGTCATATTATCATGACCATATAATATAATCATTATTCAACCTGCCTGCACTCATTCATAATTCCACACTAAAAAAAAAATATCTTTCTTCATCCATAGCATAAATAGTGGGGCAAAGCCAATCCTAGCACATTTTGTTTTGTGCAGGTTGTGTATATTCAGGGGCAAGCATATATTCAGGGACAAATTAAATCCCTCTCCCTCCCCTTAAGCTGCTGTTATGCTAATTGATTTATGACACCTTGGGGGCTGATTCATGACCCCTTGGATAATCCATCCTTCTGAGAACCCCCCCTCCCCAGCCCTACATATTCCTCCTCCCCCATCCACTATGGGAAAGGGATTGTCACAGTCCTCAGTTCAGTTCTGAACCACTTTTGCCCCTCCTGAGGAATCCCCCAGCACTCAGATCCTCTCCCCTCCTCCACTTTTCCCCACCCCACCCCGTCTGGAAACGTGTGGAAAAAAGATTCAGTCTGCGCTGACCTGCTGGAGAGTACAGATTTCATGACATGAAATTCAATTGAATATCATTTGATATTATAATGTATTGTTCAATAGAATTTGCATATTCTTTATTTGATCAGGTTGCAGGAGACAGGGTTCCTCCCTTCTCGCCCCCTAGCCCAATTTCCGTGACATAATAACTATAAGAAATGAGGAATGGAATGAAGTGCAATATATTAGCTGCAGTTTTGGGCCGCCCACATCTGTGTCAGCAAGCCAGGCGTGCAATAGTTCACGTCAGCTGACTGGACGCTGCCGGCACTAGGTGGAACACTGAGTGCTGATTGTTTCATATACTGTGGAGGCCTGTGGGCTAATGGCATGCCTCAAAATTGTGAGGACCAGTGTACACCACTAGTATCGCCTCACAGTGACTGGATGAACTACCACGAGACAGCGCATACATGAGGCGCTTATCCTCTGCATGGCACAGACAAACAACTGTCATGGAGTGCGCAGCCCATCACAGAGATACAGCTGTCGTAGGCCACGCAACCCTCTGCCACTCCCTGGAGCTGTGTGTGCCTGTGTGCCTAACCACACGTAGGACTTACCTTTTCTTGTGGCATCAGGTGGTATTTCTTTGATCAGGAAATTCTATACCCAGTTCCTGGCTGCTTCTCTGTCTCTCTTAAGTGGTTATCTTCTGTTTGTCGCCTCCATAACTTCACTTGTGAAATGGTGTGAAAAGATCAGTCTGCTTTAAATTGTTAGACTGGGAGGATCTCATGACATGAAATGGGCGGTAAATTCGACCAATATTTTTTTATTTATTTAAACATTAATAAAATTTGGTGGAAATGCTGGGCTGTGATTCTCTTTATTTGGGAGGGAGACATAACTGACTCTCATGTCATGAAAAATGGCGGGAAATAGTCCATTTGCACTAACCTATAAATTAACTGATTTACAACTTACAGGAAGCAAACAGATCACTTAAAACACTCATCACCACGTCGATTCATCTTCATAATGAAACGTGTTTTCGAAGTTTGAGAATCACACACACACATTCTGCAAAGCAATTAAATTTCCGCCACAAATAGATTACGGTGCTAAATATATCCGAGGTCTTGTATACAATGATGTTTGGAAACACAAGCACCCTCTTGTATGCTGTGTCTGAGTCACCACTACCACAATGTTTCCACCTTACACTAAATATTATACCGGCCAGAAGAGGATTAGAGCCCCACACATGGTCATGCCGGCAGTTGGACGCCCATCACCTGGTATCCACATGCTGACTCTACCAGATGCTCCAAGACTGGAGAGACTGTCACTGTGACTGCCCAGCCATCGACCAATCAGTTTACATTGGGGGGGATAGTTGTCCAGCGCAGACAATCGCCACATTGAACATTCTCAAATTTCAGTGTAAAAATATGAGAATACACGCAACACGCCAATCCGCTTCTGTCACCATTCAAAAATTATACTGGTTAGATTGCTGTTCAGCCATTCTGAGAGGGCGCGAGCGCTGCCGTCAGAACTTGTCCCAGCAGCTGAGGGCAAGAGCCAACTAGCCAGAGCCTTTCTTTGACCCGCTGGTTGCACAAGGCCGAAGCCTCGTGACCATCCCTGCCATTAGTTATTTTCAAAGACAGAAGAAACTGGAGCATACACGTTTTTTTACATCCCTTAAGTATTGTTCTTAGTGTAAAAATCCTGTACAAGAGCATGTCATAGGCTATATTTCCACTAAGTATTTTCTCATCCATTAAAAAAAATCTGGTCTTATCAGCTTAATATCTGTTACGTCAAACATCACAGAATTAGAACATCAAACTTATTTTTGGCTGTTGACAGAGTGCGAAGAGCATGCTCTACCTCTGTCATAGGATGCCTCCTCATTTTCGAACTCTCGTAAGTAGTCAAATGCCTCATCATTTACAAAGTCTCTTAAGATAGCCAAGTACGCCACAGAAAAGCTGTAAATAACAGGTTAATACTACATATCACTTTATAAATTCAGTAAGATTGCTGATTTTATTACGATGGACCTCTGTCTCTGTGTATGTGGGAATTGATATTTCGTTAAAAGATCTCGCCACAACTAAAAAACGCCTGATTACTGTTCCAATTCGTAAATCATATCCGTGGAAATCTTGCCCTCGCTTCCGTCCACCCAGCGGCACATCACTGATATCAAATTGCTTGACTAATCAATTAAATTGATCATGAGAGCCCTCTTGCATGGTGAGCAATTTTTTTTCCTGCAATAGAATTACACTCACCAGGTAACTCAAATGGGAAACCCTGGAGAGAAGACGATGCTCTTTTCGAGGAACACTTTTGAGAACAAACATTTGAAGCTGACTGTTGAAGGATTCTACTGCTGCCGACATGCATTTCGCGTAAGGACCATGAAGCTGAGAGCCGAGAATCTGACACTCATATGAAGGCATACCGACAGTCTCCTTTTCTCTCTATTGCGAATGGAATAGGAAAGTAAATGACTAGTAATGATAGAGGGTACCCTCCACCAAACGTCGTGCGATGGCTTGCGAAGTGTGCATACAGTTTTAGATGTAAGATTAGTCTACTGCTTAAGATTTCACTCCATCCATTTATAGGCACATAGAACTCAATGAAGAATGTTTTCTCTTATTTATCGAGAAAACAAAAGACGCAACTTCTGATGCTGATTGTCTGTCAGTAAAAAGTTTTATATTAGTGCCTAATTTTCTCACAGCAGTCACTTCGCGTGACGTTTTTGAGACGTTGTAATATGGTTTGCCAAAAACACTTAGAAGAAGTGGTACACAGCTTATCTCACAACTCGCCTTTCGTCGGAATGTGCTTTACCTGCCATATTCTCACGAATCTTCTAGTCATCGATATACCGCACTTGAACCCAACTGATTTTTACACGTAAGAGATGTCCCGCATCAAGTCACAGACCCCAATAATTCTCTGGATATCCCATTACGTTTCGACAGCACTGCTTCATTACTTGGAAGGCCACCTAGTCCAAATGTCACTTACTACGTAGAGAGGTATCACAACAAGAAAAATAGCACACGGGGTTTGCAGGAAGTGGTATATGCTGCAGTGGGGCGAGAGCAGCTCTGTGGTACTGTTTCACTTACGAGAGTGGGAGCATTGGGATGGGGATGTGCCGTCCGTGATTTCTGTCACCCAATCATTCTAAAATCAACGAAAGGCTCTGAGCACTATGGGACTTAACTACTGTGGTCATCAGTCTCCTAGAACTTAGAACCACTGAAACCTAACTAACGTAAGGACATCACACACATCCATGCCCGAGGCAGGATTCGAACCTGCGACCGGAGCAGTCGCGCGGTTCCGGACTGCGCGCCTAGAACCGCTAGACCACCGCGGCCGGCATCAACGAAAGCTCATTCCGAGATGGTAAATCTCCTCCAATAAGTTTTTCATGCAGTGAATGTGGAATTCAAACTATACAAAAAAAAAAAAACATAAACGATTCGGAACGGAGCGTATGTCCATACGAAGCTTTTTGCTTCAAATAATCGTTCTTCTCATATCACGGAATATTTACCGTTCGTCCTGGGACAACTTCTATTTAAATGTCAATCGATATTCTAATTTTTCTTAACTATCCTTATTGCAATTTCAAGCAAAAATTAAGTATACTTTTTAAAAAATAGACTTCAAAATGGTCAATTTCGTGCCTCATTCGTCCATATCCCAGTCTTCGTTTTGCTGAGAAAATTTAGGCAGAAATTTTAATTTCCAATCACATAGAAGTGTCTCTTTATTGCCTTGGTTATTTTCAAGTAGTTAAACCTTTTCTAGCAAAACTATCCCTCACGCTCGTCAGTCTGGTTCCTCTTTCGTTCATTTCCTGGTCTTTGTTTGTCGATGAAAATTCTGACAAAAATTTTCCTTGTAATCACTAATTGTCTGTCTAGTGCCTAGATTATTTTTAAGGAATAAACTTTTTCTATATTTGACCTCACGCTGGTAGTTTGATACCTCATATGCCCATTTACCACTCTTAATTTGGCTATAAAAAATCGTACAAAAATCCACTGTGTTATTTCTAGAGTTTTGTTTTCACTCCGGTTAAATTTTTAACGTAAAGCAAACTAATTAGCAACGCGTTACAGTTAGAAAACAAGGACAGATTGGAAGAGGATGAAGAAGGAACTTGGGTGTGGTCCTATGCAACAGTTCAGTCTGTTGTTACCTACGCCATGCATTTCTCTCTGTGTAAGACACTCACAAACCAGCCCTGGGAGAAATAATAGCTGAAACCTAGATGGGCACTGTCGAACGAAACTAACATAACAGATACGGGTACATCTTCCCACACCAGAGTTCACCAACTGTAGTGGTTGGCACACGGTGGCGCGTTAGTCTATCGGCAACCTATGAGCAATATTTTTCAGTGAGTAAGAGGTTTGTCGAAAGTGTAGGCCAGTGCAGCAGTTGAACACCATATTTACTGGATAGGTCCGCACATCACGGGAAACATAGGTCTTGTGTTATATTGTTGAACAACAAAATCACAGAGGTCTTAAAGGAACGGCACAGCCACCAGCCTTAACATGTCAGCAATGTAACGGCTGTTGGACAAATTACCGGTAAGGCGAATTGGATGTGGTCGTGCTGTGTACCCAATGTAGCCCCCACACTTTCAAGCCAGGTGCTGGACCTTTTTCACAATGAAAAAATTCAATCTGCTAACATTCGTCCTCCTCAGAACTTCCACACTCCAATTATTTCCATTGTTTACTGTATGTGGAACCGGAACTCGTCTGAAAATATGACATGTTGTGACTCCTGCGTCCAGCGTTGTTTCTGGGCGCACCACTGTGGTACATTTCATGTTAATTTCTCATTTGTTGCATACTTACTTCATGATGTTGTCATTTTAATGGGAACAGTGTAAAATGCGTTTCAGCTAACAGTGTTATTTGGCTTCCACAGATTCTCACACTGTAGTTAGTGTTGTTCGTACGTTATGAGTTACTAATTCGGTGTGCATCTTTTTTATCCCTCTATAAGTCATATTAATTGGCGCTATTTTCCAACCAGTATTTACATGATGGGTCTGATTTCTCTACTTACATCCTAGAGGGCTGAAGCATAGCAATTCTTTAACTTGCTCTGATGAGGCAAATATGACCACCTGCCTAATAAATTGTTTGGCCTTTGCAACGAAATACATCACTGATTCTGCATATCAGGAATCCGACAGTTTGTTGGTAGGTTTGTGGAGGTATGTGGCATTAGATGTCAACCCAGAGGTCATGGCCGGCCGGAGTGGACGAGTGGTTCTAGGCGCTACAGTCTGGAACCGGTCGCAGTTCGAATCATGCCTCGGGCATGGATGTGTGTGATGCCCTTAGGTTAGTTAGGTTTAAGTAGTTCTAAGTTATAGGGGACTGATGACCTCAGAAATTAAGTCCCATAGTGTTCAGAGCCATTTGAACCAGAGGTCATGTAACTCGCGCAAATAATGGGCCTCTGATTTGTGCACTCGGTGATTGCACCCGATAGCGACCAAAATGGATTCCATAGGGTGTATATGAGTCAAATTTGGTCGCCCAGACATCAACGTGACTTCACCATAACGCCCCTCAAACCACTGTAGCACGGTTCTGGCTCCAAGACATGGACAGTTATACTACTGAAGGTGATATCGCCGTCGGGGAAGACATTAACCACGGAGGGATACGGCTGGTTCCCAGCTGTCAGCGTGTCGTCCATTACTACTACAGGTCCCATGCAAGAGCAGGAGAACGTCTTCCACTGCATGCTACTGCTTCCACCAGTCTTTCGAGCCACCGTTCACCTAGATGACGGCGTTTGAGGAGACGACCAGCTACCTCCTGCAGCAAAAATGTGATTCGTCCGAAGAATCAACAAGTTTCCATTGATCGACGGTCGAGCCCCCGAGGTCCAGTATCTACGGCAATCGTAACTGACGATGTCAAGGGGTCAACAGGTGAACACGTAAGGGTGGTCTGCTGCGGAGCTCCTTGATCAACAATGTACTACGAAAGGTGTGCTCCGAAATAATTGTGCATGCACCAGCATTGTGCTTTTTCGGCAGAGATGCTACAGATTACCATCTATCCTCCTTTCAGAGCAGACAAGCCTCTAAACCCCACGTTCGGTGAAGAGTCGTGGACGTCCAACTACCTGGTGGTAGTTTTACTGTCCTTCTACCTCTTGCTGTAGATGTTCATAAAAGTAGCACGTGAACATTCGAACAGTTCCGTCATTTTCGAGATACACGTTCACAGACATTGCTTCATAATCATCTGTCCGTTGTCAAAGTCTTTATCTCAAAGGATTTTCCCATTTGCAGCCGATTTCTTTGCTAGGTTGATCCCCCGTCCGTGTCTGCCCCGTTTACATACTTTCCTTACCGCGTCACGTGACCGCAACGCCACCAGGTGGCATCCAACGTCGCGTCGGGCAGTGGTCATAATTTTTGGCTGGCCAGTATACTAGACGTAAAGTGGAATAATAATTTCACTCTGCAACGGAGTGTGCGCTGATATGGAACTTTCCTGGCAGATTAAAACTGTGTGCCCGACCGAGACTCGAACTCGGGACCTTTGCCTTTCGCGGGAAAGTGCTCTACCAACAGAGCAAGCCAAGCACGACTCAAACCCCGTACTCACTGAGATACTGGCAGAAGTAAAGCTGTGAGGACGGGGCGTGAGTCGTGTTTGGATAGCTCAGTTGGTAGAGCACTTTCCCGTGAAAGGCAAAGGTCCCGAGTTCGAGTCTCGCCCCGGCACACAGTTTTAATCTGCCAGGAAAGTTTTAAACGTACACTCTTCGACATAAAACCCAGCTAACGGCCGGCCACCGCAGAGTCTAAGTCCGTTGCCGACTGCGACATGGGACAGATGAGCTCAACCTAGCAACGCTGTACGCTGCAGCATTTCCTGGAGGAAGTCTGAAAGCTGATGTCCTCAGTATAATTGGTAGAATATCTGTAATTTTCGTCCCTTTCTAACGCACAGATAATAACAGTTCCGACCAATAACATTTTTGAGAAAGATTACTTTTGGAAACTGTCTGCCTCTGGAAGCCGCAAGTAACTGTGATATGCGGGGCGCACTTGCCGGTGCCCGGCTGCGGCTTTTGCGGTAGCACAGCATTCCGTCCGCTGCCTCCGTCACCCTTTGTCGAAAGCGTCAGCTACAGCCCATCCCTTTGGAGAGTATAAAATGCTTCACTATTGTTCAGTAACGCTTCACAAAAAAGCATTCCACGCTCGATAGCAACGGAAGCTAACGACTCGTTTTTACATGACGAGTATACTGTGGTGAAGCAAGCATTCGGACAAGTAACTGGAAGTATGGACTAACTTTCTGGTTGTGTAACCGACTAGCTAACAGCATCTCTGTTTATGTGTTCCCCTCCCTTTTTTAATATCTCCCTGTTTTCACTTCAAGGAGTATTTTCTTCCTTGACTCTCGCGTTTGATTAAAGTAATAAAATTATACACTGAGATGACGGAAGTCATGGGACAGCGATATGCACACATACAGACTGCGGTAGTATCGCGTGCACAAGGTACAAAAGAGCAGTGAATTGGCGGAACTGTCATTTTTACTCAGGTGATCCATATGAAAATGTTTCCGACGTCATTACAGCCGCTCGACGGGAATTAACAGACTTTAAACGCGGAATGGTAGTTGGAACTAGACGCATGTCAGGAATCGTTAGGGAATTCAATACTCCGGTATTGACAGTGTCAAGAGTGTACCGAGCATACCAAATTTCAGGCATTACCTCTCGCCACAGACAACGCAGTGACCGGCGGCCTTCACTTACCGAGTGAGAGTAACGGCCTTTGCGTAGACTTCAAATGTTCGAATGTGAGTGAATTCCTAAGGGACCAAACTGCTGAGGTCATCGGTCCCTAGACTTACACACTACCTAAACTAACTTATGCTAAGAACAAAACACACACCCATGCCCGAGGGAGGACTCGAACCTCCGGCGAAATTTGTCGTTAACGGGCAATGGTAGTTGCCCATCGACGCGAGTCCTTTGGTTACAGCACGATATTACATGCAGCACCTCTCCTGCACCCGTGACCACTTTGGTTGGACCCTAGACGGTGGTCTGGTCAGATGAATCCCGATTTCATTTGGTAAAAGCATGATGCAGATCCCACGAAGCCACGGACCCAAGTTGTCAACAAGGCACGCTGCAAACTGGTGGTGCCTCCATAATGGTGGTGGATGTGTTTACATGGGTTCTCTAGTTCAGCTGAAGCGATCATTGACTTGAAATGGTTATATTCGGTTACTTTGAGGCTATTTTCAGGCATCTTCCCAAACAATGGTATAATTTTTGAAGGTGACAAATCGTCATGTCACTGGGCCACAATTGTTCAAGATTTGTTTGAAGAACATTCCGGGCAATTCGAGCGAATGCTTTGACCTTCCCGATCGCCTCATCGAACATTTATGGGAGCTAACTGATCGGTCTTTTCATGCAAAAAATACTGCACTGCCAATTCTTTTGCAATTATGGACGGCGAAATGGGCTGTATGGCTCAATATTTCTGCATGAGATTTCCAGCGACTTGTTGAGTATATGCCACGACGAGTTGCTGCACTACGCCGAGCAAAAGAAGGTCCGGAACGGCACTAGAAGGTATACCATAACTTTTGTCGCCTCAGTGTAATATTTACGATGTTTGTATTTTGTTGTATATTGTAGTCCCCAAAAGTGATGACCCCGACAATGGCAGAAGATGAGAGAATGAAGAGCAAGAACATTTCGCCTACGAACGTGGATACTGCACCTCCAAGGCAGTCATCGGGTGTTCCAGAAGACCTTCAGACTAGGCCACAACCGGTATGAATTTCCGACCAAGCGCAGGGCACTTCGCGTCGTATGCAGCTCACAGACAATTCCACGGTAAAGCAATATCGCGCCTTCCGTGTCACATAGTATGACAGTCGAACAAGTAACTCGAAGTGTGGACTACCTCTGTGTCTATGTGAAGGACGAGATAACAATGTCTTTGTTTATGTGTCCTCCTTGCATATGTAAGATCTCTCCGTTTCCACTTGAGAAAATATTTTGTTCCTCGAATTTCGCGTTTGATGAAAGTAATAATCTTGTAATATTTACGACGTTGTTATTCAATTAGGCTTTATAATTCCCATAACATTAATATGCAAAACATGAGTATGGTTCAGAATTAACTGTATAGTTTGTGACCCATACTGACTATCACATTATGTTGTTTAATGTTATTCTTAGTGCTTTATATCTCTTTCTTTTCCCCTGTAGAAGCGATTCTTTATGCAAGTTTTTCGTTACGAATTCATATGTTTTCGTCAAGACACAGTGAATAGCTGTGGTGTAATGAGTTCTAGTGGTGTTGTTTGATGTCGTGATTTGATTTCTTATGGTAAATGTATGCGATAAACTGTGTGAATACCTTGCAGTCCATACTCTGTAACAACGCAGGCCACTGCACATTTGAGGCTGATCGAAAGTGATATAGGAAATATTCAATCTGATGTAAACCAACAAAATTTCCCAATTTCGAAGCCGGCCGGGCAGGCCGTGCGGTTCTGGGCGCTACAGTCTGGAGCCGAGCGACCGCAACGGTCGCAGGTTCGAATCCAGCCTCGGGCATGGATGTGTGTGATGTCCTTAGGTTAGTTACGTTTAATTAGTTCTAAGTTCTAGGCGGCTGATGACCTTAGAAGTTAAGTCGCATAGTGCTCAGAGCCATTTGAAACATTTTGAACCCAATTTCGAAACTGCTCAGAATGGAAGGAAGTTGGTAAACTCGTGTCAGCTAACGTCTACAGGGAAGCCTGATTGCTATTAAACAGATTAGGCATAAAGTAACTATATTCATAACTGTTTTCCCGACGTAGTGGTCCTACGTGACGAACAAACCTATGGTTGACGATCGAGTCGAAGTTCTTCGGGGAGTTTGTAAGTTGAAAAAGTTTGGTATTCACAATACAGAAACCTATGACCATTACCACAGTTTAATGACAATGGAGGATGTACTCCACGGGAAGAGGTACGTGGATGATGGGGGAGGTAATTGATGCAGTAATACGCTGGCTCCGACGTCAGCAAGTAAAGTGGTGCCCGTATGGAACGAGATTATGTCGAAAAATAGGGTTCTGTAGCCAAAAAGAGTGAATTATATGGTGTATTGGAATCCTGAATAAAACAAACCTTCTTTGAGAAAAAATGTGTTGCATTACTTATTGAACGCTCCTTGTACTTCAGCTTCGATTTTGGCAATGAGTGAGTGTTCACTGTGGCGATGCCTTCTCTGCATAGTCGTAATGTGCTCACTTTCTAAAACGGTAGCTTCTTTCGAATTTTGTTCCAATTTTTCTGCCAAAACAATATCTTGTCAGTTGCTCTCACTATTATGTTAATTGGGCTTGTATCCACCACAGTTAAGAGACGAACCGTGACACTCTGTGGCACATGTCTCCTCGCAGCCCAGCCCCGCAAGAATAACCATAGCCGTCTGCTTCGCGAGTACCACGTTACAATACTAAAAAAAAAAAAAAAAAAAAAAAAAAAAAAAAAAAAAAAAAAAAAAAAAAAAAAAACTCTGAACAGATTCGGAGCAACTCTCAGTGACACGAATCAGTATTTTGATCATCATCTCAGTATCAAACAAGACGGAGTCATTGAACAAGCTTGTTACTATACGTTACCTATCACGGATATGAAGGTGCAAAACGTATGAACGTGCACAGTGCACATTTGCCTATTTCCTCTGTTTTGTTTCTGCTCCAGTAGTCATTAGTCCAACTTTCTCCTGTAAATCTACAGTTCGATTAATTATACTCTGTGTCATCAATGTATTAGCCTGTTATCCGTGCCGGCCGGGGTGGCCGAGCGATTCTAGGCGCTACAGTCTGGAACCGCGCGACCGCTACGGTCGCAGGTTCGAATCCTGCCTCGGGCATGGATGTGTGTGATGTCCTTAGGTTAGTTAGGTTTAAGTAGTTGTAAGTTCTAGGGGACTGATGACCTCAAAAGTTGAGTCCCATAGTGCTCAGAGCCATTTGATCCATCTGTTATCCGTAATATCTACACGTTTGAAGTATTCCTAATATTCTAGTTGTGTATGACACTAGACCGGACGCAGGTTGCATTCCATTTAAAGTCACCACTGCTTAGTATCTTAGTGTTTAATGACGTCTTGGGCAAGGTCGTTATGCACTCATTTTTATTTGTGTTAAAATAAGTTTTCGTTGCAAGCCAAACAGAATAAGAGAGCATCTCATACGGATTTTTCAGTGGTGTAATCTTCTGTCGGTTTCAAGCTGTCCTTTAGAGTGGCATTTGGTAGCGCAGCTTTACGAGGGCTGGCTGGAGCAGGCTGAGGATACTAGTGTGTACATTATGAGCTGTCCACAAAGTTCTCCATATTTCTAGTGCAACTGAAACTTTGGAATATTCCTGACGATATTTTACACTTAGTACTTGTTCTGTCACTTTGTTTTATTTGTGCTAAGAGATCCAACTAAATTCTCGTAATATTCTCTTTCCATACTAATGGAGTAGTCTGAATAGTCATCGCTTTTACATGATACTGAGATCGTAAATTTAATTTTTCAACCCTAGGAATGCCATTATTACCTTAAATTTAAATTTTTTAGATTTTCATATTGTGAAATGTCTGCAGTAACTACCACCGGAACAATGAGAGAGCACTAAACGGAGGAGTGTCATATTTTCTCTGTGGAGCCTTGTTCGTCTCTTGATCGAAGGCAAGGGTATTTGCTGGTTCAGATCTCGTTAGACTGCCATGTGTATTGCTTCAGTTTCTTTCTCTTTACTCTGAAGCCGGCCGGAGTGGCCGAGCAGTTCTAGGCGCTACAGTCTGGAAACGCGCGACCGCTACGGTCGCAGGTTCGAATCCTGCCTTGGGCATGGATGTGTGTGATGTCTTTAGGTTAGTTAGGTTTAAGTAGTTCTAAGTTCTAGGGGACTGATGACCTCAGAAGTTAAGTCCCATAGTGCTCAGAGCCATTTTTTTAACTCTCAAAATAGCTAGAACGGAATTCAGTAACAAAATGCTAAGGAAACCTTCACATTGCGCCAATTGAACGATTAGCCTATTTCCATTGATTTACTTTTAATCGTCAATCATCTTCATTAATGCAATAAACGTCATTCAAAATGGTTCAAATGGCTCTGAGCACTATGGGACTCAACTGCTGAGGTCATTAGTCCCCTAGAACTTAGAACTAGTTAAACCTAACTAACCTAAGGACATCACAAACATCCATGCCCGAGGCAGGATTCGAACCTGCGACCGTAGTTCCAGACTGCAGCGCCTTTAACCGCACGGCCACTTCGGCCGGCAAACGTCATTCATCATTAGTTTGTTATTGCTACTATTAATATCGTTATTCGTTCATTCGTAAGAGCTTACCAATCACTATTTGGTATCGATTCACATGACAAGTGAATCTGCAAGAACCGAATGTTGCATGTTTCGCCATGCGGAAGACACACATTTACCACAGCGTCTCGTTTCCAGGGTAACAGGAAAATCTCAATAGGAAAAGATGAAATGGGAGGCGGGTGACGCAGGCACAACTCTCCAACAATTACTGTTTATTTAACACCGTGCCAACAGTCGAATTCGTGTTTCAGTATATTACTCAACAATGGAATATATGGTGTAGACTTTGCCCGTGTTTCAGATAGCTACGAATTTGTGACCACGAGTGTGGGTTACCATTTCTCATCTGCTGGACAGTATTACAATTGTAAATGGAAGATTCTGTTCGAAAATTTTGTTTCGCTGCTGTTCGAATGAGTTATGCCAATGGATAAATTAGGGTTTCTTCTTGCTTTTGTATAGACAGCTACGTAAACAAACATGGAAATTTCGGGTAATCAAGTGTGTGTTTCACTTGTGACATTCGATTTGGAATACAATTCGTAAGCCATCTGGCAATCTCGATCCAGTATTTCGTGGGAACAGGCGTAATGGTTGCTTAACGAATACCAAAGCAACAACACAAAAATTCTCTGGAACGATACGAATGAACCGTCAGTGTCATGGATTTGGATTCATTTAGTCATTTAGGGACTAGAAAATGAGGAAAGAGTACGAAATCAAGGAACAACCTAGCCAGTATTCAGTATATGTATATATATCATGGTAAAAAACATACGAAGGCGCAGAATTACACATTGTCCCAATATGCAGTTCTGTTCCTGTGTTAACGAACATAATTTACAGTTTCTTCTCTTCTGGAACCTGAAATGAACTGATTACTGCATGGCATCGAACATTTAGTTAACAGCGTTCCTCCTTGCTTCCATCCCCATCAATACACTTCTGGAAATTCTATTTGTATGTGGCACACGACAGCATTTAGTCGATTTCGAGGTACACAGAGTTTGATAGCTTACTGTTTCGCGACATATGGGAGAAGGCCGATTCCCAATTACTTTTCATTCCATTGACATTAGTTTCCGTTGGAACGAATCAAAACAAGAGTTTTATTCGTTTGTGTTTTGGCGACACTGTAATTGTTATGGAAAAGTGTCGTCGTAACTGCCGTCTGCGTCACGTCTGCTGTGCAGCGACTTACGTTAATTTAAATATTAACTGTATTTTTCTTACTTGTCACTTCTTCTTCCGTGTGTTTTTGCATTTAGGAAGCTTTAATTGTCGAGTGCTAGTAACAGTGTTCCATAGATTTCGTGTTTGTTTTGAATACAGTCAGAGAGAGTCCCTTTAGTCAGCCATAGTGCCAGTAGTGCTAGTGTTTGTTTTCAATACAGTCCAGAGACAGATAGTGCTATTTTCATTGTTTTCTACAAGAAGTGTCTAGTAACCACAGTTTAGTCAACTATCATCCGCCATTAGTGAATTACCAATCTAGTTAGAAGTTGATTAACTCTCTACAGTAAATTGATTTCTTAGAATGGATAGGACGCAGGAGGAGCTGGCCACTGTTCGCGAACAGCTGAACGTGTTGATGGCCGCGGTCAGCCGTCTTCAGGCTGCTGCCTCGTAGTGTAGCGGTAGTGGGGGGGTCTGGTGCGTCGCATGGTACACCCAAGGTGTTACATGTTTCACTAACTGTCCCTGCTGTCGAGACATCTTCGCGGGTACCGGGCGCGGTTGGGCCACCCTCTCCCCAAGGGGAGTGGCAGGTTCAGCGGCGTTCGTGGCGCACGAAGCGGAGGGTCAATGTGGAGGCTGGCCGTGTGGCATCCCCCGCTCTGCCTGTGAGTGGACATGTGGCCGCTCCTTCAGCAAGGTCCAAGCAGGCACACAGGGGGAGGGGTTTATTAGTTATTGGGAGCTCCAACGTTAGGCGGGTGATTGAGCCCCTTAGGGAAAAAGCGGTAAGGTGGGGTAAGAAGGCCAGTGTTCACTCTGTCAGCTTGCCGGGGGGTCTCATCCGAGATGTGGTGGAGGCCCTGCCGACGGCGATAGAGAGCACTGGGTGCATCCGACTGCAAATTGTTGCTCATGTCGGCACCAATGACTCCTGCCGTCTGGGTTCAGAGGTTATCCTCAGTTCGTACAGGCGGTTGGCGGAGTTGGTGAAGGCGGAAAGCCTCGTTCGAGGGGTGGAATCTGAGCTAACTATTTGTAGTATCGTTCCCAGAACCGATCGCGGTCCTCTAGTTTGGAGCCGAGTAGAAGGCTTAAACCAGCGGCTCAGACGATTCTGCGGAGATCTGGGGTGCAAATTTCTCGACCTCCGCTATCGGGTGGACAAATGTAGGGTCCCCCTGAATAGGTCAGGCGTGCACTACACGCAGGAAGCGGCTACAAGGGTAGCGGAGTACGTGTGAAGTGCACATGTGGGCTTTTTTTGGTTAGAGAATTCCCTCCCTAGGCCCGACAAGACGCCTCTTGAGACGCGGCAAGGTAGGAGTAGGCAAAATGCAACAGGGAATAACAATATTAACGTGCTAATAGTAAACTGCAGGAGCGTCTATAGAAAGGTCCCAGAACTGCTCTCATTAATAAACGGTCACAATGTCCACATAGTACTAGGGACAGAAAGTTGGCTGAAGCCAGATGTAAACAGTAATGAAATTCTAAACTCAGATTGGAATGTATACCACAGAGACAGGCTGGGCAGTGAAGGGGGAGGCGTGTTTATAGCGGTAAGAAGTGCAGTAGTATCGAAGGAAATTGACGGAGATCCGAAATGTGAAATAATTTGGGTGAAGGTCACGGTTAAAGCAGGCTCAGACATGGTAACTGGATGTCTCTATAGGCCCCCTGGCTCAGCAGCTGTTGTGGCTGAGCACCTGAAGGATAATTTGGAAAATATTTCGAGTAGATTTCCCCAACATGTTATAGTTCCGGGTGGAGATTTTAATTTGCCAGATATAGACTGGGGGCTCAAACGTTCATAACGGGTGGCACAGACAAAGAATCCAGTGAAATTTTTTTAAGTGCTTTATCTGAAAACTACCTTGAGCAGTTAAACAGAGAACCGACTCGTGGCAATAACATATTAGACCTTCTGGTGACAAACAGACCCGAACTATTTGAAACAGTTAAAGCAGAACAGGGAATTAGCGATCATAAAGCGGTTAGTGCATCGATGATTTCAGCCGTAAATAGAAATATTAAAAAAGGTAGGAAGATTTTTCTGTTTAGCGAAAGTGACAAAGAGCAGATTTCAGAGTACCTGACGGCTCAACACAAAAGTTTTGTTTGAAGTACAGATAGTGTTGAGAACCAGTGGACTAAGTTCAAAACCATCGTAAAATATGCGTTAGATGAGTATGTGCCAAGCAAGATCGTAAGAGATGGAAAAGAGCCACCGTGGTACAACCGAGTTAGAAACTGCTGCGGAAGCAAAGGGAACTTCACAGCAAACATAAACATAGAAAACGCCTTGCAGACAAACAAAAATTACTCGAAGCGAAATGTAATGTGAGAAGGGCCATGCGAGAGGCGTTCAATGAATTCAAAAGTAAAGCTCAATGTACTGACTTGGCAGAAAATCCTAGGTCAAAGCGGTAGGTGGATCAAAACAAAATGTCCAGACACTCTGTGACCAAAATGGTACTGAAACAGAGAATGACAGACTAAAGGCCGAAATACTAAATGTCTTTTTCCAAAGCAGTTTCACAGAGGAAGACTGCACTGTAGTTCCTTCTCTAAATTGTCGCACAGATGACAAAATGGTAGATATAGAAATAGAAGACAGAGGGATAGAGAAACAGTTAAAATCGCTCGAAAGTGGAAAGGCCGCTGGACCTGATGGGATACCAGTTCGATTTTACACTGAGTACGCGAAAGAACTTGGCCCCCTTCTTGCAGCGGTGTACAGTAGGTCTCTAGAAGAGCGTAGCGTTCCAAAGGATTGGAAAAGGGCACAGGTCATCCCCGTTTTCAAGAAGGGACGTCGAACAGATGTGCAGAACTATAGACCTATATCTCTAACGTCGATCAGTTGTAGAATTTTGGAACACGTATTATGTTCGAGTATAATGACTTTTCTGGAAACTAGAAATCTACTCTCTAGGAATCAGCATGGGTTTCGAAAAAGACGATCGTGTGAAAGCCAGCTCGCGCTATTCGTCCACGAGACTCAGAGGGCCATAGACACGGGTTCCCAGGTAGATGCCGTGTTTCATGACTTCCGCAAGGCCTTCGATACAGTTCCCCACAGTAATTTAATGAACAAAGTAAGAGCATGTGGACTATCAGACCAATTGTGTGATTGGATTGAAGAGTTCCTAGATAACAGAACGTAGCATGTCATTCTCAATGGAGAGAAGTCTTCCGAAGTAAGAGTGATTTCAAGTGTTCCGCAGGGGAGTGTCGTAGGACCGTTGCTATTCACAATATACATAAATGACCTTGTGGATGACATCGGAAGTTCACTGAGGCTTTTTGCGGATGATGCTGTCGTCTATCGAGAGGTTGTAACAATGGAAAATTGTACTGAAATGCAGGAGGATCTGAAGCGAATTGACGCATGGTGCAGGGAATGGCAATTGAATCTCAATGTAGACAAGTGTAATGTGCTGCGAATACATAGAAAAAAAGATCCCATATAATTTAGCTTCAATATAGCAGGTCAGCAACTGGAAGCAGTTAATTCTATAAATTATCTGGGAATACGCATTAGGAGTGACTTAAAATGGAATCATCATATAAAGTTGATCGCCGGTAAAACAGATGCCAGACTGAGATTCATTGGAAGAATCCTAAGGAAATGCAATTCGAAAACAAAGAAAGTAGGTTACAGTACGCTTGTGCGCCCACTGCTTGAATACTGCTCAGCAGTGTTGGATCCGTACCAGATAGGGTTGATAGAAGAGATAGAGAAGATCCAAGGGAGAGCAGCGCGCTTCGTTACAGGATCAATTAGTAATCGCGAAAGCGTTACGGAGAAGATAGATAAACTCCAGTGGAAGACTCTGAAAGAGAGACACTCAGTAGCTCGGTACGGGCTTTTGTTGATGTTTCGAGAACATACCTTTACCGAGGAGTCAAGCAGTATATTGCTCCCTCCTACGTATATCTCGCGAAGAGATCATGAGGATAAAATCAGAGAGATTAGAGCCCACAAAGAGCCATACCGACAATCCTTCTTTCCACGAACAATACGAGACTGGAATAGAAGGAAGAACAGATAGAGGTACTCAAGGTACCCTCCGCTGCACACCGTCAGGTGGCTTGCGGAGTATGGATGTAGATGTAGGTGCAGAAACTATGTACCTCAATATTCCATATGCCATATTACTTCATGAGCGGAAGCTAATATCACTAGCTTTGCTATGCCTGCGCTGAAATTACGCGCACCAGCGTTAACAACACCTAAATGATTAAAAAAATGAGATACTCTTGATTAAACCTAATTGAATGTCTTAAATATAGATTCCCTGGAAGCCTACTTTAGGAAGTACATGGAGAGAATCCTGCAGAAATAACAAGTGTTCTCGCGACTCCTCTCTGAGACGCCATATAAGACGAGCACGACAAGCATTTGGCTACATACTGCCTCTCTCATAGCTAAGAATTGCCAACCATGTTGGAAATATTTGTCAACCCTCTTACAATGCACTTATTTCGCATGTGCTCCTGAACTGTTCCGCTAAAATCACTTGCCATTCCCTTTCTACTTCGATGACTGATGCTGCATAATCCTCATACAATATGAGACACTAAGAGGAAATTTAATTTTTGGACTTCAAGGATGCCCTACCTAACATACGTTAACAACAGTTCTTACTATTAACGTTGCGTTATGAGGCTCAGCGACCAATGTTATGATGAATGAGAGCTGTTTGCATCTGTGTCTCGTTAGCTAAATGGCTCCACACATGACTCTTGATTAGAGTTATATAACCACAATAGGCTGTCGTAGACTACGGTAGTTTTCCTAGTACCTTCGGTCAGTTAAGATCGTAACCGCGTTACCTGTGCATTAGGTGTATTGCTTACATATTGGCCGTTATCTCAATTCGATCGTTTTGATTGCCTATGCATTCAGTTTCTCACTAGACTCCCAGAAACTGGAAGCGATGAACCATCTAGAAAGTGAGTGAAGATATATAAAGGTCCGTGTAACCTACAGAACATTTTTGGTCTACATAGTTACATATCTATCTGTTACTTACAAATAAATAGTTTTTGTAGAGGGACTGAAATTGTCGGTATTTAATTCAGATTTTATTCCGAGGTTGGTCATTCGTAAATGGAAACAGAGTTATGTTGTAATACAAATAAAAAGACAACACAGATTTCTCACAAAGTGCTAGAAAACACAATTTCCTAAAACAAGCCAAAAATTAAAAAAAACTCAAAACAAAATGATGGAAATTTCTTTCGAATACGTCGTTAAGCTTACTTAAAACATGATTTGCTGTTCATAAATCATTTTCGCACATATCAATAATAACAGGAGCTCTTGCCCCTGAATATGATGAAGAGCTTTCTATAATGTACAAAAAAAGTTTTTTTATGTTTGTGGCTGTAAACTTGACTTGCATCGAGAGTAATATCTTTCGTTAAATGAAAGCGCAGGATTTAAGCGCTCAACTAAATTTTTTTAATTATGAAATGCAATGTATATTTTGCGAGTGTGTAAAATGTACAGTGGACTAACACTGAACGATGTCCGATTCTAATTACGTGCAAACTAACAAACAGGCAAAAAACAAAGAGAAGTCGTTGACTGCCAGTTTCTGTCTCCAGATTTATTTATGTTTCTTTCCCTACCAATGCTACCAACGCTACCGCTAATTCTGCCATTTCCTACGTCATTTACATATTGTACCAAAATGACCGAACCGTAGTTTTGGTAAAGGGCAACTCCACTTTTGATGCAAGGGCCTCGCGAGTTCTTAGATCTAATTGCTATGCAGACCGGTGCACTCTAAGTCATTCGTTTCCGTTTTATGTAACAGACCTGTTAATTGCTAGAAGATAGTCTTTAACAAAATCTGAAGGAAAGCTTTACACATTAAGCCTTCTCACAGGCCCAACTAAGTGAGCTGTGTTATTTTTCATGGATGTCTGCTTTATGAATACAAAGTGCTTCACTATACAAACGTCTCCGAACTATGTGGACATGTGTCCGGAAACGTTTAATTTCCATGTTAGAGCTCATTTTAGTTTCGTCAGTATGTGCTGTACTTCCTCGATTCACCGCCAGTTGGCCCAATTGAAGGAAGGTAATGTTGACTTCGGTGCTTGTGTTGACATGCGACTCATTGCTCTACAGTACTAGCATCAAGCACATCGGTACGTAGCATCAACAGGTTAGTGTTCATCACGAACGTGGTTTTTCAGGCAGTGCAATGTTTACAAATGCGGAGTTGGCAGATGCCCATTTGATGTATGGATTAGCACGGGGCAATAGCCGTGGCGCGGTACGTTTGTATCGAGACAGATTTCCAGAACGAAGGTGTCCCGACAGGAAGACGTTCGAAGCAATAGATCGGCGTCTTAGGGAGCACGGATCATTCTAGCCCATTACTCGCGACTGGGGAAGACCTAGAACGACGAGCACACCTGCAATGGATGAGGCAATTCGTCGTGCAGTTGACGATAACCCTAATGTCAGCGTCAGAGAAGTTGCTGCTGTACAAGGTAACGTTGACCACGTCACTGTATGGAGAGTGCTACAGGAGAACCAGTTGTTTCCGTACCATGTACAGCGTGTAGAGGCACTATCAGCAGCTGATTGGCCTCCACGGGTACACGGGTTCATCCAACAATGTGTCAATCCTCGTATCAGTGCAAATGTTCTCTTTACGGATGAGGCTTCATTCCAACGTGATGAAATTGTAAATTTTCACAATCAACACGTGTGGCCTGACGAGAATCAGCACGCAATTGTGCAATCACGTCATCAACACAGATTTTCTGTGAACGTTAGGGCAGGCATTGTTGGTGCTGTCTTGATTGGGCCCCATGTTCTTCCACCTACGCCCAATGGAGCATGTTATCATGATTTCATACGGGATACTCTACCTGTGCTGCTAGAACATGTGCCTTTACAAGTACGACACAACATGTGGTTCATGCACGATGGAGCACCTGCACATTTCAGTCGAAGTATTCGTACGCTTCTCAACAACAGGTTCGGTGATCGATGGATTGGTAGAGGCGGACCAATTCCATGGCCTCCACGCTCTCCTGACCTCAACCCTCTTGACTTCCGTTTATGGGGGCATTTGAAAGTTCTTGTCTGCGCAACCCCGATACCAAATGTAGAGACTCTTGGTGCTCGTATTGTGGACGGCTGTGATACAATACGCCATTCTCCAGGGCTGCATCAGCGCATCAGGGATTCCTTGCGACGGAGGGTGGATGCATGTATCCTCGCTAACGGAGGACATTTTGAACATTTCCTGTAACGAAGTGTTTGAAGTCACGCTGGTACGTTCTGTTGCTGTGTGTTTCCATTCCATGATTAATGTGGTTTGAAGAGAAGTAATAAAATGAGCTCTAACATGGAATGTAAGCGTTTCCGGACACATGTCCACAAAACATATTTTCTTTCTTTGTGTGTGAGGAATGTTTCCTGAAAGTTTAGCCGTACCTTTTTGTAACACCCTGTATTTACTGTAAAAATTCAAACCACAACAGTAAAACTCATTACACCACGTTTGCTCACTGTGACTTGACGAAAACATACGAATTATTTACGTAAATAATTACGTTAAGAATCGAAACTAAAAAGAAAAGAAACGATTTATTTAGCATTAAGCATAACATTAATCATCGTAATAAGTTTATCAGATTACATCACTAAATATATAATAAATTTGAGCTATACTCATGTCTTGCATATTAGTGTAATACAGTACTCATCGTATAAGAAATGGTCGTCTACCTCCGTTGCTGTCGAGCCTGAAATTCAAATCTAAGCCATTTTTTGTGGAGCATACCTAAACAACAGTAAAGCATTTTCGACTCTCCAACGCGATTAGCAACTGACGCTTTCGACAAACGTCGAGGGAGCGCAGCGTTGCAGCTGCAGCCGCTGCCGAGAGCCAGCAATTGAACAGAATTTTCATTACTAGTGTGTCAGAAAGGGGAAAAAAATGTATTTCACACAGGACTTATAGCTCGTCAATGCAAACAAGACCAGTAACTACTGCCTACCATTTCATAATAATGTATTAAGTCAAATCGCAGTACAGATCATATTCCGTAAGAACATGAAGCGGCATAACACCAAATCAGAAGTGACAGTGCCCTGCAATCTCTCATCTTCATGTGGGAATAAATATACTGTGAAGCAGTAGTCAGAATGCCTAACTCCTTGAACAGATGTCCGAGAGATGATCGCAGGTGAGCACCATATATTATTCTTCCAGCAGATTTTTGGGCAATGAAGACACTCTTTCTTAAAGATGAGTTGCCCCAGAACATTATTTCATATGACTGTACTGAACGAAAATAAGCAAAATCTGTCAACTTACTGATTTCTTTCTCCCCAAAATTTGCTAAATTCTAAGTGCAAATGTGGCTGAACTAAGTTGTTTTAGGAGTTCCAAAATGTGTTTTTTCCCAATTTTAATTCTCATCAGTATCGACAGCTAAGAATTTTGAAGTTTCCACACTATGTATTCATCACCATGTGTTACACTTACCACCAGTGCAGTACCCGTAGAGCTGCAAAACTGAATTTGATGTGTCTTCGTGAAATTCATGGTGAGACCACTCGCACATAACCAGTCAATAATACTTCTGAGAACTTTGTTCACCATTTCTTCCATTTCTGTACATATACAGGAAGTGATTACTATATCGCTGTCATCTGCAAAAGGAACTAATTCTATTTGTTGTACATTAGGCGATAGATCATTTACTGTGCATATATGAGAAACAACAGTGGACCTGGGCATTGGGGAACCCCATACGTAATTTCTCCCCAGTCAGAATTATGTCCCTGGATGCTGTTGATTGAGTTACTACTAAGTACAACTTTCTGCATTCTTTTGGTTAGATAGGACATGATCCAGTGGTTGGCTATACCATCAATCCCATAAAACTTCAATTTATCTAGGAGTATACTATGATCCACACAATTAAATGCCTTGGATAGGTCACAGAAAATACCTACCGGTGCTATTTTGTTATTCAATGCTCGTAATATCCTGTGCTTGAACATATAAATGGCATTCTCAGTAGAACAACCCCTCTGAAACCAAACTGTGATTTATGCAGAGTTTATTGTTTCAGATTTTAGAAATTTTCAGCTTCAGTTACTTCCCTTAACACCGAATATGCCGCATTTTACAGTTACTAGTCCCTTTTAGTGGATCTCATTTATTATTTATTTACTTCAGCCGTTATTTCTTTATCAGTGGTGCTCAGTGTTTACCGACTGTCATTTTCACATCTAGAATTACTGCTGCAAATTACTTCTCATATTTTCTTGTGAGACGTCATTCAGGTATAGCCATTTTAGGGAATCATTCTTACTCACTAGGAAAACGTTACAAACTGATAGCTTATGCACAACATGAAGACATATATTCCTTGCTTACTATGATAGGACAGAAGAAAGAATGAAGCTTGAAAGGGAAATAAATGATTACGTGGTGATAGTAACAGTGTGAGGTAAATCCCGGCACACTCGTTCGCCTCTGTATCCCTAAAATGATGCTGCGTTTGTTTCGCCACAATGTGTTAAAGACGGTAGTATTTGTATCTGTTCCAGTACCGGTTTGTTAAAGGGAGTGACTTGCGCTGCCTCCCAATCATGGGGCACATATCTCTTCTCATGGAATCTGTGGTAGATCGTAATCAATAGCGGAGCTACTTGATTCGAAAATTACGTACAGAACTTTACAGGACCTCCGTAGGACTCTGGGGGTCTTACTAGGTTTCAGTGAATCTTACCAACCAAACTCGAAGTAAACCACGAATGGTAATAACGAGGTGTACGACTGTGTGACGTACACTCTTTGAAATAAAACGTGGTCGACCACCGGGCGCCGCAGATTCAAAGTACACACTGATTGAGACATAGGACAAATAAAATGACCGTAGTGAATCCGGCTATCTGCGCCAATCTGCACAATCTGGCAGCAGTGTAGGCTGCGAAAGTTTCTGGAAGAAGTTTTACTATCTGTTCGAGGAGCTACACTACGTTTACGCCCGTGGTCACGCGGTAAACAGCACATCGTCTGAATGCACGTTTTGCGTTCGAAACCGCACGTTTCCTAAATTTTTACAGCGCCGAGCTGTGGAGGAGGCGAGCAGAAAGGAAGAAGCCACCCTTGTACTGGCACTTCGCTAGTAAAGAACTGCAGGCCTGTACCTAAATGGTGAGACTTGGGTCCTTTGCTAGTGTGCCACTTAGAGACTGTGTCAGCCACCTTCTGAATCATCAGAGGTGCTGCTTATATCATCATGCTCACAACGAGTGAAGTGTGGGTGTACTTATTTGTCTTGAGTCGGCTGTCTAAACATTTGAAGTATTCCGTCACACACAGTCGTGGCACGGAGTCAAATTGGTTTGGTAGAACAGCAGACAGGTCCATCAGCACAATGCAAACCACTGGGGTTTCAGAAGCTCATAGGAAAGCACCTGCCTTCCAAATTAACCGCGACTTCAATCACTGAACACATTGTGATGTGCCACCTTGACCAACAGGAGGGCAATGTCACTGCTGCGGTGTAGGGCTCTAATATATGTTTCTCAGCACCCTGTTCTTTTGAACCATATTTTTCTTTTTGAATTGTAGAGTATAGATGCTTGGTGGTAGCGTAGTTTTGTGCCATAACCCGGATTCACGTGTATGAAGTCAGTTAAAGCGATTAGTGTTCTGGTTAGTGTCGTGTGTCGATCCCCAGGTGATCACTTTGTACGCCATAGACCCCGTGTTAGTGAAAGCGTTTGTTAAATAAAAAAAATGTTTCTGTAATGTTTCTTTCTTCATTTTTGTTGTCTTGTAATGTTAAGAATGAATAAATCTAGTGTCATTTAGATCACAGCGTCTCCCTGAGTTCTGATTAACAGATCCTTCCCATTTTATTATTACAGTCTAGCTTAGAAACAAAAGTAGAAACTTTTCATTTAACGTCCCCTGCCAGGGTCTCTTACTTTATTAACGAAAGTCTTTCAAAGTTTGTTGTAAATAATCCACTACAGTTCAAAAGGAACAGTGAGGTACATGATTACAACACTAGAAGAAAAAATGACATTCATTACTCAAAAATAAGGTTGTATTTAGTGCAGAAACGGGTGCACAATGCTGCAACAAAATTTTTTTATCACTGACCCAGTGATACAAAATGTCTAGCCGGCCGCTGTGACCGTGCGGTTCTGGCGCTGCAGTCCGGAACCGCGGGACTGCTACGGTCGCAGGTTCGAATCCTGCCTCGGGCATGGGTGTGTGTGATGTCCTTAGGTTAGTTAGGTTTAAGTAGTTCTAAGTTCTAGGGGACTTATGACCTAAGATGTTGAGTCCCATAGTGCTCAGAGCCATTTGAACCATTTGAACCAAAATGTCTAATAGAAAGGTAAAATTTGAAAATAAATTTAAAAAATTTCTCCCTGACAACTCCTTCTGTTCCATAGAAGAATTTCTCTCTTTGTCATGTGTAAAAGGTGGTGGACAGGAATTTCTAACTCAATCTGTGTATCGTGTTTTCATTTCAGGAACAAAAATAATTATATGGTGATGTTTAGTGAGCAAATAGATGTACAAATTAATTTGCAATATGAATGTAAAATGGCTCATTCCACATCATGACGATTTAATGGGCAAAATGATCCATGGAACATGAAAGTAACTAACTAAATGACTAAGAATTTTGAGTAGGAAGTAAGGTCGTCCGAAGGTAAGGGAGAGTAATAAAATGGTGCCACTAGAGGCAAGCCAAAGCGTTTCGATATTAATTAAAGGAGATGTGAGGAAGTGGTGTGAGGATCACACCAAAAGTATATACAGGGTGAGTCACCTAACGTTACCGCTGGATATATTTCGTAAACCACATCAAATACTGACGAACCGATTCCACAGACCGAACGTGAGGAGAGGGGCTAGTGTAATTGTTTAATACAAACCATACAAAAATGCACGGAAGTATGTTTTTTAACACAAACCTAGGTTTTTTTAAATGGAACCACGTTAGTTTTGTTAGCACATCTGAACATATAAACAAATACGTATTCAGTGCCGTTTGTTGCATTGTAAAATGTTAATTACATCCGGAGATATTGTAACCTAAAGTTGACGCTTGAAACCGCAAACGTTCAGTTGCGTGTTGTAACAAACACGGGCCACGGTCGGCGAGCAGCATCTGCAGGGACATGTTTACTATGACGACCGTGTTTACGAGTGTGGCTGTAGTGCACTGTTGTGGTTTGGTGTAGCTGTCGCAGTGTCCACATGTAGCGCTTGCTGCTATTGTTATTCTGCACTCGTCTCCGCACTGTAGTGCACTGTTTTGGTTTGGTCTAGCTGTCGCAGTGTCCACATGTAGCGCTTGCTGCTATTGTTATTCTGCACTCGTCTCCGCACGCAGACCAACTGTAGTACACCGTGTTACCAGACGTCTGTGATAGTGTAGTGTTGTAGGAACTGCGACCATGGTGTATTCGAACTCTGAAAAGGCGGAGATGATACTCATCTATGGTAGCTGAAGCCTACAGGGTGTATGCAGAACGGTACCCGGACCAGAGCATCCAACGTGCCGCACATTGCAAAACATCTACCGCCAACTGTATGCAACAGGTATGGTCGTAGCACGCAAACGGGTCCGTAACAGGCCCGTCACAGGAGAAGCGGGTGCAGTTGGTGTGTTAGCTGCTGTTGCAATGATCCCACACATGAGTACACGGGACATTGCGAGAGCCGGTGGACTGAGTCAAAGTAGTGTCATGCGCATACTGCATCGTCACCGCTTTCACCCGTTTCATGTGTCGCTACATCAGCAATTACATGATGATGACTTTAATCATCGAGTGCTATTCTGTCAATGGACATTAACAGAGAATGGGTTGCAGTTCTACCTGTTTACCGATGAAGCGGGTTTCACAAACCACGGGGCAGTGAATCTACGGAACATGCATTACTGGTCAGTGGACAATCAAAAAAATAGTTCAAATGGCTCTGAGCACTATGGGACTCAACTGTTGTGGTCATTAGTCCCCTAGAACTTAGAACTACTTAAACCTAACTAACCTAAGGACATCACACACACCCATGCCCGAGGCAGGATTCGAACCTGCGACCGTACCAGCAGCGCGGCTCCGGACTGGAGCGCCTAGAACCGCACGGCCACCGCGGCCGGCTCCGTGGACAATCCTCGCAGGCTCAGACAGGTAGAGCAACAGCAACCGTGGACTGTAAATGTATGGTGCGGAATCATTGGCGACCACCTCATTGGTCCCCACTTCATTGCAGGGGCCCAAACAGCTGCAACATACATCGCGCATCTACAGAATGATCTGCCAACGTTGCTCGAAAATGTCCCACTGGAAACGCGTCGACGTACGTGGTATCAGCATGATGGTGCACCTGCACATCCCGCAATTAACACTAGGCTGTCCCTTGACAGGATGTTCGACGGGCGTTTCATAGGACGTGGAGGACGCATAAATTGGCCAGCCCGTTCTCCTGATCTTACACCTCTGGACTTCTTTCTGTGGAGTACGTTAAAGGAGAATGTGTACCGTGATGTACCTACAACCCCAGAGGATATGAAATAACGTATTGTGGCAGCCTGCGGCGACATTACACCAGACGTACTGCGGCGTGTACGACATTCATTACGCCAGAGATTGCAATTGTGTGCAGCAAATGATGGCCACCACAATGAACATCTATTGGCCTGACATGTCGGGACGCACTCGATTCCACCCCATAATTGAAAACGGAAACCACGTGTGTACGTGTACCTCACACCTCATGGTAATGTACATGTGCGTCAGTGAAAAAGACCAATAAAAAGGTGTTAGCATGTGGACGAAATGTGCTGTTCCAGTCTCTTCTGTACCTTAGGTCCATCACCGTTCCCTTTGGATGCCTACGTAATGCGGTGCTCTCCGATACACACAATCGAACAGCGGAGGAGTGGTACTCAAGCGTTAACTTTAAGTTACAATATCTCCGGATGTAATTAACATTTTAAAATGCAACAAACGGCACTGATTACGTATTTGTTTATATGTTCAGATGTACTGACAAAACTAACGGGGTTCCATTTAAAAAAACGTACGTTTGTGTTAAAAACATACTTCCGTGCATTTTTTTATGATTTGTATTAACCAATTACACTAGCCCCTCTCCTCACGTTCAATCTGTGGAATCGATTCGTCAGTATTTGATGTGGTTTACGAAATATATGCAGCGGTAATGTTAGGTGACTCACCCTGTATAAATAATGAGGTCAGTAGGCTGATGCAGATAAAAAGAAGGACAGAGGCGTCAAAATAAAGGGGTAGATGTAAATAGAGAGAAATAGGTGTAATGAAGTCAGTAGGCTGACATATATGGTACAATAGTGAAAAATTGATGAGTAATTGTCATGTTTTAGATACGTGTAATGTTACTGAAGGCAGATGGTCAATTAACGGATAAATACAGACAACAACACAGATAAACGAATTTATTAAGAAATGCAGATTGTAGAGTGCTGGTATGTTATAATAAAAACTGCTTTTTAATTATGTGTGTGACAAATCAAAATATCTACTGTCGAATAAATGACAAGCACATCAATCCATACGATTAGTGAGACACATGAAGATAGAGCTTACAAATGTTAGTCAACTTTCTAAGTAAAGCAACATTTAAAGTAATAAAGTAGATTGCAAACTAGTCCAAAATGTGACTATAGAAAAACCTATGTTGACTTTAAGAGCGTAAATAAAATATGTTGGAAAACGCCATAAAATACTTCCCCCCCTTGACCTCAAATGATTTAGTGAAAGTGCTTCTTATGGACGCTCACAGAGGTGTCTATGATTGTAATTGAGCAAGTGAATACTGAGAAGTGAATCGTTTTGTGAGCTTCTCTTTCAAGTAAAGACTGATGAATCAAAATCACAAGAAGTATATCATGTTTCTATGTAATTTATGTATATGACTAGTAAAAATCCATTATATATATATATATATATATATATATATATATATATATATATATACGTTATATATATACGTTATATATATATATATATATATATACGTTAATTTTATGTGTGTAGTATTAAGGAAAAAATTTCTAAAATAAATTTCATTTAAGAGAGGTCGTCTGTAGTAACATCACTTGTTTCTAATAGTTAATTTTGTTAAAAAATCAATGTTTTTACGAAAATAAGTAGGAGGTGATGTGGCGAAGCAAATGCTGTTTCATTTGAGAGATACAGAGGCGAGCAAATGTGTTCGGACTCATCACAGTTCACTGCTACCAGGGCCACGTCATCATAACTCGCCTGCACGAAGCATATAAAGTATTGTGCAATAATCTAAGGATGAAATTAAAAACTGTAGTAGCTTTTCCATAGTTTGACAATATATGCATCAGAATATTAATGTTAAAATTGTTAGATCTCAGAATGATCAGAAGAATATGTTTCACAAAATACATTCTTTAAAAAAAAAAGCAAGTGGCGCTAAATTATAAAGCTAGAAAGCGAAAAATTGTTCAGAATGTGCAAATGTGCAAATGTATGTCACAATCAACTGCTACATGTCTCATCTCAATGGGAGCAACATTTTAGACAAAATCAGCGTTTTTACGAAAAATTGAAGGCGCTAACTCTTAGACTCAGAAATATGAAAATTCGTATGAAGCTTTCGTTTGACAGAAAACCATTACCTATACGACCCCATTAAGCTACCCCTAGAAGTTTCCGAGTAATTTACTAAAAACCAAATATGAAACAAAAGGGTCCTTATTTGTAGTACACGGAAGAGCCAAAGAAATGGTACTCATGCCTAATATCGCGTAGGGGTCCCGCGAGCACGCGGAAGTGCCGCAACACGACGTGGCGTGCACTCGACTAATATCTAAGGCAGTGCTAGACTGGATTGAAATCATTAATACTGCATGGCTGTCCATGAATCTGTAAGAGTAAGAGTGGGTGGAGGTCTCTTCTGAACACCACGTTACAAAGAATCCCAGTTATGCTCAATAATGTTTATGCCTGGGGAGTTAGGTGACCAGCGGAAGTGTTTAAACTCAGAAGAGTGTTCCGGGAGCCACTCTGTAGCAGTTCTGGATGTGTGGGTGTAGGGAAGCAGCCTACTCACGCTGTTGTAAATTCACATCAGTTTCCATTGTGTGCCAGCCAGTCTGCTGTAACTAGCTCTGACGTCATAAATGTTGCGCAATACCTTAAAAATCAAGCAAATGAACTAAAACTTTTCTAGCATGTCAGAAATAATTCTAAATTAATGTGTGTTAAATATCAGTTCGATAACTTCAGCCATTTCCGAGATTTGGACGTTTTTCTGGAAAAATCATTGGCGCAACAGAAAAGAGCTAGAGACTTCAAAATTTATATTTAGATTCATCTTTCATAATGATTTAATAAAAACGGTACTTTGGATTTCACAAATTAAGACTTTAGTGGAAATTCATGATTTTCTGGTTTTCGTCTCAAAACTGAAGGAAGCAAGATAGATTAAATAGGCTAGTAAATAAGGCTAGGATGTTTAGATTTAAATAGGTTGGAGGTCCGCTATGATTATGAAGATGTGTAAAGTTTCTTTTTAATACCTATAAAATTATAGCGATAGCGGATCTCAAAAGGGACAGTTCAGAGCTCATCTGCTGCGTGCAGGGTAATTAGATTAATTCTCTCGCCCAAAGTATTTAACTTAGCCACGTCAAAATTTTATTATCAATACTTACCTGCGTGCTGAATGCACGTTTAAATTAAGAGCTTCTTCGGCCATCAGCCAAAGAAGCTATAAATTATTATGTATCTTGAAGTGGTGCGTTACTAGCCCAGCGGCTAGTCGGGAGAGCGGATTTGATCAGGCGATCCCTCAGCCGTCCGCACCGCGGCTTTATATATAAGAACACTGCGCGAGGAAGCAAGGCCCCAGTTCTCTCCAGACGCTGAATGACACGCCATCTGTGTCGGTAGTCGCGTCGCATCAGTGTATCTGCTGCAAACCGCCTCGGGTGCCGTATTAAGTTACTAGAGATACGCGGAACCATGAAGACATTTTATGTGAAGTGTTAACTCTGGGATGATTTTCATTAACTAGCTTCAGTTTGCGTATTGTCGTATTTTTCACGTGCCGTCGCGGGACAGTCATTCTACCAAATATTTAGCGTGGCGTTTGATGAAATATTTTCATCAAATTTTGGCGAGCATTCTTTTTAACATTTGATTCGGACATTTATAGTTGCATCAGCGCATTAGACTCTGAACTGTTCTGTTAGTTAGGTTGTAGGGATACTTGTGGTTTTTATTAGTGAATTTCAGAATATACTCAACTATTTTGGAAAACCGTTTTTGATTAGAAATCCCGGACAATCTTCTAATTCCTCAGAGCTATAAGCTGCAGCTATAAGAACATTCTCAGGTAAAGTGGGCACTAGGATATCTATTTACTGGCTCCAAGTTTTATTAAATCACTTTCTGGGGGTCACGGAGTAAATAGAGAGCCAGTGTTGAGAACGGCAAAAGACAGCAATAACAACATTCAAAAAGCTAGAAACTGATTCAACACGCAAGCGTTTATACAGCAATAGATTAATTATTATTACAAACTCATCCGCCGCCCCACATATGGTGCATAGGCCGGGAAACTCAACTAAGTGAAACTGATTTTTAACTTTTCGGATTCGCGAGTGAAATGCGACACGCAACTGAGTATAGAACAGTGAATGTGTTACGTGAGCATATGGACGACGCAATTGGATTAACAACGCATCTGGATTGACGGAGCTGGCACTGAGTCTAGCGGTGCTGCCGGCATCGCGAGAAGCAAGTCTCGCCGCACCGCAGTCGTCCCCTGGAGCAGCCGGCGCAGAGCCTGCAATTGCGGGCCACGCAAACACACAACAGCCGTCGGAGAGCCGTCTGCAGTTCAACGTGCCACGTCGCATCAGGAATCCTGGTACGCCGCGCCGGCAACGCCATACGTCGTGCAGAAGGAACTAAGTTAAGTGAAAAACTGTTAAAAATTTTACTAACCTGCACTAAAAGACTGTCGGCGATGGAACCGCCCAAAGAAACTGAGTTTAAACTTAAATTAGAACCTATGTCTGTTGAGGGAACTGTAAATTCAGACAACGTTTCAAGTATAAACATGCATGAAGGTAGTAATGTTAAAGTGAAAAATGAAGTATTGTCTCCTGACAATAGTGTGCGAAGGGGCAATGATTGAATAATAGAGACCCCTGTAGTAAAGCGGAAAGTGGAAATTGTAAATTTATTGGATGATAGTTTCTCTGATGAATTAAAAATGAAACAGTCATCAGAGATGGTAGAATTCAAGAAGGAGCAGTTAGATATGACTAATCAATCAGAAGTTTCATTTAGTTTTGATAATTCTGGTATTGGAGCTAGTTTTTCGTCACCTGAGTGTGATAAAAAGCCAGCTACTGAGCAACCCAAAGATGCTGGGGCTGTTGATTTAAATATTATATTACAAGCAATAGCTGCCAGTAATGCAAAAATGGCAGCCAGTAATGCTAGTATGACAGCTGAGTTAAAATCGGATATAATTGAGGTAAATAACAGAATTGTGGCCAGCCAAACAAATTTTAATAAACGATTGGAGGTAATGGACGATACTTTCAAGGCTGGTTGCAATAAGTTGAAAGAGGATCTAGACAGTTTGAATTATAAAATTGATTGCAATCATGAGGATATTAAGAAAAAGGTTGCTCAACAGTTTTCTGAAATGTATAAAACAGTTAAATCCGAAGTTGCTGAGGTTCGCAAAGACTTCCAAATGGAAGATGCGAAGCTGGAGCACAAGTTAACAGAAATGATCGAGGCGGAATCTGAACTGTGCTCAGATAGATTTAAAGATGTTAATATAAAAGTAAACATATGTCAAGCAGAAGTAGAAGCAATCAAAACTGACACTACTCATATTGTACAAAGAGTAGATAATGTTGAAATGAAAGTAGAAAATATAAGTACTAACATTGCTAACATTGAGAGTAAAGTAGCTTCAGTAACTTCTGGTAATGGTAATGTACAACAAGTTGTAGCTGCAAACGCCGCTTTTATCGGGTGTCGGCAGTTCTTGTGGTTCGATCCAGATAAAAATATCCACCCGCTAGATTTCTGGAACGATTTTGAAGATGTGATTCCACCGACTTGGTCTGAACGAGAGAAAATCTCATTTATTAAAAGCCATTTAGCAGGCGACGCTATGTGTTGGTCAGCTGATGTTATGTTGAAGTGTAAAACATTAGCGGAGTTTAAAACAGCTTTCATTAATGAGTATTGGTCTAGCAATAAGCAAAATGAAGTGTTGAGAGAATTTTGGAGTGGAAAACGCTTCAATGCAGGCAAGGAATCTATTAAAGAGTTTGTTAGGTCATGGATTTCACGTTTGTCACATTTGGCGGAAAAGCTAAAACCAGAAATGATTATACTAGGTCTGGAAGCCAAACTGCCATGGTACTGGCAAACTAGAATTATATCAGCCCCTAGAGACAATCTGGATCGTTTCATTGAATATTTGGAACGTGTAGAACGTGTTGCTGCCAATGAGGAGCAAGCACGTAATAACCGAAATGCCAATAATAATGATAGTAATTTTAGGAACGAGCAAAATGGCAATGTAAACATCAGAACAGTAGGTGTTCGTCATCCTAAGAGAGGTAGGAATTGGGGAAATAATTATCAGAACCAACAATGGCGTCCAAGGGATAATAATTTTGTTCCAAACAGAAATACGCATGTAAACAACAGTACGGAAAGTAATGCTGTGCCAGTCCACTATAATGAAACTAAAGGAAACAGTAGTAGACCTAGGCAGGAAAACTAGTTCCCGTCTATGAGGACACTGGCGCTCACCAGGCGGTTACTTTTCCTAAGCCAGTAGTTAAGGGAAATGGTAAGACAGATCAGAATACTCAAACTGAACAGATGGATGAAATGTCGGTAGCACCTAAGGATACTACAGAAATATTAGATCACTCACAGTATTTGATAGATACCGTGTTAGAGACGCTTTCTAAGTGGGAAGAGAAAGAGAAGGCGCAGCAGTGTAACAGTAGGGATGAGCTACAAAATACTGAATTGTCAGGTGAAGAAGTAGAAGAAATTCATGCTTATATTTACGATGAGGATGATGTGCTCTTATCTAAAGTGC
The DNA here is from genome assembly GCF_021461395.2 of Schistocerca americana. Lineage (NCBI taxonomy): Eukaryota > Metazoa > Arthropoda > Insecta > Orthoptera > Acrididae > Schistocerca > Schistocerca americana. Next base: position 695,464,901 of record NC_060130.1, read on the forward strand.
CTGTGCAGGATGTTGATAATGTACTAATAGATTTAGAACAGGAGATAAGTGGGAATGTAGAGGGTAGGCAGTTTGGGGTCGATGAACCCAGTAGCTGTGACCAGTTGTCACTTGAGAAGGAAACCGACGATAATGGTGAAAGTGGTTTAGCTGTAACTAATGTTATGCCCGGTCTGGAGGCGCAGAATCGCTCAGACTACAGTAATTTGGGTCATGTTCAGCAAACTAAATGTAATGAAGTCGTGCGGTGTTTCGATTTAAAATTAATAGACCGACTGGAAAAGGCAGCTGAAAATGTAATTCAGGAAACCCATACACCCTGTGACCTAAATGTAATGAAGACAGATGTCGATCACTTTAGTTGGAGACAAATCCAAAAGGAACTACTAGATGAATGTGAGGAACCACCTGTACAACCTAGAATAAGCCACCCTATAATAATAGTGAATATGTTGGGTATCAATGTACGTTGTCTCTTAGACAGTGGAAGTGAGGTGAGTGCAATATCTCAGTCCTTCTTTGATGCATTACCTGGTAAAGACAAACTTACAGTAATGAGGGTATCAGGACTAAGAATAATTGGTGCTACTGGCAAGGTGTCAAAAACAGTAAAGCAAGAAGCTTTGCTACCTTTTAACATAAGTGGTAATTTAATTGATCATCCATGTTTAATTGTAAATAATCTCAGTATTGAGGTTTTAATTGGCATAGATTTCTTGTCAAAATATCAGAGTGTTGTTGACTTTGAAAGAAGCCAGTTAAAAATGGTCTTGCCAATAACCGGAGTAATTATAGTACCTTTTAGTGATAAACATGTAGTAACTGATCATGAAACTTGGGAGCTGCCAATACGAGTTCTGAAAAATAGGAGGTATTGGGACGAAGGTGTTAATCTTAATAACAATAAGCTGAATACAGAAGAAGAAGAAGAAGCAATTATTTTAGACAAAATAGAAACTAAATTGCAGGAAATCGATAGGATTTCAGCCAATCAAAAGGAAGAACTGAGACAGGTTCTAAAAAGGTATCACAAAGTATTTTCAGATCGACCTGGCAGATTCATAGGTAGCCAATGAATGCTGTAGGGAGGAGGTTGTTCTTTAACCTCTACACAGTGTGGCAGCTGTGCAGTCCCAGCTGTGTGAGATCTTCTTTCCCATTTCAGGTCTCACTCAATCTTCATCTTTCCTATCCCCAAAAATTTCGACCTCTACTTTCCAACACAAAATTTTCCGGTATGATTATCACGTCAATAATAAGCTAATGAATGCTGTAGGGAGGAGGTTGTTCTTTAACCTCTACACAGTGTGGCAGCTGTGCAGTCCCAGCTGTGTGAGATCTTCTTTCCCATTTCCGGTCTCACTCAATCTTCATCTTTCCTATCTACAAAAATTTCGACGTCTTCTTACAACATATAAAAATTTCTAACTGATCTTTACAGCATTAAACTAATGAATGCTGTAGGGAGGAGGTTGTTCTTTAACCTCTACACAGTGTGGCAGCTGTGCAGTCCCAGCTGTGTGAGATCTTCTTTCCTTTTCAGGTCTCAGTCACTCTTCATCTTTTCTATCCACCTAAAATTTCTAACTCTTCTTTACAGCATTAAGCTAATGAGTGCTGTAGGGAGGAGGTTGTTCTGTAACCTCTACACAGTGTGGCAGCTGTGCAGTCCCAGCTGTGTGAGATCTTCTTTCCCTTTCAGGTCTCACTCATTCTTCCTCTTTCCTGTCCTCAAAAATTTCGACCTTTTCTTTCCAAATACTAAAATTTTCTGTCATGGCTATCAAGCCATGAGTTATGTAACCATTCTATCTACCGATTAGCGACAAAAAAAATACCTAATGTGACAAACCTAATAGTGACAAACAATAGAGAAGTATGACGTAATTAAGATATAAAATGTATTTGAGTAACAAGTATGTATAGTACCCTGGTAATATAGTAAGTACAAAGTGTTGTTTTATTGGAAATGGTCCACCAACAGTAATTTAAAAAGATATATGAATTCATGTACAAGCAGGATCTGAAATGGTAGTGAAACCTAGTGTATGCTTTAGAGCTAACTAATTAATAATAAAAGAGATTGCTTAGTGTTAGGAAAAATATGCAGATAAGTTGTAAGATTAAACTCACCTGGTATAGCAAGGAAAGGCAGTGAAATGGAATTGAGCAGTGTTTGTGGTTGAGACGTGAAGGACACGTCCCTGAAGTATTTATAAGGTTGGAGCTGGCCATTATTTTAGTGTAGTGTGTGACAGGATACACCTACATGTATTGAGGTTATGAGTTGGAGTCGTGAATGCGACCATAGGTACCCTTATGTTAGATGAGACAAAGCAGCTCATGGTGTCCTATAGGTTTAAGGAATTTAGCATTACGCTCGTCCATAATTATTTGATGTACTTTAGTGGTAGGTCCGAGAGAGACTACCTGAGGTTTCAGCGTCTGATCGAGGGGAAATGGATTGCCACGTGAGCAAACTAATCAGCTGCAGTACACTATGAATATGAAATAAATGTGCTTTCCTATGCTTTAAAATGGAGTGAGTGTTAAATAAGTTCATACACTAGCAAAGTAAATAAGTAACATAATGACAGGAGTGGAACATTATTTTAGCTCAGCATAAATACACTTCTAAGTAAGTAAGTACCTAATTGCAGATGTGGGACTGACAACAGCAGAGGACCAATAAGTGGATTTAGTAGTCAACTAAACGTAGTGTGTTTTGAACACTCAAAACTGTACTATTACCAAAAGTTACTCACATGTACATGGAAGCTGAGAAAACAACCACTAATCATACTCATACTATCTCTAAGAATAAGGTAATCAAAGATGAGTCAGTTAAGTGCTTAAAATGCAAATGTATCAAGGATGTACCGAGCATTGGTTCAGTGTTCCGGCCCAGAAATAATAAATTCCGATTAAATATGATTTATGATTATATGCCTTAGGAGCATAAATTTTCTCTAATACATGACTAAAGGCGTTTTGAGCCATTTGTTTAACGATTTTATGACAGTTAAGTAACCGCGAGAGTAATACTGAAAAAGTTCTGTTAACTTTGTTCCAGTAACATATTGGAAGAGAAAATGTATATATCCCCATTTCATTGTGACCCACCCTTAGATGTTAAGTGAACAGAGTCTGAGGCACTCTTTTTGTTTGTTCTACAGGACAAACCAGATAATGGCAGCCTGGTAGCTGCGTGAAAGCGTGGAGTGACTTGGACACAACTCACAGTGACCCCTCCACTTTCCCCCATGTAATTTAGAGAGAACGTGAAGGACGCACACCATAGCAACTTCCCCTCCTCTACCCTTGTGAATGGAAGTGTAGGACGCCAGCCAAAGCGGCTACAACCACGTGTGTAAAAATTATTGGTGAACTTTTCTTTCAGGTTTAGAAAAGACTGCTAAGAGATAATCATCTGTTTATGTGTCATGTTATTTTCTTTGAATTTGTGTATGTAAAAATGTATTTAATGTAGTTAAGATTTTTATAATTTTTCAATTTCTATGTGTTTGTTTGTCTAAGGCAATATGTATGCCAAAATATTTCATGACTTTGCTTTAAAAATTTGAGTAATGACATTGTTTAAAAAGGCAGTGAATATGCCTACAATTTAAATAATTAATGTAGGTAATCAGTTTTCTTTAATGTTTCTACAGGTTTATATTTCAATTTTGATTTTTCATAGGGAGTTAAACTGTACTCTTGCTTCCCTTTTTGTAATTAAATTTTTTTTTCATTCATTAACATTCATAAACAAAAAATTTAAGTAGAGGGTGATGTAGGGAAGCAGCCTACTCACGCTGTTGTAAATTCACATCAGTTTCCATTGTGTGCCAGCCAGTCTGCTGTAACTAGCTCTGACGTCATAAATGTTGCGCAATACCTTAAAAATCAAGCAAATGAACTAAAACTTTTCTAGCATGTCAGAAATAATTCTAAATTAATGTGTGTTAAATATCAGTTCGATAACTTCAGCCATTTCCGAGATTTGGACGTTTTTCTGGAAAAATCATTGGCGCAACAGAAAAGAGCTAGAGACTTCAAAATTTATATTTAGATTCATCTTTCATAATGATTTAATAAAAACGGTACTTTGGATTTCACAAATTAAGACTTTAGTGGAAATTCATGATTTTCTGGTTTTCGTCTCAAAACTGAAGGAAGCAAGATAGATTAAATAGGCTAGTAAATAAGGCTAGGATGTTTAGATTTAAATAGGTTGGAGGTCCGCTATGATTATGAAGATGTGTAAAGTTTCTTTTTAATACCTATGAAATTATAGCGATAGCGGATCTCAAAAGGGACAGTTCAGAGCTCATCTGCTGCGTGCAGGGTAATTAGATTAATTCTCTCGCCCAAAGTATTTAACTTAGCCACGTCAAAATTTTATTATCAATACTTACCTGCGTGCTGAATGCACGTTTAAATTAAGAGCTTCTTCGGCCATCAGCCAAAGAAGCTATAAATTATTATGTATCTTGAAGTGGTGCGTTACTAGCCCAGCGGCTAGTCGGGAGAGCGGATTTGATCAGGCGATCCCTCAGCCGTCCGCACCGCGGCTTTATATATAAGAACACTGCGCGAGGAAGCAAGGCCCCAGTTCTCTCCAGACGCTGAATGACACGCCATCTGTGTCGGTAGTCGCGTCGCATCAGTGTATCTGCTGCAAACCGCCTCGGGTGCCGTATTAAGTTACTAGAGATACGCGGAACCATGAAGACATTTTATGTGAAGTGTTAACTCTGGAATGATTTTCATTAACTAGCTTCAGTTTGCGTATTGTCGTATTTTTCACGTGCCGTCGCGGGACAGTCATTCTACCAAATATTTAGCGTGGCGTTTGATGAAATATTTTCATCAAATTTTGGCGAGCATTCTTTTTAACATTTGATTCGGACATTTATAGTTGCATCAGCGCATTAGACTCTGAACTGTTCTGTTAGTTAGGTTGTAGGGATACTTGTGGTTTTTATTAGTGAATTTCAGAATATACTCAACTATTTTGGAAAACCGTTTTTGATTAGAAATCCCGGACAATCTTCTAATTCCTCAGAGCTATAAGCTGCAGCTATAAGAACATTCTCAGGTAAAGTGGGCACTAGGATATCTATTTACTGGCTCCAAGTTTTATTAAATCACTTTCTGGGGGTCACGGAGTAAATAGAGAGCCAGTGTTGAGAACGGCAAAAGACAGCAATAACAACATTCAAAAAGCTAGAAACTGATTCAACACGCAAGCGTTTATACAGCAATAGATTAATTATTATTACAAACTCATCCGCTGCCCCACATGGGGTGCCGCATTGTCCTGCTGGAATTGTCAAAGTCCTTCGGAATATGCAATGGACATCAATGGATGACTTGATCAGACAGAATGCTTACGTTCGTATCACATTTTAGAGTCGTATCTAGACGTATCAGGAGTCCCATGTCACTCCCACTGCACACACCCCACACCGTCACAGAGCCTCCACCACCTCTGCAGACACGCAGAGTCCATGGATTCGTGAGGTAGTCTCCAAATCCGTACACATCCATTCGATCGATACAAACTGAAACGAGACACTTCCGGCCAGGCAACATGTTTCCAGTCATCCCAGTTATGCTCAATAATGTTTATGCCTTGGGAGTTAGATGACCAGCGGAAGTGTTTAAACTCAGAAGGCCCAGGCGAAGCGTAAAGCTTAGTGTGGTGCAGTCATCTAGAGTACACGAGTGGGCCTTCGGATCCGGAAGCCAATTCCGTTGATGTTTCGTTAAAACATCGTTGGCGCTGACACTTGTTGATGGCCCAGCACTGAAATCTGCAGCAATTTGCGGAAGAGTTGCACATCTGTCACGTTAAACGATTCTTTTCAGTCGTCGGTGGTCCCGTTCTTGTAGGATCTTTTTGCTGCCGGATTCCTGATATTCACGGTACATTCGTGAAATGGTCGTACTTCCAGTTCATCGCTAACTCGGGAAGGTGTGTCTCATCGCTTGTGCACCGACCACGTTGAAACTTACTTAAATGTTGATAATCTGCCTTTGTAACAGCAGTAACCGAGCTAAGAACTGCGCCAGACATTTGTTGTCTTATACAGACGTTGCCAATCGCCGGCCAGTATTCTGTTTACAGATCTCTACAGGGTGTTACAAAAAGGTACGGCCAAACTTTCAGGAAACATTCCTCACACACAAAGAAAGAAAATATGTTATGTGGACATGTGTCCAGAAACGCTTACTTTCCATGTTAGAGCTCATTTTATTACTTCTCTTCAAATCACATTAATCATGGAATGGAAACACACAGCAACAGAACGTACCAGCGTGACTTCAAAGACTTTGTTACAAGAAATATTCAAAATGTCATCCGTTAGCGAGGATACATGCATCCACCCTCCGTCGCATGGAATCCATGATGCGCTGATGCACCCCTGGAGTATGGCGTATTGTATCACAGCCATCCACAATACGAGCACGAAGAGTCTCTACATTTGGTGCCGGGGTTGCGTAGACAAGAGCTCTCAAATGCCCCCATTAAATGAAAGTCAAGAGGGTTGAGGTCAGGAGAGCGTGGAGGCCATGGAATTGGTCCGCCTCTACCAATCCATCGGTCACTGAATCTGTTGTTGAGAAGCATACGAATACTTCGACTGAAATGTGCAGGAGCTCCATCGTGCATGAACCACATGTTGTGTCGTACTTGTAAAGGCACATGTCCAAGCAGCACCGGAAGAGTATCCCGTATGAAATCATGATAACGTGCTCCATTGAGCGTAGGTGGAAGAACATGGGGTCCAATCAAGACAGCACCAACAATGCCTGCCCTAACGTTCACAGAAAATCTGTGTTGATGACGTGATTGCACAATTGCGTGCTGATTCTCGTCAGGCCACACGTGTTGATTGTGAAAATTTACAATTTCATCACGTTGGAATGAAGCCTCATCCGTAAAGAGAACATTTGCACTGAAATGAGGATTGACACATTGTTGGATGAACCAGTGTACCCGTGGAGGCCAATCAGCTGCTGATAGTGCCTCCACACGCTGTACATGGTACGGAAACAACTGGTTCTCCTGTAGCACTCTCCATACAATGACGTGGTCAACGTTACCTTGTACAGCAGCAACTTCTCTGACGCTGACATTAGTGTTATCGTCAACTGCACGACAATTTGCCTCTTCCATTGCAGGTGTGCTCGTCGTTCTAGGTCTTCCCCAGTCGCGAGTAATGGGCTAGAATGTTCCAATGTTCCGTGCTCCCTAAAACGCCGATCAATTGCTTCGAACGTCTTACTGTCGGGACACCTTCGTTCCGGAAATCTGTCTCGATACAAACGTACCGCGCCACGGCTGTTGCCCCGTGCTAATCCATACATCAAATGGGCATCTGCCAACTCCGCATTTGTAAACATTGCACTGACTGCAAAACCACGTTCGTGATGAACACTAACCTGTTGATGCTACGTACTGATGTGCTTGATGCTAGTACTGTAGAGCAATGAGTCGCATGTCAACACAAGCATCGAAGTCAACATTACCTTCCTTCAATTGGGCCAACTTGCGGTGAATCGAGGAAGTACAGTACATACTGACGAAACTAAAATGAGCTTTAACATGGAAATTAAGCGTTTCCGGACACATGTCCACATAACATCTTTTCTTTATTTGTGTGTGAGGAATGTTTCCTGAAAGGTTGACCATACCTATTTGTAACATCCTCTATATTTGAATACGCATACCTATGCCAGTTTCTTTGGCACTTCAGTGTGCATTAACTACCGTTTATATTAATGATAGAAAATTATGATTATAGCCCTTGATTACATAATAAAGGTCTAGCATGTTTCAGGAGTAAAGAAAAATCAGTACAAGGTCTCTTAAAGATGTAGTTCAGAGGTCATGTTTTACTGTCGGTTCCGTAATAAAAATTCTAGCTTTCAGAATTGTAATGGAGTCGAGCTGAATCTCTTTGAGTAACTAAAGGTAACTTAACCTTAATTATATAAAAACTCTGCAGCAGACGTTCCGTTTGGCCGTCCGCTGCGCCCATATACAGACATCACAAAAAGTTTTGGATCACCCCAGTTCCCAGAACTCCTGAAGATAGACGTTGCATGTGGATGTTGTATCACAGACACAGTCCCTTTGACTGTTCAGAGATGTCACTAAACACGCTCAAAGATGTAAACAACCATGCATGAGCAGCGCTTATTAGACGGAGGGGGTCCGACAGCTGATCAGTTTCCGTCATTCCACCAGGAAGGAGGTACACGGCTCGTATTGTCTGTAGCTCAACGAGGCGTAGACGGTCAATACCGCGGTTCGATCGCGCCAACATTGTTACTTTGTGCCAGGAAGGACTCTCAAGAAGAGAAGTGTCCAGGCATCTCGGAGTGAACCCAAACGATGTTGTTAGGATGGACGAGATACAGAGAGACAAGAACAGTCGATGACATGTCTATTTCAGGCCACCGAAGGGCTAGTACTGCATTGGATGACCACTACCTACAGATTATGGCTCGGAGGAACCCTGACAGCAACGCCAACATGTTGAATAATCATTTTCGTATAGCCACAGGACGTCGTATTCCGACTGAAACTGTGCGCAATAGACAGCATGATGAGAAAATTCACTCCCGACGTCCATGGCGAGGTCCATCTTTGCAACAACGACACCAGGCAGCGCGGTACAGATGGGCTTAACGACATGGCGAATAGACCTCTCAGGATTGGCATCACGTTCTCTTCACCGATGAGCCTTCAAGCAGACAATGGTCAGAGACGTGTTTGGAGGCAACCCGGTCAGGCTGAACTCCTTGGACACATTGTCCAGCGAGTGCAGAAAGGTGGAGATTCCCTGCTGTTTTGGGCATTATGTGGGGCCGACGTACGCCGCTGGTGCTCATGGAAGTCGCCGTAACGGCTGTACGATACGAGAATGTCATTCTCCGACCGATCGTGCAACCGTATCGGTAGCATATTGACGAGGCATTCGTTTTCATAGACATCTTGCACATTTTGTGACTGACTTCCTTCGGGATAACGACATCGCTCAGCTAGAGTGGCCAGCATGAACCCTATCGGTCATGCCTGGGATAGATTGAAAAGGGCTCTTTATGGACGACGTGACCCACCAACCACTCTGAGGGATCTACCCCGAATCGCCGTTAAGGATTGGGGCAATCTGGACCAACAGTACCTTGATGAATTTGTGGATAGTATGCCACGACGAATAAAGGCATGCATCAATGCAAGAGGAAGTACTACTGGGTATTGCGGGTACCGGTGTGTACAGCAATCTGGACCACCACCTCTAAAGATCTCGCTCTATGGTGGTACAGCATGCAATTTGTTGTTTTCAGGAGCAGTACAAAGGGCGGAAATGATGTTTATGTAGATCTCTATTCCAATTTTCTGGTCAGGTTCCGGAACTCTCGGAACCGAGGTGATGCAAAACTTTTTCGATGTGTGTATAAATACGGTAGGAGAGTCTGTATGACACATTTTGCACCGAGCTATCACTCTGTCCGCGTCGTCAAAAGCCACTTTATGTGCTGCCTCAGATGACGTCACAACTGGGCTGCTACTAAACGCATGTTTTCGGTTCGCAGAGGAAGTGTACTGACGAGGACTGTACACCATCCTGGATGGCTTGGATTTCAATTGAGTAACTATTTGTGTGCCGCCTATAGTGTTGACAAAACCGTGTGGCAAGTGGTGAGATTATTTTCCACTTTTCTTGCATGCAGTTAACTTTGATGATTAGAAATCAGGGCTTAAAGACTGCTTAACTGGAACTTATCGCCGAGGTCGCCTCTGAAATGCTCATACTGCTGTTTATTTCAGATACATTATTGTTTTCAGGAATATCACTACGTTTGTGCTCGTGAACTTTTACTGAATATATTAATCAGTTAGAACTCAAAAATTTTATTTATAATCGTAGTTCCTGATCCTGCTGAGTAAGTAGCTAGTAGGAACATTTTCTTTCAGTGAACCCAAGAATAATGTGGACTTGCAGACTGGGAATTATAGTCAGTATGTTCTCCATCGCTTTCTTGCTCATTGCAAATATAGTTTTCGGGCTCTTGTAAAAGACGACGATGAATTTATATTCTATAATTATTATCCACCCACCGCCCCGAAATATATGTAGGTAAAACAATACTGGCACATGTTCGGAGTTCAGTCATTGTAACCCACCTTGAACCAATGTGTCCACGCAAGTTAGTTTGTGTTATGAAAACAGCGATCTCAAAGCACACTCTTCTCACATGAGAGCCTCGTTGCCTTGGACAGAGCCCATCAGATTGATTCGGTTTTGAAATATATTTGTTTCTAGGGTTTTGTTTCAGTACCACACCGATATCGATACCACGTCTATGGGACGTATAACAAGTTTAGCGACTGGCTCGAAAATTTTCATGCAAGCAAGACGCAGCGCATTATCCTGGATGGTAAGTCATTTATAGACAGCTGAAGCGACACCAGTTGTGCCCTAGGATAGTGAAAATCTTCAGTTACTGTTTATGTAATACATTAATGATTTAGCGAATAGTATGAGTGGCAAATTCAAGCTTTTCGCAGGGGCTGTACTTACCAGCGAGATAATTCCTTGCACCAAAAATCCAGTTAGAGCTCGACAAAATATCAGCTTGTTGTGAAGCTTGAAACTTTCTCTTAATGCACACAGAACACTTTTACGGTCTATACCTGAACACATCTCATATGTAAGGGAACCATACCAGAACGTAGATCGTATACGAAGGGGAGGAATTGCGGATGTCCCCAGAGTTGCCTGACTGTCGAGAGAGTGCACGGAAATGTTCAAGAATCTTACCTGGCAGGCACATAATGAATAATATACGGTGGATCGATTGATGCTATTAAGAAAATTTCACTACTTGTCTGCCACAGCAGGAACTGCGAATGTTATTCAGCCTCCTACGTATGTAGCCCGTGGAGGTTATGCCGATAAAATTAGGTAAATTCTTCCATTCTTCTCATGATCAAATGGGAAGAGACCCTAATACATCGCAGAATACGAAGTAAATCCTCTGGCACTCTTTTCACAGTGATTCGCTGTGTGTAGAGAGTGTAGTATTGAGAGTGTAGCAAACATTCAGAATATTTCCAGAGCGATACTAACCCCTTTGTTTATGTAAACCTCTAATTAATTTTAGGTAGCTATGGACTCAAAACTTTTTGAAGGTAAGCAGTGATAGTCTGTGAGTAACTATTGACAGCTGAACAGTTTTTTAATACTATTTGGTGACAAATTCATTTTGCCTAGTGATAACATGAACAACCTTCGTATATCTCATATGTGATCTATAGAGAATTCGCACACTATTGACTTTCATTATCTCCCCACCGCATGTATGTGATACAGTGTGACTGATAATTAATAAGTTAGCGAGATCAGTTATCTTTCCGTATTGTTATTAATGAAATTGAGCTTTAACTATTTCTGAAGCAATTCCACTGCCTACACGTCAGAGCATACTCGTTTTCACCTTCAATGAAATGCACATTCTATTAGCGAAGCCCCACGTTAACTAAACTGAGGATTCTTTAACGGTGGCCTAATCAACTTCTATCTTTCCTCAGAGGTGCAGTTTCTCCTGAATCAGTCTGTATATGTGCAAGTTTTATATAAGATGTGCAGTATAGCTTGACTGTTGTTTAATCACAATGCGAAGCCTTGAAAGCTCAAGAAAAAGGTGTCTTCTTCCGTGGCTTGGTCGAAGTACACATCAACCATAACGCAGAAAAACTTCGGAGGTGGATTCTGCAAATTTATTGTTTTGGCACAGGTAATGGAAAGACTAGTACCTAGATTAATTGTTTTTTTCTTTGTGTTTCATTTAATGCAAAGTAATTAAGGAACTTCTTATGAATAAATAATACTGCTCAGGTACACTTTTCAAAACGGTTTTTCTCAGATTTCCAACTCCGAATTCCCCGAAGGTTATTCAGTCTTCCTAGGAGTAAAGAACTTCTCATCAATCAGTTTCTTCAGCCTGCATTGGATAGCATGGCATTCTACTTGAGTCAGTAGTTTTGGTTGTCGCATCGACTAATTGATTCTAATGTAGCATTTCTTCTCACTCATATTTTATCAGCGGGGAAATATTCTGAAAGCGCAAAGCAGCGTGATGGGGACTTGAAGTCAGACACTGTAATGTTGCTCAGCAATTTTACACAACACTGCTGAAGTTTGAAATGTTCATTCTGAGGTACGTTAGTAGTATACTAAATGTTGATTTAATTACATTCAGGATTTACGCGTGTTTAAAGCATTCTGTACACTGGTTTCAGACTCAGATACTTCATAATTCATGCGAATATTCTAGTAGCTTGAAAACAGTTACAGTTTCTTCCATAAGGTTTTTATGTGGAGACTAGCACTTACTTATAACTGTTTCTGCACATGATAAGCACACGTGTGACACAGTATTAGTAGGCGGTTTTCCATGCAGAAGTTACTTGCAACAGCGAAGTATAATAGGACAATAATGCAATTATCCGTCGGTGATTCCTCGGTTGCATTTGATCTTACATAACATATTTCGTATACTGACATTTACTTGCAGCTGTGACATTTGTAATTCTGTTCTATTTGCACATGTAGGGATATCATAAAATTATATAATGGAGCGGCTAACATATTCTCCTTCTAATGTAACTCATTTCTTTGGGCCCATAAATACAACAGGGTTTTTTAACATTTGAAGGAAATTCGCAGTTTTCTCACAAATCTTTGGTGTTCACACTTTGTTACTAGGAATGGTCACAGTTATCAAATGATACCCTAAATAACTATCCTTTTCATATTAAGCAACTATTATAGTGATTTTTGAAATGTCTATTACATATTGATATCGTCTATAGCAGATATCTTTTCGATAACGTGTTGTTGCTGGTAAAAACGAAAACAATTTGGTTTCATATGAAGGGTATGAAATAAAATATATGGTTATGTTTTGAGCAAATCTACTTCGAACATTCTGTACCTGATGTCCCAAACAGACATGAGGGAGGAAAATACTTACCCTTTTTCCCTTTACGTACAGTCACTGATAAATAAGACGCAGCCGAGGGACAACAGAGGTAAATGTATCTTTCGCTACATTTAACACAGTTATTAGCGTTTTAAATTTCAGGCGTAGACAGACTGGTTAGAAAAACTACCAGCGTGAAAAATATGATAGCGGACACAAGGGAATTAGTAATGAAAATATACAGTCGATTACAGTTTAACATTTAAATGATAATTTCATCATTCTGCGTCCTAGAAACGGTTTGAACGTTAAGTCACTATGAATTTCATTTGAGCATTTATTCTTTAATAAAGCCAAGAGTCATTGTAGAAATTTACTTTGTTAACTTATAATCACATTCGTCCATTACGAATTATCATCGAGCTATTATGTTTGAAAATTTCTTTATGAGTAATATTTTTCCACATCCAACACAGAAATTTATCAGCGTAATCAACATTATTGGGAAATAATTTACTAGTGAATTTAAAATACACAAATCAAAAAAAGTTATGCATCTCTTCGTTTCCGAGAGTTCCGGAACCTGTACAGAAAATTGGAATAGAGATCAACATAAACATAATTTCCGCCTTTTATATTGCTCATTAAAACAACACATTGCGTGCAGTGCTATCATAGAGCGAGATCTTCAGAGGTGGTGGTCCAGATTGCTGTACACCCCGGTACCTCTAATATCCAGTAGCACGTCCTCTTGTATTGATGCATGCCTGTATTCATCGTGGCATACTATCCACAAGTTCATTAAGGCACTGTTGGTCCAGATTGTTCCATTCCTCAAGGGCGATTCGGCTTAAATCCCTCAAAGTGGTTGGTGGCTCACGTCGTCCATAAACAGCCCCTTTCAATCTATCCCAGGCATGTTAAATAGACTTCATGTATGGAGAACATGCTGGCCACTCTAGTCGAGCGATGTCGTAATCCCGAAGGAAGTCATTCGCAAGACGTGATCTATGGGGGCGCGGATTGTCGTTCACAAAGACGAATACATCGCCAATATGCTGCCGATATGGTTGCACTATCGGTCGGAAGATGGCATTCAGGTATTATACAAACGTTACGGCGACTTCCATGGCCACCAGTGGCGTACGTCGGCCTCACATAATGCCACCCTGAAACAGTAGGGAACCTCCACCTTTCTGCACTCGCTGGACAGTGTGTCAAAGGTGTTCAGACTGACCAGGCTGCCTCCAAACTCGTCTCTGACGATTGTCTGAAGGCATATGCGACACTCATTGGTGAAGACAACATGATGTCTATCCTGAGAGGTCCATTCGACATGTTGTTGGGCCTGTGTGTACCGCGCTGCCTGGTGTAGAGGTTGCAAAGATGGACCTCGCCATGGACGTTGGGAGTGAATTCGCTCATCATGCAGCCTATTACTCACAGTTTGAGTCGGAATACGACGTCCTGTGGCTGCACGAAAAGGATTATTCAACATGTTGGCGTTGCTGTCATGGTACCTCCGAGCCATAATCTGTAGGTAGTGGTCATGCACTGCAGTAGTAGCCCTTGGGTGGCCTGACCGATGTCATTGACTGTTCCTGTCTCTCTGTATCTCCTCCATGTCCCAATAACATATCTATGGTACACTCTGAGACTCCTGGACACTTACCTTGTTGAGGGACCTTCCTGGCACAAAGTAACAATGCGGATGCGATCGAACCGCGGTATTGACCGTCTAGGCATGGTTGAACTACAAACAACACGAGCCGTATACCTCCTGCCTGGAGGAAAGACTGAAACTGATTGGTTGTCGAACCCCTCAATCTAATAGGCGCTGCTGATGCGTGGTTGTTTACATCTTTGGGCGGGTTTAGTGACATCTCTGAACAGTCATAGGGACTGTGTCTGTCATACAACATGCATATACAACGTCTATCTTCAGGAATTCTGGGAACTGTGGTGATGCAAATCTTTTTTTGATGCGTGTAATTTAATTTTTCAAATTGAAAACTTTGAAACCCATGACCTGCTTATCATATTCAGTCATGAATTTCTCATGTAGTCCTATATATGTAAATTTTATTCTATTACAAGTTAAATGACCAAATAGGTAATTAAATTCAACAACGAAAAATAGTGTGTGTGGATTTTCATGTTTTGTCACCATTGGATAAGCCAATGAAAACTGTTAGGAACTAGTCCGGATAGTGTACAATATTGCTTTACAAACATATGTGAGTGGAGAATCTAGGTTTTCAGTGAAACACCTGAATTCCCGATTTTACCTATCTCACATCCATATTCAGCTGTTTACATCAGCGCATAGCATCATTTTCTCCTTAAGACGATGAGGACGTCGTTATGATTTTCCACTGTGAGCCTGGTATGTATTGGCAAGAGATTCTTCTTGAGAGATTTCAGTGAAAAGTATAATTAGGAAATGGAAATAACGAACACATTTATTGTGTATCTCCGAAATGTACAACACATCACACACAAATATGCAGTTTTCTTTTAATACATAACGTTTTACACAGGAAACATTTGAGCTAGTTGAAATGAAGTATAAGATTTATTGTCAGAGTTTCAAGTGCAAGCTGCCAGGAACATAACAGCTGCGAGCTTGTTAAGTACACTTAGTCTGAAACATGCACTGGAATAATATACGGTGGTAAACATCATTACTATTTTACAAATCTCACAGCAATACTCATCTCTGCCTCCCTCTTTTTTCTAGATATTACAGTTTTACATTACAAACAATCATTCCTGCAGAAAGTAGTCTTATAATACACAGTAAGACAATTATATACATAAATAATTTTTCATTGTTACATTTATATCGCAAATAATCTTTACAAATATAGCTTGCTCCATTATAAAAGATAAAATTCAGAATCTGAAGCTCTGTTTGAAAACTTCCTCTGATATAGTGTGCTAAATATTTCTTTGGGATATGCATTTTCTTGGATCATGTATCTGCCTTTGTGACAGATTACAGTACAGTGTTCTAACCCATTAAAAAGTTTAACAGAAGAAAGTGTCTATTAACTACTATTTACGCTAAAGTGAGACAACACGGAAGTAGCTGTACACTAAGTTAAATTTATAGGAATTAATCTATTCATCAGCAAAAGATTTCAGTATTATAACTTGCGCTAGTTTCGATGATACGCCTTCACTTTCTAAATTTGGAACTCAATATCTTGTAACTGAGAGTTATCGTGTCATCAGTATAACTACAACATGCCGTAGTTAAACAATGAATAAAAAATCTAACTACATATGTTTGAATTTGTGCTGGGTATAATTCTCTCAGTCTTTCGTATATTCCACATATGCTTATGATGATCTACATCGTGATGTTGTACAGCAAGCAATATGTGTGTGAAATCGGAGCATTCCATTGGGTGACTCACAAATGGACTTCCAAGTAAAAAGAAGTGAATGTTACGTATCCACCAAAAATTACTTATTCTTGTGCGAGTTTTATGATAATGACATAACGGTCGATAATATAATATTCGTTGGTTGGTAGTAACAACAAACTTGGCACATTAACAAATATCTGAATTGTCATTCAGATACCACAGCGGTCTCAGATGAAGAGGTCCATTCATGAATAAGCATCTTTACTCTTATACAAAGCTAATACCAAAACAAAGTGATGAGATGAATGTTGTGACACTAGTAAATCATGACGACGCAAGTAAGTATCTTTCAGAGAGTGGACTCTGCTGACTCTACAAATAAAACTTCGAAGAATGTGAAATACATTCATGTCATCTAGTCTCACCAGCGTATAGATATTAAAGATATGCAGTCCTTCCTGAGACTATAAAATTATTCTAACATCCTCTAGACCCTTCTAACACTGACCCTAGACAAAGGACGGGTAAATATTCTTTGGAATCAACAGCAATGTGGATCTGCAGGCGAAGTTGCACCCGTGCAGTTACGTTATTAGATGAACTTCCATTATGGCGTAGCTGTACGAGACGTTTCAGTAGCTTTTAGTTAATTTTACTACTTCATAGCCCTATTAAAGGTAATAAGTAGAGCGGAGAAATGTGTAGATCCCATAGATATATTTAGGCAAAACGCTGTAAAGCAGGAAATCACGTTAGAGAGCTCACAAGGGGACCGCGCCTCCTTGTCGACACCGATTTCGTCCAAATTTGTGGTATATGCTAGGCTGGGCTAGAAATGAAAGTGACAGATCTGATAACTCCAAATGCCCAAGCGTTTGGAAAAAATAGCATTTTTTGTGCTTGTCTCAAGAGGTAGGCGATATTTATGTTGGTGCAGTTACCCGGCACAGGTTGGCGCTACAGAAAGCGTACAGAACGGTAATTCATGGATCGTGGGTTTGATTTCCTGTGCAGGAACTTTTTTTTATTTTTTGTTTACAATTTCTACGTTACTTACACTGCACATAAACCAAAATAAAGGCCAATATATTGTCTTTATTTGTGTTTTCATAAAAGGCATGAAAATCAAAGGCAAAGAAAATTTGGGATTGAGAATAAATTTCCAGGAAGGGATTGTAAGGCTTACACGAGGATTTCGGATATAAAGTTAGATACTTTCATTATTTTCAGTTGATGGTTTATACGTGCTAAGGTGATATTCATCATAAAATCATTGGAAGCAGTACTTGACTCGGAATTTTGCACAAGATGTAAACACCGCATTTTAAAAATTAGGTGGTTGTTTCAAAGTGACCAGGGGAAAACAAACTTATTTTACATTCATAAAAGTTTCTCTCCCTCGCCGCACAGTTTGGCAGTAAATCACGTGTTACCCATCACCGTCGTAGACGCTTTAAGTACAGTGCTATCTTCGAAATGTATTAACCTTCCTATATTTTCCTTTACCTTTTCTTTTCATGCCTTTTTGTAAAAATATTAACAGATATAATATACTGTCCATTACTTCGGTTCTTTTGCGGTGTAAGCAGTGTAAAAACTGGAAATAAAAGATGTTCCGCAGGACGACTAGACTCGACTATCCACGGATTACCGTTCCCTGCTCTTTCCGCTGCGTCAGAAACTGCCTGGCAACTAGGCCAACATCAATGGCTCGTGACTCGCCCGAGCGACGTCAAAAATTATGATTTTTCTAAACTCTTCGCCATCCGGAGCGCCCTCCTCTGTCACCTTCATTTCTGGTTAAGCGCTGCATGCACTATAAATTTGAACAAAATCGGTGGTGACGAGTAGGCGGGGCCCTCTTGTCAATACGGAGCCTGGGTGTCTCCGTTCTTCGACGAAGTACAATAAATGCAATGTTTCTTTACAGCAAATTCATGTTAATGTGGTCTTCTCAGTACGCATTAAGAATTATTAATGTTGTATACGTAATGGTCAGAGGTAGGTTGTGTTTCAGACTTCCGTTGCAAAAATAATAAATGTCATAGATATGTTTGAGCTGTTGAGGAAGTAAAGACAGACTTACAGAATTTCTAAAGCGACTTTGAAGAAGAAAGTACTTAAACTAAAACGAATACTTCTCATTACAGAATGAACTTCTGCTGTGAAACATGATTACAGGAAACAGTCATGAGGCAAGCTAAGCTACTTATAAGGTATAGGTAACCGAAAGCATTATCTAAGAGGTCGGTAAGTCTTCTAAATGGAATAGATCCACATGCTATTATCGACATAGCGTGGGGATGTTTTATACACCGACGTGTTCAAGTAGAAGGTCGTAATTTTGCAAAAAAAAATAATTAACATTGTCCACTTTAACAGAAGGACACTAATTTTGCCCTCCCGAAGTCAATTCCGTTTTGTCATTAACGTCAGAAGCGAAACATGTTTGACTCAAGAATTCCAAAATTTGTTTTTACATTAAGGCGCATAAATGTTACGTACTTACTCAAGTATTTCTTACAGTGCGTGTCCCTATAACCAGGTGAGACGACCTTTTAACCTGAACTACTCTCAAATATTCAGTAGAGTGGAATCGTCCAGCTGTCAGATTTCGTTAAACTGAATGGTTACCATCCTGAGGCAGTGATGATGACCTCCAGTAAAGCCTAAGGTCAGAGTCGATAAACAAACGGTGCATCAGAGAGCTCAAAAACATATGAACCGCCAAAAACTCTTCCTGTATGAGAGAATATTAAGATAGCCATAGTCAGCTGGAGAAGGATTTTAAAAAAATGTCTGTTTCGCGCCATATCCATTACGGAGAGTTGGAGAAAAAGATAATTTCGTAGCTGTGATATCTTGGGGACAGACGTAACTGTTTACTGAAAACACTTGTTCCAAAGCATGGAAGAGCGTGTATTCGTAGTAGTGGATAAACTGTAGATAATGACATTTTATTAATGGACGTAGATACTGGGTCTACATAAGAAATTGTTTCAACAATAATAGGTATTAATAATACGTTATATGTTGTGCTAGGAATATTTTATCGGCCTCCGAACACATCTACAGAAGTAACTGAAGACTCAGAGACAATCTCATTCCACCAGAACGTGTGTTCTCGAAGCAGTCGTCAATAGATGATCGATATATTAACCAAAACACAACAGTTTTGGAAAAATCAAAATTGTTAAATGGTGGAGAAAAACATACTTCCTACGAAACTGTTACAAAACCTATATCCGAAAAAACATAGAACACTGAGTTTTTATACCAAACAATCATGGAAATTCGTTACACTAACTAGCAACATGCAGATCCAGTCTCTTTGAACGACAGTTTCCCGAAATTTCTTCACCAAAGAAGACGAAGCAAACATTCCGGAATTCTAATTAAGTACAGCCGCCATTATAAGTAACTCAGAAGCAGATATTCTCGGTGTAGTGTAGCAGCTTAGATAACTTAACAAAGGCAAGGCCTCCAGTCCAGATTGTATACCAGTCAGGTTTCTTTCAGAGTAGCTCCATATTTAGCAGTTATATACATCTGCTCACGTGACTAAAGATCCATACCTAAAGACTGAAAAGTAGCGAAAGTCACACCGGTATCAAAGAAACAAAATAGGAGTGATCCGCTGAATTACAGACTCAAAGTGCTAACGCCGATTTGCAGTAAGATTTTATAAAATATACTGTGTTAGAACATTACAAACCATCTCGAAGAAATTCGGTTTATTGACAAATAGCGAACACGAATTCAGAAAATATCATTCTTGTGAGGCAGAACTAGCTCTTTAATCTCACTAAGTAATGACTGCTGTCGACAGGAGATGTAAAACTGATTCCATATTTTTAGGTTTCCAAAGGATTTGGACACCGTTTCTCATAATCGACATGTAAACAATTTGCGTGCCTATTGGAGTATCGACTCAGTTGTGCGACAGGATTCGTGATTTTCTGTCAGAAAAGTAACAGCTCGTAGTAACTGACGGAAAGTCATCGAATAAAACAGAAGTAATACTTGTCTTTCCCCAAGGAAGTGTTATAGACCCTCTATTGTTCCCGATTTACGTAAACGATGTAGGAGACAATATGAGCAGTCCTCTTAGATTGCTTGCAGATGATGCTGTCACTTACGGTCATGTAATGTCATCAGATGATCACAACGTATTGCAAAATTATTTACACAAGATATCTATGTTGTGCAAAAAGTGGGAATTGACTCTGAATCTTGAAAAGTGAGAAATCATCCACATGAGCACTAACAACAGTCAGCTAAATTTCTGTTACAAGGTAAATCTCACAGATCTAAAGGCTGTAAACTCAATTAAATACTTAGGGATTACAATTATGAATAACTTAAATTGCTACGATCATAAAGATAATGTTGTGGGGAAAGCAAACCAAAGACTGCGATTTATTGGCAATACACTTAGAATATGTAACAGATTTAATAAAGAGACTTCTTACACTACGCTTGTCCGCCCTTTCCTAAAGTACTGCTGTGTTGTGTGCGATAAGTATCAGATGGGATTGACGGAGGACATCGAAAAGTTCAAACAACGTCAGCTCATTTTGTATAATCACGAAATATGGGAGAGAGCGCCATGGGTATGATACGCAAATGGGGATGGCAATCATTAAAACAAAGATGTTTATCGTTGCGACAGAATCTTTTCTTGAAATTTCATGCACTAACCTTCTCTTCAGAGAGTGAAAATATTTTGTTGGCGCCTACCTAAATAGGGAGAAATGATCACTACAATAAAATAAGACATATCAGGGCTCACGCGGAAAGATTTAAGTGTTCGTTTTACTCGTGGTTGGATAAACGCTCTTCCGGCCACTTAACTGTGAAGTGGAGAATAATCACGTAGATCTATATGCAGATGAAGCTGTAGATGAGTATAAACAAGCGAGGTGGAGCACTGGTAAGGCACTGGATTCGTATTCGAGACGGTGGCAGTCCAGCACGGCTATCCAGACTTAGGTTTGCCGTGATTTTGGTAAGTCGCTTAAGGCGAGTGCTGGGATGGTTCCATTTAAACGGCAAGACCGATTTCCCTCCCCATCAGTCCTGAGTCAGAACTTGTGTCATCCCTCTTAATCCGCTTCAATTTTAAGTATGTTCACAAGGACACCGAAATCAGTGACAATGAATTTCTGATTAGAAAATTGGTCACAAAAGTGAAAAAAATGGTTAAACAGAAAAGTATAGTTACTCAGTAAGATTAATACGGAATAGATCATAAGTGTACCAGAGAGCAACAAGAATCATTTCATTCAGATACAGAACACATAAAGAACTGTGGTTCAAGTTCCAATGGAAAGTCTATCAAACTCAGTAAATGTGTGTACGTAATAGAATAATTAGTGACGATGGTGACCCCATTCCCTGGGACACAGATAATGTCAGGAAGCTTTTCAAGAAAGAGCGGGTGTTGCACAATAGCTGCCAGCCAAAGCATGAACCCGAAGATACTAAGAAAAACGCTCTTGGATACTGGGACCCTATGTAAACTTGTAACATACACTGCTGTAATATATTATCGTAGGTTCCCTCCGAAAGCATAAAAAATCTGATCATATTATAAAAATATCAGAAGAAGAAAAATTACTAACGAGGTAGAAAAAGAAAATAATAAAACGAAGGCCGAAATAGTTTTCTCTTTCCAAAAATACCTTCGCGTATCAAACTCAACGAATGTTTCCATCCGTCAACAGCAGTACAGCTGTAAGAATAAATGGAGCATTTGTTCGTATTTGTGGTACTTAAAAAAAAGCAGCAGTTGATGAAATGAAAGAAACTCAAAGTCTCCGGTGCTTTTCCTAGGATGTCCATTAGGAATTTCTCAAGACGATTTGCTTTGCTATTGATCATAATGCCCCTAAGACGTCTCGAGAGGAGATCCATTCCTAGCGGCTGACGATGGTGTAAGTCATATCCATCTACAAATAAGGCAGCATAGCTTATCCACACAGCTACCATCCTACATTACTCATTTCTTTTTCTGAAGAGTTATAAGATATATTCAGAACGGCAACATAATGTCTCATGAATAAAATTACTTTTTCGACGGAAATCAGAATGGATTTCGAAGAGATGGTCGTATAAAACACAACCTGTGCTATTAACACTACATACCAAAGTTCTGTGACAACCGGTTGGGTTTAGAATTCACAAAATTTTGTTAATCTGTTGATATAAAAGTGATATCTTCTGAGTCCAAGGAGAACGCAATAGGCAATTGTCCATGTTATAGGCTAAAGACTTTGTAGATATTATTAGCTATGATCTCAGACTTTTCTGAAATGCTGCAGTTACTTATGCAGAAGTTTTATGCGGTTAAGCATTGTATCTGTATCCAGTTATATCTCAAAAAGTAGTATCCTAGTGGGCAGGCTCCTAACTAAATAGTTCCCAATGTAGAAAATTAAAACAGATGGTCCGCACGGGGAGTAGAAATCTGATATTCTTACTAGGTTACAACTTCAGTCAATCGCATCAAGAAAATACTCGCAGGCTACAATATGTTGACATATAAATTGGAACGATGACCTGAACCGCAGTGTCGGTAAAGGAAGCTAAATTTTACGCTTCGGTTTATTCGCAAGATACTAGGAAATTGTAGTTTATCTACAAAAGGGATCACTTACAGAACTCTACTGCGCCAACTGTTGGAATATTTCTTAATTATGTACGAACATGGCAGGCTAAAAAATAAAATATTTCGTACTTAATAAATAGCGGCTGTAAAGGTCATAGACTTTTCTCACTGGCATAAAAATGTAAGAGATACACAAAAATAATCTTAACTGCCGAGTAGTCGAGGGAAAACTCTGTGGATCTTTCGGAAAACACTCTGAGAATTTTCCAAGTACTCGCTTTCTGGACGGAAATTACGAGGATTCTTCAGCAGTGTACGTATAGATTCTTTTGAGACTGTGAAGTTAAGGCTTAACTCCCGACATCTCATCCAAAAATGTAGAAGCAGTGATTCGTCCTTTGGTTCTTTGTGAATGAAACGGAACGATACCTTAAGATATATACAACAGAAGGCAACCATCGATACACACTGTAGTAGTAATTAGTAATCTCAAGATGTAGACGGGCGCTTAATGCTCGAGTAGGTGAATTAGTAACATGCTATTCCAAATGAGATTTCTCATCTGTGGCTATAGACTTAAATGGAATTAACATACAAACATGCCTCAAATTGACTGAAACAGTTTCATTTCTTGTTGTAGTTTAGGATTTCATTTAAGTCTCATTAATATTTATTTCCGCTCAACACTCGCTTATTTGTCGATAACATGTTTTATTTCAACAAGATGGCACAATGTCATTTGACTGGGAAAGCTGCCGTAATTGTTAACACACTGGTTCACAATCGGGGGGAGCGTGACTAAATCTCTGGTCGACTACCTGGGATTAGAGTTTTCCACGGTTCATGTACATCGATTAAGGTGAATAATGGAATGGTTGCTTTCACGGGGACACAACAGATTTTCTTCCACACTCTTCTTCTATCCGCGGGTATGGCCCGTTTGTAATGACCTCATCGGAGACGGACTCTTAAAACCTAATCTTCCACCCGTTTTTTTTTTTTAATCTGGTTATACTTAAGTCATAAATATCAATATAGGGATAACTGGTACTAAGAATGTGAAGCTCACAAAGAAAATCTCCTGATAAATAGCAAATGTTACTGACTTACAGATGTACCTGCTCCAGTTTCAGCCGATGTGAATAGCACGGTTTTGGAATACAATGCGGCAGCACGGAAGTGGCTGCAATGAGTCGTGCTTCTTTTTGCGCAGTTACACTGCAATTGGCTCACAGATTTCCATGGAACTGTCTCTAAGAATTTTTTCAGTCTCTGGAATAGAATATATGGACAGACTTTCAAAAATACTGACGTCTTAAAATTCTAGAAAGTGTTATTTGCTGACGGTGTTAGCTATGAATCTAAACCATTCCTGCAATTACGTATTATTTATCATTATAAAGTTTTTCAAGTTTCTGTGTTACGTTTTTCACTGTACCAGTTATTTGGACCCTCCACAGTTTGATGAATACGTACTTTGCCCTAGAGAAGTTGGAAAAGACTGAAATCAGGTCACCATGAAAACGTGCTTAAAATTATTCGGCTAATAAGCAGGAGATATTTTGTATCGTGTGAGAGTAATCGCAAAATTTGACAGTTTCCTGTAAGATATTATTTGGCATAGGCTTAGATTCTGATAGATGGATACTCATTTGAGTTCGGAATTTGACTTTGAGCTTCACTGGAAACTTTCGATAAGTATCTTAATATCCGTGTAATGGTAGCTACAGGAATAGACTGAGCAAGAGTCATTTTAGCTCGCACGTACTTTTCAGCGTTACACGAGAAAGCAATTTACAATGGATACTTTCTTCACCTTTACAAACGAAAACTCGTACAGACGAATCGAAGTCGTAGAGTTTCTTGGGTGTAGACACAGGTCAATGTGCATGTACGTAGCGACGTCTGAAGCGTTGGGAAGATGTGAAAGCAGTGCGACAGCGGTGTAGTGAAGTATCGCGGACAGCGGGGTGTAGTGTCAGGGGGCATGGCGGCAGATGCGACTCAGGAGGATCTCGGAGTAGAGTGCGTTGATGTGCCCTGTCACGTGGTACCCGCCACCACCTGCCGGCTCCACCTGAAACGCAGTTGGGCGAGGTTTAGCAGTAGCTATGCAAACACGACAGTCAAAGATTTCACAGTTTAACATGTGTCTTTTAGGAGAGATACATGGGCTGAATACTACAGTAGTGTCGTAAGCTGAGGGCCTCTCTTAGTTAAGATTGCTTTCTTTCAGGTAAATATAGGGTGCAACGAGTCTAAGTTGAGATATTTCTATTCGCGACGGATGACGGTGTCCCAAACCACAGTACATCAGTATATACTTCATTTGTAGACTAATAATTAGAGCTATTATAAATCGTATGTTTCTAAGTTGAGTAGTGCCTCAAGTACATGTGGCAAGAGCAAGCCATTAATGCTTATTTTCCCCTGGACAACACGTCGGATTTTAATGTGTGGACTAGTGGATGCAAAATGCTTAGTCTATCCTGAGAGGCACAGTCCACTTAGTGGTGCAGTTACGACCATGCAGAAAACATCAGGTCGTCAAGTTTGTGACATGTTACTGAGAAGACTGTTCGACGCAGTGGAAAAATAACTCACCCACTGATGTATAAATATATTAAAATACCATATATAAAAAAAATCTGCAATTATATTCGTTACACCCTGTATATTATTATTGTTGCTACAGAATGTATTTTAACTCTACAGCAGAATGTGCGCACATTTGAAACTGTGTGCAGGTTAAAACTGTGTGTCGGGCCGGGACTAGAACCTGCGACATTTCACGGGCAAGTCATCCACCTACAGAGCTAGGCAAGCACGTTTCACGACACATTCTTACAGCCTACCAGTACCACTTCCCCTACCTTCCACATCCTAGATTTGAGTCCCGATCTGACACACTGTTTCATCTACTGGGAAGTTAAATTAATATTAGGCTATTATTATTAACCTTTATTGAGGCAGTAAATTTATTTGACACGCTCTCTGATTGCCTATGACGATTCGTCTAAACAAATCTTACGTAACATGACAAGGCTAGTTTATAGAAATATAAGAGCTTTTTTTAGCCTGATGCAATAATATAATTAAAAAGCTGTCATCAGACCGAAGGTTGGCTTGAATTTCATAATGATTTACTAGGCAGGGTACCATCTGAGCTAGTGTGTTGTTGCCCTCCTCCATCCTTTGAAATGATTTACCCATCCAGATGCAGGGCAACCTGCAGTATAACTTCGCTTGTGAACCACACTGCTACTCAGCATTTTACGTATTAGCAAATATTGTCAGACGTAAAAGAAGCGAAAGGCGAGAGATATAAACAGAAGTAGAAGCGATAAGAATAATAATAGTATAAAAACGAAAAAAAGAAAAAATATAAAAATGTGAAAGTAATGTTTAAAAATAAACAATGTTATCTAGTTCTCAAATAAATTCTAAGCTTACACACCTCTACGCAAGGTTCTGCGTCAGCCATGGTACAACTAGAGGCTTTTGGGAATCGTCAGCACTCGAGCGCCCCTTCCCATGAGATTGACACTTGGTAAGTTTTATGATATCGCGCTACGAAAGAAAACTATGTAACGAACGTTAATTACTGCTTACCTTCTGAGTCTGCCTGTTCTAACAGTGAATATCATATCAGTTCAAATTACAAACACTAGTACAAAATATAAATGGGGACTAGAAACAACAGAAAAATGTATGTGATGAGTACATTGGGTACCAACAACTGTTTTTAATGATGTTCAAAAATGTAAATGAGGTCACCTGAGAAGTGCTTAAAGCTTCAGAAAGTTGTATCTGTTTGTGCTTTGACACTTAGCAATTCGTGTGGGTTATCCAATTTGCAATATTATTTGTAGTTTCCAAGGCATCAGGGTTTCTTAATTCATAGCTATGTTTATCATCTACATCTTTGTTGTCCCTAGCATTGTAGTTTAGAGGTCACTGTATTAGGACATGATCAGATGCACTTTACGCTTAACATTGACATCTGTCAGTGTTTTACGTATTTTATGTAGATAGTTTCCATGTCTTGTTATGAAACTGATCGTGTCTCTACTTGGGTAGTTTCCTTGTTTCGCGAAAGTCTGGAAACAGTATGCAATCACGGCCTTTTCTACGCACTAGCTCTCCAGGAATTTAATCGCACTATGTTCGTAATTTTGTCAGCAGTGATGTGCCTCACGATCTGAATGTTCCCTTCCGCAGGTAACAGCATGCAGATCTGTACCTCACAATTACAGTGGCAGGATAAAACCCCAAAATTAATAAAAATACTTCTACTGATTTTATATCGAATGCTCCATTATATCTTAGAAAGACATCTCGCTCCATACAACTAAGATGTGTTTTCGCACGTTACTTCCACAACTGCGAATCCAACAATGATAATAAAGATGTCACTATGATACCGCCTCCTTGCTGCCAAAGGAAATTTATAAGCCACAACCCAAGCTAGCTTTTGTATGGTTGTCCAGGACTTACAGTGACCTTACTGACATATATCGTAACATTTTTTTGTGTGTAAATAAAACTCTACATACCTATGTATCTGACTATAGCGAATAGAAATTCCTGCTAATTCGAGTGCACGATTTCTTGTGTAATGGACAGTTATGGTGTTATTGTTTACACATCTTTGCTGCACCAGCGGTAGAACACTTGTTTCTTTTGTTACCAACCAGTTCCTTGTCCACGCGACAACTATAAAGGCATTTCGTAGTTTGGAAACACCGAAGTTCGTGAAATACAGTTGCGATGACTACTGTTATAGTAACTTCATATTTCCTAGAAGATCCGTTTATCACTTGCATAGCCCTATTAATGGTGTCAGCAATATTCACACTTTCTAAATCCATAATGAATCTGTTTCAGCACGTGAAGCTCACTGTGGTACAGCAAATGTTCACATAGGAGCCTCTCGACAGTATCCGCAGCATTCGTGATGTGTGCGGTCCGTAAAACTTCGGTTCTGACTCGTAAATGCTGCTCTCTCTCGTTTCCAGGTATTCCGTATACGACGTAGTTTCAGTAATTCAGTAATGATTGATGACAGGATAGCCACTGTCGGTGGAATTGCATGTCACAAGATCTCTGAATAAATGTTGTCAGGAACTGGAACAGGACTGAAGTTACCTCTTACTCTATAAAAGAAACTTCAGCATTGCTGTTAAGATGGTTAGTATGCAATTGATTTCGAAGGCGAGTATGATTATCACTTTCTTAAGCAACGACGACACCTGGAACAAGAGACAGTAGAAGTTTTCCTGCTGACTTTCTGTTGGTGCCCTTTTAGTCTCTTTGTTGGGTTTAAATGACCAGGGTGATTTGACTTTTTTAGACAGCGGTTTGTGTGGCTGTGCCCAGGTGATGAACTGTAATATACCTGATGTTTTCAGTATTCTTGGTTAAAGATTCATAATTCTTTCTTTGCACTCTGTGGTAATTTTATAAACTTTACTGACGTCCTCGTCTCCGTAGTCATCATTGGTAAATTCGCCACGTACTACGTACCGTTCTTCTTCAAGTGGACAGCTCTTCATTCCATGGTGTTTCTTACTTATTTGGTGACCACTTACGAGGTGCTGCTTTAATTTGTGTGTATTGTAACACTGCTGTGAAGGTAAGTGCTGTGTAATCGACACTGCTGTCAACGTAGCCAAGATATCCCAATCAGCAAGTGCAAAGTCTAAATAAGTTACTGCGGAAGTTTGTTCAGTTCAGACAGCATGCAGCATTTCTAATGAAAATGTGATGACGTTGTGGTAACTCATCGTGACATTCTGGTTTACTTTCGAAAATGAATTATCTTGATGGTCGATCTGATCGATGACATTAAGTCAAGTTTGGTATCTGCTTTTACTTTGTTCTAATGAGCATGTCGTTGATATATATCTATGAACGACAAATACGTTTAGTTCTTCTATGACGTCTTGTAACAGCATACCGCGCTCATCGTCGTTTCGCACTAGCATCAGCACCAATTACATGGGAAGTACAAGGGTTAAATAAACGCATGAAAACACCACGAAAGATGAATGTTTGAACATAACTGCAGATGCTAGCCAAGCTCGGGGGTTGCGCCGGTTTATTTGAAGACAGACATCACCTACGCAATGTACTCAGTTCGTTGAAAATGTCAGTCGTGGTCAGAACAGTTTTCTGTGCAGCTGTGAGTGCATTTCGTCGGAGGTAAGGGAGTTCGAACTTGGGCAAATATTGATGGTCCTCGCATGGTGGATGCATCGATAACTAAGGTAGCCGAAGTGTTTGACGTTTCAAGATTCTTCGCATCGAAGATTTATACATTTACAGGAAAAGTGGGAAAATATCATCTGCTAAGTCACAAGCCTGTCAGCACCGAAAACAAGACGAAGGGAGCTATATAAGCTGGGAACTGCAGCGTGTTGCCTGAAGTATGGCAGAAATTTTCGTAATGAGAGCACATTGTGGTTGATGTAATATCACTTAAATGTGGTCGGTAACAAATGAGTGCGTCCAGCTATAAATTAAGTCAGATCACGATTTTAAAATATCTGCATGAGTAATAATTTATGATTAGGCTCTATATTGAAAAGTTTGTTAACACACATTATGGTTGGCTAGTACCACATAATTGTTATAATTATGCAAATCAATAAGTATATGTATTCCCCTGTTTTGTCCGTTGCAATAAGCCATAATTTGTTCTCACGAAATGGATGCACAACTAAAATGATTGTAAGGCATGGCAATCCTAATTTTGTCACACATGGAAAAATATGTTTAATAATTCAATGCTGTAAGATGTTGTCTTTGTTACTACTGTCTTACTGACGCTTGTTTTAAGTTAATGACAAGAAATCAGTATTTATTGTTTTTCGGATGATTCAAAATATGAAAATGTGCAAATGGTAGCCAACAGTACACGCGACGTAATTCTTTTTACTTGAGTGACAATTGTGTATTTTGCTACTATTATTTATTATATTGACTGGAATGATTAATAAAGCCGTCTTCATGTTTTAATATTTCAAATGCGACGAGCCCACTGGCTGCGGACACGTGCTTGAATGCTAGGCGTAACACTAGCGTAATCCAACATTTCCTGAAACTTCTGTTGCCTATGTCTGCCTTCAGTTTCATTTTGACTTTATAGTGAGGATATAAATATTGTGACATTTATCTACTATGAAAGGCACGTATTGCTAGTTTTAGACGGTTGTCATTAAAAGCAGGCACTTTCAGTGCCAGGTATGTCTTCATCAAAGCGTTCACTACCGTACATCTATTTTTGTATTGTTGTCTCAGTGGGTCAATCTTGAGAATGAACCAGTCGGTTTGAAACTGGTCCCCAAAATGTATGCACGGGAACTGTGACTCATTTGTTATGCACTAATCACGAAATAAAATGGATGCCGGTCCTATATCAACAGATTGTTGAAATTGGATAAAACTCATAGCATTATCATCTTCAAAAATTAAATTTCTGTGGTGTTGCCATGGATTCAAGCTAATTATTCATACTCATTTAATTTTTATTGATGATCCTGAATTAATGTTTTTTTATTCTATTCACACTGAAGAGCCACAGAAACTCGTTCACCTGCCGTATATCGTGTAGGGCCCCCGCGAACACGCAGAAGTGCAGCAACACAACGTGGTATGGACTCGACTAAGTCTTAAGCAGTGCTGGAGGGACTGGCATCATATGTCTGGCGTGTTTGGTGGCCAGCGGAATTGTTCAAACTGAGAAGAGTGTTCCTGGAGCCACTCTGTAGCAATTCTGGACGTATGGTGTCTTGCATTGTCCTGCTGGAATTACCAAGTTCGTCGGCATACACAATTGACGTGAATGGATGCAGGTGATCAGACAGCTGTCAGAGTCGTATCTAGACCTATCACGGGTCCCATATCACCCCAGTTGCACACGCCCCACACCATTAGAGAGCCTCCACCAGCTTGAACAGTCCCATGCTGACATGCAAGTTCCATGCAAGCATGAGGTTGTCTCCATATCAGTACACGTCCATCCGCTAGACGCAATTTGAAACGAGACTCTTCTGACCAAGCAACATGTTTCCAGTCATCAACAGACCAATGTCGGTGTTGACGGACGTAGGCGAGGCGAAAAGCTTTGTGTCGTGCAGGCATCAAGGGTACACGAGTGGCTCTTCGGCTCCGAAAGCCCGTATCGATTATGTTTCGTTGAATGGATCGCACGCTGACACTTGTTGATGGCCCAGCATTAAAATCTGCAGCAATTAGCGGAAGGGTTGCACTTCTGTCACGTTGAATGATTCTCTTCAGGCGTCGGTGGTCCCGTTGTTGCAGGATATTTTTCCAGCAGCAGCGAAGGAGGTGATTTGATGTTTTACTGGATGCCTGATATACACGGTACACTCGTCAAGTGGTCGTACGGGAAAATCCCCACTTCATCGCTACCTCGGAGATGCTGTGTCCCATCGCTCGTTCGCCGACTATAACACTACGTAAAAACTCACTTAAATTTTGATAACCTAGCATTGTAGCAGCGGTAACCGATCTAACAACTGCGCTAGACACTTGTTGTCTTATATAGGCGTCGCCGACCGCAGCGCCGTATTCTGCCTGTTTACATAGCTCTGTATTTGAATACGCATGCCTATACTAGTTTCTTTGCCACTTCGTTGTATATACACTGACGGAAAATAGTCGCAACATCAGAAAATAATTAATTTGTAGTAATGAAATTTCGGTAATACATTTGCGTAGGTAACATATTTATGTGATTAACACTGCGTGATTACTGGTTAATATAAGTGTGGGACAAGCCGTTCCAAATGTGAAATACTTTTACATTAATAACGGGATTAACGGCCATAATGTTGAATGCAAGTAAGCTAACTTGCATGCATTGTGTTGTACAGGTGCCGGATGTCAGTTTGTCTGATTGATTCCATGTATGTTATACTTGTTCGGTCAATACAGGAACGGTTAATGCTGTTTGTGGATGAAGCTGGAGTTATCACCCGATGATGTCCCGTATGCGGTCGACTGGAGGCAGATCTCGTGATCGAGCAGGCCAAGACGACATGACGACACTCCACAAAGCAAGCTGGTTTACGACGGTGGTATGTGGACGAGCGTTATCCTGTTTGAGAACACCCCCTAGAATGCTGTTCATGAATGGCAGCACAATAAGTTGAATCACCATATTGAGTACAAACTTACACTCAAGATGCGTGGGATAGCTACGATAGTTCTGTTGTCATACGAAATCGCACTCCAGACCATAACTCCAGGCGATGATTAACGTGTCTAGCATGCAGACAGGTTGGCTGCAGGCCCTCAGCTGGCCTCCTCCCAGCCAACACACGGCCGTCACTGGCACCGAGGCAGAATTAGGTTTCATCAGGAAACAAAACAGACCTCCATTCCGTCCTACAATGAGCTCCCGCTTTACACCACTGAAGTCACAAACGGCTGTGGTTTCCGATCAGTGGAATACACGTTGTTGGATTTAATCGATTTGTAACAGTTTGTTTTATCACTGTGATGTCAACTGCTGCTTAAATTGGTGCTACAAATACAATACTATGTGCCAGAGCCATACACCGAACACGATGGTCTTCCCTATCGGTAGTACCAAGTGGGGGTCCAGAGCCTGGCCTTCTTGCGACCGAACATTCTGGTGACTATCGCTGCCAGCAATGTACAGTGGTTACATTCTTCCCAAGTCCTTCTGCAGTGTCGCAGAAGGAACATCCAGCTTCTCGTAGCATTACAGGACCTCTTTCAGATTGAGGTGTTGATAAAGGCGTCTTTGTGACCTTAAAGGTATTCTTGACTAATATCATCTCATCAAGTTCTATCTCAAAGTTAACTAACGCTCACGCCCATTGCATCGTGTATTTAAAGCTAACCTGATTTGCATCCTCATAATGACGTTCCTAGAGCCACTCTCACGCGTCTGTGAAATTTGAATAGACATCATCTTTCAGGTGTAGAAACACGCCTATCGGCTTTCGTTTATGTCGCACAACTCGTTTTTGGTGTTGTGATTTTTTATTGCATTAGTGTATATGTGATCTAAATATTATTTTTACATCAATACATTTATTTTGCCAGCAGATTTTAACTTGTTTTACTTATTACTGTTCGCAACGGCCTTGTCGCAGTGGATACACCGGTTCCCGTCAGATACCGAAGTTAAGCGCTGCCGGGCGTGGTCGGCACTTGGATGGGTGACCATCCAGGCCGCCATGCGCTGTTGCCATTTTTCGGGGTGCACTCAGCCTCGTGATGCCAATTGAGGAGCTACTCGACCGAATGGCAGCGGCTTCGGACTAGAACACCATCATAGCGACCGGGAGAGCGGTGTGCTCACCGCACGCCCCTCCTATCAGCATCCTCCACTAAGGATGACACGGTGGTCAGATGGTCTCGGTAGGCCACTCGTGGCCTGAAGACGGAGTGCTTGTTTTTCTTTTACTTACTACCGTTAATGCATTTTATCAACCTTTTTAGTAATTTATTCAATTATTACAGATTCTGTTTCGAATACTGTAAGCTTCAAAAGGAAACAAAGTCCAAAAGAGCCTTCTCAACTATTGAGCCTTTCTCAAGGCTGCAAGGAAGTTCTTTTTCTATCTGTTACTATGATTGTTTAATCAATTCAGAGCTTGAAGTAAACAGTAACTCGTCGTATTCAGAGATACTTGTCTAAATTTGCTGCCAGTTTGATCTGCATTTAGAAGTGGGCAATCAAGACGTTGCTAATATTGGTCCTAAAGGATTTTAACGCATCTAGAGAATAAAATGTGAGCGAAAGTTCTTCAACAAGCATTAAAATGTTAGGAGAATGAAAGAAACCATTAATATATTTATAGCGATACTTTTTTAACCTATCACTGTCACAATTTAATCGCATTTCATAAAATGATTCATAAAATTGATATAAGTTGTAGGTGTACCTATAGCAATACAAAACTTGTGCACATCTACCGCTTTCTATTCAGGTCTTTTGTGGTTATAAGGTGTGCTATTAGTGCAACATATCTTACTGGTATCAAATCAGCCTAGTATACACAAAGCTATTATAAGATATTTGAAAGCACCTGACACTGTGGTAAAAGATGAGTGACCCTTTGTCAGATTAAAACTAATTGTAGATATTTAAATTCCAAATTAGTCTGGAACGATAGGATGATATCCAGTGGTGATAACAGAACATGAAAGCCCATTAAATATTAGTTACTCTAAACCATTGGATCATCTTAAAGATATCAAAATGAGGAAAAAATAACTTAAGTAAATATCATGTAGGTAATTAAGCGCTTAAAATTTCATGGGGGTGGGGTTAAAATTTATTGACATTCAAACCGAGTTTGTATTATAACAAGAACGTTTGTTCTTATTTAAATTCAACTGTCACATCTTTATTTGCTTTGCGTTGTTTTATTAAATGTTATTTTACATTTTGTGAAATTGTTTTGTGGAGTAAATAATGAATTTTAAATATGGTTATTCTCTTTTTAGTTTAATGAATACTTTCATATGAACTTCGTGTTTTGTTCTATCAAATCCTAACTCAAGTAGTGTGAAGCTTTTGTTCTGTGCAGGAGTTTATTTGTGAGTTGTTCTGTGCAAAAATTTTACATCAAAGGAAATTTTAAAGTTTTAATTGTTTTGCTGAAGCAAAAATGCCACACACAAGATGTCTGCAAATACTTTCCAGTTTTCAGCTTGATGACCAAAGCTGGAGGTAAATGCTCAGGGTGTGAGTGGCGTTTTGGTAACTCGGATAGGGGAAGTAAGAGTAAAGAGACTCACTAGAAGAAAGGACTATATCAGTTTACCGTACTACTGACGATCGTCTCCGCTTGCCCGCGATCGTAGTTACTGCTCTGACGCCTCCTACATGCATCAAGGAATTTATAACGCTACTCTACGAAGAATGCAATAAAATCCGACTCACCATCATTCAGGATTTGAATATGTATATTGATAGAAGAACTTAATTTCACCAACCATTCTACGTGCATTATGGAATGTGGTAGAAAGGTCTGTCTCCGATACCTTTCTCACATTGTCCCGAATCACAGGTTATTTTTGCTATATTTCATTATTCCCTACCTCTCTCGATAGTGCCGGTGTTTATCAAATAAACATTAAATGAACGATATGTAGCTCGTGGAGCGTTGTGTGTGAAGTGGGTATGCATGAGGTACCTTATGGAAGTGGCAGGCGCATTTGCCCTGTAGGAAATCGTTGTAGCGCGCCGCCGTCATGTTGAACGTGTCGACCACCTCCATTTGGTGGTGGCTCGCGAACGCCGCCAGTCCCTGTGAGTGCTTCAGCAGCTTCTGCTGCTGTTCCTGCAAGAATAAACGACAGTGAACAACACATTAAAGTAAGCAGCGAAAACTCATGTCCTAGACATGAAAAACTAGTCTGGCAGTTAGAAATCAGATCAACTGGCTATAGCGTTTATACAGACTACATTCATGACTGCACAGTAGAATCCACTACCTCATACACGATATCTTCACATACACATGGAGTATGAAGAGAGCTACTCAAATGCCTTTCACCTGTGAAATAATTTTTGTTTGCTCTTATCAAAATGACCTGCAACGAAGCTTCCAGTGAATGTCGGGCGACTCATTACTACAGTATAAAGCAAGAGCGATGTAGACGGTTGTATACAAATGTTAAGTATCCAGACTCATTTCGCATATCAGGGATGACCACACCAAACTAGCCATGCTCCTGTGTGATATTGTTTCGTGGGCAGGCGACTCTAAGCTTCGGCGTTTCCGTGAGGTTCTTCGTGGCAGCGCCAGCGACGGTGCCCCTCTAAACGAGGCTCGGATTTGAGCGGTGCTGCCACAGAATCCCCCCTAAAAAGTTCCTTTCTTCCTTTGTATTCAGCATTGTTTTTTCCAACCGCTTACTCGCTCTGTAGCTAGCAGCTTCTCGTGGAGCTGTCGGCCTGTTCCGCAATGTTGATGCAGACTTTTGCGTGAAATATGGTAACCCAGATAGACACGCCTTAGGCCACTTCTTTATTTTTCCTTGACGAGAAGAAATGATTACATATAACTCAATTCCAGATACGTATTAGAACAATTGAAAACTGAAATGATCCAGTATCTTTATTTCAAAATTCTCTTTGCCAAGATCTTGCTATTTCGTCTGTATCTTCATGGTAAGTATGCTGTGGACTCTCCTGTCTTCCAAGATGACGACTGCTATGTTCACTGGACGTAATACACTGAGGTGACAAAAGTCATATGATATCGATAGGCACATATACAAATGATGGTAGCATCGCGTACACAAGGTATAAAAGGGCAGTGCACTGGCGGAGCTGTCATTTGTACTCAGGTCACTCAGGTGAAATGGTTTCTGGCATGATCACGGACCCACCGCGGGAAATAACAGACTTTGAAAGTGGAATGGCAGTTGGCGCTGGCGCACGGGGCATTCATTTTCAGGAATCATTAGGAAATTCATTATTTCGAGATCCACAGTGTCAAGAGTGTACCGAGAATACCAAATTTCAGGCACTACCTCTCACCACGGACAATGCAGTGGCCGACGGCCTTCACGTAACTACCGGGAGCAGAAGCGTTTGCGTTGGATTGTAAGTGCTAAAAGACCAGCAATACCGTGTGAAATAACCGCAAATAATCAGTATGGGATGTACATCGAACGTATCCGTTAGGGCAGTGCGGTGAAACTTTGCGTTAATGGGCTATGGCAGCAGACGTCCGACGCGAGTGCCTTTGCCAACAGCACGACGTCGCCTGCAGCGCCTCTCCTTGGCTCGTGACCATATCGGCTGGCCCCTAGATGGCTGGAAAACTGTGGCCTGGTCAGACGACTTCCAATTTCAGTTTGTATCTCACAGGAGCTTGGATAGTTTGGGGTGGTCATCCCTGACATGCGAAATAAATCTGGATACTTAACATTTGTATACAAGCGTCTACATCGCTCCATAATGGTGAGGGCTGTATTTACATGCAATGGACTGAATCCCCCTGTCCAGTTTAACCAGCCACTGACTGTAAATGGCTATTTTTGGCAACTTGGAGTCCTTATGGAGTCATTCATGGACTCCATGTTTTCAAACAACGACGTCCTGTAACCGGGCACAGTTGTTCGCGTTTGGTTTGTTGAACATTCTGGATAATTGGAGTGTTTTTTGGTCACCCTTATCGCCGGATCTGAATCCCATCGAAAATTTATGGGACATGATTGAGAGGTAAGTTCGTGAACAACATCATGCACCGGCAATACTTTCGGAATTATAGATATCTATAGAGGCGGTATAGCTCAATATTTGTGCAGTGCACTTCCGACGACTTGTTGAATATGTCTCACGTCGAGTTGTTGCACTACTCCTGGAAAAACGAGGTCCGACACGATGTTAGGTGATATCCCATAACTTCTGGCACTTCAGTGTACTAGTCGCCCCTTTAAAAGAGCACTCTGGTCGCTCTGGAACTCTGTAGATGTTGTATAACCAGGTGGCAATTTAATCCTTCACTGTATACGTATGTCGAGATAGGGAATTGCTGTTCACGAGTTTGTCGGTTATATGGAATGAGCCCAGTAAGACGGGTCAATGTGTAGATGTATCAAAATGGAAGAAAGGACCAACCTTACTCGACAGTTTTTAAGAGCAAACCTTTGATGAAGTTGGCTGATTTATTGGTGTGTCATCGTGGACTCTCCAGCATGTTTACATGGGAGGCTGTGACACCCGTTGTCGCGTAACATAACGTATAAACGGTGGTCGCAAAAACATCGTAACCAACAGGGACTGGAGACGAGTGCCACGCTTTGCCAGTAACCAAAGTTTGAAACCCGTCAGAAATTTCTACTCTCAGTGAATGTGGATCCATCTCAAACAGGTTCCGAACAAACATTTCGAAGAGAACTGCATGTAATAACGTTGAGCGATGAGTGTACCGAGATCAATACTCACATGCAAAATTGTAACTCCCTACGTAACACCTAGACCACAGAAACTATCAACTTTGACAATGTTCTTTGTTTCAATAAGTGTTACCACCTCTCACTATATGAGAGTACGTTAGCATTGTCTAGTATGACCGTTTTGGTGGTCCGTGTGTTATGGTGTCTGGAGGCATAGCGTTGCGTGGCCGTACTGACTTCCAAATTCTCACTCAGTCTCAAGGCTATTATGACACTTTACTCTTTCCACATGTGCGTCTGTTCAGGGTTGCATTGGGACCTGACTAACGTCTTACGGATGACAATGCGTGACCACGACGAACAGCGCATGTGGAGGAGCTCTTGCAAGGAGAGAATAATCGGCGAAAGGACTGGCCTGCCTGTTCCCCAGACTTAAATCCCACCGAACGCGTGTGGGATGCATTGGGTAGACGTATTGTAGCACATCCACGTGTGCCAAAGACCACCCAGCAGTTGTCAGCGGCATTGGTGGAGGAATGGAACGCCCTACCTTAAAATACCTCAACAGCCTCGTAACCAGCACCGGACCACGTTGCACAGCATGCATTGCGTCCATGGTGATCACATCTCCCCATTAATAGCCATTTCCGCCTTCCGAAATGTCTAGGAGTCGATCATTAATCGCGCTGACTTCTATGTATTTATTATCTTTGAATAAAAGTGTAATTTCTGTTCGTACTGTTTCCACTTATTTTCTGCGCTATACTGCAGCAATTTTTTCTTTATATGGTCCAAGTTTGATCGATCTATGTTACCTCACAGTGACGAATCATGCTAAAGCTACTTCCATTCTTAAGTTTTTCACAACAGTGTAGTTGCCCGTCTTCAATGGCCCAGACAACACGAAAACTTGACTTCGGTTGACAACGGAATGGTCAATTCCAACATGTCGAAACATGCCCTGAAACGTTTTATAAAGTAAGAATACACCGAAAAAAAGACGCTGTCTAAATTTTAGATGCTAAGACGCATTGCAAGTATTTTTAAAAAATATTGAAAATTACCAAATTCGTAGTTCACTATGCGGCTGGAGAACTGGACACTCCTACCGGAGCTATAGAGGGTCGCACATGTGCACGCGGCAGGCGCGGATCCTTGGTTAACAGCACATCGGTGAACAGATAACAAGACTCGGCGCGACCGCCATTTGTAAAGTGATTTTCACTTTTCATTGATAGTTTCTCCAAAAACAACGGTCCACAGTTGCTGTTCCCTCAAATTCGTAACTCGGTAAATATCCATAATAATTAACAGTTGCTTTTGCGGTAGTGTGTTAACAATGGAAATAAAACTGAATTGTGGTGAGTGCTAATGTAGCGCAGTGTGTGAACTCGCTTTTTCTTCGTAAAATCTGATCGTGAACTGTGTGAATGAAAGAAAGACTTACATGATGTAATAAATATGCATCAAAATGAAACTCGCCAAACTGTGGTTCAAATGGCTCTGAGCACTATGGGACTTAACTTCTGAGGTCATCAGTCCCCTAGAACTTAGAACTACTTAAACCTAACTAACCTAAGGACATCAAACACATCCATGCCCGAGGCAGGATTCGAATCTGCGACCGTAGCGGTCGCGCGGTTCCAGACTGTAGCGCCTAGAACTGCTCGGCCACCACGGCCGGCGCCAAACTGTGAATAGAAAAACTATCCGAAAGATATACTGTACAGGATGGCCACAACGTCCCATAAGCCCCATTAATAATCATCATAAACACCTAAATTTAAACAAGTAACTTGAACAACAGTTCATTAGAGGAGCTTTTTAGGTATGAACCACATAGGGCTGGTTGTGATGTGCAGTGCACAATTACGGATAGAGATCTATTACACTGGGCTTTCAGAATTCCAACTGAGACGAACATTCGATCGGTTTAATCAGATTCAAGAAATCATACAGTATGAGTAGTCGAAAAACGACGGAGTTTACTTCAAGTGAAAGTGTAGAGGAGAAGCCATTAATTCATAGTTGACTTGAAGACGAAACTGGCCGTTATCCCCACATCTGCTGTGTCTAACGCCGATCACTCAGGTTTCATGAAAGAACTGCGAACACAGCTGCACTTCGTCATTTCGAGGCGTAAAAAGACAATCTTCTCTGCAGTTGATTAATGCTATGAAATATTCGTATACAACAATGACAGTGATAGGTATGAGTGTATTACTGTTTTTGCAACTTTATGTCTGTCTTCAGGGACCTGAAAGCAAATTAGGACAAAAAATAACAAAAATACTGTTTTCTGGTAAAAATCTTATAGCCGACTTATCTAAATTTGGAGCAATAGGAAAGAACAATTCTCAGCATTTCATTTGACGCTGCTTCCAATTAGTTGCAGAAATTTATTCATCGCATTTGTTGGACTCTTGTCCTGTACATAACGATCCCTCTGGCTTTCAAGAGGACGACGAAAAAACTTGTTGATATAACTCAGATTCCTCACGAAATAACCGATTTGGGTCTTAATAAAGAATTTTTCCGACTATGGAAAAAATTTTTAAGGAAATTGTCCGACAATACAAATTCCGAAAGCTCCGCACCATTTGAGATTTATCAGAAGAACAGTATTTTTAAATTTTAGTCATTTGTGCTTAACAGGATCTTTCGGTAAGTTTTACGACTTGCTTTAAGTATGCCCGGTATGCAGCACAAGAAGCAGAGCAACGGATAGGACCATTTCCTGCTCCACCGCACTTCTGTTCAAATAAAACTG
Source organism: Schistocerca americana (assembly GCF_021461395.2). NCBI lineage: Eukaryota > Metazoa > Arthropoda > Insecta > Orthoptera > Acrididae > Schistocerca > Schistocerca americana. Next base: position 695,505,579 of record NC_060130.1, read on the forward strand.
TTAATTATTGTGAAGTGCTGATAAAATCTTCTCGGGTTGATAGCCGAGTCAATGTGTTGTTTTCCAGCAACGTTTCAGCAAGTTTCTTACTTGCCATCTTCAGGCCATCTTCGCCTGAAGATGGCAAGTAAGAAACTTGCTGAAACGTTGCTGGAAAACAACACATTGACTCGGCTGTCAACCCGAGAAGATTTTATCATCGAGATTCGCCGAGAAAGCCTGCATTCTCATATTGTGATGTACTATTTTTCTTTAGTCATGCGTTCTTTTCGTCATTCAAATGACACTTCTCTTTACTGCGGCGACTATGTGGAATAAACAAGGAACTCATTATTACTAAAATATACGTTATTCAAAAATTGTCATAAGAACTGTGTTACAGGAGTGTTATAAAATGATGTATGTGTAAGAAATATTTCATTTCGATAAGTTAAAGTTACGACTGATGGAAGTCAGCTGTAATGTAACATCAATCATTGATCGATTTATTTCCTTTGCCAGTCTCCTTTGTAAAATTACATACGCAGCATTATATGAAATGTATATTATTCAAAACATTAATAACACGAGACGTGTTTTGTATGGTTCAGATGCTTCAACTTCGCCTGTGGTACTGGCACTACGCAGCCCTACACTCTCGTCACAACCGATCGCACGCTAGGCCGGAAGGGCTGTACGAACGGCTGTCATGAGCTCGTGCGACAAAGACGACTAACTTCAACCATTTTTTAAAAATACTTGCAGTGCGTTTTAGAATTTTGACAATGTATTGTAGCTTTCCTGCACAAAAAATGTCACATTGGTCCATTCCCTTGCATGTTTACCCGTGTATTGTTGTCCGACGAGTTACGGTTTTGTCTCTTTCCAAATGATACAAAGCATTCAGTGTTTCGATGATGCACTGATCCGTGGATTGTGCATTTTGTTAAGGCCAGAGGTGGTTATGTGTTATTTAGAGGGTGACTTCCTACCGCGAGTCTCGTTCACTCAGTCTCGTTAGCGTGAACATGAGCCAGAATATTTCTTTCAACATTTTCTGTGCTCAGGTGTTGTCCTTTTCTGTGTACCTACGTGATGAATATCCTGTGTACTCTCCCATCTTCCAAGATAACAACTACCGTGTTCGTAGTGCAGCGCGCATTGTTTCCAATATTAATGTACAGTTAGGCATATTATCGCAGCCGGCCGCGGTGGTCTAGCGGTTCTAGGCGTTCAGTCCGGAACCGCGCGACTGCTACGGTCGCAGGTTCGAATCCTGCCTCGGGCATGGATGTGTGTGATTTCCTTAGGTTCAAATGGTTCAAATGGCTCTGAGCACTATGGGACTTAACAGCTGTGGTCAACAGTCCCCTAGAACTTAGAACTACTTAAACCTAACTAACCTAAGGACATCACACACATCCATGCCCGAGGCAGGATTCGAACCTGCGACCGTAGCAGTCACACGGTTCCGGACTGCGCGCCTAGAACCGCGAGACCACCGCGGCCGGCAATGTCCTTAGGTTAGTTAGGTTTAAGTAGTTCTAAGTTCTAGGGGACTGATGACCACAGATGTTAAGTCCCATAGTGCTCAGAGCCATATTATCGCAACTGGTCTCGCCCGCTAAACCAGTCGATCTTAATCTCATAGAAAATGACTTGGGCCATTTCAAACATCGGCTGAAACTTTGCGGTTACCATCCTGGCAATATGGTAGCTCGACAGGATGCAATCATAAATGAGTGGCTTCAGCTGGGTATGGCATACATAAAGAGACCTCTGGGCGCTCTTCCTCGCCGAAGTGATGCCGTTATAAAGACTAAGGCACTGTTACACGATATTAGCGTGATGTCCCTCGATGGAGAGTAATTTTTTGTCTTATTTACACGTTTGTGCTTATTTGTACGTTTTGGGTTATATACTATCGTTTCTTTTCATGTGCAAAATGTAACAAATACCATGCATTTATAACATATCATCCCATTATAGCGCGATACTACGAAATCGCTACGACACTTTGTAAACTTTGTTGCTTTGTTTCCTTTTGTCCTAGCAGGTCGGGCTAGTCGCGTGTCACAGAAAACCCCTTTAAGCGTCAGATGCAATCTACGTACACATTAGGTGCTCCAGTGGAGGTTTATCATTGGACGTTGACCGTAGACGTCTTCTGAGTGATCTAGGGTGGTCCACTGTACTTCGTCACTGTTTTATTCTTTTGGGTGTGTGTATGGCTTTTGGGGAAAAACTAATTAGCGGATATAAATTATTGGTACTGTTATTTTCTTATTCAGTGGAGTTTTCTGACGTCCTATGGCTTTGATATGACCTTTCCTATGCAACCTCTTGATTCGCTATAACATCTACGTGAAAGTACGAGCATTGAAACGTATGAACATGGAGGGAGTTTCTCTACTTTTAACGTGGAGAGCATCTTCTGTCTATACGTGGTAACAAACCGAAAGAGTCGTTTGCTCCCAAGAATATTCTAATTTTATAAGGCTAGCACATATATGTTTATCCTGAAAATTACCCTGGTAATTTACATAGTGACTTAGAATTTTTTTGTAGTCCCGTACACGCGATCCCTACGTACATACACCGCTGGTTGCAGAGCACTACTTCGTAACTTCTGTAAGTTAATGACACGACTGGGACATTAATTCCGACATAACATTGGTGCCCTGGTGAATAATGAATGCTTTTGACGTTCCGTAATTAAGTACCCATTCCGTCTCCATCTCGTGTACCAGAAACTGAGCTGGGATAGTTATCATCGTTAAACGGCGGCAGAAATGATCTATAATAATCAGAAAGTGACAGTTACACACTAGTGTTTGGGCAAATGGACCATAATCATCCTACTCTGTCATCTGGAATGACCGACTGGCTTCCGGCAGGCTAAGCATCATTGCTTGTAGACGACTAAGTTCCGCTCGTTTTGCCATGGTGCACAGTTTCTGTCATATTGCTCTGTATCTGGTTTACAGTGCTTCCTACGCAGTCAGCAGCTGCTCTATGATGTGCGCCTCATCAAGCGACGTAATCAGATAGTGACGACCGACAGGCTTTTCTCTGCACCTCCATAGGGAAGCCTTATGTTGCCTGCTTCCACTCGTTTTCCTGCACAGGAATCCTGTTCGCTTTCACTTTTCCTTTTTTTTTCATTGAAATGCCGTCACACTCTAACGCGTCTATTTTACGGCTGTGTATTGCCTCATAATCCATTTGATGCACCTTTCAAGACAAATAGCCATTTGGATGCAGCATGTTGGTAATCACTCTAAAACCCACGTGAAAAGTTATTTAGAAGTAATTGTCCTATAGCTGTTTTCCGTGTCTTCCTGTTGATATTGAGAACCGACCAATACCTTTTTTGATCTATTTTATAAGTCTCCGTCATAAAAATCTCTGTTTACCGAATCGCTTTTTCTCTTTCACCGAAGTGAGAATTACATTAATAAAGTGGTTTGCTTCGTGTTAGTCTAAATTAATAAAACAAACAAAGTAAGTATGTTTCTTTGGAAAAAGATACAGATTTTTGTTTATTGTATATCGTTTTAATGTAACACTTGAAATAATATTTCTGATTTACAACACATGGAAATATGGACACAACAGTATATATTGTTATTCTTGAAGAACGACGAGATCAAATATGTTCAGAAACACCGCGGCGTGGATGTTATAGGCTGACGGAGGAACAAGGGGTATCTTCTCGATTCTGAAACCAATGGGCACTGATCATATTCTACAACTCATGAACTTAGACCCACTTCACATTTCCAAACAACAAGCGAATACGTGTTGCGTCCTTCTATGTCAAAATATTTGCAGACATGACAGAGTGTCTACTTGAATATCCGTCCCAACAAAAAAATAAATCTTTACGGAGACACTAACATAACTTACAAAATAAGGAGAACCAAGAGGATAACGATTCTGATCTCTGAAGTCATTCCTACCCAAAGTAAGCCAGAGATAAGTTTAGCTGAAATTTTTACAAAGGAGCTAATGGTGTTCAGAAAGGATACAGTAAATAAAGTTCGCGGTAGAGTGTTTATTGGTGTCAGAAGTAACTAGGTAGTTCCTCTGAGTTAGTACGGGTAGAGATTAAACTCGACAACCGGAATAAATTATTAACTGGTTCCTTTTTCCGACATCCCGACTCAGATGATACAGTTCCAAACAGTTCAAAGAAAACTTGAGACTTATTTCAAATAGGTATCCTACTTATACAGATATTATAGTTCATGACGACTTCAATCTACCCTTGACATTTTGGCAAAATACATGTTTAAAGTCAATGATATGCACAAGACGTCGTCCGAATTCGTACTGAACGCTATCTCTAAAAATTATTTTGAACAATTTGTTCAGGAGCCCAGTCAAAGCGTAAATGGTCGCGAAAACATACTTAAACTCTTAGCAACAAATATACCTGAGCAAACAGGGAGCATCACGACGGGTACAGGGATTAGTTACCACAAGCTCGTTATAGCAAGACGGAATACGGTAATGTCCAAACCAACCAAAAGACGCAAGTTATATCTATTTAAGAAATCCGATAAAAATTCACTTGACATCTTCCTCAGAAAATGACTCAAACTATGTAAACGTAGAACATACGTGCCGTAAATTAAAACGAATAGTGTCGACAGCACTGATAGATGTATACGAGATAAATTAATGAGAGACAGAATGATTCCCCATGGTATACAAAACATCTCAGAAAACTGTTACAGAAGCAACAAAAAAAGCCTGCCAAAGTGAAAGGAGCGAAAAATCCTCAAGATTGTCGATGTTTTACTGAAGGTCGAAACTTAGCGCACACTTCAACGCGAGATGCTTCTAATGCTTTCCACAACGAATTTCAGTATCGAAATCTGGCAGCAAGTCCTAAGAGATTCTACCCGTATACATACTACATCAGCAGCAAAACACAACCAACACCTTCAAGGAGCAATAGCAATGGTAAAGTTACTGTTGATAGTGCCGCTGAAGCAGCATTACTAAACACGATTTTCCGAAATTCTTTCATCATAGACGACGAAGTAAATATTCTGGAATTCGAATGAAGAACAACTGCCAATATCAGTAACTTAGAAGTGGATCTCCTAGTTGTATCGAAGCAGCTCAATGACGCAGTAATATCAAGGCGTCTAGTCCAGACTGTATATCAGCTAGGTTCCTTTCAGAGTATGCCGAACGATAGCTCCCTACTTAGCAACTATATGCAAATACTCGCTCGACGGAAGACAGGTTCCTATAGACTTGAAAGTACCGTAAGTCACACCAGTATCCGAACAGGATATATGAGTGATCCTCTTAATTACAGACCCATATCACTAACGCCGATCTGCAGTAGGATTTCTGAACCAATAATGTGTTCGACAAATACGAATTACTTCGAAGAAAACGATTTATTGACAAATAGGCAACCCGGATTCAGAAAATATCGCTCTTGTGAAACAAAACTAGTTCTTTAATCACACGAAGTAATGAGTGCTACCGATAGGGGATACCAAACTGATCCCATACTTTTGATTTCCAGAAGACTTTTGACATCGTCTCTCACAAGCGACTTAAAATCAAATTGCGTGCCTACGGAGTATCGTATCATTTGAGCGGCTGGATGTGGGGTTTCTAGTCAGAAAGGTCACAGGTCGTAGTAACCGACGGATAGCGATCCAGTAAAACAAAAGTGATATCCGGTGCTCCCCAAGGAAGTATTACAGGTCTTGTGCTGTTCCTGATCTACATCAACGATGTAGGAGACAATCTAAGCTGCTCTCTTAGATTGTTTTGAGCTGATGCTGCTATTTACCGTCTCGTTAAGTCATCAAATGATCAAAAACATTTGCAAAATGATTTAGACAAATCTGTGCCGTGCGAAAAGTGGGAGTTGACTCTGAATAATAACAAGTCTGAAGTCATCCACATGAGTACTAAACAGATTCCAAGACACTTCCGTAACACAATAAATCTCACAAATATAAAGTCTGTGAATTCAACTAAATACTTAATGACTTTAATTACGTAGAACTTTAATTGGGACGATCACATACATAATATCGTGGGGAAAGGAAACCAAAGTCTGCATTTTGTTGACAGAACACTTAGGTTATATAACATTTCTACTAAAGAGACTGCCTACGCTACGCTTGTCCGTCGTCTTCTCGATTATTGCTACACGGTGTGGGATCCGCCTCAGACAGAATTGACGGAAGATGTCGATAAAGTTCAAAGAAGGACATCTAGTTTTGTGTAACCGCGAAACAGAGGAGAGAATGCCATGGATATGATACGCGAATTAGTGTGGCAATCATTAAGACAAAGGCGTCTTCTTTGTGATTGGATTTCAGTCACTAACTTCATCCTACGAATGTGAAAATAATTTTTAAGCGCCACCTACATCGGGAGAAATAAACATTGTTATATAATAAGATAAATCAGACCTCCCAAGGAAAGATATAAGTGTTCGTTTCTCCCGCGTTCGAGAGTGTACCAGTAGAGAAATAGCTTGAATGAAGGTGGTTCGCTGAACCCTATGCAAGGCACTTAATTGTGAATTGCAAAGTAGTGGTGTGGATGCAGATGCGTACTGCAGAATGTTGTGTAGAAAAACCACGCCACGCATAAGTTGGTATATTTCTTGTTTTTCGTATATGGAGTAATTGCCTCATTTTATATGAGAGTTATTCATAATTATGTTGTAGCTCCTTACTCCATTTATCGAAACGGCAATAACACAGAGAGTAGTCTGTTACTTTGTACTTCGACCCTACCACAGCTCGACTGTCAGCAATGACGTGTATCTGAAGATGTGACTACGTGGGTTGCTCAACTGCACGAGAAATTCAGACCGAGGCGAACATTGTCAGCAGGAACAGTCTCCCTACTGTTAGAGTTGTTCATATATTATAACATTGTTAAAAAACTTGTAAATCCTGTGAACTCCCACTTACTTTTGATATTGTCGTGTTATTTTTATCGGATATTCTAAATAGTACAAGTGACCTTTTCTTTGAATTATCACAGATGCAAATGACCTAACAGGGTAACAGGGATCGAAAAGTCATAAAACTTGGACTGTTGAGCAACGGAAGAATTTTATTTGGTCGGATGAGTCTTCTTTCACACTGTTTGAAACTTCTGGTCGCGTTAATGACCCAAGAGTGGAACATGGTAGGGTTTCGGTGCTGATTTGGGGAACTATATCGTGGCATTTCATGGGCTCCATTGTTACTCTGCAATATCACATTACTACCAATGTTTATGTGTCCATTTTGGCTGATCAGGTCGATCCCACGGTACAATGTTTGTTCTCCAGCGCTGATGTTATTTTCCAAGACTACAGGGCCGCTTTTCATACAGCTTGCATCATTTTGGTTTTGTGAGCACGAGGGTGAATTTTCGCATCTGCTCTGGCATCACAGTCACAAGATTCAATGTAATTGAGCCTTTTTTGTCTGCATTGGACATAAGGGTGCTTGATCGCTATCTACTTCCATCATCTTTATCTGAACTTGCCACTATTTTGCAGGAAGAATGGTATAAGATTCCCTTGAAAAACAAACAAGTATGTATCCATTCCGAGACGATTGGAAGCCATTTTGAATACCAACGGTTTCTCTACACCGCAAAAAGGCATAGTAATGTGTTGTGTTTTTGGCCTTTGCATATTTTTGTCCACCTCCTGTAGCTCCTTGTTCAGAGATCACTAGAAAAAATAGTATAATTTCACAATCTGCGACATGGTTGCGAATAGAAACTGACCCAGAAAGTGTAGACTATTTCTTTTTATTTCCGTCTATGATCATAAACTCGTTACGTCCTCAGACTGCCGGTCTCGGTCAGCAATGACCATCGTCAGATCTGCAGCAAAACATGGCAAAAACACAAATACAACTAGTGGATTGTCTACAACTTAAAACATAAAGTTGGCCACAATGGAAAGTACTACTGACACACATGCGGAAATCATGCACTTTAAATATGACGAGACATACCTATTTTAAAAGCATGTCCTAAAATAATGGAACCATAGTGGTATCGTCAGAAGATAAACATAAAATCAGTTCGGCATCGTTGTACATATATAAAATATGGTATGTACTAGGTCACAATGTCGGCGGACTCATCTTGTTGACAGCGCTACCGTTCACAACAAACTGCTGTGTAGTGGCCACAAAATGTTTTTGACGTAAGTTCGATAGATGTCGCTACTGTAGGGGTATATATGTTTTTCATTTATGTTGTTGTACGATATGGAATAAAAATGTATGTCATATATTTATTTAAAATTTTCCACAAGAGCGTATCAGAAATATTGTCACTAAACTATTTCATTCTTAACAATCTAACTTTAGTCATGGTTTTAATTTATTTCTATTTAATACTGTAACGACTTATACAACTGGTAAACCCGCTAGTGACTTTACCGATTGTATTCTTCTTTTTATTCCACATTGTACAATTATATAATTGAAATTTATTCTAAAACAGTATACGTTATTGTATCATTTTTCGAAGTAGATGTAAACAACCTGAAGAATCTTCAGTAGGGAAATCACAAGAAACCTCTGCGTTAATACTGCGGCAGATTTGGAGACTGAATAATCAACTTTTGATCGTCAACACTGTGCTGGGCTGTGATGAAATTCATTCATTTCTGGGTTATTTCTACCATTATAATTTACAACAGAAGTCCCAAATGGATGGCTAATAGTAGTTGCTGCCATGCTGCGAGTGAATTACTAGATTACCTACAATTCTTCAGCCGGATGTGACACTCCTTGATAGTCAACATACCCTCGAATCTAGTTTTGAAAATTAGCAGCACATTAACGTGTATGATGGATGTTTGTCAGGAGCTATTGTAGAGGGCATAATAGGTAATGACTTTTAGAGCTATAAGAATGTGTCAGTAATGGAAAAAATAAAAAGAAAGAAAAAGAGAAAACACCAACAAATCTGATATTTTCTAAATAAAGAGTATGGAATTTCAATTGTAGCGAACATTTACCTGTTAAGTTGATGCCGGTCGGTGTGGCCGAGCGGTTCTAAGCGCTACAGTCTGGAACTGCGTGACCGCTACGGTCGGAGGCACGAATCCTGCCTCGGGCATGGATGTGTGTGATGTCCTTAGGTTAGTTAGGTTTAAGTAGTTCTAAGTTCTACGGGACTGATGACCTCCGATGTTAAGTCCCATAGTGCTCAGAGCCATTTGAACCATTTGTTAAGTTAATGCAGTGTACTATTCTGTAGATACATCGAATTCATGTTTTGATGGTGTGTCTACCATAGCCAGAAAAATCTGACGCTGTGCCTTTAGTCTGGTTGTAGCGTGTGTAATAAATACATCGGTCATGAAGGGGAGATTATTTACAATGAATTAGCCGCCCTGTCCAATACCACTTCTTTATCACCATATAAAAATTCTTACCTGCAGATCTACTCTATGACCGTGGTAGCATCCGATTATGACCCTGATGTCTGTGTTTACGCCAGAATGAGCGACATAAACTGGGATAATGGGAAGCGCGCAGTCAAGTAACAGGGAAGTAGTCAGTTAATGGCATAATTATACGCTGAACGTTTAGAAACATATCTGAATTTAAGGTAGCCTTATTACAGCATGGGATGACATCAATCGACAGTTCTGGAATACTCGATATGCAGTGAGTCCTCCGTCCGAAAGACAAACAAGTAATAAGAGAGGAACAATTGAACATGAAGTAATAGATTATTCAGTCCTTAGATAGTTCTAACAAGTCGAAAGTGAAAGTTTTTTCCAACGCTGCGTACATGTGGTATTGGTGGTTAACCATGGCTGATGCAAGACAAGTACACAGAGGACGGTAAGCACAGCAGTCTTTACCACACTAGCACTCATATGTATATGACGCAGACGGCTCACAGCACAAGCTGCGTGGTGGCAAAATTATAGCAAGTAAGATAGGCATGTACTTGCTCTTGGAGGGCGAGCAGAATTCTATCGTTGTGAATTTAGACACGATTTATTCCACAGAAATGAAAGTTAGTTGATGTTAATTAAAGATAATTTGGTTCCCGGAAGATCATGCGTCTCAATAGGTTCCATGTAAAAGCTACATCCAAACGGGCTCCATCTGAAACTGCGTCCGAGTGAGCTCCAACTAAAAGTTGTATCCACATGGCGTCCGCCAAAAATCCTCAACCGAATGGGACCGGTGTGTGTGGTGCGGCGACCCTACTCAAAACAATAGTTGTTCCTGTGGTCAACAACCTAAGTAGGGAGCAGCACAGACTGTCCCTTCGGCGTTTTGGCTCGAGGGGCAGAGAAGCCTCCCTGGTGCTTAGGCTGGACATTCTGTGGGTGACCAGGAGAACGACTCCGACCAGATAAACGCTTCCTTTCACTCTGGCGTGTCTCTGGCTGCGATATGAATGCAACGGCTCCGTCTTTGCTGATTTACACGATCTTCGGGCTTTCTTAAATTAATTGTTCGGTGGATACTAAAACTAATTTGGCACAACATACGACTGTCCTGCATATAGGCAACATATTTATGAGTCCAGAAGGCCAAGGATAATTGATAATATAATATAAGATTGCCTATTAAGTTTTCCGACTCGTTAAATATTGACACAATTGGTCTCTGATTATTGTCACTGTATTTGCAGTTTAGCGTTCAGTGTGAATACATGATCGAAAATGTTATTTTTCAGTTAAATATTCTTTCTTCGTGAGAGAATGGATGAGACAGCAGCTTAGGTGTCTCCACGTCTGGCAGATGCATTGCGGTAAAGTCTCAGGTTTACATGGGCAGTGCTCTACAGGACTGCATTTGTGGCCGTGGTTTCTCTCTTCAAACTTTTGTGCTTTTAAGTATATAGTGTTAATTCAGCATGAGTGTAGTGTTTCTTTCACGGTACTCATGATGAAAGCAGAGAGTGAATCCCAGTGACATCAGATATCGCTCTTCTATCGAACAGAAAAACTGGACCATCGATGTAATGTCCGCATAAGACGGCGGATCACTTTTGGAAGTTGGTTGGTTGGTTGGTTTGGGGAAGGAGACCAGACAGCGTGGTCATCGGTCTCATCGGATTAGGGAAGGATGGGGAAGGAAGTCGGCCGTGCCCTTTCAGAGGAACCATCCCGGCATTTGCCTGGAGGGATTTAGGGAAATCACGGAAAACCTAAATCAGGATGGCCGGACGCGGGATTGAACCGTCGTCCTCCCGAATGCGAGTCCAGTGTCTAACCACTGCGCCACCTCGCTCGGTTTTTGGAAGTCACATGCCTTTATTGTAATAGATGTTGTGAAGAGATCTGCGATTGAACCTGGGATATTGTCGCCTGAGTTGATCGCGCAATGTTACCTTCATGTGTGTTGTCATTCTTGTCTGTGGTGGTGGATTATTTGATACTAAGTCAATGCAAATACGATCAGGAGCTCTGTAAGAAACGTTATGTTCATTTCTCATATGAGATATACAGAGTGTAAATGTTAAGTTGACAAACCAGAATAGCTGGAAAAATAAGCTTCACACGAAAAAGTGTGTAGAATGGTAAGTTGATTATTTTAGAGGGAGACATCTGCTGGTGCTAAAATTAGCCCGCCACCCCAGACGCCTGGGGGTGGGGCGGGAGGCAACTTTAAAATTTCAAATAGGACCCCCATTTTTCATTGCAGAATAAGATTCTACTTAAACAACTAAGTACATTTAGTCTTAAACATATGTTTTGATTCTTGGTAGTTGGGGCTGTAATTCAACAAAATCAATGTTCTCATTTCGCGTGGAAAATGGTTACGGATAAATAAAAAAATACTTATTTACTTCGTAAATTTTGATTCGCTAAAACTAAAACTCTCCCTCTCTCCCCATATGGTGGGGTTTGAGAGAGAGGAATTAGAGTTTTACAAATGTTGACCCAAATATCACTACTAATATTAACATAATGGCGGGCTAATTTTAGCACCAGCAAATGTCCCCGTCGAAAATAATCAACTTTAGATTCTACACATTTTTTTGTGTGAAGCTTATTCCTCGAGTTACTCTCGTTTGTCAACCCAAAATTTACACCCTGTATATAGAGTATTTCGCTTACGGCTCAAGAGTTGTGTCAGGCATGGCTAGGGAACCAAAAGGGAGCAGGCAGGCTCTGATTGCCTGTGACCATCTGGCATATTCGTCGTAGAATGGCAGCTGACGTAACGGTTTTATACCATTGACGTGATATCAGTGACGACGATATCTTCCCACCATTTAGCTCTCCAGACTGGTGTTTCGATAGCCTGTGCTCCAAGAGCTTTGCAAGAACTTTCATATATTCAGTTACTGTCGCTCGATGTTAGAATATTTTCTACCAACAAAACCACCGTGATGTAAGCAATGTGAGCGCTTGTCTTGCCCTACATGAAATATCCGTAAGTTTTTTTGTTAAATGTTACTAATCTGATTAAATGTTACTCATCTGGACGATGGTTCCAGGATACTGTTCACACGTCTATTGGAAGTTTTGTTTGGTAGAAAAAAATGTATCATATTGCACTAATAGCGCACTACATTTCCGTATTCAGAACACACAGAGTATCTCGACGTAACTATTGAGGATTTTCATAACTTCAACGTTGATGTTTCTGCGAGGGGCGCGGGGTAGCCGCGCGGTATATGGCGCCGTGCCACGGTTCGCGCGGCTGCCACCGTCGGAGATTCGAATTCTTCCACAGGCATGGGTGTGTGTGTTGTCCTTATCGTAAGTTAGTTTAACTCAGATTAAGTAATGTGTAAGCCTAGGGACCGATGATTCAGCAGTTTGGTCCCATAGGAATTTACCACTACCAATGTTTCTGTGATCTCACGCACCGTGATAAATACAGACCTGTTTCAACAGAGAAAAAAAGCATTTCAGTATCAACCATTACGCCTAGACGGCAATAGCCAGTTTCAGTGCTGACTACGAGAAACAGCATCTTAATTGACCATTCGATGCACTATCGTTACTTTGTATGGTTTCAGTCTGTGTTAGTTCAAATTGTTCAAATGGCTCTGAGCACTATGGGACTTAACTGCTGTGGTCATCAGTCCCCTAGAACATAGAACTACTTAAACCTAACTAACCCAAGGACATCACACACATCCATGCCCGAGGCTGGATTTGAACCTGCGACCGTTGCGGTCGCGCGGTTGCGGACTGTAGCGCCTAGAACCACATGGCCACTCCGGCCGGCAGTCTGTGTTAGTGCAGAGCTCCATGAGTGTACTGCACTACCATACCAATCTCAAGTGGTAAGTGGTGCAGCTATTTTCTTAGGTTTGCTTCCAACACAGCATCTAACTTATCCATTCGGTTAAACGCGAAACGCCCCTGCAGTGATATACACGTAAGAACGATGAAGCGATGTATAACGTAACAGGGGCAGTGCATCACGTGATGCTATAGCCAATAGCGTCATTCGACCGCGTCTGTCAGTAGCGTACCTTTCGAGATGCATATATAATTTTTACCGTTGATTTTCATCTTAGTTTAGATATGGCGAGAGTACTTTCTAATTGCAGTGTTCTGTAAGAGTGGCATAAAGCATGCACAATAAGTATTACATTAAGAAGGGACAGCGAGAGTTTCCCGGGCAAGCAAATTTTTGTAGGGAGAGTCAGAAGCTGAAAAGAAGGCCCGATGTGGTGCTCACCCCAATATTGACAGTTACCAGACTAGATAATGGTTGGTGCGTAAGGCGTGGGTTGGAGACAGAGAGCTCACCGGTTACGCCACAAAGAAGACTTCCTGACATAAAAAATGTTACGCGCGCAGAAGAGGAGGAGAAAGTGAAATGAAACATTATGGTGAATGCAGAATGAAGTCAAATTTACAAAGAAGTTGGCCGTATGAGCCTACTAAGGAGTACGACGTTACACCTCCTCTGATCTTGATGAATGCACTGATTCCCGTGGGAAGGGTGTCATAAAGTTGTTGTATCCTCTTCTGAGACATGGTGGCCTACACTTGTTGAAACTGGTCCTTGATATCCTGGAAATTGGCAATGGGATGGAGTTGATGTCTGAGATGGTCCCACAATTGTTTCATCAAGGACAGATCTGAAGATCTTGTTGGGCAAGAGAATATATCAAAATCACTCATATAGTTCCTGCAGACACATGAAATGTGTGTATGAGCATTGTCCTGTTGAAAAATGGCACCATGGTACTTTTGCATTGGAGGTAACAGTCGAGGACGCAGAATTCCCGTGGTGCACCGTCGTACCATCAGAGTTTCCTCACTACCAGTTGTGATCTCAAGTCATATCTGATGGCTTCCCATACCACGACGTAACACCGCTGTTCATCTCCCAGACATTGGAAAAATGGAACCTCTCCCCAGATCGCCGCCATATTAGCCGCCGACGGTCATCCGGAGTACTGCAGAACAGCGATTCATCACGGAACATAATGCGACAAGATTCATCAACAGTACATGTTTCCCGGTCACGGCACAGCTATAGAGGTAGCTGTTTGTGTTGTGGTGTTAGTGGCTGCCTGCGCGGTGGGCGGTAATTCCCTAGTCCGCCTGCTGCTAGTTTCCAACGGATGGTGCGGAACGCCACAGAATGTTGCAAGGAGTCCATTACATATTCTCGGGTGACAGATGCAGATATTAAGGAGTCGTGATGTGCTTGGTGCACGATAGGGCCATCCTCGCTTGTGATGGCAGCCGTGGTCGACCGGAACCTTGATCGTCGACTTGAACCTTGAGGAAAGCAGTGATATCCTCATATTCCCATTTGGGCCAGTGTCATATCCGAATGCCACACAAAGCTGGATATTTTACGATTCTACCAGTCGACCAAATGGAGATCCACAAATCTGCCAGCCGCTGATTACTCTGTTTCATATTAGCACGCGGTATCTCCATGTCTTCCACAGTGATCACCCACATTTGACGCTGTTCATACCACATGTATACCATAATATGCCTGGCAACAACACTAAATCCGAACACCACTAATGTATTCTGGTGGTCGCTCTACTTTTCAACGAGAATTGTAGCTCTAATCACTTTCATATTTGCTTCAAATGCGTACGTGTTCGAAGCTACGCTGACACTCTACCCTGACCTCTGGGTGTCACACTTTTGTTTGTCAGGTAGTGCATATTTCAGCCCTTTCCTGTACAGAACGCATCCCGCGCTCGCTTTCTTAATCGTACACGACTAGAGGCTCTGAGGAACGGGCCAGCGTGTGATGGACGATTGGATCGTCCCTCCGCTTTCTTCGCTCCCGCGCAACCCTCGGCGGAGCACTTGCGTCTTTTCTGAAACACCCTGTGTTTGCCGCAAGAAGATGTAGATTGTAGACGACGTGTACCCTTCCAACGCCATTATACAGGGTGATTCAAAAAGAATACCACAACTTTAAAAATGTGTATTTAATGAAAGAAACATAATATAACCTTCTGTTATACATCATTACAAAGAGTATTTAAAAAGGTTTTTTTTCACTCAAAAACAAGTTCAGAGATGTTCAATATGGCCCCCTCCAGACACACGAGCAATATCAACCCGATACTCCAACTCGTTCCACACTCTCTGTAGCATATCAGGCGTAACAGTTTGGATAGCTGCTGTTATTTCTCGTTTCAAATCATCAATGGTGGCTGGGAGAGGTGGCCGAAACACCATATCCTTAACATACCCCCATAAGAAAAAATCGCAGGGGGTAAGATCAGGGCTTCTTGGAGGCCAGTCAGTGATGAAGTGCTCTGTCACGGGCTGCCTGGCGGCCGATCCATCGCCTCGGGTAGTTGACGTTCGGGTAGTTACGGACAGATAAGTGCCAATGTGGTGGCGCTCCATCCTGCTGAAATATGAATTGTTGTGCTTCTTGTTCGAGCTGAGGGAACAGCCTACTCTCTCTCCAGATACTGTAGTCCAGTTACAGTAGCACCTTCGAAGAAAAAGGGACCAAAAACTTTATTGGCTGAAATGGCGAACAAATGTACAACGAAATGAAACTTTATAGCTCCCTTAATTCGCCGACAGATAGTGCTTAGCTCTGCCTTTTGTCGTTGCAGAGTTTTAAATTCCTAAAGATGTGGTATTCTTTTTGAATCACCCTGTATATTTTCTGCACTGTAGAACTGGTCTCATGAATTAACGGGAATAATCGTTTACCTCTGTACAACACAAAATGCAAGCTAGAGTATTTCAGCATGTTTCAAAAAGATTCAGCCGATTTCGCAAGAGTATATCTTCCAACTACACCCACACTAAAATTTGGGGTGAATTCTAACTTACGCGTCGAATCTAGAAGTTTGGGTTGACGCCAGTTGTAGGTTGCGCTTCATATGGATGTCGGTAAGCGTCTACCTGAGGCAGATATTTCGCTCGCTCTTATACTCAGATGTACATTCTGTATTGACGATATAATTTCACGCCTGTATCAATTATCATGCAATTTATTTATTTACTTATGTATTTATTATTTTTTGTATTTTATCTGACAGAACATAAATGAACCTACTGACGATGGTGAAACGTCACCAAAACATGTTTGGGTTATAAACAAGAAGAATTTATGTTTGCAGAAGCCAGAATCATGTTTCCATAATTGGAGATACAGAGTTTTCTGTAAGTGCGAAATTTTGGAAACATACCGAAAACATTTTTCGACAAGCCGGATCACAACCTCACTAGCACCTGCAATTAACACCATTTCTTAACAACGTGCTGCCTCAGAGATGGGTTAGACGTAAGGTTCATGCAGATCTCTAATTGGAACATTGGCGTCCAAGATTGCCTTATCTCACAGTTTGCGATTGTTTTGTAAGTGTTTGTGAAAGACTCCGTCTGTGAGACTCTCCTTGAATAAACACTTTCTCCAAGGTGTTTTATCACACGGAATGTGAATTTTTTAATACTTAGTGAAGACGATGTCTATGAGATTCCCCTCGAAACAACTTTTGGTGAATTGTGACGCAGCATAGGAAGAGCAGTGAATGCCATAAGTCGAAAAAAAATGGCTCTGAGCACCATGGGACTTAACTTCTGAGGTCATCAGTCCCCTAGAACTTAGAACTACTTAAACCTAACTAACCTAAGGGCATCACACATATCCATGCCCGGGGCAGGTCACGCGATTCCGGACCGTAGCGCCTAGAGCCGCTCGGCCACTCCGGCGCCATAAGTCGAGACACGTTCGCCAAAATATGGGCGCTTTTGACAGTGGCCTGGATGTTTGTTCTGTTTCCGATGGAGGACATTTCGAAAGTCTGTGATAGGTACATGTAAATTTCTTTCCTAAATGTAATAGTGTTGTGCGAGCATGTGTGTGAAAGAGACACCCTTTCAGAACCGGATTATTCTATGCCGAAGTTAAAATTAACCCATGCTCTTTTTTTTTAATTCAGTAAATGACGCAGTCTTCTCAAATCGACGGAGTCTTTTTGAAACACCGTGTGAATAAAAAAGTGCAATAAAATATTACATACATTATATTACAAAATAGTAAAAGTATTAATTTGGTTAGATCATTTATTTAAGCTCAGTTTAAATGGATGTAACAGAGAACTGGTGTTTTTATGCTCTGGGGCTGGCTGTATAGGTGAGGTCAAAACACCATAAAAAAAGCATCAGCTGATATTTGGGTTCACGCACCTTAGGCAGGTAGTGTACGCCCTCGGACGGGATGTGAAAGCCTGAACCGAGCGTCTTGACGACGATGCGTGCTGACTGCAGTCCCTCCCTGTAAGAAACACAAACAGATAAGCACACTTCATTCCAAATGCATTTCTTGATAATATAACATCAGCCTGTGCTCACGAGTTATGTGAAATGCTAACGAGAACAGTAGTGGCTGTCAGTTACATTGCACTGAGCCGTGATAAGATCATTTCAGTTCCAGGAGGACGACGTCATAAGAGCCTGACCACAAGCTCTGATACGATGAAGATGGGAGAGAAGACCAGCCGTATTCTTTCGAAGGTACCATCCCCTGAATTAACCGCAGTCGGTTGAGGTAAACCACAGCGAACCTAAATCTAGATAGCAGGACACGGATTTAAGCTCAGCTCCCTCCGACTATGAGTCTTATGTTTTAAGTACTGTGTCCCTGGGAAAACTGTATTGTTAAATTACACATCGAATTACCTCTGAATGAGGGCTGGTGAAACAGTACAATCTGTGCTATAGACCACGTTTCAGTTCGCGTGTTGCTGCCAGATTAGGGATTTAGGCCACACTTCCCCACGGAGATCAACAAAGCTGCATTTCGAGCACAAATCGAAGAGGGAAACTTTCACACCTGTATATGACGTTCTGTGTCTGTATCTGAAATAAATTTCATACAAAACTCAGTTACAATTAAATTACTGTATTTTTATTGTAAGATTATCTTAATTATTAGTAGTCATCTTGGTACATCGGTGACTGTATCTAACTGCCTATGCCGGATTTAAGTATTATCCTCGGTAGAACCAGAGCTTTTTCTCGACGGGAGACCTCTACAAGCTCCATTTAGCCTCTTGAGTGCAACTACGAACTTACGTAATATGGGTTCCAGGTTGGAAAGTTAACATTAACGATTGGGAGAGCGGTGTGCTAACCACATAAATAGCAATTATTGCAGCACAATGAAGCTTAAAGCAGAGAACGGACTAACAGACGTTCGGCAGCTGAAGGTTACACCAGAACAGTTATAGCACACGGATGAGTTTCGTTAATAGTGCCTCACACAACACCGTAATACAAAGGTAGACAGTAATGGAAAAACGAAGGTGTAACTAGTTCAGATCGTGTTTCCGTGCGTCTCATATTTCTTCATTTATTTCAAAAAGGATCGATGTCTTCTTCATTGCCTTCGGCTTTTTTATTCATCCTGAACGTTTGGTTTTTCTGGAGGTACTACTTTTGTTTCTGTACCGCAAGATTTCCTGTAGCTGCACTATTATTTCCATATATGTCTAGGAGCGAAAAATCAGGAGTGGAGAAGCGGAACCAGTTGCGTATTTTTCTAAACGTACTTGGGAAATCATTTACCATTAATGCATCAGTCATAAGGCCACTAGAATGTGCTAGTTATATAATTGTACATATTAAATATCGTATTACATTTTAAAACTAACAGACTGCAGTAAATAGCGAAAAATATTTTTTGAAACGTGATTGATAGAAAGCTGGAATGGGCTTCATGCAACCGTTCGTGAAACACGTCGTGCTTACTTCATACCGTTTCATCTGCACGGAATGATATATTTCTCTGTTCTGCTTAGAAATATCAGTACGTCGATTCTAAGCGGTCCTACAGCTTCCCCCGAATGTAGTCTTCCGTTTGCATGCGGTCTTATTAATATTCACCTGTCGTAATAAACTCAGACAATAAAACAATTTTCTCTCGTTAATTTAGATGGAACACCAACTGATTTCCATTATTTCACAGGAAGTTCATTTCACGATCGTCTGGCAATATTTGTCTAGGTTTCCTTATGAAATTCTTACAGTATGAGTGGTTGGAATTTTCGAAGAATTAGAGCACTACCTGCTATAACCAGTGTCTTACGTAAGTGAAAGCTTGTGATAAAGCCTCAGTGGCTGCACACAGTGCTTTAAATAAGCACAATTCTAACATACCCTTGTGTTCCTCCGATCTTCAGCAACTTAAACAAGTTATTGTATTTTTCCTTGCAAAGAGTATGTAAATTGAGACTTAGGCTAACCTTGCATTCTTCCAGATTCAGCTAACTTGAAATATATGGCTAGATATTAGTTAATCTTCGTATGGTCATGTTGGACCACGCATTCCTTTTAGATTCGTTTTCCTGGTCTTCTATTTGGCTCTCGTTTTCTCTCCAGGGGCTTTCTTTTCGTTCTGTCCACTTGTTTCTTTTTCTTTCTTTTAATTTCATTCTCTGGCTGTACAACACAACAACACAACACAACAATTTCTCTTTTTAATGAAAAGTTTCCTATCTGCTGCTTCCATTATTTCTAAATGTGCTCTCTCGATGTTCTTTTTAATTTATTGGATCCATGGCGCATTCTTTAATTTTCCTATATATGTCGCAGTTTTGTTCATAACCCTCATTGTTGAGATACTTTCAACATGTCCATACAATCTCAGCCTTCATTTTCTAATGTCTGCTCCCAGGATTGATAATTTCTCCGTTAAATTATGAGATTTCTGTCTTTATCAGTCCCCCATTCTTAGAATTATGCTCATAACCCATTGTTTCTCCTTTAGGATGTTTTCCAGATCTCCTTTTCTGTTTAGAGGTTAACTTCCCCCCCGTATACAAAACTTCAGATTAGATCACGGTGTTACAGTGTCTAACAGCGATTTGTAAATCAGCTTTTTCAGCGCGTTCTTAGGGTGACTTCTGTCCGGTTGCCGTGGTTTCAGTGTCTGCTAGATCTGCTTAATCGTCTGCGAAAGCTAAGAAAGCTGTCTCAATGACTTCTTTAGTCCCTCCAAGTTTAGTAGGCTTCCAGAGATTTTGGTTTTTGGTTCTTTTTTCCAATTCCTTAATGACTTTATTCAGAATGAGATTGAAGAGGCGTGGTGACGGACCATCACCTTAGCGAACACTGGTTTTAATTGCAAAACGCACTCATATTTCTCCCACAATTTTACGTTGAACTTTTTATCCATGAGAGTTTGCTTCATGAGATCTACTGTCTTTGTAATTACTCCCTATCTTTCCGTAATATCAAAAAGATACTTTAGATCAACCGAATCATATGCCTTCAAAGTCAACTAAAGTGCCGATGATTGGGATGTTTTCGATGGCCTTATATTTCATTATTATTCTTAAGTTGAAAATTTGTTCTCCACACTAGCGTCCTGCTAGAAAGCCGTCTTGGTATTCACTCATCTTATGTTCAGATACGCTTGTGTTGTTAGAAGCAAATACGTCGTGGATATGCGGCACTTGAGCTGAAGGAGACAGATCCATTCGTAGTTATTTACGTCTGCTAAGACATCTTTCTGGAGTGGTTGTTTGAGTGTGCACTTCTAATCTTCTGGCAGTTTTTCTGCTTGCCAAATATCCGTGACGATTTGTCTAAGTTCGTCTAATGTGTTTCTCCCTACGTGCTTCAATAATTCCACGCGATGATGTCATCTTCCCAAAAATGTCTGTTGTTTTTAGACCTAAGGATACGTTTGTAGATATCATCTTTGGTGAGTGATTGAGAGTTTGGGTATACTTGTATATGGTCTCCCTAGGAAGTCGCAGAGGTAGTTCTGGACAGTTGAATAGCTGAGAGAAGTATCGTGCTGGCTCCCTAATGTAGTCTTCATTTGTCGGAGAGATTTTATCGTCCTGCTTTTTGAAGTATTGGTTCAAGTGGCTCTGAGCACTATGGGACTTAACAGCTGAGGTCATCAGTCCCCTAGAACTTAGAACTACTTAAACCTAACTAATCTAAGGACATCACACACATCCATACCCGAGGCAGGATTCGAACCTGCGACCGTAGCGGTCGCGCGGTTCCAGACTGAAGCGCCTAGAACCGCTCGGCCACAAAGGCCGGCTTGAAGCATTGGTTCTGTGGTGTGTATCCACGGTTGTTTCTTCTGGATGTCATGTAAAAGCCACGTGTGTTGTGTTCTCTCATAATCTTCTCAACAAATCCAGTGGTTATATCATGTGCCCCCTCTTTCTCTGATTAACATTTCCACCTGCTATCTGATCTGTAAGAAGTGTTGTTTAGTCGCAGGAGATTTTTACTGTCATATTTCTGGAATGCTTGCTTTCGTTCTTCCAAAGCTTCCTCACATCTTGAATCCCACCAAGGATGGAATGTGTTCTTTTTGCTTGAGATTAGAGTTTTGGCATTCTGTATGACCTTGGTTAGAAATAACTGCCTTATGTTTGTCATATTCCTCTTTTGTATCGTATTTTTTTGGATTCTTTTTCTGTCAACTCTGAAGGTTTGTTTTCTTATGGTGTACTCTTTTAGCAGTAAATTTAACTTTGGTCCACAAGATAGCGAATTGTGTTGGTGTTTGCACCTCTGTGAAGTTAAACATGGTGAACGTCTTTCTGCGAATTGTATGTAGGTGATCTATTTCATATTCACCAAGCTACTGTCTGGGTGACCAAGTCTTTCGCTTTCGAGGATGTTTTCCCAGAGAGGTCTACATCCGTTTCAGATTATTTTGTTGACACAATGCAATGAGTCTGGTCCTTTTCTTGTTGGTGAATTTATGTACTTCATAACACTTGCTTTAAGTGTTCTTTTCCTCTGACAATTTTTACGTTGAAATCGCGTAGTTGAATTCTTATACCTTCACCAGGAATTTTTGAAATTTCCGGCTCAAGTTTATTCCAAAGTTATTCAACCTTTCAGGATCTTCCTTGTTATTGATGTTTGTGGAAGCATGATCTATTGTGGAGTGGCGTCTACTCCCGCTCTCTTGTCCATTTTGCTGTTACAGATACGGGAGTTGCCGTAATCTGTGGTGGTCGCGTATGTGAAGCATGTTTTCTGAATAACAAGTAGCTATTAGCTTTTTTATATGGATTTCAAAAGTGGTAGTGTATTTTGACTAGTTGAATTAGGGTGTTTACACTGAGGATTCAAATGTAAGTTATGATTCTTTCCTGGTACTTTTCCAGAGAACTCCGATTTCCTGTGTGATCGTGGCACCCACGTACCCCAAAATCCGAACGCCTGGTTGCCGTTCATTGTTGGGCAGACTGGTTATCACGGCTGATAAAGTTGTTTTTGTTCTCACGAGTCATGATTGCTTGTAATGAAGATTTTCTCCAAGTTTCGATTGGGGTTTCATTTTATTTAAAGTTTATTAACTAGTACTTGGTGGTAGCCATTTAGTCAGGGAAATTGGACATGACATGACTGTTATTCAATATCATGTAAAAAACATGGACATTTTGAACTAAGCTGATACAATTTAAACTTCGTGATGCACTTTGTACAACTACATCTACATCTACATCCATACTCCGCAAGCCACCTGACGGTGTGTCGTGGAGGGTACCTTGAGTACCTCTATCGATTCTCCCTTCTACTCTAGTCTCGTACTGCTCGTGGAAAGAAAGATTGTCGGTATGCCTCTGTGTGGGCTCTAATCTCTCTGATTTTATCCTCATGGTCTCTTCGCGAGATGTACATAGGAGGGAACAATATACTGTTAGACTCCTTGGTGAAGGTATGCTCTCGAAACTTCAGCAAAAGCCCGTACCGAGCTACGGAGCGTCTCTCTTGCAGAGTCTTCCACAAGAGTTTATCTATCATCTCCGTAACGCTTTCGCGATTACTAAATGATCTTGTAACGGAGCGCGCTGCTCTCCGTTGAATCTTCTCTATCTCTTCTATCAACCCTATCTGGTACGGATCCCACACCGGTGAGCAGTATTCAAGCAGTGGGCGAACAATTGTACTATAACTTACTTACTTTGTTTTCGCACTACATTTCCTTAGGATACTTCCAATGAATCTCAGTCTGGCATCAGCTTTACCGACGATTAATTTTATATGGTCAATCCATTTTAAATCACTCCTAGTGCCTACTCCCAGATAATTTATGGAATTAACTGCTTCCAGTTGCTGCTTCTAGAGACTGAAATGGAACAGAATATTACAGTGACAATGAGGAATAAATAGTTTAGACAAGAAGAGAATAGAAGCTTTCCAAATGTGGTGCTACAGAAGAATGCTGAAGATTAGATGGGTAGATCACATAACTAATGAGGAGGTATTGAATAGAATTGGGGAGAAGAGGAGCTTGTGGCACAACTTGACTAGAAGAAGGGATCGGTTGGTAGGACATGTTCTGAGGCATCAAGGGATCACCAATTTAGTATTGGAGGGCAGCGTGGAGGGTAAAAATCGTAGAGGGAGACCAAGAGATGAATACACCAAGCAGATTCAGAAGGTTATAGGTTGCAGTAGGTACTGGGAGATGAAACAGCTTGCACAGGATAGAATGGCATGGAGAGCTGCATCAAACCAGTCTCTGGACTGAAGACCACAACAACAACAACTATGAGGAATAAATCACTGGGGTTTTAGGACCAGGGATTATAAGTTCCTGGGACATGAAATATGCAATCATTTCTTCTCGGTCAACAGATGCCGACTATGCTGCCGCTTGCTCCAAGTCAAACGCAAAGTAGGTTTTGCTGAGGATGCTGGCTCTGACACTGAGTTCACAGTACCTAGATCCATTCGGTAAGATGTAGTGGCAGCTGTGAACAAGGAGTAGACAAGAAAAACAGGTGAGACAGAAGGAAACCAGGGTACAAATAAAAGGATTGGCAGGATGGAACGATTTTTTCTGAAAGGGAAGGACAAAGAGTTAAGGAAGAGGAAAGGTAGAAAAAATTGATATGAGAAGATTTAAGGATTTTTTCCTTTATTTACTTGCTACCAATGCTACTCATGCCATTTTATGATAAACTGTATTAATGACAGCTGAAAAGCATTCAGCTTCTCCTTAAATGCAAAATGGCACTGGACAAAAGTTTGAAAGCCAGATATCGACATTAAAGAACCAATTCCAGAAAATTTTTGTAATCTGGTAAAGTATCAGATAGATCAAATATGCTATTGCAGTCCTACATCTACAGCTATACACCGCAAGCCACCTTATGGTGTGTGGCGGAGGGTGCTTCAGGTACCACTATCTGTTACACTCCCTTGCCTGTTTGTTTCGCGAATAGCAGGTGGGAAGATTGACTATCGGTAAACCTCTGTATTGTTTCGACATTCTAGAATTTTCTCGTTGTGGATATTTTGCGAGACGAATGTACGGAAAAAAGATAAGTCGCCCACCTCCTTCCGGAAAGCTCTCTCTCGGATGTTTTCGACAACACCTCTCTTGCAGCGTCGTCCAGCGGAGTTAGTTTAGCATCTCTTTCTCGTCTATCTTTTCTATTAATGTGACCTGGTAAGGGTCAGAACCTGCTCAGAAATATCTGGTATCTGCTTTTCCTAATATTTGTTTTGTGCGGACGTTTAATTGAAGGTGGCTCCGGATGATTACTCCAACGAGGTGTAGTCAGATGTGTGGAGGGTGTGTAAGGACTTCCCACCGAAACATCTGCTGGGTAGTTGAAACAGTCTTGGCAACATCTGGGCGTGACTCACAAAGTCCTCGATATTGCCATGATGTTCCAACAACCATTTTGATGACGTTTATCTACCAAACCTTCCGTTTCACAGTCTTTAATAGGTAGATAATTGGAGTACAAATTATCAACGATTTCACTTGCGTCATATCGTTGGTGGCGCGATATTACAATGAGAGATCGATGACGCTGAAATGCCCCGTGGTAGTGCAGAAGTATGTGTGACTAATGAGTTATTGACGCTGTGTACAGCACAAAAATCCGACTGGTTGTTCTGGAAGTACGGTGGATCTGAGGATGTTCAGTACAAACGAAAACCAGTATTTATGATAAAAATAAATGGGACATTAGACTACACTGAAATACATTGCCGGAAAGAAAATGCAACAGCCTCCATGACAAGGTCACTTCCTTGGCAAGTGATGTGACAGGTAGATCATCATTGTAGGAGTATATAACGACAAATAAAGCCTACATATTGTAGTAAAGGGTGACCAAACAGTCACATCAATGCAAAGTGCACCAGCATCTGTCGGTAACTCAGGTGAGTATCCTCACGTGCAAACGATCATTAAAGGGGTCGAATTGCATCCTGTAAGGGATTGTTCCAAGTACCTTGCACCGTTTATAGCAATTCAGAAATGATTCTTACAGGCCCTGGAGGAAGAGTGAATTTCCACTTCCCCATGTCCCATACGTGTTAAGCTGGCGAGAGACTTGGTGATCTCGATGGTCAGGGCAATTGTTATACAGCACGAAGAGCACACTGCGTCGCAGCAGCTGTATGTTGCTGTCCATTCTCCTTTTGAAAAAGCACACCATCTTCCTGTCGAAGAAATAGCAGTAGCCGGAGGTAATGAGCTCTAGAATGTAGTAGGCAATGGTTACATTACACTGCAGAAACACCAGATCTTCTCTCTTCACGTAAGACAACAGAGCGCTGTTCCACTCTCCGCTCAACTCTTTCACAATTTTCCGCAACACCAGTGTTTGGCAGCGTGGCCAGAGGCACACTTGATCTTACTCCTGCTGCTACCAGACGGTTCCCATTGGTCCCTGATGACACAGTAGGTGCAGCATCTGCCCAGATTTCGTTCCTGGATTATGTTCGGTCTTCCGCCGCTACTACCACAATACGTCGACCTTAACGTGCATCTGTGCTACATAGACGTCCAGAACCTGGTCTGCAGGTGTGGGAATATTCCACAGACCAGTGTTGAAATTAGCGACGCACCAACGAGACACTGTTCCCAACATGTGCAGCAATCCCCCGCACACTTTCACCCAACTTTCTGCAGGAAATGTGTGTGATCCCGTACAAACTGCTGAAGTTGTCCGATAGGAGCACGTACTCGTTGGTGATGCGTGCTTGTACCCCAGAATGAATGTTGCAAACAATGTTCATCTCGAAGCCCAGCAGAGTTATTGCCAGCAGAGTCAGAACAGGGGTACACAAACAGGCCTCCTGTCATCGGACCCCCTATGATCATGACAAATGGATCACTAACTCTGTAACCCCACAGGTTGCACATAATATGCCATGGTGCCACAGAACAGAGTCCCTGAGGGTGTTGCGTTTCTTTTTTTTTTTCTGGCAATGTACATTATACGTAGGGACTTCATAAGGTAAGTTGCACATGTCGTCCTACGCTAAGACCAAAGCGGAACAAGAGTGGCACATTCTTAGAAGAGAGTACATGTCGCAGGTTTCCTGCGGACACAGTTCTGCTGCGGTGTGGATAAAAAAAATATATTACAGTGTATGATCCAATGGTCAAGTACGCGGAACATGGGCAAAATATATAAACCCCAAACACATTCACCAAGAAATTCTGGTTGTATATGGGTCAGATGCAATTTCGTGTCCATCCCTTGCGAAATGGTGCCAACAATCTTACCAAAGCTGCACAGAGGTGGATGACGGTGATCGGAATGTCCAAATCTTGTACAGGCGATTTCCATATTTTCGGAACGTTGAAAGAAAATCTGGCTGAAAAGAGATCTTCCACCGCTGAGGACGTTTGCACACCGGTTCTCGAATAGATCCATTACCAAGGAGAGGGTTTCTATTGTCGCGAAAAAGTGAACGATCGGTAGAACGCTCCGACTGTTATTTGCCGAGACTTGTTGAATATGTTCAAAAATAGCTTGGGTTTTGTAGGTCTAAGTTACTTATTCGTGTCAGAGGACTGTAAAGCTTTTCTGTCTGTTGACTTCTATATTGAAGTGTCAAAGAAACTGGTATAGGCAAGCGTATTCAAATATAGAGATATGTAAACAGGCAGACTACAGGGCTGTGGTCGGCAACGCCTAGATAAGACAACAAATGTCTGGGTCTGGTGCAGTTGTTAGATCGGTTACTGCTGCTATAATGGCTGGTTATCAAGATTTCAGTGTGTTTGAAAGTGGTGCTGTAGTGGGGGCGCGAACGATGGCACACAGTATGTCAAAATGTGTGAAATATTACGGGACTTAACTGCTAAGGTTATCAGTCCCTGAGCTTACACACTACTTAACCTAAATTATCCTAAGGACAAACACACACACCCATACCCGAGGGAGAACTCGAACCTCCGTCGGGACCAGCCGCGCAGTCCACGACTGCAGCGTCTCAGACCGCTCGGCTAATCCAGCGCGGCACACAGCATGTCCGAGGCAGCGATGAAGTGGGGATTTTTCCTGAACGACCATTTCACGAGTGTACCGCGAATATCAGGAATCCGGTAAAACATCAAATCTCCGGCATTGCTGCGGCCGGAAGAAGATCCTGCAAGAACGGGACCAACGACGATTGAGGAGAATCGTTCAACGTGACAGAAGTGCCACGGTTCTGCAGATTGCTGGACATTTCAGTGTTGGGCATCAACAAGTGTCGGCGTTCGAACCATTCAACGGAACATCACCGATATGGGCTTTCAGTACCAAAGGCCTACTCGCACGCCCTTGATGACTGCACGACACCTGTTTTTCTCCAGACCCCAATGAGTCGTCTTAAAGAAAATGTCGTTCAGGTACAAATTGGAAACGAAGAAGAAAAGAATCGTACCCATACAGTGCCGTCAATACCAATGCCATTATACACATACAATTAACATAAATGGATTAGGATCTTAGTAGAATTAGGCCGTGGTGATATTAAAAAAACACTGCTTCTACAGAATACAGCTCCAATGAATAAAGCGGTGTGTTCCCTTGTTTTGTTCTGCGCAGGGATTGGCCTGCTCCTCAGATCACTTTCCGTAAGACTGAAAGCCTTACAGAAGCCGAAGGGACCGTCTCCTACAAAACGGCGCTACAAAAGTTAAACAAATAAGTGAGCTTCGACTGCAGTTTCGAATAAAGGTTCGGGAAAACTTAGCTTCATAGTATAGATTTAATCACCTCTCATGAATGAGCAGTGTACTGAGACTAAACCTTTCGCTGTGTAACAGAATATTCGATGTTTTAAAACTCACAGGCATATTAAAACATTGTCCTGTAACGGGAATCAAAGCCTGAACCCTCCAATTGTGTTTACCGACTGAACTATCCAGGCATGAGAAGCTGTCCAACCTCACATCTTTACTTATTACAGTACCTGTGTCCTAGCATACAAAGTTTACAGAGGTTTTCCTGTGTACCTTACAAAACCAATACTCTCGGTACAAGATATATAGCGGAGGAAGACTTTAGCCAAAGCCTAGTGTGTTTACAGAATGAATCTAACACTGCAGTGTAGAGTGTGCTAATTCGAAACATCGTGGTAGATTCAAAATTTGTACCACAACGGTACGAGTTCACGGATCCGAGGTTCGGTACACAGTTTTTAATCTACTAGGAAGTTTCAGTGTACTTATATTTAGTGTTGTGAACTTAAGGACGTGGTCAACAATATCTGTATTGTGTGAAAGAAAGAACCTGCGTAAGACTCGAAGCAGCACGTGCAGATGGTGCGTGGCCAGCCAGTGGACGCCGCCCACAACCAGCACCGTAGAGCTGTCGTTCTCTAGCGGACGAGACCTGCAACACAAACCCAAGCATACTAACTTTCTCTCTTAAAAGAGACTTCTCACAAGCAGTTTTCATATCCATAGTGCTTAATAATCTCCTCTTCTAAGCCATTTGCAAGCAAAATACACTCCTGGAAATTGAAATAAGAACACCGTGAATTCATTGTCCCAGGAAGGGGAAACTTTATTGACACATTCCTGGGGTCAGATACATCACATGAACACACTGACAGACCCACAGGCACATAGACACAGGCAACAGAGCATGCACAATGTCGGCACTAGTACAGTGTATATCCACCTTTCGCAGCAATGCAGGCTGCTATTCTCCCATGGAGACGATCGTAGAGATGCTGGATGTAGTCCTGTGGAACGGCTTGCCATGCCATTTCCACCTGGCGCCTCAGTTGGACCAGCGTTCGTGCTGGACGTGCAGACCGCGTGAGACGACGCTTCATCCAGTCCCAAACATGCTCAATGGGGGACAGATCCGGAGATCTTGCTGGCCAGGGTAGTTGACTTACACCTTCCAGAGCATGTTGGGTGGCACGGGATACATGCGGACGTGCATTGTCCTGTTGGAACAGCAAGTTCCCTTGCGGGTCTAGGAATGGTAGAATGATGGGTTCGATGACGGTTTGGATGTACCGTGCACTATTCAGTGTCCCCTCGACGATCACCAGTGGTGTACGGCCAGTGTAGGAGATCGCTCCCCACACCATGATGCCGGGTGTTGGCCCTGTGTGCCTCGGTCGTATGCAGTCCTGATTGTGGCGCTCACCTGCACGGCGCCAAACACGCATACGACCATCATTGGCACCAAGGCAGAAGCGGCTCTCATCGCGGAAGACGACACGTCTCCATTCGTCCCTCCATTCACGCCTGTCGCGACACCACTGGAGGCGGGCTGCACGATGTTGGGGCGTGAGCGGAAGACGGCCTAACGGTGTGCGGGACCGTAGCCCAGCTTCATGGAGACGGTTGCGAGTGGTCCTCGCTGATACCCCAGGAGCAACAGTGTCCCTAATTTGCTGGGAAGTGGCGGTGCGGTCCCCTACGGCACTGCTTAGGATCCTACGGTCTTGGCGTGCATCCGTGCGTTGCTGCGGTCCAGTCCCAGGTCGACGGGCACGTGCACCTTCCGCCGACCACTGGCGACAACAACGATGTACTGTGGAGACCTCACGCCCCACGTGTTGAGCAATTCGGCGGTACGTCCACCCGGCCTCCCACATGCCCACTATACGCCCTCGCTCAAAGTCCGTCAACTGCACAAACGGTTCACGTCCACCCTGTCGCGGCATGCTACCAGTGTTAAAGACTGCGATGGAGCTCCGTATGCCACGGCAAACTGGCTGACACTGACGGCGGCGGTGCACAAATGCTGCGCAGCTAGCGCCATTCGACGGCCAACATCGCGGTTCCTGGTGTGTCCGCTGTGCCGTGCGTGTGATCATTGCTTGTACAGCCCTCTCGCAGTGTCCGGAGCAAGTATGGTGGGTCTGACACACCGGTGTCAATGCGTTCTTTTTTCCATTTCCAGGAGTGTATTTCGTCTTTGATATCATATACGCTGGCCTATAAGGGAGCACGTCTAATAAATGTGTTAGAGATACAGTGTGCTATGAAATTTCATGATCTGGCTAAATCATCATAAGTGAAAGGCACAAATTACCTTTACTTTAACGCATTACAGTCGCGACAGCAGATACCCGGTATGTGGTTGAGTCTCTGACGATACCTTCCCTTTTTTAAATTCCCATTACCTGCAATAAAGCTAAGTTTTGCAGACTTTTTACATTAGCTGTTATTTAAAATAAGACTTTTTTTCTGAGTTTTTTCACCAGTGTTCTGAATGGTTCGCTTCACTTAGACGAATGCTTCAACACGACTAAGCAAAGTCTTAGTCTGACAACTGGAGGAATATTATGTGGCAAACATTTTTGGAACGTAGTCAGTCGAAGAAACTGCGATCCATAAAACCATAATGAAATTATTTCAACAAAAGCAGTAGCTTATTTATTTCATACGGGGACCGGTTTCGATCTCTTATAGGATCTTCATCAGACCATTTTACTCTGTGACGAAGAGTAATACATTTTCTTAGAAGTCAAAGGAATTGACATAATCATAAGAGTAAAATGATACAAAATCATAACCATTTTTCCATATTACTTTATTCTGACGCTTTTACTCAAGTCCTTTGACCACTTAGAAAGTGTATTGCCCTTTCTCACAAAATAAAACAGTCTCATAAGAGATCGAAGCTGGTAACGTATGAAACACACTGAGGTGACGAAAATCATTGGATACCTCCTAACAACGTTTCGGACCACCTTTTGCCCGGCGTACTGTCGCAATTCGACGTGGCATGGACTCAGAAAGTCGTTGAAAGTCCCCTGCAAAAATATTGTGGCATGCTGAGTCTTTAGCCGTCCATAACTGCGAAAGTGTTGCCGGTGCAGAAATTTATCTCACTATTATATCCCACAGTAGCGAACAATTGTGGCGCAGTGAAATGGCGCATGATTATCTACAAAAATTCCATCGTTTTTTGTGAACAATGAGTCCGTGAATGCCTGTAAATGGTCTCCAAGTAGCCGAACATAAACATTTTCAGTTAATTATCGCTTCAGTTTGACTAAGGGACCCAGTCCATTCCATATGAACACAGCCGACACCATTGTGGTGCCTTGTTGACAACTTGGGTTCATGGCTTCATTGGGTCTGCGTCATGTTCGAACCCTATCTTCAGATCTTACCAATTAACATCGGTACTCATCTGACCAGGCCACTGTTTTCCAATCGTCTAGCACCCAACCGATATAGTCAAGAGCCCAGTAGAGGCCCTACAGACGACGTCGTGGTGTTGGCAAAGGCACTCGTGTCGGTCGACTGCTGCTTTAGGCCATTAACGCTAAATTTCAAAGAAATGTCCTAACGAATATGTTAGTTTTTTCCAACTTTGATTTGTGCGGTTATTTCACGCAGTGTTGCTTTTCTGTTAGCACTGACAACTCTACACAAACGCCACTACTCTCTGTCGTCAATTGAAAACCTTGGCCGCCGCGTTGTCCGTGATGAGAGGTAATGCCTGAAATTTGGTATTCCCGGCAAACTATAAACTATAGATTTCGAAATATTCAATTCCCTAACGATTTTACGTAGCGAGGTGGAGCAGTGGCTAGTGCAATGGACTCGCATTCGGGAGGACGACGGTTGAATCCCGCATCCGGCTATCCTGATTTAGGTTTTCCGTCATTTCCCTAAATTGCTCCAGGCAAATGCCGGGATGGTTCCTTTGACAATTCACGGCCAACTTCCTTCCCCTTCCATCCCTAATCCGATGAGACCGATGACTTCGGTGTCTGGTCTCCTCCCCCAAACAACCCGCAACGATTTCCAAAATGATTTGTCACATGCGTGTAGCTCCAACTACCATTTCACGTTCAAAGTCTGTTATTTCTCATCGTGGGACGACTACCACGTCGGAAAACTTTTCACATGTATCATATGAGTTCAAATGACAGCTGGGCCAATGCACTGCCCTATTATCCCTTGTGTAAGCGACACTACCGGCCGGCCGGAGTGGCCGAGCGGTTCTAGGCGCTACAGTCTGGAACCGCGCGAACGCTATGGTCGCAGGTTCGAATCCTGCCTCGGGCATGGATGTGTGACATATCCTTAGGTTAGTTAGGTTTAAGTAGTTCTAAGTTAAGTCCCATAGTGCTCAGAGTCATTTGTACTATTTTCGACACTACCGCCATCATATACGCTACCGCATCACTTTCATCACCTCAGTGTAAATAGCTTCATGCGATCAAGACTGTTTTCATTGAAATAGTTTTAATACACTACAGAACCAAAGAAACTGGTACACCTGCCTAATATCGTGTAGGGCCCCAGCGAGCACGCAGAAGTGACGCACCACTGCTTGGCATGGACTCGACTAATATCTGAAGTAGTGCTGGAGGGAACTGACACCACGAATCTTGCAGAGGTGTCTAAAAATCCGCGATCAGACAGGATGCTTACGAACGTGACTCCCTTAGAGTCGTATCTAGACGTATCAGGAGTCCCATATCACTCCAACTGCACACGACCCACACCATTACAAAGTCTCCACCAGACTGAACAGTTCCCTGATGGCATGCAGGGTCCATAGAGTCATGAGGCTGTCTCCATACCCTTACACGTCCATCCGCTCGATACAATTTGAAATGGGACTCGTCCGAGCAGGCAACATTCTTCCAGTCTTCAACAGTCGAATGTCGGTGTTGATGAGCCCAGGCGAGGCGTAAAGCGTTGTGTCGTGCAGGCATCAAGAGTACACGAGTGGGCTTTCGGCTCCGGAAACTCATATGGATAATGTTTCGTTGAACGGTTCGGACGCTGACACTTGTTGTTGATCCAGCATTGAAATGTGCATCTGTTTGCGGAAGGGTTGCACTTCTGTCACTTTGAACGATTTTTTTAGTCGTCGTTGGTCCCGCTCTTGCAGGATCTTCTTCCGACCACAGTGATGTCGGAGACTTGATGTTTTACAGGATTCCTGATGTTCACGGTACACTCGTGAAATTGTTGTACGGGAGAACCCCACCTCATCGCTACCTCGGAGATTCTGTGTCCCATCGCTCGTACGCCGACTATAACACCACGTTCAAACTAACTTAAGCATTGATAACCTACCATTGTAACAGCAGTAACCGATTTAACAACTGTTCCAGACACTTGTTGTCTTATCAAGACATTGTCGACCGCAGCGCCGTATTCTGCCTGTTTACATATCTCTATATATGAATACGCATGCCTATACCAGTTTCTTTGGACTTCTTCAGTGTATAATGTGGTGTTCTACTTGAAAGGGCACGCTGAAAGTGGAACGCCAAGTACGGTTAGAAAGAGTCTTCTCTGTCTAGATGGAATTGTGAAGTTTCATTTACTAAGAGCCGAAAGCGTGACGGTGGCAGTAAAGAGAATAATTTATTGTCAAGTGTCAAGAAACTAAGAACTGCAGCAAAGAAGTGATACTTTTAGGAAATTTGTCGTCTCATTCAACTGCCGAGACGGAAAGCGTTAAGTTACCAGCTATTTCGACCTCGAAGACATTATCTTTGTTTCACGCGTCAAGCACCATTCAGACCACTGCGCGCTCACTTCTCTGTATGTTCACTGGAAGCAGCTGTACTGGTCATAAAGCTCTTATCTCCTCCTTTTCTTGCAATAGTCATGCAGCTGGCTGGAACAGTTCCACGAATCGCCACTGTCAATGCTGGCACAAAATTCCTTTCGTCGGCCTATATTAGTAACTTAATACAGTATAAATGAGTATTAATTTGTAAAATTTGCTACATCAAAAACATATGCTGACTAACGAAACAATGTTTGAAGTGTAATTGATATGTCTACCTCAACAAATAACTTCGAACATGATTTTTTTCTGTACAGTAGGCGATCAGTGTAATTTTAAGCAAAATCGATCTTAAAAAAGATGGATTAAACAGTCAGCTGTTCGCTGATTTTGTACAGCAGCCTAAAAATTCAGGTTGATTACTATTACAATAATACATATGCAGATTAATACAGTTTCTCGATACATTAAAGCCTGAATCGCACCTACTATTATATTCGCGCCTTCTATGTATTTAAATTCAAAAATGAAACATAGTTTATAAAATTAATTGAATTTTCGATCGGTGCTTGGCATAATATGATTATAATATTAAAAAAGAGGCAATTCCTAATGTTCTGGAAAATTATACAGGGTGGTCGTAAATCCCCGTTACAGACCTCTAGGACTTTTAGAGGGAAGTGAGTAAATCGTATTTTGAATAGGAAGCCATGTCCGGAAACGTCATGCAACGAGACTACAGAGCGTCAAAGTTATAGGAACGGGGTCTGTAAATGTACGTATACGCGGGGTGATGTTACAAACTTTCTAGGATGATGGAGAACGATAAATGTACTAATTTGAAGTAAGGATCCCTGTATCGGAAACGAACGAGTCGATATTTATAAACGAAAACAGTTCTGATACCTCTGACAGTTGATTAGATGTACCGGTTCTCGTTTTGCGAAGAGTGTAGGGCTGGTAACTTTCAGTGGTGATAGTATGGGCAAAAATGAGAAAAAATGTCCAATAAACGTGGGATCTAAAGTGCGTACTTTAACAGCTATGAACACTTGCTCAGTAGAGGAGATGTGTTTCACATTAGCGAAGATAAAAGAGTGGTCATAGCTCCTCAGGTATGCAATTTAGAGCCCACATTTATTGGACATTTTTTGTCGTTTTTCTCTACACTACCACCACTGAAAGTTACTAAGCCTACACTCTTCGCAACACAAGAACCGGTACATGTATTCAACCGTCAGAGATATCAGAACAGTTTTCGTTTATAATTTTCGACTCGTTCGTTTCCGGTACAGGGGTCCTTACTTCAAATTAATACATTTATCGTTCTCCATCATCCTAGAAAGTCTGTAACATTATCACGGAATCATCCGGTGTATACGTAAATTTACAGACGCCCGCGCCTGTAACTTTGACGCTCCGTAGTCTCGCTGGATGACGTTTCCGGACGCGGGTTCCTATTCAAAATACGAACTCACTCCCCTCTACAAGTCCCAGAAGTATGTGACGGGAATTTCCGACCACCCTGTATAGTCTCTTATTCACAATCCTAGTGGTTCATTCTTCTCTTCCACCCGGTACAGTCAGATTAATGGGACCACCGTCTATGATCTACGTCAACGTGCAATAACCACTCACAGACGGTAGGTGGCAGCACTAGCAGTGGGCAGTGTATGAAACACGTACGGGGACGCCAAAACCAGTGCAGTCGTTGTCGTAATGAGGAAACGGAGCGATTTATCTCACATACAAAAGCTTTCGATCGAAGAGTAGAAGGTGACAGGTGGCCTTTCAGGTGAATCACGTTTTATGCTCCATCGGTGTGGAATGTCTTAAATCATCGCAACAATCGTCGGTAGGATCTAGGGCGGAAGAGGAAGTGTTGTGTTCTGGGGAATGTCTTCGTGGTATACCCTGAATTACCTCATCATTCTGGAAGACACAATGGATCAACAGAAGATTGCATCTGTTCTTGCGGACCGTGTCCAGCCACACATTCACTCTGTTTTTCCTCGGCACGATAGCATCTACCACCACGACAATGCAACATATAACACAGCTCGGAGTGTACGTCCGTGTTTCTAAGAGACTCTCTTTACCACTAAACAGCCAGGTTTTAAATCCGATGTAGAGTCTGTGGGGCCACCTCGATTTGATTGTTCGCACCGTAGATTCTCATCCGAGAAACCTAGCGCAGCTGAGCACGGGACTGGAGTCGGCATGGGTCCACATCCCTGTCGATACCTCTCCCTGCACATCTCTCAGCTGTCCGCGCTGCAAAAGATGATCATTCACGTTTTTGACAGGTGATCACAGTAATGCGACTGGACAGTGTATTTGATTCTATTACGTAAATGAATTAAATATTAATGGCTAGTAGCATTATACTTACTTGCTGGAATTATTTGTCAGGACATTATACATGTTTTAATATTTCGCCATACTTAGAAATAGCTCTTTTGATTTTTTTTTCATTTTTAAGTGTTTCATACATAGAATGTTTGGAATTGAAATAAAAAAATTAGGACTCTCTGTTTTTGTTGTTAAGTGAGACTGGGATACTACACCAGGTGTTATGTACGTTCCTAGCTCTAATTTATACAGGGTGTTACAAAAAGGTAGGGGCAAACTTTCAGGAAGCATTCCTCACACACAAAGAAAGAAAAGAAAATATGTTATGTGGACATGTGTCCGGAAACGCTTACTCTCCATGTTAGAGCTCATTTGGTACCGGGGTTGCGTAGACAAGAGCTTTCAAATGTCCCCATAAATTAAAGTCAAGAGGGTTGAGGTCAGGAGAGCACGGAGGCCATGGAATTGGTCCACCTCTACCAATCCATTGGTCATCGAATCTGTTGTTGAGGAGCGTACGAACACTTCGACTGAAATGTGCAGGAGCTCCATCGTGCACGAACCACATGTTGTGTCGTACTTGTAAAAGGCACATCTTCTAGCAGCACAGGTAGAGTATCCCGTATGAAATCATGATAACGTGCTCCATTGAGCGTAGGTGGAAGAACATGGGGCCCAATCAAGACGTCACCAACAATGCCTGCCCAAACGTTCACAGAAAATCTGTGTTGTTGACGTGATTGCACAATTGCGTGCGGATTCTCGTCAGCCCACACATGTTGATTGTGAAAATTTACAATTTGACCACGTTGGAGTACATACTGACGAAACTAAAATGAGCTCTAACATGGAAATTAAGCGTTTCCGGACACATGTCCACATAACGTCTTTTCTTTATTTGTGTGTGAGGAATGTTTCCTGAAAGTTTGGCCGTACCTTTTTGTAACACCCTATATAGTCTATCGTTTTGGCCAGGTATGAGACCACTAAAACATTTTGTGAACGTGCTGAAAAAATTTAAGTAACTGTTTGTGACGTTAGTAGGAGGCGTACACTGGTGGAGAGCGCACCTGTTGATGAGGCTGTACAGCGTCCTGTCGAAGACTGGTCGCTGAGGTGGCGCGAGCCAGAACTGCGGGTAGTAGGCGAAGGCCAGCGTGGTGGCGCCTGCGTGGTAGACGCGCATCTCGTGCGTCTTGTCGCCGTCTAGTAGGCTGGCGTTGAGCCGCTCCAGCACGTAGTGCAGCATCCCGCGGTTCGTCGAGTCTCCCACGAACAGCAGCTTCACCACCAGAAACAACACGTATCACGCTATTACGTCTTCGTGTACGCAGATTAGAATAAAGCTCGTGTAGATAGGCTTCAGAACTCTCATTATCTAGTAAGTTAGGAACTCTTAGGAAATCGAGAAAGAAAGAAACCAAGGACCATTGTCCACGGAAAAATTTGGAAATTTGTGTTAAGAGCCTATGGGATCAAACTGCTGACGTCATCGGTCCCTTAGTTTACACACTACTTAATCTAACTTAAACTAACTTACGCTAAGGACAACAGACACCCCTGCCAGAAGGAGGACTTGAACCTCCGACGGGGCGAGCCGCGCGAACCGTGGCAAGGCGCCACAGATCGCTAATGTTTGAGAGGAGAAAGTATGTTCCAAAACAGTAGCAAAAATACAAGCAATTCCTATAGCTTGGCTTGACAGCAGTCATTACTTTGGAATACTACGACGTCAGAAACGGAATAGAATGTTAAAAAGTCGACTGGAACTAGATCAGTAAACAAAAATTAGCAGCCAGAAAGTTACGTACGCTAATATGAGATGTGCGATATTTAAACTGAAACGGTACAGTAGTTTCCGCTCTATAAGCAGCAGGTTTCGCTGCTCGCTCGCCCCGGGAAATAGAAACAGAGGCGGCTCCGCAGCTAATTTTACTACACGACGCGGCCGGCCGCGGGTGCAACAGAACCCATGTGGACGGGTGGAAAGAAATGTGACAGGCTTCATAATATGTATTTATATGTGTCGTGTATTATGCATTTCTTGTACGTGGATGTGAATCTGCACATGAACTTTCCTAATCCTCCTCACACCTTTCCGTAAAGCGTGGCCAAATCTTTGTTGGGAAGTAGTTCTGTACTTTAGTAGTACCAACCTTACTCCTGGCTAGGGGACCAGAGAGACAGCACAGGCAGGTAAAAGTTAAAGACTTTCCAGTGTCACAAGATTTGGGGTGGAGAGGTTGGTAACGGCCAAGTGGTTCGACCACCCCCTCCACGGGGGCCCAGGAAGACGTCCGGGTGCCCGCCATATTCTAGGGGGTGTTACAGGAGACGGGTAAGTGAGCAGACGTGCCCTCAGTGCGTCTGTCTCAATGTTCACGCATGGAAGAGAGGTACTTGAATATTTGTACTAATTCTTTTATTTCCAGCTTCGGATTGTGTAAGGGAATGAATGATCTCGTTAATTTAGGAAATTTGACCCCCTGTGTTAATGTATCTGGTCCCCAGTTTGCCTGTTATCCTCCTCACGTAGTGGATGTCCTACGTAAAGTAATTGGAAGGCTTTGGTGGTATACATTCGGCCAACGCAATTCCGTCTTGCCCGTAGAAAAGTGCGTGCAGATTCCTATATAATATACCCGAGCTATAACTTGTAAAATTGTAATATCTGTAAACTGGAACAATTGTTGCAATCGCTGTAAAATCGAGTGATAATATTTAAAATAAATACGTAACCAATTGTCATCAATTTTTAACATACCTTGAAAATCACAAAAAAGTCAAGTTAAAGGAATTCATTTAAAATAAAAGATATAGAATGCAGGGACCCACACATCAGCGTGTGAGCCCCCCGGCCTCTTGCCTAGTATCGTACAGAAAGGTCACACTCTCTAGGTAGCGCTCTCAAGCTCCCCTCCCCAGTTATCCGTTGCGCAATTTTGATTCAGGGCTTGACATCAACTTTCATCTGGCGTCCCTAGGAAAGGAGGTAAGACGGTAAACATTCAAAACATTTTGCATTGCGTGTACAAGGAGTAAACATACATACGTGGTATAGTGTAAATAAATAAAAACATAACGGGACAGCGGATGCAGTTTGGAGAATGGTGTTCGACGGAAACGGATCGCTTATTAAAGAATATTTACAACAGAAGCTTACGGTGTTACGTGATGTCATTCCTAAACTTAAAAACGTAGAAAGGTGAAATAATGACGCAATCATTATCTGTTATACCGACAGCATACAAACACGTTTCCAAAAATTCTACCACCGAGTAGCAAAAGCACTTCTCCGTGTATTATTTCAGTCATAATAGTGATGAACACAGTGATTTAAAATTAGTAAAAAGATAAATTAACTGACGTGACACAACTTTGGAGATGAAATGGCTCCGCCGGCCGGTGTGGCCGTGCGGTTAAAGGCGCTTCAGTCTCGAACCGCGTGACCGCTACGGTCGCTGGTTCGAATCCTGCCTCGGGCATGGATGTGTGTGATGTCCTTAAGTTAGTTAGGTTTAATTAGTTCTAAGTTCTAGGCGACTTATGACCTCAGAAGTCAAGTCGCTTAGTGCTCAGAGCCATTTGAACCATTTTTTGAAATGGTTCCATTAGTGATAGTTTAGGGTCTAACATAGCCTTCAGAAAATTTTCTCACGGGGAAAGATGAGCAAAACCGGTCGTACGCTTCCCTTGTTAGATGGGTACGTGTGTGGCGAACCTGAGACCTTTCAGTATGCGCCTGGTCAGCGCTAGCAGTCCTATATAACCATAATAACCAGAAATGCTGAACAAGTTTCAGTGAACTCGGTACAACGCGGCGGTCCAATTTTGTATGTCACAGACATGATTTATGCCTAACTAGCTCGGTATCTTTAAAAAAAAAAAAAAATTACACTACACGCCAGTAGCATGTCGAGCCGACATTTTCTTCAACACTAACTACTGTCAGTTGCGAGTTGTATGAAAACAGTAATATACACATATATAAAAAAGTTTTTCATCACCCCGGTTTCCAGAACTATTAGAGACATTCTATTTGGATATTGTATCACAGACACAGTTATTTTGACTGTTCAGAAATGTCACTAAACCCGCCCAAGGATGTAAACAACCATGCAAAAGCAGCGCCTATCAGACGGAGAGGGTTCGACAGCCGATCAGTTCCAATCATTCCACCAGGAAGGAGGTACACAGCTCGTGTGTCTATAGTTCAACCATACCTAGACGGTCAATACCGCGGTTAGACCGCGGTCGGATTGTTACTTAGTGCCAGGAAGGGCTCTCAACAAGGAGATTTCCAGCCGTCTCGGAATGAACCAAATGGCTCAAATGGCTCTAAACACTATGGGACATAACATCTGGGGTCATCAGTCCCCTAGACTTAGAAACCTAACTAACCTAAGAACGCCGGACGGAGTAGCCGAGCGATTCTCGGCGCTACAGTCTGGAACCGGGCAACCGCTACGGTCGAAGGTTCGAATCCTGGCTCGGACATGGATGTGTGTGATGTCCTTAGGTTAGTTAGGTTTAAGTAGTTCTAAGTTCTAGGGGACTGATGACCTCAGAAGTTAAGTCCCATAGTGCTCAGAGCCATTTGACCATTTTAACCTAAGAACAGCACACACATCCATGCCCGAGGCAGGATTCGAACCTGCGACTGTACCAGCAGCGCGGTTCCGGACTGGAGAGTGAACCAAAGTGATGTTGTTCGGACATGGAGAGATACAGAGAGACAGGAACTGTCGATGACATACCTTGGTCAGGCCGCCCAAGGGGTACTACTGCAGTGGATGACCGCTGCCTACGGATTATGGTTCGGAGGAACCCTGACAACAACGCCACCGTGTTGAATAATGCTTTTCGTGCAGCCACAGGACGTCGTGTTACGACTCAAACTGTGCGCAATAGACTGCACGATACGCAACTTCACTCCCGACATCCATTGCGACATCCATCTTTGCAACCACGGCACCATGCAGCGCGGTACAGATGGGCCTAACAACATGCCGTATGGACCACTGAGGATTGGAATCACGTTCTCCTCACCGATGAGTGTCGCATATGCCTTCAATCAGACAATCGTCGGTGACGTGTTCGGAGGTAACTCGGTCAGGCTGAACGCCTTAGACACACTGTTCAGCGAGTTCAGTAAGGTGGAGGTTCCCTGCTGTTTAGGAGTGGCACTCTGTGGGGCCGACGTACGCCGCTGGTGGTCATGGAAGGCACCGTAACGGCTGTACGATACGTGAATGCCGTCTTCCCACCGATAGTGCAACCGTATCGGCAGCATACTGGCGAGGCTTTCGTCTTCATGGATGAATATTCGCGCCCCCATCGTGCACATCTAGTGAATGACTTCCTTCAGGATAACGACATGGCTCGACTAGAGTGTCCAGCATGTACTCCAGACATGAACCCTATCGAACATGCCTGGGATAATTGAAAACGGCTGTTAATGGACGGCGTGACCCACCAACCACTCTGAAGGGTCTACGCCGAATCGCCGTTGAGGAGTGGGACAATCTGGACCAACATTGCCTTGATGAGCTTGTGTATAGTATGCACGACGAATACAGACATGCATCAATGCAAGAGCACGTGCTACTGGGTGTTTGAGGTACCGGTGTGTACAGCAATCTGGACCACCACCTCTGAAGGTCTCGCTGTATGGTGGTTTTCATGAGCAATAAAAAGGGCGGAAATGATGTTTATGTTCATCTCTATTCCCATTTTCTGTACAGGTTCCGAGGCTCTCGGAACAGACGTGATGCAAAACTTTTTTTGATGTGTGTAGAATAAGACATCTGATTAAAAAGATACTCTCAGTCGAGCTTTAATTTGAAAGACAATCCTGCGAAATGGTCTTCATCTCTATCTTTAATTTGTAGGAAAAGTGTAAAAACCAGAATAAAGTGTAGTATTGAAATGGTATTAGCTATGAGCATCGTACAAGTGAGGTGATACAATAGAGTGAATGCAGCGGACCGAGCCCCAGAACCACAAGTACCACAGAGGCGTTGATATGCTAGAGATGTGTTACTGAGTCACATGTAGCTGGTACGGTTGCTCGGCGTGGACGCTTTTCTAAATCGGACACCGCTATCGTAAATTTGCAATGTGGAGGAAGCAAGTGCCAGATATCCAGAGCACGTGCTAAGGTCGATTTCCTAATTGGTCGGTATCTCGTGGCCCTCTACGATATTGAAGATAATTTATTGTATTACATTTAGTAACTGTATTACTTTTAATATATATCTATGTGTACTATAATACGAGGGTTGAATGAAAAGTAATGCCTCCACCTTCGTGAATTGAGATTGCATGGGAGTATTTTAATTAATCAAAAGCAGAAATTATCCGTAGAATGTGATCTTTAATTACCAATGTTCACTTTTTCACATAGTCACCAGCTAATTGGATACATTTCTGCCAATGATGAACAAATTTTCTGAAGGCGTCACCGAAGATGGTTCAAATGGCTCTGAGCACTATGGGACTTAACATCTGTGGTCATCAGTCCCCTAGTACTTAGAACTACTTAAACCTAACTAACCTAAGGACATCACAAACATCCATGCCCGAGGCAGGATTCGAACCTGCGACCGTAGCAGTCCAGCGGTTCCGGACTGAGCGCCTAGAACCGCTAGACCACCGCGGCCGGCGTCACCGAAGAAGTCGACACTCTGTTTCCGCAACAACAGTCTCACAGTTCTCTTAACGTCTTCATCAGAAGCATAATGATGTCGCCGCAGATAGTCTTTCATT
Source organism: Schistocerca americana (assembly GCF_021461395.2). Taxonomy (NCBI): domain Eukaryota; kingdom Metazoa; phylum Arthropoda; class Insecta; order Orthoptera; family Acrididae; genus Schistocerca; species Schistocerca americana. The sequence goes on from NC_060130.1 coordinate 695,548,872, forward strand.
ATCGTGAACAGATGGAAGTCAGACGGTACTCAATCTGGACTGTATGGAGGATGCCGTACGGTGGTGAGATTCAGTCTCTAAAGTTCTGCTTTGGTGGCACGTGAAGTGTGTGGTTTGGCATTGTCACGCTGCAGGATAACATTTCCCTATTCCTTTCGGACCCTTGGTACCCGTCGTTACAGAGTTCGCAACGCTGTGATGTAACGCTCTGAATTTATTGTTGTTCCACGATCAAGGAAATCAACATCGATAACACCATCTGCGTCCCAGAACACTGTGGCCATGATTTTTCCAGCTGAGGGCTGCGTCTTGAATTTCTTTTTCTGGGTCGAGTCTTTGTGTCGATATTTCATAGACTGACGTTTCAAATCCGGGTCGTAGTGGTGTACCCATGTTTCGTCTCCTGTCATAATTGAATGGAGGAAGCCGTCACCTTCATTCTCGTACCGAGAGAAGAGTCCCTCGCAAATTTCAAGTCTGCGAGCTTTCATTTCAGGAGTCAGCATCCGGGGTACCCATAGTGCACAGATCTTCCAATAGCTAAGCAAAGCAATAATGTGACCCACACGTTCTTGTGAAATGTTGATTGTGCTTGCAGTTTCTCTCTGAGTGATACGACGATCGTCCTGAATCAATCTGTCAACATTTTGCTTGTGAAACTCGGTGGTTGCGGTCAGAAGATGCTCAACACTTTGTTTGTCACACAGGTCAGATGTTCCTGCCTCAACATCTTTAAACTTACTTACATGTACATCTACATCTACATACATACTCCGTAATCCACCATACGGTGCGTGGCAGAGGGTATCTCGTACCACAACTAGCATCTTCTCTCCCTGTTCCACTCCCAAACAGAACGAGGGAAAAATGACTGCCTATATGCCTCTGTACGAGCCCTAATCTCTCTTATCATATCTTTGTGGTCTTCCCGCGAAATGTAAGTTGGCGGCAGTAAAACTGCACTGCAGTCAGCCTCAAATGCTGGTTCTCTAAATTTCCTCAGTAGCGATTCACGAAAAGAACGCCTTCTTTCCTCTAGAGACTCCCATTCGAGTTCCTGAAGCATTTCCGTAACACTCGCGTAATGATCAAACCTACCAGTAACAAATCTATCAACTCGCCTCTGAATTGCTTCTATGTCCTCCTTCAATCCGACCTGATAGGGATTCCAAACGCTCGAGCAGTACTCAAGAATAGGTCGTATTAGTGTTTTACAAGCGGTCTCCTTTACAGATGAACCACATCTTCCGAAAATTCTACCAATGAACCGAAGACGACTATCCGCCTTCCCCACAACTGCTATTACATGCTTGTCCCACTTCATATCGCTCTGCAATGTTACGCCCAAGTATTTAATCAACGTGACTGTGTCAAGCGCTACACTACTACTGGAGTATTCAAACATTACAGGATTCTTTCTCCTATTCATCTGCATTAAGTTACATTTATCTATATTTAGAGTTAGCTACCATTCTTTACACCGATCACAAATCCTGTCCAAGTCATCTTGTATCCTACAGTCACTCAACGACGACACCTTCCCGTACACCACAGCATCATCGGCAAACAGCCGCACACTGCTGTCCACTCTATCCAAAAGATCATTTATGTAGATAGAAAACAACAGCGGACGTACCATACTTCCCTGGGGCACTCCAGATGATGCCCTCACCTCCGATGAACACTCACCATCACCATTCGAGCCACTCACATACTTGGGAACCACTACCATATGCTCGTACCTTAGTTAGGAGTCTGCAGTGGGACACCGAGTCAAATGCTTTCCGGAAGTCAAGGCATATGGCATCCGTTTGGTACCCTTCATCCACGGTTCGCAAAATATCATGTGAAAAAAGGGCGAGTTGCGTTCCGCAGGAGCGATGCTTTCTAAAGCCGTGCTGATGCATGGACAGCAACTTCTCTGTCTCAAGGAAATTCATTATATTCGAACTGAGAATATGTTCTAGAATCTTGCAACAAACCGATGTTAAGGATATCAGTCTGTAATTTTGAGGATCCGTCCTTCTACCCTTCTTATATACAGGCGTCACCTGCGCTTTTTTCCAGTCGCTCGGGACTTTACGTTGGGCAAGAGACTCGCGATAAATGCAAGCTAAGTAAGGAGCCAATGCAGTAGAGTACTCTCTGTAAAACTGATTGGAATCCCATCAGGACCTGGCGATTTATTTATTTTCAACCCATTCAGCTGCTTCACAACCCCAGGGACGTCTATCACCGTGTCCTCCATACGGGAATCTGTACGAGACTCAAACGGCTGTATGTTTGTACGATCCTCCTGCGTGAAAGATTTCTCAAACGTTAAATTTAAAACTTCAGCTTTCGTTTTGCTGTCTTCCGTTGCCAGGCCAGACTGATCAGTGAGTAACTGGATGGAAGCCTTCGACCCGCTTACCGATTTTACGTAAGACCAGAATTTCCTTGGGTTTACAGCAATATCTTTTGCTAAGGTATGACGGTGGTAGTGGTTGAATGCTTCGCGCATCGCTGTTTTTACAGCAGCACGAATCTCGACTAACTTTTGCCTGCCCTCATTCTCCCGATCTTTCTTGTACCGCGAGTGCAACTGCCTTTGCTTCCTGAGCATTCTCCGCATTGCGCTGTTAAATCACGGTGGGTCTTTTCCGTCCATAACCCACTTTTTCGGCACATACTTGTCCAATGCGATATTTACAATGTGTTTAAAATTTGCCCATAATTCTTCCACGTCCATCGTACCGGAAGTAAATGAAGTCGACTCATTTACTAAGTGGGATGCTAGCAAGTGCTTATCTGCTCTTTCTAGTAAGAATACTCTCCTAGCCTTCTTGACCGACTTTTTAACTTTCGTAACCATAGTCGTAATGACATCATCATGATCACTAATCCCTGTCTCAACACTGACACCATCGATGAGGTCTGGTCTGTTCGTGGCTACTTGCCCAATGACGCACAGTACTCACATCAACACAATCACCATAAACTGCTTTCATTCTCTGATGACTCTCCTGTGGGGTGGCACATTCTGCTGTCAAGAATTCAATGACTGCACTTTGCTTAAATCGCAATGACTGGCCGCCTGCGCAAGGTTCCATACTTTACACTGTAACAACACAACCCTTCAATGCTAAGGCTTCCCGCCAACTGGAGCTGTGGAGAAGAGGCTAGGGAACAAGCCAGTAACTACCGCATGCCAATGCTTTTCAGTCAAACCTCGTATGATATTGTTTGCTACTACCATAAGACACAAACTAAGGAATTTGCTTGAAAAAAATCTATGTTGGCATCAAAATCTTCTCTCCGATCCAACACTAGTTTCGGGCAAATAAATCGTTCGTGTTACGAAATTATGAGTGACTGCAACATTCCTTTCTCATAATTTCACGAATCAGTTCTCTTTGACACAATATTCATAGCTATTTAAGGAAGTTTCAGCAGTACTGCTAGTATGATCTACATGTCGCTGCGCATTAGCTCAGCGTCATTACCTACAGAGATCTGGACTTGTTTCCACCAGAACGTCGTTATCAAAAATTACTTATGCTGCTGGCACATTAAATTAGTAATTTCTGTTTACAGAACTGAGATTCTCATCTAGCCAGTAATAGTGGGTGGACAAGTTTTTATTTTCTGGAGATATTGTAGTCGCCGCTGAGTACACTTAAATAGCTCACCCTCGTCGGCGTCGCACCAGCGCATGTTCTACATTGACCTTATGAGTCAATGATTGGTCAAAGCAAATGTATTTTAGGTGCATATGACTGTTATGTGGTTATCAACGGACATACACTTAGATATGTGAAATACCAGTTTATATTTATTTCAAATTACCCGTGAAAGTATTAGAATATAATTAAACTACCGCCAAATATGACATAGTCCAGTCAACGAAGGAAAGTTAAGTAAAAAAATTGCGTAGTCGCAAATTTTTGCACATTGTTAGGAGGGCATGTGATGAACAAGATTCTGAAAATCCTGACCGGTGGGGTGTGAGCGTTCGGGTGGGGAAGGTGGGGTTGAAGGTCACCTCTTAAAGCATTTCTTGAATGTCCCGAAAACCGCGGCTCCTACCGGAAGAATTTCCCAAGACCAACTTTAACTGCAATAAACTGCCTATAAAAACTCCTATTCATTTTTTTTCTCTAGGACTTATAGTTTCCGTGTTGCAAAGCGACGGAAAAATCGCATTTTATTAAAAGTAGTTAGTTAATGGTACAAAACTAACGTTCACTGTTAAATGAAGTGGGTTAAGCAGACATATTAAATGTGTGTACCACTTATAGCCGCAGCACAGCCGAGTTAAGGGATAAATTGTGTTCTGGGGGTGTAACAGGGCGTAGGAGGTGTGACTGGATAGTAGAAGTGGGAGGGAAGGTATGACGCCGGGTTGTGGTCATGCATTTCCCTCCTTCATAGTTATGCAAACTGAAGAGCAAGCAGATGATTTTCCACACTGCCACCCCACAACGTCAAAAAATGGAGCTACATGATGTTTCACAACGTTATACTGACCCTCATGGAGCGCGTCTTGTTAACCACAGGCGACGAAGTTTGCAGGCATGACGTGGGAAGTTTATTTTCCGCAAGAAGTGCATTAACATTACGTGGAAGACAGATGCGTTACTGATATTACCAACGCAAGAAATAACTATGGACAGAATCATCGTACATTTCTGCATACTGTTCTACACTACTAGAGAGAAAATTGTAGCTGTATCGTTTTTACGGATAAAGCAACTTCTTTCATCACGAGCGCTGTTCGATCTTCAGTTCATAAACAGACTAAACGTTCGCAGCATTTCCTGCGTAATTCTCTTACACGTTATGAAAAAAAAATAACTTCTCTGATCTCGTGTTTTTATATGTGAGTTACTTTCAGTTAATTAAATGAGTACTAATTCGATGTCGATAAGTGAGATTTTGTGTAAAATATGTTTCTATAAGCAATGGGCGAGAAGCGTGTAATTTGTTTTATGTTGTCAGTGACCTTTGGTGTGTTGGTCAGACAGGAACTGGATAGGTAAGTGTGCTGCTGACTATCGTTGTCAGCATATTGTGTAGCCACGTAATTGTTTTGAAGTAACTTGATGGTGAATTAGTGATTGATCAGGAAGATACTTCCCTTCACTGAACATAAATTACGTTACTGGAAGAGTACATACATCCCCTACATTCAGATATAACTGGCACCTGTAGAGTAGGCTGCACTCACTGGAGCCACTTACCGCACATACACACTGTATCTTTCAAGGTAGTTGTAACTATAACTGATGCAATGAGACTGATCATGTTCAAATCTAGAACAGTAATCTGCTGTATTCCGTTGCCTGACTTACGATGGGATATCTGAAGTTTCATAATACCTTGGTGACCTTCTTGTGTTGCAGAGGGAGACCATACAAGCCTTTGGGCCTCTTCAGATGTTGGGAGAGCTGAGGCTGCGGTGATACATTTAATACATCTCATGAACTGAAACGCATTCCAACCAATGACAGTGGAGACAATGAAATTGAGATTTTCTAATACGTTATTGAAAGCGTGTCGTACTTGGGACAGGCTCTTCAGTGTGATAGACAGCTGACAGCTTTAGCTGTTCAATATTTTTACGTAATAGTTGACTTAGCAACAGCAACTTAGCACTCATTTAATAAACTGAAAATAACTCCACTATTTAAATACGAGCTCAGGAAATACACTGAGGTGACTAAAGTCATGGGCTACCGCCTATTTTCATGTCGGAATTCCTTTTGCCCGGCGTAGGGCAACAACGCGACGTTACACGGGCTCTACAAGTCGTTGGAAATCCCCTGCAGAAATACTGAGCCATACTGCCTCAATTGCCGTCCGTAATTGCGAAAGTGTTGCTGGTGCAGGGTTTTGGACACGAACTCACTTCTCCATTACGTGTCGTAAATTTTCGATGGGAGTCATATCGGGATACCTGGGTAGCACCATTCGCTCGATTTCTCCAGCATGTTCTCCACACCAATCGTGAACAGTTGACGCCCGCTCACATGGCGTATTGTCATCCACAAAAATTCCGTCGTTGTTTGGAACCGTGACGTCCATGAATGGCTGCAAATGGTCTCCAACTAATCGAAATCCAGAGGACCCAGTCCATTCCATGTAAAATACTACCCACACCATCATGGAGCCACCACGACCTTGCACAGTGCCTTGTTGACATTTTGGGTCCACGGCTTCGTGAGGTCTGCACCACACTCGAACCCTGCCATCAGCTCTTACTATCTGAAATAGGGGCTCATCGCAGCAGGCCGCGGTTTTCCAGTCGTCTAGGATCCAGGCGATACGATGACGAGCCCAGGAGCGGCGCTGCAGGCGATGTCATGCTGTTATCAAAGGCACTTACATCGGTCGACTGCTGCCATAGCCCATTCACGCAAAATTTGGCCGCATTGCCCTAACGAATTCGTATGTCGTACGTCTCACTTGATTTATGTGGCTATTTTACGCAGTGCTGCATGTTTGTTAGCACTGACAACTCTATGCTAACGCAGGTCCTTTCCGTCTTTAAGCGAAGGCCGTTGGCCACTGTATTGTCCGTGGTGAGAGGTAATGCCTGAAATTTGATATTCTCGGCACACTCTTGACAGTGTGAATGTCGGAATATTCAATTCCGTAACGATTCCCGAAAAGGAATGTCCCTTGCGTTTAGCTCAAATTACCATTGCGCGTTCAAAGTCTGTTAATTCCCGTCTTGCGACCATAATCAGGTCGGAAACCCTTTCACATGAATCACTTGAATACAAATGACTGCTCCGCCTACCTAGCGCCCTTTTATACCTTATGAATACGTTGCGATATTTCTTATAGGAAATTTAATGCAGTTTAATTTTGTGCTGAGAAACACTTTCGCTAAGCCGCGGTTTTCAAGATGTTCAAGAAATAAAAATTGAAATTTAAACACACCCCACCCCAACGTTCACATCCCACGGGTCAGCAGTTTTAATACGCTGCCCATGACACTCAATCTTACCACTGCACAAAAGCCTGTGACAGCAGGATTTTTTCACCGACTGGACCTCTTTTGGTCTTCGTTGACTGGGTTACAATAGAAAGAAACGCGATAGAGCTAAAGGAAACTCTATGTGAATGTGAGGAAAGCTCTTCTTATGTATCGTAACACATCAGAGTATAGAAGTGGTGGCCTAAAGCATGTACTGACTCAACATGCACTGCAAACTGCTGCAAAAATGTCTGCGAACGTTGTGCGATGAGAGCAACCTAGACAGATACAAGTAAACAATCGTCAGATAAACAATATCCCTATTATTTCTTTGAGTTTGTTTCGACCTGGTAGGGATCTAACCAAATTGAACATATTTCTATTACACTGAATGAGGTATTTCAATTTGTCTGTGAAATTTACATAACCTGACAATTTACAGTCCCTTGCTGGTACAGCTTTTCCAAGTAATTCATGAGAAGTAGTGCTACGGAAATGAAGATCATAAACTCTACATAAATTAGTGGAGCCTTTGAATGGAAACACCTCTAATCCTAGTGACGCACCAACGCAAGGAACAGTTTTCCTCCTATGTCTCATGGAACAGTTCCACGGATCCTGTGGGCGTATAAAGGCCACCTCCAATGTAAAGTATTTGAACAGTAAATTCAGTAATTTTTGTTCCAGCTGCTATGAGACTTACTGTTATATTGGAGATCAAAGGAATAAACAGATATTCCATGAAATAAGGAACGTATAAGCCAAAATATTGGGCAACATACAGTTCTAATACATATTGACGGAAAAAAATCGCAATACCAAAGAATAATGAATGAAGAGAACTAAAGTTTTAGGAATGCATTTGTCTAGACAGCATATTTAAGAGATCAGTACCGCAAGATCACACGTTAATATAAGAGTGAGATAAGCCATTGCAAATGTGAAACGATGGTACATTAACAACCGGTGTAACCACCAGAATGAGATTGAAAGCTTGCAAACGTGCATGCATTGTGTTGTACAGGTGCCGGATGTCAGTATATGGGATGGAGTTCCATGCTTGTTACACTTGGTCAGTCACTACAGGGAGGGTTAATGCTGTTTGTGGATGACGCTGGAATTGTCGTCCAATGACCTCCCGTATGTTCTCCTTTGGGGACAGACCTGGTGATCGAGCAGGCCAAGGAGACATGTCGGCACTCTGTGGAGCATGTTTGGTCACAATGGTGTTATGTGAGCGAGCGTTATCCCGTTAGAAAACACCCCATGGAATGCTGTTCATGAATGGAGCACAATATCTCGGATCACTGATTGACGTACGAATATGCAGTCAGGTTGCGTGGGATAAAAACGACAGTGCTCTTACAGTCATACTAAATCGCACCCCAGACCATAACCCAAGTGTACGTCCAGTGTTCCTAGCAGGCAGACAGGCTGGTTGTAGGTCCTCAACTGGTCTCCTTCTAACCACCACACGGCCATCACTGGCACCGAGGGAGAACCGCTTTCATCACAAAACACAAAAAAATGGTTCAAATGGTTCTTTTTTTTTCAAAAGAAAACAAAGACTCCAATTATACTTGTTTCTCCTTCCAGGAAACAAAAATGAGTCTCCTTCGTCTTGTTGTCGAAGAAGCAATCTTTTGGAACAAAAAAAGAAAAAAATGTTTCTCAAAGCCAAAATCAAATTTCTTTTTCTTTTAAGCAAATTATGAGGAATAAATAAGGAAAAGTGATTTTTTTTAATTAAGGTCGTCGTGCGACTTGTAGTTAAAGACCAGTTCTTACAGGAGCTCCTGAAGTGTATCCGCCTACAGCATGCCAGCTCGTCCAAACGTGTCTTCTCATGGTGTAGGCGTGGGTTCTGGGTAGCAGATCTATTCAGTTCGGTTCGGTTTATACAGTATTCAGCTTCTCAGGGCTTGGACGCTCCAGCTACTAGGTGGGTCATTGAAAGTGCTCCGTAAGAAATTGGAAAAATATTGTTTATAGCGTGGGTTGCGTATCAGGACGCAGTGTCGTTCGTTGAGATGAGTCCAATATCCTAGCGTAGACTTGTCGCCAGAAGTAAGAAGATAGCGGATCGTGTGGCCACAGATCCAATTCACAGAGTGAGTTTTGGCGGAGGGGTAGAAAGTCTTATCTGGGTACAAAAGCATGTGGACGTCGATCTGAGCCGGTGTCTGGCGAGTAAGAAACGCCAAAATTCGCCGCGCAAGTGTCCAGACGTCGAACGCTGTGCAACAGTGGAACCGGTGGACATCCGTGTCATCCACTCCACAGAGGGTGCAGAGGGATGAATCGGCGATATGGATGCGGTGCAGACGATCTCGGTTAACTTGTTTGCCATTCACGATGATGTACCACGCTGATTGAACGTCTGATTCAAGAAAACGCGCATGGATCGCCTTCCATATGTGTCGCCACACGTACTGTGGAAACTTACGCTCGATGGGGTTGGACGGGCGGCACTGTTGTAACAATTCGGAGACTGTTTTCGTGAGGTACAAACGTGTAAGTGGTAAGGACCGGTAGATATAACTGAACTCCATGAAAAATCGTTGGATGTAATAAAAGGGGTTTGGAATGGTCGATACCAGTACTGGGGCGGACGAGGAGGCCGGTGCAAAGTTGTGAAGCAGGAGGCTAGTAAGGCTCTGCGGGCAACGATGCCAAAGTTTTAGTTGGGAGCTGACGTATAGTGCCTTGACACGAGTCGGCACGTGGATGAGTCCCACCCCCGCCACGATCTCGTGGCAGTGCAAGGGATTCATACTGCACCTTGAATAACATCCCCGAGCTGACAAAGGAGCCGAAAGCCATCATCAGTCGTCGCGCCAGGAGATTTGGGACTGGTAGTACTGGAGCCACGTGTGGTATACGGGAAGCATGATACATGTTCACGTATTGCGCGCGTTGGATAACGTCGAGAGCTCGTAGCCGGTGATCTGCGAGATTTGCTCTGATTGTCTGTAGCAAGCGTCTACCATTGATAGTCGCTGAGCGGCGCAGGTCTGCTGTGAAATCAAGTCCAAGACACCGTATGGTGGCGGCGACACTAAGGGGATCAACGCATCTCTCCGGCAAGCCCTCACGAATGAGCAGGACCTTGGATTTTGACACGTTGAGGCAGCTCCCCGAAGCTTCGCCGTAAGTCGCCACCCATGTCAGTGCTGCTCGTACTTCATCTTCACTGCGCATATATAGTACTATGTCGTCTGCGTTGGCTGTACAACAAAAACGGTGGCCTTGCACAGCCATGCCTTCCAAACGTTGGCGCATGCCCTGGAGCAGGGGTTCCAAGGCGAAAGCATACAAAATCGTGGAAAGAGGGAAGCCTTGTCGTACAGATCGTGCGATGACCAGGGACGGTGTAAGGCGACCATTGTACATGATTTTAGAGGTTGCACTACTCAACAGGCGCATAACCACTGTGACAATACCGCCAGGAAAACCCATATGCTGAAGAACTGTCCGTAAATAGAAGTGGTCAACACGGTCGAAAGCCTGGCCAAAGTCCAGTGAAGCCAAGGCGCCAGGGAGACGCTGATAATGCGCTAATGCTATCATGTCTCTGTGACGGCAAAGGGCCGTACGGATGTTGTTGTCGCCTCCTAGGGAAGTCTGGTCGCAGGATGTGACGTAACGGGCGACCTTCTTGAGTCGCGATGCCAGTAGCCGTGTGAATATTTTCATGTCGCTGTTGAGCAAAGGAATTGGTCGATAGTCCTGGATCCTCGATAACCCGCGCGGTTTATGTACGGCGATAATAATGCCTTCTAGAAAGGCGCTCGGGACCACTGTCATCGGTGACATCAGCTCTTGTGCGATTGCCGTCCACGTGGAAGCCAACAAATAGTGAAAACTTTTATAAAATTCAATGGGTATAACGTCAGGTCCAGGGGATCTGTTATCGGAACCCGCCTTGATAGCATCTACCACTTCATCTGTGGTTACGTCGTCTTGGAGGTCATGCACTGCATCCTCCTGAAGAGTGTTCGTAGTAAGCTGAGCGACTTCTGTGATCAGTGCTACAGAATGCGGTACTGCTGCGCATAGCCCGGCAAAATGAGCATGGAGAGTACGACCGATGCTTTGTTGGGTGTCGTGCCGGCGCCCTTCCACATCAGTGAGGACTTGGATCTGAGCTCGTCGTCGTCGTTGTCTTTCCTGAAGGAGGTGGAACATCGACGGACGTTCTTGAGGGATGCGATTAGAAGCTCGAGAACGGACTACAGTGCCTTCCAAGTAACGCCGCATGATCAAGGAGATCTGCGCCTTCGAGCGATGGACCATCGACTTCCGGGCTGGCGAGAAAGGCAAAGTCACGTAGAATGGTGTAGTAGAAGTGCAGGGTATGAGTTTGCCACGCCTTTAATTCCTTCTCATAACTCATCAGAGTCTTCCTGAGGGTCGGCTTTGCACAGGAGAGCCACCATGATAAGGTGGAGTCATAGGCTTCGCGACGATGGTGGCAGCGTGCCCACGCATCTTCCACCATACGGCGACAGTCTGAGGAGGTCAGGTGAGCGACATTGAGTTTCCACAGACCACGACTATGCCACACTTGCTGTCGGGCGAGAGTGACGTCACAGAGGTACGCATCATGGTCTGAAAAGGCCAAGGGCCAGACTTCCGGATGACGTGTGCCATCAGCAAGGGAGCGGGTAACGTTGATGCGATCTATGCGGCTTGACGAGTGAGAGGTGTAGAATGTATAGCCCGGTTGAATTCCGTGGAGCTTCTTCCATGTGTCAACAAGTCGTAGACAGTCGATGACCACTGAGAGAGATGCACAAGGGGAATGTCGCGGGAGTTGGTCGGCGGGTTCTTGTGTCGAGTTAAAATCCCCACCGAGTACCAAATCGTCCTGCGGACCGGTGAAGAGGGGTGTGACCCTTTCGGCAAAAAAGTTTGTCGGTCATGACGGCGGCCAGTGCCGGACGGAGCGTAGATATTAATAATACGCACGCCGAACAGTGTGAGGGCCATACCTCGCGCAGTGGGGAGGTAGATGACGTCCTCTGCAGGGAGTCCGTCGCGTAGCAGGATGGCGACGCCGCTACCGGTATCGGATGCGGGGGAAACATGGGCGTTGTATCCGGTGGGAACTAGGAAGTCAGCCACAAACACCTCTTGTAAGAGTGCTATATCCACATCCGCAGAGTAAATAGTGTCTCTGAACATGGCCAGTTTATGGGGGGCACGAATGGTGGCAAGATTCATCGTGGCGATACGATATTGCTGTGTACGGCCATCCTCAGTATTCGCAAAACGTGCGGTAGAGGTAGCCGGCAGGTGGAGATCCGCCGGTGGTCTCGCAGTGGTGATTATTACTGGCGGGGCGCCAGCCCCAGTGTCGCCGAGGTGGACTCCTGTGCAGACACGCTGGCAGTCTGTACCACTTCTTCTTCAACGTCATCGGCCCAGGAAGCTGACGACGTGGACATGTGACGGTCACGTACTTCCGGAACGGGTGTTGTGGATTCCGCAACATGAGTGGCAGGGGGACCGCCGTCATCATTCGTTGACAACGGCGAGGACACGTCCCTGGCTGGGTGAGTAGGAGTCACTGGAGGGGCGCCTGTTGCTGCCACATCGCGTGACTGGACGCAATGTGGGAGATCACCGTCAGACATCAGGTCGACATCTCGCGGGGCCGTCTGAGAAAGGGCGTCATCGGAAGGCGTTCGTCGTCGTTTCCTGTGTTTGCGCGGCGACCGTTGTTTTCTAACGTGGCCTTCTGAATCAGAATGTGGTCGCCCGTCGTCGGACGCCGAACCCGTCTGGTAAAGGCAGACGTCGGCACGACACCGAGGTCGACGTCCATGGTTCCAACAGGAACATCGGTTTCGGTCTGCAACCCGGACGGTCCTGAAGCGAGCACGGGAGGCGACGCCGTCCTTGTGTCCTCGGCGCGTTGTGCTGCGGCGGGTGGCGTTGACTATGCTGCTGGCGCAATCGAGATTGGTACGACGGGGTCCTGTGCAACTTTGGTGTAGGTGATAAGTATGGACGTGACCGTCGAAGCCTGGGTCTCTTCACGTAACAGCGTCTGTATTAAACGGCGGTGTAAGCATTCGGAACGTACATGTCCCTCCTGGCCACATCCTGCGCACGTTCGTGGCTGTCCATAGTACATGACGATGGCCCTCACACCGCCAATCAGCAGGTACGATGGGACATGTTTCGTCAGCTCAATTTTTATTTGCCGGACGCCATTTAATACGGGGTAGGTCGTAAATGTTTGCCACTTCTCCGCGACGTGACCCAAGGCGGTGCCATATGGTTGGAAAGCGGCAATGACCACATCCTGAGGCACCTCGAACGGGAGCTCGAACACCCGCAATGTCCGGTGACCGAATCCAGCGTGGGCGACTGTGACAGCACCCATATGTCCATCAGAGTGTTTAAATTTCAGTCCGGTGGCATGACGGTGAATGATGTCATTGAAAATTTCCTCCGTCGACATCTTGATGTAGACAACACTTCCAGTTATGGAAAAATGTATGCCGATTACGTCCTAGGGGTTCAAACGTAGATCCTCACGTATGAACTGTTCGACTTCGAAAGCTCTGGGTCGTAGATGTTCGTCCTGAAACGTTACTTTGATCGTTGCACGGCGGTACGAGTGCGCCATGGTGTACGTTAGTACTGGCCTCGATAGACACAAACACCGCGACGCGGAAGTAAACACCGCCGAGAGCGGAGCAGCTCCGCACGCTAGCACGGCTGCGAGCCGACTGGCCTGGTTCTGAGCGAATGGAATGGCTCTGAGCGCTACGGGACTTAACATCTATGGTCATCAGTCCCCTAGAACTCAGAACTACTTAAACCTAACTAACCTAAGGACATCACACAACACCCAGCCATCACGAGGCAGAGAAAATTCCTAACCCCGCCGGGAATCGAACCCGGGAACCCGGGTGCGGGGAGCGAGATCGCTACCGCACGACCACGAGCTGCGGACCCACAAAACACAACAGACGTACAACTTGCTTCCAACGAGCTCTCGTTTTACCCCACTGAAGTCGTAAATGGCGGTGGTTTGGGGTCAGTGGATGTCACGCTACAGGGCGTCTGTCTCGGAGCTATTCTTGAAGTAACCGATTTGTAACAGTTCGTTGTGCACTGTGGTGCCAACTGCTGCTAAAACTGCTGCTGCAGATGCAGTGCGATACGCAGGAGCCATATATTGTTGTCAGTGGTACAGGTAACCCGCTCTTCAACCAATCTACAAAGTAAATTAGACAAAAAACAAGAAACAGATAGTGGGTATATGTATACATTGAATTTAAAACTTTTTAAAGACGAAAAATAAACTTGAAGTTTTGAGATATACCATAGATGACTTACTGCACTGGTAGTTAAAAACAGTGATAATGAAAGGTAAAATGAAACACAAGAAAGCCGGCCGGGTTGGCCGAGCGGTTCTAGGTTCGAATACTGCCTCGGGCATGTATGTGTGTGATGTCCTTAGGTTAGTTAGGTTTAGGTAGTTCTAAGTTCTAGGGGACTGTTGACTCTAAAAGTTAAGTCTCATAATGCTCAGGGCCATTTGAACCATTTGAACACAAGCAACGCACACTTGAAATATTTAAAACCTGTTGCCGGAACATTGATATTTGAAAGAAGCACTTGCTTGGCACTCCAAACAGGAGGGATCTTCCATGGATAGGGAGTCAGTTCTTGAAGGGGAAAAGGTTGACCAATGAAGAGGGTAGGAATGTGGTGGTACAAGGACAGAGGACTGGTGCATTGCAGCCGTGGGGTAAGAGTAGCTATTGGAACAGAAGAGGGATAGGAGTAGAGGGGAGAATTGGTGACGCTAATGGTTGTTGGGAAAAGAGAGTTGTATGGATAGAAGGACAGAAGGGGAAAAGGGGGGTAGGAAAATGTGGAGAGGGGAGGGAGAAGAAGCCCTGATAAGTTGGATTGGGTGGGGTGGACCTATAGCTGGCAGGATGGGTAAATGTCGGGGCAGAGTTCAGGATCTGGGAGGCGGATATGATTGAAGTTTCGTTGGCAGAGCATGTAGAGGGTGGGTAAGTGAAGGGTTGATGGGAGGTGTTGGTAAAGGTGCGGTAACATATGAGGATTGGAAAGTGGAGGGGAAAGGATAGGATTATTTGAGACCAGTTTGCAGATGGTGTAGATTGCTTGGTGGTGTTTAGTGTGAGTAAGGAGAGACGGGAATGTAGTGAGTTGCTAAAGGATCCTTGTGTGGGTAGGTAAACGGATGTAGAAAGTGAGATGAAGTGCATGAAGTTCTAGGATCTGGAAGGTTTTATAGAACTGGGTAGGGGCAGATATCTATGCAACATTTGCATAGCAAGGGATGGGTTGGATTAGGGATTTGTACAGGTGGAGGGTAGTGGGGGCTGTAGTCCCCATGTTCGTTCAGTTAGTAGTTTTAGTCTAACGCAGGTTTTCTGTTGGAGTTTAGCAGGGAGTTTTCCACATTAGTTGCCAGTCAGGTTAGTTCAGGGTATATTAGTGTTACTTAGCTGGATGGGACGGCCATAAAGGTGAGGTAGAAGTCATGGAGACGGAAGGTGCGGGTGGTGTGTCCTATAATTATTGCATGAGTTTTGGAGGATTTAATCTTAAGGAGCCAATTTTTACACCAGGAGTTAAACAGATTAAGGTGGACTTGGAGGGATCGTTGGGATTTCTGGAGCGTAGAACAGAGGGCGAGGAAAGCGGTGTCATCAGCATACTGTAGGAGGTGGATGGGAGAAAGTGGTTTGGTTATATCGGCAGTGCAAAAGACGTAAAGGATAGGGGAGAGAACGGAAGCTTGGGGCACTCCTACAGTGGGACGGAAGGCGCGGGAATTTGTGTTGTTAACAATTACATAGGATGGGCGATTGGTGAGAAAGGAAGCAATAAGGCGGACACAGTTGATTGGAAGTGTATAAGTTTGCAGTTTGAAAAGGAGACCGGTATCCGGTACGCAATAGTATGCTTTCTCTAGGTCAAGGGAGACAAAGATGGATTTACGATCGTTGAGCTGTTGGGATAGGAGACGGGTGAGGTTCAGGAGCTGATCATCAGCAACGCTAACGACCGTTACAGCGTGTATTTAAAGCAAACTTCATTCATCATCTTTCAGATGTAGGAACATGCCTACCAACTTCCGTTTATGTCGCATAACTCTTTCTTGGTGTTGCGTTTTTCCCCGTCAGTGTCTTATAGTGTCTGCTTTGGAAAACATCAATGTCACAATTGTCATCTACGGCACAAAGTAGCCATGAAACCATTTTCTGAAAAAATAAAAAAAATCATATTCACGCAATAGGCATTCTTTTTGAAAACTACAATTGGTAACACGTTCGTAACATCGGAAACTGACAACGCAGAGAACTCTCGCCGGTGTTTCACGAATTGTCTGCTGACTTTAATTACCGTTGTTACCTCCACGAACGAGATCTGTATTCAGCTCTCCCTCTAAAAAATTTTAGACATAAATATATGGTTTCAATTTAATTACATTTCAGCTGCGAAGAGACTTCCTCAATGAATACGGCCCTCGGCTGGTATTAATTAATACTTGACGCGTAATTATTTTTGGCTGTAATGTATCTGCGCGGGGTAGCGACACAGATGTGGCCGAAATACGTCGGCCAACAAACTTTCTCTCTAAAGGAAAAAAAAAAGTTTGCTCTGGAACTCCTGCTGCAAGTTTTTGGGAGTTCATTTCCAGATGTCGTATTTCATAAATCACTTCAGTATTTAATAAAGTGGCGGTACTCTCTTTAATAACGTACGACGCTTAATCTAATTGGAATCGCACGTTTTTCCGTCGTTCTAGCTTTACTGGACAGACGGTAGAAACCGAATCATTGTAAGATTACTTGAAATAAAATCGTACGAAATAATCGTATTTCAGGATAGCGCCAGTAGAAATTCTTTCGACTGAGAGCGCAAATAGAGTTAAAAATACTTTCTGCTGAGTATTATTCACAGTCTATAGTAGCCATTAAATGAGATTCCATGGAAACAAAAAAGAAAAAATGTGGCCGTTCTTCATTTACAGTAAGTAAATATTTGACGTGGGTAATTAACAATTTTGGCGAGAGGATTTTCTAAATATTTTAAGTGCGTGTGTATTTGTTGATTTTGTGAAGCTGAAGTTAATGGAGAATGTACAGTCATATTATTTCATGGTGAAAGCAGCCTGAATACTTAGTACATACATTTGTAGTATTACTTTTCCCTTTATAATATGAATAATATAGTAACGTTCAGTGAACGAACGGATAGTACTCAGAAACTATAAGTGTTCAGCCTGTTGATGAAAGTTCATGATAGTCACTTCGGATTACATGAATTGTTGTCGAGATAACAAACAGTCTTGTTGTTTAGTTTAGGAAGCGGGAGGAAGAATATCCGCGACTGTTCTCATATTAGTTTATAATTCGAATTTAGTTGGAATAATTCTCATGTAATTAAGAAAGGAATGCGGTAGCTCATCTATTGATGTCGTTTTCGGAAAAAGCAATGGGGTGGTTAGTGTAATGGGAGATCGAGCGCATCGCTTTCACCCAACTGTACTTTTTTTAATGCTGTCGTTATCCTAAATTACCTCAGGTAAATGCTTAAGTGGTTTCACCAAAACGGCCAACATCGTTTCACAAATTGCTCCCTCCCATTTCTTCCGTCTTATTCCACTGAGTTAGACTACAGGCAGTTGCGATTTTCAAGACAATACTCAAAACAAGACAGAAAGAAAGCAATCAGTAAAATAGCTCCCAAGAGATTGATGTAGATTTTCAGACGTCTAGACACTACTTGCTCATAAGTGGTCGTAATGAATTGTAAGAAATGGAATCAGTTAGAGGTCTTCTAGTATGAAGCGCCATTGCATCTTCAGAAACTCTGTAGAAATGTACACAACGACCATGACAAGGAAAACATACAAATGTTCATTTAATTCACAAACTAAATTCAGTAATTTAAACAGCCGTGGTTATAGACTTAACTATGAAAATTGAATGTGGTTTCTCTCTGTTGGTGACAATGTCTTCGACATTTTTCATTAATTTACTTCTCATGGTTGGGATTCGCTGTCACATAATATTTCTTACAAGACATCATAGTCGCCGTTGACTGTTTAAAATATTTATTGTTACTATTACAATTTCGGCCTTATGACCACTTTCAAGTAACACTGCAAATTCACATGCAGCGTTTTGACGACGATATGTACTCGTGTCAGATAGTTTTATATTCTGACAGAATTTGACTTTGCAGTGTTACTTGAAAATGGCCATAAGGCCGAAACTGGAATAGTAACAATAAATATTTTAAACAGTCAACGGCGACTATGATGTCTTTTAAGGAATTTTTCATTAACGTTTACTCATTTATGCAGCTTCTCAGTTTCTAGAAACAGATAAAAAAGAATGAGATATTATTTTCACACGTCGATTTCACAATTTTTGTACCCTAGATGGTGATAATTAATTTAGTATACTGATCTTAATTCAGAACAACATTAGTTTCGAAAGCTTGCTGTCACAAAACATTTACTTACATTACCTATATTATAATGTTCCATAGCAGGATTTAAAATTTCTTTTAAATCTTCACACCTATTTCGAAAAAACGTGACGATTAGTTTACTATCATTCAAGATACTACACTCCTGGAAATGGAAAAAAGAACACACTGACACCGGTGTGTCAGACCCACCATACTTGCTCCGGACACTGCGAGAGGGCTGTACAAGCAATGATCACACGCACGGCACAGCGGACACACCAGGAACCGCGGTGTTGGCCGTCGAATGGCGCTAGCTGCGCAGCATTTGTGCACCGCCGCCGTCAGTGTCAGCCAGTTTGCCGTGGCATACGGAGCTCCATCGCAGTCTTTAACACTGGTAGCATGCCGCGACAGCGTGGACGTGAACCGTATGTGCAGTTGACGGACTTTGAGCGAGGGCGTATAGTGGGCATGCGGGAGGCCGGGTGGACGTACCGCCGAATTGCTCAACACGTGGGGCGTGAGGTCTCCACAGTACATCGATGTTGTCGCCAGTGGTCGGCGGAAGGTGCACGTGCCAGACCTGGGACCGGACCGCAGCGACGCACGGATGCACGCCAAGACCGTAGGATCCTACGCAGTGCCGTAGGGGACCGCACCGCCACTTCCCAGCAAATTAGGGACACTGTTGCTCCTGGGGTATCGGCGAGGACCATTCGCAACCGTCTCCATGAAGCTGGGCTACGGTCCCGCACACCGTTAGGCCGTCTTCCGCTCACGCCCCAACATCGTGCAGCCCGCCTCCAGTGGTGTCGCGACAGGCGTGAATGGAGGGACGAATGGAGATGTGTCGCCTTCAGCGATGAGAGTCGCTTCTGCCTTGGTGCCAATGATGGTCGTATGCGTGTTTGGCGCCGTGCAGGTGAGCACCACAATCAGGACTGCATACGACCGAGGCACACAGGGCCAACACGCGGCATCATGGTGTGGGGAGCGATCTCCTACACTGGCCGTACACCACTGGTGATCGTCGAGGGGACACTGAATAGTGCACGGTACATCCAAACCGTCATCGAACCCATCGTTCTACCATTCCTAGACCGGCAAGGGAACTTGCTGTTCCAACAGGACAATGCGTGTCCGCATGTATCCCGTGCCACCCAACGTGCTCTAGAAGGTGTAAGTCAACTACCCTGGCCAGCAAGATCTCCGGATCTGTCCCCCATTGAGCATGTTTGGGACTGGATGAAGCGTCGTCTCACGCGGTCTGCACGTCCAGCACGAACGCTGGTCCAACTGAGGCGCCAGGTGGAAATGGCATGGCAAGCCGTTCCACAGGACTACATCCAGCATCTCTACGATCGTCTCCAAGGGAGAATAGCAGCCTGCATTGCTGCGAAAGGTGGATATACACTGTACTAGTGCCGACATTGTGCATGCTCTGTTGCCTGTGTCCATGTGCCTGTGGTTCTGTCAGTGTGATCATGTGATGTATCTGACCCCAGGAATGTGTCAATAAAGTTTCCCCTTCCTGCGACAATGAATTCACGGTGTTCTTATTTCAATTTCCAGGAGTGTATTTGCTTCCAATATGGGTGAAGGTATGGCAGCCAAAAGGTCATCTTCGAATATTGCTTTTTGATGTATTGGACGATTCGGAGAAGAAAAGAAGAATCAGTTATATTTTTCAAGTTATTGTAATTGCAGTCAGAGAACAGAATAGAACTGTATCCGATTTACGTTTTTATGTTCAGTATTTTTGCTCTTTAAAATACAAGGGTAGGACAAAAATGTGAGGGTTGTTGGGTTGGGTTGCTTTGGGGAAGGAGACCAAACAGCGAGGTCATCGGATTAGGGAAGGACGGGAAAAGAAGTCGACCGTGCCCTTTCAAAAGAACTAGCCCGTAATTAGCCTGGAAGAATCTAGGGAAATCACGGAAAACCTAAATTAGGATGGCCAGACGCGGGATTGAACCGTCGTCGTCCCGAATGCGAGTCCAGTGTGCTAACCACAGCGCCACCTCGCTCGGTCAAACAAGTGAAACACCGTGACAAATGCATGGGTGAACATAAAGACAGATACTAGCAAAGTCAAGCCGGCCGGAGTGGCCGTGCGTTTCTAGGCGCTACAGTCTGGAGCGTTCGAATCCTGTCTCGGGCATGGATGTGTGTGATGTCCTTAGGTTAGTTGGGTTTAATTAGTTCTAAGTTCTAGGCGACTGATGACCTCAGAAGTTAAGTCGCATAGTGCTCAGAGCCATTAGCCAAGTCAGCAGGTTGTGCTGCTGTACTTTGTATGGTGCGTCAGTCGCGGTGAGCACAGAGTTCTGTGTAGTTATGAACGCATTATGTCGGAGTTAAGTGACTTCCAAAGTGGGAAAATTGTCGCTGCATGTATGGTGACTGTTTCCATAACCAAGGTAGCCGAAGTGTTTGTTTTTCCGAGAGGCACCATACTGACGACGTTCGCTAAGTGGTGGTGGTGGTGGTTAGTGTTTAACGTCCCGTCGACAACGAGGTAATTAGAGACGGAGCGCAAACTCGGGTTAGGGAAGGATTGGGAAGGAAATCGGCCGTGCTCTTTCATAGGAACCATCCCGGCATTTGCCTGAAACGATTTAGGGAAATCACGGAAACCTAAATCAGGAGGGTTGGAGACGGGATTGAACCGTCATCCTCCGTACTGCGAGTCCACGTTCGCTAAGTCACAAAGCGGACGAAACAGCGTGTTGAGCGATTGTGACGTACGATAATTGAAGAGGATTGTGACGAAAATTAAGAGGACGACAGCTGCATGTATGTCTGCAAAACTGAATCTTGCACTCGTGACCTGTCAGCACCAAAACAACACGAAGGGAGCTGCATAAACCGAGAATTTTAGGGCGACCTGGAATTCCAAAACCACTCACCAGTGATACAAATGCCTTCAACAGGAAGATGTGACCCCGTAGCCATAAAATCTGGCCTGTGGAGCAATGGGAGAAAGTCATTCGTTCGGATGAGTCTTATTATTGCATACAGTTCCCAATTACTGGCCGAGCTTACGTCCCAAGAGAGAATCATGGCGTGGTCGGTAACGATTTGGACACCCTTATTATGGTATTCCATAGGCTCCATGGCTACTCTGCAAGATCGCATTATAGCCATTATTTTGTGCCCATTTTGGCTGATTAGGATAGCCCCGTGGAACAATGTCTGTTCCCCAGTGATGATTCACTGTTCTAAGGCGACATGCCATCTTTTCAAACAGCTCGCATTGTCCAGGGCTTTCTCAGCCTTTGTGGTCTACTTTTGATAGAAAAGCGCGTGATTACTATCCACCTACATCAACATTATCTGAATTTGCTACTATTTTGGAGGAAGAATGAATTACATGTCAATTGAATACCATACCAGACCTGTATTTATCCATTCCGAGATGAGTGAAAACTGTTTCGAATGCCAATTGTTTCCTACACGTTATTAGGCATTGTAATGTGTCGTGATTTTGGCGTTTCCACATTTTTTTCACCCTCTGTAGCACATGGACTCTGCTTCCGAGGCACCTCCTAGTAGATCCGAAATCACAGCTAGTGGGGGGTGGTAATGGGTTCGTGTCGCTTGAGGCGGAGAGCCAATGTGGAGACTGGTCGCCCGGTCTCTCCCATTCGCTCTTGAGAGTGGACAGGTGGCCGCTACTTCAGCGGGGTCCGAGCAGGCACACAGGGGGATGGGTTCCTAGTTATCGGGAGCTCCAACGATAGATGCGTTATGGAGCCCCTTAGGCAGATAGCGTTCAGGAGTGCATTCGGTATGTCTGCCGGGGGCGTCATCCGAGGTGCGGAAGCGGCCTTGCCTTCGGCTACCGAGAGAGCTGGCTGAAACCCGAACTGAAGAGCTCTGAGATATTTAGCGAATCATGGAATGTGTATTGGAAAGACAGATTAGAAGCAGTAGGAGGGGGAGCGTTCATTGCAGTTGACAAAAATATTGTCTCTATTGAGGTCGAAGTTGAGTGTGACAGTGAAGTTACCTGTCGCGTATAACGTGTGTAGGTGAAATCAAGTTAATTGATGGATGTTTTTAACGTCCACAGGAATCCGCTGTGACAGTTCTAGTCGTTCTATGAAAGTCCACGGTTAGCAGCACGGAAACACGCAGATCACTCAATATTAATTGGAGGCGACTTTAACGTTCCGAGTATAGACTGAGATGTCCATGGCTTCATTGCAGTCGGTGCAGACAAATAATCATGCGAAATGCTTTTGAAGACGTTTTCTGAAGACTGTCTGGAGCAGCTAGCTACGCAGCCTACTCGCAATGGAAATATCTTAGATCTTGTAGCTACAAATAGGCCGGACCTTTTTGACAATGTCAGTGAAGAAACGGAGATTTGCAACCATGTTGTCATTATAGCAACTATGGTTACGAAAGTTAATAAATAAGCCAAAAGGCTAGGAGAGTGCTTCTGCCAAATAGAGCAGATAAGGAGTTATTAGTATCTCACTTAGACAGTGAATCGGCATAACTTAGTTCCAGTATGATGGATCTAGATGAATTATGGATAAGGTTTAAGCAGATTATAAACCTTGGTGTGGAGAGTTATGTGTACAGTAAGTGGATAAGGGATGGAAAAGACTCACCATGGTTTAATAACGAAGTTCGGAAGATGCTGAGAAAGCAGAGGCTGTTGCACTTCCGGTTCAGGCGAGAACGCACAAATGACGACAAGCAAAGGTTGGCAAAGATTCGTGCGTCTGAGGAAAGATTTATACGCGAAGCATTCAACTGCCACCGTCACACCTTAGCAAAAGATCTGCTAGAGAAACCGGCAGAATTCAGGTCCTAAGTAAAATCGCTAAGCGAGTCTAAGGTCTCGATTCAGTCCCTTATTGACCAGTCCGGTTTAGCAATTGATGACAACAAAACGAAAGCCGCAGATTTACATTTCACGTTCAAGAAATCGTTCACATAGGATTTTTTGCGTACAAACGAACCATTATTTGACCTTCCGACAGACTTCCGTATGGATGACAGAGTTAACAAGCATCCCCGGCGTAGAGAAACAACTGAAAAATTTGAAAGCAAACAAATCACCAGGTCCGGATGGAATCCTAATTCGGTTTTACAGAGAGTACTCTACGGCATTAGCCCCTTACCTAGAATGCATTTATCGTGAACTTCTCGCCCAGCACTAAGTCCCAAGTGACTTTAAAAACGCGCAGTTGACTACAGTATAGAAAAAGGGTAAAAGAACGGACCCGCAAAACTACGGACCAATATCCGTAACATCAGTTTGCTGCAGAATCTTTAAACACATTCCTAGTTCGAACATAATAAACATTCTTTAGACTGAGAATCTAATGTCCACGGACCAGCATGATTTTAGAAAGCATCGCTCGTGCGAAACTCAGCTCGCCCTTTTCTCCCATGATATACTGCGAGCTATAGATGAAAGACATCAGGCAGGTTCCATATTTCTAGATTTCCGGAAAGCATTTGACACGGCTCAAATGGGAACCGGTATGTTGTCCTCGACAGCGAATGTTCATCAGAGACAAGGTTATCGTCAGGAGCGCCCCAGAAAAGTGTGATAGGACTACTGTTATTCTCCACATATGTAAATGATTTGGCGGACAGGGTGAGCAGCAAGCTGCGGCTGTTTGTTGACGATGATTGCGAATCAGGCGCCGAACCTTATGTAAGACTTGATGAAAAAGTTATATCGTTTATTAAGTATGAATAAATTCACTTCACTTTCAGTCGAATGGAAGGACAGAACGGCTGCATCAGACGATAGGGAGGATGCTGAGTTACTATGTGAACAATGATTAACACATGTATTTTTTGTTTGAAGTGTGTGGGTACAATTCAAAGGTCCACAGCAGCACAGGGTTATCACCGTATGTGGTGGTGTATGGGAGAAAAATGCCATCACCATTTGACATAATCAAGGCAAAAAGAGGCAAGGATGAGGAGTCATCATTGAGTTCGCGAGAATAGTGAGAGGTATTGAAACGAGCATAGAAGGCGAATACCAAAGCATTGTGAGCCAGGAGGGATCTATCAAAGACATGGGAGCGCTTACCACAGTACAGAGTGGGGCAGTGGGTGACGTTATGCAGTCCTTACACACCGAAAGGTAAGGCGGAGAAATTTGTGACGAGGTACCAGGGTCCTTATCAGCATACAGAAACAATATCACTAGTCAACGTCTGGCTACAGGTGCAAAAGGGTTGACAATACGCCGATGGCCGTTCAGAGGCACTCCAGAGTTGATTCTAGTGATAATAGGAGTGGAACCAGAAGAAAAAGAAATGAGGAGGAACTGGAAAAGTACACAAAGAAGTGTAAATGAACCTGTGTAAGACTTGCCATATACACTGAGCGCACACCATTGATGATGATAAAGTCCCATACTCCTCGGCAGAGCGTAGGGGACGATGCGGGAGACCCTCACCGCTGTACTAGGCAAGGTGTTAGCGGAGGTTGTTTGCCGTTGCCTTCTTCCGACCGCAACGGGTATGAATGATGATGATGATGAAGACGACACAACAACAGCCAGTCATCTCGAGGCAGGTGAAAATCCCTTACCGCGCCGGGAATCGAACCCGGGACCCCGTGCTCGGGAAGCGAGAACGCTATCACGAGACCACGAGCTGCGGACGTTCACACGATTAACAGATGTATTTTTTTGTGTTTATTGATGTAAATGAGCGTTTGCCGTAATTGGCCGGGAGACCCCTTGCGGGGCAGGTCCGGCCGCCTTGGTGCATGTCCTATCAGATTCGACGCTACATTGGGCTACGTGCTCCTCAGTTGGGGATGAAATGTGTTTATTGATGATAATTTAGGACATTATGTACGGAGTACTCGGGGTAGTATGCTAATCGTGTATGTATGAATTTTGTATTACAATAAGGGTTCTATAGTTTTACTTTTATAGAAGATGCTGACTTTTTAGGGGATAGTGGGGATTATCATAGTCCTTGTCCTCAGATTGCTGTACACCGAGATCAAGGATGGGAACGACGCTAGTTGTAACGGAGCTATAACTCTTCACCTTGGGTGGAGTGGGGGCACAGTGACAGCAGCATCTGGAGGCATTTAGTCATTACAGAGGAGGAACTGCGCAATGACAGAGGGGAGAGTTTCAGTATGTCCAGCTCGTGTGATGCAGATGAGTGCGAACGTTTTCGCATTACAGTAATTCATTGGCAGAAAACAGAATTAGCATTGCCCAAGGAACATTAAGGAAACGGGCCGTATTTCCAGCAAACATGTCTGCACTGAATGTATTCCGTAAATGGCAGTGTGGTAGTGGTGGCGGGTTGCTATGGTACTCTCTCGGGGGCCAGACGGTTGCAACAGAAAGATGGTGGGTTGTTGATTAATAGGACAGCACAAGATTTAAAAGGTCTAACGTTCCATCTACGAGCCATGATGACGGGAGTTAATAATTTGAACGTAACACAGCCGCAGCTGTAGTAGCCAGACGAGCAATTCGAGATACTACCTAAGCATAACCTAACCTTCCTGAATCACAGGTGCAGATCAAATCTAATCCATTCCGTGGATCAATTAAAAGCCGTAAAAGAGGGGCAATGTCTGTGGAAGAGTTACTACAGCATCTTAAACAGTATCAGGAAGGGCAACAACGAGTACCCATGACTTTGAGCATCACGATACCTAGCGCCATAGTGATTATAGCTCTGCATTCCGTAGTCTTCATCTATTTGAAGTGGAGGGCGATCCAGCAGACCAATCCAACAGTACTACAGATCAAGGCATACTGGAATCCTAGGGCATGAAAGTGAATATGGTGCTGTACAAAATTGTATCTTATAGCATTCAAAAGGTTATAAGGCCACGCAGTAAGTAATGAAGGCTTGCAAATTGGTTTTGCACCTACAGTGATAAAAACTCTGGAGGAACTAATGGACTGTTAAGTGGAGCAGATGTAAGCGACTAAACAGCATAAGGAGGCATTTAGCATGTAAGTGTTGAAGTCAGATGCAGACTCTGAGCTTCGAAAATTGTACCGCCATATGTTCTGTAAGGGGGACTTGGGTTGTATAGACTGTGAGGAACCGGTCCTAAGCAGGGTCCATCGGGCTGGATCTTTCCTATAGAAGGGGGAGGGGGAAGTTAATAAAATGACACTACCAAGTTAAGGGTAAAATTTGTGATAAGGTGCAGTATTAGCTGCCGGTGGCCGGTAGGCACGGCGTGTCGACTTTAGGGTTAAGACAACAAGCGTGGGAATTTCTTGCGAGATGTGTTAGCCTCGTTCATCGTAACTAGCCAGTGGAGCAGTAATGCATGGGGCAGGCAATG
The DNA here is from genome assembly GCF_021461395.2 of Schistocerca americana. Taxonomy (NCBI): domain Eukaryota; kingdom Metazoa; phylum Arthropoda; class Insecta; order Orthoptera; family Acrididae; genus Schistocerca; species Schistocerca americana. The sequence continues at coordinate 695,575,639 of NC_060130.1, forward strand.
TCTTCATCATTGAGATTTTGGTTGTTTTCTGAATAACGTGAGTAGGAGAAGCACATTGCCGCAAGTGTGCTGCTATCTGGTATAAATACCATTCATTTTGTAGCAGATACATTTGCGGTCCAGCAGTAGCAGAGGGACGCAGGGGCTATGCAGGAAAGGAGACGACATGGAGCTATCGGCCGCAGCTGCGGGTTCGAATCCCCGCTGGGGTGCTTGCATCTAGCGCTAAGTCCGCCCACTGGACTTGGTGCCACAGTACATTGGGCCTCATGGTCCACTTTGGCAGCAGCTGGACTCCTGCGAGGAGGCAGCGGGTTAAACCCCAGGCACACCAGCCGGTACCGACAGCGCGATGGGCGCGCCGATTGCTGCTCGTCTTGGCCACGTGGGAGCAGACATTCATCGAAGAGGGGCTACCTCTGCAAGATTCCAGTAGGTGCCAGTGACTTTGATGCTACCACTTGTGCAACATACCCACTGGCCCGGCGCCGATTGCAGACGTCAGCAAACCAGGGCACCAGCACCTGGCTGACCGACTACCGGCCCATTCGTGTGGGCCGAGGCAGGGTCAGCTATATTCAGAGTGTATGTGATATCATACGAAATTTGTGGCTGGATTGAGGACTTTTCGGTAGGGAGGTTTGTAGCATATTATCTTAGATAGAGAGTCATCGACGGATATCCATGTAACTTTGGGTATGCCCCAAGGAAGTGTTTTGGAATCCTTGCTGTTCATGTTACATGTTAATGACCTTGCAGACAATATGAATAACAACTTTAGACATTTCGCAGATGACGTAATTTTCTATAATGAGTTACTGTCTGAAAGAAGCTAGTCAAAAATTCATTCTGACCTTTATAAGACTTGAAATTGTACAAAGACTGGCAATTTTCTTGAAAAATTCAAAAATATAAAACTGTGCGCTTCAAAATCTAAAAAATACAGTATCCTGTGACTACAACATCAACGAATCACAGTCAAAATCGGTGTAGTCATACAAATACGTAAGTGTAACACTTTGTAAGGATATGAAATGGAACGATCTCGTAGCCTCCGTGGCAGGAAAACAGATGTCAGACTTCGGTTTACTGGTAGAATAATTGAAAAATGCAATCAGTCACCAAGGACATGTGCTTAAAGATCACTAGTGCGACACACGCTAGAATATTTTTCGAGTGGGACCCATAGAAAATAGGGCAGACAGGGGATTTGGAATGTATACAGAAAGGGCACCCCAAATGGTCACAAGTGGGTTAGATACGTGGGAGACTGTCACAGAGATTCTATAGAGACTGAACTGGAGGACACTTGAATGTAGATACAGACTAACACGAGAAAACCTACTTGCAAAGTTTCAAGAACCGGCTTTAACTGATGAATCTACTAATATACTACAACCCCTTAAATGTCGCTCCCGTAGAGATGGTGAAGACAAGATTACATTAGTAATAGGATGCACAGAGGCATTTAAACAGTTCGTGCTGAAGGAATGGGAAGAAGCCGTAATAACTGGTACAGTGAGAAGTATCCATTGCCATGAACTTCACAATGGTTTGGAGAGTACAGATGTAAACGAAGATGTAGATGTACGTTTGTTTTCATCCATCCAGTAAGCCCTATGTATATAAGTCTAGATGAAGATCATCAGTAATTTCCAACGAGGGCACTTGTGGCAAGTGTATAGAAGGTACAAGCTTGTTAACTGTTCGCAGAGCAAGACGTTTCAAGGCTGTACTGCAGCAAAGCCAATCATCAGTGGTCCAGATAGTCGAATACCAAACACATTTGACACAAAGTACAGTAGAGACGAAGTTACACGTCTAGAGTCATTAATAATGACTATCATACAACATTTTTCATAATAACACAATGGTCCATAGACTAATTTGGATCACTGTTTATCAGGGTGTTTTTTGACGAACAAAGTCATTCTGATATTCAAATATTGTTCCAGAAGGAGAAAGGCGGCATCCAATATCGCACTGTTCATAGTATTAGACATGTTCAGGCGTGGTTAAACTAACATCTAGGTTAAACCACAGATCTATCGTGGTAAGCTAAATAACTTAGCTTGATCGTTGCACAGCATCTGTAGTTTGAATTACAATAAGATACTCAAGCACAGGAGTCTTCCACGATCATCACTGACAAAAATAACCCCAGTGCTGCCTAGCGAATGGTACAAAAAACGGACGTCCTACGGAAACATTCCTCGAAGACTCTGTAAGTTCATCTTTATACAGGATGGTTGGGGACTTCGGCTGTTCAGTATAAAACTTCAAACCAAAAACACCTTCAGCCGTCTATATTTCAAACGTTATCTTAATTATGAGACCAGCTTCGAAGTTTCACTATTCCATCTTCAGACATAACACTAAGACAAATATCGCACTAGACTAACTTGGGACCACTCTCTCGAACGCCCACGTAAAATTCAGTTTACGGAATCATTGCGTTTGTAACGGAAACAAACCAACGTATTGCCTTGACTCTTGGCGTAGAATGAGAGACATGTTGAGCAGTATTTGATTGGACTCACTCCAGTTACACATTGCAAAAACTAAACTACAGATATCAGTCGAAACAGCAGAGGAAATGGGGCTGACGACTCTTAGGAAGGACAATCGGTGCATGCATAGCATGTTTTGGTGGAATTCCATCAGTTTGTTCGCAACAGAAAATATAACGAACAGAAATACCAGAAAATCAGTTTCTAATCCAATACATCCACATATGAATAACATAATTATATATTTTTTCTCTGCAGTGCATAAATTGTGATGTTTACCTTTTTATTTAATAACTGAAAATACATAAAATTTCCTTTAATTAATATTGAACCAAATGTGTAATTTCTGTATGAAAACTTTGTAGTGAACAGTCAGGTAGGTATTGTCATAGTCTGAAGATGTTGATTCTTTTTTACATGGACAATACTTGTGAGTGACGGCAGAGGGAACTTCTCTGTTCGACCTTACAACCAAATCAATTTCCCATCATACGATGGCTGTACTGTACAGTGGGCATAATAATGATCGTTATTAATGATAAGAAGATGCCAATGCCGGCATCTTGAACATCACTACGGTAACATGTCGGTGGAGTACTGCAGCCGCGATTAGGGCCTTATGGGATTGAACTACGACCATTCCACGACTCAGAATGCTTTTGATTTCAGAAAACTAGTCATTTCGATCAAAACTTACTTTGTAGTTCAGTATAAATTATTTTGCCCCTGCTTCCAAGTGGTCCCTCTATCTTGCATAACAGTAGTATGGATGTGCCATTGTTGGTAACCTATTGGAAGTGTTCACTTAGTGGGACCAGGACATCCCTACACGTAACATGTTAGCATTTCCCATCCATCTCATCCGTATAAAAACAATTCTTTTGCAGCTGCATGGAGGGTATTTTTGGCACCTTTTTTCAAAGGAATTTCAAGGCATTAGTAACCGTGAAATGAGTATGATAAACTGTGACATTACGAGAGACCAGTCCACTATGAAACTGTAGTTTTTTTAAGCGTTCAGTTGAGCAATATGTGGCTGGCAAGTTGCTCCGTGGTCGCCGGACCAGGTAGATGAGCGGGCGCTGGGCAACGCATCCCAGTTATTTAAGTGAGTTGTGTATGTATGGAGGTCGGGGAGTATCCTGCTAGTGACTGAGGGCTAACAACCTGGAGAACCTCAGGATGTGCCGTCGTGAGCTAAATAAATTGAAACAACATGACCAAAAACCGACCAAGTTAAAACTTAACATACGACATTCACTGAACACACTAAAACTACTTCCAGGCATGCTATGAAAAATCGGAAGACAACTTGAAACTTGCTTTAGTGAGACGATCTCACTGAAATTATTACCATCTATTTAAAGTCCTTATTACCGAAGTTATTAACATTATATAAAAATTTGTTTGTAACACCAATAACAAATAATACAATCACTCAATTCAGACCTACGAAATACATTTGGATAGGACTTGATGTCAGTTTGAAAGTTATCTTGTTTAAATTATTGTTAAATAAAAGCACTATTCTTTATAAATATTTTATTGAATAATTCATAGAATAATGTCACAACAAAGATTTCTTTATATGTACACTAAATATTAGTGCCAGTAGGAATGATTTTCCTTCCTTTCCATTGTTCTGATGTTATTTAGTGAGAGGTTTTTGTAACGTAATGTTTGTAAGATTGTAGTTTGATCGAAGTAGGACTGCAGCGCTAAGTTGAATGCAGTCGTTCATATGACGAAGTTACTGCAGTTCCTCTTGTGGTGTATAATATTTAAGTCACGCCAGTTATTTTGCTGTGTATAAAATATTATAATGCAATATTAGATTTCAAGATTTCAAATAACTAATATACGTCAATTAGTCTTGGTTTCTCCGTCTTAAGCTTAACACAATTAATTACACAGGATTTTACACTTGGCCCGTTTAATTTTTATTTACAAAGCATCTTCCGTGGTCATTCTGCAAATTGGATGCATATGTTTATATATTTTTGGTGGTTTTAGATTTAAAACATCATCTTATTTATTAAGCTGGTGTGCAATTTACTTACGGGGTTTCTGCCTTTTATTTACATATTTTCCAAACCGCGGCTTCTTCCCTCTTTGTTAGCAGAGCCTGATGTGGAAAGAAATTTCGTTACACATTTGCACTTGGCACTTTTTTTTTCATTTTGTATTTTTTACTATGAGTGAAAAGACAAAAACTGCCAAGTGTATATGTGTAACTAAGTTTCTTTCTACATCAGCCTCCGCTAAGAAGCAGGGAAGGCGCAGTAGTTTGGAGAATATGTAAACAAGAAGCAGAAACACCGTAAGTAAAATTCACACCAATTTAATAAACAAAAAACTGGTTTTAATCTACAATAAGCAAAATTGTACAAACACATGTATCCAATTTCCAGAATGATCACATAATTTGCTTTGTAAATAAAAGCGAAGCGAGTCTAGGGTAAATTTCTCTTTAATTAATTGCACTAACGTTAAGAAGGAGAAACCAATAATAATTGATTTTAACAGCTGCTACGAAAGACGGCCATGCAAACAAACATATAACTAAAATATATGCCATATAGATTTGAAATCAATAATGTTGTAACGTTGTAATGTTGTAACATGTGTAGTCTTCCGACTAGTGGTCAAGTTGTAAGTTGCTGCTCTAAGTAGAGAAGTTGGTCACATGACCAAATTTTTAAATACTCAGGTGGAGCAAGGTTCGTGGTGTTTCGTCTTCGTCTGTTGGTCGGTAATGTTATCTTGGATAAGATTTGCGAGGCCAGAACCCTCTCGGGCTCATGTGTTTCTCGGCACTTGGAAATACACTGGTCAGCTTAAACATTATAACCACTGCCCACCGCGACACTGGATGGAGCCTGGTGGCGTTGCAAACACGTGACGTGGTAACAGAAGCTGAGCAGACACAGACAGGGATCACCCAAGCGAAGATGTGGGCTGCAAATGGGGAAATCCTTTGACAAACGGCAGATTATTATTACAAAGAATCTGTTAACGGCTATTTCGAAAACGTTGAAGACGGTCCAATGTTCAGGTGCTACTGTCGTGAACATCTACGGAAAGAGGTAGGAAAATAGTGAAACTACCACTACGCGCTAAATGGTTGGACGTTAAAGACTCTTCACACAACATGTGGCTCGAAGAATATTCTGATCTGTAAAGTAGGGTAGTTCGTGAGTCGCGGCATCTCTGCAGAAAAAGCACAATGCTGGTGCATGCACAAGTGTTTCGGAGCACAGCATTCATCATACGTTGTTGAACATGGAGCACCGCAGCAGACCACCTCTACGTGTTCAAATATCGACCCAACGACATCGTGAATTACGACTACTGTGGATACGGGACCATCGGAATTCGATCGTCGATCAATGGAAACGTGTCAAATCTTCGGGTGAGTCACGTTTTTGCTACACTAGGTCGAGGATCGTCTCCACAAAAGCCGTTATCGAGGTGAACGTCGGCTCGGAACGTGCAGAGCGCCAAGTACGCAGGCTAGTGGGGGCAGTATTATGATATAGGAGACATTTTTCTGTGCTTGCATGGGACCGGTGGTAATAATCGAAGACACTCTGACAGCAGAGAACCACCTGCATCCCCTTCTTGCCCGGTGGTGATGTCATCTTTCAGCAGTATGACTGTCCGTATCTCAGAGTGAGAACTGTTCTACAGTGGTTTGCGGAATATTATAGTGAACTCACGCTGATGTTGAAACGTTCCCTTAGAAAAATTATACATGACTGTGCTTAAACTGACACACAATATTTTTTGCGCAACGCAATCTGACTTTCAAAAATCCCTACAAAAGAATGGCCCTGACTAACGTTAACCTATACCTTTCACAAATCACTTACCTCACAAAAATCTTCGTTACTCGAACTACTGCAATACAGCGAGCGCCACTACTGCCAGCTGTGGTGTCACCGCCAGACACCACACTTGCTAGGTGGTAGCTTTAAATCGGCCGCGGTCCATTAGTACATGTCGGACCCGCGTGTCGCCACTGTGTGATCGCAGACCGAGCGCCACCACAAGGCAGGTCTCGAGATACGGACTAGCACTCGCCCCAGTTGTACGGACGACTTTGCTAGCGACTACATGGACGAAGCATCGCTCATTTGCAGAGCAGATAGTTAGAATAGCCTTCAGCTAAGTCAATGGCTACGACCTAGCAAGGCGCCATTAGTAACATTGCATGTATCTAAAGAGTCTCACTTGTATCGCCACAATCTCCAGATGTACCAAAAGGATGGATTAAAGTTAAGTATTCCAGAAGCTACGTACTTTTCTTTATAGCATTCATTACGTATCCTGTTTCAGACCTCACGCCATCCTGCTTTAGCTTAGCGCGTGCCTTTCGGCTTCCTCTCATTGTGTCTAGGCTGTCTTGTCTAGACACAACACCAGCTAAATAAAAGATTCAAACTACGGAAGACACTAACTACTGACAGGCATAGTTAGCAAATGAAAGATTTTAATAGAGAACAAACAATGTATTTACCTTAATAGTGTTGAAAAATCATAATACACATAGCAGTTCATGACATCCAGTCTTACAAATTTCAAAACTCCGCTATTTCTCTCCTCAAATCCACCACTGCTGGCGGCTCACCTCCAACTGCGCAAAGCTACGCGCTGTTAACATCCAGCTGCCCAACACTACAATAGCGAGTATTACAAAAGTCTGCACGCAGCACAGCCAGTGATTTTCATACAGAGCGCTACGTGGCGTTACCAATAAGAAAACATAAACAGCCTACTTACATAGCCCCCATGCACCCCACAAAAAATTTTACAAATTGTTTTGGGCACTGGCCAATACATATTTGTTAAAAATGTTTTCACAATTACAGTAACAAAGAAATCAAATGCACACACTTATTGATACAATGTTGGTCAAATGCTAAAATTTTCTCACAGTACATAAAGACAGTCCTGATCATTCATCGCAGTAAAACTGACGTTTCTTTTCTCAAAGTCTGAGCAGTAAAAGACAATGCACACGGAAGTAGTGGATTTCCATGCAGTCTTGAAGAAGTAGTGTTGTCCTTCCAACGGAAAGACAGTGCTGACTCTTGACATGCTGACAGGTAATGGGCCACAACAGAGCAAACCCACAGCAGAGTCATTTGACGTTTTGAAGAATATTGGTAGGTAGGTCATCACAGAGCAGACCCACTGTATTTCCTCTCCCCACATCCACCACTGCTGGCGTCTCACCTCCAACTGCGCAACGCTACGCGCTGTTAACATCCAGCTGCCCAACACTACAATAGCGAGTATTACAACAGACTACACACAGCACAGCCAGTGATTTTCATACAGAGCGCTACGTGGCGTTACCAATGGCTCTGAGCACTATGGGACTCAACTGCTGAGGTCATTAGTCCCCTAGAACTTAGAACTAGTTAAACCTAACTAACCTAAGGACATCACACACATCCATGCCCGAGGCAGGATTCGAACCTGCGACCGTAGCGGTCTCGCGGTTCCAGACTGCAGCGCCAGAACCGCGCGGCCACTTCGGCCGGCGCGTTACCAATAAGAAAACATAAACAGCCTACTTACAATGTCTCAGCCACAAAATTTGACTGATGGAAACTCTATAGAACGCATCTGAGTTACTATAGGGCGTCATCACCGCGCACGCAAATCAGTAGCCCGATATTTACGCGAATTACATGAGCTGTGCATAGACATCCAATGCTACCTACCTCCAAAAACCCACCAACAAACTTTCGTATCCCTGATACGCAGAATCAGTGATGTCCTTGCTCCAAAGACGTAAAAACAACCTAGTAAGCAGGTGGTCATAATTTTTTGCCTCATCAGTGTAAAATGTAATACAGTAACAAACAAAGTGGCGTCCCGAATGGGACGAAAATCAGTATTTGTGTTGTACATATACAGTTAAACAAAATTTTACAATTTCAGAAAAATTGGATGATTTATTCAAGAGAAATAGCTTCACATATTGCGCAAGTGAAGAACGCGTAGGTTCATTTCTGGTTTTTATACAAGCAGTTATCCAATTTAGCAATGGGTCGCGGTGGTCTAGCGGTTCTAGGCGCTCAGTCCGGAACCGCGCGACTGCTACGGTCGCAGGTTCGAATCCTGCCTCGGGCATGGATGTGTGTGATGTCCTTAGGTTAGTTAGGTTTAATTAGTTCTAAGTTCTAGGGGACTGATGACCACAGATGTTAAGTCCCATAACGCTGTGGATTGTCAAAATCCCGAGCTGGTTAGAGGGTCCTCCACACGTTCTCGACTGGGGAGAGACCACGCGAGCTTGCTGGTCAACGTAGAGTTCGGTAAGCACGAAGACAAACAGCAGGAACTCTCGTCGTGTGAGGGCGGGCATTACCTTGCTGAAACGTAAGCCCAGCGCAACTAAACGGGGCGTCGAACACCGTCGACGTAGTGCCGTGCTGTAAGGGTGCCTCGGATAACAACCAAAGGGCCCTGTTATGAAATGAAATGACACCTCAGACCATCACTCGTGGTTGTCGGACCGTATGGCGGACGACAGTCAGGTTGGTATCCCATCGCTGAATGTGCCCGACGTCACTGGAGACGGGCTTGTTAGTGTACAGAGATGAGTGATAATTGGCGCAATGGGCACGGTTCGTACATCTACCTTTCTGTGAGCCGCCAATTAATGGTTGTTGTGGTCACTGAAGCACCTGTTGCACATCAGATCGATGATAATGACGAATCCACGGCTCTGAGTGCCTCTCTGACGATTGTTCGGTCCTCACGTTCTGTGCTCTCACTAAGTCGACACTGTGTTCGGCCGTGGTTCACCCATTCCTGCCAACATCATCGAATGGTGGAATCGCTCCTATTCAAATGTCGAGCGATTCGCCTATTACTCCAACCGGCTTCTTTGAGCCCAACTAAGCAGTCTTCCTAAAATGCTGATATCGCCGTATCTTGTACATGCGCCTGTCTGCAGGCCATAGTTCCTTTCCAACTGAGAAAACTGTTCGAAATTCGAAAAACTTTTATCCCCTGGTATCGATATGCCCCCTGTTTACTATCCTTGCCAGCTACGTGGTTAAACTGCGCTGCAGTGTTACACATTCATTCATCAGCAGCCAGTTTACAATTTTGAACTTTTCAGCCTAGGTTAATTCTGTTACTGTATAAAGACTTGTGTGTATTTGCTGAACTTTAGGAATTTGATGCGGTTTAAGCGATTTGATGCACGGCTCCTTGCCTTTCGTGTGCATTCTGTAGCGCCTGCGAACACTCTGCTTTCTCTGCAAAGTCGTCCATTTAGCTTTCTTGTTTCTATATTATACACAAAAACAGCTTGTGTGCGGTCACGATTTGGAATAAATTGATGCTTGATCTGAATAAATTAACATTTGAAATCAAGCGTTTCGTTGTAACCCACTTTATGATTCTAATGGACCATATTATTAATAATTTTCCTTTATACTCCAGTGTCTCATGATCGATCCTTGCTTCTGTATGCGTTTAAAGCTAAGTTCATTGTACAGACGAATTATAAACAAATTTAAGTTCGTCTACTCGCCCTGTAGTGGTCAAATCCCAACGAATTGATCCCACCTGACGATTAAACTCCCTTCATTGAGCTCTTACAGCCTTCTTCATTTTTAACTGTTTGCTTGAAAATGCTTCTTACGTGACATGAAAGAGTATCAGCCAGAAATGCTGTTTGTTGTTTCAACAAGTGTGTAATGAATTCCCGGACCGTTTTCTAAGTAACAATACAGCTCTTTATCTATGCTTGTAGCCTACGTCTTTTGTCTAACTAGCCTCTTCTTCCTAGCATTGTCAGTGAATGACATAGCACTTCTCATGTATTTTACCGAAGACCCCACATCCGCTAACATTTCCTTTGTTGCGTGTAGCAATAGTATCATACACTGAGTTCGCCAATTTCGTTTAAAGAATTGTTCCAGTGCGTCGGAATTCTGACTCCACCATTCCTGGACATATATCCCATCATGGCATTTCTTGATGATATACTGACTCGTTCAGAAAAAAACTGGAACTTTCATTAAGTGAACACTAGATAGAAAAACGATTGAAATGGAAAAAACGATTCACACTTGACAACACTTCCTTGCACTATTCAGCAGGTATAATTTTAAGTAGGCATTTGGTATAACTGAAAAAATTGAGAGATAAGCACTTAGTATTCAAATCCCAATTAAGAGGTTTCCGTGTGACACACTCCTTCTGTTCTGCACAGGAGTTCCTCAAAGTGATTGAGAGCTGTTGTAAGTAATGTGTTATCTTTTCTTATATTCCCTAGCAGTTTTCTAGGGTTTTATTAATTCTTTAATTCTTTTGTTCATTAATTTTCTAATTAGCATTTTAAAAACCATGTCCTGTTTCATTTAGTGACCAAATAACTTTGGCTCGCATGGTTTCACGGCAGCCAAGAAATTAATAAACAGAGTTACTCAAGAAATGTCTGGATGCTACTGAACAGAATCATAATAAGAGTAAGAAAATAACACTTGAAGTTGACGTCTCCACATTCACAATCACACTACTGCTGGTATCATTGTCGCTACAACTTACTATTCTGTTATTTCTGAATCTCCCTGCAGATTTTTTTCTTTTTAAATCCTGTATTAATGTAACGCGCATTGTTTCCACGGAACCAACAACACAATTCACAAAGCAGTAAGTAACATATTTCACTAGTCTTGAGACTGGCAGTCTGAAATGGAACCAATTTTCCCTAGTACAAGCTAACTGTGGTGCCATGTCCCACAGATACATTATCTGTAGAATTATTGGAAAGGCTGAATGACAGATTTATTGAGAGAACAGATCACCACATACCTATCACAGCATATTTTTTAAGAAATAAATTACAAATACTTCGAGTTAAGATTGGCAAAAAATACATACATAACCTTAAAAAGTAAAGTTTCTATTGTATTAGAATACGAGATATCTAAAAATTGACTTTTTAAATGCATTTTTATTTGGTCGCTTTCTTGTAAGACTGTTCGGTATAAATTTTACAACGGATTTTGAGCTAACTTCCAGGTAAGCTAGAGACTTTTAATTTTAAACATAGTTCGGAACTGGCTGAGGTTCAAATGGCTCTGAGCACTATGGGACTTAACAGTTCGGAACTGGATGCAAATACAATGTTAATTCTCTTTCTCGTCGGTCTGATCGGTACTGGTGGGGATGGATAAGGGTGATAATAGCTAACATTTCAGTTTGGCTTCGGGACCGGCGTGTTGAACTAATATTATCGGATTGCTTTCCATGTGCTACGCGAGTGGATGGGCACAGCTGAGCTAAGCGAGAAGGGAAAAGAAGATGGACAGAGAGAGGGAGAGGAGGACATTTGTGCAATATACACTGAAGAGCCAAAGAAACTGATACACCTACCTAATGTCGTGTGGGGTCCCCACGAGCACGCAAAAGTATCGCAGCACGACGTGGCGTGGACTCGACTAATGTTTGAAGTAGTTCTGGAGGGAATTGACACCATGAATCCTGCCGGGCTGTCCATAAATCCGTAAGAGTACGAGGGGGTGGAGGTCTCTTCTGAACAGCACGTTGCAAGTCATTCCAGACATGCTCAACAATGTTCATGTCTGGGAGGTTTGATGGCCAGCGGAAGTGTTTAAACTCAGAAGAGTGTTCCTGGAGCCACTCTGTAGCAAATCTGGACGTGTGGGGTGACGCATTGTTCTGCTGAAATTGCCCAAGTTCGTCGGAATGGACATTGGATATGAATGGATGCAGATGATCAGACAGCTTACGTATGTACCACCTGTCAGAGTTCTATCTTGACGTATCAGGTATCCCATATCACTCCAGCTGCACACGCCCCACACCATTACATTGCCTCCACCAGCTTGAACAGTCCCCTGTTGACATGCAAGGTCCATAGATTCATGAGGTTGTCTCCACACCCGTACACGCCCATACGCTCGATACAATTTGCAACGAGTTTCGACCGACCAGGCAACATGTTTCCCGTCATCAACAGTTCAATGTCGGTGTTGACCGGCCCAGGCGAGGCATAAATCTTTGTGTCGTGCACTCATCAAGGGTATACGAGTGGGCCTTCGGCTACGAAAGCCCATATCGTTGATGTTTCGATGAATGGTTCGCATGCTGACACTTGTTGATGGCCCAGCATTGAAATCTACAGCAATTTGTGGAAAGGTAGTACTTCCGTCTCGTTGAATGATTATCTTCAGTCGTTGTTGGTCCCGTTTCTGCAAGCTATTATTCCGGCCGCAGCAATGTCGAAGATTTGATGTTTTACCGAATCCATGATATTCACCGTACACTCGTGAAGCGGTCGTACGGAAAAATCCCCACTTCATCGCTACCTCGGAGATACTCTGTCTCATCGCTCTTGCGCCGACTGTAACACCACCTTCAAACTCACATTAGTCTTGATAAGCTGCCGTTGCTGCAGCAGTAACCGATCTAACAACTGCGCTTGTTGTGCAGGCGTTGAAGACCGCCACTCCGTATTCTGCCTGTTTACATGTATCCGTATTTGAAGTTTCTTTGGCTCTTCAGTGTATGAGCCACGCGCGTATAGATTCCCAATCCCACACAGAGAGTCCTGATTGTAAATCTTAATAGCTATGACAATACTTTTAAGACCTACAACGGAAAACATAGGGTGTATGCAATAGATAATAGATAGGAGGAGAACTACTAATAGATCGATTATGTACTGCGGGCCCCCGAAGGTTTTCGTTATAAACCTTACTGTTACTTTCTTAGCTATAAAAATTCGCAAGCACAATTTTTCAGGACTATTTACAAGGGGTGTTCTTTGGCGAGGCACACTTGCGAAAATTTAGAGAACTGAGATTTGAGGCCAACTTCAGAGCGATTCTATTTCCGCCAGCGTACATTCCGCATACGGACTACGAAGATAAGATGCGAGAATCAGGGCTCGTACAGAGGCTTTTAGACTGTCGTTTTTACCTCTCTCTCTTTGCGGGTGTACCAGGTAAGGAAAAGACTAAAAGTGGTACGTGGTACCCTCCACCATGTACCTTACGGTCGTTTGCGAAGTATGAGGAAGCAGAAAATTGTATGTTGCTAGGATAAATTATTTTATGCTTTTCAGACCGGTTTGAAAACTTCTTACATTAAAAATTTATTATTATTCAAATATTATTTAATTTTTAGTGCCCCCATCACCTCAAACGGGTAGTAGTTAGTCTTGCCAGCATGCTTACTGCCTACAAGTTGAAATGCATTGTAGTCATAACTATAATGCCGTGCACATAGTACAGCATATTTGAAATCACAAATTTGCTGGACTACCTCATTGCTTTTAGCTGCTTGGTATTTTTTATTCTAAGTAATATTACACGTGCAGGGTGTATGACAATTTATGTTATACACCTCTAGAGGTTGTAGGGTTCACTTAGTAGATCACGTTTTACACAGGAACTCATGTCCATTGGCGTCATCCAATGGTGCTATAGAGCGTCAAAGTTATACGCGGTGTCGACTGTAAATGTGCATATTCAGGGAGATTCCGTGATGATGCTGCAAACGAACGAGTCGAAAGTTACAAGCGAAAATCATTCTGATACCTCTGACAGTGGAATACATGTACTGGTGCTGTTTTTGCTAAGAATGGAAGGTATGAAACTTTCTGAGGTTGTAGTATGGACCAAGGCAACGAAAGAATCTAGTAAACGTGGGCCCTAAAACGCATACCTGAGGAGCTGTGAGCACTTTTTCATTTCCTCTGTTGAACAAGTTCTCATAGCTATTAAGGTATGCATATTGGAGCCCATGTTTGCAATACACTTTTTCCTGTTTTGGTCCATTTATGCACCTCTGAAGGTTGCGTACCCCACAGTCTTATCAACAACCGTACCGGTATATGTATCCCCTTGTCAGTGGTGTCAAACCTGTTTCCGCTTTTAACTTGAGACTCTTTCGTTACCGGTACAGAGACCCTTACCTCAAATTGATGTATTTATCCTTCTCCATCATCCTCGAAAGTTTGAAACTTCACCACGGAATCACCCTGTATATACATACATTTACAGGCGCCGGCGGCTATAAGTTTGATGCTCTGTAGCGTCGGTTGATGACGTTTCTGTACATGGATTTCCATGTAAATCTTGATTTAAGTCGCCTCTACAACCTCTTGATGTGTGTAACATGAATTGTGAAACACCCTGTATATCTGTTTGTGTGATTACGAAGCACAGATGAAGTGTGCTTGTGCTGCCACGAATGTGTGAATGAGTGTGTTTCTTTCTCTAATCTTGTCTGCCGTGTTTCTTAGGACGAAATCTAATTGCGTTGTATGAAATGGAGTATCATAAATCGGCAATGAAAGTGCTTGTGCTCAGTGATGAATGTACAGCCTAACAAAAGAAATGAAGCACCCAGAAAATATCGTCATATGTCAATGTAGCTTCGTACACGTACACATCGCCGGCGGATATGTAAATGGTTAAAGTTACAATTATCTGTGACAGGTAGAATAGCCACCATAGTTGATTAAAGTTGTTTGTGTTTAGTGTTGTTGCTAGGCCTGCTAGGTTACATACCGGGCGTGAACAGCGCATGATGTTGAGTGATCACTGTGAAGAACACGGATATGCCGCGTTCTTGTGTGAGACAGTTTTGAAGGAGCCTTATTGTAGGTCTCCATCTGGTCGGCTGGTCGAATCACGCAATATCCAGCTTTGTTGGTCATTACGAAATGAAAGTGACCCGATGTGGGACTGCATCGGAACGTGAGGTCAGGCGTACCGGTCGACAAACTTCCGCTCGAATATGTGTGATCACCAACCACAAGGGACAATGCCGTATTGTGCACCAAGCCCATGGTAATCCCTACACATATGCGCCTTCCATCTAAGAACAAGTAATGGACACCCTGAATTATTCTGTGTCATCCTGCATCATGGTTGGAGACTAGCAGGGGCCGAACTAGGAAATTACCGTCCCATGCATAGGCTGCTATTAATACCACAACGAAAACGTCTGTGTTTGGCGTAGTGCTGTGACCGAGAAGCGCGGAATGCTGATGAATGGCGTCGAACTGTGTTCAGCGATGTATGTGTTGATGTTCTGGACTACTCCGAATGACCATCGTCGGCGAGTATGGTGGCCGCCTGGGGAAACTCAGAGTCTTCCAATATTTTGGATAGTCATAGCAGTGTTACACCAGGCATCATAGTGTGGGTTCCATCGGGTATGACTGGAGGTCACGGCTGGTAGTGAATGAGCGAAATCTGCCAGTATGCCAAGGACATCCTGTTGCCTCTCATGCGACAGTATCGTGATGCCATTTTTGAACTGAACATTGCTAGTCCACACACGGGACGTGATTCTATGAACTGTCAGCGTGATGCGGTACTCCGGTGGACAGAAGAGTCTCAGTACTCTCCCCAACAGAACATGGTTGGGAACGACATGGAGATCAGTTCCATCCAAATGTCAGTATCCAAGATATCAAGGACCAGTCACAACAGCAGTTTACAGGCATGACGTCATACTGATAAGTGGGCTCATATTGAAATACCGAGAGAGTTTGCACAATGATCAGACAATGAATTCGCATTCCGGAAAACGGCGTTAAAATCCCAAACGCACACAGTTTTTATGTTTTCCGTGATTTCCTTAAATCACTTACGGCTAATGACTAGATTGTTTCTTTCGAAAGGGAAAGGCCGATTTCATTTTCCGTATTTTTCCACTCCCAATGTACTGTCAGTCTCTGATGATCTTGTAGTCTTCCTGCCCTGTTTCAACTCAACAGTTTACATGTCAGATAAACCTCATACAAGCAATCGACATAAAAGTTTCCTGGGTTTGGTACCGCGTCATAAAGTAAAAACTACTGCTGCTATAGAAAAGCCAACGTTTCGGCCACGATTGCAGCGGCCTTCTTCTGGGTCTAATGGTGCGTTCTAGCTATGCAGTGTACTTTATATTTTTAGTTGTTAGTGTTCACTGCGCATGCCATTACGTCATTATTTTAAAAAGTTAGTTAGTTTCATTGGTCACTTAAGGAAGGAGAGGGAACTTTATTTTAATAGGTTTTTGCGGTGGAGGGAGAACGTGACCTCTGTTATCCATTGGCTCTTGTGTTATGTACCATGACTGGTGGCCACCGTCGAATAAGAAGTTTGCTGCTGTTTACCAACTGCTGGACGTCGGCCGTGCGGCGGCAGTTACTCGCCGGTAGTGCTCGTGCCTCGTGTCGACAGTGCGGCCTGTTGAGCTCTGATTGCTGGCAGCCAAGATGGGACAAGCCTGAGTCCATCCTCCCTGTTCATGTTGTTAGGGTGTTTAAGTATTTCGATGGCCTCTCTGGATTTTGCGTTTCGTCATAATTGGCTGCTTGGTCAACACACAGACTTCGCTGAATTTTATTTCTTTTCCGCTGTTATGGTGATGTTCTGGCACTGCGGGTTTGTCGTGTTGCCCTAGACGAATATAACGCTCGTGCTCCCGAATGCGCGTTGCTATTGGCCTACCAGTCTCGCCGATGTATGCCTCTCCTCATTCGCATTCCACCTTGTAAACGCCTGCAGTGTGTAATGCATCCACCTTGTCCTTGGTGGACCCTAGCACGTCCTGGATCCTTCGACCACTATAGAAGACAGGCTGCACCCCAACGCGGCGAAGGTGTTTGCCTATTCGGCCAGTAACGTAGCCATTGGCTAGAAACGTTGTGCGTAACCTTTTAAGCTCAGGTGTGATGTTTTGAGCATCACTTAGGCGCTGCACACGGATTGCCAAAGAGCGGATGACAGAGTTCTTCTGCGCTGGGTGGTGGTAGGATTGGGCGTGCAGACTACTTAAACCTAACTAACCTAAGGACATCACACACATCCATGCCCGAGGCAGGATTCGAACCTGCGACCGTAGCGGTCGTGCGGTTCCAGGCTGTAGCGCCTAGAACCGCTCGGCCACTACGGCCGGCTCATGGCGTGCAGATACCTGTCAGTATGTGTATGCTTACGATATACTCTGTGCCCCAGTGTGCCCTCCGTTCTCCTGTACACGTCGACGTCTAGAAATGGGATAGCACCATTCTTTTCTACTTCCAGCGTGAACTGTATCTTCCCGTGCATATTGTTAGAATATTTGTGGAACTTGTGTAGCTCCGTTTCACCCATGAGGCCATATAGCGAACGTGTCGTCCACGTATCTAAACCAGCAACGTGGTCGTAAAGGAGCTGAACCGAGGGCCGTTGTTTCAGAGGCTTCCATGAATATGTCGGTTGCCAGCGGAGATAGGGGAGACCCAATTGCTACGCCGTCTGCCTGCTCGTAGTATTTTCCTTGCCATTTGAAGTACGTTGAAGTCAGGCACAACTCAACCAGGTCACATGTGTCTGGCGGGACATGCTCCTGAAGGATGTGGATAGTTTCATCTAAAAATGGTTCAAATGGCTCTGAGCATTATGGGACTTAACATCTATGGTCATCAGTCCCCTAGAACTTAGAACTAGTTAAACCTAACTAACCTAAGGAGATCACACAACACCCAGTCATCACGAGGCAGACAAAATACCTAACCTCGCCGGGAATCGAACCCAGGAACCCGAGCTTAGGAAGCGAGAACGCTACCGCGCGACCACGAGCTGCGAACACTAGTTTAATCTACTGCAGGGCCGGCCAAACGTTGCACAGTGTGCAGACGTGCGGAAGTGCTGCACATGTGCGCACGTGTGCGACAGCGAGCGACAGCGACATCTGTTATTAGTCATGCGTCCTAAATGAACGGCGGCGACTCCACTTGCCTGTGGTAAAAGCAAGAGCGCAACATATCCAGTCTCGTTTACCCCTGGTGACCGTAACCTTAACAGAGAAGTACTGAGAAATGGCAAGTACTGTGAAAAAGCAAAGGACGGGAGATCTATGTTCTCAGTCGTTTAAAAATGACTGGGAACTGCAATTCTTTTTTGTAGCCGTTGGTGAAAACTCGCAGTGTTTGCTGTGCCGCCGAATAATAGGCGTCCAGCGTAAGTTTTCAATTCAAAGACATTACAATACACATCACAAAGACGAGTGTAGTGTACTCAACAGTGAAGAACGGCAAGCAAAATTAAATGTCCTTCAGAAAAGGGATGAGACACATCAACTCGATTTTACTGTACGTCAAAGTAACTGATACTTCTTGAACTCTTAGTTTCTTGTGTTACATTTATGTCTGTTTTACTGTACGCTGTGCAATGTACTGTTTTCAATTTTCCAGAATGACAACCACACTAAATCTTCACTGCGAGCAAGTTTTAAAATCGCATTAAGAATTACACAATCTGGGAAACCCTTTTCCGAAGGGGAGTTCGTGAAAGGGTGTCTGACTGATGCTGCAGAACGTGTGTGTCCCACGAACGTTAGCAGGTTTCAAGAAATCAGTCGATCCAAACAAACAGTGATAAGACGTATCAGTGCTATGGGTGGCGATCTGCAAAGGCAGCTAATAAATAAGGCTAAATACTCTGTTGCTTTCCCTGTTGCGCTCGATGAAGCAACAGATCTTACAGTTACAGCCCAGGTTGTGATATACATACGAGGTATCGATAACGCATTTTGTGTAAGAGAGGAGCGACATCTGTGCGTAGAAACATGCACTACATGAACGCTGACGGCTGCGGCCTGCACACTGTGACCCGGAAGTTGCACATGTGCAAGAGCACCGCACGCGTGCAGAATTTCTGGCCGGCCCTGATCTACTGGCACGTTCGTAAAGAGTGATTTGACGTCAAAGCTGACCATGATGTCCGTAGGTAAAATTGTTTCTCCCTTTAGGCGTTCTATAAAGTGTGTCGAGTTCTTCACATGAGAGTTGCTCACTGCGAAGCTACTGCCCTGAGTACACGCTTGCACATGACAGGAAGGTAGAACTAGCAACAGAAGAGTTATTATCCTGATTAAATGAAAAAATAAATGTATTCTGGTATTTTCGTCAGAATGTTAATTTTGTCTATAATCCACGTCAGGAAACGTAGTGACCATATTAATGTCACGTTGAAGTGCCCCAAGATATAAATGTCTAGAAAGGTCACCACCTAAGGAACAGTATCACAAGATAGTGCAGAGGAGAGACACACATTTAATTCTAATTTCTTATAAGAGCTTGCCTATTGTTCATAATTAAATATAATTTAGACTGACTGTCCTCTGGATTAAATCCGATCATTGCGAATCATATGAGGAGTCGCAGTAATCTCTCTCTCTCTCTCTTTGTCTCTCTCTCTCTCTCTCTCTCGCACACAGAGACACACACACACACACACACACACACACACAATATCTCCTCCAAATTAAGGCACAGTTTATTTGTATACTGAAAATCTCTGTGGTGTTTATGTTCAGAACATGAGAATAAATACACTGCCTGACACAAAAAGTGAAGCACCCAGAAAGTGTGGAGGAGACGAAATGAAACTTCATGGGCTGAGAGCGTATGTGATGTTATTTAACTGACTGAAAAATCGAGTCAAATTAACTAAGAACTTGGTAAGATGAACCCACTTATCAGTGTGAACATAGCCTGCTAACAAATTGGTTCAAATGGCTCTGAGCACTATGGGACTTAACTGCTGAGGTCATTAGTCCCCTAGAACTTAGAACTACTTAAACGTAACTAACCTAAGGACATTACACACATCCGTGCCCGAGGCAGGATTCGAACCCGCGACCGTAGCGGTCGCGCGGTTCCACACTGAAGGGCCTAGAACCGCTCGGCCACAACGGCCGGCTTTAAATGTTCTAAGATCAGTATACAAAAATATGTTGCGCCTTCAAAGTAGCTTATCAATTATCGTTAACTACTACTCATGTGACCACAGAAAAAAGCTCTCAAAGAAAGCAAACAATTAATCAATACTTAAAGGGAGATATATTTGCCCTTCTTGTGGCTTGAATAGTAAGCCTTCTGACGCAATGTTAGTACTTTCTGTGACCTTGTTATGATGTTTATAGATTTGGATCTGCATTTGTAATTATCTGGAAGGTAGCTTATCAAAGATAGATAGCCACTTCTCATTTCTTAATAAAAACCAGTTTTCAAAGAAGTTAATGAACATCTGAAGGAAGATGTGTTGTGATTATGGTCTGAATAATAAATTTACCGCTACAATGTAAATAGTAGCTTACTTCTCATATTCATACGTTTGGATTCGGAAAAAAATAATCAGTACACATTCAACAAGTACATTTTAACGTTTTTCCATTTCTTGTGTAAATTACATCTTCTGCCTCCAACAAGAGATTCTAAGTGAAGATATTATTTAATTTATTTCGATATCAAGTACGATTCACTATTTTCCGTTTGTTACACATATCTCCTTAATTTCCAGAAGCTCATAATAGAACTGAAAACCATCGAAAGTTTATTAATTCTCCTCTCTGTTGTTCTTACTTGACTTTGTGCATTGAATAATCTCTACAGGTTTTTTTATAGTTTCACTATCAAAAGTACTTTCCTCAAGAAAGGGAATCTGTAACGTATATTGTACGAAAAGAAGCTAAGTCTTTTGTTACATTTACGCCAGTGACGGTACCGTAACTGAAGCCTGAAAGTAAATTACTAGATATCAAACGGCTCCCCTTACTCATCTTTAAGAAGTTAGTCCCGCAAAGTAAAATTTAACGTTTGGATATTGACAATTTATCAATGGGACTACCTTTTTGCCCTGTCGTATGTCGATATTATGATTCTGATTTGTCCGTATTCAATTTTTGGTACTAGTGATGTTGTTAAAAAGCGTAGACAAACAGAAAATGTTCTCTAGAAGTCTGACAAGCTGATTTTTGTCTAATTTGTTGACTAATATCACTCGTACTAATCCTCCTCAGAATTTCCGCAAGTGTCTTTCTGTGTACTTCTCTACATCTGAGCATGAAGTTCCTGCGTCTGAGATCACTCTATTTTATCTTTGAATTGTATGTTTATCGTGATTTCATGGAAGTTTAGATGTTCAATTGTGTCTAGGAAAACTGCGAAATTGTTTTCAAATATATCTGATGAAGTGATGTATGGCTGAGAACTGTTTGTCCCTTACTTTTTGCCAATTTGTCATTGTATGTGTAGCTTACTATAATGATAGAGGTCGATTTTGTGAAAAATTATTAAAAAAGTTTTTTTTTATATTTTTGGGACTCAAACGGTTAATGTTGCGTCCTCAGCCCTCAGAATATACAGTACATAGCTATACACAAATAGTGCATCCCATTGCAAGGCCACCCTCCAGCGAGGCGCAACGTAGTTATGGTCTGACGCCATAGAGGGCGTACGCCACACGAACTACCTCATGCTTCCACCTAACGTCACGCAAATAGTTCCCAAGTCAACATCCATCCGCCAAACAGGACTGTTAGTGGACTCACGTCTCCACTCAGTGTATTAACAGTTACTTGACTGTATCGACACAGAACCTAATGACAGCATCCGGACTTACCTACAGTCCAGGTCCAAAAGAGCACTACTGGTTTTTCTGCTAGTTACATTAGTCATCATTCATTGGATTCAGGACTAGACCAGTATTGTATGTATTGTATTGTATGTTAACCGGGAGCCTAGAAACGACGGAGAGGCTCCGTCCCTGCCGCAGCCGCAGTGGTCCACAACCCCACGAAGACTGCCGCAGTCCACTTCACCCCTCCGCCGCCCCACACCGAACCCAGGGTTATTGTGCGGTTCGGCCCCCAGTGGACCTCCCAAGGAACGTCTCACACCAGACGAGTGTAACCCCTATGTTTGCGTGGTAGAGTAATGGTGGTGTACACGTACGTGGAGAACTTGTTTGCGCAGCAATCGCCGACATAGTGTAACTGAGGCGGAATAAGGGGAACCAGCCCCCATTCGACGAGGCAGATGGAAAACCGCCTAAAAACCATCCACAGACTGGCCGGTTCACCGGACCTCGACACAAATCCGCCGGGCGGATTCGTGCCGGGGACCAGGCGCTCCTTCCTGACCGGAAAGCCGTGCGTTAGACCGCTTTTTTTTTTTTTTTTTTTTTTTTTTTGCGCTGATATGAAACTTCCTGGCTGATTAAAACTGTGTGCCCGACCGAGATTTGAACTCGGGACCTTTGCCTTTCCTGGGCAGGTGCTCAACCAACTTTCTTTTTTTTAATTTATTTTGAATTTTTTTTATTTTTTTCATCTTTTTTTAAATTTTTTTTGACAGTAAGGAACTGAAAACTAGTAAGTGCACTCTTTGCGTCGAGTTGGGGACGCACATAACTAAAACCATGCTAATAGTTGTAGAAAAAGGCATAAAGAAAGAAAGCAAAGTGCGGGGCGAAGGAAACCATGAAACAAAACTGAAGGGTGGAATCCACACCACCATTAACCAGTGCTACATCTTGCACCGGATGGGAAAACTAAAACTGCGAAGACCTTTTCGCACCGGGGACAAAAAGAGGAAATGGGGCAAATACTGCTACAGAGTGTGAGGGTTCACAACGAAACTCTCCATCTGCTGTATCATCCAGGTATGACTTCTCGTAATGATGAAAGTAGATCCAACGTCGTACCGTGTAGTGTTCTATCATCGTATTGTAATTTTAGCTTCTCTTACCCGTGATGTTCCAGCTACGTGGAGGGTCGTGGAACGCACTCCACAAAAAATTGGATAAATATTGTCGATACTTAGGGTTACGGTGGATCTTGCAATGTCGTTCCTGCAAATAGTTCCAAAAGTCTAAAGTGTCCTTAGTGCCGTCTTGAAACAAATAATGCACTGCATGTCCACGAAGCCACGTCATTGCATTAGTTTTAGTGCGTGGGTAATACGTTTCATCCGGGAATAAGATAGTCTTGGGGTCGATATGATTCGGCGTTACCCGAAGGAAGTATGCTGACATTTGCCTCACTAAGTGCCACACTGCCGTAGACTCGCCACAGCTAAGACGGTGTTCATCGTCGTCTTGAACGCCACAGTTCGTGCACGTGGGTGAGTCTACCATGTGGATCGCATGTAGCCTTGATCTGGTCACCTGCTTGCCGTTGACAGTGATATACCACATCGCCGTGACGTCAGTGTCCAGTGTTACGTGGTGAATTGTCCTCCACACTACTCGCCAGTTGACGTTCGGGTGCTTCCTCTCCACGACGTTATCGGATCGTCCACGTTGCAGGACCCTATAAACCGTCTTTGCCGTCGCCAGTTGAGTCGCTGGTAAGGCAAGTCGAACGTAACTGAGTTCGAGGTAAAAGACACCGATGTAGAAGAGCGAGGGGGGGACATGGTGTATCGGCACAGGCGGCAACAGGGAGGGCGGTGCTAGTTCTTCTATTAACAAACTGGTCAGACTGTCCGGACGGCGGTGCCATAGTTTGACTAATGTGCTCACAAATAGGGCGACCGCTCTGTCATAAACGTGACAAAGGCCAAGCCCTCCCCGATCCGGGGGAAGGGTGAGAGTCTCATATTTGATCTTGAAAAGCATTCCTGAACTCACAAAGGACCCAAAAGCCGCAAGTATACGGCGTGCTAACATCACCGGTATAGGTAATATCTGGGCGATGTGCGGAATGCGTGACGCTAAATGTGTGTTAACATACTGGGTCCGTTGGACGATGTCCAGGGCTCGTAGGCGGTTGTTGGCAATTCCAGTCCGAATATTCCGTAAAAGCCGTCGAAAGTTGTGAGCAGCGGTCCGTCGTATATCGTCTGTAAAGTCAATGCCGAGACATTTCAAACTATCTCTGAGCTGTAAGGGGGTGACACTGTTCTCAGACAATCCGACCCCGATGTTCATCGCCACCGATTTTGCGACGTTGATACGACTACCAGTGGCCATGCCATATTTCGTTATCCAATTTAGTGCGCTAGCGGTGTCGTCACCGTGGCGGATGACAATCACCAGGTCGTCAGCGTACGCTTTACACCGGAAAGTGTGGCCTCGTAACGTCATACCCGTTAGTCGTTGGCGCAGGCCGCAGAGGAGAGGTTCCATGGCCACAGCGTAAAGTAAAGTGGACAGAGGGCACCCTTGGCGTATCGATCGAGAAATGGTGATGGGCTGCGAAGGTCGGCCGTTGACGATCATCTTGGACGTCGCGCCACGGAGTAGTCGCATGACGACAGTGTCGAATGGCTGTGGGTACCGCATATGTTGGAGGACCACTTCCAAATAGTTGTGGTCCACTCGGTCGAAAGCTTGACTAAAATCGATTGCCGCCAGTGCACCCTTCAGACGACATGCCCTCGCCAGTGAGATCAAGTCACGATATTCACTGAGTGCTGTTTGAATATTATTGTCGCCTCCTAATGACGTTTAATCGGGTGAGATAACATTTCGTAGGGTCTGGCGTATCCGCGCCGCCAACAATCGAGAAAAGATCTTAAAGTCGCAGTTCAATAGCGTCAACGGGCGGTAGTCCTGTAGTCGTGAGCCACCGGACGGTTTGTGAATAGGAATAATCATCCCTTCCACAAGAGCCGCAGGGAGCGGCACGTCCGGGGATAGGAGTTCGCGACAGATGTCCGTCCATCGGGAGGCTAATAAATATTGAAAAGTCCGGTAAAATTCCAAGGGGAGGCCATCAGGATCCGGAGACTTGTTGACAGCACCTTTTCTAATGGCGTCGATCACTTCTTCTTCTGTAATTTCTTCCATCAAGGTTGCTTCCATTGCCGGGGTGACGGTGCCGTAAATCGTCTGAGAGACGTCCTCCAGTGCTGTCGGATAAGGGGTCTGAGCGGAATAGAGTTGAGAATAATGATTGTAGAACGCTGTGTTTATGTCTTGTTGCGTGGTGAGGCGATGACCGTCCTCCGTGTCGATGAAGCCTATCAGCGCTCGTTGGCGTCGTTTACGTTCACGAAGGACGTGGAACATTGACGGGCGTTCGCTCGGTATCCGATCCTGCGTTGCGTCCTCGAGCGGATGACTACCCCCCCCCCCCCCCCCCCCCCCCCCCCTAGGTGGCGTCGCATATGAGCGAGAATCTGAGCCTTAGCACCTTAGCACAGTGGACCGCCGTTTGTCGTTCCGGAGACGGCGCCATAGCATCGCAGTCGCGCAGGACCCGGAAGTAAAAGTCGAGTGTATGTCTTCGCCAAGTAGCGTGGTCACGACCGTAGGTTATCAACGTTCGCCTCAGTGCCGGTTTGGCGCAGTCCAACCACCAGCGGATCGTTGTGGGATATGCACGGAGGCGATTTTCACACGAATGCCACGTATCCCCAACGGCTTGGCGGCAATCCGGCTACGACAGGTGAGCGATGTTTAATTTCCACGGGCTGCGGCTTCTCCACACTTGTTGCCGCCGCAGGGTGACGGCACAAATGTAAGCTGAGTGGTCCGAGAATGCTGCAGGCCACAGTTCCGCATCCTGTGTTCCAGCGGCGAGAGAGCGTGAGACATAAATCCGATCGATACGACTGGAACAGTGACTTGTAAAGTGCGTGAATCCCGGTCGGTGGCCGTGAAGATGTTCCCAAGTGTCCACCATCTGCAGGTCTCGAATTAGCGTCCCGAGTTCCGGGCACGGATTATGAGGTGGGAGTTGATCTCTGGGCGCCAGTACGCAATTGTAGTCACCTCCAAACACCAGATGGTCGTGGCGGCCTTGGAAGAGCGGGGCGACGTCTTCCGCAAAGAATCGTGAACGTTCGCGACGTTTGTCCGTCCCGGAAGGTGCGTAGATATTGATAAGGCGGACCCCCAGTACTGTGAGTGCCATTCCTCTTGCCCCAGGCAGAAACAGGATATCGTCCGCCACTATCCCTTCCCGAAGAAGTACAGCGACACCGCTGCCTGTTGGGGAAGCTGGAGAGACGCAAGCATCGTAACCGTACATGCCTGGGAAGTCGTCGACGTACACTTCCTGGAGAAGGGCTATGTCGATGGAAGCAGAGTTCAACATATCCTGAAGCAAGGATAACTTAGCGCGCGTCCGTGTAGTGTTAATGTTTATAGTCGCAACGCGATAAGTTTGAGGTCTATCCACAGCATCCGTGTTGGCCATCAATACCCTGGTAAAGCTGTCTCGTCACTGTAACTGACGGCGGGAAAGGATCAACACTGGTGGGGTAAATTTCCCCCCGTGTCGTCCGACACGATGGGCAAGGAGTGTTCCTCACAGTCGTCCGCCCAGTCGCCATGAAACACCATCGGCTGTTGGTGGCTGTTAGTGTCTGCTGCGGCACTCGGCGCTGACTCCATCGGCTCTGCTGGCTGGGAATCGGCAGCGGATGTCTGCTTGTGATCCTGCTGTGCTGTGGGGTCTGAGGGGCTGAAGCCGTCACCACGGCGATCTGTTGAGTTTGAAGTTACAGCGGCCTCTGTACCGCCGGTACCGTCGTCGGAATTTCCATAGTCCATGTCAGACGATCGCTGCAAACACTCGTCCGATGGAGCACGCCGCCGTCTCTTGTGTTTTCGCGAGGAACGCTGTTTACGGACGTGTGTTTCAGTATCTGAATGTGCTTGGATTTCGTCAGCTGCTCCGGTGTCTGGAAGAAAAGCCGCTGTCGGCGCAACCCGTGGGTCAATGTCCATTCTGGCATCCACGCCTTCTTGCAAGGTCGGTTGGTGATTATCTTCAGGTGGGGGCGCCGTTGTAGAGGCCGGATCCTGTACTGCAGAAGCCATTTTGGTCTCTCCATCGGGGGCGGCTATCGGACTACTGTCGTCAGCATCGGAAAGAGTTGCTGCCCGTGTAACTTCGGCGTAATTGAGAGGAAGGGTCGTCACCGTAGAAGGAGTCATAGATTCACCTGTCGGGATTTGAGTAAGCCGTCGTCGGAGACAATCCGACCGGACGTGCCCTACTTGGCCACAACCAGAACAAGTGCGTGGCTGACCGTCATGCATAATGATCGCCCTACATCCGCCGATGACAAGATATGACGGAACATGTTTGGTCAGTTCAATTTTAATCTGTCGTACCCCGTTAAGAACGGGGTACGTTGTAAAGGTGGTCCATTTTTCGGCCATATGGCTGATCACTTTGCCGTAGGGCTGGAAAGCCGCGGCGACTACGTCCGGTGGTACTTCGAAAGGGAGTTCGAAGACGCGTATCGTACGGAGGCCAAGCCCCGCGTGATCGATAGAGACCGCCCCAATCTGGCCATCAGAATGTTTGAATTTAAGATCGTTCGCATGTGCGCTCGCGATTCTGTTGCACACCTCGTCACTTACTAGCTTGACGTAGACAACACTGCTCGTGATAGAGAGATGGATACCAATTATGTCTCGAGGGTCAATTTTAACGTCGTCACGTAGAAAACGTTCCACTTCAGAAGCTCGCGGTCGTGCATGATCGGTTTGAAAACTGATCTTGATGGTGGTTTGTCTGTATGAATGTGCCATGTTGCGTCGGTAGTGATGGACTCTAAACTAGCGGCGACGAAGTAGTAAACTACTACGGGAACTCGCGACCGCGCGGACGGGACGTAAACAAGACGTCCTCGCCGCAGCGCTGCGGAAAGCAGACTGACGCCGCTCGGCCAACCAGGCGGGCCGGACGAGACCAGTACTCAAAGTTAAACCAGCGCAAATGAACATTTAACAACTTTACCCCGCATCACCTTCACACTCAGGACACGTAACATGTACATTTTCTTAATAAATTGTAGTTAATTTGTGTTGTCTCCAGTTTTACCGTAGTTCGCCTAAACCTATTTGGCCCTGTGACGAGGCTGTACATTTTCTGGGTGCAAAAAAGCCATCATAATAACAGCAACTACTTTCGGTAGTAGGTGTTTCTCTTTTTGCCACATTTATGTTCGATACCATCCATGTTTTGTGTATAAAACACATAAAAAAATAAACTTATTCTTTCATGCAAACTAAAAGTTTGATCGCTCTTCACAGCTAGATATCTTAATTTTTGGAAATAAAATTATTGATATTTAAAAAACTAAAAACTGTCCCATTCTCCGGCATGAAAACGTTCTTCCTGGTCCTACGGAGTGCATTAGGAAAGCAGGCACGTGATTGATAATCATCGAATTTATCGATGAATTTCCAGATAATACAATCGAAGAGAGACGGTTAAGAACTTTTTGAACACTTCGAATGTCGAATACTTACGGGGTCGTTGTGGTTATGGTATCGTGGGTGAAATGAGCCACGCGCCATGAACACGACCATTGTTCTGCTCTCTGCTGGAGAGTGACAATCATGCCTATGGTGGGGAGACTTATTCTGGTAATGAAGACTAATTTCTTTCTCATTCTCGATCAAATAAAATTTTGGTCATAGCAAATGAATCTGTGTGCTGTGTTATCCTGTAACTGGTACTTTCTGCAGGGATGTTGATAGGATTGTTTGGGCGTAAGATATCGAGGTCTTATGCATGCTCCTGTTTTAAAATGTAATGTGACATGCACATACACAAACAGACACACAGACACACACACACACACACACACACACACACACACACACACACACACACACACACACACACAAATTAAAAATAATTCCTATTTCAGTTGATAAAAGATTACCTTAAAATAGAAACAAACCCAACGAAGAATCGACTGAAAGTTTACGCCAGATGATTGTGATTGCCTGGTAAGTAGGTAAAAATGGATGAGCCAGCAATTAAAGCCTTTGTAACAGGGGGCAGGACCCCACCTACAATAGCTGATGCCCTCTGATCCACATATAAAATGCACTGTATTACTGTAAAACGTGTTTTATGGCCAGATGTATGTCATAAGCATTACAGACTGGGAGATCTTCCAAGCGGAGTCAGATGCCATGCATTAATTGGCAATGCCCTATTTACAAGTGGATCAGAGTGACTTCTACTCATAGGAATGACTGACATGAGATACTCCACGGCTAGATATTTTATTCACCTACAGCAGCTTACTTTCCCTGAGATCTTTCCACTGCTCCTCGTACCGCTGCATGGCAAGATGCTAGCCTGCAGGGTTCAAATGGCTCTGAGCACTATGCGACTTAACTTCTGAGGTCATCAGTCGCTTAGAACTTAGAACTAATTAAACCTAACTAACCTAAGGACATCACGCACATCCATGCCCGAGGCAGGATTCGAACCTGCGACCGTAGCGGTTAGCCTGCAGGGGAATAGTACAATGGTACATCGATTCACTTTCAGTCTCCTTGGCTGGTTTATATCCGGGCAAGGAAGTTCTGTTGTTAGAGTGCTGTTACGTAACTTCTTTGTTGTTGAGAGGATGTGAGGAATCAAATGTTCTATGCATTAATGGCGTGCCTGTAGGTGTTCAGCCGAGTTCTTCCCATTGTATGCGCACTGTTTCGACTATCTCGCGTATGCTGCGAGTTGTCCTGTTATTGCTGATTTACTTGGTTGATTTATTCGGGTGTGTCGCTTTGTTCCCTGCATATCTCCTAGACTGACATGCAAGGAACACCAATGACGCACCCGACTAAAACAACTAAGCCAGGGCTCTCCACGGCGTGCCAAACTTCACGCGTGCAGCGAGTACGGGCCGCAGGAGGGCCAAGCCCGGCCTATCTTTCTCCTTTGCTCGGTCTCTCTCGGGAGTACCCGGAACAACCCGACATTTCATTTAGCATTGCGGTACAGCATTTTTCTGTCGGCACAACTCCCTGAGTTCGGCAGAATCGTGGTGTCAGCGCTATTATTTCGTGCTGTAAAGGATGTTCACATGTCCAGTGGCTGTTTGCACCAAAAGAGGAAGTCTACCGATCTGTCGTCACTGTCCTTTAAAATGAATGGGAATAGCAGAAGATAGGGATGAGAAATCTCATTCCGCATAAGTGACGGATACTGTTTATCTGCTAGGAAACAACATTATACTACCACACAGAACGAGTTTAAGCCTTTAGATGATAATGAAAGAGTAAAATTTACAGTGACCGATAGACGAGATTCTTTGTTCTGTACAACAAGAAATTTGCAGGTATGTATCATTTGAAAAAATTGATGGTACAAATAGTAAAATTCCTGAAGTTGCATTCATTACTCCACTGCCAGTTGCAACAGTTTTCAACGGAAATCAACGAATAATATAGAGACTTCACTTATTACTGCAAAGTGCGGTGGTTAAGTCAAGGAGCATGCCTGGAACGATTTTTAGATTTAAATCTCGCTATTGTTGAATTTATGAAGGTAGAATGCGTGCAGGAACGAAAATTAGAGCATCCGGATTGGATTGCAGACTTCGCAGTTTCAGTAGACTTGACTGCACTCTACCCTAAATAAGACTTTGCAAGTTAACTTCTTTCTGATTGGATAGGGATGGATTTAAAAAGAAAATCGCATTGTGGAACTGACACATTCTGACAAAGACAATACAGTTTCCTAAGCACACTGGCGTTAAAGAAAGTGTGAGGTTTGAAGAATTCATCGTGGCCTTCCAAGAATTACAGTGATAGCTTTGTAAAGGTTTTCAGGACGCTTTCAATCTAACACCTGTGTTTGAGCTGTTTTCGAGACAGTTTGCCGTTTCAATTGACAGCGCCCCTGTGCTTGTGCAGACATAACTGGCTAGCCTCATAGGTAATTCCAGTTTTAATCAAAAATATTTCTACGTTAAAACTGTCCATGACGTCTACAATGCTTTTCAGAGGTAGATTTTCCAAATCTCCATAATGAGGTTGCAGTACTGCTATAATATTTCGATCGACATATTTGTGTGAAGGACCTTTTTTGATTGTGAAACTAAATAAGTCACGATTACGTGGCCACTTGAGTGCGAAACTCTGTAGATTTGTCTGCATCTGTCTGTATTCCGACAGTTTGTACCAGATAACAATTATATTACGTCTTCAGTGCGCCAAAAATGATTAATACTGAAAACTTGTTCTGTTTGTGATCTATGTTGTTTGAGAAATGTGAAATATAAAACCAAGTCATATGAGGTACGACTGTACTGACATTTAAACGCGGCGACTTTGTTGTTTCCCAGTCATCCCCCTCTTCTTACTCAGACAGCGCGGCATGACGGTGAGGGAAACGTGAAACAAGGCTGAGTGCTTTGGCACTCGGGCAGGGTATGGTCCGAAAGCCGAAATCCTGGCCACCCCTGGACAAAGCCAATCAGCTGTCATCGAGCACTGTCTCGAATATAATTACGATACGAAATTCGGTGAGACCAGTATTGTGGTACTAGCGCCAAGTTACTGGTAAAGCATATTTAAGAGGCCTGTCGAAGTAAAGATGTTGGAAAAGGTAATAAACAAAGACAGAGGTTTCAATCTGAACGAAACTTGGAGTGCTGCACCCAGTTCATTAACATCTCGCCGGCCATCATCCAGCAGAGCTGGAAAAGGTGGGGCCATGTGTGTTTCAATAAACATCAGCGACAGTACTGTAAAACAAAAGAACATCAAAGGTCGTGAAATGATAATTAAGTGAAGACCTTAAGCTGTCGACAGGCGTTGATATACATAAACGGTGACAGCTGAAAATGTGTGTCCCGACCAGGACTCGAACCCGGGGTCTCCTGCTTACATGACAGACGCTTTATCCGTCTGAGCCACCTAGGGCACAGTTGACAATGTGGCTGCAGGGATTTATCCCTTGCACGCTCCCCGTGAGACCTACATTCCGAACTTAATGTTCACACTCTACATTCGTAGTGCCCCTGCCCATTACACTCATTACTCGCTGCAGACAATCTTACCGAGTCCCGTAAGAGTTCGGGCAATGCGTGTGCATCCACCACAGAAGAAGAAGATCAATGGCCGGTTAGCCTTAACTATATGAAGATGGTATCTATTCTTTCGGACATGTCTCTTACGGGACTCGGTAAGATTGTTCAAATGGTTCAAATGGCTCTAAGCAATATGGGACTTAACATCTGAGGTCATCAGTCCCATAGACTTAGAACTGCTTAAACCTAGCTAACCTAAGGACATCACACACATCCATGCCTGAGGCAGGATTCGAACCTGCGACCGTAACAGCAGCGCGGTTCCGGTCTGAAGCGCCTAGAACCGCTCGGCCACAGCGGCCGGCGTCTTGGTAAGATTGTCTGCCGGGAGTAATGAGTGTAATGGGCAGGGGCATTACGAATGAAGGGTATGGACATTAAGTTGGGAATGTGGGTCTCACGGGGAGCGTGCAAAGGATATATCTCTGCAGTCGCACTATCCTCTGTGTCCTCGGTGGCTCCGATGGATCGAGTGTCTGTCATGTAAGCAGGAGATCCCGGGTTCTAGTCCCGCTCGGGGCACACATTTTCAACTGTCCCCGTTGATGTATATCATCGCCTGTCGACAGCTTAGCGTCTTCATTTAATTATTATTTCATTCTAAGAGAGCTGCATGGTCACCGATGGTATCTGTTCTTACCATCTTCACATCAAAGGGCGTAGTGGGCGTCGTGAGAAGGTCTCAACAATAAATAGCGGCGCGAGAGCAACAGTAGTTCAAAGTCTGGCTGGGTTCCAGGCAGGGAGTACACGTAACAACACAACTCAAATGTTCAAATGTGTTTGAAATCTTATGGGACTTAACTGCTAGCGTAATCAGTCCCTAAGCTTACACACTACTTAAATCATCCTAAGGACAAACACACACACCCATGACCGAGGAAGGACTCGAACCTCCGCCGGGAGCAGCCGCACGGTCCATGACTGCAGCGCCTAAGACCGCTCGGCTAATCCCGCGCGGCAGCAACACAACTCGTAGCACCTGAAGAAGACGACTGGGTCGCTCTCAGAAATATTGTGCGTGAAATGGGAACATCGACAAGGCTGAAGACCCGGAATCACACGACCCCTGGATCATGCCGAGAGAAGCAATGCAGTTTGACAGAAGTCTGCGCACCTTCTTGTTGTGGAGGCAGCGCCGGAGCTGCGGCAGCGTGAGACGGCGGTGCACGCAGCCGTAGGGCAGCCAGCGCGCCTCGCTCCATACGCAGGAGGCACGCGACTCGCAGCCGTCGCACGGCACCACCCAGCGCCCTGTCAAACACATAGCTGTTATATACACAACAACTGAAATACTAACATTCGATAGTGCATCCTACTATTAAGCAACTAACATCCCGAAAGTGATTTTGGTTTTAAGGGCAATAACTTGTGGTCCTAGGAATGTTTCTGAACATAACGTTTTGTCTACAAACGATGAAGTCATTACCACGAGCTATAAAGACTCAGATAGTAGTCTCAAACTTAAACAAGATCAGCGAACGAACAGTTTATACTTAGCCGTGCAACGGTCAGGACGTGATGTTAGCAGAGCATACGAACGCGACATCTCGCCGACGTGTGCCATCGAACTTGTAGCGGGGAGCTTGTTCAGTGTCAGTCCCCTTTCTTTTCTGTGAATGTTGTTTTTGTATTTCTGAATTTCTGTTATCTCTCTGTATTGCCTAGCACAATAATGATCAGACTTGGTAAAACCAATTTGTCAGAAAATTCGAATTTAATACTTTTCTCTTCCTGTTCATGATTCTTTCATTTGCTTAGTTAGTTAGTTAGATATTCCGCATATAATTTGAACCATTCTTTTATCGAAACGATGTGGTGCGAGACAGTTTACGGCACATGTACACTGAGGTGGCAAGGGTCATGGGATAACTCTTAATATCGTGTCCGACGACCTTTTGCCCAGGTAGTGCTGCAACTCGATGTGGTATGGACTCAACAATTCCTTGGAAGTCCCCTGCGGAAATATTGAACCATGCTGCCTCTATAGCCTTCCATAGTTGCTAAAGCAGGATTTTCGCACGAAGTGACCTCTCAATCATGTCCTATAAATGTTCGATTGGATGCATGTCGGGCGATGTGTGTGGCCAAATTATTCGCTCGAACTGTCCACAATGTTCTTCAAACCAACCACGAACAATTGACGCCCAGTGACATGTGTGGGAACATGAAGTCCATGAATAGCAGACATCAGGTGGTATTGTTGAGCGCAGAATATGAATACGAGATAGAAATTCTCACGAGAGAGATTCAACATACCAAGTACGTCACCGTGGTGCACAACACTACGGCGGCCAACTTCCTACTCTTCCCATGCTTCAATCTGATTTTTTTCCCGACACAACATAATCGACAGATGTAAAGGCCGTTTCAGGAGCAGCCTAAGGAAATGTGATAGTTCCGTTACTTTCTACAGTATGTATGTAGTGGATATCGCCGGATCTCCATGAGGCTGTTTTAAAGATGAAGCAGTTGTCTACAAGAAGATAGCAACGCTAGGCACAAAAAATGTTTAACTTGTGTGATATTGAGCCGTGCTTTGGCCGCAAAAAGTATTGTAACTTGCTTGACATAGAGCCCGCATCGAACTCTAACATGTGGATAGTGTGAATTTTTAGTGGGGCTGTAGGGAAAAATTAATTTATTTCTTGTTTCTTGGGGGCTAGGCTTGATAACAATTAATGGAACCGGAAGTCACGTCTTCGATACAAGTGTGCAAAACATCGGATTGACTTACAGGTGAACGCAGATTTTAATGTCAAAACTATTTATTAAAACAAAATAAAAAAGAAACATAATGAAATTTAGGGCATCAGGGCTCTTAGACTGGGCAGAAATGGCACAAATGAGTTCTCTGAAAAACTTGTTTGTCAGCTGATTTTCACCAAAGCCTTGAACCGGCTGTCGGCAGTGCAGAGTTGGTGTCGGCGGGTAATGAGCTTCGGCGGCTAATGTCTTATGCTGCTGCTTTGCCCTTCCTTTCTGTGAGCGAGTAGTGTCTCGTGGATGATTGTCAGCTGTTGGTGATTGTTTGGCCTTTACCCTTTGCGCAGGCCGAGAAGATTAACTCCGCCGTCCATTGGCAAGGGCTACATAACCGGCGTGTTCGCCTCAGGTAGTTGTTTTACCAGGGGTCGGTTCTTTGACAGGGATGGAGTTCTGTACGCCGCCGGATTACAGATGGGGCATCTAAGGAATGGGATATGAACTAGATGACAGTTGCCATAAGGATGACTCATCGTCCTCAGGATCAAAATTCGGATCAGTATCGGAACCAGATTACAAAAGCAGGTTCAGGGGAGAGTATAAAAAAACTAAGTCAAACGGTCGTGACAACATTTTCATGAAATCCAGCAACGACTGGAATGGGAATCAGAACAACAGGGAGTAGGTTGGTGTCATCACAGTATCAGATGAGCAAGTTCAGACCATGTCTTGAGCACCAAGACTTGAGACGAAGTCTCAAAATGAAGTCTCTCGAAAGAATCTTCAAGAAGGCTCACCCGGCACTCATCACACTACTCTCCACTCGCCCGCCCACCAATTTTGACGCTGGTCTCCTCTCTCTTCCAGCGCGCTGAAATTTTGTTGTCGCATCTTGCCACTGCCAGACTATATATCAGTTTCAGCCAATAGACGATTCCTCGAGTGTGACTTTGATTTGCTTGGGGTCGATAAAAAATTAATTCACTGATGCCACAAATCCTACTTACGGATTTCATCAGTAACATAATACGAATTAAATTGACTGCTTTTATTCCAGAAGTTTGGTCCAAGGGTTCACTTGCACTAGTGCTAAGTTCCACGTAAACATCAATAAGTTAGGACCATGTATTCATACCGCAACAGTTTTTCGTAGACAGACTTGGCAATACAACTTCTCTGTAGCAACAAGCATTGGCCATGCTTTACTGACACTGCCAACCTACTTTGGGAAGAAAAGTTGTATGGTAGGTCTACATGATCTGCCCAGCTCCAGTTCATTTCCTGTCTTTTGGCGTCTCTCTAAAATCCATTTATAGACATGCCTCCCCCCACGAGTTTAAGGAGTATGAGGTCACAAAAACGATGTATAACTGTATACTTCGTAGAGGAATAACGCTGCCTGAATGGTAGCGCCATTTTAATTTATTAATATTAAAGGGTAAAACACTTCCTAATATTCTGCATAGTTTTCGTTTTTAATATTATTACAATTTTCTGCTAAGTACCGAAGGAATATTCAGTTAATATTTTAATTTGTATTAGTCTTAACTTAAAAGATATTTTCCTTTGTATATTAAACTACTCGGAATGTGTAATACTGAGGGAGTAACGATACTTAATTCTGATATTTTTTCCACAAATGGATCTGCCATACTAACAAAATAAAATGAACCTAATTTTTAGCAAATTGGAAACAACTGTGTATTTATGTGTAAAATGCATTTTCTCAAAATAAGTTTTGTGCTGATTCCACAGCTGGTCTCATATTATGCGAGCCTGTAATATTTCCTAATTAGTGAAGACTTCAACGCGATGGTTATTATTTTCGTAATATTAATTCAGCTGATGCGTTTGGATTATAGCTAGCTGTATGAAGTATGACGTTCTGTCCCCCGGTATTAGTTGAATTGAAGTTACATTTTAAAATAATAGATTAATTGAAATCAGTAGAATTACCCATCTGAGAAGGTCCCCCATTAAATCTAATATTCCCTTATAATTTTTAGGTTTACAGTTACTCAGGCCATGGTAACAAAATATGGGATGATGAATTTAGCTTACTTCAACATTCGAAATATCGCTCTTTTACACGAATACTAAAATACAAGTATCTACTAAAGCAACGGGCTGTCAGCAAGGTTGTGCTGTTACAAACATGACTTCCACTAAGGTGACATAAGTCATGGGGTACCTCCTAATATCGTGTTGGACCTCAATTTTCCCGGCGTAATGCAGCAACTCGGTGTGGAATGGACTGAACAATTTGTTGGAAGTCCCCTGCGAAGTACTGAGCCATGCTGCCTCTATAGCCGCCCATAATTGGGATAGTGTTACCGGTGAATGCGCACGAACTGGCCTCTCGATTACATCCCATATATGTTCGATGTGATTGACGTCGAGCTATCTGGGTAGCCAAATTATTCGCTCGGATTGTTCAGAATGTTCTTCAAACCAGTCGCGAACAATTGCAGCCATTTATGGAGTTCGTGTTCCCAGTGACATGTTTGGGAACATGAAATCCATGAATGGCTGCAGATGGTCTCCAAGTGGTCGAACATAACCATTTCGTCCTTGGACCAGAGGACCCAGTCCATTCCGTATAAACACAGCCCACACCATTATGGAGCCACAAACAGTTTGCACAGTCTCTTGTTGACAACTTGGGTCCATGCTTTTGTGTGGTCTGCGTCACACTCGAGCCCTATCATCAGTACTTACTAACTGAAATCGGGACTCTCTCGACCAGGACACGGGTTTGCTGTCGTCTAGTTTCCAACCGATATGCTCATGAGTACAGGGGAAACATTGCTAACGATGTCATGTTGTTAGCAAAGGCACTCACGTCGATCGTCTGCTGCCAGACTTCACTCTGGTGCCCTAACGAATGCGTTCGTCGTACGTCCCCTATTAATTTCTGCGGGCATTTCCCGCAGTGCTGCTTGTATGTTAGCACTGACAGTTCTACGCAGACGCTGCTGTTACCGGTCGTTAAGTGAAGGCCGTCAGCCACTGCGTTGCCCGTGGTGACAGGTAACGCCTCATATTTCATATTCTCGATAGATTTGTGACACTGTGAATCTCAAAATACTGAATTCCCTAACGATTTCCGAAATTGAACGTCCCATGCGTCCACCTCCAACTACTTTTCCGTGTTCAAAGTCTGTTAATTGCCGTCGTGCAGCCGTAATCACCTCGGAAATCTTTTCACATGAATCAACAGAGTACAAATGACAGCTCCGCCAGTGCACTGCCATTTTAGACCTTGTGTAAGCGATACTACCGCCATTGTATAAGTGCATATAGGTTTGCCAGCTCAGTGTATGTATAAAAAACTGGAAGTTACGTGGTATCAGTTTTGGTCTGTTGCTAGGTATCGCTATCGACAATGCATCCCAAATCGATATTTTAATTACATGTGCCTGGGCAGTTGTCTTCGTCTTGATTCCGCGACTCAGGATGCTAACTTTTCCTTACTCGAGCCCTTTATACTTTCTCACGATCTTGTCCCGCAGGATAACGGCTTGCGGCGTGTAAGTAATAAGCTTTCCCCTTCGAGGAGTTTTCAGGTGACTTCAGGGTTGTTGCTCACCTACAGAAAGGTCAGCTTCCCTGTTATATCTCTCACGAACGCGCAGACTTATAGAAAGAACGTGTTTTCCTAGCGCTGAATGGTGGCTGGTGAAGAGTCCACACGTAATTCATAAGCCTTTCACTGTTAGATAGACTCCTGTTTATTGGGAGAGTTTTAGGAAAGTGTAGCGTGTCTCCAAAGGAGACTGCGTATAGAGCACTTCTGCGACCCATTATTGTGCACTGCTCGAGTGTTTGTAATCCTTACCAGCCCCCCCGGGCTGTGCGGGATTAGCCGAGCGGTCTCAGGCGCTGCAGTAATGGACTGTGCGGCTGGTCCCGGCGGAGGTAAGAGTCCTCCCCCGGGCATGGGTGCGTGTGTTTGTCCTTAGGATAATTTAAGTTAAATAGTGTGTAAGCTTAGGGACTGATGACCTTAGCAGTTCAGTCCCATAAGATTTCACACACATTTGAACATTTTTTGAGCCCGCCCGGTTAGCCGTGTGGTCTAACGCACTGCTTTCCGGGAGGAAAGGCGTGCCGGTCCCCGGCACGAATCCGCCCGGCGGATTAGTGTCGAGGTCCAGTGTGCCGGCCAGTCTGTGGATGGTTCTTAAGGCGGTTTTCCATCTGCCTCGGCGAATGCGGGCTGGTTCCCCTTATTCCGCCTCAGTTACAATACGTCGGCGATTGCTGCCCAAACACTTTCTCCACTTATGCGTACACCATAATTACTCTATGACGCAAACATTGTAGTTTATCTCGTTTGGTTTTTGAGACGTTCCCCGCGCGGGGGGGGGGGGGGGGGTGTCCTCCACTGGGGACCGGGCCGGGCCAAACCGAACAATAACTCTGAGTTCGGCGTGGGGTGGCGGTGGGATGAGTGGACTGCTGTAGCCTGTTGTCGATTCCAACCAGGTCGGATTTAAGGAGTTACCAAAGCAATTCAGAAATGTGCGGCTAGATTTATTACCAGTAGACTCGATGAGTTCATTCAACTCGCTAATGTTACTGTTATGTTTCGGGGGTTCACATGGGAAAGTCTAGAGGGAAGACGACGTTATTTTCGCGAAATACTTCACGATATTTAGATAACTTAATACTACTGGCCATTAAAATTGTTACACCAAGAAGAAATGCAGATGATAAACGGGCATTCATTGGACAAATATATTATGCTAGAACTGACATTTGATTACATTTTCACGCAATTTGGGTGCACAGATCCTGAGAAATCAGTACCCAGAACTACCACCTCTGGCCGTAATAACGACCTTGATACACCTGGGCATTGAGTCAAACATAGCTTGGATGGGGTGTACAGGCACAGCCGCCCATGCAGCTTCAACACGATACCACAGTTCATCAAGAGTAGTGACTGGCGTATTGTGACCAGCCAGTTGCTCGACCACCATTGACCAGACGTTTTCAATTGGTGAGAGATCTGGAGAATGTGCTGGCCAGGGCAGCAGTCGAACATTTTCTGTATCCAGAAAGGCCCGTACAGGACCTGCAACATGCGGTCGTGCATTATCGTGCTGAAATTTAGGGTTTCGAAGGGATCGAATGAAGGGTAGAGCCACGGGTCGTAACACATCTGAAATGTAACGTCCACTGTTCAAAGTGCCGTCAATGCGAACAAGAGGTGATCGAGACGTGTAACCAATAGCACCCCATACCATCACGCCGGGTGCTACGCCAGTATGACGATGACGAATACACGCTTCCAGTGTGCGTTCACCGCGATGTCGCCAAACACGGATACGACCGTCATGATGCTGTAAACAGAACCTGTATTCATCCGAAAAAAAAAGACGTTTTGTAATTCGTGCACCCAGTTTCGTCGTCGAGTACACCATCGCAGGCGCTCCTGTCTGTGATGCAGCGTCAAGAGTAACCGCAGCCATGGTCTCCGAGCTGATAGTCCATGCTGCTGAAAACGTCGTCGAACTGTTCGTGTAGATGGTTGTTGTCTTGCAAACGTCCCCATCTGTTGACTCAAGGATAGAGACGTGGCTGCACTATCCGTTACAGCCATGCGGATAAGATGCGTGTCATCTCGACTGCTAGTGATACGAGGCCGTTGGGATCGAGCACGGCGTTCCGTATTACCCTCCTGAACCCACCGATTCCATATTCTGCTAACAGTCATTAGATCTCGACCAACGCGAGCAGCAATGTCACGATACGATAAACCGCAATCGCGATAGGCTACAATCTGACCTTTATCAAAGTCGGAAACGTGATGGTACGCATTTCTCCTCCTTACACGAGGCATCACAACAACTTTTCACCAGGTAACGCCGGTCAACTGTTGTTAGTGTATGAGAAATCGGTTGGAAACTTTCCTCATGTCAGTACGTTTTAGGTGTCGCCACCGGCGCCAACCTTGCGTGAATGCTAATCATTTGCATATCACGGCATCATCTTCCTGTCTGATAAATTTCGCGGTTGTAGCCCGTCATCTTCGTGGTGTATCAATTTTATTGGCCAGTAGTGTACATCTGTGGTTTACTGCAGAACGTTTCTACTGCCGCCAACAGCCACCAAGTATGCGTTGATGACACTCTCTTAGCTGCACTGTGTCTGAAAAGATAGCTCCAGATACGAACAATATGACAGAATCCAGGCAGCACGCTGGTCACAATATTTGATTGATTTCTTCTTGGCTGCTAGCACAAGCATTATTCTCCATAAGAAGGAAAGAACCATCGTTAGGAGCAGGATACTCCAGAAAGAAGATCGTTGGATCTGGATGTTGTGTTTTTACTTACGAACTTTTACTGTGTTAGTTGACGCTCTCTTTGTAACTGCAATGTTTGACTGCGCAATATATTGCGTTATTTACTTTCGCTATATGTACATAGGTTGGATAGAGAGTTCAGTACTAATTCACTACTCATAAGAGAGAAAAGAACAGAAGTTCCTATCAGATGCTCCAACCTCAGACTTTCTTTCACTCAGTCCCTATGGAAGTATGGTATCGCACATCTTGTTGTTAGAGGGGAAATCAATAACTGTCCACATTCTCTGCGGCAGTTTTGTTGAAGACAAGTACGTAGATATTATACTGTCTACTACTTTCTGCAGATGGTTTTTGGCTCACTATGGTTCAGGTACTTTCTGACGCACATTCATACGGAGTTGTATTTACTCGAGGAAGATCATGATTTGATATTCTTCAAAAACAAGTCCACATTCCTTTTGTTACACTTTCTAACTCATCAGTGTCATAGTTTATCTCAAGCTGCAACTGTCAAGCTTCGATCCAAGCAATGGTTAGCATTAAACGCAATTAGCTGATCACAGAGATGGGAAATTCCACTCCCTTCACTGGAATAAACTGAATACAACCATCGCACAGTGGTAGCCTATGTAGTTCCAATACATTACGTATACTCCATTATCAGTTTAGTTCACGTAACTAGTAGAGCCAATGGTTGCTTTTATTTCACTGTAGCTATAATGAAAGATAATACTTTTCAGCATACTTTCCGTAGTGTGCCCGGAGTGCATCTGACAGCTGATTTCATCTGTGAAATCTTCTGCTCTTCACATTAATTTTTCCAAAATTATTTTCTCTGAGAAGAATCTACTATTGCATTCTTCTCGCCGTGGATCTTCGAGGCCTGTTTGTGATTTTTTACTGTGTACTCTTCATATTTCATCCATTCTCACACATGAAAGTGAAACTGTGTGCTAAAGGAACGTCTTCATGTTCGAGGGACACGAACAGTTCTTCTGCCTCTTGTTGCACCTAACGTAGAGAGACCCCAAGAATAGCACACACTGAAAGAACACGCCTCAATTTGTAGCTACAGGAGTCTCCTCGAGTAGTAATGAAAAAGTATTTCACACCGAGTTCAGGTCTATAGTCCCTTCAAACGGTTCAATAAAATAACAAATCCAGATAAAAGCTCTCAATAACACGTAACATATATGTACAGGGTGTTACAAAAAGGTACGGCGAAACTTTCAGGAAACATTCCTCTCACACAAATAAAGAAAAGATGTTATGTGGACATGTGTCCGGAAATGCTTAATTTCCATGTTAGAGCTCATTTTAGTTTCATCAGTATGTACTGTACTTCCTCGATTCACAGCCATGATTTCATACGGGATACTCTACCTGTGATGCTAGAACATGTGCCTTTACAAGTACGACACAACATCTGGTTCATGCACGATGGAGCTCCTACACATTTCAGTCGAAGTGTTCGAACGCTTCTCAACAACAGATTCGGTGACCGATGGATTGGTAGAGGCGGACCAATTCCATGGCGTACACGCTCTCCTGACCTCAACCCTCTTGACTTTCATTTATGGGGGCATTTGAAAGCTCTTGTCTACGCAACCCCGATACCAAATGTAGAGACTCTTGGTGCTCGTATTGTGGACGGCTGTGATACAATACGCCATTCTCCAGGGCTGCATCAGCGCATCAGGGATTCCTTGCGACGGAGGGTGGATGCATGTGTCCTCGCTAACGGAGGACATTTTGAACATTTCCTGTAACATAGTGTTTGAAGTCACGCTTGTACATTCTGTTGCTGTGTGTTTCCATTCCATGAGTAATGTGATTTGAAGAGAAGTAATAAAATGAGCTCTAACATGGAAAGTAAGCGTTTCCGGACACATGTCCACGTAACATATTTTCTGTCTTTGTATGTGAGGAATGTTTCCTGAAAGTTTGGCCGTACCTTTTTGTAACACCCTGTATACAAACGCTGTGTTTGCAATGTGTCTCGTAACTGAAATTCCTTCGTGAAGAACTGCACATTCCAACATTTAACGACTGTAAGTCTATATTTGTTTAAAACTGGACACATTGATGTTTGAAGACTGTTTATGGAGTCACATTGTTCAATGGTTCTTCCTATTCTTGAGATTTTCTACATTTGTTCTTCAGTCAGCTTGACTGACTCATTTACTCAGTTCGCTGCATCCAAAGAGTCATCATCACTTTATGGAAGTATGTCGATCTCATACGCAAGCTATAACGTTTCTGTCCCATTCTGTGGAACCATCATCGGTGCTTTTTGGAGTAGCGGGCTCTGTAGCAGCGCCATCCACTGGGAGACTTTCCCAGGCGGAGCTCGATAAATTACTGGCTGGCAGGCCAACTGTAACCTGTTACTGTGGACGGGAGCGGGCCCCCTGATTTAATGAACCGTGTCCGAGGACGGACCACCGCAGCAGGAAGCTTTCATAGCTGACCGATCTCAACATTTCAAGAAGAATTCTATTGTTCTCCTATGATAATTATGGCGGAGACCTGTGTTATACTCTACCGTAACAAAAATATACAGCGTCTATTAAATCTGCTAGAACTATTATCGGTAGCAATAGTGGCAGATGAATGAACTTAGATTTCTGAATAATTGTTGTCTGCGGTTGAATAATGTAAGGCAATAATTTTCAGCTAGATGCGTCATTTTATCTCATCTTTAATTCACGTGATTGGCCTTATGTAACATACGAATTAGATATTTCAGCCAGTGATGGCGACACATTTATTTCCGCATGGAATCCGAACGACTTCACGAAGACAGCACATCTGTTCACAGTTACTCTGGATACGCTACTTCTGAATGACAAGTGGAACAGTGTTTGACTCGTGTTTTTACACCTTGCACACATAACTGCGCGACGTCGAAGAACCGTGATCTCCTTTTTTGCATCAGGGAAACGCGCCACCTCAACCACCAACTAAACAATCGCTACAAAAGCAGCACTAAATTCTGTTGTGACTTAGCAGAAAGACTATGTTTAGTGGCTTTATAACCAACTCCTAGTAGAGTCTTGGTCGCAATGGGATCTGAAACGGAAGGATACAGGTGTCGAGCTAATGTTGGGAGCACACGGTTTGGAGCAAAAAATTTGGCAAGTAAGGAACGAAAGGGTTGGTGTATTGCAAGATAACCTTACTGTTTTTGTAGCGGTATTATGTGGAGTAGCTATATATAATTCGGACGTTGTAGTGTGGTAGTTT
Organism: Schistocerca americana; assembly: GCF_021461395.2. Classification (NCBI taxonomy): domain Eukaryota; kingdom Metazoa; phylum Arthropoda; class Insecta; order Orthoptera; family Acrididae; genus Schistocerca; species Schistocerca americana. The sequence goes on from NC_060130.1 coordinate 695,620,043, forward strand.
GGTTGAACAGGAGTGACATTTATTCAGTTGATGTCTTATGAATGATTCACAAAAAAGTCTTTAATATGTCATGAAGAGGAACCTAGAGGTCTGATACTGATTCTACAAGTTGATACCAGAATGTATTCTGGTGCAAGCTCCAATCGTTACAGATCTTTCCAATAGTAATCATTAACTTCCCGGCCAGTTTTTTTCATGTTTTCGACATTATGTCATATCTTCCATGTTCTTGACTTTTTACATCAGTGAGCGCATATAGGGCGTCCCAGGAGGAGTGATCTACATTCAGAAATATGATAGGAATAATCATTTGAGGAAAAAAGCCTAGTAAACCTTGGATCTAAAATTCATACCTTACGAAATATGCTCACTTCTTCATCTTCGATGGTGTGAAAAAAATCTCTTCTACTGCAAGCTCTTTGCCTTCCATATTTTGGGAGGATGTAGTATGGACCAAAAAAAGCTATAACATCCGTTAAATATGGGATCTAAAATGCATATTTTAAGAGCTATGAGCACTTGCTTAATAGAAGACGGACAAGTGCTTATAGCTCTGTAAGTATGCATTTTAGATACCATGTTTGCTACACTTATTTTGCTTCGAATGATCATTCCTGTCATATCTCCGAATATCGGCCATTCATCCACGAACACCCTGTACATTACCACCAAACGAAAGAAAAAATGATTTCTGCCTATGCTAAGGAACAGCATATCGTGGAGTAATATCGTGTGACCACTTTTCGATCGTGAAATGTGTCCTTACGCTGTGACAAATCCCATGAAACTAGATTCACTCGGCAGCATTTGGTGAGTATTTAAATAGAGATGTGAATTTCTTCCCCGCTGGAAAATGTCTTATCCGACATCCGAAAAAAAAACAGAAAGAGAGTGATGCTGTCACAATTTGTGTGCTAACCGCATATGTTATATTAGTGGTGACCAGCTTCAAAGTAGTTCTCATTTCAGTCCACACGTGTCCATAGCTCACAATATCTCTGGATCTTATTTTCCGTAAAGTAAAAACATGCCCACGAAAATAGAGTAATTTATGTAGGTTCCCCTTAGTTAAAAACGATAAAATATCCAAAATCCTTTCAGTTTCCTAGCTAATGCAATTTTTTCTTGTCTTCAGAATTTGTGCAATGAGCGCTTTACTCGTTTGAGACACCCCTTGGACAGGGTGCCGCATCAGTATTTAGTAAACGCCATACCATTATGTCATTGCTACAGACGTTTTTCAGTATGTCTATAAGTCACTTCTAAAGATGTAACTCTCGTCGTAGGTTATATGGCAAAAAGCAGAATCATCCGCAAGTGGATGCAACGTAATTTTTTCCGCCCCAGCAGCCATCGACGATGACTCTTAGGAAGCGCTGTGATTTCGGTGAACTGCTCGTCAGGTTGCGTCCCACCCGCATTTGAGAGAGAGAGAGAGAGAGAGAGAGAGAGAGAGATAGAGAGAGATCCTTTTCTGGTAGGCGAGGCGCGCGGGACGTTCCTAACAAAGCACCGGTGCGCAGCCGCAGCAAGCGCTGCAGTATTATTCGGCGTTGTTAATCGCAGTCTGTTTGGCTGTAATTGCACCATCCGTCACGGGATTCCCCTCGGCACTTGCAATTACCTCAGACGGCACGCCAAACAAAATTATTTCACGCGATTCATTTTTCAGTTTAATTTAAGAACCCTTCCGGGAGAACGTTTCGTTCAAATGTTTCGTTGTAACTTAAACCACATAATGCTCTTCGCGACGTAAACGTCTCCTGCTTTTCATCAAATAAAAATTTTTGGCCGGAACAACGAAAAGAAGCAGAGAACTATTCCCTTTCGCAGAGGAAAAACCCTCCGTTTCCCGTGCGCCGCCGATAAACCCAAGCACCAAGCAAAGTTTCTACATTATACGAGATTAAACCATTACAAGATTAAATTTTAATGAAGCATTTATAACTGTAGTGATATCTGTTACAGTTGTTCAGCTACTTCCCAAACGATTTTCCACGCAGCTGTCACTGCCGAGGATAATTATTCTGTGTCTGTGTTGCTTATACTCATGAGCAACTGAATCAGACTTACAAGGAGGCCGTAAGGTCTCGGACATTCAGATCGGAATGAGACTTTGCAGGCTAGTAGTGTACCTCAAGGTTGTCCACCCATAAACGCTGTAAAGCGCACTAGCCAGAAGATTCCAAGCAAGAGCGCTCTAAAGTTTCAAGTGCGGCTCACACACCGGTCTGTTTACACTCTTTGACAGCACAGCGAAAGGCCCCGCCTGTAGCAGACTCGCTTGCCATGCAGTTGATCCCAGGGTCAAGAAACTGTTCATTTTATTTTATTTTATTTTAAACATTTTTCAAAATTGTATCGACTTTTAAATAAAGTTTATGACTTGAAATATTACTTAGACACTATATGTGGAAATCTTTCAGAATGAGAAGAAATCACCAACAGTACGATTAAAGTGATTTTCCCAAAATGTACTCCAATTGCTCAACCTTTTGACGTCTATTTTATAGACAGGTAAGAAATCTAATAAAGCTTATACAAATTTACGCTTATCTAATTGAAAATAATAGAGAAATAATGTCCCGTGAAGACTGTGCAAAAATACAGTCAATGGTGCATCAACCGCCAATTTTTAATGAAGTGATACGGTACGCCTGGTACGCTCCCAGGCTTTCCGATAAGAGAGATATCTTCATGAATGTTAACGGAGTGTGTTTTCCAACAGACCGTTTTAAAGAAAAGTATGTTTAGGTAAACAATTATCCTTCATAAAGTGCGCAAGACGTAAAAATATTTTTTGATTATCAATGTTCATATGATAATTGTTTTGGTGTTTGTATGTGAAATACGACCTTGACCAATAAAGACGATATTGTAAATAAATTTAAATCAATGAACGCTATCCAGAATTTTGTTACAGTAGTAATTAAAGCGTTCATATACCTCCAGTAAAATCTATTTGAAATTATTCAACTTTTTAAAAAGAAAATAATTGTAGTAATTTGCATTTTATTTTAATTATCTGTAACGGTCATTTCATAACTAAAATAAAGTTATTTATCATTTAATTGAAATTATTTTAGGTCATTAAATATATTTGTTGTTATAATTATGAAAACAATTTAAGCATCGAATGTGAATCGCCCAAACGGCAAGCGAATCCACTACGGGTGCAGCAAATTCGATGTGCTGCCAGAGCGTACAAAGTGACCCGTATAACTGCTGCGCGTAAAACTTTAGAGCTATTTTTCTCGGAATCTTCTGGCTAGTGGGCTTCACAACTTATGTAGGTGGACACCTTTGAGGTATACCACTAACCTGCGAAGTCTCACGTCCAACTGAATTTCCGAGACCGTAATGTCCTCCTTCTTAGCTGCTCATGGAGAAAGCGCTCGTCTCGCCATACCACTTGATTGCTGTGTCGTCGGATCTTGTACTGGCACTCAGAATGATAGCCGAGTGCAACATGGGCAAGACGCGCGATGTCGGTGCATTTAAGAATGGCTAGATACCAAGTATATGATGATTGGACCATTGCATCTCCTAGGTCGTCTCAGCAGTAAGATTTTGACGTGCTACAATTCAAGGGAGTACTTCAACTCGGGGAAACACCAAGGTCAAAGTCTATTGCTTTGGACACCAATGTGATGTTGAAAACGTCTTTGTCCACTATTGCGATTTGTGACAGTTGATAAATGCCCTAGTGTAGCAAACCGATAGCAGACTGAGTTCTGAACATGAATAACCGATGTACAATCATACCAATCAGAACCACTGTAACGCAAGGGGGGGGGGGGGGGGGCAGAAGCCAGTACACTACACCTTCCTGCTAGTTTCGTTTTAGTTCAGTTAGTTACCTATTTAAAAGATCAAATTCTTGATAAACATTATGATGTTGAAAATGTCAACAGGGCAAGTCCACAGCTCGTGGTCTAGTGGCTAGCAATGCTGCCTCTTGATCACAGGGTCCCGGGTTCGATTCCCGGCCGGGTTGGGGATTTTTCTCAGCCCAGGGACTGGGTGTCTGTGTTGTCCTCGTCATTTCATCATCATCATCATCATCATCATCATCATAGGTGACAGTGGCTAGATTGGACTGTGTAAAAATTGGGACTTGGTACGCCCGCTGATGAGGGCGCAGTTGAGAATCCCACAAACCAAACATCATCATCGTCGTCATCAACAGAACTAACATAAAACACATACAGGGGTGATCAAAAACAGCCTAGAAATCTTGCAATGGTTTTGCGAAGTAGGTTGCCATAAGAAATAATTCTTAAGTAAGGAAATTCGATACGTTGGGCCGCTTAGGAGTTAATTAGCATTGAAATTTGCCAACCAGGCAGTTACATAAGCAAAGTCAAGTGGCCCGCCATAGCCGGTGTCGCCAAAAGTATTCTTCGTTTGTTTCCCTAAAAACGAACAAGGGAGCGATAAAAAAATTGGACGTGGGGCGGTAGTAACGATCGAACCAGAACCAAATGATTTCATCTACGGTACGAGAACAAGTGTCACTGATTGTATCTGTTGGACCACTTGAATTCGCGAGCTACGGCCTGACTCTTAACTTCAATGCTAATGCACTCGGGAACGGCCCGACGTAATGAATTTTTTCGCAACAATTATTTCTCAGCACAGCCTAGCGAGCAACGCCCTAACAGACTCTGCAGACTGTTTCTGACCTCCCTGCATACAAAAATAAATAAAATAAAAGTAATCTTTACAGCGCGCAGGCTCTGTAACAAATACGTATGAAAAGGGCGCGTGCCGAATCGCTGTTTTTGGGGGGGGGGGGGGGGGGGGGGGCGTGCTCTGTTCGTACTTGAGCTAGGGACATGGCGTAAAAAGTTTTGGGTTTAGCCCGGACCAGCGGCAGTTTGTATGGCCATTCAAACATCTATCTTACTGTAGCTATGATACAATATACTAATCAAGGTTTGAACGACGAAATGGAAATGGCGTCCAGGGAAATCGGACGAATTGTTTAATTCCTTTCGCAAAAGATTTTAATTAGGCTGAACTTATTCTTAGCAAATGGCTCCATTTCTGTGTGCACCATTTTGATTTTGTGTGCAAAATCAGTCACCCTCATTCGAATTTTACGTACAAAAACAGTCACCCTTAGACAACTGCTGAATGGAGCGAGACTCATGGTCAAATTTTGTCCACCGGTGTATCAAACCTTGGTCTGAGGTAAGTTTTAACCATTTGAAAAAAAAACTGCTTTTTTTATTTTAAGTGCAATAAATACGTTTTTCTGGGCTATTTTTAAAGCGCGACACTTCTGTGTTTCAGATTTGTGCGAATAGGTTCAAATTTTGTAAGAAGGTAGACAAAAACATGTAGTTACTGATCGTCCTGCTTTTTTGTGAAAGTTTCTTCCGTTTCCACGATATAGTTGTCTAATGTTGCACATAAAATGCACGTAAAATCCGGTTTTACGCAAATCACACATGCTGTGGTTGTTTAAAGTAAAATGGATGATAATGAAAATATATTCTTCGGTAATTACCATAAGTGTTTGTAAAAATCGTCCATCGTTCCTGTTTTCTTTTCGAAAAATCACGCATTTACACATGAAACTGTGTTCATAAAAATGCGTTGTATTTTCAGCACTGCATTTCGATGTGATTAAAAAACTGGTTATTACAGTTGATTATTGTTCCGTTGTTTATACGTTAAGGGTTTTATTCACGAGTGTCATAAAATCATCGACAAATCTTTGGACATGCAAACCATTACATGTTCCAAACCAGAACTATGCCCAGCCCTGTGCAAAATAATATACTGTTTGATGCAGAATTTAAAGCTTTATCGATGACCACGAAGAAAATTAAAATAACCCGAGAACTGCTGTAAACATTATTCTCAGAATAAAGTTAATCTGATTTCTAACCAACAGAAAACATTTTAATGCGTTTGCTTCAAAAACTACTACGCTATCGTGTAACAAAATTATTTTCCGACAAAACAAGCCTGAGTTCGTCAGTTTTTGTACAGGACTGAATGTTGATAGTACTTTGTCATGCCCACATTCTTTCGCAGTTCTGCTTGTGTCAGCCACTCATACTCACACTTAATTGTTGCAACATTTCGCGCCAAAATTATTCACGTGAGTTATTGTAGCCGCACGTTTATAATTTTAAATTTTTACTATTGCATACTTTTAATCAACAATGATAACAATATTGAGATATGAGATAGTAACAAGATTCATACTTTTCAGTAGTTTGTAACTTTTTGTGCGAATCTTGCAGCTTGCGATACAATAAGCTTTTAAGTAAGTTTATCTGTGTAATGTGAATGTATCGTAGGTGTATCTATATAATATAAACTATTTATATACATGATTATCATACACTTCGCACAGAATTTAATACATCGTTCGGTATCGTATTTAAGTTTGCTGTTTTTTGTGCACTATATTAAGTACTTATGACTATTTTTGATATGTTCGCGTATACAGTCTCATCCGCATATGAATAAAAAGTGTGTAACTACAAAAAGGAAGAAATAGAAAAAATAAAAAAGAAACAAAATTTAAAATCAAAACATTTAAAACAAAATGAAAAATTAATAAAAAACAAAAAATACGGAAAGCAAAAATTTAAAAAAGACATCGAAGGGGCATATATGACCTTGACGTGGTAGTGAGGATTGTGTGCTTTGAGGAGGCAGTAGGCTATACCGGACATGTTCAACCATACCAAGTAGGTTACCGCAGAGAAGACAGACTGACAATGTCCAATTCAAGCAGCATGGTTCGAAATACAATAAAGAAACCTATACACGACCAGTCGTCACCAGAGTTAAAAACAAAGATCTAATTCGGTTGCTAAGCTATACCGGTCAAGTATTAAAATTGTAGTAGAGTAAAAGTTGGGAACCAGAATGAAAAATACTCCTATCGCAGCACAAAGAAGGCGAATTTGTCCTGGGCAGGGGCCGTCTGTGGCAGACGTAACATATTCCATGAGACCTGTGGTATAAATCAGAGGCACCATGACAGCTGTGAAGTGCGTGAGCATTATTGTGGACCACCTGCTTGTCTTCATGCTTGATTTCTTCCTCGAAGGCGATGGCATCTTTCAGCAGGGTAGCTGCCAGTTTCACAAGGTCAAGATCATGCTACAGGGGTTTGAGAAGCATGGTAGTGAACTCACGTCGGTGTCTTGACCACCTATTAGCCTGATTTCAACCCGATGAGACACATCTTGATGCTATCGTTCAACAGCTCCTTGTCCACAAAGCACCATCCGGTAATTTATGGGAAATAGATATCTGCTATCATATAGCTCCGGAAATCTACCAGGGATTTGTAGAATCCGTGCCATCATGATCGCACCTATACTGCTTTCCAAAGGAGGACCAACACTGTAGTAAACAGGTCGTCATTATATGTTGGTGGTTATATTTTGATCATTATTTTTGCACCGCTAGATCCGAGAAAATTGCCGCATTGGCTTTCCGATATCTGAGCCCGTTTTAGTTTACTCTTGCCAGACCCTGAAAATTATATATTTTTAACATTTCAAGTGGAAGCTTAACATGCTGCTCGCATCGTCTCTTTGTTGCTGTTCATTAACTGCGTACGATTTGGCAAGATATGCACATATTCAATATCCTTGAAAACTATTTAAATTTTACGAGTGACGATCATTAGTATGAAATTCACCACTGTCACGTTGATGTGTTAGCCTTCCGGCGAAAAGAATGAAGATTAATGTTTAACATACCATCAGCAATGAAGTCTTTAGAGAGTACTGTCAAGCGCAAAGTGGACAAGGATGTGGAAAAAACCAAAAAATCTATTAATGCGTGCCCTGACGGTGACTTGAATCCTGTTCATCCTGAATGTGTATCCTTTCTCTAATGAACAATTTTAAATCGTGGTGTCCGTGCAATTGACGCGAAAACACCACTCTCTGCTAATGCGAGTGGTGTGCTAAATATTTCACTTGACCTATGCTGAGACAGACTTCCTTATTCCCCCTACGTTGCTTGTACTTGACATTGACTACTTTGTAAATCATTCGTATACATTAAATTTTATTTAGAATTGATTTTTTTATCAGGGAATAAAATGTAATGAATAGAATTCATTCTCAACGCAGAGCTGCCTTGAGACGAGCCACTGGAAGCCGCTGGTTGTGGACGTGTTCGGCAGTATAAATCGAAAAATATATGGATGTTGCACAAAGTAGCCGAAGTAATACCCACATCAACAGAAACTGCCTATCTACTTATAATTGGCGTGTTAGAGCCATTTCGAAGCTGCAGTATACAGAGGAAGCAGTGTAAAGGAAAAGCCAGGAGTATTACACTCTTTTTGCTTTCAACAAATACGAGTATTTGTATAAAACGTACAGTGAACGTGTCTTACGTTGTGGCGAAGTGGCCGAGGCCCATGAGAAAGACAGACGGTGGCGCGTACGTCACAGCACGTGACACTGCAGGTCTTACGACTGCCTGCAGTCGTCTCCGGTGCGGAGCCAGTAACTATTTGAGACGAGTTTTATAAATCTTGAGTGCGTGTTTGAAAGCATGCACGCACTAAACAGCACACGACAAAGTTAAGACCTTCAGTGAGTACTTTCCACTGACATATTGATGTCCCTTGGACCCTGCACGGAGCCGAGCGTTCGCGATCTGTGGCGGAAAAGTCAACTAATGTGACGTCACAGGTTCGTTTCCGGGGCCCACGAGAAATACGAGTCTCGCGACGAACTTGTGATTTCACACTAATTGGCCTGTCCGCCATAATTGCCGACTTCTCGCCTCTGTGTAGGGCCCACGGGAATTCAATTTTTAATTGAATGGTACCCACTACGGGTCTTAACTTCTTAGTGTGCAATAGAGAGCTCGCATGGATTTAAAAGTGCAGTCAAGAATTATTAAACTTGTCTGAAATAGTTAAGCTCTCTCAGCCGGAGACGGCTGCTGGCACTCGTAAAACCTGCAGTGTCAAGTGCTGTGACGTACGCGCCGCAGCCTCCTGTGCCCAGGAGGTAGCACCATTTAGATTTTGGTTTTCCGTGACTTCCCTGAATCGATCTATTGGAAATGCCAGGATGATTGCTTTGAAAAGGGCGTGCCCGATATCCTTTCCCACCCTTTCGTAATCAGAGCTTCTGCTCCGTCTCTAATGACCACAGTGTCGACGACACGTTAAACTCTAATATTCCTTCCTCTTTTCCCCAATGTCAGTAGGGACAGGTTATCAGAGTAGTATTTATTCGATTCGGATTTCAGTTCAGAGGTAATTTTACGTGCATTAATTTTGGTTTCACAGTTCACCGAGGTGAGAAAGATGACCATTGGGTTTTCGGAAGACATTCCGAACCCCACGGGGTCTACGGTACTCACTTTTCGAGCAGTTTAAGAATAATGGGTCAATTCTCAAATCCTAGCATTCGAGAAAGATTTAAATGCAAGTTGATCATTTAGCTGGAATTTTGAAACTAGCTCTTGACTAGTATTCATGTATCCTATAAGGGAACAGAAATTTTTCTGACCATTATTTTGTAAAATTACATTATGTGTGATTCTCCTTAGAGGATTATTGTTATTGTTAGCTGTAAATATCTGTTCCAATGGAAAAAACCAATCATTCTATAGCCTCATCTTTGCAGCGAGGCATCAAATGTCAAAGGTCAACTCGTAAAGTCAGAGAATCGGTCATGGAAACTCATAAAGGGAGGATATAGCTCTGAGGGAACCAAGCCGCAGATGTTATCAGTAGTTTGGAATTTCATAGAGCGGTCGTGATCACATAGTCCGGGCGCGCATGTATCCAAGACGACAACTTTGCGTAGTGATAGTTGTTGGACAGTTCTTACTTTCGAAGACGAGTGTATGTTAGTTTGTCCTAAGCAAATACTACTATAAAGCGGTATAGTTGTGTTAGATCAGAGCTAATAGCTATCTGAAGACTGGTCGAAAAAAAGGGCATGCAAAATTTTCTTCAGAAGGGAATAAATTATATTGTGTTCATGCAAACTGAAGTATTTTATATTCGTGTGGCTCCTGAGCTTCACGTATTTGAAACGTAATCTCCAATTTCTTTTCTCGGCTGAGTGTTCAAGGAGTTGAAAAGAAGCCAGCTGGTGGTTAAAAGGAACCTGTTAATACTGTATGGTTCCTGTGTAATGGTTGTATCTTGGAATTCCTCATAGAACACACCAATTCCTGTAGGGCGCAGGGCTGGAGCGTGACAGCCACACTGTCTACATTGAGGAGAAAAAAGTAACTGGATACCTCCTAATATCGGATTTCCTTCCACCCGGCGTAGTGTAGCAACTCGTCGTGGCATGGACTTAAATCGTTGGAAGTCCCCCGCAGAAATACTGGCTCTATAGACGTTCATTTGTGCGAAAGTGTTGCCAGTGCAGGGTTTTATACACGAACTCATCTCTCGGTTATGTTCCATGAATGTTCGATGGGACTCATGTCGTTATATCTGCGTGGCCAAACCATTCGCTCTATCTGTCTAGAATGTTCCTCAAACGAATCACAAACAAATTTGGTCCCGTGTCATGGCGCATTATCATCCATAAGAACTCTATCACTGTTTGGGAACATGAAGTCCATAATTGGTTGCAAATGGTCTCCAAGTATCAGAAAATAACCATTTCAAGTCAGTGATTGGTTCACTGGACCAGAGAACCCACTCCCTTCCATGCAAACACAGGCCAAACCATTATGGAGCCACCACCATCTTGCGCATGCCTTGTTGACAGCTTGGGTCCATGGCTTCGCGGAGTCTGAGCCACACTCAAACACTTTTGTCAACTCTTACCAAGTGAATCCGGGACCCATCTGACCAGGCCACTGTTTTCCAGTCGTCTATCATTCAACCATTACGGTTGCGAGCACAAGAGACGCGCTGCGGGCGATGTTGTGCTATTAGCAAAGGCACTCGCGTCGGTCGTCTGCTGCCATAGGCCATCAACGCAAAATTTCACCGCATTGCTCTAACGGATATTTTGGTCGTGCGCCCCACATTGCTCTTTGCGCTTCTTTTACGCGGTGCTGCTCGTCAGTTATCACTGACAATCCTACGCTAGCTCCACTGCTCTCGGTCGTTAAGTAAAGGCCGTCGGCCTCTGCGTTTTCAGTGATGAGAGGTAATGCCTGAAATTTGGTATTTCCGGCATACTCGCGGAATACTGAATTATCTAACCATGCCCGAAATAGAATGTCCCATACGTCTGCCTCCAACTACCATTCCGTGTTCAAAGTCTATCAAATCCTGTAGTGCCGCCATAATGACGAGAGAAAACATTTCAAACCAATCACCTCCGTACACATGACAGCTCCTCCAATGTACTGCTCTTTTATACCTTGTGTACGCCATACTACCACCTTCTGTATACACGCATATTGCTGTCCCATGACTTTTTCCCCCTCAGTATATAATATATTTGTTCGGTTCTGATAAGTGGAGTAGAGGAACGTTACCGCCTGAAACAGTGTCGTGATATTTTTATTGTAAAGCCTTCAGCTTACCGTGGCAGTTCAAAACAGGAGCGAAAGAGGAGGGTTGTGATAAATATTAGCAGGTTGATCCTGTGTCGAATAATGGTATCTGTTAGGGACGTGGCGGCAAAGGAGGGAAGGAAGATCATTTGCACTCACCATGTATGTCTGGAGGGATCCATTCGGTATGTTGAAAAGATTTGTTTCGCCATATGGATCTCTAAATGTATGTGAAATATGGAGTTTGATTAAAAGAGAGGAACTGAACATGTGTCTGCCGCTCAAATTTGAAGATTTGACAGTTGTACATTTGAGGAAGTGAGAGAAGTTCATGTGAGTACTTGAATGATGCTTAGAAAGTGTTAATAATGAAATTCGTATATCCTAAGTTTAAGTGGAATGTAATGTTCAAGGGGTAATTAAAAAGATAACTACAATCAACAGCATCATCCGAGGACTCCTGTGTACTCAGTGCTGAAGACATAAAAAGGATAAGGGTCGCTAAAATGCATCCTGTTATAGTGTTGGATGTATAAGTTCTGGCTGTATGTTGAGTCCTTTTGGTGTAGAGTACTCGAGTCGTAGAGAAGCAGTAATGTACAGCAAGCGAATACATCTGAAGGACACATTGTGTGGTCGTACGACTGGTAGAATGAAGACTGGTCACAGTGAAGACTAGATGGGCTGACAGTTGAATATCGACTGTGGCGTCATTTCATGGCTGTGAACAAAATTCAAGGAGGGAAGAAGCAATCAGTGACAGTATTGACACGTGATACAACGCAGTGCTATGATCATTGTCTTAATCTCGCACTGCGTTGTATCACGTGTCAATACTGTCACTGAATGCTTCTTCCCTCCTTGAAATTTGTTCACAGCCATGAAATGACGCCACAGTCGATATTCAACTGTCCAGACCCAGCATAACACCTGGCCTTTCCGCAGAACTCTAGGCGTTTCGGATGTAGATCATCTGATGCTTTGTGTTCCTCGACCATCGTGGACTCGCAGATTACTGGCAGATTACTGCAATATAAGGAGTTTATTGATCTAGAGTGTTTGCTGAATATGCGTGGGAAAGCCATGCTTGACGGCCTGATCCACAGTACAGGAAGCAGATGTAGGCCTGTATCCCCTTTTGCATGTAACAGCTTCACATTCCGTGTTGACGTTATGCATACCATCTATGGAGGGAAGCAATAATAATCTAAGTTTTGCCCATGGTCCATGTCATGTTACCAGGATACCGTTCTAATGCACATATTATCGCTACGCCTCCAAAGTTTAGCGATCGAATCTAAGCGTTCGTCACAAGATACTGTCGCAGAAGTCGATTTTTAATTCCGGTGTGCTTATACACTTCGTTGAATGTTTCTTTCACAGAAATATTAAAGATGTTAAATCTGTGACGGCACGGGCCTATGCACCCTGTAAATGGCCAGCATGTAGTCATATCAATTACAGAATGAAAAATGCTCCTATTATAGCACAAAAAGACGAATATATAGTGGTCGGAGTTAGAAGGGAACTACCTTTTAGACTTATCAGGCGGCTTCAAAGACATTTAAATCAAAACACCTTAGCATATTCACGTTTTTTTACATGTCAGAATTAGTACCCATGTCATGCAATATATGTGAAGTAAAGTAACATGACACATGACGTCATATTGTAGAACATGGCATGTGAGACTATATCATCCTACGAGACACTTGTTATGTCGTGCAGTATGACACAATGTGTCATTAAAGTTTAGAATGGATGCACCCCCATCTGGGATACTTCCTATTATAGATATCTCCCAAATCTCGGATAGTTCCTATTGTAGATGCAACCCACCCACTAGATGTAGATAAATTTGTGTTTATTTGTACATATTCTCCTCACCATACGTGTAATAGGGGGGTGGGGGGGTGTTCGTGCCTCTGGAAAAAAATCAGCCTCCCCCCCTCACACCCAGAAATCAAAACATTATTTTAGCGTCCCAACAGGAATAAAACCATCCCCAGAAACTTTATCCCACCAGAAAAACTTTTTCAACTATTACATGGACGCCCCCTCCACGAACCACTGACCTTGCCATGAGTGCCTCAGCGATTCTGATAGTCGTACCGTATGTACAACCACAACGGAGCGGTGTCTATTGAGAGGCCAGACAAACGTGTGTTTCCTGAATATGAGCAGCAGCCTCTGCAGTAGTTGCAGGGGCAACAGTCTGGATGATTGACTGATCTGGCCTTGTAACATAAACCAAAACGGCCTTGCTGTGATGATACTGCCAAACGTTGAACAAGGGGAAACTATAGCTGGAATTTTGACCGAGGATATGCAGCTCTATTGCATACTTAACTGATGATGACGTCCTCTTGGATAAAATATTCCGGAGGTGGGGCTACTCAGGAGATAGTCGTCATCACGAAAAACAAAGCTGACATTTTATGGATCGGAGCGTGGAATGTTAGATCCTTTAATAGACCAGGTTAGTTAGAAAATTTAGAAAGGGAAATAGATAGGTTGAAGTAAGATATAGTGGGACTTAGCGAAGTTCGGTGACAGGAGGAACAGGACTTCTGGACAGGCGAATACAGGGTTATAGCTACAAAGTCAGAAGGGGATAATGCAGGAGTTGGTTTAATAATGAATTAGAAAATAGGAATGCGTGTAAGCTGCCATGAACGGCATGGTGAACGCATTATCGTAGCCAAGATAGACACGAAGCCACACCAACCACAGAAGTACAAATATATATATGCCAACTACCTCCGTAAATGATGAAGAGATTGAAAAAATTATGATAAGATATAAGAAATTATTCGAATGGTTAAAGGAGACGAAAATTTAATTGTGATTGGGGACTGGTATTTGACGGTAGGAAAAGGAAGAGATGGAAAAATAGTAGGTGAATTTGGACTCGGAAAAATGAATGAAAGAGGAAGCCGCCTGGTAGAATTTTGTACAGAGCACAATTTAATCATGGCTAACACTTGGTTTAAGATTCATAAAAGAAGGCTGAATACTTGGAAGAGACATGGAGACACCGAAAGATTTCAGATTGACTATATAATTGTTAGACAGAGATTTAGAAACCACGTTATAAACTGTAAGACATTTCCAGTGGCAGATATGGACTCTGAACACAATTTATTGGTTATGAACAATAGATTAAAACTGAAGAAATTGGAAAAAGGTAGGAAATTAAGGAGATGGGATCCGGATAAGTTGAAAGAACCAGAGGTAGCTGACAGTTTCAGTGGGCGGAGGATCAAATTGTAAAAAGGCAAGGCCTAGCAGAAATCCTTGGATGTCACAAGAGATATTGAATTCACTTGATGAAAAGAGAAAATTTAAAAATGGAGCAAATGAGGCAGGTGAAAGGGAAGACAAACGTAAGGAAATTAGATTGACAGGAAGTGCAAAATTGCTAAGGAGGAATGGCTAGATGACAAATGCAAGAATTTTGAAGCACACATCACAAGGGGAAATTAAAGAGACCTTTGGGTAAAAGGGATTGGCTGTATGAACATCAGACCTCAGATAGTAAAAAAGTCCTAAGCAAAGGAGGGAAGGATGAAAGTTGGAAAGAGTGCATACAGGGTCTATACAAGGGAGATGAAATTGAAAATTATAGAAAGGGAAGAGAATGTAGATGAAGATGACATGGAAGATATGATACTGCGAAAAGAAAAGTCAGAGCTCTGAAAGATCTAAGTCGAAACAAGGACCCGGGAGTAGACAGTATTCCGTCAGGTCTACTCATAGCCTTAGGAGAGCCAGCCATGTCAAAACTCTTCAATCTGGTGTGCAAATGTATTAGACAGGCGAAGTATCTTCAGAATTCAAGAAGGATGTATTAATTCCAATTGCAAAGAAAGCAGTTGCTGATACGTGTAAAAACTGCCGAACTGTCAGTTTAATGAGTCTTTGTTGTAAAATACTAACATGAATTCTTCACAGAAGAATCCAAAAACTGGTAGAAGCCGTCCTCGCGGAAGGTCAGTTAGGATTCCGGAGAAACGTAGGTACATGTGAGGCAATAATGATCCTACGAATTCTCTTAGAATATAGGTTAAGAAAATGCTCTGTAAACTTCCGGGAGAACTGTCCGATGTCTGCAACTTGCTGCCACGTTATGTCGGTGCAGAGTCTTCCGGCCATCTTCCGTGAATACTGACAAGAAAGGCACTGAGCTCACGTAGTTAACACCACTCCGGCACATGCGTATTGTGTCCCGTTGGCATTTCGCAGTCTGTGCACTGCGTCGCTCGCCTTCCGTGGTGAGAGCTGGCTTCATCGATGTCAGATCGATTGTCATTGCATGGCAAACACAGCCGGCTACACAGAGCGCGAAGTTTTTCTAAGACAGGTTTGCATGCAGAATTTATCTTGAAACTGCCGTCTCGATTAATATGGGACTCAGAACCCGTATTTGCACTGATTCATTGATGACAGAGCTCCAGAAGTTTGACGTATGGGCCATAACTTTCGTTTGGTCGTATTTCATCAAATGATCAACGGAAATACGATGTTCAACGATAGCTGACTTATTGGCTTGAAGGAGGCGACTATGCCATTTATGTTCTGAGATGCGTTCCTGCACCGTGTCCGTCGTTTGTCCTATGTAAGATTTGCCACATTCGCACGGAATTCTGTAAACACATGCCTTGCGCAAGTTTAAATTGTTTTTAACAGATCTCAATAGCACCGAGATTTTAGAAGGAGGACGAAAAACTGCTTTAACTTCATGTCTTCTTATTACTCTGCCTATTTTGACTGAAATATTTCCAGCACATGGTAAATAAGGAGCCGTTCGGAAGGCATCATCCAGTTGTATGTCTTGTCGTTTGTACGTCTGTAGCGCTCTCTTTACCTTCTGGGACGAATATCCATTGTTCTGAGGCACAGTCTGCAGGTGGTTCAGTTCTGTTTGCAGATTATCGGCGTCTGAAATGGTATGAGATCGGTGGATTAAGGTCTCTAGAACGACCATCGTTTGTGGCGGATGGTGGCAACTAGTAGCTTGGAGATACAGGTCCGTATGAGTGGGCTTTCGAAACACTGAAAGCGCAAGTGAGCCATCGCTGTTCCGTCGCACAAAGAAGTCTAAAAACGTCAAGCAACCATCTTTCCCCATCTCCGTAGTAAATTTTACGTTTTCATTTATGGAGTTGAGATGTTGCAGAAACTCTCGGGGACTGTCCAGATAATAAGGCCCAACTATAAAAGTGTCATCCACGTACCACGAAAATACTGTTGGTTTTAAAATAGCTGCGCCGAGTGGGGGAATCTTCCATAAAAAGATTGGCCACAGGGGAGATAAAGGTACCTCCCTGGCGACATCGTCCGAGTGTTCAAAAAACTCGTTGTTAAATAGAAAGTACGTCGAGAAGAGAGTGTGCTGGCACAAAGCTGTAATGACAACCCTAAACCTATGGCCGATTAGGTGAAGTCAGTGCACCAGAGCCACATTTGTAAAAAACGAAACGACACCGAAACTGACCAACAAATCATTGCTTTCCAGCTTAAGCGACTGAAGTCTGTTGATAAAACCACTAGAATTTCTGATATGATTTCGACACTTGCCTACAACGGGTTTCAGTAAAGACGCCAAGTATTTCGTCAAATCATAAGTGACTGCTCCAATGTTGCCTACTATACGACGTAAACGCACACCTTCTTTGTAGACCTTGGGAAGTCCATACAGCCTAGGTGGAACTGAACTATTTGGTCTCAGTCTCTTAATGACCTTCTTTGCTAGAGAGCTGTTACATAGAAGTTATGCTGTTTTTCGCATCACTCGATTGGTAGGACCCTTATCGACTTTGCGATACGCTGAGTCAATCACTAAAACACAAATCTTGTTGATGTAGTCCTCCCGTAGCATGAGAACAGTAGCATTACGTTCATCCGACTTGAGTACTACCGTTCCCATGTCTAATCGGCTGCTCTCTCCGTAGGCGAGATGCTACTCTTAGGTGGTGCGGCTCTCGTCAACACACGTCAAGGCTCTCGATGAACTTTCTTTGGTGAGTCTGATTCGTGTTTCATCGCTTGATGTAACACGAACAAACGAAAATTGTGGCCCATACATCAAACTTTTGGAGCTCCGGCATCAATGAATCAGTGCAAATACGACTATGTAGGTCACTTATTAATCTAAACGGCGGTTTCAATCCAAATCCTGCATGGAATCGCGTCATGGAAAAATTTCGTGCTCTTCGTAGGCGGCGGCATTTGCCATGCGATGACAATCGATTTTATATCGATGAAGCCAGCTTTCAACACAGAGGGTTCACGAAGCAGCGCACGGACTTGCGGACAAACACCGCATGCGCAACGCCAACTGGACGTACCAAGCATGTGCTGGCAGGGTTTTAAATACATGAGCTCTATGCCTTTCCTGTCAGTATTCACTTGAAGATGGCCAGAAGACTTTTTGCTGAAACATCGTGGCAGCAAGTTGGAGACATCCGACAGTTCTCCCAAAATTTTATGGAACAGTACGTACGCCGGGGAAGTTTCAAATCTCACAGGTTAAGGATAGGCAAACTTACATTTATAGCATTTGTAAACTTAAAGAAAGCTTTTGACAATGTTGACTGGAGCACTCTCTTTGAATTTCTGAAGGTATCAGAGATAAAACACAGCGAGCGAACGGCTGTTTACAACTTGTACGGAAACCAGACGGCTGTGGTAAGAGTCGAGGGGCATGAAAGGGAGGCAGTGGCTGAAAGGGGACAGGGTTGTGACCTATCCACGATGTTATTCAATATGTACATTGTGCAAGCAGTAAAGGCAACCAAAGAATATTTGTAGTAGGAATTTAAGTTCTTGGAAAAGAAATAACAACTTTGAGGTTTGCCGATGACATAGTAATTCTGTCAGAGACAGCCAAGGGCTTGGAAGAGCATTTGAAGGGAATGGACAGTGTCTTGAAGGGATGATATCAGATGAACATCAACAAAAGCAAAATAAGGGTAATGGAATGTAGTCGAATTAAATCAGGTGACGCTAAGGGAATCATATTAGGAAACCAGACACTTAAAATGGAAGATGAGTTTTGACATTTTGGCAATAAAATAACTGATGCTGGTTGAAGAAGACAAAATATAAAACGTTGATTGACATTGGCAGTGTTTCTCAAGAAGAAAAATTTGTTAACATCGAATATAGATTTAAGTGTTAGGAAGCCGTTTCTGAAGGTATTTGCCTGGAGTGCAGCCATGAATGGAAGCGACGCATGGGTACAAAATGGTTCAAATGGCTCTGAGCACTATGGGACTTAACTTCTGTGGTCATCAGTTCCCTATAGCTGAGAACTACTTAAACCTAACTAACCTAAGGACACCACACACATCCATGCCCGAGGCAGGATTCGAACCTGCGACTGTAACGATCGCGCGGTTCCAGACTGTAACGCCTAGAACCGCTCGGCCACTCAGGACGGCGACGCATGGGCGAGTAACAGTTTAGATAAAAACGAAATAGAAGCTTTCAAAATGTGGTGCTTCAGAAGAATGCTTAAGAGTAGTTGGGTCGATCATGTAACTAATGAGGAAGTCCTGAATAGAACTGGTGAGACAAGAAATTTGTCGAACAACTTAACCAAAAGAATGGATCAGTTGACAGTACACATTCTGAGACATCAAGAGAACACCAATTTAATATGGGAGAGAACTGTGGGGTGCAAAAAACGTAGACTAAGATCAAGAGATGTATACAGGAAGCAGACTCAGTCGGATGTAGGTTGCAATAGTTATGCGGAGATGAAGAGGTATGCATGGGATAGAGTGGCATGGAGAGCTATATCAAACCATTGTACGGACTGGAGACCAGAACAACAACGACGTATATGCTCTTCAGCCATATAATATTACATATTGTTTACTATGGCTGCCGACTCTTCTGGATTTGGACACAGGATCAGCGACTTTAGTCTACAAATTGCAAGATGCAGGTGTGCCAACATCTCGCAGCTGTGAGAGCTCACTGCGCTGGAGAAGTAGGTTTAACTCGTAAAAAAGCGCGAATATGTAAGACGGTTTGATCTAAATGTCTTTGAAGCTGCCAGGTAAGTCGAAAAGTTAGTTCCCTTCGTTTTCATCGTTAACTCAGCCAGGCAGACTACACTCAAGACACCGCTGTGTACTATATAACATACACCAAAGCACTTAAAGGCGCAACCAAGAGGAAAATAATTCTTCATAACAAACAGAACTTGCTAGAGACTAATGCGAACCATTTTCTGCAGAGTTCGCCTCACAGATTCAGGGAAAGTTGGAGTACTCCGCCGACCTCCGCCGGCTTTATAAGGCCAGCGCAGCAGCAGTACAGCCAGTTCCTCGCCGAGCTAGGACCAGCTTCGACGGACCTCACCGACACTCTTGATGAATGGTCGTCTACGTGTTATTTGTTTTGTTTGTGTGTATATAGTGATTGTTCGAGAAGTGTAGTTCAGTTTCAATAAACGACATTATATTGAGTGTTCTACAATACTGAGTATTCTTCAGAATGTCATGTGAATATCGTGCGCCGGCCGAAGTGGCCGTGCGGTTAAAGGCGCTGCAGTCTGGAACCGCAAGACCGCTACGGTCGCAGGTTCGAATCCTGCCTCGGGCATGGATGTTTGTGATGTCCTTAGGTTAGTTAGGTTTAACTAGTTCTAAGTTCTAGGGGACTAATGACCTCAGCAGTTGAGTCCCATAGTACTCAGAGCCATTTGAACCATTTTTTTTAAATATCTTACATAGCATAACACTGCCCCCATTAGCCAGCGACTGTTTCGAACAGCCGTTCACCTGGATGACACTTTATACGGACTGGACCATCGTCCTGGGGTTACAAGAAAAGTGATTCATCCGATCAGGCGACATATTTTCATACTTCAGTATCGATGATCCCGTTCCCACTGCATCCCACTGCAGTCGCGATTGATGATGTCGTGGTCAACATGTCAACGCGCAGGGCCGTCATCTGCGGGGTACCGTGTTCAACAGTGTGTGCTACGGAACATTTGTGCCTTAACCAGTATCGCCAGATCGCCGCCTATCCCTCTCTACAAAGTAGGCAAGTGCCCGCCCTCCACGTTCTGTGAACAGCCGTGGACGTCCAACGACTTATCGCCTACTCATGGTTTCACCACCTTTCAACCAGTTTGCATAGATGCTCATGAGAGTAGTACCCGAACTGCCAACGATCTACGCTATTTTCTTAGTACTCAAACCCAGTTGTGATACTACAACGATCGGTCCCTTGTCAGAGTCGCTGACGTGTGTGGATTTCCCCATTTTTGGCCTTTATCGTCGCTAGAATAATTAACCGTGCGACTTATATTCACGGAATTGTGTGTAAATCATCCGTTATCTTTGTGGCTCGCAAACTGTAAATGTTTTCTCGTACTCTTTGTTGATTTTTTTCTTTGTATTATCAACTATGATTCACTTCTTGCATATATAATCTGCCTTGAGTCAGTAGGCGATGTCTAAGCACTACCTATTGCGACCACCTTTTATCAACGCTGTAATCTCCGCCCTCCTTCCTGATTCCGTCTACTGCCAACTTTAAACGATGTCCAGTCCAAGTGATTAATAAGCAAAGTATTTTATGATGAACTGAGGAGAGCGAGGATTACAATAAACTTGAAGTTTCCTTAGTTTGTCATCTCGAGATGGCTCCAGCTCTTGTCAAGAGGTCTGATTCTTGAAGCTGAAAATCTCGCAAGTCCTCCCGTTTGTTTTGAACTAAGTAAATTTGAAAATTATTGTTGCAGCGTTTTCTGCGTAAATATATTTTCTCACATTTTAGTATATCATACAGTATTTTGATTTTTCACATTAAAAAAGCCGAAATTACATTGTTCGCAAAAAATACAAAAATACGTTCGATCACATCAGTGGCAAGCTTACGACTCCCACACTCTGCGGAAATAACAATATTCCAAAGGGTTTACAGTTTTTCTTGACAAATGTATTTCTACTAGTTTTCGCGATTATTATCTGATAAATGAATCTAGAAATAAACAGAGCAAACAGTACTGGATTGCGTAATTAATAGAAATTTTAAATGTGTCAATAATTCGTAATTTCAAAAGTTTCTAAAAAAATAATTTTAAGTATTCAGAACTAGCACTTACTGATTATAATATCGAAACGGAAATATTTTATAAAGTAATTCCTTTTTATAAATTTTAGATTGAAATGTTACATGCTGTGTATAAAATTATATGAAGGTTTTCAGAAAAGCAACTGAGATGATACTGACTTGTGAAAAATTCGAAAAATAATTCTTGTATGGACAACTACTGTTGTGAAAAAGTAATACTGGAGGAGGATGTCCCGTTACAACGCTACGCTGAATATTTTAGGCCTGGCGGCTGAGTGTTCTTGTTGTGCGACCGCCGCGTTCACTCTTAGACGATGCTTGCTGCCTCTCAAAAGTGGTTCCTCAGACGTGTGACCTCAGCCATTTCATGCAGCTGAGTTGTCGTAAATGTCCTTGGTAGATGCAGAGCAAACCGCAGTATGCGGTTCTGCACTCTTTGTGGCGTCAGTATTTGCGTTTCGGCGGCTTGACCGCATGCAAAGCGGAGCGGCGCCCTGTAGAATGTGATACAAAGCTGCGGTGGAAAATAGACACAGAGATGGGTACGACTCTCTGAGCCGACCATTGTCTTTGTTCCTGACGTTTCGTGTGTGCTGACGCCGTCTACCGTGACGCCAAGATATCGTACCGTGTCACTCTCCGGAAGAGGACTCTCTGCGATGTTGATGGGTGGCAGCGCTGCAAGGATGGCGAAGCGAGAAACTACAAAGAACTGCATTGGTATCATTTAAGTTGAAGTGGTACTTAACCCAGGTGTGCAAGCTGTCAGAGGCGAGCGGCTTTCTACGGTAAATGGAAATGTCGTGTGGCTAGGGCCTCCCGTCGGGTAGACCGTTCGCCTGGTGCAAGTCTTTCGATTTGACGCCACTTCGGCGACCTGCGCGTCGATGGGGATGAAATGATGATGATGAAGGCTGGTGGCATTGATGGTACATCGCTGTTTCATCAGAATATAGCGTGAGCTGCACGCGGTCTGTCTTTGGTGCATCAGCGGTGTGTAGCGTGTACAAGATTGGTCCTAAGACCGAGCCCTGTGGCACGCTAACACTAATTTTTGCTTATTTATTTATTTAACGTGATCTGATCGGACCAGTGTTTCCCACACACAGAACCTTTTTTTACATTAAAGCTAGCTAATAATTAACAATTTTAATATGACAATTACTATTAAAATGATTTGAGTGTATTTAGAGACAATGTGAGCAAACAGTACTGATTATGAACTACTACATCTAATACTGGCAGCACTTCTACTACTGCTGCTGCTCTCATTAATAATAATAATAATAATGAAAATAGTGATAGTGGCAGACATAAAAGAAATTTATAGGTGTACAAAACAGATGTTATCTGATATATCGAGTTCTGAGGAAGGAAGTTCAAGAAGACAGCACCAGCTAAGAATACTGGGAAATGGAGAAGTTCTATTAGGAAACAGGAATGTGCAAGAGTAACGAGCGCGTACACGGACAATGGTAGTCATTATTGTTGCTTCAGTAGATGTGTCATTAATCGTCTCTGAAGCTGGATATGTTATTCAGTTCTATAATGTAATGCGGGAGGTTATTCCATGGTCGGTTCCCTTCTACTGAGAAGACTTCGAGACAGTCGCTGAAGGATGGACTGGTACAGAAAGGATTTTGCTCTGATGGGAACAGGTGTTTCTGCCATGTTATTCAGACAATACCGTTAACGTCGAGGAGATATATGAGGGACAGTGTATGCTGATAAGACAGTAGAGAAGACAGAGCATATGGAAATCTCTGTGCTTGTCTGCACACAGCCAGGTTAGCTGTGCATATGAATCAAAATATGATCACTAAGTGTCATATAACTGTGAACATTTCATCTTCAGCTTGTTTATGGAAGGTGCCGTCGTCAGGTTAGAAGCGGATGAGGCGGGAATCTGACGCTGGCACGCCATTCTCATTGTAACTTGAACAAGACGCCATCACGTCACACACTGTCTAACGCTTCGGAAACATCAAGGAGCACCGCTGCGAAATACTCAAGGTTCAAATGGCTCTGACCACTATGGGACTCAACTGCTGAGGTCATTAGTCCCCTAGAACTTAGAACTAGCTAAACCTAACTAACCTAAGGACACCACAAACATCCATGCCCGAGGCAGGATTCGAACCTGCGACCGTAGCGGTCTTGCGGTTCAAGACTGCAGCGCCTTTAACCGCACGGCCACTTCGGCCGGCCGAAATACTCAAGGCCTCCTCCATTAATTGCAGAAGCTGACGGTCCGTTGAATAACCGTTGAGGAACCTCAACTGCTCCTTGGACAGTATTCCAT
This sequence comes from Schistocerca americana, assembly GCF_021461395.2. NCBI lineage: Eukaryota > Metazoa > Arthropoda > Insecta > Orthoptera > Acrididae > Schistocerca > Schistocerca americana. The sequence goes on from NC_060130.1 coordinate 695,643,924, forward strand.
CTGAAGTGGCGTGACGCTGCAGCCTCTTGACGTAACACATTCTCGAAAACGTCGAGTAGGGCCGGTAATATGCTTATACAAGGGCATGCTGAAAAGTAACGCCCGCGATTTCTTTATGTGGAAAGCCTTTAAGCTTTTGGAAACAAACATTATTAACATTTTACGTCTTCACTATTCATGTCTGCACACTTGCAACACTCTGCTGCTAGAGGGCTCCGAACTGTAGCGTGGAACATGTCGGTGTGCAACGCAGCTATGTAAGTGGATGACAAACAGCGTGCTGTATTGAGTTCGTCCACACATGGACCACCTTCTCTCTTTCAAAATGACAACGGTAGGCCACACGCGAGGGCTGAGACATCTACAACAATCCCAGGCCTTGGGTTCATTGTCATCGATCATCCTCCATACAGTCCCGACTTGGCCCCATCTGATTTTCATCTGTTTCCAAAATTAAATAACACCTTCGAGGACTTCACTTGGCTAGTGGTGAAGCGGTGGAAGCAGATGTAAGGTCGTGACTCCGTCGACGAAGTCAAACATTTTACAGTGACGTCTGGAAAAGCTCTACCGCTACGGTCGCAGGTTCGAATCCTGCCCCGGGCATGGATGTGTGTGATGTCCTTCGGTTAGTTAGGTTTAATTAGTTCTAAGTTCTGGGGGACTTATGACCCCAGATGTTAAGTCCCTTAGTGCTGAGAGCCATTTGAATCATTTTACAGTGACGCTATCAACAAACCAGTCTCTCGTTGGGAAAAATGTGTTCGTCGCCAGGGTAACTATGTTGAGAAGTAAGTTTGCAGATATGAAAAATAAAAATGTAGAGTGTTGATAACGCATTTTTTATTAAAAAAGCTTTAAGAGTTTTACGTAAAATATTCAGAGGCATTGTTCTTCAGCACGCCCCTGTAGTTCTACAATGCTGCGGAAGTAGCAGGTCTTTGCAGCCTTCATTGTGGCCACCAATTTTGCAGTTTTCCGCCATAACGAATAGTGGCTCGTTCGAATGATTCCCCATTCGTCTTTGATCCGTTTTTACCCTTTCCTTACCGCGTTTTGTGCCAACAAACGCCATCAGGCAGCATCTTGTCTCATGGTAGGAGGTGATCATAATGTTTAGGCTAATCAATGTACCACCACAACGACTATCTCAATACCCCATGAAATTTGGCTCGTAAGATAAGGGTTGCAGTATTTCTGAAATCAGTGTCCATCCACTTGCAAATGAGAAAGAGTTCGTTTTAAGAGATAACTAAACAAATATCAAAATGTAGATTTCAACCATCGTCTCACTAACGTAAATCAAAGAATGTTGGTGCGGCGTCTACGGGATCTTCGTCAACGGCACCCGGCGTGCCGCGCGCCGCTCACAGCTACACGAGAGACGGCACATTTAAATCTCCCGCCAGCTCGCTGCAGGGCGTGGACGCCCTTCCATCGCTAGTTGTCTGTTACGAGCGGTGCCACGCATACACACCATCAGAAGACAAAAATTCACAATACCTCTCTGCACGCATCACTGACTGGCCGCCACGTCCATTTAAGCAGCTCGTTTTCAGAGCTCGCCTCCGATCAAGTGCATCTATAGACCTATGAACATTAGTGTGAAAAAGTGCAATGAAGAACATTACATCGAAGTAAAATGACGCTACTCGACATAATTATGTCATAATGTCTCATACAAGAGTATCAGCATTTAAGGTGACTGGTTTGTATTAACAACATTACTATCACTGCATAAACCTCAGCACCACAGGAGAAGCTACAGCATTCAAAGTTACATATAACTCAGTTATTACGTGCATATAGCATACATTAACCTACAAATGTTTTACCATTTTGTAGCTGTCTGTATTTATTGACGCATCGTCCACTGATACAACAGTTGTCATCATTCAAAATCCGTACCGGTACAAAATGAGATCATAGTAACAGCGTTCGGAGTAAAGACACTGCGAATTTAAAAGTTCTATGAGTAAGTTGTAGACGTATTCGAAACGAAGTTCCAGAATATGCTGTCCTCCCGGAAATTTGTGGTGCTCAAATTGTTCTCGTGACTGAGAGCTAGCTCTAACCCGAAGTAGAAAGTTCTGAACTATATAGTGTGTCTCAAACCTTTTGGGTCAAATTGAAACAGGTGGTAATGGATTCACAACCGATTATATTGAGACAGAGAACCAATGGTCGAAAATTTATATTTGTTGTGTTATGCTAATACACAACGGACACCACATAACAACAACGTAGCTTGTTTGCTGCCTCCCCGTTTGACTGGTCCATGTTACTCAGTGTTCCTGCGAGATGTGCTGCCACAGTTCTTGGAGACTGTACCCCTATTTATCCGCGAAAGGAGGTGGTTTCAGCTCGTCGGTGCACCAGAACACTTCCATGTTAATGTCCGCGAGCACCTGAACAACATGTACGCTCATCGTTGGGTTGGAAGGGGAGATCATGCCCCATGGACAGGGCGACCGCCGGTTCTCACACCTCTGGACTCTGTTCTGTGGAATTACGTCAGAATGTTGTTGTATGAAACGCCCGTAGAAACGGATGAAGACCTACTTACTAGTGTCAAGCTGCAAGCTGCCTGTCTACTCCTACAACAGACACCAGGAACCTTTGAGAGCCTGCTTGAGCAACTAGCTCGACAGCCCAAACGCAATGGAAATATTTTAGTCCTTGTAGCTGCAAACAGGTCTGAGCTTATCAACGGTGTCAATATAAAGACAGAGGTTAGTGATTATGTTTTCACCATAGTGACGAGGTTACTAAAATTAATTGACGAGTCAAGAAGGCTAGGAGATTATTTTTGCTATAAGGAACAGATTAGCAGTCGTTAGCATCGCACTTACACAATGAATGGGCACTCTCGGTTCAGAAGAGAACGCGTAAATGGCGATAGGCAAAAACTAGTGGAGATTATAGCGAATGTAACAAGATGGATGCGCGAAGCATACAGCTTCCACCGTCATTATAATGAAAATGTTGCCCAGAACCCCAGAAAAGCCTGGTTCTACGTAAAATCGCTTGGCAGGTTGAAGATTTTTTTCAGTCACTCGTTGACAAGGCTAGTGTGACAATAAAAAGTAGCAAAAGGAAAACTAAAGTTTTAAATTTCGCGTATAGGAAATCGTTCATACAGAAGGATCGTAAAAACACTCCGTAATTTGACCAACGCAAAAAACTCCCATATGGACAACATAGTAATGGGCATCCTTGGTGTAAGAAACCAACTGAAATAGTTGAAAACAAATGAGTTCAGAACCAGATGGAATCATAACTCGATTTTACAAGGAATACTCCACGGCATTGACCCTTTACTTAACTTGCAATTGTTACGAATCTCTCGCCCAGCGCAAAGTCCCAGGTGACTGGAAATAAATCTCAAGTGACTCATATATATTAGAAGGATAAAGGAATGGAGAAGCGAAATTACAGACCAATATCCTTAAAATCGTTTTGCTGCAGAATTAGGATGTAATAAATTTCCTTGGTACGGAAACGGTTCTAACGACAAATCACCACAGTTCTAGAAGGCGTCGCTCGTGCGAAACTCAACTTGCCCTTTTCTCGAATAGTATCCTGCGAGCTGTGGATGAATGGCAACAGGCAGATTCCAGATTCATAGATTTTGGAAAAGCGCTTGACACGGTGCCCCGGTGCAGACTGTTAACAAAGGCATGGGCATTCTGAATGGCTCCCAGATACGTGATTGGCTAAAAGACTTCTTAAGTAATAGAACCAAATACGTTGTCCTTGATGGCAAGTTTTCATCAGAGACGTCGGTAACGTCAGGCGTGCCCCATGAAAGTGTGATAGGACAACTAGTATTTATTATATACATAAATGATTTGATGGACAGGGTGAACTACAATCTAGGGCTGTTTGTTGACGATGGTGTGGTGTATGGGTAGGTGTAGTCACTGAGTGAATGCAGAAGGATACAAGATGACTTAGACAAAATTTTATAATTGGTGTAACTAATGACAGTTAGTTCTAAATGTAGGAAAATGTAAGTCAATGCAGATGAGCAGGAAAAGCAATCCCGTAATGTTCGAATACAGCATTAGTAGTGTGCTGCTTGACTCAGCGACGTCGATTAAATATCTGGGCGTAACGTTGCAAAACGATATGAAATGGAACGAACGCGGAGGAACGGTAGTAGGGAAGATGAATGGTTACTTGGGGTTTTGGGAGAAATTATCTAAAATGTGCTTCATCTGCAAAGGAGACTGCGCATAGAGAAATGATAGACCCATTCTTGAGTGCTGCTCTAGTGATTGGGAACCCCACCAGGTCGGATTAAAGGCAGACATCGAATCATTTCAGAGGCTGGCTGATGGATTTGTTATCAGTGGGTTCGATCAGCACGTAAGTATTACGGTGATGATTCGGGAACTCAAATGGGACTCCCTGGAGTAAAGGCGACGTTCTTTTCGAGGAACACTAATGAGAAAATTTAGAGAACTTGCATTTGAAGCTGACTGCAGAACGATTCTGCTGCCGCCAACATTCATTTCGCGTAGGGAATACGAAGATAAGATAAGAGAAAAGAGTGCTCGTATGGAGTCATATAGATAGCTGTTCTTCCCTCATTTTATTTGCGAGTGGAACAGGAAAATCTGGAGCTCTCAAGGGCAGTGAAATACCATCTCCGATATCTCAGTTATGCATTAATGACGTAGCAAATAGTACTAGCTGTAATCTGAAACACCTCGCTGATGGCCGACCGTGGTGGCCGAGCGGTTCTAGGCGCTTCAGTCCGGAACCGTGTGACTGCTACGGTCGCAGTTTCAAATCCTGCCTCGGGCATGGATGTGTGTGATGTCCTTAGGTTAGTTAGGTTTAAATAGTTCTAGGGGACTGATGACCTCAGACGTTAAGTCCCATAGTGCTCAGAGCCATTTGAACCATTTTTTGAACCTCGCTGAAGATGCAGTCATCAATGTGAACTTTGCATGTGACACAAATTGTAGTTATACTTCCAAAATGTATTGGTCTGGTGCAATAACTGGCAACTAGCTCTTAATCTTGAGGCATATACGGTTGCACTCTTCGCGAGTGTCCATGACTACGAGATTAATGAATTAAAAATACTCAGTCATGTCATACAAATATTTGGAAGTAACAATACGTAGAACAGATATTTCTCGCACGCTTCATCCTAAAATGCGACACGCAGAAACCTTAGCATTCGATATAATATATACAAATATTAGTGTTTCGGAAAGTACAGATGGAAACTGAGGTGTCTCCCTCACTGGAAAAGTAAAAATCCAATGTTTTCCGAATGTAAACAGAACGATAGAAATACACAAAGTTTCTAATATATTATTTCTCATATTGTATAGTGAGAACTTCTACATAAAAGTGCCAAACGTGAAGACTGTAGCTAGGCTTACTTCCGTTCAAAAAATTGAAAACGAAGGGTACCCTTACAGTAATTCTTCAATTTCAGGATGCTATCTACTGTCGTTCATAAAACTATTATAACACGAGCCTCTTCGGACCGAAGTCCTCTAATGTTTCCCGTAGTTCAGAGAGTAACGAATGAAATTCCAGTCATCCTTCCAGGTTTATTTAAGGTCTTGTGGTGATCAATCGACTGTGTTCTTTCCTCTCAACGTCTGCGTGTGTCAAAGACTGCCTGACGTTATTTTCGCTCAGTAGTGGCAAGGCATCAGGACCAGATGAGATACCTATAAGATCCCACGACGATTATGCGAAAGAACTTGCTCCTGTTCTAGCAGCAGTTCATCGTATGTCTCTGGACCAATGGAAGGTACCTAGCGACTGGAAAAAAGAGCAAGTCACTCTCGATTCAAAAAGAGCCGTAAGACAGATGCATATAATTACATGTCGACACTGATGACGTCAGTCTGTTGTAGAATTATAAAATATGTTCTATACTCAAGAGCTATGCCTTTTTTGAGAACTGAAATTACCTGTATAAAAATCAACATGTATTCCGCAAACAGAAGTCATGCGAAACTCAGCTCGCTCTGTTGCTCCATGAGGTCCATAGTGCTGTACACAACGACACTCAGGTTGCTGCCGTCTTCTTTGACTTTAGCAAGGCCTTTGAAACGGTCCCGCACTACCAGTTAGTTAAAATAACACGAGCTCATAGAGAATCGGACCAAATTAGCGACTGTATTCAAGACTTCCTTGCATACAGAACTCCACATGTAGCTCTTAACGGAAAAAAATCTACAAATAAAAAAGATAATGTACAGAATACTCCAAGGAAGTGTGGTAGGACCGTCACTGTTTGCAATGTAGAGAGTGTGCACAATTAAAGTTCTAAATCGACGTTGTTCTGAACAATGGTTCTCTTTACACAGCGTTTCGAGGTCGGAACTTATATTATGCTTAAATATTGTAGTAGAAAGCTTCGGAAGCTCTCTAAAATTGTTCGCAGATGGTGCGGTTGTCCGTAAGAAACCAGCAACGTCAGAAGATAGTTTCAATTTGCAGAATGACCTGCAGAGAATTGATTAACTGTGGCAGTTGACAGCGCACGTAAATAAATGTAACATATTGCCGATACATAGGGAAAGAAACCCACTGCTGTACAACTACATTGTTGATGACAAATTTTTGGGCGCAGTATTTACCGTAAAGTATCTAGGATTAAATACCCAGTGTGACCTCAAGTAGAATGACAACTTAAAGCAATTATAGGGAAGGCAGATGCCGGACTGAGATTCATAGGAAGACTCTTAATGAAATATAACTCATCCTCGAAGGAAGAGCTTATAAGGCGCTTCTACCACCGATTCTTGGGTATTGCTCATCATTATGGGACTCTTGCTAGTTAGGACTGACAGCAGAGGTAAAGAAGATCCAACGAAGAGAGGAGGGTTTCGTCAGTTGGATCGTTTAGTCGGCGAGAGAGCGTTACGTAGATGCTCAACTAACTCCAGTGGCAGACGTTACAAGAGAGGTGTCGTGAACCACGGAGAGTGTTTCTATTGAAATAGAGAGAGCTCTTTCCGGGAAGAGTCGGACAATACATTACTTCCTGCCACAAACATCTCGCGAAATGGCCACAATGAGAGAATTCTATAAATTAGAGGTAATATAGAGGCTTACTGACAGAGCTCATTATTCCCACGCCTCATTCGCGAGTGGAAAAAGGTATGTGGGATCAGTTAGTGGTATCAGAAATATCCTCCGACACACACCGCAATGTGGCTTGTGGAGTGTGATGTACACATAGGTGCTTCCATAGTCAACGAAAAAGAGGCCACAGATATTGCTACACATGTTTGTTAATAAAGGTTGTAAGTAGGCTGTTTAGGTTTTTTTATTGGTAACGCCACCTCTGTATGAAAATCACTGGCTGTGCTGTGTGCAGTCTGTGGCTGCTTTGCATTGTTGTAATACTCGCCATTGTAGTGTTAGGCAGCTGGCTGTGAACAGCGCGTAGCGTTGCGCAGTTGGAGGTGAGCCGCCAGCAGTGGTGGATGTGGGGAGAAGGTCAACACTACTTCTTCAAGACTGCATGGAAATCCACTACTTCTGTGTGCATTTTCTTTTACTGCTCAGACTTTGAGAAAAACACTGCAATGTTACTGTGACGAATGATGAGGACTGTCTTTATGGACTGTGAGAAAATTTGAGCTTTTGACCAACATTGTATCAATAAGTGTGTGCGTTTGATTTCTTTGTTATTGTAATTATGAAAAATTTTTTCAAATCTGTATTGGCCACTGCCCAAACCAATTTGTAAAATTTTTTTGTGGGGAGCATGGGGGCTATGTAAGTAGGCTGTTTAGGTTTTTTTATTGGTAACGCCACCTCTGTATGAAAATCACTGGCTGTGTTGTGTGCAGTCTGTGGCTGCTTTGCATTGTTGTAATACTCGCCATTGTAGTGTTAGGGAGCTGGCTGTGAACAGCGCGTAGCGTTGCGCAGTTGGAGGTGAGCCGCCAGCAGTGGTGGATGTGGGGAGAGAGATGGCGGAGTTTTGAAATTTGTCATGAACTGCTATATTTATATATGATGATATCAAGGTAAATACATTGTTTGTTCTCTATTAATATCTTTCATTTGCTAACTATCCCTATCAGTAGTTAGTGCCTTCCATAGTTTGAATCTTTTCTTTAGCTGGCAGTAGTGGCGCTCGCTGTATTGCAGTAGCTTGAGTAGCGAAGATTTTTGTGAGGTAAGTGATTTGTGAAAGGTATAGTTTAATGTTAGTCATGGCCATTCTTTTGTAGGGAATTTTGAAAGTCAGATTGCGTTGCGCTAACAAAATATTGTGTGTCAGTTTAAGCACAGTGCCGGCCGAAGTGGCCGTGCGGTTAAAGGCGCTGCAGTCTGGAACCGCAAGACCGCTACGGTCGCAGGTTCGAATCCTGCCTCGGGCATGGATGTTTGTGATGTCCTTAGGTTAGTTAGGTTTAACTACTTCTAAGTTCTAGGGGACTAATGACCTCAGCAGTTGAGTCCCATAGTGCTCAGAGCCATTTAAGCACAGTCATGTAATAATTTTTGAAAGGGGACGTTTCAAGGTTGTCACAGTTGTTGAAACTGCTACGATCTGTATTGAAGGCTATGTGGCCATGAAACTAAGTAGTCTGTGGTTTGGACGTCACAATAGACGACCTGTCTAGGTATTTACGGTAGCAGCTTCATTGAGGTGCATCTTGTGGAAGTGGACGAAGGAAGGAGACTGGTTCCAACCTACTAGATTATTAGTCAATTTGTTTGCTCCTGGAAAACATTCATACTATCAACCGAAAGAAATCCTTTAGTTTCATTTTATACGAAGGGAAATTTTTTCAGAGACCGATTAACGGTCAACATAGCTTCAAAAAATTATACATGAGGACTTCAGAAAGCAAGTTACACATGTAGTTCCACGCTGAGACCTTTGCGCAACAAGAGTAGTGTACTCTCAGAAGAGAGTACGTGGTTCGGGATACTGCAGACACAGGTTTGCTGGCGTATGGGTAACGATGCCAGTGAAACGGTGCACCAACTGCAAACGTGCTCCAGAATGGAAATACGCAGGACAGTACGATTCCGAAACGTATGAAACTGCACAGAAATTCGCCGGGAAATTCTGGAAATATACGGAACAAAGATAACGCCAGGTCTAGCCATAGTGAAATGGTGCCAACAGTTTTACCAAGGCTGCGCAGTGTTGGACGGTGCTGGTGGAGGAGGATATTAGTGTTTAACATCCCATCGTTAACGAGATCATTAGAGGTGGAGCACAACCTTGGATCAGGTAAGGATGAAGAGGAAGAGTGGCTGTGCGCTTTCGAAGGAACCGTCTTGGAATTTGCCTTAAGCGATTTAGTTTTATCTTGGAGAACCTAAATCAGGATGGCTGGAAGTGGGTTTGAACCGTCGTCCTCCCGAATGTGACTCCAGTGTGCTAAATACTGCGCTACCTGGCTCGGGATTGAGGGTACTAATTGGGAATTCCAGACCTTTCACCATGTGATTTCCATCCTTTCCGCAAGCTGAAAGATCATCTGTAAAGAAAGATATTTTCCAACAATGAGGACATTCACAAGCGCTTCTTGAATGACTGTGGCCAACGAACGGATTTCTATTGTCGAGGAATTGAACGGTTGGTGTAACGATCCAGTTGTTGTTTACAGAGATTTGGTGACTACGTAGAAAAATAGTGCGACATATCTGTGTCACTTTGAAATGTAGTTCAGCATTCAATAAAGGTTACTTGGTCTATCATAATAATGTATAACTTACTTTCTGAAGTCCCCTCGTAATTGGAGTGGAACCATTTTACAAACATTAGTACCAGCAGTGATCAGAGAGTGATTTGTTGGTCGTGGTGAGTGAGGCCGGCTGAGTATGACGGCGCCTGGTTGGTGGAATTGTGGGGTTGGGGCCGGATCTGTGAGGGGGTGGGGCACGGGGGAGGGCGCAAGTTGCGCCGACGGCTTGTAGCAGCAGCTGTCGCCAACCTCCGCATTAACATTCCCCCGGGCGCTGCCTCCCAGAAAACTTTTCCCAAAAGTAAATTCACAAAGAAATCCCAACCCGAGGACGAAAAAAAAAAAAAAATCCGGACCGACGGAGAGAAGGAGGCAAGCAACTCTGTGTGCGTACCATGCTATGCTTCCGAGCATTATTGGCTGGGAAAACGCGGTGCGTTCACTATTGAAAAGCACTTAGGAAGCTGAAGCGGAAAATGAATTAAGTTGTGTTCACGGTCTGCAGACTGGGGTGAGGCATATGCTGACAACCACGTATCGCCAAATGTCTGTCCAGTCGTATTTCCTTGAGCGGAAACCCTGAACACTACCTCACTAAAAGGAAAACGAAAGCCACGGTAGGGAAAAAGTAGTAGCTGCTAATGTTTACGGATGATAGTAAACCAAGCATAGTATAGTAATCTCCACTACCATACAAAGAACGGCCGTTGTTTAACGTCGTTTCCAAAATTCTCGGAAAAAGTTCTTGAGCGTTTTGCTTCAAATTTTTACACTAAACTTTAATAAAAATTCCGTCGGACATAGGCTGCATATTTTTTAAATATGTACCGTATAAAAATATCTATGTACTCCATAAAGGAGAAACGTTATTGGCAAATATGTCGAAAAGTTCTTGACCGATTCACTCCAAATTTTTACACAATACTCTAATAAACGTTCGGACGGACAGAAACTACATATTTTTTTAACATAAAGAGGAAAATTTCTTAGTAAGAATCACCCAAAATTCTTGACACTTTTACTTCAATATTTCACATGATACTCTAAATATGTTCGTATGGACAAAGGCTCATATTTCTTTAAATATATATGATACATAAATAAATATGTCATAATATATGAATTGTCAGCAAATATCTAAAAGTTCTTGAGCGGTACATCAGAGTTTTACACAGTGCCCTAATAAACATTTGGACGGACAAAGGCTACATACATCCTATATGTGAATATATAAGTGTATATACTAGTATCACACAACAGGGAGACGTTGTTAGCAAAAATTTCGAAAAAATTCTTCAATGATTTACTTCAAATTGTTAAACGATACTCTAATAAATGCTCTTATGGACACAGGCTACACAATTCTTTAATATTTATGGTACATTAATATCCATACAAAATCCTACCTTAAGACAAGCAGTTTTTGAACGTTGTTGCCAAAAATCTAAAATGTTCGTGACTGATGCACTCCAAATATTTACACGATGATGTAATAAACGTTCATACGGACACGTGCTCTATATATTTAAATGCATATAAAGATGAAACAGTGTAAGATAATATCCGGAAGAGCTCCTAATCTATTTACTTGAATTTTTTACACGGTTCTCTAATAAATTATGTTTTTAAACAACATTGGATAGATTACTGTTGAAACATTCTGCGAGAATGGCAATGCTGTCCTGCGAAAATGTGCAGTTTCGTTTTCTTTCTGGCAGTTAGTTTTAACTAAAATAGCGGGGGATATAAACCATTAGATGAAATGTTTCTCCCAATATATTCTTTCTCATTACATATAATTTTAAACAAAAGTTGTATGCACAACTATTTCTTTGTTTGTCTCCCTTACTGTAGGTGGTTTTCACAGAGAACACGAAAGTTGTATCGACTGCTTATTTTCTCGTGATAGATTATCACTAAGCCAACTAAATCGTCTCAATCTTCGTAATCCTACCTGTTTGCCGATTACAAATATGGAAAATACTCTCAAGAAAGTTAACACCCGCACAAACCCAGCAGCAGGGGAAGTTTCTCATACCCCATATACCAATGATCCCATCGATTTGCCCATTAACCTTAAGCGAGTTCAGTTCGCAGTGAAGAATTTGTTGACAATACAAATAAACAAGGCTCAATACCAGGGAGAAAATGAAGAGTAGATGGACAGAAAGTGGATGCTTCAAATGGCTATAAGCACTATGGGACTTAACATCTGAGGTTATCCGACCCCCAGACTTAGAACTACTTAAACCTAACCAACCTAAGGACATCACACACATGCCCGAGGCAGGATTCGAACCTGCAACCGTAGCAGCAGCGCGGTTCCGGTCTGAAGCGCCTAGAACCGCTCGGTCACATCGGCCGGCGACAGAAAGTGGAGAGGATATGGATACAGAGAAGGGGAGAAGGAAATGGACAGAGAAAAGCAGTAGAAAGAGATGGAGGGAAATAGGGGAGAGGAGGAAATGGAATATGAGAGGCAGAGGAGGAAGCGGACAGAGAGAGGGGGAGGATAAGGAGATGGACAAAGTGAGGAAGGAACACGAGACGGAGAGAGGAGGAGATTAGGACTTATACCCAATTCCCATACACATTAAGCAACTACGAAACGTTGCCGGGCTCGCTAGTACAGTTACACAGCGAAACTGTCGAGGACACATTTAGCCGCTCCAATTTTTTTCCTTTATTGAATTTCGATTCCCCCCCCCCCCCCCGCGAGGGGGGGGGGGGGCAGCGGGCTAACAGCAGCTTAATACGCCGCTCTACAGCCGATAGAAGAATTAAAAAACACAATGGGAAGATGACAAACAATATGTAAAGGCGATAAAACGGCGACGTTGTTAAAAACTGTAAACTGGAAGAAAGTTGCGGAAGTTACAATAGAAAAACACGCGTTTGAAGATGCAAATGAAGACACACAGTAAGTACACAGGCACAATTAAAAGGCACGGTGACAGTATGGTTTCTGAAACTTCCTGGCAGATTAAAACTGTGTGCCCGACCGAGACTCGAACTCGGGACCTTTGCCTTTCGCGGGCAAGTGCTCTACCAACTGAGCTACCGAAGCACGACTCACGCCCGGTACTCACAGCTTTACTTCTGCCAGTACCTCGTCTCCTACCTTCCAAACTTTAATCTGCCAGGAAGTTCCATATCAGCGCACACTCCGCTGCAGAGTGAATATCTCATTCTGGAAGTATGGGGGGCACACAACACTTAACACTCAAACACTGCACTAGAGATTAGAGACGAAGATAACACACCACACCCTAAAGCATATGGTTAACGGTGGTGGGGGGGAAGGGGGGGAGAGCCGCACCAAGACTTTACTTCGTACATGGATCATTCTGATTCAGTAGATACATGTGAGAACGATTCTGGAGCCTTCCGTGTGTGAGGATGGATAAGATCAACATACTGCTGTTTCTTAATAAATCATAATCTACTTCAATGTGCCGATGAGCTATACTCAGTGTACCGCTGCAAAGATAAAGGGGGTGGGAAAAATAATATGAACACCGTGGAATATAGTACGTCTTGTCGCAAGATGGCACCACTGTGTACGTGTAAACACTGTGGTGTGGCTCCAGTGTACAGTTCCTGTGCCAAGTCTTCGAAGTTATCTTACAGTGTATTACATGCTTCGTTCTGCAACGATTAACATAAGCTATCGGTGAAATGTGAGATCTGTCAACTTCAAAAATGGGGCAGCTGGGTTGGCGGTTAGCGTGAGCGTCTGTAACGAAAACGGTTGAACCGTTTAACTTGTCACGAGTGACAGTATCCACTGTAATGATACCATACACAAAACATGGTAAAACATCATCGACGAAGAGGAACAGTGTGCGCAAACCAAAGTTAACCGACAGCATTCGACGAGCATTAAATGGATTGTGGCCAGACAACACAAAACTACCGAGGCAGAAGAGACGGCAGAACTCAGCACTCACTGGAGTAACACTGCGTCGACGAGAACAGTACGGCCGAAGCGTCACAAGGATAACATTTATGGAAGGGTTGCAATTGCGAAACAGTTATTAACGGAAGCCAACGCAAAGCTGTGAAATAAGTTGTGCCACAATCATAAAACCTGGACACTTGATGACTGGAAGAATATGGTATGGTCCGATTAATCGTTATTTACACTGTTTCCTACAAAGAGTCCGTCTTATGTATGGAGGACCCCAAAAAAAGCCTGGATCCCGAATGCCTGCTCCTTACAGTCAAGCATGGGCGAGTTTCCTTTGTGATTTGGGCGGCTATATCGTGGTATTCAGCTGGTCCTATCATTACCCTCAATGGCCGGATTACTGCGAATGAGTATCTCAACATCCTCTACAATGAAGTGCTTACTATGACCCGTATACTGCCGCCAATTACTGCCATATTCCAAGATGATAATGTGTTGTGTCTAGACAAGAAGGCCTAGACAGAATGAGAGGAAGCCGAAAGGCACGCGCTAAGCCAAAGTAGGGTGCGTGAGGTCTGAAACAGGATACGTAATGAATGCTATAAAGAAAAGTACGTAGCTTCTGGAATACTTAACTTTAATCCATCCTTTTGGTACATCTGGAGATTGTGGCGATACAAGTGAGACTCTTTACATACATGCAATGACTAATGGCGCAGTGCTAGGTCGTAGCCATTGACTTAGCTGAAGGCTATTCTAACTATCTGCTCGGCAAAGGAGCGAGGCTTCGTCAGTGTGCATCGCTAGCTACGTCGTCCGTACAACTGGGGCGAGTGCTATTCCGTATCTCGAGACCTGCCTTGTGGTGGCGCTCGGTCTGCGATCCCTGACAGTGGCGACACGCGGGTCCGACATGTACTAATGGACCGCGGCCGATTTAAAGCTACCACCTAGCAAGTGTGGTGTCTGGCGGTGACACCACATAATGCGCCCACATATACAGCCAAAAATGTTCAGGCGTGGTTTTTGGAGTATTAGGATCTCATCTACCATCTTTCCTGACCAGAACAATTGCCAGAGATCAAGATCATTGAACCGACATACCGTGTTTTAGAGCAGAGGGTAAGGAGCATATTTCCAGCTTCAACGTCGTAGGAGAAATTGGCGGATGTTTTGGTATGAGAACGGGAGAACATGCTGTTGGCAACTATTCAGACACACTACGAATCTATTCCGCAAACAATTACAGTTGTTCGCAAAGTCAATGCTGGCCCTCCTTCTTGTTAATAAATTAATATTGTGTACATGTCAGGTGTTCATAGTATTTTGACCACCCCTGTACACGTACGTCGTATGATCTATAACAAAATATACGAGAAAGAATATGCTTTCAGCTAACATTTATCTGAAAAAAATCGCTACAAAAACGAACACATCAGCCACTATATTTTCCCCATTATCTAAATTCTGTAAAGTTATGGAAAAATTTTACCAAGTACTTGACAAGATGGTGGGGATAAGCATCGCATAATTCATTCAGGAAAATTTAAAACGGAAGTTACCGCAAATGTACACTACTGAATGTGCTATTCAGTAAGTAATGGAACACGTGAGAGGGGTGTGGTCGTATTTGAGAGCAGAGATTATTGAGAGGGTAGACTGTAGCTGACGTGGAAACCTGAAGACAGCGACCAAAAGAAAACAAAGTTTAATGACGTTCGTGGTAATTCATGCGATTATTCATGAAATCATCTTCGCTACTTGAACATATGCCTAGGGACAACAGTATTTTCTATTTTATTTACTCACCACTCAGGTTGGCGGGACTCCTGATTTTTCTTTGATTTTAATTGTGACGTCTCAGTAAGAAGTATTCGTTGCCTCGAGGCAGATATCTCCAAGGTATATTTTCAGAACACGGTCATTTTCACTTCTATCTTTTGTACAGGAATCTCTACTCATAAACAGTCTGCCACAAGCTCTCAAGAAAACGGTTACATATTAATGTTGCATCACAATAATGGACTTTCGACAAAATTGTCCGTCGCTGCTCCACGACGTTTATCATCACACTCGTCGTCCTTATCCTGTGTACCTTCTATTTACACAGTAAAGCTTCTCTTTCTTCACAGTCACAATCATCGTCGTTTGAAACAAATTATTTTAGCCTTGATGTTAAGTTGACATTAAAATGTTTTCAAAAGTATCCATGCTATTAATACTATTGTTATTCATATTTTTGTTGTCAAAATATCATCAGCTGTTATTATTATAATTTTAATTGATATTATTATCCAGTTTGTAGTTACAACTAATATTATTTCTGTCACAATAACGTTTAAATAGTGTTTAACTCAAAAGTCTGAGTTTTAAACTTTCTGACTATGTACAAGGGAATATTTTAGTTACTCACAGTTAACTGATAAATAAATTGAATGCATAAACATTCACGGTCAGGTTATCACCACATCTCTACTTGGAGCTCACAAATCGCGCTAGGTTTGGATCTGTCTAGACATTGTCCAGAAAGAGGTGTTAGAGTCAGAGTCGGATGTGTGTGAAAATATCCGTATGCAAAAATAGCATTAAACGTGTACCCTGTTCTATTTGTGGAGTGGAGCCTGACCAAACACTAAGGACAGACGCACTCCATAGATACCTGAGAGACTGAGTGTTATCAAATCAACTGAATCACTTCTGATAGGTATCAATCAATGTATGGGTAGTTTTGGTGAAATCGAATAACTTCCATTCCATTCCTCTTTGAGTTTTAAGCTTTTCACATTTCTGATAAAATAATTGTAATGAAAGCTGTAGCACTGACGAATAAAATAGCGTAGATAGATTCAGTACCTTTTACTTACTGGTTGTTAATTCGGATTTGGTAGAAGCTGTGACAAAAACTTGGACAGATTCAATGAACCAAAATAAAATGATAATCCACACAAATTTCTTCGCTCATTAGTGTCATTTATATATTGCAGATGTTATATCCACCTCTAAAGCCTGCTTTTATCTCTACCGATTAATATCCAATGCGAAGGAACTGAAAGGAAATAACAGTAGAGAGAGTGTATGGAGTACAATACTTTAAAGTATCCAGAAGAGAGAAGGGAAGTAATAGTGCCAATTACAACATGAAGGTCACAAATGTGAATTAAAGAACGGAATGAACCCCTAGAAAATCAATACAAGCTGCCAAAGCGCTTATAAAAAAAGGGTATCTGACATTATGATTATTTGTTAATTTATTCGTCCATAAATTCCAAAATAACTGCAGATAACTCATTCCAGTTTCGACTAGGACTTGCCTGTACGTCAGTCCAAGCCTTCCAGTGCATTACTATCTCGTGAATAAAGACATCTAAGGACATCGTTTTGAAGTGACCGAGAACGTGGGACCCGTGTATCTTCGTGATTTTGTCAGTAGCTCAAAGACGTCTATGAGTGGCGAAGCATAATTCCTCTGTCTCATTTACGTGTGTTCTTGACAACTACCGAGGTTTCCAAAGTAATTTTCTGTAGATGGTTGCCTTCGTTTGAGCAATTTGGAATGATGGACTCGCAAAACAGCGATGTCATGTTGGCTCCCAATCCATCGGTGCTACTTTGAATCTTATGATGAAAGATATATTCAGCTTGAGAACTTGGTGAACAAAAGAAGGATAACTGTAGGTGTACATTCTTGATCTTCAAACTGTTCTGTTTGCTTATTTGCGTTCCATACTCATCGATAACACCAGAATTACTATAGTAGGACTTTTTATAGGACATTGATATGGGATTTCCCCACTGTTCTCAACTCTCACTGATTATGGGACTTACTACCATTGCTAGACAAATAAAATAGATAGCAGGACCAATCTTACAACTAGCAGACAAGAATATCAATAATCTTCGGCTACTTTCACGTAATTCAGAATCCTAAAAGAAAGAAGGTAAGTGTATGTCATGGAAGTATAGGCTAACATTGAGTCAATGTGCGGATGAAGAGACTAGTTCAAATTTTTTGGAAGAAAAAGAAACTCTTGAAAACATTTTGGAGTTACACATAGTGACTGGAAAAATGAGAAAGTGGAAAAGTCAAAGGTTGAATGCCAATGGATGATAACGCGATCTGATGTTTTCCCGGCGTATTTCTAGCCTGTAGATTTCCGGCGTGTCCGGCCACGTCATGTGGTAATTACTCCACGATAATTCAACAAACAGGCTTGCTGCTATCTTCAGATGCTCCCTGATGACTGCTGCTCGTCTCGTCTGGGCTCTCTGTACCTCATCTCCTGAAGTACCTGAAAGGTGTTCCCGTCTGATGAATGTTATGCCCTAAATTGTGTGTTTAATGTAGAGATCGCTCTTTTTTCCGAAGCGTCAGCGTATTGTATATCTAATTGATGAATAAGATTGTGGGTCGAGGTGGAAGCTTTCTCATAGAGATTTTGTGATTCCTTTTCATGTATGTAAGGATTAATGGTTTGCGTAAGAGCCCTCGATGTGTGTCTTGGGCGTGTACCGGTCTGCGTCTGCAATTATGATGTTTAGCCTGTTCTGTAGCGTCTGAAGTTTGCTTATATGAGAATCAGTTCTCATGGACTACACATCGGACACATACTGCATGGTTGAAGACTGTCCTGTATAACTGTGGCTTTGTTTCTATTGTTTGCCCCCCATCCTTGAGGAGCAGGTAAAGGGAAAACGATGTCTACTCTAATTACCAAATGATGTCAACATTTCATCATTGACTGTCTTGTATTTGTATCATATGGGGTACGGAACATCAATACTTCGTAACTTGTAGTAGATACAGTATAAATTAAATACAACATCCGCGTTGAATTCTCGACAAGAAGTAAGTGAAATTTCATTTTTAAGCTTCGTTTGTTCGTTACTGGTTCAAAAAATGGCTCTGAGCATTATGGGACTTAACTTCTGAGGTCATCAGTCCCCTATAACTTAGAACTAGTTAAACCTAACTAACCTAAGGACATCACACACATCCATGCACGTGGCAGGATTCGAACCTGCGACCGTAGCGGTCGCGCAGTTCCAGACTGTAGTGCCTAGAACCGGTCGGCCACTTCAGCCGGCCTGTTCGTTACTGTTTTCATTCATGGAGAGGGTATCTCCTTCTTGTCTACGGGAACTGAAAGCATAAATACGGAAACAATTTAACTGGGACCGCCGGTGGTCGTCAATCTATTGAATACACAAAGATCGTGAACTCTCCTGGGGCCCCGAGTCTTTTAACTGTATCTGTATTGTACAGTCCTTTACTTTTTCCTGGGTCATGGTCTACCAAGTGTACTGCTTTTGGATGTGATATGACTTCCACTTTGAGTGGTCTCCAGTACCGAGCGAAAAATTTGTTTGTCTCCTTCTTTAACTTTGAGCTACGACGAAAATCACGCATTAGAACCAGACCGTCTACTTGAAAGTTCGAGATAGCAGCTTTATCATTAAAGGCCTTGAGTCTTTTCTGTGCCTGTGAATGCAGATTCTCCTGCACCCTCTTCTGCAGTTTTTCTAATTCATTCTCCGACATTTTCAGCGAGGGTTCTCCTATATATATTTTAATCATGATCTCTACCGGAGCTAATCCCATTAACATATGCGGTAGTTCATTTTGGATTGCCTGAAATTCTGGGACTAGTTGAGCCAATGTAGTATGTTTCGTAGAACAGTAAGTCCTACACAGTCGTCCTAATTGCTTCATAATGCTTTCAAGCGGGTTAGTTTGATGATTATATTTGTATATAATTCTTTAAAATTATGACTGATAAATTATAGGTCATTATCCATTAATAGACCCACATCTTGAAAATAATCCTGTAAAAAAGCATTATTTATTGGGATAAAATTTAACTGGCATTGACCAACAATCGACTAACGCTATTACGTGACTAACTCCTCCCCTACCTGTGGGTAACTGGCCAAAGAAATCCACAGCAGCTAAATCATGAAAGCCTTTAGATACTGTGGGATATAGTTCACAGTGCATATGTCTTTGATGAGTTCACATGTTGTACATGACCTCAATAAAGCAAGAATTTTCTGATTCATGTTTTTAAAATGTGGACTTTACACATATGGTTAATACACTTTCTAAACCGAAAGTGAGCATATCCTTTGTGTATAGGCTACATCAGATCGGTTTCACTCTATGTGGAATACATAGTTTTCATCTTGTCTGATCTGACTGTGCTCTCCAAAATAATATACCTTTTATTATCATCCACTGATATTGCTCTGTCCGAAGTAATGGTAGCCTTTTACAGCTGTTATATTTATCACTAAAATAATGGTTTACCTTCAAGTTTTCTTTAATTCTTAAAGCTAAATTCCTTACTTTATTGTTGGTGTAGATTAATCCCAAAACGTTTATTGAAAAAATCATTCCTGGGCCTTTAATTCGTTTTCCTTAACACATATCTAGAGGTAATCCGGATAATGTATCGGGTACTACATTCTGTGAACACTTTATATAAGTAATTTTTATGTGAGATTCATGTAACTGTAGAGCCCAACGGATGAGTCGTTGATGCAATAACCGGCTTTCCATGAAAAATAACAATGCTTGATAGCCTGTAAAGAGAATAATCTATGAAGCCCATATTATGGTTTGAAATTATCGGAAACTCTATACAGCTGCTAAAAGTTCTATCTCTGTGGTGTGTAGTTCATTTCGTGCTTCGTTAAGCTTCTATTACAAATGCTATTGTCCTGTGTTCCCCCACTTCGGGACTCTATTCTTCTTCGAAAAACTCTGCAAGATCTTCCTCAGAATGAGTGCTCGTTTTAGTTAATTCTATTTTCTCTTCTACTGTATGATTTACTGTCCCCTCTAACCGCTCCGCTAAATATGACAAAGTCTTGGGTTTTTCAATTATTTCCCCAAATTATTTGCATTTTTCCGATGCCGTTACTCGTTCGTTTGCCTCTGAGATTTCTTCCTTAGCCTGTTTGAATTCTTTAACAGCAAGCTGACCTATGTTGTTAATCCTGCCATCTAATTCTTGAAACAGTTCTTTGACTTCCTCTTCAACAAAATTGCATTGGTTATTTATTTCACCTTTCAAATCTTAAGGTAACTTTGTCAAAGTGTTTTCTACATTAATTAGCTTAGTTTCTATTGTATTAATTAATTTTTTACTTAGTTGCCACTAACTTAGTGCTTACATCCTTAATTTTCTGCAATGTGGCGTACCGCAGCGTTGCACAGTTAGTACTGCGTCATCGCAGTTGTCAAGATTCTCCGAACCTGCCGAAAAATCTTCTTCTCCAAACCCGCTGAAAATCGTTTACGTTGTAATTGAAAATGTAGAACTGTGGATTATCTTCCAATTTCTTTACTTGTCCAGAATAAATCGATTCACTTTCTTCATATTATTTCTAAATAGCTTTTGGCAACACGGCTATACACGTTCACTTATATTTTCTTAGTGTGTTTATTTTCTGTTGCTCTTGGAAACAACGTAATCTATCACTTATTAATATTCAAAATCTTAAAAATTTACTCTTCACGCCTACTTTATCTTCTTCCTTCTCACCATTGTGCTGTGTCCTGGTCACTGGGAGCCAATAACCTCTTCTTATGTGTTTGAAGCCGAGTCAGAACACTCACATTTGACCTGTCACCCGAAGCATCGTGTGTTAATTTACCTTTAATGTAACCCGGTTCCCGCGCGTTACCTTATTTATGCGGTGGTTCTGCCAACCACTCTCTCTGTGTAACCATGTCTAGCGCTGGAAAGACTTCAACTCTTCTCCTTTTCAGCTGTTATTGGTGGAAGGAAAAAGCATATCTACTCCAGTTACCAAATGACATCAACATTTCATCATTATATTTGTTTCAATGGGTGAACAGATTTCGATTACTTCGTAACTTGGAGCAGATAAAATATAGATTAAATACAACATCCGTCTTGAAGGCTCGACAAGAAGTAAGTGAAATTTCATTTTAGAGCGTAGTTTGTTCGTAGCTGTTTTCATTCTTGGAGAGGGTGCCTCCTCTTTGACGATCAAGACACGCCAAGCTGCGATGTCAATACATCATACTCCCCGCCCACAGCAGGTGAAAACGTTTACTCGCAATGAAAAACGCCTTTGTTTTAATGATTGCCACTCCAATTCATGCATCATGTCTGTGACACTATCTCCCCTATTTCACGATAATACAAAACGAACTGCCCTTCTTTGTACTTTTTCGATGTCATCCGTCAGTCCCACTTGATGCGGATCGCACACGGCGCTGAAATACTCCAGAATAGGACGGACAAGCGTGGTGTAAGCAGTCTTTCGAACCACACACCTCTCCGTTCAACTCCGCACAAACGTGAAACAAAATGACAGCCTACAACACGAGTTTCGCTGCTGATTCTCTCCTAATACTGCTTTACTGTTTTGTCGCGATCATCTTTCCTTGTCCTAAAGAGGGGTGGGGAATGTTCTTTGTCTAAACGGCATGTAACATTACAAGAGGCATCTGTGCTGTTGTAATCTTTCTTTCACCTGAGCTTCAAGCCCCGTGCCAGTCCTCCATCACGTGTCGCTTAGTGACTGTCAGGTACCAGATGTCAGGTGGAAGGTTTCTAGCAGCAGTTTCGATGGTCAACCTGGTGTTTTGTCTCTCGAGCACAAGTCTGGAAAACGTCTGTCACATACTCGATGGCTGAGTCCACCTCTTTTCGTTCCGAATTTGCGATATTTTCTCCAGCTGGTGCCCAACCGGAGCGTTGTACTGTTCGCAGTTAGTGTCGTACTTTATTTTTGCCATCCTCCGGGTTGAGTCTCCGACATTGGCAAATTCCAGGATAACTCGGTTGTCATCTGAGTCCAGCTCATAGTGAAATATTTTTGCAGCCCTCCTAGGCAGGCCCT
Source organism: Schistocerca americana (assembly GCF_021461395.2). NCBI lineage: Eukaryota > Metazoa > Arthropoda > Insecta > Orthoptera > Acrididae > Schistocerca > Schistocerca americana. The sequence continues at coordinate 695,666,406 of NC_060130.1, forward strand.
TTCACACGAAGATGCTATTATAGCTCGCTCATTGATGCCCATCAGTCCGTGAAGGATCTATAATTCGACGTTTACTTGCAGACGCTTGTATGCTGATCCTATTGTCATGAGCTGGTTCCCTACTTTTAGTTCTATCCCAGCAGCCACGACGTGACATATTGATCGTCTGGTGACAAACCCTCCGCCTAACAAGGATGACAACGCCGCCGCCTGGGCGGCCTTGTCGATCGAGCCTATGTACGACGTAGTCACTCACCTTCAATCGATGGGTTGGTGATAGATGCGCCTCTGTAATGCTGGCGACATCTCTGGCATGCGAGTCTAGAAAGAACTGCCGCTGAATTATTTTGTCAGTAATGCCATAGGCATTCTAATTGAGTTTTCGAAAAATGTTGCTCCCCATATGTCGGCGGCCAGTATGTATTACCCGTTGCCTCTTCCACAACTCCGCTGCAACTGCTATCAGTGCGGCCGCCGTGGTGGATGGTTGCGGTGGTGGGATAGTGGCGCGCGGTTCCGAACTCTGGTCTCCAGTATCCACATTATCAAAATGGTTCAAATGGCTCTGAGCACTATGGGACTCAACTGCTGAGGTCATTAGTCCCCTAGAACTTAGAACTAGTTAAACCTAACTAACCTAAGGAACTCACAAACATCCATGCCCGAGGCAGGATTCGAACCTGCGACCGTAGCGGTCTTGCAGTTCCAGACAGCAGCGCCTTTAACCGCACGGCCACTTCGGCCGGCTATATCCACATTATCGCTGCCGGGTGCAGACCGCAATGAACGGAAATACTTTTATTTCTAGGCTCAGTGTAAGATTCCACGCTTGACTCAGTTGTAGGCTACTGTTTTAGTCCATAGTTTGGTCAGTTTTTATACTATGATGGGCCATTGCTGATTTGGTGGTCTTACGTTATTCATTGTAGTGTCTATGTCCACTGCACCTCTTTTCTATCATGTATACAGTTTTTCCAGTTTGTGCGTTGCCGCGCTGGTAAGGAATTGGGTACATTCCTGGTTTGCGAAGACCTAGATCATAGTTCACTGAGACTGGTAATGTCGTTGTTTTAGGGGGTTGACTGAATACACATTTAAAACTAGGTCACTCGAAGATCCTGCTGATTTTTCTGGAAGTGTTCCCGTCAAACGGGATGCACCCTAGTGGCTTGTGATCTCCTTTTTCTTTCTGCTGTTGTCAAGGAAACCCTTGAATTTGAGGTCGCAAGTTCAATCTTTAGAAAGTGTTGTGTTAACAGTCACGACAGGAAAAATATCAGCTGCTAATGACTCACCATGTGCATCACAGAGGTGACAGAAAATGAGTGTCCGGGAGATGCAGAGATCAACATTCTATGGGGTATTTGTATTAAAGTTCACAAAATGGACCTCGTTGACATTCAAGGCATGTTTAAAACAAATCATTAGCTTGCACGATCAACACCGAATGTAAAATGGCAAGCCACAGTGATCACGTAGGTTTGCACCATCAAGATCCTAGGCGAACTCCTTGGAAGTTACAAACAGTGCAGGACGTTGCGCTAGATATCCACTCTTAAATAATGCCTACAGAATCATATTGGTGTGACGGGGTAACTAGAGCTGATGGAATATGATGTCATGCAACCGAATGTGAAACAGTCTGTGATAGAGCTTATCGTGAAACTGGCTATCCTTTAAGGTGTAGCTAAAGATATTGCCATAACATGTTTTATAGGCATGAAAAAAAGCAAAAATCAAGAGGCTCAATATGTCCAGTGGTTTCATGTGATATTAATTGCAATGTCACACATTTTTCGGAATGGATAGTTTGCTCTGAAGGAGTGTGATTTTTATACGAATGCCTGGATTCAAGCAAAAGCAAGTTATTTTCACCAGCTACTAGCCAAAAGCAGTGCTCATACTGTAGCTGTAGTTCTCTTTTCCCATCTTGCTGTGACGAAAATATGCCGTACTGTCCTTGTAAGACCATGCACAGGAGAAAGAATCTTAGTGAGCAGAGCACCTCTAACTTCTGATGGCACAATTAATAACTTTCCAGCCAATTTAAAATCCAGATTAACATTCGACATAATTATATGTGAATGTGTTAAGGCACTGATATTAGTTGGTCTTGATACAACTCTCTTGGTCCCTCTAACTTCCACGGCAGTGTTGCACTAGTAGTGTGTGATAGGCTCGGAATTTGTGCTGGGAAGCGTGCTCTGATGGCTGAGGCATCAAGTGGGAGATCCGGGTTCGAGTCCCAGTCCGGCAGAATTTTCCACCAGTTGCCACTGATTAATTTCAGTGCCCATGTGCGCCTAACGTCATGGAAAATCTTTGATTATGTATTTGTATGGCCGATGGATCTCACATGTCCGAAAGAACGGACACCACAAATATGTATATATCATGCTGGTCTTTGCTTCGATTTTTCCAGGGCCTTCACCTCGAAATTCTCCATGAACGAATTTCCCACAACCAACGGTGATGGACATCAAGGCAATGTCGTCAATCTGATCATAATAATTAGCATCGAATATGAAGTACGCTAAAGTGCGCACGCGATTCTTAGAATATGTAAATTCTTATTTTTGGGTAGGTAAAGTTACCGATACAAGTATCTACTGGGTGCAGAATGACAGTGGCCCATACAAGAGATATAAAGTGCCACTCCTGATATAGACATCGTATCGCGTATGGCTAACACTAGCAAACAACAAAGTTCTTGGGTTCATGAAAGACGATGATGCAAATGTAGGCCAGTTGTGGGGTATCTTAGCGCAAAGTCTAAAACTGAGTGCGGTGCAGCAGTGATGTGGGATAAGGAGTTGCATCCTGCTACTTCAAGATATTTTGTGCTTGCAGATAACCGTGTGGGACTACGCGTTGCTGAAGCTGGCGCTCTGAACGTGGTGCGGCGTAACGTTCCGAGTATGAGGGGCCTGGCTCCACATTGTGGCTCAATTAAGAATCAGTTTGTCCTTACATGATTAAAAACCCCTGATACATGAGTGCTGTTCAAATTGAGTGGCTGTCTGGAAAGAGGTTGAAGAATACTTCGTACTACATGTAATCAGTGTGCGTGTGCATATCTGTACTTCTATCTAAAGACAAGACGTTGTATAATATTGTTATCAAAAATCTCCAAAAGTTCTTGGTCGATTTACTTCAAACTTTTTACACTTAGCTTTAATAAGCTTTTGGACGGACATAGGTTACCTATTTTTAATGTATACCCTGACGGAAAAAATCTGAACACCAAAAGATAATCAATACAGAGTAACGAAATTTCGGGAATACATTTGTCTAGGTAACGTATTTAAGCGATTAACATTGCAAGATCACAGCTTAACGTGAGAGCGAGATACGCCATTGCAAATGCGAAACACTGGCACACTAGTAACTGGTGTAACCGCCAGAATGTTTAACGGAAGCATGCAAACGTGCACGCATGGTGTTGTGCAGATGCTGCATGTCAGTTTGAGGGATGAAGTTCCATGCCTGTTGCACTTGGCCGTTGTAGCCCGATAATGGCTATGTGCGTTCTATTGGAGACAGGTCTGGTGATCGAGGAGGTCAAGGTAACAAGTTGACACTCCGTACAGCATGTTGGGTTACAAGAGAGGTATGTGGACGAGCGTTATCCTACTGGAAAACACCTCATGCTATGTCGTTCATGAATGGCAGCCGAACAGGTCGAATCACCAGATCGACGAACAGTTTTGCAGTCGGGGTGCGTAGTATAACCACGAGAGTGCTGCTGTCATACGAAATCGCACCCCAGACTATAATTCCAAGTGTAGGTCCAATGCGTCTAGGCCGGAGGCAGGTAGGTTGCAGGCCCTCAACTGGCCTCTTTCTAACCAACACACTGCCTTCACTGGAACCGAGGCAGAAGCAGATTTAATTAAAAAACACAACAAACCTCCATCCTGCCCTTCAACGAGTTCCCGCTTGACACTGCTGAAGTCGCAAAAGGCGGTCGTTCGAGGCCAGTGAAATGTACGCTACAGGGCGTCTGGCTAGGAGCTGTCCTTGTAGTAACGGATTTGTAACTGTTCGTTGTGTCACCACGGTGCCAACTGATGCTCAAATTGCAGCCGCAGATGCCGTGCGATGCCCCAGAGCCATACGCCAAACACGATGGTAGCGCCACGTGGCAGTCCGGAGCCCGGTCTTCTTGCGACTATACATTCCCGTGACCATCGCTGTCAGCAATCATGTACAGTGGCTACATTCCCGCCGAATCTTTCTGCAATATCGCAGAAGGAACATAGAGCGTCTGGTAACTCGTTCAAATTCAGTGAAGTGTTGATAATGGCGACCTTATCACCTTAAAGGCATCTTGACTACTATCAGCTGACCACGTCCAATCGCTAAGGCAACTGACGCTCAAGAAAGCTGCAGCTTGTTTTTAAAGGAAACTGGATTCTCGTCCTCATAAAGGCACTATTAGCGCCACTCTTATGCACCTGACGCGAAACTGGAGTAGGAATCATCTTCCAGATGTAGAAACACGCCTACCAACTGTAGTTTATGTCGCAGAACACCTTCCTGATGTCACGATTTTTTCCTGTCAGTGCAAATGAAGTGGATGGTGGTTAGCAAAATTCTAAGGAAGTTCTGAACCAATTTCTTTCAGATTTTTACGTGATACTCTAATAAACATCCAAACTGACATCATTTATATAAAGGTTAAACATCGTTAGCAAACATGTCGATAAGTTCCTCATAAATGCACCTCAGATTTGGACGAATACAACAAAAAACTAAAAAAAATTCTTGACTGATTTGGTGAGAGTTGTACACGATAGTCTAATAAATGATTGGAAGGACAAAGGACACATATTTTTATTTTATATGATATGCAAATATAAGTATATGTAACATATGTGAAGGAGAAACTGTGTTAGCAAATTTCGTGAAAATTTCTTCACTGGTTTACTTTACATTTTTCACGATACTTTAATAAATATTTGGATGGATATAGGCTATATGCATATATCAAAAAAAGTTTTGCATCACCTCGGCCACGAAAGTTCCGGAACCTGTGTAGAAAATTGGAATAGAGATCAACATAAACATCATTTCCGCCCTTTTTGTTGCCCATGAAACCCACACATTCCATGTGGTACCACCATACAGCGAGACTTTCAGAGGTAGTGGTTCAGATTGCTCTACACACCGGTACCTCTAATACCCAGTAGCACGTGCTCTTGCATTGATGCATGCCTGTATTCGTCGTGGCATATTATCAACAAGTTAATAAAGGCACTATCGGTTCAGATAGTCCACTTCTCAACGGCGATTTGGAGCACATCAGAGTGGTTGGTGGGTCACATCGTCCATAAACCGTCCTTTGCAAACTACCCCAGACATGTTCGTTGAGGTTCATTTCTGGAGAACATGCTGGCCACTCTAGTCAAGCGATGTCGTTATCCTGAAGGAAATCATTCACAAGATGTGCACGATGGGGGCGCGAATTTTCGCCCATGAAGACGAATGTCTCGCCAATATGCTGCCGATATGGTTGCATTATCGGTCGGAGGATGGCATCCACGTATTGTACACCCGATATGACGCCTTCCATGACCACCTGCGCGCAGGCCCCACATAATGCCATCCTAAAACATCAGGGAACCTCCACCTTGCTACACTCCCTGGACACTGTGTCTAAGGCGTTCAGCCTGACCAGGTTGCCGCCAAACACGTCTCCGACGATTGTCTCGATGAAGGCATATGCAACACTCATCGGTGAAGAGAACGTGATGCCAAGCCTGAGCACTCCATCCGGCATGTTGTTGGGCTCATCTGTATCGTGCTGCATGGTGGCGTGGCTGCAAAGATGGACTTCGCCATGGACGGCAGGAGTGAAGTTGCGCATCATGCAGCCTACTGCGCACAGTTTGGGTCGTAACACGACGTCCTGTGACTGCACTAGAAGCATTTTTCAACGGGGTGGCGTTGCTGCAGGGTTCCTCCAAGACATAAACCGTAGTTAGTGGTCATCCACTGCAGTAGTAGCCCTTGGCCGGCATAAGCGAGGCATGTCATCGACAGCTCCTGTCTCTCTGTATCTCCCCCATGTCCGAATAACAGCGCTTTGGTTCACTCCGAGACGCCTGGACGCTTCCCTTTTTGAGAGCCCTTCCTGGCACAAAGTACAGTACCATTGCGGGCGTGGTCGAACAGCGGTATTGACCGTCCAGGCAGGGTTGAAATACAGACAACACGAGCCGTGTCCCTGTTTCCTGATGGAGTGACTGGAACTAATCGGCTGTCGGATTCCCTCGGCCTAATAGGCGCTGATCAAAGGGACTGTGTTTACATCTACATCTACACTTATACTCCGCAAGCCACCCAAAGGTGTGTGGCGGAGGGCATTTTACATGCCACTGTCATTACCTCCCTTTTCTGTTCCAGTCGCGTATGGTTCGCGGGAAGAACGACTGTCTGAAAGCCTCCGTGCGCGCTCTAATCTCTCTAATTTTACATTCGTGATCTCCTCGGGAGGTATAAGTAGGGGGAAGCAATATATTCGATACCTCATCCAGAAAAACACCCTTTCGAAACCTGGCGAGCAATCTACACCGCGATGCAGAGCGCCTCTCTTGCAGAGTCTGCCACTTGAGTTTATTAAACATCTCCGTAACGCTATCACGGTTACCAAATAACCCTGTGACGAAACGCGCCGCTCTTCTTTGGATCTTCACTATCTCCTCCGTCAAACCGATCTGGTACGGATCCCACACTGATGAGCAATACTCAAGTATAGGTCGAACGAAAGTTTTGTAAGCCACCTCCTTTGTTGATGGACTACATTTTCTAAGCACTCCTCAATGAATCTCAACCTGGTACCCGCCTTACCAACAAGTAATTTTATATGATCATTCCACTTCAAATCGTTCCGCACGCATACTCCCAGATATTTTACAGAAGTAACTGCTACCAGTGTTTGTTCCGCTATCATATAATCATACAATAAAGGATCCTTCTTTCTATGTATTCGCAATACATTACATTTGTCTATGTTAAGGGACAGTTGCCACTCCCTGCACCAAGTGCCTATCCGCTGCAGATCTTCCTGCATTTCGCTGCAATTTTCTAATGCTGCAACTTCTCTGTATACTACAGCACCATCCGCGAATAGCCGCATGGAACTTCCGACACTATATACTAGGTCATTTACATATATTGTGAAAAGCAATGGTCCCATAACACTCCCCTGTGGCACGCCAGAGGTTACTTTAACGTCTGTAGACGTCTCTCCATTGAGAACAACATGCTGTGTTCTGTTTGCTAAAAACTCTTCAATCCAGCCACACAGCTGGTCTGATATTCCGTAGGCTCTTACTTTGTTTATCAGGCGACAGTGCGGAACTGTCTCGAACGCCTTCCGGAAGTCAAGAAAAATAGCATCTACCTGGGAGCTTGTATCTAATATTTTCTGGGTCTCATGAACAAATAAAGCGAGTTGGGTCTCACACGATCGCTGTTTCCGGAATCCATGTTGATTCCTACATAGTAGATTCTGGGTTTCCAAAAACGACATGATACTCGAGCAAAAAACATGTGCTAAAATTCTACAACAATATATTATATCCACAGTCAACATCTATCTTCAGGAGTCCTGGGAACCGGGGTGGTGCAAAAGTTTTTTTCATGTGTGTATTTTTAATGTAGAGACATGTGTATATAAAAGATAAACATTGTTGCGAAAAATATCGAGAAGTTTCTTTACTGGGTTACTTCGAGACAGACTGTCGTTTTTACTTCCATTTATTTATTTATGCATTTATTTTATAAAAACAAATGGAAAATTTTTCTTTTAAAATCGAGTGCGAGAAAGAAATTGTTGTACTTTGGTGTGCTGTGAAAATGTGCAGTTTCGCCGGCCGAAGTGGCCGTGCGGTTAAAGGCGCTGCAGTCTGGAACCGCAAGACCGCTACGGTCGCAGGTTCGAATCCTGCCTCGGGCATGGATGTTTGTCATGTCCTTAGGTTAGTTAGGTTTAACTAGTTCTAAGTTCTAGGGGACTAATGACCTCAGCAGTTGAGTCCCATAGTGCTCAGAGCCATTTGAACCATTTTTTTTGTGCAGTTTCATTTTCTTTATCACAGTCACTTCTAACTCCTATAGCAGAGCATTTAAATCATTACACAAATTGTATTTTCGTTCTGCTTGTGTATAATTTTAAACAAGAACAGTATACGCAACAATGTGCTGCTTTTTCTTCCTCGCAGTCAATTTTAACAAACAAAAAGTAAATTGTGTTTATGGCTTATCGGCTTAGAATACCGTAAACCGTGTATACTTTGACCGATTTTCAGATTAATATGTGATTAACACGACTGTTTTTAATTTCTGTGATATTTATGTTGATGAACATAGGGGCTTGTCTGAAAGGATTTCACATTAGTTAGTATAATGCATCTCTAAAATGCAGAGAAAGTAATGGAAAATCAAAAAGGTGGTCAAAGTTAGCATGGAATTGGAGATAAATTGATTGGCCTATACTTCCACCACAACTGTCAACTATCTATCTACTTTTGGGCAATATTTCAAAAACAGAACGAAAATTTGAACACCCAGAAATAAATATATTGATCTAAAATTTCCTTAAGTGGTTTATTAAGCCCCATAAAGGAATGAAACAAGATATTACGGTACATAAATTAGATACTGTAGTCCATCATCAAAATGTAAATATAAAGAAAGAAACTAAGATGGAGTACCACACACATAGCTCAAAATTTAGCTAAGCTAATACCTTCAGTTTCTTCCATCTTAAACCTAAATCCTCTTTCAAAACATCTGTTACAATTAGAATTAAGGTTTTCTGTTTTTCATTTATCCAGACAACACAAGGTAATTGTGAACAAACAAACGTCAATCCTAGTCTCCATTTATATTTGACGTAATATGCTGTACCTGAATCACTCCCTGAACCACAACACCTAGCAATTTGAGCAGTAAATGACTGACATTTGGTTTTCTTACTTGTATGCACATAAACGATTACTAATGATCCTTAATATACACACATCAAAGAAAGTTTTGAATCATCACGGTTCCCAGAACTCCTGAAGATAGACGTTGACTGTGGATATTGTATGACAAACACAGTTCCTTTGATTGTTCAGAGGTCTCACTAATCCCACCCAGAGATGCAAATAACGATGCATGAGCAGCGCCTATTAGACGGAAAGGCCCGACAGCCGATCATTTCTAGTCATTCCACCAGGAAGGAGGTACACGGCTCGTGTTGTCTGTATTTCAACCATGCCTAGACGGTCAGTACCACGGTTCGAACCCATCCGCATTTTTGCTTTGTGCCAGGAAAGGCTCTCAGCGAGGGAAGTGTCCAGGCGTCTCTGAGTGAACCAAAGCGATATTGTATGGACATGGAGGAGATACAGAGAGACAGGAGCTGTCGATGACATGCCTCGCTTATGCCGCCCAAGGGCTACTACTGCAGTGGATGACCGCTAACCACGGTTTATGTCTTGGAGGAACCCTGCAGCAACGCCACCCCGTTGAAAAATGCTTTTCGTGCAGTCACAGGACGTCGTGTTACGACCCAAACTGTGCGCAGTAGGCTGCATGATGCGCAACTTCACTCCTGCCGTACATGGCGAGGTCCATCTTTGCAGCCACGCCACCATGCAGCACAATACAGATGAGCCCAACAACATGCCGGATGGAGTGCTCAGGCTTGGCATTACGTTCTCTTCACCGATGAGTGTTGCATATGCCTTCATCGAGACAATCTTCGGAGACGTGTTTGGCGGCAACCTGGTCAGGCGGAACGCCTTAGACACACTGTCTAGCGAGTGCAGCAAGGTGGAAGCTCCCTGATGTTTTGGGGTGGCACTATGTGGGGCCGACGTACGCCGCTGGTGGTCATGGAAGGCGCCGTATCGGCTGTACGATACGTGAATGCCATCCTCCGACAGATAGTTCAACCATACCGGTAGCGTATTGGCGAGGTGTTGATCTTCATGGACGACAATTCGCGCCCCCATTGTCCACATTTTGTGAATGACTTCCTTCAGGATAACGAAATCGCTCGTTCAAAAATGGTTCAAATGGCTCTGAGGACTATGCGACTTAACTTCTGAGGTCATCAGTCGCCTAGAACTTAGAACTAATTAAACTTAACTAACCTAAGGACATCACACACATCCATGCCCGAGGCAGGATTCGAACCTGCGATCGGAGCGGTGGCTCGGCTCCAGACTGTAGCGCCTAGAACCGCACGGCCACTCCGGCCGTCGAAATCGCTCGACTAGAGTGGCCAGCATGTTCTCCAGACACGAACCCTATCGGACATGCCTGACATAGATTGAAAAGGGCTGTTTATGGACGACGTGACCCACCAACCACTCTGAGGGACCTACCCCGAATCGCCGTTGAGGAGTGGGACAATTTGGACCAAGAGTGCCATGATGAACTTGTAGATAGTATGCCACGACGAATACAGGCATGCATGAATACAAGAGGACATGCTACTGGGTATTAGTGATACCGGTGTGTGCTTCAATCTGGACCACCACCTCTGGAAGTCTTGCTGTATGGTGGTACAACATACAATGTGTGGTCTTCATGGGCAATAAATAGGGTGGAAATGGTGCTTATGTTGATCTCTATTCCAATTTTCTGTACAGGTTCCGGAACCCTCGGAGGAGAGGTGATGCAAAACTTTTTTTGATGTGTGTATGAATTTTTTAGTTCTACACTGTCATTGGCATTAACACTGTTTAGTAAATTTTGTATCCCTAACCGAGAGGTACCAATGATCAGTGGTCAAAGGAACCCCGAAACAGAGAAATCATGCACATGACCCCAGAAATCCTAATGTAGAGGCAGATTCATACATCTGAATAAAAAATTAATCAATAGGCTGTTTTAAGAATTAATCGAGTAACATGCATGACATTGTTGAAAACATCGATCGTTTTGCAGGTAAATGACATCGGTGGAATTTAAACAATCTTATTTTAACACATTTTTTCTTATACAATTATCAGTCACAACAGGTTCGCCAACTGTTGCGCAAGAAAGTTGGCACTACATACGCCATTTAGCGTGTACTGCTGGGACTTTACCATCAAACAGTATATACTAAACATTAAACTGGGAGCTGGAAGAGGGCGATGAAACGTTTGGTGTGTGAGTGTCAAAGTAACCATTGCACTGAAAGTATACACGGCTTACGGTATCACTAAGGAATCTTAACTGCCCGAAACATTGTAATCATATCCATTTGCAGATTAAAAATAAGTGAAATATTGTCATTGAAGCTATAATCCTCACAGATACTGCAGCTGCAGAGGTCTCTCTCATATTCCTTATACGAATGATTCCAACTGATTTACCCATTCATTTTAACCGACTTCAATTCCAAATCAGATTTTTGTTTGAAATGACAAAAAACAATGCTCAACTTCAGAGAGAGAACAAAAGAAGTGATAGCTAGAGGGAGGGGGGAGGAAATGGACATAGAGAAGGGGAAGGAGGAGATGCGTAGAGAGAGGGGAAGAGGAGATGGATGGAGAGAGGTGGTGGGGGATAACGGACAAAGAGATGGGGCATGAGGAGGTGGACAAAGAGTAGGGGGAGGAGGATATGAGCAAAGAGGGAAGAGAAGGAACATAGAATATATATCCAATTTTTCTCACGTTTTTAGTAACTGCAAAGCATTGCCAGACCGCTAGCACAACAACAAAACAGATTAGAAAACAATAGCGAATACTGAATATATGTGGTCTGAAACTGAACATCAGCAGGCTAGTAAACATAAGGATTGCTGATAAAGCACACTCCAAGATACTTCTTAAGAAGCAAAGTGATATTTTTGTTAGCTCGTTGTTTCACTGGCCAAAAGCCTGCCTATAGTCCCAAGGTACAGGGTTCGATCGCCATTCTGTCCTACGACTTTTCCCCCAGCTATTGCTTCTTCTCCTCTGGCAAAGACTGTTAATATGCGAAACTGAAAGTGGTACTGTGCTGTGGAGTCCAAGCTAAATTGAATGTCTCTCTATAAGTGGATGGGTAAGTCAGTTCAAACGATGGTGGAAGGGAAAAACATGCCGCCTCTATTAGCACCATGACTAGTAATGCACGGTGTCGTTCAAACCGAATTTCCTGTCCAGATAGCTTTAGTAACAATATGTATTTCTATCTTAAGATTTTCCTGCGGCGTACTGTGATAGTAGCAGAATCCTTTTTATGTATGTATTTTTTTTTTCAGTCATCATCTTCTGAGACAGCAAGTGGCGTATGTATGTATCTGCGCGTGTTTTTCATGAGATAATGAAAGAGAGACTGTGCGGCTGGTCCCGGCGGAGGTTCGAGTCCTCCCTCGGACATGGGTGTGTGTGTTTGTCCTTAGGATAATTTAGGTTATTTAGTGTGTAAGCTTAGGGACTGATGAGCTTAGCAGTTAAGTCCCATAAGATTTCATACACATTTGAACATTTGAAGGAAAGAGACGTTGCCTTGAGTAGTGTAGCTAGATGAATTCTGATGCAGTCTTCAATGTCGCCAGATATTCCCCTTAGCCCTTCCCTGCCCGCTGCAATATCATCAACGATGTCATGCTAACTTGCCAGATTTCTCCCACCCCTCTGACGTAGACCAGTTGCACAAGGTGTAAAATAGTGAGAACAACAAGAATGGCAGGAAATTCAATTTAGCCAGCGTTTTCCTCCCATTCTGTGGCGTCACCGTTGAAGTATGGCAGTTATCTCAAGTGTTAATCAGCCAGAAATTTAAAAATTTAAGATGAGACATTTTCATTTTACAAAATTGTTAAGGCTCTCATAGCCACTTGTTGACAAGTTGCCTGTTGGCTTTTGTCTCGGATTCTTCGGCCGATGATTGTTTGATGATTTTCCTGACGTTTCGCTAGCGCGTGTGGTTGCCATTCTCAAAGCTTCACCATCCCTTGCTGGTGGTGTACTGGAGTCGAGCTCGCAGTTGCAGATTATATGTACTTGTGGCACCTGCACCTAAGGCCTTTTCCGTGGTTATTGCTTCTGCAGTTCTCCCCTTACCACCTGGAACGGTCGATTGCTGCAGGATGAGAATCCAGGAACTGTTCACCTTGAGGATTTCTTCTGTTGTTGAATCTAATGTCATGTTTCTGTATTTCTATGGCACCCCTGAACAAGCAAGAACCTCCATGTTAGCGAATTTTACTACGTGGTCACTCTCACACAGTGTGTGCTCTGCCATAGCCAATTTCTCCACCTGCCCCAACCGGCAATGCCGCTTATTTTCGTTGATGCAGGTATTAATTGAACATCCAAAGTATTTCAGAATAGGCTTTCCCAGATGAACATGGTATGCAGTATATTTCCTACAATGCAAGTGGGTCCCTTTATACCTTAGGTGATCTGAGACACTCTTTGATCTTCTTTGTCGGTTTATAAACAGTCTCTACGCCTTGGCGCACAATGTACACCGCTTCTGTCTGTCACTCGAGGAATATGTGGCAGAAAGGCTGTACCTGACATTTCTTTTTCTGATGTGTCACTTTGGCAAGTGTTTGTTTCTGTGACACTTCTTCTGTAACTGGTGGAGCACCCATTGCACCTCCGAACGCTGTTTTCGATGTTGCATCTCGGATCTGAGATGCTGCGGCTCACATCTTCGTCTAGCTCGCGTAACGAGTGTATTAATAATGCCTCTTTTCTGGCTCAGGTGGTGATTTGACAGTTTGTGCGGTTACCGGTTCGTGTGTGTCAGTTATCGATACATGTTGAGCCCCAGGTTTTCACCATCCCTCGTGACCAACACGTCTGTTGGCCCTTTTCTCCGTCCATAGCAAATTTTATGTTGGCATGGAGACTGTTCAGGTGTCTTATGCAGTCACTTGCCTGTTGCTGAACATCGTTCCAGACAACGAAGGTATCATCGAGATGTCTTTGCTAATACCAAAGCGACCATTCGGACGCCTCCTTGTGAAAGAGCTAAGGAAATACGTACTTAGAACCCCAGCACACAGTGCCAAGCAAAACTACAGGCCTGCAATCTGAAGAAAGAAGTGTTAAACCGTCTTAAATGAACACCGAAGATTATGAGCAGAAGACCGGGGACCTATTAGATCCGACGATGTAGTGAAAACTAAGTTCAGATCCGACGCAGCGGATCACATGGAATGCGAATCGATTGATCAAGGCGTCTTCTCTGTCGGCAGACATACAGAGCAATCTGCACAACACAGAAGCCATAACAGTTTGGCTGTATGAGTTACCAAAGATCCACAGGAATAATATATTTCATTAACAGTGATTGGTAGTGCTTCCGTCTCGCCGACGTATAAACTGGTTAAGCACTAGGACTCTCTGCTCCAACCGCACGTCAGGAAGACTGACACATACTTAAAGTATTCAGAACATTTCATTGAGAAGCTAAAGAAACTGAAACTTGAACCAAACGACATCCTATTCAGTTCCAATGTTGTTTCTTTGTTTAAAAAATCGCAGTTAGTGATTTTCTCGAGTATACCTGTTCCACTTTCCTGTAAGACATCACCAAACTCTTTAATGCATCTCTCACCATGAGCTACACTCCTGGAAATTGAAATAAGAACACCGTGAATTCATTGCCCCAGGAAGGGGAAACTTTATTGACACATTCCTGGGGTCAGATACATCACATGATCACACTGACAGAACCACAGGCACATAGACACAGGCAACAGAGCATGCACAATGTCGGCACTAGTACAGTGTATATCCACCTTTCGCAGCAATGCAGGCTGCTATTCTCCCATGGAGACGATCGTAGAGATGCTGGATGTAGTCCTGTGGAACGGCTTGCCATGCCATTTCCACCTGGCGCCTCAGTTGGACCAGCGTTCGTGCTGGACGTGCAGACCGCGTGAGACGACGCTTCATCCAGTCCCAAACATGCTCGATGGGGGACAGATCTGGAGATCTTGCTGGCCAGGGTAGTTGACTTACACCTTCTAGAGCACGTTGGGTGGCACGGGATACATGCGGACGTGCATTGTCCTGTTGGAACAGCAAGTTCCCTTGCCGGTCTAGGAATGGTAGAACGATGGGTTCGATGACGGTTTGGATGTACCGTGCACTATTCAGTGTCCCCTCGACGATCACCAGTGGTGTACGGCCAGTGTAGGAGATCGCTCCCCACACCATGATGCCGGGTGTTGGCCCTGTGTGCCTCGGTCGTATGCAGTCCTGATTGTGGCGCTCACCTGCACGGCGCCAAACACGCATACGACCATCATTGGCACCAAGGCAGAAGCGACTCTCATCGCTGAAGACGACACGTCTCCATTCGTCCCTCCATTCACGCCTGTCGCGACACCACTGGAGGCTGGCTGCACGATGTTGGGGCGTGAGCGGAAGACGGCCTAACGGTGTGCGGGACCGTAGCCCAGCTTCATGGAGACGGTTGCGAATGGTCCTCGCCGATACCCCAGGAGCAACAGTGTCCCTAATTTGCTGGGAAATGGCGGTGCGGTCCCCTACGGCACTGCGTAGGATCCTACGGTCTTGGCGTGCATCCGTGCGTCGCTGCTGTCCGGTCCCAAGTCGACGGGCACGTGCACCTTCCGCCGACCACTGGCGACAACATCGATGTACTGTGGAGACCTCACGCCCCATGTGTTGAGCAATTCGGCGGTACGTCCACCCGGCCTCCCGCATGCCCACTATACGCCCTCGCTCAAAGTCCGTCAACTGCACATACGGTTCACGTCCACGCTGTCGCGGCATGCTACCAGTGTTAAAGACTACGATGGAGCTCCGTATGCCACGGCAAACTGGATAACACTGACGGCGGCGGTGCATGAATGCTGCGCAGCTAGCGCCATTCGACGGCCAACACCGCGGTTCCTGGTGTGTCCGCTGTGCCGTGCGTGTGATCATTGCTTGTACAGCCCTCTCACAGTGTCCGGAGCAAGTATGGTGGGTCTGACACACCGGTGTCAATGTGTTCTTTTTTCCATTTCCAGGAGTGTATTTCACGTGGAATGGCAACTTCTACGAACAGCAGGAAGGTGTCGCCATGGGTATCCTACTTAGTACTATGATGGCCAGCTTCTTCATGGAACATTTCGAAACACAGACGCTAGACTTGACACCTTATAAACCTACAGATACATCGACGATACCTGCGTTGTGTGGAACTATGGAGAAGAACAGCTAAGTGACTTACTAAGATACCTCAGGAGTCTCTACGCCACCAAGGAGGTAGAAAAGGGCAACAACTACCCTTTCTAGATGTGCTGGTCACGACTAGTGGTGGAAACGTGGGACACAGCGTGTATCGATAACAGACAGACACTGACCGATAGCTGCAAAAACTGTCATATCACTACCCAAGCCAGAAAAGAGGCATCATTAATACACTCTTAACGCGAGCGAGGCGAATACATGAGCCGCAGCACCTCAGGCGCGAAATGCAACTCCTGGAAGGCGTTCTGAAGAACACTGTGTAATCTACCAGTTACATAAGAAGTGTCACAGACTCCAACACTCGGTGAACTGATACTTGGGAAAAAGAAATGTCGGGTACGGACTTTCTGCCATACATTCCTAGAATAACGGACAGAACCGGCCATATATTGTGTAAACAAGGCGTAAAGACTATTTATAAACGTCGAAGAAGATCTAAGACTGTCTCAGATCAGCAAAGTAAAAAAAGGACTCACTGTCAATGTTGGGAATATACTGCATACTTGAGCGGTGCATCTGCGTGGCGTATCCGCGTGGCCCGCACACGCCAGTGGTGTGCGCGTGAGAGCGCTCATACGCTTAGCGAATGAAGTGGACGAAGATTATCTACGTTACTGACAGCCGCGTGCGCGCATGTATGTGTGGCTGGCATAGCCGCGTGAGCCACACGGATTTCACGCGCCTGCACTCACTGGCACACAGGCTGTGAATTTGCAGTGTGCGCATGCGCTATGCACTTTGCTTAGCATCAGACTTTGGAGAAAATTTTTGCGAATCACGAATAACAAATACAGATATAAATTACTATTCTCTAATTGTGAATAACAAATATTATTCGAAACATTATTCACTTACATAAATAAAAAAAACTGTGAGTAAAAAGTGTTAAGAATAATAGATAACTCTGAAATCTGATTGTATTTTAGTTCCACTTCTTTGTCATTTATTGAACGAATGTACTTTTTGCTTCTTTTAAATTAGTTTTCAGAACAGCTCTTTTTTTGAAATGACTCGTCAGAAACTTCACTTGATTTTCGGAGATTTACCGTTGTGACACCAAATAAAATACGTTCTACACATACAATGCACTCCTGAATTCATCTCTAATCATGACTTCGATGTATGACTTTCACCTTTGGCAAATAATTAGTTGTGATTCCACTTTAACTTCACTTCTCAAATCACATTCCAAATATTTTTTTTTTTTTTTTTTTTTTTACGTCATAGCGTCATTCGAATCTCGTGACCCGATTTCTTTGACATTTCTTTGTGTATTATAAGTCTAAAGTTTGTTGTAAGCCTCCCTCGGTCGTGGACAGCAATAGAGGTGAACTACTTGATTTTAAATCGTGGGTAAGACTTTGTTGCAAAAGCTACAGTGGGTATAGGAAGGCGAAAAACATCTTCCAATAGTTTCATGAAACTTTCACGATACACAAGCTGCAAGTGTCCTACATTATTACGAACTCTTTCATATACTTGAACCCAGTGTCTCTTCCGAAATTTTTGAATCTCAAAGCTCTACGCAACTGCATAAACAGACGTCGGATCGAAAGGCTATCCATATTCTAACGGCAAGCTCACTCATAGTTAATCCTAAGAAACTTTGGATGACTCTAGACGTACAGTAGCATTCCATAAACGTTTTAGGAGACTTCAGATTAAAAACGTCTGGTAATGTTAATCGTTAGGAGCCACTGAGTTCTTGCTTGTTTCGCCCATTACGTAGGACTACATCAACGAATTGTGATGATAATGACGTTTGGCTTATGTGGCGCTCAACTGAGCGGTTATCAACACCCGTACAAATTTCCAATCTTTACTCAGTACAACCTAAACAATTCCTGTTCTGGACGGACGTACAATATGTCTTCAAAATTACAACCATCTCTTTCTGGCACTTTATTTTGTAAAACTCAGCCTGCATTTATTATGGCAGTTGCAAATTCATCTCCAACATCCTTTGGACCATTAAAAATTCTCCGTTCCCCATTTATTTGCCAGAGTGTATTCCATAAAACGCCTAGTGAGAGACAGTCGGTTTTTAAAGGTTCTTGTATTGTTTCTTACACTCCCTTCTCCGTAATGAAATTTTCATATCTACCAAATGACTCGTCTCCGACAATGACGGACGACTGCTGATGGCACCCACCCATAAGCACGTTTATGTTTCAATTGTTACGCTGTAAACCAAGTAAAGCTGTGCTCAACTTGAAGGATGATTTCAGCACTGCCGCGATTTACTAGACATGGTGGTGTGCCCCTGGCTTCCTCCCACCTCTGAACAGATACAGTCTGTTAGTGGAGGATGTACATTTCAACACGTACTCCGAAATACTGTGCAATTTCGCTTGGCGTTAGTGTCATTGTTATAGGTGATAAAAGCAGAAAGAATAGAGCAAAATCGTAGGACCAACTGATGCTCTGAAGTCTGGAACTTAAGACATTGAGCTACAAAGGCTCATTTCTGGAAAAACAATTAATAAGTTATTTATAAAACAGAAACTGCACTGAGCCAAGGGGACAAATACTAATTCTGTTCAAGAAGTAAACAAAAGAAAATACAGTGGCATTATACAGTGGCGGTCAAAATAATAGAGCCACCTGGCAAAGGTTTGGAATAAAGTGCACATTTATTACTTGACATGTTTGAACTATGATGGAAACCATTACAACCGAGTCACATTGTACTATAGTCAGTTATATCGATAACACAACACAAAATAATCAGTAATAATCGATAATATTCAAAAGAATACCAGACCACAGGGTCAAAAAAATAGAGCCAATTGAAACAAATATATTGTACTTGATCTCAGTCTTATGAAACGTACAGGAACAGTCTTTTTTGCATAGGACTGCATTAGTACTTCGTGGGGTAACCCTTATTTTTGAGGATTGCCCTGCACCTCTTACCCATAGAGTCTACTAAACGCCTGCATTCGTCACTACTGATCGCATACCAGGCTTTCTGGGTTTCTTCCCACAGTTTTTCTGACGATGTAGCTTTTGAGCGGTCAATTCTCTTGTCTAAGATCTCCCATAAGTTCTCAATGGGTGATGCGTCAGGGGACTGAGGTGGCCACTCTAATACTTCGATATTGTGCTCTTGAACAAACTGCCTTATGATCCTTGCAGTATGCTTTGGATCGTTATCGTGCTGAAATTTCCATTTCAGCGGCATTTCCTCTTCAGCATAAGGCAGCATCACATTTGCCAAGATGTCTTTGTACATTTCTGCGTTCATTATGCCGTTGATACGGTGTATTGGACCAATGCCGTACCACGAAAAACATCCCCATACCATAACACTTCCGCCACCGTATTTCACAGTTTTTAAAGTGTACTTGGGATTAAATTCCTGGTTTGGTGGGCGGCGCACATAGACTTTTCCGTCTGAGGCAAACCTATTAAACTTGGATTCATCGGACCAAAGGATGTTCCTCCACCAAGTATTAGGTTTTTGTTCATTTCTCCGGGCAAAGGCTAACCTTTTCCGAACATTAGCTTGTGAAACATGTGGCTTCTTTCTTGCAATGCGCCCATTCAATTTTGCAGATCTCAGTCGTCTTTGAATCGTTGAGGGTGATGGTTGAACATCATGTTCGTCGCTAAACAAAATGGCTTTCAGTCGTGGTGTTGACAAAAATAGGTCTTTCTTCACTTCCCTAGTGATGAGTCTGTCTACGCGAGGAGTAGTTACACGAGGTCGCCCCCTGTTCTCCACCTGCGGCTTTGTTTGTTTTGACCGTCTCATGGCGTTCTGGACTCGTTTTCGCGAAACGTGCAAGACATTGGCTATTTTATTCATGGACATCCCACTTTTGAACATCCGGAACATTACTATACGCTCATCTTCACTGGTATGCTTTGCTCTGCCCATCTAGACGAATGTAAACAAAACCACACGTCAATTTACATACAAAACAACTGCATAAAAATCAATTTAAAGGCACATGTGTAAAGCGGCTCTATTATTTTGACCCATAAGATTCTTACCTTTATGCCTCTTTTCACACGTCTAGCTCAAACGCTTCCTTTCGGACGACTAAAGATAGCAGCAACGTCTTCCCTGATGTTGTCTACAAGGGACTGACAACACGGCACTCGTGGCGATTTCGCGAACTAATAGATATCCTAGTTCTTAATCTCGTCAGTAGAGGTGGCTCTATTATTTCGACCGCCACTGTATATTACTAATTATTTAATTTACAGATTATTTATTAGCAAATAAATTTGTTTAAATGATCTACTTACTCAAATAATTATCCACATAGAAATCTATTTGAATAATACCTATCTCTTTTCGCCACTACACCTTACGTTTCCTTTCTCTTTCTGTTCTTATATTCATATTACCAAATGTAACTAGTCCTACTAGTTTAATTGCTCGATGTACTCCCTAAAACCTGCGGTGTAACTGAGTTGAAGTTTGGTTTTTAATTATAAACAAAGTTGACAACTATCGTGTGTTTCTACACTGTCAACGTAAATCTTTAATTTGTCCCGTTCAACATATGTTTACCGAGCGAGGTGGCGCAGTGGTTAGACACTGGACTCGCATTCGGGAGGACGACGGTTCGATCCTGCGTCCGGCCATCCTGATTTAGGTTTTCCGTGATTTCCCTAAATCACTCCAGCAAATGCCGGGATGGTTCCTCTGAAAGGGCACGGCCGACTTCCTTCCGCGTCCTTCCCTAATCCGATGAGACCGATGACCTTGCTGTCTGGTCTCCTTCCCCAAACTACCCAACCCCAAAATATGTTTAAATGTCAGTGCGATTTTAGCAGCTAACTGAAAGTGAGCATTTATTCATCAGTTATTATGTCATGGGAATATACACTTCCACAACTGAAACAATGACCTTCAATAACATTCAATAGTCGGTTATCACTTTAATTTTTATTATACAGTGATAACACATGATCAGTCTCAGGCATGCAGCACACACCTTTTCCATACAAAACATGGAAAATTGACAGATAAAAAGATATTGTAATTCTCAATGCGTTTCAACGTTTGCTGGGCCTATTAGTGCCGCTGCGTTGTGTCGAGGCTGTATAGGTAGAGTCTACGTTTCCTTACCAGTGTGGCAAGCCCCCGCGGCTGTTGCCCGTGATTCCGTGAGTGAGCACCACTTGTTACCGAAAGAGTGAACTGCCAGCCACGAGCTTCGGCATGCGCATGCATAGCAAGTGATGTAGACAATCGCTACTCACGTGAATTCGCCAGGCGGATGTATTGTGGTACTGCACGTTGGAAAGAGAGGAAGATTCATCAATACCGGAGTCAAAGAACATAAGTACCATTGCTGGTTTAGGCAGGTGGAGAAATTGGCTGTGGTGTAGCATGCGCTGTTTGAGGCCGACCACACAGTGAAATTCGCCAACACATAAGTTCTTGTTGCAGAGAAGAGCTATCACATCCGCTTGTTGAGGGATGCAAGAGAAAGGCATGAACATGACAATACCTTTAGCAAGAAAGAAGAAATCCTTATACTGAATTGATCCTTGATTCCCATCCTGCAGCGATTGATTGTTCCAGGTAGAAAGGGGAGAACCACAGTGGTAATGACCACGGAAAAGCCTTTGGATGTAGGCGCACCAGGTACATATAATCTGCAGCCGCGTGCACGATTACAGTCCGCCACCAGCAATGGACGGTAAAGCTTTGGGAATGGCAGCCACACGTGCTGGCGGTACGTTAGAAAAATAATCAAACAAATTTCGACCGAAGAATCCGAGACATAAACTAAGAGCAATTGATAATTGTCGTACTGGTTTAAAATGTACTATAGCAGAGCAGATGACACAGCCACAGCTCTATGACGTTAGACTCCAAGATGGCAGTTAAAGATGGTAGGTCAGGGGATACTTGCTAAGATATATGATGTCAGAATCCAAGATGGCAGACTTGTGGACAATGGCACAGCCCTATGAACTCGGACGAGCATATACTGGAGAAGAATGAATGGTTGTCAGATTTTCCTACTCACTGGCTCTGTCTGCTTGGTTGCAGGCTCACTTGTGTTAAGAATTGCAGGAAACTCTAAGGTCTTTGATCTTCCCCACTCTTATACCGTTACAATTCACTTACCCTAAATTTAAAATGTTGCTATCCAAGCTGACCACGTCAGAGTATAAACAATTGTCACCGCAACTCTGAAGCTGACCTGCTCTAATTTTAAAATGGTGAGAAATGCACTTTTCCTAGTGTTAAAATGATGTGAAGCGCTCTGATTGTCAGAACTGGACCACTTGTCGTAACTAAAAATTACTGTGTAGCTTACTGATGAATCCCGTATTGTTGTCAAACAATTGCCACTGTCAAGTGCGCATAGTAGGATATAAATGAGAGAGATCTCCATTTGCATTTTATTTTTGTAAACATTGCACTTAATCGAGTCCCTCCTTCCCACACTGAACAAAAATCATGTTGTGTGGACGATCTGGGCTTTACCATATGGTACTTTCAAATGGCTCTCAGCACTATGGGACTTAACTTCTGAGGTCATCAGTCCCCTAGAACTTAGAACTACTTAAACCTAACTAACCTAAGGACATCACACACATCCATGCCCGAGGCAGCATTCGAACCTGCGACCGTAGTGATCGTGCGGTTCCAGACTGAAGCGCGTAGAACCGCTCGACCTATCCGGCCGGCTACGGTACTTCACCCAGACGCCCTGACTGAGTGATCCTGCATGTACGTGCACCATCAGTGCATGGACTTGATGGCTCCACATCATGCAGTTGTTCGATGCAGGCTGGGTACCTCACCTTGCGACATTATTTTACACTTAAACAAGGTCCTATTTTAGAATTACACGGTTTCCCGTCTCATAGTTGTTTGTAATGCATTACATTCAAATGTATTTCTAAGGGCTTAATCTCACTTCAGTTTTAGAACTGAGTGGCGAGTTATTTTTCAGCGCAAATTGATATGACCATTACAGCCATGCACCAACAGACCATTGTGTGCTTGCTACGGCTATGAATCAGATGCCACTCTCCAGAGTATGGGAGACTTGCAGCGCTATATCTCATGGGGAAAGGACTAAGGATTTGCGAAAGGTTCGTAAACAATCGGAGATGAGTTTTATGTCTATCTGCGTGTACAGTATGCTAGTGGACGGGCGCAGCTGGGCAGAGAGGGTGGGGAAGAGGAGATGAATAGAGGGAGGAGGAGGAGGAGATGTGTGCAGTATATGTGACATGCGTGTACATGGTTGAATTCATGTGTAAAAATTTAGTATATACAGGTTGTTACAAAACAATACCGACAAACTTGGTGAGGTTGTCAGAGGTGTTTTGAGATACAAATTGAGGATAGTAACCATTTTATGGGAACGACACTACAGAGCGTCGAGGCTACAGTGGCTGGATCCTGCCGCTAGGCTACCCCTTCGGAAATGCCGGCCGCGGTGGTCTAGCGGTTCTAGGCGCTCAGTCTGGAGCCGCGCGACTGCTACGGTCGCAGGTTCGAATCCTGTCTCGGGCATGGATGTGTGTGATGTCCTTAGGTTAGTTAGGTTTAACTAGTTCTAAGTTCTAGGGGACTGATGACCATAGACGTTAAGTGCCATAGTGCTCAGAGCCATTTGAACCAATTGAACCTTCGGAAATAAGCGCACCATTGTACGCTGACGGACATTAGGCGGCACATCTCGCGCTACACTTGTGATATTTCTTATTCAGCGATCGCGATTGATTGCCACGATTGGCAATGGAGAAGATGAAGCTGCGTAGAGAAGACGTGTCCACTATGACTGCGACGCTCTGTTGCCCGGTGGATGGCGGTTTTGGACAAAAATTAGTATTCGCAGTTTACTTTTCTCCTGTATGCCGAAAGACATTGGGGATTTCAGGAGAAACATAAAATGCGGATGGAAGCTTGTGTCCAAAGACATCATCCTCCAAGGCAACGGAGCATCACATTCATAAGAGACAAGGCCTGTTTACGTAGCAGCTAGATCCATTTACTCCACTGCCTATCAGGGCAATCAGCAGCGATCACTGAATAACAAACAACTTAGGTCTATGCCAAGACCTTCCGCTTATGGATCATCAGCGCACAAAGTCACTTTTGTTCTGAAGCGGTGGCCTTGCGGCAAGTGCCTGCACCTGTAACTTTGAGGCTCTGTAACGTCGTTGATCGATGTTTCTGGACACGGGATCCTAACCTGATTTTGTTCCTCAGGACATCCTCTACAGCCCATCAAAGTTTGTTGGCATCGTTTTTTAGTGCACTATATGTAAAAAGATATTTATATGAAATATTGATCTCAAAATGTTGAAAATTCATTGAGCCATTTCACACACGCACGCACACACACACACACACACACACACACACACACACATACTAAAATCAGAAAATTATTTTTAAATAAAAATAACTTTTAATATAGCACTTTGAATTAAAAAAGTCTTAAAAGACTAAAAGGTGTAACATAATTTCTCCTAGCCCTGTACAAATTACTAACCCCTAGGCCTGAAAACTTAAGCTTGGGATTTTTTTAATAGCTATGGCAATACTTGTAAGATTTAGAACAAAGAAACATGGGATGCATGTAATAGGTAATACCAGGTGAACTATTCATTCATCCATTATGTGCCCCATAATTTCTTTACAAATATTGTCATAACTAATAAACAGCACAAATTTTCAGAACTCTCTGTTGTGGTTAGGAATCTGTTTGAGAATAATTATTTTATGCTTCCTAGACCGAATTAGAACATGTGTTATATTAATAAGTTATTTTACTTACATAATTATTTTTTATTCACATTGTGTGGAGATAGGTAATTGAGGTAGACTCCATAAACTACGTATTAGATGACCCATGGATTACCACATGTGGACAGCGAAATGAGACGTCAGAATGACCATAGATCTGTTTAATTAACATCTTTATTCCAGTCCTCAGCTGTAGTACATCAGGGATAGCTTGGTGGTGGAATCCAGTTGTCTTTCAAGCAAAACAATAGACATCTGTAATTGCCGACAGCGAAACGAGTGGAGTCAAGTGTGGCATCACTCGAATGCTGTTTTCAGCGATGTCTCCAGTTGCGACTTTGTGACAGCTTGGCAGTGCAGCTGATAATTTCGTGGGGGCGGCCATGACCCCCCTCCAGCAAGTGGGTGGCTCTCTGCTCCAGTGGCCGCTGCTTGCGTGACTCTGCCCTGTCCTGTGGTCGAACAGCGGATCCTGTACTACATCCCAGGATATCACTCCAGGCGTCACAGACTCGTAGTGTATACTGTGACACTGATACGAGGATATTGTAGTACACAAATAGCTGAGTATTTATACGCGCCAGACAGTGTTTGTTTAGGGCTTAAGGCATGTACTCTAAACACTTCTGTGGTGGCAAGTGAGGGAAGTCTTCTATCCTTCTGCTAGCGTATTGCAGTGTCAGTTGTTCCTTTACTGTGCCCAGCTGATCCTGCTCCACAACGACTGTCGGCTGTGTTTTACTTCGGAGCGCATAGAACTCTTGCCTGCCTGCGGCTGACTCCATTGCAACTCACTTCCGGACTGGCATACGTTTCGACTGAATATGGTGGATACGCTACATATATAAGGATCTTACCCTCCCCAGCAGGCATTGTTATGTTGTCCTCGTTAACTGAGTAGTAAAGATGCTAGATTGTATGGTAAACTGGCACCTGACCCCAGTACTAGAAATCACAGATCTACTTAGTTCATTCCTATTTATTCATATAATATCTTGCTCGCTCTTCAACAATCTCACGATCATGAAGAGGACACACGTAGTCTTTCCTTTCCTTGCCGGCCGTTGTGGCCGAGTGGTTCTAGGCGCTCCAGTCTGGAACCGCGCGACCGCTACGGTCGCAGGTTCGAATCCCGCCTCGGGCATGGATGTGTGTGATGTCCTTAGGTTAGTTAGGTTTAAGTAGTTCTAAGTTCTAGGGGACTGATGACCTCAGATGTTAAGTCCCATAGTGCTTAGAGCCATTTGACCCATTTTTTTTCCTTTCCTTGCAAGATCTTATAGAGGACCTGCGACACTATTTGGAGCCATAATATCTACAAACAACTCAACAAGTGGGGTTTCTGATCTCTCTCTCAATCTCTCTCATTTCTTTTTTACTAACTGCATTTTAAGTATTAGACAGCGCTTGTTGGAAGAGATACCAGCAAGAGAATAGCACTGTCTGCCATCTATTTGAAGCTCTAAGATGATTCCTGTAGTAATCAATGGAATTAAATCCAAAAATCAATCTCCTGCTCAATGTTCGTTGTTTGTAGAAGAATTTTGTATATTTTTCTCTTCTCCTACTTCCGCAACGATAAAATCAGTTGTAATGAATAATAAGCCGATTAAATGGAAGAGCAGTTGGGTAAGATGGTTTCAAATTCTCTAGAAGGAAATGTTGGGCGCAAATATTAATCATTCATTCCGGCTTTTTAACATTCCAATGCGCAAAAGTACAGACGTTTCTAAATTTTAAAAGCAGAGACAGTTTTTGAGTACCAATCTTTAAGAAACGCTTACGTAGTAGTTACACCAGTGTGATTTAAAATTCATATGGCTAAAAGCACGGAATACTCGTATATTTAGTTGCTTTAGTCATAGGACGAGGGAAGTTTTCCTCACAAGCCTGAACTATCTTTACAATGCTTTTATGTGGTTCTAGCTCAACTGTGAATGAAAGATTTCTGGTGTACCTCGGGGACACCAAGATATCGGACTGCCCTCTGGGACTGATAACGGTGCACCAACTTAAGAAGGAGGCATGCTATTATATAAGGCATCACCGTAAACTAGGTGTCATTCGCTAGGCGGAAATTGTTTCTGCTGAAGATATTTTAGAGCTTCCAGCAACGGACGACACTTCCTCGCGTGCCTGCTCCAGAATGCTGTCTTGGCTTACTTATTCACACAGCGCTTCTTATGACAGCTACATAGCGGATGCCGCCATTCTCTTTGGAAATCGATTGATATGGTTATTTCGAGCTGTGTCAAGCTGCTGGCCTTGTGAAATTAAACGTCCAAGTCGAACTTCATGTTTCTCTGTTACGTGTTACGTAGCGGTGATTTTTGCACGTAGAAGATAGTATACCTAGGAACACATGATGTTTTTCTGTCGGAACTTCAGTCTAGTGGCTGAATTTAAAACTATATGAAGGAAATCGCGCTAGAGACCACCATAAGCATTATGCACCATTTTCTACATTTTTTGTTGTTATATATGAAGTTGTGTTACGCACAAAATTTAATTCTACATATTTAAGAGAGGTGTGGTATATTTAAGCTATTTGAATGATACTGTTAGTATTCAATTACTGAATTTTAAGGTGAGTAAAATTACATATATTTTTAAAAAGAGTTATAAAACGTGTGGTCTATTACTCCATATTTTGTCTGTTATGCACCACTTAATACCTGGTAGCAGATGAAGGTCTCCTACCATGGAACATATGATATTTGTAAATGAACGTCTTACTTTCCAATACCTTCAGTATTTAACTTATAAGTTGATAACACTTCTGCTTAATTTGTTTTCACTTACTGATTATTGGTGTGTAGTAGCGTAATAATGTTACAGATAGACTGCTTTATATACTTTATTAACAAAATGTTCTCTATTGAAAAACTTTAAATTACAATTGAATATTTGATCCTAGGTTCACGGCCATGTTGTACATGTTTTCACATTCGAAAAAACTTCAGTTTTCGGGAGTAATTTTTGTAATTGCTGAAAAAGACTACATTCCCGTTTTCAAGAAGGGACGTCGACCAGATGAGCAGAACAATAGACCTATATCTCTAACGTCGATCAGTTGTAGAATTTTGGAGCACGTATTACGTTCGAGTATAATGACTTTAATGGAGACTAGAAATCTACTCTGTAGGAATCAGCATGGGTTTCGGAAAAGACGATCGTGTGAAACCCAGCTCGCGCTTTCGTCCACGAGACTCAGTGGGCCATAGACACGGGTTTTCAGGTAGATGCCGTGTTTCTTGACTCCCGCAAGGCGTTTGATAGTTCCCCACAGTCGTCTAATGAACAAAGTAAGAGCATATGGACTAGCAGACCAATTGTGTGATTGGATTGAAGAGTTCCTAGATAACAGAACACAGCATGTCATTCTAAATGGAGAGAAGTCTTCCGAAGTAAGAGTGATTTCAGGTGTGCCGCAGGGGAGTGTCGTAGTACCGTTGCTGTTCACAATATATATAAATGGCCTTGTGGATGACATCGGAAGTTCACTGAGGCTTTTTGCGGATGATGCTGTCGTCTATCGAGAGGTTGTAACAATGGAAAATTGTACTGAAATGCAGGAGGATCTGCAGCGAATTGACGCATAGTGCAGGGAATGGCAATTGAATCTCAATGTAGACAAGTGTAATGTGCTGCGAATATATAGAAAGATAGATCCCTTATCATTTAGCTACAAAACAGCAGGTCAGCAACTGGAAGCAGTTAATTCCATAAATTTTCTGGGAGTACGCATTAGGAGTGATTTAAAATGGAATGATCATATAATGTTGATCGTCGGTAAAGCAGATGCCAGACTGAGATTCATTGGAAGAATCCTAAGGAAATGCAATCCGAAAACAAAGGAAGTAGGTTGCAGTACGCTTGTTCGCCCACTGCTTGAATATTGCCCAGCGGTGTGGGATCCGTACCAGATAGGGTTGATAGAAGTGATAGAGAAGATCCAACGGAGAGCAGCGCGCTTTGTTACAGGATCATTTAGTAATCGCGAAAGCGTTACGGAGATGATAGATAAACTCCAGTGGAAGACTCTGCAGGAGAGACGCTCAGTAACTCGGTACGGGCTTTTGTTAAAGTTTCGAGAACATACCTTCACCGAAGAGTCAAGCAGTATATTGCTCCCTCCTACGTATATCTCGCGAAGAGACCATGAGGATAAAATCAGAGACATTAGAGCCCACACAGAAGCATACAGACAATCCTTCTTTCCACGAACAATACGAGACTGGAATAGAAGGGAGAACCGATAGAGGTACTCAGGGTACCCTCCGCCACGCACCGTCAGGTGGCTTGCGGAGTATGGATGTATATGTAGATGTACTGGTTTAAAATGTACTGTAGCAGAGCAGATGACACAGGCACAGGTCTATGACGTTAGACTCCAAGATGGCAGTTAAAGATGGTAGGTCAGGGGATATTTGCTAAGATCTATGATGTCAGAATCAAAGATGGCAGACTTGTGGACAATGCCACAGCCCTATGAACTCGGACGAGCATATACTGGAGCAGAATGAATGGTTGTCAGATTTTCCTACTCACTGGCTCTGTCTGCTTGGTTGCAGGCTCACTTGTGTTAAGAATTGCAGGAAACTCTCCCCACTCTTATAACGTTACAATTCACTTACCCTCAGTAACTCGGTACGGGCTTTTGTTAAAGTTTCGAGAACATACCTTCACCGAAGAGTCAAGCAATATATTGCTGCCTCCTACGTATATCTCGCGAAGAGACCATGAGGATAAAATCAGAGAGATTAGAGCCCATACAGAAGCATACAGACAATCCTTCTTTCCACGAACAATACGAGACTGGAATAGAAGGGAGATCCAATAGAGGTACTGAAGGTACCCTCCGCTACACACTGTCAGGTGGCTTGCGGAGTATGGATGTAGATGTAGATGTAGATACACACAAAAAAGTGAACGCCGTGATTAAAAAATGGAATACTGAAATACATTAAACTTCATTTACAGGGCTGGCTAGAGGCGGAAATCTGAAAAGTGTACTGATGTTCGATTCTCTCCCCTACTACTTAGTCCTGCTTACTGTGTTTTTTCTTCATTGTGATTCACGTTTTTATATCTTGATTAAGAAATTGTGCCCTGCTCGGGACAGGAAATACTTCGGCGATGAGGAGGTCAGATCACCCCTACACATCTCAGAACAGTGCGCGATAGGCACAACTCCCACGTACGAAGGAACTTCAAAAAATAAGTTGCACATGTTGTCGCACGCTAACACCATCGCGCAACAAGAAGTGCGCGCTGTCAGGAGAGAATATATCTTCTGTGTTTCTTACAGACACACTTATGCTTGTGTACGGATAACAGGTGCATCACACTGTAAATGACACAGCAATTAGCAACAAGTTCCAAAGTTGAATCACGCGGGTCAATACGATGTTTGGGGACAAAATCTCTAAATTGAAGACAGATCCACAGTAAAATTCTGGGTGTGTGAGGACCAGACTCAAAGTAGCGTTCAGCCGTAGTGGAATGGTATCAAGAATTTGACTAAGACCGCACACACGCAGGGGATGCTGATCGGGAAAGAAGGCCATCCACATCCCCCACAGGCGACAGTTTTCCAGGCAGTCGAAGAACAGATTCGGATCAATAGCCAGAATTTTCGACGGTTACGACATTCGCACAGGGTTCTCGAACGGTTACGTGACCAAGGAGAGGATTCCTATCGTCTAAGAACAGAACGATTGGTAGAAAATTCCGACCGTTGTTTACAGAGACTTCGTCATTATGTTGCAAAATAGCGTCATGTATCTGCGTCACTTTGAATTGTAAAGCTTCATTCAATAAAACTTGCTTAGTCAGTCATAACAATGTGTCACTTACTTTTTGAATTTCCCTCGAATCCTCAGAGTGGTAATACATGTAGGTTGAGCAGCTACAGTGACACCACCACGAAATATTACCGTTGTTACAAAAAAAAGTAAGAGAGCAACAGTTGTTAAACCAAGCATAATTAAAACGTCAGCAACAGTTGATACAATTCTTGTAGTCACAGCAAGACAAGAACATTCACCACTGTTGCAAGAAGCGCACTCACTGCCTCATCCGTAGTTTACTTTATTTAACGAGTCCAACGGTAACTCGGACTCCTATACACGCTCTCTTAAACAGTAGTTGACCACTTGAGAGGAAATAGATATGGCATTCAAACGCGCCTTTTTCTTACCCTTTATAGATTCAGAAATCTTCTACGTCTTTACAATCATTGGTGGCTGTTACAACATTCACGGGAAACGTATTATGAGCAGAAACGCCGTTTAGTTGGAGTAACGCTGCATCTCCACCAAAATAACGGAGGTCGTCTTATCAGAAGTAACAGCCAGATCTGCTCGGTCTTGGCAGTAAATGCGTTTTCAAATGAGAGAAACTAGAGTACATCCAGTGTTTTTCTGATGCATTTACTGAAATAGATTATTAAGGTTCGCAACTGACGAGGAAATTCGAAAAGAAGCATGTTGCTCTAGAATCCTATCCTAGAAGATGCAATAGTGGTACCACAAGCGTTCAATAATGGAGTCAGTTGATTAAAAAATGCAATTGATCGTGTAGGTAACACACTACACGTTACTCCGTCAGCATTTTCAACAACATGAACGGAATCTATGTTATCGTAATCCATTTCGACATCCTCGTCTCTTTCTCGCAGACACTCCAAGTTATACTCGCGTTCAGTTTGTTTCCACGGACACTGCATAGGTAACTGAGACATTATGAATGTAGTGTACTGCGTTCAGTTATTTTTTAAGCATGTACCTATTAGAAGATGGCGGTACGACTTTCCTCTGTAGATAGCAAAGTTACAGAATGCTGCAATATTACAACTTTTATTCACCACTATTGCATAAAAAGTTCTCTGTGAACTTGCCTCGTCAAGTTCAGATACAATACCAAGCTTTCGATTATTACCTCCATCATTGTCGTCAGGGGATGTATTGAATTGTCGTAAAACTGGAGAGGCTCCCTCTTTTATGCCAAAGAGACTTGAATACGACCAGAAGACATAACAGTAATTGTACGCACTGAGTTGGCGTCCTCTGTCCAGCGTCGCTTGCAGTGCCATCACTTGCAGGGGGCGGTATACTATCAGAGTCTACCTCTGTGCTCTTTCTTAATCAAGTACACGCTTCCATGCACTGCTGAGCGCTTAACCGATGTCTCTACTAAATTTCTTATCACAGAGACAGTCCCAAACAATAAATCTTGTTTTTATTTGATAGGGTGTGCTGAGCCACCTCTTTTTTTTTTTTTTCTTTTTTTTTAATTGGTTGTCTGTCGAGGGCTATAAGTGTCTTACTAGTTGTCTCCCTGTTGAATGCAAGCCATGTGTGTATGTGCTGGTCCTTCTGTCGATGTTGAACGATATCACGACTTGGTTTTCTCTAGAAAATTGAGTTAATATTATGAACTGAATACCCATTCCTTCTGAACACTGTCATTAGATAATACATCTCAGAGATGAGGTGTCCCTTGCCCGAAATTGTCCTCGCTCTGTAAGTAGGGGTGTTTAAGCATAGCTCTGTTTTGAACTAGATGTTGAAAGCTGCGCCCATTGATATACAGATCTGTATGCGTTGCTTTTTGATAGTCCCATTGGCCAAGTTGTCCATCTGCTTTCCGTCCAAGCAACGTATTTAAGAGAGGCAACTCTCTATTGGCATCCATCTCTGCCGTATTCGTAAATCTTATGTTTGGGTGCATACTGTTCATATGATCAATTAACTGCCACAGAATCCCAAGAAAAATTAGCTATGGTTGGTGACAGTGGCAAACTCATGCCTGTTCCATAAATAATTTCACAAAAATTTCCACAATTTAGAAAAAATGTGGTCCTCAAGATTTGTCTCAATAATTTTAAGATTTCAGGAGAAAAATGAGTGGCCATTAGTTTTAATGTTTCTTCTATTGGTACTTTAGTAACCAGAAAGACCATTTTGAGGATGACGATGACTTTACTTATATCTATTCTATTGGTAATATTCATAAATATTTGAGAATTCTTAATCTGGTATCTCCAGTTGCCATCTATATATATTTAGATAATACATTGTCTCCCTGTATGTGGGAGAGCCGATAGCACTCATGGTTCGTCTCATTGGTACGACATATTTGTGTATTTTAGGCAGACCATACGCCCTTGAATCCTTCAATGACAGACACAGTTTGTTACAATAAACAACTTCACTGAGGATAACTGTGGCATTCCCCTCATCACCCAGTAAAGCAACTTAGTGCTCATCTTTCTCTGGCCCCTCCTACTTATTGTTTTTGTTCACAGTCTTACTCTTCATTCCTTTTTTCTCCCCACTAATCTTCACATCTGGACACTAGAAGAAATGCAAATTTTTTGTTTACTTTCAATAGACAGATAAGTAGGCTTCATTAATTTATGCAGTACAGAAACCTACTAGCAAACGAACTAAGCATTACAGCTGTTTTGAAAGAGCAGTAATGTCGCCACACTGAAAGGAATAGTTCACCATCTGGGAAGTCGTCTATCTTCTCTTGACCGCCGGTTTGACATTCGAGCCTAAGATGGGCAAGAAGGGCAAAAATCAGCAAAACCGCTCACTGATAGCTCCTGAGGCTCGACTCCGTTTCACACTCCTTACTGGTCATTTAACCTTTCAGCTTTTCAAACATGTACTGCAAGGTCTTCCATTCTGCGAAAACTATCGGGAGAATAAATACGGTAACAACAGAAAGATGTACCTCAGTAAATGGACCCACTGGGCGCCGTAATCACAAGTCACAGTTCAGAAGTCATCGACCAATGTAGATCCTCAATATAGTGAGTGACTTTTGAAGTCCATTCTGTGACGTGATACCACCTCTATCAGGATGCAACCAAGATCTATCGTTTCTTGACTGATAGTTCTTACACTCGCTTCTGTTCCTAGCAAAAACTGAAATAATCAAAAACATGTATCAGGAAAACATATTATACTGAGGTTCTGATGGTTCCAGTGTGTTAAACTGTCTCACAAAGCATGGAAGCACTCAGAAAACATGATTGGATGTCAATGTAACTTTTCACATGTACACATCATCAGCAGGTACGCAAAGGATTAGAGCTGCGCTGCACCGGATGACGATTCGGTAGAGAGAGAGAAACTGGAAGCCAACGCTTTCCCCTTTTTTTTTTTTGTTTGTTTTGCACATAATTAGAACCGTACACAATTCTGTGTTAGTACATTCCGTATTTTACAGTGAGTTGACAGAAGTCATAAGATAGCGATATGCACATATACAAAGGGCGGTAGTATCGCGTACACAAAGCATAAAAGGGCAGTGCACTGGAGGAGCTGTCATACGTACTCAGGTAATTCATGTGAAAAGATTTTCGACGTGATTATGGCCACACGACGGAAATTAGCAGGATTTTAACGCCGAATAGTAGCTGAAACTAGACGCATGGGACATTCCATTTCGAAAATCATTACGGAATTCAGTATTGCGAGATCCACAGGGTCAAGAGCGTGCTGAGAATACCACATGTCAGACAACACAGTGACCGACGGCCTTCGCTTAACGACCGCGAGCAGCGGGGCTGCATTGTGTTGCCAGTGCTAGCGGACAATGAAAACAGCGTGATATAACCGCAGAATTCAATGTGGAGCGCGATGATGAACGTAACCGTTAGCACAGTGCGGCGAATGTTGGCATTTATGACCTATGGCAGCAGACGACCGATTTGAGTGCCTTTGCTAACAGCACGACATCGCCTGCAACGCCTTTCCTGGGTACGTGACCATATCAATTGGACCCTAGGAGACTGGAAAACAGTGTCCTGGTCAGTTGAATCCCGATTTCAGTTGGTAAGAGCTGTTGGTGGGGTTTGAGTGTGGCTGAGACCCTGCGAAGCCATGGACCCAGGTTGTCGACGAGGCACTGTGAAAGCTGGTGGTGGTTCCATAATGGTGGGCTATGTTTACGTGGGTTGGACTAGGTCCTCTGGTCCAACTGGACTGATCGCTGATTGGAAATAGCTATGTTCGGCTACTTGTTGACTATTTGTAGCCATTCATGTGCTTCATGGGCGCGCAGTCCGGAACCGCGTGACTGCTACGGTCGCAGGTTCGAATCCTGCCTCGGGCATGGATGTGTGTGATGTCATTAGGTTAGTTAGGTTTAAGTAGTTCTAAGTTCTAGGGGACTGATGACCACAGATGTTAAGTCCCATAGTGCTCAGAGCCATTTGAACCATGTGCTTCATGCTCCCAAACAATCATGTCATGTCACCTGTCCACAATTATTCGCGGTTGGATTGAAGAATATTTTGGATATTTCGAGTGGAGGATTTAGCCACCCAGATCGCCCAAATAACATTTAACATTTAACAGCTAACGTTTATGGGACATACTCGAGAGTACAGTTCGTGTACTGATTTCCGCAGCGGCAATGCTTTCACAATTAAGGACGGCTACAGAGGCAGCATGGCTGAGTATTTCTGCAATGGACTTCCAACGACTTATTGAGTCCATGCCACGTCAAGTTGCTCCACTACGCCGTACAAGAGGAGGTCCGACATGATTTTAGGAGGTATGACTTTTTTCACCTCACTGTATATCTTTACAGAATATATATTGCATTTTATAAGTAATAAATATTAGTTGATCGCGTAACCTTTCCGCTTCTATATATACACGACAATTAATTTTGATGCAAGTGCAATTTACATGCACAGTCATAAAAATCTATGTAATTATTGTTGATATATTGTACACAATAGAACATTCTCCATCATGATCAAACGTAAGGGTTTCCTGTGATTATTCATAAATGCCAAAGTTGTTGATGAATAACTGAAACATGCGTTATATACGTCTGACGAGGTACTGAAGCAATATTGGAAACATTTTTGTTTCGTGTTTTTTTTTTTTTTGTAGTTTTTACATTTGAGGAAATTGCGTTTTCTATCGCTATGTAAAAAATCTTTTTTTTCTGTCACACACGTTTCTGTGTTTCCCGTTACAAATCGGCAACTTACGAATAAGACCTAAGTAAAACAATGCCAATCTACGTTTTGATATAAATAATGTTTACTTTTAAGTAACTGAAACGAGAATAACTATGTAGACTCAAATTATCCCGACCGCTACACGGCCCTTTATACGAGGGCAGTTCAATAAGTAATGCAACTTTTTTTTTCTGAAACAGGGGTTGTTTTATTCAGCATTGAAATACACCAGGTTATTCCCCAATCTTTTAGCTACACAACACTATTTTTCAACGTAATCTCCATTCAATGCTACGGCCTTACGCCACCTTGAAATGAGGGCCTGTATGCCTGCACGGTACCATTCCACTGGTCGATGTCGGAGCCAACGTTGTACTGCATCAATAACTTCTTCATCATCCGCGTAGTGCCTCCCACGGATTGCGTCCTTCATTGGGCCAAACGTATGGAAATCCGACGGTGCGAGATCGGGGCTGTAGGGTGCATGAGGAGGAACAGTCCACTGAAGTTTTGTGAGCTCCTCTCGGGTGCGAAGACTTGTGTGAGGTCTTGCGTTGTCATGAAGAAGGAGAAGTTCGTTCAGATTTTTGTGCCTACGAACACGCTGAAGTCGTTTCTTCAATTTCTGAAGAGTAGCACTATACACTTCAGAGTTGATCGTTTGACCATGGGGAAGGACATCGAACAGAATAACCCCTTCAGCGTCCCAGAAGACTGTAACCATGACTTTACCGGCTGGTGGTATGGCTTTAAACTTTTTCTTGGTAGGGGAGTGGGTGTGGCGCCACTCCATTGATTGCCGTTTTGTTTCAGGTTCGAAGTCATGAACCCATGTTTCATCGCCTGTAACAATCTTTGACAAGAAATTGTCACCCTCAGCCACATGACGAGCAAGCAATTCCGCACAGATGGTTCTCCTTTGCTCTTTATGGTGTTCGGTTAGACAACGAGGGACCCAGCGGGAACAAACCTTTGAATATCCCAACTGGTGTACAATTGTGACAGCACTACCAACAGAGATGTCAAGTTGAGCACTGAGTTGTTTGATGGTGATCCGTCGATCATCTCGAACGAGTGTGTTCGCACGCTCCGCCATTGCAGGAGTCACAGCTGTGCACGGCCGGCCCGCACGCGGGAGATCAGACAGTCTTGCTTGACCTTGCGGCGATAATGACACACGCTTTGCCCAACGACTCACTGTGCTTTTGTCCACTGCCAGATCACCGTAGACATTCTGCAGGCGCCTATGAATATCTGAGATGCCCTGGTTTTCCGCCAAAAGAAACTCGATCACTGCCCATTGTTAGCAACGCACATCCGTTACAGACGCCATTTTAACAGCTCCGTACAGCGCTGCCACCTGTCGGAAGTCAATGAAACTATACGAGACGAAGCGGGAATGTTTGAAAATATTCCACAAGAAATTTCCGGTCTTTTTCAACCAAAATTGGCCGAGAAAAAAAATGTGTTGCATTACTTATTGAACTGCCCTCGTATATTCTCACTCAGTTTCTAGACGGCTTACCGCCTCTGGTTTTTAGGTGAATCTAGTATGACACTAATCACATACACAAAGAAAGCGATCCTTATGAGGCAACGCCCGATGCATATGCAACACGCCTAACGCACAGTCGACGCAGGTACTAGGTACTAGGAAAACTACCGTACTCTACGATTACTTACGGTATTCTACGGTGGCCTACCGTAGTTTACAACTCTACCTGCAATTCCTTGTGCTAAGTAGAACTGCTAACTGGGGCATTAGTGTAATTCGGGTTTAGTGTTGTTGCCAGATTTGAAAGGGTACATACAGGCCGTGAACGGCGTCGCACGAGTCTGGTATCCTACAGCACCGGCGGCCCGGTTCAGCGTTCAGCACCACATCACAGCATCTGACATCGCGGTCCACCTGATGGGACAATGTGGGCAGTTATAGAGGACGGACTGAGTACTCTCCAAAACGGCGAGTGAGACAAACGCACACCTCGTGATCACCGCCACCTCCTAGCAGTGCTACCGATGGGTCGTGTCTGCCTTGCCAGTGGGCGGAAAACCGCCGCACCTCGTTCTCCACTCTGGAGCTGAGGCAACATCCTCGGTCCGGATTATGTAGCCACCAGCCGTCGCAGGAGACATGGCAACGGCCTGTATTCTAAGTAATAAATGGAATAATCTGGAATACTGTTTTATTGCTTCTAACGACGTCACACAGGTCTTCTGTCAGGTTCCTCACCAAACAGTAGGGGTTTCCAGCGGTGGTCAGAAGAGCTCCAGCCCAGCGCCAGCAAGAGTTGGGTGGCCACGATCTGGCGCACCGACATCAGCAACAGTCACAGAGGGTGAGTCAACGAGAAGAGATTGTTATTTGCTCTAAAACAATTGTGTTGTTTCTTACGACCAGGTTAGGACTTAAAGACTTTGAAGTTACTTTGTATGGGCCAATAGAACAGGCACATTTATCGCGGTTCAATGATAGTAGTCGGTAACAGCATCTTCCGCTGACACTTCGTAAAACCTCTAATTTAACGGGACATAGTGCACGATATGATATTTTTGTACTATAGAAAATACAGGTACACAGCAGACGGTACTTCAAAGTGTCGTTGACTAACGATTAGGTGTAGGAATTAGCTGTATTGTTTTATTTTGCAACTTGTAACGTCGCGAGTCAATACGCGATAACTTTATTGTAGTAAGCTACTTTGCAGAACAGCCCGTAGCATTGGAGCCGTTGGCTGTGAAGGAGACAGCCAGTTGTGTCTTAGCAATGACTCATTCGCACCTGTCGCTGTGCTAGCCGTGGGAAGCGGTATCTGTGTCACTTCGAGCGACTGAATCTTCAAACACCTAAGAATCTAAATAAACTAAATTAAATATTACTTAATATTGTTTAAAGTCGATACACTGCCTTTTGTTATTCAAGAGAATATGGTAAAAAAAATTTCAGTCTTCTATCTGTCATAGTTTCAGAGTTAGAGAAAATTACCTAAAACATCCCAAACCGACACTTAGACTAAAAAACTCAGTTAGGAATCATAACAGTTTGACTTTTAGTATCATTTGAAATCATTACAGGAGTTCACAAAATGTCAGATCAATTTATTTGGATTTTCATATTAAAAACGTTAACTACTTTTCGTTTTTGTAATATAAAATCCAGAAAAGGTTATTATTTGATTAATATCTATTTGTTTTGTTGTTGTGGAATGAATGAGAATGAGTGAGTGTGTGTAAGTGGGACATATGTAGAAATTCAATATTTTATAATGTACCACATTACATAACTGTGTAGTGGGACATTTGTGTTTTCCCCTCATTACTGATGACGTATGTCTGAGAGTACTTGCTTTTGTAAGAAGGCAGCCAGAATTGTCGTTTGGTTTTCTTAAACATTATATTAATATTTGCGTATTGAACTGATGTGAATGCAACTGGGAATAGTGATTGGCGTAGGACAGTTTTGGCGCGAGAATGATCTCGAACGATTGTTCTGATTGGCTGGTCATTTTGATCAACCAATGAGAGTTTAGCAGTTCCCGCAGACTGCCAGGTAGTTATAGGATGTGGAAGGAGCAGCATGGGAGAGTCGCTGGGTAGCTATTGAACGTGCAGGTCCTGTTGAACGTGTCCGTCTGCAAAATGTGTAAAATGAAGAAGTTATTGGAATTTCGCGTCCAGTTTGTGTTACCGTAAAAGCAGTTGCATTTACAGACAGTTTTGTGATGTTTGGAAGTTCTAGAATTGTTTTGTTGGAAACATAAACGAGTGTGAACTTTCAGCCTTTGTAAAATTCCACGTGGCATGTTTCGTATATGGAATATTTGGCGAGCAATTTCTTTAATAGAGATCCACTGAAAAGGACTGAATGTGAAACTCAGATATAGTAGCGGAGAATTGACTGTGAAATCGCGTAATTCTTAGGATTGGACTTAAGTACATTTCTGGCTGGCTTGCGTGTGTACTGGGTTGCATGAACTGTCAACTGAGGACAGTGATGTTGTTCGCTAATTACATGTGGTCTGTTGGCAGGTATTTTTTTAACTTTAACGGAATAAAAGGCACATTTCAGAATTTTGACATTTCACTGAGAGAACGAAGCTACCACTTTCCGCCCGAAAAGTATTATCAGAATTTACTGAATAGATTGCTACCAGAGTTTACGCGGACTTTCCAACGTAAGTATTGACGGCGTTTTCTTCAACGCTGCCTTTACGCCGTCAGCGCAGTACATACGTATGCAGAGAAACGGGCTGGTGATCTGCGGCCGTACAGAGGTAGGTGGAACTTTTTCATTGAACAGTGCGACGAACGACTAAACATCCACAAAAACCCGCCCCGCTGAAAACTGTGGCTATTGCGTTATTGCCGGAAGTAATACTAGTTCCATCCATGTAAAAGAGAGAATGGTAAATCGCACGAAAATGGCACAGACACTTTTGCTAGGGCTAACGAGGCCATAGACGCTCTTAAAGAGCAAGTTTCCAAATAGTTAGAAACTGTAGGTAATGAACAACAGAAATACCTAATGAACAGCTAAGTCACGAGTTAAAGCTATATTGGCAGAAGGTACAATCAGGACTGAATGAAGATAAAAATGTAGTAAATATTCCCTCTTCATCTGCTGATTCTTCAGCCGCGCATCTCATAACCCCCTTCTCCGTGAAAACAACAGACGATGTTACTCTGTGTATAGACGATGTATTAGCCACGGCCGCTTTAACTAGCTGATAGGATGAGACATGCCTGCAGATGGCCAAGTTACACATCACGGGCGACGCAGAAACGTATAATTCGTATCATGAAGTGCTTATTAAGGTATTCACTTTCACGGAGCTAGCGGAGGGTTTGTGTCAGACGTATAGAAAACACAACACTACACGGTTTTTTTGGGAGAAAATCAGTAGTTTAAAACAGAAGGAGAATGAAACAATCGAATCATTTTTTGAAAAAATGCGCAAATTAAAGGATAGACTTATAAGCTGGAGCAGAAGCTAGGTGGGGACAGAGTCTTCCCCAGAGAAGTGGAGAACAGAGGGCTGGACGTGTTTCTCAGAGCGGTTCACCCGGATTTTTCACGACGGGTGGGGCTGGAAAAACCTGAGAATTTATCCACAGCACTTCGCGTAGCTACGGATTTACAATAAGTGGATAGTGAAACCAGGATGCCTACTGAAAGGAAGATATGCAGATCTGGTGGTTAGTAGGTGCATTTAAAGATCAGTGTTACCAACCACAATCCTATAATTTCCAACGATTCGGTAACAGGACTCGGAATTGTGAATTTAGAAAACAGGGAAGTAAAATGCAGAGAAGGAATAGTTAAACGCCAACGGGAATGTTCCCTCTATCGGAAAACATTCCAAGTAAATTGCAGTACTTCTACACAGAGATGGTTGGTTGGTTAATATCTTGAATAAATAAAAGGAAGTATAAGTTTCTAGTAGATACCGGGACACATATATCGGTGATGAGTGTGGACCTCTTGGAAAAGAGGAGACTGAAAACGCCGAGGTACGGC
Organism: Schistocerca americana; assembly: GCF_021461395.2. Lineage (NCBI taxonomy): Eukaryota > Metazoa > Arthropoda > Insecta > Orthoptera > Acrididae > Schistocerca > Schistocerca americana. The sequence goes on from NC_060130.1 coordinate 695,707,856, forward strand.
GTGGACGCAATAGTGGATAACAAAAGAATTAAGTGGGTACCACGCGATTCAAGTTTAGGGTAGAAAACACATGGTTTCATGAGCAAATGGAAGTGTGGCCAGCTGTGGGACAGGGATTTTCTGCGTACTCTGATTAGTCTTTCTGATTAGGCGCAATTCTAAAATTGACCTCTGGCTATAAACAGTTGAACTCAATGGGAACTTGTTTTCGATGGGTGCAACACTTGCAACTGTCTATATATCACACAGTACACCCATTTCTTCGGTAGTACCAACCAAACAGCAGGTAAAGTTAACTTGGGTTACTATAGATGTCAATGTTCCACAGCTTTATGTTAAATACAACCCATGTGTAGTAATGACATGCTGGATTAACACCATTGCATTATACGAACAAGTATACCACATGCTAGGAAATCATTGGCTAGTTTATGGTGCTAGTAAGCCTAGATAATTTCAGAATGAACGAAGTAAATCTTCCTAAGGGACTGGTTGTAGCTACTCAATGAAGAAGGCATCAATGAGTCAGAGACAGAACACAATATGAAGTAAACTGTCAGCACGTCTGCGTTACGTTGGAAGATTAGTCCCTTAAAGAGTAATGATCGATTAGTCATGGAGTCATTGCTAGTTCGGCACAGAGATTTGTTTCATTCAGAAGGTGCTCTACAAGCCACACCCATAACACAGCATCGTATTCCAACAGGTAGTCATGCACCGTAAGCAGCATAGGTTACAGAAACATCTTCAGTCATTAATAGAAGAGTTCTTAGGTCAACAGCTTAAAGAAGACATAACAGAGCACAGCGGTAGTCCTTGATAAGAAAGTATTGTGCTGAAGAAGTCACCTGATGGAACAAGAAAATAGAAATTCTGTTGTGACCATAGGTGTTTAAATGAACGGACAGTAACCGATACATATACGATTCCAAATGTAACTGAAACTTTGGAGAACTTAGGACAGTTTAAATTCTTTTCTACTATAGATTTAGGGAGTGGGCGCCACCAGATAGAAGGATACAGGGTGAGTCACTAACTATTGCCACCTAGAATAACTCAGAAAGTATGATAGAAGCTGAAAAGTTTGTGAGGCAAATACTGCATGCGACAACGGGGGCCCTAATATCCGTCAAAGGGAAGTTACTGACGAGGAAAAGGAAATTAGTACTCTTGTCACTGTGGTTCGAGATCCTTGTGTTAGTTCGCGTCAAATCCCATGGGAATTTGGCATGACCATCGCCATAAATATCATCCTCACCATATCAGTCTCCACCAAGAATTAACTGCTACGGATTGTGTGCGTCGCATTGAATTCTGCCGATGGGCTCCACTTCAGATTCAGAGGGATGACGCATTTATTAATTTGATTTTATTTACTGACAAGGCTACATTCACGAACCATGGAAATGTTAATTTGCTTAACATGCATTATTGGGCAACCGAAAATTCATGTTGGCTGCGGCAAGTTGCACACCAAAAACTGTGGTCGGTGAATTTATGATGTGGGATTCTGGAGGACAGAATTATAGGCCAATATTTCATCGAAGGAAATCATAATAGTAGGAAGTACACCACATTCCTACAAGAAACATTAGGTCTGTTATTGGAAGAAATACCTTTAGGAACAAGAAACAGAATGTGGTATCAACACAATGGGAATCCGGCACATTTTTCGCTGATGGCTAGAAATGAGTTGCAGAGGCAATTCCCAAATCGTTGGATTGGACACGGAGGAGATGGGTCGTTTTCGGTTCGTTCGCCAGATTTTATGCCTCTGCATCTTTTCTTGTGGTGATTCGTCAAAGACATTGTTTATAAAGACATTCCAATTACACCTGAAGATACGTGAGAGGGAATTGTTAGAGCATTTGCTTCGATAAGTGCCGATGTGATAAGGAATACCGCTCAATCCATGATAAGAAGATCGCTGCACTGCATTGATACCAATGGTCATCACTTCGAACACCTTCTGCAAATGGGCGTTTCTTGCCACCATTGTGACCTTCGTTGACCTTCAAAGACCTCACTGTAACACATCATTGGATTCGTCTCGATAGCCGCTATCAGATAATAAGTACCAAACTATAGCATACCATTTAAAAAACAAAGCTGACCTTCATATCTCTGAAGTGATCCAACCTAGCAACAAAAAGCAACGTCATATTATGGCCCCTGTTGTCCCAAGCAACATTTGTCACACAAACTTTTTAGCTCCTATCATACATTCGGATTTATTCTTGGTGGCAATAGTTAGTGACTCATCCTGTATAGCCGCCCGCCCGGAGTGGCCGAGCGGTTATAGGCACTACAGTCTGGAACCGCGCGACCGATGCGGTCGCAGGTTCGAATCCTGCCTCGGGCATGGATGTGTGTGACGTCCTTAGGTTAGTTAGGTTTAAGTAGTTCTAAGTTCTAGGGCTTGAACCATTTCACCCTGTATACAGAGGATAAGCCGGAAGCAGCTTCCACAACATCACCCAGTCACTACCAGGATTGAAAAACGCACCTGCAATATATCGGCGCTTACTAGATAGAATCCACTGAGGCTTTTTTTTTTTTTTTTAATTTAAAAAAAGAAAAACTTCAGCTCCAGCGTCGCACGTGTCTGACAGGTTACCCTACCAGATGACCAGGCTCAACTTTCACCACGACATCACAGCATCCAACATCGCGGCCCACATGGTGGGACAACGCGGGCAGTGATCTGGAAGGGATTGAGTGCCACCAGAAATGGTGTGTGAAACAATGGACACATGTCGCGGTCACCGCCATCTCTAAGGGGAATACCGATGGGGCGTGCCTATCTCGCCAGGGGCAGCAAACCGCCGCACCGTAGTGTCCTCGTTATCCGCTCCAAGTTGATGCAGCATTCTAGGTAGCCTTGAGTCTGCTGTTGGATTCAGCGGATTTCTCACCGGACTATGGAGCCACCAGCCCCGCAGAAGACACGGCAACGACTTGTATTCTGAATAATAAAGGGGATAATCGAGAATACTGTTTTATTGCGTCTAATGGTGTCACACAGGATCTCGGTCTCCACGCTGACAAAACTGCAGGTGTTTCCATCCCGGCAGTGGGTTACTCCAACAATGCGTATGATGCCGAGAGATCACCGTGAAGGACATGGAGATGACGCGCACTCACGAGAGAAAGCCGTATCATCACTTGACAGTGTTTGAAAGCGGTAGCAGGTTGAATCGTGTATGTTCCGGAGTTGTAGTACGATGTTGCACTGGGAAGTAACATGAGGGCGGGATACTCGTCGTCAAGGTTCCAAGTAGGTTTGCGGTATTATGCACCAAGAGCATCATAACAGCTGCACATCTGCGCCTGTCATCCGAAAACAAGTAATGGGCTCGCGGCAACTGTCTGTGTCATCATGCACAGTTGGTGGAAGACTAACAGCAGCCACACTCGGGAATTACCATCCCATGCGTAGGCTGTCGTAAGCAACACAACCCAGACGGCTGTGTATAGAGTGGTAATGTGACTCGGATATGATGAAAAGCGTCGCATTGCGTTTAGCGACTCTGACTATCACTAGTGTGCATCGCGGTGACCTGCGGAGAGGTCTCATTCTTCCATTGCTTTCTACATCTACATCTACATCTACATTTATACTCCGCAACCCACCCAACGGTGTGTGGTGGAGGGCACTTTACGTGCCCCTCTCATTAGCTCCCTTTACTGTTCCAGACGCGTATGGTTCGCGGGAAGAACGACTGCTGGAAAGTCTCCGTGCGGCCTCGAATCTCCCTAATTTTACATTCGTGATCTCCTCGAGAGGTATAAGTAGGGGGAAGCAATACATTCGATACCTCACCCAGAAATGCATCCTCTCGAAACCTGGACAGAAAGCTACACCGCGATGCAGAGCACCTCTCTTGCAGAGTCGGCCACTTGAGTCTGCTAAACACCTCCGAACGCTATCACGATTACCAAATAACCCTATGACGAAACGCGCCGCTCTTCTTTGGATCTTCTCTGTCTCCTCTGTCAACCCGACTTGGTAAGGATCTCACACTGATGAGCAATACTCAAGTATAGGTCGAACGAGTGTTTTGTAAGCCACCTCCTTTGTTGATAGACTACATTTTCTAAAGACTCTCCCAATGACTCTCAACCTGGCGCCCGCCTTACCAACAATTAATTTTATATGATTATTCCACTTCAAATCGTTCCGCACGCATACTCCCAGATATTTTACAGAAATAACTGCTACCAGTGTTTGTTCCGCTATCATATAATCATACAATAAAGGCCCTTCTTTCTATGTATTCGCAATACATTACATTTGTCTGTGTTAAGGGTCAGTTGCCACTCCCTGCACCAAGTGCCTATCCGCTGCAGATCTTCCTGCATTTCGCTGCAATTTTCTAATGCTGCAACTTCTCTGTATACTACAGCATCATTCGCGAAAAGCCGCATGGAACTTCCGACACTATCTACTGGGTCCTTTATATATATTGTGGAAAGCAATGGTCCCATAACACTCCCCTGTGGCACGCCAGAGGTTACTTTAACGTCTGTAGACGTCTCTCCATTGAGAACAACATGCTGTGTTCTCTTTGTTAAAATCTCTTCCATCCAGCCACACCTGGTCTAATATTCCGTAGGCTCTTACTTTGTTTATCAGGCGACAGGGCGGAACTGTATCGGACGCCTTCCGGAAGTCAAGGAAAATGGCATCTACCTGGGAGCCTGTATCTAATATTTTCTGGGTCTCATGAACAAATAAAGCGAATTGGGTCTCACACGATCGCTGTTTCCGGAATCCATGTTGATTCTTACAGAGTAGATTCTGGGTTTCCAGAAATGACATGATACGCGAGCAGAAAACCTGTTCTAAATTTCTACAACAGATCGATGTCAGAGAGGAACAGCGTATTACTCCTGGTTTCATGGTATGGGGAGCCATTGGGTACGACTTCAGGTCACGGATGGTAGTGATAAGGTATGTCTGATGGCACAACGGTCGACACGGACATCTAGAGTCCTCATGTGTTTCCTCTTATGCGACCCTATCATGGTGTCACTTTTCTACAGCACAATGCTCGTTCACACATGGCACGTGTCTCCATGAACTGAGTGCACGGTCATGTGACATGCAAGAACCATATATCTGTCCCTGATAGAAGATGAGTGGTTCCAGCTCGGATGTTAAGTTCATCCCGGTGCCAGTATCAATGATAGCAGTGTTGTTGATCGGCTTGCCTTAGGAGGGGGTACAACGGCTTTAACACTCTTTACGACCGCCCGGCGCGGTGGCCGAGCGGTTCTAAGCGCTTCAGCCCCGAACCGCGCACCTGCTACGGTCGCAGGTTCGAATCCTGCTTCGGCCATGGATGTGTGTGATATCCTTGGGTTAGTTAGGTTTAAGTAGTTTCTAAGTCTAGGGGACTGATGACCTCAGATGTTAAGTCCCATAGTGCTTAGAGCCATTTGAACCATTTTGAACTCTTTACAACCGCATCATACCAGAGTGGGTGCAACGTCATACTGATGAAGGAGCCTGTACTGCCAAGTTCTACGTAAATGTCAGTCAGTTTTGTAATCACCAAAATAACATGACATAGCCACTCATCCCACGTAATTTCATTTTGCTTCCTTTTCCTCTTATGAATGCATCACTTTCTTTGTCATTCAATGTATTTAATCTACATCTACATCTACATTGATACTCCGCAAGCCACCCAACGGTGTGTGGCGGAGGGCACTTTACGTGCCACTGTCATTACCTCCCTTTCCTGTTCCAGTCGCGTATGGTTCGCGGGAAGAACGACTGTCTGAAAGCCTCCGTGCGCGCTCTAATCTCTCTAATTTTACATTCGTGATCTCCTCGGGAGGTATAACTAGGGGGAAGCAATATATTCGATACCTCATCCAGAAACGCACCCTCTCGAAACCTGGCGAGCAAGCTACACCGCGATGCAGAGCGCCTCTCTTGCAGAGTCTGCCACTTGAGTTTATTAAACATCTCCTTAACGCTATCACGGTTACCAAATAACCCTGTGACGAAACGCGCTGCTCTTCTTTGGATCTTCTCTATCTCCTCCGTCAGACCGATCTGGTACGGATCCCACACTGATGAGCAATACTCAAGTATAGGTCGAACGAGTGTTTTGTAAGCCACCTCCTTTGTTGATGGACTACATTTTCTAAGCACTCTCCCAATGAATCTCAACCTGTTACCCGCCTTACCAACAATTAATTTTATATGATCATTCCACTTCAAATCGTTCCGCACGCATACTCTCAGATATTTTACAGAAGTAACTGCTACCAGTGTTTGTTCCGCTATCATATAATCATACAATAAAGGATCCTTCTTTCTATGTATTCGCAATACATTACATTTGTCTATGTTAAGGGTCAGTTGCCACTCCCTGCACCAAGTGCCTATCCGCTGCAGATCTTCCTGCATTTCGCTACAATTTTCTAATGCTGCAACTTCTCTGTATACTACAGCATCATCCGCGAAAAGCCGCATGGAACTTCCGACACTATCTACTAAGTCATTTATATATATTGTGAAAAGCAATGGTCCCATAACACTCCCCTGTGGCACGCCAGAGGTTACTTTAACGTCTGTAGACGTCTCTCCATTGATAACAACATGCTGTGTTCTGTTTGCTAAAAACTCTTCAATCCAGCCAGCTGGTCTGATATTCCGTAGGCTCTTACTTTGTTTATCAGGCGACAGTGCGGAACTGTATCGAACGCCTTCCGGAAGTCAAGAAAAATAGCATCTACCTGGGAGCCTGTATCTAATATTTTCTGGATCTCATGAACAAATAAGGCGAGTTGGGTCTCACACGATCGCTGTTTCCGGAATCCATGTTGATTCCTACATAGTAGATTCTGGGTTTCCAGAAATGACATGATACGCGAGCAAAAAACATGTTCTAAAATTCTACAAGAGATCGACGTAAGAGATATAGGTCTATAGTTTTGCGCATCTGCTCGACGACCCTTCTTGAAGACTGGGACTATCTGTGCTCTTTTCCAATCATTTGGAACCCTCCGTTCCTCTAGAGACTTGCGGTACACGGCTGTTAGAAGGGGGGCAAGGCAAGGCCTATTGGAGTATGGTTGAGTGAAATGCATATAAAATGCCTTCATTTCATAATACTGTTGCTAACATTAACCCTACGTAACCCTAAGTCCTGCGAAATAACCCTTTAATCACCGAAACAGCATAGAAGTTTATAATGTCGGCGATTTGTTCGAATGCTCAAATGTGTGTGTATTCCTTCGGGACCAGACTGCTTAGGTCATCGGTCCCTAGACTTACACACTACTTAAACTAACTTGAACTAACTTACGCTAAGGACAACACACACACCCATGCCAGAGGGAGGAGTCGGACCTCCGGTGGGAGGGGCCGCCCATCCGTGACTGACGCCTCAAACCGCGCGGCCACCCCGCGCGACTGTCGGCGAATTGTGTCTGAACTTAAATACTGTCGAAGACATAGCCTGAGCTACATAGACTGAGTTTAGTGACGTGTGGGATTAATACGTTTGTCCTTCTAGGATATATTATTAAAACACCCAGGGTATTTGAGGTAATTGTAAAACAATGATTTTCAGCCAAGGATGTACGATAATAACACTAAACGTATACTGTTACGTATAACAGTATTACGTATAATAACAGTCAATACAAAGCAGGAAGGACACAACCATGATGACTACATAAAGTAAATTTCGTCACACGATTGTTTAGTTATTGCGAGGAGTGTGTCCATCGATGTACTGTGGCACTTGGCAATAGAGGAACGTTGTACGTCGCATAGAGGTTTATGGTGAGAGCGCACGTGTGAGGAAGAGTCAGGAAACATGTTACTTCCTCCCGTATACATCATGATCAGAGAAATGCGATTTCATATGGACAATTCCCGACTGTCATGCCGCCTACTGCGCTGGCAGTTATTGGCAGCGGATACGAGGTACATATTTATGCTACAAACACAAAGACAAACAGAAGTATAGATAAAATTCACATGCTTCCATTTACAATGTTTATGTGCAGTCAAAACTTGCAAAGACAAACACTTAACTTCTTCTGTTGGATTTACAACTGTTAGTTCGACTAGATAACGTCGTTGCTGGGAGTGGTTGCTTCTAGTAACTAAATTTTGTGACGTTGACGTTCATGGCAGGTTTCTGAAGGTCGTCGTGTCTTCTCCGTGTCTGTTCCATGTCTCTTATCGTATCCTTTTTTTCAGTTTACTGTTGCTTCACCCCCCTCGCTCCATAAGGGCCAGAAACGTCGGTCAGTGGGTATAAGTCGTCGCCATTCAACCAAACGAGTGCGAAATCTTAAAACGCCTTAAAAGTAGTACACGGCGGTAGCAAAAATGAATGTTTTACACAATAGGAAGACAGATGGTCTGTTGCATAAGTTAAAAGGTAAAAAGCAGACTTGTTTATTGATTAAAAAGCAGGGTGCTTCAAATGAATATAAGGGTTTTAAGGCTTTGTAATATTTATTCCATTCAGCTTACAATTATAATTAATACATCAGATAAAAGAGCAACTCAAACAGTTTTGTTTGTATACGTGTGCGTAAAGGGGAGAGTACGGAACGATGTAGAATGAGACAGTCCTTTGCGCCTAGTCCCAAGAAATCTGTTCGGAAAGCTAGTCGTCAATTACCAGTTCCTGTGCAGTCTGTGTGGAGACTTTTAAGGAGACACAACTATGTCCTTGTCGATTACGGTTGTTAAAATCTCTAAAGCCTGCAGAGTACGGTTTACGTGCTAAAACGGAATGTTGCTGCATAACGATGATGACGAAGAAGGTTATTGCGTTGTCTTCACTGATGAATCAGCATTTCACCTAAATAGAAATGTCAACACACATAATGTGTGCGTATGGGGATCAGAAAATCCCCGCAACATGGTACAGTTGCGACGAGATTCCCCTAAATCGGATGTATTTGAGCCATATGCCGGCTTAAAGTTGATGGACCTCTCATTCTCGGTGAAGCTACTGTAATTTGTGTTTCTTACTTGATGCGCTAGAACTATGGCTGTCTCCTCAATTGCAAGAAGCTGAACTACAGAACTTTATTTGGCAGCAAGATGCTGCACCGCCTCAGTGACATACCTTATTACGTGACTGGTTAAACGACGTCGTACCCGACCGCTAGATTCGCCGTAAGAGGACGGTTAACAGAATTTAGTTTGCATGACCTCCACGTTTGCATACGATCAAAAGCCATGCGATTTTTACGTTCCGGAATTCATAAAAGACCATATGTATGAGCCTCCGCTACCAGCTTATCTACTAGACTTCAGAGACAACATTGTTGCAACCGTTACTACAGACACACTGATCAAGGTTTAGGAAGAATTCGTCTGTCGACTCTATGTGTGATGTATGGTACTCATACTGAACACTTTTAAAATAAATTGTTTGATTTCCTTTTTTATTTGATGTGTTATTTGTTACTGTAATTTGAATGTAATAAATGCAACAAAGCCTTAAATCCGGTATATTAATTTTGAGACATACTGAACATACACGGATGAATGGAAAATAATTGTTTCGCGATACATAAAAAACAGATGGTCTGCTGCATGAGTCAAAAGATAAAAAGCCGACGTGCTGACTGATTAAAAGATATAGACACGTAAGTGAATTGAACTGCATATGTAGACTGCCAGGGATAGGAGTATCATGTGCGTTAGAGGAGGTTTGTGGGGGCGGATGTTTTGATGGCGGATTTGGGAGAGTGAAGAGGCATATGGAGCCGAACAAAGCCTTAGAATATGGGTGGAAGGGAGTGATGAGAAAGGGAGCCATGACAGGGGGAAGAGGGCTGATTTCTCACAGGTCTCGTAGAACGGGTATTTATCAGGGCGGATTTCACGGACGGGTAAGGGAAGGCGGCTAAAATTTCGTTGGAAGAGTGCGTGAAGAGTCTGGAAGATCGTGAAAGAATGCAATCCCCATGTTCGGCCTTGTAATTGTTCAAATGGTTCAAATGGCTCTGGGCACTATGGGACTTAACATCAATGGTCATCAGTCCCCTAGAACTTAGAACTACTTAAACTTAACTAACCTAAGGACATCAAACAACACCCAGTCATCACGAGGCAGGCCTTGTAATAGTTTTAGTCTATTGTAATAGTTGTAGTCTATTGCTGTATGGGTAATTGGGATTGCCGGAGGGTAGGGTAGAGAGAGAAGAAAGCGGTGTCGTCGGTATACTGAAGGGCCGGAACGGGAGAAGAAGAATTTTATCATACCTACGGTATACACGACATACCGGAGAGGAGAGAGATCAGCTCCTCGGGGGCACACCTGCAGTAGGATGGAAGTTACGGGAGTTTGTGTTGTTGATGGTGACGTAAGACGGGCGGCTATAATTAAAGAATGTGATCTGGTGGATATAATTTATGGGAAGTGCATATGTCAGAAGCTTAAAGTGAAGGTGGGGATGCTATACACGGTCATATGCTTTCTCAAGATCAAGAGAGACAAAAATGGCGAATTTGCGTTTGTTAGTTTGGTGCGATAGGAAATGAGTAAGGTGCAAGGTTTGGTCATCAGATCAAAAATTGGGATGGAAACCACATTGACGGACAGGAATGGGTAGGTTTAGATGTAGGTGTTTATGGGTTTGTTGGGATAGGATGGACTCAAAGACCATGCTAACACAGAGGCCAGGCTGACGAAACGATGGAAGGACGTGTCACTGGCAAGTTTGTTAGGCTTCAGAAAGAGCAGGGTTCGAGAGGTTTACCATGGCTCAGGATAGAAACCTGTCTGAAGAGTTATATTGTAAAGAGTGGCTATGATTTCCAGGAAGGAGAGGAGGGGGCTTCTTTCAGGAGTACTTAGGTTATGCAGTTGTGACTGGGAGCAGTGCTACGTTTCTTATGGAGCATCTGTTGAGTATCTATTGTTGTTATTGGAGTACTGGGTTCTGTCTATGGGATGTTATAGGTTACTGGAAGCTAGGAGCGAGGGATGGGAAGGAGGTACTGGTGGGCTCATAGACTGTCGGGAATAAAGAGTAATTGAAGTGAGGTCATTAGAGGCAGGCTACGAAATGATTGGCCTTACTTAGGTTGTCAGGTAGGGGTCATTATCGCGCAGAAAGCGGTAGGAAAGACCATGTTACTGCCAGTAAGAAGGTGAAATGTCTTATAGCACCTGGATGAGTTTATGAGTAGGGTAGCGTGTTGGTGCATGTTTGGCTCTAAGCTCGGCGTTTCTTTGCGTTTAGCAAATTTCTGATGTGTCTTTTTAGCTGTCAGTGGTATGTAAGTGTGTCTCGGCCACGGGTGTTCAGGAAGGACCGAAATGGCGACGGGATTCATGGAGAAGAAGAAGAGCATGTGGAGGGAGTCTGGGTTGGTGTGGATAGACAGGCTTTGTCCGAATGTGGCAGGGTATGGTGTTTGACTAGATCTGTTGGACGAAGGTGGCAACATGGTGGATGTCTTTGTGGTACTGGAAGGATAAGGGATGGTTTCCAAGTTGGATAGCAATGGATTCTCTCTAGGCATCCCAGTTGGTACCTCAGTAGTCCGGGCTGTGTTTGGGAAAGGCAGGAGGAGGGGTGCACGGGTAGGGTGTATTGTGCAGGGGATGGTTAGTAGGACATGGAGATGATCACTTCCAGTGGGGTTGAGGACTGCTGCAGTGAGGTGTCCAAGTAGGTTACGAGATGCAAGGATAACATCAGGAGTTGAATTGACTTCAGGGTGGTTATGATGTGGCAGAGGGACTATACAATCATAGAGGGAGTCAGTAAACCGACGCCTCTGCTGGAATTCAGTAAGAACTAGCTATAGATGTTGAGGTCAACATCAATAACATAGGTCGTGAAGGTATGGTCTATGTGCATGAGGAAGTCGTGCCGGCCGGGGTGGCCGAGCGGTTCTAGGCTCTACAGTCTGGAACCGCGCGACCGCTACGGTCGCAGGTTCGAATCCTGCCTCGGGAATGGATGTGTGTGATGTCCTTAAGTTAGTTAGGTTTAAGTAGTTCTAAGTTCTAGGGAACCGATGACCTCAGAAGTTAAGTCCCATAGTGCTCAGAGCCATTTTTTTGTATTTGATTGCATTTCAATTGTTTGCGGAAACAGACTGTTTAAGAATGGGCACTATGTTCGAAACTAGCCCCCTCCAATAAATAAAGGATGCTTCTTAATACAGTCTACGACGGAATTCCAATCATTTATTTCATTGAAGATAAAGCTTCGGTCGTATTTCTCCTTCAGCATTCTGGAGGTCCGTAAATATAATTAAATTCTTCAAGAAGTAGTCAACAATCCTAGGGTTTCGTTGGAGGTGACAGTGCACACAGTGTTACCTTTTGTGCATAGGTAGCTATTGTGACAGTTTAATTTAAGCAGAGCTGTTTTGTACAGAGTACTTAGCAAATGGTGCTACGAGGGAGAAATGATGATACGCGGATGGAATACCGTGTGGTGCTAACTGGCTACCATATACTAACACCCAATTCATTCAATATACTTTCACTTAGTAGATGCAATGCGGAATGAGATTAAGTTCAATATTTTTTTAGGTCTTCTCGTCATAAGTCTTCATATTGGTATATACTGCCGAATGAAGAGTTTTCTAGGCAAACAGGTACGATCGATGGCTTCAAATGGGATATCCTAAAAGTATTTGGTAACATTTTATTGGTTCTGTATAAGTAATATTCTTTATGACGTATCGTACAGCTGTCAAATTTTTAGAAAGCTAAGGTCACAGTATAAATAGTTGCTAAGAAATCAGTAAAACAGTCCCTGTGAGACACTCCCTCTGGAACCAGTACTGTCTCCCCGAACTGTATTAATTTTCCTAGGTTTCTGTTTTACTGTCAGTTGTGTAATTGATCGTATCTTCTTGGGGATATATGGTCCACATGATCAGATAAGGAAAGAAAAGGCGAGCATGTGCACGAACTGCGCAGCACGGTGCCCTATACATTGGTGCTTGGCAGTCGCTTCGCGGGCATCCGCTGAGCCGCGCGAATTGCGCTCCTAAGCTGCGCTGTTAGTGAAATGGGCTGTTCTCGCCGCCCTCAATCCATTAAACACGCGCGTCCCGCATTCCACACGGTCGTCTACACACCAATTACACGTCCCAATCAAAGTAATGACACTCCTTGCATCGCAAGGAGTGAAACGCAAATTCCCCTGGGTACCGTCTACCCATGATGCCACGAGGGCTCTAATACGATTTATTCTCTTTTACAACAATTTATGTAAAACACACTGTTGTCATGAAAGCATAACGGAATAAACATAAAATAGAATTTTCTCGTGTATTCCTACTGTTTCCTGTAACCCAAACTAATCCTCCCCTTAACAGACGTTCCATTCTTCCATATATAACTCGTGTCAGTATTCCGCAGTCAGGACTTATTAAACCAGTGGTCAGATAATATTCATACCTGTTAGCACCTGCCTTCCTTAACAGTGCCCTCATTATATTCTTCTTCATGTCGGATGGTATTTCCCCTGTGTCATAGCCCGTTGAGCCAAAACATAAGCCGGCCGGAGTGGCCGTGCGGTTCTAGGCGCTACAGTCTGGAACCACGCGACCGCTACGGTCGCAGGTTCGAATCCTGCCTCGGGCATGGATGTGTGTGATGTCTTTAGGTTAGTTAGGTTTATTAGTTCTAAGTTCTAGGGGACTGATGACCTCAGATGTTAAGTCCCATAGTGCTCAGAGCCATTTGAGCCATAGCTTGTTTGTCTGCCATTGGAACGAAATACATCACTGATTCAGTGTATCAGGGATCCAACAGTCTGTTGGTAGCTTTGTGGAGGTATCTGGCATTCAAGGTCTACGCACAGGTCGTGTAATTTGCCTAAATAACAAGCCGCTGATTTGCCCGTACGCGGTGTTGGCGCCATATAGCGACCCAGGTGGGTTCCATGGATGGATTTACATCGGGTGAATTTAGTCACAGAGGCTTCAACGTGTGTTCACTATAATGCTTCTCAAACCACTGTAGCGCGATTCTGGCTCCGAGACACGGACAGTTACACTGCTGAAAGATGACTTGGCCGTCGGGGAAGATATCAAGCATGAAGGGATGCTGATGGTTCACAGCTGTCACCTTGTCTTCGATTACTACCACAGGTCCCATGCAAGCACAGGAAAACGTCTCCTATAGCACAATACTGCTCCCACCAGCCTGCGTCCGTGGCACGCTGCACGTTTTGAGTTCGAGCCACCATTCGCCTCGATGACGTCGTTGGTGGAGACGATGTCGTCGGGTCAACATTCGAACACAAAGGGATGGTCTGCTGCGGAGTTCCCTGTTCAGCAATGTGCCATAAACGGTGCGTGCTTCAGCATGGTGCTCCTTCGGGAGACATGCCACAGATTACCATATATCCTACTTTACAGAGCAGACAAGCCTCCGAAGCCCACGTTCTGTGAAGAGACGTGGATGTCCAACCATTTAGCAACTAGTAGTAGTTTCTCCTTCATTCTACCTGTTTCCGTATATGCTCACAATTGTAACACGTGAAAATTCGACCAGCTTTGCCGTTTCTGCTGATACGCGTTCACAGGCTCCACGCAGTAATAACCTGCCCTTTTTCAAAGTCCCTTATCTGGATGGATTTCCCCATATACAGCTCATATCTTAGGTAGGGTGATCTCTCCTCCGTGTCTGCTCAGTGTACATTCTTTTGTTGCCGCGTCACGTGCACGCAACGCCACCACGCGGCATCCAACGTCGCTATGGTCAGTGGTCAACATGACTGTTCATTATCATGTTCCTTCATTTTTTTCCCTTTCCACAATACTGTCTTCAAAATCTTTTTAGATGTATATCTATGTCATAGATTGCTTTCAGTGCTCGCTTCTTGCGTAGTAGTCTACTGACTTCCGATCTGAGCTGTTGATATTCGTAAGCTGCTTCTCCTTCCTCCAAAGGGTTCTATAATTTTTATTTTTGCATCATCTACCTTTTCTACAGGCATGCATGTTCCTACAGCTTTGAATTTCTTCTCTGATCGTTCCAGTTAGGCCACTTTGCACCTGGTCAGTTTTAGTTTTAAATTTCTGAAGTCTGTTTTTAAATTTGCTAGCTTTGCTTGTTGTATTTTTATATTTTCTCCATTCATCAGTTGAATTTAGTATCATGTGTGGTATTCAATCACTTGTTGCTGCCTATTTGTTCCTCTGCTGCTTCCACTAGTGCATCTCTCAAAGTTATCCAATCATACACTATGTGATCAGAAGTGTCCGGACACCTGGCTGAATATAACTTACAAGTTTTTCGCGCCCTCCATCGGTAATGCTGGAATTCAGTATGGTGTTGGCCCACCCATAGCCTTGATGACTGCTTCCATTGTCGCAGGCATACATTCAATCAGATCCTGGAAGGTTTCTTGGGGAATGGCAGCCCATTCTTCACGGAGTGCTGCACTGAGGAGAGGTATCAATGTCGGTCGGTGAGGCTTGGCACGAAGTCGGCATTCCAAAACATCCCAAAGGTCTTCTATAGGATATAGGTGAGGACTCTCTGCAGGCCAGTCCATTACAAGAGATGTTACTATCATGTAACCACTCCGACACAGGCCGTGCATTATGAACAGGTGCTCGATCGTGTTGGAAGATTCAATTGCCAGTCCTGAATTGCTCTTCAACAGCGGGAAGCAAGAAGGTGCTGTGATAGTGACACGCAAAACAACAAGGGGTGCAAGCCCCCTCCATCCAAACACAACCACACCATAACACCACCGCCTCCGAATTTTACTGTTGGCACTACACACGCTGGCAGATGACGTTCACCGAGCATTCGCCATACCCACACCCTGACATCGGATCGCCATATTGTGCACCATGATTCGTTATTCCACACAACGTTATTCCACTGTCCAATCGTCTAGTGTTTATGCTCCTTACACCAAGCGAGGCGTCGTTTGGCATTTACCGGCGTGATGTGTGGCTTATGAGCAGCCGCTTGACCATGAAATCCAAGTGTTCTCGCCTGCCGCCTAACTCTCATAGTACTTGCATCGAATCCCGATGCAGTTTGGAATTCCTGTGTGATGGCCTGGATAGATATCTGTCTATTACACTTTACGACCCTTTTCAACTGTTGGCGGTCTCTGTCAGTCAACAGGCGAGGTCGGTCTATATGCTTTTGTGCCGTACGTGTCCCTTTACGTTTCCACTTCACTATCACATCGAAAACAGTCGACCTAGGAATGTTTAGAGGTGTGGAAATCTCGCGTACAGACGTATGACACAAGTGACACCCAATCACCTGACCATGTTCGAAGTCCGTGAGTTCCACGGAGCCCCCCATTCTGCTCTTTCAGGATGTCTAATGACTACCGAGGTCGCTGATATGGAGTACCTGGCAGTGGATGGCAACACAATGCACCTAATATGAAAAACGTATATATATATTTGGGGGCGTCCAGATACTTTTGATCACATGGTATACTTTATACTTTTCTCTCGTTTATTTCAAACAGTCCTTTTGAAACTGTCAATAACCTCTAACGGTTTTCGTTTATCGGTGTCCCATATCTTTAATTTCCTGCCATTTAGTAACTGCTTAAGCTTTAATTTGTATTTCATAATTAATAAATCGTGGTCCGAGTCCATAGATGCTTGTGGAAAAGTTTTACAGCTTTAAGTCATATCTCTGAATATCTGACTTACTATTAAACAGTTCATCTGAATCATCCAGTTGTCTTCATGTCTTTTCCAGCTATATAACCGTTTTCCATGATTTTTAAACCGAATGTCTATATGGTTAAATTCTGTTTTATGCAATGTTCTTCACCTTTCAGTCCTTTGCCCTAGACCATGTTCTACAACTACTTTCCTTCCATTCCATTTCCCGTTTCCGGATTCCAGTCCCCAATTTAATTCAATTGGCGCCTTCCTTTACGTATTGCATAATTTATTTTACTTAACATTACCTGCCTTCGATCTCTTCCTTTGTAGAACTTGTAGGAATGTATGTTAATACGAATGTGGAGGGTAGTACTTGTGTCCGTCTTGGTTATGATGATCCGTTCTCTGTGCTTTTCACAGTAAATTACCTGCATAACTGCTTTTCTGTTCAGTATTCGACGTACTCTTGAGTTACAGGGTAACCCTGTTTGATTTCGTGTTAGTAAATCTGTATTGACATTTGACGTTAGTAAAGATAACAGATAGGTGCACATGGATATTAGCGGCTGGTGGAAACATTCCATCCCATATTATCTGACTATCGCATGGGAAAATTTAGAAGCTTTTGTGTGATGTAGACAGTATTCTCTGCCCCTTTCATAAATACGAGATCGATTGCGACCACTCGATCTATTCCTTATGTACTACTTCAGGAGAAAGAGTCTTTGTTCGTCGTAACCTACTTTCATGTAGTAAATGGGGGTTTTTACGTCACACACCAGTTTTAGGCACAACATAAAATTTGCTAGAAAGTGTCCCTCTCTTTCCATATCGATCCTTTTACTTCTAAAGAGGCATTGACGGTGTACTTAAATACCGCAGATGTAATCTATTAATTTTACTAGCAAACATTTCATTAATATTTAAACAGCCTGTCCCTCCTAATAGTTGTCAGGCGCATCTGCGTTGGTGTTTCAGGAGTTACCATACTGACGCCAAAACGGAAGATAACAGAGAGAAGACAGAAATACTTAATTTGGTCCTCCTAAATTGTTTCGACGCGGAAAATCGTAATATGGTCCCCCATTTCAATCATGTGTACAAATGTCGAAGTGTCAGACACAAGATATACAAATCCTAGCCACAGCGGCTCTACTCTCTTTTGACGTAGAAAACATGTATTTTAACATTCCAATAGCAGAAACAATAAATATCGTAAAACAAAACCTGAAGGACAACAGCCAGCTACCAGATGAACACATCAAAGAAATACACAAGTTGCTGGAACTGATAACGAAACCGAACTTCCTTCATTTCAATAATGAATACTATTTACAGGAAGATGGGTTACCAATGGGATCCCCAGTTTCAGGTGCCCTAGCAAACATTCTCATAAACCATGTAGAAAAGTTAATATTCAAAAATATTATCAAAAATAACTACAACATACTTTATTGGGTCAGATATATGGATGACATCCTTTGTTTAATAGATGAACCTCAGGCAAAAATTGACCAGTTGCATACAGATATAAACACAATGCACAGAAAGATAAGATTCACAATGGAAAAAGAACAGAACAACCAAATAAACTTTTTAGATACAACCATTGAAAAAGGAATCACACAGAAAGATAAGATTCACAATGGAAAAAGAACAGAACAACCAAATAAACTTTTTAGATATAACCATTAAAAAAGAAAACAATCAGCATAGCTTTGAAATCTACCGTAAACCTACAACAACTGACACAATGCTACATCAGACTTCTAATCACCTACACTCACAGAAACAATCAGCACTCAGATACATGCTTTGTAGACTTAACACAGTATCACTCAGCACAGAAAATTACCAGAATGAACTAGACATCATCACACAAATAGCAACAAACAATGGGTACAATAGGGATCTAGTCACCAAACTAAACAAAAAAATTAAGAAACAAATACAGTCAGTGAACACAGTACATAAACACCCATAAGCAACAGTACAACAAAACACTACACAAACAGTGACAGAACAATAACGACACATGGAATACAGGAAAACAAGAAAGAAGATTCAAGATGTTACACAACGACATACAAGAACAAACTCACACATAAAATAGTAAATATTTTCAAAAGACAAGGGATAAACATAGCATTCAAACCAGACAATTCAATCCAACGGCAAATTCCAAAAATAACAAAAAAAAAAACACAGACATCGACCTAAAAGCAGGAATATACCAACTGCAGTGCAACACATGTGATGGAAGGTATACAAAGAACATATCAGAGCATGGAAATATGGAATGAGCCACTCAACTTTTGCGGAACATTTGAGAAAAAATAAGCACAAACCTACTAAAGAGAAAATGATATGAAAATAAATAGAATAAATAATGAAAGATCTCTCCTAACATTACAGGAAAATTATCATATATACAGAATAAAGGCTGAAAAGAAACAACTACTAAATGACCAATTAAATGTGACTAACAACTCACTGTTTACACTGATTGATCATATAATAGACAGAAATCCCAGCCGGCCGGAGTGGTCGTGCGGTTCTGGGCGCTACAGTCTGGAGCCGAGCGACCGCTACGGTGACAGGTTCGAATCCTGCCTCTAGCACGGATGTGTGTGATGTCCTTAGGTTTAATTAGTTCTGAGTTCTAGGCGACTGATGACCTCGGAAGTTAAGTCGCATAGTGCTCAGAGCCGTTTGAACCAGAAATCCCAACAAATGATAACACATCTGTTTCCTCTCATAAGTGTATACAGGAAAATATAATAATAATAATAATTATTATTATTTTAAAAAATAGTAATAAAAATAAAATAAATAATTTTTGTTTTTATTTTATTTTATTAAAAAATCTCTCTCCCTCTCTAATACACACACACACACACACACACACACACACACACACACACAAGACAGCCGGCCAGAGTGGCCGAGCGGTTCTAGGCGCTACAGTCTGGAACCACGCGACCGCTACGGTCGCAGGTTCGAATCCTGCCTCGGGCATGGATGTGTGTGATGTCCTTAGGTTAGTTAGGTTTAAGTAGCTCTAATTTCTAGGGGACTGATGACCTCAGATGTTAAGTCATTTAGTGCTCAGAGTCATTTGAACCATTTGAACACACACACACACATACACACACACAAACACACACACACACACACACACACACACACACACACACACACATTGTCTCGGAACAGAAAAGGAACTACACTCCTGGAAATTGAAATAAGAACACCGTGAATTCATTGTCCCAGGAAGGGGAAACTTTATTGACACATTCCTGGGGTCAGATACATCACATGATCACACTGACAGAACCACAGGCACATAGACACAGGCAACAGAGCATGCGCAATGTCGGCACTAGTACAGTGT
This sequence comes from Schistocerca americana, assembly GCF_021461395.2. Taxonomy (NCBI): domain Eukaryota; kingdom Metazoa; phylum Arthropoda; class Insecta; order Orthoptera; family Acrididae; genus Schistocerca; species Schistocerca americana. The sequence continues at coordinate 695,727,874 of NC_060130.1, forward strand.
ATATCCACCTTTCGCAGCAATGCAGGCTGCTCTTCTCCCATGGAGACGATCGTAGAGATGCTGGATGTAGTCCTGTGGAACGGCTTGCCATGCCATTTCCACCTGGCGCCTCAGTTGGACCAGCGTTCGTGCTGGACGTGCAGACCGCGTGAGACGACGCTTCATCCAGTCCCAAACATGCTCAATGGGGGACAGATCCAGAGATCTTGCTGGCCAGGGTAGTTGACTTACACCTTCTAGAGCACGTTGGGTGGCACGGGATACATGCGGACGTGCATTGTCCTGTTGGAACAGCAAGTTCCCTTGCCGGTCTAGGAATGGTAGAACGATGGGTTCGATGACGGTTTGGATGTACCGTGCACTATTCAGTGTCCCCTCGACGATCACCAGTGGTGTACGGCCAGTGTAGGAGATCGCTCCCCACACCATGATGCCGGGTGTTGGCCCTGTGTGCCTCGGTCGTATGCAGTCCTGATTGTGCCGCTCACCTGCACGGCGCCAAACACGCATACGACCATCATTGGCACCAAGGCAGAAGCGACTCTCATCGCTGAAGACGACACGTCTCCATTCGTCCCTCCATTCACGCCTGTCGCGACACCACTGGAGGCGGGCTGCACGATGTTGGACGTGAGCGGAAGACGGCCTAACGGTGTGCGGGACCGTAGCCCAGCTTCATGGAGACGGTTGCGAATGGTCCTCGCCGATACCCCAGGGGCAACAGTGTCCCTAATTTGCTGGGAAGTGGCGGTGCGGTCCCCTACGGCACTGCGTAGGATCCTACGGTCTTGGCGTGCATCCGTGCGTCGCTGCGGTCCGGTCCCAGGTCGACGGGCACGTGCACCTTCCGCCGACCACTGGCGACAACATCGATGTACTGTGGAGACCTCACGCCCCACGTGTTGAGCAATCCGGCGGTACGTCCACCCGGCCTCCCGCATGCCCACTATACGCCCTCGCTCAAAGTCCGTCAACTGCACATACGGTTCACGTCCACGCTGTCGCGGCATGCTACCAGTGTTAAAGACTGCGATGGAGCTCCGTATGCCACGGCAAACTGGCTGACACTGACGGCGGCGGTGCACAAATGCTGCGCAGCTAGCGCCATTCGACGGCCAACACCGCGGTTCCTGGTGTGTCCGCTGTGCCGTGCGTGTGATCATTGCTTGTACAGCCCTCTCGCAGTGTCCGGAGCAAGTATGGTGGGTCTGACACACCGGTGTCAATGTGTTCTTTTTTCCATTTCCAGGAGTGTATAATCAGTTAGAAGTGGGAAAGGATCATGACCAGATGAGATGTTTGTAAGATTGTAGAAAGATTATATGAAAGATCAGCAGTTTATCGCAGTTCACTGGAGCAACGAAGCTACTGCGAAGAGTTGCATGTCATTCTCGTTTTCAAGAAAAATCGTGGTATAGATGCACATAATTACTGGCTTATATGTTTCACATCAGTGTGTTGTAAAATTATGGAAGTTATTTTAAGCTCAAGCACTGCGACATTTTTGAAGAAAGAAAATCTCTTCTATAAAAATCAACATGGATCGCGCAAGCAGAGAGCCTGTGAAACTCATCTCGGTCTATAGACAACAACGCTGACGTTGTTGCTGTGTTCCTTGGCTTCAGGAACACATTTGACACCTCCCTACACTGCCGTTTAGTGAAGAAATACGAGCTTAGCGAGTATTGGATCAGATTTGCGACTGACTTCAAGACTTCCTTGCAGACAGAAATCAGCACATCGCTCTTAACGGAACAAAATCGACAGGTGTAAAGGTAATTTCCGGAGTATTCCAAGGAAGTGTTGTCGAACGGTTACTATTTATAGTATATATAAATGATCTAGTAGAAACCGTTGGAAGCTCTTTAAGACTGTTAGCAGATGAAGCGGTTGTTCATAAGAAAGTAGCAACTCCACAAGATGTCGAGGATTTGCAGAAAGATCCAGAGAGAACTGATGAATGCTCTGGCAGATCACCCTGATCTTGAATAAATATAACATATTGCACATTCACTGATAAGAAATTGCTGGAAACAGTATATACCACAAAATATCCAGAGGGACCATAACCCTAGAACACTACAGTGGGGAAAATGTTACATAGGTACTAAAGCATAGAAAAATTTCACTAATTCATATTTTATTCAAAGGGAGTCATAATTTATAGTTTACGCACTACTTAATTATGAGGCCTCTAGTGGTTACCTCACATACTAGGTATGGGGAAAATATCCTGTTTTACACCCTAAACAGGCAACACCAGATTGTCCGGAACCGCGAATTGCTACCAACTGCAATCGTAAATTTTGCGAGGGTTTAGAACTCTAGGGTTAAGTGGAATGGCCACATAAAACAAATAGTAGAAAAAGCGGATGACAGACTGAGGTTCAGAGGAACAATGTTAAGGAAATGTAACCCATTCGCGAAAGGAGAGACTTGCAAGTAGCTTGTTCGGCCCATTGTTGAGGATAGTTCATCGATCTGCGACACTTATCAGGTTGGACTGAAAGAATGGATAGAAAATATCCACGGAAGAGCGGCGCGGTTCGTCACAGAATCGTATTGTTAGTGCGACAGCGTTACGCATATGCTCAAGAAACTCCAGTGGCAAACGCTACAAGAAATGTGTTGTCCCTCGAGGAGTGGTTACTGTTAAAATTTCGAAGGAGTAATTTCCGGGAAGAGTCTGACAACACATTAGTTGAAATCAACTTTGATCGCATAAGGAATCGAAGTGCACAGTGACTGTGGGTTAACGAAGAAAGGATAGAAACACAGGAATCAGTCTAAATCCCACTGTTTCTTTTTTTTATTACTCTTGGATATCCAGATTTCAGCTGTAAACAGGCAGAAGGAAACTGGGGTTGTTGTTTACTTCAAGTACAGCAGCCTCAGTTTGGTCATGTAATGTAAGTAACTCCCTCTACATTACAAAGTTAATTAACCGACTTTCATTTCAATATAGTAGTTTAAAAACCTGTTGATAATAAGTAAAATTTACATATCAGCTTTAAATTACATCAAGAAATCCCGATTACAGTGTGTTTTCTCAACATATGAGTGGTGGAGCGCTCCTCCAACTTCTATGCAAAAGATGATTAATAGGGCCATACAATTGTCCTTAACAGAATTGTTACATCACATTAGAAATTAAAAATGAAAAAATTTATTGAATATCATCTTAATGAAATACAGTTTCATACCAATTTGTAATTTGTCAAAATCCAACATCTAGCTTAGTCACTCGTGTCATAGTGGTTACGTGATCAACTAAATAATTAATATAAACGAAACATAACACAGTTGATAAAATTGTTTTTCTGTAGGTCTGTTACTGTCATACTGAAATATTGAAGATCAACATGAGAAGGCTGGTTTAACCAGGTACAGTTAACAGAAACATTAACGTTCTCTACGGATGTAATTTTTTTAAATAACGTATGGTGTAGCACCGATTGAGATATGCTGCTTGCAAAGAACAATGTAACAAATTGCCTTATATATAGCCACTAATGCTGAAAGTTAAATAATGTTTCACTTGTTTGATGGTAAAACAGATAAAACATTGGACAGTACCAATAAAATGGAAGACAAAACGTTCCATAAGAACCTCAGTTTACCTCTCCCTATACACCAATAAAGTCATTTGGTGACATATACTGCTGAGAATTTGTTGGATGATAACTCACTCAAATGATATGTTGACTAAAAACTGATCATCGCTATTGGATAACGCTGTGTTTTGCTTATTATTTTATGTTTATCAATATGTTTAACCTGATAGTGTGTGTACTGTCATTACCTTACTTCTTTTTAAGATCACCAGATTAGGAGGGATGGAGCGAAGATAATGGTTCAAAAGAAGAAATACAATCGATATCAAGGACTACAAACCAACTATTGCTGCATTTGTGGAATTATGGATCGGTAAAAGGGTCTGTAATCAACTACTCCAACGTCTAACAGAAGTATCACCACCTAAACAACAGGTTTTTTTAGGTGAGGAAAGAATAAGGTGTTCTATTTTAGTAGGTAATAAAGTGTTTTCTTAAGATACATCACTTAAATTATAGCACGGACTGTTTTTTTACACACACTCACGAAATAGATGATAGAAGATGGTGACTGTGACAGATATGACTTCTAAAAAGACAATGCCAGAATCGATATCTAAAAAATAAATATAATTATTTATATTTTATTCTGAGTTTCTCACAATTTTCAAGAGCAATGAAGCTTCAAATTAAATGTTTCACCATCTAAACTGTTAGTATTCCTCAATAAAGTGGAATTTATTCCTTAGAGTAATAGATGCAAGAGCAGAATGAAAATTATAGCAAAATAAATTTGCATTACATGTAAGTTTTCTCACGCATTACAAGCAGAGTGAAGCTTCAAATTACATACTGCCACAACCAAATTGTCTGTATTACTTATTAAAATACCTATGCTCACAGGATGCATATTGGCACTACTGATGGGAACTTTTATGTCAGGCAGCAGTCATTTACGACGAAGATTCGATATACATGTCACACTTGAGATGTCTGTGGACCTTTAAACTAAATATTTTTCCGTTCATAAGCGTCTGTATAAGTTATTAAGATACACACATCTTAGATCCTTATCATAATATGTGAAACACCTACGAAAAGTCAAGCAAAAGTAAAGTCATATTATGTGCAAAATTTCACACACTTCGCAGGCTTCAAATTAGTTATTTCGGCACCCAAATTGTCTGTATTACGTATTAAAATACTCACAGCTCACTTTTTAGCACCACTGATAAGAACTTTAGGTTAAGTAGCACTATTAAGAATTATACAAGTGTATTATACCTAAGTCTGCTAGAGTATAAAATAGAATGACATTTTTAAAAAATAGTGATCTACTTTTTACAGTTAACAAGCACGAAAATTTATGTTGACAATCCATTTCATATGTCAAAATTGTTCGTTGGCTCGGGATTCTGACATAGAGTACATGAGAGAAGGGAAGGTGTACAAGTTAAATGCTTCCCTAGATATTCTACCGATACTAGGTTATCATATTCCGCTTCACTTTATATGTCTCCCCTCATTCACGCGATAATCGTCGCTTCTCAAAGTAGCTCCTCAGTAGTTAGTATTTCATTAACATGTAAATTATTGGGACCTCTCCTCCCCCCCCCCTCCATCCCCCACTTTGGAAGACAGTAAAAATGCTAATCCCCCGATCCGTTCATTTGTGTTGATATTTGAAAGCGATTTGTTGACTAATGTCTTCGAATCGTGAATGTCATCCTCATCTTCTTCTCCATTATAGCCTTCGTTGTAATCACACTCCTCTTCTTCTCCACCCTCTGCTTTCATGCATAAATCGTTTTTAACACCTCCATATATTTCTTTTCGGTATAGCTGCCCCAGTCTTCGAGAAGCAGGTCGAACTCCATGGTTATTGAATTCCACCTTCTTATTATCTGCTAACAAATCCTGACGAGATTTTTCAGGGATATTTGAAACAGTGTTTTCTCCATGGTGATACATATGTCATTAACTCTCAATAAAAATCCTCCAGTTTTATCTAACACATCCTTGATGATATGCAGTATTTACAACCTCTGTCTGAGTATACTTATCTATATATTTTTCACAGTATATAAATTAGAGAGATAGGTATAAGGGAGGTGAGCACGCACAATAATATTTGATGTCACATGCACCAGTAAACTATATAAAATTATCCTCAACTGTAACAAATTACCCCTCGTAAAAGTGTTACTAGTAGACGTAGGTGAAAGACAGCTGTGTAACACTTAAGAGTGCTGAAACTTCCTGGGAGATTAAAACTGTGTGCCGAACCGAGACTCGAACTCGGTTCTGAGTTCGAGTCTCGGTCCAGCACACAGTTTTAATCTGCCAGGAAGTTTCATATCAGTGCACACTCCGCTGCAGAGTGAACGTCTCATTCTTAAGAGTGCTGCTCAACCTACAGTTCTTATCAATAGTGCCAAAAAGCAAGCTGTTGGTTTTTTAATAAGTCATACAGACAATTTATGTGGCAAAACATTTCGTTTGAATCTTGCTAAGTGTGTGAAATCTTATATATAATACAACTTAATTTTTGTTTGAATTTTCATTGAGGTGTCGCGTATTATGATAAGTGTACAAGATGTACGTATTTTAATAAATTTTACAAACACTTGAGAAACGGAAAATATTTGGCTTATAGATCCATAGATCTTTTAAGTATGGTCCATATATTGAACTTTTGTCATACATGAGTGTCACTTAACCTAAAATAGTGCCAATATGCAAGCTGCAAGTATTTTAATAAGTAATACACACAGTAGAGATGTGATTGTTCTTAATTTGAAGCTTCGTTCGATTTGGAATTTATGGGAAATCTTCTCTATAATGGACTCTTCTTGGATTTTCGTAGGGATCTTCTATATGTTACACTAAGCATGCTAGCTGTGTGCATTTTAATAAGTAATACGGACTATGTAGCTGGTCAAATATTTAATTTGGAGCTTCATTGTGCTTTCAAAGTGCGAGAAATTTCACAATAAAAGATACATAATTTCATTTACTTTCGAGATATCGACTCTGGAATTGTCTTTTGAGATGTCATATCTATGACTATTACCACGTTTGGTCATCTCTCTCATATTTTTGTGTATAAATAGTCAATGCTGCTCTAGAGATTAAGTGACATAGCATAATAATGCACCTTATTACTAACTAAAATCGAACATCTTATTCCTTCCTTCCCTAAAATAATTGTGTTGTGTGTGTGTGTGTGGTGGTACTTTTATTAGGTGTTGATTCAGTTGATTACATGTTTTATTTTTTAGAGAGCGATTGTTTCCCAAATGCAGCAGTAGTTAGTTTGCAGTGTTTGTCATCAATTCCAGTCCAGTAAACATGTGTTCTAAAATACATCCCTTAAAAGCTATGAGCACTTGTTCATCTTTGCTACTTTGAAACACAACTCTTCTAATGATCAAGTGCTCGTAACTTTTAAGGCATGTGTTTTAGAGCACATGTTTGCTGAACATTTTTTTCTTATTTTGTGGTGTCACCGCCAGACACCACACTTGCTAGGTGGTAGCCTTTAAATCGACCGCGGTCCGTTAGTATACGTCGAACCAGTGTGTCGCCACTATCAGTGATTGCAGACCGAGCGCCGCCACACGGCAGGTCTAGAGAGACTTCCTAGCACTCGCCCAGTTGTACAACCGACTTTGCTAGCTATGGTTCACAGACAAAATACGCTCTCATTTGCTGAGACGATAGTTAGCATAGCCTGCAGCTACGTCATTTGCTACGACCTAGCAAGGCGCCCTTATCAGTTACTATTGATATTGATTCATGTACCGTCAAGACCGACGTTCTTCATTAACGGATTAAAGTTAAGTATTCCACCAGCTACGTCCGTTTTTCTAAATTCTAATTTCCTTGTCCTGTTCCAGACTTCACGCCAGCCTGCGTGAGCTAAAACGCGTGCCTTTCGGCCTCCTCTAGTAACACGGTGTTGGCTCTCCTGTCAACCATAACATATTTTGGTCCCTACTACCAATTCCCAAAATATGGGAAGCAAAGAACTTGCAGTAGAATAGATTTGTTTCACAGTATCGAAGATGAAAAATTGCTCGTAGCCCTTAAGGTATGCGTTTTCGACCCTATGTTTACTGAGACTTTTTTGCTTCAAGTATCGGGTACTTTCAACTGTATGCGTTTACGCCATAAATTATGATACTCCTTGTATATCTCTATATAAATATTATTTAACACCATTTTTCCTCGAGAGATAAATGTCTTGCAAGGCATACGCGACTTTTTACTGCACATTTAGCGCTGTTTCCAATACTACACTCTGACTGGCTGGAGATAGGGATGTGTACGTCGAAATAATATAATTTGACGTTATTTAAATACCACAGTCTGATTGGTTGGAAAGAGAAGTGCGTATGGGTACAACGTACACTGCTGGTCTACTTCCACCACCTTCTAGTTTTAACACTGCGCTGTGACTGGCTGAAGGATTTTTAATTTCCCGTTAACACGATTGGGCTATACCAGCCGTCTTGGATTTTTTCACACTTTGATTGTTTGGAGATAAGGAGTACGGCACTCTCTGGTTGGAGATAGTGGGAGAGGGGTTGTTTAGATCATGTGCTGGCACAAGTGGACGATTTCCACCGTCTTGCCTTTCTAATATTGTGCTATGATTGTCTGGAGATAGTTCCAGGGGGCGGCATGGAACGGCCGCGCGTTTAGAGGCGCTATGTCACGGATTGCGCGGCCCCTCCCGCCGCAGATTCGAGTCCTCCCTCCATCATGGGTGTGTATGTTGTTCTTAGCATAAGTTAGTTTAAGTAGTGTGTATGTCTAGGGACCCCCCTTCTAACAGCCGTGTACCGCAAGTCTCTAGAGGAACGGAAGGTTGCAAATGAGTGGAAAAGAGCACAGGTAGTCCCAGTTTTCAAGAAGGGTCGTCGGGCAGATGGGCAAAACTATGGGCCTATATTTCCGACATCGATCTGTTGTAGAATTTTAGAACATGTTTTTTGCTCGCGTATCATGTCATTTCTGGAAACCCAGAATCTACTCTGTAGGAATCAACATGGATTCCGGAAACAGCGAACGTGTGAGACCCAACTCGCTTTATTTGTTCATGAGACCCACAAAATATTAGACACAGGCTCCCAGGTAGATGCCATTTTCCTTGCCTTCCGGAAGGCGTTCGATACAGTTCCACACTGTCGCCTGATAAACAGAGTAAGAGCCTACGGAATATCAGACCAGCTGTGTGGCTGAATTGAACAGTTTTTGGCAAACAGAACACAGCATGTTGTTCTCAATTGAGAGACGTCTACAGACGTTAAAGTAACCTCTGGCGTGCCACAGGGGAGTGTTACGGGGCCATTGCTTTTTGCAATATATATAAATGACCTATTAGATAGTGTCAGAAGTTCCATGCGGATTTTCGCGAATGATGCTGTAGTATACAGAGAAGTTGCAGCATTAGAAAATTGCAGCAAAATGCAGGAAGATTTGCAGCGGATAGGCACTTGATGCAGGGAGTGGCAACTGACCCTTAACATAGACAAATGTAATGTATTGCGAATACATAGAAAGAAGGGGCCTTTATTGTATGATTATATGATAGCGGAACAAACACTGGCAGCAGTTATTTCTGTAAAATATCTGGGAGTATGCGTGCGGAACGATTTGAAGTGGAATAATCACATAAAATTAATTGTTGTTAAGGCGGGCGTCAGGTTGAGAGTCATTGGGAGAGTCCTTAGAAAATGTAGTCTATCTGTATGATGTATCGAATATATTGCTTCCCCATACTTATACCTTCCGAGGAGATCACGAATGTAAAATTAGAGAGATTCGAGCGCTCACGGAGGCTTTCCGTCAGTCGTTCTTCCCGCAAACCATACGCGACTGGAACAGGAAAGGGAGGTAATGACAGTGGCACGTAAAGTGCCCTCCACCACACACCGTTGGGTGGCTTACGGAGTATAAATGCAGACGTAGATGTAGATGTAGATGTAGTTTGGTCCCTTAGGAATTCACAGACATTTGAACATTTTTGAACATAGTTCAAGGGGGGGAGGGGAAAGGAGAGAGGGTAGGGGGATTGTGCTTTTCGTTTCGAACTACTGATTGATGTCTCTACTTATTTCATTTATTGACGATGTGATGGATTCCATGTCATCAATGAGAAAACGCATGAACTTGGGAAGAGGTCAATGGGCGAGTTTAAGGTCAGGTAGTGTGTCTGTAAGGACTCCATCTATTCCAGAATGCCCGTACCCATGCCATACTACTGAATGTATTAACAGGGTTGGTGATGCACGAAGAATAACGAGTACTTGAGCAGCAATAACACCACACTGGCCCACACTGACTGCTATTGTCATTAAGCAGGGCTGTTCTTTGTGTTTTACTATACCTATTAATAACTGTCGACTTAACAAGTATCGCACTAGAGTCTTTTGGTCTGATCTATCGTATGGTCCCTTAAAATTCCGCTTTAAAAATAGTTTTGTTTGTAATGGGAAAGAAACCAACACTTTGGGTCGGCAATGGGTGTCGCATGATAAATGTGATGTGCAGTATTTGTTTGGGCTGACTCAGTCTATAAATTACAAAAGCAAAGTTTCAAATGTATGTCAAAGCATCAGAGAAAATGCGTCTGACAGCGGTTAAAATGGACACCTGGTATATATAAATTAACATATGAATTATAATTAATTGTTTGGTTACAAAATACTGCGGAGAAAGTTTCGTTCATAAAATACAGTGCTCGCCAGGCTATTATGTGAGAAATGCATGTATTGCTACTATTGAAACTACCTCTTTAATTATTTTTTCAAACAATAACCTACAGAATTTTCCCTGACAAAGACAACTTAAACTTAAACTAGTCATTTATTACCCACAACATACAAGTCCAACGGAATCTGAATGCTATACATTGACCACATGGCGTCCAATAATTAACAAAAAAGAATGGCCATAAATTTCAAGAAATTCTAACAATAATACAAACCCAAAAAAATATGAAATTAAAGAAATATGAAATTACCTCCAACTCTGTTAATTGTCTAAACTCATTTCAATCATGAATCCCAACAGTGCAAACCCCATTTCTTCTCATAAGTCACTTACCTCACAGAACATCTTCATAACACGAACTACAGCAATTACAGCAAGTAGCAATTACAACCATTTAAATAAAAAGATTCTAACTACTATAGACTCTATAGACTATAACAGACTGGAGAACATCTCTCATTCACCCTATCCACAAGAAGGGTTTGAAGACAGACCCCAACAATTACAAAGGAATATCACTACTGGATATAACATACAAGATTCTATCTAAAGTCATTTTGAACAGGGCAGAGCCACAATCGGACTCGAAAATCGAGGAATACAAGGGAGGTTTAGAAAGGGTAGATCATGTTCGGAACAAATACTAAACCTCAAAAATATTATGGCATACCAAAAATCAAGGGCAAAGACATACGTAATCTCCGTCATTGATTTCAAAAAACCATATGACTCGACTGATAGATAACCTCTATTGTCAGTCCTGGAAGTAATGGGTTTGGATAAGAAAACAACCAACATTATAAAAGCTACCCTTACAAATACATTTTCGAAACTTAAATTTATGGGCGAATTATCGGAACCCTTTGAAATAAAATCGGGAGTGCGACAGGGGGATGGGCTCCCACCGTTGCTCTTCAATTGTGCGCTTGAGAAAGTAGTCAGAGAATGGAACGCAAATATTAAGAGTGGTATAAGATTGGGTTGCCAAAAGAAGAACCTTAAAGTAAATTGTATCGCTTTTGCAGATGATATGGCCCTGTTTGCTGAAAAACAATGGAAGAAGCACGGGAGCAAATCCTTGACCTAAAGAAACAAGCAGCTAAAACAGGTCTTCACACTTCCTTTGAAAAACTAAGATATTGACAAACATCAAGCACTCACGTAAATACCTCAAATTTCAAGAATAAAAGATTGAAATAGTAAAAGAATTCAAATATCTCGGAGAATAGATTAGTTGGAATGCTAGGGAAAGCAAAGCAATGGAATCCAGAAAAAATAAACTTGAATTGGCCTACCAACCAATAAAAAAATCCCTTTCATGGGGGTCCAAAATTACACACTACAAGACACTGTTAAGCCAGAAGCACAGTATGCAGCAGAAACACTAAACATGAATTTCAACGGCCAAAAGGAGAAACTTGAGCTAAGGGAAAGAAAATTTTAAGAAAAATCATAGGACCTAAATTTCAAGACATTAAGGTTATATACATCAAAAAAGGAAACTCTTTACAAGGAAATTGAAAAACTTTTAGATACTATGCGAAAAAGGAGGACACATTTTTGTGGTCATCTTCTCAGAATGAATTCCAACAGATTAACCAAATAAATCTTTGACTTTTTCCGTAACCGCAAAACGAAACGCAACTGGTTTAAAGAAACTGAGAAAGACCTAGTAGAATTAAAGATTTCAGAAAATTCACTTATCGATCGAACAGATACATTAATTTCTAAAGATGAAAACATAAGGTTCCAAGACAAATCTACGCAAAAGTCCAAACCCTTAATCTAGGAAGAAGAGAGGAAAAGAAGACCAGAAAGAATGAAGAAATACTGGGCCCTAAGAAAAGAACAACGCACAAAGAAATGATTGAGCCAGTGTACCCCAAACAGGATGAAACAAAAGAAGAAGAAAGACTCTAACTACTAGGAGGAATATAGTTGGCAAAAGAGGATTTTGTTGAAGAGCATACGATGTATTTAGAAAATTGTACCTTATTTATGTGACATTCAGATGTAGTTGGCAATAATTCCACTGGCCAAACATTATCAAACAAACGTCCATCATCATACATTTCCTTGCATATTTTCTTATAAACACATCATTTCATCTTACTTTACAATGCATGTCCTACCAAAACAGATTGTCCACTAAGAATATCATGTCCATACACTTCCTTACTCAGTCGCTAACTGCTGTTCCGTCCAACCACAGAATCTCTTGCCGAAGACGCAGAGCGCTGTCAGCGATATTAACACAGTCTATAGCGCTGCCAACATACAAACAGGCTACTTACACTATGAACTCTCAAGTGGTGTTCATGCGGTCAGAAGCATCAGAGGCCGGTGAACACAGAGTACTGAAGGAATGCCCACGTGGAGCTCATTGACACAGAGTGGAACTACCAGTTTCCTCTATTTTGGAGTTTTCACATAAAGATCTTCGCAGAGGAGATGTTTCTAGTTGCTCAGTGGTTATCAGCACGTTCCACCTCCCTGCACCTCGCTAAAGTTTCAGGTTTTCCACTCTTTATCTTCGGAATTATATGTGGAAGCGATCGGTAGCACACCAAATGCTATGTGCTTGATATCGAGAACTATAGCCGTAAACGGTATGGCATTCTGGTAAACCATGTAGAAGTACGTATGTTCCTTTAATCCCAGAGTCTGGAGAGGGTTGTAGAAAGCATGGCAGCACGCAAGCAAGCAGGCTGGGCCGGAAACAGTAACTCGTTTGTGCTGGGGGCCACCAGCCCAGCCTTTGTACACCAGTTTGCAGAGTGATCGTGGTCAGCTGAGGGCGCTCTGGTAGCGGATCAGGGCAGCGCGTGGGATGGGCGGTTGACTCGTGTCCGCAGCAGTGGGTGACCGACTGACCTCGCAGGACTATATACAGTGCATGTGCTTATGTTTTTTTGGATGTGTCTGTCTTCGCGGTATATGTATGAGTGTCTGGTGGCCGATAGCCATATGCAGGAAGTAGATGTGTTGATTTTGTATGGTGCAGGATACGAGTTGTATTTACTACATCGACGTGGTATATGGTCCTATAGGTTCATTGGATATCGGTTTCATGCTAAAAAGCTCAAGGTTTTCTCGACAGTAGCAGAGCAGTGTAAATGAGGAAGTGTCTTTGGTGATAGTTTCCATATTCCATTATCTGTAGAGCACTTCTGTAGGGTTTAATTATCAGTGAAACATGACTGCTGTATGTTTTCTTTTCGGTCTGTACAAAATACTTTTGCCACTAAAAGTCTCGTAATTCGTCTGTCTGCAGAAAATGGCGGACAGTGCTCCCACACCAACAGCAGCAGCAGTTTGGAGGGTAAAATCAGTAAGAACCAATCAGAATGCTCCATTCACAAGAAGCTCCATGACGTCAGAGAGTCACGAGATATCCTTTGTGCGTTACGCTAGTGGAGGTAGCCCAATTGACCTATTTTCCCTTCAAAATTTGAACTTCTCACCATGACGTCACTGTGACGTTGCCACATCTATGGCCGCCATCTTGGATCCGCCATCGTGAATAAATTTGGCAACAATGCAGCGTAGGGTAACTTTCTTGTTGCCATACTGCTGTAGTAGCCCCGAATATTTTAATAAATGTAATATTCCAGCCATGAATGTTGACATTTTATAAGATGACAGTTTCTCCCCATCCGTTGTACTCCGAGACTTAACTCTGTGTGACTTCTACCTCTTCCCAAACATGAAAATTGCATTAAATGGGCGACGATTTGATACAGTGGTGGAGATACGAGCAGAATGGCAAAGGATACTACACCCCTAACAATAAATGATCTCCAGGTTGCAGAAACAGTGCGATAAGGGTATTCGACACCAATGGGACTACTTTGAAGAGTTGGTGTAGAATAAAATCTAGGTAAGACTAATAATATTAATTCACATATTTCGGGGATTTTTTCATATAACCTCCATTAAGAACCTTCTTTAGCGATATCTCACAAGTGCAGGTAGTAGGAGATAACATTAGAAGTTCTGCTGTTTCATAACAACAAAATAATGTGTTCTCCTTTGTGTAATGATTTTTTTCCTGTATCTTTAGCGATATCTCACAAGTGCAGGTAGTAGGAGGTAACATTAGGAGTTCTGCTGTTTCACAACAACAAAATAATGTGTTCTCCTTTGTGTAATGATTTTTTTCCTGTATTCTGCAGGTACTTCGTGATAGAAAAACCTAACTGCAGAAGAGAAGTGTTTCACAGTAGCGAAGATGAAGAAGACCTAATAGCTCTTACAACACACGTTTTGGAGCCCATGTTAACTGGACATTTTCCAACTCTCAAAATATGGAATACTTTTGTTTTTAACACATTTAGTGAACCAGAACTTCACCGACAAAATTTCGGCGGTTATTAAGGTATACCTGATATCAGGTAACCACGGTCTCTGGCGGCTTGTTACGGAGGTGTTGCATCTCGTTTGGTTTCTTACCTCCGTTTATCTTTGTATTTCTATTGCACTGAAAGTAGTACACAACAGTGCAAATGTCGACGGTTTGCTCTGTGCATCTTATTTCCATTTTGGGAGCATGTGATGGGCCTAGCTTGAAACTCGCACTGACCTGGATACTTGCAGCTGCTGAATTTGTTTGTCAAACACCTGGAATTTCGCAACGTGTTGTTCATGCGTCACTGTACACACTAATGTGATCATTGTAGTCGGCATTTTGAGCAATAACTGTAAGGGAGCAGTTCTGCATGTGTTACGTTCTGTACTGTACACCGACAGAACAGAGAGAACACGCTGTGACAAGTGTATACTTGCTGCGTCTGAGGGTTGTAGCATTGCACTGTGTTTTGTGATGTACACTTTTGTTATTGCATATTACATGCTTCTTCACTGTTGTCACAGAAACAAGGGTGACTGCGGTAACAAATCGAATAAATCATAATAAAATTATTAATCTGTAGCGAGCCCTACATTTCAGAGTAACGAAAGTGAAGAAGTTCTTATACCGCCTTAAGTACGCAGTTAGAGCCAATTTTTAATAGAAATTTTGTCTCGTTTTGTGTAGACCCTATATGTGAAGGCTGTTGAAAAGAAAGTACTCCATATTTAGAGAAGATCAAAACTCTCAGTAAACGTAGGCTCTAGAATGCATACCTTAAGAGCTGTGTAAGCGCTTGTTCCTCTTCGCTATTATGAAACACGTCTCATCTACTGCAATCTCTTCGCTTTCCATACTTTTAGTGGTGGTGGTATGGACTAAAAAAAGAAACAAACTTCTAGCAAACACTGGCTGTAAAATGGAAACCTTAAGAGAGATGCGAATTTGTTAGGTAGCAGAGATGTGTTTTTTCGTAATAAGAATAGCTCTCCCTAGAAGAAATGAGTTTCTCAGTACCGAACGCGAACAAGTTCTCATAGCTATTAAGGCATGCATTTGAGCCCATGTTTTACGGACATTTCTCTCTTGGTGTGATCCATACTACTATATATTTAAACAAATAAATTTATATACTATATGACACTCCCATAGGCATATAAAACACGCAAGTACACAAACACAACATTGTGTCAGAATTTTAAAGGAATCTGTGAAGATCTTTTGGAGATTTAAGATTTAAAAAAACGAACACTTACATACATATAAACAAAAACGTAAATGTACGACTGTTCAAAACATTAATCCTCCAAAAGTTCTTCACCGATTACTTCGAAATTTTGACATAACGTTGCACTCGAATACGTGTATGTTTTTATATACATATTTTCAATATATATAATATAAAAAATGAAATATGTATTACATAAAGGTGAAACATTAGTACCAAACATTTCGAAAAGTTCTTCACTGATTTACTTCAACTTTTTACACAATAATCTGATGAATAATTAATGCACATGTAATATGTAAAGGGCAAACATTGTCACCAAAAATCTGAAAAAGTACTGTACCAAGTCACTCCTAATTCCTACATTTTACCGTAGTAACCGTATGGATACATATATACTCTATGTATACTGCATATTTAAAGTCAGAGAGTGGTGGGAAGGAGAAATGAACAGAGGTGTGGGAGGAAATGGGGACAGAAAGTGAAAAGAAGGAGATGGAGACAGGGAGGGGGCAGAAGGAGATGGAGAGAAAGGGGGAGGAGAAGATGGACAGAGCAATGGGGAGTGGGTGGTGGACATAGGAAGGTGGACAGAGAGGGTGCAATGGGAGATTGAGACAGAGAAGGAAGGAGGAGATGGACAGAGAAAGAAGAGAGGAGGTGAAGTACAGAGTGGGGCAGAGAGGGGGAAGGGGGGGACAGGAGGACATGAAGAGAGACAGGCGGGGGGCGGGGCGGGGGAGTTGACGGGGATATTAGAAATGTGTGCTTTTCCTTCGCTTTATTTTCTGTTCAACCATACTGAGCCACACCCATATATACATACAGGATGATTCACGAAGATATGTAAATATTTTAATATGTTATTATACAAGTAAAACTAAGTAAAAAAGTTCTTATAAACATAGATCCGCAAATATTTAGTTACGGAATTGCGGCTGATAAAAGGTTTTGCCTGAAATTTAGCAACTTCGCTAATATGAAGCCATCGCAAAGCTGTACGAGGTTAAAGTAAAGCACGGTTTCCCTGTATTTTGTTGTTACTGATCTGTTGAATCTAATAAAACATGTCCCAGACGTGTAGCTGCAGTAGTTTTCCAGAACATCCAGAGAAGCATATATAGAGTGAACGCGAATTGTCAGTACGCTAATGCAGAAGATTGAAGAAGAGGGCGGAACTCACCGAAGGCGTCGCCGGCGGCGCAGGCGGGCAGCGTTAGGGCGCGCCGATGCAGCGCTGACCACGGCGGAGGCTCGGGCTGCAGACCACACGGCTCGCCAGGCGAGAACTGGTACTCGCATTCCTGCAACGCACGTCACACCTAGTATCTGTCACCGATTCATGTAAATAACAATCCGTAACATTTAAAATTAACGCAGACCGCGTAATCACTTTAGTTGACCTCTCAGGTCTCTTCCCCACCTCCCATAATCGTTAAACCTACCTTACGAACACAATGAAACATCTCCAATAATCTTGCATTCTCAAACCAACCAGAAGAACTGATCTGGTAATCATTCAAGGAACTACAGAACGGATTAAGAGCCGGCCGGAGTGGCCGAGCGGTTCTAGGCGCTTCAGTCCGGAAACGCGCGACTGCTACGTTCGCCGGTTCGAATCCTGCCTCTGGCATGAATGTGTGTGATGTGCATAGGTTAGTTAGGTTTGAGTAGTTCTAAGTTCTAGGGGACTGATGACCTCCGATGTTAAGTCCCATAGTGCTCAGAGCCATTTGAACCATTTTTGAACAGATTAAGATTCCTAGCCGACACTGTTACAAACCAATTAAACTAATCAGCCACAGCATTTTGACTACCTATATAATAGCCGGTATGTCCACTTTTGGCATGGATAACGGCGGCGACGCGCCCTAACATGGAAGCAATGAGCCTTGGTAGGTCGCTGAAGGGAGTTGGCACCACATACTCACATACAAGTCACCTAATTTCCGTAAACCCCTGAGAGGGGGCCTATGACCTCTGACGCCAAGTTCAATCACGTCCCAGATGTATTCGATCGGATTCAGATTTGGCGAGTTGGGAGGCCAGCATATCAATTGGAACTCGCCACTGTATTCCTCGAAACAATCCATCACACTTTTAGCCTTGTGACATGGCGCATTATGTTGTTGAAAAATGCCACTGCTGTCAGATGACATGATCGTCATGAAGGGGTGTACATGATTTGCAAACAGTGTAAGATACTCCTTGGTGCCTTGCACGAGCTCCACTGAATCCGTGGATGCCCACGTAAATGTTCCGCAGGGCATAATGCAGCCGCAGCCAGTTTGTCTCTGTCCTGCATTATAGGTGTCAAGGAGCTGTTCTCCTGGAAGACGACGGATTCGCGCCTTTCCATCGGCGTGATGAAGAAGGTATCTGGATTCATCAGACCATGCAATGCTCTGCCATTGTACCAACGTCTAGTGCCGATTGTTACGTGTCCAGTTCAGTCGTAGTTGCCGATGTAGTGGCTTTAACAGTCGCACATGCATTAGTTGTCAGCAGCAGAGGCCATCGTTAGGAGTGTTCGGTGCACTGTGTATCCAGGCACACTTGTGCATTAAAGTCTGACATTAGTTCCGCCACATTTCGCCGCCCGTCCTGTGTTACCAGTATACCCAGCCTAAGATGTCCGACACCTGAAATGATGGATACCGCCCAACCCTACGACGTCTGAAACTAGTTTCGCCACGTGCTGAAGACACTCACCAAAGCAATCCTCGAACATCCGACAAGTCGTGCAGTTTTCGAAATGCTTGCGCCCAGCCTCCAGGCCATCACAATCCGCCCACAGTCAAACTGAGATAGATAGCGCGCCCTCCCCATTCTACGCACGGGCAGCACGCTAACTCATACTACACGCCCCGTGCATCTGTCTGACTAGTAGTCATTCTTCGCCAGGTGACGGGGCTATCGCCTGGACAGGTCTATATCTATAGCAGGTCGGTGGTCATAAAGATCTGGCTGATCAGTGTATCTAAACTTACCCCCCAACAGTATTCAGGTTCTCCATTTCTCAACAATTCCTTATATTACGCGAAAGCTGCACATGTCCTGCAAATGCCGACAGCAGAATATTTTCGTGGACTCAATCTTGCGTAGCTGTATAGCTTTATAAGGCACTGGATTTGCATGCATTCTGGAGGAGTTGTGTGCAAATTGCAAATCCCCGTTAGACTGCCCACATCTAGGTTTTCTGTGGTGCCCCAATTTTTAATAAGGTGACTGGCAGGATGACTTATTTGAGACGGGTACAACAAATTCCTTCCCGCTTCATTATTTTATTTGAGCTTGTGCTTCGTCTTCTTCTTTCCATTACATGTCCTTTCCTCGCACGTCCATGCGTTCCAGTCTGTGTCTACATTGGCATCAATAATCCACAAGCCACCTGACCGTGCTTCTAATATCACTCTCTGACTCGCCTTCCATGTTTCATTGTCTAATGGCGCGTGAGGAGAATGGTTGTAAGTAAACCTCTATATTAGCACTAATTTGTCGAATTTTCTCATTGTAATCATTTCGCGAGATGTGCTTGGGAGAAAGCAATGTACTGTCCATCTCTTCCTGCAACGTACTTTCTCAGAATTTCAATAGCAAACCACTCCGTGATGCACAGCGCCTCTGTTGAAGTGTCTGCCACTGGAGTTTTTTGAGCACCTCTGTAACGCTCTTGCGTCGACTAAACAACCCTGTGCCGAAACGCACTATTATTTGTTGGATCTTCGCTATTTATTTAATTAGTTCTACCTAGTGAAGGTCCCACAACTACTCAGGAATCGGTTGAACAATAATTTTGTACGCCACTTCTTCCGTGGTTGACGTATATTTCTGTAATTTCCTTCCCATGAAACTCAGTCTAGCGTCTGCGTTTCCTACTATTTGTTTTATGTGATCATTATACTTAAGGTCACTCCGGATGGCTACTCCTACATATTTTTAGGTAGATACTATTTCCAGCAAATTATTATCAATGGTGTAGTTGTACAGTAATGGATTTCTTCTCCTACGTATCCGCAGTATGTTACATTTGCTTACGATCACGTCAACTGGCAATCCTTGCACTATTCATCAATCCACAGCAAGTCCTTTTGCAAATCCTTAAAGTCTTCTGGCGTTGCTATCTTGTTGCAGACAACCACATCACCTGCGAATAGCCTTATGGAGCTTTCGACATTTTCTACCAGATCATTCATATATACTGTCTTTCTTACAAACGCGCCTTTGTTTGTCGGTTTTGAATCGTAAAGTCTTTGTACTTACTTCTTATTCAAACACACTGTTAAAGCTTGTCCTCATCGCTCAAGAAGCAAGACTTTCTGCAACAAAAAGACGTTTCGAAAAACAAAGAGATACGTTCGATCTACAATTGTGACTAGACACCATCTAAGAGTGAGGTAAATGACCGGTGAATCGTGTGTTTCTATGCAAAGTTTTTCGACACGGTCTTCGTGTGATAGGATTGTTCTTCGTGTATGACATCCAGACCAACGCAGACAGCTCCGCCCACCTTACTGAGGAATGCGACGATAACACACGGTATCGCGACCCGGAAGGGCTTGCCCTCTCTCTCTCTCTCTCTCTCCAGAAATCTTTGGTCTCTGTCAACAAACTACGTCCCGTCATTCCTTTGGGGAAACAAGAGTGGAGCACATCTAACAAAAGGAAATTGAAACGGGAAGAAACGAACCCACGTACTTAACTACGGAGGTATCTGAATGGCGGAAACTGAGACAAAACAAACGACTCTTTTAAGTTCAAGATTTTTTATGATCCAATAATTTGCATGCGTTTGAGTACAAAAGTTTCACTCATTACTTGGCTCGGGATGCTTCGCACCGAAAAAAAGAAGGAATGAACATTAGAGTTTAACGTCCCGTTAACGGCGAGGTCATTAGCGACGGAACGCCGGTTTGGATTACGAAAGAATGGGGAAGGAAATCAGCCGTACAGTTTCCAAAGCATGCCGACATTTGACTGCAGGTATTTAGGGAACTCACGGAAAACCTAAATCCGGATGGCCGGGCGTGGATTAGAACAGTCGTGTTCCCGAATATGAGGCCAATGTGTCAACCACAGCATCATCCCCCTCGGTCCATATTGAGAGAGACACAATATACTGTACACAAATACAGCGAAAGTGCCAAAACTCGATATCAAGTCTGATAGTATACGAATATAGTGGTATAAATACGAGTTTTAGTTAATGAGAACCTATCAAACGCTTTAGAGTTATCCTACTACGAACTAAAGCAGCTTACTTTACAAGGCCTAATAGTTATCGAGATTCATCGAAACGGTAACAGATCATTAGTCAGTGTGAAAAAATATGGAGAAATTTGCGGCCGTGTCCTGCTACCACAACTGAAGATATTCGGCTGCACTGAAGTCATAAAAATCCAGGTGATCAAACGTCGATTATAAATTTGCCTATTCCGGGCGCGACATACGTAGAGATATTAAGTGAATAAAGCATATAAAATGAATGTTACAGCCCGTAACTGGAAGAATTGTAGGATATCGTACTTCATGTGAAATGAAGGATTGCATGTAGCGTTACGAGTTTCTGCGATTGCCAGTTACATTTCGTTTCTTTGCTGTATCACGTAACGGCTAGACTGTTCTTGTCCTCCACTGCCAAAAGAGCGTATCAAGTATAACAGACAACTGACCTTTCATTAATTGTTTGCCTTACGTCTGCATGCATAGGACCTATAATACGGTCCGGTGGGGCAGTCACTTTGCAGAGTTATTAATCTCCCTACTACATAGATTTTCGCAAATGTTGTGTTGAAAAAGTCTTAGGAGTGGTATGTTGTTTATCATCGCCCCATCAGCATAAGTTAATGGAAGATATTGATTCAGACGATAGTGAGTGCGTGTTAATTTGTGAACAGCCAAATATCATAATCACCGTTTAGCAATTACTTATTTACCGAATTCCAAGAGTCCAGCCCCATCTCCTTTGAGAGGATGTGGCACTCACCGACTCAAAGACAGCTGCTTGGCTATTTCATCTTTCTCAGAACTGTAGTAGTAACTAAAAGACTAGAAGACTCGTATTCCGCTTACGCACGAATTTGATACATTTTCCTTCGGCACTTGTTTTCAAAACGGTACATGTGGTCCGCTAAAATTGGTGCCAAAATGCCAGCTGCGGTTTCTTCCCTTATCTCTGTTTCATTCAAGAAAAACAAAAATAAGATAAAAAGAAATATGTAAGGTAGAGGGTGTTACTTAAAAAGTAGAGTGTGCAGATCTGGTATCCATAGGAAAGTTACAGGTGATATACCGCGTAAGCACTCCCTCTTACGTTCATCCATTCACAACTACCATTAACATATACAAATACCGAAGAGAGCACTCAAACTGTGCAGTCATGAACGTATTCGAGCTATTCCCTGAATGCAGAACAGACGCCGTTATTTTTCATACGAAAATTATCACTTGAAATACAATATGCAATGACTTTCAACAAACCACAAACCCATAAGAATATTATGCTGCGGCTTAAATTAGTATTTTATGTTTCCGTAGTTCCGGAAAGACATTGTAGTTACCGAAGGATGTGATCCACGCGTTTCCCTTGTTTACACAAGAAGAAACCACCACAGTAGCGGCGCGTAGGTTAAGAGGAAGCAAAGATCAATTTTGTTCACTACTGTAGACTCGATACTACATACATACCAATCTAACCTGAGAAATTATGATGGGTAATCGTAAAGGAATGACCTCTCGCTGTACTGAAGACACAGCTCGCCCTAGTCATGTGACGCTTTTAACAACTGCATCTACTGAGAAGTGGACTACTTCATCAAATAATTATTGTCCCTCTTTAAACTCTCTATGTGGCATTGAGGATAAGTCTTCAAGGTTCTCGGTGTCATCCGCGTATTCAACACAGAGAAACAGAACACGGCAAAATCGGGAAAAACATTTTACCGACGCTGCCGATTCCTCGGAAATTAGCAGTTGCCAAAGGGATGGAGCAGAAACGAATACGCGCGGCTGCCGTATCGCTTCCCCCGCGAATGAAGAGGACCACTCCTTGCACCAATGCGGCGCGCAAAAAATCCAAACTGACAAATAATGAAGGGGCGAGCGCACAATGGGCGTCGCTTCTTATGCAAATGCGCTGGGGTGCGCTCTATTGATCTATTGTGCATCCATCATACGCCACGCACTGCGCCATAATTAAATATTTCCGATGGCGCCGCCGGAAGGCAGGGCGCGACGCCGGCTGCACACTTGGCTCTCCTCAGCACCTGCTCTCTGCTCTCCCAGACTAGGGAACAGTGTTCTACACCACCAGATGAAACGTATAACCACTCCAACAGAGGTAAAACCGGTTTACTTACCCTCTCTTCTTTTCTGGTAAGTATAGTAAGAGTACTCTATTTGCTGACTTTAAATGTTCATATGCAATCTCCGAATAACTTGCGGAAGCATTAAGGTCATTTCAATTGATGACTCATGTTCAGGAAAAGCTATAATTTATGATAAGTTCTGACATCTCAGTCAGTCCCTGCACTGAAATCGAAGAACGTTGCAGAATACCATGAAACGTTTGTAAGGCTAGGGGAAAGCCACACGGCAAACTTGCTGTGGGACAGTCACTGGTCCCACAGGGTTAGTGGTAATGAAGAAGCTGACAGGCTGGCCAGGGCAGCAACGACTCCATTTGTTGGACCGAAACATGTCCTAACGATAACTACGGCGACGGTGAAATCAAAACTGCGTAGCTGTATCAAGTACCATACTGGAACTAAAGCTAAAAAGTATAGCAAGCTAATGATACCGAAACCGTATTTAAAGAGAACTCCTGTAATGCTAGACTTGAACTGGAGGCAGGTTAAATTCATAGCAGGTCTAATGAAGTGTAATGGGAACTTCAAAATGCACCTGCGCACTATGAGAACAAAGATGCCCTGAAGTGCCCACTATATGGTACGGGGGATGAAACCGCACCGCATTTAATCTGCCATTACGCAGCACTGGGTGCCAAAAGAAACGAGTTCTTTGGGTACTAAATTCCTGAAGAAATTGTGCCTAACGGAGATCTAGTAAAGGGGCTTCCACTACTCTGTGAAAATACTGATTCGCATTTCTAGAATGCCAGGGAGACTATACTGCACAGTCAGCTTAGTTGCGGTATGGGCAACCGGGGGCTAGGATAACTGTTGTTTTGTCTCCCTGACTAAATCAAACCAAATTAAATTGAATGATCAGTTGTGTCTTCGTTGAAGTATCGAACGCTCCTATTTCTTCCACGAACACCAAACATGGTACAGCAGTGGTTAATGCATTGGATTTAGGATGGAGAGGACAGTGATACGGCTAACTTCTGCGCGAAAATAACACATTTAGGTGTTCTGTGATATCTATAGTTCACGTAAGAGGAATATCGGGATGGCTTGATCTCCTTAAATCCACCGAGACAAATGCCGGGATGGTTCCTCTGAATAGCCAACATTTCCTCCCAGTCCGAGCATGTGCTCCTTTCATAATGACCTCATCGTCGACGGGACGTTAAACGCTAATATTCCTTCCGGCATTCCTTCGCGATGGTACGTTTGGTAAGGCGGAAAGATTTAATTTGCCATCGTTGTTCGAACTGACCTTGTGCTGATCTCTGCACTGAACTTATCACCAACGAGACGTCTGACCTTCATTTCCTTCCCTCAATCTTCCTCGAATAATACGAGATTATTCATAAATAGTTGATTGAATAGGGACGGAGGGATTCCAGATATTTATTCTGAGAGTAAAGTGGCAGTTGTTTCATCACAGCAGGCCGATGAAGAACATATAAGAATTGAACCAATCAGAATTTTGTAAGCGAACGTTTTCGTCAGTGATCGTACTTTTTGGGATTCTTCCATAAATTTCACCCTGTACCTGTCTTCTCCATGATGTGAACATTCCACCTCCAAACGCTCTCAACAAATATTCCTAGACACTTGTAACTGATTTCAGTAATCAGTCGACTGTCATGTTGTCAAATGACGTACTGATTTTTCGTATATTTGCGAGCATTAAATTTCAAATTTCTATATGTGTACCGCAATTTTGTTATGCATACAGTAATATAAGGCCTATGCGCACGTCAGTATGAGGTATCAATGAATGAAATTAAATAACACGATCCAAATTTCACAATATCTGTGAACATGTTTGTCCATACCTTCGTCAACTGGATTCATAAAGACCTCGCTTTACATTCCCTATTTCCTGTTTAATACCTGGGCGGCCTTTTACATCAGCTTCTATTTTACAAGAGCTCCGTATAATTTGTGGCAAAGGGTACTGCGCACTGTTCACATAAAGACCAAAAGAAACATGTTGTCTCCACTTCCACACATGTTATAGTCTCTTTCATATGACAAATGTGGAAAAGGCGATACAGAGAGTAAGATCCATTCAGCACAACAAGCGAAATATTTGTTTTCTGAACTTCTACAAGAGCCTTTCACGGGTAGAGTGTCTCTTTTGGACTGATTCTCACTTAGAAAAAAGGAAAAGGATCCGCGGTGTTGAACGTCCCGTCGACATTGGTGTCATTAGCTCGCACTGAAAAAAGTAGGAGAAGGAACTGGCGTTCCACGTGTAAAATGAGACAGCGGGTCTACTGACATTCACCGAAGTGATCTGGGATAACAGTGAAATATCTGGATTATAGTTGTCACCAGGGAACTTTAATACCATCCCTCGGCCGGCCGAAGTGGCCGTGCGGTTAAAGGCGCTGCAGTCTGGAACCGCAAGACCGCTACGGTCGCAGGTTCGAATCCTGCCTCGGGCATGGATGTTTGTGATGTCCTTAGGTTAGTTAGGTTTAAGTAGTTCTAAGTTCTAGGGGACTAATGACCTCAGCAGTTGAGTCCCATAGTGCTCAGAGCCATTTGAACCATTTTTACCATCCCTCGATAAGTTTAACCGCTACACATGTCCATTCCTTTTAAACTTGTTTGATGCTTTTATCGTACATTTCGAGTGAGGACCGCAAAGTCCTATGGACTGTGTGTAAGCATATGTCTAAAGTTAGATGATCTCAGCGTTCATGAGATTTACCACAAGAACGTTAGATGAAAGACCGATGAATCAACGAATGTTTATAAAATAACAGCGATAATCTCTCTGTCCGTTAAGAGCGTTTCGATGGATAGAATCTCCGTCACCCAGCCAAATATGACTAGGTTTCTCTATTTCTACATGCAAGACAGTAACGTTAAATAGTACTAATCCTAGCGTCTGAGACTATAATCCTTAAACATAAGCTGTAAATAACTTCTATCGTTTGAAAACCTAACAGTAGATTGCCCAGTTCACAAATGATGAATTTAATATTTATAAGATTGTTGATGTTCTATCATTTGCCCTTTATGTTGGTCAAACATTTAATTAACAGACACCAAGCAGCTGAAGAAACTACTTATATAATTGTTAGCTAGTTGAATCCCTTATTCACAACAGCATTAAGTGTCGTAAAATGAGTGCTACATGCGCTTTAGGACAACTAACTTATTGCAGTGAAGAAAGGAAACTGAATTTTTCGAAAATTCAAACTACGTGTTTTCTGGTGATAGAGATGGACTTTCATCGGTGTAGTGACATTTGGCGAAATTTGGATACAATATAGAGTAGCAAAGTACCATAACGTGAACAGAATAAGTCTGCGTCTCTAAAAAAAAAGAGGAATACCTAACTATCAGCTGGAAAGGGATAGAAGTATTTTCCACTCAGAACTAATTACTTTGACGTAATGAGCCTTCTCGACGTCAAATAGCTGATAACGCCGATCCATAACGAGCATTTCTTGTGGGGCAACACCTTCCTAAGTACACCATATAATGAATTGAGTGATCAGTTTTGCCACTGAAACTCAATTCTGTAGAGGACATGTAGGATACTAATGGTCACAACCTGTACAAGACAAACTTAGAGAATTTGAACAGTTCTCTCTGAAGAAGCTATATGTTTATGCGGATCGAGATAATTCACGCTTAGTGGAACCATACATTGATATTCCGGGTGATTCACTCTTTGTGGGAATGCTAATGAGCTATACCAGCTATACCATTGTTATATGGTAGAACTCTATTATTTTTATGAATAAAAAGCACAAACAACCAATATTCTAAAGAGTTTGCATTTCTTGAAAACTTTTCTTCTGTTCAGGAGTCTATCTTTACACAACTAGTGACTATCGCCATTGAAAACGATATCATAATGTTTAAGTAGGATTACAGTCGAAAGATACGATATAAATGTCCTAGAATGAAAGTTCTCTTTGAAGGACCAGCCATAATATACTCTGTACACGGTCCAGTCACATTGATGTGACCAACACCTATGTTCGACGTCAACGTGCAATAACCACACGCAGACGACAGGTGGCAGAACTAGGAGTGGAGGTTATATAAAGCGTGGAGATACAGAAACAGTGCAGTCGTTGGAAGGCGGAAACGGAGCGATTTATCTGATCTCCAAAACGACCTGATATTGGCTTTTGGGCCAAGGGTGGAAGAATTTGCGAAACGGCTATGTCTGTGAACTGTTGGCTAAGCATACCGTGCATGGCGAAAGGGCCCTGTCTAAAACCAGCTTCTAGGCAGCTGTGGAGCCACCACCGACCATAGATGACAGGGATGGACGACGGCTTCAGTGATGGCTACGGGCGAACAGACGGGAAACTGTTAAGCAACTGACTGCCCAGATGAACCAAGGCGCTACCAACAGTGTCTCCTTGAAGACCGTTCAGCGATCGGTGCAGCATTTGGGCCTCCGCAGTAGGCGTCTGGCTCATGCATCCATGGACTGTTGTTCATCGGTGGCGAAGGTTAGAATTTCCACGCCACTACCGCAACTGAACGTCCACAACGTGGCACAGGTGTCCCTCTCAGATGAATCACGTTTTATGCTCCGTGGGACAGATGGCCGTTACGGCGTGAAACGTCTGGAAACAAAGGGTCGAGGACGGAGGAGGCGATATGGTCTGAGGAATGTTTTCGTGGCATTTCCTGGGTGATCTCGTCATCCTGGAAGGCGCAGTAGATCAACGCAGGTATGCGTCTATCCTTGGATGAGCGTGTCCACCTCTTCATGACATTTGTTTTTCCTCGGCACGATGGCATCTATCGGCATGACAATGCAACGTGTAACACAGCTCCCAGCGTACGTGCGTGGTTCGAGGAGCATCAGGATGAATTTACCCTACTCTCCTGGCCACCAAACTCTTCCGATTTAAACCCAATCGAGAATCTGTGGAACCACGTCGATCAGGCTGTTAGCCCGAGAAACCTAGCGCAGCTGTCCACGGGACTTGAATTGCCATGACTCCACATTCCCGTTAGTACGTTCCAGAACGTCACTGACTCTTCCTGCCGTATCGCAGTGATCCGCGCTGCAAAAGGTGGCTTTTCAGGCCTTTGACAGGTGGTCACATTAATGTGACTGGGCAGTATAGCACTGTTTTGTTTCTTTAGCGTTTACTCCGTCTGGTGCAAGCTCAACTGTACTCAACTTCTGGCTGAGTGTTTTCGAATTTTAATTGTAACATATGGCACTAACTAGAACAAATTGACATCGATTTGTTGTAAGAGGAAGGCGAAGGGCAAACATAGTGTAGTAAAATTAAACTAACGACTGAAAACGGTGTTAGAATGAAATAAAAATAAAAACTAAAAGATTTCAACTTTTATTAATTATAAATATCAAGATAAGTGTATTTAAATTTGAAAAATAACACATTAACAGCCACACCATAAGGACCATTCCCAAAGACTGAATACCGCTGAATGGATCGTAATACTAATTACCTACGGAAGAATATCAGGTCCCTAAGAGAGCACTGAGGCCTGGGGTTTGTCGCTAGGTAGATACTGGCGCCCACCCATATGACGACAGAGCGAGCACGTGAACGCATCACCCGTCCACTGCACACAGTAGTACCGAAAACAGTGAAATGGTGGCTTCAAATGAAGAGAAAAGGGGTATAGTGCGTTTTCTGACAGCGGGATGAGTGCAGTGTAAGAAAGTTCGCCAAGAAGTGACAGAAGTATACGAAGAGCACTGCATGTCCATTGGGTAAGGGTCAAGGAGTGGCACAAGCGATTCAAGGAATGAACGTATGTCGTTGGCAGATGACGTAAGACCTGTGAAGTGACACTGCATTACCGGTACCATTGTCCAGCAGATGGATACCCTCATTACTGAAGAGCGGCAAGTTACGGTGACTACTACTGTCCCAGAGGTCGGATCTTCTGTCCGAACTGCAACGGAAATCCAGTGCTCTCCGTAAACCTGTGCCATTCTTCGACGAATTTCCGTCCCACACACTCGTTCCGTCGTTTGGAAACGCACTTCACCCCTTTGCTCTTCTTTTGAAGCCTCCGTTTCACTTTTTTCAGCACTACTGTGAACAGTGGATGGTCGACGCGTGCACGTCTCACCCTTTCGTCACGTGAGTGTGCGCCCACGACACTCTAGCGCTGCGTTTTGGGCCTTAGCGCTCTGAACGGGACCACACTTTCTTTCGCAGGCGAAGAAATTACGTTCCCTTGATCGGTTTTAATGTTACAGCCTTTTTTTTTTTAATGCAGCTTATATTTAGAAACTAAGTCTATAGTGAAAAACAAAACTGATGCCAAACGTTGCAAAAACTCATTTTTCATTGAACAATAAGGTTTCTTAATCGTCTAACATTTTATTAAAAAGAAAACAGAGGCTATACAATGTGGATGATCGCAGCAGCTTCTGTCATGTTGAAATTTCACTTTTCGTTTGCTGTTCAATGACATGGAACATTAGGCCGGCCGAGGTGGCCGTGCGGTTAAAGGCTCTGCAGTCTGGAACCGCAAGACCGCTACGGTCGCAGGTTCGAATCCTGCCTCGGGCATGGATGTTTTTGATGTCCTTAGGTTAGTTAGGTTTAACTAGTTCTAAGTTCTAGGGGACTAATGACCTCAGCAGTTGAGTCCCATAGTGCTCAGAGCCATTTTTTTTAACATGTAACATTTACTCGGCCGTTCTTGGCAAACTGTCACAATACTGGAGCCCCTAACTACACCTATGTTCAGTAATTCTAAATGTTAAAACTCAACATAATTTACCAATATAAGACTTGTCATAGTTTAGTCAGGTACTAATGCAGGCTACATTTCTCTGGTGTCCTAGTCTTTGCTTGTGTTACCTGTTCGTTGTATACTAATCGCTGTTGTCTCTGTTATAGTAGGACGCGCTGAAAGGTAATGCCTCTGAATTTTTTGTGTGAATACTCTTAAGGCTTTTTAAATAAAACAAGCGTTATTAACATTTTACATCTTTATTATACGTGTCTACCCATTTACAGTTCTCTGCCGCTACAGGGCTCCGAACTGTAGCGTGTAACATAGCAGTGTGTAACGTAAGCATGTCGATAAGTGAGAAACAGCGCGCTGTAATCGAATTTCGAATTCGAAGAGCACCCTGTTTTTCAGCATGACAATGGCAGACCACACAGGAATGCTGCAACATCTGCAACAATTCGACGCACAGGTTTCACTGTCATCGATCGTCCTCCATGCAGTCCCGACTTGGCCCCATCCGATTTTCAGCTGTTTTCAAAACTTAAAGAACACTTTTAAGGGCTGCAATACATTTCAAAGTGACACAGATACATTGCAGTTTTCTTCAACATAGTCAGCAAGTTACTGTGAAAATGGTTCGCAACATTCTACCATTCGTTTAGTTCCTGGACAATAGCGCTCCTCTCCTTACTCGCGGATTCATTCGATTAACGCTGTGTGAACGTTGTTGTTGTTGCGAAATTGCTTTCTCTTCCAGAAAGCAACTTTCAGTTTGCTGAAGCGATGTAAATGAAATGGTGCAAGATCTGGACTTCCCGGTCAGTTCAAATGGTTCAAATGGCTCTGAGCACTATGGCACTTAACTGCTGTGATCATCAGTCCCCTAGAACTTAGAACTACTTAAACCTAACTAACCTAAGGACATCACACACATCCATGCCCGAGGCAGGATTCGAACTTGCGACCGTAGCGGTCACGCGGCTCCAGACTGTAGCGCCTAGAACCGCACGGCCACCGGGCCGGCCCCGGTCAGTCTGACATACGTCTGTGAGGGCTTTGTCATATTGTTTGGACCATTTCGCTACGGTTGAATGCGACACTGCATTTGCAAACACGACGCCAGAATTTACCGTTGGATATATATCCAGTTTGGACGTTTTTCTCACAAGAATCGTACCGCCCCGCGTACTTTAGTGCTGGGGTACGTTTACGGCTGTCGCTATATTTGCCCCCCTCACTGTGATAAACCTATTATCCACACTGCAGCGGATCATGTACGCTACTCTTGTTGCACAATGGTCTTAGCCTTGGACGACCTGTGTAATTTACTTTCTGAAGTCCCTACGTACTTAAACATGGGATGGCACACGACTTGCTACTAACAGCATAAGACATTATCTTCAATTTTTAGTCCTGAGTGAAATCTTGTTATTTAAAACAGGATTCTAGCCTTTGCTAGAGATAGTAAAATTGAGCTTTTTCCACAAACCACCAAATACCTTTTAACACAATTTCTTATTCTATTGATTTTCAAATTCCATGCTGACTGAATTATTTAGTCATGAACCAAAGTCATCAAAAATATGTGCAGCTGTCGTTAAGCACTTACACGCGTAGACAGTACATCGTCAACACTTTTGAGTAAACGTTTAAAATTTTCATTAAGAATTTCTCAAATGCATTCATAAAGAATTATATCGAAGCTTATCTACAGAAAGATTATTCTTCCTTTTTTTTTGTCATTAGCAGAATGTGTATCAGTTACACAGGATCGATTGTTAGTAATTTTGAAGTGTCAGTTTGTGAAAGGCAGTGTACCTTCTAATTAAATCCCATACACGCATTTCAAATAATGTTTCGTAATAGGTGAGAGATGAATACTGTATACGGGGCTTAACGTCCCCATCTAAGAATAATAAGAGTAACAAGAGGCGCTGCTGCTATCGCAAGAAGCGAACACTGATTGGGCGTGGCTGGCGGACCCTAATAGCGCAGCTCGGCCCGTTTCAAGCAGATCATTATTACAGACTCAGATTACACGCGGTGTGGCGCTTACAGCCTCAAATGGCACTTTTGATTTCACGTATCTGGGAGTGGAACCTATGAAAGAACATAAATCACTCTTACGTGATGCTGTATCATTGTTGTTTATTCACATTTGACCGGGGAACTCATTTCTTTCAGCTTCTCATATCTTGCAAATCATTAACTTGTAGATGCCGAAGTAACTCTACTTCGTTCTAGTAAATACTCTCTTTATGTGGTCGTTTGTGTTATTGATCCCTTCTGTGTGCTTGTGTTTATCTCATTCATATTTGGAGGGGATTCAGTAATTTGATTCGGTCGTTTAGACATCGTACTCGTACCCGGAAGTATGTCATCCTAAATCCCAATCAGGTATATGTTGTTTAGGTTTTCCTCTCATTTCCTAGGTCACTTGAGGTAAATATTGAGGTAGCTTCGTTGAATCGGCCGTGGCTCATTTCCTTCAGCATCTCTACAGCTGCCCTTGCTTATTTAAGCTTTCGTTCAACTTTTTTCACATTGTTACAACCTACAATCGAAATATTCTTACCAGATCTAATATTTGAGGGTAATAATTTCAAAATACTCTATATGAGTTACTGAACAAGCCTGTCATATTTACAAAGGAGAAAACCCGAAAATCTTTGACCGTGTTCTTTCTTCTACAGATGTCTGCATTATGCTAACAATACATGAGTTCCAGAATGAGATTTTCACTCTGCAGCGGAGTGTGCGCTGATATGAAACCTCCTGGCAGATTAAAACTGTGTGCCCGACCGAGACTCGAACTCGGGACCTTTGCCTTTCGCGGGCAAGTGCTCTACCAACTGAGCTACCGAAGCACGACTCACGCCCGGTACTCACAGCTTTACTTCTGCCAGTACCTCGTCTCCTACCTTCCAAACTTTCCAGAAGCTCTCCTGCGAACCTTGCAGAACTAGCACTCCTGAAAGAAAGGATATTGCGGAGACATGGCTTAGCCACAGCCTGGGGGATGTTTCCAGAATGAGATTTTCACTCTGCAGCGGAGTGTGCGCTGATATGAAACCTCCTGACAGGAGTGCTAGTTCTGCAAGGTTCGCAGGAGAGCTTCTGGAAAGTTTGGAAGGTAGGAGACGAGGTACTGGCAGAAGTAAAGCTGTGAGTACCGGGCGTGAGTCGTGCTTCGGTAGCTCAGTTGGTAGAGCACTTGCCCGCGAAAGGCAAAGGTCCCGAGTTCGAGTCTCGGTCGGGCACACAGTTTTAATCTGCCAGGAGGTTTCATATCAGCGCACACTCCGCTGCAGAGTGAAAATCTCATTCTGGAAACATCCCCCAGGCTGTGGCTAAGCCATGTCTCCGCAATATCCTTTCTTTCAGGAGTGCTAGTTCTGCAAGGTTCGCAGGAGAGCTTCTGGAAAGTTTGGAAGGTAGGAGACGAGGTACTGGCAGAAGTAAAGCTGTGAGTACCGGGCGTGAGTCGTGCTTCGGTAGCTCAGTTGGTAGAGCACTTGCCCGCGAAAGGCAAAGGTCCCGAGTTCGAGTCTCGGTCGGGCACACAGTTTTAATCTGCCAGGAGGTTTCAATACATGAGTTATTCGACATAAACCACTGATACTGTTACGCAGTCTCTAATGTTAATGCAACTCTTAAAATGTGCCCGAAGTAGGTAGACCTAGAGTGGTGTGCAAAAGTGAACGACGAAAGTAGTTTTCGTATGATGTGTCACTGCAAGTAACATAGCTCGCTGAAATTTGGACCATACAAACTACAGTGTAGTGCAGAAGGTAGCTGAAAGAAATATGCAGTGAGACACAGAAAGGTTCAAATGACTCTGAGCACTATGGGACTTAACATCTAAGGTCATCAGTCCCCTAGAACTCAGAACTACTTAAACCTAACTAACCTAAGGACATCACACAACACCCAGTCATCACGAGGTAGAGAATGAGACACAGAAATGACACTTTTATTCAAAGGGGATAATACACCGAAGTCACCGTGATTTTTGATACTCTCCTGGTCAATAAAGTGTGTGATCACCACGGACGGCACTGGATGCTCTGCAACGTGCTCCCTTGCCACAAGATTGGTAAGGAATTTTTGTTGTTCGGGCGTTCCATTCCACCACCAGCACAGCTTACAGCTGCTGGATATTCGCTGGTACATGTGGACGCATTGCAATACCACTCTTCAACGCATTCCACACGTGCCTGATGGGATTTGAGTCGGGAGAACGGGCAGGCCAGTCCATTCGCCGAATATCCTCTCGTTGCAAGAGCTCTGCCAATTGGGCTCCTGGATGCAGTTGCTCTTTGTCATCCATAAAAATGAAGTCAGCGCTGAAGGCACTCCTAGAAAGACACACATCGGTAAGGAGTACTGTTGCACAATAATTGACCGGTGAGTGTACTGTGTCCAAAGATCTGGAGGTCAGTGTGCCCATCCATCTTTGTGTCTCCCCACACCGTAACACATGAACAATAGAAACGATTATGTTAGACAATGTTACCGGATGTATGACGCGTTCCCACCTTTCGCCATATGAGGGTACATCAAGAGTCACTGCTCAGTGTGAGTTAGCTCTTATCCGTGAACCGCGCCACACCATACCTCGCTGGTCCAGTCCACCATCGCAAACGGTACCCTCGACGAGCGACTGTCAACGGAACACAACGTACTGCTGCTCGTTGGGCACAGAGACCACCCCGAAGCATTCGGCGTGCCACTGCATAGCGTGAGATTGCGTGCCTCGTTGTCCTGTTAAATGTAGTTACGCCGGCCGCGGTGGTCTAGCGGTTCTGGCGCTGCAATATTTTATGAAAAATCCCTGGCACTACAGTCTGGAACCGCGGGACTGCTACGGTCGCAGGTTCGAATCCTGCCTCGGGCATGGGTGTATGTGATGTCCTTAGGTTAGTTAGGTTTAAGTAGTTCTAAGTTCTAGGGGACTTATGACCTAAGATGTTGAGTCCCATAGTGCTCAGAGCCATTTGAACCATTTTTTTGTAGTTACAATTCCACCACGTACTGGATGTGCGTCCCTTCTTGCCTGTTCCACAGTGTAACGGTCACCTGCTGCTGTAGTGGACCGTGGTCGACCAGTCCTGTCCTCCGGATAGCAGTACCTGTGGTTCTGAACGGTACCCTGCACATGGAACAATGCTATGAGCGATACGAAACTTTTGGGCTGCACTCGTCATACTTCACCCGTTTTCGAATTTCCCAACGATTTTTCTCCGTGAGAAGTCATCCATATGTTGACTCCGGTCCATAAAGTAATGAAGAACACCATCAACGTGCACCGTAATTGCTCTCTGATTGACACACACTGCCTTTTCCTGTTCTTCAATTGTCTTGTGTTGCGGGGCCAGCCCCTCTTAGCACTATAGTCACGCTGACCTAGAGCCATGTGACGTCCAGCTTTCTGTACACGACTGAGAGACCTCTGGCAACGTGTTCTCGCACTTTCATTCGTTTTCACCGTGTAGGTAATACGTTATGTTACATAATCTACCTCGACCTTAAGTTTTGCAGTTTTCCCCTCCTCCTTGCTGCGGCAGTGATGGAGCAACATTCGGCCTGAGAGGTTAATGTGGAGAAATACTTTGCTAAACTTTTAGCCTAACCGTGCTTGTGATAACCGTCTAACATGGAAAAACACATCGTGTGAGATCAATCACGTCTATCTCTTTTAGTATTGATGAAATAAAATCCTACTAGTAAAACGTCTATTAGTACGGATTTTACGAAGTTTCTGTTCTGTGTGATACCGCGGAAGCCACTTCATGGAAGGATGATATTAACTTATACTTGCAAACTGCTCATTCGCAATATTCAGTGTGAGGTGCCTCGAAGAATTAGGTGAATTAATTGGGTAAAGGGTTTAGTTCACATCTTCAAGACTTTAGTATAATGTCTGATTTACTGGAAATATAGTACCCTAATAGCCCTGGCGAATGGAATAGTTAAGCGCAGCGCGTGACTAGAATGTTGTCAGACCTTTTATTGGTCTCTGGAGTGATTATCGAACTCAGGATGGATAAGAGGCGTGACATCAGTTACATTACGTTTGCCCGATCTATGGGACACTGCAGATTCGACGTCGACCAGGTGCCAATGTGTCACTTACATATAGTACCTCAATTTGAAGAAATACAGCGCCACCAGAGTCAACTGTCGTGTGTTGACCAAACGGGGATGTTGTCGGCTATCCGCTGATACACGGACTATAGTGCATCTAACTCAATGTATCGCAATAACAAGCTTACTAACCATAACCTCGTAGTTGCTATGGCGTACAGAAGCCATCCTTCGTCCTGTGCACTTCGTAGGGCACATGGAGCAGTATGGACAGTAACATGACCACGGCTGACAATAACCATGTTAGAGAGTCGCTTGATCAGAAGAGCCGGGATACTCGTTACTGCTCACTGGAACTATGATGCGAGTACGTGGAAAACCACATAACACGATGGTCCCACTTGCAAGCAGAACACCATTTATGCAGGTACTTGAGGTATTCTCATGTGGCTGATTTTCACGTGAAATGAAGCCCGATACCTCATACGTCTGCTAGAGCTTCTCACTGGCGAACGGCACAACACGTTCCCACGAAAGATGGAAATCTCGTCTATAAAAATCTACATCGATTCCGTAAACAGGTCTTGCAAAACATATCTCAATTTGTTCGTCCTTAAAATCCAGAGCGCCATAGACAATGGCACCCAGGTTGTTGATGTGTTCCTTCGCTTTTGGAAGGCATTCGATATAGTCTCGCACTGTCGCTTAGCGAACACTATAAGAGTGTATCCGCTATCGCCCGAGGTATTTGATGTAGTTCATGACTTTCTAGCAGATTGAATTCAATGCTTCGGTCTTAACAGAACGAAATATTCGTACGTAAGTGTAGTTTTTTAAGTACCATAGCGGAATGCGATGGGGTAGTTACCTGTTTAGAACATACAGGGTGATTCCGTAAAAATGTGACAAAATTTCAGGGATGATGGAGAAGAGTAAATGTATCAATTTGAGGTAAGGCCAGCTGGTCCATGAACGACCCAGCCAGAAGATCAGAGGTGGTAGTTTGGAGCAAAATAAGAAAAAAATTTCTAGTAAACATGGGCTTTAAAATCAATATCTTAAGAGCAATGAGGACTTGTTCCTTCTAGATAATGTGAAAAACATCTTTTCCACTATAAGCTCTTTGCTTTCCACATCCTGAGTGAAAGTAGTATCGACCAAAAAAAGAAAGAAAGTCCAGCAAATATGAGCTCGAAAAGCATACCTTAAGAGCTACGAGCTCTTCTTCATCTTCGCTAATGAGAGTCACATTTGTTCGACTGAACCAGTGCTCATAGCTCTTAAGGTAGGCGTTTTAGAGCCAATGTTTACGAGACATTCAAAAATGGTTCAAATGGCTCTGAGCACTATGGGACTTAACTTCTGAGGTCATCAGTCCCCTAGGGCTTAGAACTACTTAAACCTAACTAACCGAAAGACATCACACACATTCATGCCCGAGGCAGGATTCGAAACTGCGGCCGCAGTGGTCGCGCGGTTCCAGACTGTAGCGCCTAGAACCGCTCGGCCACTCCGGCCGGTTTACGAGACATTCATTTCTTACTTTGGCCCATACTATCACTCATGAAAGTTTGTAATATCATCACGGAATCACCTTGTACAAATTGAATCACGTAAGACGTGACATCCCTTTTATCTCGTGAACAGTTCAAGATGTCATACTAAGGCTTTCGGCAAAAAGAGATGCACATGACTCTGTTGGATGTTTAACCCTTGCTGTGTCAGCCGTCAGATACGGTACATAGGTATACTCACAGAGGGCGCCATACTGTTATGGTGAGACGCCACCAAATAGAAAGTGCTCATAACAGGAGCCATTAATCTGCCGCCAGAGATGGCGGTCAAAACAGGGACAACCTCCTGCTTCCGCCTGACAGTCAAATAGTTCGCAAATGAACATTCATCCGCCGATCGCGGATTTAAGCAGACGCAGAGATTCATTCGGCTAGTTGTCAGCAGCTGTCATCCGATGGTGCTATACATTATCGACGGGCAGTTATCAAGTTGCCGCAGTCACCGCACAGTGTCGAAGTATCCGCCAAGTGTCACAGCGAGCGTTATAAACAGAGGCAAGACTTACATATCACCACAGACAGGAGAGCTAGACTGACACTACCGTTAGATTAGTTAGTCAAAATCCACTGATTTACGTTTAGACCACTTTAACGCCTTCTCATCATCATCACATCAATGTGCAAGCGTTCTCGCTACCCGCACATGGGGTCCCACGTTCGATTCCCGGCGGGGTTAGGGATTTTCTCTGCCTCGAGATGACTGGGTGTTGTGTGTCCTTCATCCTCATTTCACCATCACTGACTCGCAATTCACCGAAGTGGCGTCAACTAAAAAGGACTTGCAATACGGCGGCCGAACTCCCCCGCATGGGGCCTCCTGGCCAACAATACCATAAGATCATTTCATTTTTTATCATCACATCACCATCACACTGAAGCTAAGTATGTGTATTAAGCTTCTGATACAATTATTGTGTTGGTAATAATTTTTTTTTTTTTTGTAGTCTAATTTGACCTGTGACGAGACAGGTGCTGCGTGTCAGCACACCAGCTCTATACGTTTCTGTGATACGGGGTTCACTTCCTGCCACCTCTACGTCCGGCACCAAACTTATTTGGTGAATACAGTAATCCTCTTACCTGATACATCAACCGAGTGTTGAAGAAAGAATGTCTTTTTTTAATAGGGCGAGCTACATTTTGACAACATTCGAAAAATCATGGAAAGATGAGTATAGCGGTTAAACACTTTTTAATGTGGCGTTGAAACATTTCACCCTAATAACCAATAAATGTGCTTAAACTGTAAGGCCTAGTATGGAATCGGTTACTGCACTGTAAACACCACCAAGAAGGACTCTCATGCCAGGCTCCGTCTTCTATCAAGCTTTTCGACTGTTCACTTGTTTCCGCTAAAGTTGTTCACTTAAACATGAGTAGGTATATACATCTGTAATAGTTTTCATGAGGCTCGTCTGATGCGTTAGAAGCTAGCAAAAATTGTTCAAATGGCTCTGAGCACTATGGAACTTAATTTCTGAGGTCATCAGTCCCCTAGAACTTAGAACTACTTAAACCTAACTAACCTAAGGACATCACATACATCCATGCCCGAGGCAGGATTCGAACCTGCGACCGTAGTGGTCGCTCGGTTCCAGACTGTAGCGCCTAAAACCGCTCGGCCACCCTGGCCGGCAAAAGTTAGCACACAGTTCGTCGCTGACACTATAATTATGTAGAACAAAGCACTGACAAGAAGTAATACCTTTTATCTTCAAGGCGAAGCATATCTTCCGACTGCACATAATGACGGTGCCTCACATTACTGACCAACTTCTTGGTGTTTACACCACAGTAGTATATTTCGATCGCTTTGCCTTTGAATTTTAACACACTTCTCCTATGAAACCGCAAAAAGGTTGACGCCAACATTAACAAGCGCCATATCACTGTCTTTACACGAGTTTTTGAATGACATTAATAATAACATCTGTGTAATGAAAAAAATCATACAGTGCCTTGGGTGATATAAGAGTTAACAAAACTATATGCGCCTCTGGGTACTATCATTTACCGAAAACCTCGTTTTGGTATCTTGAATCATTAACGAAATGATTGGAGTGTTACGTTTGACGCGACTCAGCTTGTATATAAAGCTTTTCGTAGCAAATCTGTTGTCTACAGAGAGCCGCGCGAAACGGCCGCGCGGCTTGATGCGCCATGTCACGGATAGCGCGGCCTCTCCCACTGGAGGTTCGAGTCCTCCCTCGGACATGGCTGTTTGTGATGTTCTTAGCATAAGTTAGTTTAAGTTAGTTCAAGTACTGTGTAAGTCTAGGGACCGATGACCTCAGCAGTTTGGTCCCTCAAGAATTCACGCACATTTGAACTTTTTTTTTTTTTTTTTTTTTTTTTTTTTTTTTTTTTTTTTTGTCTATAGAGAGGTTGCAACGCTATAATACTGAAGGGAAATGCAAGAAGCGCTTCGGAGGATCGATGACTAGTTCAGGGACTGTTAGTTTACCTGAACGCAAATATATGTAACTTACTTTTTGATTGCAATATTTTATGAAAAATCCCTGGCACTACAGTCTGGAACCGCGGGACTGCTACGGTCGCAGGTTCGAATCCTGCCTCGGGAATGGATGTGTGTGCTGTCCTTAGGTTAGTTAGGTTTAAGTAGTTCTAAGTTCTAGGGGACTGATGACCTCAGAAGTTAAGTCCCATAGTGCTCAGAGCCATTTTGAAAAATCCCTGGAAACTGTAACAACCGTAAAATTCCTAGATTTACGAGTCCGAAGCGACCTAAAGTGGAATGATAACATAAAACAAATTCTAGGAGAAGCATATGAGAGACTGAGATTAATTGAAGGAATGTAATTCATTCACCAAAGAAGTGAATTACAAAACACTTCTAAAACCGATTCTTGAGTGTTACTTACCAACCTGTGACCCTTCCTAAGTTGTATTAATAGAAGGATTACAGAAGATCCAACTAGGAGCAGTAGGTTGCATCGTGAGATCGGTTAGTAGGCGTTGGAGCGATAGTAAAATGCCCAACGAACTGCCGTGGCAGTGGCTACATAGAGGTGTTCTGTATCACGCTGAGGTTTGGTGTCGAAATTCCAAGAAAGTGTATCTTCAGAGAAGAGTAGAGCATCATATTATTTCCTCCCACATATGTACTGCGAAATAACCACGACGAGAAATTCAGATAAGTTTATCGACAGTCGTTCTCCCCGCGCACCATTCGCGACTGGAATAGGGAAGAAGGGAAACTGGTTGGTGCCAGAAGTACCCTCGCCCACACAACGTAGGGTGGCTTACAGAGTTCAGATGTACATGTAGATATTTATCTAAAACACACTAGAGACGATCGTTGTCGAATAACGTCAGAATGGTTTGAGATACACTCTAAAAACATTATGATCTTGTGTGGCTCTGACTAGGTCCAGTGGAGCTCATGTGGGACAGCAACGAACAAACCCTTCTCTGACCACTCTCCGGACACAGCTCCGACTAACCGACGTTAGATACGGGCGCTGATTGAACATTCATAGGTGGTGACTGCTTGCCATTTCTTCTAGTGGCTCGATCAGTCTGTGTCACGATGCTAAAAACGTGATTGATTTAAAAATGACAGTCTGTACGTGTCGTACTACATTAACTGTCTTGTGAGACGTTGGAGAGTACAGGGTGATTGTAACCAATGGGGCGCTGAAGACCTTGCTGTCGTGCGCCCACCAACCCCTCTACTACTGCTACTACTGTAACTAAACTTTCGCTACTTGAGAGAGCTCTCATGAAAAACGAGTGATCGTAGGTCAATGAAACCTTTTTGGAACATTTTTAAGGATGTGCGGAAAACATATAACGAATAAACAATGAAGTGAAATACATTTTAATTTCCACATCAAAGGGTAAAATTTGTTATTTGTGTACCTTGTCTACGTTCCAGGCCACAAATGTTGTTCAATGTGAAATTTGTGAGCATAACATTTCACAATTGTTTGCGGCACTTTTGAACGGTGTACCTTGGAATGTTCTGGTGTCATGACGGCTCGAGCACTGCTTGAAGATCGCACATTGCGTCCAGCAGTCTCAGTCATGGCAACAGTAACTTCCTGAACAATTTGTGGCGCAATTGGCCATTGACATATTCCAGGAGCAATTCCCAAATCGACAGTTAATTCTAACTCCCGAATCAGAGGCCCTCCCATACCATTAGATTAGATTAGATTAGATTAGATTAGTTTTTCTTTCCATATATCCATTCTGAGGAGATCCTCGTGGATGTGGAATATGTCAACTTTTTTTTTTTATAGCTGAAATAACAATACTAATAGTATGAATATATACAATACATCATTTGTTTCTATTAAAAAATTCGTCAATAGAGTAGAAGGAGTTGGCCACTAGTAAGTCTTTCAGGCTCCTTTTAAATTGATCTTTATTTGTAACTAAATTTGTTATGTTTGCTGGTAAATTATTATTGAAGATGAGTGTTCCTGAGTAGTGGACCCCTTTTTGAACTGAAGTAAGTGCTTTTAAGTCTTTGTGCAGATCATTTTTGTTCCTGGTATTGTATGTATGAACTGAGCTGTTTGTTGGAAAAAGAGATATATTATTTAGGACAAATTTCATTAAGGAGTAAGTATACTGAGAGGCAGTGTTTAGTATACCCAGTTCTTTGAAGAGGTTTCTACATGACGTCCGTGAATTTACTTCACAAATAATACGTATTACACGCTTTTGGACTCTGAAAACTGTTGTTTGACTTGAAGAGTTACCCCAAAATATTATACCATATGAAAGCAGGCAAAGTATGCAAGCTTTTTAATTTTTATGTCGCCTATGTCTGCTAACACTCGAATTGCAAATACAGATTTGTTAAGGCGTTTCTGCAGTTCTGTGGTGTGCTCCTCCCAACTGAATTTATTATCAAGTTGTAATCCCAGGAATTTAAGACTGTCAACCTCTTCTATCTGCTCTTCTTCATACTTTATGCATATGCTGGGTGGAAACCTCTTACAGGTTCTGAATTGCATGTAGTGAGTCTTTTCAAAGTGTAATGTCAATGAGCTGGCTTTAAACCATTTATTAATATCCATGAAAATATCATTAGCAGACCTTTCTAGAACTACACTCGACATACTATTTATTGCAATACTTGTGTCATCTGCAAACAAAACGAACTCTGCTTCTGGCAGTGTAACTGATGAGAGATAATTAATGTACACAAGAAAAAGCAATGGCCCTAAGATGGATCCTTGTGGGACACCACATGTAATTTCTTCCCATTCTGATTATGACTGTTGACTTAATTCACTAATCCCTTGTGCTGACACACTTTGTTTCCTGTTACCTAGGTATGACTTGAACCATTTTGCAGCACTGCCCGTGACACCATAGAATTCTAATTTATTTAAAAGGATGTTGTTTTTCACACAATCAAATGCCTTTGACAAATCACAGAAAATACCTGCTGCTTGTAATTTGTTATTTAATGAATTAAGTACCAGGCCACCAGTATCTTCAAGTCAAATGCAGGGCTAAGTAATGAGATAGATGACTTAGGGTCTTTGTGTAAGGACTTTATAAAAGAGGATCATGGAGTGATAGTGAGTGGGGTGGGAAACAGTTAGGACAGGGATGGGGCATATGACATAGGTGGTGATCTCGAAAAGATAGCTTTCCTGACTCATGGTACCAACGTACACTTTGTTGAGCTGTTCCAGTGTCATGATCGACCACACCTTGATGGTTCTGAGGGCAGCCAACTTTGTTCATGTTTCTCTGGTGCCCATCGGGACAATCAACAGATGGGGTTTCACTAGGCATGGCCTACACCTAAACAAGACTGGGAAGGGAAGTCTGGTACAGCTGATTCATGAAAGTATAGGGGGTGGATCTAGGGCCACTCATGGTCAAGTACCTGTTGTCATGGGCAGGAAAAGTAATTCTTTTTTTAGGATGAATCCAGACATCAGGTTCCCCTGCCTAAAGAGTATCTCCAGCAGTTTAAAAAATACTGAAACAATCATTTACAAGACAGATTTTAACAGTCCAAATATCACACATACCAGATATCACAAAGAAAAACAAATGATTGGAAAGAGTAACATGGGGCATTTCACAGACTTAACAGTCCTCCATCAAAACATGCAATCAATAAAAAATAAAATACAACTATTAGAAATGAGATCCAATCTTTGAACTGCACAGTACTTTGTGTTACTGAGCACTGGTGTAGAGACACAGAAATCCAACATGTGGTATTATCATCGTA
The DNA here is from genome assembly GCF_021461395.2 of Schistocerca americana. Lineage (NCBI taxonomy): Eukaryota > Metazoa > Arthropoda > Insecta > Orthoptera > Acrididae > Schistocerca > Schistocerca americana. Next base: position 695,771,737 of record NC_060130.1, read on the forward strand.
TGAAAGGGAAAACTCTTACTGCAGAACAGCTTCAAGGAGCGGAGGATCATGCATTTATATCAGAGAAGGAACACAGTTCAAATCAAGACATGACCTCGGTGCAGTAAGTGACGACAAACACTTTGAAATAATAGCTATTGAATTGACAGGGCTTGATATCACCAAGAAACTAATCATTTTGTGCGTGTATAGATCTCCCAGTGGTAGTGCGGACACCTTTTTCCATAAATTAACGTGAGTTCTAGATAAAGTCTGAAGTAAAAAGGTCAACATAATTCTGTGTGGGGACATTAACATCAACACTAATATCATAAATGAATTCAGCAGCATCCGCATAAATATCCTTCAAAGTTTTAGCATGTCCCTAGTGGTCAATAGTGCAACAAAGGTTACTACAATGGCTGCATCGGTAAGTAACTATGTGGCCACAAATATGGACAGGAAAATGTGATGTAGCTGTAAAAGATGTCTGTCAAACAACAACAGTAGAATCAGGCATCGAATCATTCTCTAAACTACAAGCCTACAAACGACATCTATCAGAAATCACAAAAAAATATTTTTCAAAATAACTAGCAAACCAATGTGAATATAAAATTCTCTAAATTCTCTGCATTACTTAAATTGAACTTTGAAAAGACATTTCCAAAAGTATACATGTCTTTATCAACATCTCACAAAAACAGATTGATAACAGAAGGTATTTAGAAGTCCTCCCAAACACATAAATACCTCAGTTCCACGAAAAAGAGTCGCAATGATCCAGAATTCTTTAATTTCTGTCGTAGATACGAAAACATCAATAGGAAGGTGCTGATTGCTGCAAAAAAGTCATTTAATGACAAAATAATATATAATACAGAGAATAAAAGCAAACCATTTTGGGGATGATAGAAAAAAGGAAACGGGCAGAGGCAAACAAACGCAGAATAACATACTGCTAAGGGAGGGGCATAAGGTAATAAATGATCCACAACACGTAGCAAACTATATAAACGAGCACTTTTCAAGTATTGCAGAGAAGTTGCAGCAAAATTTCCCCAAAACAAATATAACACTTGTAAATAATGTTGCACTAAATACAATGATGTTACTTCCAACCACAGAGAATGAAGTCAATGAACCTGTTCAAAAACTAAAAAATTTAAAGTCAGTAGTCTTAGATGAAGTACCAATGTGTGTACTGAAACAATGCAAAGAGATTATACAAGGCCCCTTAACAAATATACAATAATAAATGTACCCTTCACATCAGGAACATTTCCAGAACAGTTAAAACAGGCAAGAGTTGTACCTTTGCTTAAGAAAGCTAATGCAGAAGACATAAATAATTACCGATCCCTTTCCCTGCTGTCACCTTTCTCAAAAATAATAGAAGCAATTATGAAAGATAGATTAATGAATTATCTGAAAAAAATACAGTCTTTTAAGCAAACCACAGTTTGGTTTTCGAAGTGGCTAAAATACGGAGTCAGCCATCTAGAATTCACAACAGTTGTACTTGATGCTCTTGGCAAAGATAAGTGTGTCACAACCATACTTCCTAAGGCCATTGATACAGCTTTTGACACCTCACCTATGGGGTATCGTCTCAGTTGTGCGACTGGATTCGTGATTTCCTGTTAGGAAGGTCGCAGTTCGTAGTAACAGACGGCAAATCATCGAGTAAAACTGAAGTGATATCAGGTGTTCCCAGGGAAGCGTCCTAGGACCTCTGCTGTTCCTGATCTATATAAATGAACTGGGTGACAATCTGAGCAGTTCTCTTAGGTTGTTCGCAGATGATGCTGTAATTTACCATCTAGTAAGGTCATCCGAAGACCAGTATCAGTTGCAAAGCAATTTAGAAAAGATTGCTGTATGGTGTGGCAGGTGGCAGTTGACGCTAAATAATGAAAAGTGTGAGGTGATCCACATGAGTTCCAAAAGAAATCCGTTGGAATTCGATTACTCGATAAATAGTACAATTCTCAAGGCTGTCAATTCAACTAAGTACCTGGGTGTTAAAATTACGAACAACTTCAGTTGGAAAGGCCACATAGATAATATTGTGGGGAAGGCGTGCCAAAGGTTGCGTTTCATTGGCAGGACACTTAGAAGATGCATGAAGTCCACTAAAGAGACAGCTTACACTACACTCGTTCGTCCCCTGTTAGAATATTGCTGCGCTGTGTCGGATCCTTACCAGGTAGGATTGACGGAGGACATAGAAAGGGTGCAAAAAAAGGGCAGCTCGTTTTTTAATATCACTTAATAGGGGAGAGAGTGTGGCAGATATGATACGCGAGTTGGGATGGAAGTCATTAAAGCAAAGACGTTTTTCGTGGCGGCGAGATCTAGGGTTCATTTCAGTCACCAACTTTCTCTTCCGAATGCGAAAATATTTTGTTGAGCCCAACCTACATAGGTAGGAATGATCATCAAAATAAAATAAGAGAAATCAGAGCTCGAACAGAAAGGTTTAGGTGTTCGTTTTTCCCGTGCGCTGTTCGGGAGTGGAATGGTAGAGAGAGAGTATGATTGTGGTTCGATGAACCCTCTGCCAAGTACTTAAATGTGAATTGTAGAGTAATCATGTAGATGTAGATGTAGATGTAGATGTACCCAGTAGCACGTCGTCTTGCAATGATATGCCTGTATTCGTCGTGACATACTATTCACAAGTTCATCAAGGCACTGTTGGTCCAGACTGTTCCACTCCACAACAGCGTAGATCCTTCAGAGTGGTTGGTGGGTCAACTCGTCTATAAACAGCCCTTTTCAGTTCTTGCCAGGAATGTTCCATAGGGTTCATTTCTGGAGAACATGCTGGCCACTCAAGTCGAGCGATGTCGTTATCCCGAAGGAAGTCATTCGAAAGATGTGCACGATAGGGGCGCGAATTGTCGTCCTTGAAGACGAATGCCTCACCAATATGCTGCTGATATGGTTGCACTGTCGGTCGGCGGATGGCATTCACGTATCGTACAGCCGTTACGGCGCCTTCCATGACCACCAGTGGCGTACGTCTTCCCCACATAATGCCACCCGAAAACAGCAGGGAATCTCCACCTTGCTGCACTCGCTGGACAGTGTGTCTAAGGCGTTCAGCTTGACCGGGTTGCATAAAACACATCTCCGACGATTGTCTGGTTGAAAACATATGCGACGCTAATCGGAGAAAATAACGCGATGCCAGTCCTGAGCGGTCCATTCGGCATGTTGTTGGGCTCATCTGTACCGCGCTGCATGGTGTCGTGGTTGCAAAGATGGACCTCACCATGGACGTCAGGAGTTAAGTTGCGCATCATGCAGCCTATTGCGCACAGTTTGAGTCGTAACATGACGTCCTGTGGTTGCACGAAAAGCATTATTCAACATGGTGGCATTGCTATCAGGGTTCCTCCTAGCCATAAACCGATGGTACCGGTCATCCACTGTAGTAGTAGCCCTTGGGCTGCCCGAGCGAGGCATGTCATCGGCAATTCCTGTCTCTCAGAATCTCCTCCATGTTCGAACATCAGTTGGGTTCACTCCGAGATGCCTGGACACTTTCCTTGTTGAGAGCCCTTCCTGGCACAAAGTAACAATTCGGACGCGATCGAACCGCGATATTGACCGTCTAGACATGGTTGAACTACAGACAACACGAGCTATGTACCGCCTCCCTGGTTGACTGGAACTGATCGGCTGTCGGAGCCCCTCCGTCTAATAGGCGCTGCTCATGCGTGGTTGTTTACATCTTTGGGCGTGTTTAGTGACATCTCTGAACCGTCAAAAGGACTGTGTTCAAAAATTGGTTCAAATGGCTCTGAGCACTATGGGACTTAACATCTATGGTCATCAGTCCCCTAGAACTTAGAACTACTTAAACCTAACTCACCTAAGGACATCACACAGCACACAACAGCCAGTCATCACAAGGCAGAGAAAATCCCTGACCCCACCAAGAATCGAACCCGGGAACCAATGCGCGGGAAGCGAGAACGCTACCGCACGACCACGAGCTGCGGACTAAAAGGACTGTGTCTGTGATACAATGTCCACAGTCAACGTCTGTCTTCAGGAGTTCTGGGAACCGGGGTGATGAAAACTTTTTGTGATGTATCTAAATACTCCTGTAACGCGTCGGTACTCCTGTAGAGCAGCAGTGCTGTAGCTGTTGTTCTGATAAAACAGCTTTACGAGTGCCATCCTGTTCACCTTGTCGCGGCACATAACGACTGTCTGCAACTGTAATGCAAACTGAAGCTTGTGTTTCAGCCCTAAGCCTCTTTACCAGGAACGGCGCCTAACTGCAAGTCATGTCACTAGCATTACTAACAACGCAAATCCTACAGCGCACAGTCTGAACAACAGTCTTACCCATACGGTAAATGCGATTAGTTTTCCGTCTACTGCGACTCAAGTAGCGACAGTTTAATTATAACCACCACACATATTAGAAAACATCGTCCCAAACTAGCTGCGTTTCTATTTTGTTTTCATTTTTCTCCATCTGGAACAGCGTTGAGAGTGAAACCTGCTTGAGGTAAGAGGAAACAATTTATTAGCTTGCTTTCCAAATAAATTTAGCTGCTCAGCCGTATCTGCTGAAGCTGTTCAGACTCAGGTTAACAGACATATACCATAGTGCAATAAGGAATAAGAATTACGTGCAATTACCATCCCAGCAACTAACGTAAGAGAAATTTCAGATAATTTGTCATTGTACAGTTATTAGAAAATGTAGCGGAAAAACTACTTTCTGAAGGAAAAGATAAATATCGATACCAATTTTGTCGAATTCACTGCTGCCCGAGAGAAACTCTGTCAAGTCTATTCCTCGCATTCAGAATATACAGCAATTCACACGGGATGATATGTAACCGAAGGGAATCTGTGAAACTCTGATGGTTTCACGCTAAAAGCAGAACATCCGTCACATTATATCGCATTAACCAGGAGTCCACTCTGTTCTTACGAGTCTTAAAGAGAATTTCAGGGTTGGCCTCACGGGTGAAGAAATACGTTATTAGTTTCATACGTTGAAGTGAATAGTAAAATCGAAAATCGAAGTTCCAAATGTAAATCTCCCAAAGTGAATTAACAGAAGAACATGGTGAACATTTAAGGCAACAAAACATCAACTTCTTGCATTATTGAAAATAACTTTAAAATCATAGAGAAAGTAAAGCTACTCACATTGCGAAAAAAATCATCTTTTTGTCCTGTCATTTGTCACTTGTTTTCTGTCTGATTGATGAATAGTATAAAACTCTTCACTATTTAGCCTTCTACGCCCGGGAGAAAAAAATGGTTCAAATGGCTCTAAGCACTATGGGACTTAACTACTGATGTCATCAGTCCCCTAGAACTTAGAACTGCTTAAACCTAACTAACCTAAGGACATCACACACATCCATGCCCGAGGCAGGATTCGAACCTGCGACCATAGCGGTCGCGCGGTTCCAGACTGTAGCGCCTAGAACCGCTTGGCCAATCGGCCCGCTACGCCCGGGAGAGCTGATGTATGAATAGGCATTCCCTGAAACCACTTTGTTTCTCCGTTATGCGTAGTGTAGATTCTCCGTCGTCCCTGTAGTGAGAAATCTTTTTTAAAGGAAATATTTTCGCCCGTGTCAAGAGAATACCCCAAGAGTAACGAATCACACCAAGTTAAATCATCTCCTACAAACAGTAGGACCAATTAACTTGAAGTTAAAAAAATTGGTGTCAAAGACAAGGTGTAGGGGCCATTGTTATTTATTTATTTTATTTATTTATTTATTGTTCCGTGGGACCACATTTAGGAGAAGTCTCCATGGTCATGGAACGAGTCAATACATGAAATTATAACACGATTGTAGAAACAGATAAAATGAAATATAAGAAACATATTCAGGCGACAAGTCGTTAGTTTAAATAAAGAAAATCAAAAATGTACACTGGAATTTGCTTAATTTTGTATCTCTTCCAGGAGCTCCTCGACAGAATAGAAGGAGTGAACCATGAGGAAACTCTTCAATTTGGACTTAAAAGTGTTTGGGCTACTGCTAAGATTTTTGAGTTCTTGTGGTAGCTTATTGAAAATGGATGCAGCAGAATACTGCACTCCTTTCTGCACAAGAGTCAAGGAAGTGCATTCCACATGCAGATTTGATTTCTGCCGAGTATTAACTGAGTGAAAGCTGCTAACTCTTGGGAATAAGCTAATATTGCTAACAACAAACGACATTAAAGAAAATACATACTGTGAGGGCAATGTCAAAATTCCCAGACTATTGAATAGGGGTCGACAAGAGGTTTTCGAACTTACACCATACATAGCTCGAACAGCCCGTTTTTGAGCCAAAAATACCCTTTTTGAATCAGAAGAATTACCCCAAAAAATAATACCATATGACATAAGCGTATGAAAATATGCGAAGTATACTACTTTTCGTGTTGAAATGTCACTTATTTCAGATACTGTTCTAATAGTAAATAAAGCGGCATTTAGTTTCTGAACAAGATCCTGAACATGGGCTTTCCACAACAGCTTACTATCTATCTGTACGCCTAGGAACTTGAACTGTTCCGTCTCGCTTATAACATGCCCATCCTGTCTGATTAAAATGTCAGTTCTTGTTGAATTGTGGGTTAGAAACTGTAAAAACTGAGTCTTACTGTGATTTAGCATCAAATTATTTTCCACAAGCCACGAACTTATATCATGAACTACATTATTTGATAATGTTTCAATATTACACACAAGATCCTTCACTACCAAGGTGGTGTCATCAGCAAACAGAAATATTTTTGAATCACCTGTAATACTAGAAGGCATATCATTTACATAAATAAGGAACAGCAGTGGCCCCAGCACCGACCCTTGGGGAACGCCCCATTTAACAGTGCCCCATTGGGACTGAACATCATTACCACTCTCAATATTGCGGAGGATTACCTTCTGCTTTCTGTTCTTAAAGTAGGAGGCGAACCAATTGTAAGCAACTCCCCTTACTCCATAATGTTCCAACTTCTGCAGTAATATTTTGTGGTCAACACAGTCAAAAGCCTTCGTTAAATCAAAGAAAACACCCAACGTTCGCAACCTTTTATTTAATCGTCCAAAACCTCACAGAGAAAAGAGACTATAGCATTTTCAGTTGTTAAACCGTTTCTAAAACCAAACTGTACATTTGACAGCAAATTATGTGAATTTAAATGCTGCAGTAACCTTGTATATACAACCCTCTCAATAACTTTAGCAAACACTGATGGCATAGAAATAGGTCTATAATTGTCAACATTATCCCTGTCTCCCTTTTTATAAAGTGGCTTCACTACCGAGTACTTTAATCGGTCAGGAAACCGACCACTCCTGAAGGAAAAGTTACAGATATGGCTAAGTACTGAGCTAACATACGTGGAACAATACTTCAGTATTCTGCTAGATACCCCGTCATATCCATGAGAGTTCTTGGTCTTTAGTGATTTAATTATTAACTCAATCTCCCTCTTGTCAGTATCATGGAGGAGCATTTCAGGTAACAGTCTCGGAACACTTTTTTCTAAGAGCGCTATATGTAAGGTCATGTATTGAAAGACGGCCAGTTGAAATCCAGTCAGTGCCACAATTACATACCAAAATAGGAGAACACGGGAGCATGGTTATCATAAAAGCCGCTGCTATCAAAGATACAAAAGTCACTAAGGAAAAACATTACTAGAGCGATCAATCCACTTAGCTAAAAACTGATAATGACGTAAGTAGGGTCCTCGCCTGATGTAATGGCAAGAAGAGAATCGCAAAAGCGCCTGAGTGGAGCTAATTGACTGTGTAAGATCAAGAACATTAAACACGAACTTCCAAAACAGACGAACCCATTAATGATTGCCCATAATGTTCCTGAATCACAGATGTTGTTGTTGCTTTGTTGTTTCTGTGGTCTTCATTCTGGAGACTGGCTTATGGAGCTCTCCGTGCTACTCCCATTTGTCTCGTGATCTCCCTCCACAACTCCCCCACCCCATTACATCCCTTCAATACTAAATCGTTGACTCGTTGGGGTCTCAGAATGTATCCAATCAACTGATCCCTTCTTTTAGTTACGCTATGCTACAATTATCTATTTTCCCCAGCTCTACTCAGTATCTTCTCATTAGTTCCACGATGTATACATATAATCTTCAGCATTCTTCTGCAGTACCACACTTTAAAAGCATCTATTCTCTTCATGACTGATCCGTTTATCGTTATATTTTACTTCCATACAAGGCTACACTCAAGACAAATACCTTCAAAAAATACTTCCTAGCATTTAAATCTATATTCAGTGTTAACATACATCTCCTCTTCAAAAACGCGTGTCTGGCCATTGCCAGTCAACATTTCATTTCCGCGCTACTTCGGACATTGTCGATTATTTTACTGCACAAATAGCAAAACTCATCTACTGCTTTTGGTGTCCCATTCCCTAATTTAATTCCATCGGCATCGGCTGATTTAATTGAACTACATTCCACTAAACCTTTTTTGCTTTTGCTGACGCTCATCCCGCTCTACAAAAAAAAATGGCTCTGAGCACTATGGGACTCAACTGCTGAGGTCATTAGTCCCCTAGAACTTAGAACTAGTTAAACCTAACTAACCTAAGGACATCACACACATCCATGCCCGAGGCAGGATTTGAACCTGCGACCGTAGCGGTCTCGCGGTACCAGACTGCAGCGCCAGAACCGCGCGACCACTTCGGCCGGTCCCGCTCTACACTGCGATGACAGAAGTCATACAATACCTCCTCATATCGTGTCGGAACTCCTACTGACCGGAGTAATGTAGGAGATAGATGTAGCATGGACTCTACAAGTCGTTGCAAGTAATCTACAGAAATATTTAACCTGCTGCCTCCGTAGCTATCTATAATTGCGAAAGTGTTACCGGTGCAGAAGTTTGTGTCGAACTGACCTTTCGATTATGTCCCATAAATGTTTGATGGAATTGGTGTCGGACGATGCGGGTGGCCAAATCATTCGCTCGAGCTGTCCAGAACGTTCTACGATCCAGTCGGTGACCCTGTGACATGGCGCTTTGTCATCCATGAAAATTCCATCATTGAATGGCTGCAAATAGTCTCCAAGTAGCCAAACATAACCATTTCCAGTCAATGATCAGTTCAACTGGACCAGCCACACGTTGTTATGGAGACACCACCATATTGCACAGTTCCTAGTTGACAACTTGAGTTCATGGCTTCGTAAGGTCCTGCGCCACTCTCGAAATTTACCAGCAGCCCTTACCAATTGAAATCGGGACCCACCTGATCAAGCCATTATTTTCCACTCGTCTAGGGTGTAATTGATATGGTCACGAGCCCAGGAGAAAAATGGGACATCTGAGGTTATCAGTCCCTTAGATCTTAGAATAACTTAAACTTAACTAACTTAAGGACATCACATACATCCATGCCCGAGGCAGGATTGGAACCTACGATCGTATCAGTGCCGCGGTTCCGGACTGAAGCGCCGAGAACCGCTCGGCCACAGCGGCCGGCGAGCCCAGGAGACGCACTGCAGGTGATGTCGTGTTGTTAGCAAAGATACTCTCATCGATCGTCTGCTGCCTGACTTCACATCACTGTCCTAACGGATACGTTCGTCGTTCGTCAGCCGTTTATTTCTCCGGTAATTTCACGTAGTGCTATTTGCTGTTAGCACTGACAATTCTACGCAAACTCCGCTGTTACCAGTCGTTAAGTGAAGACCGTTGGCCACTGAGTTGTCCGTGGTGAGAGGTAATACCTGAAAATTGGTATTCTCGATACATTTGTGACGCTGTGAATCTCGGAATACTGAATTCCCTAACGATTTCCGAAATGGGATGCCCTATACGTCTAGCTCCAACTGCTATTCCGCATTCAAGGTCTTTTGATTGACGTCGTGCGGCCATAACCACATCGCAAACCCTTACACATGAATCACTTGAGTGCAAATGAGAGCTCCGCCAAGGCATTGTCCTTTTATACTTTGTGTTCGCGATACTACCGCCATCTGTGTATGTGCACATCGCAGTTTCAAGACATTCACCTCAGTGTATAACATTCTTTACAAAAACTGTACATTTCGTTCAGTTTCTCTTCCAAGACCCATGCTGTCTCAGACAGAATTATAATTTCATCGGCAAACCTCAACGTATTTATTTCTTCCCTCTGAACTTTCGTTCCTGCTCCACTTTCTTTTCTTTTTTTCCTTTACTGCTTGTTATCTGTAAGGATTGAATACCATCGGGAATACACCACAACTCTATCACACTTCTTCTCAACTCCACCTTCCGTTTCATGCTATTCGACGCTTGAAACATGTTCTGTACAAGTTGTAAATAACCTTTTGCTCCCGGTATTTTACCACTGCTGCCTTCAAAATTTCAAAGTGTGTAATCCAGTCCACATTTTCACAGGCTTTCTGTAGGTCTACATATGCTAAAAACGTAGGTTTGTCTTTCCTTAACCTATCTTCCAAGAGAAGTCCTAGGATCACTATTGCCTCAGACATTCTTACATTTCTCTGGAAACCAAACCGACCTTCCTCAAGAACGGTGTCTAGCATTTTTTTCCATTCCTCTGTAAATAGTTCGTGTCAGTGTTTTTGAGCTACCGCTTTTAAGCTAAATTATTATTATTATTTTGTAATGTGCCCATACAGCCATCTGAACACAAGAAATGTTATATGTTGTTCTTACAGTTCATGGTAGACGTTACTTTAAGTCGTAACCTGTACGAAGTTACGTATGCTTAACAAAGAACTGATTTGATGTAAAAGAAGTGTTACAATCAGGGTATACTAAAATGGGCAAACAAGACGGAAAAGGAACACAGGATATACAGTGGTTATATGCTATAAAAAATCTCACTGGTAACACAATAAGAAATGATAAATCGTCGGTGGTACACATTTGATATATTCCTATTTCAGTCCTTATTAATGACTACATATCCAAGTGAGTTCTTTGTATGTCCTATAGGAACAGACTATTTTCCTGTGTTAAAACTATGGCTCGGATTGTTGTTACTCTGGCTCATTATAACATCATATAGAATTTACGGTCAATATTCTCACAATATAGCTGTTATTTTTGTGTAATTAAAGCTTAAAAATATTTAAATATCAAGATCTGGCAAGTGATCGACAGCGCTCTGTTGTTGGCTGATGATCGAGGCCAACAAGGAAGACAGGCCGCGGCGTGTACGTCACCAAGGCAGACCTGAACTCGCTCGCTCAGCTCAGCAGACAAAATGCGTTTCTAATCCTGTTAACTCCCAGCTGGGCGTGTGAGTACTAACGAGAACTGAATCTGCTCGAATTTGCTATTATGAAGTCTTGCTGATTAACAGTACTCCAATAAAATTTAAGATCAGCACTCGTCATAAATGGTATAACGGCTTCTTTATAGCATTTAGTCTCTTCTGCTTAACACTCCTCATTTCATACAAGAAGTGGAGTCTAATTGAACTGATGATCGTTTTGGCATGATTTTAATTTTATTATACCCCAGTACAACCGTAAGAAATCATATGAAGGCCTATGGAGTTTCGATTATTGTAGGACTAATAACAGTAAGACTCCATAATAGGCGATTCCAGTAGAAGACGCAATTCTCGTTTGTACGTACACACCTAGATACGAGTTAACAGATGCAGAAACGTAGCTTGTCTGCTGAGCTTAGCGAGCGGGCGAGTGCAGTCCTACCTTCTTGACGTACGCACTGCGGCCTGTCTTTCTCGTAGGCCTCGCTGATGATTTGGTGACGTCACAGACTAGGAGTAAGACGAAACTATACATGTTTTATAGGAGCGTTAACTGAGGTTACGAGGTTTTTACGTACTTTTTCGGTAAACTGTTTAGCTATTTAGTGAAGGAAGATGCAATTACAGATTTTAAGTATCAACAGAAAGGAGTCTCTGAAAGGTGATAGTGGAGTGCTCGCGAAAATTAATGCATTTATGCTCCATCCATTTAGAGGAGCGATATGTGCTACGATGGACATTCTTTCCCCTGTTCGCTGCAACATCATTAAACTCACTCAAAACTAAGGAACTGTAGAATTTTTGCAAATGGGTCCGTATATTATAACTAGGATTGTCGACTATCGGTCATGAGCTGCGGCCCAAAACACAATAAAATTATTTTTGGCCAAATTTAGTGCAGATTTCCTTTCTAGAAGTGACTCAGCAGAGATTCTGCATTAGCAAGCGTTAGCTGGCGCAACGTATGGCACATCCGGCTGCAGAAAAAGAGGTCACATGTTCAAATCGTGGAAGGGTCATGTACTTTTAAAAGTTTTACACGAAATAGGAAAATAGCGTTAGCAAAAATTGATTGAAGCAGTTTTTTCTAATGTGGGATGTATTATATATAGCTCCACATTAGTCTTAGTCTGAGAAATGGACAACAGAGGATAAATGCATTTACTTTGCGAACAAACAATTCACTTTTTTGGAAAGCATTGCTAGTAGTGAAGATATCACCATATACCCACAGTACAACGACGTGTAGAACGGTGAGCCTATACGGAGAGATGTAAAGCGTGTAAAAAAAGCAGATGACACAAAAAAATGGCTGTGAGGTTTGGTGAGTAAACTAAAGTTAGTGTCTGAAGTAGACTTACTTTATCTTTATGTAAGATGATGAAACTGCAAAACCTTAAACAATAAGGGTAAAAACATTGTTTCTATAGAAGTAAAAAGTGTGTGGTTACAGAAACCAGAAAATAGCTCTTTGAACATGACGTGGGTGAACAGCGATTGCAAATGTAAGCTATGAAAGCGCATGTAAACGGCAAGAAAAACACAATAATGTTCTATTTCTGATCGATGTGGTGAAGTTTTCTAATTGTGATTTGGTTTTGTATGAGAGGACTGTCGAGTAGTTTTAAAAATAAGTTAAAATGTTCTTTCGAGTTAGATTCGAAACAGTGATATATGGACATCATCTTACAAAATTCGACGGTCTACCGTTCTTACACCTGTGCTACCGAATAATTCAGGTGTAGGTGGGTAACACGACAATTTTCAGTTGGAGTTTCATTTCGTTGAATGACGCTGTCCTTCTTTGTAACAGTGGGAAGGCATATCTCGGACGTAAGTTAATGTAAAATTAACAGTGGAACACATTTTTAATTAAGCTAGAGAACTTGTGCGTCGACGTGGTGGCAATTTTCCGGTACAGAGCAACCACTTTTCATGCATCTTCTCATTCTGTGCAACACTCAAACACAACTTTTCAGGAATTTTTATACATGTTTTTGTACGGCAGGGTGCTACACAGCATTTGTAACACTTTTCCGAAACGTAAATTCCAATACAAGACGTCACTGTCAATTAACACTAGGAGCACCGAGCTAGCCAGTGGCGTCATAGTCATCACATGACTTGAATGGAGCGTTTTAGCGGGCTTTCGAATTATTTGAATTTCATTTTTGTTTTTATAAGAGACTACTGAAACTGAAGAGAAGAGCGATCACGTTAGGAGCATAAATCGACGAAATTAATTTTTAGGACAATTTACAGAAAAGATTCAAATAGCCTATGGTTTCAAATGCTGCTGATAGAAAACTGAATACTTGCGCCGGTCTACGAGGTGTGGCTAGAAAAAAACCGGTCTAGTACTGGTGAAACAATAAAACGAATGCAATAAGGCTGAACGTCGCGTGGCCTGTCACGTGACTCTCGCTCCGCCTACTGCTCGAGTTTCATCTGCCTCCTGCACTCAGTCTGCCCGTGGCGTCTGTTTTAAGTAGTTGACGTTTTGTCGGAAAATGTTGAGTGTACAGAAAGAACAGCGTGTTAACATCAAATTTTGTTTCAAACTAGGAAAATCTGCAAGTGAAACGTTTGTAATGTTACAACAAGTGTACGGCGATGATTGTTTATCGCGAACACAAGTGTTTGAGTGGTTTAAACGATTTAAAGATGGCCGCGAAGACACCAGTGATGACACTCGCACTGGCAGACCATTGTCAGCAAAAACTGATGCAAACTTTGAAAAAATCGGTAAACTTGTTCGACAAGATCGCCGTTTAACAATCAGAGCAGTGTCTGAGTTAACAGGAGTTGACAAGGAAAGTGTTAGGCAGATTCTTCATGAAAGTTTCAACATGAACAGTGTGTTCAAAAATGGTTCCAAAGTGTCTCACAATTGAACAGAAGGAACGCCGAAGAATGATTTGTTCTGACATCCTGGAAAACATTGAAAGTGATCCCACCTTCTTACAAAATGTTATTACTTGCGATGAATCGTGGTTTTTTACTTACGATCCCGAAACTAAACGCCAGTCGATGCATTGGAAAACTCCTGGTTCTCCACGCCAAAAAAAAGCATGAATGTCAAAATCGAAATTCAAGGCAATGATGATTGTTTTTTTTTGACATTAAAGGGATTGTGCACATTGATTGGGTACCAGAGGGACAAACAGTGAATCAGCATTACTACATTAGCGTCCTGGCTACCCTACGTGAGCAAGTACGGAGAAAACGGAACGATTTGTGGAGAAAAAAGTCATGGATCCTTCACCAAGACAATGCCCCAGCTCACAGTGCGTTGTCAGTGAAGACGTTTTTGGCAAAACACAACATTCCCATCTTAGATAGTCCACCCTACTCACCTGATTTGGCCCCCTGTGACTTTTTTCTTTTCCCTAAAGTCAAGTCAGCTTTGAAAGGAACTAGATTTGAGACTGTTGAAGCAGTAAAAGAAAAAGCGACGGAAGTAGTGTATGGACTTACCGAAAATGATCTGCAGCATTGCTATGAACAGTGGAAAATTCGTATGGAGCGGTGTAGAGACCGAGGAGGAGAGTACATTGAAGGAGATAACATGAAATTGTAAATAATTGTAAATAAATGTTTTTTCCAGCATCAGTCCGGTTTTCTTCTAGCCGTACCTCGTATATGTACCATCTAGACAGAACAGGAGAACAGTTTACAGGTACCAGATTTGTATACTGCAGCCGTACGTACAGATACACAAGTGTTATTAAACTGAATTCGGTAATATCTAAACTTGTCACCCTCTGTTTTCTTTGAGACTAGAATTATCACATTATTCTTGAAGTCTTAAGGTTATTTCGTCTGTCTGATACATCTTACGGCCCCCGTAAACGTCAAACATATTTGACAAAATCGCCCTTATCTTGCCACAGATTTACCAAGTAACCCCGCACACGTTCGAACAAAGTTTGCCGGTTTAACCTCGCTTTGAAGCAGACGCTAATCGTGTTCGTGTGTACTTTGAGCGTGGTGAGTACGGCCACAAATGCAGACAAAGCAGTCCTGGTACTTATTTTGATACCGTGTTTAAAGAAGAAGAAGAAAACAAAACTCTGGTCCAGGGAATGGTTTAAAATGAGAGATTGACCCATGAAAATATGCTAAACAAAATATCAATCTCAGAACCCAATGATTACATCAACTTTCTTCGAATGGACAATGAAAATTTTTAAAACTTATTAAGTCCCTCGTAAAAGAGCAAACTTGACTGTTTTCGATCTTTGCTAACCACGGATGAGTCAAACAAGGCTGTACACCTACTAGGAAAGCTTGTCAATTTAACCTTTCTTTTGAAGCAGACACTTTCCGTATATGCTGAATTTGGCACTAGTGGGAATGGCTACAAATGCGGATAACGTATTTCTAATGTTGCCTCTGGTAGTGTGTTTGATGAAGAAGAGAACAAGGCGCTGGTCCAGTGAATGATTTAAAATGGGATGTATGCAACTGGAAACCTGTCAATGGAAATGTTTCACAACCTGATGATTATTTCTTTTTTTTTATTCCACTACGCTTGTATGTCTCTGTATGCATAAAATACTGCTTTTATTCATAATCTCTTCATGCCTAATATATGGATGGGAAAGATGTGGTACCTCTATCATTTTGGTAACCGACAGTGCTATTTTGTTTTTACACTTGATCGTAGTTTTCAGGGTTGTGGAAACTCAGTATATAGTGAGAAAAATCGAAATAAAACAATTTTTCACTAACATGTGCGGCGAAACGTCAACTCAAACAACGTCCGCCATCTTTTCAAACTTTCTGTCTACCAGAATTTGTCTGATACAAGTCAAACACCATCTATGATTGATAAACACATCGCACTGCACCGTACATGGTAAAATATTTGGCAAGCATAGTTAAGTTTGACAAAAAGGTCTGATAGTTTACGGGAGCCTTTAGACAGCAGGTTAAATTGTTTTGTAGCGGCTGGCTTCTTCCAAGGATATCTGTAGTTCTGAGGAATGTCGTCTAGTCCAGGAGCCTTGATTGTTCTTAGGTCTTTTAGTGCTCTGTCAAATTATTCTCGCAGTATCAGGTCTCTCATTTCATCTTTATCTACTTCCTCTTCCCTTTGTATAACATTGTATCAAGTTCATTTCTCTTGTGTAGCAATCTACATGCCACTCTTAAATTTCAGTTTCTCTTTCTTTGTTTAGAACTGGTTTATTATCTGTTTTTTTTTTTATCATTCGTGCAGTCTTCCTATCTCTTCATCTTCGATGAAAGCTGGCATATAAACGTCTACTACTATTGAGGATGATGGCTTCGTGTCTATTTAGGCTACGACAATGCGTTCACTATGTTGTTCGTATTCATATTTTCTTGTTCAGTATTAGAACTACTCCTGCATTACTCCTATTTTGTTTTGTATTTTAACCCTCTACTCACTTGATCAGAAGTCCTGTTCCTCGTGCCACGGGACTTCACTAATTCTCACTATGTCTCATTTCATCCTATCGATTTCCCTTTTTAAATTTTCTAACTTCCCTGCCCGATGAAGGGACCTAGCATTCCTCACGTCGACACGGTTGAACGTCGTGAATACATGATAGTACATTCAATATCATCACGATATAGAACCTAGTAACTTTTGACATTTTCGGTTTTGAAGTAGGAAGAATTGCTAGCAGCTATCTGCAACCACCAAAAAACAAATAATTGCCTACTTTACTACATGTAGAAGTACGAACATAACAATTTTGTACACGCAACTGCCTGCTTACACCTAGGATGTGTAGTAAATACTTGGCAATAACAATGTGTAGAAAAATGAGAGGATATTGTGAAACAGATTTAGCGACGTATTAATCAAGTAGTGAGATCTTACATGGGAAAAAACTGGTTACAGAATGATTGTGCCACTTACTGTGCAATATTCCTGGAATATGCCGAGATATACACCAGATTTCTCAGTTACGGTTAGCCAGATACATTTTCCCTATTACTTCGGAGTCGTTTTCATTTTTGATTTTGCAGTGTGCAGGTGCAGGCAGATCAAATATAGAATCACATGAATTGTTTGATAGGACACCTGGTGTCAACGGGAAAGGCCGTTTCAATTCTCACTACTAATGAAATTTATTAAAAGTGTAGTTGTATGTGCCCAGTCGAAAGGGCGACGTCATACTATTCTGTTGTGATACTCATTTAGCAGTGAGAGGAAAACACAAGAATAGTCATTGCTCCCAGCAATAATTTAGACTTCTGCCATCTTGCCCGGCGCTGTCTTTATAGTCTCCTCACACAGCAGCCGTATTCAGTTGCTACTTATCTTTCGTGTATTTTTATCACTAACAACGGATATAGACATGCTCCGAATATCGCATCAGATTAATCGAGGGCTGCTCTATTGCTTAGGCACATAAACATACACTCTAAACAATATTAAATATATAATAAAAATCCAACGGACTCTCAGCGTCGCATGAAATACCGGATAAGACTTTTATTGGGGCTGATGTGACGTAATCATTACGAAACTAAATTGAAAACATGTTTATAAACACAAGAGAAAAGGCACTGGACGTTTCTTACAAAAAACATACGATGAAATATTAAATGTACCGTGTATATCAACATGTGCGAGGAGGATAATAACAGATATTAACAAATTTGTATGACTCAGAAGAGAGACATATAATCATATGAATTAACAGACCCTTGACTAATGATACAATTTATTTCTTAAAACACTGCATACAATTTCAAATATTCCATTTCGGACAAGAGCCAGTCACTTGCACCCTGATCTCATAGCAACCGGTGTTACAACATTCAGTTAATTACATTTCAGACTTCTTCCGGTATGACTTTAGCATTCAGTTACACATATCACGACTGTGTGCAATAACAGAAAATGCACATATACGTGTCTGCTAAATTTGATTTCTTTCGACTGACGGAGGCACTGTCTCGTTACTAATCACTTGTTATTAAATTGATATGAGCATCGAGACGTCAGAAAGCCACAGAGTGTGGGACATAAAGCTGGCAGCGTCTGTCACAAGTGTTGCCTCGAGATGGGAACTGCAATTCCTTCACGGAACAGCTGCCAGTGACAGCTTAGGAATTCATCCCCGCAAGTAATAATGGCCAGCGAGTGACACGTCTGCATTATTTCGGGGACAAAAGTAACTTGTGTGAATCATCTGTTTCAGAAAAAAAGAAAAAGAGGGGAAAGTCGTTGTAGTCATCTAAGAGGCATGGTCAAGCTGCTGTAGGTCTCGAGCTTCTTGAAGCTGGAAGTGATGGAGAATGTAACGTCTCTGTGATTTGCCAGAGTTTGAGGTTACGAGCGGGGCTGCAATATTGAGGCAGACCCAGTACAGAAGGCTTCGAAAATTAACTGTTCAAATACTGAGTTGTTTCTTGTTGCGAGATGTTATTTCTGACCCCAACTGAACACCTCTATGATTTAACAACTAAAGCATTAGATCAACTGTTTCTGTCAGATACATGTTAAAACAATGGTTTCATCCGTTTCGATGCTACTGGTATGTGATATTTTAGGAAGAGAAACCTACATCAAAATAAGGAAGGCGACATTGGATGGGTTGACAGCAAAAATGAACGGACACAGAGATTAATTGGAGTATTCTGCAGTCACTGGTGTAAATGCAAATCCGGTTATGGTAGCCTCAGAAGATATAATAGGAAGGACATCAGAAATCAATCGCAATTCAGTCTGTACCATCCTGCACACCTAGATTTCCGCTGGAGTGTATCTATCATCAATGTTAGAAAATATAAGAAATGCAAATGAATCAGACACCGAATGGCGTAATACGAGATCCATTTATATCACAATTATAAAAAAGTGGAGGCTTCATAGTAAATAACATAGAGTACAAAGTGAGTCATGTAGACTCAAGGAGGTTTACAGACATATACAACTAGCTACTGTATACATAATAGAGGATAATCAACACCCCTCTATACCAATGACGTCCGTATATTATTAGAAGTTGAAACAAATTTTGAATTAAAATAAAATTAGGTGTAAAACTATTATAGTGAAATAACGCTTTTGCATTAAATATACTTCAGGGTAAAGTGAGATAGACATAATAAGTTAGTGGAACAACCAATTGCTCCTAATGTGAAACATGTAACTTAAAATTGATGTTGAAACATTTGAAGACTTATAAGCATGATTAAAAGCTTCGTGCAAACAAATCACAATTATTATTTATGTTTTTAAATTGTAAAACGCTAGAAACTACATGTTAATACCGTACATAATACATCATGTCAGTTACAATGTCATGCTCAAAAGCAAAAATCAGTCTCTGCTGTAAGTGTTTTATTGATACTGACACGTTTTGCACGGTTAGCGCTTCTTCAGATAATCTCTAATTAGTAATAACGGTCTTATTGCGTAACAGTTTATTCACAAACCTGCCTACACGGACCAATGGGATAGCTAAGCTGAAGGTGAGAAGCAAAGTGATTTACTTGCCCTGAACAGCGGATACCGCATTATTCGTATTTAAAAGCCATTGATGTGACGTCGTTAACGCCACTTACCTAAATGTACAGTTTAAGCTGGCACTAGGTCGTGCAGTCGATGATAATACGAGTAGATTCATATTAGCTAGTAAAGACTGTGGTTTGACTGAGAAATTTGTTAATTGAAACAATGCCAATCGCGAACAGCTAGTTTTGAAGCCAATTAATTAGAAGCTTAAAGAGCACAATTTCATAGAGGTGACAGTCCAGCAAAACCTACTGCACAATTTATCTTATACATGTATGGCAATTCTATGCTTGTGATGACTTTTTCCCTTTCAAAATAAGAAAGCGCTCGTTGACAGGCTTTAAGGGAAAACATTCCCACCTCCTTGTACTTTAGCTTCACTCGATGTGAAGAATTTATATTCTGACATACCCATCCATGAAACCATTAGCATCATTGCAAACAATATGACTAACAGAGGATCACTGATCCAAGATGAAACTAATGACCTTATAGCAATCCTCATACTTACTACATCACATAACTACTTTTCCTTTCACAGCTGTGTATAAAAACAAAATGATGAGTTAGCAACGGGATATTTTTCATTGGATGTTTAGTAAACATATTTGCTAACAGCCTTGAGAATAAATACTTTAAGCAACACCCCCATCTTAGCAAAAAAGTACTTTCCTATTGTAGATACATATTATAGGATTTTTTCGTTATCTTTTACGGTTCAGTTGAAAACGTAAGCCCCCTTGCGGAATAGTTTTGTAGCCTGCGTCACAAAATATTTTTCACGCACGAAGTTATGGCACGTAATCAATACCTCAGTTACCTTGATTTAAACCTCCGGTTCTTAGAGAGGCACATCGTGTACAAGATTTTCAGAAAACCTGCAACCGATGACACCATCATACACGTGTCGTCTTGTCATCCCGCTGCGCACAAAACATAGTGTTTTCCCATCTGTGATTGATCTGGCACTCAGTGTCCCATTGAGACCCAATTCTCTAGAGCGCGAACTAATTAGCTTGAAATACATCGCCCAATCCAATAGTTACAGTTCCAAATTAGTAGGCAACTTATTTCATTTGAATTCCACCAGTATGAACAGTAAAGCTGGTACTCAGAGTACTCGTTCTGAGTGTATCTACGTCACTTTACCTTTTTGTCAGGTAATAGTGTTAAAATATTGTTTTCTATCCATAGTCGAATCCAATACCAGTTCATTCCCAATGAACTACCAGTCAAAGATTTCTTTTCCAGCTCAGGAGTCTATAGGCTCATTTGTGCCCAGTGCCCTCGTACATATATTGGACAAACAGGTCGCGAGGTTAAAATACGGTTTCGGGACCTCCTCCTCACTAGAAATGGCGCTGTAAAGAATAACTCTTCTTTCGTCGAACAATTTAAAGGTAGTAGACATTGTGAATCGACGCTCGAGTCTATCCACATCCTACATGTAATACCTAAAGGGAAAACTAATCATTTTGGAAGAGTTCGAGATAATAAAATTTCTCAAGCGGTTGGAAAACTTAAGCTTTAATGATCTATTGGTCACTAAAAACCGTATCTTTTATGATACCATGACGTCTGCTTTGTCAAAATTTAGGTAGTTTTCTCTCTTCTTTTACGTGACTACTGGGTCCGCTAGTCACTTTTCCTGCCTTTGTCTCCTTCTACCGTGGCTGTGCTCGGTTTTCCCAACGTCCCACGTACTTTTTAAACATCTGTGTTTTTTTTACCCCCCCCCCCCCCAATCCCCTTCGCTCTTCATATACATTTCCCTCTTACAAACTGCCCTCCTCTCCCCTTCTCTCCTCCTTCTCCTTATTCATTTAGATTGACGTTTCGGTACATCTTAATAGTAGGCAGTTCACTGAAATTTTCTTGTCACCACTAGTTCTTTTGTTTTTAATTTTTTAAAGTATTTTGTTCCATTCCATTATTTTAATTGGCTCTTTTCACCACTTTTACTATTAGCACCGCCACTTGAATTGGGACGAGAAATCGCATGCTGACCGCGAAGTGCGGTTGTATTTAATCATCTACTCATTAACATTTCTACATGCAATCTTTTTTTGCACATGAAACACAGACACAAATTACTGTGCCCACACGGATTTCCCTGTATTGATAAAGGCGAGAAGGATTTTCTACTAGGATAATATTTGGCTAGTAATCTACCACAATTTAAACAGATGGTTTAAAGTAGACTTGCAACCAATTTTGCCAAACCTAGAACAGTATTACACAATCTAGAGAGTTATCAATTTATTGTGGCATGGGAGAAAATAGGAAAATGTGACTTAGTGGTACTTAACAAACACTTATGCTCTTAGTGTAAAAGCAGCGTATTTTCTTTTTGCACATTGTCATTGTAGAATGAAATTTTCACTTTGAAGAGGAGTGCACGCTTACATGAAACTCCTGGAATATTTGAACTGTGTTCCAGTCCGAGACTCGAACTCGGGACCTTTGCCTTGCACAGGCAAGTGCACTTCCGACCGAGCTACCCAAGCACGGCGTAGGACCCGTCCTCACAGCTTTGCTCCCGGTAAAGCACTTGATAGTTAAAGGCAAATGTTCTTAGTGCAAGTCTACAGAATTTCAATCTGCCAGGAAGTTTCATTGTCAACATATTGTTTTGGGTCACTGCCAAGTTACTGTTTAGACAGATATAAATGTCACACAATCGGTGTTGATTTACAGTAGTGAGACGGACATGTACTTAGCGGTCCAATGAAAATAAAAATATATTTCCTATAATTCTAAAAATTGCTTTTATAACAAGTCCAGTAATCAGATTATTTATCTGGACGTTATTTTACCAACCTTGTATCTGTTGAGCCAGATGAAGGAATTGTGATATCTGAGACCACTAATAGTATTGTGAAAGTGGAAGACAGAGATATTATAACTGTAAATTTTCCCTACCATTAAATCTGAATATGTTTATCAGACTGCTAGGTCGAGTTTTTTATATAAAGTTTTGGTGAGCAATATTGGTGAGATTGGAGTGCTTTTCGCAACATCAAGTAAACTGCCTTCAATAACAGCCCCACTACTAAGTGTGAATGTAAAAGGTGATTTCCAACAGCGTAACTGAATAATTTTCGTATGAAGGCGTGCTGAAAAGTAGGCCTCCGAAACTTTTATATCAAACGTCTTAAAGCTTTTTAAATAAGACAAACGTTATTAACAATCTGCATCTTTATTCCTCACGAACACATATTTGCAGCTCCCTGCCACTAGAGGGCTCTAAACTGTAGCGTGTAACATGGCTGTGTGTAAAGTAACTATGTCACCGTGTGAGAAACAGAGAGCTATAACGGAGTTTCGAATTGGAGAGTTCGTCCGCATATGGGGCACCCTGTCTTTGAGCATGATAATGCCTGACAACATACGAGCGCTGCGAGCTCTGCAACAATTCGATACCTCGGGTACACTGTCAACAATTATCCTCCATACTGTCTCAACTCGGTCCCAGCCGACTTTCATCTGTTTCCACAACTTAAAGAATACCTTCGAGGTCTTCACTTTGATGGTGAAGAAACTGTGCAAGCAGATGTGCGGTTGTGGCTCCGTCAATAAAATCAAACATTTTGCAGTATCAGTATTAACAAACTGGTCTGTCTTTGGGAGAATTACACTCCTGGAAATGGAAAAAAGAACACATTGACACCGGTGTGTCAGACCCACCATACTTGCTCCGGACACTGCGAGAGGGCTGTACAAGCAATGGTCACATGCACGGCACAGCGGACACACCAGGAACCGCGGTGTTGGCCGTCGAATGGCGCTAGCTGCGCAGCATTTGTGCACCGCCGCCGTCAGTGTCAGCCAGTTTGCCGTGGCATACGGAGCTCCATCGCAGTCTTTAACACTGGTAGCATGCCGCGACAGCGTGGACGTGAACCGTATGTGCAGTTGACGGACTTTGAGCGAGGGCGTATAGTGGGCATGCGGGAGGCCGGGTGGACGTACCGCCGAATTGCTCAACACGTGGGGCGTGAGGTCTCCACAGTACATCGATGTTGTCGCCAGTGGTCGGCGGAAGGTGCACGTGCCCGTCGACCTGGGACCGGACCGCAGCGACGCACGGATGCACGCCAAGACCGTAGGATCCTACGCAGTGCCGTAGGGGACCGCACCGCCACTTCCCAGCAAATTAGGGACACTGTTGCTCCTGGGGTATCGGCGAGGACCATTCGCAACCGTCTCCATGAAGCTGGGCTACGGTCCCGAACACCGTTAGGCCGTCTTCCGCTCACGCCCCAACATCGTGCAGCCCGCCTCCAGTGGTGTCGCGACAGGCGTGAATGGAGGGACGAATGGAGACGTGTCGTCTTCAGCGATGAGAGTCGCTTCTGCCTTGGTGCCAATGATGGTCGTATGCGTGATTGGCGCCGTGCAGGTGAGCGCCACAATCAGGACTGCATACGACCGAGGCACACAGGGCCAACACCCGGCATCATGGTGTGGGGAGCGATCTCCTACACTGGCCGTACACCACTGGTGATCGTCGAGGGGACACTGAATAGTGCACGGTACATCCAAACCGTCATCGAACCCATCGTTCTACCATTCGTAGACCGGCAAGGGAACTTGCTGTTCCAACAGGACAATGTACGTCCGCATGTATCCCGTGCCACCCAACGTGCTCTAGAAGGTGTAAGTCAACTACCCTGGCCAGCAAGATCTCCGGATCTGTCCCCCATTGAGCATGTTTGGGACTGGATGAAGCGTCGTCTCACGCGGTCTGCACGTCCAGCACGAACGCTGGTCCAACTGAGGCGCCAGGTGGAAATGGCATGGCAAGCCGTTCCACAGGACTACATCCAGCATCTCTACGATCGTCTCCATGGGAGAATAGCAGCCTGCATTGCTGCGAAAGGTGGATATACACTGTACTAGTGCCGACATTGTGCATGCTCTGTTGCCTGTGTCTATGTGCCTGTGGTTCTGTCAGTGTGATCATGTGATGTATCTGACCCCAGGAATGTGTCAATAAAGTTTCCCCTTCCTGGGACAATGAATTCACGGTGTTCTTATTTCAATTTCCAGGAGTGTATGATTGACACCGGGGTGACTACGTTGAGAAATAAAATGTAGACATTAAGAATCACGATGTAGAACATTAATCACGTCTATTTGATTTAGAAACCTTGAAGAGTATTCAGATAAAAAATTCAGAGGCAGTACTTTTCAGTAAGCCCTCGTATAAGTATGATCTATGTTTCTCTTTTTTGTGTGTTGCCAAGGATAAAAGTCTATCCCTTTTCCCCTATCATTTATAATTCTGATATAAGAATAATTACGATATAAGAATGTAATCAAATATATTTCGAGGAGACAGACTCTGTCCAGTCAGGCCACGGAATGTCCGTGGTACCGACCGGCCGCCGTGTCATCCTCAGCCCATTGGCTGCACTAGAAGCAGATAAGGAGGGGCATGCGGCCAGCACGCTTCTCTCCAGGTCGTTGTCAGTTCTCGTGACCGGAGCCGCTACTTTTCAATCAAGTAGCTCCTCAGTTGGCCTCAGAATGGCTGTGTGCTTCCCGCTTTCCAACAGCGCTCGGCAGTCCCGGATGGACACCCATCCAAGTGCTAGCGAAGCCTAACAGCACTTGGCTTCGGTGATCTCAAGGGAATCGGTTTAACCACTGCGGCAAGGCCATTGGCCGAGGAGACACGGACTTGAGCTCCGTAGATGCCACACTAGCAGTTTCTCGGTGTCATCTCAAGTACAAAATTTGAATTAAGAAAAGGGGGTCATGAGAGGTGGCTAATCTGTATGGCTAGCCAGATCTCATCAGTGTAAGAAGAGATGGAGCAGCGTAGTGTGCTAATGACATGTACGATATATTGGGACAGTTTCACTTATAATTGTATGACCGCATGTGACAGTGATATCAGTTGCAGTAGTAACTTCCTGTACCATTTTTTTCTGTTGGGCCTGCATGCATGCCATATTATGAAGGGCAGAGGGGATTGTGCCGTCCAAAGCAGGCGAGAGATAGGAAGTAAGCGACTGCCACAGGGGTCGTTCCCTGGGAATACGGACCGCAGCGTCCTTTCATAAGCTGGGCAGTGAACTCTCAGCAGACAGGAAGTGGGATAAGAGACGTTGTGTGGGAGGATGAACAATCGCTAGGCCGGGGCTGGATCACGGAGCAAAGAAGTTCTATGCTGTATGGGCTGGGCTGCAGACTGCATGGGCCTAGGACAGTGGGACAGGGCAGATTTGCGGTGAAAAACTGCAACACCACACTGTTCTCCCTAGTTCAACCTGAAGACGGGATAGTGCACCCTCAGGTGGATGGGAAAAACTTGCCAGTGATGTGACGGATTTCAGAGAAACACTATTCAATGTGTGCAAAAGCAGAGGCTCCAGTTGCCGTTAACATCTTTAGAAAGCGCTCCAGAAAACATCATCGACTGTGACCTTATTACATGCCTGGTGGCCCCACCTAGCCAACGCCAACAGTGTAGAGCTTCTTTTTTTTCCTTTTTGTTTTCCTGCGGTGGCCAAATCGCGCTTGCGGGGAGAGCCTGTTCTTTCATTCGTAGGCGGCCCGTGACGCTTGTCGTGAGTTCCATTATTTGAACAGAAAAGGATGGTGAAGAAGTTGTTGGGGACAGTAGTTTTCAAATGGTTCAAATGGCTCTAAGCACTATGGGACTTAACATCTGAGGTCATCAGTCCCATAGACTTAGAACTACTGAAGCCTAACTAACCTAAGGATATCACACACAGCCATGCCCGAGGCAGAATTCGAACCTGCGACCCTAGAAGCCGCGTGGTTCCGGACCGGACCGGACTGAAGCGCCTAGAACCGTTCTACTATAGCGGCCGGCACAGTAGTTTTGACACAGCCGATGGAAGGAGGACCTTACAAAGCAGTGTCATTAGCCAATGTCAGCGACAAATCAGCTGATTGGCCAGGAAGTCTTAGACACGCTCAACTGTCACTGCGGATGAAGGAGTGTGTTTTTTAGAGAGTGAGCTCTTGGTTTCTGAGTAGAACGGTCAGACAGTGTCAGTCAGCAACATTTCGAGATCAGAGTTGGGACGTGGAGACAGTGAGATGGCGCGGACTCAGAGGTACTGACGCCCGACCTGCAAAGACAGAGGGCTACCTTGAATTATGGCACTACAGATCAACGCCGATTATCGAAGATCATGAAAAAATTACATTGCAGCACCTGCATGACAATTCTAGTAAGATGTTTGTCATCATTCGCTGTCAACCTCACGCCTTGCAGTCACTGCTTACGTACCATACGACTTCATAATTCATTAAACACGACAGTGAATCGCCATAACGAAATCGCCATCCCTGCCCATCTCTGAATCTTGTTAACAACTAGTTACAGTCATTCATGTAAGTATCCACATACTATTTGCATTGAAATTGTAAGTAATGTACGTTCAATTCTCGTAAGGTTTCACAGTCATTTAATCTCATGTCCAAACACAAAAGTAATAGAAAGTTCCGTGCTAACCACTCAGGATACAGCGCTTAGGGCCGCGTATAACAGATCTCTTTTTTATTAAATTCCGATACATAACTTTATTGATCAGCACTGACTCCTGGGGAGTGACTTTTTGCCATAATTATACCTGTCAGATTAGCCAGGTGGCAAGGCTGAGAAGGGGGTGGGGGATTTTCGCAAGGTGTAGGAAAACCTGCAGATGATAGCGTTGTTTTTCCCGGCAGTGGCAGCAGAAATCTCGACATAAACAGGTGTGGAGTGTTCCACATGGAAGCGAGAACTGTCATAACTGAAAAAGGCTCGGAATGTATATGCCCAGAGACACCTGATGTTGAACGACAGCTTTGGACTAGTTATGAGGCAAGTAAGCTTCAGTAGGAGAAAATAAACGTTCCCTACAAAGTAACTAACTTAAAAAATCCTCTTTTGACCGAATTTTGCGTATTACTTCTCGTTCTGGGACTTAAACTGGGAACATTTACAAATAACTGGGTAATTCTGTAAGCTCGGGAATGTCACAGAAACTCTCCTCCATCGCCAGCCACAGACTCAACAAGAGAGGCATTGGACACTGAGAGTTTTATTGTTGAAATTCGTAAAATGCAGTTTCCAAAAAGACTCATGCAACATATCGCCATAGTTTAGAGCTCGTGTGAAAGCTCATCGGCAGCAGGACTCCCTCCAGGAAACGTACCGACGGCAACTGGCCTTTCCTCCATATCCACTACCCACTTCTCTGAATAGCTCCATTAGTCTCCTAAATGGGAAGTTTCCAGTGCGCAGCTTACCCACCCTCTGCGTTTTTCCTGGTCATTCAGGACGTTTGGCTCCAGTTCGAACTGAAGAGGCATCTCGTGTCAGCTCGAATGTACTCTCAGCAACTGGTCGCATATTGTATCGCTTTTAAGGCATAAGGCCTAAAATATCTTCTACTCCGAGATATGTTACTCTTCCACCATTGGGCAAAGATTAAAGGCCAGGTCATTCATATCGCAAGGCGTAGATACTTATGCGATTCCTGGCGAAGCAAGGCCAGTTTGCACTCGATGTTTTTTCTGGAGTAGGCGACAGCCTGAAGCTAGTTTATCACGCTCAAAGCACCTTCTAGCTGTTTTCAGACAGGAGTAAAGTCACCTACATTCGCACACAGTAGCACAGATTCAATTCATTTCATTGGTTCAATAAGCATGTTCTGTGACGTCGTCAGAGTTGCTACTATATTTTGCCTTCAGGCATTGTTTTACGAAGAACATGAGTAGATACAGATTTACCAAAGCGAACGAAACAAAGAAACAGAAGACTGTTTGTGAATTAAAATAGTCATTGAAATGGAGAAAGCATTTGTCATTAATTGATCACGCTAGAATTCAGACGTTCTGATTGAACAGAGCCGAATTCATACTATTTTATAAGATATATTGTAAATCACTAAAATCTAACTGTTCTTAACTTACTACTCTCGAACATTTGATGATTTCAGCAGACACTACAACTGAGATGTGATTGACCTTGCTCGACTTACGCAGAAATGTATTTCAAGCGCATAACGTCCATTTCTACATTCGTACCTCATTCTTTCGCATTAATCTCTCAAAAAAGTAGTCACTGCAGATGATTCTTCTTACTGTCAATTATTTTTTGTGATCGAATTTTGATGCACCTAATCTACAAGTCGTACTAAACTTTGATTGCTAGTAGACAGGAGTTCTCTTATTGGGGAAGCAAGCGGGAACCATCTCTACCTTCCTTAGTCAATGCACATGTGGCTCGTGCTTTATGCAGCAATGTACAAAAGCTTAAAAATCACATGGAAGTTACAAAATTATAAAGTTTCGTGGAAGAGAGAAGAAGACGAATTACTTCATTACTCATTGCAAAAGAAATAAATACCCAACAGCTCAACACAACATCCACGTACAGTTCGTCTACAGCAGTGCCTCCCAACCTGGGGGTAGTTATCCCCAGAGGGGTAAAATGAAATTTTCTGAGGGGTAAAAACTAGATTGTTTTCAAAAAATCATTATTACTATCACAATTTTGCATGACTCTAATACCTTATACATAAGTAATCACTAATTACTTTTACTCGATTAGTAGCATTAATGCGATGGAAGTTACATGTACGTTATATAGTCCACCGACTACACACATATGCTGCGCTTTGTCCCGTATATCGCTGATGATAAAAATGAGTTATATACGTAATGAATATTAAATATCTCAAGAAATTGTCTTCTCTAAGTTGTAGAGAGTACCGGCAGTAATCCAGAAATTGCTTCATTACTCGCTTCGAAACAGTTAAACGAATTAATTGACAGCACAATGCAGCAGTAACTACATAAGGGCTACTATAGTGTTGTACACAGTATTACTACTACTACTACTACTACTACTACTAGTGCTATTACAATTAGTAGTTGTGGTCAAATACAAAGCTTTAATAGCCCGAAATCTTCCAGTTTATGCCAGTTCAGAAGTAAGGAGTGCAGCAACCAAGCGATTTACGAACAGTAAATATAGAGCATACATTTTAGCATGGTTGATTTTAAATGGGGTTGCTGTGTGGAGGTCAAACAAGTGCCGCAATGGAGAGGAGTAATGCCTGGGAAACACGTTTTGTAACAACTGTCTAACCTCATTGTGGATAGTTAGCTTTCTTATGTGAGAACGAGTTGTGAGTAGCACTTGCGATGCACCACGAATTCCTTCGTCATTCATTCTAAAAAAAAAAAAAAAAACACACACACACACACACACAAACTAAATATCATCATTTTAAAAAATAAAACTGTTCCAAGAAAAATCTTTCATTCTACAGTTTAGTTAGATGTTGCTGTTGGTGATAATGTGGGGGAGGGGGGGGGGTTGTAATTAATGTGTAATCGCACTCAGAGGTAATGGTCTAAGAACGGTTGGGTGGGAACCACTGGTCTACAGCAATGTTGCAACAGTCCTGTTATTCAGAGATCGCTACGACTGGCAGCTCATAGTCTTACTTGACTTCTGCAGATACAGAACAAGGCAGCCGAGAAATAGAAAAAACGTACGACATGTAGTGAAGGACATCTGAGCAGTCATCTTATTTCAAATGGTTCAAATGGCTCTGAGCACTATGGGACTCAACTGCTGTGGTCATAAGTCCCCTAGAACTTAGAACTACTTAAACCTAACTAACCTAAGGACAGCACACAACACCCAGCCATCACGAGGCAGAGAAAATCCCTGACCCCGCCGGGAATCGAACCCGGGAACCCGGGCGTGGGAAGCGAGAACGCTACCGCACGACCACGAGATGCGGGCAGTCATCTTATTTTATAGCTTGATACTCAAGTTACACACTATGTGATGAGAAGTACCCAGAAACCCCCAAAAATATTCCTTTTTCATATTAGGTGCAGTGTACTGCCACCTGCTGCCACGATCTCAGTAGCTATTAGACATCGTGAGAGGGCAGGATGGGGCGCTCCGTGGAAATCACGGACTTCGAATGTGGTCAGGTGATTTGGCGTCACTTATGTCATACGTCTGCACACGAGATTTCCACACTCCTAAACATCCCTAGGTCCACTGTTTCCGATGTGATAGTGAAGTGGAAACATTAAGGGACACGTACAGCACAAAAGCGTACAGGCCGCCCCCGTCTTTTGACTGACAGAGACCGCGGACAGTTCGAGATGGCCGTAATGTGTAACAGGCACACATCTATCCAGACCATCACACAGGAATTCCAAATTGCATGAAGATCTACTGGAAGTCCAATGACAGTTAGGCGGGAGGTGAGAAAACTTGGATTTAATGGTGGAGCGGCTGCTCATAAGCCAAACATCACTCCGGTAAATGCCAAACGACGCCTCGCTTGGTGTAAGGAGCGTAAACATTGAACGATTGAAAAGTGGAAAAACGTTGTGTAGAGTGACGAATCACGGTACACAATGTGGCGATCCGATAGCAGGGCGTGGGTATGGCGATTGCTCGGTGAACGTCATCTACCAGCAAGTGTAGTGCCAACAGTAAAATTCGGACGGGGCGGTGTTACAGTGTGGTCATGTTTTCCATGGAGGGGGCTTGCCTTCCTTGTTGTTTTGCGTGGCACTGTCACAATAAAGGCCTACATTGATGTTTTAAGCACCTTCTTGCATCCCACTATTGAAAAGCTATTCGGGGATGGCGATTGCATCTTTCAACACGATTGAGGACCTGTTCATAATGCACGGCCTGTGGCGGAGTGCTTACACGATAATAACATCCCTGTAATGGACTGGCCTCCACAGAGTCCTGATCTGAATCCTACAGAACGCCTTTGGAATGTTTTGGAACGCCGACTTCGTGCCAGATCTCACCGACAGACATCGATACCTGTCCTCGGTGCAGCACTCTGTGAAGAAGGGGCTGCAATTCCCCA
Organism: Schistocerca americana; assembly: GCF_021461395.2. Taxonomy (NCBI): domain Eukaryota; kingdom Metazoa; phylum Arthropoda; class Insecta; order Orthoptera; family Acrididae; genus Schistocerca; species Schistocerca americana. Next base: position 695,803,374 of record NC_060130.1, read on the forward strand.
AGAAACCTTCCAGCACCTGATTGAGCGTATGCCTGCGGAAGGGGAAGCTGTCATCTAGGCAAGGGTAGACCAACATCATACTGAATTCCAGCATTACCGATGGGGGTCGCTACGAACTTATAAGTCATTTTCAGCCAGGTGTCCGTGTACTTTTGACCACATAGTGTACATGAAGTGGGCGACTTCCAGTCAGCAAATCTTGGGCTTAATTAAACTTGAAGAGAGTGGCTTGGTTGGTTTAGGCACGAAATGTGTTACAGGAGGTATTATGTATATTGTTATATATAATCTACCCTTATCACACAACGTTTTTAATGAGGTGGATAGGAACCCTATGAATATACATTTCGCGATATAAATGCGAAACATGTCGTGAACTGAGCAATAGATGCAAAGAAAATTCAAGCAGTAGTCTTAATTAATAAGCTCATACAGAAATTCTATATGATGTATACAAATTCAGACTAGCAGATGATGTATTTCATGAAATTTGAAGCAGCCTCCTTTCCGTACAACCATTTCAGTTCTCATCATAGGCGGGTCAGTTTCACCAGTAATTTCAAAAGCAATTGCTTCAATGTTATGATTAATAGAAAATTTAGTAACATCTCCCACGCAAAGAAGAGAATACTAGTAAAATACATTTTGTAAAATGTAAATCAAATCATCAGGATTTTCTTAAGATAATATGATTCCTCTAAAGAAATGGAAATGCAATCTTCACTCGTTTATCAACGTATCCGTTCGTTGCGGATAAGAATCTAAAATATGTTCATGTACGTTTTCACAGGTTTCAATTGAGTGTGAGAGATTCTCGCTCTTACACTAAATTTTCTAAAATATATCCACCCATATATTGTTTCTTATACATCCCTCTTCGAACGAAATCCACATATTTTAATAGATTTATCGTTATATATATATATATAAGAGATTTACATGCGTCTTGTGGTTAGCAACTATGTACTTGAAATGTTCGATGTACTTTAATAAGACAAATAGTTCGAGAAATAGTGATATCATGTCTTTTCTGCTAGATACAAACTAACTAGGCCTTCTGTCATTACATATCTACTGAAAACTTATCACAGAATTATTCGTTTCAGTACTTTTAGGTCACTTGGCAAGCAGTCCAGCACAGAATCCTAGATTTACATTAAAATATGCGCTCGGTTCTGACCTGTCAGAACCCTGTCATAATTTTTTATGTATTTTTTCAGCTCAGAGTGAATATGGCTACTCACTAATATCATATGATAATAACCTGACATTCATTCATTTTATGTACATGTCCGTAATCTTACAGGATGTAGGAAGGAGAAAGCTAACTGTAAGTGAAAAACGTGTGTAGTGCTGGGCTAAATTCACACACTTTCTCCTGACTATTTGAAAACATGTACTAATACACAACGGCGATGATCATTTAGCGTGGTTGCCAAAGAAGCAGCCTGCATAGTGAGCGCTGGCCGCAGGGAGCAGGCGCATTCTCGCCATGCACTCTGCAGCTAAATGTTACAGGTAAACACTGCAGTCAACCTACTAGTTCGAAAGCACATACACTCAAATTTTGCTTTATTGGTTCATTCTAACACAGGGTACTAACAAGAGTGGATTGGGGGAGGGGAACTGTGTGTACTGAACCAAAAAGTGGGGCAAGGTCGCCAGAGGCCAATTGCCCTTAGTTACACCACTGGTAAAACGTTACCAATAAAAAATTACTCGATATAATTAGTGAGCTTAAAAAATGGTTCAAATGGCTCTGAGCACTATGGGACTTAACTTCTGAGGTCATCAGTCCCCTAGAACTTAGAACTACTTAAACCTAACTAACCTAAGGACATCGCATACATCCATGGCCGAGGCAGGATTCGAACCTGCGACCGTAGCGGTCGCGCGGTTCTAGACTGTAGCGCCTAGAACCGCTCAGCTAATGAGCTTAGATTATCGCTCAGGAGTATATGAGTGTTTCATCGCATCATATCATTGACTGCTCTGTTATGCAGCTTATCACCACATTTAATATCAAAAGTGTTGGAACATTTCATCAGACGAATGTATTGCACTAAGAGACAAAAAAAAAAGTTCAAATGTGTGTGAAAGCTTATGGGACTTAACTGCTAGGGTCATCAGTCCCTAAGCTTACACACTACTTAACCTAAATTATCCTAAGGACACACACACACAAACACACACACACACACACACACACACACACGCACACACGCACATGCCCGAGGGAGGACTCGAACCTCCGCCGGGACCAGCCGTACAGTCCACGACTGCAGCGCCTCAGACCGCTCGGCTAATCCCACGCGGCACTAAGAGACCAATGTAATAAATATGAGGTCAACTGTGAATGAAGTATTACACTGAGGTAAAAAAGAAAAAAATCGAAGTCCGCCACCTACTTTTTTAAACGATTTTGACTACACGAAGGTGACAAAAGTTATGGGAGAGCGATATGCACATATACAGATGGCTGTAGTATCTTGTATACAAGGTATAGAAGGGGAGTGCATTGGCGGAGCTGTCATTTGTAATCAGGTGATTCATGTGAAATGTTTGCGACGTGATTATAGCCGTACGGCGGGAATTAGCAGACTTCGAGTGCGGAATGACAATTGGAGCTAGACGCATGGGATGTTGCATTTAGAAAATCGTTAAGGAATTCAGTATTCAGAGATACAGAGAAACAAGAATGTGCCGAGAACACCAACTTTCAGGCATTACCTCTCGCCACGTAAAACGCAGTGGTCGACGGCCTTCACTTAACGACGCAACGCAGCGGCGTTTGCGTAGAGTTGTCAGCGCTAAAAGACAAGCAACACTGAGTGAAATAACAGCGGAAATTAATGTGGGACGTACAATCAACGTTTCCGGTAGAACAATAGGCGAAATGTGGCGTTAATGGGCTATGAGTACAAACGATCGACGCGACTGCCTTTGTTAGCAGTACATCACCTGCCGCACCTCTCCTGGACTCGTAATCATGTCGGTTGAAGCCTAGACGAATGTAAAAGCGTGGCCTGGTCAGATGAGTCACGATTTCAGTTGGTAAGAGCTCATTTAGAGTTTAAGCGTGGCTGACACCTCACGAAGCTATGGACCGAAGTTTTCAACAAGGGATTGTTGACAACTTGTTGTGAACTGTGAACTGTGTTTACATGAAATAGATTGCGTCCTCTGGTGCAGCTGAACGGATCATTGATTGAAAATCGTTGTGTTTGGCTACCTGTAGACCATATTCAGCAATTCATGGACTTCATGTTACCAAACAACGATGCCATGTCACTGAGCCACAATTATTCGCGATTCGTCTGAAAAACATCCAGGGAAATTTGAGTGCATGAATTGAACACTAAGATCACCTGACACGAATCCCATCGAACATTTATGGGACATAAATGAGAAGTCAGTTCGTGCACAAAATTTTGCACCAGAAACGCTTTCGCAATTTTGGACGGCTATAGAGGCAGCATGGCTCCAGATTTCTGTAGGGGACTTCCATGACTTGTTGAGTCCATGCCACGTCGATCTGCTGCACTATGCAGGCCAAAAAGAGGTCCGACACGATATTAGGAGGTATTACATAACTTGTGGCACCTCAGTGTAGGGCCGGCAATAATGTACAGTCAAGCATGCAAAACTCTTATACGCTGGTGTTCTGCGACAATTGTGCCACATGCTGGCACAGTAAACATACAAGGAGTGATATGAATCAGTTACTCAAGTAAGACTGAAGACTCACGTAGGTATGATAACCTGTCAGGTAGACTTGCGATGACCAGTGCATCATAAATTGAGGCTGCATGCTATCGCTTGTGCAATGTGTCTTTCAGGTGCTGTAAGGCACCATGTAAAGTAAAATCTTCGGTAGTAAAACAGTTTTACAAAAAAGGCAATAATTTTTAATGTAGACAGTAGCCGGTCCTTCTCATGGATATTTTTGAAGGTTTTTGAGCAAGCCATCTCAGGGCACGTGATTTATTTCTGTGCGCACTGTTTGCAAACGGAGCGTCTAGTGAAAATGCAATTTATTCTTTAGTTTCTGCGGCACTTACGCAACTAAGTTACGGTGAGGCAAGTAGATATCCTCATTGGTTAACGGATGAATTTGATTATGTTACATACTTTTGCCGGAATTGGGGCTTCATATCTAGAAAACAGGAAGAAGAAGCTTGTCCAGTGCCCAGTAATAAGACAATATAAATTTTCGGTTGCTTACATATGCATGCCTATGAACTAAAAGGGAAGAGCGGCAACAGTTTTAAATAAACAGCAAAGACAGTCTTTTGGTCCTATTGGTATTATTTTCTGGTGTGACAATGTGACTTTAGTCATATCTCTACAAGACAAGACATTCTTAAGAAGTAACTATACATTTCCGCACGGATTTTCGGTTCAACCCTACTGCAAAAGTCAGCAATAAAGATTTCCGCATTCAGAATTAATGACAAATATGTACTACATATAAACGTGGCACTGCAAAATGTCTTACATGCCATTCATAACAGTCGGATCGATTAGGAAAGTTGCCAAGTTCATCCTTTGGTATGCACTTTCATAGCCCATATGCGTTACTCGAAAGTAATGTATTCTCGAAGTTTACCCTGAGTCTTGGAGCTTTCGGGAAAATCTTGACACTTCTGCCCTTATACAAACATCAAAAAAAGTTGTGCATCACCTCGGTTCCGAGAGTTCCGGAACCTGTACAGAAAATTGGAACAGATGCCAAAAGAAACATCATTGCTCATGAAAACCACACATTGCATGTTGTACCACCATACAGCGAGACCTTCAGAGGTGGTGGTCCTCATTGCTGTACACACCGGTACCTCTAATACTCAGTAGCACGTCCTCTTGCATTGATGCCGTGGCATACTATTCATTAGTTCATCAAGGCATTGTTGGTCCAAATTGCCCCACTCCAAACGGCGATTCTGCGTAGATCCCTCAGAGGTTGAGGACTGACATCCGGAAGAAGCGACTAAGAGAAGTTTTTGTGCAATAATGCACTCATAAGATGTTTACCATCAGGGTGAAACACCCAAAGCGTTCTACGCGATTTGATCAGAGCTGCACGGTATAAACGACGAAGTCTCTTGGCGGCCGACATATTTTTCTTAAAATGAAAATAGTTAGATTTCATCTCTTTTTGTGGGCCCCACATAACAAACTGAGATCATTCCCACGTTCATAAATAGTGGGTACTTGGACGTTTTTGAATACTTATTAATTTATTACCTCTTATTCCATTATTCCATGTATATTGCTTACTTAGTAAAGAGGTTTAGTAATTCCGAAAACTTTTGATGGTGAGTTGTCGGCCACCTACCCCCCCCCCCCCCCCCCCCCCCTGTTTTTAACTGTACTTCCGACATTCAAAAGTTCCTCGATGCATGATTTAAGTAAATTTATTAACTTTTTATGCACAAGAAAGGTACTGAAGTAAGAACGGTCTATCGAAATGCAACTGAACTGTTTACTGCGAAGTGAGCCGCGCGGGGTAGCCGGGCAGTCTGAGGCGAGTTGCCACGGTTCGCTTGGCTACCCCCACCGGAGGTTCGAGTCCTCTCTCGGGCATTGGTGTGTGTGTTGTCCTTAGCGTAAGTTAGTTTAAGTAGTGTGTAAGCCTAGGGACCGATGACCTCCGCAGTTTGGTGCCACAGGAACGTCCCAAAGATTTCCAGTTTCACTGCAAAGTGAAAATAATGCTCCCCCTGACGGTTTCCTGCTTTTCAAATGGTTCAAATGGCTCTGAGCACTATGGGACTTAACATCTGAGGTCATCAGTCCCCTAGACTTAAAACTACTTAAACCTAACTAACCTAAGGACATCACACACATCCATGCCCAAGGCAGGATTCGAACCTGTGACCGTAGCAGTCGCGCGATTCCAGACTGAAGCGCCTAAAATCGCTCGGCCACCGCGACCGGCTCCTGCTTTTCATTACATCGCAAATAATGATCTAAATACTTCCGATATTTCCCTTTGGGAAATACGTTTCGGAATCTATAAAACAGAATGTTTATGCAGTTCTCTGTGGCCCTAAGTTGTAACTAACGTTTTTCGCATGCTTCAATAATGGCGGAAAGGTAACTAAATTTGCAATAACTCACATCTTCTTTCAGTTAAACGTCATTCCCTAAACCCGACACTTCCCGTATTATGCCTCGCCATTATTTTTACTGGCAGTGGTTTATTTCTCTTCCAAAATTAACTTTCTAAAATGAAAATTAATTACTTTGCCAGTACTGTGGCCTAGTCTGCACCATTTGACTAGTTCTGTTCGACGATGTCTATGCTTGTTTTGTTTTATATTTCTTGACGATGCCAGGAGCCGGCCGGTGTGGCCGTGCGGATCTAGGCGCGTCAGTCTGGAACCGCGTGACCGCTACGGTCGCAGGTTCGAAACCTGCCTCGGGCATGGATGTGTGTGATGTCCTTAGGTTAGTTGGGTTTAAGTAGTTCTAAGTTCTAGGGGACTGATGACCACAGATGTTGAGTCCCATAGTGCTCAGAGCCATTTGAACCATTTGACGATGCCAGTCTGCCATTACTGTGTAAGGACATGTTTTAAATAGTCTCATTTCGTCAAATCTTTTAAGCTCACGTATTCTTCATGCCTGAAATTAATAACATTTTTATCTCATACTTTATTGTACATTTGCTGTATTTGGTTTCCCCTTTCTCTCTTTCTCTGTAGATATGCAGATGGTCACTGCAGACCGAAACTGATGTTCTGATGGCAGTGTTTGTGATGATAGATTGAAATTAAAGAAAAAAATTATATACTTTACATGTCGCAGCTTGTATAACTTTAAAAACTGAATTTTGCTTAACGCTACCTGAAATCAAATCTACGTTCCATCACGATGGCCAAAACAGTACACTTTACCACGCGGGCTAGCTACCACTCTGCAACTTTCGACCGTCCGCAGAGATTTAATTGAGTATGGAGAGTTAAGACCTTAAAATTTCCATTTTTTGTATGAGTGAGTCGGTAAGTATGTCTTTGCGTCATGCTACAAAAACTAAATTTTACAGGTGATCCAAAAGGCTTATTGTATCCCAGAGGACAGATAATTATGAGAAATGTGTAACCAACGAAATTTCTTCAGTCCGGATTCCGGCGGAGGGGGAGGGAGGCTAGTGCTCTCCTTCGTCAACACCTTCCCCCCCACCCTCACCCACCCTCCGTCACCGCCTTTGGCATCTACTTCGGCCACGTTGTTGGCAGCAGCACTGCAATGCTCCAAAATTTGAAGACTGCTAACAAAACCAGGGCTGCTGTTTGGGTGCGACTGGAAATGTCTACTGGAACCGATGTTTGTGAGCTTACATGCTACTACTTTGAGACTGTCGGACAACAGATGACGGTCCATATTAATATTGTATTTCAAAATTACATTACTTGAATCGTAATTTTAATATTTTATATGCATCATCAAGGATAGCGTGAGCTCAGGAGTGCAGTGGTCCTGTGGTTAGCGTGAGCAGCTGCGGAACGAGAGGTCCTCCGTTCAAGTTTTCCCTCGACTGAGAAGTTTATTTTTTTTATTTTCAGACAATTATTGTCTGTCCGTCCGTCCGTCCGATGCGAGGTAACTGCGCCGTAGTATGGGGACGCTACACCTAAACAAACATCGAAACACACGACGTCAGTCGACTACAGCGCGCGGAAGAGAGAGTATTCCTGCTAACGAGGCTCCATGACTGGCAGTTGACTGTTCGCTACTTTGGACGAGAGTGCATTAAATGCGTGAGATGTATTCCGTGGGCAATATGAATGCAGCAAATATAGCTCGCGACTTCAATAACAAGGTCAATGAATATTTTCCTGTGGAGGAATCGGTTGACCTATGACCTTGCGATCAAATGCTTTCGGTTCCCATTGGAGAGGCACGTCCTTTCGTCTACTAATCACACGGTTTTGCGGTGCGGTCGCAAAACACAGACACTAAACTTATTACAGTTAACAGAGACGTCAATGAACGAACGGACAGATCATAACTTTGCGAAAATAAAGGAAGTAAACTTTTCACTTGAGGGAAGACTTGAACTAAGGACCTCTCGTTCCTCAGCTGTTCACGCTAACCGCGGGACCACAGCGCTCCTGAGCTCACATTATCCTTGATGTTGCCTATCTTGAGCATGGACTACTCAGTTTGCATATTTTGCTTATTTTTTCGTAGTTCCACACAACTTCTTCCTGTTTTCTCGATTGATCTGTGTTCAGTTTTTAAGATCTATCCACTGGGCCAACTTATAACTAAATCTGAGGGGGGTGCGATGGGGAGGTTCCCTTGTTAGAGCCATTTGAACCATTTGAACAGATACGCAGATAGTTTCGACCTTGTCACCGGCAGGTATCAGGCCGATGATTAAATGAGGGACATAGTTTTCTGTGACAGACGAAGTACCGTTACGTGATGTTCCCATTCGGAGAAACAAGAAGAATTTTGAGTACAGTTGATGTTTTTAGTCACTTTTAATGTATATTATCTGGTTACTTTTGCGAAAAATTGTAATTATTGAAAGTGATGTGTAAAATCACTCGTCTTTTCACAAGGTATGAAATGACGTTACGAAATTCTATATAACTACAAATATGTAGCCTATATAGGATAAATATATTATACTTGTTTACTGATTGAGGAACTAATGGATAACTATTGATAAGAACATCAGCGTTATCAGATAAACGACGAATGCGGTCTAAGAGTTATTAGGTTCAGTGTCAATTTGTTTAATCAGAATGAAGTCGTTGATTGCATGTCATAGGAAATAGTAGATTTATCTCAAAAGAGCGTAGAAGTGCATCCCATCCTTACTAGGGATTGGTAGAGTGATAGGACGCCAAATCCCTATATATACCATAGATGTTACTCTTTTGATTGTAAACTTTAGCCCAAACTTACATATCGGAATTTGAGGGCTCATAGACTATTCACACTTTCTTTTAATACATCGATTTTCAATGAACAAGGTATTCCTGTGACTTACAGACACACAAAGTATTTTGAACACTATACGCGTGAGGAACCGAAAATATTTGACGAAGCACTCAAAGGTTAAATAAAATAGAAACATACAAGGGATTGGTGGAAGATTAGGACAGATTAATAGTACATATCCCGTACTATGTTAGTTTATGGGTGAGTTTGAAAAGACAGTGTCTCAGTAGAGACGTGGAGCAATGAGTTAAGGCAGCTCCGAAAGACTGTCCTGAGTCCATCTGCACTCCTTTTTTGTAGTTTACGTGCCCTCTCACGAAAAGATACGAAATTATGCACGTGAGAAGAAGAGAATAGCCAAACTTGATTTGATGAGCATTTTCGGTATTTAGACTAGATACCATGTCCACTAGATGCGAATCGAGTGAAACATGATCGAGCATGGTGGGCCTACAGAATTGCACACGAAATATTCCGCCCACGAATACCATTGCCTTTGGGCCAGTGATGAAGGAAGTAGGTACTAATTTCGTTCAGAAATTTCTTTTCGTCTTGACGACCAATGACGTCGAATGACGAGGTTCAAAATCTTCGCATAGCTAGAGGATGGAGCAGTCCTTGTGGAGTTAACATCGTTATTTTGCTCTTGTGCTATACCATTCGAAATCTGAAAAGAAGACAACTTCAGGCTGTTAAGGAGCGTTCAATTTCAACTTTAATGGTTTAACAATGTTCCATGTTTATTAACTATATAATTAAAAGTACCTGACGCAGTGCGCAGACGGAGTAGTTACGTGCTGGGTGGAAAGGCGGTTCCCCGAAGCTGGCGGGCCGCCGCTGCAGCAGTAGCGTGTAGACGGCGGGCGGCGATCCAGGGGCCTCCACCACCACAGTCACGCGATTCTCTCCCACTCCCAGCGTACAGTTGGCAGATCTGTGGGCCACAAAATGAGTCAGGTATCGCACATTGGCTGAGCTCCCGAGCTGTCAAGTAAAAAGCATGCAATCACTGCAGTCAAGTAGAATGGAGGTAATGTACTTTCATTAGATCGCTAGTGTCGGATTCTCTAGTTATAGTTTTAGATATATCAAAGTTCTGGAAACATTAACGGGCGTACAAGTTCACAGCATTACTTCTTACATTTCCAAGAAATGCCCTATCTTAACGAAAGTATGCGGATTTCCCTATGTAATCCGAAAACGACCACTAGATGTCACGAGCATAAAACGAGGGAGGGAGTGCTGTGTTGTCAGTAGAGATGCGGTAAGCAGAAGGGGTAGGTCAGAAGAGCTCGGTGACTGGATGTCAACTGAGTAACAAATCCATGAGCCAGCCCCTGTGGCCGAGCGGTTCTAGGCGCTTCAGTCTATAACCACGCGACCGCTACCGTCGCAGGTTCGAATCCTGCCTCGGGCATGGATGTGTGTGATGTCCTTAGGTTAGTTGGGTTTAAGTAGTTCTACGTTCTAGGAGACTGATGACCTCAGATGTTAAGTCCCATAGTGCTCAGAGCCATTTGAACCATTTTTAACAAATCCATCAGTTACGTTTCAATCCGTCTACAACTGCCCAAGTCGACTTCTGATGACGTAATTGTGAAATGGAAACACGCAAGAGAACCACAGCTAAACCAAGACCAGACAAACCTCACGTACCGACGGAGAAAGACGGTCGAGCATTGCCGACATCGGTTTCTAAAAACAAGTAAAATCGTCAGAAGGAATCATTCGTGAGTTCCAAAGTACTGCGAGCACACAATGACTGTTCGTAGGGATTTATAAGCAGAGGGCTACAATGTTCAAACTGCACTAATGGACCATTCATTTCCATAGTTTGTGCTAAGCGACGCGTGAGGTGATACAAAGAGCGACCCCACCTGACAATGGATGAAAGGAACCGAGTGACTTGGAGTGATGAATAACTTCATACCATGTGACACTCCGACGGAACGGTTTGCGTTTGGCGAATACCTAGAGAACGTCACCTGCAATCTTGTTGAGTTCTAACAGTAAAGTAAGGAGTTGGTGGTGGTAAGGAATGGGGGTGCTTTTCGTGGTTCAGGTGTGAGTCAATGGTTTGTGGGCTATAGCATTCCTGAAGTTTGCTGGCATACTTAGTGTTCCTACCTGAATCTAATGGAATACCTTTGCGATGAATTAGAACGTCGACTTTGTTCCAGAACTCAGCGTCCGACACCACTACGGTCTCTGGTTTCAGCGCTTGAGGAATAATGGCCTGCCATTCCTCATTAAACATTCAGTCACCTCACTGAAAATGTTCCCAGCAGAGTTCCAGCTGTCACAAAGGCGAAGGGTGGTCACACCCATATTAATCTCCACTAGTAAGTGTCCCGACTCTTTTGATCAGATAGTACATTCAAACGTTTTTTCGACGATTTCTGGAATATAGTTTTAATTACTACCTCTCTTCAGCGACGGCTAACGGGGAAGATTTTTATTTTCCTATCAGACTGAACAAGGTGTTTAAGATTATAATTTTGTTACAGAGACTAAATATCTCACGTAAATTTATTGTCAGTTGGTAGAGCACTTTCCCGCGAAAGGCAAATGTCCCGAGTTCGATTCGCGGTCCGGCACACAGTTTTAATCTACCAGTAAGTTTCATATCAGTGCACACTCCGCTGCAGAGTGAAAATCTCATTCTGAAATTTTTTGTCCTCAGAAACTTTTGTGGTGCGTGTAATAACATTATGATGATTATAAAATGAAGGTTTTCACGACCAGATGACAGTGGTGCTGGTAAACCTTTGTGGTGTAAGATCGTGGCCCATGAAACTCTTGTGTTCCTAACGTTTTGTCCAGAACTGACCTGCACGTCTTCAGAGGCGTTGCTCATCCGTTCAGTTGCCGAGTTGGCACCTCAACGGAGGAGAAACACCTCTGAGTATGTCCAACGCAGTTCTGGACGCAACGCTGGGAACACAAGAGTTTCGTGGACCACGAACTTATACCCCTAAAGGTTTACTGATGATGATTGCCTATTGATGTCGTTTGAAATATTATTTTCATTATTGTGTCGGAAATTTACAACTGCTAATAGCAAGTTTCTTTGATTAATTTTCGAAAACAGTTCTTCGTAATTGGAGGAATGTAAACGACATAAAGCTGACAAATTTTGAACCGAGGTGACTTAAGCAGAGCCAGATGACAAACGCTGAAATGATACGAAGACAGGTAGTTGAAGAAGAGCCGCACATAAAATTATTAACTTCACATTCCACAAATAGGCCTATGGCGTTGCAATTGCGACTGTGTTACCGAATGTAGATGTTACGGTGTAGTTTAGGCCTCGCTGTGATTAACCCTCTCCGCCTCCCACTCCGCTTTTCCTGCACTCAACTCATAGTTATTAATCAAGTATGCCAGGATACGTTGACTGTGTGTTGAGGAGCCAAACCATAGTCAACTGTTAAAAGAATCTACACTATAAGGAACTGCTATGGTGTGCAATTTCGTGGCGGAAGCACTGTAAAGACAGCCAAAAAATTCAATAATATGTTGTTCGTAGGCAGAAGAAGAATTTTACGGTAACGTAAAATCGCTTTCAGATCTATGCCGGACGGAATATGGTCGAAATTAGACGTGCAGTCGACGATGAACGCAACGAACAAAGAACTCGCTCGATTGCACAAGGCTGCATGGATATTTTTGGGATGATACTGAGGCGAGAGTGTGTAATGAAACCACGTAGGACGTAAATCAAGATAACAGATAGGGAACCCCGCAACAACAGAATTTTACCCAACACGCCACATTGCTCACTGAGCTGGTCGTCCTACTGCTACAGGGAGCACTGATAACTGAAAAATGCAGGTTCATCCTCTCCAAAAAGCCGTCGTGCACCAATTGTAGCGAAATCCAACACTTTGACTACCACTAGACGATCTGCAGTTACAGTGCAGTACAAATTTCGCTTCATGAAGTTTGTACGTTATGGTATCAACAGTACCCGCATGAAAATGCGTAAATTCTACCCACGAAGAATGACCTTTATCTCTCTCCATAGATGTGTCCCCCTTGTTTCTTTGGAAAGACGTCCATAATCCTTCGTACTGCACATGACACCATAACGTATTCACAAATACGCAGTGAAGAGGCCCGTGTCGCTAGGTTAGACTACCGTTACACGGATGTAAGGGGGAAGTAAATGTCTAAGACGACAATGCCTGTGAACGCAGAAAACGTATGGCCAGTTAGAAATCAATAAGTATAACATCTGAGAAATAGAATAGCCAGCAAAATCCCCGGGAACTACATTTATCAATATATATGATGTGCACTTTGTTGATGCCCGTCCAATTCAGTAAAACTGAAACATGCTTCCAGAAGACTATGAACAACTGCACCCGTTCACCCAAGTAGCACTCAGTGTTGTCATTGCAGACTGCGTACTATATGAATGGATTCCTTTCTTAAGGCGCCCCACCAAGAATCTTTAATTCTGCTTTTTTCATTGACACGTTTTGAGGAATTTTATTCCAGTAGCAATGTCAGATTCTCGTTAGATCTATATCCCACGGATTATTCTGATCTTCAATTCAAGTACAAACATTTCCAAGACTCAATAGTCTCATCATCAGATACTAAACTAATCTCAAAAGTCGAGTGCTATACGTACCATGAGCGGTCGACCAGAACTGGAGTAAACCATAACGAATTTATACAAGGTATCGAATCGAGCGTACCACACGTTGCACACAACATGTACTTGCAGCAGCAGGAACTCCTTTTTAATTTTGTTCTACAAAACATATGAATCCCTGAATTTCAAAAAATGGCTCTGAGCACTATGAGACTTAACAGCTGAGGTCATCAGTCCCCTAGAACTTAGAACTACTTAAACCTAACTAACCTAAGGACATCACACACATCCATGTCCGAGGCAGGATTCGAACCTGCGACCGTCGCGGTCGCGCGGTTCCAGACTGACGCGCCTAGGACCGCTCGGCCATTCCGGCCGGCTCCCCCTGAAATTGACGCTTGGCATGAGTTATTTATTGTGTCCTTCCGTTCTGGACGAATTCTCGTCGTAACTGTGTCATTCCGCCGGCCGTGGTGGCCGTGCGGTTCTAGGCGCTGCAGTCCGGAACCGTGGGACTGCTACGGTCGCAGGTTCGAATCCTGCCTCGGGCATGGATGTGTGTGATGTCCTTAGGTTAGTTAGGTTTAAGTAGTTCTAAGTTCTAGGGGACTGATGACCTAAGATGTTAAGTCCCATAGTGCTCAGAGCCATTTGAACCATTTTGAACTGTGACATTCCATTGCTGGAGCACGTTTGGCACCCCATGATGTTATTTTGTTGAGGTGGTATCCATTACAAATAAAATGAATTTCAGTTAACATCAATTATGTATTATCATGAAGGTGAGAAAACTTCTATCTTTTTCCGCTAAAATTTATTCTTGAGTACCAGACATTTCACCTATTCACGTTAGGCATCTTCTGTCGTATTCATTTTTTGTACTGTTCATGGAGCAATTTGTTGTCCTATAGGCGGTAAATGCACATGCTATAGGTATTTAGCACATATAGGACTACGAATCGTTGCATCAGCACGACACCAAAATAAATACCACTGAAGATGCCTACCGCGAATAGGCGAAACATGTCTGGTATTCAAGAATATATTTCAGTTGCAAAAGCGGAAGTTTTTCTTATTTTTATGATAAAATATATTGAAGTTATTACTAGCAACTGAGGGAAATGGCTGCAAATATTAACAGTATTAAGAATATCAAATAAATTGTGAGATAAAGCTGTATGAGGGAACTGACATTATTACCTGATACATCAAATGTTAGCTGAAGAAAGCCTATACAGACGTCATACCCACAGTGTACCACAGAAAACAAATATTTTGAATTCAGATACATAAGTGGTTGCCTTGGAACATATGTATACACAGTTATCAGAAACAGAATGAATAGCTATGTAAGAGTGTTGCAGGGCAGATTGTGCTAAGAAATAATTGTTAAGAGAAAATTTCGATACGTTGCGCCGCTTCCAATTTCATTAGCATTAGATTTAGAAAATCAGGTCCTTGCAAGCAGAAATTCAAGCCGCCAGACACAGCATCGCCAAACGATTTCTTCGTTTGGTTTTCTCAATCCAAATAAACGTAGCTTTTGCTCACCTAGCTTAAATTTATCACTTCCGAAAAAGGCAAATTTATACTGATGATGAGCGTTTGAAAATTTACTAATTTATGAACCCACATATATCTGTGCATTACCGCATCTTATGACGTGCAATTGCTTGAATTTGCGCACAGCAACATGATTGGCTAACGTCATTCGTGTAGCTGAAAATAGCCCACGTGCATCATTGGACTGCCTTATTTAAATTTTGTCGCTGATTTGTGCCCAGTAAACTGACTTTGCTGACTACGTTCTACGAAAGAAACCAAGTGGTGAGCTAAAATATTATGACCACCGCCCAGTGCGAGAATGAATGCAGCTATGTGACGGTGCAGGCATGTTGTGCTATAAGGAAAGTTTGCAAGCGGAGCAGACGGGAACGGGAAATCGTTATAGTCACGATAGGGCCGCAAATAGGAAACAGACCAACATAAGCGACTTTGACAAAAAAAGATTGACATGGCTCGGCATCTGAGAATAAGCATCTCGGAAACGGCGAAGGTAATCGTCTGTTGGAGTGCTACTGTCGTGTATGTGAAGTGACTGAAGAACGTTGAAACTACGAGTAGGCGACAAAATGTCGGACGCCCCCAACTGATCACAGAATGTGAAGGTCGGAGGCTTGCCCGCTGTACAGGCTGGTCTGAGACAGTGTGAAAAGCTCGTAAGGGTGTTTCAGGCTAGTAGTGGTGAAAAATAATTGTTTAGAAACAAATTCGTTACGTTGCGCAGTTTCCGAGTTTTCACCAGAGACTGTGATGCCAAACGTGTGCTTCGTTTGGTTTCCTAAAGCGATAAAAAAACTGGACATGGGACAGTAGTAAAGATCGAGCCCGAGCCAAAGGCCGACAGTCTCGTGCGCTATCTTCTACGCTATGAGAACAACTGACACTAATTGTATCTGGCGGGCCTCTTCAAGTTACTCTCTAAACAGCCTGATTGGCTATTTTCGATGCTAATTAACTTGGAAACGGCGCAAGGTATCGAATTTTTTTCTTTGCAATTACTTCTCAGCACAACCCAGCAACACCCTTACAAGCTTTCCAGACTGTTTGTGACCATCCTATACAAACCATGATAGGCGTTGATATGTGGTGGACCTGAATGAAAGAACAAATATTTCGGAGCAATCCGTTAAGAGCACACATTGTCTAACACTGGGCTTGCAAGCATGCGACCCCCACGTGCTCCCCTGTTAACCCAACGACATAGTCAGTAACGGTGGCAGTGGGCACGTGAACATCAAGATAGGACCGTGGCTCAGTGGATACTAGTCGCCTGGTCGGATGAATCAAGTTTCTTGTTACACCAGGTCGGTCGTGTCCAGCTACATCGTCATCCAAGCGAACGGCTGCTCGAATCTTGACTGCGCTATGGACGCAAGTCTATCGATGCAGTATTATGCTGTGGGGGGTATTCACCTGAGCTTCCAAGGGACCTATGGTGATAATCAAAGTGACCAAGACAGCTGTGGGCAATGTGAACATTATTGCGGAGCACCTGCATCCCTCCCTGCTTGATGTCTTCTCCGATCGTAATGGCACCTTCCAGTAGGATAAATATCCGTCATAAGGCCAGACGTGTTTTGCAGTGGTTTCACGAGCATCAGAGCGAACTCGGATTGATCTATTGGCCAGCAAATTCCCCTGATCTGAATCCAATGGAACACATTTGATACGATATCTGAAGCCAGCTCCGCGCCCGCAAACCATCGGTGCGTAATTTACGTAAACGTACCAAGGACTTGTCGAATCCATGTCAGGCAGATCTGCTGATGTATTGCGTACCAAAGGTGGACTAACAAGCTATTAGGCAGGTGGTCATAATGCTTTGGCTCATCAGTAAATGTTAATACTGCATCAAAGCACTTGCTACGTACGTAAAGTATGACGGATAAGAGAACATCGACAACTCATAAAATACCCACGTAAATCACCAGAGCATCTCAAGAGTTAAATTCTAGTCTCACGTAGTAATGATTAATCACCCGAGACCCTATTCCATCAGTGCACAAATAGTATGTCACTTGAATCACTGGTAGAATTTGAAATTGGACATCAGGACGCATACGTTCAGTAGAAATTGACGATAATTTTCGCTTCGAGAATTATATTTGTGTCCGTTACTATTGTTTTCGAGCTATCTCACTTTGTTGATTAAAACTTCATACGAGAGTACATGTGTTGAGATCGCCGCAAGAGTGCCTGTTTCCTTTAACAGCTAAATAACCATCCAGATTAAATGTCATGTAAAATGTCCTACTGTATGGTGTCTCACAATATTTACCCTGTTAGTAGCCGTAGAAATGACCGTTAATTTCAATGATTAGGACAAAATGAATTAACACGAAGGAACAGATGAAATTACTTCCATTTTCATTGAGAAGTGACATCAAACATCACATGCACGCTACAGAATGTTGCATGAAACCTTTGTAAGGCAATTCAAAATATTTGCCTAAAATTACTTACGACAAACCAGGCAGCATAATGATATTTAATATTTACTTCTGTTTCGGTGTTTAATAGAATCTCCCACCTTGAATGAGTCAATCGATTTTTATGCCTATGCTCAAGCGCATTTTCAATCTGATACATCATTTTTATGACATAGTAGTACAGTCATGATTCGATAGTCTAGCATAGCAACAACATACCCAGGTATGTTGATACAATATTTCACAGCTACAAGTCTGGGATTTTGTGAGCCAAGCGACTTCTCGATTATGGCCCATATATGTTCGATGGGAGTCATGTCGGACGATCTGCGTGACCAATCATTCACTCGAATTTTCCAGAATGTCGCGAACGTTTGTAGCTAGTGACATGACATGATTGTTTGGGAACATGATTCCCATGAATGCCTGCAAATGGTCTGCAAATAGACAAACATAACCATTTTCAATCAGTAATATGTTCAGTTTCACCAGAGGATCCAGTCCATTCCATGTAAATACAGCCTCACTATTATGGAGCAACCACTGTCTTGCACACTGCCTTGCTGACAACTTGGATCCATGGCTTCGTGGAAGCTGCGCAACACTTAAACCCTACCAAAACTCTTACCAACTGAAATCGTGACTCATTTGATCAGGCCACTGTTTTACAGTAATGTAGTGTCCAACCGATATGGTTAAGGTGTTGCAGATTATATCGTGCTTTTAGCAAATGCACTTGCTGCGTTCATCTGCTGCCATAGTCTATTAACGCTAAATTTGCCGCACTGTCCTACCGGATCCGTTCGTAGAACGCCCCAGATTGATTTATGATGTTATTTCAAGCAGCGTTGCTTGTCTATTAGCACTGACAATACTACGAAAACGACGCTGCTCTCGGTCAAGTGAAGGCCTTCGGCCGCTGTGCCGTCCGTGGTGAGAGGTCATGCCTGAAATCTGGTACTCTTGGCACACTCTTGACATTGTGGATCTCGGAATATAGAATTTTCCAACGATTTCCGAAATGGAATGTCTCACGCATCTAGCTGCAACTACCATTCCGCTTTCGGTCTGTTAATTCCTGTATTGCGACATTAATCACGTCGGTAACCTTTTCACATGAATCACCTGAGCACAAATGACAGCTCCGCCAATGCATTGCCCTTTTATACCTTATGCACGCGACGCTACCGGCAACTGTATACGTGCCTATCTCTGGGCCATAATTTTTGTCACTTCAGTGTAGTCACAATCGTGTAGAAAAGTAGGTGACGGATTTCCATTCATTATTAAGATACTGGTAAAATACAATCACTCTGCAAAGAAGACCTAGAATCCTGCTCAAGTGTATGTGTGGAATCAATAGAAAACAGGACAAAAATTAGATAGAAAGAAGAGCAGCACGAGTGAGCACAGGGCTGTTTGTGCATCGGGAAAGAAATGCTGAAAACCCTGCTTGCATTTAAATATAGACTTAAACTACCTCGCGAAAGGCTACTTACTAACTATGAAGAACCAATATAAGTGAGAAATCTAGGGATATACTACAGCCCCCTGCGTATTGAGCTCTAAAGGCTCTCGAACGTGAGATCATACTAACTACAATGCACTATAGACAATTATGCAGTCATTATTTCCGCGCTGCATACTAGAATGGAACGGGGAGGAAACCTCATATGTGGCACCAGTTCCCGCACGCATTTTACAGTGAGTGGAATGCAAAGAATAGGTGGTGAAGTAAGCAGAATGGAAAGTCGAAGGGGGGGGGGGGGGGAGGATAGGTTGGCAGGAAAAGTCCGACCGTCAAGGAAAGATTGTAAAAAATTGTTTTGGTTTTTCTGTGTCCATTTGACGAGGGGTGAAGGGGAATTGATAATTGCAGAGGTAAACCAATTCTGAATGCTAGGTAAGGTAAAGCGAAGGGACGTTGTTTCTGATCTGTATTCGGAATGGCGACCGCATCAACAACAGTTTACGCAAATATAAATAAATTTGCCTCTGGCTGTAAAGATGATTTTTTCACTTACTTATTGCATAATAAATTTCGGGACCGCCAGCCCCATTTTCAAATGCACCTGTTCACGTAGCATAATTTTCCAGAATTACATTGCTGTCAAACCCCTAGTGGTCGTGAGCCCATATTGGAAGCCTTGTATTTGAGTCGGATTATACATGAAATTAGAGTTATCATAATCGTAGACAAATACTACTAATACAATAATACTTTATACTCTACGTGTGTTATATGTCAACATTTATCTTGGCAACCAGTTTACATTTGAATTAAGAACTATTCACCAGTCAATAAGAACTATTTCATTTAATACACAGTATAATTATCTTATTTTCTCATGTATTTAATCTAGCCCATTGTGGGTGGTTTCTCAGACCTTGAGTCAGAAAGCACCATACCGTAACATAAAACCACTGAGGTGTTATCACGGACGTATTCGAAAAATACGATTAACGCCACAAATGATTAATGTTTGTAGAGAGTGATATATACACGCTCACACAAAAAATAAATAGTTCTAATTCAAATGTAAATTGATTGTCAAGATTATATAATGAAATGTAACACACATTATGCAGAAAATATTATCATTTTAATATTTTGATGTAATGACTATAAGTAATTGTAATTTCATAAATAATCCGACTTATGCACAAGAACTTTAATATGACCCCATGACCGCTTAAGGTTTGATAACTTGTAACGTATATCAAACGAAAAGTGGTGTTATGTTGTCTATTAACTGCTGTAATGTACGGTAATTTCCAATATTTTTGCTATGTGAACAGTTACATCTGAGGATGGGGCTCGTACTCCTTAAAATCGAATACGCAGTCAGAGGCTAATTTATTTATAACTGCAGATAATCACATGGATGCGTTCCCAGCATGCACTGCGATGGAAAGTCAAAATAAATTTACGAGACCATTAGTCCAGTTTTCAGTTTTTTGTGTAGATAAATTAAATGTTCATGGGCCTCTATTTTTCAGAACGTGTATCTTCCAGTTTCTCTACTTGTCCTTACTTATTGCTTCTTGTGCATCACTTTATTGTTATTAGCAATTCTAAAACTCTAAATTTATGTACCTCTTGGAGGTTTAGACATGGAAAAGCAATTGTGAACTGGCAGAAGCAATTATTCGCTTCAGTATTTAACACTAGGCTTGTTATCTGTATGTACTACGTATTATTTTTTCTTCTGGTTCAACGAAGCATTCACAGGAAAAATAAAAAGGCGGACAGGGGTTGTTCATATGTAATAATCGTGAGGAGGGAATGTCCTTCCAGCAGATGAAACGACAAAGGCAAAGGGCCTGCTGCACCATCTCGCGGGTGCCTTTGGAACTAAGCTTGGCGTCACGGCTGCTCCTGCCACCTAGCGGCCGTTCCAAGCACTTCCAGTATTATACGCCAAGCAAAGTAATACGCCAATCGTCTTCCTCTGTACGTACAAAATAGTTTATTGTTTTCCGCACTAAGAGATGGGGTGCGACTTTATGATCTTAGGAATTGAGCAAGTGAATCTCGAGTCAGTAAAAATTTCATCGCTAAGGTAAACTTTACGCTGTTAATTACGCACATTGCCGTTAGATGGCTTACGTGGCGTGGAATGGGACGATTAACCCGCGAATTTTGAGCGACGGAAACATACTCCTACGGCAAATAGGCTTCATAAGTGAGTATCTTTAAAAATTGAAGCAATAACATGTAAGTGGACTGGTTAGTGCAACAAGAAAATGGCTGCCAGAATAATATTAATTTGTTTCAGGGGCGGGTCTAGATATCAGTTTTTCGGTTGTGGCGGGGGGTTACAGGTCACAGTTTGCATTTTTGTCTCCACCGCCCCGCCCGCCCCCCCCCCCCCCCCCCCGCCCCCTCTCCACCTTCGTCACCATAACTTGCCTTAGCCACCACTTTTAATCAGCCTCAGTTGTGCTCAATTGTAAAAACAATAAACTTTATAAACTGATTAATGTAATAATAATAATATGATTAATCACCATAAGATACAGGGTGTAACAGGTCTAAGTGCATTTTTTAAATATTTTTATGTACACATATCAGTGTGCTGGTTGTTTTTCTCTACGTCGAACGGTCTTCTCACAAACTAGTCATAAACTTTACAACGTGATAGCTCTGCACGGTCGTAATTGCACCGCTAAGTGGACTATGTCTGTCAGTATGCACTAACCTTTCTGCGTTCGCTCGTCAACACTTCTACACCTGGCTTTCTGCCCAGGGGACAATAAGTACTAATGGCTTGCTCTTGCCAAATGTACTTTGAGACATTACCCACCCTAAAAACAGACGACTTGTAATAGCTATAATAATTAGTCTGCAAATGACGTCAGTACTGACGTAATGTTGCCCAGTCCACAGTCCTCAGTCACCAACAGAATTATCTGCACTATAATAATAATAATCATAATGTTAATAACAATTTGTTTACATCAGTGAATAGTACAATGCTTCCGTATAATTTCCAACTAACTGTAATTTAGTAAAATATTGGTTTTGAAAATAATACGTTCAAAAATTTGAGAACTACATGTTTCACGTAGTTAATTTAAGAACTATAACAGGAACTTCAATAACGTCATAATTTACACAATATAAAGTCGAAGTGTGCACTTGCAATCACCATTATTTCACTTGGTGCTGCTATTGTTATCTGGAATGTAATGTATGGCATCTGAGTGTGTAAATTAAGAGAATGCTAATT
This sequence comes from Schistocerca americana, assembly GCF_021461395.2. NCBI lineage: Eukaryota > Metazoa > Arthropoda > Insecta > Orthoptera > Acrididae > Schistocerca > Schistocerca americana. Next base: position 695,825,660 of record NC_060130.1, read on the forward strand.
ATTTTAGAGGTTTTTGTCTACGTTCATGAAGTCTGTTTTCTTCTTCTTCTCCTTAGAGGTTGGTCTCCTTTTCTGCCTTCGCGTACTCAAGTAAACGTGGTTTGCTGGAGAGATGAGTGCACTCACGAACCGCATCGGATCTGTGGTCGGCAGCAGGTAAGTCAGCGTGTGCATGGGGGCTTCTGCCTAGCTGGAGTGTCGTCCACTAGGCCGCAAGACCAACCACATGACCAACTGAAAAGTGTCCCCGTGTTGAACGTAAGTTTATGTTCTGTAATCCAATACCATTTTCGAGACTCTCAGATTACATGCTACATTTTTCCCCTATATTTAGGCCTGAAAGTTGGGAATTGGCATACAAGGTGTGTTCAGAAAGTAACGGGAATTTGGTTATTTCGCGTATTGTATTAGTCCGATTCGCACGATTTTTTTGTTGTAATGTTGATAAACATGTTTGAAAATTATTTGAACACAATTAGAATCGTCGATTATTTTATCTGTTGTGAGTTGTTAAAAAGATTAAACGTGTCTTAGTAGTGTAACCTATTATTAATTTTGAATACAATGGATCAGGGAATTTGTATTGAATTTTGCTACAATAATGGAATAAATTACAGCAAAATTCTAGAGATATTAAATATTGCATTTGGTGAGTCTTTTATGAGTAAAGGAAGGGTTTACGAGTGATAAGAGCGTTGCTATGAAGGCCGTGGAGGCGTTGAGGATGACGATAGTGCCGCAGCACATCATTAAACGATGAAATCGAGGGAAAAGTGAAAAAAATTATTAAGAACAATTGCTGAATCACAGTCAAAGTAGCTCCTGATGACGTTAGTGTATTCCCTTCAGCCCTGAGATATTATTTCGTTTTAAATTGATTTACAGACTACAATTAGACAGGAAAATTAATAAAAATCATTTTTTCGTTATGTTTGCGAAAAGAGGATATACAAGATGGTGCGTATTAGAGTTTATTTAAAAATTTATGCTGTATGCTTCTGAAGGAAATAGGACTGTGATTGATAGATGAACTGCATATTTATCACGATAATGCACAGGGTGTTTCAAACGAAGTTTAAAAAATTTGGGAACAGAAAAACAGTCCAGTAAACATGGGATCTAAAATGCATATCTTAAGAGCTATGACCACTTTGTCATCCTCGATATTGCGAAACGCATTTCTTCTACTGCAAGCTCTCTGCTTCCCATATTTTGGGAGGATATCGTAAGGACCAAAACAAGGAAAAAATATCCATTTAAAATCGGCTCTAAAATGCATTTCTTAAGGGCCATGAGCATTTGTTCATCTTCGCTACTGTGAAACACATTTCTTCTGCTGAACAAGTGCTTATAGTTCTTATGGTATACACTTTAGACCCCATGTTTACTGGACATTCTTTTCTTCTTTTGGTCTAAGTAAACTGTCCCCAAATTTTTAAAACGACAATGTGAAACACCCTGTATAATTACATAATTCATTATTCGATTATGAGTATGCTACAATACAAATTTAAATAATTAATCAAGGTCAGGTTAACAATCATTGCGAAATCATTATTAATAATGAAGCAAAATTAGATAATATTAGTTTTGCGTGTGAAACTGCGTGAAGCACTTTTATTCATTCATGTGTAAACTAGAATATAAATGTAGGGTAATTAGTGAAAATCAGTGGAAAATAGTCATTGAAAAATCACTAACGATAATCTAACAGACAATGAGCCAATTACCTCTGTGTGTAAAGCTGCTTGAAACAATTGTTGCGCTTCGAAAGAGACACATACACATTGCGTTTGTTGCGGTCGATTTTGGGACTGCTATTACATGAAATTAATCTGTACTTTCGTGGAGAAGTTAGATCATCAACGAATGGGAAATGATGGTAACGATCAAATATCTTGTCGACGCCAGGTGTGGAGGCAGGTGGACTAGATCTTTCACGTGCCTCTGGTTCAGTTTCCTCCTCAGGCTTGTGTACTTCAGATCATTTATTCATGGGAGTTACCATTTCTAGTCGAAATTCCGTCGTCCGTAACATCTTCCTGCGTAACTTTATTTCACTTCCCAGCTATTATGTGTTTCAGTTTGCTGTTCACTGCAGCTAATTCCAGTAAATAGAGAATGAACTTCAAAATCCATTACCTTGTACTAAGCAAAGCACGGTAACATTCCATTTGTTGATCACAGATATCCACCCCACCCACTGACAGGTTGCATATGGGTACAGCACAGCGTCATGGTAGCTAAATATACTCGCAGATTTTCCTCCTTGTGTTCTGGATGATTTCCAGAATATTGCCATGCCACTGGAAACCGACAGCTTTCTATCCACTGTAGTAACACTAGTCATCACTTCGAATATGCTATATTGATTATCGGATCACACACATTATTAAATTTAATGGAAACAGTTTCTGAAGTTCAGCGTGAGTCGTAAGTATGTTTTAACATTTTTTGCTATTGAATACATATTTGCCAATTCTGATCCAGAAGTAAAGAAATCTTCAGAGGAATACTGAGCCAGTAATTCATAGCCCTTACCTATAGCACAGAAACCTGAAAGAACAATGACGTAATCCCAGTACGTGATGTACACTAAATTATTAAAAAATTCATAGAACAAACTAAGGTCTATTTATCCTCAATATTGAAAGCATTTGCAGAAATAAAACTCTTCTCATCAAAATCATTCTCTCTCCTTAATTATCTCCGCTGTGTCATCTATTTAGAAGTTCGAGGGCTCATTTCATGGAGCTGTTCTATTATTACACACATTTGTGAACATATAGCATGAGATGGGTTCGCTGATTGCAATTTGAGCACAGCAAGAAATGTTCCAGATTCATTACTGCTTTTGAGACAATTTATTTATCGCTGCTTTCCTCTGAAGATGACTCTTCTATATCACTGACCGGTAGTTGTAATGAGCAGTCAACATCAGCGTTGTAGACTTCAGACAAATCACTGGTGTCTGACGTTTGGTTCCAGATACTAAGTGTTTCAAATTCGGACGAAATACTTTTAACAGTTGGCGTCTGAGAAACGAAAGCAATTACATCCCACTTTCAATAAATACTTTTTAAAGTAAAAATGAATTTTAATTATCATTTCTTAACTCAGTATTAATACCGGCATGGTTGTGCGTGCGAATGGTAAAATTTAAACAAAATAGTAATCCGCAGGCCTGAGATAGTTGTGATTTTTTCCACAAGAAACAGTATAATTTGAAAATAAGTACAAAGAACGGTGTTGAGTTCAAATTATCACACCTCTTCAATTTTTGTAGTCCTGTCTTCCTCAGTTGCGTGTAATATTACGGTATATTGATAATTTTCACTTATGAAATGTGAGAAAAAACCGCAAATGGCATTAATAAGAAGAAGAACAACACCAAAAATGCAACAGGGGCGTAATACGTAGGAAATCCTGCACGCAACCTGCCACTGATGATTCCTTGCAGAAAATAAAGGCGAAACGCGTATGGCACAAAAATTTTGTTTTATTCAGTTGCTGTCAGACGGTCCATAAGTAAAAATTATCAATATACCGTAATATTACACCTCTGTCAATAAACAGATCATTAATATAGACGTACATTAAACAATGTATTGAAAAATAACAAACTGTCTTGCTTTGCTGTTGCAACAACACCTGCAGCCCGATTGAATTTTTTAGCTAGAGTTGTATGCCGCCAACAATTGGAATCAGAACTGCAGAGGCACCAATAGGGACAGACGCGCACGACTAGATGAGTCAGAGAAGTGAGAACAAACCAAGAAAATATTTTTACAAACTGAAGCACACATTCGCTCGAGGCAGGGGTGAAAAGGATATTAACTTCCTCGTACTACGATTTTTTTTGTCATGAAAGTTGGGACAGCAAACTTTTTTCCAAATTTCTTGAATTACGGACCAAAATAGGGGCCAATGAAAGTTGCTGAGGAGTCGGTAGACGGTAAAAATCATGTAGGACTACTGAAGCGTATCATGACAGGAGATAGAAAATGGATGCACGGATATGACGTTGAAACTAAAACTCAATGGTCCCAGTGGAAAAACGTTCTGGATCGCCAAGAACGATAACAGCTCGATGAGTAAGGTGAGATTTGAAGGTTATGCACACTGTGTTTCGATGTTAACGGCCTAGTGAACCACGAGTTCTTGCCACGAGGTCGAACGATCATAAGTAAGTATACACTATATGTTATCAAAAGTATCCGGACACCCCCAAAAACATCCGTTTTTCATATTAGGTGCAGTGTGATGCCACCTACTGCCAGGTACTCCATATCAGCGACCGTGTAGTCACTAGACGTCGTGAGAGAGCAGAATGATTGGGTATCGCTTGTGTCATACGTCAGTACGCGAGGTTTCCACACGCCTAAGCATCCCTAAGTCCTCTGTTTCCGATGTGATAGTGAAGCGAAAACGTGAAGGGAGACGTACAGCACAAAAGCGTACAGGCCGATCTCGTCTGTTGACTGACAGAGACCTCCGACTGTTGAAGAGGGTCATAATGTGTAATAGGCAGACATCTATCCAGACCATCACACAGGAATTCCAAACTGTATCAGGATCCACTGCAAGTACTATGACAGTTAGGCGGGAGGTGAGAAAACTTGGATTTCATGATTGAGCGGCTGCTCATAACCCGCACATCACGCCGGAAAATGCCAAGCGTCGCCTTGATGGGTGAAAGAAGAGTAAAAATTGGACGATTGAGCAGTAGAATAACTTTGTTTGGAGTGACGAATCACGGTACATGATGTGGCGATCCGATGGCAAGGTGTGGGTATGGTGCCCAGTGAACGTCATCTGCCAGCGTGTGTAGTGCCAACAGTAAAATTCGGAGGCCCGGCCGGAGTGGCCGGGCGGTTCTAGGCGCTACAGTGTGGAACCGCACGACCGCTACGGTCGCAGGTTCGAATCCTGCCTCGGGCATGGATGTGTGTGATGTCCTTAGGTTAGTTAGGTTTAAGTAGTTCTAAGTTCTAGGGGACTTATGACCACAGCAGTTGAGTCCCATAGTGCTCAGAGCCATTTGAACCATTTTTTTTACTACTTTTTTTTCTCGATTTGGCCCATACTACCTTCTTTGAAAATATGTGTGTGTTCTGATTCGCCCTGTATACTTCATTACGCAGCGAACGATTGAATTTAAACTAAAAGTCTTCTGGCATACTATTTTTTGTCTTTCGCAACTACCGGTACTTACTCTCAACAACAGTAATCCCCAATTTTATCGTCACCTTCAAGCTTCAGTTCTGAACTGCCCAGTTCTGTCTCGGGTTTATTTTTTAGTAGTGTCAGTAGCACTTTAACAGCTATTACGCTGAGTTGTTTCCGGCGCTGCGACATTTAAATCACAGTACCTTTGTATCTGTACATAGGTATATTAACTGGTGTGCTTTGCTGTACGGTTATGTTTCTGATTGCGTATTACATATATTCACTGTTGTGAAAGCATTTTTGCAGAAACGAGATTAACTTTGGCAAGAAACCGATTAATCATTATTAAATTTTTACTCAGTAAGAAGACACCGGCGATCACAGGTTCTTGATGCCAGAATACTCAGAAAATATCCACGAACAAAACCCGAAATTTTATTTGAGTACAGTTCAGGATGGTTATTTTCTATGATCCTACCAGTGTAGGTTGAATATCTTTAACACTACTCAACACGTTATCCATGAACACGACTTGTATTTAGAAACGGTGGTAACAGCTTTCTCCAAGCCCGGAAATTCGTAAAAGAGTGGCAGGTCTGATTATCAAAAAACCGTGCGAAATCTTGCCAGACGTGTAAGTCTCATTTAGCATCTGTCTTATCCCCCCGCACTGCTGCTGCCTACCGGCCGCGGTGGCCGTGCGGTTCTAGGCGCTGCAATCCGGAACCGCGGGACTGCTACGGTCGCAGGTTCGAATCCTGCCTCGGGCATGGATGTGTGTGATGTCCTTAGGTTAGTTAGGTTTAAGTATTTCTAAGTTTTAGGGGACTGATGACCTAAGATGTTAAGTCCGTGCACTGAATTATTAACAGGACGTTTTTATACACTCCTGGAAATTGAAATAAGAACACCGTGAATTCATTGTCCCAGGAAGGGGAAACTTTATTGACACATTCCTGGGGCCAGATACATCACATGATCACACTGACAGAACCACAGGCACATAGACGCAGGCAACAGAGCATGCACAATGTCGGCACTAGTACAGTGTATATCCACCTTTCGCAGCAATACAGGCTGCTATTCTCCCATGGAGACGATCGTAGAGATGCTGGATGTAGTCCTGTGGAACGGCTTGCCATGCCATTTCCACCTGGCGCCTCAGTTGGACCAGCGTTCGTGCTGGACGTGCAGAACGCGTGAGACGACGCTTCATCCAGTCCCAAACATGCTCAATGGGGGACAGATCCGGAGATCTTGCTGGCCAGGGTAGTTGACTTACACCTTCTAGAGCACGTTGGGTGGCACGGGATACATGCGGACGTGCATTGTCCTGTTGGAACAGCAAGTTCCCTTGCCTGTCTAGGAATGGTAGAACGATGGGGTTCGATGACGGTTTGGATGTACCGTGCACTATTCAGTGTCCCCTAGACGATCACCAGTGGTGTACGGCCAGTGTAGGAGATCGCTCCCCACACCATGATGCCGGGTGTTGGCCCTGTGTGCCTCGGTCGTATGCAGTCCTGATTGTGGCGCTCACCTGCACGGCGCCAAACACGCATACGACCATCATTGGCACCAAGGCAGAAGCGACTCTCATCGCTGAAGACGACACGTCTCCATTCGTCCCTCCATTCTCGCCTGTCGCGACACCACTGGAGGTGGGCTGCACGATGTTGGGGCGTGAGCGGAAGACGGCCTAACGGTGTGCGGGACCGTAGCCCAGCTTCATGGAGACGGTTGCGAATGGTCCTCGCCGATACCCCAGGAGCAACAGTGTCCCTAATTTGCTGGGAAGTGGCGCTGCGGTCCCCTACGGCACTGCGTAGGATCCTACGGTCTTGGCGTGCATCCGTGCGTCGCTGCGGTCCGGTCCCAGGTCGACGGGCACGTGCACCTTCCGCCGACCACTGGCGACAACATCGATGTACTGTGGAGACCTCACGTCCCACGTGTTGAGCAATTCGGCGGTACGTCCACCCGGCCTCCCGCATGCCCACTATACGCCCTCGCTCAAAGTCCGTCAACTGCACATACGGTTCACGTCCACGCTGTCGCGGCATGCTACCAGTGTTGAAGACTGCGATGGAGCTCCGTATGCCACGGCAAACTGGCTGACACTGACGGCGGCGGTGCACAAATGCTGCGCAGCTAGCGCCATTCGACGGCCAACACCGCGGTTCCTGGTGTGTCCGCTGTGCCGTGCGTGTGATCATTGCTTGTACAGCCCTCTCGCAGTGTCCGGAGCAAGTATGGTGGGTCTGACACACCGGTGTCAGTGTGTTCTTTTTTCCATTTCCAGGAGTGTATTTGGGTCAGTACAAATAGAGGTGGGAATGCTGTGGCAAATTTCAAGTATCCTCATAGTTACGTGTCGTTTTTCCACTACTATCGACTCTACGAAAACCTCTCTGACTGAGGAATACATTATACGTTACTTTAGAATGCTTATCTGATCCCTGAAGAACCAAAGAGGAAATACTTCGGTATCTTGAATCATCTTGCTTAGATTGTTTTAAGTAGTCTTGGCATTATTCATAACGCCGCCTATATCATTCAAATATGCCAAACGATTTCAGTTAATGGTGGTATTAACTAGGGAGTTATTTTTTGGAGGAAACGTTTGGAATTTTGTGTCCGTAAGTCATCAGTTCGAGCCTCGTTACATGATAATCAGATGGCAACACAGATGAAAGCATCCTGCATCGCCCTAGTCAGCTCATTTCCCTGCAGACAATAAGGAACGTTATTTATTCTTATTTCTTTTGTGAAGGTTTCTTCAATGGTATTTAACGACTGTACGTGTAGTTTAAAGAAATTGTAGTTTTTTTACTGTCTCGACTTATAAGAAAAGTTACGGAGCGTTTATTCGGATCTCTACTTTGTTGAGATAGGAAATAAGACGTACACAACACCCGATATGCGACGTTGATTTATTCTTAGCACATTTATTCGTATGTTCACTGGATATATTTGCTAAATATGAATTATTTGCAAGTAGATTATTTTCAGCGTAAAAAAATTAACAATTTTATCTACTGATATTTTTTATAAAATGTAGCATATTTCATATAACCAATTTGCAAGCACGAATGTGTAATACACACTATAACCGCAATACGTTTCACGACATTGTATGATGCTCAGTGTAAACGCTACCTTGGAGGGGTACCGCTCCAAGATTTTAGTGGTTGTGATACCCTCACGTTGGGTTAGGTAGTCTCTACGATAAGTCGGAGAACTTATCGTTGGGTACGTACCGTCGTTGATTGGCCAAAATCGGTGAAATGCTTCCTGGTCGGTGACAGAGGGTGCCAATTGTGCGTTACCACAACGCATCCGTCAAACTGATATCCCTTATTTGGCCATGTAGTAATAACAACTGTGGAACTGACACGCGAAAATTATATTGTTCACTGTTCATTCCTTAGGACATGTGAGTGATACATTGATGAAGACTAATCCCCATTCTGTCGTTCTAAGAGTGTAATCTTAATTCATACAGATCTTTTATCACCAGAGAAATCGAATTACATATGTTAGGCCAGGTGAGTCATTTAAATTACTCACTGAAAAAAATGCCGTCGTTTCCTACCCAACAGAAATTTACATATGTTTCTCCGTTGCTTTTTGCTCAGTCTTGTGGCAGTCTGTGAAAGATGAATTCCATAAATATGACCATCACGCTTTTAATGGAAGTGTGAAAGTCACAATTCTGACGCTTAGTATGCAACTCCCATGATACCATGACTGGTCGCAACGCAGTGGCCGATGTACTTTATATGCAATTTTAGGGTCTGCCTGCGGAAGAAAAGTAAAAGAATGCCACTTCATTAAGTAAATATTAATACTTTAAGAAAACAGCATTTAATAATTTCTTTTGTACGCAGACACAGAAGCCGATGCAACTGTGGTGTTGATGATAGTTTTCAAGGTATTCAGCTATCACTTTAGAAAGAAATTTGTTAAGAACAGAAACTCGATAATGGAGCAGGAATTGACTGAAAATATTTCTTCAATGTAGTGCATGTAAACTGACAGTGTAGATACTAATAATTATTTATTTAAACACTATTGACGTAATTAAAAAAACTGAGGTACCTTTGTTGTTGTGACATTTTTAGTATACTGACAGAATAAAATATCCGCCTATATCTTAATTAATTATCTATGAAGAAATGCAGGACGTTTGAAGTACTTCCTAAGTCAATGATACTGAAGAGAGAAAAATATGGTTTTAATCAAACTGAGTTTAATGTTTGCACTTGCATACATATTACAATTTTTGTACTACACTCCTGGAAATGGAAAAAAGAACACATTGACACCGGTGTGTCAGACCCACCATACTTGCTCCGGACACTGCGAGAGGGCTGTACAAGCAATGATCACACGCACGGCACAGGGGACACACCAGGAACTGCGGTGTTGGCCGTCGAATGGCGCTAGCTGCGCAGCATTTGTGCACCGCCGCCGTCAGTGTCAGCCAGTTTGCCGTGGCATACGGAGCTCCATCGCAGTCTTTAACACTGGTAGCATGCCGCGACAGCGTGGACGTGAACCGTATGTGCAGTTGACGGACTTTGAGCGAGGGCGTATAGTGGGCATGCGGGAGGCCGGGTGGACGTACCGCCGAATTGCTCAACACGTGGGGCGTGAGGTCTCCACAGTACATCGATGTTGTCGCCAGTGGTCGGCGGAAGGTACACGTGCCCGTCGACCTGGGACCGGACCGCAGCGACGCACGGATGCACGCCAAGACCGTAGGATCCTACGCAGTGCCGTAGGGGACCGCACCGCCACTTCCCAGCAAATTATGGACACTGTTGCTCCTGGGGTATCGGCGAGGACCATTCGCAACCGTCTCCATGAAGCTGGGCTACGGTCCCGCACAACGTTAGGCCGTCTTCCGCTCACGCCCCAACATCGTGCAGCCCGCCTCCAGTGGTGTCGCGACAGGCGTGAATGGAGGGACGAATGGAGACGTGTCGTCTTCAGCGATGAGAGTCGCTTCTGCCTTGGTGCCAATGATGGTCGTATGCGTGTTTGGCGCCGTGCAGGTGAGCGCCACAATCAGGACTGCATACGACCGAGGCACACAGGGCCAACACCCGGCATCATGGTGTGGGGAGCGATCTCCTACACTGGCCGTACACCACTGGTGATCGTCTAGGGGACACTGAATAGTGCACGGTACATCCAAACCGTCATCGAACCCATCGTTCTACCATTCCTAGACCGGCAAGGGAACTTGCTGTTCCAACAGCACAATGCACGTCCGCATGTATCCCGTGCCACCCAACGTGCTCTAGAAGGTGTAAGTCAACTACCCTGGCCAGCACGATCTCCGGATCTGTCCCCCATTGAGCATGTTTGGGACTGGATGAAGCGTCGTCTCAAGCGGTCTGCACGTCCAGCACGAACGCTGGTCCAACTGAGGAGCCAGGTGGAAATGGCATGGCAAGCCGTTCCACAGGACTACATCCAGCATCTCTACGATCGTCTCCATGGGAGAATAGCAGCCTGCATTGCTGCGAAAGGTGGATATACACTGTACTAGTGTCGACATTGTGCATGCTCTGTTGCCTGTGTCTATGTGCCTGTGGTTCTGTCAGTGTGATCATGTGATGTATCTGACCCCAGGAATGTGTCAATAAAGTTTCCCCTTCCTGGGACAATGAATTCACGGTGTTCTTATTTCAATTTCCAGGAGTGTAATTTTTGCTCACATTATTCTCTAGTTCCGTACTCAGCACTGTCTGATTCGTAGACAACTTCATCCCCTTTCTTATTTTCTCGTCTCGCCTGCCTAGCTCTTTTTGAGTAGTTTGGTGCACGTATGTGTGCCTTAGAAATTTTATAAAATATACACTAACGGAAACACTCGCAACACCAAAAAATGATTAATGTAGAGTAATGAAATTTCTGAAAAACATTTCTTTAGGTAACCTATTTAAGCGATTAACAGTGTAAGATCACACGTTAATGTAGGCGCGAGATAAGCCATTGCAAATATGAAGTGCCGTTACATTATAAACAGGTGTAACCACTAGAATGTTGAATGCAAGCATGTAAACGTGCGTACATCGTGTCTTACAGGTGCCGCATGCCAGTTTGTGGGATGGAGTTCCAAGCCTGTTGCATTTGGTCTGTCAATACAGGAACGGTTAATACTATTTGGGGATGACACTGGAGTTGTCGTCCGATGACCAACACACGGCCATTATTGGTACCGAGGCAGAAACAGTTTTCATCTGAAAACACAACGGACCTCCACCCTGCCCTCCAGTGAGTTCTCACGTGACACAACTGATGTTGCAAATGGCGGTGGTTTGGGATCAGTGGAATGCACGCTACAGGGCGTCTGCCTCGGAGCTGCTCTTGAAGTAACCGATTCGTAACAGTTCGTTGTGTCACTGTGGTGCCAACTTCTGCTCAGATTGCTGCTGCAGATGCAGTACGATGAGTCAGACCCATACGCCGAACACGATGGTCTTCCCTTTCGATAGTGCCACGTGGCCTTCTGGAGGCTGGTCTTCTTGCGACTGAACATTGTCGTGACCGCCGCTTCCAGCGATCATGTGCAGTGGCTACATTTCTGCGAAGTCTTTTTGAAGAAGTAACATCCAGCTTCTCGTAGCACTATTACAGGACCTCGTTCAAACTCAATGATGCGCTAATAACGGCGTCTTTGGCGCCTTAAAGGTATTCTTGACTAACATCAACTCTCCATGTCCAATCTCAAAGGTAACGTTCAGGACTATTAGAGCGTGTATTTAAAGCAAACCTGATTTACATACCTATAGTGGCACCACTAGCGCCACTCTATTGCGACTGGCGTGAAATTCGAATATACATCACCTTTCATACGTAGAAACACGGCTATCAACTTCCGTTTTTGTCCCACAGCTTCTTGTTTTTTTTCCGTCAGTGTATGTTTCATATTGTCTGTTTAGTGTATAGCCGCGAATTTACTCTAAACCGCTCCCGATCATATATTTCTACATCTTCGTGTATATAGTTTGTCCGCAAATCCCTGTGAAGTGCTTGGCAGAAGTTTCTTAGCATGGTACCAATTGTTTCTTGCCGTTCCTATGACGTATGGAGCGCTGTAGGAGTCACAGCATATATGCCTGTGTGCTTGCTTTGATCAGTCCAATCTTGTCTTACTATAGGGCGATGAGAAACACCTCTAGATTATCCTCTTAATGCAGTTTCCTGAAGCTCTGTATGTTTCCGTGCGATAATTGGTATCTAACAATTGGCGTCTACCTTCAACCGTTTGCCAATTTAGGTTTTTCAACACTTCCTTGACGATCTCCCTTTTCTTTGCATACGTTTAGTGTCCAAGGTTAGCCGTATTTGGTGTAGGTCCTACACACTTAATCAATATTCTAAGGTTTGACTTCTAAGTCCTTTGTGGCCTGACTGAATTTTCTCAATATCCTACCAATGAAAAGTCTGCCGCCTGCCTTACCTAAAACTGAGCCTATGTGATTATTCCATTTCAAATCCCTACAAACTATTTTACAATCGAAAATTGAAACAGAAAATGGTTTATAACATAGAATTTGGAAGTGTCTTATTACACTAACTTCGATTTTGATAAAGCTTTCATTAAGTATAACTGAGCCATCTGTAATATCTATGTGTCACTTCTACTTTCGTTTAGATTCTTGGTACAAAGCACAGTGCAAATATTCAACGGAAACATTCTGTGAGGAGGGTAGCTCTTTTTTTGTGTCCCACACTACCACTCTCTCCAACTACCAGTCCTCATCTGTTAGCAGGAAGCAATGGCGGTGTAAAAATAAAAGTGGTAACCAAAATTTCATTCATTACAAATGCTATCTCTAGTTTTTTGAAATAGTTGTCTGTATACGTGACCACAAATTTCTTGACTAAACGCAGATTATATTGGAAAATATTTGAGGATAGGTTCTCGATTACCAAAGATTTTGAAATCTCACACACGTATACTGCACTGGAAAAATTATAAGAAATGACGTAGTAAGAAATTAGCAGTGTTTGTTACAGTGCCTCATACCCGTATCTTGCGTAAATCAAGGAAGGTCTCATACAAGAGCAATAAAATTCTACCATACAAGCTGCCATTCGACGAATTAAAGTGCCCGTTTTGTTTTGCTTCATTACTGTGCAGCTTTGGCAGTGCATCCATTTTCTTATAATTATATAATATAACCTACAAAAACTGATATGTGTGGGCTACAGTCCAAGCATTATTCAAACCACAACTTGGTAAAAACGTAGGAGACAGGTCAGACTTCACAATTAAAAACATGATACAAAGTGTATCTTTAACGGAAATGGTAAATCATGCCACGGATGAAGTAAGAACATACTGGAATACCTGTGGCAACACCTGACATCCAGTCGGTCAGATACCTGTTCCATTTTAAATAACTGGCTTGGAGGTGGTTCATGCAATCCATTCTTGCATACAGTTGGTCTGTTTTGCGTCCTTTCGAAGACTGGGTGATAAATGAAATAGAAAAAATTGGAATGATAACTATTACAGAATTACGCAAGAAACACCACTGAGAACACTATAAATAAAAAGAACGTGTCATGTTTAGGGCTTTATTTTCTAAATTCTGGAAATCTCACTGCACTAAGTGCTCCTCTAACCCTTATCTATACGTATATATAGCGCCCCACATAACGTTTAATCATTTAATATATCACGGATAATCTGAGAGACTGAACTCTTTTGGTCTCTTAAGAGATATTATGACAGTAATGACAAACTATATCCAACCACATTGTGTGCAGTCCCGTTTTTAGTGCGATGTTGACGTGAAAAACCGTTTCAGTCACAGGACATGCCTCAATACTGCACAGTAACTCGGAAACCTGATTAGCCTGGAAGACAAGCATGAAGTTTCAACTCCCTGCTGTATTCTTTGAATCACTTCTACATATATATTATACATTATTTATATAAATGATATGCCCTCTAGTATTACGGGTAACTCTAAGATATTTCTGTTTGCTGATGACACTAGCTTGGTAGTAGAGGATATTATGTGCAACATTGACTCGGTTTCAGATAGTGCACTTCAAGACACAAGTTCATGTCTTGTAGAAGATAAACTAATGCTAAATTACATAAAGACTTAGTTTTTCCAGTTTCTAACACAATTCAACAAAACTTGACTTTTAATTTCACCGAATGGGCATACGATTAGTGAAACTGAACAGTTCTAATTTCTAGGTGTTCAGATAGATAGTAAACTGTCGTGGAAAGCCCAGGTTCAAGATCTTGTTCAAAGACATAATGATGCCATTTTTACTATTCGAACAGCATCTGAAGTGAGTGCTCGTTCGACAAGAAAATTGGTCTACTTTGCTTATTTTATTTTGCTTATGTCGTATGGTATTATATTTTGGGGTAACTCTTCCCATTCTAAAAGGATATTTTTGGCTCAGAAACGGGCGGTTCGGGCAATAAATGGTCTAAGTTCACGAACCCCTTATTAACCCCTGTTCACCAGCCTGGGTATTTTGACATTGGCCTCTCAATATATATATATATATATATATATATATATATATATATATATATATATATATATATATATATATAGGGTGTTACAAAAAGGTACGGCCAAACTTTCAGGAAACATTCCTCAGACACAAACAAAGAAAATACGTTATGTGGACATGTGTCCGGAAACGCTTACTTTCAATGTTAGAGCTCATTTTATTACTTCTCTTCTAATCACATTAATCATGGAATGGAAACACACAGCAGCAGAACGTATCAGCGTGACTTCAAACACTTTGTTACAGGAAATGTTCAAAATGTCCTCCGTTAGCGAGGATACATGCATCCACCCTCCGTCACATAGAATCCCTGATTCGCTGATGCAGCCCTGGTGAAAGGCGTATTGTATCACAGCCGTCCACAATACGAGCACGAAGAGTCTTTACATTTGGTACCGGGGTTGCGTAGAAAAGAGCTTTCAAATGTCCCAATAAATGAAAGTCAAGAGGGTTGAGGTCAGGAGAGCGTGGAGGCCATGGAATTGGTCCGCCTCTACCAATCCATCGATCACCGAACCTGTTGTTGAGAAGCGTACGAACACTTCGACTGAAATGTGCAGGTGCTCCATCGTGCATGAACCACATGTTGTGTCGTACTTGTAAAGGCACATGTTCTAGCAGCACAGATAGAGTATCCCGTATGAAATCATGATAACGTGCTCCATTGATCGTAGGTGGAAGAACATGGGGCCCAATCAAGACATCACCAACAATGCCTGCCCAAACGTTCACAGAAAATCTGTGTTGATGACGTGATTGCACAATTGCGTGCGGATTCTCGTCAGCCCACACATGTTGATTGTGAAAATTTACAATTTCATCACGTTGGAATGAAGCCTCATTCGTAAAGAGAACATTTTCACTGAAATGAGGATTGACACATTGTTGGATGAACCATTCGCAGAAGTGTACCCGTGGAGGCCAATCAGCTGCTGATAGTGCCTGGACACGCCGTACATGGTACGGAAACAACTGGTTCTCCCGTAGCACTCTCCATACAGTGACGTGGTCAATGTTACCTTGTACAGCAGCAACTTCTCTGCCGCTGACATTAGGGTTATCGTCAACTGCACGAAGAATTGCCTCGTCCATTGCAGGTGTCCTCGTCGTCCTAGGTCTTCCCCAGTCGCGAGTCATAGGCTGGAATGTTCCGTGCTCCCTAAGACGCCGATCAATTGCTTCGAACGTCTTCCTGTCGGGACACCTTCGTTCTGGAAATCTGTCTCGATAGCCACGGCTATTGCCCCGTGCTAATCCATACATCAAATGGGCATCTGCCAACTCCGCATTTGTAAACATTGCACTGACTGCAAAACCACGTTCGTGATGAACACTAACCTGTTGATGCTACGTACTGATGTGCTTGAAGCTAGTACTGTAGAGCAATGAGTCGCATGTCAACACAAGCTCCTTCAATTGGGCCAACTGGCGGTGAATCGAGGAATTACAGTACATACTGACGAAACTAAAATGAGTTCTAACATAGGAATTAAGCGTTTCCGGACACACGCCCACATTACATCTTTTCTGTATTTGTGTGTGAGGAATGTTTCCTGAAAGTTTGCCCGTACCTTTTTGTGTGCAGAAAGGTGTGCAGTATATTGCTGCATCCATTTTCAGCAAGCTACCACTAGAATTCATAAATCTTAACAGTAACCCACGTGCTTTCAAATCGAAACTCAAGCGTTTCCTTCTGTTCTGTAGAGGAGTTCCTTGAAAAATTAAGCTGATTATTGTTGTATTGTTCTGGTTCTGGTTTGTATGATTGAGGGTACCAGGCTACAATGACCATCGGTCCCTTATTGTTGTATTGTTGATTGCGTTTACTTAAACTTATGGCTTGACTTTTTTCGGGTTCATAAAATTTTATTTTTATCTGACATTACTTTTATGTTGTAATTTCATGTGCTAACACGTCCGATGACCTTCGAGATTTGCTCCTCAATGTGGTCCTACGGAACTTGACGTGTAAATAAGTAAATAAACTACAATGCATAACATGGATATTTTGAATTGTGTGTAACCCGTATCCTCAATATCTATGAAGAAGATCTACACTTATAGATGCGTGTATTCTAGCAGGAGATAGCATTGTTTGAAGTCGTTGAAGTCTTCATCATTACCATGTTACTGTTATGTAAACGTGCAAGGACATACCTAGCAAGATGTCCCAACAAGCCTAATACAGTTTACTATATCTGGCATCAAAACTCTGCTTTGCGTGCGGTAAAGCTCTCACAAGCGATCCCAAATTCCCTGTCTGCCAAATTATCGTCACTAATCATCCCTATTAATGTTAACGATATAATTTTGTGGTTAACACCCTTCTCCCCCCTCTCCCGCCCCCCCTTCTACCCCCCCCCCCCATTCCCCCCGCCATAAGTGTCGCTAGCCATCCTTTGATCAGCGAGATAAAGTTAAAATTCAGGCACCAATTACCAGTGTCCTATGAAATCTGTTTTTACTCGGAGAAATTCAGAAACGCCATTATCTGCGAAATGAACTGGAAACAAACCGAGCTAACCATCTACTTAACAAAACATAGAGCTATAGAAATACTTCTTCAATCGAAGTGTAGAAAGACTCGGAATGAGTTTTAATATCTATGAAATTTAGGTATC
Source organism: Schistocerca americana (assembly GCF_021461395.2). Taxonomy (NCBI): domain Eukaryota; kingdom Metazoa; phylum Arthropoda; class Insecta; order Orthoptera; family Acrididae; genus Schistocerca; species Schistocerca americana. The sequence continues at coordinate 695,843,017 of NC_060130.1, forward strand.
CACGCAACTCTTCAATTTCCATGGAAACAATACAGTTCTTTTTTTAATTTTTACTGACTCTTGTGTTGTCTGTTTCCTTTATCAGCATCTCCTTCCTGCTTTAATCCAATATTGTCTCCATTAGGTCTCAGTTACCGTACATTCCACTTTGAAATCGCAAGCCTCGGTCTGCTATTACAATAGCTAAGCTGTAAATGCAAGATTATGTGGAGATTCAATGTATGACAACGGTCGTCGAAGAACACGGAACATTCAGCGGCACTGTCCGTCCTAATCACACCATGCCTGCATTTTTACCTGCGTGGGGCTCCACATACGACGTCCATATTCTTCAAGATCAAGCCAAATCTCAAAATCAATTAAACATTTTGGGGCTTTTAGACAACAGCACACTGCCTGTGGAATGACTGCTTCTTTTTCACATTGGCCATTCTCATTATTTCTGCTAAGAACAGAGATAAATTCAAACTGCACTTTGCGCCCTCAGACCTGAAGATGATCTGCAGTGCAGGTTGAAACCGGTTGTCGGCAAATAAAAAGTTGTGATCGACACTGTTTTTGTTTATTTATTATAACAAAAGGGTCACGGTTCCTAAGACATAGCGTCAATTATAAATTTAAATTCAGTTCTCTGTTCAATGCTGTCATTCGTTAGAACCAATAGCATCTTAATTTTTTTTTTTTTTAAATGACCGTACTGGATCCTGCGCCTTCATGGAAAATGTGACTGATACCTTTCGTAAGCACTATATAACTCCCTAATTTCGGAAAAAAATATTCTCCACCAGTCAAAGGCTGCCGGGAAAAGCAGAATCTCAGCTCTTGCGTATTTCAGAACGTGCCCTGAAAAACCCACCAGATGAAAGGGCCTATTTCCGTGACTACACTGACAGAATACACGAAAAATGACTCTCCGGATTGAGATTTAGATAAAATAGTCACTACTCTTTATATTCGATCTAGCATTTGGAAAGAGTGGCAAATTTTACGTGCAAATGATACATTACTCAAGGCCATAACAAGGTTCGATGAAGGTCAGATAAGCAAATATGTTTTTAGCTGTAGTAGGGACTGTCTCAGAATAGAGGAGGGATACAGCAAAATAAAATATTAGACAGAATATGGAAGCGGCATCCCAAGGAATGACAGATGAGGGATTCACAAAACGACTTGTAAATCAATTATCTACGTTTTGTTTACGTTTAATGTGTCTTTCAAATGGCAAAATAACATTTATACCTTGTGATGTACCGGTATTTATTTTTGCGATAAACATGTAAGACATGTCAGTTAAAACTTAAACTTCAAATCTCTCTTCACTCTTTCCAATTACGACGTGACAAATAGGTGTTTCCATGAAACAAAACTCAATCTACGAATGACCTTTGATAATTAACTTTAAGATCATGGTTATTGGTAATGATATGTGACCCCTTGCTCCTTTCAATTTCTATCGAACATTGTATTTTGCTCTATCCCGCCTCCCTTCAGAGATAAACCACACTAGAACTAAAAATATATTTGCTTATTTGACATTGATTGAACCTTGTCATAATCTTGAATAATGTATCATTTTATACGTAAAATTGGCGCTCTTACAAATCTTAATTCAAATACCATGATTCCCATTTAAAAAATCATTTTAACCTCCAAATCACCTTGAAAATCACGTTAAATGTCACGGCCGTTAGTAGCAATGGGTAACGCTCTTTGTCACACAAAACTTTTACCTTAAGCTGTACTTCGTCCCTTTCCCGAGTTATTTCCCATTATACACTCCTGGAAATTGAAATAAGAACACCGTGAATTCATTGTCCTAGGAAGGGGAAACTTTATTGACACATTCCTGGGGTCAGATACATCAGATGATCACACTGACAGAACCACAGGCACATAGACACAGGCAACAGAGCATGCACAATGTCGGCACTAGTACAGTGTATATCCACCTTTCGCAGCAATGCAGGCTGCTATTCTCCCATGGAGACGATCGTAGAGATGCTGGATGTAGTCCTGTGGAACGGCTTGCCATGCCATTTCCACCTGGCGCCTCAGTTGGACCAGCGTTCGTGCTGGACGTGCAGACCGCGTGAGACGACGCTTCATCCAGTCCCAAACATGCTCAATGGGGGACAGATCCGGAGATCTTGCTGGCCAGGGTAGTTGACTTACACCTTCTAGAGCACGTTGGGTGGCACGGGATACATGCGGACGTGCATTGTCCTGTTGGAACAACAAGTTCCCTTGCCGGTCTAGGAATGGTAGAACGATGGGTTTGATGACGGTTTGGATGTACCGTACACTATTCAGTGTCCCCTCGACGATCACCAGTGGTGTACGGCCAGTGTAGGAGATCGCTCCCCACACCATGATGTCGGGTGTTGGCCCTGTGTGCCTCGGTCGTATGCAGTCCTGATTGTGGCGCTCACCTGCACGGCGCCAAACACGCATACGACCATCATTGGCACCAAGGCAGAAGCGACTCTCATCGCTGAAGACGACACGTCTCCATTCGTCCCTCCATTCACGCCTGTCGCGACACCACTAGAGGCGGGCTGCACGATGTTGGGGCGTGAGCGGAAGACGGCCTAACGGTGTGCGGGACCGTAGCCCAGCTTCATGGAGACGGTTGCGAATGGTCCTCGCCGATACCCCAGGGGCAACAGTGTCCCTAATTTGCTGGGAAGTGGCGGTGCGGTCCCCTACGGCACTGCGTAGGATCCTACGGTCTTGGCGTGCATCCGTGCGTCGCTGCGGTCCGGTCCCAGGTCGACGGGCACGTGCACCTTCCGCCGACCACTGGTGACAACATCGATGTACTGTGGAGACCTCACGCCCCACGTGTTGAGCAATTCGGCGGTACGTCCACCCGGCCTCCCGCATGCCCACTATACGCCCTCGCTCAAAGTCCGTCAACTGCACGTACGGTTCACGTCCACGCTGTCGCGGCATGCTATCAGTGTTAAAGACTGCGATGGAGCTCCGTATGCCACGGCAAACTGGCTGACACTGACGGCGGCGGTGCACAAATGCTGCGCAGCTAGCGCCGTTCGACGGCCAACACCGCGGTTCCTGGTGTGTCCGCTGTGCCGTGCGTGTTATCATTGCTTGTACAGCCCTCTCGCAGTGTCCGGAGCAAGTATGGTGGGTCTGACACACCGGTGTCAATGTGTTCTTTTTTCCATTTCCAGGAGTGTAGATTAAATTGGTCCACCATGTATTTATATTGTACGCTTCTCGCATCTACGTCTGATGGCGAAAGAAATATATACAGGGTGTCCCGTTTATCCTGATCATGTCAAATAACATATTTCCAGACGAAAACTAAAGAAAATAAGTAAGGGAAATGTTATTTAGCTGCCAGGAAGACATTAACCAGTATGACTGCCTTTCTTGTAACTCTGTTTGTTACTGAGACATTAACAGTAGTACTTCTTTCTTAATAGGCAACATGTATTTTTGATTTGGTAATAGACATTCTCTCCTTAAGACACGTTAAAACGTATCACAGTGTACTATTTGCGTAAACATGACGTTAACAGAAACGTAACACAAATCTGACTTCGACTCTCCTATAGTAGCACAAACTGCACGTCCGGGGAGAATGTAAATGGGCAGAACAATAATTACAACAATGTTTTTTCCTTGTAATACAGGCACATGTAGCACAGTACTATAGTACTCGTACATTTAAACGATATTGCCGGCCGGAGTGGCCGAGTGGTTCTAGGCGCTACAGTCTGGAACCGCACGCCCTCTACGGTCGCAGGTTTGAATCCTGCCTCGGGCATGGATGTGTGTAATGTCCTTAGGTTAGTTAGGTTTAAGTAGTTCTGAGTTCTAGGGGACTGATGACCTCAGAAGTTAAGTCTCATAGTGCTTAGAGCCATTTGAACCATTTGGCTCAAAATGGCTCTGAGCACTATGGGACTCAACTTCTGAGGTCATTAGTCCCCTAGAACTTAGAACTAGTTAAACCTAACTAACCTAAGGACATCACACACATCCATGCCCGAGGCAGGATTCGAACCTGCGACCGTAGCGGTCTCGCGGTTCCAGACTGCAGCGCCTAGAACCGCACGGCCACTTCGGCCGGCTTTGAACCATTTAAACGATAGATCGTGTACAGTAAAGGACAGTCCTTGATTAAAAACTGCATCATCATTTCTTTTCTTTTTGTTGATTGGATAATCAGCGTGCACTTTCCATGTGTTTTCATTTGTTTATTGCCAACTCTAGCAGTGTATGACTTACGTTACCCCGAGTACCCGCACTGTGTTATGTTTTTAAAACTTCACGTTTACGTGAATGGTACATTGTGATACGATTCTGAACGGGTCTTGGGGAGAAGAAGTACACTACCGAAGACAAATACAAGATGTTATTTAAAACAGACTTAGTACTCTTCACGACTTCGTAATGAACAATGATACAAAAAACCACTAATGCTGTTTAGTATCCCCCTGCCAGCTAAATAACATCACTTTAATACTATTTTTTATTTTGCTTTTGGATTGGAAGGTATTTAGGGTGGCCAAGATTAGTGGGATATCATATACAGGGTGATCCATTGATCGTGACCGGGCAAAATATCTCACGAGTTAAGCGTCAAACGAAAAAACTACAAAGAACGAAACTTGTCTAGCTTGAAGGGGGAAACCAGACGGTGCTATGGTTGGCCCGCTAGATGGCGCTGCCATAGGTCAAACGGATATCAACTGCGTTTTTTTTTTTTTTTAATAAGAACCCCCATTTTTTATGACATATTCGTGTGGTACGTAAACAAATATGAATGCTTTAGTTGGACCACTTTTTTCGTTTTGTGACAGATGGCGCTGTAATAGTTACAAACATATGGCTCACAACTTTAGACGAACAGTTGGTAACAGGTAGGTTTTTTAAATTAAAATACAGAACGTAGGTACGTTTGAACAATTTATTTCGGTTATTCCAATGTGCTACATGTACCTTTGTGAACTTATCATTTCTGAGAACGCATGCTGTTACAGCGTGATTACCTCTAAATACCACATTAATGCAATAAATGCTCAGAATGGTGTCCGTCAACCTCAATGTATTTGGCAATACGTGTAACGACATTCCTCTCAACAGCCTTCCGTAATGTTCGCTCATGCATTGGCAATGCGCTGACGCATATAGTCAGGCGTTGTCGGTGGATCACGATGGCAAATATCCTTCAACGTTCCCCACAGATAGAAATCCGGAGACGTCAGATCCGGTGAACGTGCGGGCCATGGTATGGTGCTTCGACGACCAATCCACCTGTCATGAAATATGCTATTCAATACCGCTTCAACCGCACGCGAGCTATGTGCTGGGCATCCATCATGTTGGAAGCACATTGCCAGTCTGTCATGCAGTAAAACATCTTGTAGTAACATCGGTAGAATATTACGTAGGAAATCAGCATACACTGCACAATTTAGATTGCTATCGATAAAATGGGGGCCAGTTATCATTCCTCCCATAATGCCGCACCATACATTAACCAGCCAAGGTCGCTGATGTTCCACTTGTCGCAGCCATCGTGAATTTTCCATTGCCCAATAGTGCATATTATGCCGGTTTACGTTACCGCTGTTGGTGAATGACGCTTCTTCGCTATACAGAACGCGCGCAAAAAATGTGTCATCGTCCCGTAATTTCTCTTGTGCCCAGTGGCAGAATTGTACACGACGTTCAAAGTCGTCGCCATGCAATTCATAATACATAGAAATATGGTACTAGTGCAATCGATGTTGGTGTAGCATTCTCAACACCGACGTTTTTGAGATTTCCGATTCTGGCGCAATTTGTCTGCTGCTGATGTGCGGATTAGCCGCGACAGCAGCTAAAACACCTACTTGGGCATCATCATTTGTTGCAGGTCGTGGTTGACGTTTCACATGTGGCTGAAGACTCCCTGTTTCCTTAAATAACGTAACTATCCGGCGAACGGTCCGGACACTTGTATGAATGATGTCGTTCAGGATACCGAGCAGCATACATAGCACACGCCCGTTGGGCATTTTGATCACAATAGCCATACATCAACACGATATCGACCTTTTCCGCAATTGCTAAACGGTCCATTTTAACACGGGTAATGTATCACGAAGCAAATACCGTCGGCACTGGCGGAATCTTACGTGATACAACCTACTTATGAGTTTGTGACTATTACAGCGCCGTCTATCACAAAGCGAAAAAAGTGGTCCTACTTTTCATATTTAAACATTCATATTTCTTTACGTACTGCACGAATATGTAATAAAAAATGGAGGTTCCTATTTAAAAAGACGCAGTTGATATTCGTTTGACCTATTGCAGCGCCATCTAGCGGGCCAACCATAGCGCCATCTGGTTTCTCCCTTCAAGCTAGAAGAGTTTCGTTCTTTGTAGTTTTTTCGTCTGATGCTTATTTCGTGAGATATTTGGCCCGGTCTCTATCAATGGACCAGCCTGTATAAACAAAGACTGTGACATTATTTGCTTGTTAAATTATTGAGGACAGGTATTAAACTGATGCCAGACTCAAATATTAAAATATTTTGTATACAAATACCGAAATTGTGCCTTAATTTTGACACAGATAAAAAGTTCAATGCAAGGCTGTACAGAGTATTACCAGAAGGGACTACAAACATTGTGGTAATTATTCAGTTATAGAAAGCTTTAAATCACGAATTTTGATTGTTTTATATTTCAAGTGAAATATGTAATGCATGTGAAATGAAAATGACCTATCGCAAGGGCAAACCTCACTTCCCTCATCGCCAGCTGTACCGCGCACACAAAGCTTGGAGGTCACTGAAGCAGCAGCAGCAGTCGCTTAAGCTGAAATTTTGTTCCAACCCGTTGTGCAGTTCTAATATTATTTACAACGTAATTTGTCTGGAATATAATTATAATTAGTCCTGCTCTTCGTTCCTGAACCACAAGTAATATTATGTTCATTTCCAAAAATGATTTGCCGTTGAGCAGATACGTTGATCCTTACTTGCCAAGGAATCAATTCAGCTGTGTATCGGGCCTCTTTTTTCTTAATGGGGAATCTCATTTATGAAACCATAATTCACACCGTCTTATGCGTATTTAAGAAAGTAATGCCAGCGTTCTGGAGGCGCTGAACTCAACCTTTGACATGAATAGTCCAGCTGGGATTATGTGTACATATAGGTGGTTCTAATGTTTTAACTTACATTTACTGCACTAAAGATGGCCACTCTGTGACCGAAATCTGAATTTGAAACAAACATTACAATAGATAACTAACAGTACCACATAGGTGTACCGTTTCGCGGAAATACCTTTCTCAATATGAAAAGGTTCATACTTCATCGTCCATTCGTGTGGAAGACCCTGTGTTCAGGTGATATATGATAACTAGCAGCCAGAAATAGAGCCGCTTCCGCTGATTACACAGAGTACACTCTAAAGGAAAATGCGATTGCCTTGAGATTATATAGCGATTTTAATTGCTTTTCATTGTCGTAGAATGTTAATTCTGCTAATTCCATATTGACATACATATGACGCTGGACCACTGGCGTTAATACACTTCAGTAAAATAACTCTGTATTCGTAATTTTATGTGTTGTTTTGCCTTTCAGCCTTTTGGAAAGACTCATCAGTAGGCAAACAGGCTTATTGGTATTCCATGTTTGTATAATACGAAACTCTTCCAGTCATTAACGCAGTTTTAATTAATTAAATTAATTAGTGTGCAATTAATTCATGAAGTTGATATATTTTGTTAATTAACGTGTGACATTTGTGCTTCCGCCATGACCGACCAAACCCACGAGTAATCCGTTCGTGACACACGGTTTCAAATTTACTAACACAAAATAATTTATTGTCCAATGGTATTTCCTTTAACAGGTTAAATTACGGATTCTGCTGTCTCAATTACGCGGAATCTTTGTTTATCTTCGCATATACTTCTCAGTGAAAATATATGTGCAGAACTACAGATTTCCAGGGACACTGTCCTACGTTCTTACAATTGGCAACATGTGTAGTACACCAAGCAGTTACTGTAAACCACATTTCCTGAAGCGTGACAGCGATAATGAATTTTTAACATTGACATTTAATGATGAAAAGCATTTCTTAATCAGTGTGGTCCTGAGGTAGCAGCAAGGGACTCTCTTTGTTGTTAGAAGGCTCCTAGTGCAAGTGGTTGGTTGGTCCCTTCCAGTATATCAGGCAATAGATTTTAAGTATGGGGATTTCGTATTGATTACTGTGATGAATGCTAGATAAATATAGTGTTGTGTCTGCTTTTGTGTTTCTAGTAATAAACGTGGAGGACAGGAGATTTGCTGACATCCGTTGCGGTATACAGGATGATTCCGTGATGCTACAGACTTTCAGGGATGATGGAGAATGGTAAATTTATCAGGTTTAGATAAGGGACCCTGATTCGGAAACGACAGAGCCGAAAGTTGTAAGCGAAAGTCGTTCTGATACCTCTGACGGTGGAATACATGGAATACATTTACCGGTACTGTTGTTGCTTAGATTGTAGGGTAAACAACTTTTAGAGATGAAGAGGTGGTAGTATGGGCCAAAACAAGAAAAAAGTCCCTAGTAAACATGTGCTCTGAAATGCATACCTTATGAGCTGCGCGCATGTATTCATCTTCGATACCGTGAAACACACCTCTTCTGCTGAACAAGTGTCCATTGCTCTTAATGTATGCATTTGAGAGCCCATGTTTGACGGAGTTTTTTTCCTGTTTTGCCCCACACTGCAACCTCTGAAAGTTGCCTCCCCTTTAATCTTAGCAACAACCATACCGGTACATGTACTCCACTAGCAGAGTTTACTGTTCGCATTCGACGGGCGTATTGGCAGTATTCAACAGTGATACATGTCCTTACTCCATAAAAAATAGCGGATAGGTTGCAGCTTTAACCAGGGGCACTATCGCTCCGTCTGGTTATCGAGAACTAGCCTCCACCGCGTTACTTCTCACTATCGGCCATATTTTGAAGGTACCTGTACTTCCACATCACATGTGGGGTGCGGGCCTATTACCGTCGAATGAAGTGCCATGACACTAGTACGCATTTGCGATATAAATTACTAGTGCTGGTACAGATTTAATATTTTACGTCAATAGAAATCCAAGAGCTTACCAAAATTAGATTAGATTAGTACTTGTGCCATAGATCATGAATACGACACTTCGTAATGATGTGGAAAGGGTCAGGTTAATAAAAGGTGTCTATACAAGATATTACATTACACAAAATATTACAGGACACTTAATATTTGTTTTATTTTTTATTTTTATTAATTTTTTTTTCTTTGGTGGGGGTTTGGGAAATTACCCACTTACTATATCCAAAAAAGTCATCTAATGAGTAGAAGGAGTTGCCATTAAGAAATTCTTTTAATTTCGTTTTAAATGCTATGTGGCTGTATGTCAGATTTTTTATGCTACTAGGTAAGTGACCAAAGACTTTTGTGGCAGCATAATTTACCTCCTTCTGAGCCAAAGTTAGATTTAACCTTGAGTAGTGAAGATCATCCTTTCTCCTAGTGTTGCAGCCATGTACACTGTTATTACTTCTGAATTCGTTCGGATTGTTAATAACAAATTTCATAAGTGAATATATATATTGTGAGGCAACAGTGAAGATCCCTAGCTACTTAAATAAGTGTCTGCAGGATGATCTTGGATGAGCTCCAACAATTATTCTGATAACACGGTTTTGTGCAATGAACACTCTTTTACTCAATGATGAGTTACCCCAGAATATTTACCGAAATTCCGCAGCTTTAGATTAGCCTCGTTAATCATAAATACATTTATCTTTGTATATATCTGTGTAATTACTCATGTTGTAGAGCCTCTAGAACACCTATGAAATGCAATTCTTCATAGAGACGTGAGCAAGTCCATAAAAATACTGTATCTATACTGTATTTTTGGACTGTGGTATGTGCGAAAGTTACTTGGTAAAGTAACACTGTTGCAGCAGACTTCCCATGTCGAGATTGTCTGAAATCTTTTCTTGGCAGTATGAAAATTGTTGACAATACGTGTCTAGTATTTGGCTGTGTACTACAACATCCGGCATATTAGGGTCATTAAAAAAACTGAGCCGGGGGCTGTAACATAATAACCGCTGAAGGGATCATAGTGCCATTGCTTCCAGAAGAAGGTATGGTCCCTATAAAAGCGCTGAGGCCCCAAACTCCCCGCTAGAGGGACGTAGTTGTACACCCTAGAGACGACAGGGCGAGCATTTGCACGCGCCGACGGCCCACCACATTCAGTCGTGCTGAAAACAGAGAAATGGACTCTTCAAAAGAAGAACGAAGGTGTATACTGCTTTTTCGTGCAACGGAAGAAGTACGGGAACGAAAGTTCTGCAAAGAATGGTACATGTGTACGAAGAGTACTGCATGTACGTCATAAGGGTACAGGCGTAGCACAAGCAATTCAAGGAAGGACAGATTCCGTTGGCCGATGACGCAGGATCTGGAATGTGACGTCGCATAACCGATACCAACGTCAAGCATATGTATGCCCTCTTTATTGAAGACAGGCACGTTCCACTGGCAGCTACTGTCCCAAAGAACGGATAGACCGTCGCAATTGCATCGGACATGCTGTGATCTCCGTACACTTGTATCTTCTGTTCCTCGAATTCTTTCCACTGGAAGGAAGCCCGCTACACCCCTTTGATCTATTTTGAAGCATCCATTTCTGTATTTTCAGCATTACTGAGTGCAGTGGACGGTCGACGCCTGCACATGCTCATCCTTTCGTCAAGTGGGTATGCACCCATGTCCCTCCAACAGCGAGTTTGTAGCCTCGACGCTCTTTTAGAGATCGCACCCTCTTCCGTAGGCAATGTAATTACCATCCGATTTGCGGTTTTTATTTTGCAGCCCACAGCTTATTTCTTTTTGAATGATGAATGCATTGAAGCTAATTTGCGGAATATTTATATCTTTACTTTCGGTGAACATACCTGCATTTGATATTTTAAAGAACAGAATTAGTATCATAACATTTGGCAAGAGATAGTGATGGAGATTTGCTCTAAGACATAGCGTGTTGTAGCTACACGGGTGTTCTAACAAGTATTAATAGGCCCTTAGTTACTCAACCATTTTTACTAAACTGCCCTGTGACGTATGTAAAATCCGTAAGCAAGACTCAAATGAAATTGGAACAAATTAATCTCCGCTAGGTACTGATATGTGAATAATTACGTGTGACTGCCAGTACTTAACTACTTAGGGTGTAATTTCCTGTTTTAAATTGCAAGCACGGCTAAATGAGAAGCCACTGCGAAAGAAAGTTGGACTCGATGGAGAACGAGTAATGTGCAGTAGGGCCATAAACTGCAAGGAATAAGTTCTTCATCGCCATTCGTAGAATCGCCACTTGTTCCCAAGCGACAGGAAACGCCAGTCAGGTATAATGTAGGATCTGGCTGTGATCTGAAAGGAAGCCGCCCTGGTGCCGAGTGCACGAAGTCAAACAGCGCAGATTATATCTTCAGGGTGTGGAGGACAAAATATACTGTTTCTCTCAGCTGTGTTGTCACACGATGCTTCCTTCTTAATGTGTAAGTGCTGGTTGAATTATCATTCTGGAGAGAAACTGCGGTCAGTCAAAAGTCACCCAAAAACCCAGACTCCTTTAGACAACATCTTAGAAAGTTAAACGGCAACAAAAAGTTTAATGCATCTTAGAAGACAGTGAGATGTTGACATCTCGCCCAGGTGCTGCCAGAACCAAATAGTTAGGAAGAAAATGTGTAAATGGCTACCATTGGTTCACGTAAATAATTTAGAAGTGGGCGTGAGAAGTGCGACAGTGTTACAGTCCTCCATCTATATTGGCCAGTGCACGACAACAGACAGAGAGAGGGAGAAAGCCAGACACATTTTGGAGTGTCAAGACTAGCGAGTTTTTTTAACTGGGTAAACACCTGAAATACGGGTAACGGAGGGAGACCAGCGCCTTATAAGATAACTTCTTACTGGTCGTCACAACAAGCATTGCTATTCAGCCAATCACAAATTTTGAGACGTCGATAACCGCAGAGCACAGAGTTTTCCTTGTCGGAATCATTCTGCAGATAGTTACTTCTCTTGGCGGCTTCTCGACGGGAAGACTTCAGTTCTAGACGACTTGTCCAGGCGCGTGTGAGATGTGGGCTCTCATCCGGTTGAGCTGAACTTCGACGCAGGGAGAGAGTGGTTTTCGCTACAGAGACAATAACTGAGTTCTTAGCCACGCCATCTGCCACTTGCAGATTGTATATATTGAGAGATCCAGCCAAAACAGCATAGGAAGTGTAGGGAAAGACGAATCGTTAGTAACGACGTTCAGAAATTTTAATCGTCCTTCTGAAGACTTGTTTGCAGTTAGAGGTTCAACACGCTTTGAATTCCAGCAATAGCTGCACATGCATATCGTTCTATAGTATTTTCTATCTATGTGCACTAAAATGCCGGCCGGTGTGGTCGAGCGGTTCTAGGCGCTTCGTCCGCATCTCGTGGTCGTGCGGTAGCGTTCTTGTTTCCCACGCCCGAGTTCCCGGGTTCGATTCCCGGCGGAGTCAGGGATTTTCTCTGCCTCGTGATGGCTGGGTGTTGTGTGCTGTCCTTAGGTTAGTTAGGTTTAAGTAGTTCTAAGTTCTAGGGGGCTGATGACCATAGATGTTAAGTCCCATAGTGCTCAGAGCCATTTGGACCATTTTGGACTAGGCGCTTCAGTCTGGAACCGTGCGACCGCTACGGTCGCAGGTTCGAATCCTGCCTCGGGCATGGATGTGTGTGATGTCCTTAGGTTAGTTAGGTTTAAGTAGTTCTAAGTTCTAGGGGACTGATGACCTCCGATGTTAAGTACCATAGTGCTCAGAGCCATTTGAACCATTTTTTTTTTTTTTTTTTTTTTTTGCACTAAACTTCCGCAAACGCAAATATTTCATCCAGATTTGAGTTAACTTGAGTCACACTCCAGATGAATTTTCGAGGTTTTTCACGGCTTTAGCTTATTACTGTCAATCATTATTAAACAGTTTCTTATGAACTGAATTACGTAGCTGTAATACATGAGTTTATTGAGATCTTCGTCTAATTTGGTAGCCATACGAATTCCTTTACCATTGTTTTGATGGATAATGATTTACTTATGCCAGATATACAGGGGAAAATTAAGATTTATAATTAAAGATCCCAGGTACTCCATCCGCACGCCGCGACAGCCAACGTAAGCTGACATCTTGCAGATACATGCACAGATGTTTTACTGATTTTTTAGCTATTGGGTCATGCGAAAACCACCAAATTCGTAATGACACTGTGCCTATTTCGATTACTTGCAAACATCGTCGACAAAGTACTGGTCAATGTTTCAGATACGGCTATGCAAGTTATCATTTCGGTACCATCTATTTGGAAATTCCTACTATTTAAACAAGTGATCAACCGCTTTCCGTTGTTGAAGACATCCCCTTTGTTCAAATGTTATTGTAATGACACTTTAGGAGCGACATATGCACCGCTCAGATGAGGTAAACACCCTGACTATCTTGTCATTAACACCCACGTCCGCCCAGGAGACTAGTAACTTTGTGTACACTGCAAAAACGAAACGTTTCTGATCCGGCACAAGTTTCCACTGTCGTATTTCCCTAATACACTTGATGGTTTTCGTTCTCACGTCAATACATTTAATTGTGTAAGCGACGGTTAATAATGAAATCAATGTTAGGTCTTTCTCACTTTTCTGACTGTTTCTGCCCGCGTCCCGTTCCTGACCATTACATATGGAAACAATTTTACATCTTTCTTGCAGTCACAGGGTAAGATTTGCACTGTTGGCAAAAACTGGAGCTAATATTTTTCCAGTGTAAATCAGTTCCTCGTTAATGCATTAGAATATCTAGCACATTTCGCTGTCATACGATAATTACATCCCACAGTGGGCGGCTGTGGGTAGCTGCGTTTTAATTATAACGACCCACTAGTTGTTATTAATTGTATACTTGTCCTTAATTTGCTGTAGTATTACTCTCTATTATTTGACACTCTACTTTTATGATACAAATGTTGCTATGTAGTATGGTTAATTTTTGCACTCAGTGGAGGATGAAAAATACGTAGTTTAATCGGGGGATGTGTATGTGTCAGATGCTTTGAGTAAGAGCCAAACATGTATTCGACGGAAAAGAACGTTCTTTAATCTGGTTGATGGTTTGAACTTAATGTAGCATTAATCCATGACTTAAATACGGGCGATTGAGTAAAACTACTTGTTTATGAGTAAATATTGTTACAACAGCTTTAGGTGGTTCCACGATACCGTTATTTAATAAGCTGAAATTTTCAACAACGTGTATAGAAAATATTTAAGAAAAAAAAAATGAGATGATGTATCCTTGTTACCAATACGGTACTGTTCAGGTTACTGAGTTACCCTCATGTGGGGAATGTTCAGCTGTATGAAATGTGACCCACGAGACGTCTGCCTGCGAACAAAATACATAGCGTACTGAAGTTACTAACAATCTCTTCGAGTGAGCCTAAGAGACTGAAGATAGCATCCATTGATACCCATAACGAAATACTCCGATGAGCCAAGACATGACCCCTGCCCGCCGTGAGACTGAAAGCCACGTTGTGGCGTTGCAGGCACTTGGCGCGGTAAGGAAAGTATGTAAGCAGAGCAGAGACGAATGAGGACCCATTCTAGCGCTAATGCGGGTCACAAATTGGGAAATTAATTGACACGAGCAAATCTGACATAGGGAAGATTGTTGTGGTCTGGTGCCGGAGAACGAGAGCACCGGAAACGGTGAAGCTGGTCAACTACTGGCCTGCTACTGTCGTGAACAGCTACGAACAGTGGCTGAAGGACAGTGAAAGCATGAGTGGACGACAAGATGTTGACGTCGACGCCTCGTCACTGGGCGTAGAGGTCGGGGACTGGTCGGTTCTGTGGCAGATTTGACGGCAAACTGCAATAGACATGCAGGCGCGAGTGGATAATGTTAAACATGGGGCTCCGCAGCAGACGATTCCTACGTGTTTGAATGTTCTCCTAATGATTACAGCGGGCGTGGGTTCACCGAGAGTGGGCCGTGGATCAGTGGAAACTTGGTTGGGTGGATAATGTCTCCTTTTAATTCTTTGAGGGGCAGGTAAACTTGATAAAAATTTACCCTAGAGGGGTATGAACAATAATTTACATATTTCGAATTTGACCCACTTATAACACTTCAGTTTTATTTTTGTGGTATGTTTCCTAACCGTCACCCTATTACAGTACACAGGTAAGTTATTTGGTGGTTCGACTTTGGTATAACTTTCTTTTAAGTTTCGCATCTCTTGAAACAGTCTTGGCTGCTGTCAAGCGGAAGGGTACTTCGCACAGTGAACACATCCATAAATCTCTATCAGGGTTTCCCTCGAACTGCAAACTGCACATCTTCTACACTGAGGAGTCAAACAAACTGGTACACCTGCCTAATATAGTGTAGCGCCTCCGCGAGCACGCAGAAGTACCACAAAACGACGTGGAATGGACTCGACTAATGCCTTAAGTAGTGCTGGAGGGAATTGACACCATGAATCCTGTAGGGATGTCCATAAATCCGTGAGAGTAATAGGGGGCGAAGATCTCTTCTGAACAGCAAGTTGCAAGGCAACACAGATATGCTCAATAATATTTGTGTCTGGGGAGTTCGGTGGCCAGCGGAAGTGTTTAAACTCAGAAGTGTGTTCCTGGAGCTGCTCTGCAGCAATTCTGAACGTGTGGGGTGTCGCACTGTCCTGCTGAAATTGCCCAAGTCCGTCGGAATGCACAATGGACATGATTGGAAGCAGGTGATCAGACAGGATGCTTACGTAAGCGTTACCTGTCAGAGTCGTATCTAGACGTATACGGGGTCCCGTATAACCCCAACTGCACACGCCTCACACTATTACAGAGCCTCCACCAGCTTGAACAGTCCTCTACTGGCATGCAGGGTCCATGGATTCGTGAGGTTGTCTCCATACCCGTACACGTCCATGCGCTCGATACAATTTGAAACGAGAGTCGTCCGACCAGGCAACATGTTTCCAGTCATTAACAGTCCAATGTCGGTGTTGACGGTTAGAGATGAGGTGTAAACCTTTGTCTTGTGCAGTCATCAAGGGTACACGAGTGGGCCTTAGGCTCCGTAAGCCTATATCGATGATATTTCGTTGAATGGTTCGCACGCTGACACTTGGTGATGACCCAACATTGAATCTGCAGCAATTTGCGGAACTGTTGCACTTCTCTCACGTTGAACGATTCTTTTGAGTCGTCGTTGGTCCCCTTCTTTCAGGATCTTTTTCCGGTCGCAGCGATATCGGAGATTTGATGTTTTACCGGATTACTGGTATTCACGGTGCAGTCGTGAAATGGTCATACGAGAAAACCTCACTTCATCGCTAACTCGATGGTGTGCCCCACCGCTCGCGCACCGGCTGTAACACCACGTTCATAGTCACTTAAATCTTGATAATCTGCCACTGTAGCAGTAGTAACCGACCTAACAACTGCGCCAGACACTTGTCATTTTAAATAGGTGTTGTGGACAGCAGCGTCGTATTCTGCCTGTTTACATATCTCCATCTTTGAATATGCATGCCTATACCTGTTTCTTCGGCGCTTCAGTGTATATTATGAGTGAATAGGCTAATGTTTACTGCTTTTGTGGTGAATACTTTCGTTTACGTATGGCTTGTGTGCCTGGATCTGAGATGATAAATTATTTTTGTATACGGAGGATGAAGCAGCAGCCTCTGAAATTATTTTTCTAATCAAGACATTATTACACCTCCCGACTAAAGTGAATGTCGGGTAACTGGCATCACTTTCATCACTGTCAACATTGTTGTCACTAGAAGGAATTTATCAAATAATATTCAGTAACATACTACTCCTGTTAATCTTTTTTGGTGAGACACACTGCATGGAGAAGATGGGTGGTGATTAGTGCCATGAACCACTCAGAAATCCGCCTATGAAGTATTAAAAATTCTATTCGAATAACAGGTAATGTTATCTGTAGATTTATGGAAGGTCAGTACATAAACATAAACCAATACTACCAAAAAAAGCCGTATAAAGAAGAACTATAAAGAGAAATGCACAACACTTCCACGAACTACACCAAAAATGCATGAAGTATTAGCTAGTGTCGTAAATTCGCTGCAAAAATGCTGCACTGTGACTCTCGTGTCATCTAGTGATACTCTAGTCAACAATTAGTTGGTTAGTTGAGAGAACTGCCACCTCTGAGCGGTAAACTGAGAAAAACGTGTGGTTAACCACAGTGACACCGTCCTTTCAAAGCATATACATATGTGTTAAGGTAGCAATGATGCCCACCCTTCAAAGAGTTAAACCGTGTCGGTGATCGTCCCCGGATACGCCGCCATTCAGACGGACGGGTACTCGAATCGTGCATCACGTTATGGACGCAGGCCGGTGGGGGCTTACTAACGCCATAGGCGACATGCAACTGGCCTTCCGTGAGACGTGTGGTAGCATTCTAAGGCACCTTGACGACTGCGGACTACGTGAACGTTGGTATGGATCTTCTGCATCCCATCATACTTGTATTCACAGAAGGCGACGGCATATTCCAGCAGGATAAGCACCAAAATTGTAGCATCACAAGTCCAAAACCCTGCTGCAGTGGTTTGAGAAGCATGACAGTGAATTCACGTTGATGTCTTAGTTACCAAACACATCTGATCCGTACCCGACGGCACACAAGTTACACGGCATCGGACTCCACGTCCGTGCCCACATACCACCGGTCCTTAATTACGGCGACTGCGTGACCTGTGCATTGACACCTCGTGCTACATTGCTCCAGAAAGTTGTCGACGACTTCTACAATGCATGTCACGAAGATTCCATGCCCTACTGCGTTCCAAAAATTACCCGACAGGCTATTAAGCAGGTGGTTGTAATGTGTTGGCTCATCGGTGTAATTGGATGTAATGACGAGCAGAGTGTCGCTTCACACTTTCTGTGTGTACTGACTGGAGAGGACCCGCGCGGTGGTGTATCCTGGCGGTGGCGGCGCAGTGCAGAGGCTCGGCGGACACCCGGACGGTGGCGGCGTGGTAGGGCAGCGCGGCGTTGTAGTGCGCGCGCAGTGGCCAGAACGCCGGCTCCAGCGCGAACGCGCCGCTCGCCCCCTCCGCCGCCTCCACGCGCAGCCACCGCAACAGCCCCGCTGCCGCTGGATCTGCACAAAGCGTGGAAACTCCCTCTTTATCTCACATTTCGGAAATACAAGAATTAAGTTATTCCCTCTCTATGTCTTCGAGTCGGATCAGTAGTGCCACTGAATTCCCAAAAGGATGTCACGCTAATGGGAAAAAAGTCAAACATACTTTTTAAAGCAGTATGAAACGTAAACAGCACACGTAGACACTCGCAGGGTTAAAGTGTAGGAAAAAATAATGTAAACTGAAGTTGAGTACACGTCTGCGGAAGGATACATGCGTGGCATCACGTGAGCATGTGACCGTGCGGGCTTAAACTAGTGCCCGCGACTTGCAGTTCTGTGTGCTTCAACTTGAACGCCACGTAGTGGCAGGACGGACGTCTCCGGACGCTATGCCCACTGCTGGCGGCTTGACTGTACATAGTACGTTGGCCTCCTCTGTTTACAGATTACCCCCTATGTGAGGCAGGGACCGTACCTGGACTGCGAAACATGCACGTAAATGTGGTGGCCGAAGTATGCAGAGGGCAGCCCTACATGCTCAACAGAACCTAAGTGCTACATCTTCTGCAGGTAGCAAAGTAGCCACTGTTATATTGACATTTAAACTAATCTTCTTCCTTGAGTTCCATATTGGTTGGTTGATTTAAAAAGGAGGGAAGGGACCAAACTGCTAGGTCATCGGTCCCAGTTCCATATTCTTAGACTCGATGTACAAGAGTGAGTAACAGCCGCCAGTGCTCGTAGCGAGGTCATAACGCCAGAAATCGTTTCAGTACAAACACGGGGACACTGAAGCGTAATTAGGTAGCACTACTAGTTTGAAAGGTAACCAGTATGGATGTAGGCAGTATAAAGCACGCATAGTGACTGCTATAAAGTAAAGCAGTGATGACACAGCACCTGCTGAAATAACGTTATATATTTTCAACAGTTATTATTAACCGAAGATTCAGAGTTTCGAGAAAAAATTCACCATTAGAACACAAACACATAAGAGTTTAATAGTGATGTATGCAAGGTTCTCGGGTGTCCAGCCGGATCCGATCGTCGAAGTTCCACGATATTTCGGGGAATAACCACAAGAAGGGATGCGACCCATAGTCAGCAACATAGGGGCACCGACGTATCTTTCGGCGCAGCACTTAGCGAGCATGCTAAGACCTTATGTGGGAAATGTGCGCACCATATACAGAACTCGATGGACTTCATTGGGCCCCTGAAGGAGATGACAGTACAAGAATCCGACCTCATGGTCAGCTTCGATGTCGTCTCATTATTCACACGTGTCCCGCTGGAAGATTCTCTCCCCTTAATCACTGAGAAATTCGGGCCTGAACTGACACAACTGTTCAGGCACGTGTTAACATCTACGTACTTTGTCTTCAATGGTCAATACTACATGCAGACCGACGGAGTAGCCATGGGGAGCCCGCTCTCCCCAGTGGTGGCCAACCTGTTCATGGAGAGTTTCGAAGAGGAAGCACTGGAAGCCGCCGAACTGAAACCTGTATGCTTCTTTCGCTACGTGGACGACACGTTCGTCATCTGGCCACATGGACAGGAACAGCTACAGATTTTTCTACAACATCTAAATTCGGTCCACAGTAACATTCGGTTCACCATGGAGACTGAGAAAGATGGAAAACTACCCTTTCCTGATGTCCTAGTGGAACGTAGGTCTGATAACTCATTGGATCACAGTGTGTACCGTAAGCCTACACACACTGACTTGTACCTACATGCCTCCAGCTGCCACCATCCGGCGCAGCTTAATGGAATTCTCAACACCTTGGTACATAGAGCACACTCGATCTCTGATGAACAGAACTTGCCAATGGAACTCAAACACCTGGAGACCGTGTTCCGCAAGAATGGGAATGGCAACCGCCAAATCAAAAGGGCCATCCGACAACAGAAGTGCAGCAAGAACGGAGATGAAGAACAACCCGAAGAAGAGAAGCAAGCTCTGGCCTTTCTGCTGTTTGCTGGCAACGTGTCGTCAAAAATAGGGAGACTGTTAAGGCGACATAAGATTGACACAGTCTTCCGACCACCAGCAAAGACTCGTGACCTACTAGGAACGGAAAAGATGACGTAGGCCTTAAGAAAGCGGGCGTATGCAAAATCAAGTGCGGCTGTGGCAAATCCTACAAAGGCCAAAGAAGTTCGCACGGTCTAGGACCGATGCAAGGAATACGAACGTCACACCGTCTTACGCCAACCCAGCCATACGGCCCTAGTAGAACACTGCACTGAAACCAGACACACAGCGAAATTCGAAGAGACAAAAATCCTGACGGCCGCAAGTGCCTACGGAGACAGTATCTACAAGGAGGCCATAGAAATTCGGGTAACAGATAACCTCATCAACAGGGACACCGGGTTTCACCTTAGCAAGGCCTGGAAACCATTATTAAACACCAGCAAAGAGCAACGGCGCGAGCGGACGAGAGATCCTTTCGCCACGGCGGACGGAGATGGACGGCGCCTACCACCGGGCGTGGCTGCAGCTACCCCCACCCCTCCCACCACGCGGCGCCCCGCCGGCCGCCCGCGCCGGGGTACGACTCGGGACCCCGCGGACATAAATACCACGGACACAGCGCAGACAGATCATTCCATCAGCACCACCTGATGATGGTGGAACGGCTATTCGCCGAAATATCGTGGAACTTCGGCGATCGGATCCGGTTGGACACCCGAGAACCTTGGATACAGCACATTCGCCGGGAAAGCCTCAGATCACATATTTTAATAGTGGTATATGTGTACTTCATTTCTCTCCTGATATATTTTCGCAGCAAAGCACTCACGAAACTTTTGACACACTTGAAACCATGCGCCTTTCTCCTTAATCTTATCATGGTACTCCTTGCAAGATTTGTCCAGTATATCAGGACATTTATTAATCTTTTCAATAAACAATTCCACATCCAAATCGGCTGCATCCATTGTGGACTGAAGACACTGTTGCTAGGGTTACCAATTCTCCGTCAACGAATGCTGCCTCGCACCATACAGTGATACTGCCGCAATTTTCTAGCCACGTACTCGCTGCGAATTCCTAGCTTCACTGTCGTAGTGCGCTTGGCTCCGCCGATTCACATGTATCGTAAAATATTCGTTGAAATGACGCTGGAAACTCCCGATGATAAACTGCTCGTGTTCATTGAGACTGACAAAAGATTTAGGACCATCGCCAAGCATTCCTCTCTACTCTCTGCTTTTATGATAAATCGTTCTGCGAAGTCGACCTACTCTCGGGCATTATGGAAATATAAAACTCCTCTCCAATCAGATTCACATATGTCGACTATCTTTACTTTTACGATGAGTTATATGAAGCTGTTTTTCTCTTTTCTAAATGTGCCCCAAATTACGACGTTTCCTTGTGCTTAGTGGCAGTTATTTGTACCTAAATGAATGCCCATTAAATAGGAAGATTGTCTAAAAAAGGCAGAAATATGGAATGAACAACGTGGCTGAACACCACAAAGCAAGACAGCAAACTTTTTATTTGCTTACTAGCCAAAACCTGGATTTTCAGCTCTGGTCCAAAGAATGTAAAGAGATGGGACTTGGATAAACTGAAAGAACCAGATGTTCCAGAGTGCTTAAAGAGTGACCATTAGGGAACTAATGACAAGAACAGTGGAAAGGAATACAGTGGAAGAAGAATGGGTAGCTTTGAGAGATGAAATAGTGAAGGCAGCAGAGGATCAGGTAGGTAAAAAGACGAGGGATAGCAGAAATCCTTGGGTAACACAAGCGGTATTAAATTTAATCGATGAAAAGATAAAATATAAAAATTCAATAAATGAAGTAGGTGAAAGGGAATAGAAACGTCTAAAAAATGAGATCGACAGGAAGTACAAAATGGCTAAGCAAGAATAGCTACAGGACAAATGTAAGGATGTAGAAGCATATATCACTAGGGGTAAGTCAGATGCTGCCTACAGGAGAATTAAAGAGGCCTGTATTAATATCAAGAGCTCAAATTGAAAAGCAGTCCTAAGCAAAGAAAGGAAAGCAGAATTGAGGAAGGAGTATATCGAGCGTCTATACAAGGGGATATATTTCAGGGAAATGGAAAAGGAATCAGATGAAGATGCAATAGGAGATATGATACTGCGTGAAGAATTTGACAGAGCACTGAACGACCTAAGTCGATACAAGGCCCCGGAAGTAGACAACATTTCATTACAACTACTGATAGTTTTGGGTGAGCCAGCCATGTCAAAACTCTTCCATTTGGTGAGCAAGATATATGAGACAGGCGAAATACCCTCAGACTTAAAGAAGAATATAATAATTTCAATCCCAAAGAAAGCAGGTGTTGACATGTGTGAAAATTACCGAACTATCAGTTTAATAAGTCACAGTTGTAAAATACTAACACGAATCCTCTACAGAAGAATGGAAAAACTGGTAAAAACCACGTCGGGGAAGATCAGTTTGGATTCCGGAGAAATGTAGGAAAACGCGAGGCAATACTGACCCTACGACTTCTCATAGAAGAAAGGTTAATGAAAGGAAAACAACGTTTATAGCATTTGTAGACTTAGAGTAAGCATTTTAAGATGTTGACTGGAATACGCTCTTTTAAATTCTAAAGGTGGTAAGAGTAAAGTACAGGGAGCGAAAGGCTATTTACAATTTGTACGAAAACCAGGTGGTATTTATAAGAGCCGAGGGGCACGAAAGGGAAGCAGTGGTTGGGAAGGGACTGGGACAGGGTTGTTATTTAATCTGTATATTGGGCAAGCAGTATAGTAAACAAAAGAAAAATTTGGAGTAGGAATTAAAGTCCAGGGAGAAGATATAAAAACTTTGAAGTTTGCAGATGACATTGCAGTTCCGTCAGAGACAACAAAGGATTTGGAAGAGCTGCTGAACGGAATAGACAGTGTCTTGAAAGTAGAATAAAAGATGAACATCAACAAAAGCAAGGCAAGGATAATGGAATGTAGTCTAATTAAATCAGGTGATGTGGAGGGAATTAGATTAGCAAACGCGACACCTAAAGTAGTAGATGAGTATTGCTATTTGGGAAGCAAAGTAACTGATTATGGTCAAAGTAGGGAGCATATAAAATGCAGACTGGTGATGGCAAGAAAAGCGTTTCTGAAGAAGAGAAATTTGTTAACATCGGATATAGATTTAAGTGTCAGGAAGTCACTTCTGAAAGTATTTGTATGGAGTGTAGCCATGTATGGAAGTAAAACATGGACGATAAGCAGTCTAGACAAGAAGAGAATAGAAGCATTTGAAATGTGGTGCTACAAAAGAATATTGAGGATTAGATGGGTGGATGACGTAACTAATGAGGAGCCACTGAATAGTACTGGGGAGATGATAAATTTGTGGCACAACCTGACTAGAAGAAGGAATCGGACATTCTGACTCATCTGGGGATCAACAGTTTAGTACTGGACGGAAGCGCGGGGGGTGAAAATCGTAGAGGGAGACCGAGAGGTGAATACAGTAAGCAGATTCAGAGGGATGTAGATTGCAGTAGTTACATGGAGATGACGAGGCTTGCAGAAGATAGTGCAGCATGGAGAGCTACATCAAATCACTCTTTGAACTGAAGACCACAACAAATACACAGAAGACTCCGCACTTGTTTGACTAATACAAAAATGAATGAAAATAGAAGAAGAAACTCCTAATACATTGTTCAGTTTATTAATGAAGAAGTCGAATCTAGACTAGGAATATCTTCTCTAAAGACTAAATTCGTAACGATAAAGGCTAACACTTGCAATCAGAACAACCGCGCAGCAACAATCTCACATTGTATCCCGCTAGTCCGTAAACAGCATTTTGATGCATATAACGGTATGGAGCGTATTCGTTGTGGATATTTAGCATCAAGACAGTAAAAAACGAGATATCACTCGTGGGAGCACAGGAGGGGAGGGGAGAGCTTACATTGAGACATGTAAGGGTAGAAGCTTTACCCGCTGTTTGTTGGCTTGAATCATGGAGGATAGCTTGCTAGTTACCATCCTGTTTTGATAAACGTGTCTTCGAATTTACCAGAATTAATTTTGGTCCATCAGCTGTAGTCTAGAGACTTACCGCACACTGCTGAAAGCAGTTCCAAGTTTTTTAACATTTTCGTAATTTATATAAGTTCTTTGCAGGCTTGTTAACACCAGTAAATGTAGATGAAGCTGATTATGTAAAATAAGATAGATGACACATTTCAAATTCGATAGTTTCTTGTTAAAATATTACTATTCAGTAGTGGCAATAACAATTTCAGCAGCTGTAGCAGGCAGCCAAATTCACAACTAGCAGACTCAAAGCGTCCCTCTCAGTTCACGAGTAACTGATCAAACTGTTAATTCCTCAGTCTGTATCAACATAGTTCACTACGAAGACATTAAACTTCCTGTATGATCTCACTAGCGGAAAGATGCTAAATAGCGATGTGACTGGTGTCGTGGAACACTTGCATCACTTGACCTCTTGCCCCCGGAAATCGGAAATCACAACACACAAACTTTACAAACTTACGTCGTGCAGACGGAGCTCTTCATAATTTTGGCACTAGCAAGACGATTCCCCCAGTCTCGATACCGAAGACCAGCTTCTACTGGCTTGCTTCGTATTGGCTGCCACTCTCGTCTCTTTCCCCATTATGGCCGCACAGTCTGTGAATAGAATGCTGTCCGCCCCTAGTAGTTGAGTGGTCAGCGCGATGGAATGTCATACCTAACGGCCCGGGTTCGATTCCCGGCTGGGTCGGAGATTTTCTCCGATCAGGGATTGGGTGTTGTGTTGCCCTTATCGTCATCATTTCATCCCCATCGACACGCAAGTCGCCGAAGTGGCGTCAACTCGAAAAACTTGCACCAGGCGAGCGGTCTACCCGACGGGAGGCCCTAGCCACACGGCATTTCCATTTCCAGTGGAATGCTAGTCGGAGGTAGACGCGTAGGACGTTCCATTACGAAAATCGTTAGCTAATGCAATATCCCGAAATCCACAGTAACAAGAGAGTGCCGAGAATACCAAATTTCAGGCTTTCACTTAAAAGACCGAGAGCAGCGGCGTTTGTGTAGAATTTTCAGTGCTAGTAGACAAGTAACACTGCATGAAATGACAGCAGAAATCAAAGTGGAACGTACGATGAACGTATCTCTTAGGACTTTGGGTCGAAATTTGGCGTTAATGGGTTATGGCAGCAGACGAGCGAAGTTAGTGCCTTTGCCAACAGCACGACATCGCCTGCAGCGCCTTTCCTGGGCTCGAGGCCACGTCGGTTAGTCTCTAGACAACTAGGAAACCATGGGCTCGTCAGACGACTCCCGATTTCAGTTGGTAAGAGCGGATGGGAGGGTCCTAGTGTGGCGAAGACCCGACGAAGCCATGGACCCAAATTCTCAACAACACATTATGGAAGATAGTGGTGTCTCCATAATTTTTGGGCTGCGTTTACATGGAATGTACGGGTCGAACAGAACTGATCGTTGACTGTAAATGGTGATGTTCAGCGCTTTGGAGGCCATTTTCAGCTATTCATGGACTTAATGTTCTCAAACAATGGTGGGATTTTTATGGATGGCAATGCTCCATTTCACCGGGCCACAATTGCTACCTATTGGTTTGTTGAACATTCTGAAGGATTCGAGATAATGATTTTGCCACCCAGATCGCTCGGCATGAATTCCATCCTACATTTATGGAACATAATCTAGAGGTCAGCTCGGGTGCAAAATTCTGCATCGGCAATACTTTCGCAATTTATAACGGCTGTAGTGGCAGCACGGCTCAGTATTTCTGCAGGGGCTACGAACGATTTATTGAATCCATGCCACGTCGAGTTTCTGCTCTACGCCGGCCAGGAAGATGTCCGACATGATATTAGGAGTTATCCGATGAGATTTTTCAACTCAATGCAAATGTCTCGACCACTCTAAATTGCGTACTAGAGCACAGTCAGCATATTAATACACCTTTCTGAACTGAAAATATCGCGGTCCCGTTTACGCACAGAGACATCCCGTCCAGCAATATTCCTAAAGGTACTGCCAAAAAACTTTTCTAGGCACGGCTGTGAGCTCGTGGCTTAAAATTCGTTTTCTTTAGGAACAAGGAAGCAAGCTGGACGGGAGAGCACTTTATTAAAAAGACCCGAAAGTCCCTCCTGAGATCTGGCTTCAAAATTTCTACCCTAATATACAAAGATTGATACAGATACCCAGTTAATTTAAAATAGTCGAAACTGTTTCGACACAAGAGTCAGAAAAATGCAGCGAAGATCCAAAAGTTGTAGTCCAGCGGCACTTTAAACCGTATGTTATACATGCTCAAGAGTCTTCTATAGAGGGTGTACACAAATTCGCTCACTTGGACGCAACAGCGGTGTTCCTTGTGTGCTAACAGCACAAAATGTAAGGCGCGATGAGACAGTTTCTGGGGCGTTGCTGCAGTGTATATGCAACGTAGCGCGTCTACGATGCGGGTAGCACCGAGATGTAAGTTAGGTGGTGGTGGTGGTGGTTAGGGTTTAACGTCCCGTCGAAAACGAGGTCATTAGAGACGGAGCGCAAGCTCGGGTTAGGGATGGATTGGGAAGGAAATCGGCCGTGCCCTTTCAAAGGAACCATCCCGGCATTTGCCTGAAACGATTTAGGGAAATCACGGAAAACCTAAATCAGGATGGCCGGAGACGGGATTGAACCGTCGTCCTCCCGAATGCGAGTCCAGTGTGCTAACCACTGCGCCACCTCGCTCGGTGTAAGTAAGGGATTAACGTGACGACGTGAATGCGATAAATCCGGAAACCTGAACTATGGCAAAGTTATTACCAAATATGTCCTAACAAGACTAACGTGCTGTTCTTCCTTTCTTGGTTGGCGGAGGACAAACATCGGTAGACATCGATCGGAGAATGAAGAATGTGTGTGGGGCAGCATGTTTGTCGAAAACCACCGTTATGGAATTTTGTGGCTAGTGCCGAGCTGGTCGCGGTTCGATATAAGTGCCGGTCTATCTGGGAGGTTGGTCTCATCCATTGCGGAGAAGTGGAAGACATCTGAACAGTCGCCGTATAGTCCTGATTTCTCCCCATGCGGTTATCACGCCTTTGGTCGCTTAAGGAGTCCTTCAAGGTTCGACGATTCCTGAGGGGAGAGGATGCCCAGAAGGCGGTTAAGGAAGTCTTCACGCAGTAGGACATGATGGTTTACCAAACGGGTATCTTCAACCTGGTGCATCGGTGGAAAGATTGCTTCAATGCTCACGTGGTTTTTGCCTCATTGGCATACCGATTCTGGGCTGTACGGCCTTCGAACATAAACTTTTTGATCACCGTTTATAAATCTCTCAATAAAATGTCGTGTAGTGAAATTTTTTTGTAGAGAATAGACGTCACAGAAAGGCAATCTGGCAACATTGTGAAATGCTGTAGTGGTGCTTCCCAGCTAGTGCAAAGTGTGCAGTTTTGCGTCAGGATATTCGGATTTGCAGTTCTGGGTGTAATTTTTTTTTTCAAAAATTTTGAGCTGCCCAATAATGTTATAGTGCACTGCTTGTTAACCGATACATATCCTTAAACTACAGCTTTTTTGGTGAATATAACGATTATTCGTCAGACATGTCAGAAAAATTCAGAATCAGTTAAGAATAAATTACTTGTAACTTGAAAAAAATCAATACATAACAATGCGGACATAAAAACATGCTATATTCAGCAACAGTAGCCAGTTTCCTCTCTTGTTTCTTACTTTGGAGGAAGGAGTGTAAATGAAAAAAAGTGCTTCAAATGGCTCTAAGCACTATGGGACTTAACATCTGAGGTCATCAGTCTCCTAGACTTAGAACTACTTAAATCTAACTAACCTAAGGACGTCACACACATCCATGCCCGAGACATGATTCGAGACTGCGTCCGTAGCAGTCGCGTGGTTCCGGACTGAAGCGCCTAGAACCGCTCGACCACAGCGGCCGGCGTAAATGAAGAAAAGGGAAGCAGAGCAGGTTAGGGACTGGAAATCATGAACGACTGTAGTGAATAGAAGACAACAGAGTAAACGTTTAAAGGCCAAATATCTTTTAAAAGTGGAATAATAAAAAGGAATGTACTCTGATTTCTCTTTCAGTATTAAATAACTCCAGGTGTTTTGTATAAAGCTTGGTGCAATTGCTGTACATCCGATATCAAATCACTTAGTCGAAAATTACAAAATAATTACACCTCAAGCCGGAATCTAACTCTCCAAGTCGACAATTCTGAAGCAATACTGTAACCACTACATTAACTGGGCGGACTGAATGAAGATTCTTATTGTACATGTGGTTACAGTGGTGGCACATTGTAGTTATTCGACGTTCATTTTCTACCTAAAATGTGCACGAGGCGAACTTTTCTCACAGACATTTTTGTGCTGTTAGTATAGAACGAATCGCTCTTTGGTGGCGAAGTGGGCGGATTTTTATTCATGCTTTATAACAGAACACAACAACATGTTGACAGTGTCATTGCTCCTGGACAAGCTGGATTAAGAGCTACAGAAATTTGCTGCGAGTAAGTCCTACCTGTAACATCACACAAAACCATCCAGTGCCTTCATGGAACTGTCACCGCTTATTAAACCCTGCGGCCATACGGGCTCATACTGAAGCCAAAGGAAATTATTCCCTGCTTAGAAATTACGGATAATCCATATTTTAGGGTCACCAAGTAATAAAATACTGTTAGTGTTTCTCTGTAAAGAAAAAAGGTAGCCTACTACAAGGAATAGTATTGGCCTCCCTTCTAGTGAAAAACTATATTTGTGACATGTCTGTAACAACCTCAGAGTAACTCTGTTATACTGCTGACATGGCAATAGCCATCCAAAAAACCATCTAGATGAAGAAGAACCCATTCTTACAGCAGATCTGGGAAAGACGAATTAATATTATAAGAAGTGGTAACTGTACCCCAATCTAAGCAAAACATAAATTTTCTCATTTACATCGAAATATGTTAACAGACACATATTGCAGTGCCTGTGTTATTCAGAAATATGATGCAAAGTTCCTTCGGACATGCAAGTATGTACAAAGGAACAGGCACTGCGGCGACTACTGCCGTTACGATATACTTAAAATGTATTCGCAGCTGCGAATATGGACAACCATCAGCTGTACAATGAAATAACGAAATGGTTGACGACATAAGGAAGTTTGGGTCTGGCCGTCAGTCGTGCTCAGATTGCTATATCGTAAGACAACCGCTCGCGATAAGGGCAAAATCCGGGATTGGGTCCCGGTCCATTATATAGCTGATGGTTGTCCATATTAGCAGCTGGGATTACAATTAATGTACAATGCTGAGTGTTCCATTTTTCAGTAACTGCACCGGCGTCACACTTGACTATTAACGCACACTTAAAGGTAACTGAACAAAACTAAAAATATGACGTAGTAAAATAACGAAACACAAAAAATGGTTTTGACTCTTTGAGACAGAAGTTGAACGGCCCTTCCCCTAACTTCTTGCTTTGTCTGAGTTTGTACGTTCTGTTCACATTTACACATCTTAGTTTGGAATAAACCTGATTTCATTTTCCTGAGAAGTTTGTGATCTCTGGTATATCCTTTTGGCTGTTTTCGCCATTTTACATAGCCTGGTCAACTTGAGATGTTTTCACTTTTGCAACTTCACAAAGTGGTTCACCTTATGTACGAAGCAGTCACCCATTATAAAACGGCCAGCAGCATTATGATAATTTTTATACACTGTTCCAATTATATTTTTGTTAGACGTTCCACATGTCGATTAATTTCTTTCATTCCGTTGTTTCGTATCACCGCATATTCAGAGAGCGAGTTACGAAGTCCTTTATTAGTCGTCTGGTAAAGCAGTTAAATCTTTACACAGTATTGCCGAACGCCTTAAATCCGCCAGTATAGATATCAAATCACATATAGCCTTCGGAAACGGATAGAAGCAAACACCAAGATACAGACAATACTGCTCTCATGAAAGAAGCCGCTTGAAATGTCAGCCGTATTAATCATAATTTTTTACTATGATGAAATCCTCATTCATTGAATTATTTGTAGATAACTAGACTTGCTGATTGATGTTGTTGAAAGCACTACTAATACAACAGATAAAGCACTGACTACAAATTTTTTTATTCGATACAGTCACTGAACGGACATATAGCTTAATAGTTACATTGATCAGCTTGAATGTAGCCGCATTCACGCAAGCTGTAAGGTGTCAGTAAAATCCAACACCTTCCATGAAAACCCTGACATGATAAGCAAATCCAGTAGTATGTCACATAGTTCCGAATAAATCGTGACATTAAATTAACCAAACTAATACGACTAACGAGTGAGCAAATGGAATACCACAGACTAACACAAGAATGCCTAAATGCATGTCATACCTTCCCACCGTGAGACAGACGCAGTTCCGAGGGGAGAAACGAGAACAGAAGCCGAGAGCAGAACCGTGTTAAGCTCGAAGGCCCTACAATAAGGGACGGACTGGACACCCACGTCGATAGCTAACCACTAGGACCACCCCAGCTGCAAGTTTTAGCATTAGACTTTTTCGCGTCTTTGTTACGTTAGGACCACCCCCCAGCCCATGTTAAAAGATAGAGCCCTCCAGAAGAACAGTATAGATCTGACGATAACACTAAAGAACCACACCAGCTGCATGTTTTAGCGTGAGACTTTTTCGCGTCTCTGTTACGTTGCAAACTTTAAAAACATTGCCCCACCACGAAAAGTATAACGTTTCTCATTGGATAGACAGAATTTTTGTAGGCGGAGCTTAAGGTTAACATGGAGACCCTGATTGGTCACATGAAAACACAGCCAGATAGTTTTTTTTTTTTAAAAAACTTCGGTAAATTGTAGTAAGGGGAAGTTACGAGAAGAGTTACTTCCGAGACGGCGAGGTGAGCGGAGCTGTGCTGCCTGCCGCCCCCTGACGAACACCGACAAGGAAATGAACGCACGCGATGCCGCATAACAGCGCATAAAGCTTCACTCAGAACTGCAGAAGTCTCATCTGTTACACCCCTTTTTGCGTAATACTAGTGTCGACCGTCAATTAAAGCTCATGGTGTTCACATTTGCCACTTGAAGTAAAAATCTGAAACGCGATGATTTTTCTGTTATATAGCTATTGAGAAGCCACATCAGCCACTGTAATTTACGACAAGTTAGATAAGTAATTAAAGATAATGGAGGGTCACTGTAGACCATTTTGATAGTTTTCTCTTTTGTGAAACTTAATTTAAACCTAGATTATAGATGTGATATGGCATAGGTCATCCTTCGATCCATTGTAGAACTTGGAAACCCATTCAGGGAATATTCGTTCACATTTTTTTGTTGAACGCAGTTGGTTTTTACCATCCTGTATTAAAACATTTCCTTTTATCAATAGTGCAATTTATAAACAATGTTTTGTGAGTAGTATAAAATTTCCAATGGTGAACTTAACTGCTTTTTCGACGTTATTTTACCAGCTAACTAAAAATAGGAAAGCCTTGAACCCCTTCCACTAAATTTAGTTAATACTAAGATTCTTTTACAGGGAGTGCAGTGGAGCTGACGCTGAAATCATTAAGTATTTGGTTATATTATCGCTAGTCTCACTGAACTCTTCTGAATTCTACATGTCATGTGTGGTCTGGCGTCTCCTTACCAGCAACAGGTCCCAGGTTCAAACTAGTCAATTCCCTAAAAAACACGCTCAGAGCGAAAGTGGTAGGGAGACACGATATATAACAAACAGACACCACGCAGAATGTTAGAAAATGGCGACCCTGCCAGGATGGTAAAATACTATGATTGAAGGTCGACCACATGCCTAACTAGGTCAGAAAAATATCCTGTTGAAAAATTTTCGTAGTAAAAATTTTTTTTCTTAAGTTATACATAGTTGAAAACAGTAGCTGCAGCGATAGATAGTAAAAGTATTCAATAGAAAGTGAGTCTGGCAGAGACAATAGCATAATTAAGTTATGAATTTTACAAATTGTTAGAATTAAGTTTTCTCTCCAATGCAAGCGCACAGGTGGCGGATACATCGTTGACAGGTTGGTTCTGACCCAACAAGTAAGTGAATGGATTGTCAAGTCGTGTGTGCAAAAAGTTTATGAAACGTGTGAGATCGTATGAGCGCATGTTGACGCGAAGTAGGGCGCGTGAATTGCTTTTAAAACAGAAAATAAGGGATTCGGAAAGATTAGCAATGGTAGATCAAGACCTTGACCGAATTGAGGTAGAGACCCAGCATGAAAATGGACAGAGAATAGAGGACAGTATAACAGACGACGCAGTATCGCGAGAAATAGGACATATAACGCACCATAACGAGGATAATGTACGCCAAGGCACAGAAAACCTAGGTCAGCATACGACAGAGGAGCAGGAAAGTAGAGAGACAGTCGATGAGGATTCTAACTTGCGTCTTGAATACGTAGAATCCATAGTACAAGTAATCAGAGCTCCCTCACCACAGAGTACAAGGAATGCGAGCAGAAACGTGTCACAGCACAGTTCAATGCAATCGGTTGCGAACCAACACTTGGGCGAAAACACAGAGCGTAGGACGTCGGAAGAAAACGCAATAGGACCCACCAATCTGGCAGAATTATTACAACAAATTACGGAAACCATGACAAGGCAAAATAAAGACATAGCGAACCAAATTCAAATTCAGAATGTAGAAACCACGAGACAAATGAGTGAGATTAAAGAACAAAACAAAAAAAAATCAGTTACACCTAAGTCTCATATTGAAGACGTGGCAAAAGAATCTCGAGAAGTGATAGGAAACTTAATAACAGGTCACAATCAATTGAGAACAGACATTGACAAGGTACAAGCGGACGTACAAACATTGCGTAATGACGTTCAGGACGAGATCAAAACATTACGTAACAACACCCAGGGAGAAGCCAAGAAACTAGAGAAACAGATTAACGAAATTACTAGACAAGCAGCAGATACTGCGCGTGAAGTTGTTAAAAACAGTGTGTTACACAAACGTATCACAAAAGCAGCGCTGAAAAGATATGATAACCGCATAGTCAAAATAGAAGCGCAAACGAAGCGACAATTTCAGAAATTGCAAACAGAGTTGTTGCAAACCATTGAAGAGCGTAGTGAACAGGATCGAACAAGCACAGAGTCTGCAACCACATCCGTATCTGTAACAGCACCGGAAAAACAAGCAATTAACGAAGATATCATGCATTTGCGATTCCAATCACAGGCGGAAAATAACATACGTGACAATGGAAAGCCAGGTCGCGAAGAGTACAGTGCAATGCATTCAGCTACACGTTCACAACCGATGGAAGAAAATTATTGCGTACCACTCCAACGATACTACGCAAGGGTAGGCGAAAGTTACAGTGGACAATATCCAATGGATCTACCACAACCGGAAAGAACGACGGGAGAAATGATCAGAAACAAAAGTGGTGAAGAATCGCAGATTTCATATGGAACTATGACGAAGTACGACAACGATCATGTCCTCACAGTCAGAAAATTTCAACACTTTCGAGAAGGAAACTCATTACATCCACGAACTTTTATTGATCAATTCCGAGTAGGATTGCCAGAACACTGGACGCTAGCACACAAATTAGACTTTATATGTGCACACATGTCAGGAACAGTCGCAGAAACCA
The DNA here is from genome assembly GCF_021461395.2 of Schistocerca americana. NCBI lineage: Eukaryota > Metazoa > Arthropoda > Insecta > Orthoptera > Acrididae > Schistocerca > Schistocerca americana. Next base: position 695,876,952 of record NC_060130.1, read on the forward strand.
TGCAGAATGTTGCAGCGACATGCCGATCGTACGAAGATTTCAGAGAGAAGTTTCTCTCACGATATTGGTCCAGCGAAGCACATAACATAGTGAAGTACGAATTATTACAGAACCCATATTTTGAAAATTCAGGAGAGAAGAGTCCCGTGAAATTTTTCGAATTAATGGCAAAGAAAAATCAATGCTTAGATGTACCATGCATTGACGGAGAGTTGATTAAATTATGCGCGATGAAGCTACCATTGAAATACCAGCAATCATTAGTAGGTCGCGGAGGCAATGACTTTTTTTTGATTAGATTAGATTTACTTTCATTCCAATTGATCCGTAGTGAGGAGGTCCTCCAGGATGTGGAACATGTCAGAAAAACAACAATACATGACAAATATTTACAACTAAAACAAATAAGCTAATGTACCATTCCACAGGTCCCAAGTGGAATGATCGTCATTTTTTAATGAACACTAAGAGTCATTTTACAAATACTATTGCACTGAATTTAAAATAAAAAGTTTTTTATTTATTTATAAGGTAAGAAACATGTAATACAACTACTGTAATACTTATTTACAATGAACACATTACTGCACTGAAATGGTGCAGAAGTTAGATTATACTTACACACTTACACACACACAAGCACACACACACACACACACACACACACACACACACACAAATTTTCAGTGAACACATTACTGCACTGAAATTGTGCAGAAGTTATGTTGTACTTATATACAAATCAGTTGGTTTTCCTAAGAAATTCATCAATGGAGTAGAAGGAGTTGGCCACCAATAAATCCTTTAGGCTTCTCTTAAACTGAATTTCATTGGTTGTTAAGCTTTTTATGGCTGCTGGCAAGTTATTGAAAATGTGTGTTCCTGAATAATGCACACCTTTTTGTACAAGACTAAGTGACTTTAAATCCTTGTGAAGATTATTCTTATTTCTAGTATTGATTCCATGAATTGAGCTGTTGGTTTGAAAAAGTGATATATTTTTAATGACAAATTTCATTAAGGAATAAATATATTGGGAAGCTGTAGTTAGTATCCCTAGTTCCCTAAACAGGCTTCTGCAGGATGTTCTTGAGTTCACACCACATATAATTCTTACTGCATGTTTTTGTGCCCGGAAAACTTTAGCTTGGCTTGATGAATTACCCCAGAAAATAATCCCATATGACATTATGGAATGAAAGTAAGCATAGTATGCCAGCTTTTTCATTTTTATATCCCCTACGTCTGACAAAATTCGCATTGCAAACAGAGATTTGTTAAGACGCTTCAGCAGTTCTGTGGTGTGCTCCTCCCAGTTGAATTTATTATCAAGCTGTAATCCCAAGAATTTAACACCGTCCACTTCTTCTATCTTCTTGTCATCATATGTTAGACATATACTCTTGGGACACCCCTTACAAGTTCTGAACTGCATGTAGTGTGTTTTTTCAAAGTTTAGTGACAAAGAATTGGCTAGGAACCAGTGATTAATGTCCACAAATATTTTATTGGCTGATCTTTCTAAGACTACACTTGATTTGCTATTTATTGCAATGTTTGTATCATCAGCAAACAAAACAAACTTGGCATCTGGTAATGTTACTGATGACAGGTCATTGATATACACAAGAAAAAGTAAGGGCCCCAAAATGGAACCTTGTGGGACCCCACATGTAATTAGTTCCCAGTTGGATGATGCCTGATAGCTTGATACATGTCTCTTTCCTAATAACACCCTTTGTTTCCTGCCAGAGATATAAGATTTGAACCATTTTGCAGCATTTCCTGTTACACTATAATATTCTAGTTTACTTAAAAGGATATTGTGATTTACACAGTCAAATGCCTTTGACAGATCACAAAATATACCAGTTGCCTGCAATTTTTTGTCTAATGAATTAAGTACATTTTCACTGTAAGTGTAGATAGCCTTCTCAACATCAGAACCTTTTAGAAATCCAAACTGTGACTTTGACAGTATGTTATTTGAGATAAGATGGTTATAAAGACGACTGTACATTACTTTTTCGAAAATTTTTGAGAATGCTGGCAACAGTGAAATTGGACGGAAATTTGATGCTATTTCTTTATCTCCCTTCTTAAACAGTGGCTTAACTTCAGCATATTTCAGCCATTCGGGAAATATTCCACTGATAAACGACTGGTTACACAGATAGCTTAATATGTTCCTTAGCTCAGAATCACATTCTTTAATTAACTTTGTTGATATTTCATCATACCCACTAGATGTTTTTGATTTTAAAGATTTTATGATGGACGTTATTTCTGTTGGGGTAGTGAGGGTCAAATTCATATTATGGAAGTTACTTGAAATGTCTGGTCTAAGGTAATCCATAGCAGCATCTACCGAACCTGACAACCCCATCTTTTCAGTAACAGTTATAAAATGTTTGTTAAAAAGTTCTGCAACACTATACACATCTGTCACCAATGCATCATTTACTCTTAATGCTATTTGTTCCTCTTCATGTCTGGTTCTACCGGTCTCCTCCTTCACTATATCCCATATTGTCTTTATTTTGTTATCTGATATGACTATCTTTTCCTTGTAATATATTTGCTTTGACATCCGTATTACAGTCTTTAATATTTTGCAGTATTTCTTATAATGTGCTATAGCATCAACATTGGAAATGTTTCGGATTGACAGATACAGTTTTCTTTTTGTTTTACAAGATACCCCTATTCCTCGAGTAATCCATGGCTTCTTTGTAGACTTTGCTCTAACCTTGGTAAGTTTTGGGGGAAAGCAGTGTTCAAATAAGGTAAGCACTTTATTAGCAAAAATGTTATATTTTTCATTCATGCCATGAGCACTGTAAACATCAGTCCAGTGAATGTCTCTGAGGAGTGTCCTAAAATAATCAATTTTTGGCTTACTGATTACCCTCTTGAGCTCAGATTTAACAGATTTTATATCCTGTTCAGTATTAACATTTAACAGAAGGAACTGCATGTCATGGTCTGAGAGGCCATTGACTATTGGTTTTGTAATATAATTTTGTTCATTTGACTTTTCTATAAAGATATTATCAATGGCTGTTTGTGAGCAAGTGGTTATCCTAGTGGGGAACTTTACTGTGGGAATTAAGTTGAATGATAGTGTTACTAACTCAAATAGGTTCTTATTGGGAGAGTCTTTAAGGAAATCTACATTGAAATCACCAGCAACCACTATTTCTTTGTTTTTGGTTGTTAAATGGGCCAGTACAGCTTCAAGGTGGTTTACAAACAGATTAAAGTTACCTGCAGGTGCTCGATATACACTTAATATTATGAAAGATTTTTTGTGAAAATCTAATTCTGTTGCACATGCTTCCATATGCTGTTCTAGGCAAAATTTATGAATGTCTATGTTCTTAAATTTATGACCGTTCCTGATGAATGTGGCAACTCCTCCTTTCTCCATTTCTGATCTACAAAAATGAGATGCTAACCTAAACCCTGTAACACTTAAAAGTTCTATACCAGTGGTCACATGATGTTCAGAGAGGCAGATTATGTCAGCTGGGTTTGAAGACTCTAATTCATCTATGCAGATAGTTAATTCATTAATTTTATTTCTCAGTCCTCGAATATTTTGATGCAATAAAGATAGCTGACATTTCACATTGACTGACTTAAAATTGGGTGGAGTTAAAATATCTGCTGACAGTTGAAAATTCTTAACCAATGGCTGTTTATGTTGATGTAATAAGCTGGGATTATGTTTTTTGATTTCTTTCTCAAACTGAAGGTTTGTCTCAGTTTTAACCTCTCTTAAAATTTGTTTTCTTTCTGTCCTCCCTACCCTAAAAAAGGGTCTTTTCTGAATCCTATAACCACTGGTATTTTACCACTCATGACAGTGCCTCCCCCCTTTAACTTTCTTGCTATTTCCCCAGCCAATTTACCCTTCCCCTTCCTGTTGAGGTGAAGGCCATGCCTAGTATAATCCCACCTACTGATAGAATCAACATGAACCACACCAATGTGTGACCCCGCACCCGACATGAGCAGCCGTTCCAGCTCCAAATTAACTCTCTTGACAGAAGAGTTCAAATGAGGTCGGTCATGGCGCCCTAGAACAGGTACAAACTCAACACTGGTATGCCTCGATGCTGATGCAATCTTCGCCAGGTCACACTCTACGCTGTACCCAGGATCTCTGTCAATACTGTTACCTGCCCCACCCACTATAACCACGGTGTCTTCCTTAGTGAAATCTTTGCAAAGTGATCCTAAATCCTCTGTCACCTGCTCCAGACCAGCACTAGGTTTAAAAAAATTGGTGACCTGGTATTCTGATCCTAGTTCATCCTGCAAGAGTTGGCCAACACCTCTTCCATGGGAACTACCTAACAACAACACTTTCTTTCTCTTTACTGATTTCCCTACATTCTTACTTTTCAATTTGCTGCTGAAAGTTTGTTGTGCCCTGTCTACACCTGTAACTGCTTGAGGCTCACCAGCTTCTAACTGAAGCAACAGGTCAAATCTATTTTCCACATTCACCATAAAGCTGTCAGACAAAGTTCTAGGCCTGTTCCTCCTGTTGCCTGTTGCCACTTCCCACCTCTCTTTACCCTTCTCCCTCCTTAACCTGTCAAGATCTCCCCTGACCTTGTCTAACTCAGCCTGAAGGGCAGCAATTTTCCCCTCCTGTTCCAGTATCTTCCTATCTCTACTACAAATCCTACAAAACCACTGATGAGTCTCATTTACTTCCCCTATTCCCACGCCACTACAGTCACCCACATGGAAAAAACTACAGCACCCATCACACCAAAGCCCCGACCTAACAATTCTACGGCAAGTCAAGCACTTTTCACTCATGATAAACGTAATAATTGATTAAGAATAAGTCAGTTAAATTACAGATAAACACGAAAATATGGTTACACAAATTTGGCCTATACGCAACTGTGTGTAAACAAAAACAAAAGTGCAAAGTTTCTGAAACAACAAGTTAAACTTTACGCTACTTTCCGGAAATGCTAGTTAAATAATGAAGAGGTACGCTAAGTTAAATTGCTGGAGAGAGCAAGGAACTACTAAACGAAATTCTATAGATTTGCTGCAGCAGAACGTAAACAGAAAATACGACTGTACGGTCTTTTCGCGTTTTCTGCTATATTACGTAAAGAGAAATGAAACCTTTAATGGTACACTTAAACGGCACACTAATACACTTATTTACCACGTAATCAGTACTAATCTATGTGTTTTATAATCTAAAATAACTTATCTTTACGAGAACACCAAACCTCGCGCTAGTCGCTTGGCTGCAGGGCTGCCAACCTCGACGTCGAAGCATTTAAAGGTATTCTAAGGGAACTAGAGTTCATATTTTCGGAAGATGACGCAAGAAAAAGACGAAGCGCACGTGAAAACGAAAGCAAAAAGCAGTGGAATCCACAACACACAGTACGAAGAAACAATAATTACGAACCATGAGATAATTTCGCACCAAGAAACGACAACAGATTTCAACAAAGAACCGGTATGGATTTAGAAGAGAATATGGCAATAACTATAATTCACCCAGGAACAGCAACAACTATTACAGAGGGAATAACGACAGCCGGAACGGATACTGGAGAACCAATATACCGACAAATTATCAACAAAGAAACCACTATCAACAAGCTGAACAAGAAAAGAGAATACAGATAGAAGAGGTGGAGGTAAGACCACTAAACCCCGATAAACGTTCGAATTGACAGCTAAGCGCCCGTGCCAAAGAGAATGACGCACCGACCCAGGACAATTGCAGCACCTTGAACAGAGATGTAAATACCTTATCACGAGAAGAGAAGAAGGAAGAAACAAATCCGCAGGGACCAGATGAAAACGAAGACAAGAAAATAACAATATCGTGTTGGGACGAAATTAACTGGGAGAATACTGACGAGGAAGATGAATTGCCAGAGGCATGCACAATGAATGTAGGAGGAAAGGACGAAGTAATGAGTATTGCAGAGCTATTTGAGATGGAAACCAGGGAAAGCGAGTTCAATGAGGATAATGCGCAGTCGACAGAAGTTGAAAATAAGTTACGAGTGGGCACACAACCCAACGTATATGATGAAGGAAGTTATGAAGCAATAATTAGAGCATTTAGATGCGATTATGTGGGGGTGGCGACGAAGAAGGAGAAGATAGACGAGGATGAGGAAAAAGTAGAGGATGTTGAAGAAGGAAGAAGGAAGAAATAGCGAAGAGGAAATAAAAGAGAGAGAAGTAGCAGTCGAAGCTTATCCTACTGAAAGTTCGATTTTACAAAGGAGATTCCTAAAAAGACTCATGTATGATTCAGTGGAGGATTCGTTGATGCAAGAAGAAGAAAGACAGAACCAACCCTTTCAAATTCAACCAATTGTGAAGGCCACGGTAAAGCATATCCAAGTCAATATTGTAATTGATAGCGGAAGTGAACTGACTGCGACCTCAGAAAATTTATTCATGCATTGTAATACCAATGAGGAATTGCCAGTTCCGAAAACACGTAAGATTAAAGTAAGAGGTCCTATTAGAAACAATGCTGCGGAAGTTACGAGACAAACAAGGTTAACTCTTTCGTGCCGAGGTCAAGAAATCGAAGCCAACATCGTGATTATACCTAAACTAACTGTAGATTTGATTATAGGTGCAGATTTTTTAAATGAGAGACGAGCGATACTAGATATGGGGAAAGGTAGCGTAACATTCGGGAATGTCACACTTCTCTTTGAGCAAAAGCTAAAATTAGAAGAAATACCAGTTATAAACAAACAATTAAGAATAATGCAAGATAAAGAGGATGAAGAATTAGAATAGTATGCACAAAAGGGGGAATCGCCTCAACTCATGTTAGAAGTCCATAAAGAAATAGACGAAAAATTGCAAGAAGTTCAAGGTATTTCGGAACACAGTAAAAGAGAATTAGAGGGTATTTTACGAGATAAAGCAGAGTTATTTTTACCTAAGACTGGCTGTATTAAACACTTTCAGTAAAAGTTTGAAGATTAATTTTATTACTGGTAAATAATCAGCACAATATTTCAAGATTATGTTGCAGATAAGATCGTCAGGACAAAGAAGAATGAAGAGAGAGGAAGGTGGGAAAAAGAAAGTAGTTTCAATAAAAACAAAAACAAAAATAACACCAATTGTACCATAGATTAAGGTGAAGGGATAAAACGTAGATAGTCTAACAGCATGAAATACTAAAATACTATACACCACGTCACTACGCAAAAATAAAAAACGAATTTGAGGTTTGTTGTATAAGTTAAGACTCAAAATATCTTAGAATTGTAACATGGAAAGGGCACCGAAATTTGTAAAGCTTTTAAGAAGGCGTAAAACAATGTAGATACTAGACATATGTTAGATGATTATAAGTAAAACTTTTTGTAAGAACCACTGTAAAAACTCCAGCAAGGACAAGATGCAACGACCCACAAGTTGCAATGCGAGATGTATCAAGAAAGAAAATGACGTAATTAGCAAGACACGATTCCTACAAGGCAGAAACGTCGAGAGAAGGGAAAGGACAGCGAGACCAACAGAAGGCCTTGTAACTGAAGTGGGCCGTAAATCTGCCCGCTAGGCAGAACCCTGCAGAAACACGACAGGGCACCGAACACCAGAAGGGATGGTGCAAGGACTGACAAGCAAACACCGGACTTTCACCGCTCATAAACCCCGGAGTGCCCTGAATGAATGGAGTGAACAAAAAACGGCCCGACGAGAAGACCACTTGGGCAAGCCACCACTGGCAAAAAATATGTGTAAAAGTCACACTACCGCTATTAAACAGCACGTTGATGCACGAAACTGAAGAAAATGTGCACAAAGTAGAAATGACGTGTCCAAACCATTTATCAAACTGTTATTAGGAGGAGAACTTCAAAGTGACTAGTTATCAATAAATATTTCCATATACTGCCCAGAGAAGAACCAAGAAGCAAGTAAGAAGCAGAGAAAAAGCAGGAAGAACAGAAGTTGAAGATTCGCAAGATTGAGACCAAGAAAGAAGATGGGTGAAGAATAGACGACATACCTTCCCAAATCCCTATCATATTGTAAACTAGTCATCTGTGAAGTATTACAACGAAAAACGACTGCTTTCAGCGACACATAACGATGACTTTCACGCATACAAAGCCAGTAAACCACGAGATTCTGCACTCACAGCTCCATTCCATTATGGGACCTCCACAACAGCAACGCACACTTGCAAAGCCAACAAGGAATGACGAACGAAGCTGTACATCAAATACTTGCCCACATCCATCTCTCCCAGGTCCATCACCTTCGTGCAAAAACATTCACCAACCTCATGCTTAAACATTCATAGGATTGTGTGAATGTGTGAAATCAAATTATGTGATGTAGGAATTGTGCAAAAGAAACGTGTGAAAAACTAAATAAGTTAAGCACACCTGACAGCTGATAAACTACAAAATAACAGTCATTGACTATAGACTTAAGTAAAAAAATAGACTATCGATAAAAATAAGTTGGTTGGTTAGTTGTTTTTGGGGAAGGAGACCAGACAGCGTGGTCATCGGTCTCATCGGATTAGGGAAGGATGGGGAAGGAAGTCGGCCGTGCCCCTTCAGAGGAACCATCCCGGCATTTACCTGGAGTGATTTAGGGAAATCACGGAAAACCTAAATCAGGATGGCCGGATGTGGGATTGAACCGTTGTTCTTCCGAATGCGAGTCCAGTGTCTAACCACTGCGCGACCTTGCTCGGTTAAAAATAAGTCATTAGTTCTGAAATGGACAGTGTATAAAGAACAAGTAAGGCATAATAAACACTAAAACTATATGCCACTTATTTTCTCCTCATAAAAATAAAAGAATACCTATATTTTACTTATTTTGTTCTTATAAAAACAAAGATAAAAAATTATCTTGTTGGATGTTTTCCCTTTTTTTTTTACATTTGTACCATTTGTTACGATAATATCTCAATACTTGTGTATGTATATTTCTTTGTCAAAGCAATTCTTGGAAATAATTCTTAATTGTTAGTGTAACAATGTTGAAATGAGTGTCTAGAAAGAAAAAAATTTTACTTGTACATGATATTAAGAAAATGTATTAGGAATAGATTTTACTTAATTACTGCATTTATAAAAAAAATATATTTCTAAGAAAATCGATGTGAAAGACTCCTCACTTTCGATAACAAACTTCTTAAAAAACAAACTTAACACTTAAATAAAGAAAGAAAATAATTAAAAATTAATAATAGCATAAAAACATTATTCTCTTGTCATTTTTGAGAATAATGTGGAAGAATATAAAAATAAAAATTAGTAATACAAACTAGCATAGAACCAGAATAACGTGGATGAGCAGTAAGCAACAAAATTTAGATAACGGAATAATTTTTGACTGGCTTAGACAACGATTCAATCGTTGCCTAACTTCAGTACAAAAATTAAGTTCGAAGGGTGGTGATATGTAAGGTGTCAGGCAAATCCAACACCTTCCATGAAAACCCTGACATGATAAGCAAATCCAGTAGTATGTCACATAGTTCCGAATAAATCGTGACATTAAATTAACCAAAGTAATACGACTAGCGAGTGAGCAAATGGAATACCACAGACTAACACAAGAATGCCTAAATGCATGTCAAACCTTCCCACCGTGAGACAGAGGCAGTTCCGAGGGGAGAAACGAGAACAGAAGCCGAGAGCAGAATCGTGTTAAGCTAGAAGGCCCTACGATACGGGATGGACTGGACACCCGCGTCGCCAGCTAACCACTAGGACCACCCCAGCTGCAAGTTTTAGCATGAGACTTTTTCGCGTCTCTGTTACGTTAGGACCACCCCCCAGCCCATGTTAAAAGATAGAGCCCTCCAGAAGAACAGTATAGATCTGACGATAACACAAAAAGGGCCACACCACCCGCAAGTTTTTAGCGTGAGACTTTTTCGCGTCTCTGTTACGTTGCAAACTTTAAAAACATTGCCCCACCACGAAAAGTATAACGTTTCTCATTGGATAGACAGAATTTTTGTAGGCGGAGCTTAAGGTTAACATGGAGACACTGATTGGTCACATGAAAACACAGCCAGATAGTTTTCTTAAACCAACTTCGGTAAATTGTAGTAAGGAGTAGTTAGGAGAAGAGTTACTTCCGAGACGGCGAGGTGAGCGGAGCTGTTCTGTCGGCCGCCCCCTGACGAACACCGACAAGGTAATGAACGCATGCGATGCCACATAACGGCGCAAAAAGCTTCACTCAGAACTGCAGAAGTCTCATCTGTTACACCCCTTTTTGCGTAATACTAGTGTCGATCGTCAATTAAAGCTCATGGTGTTCACATTCGCCACTTGAAGTAAAAATTTGAAATGCGATGATTTTTCTGTTATATAGCTATCGAGAAGCCACATCAGCCACTGTAATTTACAACAAGTTAGATAAGTAATTAAAGATAATGGAGGGTCACTGTAGACCATTTTGATAGGTTTCTCTTTTGTGAAACTTAATTTAAACCTAGATTATACACTCCTGGAAATAGAAAAAAGAACACATTGACACCGGTGTGTCAGACCCACCATACTTGCTCCGGACACTGCGAGAGGGCTGTACAAGCAATGATCACACGCACGGCACAGCGGACACACCAGGAACCGCGGTGTTGGCCGTCGAATGGCGCTAGCTGCGCAGCATTTGTGCACCGCCGCCGTCAGTGTCAGCCAGTTTGCCGTGGCATACGGAGCTCCATCGCAGTCTTTAACACTGGTAGCATGCCGCGACAGCGTGGACGTGAACCGTATGTGCAGTTGACGGACTATGAGCGAGGGCGTATAGTGGGCATGCGGGAGGCCGGGTGGACGTACCGCCGAATTGCTCAACACGTGGGGCGTGAGGTCTCCACAGTACATCGATGCTGTCACCAGTGGTCGGCGGAAGGTGCACGTGCCCGTCGACCTGGGACCGGACCGCAGCGACGCACGGATGCACGCCAAGACCGTAGGATCCTACGCAGTGCCGTAGGGGACCGCACCGCCACTTCCCCGCAAATTAGGGACACTGTTGCTCCTGGGGTATCGGCGAGGACCATTCGCAACCGTCTCCATGAAGCTGGGCTACGGTCCCGCACACCGTTAGGCCGTCTTCCGCTCACGCCCCAACATCGTGCAGCCCGCCTCCAGTGGTGTCGCGACAGGCGTGAATGGAGGGACGAATGGAGACGTGTCGTCTTCAGCGATGAGAGTCGCTTCTGCCTTGGTGCCAATGATGGTCGTATGCGTGTTTGGCGCCGTGCAGGTGAGCGCCACAATCAGGACTGCATACGACCGAGGCACACAGGGCCAACACCCGGCATCATGGTGTGGGGAGCGATCTCCTACACTGGCCGTACACCACTGGTGATCGTCGAGGGGACACTGAATAAAGCACGGTACATCCAAACCGTCATCGAACACATCGTTCTACCATTCCTAGACCGGCAAGGGAACTTGCTGTTCCAACAGGACAATGCACGTCCGCATGTATCCCGTGCCACCCAACGTGCTCTAGAAGGTGTAAGTTAACTACCCTGGCCAGCAAGATCTCCGGATCTGTCCCCCATTGAGCATGTTTGGGACTGGATGAAGCGTCGTCTCACGCGGTCTGCACGTCCAGCACGAACGCTGGTCCAACTGAGGCGCCAGGTGGAAGTGGCATGGCAAGCCGTTCCACAGGACTACATCCAGCATCTCTACGATCGTCTCCATGGGAGAATAGCAGCCTGCATTGCTGCGAAAGGTGGATATACACTGTACTAGTGCCGACATTGTGCATGCTCTGTTGCCTGTGTCTATGTGCCTGTGGTTCTGTCAGTGTGATCATGTGATGTATCTGACCCCAGGAATGTGTCAATAAAGTTTCCGCTTCCTGGGACAATGAATTCACGGTGTTCTTATTTCAATTTCCAGGAGTGTAGATGTGATATGGCACAGGTCATCCTTCGATCCATTGTAGAACTTCGAAACCCATTCAGGGAATATTCGTTCACATTTTTTTGTTGAACGCAGTTGGTTTTTACCATGCTGTATTATAACATTTCCTTTTATCAAAAGTGTAATTTACAAACAACGTTTTGTGAGTAGAATAAAATTTCCAATGGTGAACTTAACTACTTTTTCGACGTTATTTTACCAGCTAGCTAAAAATAGGAAAGCCTTGAACCCCTTCCACTAAATTTAGTTAGTATTAAGATTCTTTTACAGGGAGTGCAGTGGAGCTGACACTGAAATCATTAAGTATTTGGTTATATCATCGCTAGTCTCAATGGACTCTTCTGAATTCTACATGTCATGTGTGGTCTGGCGTCTCCTTACCAACAACAGGTCCCAGGTTCAAACTAGTCAATTCCCTAGAAAACACACTCAGAGCGTCGTTGCGCGAAAGTGGTAGGGAGACACGATATATAACAAACAGACACCACACAGAATGTTAGAAAGCTGCAGACGGCTAAAAGCGTAACAATACGATACAGGCACATTCCACCATAAGAATGATATTATATCCCTATAGCCTCATTAACTGGCAGCTTTGATGAGATCAAATCTCATTATTAGGTGACATCATACAAGTTTGGGGCTCCATCGAGATTTGGTACTAAATTGCCTGGTCTGTGCAGCTGTGTCATCCTCTTGCACTTTGTCATTCAGCTCTGATAACAACTATACTTTAGATTCAGTACTACTTAATATGTCATGCAAATATTTCTTCCCGGCTGCCTTTTCAAATTCAATCGTTTTTCGTGTTTTATTACGGTACTACTCGTAGTCCACCTTAAGCAGGCTCGATAAATATTGAAATGTAATAACAACAGACCAGATCCTGTACAATTTCCACGTTTTTACAGTGGAATACCCCTTCGTTATGGTGAAGGAGAAATCGACTCTGCTAGTGACCCGCACACATTTACAATACTTTCTACGGTCGCCTTGCTGTGTTTGAAGTTAACGATCCACCTCTTCGATCACCTTCTGTAACAGTTCATTTTGTTTATTGGTTTTGTCGACATTCGCCAGTACGTATCTTTCGCAGATGATTGCTATCATTAACAAGCTAATCCAGTTATTGTATGTTGATCCACCATATATTACAAGGAATTGCGTCGGCCCTTACATCTTGGAAGTAGTGCATATCCTGGTGATGTCGTTGACCTTAATCGCAGTAAAGTTTGTTTCTGAACCGTTGGGAGATCTTCGTCGCGTGCTGACTAATATTTATCACAGTATCATAATTTTGCTTTTATGACAACTTACATTACTTATCTCTAATGGTGAATGTTTCAGTCGACCTTGGCATGTATCAGGTTGCTCTAGGCAAACTGTCTTGGGAAGTTCCAACCGCAGCTGAACGAGTCTCATCACATTAAGTTATGGGTCTTTGATATTCTAATGGTTTCTTGTGTGTACCTAACACTTTGACGAGGGTTCTAAAAAGTACTCTGCAGTGGTCACTTCCGATATTTCTATGAGATTGGCACCTATCCTCTGTGTGCACATACGGTATTTGTCTCATTAGGTATGTCAGTTCCAATGACATGTTTTTCACACGGACATACATCCATTTTATCAGATTCCTCGTAGAGACCTTGATGATATCCTCTTTGAAGTGTGAGGAGCAGCTGTGTCGTTTGTAAAGTAATAGTCTCTTCACTCGTAACCAACGTAAGGTCATATCTATATCGCTAAAATGACTTCCCATTGTAGAAAATTTTCTATTAGCTCTGCTGTTGTCGTTTGACATTCGTGTTTCTGCTGTGCTGTATTTCACTGGGTCTCCCTAGCAACGCTTCTCGGTGGTTGTGTTGTGAAGGGTTACCTAACTGGTGGTGCAGTGTTAGATTTATTATCTATAAAGTTATTTTCATAAGATTATTTTCAGCTTTTGCAGCTTGTGTAATTGTGTACACATCTACGCCGTTGGTTACGTTATCATCATAACTTTTCGTCTCATTTCCATCCGTGATGGCGCCTCTCGATACGAATTTCACTGATGAAAACACTTCTTGGAACTTGTTGTTATCGAGCGAGGTGGCGCAGTGGTTAGTACACTGGAGTCGCTGTCTGCAAGACGTCTGTTCAAAATCGCGTCCGGCCATCCTGATTTAGGTTTTTCGTAATTTCCCTAAATCACTTCAGGCAAATGCCGAGATGATTCCTTTGAAAGGGCACAGCCGATTTCCCTCTTCATCTTTCGCAAATCCGAGTTTGCGCTTCGCCTCTAGTGGCCTCGTTCTCCACGTGACCTTAAACACTGATCTCCTTCTCTGATTATTAAAAGCTTCTCTGTTTCCGTTTCGTCCTCCATGTTGTCCACTTAACACTTCCAAGGATCTAACTTTCCAGTTGCTCGACTCGTATTAGAATCTGATTTTGGAAAGACACACAGTGATAAAACTTAAGTTGGAGATACATCCAGATAATAAATTGAACAAACATCTTTAAGGTCATATCGTTAATGGTAGCTGCCTCCACTAGGTATCTGTTACCTATTAGATACTATGCAAGTAACGATGGAAAGCGTTTCAGTTAATTTTTGGTTCCGAAGTTCGGCAAGCTGTGGCCTCCATGCAGCATTGCAGTTTTGTAATTTAAGTCCATTGCCCCGAATAACCTTATAATGCTATCATCAATGTCTGAAGTTGTCATACACAGCCTGCCCGTGCCATAATACCCTCTAAAATAATTTTGTAGGTTATGCACACTTCATATTTCCTGTTCCAGTTTCTGTGTAGTATCTTACAAGAGATGCATGCAATTATTTTAGTCAAGTGCATTTTCACAAATCTCGTGATAGTTACAGCTAGTAAGATGAGTGCCAACACACATAGGCCTTTACTTGATCTGTTCACTCCTCGGAGCTCTCACGTTCTGTATCCCCAACGGTATCAGATTGTTCATGTTCAAAATGGTTCAAATGGCTCTAAGCACTATGGGACTCTGAGGTCATCAGTCCCCTAGAACTTAGAACTACTTAAACCTAACTAACCTAAGAACGTCACACACATCCATCCCCGATGCAGGATTCGAACCTGCGACCGTCGCAGTCACGCGGCTCCGAACTGAAGCGCCTAGAACCTTTCGTCCACCGGGGCCGGCATTGTTCATGTTCCTGGAACTTAATTTACTACTTAGATACAACTACTACAAAGGCAGAACAAATACTCTTCTGGCCTCTAAAGAATAGTTCGTGATAACAATACACAGTCTGATACTTTTACATTTCCAGACATTTTGTTGTGTCAGATGAGCCCTGATAATTCCATTCAGATCCAATATGACTTTTGTCTAACTTGTTCGGGTAATATTGTGAGTTAATTTCTGCATGATTTTTTTTTAATTTCCACCTTCACTGATAACCAACGTTTCCAGTTTAGTTTAGATAAAAATTTTTGTTTACATTACAACCACTTACGCTACATAATCTACTTCTTAGAACATAGAAAGATTGACGTGATTACAAAAATGAGTTCTATTAGAAACAAGTCTGTAGCGTGCTATCCTACAAGAGACCTAAATCATAAGTGGAAAAGAACATTCGTTGCAATACTCTGATGTAAATAGTTATAAACAGTATCAGACCCTTTAAATTGGTTCAAATGGCTCTAAGCACTATGTGACTTAACATCTAAGGTCATCAACCCCCTAGGCTTAGGACTACTTAAACCTAACAAACCTAATAACATCACACACATCCATGCCCGATGCAGGATTCGAACCTGCGACCGTAGCAGCAGCACGGTTCCGGACTGAAGCGCCTAGAACCGTTCGGCCACACAGGCCGGCTCAGACCCTTTAAATGACATTAACGTGCACGGCCTCCTCGTTTCCTCTGCAACACATCCCAAATGTAGCGTCGACTAAAATTTCTGAAATATTAGGTCCTGACAGAATACAACACTTTTAACAACATTCTCATCCGAGCATCTTCGATATTTAATCAGAGTCTTTATATGTAGTAACAGTTTCTGAGTACACGGTGAATATTCGTACTCTGCTCAAGTGTTGCGACTATTTATCAGTCAAGATAAATGAGAATTAGTGGATATGGAAGTGAATGATCACGACTAGATTGCTCTATGTGTGTCTCAACAAGCCGTAACTACTGCTTCGCTACATTCTGTTCCCCCTAACTTAGCCGCTGTAACTTAAAACCTGCCTTCTATGAAATATTATAGTTACCTTTATATCATTTTCATTTCATAATTTTATAGAAAGTCAATTCTAGTTGCGGCAATTTTATGTGCAATACTGACACAAAAAGTAGAAGATTCATTAAGTGTTATACTCAGGTCTTCCTATGAGGAACCCAGCAAGTCACGATTAAACGAGAGCCGAAACCGACTTTTGGGAGCGGCTCTGGTGACCCAGTTCGTCTCTTTCAAAGGCAGTTGTCATCTGCATTTGCTATTCTGTCTGATGTCTGCCGGACGACAGGATTACTGGTGTCGAGTTCTCCCGCGCTTGTTAGAAGAAAGGAAATTTTCCTCTTGAACTTCCTCTTGAACGTATGAGTCTTGTAAATGTACCAGCCGTAAATGTCTGCTATAAAACTCATTTCTATGACTGCGTTACAGCAGTCAAACAAATGCTGTAGAGAGCAAAATTTTCACCATCTCATAAGCTGCCTACATAATGGGAAGGTCAGCCCCTTCTCACAGAAATCTTACGATTAATGATAACTTTTATGTCCTTTTCGTTCTTGCTTTCCTCCAGTCAAAACAGATGTCCAAAAATCTGTTGTTTTAATTTTTTATTTTTCTCGAACATCGGAAATGAGAAAATGTGTCTCCTTACAACCATTCTGAGTGTTTTATACTGAAACAGCTGAAGCATTTGGTACGTAAATCCAGAAAATGTAATACCCTCTATGCTTGAAATGATTAGCACGCTTTACGACAGAGTTCAGTAACGGCGATTGGGATCATTTGAAGCTGTATCAACTTCAACACAGACCTTATGGCGCCCGTTAGCTCAGCATTTTCTAATACATTTTGATGGCTTGAAGAAGCGTAATTGTGGACATAGGCCTCAGTTGAACGAAGATATCTGTTCATCTGGACAAAAATTTCATACCAACGCCCGTCAATATATTTTTACAACATTGACATTTCCTCACCAAATGGAACAAACGACAAAACAGTTGCTGTTATTACCTCTGAGGCACCTATCGTGTAATGAGACTTCATGACTACAGACGTTTCTATTTAGTGACCTTAAATGTAGCTTACTAATATCACTATCAGATCACATGCGTAACTGACGTCCTAAATAAATTGAGTCCTTGTTGATAGCGGAAAAATGTCAAGTACTGTTAGGCAGAAAATCTGATATGATTCATTACCTTCCGAGCAATTTCGTTGAACTTCAGCGGTTGTATCTGCCAGATCCTCTGCTTCTTGAAACAGTCTGTAAGAGAAATGAGAGACACTAAGTATAGAAACTGAAGAAAATTTAATTTCCATTTAATTTTGTCTTATTTCCTTACAAATAACACGTGTCTTCATTACGGGTATAAAATATAAATTTGTCAGTATCAAGGTTCTCCTCAGACAACTTTTACCCTGTGATGATATCTGCTACCCCATGTACAGAATTATGGCCCTAGTGTGCCGGGTGCGACTAAACTTATCAGAGCTAACCTTAGAACTATGGACCAATGAATGCAACAAACATTTCTCTTTGTCCTGATGAAACTCTAAAACGGTTCAAATGGCTCTAAGCACTATGGGACTGAGGTCATCAGTCCCCTAGACTTAGAACTACTTAAACCAAACTAACCTAAGGACATCACACACATCCATGCCCGAGGCAGGATTCGACCCTGCGATCGTAGCAGCAGCGCAGTTCCGAACTGAAGCGCCTAGAACCGCTCGGCTACAGCGGCCGGCGATGAAACTCTGCTCCTGTGGATTGCAGAATGTGCATCAGAAGCATATTCCACAATTTTTCTGTGAATAACGTAGTGAAAAAGATATCTAGACCAAATACAAAGCGAATTTTGTGTAACACATATCTGTTACGTGGGTGGCTAATTTCACGGCAATTTATCTAGGGCTCTAATTCTGAGTGAAAAAATACTCATTTCATATGTAGATCTAACTGAAAATCAACAAAACGAATGTTTCACGCTCTTATCCTTTCCACAGATTTAATAATTATTTCGTTAACGACGTCATTTGATTCAAGGTCCATTAAAATTTTGAAGAAAAATGAATCTGTAATAATCGGCTATCATTTTTAATAGGCCCTTTCTTTCCAACTGAATTTATGTCAGACAGCGATAGTAAAAACGGATCAGAATTTCAGGAAGATCCGTCCCTATCAGAGTGATATATTTTTGCACATAGTATGACTTTCATAAGCTAATCTTTTAATGACGAGTCAAAGACATTAATTCTTCAGTTAAGTTCCATAAGAAGTGTAGTTACTAGTGATTCAGTGGAAGTCAGTCACGACAAAATCCGTAAGTGAAATTCTTGTCACAAGAAATACGTTAAATGCACATACAAGAAGAATGGGCAATGTACATTTACACATGTGACTGATATACTGAACAGCAGTAAGCTAGGAAGCGGCCGTTATAACCTAAAGTACTTCATGCCCTGAGGAAGAAGATGCACTCATAAAGTGATCTGTCGCGATAAGTCAGCAATTAAGGAACACACAATATTTCAGATTTTAGAGAAATGAAAGCCAAAACAGAGCAGTGGTTGAATGAACTTAAGGGCCTCACAAATTTCTATGTACTCAAATATCTATAGAACCATACAACAGCAAAATTAAGTCATTCTGTGATACAGAACGTATTTGCATTTCTTATATAAAGAAGAACCTCAAATTATTGGACAACACATCTGAAACAGTGTATGTTCTTTGGTGTTCTACTGTATATAGAAAAACAGCAATGCAAGGTAGATAAAACACATTGAAGACAATACATTGAAGAGCCAAACAAACAGGTACACCTGCCTAATATCGTGCAGGGGCCCCGCGAGCACGCAGAAGTGCCGCAACACGAGGCGGCATGGGCTTCACTGATATCTGAAGTAGCGCTGGAGGTAACTGACACCATGAAATCTGCAGGACTTTCCATAAATCAGTAAGAGTACGAGGGGATAGAGATCTCTTCTGAACAGACAGAGATCTCTTCTTCCAGGATCATTTTCTGCCCGCAGCGATGTCGGAGACTTGACGTTTTGCCGGATTCCTGATATTCACGGTTGTTGTGTACATAGTTCCGCATAGTCAGCGCGTACACAACTTTCCCAATAGAGCGCGCCCCACTAAGCACAACAGCGCAGGCGCAGCGCTCGTCTGTCTCTGCACTACGAGATGGCGCTGCCTTAGAGACGGACCAAATTCCGCCCCGCCAATCCACGTATTAATATGTAACACAGCCAATGAGATTGCTGCTAACATAGAACCTTTTCTCCTTGCGGATCACACTCGCGCAGTGATACCTGAATTCGCGAGGTATTATAACGAGTGTACTGACCTCCGATTACTCAGTCTGCATTAGTCTGTACCAGTCTACATTAGTCTGTACCAGTCTATAGTCAAGTTTCAGTCTGTGCCTAATAAGATTACCATATTCCTATACACAGCCATGAAGATAAATGTATAGACACTTTGTCAAGTATCAAAGATATGTGATAATAACATTAACATACCAAGACCACACGAACTTCAGATTGTCAATTGTAAACAGCATCCAGAATCAAGTTACGTAATATCAATGAGTTTTATTATTTTAATAAATGTGTGTGAAAATTAATCAAGTTCTGCTTAAAGTTGGTCACCATCAAACTGCTACTCTAAGCATGCAAGTGGCATTTCTATCGTCTAACCTAATGGCAGTAGATAAACACGCCACAATAAGACCACGAGACATATTGCTAACACTCGCCTACTTCGTTAGAGCGACAAGTGAAATAATCTGTATAACAACTAAGACAGACCCTTGTTGTCTTATACAGGCGCCGCATTACACCTGTTTGCATATTTCTGTATTCGAATACGCTTGCCTATACCAGTTTATTTGGCGCTTCAGTGTATATATCCATCTATATCATACACCCATGTTATGTAGGAATGAGAATTCTGTAAAAATTGCCGTTGGGGCAAACTGGCAACAAACTTTTACACTTTGGCCAGTAGCACTAGGTCTGTCACCCTGAACATATGCTGAAATCTTGATGCTTGTACAGAAACACTGTCCTTCTGCGAAATTATCATACATTGGTGTGATACTTAATGATGTTTCCAGGACATGAAAAAATGAAAATGTTAAATATACTGTAACACTGGTAATTTGAATGGATTTTGTTAATAATTTTGCTGAATACTGATCACAAATTTCAAGTAAATGAGGCGAGAAAGAAATTTGTAATTATTTGATGCTTTTCAAATAGTGTAGATATTAGGTGATACTTGAAGTTTTCGAAATGGCTGATTGTATACATGAACATGATGTGAAAACAGAGACCTAGGTGGTGTGAAAATGCTATCTCTATGGACTAGAAGCTGTGAGACACTTGTGAAACGTAATGGAAACACAGGACAACGAGTAGGTTAAGTGTCGAATGTAAAAATGAGGGAAGAGCAAGGAGCGTCAGTCTTGTAAAACTTCGGGAAAGCAAAAGAAATATGAATTATAATGCACATTGTGAGTACTACCGATAATAATGTCGGAGGAAGAGAACAAAGATTTTGCTACCACTACTTACCTACCGTATTACAAAAGTATTAGATTACATTCCATGTTGTTGGTATGATATTTTACCGTAACAATTTCAGAACCTTACATATCAAGCTATAATAACCATACCTCACAACTGACTTTTATAAGCAGCACTTCAAAAAATCAGATCTACAACCTGGGATGTAATAAAATACTTGTGTAATGAAAATAATCTCTCCTTGGGACTCAGACCTGATAACTAGGATATTAAGCGGAAATATTGAGACACCTGTGTAAGTGCAGAAATGCTGAAACTACAAGAAATTCCCAACCAAGGTAATGTCAGATGGGGCAGTGGGAATTCTCCGGTGCTGGGTGCGAGGCGAGTTGAATAATAAGCCTTCACTAGTTTCATTCATGATTTCGGAATAAACCACCAGGCATCCGGTTTCCCCTTACTCACCGAGACCTCCACCCAATTACACAAACACACACACACATGCACACACACACACACACACACACACACACACACACACACACACACAGAGCTTAAATCAGATGCATCAAGGAATGGTGACAACTCATGTTGTGCAGAAGGACAAGCTAGTCATTTTTCAAGAGAAAATCGCTGTCTGGAAATGTATAATTTCACCATAATGAAACTGTGAGTTTTGTAAATGATGGTATTACAGTATCTTCGGATAATGTTCGGATTTAATTATGCAACCTATTAGCCATTGCGGACACACGGAATGCACATTGAGAACACACAGAATGTTGAGCAGGTTGAGAAACACAGTTGATAAGATGAAATACACGTCCAGGAATCTATGATACAGGCACCATAGGGAATCGAAATTAGTCAACGGTTCAGACTCACTGCTGGGGCTGAGTCCTATATTTCGTTAACAAACGAAACAACAGTCATGCCCTGTACAGTACATTTGAACAGAATTTTGAATTCCTACTTGATTACAGAGTGTACATCAGCAGTGTAGACAGGTTCATATAGCGAAATAAATGTGGTTGTACGTTCAGTGTTCCATTTTCACAGTGGGTTTGTGCGTTGGGGCATTCTCTGATGTAACAACAGTATTGTGCACCATAATCTTCGTCGTATTCCGCAAAAAGATAGTCAAGATGTAAAAGATCTGGCAACCTAGGCGACCACATGTAGGGAAGCAGCATACTCACGCCTTATAAAATTCACATCAGGCTTTCCATTGTGTGCCAGCCTAGTCCGCTGTAACTAGCTCTGACGTCATAAATGTTGCGCAATACATTAAAAATCAAGTAAATAACCTGAAACGTTTCTAGCATGTCAGGAGTAATACTAAATCAATATGTGTTGAATATTAGTTCAATAACTTTAACCATTTTCGAAATTTGGATGTTTTTCTGTAAAAATCATTGGCGCAACAGAAAAGAGCTAGAAACTTAAAAATTTATATTTAGATTCCTTTTGCATAACAATTTAGTAGAAACAGTATTCTGGATCGCACAACTTAAAATTTTAGTTGAAATTGATGATTTTCTGGTTTTTGTCTTAGAAATTAAGGAAGCAAGATCGATTAAGTAGGCGAATAAATAAAGCTAGGATGTTTAAATTTAAGTAGAAGGGAGATCCGCTATAATCATAAAGATGTGAGAAGTTTCAACTGAATAACTATAAAACTATAGCGATAGCGTATCTCCAAAGGGCAAGTTCAGAGCTCGTCTACTGCGTGTAGTGTAATTAAATTAATTCTCTCGCCCAAAATATTTGACTTAGCCACATCAGACTTTTATTATGATTACTTACCTTTGTGCTGATTGCTCATTTAAATTGAGGTCTTCATCAGCCATCAGCAAAGGAAGCAATGATATATTCAATAACTTAAAGTGGTGCATTACTAACCCAGCGGCTAGTCGGGAGAGCGGATTTGATCAGGTGTTCCCTTAGCCGTCCGCACGGTGGCGTTATATGTAAGAATGCTGCGTGAGAGAGGAAGGCCTCAGTTCTCTCCACACGCTGATTAGCGCACCACCTGTGCCGGGAGTCGAATCGCGTCGGTATCATTGCTATAAACAGCCTCGGATGCCGTAATAAGTTACTTGGGATAACCATGAAATCGTTGTCGAGTGAAGTGTTAATTCTGGGATGACTTTAATGATCTATCTTCAGTTTGCGTATGTCGTATTTTCACATGCCGCCACGGGACAGACATTCTACCATTATTTAGCATGGTGTTTGATGAACATTATCATCAAATTATGGCGAGCATTCACTTAAATATTTAATTTGAACAGTTATAGTTGTACCAGCGCATTAGACTCTGAACTGCTCTGGTAGTTGGATTGTGTGGATTCTTTTTGGTCTGTGACTTTCAGAATATAGTGAATATTTAGAGAGAATCGTTTTTGATTATGAATCCCAGACAATCCTCTAATTCCTCAGAGCTATAAGCTGTAGCTATAAATGTATTTCTCAGATGAAGTAGGCATTAGGGATTCTAATTACAGGTTTCACGTTTTGCTAATCACTTTCTGTTTGCCAATATTGTAGTCAGAGAGCCAGTGTTGAGAACGGCAAACAACAGCATTAAATGAATAATAGGAACATCTAATAACAAAAATATCCACCTGCCGCCCCACATATGCTGCATCGGCCGGGAAAGAAACTGAGTAAAGGTGAAAGTGACTTTAAATATTCGGATTCGAGAGTGAAATGCGACATTCAACTGAGTAATAGAACAGTGATAGTGTTACGTGTGCATGTGGACGACGGAATTGGATTAACAACGCATCTGGATTGACGGAGCTGGCACTGAGTCTAGCGGCGCTGCCGGCATCGCAAGAAGCCAGTTTCGCCTCACCGCAGTTGTCTGCCGGAGCAGCCGGTGCCACGCCTGCAGTTGCGGGCCACGCAAACACACAGCAGCCGTCGAATTGCCGTCTGCAGTTCAACGCGCCGCGTCGCGTCAGTAATCCTGGTACGCCGCGCCGGCAACGCCATACGTCGTGCAGAAGGAACTAAGTTAAGTGAAAAGCTGTTAAAATTTTTACTAACCAGCACTAAAAGACTGTCGGCGATGGAACCGCCAGCAGAAACTGAGGTTAAATTTAAATCAGAACCTATGTCTGTTGAGGGAACTGTAAATCCAGGCAATGGTTCAAGTGTAAATATGCATGAAAATAGTAATGTTAAAGTGAAATATGAAGTATTGTCTCCTGACAGTAGTGTGAAAAGGGGCTATGATTCAATAATAGAGACACCTGTAGTAAAGCAGAAATCAGAAATTGTTAATTTATTGGATGATAGTTTGTCTGATGAGTTAAAAACGAAACAGTCATCAGAGGCGGTAGAGTTTAAAAAGGATAAGTTAGATATGACTGATCGATCAGAAGTTTAATTTAGTTTTGATGATTCTGGTGTTGGAGCTAGTTTTTCGTCACCTGAGTGTGATAAAAAGCCAGCTAGTGAGCAAACCAAAGATACTGGGGCTATTGATTTAAATGTAATATTACAAGCAATAGCTGCCAGTAATGCAAAAATGTCAGCCAGTAATGCTAAAATGACAGCTGAATTAAAGTCTGAAATAACTGAGGTCAAAAGCAGTAATGCTGAATTAAAGTATGAGATTGTGGCCAGCCAAACTACTTTTATTAAACGATTGGAGGTAATGGACGGACAATACCTTCAAGGCTTGTTGCAACAAGTTGAAAGAAGATCTGGACAGTTTGGATTATAACATTGTTTACAGTCATGAGGATATTAAGAAAAAGGTTGCTCAACAATTTTCTGAAAGGTATAAAACAGTAAAATCCGAAGTTGCTGAGGTTCGCAGAGACTTCCAAATGGAAGATGCGAAGCTGGAGCACAAGTTAACAGAAAAGATCGAGGCGGAATCTGGACTGTGCTCAGATAGGTTTAAAGATGTTAATATAAAAGTGAACATACGTCAAGCAGAAGTAGACGCAATCAAAACTGATACTACTCATATTGTGCAAAGAGTAGATAATGTTGAAATGAGAGTAGAAAATATTAGTACTAACATTGCTAACATTGAGAGTAAAGTAGCTTCAGTAACTTCTGGTAATGGTAGTATGCAACAAGTTGTAGCTGCAAACGCCGCTTTTATCGGGTGTCGGCAGTTCTTGCGGTTCGATCCAGATAAAAATATCCACCCGCTAGATTTCTGGAACGATTTTGAAGATGTGATTCCACCAACTCGGTCTGAACGAGAGAAAATCTCATTTATTAGAAGCCATTTAGCAGGTGACGACATTCGTTGGTCAGCTGATGTTATGTTGAACTGTAAACCATTAGCGGAATTTAAAACAGCTTTCATTAATGAGTATTGGTCTAGCAATAAGGAAAATGAAGTGTTGAGAGAATTTTGGAGTGGTAAACGCTTCAATGCAGGCAAGGAATCTATTAAAGAGTTTGCTAGGTCATGGATTTCACGTTTGTCACATTTGGCGGAAAAGCTGAAACCTGAAATGATAATACTAGGTCTTGAAGCCAAACTGCCATGGTATTGGCAAACTACTATTTGGAACGTGTAGAGCGTGTTGCTGCCAATGATGAGTAAGCACGTAATGACAGAAATGGTAATAACACTAGTAGTAATTTTAAGAACGAGCAGAATGGCAATGTAAACATCAGAACAGTAGGTGTTTGCCATCCTAAGAGAGTTAGGAATTGGAGAAATAATTATCAGAACCAACAATGGCATCCAAATGATAGTAATTTTGTTCCGAACAAAATTATGCAGGTAAACAACAGTGCGGAAAGCAATGCTGTGCCAGTTAACTATAATGGAAATAAAGGAAACAATATTAGGCCGAAGCAGGAAAACTAGTTCTCGTCTATGAGGACACTGGCGCTCACCAGGCGGTTACTTTTCCTAAGCCAGTAATTACAGTAATTGGTAAGACAGATCAGAATACTCAGACTGAACATGTGGATGAGGGGTCCGTAGCATCTAAGGATACAGCAGAAATATTAGATCACTCACAGTATTTGATAGATACCGTGTTAGAGACGCTTTATAAGTGGGAAGAGAAGGAGAAGGCGCAGCAGTGTAATGGTAGGGAAGAGCTACAAAATACTGAATTGTCAGGTGAAGAAGCAGAAGAAATTCATGCTTATATTTACGATGAGGATGATGTTCTCTTATCTAAAGTGCCTGTGAAGGATGTTGATACTGTACTAATAGATTTAGGACAGGAGGTAAATGAGAATGTAGAGGATAGCCTGTTGGGGGTCGATGAACCCAGTAGCTGTGACCAGTTGTCACTTGAGAAGGAACCCGACGATAATAGTGAAAGTGGTTTAGCTGTAACTAGTGTTATGCCCGATCTGGAGGCGCAGAATCGCTCAGACTACAGTAATTTGGGTCATGTTCAGCAAAATAAATGTAATGAAGTCGTGCGGTGTTTCAATTTGAAATTAATAGACCGACTGGAAAAGGCAGCTGAAAATGTAATTCAGGAAACCCCTACACACTTTGACCTAAATGTAATAAAGACAGATGTCGATCACCTAAGTTGGAGACAAATCCAAAAGGAACTATTGGATGGGTTTGAGGAACCACCTGTACAAACTAGAATAAGCCACCCTATAATAATAGTGAATATGTTGGGTATCAATGTACGTTGTCTCTTAGACAGTGGAAGTGAGGTGAGTGCGATATCTCAGTCCTTCTTTGATGGATTACCTGGTAAAGACAAGCTTACAATAATGAGGGTATCAGGACTAAGAATAATTCGTGCTTTTGGCAAGGTGTCAAAAACGGTAAAACAAAAAGCTTTGCTGCCCTTTAACACTAATGGTAATTTAATTGATCATCCATGCATAATTGTATATAATATCAGTATTGAGGTTTTAATTGGCATAGATTTCTTCTCGAAATATCAGAGTGTTGTTGACTTTCAAAGAAGCCAGTTAAGAATGGAGTAATTACGGTACGTTTTATTGGTAAACATGTAGTAACTAATGATGAAACTTGGGAGCTGCCCATACGAGTTCTGAAAAATAGGAGATATTGGGACGAAGGTGTTAATCTTAGTAAAAGTAAGATATCCACAGACGAAAAGAAGTTAAGGGCTAGGGCAAATATAAGGAAAAGAGCATTGAAAAGGAAGAAGCGTCATGACGCAAAAGCTGTACCCACCAGTTTTGAAATAGGTCAGTTAGTCCTTGTCAAAGCCAAGGAAAAATCAAAGACAATAAATACAGAAACAAAGAAATTCATGTTCGTATACCAAGGACCTTTCAGGATCATAGGAAAACCACATGCCAATGCGTATAGGCTAGAGTACCCTCAGAGTAAAAAGCTATTCGGTCTCAGGAACGTGGTCGACCTAAAGAAGTTCATAGGTCGTGAATGAATTCTGTAGGGAGGAGGTGGTAATGTAACCTCTACACAGTGTGGCAGCTGTTCAATCCCAGCTGTGTGAGATCTTCTGTCACATTTCAGATCTCACTCATTCTTCATCTTTCCTATCCACCAAAATTTCGGCTCTTACTCTCAAATAGTAAAATCTTCCGGTATGACTATCAAGCCAGCATTAAGCTAATGAATTCTGTAGGGAGGAGGTTGTTCTGTAACCTCTACACAGTGTGGCAGCTGTGCAATCCCACCTGTGTGAGATCATCTTTCCTTTTCAGGTCTCACTCATTCTTCATCTTTTCTATACATCTAAAATGTCGACCTCTTCTTTCCAACACATTAAATTTTCCGTTATGGTTATCAAGCCAATAATAAACTAATGAATTCTGTAAGGAGGAAGTTGTTCTGTAACCTCTACACAGTGTGGCAGCTGTGCAGTCCCAGCTGTGTGAGATCTTCTTTCCCATTTCAGACCTCACTCACTCTTCATCTTTTTTATCCACCTAAAATTTCGACCTCTTCTTTCCAACACATTAAATTTTCCGTTATGGTTATCAAGCCAAAAATTAACTAATGAATTCTGTAGGGAGGAGGTTGTTCTGTAACCTCTACACAGTGTGGCAGCTGTGCAGTCCCAGCTGTGTGAGATCTTCTTTCCCAATTCAGATCTCACTCACTCTTCACCTTTTTTATCCACCTACAATTTCGACCTCTTCTTTCCAACACATTAAATTTTCCGTTATTGTTATCAAGCCAATAATAAACTAATGAATTCTGTACGGAGGAGGTTGTTCTGTAACCTCTACACAGTGTGGCAGCTGTGCAGTCCCAGCTGTGTGAGATCTTCTTTCCTTTTCAGGTCTCACTCATTCTTCATCTTTCCTATCCACCAAAATTTCGACCTATTCTTTCCAACACATTTAATTCTCCGTTATAGTTATCAAGCCAACAATAAACTAATGAATTCTGTAGGGAGGAGGTTGTTCTGTAACCTCTACACAGTGTGGCAGCTGTGCAGTCCCAGCTGTGTGAGATCTTCTATCCTTTTCAGGTCTCACTCATTCATCATCTTTCCTATCCACCAAAGTTTCGACTCCTTCTTTGCAATACAAAAATTTTCCGTCATGGCTATCAAGCCATGAGTTCTGTAACCATTCTATCCACCGATTAGTGAAGAAAATACCTATTTTGACAAACCTAACAGTGACATTAACATCGGGGAAGTATGATGTAATTAAGATACAAAGGTATTTGAGTAAGAACTATGTATAGAACCCTGGTAATATTATAAGTACAAAGTTGTTGTTTTATTGGAAATGGTCCATCAACAGTAATTTAAAAAGATATGCAAATTCGTGTACAAGCAGGATCTGAAGTGGCAGTGAAACCTATTGTATGCTGTAGAGCTAACTAATAAATAGTAAGAGAGAGTGCTTAGTGTAATGAAAAATAGACAGACAAGTTATAAGAATGAACTCACCTTGTGTAGCAAGGAATGGCAGTGTAATAGAATTGAACAGTGTCTGTGGTTGAGACGTGAAGGACACGTCCTTGAAATATTTATAAGGTTGGAGCTGGCCGTTATTTGGTGTAGTGTGTGACAGGACACACCTACACGTACTGAGGTTATGAGTTGGAGGCGTGAATGCGACCATAGGTACCCTTATGTTAGATGAGACAGAGTAGCTCATGGTGTCCTATAGGTTTACAGAATTTAGCATTACGCTCGTACATAATTACTTAATGCACTTTAGTGGTAGGTCTAGACTACCTGTCGTTTCAGCGTCCGATCGAGTGGAAATGGATTGCCACGTGAGCAAACTGATCAGCTACAATACACTATAGATATGAAATAAATGTGCTATCCTATGCGTTAAATGTTAATAGAGTGAGTGTTAAATAAGTACATACACTAGCAACATAATTGAGTAACATAATGGCAGACGTGAAACATTATTTATAGCTCAGCATAAATACACTTCGATGAAGTAAGTACACAATTACATATGTGGAATTGACACAGCAGCAGAGGACCAATGGGTGGATTTAGTAGTTAACTAAACGTAGTGTTTTGAATACTCAGAACTGTACTATTACCACAAGTTACTCACATGTACAAAGAAGCTGAGAAGACAACTACTAATCAAATATACTCATACTATATCTAAAAATAAGGTAATCGAAGATGAGTCAGCTAAGTAAACAAAATACGGATTTGTCAGGAATGAGCATTGGTTGAGTGTTCCGGCCCAGAAATACACTCCTGGAAATTGAAAAAAGAACACATTGACACCGGTGTGTCAGATCCACCATACTTGCTCCGGACACTGCGAGAGGGCTGTACAAGCAATGATCACACGCACGGCACAGCGGACACACCAGGAACCGCGGTGTTGGCCGTCGAATGGCGCTAGCTGCGCAGCATTTGTGCACCGCCGCCGTCAGTGTCAGCCAGTTTGCCGTGGCATACGGAGCTCCATCGCAGTCTTTAACACTGGTAGCATGCCGCGACAGCGTGGACGTGAACCGTATGTGCAGTTGACGGACTTTGAGCGAGGGCGTATAGTGGGCATGCGGGAGGCCGGGTGGACGTACCGCCGAATTGCTCAACACGTGGGGCGTGAGGTCTCCACAGTACATCGATGTTGTCGCCAGTGGTCGGCGGAAGGTGCACGTGCCCGTCGACCTGGGACCGGACCGCAGAGATGCATGGATGCACGCCAAGACCGTAGGATCCTACGCAGTGCCGTAGGGGACCGCACCGCCACTTCCCAGCAAATTAGGGACACTGTTGCTCCTGGGGTATCGGCGAGGACCATTCGCAACCGTCTCCATGAAGCTGGGCTACGGTCCCGCACACCGTTAGGCCGTCTTCCTCTCACGCCCCAACATCGTGCAGCCCGCCTCCAGTGGTGTCGCGACAGGCGTGAATGGAGGGACGAATGGAGACGTGTCGTCTTCAGCGATGAGAGTCGCTTCTGCCTTGGTGCCAATGATGGTCGTATGCGTGTTTGGCGCCGTGCAGGTGAGCGCCACAATCAGGACTGCATACGACCGAGGCACACAGGGCCAACACCCGGCATCATGGTGTGGGGAGCGATCTCCTACACTGGCCGTACACCACTGGTGATCGTCGAGGGGACACTGAATAGTGCACGGTACATCCAAACCGTCATCGAACCCATCGTTCTACCATTCCTAGACCGGCGAGGGAACTTGCTGTTCCAACAGGACAATGCACGTCCGCATGTATCCCGTGCCACCCAACGTGCTCTAGACGGTGTAAGTCAACTACCCTGGCCAGCAAGATCTCCGGATCTGTCCCCCATTGAGCATGTTTGGGACTGGATGAAGCGTCGTCTCACGCGGTCTGCACGTCCAGCACGAACGCTGGTCCAACTGAGGCGCCAGGTGGAAATGGCATGGCAAGCCGTTCCACAGGACAACATCCAGCATCTCTACGATCGTCTCCATGGGAGAATAGCAGCCTGCATTGCTGCGAAAGGTGGATATACAATGTACTAGTGCCGACATTGTGCATGCTCTGTTGCCTGTGTCTATGTGCCTGTGGTTCTGTCAGTGTGATCATGTGATGTATCTGACCCCAGGAATGTGTCAATAAAGTTTCCCCTTCCTGGGACAATGAATTCACGGTGTTCTTATTTCAATTTCCAGGAGTGTAATAAATTGAAATTAGATAGGTTTTATGATTGTATGCTTTGAGCATAAATTTTCTTTGGTGCGTGACTAACAGCGTTTTGAGCCATTTGTTGATCGATTTTATGATAGTTAAGTAACTGCGAGAGTAAAATTGGAAAAGTTCTGTTATCTTTGTTTCAGTAACATATTGAAAGATAAAATGTACATATCCCCGTTTCATTGTGAACCACCCTTAGATATTAAGTGAACAGAGTCTGAGGCACTCTTTTTGTTTGTTCTACAGGACAAACCAGATAATGGGAGCCTGGTAGCTGCGTGAAAGCGTGGAGTGACTTGGACACAACTCACAGTGACCCCTCCCCTTTCCCCATGTAATTTAGAGTGAAAGTGAAGGACGCACTCCACAGCAACTTCCCCTCCTCTTCCCCTGTGAATGGAAGTGTAGCACGCCAGCCAAAGCGGCTACAACCACGTGTGTAAAAATGAAATTGTCATGATTTGTGAAATTTTCTTTCAGGTTTAGAAAAGACTGCTAAGATATAATTGTCTGTTTATGTATCATGAATAACTGTGTTATTTTCTCTGAATTTGTATATGTAAAAATGTATTTAATGGATTTAAAATTTTCATAATTTTACATATTTTATGTGTTTGTCTGTCTAAGGCAATATGTATGCCAAAGTGTTTCATTGATTTTACTTAAATTTTAATGAATAATGTTGCTTATTACGCAGTGAACATCCCAGCAATTTAATTAATTGATGTAGGTAATAAGTTATCTTTTAATATTTCTATATGTTTCCATTTAAATTTTAATTTTTCATAGGGACTTAAGCTGTACTCTTGCTTCCCTTTTTGTAATTAATTTTTTTTACCATTTATATTAAAAAAATTAAGTAGAGGGTGATGTAGGGAAGCAGGATACTCACGCCTTATAAAATTCACATCAGTCTTTCCATTCTGTGCCAGCCTAGTCCGCTGTAACTAGCTCTGACGTCATAAATGTTGCGCAATATTTTAAAAATCAAGTAAATAGCCTGAAATGTTTCTAGCATGTCAGGAGTAATACTAAATCAATATGTGTTGAATATAAGTTCAATAACTTTAACGATTTTCGAAATTTGGATGTTTTTCTGTAAAAATCATTGGCGCAACAGAAAAGAACCAGAAACTTAAAAATTTATATTTAGATTCCTTTTGCATAACAATTTAGTAGAAACAGTATTCTGGATCTCACAACTTAAAATTTTAGTTGAAATTGATGATTTTCTGGTTTTTGTCTTAGAAATTAAGGAAGCAAGATAGATTAAGTAGGCGAATAAATAAAGCTAGGATGTTTAAATTTAAGTAGACGGGAGATCCGCTACAATCATAAAGATGTGAGAAGTTTCAACTGAATAACTATAAAACTATAGCGATAGCGTATCTCCAAAGGGCAAGTTCAGAGCTCGTCTACTGCGTGTAGTGTAATTAAATTAATTCTCTCGCCCAAAATATTTGACTTAGCCACGTCAGACTTTTATTATGATTACTTACCTGTGTGCTGATTGCTCATTTAAATTGCGAACTTCATCAGCCATCAGAAAAGGAAGCAATGATTTATTCAATAACTTAAAGTGGTGCATTACTAGCCCAGCGGCTAGTCGGGAGAGCGGATTTGATCAAGCGTTCCCTTAGCCGTCCGCACGGCGGCTTTATATGTAAGAACGCTGTGTGAGAGAGGAAGGCCCCTGTTCTCTCCAGACGCTGATTAGCGCACCACCTGTGCTGGGAGTCGCGTAGCGTCGATATCATTGCTATAAACAGCCTCTGATGCCGTAAAAGTTACTCGGGATACGCGTAACTATGAAATCGTTGTCGAGTGAAGTGTTAATTCTGGGATGACTTTAATGATCTATCTTCAGTTTGCGTATTTCGTATTTTCACATGCCGCTGCAGGACAGACATTCTACCATTATTTAGTGTGGCGTTTGATGAACATTATCATCAAATTGTTGAGAACGGCAAACAACAGCATTAAATAAATAATAGGAACATCTAATAACAAAAATATCCACCCACCGCCCCACACGCAGTGTAAGTCCCCCTTGAACAATCCATATATTTCCACCAGAATGAGTTGTAGCTCTGTCGTTTTGCAGCCATATTATCTGACAAACACGTACTAGCACCTCATCCAATAAGGTAGAATTTATTCCAGCCCATATATTAACAGTGAACTTGTGTTGGTAACTTACACTGATCAGCCAGAATATAGTGACCACCGACCTACTATCGATATAAACCCGTTCTGGCGATAGTAGCGTCACCTGGCGAGGAATGCCTGCTAGTCAGGCACACACGATGCATCTAGTATCAATGAGCGTGCTGTCCGTTTATGGAATGGAGAAGACGCGCGATCTATCCGAGTTTGACCG
Organism: Schistocerca americana; assembly: GCF_021461395.2. NCBI lineage: Eukaryota > Metazoa > Arthropoda > Insecta > Orthoptera > Acrididae > Schistocerca > Schistocerca americana. The sequence continues at coordinate 695,910,109 of NC_060130.1, forward strand.
AGGGCAGATTGTAATGGCTCGGAGACTCGGCACGAGCATTTCGGAAACTGCACGACACGACTCGTCAGGTGTTCGAGGAATGCTGTGGCGAGTATTTTCAAAACGTGGCGAAACTGAGGTGAAACCAGCTCGAGACGTCGTGTAATTAGGCGACAACCCCTCATTACAGATGTCGGACGTCGTATGCTGGGCATACTGGTAAAATAAGACAGGTGGCGAAGTGTGGCGGAAGTAACATTAGACCTCGACGCTGGGCAGAGTACAAGTGTGACTGAACACACAGTGCACTGAGCACACTTAACGATGGGACTCAGCAGCCGACGACTCATGCATGTATCAACGTTAATACCACGACATTGGCAACTATGACTGAAATGCACACGCAACCATCGGCACTGGACGTTGGTGCAGTGGCAGAACGTTGCAAGTTCTGATGAATCCCGTTACCTTCTTCATCATGCCACTGGGAGGGCGCGAATGCGTCGTCTTCCAGGAGAACAGCTCCTTGACACCTGTGCTGTGGGATGGAGACAAGCTGACGACGGCTCCATTGGTCTCTGGGGAACATTCACGTGGGCATCCATGGGTCCAGTGGAGCTCGTACAAGGCACCATGACGGCCAAGGAGTATCGTACACTGGTTGCAGACCACGCACACCTCTTCATGACGATCACGTTTCCGGCAGCAGTGGCATATTTTAATAAGATAATGCGCCACGTCGCAAGGCCCGCAATATGATGGAGTGGTTCGAGGAACACAATGGGGAGTTCCAATTGATGTGGTGCCCCCGCCCCCCCCACCCCCAGGCTCGCCAAATCTGAACTCGTTCGAACACATGTGGGATGGGATTGAACGTGGCGTCAGAGCTCATCACCCCATCCTCGCAATTTGCGGGAATTAGGTGACTTGTGTGTGCAAATATGGGGTCAGCTTCCTCTAGCGACCTACCAAGACCACATTGCTTCCATGCCACGACGCGTCTCCGCTGTTATCTGTGTCAAAAGTGGACATACCGGACATTAGGTAAGTGGTCATAATGTTCTGGCTGATTATTGGATAATCACTGTGGCATGTGAATTTGCATCTTCACAGTTACGAGTTTCGTGTAAGCTCAAAATGCTGTCACAAATGAGCGTGCATTCATCGTTAAATACCAACGAAGTCGCAAAATCGGAAACTGTCGCTGAAACACGCATCGCTGTAGATATCATTGTGCAGATTATTCGTCGTGCGTAGTCCTCCGCTACTGTTGTCTGGACCTTCTGCAGATTGTGTACATGTGGCCATTGTTTGCAGACAACTCACCACATATTAGAAGGAGCTGTGCCCAGATCCCTACGCTATTTCGGGGGCGCTGGTATACGAATACAATCTCAAGTGTTTGAAAATGTCTTCTTCAAAATAAGGTCCTGAGAAATCAGTACCGAGAACAACCACCTCTGGCCGTAATAACGGCCTTCGTACGCCTGGGTATTTCGTCAAACAGAGCTTGGATGGCGTGTACAGGTAATGCTGCCCATGCAGCTTCAACACGATACCACAGTTCATCAAGAGTAGTGACTGGCGTATTGTGACGAGCGAGTTGCTCGGCCACCATTGACCAGACGTTTTCAATTGGTGAGAGATCTGGAAAATGTGCTGGCCAGGGCAGCATTCGAACATTTTCTGTATCCAGAAGGGCCAGTACAGGACCTGCAACATGTGGTCGTGCATTATCCTGCTGAAATGTAGGGTTTCGCAGGGATCGAATGAAGGGTAGAGCCACGGGTCGTAACACATTGGAAATGTAACGTCCACTGTTCAAAGTGCCGTCAGTGCGAACAAGAGGTGACCGAGACGTGTAACCAATGGCACCCCATACCATCGCGCCGGGTGATACGCCAGTATGGCGATGAAGAATACATGCTTCCAATGTGCGTTCACCACGATGTCGCCAAACACGGATGCGACCATCATGATGCTGTAAACAGAACCTGGATTCATCCGAAAAAATGACGTTTTGCTATTCGTGCACCCAGGCTCGGCGTTGAGTACACCATCGCAGGCGCTCCTGTCTGTGATACAGCGTCAGGGGTAACCACAGCCATGGTCTCCGAGCTGACAGTCCATGCTGCTGCAAACGTCGTCTTACTGTTCGTGCAGATGGTTGTTGTCTTGCAAACGTCCTCATCTGTTGAGTCAGGGATCGAGACGTGGCTGCACGATCCGTTACAGCCATGCGGATAAGATGCCTGTCATCTCGACTTCTAGTGATACGAGGCCGTTGGGATCCAGCACGGCGTTCCGTATTACCCTGCTGAACTCACCGATTCCATATTCTGCTAACAGTCATTGGATCTCGACCAACGCGAGCAGCAATGTCGCGATGCGATAAACCGCAATCGCGATAGGCTACAATCCGACCTTTATCAAAGTCGGAAACGTGATGGTACGCATTTCTCCTCCTTACACGAGACATCACAACAAGGTTTCACCAGACAACGCCGGTCAACTGCCGTTTTTGTGTGAGGAATCGGTTGGAAACTTTCCTCATGTCAGCGCGTTGTAGGTGTCGCCACCGGCGCCAACCTTGTGTGAATACTCTGAATAGATAATCATTTGCATATCACAGCATCTTCTTCCAGTCGGTTAAATTTCGTGTCTGTAGCACGTCATCTTCGTGCTGTACCAATTTTAATGACCAGTAGTGTAATTGGTGCAGTGCGCAGAGGGACTACCATGTGTACTATAAATTCCTAAAGACCATGCAGTGCTACTGCACGAGCAGAAAAATGTAACAAACACAGAATATTCACTTCGCTTTTAGTGCATAAAATAATTTTGAGGATGGAATCTGCAAGTGGAAAATTCTGTATATAACTTTCCAGTCTCTTTATTTATTTACTCGTAATTGTTATAAGACTGTTAACAAATTTGCTAAATTCTTAGACAACACGACTTCATAAGTATGACGATAACAAAGGCTGGAAGATCAAGTGTATGTGTAGTTGTACTATCAGATGCAGTCCACGAATCCACCTTACACTGGTGTCTAGTTGGTTCCATAACCAATTAGGCTACCAAGTAGCATCTGATGATAAATTCACGCCACCTGTCTCAAATCTGGATGTTCCTTATCGTTCAAACTATACATTTTTGAACTAAGATTCACGCTTTAAAAGTAATCACTTTGCCATCCCGCATGACTTACTAATTCTTGTCATGTTTTTATATACTACAGGGAAAGTAAAAGAGAGAGACAGAGATATTTACGTGTCTCAGGCGCTACATGGTTGCAGACATGGGTGAGAAAAATGAGGATATTTACAACCAAGTGTGCATTGTATGGGGACAATAAGGTTCTGACGCTGACAAATTAAAATGACGAATAATATTTACTCGCATTTTAATACATGTAAAATCTGTAGAAGTCGGAGAGTGGTGGGGGTGGGATTTCACGACATAGCAGTAGATATCACTAAACTAAATTTTCTGTTGAAATGAAGCTCTTGACCTTACTAATGCACATTGTTGAGATGGCAATTGAACCAGAATTTCTGTGGGAGGATAAATATTAATTACCATAATTCGGCCAAAAATTTGAAGGAAGAAGGAGGATTAGTGTTGAAAGTCCCTCGACGGCGCGGTCATCAAAAAAGGAGCACAAGCTCGGATTACGAAAGGATGGGGAAACACGTAGGCTGTGCTCTGTTTGAAACTAAATACAATGACATTTGGCTGGAACGATTTAGGGAAATTACACAACACTTAAATCTGGATGACCGGAGGGGGATTTGAACTGCCGCCCTCCAGAATACGAGTCCTGTGTGCTAACCAGTGCGCCACATCGGTCTGTCGAAAAGATGAGGAGAGGTGATGGTTCAGACTATAGTTTCTCATTGACTGACAGTGTGCGAATTCTGTAAGTTATATACCAATCCTCTCAGCAGTTTCTCTAGCACTGCTAACTGATGTTAGTATGAAAACAACAAATGTTGAAAACCAGCTGAATTCGTCACATGGCAACATGGCCCTTGAGTCCGTTGGTGCGACGAGGAAACCTTATCGTATCTATTGGGAAAGAATGACATTCCACTGGTGCTGGAGACGTCAGCGACTGTGCAAATTTTTATTTTTACAATTTAAAAACTGTGCGATTTTGTCGAAAAATAAATTATTTTCAGAAGACGTAAATACACCGAATAAATTTGCCTAATTACACAATACTTTACATCTGTTTATTCCTTGGAAAGAACAGCATTTTGCCTCTGCCCGAAAGCCATTCACATGTATCATACTTTTTACTTTTTCTTGTCCCTTTGTCCCTCATCAGCAGAGGAACGGCAAGGTTACGAACAGATTTGAAATACTGTATTTAATTTATGGAGCCGCCACCCCGTTAACCCTCCCGCCCCCCTTTTCCCTTAACACATGTGCCCTATCTCTCTGTATGTGGTGTTTCTTTTTGTTTGTTTTTTCTAAATATTTGTGAAAGTTGTAACTGAGGTGGGGCTTTGAGTACCAGCCTGGCACTGACCTGGTGGGATGTGGAAAACCGCCTAAAACCCACATCCAAGCTGGCTCACACACGGACCCTCGTTGTTACTTTGCAAGGTGGCTTCGATCCGGGGCCGGCGCACCTCCCCTTCCCGGAATCAGCGTTTAACACGCACGGTTATACCGGGCAGTTATTCACATGTATGATATACTTTATTTTATTTCTCTTAGACTTAACAACAGACACATGCATTGGCTACAATCAGAATCTTCAAAGGATAAGGTACAAAGGTCTCCATGAAAATCTAAAATGTTTTTGACTGTTCTACTTACAAGTAAAGTAGCGCAAAAAAAATAATACATGCCTTTTATACCCACAAGAAAAAAGAAGAGTAAATCGTCCACAGAATGCGTCTACAAATGATTCTTCTTCTTCTTTTTGTTTTTCTCTCTCTTAATCTACTGGTGTAAAAGAAATTAAAGTTCGCGATCAGGCACCGAAGACCACGCGATATAGACCGGCCCCCGTATCATACTCTGTCATGTGGCAACGTGTGAATGCGATATGGAAAGGCATTTATTTATTTATTTATTGATTTATTTAACCTGGCAAGATTAGGGCCATCAGGCCCTGTCTTACGTCTAACCAGGCATTCTACTTATTTTACATTCATATGTTTTAGTAGGCATGTTAAACTACATCTAGTACAAAAAGTGAAATAAACAATTTGACAGGTACACCTGGAAAAATACATACATATAGAGTTTATATTCTTAGGTCACAAGTACTGTTATAATTAGACATTATTGAAGAGACAGATTTTAGATAGGAGTGCTGACAGCAGGGAGTATGAGGGAGACTCATGGTGAAGGGAGGAGAAGAATAGAGACATGATGAAACATAATTAAGGAAATATAAAGGAAAAGAAGATTGCGTGGCTAATAGAGATAGATGAAGAGGAAGGCATCTCAGGAGCAAGATAGGAGACGCTAGCTTTGCTATTTCACAGATGAGAGGATTGGCTTGGTACATTAATTTTGTGGAGAACTTTATGAGGATGATAGTAGGAAATGCTTCAACTTCTTCTTAAAAGCAGCAGGAGATCGAGTTTTGCGCAAGGTAAGGGGCAGTTTGTTCCAGAGGCGGACAGCGGCAACTGAGAAGGAGTTTGAGTGGGCACAGTTAGGATACCAAATAAGAGTGACCTCGTGTTTCGATTATGATGACATAACAGGTTTTTAATCTCTGAAGCAAGGTACTGGGGTGCTTGCGCGACGAGGAGTCGGTGGAGTAGACGTAGAGTGTGGTAGTCACGCAATTTGTCCGGCCGCAGCCACCCTAGCTCGGAGTATGAAGCACTAACATGATCATATCGGCGAATGTTGCAGGTGTAACGCACACAGGCATTCATGGTTAGCTCTAGCCGTCTTTTGTTTACACTACTCATGCCCTGTTGAATCACATCACAATAGTGGAGGTTCGGTACAACGAGTGCTTGCACGAGCTGGCGTTTCAAGTCCTGTGGAAATATGTTCCGAAACTTTTTGAGAGCATAGAGACAAGCAGACGTCTTTCGTCACACTGCGACTGTATTCTCCGCCCAGTTGAGATGCTCATCCAAAGTTACACCCAAGTTCTTCACTGTTTTCTGATATGGTATTGGAGTACCGTCGAGCAGAGTAGGAGGTAGCTGTTCGCGGAAATCTGAACTTATTAATTTCTGATGGGCTATTAAGAATACTTGCGTCTTTTTTGCATTTAGTTTAAGCCCCAGGTTTTTCGCCCATGTCACTACTGAAGACAGATCATCATTCATCTGAGCGATTGCAGTGTTTACATCTTCAGGTCTGACGCTTAGGTAGAGCTGGAGGTCGTCGGCATAGAAATGATATTTACAGGAGGACAGAACCGACGAAATATCGTTGACAAATAAAGAAAACAAAAGTGGTCCTAAGACTGATCCTTGTGGCACTCCCGAGGAAACATGTTTCCAGGAAGATTTTTCATTTACGCAGACAACACATTGCTGTCTGTCTTTTAAGTAGCTTTCAAACCATCTCATTGCACTATCAGAGAAATTAAGCTGTTGCATTTTTCTGAGCAATATGTCAAAGTTAACAGTGTCAAAAGCTTTGCTGAAGTCCAGTAGCGTCAATATTGTTGCCTTTCGATTGTCGATGGCATATTTCAGGTCATCAGTTACTCTAATTAGAGCAGTGTTTGTGCTGTGATGTTTACGGAAACCGGATTGAAATTTGTCATATAGGCTGAATTCATGCAAGTGTTCAGTGATTTGGTCATGAACAATATATTCAAGTGCTTTGGAAACAGCAGGCAGTATGCTAATTGGTCGGTAATCACTAGGCAGTTGCGGGTTTTCGATCTTAGGGATGGGTCGAATTAGGCTTCTTTTCCATGCAGTGGGATATATTCCGTTCACGAGGGAAAATTTAAATATGTCAGTTAAGACAGGTACTAAGATATCGGCAACATTCTTAATCATGGTTATACCGATACTGTCGTTGCCTATTGCATCAGAAGAGATTCTCATTACTGCTTTTCTTGCCGTATTTGTTGTTACATGTTTTAGATGGAAGGTATCGTTGTTAGTTATCCTGTTTGGGGATTCTTGTGGACGGTAATTATCAGCTGTGCTGGTATTCAGAGGTGCAGAGAAGAATTCATTTAATTCGTTAGCTGACACATGAAAAGTAGTTTCCGATTTTGCTTTTCCGACCCCCAAGCTACGGAGATTCTTCCATAGAGTCGTGGGCGTCAGATCGCTGCATACAAGGGAGCGAGCATGCCTGATTTTAGCATTGCGAATGCATTGTTTCACTCTGTTCCGTAGCTTTCTATATTCTTCGAAACGCTCGGGTTTCGGATCTGCCTTGAAACGCCTGTGGGCAGCATCCCTATTAGTCATCATTTGACGTAATTCAGCTGTCAGCCATGGAGCAGGAGATTTTCTTACACGGATTGTGCGCACAGGTGCATGTTTGTCATAGAGGGCAGTGAGTTTATCACCAAGTTCATTAATTTTGCCGTCGATTGTGGGTTTTCTGATTATTTGATGCCATGAGATTTCTGAGCAATCGGCTGTTAGAGCGTCAAGGTCAATACGTTTCTGTTCCTACAAGTTATGTAACGTGATTTGATCCTTGGGGGCTGCACAGAGTAGGCCAGGAATATTACATCATGTGCTGAGAGGCCAGGGGCCGATATTTGACCAACATCTCTTACTTTGTCAGTCTGTTTCGTTGCGATTACGTCTATAAGAGTATGACTGTGCGCTGTATGGTGTGTAGGTTGTAATGGAAGAATGTTCATGCTATTGCAACTAAACAGTCTTCTTAGGTTTATTGCGGAGGGAGTGTCTCTTAGCAGGTCTATGTTCAAGTCACCCATTACGATGACATGTTCGTATTGACACTGAAGTGAATGTAATTCCGACTGGAAGGAACTCATTGATCTTATTTTTGGCGGCTTGTACACGACGCCAGTCAAGAATTTCCGACTTTGTATATTTATTTCAATGAACATGAATTCAGCCTCTTTTTCTTCAGCAGGATTTGACATATATAAGACTTTCGCTTTGAGCTCTGTTAGTATATACGCGCCGACCCCGCCACCTCGCTTTTTTGATCTGTCTGCTCTAAGAAATGTGTACCCTGGGAGATGAAAAGATGCAGAGGATATGTGTGGTTTCAACCACGTTTCGAATAAGAGGATTATGTGGTAGTTTAGTTGGTTGAAGAGGCGGCTAAGTTCTTTGTAATGCGCAGGTAAAGACTGGATGTTGCAGTGAGCTGCTAAAAGCTCTGACGCGTTCTGCTGAGCAGCCTGGAGTAGGGTGGCAGACTGGTTTGTCCCTTTGTTAGGCACTACCTGCCACGAGGGGCACTGGCCGCTGCTTCCGCCAAGTGACGTAACACAGGGGTGTCCGAGAGTTTGCGCACCCTGTTTGTGACACCGCGAGTGCCGAAAGAACGGTGACTGCTAAAGATTTCCTGAGGTTGCGGGAGTATAGAAAATGGATTAGTGGTATTCGGTGCAAGGAGAATATGACCAAAATAGTGACGGCTGTGTGTCACTGTGTATCCACTGTCGTAAGAGGAGAAATGTAATTAGCGTATTTGAAACAGCTTAGGGTGGAAATACGGGAGAAGGGAGTGTTTTAAGAGGCCGATGCTGCCAGTAGAGAGAAGTAAGCTTAATAATTAATAGATTATCGTAGGAAGCTACAATTAAATTGAAATTTACTAGAGTGATACTGGTAGTGATTATCGTAGGAAGCTACAATTAGATTGAAATTTGCTAAAGTGATACTGATAGTGATTTTGTTATGAACAATTTAAACCGAGGAGATGGGTGATTAATGAACTAAAGGAGAGACTAATAATTGCAATAGAACTATTTCAGAACGGAAGAGAATAAACTGAGAAAATGAAAAAAGTATTAGCAGTAACTAAAATTAAGTAATGGTTAGAGCTACAGACACAAAAAACTTGTGAAAAGTTAATACAGTTACAAAAACAATTAGTTGAAGGTACAAATATGGGTATAATTAAAAAATTAATAAAATTCCAAGACTATATCTGAGTATTGGGGCTGTTACAATTGCAAATGGTGTTAAGTTTGCACTTTTGGCTCGAGTAGCTTCACTTAATACTATTCAGTTCTGTCATGTTTGTGACTGTCTTCTTTCCAGCTGCTGTCTTAATGATTACTCTGCATGGGGTCAGCACACCGCCCTCCCGACCGTTTTCGATTTCCAGAAGTTGGAGCCACTATTTCTTATTCAAGTTGCTCGTCAGTTAGCATCACAAGGCTAAGTTCACCCCGTTCGAGTACTCCCCATTGACTGGCAGTGCAGAGAATTGAATCTATGTCCTCCGCATGGCAATCAGACACGCCGACCACTCAGATACGGAAGCAGATAATCTGTTGTTAACTTGGTCCATTTTTAATGCCACACAATTTCACATCTTCTTCCTCTTCCTATCTTCTCTTCTTGCAGTTTTTTCTTTGACTATTCTTCACTGCCATTTAAAAATGGCTCTGAGCACTATGCGACTCAACTGCTGAGGTCATCAGTCGCCTAGAACATAGAACTAATTAAACCTAACTAACCTAAGGACATCACACACATCCATGCCTGAGGCAGGATTCGAACCTGCGACCATAGCGGTCACGCGGTTCCAGACTGAAGCGCCTTTAACTGCACGGCCACACCGGCCGGCACTGCCATTTAATTTTTCGTAATACACGTCCGGGATGGAGAAATTTTCCACACTCCTCTGATGTTCGCTAGTTTTCCGTTTCTCTCCTCTTCTTAGAAATAATTCTTTATTTCCCATTGCGTCAGCCCAGCTCACAACCATATTTCAAAACTACTATATTATTTTTCGTTTTTCTTTTTTTTTCGAATATCTGGAACTCAGTGTCATATAACACTCCAGCCTAGAAAATACATTTTATAAACCTCTTTCTCAGCTGTCATTCATTTTAATAAGTACCACAATCTGTTCACTTGAAGCAGTCGCTGCCCCCTACTGTATCAGTTCCTAAAAATGTCAGGACAACTATTTGTGAAAAGTTTAATGAATGGGAGCGCAAACTCTTTCACACCGACTTGTCGGAAGTCCTTAAAAAGACTTGGTCCCACGCAAAATCAGTCAATGGCACAAATCCATGCACAGATGCTCGTTGAGCATCAAGAGACTGTAACGAAACATTTTTTTCTTTTTCTTTTTTATAAAAAGGCTATATTCTAAAATTGCTTCACCTAAGAATACCAGATCGCAGCTACTACTTTCTACGGTCGCGCAGACAGTGTGTGGCGGCCTCAGAATGAACTCAAATCACTCAACATAAGAAGTCACTAGAGTCCATGACAAATTTAATGAATTCAAGAAATCTTCTAGCAAAATTTTGACCTAAGTCCGTGGAACCTGGATGTTTGTCTCTTACTGGAAAAAAAGGCGCCGATTTTTCCAGAATTTACTAGTAAGAATGGTTACAGGACTAATCTGCAGAAGTATAAACGCCAATGTGTTGTAGAAGCATTTAATTTATTTTTCGCTCACTTATGACGACTCTCCTCGAGACCGATCAGTTCATCTGTACGGATCAGAATGTTACGTACAAGCACCGATCAAAGGAAACTCAACTTTGTCGGCTCATTTATGAGACCCAGAAGACAGTAAGTAGCGGACCTCAATTCTTGAGTTCCAGAAAGCCACGTGTTTTTCTTGACAGGACATCAGTAACATTTATATATATTATTTATGATTGATAATACCCGCTATGATTGTACACATCACAGTATTGCTACAAGTTCTGATTTTGACAACATATATAGTCATCACATTTTAGTTGTAGTTTTTCAGACGCAGATGAACATGGAAATGTTGTCCTGAAACATGTTTGTGCTCTCCTTTTATTGGAAAATAAAATTTACACAACTTCAGCGGATGTTGTCAGTCACGAGTAACTCCAAAAAGCGTTCAGTAAAGTTTCTCATCGCCTCTTAGTAAACAAAGTACACGCAGCCAGAATATCAGAATAGCTATGCGTCTGGAATAAAGACTTCAGTGGTGATAGGACCAACATTTTCTAAGCAGAGAGAGGTGGAGAAGAGGTAAGACAACATGCATTCGGGAGGACGGTGGTTCAAATACCCGTATACCCAGTCAGTCCAAAACGTTTCAAGAAACGACTGATAAATAACTGAGAAAAACTATGGTTGTGGTTTTAATGTCCATTTGTACTACATATTCTCCCCTCATTTAACTGCAATGCACAAAATGTTCGTGCACATGTGGGAAACTGTTACGAAGTTCCTTCTTTGGGATGTTGTTTAGCTCGCGCGTCACATTAGCACGATTGCCGGTTATGTAGTCAAAGCACTGATTTTATATGAGAAATTCTGCACTTTGTCTTTTTTTTTGGTGGGGGTGGGGGGGGGGGGAGTTTCCTATTGATAACACCGCGTCTCATCACTCGAGATGATTTTATCCAGTAAAATAACTGTCCACATTTTAAAAAAATCGCAGCAGACGTCTATCCGTCGTTGTTTTTGTTCGGGAGCCAAATTGCGCGCGACAAATGTTGCACACACTGTTCTGTTCTTCAAAACACGCTGTAGAATGTCTTTAACACTTGTTTTAAATGTATTTCTCCATTCGAATTTGTGACACAACAACGTTGCTATGGTTGGATGTCCACAATACCAGCTTAAAACTGACTACTCTAATCTTCATCTGTTGTTCAAAGTTGCTAGTATAAGCTGCCACAGTAGTTACTGCGCTGAGGTCGCTTGTACAACAGGAATAAAATCGATCTCGGAATTTATTGCAGATAACTTTGTATGTAAACTGTGTGCAAACCAGAAAATAGATTTCAACGAATAGTTAATCAGATCTCATAAAATATTACCATTTAATACAACAGCTAACCGCCATCAAAATAATATATTAATTTTAAAACTAACTATGAAAGTTTTAAACAAATGTGACCTTAGCCGGTAATATCCTGGAAAATTCCCAAAACATTAAGAGGTATCTATATGGCCTAAAGACCAAAACCCATAAAAAATGTCGCTGTCTGGCCATCCAGATTTGAATTTTTTGAGGTTTCTATAACTTTCTACAGGGAAGTGACAGAATAGTTTCTTTCAAAAAGAAAGCATTCGACTATCCTTCCGAAATTTGAACTTATTCTCCGTCCCCACTGACTTCGAAGTCGACGGAATGTTAAGTCCTATTTCTCCTTCCTTCATATTGTTCACTATGAGACTGTTACAAAGACTGGTAAAAGTGCCTCAAACTCATTCATCATCACAACTATCACCTACTTCACTTTCAGGCCTGTTCTGGTACATCAGTCCATTCTTTCCTCGTCTTTCAAAGCATCTTTTGCATATCATTCGGTATTCCATTGCTTGTTTTGATAGCCCTCATCAGCTGTTCGAAGAATGTAAGTGAGAAAATTTTGCTAGTATTTTTCGAATTTTGAGAACATCTTCATTTCTTTTCTATATTCACTGAATATATGATCTAATCTCCTTTAACCATTTATACCTCTCAGAGACATTATTTTTGTACATAGAATTCAGATTCCATCATTGTCCATTAGAGTCCATACTTTGGTGCCACACAGAAGCATTTCTGTTGCAAAATTTCACCTTGCTCTCTGTGTTGCAGATTATCATTTGGCTTCGCCCAATTGTAACACATATCTGTGGCAGACTGGGTAGCTTTCTCTCAATGTCAAGGTCATGTTCCGGATTAGCAATGTATAAAGGAGAAAACGTCTACATTAAAGTCATAAATTCATTGAAAGTTTTCCCTGTTTTGTTTTGAACTGACGTAATGCAAAAATAAGGCAATATAATGTCCATAATGATTCCAAAATTTGGCATCCACAATGTGTTCTGTCATAATCAACCACAGAACAAAAACCAGGATATTACATACACAAATGAAATGTTGTGTCACTTTGCGACTGGCGCAAAATTTGACCGACAACACCTTTCAGATGTAGAAACACTCCTACTAACATTTCGTTTATGTCGCACAAGTCATTCTTGGTGTTGCAATTATTTTTCTGTCAATGTACATGGAATGGGAAGTATATGTATGTCTATGTCTAGCATTTCCTCCTAAATGAGTGAATCGATTTCAGCAAAATTTGATTCACATACCGCTTGCAATCAGCACTGTGGGGCTAGAACCTCCTAGCTCCCATAGGAGCGGATATACATTATAAATAGTGTTTCCTAAAACTGACATGTAGGCTCCCCTGTATGACAGGTGTGCTATGCAGGTAGTATTGGTATGTGTTGCAGTGGTTTCTTCTGTGGATGTGCATGGCTGACCAGAGAGACAGGGTGTATGGGATGGATAGAGAGGGAGGGGAGCAGATGACATGGACTGAGAAAGGGGGAGGAGAAAATGGACAGACAGACAGGGGGGAGAAGGTGAAGGACAGAGAGATGGGGATGAGGGCATTGACGGAGAGGGAGGAGGAGAATGAGATGGATTTAAAGTTACCTGCAGCGTTTTTATGTGTGTATATGAAGGCTAATCTCAGGAACTATTCTATGGATTTTAATAAGTTTCTCTCACTAATTCATAGACAGATCTGCAACGCCAGAAAATTCGTTCTTCCGTAGACACTTAGTACTACCCATGGTAAGCTGGGGTGCATCCCTTGTTAGTTTATATTGCTGACAACTGAGATACACCACTTTAGCAGTGAGAAATTATGTTTCACCTACACAACACTAATCGTGGAACGTGAAACGTCTCATCCATAAACTCACTATTCATCCAAACCAAGACCTACCAAATAATTAACAGTTTGAAAATGAACTTTTACGCTGCAAGGCGTGGAACGGCATATTTAATGTCTATAAATAAATATTAAATCAGGCGTTTGCGTTTCCAAGGTCTGAACTGAAAACTTCCCCGAAACGTTCACATTTGTAGTTATTCACATTGGAGTTAAATACCTTAATTTTTTATCATAATTTTTCTAATATATGTCTTAGCTTAATATCGAAAAAGTAATGCAGAGTACTAAATTAGAGGGTGTACTGCCTGACTATTACCCATTTTGTCGACCAGGTACTTTACATTTAACTGGTACTGCAGTCAGTTCGTGAAAAATATAAAGTCTTAGAAATAACCTATTTGTCCTACATAAAAACGGTTGGAATTCATGGTGGAAAATAGGCTAACTTTATCAGATGAAAGTAGCGGAATATTCGAATACGTTCTATGTAAGAAAAATGTTTAGATACTTTCAAGACGTTACTAACAGCCTATTTGGCCTATACAAGAATTACCGGAAAATTCCAAACAAGCCAGTTTCACTAAGTTGATATGATGCTGCAGTTACTGCGAACAGGTACTTTATTTGTTAAGTATCCACAGATTTTCGCTTGTATTGACCCCACCTCCAGATTTCAACAAGTCCTCCATGTTTCGATGTCTCATATCGTCACCATATACTCTACAGGTTTGAAATTCACGCTCTTCAGGAGTTTTATTGCTCTGAGGATTATTGGTCTTCCAACGAAAGCATGTTTTCTGACGCACATAGTGTGAGGTATATTTGGCATTCAATATTTACACTGAAGAGCCAAACAAACTGGTACACCTGCCTAATATAGTGTAGTGCCCCCGTGAGCATGTAGAAGTTCCACAAAACGACGTGGAATTGACTCGACTAATGCCTGAAGTGGTGCAGGAGGGAATTGACACCATTAATCCTGTAGGGATGTAATAAATCAGTAAGAGTTGTAGGGGGTGAAGATCTCTTCTGAATAGCACGTTGCAAGGCATCCCAGATATGTTCAATAATGTTCATGTCTGAGGAGTATGGTGGCAAGCGGAAATGTTTAAACTCAGAAGAGTGTTCCCAAAGCAGCTCTGTAGCAGTTCTAGACGTGTGGGGTGCCGCATGGTCCTGCTGGAATTGCCCAGGTCCGTCGGAATATACAGTGGACATGAATGCATAAATGAATGCAGGTGATCAAACAAGACGCTTAAGTACGTGTCACCTGTCAGAGTAGTATCTAGACGTATCAGGGGTCCCATATCGCTCCAACTGCACAAGCACTACAGAGCCTCCATCAGCTGTAACTGCCCCTGCTGACATGCAGGGTCCATGGATTCATGAGGTTGTCTCCATACCTGTACATGACCATCCGCTCAATACAATTTGAAAAGAGGTTCATCTGAGGAGAGATGAAAATCTCCATCTGCGTGTTTAGAGACGTTAGTTCATACAAACAAACATGAAGGGACCTATTGAGAGAGACAGCGACAGGAAGTGAGTCTGGAATTTCCCAATCAACAGAATTCTGCCACTTGATTCCCTACTTGGGTCCTGAAGATCAAAGGAGGTCGATATACGGTCCATGGTCAGTGGTATTTAGTATCTTGATTTGTAATCAGGACCTTGGGCCGTTTTTCACCTTAGTAGCGGTGCCCAGACGACAGACACACACGTGGGAGACCCCAAACGGTGGTTACTATACTGTACTTCATTCCATTCCTCGGTGCTTACAATAATTATGTCATGGGAAGCGAGGATGGGAGGTGCAGACTAGAGCTGTACCCAAGTGGAGCAGCCTTATCTCCTCTAAACTGATCAAATAAGGAATATGCATCAGCATATTATTGACACAGTTTTTAATTTCATGTTGTGAGATCCTTCCTCTCCAGCACAGAGTCTTTTCTGGGAGGTGTGGGGAGATCGGGGTTGATGGTTAGAGGGGAGGACTTCCTGTAGGGGTGGCATTGTGCACTAGCTCAGTCGATCCCAGCATGTCAAGATGAGATCACACATGACAATATTCCAACAACACAACACCTCCAATTGGCAGCACTGTAATTACATATTTAGGACATGCAGTTGCTGGATGTGAACTTTTCCCACCAAATAAAGAAGTTCAACCCCTGAAAACTGAACTTTATAAATAAACAGTATATCCTGTTATTTAATTGACATTGACTTCAATTTTGTACCATGAGATCCTTCCTCTCCAAAAAAGACTGAGCCCTTTTCCCAGCAATTTCCAGATACATAAGGGGTATTGGACTTCATCAAGAGGGAGGGGTTAATTAATTGGTCAATTTAATTAATTAGTCAATAAATTTTATATCAAAAGTGTGTTTGCATCTGTGAATGGGATGGGAGAGGCTTTGGGAATTTCCTAGAGGAGCAGAGGAGGAACAGGGGAAGGGGGAGAGGTGGAGGGTTTCTCAAAAGTACGGTTTATCCCCCAGAGTGTGATAAATCAACCCACAGGGGATCATAAACCTCTTAACAAAACAATAGGTTAAGGAGAGAGGGCATAAATCTACCACGTTTGTCCCTGAATGTATGCTTGCCCCTGAATGTATGCAACTGACACTGGCTTACTGTGCTAGAACATAGTTTGCCCCCCTACTGACAAAGATCTATTTCTAGTCATTAGAATAAAAATATAATTTGCAGAATATAAAAAGATACAGTCATCTACAATAAAATAAGGTCATTGATAAATCCCCATTTGAAATATAACTCCCCTAACCTCATGCACAACAAAACAACAAGTTAAAAATTAGGCTGTAGACATAATAAAAGTTATCACAGCGGCAAAATCTCAAACACTAGAAGCATTGTATCGTAATATTCTTGGTGTCTCGTAATGTGTTGATCGTTCAGCAACTTGTCTTGAACGATGTAGAGATGTACATTATCTAGCTCCTCAAGTAGATTCAACTTCTTCCCCATCTGACCGAGGTGTAGTATTCTCAAGTTTCCTAATGTGGGAGACTGGTTCAAAAAAATGGCTCTGAGCACTATGGGACTCAACTGCTGAGGTCATTAGTCCCCTAGAACTTAGAACTAGTTAAACCTAACTAACCTAAGGACATCACAAACATCCATGCCCGAGGCAGGATTCGAACCTGCGACCGTAGCGGTCTTGGGGTTCCAGACTGCAGCGCCTTTAACCGCACGGCCACTTCAACCGGCGGGAGACTGGTGCCAGCATGACTTAAGACGTTCAGCAGACGAAGAATTCTGTTTAACCTGACCTTTCTTCGTTAGCATGTGCTCGCTGAACCTGGTCTTAAACATCCTACTGGGTGCAGCTCATAATTTCTTGTTTTTTTTTTGGGTGTAAGCCTGGCCCTGTTTTGTATTATTATTGCGGTGTCTGCTGGTGTCTTCTAAGCAGCATGCGGTAGTCGATGATTTTTTTCCGACTCCTCTTTGTACCTTCGTGATGATATACTGGCGGTTTTCTATTCTTTTAACTATGCCCACCTTACATTTTATGTGTTTTTGTGACGAATGTAATACGTATCCAGTTACTGTTGAGTCATTTTTCCATTTCGTATGAATATATGACAGATGTGTTTCATATCCAGCTACTTTTATGTAAGTTTCTATTACTTTTGGTTCATTTTACCTGCCTAGTAGTGCAAGATAGTCCCACATACCTTTCTCTATCAGCTACTAATTGATTGGTTTCTTGTTTTCATGGACGATATGATGATGCCCCAGACGGGTGAAATGCACTATTGACATTAAATAATTTCGCAGTTAAGACTGTTTTTGTTGCGAAATAAATCGAAACTGGTTGCTGTACCACAATGTCACAATGGGATGGAAGATTTTACGTTTGATGGTATCTCTTTGGTTACTTTGTGCTCGCTGATCCAAGAATGATTTAGTTTGTTCTGAAGGTTCCTGTCACGCCACGTTACTAGATTCTATCATACATCCCCTTATAACGTTACGTGCAAGACAGCCTACCAGTTCTTTCACGCTCTCAAGCAGAAAGCATACCTAGCGTGCATCAAGTTCTTAGATTTGGATTCCTGAACGTATGAATCCTGTGTGGTTTCCATGGTTTTGTGATATTTCACGCTCACAGACATTTTCTATCATTTATTACAAAATTACCACTGTCTTTACGAAGATATGCACACGTGCTGTTGATGGTATGCAATATTCCATGGTAACGCGCAGCAGAACGTTTTTGATATTTAACACGCACCTGATGGAAAATAAAAATAGCATCTAATGAGCAGTATGTTCAAATCTGCAGAGTATAAATTAGGATAGTAGATGTTTAGTTTTCTAAAACAAATACTAAAGAAATTTTGTGAGACCTGAGTTTGTCCCGGCGTATGCTAAGTTCAAATAACTTACGGGAATGCAGCTGGGTGGCGCCTTCGACAACCGTCGACGAAGTCATCCAGCTGCATTCCCGTAAATTACTTGGATAACGAAATTTTATTTATGCCCGTAGATCGTTTTAAGCGTTCAACAAAGAGCTCATTTATCAGCTAATTACTAATCAGCTATAGCTCCGAACTGAAAAAAACTGCAATAATTGTAGGCTTACCTGAATACGTAGTTTTGATATACAAGACACCCCTGTGTTACAGATGAGATGCTTTATTAATAAAGACTTGTAGCTAATTTAGTTTGAGAGCCACAGGGCACAGAGAATGTTACAAAAGGTAACCTCCAACTGACACTGTCAACACATTCATATTCCTAATCGACATAAAATTATGTGTGTACAACTTCTATAAGCAATAAAAGGAAAACAGCAGTTATGGTGCTACATGTTCGGGGAGTGAAACAAAATTATGTTTCTCCCAAGAAGGCTGACCCTCCTATTTCACTATTAGAAAGAAAGGAAACTGAAACATGTTGGCAGATGGGAAGAAGAGGACGCTGGCCTACTGTGTTTATAGAAGCAATAAAATTCATTTTATCTTCTCTTTTCCGTTTTCCGTTGCGTCAAAATTCATGGAGGTATGTTCCATATTTGCAACTACACGAAAGGCAGTATGCTTTCTGCTATATGCGTTTTGCTTCTTTGTTTATGAAGCGGCTTCAGTGGCCTGTAATACATTTTTGTTTTTATATATGTAATAAATGCATTCTGTAGTGGCTACTAATGTGCTGCTACGATACGTTTTCTCATGTTTTTCAGACCAGGAAGAACTTTCGTAGCACAATCTACGAGAGATTATATTATCACGTGACGTTACGATTTCCAGTGTTATTAGTCCATGTGTGTGCCTGGAGATGTGTTCCTTCCGTTCCCACGCTCCAGCTGGCCGATTTCCTCCCCTACCCCCCCCCCCCCTCTCTCTCTCTCTGTCTCTCTCTGACACACACACACACACACACACAAATACACCCACACACAAAAGAAACAAAAAGTATCAAACCACACACACAACACAAACAAAAGGCGGAAGATAAACACACATAAATAGTAGGAAACACAACACACCGTAAACACACACATATTGCTCACACAGTGAAAAGTGCAGGAGATACGCTCTAATTTATATGGATGTACAAACGTCGGAAATTGACCAGTTGGATCATGGGAACAGAAGGAACTCATCTCCAGAACTACACTCATGGACTAGTGAAACTGGAAACCGTAAGTAACACCACAAGATAATTTAACCTCAGAAAATTAGTGCTACAAAATTTGTTTCTGATCTGGAAACCACGAGAAAACGTAACATAGCAACACATTTCTAACCACTACATAATGCATTTATTACATATACAAAAACAAAAATCTATTACATGTCACCTAAGATGCTTCATAAATAAAAGAAGCGAAACGTGTATGACGAAAACAAACAGCCTTCCAATTAGTTTCAAAGACGGAACATAGCTCCTTAAAAACTCATTTTAGTCAGCTAATTCTGAGTTTTTGGATACTTTTACATATTTCCGATATCATGAAATTAGCTTGTAACGTTGTTCTGGAATTTTAACTTGACGCAATCCTCATATGTAACTTAACACTCTGACTTTCTCTTTATTTGTATATTCGTAAGCATGGTAAGTGAGTGCTTCAGCAAAGAACTGGTAGGTTCTAGACAGTAACATTTAGCCTACCCTAACACTAACATGCGCTTTATTGCACAGTGAGTGGGAGCATGGAGCTATAGATGTGTTCTTGGATTAGTCAACAAAGTGATTTTCTCCGAAAAGAGAAAGGAGGTCCTTTAACTAAATAAATGTCTTCTTAAACTCAATCAAATACTGATGTACACTCAAAATTCAAAAACCAAAAATATTTAATTTATAAATGACACATAATCCCTTGATGAATTTTGTGACTTTCTTGTGTGAGAGGAGCCGAAAGTCTGAGAACGAGTTTAGACTTAGTTCAGTGTTTCCTGAATAGTAAAAAAATTACTATAAATCAATGTTCATATGAACACGTTGAACAGACATTCTGTTTGTCACCTCGGTCATGCCTCTAACGGTTATCAGTATCTCTGTTCTCTTGAGAGATTTTGACTTCAGTTTTAGTTGTGATACTTCAGCCGTAGAGACAATTCTACGCTCAGAAACAACTTGAAATTTAATTAAAAGTAGATGATTTTATATTAGTGATAATATGAAGCTACTCAAAAACTTACGGAAGTGTTCTTTAGAAATAGCAAAATCAAGTGAAACGTTCGTGAAACTTGTGTTCAGCTCTCTGCATTTTAGACTTGAATGAGCTTACGCTACACGTGCAACTAACGTTATAGAGACAATGCAGACCAGAAAAACTGTTTACGGCAAACGAATGGTTTCTATTTTTATCTGCCTGAGATTCCAGAATTTTTTCCCCTACGTTACAGCACTTTACAGTTCTCTCAGTAATGGTAAGCTCACAACTTGTGTGGTTGTCTAGGTGTTCTCCTATCAATGTACCGACGTTAATAACTAATAGACAAATTTATTTATTTGTGACACAGCCGATAATGGAAATGTGTGGTAAGGTCTTATGGGACCAAACTGCAGAGGTCATCGGTCCCTAAGCCTCAACACTACTTAAACTAAGTTACACTATGGACAACACACATACCCATGCTCGAGAGAGGACTCGAACCTCCGACGTGGGGAGCCGCACGGAGCGTGATAAGGCGCTCTAGACCGCGTGGCTACCACGCGCGGCAGCAGATAATGCTTCAAACCATACCCGTACAGGAAACTGGAGAATTGTCAGGGATATAGATGATGAATAAGCGTAGTGGCAACCTCAGAGTCATCGTTCTGAGGTAGCGACCGTGTAATCAAAATTTTGGAATACGCAAGAGCACCGTTATTCGAAAAGAAGAGGTCCAGTATGAAAACTGCAAATTTACAAAATAATGATGAGCGCCTGCTCAAACGATTTTTATAAGACGATGTAATCCTACAGAATAAAATCTACAAGTCAACGTTGATGGTGAAATCGTTCAGTGATAAAATTTATCGTTTTAGCCGATCAACAACATAAGTCACAAAATGAA
This sequence comes from Schistocerca americana, assembly GCF_021461395.2. Classification (NCBI taxonomy): domain Eukaryota; kingdom Metazoa; phylum Arthropoda; class Insecta; order Orthoptera; family Acrididae; genus Schistocerca; species Schistocerca americana. The sequence goes on from NC_060130.1 coordinate 695,931,424, forward strand.
ACTATTTTCATCCCTGAATGTTATTAATGTGTATTCAATTAGTTATTAATATGGCTATTAACTATTTTTATGAACAGCGAGCAACAGGTAGAAAGCCACACCAAATTTAGGAGCACAGTTGGTGTTCTTTATTGTTCGCATCATAAATGAAACTACCGTAGAGAGACAGCAATCCTTTTAGCATGATGAGAAAGCCGAACACCATGCTACATTTCTCATTTTTACTCGAAATTGTTACATTATTACCTCATGTAGTATTTCGTGTTTGCCTGAAAGTTAGGTGAGGAGCGACTGTGGCTGTTCGAACGTCGCAGGGTTTGGAGCGATTAGGTGGAAGGTAGCAAAACATCGATACATAGACAAGCTACAGCAGAACAACTACATTTTATTAGATTACCCTAACAAACAAAGCGCGAGTGCTGAAAATCTTGCATTCTACTTGTACATGACTGAACGGACAATACAGAGCATTATATTGGCTTTGTGGTTATCAGTAACCACTTCAGTGCTTGCTGTGTGAAACCTGGCGCTCATCACGTTACATACCTACTGAGCCAAAGAAAGAGAAAAGAAATGATATATCCAACAGATACCTATTAGCCGTAATTTCTGTGTTATAGTGCTGTTACGGCTGGCAACAAGTTCCGAACAACAGCATTGAAACAGAAAGGAAAACTGGGGTTCAGCGCACCGTCTACAAAGAGGTTAGTAGAGATAGAACGTCACTGACGCGAGTGTCACTGAATATGTGAATATACACGACACTGAATGTCAAGCATTAAAGTTTGCTCAAGATATAAACTACACAAATTAACCTTTCCACATGAAAGTTAGAGCAAGTCCTATACCTGTTGTTGTTGTTGTTGTGGTTTTCAGTCCTGAGACTGGTTTGATGCAGCTCTCCATGCTACTCTATCCTGTGCAAGCTTCTTCATCTCCCAGTGCCTACTGCAACCTACATCCTTCTGAATCTGCTTAGTGTATTGATCTCTTGGTCTCCCTCAACGATTTTTACCCTCACGCTGCCCTCCAATGCTAAATTTGTGATCCCTTGATGCCTCAAAACATGTCCTACCAACCGATCCCTTCTTCTAGTCAAGTTGTGCCACAAACTTCTCTTCTCCCCAATCCTATTCAATACCTCCTCATTAGTTACGTGATCTACCCACCTTATCTTCAGCATTCTTCTGTGGCACCACATTTCGAAAGCTTTTATTCTCTTCTTGTCCAAACTGGTTATCGTCCATGTTTCACTCCATACAAATACTTTCAGAAAAGACTTCCTGACACTTAAATCTATACTCGATGTTAACAAATTTCTCTTCTTCAGAAACGATTTCCTTGGCATTGCCAGTCTACATTTTATATCCTCTCTACTTCGACCATCATCAGTTATTTTGCTCCCTAAATAGCAAAACTCCTTTACTACTTTAAGTGTCTCATTTCCTAATCTAATCCCCTCAGCATCACCCGATTTAATTTGACTACTTTCCATTATCCTCGTTTTGCTTTTGTTGATGTTCATCTTATTTCCTCCTTTCAAGACACTGTCCATTCCGTTCAACTACTCTTCCAAGTTCTTTGCTGTCTCTGACAGAATTACAATGTCATCGGCGAACCTCAAAGTTTTTACTTCTTCTCCATAAATTTTAATGCCTACTCCGAATTTTTCTTTTGTTTCCTTTACTGCTTGCTCAATATACAGATTGAATAACATCGGGGAGAGGCTACATCCCTGTCTCACTCCCTTCCCAACCACTGCTTCCCTTTCATGCCCCTCGACTCTTATAACTTCCATCTGGTTTCTGTACAAATTGTAAATAGCCTTTCGCTCCCTGTATTTTACCCCTGCCACCTTCAGAAATTGAAAGAGAATATTCCAGTCAACATTGTCAAAAGCTTTCTCTAAGTCTACAAATGCTAGAAACGTAGGTTTGCCTTTTCTTAATCTTTCTTCTAAGGTAAGTCGTAAGGTTAGTATTGCCTCACGTGTTCCAACATTTCTACGGAATCCAAACTGATCGTCCCCGAGGTCCGCTTCTACCAGTTTTTCCATTCGTCTGTAAAGAATTCGCGTTAGTATTTTGCAGCTGTGACTTATTAAACTGATAGTTCGGTAATTTTCACATCTGTCAACACCTGCTTTCTTTGGGATTGGAATTATTATATTCTTCTTGAGGTCTGTGGGTATTTCGCCTGTCTCATACATCTTGCTCACCAGATGGTAGAGTTTTGTCATGACTGGCCCTCCCAAGGCCATCAGTAGTTCTAATGGAATGTTGTCTACTCCCGGGGCCTTGTTTCGATTCAGGTCTTTCAGTGCTCTGTCAAACTCTTCACGCAGTATCTTATCTCCCATTTCGTCTTCATCTACATCCTCTTCCATTTCCATAATATTGTCCTCAAGTACATCGCCCTTGTATAAACCCTCTATATTCTCCTTCCACCTTTCTGCCTTCCCTTCTTTGCTTAGAACTGCGTTTCCATCTGTGCTCTTGATGTTCATGCAAGTGGTTCTCTTATCTCCAAAGGTCTCTTTAATTTTCCTGTAGGCAGTATGTATCTTACCCCTAGTGAGACAAGCCTCTACATCCTTACATTTGTCCTCTAGCCATCCCTGCTTAGCCATTTTGCACTTCCTATCGATCTCATTTTTGAGACGTTTGTATTCCTTTTTGCCTGCTTCATTTACTGTATTTTTATGTTTTCTCCTTTCATCAATTAAATTCAATTACCTACCTGATCCTCTGCTGCCTTCACTACTTCATCCCTCAGAGCTACCCATTCTTCTTCTGTTGTATTTCTTTCCACCATTCCTGTCAATTGTTCCCTTATGCTCTCCCTGAAACTCTCTACAACCTCTGGTTCTTTCAGTTTATCCAGGTCCCATCTCCTTAAATTCCCACGTTTTTGCAGTTTCTTCAGTTTCAATCTGCAGTTCATAACCAATAGATTGTGGTCAGAATCCACATCTGCCCCTGGAAATGTCTTACAATTTAAAACCTGGTTCCTGAATCTCTGTCTTACCATTATATAATCTATCTGATACCCTTTAGTATCTCCAGGATTCTTCCAGGTATACAATCTTCTTTTATGATTCTTGAACCAAGTGTTAGCTATGATTAAGTTATGCTCTGTGCAAAATTCTACAAGCCGGCTTCCTCTTTCATTTCTTCCCCCCAATCCATATTCACGTACTATGTTTCCTTCTCTCCCTTTTCTTACTGACGAATTCCAGTCACCCATGACTATTAAATTTTCGTCTCCCTTCACTACCTGAATAATTTCTTTCATCTCGTCATACATCTCATCAATTTCTTCATCATATGCAGAGCTAGTTGGCATATAAACTTGTACTACTGTAGTAGGCATGGGCTTTGTGTCTATCTTGGCCACAATAATGCGTTCACTATGCTATTTGTAGTAGCTAACCCGCACTCCCATTTTTTTATTCATTATTAAACCTACTCCTGCATTACCCCTATTTGATTTTGTATTTATAACCCTGTAATCACCTGACCAAAAGTCTTGTTCCTCCTGCCACCGAACTTCACCAATTCCCACTATATCTAACTTTAACCTATCCATTTCCCTTTTTAAATTTTCTAACCTACCTGCCCGATTAAGGGATCTAACATTCCACGCTCCGATCCGTAGAGTGCCAGTTTTCTTTCTCCTGATAACGACGTCCTCTTGAGTAGTCCCCGCCCGGAGATCCGAATGGGGGACTATTTTACCTCCGAAATGTTTTACCCAAGAGGACGCCATCATCATTTAATCATACAGTAAAGCTGCATGTCCTCGGGAAAAATTACGGCTGTAGTTTCCCCTTGCTTTCAGCCGTTCGTAGTACCAGCACAGCAAGGCCGTTTTGGTTAATGTTACAAGGCCAGATCAGTCAATCATCCAGACTGTTGCCCCTGCAACTACTGAAAAGGCTGCTGCCCCTCTTCAGGAACCACATGTTTGTCTAGCCTCTCAACAGATACCCCTCTGTTGTGGTTGCACCTACGGTACGGTACGGCCATCTGTATCGCTGAGGCACGCAAGCCTCCCCACCAACGGCAAGGTCCATGGTTCATGGGGGGGGGGGGTCCTATTCGGATGCGTAGGTAGGTCCTATACCTACGCATCCGAATACGTCCTGTACCCACCAACTTGGCAATCTCTAAAATTTATTAGTCAATGGTACTTTCCGAGTGACGCATACTGTGAATTAACACATGCCTTAAATTTCGATTCAATAAATGCAAAAAAATAGAGAAATAATATTTATGTGAAAGTGTGTGTACGAAGAAAATGGATGCGAAAGAAGTTAGTTGGTTGCTTCTTTTGACAATGAGTCATGTCTTGCGTGTTTAGATGTATAACGTGCACGAAATGAAATTCCTTGGAACTTAAACTACATCTGCGTTGGTGTTAATTTCTGGCATACTGAAGCGTGAAAATCTGGGAAGCTGAAACTCTGAAATAATATGCTCTATTCGAGTAACAAATAAACTACTTGAGCTATAAAAGATAAGTAGTATAAATACGCTATTTCGGCTATAAATAGTTTGCTTTACAAATCGCTGTTGTAAGCACCATCTAATTGCTTCGCTGATGTTCACTACGCTGAGCCGTTTGTTGACGAACACTCGACATGAACTTTGTAATAGTGCGCATGACGAATTGAACTGGGACCCGAAACAGGTAAATCTCGCTATAATACACACACAAAAATGTATTGACTCAATTGTTGTCACACTCAGCAAATATTGTCCTAGATTCGGAGGTCATATGTATTAAAACAAACAAATACATGTTCAGTAAGGAGTTAAAACTCGTTCCTAAAATAGAGGGGATCATTTAACTACGAAAAAATACCATCACAAAGATCTATGTTGTCACACTTAGCGATTATTAGTCCGTAATTTGGAGGTCATTGTATTAAAACATACAGATAGATGTCCAGTAAAGAGCTACAATCATCTTCCTAAAATAGAGGGGATCATTAAACTATGAAAAAATACCATCACAAAAAATAACGACGAAAAGGTAAGGAATTTAATCCATTATTATTGTTATTATTATTACTATTACTACTACTGGATTCGAGTTACTGGGAAGAAGTAAGAGATGAGTTAGCCTTGAAGCAGAAAGAACGATTCCAGTGAAAAAAATAAGAAAATAGCCATGATGGACAATGGAGTGATACAGATCAGCTGAAGAAAGTCAAAGATCTGGAAATATCGAGTGCTAATAAAGAGTGAGAAGAACTTTGAGAATATGGCTACATAATGAATGAAACAAACGAAATTATTGGAAATGCTAAGAGAAAGTTAGAGAAAGACCAGTTAGATTTGACTGACCAGAACTTCAAATAAAAATACAATAATGTAAAAGTTTAATAATTACAGAATTTATGTTTTCCACGAATGAAGAATGTAGCCTTGTTATAAGCAAGCGACAGCTGTAGCATGTTAGCCAAATATTTTGTTAAGTAATTAAATTCTAAGAAACCTAAAATGAGATTGGAAATTAGCAAACTTAAAGCAATCCAAGAAATATCTCAGTCTATAAAATGGAGAACAAATAAGAACAATTGTGAATTCAATGAATAATTTTAAAGCACCAAGAGAAAATACAACATGTGAAATCTAAAATACAGTGGAATAAAAAGCGGGCTGTAACTAGTTAAACTAATTTCAAAAAGTTTTTGGAGCAGGAAACGTATCAATCGGCTGGATTGTACTACTAATATATCCTCTACACAAAGAAAGTGACAAAACAGACAGAGGTACATCCTTACTCTTTTCATCACGTAAAATATTTTCTGCAGCGCTTCTCAAAAGAATTGAAGAACATTTGCATGCAGAATTAGGAAGATATCGTTCTGTGCAGAATAAATCAACAATCTGGAGGTGCTATTGAAAGATAGAAATAAAAGATCTAAAAGGCTTATTATCATATGAAGGGTGATTTTATTCAGGACCATAGAAGAATTTAGAACAGTTAAGAAAAAGTAGAAGCTCTTAGAAGAAACATTAACAAATACTGAATCTAAAGTACAATTAGTGGGAGAAATTTCAGACCCATTTAAGAGCAAGACAAGTGTTAGACATGGCGGTGGACAATCACAAATCTTGTTTAACTGTTTACCAGCAAAAGTGAACCCAGAATGAAGGAAGAAATTTGCAAAATCTAACATCGAAAGTGGAACGCCATTTGTCTGAAGTAGAGGTAATCTCAAAATTGATGGTTTATGATTTTCAGATGATTTCACAATTCTGGCAGACAGTCTGGAACTAGCACAAAACAGATTGAAATAGTTATACAATCTGCAGAAAGAGCTACATTATCAATCTCCCTCGAAAATCAGAGGTGATAACAAGAAACAAGACGTCACCAAGAAAATTAAGAACAAAATATGGATCCATAATAAATACAGACAATTAGTGTAACTACCTAAAGGAATCATGTGCGCTAACAGTGGGAAAGAAGAAGCCATCAACGCAAATAAATACTATTCTCATGACTTGCAATAGCTACAGTAATTGTAGTAAAAATTGCATTGCATCAGAAGCATTAAAAAATCAGGGAAAAGGAAATAAAGACTATGATGAAGCTATAAGGATTCAAACCACCATTATAAATGTTCAAATGACTTATGAGAATGCAGCCTGAATGCGTCATTGTCAACAGTTGACATTTCGACAGGAGCAAACCCTGCTATTTTCAAGGTAAAATTGCAGCAAGTAAGCGCTCTGCGAGGGAATTTAAAACCTCGGTTTTCAGATAACTCCGGACAGATAACACTGACACACACTACAAACACTAGCACCATCTAAGACGAAAGATGACCGACGTCAGAAGTAATCGATAGTGAAATTAACAATTAACTCCGTCCCTGTGTTTTTTTGACAAGGACAGAGCAGGATTCGATGCAGAACTCAAGCAAAACCATCATCTCTATTTCTAAGGTTACTAGCTGATTTATTTTCAACAGCTTTCGTAATAACACTGTCTCAAAAGCTGGAAGTGCATGCCAGAATCTCCGTATCGTCGTATTCCATAGGATGACCGATACCTAGGCAATGCTCTTCTTTGGCAGATTTGCTTGGCTGTTGTAAGTACCTGTGCTGCTTATCCTCATGTAAGCGTGTATTCTGCTTATTGCCAGTACGCTGGTCCTCCAGAATCCTGACAGGTTGACCAGTATACGACATGTAACAACTGCAAAGAATACCATAGACACCCGCATTGCTCAAACCAGGATCATCCTTTACGGAACCTAAAAGGACCCTGACCTTAGATGGTAGTCGACAGACACACTTCACGTCGTATTTCCGCATACAAAAACCAACCAATACTCCTGAAAATGCTCCCTGCATAAGGCAAAAATGCCGTAGACTTTGGTGCAATATCGATAATATCATCACTCCCCTGGCAAAGAGATGGTCGAGACTACGTGACTTTGAGATCAGCTAACGCAGCTGACCAATTCTCAGAGTCCGGGATGACATGGGAACTGTGAACCAAAGTACGAAGTACCCATTCATGTTGAGCCGGATGGTGACAACTACACTAGTGATCAAAAGTATCCGGACACCTGGTTGAAAATGATTTACAAGTTCGGGGCTCCGTCCATCGGTAATGCTGGAATTCAGTATGGTGTTGGCCCACCTTTACCCTTTATGAGAGCTTCCACATTCGTAGGCATATGTTCAATCAGGTGCTGGGAGGTTTCTTGGGGAATGGCAGCCCATTATTCACGGAGTGCTGCACTGAGGAGAGGTATCGATGTCGGTCGGTGAGGCCTGGCACGAAGTCGGCGTTCCAAAACATCCCAAAGGTTTTCTGTAGGACTCAGGTCAGGATTCTGTGCAGGCCAGTCCATTACAGCTATGTTATTGTCGTGTAACCACTCCGTCACAGGCCGTGCATTTTGAACAGGTGCTCGATCGTGTTGAAAGATGCAGTCGCCATCCCCAAATTGCTCTTCAACAGTGGGAAGTAAGAACGGGCTTAAAACATCATTGTAGGCCTGTGCTGTGATAGTGCCACGCAAAACAATAAGGGCTGATAAACATGACCACAACATAACACCACCACCTCCAAAATTTACTGTTGGCAGTACACACGATGGCGCATGACGTTCACCGGGCATTCGTCATACCCACACGCTGCCATCGGATCGCCACATTGTGCACCGTGATTCGTCACTCCACACAACGTTTTTTCACTTTTCAATCGCCCATTGTTTACGCTCCTTACACCAAGCGAGTCGTCGTTTGGCATTTACCGGCGTCATTTGTGGCTTATGAGTAGCCGCTCGACTATCAAATTCAAGTTTTCTCACCTCCTGACTAACTGTCATAGTACTTGCAGTTGATCCTGATGCAGTTTGGAATTACTGTGTGATGGTCTGGATAGACGTCTGTCTATTTTGCATTACGAACCTCTTCAACTGTCGGCCGTCTCTGTCAGTCAACAGACGAGGTCGGCCTGTACGCTTTTGTGCTGTACGTTTCCCTTCACGTTTCCGCTTCACTACCACTTCGGAAACAGTGGACCTAGAGATGTGTGGAAATCTCGTGTATAGACGTATGACTCAAGTGAAACACAGTCACCTGACCACGTTCGAAGTCCGCGAGTTCCGCAGCGCCCCCCATTCCGCTCTCTCACGATGTCTAATGACTACTGAGGTCGTTGATATGGAGTACCTGGCAGCAGGCGGCAGCATAATGCACCTAATATGAAAAATGTCGGTTTTCGTGGGTGTCCGGATGCTTTTGATCGTATAGTGTATCAGCCTATATAAGCAAGGAGAAACTTAAGTCTCACAAAATTAGAAATATTTAAATTAAAAGTAATACAGAAGTAAACAAATGTGTAAAAAAATTACAGACGGAGGTAGGAAAATGGAACTAACGCTCTATGGGCTCATTCGAAGAATGAGTCTCAGCAGGCTTACAAGAAAAACTGTACAGCATTTTCAAAAATTAAAAGGAAAACCTTACCGGCTTAGGAAAGTACATGAACACCTAGAACAAAGTGGCATAAATAAACAATATATTGGAAACTTCCCAAAATACAAAAACCAAATTAAGAGGTGGGACAGCGTCTAAGCAAAAAATATAGTTACAAGAAGATAAGGAAGAAAATGGAGAGCAGAAAAAATGAAAAGAAAGGAGGAACAAATGTGAGATTATTGTAGAAGATGTAAAGCTAACTTAAATGTTGTGATTAGCCTGTAAAGAAGGAAGATGGAGAACTGCAATCAGGGTCTCTTCGTCTCGCCTATCTACACTGCTTGCTGGAAAAAGTGAAGCACGCAGAAGACATGGAAAATTTTTCCACGTAAGTTAGTTCATGTTCACACCATCGACAGGTATGTAAATTATTTGAGTTGCAATTCTCTTGTAACAGGTGGAACGGCCTCCAGAGTGCATTAGATTTGTTCGTGTCTGATGTTATACCAGGCCTCGTGGGATACATAACGGGCGTTAACATCGTCGGTTGCTGAGTGATCACTGTCGACATGGACATGGCTCTGAGCACTATGGGACTTAACTGCTGAGGTCATCAGTCCCCTAGAACTTAGAACTACTTAAACCTAACTAACCTAAGGACATCACACACATCCATGCCCGAGGCAGGATTCGACCCTGCGACCGTAGCGGTGGCACGGTTCCAGACTGAAGCGCCTAGAACCGCTTGGCCACCGCGGCCGGCACACGGACATGCTGCGTACTCATATGATACAGTATCATCAGCAGCATACAGAGGTCTCCATTTGCCTGGCTGGTCAAATCGTGCAACATCCAAAAGTGTGAGACATTAGGAAGTGACAGTAGCCTGATTCTGGACTGCATGGGAGCAGGAGGGCACTGATATTTGTTGCCAAGGTTCCAGTCGACCACGTCTGATCATCAACTCCAGGCCCATTGTAACTTCTTCACAGCTGCGCCTGCCTACAACGAACAAGTGAAGGACTTGTCATCTTGCACCAATGGTTGGAGGTTAGCTGCATTCAGGGTAGGGAATTTCCGTCCCACGCGTAGGCTGCCGTTAACACTACAACACAAAGGCTTCGTTTGGAGTGGCTCCTCGACCATAAAGGACAGATTGCTGATGAAAGGCATCACTTTGTGTTGAGCACGTGAACCATGCTTCTCCTCTACCCACGATAACCATCGTAGGCATATATGGCAGTGACATGGGGAAAGGACCTATTATTCGAATGTTTCGGAGAGACACAGCGGTGTTATTCCTGGCCTCATGGTGTGGAAAGCCACCGGGTATGATGTCAAGTCCCGGCTGGAAGCGAACGGGGAAATTCTTGTGGGATAAGGGCACGTCATGGTTGTTCTGCGTCCGCATGTCTTATCTCTCGTGCAACAGTATCGTGGTGCCACTTTGCACTTTACAATGCCCCTCACACGTTATATGTGTCTCTATCAACTGTCTGCTTGATTTTAACGTACATTGTCAGCAAGACAGCCAGACCTCTCCCCTATGGAATACGTGTGGGACCAGTTCAGACGTGAACTCTGTCCCACTGCCATTATCCAGGATATCAAAGGCCAGTTACAGCAGTTGCGAGAGAGCTTGCCTCTGCAGATGATACAGCGGCTTTGACACACCTTTTCCATCTGAATCAGTCCAGGCATCTACGCCGGGGCACAGCGTTATACTGTAAAGTGTGCTCATACTGTCAAGTTCTTTTTAAATTTGCTCTAATTTGTAATCACTGAAATAACATCACACCCCATCTGACCCGTAAAGTTTCATTTGGTTTCCTTCTACGCTTCTCGGTGCTTTACTTCTTTTGTCAGGCAGTGTACTTTCAGATTCTTATGTAACTCACTGTTCTGCGTAACAATATAACAGATGGGAAGGTAACGTACTGCTAGTAATATTAATAATAATCGAAAGATTATCCAAGCAAATAACATTTGACACTCGTGAAGGTTGGACGAGGCTGAGTGTTCTGTGTCTTCAAAATTCGATACTTGGATGATTTCATCAATAAGGTTGTGATAAAGTTACTTCTCCATTCTTCTCCAATTGAGCTAATATCCAACCTTTTACATCCTGCAGCTAATATAATGTAAATCCGCACAGTCTTCCTTCTCTCTGTCTATTTTTAAAGCTCCTCTTGTAGTTTTCGTCACTCTAACGTGACTTCCAAGACAGGCTAGCAGTAGAAAACTAAACAAGAGTACAGGAAAGAGATTGGCCTGTCTCTAGCAACCCGCCCGGTTGGCAGTGCGGTCTAAAGCACGGCTTTCCGGGCGGGAAGGCGCGCTGGTCCCCGGCACGAATCCGCCCGGCAGATTTGTGTCGAGGTCTGGTGAGCCGGCCAGTCTGTGGAGGGTTTTTAGGCGGTTTTCCATCTGCCTCGAAAAATGCGGTCTGGTTCCCCTTATTCCGCCTCAGCTACACTACGTCGGCGATTGCTGCGCGTCGAACGTGGAGAACTTACTTAGTGAGACGTTCCCTGAGGGATCCACCGGGGGCCGAACCGCACAATAACCCTGGGTTCCGTGTGGGGTGAAGTGGACTGCGGTAGTCGTCGTGGGGTTGCGGACCACTGCGACTGCGGCGGGGACGGAGCCTCTCCGTCGTTTCTAGGTCCCCAGTTAACATAACATAACATCTCTAGCAAAATCTAAGAACGGAATCTTAGCATCCAACCGCTCTTGGAACCGAACCTTGCATTGTGATACACAGAGGCGATGATCAGCGAGTGCGTACCTGGCAAAGGATGGCGTGCGGCTGAGGGCGACGCTGAGCGCGTGCAGGTCCCCCGTGCAGTGGCGGCCGCTCTCCCTGCAACATCACACTTCCAACAGCCTACCACACAACCAGAAATAGATAATGAAATATACATAATACTACGCTTATCTGAATAACTGTTACTTTCATACAGTGAATAGGGTTGTATGAGACTGTTTCTCTGGAACTATTCATATTTGGGTGGTTGGCTGCAAGGACAATTTCTACAAAATGTTCATATAAATATGAGTCTAATTTTCATTAAATATTGGCTTAGTGATGATTGCTTGTCTTCGATTAATTATTAATCCATTAAGTGGACATGTCGGGTATAGCCGCCGATGGGTTGCTACTTCTCATTGGGTTCGACAAATGCAATCATTCATAGCATACCTCTAGCCTCTCATCATTCAAGATAATGTTTTTTCAAACGATTATTGCGGATTTCATTGTTTATGCTGTTGAGGACAGAAACTGTGGGAGTCATTATTCTGAAGAGAAATTAACTTCTGGAACTGTTTTGAAGCTGGCTCGTGATTTGCTCGAAAACGGTCATTGTATTCACCTCGACAAGTTGTGCACTAGTCCATATCTGATTGACAAACTAAGAAGTAAGAATACCGACGTTGTCGGTACAATGCTGCGAAACGGGTAGTAGATCCGTGAATTTACTTACGAAAGCAAATTTTTTAAGGTCCGATCAGCTTCGAAATTGAAAAAAGAGTGAAAATCGTATGAAGCTGTGCGCTGATGTATTGCGCAGTGTCTCTAGTATGCTTGTCGACCGCGTAGCGCCATGCTTTACAGTCCAGAGCACAATGAGTAAGTAAATAAATCTAGAACAACAGAGTCTCACGCCAAGTGTGAATTCCATGCTGTAATTTCTGAGGTGTTCCTGCAGATTTAATACAGCCCGCAAAAAGTAAATGTCATGCTTGACAGCAACGTGCGGCAATGGTACAGGATCTTTGAAACAGGACGTACATAAATTCATGACGCAGACGTTCAGGAAAAGAAGTGACTGTAACCGATGATCTGGTTCAGTGAGTAGATTAGGCGATTCGAGAAACTCATTGGCAGGCAATTTTTGTGTTGAGTGATTCGTTTCCAGAGTATTTTGGCACAGACAATAAGCTGCCGATCAGCGTAGACATTTGGCTGGAAGTACAGGAATCGGCGTCCAGTGATGAGAGTATAGGAAAATTGGCACCATGCTACGACAAATGTTCAAATCCGAGCGGTGGCTATGCGATCAAGAAGCTGGAAGGTATCGTGTCTATCATTTCTCAGGTACAACATCACACACACACACACACACACACACACACACACACACACACACACACACACACACACGCACACACATATATATATATATATATATATATATATATATATATATATATATACACTCCTGGAAATTGAAATAAGAACACCGTGAATTCATTGTCCCAGGAAGGGGAAACTTTATTGACACATTCCTGGGGTCAGATACATCACATGATCACACTGACAGAACCACAGGCACATAGACACAGGCAACAGAGCATGCACAATGTCGGCACTAGTACAGTGTATATCCACCTTTCGCAGCAATGCAGGCTGCTATTCTCCCATGGCGACGATCGTAGAGATGCTGGATGTTGTCCTGTGGAACGGCTTGCCATGCCATTTCCACCTGGCGCCTCAGTTGGACCAGCTTTCGTGCTGGACGTGCAGACCGCGTGAGACGACGCTTCATCCAGTCCCAAACATGCTCAATGGGGGACAGATCCGGAGATCTTGCTGGCCAGGGTAGTTGACTTACACCTTCTAGAGCACGTTGGGTGGCACGGGATACATGCGGACGTGCATTGTCCTGTTGGAACAGCAAGTTCCCTCGCCGGTCTAGGAATGGTAGAACGATGGGTTCGATGACGGTTTGGATGTACCGTGCACTATTCAGTGTCCCCTCGACGATCACCAGTGGTGTACGGCCAGTGTAGGAGATCGCTCCCCACACCATGATGCGGGGTGTTGGCCCTGTGTGCCTCGGTCGTATGCAGTTCTGATTGTGGCGCTCACCTGCACGGCGCCAAACACGCATACGACCATCATTGGCACCAAGGCAGAAGCGACTCTCATCGCTGAAGACGACACGTCTCCATTCGTCCCTCCATTCACGCCTGTCGCGACACCACTGGAGGCGGGCTGCACGATGTTGGGGCGTGAGCGGAAGACGGCCTAACGGTGTGCGGGACCGTAGCCCAGCTTCATGGAGACGGTTGCGAATGGTCCTCGCCGATACCCCAGGAGCAACAGTGTCCCTAATTTGCTGGGAAGTGGCGGTGCGGTCCCCTACGGCACTGCGTAGGATCCTACGGTCTTGGCGTGCATCCGTGCGTCGCTGCGGTCCGGTCCCAGGTCGACGGGCACGTGCACCTTCCGCCGACCACTGGCGACAACATCGATGTACTGTGGAGACCTTACGCCCCACGTGTTGAGCAATTCGGCGGTACGTCCACCCGGCCTCCCGCATGCCCACTATACGCCCTCGCTCAAAGTCCGTCAACTGCACATACGGTTCACGTCCACGCTGTCGCGGCATACTACCAGTGTTAAAGACTGCGATGGAGCTCCGTATGCCACGGCAAACTGGCTGACACTGACGGCGGCGGTGCACAAATGCTGCGCAGCTAGCGCCATTCGACGGCCAACACCGCGGTTCCTGGTGTGTCCGCTGTGCCGTGCGTGTGATCATTGCTTGTACAGCCCTCTCGCAGTGTCCGGAGCAAGTATGGTGGGTCTGACACACCAGTGTCAATGTGTTCTTTTTTCCATTTCCAGGAGTGTATATACAGGGTATTTCAAAAATGACAGGTATATTTGAAACGGCAATAAAAACTAAAGGAGCAGCGATAGAAATACACCGTTTGTTGCAATATGCTTGGGACAACAGTACATTTTCAGGCAGACAAACTTTCGAAATTACAGTAGTTACAATTTTCAACAACAGATGGCGCTGCGGTCTGGGAAACTCTGTAGTACGATATTTTCCACATATCCACCATGCGTAGCAATAATATGGCGTAGTCTCTGAATGAAATTACCCGAAACCTTTGACAACGTGTCTGGCGGAATGGCTTCACATGCAGATGAGATGTACTGCTTCAGCTGTTCAATTGTTTCTGGATTCTGGCGGTACACCTGGTCTTTCAAGTGTCCCCACAGAAAGAAGTCACAGGGGTTCATGTCTGGCGAATAGGGAGGCCAATCCACGCCGCCTCCTGTATGTTTCGGATAGCCCAAAGCAATCACACGATCATCGAAATATTCATTCAGGAAATTAAAGACGTAGGCCGTGCGATGTGGCCGGGCACCATCTTGCATAAACCACGAGGTGTTCGCAGTGTCGTCTAAGGCTGTTTGTACCGCCACAAATTCACGAAGAATGTCCAGATAGCGTGATACAGTAATCGTTTCGGATCTGAAAAATGGGCAAATGATTCCTTTGTAAGAAATGGCGGCCCAGACCAGTACTTTTTGAGGATGCAGGGACGATGGGACTGCAACATGGGGCTTTTCGGTTCCCCATATGCGCCAGTTCTGTTTATTGACGAAGCCGTCCAGGTAAAAATAAGCTTCGTCAGTAAACCAAATGCTGCCCACATGCATATCGCCGTCATCAATCCTGTGCACTATATCGTTAGCGAATGTCTCTCGTGCAGCAATGGTAGCGGCGCTGAGGGGTTGCCGCGTTTGAATTTTGTATGGATAGAGGTGTAAACTCTGGCGCATGAGACGATACGTGGACGTTGGCGTCATTTGGACCGCAGCTGCAACACGGCGAACGGAAACCCGAGGCCGCTGTTGGATCACCTGCTGCACTAGCTGCGCGTTGCCCTCTGTGGTTGCCGTACGTGGTCGCCCTACCTTTCCAGCACGTTCATCCGTCACGTTCCCAGTCCGTTGAAGTTTTTCAAACAGATCCTTTATTGTATCGCTTTTCGGTCCTTTGGTTACATTAAACCTCCGTTTAAAACTTCGTCTTGTTGCAACAACACTGTGTTCTAGGCGGTGGAATTCCAACACCAGAAAAATCCTCTGTTCTAAGGAATAAACCATGTTGTCTACAGCACACTTGCACGTTGTGAACAGCACACGCTTACAGCAGAAAGACGACGTACAGAATGGCGCACCCACAGACTGCGTTGTCTTCTATATCTTTCACATCACTTGCAGCGCCATCTGTTGTTGAAAATTGTAACTACTGTAATTTCGAAAGTTTGTCCGCCTGAAAATGTACTGTTGTCCCAAGCATATTGCAACAAACAGTGTATTTCTATCGCTGTTCGTTTAGTTTTTATTGCCGTTTCAAATATACCAGTCATTTTTGAAACACCCTATATATATATATATATATATATATATATATATATATATATATATATATATATATATATATATATGTGTGTGTGTGTGTGTGTGTGTCACAGCTTTTTGCATGGATTTGGAGAATACATTATTTTAGCAAATATAAGGCGTTTCGTTGTCACCTGGATACAATGTACTTGCAGCTCACAGCAGAAATACAGTTTAAAGAGCCAGCACATAGATTTAATCCGCAGGGATATTTTATAGCTATGTACATTCAATTGTGAGTTTATTATGGTACTCCTGACTGCGAATGTTCTTCAGATATTACGTGTCTAACCAGAACTACTACTACTAGGTCATTACTGGACCGCATTCAGAAACCATTCACGTGACTGTGGGTGATGCCTAGAACGGTTAAAGGTACCAAGACATCGTAAATAATTTAGAGCGATGAATTTATATAATTTATAATGTATGTATATAATTGCTCACCACACGTTTTGAATCACACAATCTGCGTTCAATGTTCACCATACATGTATTCGTAGAACTTTGAGATACGCGTAAATTCGTCACGTCCCGGTTGATGGTACGACTACGCAGAATGAGACTAATAACGTCTTTGCGGCCCTACACATTTTATTTAACTTTTTGTTAAAATTAAACATTTTCAAAATAACACTCCGTTTGCACTGATAAGCGATATATCACTTTCTCTGTAGCTTTCATTAGTGCATTAATCATGAAAAATACAGGAACAGCTTACCATATGGCTCTCTCTTGTGAATTGAGCACAAATGATCCTGAATATGTAAGGGTTGAGAATCAGGTACATGTACCAGTGTAACCGTTTAAAAATCGCCAATCAGACTGCTCTAACATTATCCATGTTAACGGCTTCTCTGATGGCAAGCATCCTATAACTGTTAAGTTTACCATCGTCATATTACCTACATGCAGCGAGAAGTGTAGTGGAGTAAATGGGAAGTGGGCTGTAGATAGTATGTGACGTCACAAGGACGGTCTATGCTGTGAATGTATGCTTAGGTAGCAAGATCTCTTACATGCCAAGACCTGTTGACGCTGTGCCGGCGCAATGTACGTTCGAAAAGTGCGGATGCACGGGGCGTCACTTTCCGAGGGGCGGCAAATCTGCCACTTTCAACATTCATGCCCCCTGAACTGTGGCAAGGCGCCTCGACTACAAGCCGGCCGCCCCTGTTGAACAAGGGGAGGCAGGAGGAGTGCCGGCCGGGGTGGCCGAGCGGTTCTAGGCGCTACAGTCTGGCACCGCGCGGCCGCTACGGTCGCAGGTTCGAATCCTGCCTCGGGCATGGATGTGTGTGATGTCCTTAAGTTAGTTAGGTTTAAGTAGTTCTAAGTTCTAGGGGACTGATGACTTCAGAAGGTGAGTCGCATAGTGCTCAGAGCCATTTGAACCATTTTTTGAGGAGGACTAATTTCTTCCTCCCCACTGTGGCAGCACCGTCGTGTTTACGCCGGAGGAACAGAGAGGGGGAAGCAGTCTGGCGTACACGCTAGTATTCTTATGAGTGGAGCGCTGACAGCCTGTTGCGTTAAGTAGTGTGTAAGCTTAGGGACTGATGACCTTAGCAGTTAAGTCCCATAAGATTTATTAAAATTAACTAGATTTTTTCAATCAGGTTTGTCTCCATTTTTGAGCTGGTGCCCGGCGACTGTTTTGTGCAAATCTGCAGAGAATGTCACCAGTCAGTCGCAATTTTTGTTTTTATTTTCCAGATGTACATAGATTTAGGGCACAGTGTTGCTATTCTCAATGCTTTGAGTTATGTTTACATCCATACCGTCATGCTGAACGTAACTGTCAACATGATGGTTTACATGTAAGCACATATTAAAAGCTTTGAGACTGGCCACTTAGTGGCCGAAACCTGTGTAGATCTGAAAAGTAAAAAAAAAAAAATTGCGATTGATTGCTGACACTGCCTACAGATTTGTTTAAATAAAATTCCACAAACGTTTTGTAAAAAAAAAGGGGGGGGGCGGAAATTTAGCAGCTCGCACGGGCAGCACTTGGGCTTGCGCCGGCCCTGTGTTGACATGTTCATATTTGAACATATCTTATACCTCTATTGCAGAGATGCAGGCTGCACGCTGCTGTCAGTCGGGAGCAGCTGTCTGCTAATCGACTGCCAACAGTAATTAGGGAAGAGACTGCTTCTAATGGTTAAGAACGAAATGAGTAGGGTGGTTCACGTTTATCTACTTGGTAAGGTATCCAAACTCATATCCGTGATATACAGTGTTGAGGTGAAATTACCCCTCCTCCTACGTAAGAATGTCATTGTGACAGTAAGAGGATTAATGGAAAAATCAGAAAGGAACCTCTGGAAGCCGTTTCGAGGAAACATGACAACTGTTCAAAAAGTATCCGACCTTATTTTTCATTGTTGAAGCCAACAATGATATTGGGGCGAGTGCTCTCTCTATGTTTGTAGGCATACGTAGTGCGCATGCCTGATTTTTTTCACGACTGCAGAGACAACTGATCTCAGGCTAGCTGCAAACACGTAAATAAGTGTAAGTGGTAGTGGTCGGATTTTGTGTTGTGAACTAAATGGCAGAAAAACAGGAAAAACGTTATTGCATCAAATTTTGCTTTAAGCTTGGCGAATCTCAAGTGGAGATAATCCTTAAGATTCGAGAAGTGTTTTGGGACGAAGTAATGGGTACACACAGATAAAAAACTGGTACAACCGCTTCAAAGATGGCCGCATATCAGTGAAGAACAAAGTACGTGTTGGTAGGCCTTTAATATCCGCGATAGAGCTTGTTATTGATCACATAAGGGCCCTAGCGATGCAGGATAGACGAATCACGATCAGAGAACTTGCTTATTAGGTTAAAATAGTGTTGGATCCATTCATTCCACTTTAACGGAACAGTTGGACATCAGGAGGAACTCAGCAAAATTTGTGCAAAAGTTACTAATAAGTGAGCACAAGCAACTTGTTTGGAGATCGCAAAGGACATGATGGATATTGTGAACATTATTCCAAACGTTCTTAACACAGTGATCACTGGTGATGACTTCTGGGTTTACGGGTACGTCCAAGAATAGAAATTCCATTCGTCGCAATACAAACATTCGTCATGCCCGAGACTCAAAAAAGCAAGGCAGGTCCGTAACAATGTGGGAGTCTCGCTAACCGTCTTTTTTCACTGTAATGACTTGGTCTATCATGAGTATACCATATAACGTACTAATGTCAGTAAGGAGTACTACCAAGACTTTCTGCGTTGCCTTCGTGAAGCAGCAGACGCCAACGAACGGACTTGTGAGCAGCGGGCAGTTGGCATCTTCACAATAAAGTACCCAGTCATTGTTCCCAATTAATTCAGAGTTTTTTGGCCATACACAACATGGCTGTTGTTTGTCAGTTTCGTTATTCCCTACACCTAGCACCGAGTGACTTGTGGTTCTTCCCTCAACAGATAAAGGCTCTGATACGGACCATATTTCCTGAATGGGAAGACATTATGCAGAATTCAACGTAGCAGCTGCGTACCATATCGAAAGAGGCTTTCTCGTAATGCTTCCAGCAGTGGCAGCACTGATGGGACAGGTGTGTAGAAGGTGAAGGGGACTACTTTAAAGGTGACTAGTGTTAAATACCAGGTGTAGAAATATGAAACCGGAATTTCCCTGTAGATGGTGCTAGCCGTCTGTGTAGGGCCCTTGAGAACGCGTCTGCAGTGCCATTTGCTCCCTGTAGCGGCTGACGAAGACACATCGGTATCTGTTTCAAACACGTAAGGATGCCGAGTTTTGTGCCTACGAACTACGATTTGCGGACAGTATTGGTTTTCTCTTATCATTTGAAGAAAACTTCTCCTGAATCACATCGAATGCTTCTCGAAACTTTCGGCAAACATGCTGTTGGGAAAACACAGTGTTTCGAGTGTCTCAAAAAACTCAAAAGCGGTGATTTTCACGTGAGAAACGACGAGCGTGGGAAACCACCTAAAAAGTTCGAAGACAACGAATGGCAGTCTTTATTGAATGATGATGATACTCAAACTCAACAGGAACTCGCGGAACAGTTGAATGTGACGCAGAAAGCCCTTTCTCTTGGGTTTAAAGCTGTAGGGAAGGTGCAGAAAGTGGGAAAATGGGTTCCGCATGAACTGAATGGAAGACATCTAGCAAATAGAAAGATCACGTGTGGAATTCTGCTCGCCGGATCGAAGAGAAAGTCGTTTCTCTATCGAACAGTGAGAGGTGATGAAAAATGGATATATATTGAGAATTCTAAGGGTCGTAAATCATGGGTGAATCGAGACAAACCATCGATATCCACTACAAGACCAAGTCGCTTTGGAAAGAATACAATGCTCTGTGTGATCAGAGGTGCTAAAACCCGGTGAAACCATTATCACTGATCGCTACGAACAGCAAATGATCGTTTTAAATCGAGCATTACGTGAAAAACGACCGGAATTTGTAAAAAGCCAAGACAAAGCCATATTGCTTCATGATGACGCCCCATCACACGCAGCAGAACGGGTCAGGGAAACGGTTAAGCCGTTCAGTTGGGAAGTAGTAGGGCATGCGGCGTATTCTCCAGACTTGGCTCCGTCCGATTACCATCTATTTGCAACACTGGGACACGCTATCGCTCAACAACACTTCAGTTCGTATGAAAATGTACAAAAATGGCTCGCTGGCTGGTTCGCTTCAAAAGAAAAACTGTTTTTGTGGCACGGCATTCATAACCTGCCGGAGTGGTGGGAGAAATATATAAATGGTAATGGAGATTATTTCGAATAAAATATTGTTTATCAGTTTGAAACAACAGACGTGTAATTATTGTAACCAAATCCCAGTTCCATACTTCTACACCTGGTAATTGTATCTGCATGAAGATTGATTTTAAAAATAAAAGTCGGATACTTTCTAAACAGCCCTCGTTTAGAACTCAAGTAGCTATACCATACAAAGTGGTATTGGCTGACGTTGAAATGGATGTACTAATAGATGGAGTATCAGATGTACGACTATGGCCTTGGATATAATGTAAGATTTTGCTGGATTTGTTAAAGAAATGGACGTGTGTGATTACTTAACTTTAAATCCCGGTTTTTGTGCGCAAGAACCACCCATGTGATTTTGAAGAACGATAGGACAGTTGGAACCGTCATTTTAACGTTGATGAACTCCAATTGCAGAATAAAGATATATAACATATTTATATGTCATCCTGTCGACTTTATAAAGTGCCCTGATATGCATCTATGGGTGAACGTTACATCTTCCTTGGAAAAAGAACATTATATTACCAGATTAGAAGCTATGATTTATAACTACGCAATAGGTCGTGTGGTTGATAATGTAGAAGACTGTCAAATTGCATTAAACGCCAATAAACCGTTTTATAATGTGCTCCGCTGTACTATGTGCCAATAACTTCTATGTGGCGTAAAATGTTGGACAGCTTACAGAGCACCTACTATTCAGTGTTTAATAGTGTTCTGCATTTTGTCTGCTGTGTCAATAAGACTACACGAAAGTTGAGTGCTGTAAAAGTAAACCATCCAGATAAATCGAACAGATTTAAATCATTCCCAACGAAACGCATCAGTCTGAAGCCATTCTGTCGTTTCATTCCCTCTTTTATCTTTGAATAATTAGGTACTTTTTCCCGTTCCTTGACTAAGTGATATAAGATTTCATATGCACATTGGGGGGTCAGACGATTGCAGAGATAAACTTCCATCCCCTAATGCTATTTTGATTAGTTTAGTATTGGGATTGTATGTTGCATTAGGTTGGTAAATTAGTATAGTCTTGGCGAGCTTCCAGAGTATCGGGTGGGCCGTTGCCTGGAAAGTGCAGCCCTCCAGCCGACCAACTTTCTTGTGTTGTAAAAGCTTCTCACAGTAGAACGCAGCTCCCCCACCCACAGGGGTCAGTGACAGCGGTCCGTTACCGGCTCAGGGCGCCATTTTGGCGAGAAATGGAATGTTCTTCGCAGAAACTAGGCAGCCATCTGGTAGGCTGTCTGCACAAAATTAGTTGCAGCATTATGGAATAAAGGACTAGCTGGAACTGCAGCGAACTTGTGCGCTTTTTTTACGCTCTGCCATATTCGCATATTCGACCATTTGTCTTCTGTAGCGCTTGTTGGCCAAAGGCCAGACGCTAGTCATAAGATAACAGACCATGGGCGGATGACCCAGCAGGTAGCATCGCATTGTCCATGGGACTATGAGACTGTGGAGCGTTCGGCCTGTTTTATATATATATATATATATATTGAAAGATTCCCGTCTAACCTCATTGCCTAGGAACGCCAGATGAAAGTTGATATCAAGCCCTGAATGAAAACTGCGCGCCGGCCGGAGTGGCCGAGCGGTTAAAGGCGCTACAGTCTGGAACCGCACGACCGCTACGGTCGCAGGTTCGAATCCTGCCTCGGGCATGGATGTGTGTGATGTCCTTAGGTTAGTTATGTTTAAGTAGTTCTAAGTTCTAGGGGACTTAGACCATAGCAGTTGAGTCCCATAGTGCTCAGAGCCATTTCAACCATTTGAAAACTGCGCAACGGATAACTGGGTAGGTGAGCTTGAGAGCGCTACCTAGAGAGCGTGCCCTTTCTAAATGATACTAGGCAAGGGTCTGGAGGGCTCACATGAAGATGTGTGGTTCCCTGCATTCTATATCTTTTATTTTAAATGAATTCCTATAATTTGATTTCATTGTGAATTTTTAAGGTATGTTAAAAATTGATGACAAATGATTACCTATTTATTTTAAACATTATCACTCGACTTTACAGCGATTGCAGCAATTGTTCCAGTTTACAGATATTACAATTTTACAACTTACAGCTCGGGTATAATATATAATAATCTGCACGCACATTTCTACGGGCAAGACGGAATTGCGTTGGCCAAGTGTCTACCACCAAGGTCTAGCAACATATTACATAGGACATCTACTACGTGAGGAGGATAACGGGCAAACTGGGGACCAGATACATTAACACAGGGGTCAAATTTCCGAAATTAAACGAGACCATTCATTTCCTTCCACAATCCGAAGCTGGATATAAAAGAATTAGTACAAATATTCAAATAACTCTCTTCCATGCGTGAACATTGAGACAGACGCACTGAGGACACGTCTGCTCACTTACCTGTCTTCCGTAACCCTCCACGAATATGGCAGGCACCCGGAGGACTTCCTGGGCCCCGGTGGAGGGGATGATCGAACCACTTGGCCGTGACCAACCTCTCCACCCCAAATTTTGTGACACTGGAACGTCTTTGACTTTTACCTGCCTGTGGTGTCTCTCTGACCCCTATCCACGAGTGAGGTTGGCACTACTATCCTACAGAACTACTTCCCAACTAAGATTTGGCCACGCTTTACGGAAAGGTGTGAGGAGGATTAGGAAAGTTCATTTGCAGATTCACATTCACGTACAAGAAATGCATAATACACGCCACATATAAATACGTATTATGAAGCCTGGCACATTTCTTTCCACCCGTCCACATGGGTTCTGTTGCACCCGCAGCCGGTGCGAGCGGGCAGCGAAACCTGCTGCTTATAGAGCGGAAACTACTGTGCCGTTTCAATATATATATATATATATATATATATATATATATATATTTGCACTCCGTCTTCAGGCCACAAGTGGCCCATCAGGACCATCCGACCGCCATGTCATCCTTAGTAGAGGATGCGGATAGGAGGGTCGTGTGGTCATGGGATAGAAGTTGTGAAACTATCTCCTGCCATACAGAGTGAGAGACACTGTTCTTCATCGGTGCCTAAAAAATTTGACATAGTGCGTGTTACGGTGCCTTCTTCCAAGGAAACGAAGCAGGCACCTGCTCACGTTGGTCTGAGCTGAAAACTTTGTCGAGAGTGGGAGTCTGGTACCAAACTGTCAACATTTGGTTTAATTTACGAAATTTAAAGATTGGCTACCAAACAAATAAACTTTTCGGAGAAGTCAGGGCAAGGTTTGTCTCACAGCATACAATTCTAAGCTCGTCTTAACAGCTTGCAGATTGGCAGATAGACAGTAGACTTCTCCACATAGAGATCCGAGGAGCGTCATTCTTGGTGGATTTCTTTTGTACACTCTTCGACGAACTCGGGCTCGCTGTTCTGCTACCTTGTGTTCTGGGAACTCTAGAGACTCTCACTAGAGAGTTGCGCATTCTTTCTCGTCTACACCCGCTGTTTCGACGGCAACTATGATTACAGCTTCAGTCGCTGCATCTCTTTGTGCAGTCCACCTGCTTGTAACACAGCACCATGGAATGTACAGTCAGCAAGCGTGATGGTTGGCTGAAAGTGTCGAGTAAGTGTTAGTCGCATTTGTTCTAAAGTTGAGGGGATCTTGTTACAAATTACATCGCAGTCTATGACTTGCCCATGATTCAGGTACAAGGATTTTCCATCGCCTCACAATGATCGTTGCAGTCATCACATCCGATTCAAATCTACGTGTTTAATTTATTCTGAGGTAGTGCGAGCTTAGTACCAGAAGCTTTCTCATTCCCTTTCCCCTTGGACTTTGCCCTTCGGTGCTTTTTCTACGTTAATTGAGTGCGTTGTACGGATATTGGTCTCTGATTTGCTCTTATATCTGCTATGTGTAATATTTACTATTTCGTTTATAAAGAACGTTTTGGCCTTTATTTTAAATTGTGTGACAATAAATCTTCATCAAAGTGAATCTATCTTTGACTTCATTAGTCAAATGAACCCCCTAGCTCTATTTATTACAACTGAGTTGGCAAGGACCACTATTACGATTCATCTCTCAGGGCCATTAAACTCACAGTTGTTTGCACTGTGCACCAGTTTTTACATCACACCTGAACTAGAAAAAAAGCTTTCTGTACATCGAACAGATCGTAGACACAATTTCAACTTAGCCATAGCCCAGTGGTGGCCGGAAATCCCGCGTTTGGCTCCGACAGCAGTCATGCACTTTTTACAGAAATTACTCCAAGTGCAGATAATGCGTTATTCGTATGAAAAAGGAAACTTGAGGTCGAAGTCAAAAATCCTAACTGGAGCATTTACGCGAAAACAACTACCATGAAGGAAGATTATAATCTGCTATTGGAAGAGAAACAAGCCACTGTAGATGTTCCAGCAACGCTTGAAATAACTTTAAACGCAATATGTGAAAAAATCTGGATGTGATCGGGGAATACAAGAGATCTTAATTTACTGTAATCAGCTATGATAAGTGGCTGTCGGTTAGAATACTCGCACAAAACAATGGATCCAACGACGTTTATTACATAAAAGGATATTAAAAGGAATCTGTTTATAGACCTCCTTTACAGTTTGAAACGGCTTAGAAAGGTTGGTTACTTGTACGTCATTGTTATGGTCTCAATGTTGTCCATCTAACAACAGAAACGCTATCTGAAGAGTGTAAAACTCATGTAATAACTACATTTAACAACTATTTGATTGCTGAAGTGGTAAACTTATAGTTGTAAACGCATATTCCGCTAGAAAATGGGGATCAGTTGCCAACGTACATGTAAGATGAAGCCGAATGTGTGAAAAAATTACTATACAGAAAATGAAACGTAAAATTAAAATTTCCTAATGCTCTCACCTAGAAGAATTGCAAGACTGGATGGAGATAACTATTAAGGCCATCTGTGAGGTAATTTAAAGGAAAAGTTAGGAATGTACTATAACTACAGAACATGTCTTTCTTCTTTTTATAAAATTTATGGTTGAAGAAAGAATTAGAAAACTCTAATGTAGATTTCAATTATGTAATCTAATGTAGATGTATGTAATCTAATGTAGATTTCAATTATAAGTTAAATGTTAAGCTGGATTTTATTCTATTTACACTAAGTAGACATAAAGCAAGAGTTGCTTTCCGTGTGTAAATTTGTATGCGTAAATCAGTAAGCCATATTTACTTCGAAAGTTCTGTATTTGCTATCCAGTTGGAAAAAAAACAACTTACCCCGCAAATTACTTTAAATAAAGTATAAGAAAACAGCTAGGTATGACTGACGAATACGAGATATCGGCATTTACAGAAAATAACAATAGAAAGTGGCCATGCGTAGCAGCATTCGCAGAAAATGATGGATTTGCGGACCTTTATTATATTAGATGATAAATGAAAAATCTGCTTGTAAATCTCTGTCCCAGTCTGGATGTGCTTAAAAATTTCGCTAAATGTGGTGGGCTCAACATCTTGCACATAGCAACGCAAAAGCTATTAGCAGAGCTTAAAACTAACGGAATAATTACATTTAACAAATATTCGTTCGCTACAATGGTAAACTTAAGATTTAGAGATCGAACTTCCGCGTGTAGCACAGATCTTGAACTCTGTGTAGAAACTTGTCACAGGTAGTACTACTCCTCAAACTTGTAGCAGTGCAGCAAGCCTTTCAACTACCGACTGCAACTGCTTCTATGTAATCGGTCTTGAAGATTACACTGAGATGTCAAGAGTCATGAGAAAGCGAAATGCACATATACAGTTGGCGGTAGTATCACGTACACAAAATATAAAAGGGCAGTGCATTGGCGGAATTGCCATTTGTCCTCAGGTGACTCATATGGAAAGGTTTCCGCCGTTATTATAGCCACACGACGGAAATTAACCGACTTTGAACACAGAATGGTAGTTGGAGTTAGACGCATGGGACATTCGATTTTGGAAATCGTTAGGGAATTCAATATTACGATATCTACAGTGTCAAGAATATATGGACAGTAACAAATTTTAGACATTATGTCTCACCACAGACAACGCAGTGGCCGACGGGCCTTCACTTAACGACCGACATCAGCGTCGTTTGTGTAGGGTTGTCATTGTTAGCAGACAAGCAACACTGCGTGAAATAACCTAAGCAGTCAATGTGGGTCGTACGACGAACGTATCCGTTAGGACAGTGTGGTGAAATGCGGCGTTAATGGGCTATGGCAGCAGACGACCGACGCGAGTGCCTCCGCTAACAACACGAGATCGCCTGCAGCGCCTCTCCTGGGCTCGTGCCCATATTGTTTGGACCATAGAAAACGGGAAAACCGTGGCGTAGTCAGATGAGTCCCAATTTCTGTTAGTAAGAGCTAATGACAGGGCTCGAATATGGTGCAGATGAATCCATAGAGCCAAGTCGTTAACAAGGCACTGTGCAAGCTGCTGGTGGCTCCATAATGGCTGTGATTAAATGGATTGGACAGCGTCCTCTCTGGTCCAGCTCAATCGATAATTGATTGGAAATTGTTTTGTTCGGCTACTGGAGACCATTTGCATTTGCAGTCATTCATGAATTTGATGTTGTCAAACAACGATGAAATTCTTATGGATGATAATGGGCCACGTCACCGGTGCACAGTTCTTCACGTTTGGTTTGAAGAACATTCTGGTCACTTCGAGCGAACGATTTGGCCCCGCAGATCACCCGATATGAATCCCATCGAACAGTCATGGGAAATAGTAGAGAGGTAAGTTTGTACACAAAATCCTGCACCGGCAACACTTTCGCAATTATGAACGGCTATAGAGTCATCACGGCTCAATATGTCTGCAAGGGACTTCCAACCACTTATTGTGTCCATGTGTGTCCATGCTATGTCGAGTTGCTGCACTACACCGGGAAGAAGGAGGTCCGACACGATATTAGTAGGTATCCCATGACTTTTGTCACCTCAGTATATGAGTAACGATGTGTTTGTGTGTGTGTGAGACGTGTAAATAACATCGTGGTACTTCATTTGAGGGTCCATTATGCTATGCAGCAAGTGGGTACAAAGATCGAGGCACAGTTATGTTTTGGCGTCAAGTACACCTTAACTTATACCAGTAGCGCCAGTAAGTGAGCCACCTGTGTTTCGCACTATTATAGAACAAATTTTTGCGTGTTTTAGAACACAGACAATTTTTGGTTTATTTAAAGTGCAGTTTTACTTTTGGCGCAAAGATCGAGAATTCATCCACCGGTCAGGGATCGAACTTTTGTACACATTACAGAGAACGCATTTCGAGATCAAAGTGGCGGTTGTGAGGTACATACTGATTGGCTGTTTCATCTTTTATGGTGGTAAAATACCATTCTTTGATTGGGAGAATAAGTGTGTGTGTTGTATGTGTGTGTGTGTGTGTGTGTGTGTGTGTGTGTGTGTGTATGAGCGTGCGCTGACGAAACTGTGTTGCTTTTGTGAAATCTGACGAAGCTGTGTTGGATCTGTGAATGCTAATGAAGCTGTTTGGATTCTTCTGATGCTGATGAAGCATCCAACCACTTCTCTTGTCGCCGCATCCTTGTCTTGGTCTCTACTTATCACAATCTAAGTAATGGCCTGTGTGCAGATTTGACCGAAAGTCGCTACTGCATTCCTACTACTATGCATAAGTGACAGTTCACCTGAAGTTTCTATCTTCACTCACGTAGAAGCTATAGTTTCATGTAACGGTTTGAATGTCTTTGAAACAGCGTTTATAACATACGAGTGTCGTTCAATACGTAATGCCCTACATTTTTTTTCTGAGAACATATTTATTGTCAAGTGTCAGAATTTGTTGACTATATACATCAACATGTCTTGTCGACTTCCTACTTTTCTACGTAGTTTCCATCACGTTCAATGGCCGTACGCCAACGTTGTGGAAGAGCATGTATTCCCTACTGGTAAAAGCTCTTGTCCTATAGGCGTAGCCATGCCTTCACTGCATGGCTGACACTCTCATCTTAAAAATGTTTCCCCGTAGAGAATCTTTAAGCAGCCCAAAGAGATGGAAGTCCCAGGGTGCCAGGTCTGGACTGTAGGGTGTATGAGGCAATGATGTCCAACCCAATTTGGCGATGTGTTCCCGGGTTCTCAGAAGTGTGTGGGCTTGCATTATCGTGTTGGAGCAAGATTTCTGCTAGATTCTTGTCGGAAACGGTTCTCGAGTTTATTCAGTCTCTGAATTGACGGTTGACCCTCTTGGCATCACATCCATAAGAATGGCGCCATCACAATCCCAGAAGACTGTCACCATGATTTTTCCGGCAGAGGGGTTTGTATTGAATTTCTTCTTTAGTGGCAAATGAGGAGGGTGACACTTTATGGAGTGCCTTTTTGTTTTCCGGCGCAAAGTGGTCCAACCAACTTTCTTTCCCCGTAACGATCCTTGACAGAAAGGGCTCTCAATCGGTCTCAAAACGATCCTACAATTCAGATGAAATGGGTTTCCTACGAACCTTGTGGTGCGCTTTGAGCATTCGTGGAACCCATCCTGAGTACCTCTTTGAATATCGGAGAGTCTCGATCATTTCAGACGCACTTACAATGCTGACCCACAACCGTAGAGCCAATTGTCGAGTTGTTATGCGCCGGTCGGTACGAATAATGACATTCGCACGATTCAGCGTGTCTGGAGCAGTGGCTGCGATAGGCCGTTCCGAGCGTGGCTGGCCATGGAGCTTTGTTTCTGCATTTCCTGAGGGTGCAACTTTCTTTATCCATCGCCAAACTGTACTCCTATCAACTGCAGCATCGCCATACACTACACACAAAGGTTTATGGATTTTCACCACGGTTTCTTTTTCAGCACGCAAGAATTCAATAACAGCACGCTGCTTGTAAGTGATTTGTATGTTGACGCCATTTTGACGCTCTACTACGGCTCTGCGATCTGCCAGAACGGTTCGAGACTTCACAGGCGTACAGAACAAACATCAAACCTGAAGCACCAACAAGGACATTTGTGTATGTATATTTATGGCTTAAAAAAGTGTGGCATTACTTATTGAACGACCCTCATGTATAATAACGATCGATGGTCACAAGATACCAGGTACTCGGAGGAATTAGGATTCCTCACCTGAATGCAACGTAAACCACTCTAGTAACTACGGTATTACAATAAGCTGTGACGCTGTGGCTATGCAATGTACACTCCTGGAAATGGAAAAAAGAACACATTGACACCGGTGTGTCAGACCCACCATACTTGCTCCGGACACTGCGAGAGGGCTGTACAAGCAATGATCACACGCACGGCACAGCGGACACACCATGAACCGCGGTGTTGGCCGTCGAATGGCGCTAGCTGCGCAGCATTTGTGCACCGCCGCCGTCAGTGTCGGCCAGTTTGCCGTGGCATACGGAGCTCCATCGCAGTCTTTAACACTGGTAGCATGCCGCGACAGCGTGGACGTGAACCGTATGTGCAGTTGACGGACTTTGAGCGAGAGCGTATAGTGGGCATGCGGGAGGCCGGGTGGACGTACCACCGAATTGCTCAACAAGTGGGGCGTGAGGTCTCCACAGTACATCGATGTTGTCGCCAGTGGTCGGCGGAAGGTGCACGTGCCCGTCGGCCTGGGACCGGACCGCAGCGACGCACGGATGCACGCCAAGACCGTAGGATCCTACGCAATGCCGTAGGGGACCGCACCGCCACTTCCCAGCAAATTAGGGACACTGTTGCTCCTGGGGTATCGGCGAGGACCATTCGCAACCGTCTCCATGAAGCTGGGCTACCGTCCCGCGCACCGTTAGGCCGTCTTCCGCTCACGCCCCAACATCGTGCAGCCCGCCTCCAGTGGTGTCGCGACAGGCGTGAATGGAGGGACGAATGGAGACGTGTCGTCTTCAGCGATGAGAGTCGCTTCTGCCTTGGTGCCAATGATGGTCGTATGCGTGTTTGGCGCCGTGCAGGTGAGCGCCACAATCAGGACTGCATACGACCGAGGCACACAGGGCCAACACCCGGCATCATGGTGTGGGGAGCGATCTCCTACACTGGCCGTACACCACTGGTGATCGTCGAGGGGACACTGAATAGTGCACGGTACATCCAAACCGTCATCGAACCCATCGTTCTAACATTCCTAGACCGGCAAGGGAACTTGCTGTTCCAACAGGACAATGCACGTCTGCATGTATCCCGTGCCACCCAACGTGCTCTAGAAGGTGTAAGTCAACTACCCTGGCCAGCAAGATCTCCGGATCTGTCCCCCATTGAGCATGTTTGGGACTGGATGAAGCGTCGTCTCACGCGGTCTGCACGTCCAGCACGAACGCTGGTCCAACTGAGGCGCCAGGTGGAAATGGCATGGCAAGCCGTTCCACAGGACTACATCCAGCATCTCTACGATCGTCTCCATGGGAGAATAGCAGCCTGCATTGCTGTGAAAGGTGGATATACACTGTACTAGTGCCGACATTGTGCATGCTCTGTTGCCTGTGTCTATGTGCCTGTGGTTCTGTCAGTGTGATCATGTGATGTATCTGACCCCAGGAATGTGTCAATAAAGTTTCCCCTTCCTGGGACAATGAATTCACGGTGTTCTTATTTCAATTTCCAGGAGTGTATATCTGCAGAAGCACACACTTAGCAAAGTTGAATACCTGAGCTAGTGTACTAGGTGAAAGTCTGCTGATCACGCTACCATATTGAAGGGATCATAACCCCTAACAGTTCACAATCTGTTAAAAACCGTAATCAACTGTAGTCGCAACACGTTGCGAGTGTCGAGATTCAGTTCGGCAATAAAAGAAGAAATATTGTTTTATTAAGGTTCAATATTTCACGATATTAAGGCTTATTCAGGGATGATCAGTGGCATGACAGTTTAATCTCAGTGGATGAACTTTGTAATAATAATGTACATTAATCTGCATGAAGAGTCTCAAGAATAAAAGCTGAACATCAGACGAGCGTAGTGGGACAGTTGGCAAGAAAATGTATCTACTTTTGCACTCTAACGAATGGAGGATAATATAGGCTAGTGAACACATGAATTCACTGAAGCACCACATAGGGCACAACCGGAAGTTATCTATACTATATGTTCCAATCACACACATACGCCATGGAAAGGTAAATTACCGAAATGGAGGAGATAAAACAGAACACTAATATGCTGCTATCAGAATTAAGTGTCTGTCCAGGAAAATTGCAATATTTGTGGTGTCACCGCCAGACACCACACTTGCTAGGTGGTAGCTTTAAATCGGCCGCGGTCCATTAGTACATGTCGGACCCGCGTGTCGCCACTGTGTGATCGCAGACCGAGCGCCACCACAAGGCAAGTCTTGAGATACGGACTAGCACTCGCCCCAGTTGTACGGACGACGTAGCTAGCGATGCACACTGTCGAAGCCTCGCTCATTTGCCGAGCAGATAGTTAGAATAGCCTTCAGCTAAGTCAATGGCTACGACCTAGCAAGGCGCCATTAGTAACATTGCATGTATCTATGGAGTCTCATTTATATCGTCAATAGCGATGTACCAAGGATGGATTAAAGTTAAGTATTCCAGAAGCTACGTACTTTTCTTTATAGCATTCATTACGTATCCTGTTTCAGACCTCACGCCATCCTGCTTTAGCTTAGCGCGTGCCTTTCGGGGGTCCTCTCATTGTGTCTAGTCTGTCTTGTCTAGACACAACAATATTTACAGAAATGCCATCATCAGAAACCTATATTCAATAAACATCTGCTCACAATACAGCAGGAAGATATGGCGTGTGCTTAGTGTGGGGGGCAAGCCATAACCGTAGAAGCATTATAATACCAGAGGTTCTTTGGGTACTGATGCTCATCTCTGGTTTTCTAATTGCCATCGGTGAACTACCGCATCGCAAACCATGAAATATTCTGTAATACTCTTATACAGCACCCGCAAGCATGTCCCAGTTAACACAACTGATTATCTCAGAAGTAGTGGAAAAACTAAGACGTTCATAGAACGCCACAAATTTAAATCATGCGAATACTGTATCTATGCATGTCTGGTTCACTTCGCACTTAAAAGCGGTGCTGAGCCTTGCAACACCACTGACGTAAAGTGAAAGTATTCGTGCGAGTTATCAACATGACTGAGGCAAACACATGACGTCACAAGCAGTGTCCCTCGTATCTATGATATCATCATCATCACCATCATTATGTAACACGCTATGCCGTCTTCAGTGACATCATCATTGCCATACCTTTCCTGCTTTTCCTCCCTCCACACACCTCTCCAAGCAATCACAACTGAGTATTATAGAGGCCATTAAAATGAGACCGCCAATCACAACGTCTGTATCGAGTTCCGTTAGATTCTCTCGAACTGCGTAAAAATGGCGATGTGTTCGAAAAAATATTTCTCATACTGCAGTATTTAAACTGCGTAAAATGGTGGCTTCTTGAAAGAATGTTGCCAATACAGTATTTTCATACTGAAAATAGTGTAAACTTCATTTGAATAGGTATAATGTTAAGGAAAGTACAGCTAATACAACAGTATAACCTCAACTGTATAACTGTCCCACATCTGTATTTCATTTCTCTGTCTCTCTCTCTCTCTCTCTCTCTCTCTCTCATCTCTCTCTCTCTCTCTCTCTCTCTCACACACACACACACACACACACACACACACACACACACACTATCCCTATAATGCTTACTTTAACGAGACATCGAAATATAGTATAATACAGAGCGAATAGTAGAGGAATAATCCAACAAAAATATAATATTTTTCCGCGTTTTCATACAATAACTCAATTTTTTCCAATATACATTAAAATCATAGTTATCTTTGACTTGCAGCACGAACTGTAATTTTATGCTGTCAAACAGTGGCAACATACAAAATGTACCCTGTAATTCATGTTCAACACTTTCTATAAAAATCATCTACGGCAAACAGTAGGCAATTACAGTTCAAACAATTCAAATATGTGAGAAATCTCCAAAAGCCAACCAAGTTTGACAGCTGTGACACTGAATAACATTTCGTAAGCAAACTGTATACAATACGAGTGATATACCTATCATTAATGTAACAATGACAAAGTATTTTATACTAAAAGAGAATTTCTTCATTGTAATAAATACATTAATTTTTTCTTGCACATCAAGAGCAACTAAGTGTTGAGAATCTGTAAATCGCTCTTTCTTGAGCTACAGCGTTGTTCTCTCATTTACTCCTGAAAAAGCATTTATGTTGTAACCAGAATCAGTGACATTGTATATGGGAAGTAAAAACTTGAGCAAATTAAACACAGACCGACAACAATCTTCTACTAGAGTTCCATCTTTAATATCCCTTATAGTATTACTTATGAATTGGAACTGACACTTTTATACACACAGTTTTTCTACTATATACGTATGTCAAAAAATACGTTAGTTTGTATGACAATTTCCAAAATTAAATGTGTCCATGTTGTTCACTCTACTGCATTAGTCACATACACAAGGTGCTGCTGTTGACAACGTCTAGTTCACCATCATCGGTAGCTATGAATTTAGTGGTTCCTATATTTTCAATCCTTCACATAAACCAGCACTCCCACTTCAAATTTGGTGTCGACATATCTAGCTATCAAGGGAGGGCGTCGCTCTCTTCTCCAATGCCAAAAGTGTTTCAGTGCCCATTGGACTACTACCATAACAAGATGCATCAAGCTCTGCCACATTTAAGCAGAAGAATCTCTGCTTTTTTGAATTACTATAAGTAATTGGTAAGAGAAATACTAATTTTATTATTCTTATTATTAGTAGTAGTAGTGCGTATTAGACATTTTGTTGCATTTCAATTACGTGTACCCAGAGGGCAGAAGAAGTATCAGTTATCTGCTTCATATTTACACCTGTTTTCCTTCCAAGGCCGCAACTGTCGACTTTTCCAACAATTTCCGACAAGATCATACTTTTTCCAGCGAGCAGATGTAAAGAATCAGCACCTCATTACTCATTGCAGTATCAAAGCATGTCATACATGCCGACTCGTCAAAAAGAATGTGTGTTCTTTCTCTCACAATCACGCCAGTATATACTGAAGCACTTTCCAACAAGCAAATGCTTTGTCAACAAATTCAAACTTGCTAGTACCAACCAAGGTGTGTCGCATTTCGCTGAGCTCATTCAAATATATTGAAAATAAGAGTGAGCCCACATCAAAAACGGAATGGTTTCACCTACTGACTTTACTGCATGGTGAAATTAACGGTAGTTTGGTGCATCAGTGCTTATTTCACATCAATATGCAAGTCAGCTGTTTGTGAATCAAACAGCCATATCACTTCCAATCCTCTGTGAGTGATCGCTGTTGTGGGCCCATTACATATTTTATGTTAAACTATTGATAATAGTATGCACTTTAAACAGAAATTGTAAACATCTTGCAACAATCAATGTACCCCAAAGTTCCTCTTCAGCAGATATTAGCTACAGTTTGTTACAGTTTATACTGTAACATAGGCGATATGTTACCTTTCCGTTCTAGATCAAACCAGCTGAACTTAGTTTAGACTCGCTGATGCCAGCCGGACAATAGCTGTCAGAATAAACAGGATGCATGGTCAACAAATTCAGACTGCCCAAAGGTATTAACATAAGTGTCATGTTACACCAAGCTAATTCAAAGGCATTCAGAAGAATTTTGAGCTACCTATGGTCATTTTCGATACCTTTCAAAGTGGCTTTTAGAAACATTAAGCATTATTTCACCCGTTGTATCGTTAACCGACGTCCGTAACATAAGCAGTATGATTTCTGATTATGATAAATATTGTACTGTTATTAAAATATCCATCATATTAGTTGGATACTTTGAAACATGACAAAAATTTATTGAAAATTCAGATTGTTTAGCTACCACTGAACATGAGAACAATTTACACAAACTCTGATCGTTTGGATAATTTAGAACATGACGCTAGTATACGCCAAATTCAGGTCGTTTGAATACCTTTGAACATGAGCTGAAATTCAGATCGTTTGGCTACTTTTGTACAAGATGCTGAAAACACAGATCAGTCGGATATTTTTGAACATGACGCAAAATTCAATTCGGAAATTTAGATCCATTCTGTTTAAATTTTTTTCTGTTCCATTTCATTCCGACTCCGTTCCATTCCATTCCAATCCATTCCATTCTATTCCATTCAATTCCATTCCACTCCAATCAATTCCATTCCACTCCATTTCAATCCATTCCATTCCGATTTGTTCCCTTCCATTTTTGAGTGAAATTCGGATCTGTTCAGCTCTGATCCATCCCAGTCTCATTCCGTTCAGTTCTGTTCTGCTCTGTTCTGTTACATTCAGATTCACTCTGTTCTGCTCAGATCCGTTCCTCTGCCATCGGTTTTTTACTGCTGTATGTGAAGAAAACCGAATTTGGAGGCTTACAGCTCCTGGGGAGTCACTTACTGGTGGTGTCAGCTACTGTGGGTGTCAGCAACGGGGGGAGGGGGTCATCTTCTGGTTTCTGAAACTGTATTTTAGCACCATTAGCTGATAGCGTGTATGTGCAGTGAATGAGTGCAGTTGCCCCGAACGCATGTTTGATAGTATTTTGGGGCGATGGGGAGTGGGGGGGGGGGGGGGGGGGAGGTCAATGAGTATCAGTTTACAGGTTGAGGGCACTTTTGAACATGACTGTAATTTACACAAAATTCAGATCGTTTTACTGCTTTTGACGAAATAAGTAATGAAATCACATAAATATAACATATGTACTGGTGCTGCTGTGATCATGCACTAAGGAACATTTCTCGCAGAAACATGTCTACTGTGAATGCCGCCAACATCGAACGACAATTATTACATGACTTTTTACAATGCTGTTTGTTCACATTTTTATGCTAATGTCTAAGCTTTAAAATTACGTGTATTTATTTTTGCACATTTATTTATTGTTGAATGCAGTGATTAAAATATACCAAAGGAATAAATTTACCTTTCACACATACGAGTACCACACAGATCTAATCGTTGATGACAAGCTAATAAGAGGAGCTTTGCATGTAGACAAATATCGAGACGAGTTGTTACAAAGCGTTAATACTGGAGGGCTAACATAGGTGATGCATGCCCATATATCTGCAATAAAAGTGCTGATTGGATAAATTTGGGAGTGTGTTGCCAGTCAATTCATTGGATATATACACATTTTGAGCCATTTTAAATTACAGATACGATTTATATATGACAATGAGAGTAATATCCTCCGGATTAGACAGATCTCCAAGCCGTAGTACATATTTAAAACTAGATACGAAAGAAAACTGTAATGCTACTACATATGATGTTGAGAATGAGCATTTGTTGTGCCTATGAACGAAAATTAAAAAAGAATTTAAAAAATGGGTAGTACGATTTCGTCCCTGACAAACGTAACGAAGTGTGATAAATCGTAAATCTGCTTCACGTCACAGCTCCAAATTCATGATCGGGGTGCATTTACTTTGACATACCAGAAATCCAATTCACAATATTGCCGCAGCAAAATTTATTGACAATGCAGTTCAGCACCGAAAACTAGATGTGACGCTTTTGTCTTATCCTATAACATTTCAACATCTCAGCTTGTGTAAAGACAAGCGAAATTCTCTTGAGTGTACTCTTCAAACTTTTAGGCCATGTTCATTTCATATATCGAACGCAAATTGTTAGGTCGCCTGTGAAACACTGGCTAATAACTTTTCTGATAACATTTTTACTTCGGTGGGAGTACAACAGTTGTGTATATTAAGTAATGTTGTTGACACATTCACTGATTTATATGTATTAAGTCACGTTTATTTAGATTCAAACACTAATCGTCGATTCTATGCCGGTGTTTCTGTATTTTCTATAGTCTTCTGGCGTTTGCTACCTTCGAACAGATATCTTCATCCCCAAAAAACCTCATGGCGCTTCCGACGTTACGGATTAGGTAACTGTTGCAAGCACAATCACAAGATATTCTTCATAAGAAAGCTATCACAGCAAAGGTGTCGATTTGCATGCTACAATGCTGTATATCGATAACTACGTTTTGTAAAGACAGATTACATCTTACATATGGTCTCTGTAGTAGCTTATGAAACATGACAGCTCACGAAATTTCAATATAGTAAGGTACTCAGGTGATATCTACATTTCTTTTCTTCTTTTAGCATTGGCAATACTTTTCTTAACTATGGCGTCAGTGTGTCCAGAGAGAGAGAGAAAGAGAGAGAGAGAGAGAGAGAGAGGGAGAGAGAGAGACGAATGGACCTAGTTTACACACTTGAGATGAATCTTAATCATTTTTTTAAACACTGTAGTGTTGTGAGTACTTTTTTAACATAGCGACAATTAAGGCAAGGCTTATGTAAGTTTTATTGCAGAAATACTGTATTGGAAATATTTTACTTTTTAACATGGCGCCTAAGTAAAGTGAAGATTATTTAATTATTTTGGAATTACTATAGTATTGGCACTATTATTTGAACATGGCGCCATTTTTACACAATTCAAGCGAAGATTAAGTAATTTGTGAAATGCATTGTGATCAGAGTTGTAAGACTACCGTATGATACCATAGACCATCACAAGTAAACGAATATAAGGGCAGTTTCCCTAGTTGTACTGGTCAGTATTACTTAACATAACTTCAACGCTTCATCGAGCTTATATAAAACATATTTCTGTTAGTTTGAAACAACGTTCGCACTTATCAATAATAACAGGAAACTCTTGACTTTGATCATAATGAAGAACGTTCTGTTGAATACATTATAACAGCAATAATTATACAGGCATTTTTATGTTTGTGCATATAAACTGTACTTACATCAAAAGTAATTGCTTTGCGCAGAAATTACTCGAGCAGCTCATTTTATTACTCGTAAAATGCAATTTATTCTTTGTGAGTACATAAAGTACACAATGGACTAACAATGAACGGTGTAAAGCCCCTAATTGCATGTGAAAGATACGAAAAAACAAACAAAATACAGGGTGAAGTTGTCGGCTTACAGTTCCTCTCTTACACATCCTTTTATGTTTCTTTCCCGACCAGTGCTACCAATACTAGGGGTGATCCTACCATTTACTACGTCATTTACGTACTGTATCAAAACCAGCTAACTGTAGTTTTGGTAGAGTGCATTTATAATTGTGATTGGGTGCCTCATTTTAATGGCTGCTGGTTGTGATTGGCTATTTCATTTTTATGGCCACAAAAATACTACACTGGGATTGGTTGGAGAGATGAGGGGTATGACGACATCGTTGAAAGATAGCGTTACTTGTCACTTGATGATTACAACAAAAATGGATGGGTGGCTTGTGACTTAATGTATTTGCCCGTGGCATTCTGGCAACCCGCACTAGCACTTGCACTTCACGTGTTACCTCACGCTTCAGTACAGCATATAAGTGCAAAGTGTGCGAAGATCGGGATATACATCTCTCATCTGCACCCTGACGGTTTGATCTAGTAATACTGCAAATGAAACCTGTATTTAAAACGTCATTCACTGGCTGTAAGACTGAGAGGTATATCCCATTATTGAAAAAAATTCAAGGGTAGAGTACCCGGTTGTTAAGGTCTCTGCGAACCAAAAATGTTATGGATCTTTTTGCCACAGAGACACTTGTATCATACATATTACTGCTACATAGAATGTAGAGAACTTTAGGGCTTAACCACCGTCAGTTTCGTTTGATAACACCTGATATTAGGTGTCCCACACAGTAATTTACTCCGCAAAAAGGCAGCTGCAGTAATCATCGACATGGGAGCGATTTAGGAAACTTGTGATGGCTTGCACTCCATCAGCCAGAATGGTGATAATATGCAACTTCCTTTTATCGTCAATATACACTGTGATACATAGCACCTCTGCTGTTGAACGTGTTGGCAAATTTTTTGGGAAGACTATCCAGCTTGCAACAGGTCCAAAATACGTCACTCTGAAATTCAATTACTTGCAGGATTGCGTAGATCAACACCGTCCTGGGATGTATTCGAATCTCCGAAACAGTGCGACACCATACTTCTCAAAACTAATAACAGTTCTGGGATTCAGATGGCATGTTACCTGGTAGAGGGCAACGTTGGTCCACCTGGAACGAAACCCAAAGAACGCAAGAAATGAGAATCGCCGAATATCCGGCGAAATATCTCTGAAAATTTGCCATAGAAACAGCTTCGGAATCGTCGCTACCGAATCATAAGTAGTCGCTGCTCGCCATCTGGTGTAATTTTTTTGTTCTACACCGGCGCTGTATACCATAGATTTCCGTAAACCTGTCGCGCGGGGTAGCCGCGTGGACGAGGGCGAACTGCCACAGTTCGCGCTGCTCCCCCCGTCAGAGGTTCGAATCCTCCCTCGGGCATGGGTGTGTGTGTTTTTCTGAGTGTATGTTAGTTTAAGTTAGATTAAGTAGTGTGTAAGCCTAGGAAGTGATGATCTCAGCAGTTTGGTTCTATAGGAACTTACCAAAAATTTTTTCCGTAACCACTTCAATTGGCCACCACCACATCATCACAAGGTCACTTTACCAGGTGTACACCACTCCGCATCGACACTTCGTAAACTGCCAAACAGTCAATAAGAAATTCTGCGCATTTTTAAATATATTTTCGTGGGTAGTGATTATGTATGTTACTGTACTTACATTTTCCGTCCTGTTGTGTATCTCTGGTGGATATATGTTTCTATTTCTGTCGGCTACACTGTCCTCCCACGGTTTTTTTCTATAATTTCACTCTAACCTTACTTAATACATATTTTCCATAAACTATGATTAAAGCAGGCGCTTACGTCTCCATGTTCTTTGAGAGATGTTATTATCGACGCTCACTTGTTCATTGTTTGGCGTATGTTTACTGAGGCGCTGACTTTCAGTGTTTCGCAAGAACTATCGTGGTATGTCTGCTTACTTAATTTTCTGTGTGTGTGTGTGTGTGTGTGTGTGTGTGTGTGTGTGTGTGTGTGTGTGAGAGAGAGAGAGAGAGAGAGAGAGAGAGAGAGAGAGAGAGAGCGAGAGAGAGTGAGTGAGTGAGTCAAACAATTTTTTGTTGCACAGTGCTTCATCTCCATTGAAGACTTTCTTACCTTGTGTCACTCGTTTTTTGTGTGTGGTTGTTCTCATCTATTATGAATTTTGGATGGAGACTGTTACTATCTCTGAGGATGTTAAGATCAGTCTCAATGTTATTTCGGTGATGGTTATCTTGTGTGAGATGAACTGCAAAATTGGAATGTGTGCTGAGGTGATCGGAATACCTCGTTTTAAAATATCAGCGTATTGTAAACAGATTTGCGTGAACTATAGGTTAACTGATTCATTCCTGCTTTGGAGTTTTTGTGGAGGGGTTCTTGGTATTTAAATATTCTCTTTACTGTGCTGCTTGTGCAGAATGATATTTGTAGTTCTCATTTCTTCAGAACGTTCCTCGCCCTATGGACGCTTTTGTTGCAGTATGTTGGTATGTATCATGTCGTGTTCTTTGTATTCCTAGTTCTCTGTGGTTGGTAATGAGTCTCCAAAAGCTCCTTGAACACCTGAACTGCATATATGAAAAAATAAAGTTTGGTATGGAGGTGTATAAAGATGGTTTCTTACCGTTTTTAGACGTCTTGGTATGACGCAAAAGCGATAGCACAATTGGGCATTCAGTGTTTTTAAAGGCCACGCATACTGACCTTTGTTTACAATCTACTAGCTGCCGCCATTATGTACAAACGATGGGCATTCCAAAGACCATGATACACCGAGCGTATACCATCTCAGGTGCCTAGATTTGGTGGTGGTAAGTTTAGACCGCGCGGCTACCCCGCGCGGCTCAGATGCCTATACTGCAAATGGAACTGAAACACCTGCAAACTGTGTTTCTGAACAACGAATATGCCTCTCAACAAGTACAGAGAGCGCTGCAGACGTAAAAACGACAGAAAAAGGAAGAGGATAAGGCCTTCAAATTGACTACTCGTCTACCATATATTGCAAACGTTTCAACTAAAATAGGCAGACTATTAAGAAGACATAAAGTAATCTTTTGACTCCTTCCAAAATATCAGTGCTTTAGGGATCTATTAAAGACGACTTAGAGATGCGCAAAGCAGGTGTTTACAGGATTCCCTGTGAATGCGGTGAAACTTACATGGGGCAAACGACGCCACTTTGCAGGATCGCGTAACAGAACTCGCCTTCTCCCAGCAAATACGTCTGCTATCGTTGAACACTGTACTTCCACTGGTCATGAAATGCAATGAAACAAAAATTGTGGCCCATACGTCAAGCTTCTGGAGCTTAATCAGCAATGAATCAACGGGAATTCGACTGTCTGAATCCCTTATAAATCAATACAGCCGTTTTCAGTTAAATCCTGCAATGGACCCGAATGTAGAAGAACTTCGTGCTCTGCGTGATCGGCGTCGTCCTGCGATCTTACCGTGAGAAGCCAATCGTTTTGATATCGAAGAGACGAGCTCTCGCCGCGGAGGGCGCGCAGAGTAGCGCACAGAATTACTCCACTCAAGCAGCGCATGTGCAGTGCCAACTAGGACACCACGCACGTGCCGGTGGGCTCTTAAGTAGCGAGCTTGGTGTATTGCTCGTCAGTATTCACCTGGAGATGGCCACGAGACACTGCGCTGAAATATCGTACCAGAAAGTTACAGATATCCGACAGTTCTCCCGAAATTTTATAGGATAACATTAAGACTGGTCTTCAGATCCTCAGAAAAAAACAATAGTTTTTATTGAAGAATTGCAATAGAGGAGAACGACTGCAAACGAAAAGAAATGATATAGCGACAGAAAGCCCTGAATGAAAATACAGCACAGTGGAACACTCATTGAACTAGACAAAGACACTTCCCCACATGAAACATAGTAACCAAACACCACCAAATATCCATAAGCATCTGTTTCTCAATCCCTTCCACCCTGGCCTCCTCTATCCAGCTCCCAGTCTCTCCCTCTCTCATTTTACACACACAAACACACACACACACACACACACACACACACACACACACACACAGGCAGACACACGACAATAGTTCGCACGAAACATACAGAATTAGAGCCACACTAAACATGTGCCAAACGATGAACAAGCGACAGTGACAGTAATACAGCACCTCTCAATGAGTATGGGGACATAAGTGCCTGCTCGCATTACGTTTTGTGGAAAATACGTGTGAACTAAACGTGAGAGTTAAATGATATCAAAAAACGGTGACAAAACAGTGTATACAATAGCAACAGAAAAACATATCCACCAGACATTCACTACAGGGCGGAATATGCAAGTAGAATAGCATACATAACCACTACCCTTAAAAAAATATTTCACAAATGCACACAGTTTCTTCATCACTACTTTGGTGATGAGATGGTGTCAAAACGAGAAAAGTCGATCTGTCAAAATTCATTTTCACAAACTATGTAATTTTCAGGTGAGTAGTCGCAACATACCAAAAAATGCACATGTTACAAATTTTAGGTCTAAAATACGTAGGTAAAGGATCATGAACTTCGTGTTATATTTTACAGAAATATATTTGATCCAAAGAAGATAGCGCACAGGTGTGAAAATATGTCTGGGTGGATAAAAAGAAATAAATTGTGTTTTGCGTAAGGCGGAACTTAAAAAACAAATAACAAACCAAACTCTGTAAAGGATTTATCAGATAATTGCGAAGAAGTGCCCCTTAAGTTAAATCTGTCCAAGACAAATATTATGTACAGGTGTGTAATTGCAAGACGAACAATACTTAACAACAAATTTCTAAAAAAAAATTAAATAATATGTTTATTTGAGACAGTTAATTGATATCCAAGAAGACTTAAGAAGTGATATTTTCCACCCCAAGCTAGGCTGGAAGGGTTGTGGTAGAAACGCAACCGTCTTAATCTCATATACCAGCAATATTAAAAAAGCTTGTATTCGAATAGCGTCTTCTTACCGTACGAACATATGGTTGTGAAGGCTGGATTTTAAACGAGGGTTTTTTTTTTCCACTAGAAAACTTCGATCCCCTCAGGAACTCTGGAAAGGTAGCTGTTAGCTCTTGCTGAAAAAGATCGGGATAGAAGTGAAGACGTAAGAGCTATAATAGGACTTTTGGATGTTGTGGTTAAGTTAAAGGCTCTAGAAAGAAAATGACCAGGAATTATCGCACAAAGAAATAGCAGGATTCCCAGAGAAAGACGAAGACCACAAGGAAGGTCGTCCGACTGAAGAATTTCGCAGGCTTCATCAGGTAGAGGACAGTGGGAGCCAGAGGGGCGAGGAAACAGCAATTAAAATTGCCTTTCTTAGCTTAAGATTATAATGGCTATACCTTGTAAAGTCTGAATTCGCTGAACAATAAACAAATAAATAAATATGATTACAGGCCCAGTACGAGGCTCTTAATGTCAGACCACATTCCAGCAAGTTAGGCATATTTCTTGTGGATTTCGTATTTTCATGCCCTGTACATGGTTTAATTGCGTCCAAAGCCTGGCTCTATTAAGTACAATTTTCATTGTCCTGTATAAGTGCCCTGTGCAACTACAGAGTTTCTGTATCACGTTTCATTCACTTACAGCCATCTTCCAATGTGATACCATAATTTCTGAAACATATTTGCGTAAAAATACTTTTATAAGGAAATTGAATTTCGATTATTGTTTCTGTCTTATGATATACCTGTTGAAAAAAAATTTCAAATGTGTGTGAATTCCTAAAATGTTCAAATGTATGTGAAATCT
Source organism: Schistocerca americana (assembly GCF_021461395.2). Lineage (NCBI taxonomy): Eukaryota > Metazoa > Arthropoda > Insecta > Orthoptera > Acrididae > Schistocerca > Schistocerca americana. The sequence continues at coordinate 695,976,059 of NC_060130.1, forward strand.
TATAGGACTTGATTGCTAAGGTCATCAGTCCCTAAGCTTATACACTACTTAACCTAAATTATCCTAAGGACAACACACATATCCATACCCGAGTGAGGACTCGAACCTCCGCCGGGACCAGCCGCACAGTCCATGACTGCAGCGCCTGAGACCGCTCGGCTAATCCCGCGCGGCCTGTGAAATCCTAAGGGACAAAACTGCTGACGTCATCGGTCCCTACACACTGCTTAAACTAACTTAAACTAACGCATGCTAAGAACAACACACACACGCCCGAGGGAGGACTCGAATCTCAGGAGGGAGCGGCCGCGCAATCCGTGATATGGCGCCTCAAACCGTACGGCCACTCAACGCGGCCCTATCTAAGATAGTGTCACTATCAACAAAATTTCCTAACAAAAGAGTAGCGTCATGCTGCTTGTCGGGTATTAGTGAAATTAACACAAGCGAACAGCCCTGGCGGCGATGCTTTCAGAGACCTTACGCTACATTACCTGAGCTGCTGATTGGCGACTCGGAAGTGGTTGTCCGGGTCCCGCAGCATGTGGGTGTGGACGGCGTGCACGAGGCTGTGGAGCGAGGGCGACGCGTCGGGCCTGGGGAAGACAGGCCGAAAGGCTGCGCCGGCGGCAGAGGCCACGAGGCGGCGCCAGCGCAGCAGCGCGCCCACGTCCTGCGGCGTCAGGCACAGCTCGTGCGAGATGGCGCACTCCACGCCCGACACTCCTGCCACACACAACTGACGCTGACCACACTTCGATCTTTTCGTGCAGTTGGCTAGCAGCCAATTTACTCCCAGCACTGTACCCCAATGTAGTCCTGGAATGTGTAAGTCTATAATTTCATTCATTTTTTTAGTTCAAAGAGAGAGAAGAGCCAGAATAAATTCTGCATACAGGGTAATTTTGCTAAATGGGGGTAAACTGCAGGAAGCAATACCCGAGAGAAAAGAGAGCAAGAATTCTACAAGCGACGTACGGCCGGAAATGCCTTCCAAGAAAGATACACCCACATGAAGGTGGAGATGAAAGATCTTTGACAGGGCAGATTTCATTAATTGCAAGCACACAATAGAAAACATCAGGCAACTGGGAATGCTGTGTCTCTTCTATTGTTTAGCTCCACACTGAAGAGGGCAGTGAGCTGGAGCACCACGATGAAGTAGCCACACTAGCCTTCGTACCACCAAAGTCACGTCTTCCACCAGGGGAGACAGGCTCACCAGCAGGAAGTGCAGATATGTCTCGCCCGTGAAGCCTTGTGGAAGGGCTGCTGGTCCCACGAGGCCGTCGCCAATAATCGTCGCCCATACATTGAGGCTAATCGGTGCTAACGGCTCGCTACCACCACACCGTGAAGATTCTCTGTAGCCCACAGGTGGGTTTTGTGAAAATTGGCGACACCGCTCCTCGTAAAGGTAGCCTCGCGACTGAACAGGATGGATGACGGAGATCGCGAAATCGCGGTGTCCTGTGCGATAAAATAGTCGCCGCGGATGTAAATTCATAGGTAATAAGGCCTGCACGAGTTGTGACACGGAAAGTGGCAATTGTCGTGGGGGATTTTCCACACGGTCGCCTGGCTTACTGCATGCTGGCGCGATACCTGCGTGGTGCTGATACCGAGGTCACTGTCAAAGATCTTCAGTCTGCACCTTCAAGTGGGTGTATGTATACTGGAACGCATTTCCGGCCATAAGTCCACGTGACCCTTCTTGCTCTTTGTACTCTCAGGCATCGTTGCCTGCAGTTGGCCCCTCTCTGTAAAATCACCCAATACAATGACAATTATGAGAAGATTAACGGTTACATGTAATGGACGCGCTCTCAAAACCAACATCCAGAATCACGTTACTTGACAGATAATATACATTCCGAATAATCGAGAATATTGTTGTGTAAGACTAGTTTAAAGAAAGTTGGTTGGTTGATTCGGGGGAGGGGACCAAACAGCGAGGTCATCGGTCCCATCGGATTGGGGAAGAATGGGAAAGGAAGTCGGCCGTATCATTTCAAAGGAACCGACGCGACATTTGCCTGAAGCGATTTAGCAAAATCACGGAAAACCTAAATCAGGATGGTCGGACGCGTGTTTGAACCGTCGTTCTCCCGAATGCGAGTACAGTGCTTAAAGAAAGTCAAGAACTTCACACATGAGCTGCCACATGACCATGACCACTAAAATGATCCAAGAAAAATGCTGTTGGAACAAAATCACTCCTATGTCGATAGGTAGTCACAATAAGTAGTACGTAGATGCCGTTGACCCCAATCAGCAGATATGACTCCAGCAAACCGCCATTTCTTCTCGGCGTTGAAACCAGACCCAGTTCAGGGTAAGCAAAGTAGTGCGATGTGACGAAAGTCGGCCACAGTCTGTTATAACAAGCTTAGGCGTCCATACTTCCTACATCAGAACGCAGTATTTCCTGCTTGCAGCAAGAGAAGACATGTGGCTGTCATCTGAATGGGCCGTTGAGCAGCAATGCCTAAATACAACACGTCAGTTAACAGCATGAATCTATTTTAAAACAGAACCCATACAACTCCGGGCCAATGAATCATTACGCCGGACATCCAATGCCAACAAAGCTGAGTTCAACGTTGACGTAGGCGTAGCAGTGCCACTCATCAGTGTGGACACATACTGATGTCTGGGCTCTCCACCATTCCATCTGGCACAGTGGTGAGTGGTTTCATATTGTAAACAAACAACACCACTCAGAAGCCAAATTACGGTGTAAGCTAAGTATAAAAGCGAATGTAGAGTGTTAACATTTCTACTAGTAGCTGCACCCACCGGCTTAACATCTAACACTTTTGGTAGTGATGCTGTATTGTTCCTTTGTTTTCGAGTTAATGAGAATGTAAATCTCTTATATCATAACTATCATAATATGATGTCGACTACATAAGGAATTGTTACAACCTGAGATGAGTTGTTTCCAGTTCTGTTCGCCAATGCGTACTGGTAGAATCAAACTGGGATAGGTTACAAGGAATGAGATTTGTTACATGTCTGGTCAATAGTAATTAAGAAACCTATGGAATATATAGATGTTTCTGTCAGTTTCAATGGTGTCTGCTTTAATAAGATATGTTTCAAATGTTCCATTTGTTGACATACCGATTACTGGCACTTACTTTTGCATTTGTGTCGGTAACAAACTGATCGATTTCCTCATTTTCTTTGCTATATCTGTTATATTGAGGTATTTTCCTGTGGTCTTTCAAGCGCTCTTGGTTAACCAATGAATAACGATGGCGTGGTCGCATTACTCTGGCAGGCTAGTTTTTGAAACGAGGAAGTGGCAGTTGGAGTGTAACAGGCAGTTAGAGTGTGATCATTATTTTGTTGCGAGTAGACAGACAATGTTGGCCAGGAAGTGGTCGCTACAAGTTGTATGTGAAGATTAGACAGTTGTCTGATGTATTCCTTTCTGGCACTGTTGTGGATAGAAGGCTTGACATTGCTATGAAGTGGTAATGGGTGTCTCTACAGAAAGATGCACTGAAAGGGAGAGAGTTATGCATGAGTACATTAATGAGTTCTTGTTGAGGGTATGATAATAACAAGCATATACTACTCCTCCCAATTTACCAGTTCAGTAACACTAGATAATGTGTAATGTGTACTTTTTCTGTAGGGGAAGTGATGGTAATATGGAACACATTTTTGTTTAAAGCAGTTTCGTCAAAAATGTCACCTGTATTAATGTGTATGTGTGTGTGTGTGTGTGTGTGTGTGTATTATAAAGGATCAATAATGATTTTGATGAAAAATGAATATATTGAATAATTAAAATAGATTCTTTTATTTTTGTAAATTCTGAGCATTTTGAGATGGTGTAGTAATATGAAACAGATTTAAAATAAATAATAAAAGAAATATTGCCAATTTACATTTTTATCAATGAATTATAAAATTGTATTTTGATTACACATGAAAAAAACACAAATTACAGTGTAAATTTGTATAAAAGTTCTTTTTATGAGTTTTAAATAACAATTACGATTCACAATTTAAAGTACTTCACGAACAAAAGTCACAAATGAACACTTCAGTCTCATACCCATTGCACAACATATGAGCCCATTCCTGACACGTGGCACAATGAATCTAAAGTTCCACAGATTTTGACTTTTAAATGCCCCACCACAAAACAGGCAGTCCGGATCATCGTTTTCAGGACGTTCTTCCCCAACAGATTCCCTCAGGTTTGAGCTACCAAAAGATAGTTCTATTTCCTCTTCCTTGCAGGAACTTTCGTCCTCATTTCTTTTTGTTGTTGACAACAGTCTTTGTTTCCCAGTGTCGACAGTCTTCTCTCATGTACGTCTGTTTGAAATTTTGCTGGTTGATCTTGGTGACCTCTGTTAGGCCTATAAGAAGGAGATACCTGACCTGATGCCTTTTTCTTCTTTAGATTCGGTTCAACTTGTTTCTTGTCTACGGGACATTTCAAGGAGTTTTTAATAGAGCGAACTGGTTAGGAAAGTAGCCAAAAAGTGCTTTCCGAACTTTGCCTGATGTCTTCTCTTTTGAACTTGGAACTGGAGATATGTGTTGTGGTTTGACATAGCCTACAGATGTTGATGGACCTGCTGTCTGCTATTCCGTTAGCCACCCATCGCCTTCCTTCAAATCACCTCCGGTATTAGTTCTAGAAGTTTGTAGTTCGTCATCTTCATCATCACAAAAGCGCTTCATCATTGTCAGCTAGCTACCAAACCGTTCTGTTTCATTTTCAGATGCAGTGAAATCAGCTTCTGTTTACTGGATAATGCCGGTAGATTTGAATCCACTGACTGCCACTCTGCAGTCATGGACTGTGCGACTGATCCCGGCGGAGGTTCTCCTCCTCCCTCGGGCATGGGTGTGTGTGTTTGTCCTTAGGATAATTTAGGTTAAGTAGTGTGGAAGCTTAGGGACAGTTGACCTTAGCAGTTAAGTCCCATAAGATTTCACACACATTTGAACATTTTTGACTGCCACTGGACCACTTTGCATTCTGAGGCATGCCTTTCCTAACTTCTCTGCAATATCATACGTGTCCATACCGCCTGTTCTTAGTGTCTGCCTAAGCTCTTCACTGAAGTATGTCTTTAGGGGGCCATGACAGTCCTGTCGAGGGGCTTTAGTCTGTGTGTAGAATGAGGTGGCAAGCAGAGAATTGTCACATAGTTAGTTTTTGCTTTTGTTATGATAGCTATACTCCTGGTATGAGAATAATATCCACTCAATATGAGCAGGACTGTGGATCCAGCTGTAGGTTTCGTATGTTTAGTGAAGTGATAAAACCATTCAGATGAGATTGTACCCATCCTGAAGGATGGCATTTCCTAATAGTTCCAGGAAGTGCACCTTCCATCAGTCTACCTGCCCAATTGGTGAGTGAAAAAATTACCATCAGAGGCACGAAGTTGTCAACTGCACACATGCACGCGATGATCACCACCAGACTTCCCCTCGCTACAGCGGTGAGGGCTCCTCCTTGTTTTTTTCCCTTTATGCCAATTACATGTTGAATTCTTGTTTGCACTACGCTAAGACCAGAATCGTCAACATTGAAGATCCAGTCAGACGGATAACTATGTTAAATATATTCGACTTTCAGAAGATCAAAAAATTTCATGACACTCTCTCCGTTAATGCCGTTGGCTCAAACAAGTGATGTTCATGAAGTGATCGAAATACGCCCTTCCAGCAATATCGTCAATCAACGGATTGCTGGTTTCGTTTCTTACTGCCAGCTGATAAGCCATTCGCCTCACGTCATTACGAGTGAGTTCATAAAATTTCTTTTCCATCAGTAGGCAATACTCAACAAGGTCCTTTTCAATTTCTTGAGGAATAACAAGTTTTGTACCTATTTTTTCCTGTGTTAAAGTATTTAAATCTATATACTTTACAGCCACCTTTCTAAAGAGTGTAGCTTTTGTTATAATGAAACATCTTGAAGCTTCATTTAGTGTTTTAGTTTCATCCCTAAAGCCATTATTACTTGAACAGTATCATCAGGGCGCCATTTCTGTTGCATTCTCTTTTTTTCAGGTCATCATCTGCCTCTTGCAGTGGCGACGCGCACAAAACAAAAGAGGGGTTGTAATATAGAACACGTTTCGTATTTCCATCCACCACCGTTTTCAAAGGTAGCCAATGAAACTAGGCTCTCAATAACCAATGACAAGTAACTAAAATTATAAAATGGTTCAAATGGCTCTGAGCACTATGGGACTTAACATCTATGGTCATCAGTCCCCTAGAACTTAGAACTACTTAAAACTAACTAACCTAAGGACATTACACAACACCCAGTCATCACGAGGCGGAGAAAATCCCTGATCCCGCTGGGAATCGAACCCGGGAATCCGGGCGCGGGAAGCGAGAACGCTACCGCACGACCACGAGCTGCGTAAGTTTAATTCTATTACTAGATCGTAAAGTAGAAACAATATGCTAACTTGTACATAAAGAGAGCAGAAAAAAGATTTGTATCTAACCTAGCAAAAACTTTTGGAGGTTTGAAAAACATGTGCGTCTAGTCATGGCCATAAACAATGAGCTACTGATCTCTGCTGCCTTTAGTGGCGGAAATACCATGGTGATAATTAAAGCTGCCGTCAGGTGGCATTATTAGTCTCCAAATACTACAGTGTTTCATATTACCACTACTTCGCCTACTATTTGGACCGGTGTGGTTAATGAGAGCTTCTTGTCGAATGTGTAGCAGACTGACACTAATGGCTACGTTCAATGTGTGGCTGATTCTGATCTTTTTATGAACTGAATTTTACTCGTGATCGGGTGTAGCAAAGTCGGTACTTCATTCACTGAATAGGTCTTGTATTACTCATAATATTTTCAAACGTTTATTATGGAATCGATCTTTGTATGACTTTTCTGAGAGCAGTAGGTGACTGTGGAAGGCTTTTGTAGATTTGGCAGTACAATAATGATTATAAAGTTATAACGAATTTCAAATCTTTATTTTAAATTCGCACCTTTGGTAAATTTAATTAGCTGAAGCATCTACACTGACCGAAAAAAATCGCACAAAAAGAAGAGAAGTTGTGCGACATAAGCGGAAGTTCGAAGACGTCTGAAGGATTGATGATTTCGAACCAGTGGCATGAGAGTGGCGCTAGTAGCGCCACTGTGAGGATGTAAATCAGATTTGCTTTAAATACACGCTGTAACGGTCGTGAGTGTTAAGTACCTTTGAGATTGTACGTGGTGAGCAGATATCAGTCAATAATGCCTTTAAGGCGAGAAAGACGCCGTTACCGACACTGAGTCTGAAAGTGGTCGTATAATAGGGCTGTGAGGAGCTGGATGTTCACTGTGCGATACTACAGAATGACTTGGCCGCAATGTAGCCGCTGTACTTGATTTCTGGCAGCGGTGCCCATTAGAATGTACAGTCGCAAGAAGACCAGGCTTTGGACTGCCACATGGCAGTACCGAGAGGGAAGACAATCACGTTCGGCGTATCTCTCTGGCACGTCGTACTGCATTTGCATCAGCAATTTGAGAAGCATTTGGCACCACAGTGACACAACGAACTGTAGCGCGCCTTCCACTGACCGCAAATCACCGCCATTTCCGACTTCAGTGCTGTTAAGCGGCATCTCATTGGAGCGCACGGTGCAGGTCTGTTGTGTTTTCTTATGAAAGGTGATTCTCTCTCGGCGCCAGTGATGGCTGTGCGTTGGTTAAAAGGAGGTAAATTGTGGGCCTGCAACCAACCTGTTTGCTGTCCTAGGCGTACTTAACCTGCAGCTGGTGTGGTGTCACCGCCAGACACCACACTTGCTAGGTGGTAGCCTTTAAATCGACCGCGGTCCGGTAGTATACGTCGGACCCGCGTGTCGCCACTATCAGTGATTGCAGACCGAGTGGCGCCACACGGCAGGTCTAGAAAGACTTCCTAGCACTCGCCCCAGTTGTACAACCGACTTTGCTAGCGATGGTTCACTGACACAATACGCTCTCATTTCCCGAGACGATAGTTAGCATAGCCTTCAGCTACGTCATTTGCTATGACCTAGCAAGGCGCCATTATCAGTTGCTATTGATGCTGTAAATAATGTATAGACAAGAGCTACATTCAACATTAATGGATTAAAAGTTAAGTATTCCACCAAGTACCACCTTTTTTCTGAAGTCTAAATACCTTGTCATGTTCCAGACCTCACGCCAGTCTGCGTGAGCTTAAACGCGTGCCTTTCGGCTTCCTCTCATAGTGGGTTGGCTGTCTTGCCAATCCTCAACAGCTGGAATTATGGTGTGGGGTGCGATTTCGTATGACAGCAGGAACACTCGTGGTTATCCCACGCACCATAACTGCAAAATTGTACGTCAGTCTTGTGATTCGACCTGTTGTGCTGCACTACATGGGTGTTTTCAACAGGATAGCGCTCGCCCACATACCGCTGTGGCAACCCAACATGCTCTACAGTGTGTCTACATGTTGCATTGGACTGCTCAATCACCAGATCTGCGTCTAGTCGAGCACATATTGCACATGATCGGACGACAACTCTAGAGTCATCCATAAACAGTATTAACTGTGCCAGTATTGACCGACCAAGTGAAACATTCATGGAACCCCATCCCATAAATTGACATCCGGCACCTCTGCAACACAATACATTCACGTTTGTGTGTTTGCATTCAACATTCTGTTGGTTACACTGGTTAATGTATCTCGCCATGGTTTATCTCGCGCTTACATTGCCCTTTGCTCTTGCAATGTTAATGACTTAAATATCAATCTTATTACTCTAGATTAATATTTTTTCCTGTTGCGATTTTTTCCGTCAGTGTATTTGATCAGACGGTAGAATGGAGGAAGCGTGACGTGTTGCCCATTGTCTACGTGAAAGTACTGAAACTAAACATTCTTGTACCTAAACCATGTCGGCTTTTCAATCAAAATCCATTTCTGTTCGTAGTAGGTGCTCACAAACAACAACTTTTTGGATGAGTAAATTATTTTCAGACAAGATAAGGGAAGTCACTTCATGATTTTCGAGATGGTGGCTGCTCGACATTTTTATTTACGAGTTTTGTGATGTTATGGCGTTGAGAGACCATTTCGACGAAATATAGCAAATTTATGCATGAAAGCATAGACCTGAGTTTCTGTGTTGCTAATCTGGGAGATACTAAATAAAACAAAATGTTCCATTATTCTACATAAGTATTTGTATCTGTAGGGCCACAAGTGATAATAGTGAAACTATACTGTGTTAATTTATATATATAAGAGAGCGTTGTGAAATGTAACTCTACCGAAGTTTTTATGTGAAATATAAAGATTTTTAAATAAAACCAACTTCATTAACATTCTACATCCTATGCAGAACGTCTACACACCTGCAGCGCTGTGCCACTAGAGAGCTCCGAACTGTAGCGTGTAACATGGTGGCGTGTAACGTAACTACACTATGTGATCAAAAGTATCCGGACACCCCCAAAAACGTACGTTTTTCATATTAGGTGCATTGTGATGCCACCTACAGCCAGGTACTCCATATCAACGACCTCAGTGGTCATTAGACATCGTGAGAGGGGAGAATGGGGCGCTCCGCGGAACTTATGGACTTCGAACGTGGTCAGGTGATTGGGTTTCACTTGTGTCATACTTCTGTACGCGAGATTTCCACACTCCTAAACATCCATAGGTCCACTGTTTCCGATGTGATACCGAAGTGGAAACGTGAAGGGGCACGTATAGCACAAAAGCGTACACGCCGAACTCGTATGTTGACTGACAGAGACCACTGACAGTTGGAGAGGGTCATAATGTGTAATAGGCAGACATCTATCCAGAACATCACACAGGAATTCCAAACTGCATCAGAATCCACCCCAAGTACTATGACAGTTAGGCGCGAGGTGACCTGAATCCTATAGAACACCTGTGGGATGTTTTGGAAAGCGACTTCGTGCCAGGCCTCACCGACCGACATCGATACCTCTCCTCAGTGCAGCACTCCGTCAAGAATGGGCTGCCATTCCCCAAGAAACCTTCCAGCACCTGACTGAACGTATGCCTACGAGAATGGAAGCTCTCATCAAGGCTAAGAGTGGGCCAACACCATACTGAATTCCAGCACTGCCGATGGAGGACGTCACGAACTTGTAAATCATTTTCAGCCAGGTATCCGGATACTTTTGATCACATAATGTATGTCGGTGCGTGAGAAACAGCGTACTCTAATCGAGTTTCTAATTCGCAGAAGTCAATCACACATGGAGCTCCCTCTCCTTCAGCATGACAATGCCACATCACAGACGACCGCTGCGACATCTGGAACAATTCGACTACTGTGGCTCACTGCATCGATCATCCTCCATACAGCCCCAAATTGTCCGCATTCGATTTTCATCTGTTTCCAAAACTAAAAGAATCCCTTCGAGGACTTCAGTTTTTCAGCAGTGAAGTGGTGCAAGCAGAGGTGGTGTTTTGGCTCCATCAATCATTTTAAAGTGACGGTATGAACAAACTGGTCTCCCTTTGGGAGAAATGTGTTCGTCGTCAGGGTGACTATGTTACGAAAGTACGTAAACATGAGGAATAAAAATGTAGAATGTTAATAACGTTTGTTTTATTTAAAAGTGTTTTGGAATTTTCACATAAAGAATCCGGAGGCATTTTTTCTGTACGCTTTCGTTTGTATAAATCCGAACAATTTGACAGACGCCCTACAGATTTTGTAGCCACCAGGAGCGCCCAGAGCAGTATTGACCTCTACCTTGTTCCAAGGCCTGATGGGCTACTAGCTAAATTAATACGGGGCTAGTATCTTTCCAAAACAGCTCAACTGGATGCATAATTGCAGCTACTGTTAGATGTAGAAACCCAGAAACTTCCAGTTATAAGTACGCCGTATGGACTGCGTATGTATACTAGATTACCTTGTAGCACAGCAAGTGGGCCGGCCGTAGTTCAAATGTAATTGGAACAGCTTTTCCAGAGGACTGCTCACTGTGTAAATTTCCTGGATAACTTCATCGTTCAGGGCCATGAGAGATCAACATCTTCATAGTCTGCATAAATTTATTTTGTCCCAGCTTAGTGTCACATATTTAGGGAATATAGTTAGGAAACATTCGCTAAAAGGTATGGTAACAGTTGTGTGAAGCTATAGATAATCTGCCTGCCGCAAAAAATCTTACAGGCTTGCAACTATTCCTCGATTAAGTGACATACAATGGCAAAATCTTCATCACGCATGGCTCAGGTGGTCACCTCTTAAGCCAGCAACGCAAAAAGGATGTTACTAAGTGACCTATAGCCTGCCAGAAGGCTCTCACACAGTTAAAAATGCTACATGCATGGCAATCTTTATGCACAGAAAAACTCTGATGCTAGCCACTGATGAATCACAGTAGAGAATCTGAGCAGTACTAGTTCTTTCTCGGTCATGAATCCTGTTTGATGGGACCCGCCGCATTTCTTGTCTTGTGCCAACCTCTTCATCTTGGAGTAGCACTTACACCTTACGCCCTCAATTATTTGTTGGATATATTACAATGTCTGCTTCTTCTGCAGTTTTTACTATCGTCAGCTCCCTCAATTGCTGTACAAGTTATTCCTTGCTATCTTAGAACATGTATTTCTATCCTGTCCCTTATTCTTGTCACTGCTGCCCAGTTCGTCAGTTCTGTTAAGAACCTTCCCATCCCTACAGCACGACCTCACAGGCACTTCTATTCTCGTCGTTTCTGGTTTCCCCACATTCCATGATTCAGTTCTACACAGTGCTGTGCTCCTAACGTATATTCTTAGAAATTTGTTTCGCAAATTAAGACCAATGTTTCATACTAGCAGAATTCTCTCTTTTCCAGTGCTAGTGTGATTTTTATGTCCTTCTCGCTTGGTACGTCGTACGTTGGTGGTGGTGGTTGTTGGGATGTTTAAGGGGGACTAAACAGCTAAGGTCATCAGTCCCCCAATAGTCGTACGTTGCTTTGCTTCCAAGGTGGCAGCATTCCTTCACTTTATCTACTTCGTGGTCCCCAATTTCCTATTAATCTCATTTCCGCTACTCCTAATTGCTTTTCTCTTTCTTCGGTTTACTCCTAGTCCACATCTTTGTTCAATAACTTTTTCGTTCCATTCAGTATGTCTTTTAATTCTTCTTCGCTTTCAGAGGATAGCAATGTCATTGGAAAAACTTATCATCAGTATTATTGCAAATAAATAATGACAGCACAGAGCAACTAATTTCGTACATCTCCAGAACATTGTTATCGCCCTAGTAAAATTGCTCGAAGGTAGAAAAGAAAGCTGTGGTAATAATACACTCCTGGAAATGGAAAAAAGAACACATTGACACGGTGTGTCAGACCCACCATACTTGCTCCGGACACTGCGAGAGGGCTGTACAAGCAATGATCACACGCACGGCACAGCGGACACACCAGGAACCGCGGTGTTGGCCGTCGAATGGCGCTAGCTGCGCAGCATTTGTGCACCGCCGCCGTCAGTGTCAGCCAGTTTGCCGTGGCATACGGAGCTCCATCGCAGTCTTTAACACTGGTAGCATGCCGCGACAGCGTGGACGTGAACCGTATGTGCAGTTGACGGACTTTGAGCGAGGGCGTATAGTGGGCTTGCGGGAGGCCGGGTGGACGTACCGCCGAATTGCTCAACACGTGGGGCGTGAGGTCTCCACAGTACATCGATGTTGTCGCCAGTGGTCGGCGGAAGGTGCACGTGCCCGTCGACCTGGGACCGGACCGCAGCGACGCACGGATGCACGCCAAGACCGTAGGTTCCTACGCAGTGCCGTAGGGGACCGCACCGCCACTTCCCAGCAAATTAGGGACACTGTTGCTCCTGGGGTATCGGCGAGGACCACTCGCAACAGTCTCCATGAAGCTGGGCTACGGTCCCGCACACCGTTAGGCCGTCTTCCGCTCACGCCCCAACATCGTGCAGCCCGCCTCCAGTGGTGTCGCGACAGGCGTGAATGGAGGGACGAATGGAGACGTGTCGTCTTCAGCGATGAGAGTCGCTTCTGCCTTGGTGCCAATGATGGTCGTATGCGTGTTTGGCGCCGTGCAGGTGAGCGCCACAATCAGGACTGCATACGACCGAGGCACACAGGGCCAACACCCGGCATCATGGTGTGGGGAGCGATCTCCTACACTGGCCGTACACCACTGGTGATCGTCGAGGGGACACTGAATAGTGCACGGTACATCCAAACCGTCATCGAACCCATCGTTCTACCATTCCTAGACCGGCAAGGGAACTTGCTGTTCCAACAGGACAATGCACGTCCGCATGTATCCCGTGCCACCCAACGTGCTCTAGAAGGTGTAAGTCAACTACCCTGGCCAGCAAGATCTCCGGATCTGTCCCCCATTAAGCATGTTTGGGACTGGATGAAGCGTCGTCTCACGCGGTCTGCACGTCCAGCACGAACGCTGGTCCAACTGAGGCGCCAGGTGGAAATGGCATGGCAAGCCGTTCCACAGGACTACATCCAGCATCTCTACGATCGTCTCCATGGGAGAATAGCAGCCTGCATTGCTGCGAAAGGTGGATATACACTGTACTAGTGCCGACATTGTGCATGCTCTGTTGCCTGTGTCTATGTGCCTGTGGTTCTGTCAGTGTGATCATGTGATGTATCTGACCCCAGGAATGTGTCAATAAAGTTTCCCCTTCCTGGGACAATGAATTCACGGTGTTCTTATTTCAATTTCCAGGAGTGTATATCGTGTCACTAAGTTCCACCTATGGCACGAAATTTCATTTAATCACAATCAACAGTTCACTGATTTCTCCCAAAAAGCAAAGTGCAAGGTCTACAAACGGAGGCACACTTTCTTAACAATAACCATTGTGACATTCGTTATAGGCCAAACTCTCATCACACTAATGCAGATGCGCTGTCCCACCTACCCATGGGGTCGCATAAAGAGCTTAACACACAAGAGGCACTATGTTTTTAGTTCAACGGCGAAATGTGGCCGTTGTTAGATGATTTCCCCATTGTGGCCTGTGAAGCAAGCCAACCAACACTAGGACACGCTGCTTTGCAGAGTACTCGCCGCACTTCAACGTGGTGGCCAGAGGAGGTTCCAAAGCAAATAAACAGCATATTGCTCCTAACTTCCTTCCGACACCGTCTCTGTGCCAAAGACGGCGGCCTTATGTTATCTACAGCGTATACAGAATTTGAGTTCGTCATTCCTCCCACGCTCCCGCCAATAATCATGAAGTTTCTCCCCTAGTCTCATTCGGTCATTAACAGCTTGCAATTACTATTGCAGCAACATAAGTACGGTCTGGCATTTATAACGACATTGATTCCAGGCACATGTGTGAGAAGAGCAAACCATTGTTCCAGCCAGCACTTGAGCAGCGATTTTCACCGTTATTGAAACCAAAGCATCCATGAGAGAAGCGCTGTGTGGCTGTTTGTGCTTTCTCAGATTTACTATAGGTGGTTCGGATGTCCTTAAAGACTACCTTTGCAACACTCTAGTAGGAGCACCAATACAGTTATCTCTGACAAGGGCCCTCAGTTTCAAAAACTGGCAGCCAGTAAGACCAACTCAACCAACGCTCCTTCCCACCCGGCGTAAAATTCAGAAGTGGAATAGCTACTCGGGATATTTAAAACACAGATGACAGAGACAATGCAGACTTATTCCACCGCAATTGCCACACTGAACCTCCTAGTGAGCTATCAATCTGCCGCAGAAAACGATCGTAGTGCACCATTCACTGCTGCAACAGCTGCGTCCGCCCCAGGGAGCCCCAGGCTCGCAGTCGACACAATATGACCGCGCAGGCGCTCATGCTGGGGCTCACATTTTCGGCCGCACTCTGGGCTGGACCAAATGCATCATCTCGAGCCTTAGGCGGCATCAGGTATTCAGAGTTGCGTTCGGCCAGAAGCAGCTGGTCCACCGTCATATCCAACTGTCACATGGTCTCATGGTATCAGTTATACGTCACACAGAAAGCTTCAAGGCCACCAGTGTGATATTTGTATGGAATGACCACATTTTTTTCTTACGGGTTTAGTCTGAAATTTTAAGAAAAAAAATTGATATCATTATGCAGCACCTACAAACGTTAAAAATTACTTCCGTCCGTCAGAAAATGCGCTACATTTTCGACAGCTCGATATTTGCTGGTTCTGGATATATATTAGGATAGACTGGTTTAGATGCTTCACCGTGCGTAATACAGGCCTCTTCCTGCATTCGGAAAAGGAGAAGTACGATGCAGTGCTTACCAGTGTTGTTGGCGGACAGCTGGAGCTCCACCGTGAGCGGCTGCGCAACGCGTTGTGTGGCGGTGAGCAGCTGAGCCGCGCGCCGCAGCAGGCCGGCCAGCGCCGGGCCGTGGCGAGCTGCCCAGGACGCCGGCGCCGGCGCGCCCGCCCCCGCCACCTCCACCCGCCACAGCCGCGGCCGCGCCGCGCCCCCTCCCGCCTCCGACAGCGCGTACCAAACCTCCACCCACACCAGCCGCCACCACCGCTCGCACCTGCCACACCAAGCAACAGGTCAAGGCCATAAGTATCGGAGAGCCAACTCGTAACTGTGCCCATTTCAGCTAACATTGTCAACACCTTGTCATACACATTGGGTGCACACTCGCTGAAGTACCTGGGCTTATTTCCTGATGTGCCTCCTATAGATGCAGGGATGTGATGGGCAGTTTAGTGAAATTGGAAGGTACACTCGACAGCAAAAAAAGTGGGTCACCCCAGAAATCCAACGTGTAGGCTGTACCTGAATGTATGCAACCAACATAGCATATCTGTGTTGCACATAGTCGCAACCCTCCACAGTACAGTTGTTGTAAGATACACAATTGGTACTGCTAGAGACTACTAGAGAAGACCAGTCTTTATGACAGTCCGTCCAGATGTACAGATAGTACAGAAGAGATCAGACAGGCCTTAACGTTTGTAAACTAAACTTAATTACAATAAGTGACATTTCAAATGTTATGGGACAACTAGTTTTGTCATATAAATAGTTCAGTAATCCTTAGGCACAATTAAATATTTGAGACAGTATATGTATTTATAAAGTTGTATGGCAATTGGAAACAAGTTCTTTGCTGTCTAAAAGGTTTACCCAAAACATGCTGAACGTCGTTCAACGTTCAACGGGGAGTGGTTTCGCATCAACTTTATGTAACACTAAGCTGTTAAAAGAAAACGTGATTAACGGCGGCAACCACTCTACGGAAATCCCAACATCAACAGCGAATCACAAGTAATATCATTGTTCACATTACTCATCAACAGTTACTTGTACACGAAGTTGTACTTTAAATGACATGACCAACATCTTCGTTCTGGATCCGGATGCAAACCCAGAACGTAAAGCCATTGTTAACCAAGCAAAGCTTTGCGCCTTATCGAGACTCGATCACTAGGCAGAAATATTGACGTTTGCACCAGTATCAGTTATCAATTCTCAACTTGAACGTAAATGACAATAATGTTTGTACGAAAGCAGAAACTCTAACATGACAATTACCTTCTTGGTAATTAAACTCGAAAGACATGGTATAGTGTTGCATTGTCAAGGAATAAAGGATGCACATGTTTAAAATTGAAATAGCATCATGTAATGCTGGGGACAAGGATGCGAACCCAGCACCTAATCGGATTGTTGAATAAGTATTTAAATCAGAATGTACATATCACAGTTTGTCACCAGTAGTGGGGTTGGAACCTTAAATGACGACTGAAGTTGTATTGCCTGACTGGGATTCGAACCCGGCGTCTACCGCCGTCGTTGTGTAACCAGGAACAGACGAGAAATGTGCAATGTTGGTCCACCATCAGCGAGATGTGCACATGTTTAACTAGAAATAAGGTGACGAAAACGTCTATGCTGACTGAGAGTCGAACGCCGCACACATGGTTATGAAGACACGTTAACAATCAACTTGATATTCAGTAGTAGCTAGTAGTAGCATGTTTAGCTTCAAACCTTAAGGCCTTACTCATCCCTAGTAACGTGTAGCCTAATATCTGCGATATCATGATGTTAATTTACAAGTGGATTGACTGCCGTAAAGAGCAATGTTCTCTAGTAGTCGTGTATCATTGAGATGTAAATTAAGTGCCTCAGCAGAAAGTAATTTCCGTCGTGCAGCACGTATTGTTTCAGAGACACTGAGGACATGTTATAAGTGCACAAAACGTGTATTATATACTAAGTATATACTATTATGCTGCCGCCAAACCTGTTTCAAATGGTTCAAATGGCTCTGAGCACTATGGGACTCAACTGCTGAGGTCATTAGTCCCCTAGAACTTAGAACTAGTTAAACCTAACTAACCTAAGGACATCGCAAACATCCATGCCCGAGGCAGGATTCGAACCTGCGACCGTGGCGATCTTGCGGTTTCAGACTGCAGTGCCTTTAACCAAACCTGTTTACTTTTACATTCCGCTTAGTTGTCGTTGTTGAGTACAGTTTTTCTTAAGGCTACGTGTAATGCACAGCGCTTACAAGAAAGTATAGTTTCGTGCGTCATGCTATTGATAGCTAGGTGAAATATTTTGTGGTAGCTATGTTTAAAATGAATGAATTTTTTAAAGTATTCTTCGTCAAATATTTGAATAAATCGTCAACTGTAGGTGTGCCTGTACATGTTATTGCATAATAGCTGTAGCTGCGTTAGTTTGTACTACAGCCTTGGGTAGGTTAGGTGTAACTTTTGATCCTTCAAGGAGTGATCGTGGCCTTGCGGCCAGGGTCTGTACTAGCCGCGGCTCGCGAGCTACGGGCCAGCCAGGCTGGCCGAGGCGAGACGCAAGTGAGCGAGCGGCGGTGGCGTTGGTGGGCCAACAGCCCGGGACGAGCCAGCAAGGCTGCGCCGCATGCCTCTGCCTCTGCCGCTCCGTTTGACGTACATATGTTTACCTCCTCTCCTGGAATCAGTATAAGAGCGGCAAGCTGAAATACACATCAGGCTGTCTGCCGTAATGGCTCACTGGGAGAGGTCTATTCGAGGTAGAGTCAAAAAATTGTTCAGATGGCTCTGAGCACTATGGGACTTTACATCTGAGGTCAGCAGTCCCCTAGAACTTAGAACTACTTAAACCTAACTAACCTAAGGAAATCACACACATCCATGCCCGAGGCAGGATTCGAACCTGCGACCGTAGCGGTCGCGCGGTTCCAGACTGAAGCGACTGGAACCGCTCGGCCACTCCCTCCGGCCGAGGTAGAGTCGTCGCTCTCATTGAGGAAGGAGGATGTTCCATCAGAGAAGCTGACAGACGGTATGGCGTACCACATACCACTGCAAGGAGATGGTGGAGGATCTGCCTAGAAAGAGGCACCACCAACAGGACTCCTGGCTCAGGCAGGGAAGAGAGTGATCTCACAGCAGGAAGACAGGGGCCTACTGTCTAGGATCAGAGAAAATCCCTTTCTGAACGCAAAGCACTTGCGGCGGGAGACCAACTTTCCCGGCTCCAGTGGCACGATTCGCCGAAGGCTGAGGGACGCTGGACTGCATGCACGACGATCCGCCGTGAAACAAGAGCTCAGCGAAGACAACGTTTTATACCGGCTAGCATTTGCGGAGCTCCATCTGAGGGCGTCGTGGGACAACGTCATTTTCACTGATGAGAAGGTGTTTTCCACCAATAACGACGGTCCACGAATCATTTACAGGCCACAAGGGACTCGCCATCGGCGTGAATATGTAACCACGACGAGAAGAGGTGGCCGGCTATCTGTTACCTGCTGGGGTTGGAATTCTGCGAGAGTGTCGGGAATTCTTCAAAGGATAGAAGGAACTCTGGACAGCGCGCAGTATGCCCACATATTGGAAAATGTGATGCTTCCTTCAGTGCGAATGCTGTACGCAGAAGGGGACGTCACATTGGAAGAGGACCATTCTCCCATTCACAAGTCGTCATTTGTTCAGTAGCGGCTCTTCACGATTGGCGTCAACGTCATGGACTGGCCGCCACGGGCGGCTGATATGAACTTCATGGAAAACATGTGGGCTGAGGTCGCCAGAACATTAACTGAGAACTGGCCACGAAACCAACCAACTACTGCGGACGCTCTTTGGGACTGCGTCCTGGAAGCCTGGGAGGAAGTTGGTTCTTCAGGCTGTTACGTCCGACGGCTTATACATTCTATGCCAAGACGCGTGATAGAAGTACAAAATAATGAAGGATTCTGGATAAAATATTAGAGTCCTTAAAATGTTTTGTTATGTCTTCTTTTTCGTCATTTTTCCTCATTGGGAGCTAGTGGAAGATCGCGTGGCAACAGAAAAGATACAATATGGGTTAGCTTTCCTTTGAGCTGCCCTTTTAATTCAAGTGGGTTTCTTTTGAATATACAGTTTGTTAAGTATTCTATTCTGATTTCATTTATACCCTGTCTACATACTTCCAAACTAATCAGCGTAAATGGACTCTGTCACAGTAGTTTTTGTTATTTCAAATACGTTTCTCTCTTTCCCTCCATCCATGAATACACCCTCCGTCCTCCACACAATACGCCAACGATTTCATATTGTGTTTACTCGCCGCGCGGGATTAGCCGAGTGGTGTAAGGCGCTGTAGTCATGGACTGTGAGGCTGGTCCCGGCGGAGGTTCGAGACCTCCTTCGGGCATGGTTGTGTATGTTTGTCTTTAGGATAATTTAGGTTAAGTAGTGTGTAAGATTAGGGACCGAAGACCTTAGCAGTTAAGTCCCATAAGATTTCACACACATTTGAACATTTATTTTTACTCGTTGTTAATATCTCTTCTATTCTCTCTCACACTCTACCACACAATACCACGATACTACAAATATCAGGGAACACCTCATCACAGATAAGACTGTCCTTAAGGGTTGTAAGCTCACATTTATTGCAATAAATGACAAACCTGAAATGTTAGCACTCTTCTCATTGCGTCAGATAGGTAATGCACGTAGTAAGTTCGTCGTATTCATGATTTCCTCTTCAAAGTAACACTATCGCCGCAAGTGCCCTTCTATTACACTCCCCCAAAACTTTGTAAACGAATCTAGCGGTTTCCAATGACGCTACATTTTCTCTTTTAATTGCTGCTGTCTTTACTCTCTATCATTCCTGTCACCACCTTCCCTATTACCCATTCTTCGCTCTGAGAACAGTGCTTCCTTATCTCTCGGTCCTAAGATAAAACGAACTGTGGCACACATCTAAGTAAGCAATACTTTGTAAGCATTTCACGCTTATATTTTGCACTTCTGCACTTCTATCCATTCTCAGATCCCGCCCTCCTCCTTGTTACGCGTCCCTTGACATCTGCATCTACATCTAAATGAATACTTTGCAATTCATAATTATGTGCTTGGCAGTGGGTTCTATGGTCTGGTGGATTAATCGTGTATTGATGTATGAAACGTGTAGGTTCACATCTCACGTCAGGCGTAGATTTTTAACACACACAAGTAGCTCTTCTTCACCCCTAGTAACGCCAAGTGCAGAACGCCAGCAAGCTCCGTAGCTCAATATCCGCAGTAAAGATAACATCCCTTCGCTGCCGACTGGGCATTCGTTTGAGCTGTGACAGATGGAGAAACCCCGTAAGGCAGAGACTCTGTCACCAGCAAGCCGTCGTAAACTAGAAAACGTATTTCATTTAATGAACCAATGGCCACGTAAGTTCACAAGGATCTTACTTTATTTGAAACTGAGACGTTGAAAATTGTGGTGCTGGACTGGGATTAGAATTGGATTTCACTGTGTTCCCGAAGATTGCAAACTCTTCTAGGCGTCCTCGAAAGGCACCTATCTGGTTTCGAATCCTGATCAGCACAAAATATTCATTATTTCATTTCAAGCCCTAGCATGTGCACTCCGAACTACTGGTGAAAAATAGTTGCATTTTCAACGTCTCTTCCTGCGTTGTCAGCTGTAACGTGTTCGTTTCAACTCACAGCCACATGATGAGCTTTTTATCACAACATTACAAGATCAAACGTTTCCTTACATCTTTTCAAGTTCAAACATTCCTCTCCATCCTACTGGTGAAAACGGATTTGGGTTTGACGTTGTGCTCGTTGTGATCACCAGCGACATGTTGTGGATTCAACTTCTAGCCAGCAGAGTATTTTCCATCACATCATTGAAAGTACAAACGTGCCATTCCTAGCTATTATTGGAAAAGAATTTGATAGTTAAAGTCTCTTCATGACCACTTGTGCGGGGTTTGAATTTCATTCAGCACAGAACTTTTCATAGGCTGATGTCTAGCTAAACATGCGCCCATCTCGCTACTGTTGAACCAACCATAGCTATTTATCGTCTGTTCCTGGCTAGAAAACGACGGTGCTAGATGCTGGGTTCGAATCCCTATCAGGGATAAACAATTCTATCGTCAACTAAGGTTCCAGCAATTCGCTATTGGTGAAAACATTTGATATTTAACTTATGATTTTATGTACAGTCGTGCTCAAATGTATCCGAACGACCTGAACTGCATTTCACCTGATTCCCATACGACCTACATAACGCAGCTGTCTAGTAGGTCCTCTAATCGCTCCTTGGTACAGTCGTTTGACTATTGAAAATGGTTCCAACAAATCATCACTAGAAAACACTGCTCTGTACCGCAATAACTCAAGATGTAAACTAATACGACGATACTACAAATATCAGGGAACACCTCATGACAGATAAGACTATCCTTAAGGATTGTAAGCTCACATTTATTGCAATAGATGACAAACCTGAAATGTTAGCACTCTCATTATTACGTCAGATAGGTAATGCATGTAGTAAGTTCGTCATATTCGTAATTTCCTCTTCAAAGTAACATACCATACTTGTTATTTAACACAAAATGTCATTAAAAATTTACGTTATTCATGAGCAGCTAGTTGGGAATATGTATGAACTTCAAATGACACGACGAACCGCCTCGTTCTGCATATGGATTCAAACCCAGGCCAAGCAGGCTAGGCCGCGGTGGCCGTGCGGTTCTAGGCACTTCAGTCCGGAACCGCGGGACTGCTACGGTCGCAGATTCGAATCCTGCCTCGGGCATGGATGTGTGTGATGACCTTAGGTTAGTTAGGTTTAATTAGTTCTAGGTTCTAGGGGACATCAGATGTTGAGTCCCATAGTGCTCAGAGCCATTTGAACCAACCATGCAGACAAAGATTTCGTAGCTGACGGAAATTAACAGTCATTCCTGACTAGGCATAAAGAGAGTGATATAGCTCGATTTTAGACAGTATCAGTTAACAAATTTCAACTTTAAATTACATAACGGAAACATTTTTGACGGTCGCGAATTCCTACCCAGCATCTATTGTCCCTGTTAACGAACTACGAGAGATGTTAAATACTGCTTCTACACAATTAACTTACTTGAAATGCAATGAGGTAAAGCTTTGTGTTGGATTCGAACCCAGAACCTAATCGGATTGTTATCGAAGCACAATCAACTTTGATATATCGGATTTTCTCCGCAGTAGCTACATGTATTAAATGAAATGACGAAACGAAACATTAATTTTTCCTTCCCAGGACTCCAACCCGGCACGTATCGCCGTTATACTCTAGAGAAAAGGAACGTTAAGTATGGGTTTGTTACACCAGCAGCGACATGTGAGCATGTTTGAACTAGAAATAATATGACGAAGTGTTCAGTGCTGACTGAGAATCGAACCCCAAACATATCGTTGTTGACTACACACAAAGAGACGACATTTACCGAATTTTTCTCCACCAGCAGCTCGGAATAACATCCTTGAACTTACAGTGATCTCGCAAATAGTTCTGTGTCTCACTGGGAGTCAAAAACGTCAGATATCGTTAGTGTTGACAACGAATGAAAATGCATTAAAAATAAAAATTATCATCCTCCAGCAGATAGGTGTTCTCATGCTAGAGCTTGATAATACATAGTGAAAAGCTTAGTGGTGGGCCAGGATTCCAACCCATTCATGCGCAATATGTGGAGATGTTGAGGAATCTGCAGTTTTGAACAAACAACAGGTTGTAGTCGAGCTGTATTGTCACGAAGGGATCAATTTCCGCGTTAAGAGCGGTCTGAGTTGCATTCCCAGTTCAGAACCAATTTTATCGACATACAGAAGCTCAAATAACAGACGGAATAAGAGTCCTGTGACCATACACAGGGTTTGTTTCGTCACTAGAAATAAATAACTAGTATAAGAAAGGTTACTGGTGATAGAGTTTCTACATGTCGCCACTCCTTACTTTATTGTGGTTCCACCTAACGTCTACTTGGTAGAGAAGGTATATGATGTTTAATGTGATTTTCAAACCACAATGCCATTATACGTTCTTCACTTGGTGTAGCCAGAAGAGAATAGAATCTGCCTCTCCCTATCAAAAAACATCGGCAGAAGTTGGAATCTAACCGAGACCATCATCATATGAAACTATCATCAGTCCAACAGACCACCAAACCCTCTTCTCTACGACTCATTTCTCTATCATAACACCGTTGCGGCACACAAGATGAGAATTCTGACACACAGGCTCCCTGTAGTGGTTTGCAAGATGTTCAGTACATTCATTTACTTGGTTGACCGAATCACCATGAACTAGCTGCCTTGCCTACCCAGTTCATACATTCGACTCTATTTTGTAATCACCGAAATAAAATAACGTAACTGCCACCTACACAAAACTGGCAACAGTGTAGGATGCAGACATTTAAATAGGAAGTGTTCCTTTCCATTTGAGATACTCTATTGCGCTATCTGTTTGTTGAAACCATCGTGCAGTGCAAAAGAAATGCTGTAACTGTCTGTCTCTCAGAAGTCTAGATCCAGCCATATGCATTATCACACAG
Organism: Schistocerca americana; assembly: GCF_021461395.2. NCBI lineage: Eukaryota > Metazoa > Arthropoda > Insecta > Orthoptera > Acrididae > Schistocerca > Schistocerca americana. The sequence continues at coordinate 695,999,898 of NC_060130.1, forward strand.
TACTGTGGAATGCCGAAGTTCTGCACGAATGTTGTTCACTTCCAGAGGTATTGCAGCTACGTTACTGCTCGTAGCGTAACGGTAAGCGTCGCGTGTTCTATTACATTCGCTACTACATTTTTTTAAAATGCAATTCTGCTGTCTGCTGAAGTTAACAATTTAATGGAACTTTGAACATAAATCTATTCACTTCTCAACCCAAAATAGTCGCATGTGGAAAAAGGCTAATTTCTGCGCCATTTTGTTCTTTTCAGGTTTAATAGACGGACAGGCAGCAGATGCGCTCGAAGCTTTTGTATTAAGTATGGGAAGAGTGAATCGTGCCAAAATAGTCAGAAAAGTATTTTCTACATTAGCTGTCGTCTGGTAGTGGCATTTTATCCTTATTCAATCCTTGTTTGACAGCTTTAACTCAGAACAAGTTTTCTACATGCATGTAATCAATAAACTGTATGTACATTGTCAGACTGTTATAGATAACATCAGAGAATTCGCATATATCGTTGATGATTAATTTCTCTGTCATGTTTAGTATTGTTTTAACAACACTAAAAGAAACCTTACGAAAACTGTGCACTGTATTGTAAGAAACGAAATAAAACTACACACGATAACCTTACGACGAAAGTAAGTCTGTTTTAACAAAACTGAGTATCTGTACACAAGCGTACCTCTATCTGCACGAATTAGTAAAATACTACTCACCTAGATTTCGAGTGGGTCTGTGTTAAAATGGTATGATGTGTCATACTCAACTGATATGCAAATGTGGCATTTCATAAATAAAGTTACGTATTCCTAGAAACCCAAAATTTGCTTGTCAGCAGCGGAAAGAGGCGTTACCTGTTGTGCAGCATTGTAAGTTTTTCACCATTGCATTTTGAGATGAAAGCTTTTTCCAGCGATTTGCTAATCAGTTTATTTCCTTCATACTTATCACCCTGGCATGGGAGTCTTAAGTGAAGAACATTATTGAATTTCGTATCGTTGACGGTCGATACGAATTTCTTCAGAAACGCTTGTATTGTATAGCAGCTTGGCAGTCAGAAAGCCGAGATGTACGACCATTAACACAACTTACTGAGTCGAGCTGCCAAGAGGATTTGATGTGTAAAGGTTATCTTCTGATTTTGTTACAGAATTTTTTCTGGGAATTCGCAGCTCCATGAAATAATACACAAAAAAAGCTTGCACGCGCTGCCCCTACCACGGTTAGAACTGACGATTTTCTTAACCGTTGGAACACGAGACGCGGGCGGTACCGCGGGGCTACGGACACACTGCTGCGAGCACGCCATTCTCGTCATGGCATTGGTCGCTCAGCCTGATAACGCATCGTGAAAGACATTAAAAGTTGTCACTTATGTGAAGAATAGCATTTCTTTAGCCAAAAAATTGAAATTTCTGTCTCAGTGTCTTAGTTTACGTGGTGATTATATACCACGAGTAATTCAAATGGAAAGGCAATATCAAGTGAATTTAGCGAGTCAGTTCAGTACCATACGCGGAAGTGATTGCACTGTCACAGTGTTGCCAAATGTTTGTGACGATGTTGCCAATTCTCCGCTGTGCTAGGAACAGCTCTGTTGCGTTATAGGAGGAGAATACTGTGCTCGTGTCATAGGAGGATACGGAGAGGACGCGCGGGGTTTGGTTAATATGCAGCGTTTTCTTCTACCTGCTGTATCAAACATTCAGGTGTGTAATCTTCCACCACGATTACAGTTTCCCACAAAAAATATACGAATAAAACACTTACCTTGTTACTTTGTTACAAAAGATTATTTCAGTACAGTAAACAGTCTTTGGAAATCAACTTTGCCAGCCTGTCACGAAAAGTAAGATAACAAACACTTTGCACCCTGAAATCGATTGCATCTATGTGCAGTCTTGTGATCATACAAGTAGAATTTCATGAATTGCACGAGAATGTAGAAAAATGTTGGTGCGAATGGAAGCTGTAAGAAACACAGTTACCTAATTATTCTGTACCACGTAATAATCATTCATTTGATAATTCAGAAGAGAAGAATCTAAAAATTAAGCCCATTAAGACAGAAACTAAAGTGCAGATGCGGGCACTGTGCAGATCTGCGCTTTTTCATCTTCAGATCTATACAAATAATGTATACTAACCAGCGTATTCATTGCTTTCGTAATGTTTCCTTCTTGTTTAGTCTTCTTATGATGAACTGGATCCACACCCATGAGTCTGATTTTTTCTTTGTCTCCTTCCATCTACTATCTTTGTGTGTTATTGTTCGGTGTTCAAAAAGCAAAATATGATGCCTGCTCCCACGCGGTATTAAAATGAGGTCGCAAAAAGGCTAACGAATTATAATCAAAATACAGTGAGACGCCAATTTGTCTGTCGTCATGGTGTTAAGTGGACAGAAATAGTTGGGTGTTATTGTCGTCTTTTCTTATTGAGATTTTCATATTACCCTGACACAAGACGCCGAGATAAATGTGTATATTCTCCGTGACGAAACATCACACATTCCATTCATCCTGATCCATTCGTTACGTGCATCGGCGGCAATGAGTGATAGGAAAGCTGTTGTGGGGTGACGAATAACAGTAACAATGGTAGTAATTACAAATCAATAATCAAGGATGTTTACTGCATTACAGACGGTTAACAAAATAACCAATAGTGGCTGAGTGTTTAATTGGCGCACTGAGTAGGTGTTCTTACCACTTTGTTACTGAATTCTGTTCTAGTTGTTTGCAGAGAGAAAACAAAGAACCCTGTAGCCATACATATCGCTACTACAACGAGATATTACCTATCAACTATCCTTGCTTTACATCACGAGACGAACATGACGTCACTGAGCTGATATTTGAAATACATTTCTGTTTTCTCTCTCTGTCTCTCTCTCCCTCTTTCTATTTTTATTTTAATTTTTTGGGGAAATCATCGAGAAGCGCGATAATAAGCAAGTAGGCATATAACCTGTTTACAGTTATTTTCATCGGGATACATAATGCAAAAATACAACTTTTAAGTGTGTTATTGCGTAATTCCAGTTATTGACAGTCTATTCGTGAGCTTGCTCGCATTCAGTGGGGTGAAACCTATCACAGAAGCAAGCAAAACACAAATATTTCTTGCACCATGCGCAACACATAAAAGAAATCTCGCTGCACTGACGTGTTGTCCGATATATTGCACGGAAAACATATCTGATTCATGTTCCTAAATACAGCTCTATCAGATATCAATTTGGAAGCGTACCAAGTGTATAAAAGTATATCTTGAAATACGCAGAAAGGCCCATAGAGATATTCGACTGAAACATAGCCATGACCAAAATTGTAACTGGGGTCGACAGCATCGTCGTCTACCACCTTGACAACTCGAACGGTGACAGTGCTCGGCCGGTTACTTACGTTTACTGGTATCAAAGCTACAGCATGAAAACACAAAAATGTTAATAACCCGAAGATCATTAGTTTTGGAACCCATAGAAAGTAAAGCAGTTATCAGTCGCAAGAGTGGTTGAACACCACAGTGCTTTAATAGGCACGGACTTGTTGGAGGTGGTATGCTGTTGCTTTCATCCGACCTTTGAGTTGACTTACCTAGCCAGTTAATAGGGGAACCTACAGTTTTACGTGGCTTTCGGACCACAGTGCAACTCGGCATTTTTCACATCAACAGACACTGCCCCAGGGGAAATATGTGTAAAACGGCACATAAAAACCGTGGGACTGGTGAGGGATCGAACCTGCGACCTACGTATCCATAGTCTTGCTATTTATCACCTTGCCACCATGCACCCAACACTGTGGTTTCTGCTTGCCATTAAAATTAAGGATCTCTCTTTTGTGCCTGCGTTGCCACTTGCGTGTCCCTTAGGTGACCTTACCTTTGGGATTATCCTCGTATACGTGTGTGTAAACGCCTTCCAACGCCCACTCAAGGAAGACAAGGATACCTAGTCTAGCTTCAATATTACAAATACGCCTCTGTTTGTGGATGAACGCAGACTTAGGTTGATAATCATTCTCAATATTTATCAGTACTGTACCCATTGGTGTGAAACTCGTTTTCTACCAATGATTCCCACAGTTACAGGAACACTACTTTAATACCTCTTACACAAAATACTTACGCAGTGCTATCAGACGAAAAAATCAACCTGACACAAACTGTGGGAAGTTTGTTTTACAACCTTCGTACCTGGATAAAGAGCTTTTCCTATTTGAGATATCTGTGAACGTTGCTGCATAAGACGATTTAAGAAGAAACTAAATTCCTTCAGCTACGCCAATGTTTAAAGAAATCGTGTTAACGGCACTAAATCCTGGTTTGTAAATCGTTTATCAGCCGTACTCTGCCGCATTTCGCTGGTTCGAAGGCAAAAAGCTTACTGACAAATTTCACGGAAGAAAAATGGGGACGAAATGTCTCCCACTCGAAGGTCATGTTGTTTTGCTTAAATGATTACAAAATCGGGTAAAACGAACAATGAGGTTGTCAGTATAAGCACATTACTGTTGTCAATATGATGTTGCATCGCCCAGGACCTGTAATGATAAAGGGCCCGTTTAGGTCAGGCATATTTTACACAGAAGTGGAAGAGAAAGCACCACTAAATTCTACAATCCGTATGCAATGCATAGACACAGAAATTACTGTTACAGTGTACTTATGGGGCCCAATGAGTGAATTACATATTTTCTGGTGAGAAAGCGAACTGGCAAAGTCTTCGCTACATTAGGTTACTTAAATTGGCGTCACTTTGAGCTAGAATTTATGGCCAGCGACTAAGTGTAAGGACAGTGAGTCGGATGCGGGTTTTGCAACTGCGAAATACTTTCCTTACATTATGGAAGCGAATATTAAATTTGAACCAATATTGCGAAAATTTTGGACTTGGATAGCTTAGAATAAAAATCTTTCTGTTTATTGCAAAGAAAAACAATTGATTATCTAAAACATTCTGTGTCATACACAACTTGAAACAGGTCACGACGACCAAATCATATGGAAGAACCGACAGCGACGTATATTGGAAGGCAGTAAGATCCCTTGGCTTTCGGTTTGGCAGTATTCGACAGCCATTTCTAGGCGCAAGTAAATGAAGAAAGGCAGCGCGTTTTCGTTATCAAGTAACGTCTTCATCAATTATTTTAGTTTTAATGTGATCTACGAGTAATTGCTGATGTTTGATATTAACATGAAAAGGATTCCGTACATGGGAAAGAACTTGTTCTTGGGAAACTACTACTATAATGACCAAAAGGACTTAAATGATCTTCAAGCACATGTGTTCCAGCAGCGGTATGAAGAAAATGATAGTAATGATGACGGTGATAATCGAATTATCTGGTAACTTCACACTTCACAGTGGATTTTCTCGAACTAATAAATTTCCTGAATTAGTGAAAATTTCAAAATGGCTTCACATCGAGGCTATGACGCCTAGAAGAGACTTTACATCCTGCTGACATGAGAATAGCATAATCTCCGCTTCAGAAGCTTGCTTCTATTTAACCATTTAATAGACTCGCGTTTTTTTCCACCGTGACTAGAAAGCTAAGCACATCATCCATTACAGCACACTCCTGGGGCTGGGAAATGTGGCCACAATGGTCTGGTGGGTTCAGGCATTTACTTTTAAGAGGCACAAACAGATTTACTTTACCTCTGGTAACCTCAAGAGAAAGCTGTTATAATCCAGAATCCGCATTAAACATCACGTTCCTTCATTCCAAACTGGGCAGAGCCGGTTTACGTTGGAAAATGACATAGGTGGAGGTCAGGGTAAACAGAAATACTGTCACCAGTAAACTTACTTACATTAGAAAATTTTATTTTATTTGATGAACCGATAGCCATTTAAAGGAACAGGGCTCTTATTTTACTTGTACTTGATTGAACTAGAGACGTTGAAAAATTTGGTGCTGGACTCTGATTCGAATTCGTATCTCCTCTTTCGGGGATCTGAATCTCCCGGAACAGTATAGTTCAATCACTTCATTCCTTTTCCCAAGACTGCAGTCTTCTCTAGGTCTCCTCCAAAGGTAAATATGTGGGTCCGAATCCTGATCCAGTACAAAAATATTCATAATTTCATTTCAAGCCCTATCACGTGCACACAGGCCTGCTAGTGAAAATTAATGTGCATTTTTAATGTCTGTTCATGTTGCCAACAATTTCTGGACTAACACGCACACATCTTGCTGTTGGTGAGTAAGCAATTGATACTTAAGCAATATTCGTGGACAATAAAGAAGAACGATAGGAGTGCGGTTCGATTGTCGCTCAGGCACAAAAAATTATGTCCTTATTTTAGATTAAACACCTAGCAGCTGGCAAGAAAAACCGATACGTAACTTTTGATTTTACTTAGTTAACAATCCGATTACGTCTTGGGTTCGTATCTCCGTCGAAGAACTTCACATCATGCGCTTCATCTTTAAATTCATACACACTTCGTTACTTCTGAATGGAGGTATATCAGACATCTTGTCTTGATAGGAGTCCCGGTTTATTACAAAAACTGTCGTCTTTTATTTTCAAGTTTAGGTTTGACTCTTCATGGATAGTCAGCAATATGATACGATTACATTAGATTATTACTTGTTCCATAGATCATGAATACGACATTTCGTGATGATGTGGAACGAGTCATTTTAATGAAAGGTTTCTTTGCATACCAGTATTCAATTTCTTTACAACAATTTTTACTCTCTCTCTCTCTCTCACACACACACACACACACACACACACACACACACACACACACACACACACACACATTCTCTTTTTATTTTTATTTGTTTGTTGTGCTCGACTATCGGCGAGGCAAGAAAACGTCCGTGAATGAGTTTCTTAGTTTTGAGTACAGTTACGAAAGACATATAAAAACAACTATTAGAGTTACTGATTTATGATGCTTACTAGCAGTCAGTTCTGAGTATTATTAGCAACTAAGCTCCAGTCCCTAAATCCAGTTACAGAAATGCGAATCAGACGCATTACGTATTCCAGGCCGTAGCAGCCGCGTCTTTGGGGCGCCAGCTATGGTCACTTCGTAGCCCGCTGTAGGATCACATCGGTTCGTCTTCTTCCTGCTGGTAATGTAACTGAGATTTGGCAACAACGCAAGGTATGTTTGGCAACTCTGTGATCGACGAGTTACTTCCTGGTGTGCACGGAATTAAGCCTCAAAGTTCACTAGATTTCTCGTGTCATTTCCATTGAATAAACTGAGTTGTTACCGCTTGAGTTGTAACAGAAGATTGTAAATTTACGGTTTTCAGCCCAGCAAAGTCACTGAACGTGGCAATCGCAACTAATCTCCTCCTGCAAATAGCGGTTTACAAGTTCAAGCCACTATTGTCCTCGTAAGAGGAAAGCGCAAACCATATCTATCCGCTCGCTCTGTGTTGACGTGCTGACCTGTGGAAACGCGAGTGCTATGGTTCGCGGTTCCAGCCTCGCTTAATGTAACGTTTTTATCCCTTCTGTGTAAGAGCTGCAAGCAGTCGGATCAAAAATCGATAAGCAAATCGTAAGAAAATACTTTCAGCTCATAGTGCAATGGTGAAAAACTTACAATACTGCACAACAGGTAACGCCTCTTTCCGCTGCTGACAAGCAAATTTTGGGTTTCTAGGAATACGTAACTTTATTTATGAAATGCCATGTTTGCATACCTGTTGAGTATGACACAGCATACCACTTAAACACAGACCCAATCGAAATCTAAGTGAGTAGTATTTTACTAATTCGTGCAGATAGAGGTACGCTTGTGTACAGATACTCAGTTTTGTTAAAACAGACTTACTTTCGTCGTAAGGTTATCGTGGGTAGTTTTATTTCGTTTATTACAATACAGTGCACAGTATTCGTAAGGTTTCTTTTAGTGTTGTTAAAACAATACTAAACATGACAGAGAAATTAATCATCAACGATATATGCGAATTCTCTGATGTTATCTATAACAGTCTGACAATGTCCATGCAGTTTATTGATTACATGCATGTAGAAAACTTGTTCTGATTTAAAGCTGTCAAACAAGGATTGAATAAGAATAAAATGCCACTACCAGACGACAGCTAATGTAGAAAATACTTTTCTGACTATTTTGGCACGATTCACTCTCCCCATACATAATACAAAAGCTTCGAGCGCATCTGCTGCCTGTCCGTCTATTAAACCTGAATGTAATAGAACACGTGACTCTTACCGTTACGCTACGAGCAGTAACGTAGCTACAATACCTCTGGAAGTGAACAACATTCGTGCAGAACTTCGGCATTCCACAGTACAGTGAGATAATGCATATGGCTGGATCTAGACTTCTGAGAGACAGACAGTTACAGCATTTCTTTTGCACTGCACGATGGTTTCAACAAACAGATAGCGCAATAGAGTATCTCAAATGGAAAGGAACACTTCCTATTTAAATGTCTGCAACCTACACTGTTGGCAGCTCTGTGTAGGTGGCAGTTACGTTATTTTATTTCGGTGATTACAAAATAGAGTCGAATGTATGAACTGGGTAGGCAAGGCAGCTAGTTCATGGTGATTCGGTCAACCAAGTAAATGAATGTACTGAACATCCTGCAAACCACTACAGGGAGCCTGTGTGTCAGAATTCTCATCTTGTGTGCCGCAACGGTGTTATGATAGAGAAATGAGTCGTAGAGAAGAGGGTTTGGTGGTCTGTTGGACTGATGATAGTTTCATATGATGATGGTCTCGGTTAGATTCCAACTACTGCCGATGTTTTTTGATAGGGAGAGGCAGATTCTATTCTCTTCTGGCTACGCCAACTGAAGAACGTATAATGGCATTGTGGTTTGAAAATCACATTAAACATCATATACCTTCTCTACCAAGTAGACGTTAGGTGGAACCACAATAACGTAAGGAGTGGCGACATGTAGAAACTCTATCACCAGTAACCTATCTTATACTAGTTATTTATTTCTAGTGACGAAACAAACCCTGTGTATGGTCACAGGACTCTTATTCCGTCTGTTATTTGAGCTTCTGTATGTCGATAAAATTGGTTCTGAACTGGGAATGCAACTCAGACCGCCCTTAACGCGGAATTTGATCCCTTCGTGACAATACAGCTCGACTACAACCTGTTGTTTGTTCAAAACTGCAGATTCCTCAACATCTCCACATATTGCGCATGAATGGGTTGGAATCCTGGCCCACCACTAAGCTTTTCACTATGTATTATCAAGCTCTAGCATGAGAACACCTATCTGCTGGAGGATGATAATTTTTATTTTTAATGCATTTTCATTCGTTGTCAACACTAACGATATCTGACGTTTCTGACTCCCAGTGAGACATAGAACTATTTGCGAGATCACTGTAAGTTCAAGGATGTTATTCCGAGCTGCTGGTGGAGAAATATTCGGTAAATGTCGTCTCTTTGTGTGTAGTCAACAACGATATGTTTGGGGTTCGATTCTCAGTCAGCACTGAACACTTCGTCATATTATTTCTAGCTCAAACATGCTCACATGTCACTGCTGGTGTAACAAACCCATACTTAACGTTTCTTTTCTCTAGAATATAACGGCGATACGTGCCGGGTTGGAGTCCTGGGAAGGAAAAGTTAATGTTTCGTTTCGTCATTTCATTTAATACATGTAGCTACTGCCGAGAAAATCCGATATGTCAAAGTTGATTATGCTTCGATAACAATCCGATTAGGTTCTGGGTTCGAGTCCCTGTCCAACACAAAGCTTTACCTCACTGCATTTCAAGTAAGTCACTTGTGTAGAAGCAGTATTTAACATCTGTCGTAGTTCGTTGACAGGGACAGTAGATGCTGGGTAGGAATTCGCGACCGTTAAAAATGTTTACGTTATGTAATTCAAAGTTGATATTTGTTAACTGATACTGTCTAATGTCGAGGTATATCACTCTCTTTATGCCTAGTCAGGAATGACTGTTAATTTCCGTCAGTCAAGAAATCTTACTTTGCATGACCTGGGTTTGAATCCTTATGTAGAACGAGGCGGTTCGTCGTGTCATTTGAAGTTCATACATATTCCCAACTAGCTGCTCGTGAATAACGCAAATTTTTAATGACATTTTGCGTTAAATAACAAGTATGGTATGTTACTTTGAAGAGGAAATCATGAATACGACGAACTTACTACGTGCATTACCTATCTAACGTAATAATGAGAGTGCTAACATTTCAGGTATGTCAGTTATTGCTATAAATTCGAGCTTACAAGCCTTAAGGACAGTCTTATCTGTGATGAGGTCTTCCCTGATATTTTTAGTATCGTGGTATTACTTTACATCCAGAGTTATTGCGATACAGAGCAATGTTTTCTAGTGGTGATTTGTTGGAACCATTTTCAATAGCCAAACGACTGTATCAAGGAGCGATTAGAGGACCTGCTAGACAGCTGCGTTATGCGGGTTGCATGGGAATCTGGCGAAATGCAATCCAGGTCGTTTGGATACTTTCGAGCATGGCTGTACTTCGTTAACAATCCGATTACGTGCTGAGTTCGCATCCCTGTCACAAGCTTTATATGATGACTTTTCAATTTTAAACATGAGCTTACCTTGTTCCTTGTGAATGAAACCATATTAAACGTCGTTGGGGGTAGTTCCCAGGACGGTAACTGTTATAACAGGATTCCCAGATCAGTACAAACATTTTCGTCATTTATTTTCATGATCTGAATTGATAACTGATACTGGTGCAAATGTCTATACTTCACGTCTCTTTATGCCTAGTGATCCGGTCTCAATAAGGCAGAAACAAAGCTTAGCGTAGTTAGCAATGGCTATAGCTGCTGGGTTTGAATCCAGGTCTAGAACGACGACGTTGGTCATGTCATTTAAAGTTCAAAATTTGTGTACACGTAGCTGTTGATGTGTTACGAGAACAATGATATTACTGGTGATTCGCTGTTAATGTTGAGATTTCCTTACAGCGCTTGTTGCCGTTAATCGCGTTTTTCTACTGGTTCGTCCAATATCCAGTTTCCAGAGCCACTCGGCGTTGAGCGACCTTCAGCACGTGGATGGAAAACCTTTTAGAGAGCGAAAAACTTTTTTCCAATTGCTGTACAGCTTTGAAACTCCATATATTGTCTCAAGTATTTAATTTTGACTAAGGATTACTGTACGAGATATGTAATATAATCCGTTTTCTCAGAACTTTTGGAATGTCACTTGTTGTAATTAAAGTTTAGTTTATGAGTGTTATGGGATGTCTCATCGCTAAGAACGTGTTTTCTAATATGTTTTGTATGACGATATTAGTTGACGCTTAGACTGACTGCCATAAAGACCTTTGGTCTCTTAGTAGTCTCTTGCGGTACCCATTGTGTAGTCAAACGACTGTACCCCACGGGGTTTTGGTGTTTAGAGGACCTGCAACACAGCTACGTTATGTTGGTTGTATTCGGCAGTGACCCACTTTTTTTGCTGTCAAGTGTACAAAAGTGTGTGTGTGTGTGTGTGTGTGTGTGTGTGTGTGTGTGTGTGTGTGTGTGTGCGATTCTACGTGGCTGTGTGTATGTGCGTGTGGTGCTGCTGATGAAGCTGGCCAACTCTGGGGTACATACTAATTGGCTGCTTCGTTTGTATGTGGTAGCTACATGCCTGCCACGGGCTACCTTGAGTCCAATTACCAACGCAGTATCGTTCGAAACAGACATTCCACAATATTACGAGGGTGAGTCAAATGAAAACCTTAAATATTTTTTGAAATATTATTTATTGTGCAGAAGTGGTACAAAGCTGCATCACTTTTCAACATTGTTACGTATGCCACAGACGGCCCCTGCCAGGCAGACTACACTCAAGACACCCTTGTGTACCATATAACATATACAAGCACTTGCAGGCGCAACCAAGAGGAAAACAATTCATCAAAATAAACAGAACTTGCTAGAGACTAATGCGAACCTTTTTCTGAAGAGGTCGGCTCACAGACACAGGGAAGTTGGAGTACTCCGCCGACCTCCGCTGGCTTTATAAGGCCAGGGCAGCAGTAGTACAGCCAGTTCCTCGCCGAGCTAGGACCAGCTCCGACGGACCTCACCGACGCTCTTGATGAATAGTCATCTACATGTTTTTTGTTTTCTTTGTGTGTATATAGTCATTGTTCGAGAAGTGTAGTTCAGTTTCAATAAACTACATTATACTGAGTGTTCTACAATACTGAGTATCCTTCAAACATAATCTCCCACACGCTCAATGCAAATCCTCCAGCACTTATAAAGTGCATAAATTCCTTTAGAAAAAAATTCTTTCGGTAGTCCGAGCAACCACTCATTCACCGCATGGCGTACCTCTTCATAAGAACGGAACTTCTTTCCTCCCACTGCGTCTTTGAGTGGTCCAAACATATGGATGTCACTTGGGGGGAAGGTCTGGCGAGTATGGTGGATGAGGAAGACACTCAAAATGCAGATCTGTGATAGTAGCAACTGTTGTAAGGGCAGTGTGGGGCCTTACATTGTCATGTTGCAAAAGGACACCTGCTGACAGCAATGCACGTCGCTTTGATTTGATTGCAGGCTGCAGATAATTTTTAGATCTGTGTATGATGCACTGGTGACAGTTGTCCCTCTAGGCATGTAATGCTCCAAAATGACGCCTATTTCGTACTAAAAGAGAGTCAGCATAACCTTCCCCGCTGATGGTTCTGTTCGAAACTTCTTTGGTTTTGGTGATGAGGAATGGCTCTCCTCTCTTCGTTTCTGTTTGGTGGAAGTGAACCTAGGTTTCGTCCCCAGTAACGATTCTTGCAAGAAAGCCATCACCTTCTCGTTCAAAGCGCCGAAGAAGTTCTTCAAAAGCATCAACACGCCATTCTTTCGCTTCAGGAGTCAGCTGCCGTGGCACCCATCTTGCAGACACTTTGTGAAACTGGAGCACACCATGCAGAATGTGCAGTGCTGACCCATGAATAATCTGCAAACATGCTACAATGTCGTTCAGTGTCACTCGGAGGTTTTCCTTCACTATGTCTTCAACTGCTGCAATGTTCTGTGGAGTCACAACTCGTTGTGCCTGACCTGGACGAGGAGAATCTTCCACTGAAGTCACACCATTTGCGAACTTCCTACTCCATTCCTAGACTTGCAGCTGTGACAGACATGCGTCACTATACTGAACCTTCATTCGTCGATGAATTTCAATAGGTTCACACCTTCAGTACACAAAAACCGAATACCAGAACGCTGTTCTTCCCTGGTGCAAATCGCAAGTGGAGTGGCCATCTTTATACTGATACTGCGGTGGTATGTGTGTATCTGCACTATGCTGCCACCTACAGGACATTCTGCACGCTGTTTATAGCACCTTACCCACATACAGGATAACGGCGCGAAATTTCGATTTGCTATTACCAATTTTAAGGTTTTCCTTTGACTCACCCTCGTATTTAAATGATCTTCAGCACTAGATCGTTACTGTGACGAAAGCTTGAAAATCTTCAGGACTTCACATACTTACATAAACGCCCATGGTGACAACACTGTAGATCATGGCTGGCTGCAGCTTGCCCAACTGCATGCAGACGAGCGCAGAGATTTCTCCACTCAATGTCTCCTATACCGGCTTAGTAGCGTATACAGCCCCTTATATCTTTCCTCGACCGTAAATACCTTGTCTGAGAAACACATTAGTAACATCCGTTCACGTCAGGGAATAATTGTATCACTCACAGTTCATCACTCAGCTGCTTTCTCTAGTTCTATAACAGTGGCATGAACCCCACTCTGGAATGATCTCTGTCACTCTATCAGACCACTGAATAACATTTCCAGCTGCAAAAGATAGTTAGCGACGTACCTACCAGAACAACAAACATACCTGTCTTTGTCATTACATACACGTCACCCCATATTAACTAAGCACTGTTCTTCCCAACCGGACCCTACTCGTTTCCCAAAGCCCTTAAATGGTGCAGTCCGCCTGAATTCCTCTCCTTCAGAATTCACTATGTCAGATAATATCAGCAGCAGTAGCAGCAGCAGTAATAGTAGTACTGTATCTACAACGGACAGTCAAACAGAAAAAAAGTAAGTACACTCTTTATTTCAAAAGCAATCCTTATTCGTTCATTTTATGAAGGACGTTCTCAGGTATAGTGGCTGTTTTAAAAAAAAAGAGGCAATCTAGCGATTTATTGTTACAAGTCTTTAAAAATGAATAGGAACGACAGAAAAGAGGGATGAGAATTCTCAGTATCTACTATGCTGTTTCTTATCTATATAAGCGATTTGGGAGACAATCCGAGCAGCCGTCTTATGTTGTTTACAGATGACGCTGTCGTTCATCTGCTAGTAAAGTCATTAGAAGGTCAAAACAAATTGCAAAACGATTTAGAAAACGTATATGTATGGGGCAAAAATTGCCAATTGACCCTAAATAACAAAAAGTGTGACGTCATCCACATGCATGCTAGAAGGAATCCCTTAAACTTTGGTTACACGATAAATCAGTCAAATCTACAGGCCATAAATTCAACTAAATCCCTAGTAATTGCAATTACGAACAACTTAAATGGGAAGGAACACATATAAAATTTTATGGGGAAGGTTAACCAAAGTCTGCGTTTAATTGGCATGACAATTTTAAAAATTTAACAGATCTACTAAGGAGACTGCCTACACTACGGTTATCCGTCCTCTTTTGAATACTGCTGCGTGGAGTGGGATCCTTACCCGATAAGACTGACGGAGTACATCGAAAAAGTTCAAAGAAGGGCAGCACGTTTTGTGTTATCGCGAAATAGGGGAGAGAGAATGTCACTGAAATGATATAGGATTTGGGATTGATATCATTAAAACAAAGGCGTTTTTCGTTGCGGAGGAATCTTCTCACGAAATTCCAATCACAAACTTTCCTGTTCGAATGCGAAAATATTTTGTTGAAGCCGACCTACATAGGGAGAAACAATCAACATGATAAAATGAGGGAAATCAGAGCTCGTACGGAAAGATAACGGTGTTCGTTCTTTCCGCGCGCTGTACGAGATTGCAGTAATAGAGAATTGTGAAGGTGGTTCGATGAACCCTCTGCCAGGCACTTAAAGTTGATTTGCAGAGTATCCATGTCGATGTAGATGTGGACAGATACAGTCACATAATCGACGAGTATATATTTGCTGTGAAATTACATAACAACACCATGCAGATGGAATTTCAATATTTAGTTCACAATGAAAGAGCAAAAAACTATAATGCTTGACCGATGGAGTTATTGTTCTGTTCATAAAGAATTAGTTTGTTCAAAATTTTCTGGCATCGAACATGTGAAGAAATTGATGCTATGAGTATAAGAATTTCATATTTCACGCGCATGATATCACTGTCGGTTGGAAAAATTTTCGATGTAACTGACCGAAGGATAGGGAGACTTTATATAATACTGAAAAGTAGATTGGTTACGTGAAGGGGCACGATTGGAACGATTTTTCGATTTAAAACCAACTATTGTTCAGTTTATGATGGAAAAAAGCGTCCAGGAACGAAAATTAGAGCATCAGCAATGGGTTGCAGACCTTGCATTTTAGTGGACTTTACTGCACACTGCCGAAAGTAAAACATTACAAGGTAAGACTCAACTTACATATGATTTGATGGGAATACATTTAAAGAGAAAGTAGCATTGTAAAAGGGACAAATTCTGACAAAAACACAGTCCACTCCCTTTTCTCACTGGCGTTATAAAAAACGTGATGTCTGAAGAATTAATTGTGGCCTTGAAAGAGTGACATGGATAGTTTTGTAAATGTTTAGAAGACGCTGCCCAACTTATATCTGTTTTCGGGCTGTTTTAAGATCGTATGTCATTCCAACTGAAAGTACTCCTGTGCATGTATAGATCGAACTAACTGATCTGCAGTGTAATCTCCGTTTTAAAGACAAATCCTGTTACGATAAAAGTGTCTAGGATGTCTACATTGTTTCCCTCAGGCTGAGTTTCTACATCTCCGTAACGAGGTTGCGAAAGTGCTATAACATTTAGATCAACACATGTGTGGAAGAGCTTTTTTCGATTATGAAACTAAATAAGTCAAGATCACGTGGCAATTGAGTGCAGTAATCTGTGAAAATAACCACATATGCCGAATTTTTGTACCTGATAAAAATTGTATTATGTCTTAGCGCGCCAAAAATAATTAAATAATACTGAAAATTTGTCATATTTTTTATGTATGTCGTTGAGAAGTAGGAAATATGAAACCATTTCGTATACAGTGTGACTGCATTGCCTTCTAAATACAGCATGGCGTTGCGGTGTGGGATGTGTGGGGCTAAGTGAGAGAGCTGTGGCACTCCTGCCACGACACGGCATGCACATCGAATTCTAGGGCACCACTGCCGAACACCATAGTAACCTACGTCTTCTACCGAAAGAGTGAACTGGCAGTAGCGGTTCTCCTCTATAATTTCGACTCTGTGCTGCGTCATTAGATGATATTTCTGGGCATGGGCTCCTACCTTCGATTCTTCCCTCAAGACACCATCTGCAGTTTATCAAAGCTTGTCAGTATAGTTTTGTTACTTCCTTAACATGTGAAGTGATGCCTAGCTCATGTTTTATAGAGCTATCAGAGTATCAGTTACTAAAATTTTGTTCCTCTGGATTTTCTGTCCCTGCACTGGCCATGTTTGCACATAAAATTATTAGATATAAGGTCCGCCTGTTATGCAAAACATTGTTTTCCGTATGACCTAAACATATTTCGGCACTACTATGCCATCGTTAGTGGGCTTCCTTTACCCAAATCTGTGAGGTACGAGCATATTTTCAGTAATAACTAATTTATGAAAATGATACGTAAAGACAGATGCGCCATGTTGTCATCATTACCTCAATTTTGCATTATTAGATTATGTAGAATCCTCTGACGTTATCACGTACTGGCAACTTGTTATCTGTAAGTAAATGACGTTAATATGAATGTGTTTAGCGAGTTAATACATCACTTTATACCTGAACGTAATTTAGCTGTCAAATTTTTGGAATGAACTCCCTAACTATATCAGAGAACTGAATAACATCTCGAGCTTCAAAAGCCAGAACAACAATCATGCTTGTCTTTGCCGTTACGCACATTGCCCATTTTTTCCAGCCAAACCCTACACGTTTCCCAAAGCCCTTCTCTCATGCAGTTCACCTAAATGTATCTCCTCAGCACTCGCTACCTCAGAGAATATTCAGCAAAAGTAGTAGTAGTTGTAGTAGTAGTAGTACTAGTAGTAGTAGTGTTCGTCTGTAAGAGGCAATCGTATGAAAACGGGATTACTTTTGAAATAATAAATAGTTTACTTACTTTTTTCCATCTGTCTCTATTTCATTTCAATGCCGAGTATAGTACTAACCCTAATAGTTTTAGTCAGTACTGCTATTCACAAAATCATCAGATAAATTCAAATCTTTCTTTAAACCATGTTAATTCTATTAACACAATTTATAAATATCTATCGCATTGTGACTGTTTTTTCTTGTGGAACTAAGATGTAAAAATTACCGCATTTGTGAAACCCTGATCTCATATCAAAGAGAGTTTGTAACTCTAAATCTGATCAGGTTAGATAAATAAAAAATACATTTAATTTAGCAGTAGTCAAAATATACTGTATAAATTTTGTGAAAATAAAGTCAGTCATAAAGTACCTGAACTACACTACCACAGCTGACGTACCTTATATGTTTATTTTATTGGTTGCAAATACCGCAGTTCAGCCAAGTGTTTATAACTAATAAATGTAATTAATTTACTTTAGCTTCTCAAGGTATTAGTGTATAAAACGTGCCTTTATTAAATGTACTTTTAATGTAGTAATGGATTTTTAGTACTATACGGTTTCAGAAGCTGAAGACATCAGTACATAAAAATGGCCCCGGAGGAACAATGGACCTTGCCGTCGGTGGGGTGACTTACGTGTCTCAGCGATACAGATCGCAGTACCGTAAGTACAACCACAACGGAGGGGTATCTCTTGAGAGATCAGACAAACGTGTGGTTCCTGAATAGGGTAGCAGCCATTTCAGTAGTTGCAGGGGAAACTGTCTGGGTGATTACTGATCTGGCCTTGGAACACCAGCCGAAACAGCCTTGTGCTGGTACTTCGAACGGCTCAAGGCAAGCGGTAAGTACAGCCGCAATTTTTCCAGAGGACATACAGCTCTACTGTATGATTAAATGGTGATGGCATCCTTTTGCATGAAATAATCCGAAGGTAAAGTAGTCCCACATTCAGATCTCTGGACGGGGACTACTCAGGTGAATGTCGTCGTCTGGAGAAGCGGAATTGTCTTTCTACGGATCGGAGCATGGCATGTTGGATCCCTTACTTTAGCAGGAAGGATAGAAAATTTAAAAAGGTAAATGGATAGGATTAAACTGGATACAGAGAGAATTAATGATATTCAGTGGGAGCAGGAACAGGACTCCTGGTCAGGTGAATACACGATTATAACTACAAAGTCACACAGAAGTAAAGACAGAGTAGGCTTAATAATGAATAAGAAAACGGCAGTGCGTAATCAATGCATTATCGTAGCCAAGAGAGATACGAAGCCCACACCCACCACAGAAGTACAACTTTATACAGGGTGGCCCATCTGAAGTCTCGGATGAGATTATCTCGAAAACTGTACATCGGGTAAAAATAGTTGGTAAGACAAGTTCGTAAGATCAAAGGGGGGCATCAAATGATACTACACGTGACCCCCAGCCCCGGCCCCTTGGGGCAAAGTTTTAAATCTTAAATGGAAACCCCCATTTTTTATTGCAGATTCGGTTTCTCCATGAAAAAGTAATCAAATTTTCTCTGAAACATTTTTAAACCATTGACAGATGGCGCTGAAATCGAGAAAAATTAAAATTGGGGATGAACTCTGATTCATTTAGAATTATCGGAGAAAGACGCATCAAATCGATAAAAAATTTGCACCAATTTTTTCGTTATGCCAAATTAAAGACCTCGGAGGTGTTCTTTAAGTTTTTGAAATACATGAAAATCGCATGGAGCCCCGTTGGGACTGTAAGGAAAATGATCGTTCTCGCTTCCCGCCCCCAGGTTCCCGGATTCGATTCCCGGCGGGGTCAGGGATTTTCTATGCCTTGTGATGACTGGGTGTTGTGTGATGTCCTTAGGTTAGTTAGGTTTAAGTAGTTCTAAGTTCTAGGGGACTGATGACCATAGATGCTAAGTCCCATAGTGCTCAGAGCCATTTGAACCATTTGAAGGAAAATGATCGATGACAGTGAACGCCAAACGTCGTATTATTGCAAATGCGCTCGTTTGTTGTCTGACATTGTCGTGCTGAAGGGGGAGAGTGCTCCATTTGTGGACGAACTTTTTGAAATCGCAGCTCGATAATAGCACGCTGTTTCTCACGCATCGACATAATTACGTTACACACTACCATGTTACACGCTACAACTCAGAGCACTCTGGCGCAGAGGGTTGCAACTTGCGTCAGCGAAGTGGGGAAGTCGACCGAGTGTTATGCATGATACGTAATACCACAGCCGATGTTGGCTACCGAATAAAAATTCGGAGAAATTACTTTAAAATACTGCCTTGTATTTCAAAAGGTTTCTTGTATGTGCTTAATTTTGATGATACTTCTCCTTGATTTGATTTCACTTACTGGTTATTGGTGTGTAATAGAGTAATAATGTAACACACGGACTATTAAGTATAGTATTGAGAAGATTTTCTCGAATTCAACTCTTAAATTACAATAGAATGTTTGTTCCTAGGTTTTACAGTTTTCCAAATTTGGATAAACCTTCTTTTTATAATTTCAGACAAAGACTGCTACATACATTAGCTTAATACTGTCATTTAAAAATCGAATAAGAAAATATATTAAACTTACTAAACTCCTATTACGGGGTTGGCTAGAGGCGAAAATATGAAAGATGTTCCAAGTTACAACACACTCCACTGTAAGTGGTTGAAAAGAAAAAGAAAATTAAAAGCCACTGCCCATTCAGTACTGGTAATTTTCCACCTATATCAGTGGCAAAACTTACTACGGAAAGGAGTAGGTTAAAGCTGTATACGAAAATATGGCCCAGTGGAGTTTCCACTCCTATGTTGAGGCACTAACTTTTAACATAATAGCCTCAAATAATTTTTCAAATGAGTTTTCGAGGAAAAGATGAGTCGTAGAAACACTTATCCGAGTACGTCAGTCTCGAATAATCTTAAAACACATCGTCTGCTATCGGTGTTAATAGATTTAAAATTACAATTTAACACGGATATATCCAGATACACTTCTATCAAGCCGATATGACTAAAATCCTCGATTTTGCTAACGATACTTTGTGTGAACACTAGCCTACAAAGCATTTTTTGAAATTAACATCAAGCTCTCCTGTCTAAATATCATCTAGTGGAGAACCTTTTCGTACTGTAGTGCTTATTCATTACGCAAGGTGGATGACGAGCGATATTTTTTGTACGAGAATATTTACGTCTCGTAATGAAATTGAATGGTCACTGCAAGAAGAGAATGAAAGTTGTAATATTTTTATTTGTCTTGTCAGTGGTCATATCGAAATTCTTGTATCCAACTGCGATTCCGTTTCATCACCAACCCACAATGTTTACATGGAGATCGAGAGACTGCAGCTGTCAAACGCACACATTTCCTCGCCCCACAGAAGGCGCAAGCTAAGAGCGTAATGGATGCGCCCTCGGACGGAGTCCTGTGCTTAATCTCCTACGGACTGCACGTTGGGGTTTATGCTGGATGAAGGCATTAGTGCGGTGTCACGTTTATTTGCCCAGCATCGACCACACCATTGAAAATACGGTCCTATCTGCCACGTTTGTGCCCACAATCAATCAGCTCCAGCACAGCGTTTTAAGACCTGGTGCCACCATGAGCACCCTTGATGAAGATTTCACGCAGATTTCGCAGGACCGTTCCGGGGAACAATGTAGTTACTCACTGTCGATACTGTCTCTAATTTGCCTTATGAAGCATATATGGCTGCTACAATAGTTTAATACCTCTGCGCTTCAGTCGCTCTGTCAACGCAACAGTACCAAGCATATGGCCATAGCACTATTCCACCCAACGTCAGATTGAGATATGGAGCGGTTAATTAGACGTTCAAAACGCAGGTGCGCAAAATTATGCCATTTCCGAGGAAACACTCACCAGCTTCCTCGTAACTTACCGGGACATACCCATCAAAAAACGCATATGGGCGTATACCACAGGCAAACTTCGATCTGCTGCGTTCGATCCACTGCTTCCGTGGCCTCCTCTCCTGTCCCGCTTAACTCACTGGCACTCCTGAATGGACCATCATTTCGGCCAGAACCCATGGCGGACCCAAGGCGTCGTCGTCGTTGTCAGTAATAGAGAAGACAGATAGTTAAAGTTGTGGTGGCTGAACGTGAACAGATAGTCTGGCATAAATCATCTCCAGCTGAGCCAGTTTGCCTGATTTCAACCCCCCCCCCCCCCCCCATCAGCCAAACACACACAGCATAGCCAACTACACTCATAAGCAGCCCTATTTACCCCCCACCCTCCCTCCTTAACTCAGCCTCCCATCATATGACCTCTACCTCCGCCCCTGTTTACAGCGATCTAAGAGGTTCAGGTGGCTTTACAAGGATCAGCGATTGGAGACGCGATTAGAGACAAAACAGCATGGAAAGGACTCGTTAGTACGGCAGACACGACCTCAAAGGCCCTGCACCTTCAGTACATAAAAGAACTGCAAAATAGACCCGACATGAGACCCTGAAGACAACAAACAGTGAACATGACAGATACATCAGATGAACATGGCGAAACCTACGCAAGCAACAATACAGACGGTGATGACAACTTCCTTTACCGAATCACCTAGTACATACGCTGTGACAGGTTAAACTTCCTTCAGCATCAACAAATTACTAACATTCTTGCTTAACACCATGCGCTTCCGATAATTAATTTAATTTTTTCTTCTAACTCATTAGTATTACTTGGTTTCTTTATTGAACGTCTTATGGAAAAATGTATTTTAGCACATGAAAAACTTTAAAATGTACGACCTGTTTTTAAAATCATGTTACAGGTAGCTAAATATTCAATGAATGAATGAATGAATGAGTGAATGAACCTCCTGGGCGCACCCTCATTTGGAGACAGATGGGAACACATAATGCACTCAGAAAATTTGTTGAATGATATTGTTTTGGTAGTCCATGAGCTATAATGTGGGATGGCATAATGTTGTATAGGCATACTGATCTCCAAATCTTTGAGCACTGTACACTCACCGATCAACGTTGTTTTGACGGTGTACTCCTACGTCACGTGTGCCTTTCCAGTCGTGCATTCGGCCTTGACTTCATTTTTATGGATGACGATGTTCTATCACATCGAACAGTGCACGTGCACGAGCTCTTGGAAAGATACGAGCCGCGCGGTTAGAGGCACCATGTCACTAACTGCGCGGCCCCTCCCGCCGGAGGTTCGAGTCCTCCCTCGGGCATGGGTGTGTGTGCTGTCTTTCGCGTAAGTTAGTTTAAGTAGTGTGTAAATGTAGGGACCGATGACCTTAGCAGTTTGGTCCCTTAGAAATTCACACACACTTGAAAGATAGAATGTTCGTCGAATGGAATGGCCTGCCCGTTCCATCCGACCACCTGTGGGATGTGTTGGGTAGACGTATTGCAGCACTTCAGCATGCGCCAACGACCATCTACTATTTGTCAATCGCTCCATCGTAGGAATGGAACGGCCTACCAGAAGAACTCCTAACCAACATTGTCTCCAGCATGGGAGCACGTTGCAGGGCATAAATTGCTATCCGTTGTGATTATACATCCTTAAGAAGCATGCCCTGCCGTTTGTAATGTCCAATAGACCATAATAAATGACAGCGAATTGATTGGAGTTATTGTCTTTGAAAAAAGTATTATTTCTGTTTATCTCATTGCACATTTCTTTCACTTACCTTCTGTAATATATTGTAGCAGTTCTTTCTCTATATCGTCCACATTTCATCGATTTACCGTACTTGTATGTGACACATCATGCAAGAGTTACTTTCTTTCTTAAGTTTTGCACGATAGTGTAGATTGCAGAAGGCAGTCCTTGTGATAGCTCTCATTGCTGTGGTTTTGAATTCTGACTTTTTTTAAAAATTGCTTTTCATAAATAACAGACATTTTGTCCCTAAATTTGCCAAAGAGTACTATCTGAGTTTGATCGACGGACGATTGAGATGGCCTGGAGGCTTGGCACGAGCATTTTGGAAACTGCACGACTTGGATGTTCGAGGGGTGCTATGGTAAGTATCTTCAACACGTATCGAACCCAATGTGAAACTTCGTCCAGCCGTTGTGGGTTAGGGCGGCCAGTCCAGACGTCGGACATAGTAGGCTGGGCAGGCCGGTAAAACAGGACAGGCGGCGAACTGTAACACCATGACATCGACAACTACGACTGAAAGGGGCACGTGACCATCGGAACTGGACGTTGGCGAAGTGGCAGAACGTTGTGTGGTCCATCCCGATACCTTCTTCGTGATACCGGTGGGAGGGCCCTAACATGTCGTCTTCCAGGGGAACAGCACCTCGACGCATGTACTGCGGGACGACAGCGGCCCCATTATGATCTGGGAAATATTTTGTGGGCATCCATGGGTCCAGTGGGGCTCCTGCAAGGCGCCATCGTACTCTGCCTGCAGATCACGTACACCTCTTCATGATGACCCTGTTTTTTTAATGGCAGTGGCATTTTCCAACAGGATAATTGACCATGTCATCTGGCCATGAGTGTGGCGGAGTGGTTCCTGGAACACACTGGTGAGTCCCAACCGATGTGCGTGACTCCAACCCGCCAGATCTAAACCAGATCTACATCTACATCTACATCCATACTCCGCAAACCACCTGACGGTGGCAACACAGCTGGGATGTCATTGGAAATGGCGTCAGAGCTCATCGCCACCCTCCCAGGCATTTACGGGAATTAGGTGACTTTTGTGTCCAGATGTGGTGCCAACTACCTCCAGCGATCTCATTGCTTCCATGCCACGACGCTTCGCCGCTGTTATCCGTGCTAAAGGGGGACATATTGGCTATTAGGCAGGTGGTCATAATGTTATGGCTGATCAATGTATCTTATTGATTGGCCTATGTTAGTGGTTTTTGCTGTAGTTTTCCGGTTTTTTCATATTTTGAGCAAGACATTACCCTAATTATATAGCCTTAAAATTAATTTAGCTCAATTTATTCAACACATATTTTATATAGGTAAGCGCTACTGTGACGTAGTGTTACTGCATTGTGGTGTGTACGTAATTGTCCGTAATTACAGTACGCCTTCCGATGCAGTCCATTTAAAAAATTTTATGCACTATTTTAAATACGATGTCCAATTGCGGATTTCGTACTATACGAGCACTATGAAATCTAGCAAGTCACAGTTAATGACTGATTTGTTGAACAGGGAGCTTGTCCAACTTTTGACTGACGATCAGTTCTTTCTATTGGAGTTTAGTTGTTCTTCAGTTGAGTTACAATCTTCACTATTAAGCGAAATCATTCATAGCTATAATAAAATATTTACATACGTGGTGGAGACTGGTCAGCCTGACAGAACGTTACCACACTTCCACTTTGATCTGGTTATTTAGGAACTGTCATTATTTCCAAAAAAATGAGCACATCGTCATACTGTCGTAAGTGTTTAAAGACATCAGACTGAGATATTGTATATACTCCCCAACAATATGTTTGCATACACACCTTGCTCTATAGCAGATGAGGACAGCTGCAAGCGGTGTGACGTCTTGGAATGAAGAAAAGGTCTGTCATTTCGTGCAACGTTTGGCGAGAGCTGTAAACTGCAATGTTGCTGGAAAAACGGTGCTGTGAGTACGGAACTGGAGTGTTCAGAGTTCTATCTCTGTCGGTGACAATAACATGGCGAACACAAGTAGAACAGAACAGTCAGTTTTTCTGTCTGTATGTGAAAATCTTTGTCTGTTTGTGCATGCTGTTAAGTCGCAACGTGTTTAGTAGGTAACAAGGAAGTGCGAACTATTAAGAAATTTAATTTAGTACGTCAAACTCTACCATCTGGTCAGCAAGATGTATGAAACAGGCGAAATACCCTCAGACTTCAAGAAGAATATAATAATTCCAATCCCAAAGAAAGCAGGTGTTGACAGATGTGAAAATTACCGAACTATCAGCTTAATAAGTCACAGCTGCAAAATACTAACACGAATTCTTTACAGACGAATGGAAAAACTAGTAGAAGCCAACCTCGGGGAAGATCAGTTTGGATTCCGTAGAAACACTGGAACACGTGAGGCAATACTGACCTTACGACTTATCTTAGAAGAAAGATTAAGGAAAGGCAAACCTACGTTTCTAGCATTTGTAGACTTAGAGAAAGCTTTTGACAATGTTGACTGGAATACTCTCTTTCAAATTCTAAAGGTGGCAGGGGTAAAATACAGGGAGCGAAAGGCTATTTACAATTTGTACAGAAACCAGATGGCAGTTATAAGAGTCGAGGGACATGAAAGGGAAGCAGTGGTTGGGAAGGGAGTAAGACAGGGTTGTAGCCTCTCCCCGATGTTGTTCAATCTGTATATTGAGCAAGCAGTAAAGGAAACATAAGAAAAATTCGGAGTAGGTATTAAAATTCATGGAGAAGAAATAAAAACTTTGAGGTTCGCCGATGACATTGTAATTCTGTCAGAGACAGCAAAGGACTTGGAAGAGCAGTTGAATGGAATGGACAGTGTCTTGAAAGGAGGATATAAGATGAACATCAACAAAAGCAAAACAAGGATAATGGAATGTAGTCTAATTAAGTCGGGTGATGCTGAGGGAATTAGATTAGGAAATGAGGCACTTAAAGTAGTAAAGGAGTTTCGCTATTTGGGGAGCAAAATAACTGATGATGGTCGAAGTAGAGAGGATATAAAATGTAGGCTGGCAATGGCAAGGAAAGCGTTTCAGAAGAAGAGAAATTTGTTAACATCCAGTATTGATTTAAGTGTCAGGAAGTCATTTCTGAAAGTATTCGTATGGAGTGTAGCCATGTATGGAAGTGAAACATGGACGATAAATAGTTTGGACAAGAAGAGAATAGAAGCTTTCGAAATGTGGTGCTACAGAAGAATGCTGAAGATTAGATGGGTAGATCACATAACTAATGAGGAAGTATTGAATAGGATTGGGGAGAAGAGAAGTTTGTGGCACGACTTGACCAGAAGAAGGGATCGGTTGGTAGGACATGTTCTGAGGCATCAAGGGATCACCAATTTAGTATTGGAGGGCAGCGTGGAGGGTAAAAATCGTAGAGGGAGACCAAGAGATGAATACACTAAGCAGATTCAGAAGGATGTAGGTTGCAGTAGGTACTGGGAGATGAAAAAGCTTGCACAGGATAGAGTAGCATGGAGAGCTGCATCAAACCAGTCTCAGGACTGAAGACCACAACAACAACAACAACGTCATTATTCTGCTTGCCACGGCAGTGGATATGAGTAATATCAAGATGAAGAAATTGACGCAACAATACTTGAATTAAAGGAACACGCTGATGTGGAGGACTATGAAAGTAGCGAAGCGTCTTTCCAGCAAAGAAAGTAAAGCCGTTTACTGAAGGAGACTGTGAAAGAAGTAATTGCGATGGCCGCTGAAGAAATGTGTCCACATTTGGTAGAAGACTTTGAAAGAGTAAGTTTGTCTCCTAAGATTATTACGAGACTTTTTCAACAAATGGGTACAGATGTTCAAGTGGAACTACGTGTTACGGCACATAAGTTTGTACACTGTCCCTTAGCTGAGAGTGGTGATATATCAGATACTGTGCAATTAATTCTTTTTCATTAGAAAGTTGAACATAACAGATCAATTGTTGGATTTACGAGGGTTGCTCAGAAAGTAGTGCACCCCGTTTTTTTCTCAACCAGAACAATGCTACGAATGCGAAACGTTACGCATGTATTATTTACAGTCTCCTGAGTGAGCGCCCCAAGTTTCCGTCGCTTCCGACAAACAGCATAGCTGCAGGACAGTTCCAAAATAGCGTCTGTAGGTGACGTGCATTACAAGCAACGTGCTGCCATTGAATTTCTCACTGCAGAGAAAGAAACCGTGGGGAATATTCACAAACGCTTGTGCAAAGTCTATGGAGCATCTGCTGTCGACAGAAGTACGGTTAGTCGCTGGGCACGAAGGGTGAGGTCATGCTGAATGCAGTTCGGCAGAGCTCCACGGTTTGTAGCGGTCAGGGAGACCATCCATGGTTGTCACACCTGACCTTGCCCTCTTAGCCTTCCACTTGTTTGAGCAATTAAAGGATGACACTCGTGGAAGACATTTTGAAGTCGATGAGGAGGTGATTCACACAGTGAAGCCCTGGCTCCGCCACCTGGACAAGTATTGGTACCGACAGGGCATACGCGCCCTTATTTCACGTTGGAGGAAGGTCATAGAACGAGATGGAGATTACGTAGAAAAATAAGGTGTGTAGGTAAAACACAATTCTGTCGTGTGTGTAATTGTCATTATGTTCAATATAGAATGATTGAAGAAAAAAAATGTGGTGCATTACTTTCTGTGCATCCCTTTTAGTTCCTTTTAAGGGCACCAACACTGGGTTGGAAATTTTCAAAGGTGTTGAAAGATCTGCTGAAAACGTTAGCCTGAGTTGGAATAAGTTCGTTTCTGTCGCAATAGATGGGTTCCGTCTATGGTAGGAGTCAATGTTCTAATAATATCAAAGATGAAAGAACATATGAAACGTGTTCTTGGTGCAACACATGATCGCAGTGCAGTCCACTGCATTCTTCCTCAAGAGAATCTTTGGCCAAGTACGTTAAAATTAAAAATTTTACGCATACCGTTGCACAAGTTGCAAATTCCATCCGGACAAGAGGCCTTAGACACAGACAGTTTATAACTTTTCTTGAAGAATGTGGTAGACAGTATGCTGATCTCCCTTATCATCCTAATGTGCGCTGGTTGAGCAGGGTAAGGTGTTAGATGGACTTTTTGAGTTAATACACGAAACAGCATTACACTGAGGCAACATAACTCAATCGATGGCGATATGCACTAATACAAATGGCGGTAGCATCGCGTACACAAGGTATAAAAGAGTAGTGTATTGGCGGAGCTGTCATTTGTACTCAGGTAATTCATGTGAAAAAGTTTCCGACATGATTCTAGCCGTAAAATGGGAACTAAGAGACATTGAACGCGGAATGGTACTTGGAGCTAGACGCGTGGGACATTACGTTTCGGAAATCATTAGGGAATTCAATATGCCGAGATCGACAGTGTCAAGAGTGTGCCGAGTATACCAAATTTCACATATTACCTCACACCACGGACAAAGCAATGGCCGACGGCCTTCCCCGAAAGGGGGCAGTGGCGTTTTCGTAGAGTTGTCAGTGTAAAAATCGCAGAAATCAATGTGGGACGTACAACGAACGTATCCGTTAGGACAGTGCGGCGAAATTTGGCATTAATGGGCTTTTGCAGCAGACGACCGACGCTAGTGCCTTTGCTATCAGCATGACATCGCCTGCAGCGCCTCTACTGGGCTCGTGATCATATCGGTAGGACACTAGACGACTGGAAAACCGTAGTCTAGTCAGATGCGTCCCGAATTTAGTTGGCAAGAGCTGATGGTAGGGTTCGACGTTGGCGCGGACCCCACGAAGCCATGGACCCAGGTTAACTACAACGCCCTGTGCAAACTAATGGTAGCTCCATAATGATGCGAGCTGTGTTTACATGAAATGGACTGGGTCCTCGGTTACTTTCGGCTACTTGGAGACCATTTGCAGCAATTCATGAGGTCCATGCTCCCAAACAACAACGGAATTTTTATGGATAACAATGCGCCATGCCACTGGGCAAGCCGGCCGCTGTGGCCGAGCGGTTCTAGGCGCTTCAGTCTGGAACCGCGCTACCACTACTGTCGCAGGTTCGAATCCTGCCTCGGGCATGGATGTATGTGATGTCCTTAGGTTAGTTAGGTTTAAGTAGATCTGAGTGCTAGGGGACTGATGACCTCAGATGTTAAGTCCCATACTGCTCCGAACCATTTGAACCATTTGAACCACCGGGCCACAAGAAGATTATGGCCAATTCGAGCGAATGTTCTGGACACGCAGATCGACCGAAATGAATCCTATCGAATATTTATGGGACGTAATTGAGAGCTCAGTTCGTGCACAAATTCCTGCACCGGCAACACTTTGGCAATCATGAACGGCTACGAGGCAGTATGCCTCATTATTTCTGCAGTGGACTACCAACAACTTGAGTCTATGCCACGTCGAGTTGCTACACTACTCCGGGCAATAGGAGGTGCGACACGATTTTAAAGACGTCAGTGTAATGTCAACGTCAGTTACTGCTTTTGGTGGATACATTATGACACTGCATTAACGTGCGATTTGAAGGCAGGTTATTAATATTATAATTATTATTAATATTGTAATTGGTGAATTCTCCCCGGAAATGGAAGACGTTAAGAGTTCATCTTGTTCTTCCAATAGGCTTTCATTCTTCCCGAAAAGGACTTGTTTACGCTCATTATTATTTTTGTTGCTGTTATTATTAATAACAGTAAATACAACAAGTAAGTTCACAATACTACAGTCCGCATTTTATCCATAGTCGGATACTTTCCAAGCGTCAAGACTGTGTGATGTATCGGTGGATAATTCGTGAGCTCCCATTAAACTGGATTTTTATAGTTGGCAAATGGGTGTTTTATAACAATAAAAATAATAACTACAATTATACAGGGTGTTACAAAAAGGTACGGCCAAACTTTCAGGAAATATTCCTCACATACAAATAAAGGAAAGATGTTATGTGGACATGTGTCCGGAAACGCTTAATTTCCATGTTAGAGCTCCTTTTAGTTTCGTCAGTATGTGATCAAATTGTAAATTTTCACAATCAACATGTGTGGGCTGACGAGAATCCGCAAGCAATTGTGGAATCACGCCATCAACACAGATTTTCTGTGAACATTTGGGCAGGCATTGTTGGTGATGTCTTGATTGAGCCCCATGTTCTTCCACCTACGCTCAATGGAGCACGTTATCATGATTTCATACGGGATACTCTACCTGTGCTGCTAGAACATGTGCCTTTACAAGTACGACACAACATGTGGTTCATGCACGATGGAGCTCCTGCACATTTCAGTCCAAGTGTTCGTACGCTTCTCAACAACAGATTCGGTGACCGATGGATTGGTAGAGGCGGACCAATTCCATGGCCTCCACGCTCTCCTGACCTCAACCCTCTTGACTTCCGTTTACGGGGGCATTTGAAAGTTCTTGTCTGCGCAACCCCGGTACCAAATGTAGAGACTCTTCGTGATCGTATTGTGGACGGCTGTGATACAATACGCCATTCTCCAGTGCTGCATCAGCGCATCAGGGATTCCATGCGACGGAGGGTGGATGCATGTATCCTCGCTGACGGAGGACATTTTGAACATTTCCTGTAACAAAGTGTTTGAAGTCACGCTGGTACGTTCTGTTTCTGTGTGTTTCCATTCCATGATTAATGTGATTTGAAGAGAAGTAATAAAATGAGCTCTAACATGGAAAGTAAGCGTTTCCGGACACATGTCCACATAACATATTTTCTTTCTTTGTGTGTGAGGAATGTTTCCTGAAAGTTTGGTCGTACCTTTTTGTAACACCCTGTAATTATGATTATAATTATTATTATTACTACTACTACGTTTTATGAAACATTTACGTATCATTCGAATATGGCACAGTTTCAGAAATAATTCAGTCATATGGGATGTTAGTAGTATTACTGACTAGATTCATGGCATTCAAAATTAATATTTCATGAAAAACGTTCAACGTAACTGGCTTCAGAATGAGCCTGTAAACATGCGAATGAAACAGAATTCTAGACAATTTCACTAGAGAATAAATGTTATTGGTACACGCTGTGTCTTGTCATAATTCATTACTTGGACAGATATCTCAATTAGATTTCTAATTATGAGTAGATGTTCAGTCATTTTACAAACTCAGAAATACTAAAATGAGACGCTGGCTGTGCGTCGCTTCCCATTACTCCGCCTAGCCTTAGCAAAACTTAGAAAGGACTGAAGTACACAGTCACAAAAAGACAGGAATTAAATGTACGCCTCAATCAACGTGATCCTTTACCACTTTGTTTCTATCCTTGCACACTACTAGTCACTATTCAAGTATTCTGGTCTAGAAATTTATGCGGACATTTATCCTTGCAGTACCCTATATTTCATTCCTCGTTTCTGTAAGTCAAGGCTCCATTACGCAAATTCTTATTTCCTACATCATAAAAAATTCTCAGGAGCTGCCTCCACAGCCCTCCCACAAGGACCGCGTGACATGTAAACTCTCCCTCCGCAAAACAATCCATCCCCACAGACACATAATTTAAGATAAGCTTTTCATTCATCAGCATTATCCAACTTCGTTTCTTCAAATAAAGGTCTATCAGCAGCATCACCTTCTGCATACGTTCATCCATTTCCTTTTCGTATTAATCAACTAGGTTCACGTAACGACTTCAATTTCTCTTCTTTCCTTGTTGTTTTCTGTTTCTCCAGTATTCTTTCATCATCTCCCCATGTATTTTTTTCCTTTCTTCCGTCCATGTTGTTCCCAATTTCTTATTTCTTCTTCACTGAAAGCCTCCTAAATTTAATATTTTATTCTTCACAGATTTCTGTCTGTCATTTCCGATTCTTTATGGTATTTCCTTCTATACTTTTTCTTATTTCTGTAATCCATACTGTTGCCGATCTCTTCTTCCAGAAATGCAGGAGTATTTTTTTCGTGTGCTTGTTCTTATTCATTCGGTAGAGGTGTCCAAAAAGGATTAATCTTCTTTTAACCTTCACTTCTGATATTTACTACTCTATATTTCTGTAGATATCCTCATTACTTCTCATTTTCCAGCCATCTGTAGTTTGTATTGCACCTATTACTTTTCTAACTATCGCGTCTTTCAAGTACTTGTTTTCTCTCCAGCTTACAGTTCATTATTAGGCATTGACATCCATATAAACAATATGGTCGTACCGGTGTTGTATAGTGATTTAATTATGTTTTTCTAGGTATGCATTTCTTGTTGTAAACATTGTTTGTCAAAGGATATGCTCTCTCCATTTTCTTAACTCTCAAATCTCTTGCAAATTTTTATAGTCCGTTCCGGCGTATAGTTTCTCCAAGATACTTCAATTTACTTACTCGCTCTGTTTTAGCTAATTATGTTTCTATGAATTTTGGTGCAATTTTTATGCTTGTCATACATTTTGTTTTTTCAGCTGAAATTTCGAGAGCATTCCAATTTGCTATTCCTTTTATCATTTTATCTCTTTTAGTTATACACGTAACTTTTATAACGAACGACTGTTCACGTAGCAGAGCGTCGGTATCGCTGTTGATGGTCCGCATTTACGTGGCGTATTAAAACGATTAACGTTAATAATAAATTCGTTCTTGTTCTTTGGAAATCGCTTTTATTTCCCCCATTCCCATCCAGTCGTTTAGTGACAAATCATATTATAATCAAAACAGCTGCAAAATCATTGAGAAGTAGTTCAGCATAACAGTTATGGTGTAGGAGCTATTTTTTACACAAATTAATGAAACGGCGTAACATACACTTCACGTATTTTGTCACACTTTTTTCTTTACACCATCATTTAGAGGGTGTTTGCTAGCGCGGAGATCAACAGCGGGGAGCCGCTTATTATGAGCAATAAATACCCATTCCCAGTGGGGTCAGGTAACTCGTTAGCGTGCCTTGTTAGCTCAAGAGGCATCATCGCTACATGACACTCCAGGTCCACAGCAGCGTCAAATTAAGCAGTCGCTTGACTTCCAAGTATCCATATTTTTCCGGTTAAAGTCCTTTTACGTTGAAAGCACATATACCTGCCCTGCAATGCCTTTGAGATACGACCTGCCAGAATTACTCTGCGCTCTTGCAAAAGCTGTGTAAAGAGACAAGCGGAACGACGAGAACCGTGCTTCTACACCTGTTTCATTTGCGGAGAGTGCACTGTAATTTTTTAGTCAAGTTACTGTAGAGTAACTTCATCTCTCTTTCGTTACTACTCATATCAACGAACTGTAAGGGTTACCGAATGTATGGAACAAACCACTTCGTAATGTTTGTAGTCGTAATGATTAATACGTGGTGGTAGCTATTCTTTAGCAAATGTGAAAACTGTGTGTGAAGTCTTTCTATGTATCTCCACAAAATTTTGTAGCGGCACGCTATACTTCCATGTCTAGAAGATCTATAACCACAGCTGAAAGATTTTTTTTTTTTCCAAGAAGAATCATCTGGACCTAGACGAGTTATCATTGGTGATAGATGCCGGTTTTTAAGGTAATTAATAGATGCGATTTCTCGGGGCTGGCATTTACACGTTACATGGTTTTTACAGTGCATCTGCTGAATTTGAATGAAAAGTTAGCATTCTAATTTTGTTTTACGTGTCCGACGGTTTTCACGTCTTTTCATTAACTTTTTTCTTCGATGCTGCATTCTACGTGTACATCTACTTCCATATGACTACTATGTAATTCACACTTAAGCGCCTGGCAGAGGATTCATCTGCCCACTTTCATACCATTTCTCTACCGTTCCACTCTCTAACAGTGCTTGGGATAAACGAACGATTAAATCTTTACGCGCTAGCTCTGACTTATCCTATTTTATTACAATGATCACTTCTCTCTATGTTGTTGGCTGTCAACGAAATATTTCCGCACCCGGAGGAGAACTTTGCAGATTGAAATTTCGTGAAAAGATCTCGAAGCAATGAAAAAACCTTTATTTTAAGGACTGCAACCCCAATTCATGTGACACTATTTCTCTACTATTACTCGATAATACAAAACGGGACAATCTTCTTTGCCTTTTTCGATGTCCCCCGGCAGTCCTATTTGGTAAATAATTTCTTAATTTATTCCACGACCGGTTTCTTCATATTCAGGTTCCACCAACTGCGAACAAGAGGCGAGGCTACTAGCACAAGAGTAGTATAGGGCTGACATACCAAAATGAGACCTACAGTTGTGGAAAGTGGGGTACGCACAAAATTGTGTGGCTGCCGGGCCAGTCAGTCATGGGGAACACATCTACCACAAACGTATGGGACTAGAACCAAAACACATACTTTGGGGAGGGTTCCGGACAAAACTCGCTATGACTGTTTGGACTTTCCCCCGAACACTTATGTTTATCTATTATTGTATTTCGTATCTTAAAGGAGACGTTCCTTTGTATCTAATATAGTTTACGTTCTTTTATTTCAGCGACTCTGTCGTTGCATTAATCGTATTGTACCCCAACTAGAGAGATCCCATCCACTATACGTAGGCTTAACGTTTTTACTTGTTTTGTCTGGTCCTAGTTTATAGTACCTTTTCCTCGTCGCTTATTTTTCTTACATCTGGCACTGTGTGGATGCAAAATGCTGTCTTATACGTACGTGTACATTGTTATTCCGTTCTATTTATCATTTTAATCCTAAATGAGATTTTTATACTAAGGCATTTTTGCTTTTTTAAAATGGGTTATACATCATTGCCGATCCTAACAGTTGGCATCATTCACACCCCACCTCTCGTAATTTTATTGATCAGTTTTTAGATATATTTCTATATATCATCCGTATCCATAGTTGTTAGTTGTATTTTTTACCTTACATCTCTTTAATCTGGTGTACTCCGTCACATTGGCTGTTGGGCATTTATGCCGATTGTTCATGTTTGTACACTGATCAGCCAAAACATTATGAGCACCGCCCACCACCTCTTGATGGTGTTGCAGGCACGTGACGCACTAAGGAAAGAACGTAAGCGGAAGAGAGACGAATGGCAGTCATTAAATCGAAGATACGGGCCGCAAATGTGTAAATCCACCGATAGAAGCGGTTTTCACAAAAGTCACATTGTTGTGGCACTGTGGCTGGAAACGAGAATCTTTGAAACAGCGAATCTGGTCGCCTATTCGCGTATTGCTGTCGTGAGCATCTATGGAAAGTGGCTGAAGGATGATGAAATAACAAGTAGGCCGTGTGGTATTGGATGACAATCACGAAACGTATCGTTCAGAGGATCCCACACTGTATAATTTAGAATAGGTAGAGATCTGTGGCTCATCTTACGACAGAGTACAATGCTGGTACAGGCACAAGTGTCTGGGAGCACACCGTTCAGAGGCCATTGTTGGACATGGAGCTCTACATGACACGACCCGCATGTGTTCCTCTATTGAACCAGCGACACTGTCAGTTATGATTGCAGTGGGCACTGCATCACTAGGTTTTCAACGTGGATCAATAGAAACGTGTCGCCTGTTGAACGAGTAGCGCTTCTTGTTACTCCAGGTCGATGGTTGGGTCCTTACACACAGTCGTCCAGGCAAGTGGCTGTACGAAACATACACCGTGCCACAGATTCAGATTGGCGAGGGCAGAATTATGCTATTGGGTGCATTTAGTTGGGCTTCCATGGGATCTGTGGTGATAATCGAAGGCATCCCGGCAACAGTGAACTACGTGAACATTATTGCGGACCACCTGTATCGCTACATGCTGGAAGTCTCTCCCTACGTTGATGACATCTTCCAGCAGGATAACTGTCAGTGTTGAAAGGTCAGAATCATACTGCAGTGGTTTGAGGGGCATTGTAGTGATTATACACTGATGGAACACACAATGGGCGCCAGCTTTGTGCTCGTAAACCACTACCCCGTAATTTGCGGGAATTGCTTGATCTGTGTGTAGACACCTGGTGCCACAAACTTCTGGAATCCTGTCAAGGGGTTGTAGAATCCATGCCAAGCAGAATCTCTATTGTACTGTGTTTGAAACGCGGAACAAGACGCTATGAAAAACAGGTCGTCATAACGTTTTGGCTCTTCAGTGTATGTACTTATATTTATTCTTACTGTTGTAGTTTTATTTTGTATCGATCTTGTGAACCATACTTAAGTAAGCGGATGGACCAGTCAGCCCCAATTTCCCGCTCTTTTGCTGCTATCTAATTTGGTTCCCCACCTCATTGGCTCAGCTGGCTTCGTGTTCGTTTGCACTAGTCACTTCCATGCAGTGCAGTTCAGTAGGCGCTAGGGTTGCTGATCCTACATGTGAGTTCAGTTACTGGCTTATTATTGAGTTCATTTCCGTCTGGAAGCCTCCAGAAATTTAGTGTATTTGTTCCAATTCCATGCGTTTGTTTGATGTAGGTGTGACCCCATTACTGACAACACGACCGCCAAACATTTACGTTAGTACAGTTATGTGAGTACACCGCTTTCCACAACTGTAGCTTTCTTTTTGGTATGTCACCCACATAGTACTTGTACTCTAGTAGCCCCTACTCTCAGTTGATGGTATGTGAAGATGACGTTTTGTGCTTCAAAACGGGTTGTGGAATAAATTAATCAGTTCCTGGCAACTGAAACGGATTTCTGTGCTCTGCGGCAGGTTCATGTAAAGAAGCGAAGAGTCATCAAAAGCAGACTAAAAGCTAACCCATAACTTCGTTTGCTAATTAACACCTTATCTACCTCCTTTGCCTGACGTTCGCCGGCCGTTGTGGCCGAGCGGTTCTAGGCGCTACAGTCTGGAGCCGCGCGACCGCTACGGTCGCAGGTTCGAATCCAGCCTCGGGCATGGATGTGCGTGATGTCCTTAGGTTAGGTAGGTAGTTCTAAGTTCTAGGGGACTGATGACCTCAGAAGGTATGTCCCATAGTGCTCAGAGCCATTTGAACCATTTTGAACCTGAAGTTCGAGTTATTGCCGTCACAGACACCAAAAAACTCTCAGCTTGACCTCAAATTCCACATCATTTTCAATCTGTTTGTGGGATTTAAAGAAAGTGTGTAGCGACCCAAATGGAGTTACAACACAGTGATGTTGATGGTCATTAGCTAGGATCACCGGACACTGCAAAGAATATGTAAGATGCAGTGCAACCAGAAAACAGAATATCAACGAAGTGTTAGGCAGTATTCCCATGTACGGTCCTAAAATGATAGTGGGTATTTCTGTTCTCACTGCCTGGCATGGGACTTTACATGTGCAGAAACAAAAAGAGATTGTACTTGTAAACCGAATCTGTTAAGAAAATTTGTGTAGTGAATAATGTCATCGCGCAAGGGTATGCATCACTGAGAAAAGTCCGCGGTTGGCGTAATTATAGCATCAGTCGGACTGGATTGTGACGTCATCATGCTCATAATTATCTGGACAACCTGATCTGTGCTCTGACTGATTAGTGTGCCACCCACATAACCTAACTGTATTGCAGGTCCTTTGCTCTCCTTTCTGGACCGTCTTTTGACTGTAAAAAACGTGTTACTACACGAGACTATTACAGTTACCTGCCCACTATGGCTATCGGTCCCGATGCAAATTAATACCGTAATAACAAAAATGTCGGAAAACACGTTATTAGAGACGACATTTCTTGACGCTTATAAACTAAAATTTATGACAATAAACGACATTTCAAAAAGCAAGTTTCAACTTTAATCCACATACTGAAAATTTTTGTTCTGGACTGGGTCCCAGGACTCCGATACAGCAATAGTTGTCCCTTTTAACTGACAATGAAAGATCTTAAATATGTTTTTTAATCACAAATAACAAAGTGTGTGCATGCTTAACCCTGAAATAAAGTGGCGTATTGTTTTGTATTGAACGGGTTTGTAACCCAACATCTAATCGAATTTTTAACTAAGCACAGTCAAATGTTGCATATACAAATTTGTCATCAGTAGTGAAATAACTGAAACTGAAATGATGAGAGGAAAGAGTTTTGCATTACCGGGATTCGAATCTAACGACAATCGTTGTTTTCTAACCGCAAATAGACTTTAAATATCGGTTTATTTCATCAGTAGCGAGACATGCACATGCCTGAGTTGGAAATAACAAGCTAAAATCTTTGTCCTGACTGGGAGTCAAATACTGCAATGGATGCTTTCATGACTACACGGTAAGTGATGTTTACTATCGAACTCTTTTGTCACCATTAACTAGGAGTGGCATGTTAAAACTGAAATAATATGATGAAAAGTTTTGCATCTGACTGAGACACGAAACCGGGAACAATCACTATTGTTGACAGTGGAAGAAACGTTAAAAATAAATTATTTTTCACCTGTATTTTGGTGTGTACGTGCTACAACTTCAGACGATGAAAATTT
Organism: Schistocerca americana; assembly: GCF_021461395.2. NCBI lineage: Eukaryota > Metazoa > Arthropoda > Insecta > Orthoptera > Acrididae > Schistocerca > Schistocerca americana. The sequence continues at coordinate 696,038,156 of NC_060130.1, forward strand.
TTATGCCCAACCTGGATTCGAACGTAGATAGGCGCCTCTTGTTGGAGACCTTTAGACTCTTGAATCTTCGGGGAACAAATAAACTGCTATACTGTATAGTCCCATAGGGTTCAAATCCACCGAAATAGAGATTTGAGTTAGAATCCGAGTTCAGCATCAATATCTGCATCATCTTTCATTCAACTACAATAAGGAATAAGTGCCCTTTGCTATTCCATAACGACTGGCTCAGTGATAAAATAACATTTCTGGTGTGAGGTATCTTACTGGTGATGACAAAGTTTCTATTTGTGATTTCCGCCGCTGCCAGGAGCAAACCTACACCGACTATCCTCCGGCAGTGACGGGACATCATTGTTAATGTGGACTTGGAACCACCGTGCAACCATATATTGTTCAACAGGCGTTACCAGACGTGAAGAGGGTTGATTCGTGCTTGTTGTAAATGGTTGTCCTGTGTTTGAACCTAACTCAAACCTTAAGCATACAAAGAAAGAATCATTGCAACAGTCCATCATACTAAATAGTGAGATGATACATGATTTAGTCGTGATGAAGGACGTATCGCAGTGGACACGAATTCTGAGTCTCTCGATGTTGATTACAGTCTGTTCAAAACTTTCATTTCCTTGTTTGTCCATGTCAAAAGTCACCATCTGCCTCTGCTACCCAATGTACATTTGAGTACTGAGTAGTTGAGGCAGCTAGTGAATATGGACGTGGATGAAGAAGGAAACGTATTCTGAACAGGCTGTAATCAACCTCCAGAAGACTCAGAATTCTCATCAGGTATGGATCATTATTTGTTATGACAAGAGCAGGAACCAGCCCTAGGTGTAGTCTGGTGGTCTGATGGAATGATCCTGGTTTCGTATGCTTAATATAGTGGTTCGATCCACACATCAGGAAACCATTTTTAACAAGCATGAACAAACCATCTTCATCTCTCCTAACACAATTGAATCTTCCAGGGTTGTACCACGGTTCTAAATCCACATTAAACATGACGTCCCTTCGCTTCCTAACGGAGGAAGCGAAGAGAGTTAGTCCATGACAGAGGCGGATATAGTGGCGAGATGAATTTCCAGGAATTTTATTTTATTTGATTAATGAGCAAATCATGCGTAAGGTTAAAAGCCATTTATTTCTTATTGTATTTCAATTAGAGGTGTTGAAGATATTGGTTTTGAATTGGGGTTCTAACTCAGTTTTCTTCTTCCACCCGATTGAACCGCTGTGTTACGATGCAGTTCCATCGTTTCCATGTTTCCCCGAGACATCAAACTCCACGAGAGCTCCACGAAAGGCGCATATATAGTTCGGATCACGGTCGAGCATAAAGTCTTCACCGTGTTATTGCAACATAATTGGTAAAAACTAATTATGATTTTGAACGTCCCATCATGCGTTGCGAACAGTAACGAATGGTGCCGGTTTCGACTCCCGGTCATACGCAGAGCATTTCGCCATATCATTTCAGGTTCAAACATGCCACTATTACACAGCAGAAATGTATTATAGACATATGAAAAATTATATCAAAGGCCTCTGCAGTCAGCACCAAGCCGGAGTAAGCCAGGCAAATATTCCATGTCGCTATCAAAATGACAAATTGGCACATAAGAGACAGTGTGGAAAAAGGTCACAAGAACATTTAACAACCTGCTGATATGGCAGGTCTGAATCTCTGAAAGCCATTCTTGCAAAATACAGAGTGGTGAATAACGCTGATGAGCCCAGAAAAGTAGACCACTTTCGCTCATGGCCAACGTGACGTAATATCGCTACCTCAAACCAGTAAAATAAATACTCAGGCTTCCGAGCCTCTGTGCTCAGTCTTTATGTTGCAGTACAGCAGCTATGAGGTCAAACCTTTGATGCACTTTTATCATCGGCCAAGACAAGGTCCACCTCCGATACTGTCTGGTCTACCAGACTCTCTGTCGCTGTGAGCTGCCGACCTGACAGCCAGTGATGAGAAGACTTCAAGACTTCTACCTATGGCTTGCTGAGCTGAACTGATGGTTCTTGATATGCCATACGCCTGTCGCAGTATCGGGGGGCGAGCTGACCGCTGCTACCTCCGTCTAGTACCTGTAGGTAGGTACTGACATCCCCTGTCTTCTTTGGTACAAAAGCTATACTGTGTACCATCTCCACATCATGTAGAATAGCTGAGAAATTACCCGAGCACAACTTCTTCAACGTCAACAAGAGTGCTGTTTTGTTTCGTAATCTTAATCCTGGTCAGCCTCGCCTGTCTTACGAGCTACACCGTGCATCTGCCTGCCATCCACACGACACAGTGATTACGTAAGCCGCACACCAAGGGTGATAACCACCGGAGCTCTCTGAGACAGCATCAGCAACAGCCAGAGCCACGATGCTGCACCACCACTGGCCTGAGCGCCGTCATAGAAGAGAATAAATTCTTATTCTGCTAATGTTGTGTCATTAGTGTCTAGTGCCCCAACTGGCCTGCTCCACCGCTCTCAACACTCCATCATCCTGACTACCGTACAGGTCTCAACACAGGTCACTATACTACATCTAGTTATCGATGAAGAAGAATTTTATAGGCAGCGCATCATTGTGTGTAGTCACCAACGATGCCATTTACAGGGTTCGGCTCTCCATCATCACAGAACCTTTAATGTTACTTCCAGTTCAGACATGTGCACATCTCACTACTGGTGAGATAACCGATATTTAATGTCTATTTGTGGCTAGGAAACCGTGACATTAGGTATCGTTCTTGAATCACAGTAAGGCACAACTTTCTCGTCACGTCATTTCAGTTCCAGTCATCTCGCTACTGGTGAAACATTTCAACATCTAACATTTGACTGCTCTTAGTTAACAATCCAATTAGGTGCTTCATTCGAATCCTGTCTAGCAAATAAATATATGCCATGCTAATTCAAGATAAACATGTGCAAACTTTGTTACTTGTGATTGAAATCATAGTTAATATTTTTCCTTGTTAGTTCACAGGGAAAATTGCAGCCGGATTGTAGTCAAGGGTTCTTGTCCATTAGAAATTTTTTCTTCTTTTCTTATGTTCAAAAATGGTTCAAATGGCTCTGAGCACTATGGGACTTAATATCTGAGGTCATCAGTCCCCTAGAACTTAGAACCACTTAAACCTAACTAACCTAAGGACAGCACACACATCCATGCCCGAGGCAGGATTCGAACTTGCGACCGTAGAAGTCGCGCGGTTCCAAACTGAAGCGCCTAGAACCGCTCGGCCACACTGGCCGGCTTTTCTTATGTCTTTGCACCGTGTCGGTGCAGGGTCGGTATTGTTACTAACGGATTTGGCAAAGTTGATTTAAGTGGCGGCCAGATGCCCTTCCTGTTGCTGCTCCTTTGCGCCCCACTATTAGATGGAATATGAGTACCCCATCTGTCTGCATCTGGCAAAAGAATTCTGTGCGATTGCAAATCGTGTAACGGAAGTGAGACTTGTGTATCACCTCAGTATTCACCCAGTGGTATGTAGGAAAAAGCCTAAAAACCATATCCAGGTTGGCAAGTTCGCCGACCCACGTCGTTAATCCACAGGGCAGATTCGATCCGGGGCCGGCGTATCCCGGAAGCAGCGCTTTAACATGCATGGCAATTTGGGCAGATTCCAATACAAAAGTGGCCGAGAGGTTTGAGGCGCCATGTCACGGACTACGCGGCTCCCCCGGCCGGAGGTTAGAGTCATCCCTCGGGCATGGGTGGGCGTGTTGTTAGTAGCATAGGTTAGTTTAAGTAGTAAGTCTAGGGACCGATGAGCTCAGCAGTTTGGTCCCTTAGGAATTAACACATTCACACAATACAAAAGTGTCACCTATAAAACCGTGTTCTCTGATATATGCAATACCCTGGTATTAATTTCCACCTGAACTGATAACGCTACAGAGCAAGTACCTGGGCTATTTTATTTTTTCAACCTCCGATCAGTTGCGAAATTAAAACGGAGAATATCCCGTGAAGCTCCATGCTGATGTGTTTTTCAGTGTCTCTACTATGCATGCCTATAGCAACACGTCACCATTTTCAGTTCTGAGCACACAGTAATCACGTAAAGATATCTAGAAAATAGTCCTCCCGTTAAGCGTGAACGCCAGCTGACAAGTTTCACCTGATTTCATGCAGCCTGCATAACGTAACTGACAAGCATTTCCTTCTTTATGACAATTCTGCCGCAGGCTCCAGGGGCAATGAAGACGCTCTTGAAGCGTTTCCGATGGGAAATGTTTGATCACCTATCACACAGCCCGGAGTTGCATCCTCCTGAGTTATATCTCTGTTCACACGAACCGCTGGCTATGAAGGCAATATTTTGCATAGACATCGAGCTGCAGACCAGCGTAGAGGACTGGCGAAAGGCACAGGCGGCTACCTTCTATGACAAGTGTCCTGGAACGCTGATACAACTATACGACAAATATCTAAGCCGGAGCGGTGGCTATGTAGAGAAGTAGCTGGAAGATGTAGCTAAATGTTACAAATAAAACTTTTTTTTTTTTAATTTTCATTGTGGTTTCCCTTTGGCGACCGATCAGGGGTTGAAAAGACGATAGGCCTCGTAGCTGAGGAACTGGACGACACTACAGCAAGTTGCTCGATTCTCAGTATGCCTTCTGTCAATGCTGTTAAAAGCTTCATATCGCAACACCATTGGTAATATGTACAAAAATGAGTTCCTAAGCCATAATGAACGTATAATGCCAAAACTCTAAAGAAATGCACCCATGTGCCTTAGAGCAGGGCCGGCCATAGCGTGCCACACCTCCCATGAGCCATCTGTGTGGGCTGCATGCGGATAAGGCTCAGGTTGTCTCGGCTTTGCTCGGTCATTTTAGGAAGTACCGGTACTGAGCGACATTTCATTTAGTATTGCGGTGCGGCATTTTTCGGTCAAGAGAACTCTCTTCAGTCCCGCAGAATCGTAGATTCAGCGCTATTTAGCCTTCCATATTTGCTCGTAGTATGAACGACGTTCACAGGTCCAGTGAGTGTTTGCACAGAAGGAGGCGGTCTAACGATCTATCGCCACAGGCCTTCAAAACTGCGTAGGAATGGCGGAAGAGAGGGGTGAGAATTCTCAATATGTGTTATACAGCCTCATAATCGTTGGGCCCTGCAAATTTGCTGTGAAACGACGTTCTAGTACCACGCACAGAAAATTTAAGGATTTGGCGATGAAAGAGTTGACAATGATACAGCAAAAAACCACAACGATCTCTTAACGGGATTCGTCATTCTGTATATCGAGAAGCACTTTGCACTAAATTTGCAGCATGGAGCACGCGAAGAAACTCTTGGTACGAATAGTAAAACTTCTGAAGTCGTACGCATTATTCCCCTGTCAGTTGCAACATTTTTATATTAAATTGGACGAACAGTATGTACATCGTGATTCTTTCCATCGTGCACAAACTCTTGCGGTTGATCGATGAGAGGATACGGAACAAAAAGGCCCAATGAAATTATGTCCGTAAATGCATGGTTTCCATTCTAGAGCCCATTTATTTAGTCATACTATGTTACAGATACTGCGGTCTAATACACACTGAACCATGCAGCCACAGTTACAGACAGCATGGAACCGACCGGTGTGGCCGAGCGGTTCTAGGCGCTTCAGTCCGGAACCGCGTGACCGCTACGGTTGCAGGTTCGAATCCTGCCTCGAGCATGGATGTGTGTGATGTCCTTAGGTTAGTAAGGTGGAAGTAGTTCTCAGTTCTAGGGGACTGATGACCTCAGGTGTTGAGTCCCATAGTGCTCAGAGTCATTTGAACCATTTTTAGACTGCATGGTTTCCTCCGAGAGAGTGGTACTGTTCCTCATACGTCATGATCCTAGCGCCCGCTCCTGCCTTCGTAATTGGTAACGTTGAGTGCGATTCTCTTCTCTTGCTGCCTCACCTTGTAGTGGATGTGATACAGCGTTGTACACAACGGTTCCGCATTCGAAACGAGAGCTTGTCGACATGGTGTTTACTTACGGAAAGGCAAATGGCAACGGGCGGCAGGCAGAAGGTTGTATTAGGAGAAAACAACCACCACATTCAATGTTTGCAACAATGTTTCGCCGTTTGTCTGAGGCAGGGTCGTTTCAGGAAATCATGAAGGACGTACCCGAAATGTTCGGACACCATACTCGGAAGAAAATGTTATTAACACTATGGAAGGCGACCGCCGTGTCGGTACAGGCAGTTGGCCCGCCAGTATAGGGTAAGCCAGAGGACCGTGTGGAACATTCTTCATGACAATTTTTACTATCCTTATCGCTTAAAGTGTGCATCAGTGCAGCCGGACTGTGTGGGCCAGGATAATTGGCAACCGTATTTTGGGACCAGATTTCCTTCCATGTCGCCTAACAGGTCGAAACTATCGGCGTTTCTTGCGGTTGACTTTGACTCCCCTGCTGGAAGAAGTCCCATTGCCGGCCAGTGTGGCCGAGCGGTTCTAGGCGCTACAGTCTGGAACCGCGCGACCGCTACGGTCGCAGGTTCGAATCCTGCCTCGGGCATGGATGTGTGTGATGTCCTTAGGTTAGTTAGGTTTAAGTAGTTCTAAGTTCTAGGGGACTGATGACATCAGATGTTAAGTCTCATAGTTCTCAGAGCCATTTTTGAAGTCCCATTCATGACTCTAAGGGTTATGTGGATGCTACATGATGGTGCTCTAGCCCATTTCGCCGTTAACGTTTGGACACATCTCAATCGTGTCTTCCTAGGTCGATGGATAGGACGCGGGGGTTCAGTTTCATGGCCTGATAGTTCACCGGATCTCAACCCGTGCGATTTCTGCTTATGGAGCCATCTCTTATCGTGTATGCACAGCCACTTCCATATGTGGAGACACTGGAGCAGCGTATGCATACAGCCGTTGACACTGTTCCGATGCAGCCTGGCCGATGTGAACATATGGGACAGAACATGCTATGGCGCTTACACGCATGCGTTGAGCCACCAGGAAACCATTTGCAACACATATTGTAACTGTGGCTGCATGATACAGAGCGTATTAGACTGAATTCTCTGTAACAATGTATGATTGAATAAACGGTTGCTACCACGGAAACCATGCGTTTCCGGACATAACTTCGTTAGAACTTTTTTGTTCCGTATCCTCTCATCGATCAATCCCTAGAGTTAGTACACGGTGGAAAATTTCACCCTGTATACAACTGCGAAGTACTGGTTAATTCAAGAGGCAAGCCTGGAATTAATTTTCTGTTTAAAATCCGCTACTGTTGAATTTATGAAGGCAAAAGGAGTACAGGGCCGAAAATGAGAACACCCGTTATGAACTGCAGACCTCGAATTTTAAGTGTGATTGCACACTGTCCACAATAATACACTGCAAGGTGTGAAACGACTTATATCTGACTTGATGGAGATGCATTTAAAAAGAAAATCGCTTTGTAAAAGAGAGAAATTCTGACAAACACAGTTCAGTCGCCTACGTTTACTGGAGTTCAAGAAAATGTGATGTCTGAAGAATTCAATGTGGCCTTGAAAGAATTGAAAGGATAGTTTTTCTCAACGTTTTGAGGATAGAACAAATCTTCCGTTTGTTTTCGAACTTTTTCGTGACAGTTTGCCGTTTCAGTTGAAAGCGCCCTGTGCATATGCAGATGGAATTTATTCAACTTCAATGTAGTTCCCGTTTAACAGACAAAAACTTTTACGTCAAAATTGTCCAGCATGTCTACGCAGTTTTCCTCAGGAAGGGATTCCACGTCTTCATAATGATGCTGCATACGCGATAAAATATTTCTATCAACAAAACTGTGTGAAAGGCTTTTCTTCGATTATGAAACTAATAAATTAGTCATGATTGCGTGGCAACCCAGTGTGAAAATATGTGCAGTTGACCGCATATGTCCGCATTCCGACAGTTTTTAAAACATGAAAATTATATTTTGTCTTCGGCTCGCCAAAAATAATTAAACGATAGTGAAAATTTGTTTTGATTGTGATCTATGTTGTTGATAAATAGGAACTATGGAACCAAGCCATATGCAGTGTGAATGTATTTCCATCTAAATACCATGAGTTCGCTGTTTCCTGCTTATACTCTGAGACAGTGTGGCGTGGTGGTGGGGGAAGCGTGGAGACAGGCTGAGCACTATGGTAATCGTGCCAGAGTTCAGCTTGTGAAGAGAATTCTTGCTCGCCGCTGCTTTTGGGTGATACAAGAAAGTTAAGCTACAGAAAAATATATTCTCTCTTACAAAAGTGTGATAGCTAAGGACAAGAGAATTCGGAAGGAAATGTGAGGATGAGTGAAGGACATCTCTCCCTCTGCAAGAAAACAGATCCCAATCACGGCAAGTTGGTAGAGAATTACTCATTTTACTAAGAGGGGTTGGACTATGCAGCGCTATAACTGGGCAAGGTGGCGCAGTCATCAGGGCTACATCCAGGAAGAGTGAGGTTTGAACGACTGTTGGACCTTGCTGGTTAAGGTCTTATGTTATTTCCCTAAAGCATAAGCTAGCATAAATTTTTGTGTCGATAACAGGTAACATAAAACTGCTCTGTCTTTTCTCCAACCACCATTTCTGCCATCAATGTGTGGGAATGCTTTATGAAAGTCGATGCATAGTAAAATCAGCGGGATAGAAATGGCTGTTCTTTCTCCCATAGTATCCGGAAACGGTTAAAAATACGTCATTCTGTAACGTAGCAAATCATTACGAGTCGTCATCCTGCACTGAGAGCATAGATTGCTATGGAGCCAGGAGGAGAGCAATTTTGGTTCTCACGTTGGCACAGCTGACGCTGGATATTGGACCGAATGGGCCGTGTATTTGCCTATCGCTGCGTGCAATACGTTACACATGCTCTCTATGGATCTGAACAAGTACTATTAAATATTAATCGATCTTTTCATACTTAGTATACCAAATTCTATGGATAACACAACCATACTCTTACAATTTCTACTCAATAACTTCTGTACTTTCGGAGATATAAATTTTTACCTAAAACACATAATAACCGTGCTGGCATTGTGAAACTAAGTTAGGGAGTGTAATGTATTCATCTATATTACCACTTTATACTACGACCAAGAAAATGGGTTCAAACAATCTAATTTTCTGGAATTTTCTTTAGTTTCATTACTACAGATTTCTGACGTAAATAAAGGTGCGTCGGCAAATTATTATTTCATCGCGTTTATGTTGTGTGAATGTTCCGGAGAGACTGAAAGAGTGAATGGAGGACTTACGTAAAGAGGAAGTATGATATTTTATTGAAAATATGTAAATGCATGCATGAGAAAGTTATTGTGTAATGGGGGAATTTATGACGTATGTCTGAGTGAGTTTGATTTTGTAAAAGGCAGCCAGAACTGGCGTTGAGTATGAAATTTTTTAGTAATTTATTTTGTAGAAAGGAATCGCATACTGTTTTCATTACATTTTATTTAGTTTCGGTATTAAGAAATTTCTAGTCGAAATTACTTGTGGTAATCTGATTGGCTGACATTAGAAAAAACGAGAGCGTAGAAGTGCGCGATATGACCTCGTTGGCTGTTTAACATACTAGCCAATAGGAATACAGCATTTCTCGCGCGTTTGAGTAGGGGTTCGTGCATCAGCTCTATGGGTCGATTCAAATGGCTCTGAGCACTATGGGACTTAACTTCTGAGGTCATCAGTCCCCTAGAACTTAGAACTAGTTAAACCTAACTAACCTAAGGACATCACAAACATCCATGCCCGAGGCAGGATTCGAACCTGCGACCGTAGCGGTCTTGCAGTTCCAGACTGCAGCGCCTTTAACCGCACGGCCACTTCGGCCGGCTATGGGTCGGGAGAGTTAATCAAAAGACTTCTGGTAAACACGTATGTTAAACCGCGCTGATCAAATTTGCAACAAAATGAAGAAGTTCGAGCATTTGGGCGGTTTTCGTGTCGTTGACGGAGCACGACTTCAGTATTGAGCATTTTGTGAAAGTTTGAGCTTTGTGAGTGGTTTATATTAGGAGATATTCGCGTATAAACATTTCATGTCTTATATCGACTCCGCGGTTCGCTTTTCTTGCAGATTACGAGACATTATAGCTAGTATTTCTTTATAAGAAGCCTCTTGAACGACTGAAAGTGTTAACTCGCAAGTATTGGTGCGTCAGTGACTATGTAGGACGTTCAAAATATCGGGTCGGACTATATACCCTCTGGCTGTTTTCGTGTGTGAACTTGTAACAGAGACAGTCAGTGACATTGCATAATTGATGTTGGACATTAAGTACAGAGTTGATAGCCATTTGCCGCGTTTTAAAGGCAACTTAAAGGAAATTTTAGACCTTTTTCAAACTTGTCATGATAGAATCCCGAACGCTCGATTGTTTAACTAACTTTCAGCTACTGTCCATGGACCGGAGTTACGTGGCCTTTGCGTAGTATGTATTAGCCGAATTTTGGTCACGCTGCTTTTTTCGGCTACCATCGCAGAGCGAAGGGGCAGGTAACATGAAACCTATCCAGGTAGGTGAACTGATTGCATAGAGAATACCGAGAGATCCAACCCGCCCCAACGCAATGCCTCTCACTGTCAGTGCATGATGCTATTTTGACAAACGATGGTTCCTTATTCATGTACGTCTATAAAAGCAAACACTGTTAGGAAGGATCCTGCAAATATGGAGAAAATGAGTCATGATTACATGTGACACGTTAATGCAATCAGTCATGCAGTGTCTGTCACGTGTTTCCACCAATAACTGACGCGCAGGGTTTGCCGCGTGGTCTTAGACGCCTTGACACGGTTCGCATGGCTCCCCTCATTGGAGATTCGAATCCTCCCTCGGGTATAGGCGTGTGTGTTGTCCTCAGCGTAAGTTAGTTTAAGCTATGTTAACTAGTATGTAAGCCTAGGCACCGATGACCTCAGCAGTTTGGTCCCATAGGGAATTACCACCACCACCACCACCCCCAATAACTGACGTTCATTTGGCATTGAGAGAGACGCGGAATAAAATCAAAACGCTAGAGTGGCAGGCAGGATCTCCTGTAGGCCGTAATTGGAATGTAGTGAATGTCTGTGCAAGCTGACTATTAAGGCTACAACAAATTTATGTTACGGAATAGGTAATAACAAAGTGTGTGACAAGGGATAGATTCTGGAAACAGATGCATCTGGATAAACTCATACGTGTTAGGTTGACTGAATGCGAGTGACCACCATGTTTTGACAGCAGGCAGCCATCATAGCACGTTACAACTTCCCTCAATTAATCACCGGCATCACAACAACATTGACCGTCAGCCCATACCAACCAACGGCAGACTATTTGCCGATACTGTCAGCCCATTTAGCCAATTAAACCTACATACTCTATTACGTAAAAATTCTAAAACTGTTTTTAAATGCAAGTAACCGTTTAATTTTTTCATTGCCTCTAGACAGAATCATCAGGAAACGAACACATATTTCCTTTTCAAAATGGTAAGAAACTAGTCCTTCAGCATTTGAAACTCAGAAGTTGGACCCAGCCTGCAGAACAGTTTAGCTGGATATTTGCTTGGACTAAGTCACAGGTGACATGTCGTCAAATTACAAGGTAAAAAGTACATCCCATGCTGTCTCTATACGGCTGTTACAGTGTGATGTTAATTCAGTACTTTCAACTATACTTCCTTCTGTTTTCTTCGACTATCATAATTCCACTATTTTGTTTGACATTGACGTTAGAAGCCATCACGTCTACTATATACGCACAGATTTTTAAACACAAGTTTACTATTCTGTTACATTATAAGCTTAAAAGTAATTACAACTACTGTTCATGCATAGATTTCTAACAGGCAATTGTTGTACATAACTATGCGACGTTTGCCTTAGTTATATTAACTATAATACACTGCATCTTCGTCAAATCATTAACCTACCAAATTATCTCTGTTTACAAAGAATGTCTGATTTTACTTTATGGAGCCACTACCTGCTTTAGCCACTGGATGATAAATCACAAGTAAATATTACTAACTCAAACACAAAAATATAAAATAAATACAAGTTAAAATCTCTTCAACTCATTTAAGTTTATTGTTGGAATGATTACTTTGAAGGAGTCACGTCAGATTCCTTTCACCATCTTGTAGTCCCCGAGTCCAGTTCCGTTGTTGATATTTATCATTATGTTGTTACTATGTGGAACTGATAGGTACATTGATATATGGTCTACGGATTCTTGTCAGTGTCGTGTCGTGCCATACAGCAAATAACGTTTTGAAAACACGTCTCGCATCACAGATAAGACGTTCGCTCTTAATTACAATAAAACACAGTAGATCCAGTTCCTGGAGTATTATTTTGTTTTAGTGATGATGGCCGTGTCAGGAATTGTATGAAGACAGCAGATTTCTGGTAATGAGACTAATGAAGAATCTCTCACTGAATACAGAGGCTAAATAAAAGAACTTTTTTTTGTTACGTCATTGGCCACAGTACTCACACATGTACACATCAGTTGCCACATTTGGCATGCTTCTATTCCTTACTTTCAAATATTTTTGTGCATGTGCTTTCAGGCTCGAGGAAATTTTTTAGTTTAAAAAGGACCCTCCAGTGACCTTAACTCACAGGCATCAGTACCGTCTCTATTCCACAAACCGTGGATCCTTATGCTTACCTGGAAGTGCATGTACCGTCACAGTAAATTATTTGTCGACTGCATATACTAGGTTAACAAATCGCTCTGAGCACTATGGGACTCAACTGCTGAGGTCATTAGTCCCCTAGAACTTAGAACTAGTTAAACCTAACTAACCTAAGGACATCACAAACATCCATGCCCGAAGCAAGATTCGAACCTGCGACCGTAGTGGTCTTGCGGTTCCAGACTGCAGCGCCTTTAACCGCACGGCCACTTCAGCCGGCTACTAGGTTAACAATCACTGCTGCATTCATTCAGTGAATACGACACGAAAATTTGTGTTTGGGGCGAATATTCTGAAGCGTTTATTCCACTCCTCAACATACATATTGAGCTCACACTTATCTTGAATAAATGTTTTTTAAAAATTATTTTCCCTGAACATGACTTTACAGTTTTCAGTCATGGTTCAGATCGATTTAGGTCAGTTAAATAAATGCTGAGAAAAATAAAAGTATTTGTCGCATAACGAAGATTTGTTTTATAATCTGCCAGTACTGACACTGGTCTATCTAAAATATTTCAGGGGAAGGTTAGCATAGTTCTGTGTGATAGACCTTAGCTAACATATTCTTATTAAGCTTTATAAGTTTGCAAGAAATATTGTTTTTCTAATGAGGATAAAGTTATATTAACTGATCTATACATACTGGTTCCCCTATTAGGGAGGAGTACGTTTCAAATCCCTATGTAGGTTTTATGTGATTCGATTGCCTTAAATCAGTTAATGTGAATGGTGAGGTGGCTACTGAAACAAGCCTCTTGCTTTCCCAGTTCTCTTCAGCTGTCTCCTGTGTCTCTCTCTCGTTCTCTCTCTCTCTCTCTCTCTCTCTCTCTCTCTCTCTCTCTCTCTCTCTCTCTCTCACACACACACACACACACACACACACACACACACACACACACACACACATACACACAAACAAACACGTGCAAGCACACACGAACAAACGCGCAGACGCAAATGCACATTTGTAATGTGCTTACGAATGACAAGAAAGTATAAAACAAATCACAAAGAGTATAATAAATGCTTAGACTGTGCAAGAAACAGTTCAACGCTCTTGAAGCGTCAAATTATCCTATCCAGAACATAAAAAACCTGAAAATTATCCAAAGTAATAATCGCACCAATCTCCTAAAGTCACCACAAGACAACAGGATATCCGAAAAGCAATAGCAAAATACAGGCAAGTATTAGTCTGTCAAAGGGCATAAAATAATCTCATTGACACAGTTAGTGGCATAAAATAGTCATTATACACATACAAGCACACACCTTCACCACCACCATCATTAACACACTACAATTCCAAGCATGGAGAGAAATAAATAAATAAAAATAAAGCGAAAGTTGGGTGGGACGGACGGTGCTTGTCACAGACCTATCACTACAGACGCATGAACATCATTGATCACAGATATCACACAAGTTCATTGAGCAGTAGACAATACCATATGGCAGAATAAAACAACGTGCTGAAAAAGTGTAAATACATTTCGCGCATTCTTGGAAATAGTAGTGGAAAATAGGAGACCAATTACGCAGGCCAACGAAAAATTTTTTTGAAAAACTTTTTTTACTTTGATAGCTGAGCCTTATAGATTTTTATGTGCTGAATATAAATCTAGCCTTTTTTTTGTATCACCAATAGTTTTTGGGCAATATGCTTTTTATTATATAGTATAAAAATCCTGTGCTATACGGTAAATGGGGTAATTAATGAAAAGCTTTGTTAAAACATAAGAATGGTTTGTATTAACAGTAAGTTACTTAAACAAAGATATGTGTTAAAAGCGGTTTCACTTGTCAGCTGGAATTGGTTTGTATTTGCTTTCTCTTTTTTCTTTGAAGCTTCTTGTGTAGCTTTTTCTACGATGAATCGCTTGCTGAGCTACTCGGTGAATTGACCAACAGTAGTCCCCGATCATGTTGGTGTTCCAGCAGCCTTGGTAGCGTTTTTCCATCACTTTAATGTCCTGGTGAAAACGCTCTCCTTGCTTCTCACTAACATCTCCCATATTGTCCGGGAAGTAATCAAGGCGACTGTTCAAAAAGTGAGCTTTCAGGCTCATTGAACGTCTTAAAGTTTTAAACTTGTTTAACTTTGTAGCTATAATAGAAACTTATTCTGGGCCTTTTTCATGGCCTAAGAACTTTGTAACGACTTGCTTGAAAGATGCCCATGCTTCTTTCTCATTTAAGGTTATTGTGGATTCAAATTTAACATCAAACATCAATTTTCTAATTTCAGATCCGACAAAAACGCCTTCTTTTAGTTTAGCTTCTGAAAGGTGTGGAAACTTTTGGCAGAGATGCTTAAAACATCTTTAAGTAAAGCCATTACAAACTGTCTCATTAGGACTAACTTTATATGTAGAGATGGTAATAGTACGTTTTTAGGATCTACAAAGTTTTTGCGTAGAATGTTCTTCTCACCAAGATTTAAGGACTCCCTCGTAGGCCAGTTCTTTCTGCACCAGTGTTGATCCTTAGCACTACTGTCCCATTCACACAAGAAACATGGAAATTTGGTAAAGCCACCTTGCTGACCATGGAGCATGCATGCTACTTTTAGATCGCCACGTATCATCGAACTATGAGCAGAATAGCCTATTGTGTTTAGGACTATTTCTAGGTTTTCTAGCTTTCTTTCATACGTACAGAATGTCCAGCAGGTATAGATGCATACATGTTACCAGCCTTTAAAGTAGTTTTGGATGACTCAATAAACAGCCTCCAGTCTTTCTTCTTGTATTCAATACCAAACTCATTCATCAACGAGGAATGTCCGAGCAGTACACTAAACCACCTTCTTGTTGAAAAAACTTGGAAAATTGCTGCTCTCTCTTTCTATACATATATTTGCTAGCTCCAACTGCCAATAAGTTCTTTCACCGGAAGTGAACAGTAACGAAATCGTAGACACAGAATGGAATATATACCGCAAGGATAGGATAAACGCCAATGGCGGAGGAGTATTTATAGCAGTAAAGAATTCAATAATATCCAGTGAAGTTATTAGCGAATGCGAATGTGAAATAATCTGGGTTAAGTTAAGTATCAAAGGTGGGTCAGATATGATAGTCGGATGCTTCTATAGACCACCTGCATCAGCAACCGTAGTAGTTGAGCGCCTCAGAGAGAACCTGCAGAACGTCGTGAAGAAGTTTCGTGATCATACTATTGTAATAGGGGGAGACTTCAATCTACCAGGTATAGAATGGGATAGTCACACAATCAGAACTGGAGCCAGGGACAGAGACTCTTGTGACATTATCCTGACTGCCTTGTCCGAGAATTACTTCGAGCAGATAGTTAGAGAACCAACTCGTGAAGCTAACGTTTTAGACCTCATAGCAACAAATAGACCGGAACTTTTCGACTCCGTGAATGTAGAAGAGGGTATCAGTGATCATAAGTCAGTGGTTGCATCAATGACTACAAGTGTAATAAGAAATGCCAAGAAAGGAAGGAAAATATATTTGCTTAACAAGAGTGATAGGGCACAAATCGCAGAATATCTGAGTGACCACCATCAAACGTTCATTTCTGAGGAAGAGGATGTGGAACAAAAATGGAAAAAATTCAGAAACATCGTCCAGTACGCCTTAGATAAGTTCGTACCGACTAAGGTCCAAAGCGAGGGGAAAGATCCACCGTGGTATAACAATCATGTACGAAAGGTACTACGGAAACAAAGAAAGCTTCATCATAGGTTTAAGAGTAGTCGAATCATAGCTGATAAGGAAAAGCTGAACGAAGCGAAAAAGAGCGTAAAGAGAGCAATGAGAGAAGCATTCAACGAATTCGAACATAAAACATTGGCAAACAATCTAAACAAGAACCCTAAAAGGTTTTGGTCATATGTAAAATCGGTAAGCGGATCTAAATCCCCTATTCAGTCACTCGTTGACCACGATGGCACCGAAACAGAGGACGACCGAAGAAAGGCAGAAATACTGAATTCAGTGTTCCGAAACTGTTTCACTGCGGAAAATCGTAACACGGTCCCTGACTTCAGCCGTCGCACGGACGCCAAAATGGAAAATATTGAAATAAACGATATCGGAATTGAAAAACAACTGCTATCACTTAGTAGCGGAAAAGCATCCGGACCAGACGAGATACCCTTAAGATTCTACAGTGATTATGCTAAAGAACTTGCCCCCTTTCTATCAGCAATTTATCGTAGATCGTTGGAAGAACGTAAAGTACCTAGCGACTGGAAGAAAGCGCAGGTCGTTCCCATTTTCAAGAAGGGTCATAAATCAGATGCGAATAATTATAGGCCTATTTCGCTTACGTCAATCTGTTGTAGAATAATGGAACATGTTTTGTGTTCTCGTATTATGACGTTCTTAGATAATACAAATCTCCTTCATCATAACCAACATGGATTCCGCAAACAGAGATCATGTGAAACTCAGCTCGCCCTATTTGTCCAAGAAATTCACAGTGCCGTAGACACTGGCGAGCAGATTGATGCCGTATTCCTGGACTTCAGGAAGGCATTTGATACGGTTCCGCACTTACGTTTAGTGAAAAAAATACGAGCTTACGGAATATCGGACCAGGTTTGTGATTGGATTCAGGATTTCCTAGAAGAAAGAACACAACATGTCATTCTTAACGGTTCAAAATCTGCAGATGTAGAGGTAATTTCGGGAGTACCGCAGGGAAGCGTGATAGGACCTTTATTGTTTACAATATACATAAATGACTTAGTTGACAACATCGGTAGCTCCGTGAGGCTATTTGCAGATGACACGGTTGTCTACAAGAAAGTAGCAACATCAGAAGACTCGTACGTACTCCAGGAGGACCTGCAGAGGATTAATGCATGGTGCGACAGCTGGCAGCTTTCCCTAAACGTAGATAAATGTAATATAATGCGCATACATAGGGGCAGAAATCCATTCCAGTACGATTATGCCATAGGTGGTAAATCATTGGAAGCGGTAACGACCGTAAAATACTTAGGAGTTACTATCCAGAGCGATCTGAAGTGGAATGATCACATAAAACAAATAGTGGGAAAAGCAGGCGCCAGGTTGAGATTCATAGGAAGAATTCTAAGAAAATGTGACTCATCGACGAAAGAAGTAGCTTACAAAACGCTTGTTCGTCCGATTCTTGAGTATTGCTCATCAGTATGGGACCCTTACCAGGTTGGATTAATAGAAGAGATAGACATGATCCAGCGAAAAGCAGCGCGATTCGTCATGGGGACATTTAGTCAGCGCGAGAGCGTTACGGAGATGCTGAACAAGCTCCAGTGGCGGACACTTCAAGAAAGGCGTTACGCAATACGGAGAGGTTTATTATCGAAATTACGAGAGAGCACATTCCGGGAAGAGATGGGCAACATATTACTACCGCCCACATATATCTCGCGTAATGATCACAACGAAAAGATCCGAGAAATTAGAGCAAATACGGAGACTTACAAGCAGTCGTTCTTCCCACGCACAATTCGTGAATGGAACAGGGAAGGGGGGATCAGATAGTGGTACAATAAGTACCCTCCGCCACACACCGTAAGGTGGCTCGCGGAGTATAGATGTAGATGTAGATGTAGAAGCAATTCAGCTATTTATTTCGTTAAGCCCAGATACCTAACCAAATCGTTAAGCTAGGACTGAATAAACAATTTGGGATCTAGACTTTCTGTATTACAATGTAATTCATCACCATCTCGTTCATCTAAATCAGATCGTACATCAGAAAATACTTCTGTTGGAATAGAATTTAAATCACCTGGTGGTTCAGGAACTGGAAAATCTACACCATGGCCTACTGGTCGGATGGCGGACGGAAAGCTAGGGTAGCTTATTACCTTCTTGTCTTTCGAGTTATGACCAGTAATATCAAAACTGTAAAAGTAGCAGTCATTGGAATGATTTCTTGGCTCCCTCCATATCATAGGAACAACAAATCTAATGGCTTTTTTCTCCGTTTTGGACCATTTTCTCAGATCTTCAACACACACATAACACACCTTATGCAGTGCCCAAGATTTATCTTGATCACCAAGTTTAGATGCAAAGATTTCACAAATTCTGTAATGTTTCTTTGGTGTTATTAATCACAAATTCACCACAAATATAACAAAAAACTGTCAGCAGAGTTTTTACAACCACGATTAGACATTGTGCTGAGCACATGTACAGGAAACACGAAAGTGAGGTTAGGTTGACAGTAAACAAAACACCATCTGTTAACACAAAAACAGAATCGTCAATAAATGTATTTCAGCAGTGCTATCAATGTCATCTACATTCATTACACCTCCTTTTTAAATTATTTTAACTATATAAAAACCGTTAAATTCTTTAAAAATCGCTTAATTTAATAAATTTAACTGTAAAATGTGAAGAAATGGTGGGTGATACAGTTTTTTAAGTATCATATTTGGATTTTCCTCCATAAAAAACATAATAATAAGGTATTTTCAGCAGAAAAGTTTATCATTGGTTGGCCTGTGTTACCGGCTATCCAAGTACTTGATTATAAAGTCATGATACTTTAAACACTTTAGTACTGCCTCGTTTCCTTTGTA
The DNA here is from genome assembly GCF_021461395.2 of Schistocerca americana. NCBI lineage: Eukaryota > Metazoa > Arthropoda > Insecta > Orthoptera > Acrididae > Schistocerca > Schistocerca americana. The sequence continues at coordinate 696,057,393 of NC_060130.1, forward strand.
TCATTCTTCGATTGCTTCATATAATATACCTACATTAAATAAGATTTCTGTTCCAAACCTTGGGTTGTTCAAGAAATAATCATCGCAGGTTTTGGTTACGTTACTATCTTCAGTAACTTCCTTATACTCACATTTCAGTTGGGTGGAAGCTGAAGCCAGTTGATTTCGCATTGTTGTTTCTATTGCAACCCAAATTCTTTTCGGTTTCCTTTTAGAGTCATAGATACTCCTCGCTAAACTTATACTAGGGTATATAACAGCTTTTTTTGTAATAATGCACATAAGTTTCCTTGATGAGCTACTGCTGGTGATTCCCATCTGTGGTGTTACTGTGGTACAATTCTTTCTTCGTTTCTAACAGCAAAATAGTTCCATAGTTAATGTTGGTACTAGAACGTACCCTACACCAAATCCTAGTAGTGAATTGTACAACATCGACTTAGATATAACATTTTACGAGTACCGCCCTGTATCAAATCTCTCGAATACTCTCCGGGGGCTTATGCAATAAAAATGGCGCAGTTCTTGCCCTATTTGGCAACTACACTGCTAGACATTAAAATTACAACACCATGGAGGAGTCATGCAAGTAATACCAAAATTGCATGAAGCATCCTGCGTGTCTGAATACACAGACGATTAACTTCACAGTGAAACTGCACTAAATAGGCAGTAGTAACGCCATCTGCATTCTGTATACCGTGTGTAACGGGTGTACGTGCAGATATTACAATTGGCGACTGAGACGGTGTAATGGGCAACATTGCATCAGTGTTACATCATTTTCAGACTAATAAGTATGGTTATTACAAGTCGTAAGTTTGTACATTGGTTTGTACCTCCAAGTGAGTACATGTGGCAATCTTTATTCTCCCCTGGGCTGCATGTCAGGTGTTGAAGTGTTGATGCATGGACGCAAAACGATTAGTCGTCACTGACAGGTGCAGTCCAGTTAGTGGTGCAGTACGACCCTGTAGAAAACATCAGGTCGTAAAGTTTGTGACGTGTTTGCGTAAAGACTGTTCGACGCACAGGAAAATAATCATCATACTGATTGGAGTATATACGAAAATATCTGGACTTATACTGGTTACACCCTGCTTAAGGAAAGATTATATAGTGAATTGTCATTAATAAATCCATTTTAACTTGTTGATTTTTGAGAATATTGTGTCACACTTCCTGTAAAAAGGAGAAATGTATGCCATACTGTGTCAGAATTCGACAGCGGCAGGGAAGTGGTCCATCCAGACTGCGGTTTACAATTCCACGATATTGGTAATCGCTAACTGCTCCACGCGACTAGCACCTGAAAGGATAGAGAAATTGTTCGTTTGTGTGTGCAGGGTCCTACACCAATGTCACGTATCTTGAGTCAGGAAATGGGATTTTCTGCAACAAGAGAAGTATGCACATGGGCAGTAGTGCTATGACGCCTTGAGTAACGCAGACTGTTAGTGAGGCGACTACTGTTGTGGCTTCTCTTGACGAGGCAGCAGAGAGAGGCACGCCGGTAGTGGTACAGCCAGCGACCACATTGAACACAGGATTGGCACCTTTTGAGACGAGTCCCGCTTCAGTATCAGGATCGGTGTACCCATGTGTGGAGGCTCCGTCAATAACGAGCATTGCCAAATTGCATTTATAATCGTCATAGGGACCTAACGTCTGGCGCGATTGTATGAGGTGCCATTCGATCACCACTGCTTCGAAGATCTAGTAATCAGGATAGCAGACGTGACATTTCTGGCGTGTCAAGATAGGTCGCTGTGTACTATCTTAGAGATATCCCTGTGTCATGACAGTTCTCTTGGTTTCTTGACATACTTACGGCGTTCGACTGTTTTCATGGACAACACGTTCCCTAGATCTCTCACCAACTGAAAACATTTCTTCATGGGCTGCCAAAAACCTGGCACTCCGCTGCTCGCCAGCCACTACGAACTCTGGCATAATCTTGAAGCAGCGTGGAATGATTTACATGTATCTGTCTTCCAAGCCTAGTTCGATTCGAACCCTGGCCGAGTTAGAGCCGTTGTTGCTGCCATAGGTGGCCGCTCTGTCTGCTAAATTTCATATCATCTACACTCTCAAACCATCTAAAAATTTAGTCATTAATTTTTGCTGCTATACTGTGTAAGCACAATATGTTGTCATGCCTCCTGATGTTACTGTTTTAATGGCTAGCAGTGTATTACAAGTGCTAAATAACTTATGTTATCGTGGAAGCCAACAGTGACACATAGTGTTTGGTGGGGTGAGAGTACGTACCTGTGCGTAACAGCTAGCAGGAAAGGCTCGAGGGCGACGAAGAGAGAGGCGAGCAGCTGGTCGGTGGGCCGCGCGCCGCCCACCAGGCGCCACAGCCGGCCGCCGGGCCACCACTCGCCACCCTGCACACACCATTCCTAGCCTTCAGTACGACAATTATCGAAGTATCTGCTCAGCGGCGAGCATGATATGGAAATCGAACCCAGTACTGCGACCATTTTGCCTCTAGTCTACGAAAAAGCTATTGAGACACTTCATAAGTTACCTTTTGTGACTTAGCTAAGCTGTGCTCCACCTCCACATCTGTTGCAGAATGCTTAGTTATTGCTGAAACTTAACCAGTGCGAAGAAAGTGTGTGGTGGCCTGGGGCTACCAGTTACTAGACTAAAACTACTTTAACCATGCTTTGCTAACACCGCTGAAAGAATGGCTATTTCGCTGATATTTATACATCCCAACAGAGAAACCTCTGAGAAGTCTGGAAAAGTAAAAGAGAGGCAATAGTAAAGACAAAAAATAGCTGTAGTTGATGCCGTGAGGTGTTCTCATAAAGCACATTAACCAGCGAAATGCAACGACCAGGTTTCGATTCCAAACGAACAATCAGCTTAAATAATTTCCATGATGAAGGTACAGTAACAGTAAAGTAAGTGAATCGTAATCACAACACTATTGCTGGCTGAGGATAAAAAAATTATATTTTATCCTTAACTGATAGGACTATATGAATAAAACTGCAAAGTTCTTCGATAGGAATAAATAGTTGAAGTCCGAAAAGATAACACTCCAAGAGTGTACTCAATCAGTGTGTATTATGAATGACTTACGAAATGTGTGTGTAAAAAGGTAGCCGATCCAATTCCCAGGTCGATTAAAGGAAATAGAAGTCGTGGATTCTTTCACCTATCTCGGGCAAAATATTTGTTACACTGGAAGTTGTGAAGATGAGACATGACGACGGATCAAGCTAGGGCGAGTTGCTTTCAAGAAGCTCGTGAAGATCTGGCGGAACAAAACGATAACGAGCAGCACGGAGATCCGGCTTGTTGAAACAGCAGTGTTCTCCGGCTTCTTTTATTGTTGCGAGACGTGGGAACTTAAGGCCAGAGACCAGCAGCGTATTGATGCATTTGAGCTTTGGTTCTGGCGCAGGATATCATAAAGCATTTCAAATGTTATAAGTTTTTGAATCTCCCTTTGAGTTAGTCTCCAAATTTCTGAACCATAGAGGACAATAAAGCAGGTGCAAGGGAATACAGGCGTCTAAAAAATGAGATTGACAGGAAGTGGGCGACGTCTGTAGTCCAGAGGAGTGGCCAGCCAAAGGTTTCTATACTCCACGGTAGGGGCAGCCTTGAAAACCAAATCGCCAGTCCGTTCTGAAGCAAGCATGGAGATTATGCTTCTCACCTTTGAGTCATGGTGTGTCACACCAAGGTAAAATGTTCCGGAGTTTAATCAAACCTACATTGTAATCACCAGGAGGGAGCTGCTTCAGTGTCACAACTTCCTAAGCCTAGAAAACGAGAGAAGCAATGCTTTCACATATGCACACGTAATTGTCATTCGCTATTGGGAGACGACTGATTGACAGAATTAGAAAAAATTAACTAGAGCAATTTTGGCTTAATTGAAGTACGTCGTAAAGGTGAAAACTGCCTTCGACTGAATTCGGGAAATCTCTTCTGTTACTATGTTGAACCAAATGGAAAACTAAATGGAGTCGGATTTTTAGTAAACAAAACCATAGTAGACAAGATAGCAGCGTTAGAAGGAACTTCAAGCAGAACTGCACGTTTGGTCCTCAGAATATCAGAAACGCATGAAGTCCAAATAGTTCAAGCATATGCATCTACTTCTAGTCATTCGGATGATGAGATAGGATCCCGCTATGAGTGCATGAAGGAAACCTGTGAAAAAGAGAGAGATTGATTTCATAACCTTATAATCGGCGGTTTTGGCTCTGAGCACTATGGGACTTAACTTCTGAGGTCATCAGTCCCCTAGAGCTTAGAACTACTTAAACCTAAGGACATCACACACATCCATGCCCGAGGGAGGATTCGAACCTGCGACCATAGCGGTCGCGCGTTCCAGACTGCAGCGCCTAGAACCGCTCGGCCACTCCGGCCGGCAATCGGCGGTTTTAATGCCAGAGTTGGAACGTACAAGGAAGGTGATTCAGTTATTGGCACACATGGAATAGGCGAAAGAAATGACAGAGGTGAGAGACTGGTTCAATTTACAGAATGCATAAAACCACCTATTATGAACACGTTCTTCAAGAAGCATCTTAATCACAAATAAAGTTGGAGGGGTCCTAACTTTAAAGAGAGCAATTAAATAGATTTCATTCTTACCAACAGGCCTCAAAACGTTAAAGATGTCTCTGTGGTGAACAGGTTCAATACAAACAGTGATCATCGATTAAGCAGAGCAAGATTTGAACTGAATGAAAAGATGGATGGACGAAACTAGTTAAAGGGATAAAGAAAAATTTTTAATTTCAAAAATCTCGAAGAACGGAAAGAGGAATTTCAAGAAAAAATTAAGAGAAAATTTAAGGAATGTGAAGCAGAAGCAGTAAGAAAGATACTAATCACAACAGCTGAAGAAATGGGTGGCTTGTGTAAATCTCTAAACCAACCAAAGAAGCTAATAAATAAAACGATAACTTTGATAGACAAGAGAATAAAAGGAAGTAGAAACAGGTAACGATAAGGCAGAATATACAAAACTGTGCAAGGCTCTGAGTAAGAGCATGAAAGATGACATCAAGAAGTTGAAAACAAATCTATTTTAAAGGTAGCCAAGCGGCAGCTTAAGACTGGAAAGAGCCAGCTAATAGCGTTAGACGTAGACCAAGGGCTAATTACAGACAAGAAAGAAATACTCGAATATACAGGGAACTTTTATGGTATCCAGTACAGTAAAGTCAGTGATGGTACCTTAATCCTAGACGAATTGGTTGCCATGATTTCCCAAATCACAGAAATACTCCCCTCAGAAGTCAAACATGCTAGAGACAAGATGAAAAAAGAAGCTGCTCCAGGTAATGATGTCCTCTCAGTTGATACTTTAAAGCTGATGGATAACGAATCTATAAGGCATTTAGCTAAAATATTTTCGAACTGTTTGCGCAGTGGTAAATTATCAAGAGAGTGGAATAAAGCTCAAATAATCCTAATATGTAAGAAAGGTAGTATTAAAGATATAAAGAACTATCGACCTATCATCCTCCTGTCCATACTGTACAAAGTTATTACTACAATTTTGACTACCGGATTAAGCACTATATTTGTCCTGCCCCAACTCGTTGAGCAAGCTGGGTTCGGCGCAGGGCTTAGTTCAAATGGTTCAAATGGCTCTGAGCACTATGGGACTTAACATCTATGGTCATCAGTCCCCTAGGACGTAGAACTACTTAAACCTAACTAACCTAAGGACATCACACAACACCCAGTCATCACGAGGCAGAGGAAATCCCTGACCCCGACGGGAATCGAACCCGGGAACCCGGGCGCGGGAAGCGAGAACGCTACCGTACGACCACGAGCTGCGGACACAGGGCTTAGTACAATCGATCATATCCTCACTCTACGCGAAACAATTAGTAGAACAAATGGGTACCATCTGCTTCCTTACCATGCCTTCATAGACTTTGAAAAGGCATTCGATTCGATCAGTCACCCAGCTGTGTTTGAGTTTCTAACAGAGCAAGGAATATAACAGGCCTATTAAATGTTTATACAACACATACAAAGCCTCCACAATGTTTGTGAGTGTAGTTGAAGAAACCAATGAATTTCCCATAGAAAATGGCGTAAAACAAGGCGATTCTATATTTCCAAAACGATTTTCAGCAGTTCTCGAAAAAACAATGTCGGCATTAGACTGGGAAACAAATGGAATCCAAATTATTGGAAAGAGATTAAATAATCTGAGGTTCGGTGGTGGTAGTGTGGTCTTTGCAAATAGTACAGAATAACATCAAACATTGATTAGTGAACCTCCGTCACTCTGCTCTGAAGTTGGCCTAAAAATGAACTATGGTAAAACCAAGATCAAGATGAATCAATGGACACCGGAGCGAAATATATCTGTTAGAAGTACGCATTTTCAAAGGATCAAAGAATATGTCTTCTGGGTCAACTGCTAAATATGAAAGGAAACCTAAAATCAGAAATATTTCGATATATTAAATTAGACTGGCAAGCTTATCGAAGATACCCCTCAGTTTTAAAGTCCAAGATATCGGCCGAGCTGAAGGAAACAGCTTTTCACCAATGTATACTGCCAGTAATTACTTATGGCTAAGAGACATGGACAATAAAGGAGTTCATTGTCAGGAAAGCAATAGCAGCCTAAAGAGGAATGAGGCTACATAAAGAAAGACATAAAGAAAGCAGTTGATATCAGGCAGATAACATAGGCCAGTGACGTAATGGAAAGAGTGAATACATTGAAATGGCGGAGGGCTGGACATTTCGCTCTAAGAAAAGATGGCAGGTGGTCATAACAAGTACCAGATTGGAATCCTATTTACCAAAAAGACCAAAAGGAAGGCCACCGGACAGGTGGAAGAGAGACTTAAAAAACACAGCCGTTCTGAACTAGTAACGGAAAGGTCAACATCAGCAGAAGTGAAAGAACCTGCAGGGATCTTATGTTGCACACCGACTCAAATAGACCATTTCACCAACTGATCGAACCGGCTTACGATGTTGATTGTGATGATAACGGTGACTATAATGATGATGATATCACTTGGTGAAAGATAGATACCACCTAAAGGAAAACAAAAGAGGCCTTTTGATAAAAGAGAAGCAGCTTTATGAATATCAAGAGCTCAGATGGAAAACCAGTCCCAAGCACAGAAGGGAGACCTGAAATGTAGGACGAGTATAGACACTGATGAGCCAAACATTATGACCACCTGCTTAATCGCTTTTTTGTCGGTCTTTGTAACGAAATATATCACCGATTCTGCGTATCAGTGAACCGACAGTTTGTTGGTAGGTTTGTGGAGCTATGTGGCATTAGATGTCTATGCACTGGTCATGCAATTCACATAAATAACGGGCCGCTGATTTACGCACGCAGTAATGGTGCCAGATAGCGATCCAGATCGATTCCATGAGATTTACGCCGAAAAATCAACATGAGTTCATTTTAACGCTCCTCAAACAACTGTAGCGCGGTTCTGACTCCGAGACACCGACAATTATGCTGCTGAAAGATGACATCGCCGTCGGGGAAGACCTCAAGCATGAAGGGATACAGGTAGTTCGCATCTGTCAGCGTGTCTTCGGTTACTACCACAAGTGCCATTAAAGCGCAGGAGAATGTCTACTGTAGCATAATACTGCTTCCACCATCCTGAATCCGTGGCGTTCTGCACGTTTCGAGACGCCTTTCACATTGATGACGGTGTTTGTGGAGACGATCGTCGACCTAGTGTAGCAAAAACTTCATTCACACCAAGAGCCGACACGTTTCCTTGGATCGGCAGTCGAATCCCGATGGTCCCGTGCCCACCGCAATCGTAATTGACGATTTCGTTGGGTCAACACGTGAACAGGTAGGGGTGGTCTGCTACGGAGCTCCATGTTCGACAGTGTACGATGAATGGTGTGCATCGAATCACTAGTGCGTGGACCAGCATTGAGCTCTTTCCGTAGAGATGCCAAAGATCACCATCTATCCTACTTTACAGATCAAACAAGCCCCCGAACCCCACGTTCTGTGAAGAGTCAGGGACGTCGAGCAATTTAGTTCGTAGTGGTAGTTTCATTGTCCTTCTACCTCTTTCCGGAGACGCTCACGACAGTAGCAAGTGAACATTCGACCAGATTCGCCATTGTCGAGATCCTCGTTCTCAGGCTCTGCGTCATTATAATCTGTCCTTTGTCAAAGTCGTTTATCTCAATGGATTTCCACATTTGCAACTCACATCTTCCCTAGGGTGATCCCCCATCTATGTCTGCTTGTCTTGCATACTTTTGTTACCGCATCAAGTGCCCACACCGTTACCAGGCGACATCCAGCGTTGCGGTGGGCAGTGGTCATAATATTTTGGCTTATCAGTGTAGAGGGTTCATACAATGGAGCTTTGTTTGAGGGAAGTGTTGCATAAATGGAAGAGGACGTAGATGAAGTTCGAAACTGTGTAAAGAATTTTACAGAGCACTTAAAGACCTAAAACTCGTCCATCTGGTGTGCAAATGCATGAAAGAAGAGAAATACCCTCAAACTTGAAAAACAATGTATTAATTCCAATTCCAAAGAAAGCTGCTGCTGATAGGAGTGAATATTACCGACCTATCAGTTCAATACGTCATGGCAGCAACATACTAACTCGAATCTTTTACAGATGATCTGAAAAACTCGTAGAAGCAGATACGGACGGGGGATCACCCTAGCGAAGATACGGGCAGCAGATGTGAAAACCCACTGAGGTAAGCGACTTTGACAAAGGGCAAATTATTATTACGCAGAGCCTGTGAACGAGTACCTTGGAAAGCGCGAAGGTGATCGGACATTCACGTACCACTGTCGTGAGCATTTACGGAAAGAGGCAGAAAGACAGTGAAACAACCATTAGGTGGTAAATTGATCGATGTCCATGTCTCTTCGTAGAACGTGGGGTTCTGAGGCTTATCTGCTCCTTAAAGTAGGATAGATGGTGATCTGTGGTATCTCTACCGAAAGAGCACAATGCTGGTGCACGCACAACTGTTTCGGAGCACACCGTTCATAGCATATTGTTAAACATGGAGCTCCCAGTAGACCACCTTTACGTGTTCACATGTTGACCCAATGACATTGTCAGTCCCGATTGCAGAGGTCAGGGGGCCAGCGCGTTTCGACCGTCGATCAATGGAAACGTGTCGGCTCGTCGGGTGAATCAAATTTTTGCTGCACTAGGTCCCTAGCCGTCTCCCCAAACTCCGTCACTGGGGTGAACGGCGGCTCGAAACGTGCAGAGCGCCACGGACGCAGGCTGGTGAGAGCAGTATTATGCCATGGCAGACCTTCTCCTGTGATAGTAATCGAAGACACTCTGACAGCTGCGAACCACCTGTATCTCTTCATGCTAGATGTCTTCCCGACGGCGATGTCTCCTTTCGGCAGTATAGCTCTCCATGTCTTGGAGCCAGAATCCTGCTACACTGGGTTGAGGAGCATAATAGTGAACTCTCGTTGATGTCTCGGCGACAAAATGTGCCTGATATAAATCCTATGGAACCCATCTGAGTAGTTATCTGGCGCCATCATCGCGTACGCTAATCAGCGGCACGTTAATTACGTGAATTACATGACCAGTACGTAGACATCTATTGCGACATGCCTCCACAAAGCTATCAACAAACTCTCTGGTCCCGATACTTAGAATCAGTGATGGATTTCGTTCCAAGGACGGACAAACAAGCTATTATGCAGGTAGTCATGCTGTTTTGATTCATCACCATACAGGTTCTATATAAGATAGATAAACCTGTAACCAATATTATGAACATCGAAGAGGGTGTAAATGAAGATGAGGTGGGAGATATGACACTACGAGAAGAATTTGACAGAGCCCTGAAAGATATAGGAGAGCACCTGGAGTATACGGCATTCCGTCAGAACTACTAATTGCCTGGGAGAGCCAGCCATGACAAAACACTTCCAGCTAGCGTGCAAGATGTATGAGACAGGCGAAATATCATCAGACTTCAAGAAGAATGTAATAATTCTAATTCTGAAGAAAGCAGTTGCTGACACGTGAGAAAATTACTGAACTACCAGTTTAATAAGTCATGGTTGCAAAATACTAAAATTAATTCCTTATAGAAGGATGAAAAAACTGGTAGAAGCCGACATCGGGGAAGATCAGTTTGGATTTCGGAGAAATGTAGGAACACGAGAGGCAATACTGACCCTACGAATTACCTTACAAGATAAGTTAAGGAAAGACAAACCTACGTTTATAGTATTTGTAAAGTGAGAGAAAACTTTTGACAGTGTTGACTGGAACACTCTCTTTAAAATTCTGGATGTTGCAGGGCTAAAATACAGGGAGCGAAAAGCTTTTTACAACTTGTATAGAAGCCAGATGGCAGTCATGAGAGAAAAGGGGCATGAAATGGAAGCAGTGGTTGAGAAGTGAGAGAGACAGGATTGTAGCCTACCCCTGCTGTTATTCAATCTGTACATTGAGCAAGTATTAAAGGAAACCAAAGAAAAAATTGAAGTAGGAATGAAATTTCAGGAATAAGAAATACAAACGTTAAGGTTTGCTGATGACATCGTAAGACTTGGAAGAGCAGTTGAACGGAATGGACAGTGTCTTGAAGAGAGGGTGTAAGATGAACTTCAATAGAAGTAAGACAAGGATAATGGAACGTAGGCGAATACGATCAGGTGGTTCTGAGGGAAATAGATCAGGAAACGAGACACTTAAAGCAATGACAAGAAAAGAAGAGAAATTTGCTAGAATTGAATTTAGACTTGAGTGTTAGGAAGTCTTTTGTGAAGGTAGTGTAGCCATGTGTGGAAGTGAAACATGCACGATAAACAATTTAGACAAAAAGAAAATACAAGCTTCAAAACAATGTTCAAGTGTGTGTGAAATCTTATGGGACTTAACTGCTAAGGTCATCAGTCCCTAAGCTTACACACCACTTAATCTAAATTATCCTAAGGACAAACACATACACCCATGCCCGAGGGAGGACTCGAACCTCCGCCGGGACCAGCCACACAGTCCATGAAATACAAGCTTCAGGAAGGTCGTGATACAGGAAGGATTCTGAAGATTGAATGGGTGGATCACGTAGCATTGGGAAGAGACGAAATTTGTCGGACAGCTCGACTAAAAGTGGGGATCGGTTGATAGGATACATTCTGAGACATCAAAGAATCACCAATTTAGTGTTGGAGGGAAGCGTGGGGAGTAAAAATTGTAGGAGGAGACAAAGAGATGAACACAGTAAGCGGGTTCAGAAGGATTTAGTTTTTGTAGTTATTCGGACACTGAGAGGTTTGCTCAGCACACAGTAGCAGGGAGAGCTGCATCAGAACAAGTCTTTGGACTAAAGACCATAACAACAACACAGGGCATTGTGGTATATAAAGGCTGTGTAGATCTTCATTTTCGCAGCATGTGATATGGCTTTCGACTTGAACGTATCTATGATGCCATGTATAAATCTGGAGCCAGCAGAAATTCTTTCATTTAAATCTACGGGTATGTGATGATAACAATTGTACCAGCTTTCCAGGTACATGAACTGTTCAGTAGACTTTATCTTTTCTCTGTCGACTATGAAGTGCTACTCTTGTGCATATTTAGTTCTGCCTACTTGTATAGTTTATTGATGAGTTGTCCTGCTTTGCTTGCTGCTGTGGCGACCATTCTTTACATCTCTCCAAGATCTCGTCCACTCTCGCTGTCATGTCGTCTGCATAAGCACTACCTGAAAATTGCCACCTTCCACTGTAACCCATTACACTCTTCAACTTTGGTCTCTCTTATGACTTTCTCCGGAGTGAGATTAGACAGCACGTCTCAAAGCGCGTAATCCAGTTCTAATGGGGCGAGGTTGTGAGAATGCTCCTCCAGTTCTTACTATCGCTCTTGATTCTTGTACGTTACTTAGAATTTATTTTACAATAAGTTTCCTTTAATTTACTTCTATTGTCCCAAACTTTTTGTTAACAGATTACCGGTTTCGGTCTATAATGACCATCATCAGATCAGTTTTATAGAAACAAAGGTACTTCTATGGTCACAAACTTTTTGTTAACGGATTACCGGTTTCTGTCTATAATGACCATCATCAGATCTGTTTTATAAAAACAAAGTCTTAATGTACTGCAGCCATAGTGGCATTGTCAAATGTTAGATGTAGATGCTTGCTCCAGCTACCGCTTTCTATTTTAAATTTCGTATAATTACAGAGTTTTTTGCACCAATCCCAAGTTACTCTGAGAGTAGCTACTGACAACATGACTCGCGCATATGATGTTATTTATATATATTTGATGATGCTGGTGCTGATTCTGCATCTAACATTTGACGATGACACTATGGCTGCAGTACATTAAGACTTTGTTTTTATAAAACCGATCTGATGATGGTCATTATAGACAGAAACCGGTAATCTGTTAACAAAAAGTTTGAGACCATAGAAGTAAATTAAAGGAAACTTATTCTACATACGGGTCACTGTTTTATTCGCGACAATGTCGAAACTTGTGAATTTATTTTACGTCATCTGTGTACAAAACTCTCAGAGTAACTTGGGATTGGTCCCAAAAACTCTGTAATTATACGAAACTGAAAATAGAAAGCGGTAGCTGGAGCAAGCCATAGCTATAATTTCGAGAAATGTGTATTTAAACGTAAAAAAATAAAACCAATTGTATATCAAATTACGCAGTGTTTATCTACGCTGTTTAAAATCGTTCTTTGCAGCTGCTAGATATACATGTTAAATTTCCACGTGCATTTCGTTTTATTCGTTTAAAATGTAGTCAGTGGTTTATAATGGAATGTAGTACAATTTTGATTTGCTTCTGCATTTAGAAGCAGCTCATTTGAAATGATAATGAAATTTGATTTTTGATCTAGTAGAAAATCATTGTTATAAATACGCTTGAATGTAGACCGGTGAAAATGTTTTAACTGAATAAAACGAAACGCTTATGATAAAGGAAGTGTTCATATTTTAATAGTTGCAAAGACAGATTATAAATGCCTTGCGTAATTGTAAGGCAATTATGGACACTACGGCTACATAAATAAAGAACTAGAGTAAAATTACTCTGTAACATAATGTGCAAGGAAACGGCGGTAACCTCGTACGGATTTCATTAATTCGGGCGAGCTAATGTACATTGCCCTTACTCTGCATCGGAGCTATTTACGCAAGCTGCAGGGAGGAAGAATTGGTATCGATTGACTTTACGAGATGAGCATTGTGTCGAAGCGGAAGGGGAAGCGACCTTGTCCGCGGCGTGCGCGAAGCTGACGACGGCGTCGTCGAGGCGGAACACCTGCAGCGGGCAGAGCGAGGCGACGAGCGCCGGCACCCGCGCGCGCACCGCCAGCCCCAGCACCGCCGCCTGGCGCCGCGACACGCGCCGCACCACGCCGCCCAGCCCGTACCTGCAACACGCACACCACAATACACCAGCTGTAGAGCTCTTTTTTTGTCAACCAATGGAAACAACAACGTTTAGCTACACCTGCCAGCTACACCTGCACCGACTTAGATACAACGCCGGAAAAAATACATTGTTTTAGAGGTTTCCAGTTCACTCAATATTTTTTGTTCCAACACTGCATATGGCTTACCTGAAATGGTTACATTTACGGATCAACAGAGCAAAAGGTTTTGAAATACAAGGTATCGACCCATATTAGTACACTACTGGCCATTAAAATTGCTACACCACGACGATGACGTGCTGCAGACGCGAAATTTAACTGACAGGAAGAAGATGCTGTGATATGCAAATGATTAGCTTTTCAGAACATTCACACAAGGTTGACGCTGGTCTCAACACCTACAACGTGCTGACATGAGGAAAGTTTCCATCCGATTTCTCATACACAAACAGTAGTTGACCGGCGTTGCCTGGTGAAACGTTGTTGTGATGCCTCGTGTAAGAAGGAGAAATGTGTACCATCACGTTTACGACTTTGATAAAGGTCGGATTGTAGCCTATTGCGATTGCGGTTTATCGTATCGCGACATTGCTGCTCGCGTTGGTCGAGATCCAATGACTGTAGCAGAATATGGAATCCGTGGGTTCAGGAGGGCAATACGGAACGCCGTGCTGGATCCCAAAGGCCTCGTATCACTATCAGTCGAGATGACAGGCATATTATCCGCATGGCTGTAACGGATCGTGCAGCCACGTCTCGATCCCTGAGTCAACAGATGGGGACGTTTGCAAGACAACAACAATCTGCACGAACAGTAAGACGACGTTTGCAGCAGCATGGACTATCAGCTCGGAGACCATGGCTGCGGCTACCCTTGACGCTGCATCACAGACAGGAGCGCCTGCGATGGTGTACTCAACGACGAACCTGGGTGCAAGAATGGCAAAACGTCATTTTTTCGGATGAATACAGATTATGTTTGCAGCATCATGATGGTCGCATCCGTGTTTGGCGACATCGCGGTGAACGCACATTGGAAGCGTGTATTCGTCATCGCCGTACTGGCGTATCACCCGGCGTGATGGTATGGGGTGCCATTGGTTACACGTCTCGGTCACCTCTTGTTCGCATTGACGGCACTTTGAACAGTGGACGTTACATTTCAGATGTGTTACGACCCGTGGCTCTACCCTTCATTCGATCCCTGCGAAACCCTACATTTCAGCAGAATAATGCACGACCGCAGGTTGCAAGTCCTGTACGGGCCTTACTGGATACAGAAAATGTTCGACTGCTAGCTGGCCAGCACATTCTCCAGATCACTCACCAATTGAAAACGTCTGGTCAATGGTGGCCGAGCAACCGGCTCGTCACAATACGCCAGTCACTACTCTCGACGAACTGTGGTATCGTATTGAAGCTGCATGGGCAGCTGTGCCTCTACACGCCATCCAAGCTCTGTTTGACTCAATGCCCAGGCGTATCAAGGCCGTTATTACGGCCAGAGGTGGTTGTTCTGGGTTCTGATGTCTCAGGATCTATGCACCCAAATTGCGTGAAAATGTAATCACATGTCAGTTCGAGTATAATTTAATTGTCCAATGAATACCCGTTTATCATCTGCATTCCTTCTTGGTGTAGCAATTATAATGGCCAGTAGTGTGTGTTGTTTAACGTACACGGACGGCAATGCAGGCGATGACTCTGGCATCCAGTCGATCGTACAGATGGCGAATACTGTCCTGGGATACGTTATGCCACGCCTTCACGACCTGTTCACGCGCCACGAGCAGAAAGGTGGCTGAGCGACAGTACTGCATGCCGCCGATCAGCCGCCTTCCTGCATGTGACGCGGTTCTGCTACCCCCTTCGTTTTAAATAAGGACTACCGCTTTTAGCGCGCTATTTGTTTACAACGTGACGTGACTGATGGGGAGTGGCTCTAAGGCATTTACCTTTCGGCGATGACCAAGTAAAATGAATCTTTATCTGAGGATACATCTTCTAATGGTGCCAAACCGGTAGTGGCTTTTAATAAAAAGTGTTCTACAGCCAATTCGGATTATTTCTTTCCAAACATCTGCGCAAAGCTTCACCGGATTTTTACTGCAATTTTAATTTCTTGACTGATCGGAGGTTGAAAAAATATAAGCCCATTATACACCTTATTTAGAAATACTACTTGACACTGAACACACATACATTGCATCAGCATAATTTAATATTAAAAAACATACTGCGTTAAGAAAAAAGGATTAAAATGTCTTGATGCTAAATCTAATCGAGAAAATTACGAGTAATATGAAATAAAGAAAAAGTGAAAAAATTATAAAAGAGAGCAAGCGAGACAGACGACAGGTAATAATGACGTCAAAAACATTACACTGATAGGAAAGACAAAAACGGTAAAGCAGGAATACCTAGAGAAAAAAACGCAAACCTACAAAAGCATGCTTAGTAGTGAAAAGTATGTACGCTGTCTATTCGAAAATTAAGGAAAACTTTGAGGAAAAGACAAACAGCTATATGATTATGAATAGCTCAAATGGATAGCCAGAAACAAGGAAAAAATGGAACGGCAGAAAGGTAGAAGGAATATATAGGGTGCTTGGTTTCACTTCAGACAAGCATTTGTCTCGAAACAGTGCATCGTAAGAAAAAATGTTCTGGGCGGAAAGTGAATATAAGAAAAGAGGACATCTGTCTGTGCTACAACTGGCCACCACTTAACCACACCTCCTGCGTGTCCGGGGTCAACTTTTTATTTTCAAATAGGACTCTTCCGTCCCCCTTTTTATTGAATATTCGGATTCTACGCCAAAAAATGCGTAATGTTTACTCAAACTATTGTTTCCCATTCGCGGTAGATGGCGCTGTATCAAGTGCGCATGTTTTTGCAATTAAGAACTGTACCGTGCAACTTCAAGCACTCAAATTAAACTCGGAAAATGGGTACAGAGTGACATTCATTAAAACGTTTATATTAAATTTATCTAAAACGATGCAAACACTCATAACAAAACCTTGATATAAGTCCCATAGTGCTTGATAGGAAACATAACACGATCTGGTTAGGGAGCAGGAACGGTTTATTGGCAACAAGTCGTTACAGAAAGACATTAAAGTTGATGATGCTTCAACTCCACCTAAATCCGAAAACAACATCACACGGGTTCCCTAACACTTATAATCAGGCACATAAGTTATCCCACATTTCACAGCCATGATATTTCCGTAATACTAACAGAATATGAACGGCTCCAAACCGGTCCCATAGGATTTGGGAAGGATGGGGAAGAAAGTCGGCCTTACCCTTTCATAGGAACCATTCCGGCCTTTTCCAGAAGTGATTTGGGAAAATCACGGAAAACCCAAATCAGGATGCCCGGACGCGGGTTTGAACCGTCGGCCCCCCGAATGTGAGTCCAGTGGGCTAACCACTGCACCACCACGCTCGGTACTTGGGTGCTGCAAATGTGATCGTACAGTAGAAATAACATGGTTAGACATTGACATTCCTGACAAGTAAGCTATTTATAAATTAGTTTTCTGTTCCCTACAGTGTCGATTGTGGTGAGTCCCGAAACTATCGACATGCTTGATTTTTGTGAACAGCCTCTAACCCCTTCGTGAGGATTATTCGTTGTGTGTTGTTTCCGTTCAACGTCGTAACACTCGTGTTGGCCGGTACGCGACTGCTGGCGGAATGCAAAGCACAACCATTGTAATCAGGTAAAAATGTCCATGAAGTGATCCAAACTGTTCAGAGGCAAGGAGACTCTCGGATCAAGCATCACAATGGGGACAGAAAACTATTACATCCACGTCGTTGTTCCTAGATCACGCTAAACGTGGGTGGTAACCATACATTGAAACAGCTAACCAAATTCTACTGTACAATCAAATCTGCAACACCAAAGTAAATTTCGAAAATAAATATGAACCATTAGAGTACAAAGGTTTACATTTACATCGTAAATGAAATGTAGAATGAAACGCGAAGGTTCTGAATTGCAAAAACACACACACACCTGATATTTATCACTTAAAGCGCCATTTGCCACGAATGAGAAACAATGGTTTGCATAAACCGTACGTACTTTTTGGCGTTGTCACAGAATATGCAGTATAAATGGAGAATTCCTATTTGAAAATACAAAGCTGACCTCGTCCATGCAGGAGGTGTGGTTAGAAAGTGGCCGTCTGTAGCACAGACAGACGTCAACTTCACTAATATTAACTTATCGCCCAGAACATTTTTTTTCGTACGATACGTCGTTTTCGAGATATTTAATTGTCTCAAGGTAAAACAAACATCCTGTGTAGAAGGGCTACACAAATAAGTTGAAGACAATGTTACCGAAACAGAAGAGGTAGTAAATGGAAATACTGTGGGAAGAATTTGACAGAGCACTGAAACACATAAGTTGAAACAAAGGACATGGAGTAGAAAACATTCTATCAGAATTATTGAACACCTCGGGAGAACATATCGTAGCAAAATTATTGTGACAGATGGGAAACAATTTCACTCTTACAGAAGAACGTAATAATTCCAGTTCCAAGGAAGGTAGGTTCTGACGATGTTTTTATTACACAACCATTAAATAAATACGTCGCGGTTGCTAAATAATGAGATTAATTAGTTATACATGAACTTAAAAGCAGGAAAAGACGATCTCAGAGAAGATCAGTTTGGATTGTCTAACAAGATAGAATGAAGAAAGGAAAACTTAAGTTTCTTATAGCATTCGTAGATTTAGTGGAAGTTTTGACAGTATTGACTGGAATACTGTCTTTGCAATACTGGTGGTGGTGGTCGTAGTGGGCGAGGAGGGGGGCGGGGGTTTAAATACACGAGTGGAAATAAACGTACTATAATTTGTGTAGAAGCTTGACTGCAGTTCTAATAGTCGGAGGACATGAAAGGGAAGCATTAAGTGAGACGCTAGTGAGACAGTTAGTAGCCTATCCCATTTGTTATTCAGTCTGCACAATGTGTAACCAGAAATGAAATACTTGGAGCAATTTGTAAAAGGATTTAAATGTCGAGATGACGAAATAAATAAAAACGTGGAAATTTGCGAATGACTTCGTAATTCTGTCAGAGACGGCACAGTACATGGAAGGTGCAGTGAACGGAATGAACAGTACCTTGAAAAGAGGTTATAAGGTGAATATAAATAAAAATTGAAAAAATGGTAATTTATTGTAGTCAAATTAAATCAAGCGATGCTGAGGAAATTGGATTAGGAAATGAGTCACTTAAAGTAGTAGCTGAGTTTTGTTGCTTCAGCATCGAAATAACTGACCATTACCACGGTAGAGGCTCTGTAATGGTGTGGGGTGTGTGCAGTTGGAGTGATATGGGACCCCTGATACCTCTATATACGACTCTGACAGGAGAAACTTACGTAAGCATTTGTCTGGTCACCTGCATCCATTCATGGCTATTGTGCATTCCGATAGACTTGGACAATTCCAGCTGGACAATGCGACACCCTACACGTCCAGAATTTCTACAGAGTGTCTCTAGAAACACTCCGCTGAGTTTAAACACTTCCGCTGGCCACCAAACTCCCCAGACATGAACGTTATTGAGCATATCTGGGATGTCTTGCAACGTGCTGCTCAGAAGAGATTTCCACCCCGTCGTACTCTTACGTATTTATGGAAAGCCCTGAAGGATTCATGGTGTCAGTTCCTTCCAGCATTACTTTAGACATTAGTCGAGTTCATGCTACGTCGTGTTGCGGTACTTCCGCGTGCTCGCGGGGACCTACACGATATTACGCAGGTGTACCAGTTTCTATGGCTTTTCAGTGTATCAAGCGTTGAAAGCAAAATATCGATTTACCTCAAATTTTTAAACTATAATGTAATAAGCATTCAGGTGGATATAGGGTACATATTGCTTTCAACAACAATTTACAGATTCTCTGTTAAAACTGAGTGCGGAAAACAAAATGCTGTGCTGTTAAAATGTGCAGTCTCGTTTTCTATCTCACAGTAGTTTTAACTATGACAGCAGAGAATTTAAATAGTTTCTCACGTACATATTTCTCCTAGTTATATAAAATTTTAAACTTGAATTATATACACAATAATGTGTTGTTTTGTTTTCTTACCCGCAGTTGGTTTTAACAGAAAAAGGAAAGTTGCTTTCATGGTGATTCGATTTATGCCTGAAATACTATTACGGAAATTTACCCGTTCAAAAGTTTGTAATCCTACGTATTCGCAGATTAGACTATATAAAATACTATCTTTGAGACTACTATAGTTACACATCCTGTTGTTTGAGAGGTCTCTCTCATAACTCATACATCAATGGTCCCAGTCGATTTACCATCCATTTTAAGAGGTTTTAATTTCCATCCAAGGATTCGTTAGTAATAACAATGAACAAAGCTCAATGCAGTGAGAAGGACGAGGAGACGGACAGAGAGGGGAGAGAGGAAACGAGCATAGGGAGGGTGAAGGAAGAGATGTTCAGAGAGATGGGGAAAGCTGGTGGATAGAGAGAAAGGGAAAACGAGGTTAGTAAGTATTTCCAGTTCCCACATGTATTTAACAAATTGCGAAGCATTGTCGAGTTCGCAAATGTGTCATATAATTAATGCCAGAGCTGATACTGCAATACCTGATTTTTAGAAAAAGTAATTTCAGAATATAAGATTAATCATTTGTTGGAAATGTTGCCCTTTTATCTTGTGGTAGAAGGAAACTCAAAATATATTTCTCTAAGTTGAAGAAAATGTTATTTATTACAATCGATCCACCATTCTGTTGTGGACTTTTTTATTGGTTATAATTTGGACTCATTAAAGCTTATTGTTACATCGAAATAATTTCAATCTTGAGTTATTGGAGATATAGGCATCAGGAGTCTCGGCTTTTGAAACCGTCGCGTTACTTACTGCCCATCCATGTACGACACGTAGATTGGATCATTCTACGCTAAATCAGTCTGTCAGGATGTGTTAAATGTTACTATAAAAGGAAAGAACCCTCCGACTTGCAAAAGATCTTAAGAATAAATGGTAACACATTTTGAGACAGACGTTTCTTTGTTCAGGTCTTCGGTGGGAATAAAAACATGTAATCCTCGGCAGTGGCTTATATTCTCGTTAAAATAAGGAGCGTATGAAAACACCACATGACACGACGTATCCGTGGAGGAAACCGCAATGTGTAACCTGACGTTAACTGATTACAATACGGTAAGCTGGCATGACTTCTACAGACAAAGAGTAGAATAAAAATAATGCACGAGTCGAACATCAGTGCAGCAGCAAAAACATCAAACATCGTGCAGTGCAAATGAGATAATACCACGTCTGGAAATGTGAACATCGGTAAATTTTAATGGAGCAAATTGAAGGATGTGTGTCGCCGAGCAGCGGCGTACGCACTCTTTGGAGCGTAGAGCAGTGAAGAGCTGCGGGGTGTGGAGCGTGCGGTCGCCCAGGTGCCACAGCGCCTCGCCGTCGACGTCGGCGTCAGCGTCGGCGAGCAGGGCGTCCAGGTGGTGCGGCAGCGCGTAGCAGGCGCCCCCCAGGGCAGCCAGCGCCGCGGGCAGCGAGCGCAGCCACACGCACAGCCCGCGACCCGACAGCGACCGCAGCTCCGCGCCTGCCACACCATCCTCCCTCAACATCTGTCCTGTGAGGCATTACCCATGTTAGCCGCGATTCTACTTTCGTCTAGTATCAAACCAAACCGCCCTGGATTCTCACGCATAGCACTAAGTATCTACAACTAGACTACTTGTCTGATCTAGCGGTAATACATTGTGCACAAAACTTTTGTTTGTGAGTCAGTCTCTCTAATAGTGAAAACCATATCAAAATAGTTACAGTAGTTTCTGAGATTACGGACAGAAAATCGTATTAAATTCGAACAGTACTTTTTAAGATAAGCTTTCAGATATAGATAGAAATGCGCAACTGGGTCTTTAATCATTCGTCATAGTTCAGCTAATTTGAACGAAACATTTATGGTATAAACCTTCATCGTAAATTACTCGGTGTATTTGTGAAAACAACATCAAAATCACGACTGTAGTTCATGATGATTGTCTTGATATACAGACAGAAAAACACGGCGATGGATCTCAATTGAGTTGTATGTACAGATTTCTACTTTGGCTTAACTGAATACTGGGTTATACGAGAGGCAATTCAAAAGTAACACGAACTTGATGAACAAACTATATCTCATAGATTACCACATGTGTGCACAATAACAGTTCCTATCCCATGTGTAGGCTTTATTAGCTGGCTGGACAAAAAAAAAAAAGTGTTAATCTTTTTTATAACACAAACAGAACGAGTATATGTGTCATCGAAGATGGCGAAAGAAACGGGGAAAAAAGTAAGTAGTAAAACCTGCCGTCAGCAAGTAGTCTGACGTCTCAGACTGTGCCATTTCACCCCTAATAACCTCGTCAGATTGTCCAAAGGGGCCGACGAGCTTATACCCCTCTACGACGATGTACACATTCTCTCCCACCAAGAAGCACGGTGGAAAGTGTGTGTTGAACGCACGTATCACGTGTGAACAGTTTACCAACCACATTCGCCTTCAAAAATCAGATAACCGCATAGTTTTTCTTATCTATCTATGACCCTTAGGATAGCCAGCCATGACAAAACTATTGGGTTTGATGCGGATGTTATTTGAAACAGGTGAAATACCCTCATCTGAAGAGTATAACAAATTCCATTAGAAAGAAGGCAGGCGCTGGAAAAGCTAGCCAAAACTATTGCACTTGATACGGATGTTATATGAAACAGGCGAAATACCCTCATCTACATCTACATCTACATTGATACTCCGCAAGCCACCCAACGGTGTGTGGCGGAGGGCACTTTACGTGCCACTGTCATTACCTCCCTTTCCTGTTCCAGTCGCGTATGGTTCGCGGGAAGAACGACTGTCTGAAAGCCTCCGTGCGCGCTCTAATCTCTCTAATTTTACATTCGTGATCTCCTCGGGAGGTATAACTAGGGGGAAGCAATATATTCGATACCTCATCCAGAAACGCACCCTCTCGAAACCTGGCGAGCAAGCTACACCGCGATGCAGAGCGCCTCTCTTGCAGAGTCTGCCACTTGAGTTTATTAAACATCTCCGTAACGCTATCACGGTTACCAAATGACCCGGTGACGAAACGCGCCGCTCTTCTTTGGATCTTTTCTATCTCCTCCGTCAACCCGACCTGGTACGGATCCCACACTGATGAGCAATACTCAAGTATAGGTCGAACGAGTGTTTTGTAAGCCACCTCCTTTGTTGATTGACTACATTTTCTAAGCACTCTCCCAATGAATCTCAACCTGGTACCCGCCTTACCAACAATTAATTTTATATGATCATTCCACTTCAAATCGTTCCGTACGCATACTCCCAGATATTTTACAGAAGTAACTGCTACCAGTGTTTGTTCCGCTATCATATAATCATACAATAAAGGATCCTTCTTTCTATGTATTCGCAATACATTACATTTGTCTATGTTAAGGGTTAGTTGCCACTCCCTGCACCAAGTGCCTATCCGCTGCAGATCTTCCTGTATTTCGCTACAATTTTCTAATGCAGCAACTTCTCTGTATACTACAGCATCATCCGCGAAAAGCCGCATGGAACTTCCGACACTATCTACTAAGTCATTTATATATATTGTGAAAAGCAATGGTCCCATAACACTCCCCTGTGGCACGCCAGAGGTTACTTTAACGTCTGTAGACGTCTCTCCATTGATAACAACATGCTGTGTTCTGTTTGCTAAAAACTCTTCAATCCAGCCACACAGCTGGTCTGATATTCCGTAGGCTCTTACTTTGTTTATCAGGCGACAGTGCGGAACTGTATCGAACGCCTTCCGGAAGTCAAGAAAAATAGCATCTACCTGGGAGCCTGTATCTAATATTTTCTGGGTCTCATGAACAAATAAGGCGAGTTGGGTCTCACACGATCGCTGTTTCCGGAATCCATGTTGATTCCTACATAGTAGATTCTGGGTTTCCAGAAATGACATGATACGCGAGCAAAAAACATGTTCTAAAATTCTACAAGAGATCGACGTAAGAGATATAGGTCTATAGTTTTGCGCATCTGCTCGACGACCCTTCTTGAAGACTGGGACTATCTGTGCTCTTTTCCAATCATTTGGAACCCTCCGTTCCTCTAGAGACTTGCGGTACACGGCTGTTAGAAGGGGGGCAAGTTCTTTCGCGTACTCTGTGTAGAATCGAATTGGTATCCCGTCAGGTCCAGTGGACTTTCCTCTATTGAGTGATTCCAGTTGCTTTTCTATTCCTTGGACACTTATTTCGATGTCAGCCATTTTTTCGTTTGTGCGAGGATTTAGAGAAGGAACTGCAGTGCGGTCTTCCTCTGTGAAACAGCTTTGGAAAAAGGTGTTTAGTATTTCAGCTTTACGCGTGTCATCCTCTGTTTCAATGCCATCATCATCCCGTAGTGTCTGGATATGCTGTTTCGAGCCACTTACTGATTTAACGTAAGACCAGAACTTCCTAGGATTTTCTGTCATCTGAAGAGTATAACAAATTCCATTACAAAGAAGGCAGGTGCTGAAAAAGCTAGTAGAGAATAGAGTGTGACGTAGAGAATTATTAGTCGGGATTCTGTAGAAATGTAAGAGCACGAGAGGCAATATTCATCCTACGAATTACCTTCTGAAATGGTCAAAGAAAGGCAAACCTACATTTATAGCATTTGTAGATTTAGATAAAAGTTTTGACGGTATTCAGTGGAACCCACTCTTCGAAATTCTGAAACTAGAGGGTACAAAATATAGGGAGCGAACCTCTAGAGAATCAGACTGCAGTTTTAAGAGTCGAAGAGGCTGAAAGCGAAGTCATAGTTGAAAAGAGAATATAATTTATTGAAATGTGTTGCTATACGGGAAAGCTGAAGGGAAGGCAGGGAACAGAGGAGCGGTGGAAGTGGCTTGTAGACGTACCTATGTTTCCTTGTTTGTGTGTGTGTGTGTGTGTGTGTGTATGTGTGTGTGTGTGTTTGTCTGTACTATTGCTATTGAGATGTGTACGTCTTTCTTTGCAGATGATGGCGAAATTACAGTTGAGAGCAAATTGCTCGGTTGTTGCCTCTCTACGAGCGTTGAAGAAGCGGCGACTCGTTCTGCAGGACCCGCCCATCATTTTGGAGGACAATGCTCGGATGCATATGGCACCAGCTGTGACTGATTTGTTCGCTTGATTAGGCTCGTAAATGCTATCCACGTACCACAGTCCCCGGAATTAAGTCCCAGTGACTTCAGCTTGATTTCTAAACTGAAGGAAGTACTTCACAGCATTCTCCTCAGAACTCTTACTATGACTTTTATGGAGTTCAAAAAATGACTATCAAGGAAGCAACGTTGTCTCCAGAAGCACTGGTCATCTAAAACCCAGCACATCATGATATCTAGAAGGTTTCAGATAGCTGATTACGACTTCCAGAAACTCTTCGATGCAATTCCACACCGTTGCCTAGGAAACAAAACATGTGCATACGGAATGTTGGGGCTGCACAGTCCCTTGAAAACATATCTCAGAACATCCCACTTGATGGACAGGCATCGACTGTAGTGCTGTTGTGAAGATAGTATCTGGCATTTCTATGCAGTGAGATGGGACAGCTACTCCGAGATAGGGCAGCTGCTCCTTGCGATATACAATGTGTGTCTCGAAAGTATTGAGATATGTATATATATATTTCCGCGCCGCGACAGATCGAACCAATTTTGTGGCATTGGAGTTAGGTTCGGGGGGGGGGGGGGGGGGGGAGAGGGGGATGGGACTCTCATATTTGTAGCGCACCGTATCTCAGTCTGCTCCGAGTATCGGAGTCAGTCAGGATCACTGATTTAGTGCACCCCTGTTTTGAGACCACGTCAAAGCGGATGCTTTCGAACAATTCTGGACGATTAAGTTCTGAACGAAACTCGACTAGAAACTGTAGAAAATCATGAAATGCTTCAACAAGCCTATGGAGAGTCTGCTCTTTCGTATGTGCAGTCGTATGTTACGGAGTGGATGAAGATGTTTGAGGCGGGCCAGGAAGTGTTGCACGATGATTCCCGCTCAGAACGCGCCATCAACAAGCTAAGCCGATGAAAATGTGACTCGTGTGCGAGGGCTGTAGAGAGGTGATCATTGAATGAGTATTCGGCTGTTAGCTTACATTCTAAACATTCTGAAAACCGTTGCTCAAAAATGGCTCTGAGCACTATGGGACTTAACATCTGTGGTCATCAGTCCCCTAGAACTCAGAACTACTTAAACCTAACTAACCTAAGGACATCACACACATCCATGCCCGAGGCAGGATTCGAACCTGCGACCGTAGCAGTCCCTCGGTTCCAGACTGAGCGCCTAGAACCGCTAGACAACCGCGGCCGGCCAAACCGTTGCTCATCGGAAAGCTACGAAAGAAATGAACATGTTAAAGGTGTGCCATAAGCTGGGCGCCAGATTTTTGCTCGACGATTAGAAGGCCAGTCGAATGTTGATCGCGTGTTAAAATGAAGAAATTATTGTAAATTTAATTGAATTATTTGAACAACGATATTATCTGTGAAGAAACGAAGACATTTCAGTGTGACCGGGTGACAAAATATGAGATGCCGAATGGAGCAACCTAGCGTCCTCGATACAGAGGAAGGCAAGGACGAGCAAACCCAAATTGCATAAAAGGCTCTTTGTGTTTTTCGATTCGAAGGGTGTTCTTCACAAAGAGTTTGTACCCCAAGAATAGAGCGTTAACGCTGTCTACTACGTGGGTGTTTGGGAAAGATTGCAGAAAGTGTGAACCGTGTGCGAAAAGACATAGCTGCTGTATCATGAGAATGCGCCCAGCTACATGACTCTCTGCGTCCGCGATTTCTTGGTCGAAGGATAACGTGGCAACGCTGCTACACCCACCCTAAAGTCCACGCGTCGGTCACTTCTTTTTATTTCCCTCGGAAAGAAATCTACTCAAAGCATGCTGATTTGACAGCATGGAGACTATTCAAGTAACTGTGATAAAGAGGTTCCTGTCAAAGCCTTCTAGGGCCGTAGCGGGCATGGGAAAGTTGGTGGAAAAATTATGTACATGCTGATGGAGAGCAGTAACAACCCTTTGCACAGACATCTATAGTCAATCCAATTTTAAAAAGTATGTTTCATGGCTTTTGGAACACACGTCGCATATCAATGATCAGCCAGCCAATGCCTCTAGTCCAATGAGGTAGTTCTCAGTTGACAGAGGTGTTGTGCAGGGACCTGAAATCGCTCGAAACTTGATGTGAAATATGCAGAGATTTAAAGCTCATCTCTATCTGTCGCAGAGTTTGACTGTTGTCTCTAAACTTAAACAAATGTAATACAACACGCGAAAATGGGCGAAAAGATCTATATCGTTTCACTATGCGTTCGGCAGTCAGTCATTGGACTCAACAATTATCTGCAAGTATCTATGAGTGTATGTTGATTGTGATTTAAAGTGGAATGTCCTTCTAACCGTGGAGTAGCAAGATACGAAACTCAAATAAATACGACGAATCTTTTGTAAGGGTAACTCACGCATGAAAAAACTCGTTCTACCAGTTTTTGAGTATTGTCCGTCGGTCTGTACCCTTTGCAATGAATTAAGTGAACAAACAGAAAACATTCATAGAAGAATGAGTATATATGCTATGTCTAAGTGAAAGGCTTCCATTGTTGCAGTTTTGATGGGACGTGAGTAACTGGTTTAATATGTCGCCAGTGGAATGATCAACAGAGTGTTGTTCCTTTGTTCCTCATGTTTGTACGTGCATATGTCCGTGCACGCACGTGTGTGTGTGTGTGTGTGTGTGTGTGTGTGTGTGTGTGTGTGTGTGTGTTTGTGTGTTTTGCGTGTTATTGTTCTTGTTTTTGTTGTTTCATGGGTTACATTCCAATATTTTACATGATTACCAGATTACAGCATGGTACGAGAAATCATCAATCACATATGAGAAGCTGACTTAGAAGAAACCTGATACGCTGTAGTTTGGAGTGTTATATTAAGGGATACGTAGTAATGAGAAAATGAACTACAACTATTCTAAGTCTCAATTAACATGACGTTAGTTTCGTCATGAAACATTGCAATTATTATGCGAGCAATATTTTAAAACTGTTGTAATTACAATTTACTATTTTCTCTGTAGTTTTCGGGTGTAGGACAAGTTTTTACAAAGTTTGCCTAAAGTAAACTGACACACCACTATACGAAGTGTCACCAACCAGCGTGTATATGAAGTGACAGCTAACATAGACGGACCATAAAGTGTATGGAAAACTTTTAGTGCAGTATCGAAATGCAAATAATGTAATATATGTATAATTACCGCTTAATTTACTTGGTGACTGAAAACACTTTGCTTGGTAGTACACATCTATGGAAGAGTGTAGCAAGAGAATAAGCTCAGAGCTCGAAATTCAGGTTAGTCTGAAATAAAAGTTTATTAAATATACAGAGGTAATTGTATTATAGTGGGATGAAACGAAAGTTTTAGAGGAAGTTTTAGAAGATCGCTTTCTGTTGTTGCAGCGTTCAAGTAGATATCTGTTTGTACACCTCCTTTAATAAATGGTAGATCTAGACGTTAAAAGCTCATCATATATTGCAAATATAAATGCATACATCAAATTTAATTTAATATATTGAAACACTATGAAAACAACAAGAACTCAAGCTAGTGTCATCAGCAAATAGAAATATTCTAGAGTTACCCGTAATACTAGAGGGCATATCATTTATATAAATAAGGAACAGGAGTGGCCCTAACACTGATCCCTGGGGCACTCCCCACTTTACAGTACCCCACTCAGACCCCACATTACAGCCGTTTTCAACATTGTAAATAATGACCTTTTGCTGCCTGTTGCTAAAGTAAGAGGTGAACCAATTGTGAGCTACTCCCTGTATTCTGTAATGGTCCAACTTCTGGAGCAATATTTTGTGATAAACATAATCAAATGCCATAGTTAAATCAAAACATATGCCAAGCTTTCGAAACTTTTTGTTTAACCCATCCAGCACCTCACAGAGAAAAGAGAAGATAGCATTTTCAGTTGTTAAACTACTTCTAAGACCGAACTGTACATTTGATACTAAATTGTGTGATATAAAATGATCAATTATCCTTACATACATAGCCTTTTCAATAACTTTTGCAAACACTGATGGCATAGAAATAAGTCTAAAATTATCTACATTATCCCTTTCTCCCTTTTTATAAAGCGGCTTTACTACTGAGTAGTTTAATCGTTCAGGAAACTGACCATTCCTAAAGGAAAAATTACAAATATGGCTAAATACAGGGCTAACATGTGCAGCACAGTACTTTAATAGTCTGCTAGACACTCTATCATAGCTATGAGAGTCCTTAGTCTTCAGTGATTTAATTATTGACTCAATTTCCCTCTTGTCTGTATCACAGAGTAGTATTTCAGACATCAATCTCGGAAAGGCATTTGCCAAGAAAGTTATATCATTTCCTGTAGAAACTAAATTTTTATTAAATTCACCAGAAATGTTCTGAAAATGATTGTTAAATGCTGTACATATATCTGATCTATCAGTAACAGAAATATTTTTACTGTGAATTAACTTTACATCGTCGACCTTGTGCTGCTGACCAGACAATTCCTTCACAACTGACCAAACGGTTTTAATTTTATCCTGTGAATTAGCTATTCTATTTGCATACCACATACTCTTTGCCTTCCTGATAACATTTTAAGCATCTTACAATACTGTTTGTAACTGGCTACTGTAGCTTGATTGTGACTACTTCTAACATTTTGATATAATTCCCGCTTTGTTTTACATGATATGCTTATCCCACTAGTCAGCCATCCGGGCTGCCCATTACTGCTAGTACCCCGTTTAGAATGTTCTAATGGAAAGCAACTCTCAAAGAGCATGAGATATGTGTTAAGGAAAGCATTGTATTTATCATCTATGTCATCGGCACACGTTTTTTATTTTAAATTCAGTGCAATAGTATTTGTAAAATGACTCTTAGTGTTCATTAAAAATGACGATCATTCCACTTGGGACCTGTGGAATGGTACATTAGTTTATTTGTTTTAGTTGTAAATATTTGTCATGTATTGTTGTTTTTCTGACATGTTCCACATCCAGGAGGACCTCCTCACTACGGATCAATTGGAATGAAAGTAAATCTAATCTAATCTAATCTAACATCCTGCCACTCTTGTCCCTTGACAAGGTTTAAAAAACTCTCTATTGCTGTTGGATTAACTTTCCTACATAGTTTGTAATTAAATATGACATTGGTTTGAGTACAAAAGCCTCTTAGTGTTAAAATTTGAGCATCATGGTCTGAAAGGCCATTCACGCTTTTACTAACAGAATGCCCATCTAGTAATGAAGAATGAATAAAAATATTGTCTATGGCTGTGTTACTGTTCCCCTGCACCGTAGCTGGAAAAAATACAGTTTGCATCAAATCATATGAATTTAGGAGATCTACCAACATCCTTTTTCTTGCACCATCATATACAAAATTCACATTGAAGTCACGACATATAACTAGTTTCTGGTACTTCCTACAAAGTGAATGAAGAACCCTCTCTAGCTTGAGCAGAAATGCTCTGAAGTCAGAGTTAGGAGACATATAAACAACACCAATTAGAAATTTAGTTTCACTAAATTCAACTACCGCTGCACAACATTCAAATATCTCCTCAGTGCAGTGTCGTTATGTGTCTACGGACTCAAATGGAATACTGGTTTTTACGTACAGAGCCACTCCCCCACCCCGCAAGGAACTCCTTGAGAAACAGCCAGCTAATCTGTAGCCTGGTAAAGGAAGCCTCTGAATTGTCAGATTATTTAAGTGGTGCTCTGATATACCAATAATTTCATAGTCAACATCTATATGCAGTTCACTATCCTTATGTCTAATACCTCTTATATTTTCATGAAATATGCTAATTCCTTCTCTACTTGGAAACATTACATCCTCAGAAGGTGAGCCCTTAGTTAGAAGGACTTCCTTTAAGCAGGTATACCTGTCAGCTGACTTCAATCTAAAGAAGGTACACCTCTAACACCAACTACTACAGTAATTTTTCCATGAGTGATACCACCACCACCACCACCACCACCACCACCACCACCACCACCCACTACACTGTCTCCTATAAGCTTAGCCAGAATCCCCTTCCCATACCTATTGAGGTGCAGGCCATGTCTAGTGAAACCCGATCTACTGACAGACCCAACTGGCACCACTGAGATGTGACCCATGCCCTCTACCATCAGCGCCCTCCCCAGCCCCACGTTAACGCGTCTAGCAGCCGCATTAAGTTGAGGTCGATCATGACGCTGAAACAGTTGCACGAAGTGCACATTAGTGCCACCAGTTTGAGTAGCTATCTTTACCAGGTCACCACGTACATCATATTCCCCGTCCCTATCGAGCCTGTTCCCTGCTCCACCCACTATCACTACCTGATCCTCCTCCGTAAAATTCTTACATAACTCCCCTATGCTGTCAGTCACCTGAGCCAACCCTGCACTATGCTTCACAATGCTGGTGACCTGGTACTCACTCCCCAACATTTCCTGCAACTGCTGGCCCACACCTCTACCGTGAGAACTACCTTGCAGCAGAACCTTCTTCTTTCTGCTAGACTTTGCGAGTAACCTAGGCCTCCTAATTGCTGAGGACAACTGCATAAGTGCTGTTTCTAATGTTTGGTAGGTTCTTTCAATATGGCTCGATATCAAAAGACTTAATTTGATCAGAGTTATGTTTTTTTCTTTTTTTCTGTCGATAAGGTGGAGAGTGGCACTTACTTTACATTTGTTGTCGTGGAACTAATAAAATCTAAGCTAAATACTCTGCTAAAGCTTTTGTGTTTTCGGTAAGTTAAGTTACATAGTTTACTAGTAGTTTGTTTTTTGTATAGTTTCCTTTTATTTCCTTGTATTTGTTTAGAGAAATTGTAAAATTTCACTATGAGTGAGAACTGCTCGAATTGTCATAGGTTAATGGGTCGTGGGGTACGTTGCGGATTGTGTAGCTAGTGGTTTCACTCGCGTTCATTTAGCAGGATAGTGAGGAACCTATCAAGGCCCTCTCCTGGAGATGTAAGACCTGAAGTAGGAACAGGTTCATAATAAAGTATTAAAAGACAATATGTGGCTTTTGGTGCAGGTAAAGGATGCCACACGACAGTAGGAGAGGCGACGGAGGAAGGGTATGGAAAAGTGGGAACTGGCAGTTAGCGGTAAAGCCATTAGGAAAGACCGTGCTCCGGTACTTTCGTTTTGAATGTTAGGAATATGTTTAGCCAGTTGTCAGAGTCACGTGGAGGTGAGCCTCCAGTAGGTGTAGGAACAGGTAAGATGTAACCAACTTCCACCGATGTCAGGAAGCCTAAGTTAGAAAAATGAAGAAGAATGGGAGTCTGCTGCTTACTGTCAGTCATGGGCGCAGAGTAGGCCCACAGCTACAGGAGACTTTAGATAAGGACTACCGAGTCACTAATATTTTTAAATGAAGTCCTTGGCTTAATAAGATGACAGAAGAGTTAGGGGACTTGTGTGAGTATTTCACTAAGAGGATCAGGTAGTCGTAGTGGGAGGGAGAGGGGGGTGCAAGCCTTGGGAGGGGCTAGGCTTAATATATAGGTTTGGCAGGATTGCTGCTCAAACTCAGTAAACTAATCTACATCTAAATCTACATGATTACTCAACAGTTAACAATTAAGTGCCTGGCAGGGAGTTCATCGAACCACCTTTAAGCTGATTCTCTAGCGGTCCACTATCGAACAACACTTAAATCTTCCCGTGCGAGCTCTGATTTCTCTCATTTTATTATAATGATCATTCCTCCTATGTGGGTGGAAGTCAACAAAATACTTTTACACTCTGAAGAGAAAGTCGGTGATTTAAATTCCATGAGAAGGACCAGCAGTAGTGGAAAAGTCTTTGTTTTAATGACTGCCACCCCAATTCATGTATCATATCTGTGACACTCTCTGTCCTATTTCGCGATAATCAACCTGCCCTTCTTTGAACTTTTTCGATGACCTCAATCAATCCTATCTCATTCGGATCCCACATAACACAGCAATATTCCAGAAGAGGGCGGACATGCCTAGTGTAAGCAGTCTGTTTTGGAAGTCTGTTACATTTTCCAACTGTTCTGGCAATAAATCGCAGTCTTTGGTATCCTTTCCACACAACATTAGCTATGTGTTTGTTCCAATTTGAAGTATTCGTAATTGTAATCCCCAAACATTTACTTGCGTTTACAGCCTCTAGACTTTTGTGATTTATGGTGTAACTGAAATTTATTGGATTCTTTTTAGTGCTCATGTGGATGACTTCACATTTTTTGTGATTTAAAATCAATTGCCATATTTTGCACTATACAAATACCTTGTCTAAATAATTTTACAGTTGTTTGTGTAAGCTTAGGTTTGTACAGCTATTCCGGCGTTAAAATCAACCGAGTTAATATTGGTGTTTAGTGGGCGCTCATGACTGCTGACAAGACACACATTGCGGTGCTGCTAGTTTAGCCGCAGAGTTTAGATCGGGCAATACTAGACACAGCCTCCATCTGAATAGAATTGGGAAGGAACGTTTTTTTTAAGCTTATTAGTAACGGAATAGTCTAGGCTCACTCAGGACCGAATTCCAGTGATAATGTGTAGATTGGTTAGACCTGTTTTCTTCAAAATCAGGTAGGACGTATCCCTGAGTGTGGAAGGTTCCTTTAACGCTGAGTTCAGTAATGTGGAATGCAGGTGACAAGGTGCAATAAGATGATTTCACAAAAATGTTAGGGGACTTAAAAGTAAAGAAGTCTAATTGATAATAGATTTTGATACTGATATGACATGTATCTCAAGGTATAATTCACGTAGAGAAAAAACGCTAAGGCTCGTTACACTAAAATATTAGAAGAATTAAAATTAAAGTAGATGAATTGCTAACAGATGTTGATACTGATTTTATTTGTATCTCAGGAAATAAAAGTCATATAGAGAAGAAATTCTAAAGTGTCCTTTGAAGATGTACTGACATACCCAAAAGCATCCGAACAACCTGAACTGCGTTTCGCCTGATTTGCATGCAGACCACATAACGTATCTGCCTTGCAGGTCCTGTAATCGCTTTGCAGTACAGTCGTATGACTATAAAAAATGGATTCCAAAGGAGATCACTCTACAATACTGTTCTTCAAGGTAAACAGTCCAAATGTAAATCAATATCACAATATTAAAATCACTAGGAAATGCGTCATTAGAGATGAGACAGTCTATACGCTTGCAAACTCAATTTTATTACAGTAGGTGACATTTCAAAATCACTTCACTCTCATTAGAATTTAAGTTAACTAATACAGTTACACACGTTATTCCAGAAACCTTTAGGCTAAATTAAATATTTTTATGAACAAGACATTTTGGGACAATATCTGGACTCCTAAAGTTCGGTGACACTTCGAAGTATTTTTTCTCTTTAAAGGATTTTTCCACACCCGTGAAACGTCGCTGCTGATGCGAGTGGTTGCTCATGAACTGTATGTTGAAATAACCAGTTAAAAGCAACGCGTAACAGCGGCAAGCGCTCTATGGGATCCTCAAAATTAACATCGTATCTCAGGTAATTTCTCTGTACTCATGGTTCAGCAATTGTTTGTGGACATTTTTGAACTCTAAACGACATGGCAACATCTTTTTTCCAGATCTAGATTAAAACCAATCACCCACAGCCAATGTAATTAACCAGAGCTTTGGTAAATAATCGAGACTCGATTACAGCAACGTTCTTCATTGGCGGCTAGGCAAAAATAGCCTTGAAATATCGAAGGTTTTACCAGAATCAGTCACCAAATCTGAACCTGAAAATCTTTGTTCTCTGCCTGGAATCCTGTCAACTAACCACGAAAAATGTTTAATATACTTTCAAGTAACAAAATTTGCGCGTGTTTAAGACGAAGTGCGATGATGTAATGTTTCGTGGCTCGGACTCGAACCTAGCCCGTTATCAGATTGTTAACCAAATAAAATCAGATGTTAGATATTGAAATATTTCACTGGCAACGAGATACTTCAATTTGAAATGAGGAAAAAATTGTTTGCCTGATCGGAATCGAACCCGCCATCAACCGCCACGCATTGCATGCTCACAATCAGTGAGATGTGTGCATTTCTGACTAGAAATAACGGCACCACTCGTTACTGTTGACAACACATGTTGAGACATAAAAATTGAATATTATTTATCACTAGCGGTTCGTTGCACATATATTAGGGCTTGAAATGAAACCTTGAATATTTTTGTGCTGGACCGGAATTCGAATCCACATATGTGCCTTTCATGGAGACCCAGAGGATTTGTAATCATGGGGAAAACATACAAATGACCAAACTATATCATTCTGTATAGATCAGATACCACGAAAGAGGAGATCGGAGATCGAACCCTTGTCTAGCACCAAATTTTTCAATGTCTCAAGTTCAAATAAAGTAAAAGACTTGTGACCTTAAATGACAATTGGCTCATTAAATAAAATGTAGTTTCTACTGTACGTAAACTCACTGACGGCAGAGTTTTCGTCCTTCGCGACTTCCAACTCTGCTATGACCCAACCTAAACCGGCTGTGTCCCAGTTGGCACCGAAGGGATATGATATCTATATGAGACCGAACCAATACCTCGCGATAAAGAAACCAGGATCAACCCACCAGACTACAGAATCCCAGATACGCTACTTTCATGAGTTGGTCATAACGTATAATGCGCCTAGATTACATATTAGACACGGTGAAAAAAAATTAGTTTCCCATTAACTGGGTAAGTATCAGCAGAGTTTTGCACAGAAATTATGCTAGTCTCATGTCTTCTGATTGTAAAGACGTTTTTGGACATCATAAGCTAAAATTTTCACTATTTCAAGAAATTTCTTAAATCAAGGAATACCATTACAGAGTGTGAAGTTACCAAATACTTCAATTATTAATGCCATTATCGCTATTAACTTCTTCATTGCCGGCCGCTGTGTCGACCGCTTCTAGGCACTTCAGTCCGATGCCGAGCTGCTGCTACGGTCGCAGGTTCGAATCCTGCCTCGAGCATAGATGTGTGTGACGTCCTTAGGTTGGTTAGGTTTAAGTAGTTCTAAGTCTAGAGGACTGATGACCTAAGATGTTAAGTCCCATAGTGCTTAGAGCCATTTGAACCATTTGAACTTCTTCATTCTGCTGTTGATACACGAGTGCTTAACGAAAATATTTATTGCTTCTTGGTATTTTTCAGACGTAGTTGACCAAAAACAGGGAAATATTTAGTTCGCAACAAATGGTTGTGGCGTTCTGTGGCATCGGGACCGTAACAAGTAGTTGTCTAGTTCTTTCCATATCTTTGGAATATTTTACAAGGTAATATCGGACATCTCCAATTATACGTAGATTGCATTAAAACTAAGTTAACCGATGAAGACGCTACATTATAACAGAAATGGCACTGCATTACTTCATTTACTTGCTCTTAGCAACGTCACTTGCAAAATGATAAACTGGCGGTAGGCCCCACTTTCAAAGCCAGATAATGTTTATGCCTTCTGTTAAATGTTATGATCATTCTCTCCAGATAACACCTATTTCAGATAGAACAAGGAAAAAAATATTGCAGACGATCTACTATTTTCTGTTGGGAATGTCATTCTATGTGGTCCAAGTTCACATTTTCGCGGAATTACTCTAACTGTTGCACCCACTTCAACAATGTAGAAAACCATTTCAACATTGTAAAACTCACATCCGACTCAGAGGTGTTACACTTAGTCACCAGCTAGATAATCTAACTCTGTAGAACACCAATTTCACTAAACTGATGTAACGAAGATTACTCACCACTGCTCTTTCTCACCGGAAAATATGCAACTGATGGTTCAAATGGCTCTAAGCACTATGGGGCTTAACATCTGAGGCCATCAGTCCCCTAGACTTAGTACTAAGTAAACCTAACTAACCTAAGGAATCACACACATCCATGCCCGAGGCAGGATTCGAACCTGCGACCGTAGCAGCTGCGTGCTTCTGGACTGAAGCGCCTAGAACCGCTTGGTCACAGCGGCCGGCTACGCAACTGACTTATTGGGCTTTACAAGTATACTGCAACAGTAATTTCGTGAGCAAACAATGCATACGAAGTGCAGAATTTAATAGCGCTGTGGCTTCCAGTTCTGTATATTGCTGACCTAAACCGCCTCTGCGTCATTTCAGGGCCCAGGTACTGCAACGTCATACTGACACCAGTAGTTCGCTCGTACTCCCAAATTGATTATTCGTTCCGTCTGATTTCGTAAACACTGAAATAAAAGTCACGTGAACTCCCAACGTGAATGGTTTCATTCCGTTCTCCTTTCCTTCTGGGAGATTAGTTTTCTGGCCAGTAACCTTTTTCCCATCTAAGCAGCGAAATGCGGAAAAATGCAGCCATTAATCGCTTCATAAACCCGTATTTAGTTCTTTTAAGATTTTGTTTCACGTCCGTATGCGAAGGAATTTATAAGGGGCATACAAATGAAACCCGGTCTCTAGTGTAAAGTAACGGTAACGATTTTTTAACTCAAAAATGTAGTTATACGCAGCACACGTACTCAAAAATAGTCGCCAAAGCTGATGTGACATTTATCCCATTGCGACACTATCCGGTCGATTCCATCCTTGAAGAAATTACTAGGCTGCTGTCGGATCCAGTCCTGGACCCAGTCACACACTTTGTCGTCCGTTGTGAATCGATGTCCGCGAATAGCTCGTTTTAGATGTCCAAACATATGAAAGTCACATGGTGAAAGTTCGGGACTCTGCGGTGGGTGTTCCAGCGTTTCCCACCGAAACTGCGAAGTTTAATCCGGCAGCTTTATTTTGTTCCTTCAAAATTTTCTTAACCGACGATTTTCGTCCGTACCTCACTTTCTTGTTGAGACAACAACGAATGGTCGACTTGCTCATACTAATCTGGAAGATGTTCACAATTTCTGTGCTAGTCCTGATATGGTCTTACCACTGCAGTGGACTACACCATTGCCTTGATTCTCCGTGGTAGTCCGTGGACGTCCGTGGCAACGACGACGGTAGACGTAACCTTCCTCTGCCATCCTATTCACCAAGAGATATATCGTAGATTTGTTGTATCCTAGATCTCGGTAAATGGCGTTGATACAGTACAGATCTTCATAAATCACGACTATGCAACCTTTATCAAGTGACATTTAGCAGGACAAGGCAGGAGGATATTTCTTTCGCACCAGAACTCAGACTCATTCACGATTATATGCTTTGAAAAACATTTAATAATTTAGTTCTTTGCGAGTCTTGTTTAGAGTATTGTGTAAATGTATTTTGTCTCTAAACATCATACGTAGTAGTAATAATGACACAGGTTAGAGATTGAAAGTAATATTTACTCCCACGTTGTGATGCAGGTCATGTTGCTCCGGCTATCATATTTTATTCATCTTTGTTACCCCACAAGTCACATGATATGGCAGTGAGTGTTGCTCTCCTGTAGCATCGCGAAATACTCGCAAGCACCAAACGACCGAAACAGCGATTGAATCGGAGCATCGTTACTGGACTGTGCTCGGAGTCACGAACCGTTAAGTTTTTCTGTCACATGGCGGAGCGTACCCATGGACAGTAGGCGGTCGCGGGCGAGACGGCAGCTAGTGGATCTTCCAAAAACACGTTCCAGAATGTTGGAGCGATGACGCTCAGGGCTTTCGTTAGCTGGCCGACGCCACGCACTAGTGTGTCTACCGCTGAAAAAGTAGTTTTCATGCCAACTTGCTGGGTGGTCAGGCAGCTAGCTGTCGCCTGCTGAACCATAGACCCGGCCGCTTCCTTCTTGCCCCAGAAGTTTCCTAACCTGGTGCAGCCTCGGCCGTTGGGACGGTGGGATGTTCTGTGTTCGTGAGCACCTGAAGACGAAGAAGACGCTCTGTTTGAACTTTAATCTTTTTAACGGCCGCCGCCATTTTAACGTTTTATTAATTCCTCTCAAAATGACGTCGTCCTAGATCCCTTTACAGATCTCGGTTCTTCTGTACGCAGGGAATTATTATCACAAAGTTTCCTTCGTTTCTGTAATTATTTAGTTGCTTCAGTTCATGGTTGAATCTTTAGATGCTTCGAAATAAAATTGATATGCAAATTATGGATAGTGTGGCAGATTGCTCCTCGTCAAAAAGTCCCAAATCTGTCATCTGATTTCGTATTAATTAATTACTCTCGACTCTTTTTTTTAATTTCTGGCCTTGCGGGGCCACTCATGTGCTCGTCACTGTACGTGGCGTTCCTGGGAGCGTTCGTAACACGATGCGTTACAACCTCATCTCCCACGTTTCCAGCTTCACAGAAGTTCTGTTACAAAACTTTCAGGAGTAGCACTCCTAAAAGAACGAATATTGAGGTGACATGGCTTAGCCACAGCCTGGGAGATTCTTCCCATAACTTTCCGCAGCAGAGTGAGCGCTGTTATGAGACTTTCTGGTGCATTAAAAGTGTGTTCCGGGTCAGCACTCGAACCACGGGCTGTTGCCTTTTTCGGTCAAGTACTCTACCAACTGAGCCACACAAGTACGACTCACGACCCCTCCTTGCAGCTTAATTTCCGCTGGGGCCTCATCTCCCACCTTCTCAATTTCACAGAAGGAAAGACCGACGCCAGCGGCAATCGCGTATCGAAATAATTCGATGATGAAAGTTGAAAGTTTTTGCTAGACCGGGCCTCATACCGGATCTCCCATTCCGGCACAAATTTTCAGCTTTTACCATCGAATTATGTCCATGCACGATTGCGATTGGCGTCGGTATTTCCTTCGAAATCAGCCGGCCGAAGTGGCCGTGCGGTTAAAGGCGCTGCAGTCTGGAACCGCAAGACCGCTACGGTCGCAGGTTCGAATCCTGCCTCGGGCATGGATGTTTGTGATGTCCTTAGGTTAGTTAGGTTTATCTAGTTCTAAGTTCTAGGGGACTAATGACCTCAGCAGTTGAGTCCCATGGTGCTCAGAGCCATTTTTTCCTTCGAAATATAATACTTAAGGCCGCTGTAGCAACCAACAGTTCATTTACTTTTGAAAAGTTTTCCTACAAAACTTGCAGGCCTAGCACGCCTGGGAGAAAGGATATTATGGAGACATGGCTTAGTCGCAGCTTGGGGGATTGTTCCTAGAATGAATTTTCACTCTGCAGCGGAGCGTGCGATGTTCTGAAACTTCCTGGCACATTAAAACTGTGTGCTGGAGCTAGACTCAAACTCGTGAACTTTGGCTCTCCCGGATAAGTGTTCTGCCAACTGGGCTGCACGAATACGTTTGTCCGATCAGCATCACAGTGCATTGTGTTGAACTTCCGTGAGCCCCGATGCCCATTGGTGACGTACTAACTTCATTGTTTTGAAAGGTACTCTAAAAATGTTCCCCCTCCAAATGTAGCAGCCTGCACAAAAAAGAACGCGTTTAGCAATGTCATTAGTTATCGGCAAGATTGTTTCGATGTGATATATTTTAGTATATATCTAACTAATTATTAGTTGCACCTTCTGTATGCGATCCAACTTGCATCCAGTATGTTCTTCGGACGCAACGTGTACTACGTTGAACTATTCTTGGCAATTGCGCTTCAAAATTAACTTGGGATCTGTCGTCGTAATCGTCCCCAATTGTTTTCTGGTGTCTGTCCGTTATAGCCAGCTGGTTTAAATGTAGTCTTGACGTTGTCCTGATAATATGAGCCGAGATTAATTAGTATGTAGGCGAGCAACAGTAACAGTGATTTAATACCGTATAATTAATTAGGCCCTTTGTACGTTTTGGTTGACGGTGAATATTTACTGACGTCGTCTGTATACGTGTGACAACCACTCTTGTAGTCGATAATGCCTAAGCCTGACAATTTCCACGAAAATTGCATATAGGGTCATGGAGAGTGAAGATTTCTGTCTTATCGCCAGTTTTAGAGTTTTAGGTGAATAGGCTTCCTTAGTTGACCGTTAAGCTTGCATTTAGAGTATCCTCCGCAAATGCATTTTTTAACTATCTCAGACAGGCGCTGTCAAATCCCATACGTTCAACACTTTCAGCGTGAAATCGTGATGTACTGTATGGAAATCTTTAACCGAATCAATAAACGCTAGGTCTGTTTCGGTCTTCCAGACCCACGTGTGGTTCGTGATCTCTCTTTACTCTACTACCGCAGTTAGCACTGAGCGTTCGGTTACAGCACTGGACTGATAATGTCAGATCACTTTTGCTAGTGTGAGTTTATCGTTTTACTGTCCGCCCCCGGTAGTTGAGTGAGTAGTGTCTCCTTGCGCGTCGAGCGAGAAGGTCGTAGTTAACTTCTGCCCGTGCCGCAGCGCCGCTTGTGTCGAAGCTACTCAGTCTTGTTGGTTCAGATGGTTCAAATGGCTCTACGCACTATGGGAATTAACATCTGAGGTCATCAGTTCCCTTGACTTAGAACTACTTAAACCTAACTAACATAAGGACATCACACACGTCCATGCCCGAGGCACGATTCGAACCTGCGACCGTAGCAGCAGCGCGGTTCTGGACTGAAGCGCCGAGAACCGCTCGGGCACAGCGGCCGGCCAGTTTTTTGGTGTATCAGCCGTAGTCTCAGCGTAGATGCGTAGCGGAGTTTGTTGTCGTTTTTCTCTTGGCGGCGGTGTTTTCTGCCCGCACCTTGATGTCTGTCGAGTCCCCTAAGTCTGTTCCTCGTCGAACTACTGTTCGTTGCTGTTTTGACAAGAGTACGTGTCGTGTTCAGCCTGGCTCTTCAGAAATTCACGATTTGTTGGCTGATGTTATCCGTGTTACACCTGATGAGGTAGATACTGCTTACTTTGATTCTGATTTGTATGCATTCTTTGTGAAGTTTTACGATCCCGTTGAAGTAGAACGGCTTCTCTCTCGGGATGGTTCTAAAGTGTTGTTTACACATCGAGATGGTTCCGTTACTCAAGTCCTCCTCGAAAATGCTGCACTCGAGCATACTCCGGTTAGAATTTATAACCCTCCTCCTGAAGTGGACGATTCTTTCTTTATAACTGTTTGTGGTTACCGGATCCATGTTACGTATGCAGGGCAGGAAGGAACTTGTTTTCTCTGTAACGAAAGCGGTCATCTCAGATCAGATTGTCCTTGCCGTACTACTGTTCTAACGTCGTCTTACCAAAAACGTCTTCCTTTAACATTAGCAGACATAGTGTCATCGCAGTCAGCTGTCAGTCAATCATCAGGTTTAAGCGATGCAGGGGCAACATTACCCCCTACTCCTCGCGAATTTCCACAGTTACCGGCGCATCCCAGTGCAGCCTCTGTCCATGAGGGGACTACGACTCCTGCAGCGCAAGTCAAACGCCGGCGGACTGAGGATGGTACAGATTTCGAGGACGCCCCACTCCAGTCTTGTTCTTCTGATACGGCGTTGACAGAGGGTGCACCTTCTGGTAGTAATGAGTTGTCTACTGTCGTTAAATGTGATTCCAGTATTACCAGGGATAATGTACCTGCTTCTGTTGATGTTGAAATGCGTGTTGAATCTGTGTCCCCCACTTCATCCGTTGACGCGACGGTTCCCGTGAGTTCAGACGTTCCCGCAGAGACGTTGCTGAAACTCTGAAACTGAAAAGACGAGCTTGTCCTTGGCTCGAAATTGTGCAGTTGAGACAAAATTGTCATTCCTGCGGTTCCTAGGGGGAAGAGAATAGATATTACCATTCTTGTTGATGTCCTTGCTGGTGGAGCCTGTAAAAGAAGTAAACACACTCTGATGGGGGATTAGTAAACTTAATCCCTCAGCAGGTCAGGCCAACGCGTGGTTGGCCTGTGATGAGGTTGTTGGCCGAGTCCACGGATGAGCCGGTTGCGGAAGTGACTCGCTTTCTCGTAGGACGCGAATCCTACATCGGAAAGGCAGAATCCCTGTGTCCTCGTGGAGTTGGCGCGTCCAGTAGCGCCTCTGAAGATGCATGGCAGCCTTCAGAGCGCGAGCACAACGTTGCCTGCTGGCCAGTCTTTACAGTGTTACAGTGAAATACCACACTGAGACGGTGGAACAACAGGTTTCTACGGCTTCCCTTTCTGATGATCGGGTGATGCCATCCGACACGGACACTGCATTACCTGTCTCTTCTGTACCTGATGTTGCTGTTAGTCGTTCTGAGTTGTGCTCTCCGATTTCCGATGAGTGCATTGTAGATGGCTCCTCTATCATACGAGAATTGACGTGCCTCCAACCCTTCCACATCAAGAGTGTATGTTTTCATGGAGTGGTGTGAAACAGCGTTTTCAACCTGCACGTGCAGCGGCACGTCATAAAAAGAAAAACGAGGATTCCTCGGCTTCCACTGGGGAGGGTTAGAATTATACCTTCTTTCCATAGCCCCCGGACGTTGAGGTGAGAAGGATGTGATGAGTGCACTTTCCTTAGTGTTGTTTCATTGACCTTACATGTGCTAACGAATGCAGGCATATACATTTCTGACCCTAAATGTTAATAGGATATGTTCCCAATTACGGCTTGCTGCGTTACGCCAGTTTATTTACGTGTGTTTACAAGAGGTATTATTTGATGAGTTTTGTTTTCATGGATTGTTTTTCAATGCCGCGCCTAAAAATTCTACCGGTACGGCTTTGCTTTATCGACGTGGAATCTCGCTAACGGACTTCGAAACGCTAGATGATGGTCACGGTATAGGCTGTAGTTTTTATGACCTCACCTTAATATTTCTTTACGCTCCGTCTGGATCCGGTCGATCATCTGATTGCGCGCGGTTTTATAAGGAAGATGTTTATTTACTCCGACGGAACCGGCGCAAGGTTTTGTTGGGGGGCGATTTTAACTGCGTCTTATGTCGTGATCAGACCCACAGTTATACATATTGTCGTGAACTTAATGATATGGTGACGTCTTTGCATCGCCAAGATGCTTGGGTTTGCAGATATCCTACATTGGTGCGGTTTGCGTTTTTCACAGCTACTTCAAGTAGCCGATTGGACCGCTTTTATTTATCTGCTCCCATATGTAGTCAGCTTCTATCGATTGATGTAATTCCTACCAGTCTCTCTAATCACTGTGTTGTTTCAATGACTTTTAACCACGTCCCGCAGCGGGTCCATCTTACACGCCCTTTTTTAGAAGCTAAACACTCTACGTCTCACGGACCTTTCTCTGGAAGGCATCATCGCAGACGTATGGCGTCGGACAACCCAGTCCCAGGCGCGTTATTCCTCACTTCTAGAATGGTAGGTTACCTTTGCTAAACCCTGGGTTCGAAATACACTCAAGCATTTTAGCGCTGAAAAAGCGTCTGAAATAAGGTGAATTAAGGAATTTTATTATGCTGTCTTTCGCGATTAATACGAAAATGCTCGTGATGCCCCCTTGAGAGTCGTCGACGTCCACCTTGTGAAGGCAAAATTTCTAAAACTCAAACGTAGGCAAATTGATGGTGTCCGATTTAGTTCCCAGCCTCCTTCAATCGTACAGGATGAGTTGACCTCTCTCTATCATCTTCTTCGGCTTCACAAGCGGTCTCAAAGGACGTGTCTTACTACCATTCGTTCTCTAGATGGGCGTGGGTGGTCCTCCAAATCTGATATCATGCGTGAACTTTACCAGTACTTTTCCGAACTTTATACTGAAGTGGATTCAGACGATCCACCGTCTGTTGATTTTACCTCCCTCCTTGATAGTGTTGTTACGCCAGCTCTACAAGAAGATTTTATATCTGTATTCCATCGCGATGATATACTTCATATGGCGAGCACGGGGTCCCGGGTTCGATTCCCGGCGGGGTCAGGGATTTTCTCTGCCTCGTGATGACTGGGTGTTGTGTGTTGTCCTTAGGTTAGTTAGGTTTAAGTAGTTCTAAGCTCTAGGGGACTGATGACCATAGCTGTTAAGTCCCATAGTGCTCAGAGCCATTTGAACCATTTGAACTTCATATGGTGGCTCGTTCTCCCTCCCACAAATCGCCAGGCTTCGATGGCCTTCCCAAAGAATTTAATATTCGGTTTTTGCCTCTGATAGGAGATACGGTAACTTCTATGGTGAATGAAGTATTCCACGAAGGCCTTCTCCCGCCCAGCTTTAAGGTTGCTACAATTGTCTTGATCCCCAAAAAGCCGGGACGTTTGCGTGTGGAACAGGTCCCCCCGATAACCCTCTTGAACTATGATTATAAAGTAGTGGCGCGAGCGGTAAATAGCCGACTGTAGGTATTGTTGGCTACCATCATTGCGAGCCATCAAAGTTGTCTTCCGGCTC
The DNA here is from genome assembly GCF_021461395.2 of Schistocerca americana. Lineage (NCBI taxonomy): Eukaryota > Metazoa > Arthropoda > Insecta > Orthoptera > Acrididae > Schistocerca > Schistocerca americana. Next base: position 696,102,196 of record NC_060130.1, read on the forward strand.
GTACTCTCCTGACTCCCGCTACTGAATGTCGTGATTTAATTTCGATTGCTTCCACCATTCCCGTGCCAAGCGCTTTGCTTTTCATTGATTTTCACCAATCGTTTGACCGCGTTAATCATGGCTTCCGTACGCCAGTATTGACGACTGTTGGTTTTAACGGTGCTGCACGACGGCTGTTCAGCTCTCTAATTACTGGTATTCGGGCGTCCATTGACGTAAATGGCCTTCTTACTTCCCCCATCGCGGTGTGTCAGGACGTCCTTCAAGGGAGTCCATTATCTATGTCGCTCTTCGTGCTGTTTCTGGAACCCCTATGGCGATCTGCAGCTGCTCGTTTGGATGGCTGGTCGTTGTTGGGGGAAAGGTTTACCGTTCGTGCATATGCTGATGACGTTATGGTTCTTCTCCGTACCCATGATGATATACCACTGCTGAAGGAAGTTCTGGGTGTCTTTTGTCGTCTTACGGGAGCGCTGGTTAACGACCATAAATGTCGCTTACTCAGTTTGCGAGGATTTGACGCTGTTGAAATTCCATGGGCTTTGAAGGTCACCCGATATCGATTGTTAGGTGTTATAATTGACAGTTGTGCACTGAAGATGACTACGATGAACTGGAAGTCTGTCACGGATAAGATTCAGGGAGCAACCACTGAATACGAGCGTCGATCCCTCTCACTTCTTCATAAGGTCCGGGCCATGGAAACGTATGTGTTAAGTAACGCTTATTTTATTGGACAAATCTTTCCACTTCCTGCGGTCATGTACCGCAAGTTGCATAGTTTAACTGACAGATTTATCTGGCGCAACTCTATATTTCGCGTGCGTTGTGGGGTCATGGCGCGCCCCCGTCTGCTGGGAGGTTTGGGCCTCCCTGACATTCGGGAGGCCTTATTCATCCGTCTCACCGTTTTAACATGTCTACGCGCCTCCCCTCCCTCTCCCCCTCCAGCCACTTACAGCTCGCCTTCACGGCTGTATCTGACCGGCGAGTTTAACACCTCCAGTAGATATTGGTAGGATTAGTTATCAACTACGGCACGTTAAGGAATATTTTCTTGAAGTCAGTTATTTAGGAGTAAATATCCATTCCCAAGTGAATCTTTCCCTAAAAATGCTGTTAAGCCGCTGGCCAATTGCTCCTAGTATTACCTGTGTGGAAGCCCTGTCGCCAGAAACAAATTGGAAGGGTGTTTGGTCTGACGTTAGCCTCCCGATTTTCCCGATAGAAGTGTCGTCCTCGTGGTACCGAGTTGTTCATGATATTGTACCTACCAACGTGCGACTTCTTCGTATTGGTCTCAATGTGATTGATCGTTGCAATCGCCGCCATGAAACTGATAAATTATATCATCGGTTGATCTCCTACGGTCATGGCCATTGGAGATGGCTTCGCCAACTGACTTTTCTCCTCAGGACGTCGGAGGCGGCTATCTCGGGGGAGATTCTCGTGCGTCTCGATTCAACCTTCTTTCCTCGATCGAAGGATATGGCCATCATGTGGCTTGTTGGACATCGTTTCCACTACGTGATGGTGAGTGGATATGAAGCAGATCCGTGTGCCTTTTCCCAATATATGGCCGCAGTCCATTAGACGTGGCTCAGGATGCCACGTTATCGTGAGCTTTTTTTCTAACATGCTGTTTTTCATCGACAAGGAGTTGGATGAGTTCAAATGCCCCTTTTTTTTGTGGACACTCTTGTTTGGATTTAAATGTTACACTATGTAGAAGTGACGGAAGAAAAAAGGTGTGGGCACGTTACAATTAACGCCATATTCCTTCATATACGTTTTTCTGATATAAACCTTTTGTTTTTGTCGAAATGACTTCTTTTGTTTTTTTTTAATTGATCGCCTTAAATAAGTGCATTGGAGGGAAAAAAATGCAGTGGATAGAGTTTTAGGTTGGCGTGCGGGAGGTTGATGGTTAGATCCTGGGTTGGGGCACATACTTTTTGTTTCCTAGTCTCATTTAAAAAAATGGTTCGCTAGTTCATGTCTTGCCTGAGTAATTTTTTTCCTAGTTAAAAAAAAAGTAGCTGAGTGGTCAGCGTGACAGAATGTAAAATAATAAAAAAGTGGCTAGCGTCGCTACCTGTGGATGACGGTTTCGCGGGTTCCATTCTCGGCCGGGTTGGGAATGTTCTCCGCTGGGGGACTGAATGTTTGCGTTGTCCTCATCATTTCTCACCATTCATGAAAGTGGCGAGATTGGAATGAGTTAAGATTGGAAAAAAAGTGCCCAGCACAACAGAATGTCAATCCTAAGGGCCCGGATTCGATTCCCGGCTGGGTTGGAGATTTTCTCCGCTCAGGGACTGGGTGTTGTGTTGTCCTAATCATCATCATTTCAACCCCCGTCGACGCGCAAGTCGCCGAAGTGGCGTCTAATCGAAATACTTGCACTCGGCGACCGGTCTACCAGACGGGAGGCCCTAGTCACACGACATTTTCATTTTACATCGTTTTATTCATTATGCGCGTAAATAATTTGAAATCTGAGTTCAACAGCGTGTTTGGTCGATAGTTCAATAAGGTGGTCGATTGAGGTTTTTGCGGTATAAGCACCACTAAAACTCCTGTCTCCACGGACGAATGTCGCATTGTCTATCGGGTTAACCATTGTTTCTGTATTTTCTGTCGTATTATTTTGTACAATGTCACGAGTTTCTGTTTCTGCGAAATATTCAGTAAAATGGTTCAGAATAAAATCCTTGATAGCAGCCTAGGTGTTGTACACATTATTCTGTGTGTTCACAAGTTTGTGTATGTCTCCTCCGGTACGATTTCTCTTTTGCAAAGTTCTTTATGTATTTTTGCTTTCGTTAACCGCTTCCAGCATCCTACGCGTTCGGTACAAATTGGTAACCGTCGGATACATTTGTTGCAAGTTTATTCGAATGTCTGAGTCTGAGAATGATCTTTTAACATGGAGACATTCATCCGCCACGCGCTCTTTCCCGAAAAAGTTTTTTTGTCGGGAGAGTTTCAGAGGTGTATGATGGGCACTGTGGCCGGAGAAATTAATTGGCCATATTTCGCAACTGGGAACTTGAGTTATGAAGTTCTTGTACACATAGAACCTGTAAAGTCTGCTTACGGATTCATTACTGTCATACTTGAAACCAGCTGTTTCTGGAGGGAGATTTATCAAAGAGACTTTCAGTTGAAGACCTCCGACAAATAGTTGTCACTCACGGAAAAATGAAAATTTGGTTTTGATCTAGTTTATTCAGCACACAGTTAAAATCTTCTCCAGTAAAGTCTGATAAATACATTGGCTACTTCGTCCCAGAAAAATGCGCTGCTTTGTCTTCGTCCGCTATTTCCCGGGCGTGCATAAATGTTTTCTAACTAAATTTCCGGGAAAATCATTGAGGTTCCTCTGTCTGAAGTTAAGCTTTCTTGTGTTTTTGGTTGTATGTCTCACTTCAATAAAAAGCAGTGCCGCTTTTGGTTCCTATATTTAAAACCACAATTTTCCCTACAATGTCGATGATATTGTGCGTCACCACTTCCTGAATGAAGGTGATGTCAAAATTCGCAGCGCATAGAAATTCTCTTAATGCTTTAGGACACGATTCTATACTGTTAACATTTTCCATTGCTATTTTGCAGTTCTGCATGAAGTTATTAATCACTCGCAGCCTCACCAGTTCAAGGAATTTTCTGATACGTTCGAACAATTGTTTCCATCGTCTTTGTTTCCTGTCCGTAGACATTAATAGCTTCGATCTCTTAATCCATTTTCTTTTGGTCTTCACGTTTTGTGTCCGTGTGCCTTTCACTTCTTTTTTCAACACTTTACGGGTATTTTTCTTCTTTTTGACTCTTAGAGAGATTGTTGACGCGCGGCGGACAGTTTTGCTCCTCCGGATTCCTGTCGTTTATTGTTATTTTGCTCACGTATTGTGTTTGGGACTTCATGTGTTAGACAACCTTATGATATTGCCACAGCAGTCAGTATTGTTGCTACTTGTATGTAAGACTGGAGTTTCGGAATACATTTCCACAGAGATGTTTTGTTCGCTTCCAGGTCACTCAGATATTTCTTTAGTAATTGCAGACGGAGGGAATAACATCTTTCCTGACTCCACCTCGACGCAAGTATTATGATTTCATTGTTCGTACGCAAACGTCAGTCATTGAATTAAGTGCAAGCGTCTCAGTTCTCTCTATAGGGTTGTTAGTTGGTGCCGGATTTACACGTGAAGGTACGACCTCTTGTTCCGAAGCGTGCGCAAATGTTGTGGGAACGTGCAGTACGCTTTCATGTGTTGGGACGTTTCGTAATGTACCTTGTTCTGCATTGGGTGCTCCCGAATGCTTTTTCGACAGTTGCCAACTTTTGCACATGCTGAGTTTGAGTGGTTGGTAGATCCGAAGTTGGCGCAAATGGGATGTTGTCCGTCATACACTCCTGGAAATTGAAATAAGAACACCGTGAATTCATTGTCCCAGGAAGGGGAAACTTTATTGACACATTCCTGGGGTCAGATACATCACATGATCACACTGACAGAACCACAGGCACATAGACACAGGCAACAGAGCATGCACAATGTCGGCACTAGTACAGTGTATATCCACCTTTCGCAGCAATGCAGGCTGCTATTCTCCCATGGAGACGATCGTAGAGATGCTGGATGTAGTCCTGTGGAACGGCTTGCCATGCCATTTCCACCTGGCGCCTCAGTTGGACCAGCGTTCGTGCTGGACGTGCAGACCGCGTGAGACGACGCTTCATCCAGTCCCAAACATGCTCAATGGGGGACAGATCCGGAGATCTTGCTGGCCAGGGTAGTTGACTTACACCTTCTAGAGCACGTTGAGTGGCACGGGATACATGCGGACGTGCATTGTCCTGATGGAACAGCAAGTTCCCTTGTCGGTCTAGGAATGGTAGAACGATGGGTTCGATGACGGTTTGGATGTACCGTGCACTATTCAGTGTCCCCTCGACGATCGCCAGTGGTGTACGGCCAGTGTAGGAGATCGCTCCCCACACCATGATGCCGGGTGTTGGCCCTGTGTGCCTTGGTCGTATGCAGTCCTGATTGTGGCGCTCACCTGCACGGCGCCAAACACGCATACGACCATCATTGGCACCAAGGCAGAAGCGACTCTCGTCGCTGAAGACGACACGTCTCCATTCGTCCCTCCATTCACGCCTGTCGCGACACCACTGGAGGCGGGCTGCACGATGTTGGGGCGTGAGCGGAAGACGGCCTAACGGTGTGCGGGACCGTAGCCCAGCTTCATGGAGACGGTTGCGAATGGTCCTCGCCGATACCCCAGGAGCAACAGTGTCCCTAATTTGCTGGGAAGTGGCGGTGCGGTCCCCTACGGCACTGCGTAGGATCCTACGGTCTTGGCGTGCATCCGTGCGTCGCTGCGGTCCGGTCCCAGGTCGACGGGCACGTGCACCTCCCGCCGACCACTGGCGACAACATCGATGTACTGTGGAGACCTCACGCCCCACGTGTTGAGCAATTCGGCGGTACGTCCACCCGGCCTCCCGCATGCCCACTATACGCCCTCGCTCAAAGTCCGTCAACTGCACATACGGTTCACGCCCACGCTGTCGCGGCATGCTACCAGTGTTAAAGACTGCGATGGAGCTCCGTATGCCACGGCAAACTGGCTGACACTGACGGCGGCGGTGCACAAATGCTGCGCAGCTAGCGCCATTCGACGGCCAACACCGCGGTTCCTGGTGTGTCCGCTGTGCCGTGCGTGTGATCATTGCTTGTACAGCCCTCTCGCAGTGTCCGGAGCAAGTATGGTGGGTCTGACACACCGGTGTCAATGTGTTCTTTTTTCCATTTCCAGGAGTGTATATTACAAAAGTTATAACTACTTGGATGAATACATATGACGGAATATATTTCTGTAAGTAATTTCTAGCTCTCTTCACCTCGTTTTCTACTTCTAAGTACTTACTGTTGGACAATTTTTCGGAGGTTATTTGCAGAACCGTTCCTTAACAGGCAAGTGTTCCGAAATTTGTCCAGGGTTATTTCGAGCAGAACACTGAAAATTCTGACTGCCGTAAGTCCAAGACCTGCACAACTGACAGTTTACTGACCTCTCCGTCTGTATGCATAAAGGCTGCAATTCCTTGCGTTGTAGCCATAATTCTAGCACAAGCTGCGTCGTCACATATTTTAACACGCAGGTATATGGGGTTTGCAACAAAATAACACTGAAAACCTAGCCTACCATTGTCTCGTAAGACAATCCGATCGTGAAACCACTTGTCTAATTCGGATACTTTCGGGCGTTCGAAACCAAATTGGAATGCAAATTCGTTGGCGTGCGCACTGTGGATATCGTAAAAGGCGTTTCTCGCCGGCGACGGAAATGCCAACTGAGTTACCCGACCATGATTCATGACTCGTCCTCACAGCTTTACTTCCGCGGGTACATCATGTCCTGCCCTCCAAACTTCACAGAAGTTCTCTTGCGAAACGTGCAGAAGTAGCACTCCAGGAAGAAAGGATTTTGTGCAGACATCGCTTAGCCACATTCTGGGGGATTGATTATAGAATCAGTTTCCAGTCTGCAGCACAGTGTGCCTTTTTATTAAACCGGTGTGCCGGGCCGAGACTTGAATCCGGAATCCTTGCCTTCCGCGGGCAAGTGCTGTATGAACAGAAAGGCGAAAATCCAGGATTCGACTCTTGGTCCGGCACACAGTTTTAATCTGCCTGGAAGTTTCGTATCAATGCACAGTTCACTGCAGAGTGAAATTTGATTCTGGAAACATTCCCCAGGCTGTGGCTAAGTCATGTCCCTACAGAGCGCGAGGTCGTGACGCGTCTTTGGATAGCTCAGTCGCAAAAGCACATGCCCACGAAAGGCAAACGCTTCACTTTCAAGTTCCAGTCCGACACACAGTTTTAATCAGCAAGAAAGTTTCAAAAGTACCGAGGAACGTCAACAGACAGGGTAAAATAGTGTAGAAAGCTTGTACCGCAAAATTAAAAATATGTGGTCAGATATAAAAGAGGCATAGGACAGAATCAGGATACTCAACTTATTACTACTCTCCTGAGTGAGAATGCAACTGTTAGTTATACAGTAAGGTTGTCCAAAATATTTATTAACTACATCTTTTTCATAGCAGGGAAATAAAATCAAAAAGTTTATTGGTACACGTAAATATGCAAAACTCTTGAGAGCTGTTGCTCTCAACTTCATCACATGTGGCTATAGCAAACAGACAGAGAAAAAATTGAATCAATTGTTACATTATTACAGAGTAAAGACTCCCATCGGTGTGATGAAAATTCATATAGCATTATTAAGATCAATACACCATACAATGGTTGTACTCAGTCATCTGTGCAATATGTCATTCAGTTGTGGTCAATTTCCCGACAGATTTAAATACTCGTTAATGAAACTACTTTATAAACAGGATGAAAGAGGTAACGTAGACGAGCACAGGAAAATTTCTTTGCTCCCAGTGTTTTGATAAGTGTTTTAGAAATCAACGTGTAGAATATTAGTTCAAAAATGGTTCAAATGGCTCTAGGCACTATGGGACTTAACATCTGAGGTCATCAGTCTCCTAGACTTAGAACTACTTAAACCTAACTAACCTAAGGACATCACACACATCCATGCCCCAGGCAGAATACGAACCTGCGACCGTAGCGGTCGCGCGGTTACAGACTGTAGCGTCTAGAACCGCTTGGCCACTCGTTCCACAACATCCCAAAGGTGTTGTACAGGACTCTGTGCAGGCCAGTCCATTACAGGGACGCTATTATCGTTTAACCACTCCGCCACAGGCCGTGCATTATGAACAAGTGTTCGATCGTGTTGAAAGATGCAATCGCCATCCCCTAATTGCTCTTGAACAGTGGGACGCAAGAATATGCTTAAAACTTCTCTGTGCTGCGATAGTACCATGCAAACTCAGCATGTGGAGAAGGTTGCGGAAGGATGACACAGCCATCCAGGTAACATGTAGCTCTGTTGCATTCTCCTAGCACTTTCACCACTACGAGCATATTACTCGCCGGCCGCGGTGGTCTCGCGGTTCTAGGCGCGCAGTCCGGAACCGCGCGACTGCTACGGTCGCAGGTTCGAATCCTGCCTCGGGCATGGGTGTGTGTGATGTCCTTAGGTTAGTTAGGTTTAAGTAGTTCTAAGTTCTAGGGGACTTATGACCTAAGATGTTGAGTCCCATGCTCTGAGCCATTTTGAACCATATTACTCGCGCTGTAACGTCGCCACAATTTCTTCGGTGCTACCACACATACTATCAGTTCAGGCGCAGCAATGGAAGATAGTTGGAGGACTCTTACGTGTCCAATGTCGACTGCAGCATAGGGGGCTTTTTAGACAGCAAAAGGCAAATCGGGCCAGGCACTGCCGTACTGCAAGCGTAGCAATAAAAATGGACTCTTGAAGGACGCAGGAAGTCCTTGCCACATGCTCAGGACACGGATTTGTTGTACCGAGCGCGGCTGGAAGCAGCTCTTCGGCACAAGAAGTACATTGGGAACGAGTACAAATAATCCTTAATTTGAGCACAGGGATCAACAATCCAGTAGCTTCCACAGAGACCGGAGGGCCACACCGTACTATCAGGTGGCATGGGACAGTACTATAGCCACTACAGATTCGAGCTTCCGCCGCCGCACCTTCCGGTAGTGCTGTGTCTTCCTCCTTGGACTTAGTACTTCTCCGCCTCCTGGCCCACTTCAGCAGCTGCCAGACTTCTGACCTGGTGGGCAGCGGCCTGTAAACCGTCCACCCTTCCGTGCAGCTGCAGGTTCTCAGGCGTTACGCAGCGTCACCCGCTGAGGCGAGTTGTGTCGCCGGAGGCTAACATCCCCTGCAAGTAATATAGCACTCTCCCGCACCGTTGGCTCCAACAACGTTCGGCCGAGTCTCTCTTACTGGGTCGCACACTGCTAGGTAAGCTACTGTAGTGAACAGTGCTGGGCGTTATTGTCACAGTGCGGCGTTCGTCCACTCGCCACGACCATGCGCCGCCCTCAACACTTTTCCGAGAGGACCTGGCCAACGCCTACACCGAAACTCTACCAGTGTAGTCAAATGAGTGATAATAAATATTTTTGCCTTTTGATAACGTTTAACTGAGCTACCAAGGGTCTGTTCCCGCGACTTCGCCTCACCACCACAACCAAACGCTGTGCAGAATTTGTCCTACATCCTTTGACCACTTCAGCGTGTTGTATCTCACGATCGTAGATGAATGGTCATTAATGTGGTCTACGACAATTTGAAGTGCTACTTCCCGTGCTGACAACTTTCTTGCTGTAAAGCGTTATTTCGCGCACAGCCTAAGCTTAAAACGAATTCAAGGAATGTGTTCAGTGTACAACGCTGCATTGTTCCTTTCACTATAGGACACGAGAATCCAAGATTACTTTTACCTGCGTTACACAACTTAGTCATTTCTTGTGATCAAATAAGTGTTGAGAAACAGCTTCCGTATTTTTTTTAAAAAGAACTCATACTACACCAACCATGAGGATGGTGCAAAACTTGTTTCGCACCTTCCTTCTTTTGAACCACTCCGTCTCGAGAACTCACCAGTTTCAGCGGTGTCGTTGATGACGAATGGCCATCGATCGTCTAAAGACATCAGCTGCTCTTCTTCGATCTGAAAAGCAAGAGACATGCTGAAGAGCTCGTCTATCGTAACATGGGAGTGAGTGGCATCAGAGTGACACATACTACACTTACTGCAACTTCAATTAATTTTCCTAAAATCAGCTTAAAGTAATACTATTTTATTTTGGGAATTTGATTTCTATGAAACTACCTATATTAAGTAATATTCAGTAAATTCTTCTGTGTTTGTTATTGACATTTTGATTAACATTGCTGTATTAGTTTACTGTTCCGTAAAGTCAAACAGCAATATCAATTGTAGAAATGTAACAGTTTTTATATAATTATTGACAAATATGATCTTGCAACATGAATATTACAAAACATCTCAATCGATATAAACATAATTGTCAAACACAGTACTCTTAAGTAGGTGAAATTTAAAGTACAAACAGTTACTCGCTCAGGTAAAATGAAGATTATGAGGAAAAGGTGAAGAAACAGCCCAGTCAGTTGCTATAGTGTACAAGGTTATTTGGAAACTCCTTGACTTACGTTTCGGTGTCATTAAAAAGTTTTCTTCAGAAGGACCAACTGACATGCTGTGAGTGTGCGTTAAATACGTAGCCATAAGTCAAAACTGAAAATCAGATTTATCTCAGTAATAATAATTTTTTATCGATTGTGAGTTTGGTCGCGCCTTCTGCCCTGTTGAGGCACTGCTACTCTCTCAAGTTATGATGGCTGTCCACTAGGTAACAATGACGCCGTTTCCATAAATTAAATTTAATTTGCCATAATTCAGACAGTTTGTACGAAATATTTACAAATTATGTATAAAAACTTTCCTCGTGAATCAGTGTATTTATTAGTCAAAACTGAATCAAAATTCCTACAGCAGTTCCTGAGATTAGCCTGCACGTACAATAGACTCGAGGAGGCGACTTCTGTTTATATGCGGATAGAGATTCTGAGCAACTGCATGTTATAATTAAAAAGAAAGTTATTATGAGAGAAACATCTTTGTCTTTTCCACTAAACCATTCACAGATGTCCCTACTATCATTAGCCCTTACCTCCCCGAAGTTTTCACAACCGAATATTTTACTTTATTCTCAGTCTGCTCATTTCTTATATACTGCGGTGACAAAAGTCACGGCAAAGCGGTGTGTACATGTGAAAATGGCGGTAGCATCGCGTGCATAAGGTAAAGAAGGTTAGTGCATTGGCTGAGCTGTCAGTTGTTCTCAGGTAATTCATGTGAAAAGGTTTCCGACGTCATTGTGGCAGCACGACGAGAATTACAGACGTTTAACGCGGAATGGCAGTTGGAGCTAGACGCATGGAACATTCAGTATTCCAAGATCCACAGTGTCATGTTTGTGACGAGAATACCAAATTTCAGGCATTATCTCTCACCATGGACAACGCAGTGGCCGACCGCCTTCACTTAAGGACCGAGAGCAGTGGTGTTGGAGTAGAGTAGTCAGTTCTAACAGACAAGCAACATTGCGAAAAATAACTGTAGAAATCAATGTGGGACGTACAATGTACGTATCCGTTGAGACAGAGGGGCGACTCTCCTAGGCAAGTGACCATATCTGTTGGCCCTAGACGATTGGAAAACCGTAGCCTGATCAGATGAGTTTCGATTTCGGGCAAGATGTGATGGTAGGATTCGAGCGTGGCCCAGACCCTGTGAAGCCATGGACCCAAGATGTCAACAAGGCATTGTGCAAGCTGGTGGTGGCCCCATAATGATGCGGGCTTTTTTCACATCGAATGGACTGGGTCCTCTGATCCATCTGAAGCGATTATTGACCGGAAATGGGTATGTTGGGCTACTTGGAGATCATTTTCAGCCATTCATGCACTTCATGTTCCCAAAAAATGATGATAGTTCCATATCTACGTGTCCATATCTACAAGCTGGGCACTTAGATGCGTGTTTTAAATTTTTCCGTGACACTGAAATTCAGCTACAGAAGTTTTTATCAAGCAAATTTTTTATGCAAGTAAGGCGAAGTTTCAACAAAATAATTCCTAGAAACCGATTTTTAACAATAAACACAAATTAATTCACCATCATTTGATTTACTGTTTTCAGACACAGTCCTAGTTCCATTTCCCATATTTTGTTCGAACTGCTGATGACTTCTGTTTGCGGTTAAAATCTACACACCTTCCCTTTTTCTCAGTCTTCTTGCTTCTTGATGTAGTGTTTAATATTATCGTATCTTATATCACTCGGAACTCGTGATTTATATCCGCATATAGGATTGATAGAGGGCCTGTCCGGTCCTTTTACAGAATCCATATGTGTATTTAGGTAAACTTGTACAATTTATCTGCTGAATTCAAGCAGAGCACTCCTAGTCCCTGTTCCTGCCTTCAGGTGCCACGAATTATCTACAGATATATCAGTCAGCCAAGAAAATGATGCCCAGTGCCATTTCTTTTTTCGAATATTTAATCTGTACATGGGAATGTTTACGTTCGTGCTATCCACTGCCCCGTGTGTTTATTACAAGCCGCAATAATTTGAGGGCTCTGTAATTAAACTGTCTTCTTCTCCTTTGCGAAATATCTTTCTGGAAATGATACATGTTCAGCTCCTTCACAGGCAGAAGCTATAGCAACCACTCAATTGTCCATCCACTTTGTGACAATTATGCCATCATCGTTGCAAAGTGAAGATTCAAAATATCCCCTTTCTTTTCGAACTAGAACTTGCTTTGAAGAAAGGGTGCAGGATTTGGGAGCACTGTTTTCTCTAATAGTGCCTGTTCCTCCATAACCTTTTTTTTCTTAGGAATGACAGAACAGCAAATCCTGTAAAAGTTGTCAAAGAAGAAATGAAATGGTGGTAGCTTTACTTCCATTGTTAAATTATCTATCATCAAAACTTGTGGAGTAGTAGCCTTACCAAACTGTTCTTCATATGCTGTATTTGCATGTGGTGATTTCCCTTGACAATAGGAAAATTTACACGATATAGAGAAGTGGTGCACATGCACCAAGCCTTATATCCAAATGATATGGATTTTCCCCGGCATAAATTGCTTGCAAGTGTGTCTCCCAAAATATTTCATCATTGATTCCTCATAAAACAGTTGTTGCTGAGGAACAAAAAGCTTGTCACATTTGTATATTACTCTTTAAATGAAGGGTCTAATTTTCAACAGCTTGCCGTTTTCATGAAATTTGTTATTGTCGTTACAGTGCAGACATCTAAGAATTTGTTCAAAACGATTTCTTGTCATAGCTCCTAGTGATAAAGTCGGAATCCCAGTATAAATTCTTACTGGGGAGAGGGTTATACTATTTAAAATGAGTATGTCTAAGAATCATCTCATTTATTCACAAGTTATGTTAGGATTTGGAAAGTTCCTAAAAAGTGTGTAGTTGTTTGACTCATCAACTAGGAATTGTATCAGAACATCATCAAAAAATAGCTCGGAAATTTCCTAAGCAGACTTACCAAAGTATGTGTTAAAACTTTAAGCAGAGTAAGAGCTCAGACTCGAAGTTATTGCACCATAAACTCAGGTTTTCTGCTTATTTCTGCTCCTGTAATCAGTTTTTCTCAAATATGTTTCTATTTGCGCATCTGTCAATCTCATTTCGGCTTCAGCCCGGAGTTGTCGAGGGTTAAGATTATCTGGTGTTTCCCCTTCATCTTCATCACCCGAATCCTCATCCGTGAGAACTGTTGGATCAGGGGGCGCGATGTAAAATATCCCATCACCGTGAGGAGTGTTTGTTTCTTCAAACAGGATGCCTAAAACATCCTGCATAGTCAAACCAGGTTGTAAGCACTACGCCAGAATTCCGTTACGAAATAAAAGAAAAAAAGGAACTAAATCATTTTTGACCCTGCAACTGCCCAGCATGTCCATATGTTCTCGTCTGAAATACTAAGTTAATGAAAAGAATGTGACTCTATGGATAACAACTTCAAAATGAAAATCTCAATAAACATATTTAAGTTTACAACGAACATTTTACTTTGGAAAAAAGAAGTTCTTCATATAACATTACTTATTTCACATCAATATGCTCCATTACTGTTGTCAAAGCACTACCTTCAATACAGGCTGCCACCATCACAATGTGCATGGTAACAAGAAATGTTAAAACAATGAACGTAAAGTTCAGATCCTCTCTGGCGAGAATACATGATTGCCACCACTAAAAATAATTGTGAGCTGACAATAAAGAAAGATCAAAACTATTCAACAATTTTGTCCCTATGACCACACTGACAAGTTAAGGGTTCATACTTGTTTTTACAGTTTCAATAGTTACACTAGTTTCCGCAGTTGTGTGCGATTTCAGACAGTTATCCCTATATTCTACCAACATAACTCTTTTTGCTTTCCAATGGCTGAAGAAAATTTATGTGAAATGTAACTATTAACAGAATATCCAGCACATACAAACTGTTTATATCGACGTACCCTCAGTAAGTGACCTTTTCAAAGATTCTGTCAGTAGCCGAAAGAGCCCGCATCTCGTGGTCGTGCGGTAGCGTTCTCGCTTCCCACGCCCGAGTTCCCGGGTTCGATTCCCGGCGGGGTCAGGGATTTTCTCTACCTCGTGATGGCTGGGTGTTGTGTGCTGTCCTTAGGTTAGTTAGGTTTAAGTAGTTCTAAGTTCTAGGGGACTGATGACCATAGATGTTAAGTCCCATAGTGCTCCGAGCCATTTGAACAATTTGAGTAGCCAAAAGTTCCCAAGAAATATACATACATAATTTTCCACCTACGAACAAAATGTATTTGTCACCCGATCACATGTAATGCACGTATTTCTAGCTTCCATAAATAATGGCAGCACTATGGAAAACACACTGCAGCAGACTTATATGTTGAAGGTTCACCCAATTTACGGTAGTTACGAACCAAACACTGGAGTGCACTTTTGTCCAAATGTAATACCTGTGTCACAAAGTTCCCCAGGTTTATGGTATGTAATTGTAAATGTCTTATACTTGAGGCATTCAAAATTACATAAAGGTGCCGTATCAGCTGGTTGGCCAACATTATCTGTAAAGTTTTGAGGGACAATACGATAAAGTAAGACTTTTGTACACTTTTGAAGTTATTAAGGACGACTTTCACCATTACTGAAATTCGAGTTAGTCACGGTGGCTGTCTATTGAAAGCAATTTTTATCGTAGGTGGGACGCGAGAAGAGAACCGATGAGATTTGATCTGGAACGTTTACAATGACGTGACTGGGTGACCTAGGCAGCCTACTGGCAGAAGAAGTAACAGCACGAGCGTACACAGCCAGCCCGGATTACTACAAGTGCCTACCAGGCTTTTCACGGCAGCTTCTACTTACACAAGTCTCTGAAACTCAGTCGAGGTACCGTGACGTGAACAAACCCTGCTGACGCTAGCCAGTCGACGCAAGGGATTCACCCCTGTCAAAGCCATTTCTGTCTGTGTATATAGTTCACAGGCAAGTGCACAAGTGCAGTAGTAGGTCAACACTACGGCCACTACGTGAGCACAAAATCCAATTTCCGCTCAACCACCCCGTCCACCCGCCCCCCCTGCCCGTTACATATGCTAAGTCCTAAGTGATATGAGTCTATTAAGTGTCCTCCTTTTTTATTTAGACAAAAGGTGGTTTTTCTACTTTTTAATAACTGTTCGCCTTAGAGACGAGTCTCATACCTACGAAACACTACCTTCACGTTTCACATTGAATATGGGAGTGAGAGCTTTGCATTGTTATGTTTGGTCTTAATATGTGTTGTATATTTTGTAAAAAGAAGAAAACCTTTATTATTGTTACACCGAGGCAGCCTTGAAAATTGTTTACTTCGATGTACGTGCATTATTTTTGTTTGTCTTTGTTGATAGCGTTTTCAAGTCCAAATGTAAAGGAACCGATTTCTATTCTGCACTTTTCTCTTATTTCTGGTTGTGTGTAAACACTGAGGTGACAAAGGTCATGGGATACCACTTAACATCGTGCCGGACCTCATTTTGATCTGCGTAGTGCAGTATCTCGATGTGGCACGTACTCAAAAAGTCGTTGCAACTCCCCTGCAGATATACTGAGCCATGCTGCCTTTACAGCCGTCAATAATTCCGGTGGAGAATTTTGTGCACCCACGGACCTCTCGATTACGCCCCGTACACTTTCAGTAGGATCCATGTTGGGTAATGTGGGTGGCAACGTCATTCAGTCGAATCGTTCGCAATGTTCTTCAAACTAGTAATGAACAGTTGTGGCCTGTTGACATGGCGCACTGTCATCCATAAAAATTCCATAATTCTTTGGGAACACGAAATCCATGAATGGATGGAAATGATCTCCATGCAGCCGAACATAACCATTTCCAGTCAATTATCGGTTTAATTGGACCCGAGGACCCAGTCTGTTCCACGTCCTAACGGATATGTTCATCGTACGTCTCATATTTGACTTCTGTGGTTATTTCACACAGTGTTGCTTGTCTGTTAACACTGACATAGTTGTCCGTGGTGAGAGGTAATGTCTGAAGTTTGGTTTCTTGACACTGTAGATCTCGGAATATTGAATACCGCCGGAAACGTATTCACATGAATCGCCTGAGTACAAATGACAGCCTTCTTATATCTTGTGTACGCGATGCAGCCGCCATCTGTATATGTGCATATCGCTATCCCACGACTTTTGGAACCTTAATTATTCATAGCGATAGTATTTATTACTCTTCTTGATTATTCATGGGTTCTGTGCTGCTTAAATTCTGAGAGACGAGAATGAATTTGTATTAGCAGATGGAATGTCGCAACCATAGTTCCATACTTGTCTCGGACACATTTATCGCCACGAGTCGGGATGCGCGCATTTGCGACCACCCCTAGCGTTCAGACAAACAAACAAAACAGTGTTATTCAAATATCATCCAAGCCTTTGATAATGAACACTCCGCTGGTGTACTCAGTTTGTTGATATCAATTTTCTTCTGACATCCTTTAATTTTCAGTTCGGTTTAAACTGTTAATAAATATTCCGGGTGGAAAGAGACGTTGTTATAAATATTCTGCATGTAGTAGGCGTTTTAAATTTAACTTTTCTCTACTATTCGTCTTTCCTAAGCACCTGTAAGTAAGAAGATGCGTCAAGCTGCAGCTCGTCAGTCTAAGATGACAGTTCTGTACAAGAACAGAAACGCCCACATAAGACAGCAATCGACTTCATGTTCAAAACAGAGACATCCTAAGTTCTGAATGTTGCAATCTCTCAGAAACTCTAATGTTGTAATTTCTCAGAAACTTGCAACCTGATTTTGGAGACTGTAACGCCGTTCGATTTATGTCTTTCAGAATTACGATACTAAGAGAAAAAATTACTATTGTTTTATTTGAAAGTATGAAATTGATACCAATATCTCTGTAACTAATATAACTATAAAAAGACACTATACATAGTTCAGCGAGAATTTTCTAACAATTCATGTGGGTACAAAAAAACTTACGGTATCTTAAACATTGAGGTGAACTGCTTAACTGAATCCGCCAACATGTACTTCTGAGGTTTCGTCGTATACCTGGAAGCCTCCTGTGATGGGAGTAATATTACAAGATCTACAAGGCGTAATCTATGGGACTCTTCCAAGTATACCTGTCTCCTTGCCACACAGACACGTTCAAAGCATTTCGACAATTTTTTTGCCTGGAAAACAACTATCCAACGATGCGGCTTTTAAGCACACCTTTTTGGATCTTAATTATTCCAGACGAACAAATTTCACTGCGAGGAACGACAATTGATTGTAAAAGTGTCTCCCACTTAGAACTGTACAGCAGATGAATGTAGCATGCATCGATTCATCAGCACTTCTCTACACTACTGTATTTTATGTGTAACAAAATGCCGTCTGTTTTATGGCGGTTTCCACATGCTGAAATTTGTTACGTTCTCCGGGGTTTCATGCGTAACAAAGAACAAGCTTTCCCTGCAAATATTACGCATTAATATTTGCACGCTGTTGTGTTGTGAATATTTTGCTTCTTAATTCTCGGCATCTGTAATCGTTGAAATTAGATGCGTGTTTATTTTAGTGAGGAGCGCTAAACATTGCCCATGCCTTAGTTTGAATACATCCTTTGGAAGTGGATAAACTCATCGTGTGGCTTCGCAATTGGCGTCTCAAGTATTCAGGTAGTTCGCTACGCCATGAAAGACGAAAATTTACTTGTATGGCTGCTTTTGTATCAGATTGTCTTGCTTCACAACCGTTGCGTTGAATCCATCTAAGTGCCAACAGGTCAGCAACTTCTTACATTACAGACCGAGGTAGCTTTAATATTGCGTTACCTCTGGGAAATCTCTACATCCCGCACTACTACACAGAAAACGTGAAATACAAACAATATAAAAAAAAATGAATTCTGAACTTACACTTTGAACTGAATAATAGCACAGGCTGACAATTTTCTGACTCATTTCAAAGGGAATTGTGATTTTCACGTAATTGAAGTAAACTAAGCTGATTAAGAAAGGAAAGTGTGAGAACAGTAAAATAAAATACTGAAATTCGTCATACCATATTTCACACTACTTAGAATGCAAAAATAATTTATGTCATGGAAACTGTGAGTATTATACATATGATCGAAATATTTTAAACTTTGCAGCTGCAGACAAGACTGACCTAATCGACGACGTCAGTCTAGAGACAGGGATGAGTGACCATGCTGTCATCATAGCGACTTTGGTTACTTCAGTTAATAAGTCAATCAGGAAGGCTAGCACAGTATTTCTGCTAAAAAGAGCACACAGACAGTTGTTAGCATACCACTTACACAATGAATTGACATCATTTAGTTCCAGTACGAAGGACGTAGAGGGATTATTGGCAAAGATTAAACGGATTGTAAATCATACTCTGGAGAAGGATGTGCCCAATAAGTGGATTAAGGACAGAAAACACCCATCGTGGTTTAATTAAGAAATTCGTAAAATGTTGAGGTAAGAAAGGCTGTTGCACTCTCGATTCAAAAGAGGACGCGCAAATGACGTCAGGCAAAAGTTAAGAGAAATTCGTGCGTCTGTAGGAAGATCGATGCTCGAAGCTTACAACTACTTCCACCGTCATACCTTAAGAAATAGATCTTGCGAGAACCCAAGAAAATTCAGGTCCTACCTAAAATCGTTAAGTTGGTATAAGGCTTCTAACCAGTCACTCGTTGACCAGTCTGGTGTAGAAGCAGAAGACTGCAAAAGTATAGGCGAAGTTTTAAATTTCACATTTAAGAAATCGTTACCGCAGTAGAATCAGACAAAGATCCGTCGTTTGACTATCGCACAGCTTCTAGTGTGAAGGACATAGTATAAGCTTTGGTGGTGTAGAGAAAAAACTGAAAGAGTTGAAAGCAAGTAAGTTGCCAGGTCCTCATGGTGTACTAATTCGGTTTTACAAAGAGTACTCTACTGCACTAGCCCCTTACTTAGCTTGCATTTCTCACGAATCTCTCGCCCATTGGAGGGTTCCAAGCGACTGGAAAACGCGCAGGTGACTCCTTTATGTAACAAGGGTAACAGAATGGACCAGTAAAATTATAGACCAATATTTTTATCATCGGTTTCCTGTAGAATACTCGAACATATACTCAATACGAATATAATAAATTTCTTTGAGAGGGAAAAGCTTCTGTCCACAATTCAGCACGGTTTTAGAAAGGACCGTTCCTGAGAAACTCGGTTTACCCTTTTCTCACATGAGATCCTGCGAAGCATGGATGAATGGCGACAAGAGTATTCCATGTTCCTAGAATTGCTAAAGCATCCGACATGGTGCCACAGTGCCGGCTGTTAACGAAGGTACAAGGGCACGGGATAAGTTCTCAGGTATGTGCGTGGCTCGAAAACTTCTTAAGTAACAGAACCCAATCTGTCGTCCTGGATGGTAAGAGTTCACCGGAGATAAAGGTATCGTGAAGGGTGCCCCAGGAAAGTGTGATATGACTACTGTTATTTTCCATATACAGGGAGCGAAAGGGTATTTACAATTTGTACAGAAACCAGATGGCAGTTATAAGAGTCGAGGGGCATGAAAGGGAAGCAGTGGTTGGGGAGGGAGTGAGACAGGGTTGTAGCCTATCCCCGATGTTATTCAATCTGTATATTGAGCAAGTACTAAAGGAAACAAAAGAAAAATTCGGAGTAGGTATTAAAATCCATGGAGAAGAAATAAAAATTTTGAGGTTCGCCGATGACATTGTAATTCTGTCAGAGACAGCCAAGGACTTGGAAGAGCAGTTGAATGGAATGGATAGTGTCTTTAAAGGAGGGTCTAAGATGAACATCAACAAAAACAAAACGAGGATAGTGGAATGTAGTCAAATTAAGTCGGGTGGTGCTGAGGGAATTAGATTAGCAAATGAGACACTTAAAGTAGTAAAGGAGTTTTGCTATTTGGGGAGCAAAATAACTGACGACGGTCGAAGTAGAGAGGATATAAAATGACTGGCAATGGCAATGGCAAGGAAAGCGTTTCTGAAGAAGAGAAATTTGTTAACATCGAGTATAGATGTAAGAGTCAGGAAGTCGTTTCTGAAAGTATTTGTATGGAGTGTAGCCATGTATGGAAGTGAAACTTGGACGATAAATAGTTTGGACAATAAGAGAATAGAAGCTTTTGAAATGTGGTGCTACAGAAGAATGCGGAAGATTAGATGGGTAGATCACATAATTAATGAGGAAGTATTGAATAGGATTGGGGAGAAGAGACGTTTGTGGCACAACTTGACTAGAAGAAGGGATCGGTTGGTAGGACATGTGTTGAGGCATCAAGGGATCACCAATTTAGTATTGGAGGGCAGCGTGGAGGGTAAAAATCGTAGAGATGAATACACTAAGCAGATTCAGAAGGATATAGGTTGCAGTGGGTACTGGGAGATGAAGAAGCTTGCACAGGATAGAGTAGCATGGAGAGCTGCATCAAACCAGTCTCAGGACTGAAGACCACAACAACACAACATTTTCCATATAAGTAAATGATCTTGCGGACAGGGTAAGCAAGAGTCTGCAGCTGTTTGCTGATGACGCTGTGGTGTATGGGTACGTGTCGTCATTGAGTGACTGTAGAAGGATACGAGATGATTTAGACAAAATTTCTAGTTGGTGTAATGAATTGCAGTTAGCTCTAAAAGTAGGAAAATCTAAGTTAATACAGATGAGTGGGAAAAATGTACCCATATGTTTGAAAACACTATTATTAATGTGCTGCTTGAGACAGTCACGTTGTTTAAATATCTAGGGGTAACGCTGCAAAGCAATGTGAAATGGAATAAGCATATGACTGTAGTATGGAAGGCGAATGGTCGACTTAGGTTTGTTGGGACAATTTTAGGAAAGTTTGGTTCATCTGTAAAGGAAACTGCGTGTAGGACACTAGTGCGATGCATTGTTGTATGCTGTTAGAGTGTTTGGGATCCGCATCGGGTCGGATTAAAGGCGGGCTGCAAGATTTGCTACCGGTAGGCTCGAACAAAACGCAGTTATCACGGAGATGCTTCTGGAAATTAAATTGAAATCACTGACGGGAAGGCGATCTTCCTTTCGAGGCCGAGGAGCACTAGTGAGAAAAAGTAGAGAGCAGGCATTCGAGGTTGACTGCAGAGCGGTTCTACTGCCGCCAACTTCAATTCTGCGTAAGGACTATGAACATAAGATTGTGGATGTTAGGGCTCGTACAGAAGCATATAGATAGTCGCTTTTCCCTCGCTCTATATGCGAGTGGAAGAGAAAAGGAAATGACTAGTAGTGGTACAGGGTACCATCTGCCACGCATCTTGTGTGTCTTGAGGAGTATGTATGTAGATATGAATGTAGATGTAGATATAACATGTACTGTCGTACCGCCAGGGCCGAAATAATTAGTTTCTCCAACGCCACAATTGCGCAGTTCTTCTGGAATTTGCTTTGCTCAACAGAATGTCTGGGACAGGATATTAGGAGGAATAGCGTCATTTGGAAACTAACTCGATATTCGAATACAGATTCCAAAAGCCTGGGAGTAGCCTGAAAAGTACAGACTTCTCTGTGCCATTTTTAGGGCTCGTCCAATGTCGCAGTTTCAAATGGACTTGGACAAACATTTATGTACAAGACAAATTTTTGTCTGTAGCTCTTATATTTAATACGTAACACGTCAAAAGATGTTACATATTGGAGAGTTTTTGTGGTAATTATTTCAAGGGATTGACACCCTTGTCCTAGAATGTTTGCTTTATGTAGATTGCTTTATCTGTTTCGTAAAAGTCAAACGAAAATTTTGTTTTTTCTACCATTGATCTTTGAGGAACGCATTTTCATCGACGTCACATCTGCGTAGACGCAGTTGGTGGCATTGCAACATACACACATCAAAAAAAGTTTTGCATCACTCCGGTTCCCATAACTACTGAAGACAGACGTTGACTGTGGATATTGTATCACAGACACAGTCCCTGTTACTGTTCAGAGATGTCACTAAACCCGACCAAAGATGTAGACAACCATGCATGAGCAGTGCCTATTAGACGGAGGGGTCCGACATCCGATCGGTTCTAGTCATTCCACCGGGAAGAAGGTACACGGCTCGTTTTGTCTCTAGTTCAACCATGCCTAGACACTCAATACGGATGTTCGATCGCGTCCGCATTGTTACTTTGAGCCAGGGTCGGGGGAGGGGGGGATACAGAGAGACAGGAACTGTCGATGACATGCCTCGCTCAGGCCCCCCAAGAACTACTTTTGCCGTGGATGACCGCTACCTACGGATTATGGCTTGGAGGAACCCTGAAGGCAATCCCATCATGTTGAATAATGCTTTTCGTGCAGCCACAGGACGTTATGTTACGACGCAAACTGTGCGCAATAGGCTGCATGACGCGCAACTTCACTCCCGACGTCCATGGCGAGATACATCCTTGCAATCACGACACTATGCAGCGTGGTACAGATGGGCCCAAAAACATGCCGAATGGACCGCTCAGATTGGCATCACGTTCTCTTCACTGAAGAGTGTCGCATATGCCTTCAACCAGACAATCGTCGGAGATATGTTTGCAGGCAACCGGGTCAGGCTGGACGCTTTAGACACACTGTCTAGCGAGTGCAGCTAGGTGGTGGTTCCCTGCTGTTTTGGAGTGGCATTATGTGGGGCCGACGTACGGCGCTGGTGGTCATGGAAGGCGCCATAACAGCTGTACGATATGTGAATACCATCCTCCGATCGAATAGTACAACCATATCGGCAGCATATTGGCGAGGCATTCGTCTGCATGGACGACAATTCGCCCCCTCCCCCCCTCCATCGTGCACATCTTATGAATGACTTCCTTCAAGATAACGAGATCGCTCGACTAGAGTGGCCAGCATGTTCTCCAGAGATGAACCCTATCGAACACGCCTGGGATAGATTGAAAAGGGCTGTTTATGGACGACGTGACCCATCAACCGCTCTGAGGGATCTCCACCGAATCGCCGTCGAGGAGTGGGTCAATCTGGACCAACAGTGCCTTGATGAACTTGTGGATGGTATGCCATGACGAATACAGGAACACATCAATGCAAGAAGACATGCTACTGGGTCTTAGAGGTACCGTTGTGTACTGCAATCTGGACCACCACCTCTGAAGGTCTCGCAGTATGGTGGTACAGCATGCAGTGTGTGGTTTTCATGAGCGATCAAAAGGGCGGAAATGATGTTTACGTTGATCTCTATTCCAATTTTCCTTACAGGTTACGGAACTCTCGGAACCAAGATGATGCATAACTTTTTTTGATGTGTGTATATAAAGAGTGTTTCAAGTTCGACACAAGTGCAGCGCATGGCGCTGCGCGGGAGCCAATATAGGGGAGAGTGGTT
This sequence comes from Schistocerca americana, assembly GCF_021461395.2. NCBI lineage: Eukaryota > Metazoa > Arthropoda > Insecta > Orthoptera > Acrididae > Schistocerca > Schistocerca americana. Next base: position 696,125,657 of record NC_060130.1, read on the forward strand.
CTGATCGCTACATATAGTGTGTTAAAAAGAAAGTGTAACTTATTTCTGCGTGACGTAGTATTGTCCCAAACTGGAAGAATGGTTCGGATAATGATATACCCGGAAACCAGTACCCATCGAGATATGTGTCTATCTTTCCTCTGATTCCCACCTGTCTAATATGTAGAATTAGGCACTACAAGCAGTTCTACATGTGAGTACCGTATCTTCACACATGCTTCAACTCTTTTTCTCACTGAATCACACAGCATTTTAAATACACCTGGCTCCATTCGAACGGCAGCACATGTATTGGTCACACTCTCCCGTATCGTAAACTCGTTATCGATGGTTTGTACATATACCAACGCATTTAAATATCCCTCCCACAGATTCAGATCCGGCGAACAGGGACGCTGGGCTACCGGATCTCCTAGACCAATCCATCAGACATGAAATGCTAAGGTACGGTCGCATATCTGTAGAAATTTGAGAAAGAGGAGACTATTGTTTATTTACGGAAACCACGGAAAACCAAAATCAGGATGGCCGGACGCGGGTTTGATCTGTCGTCTTCCCGAATGCGAGTCCAGAGCGTTAACCACTCCGCTACCCCGCTCGTGTCAGAAATGGGGTGGTATCCCGTCTTGCGTAAATCACAGTCGTTGTCTTTCTGCAAGGATAACGTTCTCCAAAAGCACTGATAATTCGTCGCTCTGAAATCGGTGATACACAGCACCTGCTAATCTGTTTGTATGGATCTATGAGTTTACCACAGATAATTTGTCCGTACACTGATACTGAAGTGATCTTGATGCGTCACCCCCATAATTCCTCGAGGATTTCAACGTGCCCACACGGGCGTATTGTGGTAATTTACTATGCCATCTCTTGAGACTCATGCATCATCTTTAAATAAAATTCTGATTGTAAACTGCAGAGCCTCAGTAGCTCATATAACAATAGGCCCTGGTTTCCGGACATATCATTATTTGAATTTCTCTTACAGTCCTGGCCAATACTATGTCCTGTATGAATAAGTGACAGTTTTCTTAAAAACCATGTGCACTCTGGCCCGTTCCTCATACTTGAGAGGTGGCGTATCGGCTTTAACCGAACTAGACGAGTTTGCTCTTCTTCGACACAATGATTAGTCCAATTCCCCTTTCCTTTCCAAAATGCTATCATCATGTTATCAATCTATAAATTCCTTCCACTTTTCAGCTTTCCCTTATTTACTTAGTATTGACTTCCTCTGTGACCTTTTGATGTTTATACAGCTGTTTCCCTTTTCTCTAAAAGTATCTTTAATTTTCCTCTAGACATGAATGAGTCTATAACATCGCATTTCCCAATTTCTATTAATTTCATTCCTTAAGAGCCCTTGTTAACCTAGTTCGGTTGCTGCATTTTTTATTTTCTTCCTTCATAAATTAATTTTAATACGTCGTGATTTATCCAAAGACTCCTACTAGGCCTTGAAGTTTTGCTTAGTTCTTCCTCTGTTGCCTACACTATCTCATCTCACAAAGTGAGCCATATATCTTCTGTTGTATTTCTTTGTCTTGTTAAATGAACTTAAACATTCAGTTCTATAGGGCTGCAGATGACAAACTGCGAAAAAAACAACTACACTGTATTACATAAAATCCAAGAAATCCATAACGAGGTATAATTATAAAATTTTGTCCGTTTTTTAAATATGTAAATACCGACTCTGTAAACCCAAATTTATATGTGTACTTGTAGTACAATGCATTTTCTCTGTTATGTAGAATAAAACATAAAACCCGTTGATGATGATGTAACTTCAGCGAAACATATATGGGCAATTAAAAGAAAAATAAGAAATTTATTGTGCTCAAGGCTGACCCTCTCCAAAAACAAATCCGTTTGTAAGCAAACGCAGACAGAAGAGCTTCTCATCAGTGGCTATTCAAGTACGAACGATCCGCTGTTATGGAGTCTTACTGATTACTAGGCCAATCCATGACAAGAAGTCCATAGGCCTACTACTAATTTGTTACAGCTATACTAACTACAATAAAACTAAAATCATGCCAAAAGGATTATCGGCTCTTGCATGAAACAGAGACTGTTAAACAGAAGAGACAGAATGCTATAAATAAGCAGTTATACCAGTTATGTCGAGCATAGATCGTAGATCGCAGCATGCTGCAAAGTTGTGTGTTTCGTTGTTACTACTAGTAATCAGGTAGACTCCATAATAGCAGATTCCAGTAGAATATGCAATACTCATTTGTAAGAAAACACGCAGTTGCTATTTAACATGTACAGAAACGCAGTTAGTTTGATGAGATGAGCGAGCGCAGGCCTACCCTCGTGATATATGCACAGCGGCCTGACTTTCTCGTGGACCTCTGACGTCAAATGATGAGATGGGTCAAAACCATGTGGCATCATATACGACATTTTAATTTATTGCTTCTATGCTGCTAACTCTGTTCGAAACATATTTCGCGGACAGTGTCCATATATTCCGCTTAATGTACCTAGAAACGTCTATCATTATACGACAAATAGTTCAGAAGAGCTGGCCGCGGTGGTCTAGCGGTTCTAGGCGCTCAGTCCGGGACCGCGCGACTGCTACGGTCGCAGGTTCGAATCCTGCCTCGGGCATGGATGTGTGTGATGTCCTTAGGTTAGTTAGGTTTAAGTAGTTCTAAGTTCTAGAGGACTGATGACCTCAGATGTTAAGTCCCATAGTGCTCAGAGCCATTCGAACCATTTGATGCTGAGATAATTAGTGGATGAGGAAATGGGACACCATAAATAATAGATTGGTATTGTTATTTGGCAGCAAAATAAGTGAATATTCCAACGTAGGAAGGATATAAAATGTAGCGTGCAAAACGTTAAGTATTAGAAATTATGTTCAGAAGGTATCTGTCTGCAGTGACACCTTGAATGGTAGTGAAATATGATCGATAAACGGTAGTGAAATGTGGTCGATAAACGGTTCAAACAAGACGAAAATAGTAAATTTTGAAATGTGGTGCTACAGAAGAATACTGTAGATTAGAAAGGCAGAATGATTAATGGGGAGGTATGGAGACGAATTGGAAATAAAAGGAACTTATGGGACAATTCGCCTAAAGAAAGCATCGTTTGATAGGAAAGAATCTGAGGCACCAGGTAACCGACGATCTAGTAATGGAAGGCAGTCTAGGGCGGAGAAACAGTCGAGGAAGACCAAAGCTTGAATTCAGTAAGCAAGTCCAGGTGGAAATAATGTTGCGGACGTCGTGTAAAGATTAACAAGTGCACAGGATGGATTAACGTGGAGAGATGCATCAAACCCGTCTTCAGACTGAAGACCTCAACAACAAAAAGATATTGATAACGAAGAATTTCTTTCCTCCAATCTTCTGAATGATTTGACACTGTATGCTACGACTTCGTCTCCTGCGCCAACCTCTTCAGCTACACTCAAAGTTTTCACTTAACGGATCCATGTATTCCAATATGTATGGTCCCATTCAACTCTTACCCTCTTCAGCTCTCTCAAATCCCGATGTCATAAGACGAGAGCTGTCATCCTGTCATTTCATATAATTAATGTTTTATACGAATTCCTTTCAACACCTAGACTGCAGAGGATCTTTTCATTTCTTATATCGTCAGTCAATAAATTCTGATATCTTTCTGTAAAATCACATCTTAACCTTATCCTTGTCTAGGTTTTCAATGAAGATATAATTGTCTCACTAAAACTGTCACACTCATATGTAAAAGCTTTAGAATGAGCCATTCCTATATAAAAAACGATTTACGAATTTTTCTGGTGTTATAAAATATTGAGGAGCAACTGGCATCTCAGCTTTTGGCAGTTGTTTGTGGGTTTTACTAAAAGTCACTAACTTGTGAGGTCAAGGACTGTTTCGAAAATGAACTATAGGTGGGAGCAAGTCAGTGACCAGGCTAATGACCTGACAGGAGTTAGAGTGCAGCCTCTCTTCGCCATGGCACAAGGATCCCATCATCCAGGTTGCCTTTCACCTTCACGATATATCTCTGGTACTCGTTTGATAGGTGGCACAGTAGACATGGAGCCATCCAGGAGTGACTGGAATCAGGACAAGTCCTGCATCTACCTGGGACTGAAACCGCGATCTTCTGGGTAGGACTTCAGTGGTCTACCCACTTGACCATCCTCGTCCATAGACCGTAGTAAAAAAATTGGCTGCGTAATTAGCAGTCACGATATGAGGGCTACTTGGAAGGTAGATCACGAAGACATCATTGAGTACCATTCCTAACACACCAATCAGCAAGCAGATTAGATCGCGTTTACGTAACCCGTAACGTACCACGTAAACTGACTGGATCAGAAATTTCGACACTATGTATCGCTACTCACAGCGGTTATCACTGTAAGATTGATCTACATCACCAGTATTTTTATAGAGGTCGAAGCTTGTGGAAACTAAGCAAATCTGTCTTAAAATAAAAGCACGTAAACGTTGAGGTACACTGTAATTGGGAACAACGCAGAAGGGAAATGGGTATCCACAAGAAATATAAAGCAATGGAAGATAAAATGCACTAATATAAATGTCAGAAGGACCTTTATGCATTTAGCTAGAACTATAAGCGAATGGTAGAACAGCACACATTTTCTGTCCACACCCTAAGAGACTGATACAAGAAAAACGGTGTAACGAAATACAGGAAAGAGGGTAAAAAATTAAAGGCGAAAATAGTCAAATATACACGGAAAGAAACATCTGAACAGCAAGTGGTAGCCAGAAAACACTCCGTGATACAAGCCGAAACTACTTCTAACTAACACCTAATCCAAAAAAATCCGAAGAGAAACATAATATCCGAAATAAAAACAACTGATGGAAGAAGTATCAGGATCCAGGGAGAAATACTGGCGATAATAGGAGAACATCTGTCCAAATTGTACGCAGAAGAAACGACAGACGAAAATGATGCCGGAAAGTTGATAAACTTCCTTCGTGTGGACGTCAAGGAGTAGGTAAATTCATCCTTGATTGAGAAAATTACAGAGCAAAAGGTGATCTTCGTCATTAAAAAGACATCCCACTTGCGGAGCGGTGATTACTGATTGTAAGATAATATTTTTTGATATTTGACACAGTCACTTATTTATTAAACAATCATAACCAGTTTCGGCCTTCAAAGGCCATCTTCAGATGCTGTGGGTGGCATTTGATGAACAAGTGTTCAAGCGTGGTCAGTTGGAGATAGTATTTAAAAAGAGACCGGTAAACGCGGTCAGGCTCTGAGCTGCCAAAATATTATGACACCTGTTGCGTATTTAAAATAAAATGCTATTGCAGTAGTAGTATCGAAATTTGTCGATTTACGATAACACTGTCGCTGCAACAGTTCCAAAACATAAATGTAAAGGAGTACTCATTCATTTTCTCATTCCTTCACTGCATTAACCATTATTCGAAACATATTTACAAACCGCCATAAAAAGGCGTGTGTGGGAAACTATCACATATGTGCTTTGTTATCTGAGAACGGCATACAGCGTTGTATTCAAATTTGAAAGCTAGTATACACGTGTTTTGTGATGGCTTGTTTATAATATGATGCGAGTTGCAAGGGTCGGGAGTGATAATACATTGAAGCGACAAAGAAACTGGTATAGGAATGCGTATTCAAGTACAGTGAAATGTAAACACGCAGAATACGGCGCTGCGGTCGGCAACGCCTACATAAGACAACAAGTGTCTGGCAAAATTTTTAGATCTATTACTGCTGCTAAGTGAGTTTGAACGTGGTGTTATAGTCGGCGCACGATCGATGGGACACACCATCTCCGAAGTAGCGATGAAGTGGGGATTTTCCTGTAGGACCATTTCACGAATGCACCGTGAATGCCAGGAACCTGGTAAAACATTAAATCTCCGTCATCACTGCATCCGTAAAAAGATCCTACAAGAACGGGACCAACTACAACGGAAGACGATCGTTCAACGTCAGGGAAGTGTAACCCTTAAGCAAACTGCATCAGACTTCAATGCTGGGCCATCAGCAAGTGTCAGCGTGTGAACCATTCAATGAAACATCATCGATATGGGCTTTCCGAGCCGAAGACCCTCTCGTGTACACTCGATGACTGCGTAACACGAAGCTTTGCGCCTCGGCTTGGCCCGTCAACACCGAGATTTGACTGTTGATGACTGGAAACGTTGACTGGTCGGACGAGTCTCGTTTCAAACTGCATCGAGCGGATGGACGTGTGTGGGTATTGAGACAAGCTCATGAATCCATGGACCTTGTTAGTCAGCAAGGAACTGTTCAAGCTGGTGGAGGGTCTGTAATGGTTTGGGCGTGTGCAGTTTGAGTGATATGGGACACCTGATAAGTCTAAATACGACTCTGACAGGTGACACGTACGTAAACATCCTGTCTGATCACCTGCATCCATTCATGTCCAATTCCAACAGGACAATGCAACACCCCAGAACTGCTACAGAGTGGCTCCAGTAACACTTTTCTTAGTTTAAACACTACCGCTAGCCACCAGACTCCCCAGACGTGAACGTTATTGAGCATATTGGGATGCCTTGCAACGTGCTGTTCAGAAGAGATCTCCACCCCCTTGTACTCTTACGGATGTATGGGCAGCTCTGCAGGATTCATGGTGTCAATTCCCTTCAGCACTACATTAGTCGAGTCCATGCCACGTCGTGTTACGGCACCTCTGAGTGCTCGCGGGGCCCTACTGGATATTAGGCAGGTGTACCAGTTTATTTGGCTCTCCAGCGTATATTTCGAGTGAGTGAAAGAATTTTTGGACACATGCATACTCGTAGGTCATCATCATTGCTACTATACACAGATTTTAAGCTGGGAACCCAGAGGACGTGTGGAGGGAGTTGGAGAGGATTGAAGGGAGGATTCACTTATTTAATGTCAGGAGGGGCTGTGCTAAAGTGTGTACAATACTTGGTCAACAAGATCTCAGATAAGTTGAGACTTAAAGTTACGTGTGACATCTCTGCGAGACGAGAAATCAACGCAAACTGCCATTTCTCCAACACAACAAAGTTAACGTGATAGCAAGAATAATAATAGATAAATTCGGTACGGAAGCTTTAGAAATTTTATCGAGAAAATACAAGAATGTGTGGGTATACAAGCCAATTAAAGTGGTACTGGCTGACATTAAAATAGCTATAATAATGGATGACTGGCCACTGTGTAGACGACATTTAGTTTATGGAGCTGGATATAATGCAAGATATTGCTGGGATTTTTAACAAAGTCTAATCGGGTGGTTCGCTAACATCAAAACATGGCTCCTTTGTGCAAGAAGATTACCAAGGAAAGTACAATATGATTGTGAACAATGATAAGACACTTGTAATTGACAGTTTAATGCGCATGAGACCCATGTAACAAATCTATATGGCCGGCCGCGGCGGTCTAGTGGTTCTAGGCGCTCAGTCCGGAACCGCGCGACTTCTACGGTCGCAGGTTCGAATCCTGCCTCGGACATGGATGTGTGTGATGTCCTTAGGTTTAAGTTGTTCTGAGTTCTAGGGGACTGATGACCACAGATGTTAAGTCCCATAGTGCTCAGAGCCATTTGAACCATTTTGAAATCTATATGTTACAATTACAAGCCCTAAAGTGAACGAGGATATCAGTAACTATTTGATGGATTTGATGAAGTGCCCGGATATGATTGTACAAGAAACTTTTATTTCTTCCTTCGCTAAAGTACATGGTATTACAAAACTGGGAGCGACGATTAATAACTGTACAACAGATAGCATGTTTGACATTGTGGAAGTGGACCTCGCCGTCGGTGGGGTGACTTGCGTGCCACAGTGATTCAGAGCGGAGAGTTATCTGTTGAGAGGCCAGACAAACGTGTGGTTCTGAAGAGGGACAGCAACCTTTTCAATAGTTGCAGGGGCAATAGCCTGTCTGTTTCTGAATCAAAATACATTACTGAATTGTTGGTAGGTTTGCGGACGTATGTGGCATTAGATGTCTACTCACAGGTCTTTTAGCTCGCGTAAATAACGGGCCGCTGATGCGTATCTACATCTACATCTACATCCATACTCCGCAAGCCACTTGACGGTGTGTGGCGGAGGGTACCCTGAGTACCTCTATCGGTTCGCCCTTCTATTCCCCTCTCGTACTGTTCGTGGAAAGAAAGATTGTCGGTATGCCTCTGTGTGGGCTCTAATCTCTCTGATTTTATACTCATCGTCTCTTCGCGAGATATACGTAGGAGGGAGCAATATACTGCTTGACACTTCGGTGAAGTTATGTTCTCGAAACTTCAACAAAAGACCGTACCGACCTGCTGAGCGTCACTCTTGCAGAGTCTTCCACTGGAGTTTATCTGTCATCTCTGTAACGCTTTCGTGATTACTAATTGATCCTGTAACGAAGCGCGCTGCCCTCCGTTGGATCGTCTCTATCAACCCTATCTGGTAGGGATCCCACGCTGGTGAGCAGTATTCAAACTGTGTTTTCTGACTGCATTTCCTTAGGATTCTTACAATGAATCTGGCATTTGCCTTTCCGACGATTAATTTTATATGCTCATTCCATTTTAAATCACTCCTAATTCCTACTCCCAGATAATTTATGGAATTAACTGCTTCCAGTTGCTGACTTGCTATATTGTAGCTACAGGGTGTTTCAAAAATGACCGGTATATTTGAAACTGCAATAAAAACTAAACGAGCAGCGATAGAAATATACCGTTTGTTGCAATATGCTTGGGACAACAGTACATTTTCAGGCGGACAAACTTTCGAAATTACAGTAGTTACAATTTTCAACAACAGATGGCGCTGCAAGTGATGTGAAAGATATAGAAGACAACGCAGTCTGTGGGTGCGCCATTCTGTACGTCGTCTTTCTGCTGTAAGCGTGTGCTGTTCACAACGTGCAAGTGTGCTGTAGACAACATGGTTTATTCCTTAGAACAGAGGATTTTTCTGGTGTTGGAATTCCACCGCCTAGAACACAGTGCTGTTGCAACAAGACGAAGTTTTCAACGGAGGTTTAATGTAACCAAAGGACCGAAAAGCGATACAATAAAGGATCTGTTTGAAAAATTTCAACAGACTGGGAACGTGACGGATGAACGTGCTGGAAAGGTAGGGCGACCGCGTACGGCAACCACAGAGGGCAACGCGCAGCTAGTGCAGCAGGTGATCCAACAGCGGCCTCGGGTTTCCGTTCGCCGTGTTGCAGCTGCGGTCCAAATGCCGCCAACGTCCACGTATCGTCTCATGCGCCAGAGTTTACACCTCTATCCACACAAAATTCAAACGCGGCAACCCCTCAGCGCCGCTACCATTGCTGCACGAGAGACATTCGCTAACGATATAGTGCACAGGATTGATGACGGCGATATGCATGTGGGCAGCATTTGGTTTACTGACGAAGCTTATTTTTACCTGGACGGCTTCGTCAATAAACAGAACTGGCGCATATGGGGAACCGAAAAGCCCCATGTTGCAGTCCCATCGTCCCTGCATCCTCAAAAAGTACTGGTCTGGGCCGCCATTTCTTCCAAAGGAATCATTGGCCCATTTTTCAGATCCGAAACGATTACTGCATCACGCTATCTGGACATTCTTCGTGAATTTGTGGCGGTACAAACTGCCTTAGACGACACTGCAAACACCTCGTGGTTTATGCAAGATGGTGCCCGGCCACATCGCACGGCCGACGTCTTTAATTTCCTGAATGAATATTTCGATGATCGTGTGATTGCTTTGGGCTATCCGAAACATACAGGAGGCGGTGTGGATTGGCCTCCCTATTCGCCAGACATGAACCCCTGTGACTTCTTTCTGTGGGGACACTTGAAAGACCAGGTGTACCGCCAGAATCCAGAAACAATTGAACAGCTGAAGCAGTACATCTCATCTGCATGTGAAGCCATTCCGCCAGACACGTTGTCAAAGGTTTCGGGTAATTTCATTCAGAGACTACGCCATATCATTGCTACGCATGGTGGATATGTGGAAAATATCGTACTATAGAGTTTCCCAGACCGCAGCGCCATCTGTTGTTGAAAATTGTAACTACTGTAATTTCGAAAGTTTGTCTGCCTGAAAATGTACTGTTGTCCCAAGCATATTGCAACAAACGGTGTATTTCTATCGCTGCTTGTTTAGTTTTTATTGCCGTTTCAAATATACCTGTCATTTTTGAAACACCCTGTAAATGATAAAGGATGTTTCTTTCTGTGTATTCGCAGCACATTACGCTTGTGTACATTGAGTTTCAATTGCCATTCCCTGCTTCATGCGCCAATTCGTTGCAGATCCTCCTTCATTTCAGTACAATTTCCCATTGTTACAATATCTCGTTATACTAGAGCATCATCCGCAAAAAGCCTCAGTGAACTTCCGATATTATCCACAAGGTCATTTATATATATTGTGAATAGCAACGGTCCTACGACACTCCCCTGCGGCACACCTGAAATCACCCTTACTTCGGAAGACTTCTCTCCATTGAGAATGACATGCTGCGTTCTGTTATCTAGCAACTCTGCAGTCCAACCACACAATTGGATAGTCCATTGCTCTTACTTTGTTCATTGAACGACTGTGGGGAACTGTATCAAACGCCTTGCCGAAGTCAAGAAACACGGCATCTACCTGGGAACCCGTGTCTATGGCTCTGTCAGTCTCGTGGACGAATAGCGCGACTGGGTTTCATGCGATCGTCTTTTTCGAAACCCATGATGATTCCTACAGAGTAGATTTCTAGTCTCCAGAAAAGTCATTATACTCGAACATAATACGTGTTCCAAAATTCTACAACTGATCTATAGTTCTGCACGTCTGTTCGACGTCCCTTCTTGAAAACGGGAATGACCTGTGCCCTTTTCCAATCTTTTGGAACGCTATGCTCTTCTAGAGACCTACGGTACACAGCTGCAAGAAGGGGGGCAAGTTCCTTCGCGTACTCTGTGTAAAATCGAACTGGTATCCCATCCGGTCCAGTGGCCTTTCCTCTTTTGAGCGATTTTAATTGTATTTCTATCCCTCTGTCATCTATTTCGATATTTACCATTTTGTCATCTATGCGACAATCTAGAGAAGGAACTACAGTGCAGTCTTCCTCTGTGAAACAGCTTTGGGGATGGTGACAGATAGCGACCCAGATGTGCTCCATAGGATTTACATCAAGCGAATTTGGTGGCCAAGAATCAACGTGAGTTCACTATAATGTTCCTCAAAACACTGTAGCACGGTTCTGGCTTTGAAACACGGACAATTACATTGGTGAAAGGTGACATAGCCGCCGGGGAAGACATTAAACATGAAGGAATGCAGTTGGTTCGCAGCTGTCAGCGTGTTTTCGATTACCATCATAGGTCCCATGCAAGCACAGAAGAATGTCTCCCATAGCATCATACTGCTCCCACCAGCCTGCGTCTGTGGCGCGCTGCACGTTTCAAGCCACCGTTCACCTCGATGACGGAGTTTTGAGGAGACGACAATGTCGTTGCCGGCCGCGGTGGTCTCGCGGTTCTAGGCGCGCAGTCCGGAACCGTGCGACTGCTACGATCGCAGGTTCGAATCCTGCCTCGAGCATGGCTGTGTGTGATGTCCTTAGGTTAGTTAGGTTTAAGTAGTTCTAAGTTCTAGGGGACTGATAACCACAGCAGTTGAGTCCCATAGTGCTCAGAGCCATTTGAACCATTTTTGACAATGTCGTTGGGTCAACATGTGAACACATAGGGGTGGTCAGCTACGAAGCTCCATGTTCAACAGTGTAATGTGATCGGTCCAGCACTGTGTTATGTCATCTGAGGCTTTCCCAGCGTATGTGTTGTTCCCAGGGATCTCTGATGTCCAGCCGGATGTGATCGTTGAAGTTCCACGATATAACGGGGAATAACCTTTCCGCCATCATCTGGCGTTTCTGATGGAATTCCATCAGATCAGATGATGGCGGAAGTGTTATTCGTCGTTATATCGTGGGACTTCAACGATCACATCCGGCTGGACAAAATGGCTCAAATGGCTCTAAGCACTATGGGACTTAACTTCTGAGGTCATCAGTCCACTAGTAGTGGTCGCGCGGTTCCAGACTGTAGCGCCTAGAACCGCTCGGCCACCACGGCCGGCCCAGTTGGACACCCGAGAGCCCTGGAAACACCAGCATTGTGCTGTTCTGGCATAGATGCCACACATCACCATCCATCCCACTTTACAGAGCAGTCAAGCCGCCGAACCCCACGTTCTGTGAACAGTCGTGGACGTCCAACCATCTAGCTCCTAGTGGTAGTTTCACTATCCTGCTACCTCTTTCCGTAGATGCTCACGATAGTAGCATGTGAACATTCAACCAGCTTCGTCGTTTTCAGGATATTCGTTCATAGGCTCTGCGTAATAATAATATTCCCTTTGTCAAAGTCGGTCATCTCAGTAGACTTACCCATTTGTAGCCCCTATCTTCATTAAGGTGATCCCCCGACTGTGTCTGCTCTGCTTACATGATTTTGTTACTGAGTCACGTGCCCCGCAACGCCACAAGGCAGCATCCAACGTAGCGGTGGTCAGTGGTCATAATGTTTTGGCTTATCAGTGTAAATGTTGATGGTATCGTCTTGGATAAAATATTCCGTAGGTAAAGTAGTCCTCCAGTCGAAACTCCGGACAGGGATTACTCAGGAGTATGTCGTCATCAGGAAATACAAAACTGGCTTCTACGTATCAGAGCAATATGGTGGGCGCATAGTGTTGGATAATGAGATATCGATAAACAGATAACATGGCACAACGTGACAGTAATTTGTAAAGAGAATTTCAATTTCTGTTGATAATTTCTCTGACTCACTTGTTCAGAGTTACTGATCGCTAGAATTTATAACTCATTTAATATTCGTAACAATTAGCATTGGTTGCTAATAGTATCTCTCTTTGTGCAGGTTCTGGAGTATCACAGTAACGTGGAATCCAATTAACATTTTCAACCTTTCAAAGATGAAATACGAAGAACGTGGTGTACAGCTGAAATCACCTTCATTTCTACGAAAGGAAGTCTTCATAGCGGAAAAACGTGCTGTAAGAATAGTACGTGGTATTCGCCCACGATCATCTTTTAGACATCTGTTTAAGAAGTCGGTCATTCTGACTACTGTTCCACAGTATATTTATTCCCTCACAAATATATTTTTTTTAAATTCAGTTCAAAAGGAAGAATGATGTACATAGCTACAATACCAAAAGGCAAAATGACATTCATTAAGGTTTTCGTTTAGCGTAAAAAGGGGTGCAGAGTGTTGCAACAAAAAATTTTTATCTCTTACCCAGTGAGATAAAATATCTGACAGATAGCAAAATAAAATTTTAAAACAAACTGAGAAAGTTTCTCGTTGGCAACTCCTATTCAGTACCAGAATTTATGTTACTGTAATGTGTAAACGTTGGTGGGTAGGACTCATTAACTAAAAATATCTGCACATCTTATTTTATTTTTGGAAAAAAGAGACTTAGAAATCTTCAGAATTTAACCACATGTACAAATTAATGTGTGATGTGAATGTAAAATGACTCGTTTCACATCATTACCAGCTATCGTGCAGAATGATCCATAGAACATGACACTAACTAACTAACTAACGAACATGCTTCTTCTAAAGACCTACATATGCGTTACTTATTAGTTAATTTATTGGGCATTCAGTAGAATGATGTCGACATTTCGTTATCAATTGTGGAAACATTAGAAGAATCAGGAAATACCTTTGACGATTCCGTGAATTGTGGCTCGAAGGATTATTGTTGTGCAAAATGAAGTCGAGGACAAAAATGGAGTATCTTCTGCGTCCAAAGAAAACATGTGCAATAATAGCTTTCAGTGACAAAGAAAAGGCTGTAAAATATTTTGGTTAAATGAAAGAGGGGGGGCAGTATATCTCTAAAACGAAATCACTACGCTGTACATGAGAAACAATAACAATCGTTTATTGAAATAAGGTGCATCAAAGTATACTCAGGCTCGGCTTACGGAGAAGAGATGGCGCTGATGTAAACTTCAGCACATTAGATAACCGAGCACAGTAGATGATTATTAACTAATCTAATTGAAGTTCAGTATGAAGAGAGTATAAGTAAACACTTTGACTGTCACTTTGAATAACTTCAGACACTCGGCGGAATCTTTCCGACAACTAGACTGTGAGTACTGTAGATGACTTGTAGGTAACTGCACATCTGAAGAACTGGAGCTGGATCCTGATTGCACGAAAACTGGGCGACGGAACAGGCCACATGTGGTCACTTACACCAAGCGCTCAGCGTATGAATGTCATCCTGCGGATGCGTCAAGTAGTTCCGGGTTTTACCGCTGTCTGTGGTGGGCGACGTAACTGTTGGCAGATGAATGACCTATTTGAATGACTTGTGAGGAAGCGTAAAATAGCTCCAAGTATGAGCGCCGTACTTGTGTCTTCACGCTGAGACTGCCTGTTATGTGGTGCCCTCCGCTGCTGGCGGAGGAACAGCGTATGCGAGCGATCGACGATCATGTGTACATTGTAGACCTGTTGAGCGGACTATTACTGAGTGCATTCGCCCAACTTAGGCTTCATGGTGTGGTTGGGTGGCGGGGGAGGGGATCAGTTACAGCTCTAGATCACATTTGATGTTTGTGTAGCGTAAACTAATCAGTATCCGTTACATTGCATAGGTTGTTAGCCTCCTGTTACTGTCATTTATTCGACAGGAAGGTGATGTGCTTTTGCAGCAGGGCAGTGCACATCCACACGCGGCTACAGTACCGCAACATGCTCTTCTGGTGTACTATAACTGGTCAAGCCAGCAAGATCATCAGATATCTCACCAACTGAAGACGTATGGGAACTGGTGAACTAGGAACTTACTCGTTCTCTAGAGCTTGCAAGAACCATTGTAGAAGTGCAACGAAGCGTCCAAGGTCCTTAGGATAATCTATCGCTGGATGCCATTCAGTGCCGCATGCGAGAAGACACACCTGCTTTGCTGCCGGAGCGGAGTACGTATACAGTGTATTGATGCTACTGTTTGGTTACCCATTACAGTGACACCTACATCTACATTTATACTCCGCAAGCCACCCAACGGTGTGTGGCGGAGGGCACTTTACGTGCCACTGTCATTACCTCCCTTTCCTGTTCCAGTCGCGTATGGTTCGCGGGAAGAACGACTGCCGGAAAGCCTCCGTGCGCGCTCGAATCTCTCTAATTTTACATTCGTGATGTCCTCGGGGGGTATAAGTAGGGGGAAGCAATATATTCGATACCTCATCCAGAAGCGCACCCTCTCGAAACCTGGCGAGCAAGCTACACCGCGATGCAGAGCGCCTCTCTTGCAGAGTCTGCCACTTGAGTTGGCTAAACATCTCTGTAACGCTATCACGCTTACCAAGTAACCCTGTGACGAAACACGCCGCTCTTCTTTGCAATCTTCTCTATCTACTCTGTCAACCCGACCTGGTAGAGGTCCCACACTGATGAGCAACGCTCAAGTATAGGTCGAACGAGTGTTTTGTGAGCCACCTCCTTTGTTGATGGACTACATTTTCTAAGGACTCTCCCAATGAATCTCAACCTGGCACCCGCCTTACCAACAATTAATTTTATATGTTCATTCCACTTCAAATCGTTCCGTACGCATACTCCAAGATATTTTACAGAAGTAACGGGTACCAATGTTTGTTCCGCTATCATATAATCATACAATAAAGGATCCTTCTTTCTATGTATTCGCAATACATTACATTTGTCTATGTTAAGGGTCAGTTGCCACTCCCTGCACCAAGGGCCTATCCGCTGCAGATCTTCCTGCATTTCGCTGCATTTTTATAATTCTGCAACTTCTCTGTATACTACAGCAACATCTGCGAAAAGCCGCATGGAACTTTCGAAACTATCTACTGGGTCATTTATATGTTGCGAAAAGCAATGGTCCCATAACACTCCCCTGTGGCACGCCAGAGGTTACTTTAACGTCTGTAGACGTCTCTCCATTGACAACAGATTGCTGTGTTCTGTTGGCTAAAAACTTTTCAATCCAGCCACAGAGCTGGTCTGATATTCCGTAGGTTCTTTCTTTGTTTAACAGGCGACAGTGGGGAACTGTATAGAACGCCTTCCGGAAGTCAAGGAAAATGGCATGTACCTGGGAGCCTGTATCTAATATTTTCTGGGTCTCATGAACAAATAAAGTGAGTTAGGTCTCAGACGATCGCTGTTTCCGGAATCCATGTTGATTCCTACAGAGAAGATTCTGGGTTTCCAGAAATGACATGATACCCGAGCAAAAAACATGTTCTAAAATTCTACAACAGATCGATGTCAGAGATATAGGCCTATAGTTTTGCGCATCTGCTCGATGGCCCTTCTTGAAAACTGGAACTGTCTGTGTTCTTTTCAATCATTTGGAACCTTCCGTTCCTCTTGAGACTTGCGGTCCACTGCTGTTAGAAGGAGGGCAAGTTCTTTCGCGTACTCTGTGTAGAATCGAATTGGTATCCCGTCAGGTCCACTGGACTTTCCTCTGTTGAGTGATTTCAGTAGCTTTTCTATTTGTTGGACACTTATTTCGATGTCAGCCATTTTTTTGTTCGTGCGAGGATTTAGAGAAGGAACTGCAGTGTGGTCTTCCTCTGTGAAACAGCTTTGGAAAATGGTGTTTAGTATTTCAGCTTTACGCGTGTCATCCTCTGTTTCAATGCCATTATCATCCCAGAGTGTCTGGATATGCTGTTTCGATCCATGCGTGTTTCATTTGGTCTGAATTTGTTGTCATACACTCCTACAATGATGAAAAACTTGTCACATCGCTTGTCAATAAAAGGACCTTGTCCTTGAAGGTATTACTTTTTTTTTGCCGGCAGCGGTGGGTGCACACTCATGCGAGCTTATGCTAGCTCTCCCCTACGCTCGCTGCTACCCTCACCACCACCAAACCTGCCCCTTCATGTAGGCTCCTGAGGTTAGTTAGGTTTAAGTAGTTCTAAGTTCTAGGGGACTGATAACCACAGAAGTTAAGTCGCATAGTGCTCAGAGCCATTTGAACCATTATAAATCGTACAGTAAACAAGTACACGTCAGACAGAGTGCTCACTTTTACGAATGTACATGCTTCTCTTTCTGATGCTCTATATCGATATAGCAGTATTCGGGATAATCCAGTTTACGTAATCCTGAAATCAGGAAAGTAGTAAGGAATATTTTAATAGTTTTAAAAGGGCCACATTAGGTCATATTTCCTTCTATTTTCACGAACTAAAAAAACCGAATGTGCAACGGCAGTGGATACACCGGTTCCCGAGAGATCACCGAAGTTAAGCGCTGTCGGGCGTGGTCGGCACTTGGATGGGTGACCATCCAGGCCGCCATGCGCTGTTGCCATATTTCGCGGTGCACTCAGCCTCGTGATGCCAATTGAGGAGCTACTCTACCGAATAGTAGCGGCTTTGGTCAAGAATACCATCTTACGACCGCGAGAGCGGTGTGCTGACCCCACGCCCCTCCTATCCGCATCCTCCACCGAGGATGACACGGCGGTCGGATGGTCCCGGTAGGCTCTCGTGGCCTGAAGACGGAGTGCTTTCTTTATAAAACCGAATGAAATTTTTGCATACTTAGAAAGTAATATAACGATTGTTCTTCGTCGAATAATAACAGGCAGCCGTCAAAGTCCTTCTCCATTACGACTGTCTGATCAGCTTCATAAGTTACAGAAACAGAAGACAATACCGAAAACACACAAAAAAACTATATAACACCATGGATGAGTAATTGCAAGTGAATTTCTTACAAAAAACGATGGAACCGGAAATAAGGCTACAAATGGGTCTCAGACATTCTTATGTTAACGCGAGGAGGACTCTTCATTGACAGCGCAGAAAGGGACAGTGTCATATGAAAGTACGAAAATGCTGGAAGCGGCATGGGAATCGTCGCAGATGTGATATTGACCGAAATCTCCGAACGTCATTCATATTTATAGAAGCCTTCCTCCATCGCTCAAAAAGTACGCAAGCGGTCAGCTATGGAAACGCCTCTGAAAAAATTTTACTTCCAGGCACCGCCAAGACTATTCTCTTTACCACTGTGAAAGCGTGTAACTTACTTCGTTCTTTTTTTTTTAAAAAAAAAAGAAACAGAAGTCTTCATTCTATGTGAAAGATGATGCATAAGCGTTACATCTTCCATTATGCCGTATTTATGTCACATTAAAACCTGAAATGACGGATTAAACAGTTTGGTGTAAAGCTTATTCAATTACAATAATGAACATTTATCCCGTCCTTTTATTTCAACGGACTCAATCGATCTAGTAAAGTCTCACGACAGCTGAATGAAATTTTAAAACGGCATTATCTTTAAAATAAGAAAATTAAAGCAATACTGAGATAATATCAGCCACAACAGCAATGTCACCAAGAGTTGGGGCATACTTAATTTTGCTCAATTCATTTTTTTTTCTCTGAAAAGTGTAGTAATTTTTATATCGTTCATTAACGCAGTACATCATATATTTTATACAAGGTAAACAGTTTTTAGTTCATATTGGAGCGAAATAATTCCTCTTGCTTCAGTCTTATACGGAACGTTATCAATATACTGAAATTCTGGAGGAGAGATAGAAAATTATAAGAAAAGTTACAAGAGCTCATAAATGATTTAAAAAAAAGACCTACGAAATGGTAATGGGGATATTAATGTCGAAGTATCTCAAAACCTAAAGCATTATTTTTCATATGTGCTACGGTAGCGAGATGTGTACATGCCACGTCACGCGGCAAATAGTTTCAAAGCGTGAGAACGCAGGATAGGCAAGAGCCGTGTCATGCTGGAACTCATACAGAAGGCAGGGATTAACCTGCGAGGCTTTCCACAAAGGAGCATAACTTCCATCACTTATATTTTCTGTTTAAATAATAATAAACATCTCCAGCCGTGTTTGTGATGTTACTTGCACTGATAGCTTGTTAGTAATAATTTCTATAAGTTTCAGTCCACTAAATACAAATCTCAGTTACCGTTGCTAGTTATTGGTGAAAACCACGGACCAGTCACTGTCGTGCCCTGAGCGGGCAGGTGCCAATCCGTTAAGATAGTCATACATTTTCCGAAGGAGGCAGTACGAATCTCTGTGTGCACAATGTGATCTCGGGTTAAGACGGAATAATTTATTAACATTGACTCGGATGACGTTATTATGCGAGCTTGCGTTAAATTCGTACGGTTATTTCTACTGGGATTTTTGCCGTGCTCTAGAAATATCTAGTATCTGGAAATTTTACCCATAGCATATATAGTAGAGTGGATCTCAGAATCTTTTTCTTGATTCTTTGGTTCTATAAATAGATATAAAATCAAATATCACCCCAACAGTGAATAATTTCATTTTTAACTGCCTTGAATTCTTTTCCAACTGTCATTTCGTTATGCACTGTTTGCTGCATGCATTTTAGAATCTGCAGCCAGTGGAGAAGGAAACCACCAGGACAGCAGTTACGTAACATCTTTACATGACAAGAAGTATGCAAGTTGCCTCCAGATGTGATAGGGAAATTGAGCACGGACATTATTTATTAAAATCCACCTTGTTTGTAGATCATGGCGCATCTTTTTGGCGAAAGTATTATAATTATTCAGAAACCCACCGTGTTGTATTTGAGAGCTACAATTTGTATTTTTTGGGAACTATACTGGACGTACATTCATGACAGCTTTACAACCTTAATGACCAAATGTCTATATTTTACAAAATAAAAAAGAATTGTACAGGATATGACAGACTTAATTCGTTTTAGAATTTGAAGTAATCCTAGATTCGTACGACGGAAAGTAAAATTTTTAAAAGTAAATAAATAAATGAATAAAAAAGCAAAATACATACTCATGAGGTTGGGTATCAGAATTGCTTATTATGAGATTTTTTTTAAGACTGGAGAGGTAGACCAGAACAAGTTAGCTGGCCGGAGTGGCCGAGCGGTACTAGGCGCTACAGTCTGGAACCGCGCGACCGCTACGGTCGCAGATTCGAGTCCTGCCTCGGGCATGGATGTGTGTGATGTCCTTAGGTTAGTTAGGTTTAAGTAGTTCTACGTTCTAGGGGACTGATGACCTCAGAAGTTAAGTCCCATACAGCTCAGAACCATTTGAACCAGAACAAGTTAAGTGAGAAGTATAGTCTCTCAGAACATGAAGATTATTAAAAAAGGATATATCCGTTGGGAGAAAACGATTGTGGAGTGTCTTGATAAGGATGAAAGAAGACTGAATGAAAATTTGGCAAGAGAATCTACTGAAATAAAAATGTGGAAGACAAAACAGAAACTTATGTTGAGAATTAGTTATAATGGTAGCTGTCTCAGTAACTAACAACAGAAAGAAAACTGTACAAGCTATCCAAGTTTTCTGTAAGTCTGAATGTACTTAAAGAGCTGAATCTCAGTCTCTGAGAGGTATAAACGAAAAAAATTAAATTCTGGAATTATGAAATGTGAAGAGATTGGAGGATGAAAAAAAAAGCATCTAGAGATGGTGCTCTGTGTATATAAATGTTTCAAGCTGGAGCCAAAGTAAAAGATCAGGTAATGCCATAAATGTTTACAGAATTGCTGTAGAGGGAGAAAATTCCATAAAATTGACGTAAGGCAAATAATTCTTCTTCATAAGAAACGACAAGAACAGTCTTACATAACTATCTGTCAATCTAATCACCGTAAGGTGAAAATGTTCTGTGCAATTTTCGTCAGTCACATGTGAAAAAACTTAGATTTTGATCAGGTGAAGGAACCAATTGTCGTTAGAATAGTACAATCGACAATTTTCAAGTCTTGAACCAAATTATAGATAGAAACAAAGAGTATCAATTGTCACTTTTATCTGGTAATCATAGTTCCAACAAAATCTGCACTAGCATCCCTTGGGAATCAGAGTGGAGATTCAACAACGTTAGTAGGGTAAAAGATATGCATTCGGCAGATAAATTTCCAGTAAACTCCACAAAGACAATGGATAAGTCAGAACTATGAAGATACGGCTAGGAGATCCCATTTCACCAAAGCTTTTCTCAGATATCCTAGAAGAAATTTTCGCAGCCTTAAACTAGGAAATACGAAGAAATATTACATGCCAATGGAAAATATCTGTGCTCCCTGCCGCCGTTGGATAAGCAGCTGAGCAGCAAGTCGTATACTCCTAGCTCACTCATTTGTTACATAGTTTAATTCTTAATTTCTTTGCGTGTTTTTGGTACTTGCATTGTTTAATTCATAAATTTCGGGCGTATTATAGTATTTGAGAGTTGTAGCATCGCGTTTTAGTACCTGAATAGTGTAAATTCGCGTAGTCGTTTGTCTACTGTTTTTGTTTTGAACGGCCAGTGTCGGTTGGTCGCAGTCAGTGTGCTCCCTGCCGCCGTTGGATAAGCAGCTGAGCAGCAAGTCGTATACTCCTAGCTCACTCATTTGTTACATAGTTTAATTCTTAATTTCTTTGCGTGTTTTTGGTACTTGCATTGTTTAATTCATAAATTTCGGGCGTATTATAGTATTTGAGAGTTGTAGCATCGCGTTTTAGTACCTGAATAGTGTAAATTCGCGTAGTCGTTTGTCTACTGTTTTTGTTTTGAACGGCCAGTGTCGGTTGGTCGCAGTCAGTGTGCTCCCTGCCGCCGTTGGATAAGCAGCTGAGCAGCAAGTCGTATACTCCTAGCTCACTCATTTGTTACATAGTTTAATTCTTAATTTCTTTGCGTGTTTTTGGTACTTGCATTGTTTAATTCATAAATTTCGGGCGTATTATAGTATTTGAGAGTTGTAGCATCGCGTTTTAGTACCTGAATAGTGTAAATTCGCGTAGTCGTTTGTCTACTGTTTTTGTTTTGAACGGCCAGTGTCGGTTGGTCGCAGTCAGTGTGCTCCCTGCCGCCGTTGGATAAGCAGTTGAGCAGCAAGTCGTATACTCCTAGCTCACTCATTTGTTACATAGTTTAATTCTTAATTTCTTTGCGTGTTTTTGGTACTTGCATTGTTTAATTCATAAATTTCGGGCGTATTATAGTATTTGAGAGTTGTAGCATCGCGTTTTAGTACCTGAATAGTGTAAATTCGCGTAGTCGTTTGTCTACTGTTTTTGTTTTGAACGGCCAGTGTCGGTTGGTCGCAGTCAGTGTGCTCCCTGCCGCCGTTGGATAAGCAGCTGAGCAGCAAGTCGTATACTCCTAGCTCACTCATTTGTTACATAGTTTAATTCTTAATTTATTTGCGTGTTTTTGGTACTTGCATTGTTTAATTCATAAATTTCGGACGTATTATAGTATTTGAGAGTTGTAGCATCGCGTTTTAGTACCTGAATAGTGTAAATTCGCGTAGTCGTTTGTCTACTGTTTTTGTTTTGAACGGCCAGTGTCGGTTGGTCGCAGTCAGTGTGCTCCCTGCCGCCGTTGGATAAGCAGCTGAGCAGCAAGTCGTATACTCCTAGCTCACTCATTTGTTACATAGTTTAATTCTTAATTTCTTTGCGTGTTTTTGGTACTTGCATTGTTTAATTCATAAATTTCGGGCGTATTATAGTATTTGAGAGTTGTAGCATCGCGTTTTAGTACCTGAATAGTGTAAATTCGCGTAGTCGTTTGTCTACTGTTTTTGTTTTGAACGGCCAGTGTCGGTTGGTCGCAGTCAGTGTGCTCCCTGCCGCCGTTGGATAAGCAGCTGAGCAGCAAGTCGTATACTCCTAGCTCACTCATTTGTTACATAGTTTAATTCTTAATTTCTTTGCGTGTTTTTGGTACTTGCATTGTTTAATTCATAAATTTCGGGCGTATTATAGTATTTGAGAGTTGTAGCATCGCGTTTTAGTACCTGAATAGTGTAAATTCGCGTAGTCGTTTGTCTACTGTTTTTGTTTTGAACGGCCAGTGTCGGTTGGTCGCAGTCAGTGTGCTCCCTGCCGCCGTTGGATAAGCAGCTGAGCAGCAAGTCGTATACTCCTAGCTCACTCATTTGTTACATAGTTTAATTCTTAATTTCTTTGCGTGTTTTTGGTACTTGCATTGTTTAATTCATAAATTTCGGGCGTATTATAGTATTTGAGAGTTGTAGCATCGCGTTTTAGTACCTGAATAGTGTAAATTCGCGTAGTCGTTTGTCTACTGTTTTTGTTTTGAACGGCCAGTGTCGGTTGGTCGCAGTCAGTGTGCTCCCTGCCGCCGTTGGATAAGCAGTTGAGCAGCAAGTCGTATACTCCTAGCTCACTCATTTGTTACATAGTTTAATTCTTAATTTCTTTGCGTGTTTTTGGTACTTGCATTGTTTAATTCATAAATTTCGGGCGTATTATAGTATTTGAGAGTTGTAGCATCGCGTTTTAGTACCTGAATAGTGTAAATTCGCGTAGTCGTTTGTCTACTGTTTTTGTTTTGAACGGCCAGTGTCGGTTGGTCGCAGTCAGTGTGCTCCCTGCCGCCGTTGGATAAGCAGCTGAGCAGCAAGTCGTATACTCCTAGCTCACTCATTTGTTACATAGTTTAATTCTTAATTTATTTGCGTGTTTTTGGTACTTGCATTGTTTAATTCATAAATTTCGGACGTATTATAGTATTTGAGAGTTGTAGCATCGCGTTTTAGTACCTGAATAGTGTAAATTCGCGTAGTCGTTTGTCTACTGTTTTTGTTTTGAACGGCCAGTGTCGGTTGGTCGCAGTCAGTGTGCTCCCTGCCGCCGTTGGATAAGCAGCTGAGCAGCAAGTCGTATACTCCTAGCTCACTCATTTGTTACATAGTTTAATTCTTAATTTCTTTGCGTGTTTTTGGTACTTGCATTGTTTAATTCATAAATTTCGGGCGTATTATAGTATTTGAGAGTGTAGCATCGTGTTTTAGTACCTGAATAGTGTAATTTCGCTTAGTCTCCTTCCGCCGCCGAGCAGTGTCAGCAGTGCGCAAGTAGCAGCATTACTGCATTTACTAGGCAATCTTGTATTTTAATAACCGTTTAAATTTTGTCGATTTGTTTGCGCTCTCTGTAGATTAGTTCAGACGTTCTTTGCAAAACAGTTTTTAGCATGGATAGGGACTGCAACTGCTGTGTTCGGATGCAGGCTGAGTTGGCATCCCTTCGCTCCCAGCTTCAGGCAGTGTTGGCTTCGGTCACACAGCTTGAGGCTGTTGCCAATGGGCATCACTGTGGGGGTCCGGATGGGGGTTTGTCGGGGACGGCCAGCTCGTCCCACGCATCCCCTGATCGGACTAAGACTGTGGTTGCCCGGGATACTGCCCGCATTGAGGCTGATCCCTCACCTGTGGTAGAGTGGGAGGTCGTTTCAAGGTGTGGCAGGGGGCGAAAGACATTCCGGAGGGCTGAACGGAAAGCCTCTCCAGTTTGTCTGACGAACCGGTTTCAGGCTCTGTCTCAGGCTGATACTGATCTTCGGCCTGACATGGCTGCTTGTCCTGTTCCAGAGGTTGCCCCTCAGTCTGCAAGATCCGGGCAGTCGCAGAGGGTGGGCTTACTGGTAGTTGGGAGCTCCAACGTCAGGCGCGTAATGGGGCCCCTTAGGGAAATGGCAGCAAGAGAGGGGAAGAAAACCAATGTGCACTCCGTGTGCATACCGGGGGGAGTCATTCCAGATGTGGAAAGGGTCCTTCCGGATGCCATGGAGGGTACAGGGTGCACCCATCTTCAGGTGGTCGCTCATGTCGGCACCAATGATGTGTGTCGCTATGGATCGGAGGAAATCCTCTCTGGCTTCCGGCGGCTATCTGATTTGGTGAAGACTGCCAGTCTCGCTAGCGGGATGAAAGCAGAGCTCACCATCTGCAGCATCGTCGAAAGGACTGACTGCGGACCTTTGGTACAGAGCCGAGTGGAGGGTCTGAATCAGAGGCTGAGACGGTTCTGCGACCGTGTGGGCTGCAGATTCCTCGACTTGCGCCATAGGGTGGTGGGGTTTCGGGTTCCGCTGGATAGGTCAGGAGTCCACTACACGCAACAAGCGGCTACACGGGTAGCAGGGGTTGTGTGGCGTGGGCTGGGCGGTTTTTTAGGTTAGATGGCCTTGGGCAAGAGCAAGGGCAACAGCCTCAACGGGTGTGGGGCAAAGTCAGGACATGCGGGGACCAAGCAGCAATCGGTATTGTAATTGTCAACTGTCGAAGCTGCGTTGGTAAAGTACCGGAACTTCAAGCGCTGATAGAAAGCACCGAAGCTGAAATCGTTATAGGTACTGAAAGCTGGCTTAAGCCAGAGATAAATTCTGCCGAAATTTTTACAAAGGTACAGACGGTGTTTAGAAAGGATAGATTGCATGCAACCGGTGGTGGAGTGTTCGTCGCTGTTAGTAGTAGTTTATCCTGTAGTGAAGTAGAAGTGGATAGTTCCTGTGAATTATTATGGGTGGAGGTTACACTAAACAACCGAACTAGGTTAATAATTGGCTCCTTTTACCGACCTCCCGACTCAGCAGCATTAGTGGCAGAACAACTGAGAGAAAATTTGGAATACATTTCACATAAATTTTCTCAGCATGTTATAGTCTTAGGTGGAGATTTCAATTTACCAGATATAGACTGGGACACTCAGATGTTTAGGACGGGTGGTAGGGACAGAGCATCGAGTGACATTATACTGAGTGCACTATCCGAAAATTACCTCGAGCAATTAAACAGAGAACCGACTCGTGGAGATAACATCTTGGACCTACTGATAACAAACAGACCCGAACTTTTCGACTCTGTATGTACAGAACAGGGAATCAGTGATCATAAGGCCGTTGCAGCATCCCTGAATATGGAAGTTAATAGGAATATAAAAAAAGGGAGGAAGGTTTATCTGTTTAGCAAGAGTAATAGAAGGCAGATTTCAGACTACCTAACAGATCAAAACGAAAATTTCTGTTCCGACACTGACAATGTTGAGTGTTTATGGAAAAAGTTCAAGGCAATCGTAAAATGCGTTTTAGGCAGGTACGTGCCGAGTAAAACTGTGAGGGACGGGAAAAACCCACCGTGGTACAACAACAAAGTTAGCAAACTACTGCGAAAGCAAAGAGAGCTCCACTCCAAGTTTAAACGCAGCCAAAACCTCTCAGACAAACAGAAGCTAAACGATGTCAAAGTTAGCGTAAGGAGGGCTATGCGTGAAGCGTTCATTGAATTCGAAAGTAAAATTCTATGTACCGACTTGACAGAAAATCCTAGGAAGTTCTGGTCTTACGTTAAATCAGTAAGTGGCTCGAAACAGCATATCCAGATACTACGGGGTGATGATGGCATTGAAACAGAGGATGACACGCGTAAAGCTGAAATACTAAACACCTTTTTCCAAAGCTGTTTCACAGAGGAAGACCGCACTGCAGTTCCTTCTCTAAATCCTCGCACAAACGAAAAAATGGCTGACATCGAAATAAGTGTCCAAGGAATAGAAAAGCAACTGGAATCACTCAATAGAGGAAAGTCCACTGGACCTGACGGGATACCAATTCGATTCTACACAGAGTACGCGAAAGAACTTGCCCCCCTTCTAACAGCCGTGTACCACAAGTCTCTAGAGGAACGGAGGGTTCCAAATGATTGGAAAAGAGCACAGATAGTCCCAGTCTTCAAGAAGGGTCGTCGAGCAGATGCGCAAAACTATAGACCTATATCTCTTACGTCGATCTCTTGTAGAATTTTAGAACATGTTTTTTGCTCGCGTATCATGTCATTTCTGGAAACCCAGAATCTACTATGTAGGAATCAACATGGATTCCGGAAACAGCGATCGTGTGAGACCCAACTCGCCTTATTTGTTCATGAGACCCAGAAAATATTAGATGCAGGCTCCCAGGTAGATGCTATTTTTCTTGACTTCCGGAAGGCGTTCGATACAGTTCCGCACTGTCGCCTGATAAACAAAGTAAGAGCCTACGGAATATCAGACCAGCTGTGTGGCTGGATTGAAGAGTTTTTAGCAAACAGAACACAGCATGTTGTTATCAATGGAGAGACGTCTACATACGTTAAAGTAACCTCTGGCGTGCCACAGGGGAGTGTTATGGGACCATTGCTTTTCACAATATATATAAATGACTTAGTAGATAGTGTCGGAAGTTCCGTGCGGCTTTTCGCGGATGATGCTGTAGTATACAGAGAAGTTGCTGCATTAGAAAATTGTAGCGAAATACAGGAAGATCTGCAGTGGATAGGCACTTGGTGCAGGGAGTGGCAACTGACCCTTAACATAGACAAATGTAATGTATTGCGAATACATAGAAAGAAGGATCCTTTATTGTATGATTATATGATAGCGGAACAAACACTGGTAGCAGTTACTTCTGTAAAATATCTGGGAGTATGCGTACGGAACGATTTGAAGTGGAGTGATCATATAAAATTAATTGTTGGTAAGGCGGGTACCAGGTTGAGATTCATTGGGACAGTGCTTAGAAAATGTAGTCCATCAACAAAGGAGGTGGCTTACAAAACACTCGTTCGACCTATACTTGAGTATTGCTCATCAGTGTGGGATCCGTACCAGGTCGGGTTGACGGAGGAGATAGAAAAGATCCAAAGAAGAGCGGCGCGTTTCGTCACCGGGTTATTTGGTAACCGTGATAGCGTTACGGAGATGTTTAATAAACTCAAGTGGCAGACTCTGCAAGAGAGGCGCTCTGCATCGCGGTGTAGCTTGCTGTCGAGGTTTCGAGAGGTTGTGTTTCTGGATGAGGTATCGAATATATTGCTTCCCCCTACTTATACCTCCCGAGGAGATCACGAGTGTAAAATTAGAGAGATTAGAGCGCGCACGGAGGCTTTCAGACAGTCGTTCTTCCCGCGAACCATACGCGACTGGAACAGGAAAGGCACGTAAAGTGCCCTCCGCCACACACCGTTGGGTGGCTTGCGGAGTATCAATGTAGATGAATGTAGATGTAGATGTAGATGTAGATGAACCAGCTTCCTTTTGTGGATGATACTGTACTGATTGAGTTTAGCCCAGATAAACTTCAACAATGAATGGCAATGCTTAATAGAGCAACTTTGGATATTCCCGAAAATCACTTGAAATATGACAAAACAATTTATAACTGACATATCAAAAACAAAACATTACAAATGAATGATGAAATTACAAAACCATTTGCAGAGCTGTTGTGCTTAGGGAAGTTAACGACAGTGATTGGATGAGCAATAAATTAAATCAAGCGAAAGAGTAAGAATGATCTAGAGTGCTTTTGGTAGAATAAGCAGGTTTTTCAAAACTTAGCTCTGATATGCGTGACAAGGAAAGTTTATAATTTGTACGTATTACAACTTTTGAAATATGACAGTGAGACATTCAAAATCTGACAATTTCTTAACTAGCAACGAGCAGAAATACCGATAAATTTATCCTGGATTATAAGACGTAATTATGGTTGTAATGAAAATGGGACGTGGGATGATGAGACATGTAGCTAGACGAATCGATGATAGCCAGACTGAGGAACTTATTTGCTAGATTACCGACACACAAAAGAAAACTGAGACGAGGACCTTCTGATGATGGGTAGACGACTATATTAAACACCCAATAAAACACGCGCAGAAGTCTAGAGGAGGTCTTCATCCAGTAATGGATGTTTAATACATTTTGATAATGTGGAACCTTAGAGCTCGACTTTAAAACCAGTGTGCAGACTTTAATAAAGAAAACGGAACAAAATTGAAGGACAGTAATATTTTGATAGGTGAGATATAGTAAACATATCTTAAACATAATAAATGTAGATTCTTGCGTTAGGGAATTTTGCTTGTTTTGAAACATGCTGTTAGACTGAATTATGGACTGGAAACAGGAGAAAGAAGTGATGAGACAAAGAGAAAGTGAGAGACAGAAACGCTGCGAAAAATAGGTGGAGAGAAAGTTGAGAGAAAAGGGGACAGGGTATGAAAAGATACAGGGCGGCGGATAGAAAGAAAGATTGTTCAAAACCAGTAGTTAACTCAATGTAAAATTATTAAAGGCCGGTGTATAGGGTATAATGCTATATAGAATTGCAGCTGTAAACGTACGTAAAACAAACTGTACGAAGTGACAACAGTAATCAGCTTGCTGCAAAAAAAACGTCTCCACTATCTTCATGTCTTTCAGTTCTGAAGTGAATATTGTGGTTTCAATAAATAATCCTTTCTTCTTCAAAAACATGGTGCGAAACCCAAGTATTATTCTGCACTCATGGGCGTCAATATGAGAACGATCAAAGAAATCGATAATATTTCCCATTAGTGGACTTACCGCAACGTATTCTTCGCAGTGACAGTGTCACTGACACTGTAGAGAAATGGTGATGTGGTTCTTGGGATGGCAAATCTAAGTGTGAATGATTGATATGAGAAATAACTTTAGGTTAGTAGATGGGGTGGAGAGGAAAATGAATCGTTAAATATCACATTACAAACCCAAAGGGAGCCTCGAACATCGCTCCTCATGTTTCTTAATATTTATTGTAACCTATGATGAAAGATTAGTCAAGGAAGTCCTGCTCTACAACACAAAAGAAAGGAGAGAAGTAGGTCGACCAAGAGAACGTTGGTCATAAGCTTTGTGACGACGGTTCAAGCATGTGCCTAACCCTGTATGTAAGACGATGACGATGACCTATGGCAATGAATTTTGTGTGTGAAAGGTCTTTTGGTCATATGATAAGTAACACTGGACACATATCATAAATGTCACCCAGAAATAAAGCGTGTCGACATAACATAAGACAATCGGATGAATTCAGCCATTAATACATCATTAGGCAGGCTTTGACTCACGATTATTGAATAGTAATTTTAACACAAATTTCAGTGGCGTAGAAAAAATTTGTAGGTTGTTTAAAGGATTACTTCGGCTAGTGCGCGGAACCATAACACCTGGGTCTATTGATTAGGAAGAATGGCCGACCATATATTCACAGAAATAATGACTTTGAAAAAAAAGATGAGAATTTCGTACAAAAATTTCAGGAACTGTATTCAGTATGGGATCTGAAATATTCCTAAGCCCCTCAGAAACGGGTCCCTTTGGGTTCATGAAGATTACGATGAAGAGAGCAAATGGAGATGCACGCAACCAGGAACTCAATTCTTGTTATTTCCGAGAATGGGACGAAACAAACGTTTAAAATACGGTGAATGAAAAATTTGTTTGCCATCGACGTCAAAGAAACTTTCCTTATGCAAAACTTGACATATTATATTTTCGTACATTTATGAGAGATTATCACTTACGGGAAATGAGGAACAAGTAACCCTTTCTTGTAACTCGCCCAAGAGCCTCTCTTCCGTGAAGTGCAGGCACTCTGGCCTTGCAGTTCACATCATGTTGGCCGAAAAGGACAGAAACACATTAAGGTAGTAGAGAAGGACAATGGTCAAATGTGGGGAAACATTTCGAGAGGCAACGTTAGCCGGGCATAAAAACGCACCACTTTCACGTAATGACGGCGCCTGCCTGCCCCCAAAATAAATCTCTGTCCCGGCGGAAACAATAAAGAAACTTCCGCAATGTGATTTATATAACTTGCTATCTCACCATCTCCCAACGAAATCTTTCGCAACAAGTGCACCCTCCAACGACAGTATTCCCCTATAAATCACCGATTCCGAAACCCCGTAGACGGTTTCTCACAGAGGACATTCGAAGTTTACTTTGTTGCCTGAGCAGGACCACAAAGTGTTTATTTCCTTCAGAAAGGTTAATGAGGTACTTCCTTAAAGACCTTTAGCTCAAATCAGTTATTTGTTATATACTACTGTCATAGTTTATTCCTTATTTAACTGAATGATGATGATGATGATGTTCGGCTTGTGGGGCGCTCAACTGCGCGGTTATCAGCGCCCGTACATAGTGCCAACCTTTGCTCAGTCCAGTGTCGCAACGTTCATGAATGATGATGAAATGATGAGGACAACACAAACACCCAGTCATCTCGAGGCAGGTGAAAATCCCTGACCCCGCCGGGAATAGAACCCGGTTATTTAACTGAAAATGAGACGAGTGTGACGAAGGTTTTGATGTTTTGTGAAGTGTCTGACTCTGGTCTAAGCTTTCACGCTGGACAGTTTAGTGTGTTGCATAGTGGCTGGCTCATCCCTTCTATTCTAGCTATCAGCGAACCACAGCTATCTGTTATTTCATATTAATTTTTTCCACTATCTTTTTTTCCTTTTTCCGCTGTTTTGGATCCGACAATGTGATTCTTATTGGTTCTTGTGTGTGAGTGTGTGTGTGTGTGTGTGTGTGTGTGTGTGTGTGTGTGTGTGCGTGTGTGTGTGTGAGTGTGTTTTAGGACGTTCTTTATGTTATTATTTGCAGTTCACATTTTAATTATTTTGTTCATTTTAACCACAAATGCCTTATTAAATTTAGTAATGACGTTAATAATCTTGCCATCATCATAATTTTCAGCACATACTTTTTTCTTGGAAATTGCTGATATCTTTAATTCATCCTCTTTATACCTGCATTTGTCACCCTCAGAAACCACGTTTGGTGAAAATAATGTACCGCTTGCTCCCATTCACTAGTTCCCTCACGGTTGATGTGAGGACAGAACGACAGACCTGCTTCCGTTTTTGGTTGTCCTTCTTTTATTTCATTAGAAATAACGCTTACTTTATACGCGTACAGGGGGATTTTAATGTGCCCTCTTGTCACCAGTCTGTAGATATGAATTAACAGAAACTAATTTTGTACTTCTAAATAACTGAGTTGTAATGTATCTAGCTTGAGTTCATGGAACATTTCTGCTACACTATCGTTCTAACTAACCGTGTAAGCAGATGCAGAGCAGTAGCCCTGAACCTCTATTCAGGAGAAATAGGATTAAATTCTATTCCAGACCATTCACTTTTAGGTTTTCTGTGGTGTCCCTCATTCATTTAAGGTGGATGGTGAAACTATTGCTTTGTGAAATATACAGCTGATTACCTTCCCCATCATCCTAACCAAGCTGTTTTTAGCCTCTAAATACCTGATCGCTGAAGATGCGTTAAATCTAGTTCGTCTAATTTCTTCCCTCATACTGAACAGACACGAGCGCGACACGCTTCGCGGCTCTTGTGCGAATCTGCTGAACCTCCTCTATACCGTAATTGGCAAATATTCCAGATACCTGAACAACACCGAAGAATCATGTTGAGAGATTTTGTAAACGACTCTAGTCCTGCGTGAGTTCAGGGCCGCTGACAACCAGGACTGGGCCCACGGCAGGATGTGTGATTGCGTCGAATCTCCGAATGTAGCAATCCGATTTTATTGTTATTTTAAAGAATGTTTGACATGACTTAAACGTAGCACAATTTGGGGAACACTGGAAATACTCAGTAGGATGAAATATGCAGGGCGGAGAAAAATTGTGTCACGAAATTTTGACCCAGGACAGCTGATGTCAGTAGGAAGCAAAATTACTAATGTTGTGTAGGTCGACAACGCACAATATCTAAACTACGGAAACTTGGCGCCACGCGCTCCGATTCGCCGCGGTATTTCCCTGTTCCCGGATGCTCTGGACAACGCATGACCGCGAATGCTTTGCCTGCCGGAGATCGCGATGTATCCAAGGCGGCCCGCACTCTCAGTGGTAGTGCGGTAGCCCTCCACTCTGGGAGCGAATCCGCCGGGGTTCCGATACATCCATTAATTTCATGGTAAGACGTACCGGGAACAAACCCGTCAACAGCTGTTAGTTTACAGAAAGTCTTTTACAAATTGTGTCGGCCCCGAAAAGGGCCTTTTTTGTAGCTAAGACATTGGTTACTTAAAGCAGGTGCTCGAACTGGCGACCCTCTGACGCGACACAAGCTTGGTAACGTCGAACGGCTTTTCGCCGAACTGTTTCAAAGATTCCTGGCATTGCCTTGGTGTGACTGGTGGCATGTTGAATGCGATCCATTAATTGCTCTTCCTTTCTAGGTGGTTCGCGTCCGGGTGGGTGAACTAGAACACTGAAGGATCCCCACAGTATAAAGTCCGGTGGCGTGAGGTCTGGTGATCGGGTGGGGCCGTGTCCTACGAGCACCTCTACCAATTACCCGGCGGTCGAAGAGTTCATTTAAATATCCGTGCACAGCACGACTGTTATGTGCGGGCCCTCCATCATGTGCAAGTACGTGCGTAGCTGAATGTCTAGAGAAACATCTTCCAGCAGGCCGGGTATAGTTTCTTGCAAAAAGTGAAGGTAATTTGCCCCAGTAAGTCAAGGAGCTAAACGGACCTGCCCAATCAAATGGTCACCCACAATGCCTGCCCAAATGTTAAGCGAAAATCGTTCCTGGTGTCCGTGGACGTACGTGACATGAGGATTTCCCCTTGTCCAGTAATGAACGTTTCGAGTGTTGTATAGGCCATCCCAATGGAAGATGCTCTTGTCGGTAAACAACACAATGGAGGGGAAGTCGGAATTTCGTGCAACACGTTGCACAAACCACCGGCAAAACCCTATCCTACAGAATTTAGATCTTGGACAGGTTGGAAACTAAATGGATGCTGGCCGTCATCCCTCAAAACCTCCCAGACTAACCTATGAGTGACCCCCATGTCATGTCCAATCGTTCGAGTACTGGTCGTAGGTGCTTCCTTGAAGCGCTCGGGAACAGTCTCTTCAAATGCAGCATCCAGTCGTGTTCGAGATCTTCCAGCATCCCGCTAGCAAGCCTGTTTCCCCAAGTCACCGGTGAATTGCTGTAAACGTTTGAGAGTGTGGGTGGCGTCTTACTGGGTACCGTTCCTCATACAACCGTCGAGCTTCATGCGCATTACCGTCGGCTAGTCCATAAACAAAACCCACACTCGTTGTTCTTCAGACGAATACTGTTTCGCCATGATTACTGTATGACTAAATCGCAGGTGACGTGTTTGTGCTCCGTAGCGAAGCTTATGTGTGAATGCCTCTGACGTGAGGTAGAGACAAACAGCAAGACCTATTCGACACGCATGCTTATCACGTTTGTATGTGTGAACCGACAAACGTACCACTGACCGTCAACTGACGAACGGCAACAGGGCAATCGCACGGCCAATCGGAGCGCATGGTGCCAAGTTCCCATAGTTTAAAAATGGTGCGTTGTCGACCTACAAAACATTAGTAATTTTGGCTCCTACTGGCTTCAGCTATCCATGGTTAAAATTTCATGACACAGTTTTTCTCCATCCTGTATAATAAATATAATTTCTTCTTTAAGACTAAACATACGTTCACAAATTTGATGTATACGAGTATACAATGGTACCATACGTTGCACAAGATATTGTCGGTGAAATTGGAGCAAACTAACAGTTGTTCATGGTTTTAGAAATTAAATCAGAGCGCGTAGTACTATATACATGTATCATCTAGCCACTGTTAACAGCACTAAGTTGGTTGCAGTGTTATCCTGTATTACAGAGCCGGTAAAAATTCGAAGAAACTATACAGACGGCGACAATCATTGCACTGTATTTAGAAAGCAGATGCCCCGAAGAAATGCGTGGATTGTTCCGACGCAAGGCAGAAAAATTATGTATGGGTGTATCAGAGTAACTGATCCTTATGTAAAGAATATGAATATAAACATTAATTATCACTAATAAATTGTTTGCAAATGCATCATTTTCTGTACAAAAGTCAGTGCTCCTCACTCAGATTTTAGATGCTTTTGTTTCAGCTGTTATTCTTACCATGGAAACAATAAATTACCGAAATTAGTTCCTTATTATAAGTCACAGGAGGTATGCTGTGAAATGTGTTTACTTAGTTTTGGATATTAAAATTCAAACTTTGTTTCTCTGAAAGTGCGAAAAAACAAGCTTGCTAATTAGAGAAACAACGCTAAATGTTATATTTCCTGTCTCCAGTACATAATCTTCCTTTTACAGCATGTTTTCTGCATTCAAATTTCTGATTTCCACACACATTATCAATCAGAATTAGAATAGACTGCGGTAGCTACAAGTTTAAATATTATTTATAACTGTATTTACAATTTTCATTGTATTGAATTATAATAATTTCGTAGAAAGAAAACATTTTATATGACACTTGCATGATATGTCATTCCTACGATCATTCCCTAAATTTCACACTCATTCGGCAATGAAGTCCTTCCAATACTTTTACTACAATATATAATTTGTTTCATCCCAGTACAAGATCAAATCAATGCGATACTGGACATTGCTTTATTAAGAAAAATGTTTAATTTCATGCCCTCTACTATTTCAGAAAACTATAAATAGTTACTATGATATATCTTGTATTATGTTCTATCACAGTCAGAATGATTACGAATGTAATAAAACAGAAACAATCGTAAACAATGTCTCCAGTTTTCCACTGCAGCTTTGATAGAATACACAAATCAGATAAATCATGAAGAAGTGCACAAACGTTATATACGAGTATATCGAGTAAGAATACCAGCGCCGTGATGCTTTCATGGAGTTGGAGACTGAAAGAGAACTGATAAATATTGGTTTGAAAATTAGCGATGAAGACAGTTATCAGGAACCTAAGACCACCATAGCTAGGGAACTGGGTGATAGATTGACTAAGACCTGCACGGCTAGAGAGAAAACTTATACGAGTGACGAACTTACAAATTTAACTTCATATACTACTCAATAACGAATTATTGTAAAATGTATGTACTCTCTATTTCATTGATTTTTTTTTAAATCGTTTAGTTTACTTTCACTTTGCTTTGAAACAAAAGTCTAAGTATTATACCGTTTTGCACATTGACGAATTTCTGGTGACAGTCGCTGCGATATGGAGTGTTCTATCTCGCTCATTCCCTGAAGTCGCCACATATTTCAGTAAACAAATATCAGTGCACTCACATGTGAAACGCAGTGAGTCGTGACAGGGGTAGCATACTGTAAGCTACTTGCCTATAAAACTGTCAGTGGTGCTTTGCGAGCTTTTAGTTCAGTAAACGTTTGAATCACAGCATCAAAGTCTAGTTGCCTTGCCAAATTATGTGCAGTTGCCAAGGTCCACAAATTTGTGAAACGTTGTTAATGCTTAGTTGATATAAAATCGCTTTTAACATGAGCCAGAGTGCTGAATGACATTTCTACTTCACCTTTCAGAGAATAAAAGATATGCGAATCTACACACAAATTGGGAAATGAGCTTGAAATTTTAAGCTCGTGCATTTTATTCATGAGGGTAATTGTTCCAAAGCAATGTACCCCAACTTTGAAATATGAATAGTTTTCAAATATTTCATTTCTCATTCTAAATCTGTTGTGACATCATTTTAGTATTCATTGATAAATGACTTACATGCCTGAGCGACCTGGTCATCAACCTTTGTGTATTTCCATAAAAATTAAAATGTTTCGTCTATAATCTTCAATGTTTCACGTAATGTTTTCAAGTTAGACACTCGATTGTCAGTGATGACTTAAAAAAGAATCTCGAATACATGTTCTCAATTTACATCTTTCACTTCATAACTCGTTTCATCATGAAATGATTTTCTCTTCTTAGTTCGCGTCTCCGGAAATTCGGAATCGGTATTAATTGCACTGGTAACAACATAATATTCAGGACGAATGGTGTCCCAGTTTTCGTGAAGATATTTTAAGTTATTTAATAAGCTCTCAAGGTGTCTTACCTCAATACCGGTAGTAGTATTTTGAGCTTGTAGTAATTTGATTCTGTAGTCGACACCTTTAGTGATATTGATGTCATGATTGAGCACTTGAAAAATCTGCCGTAATCCAAAAAATCCGTACTACAGAACGTTTTACAGCTTACATATACTGAGAGTTTCAACAGCAATGGTAATCTTATCCGGGTGAGCTGCAACTGGTCTTACAGTGTGAACATGAGCACTCTGATGGTTATTAGGCACGCAATATAAAGAACTTCCAACACACTGCTTCAGAATTTCCCATCGTTGAGGACTGCAAGCGAACAGATTATAAGGAAACTGAATCTCTCTGAAAAGAGGTATTGCTTCATGACAATTCTCAGCTGCGTGTACACCACATAAGATTATGACAAGCACGCAGAGAGAATTTTGAAAGAGGATTCCAATTACGAAAATATGTCCAAACTCCTTCATAACACTCTCTCGTATTACCTCTGTTATAATAAACTCGTTTGAGGCATACACTGATAGGAACTGAGAGTTTCACAGGTATTGATAGAATTAGATGTGCAATAGCAACTCCTGTAGCGCTTTTCAGCTTCTAATCCGTCACAGACCTTGCATATGCGTTTCGCAAGAACTGTATCGTAGTGACTCAAGAACTCTAATATTCCATTACCTGGATCTTCAATTTTTTGAGATGAACCTCTGAAGGTCAAGCTTCTTTGACTCAGAAATAATGTTACATCAAGTAACAGGAGGATTTCCATGTAAGTTGGCTATTCTACGGACAGGAGTGACAGTGGCAGCATAAGAAGACGTCATGCGCACCGGATGAAGCCGATCAAATTTCCGCTAAGCTTCAGTGTACGTCAGTCGCTCAAACAACCACCGGTCGCTGGTCGTAGGACCTCACGGTCGTCATCCGTCCCTGAGACTGACCCAGTGAAGCCCTCCCAGCCTGAAGCACCAAAGGCACAGCGAGAGAAACTGAAAAAGAAAAAAGGTTCCCGAGGATCCCGACATTGCGGTGGCACCCGTTCCACCGCTTGCTACAAGCTCAGCGTCTGAGGACGAGATCGAGATTCTGGCGTCTGCTGAAGACCTGGATCTCGCCGGTCCCTCAGACGCCATGGATGTCACGCGCGCGGGTACTGAATCGGCGGCAGCGAGTGAACAAGCGGCGTAAACTGCCTTCGCAGTCCCTTCACGCCTTTCTGAGCCATGGACAATATCATCCTCCAGTGGAACTGCAGCGGTTTCTTCCATCATCTAGCTGAGCTCCAACAACTTATCAGCCTTCACCCTTTCTTCTGCATTGCTCTTCAGGAAACTAGGTTCCCAGCGACGCGAACCCCCGCCTTCCGTGGCTATCGGGGTTATTATAAGAACTGGGCAGCTTATGAAAGGGTGTCTGGTGGCGTCTGCATCTATGTCCTTCACTTTCTTCACAGCGAGTCTGTCCCTCTACAAACACCTTTAGAGGCTGTCGCTGTTCGGGTGTGGACGCCACAGGCTGTTACTGTCTGCAGTCTGTATCTTCCACCGGATGGTGATGTCCCACAGTGATGTCCCACAGCATGTCCTGGCTGCGCTGATAGCCCAGTTGCCACCACCTTTCTTGTTACTGGGCGATTTCAACGCCCATAACACTATGTGGGGTGGGTCAGTGGCAACAGGTCGAGGCGCCACCGTTGAGAATGTATTGGCACAGCTCGACCTCTCCCTTTTAAACGATGGTGCCTTCACACATTTCAGTGTGGCGCATGGCACGTACTCCGCCATCGACCTTTCGATCTGCAGCCCTAGCCTCTTACCGTCTGTCCAATGGAGTGTGCATGACGACCTGTGTGGCTGTGACCACTTTCCGATCTTTCTGTCACTGCCACAACGTCACTCTTCTGGGCCCCCTTGCAGATGGGCTATGAATAAGGCTGACTGGGACTTGTTCTCCTCCATTGCCGCTATTGAGCCTCTTTCTAATGACGCCATTGATGCGGTGGTTCACTCGGTCACCACCGGCATCGTTACTGCCGCAGAATGTGACATTCTCCGTTCTTCTGGGTCCCCTCGGCGGCGGACTGTGCCTTGGTGGTCGCCTAAGATTGCTGAGGCGATTAAAGATCGCAGGCGGTTGCTCCAGCGTCACAAGCGGCATCCATCTTTAGAAAACCTCGTCGCCTTTAAACGGCTCCGTGCGCGAGCCCGACGCATCATCGCCAACACAAGCAGGAGTGCTGGGAACGGCATGTTTCCATCATGTCTCTCCATCGCAGGTCTGGGCAGAGATTAGACGCCTCTATGGCTATCGGACCCCTGTCAACGTCCCTGCGCTCTCACTGACTGGGGCAATTTGTACTGACTCCGACATAATTGCCAACCGCTTAGCAGACCATTTTGCTCTCAGTTCCGCATCTGTGAATTACCCACTGGCCTTCCGCTCCATTAAAGAGCGGATGGAACATCGGAGCCTTTCATTTCGCACCCCCATCCTGAATTCTACAATGTTCCATTCAGTGAGTGGGAATTTCGCCCTGATACAGCTCCTGGGCCCGATCGCATCCACTGTCAGATGCTGAAACACCTTTCAGTGGACTGCCAGCTGAAACACCTTTCAGTGGACTGCCAGCGACGCCTCCTCGACCTTTACAACCGAGTTTGGGGCGAGGGTGAGTTTCCGTCGCAATGGCGGGAAAGCATTGTTATCCCCGTTTTGAAACATGGCAAGAACCCTTTGGAGGTGGACAGCTACCGCCCCATTACCCTCACCAACGTCCTTTTCAAGTTGCTTGAACGGATGGTGAGCCGGCGGTTGAGTTGGGTACTTGAGTCTCGGGGCCTTCTGGCTCCGTCTCAGGGTGGGTTCCGTAAAGGCCACTCCGCCGCCGACAATCTGGTGAGCCTGGAGTCAGCCATCAGTACAGCCTCCGCCCGCCGTCAGCACCTGGTCGCTGTCTTTTTCGACATGCGGAAGGCGTACGATACGACGTGGCGTCATCCCATCCTCTCTACGCTTCATGGTTGGGGTC
This sequence comes from Schistocerca americana, assembly GCF_021461395.2. Taxonomy (NCBI): domain Eukaryota; kingdom Metazoa; phylum Arthropoda; class Insecta; order Orthoptera; family Acrididae; genus Schistocerca; species Schistocerca americana. The sequence continues at coordinate 696,165,262 of NC_060130.1, forward strand.
TTCGGGGTCCACTGCCGATTTTCATCCGAAGTTTTCTGTCGCATCGGACTTTCCGCGTACAAGTCGCGGCCTCCCATAGTTCCTCCCGAGTTCAGGAGAACGGGGTGCCACAGGCATCTGTTTAAGGTGTCTGCCTGTTTGTAATAGCAATTAACGGGCTCGCTTCGGCGGTGGGAACGTCTGTCTCAGCGTCCTTGTATGCTGACGACTTCTGCCTTTACTATAGCTCTATTGGCATTGCAGCTGCTGAACGTCAGCTGCAGGGCGCTATCCGCAAGGCGCAGTCTTGGGCTGTAGCGCATGGCTTCCAGCTTTCGGCAGCCAAGACCTGCGTTATGCATTTCTGCTGGCGGCATCTAAATGCACTGCGATGCTTGAGCCGCACCAGCTGGGGCGGCGACCGATCTACCCTCTTACGGCTCGACCAGGCGTTAATCCAGTCCCGTCTGGATTATGGGAGCCTGGCTTATGGTTGAGCATCCCCTTCTGCGTTGCGGGTGCTGCACCCAATCCTTCACAGCGGGATGCGCCTTGCCACTGGTACTTTCCGGACCAGCCCTGTGAACAGCTTACTTGTGGAGGCAGGTGTCCCTCCACTGCAGTTACGGCGCCAACGTTTACTGGCCGCTTATGTTGCCCATGTTTTTAGCTTGCCCGGGCATCCAAATTATCGTCTTCTGTTCCCACGGTCGGTCGTCCATCTCCCAGAACGTCGGCCCCGGTCGGGTTGTACGATCGCGGTGCGAGTCAGAAAGCTTCTCTCGGGGCTTGAGGTTTTCCCTCTTCCACCTCCTTTCCGGGCCCCTCTGCGTACACCTCCGTGTGTGCTCAGGCAAACGTTTGCGCTGCCTGATACGCTCCTGCTCTTTTAAGTGATGACAATGCTATGGCAGGCTTAGTTTTGCGTTTTATTCGGGCAGGGGGCTTTTATCACTAAATCTAAGTGTTTGTCGTTTTGTATTGATTCTGGCATTTGGCCAACGATTTTAGTCCGAGTTTTAGTATGTTTTTTCTTTCATTGGTTGGCTTTTCCCTTTTTGTCTCTATGGTCGGCCAACCAATGTCACACTCTGTGTGATTTTAATTCGTATTGTCTGAGTCTGTCTTGTCCTGTGTCGTCTGTTGTCTCCATTATTCGTTTTTACTCTGTGTGGGTGTTTTTAAGTTTTATAACAAGGGACCGATGACCGAAGCAGTCTGGTCCCTTTAATCCCACAAACCAACCAAATAGTCAGCGCATGAGTGATGGGATTCAGTATCTCCGAGGTAACGATGAGTGGGGGGTTTTCCCGTACGACCATTTCACGAGCGTGCCATGAATATCAGAATCCGGTAAAACGTCAAATCTCCGACATCGTTACGGCGGGAAAAAGATCATGCAAGAATGGGACCAATGACGACTGAAGAGAATCGTTCAACGTGACAGAAATGCAACCCTTCCGCTAACTACTGCAGATTTCAATGCTGGGCCGTCAACAAGTGTCAGCGTGCGAACTATTCAACGAAACATAATCGATATGGGCTTTTTGGCTTCTTTGGCTCTTCAGTGTACAACAAACTCGTTAAGAAAGCACGACAGAGAAAAACCGCTGATATCTTCTAATACCAAGTCCTATGTGATGCCGGCCTGAGTGGCCAAGTGGTTCTAGGCGCTACAGTCTGGAACCGCGCGACCGCTACGGTCGCAGGTTCGAATCCTGCCTCGGGCATGGATGTGTGTGATGTCCTTAGGTTAGTTAGGTTTAAGTAGTTCTAAGTTCTAGGGGACTGATGACACCTACCCGGCTGTCCATCGTACATCACGACTGTTCGCCATCCACCTGTGGTTCAAATGGTTCAAATGGCTCTAAGCACTATGGGACTTAACATCTGAAGTCATTAGTCCCCTAGAGTTAGGACTACTTTAACCTAACTAACTTAAGGACGACACACACATCCATGCCCGAGGCAGGATTCGAACCTGCGACCGTAGCAACAGTGCGGTTCCAGACTGAAGCGCCTAGAACCGCTCGGCCAAAACGGGACGTAACAGGAGGAATGTTATCTGTCTGCTATACAATGATGCTGCTTTGGGTAAGTACGTGTAGGTAATCAGCAGCTATGAAACAAATTACATACGGAAGAAAAGAAATTGTGTGAAAGTATTTTATAGAGTTGTCCATGTTCAGGTTCACTCGTTATGCTATGTATTCTTTAGTTGACCACACAACACGAGTTCACCGCGCTACTCTAGTGCTACAGCAGTTAGATACTGGAGTTGGCAGCAGTCGTAAACATAAGAGAGTCGACACGAAGTGTGCCGACATGAACCAATAAAAACTTAGCATCGACGACTTTCTACATCGTGCTACCTCTCACGGCTGCTAGTCTAACAGTTATTATGAAGCGTTCAAACGCCAAAATTTTATCTCATATTCATTGCAACTAATAATTGAGTGAGCGACTTCAAACTCAAAACTTTGTAGCTCGAGGACGTGGGGGGAGAGGGTTGGGGGATGGGGACACCTCGTCCCCGCCGTCTACTCGATACCCATGACTAGTAGGGCTACTTTCGAGCAGTATGTGTATCCGGGTGGTGTACCATTGCTTTATTAGTCAAGCTAATGAAAGTAATACAGACTGGTGTCACTCAGAAGAATGAATGGATAGTTCAATTAAGTACAACATCAGAAAGTTGTTTCAGTTGAATGAATGAATGCATGGTTCAACCGACAGAATAAGTAGAGACTGGTTTCGCTTGAAAAGAAAGACTGAATAATTCAGTCGTACGAAAAACTACAGTGAACTGAGTCTAATGTTTTCATTCCGTTGCTCCCACAGGATGGTTTCACTAAAACTAACGAATGAATAACTCAGCCGATATGTAAAACTACAACCGAATAGGTCGATTGCTTTACAGCAACCGACTGTATCGATTATTTCCATTCGATTGTTCAAACCACTACGTGGTTCTGCTCGCTTTAACGACATACGTCATTACATTACTTCTATACACTCTATTCATTCTCCTGTGGTGAAGTTGGTAAGTCGTTGTGCTGTGTTCTGATGTTGAGAAGAAGACTGCCTTTTTCTGATGGAGGACCGTACTATGATATAGATGCAACCATGCATGGGAATTGCTTGGGATCAATACAGATTATTTGCTGTAGTGAAATAAGTTTTCGTGGCGACGTTAGTGTGGCACGATTTAGTCAACAACACTCCGCTTATAGATATTGAGCGAGTAGTTGCTCGCAATGGAATAGGTGCTCATAGGCTGCTAATGCGAAACTGTTTCTAAGCTGGTTATTGCGTCTCACATGCATTATTTTGCTTCGTGATATTGTAAATTTATAGACAGTACCTTCTTCTGAAGGTTGCTCATTCACTTAGCATTTTGTGTTACGACGACGATGTTCCTTCTGCTTGTAAATGCAGATCTATAAATTGCAGGTAGAAATACACTTACAGCACTACGAAGTTATCTTCTTGTAATTAGTGACAATACACTGATACGCCAAAACATTACGATCACTACCCATCGCTACGATGGATGCCGCCGGATGGCGTTGCGGGCACGTGGCGCGGTAACAAAAGTATCTAAGCGGAGGATGTAAGGACTGGGGTCACCCTAGCGAAGCTATGGGCTGCAGATGGGGAAATCCACTGAGATAAGCTACTTTGACAAAGGGAAAATTATTATAATGCAGATACTGTGAACAAGTATCTCGAAAACGGCGAAGCTGGTCGAATGCCCACATGCTGCTTTTGTGAACATCTACAAAAAGAGGTAGAAGGACAGTGAAATTACCACTAGGCGCTAAATGGTTGGTAATCCACGACTCTTTACAGAAGGTGGGGATCGGAGACTTGTCTGCTCTGTGAAATGATCTGCGAACGGTGATTTGTGGCATCTCTGCCAGCCTCCGTTAGCAGTGTCTTGACACTGTAACTGTTGTCACTTACTGGTTAGGTCTGTTCTTTGTATACAGCAGCACGTGTTTTGCTTGACTTTTGTAGAGAAATTATTCAACGTCTTTGTCAGTTCACGTAATGATCTTAGATGGTATGTACCTTTGTTCTCTAAAACTTTGTATAACAAATTTTATTTGAGAGTTACTTTAGTTAGTCTGTATTGTATGATATCACTACTTCCAGTTCTCTAATTTGTCACCAGGTCATACGATTATGGGCTATGCCTGAAGTGCAACATGAGCACAATGAAGGATTCAGTACCAATTGGATTTGAAGTACGTATGCGACTTACCAGCACTTTTAAACTCACTTTCATATTTAATTTCAGGAGAAAGCAGTCATTCACTCCGTGCTATGAGGTTTCAGATTGTGATGAAGATAGTTTGACGTGTGCTTCATTGCTGTCTGCTATTTACAGAATACTGTCCTACGAAAACTCCTTCACTACTACAAATTTAAGTAGGAAAAAGAGTCACGACTTAAGACCTCCCTCATCGCTGGTTGTTACGGAGGTGAAGCCCATCTACTGTTCCTCCCATGTCTTCCTCGTTGTGTGCAATCTCTTCACGTTTCTTTCGTGTCAGCAAATTGCTCTTCTTTCCCAGATTGTATTGTCTTCTCTTTGCCAGCAGCGCCGGCAAGGTGTTGTGCTGTCTTCATTTCTCCTCGCCGCGGATGTCGGAGGGCGCAGTTGCAGTGGCAGCTGATGTGGCTGCTTATGCAGCTGGCATCACCAGGCGCAGCAGCCGCTGCGGGAAGACGTGCGGCATCAGTCTGACTGTCCAGCGGAGCGTTCGTGCTCCTGTCGCATGCCGTGCTGCTGGCGTCTTCTGTTTGCCTGCGAGTTTTCTCCGGATCGACTCGCAGGCCGTCAGGCGTACTAACATCAGTGCCATTTCTGGCGCGCAGATGCCGTTTTCTTCCGCTTCGTGATGCAGAGGTGGTGTCAACAGTTTTCGTAGCGTCGGTACTCCTCTACTGACCGCGCGCCGGGCGCTGACGTCGTTTGGAGCGGGCAATTCTCGGCTTGCACGGCACACCGCGTTGTGGAACCGCCGCAGAACTCAAATATACACAGCCGTGTAACTCGCCAAGTCCACACTGCCACAGTTCTTGCACTTTGGTGGGTCACTGGCAGCAGATAAACACTGAGGTGACAAAAGGCATGGATAGCTATATCTACATATGCAGATAGCGGTAGTATCGCGTGTGCAAAGTGTAAAAGTCAGTGCATTTACAGAACTGTCATTTTTACTCAGGTGATTCATGTGAGAATGCGTCCTACGTAACTACGGCAGCACGATGGGAATTAACAGACATTTAACGTGGAATGGTAGTTGGAGCTAGACGCGTTGGACATTCCATTTCTTGAACCGTTGAGGAATCGAATATTCTGAGATAGTGTAAAGAGCGTGCCGAAAGTACCAAATTTCAGGCAAACATCTCACCACGGACAACGCAGTGGCCAACAGCCTTCAGTTGACGACCGAGAGCAGTGGAGTTTGCGTAGAGTTGTTAGTGCAAACATACAACCAACAGTGCGTGAAATAACCGCAGAAATCAATGTTGGACATACGACGAACGTATTCGTTAGGACAGTGCGGCGAGATTTAGCGTTAAAGGGCTATGGCAGTGCACGATCGACGCGAGTTCCTCTGCTAGCAGCACGATATCACCTCTAGCGCCTCTCCTAGGATCGTGATCATATGTGTTGGACCCAAGACGATTGGAAAACCGTGTTCTGGTCAGATGACTTCCGATTTAAGTTGGTAAGAGCTGATGGTAGGGTTCTAGTGGGCCACAGATCCCACGAAGCCATGGACCCAGATTGTCAACAAGTCACTGTGCAAGCTGCTGGTGGCTCCATAACGGTGTGGGCTCAGTTTGCATGGAATGGATTTGGTCCTCTTGAGCAACTGAACCGATCAATGACTGGAAATGGTTACGTTCAGCTACTTGTAGAAAATTTGCTGCCATTCATGAACTTCATGCTCTCAAAAAACTATGGAATTTTTATGGATGACAATGCACCATGTTAGAACATTCTGGACAATTCGAGAGAGGCCACCCAGATCGCCCGAAATGAATCGCATCGAACGTTTATGAGAAATAATCGAGAGGAAAGAACGTGCACAACATCCTGCACCGGTAATGCACTCGCAACTATGGACGGCTATAGAGGTGCAAGGCTCATTATTTCTGCAGAGGGCTTACGACGATTTGTTGAATCCATGCCATGCCGAGTTGACGCACTACGCCCGGCAGTAGGAGGTCCGACACGACGTTAGGAGATATCACATGAATTTTGTCATTTCAGTGTAGTTCGCTGATGTGATTGCTCGCACACTTAACGAAAGCGTCTGGGAAGGAACAGTCGTGAGCCAAATGCCTTTCTCCCTGGCAGTGAAAGCACTGGGAAATTCTTCGGTTGTGTCTTAGTAGCTCCTCGGTCACTGCTGCTGTGTCTTCCGAACAAAACAGCCAGAGCAATAGCACTACAGGCGGAAAGATGCGAACTGTTGCCAGTGCCATAGAAACTCGCCAATTGCGTGAGTTCCACCAGCGCCACTGGCGGCACTAAGGATGAAGATATCGACTTCGCCTCGCCCGATTGCCGGCCGACTAAAATTCACCAATGACCGGACGACAACGGACAGAAGCCTACTCGAAAGACAGAAAAGCAGCTCTTGCCCATTTGGTTATAGATCATCGTCAAGGGCTGACAGGGAACGTCACTCAGGAAATTCTTAGAAGTGAAAAGACAGTTGTCGTAAGTTGCCTTTGCTATGAACTGTGAAGTTTACCTACGGTTATTTGCACTTAGCCATTGAGGGCCTTTTCTTGCGTTATATTATAAGCAGTGTTGTAGCCTTTATCATTCAACAACTCACAGAGATAAGTAGACCTGTTAACTCATTTGTGTGACTTTATTACTAATATCTTGGAGTATTGCAGAATCGTCGTTCTCCTATCCTGTTACCTGACCATGGGACATAGCTGTGTAATAGTGGCAGGGAGAAATTGTCGTAGCGGTGAACTGCACCAGGAGTCGTTTCACGAACTCACAATCTCGGCCTACGGTAACAACAGCGGCAAAGCGGCCTCCCCAGCAGTAGCGACGAGGCCTTTACAAAACTGGCGACGAGGCTTTACAATAACTGCCGTACGGCCAACACTCGTGAGCAGAAATAGCTTCCTGTTCACCAAGTTGTCCAGAGTTACGACTAGGAGAATGGCTACTCTTTCTGTGATTACAGGTCCTTGAAGCGCGAGACAGTGTACAGCATGAAGGCAACGTCCTGGTGTTCTTCTCTGTGGAAGTCGGATGTTCCTTGCTTTTACGAACCAGTCGACTATACAATATACAAGTATTAGATAAGCACGCACATTTCTTTCATTACACTAAAGTTATGAAAGGTGTGTGGTGTGAGACCATTTTCTATTCAAGTTACGAGTCAGATCGCATTTGCAAATAGTTTCTGGACCATTAAAATTACACATTCTGCATATCTTGAATGTATCCGGGTATAATTACCCCATTAACGCTTATGTAACGTTCCTATTATGACCTGTTAATTTATCACATGCACATTATTTTTGTATCTAAATAGTTCGCGAACATTTCTTTCGTAAAATATTGTACTTGAAATTAAGAAATTTCATTCACTTCAGTCAACGAAAGCGTCATTTTGAGTCAGCTTCTTTCATCAGTCATTGGTGTAAATTTTCTGTTGATAGTAATTTACGATGTGCAATGTCAGTTCAGGTGTATTGGACAGAGTTGAGGTATAGAAGTTTGTTTTCTTTTGCATTTGACAGCCTGAACCGTCGAAGAACTTCGGAAACCTATCTTTCCGCATCGCTTGAACAACACCATTCTCCACCTCAACAGACGAATTGTTACCTTGTTTGACTATATCTTACCGTCTATCCACAGTCATTTTGATCATCTTTTGTAGTTTCTTCTAGCCTCTTGTACACACATATATCGGCTGTTAGATTTTTCAGTTAATATTCCCTAAGGATAAATCACGCTATGGTGTTATTAAATATTTCCGTCTTATACAACATTTTCTGCTTTGTCTTCAATGGATAGTAAGTTATTTACTGAAATGATCTTTATTTTTCTTTAGATCTCTCTTTCAGTACCATGCTAACTCGTCATAACCTAAAATGACGAGGATCCCCTGAACCCTATAGTGATTAACATGTTTTGTTCTGATCAGAAGCTATGTGCAGCAGTCTGCGAATCACCAGGTTAAGCAAACGACGATGGAGCGTAGGGATTGATATGGTCTCTTTTATTCTCAATACATGTAAACTATATCTAAAACAATGTGACCAAAACTGTCGCATTGTTTCTTAGAGAAAATGCTGAGTATTGTGAAATATCATTGTTTAGTAACCACATAAAAACTGTAATGAACTGAACACGATTTCAAATGTTTGCAGCTTACTGAACTTTTAACTATGCAAAAATAACATACATTACTGTGGAGGGGCCATTAGGCACAATGAGAAAGGGAAGTGGTGGTGGTTTTATCAACTTAAACCATCCAGCACTCTTCTGAATCGGCTTAGAGTAAGCCTAAATCAGGATTGTTGGCACGGCTGTTTGAGTGTTGCTCGGTCATAATAGTTGAGAGCGACAACCACTAAGCCATGTCTATCTGTGTCTGTTATATGCAGATAGATATAATTAATGTGTGAAAACATCGAGCGTGCTCCGTTGTAGTATTGGCGATTTGGCGCTGGGCACGATTCCATATCATTTTGTAAGAATACTTGGAAAATGAAACGCTTCTAAAAGGTGGTCGACAGCGAGAGACTAGTGTACTACTACCGTTTTTTCTGACATTAAAGCATCGCAATTAGTCTTTGTGGGCCAGTCGGCACATACATTTCGTGTCAGTTCGCCTAAGAGCAGAAGTAAGTAAAGTATTAAAACTATTTGCCCCTGATGATGAGCCCACAGGGTTCGAAATGCATCGCTGGTTTTTTAAAACACTAATCTTTGTGACTGAAAGCTTAATTATTTATACTTGCTGTGTACTGAATGCAGTCACATCAACGACAGCAAACATGGATAAAACTAGGAAGTTGATATTTCAGAATTTTCAAAACAGTTTCTTTACTAAAAAAAAGGTGTTATGAGTCAATGAGATTCACAGTGAATGAAGACTCTTCAAGCCGCTTTAGCTGTTTTGTAATCCTTTATTGCGAACACTACAGGTGTATCCTCAGATGCACTGTCAGTAAAAATGCAATTTTTAGAAGATTGTATAAAAAGAGAAAAAAAATTGTTAAATATATTCGTCAAACGTGCACAAACTGTTCTTTTTTTAAAAAAAAATTACTCACATGATGACCGCCAACGAATCAAGAAGCTACGATGTCCCATAGTTCATTTGTAAATCGAAAATGTTAATCCTTTATAGGCTGTTGTTAACGGGAAAATTGGCATTAAGCACCAGTACGTGAATCTGAGAATGGACACATCGGTGATAACACCTAGTACAAAAATAATTACACTTATTAAAATTTGTGGCTACAGCGTGTAAAATAAATTTTATCGATGTTCGCGGTGTGTAATGCCTGTGAGTTCTACGAAAGTACATAATAGCACCTACCGAAAGTACTAATGCATTTGAGGATCATGCACCATTAAGTAAGTGTGAAAACAGCGACTGTGTTTTATATCAATGCTACGGGCTGGTAACTGGTGGCGTTGTACTAGAAGCTCATATTAGCAAACATTTATCTCGAGTCTGATGCCATAAATCATGGAATTCCCTGTGAACAAAATATAAAAATTAATGAACCTATGGCAAGGAACAGCTTGTAGTATACCTGGCCAACAGTTATGATAAACCTATGGTAAATGTCATAAAAACTCCCACTGGTGCTTGATGCCAGTTTTACCGTTGCAACAGCATATAAAGGATTAACGTTTTCGATTTACAATTGAACTACGGAATATCGTAGCTTACCGACTGTTGAGGGCAATCATGTGATTACTGTTCAAATTTTAAAAAATTCAGTTTCTTTATGTTTTTTGAATATTTTTAAGAAACTTTATAAAAAGTTCCATTTTTATAAAATCTTACTCTAAAAGCGCATTTTAATTAATAGTGCATCACCTGAGGCGCGAAACAGGTAACGTTCCCAGAAAAGATCTCCAAAACAGAAAGGGCGACTTGAGGAGTCTTCAGTCACTACGAATCTCATTAATTCATAAGATCTTTTTAGTAAGAAACTATTTTGAAGATTCTTAAATATTAACAATATAATTTGTCTTCTGTGGCTGCCCTGTGTACAAAATTGTATGTAGAAATAGAAAGTTAACCATATTTTTAACGATCTAAATGAACTAGAAATTGCAGGTTTATTTGATGTACTTTGTCTGTCTCAACACCAAGTCAATACAGAAATAGAAATTTTTTATGTTCAAGATTACGAATTACCAACTTACTGTTGCAAAAAAAAGACACATGGAGAAAGGGGTAAGTATCACGTATGCCTTAAATACACCAAACTGCGACACAAGTTATTCTGCGCTAAACAACACACAAATGCAGGTGCAAATGCATTCATACGGCCTAAAATGATTATAATTATTTTACTTTACATTTCCCAACTGAGAAATTTTCAAAAGTTGTTAAAAAAATTTGGAAAACTATTGTGTCACCTGCATGACAAAAGGGTTCAAATAATGATGTTACGTTATATCAACATAAAGTTTTGGCACAGTTTAGGAAAGGAAAAAATTCTGCTTCACGCTTCAATATAATCTCAATTTCAAATGTGAGCTTTTCCAGTAGAAATTTGCTAGACGCAGCATATTAACGGACAACATTTTTGTATGTGAGGATATAATCAACAATATTAGTGTTCATCTAGTTTTAAATGAGTTATTGGAGGAACTCATCACAATCAATCTAATTCAAGTGGGGAAAACCATTACAATAGCTGATACACTCTCAACTATCATAATCAGAAGCAACGTTCGAAGCATTGTCCGGAATAAGGTATACTGGGCAAAAGAGTTAAAATCTATATTGAAAGCATTTCAATAGGTATATTTCTATGAGCCTTTGCAATCTGCTTCCAAACGAAAATATGGCACCAGCCGTGTATAAAAACACTTTGGATAAAGAAATAGCGTTGAAGTATCGTTAGCATATTTTAACTAAAGTTCAGTCTTGATCACAACACTTATGTCTCAATAACTTAGGTGACAGGTTTCGGTTATATTTATATAATCGTCTTCAGACCTGTCAATTAATTATAGAAAATACTAGAAACCAATCTTAAAATAGGATGAAAAGTGTCTAATGACGACAAATTTTAACAAGATAAAATAAAGCTTATTATTGCCATGGCTTCCTTGGAGGATGATAGGCGGAGCTCTCCTCAGCTGCTACGAAGTCAACTGATGATGAGTGCTGAGCATCAGCTTAAATATGCAGAGGCTCCGCCTACTTCCTCTCACACTACTTTTCACAACTGCCAATCGGCGTTCATAATATGACGCTATCGTCAAAGTATAAAAATACGAAATACTCTAATAACATAAAATTGATTCATTTAAAATGTCTGATTAACAGATACTTAGTATGTGTAGAACTTATTTGTATTTTAGATAAAAACGGTAAACTACGATGTGTAATAGCTGTGCCCTCTATGGGCAACATTAACACTATTACAGCGTCAGTTAAATCAAAGATGTAAAAGTCCTTGGAATTGTGGTATATATCGATTATACCGAGTCGCCTACACCACAATTGCATCTTTGATGGATGTTGCAGAATCGTCTTACATTAACTGTAGTTTGCATAGCAACATTCTTTATAACAGTAGGGTACCAGCCAGGAATTTGTTCCGCATTATGTTTGTCTGAATAACTGATGAGACCACTGATTAAATATTTAGAACTCATCGATCTAATAGTTTTTACAATAATCAATTTCAATTTAATAAATTTTTTATGTTATATAGCGTATTTTTTATACATAGCTTTTGCCATGGGTATAAGTAATCTTATATTTTAAAACAAAAGAGTAGGTGCACGTTCATTATAAATTTTCGTCAAAAAGGTCGTAAAAATATTTTTCTTGAAAATATAATTGTTCATTGAGCATCATTGATGATTTGGTTTTCAAATGAGCATATATCTCGATTTCTTCTAAGATATTCATAAGTAACCTTTATTTGCATAATGATGACCTTGTCGATTCTGCTCTACTGTCCCCTCAGCATGATTACTGAATGTTATGTGATGGCCGAATACAGATTTTGTTTGTGAGGTACCCGGCGTATGTTCTTTGTACCCTACTGAAATATTTCGACCTGTTTGGCCGATATGTATTTTCTCACAGTCTCTACATTGGATCTTATACACTCCTGATCTGGTAAATTTTCCATTATCTTTACTTATGGTATGTCTTAATTTTTGTTGTAAAGTATTGTCAGTTGTGAATGCTATTGTTATTCCAGAATCTTTGAATAAATTAGTAATTCTATCTGATATGTTTCCCATACATGTCATCTTTATATATTTTGGGTTATCTATTAATGGAGTACTTTGTGATTGTTACACTTTATTAAAAATGATATCTACTTGTCGTGTACCGAAAGAGTTGGTTTTCGCTATTTGCTTTAGGACGAAATGAAACGTCGTGTGGCTAAGGTCCCCCGTCGGGTAGACCGTTCGCCTGGTGCAGGTCTTTCGATTTGACGCCACTTCGGCGACCTGCGCGTCGATGGGGATGCAATGATGATGATTAGGACAACACAACACCCAGTCCCTGAGCGGAGAAAATCTCCGACCCAGCCGTGTATCGAACCCGGGACCTTAGGATTGACATTCCGTCACGCTGACCACTCAGCTACCGGGGCCAGACTGTTTTTGGATGGTCATTTCCTTTTTGATCTCATTAGCTTCCAGCGGTAATTTTAGTATTCGGTGTATCATAGACTTAAAAAAATGCTTTTTTATATTTGTCAGGACGACATGATGTGGCATTAACAATAACATTAGTGGTTGTAGGTTTTCTGTATATGCTGAAGGAATGTTTCCCGTTGTTATTAGTTATAGTGAGATCTAGATAGTTAATAGATTTTCGATTTTCATGCTCAACCGTAAATTGTAACTTTGGATGCATAGAGTTCAATTTTACAGCAAGCTTCTCAATTTCATCTTTTGAACTATTATAAAGCACTAATGTATCTTGTAATATTAACATAATTAGGGATAACTTAGTACAATACAAAAGTATGACTAATGATGAAATAATCGAATTTATAGAACTGCTTGAATGCACTTTAGGTTACAATTATTTCTATTTTAATACTAAAATCTATTGTCAGAAAGATGGCTTAGCAATCGGCAATTCTTTGGCTGGGACAGTTGCAGACATTTTCGTGAACCACATTGAGATGCAATTCCTGAAAAACAACCCTGATATCGCAAACTAAATCATATGTTACAAGCGATATGTAGAATATACATTAGTGCTTTTTAGGGGTTCAAGAGATGAAATTGAGAAGCTTTCTGTAAAATTGAACTCTATGCAATTTACAATTTACGGTTGAGCATGAAAATCGAAAATCTAGATCTCACAACAACTAATAACAACGGGAAACACTTCTTCAGCATATACAGAAAACCTTGAACCACTGATGTTATTGTTAATGCCACATCATGTCATCCTGACAAATATAAAAAAACCATTTTTTTAAGTCTGTGATACACCGAATACTAAAATTACTGCTGGAAGCTAATGACATCAAAAAGGAAATGACCATCCTAAAACAAATAGCGAAAACCAACTCTTTCGGTACACGACAAGTAGATATCATTTTTAATAAAGTGCAACAATCACAAAGTACTCCACTAATAGGTAATCCAAAATATATGAAGATGACATATATGGGAAACATATCAGATAGAATTACTAATTTATTCAAAATATCTGGAATAACAATAGCATTCACAACTGACAAATAATTTGGAATAAAAATTAAGACATACCATAAGTAAAGATAATGAAAAATTTACCAGATCAGGAGTGTATAAGATCCAATGTAGAGACTGTGAGAAAATATATATCGGCCAAACAGGTCGAAATTTTGCAGTAAGGTACAAAGAAGATACGCCGGGTACCTCACGAACAAAATCTGTATTTGGCCATCACATAACATTCAATAATCATGCTGAGGGGATGGTAGAGCAGAATCTACAAGTTCTTCATTATGAAAATAAAGGTTACTTATGAATATCTTAGAAGAAATCGAGATATATGCTCATTTGAAAACCAAATCATCAATGATGCTCAATGAACAATTATATTTTCAAGAAAAATATTTTTACGACCTTTTTGACGAAAATTTATAATGAACGTGCACCTACTCTTTTGTTTTAAAATATAAGATTACTTATACCCATGGCAAAAGCTATGTATAAAAAATACGCTATATAACATAAAAAATTTATTAAATTGAAATTGGTTATTGTAAAAACTATTAGATCGATGAGTTCTAAATATTTAATCAGTGGTCTCATCAGTTATTCAGACAAACATAATGCGGAACAAACTCCTGGCTGGTACCCTACTGTTATAAAGAATGTTGCTATGCAAACTACAGTTAATGTAAGACGATTCTGCAACATCCATCAAGGATGCAATTGTGGTGTAGGCGACTCGGTATAATCGATATATACCACAATTCCAAGGACTGTAATAGTGTTAATGTTGCCCATAGAGGGCACAGCTATTACACATCGTAGTTTACCGTTTTTATCTAAAATACGAATAAATTCTACACATACTATCTGTTAATCAGACATTTTAAATGAATCAATTTTATGTTATTAGTGTATTTTGTATATTTATACTTTGACGATAACGTCATATTATGAACGCTGATTGGCAGTTGTGAAGTAGTTAATAATTTTTATTTTATATTGTTAAAATTAGTCGCCATTAGTTACTTTTCATGTTATTTTAAGATTGGTTTCTGGTATTTTCTAAAATTAATTCACAGGTCTGAAGATGGTTGTATAAATATGGGGCTATTACAAATGATTGAAGCGATTTCATAAATTCACTGTAGCTCCATTCATTGACATATGGTCACGATACACCACAGATACGTAGAAAAACTCAAAAGTTTTGTTCGGCTGAAGCCGCACTTCAGGTTTCTGCCGCCAGAGCGCTCGAGAGCGCAGTGAGACAAAATGGCGACAGGAGCCGAGAAAGCGTATGTCGTGCTTGAAATGCACTCACATCAGTCAGTCATAACAGTGCAACGACACTTCAGGACGAAGTTCAACAAAGATCCACCAACTGCTAACTCCATTCGGCGACGGTATGCGCAGTTTAAAGCTTCTGGATGCCTCTGTAAGGGGAAACCAACGGGTCGGCCTGCAGTGAGCGAAGAAATGGTTGAACGCGTGTGGTCAAGTTTCACGCGTAGCCCGTGGAAGTCGACGAATAAAGCAAGCAGGGAGCTAAACGTACCACAGCCGACGGTTTGGAAAATCTTACGGAAAAGGCTAAAGCAGAAGCTTTACCGTTTACAACTGCTACAAGCCCTGACACCCGATGACAAAGTCAAACGCTTTGAATTTTCGGCGCGGTTGCAACAGCTCATGGAAGAGGATGCGTTCAGTGCGAAACTTGTTTTCAGTGATGAAGCAACATTCTTTCTTAATGGTGAAGTGAACAGACACAATGTGCGAATCTGGGCGGTAGAGAATCCTCACGCATTCATGCAGCAAATTCGCAATTCACCAAAAGTTAACGTGTTTTGTGCAATCTCACGGTTTAAAGTTTACGGCCCCTTTTTCTTCTGCGAAAAAAACGTTACAGGACACGTGTATCTGGACATGCTGGAAAATTGGCTCATGCCACAACTGGAGACCGACAGCGCCGACTTCATCTTTCAACAGGATGGTGCTCCACCGCACTTCCATCATGATGTTCGGCATTTCTTAAACAGGAGATTGGAAAACCGATGGATCGGTCGTGGTGGAGATCATGATCAGCAATTCATGTCATGGCCTCCACGCTCTCCCGACTTAACCCCATGCGATTTCTTTCTGTTGGGTTATGTGAAAGATTCAGTGTTTAATCCTCCTCTACCAAGAAACGTGCCAGAACTGCGAGCTCGCATCAACGATGCTTTCGAACTCATTGATGGGGACATGCTGCGCCGAGTCTGGGAGGAACTTGATTATCGGCTTGATGTCTGCCGAATCACTAAAGGGGCACATATCGAACATTTGTGAATGCCTAAAAAAACTTTTTGAGTTTTTGTATGTATGTGCAAAGCATTGTGAAAATATCTCAAATAATAAAGTTATTGTAGAGCTGTGATATCGCTTCAATCATTTGTAATAACCCTGTATAACCGAAACCGGTCCCTTACGTTCTTGAGACATAAGTGTTGTGATCAAGACTGAACTTTAGTTAAAATGTAATAATCTATCGATCACTGTATTCCAAAAAAGTTTACCAAAATTGTAGTATCGTTAGCAAATAAAGAAAAATGTACAATTGGCCAGTGCAACCACAGATGTGCAACAACCTTCATATTCTAAAAAGTGTTGTTTTATGTTGTGAAGAGTTATTAACGATCAGAAACTTGCATGCTACGTCACAGATTACATATTCTGAAAATAAAATCAAAACAACAGGGAGCGACGTTAGAATGGAAATGGAATGTCTATCAACAAATAATATTATTTAATAGCTACAGTAATGACCAAATTTTCCATTACACCACACATTTAGTAATGGTAGTACTTTGTAAAAGTAACTGAAAAACCCAAAAGAAAGAAGACATTGCATCACATGTAACATTCAGTACTACAAGCATTCGGTCTTTTCTACATCACTCCCACTTCTTCCAAGAAATTAATGAAATAATAAATTGTCTTAATAGTCAAAATTCTTGTGGGACTGATAACATTTCCAGAAAAACATTAAAACAATTTCTGTTGTACTCAGCCATATACATTACACACCAATTTTCACAAAAATATATTTCCACACAGACTAAAGCATGCCGTTTTCAGAGCCCTCGTTAAGAAAGGTTGTCGGTCATATGTTAATAACTATGAACTCATTTAGTTATTAATTTCCTTCTTGAAAGTTCTACAGAAGGTGATTTATTTAAGACTGGCTGAGCATATTTGCGAATACAAAATTCGGAGTTAGTCACCATTTGGATTTCAGAAGTATTTCTCCACGGAGCATGCCATCTTCCATTTAGCTGACTTTGCATTAAAACATCTGAATGATAGTTTTCCCATATCAATGTAGTTTGTGATCGGCGTAAGGCATATGAATGTACAAATCAACATTATTGCCCAAAAACTTAGTTTATGGCCACAGTGAGTAAGTGGTTTACATCATACTGAACTCATAAGAAGTGAGATGACGCGTTAGATAGCCCACGTAGCTCTTACGGTGAATCTTCTGCTTTTTAGTGTGCAGTTACTAGTCCTTGTAATTTATTACTTAACTTAGAAAATCACAGTTCATTCCATTCTGCACTAGTTAGAAGATGATCAATATTAATACAGAATACAGGAGAGGAAATATGTAAATTTGATTCAAAATTTCTGGGCGTGCACACTAATTAGACTGGAAACAGCCCTTGCTATAGCAGTACGAGAGTAGATCGTTCGTTTCCTTCTTGTATTATGAGCTTCTAACTGGATGCGAGTTGCTTACTTAGTTTTTTCTGTGTGATTTTGTAATTTAATTCTTAAATTTCTCATACGTCTGTGCAGCATACATGTGCACCGTCTTTGATTTGTACAGGGACTGATAATTCTATGTTTGGATGCGAGCTGAGCGGGTGACCCTTCGCACAGAGCTCCAAGTGGTTTCAGTCACGCAGCTTGTGGCTGTTAACAATGGGCATCAACTCGAATGGGCGAGGCGGGAGGGGGGTGGGGAGGACTTTGGGATCTAAGGAATCTCGAGTATGTTCACGTGTACCCTGATCAGTTCAGTTCAGTGGTTTGCCCATTTACTGCACGCAGTGAAGTTGACCCCTCGCCAGTAGACGAATGGCAGGTTCTTAAAAGGTGTGGCAGGCAGTGAAAGAACTTCTGGGGGACTGATCGAAAGTATTCCCTATTTATTTGAGAAACAGGTTACAGGCGTTATTTGCGGATGAACGGATCCTGAGTCAGATGCAATCGTTTGCCCTGCGTATGAGAATACTGTCTGCCTATAGGGCCCGTGGCCTGGGCATATACAGGGAGTGGAATCATGGATAGTTCGGAACTTCATTGTTAGGCGGCTCATGGAATCCCTTACGTATATGGTCGCTAAGGAGGGGAGGAAGTCCAGTATGCACTCTGTGTTCATAATGGGGGTAGTCATCCCAGGTGTGGAATGGGTCCTTCGAGGATGCCTCAAACAACATAGGCTGCAGCCAACCGCAAGTGGTGGTAGCTTATGCTGGACTAAAGACGTGTGTCATTTTGAATAAAAAGTGATTTTATCTGGTTTCCAGCGGCTCTCTGAAGTGGTAAAGACATCCAGTCTTACATGCAGCATGAAGACAGACCTAACCATCTGTAGTATCATTAAAAGGAGCGAATTTACACCATATGTACAGAGTTGAGTGGAGGGTTTGAAACAGATGCTCAGACTGTCATGCGACTGTGCAGGCTGCAAATTCCTTGACTTGCACCGTAGGGAGGAGGGATGTCGGTATCTGCTTAATAAAACAGCGATGTATTACACAAAGGGAGGCGGATACACGGGTAGCGGACGATTTGTGGACTATGCGGTTTTTTAAGTTACAGTATTGCAGACGTGTGAAAACGGGGGCTCAGTCACAAAGGGTGCAGGTCATACACAAGGAAGAGGGTATATCTAGGAAAAATTTGTGTTATACATAGTGGTCAGAAACAGACTGAAAAGCTTGTAAGGATGTTGCGACGAGGGTATATCTGGGAAAATTTGTATTATTGAGGGTGGTCAGAAACAGACTGAAAAGCTTGTAAGGATGTTGCAGGGTAGGTTGCACTGAGAAATAATTGTTAAGAATGAAATTCGACAGGTTACGCCATTGATGAGGTACTTAGCATTGAAGTTAGCCAATGACGCCGTTGCGCACGCAAATTCAAGCGGTCTGCCATATATGAGAAGTGCCAGTTGTTCACATAGCGTAGACCAATGTTTCTCAAAGTCAGGGGGTCCGCGACGCCTAAAACTTGAAATTTATTGCAATCAAATGGTACTCAGGCTGTTATACATGTAATATTTCTTCAATTACAAAAGGTTGAGAGTAAAATTGAAGCTAAAATTAAGAAGCTGCAGCTGTGGACAGTACATGTTCAGAACAACAACTATTCATCATTCTCTGTACTTAAGGACTTCACTGATTTTTCAGTTGAAAAACTCTCTGCAGAAGTGCAAAAAACACTTTTAGGACACTGGAGCATTAGCTGCTAGTTTTCGAGAATATTTCCCTGTACCATAAATTGATAAATGTTGGACTGAGAATCCTTTCACTAATGTAGAAATCCATGACATACAAGGCACGAATATCTCTGACACAGAGAAATAACAGCTACTGGAACTACCTTCGATATTTCATGGGAAAACTTTTTCAAAGAAAACGAACTTTTTGGTTTCTTGTTGCGTGTGTATGAAGAGTTGTCTAAAAAGGAATTGCAACATTTGGTGCCTTTCCCTACCACTTACTTGTGTGAGTTGACCTTTTCTGCTCTTGACATTATTAAAACCTTAAAGCAAAATCGATTTCAAGTGGTGTCTAGCCTAAGACGGCATGTGCCGAAGCTTATTCCAGATATCAGTGGAATTGCGCAAAAATGCAAAGAATTTCATTCCTCACATTAGTGATTCCACATTTGAGAATGTTGCCTGTGAAGTGGATTTTCTTAAAAGAAAAGACATTGATTTCCAGTTACTGTACACACTGTACTGTATTATATTACTGTATTTTCTGTATTACGGTACTGTTACTGTATTACTGTAAGTTATTGTATTTTCAGTTAAAATTTCGTTCACTAGGCGACAATCATGCATCTTTAGATTAACTTACTTATTGCATTACTTTTCTTGATATTTTTCTTGTAGATGGTAACGCTACCTAGCACATTTTTTAATACCATGTGAAATTTCAGATAACATTGCAAAGGGGTCCGCAGATCACTTTCCGAACAAAGAGGGGGCCGCCTTATCGTAAAGGTTGAGAACCACTGACGTAGACGATAGCGCACAAGACTGCTCAGCCTGTGGTTCGGTTTTGATCCTTACTACCATCACATGTCCAATTTTCATATAGCACTCTTGTGCGGTTTTAGGAAGCCAAACGGAGAACACGTTAGGCAACACCGTCTCTCGCGGGTTGCTTGAACCTACCCTGCAATACCCTTATAAGCTTTTCAGACGACTTCTAGCCACCATGTAATTGTAAATTGTCGTAACTATGTTGGGAAAGAATCAGAGCCCTAAGCGCTCATAGCAAGCACTGAAGAAGAAATCGTTATAGGAACCGAAAGCTGGCTGAAGCTGTAGAAAGATTCAGCGGAAGTTTTTACCACGAACCTAATGGTGTACAGAAAGGATAGATTAAATTTAGTTTATGGTGGCGCGTTTGTTGGTGTACAAAAGCAGTTTACCTTGGAGTAAAATCGAAGTAGATAGTTTCTACTCGTTAGTAGGGGTAGATGCTATATTCGGCAACCGGAATAAATTACGAGTAGTGCAACACACATTTTCCGGCCAGTTTCGGTTGAATAGATGCAGAATTTGTAATGGGACATCGTTCAATATTCCCACTTTATCCCCTATAGTTCCATGAAATTTGGGCACGTGGTGGCGCTGTACATAGTCTCGAACTCGGGATCTCCTGCTTACGTGGCAGACGCTCTATCCATCTGAGCCACCGAGGACACAGAGGATAGTGGGACTGCAGGGATTTATCTCTGGCACGCCTCCCGCGAAACCCACATTCTCAACGTATTGTTCCGCACTACATTCATAGTGCCCCCGCCCATTATACTCATTACTCGTGGCGCGTAGCCGATTTCCATAAGAGTTCGGGCACTGTTTGTGCATTCGCACAGAAGAAGAAATGGTCAAGTGGCCGGTGAGCCTTAACTATATATATATATATATATATATATATATATATATATATATATATATATATATATATATATACTAAGATGGTATCTGTTCTTTCGGACATTTCCGAAAGAACAGATACAATCTTAGTATACAAATGTGTGTGCCCGCTGGTTTTCTCGCCGCCTAACAGAAGACCATAAAGACCAACGAGTGACCATATATGCGGAATTGCATTCCGTGGGTAGCAGTACGTGGATGATGTGGAGGTTACTGATGCAGCAAGACGTGGGCTCCAACGTCGATCAGTAGAGGGGTACCCCACGGGCATAGAGGCCCTCCCAGTAAGGCAGCTTAAGGCCGTCAACTGGACGGAGATGGTTCAAATGTCTCCAAGCTCTATGGGACTTAATATCTGAGGTCATCAGTCCCCTAGACTTAGAACTACTTGAACCTAACTAACCTCAGGACAACACACACAACCATGCCCGAGGCAGGATTCGAACCTGCGACCATAGCAGCAATGCGGTTCCAAACTGAAGCACCTAGAACCAGTCGGCCACTGCAGCCGGCTCAGGACGGAGATTTGTTGAAAAAAAAAAAAAAAAAAGATTTTACTGCTAAAAGAGCAGGGAATAATATGATATATTGGAATCCTGAATAAAATCAACCTGCCTTCAGAAACAAAATGTGTTGCATTACTTATCGAAAGCCCCTCATAATAATCAGTTCCTTTCACCAATCCCACCTGCCCCCCTCCCCCCTCCCTCCACCGCTCATCGACCTCCGGCTCAGATGATACAGTTGCTGAAGAGTTCAAGAAAAATTTTCAGTCTCCCTTCAAATAGACACCCCACTGGTTGAATCAGAATCGGAGGTGACCTCTGCGTCTACATTAGTACTTCGCAAACCACCTGACGGTGTGCGGCGGAGGGTACTTCTGATACCATTAACTGATGCTCCCTTCCCTGTTCAACTCGCGAATGGCGCGTGTGAAGAATGATTGCCGGTAAACTTCTGTATTAGTTCTAATTTCTTGAATTTTCTCGACGTGGTCATTTAACGAATTGTTTGTGAGAGGAAGTAATATGTTGTCCGGGAAGTACTCTTTCGAAACTTAAATAGTACACCACCTCTTCGTGATGGGTAACCCCTCTCCTGTAGCGTCTACCACTCGAGTTTGTTGGGCATCTCCGTAATGCTCTCGCCCCGATTAAACGAACCTGTGACGAAGCGCGCCCCTCTTCGTTGGATCTTCTCTCTCCTCTCTCTCTCTCTTTCTCTCTCTCTCTCTCTCTCTCTCTCTCTCTCTCTCTCTCTCTCCATCTCTCTTTTGTCAGTTTTATCTTCTGAGGGTCCCAGACAGATAAACAACACTCAAGGATCGGTGGAACAAGCGCCTTCTAAGCCACTTCTTTCATGGATGAGTTACATTTCCTTGAGCTTCTTCGTATGAATCTCAGTCTGATTTTTCCTCCAACTTTTTCTGTGTGGTTATTCCACTTATTCGCTCTCCGAGGTATCTTACGGTACATACTGTTTCCAGCTATTTGTCATCAATAGTGTAATTGTACATTATTGTATTACATTACCTATGAATGAGCATTATGTTACATTTATTATGTTCAAGGTCAACTGAAAGAGCCTGCACCATTCATCAAACCCCTGTAGGTTATTCAGGAAACTGATATTGCCTTCTGACGTTGATACTTTCCTATATACAACCGCATCATCTGTGAACAGTCTTAAAGAGCCTCCAACGTATTCTAATTGATCATTTACTCGTATATACACTTACATGACAAAAGTCATGAGATACCTACTCATATTGTGTCGCACATCCTTTGGCCCTGCGTACTGCAATTTACCGACGTGGCATGGACTCAGAAAGTCATTGGAAGTACCCTGCAGAAATACGGAGCCAAGCTGCCTGTGTAGCCGTCCATAATTGCGGAAATGTTGCCTGTGCAGCATGTGGTGCACGCCCTTTCGATCATGTCCCATGAATGTACGATTGAATTCATGTCGGGAGATCTGTGTGGCCAAATAATTCGCTCGCATTGTCCAGAATGTTCTTCAAACCAGTCACGAACAATTGTTGTCCAGTGACACGGCGCATTGTCATCCATAAAAATTCCATAGTTATTTGGAAACAAGGTTTCTATGAATGGCTGCAGATGGTCTCCGAGTAGCCGAACATAACCACTTTCATTCAATGATTGGTTCAGCTGGACCAGAGCACCCAGTCCATTCCTTATAAATACAGCCGACAGCATTATGGAGGCACCAGCAGCTTGTACAGTGACTTGTTGACAACCAGGGTCCATCGCTTTGTGGGGTCTGTGCCCCACTCGAACCCTACCATCAGTTCTTATCAACTGAAATTGAAACTCATCTGACGATGCTGCGATTCTCCGGTCGTCTAGGGCCCAACCGATATGGTCACGAGGTCAAGAGAGGCTCTGTAGCCGATGTCGTGTTGTTAGAAAGGCACTCGTGTCGGTCGTCTGCTGTTATAGCCTATTAACACCAAATTTCTTGTCACTGTCCTAACAGATACGTTCGTCGTACGTCTCACATTGATTTCTGCGATTATTTCACGCAGTGTTGCTTGTCTTTTACCACTGACAACTGTACACAAATGCAGCTGCTCTCCGCGTTAAGTGAAGGCTGTCGTCTACTGCATTGTCTGTCGTGAGAGGTAATGCCTGAATTTGGTATTTTCGGCACACTCTTTACACGGTGGATCTCGGAATAATTGATTCCATCAAGACTCTGTTAATTCCCGTCGTGAGGCCATAATCACGGGTCGATTAGACCCTCAGCGAGAGTAGCACCGCTAGTTCCTGCTACTAATAAGGCGAGTACACCGTTCGCTTGTACATATTTTTACGAGCTTCGAACAGGAGCGACTGCCGTAATGGATAGGAACTGTGACTGTTGTGTAAAGATGCGAGATGGGTTGGTGACCCTTCGCTCACAGGGTGCAGCCAACTGCAGGTGGTGGCACATGTCGGTACCAATGACGTGTGTCGCTTTGGATCAGGGCATATTATGTCTGGTTTCGGGCGGCTAGCGGAAATGGTAAAGACTGCCAGTCTTGCTTCCGAGATTAAGGCGGAGCTCACCATCCGCAGCAGCATCGTTAGAACCGAATGCGGTACTCTATTTCAGAGCCGAGTGGAGGGTCTGAATCAGAGGCTCAGGCGGTTCTGTGACCGTGTAGGCAGGAGATTCCTTGACTTGCGCTATCGGGTGTTGGGTTTCCGGGTTCCGCTTAGTAGGTCAGAAGTCCACTACTCACAGGAGTCGGCTACACGGGTAGCGAGGGCTGTGTGGAAGGGACTGGGCGGTTTTTTAGGTTATAGGGTCTCAGGGAACCACAGAAGGGACGTCCGTCTAGAAGTGGGCAGGTAAAATACAATAAGGTAGTTGTAGAAACGATTGGTATTGTTGCTGTAAACTGTCGTAGCTGTGTTGGGAAAGAACCAGGGCTCCAAGCCCTAATAGAAAGCACTGAAGCTCAAATAGTTGTAGGTACAGAGAGCTGGAAAAAAGTTCAGCCTCAATTTTTTCAACCGATCTAACGGTGTTCGGAAAGGATGGATTACATACATTTGGTGGTGGAGTTTTTATTGCTGTCAGAGGTAGTTTGCCTTGTAGCGAAATTGAAGTAGATAGTTCTGTGAAATAGTATGGGTAGATGTTATATGTTATACCCGACAATCGGACTAAACTATTAATTGGATCGCTGATAAAAATGCTCTTAACGCCTTTTTAAGAGACAGTCTTCACTACTTCCGATCTGATCATGTAAGTGTAGAAAAGTTGTGGAATGTTTTCAAAGAGATAGTATCGATACCAATTGAGAGATATATACCACATTAATTAATGAGTGATGGTACTGATCCCCCATGGTACACAAAACGGATTAGATCGTTGTTGCAGAAGCAACGAACAAAGCATGCCAAATTTAAAAGAACGCAAAATCCCCAAGATTGGCAAAGTTGTACAGAAGTTCGAAATATGGCGCGTACTTCAATGCGAGATACTTTTAGTAATTTCCACAACGAAATGGTCTCGAAATCTGGCATAAAACCCGAAGAGATTCTGGTCATACATAAAGCACACCAGTGGCAAGACGCAATCAATACCTTCACTGCGTGATAAGAACGGTGAAGTCACTGATGACAGTGCCACTAAAGCAGAGTTATTAAACACGGTTTTCCAAAACTCCTTCACCAAAGAAGACGAATTAAATATTCCTGAATTCCAATCAAGAACAACTGCCAAGAAGAGAAACATAGAAGTAGATATCCTCGGAGTAACGAAACAGCTTAAATCACTTAATAAAGGCAAGGCCTCCGGTACAGATTGTACATCAGTCAGGTTTCTCTCAGAGTAAACTGATAAAATAGCTCCATATTTAGCAATTATATACAACCACTCGCTCACAGAAAGATCCGTACCTAAAGACCGGAAAATTGCTCAAGTCACACCAATATCCAAAAAGGGAAGTAGGAGTAATCCGCTGAATTACAGGCCTGTATCACTAACGTCGATTTGCAGTAGGGTTTTGGAACATATACTGTATTCGAACATATACTTTATTCGAACATTATGAAGTACCTCCAAGAAAACGATTTACTGACACATAGTCACCACGGTTTCAGAAGATATCGTTCTCCTTTTTACTGTTGCGACACATATTGTTGCCGTGTTCATTTCTACCACTTCGGCACGGATTCGGGGCGCTGTTTTAATATAGTTCTCTTACTGGTAATCCTGATATATTCATCATTACTTTAGTTATTTTACTAGGTCGTCCTGGTCGTGGTATTTGCGCGCAGAATCGGAGAGGAAAAGGGGGGGGGGGGGGGTGACTTGGTGGAAGAGACCAAACAGCGAGGCCATCGGTCTCACTGGATTAGGGAAGGAAGTCGGCATTTGCCTGAAGTGATTAAGGGAAATCACGGAAAACCTAAATCAGGATGGTGTGACGCAGGATTGAACCGTCGTCCTCCCGAATGCGAGTGCAGTGTGCTAACCGCTGCGCCACCTCTTTCGGTTCGTGGGATGTCCTTATTGCTACCTGTTGTCTTCTGGCGGTGAATGGTGTATTGCACTCCACCTACGGACACCCTACACTGTTTTGCAATTTGGCAAATAGATAAATTTGCTTGGCTAAGTGCTGCAATTGCGGCACGTTTTTCTATGGATATCTCCACTCGTGGAGCCATACTAGCGGTGTTCACACTTCAGTGTCACGAATGAACTGACATGCAGGAAACACATGTTAGGTATCGTAGCAATGCTTGCCGTTCGCTGAATAAATCACATCACGACAGAGAACAACACAGGTGCACCAAATGCGACGTCCGTCGGCTAATAGGTAAACAAACATATCAGATAGGTACATAATGTTTATGCACGCAACGTTGTTTGTTGGATATTATTGTATCTCGATGACCACAAACAAAAATCGTGACATGTGTACAACTGTTGTACTATTCCTTTGCCTCCTCAACCGTACCTGCGGTATTAGACCTTATTTATGGTGAACTAGATGTCATATGGCCACTTTTGCAAGCAGGGTCTGATACGGCACACGAGGGGAAGGGTTTGTTAGTAACTGGTAGCTCCAATATTAGGCACTTTATTGAGTACCCTAGGGAAATAGCGTCCAAGTACGGAAAGAAATTCAGTGTGGGCTCACTATGTCTGCCTCATTCAAAAAGTGGAGGAGGCCCTGCTTGCAGCTATCGCGCATGCAGGGTGCAGTCGTCTGTAGATTGTGGCTCACATTGGCACCAGTGATGTCTGTCGCTTGAGTTCTGAGGCCATCCTCAGTTCATGCACGTATCTAGCGGTAGTGGTGAAGACTGCTGGCCTTGTGCATGGGATGAAAGCAGAGCTCTCAATTTACATCATAATTTCCAAAATTGCTGAGTGTTCTTTGACTTGGGGTCTAGTGGGGGGTCTCAATCGAAGTATCCGTCGATTCTGCGACGGTCTTTTCTGCAGATTTTTCCAGCTGTGTTATGGAATGGAGAATTATAGGACTCGCCTTGATAGGTCAATGGTACATTACAAAAAGGAAGCAACTACTCGGGTAGCAGAGTACATGTGGAGTACACATGGGTGTTTTCTGGAGCAGGTGATAGTCTGAGGTCTCATGATGAATACTCGTCAGTCAGTATGCAGAGAGCGCAATCAGACCGTCTACAAAGCAAACACACTTCGACTGTCATAATTTTAACAGTGAATTGTCTATTGCTAACAAAGTTCCTGAATTTACTGCCCTCCTGGAAAGTTGTCACGCTCAAATTATTTTCGTAACTGAGTGCTGACTGAAACCCGAAATGTAAGCTCTGGGTCCGGAACCGCACGACTGCTACGGTGGCAGGTTCGAATCGTGCCTCGGGTATGGATTTGTGTGATGTCCTTAGATTGGTTAGGTTAAAGTAGTTCTAAGCCAATGGGACTGATGACCTCAGATGTTAAGTCCCATAGTGCTTAGAGCCATTTTAACAATTTTGTAAGCTCTGGAATATTTAGCGAGGCATGAACGTATATTTATTTATTTATTTTATTTATGCATTTATTTTACCTGGCAAGATTAGGGCCTTCAGGCCCTCTCTTACACCTAACCAGGCATACTCAGATACAACAAATTTCAGTGTCTACAGAAAATTAAGACATATAACATGTTATACAGTATTAATGTTAAAGAAAAAGAAATGGAGATTATAAAAGTAGTACAATGATAATTATAACAATCAATAAATAATTATAACAATCAAGAATAATAAAAATAATAATAATAATGATAATAATAATAATAATAATGACTATGTATATGAAAGTAAACATATTTTTCTTTTATGAGTGTCAGTCCTATTGCTAGTTGGGAATTTTCTCGTTATAGTCTTGCAGCTTGTGAGTTATTCTCATCAAGCAGAGACATAAGACGATGGAATGGGGTGAAAGAGATATAGAAGAGGTAGATAGGTTAGAGGAAGAGAAGTAGAATGGTAAAATTCGAAGCTATGATGGAGAGGAGAAAGAAAAAGATGAGGGGGGGCACAACAATGGTGGCTATACCGTCCCTAATATGTAAGTCTTAAGTTCCCTCTTGAATGTTGAGTGGTTTTGGATAAGACGCAGATCACAGGGGAGCGCGTTCCATAGTCGTATGGCTGAGATGGAGAATGACACGGAGAAAGATTTTGTGTTATGTAAAGGTACAGCCAAGATACTAGACGTATCCGATCTGGTATTGCGGTTGTGGAATGATGATAGGTGTTTAATGTGAGAAGATAAGTATTGGGGGCACCAGTGGCTAAGAAATCGATGAAGTAAGCACATCGTGTGGAGATCGCGTGCCTTATGTGGGCGTATCCAACCTAGCTGGGAGTATGAAGGACTGATATGATCATACAACCGTATGTTGCATACGTATCTAACACAAGCATTCATCACTAGCTCTAGGCATCTCGAATTTTCATTATTTGTGCCATGTTGAACTACATCACAGTAGTAAAGATTAGGCAAGACTAGTGTTTGGACTAATTTTTGTTTAACATGGGTTGGAAATATTTTTCTAAATTTTTGAATTGCATGTAGGGAGGAGAGCGATTTCCGGCAAGCTGTGACTGTTTGTTCTTCCCAGTTTAGGTGTTCATCCAAGATTATTCCAAGGTCTTTTACTGTTTTTTGGTATGGTAGTTGGGTACCATTGAGGAGTATTTGAGGGACTGTTTCGCGAAAGTACCGACTGATTAACTTTGGATGAGATATAAGTATGACCTGGGATTTCTTGGGGTTTAGTTTCAGACCTAGGTTCTGTGCCCATCGAGAAACAGAGCAAAGATCTGCGTTCATACTCGCTACTGCGTCAGCAATGTTCTTGGGGCTTGCACTTATGTACAGTTGGATGTCGTCGGCATATAGATGGTAGTTGCAGGAGTGAATCACGAAAAGAGATTAGGCGCCACAGGAGGGGGAGTGTCCGTTGCAGTCGACAGAACTGTAGTGTCTCTAGAGGTCACATTCGAGTGTGACTGTGAGGTTATCTAGAAGCGTCTAACACGTCTAGGTGAAGAAAAATGGTTCAGGTTGCTCCGAGCACTATGGGACTTAACATCTGAGGTCATCAGTCCCCAAGAACTTAGAACTACTTAAACGTAACTAACCTAAGGGCATCACACATCCATGCCCGAGGCAGGATTCGAACCTGCGACCGTTGCGGTCTCACAGTTACAGACTGAAGCGCCTAGAACCGCTCGGCCACTCCGGCCGACGTCTAGGTGAACTCAAGTTAATTATCGGATGTTTTTACTGTCCACACGACTCCGCCTCAACAGATTTAGTCTTATTCTATGATGGCTTATCCCTCATAAGGGTGGAAATACGTATACCATGAAATATTCGCTGGAGACGAGTTTAACCTACAGAGTACAGACTGGGACGCCTATAGATTTACTGTGGGTGATACGAACAGGCAGTGAATTATTTTTAACACGTTTTTCGAAAACACTCTTGAGCAGCTAGTTTGACAGCCCACATGTAACGGAAGTATTTTAGACCTTCTAATTTCAAACAGGCCTGACCTTATTGATGGTATCAGTATAGAGAGAGGGATAGCTTCTCGGATATGTGAGCGGATCTAAAACTTCTTAAGTAACAGAACGCAGTACGTTGTCCTCGACGGCGAGTGTACATCAGAGACACGGGTACCGTCAGTAGTTCCCCAGGGAAGTGCAATGGGACCGCACTTATTCTCTATATACATAAATGGTCTGACGGACAACGTGAACAGCATCTGTAGCTGGTTGCTGGTGATGCTGTGGTGTACGCGAAGGTTTAGCCGTTTAGTGACAGTAGGAGGATACGAGATTAGTTAGACAGTTTTCTAGATGGTGTGCTGAATGGCAGCTTTCTCTGTGTGCCGCTGGTATCATCGACACGTGTTCGACGCCTCTGACTGCCGCGCGTAACCTTCCCACGCCGGTACTACAGTGTGGGCGACCAGCGCCACTCAGGTGTCTCCTGCTGCCGACTGTCATGAGGGACCTCCAGCTATATGGAGAACGGTCGCAACCAGGGAGCGAGACGGAAGAGCGGAGCCCCGGACTGCGTCAACCTGCTACACGACGTTTTCTGGACAGAAGACGCCCTTGGTGGATAGTACCGATCATTAACCTTCTTGAGTTATAGTGAGCTGTGATGATTGGACCGGTCGTCGCCCAGGGGTATGAATACCGGTCGTGTTCTACGTGTCTCAGCTGTGGCGTATATTTAACTAAGAGAAGTCTGCGAGAGGGTGAGTCTGAAAACTTGTCATGCTACTCATATGTACTATATTCAGATGGTTATTTTCGTGTCCCGTCCAGAGACAAATTCTGATAGTTGTATTTTCTTTTGTAACTGTTTGCATTGAGCAAAGAGACGAATGAGGAACAGCAGTAATTTTTATAGGATGAGCGCATGTGTTATATTCATTTCTGGTTGCAAAGTTTTTCTTGGCCAAGATACTACATTAAATTAAGTTAAAGGATTCAGTGTAAAGTTTTTTGACATATTGTTTTAAATCAATTATTTTGTGTGTTTTTTTTTAAGTTTGGTTTTAAGAGTATCAGTGGATTTTACTGGATGGTTAGTTACAATAATATTATGCTTAGAACTGTTGTATTACGCCTGCCACCGCACCCCCAGTCCTTGCACTTAATTATCTGTTACACTCTGAAACTGTAAAAAAAAATGTAAGTTAACGCAACTGCATATGGATAACAATCCCATAATGCTCGAACACAGCATTAGTTGTGTACTGCTTGACACAGTTACATCGATTAAATATAGAACAAGCACGTAAGGGCGGTAGTAGGGAAGGCGAAAGTCGACTACAATCTATTGGAAGCATTTTAGAAAAGTGTGTTTCTTCTGTAAAGGAGACCGCTTATAGAACACTGCTGCAACCCATGTAGACTTGTTATCGGTAGGTCCGGTCTACACGTGAATATCGTAGAGATGCTTCGTGAACTCAAATGAGAATCCATGAAATGAAGGCGACGTTCATTTTGAGTAACACTACTGAGAAATTTTAGAGAACCGGCATTTGAAGCTGAATAAGAAATATTCTGCTGCCGCCAAGGTACG
Source organism: Schistocerca americana (assembly GCF_021461395.2). Lineage (NCBI taxonomy): Eukaryota > Metazoa > Arthropoda > Insecta > Orthoptera > Acrididae > Schistocerca > Schistocerca americana. The sequence goes on from NC_060130.1 coordinate 696,196,497, forward strand.
ATTAGCGTAAGGATCTCGAAGATAAGATAAGAGACGTTAGTGGTCGCATGGAGGCATATAGACAATCGCTCCTCCCTCGCTCTATTTGCGAGTGGAACAGGAAAGGGAATGACTAGTCGTGGCACAAGCTAATCTCCGCTATGCACGATACGGTGGCTTCCGGAATATGTACGTAGATGTAGATACTTCACCCCCTGTGATTTGCAGATCACATTCTACAATTGCCCAAAATATAGACGATGTTGTCGTATTTCACCTCGGAACGTCCTGCTGGGGGACTCAACTCAAAACTTCCCAAGACAAATGTTTATTCTACTAAATGGAGTGCAGTGTGAAACCTACAACTCATAAACACACTACTGGACATTGTGAGATATAAGATATACTTTTTCCAGCTCGTAAATGTGATCAGGAATCATTCAACGATTCAAGCTAGGTTGCTAAAATTTTATTCAAGCTAGGTTAATAAGGTTTGAAAGACATACAGCTCTTCACGCCAAACATGGTAATAAAACTGAAAAATAAAGTTTTTAATTAGTCGGTCCTCCAGGTTTTGACTTACGGCTGTGAGACCTGAACGCTACATTAATATTCAACACAGAAACATGGAACCGCACAGCGAGGCATGAAAATATTTAGATTTACAAGGAAAGGCAGAAAAAGGGAGACAGATGACATGAGGCCATTTACCGATGTCAAGCACATCCTTGAGAGAACAGTCATTATGAAATGCTAAGAGGCTGGCCATGTTGCCAATTGAAATGACGACCGGTGGACAAAGACGGTGCTGGTGAGGAGTCCCAGAGACAGGAACAGACCACGGGAAAGACCACCAAATCGACTGGCCAAAGAACTGTGGAAGATCGCTGGAGTCAACTGGCTGAACAAAATCGTTTCTCACAGAGAAGAAATTGCTAATATATCTGAGCTCAGTATATGGAGAGAATACATCATTTAATAATGAAAATGGTAGATGATGATTATGATATGATGATGATTAGGTCACACTTTTCAGTGCAGCTCCGAAGATTAATGATCCAGTAAACGGCAAAATCTTTCAACGTAAAATGAAAATTCAGTACTATAGTTGCTTTAAGTTCGTGGTTTTCTGGAAGAATAAAACTAGTTCTTGTATACAACGTAAGAAGCTACGCTACTGACTGAATGGCACTTCCAAACGCAATAAGTTGTAGCGTCTTTGACAAGAGACACTGGGATTTTATTACTGACAACGAATTTCGACCAATTCCTTTCACTTCTTCAAGAGTCCACCAGCAGTTGGGAATATGTCATCAAAGCTGTACAGGTGCGAAAATAGTTACAGGGCAATTACATTGGTTGCTTGAATTCCATTTTATTCTGTTCCAGGTGCTAAAATATGACAACAGTTAGTAGCTTCCAAAATGTTCAATATTTCATCACCATTATAAGCAAAACCTAAAAACGTAATAAATCAACCACCAACCAACCATCAAATCTCCTCGATAGTTTTGTATAAATCAAATAGAGGCAAGCATCATTGGAAGTAGGTGAGGTAGGTCGTGACTGATATCGGTACATATACACAATCAATTCATTCTTGGTCCATAAACGCGTAGAATATGAAATTGCAAGAACAATAATGTAATAAACAACCTCTCTATTTATTTTAAAATCGTTTGCTAACTGCATATCTGCATTTAAAATTTATAAATATACTGATGAGCCAGAATGATGTGACCACTGTCCACAGAGAGATTCAATGCGGCCTGATGGCGTTGGAGGGACGTAACGCAGTGCGAAAGGCATACAAGTAGAGCAGAGACGATTTCTGAATCATTCTAACGGTAATATGGCCCGCAATTGGGGAAGACCACTGATATCAGCGACTTTGGTAAGGGGCCTGTTTTTATCGCCCGACACCTGGCAGTGAAAACCGCGAAGCTAGTCGGTAGTTCGGTGGCGCAATAGTAAGCAGCCATAGACAGTGGTTGAAGGACGGTGGTTCCACGAATAGGAGACAAAATGTTGGTCGTCCACTCTCATCACAGAATGTGGAGGTCGGAGGCTTGCGCACTCTGCAAAACTAGATAGGCAGTGATCTGTGGGAATCTTTAATAACATTCTACATCTTTATTCTTCATGTATACATATTTATATCTCAACATAGTCATCCTTACTCCTAACGAGAGATAAGTTTGTTGATAACGTCACTGTAGAATGTTTGACTGTGTTGACGGAGCGATAACCTCACCTCTGTTTAAAATGCTTCATTACTATCGAAGTGAAGTCCTCGAAGGTATTCTTGAAATTTTGTGAACAAACGACGACAGGTCGCGACCGTATGGGGGAAAATGGATGACAGAGAACGCAAGGCGTAGGATTGTTGCAGATGTTGCAGCGATCGTGTGTAATCTGACGTTGTCATGATGAAGGAGAATGAGCTTCAGGTGTGAACGAACTCTTCGAATTCTAAGCTCGATTATAGTACGCTGTTTAGCAGGTGTCGACATACGTAGTTACGTTAGAAACCGTAGTGTTACACCCTACAATTCGGAGTTCTCTAGCCGCAGAGGGCTGTAAATACCTAGACATGAAGAATAAAGACGTAGCATGCTAAAAACTAGTTTTATTTAAAAGCTTTAACAGATTTCACACGATATATTTTGAGGCATTACTTTTCATCACGCTCTCGTAGCACCCGTAAATGGGGTAGGAACAGCAACGAACGGGTCAGAGCTTCTATGCGTTTTAAATCAATGCTAGAATTTAGAATTCCCATTTTCCGGTGCAAGTATAGTGTTTTGAGATATAAGCCTTAGATTATCGTCCGTGTACAGCGGTCAACTTGTTTCGTCAACTGTCGCCATAAATATTCTGTTGCTGGTAATTTGCGATGATCCATCTTAGTCCAAGAGCAGTGGAGGGAGTTGAGGTACGTAGCTTTTTATCGTTTGCATGGGACAGCGTGATCCGACGAAGAACCCCGGAAATCTAGCTTTCCGCATCACGGAAGCAACGCTGTCACGACATCTTGAAATATCGGTGCAGCTTAAATGTCGTAAATTACGGGGAACACGCCACGCCGTGCACACAGCTCTAGTCAGAGTTGCGAAGGGGCTCCCACGCTAGCAGAGGAAACAACAACCAAAATGGCTTCCTTCCTTCCTCCTTTCCTTCTGGTACTACCTCCTGTAATAAAAAAGAAAAAAGATCGAAAAAAATCGTAGGTTCTTATGTACATACAGCAACGGGAGGGTTACTCGGTAGGAAGCAACCTTTTAGTAGAATTCATTATGCTAAAAGATACCTTGAATCATGAGGATAATACGGTGAAATGAGATTCTGTCACGAACACCAGCAGCAGAAATGAATATCTGTGCGTGCAGTAAAACGGTCGACGCATCTTTCTAAGTTTCAATTGTGTGGACAGGTAAGCGTTACCCAGTTAACGTGGTTAACTCTCTTTCTACTAACGATTTCACAATTAATTTGAGCAGTCTGCAGATTAACTTCTCGTCAGTAAAATAGAGGAGTTCTTAGAGTGTGTGTAAGGTAGAGAGAAAAGTGGCGGAACGTATTTCCGGATTCAGACGATCCCAAAACTTCAAGTTCAACATTATATAGGCAATAGTTACAGACGATCCTAAACTGAGTATCGCGATGGAGGCTGGAAATGAATATTGCAGCTGGTTTGAGGTCTCGAATAAGCAATGCATTTCAAGTATGTGTTTGCAAACTGCATTTGCTTCGTTTTAACCAACTGCCAGCGGTATTGATGTTAGTGGTGTTAACTTGAAAAACAATACACAATTCACTCACTATACAGTATACCGGTACCGTTAATTAGTGATTCTCAAATACGGAGCATTACTCGTCACTCGTTACTCGCAGGAACGCACTTAATGTTTGCTACTGCTGGATGTGGGATTGGATATCACTAAGAACATTAAAATGTTCACAATAGGTGTCATCATAATTCGATGATTTTCCCTCTGTGGATAGAAACTTACTAAAAACTGAGTCATTCAAGTTATAGGAAATTAACCATGGCTATAATTAACCCGTTAGAGCCCTGGGTCCTATTTATAACACTACTGCTTTCCATTATTGAACCATTCAACAATAAAGGCCGCATAGATTCCCTGTGCATTAACTGTAGCTCCTAAACTCTCTTCTACAGCTAAATTCCATTTCAAGACTAAGCTTCACAGTCCGTGTTTATATATTTACATGTCAACATTAGTGAATTTATTCCTTTGCACATGGCTTAGTTTGCTGTGCTGGAAAGCTTGTGAGACGGATACATAAACTACGCTACTTGGTGCTCAACTGTTGAAAGTCTATTTACGCTACCTGTATAAAATCTCGGTTGAAAATCTGTGATATTATACCAAAACATTCGAGTTGAAAATAGTGTCCTGTCGACAGGAAGCTAGGCTGTTATACAAAGGGACTTCAAAACGTATGTTACACATTTCGTATCATGCTCAGATCATTGCACAACAGGACAGCGCATTCACAGGAAAAAGTACACAGTTGGAAGCAATCAATTTAAACTTCAGATTTATGTCATTGTAGACGTTTTTGGTTTAAATGGCTCTAAGCACTATGGGACTTCACATCTGAGGTCATTAGTCATCTAGAACTTAGAACTACTTAAACCTAACTAACCTATGGACATCACACACATCCATACCCGAGGCAGGATTCGAACCTGCTACCGTAGCTGTCGCGCGGTTCTAGACTGAAGCGCCTAGAACCTCTCGACCACTGCGGCCGGTGTAGACGTTTTTATTGCTTTCTTAAACACGTTTACAAAAATTCAAGCTTTGTAATAAGAGCAGTTGAACGGAATGGACAATGTCTTGAAAGGAGGATATAAGGTAAACATCATCAAAAGCAAAACAAGAATAATGGAATGTAGTCGAATTAATTCAGGTGATGCAGGGGGAGTTAGATTAGAAAACGAGACACTTAAAGCAGTAGATGAGTTTTACTGTTTGGGCAGCAAAATAACTGATGAGTGCCGAAGAAGAGAGGATATAAAATGTAGACTGGCAATGGCAACAAAACCGTCACTGAAATTTGTTAATATCAAGTAATGATTTAAGTGTAATGAAGTATTTTCTGAAAGTATTTGTACTGAATTTAGCCATGTATGGAAGTGAAACATGGACGATAAAAAATTTAGACAAGAAGAGAATAGACGCTTTTGAAATGAGGTGCTACAGAAGAATGCTAAAGATTGGATGCGTAGACCACGTAACTGAGGAGGTACTGACTAGAATCGGGGAGACAAGAAATTTGTAGCACAGCTTGATCTTAAGAAAAGATCGATTGATAGGACACGTTCTGAGACATCAAGGGATAACCAATTTAGTATTGGAGGGAAGTGTGTGAGGGTAAAAATCGTAGGAGACGAAGAGATGAATACAGTAAGCTGATTCAGAAAGATGTAGGTTGTAGTAGTTATTTGGAGATGAAGTGGCTTGAACAGGATACAATAGCATGGAGAGCTATATCAAACCAATCTTCGGGCTGAAGACCACAACAGCAACAGTAATGGTTTTCCGCACAGCAGAATTTCAGTAGGTGGTGTTTCTTTGATCGTGTGCGAGAAACTTCATCAGTAAACACTCATCAATCTGTCGATTGTGATTTCGTAGAGGTTCTGGTACATATCAGTTGTTTATGTCGACAAAAAGCTAAGTACTCATTTTGGCCAAAGTACTTGTGTAACAGTACTCTCCTTAGGATCTCCTGTCACCTGCATAGGTTTGAACCTAAAGGTTTGGGCAGCATCTATACCAGTAATTGTGATATTTTGGGATGTAATCTATAATGTACGGAAACGGCTTTGGCGCTACATCTACATCTTACTCCGCGAGCCACCTAATGGTATGTGGCTGAGGGTACTTTCGGTACCACTATCTCATCCCTTCAACCCTGTTCCGCTCGCGAATAGTGCGTGGGAAGAACGATTGTCGGTAAGCCTCTGTATTGGCTCTTATTTCTCGAATTTTCTCCTCGTGGTCAATATGCGAGATGGATGTGGGGAGAAGTAATATGTTGTCTGACTCCTCCTGAAAAGTGCTGTCCTGAAATTTCAACAGTAATCTTTCCTTGATGCACAACGTCTCTCTTGTAACGTCTGAAAGTGGAGTTTGTTTGGCATCTCCGTAACGCTCTCTCGCCAGCTAAACGATCCCGTGATGAAACGCGCCGCTCTTCGTTATGTCTCCTCTATCTGCTCTATCAGTGCTACCTGATAGGAATCCCAGATAGATGAAAAACCCTCAAGCCAAAGCCACTTCATTCGTGGATGAGTTACATTTCCTTAAGATTCTTCCGATGAAACTGAGTCTGGTGTCTGCTTTTCCCGCTATCTGTTTCATATGGTCATTCCACTTAAGGTCGCACTGGATAGTTACTCCTAGATATTTTACGGCACACGCTGTCTCCAGCTATTCATCATATACATTAGTGGATTTCTTTTCCTAAGTATGCGCAATATGTTACATTTATTTACGTTCAGGGTCAAATGTCAGAGTCTGCACCATTCATCAATTCTCTGCAGATCGGTCTGCAAATCCTTACTATCTTCTGGCGTTGCTACTTTGGTACAAACGACTGCATCATTTGCGAATAGCCTTAGAGAGGATCCGACGCTTTCTACTAGCTCATTTATATATATATTGTGAACAGCTACCGTCCTATCACACTTCCCTGTGGTACTCCGGATATTACCTTTACATCCGTCGATTCAGTTCCGTTAAGAGCGACGTGTTTGCAAGAAAATCTTGAATCCAATCGCAGCTCGTATATTTTTCATTAAACGGCAATGCGGGACGGTGTCAATCTCCTTACTGAAATCAAGGAACACGGCATCAGCTGAGCTCCGTTGTCCGCAGCGCTGTGAACCTCATGGAGGAACAGAGCGAGCTGAGTTTCGCAGGATCTCTGTTTGCTGAATCCATGTTAATTTTTATAGAGGCGCTGTTCATTTTCCAAGAACGTCATAATTCTTGAGCATAAAACATGTTCCATAATTCTACAACAGATTGACGTCAACGATATAGATCTATAATTTTGTGGATCTGGCTTACGGCTTTTCTTAAAAACGGGAATGACCTGCCCTTTTTTCCTGTCGTTGGGTAACTTTCGTTGCTCAGGAGATCTACGATAAATTACTGCTAGAAGGGGAGCAACTTCTTTCGCATTATCTTTATAGAATCTTACAGGTATCTCATCTGGTCGTGAAGCCTTTCCACTGCTAAGCGATTGTAGCTGCTTTTCAGTTCCTCGATCGGTTATCTCTGTATCTGGCATTTCGACGTTCGCACGACGATTGAAAGCAGGGACAGCGCTACCATCTTCCACGGTGAAGGACCAAATTCAGTATTTCGGTCTTCTCTCTGTTATCTTTCGTTTCGGTGCCAGTGTGGTCGCTGAGAGAATGAATAGATGATTTTGACCCAGTTACTGATTTTACATACGACCAAAATCTCTTAAAATTTTTACTCAGGTCGGTTGACAACGTCTTACTTTCGAAATCAGTGAACGTTTCTCTCATTGTTCTCCTTACGCTCATTCTCGCTTCGTGCAGCTTTTGTTTGTCAGTTAGGTTTTTACTTCTGTTGAATCTGAGATGAAGTGCCTCTTTGTCTACGCAGCGCCTTTCTAACACGGCTATTAAACCGTGGTGGATCTTCCCCATCCCTTAAAACCTTACTAAGAACGTACTTGTCTAGAGCATATTGAACGTTGCCTTTCAATTTTTTCCATTTGTTCTCCACGTCTTAGTCCTCATCGCCGAATATTTGATGCTGGCTGCTGAGATATACTGAAATTTGTATCCTGTCACCCTTGCTGAGCAAATATATCTTCCTACCTTTCTTACCATTCCTCGTAGGACCCGTCATAATAGATGCTGTCACAGCCGTATGACCACTGATACCTTCCTCTACATTAACCGATTCGATAAGTTCAGGTCTGTTTGTTGCCGGGAGGTCTAAGACGTTACCCTCACGAGTTGGTTCTCTAATTATCTGCTCAAGGTTATTTTCGGACAAGAATCCAGAACAATTCCACACGATTCCCTCTCTCTGGCACCAGTTTTGATGGCATAACACTCCCAATCTATACCTGGCAAGTTGAAGTCACCCCCTATTACAATGGCATGTTCAGGAAAATTACTAATGATATTCTGCAAGCTCTGTCTGAAGCGCTCTACAGCTACAGATCGTGACTCAGGTAGTCTATAAAAGCATCCGATCACCATTTCTGACCGTTCTTTGATACTAAATTTCACCCAGATTACTTCACAGTTGGAATACAAGATAACCTCGCTAGATTGTCGAAATTTTTACTGTAATAAACAAGCCGCTACAGTTGGCGACTAACCTATCATTACGATAAACATTCCCATCTGAACTTAGGATTTCGTTGTCATTGACGTCTGGCTTCAACCAGCTTTCTGTTTCCAATACTATCTGTCATTATAACCTTCAATAAGCGATACTAGTTCTGGGACCGTTCCTTGGATGCTCCTGCAGTTTACTAAAAACATATTTATCTTTCCTATCTCTGATCTGCGAGAACCAAGATTCTCTGAGGTCGCTGTGGCTGATTTAACAGGCAAATCGTGTTTGCTCCCAAGTTACGGCCTCTAACCTAAAAAAAAAGCCATGTACATGCCTCACGTACTCCGTTACTCAAGTAGCCGCTTCCTGAGTGTCGGGCAAGCCTGGCCTATTAAGGGGAGCTCTACAATTCTGCACCCGGTAGCGGACGTCGAGAAATTCTCATCCGATACCTTCGCAGAGCCGTCTGAGCGTCTGCTCCAGACCAGAGGACCGCGATGAACCCTGGTTACGACGCTAAAAATAGACAGCTTAGCCTGCACTCCGCGTACGTTGCTAGTTGCCTTCACCAAATCAGCCAGCCGCCGAAATGAGCCGAAGATGGCCTCAGAACCCAAGCGGCAGGCGTCATTCGTTCTGACATGTGCCACTACATGCAGTCGGTTGCACCCAGTGCGCTCGATAGCCGCCGGCAGGGCCTCCTCCACATCACGGATGAGACCTCCCGGCAAACATACAGAATGCACACTGGAATTTTTTCCCGCCTTGCCTGGTATCTCCCTGAGGGGCTCCATCACACGCCTAACATTGGAGCTCCCAATGATTAGCATACGCACCCTCTGTACTTGTCCTGACTGGGCAGGAAAATTGACCGCTGGCCCTACAGGAGAGCCATCCCGTACTGGCTCAGAGGTATCATCAGCTCTGGGAAGCACCTCGTACCTGTTGCTAAGACGTAGACAACCAGCCTGCTCCCTCTTTCGCCTTCCGCCCAGTGACTCGCGAACCCACCACTGTCTGCCACTCACTCTGGAGTGAAGACGGACCGGTCAGATGTTGCGTATCGGAAGCCGCAGCGACGTCCGGGCCACCAGGGGATTCCAGTGGCACCAAAGCTGTCGCAGGTCTCGTTACTGGCGCAACGACGTCACCGCAAGTTCGAGCACTAGCTAGAAGCTTGTCGACGGTAATCAACGCAGCTTCCAGCTGTTTACGGACAGCAGCCAACCCTCCTTGTGTCCGTTTACAACAAGCACAGTCCCCAATCCTATCGTACTGTGTATAAAATAGATATAAGGTCTCAAATGGCGCTACTGACTTTGAAAATATACCAAAGGAGAAGAAAGTAACACTAAAAGTTGGCGTGCAGATTTCTCACTGAACTGTCAGACCGCAAGCTATTAAACAGAAATAAATTTCCCTACACGGAAAATTCACACTAGGAAGCCGCCCTACACAAGGATATTCACAAGACTTACGCAAAAACAAAAACCACGATTAATTTTCTAACCACTAGTCTATACAGTAAAATACACACGTACAGCTCACTTATTTGCGGAAGCACGTGAACAAAAATCAAAAACTGCTGCTGCTGCTGCTCTGCTGCGCGTCCTCTCGGCTCGGCGGCTGCCGCTACGCACTGGCTTTTCAGTTTACTAATGCGAAAGTATTTGTCGTTTTCTTTCATCAAATGAATAAACCGCAAGAGAATAGTAAAATATGAAACAACCGAAAACAATGCAATAAATGATTCACATCTCACCGAGACACGTGTTATAACTCAACACTTGTTTAAAAAGATTGTGATATACGTGCCTCAGTACGTTGAATGTTCTGCTAACTTTGCAACACACATTTTTTTACATTAATGATAGAACAGAACGAAGCAAAAATTTGCTGAAAAGTTGAGCTCATGTTAGAGAAGAGAGTTAAAATTTCTGATCAGTAATATTGTAACTTAAGTTTCTTGCAGTTTCCCTAAATTAATTCTGGCGAATGACTGAACGTATCTTCGCCAAATCTACCAAGATTCCTCTCGACAGCCACGTTCCGTCGAGCTTTCGCTCCGTGCATAATGGAGATGACGACATCGACAGGTTTTTAAGCTACAGTGGTCGTTTCTTCAGTGAAGCGAGTAACTTGCAGAACGGCACCAGGCTAAGTATCCATTTGACATGCTACGAACAATCACAGATAATTGCTCACTTCCAATTTTTAAACACACGCGAATATCCTTGTGGTTGTGTCGTTGTAGTCTTCGGTCCGACAAATGGCTTTCTGTAGCTGTCAACGTTAATCTATTTTGTGCAACTACAGAGTGATAATTATTGAACTATATGAAAAAAAACGTAAATTAGCTACGAACTACGGCGTGCACACACTTTATTCAACATGTAAACGTCCTTATAGATATTGTGATGTAGGTTATGATATGTTTGATATGTCTGCCATCATTGGAGATGATGTGGCGCAGACGAATAGCGAAATTCTGCACGACGCGCTGAAGGTAGGAACAACGATGCTGCCGATGACTTCCTGAATGTCTGTTTTCAGTTCAGCAATGGTTTTAGGGTTATTGCTATACACTTTGTCTTTAATTCAGTCCCAGAAAAAGCAGTCGCACGTGCTCAGATCCGGAGAATATGGTGGTCAATCGAGGCCCATGCCTCTGGGTACCACAAGGCCAGATTTCGGTCCCCAAAGTGCTCCTTCAGGACATCAAACACACTCCTGCTTCGATGGGATCGAGGTTCGTCTTGCAAGAACCACATCTTGTCGAAATCAGGGTCGATTTGGATTATGGGAATGAAATCATCTTCCAAAATCTTTACGTACGGTTTGGTAGTCACCGCGCCATCAAGGAATATCGAACCGATTATTTCGTGACTGGACATTGCACACCACACAGACACCCGTTGAAAGTGAAAAGACTTCTCGATCGTGAAATGCGGATTCTCAGTCCCCTAAATGCGCCAGTTTTGCTTATTGACGAACCCGCCCAAACGAATGTGGCCGACAACAACAAAACGCATACTAATTGTCATCATGTCCCGCGGCCAACCGTGCAGTTTCAACGTCGTAACGCAATCCGTTCAGAAGTTATGACGATTTTGTTTCATATAGTTCAATAAATGTCATTCTGTATCTTCACTCCTACATACACTAACTGTTGCAACCTACTTCCACTAGCATCAACTTCCTGTTTTCCAGCCTTTGGTCTCTCTTTACAGTTTTTACCACCTAAAATTCACTCCGTTGCCAAACGGATTACTCCTTGATGACATAGCTGACCTATCGATTAACAAATAGGTCCTATCTGACACCAAATTCTGCCGAATTGCTTACAGGAAGAGGCGTTACGAAATAGTCACCGACTGCATAAATACCGGATCGTCGAGGGACATTTCAGATGACTGAGCAGTCATCTAACAGCTCGAAAATTCCTATTAAGATGTAGGCAGTCGTTGACAGACAGTTCCCAGATTCGCTGAAAAATTGTTACAATATACAACTTAAGAACTCCTCTTCTGTACAAATACATCCAAATCACAATCTGAAATCCACATACCGGTGTGTGGCGGAGAGTAATTCTGGTACCACTAACTGATCCCTCCTTCCCTCTTCCACTCGCGAATAGCGCGTTGGAGGAATGATTTTCGGTAAGCCTCTATGCTGGCGCTAATTTCTCGAATTTTCTCGTCGTAATCATCTCGCGAGATGTATGTAGGAGGAAGTAATATGTTGTCCGACTCTTCCCTGGAAATGTTCCCTCGAAATTTCAATAGTAAACATCTCTGTAATTCACAACGCCTTTCTTGTAGCGTCTGCCACTGGAATTCGTTGCGAATCTCTGTAACGCTTTCACGCCGACTAAATGATCCCTTGACGTCACGCACTGCTCTTCGTTGCATCTATTGTCTCTTTTTTCAGTCTTATCTGGTAAATATCCTCGACTGATGAACAGTACTCAAGAATTGGTTGAACAAACGCCTTGTAAACCAGTTCTTTCGTCAATGAGTTACATTTCCTTAAGATTCTTCCTACGAATCTCAGTCTGACATCTGTTTTTTCTACTCTTTGTTTTATCTGGTCATTCCACTTAAGATCGCTCAGGATAACTACCCCTACGTGTTTTACGGTATATACTGTTTCCAGTAATTTGTCATCAACAGTACTGTTTTTAGAAAGTGGATTTGTTTTCCTATTTATGCGCAATATGTTACATTTACTTACGTTCAGGGTTAACTGATAGAGGATGCACCATTCATCAACCTTCTCCACGTTATTCTGCAATTCGACTGTGTCTTTTGGCATTGCTACTTTCCTATACAGAAAAAGTATCATCTAAGAATAGTCTTAAAGAGCTTCCGACGCTTTCTACTAGGCAATTTATATAAATTACCATTAATGTTTAAAACATTAACGGTCCTGAGGCACTTTCTTGGGGTACTCCGTAAATTACCTTTGCATCTGTCGATTTTGTTTCGTTAAGAGTGATGTGATTAGTCCTATCTGTAACGAACTATCGTACCCAGTCGCAGATCTGGTCCGATGCTCGGTAAGCTAGTATTTTTTCACTAAACGTCGTGCGGGACGGTGTCAAATGTCTTCCTGGAGTCAAGGAACACGGCATCGACCTCAGCGTCGTCGCCTGCTGCGCTATGGATCTCATGGAGGAACAAATCGAGATGGCTTTCGCTATATCTCTGTTTTCGGAATCCAAGTCGACTTTTATAGTAGAGGTTTTCGTTGTCCAGAAACGTCTTAATGCGTGAACACAATTTATGTTCCATAATTCTACAACATAATTACGTCAATGATTTAGGCCTATAATTATGTGCATCTCTCCTACGACACTTCTTGTAAACGGGAATGACCTGCACTTTTTGCAGTCGCTATGTGCCTTCGTTGTTCCATCGATCTACAATAAACTACTTCTAGGAGCGGAGCCAGTTCTTTGTCATAATCTTCGTAGTATCTTATAGGTATATCACCTGATTCTGACGCCTTTCCACTACCAAGCGATTCTAATGAATTTACTCTCCGGCTTCATGGTTATCTCAATATCTCTCATTTAAATGTTCTTACGATGATTGAAACGAAGGTCCGTGTTACGATCTTCCGCGGTGAAACAATTTCGGAAGAACAGATGCAGTATTTCCACCTTCTCTCTCTTATCTTCCGTATCGGTGCCAGTACGGTCACTTAGTGAATTAATAAACGATTTCTAGCCGCTTACTAATTTTACGTAAGACCGAAGTCTGTTAGGGTTTTGTTCGGATCGATTCACAAAACTGTACTTTCAAAGTCATTGAATGCTTCTGTCATTGCTCTCCTTACGCTCATTATTTCATCGTTCAGCTTTCGTGAGTCAGCTAGGTTTTGACTTTTCTTGAATCTGTGATGAAGTTCTCTTTCTGTTCATGTAAGACTTTTCTAGCACGGCCTTTACATCTCTTCAGACCTTGCTCGGAACGTACTTGTCTAAGGCATATGCTTTTCAATTTTTATCATTTGTGCTCCAAATCTTCATTCTCAGGAGTCAATATTTGACGTTGACTACCCATATACTCTGTAATATGTGTCCTGTCACTCTTGCTACGCAAAAATATTTTCTTTCCATTTTTAACATTCCTTGTAAAGCCCGCGGTAACAATTGCTATCACAGCCTTATGATTACAGATACCTTCCTCTACGTTAATTGATGCTTAACGTCACCCAGATTAATTCACATTCGGAATCCATGATAACCTCGCTAGATATTATTGAGCTTTTACTGCAATAAATACGCCACCACCATTGGCGACAAACATACCCTTACGATAAATATTCCAATCTGAACTTAAGATTTCGTTGCTATTCATTTCTAATCTCGACCAACGCTCTGTTCCTGATACTATCTGAGCAACACTAATTCTAGAACATTTTCTAGGACTCTCCTGCAATTTACTGATATCATGTTAACCTATCAATATGCGATCTGCGAGGACTAGCATTTCCTTAGATCATTTTGTCTCATATAACTTCGATTTTGGCAGGCAATTCGTCTCTGATCCCAAGGGGGAATTTCTCTAAACTAAAAAACCCCATGTCCACGCTACATGTACTCCGCTACACCAGTAGCCTCTTCCTGCATGTAACGCACACATGACCTAATAAGGAAAACCCTACAATTCTCCACCTGATAGCGGAGATCGAGAAATTCGCATCCGATACCGCCCCAAAGCCGTCTGAGTCTCTAGTTTAGACTCTTCGCTCTGTTCAAAACCACAGGACGACGATCGACCCTAGGGACGACGCTACACTTGGTCAGCTTTGCCTGCACCCCGCTTGCGATGCTAGATACCTTCATCAAATCAGCTATCAGTTGAAAGGAACCGAAGAAGGCCTGAGAACTCAGGTGCCAGGCGTCATTAGTGCCGACATGTGCCACTATTTGCAGCAGGTTGCACCCAGTGTGTTCGGTATCCGCCGGCAGAGCCTCCTCCACGTCACGGGGGAGATAACACCCCCGGCGACAAACCCAGTGCTCACTGCTATTCTTTACCTCCCAATATGCTACTTCCATGGAGGCTCCATTACCCGCCCAACGTTGGAATTCCCAATGACTGGCATTCCTCGCCCTCTGCACGTCTCCAATCTGGGCAGGAAATCGGCAGCTGGTCCATTAGAGAGGCATCACCTGCTGGATCAGTAGTTATGTCACCACTGCGTAGCACCTCGTATTCCTTCTGCCAACTGATACGTGAAACCACTACTCTCCGCCGCTGACTCTCGAGTGATGACAAGCGGTCATCAGATCTTGTGTATCACAAGACGCGGCGACAACCAGGTCAGCAACGGTTTCCAACGGCACCAAGGGCGTGGTAGGTCTCGTCACGGGCGCCCCTATGTCGCTGTAGCTTTGAGCAGTAGCCAGCGGCCTGTCGACCACTCCCAACGCAGCCTCCAGTTGTTTACGGACAGTACGTAGTTCTCCTTGCGTCCGCTCAGAACAAGCACAGTCCGTATACATATCACACTATGTAAAAAACTGAATAAGATATAAAAAAAATTCGAACAAAGCAAAATGGTTCAAATGGCTCTGAGCACTATGCGACTTAACTTCTGAGGTCATCAGTCGCCTAGAACTTAGAACTAATTAAACCTAACTAACCTAAGGACATCACACACATCCATGCCCTAGGCAGGATTCGAACCTGCGACCGTAGGGGTCGCTCGGTTCCAGACTGTAGCGCCTAGAACCGCACGGCCACTCCGGTCGGCTCGAGCAAAGCAGTGAGGAATAACTGAAAAGTACAAACAAACCCCGAAAGAGAGAAAATTACGTAATTGTGGGCTTTCTGGAACTCAAGCTGTTATATAAACACTAAATCACTGAACACAACTGCACATCACACAATCAGACAACGAAATGAGGCTAGTAATTGGCTGCTCAAAATGTTCGAACTACTCGACTGCGCACTGCACGACTAAAACTACGATACACTCAGAAATATATGCAAGAAAACTAAAACTTGCCCTGGTGTCTTTTAGGCGGCGTTAAAGGCGGTACTAATAATTAGTCACAAAACAAAAAGCGCAAGTTGCTATAAAAGCACTAAACCAGCGAACGCAACTGTGCAGCACACAGGTAGACAAAAAACTGTAGCGGTAACTGTTTGGAACATCCGCAACTAGGAGTGTATGAAATACTGACTGAAAAAACCGATTTGCTGTCAACAGTTATTTCAATGTTCATATTGGCATGGCTATTAAATCCGGTATCCGTGGGCATGGGGCAGGGTAACTACCTCGCAAAGCAGAGATAATTTATTCGAAGCCATTCTCTGTCATTGGTGAACGTTTCCAGTGTCTACTTTCACTAGTTGCTACAACAGTAACAACAATATTCACTTATGTGTGTATGATGATGCTTATTGAGTGGATACACAAAAAAAAAAAAAAAAAAAAAAAGCTTGCCTGAATGAATGGTGCTGTAGCCGAAACCAAATAAAACCTACAAGTCGCACTACTCTTTGATTGTATTGTATTGCATGGAACTTTGGACCTAGAAACGATGGAAAGGCTTCGTTCCCGCCGTAGCCCTCAGTGGCTCACAACCCCACAACAGGCCACAGCAGTCCACTCACCCCACCGCTGCCCCACACCGAACCCAGGGTTATTGTGCGGTTCAGCCCCCAGTGGACGATCCCGAGAACGTTTCACACCAGACGAGTGTAACCCCAATGTTTGCGTGGTAGAGTAATTATGGTGTACGCGTACGTGGAGAAAGTGTTTGGGCCGCGACCATCGACATAGTGTAACTGAGGCGGAATAAGGGGAACCAGCCCGCATTCGCCGAGGCAGATGGAAAACCAACTTAAAAACCATCCACAGACTGGCCTGCACACCGGACCTCGACACTAATCCGCCGGGCGGATTCGTGTTGAGGACCGGCACGCCTTCCCGCCCGGAAAGCAGAGCGTTAGACCGCTTCTTTGGTTAGACGTCACATAATAGTGCCGCAACATAATTTCACATGTGCCAATATTCTGCCGACACTTGACATTAATCTCTACGGTGTATGACTTCCATGAAGAATATGAACCAATTATACTTTGTTTTACAGTAAGTCGTAAATTATCAGTCACAATACCAAAAGAAGCAGCCAGGCGTTGGTCAACAAATCGAGTCCTTACCTCTTCCAGGAGCTGACTTCCATGCTCACTGCATTATATTTACTTGATAAATGACAGCCTTAACTTCGCGAAACATAATAAAGATTGACAGTTTCAGTGCTCACTGATGGAGTAATCAGAGGTGACCTCGTGTAACATTGCATACAGGGTGTAACGGAATGACGTGTTAAAAATCTGGGAGACTGTAGAGGATGAAATTTTGATCGTTTCCATACAAGGAAGCTAGAGCCGGAAGTATAGAATATAATTTCTACAGGCACCAGGGGCGGTTGAAAATCCAAGCACTACCTTAACGAGAACTTACCAGGTGAGATTCTTGTTGAACGTTTGGGCTGAAACTCTAGGAGATTACCTTCTTGGTCCACACATCTTACCACATCGTTTGAATGGTGCATGGTATTTGACATTTGTGGACAGTGCCTCGCCTGGACTTCCGTAGAACGTTCATTGAGCTCTACTCTGTGGTTGGAGAAGGATGTTCCAGTGCACTCTATTCGTGTGGGAAGGGCTTATTTCACAGACAATTTGTTGCAGAGAGTAATAGGAAGGGGATGGACAGTCCCTTGGCCTGCGCAGTCGGCTGACCTCACCCCTATTGACATTTCCTCTGGAGTTAAGTACAGCCCCTGTGTACCTACACTAGTAGGAAAAGTACCTGAAGTTAGTAAGCGCATCTTTATAGGGTTAGTTTCCATCAGATGAGAGCACAGAGTCTTACAGAGAATCAGACAAAACATGGTTCGTCGTTGCACATTATGTAAAGAAGTTGATGGTCGTCACATCAAAAACTTACTCTATTTTAGATTTATTTCTTTATTTATTCATAACATGCTCCATTACATTGTTGTATTACTACATGTAGGTACTGCGTGTGTGTGCATATGTGTGTGTGTGTGTGTGTGTGTGTGTGTGTGTGTGTGTGTGTGTGTGTGTGCGTGTGTGGAGTAGAGTGTAATGTTTGCCTTGTAAAATGATGATGATCAGAGAAGGGAGAGGGTGAAACTCGGTGCCGCCACATAGCCTACTCCTCGCGAATAGCGCCAAGGTGGCCACCCATCCGACGGACGGATCACCATCAACAGTGTCACATGCCCTCACTTCATGAGTCGCTGCGGTGAGGTTAATTTAAACCAGGACATTGGCGCAGTGTCTGGTGATCACGAACTTTATCGCCACCACTTCTCCTCCCATTGCCGGCCAATACTGTCAGTGATAATTGTTTCCACCAACCGGGTTCCAACCAGCTTACCCCCAAATCGGGCGCCACCGTCAAAGCGTGCGTTAGCGACCGTTGTTTTTGTTTATTTTAATTTAATTTTATTTATTCTTTTATCAACAAACAATACACCAAATCAGCAGATAACGTCAGAAAATACAAATGGGGAAAACTGGCTGTTCCTTGTAAACAGACGGAAGGTAGGGGTGATGATTAAGAGTACGTGTAGGCCGCCTTCGGCTCGATGGCAGAGCGGTGGTGGAGTGCGCAGGGGTCGATAACTCGTGGCATGGCCACGGCCTCCCCATCACCACCGACCAACCGAAGTCGACAAGAAAGGACAGTCAAGGAAGGAAATACTTAATAGTAACCATGAAACTTCATCGTGTGGCACAGCCGTGACAGGATAGAGTGGTATCAGGTTCTGCGCCCGCTGGGGGCTTCAAATGAAGTGAGTGTATGTTAGTAGTGAACCTCGTCAGCTGTCGATCTAACCTTCCAGGCAGATTCCAGCTGAGCGGTCAATCGCGCAGTACCCCACGGAGGTAATTGGCGAAATAGGCGCGGTACCGTGGACGTCATTCAATCACCGCATTTTCATTCTGTAGGAGGGTCCTAAGATCAAGCCGCTATTTGTCCCCGTCGTCATTAAACTAGACGACTGTCCATCCTTTGATCCAGACTATCGCGTAAGTCTGGGCTACAGAGAAACACTCGTCCTCCGGGAGAATAAAAGCGTACGGTTCGACCACGGATGTAGGGGCGCGGAGGAAACAGACGACCATTTGTCGCCCCAGTGTTCAAACTTCACGAACACCGACGTATGTAAGGCGAAGGGCATCTTCTTCCACCGAGTGATAAGTGGTGCATAAACGAGTGTCCATTAAACCAACAGCATGTAACCGCTGGTTAGTGGCGAATTTTCCACATGCGACGTGATACCATGTCGCTCGGACTGATGCCGAGATGTACGGCTGATGAAAGTTGGGCCACACCGCTGTGCATGACCACTGTTTTTTCGTGGTGTTCAGATTTATGGGCGCCGCACGTCTCCGGAAGTTGATGAGTCCGAGTCCTCCGGCTTACCAGGGGAGAACTTAAAGATGCTACCAGCAGTCAAGAATTAGCTCAACACGGCCTGCAGACTGCAACCAGTCGTCGGCGACATTGGAAGGACCTGTGCTATGTGCACTAGCTTGGAAACTACATGTACATTCAGATATTCCACGGGTGAGCTGGAGGGCGCACAGGAAGTTCAGCGCTGCGTTGCGAAGGGCGGTGGGTGTAAAGACGATGCCAAGGTATCCGAAGCTCTGAGCCTCGGCTACAGAGGCGGATACTCCACCGTAGTGGAGCCACAGATTCGGTTTACAGTAACTGACTGTACTCTACTGTGAACAACAGTTTCCCATATCACTGAATTATGGTGTTTCATTTCGGTTTCCGAAAGCGTAGTAGGTACACAGTGCTGTAGAAACTTTATTTCACATTTCCGGCTACAGATACCATAAAGTTCAAAATTTGATCTTCTACAGTCTCCAAAATTTTGAGAACGTCTTCCTGATACACCCTTTATACTTATATAAGAAATCTTTCAGATTTCTTATGAAAGCAATAATTTAGAGCATAATATTAAATGACCTCTGGAGCTTCTTTAGTATTCTTCGCCGTGACCCACAACCTGAAAGCTGCCTCCTTAGGCCAGGTCGCTATTCTGTACCTTTGTAGTCTCGATCTACGTAGCGCCAATAATATGGAGTTGTGACGGTGGTAGCATCAGCAGTGTTTGCTGTGTCATGGGAGAAGAAACATTAGTGTATAGTTGCTGATCGCCAATGACATGAGTTAAATTCCAAAATTTTCTGTAATATCTAATGGAATGAGGGCATTGTATAATGTAAGTCGAGAGTCTGGACTTCATTGTCGATAACAGTTTCGGTGACACTATTATTGCTTTTAGAAGAGTAAACAACACACTAGCATTGCGCTTCACGCTCTCCCTTTCTCCCTCGACGCCACTGACAACACAAACTACTATCATCGGACAAGACAATTACACTTCATAAACTAAACTCTAGCTCTGGGAAAGAAAGTTGCACATGTGCATGAAGTGAATAAGAACTGTGTCATTAGCTGGCTCATTTTGTCTCTTGGATTTGTCATTTGCTGATGTCACCGCAACTATACCTCAGTCTACATGTTCTATTAAAAATCTACCAAGTGGTGCGTAAATACCGCAAGTCAAAGTGGAGGTGGAAAATCTGGTGTTGTCGAACCCAATAAGGCATCTGACGACTGTAAAAGAAGAGTGTCAGTTAGGGCTACAGAAAACTGAAATTTACGAACGCAGCAGAAAAGTCTACGTATCATCGCCGATAAAGAACGCTCTAGAAGGGCGATGATTTTGGAAGTCCATTATATCCACGTTCCAATAAATTTGTAGGCACCGTTTAGCAAACTCTTGCGCAGATGTACCATTCTCAATTAACACACCAGCTATATGAAAGATTCATATTCGCCCATTAACGTATTAAACCATTTATTCCCTCCACCATCGATACCCACGCAGACAGGTGGAATATAAAATGACTCTCACAGCCGAATTGCGAAATGCTTGCTATGAGAAGCGCCTAAGCTATTCGTACTCCGTGGATACAGCACGTTCTCTGCGTACTGCACAGTCATGTCAAGATCACTTCCACCGGCGAAAGCCCTACTCTCTATTGCAAGCATACAAGTCCTCACGAATGTTATTCAGTCTCCCTTTCCTGCCCAAATTGTGAAAAACTGTATCACAGGATTATATAACTGGGCAGAATATTATTAAAGCAACTGAAAACAAAGGAGTGCATTGTAATATAATGTTTGTTTTAATTTGTGTACAAAACAGAAGTCAAAATTCAGAGTTCTGTCAGGATATATTCATCGTATCTGACCAGGTTATTCACTTATTGCATTAGTAACATCTCTTTAAATCAACTAAAATGATACGAAACCAGACTATAAACATCAAAACACTTACAATGATGTCTCTCATGTCAGTAGGGCCCGTAGACACTTATGACAAAATGGACAACATAGCGGTATGGCAGTCTGTTGTTTTTATCAGTCCTCTGTGGGCAGAGATATTTACCTGTCACAGTCGAAGAATTTCCTCTGCTACAACAGAGGTACACAGACATTTCGACAGGATGCCAGTGCGTGACTTGTTTCATGCTGTTTTCTGACTCTAGAAAGTGGATGGGATTTTAAGTCTCGACAGACAACAGACAAACAGTCTGTTAAAGCTCGCTGAACGGAATAACTTCAGTTCATGTTTTGCTGTTTCTGATCGATCTCTTCGTATCATAAAACACACGATGAGAAACTTTCATGGTGTAGTACACTTATGTTCTAGTCTTTGTATTTTTATCAGTATTCCCCCTTCCATTTGGCAATTTGGCAGTTTTTGTAAATAGTAATGTGTTATCTGTTAATCGTCCTCCACTTTCCTACAATGTTTTTCCCCGATTTTTCTTCACTTCCCTGTACGGTACCATACTTATCCGCTTGGTATAAACAGAGCTCAAAACTTAGTCAGGCTTGGGATTTTTTTCTGGTACTTGCCGTTTCTTTTACCTCTGGAAATGATTCACTAGTGTGAAAAATTCCGGGATAGTTGGTTAGAAATCCTACAAAACCTACTTCAATTTTCAAGTTTCTTTTCACAACCGCTGTCCACGAATCCATTGTTTCAAGAGCAAGAAGAAGTACTACTCGCCAAGTCCGATATCGAGCCTGCAGGATGGGTGGCCGAAAAATTCGAATGGAAATGCTTAACCCCATCTTTTTGAGCGCCCCACAAACCAAACATCATCATCATCATCATCATCATCATTACCCTCATCTTTAGTAAACCTAACCGTGTGTGGTCTCGCCGTGTTGTAGAAGATGACTATCTTGGACGACACTTTCCCAAGCCTTCTATCTCGGATGCTATCTCTCCGTTTTGTGAGCGCTTCATAATTCACCCCAGTCGGAAAGAATGTCCCACGTTGAACAGAACACCGTTTTCGTCCTAGATAACGGTAGCCTTTATATAAAGACTTAGTACGCGGACTGTTTGAATTCTTTGGCTTTTGCCAAAAGTCATTTCGATTCTGCATTAGTGTAGAATCACCACGTCCCGTTATCCGTAACGACATGAGAAAACAAATAGCCTCAATTTTGCTGACAGTGGTCCGCAGTCGTCTACTAGGGATGCTTCGCTCTTGTATTGGTCAGTAAGCATTTTCGGTTACTATCTCGCACAGAATTTGCAGTATCCGACCTATTCCGTGACAGTCGTGAAAACAGTGGTGCCTCACATCGCAGTTTTTGGTCTGCTTGTTGCACATTTTCATCAGTCTCGATATAAGGGCATTTTTCGGCATCCAATAAAACATACATCTGTTGAGTTTTCTTGCTTATTCAACGAGTAGATGAAAGCGACAATAAGTAGTCCAATTCAGTGATGATGTAACCGTCGTTAGACTGTTGTTTCTTTGAAAACTTTTAAATGTAAAATATATTGAATCGAATACTCCTACACACATATTTCTCAGAGGAGTGTAATTACGCAAAAAGTAATTTTCACAATCTTACCTCGATAATTTTGTGACATCAAATGTTTGTCAGTAAGTAAGAAAAGTTTTACTTGTAGCTAACACGAGTAAACGGCGTCTAGGGTAAAGTAACTGACATGGATGATATCAAGATATATATACATAGTTAGATTGCAACAGTAATTCTTCTTCTATCATACTATCTTTACTGATGGACGTTCAAAATTGTATTTAATATAGAAATATTCTGAATGTTCATTACCCTTTTTCGATTGATTGGTTACACGTAGATTGATTAGCAGGAGGAAAATGTTGAAATTACTGTAAATTTAAAAATCATCACCGTAAAACTGTAGATTAATAGAAAAAATGTGATGAAACAAGGGAAATGAATGATACTCGTTTATATTTCATTTACTTGCTTGATACAGAAGTAAATGGTAGCCTGCTGAGAGACGTAAAATATTCTTAACTCAAAGTGCCTCGAGAAAATGTAACGTATGCAGCCTGAAAAAATAACAATTAAACGGAAGCCGAGTTTGAATGTGAACCAGAAACAGTACCAGAGTGTTTTCCTGAGAACTATCTAACAGTTGACCGTAACCTAAATATTACTTCCTCATAGATATAACTCTAGACATCTGGTTTAGTATTATTGGATATACAGAAGAGATACGAAGAAAGCCTTAGACCTTTTGGAGTTGGTAAGAAGGAGCGACTACACAGTTCCGCTGGGGTGCTCTATCAGTAGAGAAAAGCTCTCAGCTCATTCCATCGCGTCTTCATAAACGGATGTAATTTGATGTCGTACACTATGTGATCAAAAGTATCCGGACACCTGGCTGAAAATAACTCACAAGTTCGTAGCGCCCTCCATCGGTAATTCTGGAATTCAATATGGTGTTGGCCCACCCTTAGCCTTGATGACAGCTTCCACTCTCGCAGGCATACGTTCAATCAGGTGCTGAAAGGTTTCTTGGCGACTGGCAGCCCATTCTTCACGGAGTGCTGCACTGAGGAGAGGTATCGATGTCGGTCGGTGAGGCCTGGCACGAAGTCAGCGTTCCACAACATCCCAAAGGTGTTGTATAGGACTCAGGTCAGGACTCTGTGCAGGCCAGTCCATTACAGGGATGTTATTGTCGTGTAACCACTCCGCCACGGACCCTGCATTATGAACAGGTGCTCCATCGTGTTGACAGATGCAATCGTCATCCCTGAATTGCTCTTCAACAGTGGGACGAATGAAGGTGCTTAAAACATCAGTGTGCTGTGATAGTGCCACGCAAAACAACAGGGGGACAAGCCCCCCCTCCATGAAAAACACGACCATACCATAACACCACCGCCTCCAAGTTTTACTGTTGGCACTGCACACGCTGGCAGATGACATTGTGTATCGTGATTCGCCACTCCACACAACGATTTCCACTGTTCAGTCGTCCAATGTTTACTCTCCTTACACCAAACGAGGCGTCGTTTGGCATTTACCGGCGTGATGTGTGGCTTATGAGCAGCCGCTCGACTATGAAATCCAAGTTTTCTCACCTCCCACCTACCTGTTATAGTACTTGCAGTGGATCCTGGTGCAGTTTTGAATTTCTGTGTGATAGTCTGGATGGATTTCTGCCTATTACACATTACGACTCTTGGCTCAAATGGCTCTGAGCACTATGAGACTTAACTTCTAAGGTCATCAGTCGCCTAGAACTTAGAACTAATTAAACCTAACTAACCTAAGGACATCACACACATCCATGCCCGAAGCACGATTCGAACCTGCGACCGCAGCGCTCGCTCGGCTCCAGACTGTAGCGCCTAGAACCGCACGGCCACTTCGGCCGGCATTACGACTCTCTTCAACTGTCGGCGGTCTCTGTCTGTCAACAGACAACATTTTTCAAAAAGAAGTGGAGCCCCTCCACGCCCACACCGGCATGATGGTAAACTCAATAGATCTACTGCCTCTCTGCATAAGGGTGAGTATTCACTGAAGTGAGGTGTCGCAGGATGTGGGTACTGCGATGTTTGCGTACGTCTGGTTAACAAAATGGCTCTGAGCACTATGGGACTCAACTGCTGTGGTTATCAGTCCCCTAGAACTTAGAACTACTTAAACCTAACTAACCTAAGGACGTCACATACACCCACGCCCGAGGCAGGATTCGAACCTGCGACCGTAGCAACAGCGCGGCTCCGGACTGGAGCGCCTAGAACCGCACGGCCACCGCGGCCGGCGTCTGGTTAACATTAACCATTTATATACGCTCATCTGGAGATAGATTGGGTCGAAAGTTGAACTAAGTGTAGCGTTTTGAAGGGCTGAGGGGAATAAAGTGCCAAGGCAAGCGCAAAGGGGAAGAAATCTCTGCGGTAGTTAGGTCGGGTAGTAAGAGCAGTAGTGGATGTCTTGTTGACTGTAGGTTATGTTAATGGCGGGTATCGTGCTAGAAGATACCGCGCCAGTACCATGGTCTTCATAATAAAGGAGTCCGGTGCGGCAACGCAGAGCGTTGCCTTACTTCCTCTGCTGCGCCATGTCGTCAGTGACTTGGCACAGCTACATCAGGCTGGTGCTGAACGGCGGCAGCTCGCTGTTGGTCGGCGTCCCCTGCTACTGCGTGGCGCAGCTCTGCCGCAGCTGCTCCTCGAGCAGCTCTACTTGCTCGGCGTACTGCGCCACAGTATCATCGAAGCCGACGCCGCTGCTCTTCTCAGGTGTGTGGACTGCATCTCGAACGTCCGTCTCCAGGTGGTCGTCCCCGCTTTTGGCGGGAGGAGCTGCCTCTGCGCTGTCCCTCAGCTGAGCCGGGCTGGTTTGCACCCGTCGCCGCCGCCGACGTCGTCGTCTCTTCCGCTGCGTTTGTGCGGACGCAGCAGCCTCGCGGCCTTCGGCGCGAGTATGGCTTGAAAAAGCCGGGCAGCCGCGCCAGCTGACGAATCGCGCGCCGTCACACCGGGCGCAAGTCGGCAAAGCTTCTCTGCCGCGGCTGTCGTGCGCCGGAGCACTTGACGCACCGCGCCGCGTTGCGGCAGTACTTCGCGACATGGCCCTCGCCCTGGCACTTGAAGCGCTGGGGCTGGGGGTCCATGGCGGTAGGGACAGCCTCTGTCTTAGCCGGGAACCTAGCAGCTTCCACAAGCCGAAGATGTCGCCCCCTTCGTCGGCTGTTTGCACGGTCACAGCATAGAGCGGTGCCCTCTTCTTGTTCGTCCGGTTACGCAACCTTGCAGTTATCGAAACCGGCTCGCAGCAACCCTTCCCGAAACTCTGCTTCGCCACAGCACCAAGGCAACCTGCTTAGAAGTGCCCTGGTCGTCTTCTTCCTTCCATCGGAAGGCGCCTTCTCACGCGTCGGCGGCGCGTCGATGAACAGACGAGGTCGGCCTGTACGCTTTTGTGCTTTTCATGTCCCGTCATCAGACTAGGTCGGCCTGTACGCTTATGTGCTGTACGTGTCCCTTCACGTTTCTGCTTCACTATCGCTTAGGAAACAGTGGACCTAGGGATGTATAGGAGTGTGGAAATCTAGCCTCCAGGCGTATGACAAGAGTGACACCCAATAACCTGACCACTTTGGACGTCCGTGAGCTCTGCGGATCCCCCCATTCTGCTCTCTCACGATGTCTAATGATTACTGAGGTCGCTGATATGGAGTACCTGGCAGTGGGTGGCAGCAAAATGCACCTAATATGAAAAATTATGTTTTTGGGGGTGTCCGGATACTTTTGATCACATAGTGTATGTTCGTTCAAAATTTAAAGAAGGAGGAAGGATTAGGGTTTAATATCCCATCGATGAAGATATCATTAGACGTGGAGCGCAAACTCTTATTGCGGAAGGATTCGAAAGAAAATCGGCTGTGTTCTTTTCAAAGGAACTTCCTAGTATACGCTGTGAAAGGTTTAAGGAAACAATGAAATACGTAAATCTGGGTATCCGAAAGGGGAACTGAATTCCGGTCGTTCAGAAGGTAGGACCAATGTCTTATCATTGTGCTACCTCGCTTGGTTACAAAATAGAAGTGCTTGATCCTGGTATTAACTTTACGTGAGGTATAGGAGACAAAGAGAAGTTTTGCATGGCACATTTTATCGTGGCATTGAAGTTGGAGTGTCCCTGTAGAAAAGTTTTTTGCTTTTTATAATGTTCCAAATAATATGTACCATTTGTCAGTGGGAAAATTTTTTCTGTGGTTCTCCTGAGAAGCATCATGGTACATATAATATACTTTGGAGTGTCTTAAGAAAAATTCCTGAAACAACAATTTAGTGAATTATTTCTTTTCGTTTACCCCACAGACACTTCATTATCTCACAAATTTGTAAAGATTTTCCTTAGGTACTAAAACTTTATAGACTAGCAAATGAAAACGAAGAAACAGAGAGTGACGAACGGGAAGCAGCATCAAAAGGTCTTGGTGCCATAACCGTACAGGGTAGAATGCATTGACAAAATGTTCTGAAAAATTTCACAAAAGCAATCTGTTTCATGCAAACTGAAAGTATCTACCCACACTGTGCAGAAAGAGCATCAATAGCGTCTCGAATTATGACGAAGCCTCGAAATAAAAGATTTTTCCCATCTAGTTTAACGCTGTTTAGTAAAAGTTACTGTGCTCAAGGAAACGTTTTTGAATGATTATCATGTTCTACGAATGATAAATGAGTTCAATAAATTACTAATTTCTTTTTCCTGTTACTCTGCTGTGTTTTCTCAGTATTTTTTTAAGTACTAGCAACTGTCACTTTTGTTTTTCGCTGACATTCAGTAAATTATCAGTGCATGAAAACCCTTCAGTAATGTTGCCTGAAGGTTTTCAAACGTAGCAGAAAGGTTTTAAGGGTATTTCTTCGTACTCTCTTGATAATTATCGCAAAATATGCACTGAAAGTATTCGCAAAAGATTTTTCATCATTTTGATACACAGTTATCGAACCGGTCATGCAACAGAATGCGTGGAACAAACACGTTTAGAGAAAAAATGGCTCGAAAGAACATAAGAGTACGGCAACTATATAGAGAGAAAGTTCACCCGTAATTTGCTCGCCTGTGACTGGCAGTGATATTGGCTTCAATAAAACGCTGTGATCAACTCCAGCACCTCTTTAACTTTGCCAAACGACTGACTGACATTCACTGCACAGTAACAGGCCCAGCTAGCTTTTCATGCCGCTACAACACCTGACAACGTGAGTGACAGAAAATTTAAAGTTTCGTATAAAAGCCAGCTTTAATTACCTGGCACAAGTAATTTATCAAAGCGTACCATAAATTCTAGTGCGTAACAAAATATTTGAGTGTATCGAATATTTAGAATAAAAAGACAAAAATATAAACTTTTGTAGGTGCAACGCGCGTGGAAACACGAATGTGTTAGATTTTGTATTACGCACTTGAAACACATTCTTTGACTAAATTAAAAATATCTGATGTGTTGTAGAGAGGTGGAGAGAGACAGAGAGAGAGAGAGGGAGAGAGAGAGAGAGGGATGGAGCTACTGTCAGCCCGGCGAACAGAATAGCTCGGCGTTTCTCGTGACTAGGATGTTGTCAGAGCTTGTTCTGGTAGTCAACGTAAACTCTGGGTGCAGCATAGGCGAGTCGCACGCTGTTATTGCGTTTTGGCGCACTCACATCGTGGATGTAAGACGCACGGCACACTTCGTCTCCGAGGTCACACAGGCACTGTGTTTTTGATTTGCTATAGTGTCAAGGATGAAAACTCGATTAAGGAAAAACAACCGCTACTAGTGTGAACAGCAGTGAGCAGCAAAAAGATGATGACGTGGGTGGTCGACAACTTTTGTGGACTGAAAGAGCGGATACATGGGCCACAGCGTAACAGATCTCTTTGTAAGTTAGTCCTGAACATCAACAGTTGGATAGCAGCCATACCACCCAAATCCATCTCATTGCTGTGTGGTGCAGTACCCACCGGCTCTGTTGTATATATCTGCTCACCGCACAGTAGAGTAAATAGAGATCTGAATGTCCACAGCGTGGGCGATCTAAATACGGTTAAAGTTTCCGTGGGCTGATGCATCCCTTTACGACTACATGGAATTGGCAGACGTATACTCATGTGAGGAATGTTAACCTTCGGTTGGTAACATCCGTCACATAGGTGGGTATAAAATTTCTTAATATATAGTTGACACATGTGCATTATTGATCTGTGTCAGCTACAATTCATTTTTGAGTTGAACTTAAATTGTGTAGACGTCATTGTTTCATTTACGCGATAGTTTTGTTTTACTCGTGGACACAGGTCAGCCATACTGTCCCACAGTCACATATTACTCTAAAGACAGGATTTTTCCTGCGTCTGATAGACGAATACAACTTCAAACGTGGCAGTTATTTTGTGTTAGGCTTCTTACGTTTCAAATATTTCATTATTTATAGACTGCTTCTACTTCAGGGATAGCTCACGTGTCCGAACGAAGCAAAAGAAGGCAGCAGCTGGCTTTAGAGCAGTTCGGCAAAAGAGATGATGACTATAATTCAGACTATTCTTATGTTCCTGAATATCACGTGTCAGATTCTGACGATGACTGTGATTCTGAAAGAGATGTGAATGATATTCTCAACTCGTCCGAGAATGAACAAGGTGATGACTACTCTGTTCTGAAGAGGGGAAATGATGACACTGAAATCGATACATAGCCGGCCGAAGTGGCCGTGCGGTTAAAGGCGCTGCAGTCTGGAACCGCAAGACCGCTACGGTCGCAGGTTCGAATCCTGCCTCGGGCATGGATGTGTGTGACGTCCTTAGGTTAGTTAGGTTTAACTAGTTCTAAGTTCTAGGCGACTGATGACCTCAGAAGTTAAGTCGCATAGTGCTCAGAGCCAAATCGATACAGCTTATCATGGTTTATCTTGGAGTTCCCGAGTGCCCAGGTGTTCTAAGACACCGTACAAAAATATAAGAAAAATTATTTTCTATCCATGGTTGAGCCTGCCAATCACTTGGGTTATGATCCTGACGCATAAGAAATATGGCCTTTGTTGTTCAACAGTGAGATATTCGATGAGATTGGAATGTAGACCAACTCAGAACTGCAACTCATATGGAATAAATTACGGAATCCTCTCTCCTCCAATTATAATGATACAGAAAACTGAAATTGAGGCCCTGATTGGTTTGATGGCTGTATGTACCATTGTCAAGTATGCACACGAAAACTTAGCATCAATGTTTGCAAATGACTGTGCGGGACGTCCAGTTTATCGTGAAACTATGCCTTTGATTCGAATACCTGGTGGCTCTCACAATTCATGATGCATCTACTCGCGAAAAAATAAACGGTGATTATCCTGCAGCAGTAGCATTTTCAACATCTTTATTTGTAACTGTCAGATGGTATATTCAATTGGGGCTCATACTTGCGCTAATGAGAGTCTAATCTCTTTTAGACGCAGATGCCGCCTCAAAATAATTATGCCCTGGAAACCAGCTAAACGTGGCACAAAAGTCATGTACCTCATCATATCTTTATTAGTTTTATATTTATGTGGGGAAAGATAGCGAAGAAGCAACAATACCTGCGGAGGAGAAAAAGTTTCAAAAGCCAACTCAGTCTGTGATTTGACTTTCCAAACGTATATATGGAACACACAGGAACATCATGATTCAAATAACTAAAACTGTACCAGTTACTTATTTTTGCTCCTTAGCCCAACACGTTTCGAGAAGCTATTCCCATTTTCAAGTGCACTTGGGTATTTGTTTACATGTGCACAAATGACCAATGCACTTGAGAATA
This sequence comes from Schistocerca americana, assembly GCF_021461395.2. Lineage (NCBI taxonomy): Eukaryota > Metazoa > Arthropoda > Insecta > Orthoptera > Acrididae > Schistocerca > Schistocerca americana. The sequence continues at coordinate 696,227,091 of NC_060130.1, forward strand.
AGAATAAATTCTCAAAGCGCGTTATGCTAAGAAGCAAAAAATAAGTAACGGGTGCAGTTTTCATTATTTAAATCACAATGCTGAAAACAGATTGATATATGTAAGAACTCTAAAATCTAACGAAGTGTGAAGATACACAAGAGTTTCTTCCCAGCGAAAAGGAAATAGTCCCGTATTTAAGATGTTAGTAAGGATCTCATACTGCTGTTTTTTGTTGCAGAAAATGTAGGGCAGTTATAGAGCTTTCTTCAGTGCACCAAACTGCGCGTACCGACGACAAAAGCAACAAACTAGAAATTATAAATTTCTATAACGCCACAAAATCCGGCGTACACACTCTGGACGCGAAGGGTAGCAACTGCTCAGCTAAGCAACGAATGAGATGGCCACTCGCAGTATTTTAATTTCTAATATCGGTGTGCTGCGTAAGTGCCTATCTCATGTGTGTGAATAATGGCAAGATGTCAAGATCTCAGTTCTTGTAGAGCACGGGAATGAGAACTCCAGATTCAAAACTTACCCGAAGAGCTCAGGAAAACTATTTCAAACACACTCAGAATAAAATATGAAAATAAAAAAAAGACGCAGCACCACGAAGCAGTTGTCCGAATGGGATGGAAATCGCTTAATGTGATATATACGAACAAACAAATAAATGATTACAGTTTCAGAAAAATTAAATAATTTATTCAAGGGAAGAAGCTTCGCGGTTTGAGCAAGTCAATAACACGTTGTTCTGAAATCTCACTGACTGGAGTAGAATTGTCTTCGGTGGTGCATCCCGATTCGATTTGATCCCCGATGACCAACGACGACGTGTCTCGAGTCGTCCTGGGCAGCAGTGGGACACCTTCTGGCTGTCCCCCGCCATACGGCCAGACAACCAGTTCTGGGATGCCATTTCATCTCATAACAGGACCCCTTTGGTTGTCTTCTGCAGCACTCTTACAGCACAGTGGTAGGTCGACGATATTCTACACCGCGTTGTGTGGTCCTACATGGCAGGCAATCCTGGCCTTACATTTCAGGAAGATAATGCCCGCCCACACACGGCGAGATTCTACTGCTTGTCTTCACGCTTGCCAAATCCTACGTTGGCCAGCAAGGTCGCCGGATCTCTCCCAACTGGGAACATTTGGAACATTACAGGCAGGGCCCTCCAACCAGTTCGGGATTTGATGATCTAACGCACCAATTGGACAGAATTTGGCACGATGTCCCTCAGGGGGTCATCCAACAACTACGTCAATCAATGCCAAGCTGAATAACTGCTTGCATAAGGGCCAGAGGTGGGCCAATGAGGCGGCCAGTGTGGCCGAGCGGTTCTAGGCGCTACAGTGTGGAACCGCGTGACCGCTACGGTCGCAGGTTCGAATCCTGGTGTGTGATGTCCTTAGGTTAGTTAGATTTAAGTAGTTCTAAGTTCTAGGGGACTGATGACCTCAGCAGTTGAGTCCAGAAAATTTTCAAATGTGTGTGAAATCTTATGGGACTTAACTGCTAAGGTCATCAGTCCCTAAGCTTACACACTACTTTAACCGAAATTATCCTAAGGACGAACACGCACACCCATGCCCGGGGGAGGACTCGAACCTCCGCCGGGACCAGCCGCACAGTCCATGACTGCAGCGCCCAAGACCGCTCGGCTAATTTCGCGCGGCAGCAGTTAAGTCCCATAGTGCTGAGAGTCATTTGAACCATTTTGGGCCAATGCGTTATGGACCAGCTGAATTTGTGAAGCTCTTCCTCTTGAATGAACCATCCAATTTTTCTGAAATTGTAATCGTTTGCATACCACATTTACCACATTCCGTCCCATTTGAATAATTCCTTCGCAGTGCGTCTTTTCTGGTGTCTTTGGCGTGGACAGAGATGATGATCCAAAAGTGAAAAAGATGTCTTACTGTCCTTACACACCGAACAGAAAGATGGCGTACGAGTGCACAAAATATGAGATACCCAATTGCTCATTGTGCTCCATGAAAACACATAAAACGTGTAGAAAGTTTGTAATTTTTTCGTTTGTTTGCTTATGTATGTATCTCACATGGCAACGTAAGAAAATATTTCATTTGGAACACTAATATTAAATTTTGTGACTTTTGCATAAGGATAATCAACTTCATAAACCATTTCATGTGAAAAACTAACATCTCATTTCGTAATTTTTGCACATTTTATTGCAACATGATTTAAACACAATAACCATGTGACTGTTAATATTTCATCAAGCTTTTAAATTGTTATTTATTTTCGATATTCATTAAAAGGGACATTAAATACAAAATTTGAACATACTAGTCTCCCAGACGGTTGTTATCCTTAGCGCCAACTTCTCCTTTGTTACCAACTAAGGATGAAACGTAACGTAGCGTCTGCCACAGCCCTTCATGAGTGAACGATACACCAGCCTTCAGTCTGAACGAGTGCATTACGCAAATCATGTACCATCAGAAAGCACTCCTGAACAGATTTAGAATGCTTCGAGAAATATTCCATGGACATAATGGCGCTTGTGTGACCATCGAAGTAACCTCATCTCTATCTTACTGAAGAAATCAGAGACGACACGAAGTGAGATGTACGGATCGTCGACCCAGCTGCAGTCAATCTACTTGATTTTCAGAGATGGGCTGACCAGTCATGGATTTCTGCGTCTCATTGAGTCCATTCCACAACGCTTCGTAGCCGTTATCAAGTCTCTACGAATTTCTGTACCACGCTAGGTAGATTTCTACTTCATTTCATCATCAGTGTAAGTACAAAATGGTCATTTAAACGTAGCTGGTAACCCTTAAGAAACCAGGGTTACTTAAAATCAGGAACATATTTAGACGTTTGTGCGATGAGGGACACAATTTGAGCAGAACCACTTGGATTGTTTGCAGATGATGCTGTCATTTACCGACTTGTAACCAATCGCAAAATGAATTACGCACGATCTCTGCGTGCGATAAGTAGCTGTTGACTCCAAATAATCTAAAGCATCATATCATCCACATGAGTACTGGAAGGAATCTGGTAAATTTCGGTTACACGATAAATCACACAAATCTGAAGGGTGTGAATCAAACTAAATACTTGGGCATTACAATTAGGAATAACTTAAACTGGAACGATCAGATAGATAATGTTGAGGGATAAGCGAACCAGAGACAGCGATTTATTGACAGAACACTTAGAAAATGCAACAAGACTACCCAAGAGGCTGCCTACACATCCTTTTCTGCAGTATTGGTGTGTGGTGTAGGATCCTTATCAAATAGGATTGATGGAGGACGTATCTTCTCCTGAAGCCTTAATCCCCAACTTTCTCTTTAAAATGCAAAAATATTTTGTTGACGACCATCTACATAGGGAGAAATGAACACTGTAATAAAATAAGAGAAATCAGATTTCGCACGAAGAGATTTAAGCGTTCGTTTTTCCCGAGCGGTGTTCGAGAGAGGAACGGTAGAGAAATAGCTTGAACGTGGTTGGATGAACCCTCTGCCAGACACTTAATTGTGAACTTTAGTCATATAGACGTAGACGTAGAAAAGCGCCGTTATACCGTTCTGAATCACTACCTCGTTCTGCAAATGTGCCCCTACCGCTTCATGTCATTAATGTGCAACCATCGTTAGACAAGAAGTTTTAATATCGTGAAGAAAATCTCTCTTCGACACATTTCACAAAATTACGTTTCTAAGAATTAAGCTAATTTCTCTAGTGCACTCTTCAACTTGTCAGTTTCGTCGGATCTTTATGATACGTGTCCCTGTTCGTAAGGTAATGTAGAGAGAAAGTATAGTGGCTGCACGCAAGTTAATGATTGAGATTTGAGTTGTGGCAGATTCCACGAGGACTTCTTGAATTTACGATTTAAGATGACAGCAGTGTGTGATATCCTCAAGAACAAACGATTCTCCAACATAGCGGTTCACATAGTCGTTGTAATTGAGATTACATCTACGAAGTGTAACTATTTTGGGCCATGGATATCATTTTTCAATTTCTTCCTTTCTATTCATCTTGATATTTTCTTCCCTCAGCGATTCAGTGACCTGATGCAGCTGCACTATTTCGACTATTTTGATACGGTATTAACAACAAGATCGACGTTTATTATCAGTAGACAATAGTACGGAAAATTTCGACGCTTTGCGTACGAACACGTCCTCCATATACGCTTGTAAGCCTTTCCGGTTCACAGCCTTCGCACCCTACTCTGTAGCCTACTATTTCAGTAACAGCTTTTTACTATTTTGCCTCTGAAGCTTTTGCAGATTTTCTACGGAAGAAACGATGGAAGTCTTTCTTGACACTCAGTTTCTCTTTTAGACTCGCTGTATCAGAAGTACCGTTGCTATGCATATCATTCTTTCCACAGCCAAAATGTCAGTGGCCTCCTGTCAAAGATTTTACACTGACCAAAAAAAAAAAAATTCGCACCATCAAGAAGCAATTGTACAACAGGACCTAAGTTGATAGGCGTGTTTCTACATCTTAAAGATGATGTCTATCGAAATTTCGTGCCCGTCTCATAAGAGCGACGCTAGTAGTGCCACTATGAGAATGCAAATCAAGTTTGCGTTACATACGTGCTGTCGTGAGCATTACTTACTTTGAGACTGGACACGGAGAGTTGATGTTAGTGAAGAATGCCTTTAAGGCGATAAAGACGCCATTATGAACACCTCACTGGGTTTGAACGAGGTCGTGTAATAGGACTACAAGAAGCTGAATGTTTCTTCTGCAATACTACAGAAAGATATGGAGGGAATGCAGCCACTGTACACGATTGCTTGCAGCGGTGGTCACGGGAACGTACGGTCGCAGGAAACCGGACTCCGGACGGCCACGTGGCACTACCGAGAGGGAGGACCATCATTGTCGGCATATAGCTCTGGTGCATGGTACTGCAACTGTGGTAGTAATTTGAGCAGCAGTTGACACCGCAGTGTGTAGTCTCCCCCCTCCTTTCTTCTCCCATCAAGTTTTGTATGAAGATTTGAGAGGAGCGAAGATTACAGCAAACTTTGGCCTTTACTTTGTTTGCCATGTTGAGATATCTCCAGTTCTTCTTGTCTGATTCTTGAAGCCAAAAATCTAACATCAGGTCCTCGTGTTTGGTTTCAACTAAATAAATTGGAAGATCGTTGTTGCAGAATTCTTTTTACGTGAATATATTAGCCATTAATTTTCTCCCATTTTAGTATATCATAGAGTATTTTGAAGTTTCACGTTTACAAAGCCGAAATTACATTGCTCGCACCTATTATACCAAAGTACGTCCGATCACATCAGAAGCAAGCTTACGACTCTCACATTCTGCGGAAATAACAATATTCCAAAGGGTTTACAATTTTTCTCAACAAATTCCTACTAGTTTTCGTTACATTCTTAATTTCGATTATTGTTTAATAAATGAATCACGAAATAAACATAGTGAACAGTACAGAAATGTGTAATTAATCATGGAAATATTAAGTGTGCAAATAATTCGTAATTTCAAATGTTCCTAAAAAAAATTTTAACTGTACATTCAGAATTAATACTTATCGATTATAACATCGAAACTAAAATATTTTATAAATTAATTGCTCTTCATAAAGTTTTGCTTGAAGTATAACATACTGTGTATAAAACTATATGAAAGTTTTCAGAAAAGCAACTGAGATAATACTGACCTGTCCAAAATTCGAAAAGCACTGCTATCGATAATTACTGTAGAGAAAAAGCAATGCTTTAGAAGGATGTCCCGTTACAAGTGACACAACGAACAGTTAAAAATAGATTACTTTAAGGACAGCTCCGAGCCAGATGCCCTGTAGCGTTCTTTCCATTGACCCCAACCCATAGCCGCTCGCGTCTTCAGTGGTGTCGAGCGAGAGCTCATTGTGGCGCAGGGTGGTGGTCGGTTGTATTTTCATATCAGAGCTGGTTCCGCTTTGGTGCCAGTCATGGCCGTGTGTTGATTAGAAGGGAGCCAGTTAAGGGCCAGAAACCACTTGTGTGCGTACTGGATGGAGGACACATGTAAAAGCAGCTGAAGATGGTTTGTCATTTATGACTCTTACGTAATTTATCGAGTTTTGTGGTTGACTTTAAAGTGAGTTACATCACTTATTCTTCCAGTTTTCAAGTTCGCTTGACAATTACGTCGCTGAAAGCTTCACAGTGCTGCCGGAACTCATTAATAATTCATGTAAAAAATCATAAATTAACCATTACGACTGAAAGAATAGTGCGGTAATACACTGAGAGAAACCAGTTGAAATTCATTTGTTAAGAAAAATTGTAAATCCTTTGGAATATTGTTATTTCCATAGAGTGTGAGAGGCGTAAACTTGCCTCTGATGTGATCGGATGTAGTTTGGTGTAATAGGTGCCAACAATGTAATTTCAGCTTTGTTAATGTGGAAATTCAAATTACTGTATAATATACTAAAATGTGAGAAAAGAATTAGACATGCACCTAGAGTTATGGTCAGGGGTGTGATGTACAATTTTGTACGACAGCAGGAACACTGTTTTGCTTATCTCGCCTGCCCTGACTGCAAATTTGTACGTCAATTTGGTGACAGCATTCCAAGAGGTGTTTTCCAACACGTCAACGCTCTCCCACACACCGCTGTTATAACCTAACAAGCTCTGTAGAGTTTTGACATGTTGCCCTGGCCTGCTCGATCGCCAGATTTGTCTCCAGTGGAGCACGTATGGGACATAGTCGGACGACATCGCCAGAGTCATCCATAAACATCATTAACCATCTATGTACTGACCGACGAAGTGCAGCAGGCATGGAACTCCATCCCACAACTGACATCCAGCACCTGTATAACATGACGCAAGCACTTCTGGATGCTTTCAACATCCTGGCGGCTAAACCGGTTATTAACGTATCAGCATTTCAACTTTGCAATGGCTTATCTCGCGTTTTATTTAACCTGTGATCTTGCGATACTAATCACTTAAATATGTTACCTAGACAAATGTATTCCCGAATTTTCATTGCTCTACAGTATTTCTTGGAGTTGCAATTTTTCCGTCAGCGTGTTAACTCACATTTCTTTCAGTCGTAGTGGTAGGTGTATGATCTTTACATTAAGTGTTAATGAGTTCCGGCAGCACTGCGAAACTTTTAGCGACGTTATTGTTAAGCGAACGGCAAAATTGGAAGAATAAGTGCTGTATCTCAATTTAAAGTGAACCACAAAACTCGATAAAATTACGTAAAAATCATAAAAGACAAACCATCTTCAGCAGTTTTTACATGTGTCCTCCATCAAATCTTATTTTTGAGAAACAGTTCGCTGTTTACGCATATCAACGACAATTCATCGCATTTTCGACGAAAAATGAAGCTGTGAAGTTTTTCTGAGACTGAATAGTCACGTATATCGCGAAAACGACTAAGCTGGAGTAGTGTAACGCCATGGAGCGTTGAATACCCGAAATTATAGGATTCTTTGACATGTTGCTCTCTTCTTTGGCTCATCAGTCATCAAACTAAATATATTCGCTGGGCAGTTGCTCCCCTGGAGATAAACGTGAAGTGCATAAATCAGACCCACAGAAATAGCACGCTGTTGCAGGGTGATAGCAGAAGTGGTCTTCTCTGTCCTTCTCAGTAAGCACTTTACCACCAGACAGAAACACATTTGCATCATCTAGACCAGACCACTTCCTGCAGTTTCAAAGAAGTAACCATCTGGTGTCCTTTGAAACGGCTCTGCACGCTGAGCGTGAGTTGTTAGCAATCATAAGATAAAATAGTACCAACATACAGCTACAGTGGGCCGCACAAAAACAGTTAATGCCCGCCTTCGACGCTGGCCAGTTATCTCAAAAGCACTGCTTCGCGGAGCCAGATGTTATGCAGCAACCACTCTTAACGTTTCGCTTGCTGGGTTCCAGATGGAAGCTCAGAGAGTCCTCTTGGCTTTGTCATTTCAGTACAATAAGTATGTATACATTTTTGTTTTAACACTCGCATCATAATTTAACTTTTTCCCAGGCCAAATACAAATCAAGCCGACGGCGAGTTTGAAAAAAAAGATCTCGCTGGCCTATTAGCAGTTAACCAAAACTCGAACTCCGGCTCGATAGCAGGAATTACTTTAATTGGTATATTATTTCTTTATAAGATTTTGTGGTATTCCATGATAATTGGGAACGGAGCATTGTGTTAAGATGTTGTAATCGAAGATCAGAGTTTAACATGAAACACCTTCCCTTCTTCTTCTGGCTCTGATTACGGATCGTGGTGCCTTCACTGTCATTGCTTTGGCACTTTCCAATGCTTGGTGTAATGCCCAAAGGCCGGCCGGAGTGGCCGAGCGGTTAAAGGCGCTACAGTCTGGAACCGCACGACCGCTACGGTCGCAGGTTCGAATCCTGCCTCGGGCATGGATGTGTGTGATGTCCTTAGGTTAGTTAGGTTTAAGTAGTTCTAAGTTCTAGGGGACTTATGACCACAGCAGTTGAGTCCCATAGTGCTCAGAGCCATTTGAACCATTTTTGTAATGCCCAAAAACACTAAGTTCATCCCGGAACATGAAAACACACTGGAAGTAAACTTCATGTGGGTTGGTAGCACAGGATCACTCGAGAGTTATGATTTCTTTTCGTCAATTGGTTTGTTAGACAGTGACTAAAAGCACTTCAAAAATAGTTTTGGGCCTCTCATATTATATATAAAAACTGAGTATCTAGTTGGATACATTAAACTCCAAATATATGCGAAGAAGAGAGTAATAAATACCCCAAACAGAAGAATTCTCTTTACTTAATCTTTTCGTCACAGCCTTTCAGTTGCAAATACAAATACACTGTTTTCTCATTACATACACTGCCTGAAAAAAAGTTTTGCAGCCAGAAGACATGGTCAAATGTCGATGGTACACATATACAGCAACGATGAGTATGTAATTTATTAGAGCAGCAGTTCTATGTGACAGGTACAACTGCCGCATGGTGTTCTTACGGTATATAAGAGGCGTGAGCAACGTTAGGTGTTGAGCCATCACTGTGAAACACACAGAGATGCAGTATGGTCGTGTGAAACAGCGCTATCAGCAGCTTCCATTAGGCCCATCGGTTGCCTCGAGCAATATCAATATTTGTGGGGTATTCGGATGTGACATTGGCCCGATGTTGCACTGTATAGGAACGTGAGAGCAAGCATACACGTTGTCAGGCTACTTTCGACCACATCTGACCACCACAGGGGAGGATCATAATATTGTGCACCAAGCACATTGTCACCCCTTCTCATCTCCGCCTGTCTTCCTAGAACAAATAATGGTCTCCACAAAAGATTCTGAGTCATCCCGCACTAGTGTTCGGAGACCAGCAACAGCTGAACTAGGGAATTATCGTCCAACGAGTAGGCTGCCATTACTTTTTGCTTTAATCTGTGACAGAGCTCTAAACACGACAAATACAGAAATAAGTGATTCTTAAGTTCTAAAGTTTCAGCTATTCATTTTGGCAGTGGTAAAGTGGTTACATTAGTTTCGAACCGTTACTGCACGTAGAGGAACTCTGGGTAGAACAGGACTGCGGGACACAACAGGATTGTGATGTTTTCGAGGCAGGCGATTACTGCAACCATTTGCATTGTCGTTAAAATCAATCGAAGGGAACATGTGACAGCCATTTAGCCTTGGTTTGAAGTGAGACTTGTAAATGAATTCTTATCCTTCACGTTTCCAGCCATGTTTGTATAAATCTTAGTGAATTCAGACGCAATATAAGCCCTCAATTCTTTATTGTATACACTTAAATTACATTTAATCTTAAAGTGCATGCCATTAGCTGTACATAAGTAATACGTTTAAAATCATCAGTTACTATGGTTCATAAAAATTGTTAACCTGAAATGTACTCTTGGGGCGGAAAGGAACGGGTTCAAATTGGCTCTGAGCACTATGGGACTTAACTTCTGAGGTCATCAGTCCCCTAGAACTTACAACTACTTAAACCTAACTAACATAAGGACATCACACACATCCATGCCCGAAGCAGGATTGGAACCTGCGACCGTAGCGGTCGCGCGGCTCCAGACTGTAGCCCCTAGAACCGCTCGGCCACTTCGGCCGGCGAAAGGAACGAGACAGAATGCGATAGTGTCCCGGCTGCCCCTTAATTTTTTTGAGCAAGTGGAGTTCAACCTGAATATTTCCTTTTCTTTGCTTTTGCAGATGGTGTGAACTTACATTACAAAAAAATGACAGACAGTAAATCAATATTAAATCGTTGGAAATGGCAGTTCCAGCCGTTTTATTTCTGAAATGGTGGTGTTCAAATCATGTAAGCACTATAATGCACCCAAACTAACGTTCGAAAGATACGCCCGTGTTAACAAATCGGAAAAATTTTAAATGTGGTCACGGCAGAACAAAAAGGCTAGCTGGTAGCACACCTGAAGACAATCGTTTCAGTCCAAAGATGAACCGCCACGTTGTCATATCATTAGCCTATCAAATAATAGAAAGAAACGGTTTACCACATAGATTTGACACAGAATGATGTCTAGCTGGCCAGGACTTGGTTATAGGCACACTACGTTGTCTGCTCCCAAGCCAGAAAATGCATCTGCAGCACGAGAGATGGGACATAACAAAGTAACAGCAGTTTGGTATTAAGTATTAAAAATAATTTTTCTTTCATCCTCAAAAGTAACCGAACTATGTGATTTGCGTTCTGCCCTATTTGCATGCAGCCCACACAACGTAACTTTTTTGCAAGTCCTCTTTACACTTTTCGGTACGTTCTTCCCACTAGACAAAATGGTTACCACAAGTGACCACCATGGATTACCGCCCCGTGTGGCAATAATTTCAGATGTAAACAAATACCACCATACTACGTATATCAAGAAACAACTTATTAGAGGCGAGACAGTTCGTTAACATTTTTAAATTCAGATCTATTACAGTAAGTGCCATTTTAAAAATGTTACCACTATCATCAGCATCTGATAAAAAAAAGATGCCCGTGATTCAACCACATAAATTTCTTGGTTTCCCAGCTCGCGTAACCTTGGAGAGTGACGTAGTCTTCCGTGTGGCACGCCATTCGAACGGTCGCAATAACAGCACAAAGATTCAATATACTTTCACTCCATACTTTCCCGTCAATCCTCAAAAGTTCCTATGTCAACAAATTTATCTCATACAGGTTTGCTATCATATGTAACAGCAACAGATTTAATGATATAATACCTGCCGAATCCTTGTAGGAAGACTGAAGCGGAAAGTGGATTACCTACACAAATAATTGGAAATGACCACAATTACTGTCGGATACCAGTCCTTGTCATCGAACGATACCACTCTTGATGAAACTGAAATCCACATTCAGTCGTATAGAAAAAATATATGTTTCTTTAGAAGACCCTGAAAATTTTCAAAACCCTCTACAAGGAAGCTTGTAATAAATTATTCGTCTTCCATTATTCATTAACAGAAACACCAGAATATACATGCAGTATTTGAAGAGGTCGTGAAAGGGAAATTGGGCGAAAATCTCACCAAACAAATTATTACCCACCCCTTTCAACGAACGCACTGGTCGCGTTGGATCGTTGTAAAGGGTATTTATTTGGTAACAGGCTGTCTTTCGACCCAGATCTTCTGACGTAAGTTGTGGCAGTGGATTGGTGTGTATGTGCCACTCGGTTGCGTGAAATCAGATGTATCGAAGTGGAAACGTCACAGAATGGGAGATAGGAGTAGGAGCTATCGTGTTTGAATTTGCCCATGACCACACCGTGAATGAAGTAGTCCGACTTGTTGGTTTATCAGTGCGTACTGTCCAACGTGTTTACAAGGAGTGGCGTATCACTCGGAACCATGGAACTCATGGGTAGTCAACTTTCCTTACCTACCGCCCACTTTTGTATCTCTGTTAGAAGAAAAATGACCACAATTATTGTAATTTATAACTTGGGAAAGTAATTTTATTTATATAAAATTTTAATATCAGAGTTACAGTAGGTTCAAGCCGATAAAATAAAACGAAATTCCGTCTGGACAGACCCTGAAGGCCGAAGGTTACCGATCGGCCGCCATGTCATCCTCAGCTCACGGCGTCCCTGGATGCGAATATGGAGAGGCAGTTTTCCCAGCGATCAGCAGACCGAACGGTCACCCATCCAAGTGCTAGCGAAACCCGAGAGCGCTTAAAAGATAATAGTAAGTACTTACCAAATATTATATGGCAAAATGAAAACCTAATGGCAATGTTTGTAATGGCTTTACCACATAGTGGCCATCATTAAAGCTGGAAGGTGGTTTTGTAATGTTTTGAGGGTATTTTTCGTACTATGACCGTGAACAATAATCAGAATGTTTATTTCAACATTTTCGATGATAAGGTGTTGCGTTTTCTTCTACATATTTATTTTGAGTATTCTGCATACATTCCTCTCCTCGAAGGAGACAACAGACCCCCCTCTTCACGACTTCAGAGTGTGGCGCGTATACTTTCCTAGTTCGAACAATATTCAGACACCCTGTCGCGGTTCGCAGGCCCGATAAATCACTTGATCTTCGTGGTGTTGCCCAATGAGCAAGGTGCCAAAGGAAAGGCTTGTATTTCGCGGCGGAACATCAAGTAAACATAGTCACTGCCAGAGGCAAAGAGGAATGAAAGACACGCCTAGAAGAGTTTCCCTGTGTCACTGCATCAACTCCCTTCCTTACGTTTGAGCGCAGTGTCACTCAGTCCAATCAGCAACCATCGCCCAAGACTACAGAATCGTTTCTCTACCGGACACTAGTGTGATAATTGTATTAGAAAGAACACTGCATAAATGTTTAACGTCAATTTTACTCTGTGAGAGAAGTCTAGTATCTTGATCTGTATCAAGTGCTAACATAATTTTCATTCACAGTCATAATTACTCATAGCACTCCTGTGGACTTGGATTGTTACAAAGTTACGTATTTCATCTTGTTCGAGTAGTAGGAAAGTGATATGATATTATATTAGTTATAGTATCATCTCGGCCCTGTTGAGGAGCAAAGCCAGGAACCCACCATTGTATCGACGAGTGTTATTTCGTCCGGTACAACAATCTTAATTACGGAGGAGATATCTGAGACTATTTGGAATAGTGAGTGAACCGTAGTAATCAACTTTTCCGCAAAGTGATTGCTTTACGGAGTCAAATTATCATCGACAACCTTCTGCTGGACATGCAATACCTGAATAAACTTGAGTACGTTCTACCTCACCGAACCGAAGCCTTTATGAAGGCTAGAGGCTGTATTACACTATATTAGTGTGCTTTTTCCTGAGGGGTGACTAATTTTTTGGTAGACCTAGGGAGTCAGTTTGTTGAATTTATGTTATGACTGCAGTAATGATCATAGAAACAGCAATAACAGCAAGTCATTTCAGTAACTGCTCCATTGAATGTGTGCTGCACCTTTACGTCTGGATCGCACTCTTACACAATTTTGATCGTGCTGTGACTACATCGTGCCGTGTGCATAGAACACTGGTACCAAAAAATGGAGCGTATAAAACGGATAGCTGTAAACGCTGTCTTACCTCCTAAAATTATCGTTTTCCGTTGTATGTGGCATCAACCAGGCAATCGATAAGCCATGTGTACACTAGCTACACTAGTCCTGGAAGGGAACTTAATGGGCAAGCGTAATATTTAGAATGTATTTGATTAGGAATAGTTGAAGTACACGTAAGAAAAACACGAGGAGGCAGCGATTATGCCGTCTGAAATTGTCGGCGGCTTCACACTGTGTTGGGAAGGACACGAACAATGATCCCGGCACTGCAGCTGCGGTGTGTCCGGCGTGGCTTTCAATCAGGCGCAGGCACGCCCCCTGCCATCCGGCGGCGCCCCGCTGCGCCTAATCTCGCCCCTGAATTAAAATCCTCTCACCGCAGCGGACGCTTTCAGTAATTCACCGGCCACAGCGTACATTTACTCACGACACCCTCAAAAATTTCTGCGTGTAATTCGGAGGCGCTCGCTAATTAGGTTGCAAAAAAATATGAGCCCGAGAGATGGGGGAATTGCGTTCCGAATCGCATAACGTGGTCACCGACTACATAAGCGTCTTCGGCGAATCTGTCTGAAATTGGAGAGAAATGAGCAGTACCGGCCGGTTTCTGCCGAACGGAGAATATTATCCCACGATAAATAGTAGATGAGGACTGCCGTATTGAATGACTGATGTCGTTATAATTTCAGCAAGAAGAATGTGTACTGGAAGTGATATCCGCTTCAGAATCAGCAAATATATTTCACACAAATTAATTTATATTGCAGCTACACACTTTCATACTGTGTAATGGGATTTGTAGCCTAGAAGATCAAAACTTTCGGAGCCTAAGAAAAAGTAGGAGTGTCATTACTGGGTACTACGAAAGACTAATAAGTAAGCTTCTGTTAAATTTACGCTAATATGTTGTTTAGTAAGCTATAAATAGTCAGCGTGTAACCTTACTCACAAGTATACCATGTCCGGTAACACATAGTTGACTTAAAAGTCGCGCAAATGATCTACGGAACATGTAACTAAGTTACTTTCTTGTCCAGCGTATGGAACATGCTGACACAGGTTCCGAAACGGTTACTGAAGCATTTACGTTTTATCAGCATCAATGAAATGACATGCCATTCGGAAATTGCAGATACAGGAATTTAACTGGAGAAATATATTTTGCCTTCTTCATAGTGGGCACTACAGCCATTAATGTCTTAAATGAAGGCTGTGTTTTCCCACCCTTCACATTTCGGCGTTTTAAGCCATTATCGAGGTGTCATATTTGTGAAAATGGTAGCGTTTCACAATATGTGTTCGAGTCCGTTTGTAGCGACGAAGTGATCTCAGTAAAAACAGAATACGTGGAAAAATACCTTCTTTTAAATAGGTTACTCTTCAGATCTATTAATACCTAGCTTAGCGCCCGCTGCTTTGCTTGCGTTTACTGTATGGTCTGCACAGATTTTTTTTTTTTTTTTGCTTACATTTAATCCAGCTTTTATGTCGTTCACAAATTGCAACATCTTCTAAACTTTGCAAGCTAATTGAGCCCATAGAAGTATAGCCATTTACTTCTGACCAAAATGCGATTCTAGCATTCAGAGTCATTGTTAATCTTGCTTCTTCAGTTCTTGTGATGATATTTCCATACGTGGTATCATCCCCTGACACATATTTATTTAGAAGCCAAATATAAATTTTCATAAATTTAACTGAAACATTCTTTCAGAATAAAATATTTCCATAAAAGTTTCAGTCCCCTATTTCACCCCCTTAGGTGTTGAATTTTCAAAAACAGTGAAACACGATTTTTTTTATTTCTAACCGAGAAGTCAAACATCACTTTTCGTAGACGTAGCCTTAAAAGTGCTTTATAAGGGGTTAAGTGGTAATTTATTTCCCAAGAAAATCTGTCACTCACTATTGTTCCCCTTTGTGATCGAATTACCAAAAATACTGAAGCACGTACTTCAGTTTCTGACAGACTTCAAATGGCAATTTTTGTAACTCTAGCTTCTTCAAAATTGCCTTAATAGCGACATATTTTCAAAAAAACATTTCATCCCCTTCTTCAGCTCCTTATGGATGGAATTTCGAACAATCCCTTGCTAAACTATGCCTACAGTATAAGATGAGCACCCTCTAGAAGTTTCAAGTTTCTGTCCTTAGTAGTTTGGGATGGATGATGGTGAGTCAGTGAATCATTCAAGCCCTATTTCACCCCCTTACGGACTGGATTTCGAAAACATTGGAAAAAGTATTTTTTGTTTTTAACCGGGAGGCCTAATACCAATTTTCATAGATGCAGATTTAAAAATGCTTTAGTAGTCCTTTAATAACGAATTGTTTTCAAAGAAAAATTTCACCCACCATTTCACCCCTCTAGCGGTTAAATTTCCAAAAGTCCTGAAACACGTCTTTCTTTATTTCTGACAGAGAAACCAAATACTAATTTTCGTAGTTCTAGTCTCAAAATGGCGTTAATAGCGACATATTTCCAAAAAAACATTTCATACCCTATTCCTCCCCCTTAGTGGATGAATTTCGCAAAATTCCTTCTTAAAAGACGTCTACAGTATTAGATCAACAGCCTCTGCATATTTCAAGATTCTATCCTTAGTGGTTTGGACTAGGCAATGATTAGTCAGTGAATGTGTCGGTCAGTGTGGACCTTGCCTTTTATATATAGAGATTTAAAAGACTTTCAAATAATGGAAGAATTGGGATAA
The DNA here is from genome assembly GCF_021461395.2 of Schistocerca americana. NCBI lineage: Eukaryota > Metazoa > Arthropoda > Insecta > Orthoptera > Acrididae > Schistocerca > Schistocerca americana. The sequence continues at coordinate 696,243,328 of NC_060130.1, forward strand.
AATATGTGAGTACTGGGACATGAGAGCAGGGACCATTCGTCATCAAATGTTTGGAGGAAAATGTAGAGATAGAAATAAAGTAGATAGAAATGATATTTAGATAAATGCAATATGAAAAATGATATTTCGGATAAACCTAGTAAGCATCCATTTCCTTGATGTGATGAAGTAATCCACCCGTCAGATCACCTAAGTTAAGCGCTGTCGGGCGTGGCCGGCACTTGGATGGGTGACCATCCGGGCAGCCATGTGCTGTTGCCATTTTTCGGGATGCACTCAGCCTCGTGATCCCAACTGAGGAGCTACTCGACCGAATAGTAGCGGCTCCGGTCAAAGAAAACCATCGTAACGACCGGGAGAGCGGTGTGTTGACCACACTCCCCTCCTATCCGCATCCTCATCTGAGGATGACACGGCGGTCGGATGGTCCCGATGGGCCACTTGTGGCCTGATGACGGAGTGCTTATGAAGTAATCCAAGGACCACAAGAAACAAACTGACACTTGTAAGATCCAGGAACTAAGTGGATTTTTGCTTCAGTTTAATGATTCATTGAAATTGAAGTCACTCGTGAGTTCAGTTGCACCAAATCAGTGTTCCAACTGATCGAAGTTACTAGTGACAGAAAAAGCGTTAATACTTGTAATGATAAATCGAAGCACTTTGTATTTTTTTCTTTTTTGAAAGATTTCTTGATGCCTTCATCTGCCATTCTCTTTATTTCATGTACGATTGCAGAATTTCGGCCTTAGGCCATTTTCAAGTATCATACAATGGATACATTAGTGACACTTGTGATTCTGATGTAGGAACAAGTCATATCTGCAGATATACTAAGCGCATTATAACTTACTTAATGGGTGATTTTTTAGTAGTATTTATTTTAAATACTGAAATACGCACAATAACATTTATTTTATATTTCGTTCAGAACTGGCTTTCGCCTTCTAGGCCATCATCAAACACAACTATTTCTTCTTCCATAGGTAGTCAACACAGGGGTAAGAAGACCGTCTAGTGTTAAAAGTGCTTCATGAATTTTTCAAACATTATGTACATCAGAACTTTACAAGGTCACTTCCCGTGGAAGCAGTGGCACTTTTTGACCTTGGAAAAGGCTGGCACATTCCTTGCCACATCTGAGAAAATACACTCCTGGAAATGGAAAAAAGAACACATTGACACCGGTGTGTCAGACCCACCATACTTGCTCCGGACACTGCGAGAGGGCTGTACAAGCAATGATCACACGCACGGCACAGCGGACACACCAGGAACCGCGGTGTTGGCCGTCGAATGGCGCTAGCTGCGCAGCATTTGTGCACCGCCGCCGTCAGTGTCAGCCAGTTTGCCGTGCCACACGGAGCTCCATCGCAGTCTTTAACACTGGTAGCATGCCGCGACAGCGTGGACGTGAACCATATGTGCAGTTGACGGACTTTGAGCGAGGGCGTATAGTGGGCATGCGGGAGGCCGGGTGGACGTACCGCCGAATTGCTCAACACGTGGGGCGTGAGGTCTCCACAGTACATCGATGTTGTCGCCAGTGGTCGGCGGAAGGTGCACGTGCCCGTCGACCTGGGACCGGACCGCAGCGACGCACGGATGCACGCCAAGACCGTAGGATCCTACGCAGTGCCGTAGGGGACCGCACCGCCACTTCCCAGCAAATTAGGGACACTGTTGCTCCTGGGGTATCGGCGAGGACCATTCGCAACCGTCTCCATGAAGCTGGGCTACGGTCCCGCACACCGTTAGGCCGTCTTCCGCTCACGCCCCAACATCGTGCAGCCCGCCTCCAGTGGTGTCGCGACAGGCGTGAATGGAGGGACGAATGGAGACGTGTCGTCTTCAGCGATGAGAGTCGCTTCTGCCTTGGTGCCAATGATGGTCGTATGCGTGTTTGGCGCCGTGCAGGTGAGCGCCACAATCAGGACTGCATACGACCGAGGCACACAGGGCCAACACCCGGCATCATGGTGTGGGGAGCGATCTCCTACACTGGCCGTACACCACTGGTGATCGTCGAGGGGACACTGAATAGTGCACGGTACATCCAAACCGTCGTCGAACACATCGTTCTACCATTCCTAGACCGGCAAGGCAACTTGCTGTTCCAACAGGACAATGCACGTCCGCATGTATCCCGTGCCACCCAACGTGCTCTAGAAGGTGTAAGTCAACTACCCTGGCCAGCAAGATCTCCGGATCTGTCCCCCATTGAGCATGTTTGGGACTGGATGAAGCGTCGTCTCACGCGGTCTGCACGTCCAGCACGAACGCTGGTCCAACTGAGGCGCCAGGTGGAAATGGCATGGCAAGCCGTTCCACAGGACTACATCCAGCATCTCTACGATCGTCTCCATGGGAGAATAGCAGCCTGCATTGCTGCGAAAGGTGGATATACACTGTACTAGTGCCGACATTGTGCATGCTCTGTTGCCTGTGTCTATGTGCCTGTGGTTCTGTCAGTGTGGTCATGTGATGTATCTGACCCCAGGAATGTGTCAATAAAGTTTCCCCTTCCTGGGACAATGAATTCACGGTGTTCTTATTTCAATTTCCAGGAGTGTATTTCTTATTCCATAGGTAGTCAACACAGGGGTAAGAAGACCGTCTAGTGTTAAAAGTGCTTCATGAATTTTTCAAACATTATGTACATCAGAACTTTACAAGGTCACTTCCCGTGGAAGCAGTGGCACTTTTTGACCTTGGAAAAGGCTGGCACATTCCTTGCCACATCTGAGAAAATAGTTGCCTGCAGAAATACAGCTTGTGGAGCTGCTTGAAAGGAGCGGCACTACTACGACTCCGCTGCACACCAGTGCAGGCTGTCAGAGAGGAGTCACCGTGGTAGAGTGACACACTTGCGGCCATAACTATGTAACTGGTTGTAGCGGAGTGCTGGAGCAGCAAATTATGTAAAAGCCAACGACGCAGAAAGGTCCAGCCAACACTGTCGACATTGCTGTACGGCCTGTGACAGCCATGCAGACGAGGCAGTTTGCAAAATGTGCAGTGGGCAAACTATCTGATCTTGGGCCCGCTCGTCGTTGTGTACGACCAGTATGTATGCCCTGCTTCCACAAAATTATGCAGTTGATGTTTCATGGTATCGTACACTTATGTTACCAGGGTTATTTCAGTTACACTGCAGAGATTTCGCTGGAAAGCCCTTACACATCCTTTATACAATCCTTGAGATTTCTATATTTTTGGAGTCCTGGAGGAAGACATTCATGGCAGTCGATTTGCTATGGGCGATGAGGTGCAGGCCTGGGTACACCCATAATTGCGTAGGCTACCGCAAACATTTTTCCACTGAGGCAGTCACGTTCTTGTCCCACAGCAGGACATATGTATTAACCGTTACGGCGATTGACTTTGAAATAATAAACAGTTTAATTACTTTTTTCCATGTGCCTCATTTTCATTTGGCTGTCCCTTACATTTCTTGAGGACCGATCTTTCTCCCCGTTTGAAGCCGCCCATCTTCTGGTATTGCGCCTCCTTTGTCGCGGTTGAAGCGTAGTGGCATCTACTTTCACATCTCCACTTCGTCTTAGGTCTCTTCACGTTATAAGCTTAGCGTAATACTGACCTCTCCGGTCTCAAAGGAGGGGGCTGCATTAAGTCTACACATACACGACGTCTCGGCAGCTGTACCAAATTAAAATTTCTGCAGAGTTCTACGCTTGCTCAAAGTTTCTTTTACTTAGGGCCATTCCTCCTGAGCAGTACGTATATGTCAATTGTTAGCAAATTTTCATCTTATATTATACTTAGTGAAGAAGGTAAAACAAGCCATCCCGAATATATCCAAATTTGGCAAATTTACCGAGGTGCGATTTTCGCTAAATTATATTGGACATGTTGCGGATTTTCCGATGTCCATATGTAACTTTAAACATTTGTAGGTGCCGAATTATAACTCTGACTTTATTTTTCTTAAACGGAACAATGTAGGCCTACCCCTTTGTGGCATTGGAAGGAGCCTTAGAAAAGGACTTCAGCGACATAACATCTGTGGCACTCGATCAAATAGCTACAATATAATAGCGCCACAGACCGCTGTCGCTCCGTCAGCATAATGTGGATTGTGTGTTTACCTTTGCGCCTGAAGCCCATCAGTCTGTGTTCTGCTGTTATAGCGAGTAGATAACCCTTTCATGAAGCTATTCAGACATTCACAATGCATACGACAGTCGAAAAAGTGGATAAGTCTTTCGTTCAAGACAAATGTCGCCAAATTTTGAGAGCAGTGATGCGTTGTATGCTGAGACGTATTTGTTGTGTAACGGTCACACTATCGATCGAACAACGAATTTGGATAGGTTCCAGTGACTGCGCCAGTGTAAGAGTTTAGCAACCGCTACACGAAACAATAAGTCCACGTGCAAGAACTCGTGTTTATTGTAACTCACAAATACCTTAACATCCAGCTTCAATTACGTAGTTAATTTGTAAAGACTGAGAACTGAGATACGTAAGTGACAGACAGTTTCATGAGTAAACACCTGGCCACGTTGCTGCGCTATGGGCTACGGCGGTTCCAGTCCTTGCGGACTGTTTACAGTACGGAGTATTTCAGCTGCTAACTCCAGGGGAACTCTGTCGAATGACTCCTAAACAACTGATGGCGGAAAACAGTCTTGCTGACTATCGGGCTGTGGACTTTATCGTCGTGGGGATGCTTACACGTGATAGGTAGCTGATGATTCAAGAGGAGTGATGTCATCGTTGTATCTGGTTCGTGCTTTTGATGGCCGTGGCAAGGTAATCCAGCCACTGTGGGTAGCCTCTGTGAACAATAGCTGAAGCTCATGCTGCTCCTGCTCTCGCCGCGATGTATTCTACGCCGAAAGCCGTTAAGATAGAGGGGAAGCGTACCCGGCAGGGGTAATAACGAGGGGCCCAACAGTGTCCTTACCGTGCAAAGACCTCACGTTCTTTCTTTGCGTGCATTTGCTCCGAGGTGAAATAAAATTATTGCATACCTCCTAGTATTGTGTCGGACCTGGTTTTTCCCGCTTAGTGCAGCAACTCGACGTGGAATGGACTCAAAGCGTCGTTGGAAGTCCCCTGCGGAAATACTGAGCCATGCTGCCTCTTCAGCTGTCCATAATTGCGAAAGTATTGCCACTGCAGGATTTTGTTCTAGAACTGACCTCTCGATTACGTCCTGTAAATGTTCGATGTGATTCAAGTCAGGCGATCTGGGTGCCCAAATAATTAGCTCGAATTGTCCACAACGTTCTTCAAACCACTCGCGAACAATAGTGGCCCGGTGACATAACGCATTGGCATCCATAAGAATTCCACCGTTCTTTGAAAATTTGAAGTCCATGAATGGCTGGAAATGAACCCCAAGTAGCTGTACATAACCATTTCTAATCAACGTCCGGTTCAGCTGGACCCTGGAACACAGTCAATTCCACGTAAACACAGCCCACACCATTATGGAGCCACCACCAGATTGCACACTGCCTCGTTGTCAACCTGATTTCGTAGCTTCGAGGGTCTGTGGGCCGCTCGAACCCTACCATCTCTTACCAACTGAAATTGGAACTCTTCTGACCAGGCCAAAACTTTCCAGCAGTCTAGGACACGAGCCAAAGAGCGGCGCTGCTGTTAGCAAAGGAATTCATGTCGATCGTCTGCTGCCGTAGCCCGTTAACGCCAAACTTCATCGCAATATCACAACGGGTACGTTCGTCGAACGTCCCACGTTAAATTCTGTGGTTATTTCACGCAGTGCTGCTTGTCTGTTAGCACTAACAGTTCTACGCAAACGCCACATTAATTTCTATAGTTATTTCACGTGGTGCTGCTTGGATGTTACCACTGAAAACTCTACGCAAACGCCACTGCTCTCGGTCGTTAAGTAAAGGCAGTGGAGCCAATGCGTTGTTCATGGTGAGGGCTAATGGCCGGTCGCTGTGGCCGAGCGGTTATAGGCGCTTCAGTCCACAACCCCGCTGCTGCTGCGGTCACAGGTTCGAATCCTGCCTCGGGCATAGATGTGTGTGATGTCCTTAGGTTTGTTAGGTTTAAGTAGTCGTAAGCCTAGGATACTGATGACCTCAGATGTTAAGTCCCATAGTGTTTAGAGCCATTTGAACCATTTTTGAGGGCTAGTGCCTGAAATTTGGTGTTCTTGGCACTCTCTTGACACTCTGGACCTCGGAATACTGAATTCCTTAACGATTTCCGAAATGGGATGTGCCATACGTCTAGCTCAAAGTCTGTTAATTCCAGTCGTGCGGCCATAATCGCATCGGAAACCGTTACACATGAATCACCTGAGTACAAATGACATTTACGCCAATTCACTTCCCTTTTACAACGTGTGTAAGCATTATTAGGGCCATCTGCATTTGTAGATACTGCTATCCCATGACCTCTATCGTTCAGTGTAAATGAGCACCTCAAAAGACGAACTTGAAGAAACCATACATCCTCTTATAATAGCACAATTGCACAGTTCATACAGATGTAGAGCATCGCTGCGAGGTAGTTTAGTGCAAAGTGATAGGCATAAGATCTTGACTGCAGCAATACACCCGAGTAACTATACACGTGTGCTGCTTGTCAGCACAAGAGGAAAGGACCTTCAGCGAAATATCACGCAGGTTACTTGCAGTAAAGGGTGATGTCAAGAAAGCAAATTGGTTGAAAACACAATCAGTGCTTCTAAGCTTCACGAATAATAGGGGGTGGTTCCTTAACCGTGTAAACACAGACTTGGCAGAGTTATAAAAAGTTTTCAATGCGCTGGTTAGAGACATTTAAGCTGTAAAATTCACAACGTGCAATACCCTGTGTAATTCGGATCAGGGATTATAACGTATATTAACTAGGAAAGATCGTCATTACGGCACGCACTTCTTCGCAATTGATCGTTAATCACATTTTCTTATTTCTAGAGTTTTATAAGTAAACGAAACTGTAACCACAGTATACTACGCATTACATCTATTTACTTATGGAGCAGATTGTGCGTTTACTTCTTCGCTTTGAACACCGTTGATTTAATTTTAGAACGCTACATCTTAACATCAGTTGTATTTACTGACCAAAACTATTCTTTTCATTACATATGCTGTCTTCTGGTTTACTAGGCACTATAATATTCAAGATTATGTGCAAGTTATAAACATATACCTGGGCATTTTTAAAAATTAGAGGTATATTTCATCCCGATAAGCTGTTATTTATCATTTATGTTACATCATTGATACAAACTAAAAAATATTATGTCTCCACCAAGAATATGACATCTAATTTTAAAATTTTGTAGTTAAAAATCTATCGAGAACGTCATCAACAGAAAAGAACATTAATTCCCTCTGTAAGAGTTTCACCGAAGGGCGGTGCCCGGCCCTACGAACAGACAGTCTATCGCAGAAAACTTCCGTGGAGTTACTACAACGGTTACTTTCAAAACAAGAACTTTTTTTCTTTTTCTCTTGCTGTAATTTCATTGCGTCAGAATCACGACATATAGTATGCTACCAGCGTTACAGCTGCGACTATGGAACCTGATTAAATTGATTAACTTTAAAAATGTTGTGGATTTAAGATACGTAAAAAACAGTACCTACGTACATGCTTCATAAACATATAGAATTGGTATGATTCATGATATTATACACTTCAGGATGTCTAAATCGTCTCTTTAAGGCGATATCGATGGAGCGTTTAACGAATTAAACGATGTCTCACACTGAACACTAAATACCTGCAAGAAGAAGCATTATTTAAAAAAGGAAGTTTTGAGTTGGTTCTCGTTGGGGTAGGAACGTTGCAGCAATACAACACGTTGACTGCGATGTCTAACTAGTGTAATATGAAGAGTAAGTTCTTAGAAAGAGACCTTTGAGCTACAGTAATTGTAAACGTATGGAATTGGTTGGGAGGGGGCTTAGCCGCTTAGACCTGTTTTAGCATGGAAGTGGAAGCCAATTGAAGTTCCACTGGGAGTGCGTGTGTATGTGTACGCGTGTGAACATAGAGTTGGAGGATGTGGTTGTATTTATGCGCCAACATTCCAGGATGAGGAATTCCCTGTATGTGTGTGTGTGGGGGGGGGGGGGGGGGTAAGGGAGAAGGTTCAGTCGTTGAAACTGTGTTTGCATTATGTACTGGAAATATGTATGTTTTCAGTTTTAGTTATCAGTTAAAGGAACGAGGTAAGGTGGTGAATATATGTTGGAGAGACTAAGCGGATACCGAAAACAAAGACGATTATGTGGCATTCAGAGAGTTGGAGAGGTTAAAACACTTTAATGATTCATAAGTTCAGGTGACACATACAAAACAGAGAATGAGTGGGTTAAAGTTTTCCAGGCTGGGGGGAAGGTGTTGTTATACTGAAATTTCATGTGGCTGGTTAGTAACTTTAGTTTATTGTGTACTTTTTGTGTAATAATTAGTAAATACAGGGTTTCATGACTTGTATTCCACGTTTAATTCAATGTACTTTAGTGTGTTAGTTCGGGGTCAGGGATTTTCTCTGCCTCGTGATGACTGGGTGTTGTGTGATGTCCTTAGGTTAGTTAGGTTTAAGTAGTTCTAAGTTCTAGGGGACTGATGACCATAGCTGTTAAGTCCCATAGCACTCAGAGCCATTTTAGTGTGTTAGTTAATAGCACAGGGGTGTAGCAAATGGTAAGATATAGCCTGCTGGAGTGGAAGCGACGGAGATGGAAGAAGTACGTGTGGTTCATCTTATTACCGCTGTCTGATTAACGGAGGCATTTATTTTAGGAAGATACTATCTACGCCGAGATACAAGCTAAAGCTAGAGAGATAGTTGGGATTATTGTACGACAGCGCAGCTGACAAGGAAATCTGTTTTGCTAGGATGTTTTTGCGTGCTTGGTTGTATGGAAGTCGAACAGGAGTGCGAAGTGAATGAAGACATTGGCCATGACATTGGCCATGCCTTCAGCGTGAATTATGACACAGGAACCGAAACTGATCATGGTTACAAAGACTGAGAGATTGGAGAGAGAGGATCTAGGGTGACTTTCATAATTAATTGGAAATGTATGGTTTTGTAGCTTGAATTAAAGGCTCCAACGCCGTAGTAGCTTTGTCTAAATCGAAGGGCATTAAAACTGGTCGATGTGTTTTATTAAACTGATGTGCTCTAGGGGACGGAGAACACGTTCAGAGTGGACAAGTAAGAGAAAGAAGTTCTGTCGTGTCTTGTTCTAAGACACCATCCCATTATTCACTTCAAGTGATTATGGAGAAACACGTAAATATTATCTGGATAGTACGGTCAGCACTACGCATAGCGAATGTGAGTCTAATATTTATATTACTGGGTCAAAATGGTTCAAATGGCTCTGAGCACTATGGGACTTAACTACTGTGGTCATCAGTCCCCTAGAACTTAGAACTACTTAAACCTAACTAACCTAAGGACATCACACACACCCACGCCCGAGGCAGGATTCGAACCTGCGACCGTAGCAGTCGCGCGGTTCCGGACTGCGCGCCTAGAACCGCTAGACCACCGCGACCGGCTTACTGGGTCAACTCACTCGTTAGAAGAGCAGGAACGTATCGTTAAAAAATTTTGCGCTGGAGTTGTTGTACTGAGCAAGCACTACGCTTACATGCTATGCAGCTCTCCTTCGAAATAGCTAGGTATCCAATAATACTTCGAGCGAACATTCGGCTACTAAAGAAATACACCAGCAGAGCTTTAGTGGTACCGAAGAATACGAACGTACAACGTAAAGACAGTTTGCGGAGACACGTTAGGTTTACCTTGTACGAAGGAAGCAATTACTGGGATAACGCTGACGTTACTTTATATAACGTCTCTGTATATTAATAACCTCTTTGACGTTGTTCGCAGTATATGTGTGTCAGATGATACAGTGGATAGCGCAAAGCAAAGGGAGCTTATTATATATGTGAGGGTGCTACCGTTCATTTGTTTTGGCCAATGTGGTCGCACCGAGAAAGAAGAGATATTGATATACATTTTGATTTTTAGCTTTAGACAAAATGGACATAGAATTGCTTTGAAATCTAGCTATCTGTAGAAAGTTTTCGCACAATCTCAAGAAGTGATGATATAACCTCTAAATGATGACAATGAAAATATAAAAGTCTGATCAGACTGTTACCTTTTACTTATTGACATTCATTGTAGGTAACTGATCTTCTTTATCTTTTTTAAGAGAGTTCTGTAGGACGGCGTTCTTTGAGCGTTCATGGCCTTGCCCGCAGTGTTCGAAATTTGGAGTGAATATTTCCACCTTTCAGAATCAAAATATAATATACATTTGGCTAGCCATTAACGCACTTAAGTGTCGTACACTGCGTAACGTGCGTAACTTGTCAAACCACAGAATCGCTTAAGTGATAGTGTACCTGACTTTGTTCTAAGAAGCAAACCATTCCTTCAAAACCTAGAATATTAATTGTAATTAATTACAGAGAAAAGTGTATTTTAACCCCAAATGTTCCTTTTCAGAAATCGAGGTGAGGATTTAAAAAAGAAAGGAATGATTTAACTAGTATGAAGAAAAAATACATGGACTATGTTCTTTCGCTAGAGACGTGCATGGCAATAACGAGCCTCAAAAATTCAACACATTGCATTGACTATCTTTCAGTATATCACACTACACAATCCCAATAAAGATGTCTACAGAGCCAGTAAAGAGTATGCAACAATGTCTAAGGAAAAATACCATCTAAATCTGCTCTTGGAAAATGTTTCATTCTTCAGATTAATACAACTATAAAACTATCTCATTAATTTTAATAACGTAGGACTAGAATAAACTGATGTCAACCAATGGATATGACAGACGTTGTTCCATTGTCCTTACATTGGAGATCGCGTCGGTAACACATGTGTTCAACGTACAAACATTCATAGCACGCTTTTGGCACTAAAATATCCATGGAACTACCATTCTCAACCTGTAAACCATATACATGCTTACGTGAAGTTATTGCAGCAAACAGAAGGCATCCGCTGAAGTGCATTTCACTTCCAAATTGTTGGTGTGGTGATGCAGGGGAAATGGTAACATATCTTGCCAAATGATACCACTTTTTAATTGGGAAGACTTCCAACGGGACATGGAACCAATCCATCAAGAATGAAATATTTTCATCGGCGGTAAAGTGACGCAGTGAAGTTGAAGAGTAATATCGCGACCCCTGACTTTCAAAATTCATAGATAGCATAGTTTTTGTGTTTTTGTATTTCGAATATATTGTTTTGGTGCTTTTTGCTATGCATTTTTTCCCAGTTTCGTACCTAGATACAGAAAGTATATAAGCTATGAAATGTCTACGTACGCCAAATGTAAATTTATTCTAGCAGTTATTTGTCTAGCAGTGCTAGATCTCTTGTCTTCTCTTGCGTTCTATTCTTTTAGATGAATGTTATCTGTGCATTTTAGTTTTAATTGTGTTCACAATAAATTATAAGTGAAAATAAACTCCTTCTGTGAAGTTCGTGATGTAGTGTTTTTCTGCAGATCTACTATGTCTTAGCGTCGACATTCATTGTTTTTGGTTTCCTTCTGTAACATTTCACTACTTTCTATACAACACTACCTGTTACATGCAGGAACTCTCTATAAGGAATGTTTCTTCGTTGCTGTTCATGTGCGCTTTATCATTTTCTAAAGAACAGCAATGAGGGAAATTCGGAAACTTTAGTAAAAAGAGTATAAATTTCGTTTTGGTGTTTTATCTCTGCACGTCATCTGTGTAGAACCGTGATCCAGCAATTTCCGTGCGTCACTCACAGCAGTTGGTGACTGCTGAAAGCTTCTGGCTCTGCCGATGAGAAGCGACTGGCAAGACAGCTGGCCTCAACCACAACGTCACACGTTTACTGTCATTCGAAAAAATAATGAACCGAATTTAATCGTGACAATCACATTCCAGCTACACAAGAAAAAGATGGAAATTTAAAACTCAGTATTGCGCCGAAGCCCTAGTAATTAGGGAAGGACCCCTAGCGCAGATGAACAACATGGGGAGGTACTTCGGCCGGTGCATATTCGAAGAAATCATTTCGGTATTCGCTTGAGTTTAAGGAAATCACACAAAATATAAATGAGGAGCCGGGGTATATTTCAACCGTACGCCGACCGATTACTTGATGATCTTTAAAAAGATCATTCCTTTCCTACCAACAATAAATTTTACCTAATTGACTGTAAAATATAGGTGAAGTTGTAGCCTAATACATCTAAGTTTAATATTATATAAATAGCTTGATTCAGTTGCATTTGGATTTTCTGATGAGAAATATAAGCTAACGCTAGACAATAGTGGTCCTACAACTTATCTTAGGAGACTGGCTGCAGAAAGGCATACCACGTTCATAGCATTTGTATATTTAGTGAAAGCATTCGAAAATGTTGAGTGGAATACACTTTTTAAAATTCCGAAGGTAGCAGGGATATGACAGTGGTATTGAAAGATTATCTACAACTTGTACAGACGCTAGACTGCAAGTATAAGAGTGGAAGGACATGAAATGGAAGCTGTGGCTGAGAAAGGGAATGACACGGGTTTGTAGTTCATCCCCGATATTATTCAGCCCGTATACACAGGAAACAGAAAAAAAGATACCACAAAAAAATTGGGAACAGGAATTGAAGTTCAGGGAGAAGAAACAAAAACTTTGAGATAGGTGGATGATATAGCAATTCTCTCACAGAAGGCAAGGCACATCGAAGAACAGATGAAAGGAATGTGTCTTGAAAAGTAATTATATGATGAAAATCACCAAAATTAAAACAAGGTGATGAAATATAGCAGAATTAAATAGAAGATTTTGGGAGACTTGGATTAGAAACTGAGACACTACAAGGGATGGATGAGTTTTGCTATTTGGGCAGAAAAATAACTGATCATTGCCAAATTTGAGAGGATGTAAAATGCAAACTGACAATAATGAGAAAAATGTTTCTGAAAAAGAGAAATCTGGTGTCAATCAATATAAATTTAAATGTTAGAAAGTCTTTTCTAAAGGCATTTGTCTGATGTGTGCCCTTTTACAAGGGTAAAACGTGGACGACAAACAGTTCAGCCTTGAAAAGAATAGAAGCTTTTGAAATGTACTGCTACAGAAGAACGCTGGAGGATAGTTGTATCGAATTACTGATGATGAGGTACTGAATCTAACTGAGGTGAGAAGAAAAATTTATGGCACAACTTCAGGAATGGAAGGGATAATGTGATACGATACATTCTGAGAGATCAAGGAATTGTATGTTTGGTAATGAAGAAAGGTGTGATGGATAGAAATTGTAGAGGAACGCCAATGTTTGAATAAGGTAAGCAGATTCAAATGAATGTAGACTGCATTAGTTATCCATAAATGAAGAGGATTACGCAGGATAGACTAGCGTGGAAAGTTGTATCAAATCAGGCTTCAGAGTAAAGACCACAACAACATCAACAGCAACAAGAGTGTGTGTTGGGTATAAGGTTTTCACGTAATGTGACAAGGTGCTATTGTTGTACCCAGCTGAGATACAAAGATACGGTTGTAATGCTATTTCACGACGGCAGTTACTGTATGCCTTATCAGCATTTGTATTTGGGTCTCCTGATGCGTCTACATACAGTTGCAATTCCGGTTCAGTGCGGCCACAGGTACTCTTAGCACTTAACGCACATTGTATCTAGCTCTCCCTCAGACCTTGTTGTTGCACATGCTTTGAAATTTTTCTGCATGTTTCTCGCATTCTTTTTGCTGACGTCCTACATCCCTACAATGTGAGAAGAAATAATTTACATCTCTGTAGAAATTATTTCTGTGTCCAGATCGAAGCATTCATAGTATTTCTGAAATACTAAATAAGCGTTGGTATTCAGACCTTGGTTTTGGAAGTATCAGGTCCTTCACGCCTCGTATTGCATTAGAAATATGATATGGTAAGTACATCTCTTGCGTACCCGCCATGTTAGACGAGAGCGCTGCTTCCCGAACTCGGGTAGGCGCGTCGGCCTCGGATCGAACCCACCCAGCGGCTTAACGACGGAGGCAGGTGTGCCGGCCAGCCTGGATGTGGTTTTTAGGCGGTTTTCCACATCCCACCAGGTGAATACCGGGCTGGTCGCCACGTTCCGCCTCAGTTACACGGCTCGCAGACATCTGAACACATTCGCACTGCCCGCATCTCGTGGTCGTGCGGTAGCGATCTCGCTTCCCACGCCCGGGTTCCCGGGTTCGATTCCCGGCGGGGTCAGGGATTTTCTATGCCTCGTGATGGCTGGGTGTTGTGTGCTGTCCTTACGTTAGTTAGGTTTAAGTAGTTCGAAGTTCTAGGGGACTGATGACCATATCTGTTAAGTCCCATAGTGCTCAGAGCCATTTGAACCATTTTGAACATTCGCACTATTCCATGGATTACGCTAGACACAGACAGTTGGGGTACACTAATTCCGTCCCAGGGTGTACGGGGTGGCGGCAGGAAGGGCATACGGCCACCCCTTAAATTAACCTTGCCAATTCCGATTAACCATGCCTACCCTGCGTCATTGCGGGAAAAAAAGGCACAAGCGAAGGAAACTACGTCTCTTGCGTCAGCCGTAGAGTTCAATATGATCTCATACATTATATTTTCTGCTCAATGTGATCTCTCAGGTTGTGCTTAAAGTTGGAGTCGAGTCGATCTTCATCAGTCATGCCGTGCGGGGTAGCCTCTAAAATCTGGCAATGTTCCTTCCTCTTTCACATACTGCTAAGGAAGGAACTTTTATGCTATATTTTGTAGCCCCAACGATATATCACCTTTGTTAGTTATGTGTTAATTGCATCTGGAACCACTTAATCCACAGCAATATATTAATCAGTTTTAAATGATTAAATACGAATCAGCCTATTCAGTACATAATTAAATGAAAACGTATAATACGGTTGCAGTAATTATTCAGAGATGAAGAGGCTTACGCAGGACAGAATGAAACAGGTATTCAGACCGAAGACCAAAACAATTACAGCACCAACAACATATACAATAATAAATGAAAAGCACCAAAAGCAAACTGGTGCTTTTCATTTATTATTATAATGTTGTTCTACCAAGAACCGACGGAAGATTCTGTTAATAACATATACAATGTTTATTTTAACTTTGGCTTACCCCCAGAGATGTCTTCACGTACCCAAGGGTTAGGGCTACCCTCCGGGATATGTGTACGCCGGTTGTATACCACTGTAGTTCAACTAATGAAAGCCAACTAAAATGCAGTACAGAGTGATTTCAGTTGAAAGAACAGGTATTTATGGTTCAACCGACAGAAAACTACATACTGATTTCGCTTGAAAAGAAAGAATGAGTAATAAAATCAGTCAATATGGAAAACTACAACGGACTGGGTCGCTTGTTTTCATTCGGTTGCTCACACAGAATGCTTTCACTTGGAACAAATGAGTACGTAATAATCCAACTGATACGCACAAATCCAAGCGACTGATTCGGTTGTTTTGATTCGGTTCCTCCCACAGCTTGGTTTCACTCAAAAGAATGAATGAGTAGCCCAACCTACTGAATCGACTGTTTCCATTCGGTTGCTCCCATAGACTGGTTTCCGTGCAAAAATCGAATGAATATTTCGACCGATATGTAGAGTTACAACAGAATCGATGGTTTTGCAACAATTCACTGAATCTATAGTTTTCATTCACTTGTTCCCACCACTTCTTACCACGCTAAGACGAAATGAAATGGTCTTATGACATTAATGGCCGGCAGCCCCCACCTGTGGAGATTCGGCGGCCTACATGCAAGTCCTTTTAGTTGGATGACTTGCGTGTCAGTGATGATGAAATAGTGATAAGCACTACAAAACACAACACCCAGTCCAGTCCCCGAGCGGAGAAAATCTCCAATCCGGTCGGGAGTCGAACCTGGGCCTTCGGAACGCCAGTCAGATGCGCTTACCACTCAGCTAAGAGAGCAGACTCCATGCTAAGACGATAAAGGATGACGTTTGCCACAAGTACCTTGCTACTCGCGTGCGCATGCGCACAAGGTACTTATCTCTTGCCTCTCGCCCTTCTGACAGTGGCCAGACCGTGGCAGGCAAGCACTGCGCACTTCTCGGCTCGTTACCCACTCATCGTAGCAGCCGAAGTCTTTCTGGATGCATCTGTCTCCGCCGCAACAATAAGAAATATTTACGAACCATTGCTAACCGATATGTCACTTCCGACATTGACGAGTCACACAACCACCCGTTCTAAAGGCTATGTCTCACGGTTTGTAATATACTGAACAGGAATAATGCAAGAAATACCACGTCCGAGTACTCACGTGCCTTGTTTACATCCGTTTCTGAATGATTCGCGTTTCTTTTGTACTCCAGGTTTTAACCTGTCCAACACAACGCAGTATCTCCAAATACATGATTGTCGCCGTCAGTGGTATAGTCAATATTTACCGTTTTGTCTGCACTCAATATAGCTAGCTTGCTCCTACAGAGATAGACTTTTCCAACATTTCTGCTTCACGAAGTTTCACGATGCACACCAATATGACAGCTTTTAACATTCGAAGTGAGAACCGCAGTGTCGGCCGAGGTGGCCAAGCGCTTCTAGGCGCTGCAGTCTGGAACCGCGCGACCTCTACGGTCGCAGGTACGAATCCTGCCTCGGGCATGGATGTGTGTGATGTCCTTAGGTTAGTTAGGTTTAAGTAGTTCCAAGTTCTAGGAGACTGATGACCTCAGTAGTTAAGTCCCATAGTGCTCAGAGCCATTTGAACCATTTTTAATAACCTCAGTGGCGGACAAAGAGTGGTGCGGATGTGATGGAGAGGGCGGCCTGCCCAAGACCTCTGGTCCTGGGAGGCCTCCACAACTTTAGGCCCTTGAGGTTTGGAGGCTCTCCAGGATCAGATAACTTTTAATCAATTCTCAAACAATGCCAGAATGAAATTTTCACAGTGCAGCGGAATGTACGTTGATACGAAACTTTCTGGCAGACTGAAATTGTGTGCCGTACTGAGACTCGAACTCGGGACCTTTGCCTTTCCTTTCGCAGGCTAGTGCTCTGCCGACTGAGGTACGTAAGCACGACTCACGACCCATCGTCGCAGTTTTTATTCCTCTAATAGCTCATCTCCTACCTTCCAAACTTCACAGAACTTCTCGTGTGGAACTTGCAGGACTAGGAAGAAAAAATATTGTCGAGACATGGCTTAGCCACAGCCTGAGGGATGTTTAAAGAACGCAGTTTTCATCCCGCAGCATTATCCTCCGAAAGGCAAAGGTCGCGAGTTCGAGTCTCGGTCCGACACACAATTTCAACCTGCCAGGAAGTTTCAAGGCCACATTATGTTTAGTAAATAACAGTCAGTTTGAGTCCGAGGCCCCATACGTATTCAAGGTATAAACATCCGTACCTAATTACCTCACATCGTGCCATGGAATCTGCCAGTGGATGTGTTTAGAATTTTTAGAATTTTTATGAAATGGTGCTTGAAGCTTAAAAACTGTAGAATGATAACCAGTCCTCTGCTAGATGCAATTATTTTACATGAAACATTTTTTGATATGTACTCGTCTGCCATCTATGCCCGGTGAACTATAAGTACAGTTAAAAATATGCACTTCATTGAAGAGCTTACCAGTGATTTATTTGTTCTATAACTAAAGTAATGCACATTAAAAATTATTTTTTCATAGTTTATACGAAATTATTATGTAGTTTATTTTATAATATGAAAATCCAACTAGATGAACTAGAGCTGAGTCATCTAGATTTAAGCAACGGTTTATACCAACTGTAGTCTTCAAGATAAACACCAGAATCATTTAGATCTTATGTGCCAAAATTAACCTTAGAAAAACGTTTTTCAATGTTTTTATTTATGTCGGGAAAGCCTGCAGAGAATGTGTCAAAAGATATTCCGCTGTAGGTGAAAAAGACGTGCTAGATATTGCGTTGTGCAGGGCTCAGAGTTATGTCAATGCCCGTTAGTGTCAGTTGTACAAGGAGAAGTCAACAAAAATTCGAGTAGACCCTCCCGAACCACTGTTCAGTCCTTGTGATAATCATTACTTACTGTAGTTCATGCATTTTCATGTGTTTCCTCTAGTGTCACTTGCGTTGGAACTGCAGAAAAGTTACTTTCATTCTTCTCGTCTTCTACAATTAGGTAAAGTTTGAAATCATTATCCAGGACAAACCTTGATCCGATTATACTAGAGCTACAGCAAGCTTGCTCCTTCCAACTATATGTGAATTTACTCTTTTGACCAACATTAACTTTCGGTGCAGACACTGAGGAATTAACTTAGTACAACAACATATGCAATCTCTAAAAATGACTCTGCATAAAGGACTCGCCAAATTAAAAGCTCTGAGTGAGTTTTTAGTGACGCATCGAACTACAATTATAGACAATATTGTTATTTTTGGAACTAAAAATGCAGTGATATGGCATAACTGACGACGAAGTAGGAAGCTGACTAAAAGAATGCTGGGCAAGATAGTTCATAAGCTGGATTGTCGATTCGAAAAGAAATTCGTCGATAAATGTTTAAATGCATTGACCAGTTTATTCAAGAATTGTCACAACGAAACACGGCCATGAAGGAAACCACCAAAACTTCCAAGATTGTTGAAACAAAATTTATTTCTGAAACTTCCGATGACGCTATGACTGTAGGACTAGAGAATCTCGTACATATTTACGATAAGTTTGACAAGGAGCAGTTGCAGCAAGAAATAAAATTTTATCGTAGGCACCTATGTGCAACCTATACGAGTGTTGACGTTGCTGCTAGATGGACAGCCCAAGAAATCCTTCAATTTATAAATAAATGGAACTTCAGCAAACCATTACCCTGTACTTTACTTATAATCAACTACTTCTTTACAGTTTGTGTTTCAGTCGCATCATGCGACAAAAGTTTCTGAAAATTTAAAATAATAAAAAATTATTTTCTTTTTACGATGAATCAGGAACGACTGGCCAATCTGTCCTTTTTATCAAGTGAAAGAAAAGTTAGATGTTATAGATTTCAACAATGTTACTGAGGATTTCAGTAAAATTTAAACACGGAAACATGTACTGCAATAATATTTATGGTAGCTGCCATCTCATACCAAGTTGACGAAACTAATACTATAACCGCACAAGCATTTTTTCAAGATATACGAGGGTGAGTCAAGTGAAAACCTTAAATTTGTAATAACAAATCGAAATTTCGCGCCGTTATCCTGTAAGTTGTTAAGCGTGCTACAAACGGCGTGCAGAATGGCCTGTAGGTGGCAGCATAATGCAGATTCCGTCGCAGTATCAGTATAAAGATGGCCGCCCCACTTTCGACTTTCAGCAGGGAAGAGCAGCGTTCTGTTATTCGGTTTTTGCGTAGTGAAGGTGTGAAACCTATTGAAATTCATCGACCAAAGAAGGTTCAGTACGGTGATGCGTTTTTGTCACAGCAGCAAGTCTACGAATGGAGTTGGAAGTTCGCAAATGGTGTGGCTTCAGTGGAAGCTACTCCTCGTCCAGGTCAGGCACAACGAGTTGTGACTCCAAAGAACACTGCAGCAATTGAAGCCATAGTGAAGGAAAACCGCCGAGTGACACCGGATGACATTACAGCATATTTACAGATTAGTCATGGGTCAGCACGCCACATTGTGCATGGTGTCCTCCAGTTTCACAAAATGTCTGCAAGATGGGTGCCACGGCAGCTGACTCCTTAAATGAGAGAGCGACGTATTGATGCTTGTGAAGAACTTCTTCGGCGCTTTGAACGAGAAGGTGATGGCTTCCTTGCAAGTATCGTTACTGTGGACGGAACCTTGATTCACTTCCACCAACCGGAAACGAAGAGAGTGAGCAAGGAATGGCGACATTCCTCACCACGAAGTGGTTTCCATGTGTTTGAGCCACTCAGAGACGCAATGGGAGGAAAGAAGTTCCGTTCTGATGAAGAGGTACGCCACGCGGTGCATGAGTGGTTGTCCGGACTACCAAAAGATTTTTTTTTTTCTAAAGGAATTTATGCACTTTGTAAGCGCTGGAGGACTTGGATTGAGCCTGGGGGAGATTATGTTGAAAAGCGATACAGCTTTGTACCACTTCTGAACAATAAATAATATTTAAAAAAATATTAAATGTTTTCATTTGACTCACCCTCGTATAAAATAAAAGACACTTTTCTTATTCTTTTCTTTATTATTTCTTTGCATTCTACCTGATGGTTGCTGTGCTGAATAGTGATTCGTATTCTCCTCTTCTCACATGTATCTTTGAGTGTGTGTATTGCAATTACCAGAGCGTAGAGTATACACATTACAGCCCGCGCAGTCTAACCCGCTGCTTCCCGAGCGGGAAGGCGTGCCGGTCCCCGGCACGAATCCGCCCGGCGGATTAGTGTCGAGGTCTGGTGTGTCGGCCAGCCTGTGGATGGTTTTTAAGGCGGTTTTCCATCTACCTCGGCGAATGCGGGATGGTTTCCTTTAATCCGCTCAGTTACACTGTGTCGGCGATTGCTGCGCAAACACTGTCTCCATGTACGCGTACACCATAATTACTCTACCACGCAAACAGTTGAGGCTACACTCGTCTGGTATGAGACATTCACAAGAGGAAGGGGGCGGGGGGGAGGGTCCACTGGGGGCGGAACCGCACAATACCGCTGGGTTCAGTGTGGGGTGGCGGTAAGGAGGGTGGACTGCTATGGCTTGTTGTGGGATTGTGAACCACTGAGGGCTACGGCGGGACGAAGCCTCTCCGTCGTTTCTAGATCCTCGGTATAATACACAATACACATTACAAATATCTGACTTTTTTCAACTATTATATCTATATTATTCATTTTCTTACAAAATGCGCACTAAAAATACGTCAATATCTAAGCAGAACAGGGCTCTCATTTAGTTTTGCCGCCCACGCCTCCGACTGGCTTTGTCCGCCATAGGATAACAGAACACTTCACAAGCAGAAACACTAAATTTACTAAAATAGTTTTCCAATAAATTAAAAGAAAGACCGAGGATGGCTGCAGCTATACACTACACAGGCTTGTGACATTCTTCAGAGATACGCTACTAGTCATCAGAATAGCAGCATCTTGAAGACTGTATGCAACAATCGTCAAGTTGGCATAAAGTCCACTACAGGCCTGGATACGAAAATAATTAGCATCTCAGAACAACTACACAAAATACGTATGAGCATCACCATCTATATTTAGAATATAAGGAAAGATTAGGCAGTAGGCTTCTCATTAAGAAACTGCATTTGATTCATTGGTTATTTGCGAGAAGTGCCTCGCGTAAGAAAGGGAAACGTCCGTCAGCACGTGTCAGTATTCGAGAGCGGCAGGATCGTGAACTGTGGAAACCGCGATATTATTGCTCAAGTTGATCGTGTCTCGAGTATCCCGCGAATATGAAATCCAAGAAGTCAGGAGAGCCATACTCTACACCATACCCTCAACCGTCCGACACCACTAGCGTTCATATAGCGACATGGGACTGGAATGGCGCAGAAAGAATATGTGCGAGTAGTAGCCTTGCGGAAATTGTGAGACATGTTTGAGATGACACAGAAGGCGATCAAATTACCAAGAAGACAGAAGAAGCTGAGACGTTCGTTTCATAAACTACAAATAGATACTACATCAGCCACGTTGGATAACTACAATTCATTGTCTTAAACAAATAGTGTATTGCTGAGATACGTAAACAACAGCACATGGAAAAATGTGAAAATTAAGTTACTAAAATGAGATTCAGCAAAGCAGGTTGAGCGAACGGTCAGTGCGTTGGAAATTTTGACGATTTACGTCAAGAGAACAGGATGAAGACAGTGATGGACAGAAAATCAAATCAAGTCTGCTACGAAACATTTCCAGATAAGAGTGGAAACTGATGCTATGGATGCATTGATAGATATACGTAGGGAATCAGAAGTTACAGCAATATCTGAGCGACTTTATAAGAGAATTCATCAGTCATGCAGTGATGTGAAAGTTATACTAGTGCGATGAGGTGTTTTGGTTCCATCATACAGAATAAAGAGGAGGAACACAAAGAAATAATGGGGAAGGTTAGATAATGGCAGGAGCCTGATTAATGGATACTTCAGGAATAGCATGTTCTCAGAAAAGAAGGCAATGACAGACTTGTTGAGGAGAGAATTTATCTTGTTAAGTGATTCTTACGTCTCTTCGAGGTAGAACAATATAACTATAAATGAAAACCATAATATTGTGTATGTTCTACATGTTTAATTTATTTAGTTAACCAGTTTTCGGCTTACAAAGCCATCAGCACACTTTAACTGCCTATCGTCATCAAAAAAGCTATAGCATTTTGAAACAACATTGGAAAAGACGTTACTCATCTAGACTGAGGCACGAACGCACACTAAATGTCATCTATAATAGTGCGAAGGGAATACAATTAAAACGGAAAAAGTTGAATGGTAAACAAATATAAATGGAGCAAACCAGGAAAAACATTAACACTAAAATCGTAAACACTGCCTATATAATAATTCAAATTATTTAACTGTCCTAGTAAAATAAGATTAGTAACCAATGTGACAGGAGAACTAAAATTAGCTCGAAGCAACAGTAGCAACAGAATGTAAGGAGTACCGGTACATAGAGAACCACAATAAAATAAATAAGTACCGAAAAGTAGAGGAACAGGAAGGAACAGCGTGTGGGAAGCATTGGAAAATTGTGTGGATTAAATTAATTTTAGACGAGGGGAAGTACTGACCCGTGTTTCGTCATTTAAGATTACTCGTAAATCGGGACTGTGGGTTGGATGTTTTTTGATTTACAATCTTCACTTTTTATTTCCTGTCAAATCTTCACTTTTTATTTCCTGTGCAATATGTGGCCAGTCATGAAAGAACAGTAGCCATTGATTAATGTAATACATTTCTTTGTGTCAAACTCTGCTTTGAAATGTTCGTTGGACAAAGGAACAGATACGAAACGGTTCACCATTCAGTGCAAAACTGCATCTCTGTGTATTACTCATCGTTGGGAGCAAGAAGGTATCAATGTGTATGTAGTTGTTGTATTTCTATGAACTTCGAGGCAATGTGTTTATCTACTAACGTCAATGGTTAGATCTAGGAAGTTTATGGATTTCTTGCCAATCTCGATTGTGAACAGATTTTTTTATACTGACTTTAAGTTACTAAAATATGTATTGAGCTGTCTGGTAGTCCCTGTCTACACACACCAAACAACATTGACATATCTGATCTACTATTTTACATTTGCACTCGAAGGTTGTTTATTCAAAAACAATTGTTCCAAGTAATTCATCAATATTTCAGCCGAAAGTGGACTAAGAGGGGATCCCACAGATTAGCCAGCTAGCTGAATCCGTTGGAACTCAAAATTATTTTGTGTTTAGCATGTCTCATTGGTTAGTCTCAGGCCATACAGTTCCACAGGGATGACATTAGATATGTTCATGAACACACTCAGAACATCTTCACATTCATCTACTGGTATGTTGGAAAACAAACTGCAGCCACCAAATGATACTAATCGAGCACTGTGTGAGATAGATAGATCTTTAATCTTATTTACAAAATCCACTTAGTTTAAGATGCCTTGCTTTGATTTGAACTCTGTATTACTTTTAATGAAAGTGTCCAGTATACTAGCCAGTTTGTAAGATGGAGTAGTAAATGATCATAACTGAACGGATGGGTAGAACATGTTTCTGTAGTTTTGGGAGCCCATATAGTCTAGGTGGTACTGAATTCATGTTAGTAAACAGTTTTGCTTCAAAATCATAAACCATGATTTTGCAAGATTTAATTGCACATTCAGTTTCTTCTTTGAATTTCTTGATAGGAACTTCAGAAATGTATTCGAAGCATGTGGGACTCGGGAGACAGTTTACTTTTTACAAATAATCACGCTAGTTCAAAAGTGGTGTTGCCTTAATCTGATTTTGTGGCAGTATTATCTCACTGATGAAATTTCTTTTTGAAGATCTTGAGGATGTGAAAATCCTTACTCTGTGGACATATACACTCACGTGTTGTTCCTTTCTATAATTGATGTTTTGCGATAGTATCTTTAGTTATGCTTTGCATTAGTGTCTAGCTGAAAAGTATTCAGCATCCACCTTCATTATATGTAGCTCTTTACATTATGGAGGATGAGAAGTAGCGTGTTTAAAATTTTTCTCAAGCACATTTTGTTCATTTGTCGAAACGAGCAAGTCCGACAGCTTAATGACACGCTGTGAAAACCTTTATTTGCAGTTGGGGATAGAGCTGCACTCGCGTTATTAATCATAGCTAATTTCTTCTCTGTGCGCAGAATATATCGTGAATAAGACCACTCACACAGTCACGAACTTCGCTATCAATAACATCAAACTCACGTGGATGCAACTTCGATGTGATAGTCGTGTGTACCACTTCCAGATGAGTAGACATGTTGTCTCGAATACAATACCACTGCTTCATTTCTTCCGTTGTCCACATACGTATACCTTGCGACCTCAGTGGCTTTATTAGCAACGGAAGATGTTCCTCTCGCCTTACTATAATAAAATTTGGTGTAATTTTGTCTTGCAAATACTGTTTGCTAAACCAAACGTGTGGTGTTGACTATACTTTTTGTCCCAATAGTCTACTCGAAAAGACAGATAACAGTGCATAACGTGGCATATTTTATCATGTGAACTTAGTCTTCCGTCGTTTGTTTGGTAGAAACAACACAGTTATAAATAAAAATCACAGTGATGTGTATATTCTACAGCATTAATTTATTTAGTTAATCTGTTTTCGGTCTGCAAGGTCATCACACTGTGAGGCAGTGGCATTAGAGACTAAAGTTGAGTGAATGGGTATTACAGATTAGCTAAGACAGAATGTGAAACGAGAACTATAGACTTATTTACACAAGGAAAGGTAGCTGTTAATTAAGACAGTTGATATTTTTTAAAATGTCGGGAATCCGAAAGATTGATATTTAAAAAAAATCTCATTATCGGCCCTCGATACATTGAAAAAAATTACCGATATATCGACGGAAAAAATATCGGCTGCACATTGTAAATACACTGCCAGTTTTAGAGCTGTTTATTTAAGTACTGGTTTATTATTAGATATTCTGTACATCAACAAACTAGAAGCCTGCTTATCCCCCTCAAAGCAAGAACTGAAAGGAAAACGATGCACGTTCACACTTCGCGATAACCACTTTGCTAACAATAGATACTGCTGGTAAATGTCACAACAAAAGGTGGACGATGGGTCCGTCGTTCGGTTTCGTAACATATCGAATTTGTCTGGAATACTTCATGTCGACCTCCCTCTTTTTTCAGTTCTGTAAACGCCAGCGACCTAGCAGTTGTATTATCAAAATTGCGTGGTGAAGTTAAACGTTGCAATTTCTGTTGCTCGCGCTGGGCGCCGGTTACTTCAGTATTTTGCCCCACTCGTCTCCACCCACTGCAAAGACCAATCTTGTCATCAGTTTCAGCACCTGTTTTTTAAGAATGCCAACATGAAGAAAGAGCACACTAGTGCTATTTCTTCACATAGGATATCTTGTTATTCCTATCACACCACCACCCCCAGTGCTATCACATTTCTCCTTTTGTGGCATCTATATTTGCTTCACACAATCAAAGTGAAAGACTAGATGTGATGACAGCTCAAAAAGTATTGAAACTCCTTCACACAGTGAAAGTAAAATTACGCTGTACTAGAGTATCAAAAGGGCAACTTCGAATATTTATCGAAAATTGCGAAAAAAAAAATATAAAATATAATATTGGTACACGGTATCGCCATTTTGATATCGATTTATCGATATATCGGTGAAAGTGATATCGCCTATACATTTCGATACCTCTTGGAGAAAGATATCGATATTTGATGAACTATCAATAGCACAATTGTTAATATCGTAGGTAGAGCACAAAAAGTATGTGAGAGTTGTTAGGTTTAGAATGAGCTCAGGAATAAGTAGTTAATTCTCTGACTCACAGGATCAGCGATTATTGGAAACGAATTTAATATCGTTGAAGCGTTAGAGAAAGCCATACAAAAGAATGAATTGCTAAAGCAGAAAAGAAGGAGAGAGTCAAGAAAAATAATCTGACAATGTATAAGATAATTCTTATAACAACCATGAAAATTTAATTATATTACGTTCTGTTATAAAGTAATAAATTAGGAACCTGTTTTTTATCGTGTGCCACTGTTGGAACCCCCATGAGGCAGTAAGCCAAGCCATTAGAGCAATGGAGCAGCTCAAATCAGGTCAAGGTCAATACCAGAATATACACAATTGGATGCGTAGTGGTCCTAAGAAAGATGCAAAGCATTGTTGCTTAGAGGTATGGTAAACCAATAAAATCTCAGAAGTAGACGAAGGGAGGGACGTATCTGTCTCAGTTATATTGAAACAATTATTGAGGAACATGAGAGTGACAACATTACTCTTAATCAAATGAATTCTGCGATTGGTGACAACCGGTCTGCGGAAACATAAACGGCGTTATTCATTATCCGATGACAAGCGTCCGGAAACACTTATGTAATTCGGAATTGATCGCTTGATTTCATGAGAGACGAACGCACGTACATAAATGGAGGCAGTGAGTAATTGTTTGTCAGTAGAGAAGTAGTAAAAGCAGAATGGCTCGATCAGGAGATCTCGATGACTTCGAACGTGGGTTAATCGTTGGATGCCAACTAAGCAACAGATTCATACACGACATTCCAACCCTTAGAAAGCTCTCCAAGCTGACTGTTGCTGATGTGATTGTGAAGTGGAAACACGAAGGAAAACCAAGGTGACACCAAGACCAGGTAAAAATTACGTACTGACGGACAGTAACCGTTGAACATTGCGGAAGCTGGTTTTAAAAGGTCGCAAGAAACCAGCGGAAGGAATTACTGGTGAGTTCCAAAACGCCATGATTCTGCACATGGATTTAAATTGAATGGAGTACCATAGTCGAGCATGTCCTTATAAAGCACATACTTTATCTCTACTGTCAGTGCGCAGCTCGTGGTCCAGTTGCTGCCTCTGGATCACGGGGTCCCGGGTTCGATTCCCGGTCGGGTTGGGGATTTTTTTTGTGCTCGAGGACTGGGTGTTTGTGTTGTCCTCATCATTTCGTCATCATAATCATCATTTGTGACAGTGGCTAGATTGGACTGTGAAAAAAGTTAGACTGTGCACAAATTGGGACTTTGTATGGGCGCTGATGACAGCTCACTTGAGCGCCCCACAATCCAAACATCATCATCCTCTACGGTCAGTGCTAAGCGGCGGTGTTGTAAAGTGCGACGCCACTGGAGAGTGGACGAGTGGAAAGGAGTGCTTTGGAGTGATGAATCGTGCCCCACCCTGTGGAAATTCGATGGAAGGATCTGGGTTTGGCGAATGGCTGGAGGTCACCTGCCAGGATGTGTGGTGCCAACAGTGAAGACAAAGGTGGGTTAAGAGTATGGTATTGTTTTTCGTGGTTAAGGTGTGGTCCATTTAGTGTGCTTAAAAAAAGAGTAAATGCGGAAGTATATGCACGTTTTACAGTGTTGTGTACGGCATACAGTAGAGGAACAATTCTAAGACGATGATGGCTTCTTTAGCATGACAACACACCCTGTCAAAAGCAGCATCCGTGAGGCAATGGACTGTAAAATACCTGAAATGCGCTGGTTACCAGAAGCCCCGACCTGAACCCAGTGGAAACCTTTGGGATGAGTGAGAACGTCGACTTCTTTTCCAGATCCCGACATTGAACGTAACTATCTTACCCGCCTTCGGCTCTTGAGAAAAAATGGGCTGCGATTCCTCCACAGACATTCAGACACCTGACTGAAAGCGTCCATTAATAGGTATCCGGATACTTTAGATCAGATGGTGTACATGCAAAGTTAATAATCCTCTCATTCTGAACTGCGCAGGCAGATAACTGGAACGTTCATCTACAGCGGCCTCTGTTAGATATCTCTAGTTTTGTGGCGAGATGCTTCATCCTCCGTGGGACTACCGATTCCTGTAATTCTGTAAGTACTAGGTACCATTCCAATGCAAAAGGTGTGGGCGTTACTTTACTATGCAAAGAAGAACAGTTCTAAGAGAACTTGATTTCTATTCTGAAATATTACTTTATTTGGCTGCATTGTTCATATACTAATGTTACATACACATTTCAGTCTCTACTAGAGCAACATAGCACAAGTCTTGCGACTGATTTCTTGAGAACTTAACAGCATTTTGTTCGTCACGATAACGACTCAGCTTAACTACACATATCACGATAATAAATTCGCAATCGATATACATCGCACACTACCATATTTCCGAGATCAATACTTAAGGTTCAATTCAAATTTCGATACAAATGGCGTAGTCTACTCGTCGGCTGGTACTGACGAATATAAATAATTTACCACAGGAAATGTTTGAAATTAAATATAGATTGCGTCGCCTGTCCCACTTCATGACATATTCGTACATGCACTGACAATTAATTACTTGTTACCGCCACGGCAAAACTTTCATCACTATGCTCTTCTCCACACAGCGACGAACGAGCCGACTTCTATAGCGCAGCAGCCTTCCCTAAGTGATGGGGCGTGCGACGATACACAGCTTACAAACTAATTTCTCTGTGAAGAATCCCGTATGTTCTGTAAGGTCTGGTCTGGACTGGGACTAAAATTCATTGTTTTTGAAAGCAGTCGACACAACATTGACTCTGGAATTGTAGCAGTAATGAGAAGCGATACTGAAGTAACATCTCGGTCATTTCCATCTGCATCATTCCTCACCAAACCATAGGGAAGTGCATCGCAGAGGGCTCTTCCCAGTGTACTAGTTATCAGGGCTTCTTTTCGTTAGATTCGCGTATGGAGTGCAGGAAGAATGACTGTTTAAATGCGCTGTAATTAATATAAAATTATCTTCACGATACCTACCGCAGCGATACGTGGGCGTTTGCAGTAAATTAATAAGTAAATTAATAAAGTCGGATTTTAAAGCGGTCCTTGGAAATATGTATATTGGCTTTCCTGGTATGTAGAGATATGTGGTGTCTCTTGTGTCTGACACGTCCGGTAAAACAGACACCACTGCCTATACAGCGGTCGTAGAGAAATTGTATTACGAGAAATCAGGACTTCAGCTGCCAACAGGCACTGAAATAAATCGATAGTGAAGGCTGAAAAATTTGTGGCGGGCCAGTCAGATGCTCCGCTTCTCTAGAACTGTTGCCTTAACTGCCTCGGCCATCCGGACACGTTTCCCCTCCAACCTAAATTCTCAAGCTGCCACGCGCAAGTAGCGCCCATTACCCTTTATTATGAGATTTCCATTGTCTACCATCGATACATATAAGCGAGTGAGGACAAGCTGAGAATTTGGGTTGGACGAGAAGCGTGTCTGGATGGCAGAGGTGGTTAAGGGAACCGTTTTAGTGGAGCGGAGCATTCGGGTTCGAGTCCTTGTCTGTCGCAAATTTTCATCCTTTACTACTGATTTATTTCAGAGCCTGTAGGCGGCTGAAGTCCTGATTTCTCTAAAAATATTTTCTTGAGATAGTTTGTGTGCACCTTCAGGTGTCTACCAGTTCAGTTTCTTCAGCATTTCCGTGACACTTTCCTAGGGTCAAGCAAATCTTTACCATACGTGCTGCCTTCTCTGTATACGTTTAATATTCCCTGTTAGTCGTATATGGTATGTGTCTCACATACACTGATCAGCCAGAACAGTATGACCACCTACCTAATATAATTGGAGGGAGAAACATCCGTGGTCGTATTTTTTTGGTTTATTATCCGCAAAATCGATTTTCGGTCACTTAGTGACCATCCTCAGTGCTCGCTCTAAGCTTGTTAATACCAATGCCTAACAATTTTAATTGTATCTTTCAGCACTGAGGATGGTCACTAAGTGACCGAAAATCGATTTTGCGGATAATAAAACAAAAAAATACGACCAAGGCTGTTTCTCCTTCCAATTATATCCATTATCTGGTCGTGGTGCACAGAACACTCCATGGAGTCGCCAATCAACCTATCTAATAGCCGGTATGTCCACCTTAGGCAGGGATAATAACGGCGACGCGTCTTGGCATGGAACTTAAAAGGCCTTGGTAGGTCGCTGGAGAGAGCTGGCAGCTCATCTGCACACACAAGTCACCCATTTCCCGCAAATTCCGAGGGGAGTGCCGATGAGCTCCGACGCCACCTTCAGTCACATCCCAGGTATGTTCGATCTGGTTCACATTTGGCGATTTGGGGCCAGCACATCAACTGGAGCGCACCACTGTCTTCCTCGAACCACTCCACCACACTCCAGGCCTTGTGACACGGCTGTTGGGAAACATGATGGCCATGAAAAGGTATACGTGGTCTGCAACGTGTGTACGATACTAGTTAGCCGTCATGGTACCTTGTACGAGCTCCACTGGATCCATAGATGCCACGAGAATGTTTCGCAGAGTATAATGAAAACGCCACCAGCTTGTCTCCGTACCGCCGTGCACGTGTCAAGGAACTATTACCCCGCAAGACGACGGATTCGCGCCCTCCTATCGGAATGATGAAGAAGGCATCGGGATTCATCAGACAATGCAGCGCTATACCACTGAGCCAACGTCCAGTGCCAATGGTCACGTTCCCATTTCAGTAATATTTCCCATTGTAGCGGTGTTATCATTGGCACATTCAAAGATCGTCGGTTGCGGAGGTCCATCGTTAGGAGTTTTCGGTGCACTATGTGTTCAGACACACTTATACTGTGTCCAACATTAAAGTCTGATGTTAGTTCCAGCAGAGCTCGACGCCTGTCGTTCTTTACCAGTATGCGCAGCCTATGACGTTCGACATTTGTAATGGGGATGGCCGCCCAACGCCACGACGTCTGGATGTAATTTCACTTTGGTTTAGCCACGTGTTGAAGTCATCAACACAGCACTTCTTGAATACCTGACAAGCCGTGAAGTTTCCGAAATGTTCGTGCCTAACCATCCGGGTTATCACAATCTGCCATCGGTCAAAGTCAGATACACTCCTGGAAATGGAAAAAAGAACACATTGACACCGGTGTGTCAGACCCACCATACTTGCTCCGGACACTGCGAGAGGGCTGTCCAAGCAATGATCACACGCACGGCACAGCGGACACACCAGGAACCGCGGTGTTGGCCGTCGAATGGCGCTAGCTGCGCAGCATTTGTGCACCGCCGCCGTCAGTGTCAGCCAGTTTGCCGTGGCATACGGAGCTCCATCGCAGTCTTTAACACTGGTAGCATGCCGCGACAGCGTGGACGTGAACCGTATGTGCAGTTGACGGACTTTGAGCGAGGGCGTATAGTGGGCATGCGGGAGGCCGGGTGGACGTACCGCCGAATTGCTCAACACGTGGGGTGGGGCGTGAGGTCTCCACAGTACATCGATGTTGTCGCCAGTGGTCGGCGGAAGATGCACGTGCCCGTCGACCTGGGACCGGACCGCAGCGACGCACGGATGCACGCCAAGACCGTAGGATCCTACGCAGTGCCGTAGGGGACCGCACCGCCACTTCCCAGCAAATTAGGGACACTGTTGCTCCTGGGGTATCGGCAAGGACCATTCGCAACCGTCTCCATGAAGCTGGGCTACGGTCCCGCACACCGTTAGGCCGTCTTCCGCTCACGCCCCAACATCGTGCAGCCCGCCTCCAGTGGTGTCGCGACAGGCGTGAATGGAGGGACGAATAGAGACGTGTCGTCTTCAGCGATGAGAGTCGCTTCTGCCTTGGTGCCAATGATGGTCGTATGCGTGTTTGGCGCCGTGCAGGTGAGCGCCACAATCAGGACTGCATACGACCGAGGCACACAGGGCCAACACCCGGCATCATGGTGTGGGGAGCGATCTCCTACACTGGCCGTACACCACTGGTGATCGTCGAGGGGACACTGAATAGTGCACGGTACATCCAAACCGTCATCGAACCCATCGTTCTACCATTCCTAGACCGGCAAGGGAACTTGCTGTTCCAACAGGACAATGCACGTCCGCATGTATCCCGTGCCACCCAACGTGCTCTAGAAGGTGTACGTCAACTACCCTGGCCAGCAAGATCTCCGGATCTGTCCCCCATTGAGCATGTTTGGGACTGGATGAAGCGTCGTCTCACGCGGTCTGCACGTCCAGCACGAACGCTGGTCCAACTGAGGCGCCAGGTGGAAATGGCATGGCAAGCCGTTCCACAGGACTACATCCAGCATCTCTACGATCGTCTCCATGGGAGAATAGCAGCCTGCATTGCTGCGAAAGGTGGATATACACTGTACTAGTGCCGACATTGTGCATGCTCTGTTGCCTGTGTCTATGTGCCTGTGGTTCTGTCAGTGTGGTCATGTGATGTATCTGACCCCAGGAATGTGTCAATAAAGTTTCCCCTTCCTCGGACAATGAATTCACGGTGTTCTTATTTCAATTTCCAGGAGTGTAGATCGCGCGAATTCCCCATTTTACACACTGACAGCACGCACACTGATACAACGTACACCACGCGTGTACTAGCAGTCATTTCTCGCCAGGTGACGTTGCTGGGTTTCTGTCGATAGTAGGTCGGTATTTCAAAACAGCACGGGCAACATGCGGTCTTGTATTACAAATGGTTCAAATGGCTCTGAGCACTATGGGACTCAACTGCTGAGGACATTAGTCCCCTAGAACGTAGAACTAGTTAAACCTAACTAACCTAAGGACATCACAAACATCCATGCCCGAGGCAGGATTCGCACAGACGAAAAAATGGCTGACATCGAAATAAGTGTCCAAGGAATAGAAAAGCAACTGGAATCACTCAACAGAGGAAAGTCCACTGGACCTGACGGGATACCAATTCGATTCTACACAGAGTACGCGAAAGAACTTGCCCCCCTTCTAACAGCCGTGTACCGCAAGTCTCTAGAGGAACGGAGGGTTCCAAATGATTGGAAAAGAGCACAGGTAGTCCCAGTCTTCAAGAAGGGTCGTCGAGCAGATGCGCAAAACTATAGACCTATATCTCTGACGTCGATCTGTTGTAGAATTTTAGAACATGTTTTTTGCTCGAGTATCATGTCGTTTATGGAAACCCAGAATCTACTATGTAGGAATCAACATGGATTCCGGAAACAGCGATCGTGTGAGACCCAACTCGCTTTATTTGTTCATGAGACCCAGAAAATATTAGATACAGGCTCCCAGGTAGATGCTATTTTTCTTGACTTCCGGAAGGCGTTCGATACAGTTCCGCACTGTCGCCTGCTAAACGAAGTAAGAGCCTACGGAATATCAGACCGGCTGTGTGGCTGGATTGAAGAGTTTTTAGCAAACAGAACACAGCATGTTGTTATCAATGGAGAGACGTCTACAGACGTTAAAGTAACCCCCGGCGTGCCACAGGGGAGTGTTATGGGACCATTGCTTTTCACAATATATATAAATGACCTAGTAGATAATGTCGGAAGTTCCATGCGGCTTTTCGCGGATGATGCTGTAGTATACAGAGAGGTTGCAGCATTAGAGGATTGTGGCAAGGTGCTGGAAGATCTGCGGCGGATAGGCACTTGGTGCAGGGAGTGGCAACTGTCCCTTAACATAGACAAATGTAATGTATTGCGAATACATAGAAAGAAGGATCCTTTATTGTATGATTATATGATAGCGGAACAAACACTGGTAGCAGTTACTTCTGTAAAATATCTGGGAGTATGCGTGCGGAACGATTTGAAGTGGAATGATCATATAAAATTAATTGTTGGTAAGGCGGGTACCAGGTTGAGATTCATTGGGAGAGTGCTTAGAAAATGTAGTCCATCAACAAAGGAGGTGGCTTACAAAACACTCGTTCGACCTATACTTGAGTATTGCTCATCAGTGTGGGATCCGTACCAGATCGGCTTGACGGAGGAGATAGAGAAGACCCAGAGAAGAGCGGCGCGTTTCGTCACATGGTTATTTGGTAACCGTGATAGCGTTACGGAGATGTTTAATAAACTCAAATGGCAGACTCTGCAAGAGAGGCGTTCTGCATCGCGGTGTAGCTTGCTCGCCAGGTTTCGAGAGGGTGCGTTTCTGGATGAGGTATCGAATATATTGCTTCCCCCTACTTATACCTCCCGAGGAGATCATGAATGTAAAATTAGAGAGATTAGAGCGCGCACGGAGGCTTTCAGACAGTCGTTCTTCCCGCGAACCATACGCGACTGGAACAGGAAAGGGAGGTAATGACAGTGGCATGTAAAGTGCCCTCCGCCACACACCGTTGGGGGGTAGCCGGCCGAAGTGGCCGTGCGGTTAAAGGCGCTGCAGTCTGGAACCGCAAGACCGCTACGGTCGCAGGTTCGAATCCTGCCTCGGGCATGGATGTTTGTGATGTCCTTAGGTTAGTTAGGTTTAACTAGTTCTAAGTTCTAGGGGACTAATAACCTCAGCCGTTGAGTCCCATAGTGCTCAGAGCCATTTGAACCATTTTGAACACACCGTTGGGTGGCTTGCGGAGTATAAATGTTGATGTAGATGAACCTGCGACCGTAGCGGTCTTGCGGTTCCAGACTGCAGCGCCTTTAACCGCACGGCCACTTCGGCCGGCTCTTGTATTACCTTGGAATAACGTTACTGAAACGTCGTAGATAGGCAAAGTCGCCGGTCTTAAAGCTTCAGAAACATAACACGTGGTGTTCAGATTACCATTAATGAGAACCAGAAGCTTTATTATTGTGTACCCAATAGCACCACATACCACCAGGCCGGGTGCTTGGCCCGTACGGTGATCAAGAATACAGGCTAGCTACAGTCTTTCTCCTCGGAGCCTCCACACACGGATACGACCACCGTGTTGCTGGACGTATAACTGAGACTCGTCTGCAAGGATGAAATTTTGTTAGGAACACCACCGTCGGCGTGCCTGTCTCACAATAACGCCCGCCGTGCTAAGAGATTACGCTGTTACAGGCGTCGTAGCAGCATCCATCTAGATAGTTATCTGCTACAGACATGTTTCTTTCCTGAATAATGTTCTTGAGCTGGTTATATGACCCTTCATGGTCGAGGAGCGATATGTTGTCCTGTCTGACGCTAGTGGCGTGGCGCCGTTGAGATCCTGCATGGCGTTGTGTATGGCCCCCTTAGAATCCATAAACCCCATAACCACATGACAGACGTAGGATACCCACCAACGGGAATAGCATTATCGCGCAACGAAAAATCACTGTGTATACACGCCACAAACCTGTTGCTGTCATATTCCGTCACGTGATGACAGACGTTTCTCCTTACACATCACATTCTCACAAACAAACGACATTCAAATGCAATTTTTACATGAGAAATCCGTTCCGTAGTACACTCCAAGGGAAAAAAACCACGAACCCCGGAGGAATTATCAGAATAGGACGGAAAGTGGTAGAAGGGGTGTACATGTACAGACAATCAAATTATTACAATTTTAGAAAAACTGTATGATTTATTCAAGAGAACGAGCTTCAGAAACCGTGCTAGTCAATAACATGATGGTCCATCTTTGGCCCTTATGCAGTTAGTTATTCGGCTTGGCACTGATTGATGCAGTTGATGGATAGCCTCCTAAGAGGTATCGTGCCATATTATGTCGAACGGCGCCTTAGATCGTCAGAATCCCTAGATGGTTGAAGGGCCCTGTTCATAAGGCTCCAGCCATTCTCAATTGGGGAGAGACTCGGCGATGTAGCTGGCAAGCACGAAGATAAGCAGTAGAGACTCTCGTCATGTGCGGGTGGGCATTATATTGCTGAAAAGCCCATGATGGCTTGCATGAAGACAACAAAACGAGGCGTACAATATCGCCGACGTACCGCTGTGCTGTAAGGGCGCCGCGGATAACAAACAAAGGGATCTCTCCTTCGTGGGGGATCACAGTCATGTAAAATTTTTGAAAGAAATTTCCGCCACTTGAGTGTTAGTTGTTCATTTATTGTACACAATCGTGATTCCGGCTTTGTAGCCATTCTCAAGCGCAAGTTGAAATCTTAAAATATGTCTGACCCATCTGTGACAAGTCACAGAATGGCTACAAAGCCGAAATCATGATTGTGTACAAAATGAACAATTAACATCAAATGGCTGAAATTTCTTTTTTTTTAAAAAAAAAAAAAAAAGGGTAGTCCTGCTATGAAATTAAAAGGCACTCCAGACCATCACTTCTTGATGCCTGAATGTGGCGCCGTATGGCGGGCGACAGTCACGTTGTTGTCCCACCGCTGTCCAGGGCGTCTCCAGACACGTCTTCGGCCTGTAATCTCACTGACTAGAGAAGAAATATCTTCAGTGATGATTCCCAGTTCGAACTGAGCCCCGCTGACCAGCGAAGACAAGTCTGGCGACGCCCTGGACAGTGACTGGATACCAACCTGACCGTCGTCCAACATACGGCCCGACAAACAGGAGTGAAGGACTGGAGCCCATAGGATGTCATTCGTGGCACCCTTACAGCTAAGCGGTACGTCGGCAATATTCTACACCCCATCTTGTCTTTTTGCTTACCAAACCACACCTTGGCGAGGCAGGTCGCCGTTTCTCTCCCCAGTTGAAAACGTTTTAAGCATTATGGGTTGGGCCTTCCAAACAGCTCTGGATTTTGACGATATAACGCACCAGTGGGGCAGGATGTGAGCCGGCCGAAGTGGCCGTGCGGTTAAAGGCGCTGCAGTCTGGAACCGCAAGACCGCTACGGTCGCAGGTTCGCATCCTGCCTTGGGCATGGATGTTTGTGATGTCCTTAGGTTAGTTAGGTTTAACTAGTTCTAAGTTCTAGGGGACTAATGACCTCAGCAGTTGAGTCCCATAGTGCTCAGAGCCATTTGAACCATTTTTAGCCAGGATGTGGCATGATATCTCTCTGGAGGTCATCCAAAAACTCCATCAATCCATGCCAAGCCGAATAACTGCTTACATAATGGCCAGAAGTGGACCATTATTGACTTACTCAGTTTCTGAAGTTCTTCCTCTTGAATAAATGGTTCAATTTTTCGGATATTGTACTCATTTATCTTCCTGTACATGTACACCACATCATTTTTTTTTCTCTTAGAAAGTATTTCCTTTTATACACAGTATGTAGATGGTATTACTCGTACCTACTTGATGTGACTCTACTAAAATGTTAATCATTTGCTTATGCAATCATGCGTTATACTTCACATGAATTGATGTTTGTTGCATGCTGCCGTCACTGTACTTGTACTGAAGTGTCAATGGCCACCAGTATGCATTGGAGTAAAGGCTGTCGATATAGTGGAAAGGTTTTCTTGTATAAATTCGCTTAAAGCATGCTCATGGTAACGTACGGACCGCTCCTACTTACTTGGTGTAGAAGGCGCGCGATGCGCTCCGTGTGGTCGGCGGACAAGTGTTCGGCGTCGGCGTCAGCGGAGTGCATGGGCGGGCGCCGCTGCGGTGTCGTCAGGCGGTAGGACGCCAGCAGCGATAGCAGCGACAGCGACGCCGCAGCCGTCATCAAGTCCCGCAGCCGCATCGTGCACCTACCCTAGATCCATCAAGTTTTGTACAATTAGTGGCATGCAACGCCCGTAACACGAAAATTTGGATGTAGCACAGTAGAATTAGAGATCACATCATGCAGGGTGGTCAATAAAGACAGGGTAAAATACAATTTTGCATTAAAAAGAATTAGCGAAACATACAGTGAAGGAATATTGCTTAATTGAGTGTGGAGTTTATTCACAGCCTCCTTGTGGCGTTCTGCTATAGCTTTTATTGATCTTTTTACCAGCGTCTACACTATCAGGAAATTTTCCGGCGTGAAACAACAGAATAATCACTGCATTTAAGTGCGTAAAGGTGATCATGCTTAAACTTACGGCTGGATATTCAGATGCGATGAGGACTGAGGGCGAGCGATGTTTGACGTTATTTCATGGCAGCTCAGAGGTTCTGCTACTCAAGGAATGACTCCTGAGCACGCCTATCTGACGCAAAATCTCATCTCATGTACGTAAGTCAAGGATAATAGCAATTTTGAAATCATACCTTTGTTGTTGTTGCGGTCTTCAGCGGGAAGAATGATTTGCTTCTGTTCCTCACGGTTTAGAAATGAAATGGAAATGAGCGTTTGGCGTCATTGGCCGGGAGGCCCCTCGCGGGGCAGGTCCGGCCGCCATATCGCAGGTCTTATTACATTCGGCGCCACATTGGGCGACCTGCACGCCGGATGGGGATGAAATGATGATGAACACAACACAACACCCAGTCCCTGAGCGGAGAAAATCTCCGACCCAGCCGGGAATCGAACCCGGGCCCAGAGGACGGCAATCCGTCACGCTGACCACTCAGCTACTGGGGCGGACGGTTTAGAAATTATAATCTACTTGTTTACTTCTAGTTTAATAACTGTGCAAAGATAAGACTGACGAATTACATCGAGAAAGTTCAAAGAAGGGCAGCACGTTTTGTATTATCGCGCAATAGGGCAGAGAGTGTCACTGAAATGACACAAGATTTGGGGTGGACATCATTAAAGCAAGGCGTTTTCCGTTGCGGTGAAACCTTCTCACGAAATTTCAATCAGGAACTTTCTCCTCTGAATGTGAAAATACACTCCTGCAAATTGAAATAAGAACACCGTGAATTCATTGTCCCAGGAAGGGGAAACTTTATTGACACATTCCTGGGGTCAGATACATCACATGATCACACTGACAGAACCACAGGCACATAGACACAGGCAACAGAGCATGCACAATGTCGGCACTAGTACAGTGTATATCCACCTTTCGCAGCAATGCAGGCTGCTATTCTCCCATGGAGACGATCGTAGAGATGCTGGATGTAGTCCTGTGGAACGGCTTGCCATGCCATTTCCACCTGGCGCCTCAGTTGGGCCAGCGTTCGTGCTGGACGTGCAGACCGCGTGAGACGACGCTTCATCCAGTCCCAAACATACTCAATGGGGGACAGATCCGGAGATCTTGCTGGCCAGGGTAGTTGACTTACACCTTCTAGAGCACGTTGGGTGGCACGGGATACATGCGGACGTGCATTGTCCTGTTGGAACAGCAAGTTCCCTTGCCGGTCTAGGAATGGTAGAACGATGGGTTCGATGACGGTTTGGATGTACCGTGCACTATTCAGTGTCCCCTCGACGATCACCAGTGGTGTACGGCCAGTGTAGGAGATCGCTCCCCACACCATGATGCCGGGTGTTGGCCCTGTGTGCCTCGGTCGTATGCAGTCCTGATTGTGGCGCTCACCTGCACGGCGCCAAACACGCATACGACCATCATTGGCACCAAGGCAGAAGCGACTCTCATCGCTGAAGACGACACGTCTCCATTCGTCCCTCCATTCACGCCTGTCGCGACACCACTGGAGGCGGGCTGCACGATGTTGGGGCGTGAGCGGAAGACGGCCTAACGGTGTGCGGGACCGTAGCCCAGCTTCATGGAGACGGTTGCGAATGGTCCTCGCCGATACCCCAGGAGCAACAGTGTCCCTAATTTGCTGGGAAGTGGCGGTGCGGTCCTCTACGGCACTGCGTAGGATCCTACGGTCTTGGCGTGCATCCGTGCGTCGCTGCGGTCCGGTCCCAGGTCGACGGGCACGTGCATCTTCCGCCAACCACTGGCGACAACATCGATGTACTGTGGAGACCTCACGCCCCACCCCACGTGTTGAGCAATTCGGCGGTACGTCCACCCGGCCTCCCGCATGCCCACTATACGCCCTCGCTCAAAGTCCGTCAACTGCACATACGGTTCACGTCCACGCTGTCGCGGCATGCTACCAGTGTTAAAGACTGCGATGGAGCTCCGTATGCCACGGCAAACTGGCTGACACTGACGGCGGCGGTGCACAAATGCTGCGCAGCTAGCGCCATTCGACGGCCAACACCGCGGTTCCTGGTGTGTCCGCTGTGCCGTGCGTGTGATCATTGCTTGGACAGCCCTCTCGCAGTGTCCGGAGCAAGTATGGTGGGTCTGACACACCGGTGTCAATGTGTTCTTTTTTCCATTTCCAGGAGTGTATTTTGTTGACGCTGACCTACGTAGGGAGAAACGATCATCATAATGAAATAAGGGAAATCAGAGCTCTCACGGAAAGATATAGGTGTTCGTTTTTAACGCGCGCTATACGAGATTGCAACAATGGAAAATTATTGTGAGAGTGTTTCGATGAGCCCTCCGCCAGGCACTTAAATGTGATTTTCAGATTATCCATGTAGATGTAGATGGGTGATAAAACTATCGGATTAAAAGTTTCCGAACGCGTCTATGTAATGCAAAAATGACCACTAAATGTTACGAGAGGTGGACCCCCGTCAGTATAAAAGGAGACGGGGAGTATTCTGTTGTTAGAACAGAAGCGGTAGAAGCAGAATGAGTCCGTCAAGAGCTCTGTGTGAGTCCAAACGTAGACTATTTTCTTGAATAAAAAATCAGTCAGCGTTATTTCAACGCTTATAAAACAGTCCAAGTCGACTTTTCGTGATATGAATGTGAAGTCCATCATTGCGGAAGGAGTTTATAAAAACTGGCATGAAATCGAAAGAATCACTTACGAGTTCCGAAATGCTACCAGCGGTCTAGCTGTCACAAAGACTTTCCGTTAGGAAGAAAGGAGTACAGTGATCGAGCAGCACCTAGTGACAACGCGTGTCTGTAGTCACTGCCACTGTACTGTAGCGGGGATCAAGATGGCGGGTGTAAATCACTTCCCCGCTATAGGCTATGCTGGAGTGGTGAGTTGATTAACTGGGCATGAGGTTCATGGACCCAGGTGGATGTCCGCTGATAAATCATAGAAGCAGTATAATGCAGACTACTTGTTTTGTGCGTAGGGTGGAGCGGTTGTATTGTTGTCTTGCTGCGGTCAGCATTCAGGGACGGACGATAGGCCTGGACTATGGCGGGCGTGCTGGACTTAGTCCATGACCTTCAAAGACGCCGGCGGCTCACAACATCGTCCTGTCAAGTAGGCGGCAGTGGAGTGGAGTCACACTGTCATCACCCGGGCGGGCGGAGATGCGCAGCGTGAGGACGCAGGCAGACGACAACCACGCAGCTGATACAGTCTCCGCAGAATTCACTCACGTTAGCTGGCACAGAGGTACAGCTATTTGCTGGAAGCACCGTAATAATCTGTGGTGAAACCCCCCACCCTAGGTTAGGATGCTCGCAGAGACAAGCCTGAAGTAGTAGTAACTGTCCACACAGGGCAGGCGGCGGCTCAGCAGTCGGTCAGGCTCCGAGTAGGTGCAGTGAGGTCTGCAGGGGCCGGCCAGTAGATAGTTCCGCTTCTGGAAGGTACAAGTTCAGCTCCTGACTGCATCAGACATAGGTGCAGCCTGTAGTTCCGCAGCTAGTGGAAATGGCGTCTAGTGACAGCAGCTGAATGACCCTTTCCAGGTCGATGATTGTCGTGGACTACCTCTAGAAGCTGGCTACAAGCAATGACAGACACTCCTTAGCCGAAACGGGTAGTATTTATGACGCCACGACCAAGCACTCTTTTGCTATGCTATCACTCATCGCCATACAGGCCAAGAAAGTGGCGCAGTACTGAGCAAGGACGGGTGGTGAGCCAGGTCATCACTGCTATAGTTTGGCTTCCGTTCTTCGCCTGTGTCAGCGGCGCTGCAGCTCCGACAGTGGCGTCGAGACTGAATATGCAATAGCCGGCCGCTGGTGGCCGAGCGGTTCTGGCGCTACAGTCTGGAACCGCGTGACCGCTACGGTCACAGGTTCGAATCCTGCCTCGGGCATGGATGTGTGTGTTGTCCTTAGGTTAGTTAGGTTTAAGTAGTTCTAAGTTCTAGGGGACTTATGACCTCAGCAGTTGAGTCCCATAGTGCTCAGAGCCACTGAATATGCAATAACTTTCTTTTCACTGTGAGGTCTGGCGGGTGATTCTTGCTGTGTCAGAACCCAGCCTGCTTAATGCTTGTTGTGAAAGACCGCCTTGCTAGCTTCTCTCCGTATCGTCTCTCTACAGCTTCAGGCATCAGTTCTTGATGACAGTAGTCCACTTGCTTGGAAATGGGTTACAATCGTCAGCTTATGAAGCAGTAGTGCAACTGACAGAGGATGTCTTTAAACGAGTGATTTGTGGTAATGAATCACGCTACACCCTGTGACTATTCTATGGAAGAATTGTCCGCCCCTGGTAGCTGAGTGGTCAGCGCGACGGAATATCATACCTAACGGCCCAGGTTCGATTCCCGGCTGGGTCGGAGATTTTCTCCGCTCAGGCACTGGGTGTTGTGTTGTCCTAATCATCATCATTTGATCCCCATCGACACCCAAGTCCCCGAAGAGGCGTCAACTCGAAAGACTTGCACCAGGGGAACGGTCTACCAGGCGGGAGGCCCTAGCCACACGGCATTTCCATTTATCGAAGAATATGGTTTGACGAATAACTGGAGAACGAAACCAGCCATCACATGTAGTGCCAACAACGAAATATGGACGAGTTAATGTTGCAGTATAGGATATTTTACATTGTCATAATGCGGTCCCCTTACTGAGCTTAAGAAAACGTTGAATACGATGGATAACTCAGTTTAGAGCATTGTGCACTACGTGCAGTAGAGGGACAGTTCGGACACGAAGACGGTTTGTATCAGCTTAACAGTGCACTCTGTCGTAAAGCAGCATCTGTGAGGCAATGATCTGTGAACCATAAACTCTCTGAAATGGGCTGGTCTGTTCAGAGTTCCAAATTGAATCCAAGGGAATACATTTGGGATACGTTATAACGTTGACTTTGCTCCAGACCCTTGCGTCCAGTATCATTGCCCTCTTTGGTTTCGGCTCCTGTGTAATAATGGGTTGCCATCCACAGGCATTCAGTCTTCTCACTGAAAATGTCCCAATCAGAATTCAAGCCGTTATAAATACGAAGGGTAGACACACCCCATATTAAAGTCCATTAATAGGCGTCCGGATACTCTTGGTCAGACTGTGTAGATATTACCGACAGCGGTATTAAGAATCAGCTGCAGTCTCTAAAAATGAGCAGAACTCCACAGCCCGATAGAATTACTATCGGATTCGAAACCGAATTTGGCACTGAGTTAGCCCCCTTTTAACCATAATCTGCAATAAATCCACAAAAAAGTCGTGCACAGTCGTTGGAATAAAGCACAGATTACACCCGTCTGCGAGAAGGGTAGCAAAAGTAATCCACAACACTACCGTCCAGCATCCCTAAAATCCATATTCTGAGCTCAAACGTAATGAGATATCTCCAAAAAAATTACCTCCTACAAGCGAACCTGCATGGATTGCGGTGAAACCAAAATCACACTTTCCTCGCACGACATCCTGAAAATACGCCGGCCGTGGTGGCCGAGCGGTTCTAGACGCTTCAGTCTGGAACCGAGCGACCGCTACAATCGCAGATTCGAATCCTGCCTCGGGCATTGATGTATGTGATGTCCTTAGGTTAGATAGGCTTAAGTAGTTCTAAGTTCTAGGGGACTGATGACCTCAGATGTTAAGTCCCACACTGCTCAGAGCCATTTGAACCATTTTTGAACATCCTGAAAATAATGGATCAAGGAAGTCAGACGTATGTAGTATTTTCGAAAAACACTTGACTCAGCACCGTACCTACGCTTATTATAAAACCTACGATCGTATCGGGTATCAAACGAAATTTGTGACTGGATTTAGGGTTTCTCAGTGGGGATGACGCAGGGTATTATATTAGGTCAAGAGTCATTGACAGATGTAGAAATAACTTCGGGTGTGCTCGAGAGAACTGTATTGGGACCCATGTTGTTCATGTTGTATGTTAATGATCTTGCGGACAATATTACGAGAAAATAGAGACTTACCACAGTTCATGTAGCGATCCGTAATGAAATACTATTTGACAAAACCTGAAAAAATATTCAATTGGACCTTGATAAGAGTTGAAGGTATTGCAAAGCTTGGTGACTTGCTTTAAATGTTTAGAAATGTAAAACTGTACACTTCACAAAACGAAATGAAAACTAGGCAAGTGTGAGTAGGACTCATGCACTGAGGGTCCAATTTTTGCCTGTTATTAATACTGATACTGGCAAGATGTCAGTCCGGGGAATTCAAAGACATTCGAGAATGTTTTAATTTAAATTTCTTTGTGTAATTTCGCATTCACTACTGTAATTTTGTATCTATCTCATTAATTTTTGAGTTATATTAACATGCTGTGCTAATTGGTGATTGCTGAACTATTTCTTCGTGTACTTTCGTCCCTGTTGTGATTTCTGATAAATCTTGATAGAAGCCTCCAGAGAGGAAAACGGTAAAGCCAACCACAGGGCTATCGTTGTGATGCAAATGTTGAATCATTCTGTGGAATCTTTCAATGGACATTTTATGCGTTATTGGAACCTCTTCCCAACTAAAGTGCACCAGCATCATTTACGAGCACTGTTTTGTAACATTACAG
Organism: Schistocerca americana; assembly: GCF_021461395.2. Classification (NCBI taxonomy): domain Eukaryota; kingdom Metazoa; phylum Arthropoda; class Insecta; order Orthoptera; family Acrididae; genus Schistocerca; species Schistocerca americana. The sequence goes on from NC_060130.1 coordinate 696,287,778, forward strand.
AGGCTGCATACGTCATAGGCATAGGGCGTCAGGGAACGTCTGTATGTGGAATGTGCAGTTCATAAAGGAACTGCGGTGCCACTGGGGGAGTGGCGTGGTCGTCGGACACGCTTACGTCTATCACCACTAGATGTAAAAGCATCGATCTCAGAGCGGCAGGGAACTCAACTTGATCGTAGCTCAGCCAGTCAGCGCAATATAGTTGTAAATTATACAAGCAAAACATCCTCATGAATCGCTCTACTTATTACCGAAAATCAGATCAATCTCCCTACAGTAGTTTCTCAGACTGTTGACTGATGACGAATGCAATGTAAGATTGTAATGGCAAGACAAATTTGTCTCTTCTGTGATATAATTACAAATTAAAAATTTCTAGATATTTCTTTATTAGTACAGTGAAATCTTGCCTCTCTCTAAACTTCATGATTCTAAGTCAACGGAGAGTACCCTATATGTTTTGATGAGTGAGTCTGCGACTGTCCAAAAATGATCGTATCTTTTGATTGCACTGACTGCATTTTTTGCACTATCAAGGGACCGTAGACCATAATAGGCGACATAAGATTCAACTTGATAGCTCTACCCGTTCTTGAGAAAAATGGTCTTAACGGTCGGACATACAGACAAACAGACGGACAACCAAGTGATCCTATAAGGTTTCAGTTTTTACAGATTTAGGTACAGAACTGTGAAAACATAGCATCCTATGACTAAAGTATCAACGAGTCATATTTGGAATCAGTCAAGTCATACAAATAACTGAATGTAGCAGCTTGTAGGAATATTCAATGGATCAGTCACATACAATCAGTCGTAGTCAAAGCAAGTGGCACACTTAGGTTCATTGGTAGAATACTAGGGCAATGTAATAAGTCCACAAACGAGGTTTTCTGAAAATCGCTCGTACAACCAGTCATGGAATGTTTTTGTAGTATGTGGGGTCCTTACCATATAAGGCTAACAGGGGCTGTTGAACGTATACTGAGGAGAACACGAATGATCACAGTTTGCTTGACCTGTGTGACAGTGTCACGGGGATGCTGATGAATCTGAACTGGTAGACAGTTGGAGCAAGCCGCAAACCAAACTATCCCGAGAGAGCGTACTTGCAAAGTTTCAAGAACCAGAATTAAATGATGAATTTATGAATATAATACAACCGAATACGTTTCGCTCCCTAAGGGATCGTTAAGGCAAGATTAGATTAATTACAACACGTGTAGAGGCATTTCAATAGTTACTGTGTTCACTTCACAGTGATATGCAGAGTATGACTGCACGAGTAGCATGTAGATAATAGTCTGTCCTGGGCAAAGCCTCTTCAGCTGTGCATAATTACTGCAACTTCATCTATTTGTACCCGATTACAAGCCTTGGCCTCCCTGTAAAATAATCACTCCACCCATCACCGCACTTCCCTCTGAAACCAAAGTGGCGAATCTTTAATGGATCAGGGTGAGTAGTATCAACTGATTCCTTCTCTTAATGAAGTTGTTCCTTAAATTCCTTTCCTCTCCAGTTCGGTTCACTACCCCCTCATTATTTCTTTAGTCATGTTATCTTCAACATTATTCTGTACTAACACACTCCAATAGCTTCAATTCTCTTTTTCTTTAGGTTATCTGTTGTCCAAGTTTCACTTTAGGACAACGCTACACTCCAAATACATATATGCGGGAAAGAATGTACAACATTTAAATTCATATTCGATGTTAACAAATTTCTCTTTCTCAGAAATGCTTCGTGTTAAATAAAATCACCTTCTATTGTGAATGGTAACAGTTGTTATTCTACATCCTGTCAATGAAGTCAGTCCTGAAATCACAAACAGTGATGTAGTACATGCACTAAACTGCAGAGGAATGGGAAAGCCAACGGACCCGATGGAGTTTACCCTGAAGTTATTAAAGTTGTAGCTGAAGAGGTGTCGATTGGCCTCAGTCTTCTAACATCATTGTTCATTGTTGTCTGTGCATCATGAAGGACGCCCTATGACTGGCTGAGATCAACGTTTATTACACCTGCGAAGAAGACAAACGCCTCACAATGCGACGACTATCGTACAATTAGCTTTAGGTCAAATTATTTCTGCGAGTCATATGCGCAAATGGATTTACAAGAACTGTGAATCCCAAATGGACGTGATCCAGTTTGGCTTCCGAAATAGTGTTACAACTCATGAAGCACTCTTATCCTTAAATGCACTATTGCGAAGGTGCAGATATATCAATGTCGATATTTACGCTTGTTTCATACACTACAGAAAGTATTTTGACTGCGTGAGACGTATGCAATTGGTGGAGATTTTGAGGTCAACTGGTATTGATCAAAAGTATTTACGCACCATCAGCGCGCTGTATTGGAATCAGACCGCGGATGTAAAAACTGACCAAGGAACATCAGAAGCGACAACAATTAGTAAAGACGTTCGTCAGGGCTGTATACAAACTCCTCTCTCATTTAACATTTACTCCGAAGAAATTTTCACAGAAGTATTGGTGGAAAAATCAACGGGATGACTATAAAAGGAAAGACAATCAGTAATATTAGGTACGCACGCGACACTGTTGTCATAACAAATGATCCACCTGCGTTCGAAGACACATTATAGACAAATTAGTCCAGCGCAGTGAAGGGTTTGGCCTGTTTGTCAACGCCTCGAAGACCAAAGTTGAAGCCTTCCGTAAGAGAAGAATCCAATAAAACTTGTCAATAAAAGGAAATAAGATTGAGCAAGTATCCTCACTGAAGTACCTGGCAACTGTGATGGACGAGCAGTGCGACTGCAAGAAAGAGACCAGCAGACAATTTATTTGCACGAAAAAACTTTCCCTAATATCGGCAACTGAGAATAAGAGTGATTCATTGCTACGTATTCTCCATTTTTTTTTATCGAAGCGAAAGATGCACCGACGACGAATATCTATAGAAAATAACTGATGCTTTTGAATTGCATCTGTATTGCCTACTCATACGCATAACGTGAGTGCTAAAAATATCAAACGAAAAAGTCCTTCGTCGAATTAAAAAAAATACCTATTGCTCATTATAAAACAGAGGAAAACTCAGTTTCTAGAACACGTTATAAGAGGCGAAAGTTACCGGTTTTTATTACAACTCACCAGTGAAGGAAAAATCAATGGGAAATATCTGTTGGAAGACGAAGGAATTCGTGATTGAAGGGCATTCGAGGATGGTACAGCTGCACGTCAGAAGATGCCTTCCATGGCGCAATGTCACTTCCAGATCTGGACCACCAATCTCTGTCACGAGAAGGCACCGTAAGAAGGAGAATTCCCTGTTACAAATAGAACGACCAATATCGAGTCAAATTTACAAATAACTTCGTAGTTTGAGCCTACTTATCAGGATAACGTTGCACCCCTTCTGACCCGGATGCATGAACTGATTCGGTTGCGGAGGGTGTAGCTTTGCTGAGGCAAGCTAGCCCACAACTGTCCTTGATATACTGGGTATTGGAACTGCGGTAGAGTTACCGTCCGAGCTGCTCTCACACTCGTTGTATCGGGGCAGATGTGGGAACGTTGCTCGCCATGAGAGTGCCTCACCATCACGCACATCGTTCCTAGAGACAGGTGCGGTATGTGCACAAAGCTTGTCCTGTTGAAAAGGAAACTACGATATTGTCACATGAAAGGTAACACAAGGATAGCCGTGATGTACCGTTGTGCCGTAAGAGTTCCCTCAGTCATTACCAGCCTTAACCAGAAGTCATAACCGATGTCTTCTCATACAGTAACGCCAGGAGTAACACAGCTATCCCTTTCCGAAACATGGGAAGGATTGGACCTCTCCCCAGGTCGCAACCATGCTCGCCGATGATGATCGTCAGGATTGTGCAGAAGTGCGATACATCGCTGAACATAATGCGACGGCATTCAGTAGCAGTCCAATATTCCTGTTCCCCGCACCACTCCAAACGCAGCGGCTTGTGCTGTGATGTTAACGGCAACCTACGCATGGGTTGGTGATTCCTTTGTCTGGCTGCTGCTAGTCTCCGACCAATAATGCAAGATAACACAGAATGTTGCAGGGAGTCCATCACTTGTGCCACGACGCCACGTTCAATCACTTCCCAGACATATTCGATTGGTTTCAGATATGGTTGAGTTGGAGGAGAGTTGGGGAGGGGGCAGACATCAATTGTAACTCGACAGTCTATTCCTCGAACCACTCTACTGGCCTTGTGACATGACACACTATTTTGTTGAAAAGTGCCGCTGATGACGGGAAACATGGTCGTCATGAAGGGGTGTACCTGGTCTGCAACCTGTGTACGATACTCCTTGGTTGTCATGGTGCCTTTCACGAGCTCCATTGGACCCATGGATGCCCATGTGAATCTTCCACAGAGCATAATGGAGCCCCCGCCAGCTTGTCTCCGTCCCACGGTACAGGTGTCAAGGAGCTATTACCCTGGAATACGAAGGATTCGCGCTCTAATATCGGCAGTATTGAGATTCATCAGACCATGCAAAGCCATTCCACTCTACCAACGTCCAGTGCCGATTGTCACATGCCCATTTCAGTCGTAGTTGCCGACGTCGTGACCTTAACATTGACACACGCCTAGGTCGTCAGCTGTGGAGGCCAATCATCAGGACTGTTCGATGCACTGTGTTCAGATTCACTTGTACTCTGCCTAGCATTAAATTTTCGTGTTAGTTCCACCCCAATTCGCTACCTGTCCTGTTTTACAAGTCTGACTAGCCTACGACATCCGACATTTGTAATGAGGGGTGGGCGCCCAACCCCACGACGTCTGGACGTGGTTTCACCTTGGTTTCGCCACGTGTTGAAGACACTGACCTCAGCGTTCCTCAAACACCGGACAAGTCGTGCAGTTTCCGAAATGCTCGAACCGAGCCTCCGAGTCATCACAATCTGCTGTCCATCAAACTCATGTCACATAGATCGCATGCCTTTCCCATTCTACACTCGGACAGGTCGCTGGCTGATAGTACATGCTCCGTATGTGTGTCTGACTAGCAGCTATTCCTCGCCAGGTGACGTTGCTGTAGCTTGAATGGTTTTATATCGATAGTAGGTCGACGTTCAAAATGTTCTGGCTGATTACTGTACACCCTACTAGGTCTTCTAACAACACTACACGCGAACAACGCTAAAGCACTCAGACGGCCGTTTTTTCTGTCTCAGAGAATTGTAGGTCTGTTCATTTCACATATGTCGAAGATCTGTGCATGTAAAAAATCACGTTGACAAACGACCATATCTTCTGGATGCTTCATATTTTCTTCCAAGCGGTGTAATTTGAGCAGTCACAACATATGGCTCGTGTAATTCGACACTGTGTGTAGGGCTTTTGTTTCACGGTTCGGAGGTATTGTGTGTGTTTGGATCCTTAGCGAATCAGCGAATAGCTAAATTCGTCAGCTACGTTGTTGTCAGACAAATATTATCAATCAGATCGTAGGCCTACGGATGAAGAAATTCTACTGCAAACGATTTTAAAAACAAAAACGCATGGTTTTTGAAACAGATGGGGTTGATTCGTACGAGAGTCGGTCTGTTTGAACCGGACAATGGCTGGTAAGAAATTTTTCTTCTGACTGTGGAACGAAAGCATAATGCCGTACAACACGTATGTAATGTAGAATACCTAAAATTGACTGAAGATTGTAATTTAACACATGCCTATATGATATCCACTTAAGATCATCCAGAAGAGCCACAGGTATACATAAAAAAACAATTCGAATAAAAGAAGAAATGTCATCCAACGTTATTGGACACGTTGATATACGTTGTGTGTTAGCATGTGTCAGCAATAAAAATTTATACCCTTTTCAGTGCTGTGTGGTCTTGTTGTAGCACTCTGCTGATAAAACCAAGATCATAGGTGCGTGATCTCTCCACCCGTACCCTCGCCGCCACACACTTACCTGAGACTTTCAAATGTGTCATTACTGCGCAAGTTTCCTGTAGATGAAGAATATGAAATTAAAAAAAATATTATTATTTGCGAGAAATGAATTTAGTGTGTTCGGTGAATGCATGAAGGATGTGAATTGGGTATTGACATGTGAATACAACCCGTGTGATGAGTATTCCCTGAATAAATGAAACAGTCATGTTCTAAATGTATGGCTATGTGGCCAAAATCATTCCTTTTTTTAATGTTGCGCATTGTGCTGTCCTCTGATTGACATTTTATTTCGTTAGTCATGGCCGTTACATAAAAAGTTTGTGCTTTTCAGCTGTGTTGAGATCTGTACAAAGCTATTATACACACTACATAACGTTAGATTTTAACGATTCGTCACCACTAAAATCATTAGCGACAGATCACAGTAGAAAGTTCACGGCGAAAATTATAGCTATACAAACAACAGGCCGGCCGCGGTGGTCTAGCGGTTCTAGGCGCTCAGTCCGGAACCGCGCGACTGCTACGGTCGCAGGTTCGAATCCTGCCTCGGGCATGGATGTGATGGACTCTTTAGGTTAGTTAGGTTTAAGTAGTTCTAAGTTCTAGGGGACTGATGACCACAGATGTTAAGTCCCATAGTGCTCAGAGCCACTTGAACCATTTTGAACAAACAACATGTTTTCATTAATAATATACACAAACTTACAGTAAAAATTAGTTGGCACTCTTGTTAACGTTTTTATGATTGTTAATTTTCCATTTACTTGTTAGTCGTGGATGTTCCGGCACTTGTATTTGCGTTATTTTCTTACAATGATGTTGCTGATTGATTTTTGTAAGTGTTACAAGTGCCTAGAGAAGGGAAGACTCTTCCGTTTCTGAACGGATAGTGCAAATAATTTTACCGGAAAATATGCACTCTGAGCAATAAGATTCAAACGTAAAAACGATAAAAAATTGAAGAATGTGGGTTATAGATGATAATCATTTCGAAATTGCTTGTGTAACTTTTGTAACAGTCTCAAGTTGCTAATAGACGTTTCAAACAATCAATGTGGATGGAAACGTAGCAATAGCCTTACACATGGATTAGATTACTAAGATTTCGAGAATGATGTGTGGTATATCGAATTATAAGCACCCGAGTACGTATCTGCAATGGTGACCAGCAGTGGTTTTGGAAAACAAAGAAAAACCTAAGTAATTGTATCTAAGTAGGAGTTTGATTGACACGGTTTCCGTATATGATTCTGGTTTTTAATACAATTTTTGTTGTTGAGAAAGTTATCCTTAAATTTTTACGTTCTCGAATGGCTTATCAGCACGAGAGACAAAGATGAGAGTCACATGGTAATCAAACCTCCCATCAGGGTAATGCCAACCAGCCAGCATTAGAGTGATTTTTAAACGTTTTCTCACAACTTTATTGGCAAATGCCAGCTAGCCTGGTTACCCATACTTGCTTTAGAAACATGGCATAATAACTGCTAAAATATGCAACCAAGGAGAATAGAATGTTATTTGATTGGCACAGAGATCTAGCACATGTTATTTCATCGCTCATTGGGTTAAAATTATTCTGGAGAAACAGGAATGGTATCCGGCAGTGGGAAAATATTAATTATTAGATAACGTAAATGTCAGTGAAATGAGAACAACTAGAGTAGAGAAAGGAAGGAAGAAAGAGAGTCAGAATAAAAGAGGATGTTACCGTTTTGTCGTGGTAAAATACCCTCATATTTAAAAATGGGAGAACAAACCTGTAAATGTTACGCCGTAGTTTACTTAGCTAAGGGCAGAATTTCTGTTTACAAAGTCATGTGAAAGAAAATACTGGAATTACGCAGTGTGTAATAAAGGTAATGTATCTGTAATAACCCACACAATGGGACTCAATAGGAATAATTTAATAAGTTTTGATACGTACGGCTATGTTTTCCTCCAGAATATCTTTCTTTAATGATGAAAGACTTTTGTATTATGAACGTCAATCCGTTAGCTTGGTTTATAATCTAAATCCGACGCAGCAGAAGTATCTCAGTTTAGTGATTTTGTGTTATTCTTTCCTTCACAATTAGCACACAGAAAGACGTATAACTGAGGATATTACGGACAAGTTCGTTTACAGTGTGGTTTGTAATAAGCAAATTCTGTGGTTGATCTCGAAAACAAAAGCAGTGCATTTGAACTCGTGAGTGAGAGTTCATCGGAACGCTGCTCATAAACGAGTTATCGAGTCCGTAAATATTGTACGGATTCACCAAATAGCCTGCTTCCCGTCTGTTTCGTTCCATCATATTCCAATAAGATTATACTGTGCCACTTAACAAAACAACGGAAACAGGACATGAGATGAAATAGGACGTAAGTGCATTTGCGAAGAGCCATAAATTCAGAGAGCACATGCTTTGACAGGCTTGTCTCCAAGAGAATAAACTACATTCTTCATGAAAATCGAGCCAGTCGCTCATATTTCAGTTATAACAGTGAAATATCTTTTACATATTACTCATAGAACATACTATGGTGTCTTGCAATTACGACAACACACTAAAGTCATTCATTTGACTTAAGAATGCTGAGAAAACGCTAACCATGAAATTACAGCCAGGCATGCATATTTTTTGGCTAGAGGGCTCTACATCTACATCTAAATCTACATGCATACTCTGCAATTCACATTTAAGTGCCTGGCAGAGGGCTCATCGAACCACCTTCACCATTCTCTATCGTTTCAGTCTCGTGTAGCGCGCGGAAAGAACGAACACCTATATCTTTCCGTGCAAGCTCTGATTTCCCTTATTTTATCATGGTGATTGTTTCTCTCTATGTAGGTCGGCGTCAACAAAATATTTTCGCATTCGAAGGAGGAAGTTACTGATTGGAATTTCGTGAGGAGATTCATCCGCAACGAAAAACGCCTTTGTTTTAATGATGTTCATCCCAAATCCTGTATCCTTTCAGTAACACTCTCTACCCTATTTCGCGATAATACAAAATGTGCTACCCTTCTTTGAACTTTTTTTATGTACTCCGTGCCGGTCATAGTGGCCGCGCGGTTCTAGGCACTACAGTATGGAACCGCGCGACCGCTACGGTCGCAGGTTCGAATCCTGCCGCGGACATGGATGTGTGTGATGTCTTACGTTAGTTAGGTTTAAGTAGTTCTAAGTTGTAGGGGACTGATGACCTCATATGTTAAGTGTTATAGTGCTCAGAGCCATTTGAACCATTTTGATGTACTCCGTCAATGCTATTTGGTAAGGATCCCACACCACGCAGCAGTATCCTAAAAGAGGAGGGACAAGCGTAGTGTATGCAAACTCTTTGGTACGTCTGTAACATTTTGTAAGCCTCTTGCCAATAAAACGTAGTCTTTGGTTTGCCTTCCCCACAACATTTTCTATGTTTTCCTTCCAATTTAAGTTCTTCGTAATTGTAATTCCTAGGTGTTTTGTTGAATTTACGGTCTTTAGATTTGACTTTTTAATGGCGTAACTGAAGTTCAACGGATTCCTTTTAGCACTCATGTGGATGACCTCACACTTTTCGTTATATAGGGTCAACTGCCAATTTTCACACCATACAGATATCTTTTCTAAATAGTTTTGTAGTTTGTTTTGATCTTCTGATGACTTCACTAATCGGTAAATGGCAGCGTCATCTACAAACAACCTAAGACGGCTGCTCATATTGTCTTCCAAGTCGTTTACTTAACTAAGGAACAGCAAGGGGCCTGTAACACTACCTTAGTGAACGCCAAAACTCACTTCCGTTTTACTCGATGACTTTCCGTCAAATACTACGAACTGTGACCTCTCTGAAAGGAAGTAACGAATCCAGTCACATAACTGAGACGATATTCCATAAGCACGCAATTTCACTACAAGCCGCTTGTGGTGTACAGTGTCAAAAGCCTTCCGGAAATCCAGAAATACGGAATCCATTTTTAATCCCTTGTCAACAGGACTCAACACTTTGTGCGAGTAAAGAGCTAGTTGTTTCTCATAAGAACAATGTTTTCTACGTCTGTGTTGACTATGTGTCAATAGACCGTTCTCTTCGAGATAATTCATAATGTTTGAACACAATATATGTTCCAAAACCCTTCTGCATATCGACGTTAATGATATGGGTCTGTAATTTAGTTCATTACTCCTACTACCTTTCCTGGATATTGGTGTGACCTGTGCAACTTTCCAGTCTTTGGGTACGGATCTTTCGTCGAGCGAAGGTTGTACATGATTGTTAATTATGGAGCTATTGCAATCAGCATAGTCTGAAAGGAGCCAAATTGATATACAGTCTGGACCAGAAGACTTGCTTTTATTAAGAGATTTAAGTTGCTTCACTACTCCGAGGATATCTACGTCTCTGTTACTCATATTGGCAGCTGTTCTTGATTAGAGTTCTGGAATATTTACTTCGTCTTCTTTGGTGAAGGAATTCCGGAAGCCTGTTTTTAGTAACTCTGCTTTCGTAGCACTGTCTTCGATAGTATCCCCATTGCTATCGCGCAAAGAACGCATTGTTTGTGTCTTTGCCGTTAACATACTTCACATACGACCAGAATCTCTTGGGATTTTCTGCTAGGTTTGGAGACAAAGTTTGTTGTGGCAAGCGTTATAAGCATCTCGCATTGAAGTGCGCCCTAGATTCCGAGCTTCTGTAAAAGATGGCCGATCTTGGAGATCTTGCGTCTGCTTAAACTTGGCATATTTTTGTCGTTTTTTCTGCAACAGTGTTTTGACCCGTTTTGCGTTCCATGGGGGATCATCTCCGTCGTTTGTTAATTTATCTGGCATAAATCTCTCAATTTCTGCCGATACTATTTCTTTGAATTCAAGCCACTTCTGGTCTACACGTATCTTGTTAATTTGGAAGGAGAGGAGATTGTCTCTCAGGAAGGCGTCAAGTGAATTTTTATCTGCTTTTATGAAAGTTTGGAAAGTCATTCATGTCTATTAATGTTAGTCGAGTAGTCAACTGCATGTGTGATATGCATTTTTTGCTGTTACAGGGTTTTGTTTTCGGGATAACCTTTCTACCCCGTTCTAAATAACTTGATGTGTAACATATTTCCACTCTTCCTGCAACAAAAGTAATTGGTGGGGTCACGTTCATGGGTAACTAGACCTTGAGGCAGCCTATGTTTACTGTATGGTTAACGTTTTCCACGAGCTTCTGGTCCTTTTAGGAGTTCTCTCTAAGGAATCCATCCAGCTGATGACGATGCAATGGTCACTTCAGCTTGGACAGCAACACTGTAACGCTCACTGAAACGGTCAAATGGCAGTCAGTTATCAAACTTTGGGTAGCTTCTGGAGTTTGTTAATTTTTCTCTCACCTGGGAATAATGGTTCGTGGCCCAAAGGGAAAACAAACGATCACATACTGTATAACAATGATGATCGAATTCCACTATTGACACAAATAATCACGGAACTACCGTTTACTAAGTAGCCACACTGGCACACATACAGAAATCTGATCACCACGTGATGTACCAGGACACACCAACTGATCATTAACGCCGCTGTTTGCACGATTTGAACCACCATCGCTCACTTCTTCTTGTGAGGAATGGCATCCTGGCATTGTCACGACCAAATAATAAAAATAATCTTATCATCTCTCGTCGACTATTTCTGTTACTGGCCCCTGCACCTAATCTGCGGCGGAAGTCACCCGCAGTAGGTAGTAGATGTACAGGATGTCTGGCAACTCATCCGCATAGTACGCAGTACACTGAGGTGACGAGAGTCATGGGATACCTCCTAATATGGTGTCCGACCTCCTTCGGCCCAGCGTAGTGCAGCAACTCGACGCGACATGGACTCAAGTCGTTGGAAGTCTCCTGCAGAAATACTGAGCAATGCTTCTCTACAGCAGTCATATTTGCAAACGTGTTGCCAGTGCAGTATTGGAAGTAGTCACAATCAAGCTACAGTTGGCCATTACAAAGCCTTGTAAGCCTTAAAAATATTATTAGGAAGCCTAAGAGTATGTGGTGCGCAAATAAGATAACTAATTCACAGGATAAAATTAAAACCATATGGTCAGTTTTGAAGAAAGTGTCTGTTCAGCAGCACAAGGTCGACGATATAGAGTCAAATCATAGTAAAAATATTTCTCTTACTGAAAAATCACATACACTACTGGCCATTAAAATTGCTACCCCACGAAGATGACGTGCTACAGACGCGAAATTTAACCGACAGGAAGAAGATGCTGTGATATGCAAATGATTAGCTTTTCAGAGTATTCAGACAAGATTGGCGCCGGTGGCGACACCTACAACGTGCTGACATGAGGAAAGTTTTCAACCGATTTCTCATACACAAACAGCAGTTGACTGGCGTTGCCTGGTGAAACGTTGTAGTGATGCCTCGTGTAAGGAGGAGCAATGCGTACCATCACGTTTCCGACTTTGATAAACGTCGGATTGTAACCTATCGCGATTGCGGTTTATTGTATTGCGACATTGCTGCTCGCGTTGGTCGAGATCCAATGGTTTTTAGCAGAATATGGAATCGGTGGGTTCAGGAGGGTAATACGAAACGCCGTGCTGGATCCCAACAGCCTCGTATCACTATCAGTCAAGATGACAGGCTTATTATCCGCAAGGCCAACATATGGGGACGTTTGCAAGACAACAACCATCTGCACGAACAGTTCGACGACGTTTGCAGCAGCATGGACTACCATATCAGCTCGGAGACCATGGCTGTGGTTACCCTTGACGCTGCATCTCAGACAGGAGCGCCTGCGATGGTGTACTCAACGACGAACCTGGGTGCACGAATGGCAAAACGTAATTTTTTTGGATGAATCCAGGTTCTGTTTACAGCATCATGATGGTCGCATCCGTGTTTAGCGTCATTGCGGTGAACGCACATTGGAAGCGTGTATTCGTCATCGCCATACTGGCGTATCACCCGGCGTGATGGTATGGGGTGCCACTGGTTACACGTCTCGGTCACCTCTTGTTCGCATTGACGGCACTTTGAACAGTGGACGTTACATTTCAGATGTGTTACGACCCGCGGTTCTACCCTTCATTCGATCCCTCCGAAACCCAACATTTCAGCAGGATAATGCACGACCGCATGTCGCAGGTCCTCTACGGGCCTTTCTGGATACAGAAAATGTTCGACTTCTGCCCTGGCCAGCACATTCTCCAGATCTCTCACCCATTGAAAACGTCTGGTCAATGGTGGTCGAGCAACTGGCTCGTCATAGTACGCCAGTCACTACTCTTGATGATCTGTGGTATCGTGTTGAAGCTGGATGGGCAGCTGTACTTGTACACGCCACCCAAGTTCTGTTTGACCCAATGCCCAGGCGTATCAAGGTCGTTATTACGGCCAGAAGTGGTTGTTCTGGGTACTGATTTCTCAGGATCTATGCACCCAAATTGCGTGAAAATGTAATCACATATCAGTTCTAGTATGATATATTTGTCCAATGAATATCCATTTATTATCTGCTTTTCTTCTTGGTGTAGCAATTTTAATGGCCAGTACTCTATATGTATAGTATTTAACAATCATTTTCTGAGCATTTCTGGTAAATTAAATAAAAATTTAGTTTCTACAGGGAATCATATACCTCTCTTGGAAGTCGGCAGCTCGTGGTCTCGCGGTCGCGTTCTCGCTTCCCGAGCAATGGGTCTCGGGTTCGATTCACGGTGGGGTCAGGGATTTTCACCTGGCTCGAGAGTGTTTGTGTTGTCCTCATCATTTCATCAACATTCATGAAATTGGCGAGACTGGGATGACCAAAAGTTGGGAATTTGTACGGGCGCTGATAACCGCCCCACAAACCAAACGTCATCATCATCATCCTCATAACTCTCTTGGAAAATGCCTTTCCGATACTGATGTTTGAAATACTCCTCCGTGATACTGACAAGGGGGAGACTGAGTCAATAATTAAATCACTGAAGACTAAGGACTCTCGCCGGCCGCGGTGGTCTAGCGGTTCTAGGCGCTCAGTCCGGAACCGCGCGACTGCTACGGTCGCAGGTTCGAATCCTGCCTCGGGCATGGATGTGTGTGACGTCCTTAGGTTAGTTAGGTTTAAGTAGTTCTAAGTTCTAGGGGACTGATGACCACAGATGTTAAGTCCCATAGTGCTCAGAGCCATTTGAACTAAGGACTCTCATGGATATGATGGAGTGCCTAGCAGAGTATTAAACTACTGTGCTACACATGTTAGCCCTGTACTTAACCATATTTTTAATTTTTCCTTTAGAAATGGTGAGTTTCCTGAACAATTAAGGTACTCATTAGTAAAGCCGCTTCATAAAAAGGGAGAAATGGATAATGTAAGCAGTTTTAGACCTATTTATATGGCATCAGTGGTTGCTAAAGTTATTGAAAAGGCTGTGAATGTAAGTATAACTGATCATTTTATATCACATAATTTGCTATCAAATGTGCAGTTCGGCTTTAGAACTCGTTTAACAACTGAATGTCCTATATTCTCTTGTCTCTGTGAGGTACTGAATGGACTCACAGTGTAGGGAGTGGCTTTGGTGTGTGTGTGTGGTGGTGGGGGGGGGGGGGGGGGGGGGGGAAGTCCCAGGGATCAGTGTTGGGGTCATTCCTGTTCCTTATTTATATAAATGACATGCCATCTAGTATTACAGGTAACTCTAAAATATTTCTATTTGCTGATGACACTAGCTTGGTAGTAAAGGATGTTGTGTGTAACATTATCTCGGTTTCAAATAGTGAATAGTGTAGTTCACGACATAAGTTCACGTCATGTAGAAATTAAACTAATGCTAAATCACAGTAAGACTCAGTTTTTACAATTTATAACACACAATTCGACAAAACCCGACGTTTAATTTCACAGAATGCGCATATGATTAGTGAAACCGAACAGTTCAAATTTCTAGGTGTTCAGATGGATAGTCAACTGTCATGGAAAGCCCACGTTCAGAATCTTGTTCAAAGATTTAATGCGGTATTTGAAGTGAGTGATCGTTCGACACGAAAATTAGTCTACTTTGCTTATTTTCATTCGCTTATGTTGTATGGTATTATTTTTTGATGTAACTCTTCCCACACTGAAACTATATTTGTGACTCAGAAACGAGCAGTTAAGGTAATAAGTGATCTAAGTTAACGAACGTCCTGTCCACCCCTGTTCACTAGTCTGGGTATTTTGACATTGGCCTCTCAAAATATATATTCTTTACTGTCGTTTTGGGTGTTGTGTGATGTCCTTAGGTTAGGTTTAAGTAGTTCTAAGTTCTAGGGGACTGATGACCATAGATGTTAAGTCCCATAGTGCACAAAAAAAACTGTCGTTTCTTGTTAACAATATCAGCTTACTCCCAAGAATAAGCAGCTTTCACTCAGTTAATACTCGGCAGAAATCCAACTTACATTTGGATCGAACTTCCTTAATTTTTATGCAGAAAGGTGTGCAGTATATTGGTGCTCCATTTCCAATAAGCTACCACAAGAATTCATAAATCTTAGCAATAATCCACACGCTTTCAAATCGAAACTGGATAGTTTCCTCATGGGTCACTACTCCTATTCTGTTGAGGGGTTCCTTCATAATTTAAAGTGATTCTTACGGTATATTGTTGACTGCGTTTACTGAAACTTATGGCGTGACTTTTTCCGGGTTCATAAACCAATTCATTTTTATCTTTTATTACTTTTACCTTGTAATTTTATGTACTGGCACGTTCCGTGACCTTCGAGATTTGCTCCTCAATTTGGTCCTACGGAGCTTGAAGTGTAAATAAATAAATAAATCTGGTCTCTCTATTACGTCCCATCGATATTCGATGGGATTTACGTCGGGCGATCTGGTGTCCAAATCATTCGTTAGAGGCTGGCGCCGGTGGCCGATCGGTTCTAGGCGCTTCAGTCCGGAACCGCGCGACCGCTACGGTCGCAGGTTCGAGCACTATGGGACTTAACACCTGAGGTCATCAGTCCCCAAACATCTCACACATCCATGCCCGAGGCAGGATTCGAGCCTGCGACCGTAGCGGTCGCGCGGTTCCAGACTGAAGCGCCTAGAACCGCTCGTCCACACCGGCCGGCTAATTTCAACGTCTACAGACATCGATGACCAGGTTCAATACTTCCTAATGTTTACACGACAACGGAACATCACATCAAAGAAATGGCCTAAATTGTGGAGCGCTACCAGCGTTTCGCGCTCTAACTGACTCAATCCTACTTATTGACTCACTGTAGTAGAAGCCATATATGTGATAATGAAGCATTACCTTTCAATCGTGCAGGATACTTCGAATTTAAGTTGTAGAGATTATAGATTAGGATGCAACAACCTCCATAGAAAGCTACATGCCCTTTTTTTAATAATTATTGATAAAAATCACTAAAACAATGTATTAAAAATCATCAGTTAACTCTTTCCTAATCAGTTCCTTCAATGACTGTTATTCGATTTATAAGAATGTTTCCAAATATTTTAATGTACAGGGTGATTATAATTAAAGTTAAACTTTCAAACCACTTTAGAAATAACACCACTGGTCAGAATGACGTCTAATTGCAACGGAATGTTATCGGAGAAGACGGAAAACGTATGGCAAAATAAAAATGGATAGTTACAAAATGTAGCAATAGATGGCGCTGTAAGCTGGTTCAAATGGTTCAAATGGCTCTGGGCACTATGGGACTTAACATCTGTGGTCATCAGTCCCCTAGAACTTAGAACTACTTAAACCTAACTAACCTAAGGACATCACACACATCCATGCCCGAGGCACGATTCGAACCTGCGACCGTAGCAGTCGCGCGGTTCCGGACTGAGCGCCTAGAACCGCTAGACCTTCGCGGCCGGCCGCTGTAAGCATCATAATTTAATACTGGTCAACTACAAATGACAAATAAATCATACAACAATGTCTAAGGTGTACGTTTGAAGTTAAACAAACTGTAGTACTCACATCGGATGGGAAAAATCTGTTTTTAATTATCCTGAGGACAAATACCGCATAAAAAGCATCAGTCACATCGGTTTTTAATCGTCCTGAGACCAAAAACCGCATAAAAAGCATCATCGGATGGGAAAAATCGGTCTTTAATTATCCAGAGGACAAATACCGCATAAAAGGTATCACTCACATCGGTTTTTAGTTGTTCTGAGGCCAAAAACTGCATAAAAAGCATCAATCACATCGGCTTTTAAATGTATTGAGGCCAAAAACCACTCACATTGGTTTTTAATAGTCCTGAGGCCACAAACCACATAAAAAGCATCAATAAAAATTAAATCGGATTATAAATTTTCGTGTGACCAGCGCAAAGCATGTTCAATATGCTGCCCACCGTTTTCTGCAACTAGCTGAAGTCGTGAAACAGCATGTTCCACAACTGATCGAAGTGTTCCCGGGGTCACGTTCAGAACGTTCTGCGCAATGTGTGCCTGCAATGCAGCTAAGTTTGCAATCGGGACACTGAACACAACATCTTTCAGACAGCCCCACAGCCAGAAGCACACGGATTAAGATCAGGTTCAAATGGCTCTGAGCACTATGGGACTGAACTTCTGAGGTCATCAGTCCCCTAGAACTCAGAATTACTTAAACCTAACTAACCTAAGGACATCACATACATCCATGCCCGAGGCAGGATTCGAACCTGCGACCGTAGCGGTCTTGCGGTTCCAGACTGTAGCACCTAGAACCGCACGGCCACACCGGCCGGCTAAGATCAGGTGATCGGGACGGCCAGGCTGTAGGGAAATGGCGTCTGATAATTCTAGCATTCACGGAAATGGTGCTTCAGCAGCTGCTTAACTGCATTTGCAATGTGCGGAGGTGAGCCATCTTGCATAAAAATGATCCCATCCACACATCCACTCTCTTTGAGAGCTGGGATGACGTGGTTGCGCAAAAGACACTCATAGCGCTTACCAGTGACGGTACAAGTAACAGGACCGGAAGCAATCGTCTCTCCGAAAAAAATATGGCCCTATGATAGACGGTGCCGTAAACTCGCACCACATAGTGACTTTTCAGGATGAAGTGTTACTGGTTGATTTGTGTGTGGATTTTCCGTTGCCCATATTCGACAACTCTGTGTATTGACATATCCTGTCAGATGGAAGTGGGTTTCGGCCGGCCTTTGTGGCCGAGCGGTTCTAGGCGCTACAGTCTGGAACCGCGCGACCACTACGGTCGCAGGTTCGAATCCTGCCTCGGGCATGGATGTGTGTGATGTCCTTAGGTTAGTTAGGTTTAAGTAGTTCTAAGTTCCAGGGGACTGATGACCTCAGAAGTTAAGTCCCATAGTGCTCAGAGCCATTTGAACCATTTTTTGGAAGTGTGCTTCGTCTGTCCACAAAATCTTCCACGACCAATCATTGTCCACTTCCATGCGAGAAAGAAATTCTAAAGCAAAGGTCTGTCTGGCTGGTACGTCAACAGAAAGCAACACGTACACATGGGTAATTTTGAATGGATAACAAAGAAGGATGTTTCGTAGGATTTTACGCACCGTACTCACGGGTATGTTCAATGTTCCGGCAATTCTCCGTACACTACACGTTTGCACACCACCACTCGTCTCCTCCTGCACTGCTGTCACCACTGCTTCCACTGACGTCGAATAAATTCGTTTCCTCCCTCTACCACGTTGCACACTAAAAGAATCCGTCTTTTCGAATTCCGATTCATTTTCTCCGGACCCACGGCAGTCATCGGACTAACGCCATTTTTCAAACCCTTCAGTGTCGTGCGCATGACAGGTGTTTTCATTTACGTATTGCCGGTCGTGGTGGCCTTGCGGTTCTAGGCGCTACAGTCTGGAACCGAGCGACCGCTACGGTCGCAGGTTGGAATCCTGCCTCGGGCATGGATGTGTGTGATGTCCTTAGGTTAGTTAGGTTTAATTAGTTCTAAGTCCTAGGCGACTGATGACCTGAGACGTTAAGTCGCATTGTGCTCAGAACCATTTGAACCATTTACGTATTCTGACACATACAGCGCCATCTATTGATAAATTTTCACACTGTGGTTTTTTTTCTTATACAATATTTTTTCCCCCTTCTCCGATAAAATTCCGTTACAAAATGGTTCAAATGGCTCTGAGGACTATGGGACTTAACATATGAGGTCATCAGTCCCCTAGAAATTAGAACTACTTAAACATAACTAACCTAAGGACATAACACACATCCATGCCCGAGGCATGATTCGAACCTGCAACCATAGCGGTCGCGTGGTTCCAGACTGAAGCGCCTAGAACCGCTCGGCCACAGCGGCCCTCATTCCGTTACAATTTGACGTTATTGTGACCAGTGATGTTATTTCTACAGCGTTTTGAAAGTTCAACTTTAATTATAATCGCGCTGTAGCTCTAGAATATTGACACAACCAATTTCGAATAATATCTTCTCTCCAGAGTCTTACCTCCATAGCCTGAAAAAACTGACGTGTTGTATTTCATTCGTGACAGTGCTGTAGAGGAAACAGTGTGTGGCTGTGATTTCCGCCGACCAATTTTTATGCGGTTATGTGCACTAAAACAAATATGTTCCTGACTGACTAACTTACCTGTAGCGTTCTTCTCTGTTATTAATTACTACATTTCTTCTTGGTGAGATAATATTAGCGTTGACTGACCACTATGTTACCTCACACAACATGACGGCAATCAAATAGCTGCCGCAGCATTGAACATTGACTGTAATTAATATTCTGAAATGACATTTGTTGGATCTCATGTACCAATAATGTCGCCAAATGCAGTGCCCGATTTTACTGCTACTGGAACTTAGCCGTCCTAATCCGATAACCTGAAATTCGATGGTTTGTGATTCAGTAGACCGTGACTGAGTTCGTGTTTGCGCATTTGGACAGCTAACTAGAGGTCAAATAAGTTACAGGTGCGAGAGTGAATGAAAATTCGCAGTCATATTCATTCTGTACTGTTAAGCAGTTGAAGTATCTCGTTACATGTGGTCACACCACGATGATGCTACATCCACCATTCCTTTAAGGGGAGGGACTGGTGAAATTTCAACCCGATCGTAAAAAAAAATCACAGATGGCTAAAAATTTGTTTCATAACAAATCTCGACGTGCTGAATTAAGTGGATAAATCCAATTGAAAAACTCGTTGTTTTTTAGACCCATACGTGGAGTTGCTGGTTATCACGGAATGTATGTTTAAAATTGTCGGAGGAATAACAACTTTTCGTTGTGGCCATTTTGATTTTTTTAAACAAGTTTAAGTGTAGTTAGCTTTCTATTACTAGATTGATATGGAGAGTGCAGAAATGTAATTGAAACATTAATTTTCTGTGAACATATCTGTATATGTACACAATCCGTACGTGAATCCGTAATCGTGTATGTATATGTCCCTAATCTATATTTACATCCGAAATCAACGTAAATAAAAAAGTGCAACTATAATTTACACTTGCTTTGCAAATTCCAGACATGCGGATTTACGTTCGTGGCGAACTCAGTTGTGAATTGAAATGTAAATATTTATAGAGTTTTATGGTCGTTAATGGAAGGCGGTGGGGTGTAAGGCTCTTAGGGCGAGCAGGTGATCAACATTCGAACACAGTACAGTTACTTTACATAACTTTATTGACACCACTGTAGCGGTCAACCCCCTTGCAGTCTACCAACACTAACACGACGCGGAAGCCCGGTGAGTGATGACAGCACGACGTCTAGCGGCCAGAAAAGGTCCAATTTTATTCCGCGTGGCCAGCTATAGCCGTGGCTAACGACGCGCCTGTGCGAAAGCAGCGGAGACGATAACGTGCTTTCCGCGTTGCTTTTCATTCTCTTTCAAGTTCTTTGATGTGATGAAATACCAATAACTAATATTATCAAACATGTTTCGACGTAAGACACACTCGGTAAATTGTAGTGAGATAATGAAGAAGAGATGGGAAAACATGAAAAGCGAATAAAACTAAAGTGTCAATGAAAATATATCGTACGAGGAAAACGTGAGTACACAAATGAAATTTGACAGTATTGCGAGGAATAACGTTGAGAAAAACAATGTTGCTAGTACTAGTGATGAAAAAAACGATTAAGGAAAGACAGATGAATATGAGGATATTCTACTTGATTTTTCACTGTTATCAGCCTTGAGTGTGGAGTCCCAACGAGGCTCACAATTTGCAGCATTGTCCCCAGAACTGTTCGTGGCCGTTTGGTTCTGAGTCGTGTGGAAGGACTGAACCAGAGACTTCGAAGTTTCTGTGAGAAGCTAGGGTGCGACATCCTGCACTTCCGCCATAGTGCTGACAACTGTAGGGTCCCCCTAAATAGGTCAATGTGCTCAATCTGCACTACACATCAGAGTCTGCTAGTCAGGTAACTGACTGTACATTGGAAAGTTGAAGAGTATATCGAAAGGATAGGCAAATGGGAAATGGTGGAGGTGGTGTATTTGTTGCAGTAGGCAAGATACTCAAAATCACCAAGATAGAAACTGAAGCTGAATATGAGATTGTATGGGCAAGACTCAGTATCAGGGGTGGTTATAAAATGGTAATTGGATCCTTCTGTAGCCCACCAGACGTATCTCCTGATGTGATCGAAAACTTCAGAGAAAACCTCGGTTCACTTCTACGTAAGTTCCACAATCATACTGTAATCATCAGTGGAGGCTTTAATCATCCAACAATTAATTGGGGAAATTACAGTTTTCTCGGTGGTGGGCGTGATAAGACATACTGTGAAACTTTGCTAAATGTCTTCTCTGAAAACTACCTGGAACAGATAGTTAGGAACACCACTCTTGATGTAAATATATTGGATCTAATGGCAACAAATAGATCTGGCCCCTTTGAGGATGTTCACATCGAAACTGGGATCTGTGGCCATGGCGCGGCTGTCGGAGCAATGATTACCAAAGTACAAATAACAACTAAAACAAGCATAAAGGTATATATGTTCAACATAAAAGATAAAAATTTAGTAGTGTCATATCTGAATGAGGAACTTGAAACCATCAGCACAAGTCAGGAGCATGTAGAGGAACTCTGGCTCAAGTTTAAAATAATAATTGACCTCGCAATGGATAGATATGTACCCAATAGAACAGTTCATAATGGGGGGAACCTCTATGGTAAAGAAACTTCTAAATAAGCAGACATTACTGCATAATAGGTCTAAAACAAAGCGTAGGGCTATAGATACAGGGATGCTGAATGAAATGCTTTTGGCTGTCAAGAGACAAATGCGTGATACCTTCAATGACTACCGTAGCATAATATTGTCAAATGATATTTCACAAAATCGAAAGAAATTCAGGTCGTATGTAAAAGCTGTTAGTGGCAGCAAAGTTAGTGTCCAGTCCCTAGCGAATGAGACAAGAATTGAAACTGAGGGTACCAAAGCAAAAGCTGAAATGCTTGACTCCATTTTCAAATGTTTCTTTACAAAGAAAAACCCAGGGCAATTGCCCCAATTTAATCTTCGTACCACAGAAAAGATGAATGAAATAAGTTATAGTGGTGTTAAGAGACAGCTGGGATCGTTAAAATTGAACAAAGCTCCAGTCCTCGATGGAATCCCCGTCAGATTCTATACTGAATTTGCGGCTGAGTTAGTCCCTCTTCTAACTATAACCTGTCGCTGGCCGGCCGTTGTGGCCGAGCGGTTCTAGGCGCTACACTCTGGAACCTCGCGACCACTACCGTCGCAGTTTCGAATCCTGCCTCGGGCATGGATGTGTGTGATGTCCTTAGGTTAGTTAGGTTTAAGTAGCTGTAAGTTCTAGGGGACTGATGACCTCAGATGTCAAGTCCCGTAGTGCTCAGAGCCATTAGAACCTGTCGCAGATCCCTCGAACAAATACTGCTCCCAGTTCTTGGAAATAGTCACAGGTCAAACCCATCTACAAGAAGGATAGTAGAAGTGATCCACAAAACTACCATCCAATATCCTTGACATCGATTTGTTGTAGAATCTTAAACCATGTTTTGAGGTCAAACATAATGAGGTATCTTGAACAGAATGACCTCCTCACTGTCAACCAGCAAGGATTATTAAAACTTCGATCATGTGAAACCCATCTAGCACTTTTCTCACGTGACATACTGGTACTGAAAGCTTTGGATAAAGGCATCCAGGGAGATGCAGTGCATTTGACTGGGTACCGCACCTACGCTTATTGTCAAAAGTACAATCGTGTGGGGTATCAAGTGAAATTTGTGACTGTATTGACGACTTTTTGGTAGGGACGACACAGCATGTTATCTTTGATGGAGAGCCATCGTCAGATGAAGGAATAACTTCGGGTGTGCCCCAAGGAAGTGTGTTGGGGACCTTGCTGTTCATATTGTATATTAATGACCTTGCAGACAATATTAATAGTAAAATCAGGCTTTTTGCGGGTGATGCGTTTATCTGCAATGAAGTACTATCTAAGAGAAACTGCATAAACATTCAGTCAGATCGTGACAAGATTTCAACGTGGTTCAGAGATTGGCAATGTGCTCTAAATGTTCAGAAATGTAAAATTGCTCACTTCACAAAACTAAAAACTGTAGTATCGTATGGCCATAATATCAATGAGTCCCTGTTAGAATCGGCCAACTCATGCAAATACCTAGGTGTAACACTTCGTAGGGATATGAAATGGAATGATCACATAGGTACACTCGTGAGTAAAACAGGCGGTAGACTTCCGTTTATTGGTGGAATACCGTGGAGGTGCAATCAGACTACAAAAGAGTTTGCTTACAAATCACTCGTGCGACCGAGCCTAGAATACTGTTGAAGTGTGTTGCACCCGTACCAGATAAGACTAACGGGGGATATTGACGTATTCAGAAAAAGGCAGCATGAATGGGCACAGGTTTGTTCAA
The DNA here is from genome assembly GCF_021461395.2 of Schistocerca americana. Taxonomy (NCBI): domain Eukaryota; kingdom Metazoa; phylum Arthropoda; class Insecta; order Orthoptera; family Acrididae; genus Schistocerca; species Schistocerca americana. The sequence goes on from NC_060130.1 coordinate 696,311,542, forward strand.
TACGAGGGAAGGTGTCACAGAGATACTGAAGGAACTGTACTGGTAGACTCTTGAAGACAGACGTGAATTATCTCAAGGAAGTCTATTAACGAAGTTTCAGGAACCGGATTTAAATGATTGAGGGATGTACTACAACCCTTCCCGCGCTTCATACGTGAATGGAACAGGAAGAACCCCGAATAATTGGTACAATGGGACGTACTCTCTGCCATGCACCTCGCAGTGGTTTTAGATGTAGATGTTACAAGCAGGTATTTTATGTTAGTATGTCTACACAAAATCTCTTGTACGTACAAACACCTGTACACAGCCATTTTAGTTTCAATATTAATACAGCAAAATTCTGAAAGGATACATTTACAACACATACTTTTTGCAGATTCTATGCAGGTATTACACAAATTGTGAAACGAGCGGAGAAGTTACGTTGGGTGGCAAGGGTCATGGACAGCTGAAGGAGACTACGATAAAAGAACTAGCAGATTATTGCAAAAAAGCAATATATAGAAATAAAGGAAACGTGAAAGCACGTATAAACACTCTTTTCCATATGAATGACATTTTACAGCTACAATAGTGTAAACTAATTAATTTTTTATAGAATATGAAAGATGTAATATATGCATCAACGAAGCATTGCGTTGCTACTAACAAAAATCCGCAGCATCCTTACTGCCCGAATGGAGCGTCATCATGGTTTTTTTATCAGTCAGCACTGGGAAAAGAAACAGAGCGTGGATCTCATGCTTCTAATACAAAAAATCATTAATTTTTTGGATAAAATACTGCCTCTTTATACTCGCCTGACTGATGAATAACTACAAACGTGATGTGCTTGGTGTCTAACACAAAAGGCTAATGAGAGTTTGCACAGCATTGTATGGAATAGGTGTCCCAAAGAGACGTACGTTTCTGCAATGAGAGTAATAGTAGCGGCTTCTATCAGGATTTGTGAGTGTAATGTTGGCTCTCACGTAGTTATCTCAGGAATAATGACGAAATTAGGACTCGAATATGCGTATCGAATAGCACAATCATCAGCAAAAAAAGACAAAGTAGCGATTGCAGCAGGTTGAAGTGGTAATTCTAAAAAATACAAATAAGTTCGCCGAAAAATTGGTTTTGCCAAACATCAAAGAGAAGAAGCTGTATTCGAACATGATGATGTAACCTAAGATGCCGTGATCTTTTGATGTAACTGTGTATAATTCACACATATACTGTGCGCGTTTGATGTAACACGTGAAGTGAAAATGAAGATTACAATTTTCAAACGTATCAAGTCGTCTTTTTTTTTCATGCTGGGACAAACATTGTATAATTTCGTAACTGTTCTATTTTACGTTAAGCTATTTTCACGTATTATACACTCAAGCGCCAAAGAAACTGATATAGGCATGCGCATTCAAATACAGAGATATATAAACAGGCAGAATACGACGCTGCGGTCGGCTACGCCTATGTAAGACAAAAAGTGTCTAGCGCAGTTGTTAGATCGCTTACTCCTGCTACAATGGCAGGTTGTCAAGATTTAAGGCGGTTTGAACGTGGTGTTATAGTCGGCGCACGAGCGATGCGCCACAGCATCTCCGAGTTAACAATGAAGTGGAGATTTTCCCGTACCACCATTTCACAAGTGTACCGTGAGTATCAGGAATTTGGCAACACGTCAAATCCCCTACATGGTTGTGGCCAGAAAAAGATTCTGCTAGAACGTGACAGACGGCGACTGACAACAAACGTCCAACGTGACAGAAGTGCAACCCTTCCACAAATTGCAGCAGATTTCAATGCTGGGCCATCAACACGCCTCACATGGGCCGTCAACACCGACATTGGACTGTTGATGACTGGAAACATGTCGCCTGGTCGGACGAGTCTCGGTTCAAATTGTATCGAGCGGATGGACGTGTACGGGTATGGAGACAACCTCATGAACCCATGAGCCCTCCATGTCAGGAGGGGACTGTTCAAGCTGGTAGAGGCTTTGTAATGGTGTGGGGCGTGTGCAGTTGGAGTAAAACGAGAAAACGAGACCCGTGATACGTCTAGATACGACTCTGACAGGTGACAAGTACGTAAGCATCCTGTCTGATCACCTGCATACATTCATGTCCATTGTGCATTCCGACGGACTTGAGTAATTCCAGCAGGATAATGCAACACCCCACACGTCCAAAATTCCTACAGAGTGGCTCCAGGAACAGTCTTCTGAGTTTAAACACTTTCGTTGGCCACCAAACTCCTCAGACATCAAGATTATTGACCATATATCTGGGTTGCTTTGCAACGTGCTGTTCACAAGAGATCCCCCACGCACTCTTGCGGATTTATGGACGGCTCTGCAGGATTCATGGTGCCAATTCCCTCCAGCACTACTTCGACATTAGTCGAGTCCATGCCACAGCCCTGCTGTGGTACTTCTGCGTGCTCGCCGGAGCCCTGCACGATATTAGGTAGATGGACCAGTTTCTTTGGCTTTTCAGTGTAAAATCAGAACTTTTGTAAACTATCTACACTTTTCGTACGTATATAGTGTTAAAAAGACAATACTACAATTTCTTTGAAAAAGAAATCAAAACGGCTGAAAAGAAAAAATGTTACTTCTCCGCTAATTTTAAACATTTTTGCCTCAAACTTTATTTGTGACTACATACTGTGATAACCGTGAGATTGAAAAAACAACGATATTTTTTCAAAATTCAAAACTCTTAAAGAATGAAAAAAAATTTTTGTTTAGCAAATTGGATTTGTCCATTTCATTCAGGGTGCCAAAATACGTTATGAAACAAATTTCCAGCCCCTAGGATTTTTTTACGATAGGGATGATAGTGGTGCGTCATTAGTAAGGACAGCGACAACCTTCGTGGCTCTTATCGTGGAACAAACAGAATAAATTTCGTGCATATGGCAATATTTAGCATTAGGTTCGTTCGCGTTGTGAAGTTTCCATACTTCCCCCAAAGCCAACTGAAGAGAGAGAGAGAATTCATCACTTTCATAATAAATGTTAATTAATTGGTTTCAGAACACTTCACAACCTTACCAACTCCGTCTGATTAGCCATTTATGCTGCTTTATACAGTTTTTCCCCATCTAGTGAATGTTGAGAATTCTAAGAAGAAAAGTTTCATTGTTTTTCAGTAAAGAGGTAAGCCACACAGGAGAACATATGCTGTCTCTGATAAAAGGTAACTGTGACTTTTAGATATTATTATTGAGCTGGAGCAATGATTTCAGCCTAGATAGAGTGGATAGCAATAGGTGAAAATCGTCCTTCTTCCAGCACGTAGCTTGATAGTTTTTCGACGAACGGACAAGCAGCTGCGGCCACAGGCTGACTCGCGTCTCCCACATCCAGAGTTCCCCATCTGCATCTACATACATACACTTCAGGCCATTTAAACTGCAACGCCTCGAGAACAACACGCAACAAACGTCAAACTGGAAGGAAATGTAGAACATATATGCAAATGATTGCCATTTAAGAACAACTGCACAAAATAGTTAAGAGTAACATCAACACGGTTGTTTGTGAGAAGATCGTGTTATGCCTCGTGTAAGAAGGACAAACGTCTATCAGCACGACAGGAATTCGAGAGCGGCAGAATCGTGGCCCTAACCAGGCTGTGGGTATGTCATACCCTGATATTATTGCTCACGTTGGTAGGCATCCCACGACCACCGTACAAACATGCAACTGATGAGTTCTTAAGGGCAATATTTTACATCTGCACCTACATCCATACTCTGTAAACCTCAGTACGGCGCGTGGTGGAGGGAACCCAGTAGCAGTACTGTCATTTCCTTTGCTGTTCCATTCGTAAACGGAGCGAGGGGAAAACGACTGTCTATATGCCTCCGTATGAGCCCTAATTTCTCTTATCCTCGTGGTCCTTAAGCGGAATGTATGTTGGCAGTAGTAGAATCGTTCTGCAGTCAGCTTCAAATGCCGCTTTGCTGAACTTTGTAAATAGTGCGCATCGAAAAGAACGTCGGCCTATCCTCCAGTTCCCATTTGAGGTCCCGAAGCATATCTACAATATTTGCATGTTTTTCGAAAATACTGGTAACAAATCTAGCAGCCCGCCTCAGAATTCATTCGATGTCTTCCTTTAATCCGAGCCGGTGTATATCCAAGGCACTCAAGCTGTACTCAAGAAATATCGCACTTGAGTACCATCTGCGGCCTCCTTTACAGATGAATCATAATTTCCTAAAATTCTCCCAATAAACCGAAGTCGACTATTTGCCTTTCCTACCACAGTCCTCAGATGCTTCTTCCATGTCATATCGCTCTGCAACATTATACCCAGGGCGTGACTGTGACGCAGGACGCTACTAATGCTGTATCCTCATTAACTTACATTTTTCAACATTTAGAGCTAGCTGCCATTCATCACATGAATTATAAATTTTATATTTTCCTACTGTTCAAAAATTTGTTCAAATTTGTGTGAAATCTTATGGGACTTAACTGCTAAGTTCATCAGTCCCTAAGCTTACACACTACTTAACCTAAATTATCCTAAGGACAAACACACACATCCATGCCCGAGGGGGGACTCGAACCTCCGTCGGGACCAGCCGCACTTTTCCTACTATCACTCAACTTCGACACCTGCCCGTACACCACAGCACCATCAGCACACCGCAGACAGGTCCGACAGATCATTTATGTATATAGACCATAATAGCGGTCCTATCACACGCCGGCCGTTGTAGCCGAGCGGTTCTAGGCGCTTCAGTCTGGAATCGCGTGACCGCTACGGTCGCAGGTTCGAATCCTGCCTCGGCATGGCTGTGTGTGATGTCCTTAGGTTAGTTAGGTTTAAGTAGTTCTAAGTTCTAGGGGACTGATGACCTCAGATGTTAAGTCCCATAGTGCTCAGAGCCATCCTATCACAAATACCCGGGGAACTCCTACGGTAGGTACACTTGTCTCTAATGAACACTCGCTGTCGAGACCAACACACTGGGTTGTCATCGCCATACAGGACCTCAAAGGGCCCAACCACTAGCACCTAAGAGGACAACAAATTGTTCCCTCTGCCGTGCACGATCGTAGAGTCACATTGTTTGTTTGGACTTGTTTGCAACAAGAAAAGAATCCACAAAGGCGGAGCGACAACATCTGAGAGCACCTGGCACGCCAGGGGCTGTCAAAACGGCGAACATTGTTGCGAAATTCCTTCAGGCGGCACCAGAGACAGGAGCACCGATGTTGGTGTTTCCAACAGTAAAAAAGAAAGAATAACAACATGTCTTTTCAGTCGCGTCTCGAATCTATGTAAAGCATTATGGTGGACGTATCCATGTGTCGAGGCTTCGACGAGAGCGAAAGCTGCCAAATTGAATCCGTCATTGTCATGCGGGTCCAGCACCTGGCCTTATGGTATAAGGTACAAATGGATACATAATACGATCACTTATGACTCCCAAAGCCGATAATTTAGAAAGCACCCATTACATTTCTGATATGTTAAGACCAATAGCTGTGCCCTATCTTCCAGGATTCCATGAAATTATCTTTCGCCAAGGTATTGCTAGCCTGGTTGTTGTCCATATTGCCCTAACCTACCTCGATACACAGGACGCTCGTCTGTTGCCATGGCCAGCGTGTTCTCCATGTATCTTACTTACTGTGAACATCTGACCACAAGTTACAGGAACGCAACGACTCGCCAGATACTAAGATCGATGAACTCTTGCAGTGAGCACAAGCGGTATGGCTTGAAGTACCCGCAACTGTCATCCAATCTCAGTTCGACTCGATGCCCAGCTAGTTAGATACATCGTTGGTGACAGGGGTGACAGCTATATGTACTAGACTTGGCTGGATGGCAGGATGGAGGATGACAGATGACAGTGAACAGAAGGCCTCAGATTGTTGCACGTATCGCAATACCCATGCGCAATCTGCCACTGTCATGCTGAAGGATGTTGTGCTCCATGTGTGAACGAACTTTTCGAATTCGTGTTTGCAGGAACTTCATTACAACACGCTATTTCGCAAGTACTGACTTAGTTACGTTACACACCGCCATGATATATGCTACAATTCGGAGCCATATAGCAGCAGAGAGTTCTCACTTACATCGGAGAAGCAGGAAAGTCGACCGAAGAGTATGCATGACATATAATACCGCAATCGATACTGAGAACAGAATAAAAAGTTCGGAAGCAATGCTTTTCAGCACTCCATCGTAGTTGAATTAAATTAGGTGATGCAGATGGAATTAGTTTAGGACGTGAGAGACAAAAAGTGGTAGATGAGTTCTGTTATTTTGGGTATAAAAATATTTAATCATACCCGAAGTTGAGAGGATATAGAATGTAGACTGCCAATAGAAAGAACATCGTTGCCGAATAAAAGTTAATTTGTTAATATATAACATAAATATAAGTGTAAGGACGAATTTTCAGGAAGTATTTGTCTCAAGTGTAGCCTTGCGTGGAAATGAAACGTGGACGATAAACAGACCAGACGGGAGGTGAATAGAAGCTTGTTAAACGCGGTGCACCAAACGACTGCTGAATGTTAGACGGTTATATCGAACAAGTAATGAGGAGGTTCTGAAACTATTGAACGAAAGAGGAAAGTCATTGTACAGCCTACGTAAAAGTAGGGTTCAGTTGATGGGACACGTGGACGATAAACAGACCAGACGGGAGGTGAATAGAAGCTTGTTAAACGCGGTGCACCAAACGACTGCTGAATGTTAGACGGTTATATCGAACAAGTAATGAGGAGGTTCTGAAACTATTGAACGAAAGAGGAAAGTCATTGTACAGCCTACGTAAAAGTAGGGTTCAGTTGATGGGACACATCCTGAGGTGTCACGGAATCTTCAATAATTTGGCAATGGATGGAACTGTTGGCTAATAATGGCAGAGGAAGACAAAGGATTAAATAAAGTAAGCAGATCGCATAGATGTAAGTTACAATAGCTCAGCAGATATGAAGATGCTTGCTCGTGAAAGACTTGCGTGGATAGCTGCATAAAACCATTCTTCAAACTAAAGACCACAACTAAAACGTACATGGGAGTTTACAAAACGAAACGTAGAGGTCGGTTTTAGGGGAAGTCACAATTCATTAGCTTCATCGTACATATCACGTAGGGATGATCACAGAAAAGGTACGAAAGTTAAAACCGTACACAGAAGCATGGTGGAACAGAAATAAACAGAAATGAACTAGTACTGAAACCAACCGCTGTGCACTGCTAAGTTACTTGTGGAGTACATACATTGCCGATCATTAAAACTACTACCTCAGGAAGGAGAGCAAATAACGAAATTTTACTTTTTGTGCATATGAAGTTCAGTAGCAAGAATACATGACGAAATTCGTAAGTAATTTGTGGTTAAACTCTAATAACTGCAATCTGGATGTTGTTCGAGTTGTAGTTAACATTTTCCCTCTGTGTATTATCCTCGGCACCTCCAGAACTTCAAGGAGCCTATTTCACTCAACAGTATCAAAATTCATCCTGAAATCTACAACTGCTATAAACTTATGTTTGATTTTCTTTCATTTAGCTGTATCTTGCAACACAAGTCGTAGCGTCAATATTTCCTCGCGTGTTCCTACATATCTCTGGATCCCAAACTGATCTTCCGCGAGGTCGGCTTCTACCAGTTTTCCATTCTTCTTCAAACAATTCGTGTCAGTATTTTGCAATCACGTCTTACTAAACTGATAAAGCGGTAATACGTTCAAAAATGGTTCAAATGGCTCTGAGAACTATGGGACTTAACATCTATGGTCGTCAGTCCCCTAGAACTTAGAACTACTTAAACCTAACTAACCTAAGGACATCACACACATCCATGCCCGAGGCAGGATTCGAACCTGCGACCGTAGCAGTCGCGCGGCTCCGGACTGAGCGCCTAGAACCGCTAGACCACCGCGGCCGGCGGTAATACGTATTACACTTGTCGGCCCCTGCCTTATTTGGGACTGGAATTATTATCTTGGAAGACTGAGGGTATTTAGCCAGTCTCATGTACCTCGTATGCCAAGTGAAATCATTCTGTGATGACTGGTTCTCCCGTGGGTCTCAATAGTTCAGAGGGAATGTTGTCTACACGAGGGTCATCATTTTGACTTAGGACTTCCAGTGTTCTATTGAATTTGGGCACTATCATACACTTCTCGCCGGCCAGAGTGGCTGAGCGGTTCTAGGCACTTCAGTCCGGAACCGCGCGACCGCTACGGTCGCAGGTTCGAATCTTGCCTCGGTCATGGATGTGTGTGATGTCCTTAGGTTAGTTAGGTTTAAGCAGTTCTAAGTTCTAGGGGACTGATGACCTCAGCTGTTAAGTTCCATAGTGCTCAGAGCCATTTGAACCATACACTTCTCGTCTTTATCTACTTCCTCTTCCTCTTTCATAATATTATCGTCAGGTTCCTTTTCCTTCTACATATTCTTTCCAACTTTCGGCTTAGTACTGTTTTGGCATCTGAGGTTTTGATATTCATACAGATGATTGTCTTTCCTTCAAACCCCTCTCTAATTTTCCTGTAGCCCACGTCTCTCTTTCTCCAAGTCATTCATGCTTCTAAAGCATTTCCTTTGCCCTCTAGTCATTTACCTTACCTGATCACATCTGTTAATAGGCTCTAAGACAAAAATTACGACACATCGAGAAGAAATTATCCGAATGAGACGGAAATCGGTAGATGTACTATACGTGTACAGACACAGAACTGATTACAATTTCAGAAATAACTGGGTTATTTATTTAAGAGAAAGAGCTTCACAACTTGAGCAAGTCAGGAACGCGTCGGTCCACATCTGGCGCTTACGCAAGCAGTTATTCGGTTCAAAATGGCTCTGAGCACTATGGGACTTAACTTCTGAGGTCATCAGTCCCCTAGAACTTAGAACTACATAAACCTAATGACATCACACACATTCATGCCCGAGGCAGGATTCGAACCTGCGTCCGTAGCGGTCACGCGGTTCCAAACTGACGCGCTTAGAACCGCACGGCCACACTGGCCGGCAGTTATTCGGCTTGGCGTTGGTTGATAGTGTTGTTGGATGTCCTCCTGAGGGATATCGTGCCACTATCTGTCAAATTGGTGTGTTAGATCGCCAGAATCCCGAGACGATTGGAGGGCCTTGCTCATAATGCTCCAAACGTTGTCAGTCGGGAAGCTGTGCGGGGACCTTGCTGGCCAAGGTAGTATTTGGCTGGCTAGAAGAGAAGCAGTTGAAACTCTTAGCGTGTGCGAGCGGGCATAATCTTGCTGAAATGGAAGCCCACAATGGCTTGCCATGAATGACAACAAGACGCGGCCTAGAATATTGCCGACTTACCGACGTACATGTCCGGAGACGCCCGGGACAGTGGTGGGATACCAGTCTTACTGTCGCCAGTCATACGGACCGACAGACAGGAGAGATGGTCTGAGGAGCCACTTCGTTCATAGCAGGACCCATTATATTGTTATCCACGGCACCTTGACAGCACAGCGGTACATCGAAAATATTCTACGCCCTGTTTTGTTTCCCTTCATGACAAGCCATTGTGAGGTTTACATTTCAGCAAGCATTATGCCCTCCCACACACAGCGACAGTTTTTACTGCTTGTCCTCAAGCTTGCCAAATACTACTTTGGCCACGAAGACCGCCAGATCTTTCTGAAGGTTTCTGGAGCATTATGAGTTGAGTCCTCTAACTAGCTCGGTATTTTGACAATCTAACGTGCTAATGGAGAGAATCTGGCACGATATCCTTCAAGAGGATATCGAATGTCTCTATAAATGACTGCCAAGCCAAATAACTGCTTGCGTAAGGACCAGAGGTGGCCCAACACGTAATTGACTTACTCAATTTTTGGAACTCTTTCTCTTGAAGAAAACATGCAATTTTTTTGAAACTGTAATCATTTGTTTGTCTGTACATGCGCATCACATCTACCGGTTTTCGCCCCATTCGGTAAAGTTATTTGTGTTACAGAGTATTTCGTATCGGCTATATAGACCTCTGCGATCCTAGCTCCACGTCCCTGAATTCTTCGATATCTGATGCCATGCCCTCCAAATCGGGATTCCAAACACGTACGCCTGACTGCAGAAAAGGTGGGCACTACCAACCTGTGTACGATATTCTCACTGATAATTGAAGATCTCGGTTGTGAACAGTGGTAAGGGTCAGTCGATAAGAAACAGATTTATTGCAATAAAACATCGTACGTGGTGAGCTTTATTCATATTAGTTGATACTTCCACAAAAATCGAGAAATAACGAAGATCTTCTGGGAAGTGAGGAAAAGGAAGGCCAAAAAGCCTAAAGATTTACGCGGTCCATAATTCGCCAGATTCTAAACGAAAGAAATGGAAATTTTCTATCCCTAATTTGAGATTCTCACTGATGTCAATTTTGTCGTGATTCGAGCATGCAAACAGTGGCTTCCAGTAGTAATGTAGGCGGTGTTAGTGTCGGTAAAATGCTTTTCAAGGATGATTTGTACAAATCCGAAGATGACGTGGATAACAGTGACTTAGTTAAAAATCATGAATATATTCCTGAACGCAAAGCCACTTCAGAAGTTGTTAATCAGGTAAATGTGAATAATTATTTAAGAAAGTAAACAATTTTGTGTCTCTTACCACAATTTACGTGAATTTACGTGCCACTGTGGTAGCAGAAACGTTAATGGCCATCCTTGACGTTGTTTACGCCCTGAAGTGGGGCGACAATGAAATTAGTTTTATATTGTGCTCAATCACAGCTTAAGTTTTGAGGTTGCCATACTTCATTATTGCAGAAACTGGCAGTTCAAATCTTAGAAACGATTCAGACCCTATGCATTTGTATTTGTGAGAGAGGTTTCACAGTAATGTTTCGTTAACTCGCCCAGCAAGTAAGCAGTAGTATATCAATGCTAACCCACGTTTAGCCCACACAGTTTGCGAGTAAACAATGTTACGTACCCACTGACGTATTTTTAAAATTAAACTTTGGGTAGAATTTACGATTTCAAAAATACGTCGTTATTCTAGAATCATTTGAAAACAATAACTTATCTTAATTAACAAATCTCAATGGATGTGCTTCAGGTATGTTATTTATACGATATTATTGAGCCGACCGGTGTGGCCGTGCGGTTCTAGGCGCTTCAGTCTGGAACCACGTGACCGCTACGGTCGCAGGTTCTAATCCTGCCTCGGGCATGGATGTGTGTGATGTCCTTAGGTTAGTTAGGTTTAAGTAGTTCTAAGTTCGAGGGGACTGATGACCACAGATGTTAAGTCCCATAGTGCTCAGAGCCATTTGAAGCATTTTTTGATATTATTGAAACATTACTGTGTAATTTCTCAAAACTACCAACTTTTTCCTTGCCATCCTTTGCAGCTGAGGTCTTCAGTTACGCTCTTTGATGATAATGTCAAAAAGACTGAATGTATTTGTAACTCCAAGGTCTGCTGGATTACTAATTCGGGAAATTGTCTTGTAATACGTTCATTGTAGCTTTGCTATAACGTCTGAGTAGTTTTCCCAGTCAGTGCCGGGGAAGTCGCTCCCTACCAGTTCAACATTTCCTTGCTACAGAATGACTGCACGACTGATGCGACTCAATATGAAAATCAGTAGAAACATTCGGTTATTAATCTGAGATTTCCATCTCTAGCTTCTATTGTCCGTATGTATTCGCAGTCGGAGCTATTATCGACTTCAAGTGACCTAAGTTTTTTTTGCTTGTTATTATAAAGCTGCAGCTCATTGTGATTCTAATCTATCTGATTTATTTTCCATGCATTATTGAATACGCCCCAATTCTTTACTTGGGCTTTCAAGTAACTCTTAATTCCTAGTATTTTGTTTGAACAGCTACATCTTAGAGACAACTTAACTTCTGGGATTTGTTGCAAACGCTACTTCCTTTAGTGATGTTTGAAAGAAAAGAGTTTTTTTATCAAAAGCCTCTTCTTTATTTTATCCTAAAATTATCCATTAAATCAAAACAGTAAAGTGAACCGTACTAACATTTGTCGTACTATTTCGTAAGGGTCAGAAACATTCCTGACAATTATTAACTGTTCAAAGTTATGCAGTTGGATTCCCTCTGTCCTCATAATAAGTGTTAATAGGCTTCGATTAACTTAATAAATATTGCACAACTTCAAAATCTTTTTATACAATCTCGAAGTACCTTAACTGAAGGAGATGAGTAGTTTAATGAAGTATTTTTCCAGTTGCCAAGTACATTTTTGAATGAGCTGAAATATTAAATTCTCTTTCACTGTGTGCGTGATGAAATGAGCAGCGATGATAAGTGTTAGAGGAATGTATTGGTGAGCGCACAAAAAGTTTTCATTACATTTTTCAGTCCACCAAAAATGACGAATTAGTTTTACATCAGAAGGAATTTTGGCAGAGAGGGCAGGCTAATGAGTGAGGCACAGGCAGCGAATCTCCGGCTGCTGTCTTTCATATCCGCCGCCTTCAACGCAATTACGACGCTCATCAGCTGCTAGCACGCTACCCTTCGACACATTCCACGGGCGTCCGACATCCTGACCACCCACTACCTTGCATGTAGCTTTCGGGTAGTATATAAGCACAATAATGCACATACAAGGTATAACTTACATCTACAGTTCTTTCTGAGGCTCCCTCTCATAGAACAGCAATGAAGCCTATCTTCACTTAACCTTCAATCTAGGTGCAGATCCAGTGCAAAAGTTTTCTAATGAGAACACCTTCCTTCCACGATACCATCTACACTGGTGTCCAACACTAAAGCAGCGAACCACTATTTCGCTGTCTTGTTTCTAATTCACGGCATAATAATACAAACTGTAAACAGACGTCTGTACAATAGTGTCTTGAACGGAAACAGGCATTCCGGTCAACGGACAACCACGTCGACGGTGACGTCAGGGCACCTATTTAACGGGGTGCTATTTGACGGGTAGCCCACATCCACAATCGCTGTGTATACACACAGAGAAGACGCCTACCAGACTCTCTGCGACGGAGGGCCATAAGAAGAATGGAAGCAGGACAGTTGCAAACTGATGAGGCCCGATGGTTCAATGTGAATCGTTCTGTTGCTTCTCGGATGTGGCAACAATTTATAGAGACCAGATCAGTACCCCAAATGCCAGGACAGGGCCGACCACGTGTGATATCAGAAAGAGAGGACCGTCATTGGGATGTAAGAACACGACAGTACCGCCTTACTACTGCAAGGCACCTGGCATCAGACTTGGCAGCATCTACTGATGTGTTGCATCGAGGCCAACGGTGTACAGAAGGCTTCGGCTGAGTGGGGCATGCTGTATGTGTACCTCTGATGCGTCTTCACAGAAGGAAACGTCTAGAGTGGAGTCGTCAACCTGCCACCAGGAAGGTCGAATAGATGAGTCCCGACTTGGTCTGGAGAGTAATTCTCGATGCATTCGAATCTGGAGGGAACGTGGAACACGATTCCAGAATGCTAACATTATGGGACGAGACCGATATCGAGGAGGATCCGTAATGTTGTGGACAGGGATTATGTTGATCACATGGACATCTCTTCATGAAACTGTATAGGTGGATCGGCAAGGTTTAACTGCTGTCAGGTATAGTGACGAAATCTTGGTACCTCATGAGCGGTTGTTGCGAGGTGGTGCAAGCCCAGACTTAGTATTGATGGACGATAATGCTTGACCTCACAGAGCAAGAGCAGTTGATGTTTTCTTGGAAACGGGAGGTATTGCACGCATGGCGTGGCCTGCTCGCTCTCCCGATTTGAATCCCATAGAGCATGTGTGGGATGCACTAGGGAGACAGATTTCATCATGTCAGCATCCATTAATCACTCTCCAAGACTTGCCAGCAGCTCTCCAGGGAGAATGGGCGTTATTGCCTCAACATGAGATTAATGCCCCGTCGTTGTTAGGTCTATATTTCTGCCAGAGGTGGTCACATCCCATACTGAGCGCACTAACAAGTTTTCAGAATGTGTGGGCAAATCCGTTAAGTTGGAAATAGCCAAAGGACATTTTTGTCTGCTTTATGCATGTTGCAGTTGTTTACGTTCAGTATTCTTTACATGGTTTCTATTTTACTATAACCTGTTTATTCTGTTCTGTGGCAAAATAAACACAATCTTTTACAATTTCCATTTGTTACCTTAATTTTGGACACCTGTGTGTGATATGTCACTTCAATTGGTATTCACATACACTGTCAGTCCAAAAAGTTCCGACACTAATTTTATTCCTGGCGTTTAAACAACGTCAGTTAAAAAACAACAGTGGCAGCTTTAACAAACAGCTAACTGTACATTCGACTAATCGGTTGTAAGGTAGTGTTAAGTGTTGGAAGTACGGCCGCAGTGTGTCAGCGCTTTTGTATCACAAATCACAGTGGAGGAATAAACCGAACATCTCTAAATCCAGTGCTCCAGACGCTCTCCACGATGTTTTGAAGAAGGGAAAGGTGTGTGCAAAGTTTGTTCCGCACACGTTGACTCCCGAACGGAAAACAATGACGCGTGGACGCCTGCCGCAACTTGATCGAAATGAGAAACGCAGATAGCTCTTCTCGGGAAAAAATCACCGTGGGTGACGAGGCTTTATGTTACCAGTATGTACCTACCAAAAAAAGACAATGTGTAGATTAGGCTGCGTCCTGCGTGAGCGACAGAAGCGACCGGCAGCGAGCGACAGCTTCAGGCGACAAAACCCAACTGCAGGTATAATTACGGCAGTGTCCTACCTGAGAGACATGTGTCGCTGCCTATCTCCCGCTGCAACTGGCAACGTTTGAATTCAAAGGTGTTCGAATCTTGTCGCTTCAGCACGCTCGACAGAGAGCGACAGCCACGTGTCTTCTCGGCAAAGCAGTGGAGTGGACGCGACGGCAGCTATGAAATACTTATCATACGATTTTAAGAAAACTTTTCGGTGAAAAAATTTGATTCTTCCGTATCCTATAGCTTTAAATCTTTAAATGATAAAGATCTTAATTTATTTTCGTTATTCGTCATAGTTACTGTGCTGCAGGAATTGGGTACATGGCTGCACGAAATTTTTAACAATTTGCAGAGGTAAAATCACATTGCTTAGATTTTCCGTATAGTTCATTTAAGACTGTACATTATTGTGTATGAAATGTATCCAATATAACTCAATTGTATTTAAAGTTGAGGCCGGAATGATATCTCTTTTCATTCTTGAGATATTGGTTGTTACATCCGCGAACGGGTCGCTCGCGGCACGTCCGAGCGTTTCTTGCGCTTCGGGAATCAAGTGGCCGTAAAAATCGTCCTATCTCATAAACGGTTCAAGATATCGAAACGACGATTTTTGGAAATGACAGCACGCAAAAAGGAATATTTTATCGTATGATTAACACTCGATACGTTTTTGTAAACGTGTGAGCAGAGCGAAAACAAGACTGCCTATAAATTACACCATGAGGTTTTGTCCGAATTTTCATAGCCAAACAAACGGAAAGAAACAGGTAAACGGGGTAACAAAGTGACCAGCATGAGGCCTAGTTATGCATGAAAATATTTAAGTGCTTGAAAGTAATCAAGGTAATTAACGAAAATTTAATTAACGAGTTGAGGAAAAATTGAAATATTTCACGAAAAGCTGCTGCCAAGCTCTGTAAATGAAGTGTCAAAAATTTCATCTGTTCAAGGTCTAGCTGTTCTGCACATAAAAAGATACATTGGTGCGGTATTTAAGTGTCAAAAAGGCTTCCTTTGAATCAATATGTTAGGCAGGCAAATAAGGAGTCAGTAAGATCATGCTTTCTCAATAAAACTTGAAAATAAAAAATGAAAGAAATCAGTCAAATATTTTATGAAATGATTTGTGTAAAAAAAAAATAAGTAGATCAGAGAAACGTTCTACGTGCCTTTGAATGATGCTCGAAATCATGAACAGAAAATTAGGTGCACCAAACGTTTCGTGAATATTTCTTATTTCATACTTTTAGACAAATCATTACACAAAACGTTTGACTTTCTTTCAAAAAATTTTGTATGCTTTACTTTTACAAACTGTTTAGTTTAATTGAAATGCTTGGTATTAACATTGACTGCTCATGAATTACGTTCAAAACATCAAATATATGTAAAATTTCATGGTTCATTGTAATTTATTAGAAATTTAATGTGTGTGATATACTGGGATAGGTGTGTCTACAGTTAAATGGTTCAAATGGCTCTGAACGTCTGAGGTCATCAGTCAACTAGAACTTAGAACTACTTAAACCTAACTAACCTAAGGACATCACACACATCCATGCCCGAGGCAGATTTCGAACCTGAGATCGTAGCGGTCGCGCGGTTCCAGATTGTAGCGCCTAGAACCGCACGGCCACTCCGGCCGGCCGTATACAGTTAAAGATTAAGTTCTTTGGTAAGACCTTGAAAATATACTTAGCGATAGAGTGTAAACAGTAAACGTAAAACTTAGTATACAGAATTGTAAATGAGTGAGTTAAAAATATAACAAGAACCCGGAATTGAACTCATGACCTTCCAGATGCATGTAATCACGTACTGTAACCCTACTACTACACCACAACTAGCTACTGATTGACATTATCAAGCTGTGTATTTACGAAGTCAGTCAGGTGGCCAGTCATTCTTCTGCATTTATTGGCTCTTAAAAGTTCTTGATCATGTAGAAAATATTCGTATTTAATTTATTGATGAGATAGTCGAATGCTCCTCTGCTCATTCACGTTTATTCAAAGAATTTATCTGCTGATCTTCGTAGTTGATGATATTTATGAGATTTTTCCATTGAGATTCCTCCCTTCATAAATTTCATCCACAGCATTCCTTTTTGCTTTATTTTCTTAATTAAACCTAATTTTGTAGCCTTACTGTCCATCTACAGTATTCTACAGTTTAGGGGCGCAGTTTCATAGAAACAGCTGGTTGGCTCTAAGCAGCCATCCTGTAGAGCGACATAGTCGCTCGCACGCAGGACACCCGAGCTTTTCGCCCGATGCTGCTGCTTGTCACTGGAGTGTCGCGTATCCAGAAGTCGCTCGCTGTCGGTCGCTTCTGTCGCTCACGTAGGACATGGCCTTTGTCTCTTGATGCTTCGCCTAGACCGAAAAAGGTGCGAACGTGGTGCGTGAGTTGAACAAAATGCGCAAAAAGGCTCAAGTGACAGGTTCACAGAGTTGTATGAACGTTCTGTGCTTTGTACTCAGATGTGAGAGACTATGTAGAACACACGAAACCTTAAAACCACCATCTTAACATTCCTCTGATATTTAATTAATCTAGTCTTGAAACTTTTTCAACTCACGGGGTATGTGTACTGAAAACAGATGTGTTCGGCAGTGTCTCTAGCATACCCGTCGATCATGTCGCATCGCTCTTTTTTGTTTTGTGTGAACAGTGAGCATGTACAGATGCGTAGGGAGTAGCGTCTCCTGCCAAGTAAAAGGGCCTGGTCAGAGATGTCGTCTGTGTCATGCAGCCCACATAACACAACTGTCAAGCTGTTCCTTCTTCATGCCAATTCTCGGCCGCACACTGCAGGGCCAATGAAGACGCTCCTACAGCGTTTCCGATGAGAACTGTATGATCACCCACAATACAGTCCGTAATTGGCTCCCCTTGAGTCTCATCTCTCCTCACAAGAACCGCTGGCTATGAAGACAAAATTTTTCCACAGACAACGAGCTGCAGACCAGCGCAGATGACTGTCCGACAGCACAGGCGGCTGCTTTCTATGACGAGGATATTGGAAAGTTGATACAACACTGCGACAACACTCGAAGTTGGAGCGGTGACTATGGAGAGAAGTAGGTGGAAGGTGTACCTAGTTGTTGAAAATAAAACGTTTCTGGTTTTCACTGTGGTTTCCATTTTGCGACCGATCGGAACTTACTTTCTGGACAACCGTCGTATTAGAAGTCTAGGTCCAAACACGGTTTTTTTGTAATTTCAATAAGTTTTTTTTATTTCCTTCGTTGACGGCCAATTTCAGTTTTTTCGTGTTCTTTATTACTCTCTCCCTCTATCCAATCTCGCTTATGATAATACACGGTGATAATTTACGTATACATGACCGCGTGGTTTGAGGCGCCATGTCGCGGATTGCGCGGCCCCTCCCACCAGAGGTTCGAATCCTCCCTCAGGCATGAGTGTGTTTGTGTGATGTTCTTAGCATAAATTAGTTTAAGTAGCGTGTAAGTCTAGGTACCGAAGACCTCAGCAGTTTGGTCCCTTAAGAATTCACACACATTTTTTACGTATTCACTCAATGTCGGCAGCTTATCCAACATGATACGATTCACACACACTTGAGAAATTTTCCAGAGTAATCCATAGAACTGTTCTGTTAGCAATCGCTCTCGTAGACAGACTTTATATTCTCAGTGTCCCACAAATAACTCTATCCATTTTCTTTACCCGCAGCTGAACTAGGGTGATACTTTCACTTCATTTTTCTATAAATATTGTTACTTCTAGGTATTTATCTCAGATCTGTAAATCTCTTATAAGCAGTTCTTTTCTGCTCCTTAAGTTTTGTGATGGGAGCATCGACCACCATAATTTAGTTAGCTGACCTTAAGTAAAAGGCACAGAGGGAATACATTGGCATGGAGCCATGCTGGCACTGAAAAAAAATGTCGTGTGGTTACGGCCTCCCGTCGGGTAGACCGTTCACCAGCTGCAAGTCTTTCGATTTGACGCCACGTCGGCGACTTGCGCGTCGATGAGGATGAAATGATGATGATTAAGACAACACAACAGCCAGTCCCTGAGCGGATAAAATCTCCGACCCAGCCAGGAATCGAACCCGGGCCCTTAGGATTGACATTCTGTCGCGCTGACCACTGAGCTACCGGGGGCGGACTTGCACGGTATTCATTAACCATCATTTACAAGAATTCTTTTGTCGGACATATGACACGTATAAGTCAATGAAGAATTCTGAAGTGCTTGATGTATTTCATTCTTACAAGAATCTGTTAACCAGTTTGGGCAGCGGTTTAAGAACTGCTCGTAATCACAAGGATCGGGCTCGAAACCCTCTCCTGATCAACCGATTTAAGCGATTGGTCCATTTGGATTACCACCTTGTACTTCGTCACATACGCCTCTGCTGAATACCACCGATCGTTCTCCTTCCCTTCAATAATTCTTCGTCTTGAATGAAGTCACCAATAGAACAGAAAATTGTTGAGATATAATCCAAGATTGATAACGCAAAGATGGTGTTGTTGCTTTCTACAGGTGGCGCTCACAAAAGTTTATCAGGTATATTTGGGGAAACAGCACCATGGCTCAAATCCGTGTTTCGTTTGGTATCGGAGTCCAGAGAGGACAGGAACACTGCTGAAAAACGCGTCACGAGTCTGCAAGCTCACCAAACAATGCCTAGCGTGTCAATGACTTGATAACGAGGCACAGTCATATCACACTTGATGAGTTACAAGGGGCAACAGGTCTATCAAGGGGAACCCTCCTCACCATCATCCATGAGGATTTGAAGGCGTAGGTGAGTGCACAATAGGTGACAATGGGTCTGCATAGAAACAGTAGCGTATGGAGATATGCCAAGAGATTGTGCAACAGTGCAGCGCAATTTCAGCGGACCTCTCTCAGCGTCTGGTCACCGTCGATGAGTCACTGTTCTTCCACGACACTCTGGCAAAGACACACCACCCCATACACTGGAAGCATACTGGGAGCCCTCGTCCCAAGCAATCACAGACAGGACTATTCGTGCAGAAATAAATGGCGACTGTCTTCTTGAATGAGGAACGGATACTGGTGGTCAATTGGCTCCCTCCCAATACGACCCTCAACAGTGATTGGTACTGCAGTTCAGTGCACCAACTCTGCCCCATTTTCCGTGGCGTTCTGCTCCTAAACGACAATGCGCGGTCACATGTCAGTCGCCAGATCACTATCAACTTGTGTGAACTAGGGCTTACTATGCTGCCACCTCCATCATGTTCACCGGATCTGGGTCGTAGTGATTACGCCCTATTCGACGCAATGAAAGAGGTCATGTGGGGTACGAAGTTCACCACCAATGACGAACTACGTGCAGCTGCCTACTAGCGCCGAGATACCCCCAAAGAATGGTTTGCTACGAAAGTACGCAAGCTCCCAGAACGACGACAAGAGTGCATAAACACTAGCGAAGAATACCTGTAATATAATATGTATTGGTTTCTTCGTTAAATGGTTCCTGTGAACACAAAAAAATGTAGAGCTAATCCGTTTTAATGTACAGTCCATGGATCGAGGTAACCGGGTAAATTCAGTATATTTTTCAGAAGGCTATTTTTTTTACTTATTTCTTCTCTTTTCTCCAACATCCTTAATTTTTCTTCATATGCAACTTTACAACAACACTATAAGACGCTTTCTATTTTGAGTGTTTCTTGTAAAAGGCCATTGCATATCGGAGCCGTCTCTGATGAGCAGACGGTACAAGAATTACGAAAACGTTCGACGAAACGCCTTCGTTTCCATAAACATGAAACTTTTGGAAGCATGGGCCGCTGCGAATTGTAGCTAATATCCTCAGCAACTCCCGAAAGCTGTTTGCTTGTGTAAACTGCACTTGCCGCAACTTGTGGCTGTTTGCGGAAGTTTTATAACCCGGGTTATTAAGTTTGTATTCATACTATAATGCGGTTAGGCAGCGCAGCTTCCTCGCTATTGTAGAGATCAATGCGAAAGACACGAGTGATAGCACACGTACTTAAAGAGCTCCATTAAAAAAACCGACTTTCGTAAACAGACTGGCTTTAAAGATAAGTGAGCTCTTCAGGTTTTAAGCTCGCCAAATTGGTGCAAAAGGCTGTTCTCGCGCTTTGCGTTTCGTAATGAGGGCGTGCGCAGTAATTTGTATAGCAGCACGCAGAGTGCGAAAGGTTTCACCAGGCCTGGACAGACTAGTCTGCCAAAATTTCCGTGGTTGTCATTCTGATTTCTAGGCGCGACGCTGAAAGAAGACAACCAAAATCTAGTTGATGCAAAATTAAACAGCTCTAAAAAGACGCCCGTATGTTACCGAAGCAGTTATCTGCTAGCCTGATAATAAATAAAAGAATAAAATTGTAGAGGATTAGAGCTTCGTGTTTAATTATATATCTTACAACAAATAGGCTGATCGATGTTACTAAGAAAGATTTAAACAATATCGGTTATGCGAAATTCAGTTAGCGATACGCACTTACGTTTCTTTACAAGGAATGAGTCTAGGAAACCAAACTGATTCTGTGGTTCAAGACGTTAGAAACATTTTTCAAATGAGTACCAACAACACAAATCCGACAACTATTCAAACATAAGAAATAGGAAGCAATTAAGAGACGTTTTTATTAAAGTTGTAAATGATTGCGTTAATGAACACGAAATTGTTATGAAGTTGTTGGGAAATTTCAAATCCCTATCGTTGAAAAAATTGCGTCTTTGATCCTGCGAAGTGAAGTAGAATTTATTGAGAGAAGACAGCTTTTGGAACAGTCTTGCGGCCCGTCTTGTATTCTTCGCATAAGGGTGTAAAAATCAGGTGAAAGGTGTTTTAGCGCGTACATTTCGTTATGTTTCCACACCCGAAATTAAAAGAAAATGGGAACACAAATAGTGCCATACTGTCTTGTGTGTCCTCCCCAGTACAGTAATGTGAGTATCAGATGCATGACTGTTAGTGGACTTTGCTGCAAGATGAAGGAAATCTGTAAACAAGGTCGAACATGTTACATTCAAACCGTGCTATGATATCCAAATAATTTAATTTATCGAGAGATAATGCGAGAATGGCTTGGGCGCCCTGAATGGCTATGTTAATCGGTTATCCAAGGAATGAAAGAATAAAATGAAAGTCATATATTGTTGTTCTTTGTTTGCAAACAATGTCTGAGGAAAGGAAATATAGAGGTCATTAGAGATGAAGCCCGAGGGCTGTTCGGAAAGTAATGTCCGTTAGATATAGAAATGGAAACGACACTGAAAATCCGATGAAGCTTTGCATACATGTGTTGGAGAGTGTCTCTGGTACGCTCGTCTATCACGTCACGTCGGTCTTCTCAGTTCTGAGAGCACAGTGACCACTTAAAAGTGCCTAGAAAATAGTGTCTCCCGCCAAGTATGAGTGACCGTGAGAGATTTCGCCTGATTTCATGTAGTCCACACAAGGTAACTGTCATGCATTTCCTTCTTCACAACAATTCTCGTCCGCAAACTGCAAGGTAATGAGGATGATCCTGCAGCGTTTCCGATGGGAAATTATTGATCATCCACCACGCAGCCCCTACCTGGCGCTCTGTGATTTTCATCTCTGCTCACATGAACCGCTGGCTATGAAGACAACATTTTGACACGGACAACAAGCTGCAGATAAGCGTAGATAACTGGCACAAAAAAGCACAGGTGGCTGCCTTCCATGACGAGGATATTGGAAAGTTGGTGCAATGTTATGACAGATGTTTCAGTCGGATCAGCGACTATGTAGAGAAGTAGCTAAGATGTGTAGCTAACTACTGCAAATAAAATATTTTTGATTTTTCACTGTGGTTTCCATTTCACTACCGATCCGAACTTACATGCCAAATAGTCCTCGGACAAGCTCTGATAGGACAAATATTAATGGGCTGTGTCCTTCTAAAAGCATCCATCAGCGCATTTGCCTTAATCGATTTAGGGAAACCACAAAAATTCTAATTCTTGATGGGTGTACGGGGCTTTGAACCCAATTTTTTCCGAACCCGAGTCCCTTGCCTTAACCACAGCACCAGTTCTAACGGTCCATCAGGAAGAAGCACGTCAGTTTGTTATGAACACTGACCTCCTTGCCTAACACATACCATTTCTTCACTGGTTCGTCCATCCAGCTGATATGTAACCCACAACCCACAGAACATTTCTCACAGTTCGTCCACTGATGACTCTCTTCTGGTGTTGGTACAATAGAAGATCCTTCTCAACATCGGACTCTGGAAGTTGCTTTGTGGAATACTATTCTTGAGTGAACGTTCTAAGTCTCTTTCACTGTAAACTACGATTTTTAAGAATCTACGGAGTCTGTTTACATCACCATAGGCTGATTTTGGATACGTAACATTGTTTATGGCACATAAGTATAATCGTGCTTTGTACATAATTGCCATAGGGGACTAATTTTAATTCACTTATTAAGACACATAAATGATACTGAAATTTTAAAAAGCAGTAGTATGTGTACGTGACGTAAACTGGTAATTAACTAAGGATTTAAAGGCTGGAAAAAGTAAATACGTAATTTAAGGCGCACGACAAAAACGCAAAGGCAGTTCACGTTGAGCTTCTTCGGGCTAAGTGGTTCGACCTCACACTAATATTATTATTCTCGCATGAGAAATTTAATTTAAGACAGTTACTTCTAGCACCCCAGTTACTCCCTGATAATAATTGCCCAAGTCGTATCTTGGACGTCACAGGTCACTAAATGCACTGGAAAGGCAACCTGATGAATAACTGTTCAATAGACATCTGAAGTATCAGAGAATGGACTAAACTGGGTAAGAGGCGCGTTCATTTCGCTCAATGAAATGGAAGACACTGTACTCTCTTCGGTACAGTGATGGGTTCTTAGGTTTTCTCCTGGAGGGACCGAGGCTACACTTTTTTTTTTTTTTTTTGAGTCTTTTGTCTGGTTTGATGCGGCCCGCCACGAATTCCTTACCTGTGTCAACCTCTATGTCTTAACAGATGACCTATCATTCTGCCCCTTCTTCTTATCAATGTTTTCCACACTATCCTTTCTTCTCCAATTCTGCGCAGAAACTCCTCTTTCCTTACCTTATAAGTCCACGCTCAGTAGCTCGGTACGGGCGATTATTAAAGTTTCGAGAACACACTTTCACCGAGGAGTCAAGCAGTATATTGCTCCCTCCAACGTATATCTCGCGAAGAGACCATGAGGATACAATCAGAGAAATTACAGCCCACACAGAGGCATACCGACAATCTTTCTTTCCACGAACTATATGAGACTGGAATATAAGGGAGAACCGATAGAGGTACTCAAGGTACCCTCCACCACACATCGTCAAGTGGCTTGTGGAATATGGATGTAAATGTAGATGTAGATTTTCATGTTATTACAACATGAACTATGCGAAGTACTTAACTTTGTTACAATCCATGTCAGTCAGTTACACCAGCAAATTGTTGACATGTTTATTATACGTTTGTCAGTACTGTCATACATGTACAGCAAAAATGAACAAAACCATTAATGTTCGCAGCGTTTTAAATATTGTGGCATCAAAGTGAAGAAGGCGTTATCCAACCGAAGACGGTGTAGGATAGGATGATCACACTCCCGCGATGTTTTTTTATGGAACTGATTATTCAGAAGTGTGAATATATATTTGACTACTAAGCTTAAGTTACACTTGACATGGCAGTGGATGAAGAGAACAACTTACAGAAGATGACGCTATTAATAGTCTTCAAGACTATAGCGCTAGTGGCAGTGGAGGAGACAGTACTCCTCAAAGAGAAGGGAATAGTTCTGGTGGCTATGAGCCTTCACCAGAAAGGAAATCAAATACTGTTGTTATTTTAACAAAATTTTCGAAAGGGCGTCTTGACGTATTTATGACGAGTATCATACATCTCCACGTAAAGTTACGACCTGTAGCCCGTTATCGAAGAGACATCTATATATAAAAAGCACATCGAACATCAAAGTAATATTTGATTAGCTGGATAAAAAGACGTAATGAATATCCATTACGAGGAAAGAAGGCAATTAAAGGACTGGAGGTAAAACAACACATTCTATCCCAATTTGGGATGGCAAAGAATGAAGGAAAATGTGTCCATTGCAGGCACCTGAAATTTTGGGCACTGCAAAAATCAAGATAAATTAGACACACGAAGTTTAACCGTTCTGCATCTTTCATAACATGTCAGAAGAAAATATATAGAACGTGCCGTAGAAACATCACTGCTGTCATGTCAGCCAAAGACGTACAAGAAGACCAAGATATTCACCAGTGTGGGGTCCTTTTGTCGAATAAATAACAAAAAACTGCAAGTTTCCAGATAGAGGTACACTGCGTTTAGAACGACAATTAAAGTGGATTTAATTATGAACTGACTCCTGGTGCGACACCATGAAAAACAGGGGAAAGATCAACAGTCTGAACATAATGCGACTCATAGTTATACAGTAGATCTTGGACTTTCAGTGGGTGGACGCGTAACAAAATGCTATATTTTTCTTCGCCAATAACTTTCGCCCCGAAAGTTAAAAAGCCTGTTGAAGACAACCTCCCAGCAAACATACGTTTGGAGGCGAGCTCAACTCGAAAAATGTAAAAGACCATTTAAAATACTTTCTTGTGAATAACGTTAATCACAATGTCACAAGCAATCATAAGTGTATACTGTTTTGTGACTCTTGGAGTGCTCACAAGGAAATAACAATAGTAAATGATGTATTTGCGGATAAAGACGATGAATCCATGATAATTCCGTCAAAAGCAACAAAATTATACAGCCTTTAGATGTATGTTTCTTCTGACAATATAAAATACATGCAGGAAGGAAAACAGGCTCTGTAAGGACTCTCTGCAGTGACTTCGTTACTAAATCAGAAAACTGAATTTTCATAATGAAAATGTTTTCTATTATTCATAACCAACTGTCTGCTTCAGTGTATCAGCCCATGCTTCAGTATTCATGGAAAGTGGTTGCGTACAATACTTCCGCATATGGAGCTGCGTATTGTTTCATGCATTTTGTTGAGGAGCCTCACGTTCATTTTTAAAGTCCTGTACTGGGCAAAGTAAGAGTAATACAGTCGAATTCTTTCACCATTCTAATCACTGTGGTATGTAAAGCTGCTAAATACAATAGGAACTCCGCATTCTTATACGAGGCGAGAGACTTCCCTTGTCAGATGTAAGTAAGCGAGCTGATGCAGTGGCGTGTGGAAATTCTTCTGGGCGTGTCTACGCCACCGTTTCTCATTCAGTGTTGCTTCTGGCGGTGACAATGCTTACTTGTGATACCATCGCAAGGTACCAATCTTACCACGGTACCTCGTTTTTCGGACTACATCACAGAAGATATGTTCGAAAGGATGGAAGTGAGGTTATATACGAGGCCACCCAAGTACTCTCATGCACGTGGAGCTGTATTCAAATAATTTTTACACAATCTGGTAACGGTGGGATGTGCATGCCTTGTTCAAGGTGTTCGTCGCTGTAGAATAATGAGACTACTCGTACAACGTCTGGCGATTTCCTAATCTCGTGTCACGCTGAACTATTTTGTTCGTTATGTCGACAGGAATACTCTCTCCCCAACACGGTGGTTAATTCAACTGCAACTTTAATGTATATGGGTGACTCCAACAAGTGTAATAATATGAAATCTGTACAAATACTCAATTCGTAAACTGAAAATATATTAACATATTTGTGATTCTGGCTGAATAAGTAACGACAAAGACATGTAAATGTGTATTCCTTGTCCACTGTTACATGTTTCGGGAAGTCAGGAGAAAGTCGCAAAGATGCCAATCACTATGATAGCCAAATAACATCTCAGACGTAACTTTAAAGCCTCGTTAGAACAGGAGCCTTTTTTTACTGAAGTGAATCAAATTTAGACACTCATTGGTGTCAATCACACAGTTACAAGACTGTTTAGGGATTGTCCAACAAAAGAAGTAGACAACAGTAGAGTTTTCAGAAGCATATTAAAGCTGTTTTCCCCTGTAAAAGCTTTCTAAACCATAAAGGAAACCCTTATAGGAATAAGATGTCAGCCAGCAAGTAGGAATATAAGCATTTCCATCTACTAACTGCTTTTCGTGTGTGACGTCTGCATTTCATATCGTTTATCAGAAATCTGACAACATTTCATATCTTGCATTTTTTCCCGATGACTCAAAGACTGTATTCCAGCCGGTAATGTCAAATGCCATAAATGTAGACTTGTTTTACTTCAGTCTCTGATCTGACACGGAGAACCCACTATACGTCTCTCCCTGATACAGTCGAAACTTGCAATGACACAAAAACCATGAAAATAAAGGGTTAACTATTTCGCCTTAGGTGCACACACTCAATAGTTTTCGAGAAAATGACAGTCAGACTTCCGAATTGACTTCATCAGCCCATTCGCGCATCGCGAAATTCAGTTGGCAGTGCAGTGACTAAGAGCACAGTTTCTAAATTCGTGACCCATGTTCAAACCCAGTCTTATGTTTTGTTTTTCTTTAGATCTTATGACAGTATATCATATCAATATGTTTAGTGACAGCGTAAAATACAGTGGAATTATTGACAAAAAAAATAGGCAGTTAAAATCTTATTGAAATTAGATCGTATCATCACCAATATTAGATAATCTTAAATAATTAACAATCATAGAAAATTAAAACATAAAATAATCT
This sequence comes from Schistocerca americana, assembly GCF_021461395.2. Lineage (NCBI taxonomy): Eukaryota > Metazoa > Arthropoda > Insecta > Orthoptera > Acrididae > Schistocerca > Schistocerca americana. The sequence goes on from NC_060130.1 coordinate 696,338,952, forward strand.
TCAAGAAAACAAATGAAAAAAAACATTGAATTCCTAAAAATTCGGAGCACGACGAACTACGTACGAAGTCACGTAGACTACATTCACATATTTTATGCCAACATCATTAGAGAAACAACGTTGCTACCTGCCGATAATTTCACGGTAAACCAAGCGTATCGAAGCATTTTCTCGAGAGCTGGAGCCTGCATTTGATTATGGATCAAAGTGTGTATTTTAACTGCATCGCTTCTACTTACGATTTTCCTTTTTCTGTGCGATGAGAGTAGGGCACATCTCTAACCGCAGAATGTAATTCTTCAACTGTCAGTCGCAATCTACATCACAGGGATTACATAACGGCCTATAGTTTGGTGGAATTACTTTTAATAGAAATGTCATCGACAAACAGCCCATCACATAAAGAGGGATCGTTTTGTCCACCCAATAGCTAGTAATGTATAGATACGGCTCCATTTTTACGTAAATTTCCAAAACTTTGTCCAAAAACTGATGACAAGTTTCTCATGTGAACTTTCCAGATTTTGTGGCTGTTACGAGGACATTCTGATGTCATTCCACTAATTGTTTTACGTCTTAATGGACTCGAGGACCAGACTTGTTACTAAGTTCTTAGAAACGAATGAAAACTGTTGGTAACAGTTTTCTGGAAGGTGTTTATTATGACGATAAAATACATCTTTATTAATATTTGAAATCTTTACTTCTTCTGCCACTAATTCCACTGCATTTCACGACAAAGAGGTGCAAAATTTAGAAACGGTACTCAGCCACTCCGCTACCAACGCATTTCGCTTTACGCTGCGCGAGTAACCCGATGAAGTCGCGTCGAAGCTTTCATTTTCTCCGAATCCATTGGGTGCTGGCACCTCATTCAGAGTAGCTGTGTCTTCAGTTTCACCATTTTCTGTCATCCTGGCAAGTTTCGACTCTATCAGGGAGCAACCTTGACGTGTTCCCCTTGTAAGATAAATCGTAGGGTCAGTATTGTCTTGTATTTCTTTATGCCGTAGCAGACCGATGGTTCGATAGTACCGGTACTTCACAACTGCTCCCACCTGCCTTTCTTGGAATTTGGTTTAGTAGATTCCTCATTAAGTGCGAGGGTATTTAGCCTGTCTACTGCTCAACAGACGGAACATTTCTTTCATGGAATAATCTGACAAGAATCTCAATGATTCTGAGGGAATGTCATCTACTCGAAATGCCTCATTAAAACTGAAGTGAAATCATTTACCCTGTATTGAATCCCGAGTGCATCTTCATCCACTTCCTCTTCCATTTCAATAATACTGTCTTGAAATTTGTTTCTTTTGGTTAAACATTCTAAATATGCTTTCCACTTCTATTTTTTCTTCTTGCCAAGTACTGGCTAACGATCTGAGTTATTTATATTCATACACCTGCTTCCCTTTTCTCCAGATATTTATTTGATTCTTCTATTCGCAGTATCTGTGTTCATGCATCTTTCTAGTTTTGTATTTGTCTTCTATTCACATCTGCTTTACCATTTTGCATCTTCTGTCAGTTTCATTTTCAGACGTCTGTTTTCCATTTTGCTTGCTTCCCTTTGATGTAACACATCCTCATATAGCATGGAATAGTTTATTTGATAAATTAGGGTATCTTGGGGGATAGAAATTGTGGAAGGAGACCAAGGCTTGACTGCAGTAAGCAAAAAACTCTTGGACGTCCAGGTCTCATCGCATATCTTGTCCACTCTGTAAAGTATAATAGGCGGCGATGTGTGGCAAATATAACGACAGAGTACAGTGCAGGTACAGACACAAGTATTTCAGAGCACACCGTGCAGTACACATTTTTGAACACGAGGTTCCGCAACATACAACCCATTCGTGTTCCAGTTACGATTGTAGTAGGACTAAATATCGAGATTGGACAGAGGGGCGTAGATCAATAGTTGTGCAGTGTACACCATCATACAGGCGAATGACTGCGCTGTTCCAAGAACGCAGATACCGATGGGGAAAGTATAACTACATGCGTGACATTCACGTGGCCTTCCATGCGACAGGTGGCAGTAGTCGAAGACACCTTAACAGCTGTGGTGGTTTGAAAAGCATGATTCACGTTGATGTCTTGTCCATCATATACCCCTCATCTCAACTCGATGGATCACATCTGAGACGCTATAAAGTGCTAGCTCCACACCCACAAACAACAGACCCGTAATTTATGAGAAAGGCGCAGCCTGTGTGTAGACATCTGGCACTATATACCTCTTAAAACCTAGCAAGGACTTGTCGAATGCATACCACACAGAATCGCTGCCGTATTGCGTTCTAAAGGTGGACCAATACGAAACTGAGAAAGTGGTTACAATATTTTGGCTCATCAGTGTATATAATACTTGTATGAGATAGTAAAAAGGGACCACCAGATTTTACCATGATTTTGATGTATGTAGATCAAAGTCACGCTTGTGTTGCCGTTAGAAAATTCAAAATTGAGAAAATAAAATTTTTACATTCTGTAGCAAATTGCATCTCACTTTAATGGCGGGATTTTCGATTTCCTTTCCCATCCTGTCCTAATCCGAGCTTGTGCGCCATCTATAACTTATGAAAGTGTATCGTAACTGCAAGTATGCCTGCGTGCCATTCTATCGTACGATCTTTTCATGAGTAATGCATGAAGTCATCGTAGCGCTCACCAGAGTGGCCAAAAGGAAGGGACTGAAATGACTCAGAGGCGTATTGTTGGATTTGTAGCCAACCGCTTCAGTCGATACAGAAGCACCTGAGTCCTTAAATGGAAATCGTCGAAGGAAAAGTGACTTTTTTTTGGAGTGATATTCTGCGACTTATAATTTCATGTGACCTCTGTTTCTATCGGATATAAACTGATGTGTTAGAACATCCGGACTATTGTTATTTTTGTTGTCTTTTTCTTTAATGGTGATGTGTATCTTGTATACCATCTTGCTGTGTGTTTATATTCTAAAACAAGTCGACGTCACCGGTACAGGTATACAGTTATCGGCAAGTTCTTACAAATGTTCAGCATAGAATTGTAAAGACACTTATACATGGTGCCCAAAAACATTTGTCAGAAAATTTATGGAATTCTTTTTGGAAACAAAACATTATATAAAGTAATACGAACCTGGATCCAAAATCCTTTGTTGTGGAGGTAAGACAAGATTTATTATTCGTGGCACAAAAATGACAAATTTACTAAACTCGTTTACGTGCATGAAAGGATTTATTATTCATGACACAAAAAGATACACTTACCAAACACATTTACATTTACAAAAATTACTCAAAGTAGCTATCTTCTGTTTCCATGTATCCCCTGAGCGTGCGTTAGCCGTAATTTATGGAAAACTCCAGATATTTTCCATATTTGGTCAAATCCATTTTGGATACCCTTCTTCAGAACGATAACACTGGATATTGGAGTTGAATACATTAAGGTTTTTAAATGTCCCCAAAGGAAAATATCCATTTGTTTCGAATTTGGCGCTCGGGCAGGGCATGCAAGAGATCCCCCTCGATCAATCCACTTTTTAGGAAACTAGTTATTGAGATATTGGTGAATTATCTGTGTAAAGTGAGGTGAGTTTCAGCGTCAACGTGTGAGAGGGAATCATTCGTGAAGACCTCATTGGCCCCTTACTTCTTACCACGACGTCTCACTGGAGAAACTTATCTAGAATTTCTCAGACATGAGTTGCTTTATGTACTTCATAATGTAGCTCTGGACCTCTTCCGACGACTGTCGACTATGCATCTTAATGCTTCTCCTAATTTTACAAGGATATTTCGTCAGTACCTGGGTAATAAGGTTCCAGACAGGAGGATTGGTCGAGGAGGATCCATTGCATGGCCTAACCGATCGCCAGATTAGATTGTAACGGATTTTTCCCTTGTGGGACACCAAAAATACTTGTTGTATTCAAATTGCGTAACCAGTGTCTGTGTTTTGAGGAAGCGTATCCACAATGGCTTTGACCAAATGCGGAACCTACCAGGAATGTTCGGCAATTTACGGCAATGTATGGAACACTGGCTCAGGGGTTGCATGGAGGAGGGGGGCTGGTCATGTCGAGCAGCTTTTGTAAATGTAAATGTGTTTGGCAAATGCGTCATTTTGATGCCACGAACAAGAAATCCTTTCATACATGTTAATGTGTATGGTAAATTTATAATTTTTGTGCCATGTATAGCAGTCCTCCCTCGGGCATGGATACATGTGTGTTGCTCTTAGCATAAGTTAGCGTAAGTTGTGCGTAAGTCAAGGGACCGATGACCTCAGCTGTTTGGTCCCTTAGGAATTCACACACATTTGGACTTTTTTAACAAACGAGAAAAAAACTACGATATGGACTTAGAAGCAAGGTCTTCGAAAGTTAAACCCCAAGGTAACTGAAGACAATAAATATGCGGCGACATTCATAGGCGTCGGTTAGAAAGAGGATGGCGTGCGGAGCGTAACTACAAAATGTGCTGTAGATTCCTGCAGCTGAAGTCTGGAGCTGCCATCGGCTACCCTCATGGCGGAGCAGCAGGCTTGGGGGCGACCGTGTGCTTCGAGGGGATCGAGGCCGCCTGCTTCACAATGTATGAAGAAGCTGTCCAATTGTTTCGCGTCAGCTTAGCGGCTCGCAATAAAGGGCGCAGAATCTGGCTGGATTACTTCTCACTTGTGATGAGGCTTTGTCTCGCGCCGCGCCTCGCCCCAAGTGTCCGCACGGCGCCCTCTGCACTCCGCGCCAGTACTTGCGACCGATTTACAGCGATTCCACGGCGCACAGCATCGCCCCCAGTCAGCTCTCAGACGACCGTAGCCTGCGTTGTTCGTGAATCATTTTGGAACCGGTGGTAATTACGAGATGATTTCCCCAAATCAGCAGCTAACCTGAAGATAGTTGCCCGGACTCAGCTGCCTCGTGAATTATACAGAGTGTTTCAAAATGGCCGCGCGGGATTAGCCGAGCGGTATGAGGCGCTGCAGTCATGGACTGTGCGGCTGATCCCGGCGGAGGTTCGAGTCCTCCCTCGGGCATGGGTGTGTGTGTGTTTGTCCTTAGGATAATTTAGGTTAGTAGTGTGTAAGCTTAGGGACTGATGACCTTAGCAGTTGAGTTCCATAAGACTTCACGCACATTTTTGTTTCAAATAGATTTGTCCGATTTCAGAGGACTGTGTCTTCCACACGAATGAACAGAGAAAATTCGCGTGAATATCAGCTTATGCATTTGACAACAGAGTTTAATTTTCAAAACGACCTTCCTGTTTTACAAGTGTATATATTTTGAATGCATTGTCAATACAAGCTTTGGCTTATTTTTACAATGACGGATAGGATTGGTTCAAATGGCTCTGAGCACTATGGGACTTAACATCTGTGGTCATCAGTCCCCTAGAACTTAGAACTACTTAAACCTAACTAACCTAAGGACATCACACACATCCATGCCCGAGGCAGGACTCTAACCTGCGGACGGATAGGATCAAAGTTTTCAGTTACCCTTCACAAACATACAATGTGCCCACCACGGGACAGATGGCATACATCCAGACGATAATTAAACTCGACCCTTACTTCTTAGAGCATTGCACGAGTTACTGCTTTCTCTGTTGATGCTATGCCGTGTCGCAGTTCACTCAAAACTGTTGGAAGGGAGGGTACATTTACAGAGTTTTTCACAAACCACCACAAAAAAAAACCGCTGTTCAGGCGACCTCGAAGGCCGACGGGCGAATGCGAAACCACTTCGTAGAGATGTAATTGATTTGCACCTGTTTAAATGGAGATCAAAAACTGCCTTTTGTTGCTTTGTTGTCTCAACACGACGAACATTTGGGAATGAACTAACAAGCTACACCAGGGAGACCTCTACAGGAAACACGTGAAATGTTAACTTACTTTGACGCTGAGGCAAACATTTAGCTTCGATATGTAAGTTAAATTTGACCAAAGTTTTTATAATAATTAATGCAGAAAATATAATTTTATAAAATCGGTTGAATATTTTCGAAACACCCTGTAGATTGGGTTCTGCGCAAGTAGAGCGTTTCTAGGGGTAACAAATTGTTTGAAGAGACAGATGTACAGAAAGTTATTAGTAAAACAGCTGATAGAATCACGTACCGTAGTTCGAGGGTAAAGCTAGACGTGGGGAAAGAGTTCGCATCAAGTTTTCAATTCCGTAAAGCAGTAGTTCACCATTCTTCTACCAGGCAGCGCATAATTCATCGTTTCTTCAGTTCTGTTCTGGAACCTTGTGAGAGTTGGACGGCTGAAGTTGGAGAAAGTGTAGTAAGCCACTTTTGTACATTTTCAATGTAAAATTTGTGTAGTTTTGATTGAGTATTAGGTTAACCTAAATCTATTTGAAAATTACATAAACTCGGTACCGGAATAGGCGGCTATAGGCTTCCAATATCTCCCTGATCTCTACGACTTTAGGTGCCTGCTATATCTGCAGATTGTCGAAAAAGAACGTTCCGGCATCAAGTCAAGCGCCGGCACGCCAGGTGGGAACGTTAGAGCAGAGAGGGCTGTGAGACGGCGTCAGCCAATTGCATGCTGACAGACTCCTCTCCAGGAGGACAACGCGACGGCAGCGCCCTCTACACGAAGAGGACATAAGAGCCGCGCCGCCTGGCCAGGCAGCCCGAGTTTTACAGCAGCGAGTCCAAGAATAGCACCAAGACTTGTCATTTCGCTTCTGCCATGTAGCACTGTCCATACTGAAGAGGTTTCTTATTTTGTCTGTCGCCCTTTGCCTGCGACGCATCTGTATTTCACAAAGTTACGTACTGTATCATTTCCTTTCGTAATGAACTTCATTAATATGATTTGCGTGAATTGTTGTCTAGCGATCCGAGAAAGCAGGTTTCCTGGTCACCCCATATTCGACGAGTAGGGAGGATACAACAAGGAAAATAGCGGAACTGTGTAAAAGTACGCAGGTCTAATAGGGCAGAAGTTCGCTGGACGTACTTTTACGCCATCAAGAAACTATTTCCGGACTTTTCCCCAATAACCTTCACTTTAACTTCTGGTCTTTCGTTTTGTTGGTGTTTATTTAGCTTATATGTCTCACTATTCGTCTTAGAGAGCTTACATAAACTTCTCTTTCCTGCAGTTTTTCTTTCTTGAGGTAGGGGTTTTTTCAAACATTGCTCTCTCAAACACACAACGAATATAATCACCTCTTCCATAGTGGCAGTTTTTTCCAGGAACCGATCGAGAACAATTTGACAACCATTAACAGAGCCGCTCTACCATCAAGCACTTGGTTTTATTGAACATTGGAGTTCAATATGGCAAGCATCCAAAGCAAAGGTTTTTCAGAGGCTGTGTTAAGAAAAGGTCTTAATGCCGGCAAAGCTAGTAAGTACCTCGGCCGATTCACAAAAACATTTTCACTGGAAGAAGAACGAGCGATAATGCAGAACTGCGTTTCCCTAGAGCCGGCCGGTGTGGCCGTGCGGTTCTGGGCGCTTCAGTCTGGAACCGCGTGACCGCTACGGCCGCAGGTTCGAATCCTGCCTCGGGCATGGATGTGTGTGATGTCCTTAGGTTAGTTGGGTTTAAGTAGTTCTAAGTTCTAGGGGACTGATGACCACAGATGTTAAGTCCCATAGTGCTCAGAGCCATTTGAACCATATTTTGTTTCCCTAGATCAACGTTTTTTTTAACCTTACTCTCAGATACTAGCGACATTTACCCCACAGCATGGGATAAAATTACGCAAAATTACCTTTTGCGAAAACTTTTATTACTTCTGTAATAATAATAGGATAACAATGAAACTTTTACAATTTGTTACCAAGATATCAAACTAGGCGCTGTAGGCGTAATTGATATAATAGTGCTGCAAGTCTTTTTTTTAGTATTTAGTAAAAGCAAGAATGCCTACTGTTACTTCCCCCTCCCTCTTCCCGCCCCCCATCAACCCTATCAGCTGCTGTTCGAGAGAAAAGTCGCTAACGCTTCTCCCTTGCATTTTTCTCTTACAATTCTAAAGCAAGCCAACGACACATTAATTTACTAACACATAAACTGGCATGTTGCTGTCCAGGTAAATATTCGCTTCTCTACAAACTTGTGTTATAGTGTGAACTGTTAGCTAACCTTTTCTTATGCGTAAGTAATACGTCTTACAGAACTTATGTATGTGAACATACGTTATTGAAGCGCTCACTTTGAGTAGGTGTTAGGATGACAGCGCTTCTCCGGGTTTTAACAGTGATTTGAAGCGACTACCACATGTACAATTCCACTATACGGGTCACTGGCTACGCTGGTCAAATTTTCAGGTGACAGAGCACCGAATCTTACTTTACTAAATATTTGTAAATGAGGTTGCATGAGAAACTTGGTCTATAGACTGAAAATAAACAAATTGTTTCATTGCATAGCGTCGCAATGAAAATAGTAGTAATGACTTTGAAAAATGGATCATAGTACTCAATTGATTAGAATATCCTACGAATCCAGCATCATAAACTATTCTTTGTTGTTATTATTATTGTCAAAGTTATGTATCACAACGAAGTATCAAAAACCTATAGCCCATACACAATGAGAGTTCGACACATACTTAATTAATGTTTTCCCCACTTGAAATCAATCATACCAGGATATTCTTAAATATTTACGGATTCTACTGAGACGTCTTATGTGACTAACGACAATGCAAAGTAAAGAAATAAATCTCCTGTTTCCGCTTGATTTTCGTTAATAAGAGCTTGTCCTGCTTCAACATGACAAGTGAAATATTTGAAATATACATTAATGAGCCACGGTTCGACAAATAAATGATAAAGGAGTCTATCGTGCATAAGACCAACACTGTAAACAAATATATATGTATTAACACAAATATCCCACTAGTATTTGTAACACTCAGTTGATGGTGTTATAGAAGGGCTTCCTCTGGATGATGAAGACTGGTGCCTTATACGCAATGGACGACGACATGATCAGAGACAGAGCACAAATTCTGATGGGGATGGAAATCGGCTGGGTTTCTTTAAAGAAACTATCGCAGCGTTTGTCTTAAGTGATTTACGCTTGAGGAACACCACAGAAAACGTAAGACTTGATGGCCGAACAGGTATTTGACCCACTGTCCGACACTAAAGCGTGTAAACTGTCTACATCACTGTGGTTTCTCGCTCGGTCTGGAGGAAGAACAGGCCTGGCCGAAAGTATTGAACGTTCCGAGTGATGTCCAAGATTCAGATATACATAATAGTAACAGATGTCATGAAATACAATCACAATAGCAATCGATTTGCTGCAGTGCGCAGATTATATTGCTGATCGCAATGAGCTACAAACGAAATCATCTAACTGCCTACCGAGTCTAAGGATGTAGCAGACGACCGAAGATTCAGAAGCGTATAGCATTTATTTAAAATATCAAGATGATGCCTTCATAACTGAATGAGTAGCACTATATCATTCTTTAGAAATTATACTACAATGACATGATCAAAGGTAACCAGGTGTCTCTACTGTGTTATTACCATAGAGAACCTTTGTTTGGGGAAGTTTCCGATGTCAGTTTAGCAAACTAATTTCATGTGGAATTCATCGTAAGATTTACAGCTGAAGTGAATATACAAAAATCGCGTAAAACCCGGAAGTGGATGGCTGGACACGGATTTGGAGCCCCGACCTTTCGAATACGAGTCCAGTAGCTAACCTCTGCCTCACTTCGATTGGAGTCAAACTGTTGTGTGAACAGAGGAATATAACACATACATCTCATATTTATTTTACTAGAACAGTGAGAAATCATCATTTATTGAATAATAAGGTGTCCTCTGACACGTCACAGAGTGTGTAGTTGTTGAAATTAACGCAATGGAAGAAGTCTTCAGACATGGAAAAACATTATACATTCACTGTGTGAAGTCTTAGACTTTAGCACTTGTTCGCACCAAGAAGTTGCTGAAAGTGGAAGAGTAACTTAGTTAGCAAAACCTTTGTGCATTAGTGATGTGATTACGTGATTACACACCTTCAGCTACAAGGAAAGAGAAGGCGCTCTGGCAGCTGGTCTAATAATTAAATGCGACACGCAGGCCTTAATTCAAAGCCACAAACCTCTAATTGGCCAATTAATTCTGACATTTTCAAAAATTAAATTTGGCCTAAGAGAGACGATAATTTGGGCACTGTCAGTGAAGTGGACGCATCTGTATATATTGTACATTTTTCGCATACCTTAAGAATCTGAGCAACAAAAATCAATCAAAACTGTAAGACTGATGTAGTAAGAAAACTCTCTTTCATTCTGAACGTTTCTTTGTTTGTAACGAATAGGTGAACAAACAAACAGAAACCCAGTGCTTCACAGAAAGTAACACTGCTTTCGCTTCCGTTTCTGTCTCTCTGAGAACATGAACCATACAGTTTTTAAAATGTGTGTGGGTACATTGAAGTGTGATGGATCTAGGGCCCTTTCATTACTATATATTTCAGAAATGTTGCTGTTCCTCAGTCACGTCTCGTCGATAAGCAGTTTGGTTAGAATGTGAAGTTACGTGTTTGCTCAGTTAGTAGCAATTATGGTGTTAATACTGGCACGATAGAATTTTCTGCAGCAGCAGGCTCCAACAATTTAAGGCAGATGTGAAATTACGTGTATCACGAAAGAAAAAATGTATTTACGTAAAATTATAACGTAAACCTACTCCGTTTCAATTTCCTATTACATATGTTTAATCTTCCAGTTTCTTCACGCAATTAATATGGAAACTACAGTTGTTTTTGTCGGTGATTGGATTACAGGTGCTCGACGTCTAGACTATCAGCAACCGTACGGACGGATGAGGACTGACCACCATTCATTGTCTATTAAAACAATAAATTACGGAGAGGTAGGAAATGAAGATGGTGCCTGGATAAATTGAAAGAACCACTGATTATTGTATATACCAGACTTAGCATTAAGAAAAGACTGATTGAAACATAGGAATGGAATGCAACAGAAGGCGAATAGACCACTTTGAAATACGAAATATTGAAAGCTGTAGGGGAATAAGTAGAGAAAGAGAGAAGGCCCAGTGAGATATTCTTGGATAACACACGAGATACTTCTTTAAATCGCTGAAGGAGAAAATACAAGAAAACTGCAATTTAAGCTGAGAAAAGGGAATATCGATTTCTAAAAATGATATTGACAGAAAGCACAAAATGGCAGAGTAGAAATGGCTAAAAGAGAAATGCAAAGTTGTAAAATCGTGTATGACCTGGAGAAGATTGATGGCGTCTATAGAAAAATTAAACAAAACTCTGCAGAAAATAAAAGCACATGTACGATTATCAAGATTTCAGACGGCAAGCTAATACTAAAAGAAGGGAAAGCTGTAAGATAAAATGAACATATAAATTACTAAACAAGAGGAATGAATCGGAAGACAATCTTATAAGAAGAGGAGAGGAAATAGAGAAAGGTAGGATGGGGAAATAGGATACTGCGAGAAGTGTTTCACAAAGCAACGAAGGATCTATGTCGCAGGAAGACACCTGGAGTAGGCAACATTTCCTCAAAATTATTGAGATCCTTGGAAGACTATTTCATGACAAATCTATTCTACCTGATTTGCAAGATAAGCGAGACAGGTGAAATAGGCCCAGATTTGAAGATGAAGGTAATAATTCCAATGCGGAAGGCGGCAGGTACTAACAAATACGAGTATTACATAACCATCCACTTAATAAACACTGGTTTGAAAATACTGAAAAAATTGTTTACAGAAGAATAGAAAGCCTGATGGAAGACGACCTCGGAGAAGTTCAGTTTGGGTTCTGGAGAAATGTAACGTGCGTGGCATTACTGACCATACGGCTTACCCTAGAAGATAGGTTGAAGAAAAGCAAACCTACATTCATAGTACTTATTGATTAAGATCAACAAACGCAACTCAAGGGTAATGAAATGTTGTCGAACTAAATCATACGATGTTGAGGCAATTGCAGTAGGAAATGTGTAAGGAAGGTAGTCAATGAGTTTCACTATTTGGAGAACAAAACAACTGATGATAACAAAAACTGAGAACAAATAAAATTCAGATTAGTAATAGCAAGAAAATCATTTCTGGAAAAGGAAAACTTGTTAACCTCGAATATAAATTTAATTGTTAGGAAGCTTAATGTGTTTGTCTGGAGTGTTGCTTTGTATTGAATTAAATGCGAACGATAAGCGATTCGTATAACAATGGAATAGAAGGTTTTAAATGTAGTGTTACGGAAGAACGCCGAAGGTTAGATAGATAAATAGGATCACTAACGAAGAGCTGCTGAAACGAACTGGTACAGCGTAGAATAACATGGAGAACTGCATCAGTTCAGCCCTCGTAATAAAGACCAATCAACAACACAACTACACTCGACCTATCGTTGCACCTTTTTGCCGGCTTCTAATACACAATCAGTTAAAATACGTTTCACTGTGAGTCATGTGGGATATTCTCGACAATGCATAATCGTCTTAGAACGTCTTCATTTCTTCTTTGTGTGTTGATGGACGTAGAACGTGTTACTGTTGTGGACTTCACGTCTCGAAGCTTGTTGTCACTTGAAACCAGCCACGTAGGCCGGCCAGTGTGGCCGAGCGGTTCTAGGCGCTTCAGTCTGGAACCACGCGACCGCTACGGTCACAGGTTCGAATCCTGCCTCGGGGATGGATGGATGTGATGTCCTTAGGTTAGTTGGGTTTAAGTAGTTCTAAGTTGTAGGGGACTGGTGACCTCAGCAGTTAAGTCCCATAGAGCTCAGAGCCATTTGAACCATTTTGAACCAGCCACGTGGTATTCCACAGGCTCATGGCTCACTAATTCAACTGTGCGGTAACTGCGCAGAGGTGGACGGCAGTCTCTGTCATTGCAAATTCCCTACTTGGCTGTTAAACATTTTTCTGGATATTCTAGATAGCTTTGTCTGCTACGTACAGGTGCTGAATGGTCTGCACTGCACTTAGGCAATCGAAATAGGCGAAATAGTTCTTGCTTTGATCCAGTCTCGTTTCCTCCAGTGCCTTCATAATTGCATGACGCTCTGTGTCAATCGTTGGGAGACGGACTCTTAAGACAAGATCAGGGGAACAGATTACACAGCCAATATTATACGCAGCCTAGATTCGTTTCTGCACATAACTTTAAATCATACCTGTCTCGTATTATCTCATAAATTTAAGTTTGAAAGTATGATTTAGGGTAAGTGATTTACCATAACGCGTCAAATGTAAAATCTACCTGGGTTAATGCAACACTCCGTGTGCATACTTACTTAAACCCCTAAAGAAGACCGTTATTTCTGTTTCACCTATAAGTCCATCTTCTTTCGAAGCCCGAGTGGTCTTGTAGCGTTTGGACGCCGTGCATGCAAATACTACAAAGAAGGTCTGGTAAATGAGTGTTATGCAGACGACTGCAGGACGAAAGAAATTTGTGTCTATATTGCATGATGATGAACTTCTGTTGGACTGATAATGTCTCAGCCTCAAAGCAAAGGTTGGCTACAGAACTGGTACTGTAAGCACCAGCAGTTAATCAAATGACCTCATAATACACTACTTCTACTATCATCATGTACGGAGACTGTGTAGATCGAAGCTCGGAGCTTCTATAAAACTGTAGCAAGTATACTGTGTACGCTCCCAAATTTTTGACGTTGCGACACTCCAATATGTCCAATGCACTAAGTCGCTTTTATGCAGAGATCTCCCTTATGTGAAAATAAAGTAACTCTTTTCATAAGTAAGGCCTTGAAATTTCTTTTAATTCTTAAATGCTAATGGACTGCCACTCAGATGTGTGCTAGTTACGTAAAAATCAGGGCAGTAAATATACTCTGACAGTTTTATCTGCGGAAAACTTAAAACAGGTGATATTTTTTGCCAATACCTCCAATCTTCAGATTTTCATCTAAAGCTGACGGCATGTGGCTGCAAGAGAAAAGGGCGAATAGAATACTAAAAATCATCCACGTACCAAGAATACTCAACAGGACTTTTCACAGTTCAATATGTGCTATTAAATGCAACCATGAAAACTCGAACACTTAAAATACTTTACTAAGGGACACAGTTCTGTAGAATAAAACGATATCGTAGTAAAACAGACACCAACAGAGGCCCCAGTTGTGTAGCTGACAGAAGGAATTGTACTTCCAAGTAGTGTTATACGCCCTGCCTATGTCAAAAAATGTACCCATGAAGGGTCGTTTCCGAAGGGAAGACTCCTTTAGTGCTCCCTTCAGTTGGATAAGTTCGCGCAAATGCACTTCGTGGAACCACACTTGTAGCGACTCAAAAGATTCCTTCCACCAGAATCCATTCGTGGCGATTATATTTCTTTCACTCAAGGCATTTTACTACAAACCAAGTAAGAGTGACTCTTTCAGGAGAGAGGCCAGAATATATTCCCTCCAGGAGAAAGAATACCGTCCTTCTGACCTGATTTTTCTAAAAAGATCCGAAAGAGCTTCCTTTGATCGTACATTTACTTGCAGAAGCCTGGTATAATGAATGCTGTCAGAGCCATGAGCTATATTCATGGCAGAGCTCCCACACGTGAATGGGCAGTTGCATGTGTCCGCATTGGCGGACTGAAAATTCAGTCTTTCCCTTTCCAAAGTTTCTCGATGTTGCCAGAAAGTGGATTTTTTTTGCACACTACAAGTTATGCCATAAAACATTCTTTCATAGTCTGCGCAATAAGGTGTGGTGTTGCTCTAAGAACAACGTTTCGCTGCATGGAAGTTTCTGCATTTGTCCTGTCCATTGCCGAAATCCTCCAGATTGATCCCAGTTCTCTTTTGGCCGCAGTGAAACGAATTGTCGAACTCAAAAATTATTGTAATGATCTCTTTCTACTTTTTCAAATTATTAATATAAACTTTGTACTCGCCATCCGAAAGGGAGCTAAGTTCGTTCCCGATGATCTCGACCTTAATCTTTGCAATACAGCATGAATGTCTCTGATTACGGTATGTCATTACAAAAGCGGACAGGCTCCCCCATTTGCTTCCCCGGGGTCTGTGGAATGGGCGCTTCAGCTGCGCGGTGATTACGCTTGAGATTTGGTCCACTCTTCACGGATGCTGTATCGATGTTCAAATATCGTTAGCTCACACTACAGTGTCCAGTTTGCTCTCCTGAGTACCGGTTCGACCTACTTTTTAGGGGACTGCCGTTCCAAGGATGCATTTGGGAACTTATCACTAGAATCGAGTTCGGCATCATCTTCCCAGTCATAATGTATGCAAAACAAGTGAGCAGAACAAAAAGTCGATATTACGCTACTGGCCATTAAAATTGCTACACCGCGAAGATGACACGCTACAGACGCGAAATTTAACTGACAGGAAGAAGATGATGTGATAAGCAAATGATTAGCTTTTCCAGAGCATTCGCACAAGTTTGGCGCCGGTGGCGACACCTACAACGTGCTGACATGAGGAAAGTTTCCATCCGATTTCTCATACACAAACAGCAGTTGACCGGCGCTGCCTGGTGAGACGTTGTTGTGATGCCTCGTGTAAGGAGGAGAAATGCGTACCATCACGTTTCCGACTTTGATAAACGTCGGATTGTAACCTATCGCGATTGCGGTTAATTTTATTGCGACATTGCTGCTCGCGTTGGTCGAGATCCAATGGCTTTTAGCAGAATATGGAATCGGTGGGTTCAGGAGGGTAATACGAAACGCCGTGCTGGATCCCAACAGCCTCGTATCACTATCAGTCAAGATGACAGGCTTATTATCCGCAAGGGCAACATATGGGGACGTTTGCAAGACAACAACCATCTGCACGAACAGTTCGACGACGTTTGCAGCAGCATGGACTACCATATCAGCTCGGAGACCATGGCTGCGGTTACCCTTGACGCTGCATCACAGACAGGAGCGCCTGCGATGGTGTACTCAACGACGAACCTGGGTGCACGAATGGCAAAACATCGTTTTTTCGGATGAATCCAGGTTCTGTTTACAGCATCATCATGGTCGCATCAGTGTTTGGCGACATCGCGGTGAACGCACATTGGAAGCGTGTATTAGTCATCGCCATTCTCGCGTATCACCCGGCGTGATGGTATGGGGTGTCATTGGTTACACTTCTCGGTCACCTCTTGTTCGCATTGACGGCACTTTGAACAATGGACGTTACATTTCAGATGTGTTACGATCCGTGGCTCTACCCTTCATTCGATCCCTGCGAAACCCTACATTTCAGCAGGATAATGCACGATCGCAGTTGCAGGTCCTGTACGGGTCTTTCTGGATACAGAAAATGTTCGACTGCTGCCCTGGCCAGCACTTTCTCCAGATCTCTCACCAACTGAAAACGTCTGGTCGATGGTGGCCGAGCAACTGGCTCGTCACAATACGCCAGTCACTACTCTTGATGAACTGTGGTATCGTGTTGAAGCTGCATGGGAAGCTGTACCTGTACACGCCATCCAAGCTCTGTTTGACTCAATGCCCAGGCGTAACAAGGCCGTTATTACGGCCAGAGGTGGTTGTTCTGGGTACTGATTTCCCGGGATCTATGCACCCAAATTGAGTGAAAATGTAGTCACATGTCAGTCCTAGTGTAATATATTTGTCCAATGAATACCCGTTTATCATCTGCATTTCTTCTTGGTGTAGCAATTTTAATGGCCAGTAGTGTAGAAAAGGACCATGTTGCCGATCTGAAGCGCTTTTCTTGATTTATGTCCAAAATGCGTAAGTCTTCTTAAAAGATGATATTCACTGATACACGACCTCTGGAGCAGGTGTTTGTGGATTCCCACAGACAATGGTGGCAGTTAAAATCTAGTATGAGGATTAATGGACAGGCTTTTTTCCTCTAATCAATTCACTGAGAGCTTCTTTGTCAAGTGGGCAACATGGCGGTAGATACACCGATCGTATAATGGTCTTAGGCGATAAATACTGACGTACACTGCACAACACATTTTTTGCCCTCTGCTTGAAAACAGGTTATTACTAGTTTTCGTATGTTGAATTCAGATTCGATTTTAGTTTTCCTCCGTCGCGTACAGTTTTTTCTGGATATCAGTTTATTCTCTGTTACGGAAATATGCTTTAATTTAGTCGAAATAAGTTTCAATTCACATGTACCAGGAGAGCTCTCTTCTCTATGTGTATTTTAATCTCTGTGATTGTCTACATATTGTCAGCTATCATAAAAAGAAGTTACAACTCTCTCTTGGGCTGTTATCCATGTACTGTCAGCTGTCATAAACACAAGTTACAATTCTAAAATGGTTCAAATGGCTCTGAGCACTATGGGACTCAACTGCTGAGGTCATTAGTCCCCTAGAACTTAGAACTAGTTAAACCTAACTAACCTAAGGACATCACAAACATCCATGCCCGAGGCAGGATTCGAACCTGCGACCGTAGCGGCCTCGCGGCTCCAGACTGCAGCGCCTTTAACCGCACGGCCACTTCGGCCGGCAGTTACAATTCTCTCTTGTGTTACCACCCGATGAGTTTTCATGCAGTTTCGAAGAAACGGTATTTGTGCTATACTGTAATGGCAGTTCCTACTGTATGGTGTGTTTTCCTTATGTGATGTTTGTGATATACGAGCTAATTCTGTCATAATACATGTACAAAATGTCCATCAATGTGTAAATAATCCCAACATGTTTTGTTAGATATGTGGGGAACATACAGTGAAAAACCGAAAAGTAAAATATTGTTCCTGCAGTTAAGAAGGCATACGAGGTGTGTTTTAGCTGCAGAGTTGGGGGCCAAGTTAAGCTCTTTGCTGTGGCACATGCGTAAGTACCTTGCGTAAGTGCCTACGGGGTTCTCGAGCATCAGCGCCATTTATGGTATATGTCGCGTGCCGCGAACGGAAGGAACGTGCCACTGACTGCTATTTGACCAAAGAGAAAGGGTATTCTGCAAAATCAAAACATGCCATTCAATATCCAAACCTGCCCTCAGCCATGGGGAAAGTTCCTCATGTCTTCTCCATCTGATAAATCTACAATTGATTGGAACATTGATGATCAACGTACAGAGATGCTATCCGACAGCAGTGGGAACGAAACAGCACCAGCAAACAGCATAGCACGTGTTCGTCCGGATCCGGAATATTTTCCACCACTATCAACATCATCTCATCGCATTATGGAGGGAGAGGGGCTTGAATACGTCACAGGTACAATCTGAGTTACTGCTTCGTGATTGCAAGGATGAGGATTTCTCGCTCTGGGTGTTAAAGTGGCCTCATGTAGGAGGCGCCAGAGTTAGTATGAAACATTTTTCTCTTCCTACAACGGCGCGACTGCTACGGTCGCAGGTTCGAATCTTGCCTCGGGCATGGATGTGTGTGCTGTCCTTAGGTTAGTTAGGTTTAGGTAGTTCTAAGTTCTAGGGGACTGATGACCTCTGAAGTTAAGTCCCATAGTGCTCAGAGCCATTTGAACCATCTTCCCACAACGAGTTTTTTGTACTTCTGTGATATCAATGTGTTTGGAGCAATTGCGTCATGATCATGAAATGGGTACTATTTATTGATTCTTCGAAATCAAATTTAAAGGTAGTTCTCCATCATAACGGTATAAATATCTGTCAGTTCCAGTCTGATATTGACTTAACAAGAAATAGGCTTAAAAACTATGTAAGATTTGCTCACTTACTTACAGTGTGATGTGTATAACCAGAAACTTTGTGGAGATCTCAAAGTAATACGGCTATTGACTGGCATGCAATCAGGTTACACGAAGTACAGCTGCGCTATGTGCGAGAGGGACAGTCGCAACAAGAAAGAACATTATACAGGGTGGTCCATTGATCGTTACCGGGCCAAATATCTCACGAAATACGCGTCAAACGAAAAAACTACAAAGAACGAAACCTGTCTAGCTTGAAGGGCGAACCAGATGGAGCTGTGGTTGGCCCGCTAGATGGCGCTGCCATAGATCAAACGGATATCAACTGCGCTTTCTTAAATAGGAACCCCCATATTTTAGTACATATTCGTGTAGTCCGTAAAGAAATATGAATATTTTAGTTGGACCACTTCTTTCGCTTTGTGATAGATGGTGCTGTAATAGTCACAAACATATGGCTCACAATTTTAGACGAACAGTTGGTAACAGATAGGTTTTCTTTCTGTGGGGAAACTTGAAGGAATCTGCTATCGTGATCCACCGACAACGCGTGACAACATGCGTCAGCGCATTGTCAGTGCATGTACGAACATTACGGACGGCGAACTACTCGCTGTTGAGAGGAGTGTCGTTACACGTGTTGCCAAATGCATTGAGGTTGACGGACATCATTTTGAGCTTTAACTGCATTATTGTGGTATTTACAGGTAATCACGCTGTAACAGCATGCGTTCTCAGAAATAATAAGTTCAGGAAGGTACATGTATCACATTCTAACAACCGAAATAAAATGTTCAAACGTACCTACGTTCTGTATTTTAATTTAAAAAACCTACCTGTTACCAACTGTTCGTCTAAAATTGAGAGCCATATGTTTGTGACTATTACAGCGCCGTCTATCACAAAGCGAAAAAAGTGGTCCAACAAAAACATTCATATTTCTTTACGTACTACACGAATATTTAATAAAAAACGGGGGTTCCTATTTTAAAAAACGCAGTTGATATCCGTTTGACCTATGGCAGCGCCATCTAGCGGGCCGACCATAGCGCC
This sequence comes from Schistocerca americana, assembly GCF_021461395.2. Taxonomy (NCBI): domain Eukaryota; kingdom Metazoa; phylum Arthropoda; class Insecta; order Orthoptera; family Acrididae; genus Schistocerca; species Schistocerca americana. The sequence goes on from NC_060130.1 coordinate 696,358,636, forward strand.
ATCTGGTTTCCACCTTCAGGCTAGACGAGTTTCGTTCTTTTGTAGTTTTTTTAGCTTGACGCTTATTTCGTGTGATATGTGGCCCGGTCACTATCAATGGACCACCCTGTATATGTAGAGTGGCCTAGGCGAAACGCCTACGTCCCAGGTAAAACGAGAGTGTCGTATGAGCCTCTAGTAGATCCTGAAGATGTGTATTTCCCATCCGTGCATATTAAAATGGGGTTAACGAAGACATCTGTAAAAGCGCTGAACAGGGAAGAGGAAACTGTGGTACTCCTGAAGACAGTTTCCCAGTATCAGCAAAGCAAATACTGAAGGGGCAGTGTTTATCGACCTCCAAATACGTCAGCTTATACAAGTTATAGCCTACACCAACCCATTATGAGAGACTGAAAAAATGCATGGAATACCTTCAAGTCAGCGTGTACGCACTTTCTTGGAAATCACAAATCTAAGGACTACAAAGAGACTCTGAATAACATGATGAGATGTTTGCGTCATATGAAGTGTCATATGACAGCAGAGTTACACTTCCTTTATTGTCATCTTGACTCGTTCTTTAAGAATTTGGGCGATTCAAGTGATGAACACGGAGAACGTTTCTGCCCGCACGTTGTAGTAATGGAAAAGCGGTTAGTGGGGCGTTGAAACAGCAGCATGTTGCAGAATATTGTTGGTCCTTAGTTAGAGACACTGCAGAACATGAATACAAAAGAAAACGACCAAAACTGTCCTTCTCATTTTATCCTTGGGTGAAATATTTGTCATTCCATGGTGTGAAAATGATGTATTTTTCATAAGTAATAAAACCACTACTTTTGGAAAACGGTAGTTTCCCCTGGTCATGGCAAGTGAAAAACAATTAATTGATCCAGAGGGCAGACAAAATGTTAAAATGTGTCGTACAGCGTCATTAGCAAAGACTCAAAGTATGCTACTTGGAAGTGTGTGTGAGGTGATAGCACTACAGTACGTCACAGCGACAAACACAGCCATGCTCCCTTTTGCTTTCTCGTCACCACGGTCGTCGCTCTTTTAGTGTCTCTTGAAGTGTATATCTTTTAGGCATAGGTCTATTGGTCTATCCAGCGCTCAGATCCTCGCCTTCTCTGTTTTCCTGTTCTACTGGAGAATGGGAGCCATTTATCAACGAAGGGTTTCTTCCCACTGTTTTTCCTGCTTTTGTCAAGTGCACCGGCCGTTATTAGGAGACGTTGGTTCGTCCACGTAAACATCTATAACTATAAAATGTTTTCGCTGTTTAATAGCGAGAGCGCTTTGAGAACTGATGAATTTACGGAGGATGTCTTTGCTTTTCCCTGATCTTTCGTGAGCATTCCTCCCTTCTTGTATGATGCGTTTTTGGAATGTACGGCGATGATTTCGTACCGTGCTCTTGTGGTACTGTAGGGATTCACTTTCTCTTGGACTAACCATCGATTTTGGCAAGTTATGGACAATGTAGTACTTATCCCTCATAAGTACATTTGTGGATACATTTATTGATGGACATATCAGCAGTCTCAATCCGAGTAGCAGCGTCAGCTTAAATATCAATTTCTTCAGTGGTATTGGTTATGTGGCTGAAAAGCTCCAAGAACGAATTGAATCGAATTAAACACTTGTTTCGATTTACTGTCAGAAATTTTACTTGTTAGTTTAAGTTCTTGAATTTTGCGATCTGCGGTGTGTACTTCGCATTCATTCGTCCACCCCTGAAGGATACCATGACAGTAACGCACGCTCGTGCGGATGAACGCAGCAGTTCTATCTAATGGCAGCTCGACCGCATCTGCTGAACATACGATTTACTTTACACTGAACTATGCCTCTGACATTTGAAACACCACACTGGGTTTGATATAAAAGACCATATTTTAAGGATCATGTATCCAGTATTTATATATTACGGAAGTGTAGCTGTACTGAAAGTTGAAATGGACATTGACGATTATTCTAACATACCGTTTATTTTCTTTGTTATGTTTTTGACTTCCGTTACTCCTATTTATGACCACTCGTCCTGTAACTCTTTCAGGTCATTGTTCATGTTATCATGACAAGTCACACCAACGTTGAAAAAGTTGAGTTTTACAGTTCACAACCAATACAGTCATCACTTTCTCTGCCTTGACTTATTTTGCTGCTTTTTCTGCAGTGGCAGTCTCCTGCATGAGAGTACCATTACACAGCTTTTTCACAGTGCCTACTAGCCGTACAACACTTTTTGAGTGTAAAGTGGGTATATCGTCTCTAACGTACCACCGAGAGAGATTCTGCAGAGGTAAGACACTGGACTCACATTACGGAGGATAGCGGTTCAGTGCTACGTCATCCCATCCAGCCTCAGGTTTTCCGTGTATTACCTATTTAGCTGAAGGAAACAGCTGGGATGGTCTCTGTGGGAGAGACATGACAGATTCCCTCACCCAATCAGAGCGTCTATCCCATCGGTTATGGCAGTATCGTTATCAGGAAGCTAAACCGTAATTATTGTCTTTCTTCTTGAAAGGATACTTCATTTTCTCTCTACAAAACAAACTGACTGAAATTTCGTAGCAGATTAAAACTGTGTGCCGGACCGGGACTGGAATCCGGGAGCTTTACATTCCACTCCGCTGCAAGGTGGAAAATTCATTCTGGAAATGAACTGGTTATGAGAGATTAGTGCCCTCTTAAGACTTTTTATTTTATTTGAGCTTTGACCAAGAAGACCTCCCCTTCGAGATCCCTTGATTGACTGGGTGTTAATACTTCCTGGAGGTCCACCCAACCAGCTGGAAATACACTGACGGAAAAAAGTCACAACACCAATAAATAATTCCTGTAGATTATTAAAATTAATAGAATACATTTGTCTAGGTAACATTTTTAAGTGCTTAACTTTACAAGATCACAGGTTAATATAAGCGCCATATAAGATATTGCAAACGTGAAATGCTGGTATATTAATAACCAGTCTAGCCGCCACAATATTGAATGCAAGCATTCAAAAGTGCATGCGTTGTGTTGTACAGGTATCGTATGTCAGTTTGTGGGATGGAGTTCCATGTCTGTTGCATCTGGTCGATCAGTAAATGGACGGATAATGCTATCTTTTGATGACGCTTGAGTTGTCGCCCGATCGTATAGGATGTTGGATTACAACAGCGGTATGGGAGCGAGCATTATCCTGTTGGAAAACACACACATGCTGTTCACGAAAGGAAACACAACACGACACATCACCATATTCAAGTACGCATTTGCAGTCAGGAGCGTGGGATAATCAGGAGTGTTCCTGCTGACACATCAAATCACGCCTCAGGCCATAACTCTAGTTGTAGGTCCAGTACGCCGAGCATGCAGACACGTTGGTTCCAGGCCCTCAACTGGCCTCCTTCGAACAAACACACGGCCATCCTAGCACCGAGACAGCACAAGCTTTCATCAGAAAAAACAAGATGCCTCCACCCTGCCCACCCTAACCCCCCAACGAGCACTGGTTTGACACCACTGAAGCTGCAAATAGCGGTGGTTTGAGGACAGCGGAGTGCAAGCTACAGGACGTCTGCCTCGGTGATGTCCCTGAAGTAACCTATTAGTAACAGTTTTTTGTGTCACTGTGGCGCCAACCGCTGCTAAAATTGTTTCTGCTAATGCAGTACGATGAGCCAGAGCCATATGCCGAACATGCTGATCTTCCCTCTCGGTAAAGCCATGTTGGCCGTCTGGTGCCTGGTCTTCTTGCGACCGTACGTTCTCGTGACCACCGCTGGTAGAACTCATGTACGGCAACTACATTTCTGCCAAGTACACTCATGCTCATAAATTAAGGATAATTGCAGAATGTGGTGCCACACAACGTGGCACTACACAAAACTGGCGCTAAGAGCATAGGGAACACACATGACACACAACTGTAAGTCCACGGTATTGGTGATGAGAAAACCGTCCCGAAAGACAGGTGCTACAAAACGCCGCTGTTTCCTGCGCATGTACCCCAACATCAATATGGGATATGGTCACCATGCACACATACACAGGCCGCACAACGGGTTGGCATACTCTGGATCAGGTGGACTAGCAGCTGCTGGGGTATAGCCTCCCATTCTTGCACAAGTGCCTGTCGGAGCTCCTGAAGTGTCCTAGGGGTTTGAAGACATGCAGCGATACGTCGAATGCGAGCGTCCCAGACGTGCTCGATGGGGTTTAGGTCCGGAGAACAGGCAGGCCACTCCATTCGCCTGATATCTTCTGTTTCAAGGTACTCCTCCACGATGGCAGCTCGGTGGGGCTGTGCTTCATCATCCATCAGGAGGAGGGTGGGACCCACTGCACCCCTGAAAAGGCGGACATACTGGTGCAAAATGACGTCCCGATACACCTGACCTGTTACAGTTCCTCTGTCAAAGACATGCAGGGGTGTACGTGCACCAATCATAATTCCACCCCACACCATCAAACCACGACCTCCATACAGGTCCCTTTCAAGGACATTAAGGGGTCGGTATCTGGTTCCTGGTTCACACCAGATGAAAACCCGGGGATAATCACTGTTCAGACTCGTCCGTGAAGATAGCCTGGGACCACTGTTCCAATGACCATGTACTGTGTTCTTGTCACCAGGCTTTACGGGCTCTCCTGTGACCAGGGGTCAGTGGAATGCACCTTGCAGGTCTCCGGGAGAATAAACCATGTCTGTTCAGTCGTCTGTAGACTGTGTGTCAACTGTTCCAGTGGCTGCGGTAATGTCCCGAGCAAAGCTATCTGGAGTACTCCGTGGCCGTCTGCGGGCACTGATGGTGAGATATCGGTCTTCTTGTGGTGTTGTACATTGTGGACGTCCCGTACTGCAGCGTCTGGACACGTTTCCTGTCTGCTGTAATCGTTGCCATAATCTTGAGATCACACTTTGTGGCACACGGAGGACACATGCTACGACCTACTGTGTTTGACCAGCCTCCAGTCGCCCCAGTATTCTACCCCTCATAACGTCATCAATATGTGTTCTTTGAGCCATTTTCAACACACAGTCACCATTAGCACGTCTAAAAACGTCTGCACACTTACCCGTTGCACTGTACTGTGACATGCACCAACACACCTCTGCGTATGTGGACTGCTGCCAGCGCCACCGCAGGTCAAATGCACCGCATGGTCATACTCCGAGATGATTTAAACCCACAAACTACCCACCAGAGCGTTGTTTCACCATGCATCAGCATTATCCTTAATTTATGAGCATGAGTGTATTTCTGCAATATCGCAGAAGGAAGCTGGAGCTTCTTGTAGCCATATCACAAGACGTCGTTAAAGCTCAGTGAGGTGTTGATAGTAGCGTCTTCATCGCCTTAAAGGCATTCTTGACCAACATCAACCCACCACGCCCAATCTAAAATGTTAGTATCGCTTACGACCGTTACAGCGTGTATTTAAATCAAATGTGATTTGCATCCTCAGAGTGGCACTACATGCGCCACTCTCATGCTGCTTGCTCGAAATCTGAATAGACATCATCTTTCAGGTGCAGAAACTCGCCTACCAACTTTCACGTTTGAAGCAGAACTCATTCTTGGTGTTGCGATTTTTTTTTCTGCCAGTATATTTAGTGGTAGGATGATGGATTCCATGAAATCCCACTAACTGCTAGAGATATACGAGTCGACTTAGCCAGAGACCCCCTTTCCTGAATATTTATAGAAACGAATTGAAGAAGGCTATCCATATATTACCCGCCAACGACTGTTCCGCTTCAACAGCCATCCACCCAATTGGGAAACAGCACATCCTGAGGTCGAGGTTTTTTTATAGACGTTTTTAACATCCTCGCCATCATCTTCTGATTCTTCAAATAAAGTATTTATAGATAGCCTTGATTTACAAAGTATATGTTTCTAGCACGCAGAAATACATATTGAGTTCAAGTGAATTTTTCATTGGCTTTACCTTTGCCGTACACTTTATGTTTGGCGTCGTCTAAAGCAGTGTTTTTAAACCTTTTTAAGTACGCAACCCCTTTCCAAGTAAAAATATTCTGGCGACCCCCAGAACCATAATAAAAGTATGTCAGCGAGTTCAAAGGCAACGTATTTAATTTTCTTTGTATCGATACTATACTGATCGAGAAATCAGGTGCAATGTGAAAAGAGGTCGCAGTGCTCTGTGGGCAGAGATATAATTATATTCTTTGCCGCGGTAGAGGCGTGGGGGTGAGAAGGGGTCAGCGGGGGCATAGTCGCGCGATTTCGGACACGACAAAATGGTTCAAATGGCTCTGAGCACTGTGGGACTTAACATCTGAGGTCATCAGTCCCCTAGAACTTAGAGCTACTTAGACCTAACTAAACTAAGGACACCACACACATCCATGCACGAGGTAGGTCGGACACTACAATCAGTTGTCCGAGTGCGCCAGCAAGTACGGACGTGATTATTGTCTTGGCGCTTCGCTCTGAGCGAGCATAAAATGGATAAGTTTCTTAAAAGATCTGTGCAGCCCTCCGAGTCTGGTACAAGTGGCAGTGGCGGAAGCGAATCAAAATCGAAAAAGATAGACTTTATGGCGACTGTTATCTGAAGTATGGTTTTACTGTCATGAACAACAAACCTCAATGCATAATTTGTGGCGAAGTACTGTCACGTGAGAGTATGAAACCATCAAAGCTTCTGCGTCACCTCTCAACTAAACATTCCAAGGAAGCTGATAAACCTTTGAATTTCTTCGAAAGGAAACTGAAAACACTTAACCAGCAGCAAACTACGTACTATGATTCAGGTAATACAATAGTAATGGTATTTGTTGATTTAAAATAGTATTAATGTTTCTGATTTTTTATTCGTTTTTCAGATTTAACAATATTTTTTATCTGATTTCACGCATCCGGTGTCAACGAGAAAGCGTTACCAGCTAGCTACCGAGTCGCATTCCGAATCGCTAAAGCAGGGAAGTTGCATACAGATGCAGAAAATCTTATTTTGCCGGCAGCCCTGCATATGGTTTGTATTATATTAGGTAAGCAAGAGGTAAACAAGCTAAAAAGTATACCACTTTCTGATAATATCATTGAACGCAGAATAAACGATATGACCGGTGACATTCGAGGAAAGTTAATCGAAAAATTAAAGAAGAGCACACATTTTGCTTTGCAGTTTGATGAATCTGCTGATCTTTCAGATAGTGCTCAATATATAGTATTTGTACGCTTTGAATCAGATGAAAGTATCATGGAAGACACTTTATTTTGCAAATTACTCCCTGCGAACACTGCTGGTCAGTGTTTGTATGACATGTTTTTAGAAAGCACTCGCAACTACGACATTGATTGGACAAAATGTATCGCCATTTGTAGCGATGGTGCTAAAGCTATGACTGGCAGTAAAATTGGGCTTGTCGCGAAATTAAAATCAATAATGCCATATTTCTCGTGGACACACTGCTTTCGTCATAGACAAGCTCTGGCAGCCACGATTTTAACTTCTGAATTAAACGATGTGCTTAAAGAGGTGATTAAAGTTGTAAACTCTATTAAAGGTAAAGCGTTGCAAACTCGACTGTTTAGGATCATTTGTGAAGACATGAGTTCGCTCCATCAAAATCTCCTTTATCACACAGAGGTCAGGTGGCTTTCCAAAGGAAAGGTATTGACACGAATTTTAGAACTGAAACGTGGATTGTTAATTTTCTTACAAGATTCTAAATCTGGATATGCGAATTACTTTTGTGACTCTGTTTGGCTATTAAAATTAGCATTTCTTGTGGATCTTTTTAACCACCTAAATATTTTAAACAGAAGCCTCCAAGGGAAAGAAGAAAACATTATAACAGCGAAGGTTAAAATCCAAGGATTCCTCGCAAAACTTAGTTTGTGGTCAAAGTTTTTACAAAAGATGATGTTTGAGTCTTTCCCTTGTATTATGACGATTGTCGAAGAAATTGCAATGGACCAGTCGGTGGTACTAAGTTCTCACATTCTTTGCATGATACATAGCTTGCATAATTTGGAAGAGAAACTGTTAAGTTACTGTCCAGAGCTGAACTCTGACGCTGACAACGATCATAGATGGATACTAAATCCTTTTTTAGATATGTCAGTGCAACTGGTTGATCTGAGCACGATGATGAAAGAAACACTTATAGATTTAGCAGCTGACGGGACGCTTAAAATGGAATTTAATTCGCAAAAGATTGACATCTTCTGGATGAAGAGAGAAGAACGGTATCCACAGCTGGAAAAGGAAGCTTTGAAATTATTAGTGCCATTCGTTACTTGCTATCTTTGTGAATTAGCGTCCTCTTTAATGGTGAACATAAAAATTAAAATGGAAATAGACCTCAACTAGAAAATGATTTAGTGATATGTGTCTCAAAAATAGAACCACGATTTGACAAATTATTAATAATTAAACAGGCACAGCCTTCTCATTGAAACTGTTGTCTTGTTATTGTAGTCTGGGACCTATAACCCTTGCTTATTTTCGTCTGGCTAAGTGGCACCCGTGGCAGATATCGCTGGTGTCGCCCTATGAATAAAAACTGTTCAAAACAATAAAATCTTAATAAATGTCAAGTATGCTTTATAATAATACAAATGAGAAACGTTAGTCATCAGGCATCAAATTGCAGTTGTGCCGATAAAACGCTGTGCCTTTGCGTATAATCGCTGGATCGTACCGTTATTGTTGTCGACTTTACTCTTGACGGTATGGCTTACGCTCCGCGGGAATGAAATGACAATGCAAACAACCGAAAAGGTGCAGGAAAAAAGAGCGTAATGTTTTACATCAGTGTTATTATTATTATTATTATTACTATTATTACGACGAACAAAGTAGATTAGACGCTCCGACAAGGACAACGCCGCCGGCAATACATTATTCATCCGTACTGGTAGCGACACTCCTATTACACTAGTCAACAGCCATTTTGCACCTGGGATGTGATAAATCAAATAGAACGTATTTTGGTGTGTAGAATCCGAATATAGCTTTCAAAACGTTCTAGCACGTACCATTTTTGAGGTTTTAAAGGATTTTTATTTTTTGTATTCAGTATTTCGCTTTTTGCTGTTCTTCTGTTTTGCTGTTCAGCTGTTTGTTTTTGATTTGCAGAGGAGAGCTAGAGGATCTACCAATCGTCAGCAAATGGTTGGCGTGGTAATCCAGTGGTGTGAAAGAGATCCTCAGTTAGTGTTTCCTGTGAAAGACAGTGCAAACTTTTTGTGTTTAAAACTTACACTAAGAAAAATGGCAAATAGTAAATCCCGTTGCTGTCTAAACCATCCCGACAACTTTTGTTATGTGTGAGGGAAATTCACTCCGAAAACCCAAAGAAAACCAATCACTGATTTGGTTAAGAGGGCATATAAATTGTATTTTGATTGTCCTGTTGGTGACCAAGACAAAAATTTTGCACCTCATATTGCCTGCATAACCTGTTCTACAACCATACCCGAGTGGTTGAAAGGAAAATGCCGAGCCACGTCATTCGCTGTTCCGATGGTTTGGTGTGGGCCTAATGACTATTATTCAGAGTGTTACTACTGTCTTACAAATATTTCGGGACATTCAAGCAAAACTATACATAAAATAAAGTATCCAAATGTATCTTCAGTGAATCTGCCTGTGCCCCATGATGAGGGGTTGCCTGTTCCTGTCTGTAACTTGAAAGCCGTGGAACCAGACACCATGCCAAGTGAATCAGAAAGTACTGAAGATATAGAAGATTACTGCGCTCAGTATCATGACACTTCGCCTCAGCTCTTTAATGAAAAAAAATTGAAGATTTGGTTCGCGATCTAAAACTTTCGAAACAGCAAGCTGAACTCTTGGGGTCGAGACTGCAACAACGGAACCTTCTATCTCCAGGGACAAAAATTTCCCGTTTCAGATCAAGAAGTCCTTCCTTCCCTCAATATTTCCATATGCAGAATTCAATGTGTGTACGTAGAGATGTCATTGGTCTGATGACGCAGCTAGGTGTACAACATAATCCACAGGAGTGGCAACTACTTATTGACTCCAGTAAAACCAGCTTGAAATCAGTACTACTGCGTCATGGTAATGCATTTCCATCGCTGTCTTTGGCTTACGCAATAGACATGAAAGAAACTTGTGAGATCCATGGGTCTGCTGCCAGAGGCAATGAAATATAAGGATCACGAATGGCAGATTTGCTGTGATTAAAAAATTGTTGCACTCCTTACAGGTTTACAGGCTAGATTCACGAAATACTGCTGCTTTTTGTGCCTTTGGGACAGCCGTGACACCAAGAACCACTATACAGTCAAGGAATGGCCTATAAGGAAGTCATATGGTCCTGGAAACATAGATGTGAACAATACCTCATTGTTGAGCCCGATAAAATCATTTTGCCTCCCCGTCATATGAAGTTTGGCCTTATCAAGAACTTTATAAAAGCTCTGGATCAACAAGGTGAGGCCTTCAATCACTTAAAAGAAAATTTTCCCCGATTAAGTGAAGCAAAGCTGAAAGATGGTATATTTCTTGGACCAAAAATAAGAAAACTGCTGGAAGAGCCAACCATTGATACCAAACTCGCAGATATCAAATTAGCTCCTTGGTTTTCTTTTAAAGCAATTGTGAAGGGCTTTTTGGGTAACAGAAAATACAATAACTTTTTCACCATTTTGAATGATCTGTTGGACAACTATAAGAACATGCGGTGTAGAATGTCGCTTACAATTAACTTTTTACTTTCTCACCTTGATTTCTTCCCGGAAAATTTGGGAACCGTGAGCGAAGAGCATGGTGAAAGCTTTCACCAAGACATTCTTACCATGGGACACCGTTACCAAGGCCATTGGAACCCTTCGATGATAGGTGACTACTGCTAGGGACTTGTTAGGGAGAGTGATGAAACGGCAAACAAAAGAACAGCTCCGTCGTCGCATTTCTCCAAAAAACCAAAGACGATTAAAGGTGAAAATATCTTCTGAACTAATTTAAACAATTTATTGGCATCATGCCCATATATACATACAAAACAGTATTGATTTAAAACGTTCTAAATGTGTATTTTTGTTTGACTTAATTCTGTCGGTTTTCACTGTTACCATCTTTTATTCTGCTGTTTACCTATAAAATGTGACGTCATAGAGAAAAGCTGATTTTACCAGTGTATTCAGCATCCCAAAATTAAGTAAATCCACCCATTTACAAACCAGATCCAGAAAAAAAGTCTAAATTTGTTAACTAGTGTTATTGTAACCGATACCTCCGCTCGAGTCTCCTGGACGATGTTGCCAATTTCTCTGCGACGGTGTTGCAAGCAAGACTCATGTTACTTCGTGGACTTTAAATACATCTACATGAATTCCATTATAGATATGTCATCGTTAAGCAACACGAATTCAATAAAGCTGCGCATTAACCAATACTTAGGGAAATGTTTCATTCAGCTAGCCATCTTCTGTGTTTATGACTCATTTTGAAGAGAAGGTATAAACAAATGTCTTTAGACGACTTCTTTTAGTAATTTTTTTGAATGAAATGCATTAGCCCTTTTTTACGTGAATTCCGACAGAAAAATGTGTTTCGCATAACGAGTGTTTCGCAATGCAGGTAAGACTAAGAAGTGCATTACCTTCGTTAGAGGAGGTCCGTTTTGCGTTTATTTATCGTTAACAGAGTGTATTTATTATAAAACAATATACATTATGCTCAATTCAGAATCAGTGTTAAACAAGGAAATACGTAATTTTAATAAAAAAATAAATACCATTTTTCATAGGCCCATATTTTTGTATTACAAAACTCCTAGTTTTGAGACATGTTTCAGGATGGTTATTTCATTTACTTTCATTTAGTTTGAAAAGAACACAACAGATCCTTTTAATTACTTGCGGTAACATGTAGTATATATTTTTATCAATCATGGAACAAGTTTTTTTGTAAGATTTTTTCAACTCTTTTATAAAACAGTATCAAAAAATCAATGATTCGCTTCACGGTAATCACCACAATTAATTACAGGAAAGAAATGAGAAATTAACCAGGTGACCAGCAACGACGATTTTGTGGGAATCCTGATAAAGCCACAGAACTAGGAAAATAGAAACAACGTTAACATGCAGTGTGTGAACTAAAGTCTGTGTTGAGCTCAGGCATCCTAGAACCGGTCGGTAGAAATTGCTGTATTTCGTGCCTTGTCTCACTAGCGATCTATTGTCTAGTTCGAAGCTCATTACTGAAGTGCATTCTAGTAACCGTGGTGCCAAATCTTGCACGTGAGCTGTGTGCATGTTGTTGCAGCCATTTTGTATCACATTTGAACGTGAGCATCTTTTAAATGCGTTTTCATAAATTGTTCTCGTTCCGCGTGATATTTTTCCCGCAGCAGATGATTGCCAATTAAAGTAAGTTGTCAGTAATGCACAAGACGCTGCTACTGCACCGCCGTTCCAGCCCTGAAGTTGATTTGGTCCTTTCCCTCTCCCTGCAAACGTTTCAGAGGTAAATACTATCTGTACAAGACTTAGTGACTCTATCCATCCTAGTTCCATTCCACAGAAGTGGGAAGAGATCGATAGACATCGAGTTGCTTCTCACTGCTGCATGTGTTTGCGTATTTGAACTCTTCAACAGGTTTTAATTAAATTCATATTCATTATTATAAATAAGTACCATCTCTGAACGTGAGCAAATTTGCAAGGTGCTTTTACAAAACCTTGTCACTTCCGTGTGACATATATACCATAGAAGATGACCGTCATGAAACATACGTTACCAGCCACGCTGCAACTACTTTCTCCTGCGACCGCGACCCCCTGAGCAAGGTTTTGCGCCCCCTCCCACCCCCACCCCCAGAGGGTCGCGACCCACAGGTTGAAAAACACTAGTGTAAAGCACATGTAAAGCACAGTGCCACCGTACGATATCCTTGTCTCATCCCATGAAATACTTCGGCTTAATCTTAAACTATTCCTTAATGGAACTTCAACAACATAAACCATTCATGGGATAATGTAGGTGTACTGAAAAAAAATGGTTCAAATGGCTCTGAGCACTATGGGACTCAACTGCTGTGGTCATCAGTCCCCTAGAACTTAGAACTACTTAAACCTAACTAACCTAAGGACATCACACACATCCATGCCAGAGGCAGGATTCGAACCTGCGACCGTAGCAGCAGCGCGGCTCCGAACTGGAGCGCCTAGAACCGCAAGTAGGTGTACTGACTTTGATATAAAACTTCCGTGTGCATCGATGAAAATGAAAACAGTTTCCTTTAACATTAATTTGCCACAAGGCCCTTTCATGTGATGAATATGAGCATCAGTTTAGATTGTCGTCGTTAACTGAAGTTGATGTCTTGGGATAACAGAGCGTTAGTAACGCATATTTGAAGTCTCGTCAGAAGTGCATAATTAAGTATTTTGTCTTACAAAAGTAGTGCACTTACTGTCTAGGGAGAAAAATTTTTAACGTGAATTCAATATCAAGACTTATATCAGTCAAGCTTTATTCAAACACTTCAATAGGAGTGAAATATCGAATGACTACAATTCATATTTAAAATGCTTAGAAATGATCAAGCAGTTGCGTGAACTGCTTTTCTTTTTCCTTGTTCGTTGTAGAGTGGAAGTATCTTTCGTGTACAGCATACAGCAGCAAGAACCTTTTATTTTCATTTTTTGTAACGCATAGAACGCACACAAATCTCAATCTGGTTCTGTTTTCTTTACCATCTGGAGTACAAGAATGATGCTGTGATGACGTATTTACTGCCCACGTTTGACGAGATGCACTTGGTAGTACAAGGTACTTTACTAGCTCGTGCGAGCGAGTATTTAGTTTGAGTGTAAAGCCGCAACAGTTTTAGCAGTTCTTTGGCAGTCACAGAAGCATGGGACATTTTCCGACTAAGTTTGTCAATTACAAATTTACTTCTATAAAGATTGTTCTGTGTATGCTCCATAACAGAATCATTTCCTGATAGACGTTATCAAAAATGCGTTTAATATCGCAAGTACCATTTTATCTGATTTAGCGGAATGTACTCACTGAGTTCTGTCAGACATTCACCTCTGATTTAAAACACTCGTCTTAAGAGTTGATGCAATTCCAATACTTAGAGTCTAATTAGTTTCAGTATCATCCATTTCACACAGAAGTTTTGAATAGAAAATTTTAATGGCTTGCATTGCCTCACGAGCGTGAAAAAACTGAGTGTCAGCGTAAAAGAAATGATTGCATGAAACTTTTAAATATCACTAAAACTGAATGGGAATACTACTCTTATTAGTAAGTGTTAAAAACTTGTAATGGAAGTTGTCTGTGTAAGAAACACTAGTAATGCATGTACCTACACTGGATATGAAGAGAGCAGTGAAATCGAGCGATTTCAGTTTTATATGCTTAAAATAATACATTTAAACCCAACGATTACAGAAACTGGCGGTTATTCTGTAACATCACGTGCTGGTTCCTTCATGAACGGATGGATTTCAGGTTATGGCTTCCAGTTTTAAATGTCATCTCTGAACTGTGGCGTCTTTCTGCTCTTATAGGTAAAATGATACTACGTTAACTCACCATGGAAGCCAACTAGAAAATTATGACTATTACGTTTACACTGTTGAGACTTCAACAATTTTAAAACTAAGGCCAACAGAGTTTTTAAAAAAATATTGAATTACATGAAACGACAGACTTTCCAGAAATATGATCGTATCAATACTGTATTCGATACTATTAAATTCAGTGTTGAGTTATCACGTTCTTAAAATTTATTCGTATCAGTACTCAAAACATGCTGGTTTCAGAATCTTAACAGTGATCCAACTAAGTTATCTTTCTGAAAATCGACAGTTTCTGACGTTGTTGCAATTTCTCGTTTAATGATATTACATTGGCCTTTCTAATTCACGGCATTGCCTAAATTATGGATTTATTTTATTATAACGTACGACCCATGTCGTATATCAAAATTCTTGTTGTTGTTATTATCTGTCAGGTGGAGCCTACAGTCCTGGATGACGTAACATGTCTGAAGTCCTATCAAAGCAATCGCTTTCCATCCATCACTAAAACTAATTGACTAAATGAATGGATGTCGTCGGTAGTTGTTTAGGGTTAATGGACATCACTTGGTATAATATGTGGTTCTGATGCATTAACAGATAATAGCTGCAAAAATTCAGACTTTTATTTCTAGATGTGTTCCTTGCTGCTGACTCAAAGAGCTAGTTACCAAAGCATACTGCAGCCTACCCAACCAGGTCTCAACACTCTTGTCAATTGGATGGTCAGTCAGTGGCATGTCCAGACTCGTCTGCCGAATGTGGTTGCTTATGTTTGCAAAGTGTGACAAACTGCTGGATTCTCCAACCTCATATATGTTGGGCTTCTGGTGATTATTCTAGATTTATAATCCCTTTATTCAACGCCTGGCCACATTGTTCCCTGTAGAGGGTCAAGTTTGAATATACCTCGAATTTTCTAAAGTTAATACCTTTAATGTGCTGAAGAACATCTAGATTTTACAGCGATCTTTTCTGTATCATTTCTACAACGTAGATTTCTTCCATTAGTTGAGAAATCCTGCCCACGTTGTTATGATTTCAAATAAAAGCTTTTCACATAGAATTATCAAGATTAAATATATGAATTATGTTAGCATTTTTTGTAAGTTGTTCTTTCAGATAGATAATCCACTAGAGAGTTTAATGTTTTCGAGAGTGTTGTCGCTCCCAGCTAATAATAACCTACAGCACTCAGTTATTGTAATGTAGGATTCAATATAGTGATTATTATTGTTAATTATTATTAACATTTAAATAATATTCAAAACTTTACACAAGAATGTTCTGTTTTTTTTTTAAACTTGATTTAATTGAATACGCTACCATAGTGTGTAACTTTGTCAGGATGTAAAAACGTCAGGTAGCTGTCTCACTTGCAGCCGGCACTTTATGTGCTTATAGAGAAAGACTAGCAGTAACCTTCTACTTATTGCGATAGTTCATGACTTTTGCATAAACAAGGTGATACAGTATGCTGTACATTAGGTATTACACCGTGCGCTACAATATTTTTCTTTATAAACAGCTGGAGACAATGCTTTGATAATGTTAATTATTTTCGTTTTCCTTCCACTAGATCTGAAAACTACGAGTGATGATCGAAATCGTCCATCTGTGAACTACTGAATGGGATTGTGTCTATCAGTAGGACTGCAAACATGTTCCTGGAATTGACGCTTGGTGCCCTGTGTGTTATCGATTTTCACTGTCGCAAATGTCACTGTACTGTATATTGCATTGTTCAGTATCGCATCTTCCAATTAAGAGCCACTATTGAATATATCCGCTGCTTCCATATAATTATGTCATTGTTTGCATCATTCACTGGTGTATAAAGCCACAATACTCCTACAGTATTGAGGAATTTCAGATATTACGAATGGTACGAACTGGCATTCCAAAGATCAAACACCACATTTCGTTGGCTGTCGCTGGCATTTGATTTGTGGTGACTGGTACGCTGTTGTGAACGGACAAATACCGTGAAAATGTTTAATCGGATGAGAGGACACCTGAACCACCACGACTGCAGTGCATTTTTGATGTTTCTTAGCTTGTATTTCCCGCCATTTTTTCATATGAAACGTAAACTGCTTCACAATTTCGAAATTTTACTTTTTTAAACACAGAGCACTCGGCCTACTACATTTCCCTCCGGTTTAAATTGGCGAAATTGACTTATTTTTTTCTTATTTCCCAATAAATTCTAATTTCTCGTATTTTTATATTATCACACATGGATTATTACAGTTATCATGCATTATACCAGTAATTTTCACGTAACACAAATGTGCTGATTTACCTACACTGCCGTTTAACTTAGCAGAAATGAAAGTGACATCTTAGGGTATGGTGTGGCTACAGAGCTTCCACAATTGCTGTCATCGCGGGTCTCAATTGGAATTAATTCCCAGTAACCCAAATAATAAAGAAAAAGTCGTTTTGTAACATTTTAAAAACAAACGTACTTGTCCGAGTAGCTTCCGCTATTTTAGTGTTTCATCGTCTCCTACTCGTTAGAGAATCAAAAGAATCTAAACAGATCTGTTTCGTCCGTAACTGCCCGTTTGTCAATAGACACGCATCCGAAATCCTGATTAGCTATTTGTACGACTAACCGACCAGTAGCTGGGTCCAGCTCTAATTTTTCGTTTGGCGCACGTGTCTTTTAGAGGAATGAAATGAAATGCATTCTACTCAAATCGACGATCCCGCAGTCTTCTCCCTACAGCAAGTTTGTAAGAGGGTCCGCCATCGAAAGGATTCCACTTTGTGCGTGAGGGGAGGAGGAAGTCGTTGCGGAAGCATTGCGGTTAGGATAAGGAAGAAGTCCTCCAATCCTCCGGAACGAGACAAGCGTTCCTCTGAAAGGAAAAACGAGAACGCGAAACCCGGCAAAATCTGATCGGAAATGAGTGCACCGCTGTGATGCTCATCTGGACAAGAAGCGTCTTGGGGCTTCCAGCGACCGACACAGGCAGAGTCATTGTTAGAATGCTATAATTCTCTGAGCTCTTTGTGTGAATGAGCTCATTTCACGTAAAAAACAGAAATGTTTCAATTTGGCAATAAAAACAAACATATGTGGAATAATACTGATTCTCAAGTGTTTTCCCACAAAACCAAACTCGCTGACTTCATCTTCCACCTGAATTTATATCGCTTATCAAGAAATAAAAAGTCTAATACTTCAAATTAGTGATAACGTGACGAATGCTCAACGCATACAGAGAAGTCTAAAATAAGAAACACAGAATTGATATTCGACTCTGCGTCTAGGTCACTAGAGAGAGATGGAAGGAGTCAGTAGAGATCTTGTTAAATAGTTTATCTTGACATCTAGATTAAGTTTTTTCGATAACCACAATATCGTATTTGATGTGATCAAATTTTCTAAACAAGTGCTTATAACCAAAAATATGTTTATATTCATTATCAGACATAGTAAAAGTATTATACTGTGGACACAATAAGACAGAAATTACGTCAGTCATTACGAATTTGTTATTTCCTTATTTACGGTCGTTCCCTTCGAGAATTACTGTTGTATGAATTCTAGAATTAATATTATCGTTTCGTCTTCTACTATATTTTTTTTATCATCACGGTCTCTTTTTTTCATGTTAATGTGACGACCCAACTTATAATACCGCCACAAAGCATTGTGTCTCTCGTGTCCTTGTCAGGTTCATTACCGTCGTCATTGAATTTTCAGAATCTCATTCAACTGCTTGAGGAACATGTTTATTTTTTTCTTGCGGCAGAAAGAGAATTTAAAATATGTGTGGCTCACTTTTTTGCAGCCTTATGTTTGAGAGGTAGGATGAACCACAAATGCGTATTTAAGTGCTTCCCCTTACGTCTTTCTACTATTAATTGGTCTAAATTTTAACTAATTTTGACCTGTCGTACATTAAATCAAATTTGAAACGATAGATACATCGAATACTCACGACACCAATTTCAATGACCGAGTGAGGTGGCATTACCAAGACAACTTTTACTCAAGACACAGGCAGTATACAATGTCCTCCAATTAAGTCGTCCACCTAACCCGATTGAACAAAAGTTCCCCCAGGTTGACTGGCGTCATGTATGGCGCGCGGTGTTCGCCTGTTAACTTGACGCGAATGTTCAATCTGTCTGGTACCTAACTGTCAATGGTAAGCAAATCAACCAATTTCGCCTTCATCGTATCCACCTCGCCCAATCACCTCTATGTTCCACGTGTGGAGTGCCAGACAATGATGAACATCGGTTTGTTTGCGGACCGGTGGCGGAGGCTTGGCACTTGGTTCGTCGTATTGTGGCTTTTCTAACGCGGGACATTCCGGATCAGATTATTCCCCTTTCATTCTTTTTTCCGGAACGTGACCATTTTCCTCGGACAAAGACCAATGCTGTGAATTGGATTCGCGGACATGCCATTCACTACCTACTTGGACAAACTGTCGACTCTGTACTCGATTTTTGGACATACCTCAATGACCGTCATTATGTCGTTGTCCGTCACCCAAAATACAGACAATTTTTCTCAAACTTCCTTGGGAGTGCTTTCCACGACCCGCCTCGCAGCTGGAATGTGTTAAGCCAAGAGAGAAGAAGTTTTCCTGTTTGAACCAATGAACATTTCTGAACAATTTAACGGAACACAACAATTTCGAGAAGACGTGACTCAACATATTACCAGCGAGGCGCAGAAGGCCTCTGATCAATTACGCAACAAAAAGAAAAAGAAAGGAAAAGAAAAAAAATAAAAGAAAAATAAAAACAATAAAAATAAAAATAAAATTCAGAATAAGGAAGATTTTGTTTTGTTTGTAAGGATAGCCCTAACCTTGATTTCCCATATTTCCCCTGGTATATAGGTAGCTCTCTGGAGTAGGTTTAGTCAGGAGCCAACGCCTGAAGTGGACCAGATTTTTTTTATAGGATGAAAAGTGGCGGTGGCACTTAGGTATTTTTTAAAAAATAAATTAAAAAAATTAAAAAAAGAGGTTCTAGGCGCTTGATTAAAAAAAAGTGAAAAGTTTAATTTTTTTATTTTCAGTTTATGTGACAAACTCTTATGTTTTCATCACTTTTTTGGGAGTGATTATATATTGTTAAAAAAAGGGGGGTAGCGTCTTAAAAAAAAAAGGTGGCGCAGTGGTTAGCACTCTGGACTCACATTCTGAAGGACGACGGTTCAATCCCGCGTCCGGCCATCCTGATTTAGGTTTTCCGTGATTTCCCTAAATCGCTCCACGCAAATGCCGGGATGGTTCCTTTGAAAGGGCACGACCGCCTTCCTTCCCCGTCGTTCCCTAAACCGATGAGACCGATGACCTCGCAGTTTGGTCTCTTCCCCCAAAACAACACAACAACAACACAACCAATCTCAATGGTGTTTCATTTTATTAGGAGGTAGTTGTTTGATTTGTTAAATTTTCTACGTTTTGTTGGAGTAGTTAATTAAAGGTAGTATTTATTGGTGTGAATTCAACTAAAACTGCAGCATAAAAAGTATTAAAACTCTAGGCATGCGGGTTTGATCACTAATCTCTCGGTGGATACCATAAATAGGCAGGAAAATCTCGGTAGTTGCTGCTATCGGGGTGATATTTCTCTTGCTGAAACCTAAGACAGCGCATCCAACGTCTGGTTCAACGTAAATAATGGCTCTGAGCACTATGGGACTCAACTGCTGTGGTCATAAGTCCCCTAGAACTTAGAACTACTTAAACCTAACTAACCTAAGGACAGCACACAACACCCAGCCATCACGAGGCAGAGAAAATCCCTGACCCCGCCGGGAATCGAACCCGGGAACCCGGGCGTGGGAAGCGAGAACGCTACCGCACGACCACGAGATGCGGGCCTCAACGTAAATAAGTTTTCAGGCTATTTAAGAGCACGATTTATACAATGAGTTTCAGATATGTTACATTCCTCTTATGTTTTTGTAATCTAAATGACTATCAGGATGCGCGCATTTCAAAATCAAGTATAGTGTGACGCTGGTGCACATACTTTGACTTAAGAAGAATCAGTATTACGAGGCTTTGGTTATTGTGCTACCATACGACCAAACAACTGGCCCAATCAGCATTTGTTTCTCATATCTTGCTATTGTTCATTATTCTCCCAATAGCGATAACAACTGAGGTCTAATGACCTAGGATTTGTAAAAGTAATCGGATGTGAACTTGTTGCAGAAACGTACGCAACATTCATTTGAAGCTGTTCAAAAATAACACGGAAGACATATCAGGATGGCATAACGGAGATTTTAAATTTAAAAATGCTCGAGAAAAATACGACCCCATCGTCAAAAACCCTGTATGGCCTCATTTTACACTCATATTTGATGCAAGTCTTGCATCCCACGCATTAACGTATAACGTAAATGTAGTCTGTTGACTACTTCAGAGAACTGTTACTGATCAGCGTCAGTCAAGATAATGAAGTAGCCAGCGCTGTTCACAGTCGTTGATAATGCTGTACGTTTGATGAGTGCGAATAATGCACTGCGAGTGACATCAAACTTTGCATTGGGGAGTACATAGAGGTTGATTCACCCTACCCTACTGATGTCGTTTTTGCAACCCGCAATGTTATATCTGGCCTTCATAATACACACACGAGATTTTCACATTCTCTGACTCGCTACGAGAACTCTATTAATCCTACAGAGAAACTAACAGGATCAGTTTGTAGGAAATATAATTCAGTTAAATTTTGTACTGGAATACGTTTTCGCTACAGGTCGCGGTTTTCGAGTTGTACAAGAAAAACGGACAAAAGTGAGCTTCCAAAGCATCTCCGCCCGCTAGTGATGGGAACAACCAAATGGAAACTATCGATTCTTTCGGTTTTTGGAAAACAGTCGACTCGTTCTATTGTAGTTTTTGGTATCAGTTGAATTATTCATTCATTCTTTTGACTGGAACCAGTCAATAGAAGCCTCCGAATGGCAACAGTCGATTCAGTCGGTTGCGCTATTTACATATTTATTCTTTTCAGTGAAACCACATTCTGTCAGTTACCTTTGGAATACCTAATCCCATTTATGTTGCAACGGGCGTGCGCTGGTGACAACAGAACACATGTGCCACAGAATACCAACCGCGACGGTGACACCGGAGTCGTTACAGCGAGAAGGGGAATCTCGCCCTCACGAGTGCGATGGAGGGGACTGAGCGGCGAGGGTGGAGGGGGGCAGGAATCAGGATCTGTTTGATGGCGATATGATCCAGGTACCACGGTCGTGTAGCTATCGAGAAGCCACTGGTCACTAGAACAAAAGCGAACAGAAACTACACTGCCTAGTGTGGGTGAAATGGCGACTGACGTATTGGACATGTTACCAGCAACAAAGACTTGTCAAATCATATCTCATTTACTTTATGTTATTAATCGTCATTTCGGTGATAAGAATACATTTTAAAAAATAAAAAAAGAAGACTACATTCAAAATGTACAAGACGACCTAGAATCTAATCTTAATTCACGTATATATTTCCTTAACCTAGTATGTCATTTCTTAAGGCGAACCGAAAAGCTAGAGCCTCTAGTATTAGACTAGGCAATAATTGGCCTCATCATGCTCTTCAAGGGGGTGTAAGAAAGTACGCTGCCAGTTACCTACGCAACAGTGGAGAGAGGTTTCACGGAATGGTGAGGAACGATATGAAATGTGGCACTGAGAATGACGTTTGTAGACCTGAGGGACCTAAGTACGAGGGCGTGCTGAAAAGTAATACCTCCGAATTTTTTGTTCTGTTCTGAGTATCGAGTGAGGTATTGCACTTCATGCATATTACTCGGTCGACTTTTACCCTTCTCTGACGCAAGTTGGAAACCTCTGCCGCTAGAGGGCTCCGCATTGTAGCGTGTATCGTATCATGTGCAACTTAACTATGTCGATGCATCAAAAACAGCGTGCTGTAATCGAGTTTCGAATTCGAATACTTCTCCCACACACGGAACACCCATTCTTTAAACATGGCAATGCTAGACCACACACAAGCGATGCGACATCTGCAGCAATACGACGCCTTGGGTTCACTGTCATCGATCATCCTCCATACAATTCCGACTTGGCCCTACCCGATATTTATCTGTTTCCAAAACTTAAGGAACACCTTCGCGGACTTAACTTTTTAGTGATGAAGTAATGCAAGCAGAGATGAGGTTGTGGCCCCGTCAAGGAAGTCGAACATTCTACAGTGATGGTATCAATAAGCTGATCTTTCACTGAGAGAAATGTGCTCTTTTCAAGAGCGACTATGTTGAGAAATAAATATGTAAACATGAATAATAAAGTACTAGAATGTTAATAATGTTTTTAATTAAAAATCTTTGAGAGTTTTCACATGAGAAGTTCGGAGGCATTACTTTTCAGAGCGCCCTCTTACAATGTGTTTCGTAGACTATAGCATCTAAACGAATGAATACAGGAGCTTAATGTACGTTTCTACTTAGACATGAGAAACTAAAGACTGCCTTTAAACCAGGTGGAAGTTACAGGTCAATGTCGTTGCCGCTAGGTGCCTCCCTGGTGCAGTGCAACCTGCACGGTCGTTCATTACCCATTGTAGGTCGAGTCTAATAGAGATAAAAAAGTGAGAAAAGACGGTTAGCGTTCTCCGTCTTGACATGTGCAATTCAGTTAAATCTGAGTAGCGTGATTCTTCCTACTGCTCAGATCACTCGATGATCGCGTTTATGTTTCAAACTATAATGAATTTAGTTACTATAAGCTCTTCATGATAAACAGCAAGGTGTATATTTTGTGAACGCATTCTGGGTGTGCAGATCGAAGATATCAGTTTATTTTCATGTATAGTGTTCAGTGATAACGTTAGGCTGCATTTAAGTTGTAAAATGGATCCCCACAACGTAAAGATATGAGTAACACAATAGCGATGTACCACAGTCGAGCACGAGAGAGACTCTACAAAGCTTCTTGTGCTTTGTGCCGAGATAAAATTTACGGCCCGCTCTCTTTCGGGGAAAGGACGGTTACAGGAATCACGCACCATGATATGTCGCAGATATGACTTTTTCCACAAGTGCGAGAAGATACCGAAACTTTCATTTTTCAACGGAACGGAACACCGCTGTGCTGACGTCTGTCGGTAAAAGCATTTCTTAACATCGTGCTGCTTCAACGATGGATAGGGCGCGCGCAAATCTCGCATTGCACCACTGCGTATTGCTGCATGATAGCTTGTGCATGTGTCGCACGTAATTCATAATTTCAAGCGTAAGTTCTGGAGTAGCGGCATAGGTCAGACGAAATTAAAATACTGTCAATTTCAGCTCGTGATCTAGTTCCAGTACAGACACGATGTTCGTATGGTGGCTATTACTCCAAAAGAGACAAAAACAAAATCTCTAAGCATTTCAGACTAAATGTCTTGATCTGGAACTGATCGTGCAAACTAACATGACATTTTACACCGCTGCTGAAACACTAAATTTCGTCTAATCTTGCAGGTAACAGCTAACGGATAAACTTAAGAAAGAGTTGCTGCCTCTTGCACTTAAGGAGTTCAAAGTGGAAATAGTGGTTCAGGGATGAATAGTGAATAGTGGATACTGTTTCAGACAGTTCACTTCTGTGCCAAGATGTGCGACATCAGAGAAAGAAATGATTTAGGTAGAAATGTTTCGTAATCTATTTTTATTATCTGTTCGCTATCAACTGTTCTTACTTATATATTCACTTGCTGCGTTTTGTGGTTCGCTCTCGCGAACGAGTAAGTTCAGATGTCGTTCTTCACAGTAAACATAAGCTTTTAAATACTTCGTGCCGGCGCCTGTAGGACTGCAAGAATAGTTCTCGGCAAAAATAGTATTCTAAAGAAGAATGGAGAGAGTATTAAGTAAACGTTGAGACTATCAAAGAGAGTACACTAGCGCATTTGACAAGCTCAAAAGATCAAACTGGCCCTCTCCTTGCTGAACAAACTGTCATAGCTTTCTGGTGGTAGCATTTAAGGAACCACAGGAAACTAATCACGATGAATTGACGGCGAGTGCAGTCCCGCGGCAACCTAACATGAATCGATGGGCCTCGTGAGCGCGTGGCTTTACTGTGAAACCGCTGACAAGTAGACTGATGCAGGTCCTTGCCTAATAATAGGACAAAATCGTCTGGGCTCTCAGTTCGGTTTTGGAGAGAGTACTAGATGACACTGACCCTAACTTAACTTCCATTTATCACGACTATCTCGCATAGCGTAAAGTCCTAAGCAATTGGAACAAGTGCAGGTGACCCCAATGAGTAAGTAGCGTAAGGAATAGAACCGCAAAATTACAGACTAATGCCGCGTGGAATTAACCGAGCGGTCTAGGTCGCTGCAGTCGTGGACTGTGCGGCTGGTCCCGGCGGAGGTTCGAGTCCTCCCTCGGGCATGGGTGTGTGTATTTGTCCTTAGGATCTACATCTACATTTATACTCCGCAAGCCACCCAACGGTGTGTGACGCTCCCTTTCCTGTTCCAGTCGCGTATGGTTCGCGGGAAGAACGACTGTCGGAAAGCCACCGTGCGCGCTCGACTCTCTCTAATTTTACATTCGTGATCTCCTCGGGAGATATAAGTAGGGGAAAGCAATATATTCGATACCTCATCCAGAAACGCACCCTCTCGAAACCTGGACAGCAAGCTACACCGCGACGCAGAGCGCCTCTCTTGCAGAGTCTGCCACTTGAGTTTGCTAAACATCAACGTAACGCTATCACGCTTACCAAATAACCCTGTGACAAAACGTGCCGCTCTTCTTTGGATCTTCTCTATCTCCTCTGTCAACCCGACCTGAATCTCAACCTGGCACCCGCCTTACCAACAATTAATTTTATATGATCATTCCACTTCAAATCGTTCCGCACGCATACTCCCATATATCTTACAGAAGTAACTGCTACCAGTGTTTGTTCCGCTATCATATAATCATACAATAAAGGATCCTTCTTTCTATGTATTTGCAATACATTACATTTGTCTATGCTAAGGGTCAGTTGCCACTCCCTGCACCAAGTGCCTATCCGCTGCAGATCTTCCTGCACTTCACTGCAATTTTCTAATGCTGCAACTTCTCTATATACTACAGCATCATCCGCGAAAAGCCGCATGGAACTTCCGACACTATCTACTAGGTCATTTATATATAGTGTGAAAAGCAATGGTCCCATAACACTCCCCTGTGGCACGCCGGAGGTTACTTTAACGTCTGTAGACGTCTCTACATTGAGAACAACATGCTGTGTTCTGTTTGCTTAAGACTCTTCAATCCAGCCACACAGCAGGTCTGATATTCCGTAGGCTCTTACTTTGTTTATCAGGCGACAATGCGGAACTGTATCGAACGCCTTCCGGAAGTCAAGGAAAATGGCATCTACCTGGGAGCCTGTATCTAATATTTTCTGGGTCTCATGAACAAATAAAGCGAGTTGAGTCGCACACGATCGCTGTTTCCGGAATCCATGTTGATTCCTACAGAGTAGATTCTGGGTTTCCAGAAATGACATGATACGTGAGCAAAATACATGTTCTAAAATTCTACAACAGATCGATGTCAGAGATATAGGTCTATAGTTTAGCGCATCTGCTCGACGACCCTTCTTGAAGACTGGGACTACCTGTGCTCTTTTCCAATCATTTGCAACCTTCCGTTCCTCTAGAGACTTTCGGTACACGGCTGTTAGAAGGGGGGCAAGTTCTTTCGCGTACTCTGTGTAGAATCGAATTGGTATCCCGTCAGGTTCAGTGGACTTTCCTCTGCTGAGTGATTTCAGTTGCTTTTCTATTCCTTGGACACTTATTTGGATGTCAGCCATTTTTTCGTTTGTGCGAGGATTTAGAGAAGGAACTGCAGTGCAGTCTTCCTCTGTGAAACAGCTTTGGAAAAAGGTGTTTAGTATTTCAGCTTTATGCGTGTCATCCTCTGTTTCAATGCCATCGTCATCCCAAAGTGTCTGGATATGCTGTTTCGAGCCACTTACTGATTTAACGTAAGACCAGAACTTCCTAGGATTTTCTGTCAAGTCGGTACATAAAATTGTACTTTCTAATTCACTGAACGCTTCACGCATATCCCTCCTTACCTTAACTTTGACATCGTTTAGCTTCTGTTTGTCTGAGAGGTTTTGGCCGCGTTTAAACTTGCAGTGAAGCTCTCCTTGCGTTCGAAGTAGTTTCCTAACTTTGTTGTTGAACCACAAGCAGTGTGTAAGCTTAGGGACTGATAAGGTCATCAGTTAAGTCCCATAAGATTTCACACACATTTGAACATACAGACTAATATCTTTAACATCGGTTTGCTGCAAAATTCTTGAGTATATTCTAAGTTCGAATATAATAATTTTCCTTGAGACAGAAAAACTTCTGTCGACAAATCAGAACGGATTTAAAAAGCACCGCTCGTGGGAAACTCAGATTGGCCTTTCCTCACATGATTCCTGTGAACCATGGATGAAGCGCAATAGGCAGATTCCATTTTCATAGATTTCAGGAAACCTTTGACATGCTGCCCATTTTTCATTGTTAAAGAAGGTCCGAGCATGAGGAATAGCTTCCCACGTGAGTGAGAGGCTCGACGACTTTTTAAGTAATAGAACCCTGTACTTTGTCCAAGACGGTGAGTGTTCATCAGAGACAAGGATCTCGTCAGGCGTACCACAGAGAAGTGTAACTGGACCGCTCTTGCTCTCTATCAATACAAATGAACTGACAGACGGGTGAGCAGCAACCTGTGACTGTCCGCTGACGACGTTGCAGTACACGGAGAAGTATGGTCTTCGGGTGATTGTAGGTACCCGATGACCTACACAGTTTAAAGTTTTATTTTTGTGGGGATCCACAGCCTCAACGTGTGACTGAAAATATGATCCAGGTTGGCTACATTATCTTTTTATTACCTATGCGACTGGTCAATTTCGACCTTGGTCATTTTCAAGCACGAAACTGGCAAATCGCATGGACAATAAAAAAAATAATGGGGCTTACTTGGACCATGTTTCTATTCACAAAAGACTTATGCAGTGTTTCCATTTAATGTGGTGAATGGCAGCTTCCTCTAAACGTAGAAAAATGTAAGTTACTATAGGTGAGTATTAAAAACAAACCTATGTTATTCGGATACAGTACTATTGGTATGCTGCTTGACTCAGTCACATCTATTAAATGTCTAGGCGTAACGTAGCAAAGCGATATGAAATTGAACGAACACGTAGGGACGATAGTGGGAAAGGCGAGTCGTCGTGTTCGGTTTTCGGGAGAGTTTTATGAATGTCTAGCTCATCCATAAAGAAGATCGAGTACAGAACACTGGTGCGACCCATTCCTGAGTACTGCTCCAGTGTCGTAGATCCCCACTAGGTCTAACTGTGGAAAAACACCGAAGCAATTCAAAGAAGTACTGCCTGATCCGTTACCGAGAATGTAACGAAAACGATCAGTGTACAAGGGTGTTCATTTTTATAATATGGGAATCGCTTTCAGTCGTACATAGCAGTTGACAACAGGTGCTTCTTGCACTTACAACGGTTTCGCGCACTGACTCCACATGCCACCATGTCTGGTCTGCAGATTGTCTATAAACGACTCAAACCGGTTACCATACCACAAAAATAAACACCATCTGCGATCTGCACTGATTTTTTGTACATTGCGAGGAATTCGAATTATGCATTAAAAATTGTGTTACCTGTACATTTTATCAACATGTGAGTATTACGGAGAAGCTTCGTGAACTCAAATGGGAATCCCTGCAGGAAGAGACGTTCTTTTCGTTTGCAGCCGTCTTCAGGAAGATTCTACTGCCGTCAACGTACGTATCGCTTAAGGGTACATTCTCCTCAGTCAGCCTACAAAAATAAATGATTTCTACGATATTTTTAGAAAAACTAATGAAGCAATCAACATAAACCCTTTTTTACATTATTTATTGATTCTTAGACGATATTTTCTGGCTTTTTTAATGACATGCAGTCATCATTAAGCCGACCATCCGAAGAATTAAAGTTCCGCTGTCCAAAACGAGGTGTGTTCATGAGGGAACTCTTGCAGTCTGCAAATCTTATCTGAAAACAAAAAAGTAATTTTCTAAATGTATAGTACACTCTCCACTGAGTAATTACAGAATTTTTTCGTTTTAATTTGACAATCCATTGCGTCAGGTTGAAATACACTGTATTTTAAGCAGACGAAATGGCTTGCGGACAAACTAATGAACATATGTTTCTGAAATATGGCTGAATTACTCCTCGGACATGTCCGCAAGGAGTAATAGGACCTTTTTCATTTTAATTTATTCATTACTTATCTCAAAAAACATGACCAAAAACACACGACAAAATTACATCTTTGTTTCAAACGTTCGCCATTTTACTATTTTGTCAAATTTCGAATAACTGTGCTCTTACTCCATGTACAGATTAACAAAAATCGTTTGTTTTTTATTTGAAATAAGATCTGCAGACTTAAGGAGTTCCGTCATGGACACGCCTCATTGTGTACAGAGCAAGTTTAAGTCCTCAGATGGGGGGCAAAATGATGATAGAATTTCTTAAAAAAGCAGAAAAGAGGATATAATGTTCAAAAAGATTTACGTTGATTGCTTCATTAGTTTTTCCAAAGAATCGTAAAAACCGCTTACATTATAGGCTGACTGAGGAGAATGGACCCTTAAGGACTGCGAAGGGAAGGGTAAGAGAAATTGTGGCTCGTCCGGAGCCATTTCGACTGTTGGTTTGCCCTCGCTCCGTTTGCGAGTGGAATAGGAAAGGAAGTGATACAAGGCACCCTCTGCCGTGCACCATACGGCTGCTTGTGGAGCGTGGATATAGATGTAGAGGTAGATACGTGCATGTATATAGATGAACGAGAATGTAATCTAAAGTTCCTTCTATCTTTATTGTTTTGCAGTACATTATTTCGTACAACTTACAACAGCAACATCTTCACAGTTATTAAGACTTAGTTCGATCGGAATCTTGAAGTGATATGCTCTGTTCCCAAGTCAAAATGTAATTTCTTTTATTTATTTATTTATTTTTTTTTTTTTTTTTTTTTTGCCCAAGGCTGACGGAAAACAGCAATCGCCCTTGAATACAGAAACCGAAACGACGCAGTAAAAATGTGACAGCGCCGACCAGTGTAGCGGTAAACGCGTTTAGCAATAATTTCAGTAGGCCAGCGAGGGGACGCAGCTCATCGCAATTACATTTAGTGCGTCCGAGCGACGTAAATCGAATTGCGTGCGATATGCTGGCGGCTGTGACGCGACCAACTCTTCGCGTCGCGACCGAATACGTTCGCAAGGCGCGCCTTGTCTGCGCCGCAGTTTCACCTCACTGCTTTCCTCGTTCCATCACTCCGCTTCCTACGGCCTTATTCTCGGTCCGCGACAGTGTCAAGTAATATCGGGAACCTAATAACGTCAGACCTCATTAGTGAATATTTGCACCTTAATTTCGGTTCCGTAGAAAGTTATTGCTTACTTGGCGTTTCATAGGTGAAGTTAACCATGTGATGAGCTGAACCTCAATTCCATCTATTCACAAGGTATCTAATGTTCACTCTATTAAATTGACTTGGTCAAATAAGTATGTGACATAGGACTGAAGAAAGCAGCAAGTAGGTAGGCTCAACCGAAAGTATCTCTTAGTCGACAGTGTAAATTCGGTGCACCTCTAACAGTTTCATTCATAGTACAAAATCTGATACACTATGCCGCTTCTTACAGTTCTGGAGCTCACTCCCTCCAGAGGTCCTCGACCTTCTTAGTCAAAGTTAAAGAAGAAATGTTTCTCATTAATTTGGATTACGCTGCTGCAGTAACATGCTACTTTGTTTCAGTAAGGACAATATGTATTTCCACTTCTTAAACTTTTTTGAAGGCAGTTAGTGGGTACTGAAATCTAGCGTCTGTAAACGGATTGAATATTATAAGTATGTCCCAGAAGGCCGGCCGGGGTGGCCCAGCGGTTCTAGGCGCTACAGTCTGGAACCGCGTGACCGCTACGGTCGCAGGTTCGAATCCTGCCTCGGGCATGGATGTGTATGATGTCCTTAGGTTAGTTAGGTTTAAGTAGTTCTAAGTTCTAGGCGACTGATGACCTGAGAAGTTAAGTCCCGTAGTGCTCAGAGACATTTGAACCATTTTTTTGTCCCAGAAGGAAAACCGAGCGAGGTGGCGCAGTGGTTAGCACACTGGACTCGCATTCGGGAGGACGACGGTTCAATCCCGTCTCCGGCCATCCTGATTTAGGTTTTCCGTGATTTCCCTAAATCGCTTCAGGCAAATGCCGGGATGGTTCCTTTGAAATGGCACGGCCGATTTCCTTCCCCATCCTTCCCTCACCCGAGCTTGCGCTCCGTCTCTAATGACCTCGTTGTCGACGGGACGTTAAACACTAATCTCCTCCTCCTCCAGAACGAAAACCTGTTTTTCAGAAAGTGGCTCTGTGAGCAATTTAGACGAAAAGCTGACGATAAACGTATCACGGTTCATACTTCAAATTTGTGTGTATGGTTCCCACGCGTGCCCGAGGCAGGATTCGTACCTGCTACCGTACTGGTCGCAGGGTTGTGTGGCATGTCTGAAAGAATATTTAACACACAGGTTCTATTTGACAGCTCCTGCTTAATGTAGTAGGTGGTTGACGTCCCATCGTCACGTAATATTGCTTCACTATGTCTTGAGTAACAAAAATTTTAGCCATAACTGTGATTTGCTATTCATCAAGAGCAGTTGTCTCAAATAGATAGATTTTCTACGCATAGGTCAAAAACCGATCTCAATGTTCGATGTTACTTGTGTTTTCCTCACATTATTCCGGACAAACAACTAGAGGTTCTCCTTTCAGAAATAAAATCATTAGAGGAACAGGTATGATTTAGAACGGTGGGTTACATTGTCATAGGGATGTGCACGAATTAAATAAAATTCACTGAAATAAAATGAACGAAACCAAGGGATATTTCAGCGATATCATCTCAGGTCATTCAATTTCACTGATTGCATATCAACTGGTTTCATTTAATCCATAACAGTGTATTATATTATATTGATGCATATCCGCACTGACTGATTGGCTAGACCTTCCATCGTATTCATTCCGTCACTGGTGTTGTTCCCTAAGGAAGAATCTCTGACAAGTTTCCCGAAAAAAGGAGAAAAATGAAAGTGACGTGGAATGCTAAGGTCAGTTTGGAGACCTGCTCGGATAGCCATAAAAACTTTAGTCCCGCTGTGGGCGACGCCTAGGGAGGATAATTTTACCAGCTCCCGCAGTGCAACTGCCAACTAAATATATTGATGTCTGGCCTACAAAATAATGAAGTACTATGGTTGTAGTACGAATCCGCTGCCGTCGCTGTGGAAGTGCAGTAACAACGAAACTAGCGTACGCGTCACGAATAAACTTGAGAGAGATCCATATATAATACACACGAACAGCGAGATCAGCAAGGTGCAGTTCTGGGTCTGTAGACGGAGCAGAGAGTGAGAGGGTTCAGTATCATTTTCCAGATAACAGCAGACCACATTCTAAAAACACCGATTACAGCACCGTGTTGCAAATATTTAAGAAAAAGGGGTAAAAATTTATTTAAAGAAACGTCTCCCGTCTTGTTTTTAATTAAAAGTATTCAAAAGTCAAATTGTTCCCATATTTAGGAAATGAGTGAGGTCGAGGAGATGCAAGAATACTGCATCGCCGCTCGTGGCAAAGTCCTGTTGGAGGTGCTTTACCGTTGCTTTCCTCCGGCCTGTTATGGGGTGTCAACTGCGTATCTGTGTCGTGTGGATGTCTGTGATGTGTGCTTGTAAAATGTTTTTATGGATGAAGTTGGGGGAGAGGATGAAACCCTGTGCCGGCATATAGCTTACTTCTCTCTAACAGCACCAGGAGGACCATCAAACTTAACGTCCTCATTCGACGTATCACTATCAACAGTGTTACATGCCCTCACTTCACGAAACACTGCCAGAGGCTACCACATTGGCGCCACCACGTCTACTCCCTTTCAGACCAAATCCTGGTTAGTGACAATTTCTCAACACCAAGATTTGAACCGGCTTACCTCTGAGTCGAGGGCGACTTCATTGGCATACGTTAGGGACATCGACTACGGAGATGGGCAAGTGAAATTATTAAGACCTGGTAATATGTATATGACGACCAGCCGCGCGTCTACGCTACTCGAAGGGTCTACGAACCATTTGAAAATGGTATGTCCATCCGTGCCAAACTAGCACACAAAACCCCGCTCTCGGCCGAATACTGATTAAAGTCATGTAGACTGACTTACGCGAGTAAACAGCTAAATGTGTGTATTACAGGCATGATAAAGTGAAAGTAATATCTTGAACTCGAAGTGAAATTCTCTGCAAATACGAATAACTTAACGCGCAAAACAACGACATCCTCATTTAATGAAGGTATAAAAACCGCCATGCATGAACCAAATGAATGTCCAACGGGAAGTAGGACAAAGTGCAACATCCGTTTTCCGAATATATCAAAGGAAAGAATAGTGAGTGACAGCAAGGTCAGCTGAAAACTGTCCTGACGCCTCGGGATTGCGTAATGGATGCTGACAACCAAAAAGAATAGTTCGTAACAGAAGTTTTATCCTAAAAATTACTCCAGGACACGATTCTTTGACGATCATGACGAGTCAACCGAAAACACGGAATAAAGAACGGAAAAAACAAGACAACATGTGGAAGTTAGAAAATAAACTACGGTGAAAGTGGAGATTATTAAAAACAGATAAACAGGCATTCGCCACAGATTTAAGAAGAAGTACCACATTTTAGGTTAGATCACTGAAATGGAAATATGAAAACAGACGCGTATAATGCTGACTTCATAAAACAAGGCAGACTTACAGACATCTGAAGTTCACTTATGTCGATATGATATCGAAGAATAAACACATCTTACTACCGATCCCATGTAGGATTTATCAGTCACCACAGTAAACTTTGTCGCCTATGTTAAGATGAAATGGAAATGAGCGTTTGGCGTCATTGGCGGAAGGTCCCTTGCGGGCAAGATCCGGCCGCCTTGGTGCAGGTATTATTACATTCGATGCCACATAAGGCGACCTGCGCTCCGGATGGGGATGAAATGATGATGAAGACAACACAACACCCAGTCCCTGAGCGGAGAAAATCCCCGACCCAGCCGGGAATCGAGCCCGGGCCCGTAGGACGACAATCCATCACGCTGACCACTCAGCTATCGGGACGGACGCCGATATTAAGACGCAAAATTATATGGAATACCAACATGCTGTCGACACAGATATCGCCTTTGTACAATGACGAGTACGCGCAGTGCTTTCTGAAGTGGCAGAAGAATGTCCATGTGTTTCCGAGATGTATTAATAATACGTTTGCCGTGCGGGGTAGCCGCGCGGTCTCAGGTGCCT
This sequence comes from Schistocerca americana, assembly GCF_021461395.2. Lineage (NCBI taxonomy): Eukaryota > Metazoa > Arthropoda > Insecta > Orthoptera > Acrididae > Schistocerca > Schistocerca americana. The sequence continues at coordinate 696,392,597 of NC_060130.1, forward strand.
TGCCATGGTTCGCGCGGCTACCCCCGTCGGAGGTTCGAGTCCTCGCTCGGGCATGGGTGTGTGTGTTGTCCTTAGCGTAAGTTAGTTTAAGTTAGATTAAATAGGTAGTAAGCCTAGGGACCGATGACCTCAGCAATTGTTCCCACCGCAGTCTACGAAGTGTGTTATTTCATTGTGGAAGTTCCATCTTTCTAACCATCCGCTATGCTAAAGTAGCGTTGAGAGAAGGTTTTGTGTTTCAGACAAGCAAGTTTATTAACTGTTATTGTTAACTGCTGGTTTTAGAGGATGATCTTAGATTAATACAAACTGGGAGACATATCGAGAGTGTGAGCTCGTAGACCGTGCTTAGACAGCTGTGGCAATAGAGCACTTATCAGCGAAATGCAAATGTCTGAGTTTCGAGTCCCCCGGTTCGATGCAGCATTTTAATATGACACGAGCTTTCAAATCAACACACACTCCGCTGCAGAGTAAAACTTAATTCTGAAAAAGTGGGTAGTTTTTGTAAGGTCTTTATATTCCAGTACACATATTCAAAAAGATATGATGCCTCTTCCGACATAAGCGACAAAATTAATGTGTGTGAAAGGTCATGCTGAGACAGTGGCCTCTATAACTGCTCCATTACTTTTGCGATGTAGTCGGTTCACTGGCGTGTAGCATAATACATGTGAACAGACCTTCATACGCGAATATGTTCTTTTCTGGGTAGATTTATTTTCTTTGGACGGAAAGTCATGGGCTCCATAGAATCGCCACGATTGTAGAATCCTACAGGTCGTTTACTGTTGAGTGATTCCTTTTGTTTACGGAAAGGTGGGAGTATGCAAGAGAGCTTAATGAACAAATGAATTTGGTAAAGTGGAGTAGTCAGCTTCATCAAGTGTCCATCACTTTTGCCGTGCGGGGTAGCCGCGCGGTCTCAGGTGCCTTGCCTCAATGAGAGGCTGACTTCCATCACAGCAAAAAAACCACCGAGAACTTCCGCGTTTTCCACGGCTGTGTCATAAAACCGAACTTCAAGATTGGTGTATAAACTCGAGATTTCCTTCATGAAATGCTAATGTAGGCTATTTCCTCTTGCTCGACAGCGCCTCTCAAAAACTACGAAGTAAGTAATGAGTGTGAAGCGTTTCTTTGCTTCTGATGATTGAATCAAAGCTTCACTTAGGCTCCGCAGCGTCGCCCGCTACAAGTCACCGAAAGAAGTATAACCTCAGTCAAGTAGCCAGGAGCGAGGGACAGTCATACACCACGTGAAAATTCTCTCAAGCATTGTAGTGATTTGTTAGAGGAACGAACTCTATTTCCACACTGTCACTTAAATCTGTGTTCTTTCCTAGTAACGTCCCTCAACATGTCCCAGTTTAGCATAATCAAATTCACATATGACTCCTGCTAACAATATTGTGTAGGGAATGTCGAAGTATAGCAGACAGCATGTGACTGAGATGGATGGGCCTTAAAAACAAAAGGAATCGCTAAGCCCTTGTTGGTGGTATGCCGGAAACCTTCCTCAAAACGCGAGCAGTGCGGACGTGCCGAGAGTACTGTTTCCTACTGCAACGACCTTGCTGTGACAGGCTTATGACTGACTGAAAGGATTCGTCGCCAAACGGCTTTCTACGTTAATAAAACGCATTCTTCCGCTAAACCTGCGACTCTGCCAGAAACGGAACGGTGGGGCTAACCTTCTTGCCGGTGTGCGATTGCCCTGAATCCACCTGAAGACTCCTCGAGGAGTTAGGTTGTTTGCGACAAGCAGCGAGACGCTATCCTGCGGGACAAGACCGTGAGAAAGCTTGCTGGACGCGTAGACATGAAAGCCCGTTCACAACATCGGAAAGTTGTCATCCTGGAAAGCGGAGTCAAGAAGAGGAAAACTGCACACGAGCAATCGTTTATTGGCTGGCTATGATATATCGTCAGCTAATGATAAGATGTAGCGACACATTCTCAGTGCTCATTAAGTAAAGGAGAGTGGAGATCCGGATGAAAACCAACGAGCTGGAGAGTAAAGGGACCTTCCTTTCCGTCAGAATGAGAAGCGAGAATCCGTGATTAATCTTTCAAGAGACTCGTGTTGTGACTTCATAGCAAGAATTGGTACTCAGGACTTGACCTGCTGATCTGAACCCATCATGACTTGTCTACTCCATCCATGTTTCTCTGATTCCTATTCTAGTGTTAACCTGATTTCACAACAGGTTGATGCTTATTGTCACAAGCATGCGACTTTTTTTCCATTTCTGAAGCCATTCTTTCGACTCTCACCTGATGTTGCTCTTTTCAGTTTCATTCCAATGCTCATCTGAATCTAGACTCTGCTACGAACGAGTCATTCTCATGGTTATTGTCAGCTGGTTAAAATTTCAATACTACAGTACCGCCTCTGTAATCCGGTCACATGCAAAACTTCACGCCAATGAGAGAGCCGAACCCTTGTGACGCAACTACCTGGAAGGTGAACGCACTAGCCTCATGAACACTAATTCCTCTCGGCCTACAGAAAGGGAACAGGCCATTCAATCGCCGCCACACACTGCCGACTCGCAAAGATGAAGATCCACCCGTAATCTACGCCTGCTGACAGCCAAATCTGCACTGCCAACATCCGATTCAAGACTTTGGTGTGATCTGGAAAACCAGCTCCTGCGTCGTGTCTGCCATACAAAGCACCGTGAGACACATTTCTCGATTGAATAATTTTTTGGTATTACTACCTATGTTCACCAATCGGCCATTCCGTTATCTTGCACACGCCCAGTGAAGAAATGTTTAGGTCTGACTTACTGTGATCATGCCTGGCACCGAGCAATCCAGACATTGAATAATTTTTTTCGTATACCCCATTAAATTCCCAGGAAGCACATTTTAGCGTTCAACGGTCCCCACATTAACACAATTACCACATTTTTGGCGCTCAGTGTGGAGTCATTTTCAAATCCGTTTTTAATTTACCACCATTATTTACTGAATATTACTTTTTCACTTTATTATCCGAGACAGATATTTCTCGAAACACATTTAATAAATTATCGATTTGGGTTTTAAATAATAAATAATTTTACACCATTCCTTTAACCTAATTGCATTAATAATTAGAATAAAATGAGTAGCCATCCTAAACTGCAGTCTGTTACGCAATATGTATGTTAACAGTGTATAAAGAACCTCTGCCGCTTTTAATACATGACCTGCGTGGATTATGCCTCAGATCTAATTCTGGAATCTATACAGCGTTCCCCACCGCTGATTCTTATGATGAAGACATCTGATGCCCGATGCCTGACGGAATTAGTTCACTGATGCCATCACACAGATATGAATAATCACTACGCTACATAATGGGCCAAGGGACGATTTTTTTCTTGGGGGGAGGGGGGGGGGGTTTACAGAGTTATTTTCGCCGAGTCCGCCGTTGCATTCGGTTAGGATACACGTCTTAACAAATTGTGAGCAGTTCAAGAAACTGGTCTAACCTTTTATGGTTGCTAATTTGGTGAACCCAGAGTTCTCGAACCTCTTTGCGATCACCTCCAGACATGACTCAAGCATTACAGTAACTACCTGTCGACACGATCGTGAAACATATTTGTCAAAGGGAATGTTGCACTTGTTCAACAGCCCACACTGTGAAGACAGTGCAACCCTCTATAGAAAAATGGTAGGCTCCTGAGATATAGAAAGTCTGCGACGTATTTCCACATATTAGTTGTATCATGCGATGGTTATGCTAAAGAGTGTGTTGGAAAGTGCTGTCTCCGAATTTTTAATGTGAAAATTCTTAAAGCTTTTTACATAAAACAATATTCACATCCTAAAACTGTATTCTTTATCTCTGCAAAGTTGTAGCCATCTGCCGCTAAAGGTCTCCGAATTGTAGCGCGTAACATGGTGGTGCGTAACGTAACTGTCTGTGTGTGAGAAACAGCGTGCCGTTCGAATTCGAAGAATTCCCCCACACGTGAAGAACCCTCTCTTTCAGCATGACAGAGTCGGAACACGCACGAGGGCTACAACGTCTGCAGCAGTCCGACGCTCTGGGTTCACTGTCATCGATCTTCATCCGTACGGTCTCGAGTTGGCCCCATCCGGTTGTCATCCGTTTCCAAAACTTAAAGAACACCTTCCAGGACTTCACTTTGAAGCGGTGCCAGCTGAAATGATCGTTTTGGCACCGTGAACAAAGTCAAACATTCTACAGTGACGGTATCAACAAACTGGTCTCTCGTTGCAAGAATTCTATTCGTCGTTAGGGTGTTGGAAAATAAATATGTAGACATACGTAATCAAGATGTATAATGTTAATAATGTTTGTTTTATTTAAAAACTTTAACATTTGTGACATAAAAAATTCGAGGTCACTACTTTTCAGCACGCCCTCATATCTTTTCAGAGGAGGTGTAGCACCCAGAGCACTGATGAGCCAAAAATTTAATGACCACCTACTTAGTAACGTGTTGACCCGCTTCTGGAACGAAATATACCGATTCTACGTGGCGTAGATTCCACAGGATGTTGGTACATTTCCAGAAGTATGAGGCACCAGATGTCTACGCACATGTCATGAGATTCCCGATGGTTCATGGGTGCGGTGCTGGGGCCCGATAGCGTCCCAGATGTGTCCCATCAGTTTCTTATTAGGTGAATTTTGTGGTCAAGACATCAACGTGAGTTCACTACCTTACTCCTAAGACCACTGTAGTACGTCTGTGGCCTTGTTAACCTGACAGTTACCTTGTTGGAAGATGGCATCGCTGTTGGGGAAAAGATCAAACATTGGGATTTAGGTAGACCGCAATAATGTCCACGTAGTCCACAGATGTCATGGTGCCTTTGATTACTGCCATAGGTTCCATGGAATCCCAGGTGAATACCCCCCACAATATAATACTTCTCCCATCGGCCAGTGTCCGTGCTGCAGAGCATGTTTCGAGCAACCGTTCGCCTGGATTACGCGTATCTGGACACGACCTTTGCGTAAGTTAGTTTAAGTTAGATTAAGTAGTGTATAAGCCCAGGGACCGATAATCTCAGCAGTTTTGACCCATAATCATTACCACACATTTCCACATTCCCATGTTTTAAATTTTTTTCTGTTTTTTCTTTCTTTTTTGAACAGTGTGCTCCAAATACCTTGCTCCTGCACCAGCATTGTAGGTTCTCGTTATATGTGCCACACATAGACGCCTATCCAGTTTTACAAAGCGAGAAATCCTCTTACCTCCACGTTCTGCGATGAGGAGTGGATGTCGAACTTGCCGCCTACTCCTGATTCCACTGTCCTTCAAAGACTTGGATGCTCACGATAGTATCAGCGAACAAACTACCAGCTTCAACGTTTCCAAGATGCTAGTTCCCACACTCGCCGGGCCATAACAGTCTGCCCCTTGTCAGCGGATCTTCCCATTTGCGACCTGTATCGTCCATACAATGAAACACCATGCACCACTTATACAGAATGGTCAGAAACAGCCTGAAAAGCGTGTAAGGTTGTTGTTGGATAGGCTGTACTGGGAAATAATTGTTAAGAAAATTCGATACGTCGTGCCATTTCCGAGTTAATTAACACTGAAGTTAGCCAATCAGGCCATTACGCGAGCAAATCCAAGCGGCCCGTCAGGTACAGTTACTGTCAGTTGTTCTCATAGCCCAGCTGAAAACGTACGATACTGCTCAGCCTTTGGCTTGGGTTCAGTCCTTACTACTGTCCCATGTACAGTTTTTGTATCGCTCTCGTGTTCGGTTTTAGGAATCCAAACGATGAACGCGTTTCGCGGCACTGTCTCTGGCGGTCCGCTTGAAACTGCGTTCGCAACGGCCTGGCTGGCCAACTTCAATGCTAATCAACTTAGAAATGGCTCAATGTCTACATTTTTTTTAACAATTATTTTCAGCACAGCCTATCTTGCTACATCCTTACAGGCTTTTCCATCTGTTTCTGACCACACAGCATACTTTCCTGACTGTCCCACGTACCCGCATTCAGTCTCGCGGTAGGCAGTGGTGATAATGTATTGACTCATCAGCATATATCGACCTTTACTTTCACAGCTTCTCTTGGGATGTTTTCGGAGCTCTCATTCTAATAAAATCACTAGCGTGGAATAAGTAATCCGTTGGCCAGATAGTTCGTGTGGCTAGTTCAAAAATGGTTCAAAAGGCTCGAAGCACTATGGTACTTAACATCTGAGGTCATCAGACCACTAGACTTAGAACTACTTAAACCTAACTAACCTAAGGACATCACACACATCCATGCACGAGGCAGGATTCGAACCTGCGACCATAGCAGCAGCGCGGTTCCGGACTTAAGTGCCTAGAACCGATCTGCCACTGCGGCCGGCGTGTGGCTAGTCCACCATCAAAAACTTGAAGAATGACAATGCCCGGCAGGTGGTCACCAGTGTGTTTTCTCGTGTAAACTTGTGTTCCCTGTACACGTGTAGGTACGACATTATCGGTGTAAAACAAGACACTTGTGCGGTAGTGAATTAGTGAATTAATAAACTGAACGAACAAGGTTTGAGTTAATGAAGAAGTGGTAAAAATATTGCACGGGTGGCAATCGAATTTAGGCATGAAATTTCACTGACCATTCGAGTGCAAATTTGCTCTGTGGCTTTAACAGCTGTTTTCGAATAACAATAAATGTGAACAGTCTGGAAGAAAAGTGTCAATGAAAAAACTCTGATAATTAATTAGCTTTGAACCATAAGGAAACCACATCCTGATAATAATGTGTACTATTGTTACTCATTAATATTCTATACAGGGGTTGGACAAAAATATGGAAACACTGCGAGAAATGCATACTTGCTATTGCACTTGACCACGAACGGCACCTGTGCGACGGCCTCAATACGTTGCAGGTGTCAGTAGTGGTCAGAACAGTGTTGTGTGTAGTTGTGAGTGGATTATGTCGGAGCTAAGTGAATTTGAACGTAGGAAAATTGCTGGTGCTCTTATAGTGGGTGCTTCTGTAACCAAGGCAGCAGAGTTGTTTCGTGTTTCGAGAGACACCGTATTGAAGATTTGTACCGCATACGGGGAAACCGGAAAAACATTCCGTTAAGTTACAACGCGGACAAAAATGTGCGTTGAGTAATCGTGACACACAGTCACTGCACAGGATTGCGACGGACAATATGAGGATGAAAGCTGCAAAAGTCACTGCAGAACTGAATGTAACACTTGCGAACCGTATCAGCTCTAAAACAACTCGAAGTGAGTTCCATAATCTGGAAACTGATTGGCAAACAGAAATTCTAAAGCAAATCATCAGTGGCGTAAATACCTATAAAATGAAAACATGGTGCCGAAGCCATAAAATCAGGGCTATGGAGCAATGGAAGAAATTAATATTGTCGGATGAGTATTGCTTCACACTGTTTGTAACTTCTGGATGAGTTCACGTCGCGAGAGATAAACACGGCGGGAGTATGGTGATGATCTGGGCAGCCATATGGTGGGATTCACTGGGCCCCATAGCTACTCTGCCAGTAGCATTACTGCCGAGGATTATGTGACCATTTTGGCTGATCAGGTGTATCCGATGGTATAATATTTGTTCCCCATTGGTGATTCTGCGTTCCAAGACGACAGTACCCCTATTCCCATAGCTCTGATGGTCCATACCGGTTTTGTGAGTATGAGGATCAACTGCTGCATCTCCCCAGGCCATCGTAGTCACTAGATCTCAGTCCTGTTGACCTTTTGTTGCCTAGTTTGGAGAGAGAGGCACGTGATCGGTATCCACCTCAATCATCGTTACCTGAACATACCATTATTTTGCAGGAAGAATGATATAAGGTTCATTTTAAAACCTTGAAGGACCTATATTCATCCATTCCGAGACGACTGGAAGCTGCTTTTAATGCCAACTTATCTCATGCACCGTATGGCAATCTAATCAAGATGTTATTGTTGACCAATATATCTGAAGTACCTATTAATGGAAATTCTCTCACTTTCTGGTGTTCTCAGCCGACATCCACAGGGTGAGATCTGTTTCTTCCCGATCTTGCCCGTTATTGGTTCTATTTTATTGTTTACTGTTTCATTTGTAGCTATTTTCCGTTGCCCATTTACTCGATATTGTTTATTTGTGTATGTCCTAATTATTATTCTTCCTATATTAGGTATTTTGCAATTTCATGCTGTGTTAGTTGTTTTTAAGATTGCTTAAGCCACATATACACTGTTTTAAGTTGCAGGTGTAGACAGACTTTTTTATTGTATGCGCTTTTGGTAATGTAATTTGCTTTGTTCAGGTTTTTTTTTCTATTTCGCCAGGGCAGTTTCCCATTTAGATTGTATATATTGATTTCACCTAAATATTTGAATTTATCAACAATTTTGGTTTCCTGTTCTTCTACTATAATTTTGTTTCCAGGTGGTGGATCGGTTTGTATAATCTCTGTTTTTTTCCAATGATACTCCAAGGGTGAGTTTTTGTGCTATTTCTTCTAGTGATTTAACTTCTTGTCTGCTTTCTGGAAGATCGTTGGCTAGGAGAGCAGGACCATCAGCAAACCCCAAGCAGTTTAAAGTCATATCATTTACGTGCTGATTCGAGGCATGCTGCCATGGGATGGTAGGTCTGCAACAGTTCAATACTGAGGAAATTAGATAATTTTTTTACTTGTTTTGCCCATCTCAGTTGCATTAGTATACCATTTTTGCTGCAGTGGTTACCGGCTTCAGGTTGACACGCCTATTCTCAAACCATACGCCCAAAATTACGAAGTTTATGTCGTATAGTAATGCTTACATACAGTATGCAAGTCTATATTACAGCTACGTATGTGCTTATAGAAATACCTTGTCGTTAACCGCGACTAGTCGTACAATATGCTGCCAAATGACACTAATAGCTTCTGTACAGAAAGTAAAACTGTGGGCAACAAGTACTCTGATTGACATTACCTTATGTGTCTACTCTTGCACCTAACTGACACAACAAAACTGGCAAATATTACTTTCAGTGGTCAACTGAGACATTTCTGAGAGGCTGCTCTTTACCAAAGGACATTGACACACTGTCCGTGCCTATGTCTAAATTCGTCCCATGAACATTTCTTTCATCACCAGGACACGAAATAGCAAAATCTGGGAAAACCGAGCGAGGTGATATAATAGTTGAGGCAGTGGGCTCATATTTTGGGACAGCAGAGCTCTTATTCGCGTCAGACCATACTGATTTATATATCCTATAATTATCCTAGCTCACTTAAGACGAATGGGACGGAGATTCTTTCGGTGAGGCTATGAGTATCACGCTCCATCTATAATGACATAAAAAACTGAAAGGCCGTTACGTTCAAACGTCCATCTGGAATACTTCAGTCCTGAAATACGAGTATTTACAGACGTTTGTTGGTCGCTCACAATACTGCGTACTTGCGTGACACACGAAACAAGATTTTTTTTTCAGAATGCTGAGATGGAGTAACTATTTTTGAATAAAAATCTCGTCCATGACTTACAGAAGCATTTGGACATTTTCTAAGAATTTCCTGGAAGATATGAACATCAGTAGTTGGAACGAGTGCTCTAGGACAACGGAACACCTGACGGCCTCTGTCTGTAATATATACGAGCTGTGCGAGTGACGCGAACCGAACACGAAACAAATAAACAACAATGGAGGAGGGGCAGAGTGTGAGGTTATTTGGAAAATGCGGCTGGTGGCGGCTTGGCGGCGGTGTCGGGTGTCGGTGTCGGTGTCCGCTTTCTGTTTGTGGGGTGGCGGTGCCCGCGCCGGATCAACAGGCGGCCACTTCCACAAAGCGACGGCACACACTCTCGTGGCGCGCAATTAGCTGCGCCCGTCTCTCGTGCTTTTTCCTGCCACGACACCTTTACGAGAACGAACTCGGTTGATTGGAGAGCTTGGATTAGCAATTCTGAAGTTTCTCGGATCTTAACATTTACTCTGGCTGTAGCTTCTGAGGCACAAAAACCGTAGCAGTAAATGTAATATCGTTCTTTATTTGCTAAGCAGCTGAGTACCCAACATTTCTCGGGTATAAATTTGTTCCACCCTCTATTAGCCCATCCCGCCCTTCTCCCTCTCTCTGTCCATCTCCTCCACCCACTCTCTTTGCAGCGCCTCAATTACCCACTCTCTGTCCATTTCCTTCTCCACCTCTCTCTGTTCATCTCCCCTCAGTACTTATCTCTTCCTCTTCCTCCTGTCCCTGCCCATCTCCTCCTCTTTCCTTTCTTTGTCCATCTCCTCACCTCCCTCCCCCCCCCCCCCCCCCGTCCGTCTTCCCCCTCTCTCTATCCATTTTCCCTTCCCTTATATCTATGTAGCTCCTCTTCCATTCTATCTGCGCCCATCTCCTCCTTCCCCCTCTGCGTCTGTCCATCTCCTCCTCAAAAAAAAAACATGGTTCAAATGGCTCTGAGCACTATGGGACTTAACTTCTGAGGTCATCAGTCCACTAGAACTTAGAACTACTTAAACCTAACTAACCTACAGACATCACACACATCCATGCCCGAGACAGGATTCGAACCTGCGACCGTAGCGGTAACGCGGTTCCAAACTGAAGCGCCTAGAACTGCACGGCCACTCTGGCCGGCTATCTCCTCCTCCCCCCCTCTCTCACTACATTACATGTTCACCTCAGTAAGAGACTTGTGGTACTTACTTCTTAGTTTCTTTCTAAATTCTGAATAATATTTTTACCAAATTTGGTTGAAATCATTCCAGGTGTTTAGGATGAGCTTTTGCCCGTGGCTTTGTCTGCGTACGCACATGTTATATATACTTCACACATGTTAAACACATTTTACACATATTTGTACACTGTGTATATCTAGCGAATTTCGTCCTGCAATTTCATTCTCATGCAGCTCAATGTTTAGGACGTCGTATCTCATAACTATGTGCTATACAATGACACAATTATCCGGGTATATCCAGTTGAATGTGTGGCTACTGTCAGTCAAATTTGTTGTGAACAGAGTTAGTTCAAATGGTTCAAACGGCTCTGAGCACTATGGGACTTAACTTCTAAGGTCATCAGTCCCCTAGAACCTAGAACTACTTAAACCTAATTAACCAAAGGACATCACACACATCCATGCCCGAGGCAGGATTCGAACCTGCGACCGTAGCGGTCGTGCGGTTCCAGACTGTAGCGGCTAGAGCCGCTCGGCCACTCCGGCCGGCAACAGAGTTAGTATAAAGAATTAATAAATTAAAACGTCACACATGATGCCGTGGTTCTTCACGCATGTCAGTATATGGCGTCATATCTCCTAAACTATGTATCGTACAGTGGCAATTTTTGTAAGTACATTCAGCGACGCCGGCCGCGTTGGCCGAGCGGTTCTAGGCGCTTCAGTCCGGAACCGCGCGACTGCTACGGTCGCAGGTTCGAATCCTGCCTCGAGCATGGACGTGTGTGATGTCCTTAGGTTAGTTAGGTGTAAGTAGTTTTAAGTTCTAGGGGACTGATGACCTCAGCTGTTAAGTCCCATAGCGCTCAGAGCTATTTGAACCATTTTGAACCATTCAGCAACAGATGAGGACACTGTCTGCGAAAAGTGTTGCGAATGGAGAGAGTAGTAAAGAAGCAATAAATTAAAACATCATGCCTGATGCTGCAGTTTTTCACGCATCTCAATATTCTACGTCATATCTCCTAAAATATGTGTCGTACAGTGTCATACTTTTGTTGTTACATTCAGCGGAAGCGGCAGTTGCGATACTGTCTGCGAAAAGTGTTGCGAGTAGAGATAGTAACAATGAAGTAAGAAATTTAAACGTCTTGCATGACGTGGCAGTTTTTCACGCATCTCAGTGTTTATGATGTCATATCTCCTGAACTGTGAGTCGTACAATGATATATTTTTTCTGGTATGCTCACTGGTATATCTGTATTCTGTCTGCAAACGGTGCCACAAATAAAGTGTGTAGTAGAGAAGTAATACATTAAAACGCCATGCTTCATGCGGCAGTTTTGCTGCATGAACAGCGAAAATGTAGAAAGCGATAAACTTATATCCTTTCATCATTTCGTGGGGGTCGTCAGTGAGTAAAAGTTTCCCAACGGGTTGAAATTATGCGTAAATATTGCTGCAAGTTACTGTGTTCTTTGTTCTTAAATACTGGACGACTAAAGTAATTCGCATGTCGTGGGCCACTTTCTCATTTCCACCCCGACCCCTTAGATAGGAAAGTGGTTATTACCTCCACAGCAATGATTTCAGACAGCAAGTGATATGTGTGTAAAGTTTGGTTGAAACCGGTCCATTGGTTTAGGAGAAGATGTGGAACATTCATACATAATACATAGATTCATAGCCTAGATATTTACGTCATTCCATTTTTATAATATGTAAGAATATATATCCTTTCAGTTTTACGTAAAAGGAAATAATGGAAATAATGTAATTGATTCGTGGTCGGCTCCCATTCATGAACTGCTAGCGACATGAGTCTCTTCCATAACCTAACTATTCGCGTCCGATATGCAAAAACAAAAACGAAGCGAACTAGTCTGTTAATATTCAGATTGACAGCTATTGCAGTGTCTTGCTCCAAAAGTGACTGTTTATGTGGAGTCATGGTATCGCATGCCGCAGAAACCTCAAGAAATTCTCCCCACAGTTTACTGTTCAGAATTCAAATGTTACTATATTTACAGTTACTTCAATTTTTCCCATTTTGCAGCCAACACATTGGTGAGGTGATCAGGCTACTAGAGTGCCAAGCCTCAGAGTCCAGCCTCATCTCTCAGTATTTAGTATTTACGTCGTTTTTCGAATCATTTCAGGCGGATGCTGGAATGACGTCCCTGAATAGATCAAGGTCGATCTCCTTCCCCAGCCCTGACCTGCTGAGCATGAGCGCCCGCGCTAATAACAATGACGTCGACGAGAAGGCAAACCGTGTCATTTCTTTTATAGATTTTGAATGAAGGGTAAGTTCACAGAGGTACATCTTAAATTACGTTACGGCCTTCTCCCATTATTTCGGCGCTAATGTGTAAAACAGAGTGCAGTTTAATAAATGGCGAGAAGAAAAACTAATTGTATGAAGCTGAAATTTTCAAGAAAGAGTGGCCTGTTGGTAGAGAAAATGTTTCATACTGCAGGCATGTTTTTAGATTTTGGGACACATTGTTGCGTCAGTTGCATGTGTAATGAGTACCAAGTAGCCACAATTTTACTTCTTAATATCTGCCTTTCGCACATTTGCCATTCATCGAGTAGAATTTCCTAGAAAATGAACATTTTCTAGGAGTTTGTGTTCATTCAAGCACAGGGACAAAGTTCAGGATGGTCTGTTAGGTAATTCAACACGAATTGTTGTAAACATCTGCTCATTGTAATGAGATTTTCACTCTGCAGAGGAGTGTGCGCTGATATGAAACTTCCTGGCAGATTAAAACTGTGTGCCGGACCGAGACTCGAACTCGGGACCTTTGCCTTTCGCGGGCAAGTGCTCTACCAACTGAGCTACCCAAGCACGACTCACGCCCCGTCCTCACAGCTTCTGTAAAGTTTGGAAGGTAGGAGACGAGATACCGGCAGAAGTAAAGCTGTGAGGACGGAGCGTGAGTCGTGCTTGGGTAGCTCAGTTGGCACAGCCGTCACGGTAGCTCAGCGTGTTCGGCCAGAGGGTTAGCTGTCCTCTGCAATAAAAAAACTGAGTGAATGGATCAATAACGAACTTCAACGGGCGTCTGGGGACGTCCGCCACGAACAATTGCAACGAACTATAACGAACAAAATCAGATTAAAAAAAAAGTTGGTAGAGCATTTGCCCGCGAAAGGCAAAGGCCCCGAGTTCAAGTCTCGGTCCGACACACATTTTTAATCTGCCAGGAAGTTTTATCTGCTCACTGTGTTTGCCCAGTGAAATTTTCATCGCTTGGCATGTACAATATCCACCTAATGAGAAGTGAGGACATTTGTTTCTTTGCATGGTGCTCCGGTTGGAACAAAATCTCCATGAACGCAAACCTGGATTAGCCATCTTAGGGTTTTGCGACCCATGCTTTTACTGAATGTCTGCAGTTCCAGTCTCTGTCTGGCCATCCAGACCTGGATTTTCTTTGGCTCCTCTAAATCGTATAAGACATATACTGCGATACGGTGGTGGTGGTTAGTGTTTAACGTCCCGTCGACAACGAGGTCATTAGAGACGGAGCGCAAGCTCGGGTTAGGGAAGGATTTGGAAGGAAATCGGCCGTGCCCTATCAAAGGAACCATCCCGGCATTTGCCTGAAACGATTTAGGGAAATCACGGAAAACCTAAATCAGGATGGCCGGAGACGGAGTTGAACCGTCGTCCTCCCGAATGCGAGTCCAGTGTGCTAACCACTGCGCCACCTCGCTCGGTGCGATACGGCAGGGTACCAAAAAAAAGGAATTATTTTTTAAAAGTTATATGTTTACAAAACAACCTTACCTCTTCAAAATACTCTCTATTATAACTAATCCATTTGTCCCATTGGTGCTTCCACCGTTCGAAACATGTTTTGTTGTCATCTTTAGAAATGGCTGACAGTTCCTCCCTCGTTTTTTTCTTGACTTCTTCAATGTTGTCAAGTCGGCGCCTTTTTGTGCCCCTTTTCATACGCAGAAATAAGTAAATGTCACACGGAGCCAGGTCAGGCTAGTAGAGTATGCGGAGCAGCGAAACCATACCATTTTTAGCCAAAAACTGTTCAACATAGATGTGTGCAGGTGCGTTGTCGTGGTGGAAGAACCAGTCTCCTGTCTGCCACAAATTGGGTCTTTTTTGACGAACACTGTTGCGCAATTTTCTTAAAACTTTGAAATAAAAAGTTTGATTGATGCCCTGACCTGGGGGAACAAACTCTGAATGAACTATGCCATTGGCATCAAAGATGCCTATTCTTTTTGATGTTAGATTTGACTTGAACACTTTTTTGGACGGGGTGCCGATGATGTCTTCCATTGACTTCACTGTTGCTTTGTTTCTCGATCGTAACCATACACCATTACTTATCGCCAGCAAAGACCTTTGACAGAGAATCTGGATCAGTTTCAAGCCGCTGTTTCAAAGAACAACATGTCTCAACTCGACGTTCCTTTTGATTCTCACTCAGAACCCGAGGGACAAACTTGGCTGCAACCCTTTTGATTCCCAAATCTTTCGTTAAAATTCACTGAACCGAGCTCCAAGATAATCAAAAATGGTTCAAATGGCTCTGATCACTATGGGACTTAGCTTCTGAGGTCATCAGTCCCCTGGAACGTAGAGCTACTTAAACCTAACTAACCTAAGGACATCACCCACATCCATGCCCGAGGCAGGATTCGAACCTGCGACCGTAGCGGTCGCTCGGTTCCAGACTGTAGCGCCTAGAACCGCTCGGCCACTCCGGCCTTCTCCAAGATAATCCACTAATCTCTGACAGTTGATCAATTCTCTGTTGACGGTCTGTGAGCTCAAGATCTCAACTTTCAATTTTTTTTTTTTTTTTTTTTGCAATATTTTCGTCGATTCTGGCAGTTGACAGCCGTCAGAACGAGGTTTATCATCAATCGACAAGTCGCCATTTTGAAATCGTGAAAACCACTTGTACACTTGAGTTTTCCCATAGAGTCAGCTTGATAAGGTGTTTAACACATTAAAACAGTTTCAGCAACGTTTTTACCGAGTAGAAAACAAAACTTCACAACTCTACGTTGTCCTCTTAAACTTTCCATCCTAAACAAAGAAACAAGAACAAAACAACACTAGCAAAAACAATCACTGCATATGATCAGACCCAGCCAGGTCGACAACACCGGCGGCACTGAACTGGCAATGTGTTGCGCTATACTCGCCTAGCGGTAGAAATGTTTACTACACTGCCCACGGCAATCGACGTTATTCCGCTCTATTTTTTTTTTTTTTTTGTCCTCCCTCATAGTTCCACTAAAAGTTAAAGGCTGATTTTCTTGCCCATAATTGTCCAATTCCCTTTTGAGCTACATCCGTAATTACTTTGTCGTCAATGAGACATTGAACATTAATGTTTCTCCCTTCTTGTTAAAGGATTTGTACCTTTCCTTCCCGTTCTCTTATGAACAAGCTCATCCAACAATTTACGATTATGTGCAGTTTAGATCCAATCATTGTTGACAGGGGAAGAAATTACGTTACGTATGGGAACGGAATAAAAGCACCAACACTGAACCTGAACGCTTCTGAGCTACGGAAACAGGAATTCATAATTTATCGATTGCGCAAGGACGGGCGTCAATCTTTATTCTAATTTTGTAAATAGTACTGAGATGAATGATTCCTGAAAAGGTCGACTCAGAATAAAATGTTTCGTGTTTCAGAAAGTAATGAAACAGCAATCTCAGTGACGTATCTCATGTCAAAATTATTGAATATGAATGGCGAACTGAGTTTCCTGTGTTACTGCAATAATACTGGAAGTGAAGAAAATACATCACATCTTACATGTTTTCGACATGGACTTATCATTGCGTAGCGTCATTACTCATTGTGTCTCATGCACTGAGACTTTTATTTATTATTTAAAGTTGATACATTTGATACAGCGAGCAAAATCACAAGATATTCCTGAAAGCTGTTATTGAAAAGAAGGGTCAACGTCTCATTTCCTCTAAAATGTTATCATAACTGAGGCGCAAAGGTGAGACGTTGGTATTTCTCTGTCTTACTGCAATACGTAAAGCGTCAGGTGTTTCATTAGATAGTGGAAACATAGCTGTTAGTTTCCACTAGCACATTAGTTCTGTTGCCTCACCTATTAACGGACGCCAAGGTGCATCGCGGACGATAGCGTTTGTTTTGTGTACAACAAAAGAGGCTGGCAATGCAGCAGGGCACCGTTACAGTGTGTGTTTGCGACAACAGAGTCACACCGCTAACAAAAGCAGCTGCTCATGGAAGCTAACTGCTCTTTCATAATGGTTAAATTGACACCCAGGAAATATTACGAAAATAAAATATCGTAGCTAGCCTAAAACTGTGCGAAAACCATCAGATGTAAAGAGGTATAGGAACGGAATAACCATATAAGTTTTAATTTTATGTAATTCTGCCATCTGTACCATGCAGCCCTGTTTTCTTTCCCAGATGGATATATAGTTAATTATAGTGACTCTTAAGCCAATATGGTTGGTTTGTCTTAGGTTCACGAATACTGTCATCTCCCTGGACATTTTATGCACTTCCAGTGTTATCACGTATTTCTTATCTTCTCCCTCTCGTTGAAAGCTGCTTTACAACGGAATATAACTGGGTGACTCTCCTTCATGTACTTCCTCTTTTCATGTGGAACTGTTCCCATTTTTCAGATGGACACAATCTGCCCGTGGGTTTAGCGATATTTTCTTCTGTGTTCGGAATTAGATTAAACATTGCGTTTCTTAATTTTGCTTACTTAGATTAGATTAGATTAATACTAGTTCCATGGATCATGAATACGATATTTCGTAATGATGTGGAACGAGTCGAATTTTCCAATACATGACATAATTAGGTTAATTTAACAACATACTTAAGTTAATATAACAACTTTATTTTTTTGTGTTTTTTGTTTTTCTTTATTTTTTGTTTTTTTTAATATTTTTGTTTTTTTTTCTTTTTTTTCTTAATTTATATCTAAAAATTCCTCTATGGAGTAGAAGGAGTTGTCATTCAGAAATTCTTTTAATTACTTCTTAAATACTTGTTGGTTATCTGTCAGACTTTTGATACTATTTGGTAAGTGACCAAAGACTTTAGTGCCAGTATAATTCACCCCTTTCTGTGCCAAAGTTAGATTTAATCTTGAATAGTGAAGATCGTCCTTTCTCCTAGTATTGTAGTTATGCACACTGCTATTACTTTTGAATTGGGTTTGGTTGTTAATAACAAATTTCATAAGAGAGTATATATACTGAGAAGCTACTGTGAATATCCCTAGATCCTTAAATAAATGTCTGCAGGATGATCTTGGGTGGACTCCAGCTATTATTCTGATTACACGCTTTTGTGCAATAAATACTTTATTCCTCAGTGATGAATTACCCCAAAATATGATGCCATATGAAAGCAATGAGTGAAAATAGGCGTAGTAAGCTAATTTACTAAGATGTTTATCACCAAAATTTGCAATGACCCTTATTGCATAAGTAGCTGAACTCAAACGTTTCAGCAGATCATCAATGTGTTTCTTCCAATTTAATCTCTCATCAACGGACATACCTAAAAATTTGGAATATTCTACCTTAGCTATATGCTTCTGATTAAGGTCTATATTTATTAATGGCGTCATACCATTCACTGTACGGAACTGTATGTACTGTGTCTTATCAAAATTCAGTGAGAGTCCGTTTACAAGGAACCACTTAGTAATTTTCTGAAAGACAGTATTGACAATTTCATCAGTTAATTCTTGTTTCTCAGGTGTGATTACTATACTTGTATCATCAGCGGAGAGAACTAACTTTGCCTCTTCATGAATATAGAATGGCAAGTCATTAATATATAATAAGAACAACAAAGGACCCAAGACTGACCCTTGTGGAACCCCATTCTTGATAGTTCCCCAGTTTGAGGAATGTGCTGATCTTTGCATGTTACGAGAACTACTTATTTCAACTTTCTGCACTCTTCCAGTTAGGTACGAATTAAACCATTTGTGCACTGTCCCACTCATGCCACAATACTTGAGTTTGTCTAGCAGAATTTCATGATTTACACAATCAAAAGCCTTTGAGAGATCACAAAAAATCCCAATGGGTGGTGTTCGGTTATTCAGATCATTCAAAATTTGACTGGTGAAAGCATATATGGCATTTTCTGTTGAAAAACCTTTCTGGAAACCAAACTGACATTTTGTTAGTACTTCATTTTTACAGATATGTGAAGCTACTCTTGAATACATTACTTTCTCAAAAATTTTGGATAAAGCTGTTAGAAGGGAGATTGGACGGTAATTGTTGACATCAGATCTATCCCCCTTTTTATGCAAAGGTATAACAATAGCATATTTCAGTCTATCAGGGAAAATGCCCTGTTCCAGAGAGCTATTACACAGGTGGCTGAGAATCTTACTTATCTGTTGAGAACAAGCTTTTAGTATTTTGCTGGAAATGCCATCAATTCCATTTGAGTTTTTGCTTTTAAGCAAGTTTATTATTTTCCTAATTTCAGAGGGAGAAGTGGATGAGATTTCAATTGTATCAAATTGCATAGGTATGGCCTCTTCCATTAACAGCCTAGCATCTTCTAATGAACACCTGGAGTCTACTATATCCACAACATTTAGAAAATGATTATTAAAAATATTTTCAACCTCTGACTTTTTGTTCGTAAAATTTTCATTCAATTTGATGGTAATACTGTCTTCCTCTGCTCTTGGTTGACCTGTTTCTCTTTTAATAATATTCCAAATTGTTTTAATTTTATTATCAGAGTTGCTGATTTCAGACATGATACACATACTCCTGGATTTTTTAATAACTTTTCTAAATATAACACAGTATTTTTTATAATTTTTGATAGTTTCTGGGTCACTACTCTTTCTTGCTGTCAGATACATTTCCCTTTTCCGGTTACAAGATATTTTTATACCCTTAGTAAGCCATGGTTTGTTATAAGGTTTCTTACGAGTATATTTAACTATTTTCTTGGGGAAGCAGTTTTCAAATGCATTTACAAAAATGTCATGAAATAAATTATATTTTAAATTGGCATCAGGTTCACGGTACACCTCATCCCAGTCTAACTGCTGTAGGCTTTCCCTGAAATTTGCAATTGTTAAATTGTTGACTGAACGTACTACTTTGGAGGACTGTTTAGTATTGCTGAATGGAGCTATGTCATATATTGTAACTAGCTGTGCACCATGATCAGAAAGACCATTCTCAACAGGCTGAGCATTTATCTGGTTAAACTTATCTTGGTCTATAAAGAAGGTATCTATCAGTGAGCTGCTATCCTTTACCACCCGAGTAGGAAAATCAATAACGGGTGTCAAATTGAAAGAACTGAGTAATACTTCAAGGTCATTTTTCCTATTACCCTCTTTCAGAGAATCTACATTGAAGTCCCCACAAATAATAATTTGCTTCCCCCTGTCTGACAGATAGCACAACAAGGAGTCCAAATTTTTCAGAAATAGATGAAAATTTCCTGATGGGGACCTATATACAGTTACAATTATAAATGTGCCTTTATTTAATTTAAGCTCACAGGCACATGCTTCTATATGTTTCTCTACACAAAACTTTTTTGTTTCTATACTTTTTGCACAATGATAACTTTTGACATATATGGAAACTCCTCCTTTCTCCATATTTTCTCTCATTACATGTGCAGAGAGCTTATAACCACTTACATTTACCTTATCCATATCAGTAACAATGTGATGCTCAGACAGGCATAGTATATCTATTTCATTCTCAGCTTCTAAATCTTCCAAACAAACCAGAAGCTAATCTACTTTATTCTTTAAACTCCCAATATTTTGATGAAATATACTTACATTATTTTTAATTATACATTTATGAGAACCTTTCCTTATTCTAACATTTGCAGTACTCTCCTGTCTCAGTTTCTCATTGTGCTTAGGCCTAGTTCCTATACCAGTGGTCACATGGTGTTCAGAGAGGCAGATTATGTCAATTGGGTTGGGTGACTTTAGTTCATCAATGCAATTACCTAGGACTGAGATACAACTTGGTGGAGATAAAATTTCTGGTGATTGGTGAAAATTTATAATTGATAGCTGTGATTGGTGATCCAATTTGCTAGAATTGTGCTGTTGAATTTCTTTCCTAAACTGAAGATTTGTTTCAATCCTGACCTCTCGTAGAACTTGACATCTTTCTGTCTTACCTATCCTAAAAAAGGTGCTGCTCCAACACCTGTAACCACTGGTATTTTACCATTCATGGCAGTCCCTCCCCCCCTTAAATTTCCTGCTATTACCCCAGCCAGTTTCCCCTTCCCTTTCCTGTTGAGATGTAGGCCGTACCTGGTATAGTCCCACCTACTGAGATAATCAACAGGAACCACACCAATATGAGCCCCCGCACCCGACACAAGCAGCCGTTCCAACTCCAAATTAACTCTCCCAACAGAAGAGTTCAAATGAGGCCGGTCATGGCGTCTCAGGACAGATACAAATTCAACATTGGTGTGTCTCGATGCCGACGCAATCTTTACCAGGTCACACTCTATACTATACCCAGGATCTCTGTCGATGCTGTTCCCTGGCCCTCCCACAATAACCACGGTATCTTCCCTGGTAAATCCTTTACAGAGTGAACCTAAATCCTCTGTCACCTGATCCAGACTAGCACTTGGTTTGAAAAAATTTGTGACCTGGTATTCTGGTCCTAATTCCTCCTGCAGAAGTTGGCCTACACCTCTGGCATGAGAACTGCCTAACAACAAAACTTTCATCCTTTTCGATGACTTTCCTACATTCTTTTTCAATTTCCTATTGAAAGTTTGTTGTGTCCTGTCTACACCTACCTCTGCTTGAGGCTCATCAGTTTCTAACTGAAGCAACAGGTCAAACTTATTTTTGACATTCACCACAAAACTGTCAGACTTAGTTCTAGGCCTGTTCCTTCTGCTACCTGTTGCCACTTCCCACCTCTCTTTGCCCTTCTCCCTCCTTAACCTGTCCAGATTTTCCCTAGCCTGATCTAGCTCAGCCTGAAGGGCAGCAATTTTCCCCTCCTGTTCCACTATCTTCCTATCTCTGCTGCAAATCCTACATAACCACTGATGAGCCTGATCCACTTTCCCAACACCCACGCCACTGCAGTCCCCCCAGTGAAAAAAACTACTGCATCCATCACACCAAACCCCGGAACTAACAATTCTACGGCAAGTCAGGCACTTCTCACTCATGGCAAAAATAATACTTTAGCTAGAATAAATCAATTAAATTACCGAAAATCAAAAAAGACGTTACAAGAATTAAGCCTATTCACAAATGTATATAAGCAAGTTTCTGATTTAAAATTCCGCTGGTTTTCTGAGATCTGTATTAAAACAACGAAGGTATACGCTATTTATTATATATTTCACTCGATGGAATGAAAAAAGGGCAATTAAACGAGATACTTTAACTTTGATTCTCCAAAAACGTTACGAGAATAGGCCTATAAACAAACGTATATAGGCAAGTTTCTGATATAAAGTTACGCTGTTTTTCTGAAATCTGTATTAAAACAATGAAGTTATACGCTATTTACGGTAGTTTACTTATTTGTTACCGAGAAACTAGTTAAATTACCTTGAAACAAGAAACAAACACGTTTACAAAATTTAAGCCTAAGCACGACTTCGCGAAGTTACGATCTTTTCGTGTTTTCTGAAAAAATACGCAAATAAAAGTCAAACCTTTAACGGCAAGACTAAACGATACACTAATGCACGTATTTAATTTGTTGTCAGCGTTAAACTAAATTATATTCCTGTCTAAATCACTTAACTTTCTGGAAATGGTTTCTGGCGTCACTTACTCGGCGGCCATCTTGGAACCCTGTGCTCCTGTATTGTCACAACAGATTTGTTTAATAGTAACTCCGTTAGTGTCTCAAAATATTCATTCCAGAATATGGGAGAAAAGTTCACATATTCAGATATGCACATCTTTGAAGTTGTTTAACTATTGTATCAATAGCTTAATCAACAGGAAAAATGCCTTAGCATTTTATGGTTTCGGTTGTTTTTTAGAACTTGCAATATAATTTTTTCTACCATAAATTCAAGGTTCCAAAACACTATTGCGCTATAAAGAGACTTTTAGATGGTACCAGAGGCTTAAATAAGTCACTTACTTCTCTGAGGAAAGAAACATACAGCGACAATTTGAGAAGAAGGAAACCATGTAATTTTAAAGAAACGTAAATGCGGAACGTTTGGATGGTCACACACAAGACAAGTAACAGAAAATAATCTCTAACTGCCATTAAATAGCAGTACAGGAACAGATAAGAACACAGCAGATAGTATATGATACACGAAATGCTATTAAGAATATTCCTAGGAAGATATTCCATGCAAAAAGTCAGAAAGATCGAGATACGTGTAAGCTGTCTACTTGTATATGTATAACCAACAGGCCACCTTACAATGTATGGTGGAGAGTTCTTCCAGAACGAGAATCACTTCTCCCCTCCCCCCCTTGCCTGCTCCATTTGCGAATACTTCGTACAACGAAAGACTGAAAGACTGTAAGTAAACCTCTTTATATGATCTAATTCCTCCGATTTGCTCGTCGTGTTCATTTTGCCTAACGTATGTGAGAAAAGTAATATGTTGCTCGGCTCAATCTTGCAACACAAATTCTCGAAATTTCAGCGGTAAACTACTCCTTCATGTACAATATCTCTCGTGTAGCGTCGACCACTGAAGCACAAAAAGAAAAAAATTACTCCCTATTGTCCTTTACTGCCAACGAAAAATAAAAAAACTTAAGTGGCTTAATTAATTGCAAAAATACTTCCATCATTTGAAAGACCTGCAAAACATTTAAATTCAAAAGTCTTAATCAGTTGCCATGCATTTCTCCATGTTTTAGCCGGCCGCGGTGGTCTAGCGGTTCTAAGCGCGCAGTCCGGAACCGCGCGGCTGCTACGGTCGCAGGTTCGAATCCTGCCTCGGGCATGGATGTGTGTGATGTCCTTAGGTTAGTTAGGTTTAAGTAGTTCTAAGTTCTAGGGGACTGATGACCACAGATGTTAAGTCCCATAGTGCTCAGAGCCATTTTCTCCATGTTTTAATTGAACACGGATTTCATAATTCGACGGTAATTATCATAATTTACCAGCGTTATGAGAATCCATTTATTGCATGGGGTTATCAGAAATGTAACTCTCCTTGTTTTTACTGCACTGACATTATCTAGCATATCCATTTGTCTGCTGAACATGTTTGTGACCCTGCAGTCTTTCTATATATTTACCTAGATCATTTTCATGTTCCTTCCACGTCTTCTGACTTCATACGCTAAAAGCTACTGTCTTGTGGTACCAGTATCGTCTTTACCAGTAAGGAACTTGCTACTACTTGTAGAACCGTCATGCAGTTTCGTAGTGGTGAACATTTACCCATTTACATGTATTTTTCTATATTTACAGTACTATTTGCACGATAGACCACAAATAAATTTATTTAGGATTAAAAAATAATGTACGATGTTGTATGAGGTGGTATCTGAATGTGCATTCTGTACTTGTACATCAGTGGTCCTCGATCTAGTGTTTCTCTAATCACACAATAGTAGCATCTGTTCACAAAATCTTTCGTCTTCTGCAAATATCCCCTACCCACAACTGTGCTTGTAATTTTTTCTCTTTTACTAAAAAGGCAAACTTGAAGTTATATGTGCCTTCTACGTCCAGGTCAGCAGAGGCGGGTTATGAACTCGGATATGACAAAAATGGGGCACGAAACTGGTCGTTGTAATTTTAAGTAACTCGTTCAGAAATCACTTGATATTTAGTGATGTTGGGCAGACGCTTATGAAAATCACGTGGTAAAACGTATGGATTGTGTGCCAGAGGTTGAAGTCTCTTTCCAGTACTCTTCAGTCAGTCTGTCATGAGTGTACACCATCCATCCAAAAACTTTCGAGACTAATTTTATTCCTGGAGTATGAGCGACGGCAGCGCAGCATCAACCGTGACAGCTGGACCTAACGACTATGAACAACAGACATGCATTCGACCAGTCAGTTGTTGTGTCACATATCGCAGAAGAGCAACATCTCTAAGTCATATGTTGTATGCCTCGGTAGCTCCGCTGTCAGAGAGGCGGATTGCTAAGCGAGGGGGAGCTGGGTTCGATTCTTGTCCGGGTCGGAGAGTTTTCTCCTCTCAGGGACTTAGTGTTGCTTTGTCCTAACTTTTGTATCGTCGTAATTGGTGTTACTATTGAGATAGCAGAATGTGCGCGGCCCGAAGGCAAATAAATTGACACAAAAAATAAACGAAGTATTGAAGACGTTGCACACCTTGACCTACGAACAATAACAACCACGCGTGGATGCCTGCCGCAACTTGATTGATGTGAAAAATGCAGATAATTAATCATCACACGTGACGAGACTTGGTGTTATCAATAGGAACCTATCATAAAATGACAGAGTCAAGAAATTCACATAAAGGGTCAAAACTTCGTCGACATAACCGATGTTCCAACCGATGTGAGACTCGAGTAGAACAACATCCTGAAGAAAGATGGTTCTGGCAGTTTCAGATGCTTATATTAACCTGCACTATGGGACTTAACATCTGAGAACATCAGTCCTCTAGACTTAGAACTACTTAAGCCTAACTAACCTAAGGACATCACACACATCCATGCCCGAGGCAGGATTCGAACCTGCGACCGTAGCAGCCACGCGGTTCCGCACTGAAGCGCCTAGAACCGCTCAGTTCCGTGTGTTGTACTCAGGTAGGGGAGGCTATGTAGAACATCTAAAGCATCAAAACAACCGTCTTGAATTCTCTCTATATCTTTATTAATCCAGTCTCGAAACTTTTTGAACCGACAGGGTAGACAGGTGAGGGAGAATGACAGCACGTAGGAGGGAAGTGACATATTTAAATACAAAAGCCACCCTACGTATGTTATTTTTGGCGGAGAAGCTCTCATTTTTGGCAAACCAAAGGAATAAATCTGCTGCTGTTATATTTAAGACAATGAGGTTGTGTGCAACTGGGTACTGATTTTAGTACGTCACCGATCCAGGCAAACAAAATGCTTAAAAAATAAGAAATTACCTTGGACCTACTAAATCCTAATAATATCTTCTGACAACAAACGTCTAATAATTTGTTTACAGGTACCACCAATAGACCGGTGTATTTCGGACAGATTTTTGTTCTGATTTCCCTTCTATAGCGACGTGTTGTCTACCAGCAGTGTTCCTGCTATTATTCTTTAATGAAATTCAATCAGCCCCCCTAGCTAAACAAACAAAAATGCGTTATGTGTCTCCCTTCCTACCTGCACCCCCTCTTCCATCCCCTCCTCTCTCTCTCTCTCTCTCTCTCTCTCTTCCTCTCCCACCCCTCACTCCATATCTCCCTCTCAGTCCCCCTTTCCCACACACACACACACATACACACTAAGGAAAAGAGAAGGGAGAGAAAGAAAAATTAGAGTAAAAGACATATCATGTCACTTCGTTTATTGACTCAGAATTTTTTTCCTACGCTGCAGGATTTATGGGTACACTGTGTACTTTAGACAGGTGCAGAGTGCGTTGCCATGTAGCAATTTATGGACACCCACGTAACATTAAGTGTAGCTTTCCTAACTTTTGAATTTGGTTTACAATTTTATAAGCTAAGGAGCCGACATTCAGAATTTCAATTTTCTGTAAAAACAGAACTTCTGTAGAACTTTAAAATTTATCATTAAGTAACCGCTTGGATCAAAATCATAAAAAGTATTGTATTGACAATGAGCAGTGCTCAGCACATACGCCTTATAACATGGTCAGCACGCTGACAGCGTCCATGACGGTATTTTACACAGCATATATTATACTGAAGAACAAATTAAAATCGGTAAAATGGTCACGATTTCGAGTGTACCTTACTTATTTATCGCGCACGATTATTACTGTTGATAGACCAAATAAAGAAAACCTTTTCATATTATAAGACGTTTCAGAGTTGTAATGTGAATGTTACACGATACGAGACGACTAGTCGAAAACTAATAACGGCCACGACGCAACAGAATGGTTAAGATTCGGGGCAGCGAGGGTCAAACCCACGTCAGGTCTGTTTATTTACTTTTTCGTAGCTTTCTTAAAATCCTATCAGGAAATACCGTGATAGTATCTTGGACTGATTATTTTTGATTTGCTCCCCTGTTATTCTCCGCTTTAAGCAGAATTCAACATTTAATCCTTCGATGAGGGCCAGACCTAAAATTGTAATCTTGCGTGCTTGCTTGAAACTCAGAAATGATACTACATGGTGGTCATAACACTGTGAAACAGCATAAGTGGTACTACGTCTACAGTCCAGAATGAGTATTTGAAATTGTTGCAGTGTTCCTTTCGGTGACAAATTAAGAATGGAAATGGGAGAGGTTCTAAGTCTGAAATCTCACGTTTTTCAGGAGAATCAAAATACAACGTACCTCTTTTTGTACGTAAGTTATTGGTATCCAAATCTTTTAGTAGGTATTCTGGTATCACAAAACTATGCTGCCTACCTTATCACTGCAAAAAATAATGAGACAAATTAGAAAATAAATAATTTGTTGAGAACGTGCTATGAGCCGTAAGAGGAAACTGACTCGTTCTAAGTGCCAATAAGGAGATGTCTGTTTTAAGTGCCATTAATACAGAGGCATTGTGTTTTATATGTGAAAATACAAGTACAGTAACACAACAGTAACATTTTAACTACTTCTCGTAGAACTATACGCAATAAAAACCATTTTTCATTTCTTTCAGTTTTTTTGCAGCAGAATATCAAAATTAAATTCAAGAAAAAATCTCGGAGTACTGACTTCTGTTTCTTACATAACTGCACTCTTCGGACCAGATTTGACAAACTTTACTGTAAAACTCACTGAGCTGTTGAGGGAGAAATGGCAACGTCGTCAAAAGGTTTTCTTTTTTGCTGTCGATAAACACGAATAGTCTTTCAGGCGAAGTACGCCATGGTATACGTATGCCATGGTCTTGCCTCTTTCGATTACTCTGATATATTTCCATTCTGATGTTTCAGAGTGAGAAATTTTATTCAGCTATTTGAGATGGATGACTATGAGATAATCTGATCACACATTTGGAAATCTTACACACATGCATTGACAACAGCATTTCAGCAGCATCTTTAAAATCAAATAAGTCAGTTGTACGCTTTGGAATTACTTGGAATGGGTCCATAGATTTAGCTGACTCAACAGTCTTGTGCACATCTTGTGGAACAATGGCCTTGTTATCTTTCTTCGTTTCTCTATAATTGCGAAATTTACGTTCCTGGTCAAAAAGCTGTGACCACTCACCAAAACTTCTATGGTATCTCTTCACATCATCTCATGTTAAATGCAGGAGATCTCGGCATATGGCACTTCGGCTCCTGACGGAAGCACTGCTTGGCACAAAGACCATGCGCGATCTAGTAACGAATGCCTGAAACATTTTCTTCGTGATTTAGCACTTGGAGCAAGTCTATGGGCATGCAACAGATTATCGAGAAAACAATAGCACGAAAAATTCGTTTTGTGAAAAAAAAATGGCACTCAGAACGTTTTTCGTTTCCAGTCTTCAAATAACAAAATGAAGATTGATATACACAATATATTACCATGACAGGCACTTGAACCGTTTGTGAAGAATGTCCTACTCAACAAAGAGAAGTGTAGTAAAAATCTTGTGAGCTTGGGATGCCACGTTTAATTAACAACTGCTACAATGGAGAATGGTGGTCAGCCACTACGCTTCAAGAAGTTAACAGACAACGTAGTAATATCCAACAATAAAGTCTGTCGGTGTTGATTTATCTAGGATTATTCGGCATTAAAAACTTCACTAATTCATGTTAGTAGTATCACAAAAATCCAAATGCTATTGGTGAGGTGCAATCCCAGCATTCCCTCGATGTGAGTACATGATGACGTGTTATCTGTAATCAGTTTACTGGGATTGCACTTCCTCGGAACTGTTCCGCAGAATATTCTGTTACCGAGATTGTATGCTATGTCGATAGACCAAAGGTAAACTGGAAGAATTGGCCGGTTACATTACTAGAGTCGCAGCCTCCATAAAGAATGTCAACAATGTCGCAAATTGTGTACGCATAATTACTTTCATAATTTGACTTCTATACGCAAAATTCTGATATCTGCAACTCCAAATCCACTGAAAAATCTAACACAAAAACAAGCGTTCAAAAACTTTCCGTTTGAGGGCGTTGCTGCGGCGTATGTGCAACGTAGCGCGACTACGATGCGGATATATAAGCACCGACATGTAGCCAACGGATTAGTGTGGCATTCATGTCTTTCCAATGTGCCTACGGTAGATGCGGAAACGTGAACTAAGGCACCGTTATTACCAAATGCGTTCAAACAGGTACATCATGCTGTTACTATTTTCTTGGCTGCCGGACAAACACGGCAGACATCTATCGGAGAATGAAGAAAGTGTATGAGGCAGCATCTCTGTCGAAAACCACCGTTGTGGAATGGGGCGCCAAGTTCAGCACAAGACGCCGGTCCATCTGGGAGGCCAGCCTCATCCATACACCAAGTCAAGTGGGAAATACTCGAGCACTCACCCTACGGTCATGATCTCTCCTCATGCGCTTATCACCCCTTCGGACCCCTAAAAGAGGACTCGAAGGGTCGATGATTCCTGTCGGACGAGGAAATTTTGGGAATTTGTGGTACGTTCTTATGGGACCAAGCTGCTGAGGTCATCGGTCCCTAAGCTTACACACTACTTAATCTAACTTAAACAAACTTACGCTAAGGACAACACACACACACCCGTGTCCGAGGGAGGACTCGAACCTCCGACGGGGGGAGCCGCTCGAACCGTGTCAAGGCACCTAAGACCGCTCGGCTACCAAACGCTCGGCTACCAAGCGCGGCTGTCGGACGAGGATCTGCAGCAGGTAGTTACGGACTTCGTCACACAGCATGAGACGGTATTTTACCAAGCGCGTATCTTCAGCCCGGTGTGTCGGTGGGACGATTGCCTCAATTTCACGGCGATTTTGCCTGATTAGCATACCGATTCTAGACTGTAAGACGTTCCAGTGGAAACGTTTTGATCTCCCGCTTATTTTTACCTATTGAGTTTCTATGTATATTCTCAAAACAGATATTGGGGAATACGGTGCGAATCGAGAAGAATTATAATAAAGGTTGCTCCTTCAAAACGTGAAAATTCTAGTGGTTTTGCACTTTGAAAGGTGCTAGAGCCTACATGTTTTAACCGAATTTAGCAAGCACGACGTCGCATACACCATCGCTACGACCGAGAGTAGCGGCGTTTGCGTAGAGTTGTCAGTGCTAACAGATAAGCAACAATGCGTGAAATAAGCGCAGAAATCAATGTGGGACGTACGACGAACGTATCCGTTAGGACAGTGGCGCTAATGGGCTATGGCAGCAGACGACCGACGCGAGGGCCTTTGCTAACAGCACGTCATCGCCTACAGCGCCGCTCCTGGGCTAGTGACCGCATCGGTTGGATCCTACAAGCTTGGAAAACCGTGACCTGGTCAGATGAGTCACACTTTCAGTTGGTAAGAGCTGACGACACGGTTAGAGTGCTGCGCAGCCTCACGAAGTCATGGATGGACCCAAGTTGTCAATAAGGCACTGAGCAAGGTTGTGGCGGCTCAATAATGGTACGAGCTGTTCTTAAATGGAATGAACTGGGTCGTCTGGTCCAACTGAACCTATCATTCACTGGAAAGCGTTGTGTTTGACTATTTGGAGACCACTTTCAACCACTCGTGGAATTCATGTTTCCAATCAACGATGGATTTTTTATGGATGACAATGTGCTATGTCTCCGATCCTCAATTGTTCTTAATTGGTTTGAAGAACATCCTGGACAGTTCGAGAGAATGGTTTTGCCACCCAGATCCCTCGACATGAGTCCCATCGAACATTTATAGGTCGCAATAGAGAGGTCAGCTCGTGCGCAAAATCCTGCACCTTCAAAGCTTTCACGACTATGGACGGCTATAGTAGCAGCATGGCACAATATTTCAGCATGGGACTTCCAACGACTTGTTGAATCTATCCCAGGTCGAGTTGCACACAACGCCGGGCAAAAGAAGGTCCGACACGACATTAGTTGGAATCCCATGACTTTTGTCACCTTAGTGTAGGTAAGTAAAAAAATGGTTCAAATGGCTCTGAGCACTATGGGACTTAACAGCTGTGGTCATCAGTCCCCTAGAACCTAGAACTACTTAAACCTAACTAACCTAAGGATATCACACACATCCATGCCCGAGGTAGGATTCGAACCTGCGACCGTAGCAGCCGCGCGGTTCTGGACTGCGCGCCTAGAACCGCGAGACCACCGCGGCCGGCTGTAGGTAAGCATAGACCTTTTCTTTTGTGGATTTTCAGGACTGTTTAGGTGTATTTGCTGACTGTGGCAGATTCTGTGGTGTCACTTCAGTGAAAATATCGTGCCATCTAGGCTCCAAATTTAAATGGCAACAAACACCGTATCATATTATAGTAACGTAACTCATAATATATGTTTTGCGGCCCAGCACAGACGCCTGTAGTTACTGGAGAAACACGGTGACTTGGAAGTCATAAGCTGGCGCCCAGGATAAAAACACTATTCTAAGCCTATGCGTTACCTAGTAAGCTTTGAGTTGCACATATGAGCACGAACTGCTACATGGTAAGAGTGAATGAAGCACTTGGGTCACATCATTGTTAGAAACATTTAGAGAGGGATAGACGATTACGTGAATGGAACGACTTGCGAAGAAGGAGTATGTGGATATGCATATCAGTTGCTTTTTGCGGACAGTAAGGTCTCTCAGGCCCAAGAGTTACATCATGAGACATTTCCCAAGAGAACATACCCACACTGTTAGACTCTTATCGACTTTCAGCTATCACTGTATCATTATCGCCATTTCAGCGTTCGTCCGATGACTAAAAGGAGTTCCGGCAATCTTGCCTCAGGCATGGATGTGTGTGATGTCCTTAGGTTAGTTAGGTTTACGTAGTTCTAAGTTCTAGGGGACTGATGACCTCAGAAGTTAAGTCCAATAGTGCTCAGAGCCATTTGAACTAAATGGAGTAACTGTAATACGATCTTACGCGGTGAAACTGTTTCGGAAGATTGGATTCCGTATTTCGGCGTTCTCTCTGCCATCTTCTATATCGATACCAACATAAACTCTGAGCGACTGAATAGATGATACATTGTTCTGTTTCAAGTAATTAATCTAAAAGCAGTTTTACAAGAGTACACTTCCTGTTCTTACATTTCACAACTGGAAATCACAAAATAAATACACTACATCAGGTGGTAACTCAGATGAGGAATCCACCATTACATCATGTAATTCATTAGGATCGAGGATGATGGGGACTTCCAACATCTGCGGTGAGGAAGAGTGCTAAAACATTTTCAAAGTGTAAGTTCAGCAGAAAGTAATTTTCGAAAACTGTAAATTCACTTACGATAATTGGAAAGTAGATTGAATGAGATGCTCTTCTATGAAAAAACGATATCCAGATTTCAGCAATGCGAGAAACGAGATTCTTAGGCGATTATTTAGCTAACATACAACGTCACAGAACTGATGATGGGGTACCAACGGTAAGAATAATGGCTAATATTTTGATGTTTGGAACAAAATTCATAGATAATACAACAGATGTTAAGCCAAAATCTGCAAGTATGTCCCAGTTCAAAATTAAATGCAAGAATATGAGCTATCTACCTTTACCAATTGTCAATTACACTTACAAGTAAAGATAATAAAACGATGCAGAATCTATATCGATATATAATATCTAAAAAGAACTAGAACCAACACATTAGAAGTGGGAAAAATGGGAATGTTACAAGAAAAGGATAACATGTAAAGAACAAAGAAAAGAAATGACAGATATAATTTGAAACATATAAAGAACATTTCAAATATCTTTGGAGACCTTTCCCGAATAAGTGCCTAATAAAATAAAAAAAATTATATTATCTTAAAGAAAGTCAACAACATTACGATTTGCAGAAATAAGAATAGAATTAGAGAGAAAAAGTATGAAACACTCGAAAACAACGGGAAGAAGCATTTTAAGAATAAAATACCAAAGTTAGGAGTCTTTCAGTGAAGAAAGAAACAACATGGTCACGAGAAAAAAAAATCAACATACGAAGCGATCAAAGAGTACTGTAAGAATAGGAAACAACAAAAAAAGGAGAGGAACTGCGGTTTTTCCGTAACTCCAGGTGGTCAATAGGAACTTAAAAAAGATTCGTATACAACAGATGGTGGTAGGACAATGGACTACTTGTGGCATCGTACCCATTATGGTGTTTTGATTATCTCCGTAGCTGTCAACTTGTCCTCAGAAGAGAGAGCGAATCCGACTACAAAGCTGCCCACACGCTGGTAATCGTTTCAGTTTCAGAGGTTTACGGCGAGATAACTTGCAATGTAACACAATACGTGCATGCGTTTTCAGTACAAGCAATTACAAGGTATGGGCCAGGGATTGGCGTTCTTTCGTTATTACGTCGTTCCCGGCCCCCTGGAGGAGCAGCTTCATTAAGCGCCGTCATTAGACCGACGCGAGTGAAATAATCGGGGCACACCGTCAATTAACCCACATCCCTCGTCGGCTTTCGCGCAGCAGTTTGCACATAAAAACATGTGGACCGACAGCTGAACATCATCCTTGCAGATGAGGTACGGTGGAAGTATAATGCTATCTTAACGGAATTTTTAGGACTGTGCTCTGTGTGATCGTGCCCCTACTAGAGATCTTTGATCAGTTCTAATTTTTGAACATTCTTCAAAAGAGGTTATTTACTATCGTGAATACTATCTTTCGAATTTAGTCCTCTGAAGTTCACTAAATTAATCTTAACAAATTTTGGGGCAATTTCTTAGAAAGCGTTAAAAGCATTCAAATTTAATCTACTTTATTTAAAATTTTGTCTAATGCTAGGGTATTACCTTCTCACATAGCAAATTTCGATTGAGTTTCTGCAAGATCACCCAGGTCTCAAAGACGACAAATCTTGTATGCACCTGTAACAAACCAAACTTTGGGCACAGGTGAATTAAAAGGATCCTTTTGAATCTTCTAGTTACAATCAGTATGGCCTAAGTTATAAACTTGTGATACATCGTTAGTGGCCCGCCTGTACTCTATAAGGGAGGGAGCCTTTAACGATGCCTCTCGCTCATCATTATCAGAGGCTATTTATACACCGTGGCTAGCGTAAGATGATATTTATCAACGCTATCTCATTTAGAACTATCCACAGCTGCACACTGGCAGCTCTGGTAATGTAGAAACAGCCCACAGACTGATTCAGTCCATTATAAAGAGAAGGGCGTCATACATTTTAAGGTGGAATGCAAACCACTGGGCGACTTTTTCATGTTTTACATGTACTTCCTGCAGCAGAAAAACAGCTTGCCACTATTTATTTCTTATTTTTGTCGTACAATGTGTCATCTAACCGCTAAGATTTTTTTATCTTGGGTGAAAGTAGCGAGTACTTATGCTTCTGGACTCGGTTACAGGAGGAACTGGATTCAAATCCCGTCTGGCCACCTTGATGTTTATTAGTTTTCCTCGGTTTTCCTAAATCACTTTGGCAAATATCAGAAATTTTCGTTAAACAGGAGTATTGCCAGTTCTTCTTTCCGTCCTCGTCGAATAGGGAACAGTATCTTATTTTATTGCCTCGACATGGATGACACATTAAACTCTATTTTATAGGAGCTGACTGTTGGCCTACACGACTTTCTGCACCTATCTACAAGATGCGGGTCCCCAACTACTAAAAATACTTCTACACGAATTTAGTGTTTGTTAGCTGTTTTATAAACTCCATCCGAAATAAAAGTATTACAGCCATTTCAAGACTGATATGTGCTTTAATTTTCCCTGAACACAGAACCACAGATTAACAAACCAAGTGTATACACAAGCACATCACGTTAGGATTTTTTTTTTATTTGTCAAGCACACAGGTTTTCAAATCAAGCCAGTCTTGTAGAATTTCCTAATTCTAAAAATGGTTCATATGGCTCTGAGCTCTATGGGACTTAACATCTGAGGCCGTCAGTCCCCTAGAACTTAGAACTACTAAACCTAACTAACCTAAGGACACCACACACATCCGTGCCCGAGGCAGGATTCGAACCTGCGACCGTAGTGGTCGCGCGGTTCCGGACTGATGCACGTAGAACCGTTCGGTCACACCGGCCGGCTCCTAACTCTTCTCTTGTAGTACAAGCTGTCATGAAGAGAAAAGTATGTTAGTTATTGAGAGGCGGAACGAAGTAATATCAAAAATTCTTGTGTATTCTAAAGACATCGCTTTCTCGTGAACGGCCTTATCCGTAGCATTGTGTACATCGCGGACGTACATAATGAGCTCTATCTACGATACTTGGCTGAGAATTATAATCGTAGGAGGGAAGAGCGTTTTCTGTCCTTCGTAAATGTTATACTACATGAGCAAAATTTGTGTTTCAGAATTCTGTGTGAAACCGACGGTACCATCCAGGAAGATCCTAGCCGACTCTGACCTACTACATGTCCCAATCCATCATATTCATAACACCACACTACCGTGTGAATTCCCATCTTCAGGGTATCCCAGGAATGTTGCGACAAACTTCTAGAGGAGGTGGACCACATCATAAGGATTGACAACTGCATAGCAATTTATGGCCACAAACGTCGTCGTACTCCGGCAGGCGGTACCGTATACAAGAGTACTGGAGGGACGCCGCTAGGTGGTGCTGTACACGAGAGTACTGGAGGGAACGTAAGGATTTCCTCAGTCGAGCGCTAGCCAGCATACGAGGAGCGTGGAACTGTATCCGAACGGTAAGCCTGCAGACATACACTTAATGTACGGAATAGCTGAGTGCAATGGACGAGTTGCTGGACGCATTTATCGAGAACGCTTCAACCGCACCATGATTTGTTTGCAGTCTGCATTGAAATTTGTGCGATTTCTGGTCGTTAAGAAATAGCAGGGATAGTGACAGCAGGCTACGATCGGAGCGTTTAGTCGCTAGGAAAAAGAGTGTGTTGCATGACGTGGAGACTAATCCAAGCATCAGCACACATACCGTTGCCTAGGACGTAGAACGTCTCGTAGCAGTGTCCATCGTGTTTTCAATGCCGTCCTCACACGCCTTTTATCTCCCAAGGGTGCAGTTTTGCGCCCCGATGACTGCCCTGCATATGTGCGTTCCGCAAAGTGTTTTGTGCAACGAAGTGACCGATATGTGCATTTCCCAGCTTACGTGTTGTTCCTTAATGACGCCACACTCATTATGGATGGTGTATTGAATTACCACAACGAACGTTTGTTAACGCCAGAAAACTCTCACGGTGTGCGACACTACGTAGCACAGCATCACTTCATAGTTCTGACCATCCCACTTGACAGCCACGGGTTGTCAGACCACTCTGAAACAGGTTCTTCCCAGCTTGCTTTAAGATGTTCCAGTAAATGCGAGGCGCAGCATGTGGTTCCAACATGATTGGGTGCCTGTTCATTTTGGACCTTCTGTTCATAGGCATTTGAACTGATCATTCACACCTCGATGGGTTGGGCGTGGCGGACCGGTTCCCTGACCCTCACGTGCACCGGATTTATTGGGCCTTGATTTCTTTCTGTGGGGAGCCATGAAATCTCTCATGTGTCACGAGCCCCTTGAGTGTGAAATAGATCTCGTCTCAAAATTCGTCTGTGCAGCTACAACCAAAGAAACTCCTTGTGTGTTCCAGCGTGTCCGGTAGTCAATGATCCGTGGTGTCAGGCATGCGTGGATCGTGATGGTGCTAACTTCGAGCATCTGTAGTAACATTAGATGGTTCAAATGGCTCTGAGCGCTATGGGACTCAACTGCTGAGGTCATTAGTCCCCTAGAACTTAGAACTAGTTAAACCTAACTAACCTAAGGACATCACAAACATCCATGCCCGAGGCAGGATTCGAACCTGCGACCGTAGCGGTCTTGCGGTTCCAGACTGCAGCGCCTTTAACCGCACGGCCACTTCGGCCGGCTAACATTAGAACTATACTCATGTTGTACATTACGTGTAGCCATTATGTTCCATAAATGTTTCAAATTAATCACTCTTTTGTTTCCATTCAATCATCGACATTTGCTACCACATACCCTGACTTTTGCAGCCATGAGTTGCCATGCAAATCTCAGTTCTTATGGTGTGCCCTACCTCCCCCAGAAATTCGTTGCAGTACTTTTGGACACCTGTATATCGTTGAAACAATATGATGTTCCTCCTGAATTGAGACATTTCAATATATTCGTACATCTACATCTATATCTATATTCCGAAAGTCACTTTGCAGCGTTTAGCGGAGGGTACTTTTTGTACCACTGTCACTTCCCCACCGCTTTCCTGTTCCATTCGCAAATAGTTCGCGGGAAGAACGATTCTTTGACGCTTTCGTGCTTACTAAATGAACCTATAACGAAACGCAATGCTCTTCTTCGGGTTATGTCTATTTCCTCTGTCAGTCCTACCTGGTAGTGACCTGTGCTCTTTTCCAATCATCAGGAATACGTTGCTCCTCTAAAGACCTACGGTACACTGCTGCTACTCTTTCACCTATTTAGAATCATACTGGTACCCCATTAGGTCCAGTGGTCTTCTCTGTGTTGAGAGATTTCAGTTGCTTTTCTAACCCACGATCTCTTATTTACACATCAGCCATTGTCTCATTCGTGCGACGACTCAGAGGGAGCTCTACAGCCCGATCTTCATCTGTGAAACAGTTTAGGAACAACACGTTTAGTATTTAGGACTTTTCTGAGTCGTCCTCCCTTTCAATGCTATTATGGTTAGAGAGTGTCTAGAAAGATGACTTCGATCCGTTTACTGATTTAACGTAAGGCCAAAACTTTTTTAGGATTTTCTGACAAGTTGTAACACCATAATTAATACTGTAAATATTTTATACTGATTATTTCTGTTCAATTTCAAGCATGTATTTTTCACTATTTAATGTCTTCGACCTATTGTAATGAATTGGAATGTTGTGTAAAAAGTTTTCTCTTTACTATTTAAATTCTTTGTATTAATTGGAGGAAAATGTTATATAATTACGTGGATTTTGTGTCGACATATTAATATATTTAAATATTAAGATTTTTGTAAAGATGTTTGTTTACAACTATATATAAGTTGGTTCATACCTAGGGACTTGCATTGTATAAAATGAAAAGCAACAGTACTTCCCATTTGCAACGGAAGTGAGCTGGTGCGCGCCAAAATGTGGTTGGCGTGGGCTAAAAGGTGGAACAGGAGTCAGTCCACAGTGATTGGACAGTCTGGTCTGAGCAGCAAGTGAGTGAACAGTGCAAGTGCCGAGGGTGGCATCCAGTACCTGGAGTAATATGGAAAGGCCTCGGATGTGTGTACGACTATAAAATGGTGCTCTATTATTGAAAAAGGCTCTAATGTTGGAAGTATCGTCGCCAAGAAGAAGAGAACAGAGGAAATTACATCCATAGGAAAGACCAGGTAGCCACTATGTACTCACCACCACCATCACTTCAGCAAATCTAAGATGTCAGATTTATGTCAAAGTATGAACCAGTACATTTAAACGTTGTTTAATTTTGCAATAATAAGGCAAATTCTGTGAAACTTGTGTCCGATCCCTGATTTGGTTACTCTCATGATACCTCTTAGAATCCACTCCACATAAATACTGACATCCGAGAAAAAATGAATAACTGTTTATTTGCATAATTCCGAATGCAAAACGATATCTAGAGATAGTCTGGTTTCAATTGAAGTTAAGGGAGGAAGTTAGTGTTGCGTTTATGAAAACCTACATAGTGATTGATTTGCTTTATTTCAAAGTGTTCGTGCTTTAAAGATAAACTGCATTAAATTCTGCTAGTGAAAATTACTGGTTGTATTGATGGTAATAAGACAGTGTAAATGCACTTGAAGTCTTAGTTAAAATTATATAGAGAAAATTGCCAGCATTAACTATTTTAAAAGCTATTCAAGGTGAGTGAAATGAATAAAAGAATAATACGAAAATTTGCACCTTACAAACTGTCTCAAAAAAGTGTGTTTAGTTTGCTTTATGGTAATGAAGAGTTTAAGAGTCCCCAATTTTGAGGTGCTTAAAATGAATAAATCTGCTTGAATAATGAATATATTTATTGCAGCTGAAGTAAATTTTGAGTTTTGTTTACTTTGTTTGATGAAAATTGGAAAGTCAGTTTGAGAGCCCCCACCAACAATTTTGCTTATTGAAGATAAAGTTACCGTAATTGCTCTTATCCATAAAAATAGAAACAATATTACTTCTAAATGAGAATAAAAATCCGATTGCAAGTGACGTTTAATTATATTTGTACTATCTGAAAAGTAACTATTGAAACAGGACTATGTCCATGTTCATTTTGGGTTTAGTAGTGTCTTTCACAACATTTGATGACGAGACAATTTATATACGACAAAGTATTACTGTTGAGAAGAGATAAAGCTGTTAACTGTTCCTGTGAGAACTTGCATATGCTATTTTAACTGCTAGCATTACTGTACCACTTGTCTGATTATGGTAAAGTTCATTGCACTACTTTGAAAAAGAAGCAATGGTAGCTTTCCTTTATCATAACTATATACATGTTACATAAAAGTAATGTTTCACATTACTATGCCTGATTAGGCTGGCTACAGTTTTTTTTATTTCATTTAAGTGGACTTGGTTACTTAAAACATTTTCCAAATTTCAATCTTTAGCTTTCTGGTTTCTTCTGTAGCACTGAATTCAGGTTCGATAAGCCAAACCCATTAGGTAATTCACGGTCAGTTTTACTTAAATCCTCCCAGAGGGTAACATTTACTGCATCGTAATACCATATTTGGTAATACACATTGTATGTTGACATAATACGCGATGCAGTGTAGTGTTATAAAGTCTGTTGACAGAATTTTACTTTAGAATTTGTTGAAGTCTTAATGCATGGCTTTGCTTGCGTATTTACAAAAATAAGTATGAAAAGCCTCCCTAAAACACACACACACATACACACTTAACTCACACACACATACACAAACACCCACCCACCCACACACACACACACACACACACACACACACACACACACACATACATACTCCTTTACACATACACACACGAAACAACACTATGTGCCGCATCAATTCTTAAAAATCAAATGGTGTGACATAATTATTAGCACAACTGACTCGTATTCCGGGCGGGCTCAGTTGAAATCTCTTTCTACCCATTTAGATTCTTCCATGGTTTCCCTTGATCTCTTAATTTGAACGTCGTGATAGTTCTTTCGACATAGCTACTGACGTTTTCCTTCCTCATCCTTATTCCGTACAAACAAGCAATCCTTCTCAAATCTCGTCATCAGTGGAGCGTTATTCCTCACGGTTTTTCCTTAGATATTAAATGTATGGTAAAATATTAGATCACTGACCACCAGAGGTCAAACTAAGAGACTATACAAAAAACATAATGCTCATTGAAGTCTATAGACCAGCCACACCACAACAGGCTAAAATTTCCATGCTGTAGTTTTGTCGGGAACCCCAGCATTGGGCAAAACTGTAAGGCGCGTGTCAGCTGCTTCTGAATGTCAGCTGAAGTGGAAGCACAGTATCCAATACGAAGAGAGTCCTCTCGCAGCAATAATTTGTAATGGGTGAGAGCACAATGTTCTATACAGATGCACGTCAGAGCCAGTTAGTTTCATTTGCGTGTCAAGAAGAATAAATGCCACAACCAATTACTTTCTGCCACTAGCTGATCTTGTGTATCACTGCGGGACACTTCCGATCTTCGCATGATCTGACTCATCAACAGCTCATACCTAACAGCACATTGATGTACAATGCCTGCAACAAACCTTCGCTGCTAAGCCTGCCTGTTAGTTTCTAGATATCGCAAGGTGCCCTGGTACTCTTTAGAGTGATACATCCTACTGGTATATTTTTGAAGCACAGGAAGGAAACTGGGTATAATCTGAATCATTTGTTCAGCTGGAACTGATGAGGTGGCGCATTTGTTCATTCAATGTATTGTGTATTTAAACCTGGGACCTAGAAACGACGGAGAGGCTTTATCCCGCCGTAGCGCTCAGTGGTTCACAACCCACAACAAGCCACACCAGTCCACCCCACCCCACCACCGCCCCACACCGAATCCAGGGTTATTGTGCGAATCGTCCCACCAGTGCCCCCCCCCCCCCACCCAAACCCCGGGAACGTCTCATACCAGACGAGTGTAACCCCAAATGTTTACGTGGTACAGTAAATATGGTGTACTCGCACGTGGAGACAGTGTTAGCGCGTCAATCGCCGACATAATGTAACTGAGGCAGAATAAGGGCACCAGCCCGCATTCGCCGAGGTAGATGGAAAACCACCTTAAAAACCATCCACAGGCTGGCCGGCACACCAGACCTCGACACTAGTCCGCCGGGCGGATACATGCCGCGGACCGGCACGCCTTATCACTCGGGAAGCAGTGTGTTAGACCGCATGGCTAGCCGAGCAGGCTAATTTAGTGTACTCGAAGGCGGCGCAAGTGGGGTCCCAATACCCATCTGGACATCCACATTTAAAAGTGTACGGGCGATTTTCTTCCCCATTTTTATCTACGCAGAGTTTGTGCTCTGTTTCTAATGACACAATCGATAGGTTTGTAAATCCTAATCTATCAGTCATTTTCCTCCGAGTGTACATCCACGGAGGCCACTTACGGAATCGAAGCGGATAATAAATCGCTGTCCTGGTGTCCTGGATCGTCTGTCATCTGCTCTAGAGCCACAGGATTATGTACAACTTTTGATGAAATGTATCCGAACACCCCCTGTGTAATGTTGAATTAACCACTAGATGTCATGAGAGGCAGACCTGTCAGTATAAAAGGAGGCAGTGACAAATGTGTTAT
This sequence comes from Schistocerca americana, assembly GCF_021461395.2. Taxonomy (NCBI): domain Eukaryota; kingdom Metazoa; phylum Arthropoda; class Insecta; order Orthoptera; family Acrididae; genus Schistocerca; species Schistocerca americana. The sequence continues at coordinate 696,434,269 of NC_060130.1, forward strand.
CAGTACGGCAGTGGAACAGTAGAATGGATCTGTCAGGAGATCTCATTGACTTCGAACGTAGACTAATCATTGGAAGTCACCTGAGTAACAGATCCATCAAGGACATTTAACCCTTCTAAGGCAGATTGGTGATGCGGTTGTGAAGTGGAAACGCGAAGGAACCATCACAGCTAAACCAGGACTAAGCAAACCTCATTTACCGATGAACAGAAACCATCGAGCATTATGGAGGGTGCGGTGTAACGCGAGAAGGCGTGCTGGTCCCCTGTGTGCTGGTCTGGTGTGCTGGCCAGCTTGTGGATGGTTTTTAAGGCGATTTTCCATCTACCTCGGTGAATGCGGGCTGGTTCCTCTTATTCCACCTCAGTTACTCGGACTGTGTCGGCGATTGCTGCACAAACAACATTTCCTCGTACACGTACACCATAATTACTTTACCTACTTTACCACGCAAACATTTGGACACTCGTCTGATACAAGGGGGGGAGGGGGGGGGGGGCTGTCCACCGGGGGCCGAACCGCACAATAACCCTGGGTTCGGTGTGTCGGTGTGGGACGGCGGTGGTGTGGGTGGACTGCTGTGGCCTGTTGTGGGGTTGTGAACCACTGAGGGCTACGGCGGGACGAAGCCTCTCCATCGTTTCTAGGTCCCCAGTTTAATACAATTAACACAATACAATACAATGGAGGGTGGTTGTAAAAAATAGCATGAAATCAGCGGAAGGAATTGCTCCAAATGCTACCAGCAATCCAGCTAGCCCAGTGACTGTGTAGCGAGTTAAAAAGAATGGGAGGTAATAGTCGAGCAGCTCCTCGTAAGCCGCACATTTCTGTAGTCAGTGCTAAGCGACGCTTGAGGTGGTGTGAAAAGCAAAGCCACTGGACAGTGGGTGACTGGAAATGGGTGATTTGGAGCTATGAATCACGCTGTACCCAGTGATAACTCAATGGATTAATTTGTGTTGGGTGCATGCCTGGAGAACGTTAGTTGCCATCACGTGTAGTGCCAGCAATAAAGTACGGAGGAAGTGGTGTAACTGTTTTGAGTCTCGTGATTAGGATGTAGTCCCCTTACTGTGCTTAAGAAAACAATAAATGCAGGACTACATGGACACATTTTACAGCACTGCATACTGCATGTAGTAGAGGGACAGTTCGGAGACGATGATTGTTTGTATCAGCACGACAATCACCCTGCCATAAAGCGGCATCTCTGAGGCAATGGCATGTGGAAAAGAACGTTCCTGAAATGGACTGACCTGCCCACAATCCCAACCTGAATCGAATGGAACACCTCTGAGGTGAGTTAGACTGTCAGCTTCGCTCCAGAACCTAGCGCCCAACTTCACTACCTTCTCTAGTGCTGGCTCTTAAGAATGCGCTGCTATTCCTCCACAGACATTCAGACGTCTCATTGAATGTATGCCAAGCAGTGTTCCAGGAATCATAAGTGCGAAGGTGGATACACCCCACTTTAGTGTCAGCTAATAGGTGCCCTCTACTTTTGATCAGACAGTGTTTACCATATACGCTTAGCACTGAAAATGAAGCCCATAAACCTCGTGTAATCTTTAAGATATATCTTTGAGTCTAAATCATGTAATATTATTTCAAATACAACTTGAACTGTTGGAATTTTTCCAGCTTAAAACTGGAGACCTGAACGTGATTGGTGAGATACTGGGAGAAGAGTCGTAAATCGAAAATAGAAACCTCTGCGAATAAGAAATAAAAAATAGGCTTACTTGGAGTAGAAATTTACCCTATTTTCTAACGTAATAATTTTTAAGGCAATCACAGAAGGTGAAGTCTTCTCCCAGGAGAGCTTTAATATTAAACTATGAGAGCTCAGCGGGAGGTAGGGAATATAGATGATATTGATAACTACAGATTAATATTATTACTATTTATGTCTTCGAACTGGCGATATATAAGAGAGTGGTTGCTTGTTTATGTGTGCGCAATACCTCTACAGTATCGTAGTTCGTTTGTAAAAATGTATCTTCAGTTGACTAGGCGACATATTACTGGTACACAAGATAGTGGAAGCTGCTGGTAATAAAAGTGCGGCGACTGGATATGTCTTGTAATTTAACGAACACTTTTTATTGAACCACAGCGTATTGCTAAATAAACTAAAATGTTTTGAAATTAGAGCAAAATACATTTATTTGATTTCAGTTTCATCAGGTTCTTGAGGGCAGTAGGAAGTAGCATATTGCTTTAAACCCTCAGTTGTTGAGCAAGAATATGACTCGAGTACTAAAACTTCGTATATTCCTCAACGTTTTGCAGTGGATTCGATTCTTCTGCTCCAACGTCAATGACTTGGCGTTATCTATAGCAATAACTCTAAGGCTGTTTTGATTATAAATTATGAAGTCACAATTGCAGAAGTTTGTGTTACGAGCTGAGTGATATGGTATACATTTTTCAGAATAAAAAGGTAAAAAGGAAGCTGAGGTTTTGAAGTCTCATTGACGATAAGTCAACTAGAGACGGAGCACACACTCGAGTTAGGGAAGGACGAGGAAAGGTACAGCTCATCTCCTTTTCAAAGGAACCATCCCGGTATCTGTCTCAAGTAATTTAGGGAAACGGCGAAAAAGATATAACTGGATGGCAGGACGGAGATTTTAACCAATGTCTCCCCTAATGCGAGTGTCGTAGCAGTGCGCCAGCTTGTTCTGTGTGTTCAGAAGTGAAATAACTCTTTGTTACTTCCTACTAGGGTGGTTCCTAATTTAATTAAAACATTGTTACAAACATTGTTGTTTCTTTCAAGGTAGATTTCACATCTAACATTCGCTACACAGTAGCTCTATTGTACAACTGTTGCGAATAATACTATTTAATTCAATAAGTGCCAACCAGATGATCGCGCATCGACGCCATGTGGCATTATTACTGCACGCTTTTATGCAACAGTTTTATTAACGGTTTCAAATGCCAAACTATATTATAGTAATGAGTGTAAATCGGCATATTGGGTTAATTTATTCGTTTCCTGTCCTCAAAACTGGCAGTGATTTTAAACGTAAAATGTATCACAATTGTATGTTTAAAAAGTTGACAACCTGTCATCTCGATCATACTCTGTTCTACCTTCAGTTTATTCAACACAAATTTAAAAGATTCTTTGTTATTTACACATTTATAAACATGCATTACGTTTATTGGCAGGGTTAAATCCTTTAATTAATATGACTTAATATGCTATGTGTTTCAAACGACAAGTGACAGTCTCTTTTGCGGGTAACAACGGAATAAATAATTTTAAAATCATTGTTTATATTATCTTTCTGTTGTTAAGAGTTAATATTACACTAGCATTATCCCCAACAAATCATTTTTCTCATCGATTAGAGAATGATGAGTGAGTCACAACTATTCTGAACAAAACAGGAGACTAAAGATAAGAGTACTACATGGACACAATAGCAATTCCATTCCTATAATGAAAATATCCTCCCGTACACGTTTCTTTAATACAATTTCGAGTATTTTTTATTTACAAATTTTTCCTGAAAACGGGAGGAAGATTTGAGATTATCATCACGTCGACGATGAGATCATTAGAGACAGAGAGCAGCATTTGATTGGGGAAGAATAGAAAAGGAAATAGTCTAAGAACTTTTCGAAGAAATTGAACCGCTGTCCTTCAGAATACGAGTCTAGTGCCTTTAACACATAAACTCTTAACTTTAAGTAAATCGCTTGTGTATTGCAACACCAAAATTCTAATTAATCTTATTGCGTTTGGTAGTCAGCTGACCATGCGTATGTGCTTCGTTCAAAACTTCTTTGACATGAGGACGAACAGCAAGAGAAATATTATATGATGTAAAAGCAGTGGAACTCGTTCTCTGGAGAAAGCTAAATATGTCCGATGACTAGTACTTCTTTGTATTGAAGCAAGTTCATCGTACAGAAAGAGTATATTTTTTTCAGAAACTGTGAGATGATGGCCATTTATATGCCTTATCGGATACTTCTATCAAGAATAAAATTTTTTGGAAAAAAAAAATTATATCCCTCTAATTGTTAAGCTGTGACCTTTCCAAATAAAGTGTGCGTGTCTTAGGAAAGCTAGAGAGAAAGGCCAGAAGACAGAAGCTGCTGACGACGGCAGCAGGGCGTGGTCACGACACTCGACCCGCAGGCCTCGCCAAGAAACTTCCTGCGCGGCTTTGGCACACCTTCTTGAGTTTCAGTAATGCTTCCAAGTAACACGTGAGCGCTGCAAGTAGAAACCACAACACAACATCCACAACATCCGTTAAGAATAACTTAACTTATATTTTACTTGTTTTAGGTGCCTTCAGAGATGGATCCAAAATCAAATGTATTAATTAAAGGAACTGGTCGGAATGCAGATTAAAGGTTGATGGTTTTCATTTATGCATCCATAATGTTTTATGACGTGCTGTCTGATTTGCATTCGTTGGTAGTAAGCTTTCATTACCTTACGATTCAATACAAAAGTTGTATTACTCCACTAGAAATACTGTATCACTCAGCCGCCAAGAGGTTACCTATAAGCAAATAGCGTATAACAAAAGAACGCCATAAGTAACTATATACCTTAAACAATGCACTTCAGCGTTAGATTATAGTGGAAAACTATATAGAAATCAAATACGTTAGTGTATCACCATTGTACACCGGACGAAAGACGAACAAAAACTTAATCATTGTAGCAGACATTACGCTAATACCATGTAACACCACCTCTTAACTCGGAGAGTATGAGAGCCCACGTACTTCTTCCTCCAGTAGAAGCCAGTCATTGATTTTTAATCGACATGCAAGTCGCCGAAGTGGCGACAACTAAAAGTAATTGCACCAGGCGACCGGCCTACCCGACGGGAGGCCCTAGCCACACCACATTTCGTTTCATTGAATTTTAAACCCATGGAGCTACCAAACTGCGCCGATGTTGATTGCTACGTTTCAGCCACCATCCCAAATATACCCAGATACTGTCTATTGATTTAACCTCGAGAGATTTAGTCGGTCAGCCGAGGTTTGATTAGGTACCTAAGTGTTCGTCAAAACAGTAATATATGCATGCAGCCCTGTGAACACTGTTGTTTTTGTTTTGGAAGAAGGGAGTGCCCATAGATTATTCAACATGAACCTCTAGATGAAAGGGCGACATTTGGTCATCGATAATGTTCAAAATAACTTCCTATTCCATGTTCACAGTAGGCTAAATGAGGGGTCCCTAATCAGTGCACTATATATGCCCGTAAAATAACACAGAACCATCTCCAGTAAGAGTTACACCCACTGCACACGGCGGTTAAGCGCATGATTGGGTCGTCGGTGCACTCGATGTCTTTTATCATTTCAGCAGAGACAAAATCGCAACTCCTCAAAATACACTACAGGCTTTTAGCGAGCACTGTCTTGTTTATTTGTTGTTTGGTGTTGCTTGTTTAATTGAATATGTGTGGATTTGTGTGCCGCTGGTACCAAAGGCCGTTTGTAACGTGCCTGACTCCAAATATCCTTTAAATTCACTTTCCTTCCCAATATTAGTTCCGAAACTTGGTGCGATGAACATACTTTCATTGAGAGTAGCAATTACCGTCGAATTTGAAACCGACTGCTATTCTGAAGACAGGACACTCGTCTCCGGTCCGCTCGATTAGGATCTTTCTACGACCACTGTTCTTATGCCTTGTTAGGTTAGGTAGATGCCTACCGAACTGGCGTACACACTAACGACGTCATTAGAATGTTGAGGCACTATCATTAGATATGAAAACGTTGAACATATGTCTCGTAGTGGTTTCCGGCGTAAAAAACACCAGCTGATAACCGGTAATTACATATTATGGCTTGTAGATCCCCAAGGAAAACGCAGCAGAACAGCGTCTATTTGGAAGCTGTCTCATAGCAGATGGTACTCAAACGTCTACATTGATCCATTTGGTTTCCAGGCTTTTATTATAGGTAATACGAGGGAGGATCAGAAAGTAAAAATTGTTCAAATGGCTCTGAGCACTATGCGACTCTACTTCTGAGGTCATCAGTCGCCTAGAACTTAGAACTACTTAAACCTAACTAACCTAAGGACATCACACACATCCATGCCCGAGGCAGGATTCGAACCTGCGACCGTAGCGGTCGCTCGGCTCCAGACTGTAGCGCCTAGAACCGCACGGCCACTCCGGCCGGCCATCAGAAAGTAGCGAGCAGTAATTTTTTCTTCTCTGGTACTGCAGCTGGAATGTTGAAATTTCACGACGATAGAGTCTGACGTTTGCGCTACAGAGGGCATTTTATTTTCATCTGCAGCTCTAGCGACGGAAGCCTGAATTACAAAACAAACATGGCGCGCATGTCACTGTCGCCAACTCTTGAAGAGCAGCGAAGTGTATTTCGATATTTGGGAGCCAAAAGGCACAAACCGAGTGAAATTCAGAGAGACATGCGTGGCATGTGTGTAGACGACTGTCTGGACCGTAGCAATGTCTCCATACGGTGTGCATTCTTGCACGCTCCGGGCGACCGGTAACAGCTACATCATCGTAGAATGTCGGGGCCATTGAGGCAGCAATTTTGAACGACCGGCGTGTGCAACTGCGAACGTCATCGCAGCAGTTCAACATTTCATATGGTCCGATGTACGATATTGTTCATGAAACGTTGAAGTTTCGTAGAGTGAATGCTCGCTCGGTGCCTAAGAAGCTGATTAACCACCACAACGGCCAGCGAATGATGACAAGCTTGGATAATTTAATGCGTAACGCCGCAGAAGGGCATGGCTTTCTGAAAGGAATCTTCAGTGGTGATGAGTCGTGGGCGTGCCACTACACACCCGAAACCAAGCAGGTCTCCATGAAGTGGAAACATCATTGTTCCCCAGTACGAAAAAAAATTTAGAGTTACTCAATCTGCTAGGAAAGTGCTTGTGACAGTGTACTGGGATATGCATGGTGTGTTACTGGTGGACTTTGCTGAACATGGGACCACTGTGAACGCTGCATCTTTCATTAAAACGTCGGTTAAATAGCATCGTGCCCTTCGTGACAAACCCCACAACATAAATGCTAACGGGATCATACTTCTTCATGGTAATGCTCGATCCATGTTCCTGCTCCTGTTCGTGAGAAAATCGCCAAATTTGGGTAGCAGGTGCTCCAGCATCCACCATACAGTGCGGATCTCAAACAGTCAGACTTTCATCTGTGAACAGGGGTCTTCTCCTCTTCGAACACGGAATCACCATTGGGGGATAAACATTCTCTGATGGGATGGGCATGATCAGCCCAAATGGTCAGATAATTGTCGGTAGTAATGCTGAGATGTAACTGACCATTCCAGCTAACCACATCTCATGCCTGTAAGACAGTTAACTGTTGTGGTAGCGCTAAGTCTGTGCTTTTATATTACGACTGGATTTCCTGTATGCTATTGTAGTGATACGTAGAGGTGGACAAGATGCTATCAATGGAGGGCGAGCACTGCAGAGAGATCTAGGGGCTCACTGGGGATCATGCCTTTGGGCATTGAAGACGGTGGCCTTTCGAGGTGGACAGTGAACTCACGGCCAGAACAGAGCTGAAGAACGGTGCCTCATGGGAACAGATGGGCAGGCGCCAGGCCACGGATCATCAGTGCCGCAATGTTAAGCTGCAACAACCCCCCCCCCCCCCCCCAGTTACATCAGCCTAATTGCGAGTAATTCCACGAGCCCACAGGTTCACGAGAAAAACTTTCCCAGTGGTGAGAGGCACTTCAAAAAAATGGTTCAAATGGCTCTGAGCACTGTGGGACTTAACTTCTGAGATCATCAGTCCCCTAGAACTTAGAACTACTTAAACCTAACTAACCTAAGGACATCACACACATCCATGCCCGAAGCAGGATTCGAACCTGCGACCGTAGCGGTAGCGCGGTTCCAGACTGAAGCGCCTAGAACCGCTCGGTCACTCCGGCCGGCAGAGGAATTTCAGAGAAGTGCTGTCGCCATCTCCGATTTTGCAAAACCATAGGCTCCGGCTGCAGATAACGTCTTCAGAGAGCGTACGAAAACAAAACTGAGTTTGACTTAATTGCATGGCCGGCGTTCCGCCTAGCCAACGCCAGGTGGGTAGAACTTTTATTTGTTTATTGATTTCTCACAGTAGCGAAAACGCGGCCGCGAGAATAATACGATTCTTCGCTGGTAGCGTCCGCAGCTCGTGGTCTCGCGGTCGCGTTATCGCTTCTCGAGCACGGGGTCCCGGGTTCGATTACCGGAGGGGTCCGGGATTTTCACCTGCCTCGAGATGACTGGGTGTTTGTGTTGTCCTCATCATTTCATCATCATTCATGAAAGTGGCGAGATTGGGCTGAGCAAAGGTTGGGAATTTGTATAGGCTCTGATAACCGCGCAGTTGAGCGCCCCACAAACCAACCATCGTCATCATCATCTTCACTGGTAGATAGCCTGCGCCGTAGGTTCTGAGTGCCACTTTTTTGACGGAGAATTGTGGTAACACAGTTGATACGTAGAATAGTTTTATGGAGATACCGGACGGAGGTAGAAAAAAATTACAAAAATATGCTATTGGCCAATGTCAGAGGTAAATTTGCTGATTGGTTGGAAAATTTATGGCACGCAACAAACAACCACCAGGGCAAGAGCAGTTGCGTTGTTCGGAGTCTGGAGGGAAGACAACCGGTGTAGATGGGAGAAGATGGACTTCAGGTGCAAAGATGATAAGGACACCTTGGCTCCATAGACGGGGAGAGACAAGATTTGAAATCCAGGCTCAGGAGAGGGAGAGGGCCCCCTTGAGATGACACTATTACCACTCGGCTTACTGTCATCCTCTTGTCTTGCAATCACTACATACTTGCTGTTTAGCTGCGTGATAGCAAAATGACAATAGGAAATTGGCATATTCAAACTTCTGCACCCATCCACCTCTGAACTCTGCCAACAATTGGATCTTGCCATTAATCTGACCACCTATGTATGTACTATCTGACTGAGTACTGTTTATAACGAAAGTTTTATTCCCATAATATTTAACATGCCTAGTATGGAATAAATTAAAAATTTATTTTTCCCTTTGATTTTCCTTTCATAGTTCATGAAAGGCAAAAGTAATAGAAAGTTATTTGCGCCCCACTCAGCATGCAGTATTCAGGACCCCATAACCTATCGCATTCTTTAATTTCCGTTGCGCAATTTTATTAATCAGCACTGGATTCTGAGGATGATCTGATCGATACAGCTACGGAATCAGATTGATCAATGCGAAAATCTGACGAGCTCGTTGGTTCTCTCAATGCGACCTGGTAGAACAACCATGGCACCCGTGGAACATAACGATACGGCAGCTCAAATCATCAGCCAACCTCCTCCATTTCCCCCTCTTGAGACATGAACTCGGACAAAAGTTGTAATCAGTGTGAAACAAGACTCATACAACCAACTGGCATTCTCCCGTTGCATCTTTTATGGCACTGGCATCACGTTTTCCTGTTATGAGCGTTAGCATTACCGATGAGTAGTTTTGGAATACAACTCACCTTATAATTCTCTGTTTAAGGAGTTCTTTTCATGTTGTTTTGGTTCTGCAGGGACTTACGCAGCTGTTATCTTGTTTATTTTCCGTCACAGTCCTCTTCAATGATCGTCTGTCCCAATTACTGAACGCATACCTTTGTCCGCTTTGTGACTTAGCGAATCACTTTTCCGGTTTCCTTGAGTGCTGTATAAATCTTCAATACTGTGCCTCTTGGAACACGAAATACTTCGGATATATTGGTTACGGAAGTGCGCAGTATCGGAGCGCCAACAATTTGTCAGCGTTAGAATTCATTTAGATCCGACGTAATGCACTCAACAGATGCACAGAACACTGTTCTTACCATGACTGACGTTTGCAACGTTTTGAAGGCATTTCAAAAGTGTCATTCTTGGTCAAAAACGACAGCATATGTTGAAGTAAGCATTTCTTGTGGTGTTTCCATATTTTTGTCCAACTCCTGTGTATTATTCCAGATCCATATTTAACAAAACGTTATGCTCCGTGGTATTCTGCGTTTTCGTCAAATTTAGCATACGTGTCAGAAGTGACTGTGAATCTTTTTTCCCAGATACCATAATACCACTCCACATCGTGATGGAGCTGCCTATGATGGCCAGTCTCTCTGTTAATAAGTGATGGCAATATCGTGTTCCTGGCTGTCACCACATTAAACGCTAGCCCGAATCGAACAATTGGCTCTTGCGAAATTCCTGGAAAGACTCATGAATGTTAATATTATTGGTATGTCATGTTTGTGCTAATGCGTTGACCCAGGGGTGTATATCCATAACTGAATGAACCTTCTGCAGTCTGTTTTAAAGCTACACAAGGTTAAATATCAAGTAAAAGAGGTACAGTTTATCGTTATCACAGACAAATTGTTACAGTAAATTTTTCTGTTTTCTAAAACTGAACTTATGACACATACATTTTTAAGTGAGCCCAGTTAAACGTCGCTATTTAGAAAACACTACATCGAATAACTTTTCACAAATGGTCTTGTTCCATACCATCAGCATGTGTCACTCCCCTAATGAATTTGAAACAGTAATATCTTCTATGGAAAAATCGTTGGCATAGGGTCTTACGTTAGTTTTGATAATAACCTCGAAAACACTTTTAGTTCCATCCAGTCACTCACTGATCAGTCTGGCCTGGCAACGGAAGACAGCAAAACGAAAGCTGAAATTTTAAATTTAGCATTTAAGAAATCTTTCACGCAGGAGGATCGTACAAACGTACCGCCGTTCGAGTCTCGTACAGATTCTTGTATGGAGGACATAGTGATAGACATCCCTGGGGTTGTGAAGCAGCTAAATGGGTTGAAAATAAATAAATCGCCAGGTCCTGATGGGATTCCAATTCGGTTTTATAGAGAGTACTCTACTGCATTGGCTCCTTACTTAGCTTGCATTTATCGCAAATCTCTTGCCCAACGTAAAGTCCCGAGCGACTGGAAAAAAGCGCAGGTGACGCCTGTATATAAGAAGGGTAGAAGGACGGATCCTCAAAATTACAGACCAATATCCTTAACATCGGTTTGCTGCAGGATTCTCGAACATATTTTCAGTTCGAATATAATGAATTTCCTTGAGACAGAGAAGTTACTGTCCATGCATCAGCACGGCTTTAGAAAGCATCGCTCCTGCGAAACGCAACTCGCCCTTTTTTTACATGATATCTTGCGAACCATGGATGTAGGGTATCAGACGGATGCCATATTCCTAGACTTCCGGAAAGCGTTTGACTCGGTGTCCCACTGCAGACTCCTAACTAAGGTACGAGCATATGGGACTGGTTCCCAAATATGTGAGTGGCTCGAAGACTTCTTAAGTAATAGAACCCAGTACGTTGTCCCCGATGGTGAGTGTTCATCGGAGGTGAGGGTATCATCTGGAGTGCCCCAGGGAAGTGTGGTAGGTCCGCTGTTGTTTTCTATCTACATGAATGATCTTTTGGATAGGGTGGATAGCAATGTGCGGCTGTTTCCAGATGATGCGGTGGTGTACGGGAAGGTGTCATCGTTGAGTGACTGTAGGAGGATACAAGATGACTTGGACAGGATTTGTGATTGGTGTAAATAATGGCAGCTAACTCTAAATATAGATAAATGTAAACTAATGCAGATGAATATGAAAAAGAATCCCGTAATGCTTGAATACTCCATTAGTATTGTAGCGCTTTACACAGTCACGTCGTTCAAATATTTGGGCGTAACATTGCAGAGTGATAAGAAGTGGGACAAGCATGTAATGGCAGTTGTGGGGAAGGCGGATGTCGTCTTCGGTTCATTGGTAAAATTTTGGGAAGATGTAGGTCATCTGTAAAGGAGACCGCTTATAAAACACTAATACGATCCCATTCTTGAGTACTGCTCGAGCGTTTGGGATCCCTGTCAGGTCGGATTGAGGGAGGACATAGAAGCAATTGAGAGGCGGGCTGCTAGATTTGTTACTGGTAGGTTTGATCATCACGCGAGTGTTACGGAAATGCTTCAGGAACTCTGGTGGGAGTCTCTATAGGAAAGGAGGCGTTCTTTTCGTGAATCGATACTGAGGAAATTTAGAGAACCAGCATTTGAGGCTGACTGGAGTAAAATTTTACTGCCGCCAACGTATATTTCGCAGAAAGACCACAAAGATAAGATAAGAGAGATTAGGGCTCGTACAGAGGCATATAGGCAGTCATTTTTCCCTCGTTCTGTTTGGGAGTGGAACAGGGAGAGAAGATGCTAGTTGTGGTACGAGGTAACCTCCGCCACGCACCGTATGGTGGATTGCGGAGTATGTATGTAGATGTAGATGTAGTTCTAAGTTCTCTAGAATTCTGTCACTCGAATTACACATGCCTCAAAAATATCCTTTAAACATAAATCTGTTTTTCTTAGTTCAAAAAGTGCATTTGTATGTGTCAAAATAGTATTCTGCGACGATCTTTGATCTTTGTTGACCCGTTATGGACTGTGGGACAACGGCTGGCATGTATTTCTTGATCTAATAATATACCAACAGCCGTATTTATTGTAGAAATTTATTTTATGAACTTCTTATGTGCTACCAGTTTCGGCATCAATGTAATGCCGGAACAGGTAGCACATAAGAAATTCATAAAATAAATTTCTACAATACATACGGCTATTGGTATATTATTGCATCAAGAAATTTTCATCATTTGTTTAGAAACTATGATTTTTGTTTCCGTTGGTTTCTGATTTTCAGTTCGATCTGCTTCCAAAGACACCATTTCCAGGACACTTCGAAAATTTAAAAAAAATCTAGAAATAAAACGAATTATTCATTAACATATTATACAGTAGTATCTGTCTGAATGACGACCAGATTTCAATACACCAACGCACAATGTAACAGGAGAACTCTCCATAAATAGAATTTAAACATTACATATCGTGGAGACGTAAATGAATAAACATTTTTACTGAATTATTTACAAAAATAAGAACCGTTAATCCACGTGCAAATTTGGACAATTGCTATACGAGTAGCTTATAGACACGGTGTATTTGCTAACACTCACTGGAAAACAAACAATGGCTAAGAGAAATCATGTGGTTATAAATACGCATCCATATTATATTTTCACATATTTCGCTATAAAACTCTTGTTCCAAGCGTTGAATCATTTCGTTATTTGCTGCATAACAAACGTCACTGAACTATACCGAACAAAAATCTCGCACAGTAACAGTGAGCAGCTAGCACGAACCACATGTGTCATTCAGAATGTGGTCACCATCAGTGACGTCGTGATAATATGCTCAGGTTTGTGTTTCCCGTAGACCTGCCATATATTAGAATCACGCTATAACATCAGCAAGTTTTATTTTATAAACTCGTAATTAGCAGAACTTAAGTAATTAAAGTGCAAAGACAGATGCGCCATTTTGGATCTTGGTACACACAGCCTAAACATTTACACAAGAGCTTTTATTTTCTGTATCATCTGAGTGTTTCTGTATCATCTGAGCTCTTCCTTATTGAAATGACAGCCTTAAATAAAAGTATACTAAACCCAACAGGGAATTCAATGCTATCGTGTAGCTCTCCATAATTCCTCAGTCTGAATATTTTAATGTAGATGGTTCATAAAAAATCGAACGTTTTGTTTTATTTGTTTCACGTTTCGAACTGCATGAAGATGCGGGTGGCTGTCGCGAGGCTAATTATGTCACCAGCTATAAACTGATGTTAAACGTACATTTATCAAGTGTAGGGTGATCCAGTCTACTTCCCTCCTTGATTGTTTGCTGCCTGTGCCACGAACAAGTGTTGACTACTTTAATACGTTGCATACTAATCATCTGCCCAAAGCAGTCATTGACCATTAATTACGGAACACGTTAAGTTTTGAGAAAGCAAGGGCTCCGTATCAAAGAGCTGCTAAATTGTGATGGACAGGACTATTCTTTCATTATACTTTGTTCAGATTAAGAAAGTGATTCAGTTTTGGTACTTTAATGACATCTTATTGAGGGAAATCCGTTGCTGATGACCCATCCAATAAGCACGGTCGTCTTTTTTCTAGCAGAAGTTTGCAGCTGTTGCTTTAAAGTACCAGCAGCGTGTCTGGAAGTTTTTCCGCCGGTGCATGTGGTTTATGGCGCGTGCTTTCCTCCCTGGCTTCTCCACGGGTCGTCAAGCACCACAAAGGAAAGCTCTCAGCTCTGCCACAAATGAGCCTCTAAAATATCTCTCACAGATCAAAATGTTTGCAATCTACATTCGTAATACGTACAACCTTAACGCAATATGTGTTAACTCGTGTATTCATTTCATTTTGTAAGTCATTCATTGAGAATACGTAAATGTTAATGTTGGTGCTAATCGGGAGGATTTCGACTAAAAAAATTCATTAAGGATGTAATTACTCACAGTCGGAAGCATTTGGTGCATGCAGTTCCGATCTATCCACAGAGAAAGTTGTGATAAAGGTAGTCGGCAATTCCATCCGGACGTAATCCTCATGAAACATTGATTTTTAGTTTTTCAGCATTTATTTATTGCTGACGCCTTCGGAAGAGGAGGAACTTGAAACTTGCAAATTCTGTGCAGGAGGGTTCCAACATTTCAGAGGAGGAGAGCGGTTAATGTTTACCACACAGTGCGAGTGCACAGCTAATTTGGGAGTCAGTAGAAAAATTGAAAGACGTGTGTTGTGCTAAAAATCAATTACTACTTCCAAGAGTAATGATAGTTACGACTTCAAACCTCCGAGCTATGCAATAAATATAATTATTATGCCCTTGAATATAATTTGGTAACGCTATCTGACTTGTAGAGTTTACTAAGTTGGCGTGCAAAACTAGAAGACGAAAGTAACTTCCGCATGACGTGCCCCTTCCAAGTAACATAGCTAAATGCCACTTGGATCGTACATAGAAAAAACTGTCTCAATACAGTACAGATGATAACTGAAAAAAATACGCATTGAGACGAACAGAATTGAAGCTTTAATTCAAAGACAATGATTGCACTGAAGTCGCCGTAATTTATGATGGTCCCCTGGGCATTACAAAAGACGGGACTTGATCCTTAAATGAGTGTGTGATCACCACGGATAATAGTGCGTGCTGTGAAAAGCGCTTCCCTGCTGGCCACAATGTTGGTAAGGAGTCCTTATGGTAGCGCGTTCCACTTCTCCACCACTACGGTTGACAAGTGCAGCATGGTCGTTGTATACACTACTGGCCATTAAAATTGCTACACCAAGAAGAAATGCAGATGATAAACGGGTATTCATTGGACTAATATATTATACTAGAACTGACATGTGATAACATTTTCAAGCGATTTGGGTGCTTCGACCTTGAGAAATCAGTACCCAGAACAAATACCTCTGGCCGTAATAACGGCCTTGATACGCCTGGGCATTGAGTCAAACAGAGCTTGGAAGGCGTGTACAGGTACAGCTGCCCATGCAGCTTCAACACGATACCACAGTTCATCAAGAGTAGTGACTGGCGTATTGTGACGAGCCAGTTGCTCGGCCACCATTGACCAGACGTTTTCAATTGGTGAGAGATCTGGAGAATGTGCTGGCCAGGGCAGCAGCCGAACATTTTTTGTATCCAGAAAGGCCCGTACAGGATCTGCAACATGCGGTCGTGCATTATCCTGCTGAAATGTAGGGTTTCGCAGGGATCGAATGAAGGGTAGAGCCACGGGTCGTAAAACATTTGAAATGTAACGTCCACTGTTCAAAGTGCCGTCAATGCGAACAATAGGTGACCGAGACATGTAACCAATGGCACCCCATACCATCACGCCGGGTAATACGACAGTATGGCGATGACGAATACATGCTTCCAATGTGCGTTCACCGCGATGTCACCAAACACGGATGCGACTATCATGATGCTGTAAACAGAACCCGCATTCATCCGAAAAATTGACGTTTTGCCATTCGTGCACCCAGATTTGTCGTTGAGTACACCATCGCAGACGCTCCTGTCTGTGATGCAGCGTCAAGGGTAACCACAGCCATGGTCTCCGAGCTGATAGTTCTTGCTGCTGCAAACGTTGTCGAACTATTCGTGCTGGTGGTTGTTGTCTTACAAACGTCCCCATCTGTTGACTCACGGATCGAGACGTGGCTGCACAATCCGTTACAGCCATGCGGATAAGATGCCTGTCATCTCGACTGCTAGTGATACGAGGCCGTTGGAATCTAGCACGTCGTTCCGTATTACCCTCCTGAACCCACCGATTCCATATTCTGCTAACAGTCATTGGATCTCGACCAACGCGAGTAGCAATGTCGCGATACGATAAACCGCAATCGCGATGGCTTTAATTCGACCTTTATCAAAGTCGGAAACGTGATGGTACACATTTCTCCTTCATACACGAGGCATCACAGCAACGTTACATCAGGCAACGCCGGTCAACTGCTGTTTGTGTATGAGAAATCGGTTGGAAACTTTCCTCATGTCAGCACGTTGTAGGTGTCGCCACCGGCACCAACCTTGAGTGAATGCTCTGAAAAGCTAATCATTTGCGTATCACAGCATCTTCTTCCTGTCGGTTAAATTTCGCGCCTGTAGCAATTCATCTTCGTAGTGTAGCAATTTTAATGGCCAGTGGTGTACATGTCGACATGCCTCAGTGCGTCTCCCCAACGCATCCCATACGTGCGCGAAGGTGTTTAAGTCGGAGAAACTGGAAGGCCAATCCATTCCCCGAATATCCTAAGTACAGTTTCACAACAGCGTTGACCGGTGACTGTACTGTGTTCAAAGATTTGCGATGGTGACAAGAGCATCGAGACTGGGCCAAAGAGGAGTGGTGTC
This sequence comes from Schistocerca americana, assembly GCF_021461395.2. Classification (NCBI taxonomy): domain Eukaryota; kingdom Metazoa; phylum Arthropoda; class Insecta; order Orthoptera; family Acrididae; genus Schistocerca; species Schistocerca americana. The sequence goes on from NC_060130.1 coordinate 696,451,111, forward strand.
GCGTACTCTTCTCGAATACCAGCAGACTGAGTCTGCGTTGCAATTCTGGACGTTCCCTCATTTGGCGTGTAGAAGGAACAAGTAATACACCAAATTGTCGAACATGATGGTTTCTGTGGTCCTTGTGTTATCGTGTGGAGTGGCATAATGTTGCATGGGCGTACTGACCTCCAAATCTTTGATTAAAGTACACTAACCGGTCAACGTTATTGTGACAATGTATTCCTTCCCCGTCGACCTACCTTATCTGCACCTGCAAACTGACATCATCCATAGATAAAATACTAATTACTACTGTCTTTATGACGGCGACTCAATATATGGTTTCCGATGCGGTAGAATAATCTTCATAGGTCTTGAGGCGAACCTACAATATACAAGATGGCCGATTCGCAACTTGACAGCACATTATGCATTAACAACAAAGAATAATGAGGTACATATAGAAATAATCCCGAAAGAAGTAGATTGATAAACGATTATATTGTTGCTGAACACAAGTAAGCGAGTTAAAATCCCACATTGATTCTCAAAACAATGGGTGCGTAGACTCAATTTGACAAGTAGTCGGAACATCAGGTTCAGAATCTTAAACAAAGCAAAAACTGTTTCATATCTGAGTAGAGAGTGACAACTTTGAATTTACAGCACGACTAAGTAAAAAAGAAACATAATTCACTACAATCAGCTTCTTTCCATCAAATATGAACAGCATACAAGTTTCCATTTTACCACGTACGAGAATACTACCCCGTTCCTACACAGAATAATCGCGACCAAGCGATCCCAATACGACCTAAACATTTTAACTAAGCTTCACTATGAAGAGTAACTGAAATGGTCGCGCCTATTCCTTGTTCAGTGTAGAATCTCCACACAAAACAAATCGCCACCAGACAAAGGCAATCTGCTCTCCAAACACGGCCCGATGAATTAACATTCGAATCACAGCAGCACCGAATTCAGAACAGACCATAATGACCTATATTCTTTAAAACAAAACTAGTCTCGCGTCTTGTAAGCTGCGAAAACTTCCCACTTGTCCAAAAACAAACTAACCCCAAAGAAATGAAATCGAAATAGTAAACATCCAAAGAACTTAACCATAGTGCTGATGTCACTTGATCGAAACTGATCCTAGTAGACACTCGTGAAGTACTTCAAAAATAATGGTAGTGATTATTAAAAGCACAATATAGTGGGAAGATACGAAAGTGACGAATGAACAGGCAATTTTAGTAAACCACGTGTGATTTGCACGCTTAAGTTTTCACGCACTCATTTTCTTTTACTTTTTTGGTTTGAATACTTTCGAGGACTGTCAGGACCATTTAAATAATTATTTATCAGTTATAAATTTAGCATGTAGACTGATTATTTACCTTAAGTCTACCTCATGCTATACTTATAACTAATATAAGTAATGATTTAACTGTTGCCATAAAATACTACATATCTAAATCAAAACGAATGTAAGTAAAAAATTTATAGTTAAGGAAATGATAATTATAACAGTCATTTCTTTTGTAGACCACTGACGATATCTAAAAGATTTAGGTGAAACGAAAAATAAAATTCAGTAACAAAATTCGTTATTTGTATCTACAAGACTAACAGCATTGAATTAGCAGCTGATGAAGAATACTGACCAGTATCATGAATATAAATACCTGGTTGCTCATGTTTTCCATTTTTTTAGTAGTAAATGTATAGATTGTTAATTTAATACAGGCACATTCTCATCAATCCACACACAAAAAACATCTTTGCTATTCGAAAGATTAAAAAGCTTTTTCTCTTAAAAAAAAAAAAAAAGAGCATCATCACAAGTAGCAGTTCGTCACGATTTTCTTCTTTTACTTCTTCTTCTTCTTCCTCTTCTTCTCCTTGTAATTATGGTGCGGTCATTAATTGTAGCACGCTGCCAAAGCTTTCCGTATTTTTGACATGTGTCGTGATTTTACAGTGTTCGTTTTGAGTAGTCGTAATACGTTGCTGCTCGGCGATATGTTATAGATATTTTAGTATACGCACGCATACAGATTACAGCGTCGTTCTTTGTTCTCGGGTATCTGAGTCTTTCCGGTCGTAACACGTAAGTTATTATCCACATTTTCTGTGGTCGTCCTGTCGATCACTGACCGTGAAAATTTCACAAATCACCTGCGTGGCCGCAAGTAGAGCTGTGAATTAATGCATGACATTTCTATGTATAGTGCTCATGCGAATGGTATGATACCATTTCGATCAGGACTGCTCAAATGACATTCATGTCACTTTCAGAACAAGGTAGCCAATATATTTTGCAAATCGCTCATTATTACATCGTTTCAGTAAAGCAGTTTTTGAAATACGTGTTTGTATGTGTGCATCAATGTGTGTTTGCTGTGTAGATAGGAGGTCCGAACGTTGAGCTCTGTAGAAGGTGAGAATCGTCGACTTCTCGTTTAAATAAGAAAAAAGGGAAAGAAAAGTGGCTGCCGTCCAAAGTGCGGGTGAGCCTAACTGCGAATTTTGACGTCGTGGCGGCCCGCTGCCACGCAGGTAGCGGAGTGGCCGGTAGGCTGTAGACCTGAATATTCATGTGGACACCCGCTCCGCTCCGCATGCCTTTTTGTTCGTTCTTCCAGATGGACATCCTGCTCTGCATACTTCCATGTCGCAAATTTACCGCTAAAGGCCGCACAAAATCTTTCGCAAACAGCATTCCTTGTCATTGCCATATCACGATAATCTACAGCCAATAACTCCTATCTGATGTCTTCATACAGAAATTTCGAATCAATACACGTATAGGTGAGTAACCAAACCTAACATTTATCAGTATGATCGCTTTAGAGAATTTGTATTGCTCGTATCAATGTAATCGTTAAAAATATCTGTCCTGTTGACACGCTTGTGGGAATATGATGCCATTTTTTTGTTCAATAACAAAAAAAGGGAAGATGTTGTTGCTACCTAGTGTGTGGAAAACTCATAGACCCTGAAACCAAGCACAAATTAATCACCAAGATCAGTGTGGCACACATCTGCGTTAGAAAAACAGAGGTAATCCATTGTTCATTTATACTTCAGTACCTTCTATTGTTGACAGTAGGGATAATGTACCGGATGAAGATAAACAGAAGCCAGAAATTCTAAACTTAGCTTTCAAAAACTTATTTACGGTAGAGGACTGCAGCACCATTCCCCCTTCCAATTATCGAACAAACACAAGGATAGCTGACACAGTGTTTAGTGTGTCTGGGACTGTAAAACAGTTAAGATCCTTAGACGTCAGGAAGGCATCTGGCCCAGACGATATCTCCGTAAGATTTTAAGTTGACTATGCTACAAGTACAGCACCATTCTTATCCATCATCTATCAGAGATCAATGGAACAGCGAAAAGTTCCACGGGGCTGGAAGAAGGCCCAGGTCATATCAATCTATAAAAAGGGTAGAAAATCGGATGTATATAATTACCGGCCAATTTTACTGACGTAGATTTGTTGTAGAATCATGGAACATATTTTATGATCAGACATAATGACCTTTCTAGACTCTGAGAAGCTAATCTGCAGAAACCAGCACGGTTTTAAGAAACAGCGGTCATGCGAGACACAGCTGGTCCTCTTTGTGCATGATATACAACAGGCTCTAGATACCGGCTCCCAGGTTGATGCCATATTCCTCGACTTTCCAAAGGCGTTTGACTCAGTTACGCACTGTCGCTCGCTCCAAAAAGTGCGCCCTTACGGTCTATCCGGTGACATATCCGGTTGGATAGAAAGTTTTCTAACAGACAGAGATCAGTATGTCGTCTTGAATGGGGAGACTTCAACAGAAACAAGTGTAACATCGTGTGTGCCCCAGGGCAGCGTAATAAATGGTTCAAATGACAACTAAGGGACTTAACATCTGAGGTCATCAGTCCCCTAGAACTTAGAACTACTTAAATCTAACTAACCCAAGGACATCACACCACACATCCATTCCCGAGGCAGGATTCGAACCTGCGCCCATAGCAGTCGCGCGGTTCCTGACTGAGGCGCCTGTAACCGCTCGGTCACAACGGCCGACCGCAGCTTAATAGGTCCGCTGCTTTGTACGCTTTACGTAAACGATCTGGTTGATGGTTCTGACAGCGGCATTAGATTGTTTGCCGATGATGCCGTAATCTACAGGAAAGTAGTATCACACGAAAGTTGTGTCAAATCAATGAGGATTTGCAGAAAATAAATGCATGGTGCAATGATTTACAGTTATCTCTCAATATTAGCGTATATTGCGTATAACAAGACGAAAATCCCCATTAATGTACGAGTACAAAATAAATGCCCAGTCCTTGGAAGCGGTAACATCCGTCAAGTATCTGGGTGAGACTATTCGAAATGATCTCAAATGGAACGATCAGATTACACAAGTAACGGGTAAAGCGAACTCTAGATTTCGGTTCATTGGTAGAATCCTGAAGTGATGCATTCCTTCGACAAAGGAAACTGCTTACAAAACTTTATTTCGTCCAGTCTTAGAGACTGTTTGTCTGTATGGGACCCTTACCAGTTGGGTCTGATTCAAGAGACTGAGAAGGTCCAAAGAAGAGCGGCAAGATTAGTGACTGGTACATTTAGCCATCGCGAGAGCTTTACAGACTTCATAGAAAGTTTGAAGTGGGACACACTTGTAGACAGACGACGCGCTAAACGGAAGGGGCTGCTCACTAAATTCCTAAATCCGATCTTCGCCGGGGATGAAGAGCATACTCGTATATTATTACCACCAACTTTCATGTCGCCCAATGATCACCATTCAAAGATAAGGGAAATTAGAGGTCGTACTGAGGCGTTTAGACAGTTGTTTTTCCCTCGCGCGATCCACGAGTTGAACAGAGAGGGGGGGGGGGGGGGGGGGGGGATATGACTTTGGCGCGAATAGTGCCTTCCGCCACACACCGCTTGGTGGCTAACGGAGCATTTATGTAGATGTAGATTCTGCCAAAGGCAGTACGGATTTATCGTGCAATCGCAATTCGCCCAACAGTGGTGATGAGTAAACACACTGGATTTGCTGGATTAGTGCCAGTCCAGTGAAATCTTCATTGTGCTTTGTTAAGCAGCAGAATTGCTAGTTCTCTGCACTGAAGTCTTTTGTGTCCTGAGTACAGGTTCTCCCATTATTACGTATTTTTTTCTGCCTTCTACACAATGTTTTGAGGAAGTAGGGTCAGGTGTTTGCAGTTGGGAGTTTCTATGTTGCTCATTTAAGCCAATACCGACACCGTTTAGTTTCTTTGCTTTGTAGTATGACTCGCATTTATTACAAAAGTGCTTGAATATATCATTCTTTTTACATGTAAGCCTGTTTGTTTTTGTACTTAAACAGAGTACAGTAAGAACACGACTGCTTTTAATTCGTTGCATTAGAAAATTGTCTCATAACCACGAATATAGATTGTGGGAAAATTTTTGTTTTGGTGACAATTGGCTACAAAGAACGCAAAACATCAGTACCACAAAATTGAAAAGTCATTCAAAGGTGTTTTGGAAAAGTTTCTGAAGATGCAATCGAAGTAACCGTCTTTTGTCTCAAATTATTATACAAGAATTATTGGATTTCGGGATGACAGAAATGTTTATGTTTTGCGAGAACTTCTTGGCTGGCAGGAGAAGATGCGAGAAAGTTAAGGTGTGATTGGTGCACACAAAGGCCATCCTTAATTGTGTTGGTCAAACATGGTCGACCGGAACCTTTACGAGGAGTATGCCTGTCCTCACTTTCCCATGAAGTCCAACATCGGGTCACTCTCATATCCGATGCCTCAGGAATCAGGATACTCCACAATTTGACCAGTCGGCCAAACGGTGACCCACAATGAAGACCCTTTCAAACTATGACAGGCGCTGATAACGTTGTACGCGAGTACGCGGCATCTCCGCGCCCTTGACAGTGATCACTCAACATCTGACGCCCTTTACGGTCATTCCATAACCTACCAGGGCTGGTATCAACACTGAACATGAACGACACTTATGCTCTCTGGTGTACGTTCCACTTGCCACAGGATACATGTACGTGTACGACAAATTTACAGTGATATCCGACCGTATCTTCTGGGTACTTCACTTTTTAATCACGCAGTGAATTTCATGATCTACGTACGTTTCTGCCTGTTGAATGTTTTTTGAATGAGTATATGTGGTGGTGACGTTAATATCTTTTTTTTACGTCCTGAGGGTACGTCCACTGTTCAATATACAGGGTGACTCACTAACTATTGCGACCAAGAATAGCTCCGAAAGTATGATAGGAGCTGGAAAGTTTGTGGCACAAAAGTTGCTTGGGACAACGGGGGCCATTATATGACGTTGGTCTTTTGTTCGTAAGTGGGGTCGCGTCAGAGATATGAAGGGAAACTTTTTTTTTAATGGAATGCTATTGTCTGGTACTTATTTTCTGACAGTGGTTATCGATATCGAGACAAATCCAGTGATGTGTAACAGTAAGGTCTTTGAAGGTCAACGAAGGTCAAGAAGGTGGCATGAACGTCCATCTTGAAGGTGTTCGAAGTGGTGACTATTGGTATCAATACAGCGCTGCAATCTTCTTATTATGGATAGAGTGGTATTTCTTATTACATGTGGCCGAGCAGTTCTGGGCGCTACAGTCTGGAACCGCGCGACCGCCACGGTCGCAGGTTCGAATCCTGCCTCGGGCATGGATGTGTGTGATGTCCTTAGGTTAGTTAAGTTTAAGTAGTTCTAAGTTCTATGGGACTGATGACCTCAGAAGTTAAGTCCCATAGTGCTCAGAGGCATTTGAACCGATCTTATTACATTGGTACTTATCTAAGCACATGCTGCCGCGCGGGATTAGCCGAGCGGTCTAGGGCGCTGCAGTCATGGACTGTGCAGCTGGTCCCGGCGGAGGTTCGAGTCCTCCCTCGGTCATGGGTGTGTGTGTTTGTCCTTAGGATAATTTAGGCTAAGTAGTGTGTAAGCGTAGGGAATGATGACATTAGCAGTTAAGTCCCATAAGATTTCACACACATTTCAACGTTTAAGCACATGCTCTAGCAATTCTCTCTCGCATATCTTCAGGAGTAGTTGGAACGCCTTTATAAACAATGTATTTTACGAATCCCCACGAGAAAAAATCCAGAGGCGTCAAGTCTTGCGAACGAGCCGGCCACGACACATCTCTTTCGCGTCCAATCCAACGATTTGGGAATTGTTTCTGCAACTCATTTCTAGCTATCAGCGAAAAATGTGCCGGACACCCATCGTGTTGATGCTACATTCTGTTCCTTGTTCCTAAAGGGATGTCTTCCAATAACAGACCTAATGTTTCTTTCAGGAATGTGGTATATTTCCTACCATTAAGAATTCCTTCGATGAAATAGAGGCCTATAATTTTGTCCTCCAGAATCCCACACCATACATTCACCGAACACGGTTTTTGGTGTGCAGCTTACCGCAGCCAACAGGGATTTTCAGTTGCCCAATAATGCATGTTATGCAAATGAACATTTCCATGGTTCGCGAAAGTAGCCTCGTCAGTACATAAAATAAAATTTTTAAATGTGTCATCCCATCGACAGGATTCAATGCGACGCATACAATCCGTTCAAATTGTTCAAATGGCTCTGAGCACTATGGGACTTAAAATCCGAGGTCATCAGTCCCCTAGAACTTAGAACTACTTAAACCTAACTAACCTAAGGACATCACACACATCCATGCCCGAGGCAGGATTCTAACCTGCGACCGTAGCGGTCGCGCGGTTCCAGACTGAAAGACTGAAGCCCCTAGAGCCACTCGGCCACCCCGGCCTGCATACAATCCGTACCAGTTAACTCTTGGTGGAGACTGATGTGGTAAGGATGATATTTGTGGCGATGTAGTGCACGAACAACAATACTCTGGCTCATGCCATATTCCCTTGCGATTTGACGCGAACTAACACAACGATCTCGAACCACAGTGGCAAGAGTACCAATTTCTGTTTCCTCGTTAGTAACTTTCCTTTGCCGGATATGTTGCCGATGCGTTAGAGATCCAGCTGTTCTCAATTTATCATACACATATTTACATGTACGACGTGTAGGGTTCGTAAGTTGAGGATATCTTTCCGCGTATAAGTCTCTAGCTCTCACTGAATTTCGTTGGCATTCTCCGTAAATGAGAAGCATATCGACCTGTTCTTCGAATGAATACATCATTCACATTCACTTGATTCGACAATACTAGTCTTACAGTTCCTATTAGTGTGCCGGCCGCGGTGGTCTCGCGGTTCTAGGCGCGCAGTCCGGAACCGCGCGATTGCTACGGTCGCAGGTTCGAATCCTGCCTCGGGCATGGATGTGTGTGATGTCCTTAGGTTAGTTAGGTTTAAGTAGTTCTAAGTTCTAGGGGACTGATGACCACAGCTGTTAAGTCCCATAGTGCTCAGAGCCATTTTTGAACCTATTAGTGTCCTATTTCGAAACCGTCGAATGGTGTTTACATGTCAATGGAACATTAGATGGATACACCGTATTCGGCGAATATTTACTATCTGCACGATACACGAGGGAGAATTGTCACAGAAAGTGCTTCGATAAGCGCCGAAGTGATAAGGAATACCACTCTATCCATGATAAGAAGATTGCAAGCACTGCATTGACACCAATGTTCATCACTTCGAACACCTTTCGTAAATGGACGTTCATGCCACCTTTTTGATCTTCGTTGACCTTCAAAGACCTTGTATTGTACTGACATGGGGACCTAGAAATGACGGAGAGGCTTAGTCCCTGCCGTAGCCCTCAGTGGTTCACAACCCCACGATAGGCTACAGCAGTCCAATCACCCAACCGCCGCCCCACACCGAACCCAGGGTTATTGTGGGGTTTGGCCCTCAGTGGATCCCCCCGGGAACGTCTCACACCAGACGAGTGTAACCCCAAATGTTTGCGTGGCAAAGTAATTATGGTGTACGCGTATGTGGAGACAGGTTTCGACAGTAATCACCGACATAGTGTAACTGAGGCGGAATAAAGGGAACCAGCCCGCATTCGCTGAGGCAGATGTAAAACCGCCTTAAAATCCATCCATATATTGGTCGGCACACCAGACCTCAACACTAATCCGCCGGGTGGGTTCGTGACGGGGACCGGCACGCCTTCCCGCCCGGAAAGCAGTGTGTTAGACCGCACGGCTAACCGGGTCGGCTTCAAAGGCCTTACTGTTACTCATAATTGGATTCGTCTCGATAGTCGCTATCATAAAATAAGTACCAAACTATGGGATTGCATCTAAAAAAACAAAGTTGAGCTTCATATCTCTGACGCGACCCCACTTAGCAACAAAAAACCAACGTCATATTATGGCCCCCGCTGTCCCATGCAACATTTTTCCCACAAATTTTTAAGCTACTATCATACTTTCGGAGTTATTCTAGATAGCAATAGTTAGTGACTCACCCTGTATACTTGGCACCAAATGAAGTAGCCATCTATTTCCTATGGTTTTAATCGCTCTTTAATGGTCGAGGTTGTAGGTGTAAGAGGTATTAATTATTTTTCTGACGTTTCACATTTGTAAATTTCCTCCGTCTGCAGTATCGATAACAAGAGAAACCTGGAGTTACAGAAGAATGCTTTACATCAGATGGGTAGATCGAATAACCAACTGAATCACATCGAGGAGAAATGAATTTGTGACACACTTTACCTGTAATACAGCCTAGGTTTAAAGGATATAATCTGAGGAATCATGAAATGATTGATTTCATAACGGAGGGAAGTGCAGGAGGTTAAAAAAATGCTGAAGTAGACCAAAGCTTGAATACAGTAAGTAGAGTCAAACTGACGCAGGTTGCAGTAGGTACGCATATATGAAGCGACTTGCATAGCAAAAACTACAATGATGGGTTGCTTCAAACCAGTCTTCGTACTCAAGAGAACAACAAAAAAACTACCACATAGTGTATTTTCCAGAAAAATAAATAGATACAGAAAGTTCAAAATAAATTAAAAATTTGTGAATGTGTATAAGAGAAGCACAAGAAATACTGAAGACAACTAAGTTTAACACATAAACAGAGGAGTAAACTAAAATGGATAAGTTGTACTAAATCGAGTACAACTTAAAATCAAGAAAGGACACATATAAACTGGCGAGAGAGAATCACAAACTCAAACTATGGTCATCAGATGACACAGCCTTGTTGAAAGAAATGTTGAATAAAGTAATTAAATTACTTGTTACAGAATGGTCGTAGAAATATACAAACCAACGACGAAAATAGTGAATAAGTTACAGAAATAAAAATAAATTAGCGCCAACCATCAAAATTGAGGAAAACCCATGAGTAGACGGAAGGAAGCGTAGGGTTTAACATCTCGTCTGCGGTGTAGATATTTGATACAGAGGACAAACTAGGATTGGGGATAAATGGGGAAGGACACTGGCCGTTCCCTTTCGGAAGGACCATCTTCGGACTCGCCATAAGTGATGTAGCGTTATTATTATAAAAATGGAAATTGTGAAGTTCACTCTGTTGTTTGTTGCTGCCGAGCCCCCATATGCCATTGCACCAGTTACTGAAATGATGAAGATTAAATTGATGGATTCTGGTCTAAATCACTGTTCCTGGATTTCAAAATGCGTGGTTGATTTTTACGGTTTGGGCAAGCCACTGTTCAGGGGCCAACCAAACGCGTTTGACGCAGTTACCATTGATAATTAGCCATCAAAGTTCAGGAATGAAATATGCAGTGAGGATTATACGGTGAAAATAATTAATGTTCATATCCCACAGTACTTTTGATTTCGATAAGTACTGAGCTTATTGTTCTCTTTTCTACACTGAATAAACAAAGCGACTGTGTGAAAGCGTTAAGACAGCGAGAAACCAAAGCAGTATCCCACGTTAACTAACGTGTAAATTGCGGTAAAACCTAAGAATATTTTTAAATTAAATATATTAGCTGTTAAATGTGTTAACTAACAAATTAAATACGCTTTAATATTAAATTTCCACATTGGCAAACCACACTGTACTAGAAGTTCAAATCGCTCACAAATAACCGTAGGACTGTTTCTTACGGTTCTATCCTGTTCATCTAGTGTAAATTATTCTGAGTTTACACACTGGCTAGCTCGCTAAGTATTCCCTGCCGACATGTGTGAAAGACACGAGTATCCGTTTTCGTACTTATACAATTTTTCGGACACTACTGAAGCGTGTCGCCGCTCATGCGTACTTATTACCCGCTTCAATCAGCAGAGGGAAATGATATGCGCCAATAACCAAAATGACCATGCACAAGATGGCCGCCGGCAGTAAGTACGCTCACAGACGTTAGTCAAATTAGCAACCTTCCGTGCCCTGATACATACTTTTGAACTATTAATTTTACGCTATACATATTTATGATATATCAGACAGCATGTAAATTTACTCAGATATCCTGCTAAGTTCTTCAGTTTCTCCAATATTTAGTGTTTTGTTAGTGTAAACATTAGTTTATGCTATTTTGTTGTTAGCAAATAAAAAGAAATAAATCGAAATATCCTACATTTATACATGAATATACCCTGCCGTTACTTTTATTGTATTATTGATAGCTTCGCTCAAATTTCACGTTTTATGTATGAAAGGCATATCCTGGGCAGAAGTTAAAATTACATAATGTTTATAAAATTTTTCGAAGTTCATTTTAGTTATAAAACCTCTTATATCGAATAACTGAACACTATGTTGCATGAATTTTCTTTAGGAAACAAAAGAAGTGAAAAAATATCTGGATTGTGGTGTGACGCTCAAAATACTATGCAACATGTAGAACACAGAATTTTGATTTAATTTGGATTTATTCAGCATTTTAGGTTTGCTGCCATGCGGCAATAAACCGAAAATATTGATTAATTAGTAATTGTTCAGTTAAAGGGACATGGAAACATCATCTGTGCTGTCATTAAGCATTACTTTACATACCGTAAAAATCTAACTAGATGTTATGTAAGTGGCAGAAACAGTTCACTCTTTCAGTTGCTTTCGCGTGCGTTTACGTAGAGTCGATCTTCAGCAATGATTATCGATTTTTAACTGTACCTGCCAACATAATGACGCTGAACACAGTCCAGTGCGATGCAGCCAGGCTGTGTGCGTTGCCTGACGGCAACATAATGCACGCCCTCGTCTCATTTTTGTATTTGTAACGATGTTGCTGTATTTTCTGTAGCCATTCTGGATCAGTTTATTTGGTGTTCGTACTGGTTATTGATTTCCGCCGTGGCGGTTACCCTTTCCATGCCTCAGGCCAGCGGCTAGCTCGCGTCGGGTTTTCTCACCCACAGCACCAAAACATCAATTTACCTGTTCCTCTCTGGCAGATGTGGTATTTCTCATCACGGAGACTCAAAGCTGCCGCCATCTATTGACAATACTTCAACACTCATGCTGGCCGCATGTGACAAGGAGCCCACGCCTACTCATTACTGCTGTCATCTAACTCTGTGGTATACGTAGGGTTTGGCCAGATATGAGACATGGGAGCCCCAGATGGCCACGCCTTTATAAGAAATAACATTTTTGGGGTGGATCGGGCGTGGCATATGCCATTTATGTTTACTTTTTCAGACAGCGTTTGGGGTAGCGGAAACAAGACAGAACGGTAATCTGAGAGTCATGGTGTACTACTAGGAAAATCTTTTTTATTTTCAATTTTTACGTTACTTACACATAAAACGAACCGAAATAATGCTCGATACATTTTATTTATTAATATTTCCGTAAAAGCGATGAAAAGGAAATGCAAATGGAAATTTTGGATTGAAAATAAATTTCCAAGAAAGGAAAAGACACTGTAAATAACCTTCCAATACATGATTAATATCAAAGAGTTAAGTATAGAATTCTCTTCGTAGAGGCTATTCGAAATACTTTTTTTAACTTCATGAATAATAAAATGTTTACTTGGAAAGTGTGGTGTGCGTACTGTAAGACCTTCAGTACACACACCATCAGATTATTTGACTTGTCGCTCTAATGAAGTAGGCGAGTGTCAGCAATATGTCTCGTGGTCTTATCGTGGCATGTTTATCTTCTGCCGTTAGGTCAGAGGATAGAAATGCCACTTGCACGCTTAGAGTAGCAGATCGTCGGTGACCAAAATTGACAATCTGAAGTTCCTTTGGTATTGGTATGTTAATCTTATTCTCACATATATCTCTGATACGTGACAAAAGTGTATACATTTATCTTCATGGCTATGTACAGGAATATGGTAATCTTACTAGGCGCAGACTGAAACTTGACTATATACTGGTACAGACAAATGTAGAATTCGTACAGACTGTTGCAGACAAAAGCAGACTGGTACAGACTGGTTCAGACAAATGCAGACTGACTAATCGGAGGTCTGTACACTCGTTATAATACCTTGCGCATTCATGTATCACTGCGCGAGTGTGATCCGCGAGGAGAAAAGGTTCTACATTAGCACCAATCTCATTGGCTGCGTTACATATTAATACGCGGATCGGTGGTAGCAGAATTTGGTCCGTCTCTGTGGCAGCGCCATCTTGTAGTGCGGAGATGGACGAGCGCTGCGCTGTTGTGCTTAGCGGGGCGCGCTCTAGTGGGAAAGTTGTGTACGTGCTGACTACGTGGAACTATGTACACAACAGAAAGGATGCAAAAATCCGCCAACCAGGTGGGTAACAAAGGTTTATTAGAGCCCTTGACCTAGGTTTGAATGATTATAAAATTATCTACTTCAGAAGAAGTTTTTATCGAATATCGATACCTATAATTGTCGAAACCTAGGTCAAGGGTTCTAATAAACCTATGTTACGCAACTGGTTGGCGGATGTTTTCATCGTTTTCAAGATTATCACTTTACAGGTGCTGTTTACAGCAATGTTTAAGATTTTAAAATGTTTACATTCATACCGTTTATATGTTTTCAGTACCAATCAACTAACACCGAATCCTGCAACAACCGAGGCGCAAAAGTAGTTTTCGTGAAACGAGAGGATATGAGCATAGGAACTCACTCGTATACAGAGCAATATGCTTCCTAGAGCATTATTGCCAACAGTCTGCGTTGTTTTACAAGAGAGTACTGACTCATTTGGATCGAGGATCCAAAAAACGGTAGTTAAGAAAAAGGTAAAATATAGGAATGTCGTCATTACGTCAGCAAAATATTGGAAACGTAAAATAGCCTTATAAAAAAAAAAAATTTTGACTTATGTGATGAAGCCCAACGCGCAGGAGACCAAATTTCTTCTGCTAACTGATTCGTCAGGAGGAGAATCAGGAGGAGAAACAAATCCAGTTGTACGACGAGATTTTTCAAGCTGAAGGACTGCCTTCGTGCATTATTAAAATGGTTCCCCCCAAGCGCACTCTCCTAGTACTAGCCTTAGATGTCGATTTTTATCGTCAAGCATAGAATTTCATCAGAGAGCTTCAGTACTGCTCCTATCTCATGGAGGGAGGTAAAGGATTCACATCACGAAAAGACTGCATCCAAGTATATTCCACTGTACATTTTCAGCTACACCCATCAATATTTGGCGATATGATGCGTTACGCGTGGTTTTCTAACAAACTGTGTGATGAGAGGAAACCTTTTTAAAAAGTAAATCAAATGTGTTATGCTATAGAAATTTAAAACAGCCACGTAACTGTAAAAATACAGCGTTTATAACGTATAAATGATGCAGAGAAAATTACTACTCCCTTGTTTTTACGATGAATATCACCCCCAGCAAGTGTATACAGGGTGGTCCATTGATCGTGACCGGGTCAAATATCTCACGAAATGAGCGTCAAACGAAAACACTACAAAGAACGAAACTCGTCTACCTTGAAGGGGGAAACCAGATGGCGCTATGGTTGGCCCACTAGATGGCGCTGACGTAGGTCAAACGGTTATCAACTGAGTTTTTAAAAATAGCAACCCCCATTTTATTATATATTCTTGTAGTACATAAAGAAATATGAATGTTTTAGTTGGACCACTTTTTTGGCTTTGTGATAGATGGCGCTCTAATAGTCAAAAACGTATAAGCGAAAAAAGTGGTCCAACTAAAACATTCATATTTCTCTACGTACTACACGTATATGTAATATAAAATGGGGGTTCCTATTTTAAAAAAACGCCGTTGATATCCGTTTGACATATGACAGCGCCATCTAGCGGGCCAACCATAGCGCCATCTGGTTTCCCCGTTCAAGCTAGACGAGTTTCGTTCTTTGTAGTTTTTTCGTTTGACGCTTATTTCATGAGATATTTGGCCCGGTCACGATCAATGGACCACTTGTATAATGACCTGAAATAAAGCAAAACTACCTTATTTTATAAACAGAGTTCTCGGGTGTACCTTACAATTCCGGCCTGGAAATTGTTTGCAATACAAAATTATTTTATGCTTTTCTTTTTCATTCCTTTTATGAAAACGTTAATAAATACATTTTTTAATTTGGCGATCATAACGCCGTCGAAATATTTTTCGAAATATATTCTTTGAGTTACGAATTTTCTTGGCATCAGCTGCATTGGGAATAGCTACACTACCCATCGGTGATATGAAAGTTTGTATCAAAAAAATGGTTCAAATGGCTCTGAGCACTATGGGATCAGTGGTCATCAGTCCCCCAGAACTTAGAACTACTTAAACCTAACTAACCTAAGGACATCGCACACATCCATGCCCGAGGCAGGATTCGAACCTGCGACCGTAGCAGTCGCGCAGCTCCGAACTGAGCGCCTAGAACCGCGAGACCACCGCGGCCGGCTAAAGTTTGTATCAGACCAGGACTTGAAACCGGATTTCCCCCTTTATGCGAGAAGTCGCCTTACACCTTAGGCTATCAAATATTTTGCTTTAACGATTCTACAGCCGTCAAAATAATTTCCGAAATATATTCGCCTAAGTGTTAAGGCTGCCGCTTGCGATAAGCGGGAAATCTGGGTTCGAGGTCCAGTCCGACACAAATTTGCAAGCTGATGCTGAAGGAATTCGCAAATCAGCGAATATTTTTCGAAAAAAATTAATAAATATAATATGTTGAATATTAATTTATTTGCCATGTATGTAGCGCAAAAACTGAAAATATGAAGTTTCTGTATATGGACTCGACTATCACAACTGTTCTGTACTATTACCGCCGCAGCAACCGCTGCCTGGAAGACACGCTAACACAAATGGTTCATGCCTCGCCCGACCCGAACCAAAAACGCTACTTTTTCTAAATGCATGGCCATCCGGAGCTCCCGTTTCCTTCAGTTACATTTCTCACCAAAACCCGAGTATACCACAAAACTGAACAAAATCGGTGATGGCGAGCAGGCGCGGTCCCCTTACGAGTTCAGCCTAGCATTCGCCACGTCCCTTCAGCCGTCCAACACTCGCGTGCATAGTCGCGCCTCTCCCGTCATAACAGACGCGCACGGGTAGCTGAGTCTGCTTTTTATTGTTCTGGCGTTCAGCTGTACAGGGCTGTACCCTAATAAGCGAAATCACGAGAAAGCTAAATCTGGATGGCCGGACAAGGATTTCAGTCTAACGTCTTACCACTGCATCACCTCTCTCGGTTATACTAGAAGAAATGAATGAGTTGTGTTATCTAGGAAAGTACGTAAGGTAGTTGAAGTAAAGGAGATGTCAGTTATAGTAGAACAATGTGTGAAAGCAAAACGTGAGTGGTGGTGAAGCCCTGAATGGAAAACATCTGAAAATGTTACAAATTGATGTTCAAATTTTAGTGGACAAGTAAACAGTGAAATTAAGCTTTCGCGAAAGGATTAAACGATAAAGGAAATGTGAGAATAGCCATTTGCTGAATTACCTGATTAATGATAGATGTGATATAGAACCCATAGATTGAAATATCGAAAATAATGAGTATGCAGAGGTGAGAAAGATTAGTACAAGGCGGGAAGAGATAGATCGAATCCACCTAATCGAAAAAGTAGCAACCATACAACACTTTTAAAGGAAGAAATTTATTACTTGAACGAAAATTGTCATTCTCTTCCCACATTCTTCAACAGATGGATGGCAAAATGTCAGGTTAATAGGAGAAAGCACTGTGGCAGCGTCGAAGCACAATATGTGACAGAAGTGGAAAGGAAGGTCCGTACACATATGTAATTGCTGAAATACACAACTTCAGAAAATTTCAGTGTTTGCAAGGAACAATTCAGAACCGTAAGAAGTAAAACTGCACACCACACGTACGTAGAACGCCTAATTAGAGGGTAAATGCATGTAAAGGTAAGTAGGGCAGCAGAGCCGCTTCAGATTCAAATCACTAACATCATTAATTTTTTCCGTTGTCAGCGTCCCAGGAACTGCAGCATTAGCACTCCCCAGTGTCAGTGTTCCAGGGACAGCACTTCTAGTGTCAGATTACAGCTGAATCAGTTGTGCTTGTTATATTCTGGGTCAATAAGCACCTCCCCCCCTCTCCTTCCCTTCGCTTCCCCTCCCTTTTTCCTTCCCTCCCCTCCTGTCCCCTCTCCTCCTCTCCCCTCCCTACCTCTTCTCTCCCCTGCTCTCCCCTCCCCTAGCTTGCTCTCAAGTGCATAACATCAACATCATCATGCTCTTGGGCAATCCTTGGGTAGGCTTGGCTCTGAGCACTATGGGACTTAACTTCTAAGGTCATCAGTCCCCTAGAACTTAGAACTACTTAAACCTAACCAACCTAAGGACATCACACACATCCATGCCCGAGGCAGGATTCGAACCTGCGACCGTAGCGGCCACGCGGTTCCAGACTGTAGCGCCTTTAACCGCTTGGCCACACCGGCCGGCTCCTTGGGTAGGGCTCACAGCTCCCAAGCTATTTGCTCTCCTTCTAGCTCTGGGCTCTGTAGTGAGAGGACCATAATTAATTTGGGATCTAAGTATCTGAACTGCATAAAAAACGAGTTAAGTTTGTGTTATTGACTTTCAAACAATTGGGTGTGGGCTCCGGGTCACTCCGGCAAATGTAATTCAAAACCGTATATTATTCGCTATGGAATATTGGAATGAGCATATAGCATACTCTCTATAGATAATTAAAAACCAACATTTGCTTCTAAAATGTATATTAGTAATATATAGTTGTTGACGATGAGTTTTACGTAATGTGCTATTGCAGAAACACAGAAAACCACGAAATAAAATTAACTACTGCACTATGTACCACTTATTAACTGTCATCAACAGATGGCTGCTCTTTTGAAAACATGCGTTATTCGATCTTGCCATCGTGAGTTTCTTAAGTCAGCAAAAATTGGCACTGTTGAAATCATGTACTGTTTCATCTTGGTTCCACGAGTTTTTTTACTGTCATCAACAGACATTTGCACTGATAAGAAAACGATAATTATTCTTTCTATGTATAATGTTTGGCTTAAGACACAACAGAACCTTAAATTAATTATTTTCCACGTGCATGATGTTTCTCAAATGCCAAAATATTCTTTTCAAGTATAAAGTGTCTGCAATGTAAGACTTGTTAATTTCCACATACTCACATAGGCGTCGAATTAGTGCCTAAAACACTTAAGAAAGTACTCCAATGCTATTTACATATTGATAACACTTGATATTTTAGAAGGGATGCCTGAGGCAGCGGCAGCCAAAATTTCGACTCGCGGGCGATAGCCATGCATGAGTGCCAAAGCGGTCAGCCACTCTTCACATTTTCCCCTCCGCGATGCCACTCTGTCTGAGCCCCAGGAGAGGGAAGAGGGAAAAACTGCGAACGCTTCGCATTTAAATTGCAATGCAACTGGTTTAATGTTTCACATTTATCAAGAACATAGGTCATAAACAAAACAAATTTTCAGTATTATTTAATTTTGTTTCCCATGCTGAAGAAATAATATAATTTTTATCTATTGCAGACTGTCGTCATGTGGACATACGCAAAGAATTTCACAGAGATTCGCACTCAAGTTACCACATAAACCTGACTTACTTAATTTCATAACCGGAAGAAGGTCTTTTACACAAATATGTCGACCAAAATATTGTAGCATTTTTGCAACATCATTATGGAGACTTGGAAACTCTACCCGAGGAAACCAATACAGACATCCTGGACAGTTTCCACGTCAAAAGATTTGTCATTAAAACTGGAATTACCTTGAACGACAATCAGTTGCATCTGCATATGCAGAGGGACGCTTTCAACTGAAACCGCAAACGGTCTCGAAAATAGCTCGGAAACAGATGTAAGATTGACAGTGCCCTCAAAATCTTTGTAAAACTACCCTTGTCGTTCTTCCAAGCACACAATGAATTCTTCAGACCTCGCGTTTTCTTTAATGCCAGGAGCTCAAGGAAATGGACTGTCATTGTCAGAATGTGTCCCTAACGCGATTTTCTTTTTAAATGCATCCCCATCACATCAGAAATATCATACTATGAGCAGCGTGCAATCAAGACAGCTTAACGTAAAATGCGGAGTCAGCACTCCATTCCGGATGTTCTGATTTTCGTTCCGCTGGAGGATCGAGTCCTCTCTCGGGCATGGGTGTGTGTGTTGTTCTTCGCATAAGTTAGTTTAAGTAGTGTGAAACTCTAGGGACCGATAACATCAGCAGTTTGGTCCCTTAGGAATTCACACACACACACTTTCGTTCCTGTACTCCTCTTACCTTCATCAATTCAACAATAGAGAGTTTTAATCGAAAAATCGTTAAAGGCAAGTCCCTTGATTTAACTGACGAACTCTGCACTAATATATGAAGTCTCTACGCTCTTCGTTGTATAAATTCTTTCTGAATGGTACTGTAATGTCGCTTCAAAGCAAACATGCAGTATCCGTCTCTTATGTGAATTGATAAATCTAATCCCTCTCTTCTGTCATTCCCATTCATTTTAAAGGATTGCGACGATAGACAGCTAGAATGCCTCTTTTGTGCAAACAGCCACTAGACTTGTGTTGTCCTCCGTACCAGGAACAAATAATGAAGGTTAAACAGCGCTGACAGCACGATTCCGCCGAACTAAGGGAGTTGTGCAGACCGCAATATGTCGCACCGCAATGCTAAATGATATGCTGCGCTCTTGTGGGTACTTCTCAGAAGGACCGAGCAAAGCCGAACGACAGGGTGGGCCTTGGCCCACCCGCAGCGTGCACACCGTGCACGCGTGAAATTTGATACGCAGTGTCCGGCCCTAGCCTACGGAATCAGTGCTGTAAAACTACCCTGATAAGGCTTATAACTGTAGACAATACATTTTAGCTGAAATATAATGCTAAACAGGCAAGCACAAAAGCAGACTGACAGTCTGAATCTAATTAATTAGGCCTAATGTTGATGTCAGTCGCAACACAACCTCAAATTGAATATATCCACATTTAAATTGTTCTGAAGCACCTTTCTAGGAGGGCGAGAGATAAATATCATCTTAGACACTAAAAAAATATGATAGATGAAACTGATTGGCAATTATTGCTATTATTACAAATGATATAGGCTTATGTACAACGAAAACTTTCGACGTAGTTCACAATCAGACGTATGGAGCCAGATCTTTCTAACAGCTTTATAGACTGTATTTGCTATAACCAACGATTAAATAAGCACACCATATAATGAAAATACGAGACACAGACGAAAAAAGCCAAATGACAAACAAACACGATGCTAGGAAGAAGGAAAGAAGGAAGAAGGTGTTCGGTGTTAGCAGATAAGACAGATGGTTCAAATGGCTCCGAGCACTATGCTACTTAACTTCTGAGGTCATCAGTCTCCTAGAACCTAACGACAGCACCCACATCCATGCCCGAGGCAGGAATCGAACCTGCGACCGTAGCGGTCTCGCGGTTCCAGACTGAAGCGCCTAGAACCGCTCGACCACAGCGGCCGGCTGACCAAAGACGATAACAGAGATAAATGTGACATGCTACAAGATGTTGAAAGAGTCGACATCTCGCAAATAAATAAAATTACTTATCATTTATTGTATTATATGTAAGGCACCACACTTGCAAACACTATGAAGCTTTAAACCAAATATCTCTTCTTCTAAAGCGTCACGTCGTGAACAGATAACTTTTGTCCTCAATGAGTAGTAGTTTCGATATGTGGGCGTGTATATCACTTTTCATTTTAGGAAATCATTCCACTTTAGACTGCATCTGAACATTTTACGATTCCAAATACGTGTCACTCACAGCTTGCATTTATTTGGAGAACGTTCAGAATTCAAATAAAGAGTATCTTACAAAATCACACTCCATTACTCAGATTTCAGCAATAAAATTATTCCAGGTAGGAGGACTTAGTGCATGGTAAGAACTCTCCCCCCCCCCCCCCCTTCCTCTTTATTCTTATGTATAGAACTAGCATCTACATCTACCTCTACATCTACATGATTGCTCTGCTAGTCACAATAAAGTGCCTGGCAGAGGCAGATGCAGTTCAGCAAACGAATGGATGCCTACCAGTTTACGTTACAATATAATCTTATAGCTGAGAACGTATTGTAAATACTGCTAGTAACCTGAAAACCAAAAGTACGCTCTAAGGCAAAAAAAAAGACACACGACGGAGGAATTATCCGAATGCGACCGAAATGGGTGAACGTGATGTAAATGCATTACACTAATAAATGATTACCATTTCAGAAAAATTGAAAATTCACTCAAGAAAAAGCACGTCACAAGTTGAGCAAGTTAATAACGCGTTTGTCCACCTCTGGCCCCTATGCAAGCAGCTACTCCGCTTGGCACTGATTGACAGAGTTGTCGGATGTCCTCCTGAGGGGTATAGTGCAAAATTGTGTCCAGTTTGCGCGTTACATCGTCAAGATAACGAAATGATTGCAGGGCCCTGTCTATAATGCTCCAAACGTTCTCACCTAGCGAGGTGGCGCAGTGGTTAGCACACTGGACTCGCATTCGGGAGGACGACGGTTCAATCCCGCCTCCGGCCATCCTGATTTAGGTTTTCCGTGATTTCCCTAAATCGCTTCAGGCGAATGCCGGGATGGTTCCTTTGAAAGGGCACGGCCGATTTCCTTCCCCATCCTTCCCTCACCCGAGCTTGCGCTCCGTCTCTAATGACCTCGTTGTCGACGGGACGTAAAACACTAATCTCCTCCTCCTCCTCCAAACGTTCTCAATTCGGGAGGGATCTGGCGACCTTGGTGATCAAGGTAGCGTCTGACAAACACGAAGACACGCAGTATAAACTCTCGCCATTTGCGGGCGAGCATTATCTTCCTGAAATGTAAGCCCAGGATTGCTTGCCATGAAAGGCAGCAAAACGGGGCATAGAATATCGTCGATGTACCGTCATGCTGTAAGGGTACCGCAGTTGACAACCAAAGGGATCCTGCTATGAAAAGAAATGGCACCCCACACCGTCACTCATGGTTGTCGGATCGTATGGCGGCCGACAATCGAGTTGGTACCCGACTATTATCCAGGGTGACTCCAGACACATCTTCGCTGTTCACTGGCGTTCAGTTCGATGCGTAACTCTTCACTGAAGACAATCCTACTTAAGTCAATGCGATTCCAGGCCGAACGCATTTCTGTGGACGTCCTGGACAGCGGTGGGATACTAAACTGAAACCGAGCGAGGTGGCGCGGTGGCTAGACACTGGACTCGCATTCGGGAGGACGACGGTTCAATCCCGCGTCCGGCCATCCTGATTTAGGTTTTCCGTGATTTCCCTAAATCGCACCACGCAAATGCCGGGATGGTTCCTTTGAAAGGGCACGGCCGACTTCCTTCCCCGTCCTTCCCTAATCCGATGAGACCGATGACCTCGCTGTCTCGTCTCCTTCCCCAAAGAACCCAACCCAACCCAACCCAACTAAACTGAATGTCGCCCGCCATACGCCCTGAGCCGTGCGTGGCTCGCGCTCGTGCCATCTCTTATTTTACATCCTGTTTTTTTCGTGTTGCCACCTCGTTATGTTAGTTTCAATGTCTGTTGTCACTGAGTTGCTGCTTTTTCTGACCGTCAGACGCAGCAGCAGCGCCTATCGATATAGCTCTCACGTGTTATCTTTGCTGCACTGCTATTACTTCCCGGTTGTCGTCTGTGGTGGAGTCAGTTGGAACGTGCCAGGAGGGTAGTTCGGACCTGCCAGTAATGGAGTTAGAACGTGGCACTAGTTCAGTCAGGTTGGAGCAGCAGTGAGGCCTGGATGTCCATGGCCACCATGCATCACTGCACCCGGGGACGGTCTTCGTGGATCGTCGGTCGGTCGTCCTACTGGACGACGTGAATTGGCTCGCCGTGGCTGTGTGTGTGTATCGACTCCCAATCTGTCTTCGTGATTGCACAGCCACTGCTGAGTGTTGTTCAAGTCTTCGTGCAAGTGTTTGTCAAACTGTGTGTGTAGTTGGTGTCATTTCCACTGACAACTTTTTTTTAAATCTTGTCGGCGTACTGCAGTGAGTCGGTCGGTTGGAGCAGATCAGCAAGCAAGTCACCGCGCGGCGCAGTCGGCTAGAACCCACTGGCGGTCTTCTTGCAGTGTCGTAGCGTGTAGGGGGGGGGGGGGGGCTGTTCCGAGTGCTACGAGGTTCGTGGCTCACCGAATTCTTGGGAGCAACAACGACTGTTCGAGTTGGTGAAGATTCAGCCGGCGTGTTGTGGAATTAACTATATTTGTCGGTTTGAAATTCAAGTACAGCAGCGGAATTTTCTGCCTTGTGGCCGTTAGTGTTCCGGTTACCTGCCATAGTCGCTGACGTAAATTCAGGCAGTGTTCTTTCCTCCCCTGTTGTCACAGTCCAACATGACAGCTTAATGTATTTTTGGTTGTGGGCGGCTATGTCCGTAACATTTTGCTTTGGAATTCTCGTATACTGGTCGGTGGTTACCAAGTCGTCTTGTCAGTGGGTCCCTGACTGTCTCTTGGATATGTTGCTGGCGGATCGAGTATAGTTGGGCCGACTTCTTGTCTCACCCAAGCGAACGTTAAGATTTCAAGGGCAGACCGCGCCCCCTGGAAACTTCTGAGCGCCGTTGCGTATGCTGCCTTTCTTGTTGGCGTTTAATTGTGTATTTTTAATGGCTCATAGCCGATGGATGTAATTTGTATGCTTGTAGTTGTGTTTTTAAAATCAAAGGCCTTCAGCCGTTTTAAAAGTAAGTTTTTCTAAATTGGGAAAGTCTTACATTGTCTGAAGATAAAGCTTGGGCCTTCTGCCCGTTGAAAATTTATTGTATTGTTTGAAAGCATCGGCCTTCAGCCTCTTTAAGTTTTAAGGATCCTACTTCTCAAGTATTACCTTTTGGAAGATAAAGGTGTGGGCTTTCTGCCTGTTGAAAATTTTTTGTAATGTATTGTTTTTTAAAAGCATGGGCCCACAGCCGCTTTAGGTTTTAAGCTTCTTACTTATCAAGTCTTACATTCTTTCAAGACAAAGCTGTGGGCCTTCTGCCTGTTGAAAATTTATCATAGTTGTATTATTCTTAAAATGATGGGCCTTCAGCCGCTTTAAAATTTTGGATTCTTACTTATCAAGTTTTGCATCACCTGGGCTTAAATACTATTTAAGGTTAAAAGGTTTGGGCCTTGTGCCTTGAAAAATGGGTTGCAGTATTTTTTTTTTTTTTCAAACAAAGGCCTTTAGCCGTTTTGGAGTAGGGTTTCTTACTGGTCATAAAGCTTGGGCCTTCTGCCTATTGAAAGGTTATTGTAGTTACGTTGTTTTAAATTTATCGGCCTTCACCTGCTTTTAAAAAACTTAATCTGACTAGTCAAGTCTTACAACGCTTGGCGTTAAATACTACACTAGTGGCCATTAAAATTACTACATCACGAAGATGACGTGCTACAGACGCGAAATTTAACCGACAGGAAGAAGATGATGTGATATGCAAATGATTAGCTTTTCAGAACATTCACACAAGGTTGGCGCCAGTGGCGACACCTACAATGTGTTGACATGAGGAAAGTTTCCAACCGATGTCTCATATACAAACAGCAGTTAACCGTCGTTGCCCGGTGAAACGTTAATGTGATGCCTAGTGTAAGGAGGAGAAATGCGTACCATCACGTTTCCGACTTTGATAAAGGTCGTATTGTAGCCTATCGCGATTGCGGTTTATCGTATCGCGACATTGCTGAATCCCAACGGCCTCGTATCTCTAGCAGTCGAGATGATAGGCATCTTATCTGCATGGCTGTAACGGATCGTGCAGCCGCGTCTCGATCCCTGAGTCAACAGATGGGGGCGTTTGCAAGACAACAACCAACTGTAAGAACAGTTCGACGACGTTTGCTGCAGCATGGACTATCAGCTGCGGTTATCCTTGACGCGGCATCACAGACAGGAGAGCCTGCGATGGTATACTCAACGACGAACCTGGGTGCACGAATGGCAAAACGTCAATTTTTTGGGATGAATCCAGGTTCTGTTTACAGCATCATGATGGTCGCATCCGTGTTTGGCGACATCGCGGTGAACGCACATTGGAAGCGTGTATTCGTCCTCGCCATATTGGCGTATTACCCGGCGTGATGGTATGGGGTGCCATTGGTTAACGTCTCGGTCACATCTCGTCCGCATTGGCGGTACTTTGAACAGTGGACGTTAAATTTCAGATGTGTTACGACCCGCAGCTCTACCCTTCATTCGATCCCTGCGAAACCCTACATTTCAGCAGGATAATGCACGAGCCGGCCGGGGTGGCCGAGCGGTTCTAGGCGCTACAGTCTGGAACCGCGCGACCGCTACGGTCGCAGGTTCGAATCCTGCCTTGGGCATGGATGTGTGTGATGTCCTTAGGTTAGTTAGGTTTAAGTAGTTCTAAGTTCTAGGGGACTGATGACCTTAGAAGTTACGCCCCATAGTGCTCAGAGCCATTTGAACCATTTGATTACGCACGGCCGCATGTTGCAGGTCCTGTACGGGCCTTTGTCGATACAGAAAATTTTCGACTGCTGCCCTGGCCAGCACATTCTCCGGATCTCTCACCAATTGAAAACGTCTGGTCAATGGTGGCCGTGCAACTGGCTCGTAACAATACGCCAGTCACTACACTTGATGAACTGTGGTATCGTGTTGAAGCTGTATGAGTAGCTGTACCTGTACACGCCCTCCAAGCTCTGTTTGACTCACTGCCCAGACGTATCAAGACCGTTATTACGGCCAGAGGTGGTTGTTCTGGGTACTTACTTCTCAGGATCTATGCACCCAAACTGCGTGAAAATGTAATCACATGCCAGTTCTATTATAATATATTTGTCCAATGAATACCCGTTTATCATCTGCATTTCTTCTTGGTGTAGCAATTTTAATGGCCAGTGGTGTATTTAGGGTTAAAGCCTAGAGCCTTCTGTCTCAAAAAATAAATAAATAAATAAATAAAATTATAACAGTTGTATTTAATTCATGGGCCTCCAGCTGTTTCATAATTAAAGACGTTTTCTGTCGATAGTCAAGCTTAGAAGTTTTGCTGTAATGTTTTGACAACTAAAATAAAGTGTCATGTTTGGAGTGTAACTGACAGCCGCTCATTCTGGCCCCCTTCCACAATTCCTACTATATGTCTTGTCTTGTGGGTTTAGCAGGGCGTCTCACACCCGGCAACCAGGAGTATGGGCTGCCATTTGTTTTCATAGCAGGACCTCTATTGCTGCCATTCGCGGAACTCTTGCATCACAGTGGTACGTCGACGATGTTCTACGCCCTGTTTTGTTGCCCTTCATGACAAGCTATCCTGGGCTTACAATCCGACAAGATAATGCCTGCCCGCGCAAGGCGAGAGTTTCTACAGCTTGTTTTCATGTTTACCAATCCCCACTTTGGCCGGAAAGGCAGCCATATCTCTCCTCTTCTCGATTGAGAACGTTTGGAGCATTGTGTATGGGGTCTCAAACCATCTCGTAGTGTTCGAATAATTCCTTTGCAGTGCATCTTGTTTTTGTTTTTTTGCTTAAAGTGTACATTGCATCAGAGGCGCGCACCGAGCCTGCGCGGTCGCCCGGGATCGTATGCACGTCGTCCCGACGAGCCTCGACTCACGCTGCTCGGTCAGCCAGACGAGCAGCACCGAGGTCCGCCGGGCCATGCGGTCCCACACCACAGCCCGAGTCTGCCCGGACGCCCGTGTGTCTCGCCTGCTCGTGAAGTCGCGCCCGCCGGGTGCTGCAATGTTGCGGCCGCGAAACGAGATCTCTGTGGCCAGTTTGCAAGCAATTTCTTACTTATTTACCAATACAGTATTTCACCTCTTGTCATATTAAATTAACTGATGGCTGTAACAGTAGGAAAAAGATGATTTCTTAAATATACTCCGTTGCTTGTAACTGGTGAATCAATGTATTGTTATTTGCTTCTGAAAAAGCTCCTTATCTTATGATGCTGTGAAAACAGTTAATTTCATTAAACGTCGTCGTATTAATTATCGAATTTTTGCATAATTGTATGAGAAAATGGCAGGCACTTAAAAGTTTTTTATTGACACACAGAAATTACGTGGTTACCTCGCTGCAGAACTGTTCTTAGGTTGTATGAAATGTATCTTTTTCTCGCCAGTTAGACTCTTCCCAAAGCAATGTCTGGCTTCAGACTACAGCTTACCTGACACACATTTTCCTAACAGTTACCAGTTTAAATTTATTACTTCAGGGTTTAAACACAAAACTTCGTTCACTGCAAGACCGTATTGGATCGTTCATTAAAAACCATTCAGTTGGGGAAATCTGTTTCAATTTCAGTCACATTTTCCGTGCTACGATACCCTTCACGATTTTACAGCAGAAATTCAACTTTCTTCGGATGAATGTGCCAAGGACACAATTAAAGAACTTTTGAAGGGACTTGGACAATCTCTTAGCGACTGTTTCCCTGCTTCTTCTAGTGATAAAAATTGGATTCGCTATCTCTTGAAAAAGACAATAATTTTGGAATCCACATGAATTGTAAATGAAACCGAAAGTTTCTCGAGACTTTCGGTGGTTTTAAGTTACAGAAAATTATACATCTTTGTCATAGGTAAGTTTCTGGTTAAGCTTACAGGTTTAATTCCCAATGCTATCAAAGCGGTAATAGTTTTATTACCTGCCTCGTCCAGACATTTGTGCGAATAGGTGTTTGCTTCTTACATTTATACTCTCTCTCCGAAAATAGTTTCAGACTGTGTTTCTTTTCTGTGGCTGCTGCCTTCAAAGTTATGCGCCGTTCATAGCAGGTGCATCCTTCTCACCGAATTCCAAGAAACGGTGTAGCCAATTAATACTATAATGAAAAGCAGCAGGTTAACAGAAAAGAGTAAAATATTTTAATATTGCATACGTGGCCTTCCCAACGTGCAAAGGCCTTCATTAGCCCTTAAGATGTGGTACAACTGAAACGTAAACGATATGAAAGCATGAGAGCTATTAAACTATTTTCTTGGAACTAGATTAGTCATATGCTACTGCAAAAATGTCAAATGGCTCTGAGCACTATGGGACTCAACTGCTGAGGTCATTAGTCCCCGAGAACTTAGAACTAGTTAAACCTAACTAACCTAAGGACATCACAAACATCCATGCCCGAGGCAGGATTCGAACCTGCGACCGTAGCGGTCTTGCGGTTCCAGACTATATGCTACTGCAAGTACGTGTTTTTTTAATTAGGAAGTGTTCACATGAATCTGATTTTTGTGAAAGCGGATCACGAGTCAAAAAGTGTAGGAACCACTGCTCTTAGGTATCCGCAAAAATATCTAAATGACATAACAGTTGTACGACAGGGCCACTAAATTATCTGTTGGGTGCAAAAATAATTGTTAAAATTAAAAGAAAATTAATAAAGGAACACAAACTACAGACAAGAAATGCATACGAATTTTGCTGAAATCTTCCTTGCTTCTAGCAAATTAAAAAATTTTCTTTTTCTCATAACGCTTTAACAATCCTCTGGATGAATTTATTCGTCTAACAAGCAATTAAGACGTTAGAGATTTATGGTAATGAAAATAGGATGTTATGGAAATGTAACTGAAACTTACGATGGTATTGCAGTGCATCATAAGCAGATCATTCACATTTTCTGCAGATATTACATGATGTTTATCGGTAATGACAAGCCATCTCTATTAAATACCCTCTTGCTAGAGGCGCTAGACGTAGCTATTTACAGAACTTCTCGCGCCATTTGCGACAGTCTGTGATAAGTTGTTCTTGATTTTCACCACTCCAGAAGTGACTATCCCTCATTTGGTTTCCCCAACAGCAGATAAACGGAAACTTCATCTACAATTTCCTCTTTCTCCGCCCACGACGCAAAGACACACTTCGCACGTTTTGAAAATATCGACGCTGAACCTCCGTCCTTTCTATGACAGTGTGCAAATAATGCAACATGCCTGCGTGGAGGATAAATATCTACATCGCGTAGCTACATTTGGCGTACTGTTCACATGAATGTACATCTTTTCACTACTATACGATCAGTCTCTAAGGACAATAGTACTGATAAATCATTTACTTTGCAAACCTATACAACATCACATTTACCTTTTAGTGAAGAACATCTGGAACGTGCGATGGCATAAACTTCCTCCCACTCAGTTATCGAAAGCTGCTTCAGATGGCGCGCCTGTGGCACTAGAAATAATGCAGGCAAATGTACTGGCTTTATTTCCATTTTTCCCTTAAAAGATTCCGAGCGCGTGCTTTTATCAATGCTATTTCCTACAAGTGATTGACAGTATTGAGCGACAGTGTTTTCTTTAAATACGATCTCTTATCCATTTCTGGGTGTTTAGAATATGTAGCTAAAAATTTAATTTTTTTGCTTTTTGTTTATCCACGCATCATGTTACGTATATGGGAGGGTTTTCCTCATTGTCCGCCGCATTCTCAGCACAGTGTTCCTGTAGGACCACTGTCAACTTCCATAGCCTTGGTAGCCTCTTGAAATACTCCGAGAAACTTAGTTAATTCGTCAGCTACCTGGTACTCCCAGTCCTCAAACAACTGCATTTTTCCGAAGTCACGTAAAACATTAGCAATTTGTCCATGCTGCATCAACACAGATTTTAGAACGACATACAAAGTATTACAGCGAATCTCAACGTGCTAATGGTTCATAAATGGTTCAAATGGCTCTGAGCACTAAGGGATTTAACATCTGAGGTCATCAGTCCCATAGAGCTTAGAACTACTTAAACCTAATCAACCTAAAGACATCACACACATCCATGCCCGAGGTAGGATTCGAACCCGCGACCGTAGCAGTCGCGCGGTTCCGGACTGAAGCGCCTAGAACCGCTCGGCCACCGCGGCTACTTTACAGTAAACTGCAATCGCGAGTCCACTCCTATTTAAACAAGTGACGATATTTTTTGTTGCTTCGAACGATGCCTAAAAATTAGGGCAATATATCTGCCACCATTCTCCTCAAGGGTTTGGCGTAGAACAGTGCTGAAGCAGTGGATGTTGGACGAAGGCGACACCAGTTCTCAAGTGTCTTTTTCACATTTGCCCCCGAATCAGTAACGAACGTAACTCTCGCCATATGGCTTGTAAATATCCCTAACGTGATCATGTTAGTTTCAATTTCCTCACGTATATTTATAGCACTTTTCTCCGTATCACACGGGAACTCTGCAATAAACAGGACCCTATTTTTCTACTGTAACTCTCGCGAGATTGAATGCGTTGTAAGAGTCAAGTAATTCGTTTTATTGTTCACCTCTGTCCACATGTCAGTTACACATGCGCACGCACTATCTCCCATATCCTGCAACATTTGAGGGACCACAGCCACACCGTATTTGTCTGCAACTTTTTTTACATTTCGAGAAATTGTTGATGGATGAGGAAACATATCTCTTGGACTTGCTGTAGGATACTGTTCTCCTATTTCTATCAGCGTCTATGCAAGATCTTGAAAGCCTTCTCTTGCAACTGCGATGAACGTTCGAAAATCTTTTGCACACATTCCTACACACTTCTCCTTTGTTGACACCAGAAGGCTGCTACTGCTATTGATGTGACTATTAGGAGAATGTATGCAGGTATTAAACTGTCTCAACAGGGTTCTGGTATTCATGGAAAGCTAATAACTTACGATAGCCACTACACTCCGCAAAACCTACAGATTTATTTTCACTATCTACAACCTGCGTGAAATTTCGCCACACCACGCTGTGTTCTATTTCTTTAGACGAGTCTAAGTCCCCCCTCCCCCCTCCAATTTCTGGGAAACTTATTTTTCTCCTCCTCACATTTCCTAATCCTTGGACGTTGGAAGGACGGTTGGTGAATGTTATGTATTTCGTACATAGTAATAAACAGCAACCCAAAGCGCTATCAAGAAAACCAAAACAACTGCGAACTGCTTACGATATATCACATCAGTGTCTTGCGTTGAACTGTCTGCGTAGGGCTGTATTCCTCCGTTCCCAGCGCTGTCTGTCGCACCGAGTCCTGTTGACATCCGAGCTCGGTCGGGTACGCAAACGAGCCACGGGCCTCGACGGCACATCGTGGTTCGCTCACTCTGTTTACGGCACAGTTGAGCCAACATCACCTAATAGGTGGCTTTGGTTGAGCTCGATTACCCGCGGTGCGCGCAACAGAACGGAGCGGTCGTCCGCAGGTGGGTTTGGGAGGATAGATGTGGCGCGATGCACGGTTCTGCATAGCATAGCTTATGTATAATACTTGTATCGCCTATTTTAACAATGTCATCCTGTTTTATAGCTATAATATGGATTGTAAATAACATCAACGCTTCCCTGGTAGTCTTCCTCTTGAGCACAGAGCTCGTGGTTTGAATTTAAGTAGTCACACAGTTTAAAAAAAAAAGGCAACTATTGTAGACTAAGCTGATAAAATACTCAAGACACTTGATGCATTAGATCATGAATCTCGGAACGGCACTGGAGACGATCGACAGAAAATTACTGCTACTCACAAAAGAAGAAGACGGACTGCCTCTTTATGGCTCATCAACGAGGTCAAGATACTGGACAACTACACTCACTACGAGTGGAGATCTACAAGAGAGCCCGTGAATTTAAATACATGGGAGTCCATTTCACGGAGACCTCGTCATGTGAAGTAGAGCCCAACGCCAGGATCCAGGCAGGAAAACAATCTTTCTACAACCTAACACAACTGCTTCGGTCCAGGTGTCTCTAAAAACAGCTCAAGACTCTCCTATATAAAATCCTGATCCAACCCGTGATAGTGCATGTCTGTGAGACATGGAGTGCCCGAAAGAAGGACTTTCATAAACTTCCAGTATTTGAGAAAGATGAGCTACAACGAGCGCCTTTATAGCTATAATCATCAGAATCAAGAAACTTCCTCACATGTAGGAGATCCCCGGGAAGGCCAAGGAAGAGGTGAAATGTAAATTTCGTGTGAAAAGGGCCTCCCGTCGGGTAGACCGTTCGCCGGGGGCAAGTTTTTCGGTTTGACGCCACTTTGGCGACTTGCGCGTCGATGGGGATGAAATGATGATGATTAGGACAACACAACACCGTGTTCCTGAGCGGAGAAAATCTCCGACCCAGCCGGGAATCGAACGCAGGCCCTTAGGATTGACATTCAGTCACGCTGACCACTCAGCTACCGGGGGCGGACAAGTAAGAGGTGAAGAGATGGCCTATGGCCTCCACGGAGATCTGTAACAATCAGCGACGTGGACGGAATGCAGATGGCTGCGATGGATAGAAGACGATCCAGAAGGAAACTTGTAGCATCGCACGGTCCGTTGAGAGTGATCGCGCAAAATTAAAGTAAAGTAATATACTACTGAACAAATACATTTCCTGTAAAAGTCTTTATGTGTATACTGTTGTGGCAAGTACAAAAAAATGATCCAATGATTCGTCGTGCTCACGTTTCAACACTCAGGAATTAAACCCTCGTCTCTTTCTACCTTCCAAATTCGTTCTTCCTTTAATGCAGTAAAAGCTAAAACCATTCATTGACAGAGCAAATAACGTGCATCGTGACGGTGCACGGAAAGTCGGAGCAATTTTCCTAGTCGGCCAGCGACGCCAGCATCGGGGGCCGCTCAATTTAAGCGGCAAACCATATCAGAAAAGGACAAGCCCAGTCCGTGCTTTAAAAAAAAAACTAATCAGCCGCTATGAATAGCGCAGATACCACGAGGCACCCAGGCCAAGCGCCGCACTCCCCTGAAGGAGCACAGGAATCTCACAGAAGCGGCAGATTTGGTTATTTACTCTTTATTCCAAAGGCTGCAGACAACATGAATACGCCTACACGAATAAATATCTAAATGAATCAGGATGGCAAAAATGTATGTATATGTTCAATGTTATTATCGTGTTTTTCAAATATAAGCTTAAACTGTACTCATTCGTTATAAGATAAAGCGCATAAAATTTACCCATGTCTACGATCCAGAAATGTGTCTCTTTAATAAGCTTAATAATAATCCCACATACGTTAGAATAAACGTGGTACTCTTTGAAAATGTAATATGTTCTAAAGTGTGCGTACATTACGATTATGCAGTCATCTCACAATTAATTGCTTTCCCCTAAAGCAGTAAAACGTTTAAACAGGGGTAAGGTTTATCCTGCAGTATTTTAGTTATTTTTAGGTTGGTTGGTTGGTTGTTTTTGGG
Organism: Schistocerca americana; assembly: GCF_021461395.2. Lineage (NCBI taxonomy): Eukaryota > Metazoa > Arthropoda > Insecta > Orthoptera > Acrididae > Schistocerca > Schistocerca americana. The sequence goes on from NC_060130.1 coordinate 696,484,669, forward strand.
GAAGGAGACCCGACAGCGTGGTCATCGGTCTCATCGGATTAGGGAAGGATGGGGAAGGAAGTCGGCCGTGCCCTTTCAGAGGAACCATCCCGGCATTTGCCTGGAGTGATTTAGGGAAGTCACGGAAAACCTAAATCAGGATGGCCGGACGCGGGATTGAACCGTCGTCCTCCCGAATGCGAGTCCAGTGTCTAACCACTGCGCCACCTCGCTCGGTTTATTTTTAGGATTTTTACACGTGGTACGTACCCGTTTCCTCACACTATCAACAACACTCAGACAAAATAAAGTCACTTAGTAAGTAACGTTACTGGTGTAATTGATATTACAAATATTCTCTAGAATTGTAAGACTATTATCTGTATTTACACCTATAACTATACACGAGAAGCAGGATACAATGTTTGTTCCGGGGGATACATCATGATCCATAGACATCTCCCCCTCCCCCATTTTTGCACGATGTTACTGGTCTTCAGACTGAAGACCACAACAACAACAGCAACAACGCGGGAATAAATATTGACTGTATCTGTATGTTTTAGCCCGAATTTCAATAGCCTGAGATATATGGTGGAGGCTGACACGTGTAGTGTTCCACGAAAATCTCCTTCAGTCAGCAGAGTGTTGACGCGGAGAAGAACATTCTTCATAAATCCCGGATCTTCCACAGAATTGCTTCCACGAATTTCATACCCATAGAAGAAATAAATTCATGTGCATTGTTTTGCAACGGACATCGAGGCTAAGACAGTAGGTCCGTACGTGGCCTACAGAAAACATTTTCTCCTTTGATATATTGCAGGGTAAACTGCTTAATAATTATGTCTAATCACATCTGATTCCACGAGGAAACACTTGTGCCCAACAACTGCTATTGCTTCAAGTAGAAAGGGTTACAACGATCAGTCTCAAATAATGCTTATTTCATATCCAGATTTCATTCATTGTGTGCCCATCTTCAGTGCAGTAAATGTAAATTAAAACATAAAAGCCACTTATACATACACGTAGTCCTAACTGGGCCGTTAATGCCAAGGCTAAGATCACACTCAATTTTTGACATGAGTAGTCCAGTTGACACTATGTGCATAAGAAAGTGATTTTTATGTTTTAACATACATTTAATGTATTGAAGACGACAACATAGTGATCGATATGTGGTATGAAATAAAAATTATTTACAAGTGATCGCTGACCTTGGAATTGCGTCTAACGTTTTCCTGATAATTATTCGAGTTTACTGTCGATTGACCCGTTTATATATGACTAATCTTATCAAACTCACATAAAGTATTTTTTTATCTTACACCTCTGACTTCGGAACATTCAAGTACAAAAATGATTATTATTGTTACGCCATGTGGTGCTGTATTATGTAGCACGAATGACCTGTTTAGCGATATCCGTGAACAACGAATTCTAAGATTTAAAGAAAGACAGTGTTCATTAACTTGCGAATCAATATTAAACTGCACTAGAACATATTTAAGAAACTGAGAAATTGAAAATCTACGCTGTTTGAGATAAATCGTGCAAAATATACGAGGACGTGCTGAAAAGTAATGCCTCCGAATTTTTTATTAAAAAACTCTTAAAGCTTTTTAAATAAAACTTTATTAACATTCTACATCATTGTTCTTCATGTCTACATATTTATTTCTCAACATAATCACCTTGCTACGAACACATTTCTCCCAACTTAGGACTACTTTGTTGATACCGTCACTGTACAATGGTTGACTTCATTGATGCAGCTATAACCTCACCTCTGCTTGCACCACTTGATCATTATCAAAGTGAAGTCCTCGAAGGTGTTTTTTAAGTTTTGGAAATAGATGAAAATGGGATGGAGTCAAGTCGGGACTGCATGAAGGATGACCGATGAGAGTGAACCCAAGATGTACTGCTACAGACGTGGCAGCGCTCGTTTGTGGTCTGGCATTTTCATGCGGAAGGGGTGGGTGCTCCGTGTGGGGACGAACGCCTCGAATTCTAAACCAATTACAGCACGCCATTGCTAGGGCACCAACATTGTGACGTTAACATCGCCATGATACACACGACAATTCGGAGTCCTCTAGCGGCAAATAGCTGCAACTAGGTATACATGAAGAATAGAGATGTAGAATGTTAATAACGTTTGTTTTGTTAAGAAAGCTGTAAGAGTTTTTCGCATTAAAAATTCGGAGGCCTTACTTTTCAGCACACCCTCGTACATCGTTCATCCAAAAAGTTACGAGACTGATCTTATTCCTGGCGTGTAAGTAACGTTAGCTCAATGTGTACGGTGGCAGCCTGAACTAAGAACTGCATAAACAGTTGTGAATAAGCAAGTGGACGCACGACCGTAAAAGAGTATTAACGATGTTGTATCACAGATTTCAGTGCAGCAATATCTCTAAATCTTGTGCTCAAGACATTCTATAGAATGTTTTGAAGAAGAGAAAAGTGTGTGCAGTGTTTATCCTGCCCACTTTGACTACTGAACGAAAGCAACGACGCATGGACGCATGGCGCGACTTGATTGAAATGCAAAACGCGGTCAGTACTTTTCCAGAAAAAAATCATCACTGGTGGCGAGATTTGCTGTTATCAATACTATCCTGCCAGAAAATAACAAAGGGCATAAATTGGCAAAAAGAGTCAACGTCTTGACGACATAACCGATATTCAAGCCAGTGTTACGTGCGAGTTGAACAACATCCCAAACAAGGAATTTTCTGACAGTTTCACATGGTTGTATTAACGTTCTGTGTCAAGTACTCAGGTGGCAGAGACTATGTAGAACATCTGAAACATTAAAGCCATCTTCTTCACTTTTTCTTTACTTTTTCATTAATCCAGTATAGAAACTTTTTGCAATGACGGGGTATATGTCTGAGGTGAAACACCTTATGGTCATACTTAAACTGGAAACATCGTTAAAACTGAACCATTGCAGTAGACACGAGACACTGATCCTTCACCCTTCCGACGTCACGGACATACGTAGTTGGTCTAAATGTGAAGCTGAAATGAACCTAGCACCCACATTCACTGGCCTGTAGAAATGTCTGCTTGGAAGCAAACGAGCTTACAATTACTGGCGAAATGTGATCCGAATGAATTCTGCGAGGAAGGAAGACACTGGGTGCAATATATGCAGAAGATACACGCTGGTATAACGTTGTCATTGTTACTGTTGTTGTTCGTGTAATATTACATTGTAAAAATTCGAACCCATCGCGTAAATTCAGTGTAAAGAGGATACATCAAATTGTTTCTGTTAGTTATGTGGAACAGACTTTATATTCGTCCTGAATCACAACTACTATTAGCTAATTATTTAAAATACTACGTTTTAGCAATTAAATTTAATTGCACTTCATTAATAATACCATCATTGTTCCGTACAATCCGTTTAACTATTTAAACTGTTGCTATGCTGTGTTGCAGTACATCAGCTTGATCCAACTCTTTGTCTCCGCTTGGTTGAAAAGTATGATTGCACTGTCACAGCTTAATATAAAGCCCAGTAACAGCCACAGTTTTCTCATTATAGAATTCAGCTGCGCTGATAAATTCGGCGTTGTACGAAGTATAGCGTTGTTATTACAGCGTCTTTCACTATTCTTGCCTCATCATTCCTTATCAAATGATCGATTCGAGTACGTCAGATGCCAAAATCCGACGCACAGTTGAATCTCTTAGCACCCTTTAACTTTCCAAGAGACACAAAGCATACTTTGTTGGGTTAATACACATGGGAGGAATGTTCTGGCCGAGAACGGTTGAGCTACAGTTGTGAGTGCTGCTTGTATAGATCATACATGGAGTTAGCTGACAAAATTCTAGGTTTTATCTCAGTTGTTACACGAGTTGCCAGTATATTGTACATTCAACTCCAGAGTGAAAGGTTTTTTCTGATATCTGCAATGAATCATGATCAACAGCTGCGCAAGAATTATTCTTTCCTTTGCTTTGAGTGTTAACTGCAGCTACTTCTCGTTAGTCACATCGTGGCATTCTGTCATGAATAACTGCAATATGGCTGACAAAATCTTTTCACAGAGCACTGCTAGAAAGGTATCGGGCATGTAAGTAGAAACATCTATGGAAACGCATCCGGAGTACTGGGATGAGTAATGGATAACATAACCTCAATTAATGCATTATATGTCAAAGACTTAACTGTCTGTTAAGAATTCTTTCCTTAATATTTGCTGGAACTCTTCGTTAACCCGCTGTTTTCTTTGTCGTGCTGCAAGCTGCAACTGCTCATTCTTGAATGGGCCACGTCATTTGTTTGAAAAGCACCAGGCAAATATTTGGCAGGAACCCTAGTTGAGCATGCAGTGTAGCAGAGGACGCCGACCAGTTACTTTAGACCAATTACCTTCAATTAGTGTCAGTTGAGCAGCCACATACCGAACCGATCAAGTCATGTTATTCGGTACCGGCTGTTAAAAAGCTGCCGTCCAATGTTTGGCTGCGTTTCTAAGCCTGCGTATTAACGAGAAGCTTATAGGTTCAACTGTGCCGACTGATATTGATATTTATTGCGGTTTTTCTGTCTAAAATAAATTCAAATCCTGTAATTCGTTGGAGCACTATCTACAGTGGTAACATTTCTTTTTATGTCGGTAACATACGTAAAAGTCCCGTTATCAACTACATGCTCAACTGTTATCAACTGATGCTCAAATCGTTATAGGCACTGAAAGCTGGCTAAAGCCGGACATCAGATCAGCCGAAATGTTTGCGAAGAACCTAACGGTGTTCCGAAAGAATAGGCTAAACACGGTTGGCGGAGGCGTGTTTGTTGCTGTCAGAAGTAGTTTAACTTGTCGCGAAATTGAAGTAGATACTTCCTGTGAGTTAGTATGGGCAGAGGTCATTGTTGGCAACCGGAACAAAATAATAATTGGATCCTTTTACCGACCTCCCAATTCAGATGATACAGTTGCTGAAAGGTTCAAAGAAAACTTGAGTTTGATTTCAAACACGTACCCGGATCATACGATAATAGTTGGTGGTGACTTCAATTTACCCTCGATACGTTGGCGAAAATACATGTTTAATTCCGGAGGTACGCATAAAATATCATCCGAAATTGTGCTAAACGCATTCTCTGAAAATTATCTCTAGCAATTAGTTCATGAGCCCACGCGAATAGTAAACGGTTGTGAAATCACACTTGACCTCGTAGCAACAAATAATCCTGAGTTAATAACGAGCATCAAAACCGATTCAGGGATTAGTGAACACAGGGTTGTCGTAGAAAGATTGAATATTGTAATCCCCAAATCCTCGAAAAGTAAGCGAAAAATATACCTATTCAAAAAAGCAGATAAAAATTCACTTGACGCCTTCCTGAGAGACAATCTCCACTCATTCCAAATTAATAATATAAGTGCACACCAGATGTGGCTTGAATTCAAAGAAATAGTATTGGCAGCAATTGAGAGATTTATACCAAATAAATTAACAAACGACAGAGCTGATACTCCTTGGTACACAAAACGGGTTAGAACACTGTTGCAGAAACAACGAAACAAACATGCCAAATTTAAACAGACGCAAAATCCCCAAGATTGGCGATCTTTTGCAGAAGCTCGAAATTTAGCGCGGACTTCAATGCGAGATGCTCATAACAGTTTCCACAGCGAAACTTTATCTCGAAACCTAGCAGAAAATCCAAAGCGATTCTGGTCGTATGTGAAGTATGTTAGCGGCAAGAAACAATCAATGCCTTGTCTGCGCGATAGCAATGGAGATACTATCGAAAACAGTGCTGCCAAAGCAGAGTTACTAAACACAGCCTTCCGAAATGCCTTCACAAAAGAAGACGAAGTAAATTTTCCAGAATTCGAATCGAGAACAGATGCCAACATGAGTGACGTAGAAGTAAATATCTTCGGAGTAGTGAAGCAACTTAAATCATTTAATAAGAGCAAGTCTTCTGGTCCAGACTGTATACTAATTAGGTTCCTTTCGGAGTATGCTGATGCATTAGTTCCATAATTAACAATCATATACCACCGTTAACTCGACGAAAGATCCGTACCAAAAAATGGTTCAAATGGCTCTGAGCACTATGGGACTTAACATCTATGGTAATCAGTCCCCTAGAACTTAGAACTACTTAAACCTAACTAACCTAAGGACAGCACACAACACCCAGCCATCACGAGGCAGAGAAAATCCCTGACCCCGCCGGGAATCGAACCCGGGAACCCGGGCGTGAGAAGCGAGAACGCTACCGCACGACCACGAGATGCGGGCAAAGATCCGTACCCAAAGACTGAAAAGTTGCATAGGTCACACTAATATTCAAGAAAGGTGGAACGAGTAATCCACTAAATTACTGGCCCATATCATTAACGTCGATATGCAGCAGAATTTTAGAACATATATTGTGTTCGACGTAATGAATTACCTCGAAGAAAACGGTCTATTGACACACACTCAACATGGGTTTAGAAAACATCGTTCTTGTGAAACACAATTAGCTCTTTATTCATACGAAGTGCTGAGTGCTATTGACAAGGGATTTCAAATCGAATCCGTATTTCTGGATTTCCGGAAGGCTTTTGAAACTGTACCACACAAGCGGCTCGCAGTGAAATTGCGTGCTTATGGAATATCGTCTCAGTTATGTAACTGGATCTGTGATTTCCTGTCATAGAGGTCACAGTTCGTTGTAATTGACGGAAAGTCATCGAGTAAAACAGAAGTGATTTCTGGCGTTCCCCAAGGTAGTGTTGTAGGCCCTTTTCTGATCCTTATCTATATAAACGATTTGGGAGACAATCTGAGCAGCAGTCTTCGATTGTTTGCAGATGACGCTGTCGTTTATCGACAAATAAAGTCATCAGAAGATCAAAACAAACTGAAAAACGATTTAGAAGAAATATCGAAATGGTGCGAAAAGTGGCAGTTGACCCGAAATAGCTAAAAGTGTGAGGTCATCCACATGAGTGCTAAAAAGAACGCGTCAAACTTCGGTTACACGATAAATCAGTCTAATCTAAAAGCCGTAAATTCAACTAAATACCTAGGAATTACAATTACGAACAATTTAAATTGGAAGGAACACACAGATAATGTTGTGGGGAAGGCTAACCAAAGACTGCGTTTCATTGGCAAGACACTTAGAAAATGTAACAGCTCTACTAACAAGGGAACCTCCCCATCGCACCCCCCTCAGATTTAGTTATAAGTTGGCACAGTGGATAGGCCTTGAAAAAATGAATCCAGATCAATCGAGAAAACAGGAAGACGTTGTGTGGAACTATGAATAAATAAGCAAAATACACAAACTGAGTAGTCAATGCGCAACATAGGCAACATCAAGGACAATGTGAGTTCTAGAGCGCCTTGGTCCCGTGGTTTAGCGTGAGCGGCTGCGAAATGAGAGGTCCTTGGTTCAAGTCGTCCATCGACTGAAAAGTTTAACTTTTTATTTTCAGACAATTATTATCTGTCCGTCCGTCCGTCCGTCCGATGCGAGGTAACTGCGCCGTAGTATGGGGACGCCACACTTAAACAAACACACGATGTCAGACGACTACACCACACGAAGGAGAGAGTATTCCTGCTAACGAGGCTCCCTGGCTGGCAGTTGACTGTTCACTACTTTGGACGAGAGTGCATTAAATACGTGAGATGTATTCCGTGGGCAATATGAATCCAGCAAATATAGCTCGCGACTTCAATAACAATCGCACGGTTTTGCGGTGCGGTCGCAAAACACAGGTGCTAAACTTATTACAGTGAACAGAGACGTCAGTGAACGAACGGACGGATCATAACTTTGCGAAAATAAAGAAAGTGAAATTTTCACTCGAGGTAAGACTGGAACCAAGGACCACTAGTTCCACAGCGGCTCACGCTAACCACGGGACCACGGCGGTCCTAAGCTCAGATTGTCTTTGATGTTGCCTATCTTGCATATGGACTCAGTTTGTACATTTTGCTTACTTTTTTCATAGTTCCACACAACTTCTTCTTGTTTTCTCGATTGATCTGTGTTCAGTTTTTTAAGGCCTAACCACTGTGCCAACTTATAACTAAATCTGAGGGGGTGCGATGGGGAGGTTCCCTTGTAAGGAGACTGCCTACACTACGCTTGTCCGTCCTCTTTCAGAATACTGTTGCGCGTTGTGGGATCCTTACCAGATAGGACTGACTTGAGTACATCGAAAAAGTTCAAAGAAAGGCAGCACGTTTTGTATTATCGCGAAATATGAGAGAGAGTGTCACAGAAATAATACAGGATTTGGGATGGACATCATTAAAAGAAAGGCGTTTTTCGTTGCGACGGAATCTTCTCACGAAATTCCAATCACCAACTTTCTCCTCCGAATGCGAAAATATTTTGTTGACACCGACTTACATAGGGAGTAATGATCACAAAGATAAAATAAGGGAAATCACAGCTCGTACGGAAAGATATAGGTGTTCATTCTTCCCGCGCGCTATACAAGATTGTAATAATAGAGAATTGTGAAGGTGATTCGATGAACCCTCTGCCAGGCACTTAAACGTGATTTGCAGAGTATCCATGTTGATGTAGATGTAGATGTAGATGTAGACATCCACATCTGCAACCCAATATACAATCTGTGGCAGAGAGTTTAGTTTTTCTTTTTTTGTATAATATGTTAAGGTGATCCATAGAGTGGGGAACAAGAAGAAAGATTGTTCATATGGCTTTGTGCGAGCTGTTATCAGTGTACTTTTATCCAGACAGTCCTTACAGGACCATTACTTGAGGGATGAAGAACATACATATATTTCGCTATGGAAATGATTTCTTAAAATGTGAGTAGGTTTTCTTGCATAGTCATATTATTTCCTCAAGCACCGGAAAATTCAGATTTTATTGCACTCTGTTACACTCTCCGCAGTCATGTAAGTTCTTCATTGTTTAGGTTCCCTCGTTTTGTTATATGCTTGATGTCCCTGTCGTTCCAAATTGACACGTCTCCCACAATTGAGCGAAATTCCTTTAAAAATGTACAAGTATTGTGTGAGCCATATATTTCGGAGATTAACGGCTGATACACAGTAACCTACCAAGGAATGGAAGCCACTTACCTGGCTGACAGAAAAAGTAAAGTACCCAGAAGAAATGGTCGGATGTCAGTGCAACTTCTTAAACGTGCGCTCCAGCGGCGTGTATGTCAATGATTAGAGTTGAAGTTGTCTGTGAGAAGGACCCACAAGAGTGCATTAACGTTGTTCATGTTTAGTGTTGTTATCAGTCCTGGCTGGATATACGAGGGTTGGAAGTTAAATAGTGGCAACTATTTATTCACAACCGATACAAAAGAGTTACATGTTTGCACCTGTTACTGTCCTTCAAAGTAGTCACCAGCGTTATGCAGAGCCCGTTGTCAGCGATGTGGAAAACTTAGTATACCGTTAGCAGAGATTGTTCTGTTGATGGTGCGAATGGAGCGGTCTACTGCCTGTCAAATCTCTGGAACGGTTCTGAAGAGACAACCACGAAGGGGCTAACGGTATACTACGCCTTCCACATAGCTTGCAACGGGTTCTACGCAACGCTGGTGACTACTTTGAAGGCTAATAACAGGTGCAAACATGTTACTCTATTGTATCGGTTATGAATATATAGTTGTCACTATTTAGGTTCCAACCCTCGTATAAGGGGCGTCAACAGCGTCAGATGTTGAGCAATCTCTGTAAAGAACGCGGAGATGCCGGATACACGTGTGAGAAATCGTTATCAGCACCTGACAGAGTTTGAAAGGGGCTTCATTGTGGGTCTCCATTTGGCTGGCTGGTCGAATCACGCAATATAGAGATTTGTAGAGGATTCAGATGTGACAGGCCCAGTATTGGACTGCATGGGAACCTGAGGGCAGGCACACTCGTCTTCAAGGCTTCGGTGGACCACGTCTGACTAACACAAAAGAGGATCGTCGTGTTGTGCACAAGACACGTCGTAATCCCTTCACATCTGCGCCTGCCATCCGAGAACAAGAAATGGACTCCACGTAATATTCTGTGTCATCCCGCATCCTTGTTAGGAAACTAGCAGCAATCGAAAAATGGAATTACCGTCCTTTGCGCAGGCTGCCGATAAAACCACAACACAAACGGCTACATGTGGAGTGGTGCAATGACCGACAAACATGGACTGCTGGTGAATGGCATCGCACTGTATTGCTGTTTTGCACTAACCTGGACGATGTCGACGGCGAGTATGGTGGTGATCTGAGGTGAGGTTCCATTCCTCCAATGATATGGAGGGGCGCAGCAGTGCTACTACTGCCGTCATGGTGTAGGAAGGCTTTCGGTATGAACTCCTACGGGACAACGGTACGTCACGGACATCGTAAGTCCTCAAGAACTAGTTCTTATGCGGCAGTATCGTGATGCCATTTGTCAAAACGACAATGCTCGTCCAGAAACGAACACCTGTCGCTGTGAACTATGTGCTTGATGTTGATCTGTCCCCAATAGAAAATTTGCTAGAACAGTTCTGACATCAACTCCGTCAAAGTATCATTATCCAGGATATGAAGGACGAAGTACAACAGTTGTGAGCCAGCTTGTGCGAGGAGAGTATATTACGGCTTTAAGCACCCCAACAGAATCAGTGCATGCATCCACGCCGAAAGGGGTGCAACGTGATAATAAGTGGCTTAATACTGCCTAGCTCTTTGTAAATCTGACTCGATTTTGTAATCACTGAAGTAACAAATGGTTCAAATGGCTCTGAGCACTATGGGACTTAACATCTGAAGTCATAAGTCCCCTAGAACTTAGAACCACTTAAACCTAACTAACCTAAGGACATCACACACATCCATGCCCGAGGCAGGATCCGAACCTGCGACCGTAGCGGTCGCGCGGTTCCAGACTGAAGCGCCTAGAACCGCTCGGCCACCCCGGCCAGCACTGAGGAAACATCAAATAACCTCTCAACCAGTGACATTTCTTTTCGTTTACTCCTTCCTTTTCGGATGTGTCTTTTTCTTGTCGGACATTTCACATATAACTAATTTCCCAACTTCCGTCTAAGTGACGAAGCCTAACACGTTAGTTGCCAGCCGTGAAGTAAACGAGCATTACCGTTTCGCGTGCATTGTGTCATTAAAACGCTGCGGAACGGACGCAATTCTAGTTAATCATTACGTTCGAACGAGCTGCAACCTGGGCGACACTTACTATTTGTGTCCGAGTACAGTGCAACACGGTTTACTAAACCTGACAAGTTCTTGACGAACCAGCAAACTGACCTACTGTTAAAGCTGTTTGCGTTATTTTTACTCTTTTTCAAAGTACACTAAGATGCGGTATTCCATGTTTGCTCTCAATTATAAATGGTCGTCTGCACTAGTGAGAGTTCGCCTGGCAAGGATTTGAACCGACTGGCTGAACGCCAAAAGTAGGATTGTCCCATTTCAAGAGATGCCGTGGATGGCACCTGAATGTTGCGTTTGAATATGGCGTATGGTGCGGGTGTAGACACGATTAGAGCTACGCTGTACCAAAACTACGGTTCGGTAGTTTTGGTATACTACATAAATGACGTAGTAAATGGTACCATTACCGGTAGTATTGGTAACTTGGTAGGGAAAGAAACATAAATGAGTGTGTAAGAAAGGAACTGGGATCCGACGACTTGTCTTTGTCTGTTTTGCACATAATTAGAACCACACATCATTCAGTGTATGTGCCCTGTGTTTTGTATTTCATTACAAAATATACATTGCATTTTATAAGTAAATAAGGTCAGCTGATAATGTAATTTTTGTGCCTTTATGTAACCAAAGCAATTACTTTTGATGCAAGTACGGTTTACATTTAAAAGTATAATTATTTACATAATTTTCACTGCTATTCTGTACTCAACAGAACGTTCTTCGTCATGATCGGAGGCAAGAGTTTCATATTATTGTTGGTAATGTTGAAAGCTATTTATGAATAACAGAAACATGTGTTATGTTAGTTTGACGGAAAATTTTGGAAATTTGTGCTATGTTCCTATGGGACCAAAGTGCTGAGGTCATCGACCACTAGGCTCACACAATACTTAACCTAACTTAAACTATCTTACGCTAAGGACAACACACACATTCATGGCCGAGGGAGGACTCGAACCTTCGACGGGGGGAACCACCCGAAACCGTGGAAAGGCGCCCTAGAGCGCGACGCTACCCCCCCTAAGTATTGAAGCAATGTTTGATATATATTTGTTTCATTTTTTTTTTTTAATTTTACCTTTTTGTTGAGGAAACTGCATTGTCTAGCGCTATATACACTGAAGAGCCAAAGAAACTGATACATCTGCTTAATATCGTGTAGGGCCTACGCGTGCACGCAGAAGTGCCGCAACACGACGTAGCATGAACTCTCCTAACGTCTGAAGTAGTGCTGGAGGGAACCGACACTATGAATCCTGCAGGGCTGTCCATAAATACGTAAGATTACGAGGGGGTGGAGAGCTCTTCTGAACAGCACGTTGCAAGGCATCCCAGATATGTTCAATAATGTTCATGTCTGGGGAGTTTGGTGACAAGCGGAAGTGTTTAATCTCAGACGAGTGTTCATGGAGACACTCTAGCAATTCTGAACGTGTGGGGTGTCGCATTGTCCTGCAGGAATTGGGAAAATCCGTCGGAATGCACAATGGACATGAATTGATTCAGGTGATCAGACAGGATGCTTACGTACATGACACCTGTCAGAGTCGTATCTAGACGTATCAGGAGTCCCATATCACTCCAATTGCACACGCCCATCACCATTACAGAGCCTCCTCCAGCGTGAACAGTCCCCTGCTGACATGTAGGGTCCATGGATTCATGAGATTGTCTCCACACCCGTACACGTCCATCCGCTCGATGAAATTTGAAATGAGACTCGTCCGACCCGGTAACATGTTTCCAGTCATCAACAGTCCAATGTCGGTGTTGACGGACTCAGATGAGGCGTAAAGCATTGTGTCGTGCAGTCATCAAGGATACACGAGTGGGGCTTCGGCTCCGAAGGCCCATATAGATAATGTTTCGTGCAATGGGTCGCACGCTGACACTTGTTGATGACCCAACAATGAAATCTACAGCAATTTGCGGAAGGGTTGTACTTCTGTCACGTTGAAAGATTCTCGTCATTCGCGAAATGGTCATACGGGAAAATCCCCACTTTATCGCTATCTCGGCCGGCCGGTGTGGCCGTGCGGTTGTAAGCGCGTCAGTTTGGAACCGCGTGACCGCTACGGTCGCAGGTTCGAATCCTGCCTCGGGCATGGATGTGTGCGATGTCCTTAGGTTAGTTAGGTTTAAGTAGTTCTAAGTTCTAGGGGACTGATGACCTCAGTAGTTAAGTCCCATAGTGCTCAGAGCCATTTGAACCATTTGAACCATCGCTATCTCGGAGGTGCTGTGTCCCATCGCTCGTGCGCCGTCTATAACTCCACGATGAAACTCACTCAAATCGTGATATCCTGCCACTGTAGCATCAGGAACCGATCTAACAACTACGCCAGACACTTGTCTTATTAAGGCGTTGCCGACCGCAGTGCCGTATTGTCTGTTTCCATATCTCAGTATTTGAATACACGTACCTATTCCAGTTTTTTTGGCGTTTAATTGTAATAAGTCTGTACCGTTTTCTTTATTTTCATCAACAAATTTCGAATAAAATCTGAATTAAACACAGACAGTTTCAATTTTGCTATAAATACTGTTGACTTTTACCGTAAGTAACAAACAGGAGGATAACTATGTAGAACACAAATGTTCCGTAGCTTATCAGGCCGTTTATAGACATTAATCGCATACGCAAAGAAAGCGATCGTTGCGAGGTAACGTCCAATACGTACGCAACACACCTGATGTGCAGGTAACGCGAGTACTACCTTAACTGACCAAAGTGACTAGGAAAACTACCGTAGTCTACGCTTCCTTACGATAGTCTACGGTAGCCTACCGAAGTCTTACAACTCTAGATACGATATCAGAGCACCCAGTTACGGACAGATGTTGTGTGAACACGGAAGAACGTTGCGAGTTAACCGACGTTGAGGGTGGGATGATAATCGGTGCAAGAAGCGTGGACTATATCATATCGAGGATTACACAATAATTCAATTTCCGGGGCCAGTAGTATCTCGGGTGGGCTTCAATATCGGAGAAACAATATTTCCACAGGAGTAACCAACGCACACGGTGACCACCTGTGTATCACGAACTGGTGTCACGTTGCCTCCGCCTAGCCATACGGGGTTATCGCTGGTCTACTGTGAATAATACCGCAGCCGATCTGGATAAGCGATGGCATGAATCCATTTCTTCTTGAACTGTAAAGAGAAAAATCACCTCATAGGCTTGAGCAGCCCACGACCGATATCACAACCACTATCTTCCTATACTTTTCACCACTCTCTAACTGACCAACACAGTTCGTCTTAACGTTGAGCTTACATCTGTGAATTACCCTATTTTAGAGTTTAAATACGATATTAATTGTAATCGACTTTGACATATCCATACCTTGTAGTATTCGAGTAGTGAAATCTTTTTGCTTGAATTGTTTTTCGAATAAATTAAATCGAGTCTACAGAGTGTTTGAAAGTGTTCAAAATGTAGAACGCCCACACTGAAAGAAAGAACGTGGTGGATGTGGTTCGTCATTAGCTTTCAACAAGCTATTTGGGTGATGTAACAGCGGGTATAACAGCGGGTATAACAAGTGATACAAAAGCATTATTACCCACAGTAAATTACAGTATCCTGAATGAATGGCCCGAATGAAGCCAAATTCAATGGGACCTGTAGGAAAGCCTACCAGCAATTAGTGATCCTGCTTAAAGGGAGACGATCCGCAAGTAGCCCTGATATATCTAGTCTTGTTGGAATGGGAACGCAACTACTTCTCTAATCACAGCTAGAGTTTAGCGGACGAATGAAATGATGACGCGACAAATTGTCAGTAACATCAGCTGGCAGGAGAGTTCAAACAGGACAGAATATCAGTGTCTGAATAATTTATTTTTCATGCCGTGGCGTTTTGGCTCCTACAGGGTTTGATCATACGATAGTGATGTAATTTGACAAAAGCTCTTTTGCTGGAGGTAGTGATGGCAGTAATGACATCGCCTTAAAAGAAGTTAGGAAAGTTAAAACTTCTACACGTAAGAAATCCAGAGCTGTTACTATGAAACTCGGGAAGTATGATGAACGTTAGGTACGTCTAGCACTCATGAACTGTAATTATAGCTTTCAGTGCTTTATATGCATCGAAGTTCTCTCAAATAAGTCTATGGCTTCAGCTAAAATGCATCGTCGTTTCAAATCAGCTCATGGTAAACTTCAAACAAAAAATGTTGACACCGAGCAGGGTGGCGAAATGGTTAGCACACTGGACTCGCAGTCGGGAGGACGACGGCTCAAACCCGTGTCCGGCCATCCTAATTTCGATTTTCCGTGATTTCGCTAAATCACTTCAGGCAAATTCCGGGATCGTTCCTTTGAAAGGGCACGGCCGATTTCCTTTTCCATCCTTCCCTAATCCGATGGGACCGACGAACTCACTGTTTGGTCTCCTCCCCCAAATCACCCAACCAACCAAAATGTTGTCTCCTTCACGCGGAAGTGCGACAACGTAACAATTAAATACGTTTATGGTTCGAACTACGAAAATGGTGAATTGAAAAGCTACTGAAGCTTCTTCTCGGCTATTAGATAGCTCAAAACGGGAAATTCTGGTCATTTCCGGAAAATCTTATTAAACCTTACCCTATGGAAGTGTTAAATATACAGGGTGAGTCACCTAATATTACCGCTGGATATATTTCGTAAACCACATCAAATACTGACGAACCGATTCCACAGACCGAACGTGAGGAGAGGGGCTAGTGTAATTGGTTAATACAAACCATAAAAAAATGCAAGGAATTATGTTTTTTAACACAAACCTTGGTTTTTTAAATGGAACCACGTTAGTTTTGTTAGCACATCTGAACATATAAACAAATACGTAATCAGTGCCGTTTGTTGCATTGTAAAATGTTAATTACATCCGGAGATATTGCAACCTAAAGTTGACGCTTGAAACCTCCGACGTTCAGTTGCGTGTTGTAACAAACACGGGCCACGGTCAGCGAGCAGCATCTGCAGGGACTTCTTTCTATGAGGTACGTTAAAGGAGAATGTGTACCGTGATGTGCCTACAACCCCAGAGGATATGAAACAACGTATTGTGGCAGCCTGCGGCGACATTACACCAGATGTACTGCGGCGTGTACGACATTCATTACGCCAGAGATTGCAATTGTGTGCAGCAAATGATGGCCACCACATTGAACATCTATTGGCCTGACATGTCGGGACACACTCCATTCCACTCCGTAATTGAAAACGGAAACCACGTGTGTACGTGTACCTCACCCCTCATGGTAATGTACATGTGCGTCAGTGAAAAAGACCAATAAAAAGGTGTTAGCATGTGGACGTAATGTGCTATTCCAGTCTCTTCTGTACCTAAGGTCCATCACTGTTCCCTTTGGATCCCTGCGTAATTCGGTGCCCTCCGATACACACGATTGAACAGCGGAGGAGTGGTACTCAAGCGTCAACTTTAGGTTACAATATCTCCGGATGTAATTAACATTTTACAATGCAACAAACGGCACTGATTACGTATTTGTTTATATGTTCAGATGTGCTAACAAAACTAATGTGGTTCCATTTAAAAAAAACGTAGGTTTGTGTTAAAAAACATACTTCCGTGCATTTTTGTATGGTTTGTATTAACCAATTACACTAGCCCCTCTCCTCACGTTCGGTCTGTGGAATCGATTCGTCAGTATTTGATGTGGTTTACGAAATATATCCAGCGGTGATGTTAGGTTACTCACCCTGTATATTAATTGAAAATACACTCCTGGAAATTGAAATAAGAACACCGTGAATTCATTGTCCCAGGAAGGGGAAACTTTATTGACACATTCCTGGGGTCAGATACATCACATGATCACACTGACAGAACCACAGGCACATAGACACAGGCAACAGAGCATGCACAATGTCGGCACTAGTACAGTGTATATCCACCTTTCGCAGCAATGCAGGCTGCTATTCTCCCATGGAGACGATCGTAGAGATGCTGGATGTAGTCCTGTGGAACGGCTTGCCATGTCATTTCCACCTGGCGCCTCAGTTGGACCAGCGTTCGTGCTGGACGTGCAGACCGCGTGAGACGACGCTTCATCCAGTCCCAAACATGCTCAATGGGGGACAGATCCGGAGATCTTGCTGGCCAGGGTAGTTGACTTACACCTTCTAGAGCACGTTGGGTGGCACGGGATACATGCGGACGTGCATTGTCCTGTTGGAACAGCAAGTTCCCTTGCCGGTCTAGGAATGGTAGAACGATGGGTTCGATGACGGTTTGGATGTACCGTGCACTATTCAGTGTCCCCTCGACGATCACCAGTGGTGTACGGCCAGTGTAGGAGATCGCTCCCCACACCATGATGCCGGGTGTTGGCCCTGTGTGCCTCGGTCGTATGCAATCCTGATTGTGGCGCTCACCTGCACGGCGCCAAACACGCATGCGACCATCATTGGCACCAAGGCAGAAGCGACTCTCATCGCTGAAGACGACACGTCTCCATTCGTCCCTCCATTCACGCCTGTCGCGACACCACTGGAGGCGGGTTGCACGATGTTGGGGCGTGAGCGGAAGACGGCCTAACGGCGTGCGCGACCGTAGCCCAGCTTCATGGAGACGGTTGCGAATGGTCCTCGCCGATACCCCAGGAGCAACAGTGTCCCTAATTTGCTGGGAAGTGGCGGTGCGGTCCCCTACGGCACTGCGTAGGATCCTACGGTCTTGGCGTGCATCCGTGCGTCGCTGCGGTCCGGTCCCAGGTCGACGGGCACGTGCACCTTCCGCCGACCACTGGCGACAACATCGATGTACTGTGGAGACCTCACGCCCCACGTGTTGAGCAATTCGGCGGTACGTCCACCCGGCCTCCCGCATGCCCACTATACGCCCTCGCTCAAAGTCCGTCAGCTGCACATACGGTTCACGTCCACGCTGTCGCGGCATGCTACCAGTGTTAAAGACTGCGATGGAGCTCCGTATGCCACGGCAAACTGGCTGACACTGACGGCGGCGGTGCACAAATGCTGCGCAGCTAGCGCCATTCGACGGCCAACACCGCGGTTCCTGGTGTGTCCGCTGTGCCGTGCGTGTGATCATTGCTTGTACAGCCCTCTCGCAGTGTCCGGAGCAAGTATGGTGGGTCTGACACACCGGTGTCAATGTGTTCTTTTTTCCATTTCCAGGAGTGTATATAACTAAGCTCCCACTTTCGTGTGACACGGAAGATCAGCACAGAAGGTATACCTTTTCGCAACTACATTGACTGATTCTTTGAAATATGCATCTAATGCAGACAAAATTTCTTCGTAGGACAGAGTTGCTACGTTGCGTCGGGGAAGTAATTTGACTATCACACGGTACGTGTGCACCCCTACGGAGGACAACAAAAAAGGCTGCCGCTCGTTACCTTGAATTCTGTAGGCGGCGAGATAGAATCCAAATTGTCGTGACCATTCCGTCCAGCTTTCCAATGCAGCATCAAAAGGACGAAAAGGTGGTGCAACTGCGTGTTGTGGCTGCGTTAGCGGTGGAGCGGCGGCTGCCGCATCGTTTTGCAGCGCACGTTGACCCTGGACGAGCTGTCCAAGGGCATCCGGTAATGCCTGCGTCTGCTGATTCTGTAAGTGATAAAATTCGGACAGTACGTCTGGAGATGGTGGCGAAGCCTTTACACAAGTAAATCAGGGCAGTATAGTTAAGAACGCGGTATTGCCTCGTCGCCAATGTTGTGGTTGGCAGGAGAGCCAACACCGTGTTACTAGAGGAAGCCGAAAGGCACGCGTTTTAGCTCACGCAGGCTGGCGTGAGGTCTGGAACAGGACAAGGAAATTAGAATTTAGAAAAAACGGACGTAGCTGGTGGAATACTTAACTTTAATCCATTAATGGTGAACGTCGCTCTTGACGGTACATGATTCAGTATCAATAGTAACTGGTAATGGCGCCTTGCTAGGTCGTAGCAAATGACGTAGCTGAAAGCTATGCTAACTATCGTCTCGGCAAATGAGAGCGTATTTTGTCAGTGAACCATCCCTAGCAAAGTCGGTTGTACAACTGAAGCGAGTGCTAGGAAGTGCCGGCCGGAGTGGCCGTGCGGTTCTAGGCGCTACAGTCTGGAGCCAGGCGACCACTACGGTCGCAGGTTCGAATCCTGCCTCGGGCATGGATGTGTGTTATGTCCTTAGGTTAGTTAGGTTTAATTAGTTCTAAGTTCTAGGTGACATACGACCTCAGAAGTTAAGTCGCATAGTGCTCAGAGCCATTTGAACCATTTTGCTATGAAGTCTCTCTAGACCTGCCGTGTGGCGGCGCTCGGTCTGCAATCACTGATAGTTGCGACACGCGTGTCCGACATATACTAACAGACCGCGGCCGATTTAAAGGCTACCACCTAGCAAGTGTAGTGTCTGGCGGTGACACCACAATCCGTAACTATATATATATATATATATATATATATATATATATATATATATATATATATATATATATATATATATATACAGGGTGTTTCAAAAATGACCGGTATATTTGAAACGGCAATAAAAACTAAACGAGCAGCGATAGAAATACACCGTTTGTTGCAATATGCTTGGGACAACAGTACATTTTCAGGGGGACAAACTTTCGAAATTACAGTAGTTACAATTTTCAACAACAGATGGCGCTGCAAGTGATGTGAAAGATATAGAAGACAACGCAGTCTGTGGGTGCGCCATTCTGTACGTCGTCTTTCTGCTGTAAGCGTGTGCTGTTCACAACATGCAAGTGTGCTGTAGACAACATGGTTTATTCCTTAGAACAGAGGATTTTTCTGGTGTTGGAATTCCACCGCCTAGAACACAGTGCTGTTGCAACAAGACGAAGTTTTCAACGGAGGTTTAATGTAACCAAAGGACCGAAAAGCGATACAATAAAGGATCTGTTTGAAAAATTTCAACGGACTGGGAACGTGACGGATGAACGTGCTGGAAAGGTAGGGCGACCGCGTACGGCAACCACAGAGGGCAACGCGCAGCTAGTGCAGCAGGTGATCCAACAGCGGCCTCGGGTTTCCGTTCGCCGTGTTGCAGCTGCGGTCCAAATGACGCCAACGTCCACGTATCGTCTCATGCGCCAGAGTTTACACCTCTATCCATACAAAATTCAAATGCGGCAACCCCTCAGCGCCGCTACCATTGCTGCACGAGAGACATTCGCTAACGATATAGTGCACAGGATTGATGACGGCGATATGCATGTGGGCAGCATTTGGTTTACTGACGAAGCTTATTTTTACCTGGACGGCTTCGTCAATAAACAGAACTGACGCATATGGGGAACTGAAAAGCCCCATGTTGCAGTCCCATCGTCCCTGCATCCTCAAAAAGTACTGGTCTGGGCCGCCATTTCTTCCAAAGGAATCATTGGCCCATTTTTCAGATCCGAAACGATTACTGCATCACGCTATCTGGGCATTCTTCGTGAATTTGTGGCGGTACAAACTGCCTTAGACGACACTGCGAACACCTCGTGGTTTATGCAAGATGGTGCCCGGCCACATCGCACGGCCGACGTCTTTAATTTCCTGAATGAATATTTCGATGATCGTGTGATTGCTTTGGGCTATCCGAAACATACAGGAGGCGGCGTGGATTGGCCTCCCTATTCGCCAGACATGAACCCCTGTGACTTCTTTCTGTGGGGACACTTGAAAGACCAGGTGTACCGCCAGAATCCAGAAACAATTGAACAGCTGAAGCAGTACATCTCATCTGCATGTGAAGCCATTCCGCCAGACACGTTGGCAAAGGTTTCGGGTAATTTCATTCAGAGACTACGCCATATTATTGCTACGCATGGTGGATATGTGGAAAATATCGTACTATAGAGTTTCTCAGACCGCAGCGCCATCTGTTGTTGAAAATTGTAACTACTGTAATTTCGAAAGTTTGTCTGCCTGAAAATGTACTGTTGTCCCAAGCATATTGCAACAAACGGTGTATTTCTATCGCTGCTCGTTTAGTTTTTATTTCCGTTTCAAATATACCGGTCATTTTTGAAACACCCTGTATATAGTTGTGTGAGAGACATAAAATGATGTATGTGAAGCCCTGTAGTGGCTAAGTTCTTACGATCGGTGCGCGCCTACATAACATCCTGGCAGCCGACCCAACAGAGGGCGCTGATCATTGGTCTGCCTTTTTTTCAGCTGTCGTATTGACATTTATCTTTCATAGGTAATTTATAGGCTGCTACAGGCAATGTATTACGTATATTAGTTTTTGACCGTAAATTCACCATAAAGTGGTCGGACCTATTATCTTCATATATTTCCTTTTAGTAATTGTATATGGGTAACTGTACTAGTCTTTTACTGTATCACAATTGGTTTCCTGATAGTTATCAATATTTAAAAGTCTGCTACATGTATTTTACTTAATATGATTTTACCAGATTATGTTTTTTGTGCAAATGATGACTACATCTAAGCCCACAATAGCGACATCTAGGTAGGATGTAGGCAAACAGATTTCTGGTAGCTAATGTACTTCAGTAGCCAGCAGCAATAATGACTGTGTGTGACTGTGTGGACGATGTGGCCTACTCTACACCTTATTTTAGATCTATGTGACGATGCCGTGCTATATTTATGTGTTTTGACGATGCCATTATGACCTTAACATTTTAGGACATGGTGTAGAAAAGGTACGTTTTACTGTATTTTATCTGTACATTTCCCTGGTTGTATGATAGTATATTGTGATACGCGTTGCTGCATTGTGTTGAAAGACACATTGCTCACTGGGTGTATTTGTATATTGTAGATCTGAGGATGGTCATCACGGGCTGAAACCGGTCTTCGTCGAAAAGATTGGTATTGTGATCAAAGACTAGAGTAAGAAACATATTACATAGTCTATAATTGAAATGTGTATAGTTTTATAATCATCACAAATCAGTATTAAATGCCTGGCTGTAAAGCTTTTTGTATTTCTGCTCACTGTATTAGCACTGTGTGGTGTACTTATTGACGTATTAGTAAGGTATTGCTTTAGTAGAAAAATAAAAAGTTGAAGACGAACACCAGTGATGTAAACCTGCTGATAAATGTAAGCTGTGGTATTATTCGCCTCTTGGAAGAAGCCGCACTGTGTCGGCAACACTTCTCCCTAAGTTTTCTGTGTGTGCAGCCTTCCGTCTATAGTGGTCTCATTCACACACCTTCTCGGAATAGCGCAGTGGTGGTGGAAGCTAGGGCGCTGAACCAGCAGCACCTGTATCTAGAAGGCGTTGGCTTAGCAGACTGAGCTGCGATCGCGGAGCGTTGGCGCACACCGAGATACCAAATGCTGGACAGGCCTGGCATAGCGCAGACACTGGCAGCTATTAATGCAGAGAAATTCAAAGTTGTGCACTTCATAGAACCTCAAAGCATGGTAACCTTTTACTAAAGGATTAACGATTCAAACTAAAGTTAACACATCGTACATGGATCATCTGTAGAGGTAGGAAGTAGAATAAAGATGTCTGCCCTCCTGTAGATAAAGAAAATACAGAGTATGATTCATTCGCAGGATACTGTGAAACTGCAGTTTTTCCACGAAACATACTGCGTTCAAACACCTGTACAACTTGTATTTTAATATTGCTCAAGTGGGTGAGAACCATGCCATATCGAGCTAACATGTGATATTGAGTGTACACAGAGGCCAATGAGAATGCTACCCGTTTGACTGGCGACAGTTATAGTATGAAATTTGAAAAATCTTTTGTAGATAAATATAGGCATATAAAAACTTGCAAAGCGACGTACAAGCAGTCATTCTTGCTCTCTTCTGCCCTACTCTTAGGCATTTTCCGTCAGTCTAAAATCCTTGTCAAGTTTTATTACCTGAAAAGATAGATAATATTCCAGGAAATGCTAAAGAGCAGAGCTTCTGTTAGCATTACAGAAACACCCAATAATCTGCTACAAGATATAGATAGTGCAACACAGAAAGGCATTCCCATGCATTTCTGAGAGCGCAGATTTCTGGACGAATAAATAAAAACGATATTTTTTTCTGCGTACGTCTCAAAGTAACTATCGTAACCTAAGTCCCTAATGGAGTTAGCATAGTGACGTATTCTCTAGTGATAGCTGGTTCGATTCTAAGAGGCATTTTCATTACCTGTATTAACACGACAAGAGTGAAGAAGTGGCGGTGTAAAGTTCCTGTTCACAACACTTAGTTCTAGTGTCCTTGATTAAAACTCAAACCAAATAGCAGGAGAGAACAAATGCCAAGCAGTTGAATGAAGTGCTATTGTGGGCAAATGTACATCAGCATATGGCTAGTTACACTAAAAGGAAATGTGCCTGCTTGGTAAAATATTTCTGTCCATGTAGGAATGCTTTAACCAATTTCGTATGTCCATTCATTAAATATTTTGAGCTAAAAAAATATGTATCCTACTTCACAGTAAATTTATCACAGTTTGTTACAAGGGATCTGCGCTGTTGAGTGCTTCTGTAAATTGTGACTCAATTTAGCCCTGGATGATGGAAGACAGTAAGTTTCCATGCTGGAGTATCTTTCTTCTTCTAATTCTACTTTTAATTCATTTGTTCCTCTCCTTCATAGCATTGTTCTAGTTATCGTTCTCATCACATTCTCCTTCATGTCATCTTTTCTTTTCGTCTTATTTTACGTGACTTGACGAAGACGTATGCTGTCTGATCAGTCTAACAGGCTGCGTGAGTAAACTTTGTCACTGATTCTATACTTCGAAGTTATGCCGGTACTGAGATCTCTGCTGAAAATGTTACACACCATTTGTCGAAAATGTGTCATATATTTACCACAACATGTTTCGGGACTACATTATGCCACTATCTAATGTTGTAATAAAAGGAAAGACAAATCATTAAAACTCAGTACTACTCATACTGACAACCATGTAAATCTATTTTGCCGTATAGTATTACATGGCTTAAAGTTAATGTGACATTAGTCCCAGTAGCAAACACACATTGTCCAACTTTTAAAACACTACATTGAACATCTCATGTTGGTGAATACCACCCAGTTATGCCGCACTTGTGATTTCATAAACAAAACAGCAAAAATGAATAGCCACATCAAAGCACACGCCATATGCAGGGTTTTCATTATAAATATTAAAGTACATTGTGATGACCTTTCTGACAGGTTAAATTGTGAACCCGGGCTTGCGAATCGTAAACAATGTTCTCACTGGTATAGCAATCCAGAAACGTCTCACAGTCCGCCTCACAACTACACTTTGCCACAGTAATTTTCCTACCTCCCAATCCCCACAGAATCTCTCTTGAACGTCTGGAAGAAAGGACGTTGTTACGAGCGACAATCCAAGAGCTTAGGGTTTTTTGCCCAGAAACATTACTTTATGCTCTTGTAACGTGTATATTGTAATGAAACTTCATTTCAGATTAGAGCTGTGAGCTGGAAACCTAGCCATTAGCATTCAGTAATGTCAGCAGGAGAACCTCTGTGTAATTTGGAGGCTAGGCGACACTTACTGGCACTATGTAGTTGTGAGACTAACGGTGAGTTGCGGTTGGGTAGTTCAGGAAGGAGGGCCATTCCCCAATCCTGATTCAGTCTGTCAGGACGTTTCAATAAACGTAGTTTTTACCCATAACCGCTATGAGAAATAAACACACTTGTACATAAAATTAAGACATCGATATTGGCTTTGACATTACCATTGTGACGAATTTTCTTTCAGCCGGCGTAGAGGTCCTTCGATATGAATCATAAGTTCTAATTGCTCACGGATGGAGAACGAAATCTGCCGTGTCATTTATTTAAGGAACTTTCCTAGGCTTATCTTCAAGTGCTTTACCGAACTCATGCTAAGCGTAAATCGTAATGAATGAATGTGATACATGTCCGATTTCAACACAGTCCTGTGTCTTGAATAAAATGCCATTCCTTTCGCTTTAGCACAATCGTGAAAAAACCCTGCCAAAAGGGGAGTAATCCGACAAAATTGAACAATTCAACCAGAAGTTCGTGCGTAGTAGCTTTATGTACACATATGAGACCTGAATCAAACTGGACAAATTATTTATGTATTTCAAAATGTTTTTGGAGCCAATTAACGTAGGAATACAATATATCTGAAGTTCATTTAATAGTACTAATAAAAATTATTACATGTCACGTTTACACAACTCCACCAGTATTGCTAATACCGTCTTATGGTGCTTTTACTCGTTTACTTTACTGTGCTCCTCATATATTGCCCTACCGATCTAATGATTTTTAGTGAAAACCTCAGTTAATCCTCACTAATATTGGATATTACCATTTTTTGTTTTTGCAGTACGGTCTTTGTACTTTGATAACTTAATTCATCAGTCTTCGAACGTTTTTAATTACTAGCCCTAGTATGACTTCCGTTTTCCGTTTCATGACAAAAGTTGTAGCGAGCGAAGCTCATAAAAAATGTATTTTCTGATTCAAATTCTGTGTCCATTTTCCGCTGTTAGTTTCAGTATCGTTAACATATTTAATGATAGTGCTTTCATTCTCTTACATAATCTTACTAAAGGTTATTTCCTTGCATTATCGTAATGAATTTTGTAGATTTTCAGTTGATAGAACGGTGAAAGGAGAATATCGTAAATCTATTTTAAGATCTTGTCGATATCGAGAACGTTTGTGACAGAATAGAAGTTCAAATTTGAGAATTCTCGAGAAGAAAATTAGCTGTGGACTTGATGATCCTACCATCCGCATGTTGATATGAATATTATTGCATAAACCACGGAAAACTTAAGGATTGCTGGATGGTGATTTCAACTGCGTACTTCCGATTAGTCACTATATTCTCTCCATATAATTCAACTATCCCCCTTCCTGTGTTATCGTGAACCAGTATTCTGTTTCCGGTTATCAAATCCCTATCCATTCCTCCTTCGGTGGTCGCTTCTTACTGTCTCTTTGGCTTTCCAGTATTCTTTTTCGATTTTTCCTAGACCCATCATCTCCTGTTTTTATACTGCTTCTGTGTTGCTGGCACCCATTACTTTATACGTTATATTATGAGATTTCTATTAACAAAAATGCTAGGACTGATCTTACTGTAATAATTAGGCCTGTTATTGTATGCATTTCTGTTATTATTGGTTTCTGTACCTAGAATTTACGTAAGCATTATTTAATATACTGTGTATAACAACAAACGTTTACAACGTACCACAGTAATGTAGGCTAATTCGAGAAGAACAATTTGATATCAGACACTTGTGGTCTGCCCAGACGGGAAACAAACTCAAATTGGCCTACAAAAGCCGTATGAGCTAAAGCACATGCTCGCCCCACGAAATTTGGCTAAAATCATCTTGAATATTAAGAAAACTCTTGCCCTTGCACCTACAAAATGAAAATTTGACCTGTGTATTTTACCTCATATTTTTGTTAATTTTAACAATTAAATCATATTCTTTCTCTGGCCTTTTTACTACGAGACAACTGTGGCTTACAAGGGCTTCGTTCGTATCGTATTGGAAACGTAGTTTGTTTTTACATAGCTCGTTCAAAAATCTTTTCCTTTCATCATCCTCACATGAAATGTTAGCTTACTAATGTTAACGAAAGCCAGTGGCTTAAAAGTGCGAGAGGATATTAAAAATCTCGCGAATCAATTTCTCTTTCTTAAATGCGAGGGCCCCTGTTTTATTATTCGGATTCTACACCAAAGATTATGTAGGATTTAACAAGAACATTTTTTTTCAGTTCGTGGTAGATGGCGCTGTAATCCAAATAATTCAATTTTTCCAGTTTTTGCAATTAAGAACTGGCTTATTTGAATCCACTTTACATTTTCGATAAATGTGAGTTGATACTATTGTTAAATATATATAATACATTTAAATACGAGTTGATACTATTGTTAAAATTTAATTTATTATTATTAAGATTTAATTTACTTTTGCAAATTTGATTGTACAGTAAATCTTTTATCTTTATCATTTAAAAGTCTTCCAAATAACCTATTCACTTCGGGATTGATTTCGGTGAGTCCCCACACCATCAAGATGCTTGATATAGGTGACTGCCTTCGAATCTCACCATAAGGGTGACTGATATCGATGTGTTCTTCCGTCCAAATGCCGTAATTTTCGCGCCGATTACAGCGCCATCTACAATTGATGAAAAAAATTGTATTTCAGATAACCCTAGGTACTTTTGGCTTGGAACTCTAATCTGTAACAAAATTAAAACAAAAGTTGACCCCGTATGGGAGATTTTTCATTTTTCTTTTGGGGCAGAGGGGGGAGGGGGGGGGAGGGAAGGGGGTGGCGAGCTTCAGCACAGAGGCATACAGATACCCCGTTTGGAAATAGTAACGTCCCATCTGGAACATAGCCAGGCAGTGAGGGCCCAAAGTATGTCTACTGGCCACCGTGTCAACCTGTCAGCACACTGCTCTTCCGGCCGTTTTCCAGACTTTCCCAAATGCGGAGCCGCTACTACTCGGTCGAAGAGCTCCTCGATTAGCATCGTCAAGTTTAGTGCACCCCGTACTAGTCGTCCACAAACGAATAATCCCTGACTTATCGGGAATCAAACCAGCGGCCTCCGTATGTCAGGCATCTACGCTGACCGCTCGGCTACGGAGGTGGAGCAATTATATGTAAGAGATGGCCTTAACCACAATAAATGCATAAACAAATATTCATCTTGCTAGATGATGTAATAAAACTGTTCTATTTTTATTGTTCTCTATTTTGGTTGTGAAAAAACATTGCTTCCTAATAATTAAGTACCTCATATATGCTCTACCTCCTTTATTGCTGCTTTATTTCGATTTTACTCGGAATCAGGTCATATGTGTTGAACTCCCTGATGTGCTTTCCGCTTCACTGTTGAAGCCCCAGTTTACCTTCTCCAACTGCGTACAAAACCTCCCAACAAATAATATTTGCAGCTTACATGCAGCTATAATAATCATGTAACGTTAATTCCACTCGTGTTAATTCCGTGTCGCTCTATCGCACATAACGTGCATTTTGTTTCTGAGCCTTAGCTGCATTCCCCAAATTACTTCTGCTTGCCGTTACGTCAGAGCCGGCGCCAGCCGAGAGGATTCACTGAGCTAATAGTAGCAGAGTAGCGGTGCCACTCTGCAGCGGAGTGCACACTGAAATGATAATTCCTGACAATAAAGCAGTCTGCTGGTCCGGACTCGAATCATGCATGCTCCTCGACTCTGACGGACAACGCTCTAGCCCTTAAACATTCCGAGCATGCCACACGGATTCTAATTCGAGCACTGTTTTGGAACGCGGTTTTAACTCGAGAGGAAACATCAGAAAAGCAAAAATTACAGATGAACTGAAACATTCAGTCTATAGTAGTGGTAAGCGTAAGGCCTGCCTCTTATGCGCGACGTGCGTGGGAACTTCCATTTGCTCTGATCAATTTTTCAGTAGTTTTATCATATTCATTTAAATTTTTCCTGTGTAAGGTTCCCAGTTTCACCTCGCCCAAAATATATGATTCACATATTCGATGACGATCATTTTCGATGACATAAACCCTAAAAGTAGTATTATGGAAAGTGAAACTACTAATTTCGGCTCGTTCCTTTATCATGTCTTCTTTAGAATAATTGTTTCATCCTGAATTCGCTATATATGAAACTATTTATAAAAAGCACTCCGCCTTCAGGCCACGAGTGGCCTACCGGGACCATCCGACCGCCGTGTCATCCTCAAAGGAGGATGCAGATAGGAGGGGCATGGGGTCAGCACACCGCTCTCCTGGTCGTTGTGATGGTATTCTTGACCGGAGCCACTACTCTTCGGTCGAGTAGCTCCTCAATTGGCATCACGAGGCTAAGTGCACCCCGAAAAATGGCAACAGCGCATGGCAGCTGGATGGTCGCCCATCCAAGTGCCGGACACGCCCAACAGCGCTTAACTTCGGTGATCTCACGGGAACCGGTGTACCCACTGCGGCTAGGTCGTTGCCCGAAACTATTTATAATACTAAGTAAATTAAGATACTCAGAATAACATAAGTGATTTTTTGCTGATGAAAAAAAATGTGGAAACACCAAAAATGTGGAAACACCAAACCACTACACTTTACCATCCCTAATACGATGTAGAAAACGCGTTAGCATTCTAAACAGCTTTCAGTCGTTTCGGAATGGATAAATAAAGATGCTGTAGGTTTTTAAGGAAATAACGAAACAGCTGCAAGTTCAGTAACGACGGTAGAGGTGGACAGCAATCACGCTCCTTCTCTGCAAAGTAGACCACAAAGGCCTAATAACATTGAGATTTTGTGACTGTGGTGTCCAGGGGAGATGCGAAAGTTCATCCGCATGCTACAATAGCCAGCCCTGGAACAAGCGAGCTGTTGGAACACGGGCCTTTTCGTATTGGAACACAGCATCACCATGGGATGGACCTAAACCCCAGCCATGTTTCATTCTTTGGATGTAAACTCGTACAGATGCTGGAAACAGTGTGCAATGAGACACATCCGACCAAATGAATTTCATCCAGCCGGCCGAAGTGGCCGTGCGGTTAAAGGCGCTGCAGTCTGAAACCGCAAGACCGCTGCGGTCGCAGGTTCGAATCCTGCCTCGGGCATGGATGTTTGTGATGTCCTTAGGTTAGTTAGGTTTAACTAGTTCTAAGTTCTAGGGGACTAATGACCTCAGAAGTTGAGTCCCATAGTGCTCAGAGCCATTTTTTTTGAATTTCATCCATTGTTTGGTGGTCCAGGTGTTACGCCTTCGCACCGCGTATTTTACTACGGGCATTTGCACCACTGATGAGTGGTTTTGGAATTCCAGCTTGCCCTGTAATTCCCTGCTTCTGGAGCTCCCTTCGTGCTGTTTTGGTGCTAACAGGACTCACGAATGCGACATTCATTTCTGCAGTGACGTTAGTAGCTGTCGTCCACCCACACTCTTAAGTCAAAACATTATGATCACTGCCCACCGCAGCGTTGGCTGCCGCCTGGTGGCGTTGTGGACACGTGACGCGGTAACAAAAGTATGTAAGCTGAGCAGACACGGACGGGGAATCACCTTAGTGAAGAAATCGGCTGCAGTAGTAGAAATCCATTCGGACAAGCGACTTTGACAAAGGACAGATTACTATTAGGCAGAGCCCATGAATGAGCATCTCGAAAACGCCAAAAGACGTAGGACATTGAAACTACCACTAGGAGATACATGGTTGGACGTCCACGACTCTTCCCAGAACGAGCCGGCCATAGTGGCCAAGTGGTTCTAGGCGCTTCAGTCCGCAACCGGGCTGCTGCTACGGTCGCAGGTTCGAATCCTGCCTCGGGCATGGATGTGTGTGATGTCCTTAGGTTAGTTAGGTTTAAGTAGTTCTAAGTTCTAGGGGACTGATGACCCGATAAGTTAAGTCCCTTGGTGCTCAGAGCCATTTGAACCGTTTTCACAGAACGTGCGGTTCGGAAGCCCGTCTGCTCTGTAAAGTAGGGTCGATGGTGATCTATGGCCTCTCCACTGAAGGCACACACAAGTGTTTCGGAGAACACCGTTCATCGTACATTGTTGAACATGGAGCTCCGCAGCAGACCACACCCGCGTGTTGAAGTGTTGACTCAGCGACATCGTCAATTACCATTGCAGTGGGTACGGGACCATCGGAATTCTACCGTCAGTCAATGGAAACGTGTGGCTCTTTCGTGTGAATCCCATTTTTCTACATCTACATCTACATCCATACTCCGCAAGCCATTTGGGCTCTAATCTCTCTAATTTTATCCTCATGGTCTCGTCGCGAGATAAACGTAGGAGGGAGCAATATACTGTTTGACTCTTCGGTGAAGGTATGTTCTCGAAACTTCAAGAAAACCCGTACCGAGCTACTGAGTGTGTCTCCTGCAGAGTATTCCACTGGAGTTTATCTATCATCTCCGTAACGCTTTCGCGATTACTAAATGATCCTGTAACGAAGCGCGCAGCTCTCCGTTGGATCTTCTCTATCTCTTCTATCAACCCCATCTGGTACGGATCCCACACTGCTGAGCAGTATTCAAGCAGTGGGCGAACAAGCGTATTGTAACCTATTTTCTTTGTTTTCGGATTGCATTTCCTTAGAATTCTTCCAATGAATCTCAGTCTGGCATCTGCTTAGCGACGATCAACTTTATATGATCATTCCATTTTAAATCACTCCTAATGCGTACTCCCAGATAATTTATGGAATTAACTGCTTACAGTTGCTGACCTGCTATATTGTAGCTAAGTGATAAGGGATCTTTCTTTCTATGTATTCGCAGCACATTACACTTGTCTACATTGAGATTCAATTGCCATTCCCTGCACCATGCGTCAATTCGCTGCAGATCCTCCTGCAATTCAGTACAATTTTCCATTGTTACAACCTCTCGATATACCACAGCATCATCCGCAAAAAGCCTCAGTGAACTTCCGATGTCATCCACAACATCATTTATGTATATTGTGAATAGCAACGGTCTTACGACACTCCCCTGCGGCACACCTGAAATCACTCTTCCTTCGGAAGACTTTTCTCCGTTGAGAATGACATGCTACGTTCTGTTATCTAGGAACTCTTCAATCCAATCACACAATTGGTCTGATAGTCCATATGCTTTTACTTTGCTCATTAAACGACTGTAGGGAACTGTATCGAACGCCTTGCGAAAGTCAAGAAACACACTAGGTCGCTGGTCTTCTCCACAAACGCCGTCATCGAGGTGAGCGGCGGCTCGAAACGTGCAGCACGCCAGGGACACAGCCTGGTGGGAGCAGTATTATGCTATGGGAGACATTCTCCTGCACTTCCATGGGATCTGTGGTAGTAATCGAAGACACGCTGACAGCTGCGAATCACCTGCATCCCTTCATGCTTGATGTCTTCCCCGAAGGCCATGTCACCTTTCAGCATTATAATTGTCCGTGTCTCGGAGCCAGAACCGTACTTCATTGGTTTGAGGAACGTTACAGAGAACTTACGTTTATGTCTCGGCGACCAAATTCGCCTGACATAAATCCTATGGAACTCATCTGGGTCGCTATTGGGCGCCATCACCGCGTACGCAAATCAGGGGCCCGTTATTTACTCGAATTACATGACCAGTATGCAGACATCTGATGCCACATTCCTCCACAAACCTACCGACAAACTGTTAGATCTTTGACACGGAGAATCAGTGATGTAATTCGTTCCAGAGGCGGACAAATAAGCTATTGAGCAGGTAGTCATAATTGTTTGACTCATGGGTGTATTTTTCGTCACAGCACTCTTCAATGACCGTTCGTCACTATCACTCAACACACACTTTCGTCCGCATTAGGTTTTAGCGGATGGCAGCTCTCCGCCTTTCATGCATGCAGTATAAATGCTCAGTACGGTGCCTCTCGGAACAACAAATACTTCGATTACTTTGGTTACGGAATCACCTTTACGAGCATCAGCAATTTACCAACGTTCGAATTCACTTAGCTCGGAGATAAAGCATTCTCAAGCACAAGGACACCATTAGCATCACGACTGACATTTACATCGTATTGAGGACATTGCAAAAATGCCGTTCGTGGTCAAATACAACTGCGGAACCTGCCGGTTTGGCCAGAATCTGCATCTCTCTAGGTGCTTCCATATTTTTGTCCAGCCGCTTTAAACATTTAGGTTCTAATGCGTATTTTATTTAGACGAAGTATTTCTCAAGCAATTTTAATCTTCAGTTTTACACAGCCAGTAGTAACAAATAACGAAAGGGTAAAGGCAGTGAATAAATGTAGAGTTTGAAATCACAAAACATGGATTTAAACCCGTTTGGTTGAAGAAAGGCTGTACACACGGTATTCATTCTGTACCTAAACATTATTTCTGCTCAAGACCCCTCCAGCATATTCATAAATATTCGTGTATTGTGGTATGTATGATGTATATGGAATATATGATCATACATAGTGAAAGGTAATGGAAATTCCAACTGAAAAAGGGAAAAAGAAAGGTAATGTGCTAAAGTCATTAATTCCAATGCTGCCTACTCGTTGGAAACATGGCTTTTGCTTGTGCCAAAGATGAACTGCCGACAGTAGTAGCACAACCCCTCAAAATTGTAGTGGTAAGAGTTTCTCATTCCCATAGAACAGATATGAAGTTCATACGTAAAATGACAAGACGAGCACTCACACGTGGGTTCTGTCACCGTACTAGCACGCACAGCGTATTAAAGTGGGTTACCTTTAAATGAGGAATACTGAAAGACTGAACAGCATACAGAAGCGTGTTAGAGACACAGAGCGCTCTCCTAAACTGCACAAATAATGCAGGTTTACTTTTACCTCCCTCACAGGGATGGCTGTACATACTGATTTTCTGTGATCAAAAGAATGTTGACGAAGAGGTTTCCAATAAACAAAATAAAAAATAAAGTATGCGAGTTATGAAGGTGGTAAAAAATTTTCTTCACGAAGTTACGATGCTGTCTGATATTATATTAGCGCAACTATTAACAATAATATGTAGAAAATCGCTTCAGGGGAAAATTCTTCTAAAAACCGGATGAAGGGGAAAGTCATAGTCACGAGCAAGGTAATCATGATAACCAACAAGTGAAACTTCCGCCCTATGTCATTCATATCTATCAGATGCTATATGGTACAGCGCGCCCGATCAGACCTCGAAAGACCTAGCGGTACCGTCCTACCGCTGTGGTATCCTCAGCATTGGATGCGGATATCGAGAGGCTTGCGGTCATCGCACCGCCCTCGCGGCCGTTGTCAGTGTTCGTTAGCTGGAGCCGCTAATTCTTAATCAAGTAGCTCCTCAATTAGCCTCACAGGGGCTTAGTGCATCCCGCTTCCCAACAGTGGAGGAAGGCCCAAACGGTCACCCATCCAAGTCACCCCTGGTGATGCTTAATTTCGGTGATCTGACGGAAATCAGTGTACCCATAATGGCAAGGCATCTGACAGCAGAATGGTAGGAAACATTTTAATTCGAATACAGTCTTTCTTCTTCTTGATAATCAGCATGCATTTCAAAAGCATCCATGTGATACCCAGCAACACTCCACAGGCAAGATTTCCCAAATGTGTTCGTTCAATATTCCTTCACTTTAAAAATGTCATTTAACTCGATGCCGCATTTTTGTCTGTTTTAAAAAATATTGAGGCATGGAATATCTTGAAGCAGTTAGGATTGGAAGAAGAATGTACTTATTGAGATTCTACACAGTCAGCAGCCTGTTCTGGTGATACTGAACAGTTCTCTAAATGTCTGCGATAAGGTGTGTGGCGGAGGATACAGAACTTGCTAGTATCACTGTCCTTAGTTAATATTCGATTCACGAAAAGTGTATCAAGTAGAAAATGTTTGTGCATTCACCTCTGCACATAAATTCCAGAAATTTTGATACTGAGCATTTCTTTTAGCGTCTGCAATTTTTAAACAGTACCGCAATCCTTTCGCAGTAGCGAATATTGTGCGACGAATTGTCCAGAATCTACTCTGAATATTTTCTATCGTTCCGTTAATCAAACTTGATATACTGAACGAAGAAGTTTTTGAAGAATCTATTCATTTCATTTTCATTCCAAAAAAATTGTAGAAAATAGATTTTATACATTATCCTTCGCCATAAACTATATGGTGGCTTGTTGAATGTGCGTATACTGTATATAGATAAGGAATACTGCAACTGTAATGTCTATATTTTTTTTTAGAAATGACTGCTACCAGTCACCTTTTGTGTTGGATTTTTTTATTTTACTATAACTGGTTTCAAGTACAAAATGCGACTGGTTGCAGTCATTACAGAAAATCTATGTTCGCAGAAAAACATGAAAAGAAATTGAAGCACAGTCCTCTCGATGTCGAGAGCACGGAGCACTATTTCAGTTAGAGAATGATGAGGAAAGAAGACGTATTGGCTTTTGAAGCAGCCATCCAAATGTTCCAAGGGAGGTCACAGTCAACGCCCGGTGAGATGCGTAGTCAGAAGGGAGCACTTGTTCAGTTGGACAAGGATGCGGAATTACCTGCCATTGCTTATTCTCAACAATCGTCGTGGCATTTTATTCTATTTTTGTTTTATTTTACACCGGTTTCCGTGAGATCACCGACGTTAAGCGCTGTCGGGCGTGGTCGGCACTTGGATGGGTGGCCATCCAGGCCGCCATGAGCTGTTGCCATTTTTCGGGATGCACTCAGCCTCGTGATGCCAATTGAGGAGCTACTCGACCGAATAGTAGTGGCTTCGACCAAGAATACCATCATAACGACCAGGAGAGCGGTGTGCTGACCCCACGCCCATTCTATCCGCATCCTCCACTCAGGATGACACGGCGGTCGGATGGTCCCGGTAGGCCACTCGGAGTGCTTTTTTTATTTTATTTTACACGTCTAGTCCCGTAGGACCAAATTGAGAAGCATATCTCCAAGGTCATTGAACATGTCAGTACATGAAATTGCAACATCAAATTAATAACAGATAAAATAAAATGTTTATGAACCCAAAAAAGACAAGCCATAAGTTTATGTAAACGCAATCAACAATATAACACAGGAATCAGCTTAATTTTTCAAGGAACTACTCGAAAGAATAGAAGGCGCGGCCCATAAGAAACTCTTCAGTTTCGATTTGAAAGCGCGTGGATTGCTTCTGAGATCGTTGAATTCTTGTGGTAGCTTACTGAAAATGGATGCAGCATTGTACTACACCCCTTTCTGCACAATAGTCAAGGAAGTGTAATCCAGATGTAGATGATTTCTGCCTAGTATTAACTGAGTGAAAGTTGCTAATTCTTGGGAATAAGCTGATATTGCTAACAAGAAACGACAGTAAAAAATATATACATTGAGAGACCAACGTCAGAATACCCAGACTAATGTACAGGGGTCTACAAGAGGTTCGCGAACTTACATCACTTATTGTCCGAGCCGCCCGTTTCCGAGCCAAAAATATCCTTTGAGAATGGGAAGAGTTAACCCAAAATATAGTAGCATGCGTCATAAGCGAATGACAGAACTGGCACTTACTTCAGATACCGTTCGGACAGCAACAATTGGAGCATTTAGTCTTTGAAGAAGATCCTGAACATGGGCTTTCCACGACAGTTTACTATCTATCTGAACACTCAGAATTTGATCCGTTCAGTTTCACTAATCATATACCCATTCTGTGAAGTTCAAACGTCCGGTTTTGTTGAACTGTGTGTTGGAAATTGTAAAAACAGACTCTTACTATGATGTAGATTTAGTTTATTTTCTACAAGCCATGAACTTGTGCCATGAACTGCACTATTTGAAACAATACCATTGTTGCACACAACGTCATTTACTATCAAGCTAGTGTCATCGGCAAAAAGAAATATTTTAGAATCACCTGCAGAGGGCATATCATTTATACAAATAAGTAACAGGACTGGGCCCAGCATTGATCCCTGGGGCACCCCCTGTTTCACCATGCCCCACTCAGATCCCTCATCATAGTCATTCTCAGAACTGTAGATAATGATCTTTTGCTGTCTGTTGTTACAGTAAGAGGTAAACCAATTGTGAGCTACTTCCCTGTTCAGTAATGGTCCAACTATTGGAGTAATATTTTTTGATCAACACGATCAAACGCCTTAGTTAAATAAAAAAAGATGCCTAGCGTTCGAAACCTTTTGTTTAATTCATCCAGTACCTCGCAGATAAAAGAAAATATAGCATTTTCAGTTGTTCAACCACATATAAAACCGAACTGTACATTTGGTAGCAAATTATGTGAAATAAAATAACCAATTATCCTTACGTACACAGCCTTTTCCATAACTTTATCAACACTGATGGCATAGAAATAGCTGTAAAATTGTCTACATTATCCCTTTGTCCCTTTCTATAAAGCGGCTTTAGTACTGAGTACTTTAATCGTTCAGGAAACTGACAATTCCTTAAGGAAACATTACAAAAGCACAGGGCTAACATGTGCATTACAGTACTTTAATATTCTGCCAGAGACCACCTTAATATCCATGAGAGTCCTTACTCTTCAGTGATTTAATTATTTACTCATTCTCCCTCATGTCCATATCACAGAGGAGTATTTCAGATATTAATCTCAGAAAGGAATTTTCCAAGAGAGTTATATGATTCCCTGAAGAAGCTAAGTTTTTATTTAATTCACCAGCAATGCTCAGAAAGTGATTGTTAAATGCTCCACATATATCTGACTCATCAGTAACAGAACTGACTTGCCGGCCGCTGTGGCCGAGCGGTTCTAGGCGCTTCAGTCCGGAACCGCGGTGCTGCTACGGTCGCAGGTTCGAATCCTGCCTCGGGCATGGATATGTGTGGTGTCCTTAGGTTAGTTAGGTTTAAGTAGTTCTAAGTTCTAGGGGACTTATGACCTAAGATGTTGAGTCCCATAGTGCTCAGAGCCATTTGAACCGGCCGGAGTGGCCGTGCGGTTCTAGGCGCTACAGTCTGGAGCCAAGCGACCGCTCCGGTCGCAGGTTCGAATCCTGCTTCGGGTAAGGATGTGTGTGATGTCCTTAGGTTAGTTAGGTTTAATTAGTTCTAAGTTCTAGGCGACTGATGAGCTCATAAGTTAAGTCGCATAGTGCTCAGGGCCATTTGAACCATTTGAACCAATAGATGTGGACGAATGGTGGATAGCAGCAATGGACAGAATACAATAGAGGAGGAAACTTGTCGCAGCGTGCGGTCCACTGGGCCTGATCACATAGAAGAAGAAGAAGAAGAAGAAGGAGGAGGAGGAGGAGGCGGAGAAACCTAAATTTGAGTGCTAGCACTTGGATTCCAACCTCGCTCCCTCCAGTTGCGAGTGGAGTGTCCACCATTGCGCCTCCCTAGGTACAGCATTTTGGATTTTATCTAATTTTGAAAAACCAAGAAAAATATATGTTAGTGCGGTGGCGCATGTATTTTATCTTTTCTCCTTCTGTGTTCTTTAAACACTCGTGGAAAGTGAAGCAACA
This sequence comes from Schistocerca americana, assembly GCF_021461395.2. NCBI lineage: Eukaryota > Metazoa > Arthropoda > Insecta > Orthoptera > Acrididae > Schistocerca > Schistocerca americana. Next base: position 696,522,771 of record NC_060130.1, read on the forward strand.
ACCAAAAAAATGGAAGGAGTAAAAATAAAGTAACAACCATCAGATATCTTATTTAGTGGTAATACAATGCAATGTCGGTTCGAGGGTTACGAGTATGCATTAGGCTGTCTGAGATAGGCTGACGGATGACACTGAATATTCGAAGAGGATGACAGCATAAAATTCCCTCGATAGCCAGTAGTTTGGTTGAGTCAAGAGGAGAGCTGTAGAAATATTGGTCTCACTATAGTTCTAGAAGCCTCTACGAAAGCGCTAGTAATCTTCTATCTGCTAAAAAATTACACCATACCAGTGTTTCAAAATGACGCTAGGCATATGTTGGAGACGTCACCGAACACGAATAATTCCAAATGTGAAATTAAAAACTTGCAGCGTGTACGGGGGAACACAGTAGGCGAATTTTTTAGTGTTCCTTCTCGAATATAACGGCGAGAACAATGAATAAAGTAGTAAATGTAAAGCACTGTAAGCCATCAGCCTCACAGCCATCTACAGAATCTTACTGTGAATGAGCATGTAAATGGGTTAGTGTGTTTTAGGGGCATCAAAGGCGGAGCGTAATATTTTTGAAAGGAGCCTACAAATCTTTCAGACTGCAGATGAATTGCAGTTAGCTAATAATCTTTTTGTATACGAAAGCTGGGAGTTTGAAATACTTTACCAATCGACTTACGTTCTTTTATGTGGATGGTGCTAAGCTCTGGTTCCAGCTTTGCCCCGTACCTCATCTAATCAAAGCCAAGTTAATCGATACGGTTACTGAAAGAGACTATTATGTGCTTTTCTGAAGCTGTTGCTTTTCCCGTCCACGACCTGTCTTAACTGGAAACTCATTTTTACTTCAGGAATATTTAGGGACAATAAATATGGCACAGTCATATTGATAAGCTCAAGGGGAGAGAAAAAAAGCGATGTTTGTAGGAGACGAGAAATCGGGGCGAGGAAAGGCCGCGCGAAGGTGTTGAGGCCAGGTCTGCGGCCGGGTTTTGTGCTCCGCCGCCCTCGCACTGATTAACAAAAAACATTCGCTCACCTTTTGATAAATTGGACAGCGCGCTTTTAATCTGGAGGGCGCAAGATTCACCCCCGTCGCCACTCCCCCGTGCGCCCCGCTCTAAATGCGTTCAGGGCAGTGCCTCCCTCCCCATTCACGACGTACGTCCCTGTAGAACAGTGTTTTATGAATTTACAGTTGTCACAAAACCAATTTTGAAACAAAAACACTCTCAAAACCGTGCATTTCCAAATACTAAGACAGCTCAACTTACCTGTTCGGATTAGGTCACAATTCTCCGTCATTCTGTAGATAATATACCTTCGGTCAAGTGTTCAAGATATTGTCCACATACAACTCTGCATCTACAATCTGCGTTTGAGTGCAAAGCGCATAGCCCAGGGCGCTTATCATTGTCACTCTTTCAAACCCTTCACGTAGTATCGTATCTCCCATTTCATCTTCATCTACATCCTCTTCCATTTCCATAATATTGTCCTCAGGGACATCGTCCTTGTATAGACCCTCTATATACTCCTTCCACCTTTCTGCTTTCCCTTCTTTGCTTAGAATTGGGTTTCCATCTGAGCTCTTGATATTCATACAAGTCGCTCTCTTTTCTCTAAAGTTCTCTTTAATTTTCCTGTAGGCAGTATCTATCCTACCCCTAGTGAGATAAGCCTCTACATCCTTACATTTGTCCTCTAGCCATCCCTGCTTAGCCATTTTGAACTTCCTGTTGATCTCATTTTTGAGACGTTTGTATTCCTTTTTGCGTGCTTCATTTACTGCATTTTTATATTTTCTCCTTTCATCAATTAAATTCAATATTTCCTCTGTTACCCAAGGATTTCTACTAGCCCTCGTCTTTTTACCTACTTGATCCTCTGCTGTCTTCACTATTTCATCACTCAGAGCTACCCATTCTTCTTCTGCTGTACTTCTTTCCCCGATTCCTGTCAATTGTTCCCTTATGCTCTCCCTGAAACTCTGTACAACCTCTGGTTCTTTCAGTTTATCCAGGTCCCATTTCCTTAAATTCCCACCTTTTTGCAGTTTCTTCAGTTTTAATCTACACTTACATCATACTTTAATGATTTTTCGTGTCATATTGGATATAATTTTGGAACTTTTATTCCTGGTGAGGCAAAAATGTTCAGTTAGCCGATTAGATTTGGAAAATCGTTAGTATTTCATAAAAATAGAATAAAGAGCGTAGAAGAGTTCGACGTCTCACTATCATCTAAGTCAGCAAAGATTAATCAAGAGATCAGACGAATAAGGTCAAAATAAATCATTTGCAGGAACAAGGCCCCGGGAGTAGACAACATTCCATTAGAACTACTGACGGCCTTGGGAGAGCCAGTCCTGACAAAATTCTACCATCTGGTGAGCAAGATGTATGACACAGGCGAAATACCCTCAGACTTGAAGAAGAATATCATAATTCCAATCCCAAAGAAAGCAGGTGTCGACAGATGTGAAAACTACCGAACTATCAGTTTAATAAGTCACAGCTGCAGAATACTAACGCGAATTCTTTACAGACGAATGGAAAAACTAGTAGAAGCCGACCTCGGGGAAGATCAGTTTGGATTCCGCAGAAATGTTGGAACACGTGAGGCAATACTGACTCTAAGACTTATCTCAGAAAATAGATTAAGGAAAGGCAAACCTACATTTCTAGCATTTGTAGACTTAGAGAAAGCTTTTGACAATGTTGACTGTAATACTCTCTTTCAAATTCTAAAGGTGGCAAGGGTAAAATACAGGGAGCGAAAGGCTATTTAAAATTTGTACAGAAACCAGATGGCAGTTATAAGAGTCGAGAGGCATGAAAGGGAAGAAGCAGTTGGGAAGGGAGTGAGACAGGGCTGTAGCCTGTCCCCGATGTTATTCAATCTGTATATTGAGCAAGCAGTAAAGGAAACAAAAGAAAAATTCGGAGTAGGTATTAAAATCCATGGAGAAGAAATGAAAACTTTGAGGTTCGCCGATGACATTGTAATTCTGTCAGAGACAGCAAAGGACTTGGAAGAGCAGTTGAATGGAATGGACAGTGTCTTGAAAGGAGGATATAAGATGAACATCAACAAAAGCAAAACGAGAATAATGGAATGTAGTCGAATTAAGTCGAGTGATGCTGAGGGAATTAGATTAGGAAATGAGACACTTAAAGTAGTAAAGGAGGTTTGCTATTTGGGGAACAAAATAACTGATGATGGTCGTAGTAGAGAGGATATAAAATGTAGACTGGCAATGGCAAGGAAAGCGTTTCTGAAGAAGTGAAATTTGTTAACATCGAGTACTGATTTAAGTGTCAGGAAGTCGTTTCTGAAAGTATTTGTATGGAGTGTAGCCATGTATGGAAGTGGAACATGGACGATAAATAGTTTAGACAAGAAGAGAATAGAAGCTTTCGAAATGTGGTGCTACAGAAAATGCTGAAGATTACATGGGTAGATCACATCACTAATGAGAAGGTATTGAACAGAACTGGGGAGAAGAGGAGTTTGTGGCACAACTTGACTAGAAGAAGGGACCGATTGGTAGGACATGTTCTGAGGCATCAAGGGATCACCAGTTTAGTACTGGAGGGCAGCGTGGAGGGTAAAAATCGTAGAGGGAGACCAAGAGATGAATACACTAAGCAGATTCAGAAGGATGTAGGCTGCAGTAGGTACTGGGAGATGAAGAAGCTTGCGCAGGATAGAGTGGCATGGAGAGCCGCATCAAACCAGTATCGGGACTGAAGACAACAACAATAACATGATATAAGTAGCGGTGCTTGTGTAAAAGCTAAATTTAACGCATTGGAAACTGTGTTAATGTCTATGAATAATCTTCAGTTCAGAATAAAGTGCGCTTGTCCACTTACAAATCTGCTTTAATATCTCAAATGAACTTATTTTCTTTGCCAAATTTGAGAATTTTGCAAATTAAAAGATTCCTTACCTTACTCAATAAATATTGCAGCTACCTAGTTACACTAAGTGATCAAAAGTATCCGGACACACCCAAAAACATACGTTTTTCGTATTAGGTGCATTGTTCTGTCACCTAGTGCCAGGTACTCCGTATCAGCGACCTCAGTAGTTATTAGACATCGTGAGAGAGCAGAATGGCCGGCCGTTGTGGCCGAACGGTTCTAGGCGCTTCAGTCCGGAACCGCGCTGCTGCTGCCGTCGCAGGTTCGAATCCTGCCTCTGGCATGGATGTGTGTGATGTCCTTAGGTTAGTTAGGTTTAAGTCGTTCTAACAAGTCTAGGGAACTGATGACCTCGGATGCTAAGTCCCATAGTGCTTAGAGCCATTTGAACCACTTTTTAGAGCAGAATGGGGCGCTCCGCGGAACTCACGGGCTTGGAACGTTGTCAGGTGGTTGGCTGTCACTTGTGTCATACGTCCGTATGCGAGATTTCCACACATCTAAACATCCCTACGTCCACTATTTCCGATGTGATAGTCAAGTGGAAACGTGAAGAGACACGTACAGCACAAAAAAGTACAGGCCGACCTCGTCTGTGGACTAACAGGCAGACATTGATCCAGACCATCGTACAGGAATTCCAAACTGCATCAAGATCCACTGCAAGTAGTATGACACTTAGGTGGGAGATGAGAAAACATGGATTTCATGCTCGCAAGCCACGCATCACGCCGGTAAATGACAAACGACGCCTCGCTTGGTGTTAGGTGCGTGAACATTGGACGATTGAACTGTAGAAAAACGTTGTGCGGAGTCACGAATCATGGCACACAATGTGGCGATCCGATAGTAGGGTGTGGATACGGCGAATGCCCGGTGAACGTCATCTTCCAGCGTGTGTAGAGCCAACAGTAAAATTCGGAGGCAGTGGTGTTATGGTGTGGTCATGTTTTTCGTGGAGGGGGCTTGCACCCCTCGTTGTTTTGCGTGGCACTATCACAGCACAGGCCTACAATGATGTTTTAACCACCATTTTCCTTCCCACACTTAAAGAGCAATTCGGGGATGGCGATTGCATCTTTCAACACAATCGAGCACTTGTTCATAACGTACGGCTTGTGGCGGAACGGTTACAAGACAATAACATCCCTATAATGAACTGGCCTACACAGAGTCCTGACCTGAATACTATAGAACACCTTTGGGATGTTTTAGAACACCAACTTCGTGCGAGGCCGCACCAACCGACATCGATACCTCTCCTCAGCGCAGCACTCCGTGAAGAAAGGGCTGCCATTCCCCAAGAAACCTTCCAGCACCTACGAGAGTGGTTGCTGTCATCAAGGCTAAGGGTGGGCGAACACCGTATTGAATTCCAACATTACCGATGGAGAGCGCCGCCAACTTGTAAGTCATTTTCAGCTAGGTGTCCGGATACTTTTGATCACATAGTGTATATTTACCTATCATGGATTTCAATAGTAATGCAACTGTTATACCAGCACCAATTTTCATGTTTTCTGTTTTCTCCTCTCGCCATCAATTTTCAGGAGTGTATAAGTAAAAATTAAATTTAAATCACCTTCTTTCTGTAAACCTGTTATAAAAGAACTACCTACAGCTATTTTCAAGTATAAAATCGGAACTTAAAACTTCTGGGTACTAATGGGCTACAGCAGTGGTTCCCAACCCATGGGCCGCGGTCCACTTGAGGGTTGCGGGCAGCGTGGCACTGTGTCGTGAGCGCTGGTGGGAAGTCGGAGTCAAGATAAAAATTATCGGTACATTGACGGATTGCACTCGTCAGTTGTCAAGGTTACTGAATACAGAATGAAATAAGAGCTGAACCCTCCTTTCGCTATCCTGTACCACTGGAATAGTCCATCCTGTTATGCCGAAACCTGCTCTATTTCTTTTTCTACACAGAAATAACACATCAAAAGAAGCTGCTAAGACGGGCCAAAAGTATTTTTATTTAATGCTGGGAGCGGCTGGAAGTCTGTACCACTATGGATTGCACTACAGTGCTGGTGCGGCCTTCGCTGGCTGATTATGGCCCAAACACGTAACACGCTACAATGCGATCGTAGCTTGTAGAGTTGGTAGTTTCTCGGACACAATTGCTCACTAGCACGACTTGCTTAAATTTGCAGTCTCAACAAGAAAGAAGGAACGAAGACTGGTGTTTTACGTCCAGTCCATTGCTAAGATTATTAGAGATGGAGCTTTGCTCGAATTTATTACGATTGGAGGAGACGGAAACGGCCATGGACCGTTTAACCAACCATTCTGGCATTTTCATGGAATTATCTGAGTGACCGAAGAAAACCGATATGTGGATGGTTGACTCGAGAACTGAACGCGGATCTCGCGAATACGAGTTGAGGGCGTCATCCACTATACCACCTCGCTCAGTCCCCGTCGAGCTAGTGCTGCGTTAGTATTCACTGAGTTTTTTTCGTATGTGGCTGCTAATAGAAATTGCATTTGTGCAGGTTTGCAAACTGACATTGAGATACTGGTATTTCGTCATAAACAATAATTTTTATAGCTAAGTCGTTGCAAGACAAACACAGATAAATAAGAGAAAATTTTTACTGAGTATTGCCTGTAATTTTCGTAGGTAAAAGTTCACACTACATCGAAAAGTCAGTTTGTATATTACTTATACATTGTTATAGTTGACGCTGGCAGGAGTGGCCGAGAGGTTCTAGGCACTTCAGTCTGGAACCGCGCGACCGCTACGGTCGCAGGTTCGAATCCTGCCTTGGGCATGGATGTGTGTGATGTCCTTAGGTTAGTTAGGTTTATGTAGTTCTAAGTTCTAGGGGACTGATGACCTCAGATGTTAAGTCCCATAGTGCTCAGAGCCATTTGAACCATTTGTTATAGTTGACATCCACACCTACATGTATCGTTCACTGTCTTCGACAGTTTTATACAAAACTGCAACAGAGGAAACATTACGCTGGCTTATTTTGCATGCAGATGCGGACTTAATGAGACTTGAAAAATGCAGAGATATAATGAATAGAAACTTTGTGGATGAATGTAATGATTGACGTTCTAGTGATCTGTAAATACTACTTTCTTTGTTAATTGTCTTAAATACGCCAGTCACGGCGCTGTTCCGTAACTTACTTGCGTAAATCCACCTTTAGTCTGTGATTGTGTGTTATATTTTACCGTTGCGCCTGCTGTTGGTTATTACTACTTACGAATGCTTGATTTCGCATGGGGTCTTGCCGTAAGGCGAAGCAGTCAAGTAACGAAGGAACTTCCATATCAAATTCTGTAAGTAATGAGATTGTTAGTAACTCAATGTCAGTCTAAGTAGTATCAAAATACAAAGAAGACTAAAACAAATTTTCGTAAATATAACACCCATTTTTTAAAACTCGGGCTTGTGTTTCCTGGTGCCGAGGAAGAACCTATGCTTCAATGAGTGTTTTGTTTCGAAACGTTACCCAATGAACTTATGAAACTATTATAACTTGAATACATCCAGGAACTAAATATTCTTAATGAATAAAAAGGCTTCACGATTTCTTTCAAATCAAGACAAGAAATTTCCTTGTTAGTAATTCCACCATCGAAAAGTCTTCAGAATACAACATACCAACCACCAGAGTTTCCTACGAGCTTTCTCAGCTAATTGCAAAAACGGGGCACCTCACACCATGGGCGAAGAACGTATTACAACCGCAGCAAAAGTAATGAGTAATGCTTTGTTTGATAAATAATGTACTTACTTAATTTTATGAAAAGTAAGTACAGGTGTAGACTGAGTGTAGATAATGATTTGAGGCTATATTAACCAGTTTTAACCCAGATATTGATTCTCTCGTGAGGAATAATAGGGTGGGGCAAATACAAGATGCCCAGAGAACTGACTTCCAGGGTACAAAGGAACGCAGCAGGAACTACAGTACTAACCAGCCTATAGCAGATTTTAAAAGTGACCACCTTTCATCTCTTGACACTTCTGAACCCTGGTCAGCAAGTTGCTGAAGGTGGATATAAGCTGGACTGCTGAAACTGCAGCAGTCTCATCCGAAATGTTCTGCTGCAGTTCTTGAAGTCTATGAGGGTCGTTGCAATACACCTTAGACTTGAGGGTTCGCCACACAGAGTAATCGCGCACAGGCGGATCAGGTGACCTGAGTTGACAGCTACGGCAGCGACCAGACTGACCTCTGCTACCAACTCTGTCAGGCGTGAAGATTATTTAAATGTGCTCCAAGGTTCGGCCGGCTGTATAGTCATTTGCTCTATCCTGTTGCAAGTAAAGGGGTGTGGTTGTATGAATACATTCACGTCCAATCATATCCAATAATCCGAGCCACTTTTATTTGGTGTACCATATAGGAACCGCTGGGCGCTGTGTTAAATATTATTCGGACTTCTAAATTGTAGATACAAGAGTTAAATATTACACGGGCTCTAAATTGTAGATAAAAAATACTACGTACTTCACCTTGGTAAAACACTGATGTTAAAATACGTTTGAGGGATCCATTAATGCCGCTCCGTGTGGCCGCACAGTTTGAGGCGTTATGTCACGGACTGCGTGGCCCCTCCCGACGGAGGTTCGAATCCTCCCTCGGGCATGGGTGTGTGTGTTGTTCTTAGCCTAAGCTAGTTTAAGTAGTTTGTAAGTCTAGCGACTGATGACCTAAGCAGTTTGGTCCCTTAGGAATTCACACACATTTGAACATTTTGGATCCATTAATGGGATAAATACGAGAATGCACGAAGACGGACCATACCGCACCTTTATTCCTTTTGGTTACTGCATTGCTGCCTATTAGCATTGCCACATCAAGAAGCATAACAAAGAATGAAGTTACACTTTTTGTGCGTACACCGCATACCAGGTATAATACATGTTCAAATTTGTTGATTCTTTTTTTGGGGGGGGAGGTGCAGGGAGGAAACTAAGTAGAATTCTGACAGCAACAATGGCTCTAATCGAGTCTAACTGAGCTTATATGATAGATACGGGTACGTCATTCCACACCACGTCAGAGTTTATTAGTTACAGTGGCTGGCGAGAGAAGCAGAATTTGAAAGTGACTGCAGAACGATTCTACGTCCGCCAACGACATTTCACGTAAGTGTCTATTTGCTAATGGAACGGGAAAGCCGGCGGGGTGACCGAGCGGTTCTAGCCGCTACAGTCTGGAACTGCGCGACCGCTACGGTCACAGGTTCGAATCCTGCCTCGGGCATGAATGTGTGTGATGTCCTTAGGTTGGTTAGGTTTAAGTAGTTCTAAGTTCCAGGGGACTGATGACCTCAGAAGTTAAGTCCCATAGTGCTCAGAGCCATTTGAATTTTTCAATTTGGAACCGGAAAGGAAATGACCAGTAGTGATTAAGGGCACCCTCCATCATCCACCGTTCGTTGGCTCGCGGAGTATGTATGTAGACTGAGGCGCACAACATGCGGTCTTAAGTCATCTTGTTGAAAGATAACGTCAGGTAGTCCTCGAAAATAGGGCCTTACTGCGTCACAAACAACCGGCCATGAGAGCCAGGGGTGCTCGTGTTGTGTACCAAATGGCACGCTCTACCATTATGCTAGGTGCTGGACCCGTATGACGATGACGATGGCGATCTGGCGACGTTTTGTTCTCCTCGAAGCCTCCACACATTGGTAAGTCCATCTTGATACTGATCGCAGAACCATGTGTCTTCTGAAAAGATGACCTGCTATCGTTCGCGTTCAGTGTTGTTGTTTTCCGCACTACTGCCGGCGTCTCTATTTCTGCCGTCACGTCAAGCGAAGCCCGAACAATGGAGGCCGAGCTGAAAGGCCGTGATACTCCAGGCGCCGTCCCACTGACCGTGTGGATATTGTTCTTGCTACAAACAAGCCCATTTCCTGACTCAATTTACGTGACGTGACACGGCTGAGCAAACAATGTCTGCCCTCTAGGTCGCCAGACGACAGGAGCTGCTAAGATCTAGTGTGGCGTTATTCGAGTCAAAGTCATCGGATCCCGGCAAGCTCTAGCAGCATTATCCCAGAACAATTAACTGCAGTCAACCTAGGCAACGATCCTGCCGCTGCCGAACTCCGGCATGTTTTGGTAGTCGCAGACGTTTCTCTCTCACACACAAGGCATAAAACGGTTTTCACACGAACAAACAACATTCAAATGTGTTTTGTGAATGATAAATCCGACGCACATTCTTTCCGTATTTACAGAAAGTAGACAGCGTTACTCCTTGCCTCTTTGTATGGTTGCTTTGATAACCTTATCAACTGCATACCCAAACATGTAATTTCATGCCAGTTTGACATTTGGGACGTTCAGTGCACAAAGGACTCAAGTCACAATAAGAGAGTTTTGAGAAAAAAGGAAAAAGTTGATACAATTTTAAAATGTTTTAATGATAGAAGATGTTTTATATAATGTATTCACACACTTAAGAGGAGTAAATTTAACTGCTGTTATGTACTAATTTCAATAGAAAGGGAAAATTTTGGTATTGATTTCTTTTGTCCACTGAATGTATTGCACTTGTGTCTTTCTCTTTATTCTAGCAGCCAGGTTTTATTAGGGAACCGGGAATAAAAATACGTCTCTTGAATGTACAATTATAATTTTATTCTGTGTGTTTGCTTATAACTAATATTTCCAATTTTGAAGTAGAGGATAGGAAGAGATTAATGTTTAACGTCCCGTCGATAACGAGGTCATTAGAGATGGAAAGGATTAGGGAAGGATATGGAAGGAAATAGGCCGCGCCCTTTCACACGGACCATCCCAGCATTTGCCTGAAGCATTTTATGGATATCATGGAAAACCTAAATCAGAAAGGCCGAACGCGGGTTTCAATCGTCGTACGACAGAATGCGAGTCCAGTGTGCTAACCACTGCTCCATCTTACTCAGTAAATAGAAATTTACGCAAATAATTCATCAATGATAAGATACGCTACAGCTGTAAATTTTTTTATTTCCTAAAACGAAAGCACAACCCGGTTCCGGGATCTGTGTTCCATCATCAGGCGGATCTACAAAGTTGTAAATAAATAATTATACCCATCCAAATTTTCATATAAAAAATAAAAAAAGACTAAACAGAACTTATACTAAAATTCTTAAGAAAAAACACCACGTAAATACATAAAATCTGAGCCCATGAAAGTCAAATAACAGAGGTTAAATCAGGTTAAAATCGTGAATCCCTCGCACATTGCATAAAAAGGGAGACCCTCTCAATTCCTATGGCTCCCGCAAAGCCTCTCGCAGAGAAGGACCTACTTAAAAAGATCCCCACATTAAAAGAGAGAAACCACCATTAATAAAATCAGATCTAAGAACTCACAGACTAGCATCGGCCCTATCACTTGACGATAACGGTATAATATCTCAGATTTTGACCGTCAGTTTGTGCGAGGAGTGCACTCGCTTACGTCACGTCTACATGGCCTCTGCCGTCGGCATTTCAATTTTGGTGTGTGCTGGCACGGGCCTGATGGGTGTGTATGCAGCACTGCTACGGGGTGACAGTTACTGAACTATATGAAAAAAAGTAAATTAGTTCAAACTACGGCGTGCACACACTTGATTCAACATGTAAAGATCACTACAGATATTCGGATTTAGGTTATGATATGTTCGATATGCCATCATCGTCTATCATGAGGCTCAGACGAATAGCGAAATTCTGCGTGACCCACTGAAGTGTCGGAATATCGATGCTGTCGATGACCTCCTGAACGGCGGTTTTCAGCTCATCAGTGATTTTGGGGTTATTGCTGTACACCTTGTCTTTAATATAGCCCGACAAAAAGGAGTCGCATGTGTTGAGATCCGAAGAATGTGGCGGCCAATCGAGGCCTAGCCAGTGGTCTCTGGGTAACCTAGAGCCAGAATGCGGTCCCCAAAGTGCTCCTACAGGACATCAAACACTCTCCTCCTTCGATGGGGTCGAGCTCCGTCTTGCATGAACCACATCTTGTCGAAATCAGAATCACTTTGGATAATGGGGATGAAATCATCTTCCAAAACCTTCACGTATCGTTCGGTAGTCATCGTGCCATCAAGGAATATCGCACCGATTATTCCGTGACTGGACATTCCACACCATACAGTCACCAGTTAAGTCTCTTCACGAGACTTCTCGATCGTAAAATGCGGATTCTCAGCCCCCCAAATGAGTCAGTTTTGCTTATTGACGAACCCATCCAAATGAAAGTGGGATTCGTTGCTAAATCAAATCATACAGCGCATACTAATTCCAATAATGCCACGCGGCCAACCGTGTAGTTTGAACGCCGTAACGCGAACCGTTCAGAGTCTCTGACGATTTTATTTCACATAGTTCAATAATTGTCACTTTGTAAGCAATCTTTACTCAGGGATCACATTGTGTATTCACACATGGCTGCAAGTGCACGGCCTATATACCCTCTTATTTGTTTGTTTCAGTGTTTGAACGACCACTTACCTAACTTTATGCAAATCCATGTCTGGCATGCCCTTTAGCCCGGACCATCCTTCTAAGTTCTGGAATGGGGATTATGGGATGTTGGGTCGTTTAATAGTTTCTATTTTGATTTTGTTTTCGGTGGATCCACTCGTTTAATTTTTGGACCTATGTCTTTGTAAATAGGTCCCGTTCTGCGAGAAGCTTTCCGGCAGCCCTAGTAATTGCGAGGGTCTCCCGTTTTATGTCGTGTACCAGGGATGAACTATTTTAACTTCATTTAACTTGTATTGTTCGACTTTTATGGACTCATATTTCGTCTACGTATATGGATCTTTTTTTTTTTTTTCAAAGAATTTTAGGAGAAGTTTTTTATGCTAACAATTTTGATAGGTGTCATTATTTATTTAAAACTTTGCAGATGCACCTGAAGATATGACACAGATCCCGAAACTGGTTTGTACTTTCGTTTTAAGACATAAAAAATTTTGCAGCTGTAGCAGACATTATCAGTCATGATGAATATCAACACTTTGTGAATGTCCAGTCAAGAGAGACGTCTGTCATGAAATTCAGATTCGAAGATAATTGTGTTTACTGTCGTCTACTTCCTCTTGGAAAGCCGGCCGAAGTGGCCGTGGGGTTCTAGGCGCTACAGTCTGGAGCCGAGCGACCGCTACGGTCGCAGGTTCGAATCCTGCCTCGGGCATGGATGTGTGTGATGTCTTTAGGTTCGTTAGGTTTAATTAGTTTTAAGTTCTCGGCGACTGATGACCTCAGAAGTTAAGTCGTATAGTGCTCAGAGCCAGCCAGCCAGCCTCTTGGAAAGCTGAGGAAGCTCTTGTGGCAGTTTCACACAGTAAGCTCTTGCGAAAATGGTGATGCACGGGTGGAATATACAGTAGTAAATCATCCATGTTCTTATGTCAAAAGATGGCGATGCTGCTTCTCTTTTGAGTCAGCTTCCTCAAACTGTACATCAGTGCTCAGAGTCCATTTAAACAACAGCATACAAGGAGGCTCTTTTGAACACTGTAACCATCTCATAGTTAGGCATTTTATGCAATAACCATCATTTTAACTTTATTTCTTTTATGTTTTGTTACTGAATTCTCCAAGTTCCAGGAGTATAATAGAGACTTCCATTTCAGTGGCCTTAAATCTGGGGGATGTTTTCTTTGCTTCTCTAACGATATCCATTCAGTTATTTGATGGTAAATTTGAGAAGTTTTCGTACAGGCTTTCTCCATTAGACCAAAACCACTCTCATTAAGCATTTATTTATGATATATGAAAGCATAAAGAGTATTTAAAAGTGATAAGCCCAAAATGACCAAAAGTTAATTTACTCCCTCGTGCTCTAGAAGGTCTGTCTTTTTACTTGCCGCGCTCATGGTGTTGCACTTTTAACGATGAACAGTGTATTTGTTGTGATCCTTGAACGTTTCCCAGCATTAAGAGCGCACTCACGGAGGTAAAATTCAGATGTCAAAAATAATAAAATTAACTGTTCCAGAGTTGTGTAAACTGATGATTTAACAGATTTAGTGACTGTCTAAACGGATTTCCGACGACTTAAGTATCGTTTTCCATGTCCACTGACCACTGAGTGCACAAGGTAACAGCGTAAAAAGCACTTTTTAACATTATTAATTTATAATATCACTATTTATTACGATGTTATTCAATCTGTATATTGAGCAAGCAATAAAGGAAACAAAAGAAAAGTTCGGAGTAGGTATTAAAATCCATGGAGGAGAAATAAAAACTTTGAGGTTCGCAGATGACATTGTAATTCTGTCAGACACAGCAAAGGACTTGTAAGAGCAGTTGAACGGAATGGACAGTGTATTGAAAGGAGGGTATAAGATGAACATCAACAAAAGCAAAACGAGGATAATGGAATGTAGTCGAATTAAGTCGGGTGATGCTGAGGGAATTAGATTAGGAAATGTGACACTTAAAGTAGTAAAGTAGTTTTGCTATTTGGGGAACAAAATAACTGATGATGGTCGAAGTAGAGAGGATATAAAATGTAGACTGGCAATAGCAAGGAAAGCGTTTCTGAAGAAGAAAAATTTGTTAACAGCGAGTATAGATTTAAATGTCAGGAAGTCGTTTCTGAAAGTATTTATATGGAGTGTAGCCATGTATGGAAGTGAAACATGGACGATAAATAGTTTAGACAAGAAGAGAATAGAAGCTTTCGAAAAGTGGTGCTACAGAAGAATGCTGAAGATTAGATGGGTAGATCGCATAACCAATGAGGAGGTATTGAATAGAATTGGGGAGAAGAGGAGCTTGTGGCACAACTTGACTAGAAGAAGGGATCGGTTGGTAGGACATGTTCTGAGATATCGAGGGATCACCAATTTAGTACTGGAGGGCAGCGTGGAGGGTAAAAATCGTAGAGGGAGACCAAGAGATAAATACACTAAGCAGATTCAGAAGGATGTAGGCTGCAGTAGGTACTGGGAGATGAAGAAGCTTGCATAGGATAGAGTAGCATGGAGAGCTGCATCAAACCAGTCTCAGGACTGAAGACCACAACGACAACAACATTTATTACGTATCAGTAACACATTGAATTTAAATTCATTATATCGACCTGTGAATCTGACAAAACATTATTATCAGATTGTCAAATATTTACACTCACTTAAGGATCTGATCGTGATAGTTTTTATTCAACATTTAGAACTATCCAGTCGATTAGCTAAGATACTTCAAAACAAAAATTATGAAAAAATGTAACTCTTGATATTGATTGTTACGGGTAGAGTTCGTGTAATCACAGCGTGACTCACAGAGTGCGAACATCTCAACAATTCATATTTTAAAAAACGTTACTTTATCAACATATTTCTTCAAATGGTTCAAATGGCTCTGAGAACTATGCGACTTAACTTCTGAGGTCATAAGTCACCTAGAACTTAGAACTAATTAAACCTAACCAACCGAAGGACATCACACACATCCATGCCCGAGGCGGGATTTGAACCTGCGACCGTAGCGGTCGCTCGGCTCCAGACTGTAGCGCCTAGAACCGCACGGTCACTCCGGCCGGTATATTTCTTCAAAGTTATCGTGTTCCTTATAGCATAATATCGTATGGAAAGAATTTAAACATTTTAATCATTAAGAATTTTACTAGAAGCTTAGAACACCTATGATCATAAGACTTTCATGGACAATCTAGTTCAAATTTGCCAAGTATTTTGTACCCGACACACATTCCTATTATTTATTCTGAAACGCATGTTTGTTGTCAGTAAATTCCTGGATTTGTATTCTAAAGCTTTCTTCCGATAATGAAATTTTCATCGCCTCTAGGAAGTACTTGGTAAGTATCTAATACGTTTTAGGATCTATGGCAACACCGTAGAAGTCCCCGCATCTTGTACGTAATTATTTTGTCTATAGGTACACGTATAGTCCGAACGACAATGGAAGAGAGTACTTCTTACATTAATTAGCACGTTCTTCGAAGTTCCATTTCAAATGAACCCCATCATCGAAGATACAGATTTCTCAAAAAATTATTGACAGCATATGACCACATACTCTCCGCAATCCACGTCAATACTGATTTTATTACACACGTTTTAAGCCTTGTGATTCATATAATCAGTTATCCTCTCTGTATAAGGTGTCCAGTATCTTCTACATGCAGTTTGTTAAGGTAGAGAGCTACGACTGTGATACACATAAACACGGTTTGCACAAAGAAATTTTCTCAGTTCGACTTCTAATTACAGTATGATTTATTTTGTAACTGAGTGATTCAGTAGGTCACATGACAAGAGTGTAATTACGAACGCAGACTTTCTGACACTCGCGAACGCTGCAGTTTTTCAGCCAGCACTAACCATCCGAAATACATTATCTGCCATTTTTATTTGCGATGCAGTTGACACATATTAGTATTAACTCAGTCGTTGATTGTAGGCCTAATGTAATTATTCTCTGAGCATATGACGGATGCGGCAAAGTTTTAGAATTAGAATAACAGAATTTCATTAATAACTTGTAATAGTTGCGTTTATGCTGTCCAATTTTAAATAAACCCACAACGCAAATTGTGGTCAGCACACTGTACTCTTGCCGTCATTCACATATGTATTTAAGATTTCCCCATGGGTAAATATGAAGTAAGTCCTTTTCATTTATACTGCCAAATCTTTAAACATGAACACGATTACAGTACTATTATTATTATTTCTTTTCTTTCTCAGACGTTCTGTCTGGTTAAAAATGGAAAGTGACGCAGACCTTGATCAAGCATGACTTCCTTTTAACTGTACGGTATATGTTATATTGCATTTAGGAACTTTCGGGTAATTGAACATCTATCAATAATTACAGATTTCTGTAGTTGTATAGATACGTTTGGATGTAGCTGTATTGCGTTGATGTACTGGTGGATATTATTATTATTATTATTATTCCCCAAAATAATTTGGACAGTGCTGTTGTCATAGCAGCGCAAATGTCGTTTGTTTTCCATACAGTCATGCAGCGCTAGCTAACAGAACAAAAAATTTTCATATTGCAACAATTAACAAATCCATAAATAGTTTAGGTTGTTGGCTACATGACTGACAATGTGGTGCAGTGCTGTCGACACAGTACATCTGAAATACTGTAAACATTTGCCTTAGCGCAGAGCAGAAATAGCAGCTGATTGTAGTGACTTTCAATTGTGCTGTTGCTTGTCTAGTTGATACTGTAACAGAGTTACCGCACTATAACAATCAAAATTCTCACACAATGGAGAAATGAGACAGTTAGATTGGAGAATTAAACTGTTATAGTTAAATTATATTTAAATTTCCAAGTGATTTTAAGTGAGAAGTTCCAGACATGTACAACTCTAAACCAGGCTTAGCTATTGATTGCGTCAGTATAGCGATGATTGATGTGTCGATGTTGCCTGTATCGGTGCAGTTGTTCTTAGTCCATATAAATAAGCGAACCCTACTCACTTCAGCATAAGCACACGTCAGTAGTTATGCTCATCCTTTCTATCCAGCCCCGGTCGTCCAACATACCTGTACTACACGAAAACTAATAGCGGACACTTCTGTTCTCCCAAATGATTTACTTGCTCCCTGTGTTTCTATATTTACGATACCCTCGGGGACAGACAATTTAGGAACTTTTGTACAAATGATATTACTCAATGGCTTAGAATTTTTTTAATGTTGTCATGACACGTCATTACAACAAACTTACTTTAGCAACATGTTCACATTAACAACTTTCTTTTCAGAGTTATGCAAAGAAATTTAACTATACACCGCAAGGACCTACAATAACTTGCATAGCGTGGATGATGCTGAAGGTATTATGCTCAGTTAAATTTGCAACTAAGTGTGGTACTCAGTCTCGATACCTTTTATTACATTCACAATTTTTGTGATAGATCACATTGTTTAATTTCTGTGCCACACTAGGTGTTTCTTCTTTTATGAGGCAAAATAAAGCACTGCACAAACTTTAGATCAATGTATTTATTTTGGGTTGGTCAAAGTTTTGTTGTGTTTGTGAAATATTAACCACAAATGGAATGGTAGTTGACAGTTGGTATAGACCGCTCGATGTATCACCAAATTCAAATTAACGTTGGCCCCCACATCTTTTTCCATTACTTCCTCTGCATTTTATAAAATATATCGTACTAATTAGTATGTAATCCTTTCATACAAGCCGCTATGTTCACTAACATAAATAGCACAGAAGTTAAAAAAGTCACGATAATAATATTAAAATAAAAAAAGGTCGAAGTCCTCCGGTTTACGGTATTCGGAAAGCGTCACAGGAAATAATTGTGTTTGGCATGTTACGGGAAAAGAAATCCTTGCAGTTACAGAACGATCAACGGGAGCAGATTAGGTACTTCCACTATAAGCATCCTCTACAAACATCTACTGGCATGAGCTACAATACAACCGAAATACAAATTCTTGAAACGCAGCAGCCTCCTCGTGGGTGCCGACGCGAGATGATATGAGATGAGATTTTCCGTTTTTGTTTTACTGTAACACTTGGCAGGCCCGCGATGTTTCGGCAATACATCAGGATAGCAGAATGGGACGGCTGGGAGCAGACTGCGAGGGAAAGAAGGTGAAAGTTGTCCGGAGGCGCGGCACATACGGCCCATTCGTCAGCCGGCGATTCAGCGCCCGTCCTTCAATATGTGCTCATCTCCCCGCAGTCCGTCCGCCCCACCCGCCCATCTAATGAAAGTAGCGGCAGATATCCCAGCCACAATCGCCGTTTGCTTTGTCGAATCATGCGGAAACTAGCCTTTGTGTGTCAACTCAGTTGCAGATGGAACTCTTTGCCTGAAGCATGAAGTTATAAGCAGTCTGAATTTCCTTCTGTATTTTTAATTTGGATACGATACATGATTTACTTACGTCAGAGACACACACACACCCTTTATCTTCGAATCTTTTGGACATGTACCAGTTTCTTGTATTTGGCTTCGTTTTCTGTGTGATAATATATGTGCAGAGTGATACATTACTTAAGTAATTAACTAAAAGTAATCAGAAAAATTTTTGGTCCAAATCATACGGAAGAAGGAACGTACAGCGTAAGCTCGAATAAGAAAACTGGAAAGTATATTTACTTTTAAAACTAAACTCTGTCCGAACAGGCCAGAAGGCCCAACGGTACCGACCGATCATCGTTTCATCCTCAGGCGATAGGTGTCACTGGATGCCAATGTGGAGGGGAATGTGGTCAGCACAGGCCGTTATCAGTTTTCGTGACCAGAGCCCTTGATTCTCATTCAAGTAGCTCCTCAATGGGCCTCACTGGTGTGGTTGCATCCTTTCACCAACAGCGCTCGGCAGACCTGGACGGTCACCTATCCAAGTGCTAAACAATCCCGACGGCACTTAACATAGTTTATCTGACGGAAAACGGTGTTATCGCTGCGGCAATGTCGTTGGCGGAAAGTATGACTGCCTTATACATTGAAGGGCCGTCATATGAAGTGTAAACGAGAAAGCAAGTGTAATTATGTCTTATCACTACCAAAAGCAAAAATATAACCATGTTCGTGAGTGCGAAACATACAGACTGGTCCGCTCGGAAGAAATGGGTAATCGTACTGTGCAATTTCATCTCCCACATACTACACAACGATGTGTGCAGATCCAGTGGACTCATAAGCGTCGAGCATACCGAAAAATTTGCATGTTGATATTTTGTGTAAATACACGCAGAAACATGATACACCTCTTTCAAGTACTCTTATACTGCTCGTCCTTGAGAAAAATGTGTGTTGGAGGGAGCAGAATCGTTCTGCAGTCAGCCATAAATGCCGGTTCTCTAAATTTTCTTAATAGCGCCGCGCGTAAATAACATCGTTTCCCCACCAGGAGTTCCCATTTGAGTTCACGAAGTATCTCCGTAATACATGTGTGCTGATCGAACCTTCCAGTAACAAATGTGGCAGAAACATTTGAATTTCTTCTATGTTTTCCTTTATCTGACCGTTCGGGAATCCCATCCACTAGAACAGTACTCGAGAATGGGTCACACTAGAGTTCTATAAGCGATCTCCTTTATAGATGAGCTACACTTTCCTAGAATTCTCCCAATAAACCGAAGTCGACCATTCGCCATCTCTACTACCGTACTTACATTTTTGTTCCCTTTCATATAGCTCTGTAACGTTACTTCTAGATATTTAATCGACTCGACTTTGTGAAGCAGCACACTAATAATGCTGTATTTGAATATTAAGGGCTTGCTTTTTTTAATCATCTGCATTAACCTAGAATTTCTTACAATTAGATCAAGCTGCCACTCATCGCTCTAACTAGAAATTTTATCATAATCATCTCGTGCCCCCTACAGTCACTCAGCGACGATACATTTCCTTACACCACTGCACCATCACCAAACAGTCGCAGATTGTTGCTCACCATTTCCGTCAGATCAGTTTTGTGTATAGAGAATAAGAGCGGTCATATTACACTTTCCTGGGCCACTCCTGATCGTAAACTTGTCTCTGATGAACACTCGCGGTCGAGACAACGCACTGAGATCTATTACTTAAGAAGTCTTCGAGCCACTCACATATCTGGGAACCTACTCTGTATGCTGGTACTTTCGTTAGCCGTCTACAACGGGGCACCGTGTCAAACGTTTCTCAGAAATCTATGAGTATGGAATCTGCCTGTTGCCGTTCATCTACCATTGATTTCATTGATATACTCCATACCTCAATTTCCATTGAATGACGGAGGGTACTCGTGCTATCATTAGACACCATCTTCAGTTCGATTCTTACGTGGAACGAAAGATCTAATGACTGTTTGTATGCATTCGTACGCACTCTTTTCTTATTTTCATTATCCCTACGTCAGGGACAGAAAAATTGTTTTATATTTCACCTCGGATGCCGATTCACTACCTAAGACAACAACACCAAACAGTTTATCGTATAATAGGTTTCACTACAGTCTTGCATGCATTTTCGGTCTAAGGGTACAAGTATTACCCCCGAATCTGTCTACCATTCGCTCTCCCCACTACTAATTTCACAAGCCAGTTCCAGTTCAAATCGCGTAATAACGTGTTAAACAAGGATTCCGAAAATTTCTGATGATGTTTTCTTCTTGATCACGCGCATTATATTATAATTAATCCTCATTTAAATTGGCTATTTATGTAGATATAATATGCAACCAATCGCTTTTTGAATTAGATACGATTTATTGTACCATTAACAAGTTTTCGAGCCACTGTAGTCTCAGCTTCAGATCGAAGTGTTATATGTACATTATTTTCTGGAGCATGTGGATTTAAACGCTAGGAGGATAGTGGTGATTGCACTGCCTCGTAATATTTGTGACAAGGTTATTCCGATAACGTAGATTTTTGCTTTTCACCAGGTTTCACATACACTCACACACACACACACACACACACACACACACACACACATTCACACACACACACACACACACACACACACACACATACACACACGCACACGCACGCACGTACACTCAAACTCACAGAGAGAGAGAGAGAGAGAGAGAGATTATTTAGGTGAACTTTGTAATACAGTAAACACATAATCAGTTACAGTTTGTCATCCAAAAGTGGATGTAGTGAAATATCCTTACATAAGAACAACTGTTATTTAGTACAGGGGGTCTCTGTAATGTTTAAGTCGTCCAGCACTTCCTAACGATTACCGAACGACGCTTGTTTCTTGTAGACAAAAGTATCGTAAATGAACAACCTGCGGCCCCCTAATATTCCCTTGGGGCACTTCAGTTTCTGCCATACCTTCGCCGTCCAGCAAACCGGTGTTCAGCATCCTCCTCCTGTATGTGATATTCCTTCTAAAATATCCAGAACTCGAAACGAATGCTCATTCCATAAGCAGCACTTTGAGTGTATAGCCTGAGACGCAGGCATGTTGCCCCTGTTACGGATCGAATCGCCTCGCTGCATTAACGATGGCCCGCCACAGCCGCGGCACGTGAGAGGCTTTTAGGATGCGCGCCTATTTTGGAGCGTGTCGAGCTCGTTCCCATTTCGGCTCCAAACATGCTGTACATGAAAAGAAGATGTGCATGTTGTGGTGTCACCGCCAGACACCACACTTGCTAGGTGGTAGCTTTAAATCAGCCGCGGTCCATTAGTACATGTCGGACCCGCGTGTCGCCACTGTCAGTGATCGCAGACCGAGCCCCACCACACGGCAGGTCTCGAGAGACTTACTAGCACTCGCCCCAGTTGTACGGACGACTTAGCCAGCGATGCATCACTGACGAAGCCTCGTTTATTTGCAGAGAAGATAGTTAGAATAGCCTTCAGCTAAGTCAATGGCTACGACCAAGCAAGGCGCCATAGCAATTGATAGTTATCGTATGAAGCATGTCTCATCAAGAACGATGTATACAAATGATGGATTAAAGTTAAGTATTCCAGAAGCTACGTACTTTTCTTTATAGCATTCATTACGTATCCTGTTTCAGACCTCACGCCATCCTGCGTGAGTTTAAGTGCGTGCCTTTCGGTTACCCGTCACTGTGGACTGGCTGTCTTGTCAGTCCACAACACATGTATCTGTCCTCAGTAAAGGATTGTACGACAGGGGCGGGAGGAAAGAAGGGCTGCCAGAGACACAGCTTCAGAAATGGTGGTGGGTAAGTTCTGAAGTTACACGAAGAAAACCGAAAAACGTATAGAAAAATTTGACACAACTACCTAACCTTTTGCGAAGCAGTTTTTAGCCACTGATTGTATGATTGCTGTATTTATTTATAACAGAACTCGCGACGCGTTTGCGCTTTGGATCCTCCGAAGTTGTCTTGTATTGCTACTAGGACGAAACACCCTGCAAAAATTAGTATTTTGATACGTTTATTTTTTCATACTTGCTGTATTGTGAATGCAGTGTGGTTTATGTAGCTACGAATTGATTTTGAGGCAAGAGATTACTGTCTTAAGTTCGCCATCGATGAATTTGTCGTAGGTTGCCGGGTGAACTGCTTAACAGATCTAAATTTGTTGATGTACGACGGCGTGCTGAAAGGAACGCCTCCGAATCTTTATGCGAAAACCCTTAAAGCTTTTTTAAATAAAACAAACGCTATTAGTATTCTACATCTTTGTCCTTCATGCCTACATACGTGTACCCCTCTGTCGCTAGAGAGCTCCAAAATGTAGCGTGCAACATGGCAGTTTGTAACATAGCTATGTCGGCGGGTGAGAAACAGCAGGTCGGCCGCGGTGGCCGAGCGGTTCTAGGCGCTTCAGTCGGGAACCGCGCGACTGCTACGGTCGCAGGTTTGAATCCTGCCTCGGGTATGGATGTGTGTGATGTCCTTATGTTAGTTAGGTTTAAGTA
This sequence comes from Schistocerca americana, assembly GCF_021461395.2. Classification (NCBI taxonomy): domain Eukaryota; kingdom Metazoa; phylum Arthropoda; class Insecta; order Orthoptera; family Acrididae; genus Schistocerca; species Schistocerca americana. Next base: position 696,546,025 of record NC_060130.1, read on the forward strand.
GTTCTAAGTTCTAGGGGACTGATGACCTCCGATGTTAAGTCCTATAGTGCTCAGAGCCATTTGAACCATTTCAGAAACAGCATGCTGTAATCAAGTTTCGAATTCGAAGAGTTCGTCCACACATGGAGCACTCTCTGCTTCAGCAAGACAATGCCAGACCAAACACGAGCGCTACGACACCCGCAGTAGTCGGTCTCCTTGGGTTCACTGTCATCGATCATCCTCAATGCACTCCCAACTTGGCCCCATCCGATTTTAATCTGTTTCCAAAACTTAAAAAAGAACGCCTTCGAGGACTTCACTTTGAAAGTGATGAAGCGGTGCAAGAGGAAATGATGGTGTGGCTCAGTAAACAAAGTCAAACATCCTACACTGCGGGTTTAACAAACTGGTCTCTCATTAGGAGAAATATGTTCATTGCCACGATAACTACATCGAGAAATAAATATATAGATACGAAGAATAAAGATGTAGAATGCTAATAACGTTAATTTTATTTCAAAACCTTTAAGAGTTCTCAAATAAAGCATTTCGAGGCATTAATTTTCAGCACGTCCTCTTAGTTTAGCATCTTATTGGACGCAGATACATGTCACACAACCACCACAATCAGAAAAGTGATACAGATGCTCCTACGCAGTATTAATAACTTCAGCTGTTGACGGCAAAGTGCTAGTGTTACTAGTTTCGTCCTCCATCTCCCAACTCGTTAACGGCTGGGGCAGGTGAAAGTGAACGGTTGCTCTTGTTACAGCTCTCGGCCGCTCTATTTGCGGCGGACAGCTGCGCTGCCAGTCACTTCGCTAAATGCCCCTCCACCTAGCTCTATATCTATATCTACATGAACATCATTACTCCGCCATTCATACCTAAGTTTTTGGCACAGGGTGCACAAAACCACTTTCAGACTATTTGTTTACCGGACAGCACTTGGGGAAAATGAACACTTAAATCTTCCTGTGCGAGTTCTGATTTCTCTTTTTTTATCATGATTGTTATTTCGCCCTTCATAATTGAGAGTAGACAAGATATTTTAGCATGCAGGGAAGGACGCAAAAACGTAGTGTAAGTGGATTTTTTAGTAGATTTGTGTTTGTTAATGTTCTGCCAATGAAACGCAGTCCTTTTTTACGCCTTCACCAAAATATTTTCCTTTTTATGGTATTAATTTAAGTTGCTTGTAACTGTTGTTAGCTGGAATGACAACTTTTAAATTTATTTAAAATTTATCTTGTTATCTAAATTTAATAAAATTGTCTACGTACTCATGTGGAGGACCTCAAACTTTTTATTGTTCATGGCCAGTTACCATTTTTTTTGCCACGTAGGTATCTTGTCTGAAGCGTTTGGTAATTTGTTTTGATCGTCGGATGATTTTACCAGGCTGTAAACATCTGAATCGCCGCGCGGGATTAGCCGAGCGATCTAAACGGATGCAGTCATGGACTGTGCGGCTGGTCACGGCGGAGGTTCGAGTCCTCCCTCGGGCATGGGTGTATGTGTTTGTCCTTAGGATAATTTAGGTTAAGTAGTCTGTAAGCTTAGGGACTGATGACCTTAGCAGTTAAGTCCCATAAGATTTCACACACATTTGAACATTTGAACAAACATCTGAGTCATGTGCAGATAATCTTATAGGACTAGTTTGATTGTCTCCTATATCGTTTATGTAGATTAAAAACGGAAAAAGAACAATGACACGTCCTTGTAGAACCCCAGATATTACTCGTATTTCTGTTTCACTCGATGACGTCCTTTCAATTACAGTGAGAGCTAGTTTTATTTCATAGGAACTATATTTTCTGAATCTATGCTCGTTCTTTGTCAATAGATCGTTTTCATCGAGCTATTTCACTATTTTTGAACACAGTTTATGTTCTAACACAAATCGATGTCAATTGTATGATGCAGCGAATAACTTCTGTTTTAATTTCTTGTTTGTTTGTGAGATCTTTCCAGCCATAAGATACGAATCTTCCGTCGAGGGGATTCATCAAAGTCATTTCCGTTGTAACATAAGAAATTACGATTCCTGGGAAAATAAAAAACTGAAAATTCGCAAACTATGATTTTCAAGCCGTTAATTAGTAGTGGACAGAAGACCTGAGGTCTTGTTGCCTGAGACAACTTCACTGACAAACAAAAAAATGGCTCTGAGCACTATGGGACTTAACTTCTAAGGTCATCAGTCCACTACAACTTAGAACTACTTAAACCTAACTAACCTAAGGACATCACACACATCCATGCCCGAGGCAGGATTCGAACCTGCGACCGTAGTGGTCGCGCGGTTCCAGACTGTAGCGCCTTTAACCGCTTGCCCACCCCGGCCGGCCACTGACAAACAATAATGACATGTTATGACTCAGGTAGCGCACTAAAAATTTTCACCATGTGCTCCTGGCTGCTGATAATGAGCATCACGACCGACAAAGACAGAGGAAACAAAGGGAGTAGTGAAGCAGGAGCTACAACAGAAGAGATGAGTTGCTAATATCGTTGTCAGTCTTGAAAAAGAGTATAACTGATAATAATACCAAAGGAATACAATTAGAACTTCAGGTTTGTGAAACTATATGGTATTATCTGTTACGTCTGCCAAAACCTTTCTTTGGGTGTAGCTATTAATGCACCGTCGGTCACACTTCCTATGTTTCAGAAAGGAAGAAATTCACCGTCAAGTACCGAAGACTGGAGAACCATTACTCTGCTGTAAGTTCCTAGCTGATATGCAATGCAGCATTTTATCTACCCGCAAGAAAATATAATTCCTTTCTGTCGTAGTTCGCTAATTCTCATTTAAACTGATCAAAATTGGGAAACGCAGAGATATTGAATCGTACTGCCCTCATTCTGTGTTCTACATACGAATGATTACCAGAGAAGCCCAAATGATATGAACAGTTGCCACCGGCGAACATCAATGTCTAACTGTGTCATTTCTTAGCAGAAAGCGTTCGATATAAGTTGGATGTGGAAGAAAGTCAGTCGGAAGTGGTGAAGGTCTTTATACAAAGAAGCGCCAAAGAAACTGCTATAGGCATACGTATTCAAATACAGAAGTCTGTAAATAGGCAGAATACGGCGCTGCGGTCGGCAACGCCTATATAAGAAGAGTGTCTGGCGCAGTTTTTAGATCGGTTACTGCTGCTACAATGGCAGGTTATCACAACTGGAGTGACTTTGAACGTGGTGCTATAATCGGCTCACGAGCGATGGGACACAGCATCTCCCAGGTAGCAATGAAGAGGGTATTTTTCCGTACCACCATTCCACGGGTGTACCGTGAATATCAGGAATCCGGTAAAACACCAAATATCCGACATTGCAGCGGCCGGATAAAGATCCTGCAAGATACGGAGCCAACGACGACTGAAGAGAATGATTCAACGTGAATGAAGTGCAACCCTTCCACAGATTGCTGCAGATTTCAATGCAGTGCCATCAACAAGTGTCATTGTGCGAACCAGTCAACGAAACATCATTGATATTGGCTTTTGGAACCGAAGTCCCACTCGTATAACCTTAATGATGGCACGACACAAAGGTTTAAGCCTCGCCTGGACTGTTGATATTGGAGACATGTTGCCTGGTCGGACGAGTCTCGTTTCAAACTGTATCGAGCGAATGGACGTGCACGGATATGGAGACAACCTCATGAATCCATGGACCCTGCATGTCAGCAGGGGACTGTTCAAGATGGTGGGAGCTCTGTAATGGTCTGGGACGTGTGGAGTTGGAGTGAGATGGGACCCTTGATACGTCTAGATATGACTCTGACAGATGACGCCTGCATCCATCCAGGTCCATTGCGCATTCCGACGGACTTGGGCATTCCCAGCAGGACAATGCGACACCCCCACACATTTAGTATTGCTGCAGAGTTGCTCCAGGAACACTCATCTGAATTTAAACACTTCCTCTCTCCTTTCATGTCTTTTGTGCATTCTGACGGACTTGGGCAATTCCATTAGGACAATGCGACAGTCCACATGTCCAGAATTGCTACAGACTGGCTCCAGGAACACTCTTCTGAGTTTAAACACTTCAGCTGGTCACCAAACTCCCCAGACATGAACATTATTGAGCATATTTGGGATGCCTTGCAACGTGCTGTTCAGAAGAGATCTCCACCTCCTCGTACTTTTACGGATTTATGGACAGCCCTGCAGGATTCATGGTGTCAGTTCCATACAACACTTCTTCAGACATTAGTCGAGTTCATGTGACGACGTGTTATGGAACATCTGCGTGCTCGCGGGGGCCCTACACTATAATTATGCGGGTGTAACAGTTTCTTTGGCTCTTCAGAGTAAGTGCAGTGTGTGTTGACATGATGTCCACTGACGGTGACTGCAATGGGAATAACACGGCTTCTTTTTAAGTATACCAACGACGATTTCTGAGTGGCAAATATATCACTGAACAACGATATCCAATGTGTTAGGCACGCTGGCGAGTGTATGCATGTTCCCAGAATTTGTATTGCGCCGGGGAGACAGGTCCAACATAAGGTAAGTGACGAAGAGACCATTCGTCTAGCTGTACAAGATATTGATACAAGTGTGGCGCTTGATAAGAACGGAGATAGTAGTAGACGGCAGCTGTTATGTGACTGGGCTATCACTAATGAAGAATTGAGTTCGTAGATGCTGCCTACTGGCAATCGACGTCTACCAGTCGCCTATTCGGCAGGACTAGTATTAAAAAACAAAGACTTTAATCACCACTCAGCTAGTAACGTATGAGCAAGTACAACGTACTTTCAGCTACGAAGTTTCATCATCTGTTAGTTTCATTGCTTTGTGCATCATACGGAGAAGAATAAAATATACCAGTTATTATCATTTCAGACGCACCCACGTGTGAATAGCTGCAAGTACATAAATAAATAGGTATTATCATTTTCCTCGTGACATCTCCTGGTCAAAACAACTGACACACGATGTATAAAGGATGCGTATGTTTTTTTAACGTCCAACAGTTTATTTTAATAACGTTCATCACCTTTCCACGAAGCATCTTGCTATCGAAATTTACGACAGCTTTGAACCTTACTGCCCTCTGAAGGATATAATGAAATGTGTTTCATGGATACCACGGCCAGCGGTAAGTTCTAATATCTCAGTATTCTTTTGTAATAACGTCTCCCTTCAACAGGCAAACTGTGCAAGAGGCGTAAAAAGAATGTATTAGCCGAAAAAATCAATTTCACCAAGGTTTTGCATAGTTACATTTTGTTGTGGCTGACTGAGAATTAAATTGTAAAAGGGATGCTGAATAAAACATGAGTGGGGCAGCACGTGTGAAGACGCCTCGGCCAGCCGATCCCAGCCGCCAAACACCGCCAGTACTCACTTTCTGGTGTTCCCCCACTCAGCTGCCTCAAGTTATGTTCTCTCGCTCAGCAATGTGTACACCTATTCAAAAACGTTTAGCAGCAGCTATAAAGAACCAGAATTCCACTATCAAATTGTTTGGCTCCAAGCAAACAAACTCAAACAAACAACATTTCCGAAATCGAAGGAAAGCTGAGGTCACATGTAGATGTTACCTATAACAAACCAGATTTCTGTAGAAAAAAGGTGTATGGAATTTTTTTTTCCTTGGAGAGGTGCATCATCGACTACGTTTTTAACGTCTTAATATTCGTGGCATATAAGCAGTGTTCAAAAGTCTGTTATACTAATTTCATTTACATTTACATCTTCATCTGTGTACTGTAAACCAAAATATGATGCGTGACGAATAGTGCATGTACCAGCTTTATTTTTCGTCTTGCTTGTTCCATTCGTAGATAATATAGTAAAGAAATGACTGTTGTTACGCCTCCAAGTAAATCCCATTTTCTCCAATTTTACCATGGAGCAAAGAGCAAAGATTATGACATTTGACTCGTATTCAAGATGATCGGAAATCAAATATATTATTCTTGAAATATACATCTGGTAACGTTAAAATTAGAGAAATTCTGTCTCATACAGAGAACTACCAACAGTCTTTCTTCTGTCGCTCCATCTACGAGTGAAATATGAAGGAGCGAACTGCTATTATTACCATATGTTCCCCCACTGCACAAAGTACAGTGACTTGCGATGTACGGATATACATGTCAAAAGCCCGACTGAACACTCTGAATCATACTTATCGTGGGTTCCCTAAACCACTTCCAGTGAACACAAGGATGGCTACTTAAAAAAAAAAAAAAGAAAAGAAAAGAAAGCAACCTGCAATCGATTTCGTTCACAGTTCTTATTTTGCTGGCTCTGACGACCTCGACAACGACGGTATGATCAATTAAATTATCACCAGCAATACGTTCTGTTTTTTCCGTTATGCAGTCACACTAGATGTATTTAGGAGCAGATGTTGGTTTTCTTGACTGATCTTCAAACATTTAGTCTCGAATATTTACGCGATGCATCTCCCGTGCTTGTTGAGCATTTCTGTGATTACGTCGCGCTAACATTATGGATCCGTGATGAATTGCGGAGCGTGATAAGGAGTGTGTTGCTTTTTTATGCTATTGGTCAGTTTATTCGCGCTGTTTTGAGTTCAAGTCAGGCTTTCTAGAAATGCGATTTGTTTATCTGCTTTTACCAGATTGTTGCTTCCAAGCAAACTATTTATGCGCCACCTGTGATGTCATTCGTGAAACTGTCTGTAAAAATATCATCTGCAATTAGAAAATTAAACTGCAGCTCTCGTACATCAAAAGTGTTTCTGATTCCACGTTTTAGTAGTACTGAAGTCGATATAAATAAAATATGAAGTATACAAAGAAGCAATAACAAAATATCACGTCCGGATCGAAAATCGCATACCGTCTTCAATAACCACATCGTCGGCGCAACGTTGACACCTAATCCTCGTTTCATCGAAGATCGAGTTGTTATGCAACTACACACCAAAGAGTTATCTAGGTGAGGATGTATTTATCATTTAATCACTAAATGCCAGATACTTTGTCTGTTGTCTCTATAAACGCTCGAATATTTTACACTATTTTTAATGAAGAACTTATGTATAGTAAAGTGCAAAAGTCATGGAATACCTCCTAATATCGTGTCGGACCTCCTTTATGATGAAACTCAACGTGGCATGGACTCAACAAGTCGTTGGAAGTCCTCAGAAGAAATATTGAGCCATGCTTCCTCTAGAGCCGTTCATAATTGTGAGAGTCTTTCCGGTGCAGGATTTTGTACACGAACTGACTTCCCGATTATGTCCCATAAACGTTTGATGGGATTCATCTCGGGCGATCTGGGTAGCCAGATCTTTCACTCAATACGTTCAGAATGTGCTTCAGACCAGTGGCGAACAACTGCGGTCCGGTTACATGGTGCATTGTCATCCATAAAAACTCGATCGATGTTTGGGAACAAGTAGTCAATGATCATTTCAGTTGTACCAGAGGACCCAGTTCATGCCATTGTAAACACAGCCACACCATGATGGAGCCACCAGCAGCTTGCATAGTGCCATGTTGACAATTTGAGCCCATGGTTTCGTGGGGTCTGTGCCACACTCATATCCTACAATTAGTTTGTACCAACTGAAATGGGGACTGATTTGGCCAGGCCACAGTTGTCTTGTCGTCTGGGATCCAACAGATGTGGTCACGAACCCAGTACAGACGCTGAGGTGACATCGTGCTCTTATCAAAGGCACTCGTGTCGGTCGTACCCTGAAACAGCCCATTAACGCTAGATTTTGTTGCACTGTCCTAAAGGATACGTTCGTCGTATGTGCCACATTGATTTCTGTGGTTATTTCACGCATTGTTGCTTGTCTGTTTGCATTGACAACTCCACGTTTTTTTTTTCCCATTAGGCATAGTCACAACTTACAACCAAGCTGCAGACGTGCATTGTCAGCTCAGACCATAAAACATCACAAGATAGAACTTCCACAGTTCACTAGATACAGTTGCAGTATTCTTGGTATATTCTTGACACTATGGATTTTGCAATACTAAATTCCCTAACGATTTCCAAATGGAATGAAATGGTTCAAATGGCTCTGAGCACTATGGGACTTAACATCTGTGGTCATCAGTCCCCTAGAACTTAGAACTACTTAAACCCAACTAACCTAAGGACATCACACACATCCATGCCCGAGGCAGGACTCGAACCTGCGACCGTAGCGGTCGTGCGGTTCCGCACTGAGCGCCTAGAACCGCTAGACCACCGCGGCCGGCGAAATGAAATGAGGTATCGTCTCAGATAAAAATGTCTGGTCACCAGCAACCACTGGTAAAATATTCACTTCATACATTTAGTAGGTCGTCGCCAGTAACATACATCAATAGGCTGGCTAAACAATTGTAGTATATTAACATCTGGGAAAATATCTGTGCTTATACGATATAAATATATTAAAATGGATTGGTGATAATCTTATACCTCAAGGTTACTCTTCGTTGTAAGTTCTCTAACGTAAAACTTTTCCTTTATTTCAGGACACACCTTTTTCTACAACTCGAACTACGAGTTTGGGAGCTATTTTTTGTGGTCACTTCTCGATTTTTCGTTGTTTCTCCGCACTTTTAAGTATTTTCGGGGTGAAAGTCACAAGAATTATAGGCCTGTATAATGTTACACATACAGGTAGGTTCCCTCTTTTGATGTTGGAATTACCTTTACCGATTAAGTTCTGTTTTTTATATTCTCTGTTCCTCATCATTCAATATTTCTTATAGTAATCTCTCCGTTTCGTGGCACGAGGAAGTGTATTGGTAATAAATTCAATCTGGAGCTGTATGTGTTGCAGAATACAGCACCAGGACACCTTAATTGTTGACGCTTCGGGCTCATATGGAGTAATTCCCAGTGAATGATTGGCTAATCATTTCACCAATTTTTGAATGATGTTTTCAGATAGAGCAGCTGGCTCGTGATTTTTGCGATTTTATTTGTCTTACCATCACAAGTCTTTTCCATAATATGGACATCTGTATTTCTCCACTGAGGCTATTAAAATAGTAGCTTCACTATCTTTATTTTGTCCTGCAGTCTTTCTTTACAGGCATTCGACTAAAACTTACTTACTCTTGTATGACGCACTATGAAGTTCCAATAGCCTATAGGCAAAAGTATACGTCCAATGGGAGCACAGGCAAATATTAATAGATACGTTCATAAATATTTACATGACCAAGGTCTAGGATGTGTTACTGGTTTCTCTCCATCCCAGCAAACGCCTACCGTCCCCACCATCCGCTGGTACTCTCACTCTGGAGGTTATAAAGGAATTTACCGTTGCTGCGTGAGTTCCCAAATAATCTCTCAACAATGAACACATTGCATACTGTGTAGTGCCTATCTAATGGGAACACAGACAGGTCATTTTATTTTGACTTCCAATAAACGAATAATGAAATATAGTCTGTTAATCAGACATTGGGCATTTGTGTAGTGACAGTTCTTATTATATCATTTAGCTAGCGGATTTTGCTTACGTTATTTATATTTATTAATTGTAAGTAGTACGATGCCAGCGGCCTTATAGCGGTGGTAATACCAGTTCCCGACAGATCACCGAAGTGCTGTCGGGGTTTGCTAGTACTTGGATGGGTCAGCGTCAGGGTCTGCCGAGTGTTGTTGGCAAGCAGCGTGCACTCAGTGTTTCTGAGGCGAAGTGAGGAGCTACTTGATTGAGAAGTTGCGGCACCGGTCAGAAAACTGACAACGGCCTTCAGAGCAGTGTGCTGATTACATGCCCCTCCATATCGGCATCCGGTGGTGCCTAAGAGGTGAGGATGACACGACGGCCAGCCAGTACCGTTGGGCCTTCAAGGCCTGTTCTGACGGTGTTTGTTGCTTTAGGTAATATGATAGGTATTTCAGTTGAATGTTACAAATGAATTCAATAAAAACTAAAATATTATATTTCTGAGCCGCAGGATGTAATTAGAGTATACCTTTCCATGATAAGTTGATATTTAAAAAAATATTTCCATTCTGTCAGTAAAAAATCTGAAGGGTGTTACTTATGAACGACTTTGAGTCAACGGGAACATTTTCAAGCGAAATTTTAATGGAATACATTTGTGTATATCATTACCAGGCGCCGGACGCAGTGGCCGAGTGGTTCTAGGCGCTTCAGTCTCGAATTGCGCGACCGCTACGGCCGCAGGTTCGAATCCTGCTTCGGGCATGGATGTGTTAGATGTCCTTAGGTTAGTTAGGTTCAAGTAGGTCTATGTCCTAGGAGACTGATGGCCTCAGATGTTAAGTCCCACAGTGCTCAGAGCCATTTGAATCATTACCAGGCAGTGATGTCTGTGTTGTCAAGAGAAGATTCTGAAAGATTACTCCCGAGATCAATTCATGGGTCTGCTTTCAAGCAAAAGTTGGAGTGTCGCACGTCAGGCATAGGAGAAAACTGCCTTTCTTGGTTACAAATTTTATTTTCAAACTTTTGGCAAATATTTGTACTAACATTGTCTTTAATTTTGGTTGGACAGCTCGGATTTCAATCGAACTAATAGAATTACTGCTGACAACTTTTGTTACATTCAGTAACAGACTCTTCACTACACTAAAATTACACCCTTCCCCACAAAAAGTTCCTCCTATATGCATTCTAGAGTATCTCCTAGATTTCCAGTATTCATATTCCATAGGGTCATACACAAGACTTTACTTTCAGTGTTTCGTGTTTCCTTTTACATGTTCTAACGGTTATAGCGTGTTGGTTATCGCTCCTCCTTATTTGTCATCAGAGATTAGAATCTAACTTCCCCAGCTTTACTGGTTTTATTTCTTCGTTGCTCCTGAATCTCGCTTTTTCGGTGCTTTTTAAATTTTATTGTACAATCTACTTCCTGAATTTGAAAGCCTGTATTATTTGTAGCTTCCAGAATTTCTTTGTGAATGATCGTGTTACACGTTCGCTGCTGTGTTATGGTTCTTTTGATGGATTGCCTGTGTTTCAGTGATAGTGCTACTGGCAACATGCCTATGAAAAACTGTTTTTAAGTCTATAATAATCGAAAATGGTTCTAATGGCTCTGAGCACTATGGGACTTAACATCTGAGGTCATCAGTCCCCTAGAACTTAGAACTACTTAAACCTAACTAACCTAATGAAATCACACACACCCATGCCCGAGGCAGGATTCGAACCTGCGACCGTAGCGGTCGCGCAGTTCCAGACTGTAGCGCCCAGAACCGCTCGGCCACCCCGGTCGGCAATAATCGAAAATAAAAGATTTATTATCTACTCGTAATGTTTATCACATGACCATTCGAATAGCAGAATCCTTTTCCGTAAGGGCAAGGAATTATGTTGTCCGAAATCCTCAGTTACAGCTCTTTCTAAAAGCGAGATTCATTTAGTCAGTAGCAGCACCGACGAGTTCTTCAGTTTTTAGCTTTATTCTACAAGTAGACTTTATTTACATATCTGAACGAATCCTTTCTAAATTTTCCATTCGTAGCTCAAGATAGACCACGCTACTGCATTTGTACCTCTATCGTTCTTTTCCTGTAAGACAAGAATAATATATTCACAAGCCTGCATCTTTGGTCTGGTGTACTTACATTTGTAGGGAAATCGCCATTTAGGACTAAACTTTCTTCCCATAAGATTTCAGATAATTCTTCTCAAGTATCTTCGTGTATTTTGTCCCATGATAAACAGTAAAAGTAGAAATTATCATTATCAACTTTGGCCGATTTATAGCATTCAGTAGTCTGCGTAATTAGGCTTTTTGCCATCCGATCATGTGGCTACCTATACAATACTATTACATTTATTTCTGCCGTTTGCGTGGCGATGGTGGCTGCTGTTAGGTTAGAAATATACGTTTAGTGAATGTAGGAAATTAATTTTATGGCATATTCTCTTTTTTAGAACTGACTCCATCAATCGTTTCCCTATTACATCGTACTACTTCATATTTCACTACGTAGTACTTAGTGAAACTAAAATACTATCGTCGCCTGACCACGTGATGATTTGAAACTTGGGTTTTCATAACCTACAGCTTATGTTTGCTGAAAAACGAACTTTTGTACAAGTGCATTAACAGTTAAACGCGTCATTCTTTCCAATGATATTGCTAATGATTATTTGTTTGTTGCTTATTTCACTTTCATTACGAAGCAGTTTCCTATCATCACGAGCTGGATGAGGCCTGCATTCTTTTCTCCAGTTTCCGATAAATATTACAAACGGACTGACATATTATCGTGAATGTAAGTAGATATTCGGGCCTGGCGCTCCCATAAAGGACCTTATTTACAATCTGTTGAACGTAAAGTACAATTTCGCTCATTTTTGTGTCTTCTTTCGTCACGTGAAGAGCATTCCGCTCTAGTAAACTGACATTGCAAGTAGGGAATTACGCACAGTTAAATCCATTTTTTCACAAATACTATCTGACGCTAAGCGCTATTAAATTTCTTTTCTCATTTGGCACAGTGCAAATCTTTACTTTTCCTTTATCAACAGAGCCGTTATCACGTACTAGAGAGAACCGACTGAATATTGGTATAATTCTCTCATCAGTAACCATAACAAATGTTTTTTATTCCAGTCTTTGATCACAATATCAGTTCTTTTGACGATGACCGGTTTCAGTTAGTTATGACCACCCTCAGATCTTTTCTACACCATGTCCTAAAGTGATAAGGCCGTAATGGCATAGTCAAAACATATAAATATACTCAGCACAGCATCGTCACATAGATCTAAAATCTACACCTTACTTTTGATCTATGTGACGATGCTGTGCTGAGTATCACATCTGCACCTGCCTTCCAACGACAAGTAATGGACTCTTCTGTCATTCCCCACCATTATTCGAAGACCAGGTGTAGCCCGACTAGAGAATTAGCGTCCCAAGCCTAGACTGCCTTTAACACCACAACACAAACGGTTGCATTGGGAGCTGTCTCGTCACTGGTAAGCACAGACTGCTCATGAATGGCATCACATTGTGTTCAGCTATGAAGCACTGTTCTACACAACACTGGGTGACCATGGACGACCAGAACGATAGCGAACTCAAGAAAGCATCCATCCAGCCAATATTTTGGTGAGACACAGCGGTGTTACCTGTTACTCGTGGCGCCGTGGTGTGCGTAGGCATCATATATAACTTGATGTTATTTCTGGTAGTGGCTGAGGAAATTTTGACAGCACAACCGTAAGTGACCGACAGCCTGCGTCCTCCTGTGTTACCTCTCATGCGATAGTATTGTGGTGCTATTTTTTAACCGAACAATGCTCATCCATACACAATACGTGTCTCTATAAACTGTCTGCGTGATGCTCAGGTGCTCCAATGACCAGAAAGATCTTCAGATCCGTCTCCAATAGAAAACGTTTGGGACTATTTCGGATGTCATCTTCGTCCAAATGACATAAAGTTGCTGGAGCAATTACATCAGTTGAGGGCCAGCCTGCCTCAGGAGAATTTAATGGCTTTATGAAACTCTTCCCAACCGAATCAGTTAATACACTACTGGCCATTAAAATTTCTACACCACGAATATGACGTGCTACAGACGCGAAATTTAACCGACTGGAAGAAGATGCTGTGATATGTGTTCGACTGCTGCCCTGGCCAGCACATTCTCCAGATCTCTCACCAATTGAAAACGTCTAGTCAATGGTGGCCGAGCCACTGGCTCGGCACAATACGCCAGTCACTACTCTTGATGAACTGTGGTGCTTGGTGCACAATACGACGATCCTCCCATGTGGTGGTTAGATGTGGCTTTTTAGAGCATTCACACAAGGTTGGCGCCGGTGGCGACACCTACAACGTGCTGACATGAGCAAAGTTTCCAACCGATTTCTCATACACAAACAGCAGATGAACGGCGTTTCCTGGTGAAACGTTGTTGTGATGCCTCGTGTAAGGAGGGGAAATGCGTACCATCACGTTTCCGACTTTGATAAAGGTCGGATTGTACCCTATCGCGATTGCGGTTTATCGTATCGCGACATTGCTGCTCGCGTTGGTCGAGATACAGTGACTGTTAGCAGAACATGGAATCGGTGGGTTCAGGAGGGTAATACGGAACGCCGTGCTGGATCCCAACGGCCTCGTATCACTAGCAGTCGAGATGACAGGCATCTTATCCGCATGGCTGTAACGGATCGTGCAGCCACGACTCGATTCCTGAGTCAAGAATGGGGACGTTTGAAAGATAACAACCATCTGCACGAACAGTTCGACGACGTTTGCAGCAGCATGCACTATCAGCTCGGAGACCATGGCTGCGGTTACCCTTGACGCTGCATCACAGATAGGAGGCCTGCGTTAGTGTACTCAACGACGAACCTGGGTGCACGAATGGCACAACGTCATTTTTTCGGATGAATCCAGTTTCTGTTTACAGCATCATGATGGTCGCATCCGCGTTTGGCAACATCGCGGTGTACGCACATTGGAAGCGTGTATTCGTCATCGCCATACTGGCGTATCGCCAGGTGTGGTGGTATGGGGTGCCATAGGTTAGACGTCTCGGTCACGTCGTGTTCGCATTGACGGCACTTTGAACAGTGGACGTTACATTTCAGATGTGTTACGACCCGTGGCTCTACCCTTCATTCGATCCCTGCAAAACCCTACATTTCAATAGGATAATGCCCGACCGCATGTTGCAGGTCCTGTACAGGTCTTTCTGGATACAGAAAATATTCGACTGCTGCCCTGGCCAGCACATTCTCCAGATCTCTCACCAATTGAAACCGTCTAGTCAATGGTGGCCGAGCCACTGGCTCGGCACAATACGCCAGTCACTACTCTTGATGAACTGTGGTGCTTGGTGCACAATACGACGATCCTACCATGTGGTGGTTACATGTGGTCGATCGGAAGCTTGGAGACGGAAATGCCTGACCTCACGTTCCTGTCCAGTCAAACATCGGGCTACTGTCAAATCCGAATGCCGTAAAAATCTGGATACTGCATGATTGTACCAGCTGGTCAAGTGTGAACCCACTATGAAGCCCCTTTTAAACCGTGTTAGGTGCGGATAACGTTGTATCACACCACTAGGCGGCGTCTCGGTGCCCTTCAAAGTGGTCACCCACCATGTGTCGCTGTTTGCGCAGGCCTGGTTCAAAAATGGTTCAAATGGCTCTGAGCACTATGGTACTTAACTTCTGAGGTCATCAGTCCCCTAGAACTTAGAACTACTTAAACCTAACTAACCTAAGGACATCACACACACCCAAGCCCGAGGCAGGATTCGAACCTGCGACCGTAGCGGTCGCGCGGTTCCAGACTGTAGCGCCTAGAACCGCTCGGCCAACCCGGACGCAGGCCTGGTAACAACACTAATGCACTTTGGTGGGCTTTCTACCTCTCTCAGGAAATTGCAATTCTGTCACGTGCATACGAGCCGATAGTGTGTTCGTGTGTGAAGTTGCACTGACTTCCGATTTTTTTCCGGCAGTTTACGGCTGAAGTTTCCTACTTCAAGGACATCTTCCTTTAGAGCCACCGCGCCGCGCGTGCGAGGTGACGCAATATATGACACTGGACTTTCGGGACGTGGCCGGTTCAGACCCCGTCTGGCTACCCCATTTACGTTTTCCGTGTCTTCACTAAATCGTTGAGCTCAGTGTCGGGATGGTTCCTTTGAAAGGAAACAACCGACTTCCATTCCAGATCCCTCCAATCCTAGGTTGGGCTTCGTCTCTAATGATCTCGCCCGCAACAAGATATTAAACCCTAATGTTTCTTCTTTCTTTTCTAGCACCGACGAGAATAGTTTTGGTAATGTGTACACAGTTTTCCTGCCTTATTCACTTCTGAATTTGTCACTGTTGTCATGAACTCTAATGACAGCTGTAGCATTGATCCATATAATCTTCAGTATACTTATAAATGTTGAATCAATAAATTGTTTCTCAACGGCTGCTGACAGATATGTACTTACCGTACTCTAAGAGAATATCCCCTAAGACAGCAGAATTTAAATAATATAAACTTTTCACTGCAAACCAACTCGAGCTGACTTCATCAACATGCTGATAATCCTATAGTCAATGGATAATTATTATTTCTCTGAAGACACGTAGTACGTGATTTGGAAAAATCAGAAGGGCAACTATTTTTCTCTTCATTTGCTGGCCTAGCTGAACCTGTTTAGCTCCGTCTTGTACATAGGATTACAATCCTTTTAACATCACCTAACAATATAATTTTAGTGAAATTTATTGTTTCAGCGATGGTATAAATTTTGACACGAAACGTGCATTTAGAACGCTCTAATGGTCTTTCTTATAATGTTAAACGTACCTGAAATAACTCAAACGTCCAAATATATTGCGTAAAGGCAGATAAAAGTAATCCATTTGCAAGTAAAACAATCACATCATCGAAAAGTGTGTTAAAAGGCTTGAACATGCACATGAAAAGAATTTCTGTTAATATTAACCACATATGAATAACGATTCAGCACAGAAACTTTCTAATTGAAAGTTAAAATCCAGACGGTTTCAAACTACTTGTATCTTCATGAGATGCTGTAGAACATTTAGAAATGTAGACGTCTGATGTGAATAAGCATTATGTTGCAGCTGTCACAAATGGAACTCCTCAATTCGCGTATCGAACACTGCTCGATGTAGCTTTTCCAGCTGGTCGCAGACATGATCGATGAGCGACAGGTTTGAGAGCCTCGCAGGCCACGCCAAGACAATGTGCTCACAGCTCGCAGGCAGAATGCCAAGACGACCTCCAATAAGCTAGGCATAGTACGTGAAAGACAACGGTAGAAGACTCAGGTACGAATTATACAGAAATTTGCTAAAGCCTGAAACAAGGATCGTGGCCAACATGCACTGCCTTCTGGAGTCAAGTAACATGAGTATTTATATAAAAAATGAAGTTTACCCGCCCGTAGACCAGTTCACTAACACACGCCTGTCGAGTGGCGCTCGACTCGGAAGTAAGCCCGTTCGATTGCTGGTGATGGAAAATTTTCACTTTCAGTATTTGGCACGCAAAGGGAGGCGAAGTGGTGGCGCTGAATTCCTGATCAGCAGTCTTTGCACTAATATCCTGGGCTAAATTCTGAACCTCGATGTTTCATGAAGGGTAAGTATTTCTTGTGGTAGGGCGTTCCATTCCTCCACTAGTACGTTTGACAACTTCTGGATAATCGTAGGTGGACGTGCAGCAACACGTTTCCTTACCTGCTCGATGGGATTTACAAAGTCCAGTCACATTACTGTGACCACAGCCTATGTTCGACGTTAACATGCAATAACCACTCACAGATGGCAAGTGGCAGCGCTAGCAGTGGAGGGTATGTAAAGCGTGTCGGGTTGGTGGCGGTGGTGGAGGGGGGGGGGGGGGGGTGACACTGCAGTCATTGTCGTAATGCACAAAAGAGCGATTTGGCTGACGTCCTAAAGGGCATGATGATTGGTTTGAGCGTGAAGGCCGGAAGCATTTCCACAACGGGAAACATTGTAAACTGTGCTGCCGTACGTAGCTAACCAAAACCCGCGCTGAAATTTGGAAATTTGTGGTAAGTTCTATGGGACCAAACTGCAGAGGTCATCGGTCCCTAAGCTTAAACACTACTTAATCTAACTTAAACTAACCTCTGCTAAGGACAACACACACACCCATGGCAGAGGGAGGATTCGAACCTCCGACGTGGGGAGACGCGCGGACCGAGACAAGGCACCCGAGACCGCGCGGCTAAACCAGAGTTGAGGCAATTGTGGTGGACCACGCGCTGTAGATGACAGGGCTGAACGACGGCTGCGGAGATATGTACAGGTCAATAGACGTGCAACTGTTGAGCAGCTGAAACCCCCGATCAAGCAAGGGGCTACCAGCAATATCTCCTCAACGACTGTTCAACTAACGTTGCTGCATATCGGCCTCTGCAGCGGGCGCCTGGTTCATGCAGTAATGCTGACTAATGTTCATCGGCGACGAAGGGTGGAATTTGTACTCCAGTATCGCAATTGGACATCCACTGAGTCGAGAGAGGTGGCCTTTTCCGATGAATCATGGTGTATGCTCCACCAGACAGATGACCTTTGACGTGTACTGCCCAGCAACAATAGCCGGAAGGGTCCAGGCCAAAGGACGGAGCGTCATGGTCAGGGGAAAGTTTTCGTGGCATTCCCTGGGTAATTTAGTCATTCTGGGAGGCATAAGTGTGTATCTATCCCTGGGGACCATGTCCACCCCCTACCTGTAGTTTGTTTTAAATCGGCAGGGTGGTGTCTACCAGCAGGACGATGCAAACTGTTACACAGCTCGCATTGTACGTGCGTGTTTCGAGGAGCACGAGAATATCGTACTCTCCTGGCCAGCACGTCTGTAGGATTTAAGAACAGTTGTTAATCTTTGGGACCAATTCCATTGGGCTGATCGCGCCGTGGGTATTCATTCGTGTAACCTAGTGCACTTTGCCACAGCACTGGAGTCGACATGGCTTAACATCCCTGCCGATTCCTTCCAGAACCTCACTGACACTCTTCCTGCACGTTCAAGCAGCAAAGGGTGGTTATTCAGTCTTTTAACAGGTGGTCACATTAATTGTAATGGACTCTGTAAGTCAGAGGAACAGGCGGACCAGTCCATTTGCCCAACATAATCTCGTTCCAAGAGCTCCTCCACCTGCGCAGTTCGATTCGGCCGTGCAGTGGCAAAGTGAGGGCCAAATACACCTCTGAAAAGACACACATGGGGAAGGAGTGTAGTGTCACAATAATGTTGACTGGTGAGAATACCGTTTTCAAAAATATGGAGGTCAATGCATCCATCCAACATTATACCTCCCCACACCATAATACCTGGACTACCAACACGATGAGGTTCGACGAAGTTCCTGGATGCATTACTTGTTCCCACCTCTCGCCATATGAGGATATGCCCAGAATCACTACTGAAACTGAATCCGGTCTAATCCGAGAAGAGCAAGTGAGCCTTATTCCTCGTTGGTCCAGTCCCTATGCTCTTGGCACCATCGTAGACGGTGCCGCCGATGTGCGAGTGTCAGCGGCACACGACGTACTGGTCTTCAGGAAAAGAGAACACACGTAACGCTCTAATCCGAGAAGAGCAAGTGAGCCTTATTCCTCGTTGGTCCAGCCCCTATGCTCTTGGCACCATCGTAGACGGTGCCGTCGATGTGGAAGTGTCAGTGGCACAAGACGTACTGGTCTTCAGGAAAACAGAACACACGTACGCACTCCCCGTGCCGCCGTGGAGCGTGAGATTGTCTGCCTTGCAGTTCTGTTAAATGTGGCTGCAGTTGCACTCGCTGTCTGGCGTGGGTAACTTCTTGCCTTTTGTACAATGAAGCTGGCATCTGCTGGAGTAGTTTACCGTGGTCGAACACCTGCTCTCCTTCGGACAGCAGGCCCTGTTGTTCAGAACGCTCTCCATACAAGTGAAACAACGCTGTGAGCAATGCTACACTCTTGGGCTACACTCGTGACTCTTCGTCCTCCTTCCAGGAAGGAAGGAAGGTTAGGGTTTAACGTCCCGTCGACATCGAGGTCATTAGAGACGGAGCACAGACTCGCAATCTTTCAAGGAAAGGGAAGGAAATCAGCAGTGTCCTTTCGAAGAGACTTTCCCCGAATTTGCCTGGAGCGATTTTAGGGGAATGACGGAAAACCTGCCTCTTGATGGGCGGATGCCGATTTTGTTCTTAGTTCTCGCGCATGCGATTCCAGTGTACTGACAACTGCCCCACCTTCCCCGGTGTCGCTCTTCTTGTTTCCGGATGATCTTTCCCCGTATGAAGTGATCCAAATGTTACCTCCGGAACATGTTGTAATCAACAACACCACTACAGTGCACCGTAACTGCTCGCTGATTGACACACACTGTCTTTCGCTGTTCCTTCCGCTGCCAAGTGTTGCCAGGTTCGCTTAGCGCTATAGTCATTCTGACCTCACGCCATGTGAAGTCTAATTTTCTGTACAAGACTGGGTGACCTTTAGCAACATACTGACGCACTTTCTTTCTGTTTCACTAAGTAGTTAATATGTTACGTACCTTATCTAGCTCGTCTTTAAGTTATGCAGAGCAATGTACTTGGGAACATCGTAACACACATACCTTACGACTTTATTTTAACGAAGAACTGAACAAACAAAGGCGCTTCCAGATTAATCTCATCTCCTGTGGTTATTTCTAAATACTCTGTCCAAGGCAATTCGTAACACATTCCTTTGAGTAGTGTTAACTAATGAGAATTTTGTGCTCTTCTGAGAATTCCAGCAATGAGCTCTTTTTGCTTTATGTTCACATTAAGTATGTAATAATAATATTCCTTTCAGAGACAAATATGTGTGATGGCAAAATGGTAAGCTAAAGCAGCTACAGCACCAAGCATTTCTGAGAAATGTGTTCGAACAGCGTTTAAGGCAGAACGTTGATCGCGTATCTCCATAGAATAATTATCTATTGAACAGTCATCTTAAGGTCAGCAAATGCACACCAAAAACATGCAGAACTAATGCCAATAAGAAACAGGAACTTCAGTGTCATTTTAATACGAGTTTCACTGTGGTACCATCATTAGACACGTAATATCTCGGTATCTGCGTCACAACCAGAATATCACAAACTAAATTAAAATTCATGTGAGAACATATTTAAAAATAGCATCTCATCGATCTCAGTTAACACATTCTGCTGATATTTAATAGTTTACTGAAGTATGACGTACTGTCATTCTAAAAGTATTCGAACGAACTGAACTGCGATACGCCTGATTTGCATGCAGCCCACGTAACTTCCGTGTCTTTCAGTTCCCTTAATCACTTTTCGGTACAGTCGTTTCACTATACAAACTGGTTACCACAAGTGACCACTAGAGGCCAATTCTCTGTATGGCAATAATTCCTGATCTAAATAATACCACGATACTATAAATTTCGGAAAACACCTTATTCGAGATGAGATAGTCCTTAACGCTTGTAAACTCAAATTTATTCCAGTAAGTGGCGTTTCTAAAATGTATCACTCTCGTTAGTATCTGAGACAACTAATACCTGTCACTGTACCATATAAATCATTCCGTAATCCTTACAATAAATTAAAATCATTTGAGAATAAGAGATTTTTCAAGAACGTCTGAATGAAAATTCTATGATAATTCAAAACATTCTTGCTCTTGCTGCTTAATAAACCAATCAATTAGAAAAGTCATGATTATCAGCTTCAAACGGTCTACCATTAATAACGTATCACTAGTAAATTCATTGTATTCATGATGAGACGTGGATGTATGTGCAGTTCGAAAGGCACCTTGTTATCTAACAGAAAATGACATTGAAAATCTACTTTAGACATAAGAAGTTAGTTGTGCATGTCTCTGAACTTTGAAGGACATGGCGTGTTCCGTATATGGATTAAAACCCAGCACATACAGGTAATGTCAACAAAGAAAAATTTTCATGCCTGTCTGCGGCTCGAACACAGGACAGATTTTCATTGCTAAGTAGGCATAAAGTGACGTGATATACTTCATTTTTAGCCTTTATCAGTTAGCAAGTATGTATTTGGTATTATGTAATGAATTGCTGTCACTGAGCCACTCATTAGAATGAGCGATAAGTTATTTTCTTTCTTACTTCTAAAATAGGAATCTGTTATAACAATTACTCCTCGATAATCCTCATATAAATATTCTGATAACCCAGTAATTAAAACAATAACAAAATAAGGGCAGCTATGACGACGAGGACCGTCCAGTTAATTTCCCCTGCTCTTATTTTATGCTTTTCTCGTTGAATTTGCTTACACTTGTCGTATTTCAGGTATCTGACAATTTGTTGGCTGTGGCCAAAACGTCTCTCAAGAACAAGCTTTCCCCTGGTCTACTAGCCCGCTCACAATTCACGTCGACCGTAAAAACTTATTAGTTCCTGCTGCGAGGATGATTGGAGACTGTCGACATTGTAGAATACATCTGGCAACACTGCGATAATCGAGTTACTCCGTGTAGTAACACAGAATTACCCTGTTAAATTCACTTGATGTTTTCTCGGTATTCCAATTCAATATCCTGATCTATTTTCACTTGTGGTGTGCCATCTAACTATGAAATGCACATTTTGAGTCCAGGAAGGCCACTCCACGCAGAAACTACAACTACTTAAGTATTTTCATTGCGAATTAGCTCTCTTAGACATCACTACGACAATGAGGGAGCACCGTATGCCGCTATTACTTGTTAGGTCAGCGGGAACACCATCGCACTGCAAAGAAAATTCTCCATTCATTCTATGTTCCAATCTCGCTGGAGTGCAGCGTTTTATCTCTTTTGTGACAGAGCAGCAGCTGTTGAGATTCTTGAATGTGGCGAGTAATTCCTGCAGAAATGATTCAATATGAAGTGAGAGTGCAGCACTGACGGATAAAAATTACAACACAGAAAATAAATAACGTAGAGTAATGAAATTACTGTAATACATTTCTCTAGGTAATATATTTAAGCGATTAACATTGCAAGACCACAGTTTAATGTAACCGCGAGATAAGCCATTGCAAATGTGAAATGCTAGTAGATTAATAACCGGTGTAACCGTTGGAGCCTTGAATGCAAGTATGCAAACGGGCATACATTGTGTTGTACAGGTGGCGGATGTCTTGTGGGATGGAGTTTCATGAATATTGCAATTGGTCTGTCAATACAGGGACGCTCTATGCTGTTTGTGGATGACGCTGGCGTTGTCGTCCGATGATGTCCCATATGTGCTCGAGTGGAAGCGGATCTGGCAACATTTCGACACTCCGTAGAACATGTTGGGTTACAACAGTGGTATGTGGGAGAGCGTTATCCGATTGGAGAACACCTCGTGAAATGCTGTTCATGAATGACAGCACAACAGGTCGAATCACCAGACTGACGTTCACTTCTGCAGTCAGGGTGCGTGGGATAACCTTGAGAGTGTTCCTGTTGTCACACGAAATTGCACCTCAGACCATAACTTCAGATGTAGGTCCAGTGTGCCTAGCACGCAGACATGTCGATTGTA
The DNA here is from genome assembly GCF_021461395.2 of Schistocerca americana. Taxonomy (NCBI): domain Eukaryota; kingdom Metazoa; phylum Arthropoda; class Insecta; order Orthoptera; family Acrididae; genus Schistocerca; species Schistocerca americana. The sequence goes on from NC_060130.1 coordinate 696,569,020, forward strand.
GAACCTCAACTGGCCACCTTCTAACCAACACACGGCCATCACCGGGACCGAGGTAGAATTATCTTTCACAAGAAAATACGACAGCCATCCAACCTCACTTTCAGTGACCACTCGCATAGAACCACTGAAGATGCAAATGGCAGTTGTTTGGGTTCAGTGGAATGCACACTACGGGGCATCTGGCTAGGAGCTTCCCTTGAACCGATTTGTAACAGTTCGTTGTGTCACTGTGGTGCCACAGTGGTCGTCTTCCCACTCGGTAGTGCCACGTCTCCTCGCGGAGCCCGGTCTTCTTGCGACCGTACATTCTCGTGACCGCCGCTGCCAGCAGTCACTTACAGTGGCTACATTTGTGCCAAATCTTTCTGCAATATCGTAGAAGGAACATCGAGCTTATCGTGGCCCTGTTTCACGATCTCGTTCAAGCTCAGTAGGGGTAGATAATGGCGTCTCTGTTACCTTAAGTCCAGTTGCAAAGGAAAATAACTGTCACGGCGTTACAGCGTGTATTTAAAGCACCCCTGATATGTGTCTTCACAGTGCGCTACTAGCGCCACTCTTACGCGATTCACGCGAAATTTGAATTGAAGTCATGTTTCAGAAGTAGAAACACGCCAATCAACATTCAATTATGATGCACAGTTCCTTCTTGGTGCTGCGATTTTTTTCCATAAGTGCATTCTTCTGGCGTGGTTTCTTCGATAGCAGTCACCCCACTCTCGGCACAAATGTTCGAGCTTCCTTCACCTCTCCATTAAATACAAAGAAAATAAAACGTCACTAATTTTGAACTTTTCCTGTTTAACGCTCCATTTTTAACACATAAACAGCACTACGCAGACTCTTCAAATATCCAGCGTTCAATATGTCATCGCAAGAACCAAATCAAGACCTCAAATAAAAATTACTATTAATAAATACTCTAATTTATGTAACAACTTACTGTTTCTGCCCGCAATGGTAAATTGCATATTTAGTATTTACCAGCTCATATGTTGCTCAGTTATCGAAGATATTTCACTCTGAAAACCAAACTGCAGTATTAAATAATCTTATGCTTACTAATGCGAGTGTAAAAACGTCTGTTCTAGATCGTAGATTCAAAGCGCAGGTGTTTCCGTCACCTGGCTGACGCTCGCTAGCTTCAGGCAGTCGATCGAGCAGACACTGTTCTCTTCAGACCAGACAGTCAGAAGCTATTTGATAAGTATGTTTTTACAATGTTATAGCATTACTGGTGGGTTAGGCAATGAAGTAAATTATCTCGGAGCTTCCAGCAAATAGACGAGGTTTTATTTATTAAATTACTGTATAATCGGGTTCAGTAACTAAAATTTTATGTAGCACCACTTCCGCATCCTACAGTGTTGGCAGTTTGTGTGAATGGTCGTTATGTGATTTCATTTCAGTGATTAGAGAATCAAGTCGAACGTCCTCGTTGAGTAGCCAAGGCAGCTAGTTAGAAGAAGGAAATGAATGTACTGAACAGTATGTCCACTTCAGGGAGTCGGAGGGGCTGAATTCTGACCGACTGTGGCGCACCTATATTACGAGAAAATCATTAGTAAGCAAACTGGCAAGTTTTGTGATCTCGTGAACTGATGCTGGATTGGTATATCAAAGGCCTGGGTTCGATTCCCACTTCAGGGGATTGTTTCCCATAGGAATAAACAAATCCTATCCACTTCTGGTTGTGCTAAGTGAAGAACCTACGATTGCACCGTGGTTTCAAATTCCCTTCGCAACCGACTAAAGATTAGGTCCGGCTACGACAGACGCGGAAGTGGCGGTTGAAAGAAATGGTTCAAATGGCACTAAGCGCTATGGGACTCAACATCTGAGGTCATCAGTCCCATAGATATAGAACTAGTTAAACCTAACTAACCTAAGGACATCACACACATCCATGCCCGAGGCAGGATTCGAACCTGCGACCGTAGCAGCAGCGCGGTTCCGGACTGAAGAGCCTTAAACCGCTAGGCCGCAGCAGCCGGCTACGGAAGTGGCGGCATGTAGAAAATCTGTCACCAGTAACCTATCTTAGACTCGTAATTTTATTTTGTTAATGAACCAGACACGACACAACCTCTCAGGGCACTTATTTAATCTTTTATTTGAATTTGAGATGTTGGTTCCGAAATGGGATTCGAATTAGGATACTCCCATCAGAGGGATTTGATCCCTTTGTGACGGTATAGTCCCGTGAGTTCGTTGTTGGGTGAAGATTATAAACTAGGCCTCTACGTAAGGTGCATGTCTGGGTTCGAATCCTGGTCTGGCTCAGAAGTTTTCATCACGCGATTTCAAGCTCTAGCATAAGCACACCTAACAGCTGGTGGAAAATAATTCTCTCCGTTCATAGACAGCAGTAACGGTATGTGGCGGTTTCGGCTCCCTGTGAGAACCATAACTTTTCGTCACATCATTTCACTTTCCAACCAAACCTAATGATGAAAAAGTATACGGTTAACGTCTCTTCGTGTGTAGCCAAAAACGATATGTGAGGGGCTGCTTCCCCTGTCAGCACTGAACTCTTCGTCACATTAGTTCAGGGTCAAATATGTCCACATCTCACTTCCGGTGAAATAAACTTACATTTAACGTCAGTTCTTGGCTAAAAACAAAGGTGATAGGTGTTGGGCTCCACTCACGGGAAGGCAGAAATTATTGATTCGTCTCGTCATTTCAGTATCAAACATCTCGCTGTTTCTGACAAAATTCGATATCTAACATCGGATGACGCTTAATTGATAATCCGATTAGGTGCTGGGTTCGAATCCCCGTCCAGCACAAGACTTTACGTCACTTTGCGTTACTCGTGAATAAAACCATCTTTCGTGGTTAATTAACAAGGAACATTGTTGTTGGATAGGAGTCTTAGGATATTACAAAAACTTTGTGCATTTAAATTCAAATTCAGATTTACTAACTGACATTAGTTAAAAATTAAGTATATCACGTCTCTTTATGCCTAGTCAGCAATGAAAATCAGTCCTGTGTTTGAGTTTCGGTCAGTTACAAAAGCTTTGCCTAGGTGCATAACCTACAATTGGTGGGTTTTAATCCATATCCAGCCGGCCGGTGTGGCCGTGCGGTTCTAGGCGCTTCAGTCTGGAACCGCGTGACCGCTACGGTCGCAGGTTCGAATCCTGCCTCGGGAATGGATGTGTGTGATGTACTTAGGTTAGTTAGGTTTAATTAGTTCTGAGTTCTAGGCGACTGATGACCTCAGAAGTTAAGTCGCATAGTGCTCAGAGCCATTTTTTAATCCATATCCAGAACAAAGCTGTTAGTCACGTCTTTAAAAGTTCAAAAATATGCTCATCTATCGGATCATGATTTTTAATGTCACTTTGTGTTAGATAACACGGGCCAGAGGTGACGGGACTTGTGCATAAATCCACGTGCTATCATGAATGCAATGAAATTACTAGTGATAACTTGTTGATGGTGATGATACAGTGCTCGAGCTTGCTAATAATGGTCTTTTGAACTGGTTAGTTCATTAGCCAGCTTATACGAAGCCACTTTCCAAGTGAATGATTGTTAATGGGTCTTTAAAAACATTTTAGTAAACAAGAATACTTTGAATTACCATAGAATTTTTATTCATATAATTTTGAAAAATCTCTTACATTCAAATGAATTTAATTTTGAGTGAGGATTACGAAATATTTATGTGTTAGAGTTATGGGCATTAATTGTCTCATATACTAATGAGAGTGGTAACATGTTAGAGACGTCACTGACTGTAAGAAATTTGAGTTTACGTGCGTTAAGGACTGTCTCTTCTCCATTAAGGAGTTTCCTGATATTTATACTATCGTGATTTTTGTTTAGATTAGGAGTTATTGCCATACAGAGCTTCTTTCTGTAGAGGTCACTAGTGTTCAAATGTGTGTGAATTCCCAAGGGACCAAACTGCTAAGGTCATCGGTCCCTAGACTTACACAACACTTAAACTATCTTATGTTAAGAACAACACACACACCCATGCCCAAGGGAGGACTCGAACCTCCGGTGGGAGGGACCGCGCAGTCCGTGACAGGACGCCTAATACCGCACGACCACCCTGCGTGGCTAGAGGTCACTCGTGATAACCATTTTCTATAGACAAACGACGATACCGAAAAGTGATCAAAGTACCTGCAAGACGGCTGCGTTATAGGACGACCATTCAAATCAGGCGAAACGCTATTCAGGTCGATCGAATGCTTTTGAGCATGATCGAACATACATGGTGTAACAGAAAGGTATATACTTTCAGTAAACTTTCCTCAAGCTTAGAGGATTAAAATTTGTAATACGTGTATAGATCCGGAAAAGTTTTATTTTCAAGTTAGAATTCAGTTTCTACACATGATACGGATACAGCAGGTTCTCATGTAGCATTCTCCAGACAGTTATGTGATCAACATTACGTGTTATGGCTCATTGTCTTACACTGACTCTATGGCTGTCGTCAACAGCCAGAAGAAGTTCCTCCTCCAGCTGATGTGTTCTCTCGTTTCCAAGCCTCCCCCAGTCGCCTCCCCAAGGCGTCGATCAATTGTTTGAAACGTCCCTCTGTCGCGGCACCGTCGTTCCGGAAATCTCTCCCAATATTAACGTTGAACGCCATTACCATTACCATCCACACAGCAAATAGGCATGTGCGATCTCCGCATTTGAATACGCTTTGATTGAACGGCACCGGAAACAAAATATGCGATGAACACTGAGCAATAAAGTTTCTCGCATGTCAACATAAGCTTTGAAGTAAGTCAAATGTCAGCATTACCTGCGTTCAATTGAAACAACAACCTTTGGTGGAGAACACACGAATTACAGCTTACTGTACATTTTAATCAAACGTAACAAATAGACTATTTTTTGCACATTTCATGTCAGAAAGCGTTTCATGCACCCACCTTCGTGGCCGACGTCGCTAGCGCATTCTTGTGCGGTGGCGCCTCGACCCGGCGGTAAGATGGTTCGAATCCAGGTGGAGGAAAAAACCTTCACTGCTAGTATTTGGCCGACAAGGGGAGGAGAGGTGGTATAAGCTTCCTGATCACCAGACTTTGCGCCAAAGTCCTGGTTTAAATGCCGAACCTTCCCGCTTTGTTCCATGTGGTAAGGGCATGTAACACTGTTGATGGTGATCCGCCCGCCAGATGGGGACGTTAAGTTTTGCGGCCCCCTTCGTGCTATTAGCAAGGAGTACGCTATGTGCCGGCACCGGTTTTCACCCTCTCCCTTCTATCATCACCATCATACAACAAAAACACACACACACACACACACACACACACACACACACACACACAATCCATACACGTAGTATTACAAATAGTGTGTAATGGAGCATTTTGTAAACAAACAAACAAAGTTTCATGTTATACTGGCACGTTCTATTTCTGTGTGTTTCCCACGATTAATGTGATTATAAAGAGAAGCATAAAATTAGTTCTAACAAAAATGGAACTAAAGCGTTACCGGACCCATGTCCATACAACGCATTATATTTCTCTATTTGTGAGGAATGTTTCCTGGAAGTTTGGCCATATCTTTCTGTTACAACCTGTATACAGGCCATTTCAATCAGGAACACTTTCACCATTGATAAAAATTAGAAGCCTAGACTTACTTGTCTTATTATGGAAGTGAATAAACCTGAAATATATTGTACAGTGGGGGCCAATGCTGAATGGATTTATTAGTATGAAGTTTGATTTTTATTTTTTTCACTTGATTTTCGTCAGTGCCTTCTGCCTGGTGGTAAGTTGCAGCGTCTCAGTCACGTTGCCCAAAACCGGACAGAGCCATCCTGAAACTCATGTGTTGAACCATGAGCGGCTAAACTCATGTGTTGCTGACGAGGTAACGCTACCGAACTGCGTGTCTTACGATCTGACTTACCAATAGGGAGGCTTGGAAGTGGTCAAGTGGGGGTGGAACCAAGGCCAGCTGCCGGGAGCTGACACACTGTTCGCTCTCTTCTGCTGGCAGCTTCCGAACCGATCAGACGCCCTCCTCACCTGCTTTCTTGGGCGGCTGCCCATTCAGTCTCGGCGGCTTCTCCATGCGTACCTTTTTTTTACGGCATTACAACTTCATACAAAAAATACTTCAAATGGCTCTGAGCACTATGGGACTTAACATCTGAGGTCATCAGTCCCCTAGAACTTAGAACTACTTAAACCCAACTAACCTACGGACATCACACACTTCCATGTCCGAGACAGGATTCGAACCTGCGACCGTAGCGGTGGCGCGGTTCCAGACTGTAGCGCCTAGAACCGGAACGTGGGGCATGATGTCAATGAGAAAACAGGGACCGGTTACTTCAGCAGTGTTATATGCTGTTGTTTCACACACAACGTACTACGCATGAGAGGTTTTTACAACTAAATTTACATACAGCTGACTACCGTAACTATGCATCCCTTGACACAACATTTGACCACCCACTAAAAACGGCATTGCCTTATGAACCAGAAATGTAGAGACCAATATCAGTACAGATGCTTATTTCTCTCTAAACTGCGAGCACAGAATTAAAGGCCAGGACTCGCTCCAACAGCAGTCAACAGTAAAGTCAGCAGTAACCTCACAATTCATTGTATTTATAGCTTGTCTGATGTGAGAGTGCTAACAGAATCTTTGGCTTATAGAACATTCTGAGATCATGAAAATTAAATACACTTCTGGAAAGCCTGAACAACGGAAGCCAAAGACAAAATATTGGGGATAATAATTTTTCTAACAAGTGTGAAGTGTTAATATCTTGTATTGCGTCAACGACGAGGTCATTAGAGACGGAGAAAAAGACAAAATTTTGTGAAAGATGCGGAAGAACATAGGTCGTTAAGCAATTTAGGGGAGCCACAGATAACCTAAATACGGATGGCTGGACGAGTCCAGTGCATGGTATATGTGGAGATCTCACAAGAATATAACAAATTTAACACACAACGAAAATTATGAAACAAAGTGAAATAAATGTTACACTGGAGATTTATTATGTTAATTAAAATAGTGTATAAGTTCTCTGTAGTTTCTCAGGAGTCTGATGTTATTTCAAAATAGGACGAAGTATAAGGGCAATCAGAAAGTTTCAGTTTGAAGGCTTTGCTGCGGCGTGTCTGCCACATAGCGCAACTCCGATGTGGGTTTATAAGCACCGAAATATAGGCAAGGAAAATGAAATGAAATGATCGTATGGCATTGTTGGCCGGGAGGTCCCATGCGGGAAAGTTCGGCCGCCGTATTGCAAGTTCTTTTTAGTTGACGCCACGTCGGCAACTTGCGTGCGTCAATGATGATGAAGAACACACAACACCCACTCACCACGAAGCAGAGAAAAATCCCCGATCCCGCCGGGAATCGAACGCGGGACCCCTTGCACGGGAAGCGAGAACGCTACGGTAAGACCACGTATTGTGGACAGAGGCAAGGAATTAATGTGGCATTCGTGTTTTCCTGACATGCATATGGTAAATGCGGAAACGTGAACTACGGCGACGTTATTACCAAATACGTCCAGACAGGGCCAACATGCTGTTATTCTTTCCTTGGTTGCCGGAGGACAGACACCGGTAGATATCCATCGGAGAATGAAGAACGTATATTTGGTAGCACGTCTGTCGAGAACCACAATTGTGGAATGGTGCGCCAGAAGGGGTGGTGCTGCTTCATGATAATGCATGTCCCATCAAATGTAAGGCAGTAGTTACGTCAACCCAAGCGTGAGACCCTCATGCACGTGCCCCATTGCCCCGATCTCTCTATATTCGATTATCGCTCCTTCGTTCCCTTAAAAAAGGTCTTCAATAGTCGACGATTCCTGTCGGACGAGGATACGCAGCAGACAGTTACGGAATACTTCATGCAGCAGAACGCGGATGTTTTACCAAAAGTGTATCTTCAAGCTGGTGTGACGGTAGGATGATGCCTCAATGTTCACGGCGACTCTTCCCGATTGTCACACCGATTCTAAACTGTACGACCATCGAACGGAAACTCTTATAAAAGAAAATATTAACTTTAAATTAGAATCACGATTTTCAATTAAAATAAGTTAATTGTACTTTTAATTGCAACACGTTGACTTGTTGGATGCTGTGCTGTATAGCTACAGAATGCAACTTCATACACTGATGGAAATAATAAGTGCTGCACCATGAAACGCTACTCCGACTTTTATCAAAGTTCGTAGAGATGTTCATCGCATAATGGGTATTAAATGATTATACTTTTGTTCTTTGGAGCCCGCAGTGGTGAACATGTCCTCTGATGGCATGATTATTTTGAATATCAGCCAGCTGCACTGCTCTTTAAATGGATTTTATTTTATAAATCACTCATGATAAGCCCATTTCGACATATTGCCATCATCAGGTGCTCTTGCATGTACTGCCATGACCTATCTATATTTTCGAATTATTAGTTTCTCCTTAAATGTACGTTGGAGACGTTTATCTGACTTACTCGGTTGTTATGTATTCTGTCGTTCCCTTGACAGTTACAGGCACTCAAGCTTAATCCAACGGATGGTGCTTCGCACCAATAGCCACTTGGCCGAGTGTGTAAACCAAATGTACGAACCTGCGGTTCCTCTCGTACTGAGCATGGTTACTACTGCAACGACACAGTCATCAGCAGGGTAAAACTAACCTCTCACACGACGGTCTAATCCCACTTCACAGTCTCATTTAGAGGGTGAAAAATCCAACGCCTGGCGAATTCTGCTGTCAAGATAAGAACAGCATACATAAAAACAGACTAAAATCAGATGTATGTCTCCAACGTACAGCTAAGAACAAACTAATAATTCTAAAAAAAGCCAGGACATGGCAGCAATATTTCCTGTAAGAACACCTGATTGTAGCAATATGCCGTAACGGGCTCAAAGTAAGTTATTTCTAAAATAAAAACCATTTAAAGAGTAATGCAGTTGGCTAATATTCATAATAAATGATTGTTCATTCATCCCTTTCGGAACTGATGTCTATCACGAACATTGGTACGTGTGTATCCCCCCACTGGCACGAATACATTGTTTTATTCGTTGTGACATGGAAGAAAACAGCCTGCGAATGTCATGTTGAATAATGTTTTCCGAAGCCCACACAACACGCTACTTCAGTTCATGAATATTGCTGGTTAGAAGCTAGTACGAAAGTATACATTTTCTCATCGTATCATAGACATGCACTAAGGCTGGTCATTGCGGCCGATCGGTTCTAGACGCTACAGTCCGGAACCGCGCTGCTGCTACGGTCGCAGGTTCGAATCCTGCCTCGGGCATGGACGTGTGTGATGTCTTTGTGTTAGGTAGATTTAAGTAGTTCAAAGTCTAGGGGACTGATGACCTCAGATGTTAAGTCCCATAGTGCTCAGAGCCGTACAAATAACGGGACCTAGCAAACCAACCAAGAAACTATATGTTGCTCAAGGGCTTCTAGTGTGGAGCCTTGCTTTATCTTGCTGGAATATGGCATTTGGTATCCTGGTCATGAAGGGTATGACAATAGGGTTTACTGTCCTTGCCACATACTCATGGTCTCGAGCCACGCGACCGCTACGGTCGCAGGTTCGAATCCTGCCTCGGGCATGGATGTGTGTGATGTCCTTAGGTTAGTTAGGTTTAAGTAGTTGTAAGCTCTAGGGGACTGATGACCTCAGATGTTAAGTCCCATAGTGCTCAGAGCCATTTGAACCATTTCTGAACCACATACTGACGAGTATTCAACCACCCTACAGCAGCTGCCAAATCAGTCCCGCTGTCATATCCAATACCTCCACACACAATGACTCCACTGTTTGGAGAGGTATGGTCCTCGAGAATCGCTACTTTTTGTTAACTTCCACTAGTCGTCTACCAACACGTTTTGTCCATCTGACTGGCACAAACAGGATTGAGACTCATTTCTGAACACCACAGAATGCCACTCAGATTCCGAACTGACAGTCTCTACACCATACTAGTGTCTGTAGTCTGTGGTAAGCTGTCAGCGGTAAAGGACCTATGACACATCGAGATCTCATAAGTGGGCTGTTTATGAAATTTCAATCTCAACCCAGCTTCCAGTAATCTGTCGGTGACGATTTGAAGGGACACTTCCAAAAGAACAAGGCAGCTACAGTGCTCACCATCAACGGAACAACGATAAAATTCATTGTAAATTGTCACTATTCAGTTTTGTCGAAAGGGAAAAGATGCTGCACGTGTGGCTAGGAAGTCGTGATTGGCCGTCCTTGCCTTCACTTTTACTGATCACTGAAAAGCCTCATTATATTTTTGGAATGTTACACTAATATGGCTACAAATTCACTCATCGTTAGAATCATGCACCCAAAAGAATCAATTTTTGTTTCTTTTTTTTACGTTAGGCTTATAACTGGTGTACGCTTTCATCAGAATCTCGGGTTTCCTAGGCAGTGTTGTTCCAGAACCGCTGCGCTAGAGAGAGAATACAACATGTTTTACAGTGAACAACAAATACAGGAAAAGAGAATGGGGACGGAGCGACTTTGATTACGGCGACCCCGGCTGCGGAAACGCTAATGGTCGCTGCCTCGTCATTGATCTAACGAGCCCCACGCGCCAACACATTCTTTAGCTTTGAGAAAACTGATTCTTCGACTGTCCGCTCCGCGCAGATTCGTTAAATTCCTTTTTTACGGCGTGACAGGAGTCGTTTTTCTCCGAATCTGAGATCCAATGTCGATATTTATTGAAGTTCGTACCAGAAGAGCTGCCGTGAGCGTTGCTCCTGAAAAACTCTGCAGTTTAAATGGACTGTGGAGTGGAACATGTGCCGCACGAACTGCTAAAATACGAGACATTTACACGAGATGCAGCCACCGCAATAAATAACTCTACAGACAGAGCGAGGGCTACTGCACCTGATGCCATTGCCATACGTGTATCAATCCTTATAGATTAGGCGAAAGACTGTGCTTCAACTCTTGCAGCAGTTTATCGTTGGTCGCAGTAGTAATGAAGTATTCTAGGTACTGAGAAAAAGGTACAGGTCGTTTCCATTTTCAAGAATGATCGTCTAAAAGCTACCCTAAGTTGTAGGTTCATCTATGCTACGCCGTCAATCTGTTGTAAGATTATAAAACACGTTTTTGGAAATCTGAAATCTCACTCTTATGGTTCGACATGGACTTAAAAAACAGTAATGTTGTGAAACTCTGCTCGTTCTCTTTTCCCATGATTTCGTGAGGGCAATAGACAGCTGTCTCCATGTTGATGCCAGGTTTCCTCACTTTCTCCAGACGTTCGATTCAGTTACGCACTGTCACCTAGTGAACAAAAGGCAGGTACATAGAACACTTCACAAGGTTCGTGATCGGATTAAGATTTTCCGAACAGTTACAACCTATCAAGGGGGAAAACTGTCTGATGTAAAGGTAGCTCTAGGTGTATCCCACGGAAGTATATTGGGTCGCTCTGTTCACGATATACAGGGTGTCCCTTCTAAGAACCGTCAGGTGCATTTTCTCTGGTGTTTCGGCAGATATTTGCAATTTTGTTTTTACAGTGAGTAGCTGGAGTCAGCCCAAACACGTCTTTCATGCGAGTCTATGTGTCAACAGAAAGCATCGGTTTGTTTCAAGTTACAAACAAAATTATTTTTAGTGTAATATTCGGTTGAACGATGCGTATTAACAGCGATAGAAAATCAGAAAGAACAAATAGTACTCCAGCATTAACTGAGCAGCGTCGCTGCATGGCGATAGCAGACACCGCGGACAGAACGGCACATAAATTGCTACTGGAGTGCTGGTTATTCTACCTGTTTTGCTGTGCCTAATACATATCGATAAAACAAACATCACACTTAACTAATCTTTGACCGCTCTATCGAACGGTCACGATGAATTCCGCTTTGAAAATCATTTAGTTTGTAATGAAAGATGCGAACGCCAGCAACTGTTTAGTCTGACTCCAGCTACGTGTTGCAAAAACCAAATTGCAAATGTCTGCCGAAGCACCAAAGAAAATGCACCTGACGACAGTTAGGAGAGATACCAGGCATACAAAAAGATCTTATGAATACCATCAGAAGCTCCGTGAGCCTTCATCTTAATGATGCAATTATATACAGAGAAGTCGCACCGCAAGAAAAATGCAGCGTCATCTGTAGGAAACCAACGTTTCGTGTAAGGATTGGCAATTGGCCCCAGCATAAACAAACATTGCGTACTGCGAATAAATGGGCGAAAAAATACATTGTTGGCAACTATGTATCACACGATAACATATTCAGGAGTACGGAAAAGTTCCTTAAAGAACCCTTCATAAGGAAAATGTTTTTCTCTGACCTAATTTCATAGATAAGCGTTTGAAATATATCTCTCCAAATTGTATACGTTCTATAGTTGTAAAAGAAATGTATTATTATTATTGAAATCCTCCTTTTGTAGTAGAAAAGCAGGTTCAAACGGAAGTCTTCAAAATGGCCACTTTGGCCAGTAGGTGGTTGGATAGAACGTTTTCTGACAGAGAGCAGTATGTCGTCTTGAACTGGGAGACTTCAACAGAAACAAGCGAAACTTCAGGTGTGCCCCAGGGCAGCGTAATAGGCCCGGTGCTTTTTACGATTTACATAAACAATCTGGTTGATGGTACTGACAGCGGCCTGAGACTGTTTGTCCATGATGCTGTAGTCTACAGGAAAGTAGTATCACACGAACTTTGTGAACAAATCAATGAGGATTTGCAGAAAATAGATGCGTGGTGTAATGACTGGCAGTTACCTCTCAAAATTAGTAAGTGTAACCTAATGCGTATAACAAGGCGAAAATCCCCATTAATGTACGAGTACAAAATAAATGCCCAGTCTCTGGAAGCGGTAACGTCCGTCGAGTAACTGGGTGTAACTATTCGAAATGATCTCAAATGGAATGATCAGATTACACAAGTAACGCGTAAGTCGAACTCTAGATTGCTGTTTATTGGTAGAATCCTGAAGCTATGCAGTCCTCCGACAAAGGAAATAGTTTACAATACGTTAGTTCGTCCAGTCTTGGAGTGTCGTTCGTCTGTATGGGACCCTTACCAGTTGGGTCTGATTCGAGAGATTGAGAAGGTCCAAAGAAGAGCAGTAAGATTCTTGATTGGTACATTTAGCCATCGCGAGAGCGTTACAGATCTCATAGAAAGTTTGAAGTGAGACACACTTGCAGACAGACGGCGCGCTAGACAGAAGGGGCTGCTCATTAAATTCCAAAATCCGATCTTCACCGAGGATGTAGAGCATTTATTATTACCACCAACTTTCAAATTGCGCAATGATCACCATTCAAAGATAAGGGAAATAAGAGCTCGTACTGTGGCGTTCAGACAGTCGTTTTTCCCTCCTGCGATCCGCGAGTGGAACAGAGGGGGGGGGGGGGGATATGACTTTGGTGCGAATTTGCGAATTGTGCCCTCCGCCACACACCGTTCTTGGTGGCTAGCGGAGTATATATGAAGATGTAGGTAGGGTAAACAGAGACAGACAAAAGGAAAACTAATTTCAGATGAAAATTTTGGGCACATTGAATAGGAAAAGATTGTTAAATGAGTAATCTATAGAATGAAATACATTTGAATCTGAGAAAAATATTTGAATATATTGATAATATACCAAAATATGCAAAATGCTAATAGTCTTTATTTTCCAAGTTACACAGTAACTCTTGTCATATGTTATAAGTCAAATTAAATTTAAAAGTTAAATATTTAATACATCATTCACGAAAATATACATCATCCTTGACATAAGCAGCACATTCTTCATGAGAACACTATGTTTAATAGAAGCACCTACTCCAACCTTCATTGTCCTTAGAATCGGAAGAGCTTTCGTTGCCATACAAACATTCGGTGTCCTTGTTTCTTTCACTGTATTCTCCGAGAAGCTACTTCTTGCACTGCACTGGCCCCCTGCCCCGTTGAGTATTCCTTTTCTTATTTCATTTAAGCAGGAGTCATCTACATCTACGCCTACATACATACTCTGCAAGCCACCATATCGTGCGTAGCGGAGTGCACCCTGTACCGCTACTAATTTCTTTAACTGTACCACTCCCAAACAAAGCGAGGGAAAAATACTGAAGAATCGGTTGAACGGGGATTTTGTAAGCTACCTCCTTCGTCGCTTCGTCGTATTAATTAAGTTTCATTAGGATTAATCTAACAAATGTCTGCCTTTGATATACGTATTTGTATATGGCATTTCCACTTTAAATCGCTCTGGAAGCCTGGGATAAGGGCGGCTATAGTGGCCAGGGCGGTTAAAGTGGCCGCTTGCTTTTATCCTTTTGGAGAGTGCTGCGGCCTAGTGGGGAACATTTAGAAGTATTCAAAGAGACTTCTTTGGTATTTGTCATGGAGTTTCGCGGTGATAGCTACAACCGCTAGCCCAGTGGAATATTTTGTGTGTTCGATATGTCTGATGTAATTTAAGTGGCAAATTCATCTACATGCATTAAAAAATATATATTGTGGCAGTTAATTGCTACAGGGCTGGTAAAACGCTGTACTTTAGCCTTCGAAACCATGTCTTTATGCATTACCTAAGTAACTTAATCTCGTATTCAGACAACAATTAGCGTAACTGCGTGCAGCCGGCACCTGACAGCGCAAAGTGACCCACTGGATCTAGCCACTTTGTCCGAGAAATTTTTACAATATATTCATCTTTCTTCAATTACAAAAGTATTCCATAAAACAAGCATACTATGGCATTAGTGCAGAGGTGTGTTCTTCTATTACAGTTGTATGTCGAGATGCCGCCAAATTATTTAAGAAAACAGTCATGGATTCCCAAGCTATGCAACAGGTAATAGATGCTACAAGAAAAGAACAGATACCGATGAAAATGGGCCTGTGCATAAAGGAGAAGTGAGTGACAATGACAAAAATGTAGGCCCATTCGTCATTAATGTAAACGAAATGGCAACACATCAGTAATGTTTTACATCAAGTCAAAGACTCGTCATACCTTTGCCACAATAAAAATTAGGCCAGCAAAAACAAAAGAGAAAGAAAAGTCAAAGAAAGGACCAGGCAATGATAATACCGTCGAGCCCATTCAGTACTGAACTGTTACAAGATAAGTTGAAGAAAAATAAACAGATCAACAAAGCAAGAAGGAAGCCAGTATAAACGGAAGAAAAGACTAAAAGATCCAAAGGAGGCCACATATGGGAGATTAGTGCGACCTATTGCTGAGTACTCTTCGAGTGTTTAGGATCGTACCAGGTCGGGTTAAAGGTGGATATTTAAGCAATTCAGAAGCGGGCTGCTAGATTTGTTACCGTTAGGTTCGAAAAGTAGGCAAGTGTCCCGGAGATGTTTCGGGAGCTCAAATCTGAATAACTAGAGCGAAGGCGACGTTCTTTTCGAGGAGCACTATTGAGAAAATTTAGAGAACGGGCATTTGAGGCTGCCTGCCGAGCGATTCTACAGCCGCCACGTACACTACTGGCCATTAAAATTACTGAGCGAAGGCGACGTTCTTTTCGAGGAGCACTATTGAGAAAATTTAGACAACCGGCATTTGAGGCTGCCTGCCGAACCATTCTACAGCCGCCACTTACACTACTGGCTATTAAAATTACTACACCACGAAGATGACGTGTTACAAACGTGAAATTTAACCGACGGGAAGACGATGCTGTGATATGCAAATGATTAGCTTTTCGGAGCATTCACACAAGGTTGGCGCCGTTGACGACACCCGCAACATGCTGCCATGAGGGAAGTTTCCAACCGATTTCTAATGGCTCAAATGGCTCTTAGCACTATGGGACTTAACAGCTGTGGTCATCAGTCCCCTAGAACTTAGAACTACTTAAACCTAACTAGCCTAAGGACATCACACACATCCATGCCCGAGGCAGGATTCTAACCTGCGACCGTAGCAGTCGCGCGGTTCCGGACTGCGCGCCTAGAACCGCGAGACCACCGCCGCCGGCGATTTCTCATACACAAACAGCAGTTGACCGGCGTTGCCTGGTGAAACGTTGCTGTAATGCCTCGTGCAAAAAAGAGATATGCGTACCACCACGTTTCCGACTTTGATAAAGGTCGGAATGTAGCCTATCGCGATTGCGGTTTATCGTATCGCGACATTACTGCTCGCGTTGGTCGAGATCCAATGGCTGTTAGGAGAATGGAATCAGTGGCTTCAGGAGGGTAATACGGAACGCTGTGCTGGATCCCAACGGCCTCGTATCACTAGCAGTCGAGATGACAGGCATTTTATCCGCATGGCTGTAACGGATCGTGCAGCCACGTCTCGATCCCTTAGTCAACAGATGGGGACGTTTGCAAGACAACAACCATCTGCACGAATAGTTCGACGACGTTTGCAGCAGCATGGTCCATCAGCTCGGAGACCATGGCTGCGGTTACCCCTAACGCTACATCACAGACAGGAGCGCCTGCGATGGTGTATTCAATGACGAACCTGGGTGCACGAATGGCAAAACGTCATTTTTTGGGATGAATCCAGGTTCTGTTTACAGCATCATCATGGTCGCATCCGTGTTTGGCGACATCGCGGTTAACGCACACTGGAAGCGTGTATTCGTCATCGCCATACTGGCTTATCACCCGGCGTGATGGTGTGGGGTGCCATTGGTTACGCGTCTCGGTCACCTCTTGTTCGCATTGACGGCACTTTGAACAGTGGACGTTACATTTCAGATTTACGACCAGTGGCCCTACCCTTCATTCGATCCCTGTGAAACCCTACATTTCAGCAGGATAATGCACGACCGCATGTTGCAGGTCCTGTACGGGCCTTTCTGGATACAGAACATGTTCGACTGCTGCCCTGGTCAGCACATTCTCCAGATCTCTCACCAATTGAAAACGTCTGGTCAATGGTGGCAGAGCAACTGGCTCGTCACAATACGCCAGTCACTACTCTTGATGAACTGTGGTATCGTGTTGAAGCTGCATGGGCAGCTGTACCTGTACACGCCATCCAAGCTCTGTTTGACTCACTGCCCAGGCGTATCAAGGCCGTTATTACGGCCAGAGGTGGTTGTTCTGGGTACTTACTTCTCAGGATCTATGCACCCAAATTGCGTGAAAATGCAATCACATGTTAGTTCTAGTATAATATTTGTCCAATGAATACCCGTTTATCATCGGCATTTCTTCTTGGTGTAGCAATTTTAATGGCAAGTAGTGTACATTTCGCGTAAGGACCATGAAGATAAGATCAAGGAGAGTAGGCGTCGTACGGAGGCATATAGACAGTCGTTTTTCCCTCGCTCAATTTGCAAGTGAAGCAGGAAAGGAAGCGGCTAGTAGTACAGGGTATCCTCCACCACGCACCATACGGTGGCTTGCGGAGTATCTATGTAGATTTAGATGTAGATGTAAACGCTGCTTTCTTCAGGAGGACACTCAAAGTACAGTGCCTGATCACTGCCTAGCATAGATACACAATATAGAGCTCTTATAGAAATCCACATGGGAACGTTCCGTTTGTTTCAAAATCACTGAGAAATAACAGCCAGAAAACTAATCCTAAGGCTGTAATTTATAGGATTTGCATATTATTGCTTTTACGTCTTAGTTCTGGTTTAAACAAATGGGTCAAATGGCTCTGACCACTATGGGACTTTTCTAAGGTCATCAGTCCCCTGGAACTAAGAACTACTTAAACCTAACTAACCTAAGGGCATGACACACACCTCTGCCTGAGACAGGATTCGAACCTGCGACCGTAGCGGTCGCGCGATTCCAGACTGTAGCGCCTAGAACAGCTCGGCCACCTCGGCCGGCTCTGGTTTAAACACTTGGACTTAAAGGATTAGGTAGTTACCATCAATCTAACCGCGGTTGAAAATGGACAAATGCTGTGGAAGTCAAAGTAATTGTGAATCTACTTTAATTGCGTCCTTGCACCTAATGCACTAAATCTTTTAATTTTATTGATTATAAATGTCACACAAAAGTTGATTACTTCAATTAGTCTATCTGAATACAGTTTGGCACACTTGACAGCACCAGTAGCAAATAACAAATTTAATTAACTCTTCTAGCTGGCACCATTGTAAACCCATCACCTAAGGAAACGAATTGTCCAGATTCATATAAGAAAGCACACGGTATGCTGTTGACTTGGACCCGTTTCTCAGAAGAAGGCGTTACGCATGGTGCCTCTCATGTTGATGTCATGCTGCTTCCCTGATGGGCCACCCAGTCTTGACCGACAATCGTGTTATCTTCTGCTTTATGGCATCATTTAAAGGCGGCGATGGGGAGGGCTTGAGTTTAGCACATCGCTCTCCCGGCTGTCATCAGCCTTGGAGCTCCTCTGTTTACTTCAGGAGGGTGTGTGCATCCTGTTCCTGTACTCCCACTAAAGAAATATGCCTGGCTATACCGGAAATCTAACCCAGACTTCCGCACACCAGTCAAACGCGCTGGCCCCTCAACTGTGAACGTGGACATGCTGACAAATATTATCTTCTTTAGTAAGCAGAGTATCTGTTCTCATAATGAAGCTCTTACCTTTCCTTTTGACATTGCACAATCCGTATAATTCCACTTTGTTTCTTTGTTTGTTTTTTTTTAATATGAAGTGTATACTCTTTGACGTCATTTGCTGATTATATAACAGTATTTCTTGCAATATCGAGCGGCTTCTTATGTCAGCATAGTATGTTTCTATTTTCCTGCAAGATGATACATAATTCCTCTACTTGTCCACGATCTTTTAGGATCTGCGTTGGTGTGACACTTGACAGTGTTCATTGAGAAACCTGTTAAAGATGGAGCTTTTATGTTTACTTAATTTAGAACCGACTTGCAATGTACATACAGGGTATACCATAATTAATAGCGTAAGCGCATGTAGTTGAAAGTACACGATACTAGAAGTAAAAAAGTCTCAGTAGACACAGGTACGCATACGAACCGTGTGCAAGGTGATTGCGACTTTGTGATTACCAGCCACTTCTGACCTGATTCTGTGTAAACACTGCATTTCGGTCTGTGATTTTTGAGACGTGGAAATGTAAAAAAAAAATGGATATGACAGTTTTGTACTCAGAGTACTCTTGTCAGTTGTTTGCGGAGCGTGAGTTCTGTTGTATGAGTGATGCTGGTAACACGGAGCGTTACAGTAACGAAGAGTATGCGGATATGCACTTCAGGTGTGGCAGGGCTAACGGCAATGCACGGGAGGATGCACGTTTATGCCACGAAGCATACACTGTCCGAAGGCACGGGAGAGTCGAACGTTTGCAATGGTGCATCAATGCCTGCGAGAATCTGGGAGTTTTGAAGATGCTACGAGAGCGGTTAGGTCTGCAAGAATTACACCTGTGTTCGAATATGGGGTGCTGGGAACAGTCGAACACTCTCGAGGAATCTCGCAAAAGAGGCATGACACAAAAATTCCTGGAACGAGTCACAGTAGTGTTTCAAGAATAATTCATCGCTATGCGGTGTACCCGTGTCACCTCCAACGAGTTAAATGTCTGTCGGCAATCCTGTGTTCCGCAGTAAAATTTTATTTGCAGATAGAACAGGGTTCATTTGTATCACAGTTCCCACGTTTTGATTCATCTCGGCTCCAACCAAGATGTTATGCGCGTGTCTCCACATCAGAGACGTTTCTCATTGACTGTGTATTTAGGGATGTTACGTGACCGGGTTATTGAGCCGCACATGTTACGAAACAGACTCATTGGACGGAATTACCTTCGGTTTCTGAGGCTTCATCTTGCAGGCAGGATTGGTTGAGGATGTTTCATTAGATCAACGCCAGATGTGGTACATACATGATGGAGCTCCGGCGAATTTTGCTTCTATGGTGAGACGACATTTAACGTGCAGATATGGCCAAAGATGGATTTGGCAAGGAGGACTTTTACCATCGCCTCCAAGATCACCTGATCTGAACACTATGGTTTTCTGTGTTTGGGGTCGTCTTAACGTTCAAATGGCTCTGAGCACTATGGGACTCAACTGCTGTGGTTATCAGTCCCCTAGAACTTAGAACTACTTAAACCTAACTAACCTAAGGACATCACACACATCCATGCCCGAGGCAGGATTCGAACCTGCGACCGTAGCAGTCGCACGGTTCCGGACTGCGCGCCTAGAACCGCGATCGTCTTAACGGTGTAGGGTATGCTACCAAGGTTGACATGATATCAAAATTGTAGCTGACACTTGTCAATGCTTTTCAGGAATTTCAGAATGATTCAGGCGTGTTTGAAAGGATTCGATAGTCATTGCGGCGACAGGTACAGACCTGCATCTGGGTACAGTAATGACGCTTTGAATGTCTCCTACAAGTACAGTCATGTAACTATTTCAACGTTCATTCAGAACACCTGCACTTCTATCAAAGTGCCTCTAAAAACTTTTCTTAATTTTGTACAGTACTGTTACCTCTTTCTCACTGTGATGATGTTTACACAGAATCGAGCCAGTGGTGGCTGGTACCCACAAAGTCGTAATTATATCGCAATTTACTGAGACAAAATTTTTGCTTCTAGTAACGTATACTTTCAACTGTATATGTTTACTCCATTAATAATGATACGTCCTGTAATTGATACATCACCTTCGATCAGTAGAATACAGTTTTATCGCCGGCCGCTGTGGCCGAGCGGCTATAGACGCTTCAGTCCGGCACGGCGCTGCTGCTACGGTCCCAGATTCGAATCCTGCCTCAGACGTGGATGTGTGTGAAGTCCTTAGGTTAGTTAGGTTTAAGTATTTCTATGTCTAGAGGACTAATGACTTCAGATGTTAGGTCTCATAGCGCTTAGAGCCATTTGAACCATTTGAATACAGTTTTATCTCTAGCTCCCTGTCGTGAAATCGTTGATTATTCTTCTTCAGTGTTTACATGGAGAAGACGATGATATGCCTCGAGATGGATTTCTGCTATTGGTGACGGAAATATTGCAGAGACTGTGGGTATAAAGAGTGTGTACAAATGTGTAAGGCTGGACAGCTACAGCAGTGTCATACAAGTATTGTGTTGATAGTTTGTGCATACGCACTAGACTGTGAATACAACAGAACTCACGCTCCGCAAACAACTGACAAGAGCACTCTGAGTACAGAAC
The DNA here is from genome assembly GCF_021461395.2 of Schistocerca americana. Classification (NCBI taxonomy): domain Eukaryota; kingdom Metazoa; phylum Arthropoda; class Insecta; order Orthoptera; family Acrididae; genus Schistocerca; species Schistocerca americana. The sequence continues at coordinate 696,590,116 of NC_060130.1, forward strand.
TGTCATATCCATTTTTTTTTTTTTTTTTTTTTACATTTCCACGTCTCAAAAATGTAAACTAGGACCAAATCACAGACCGGAATGCAGTGTTTACACAGAATCAGGTCAGTAGTGGCTGGTAATCACAAAGTCGCAATCACCTTGCACACGGTTCGTATGCGGACCTATGTCTACTGAGACTTTTTTACTTCTAGTATCGTGTACTTTCAACTAGTGAGTATTGAATTCGGATTTACATTTCCAGTCACTAGGGCAAACCCAGTGGCACCCAGGCTGCATCTCTTCTACAGTTATTTAAAAATATTGAAAGACATTTCAATTAAGATAAAACAGTGACGATGAGATACATAGCGTGATATATTTGTGACCTATAGATGTGATCGCGATGAGATCCTCTAAAACCCTTACGTAAGGAAATTGCTTTCCGACAAGACTAAAAAATATGTTGAATTCAAAAACATATGGTAAGCGTTTAAGGAATTAAGTGTTAGATGGCACTTAGGTATTAGTAAGTGGATAGGATTGAAGCTAGAAAGGAAAAAGTGAAATTATAGTCTTCATTTGGGATAGGACAAATATGGAAGGTTACATCTTGAAAGTTTAGATGGTTCTATATCTGAGCGTGGGAGGTAATTAAAGCTATCCTAGCAAAGGAGGCCTGGAGAACAGAGAAATGTGATATGTGTTGGCATAGGTGAGGCCATAGGTTAGGATTAGCGAATTTGTAGGCCACAAAGAGACATACGAATCCAAATTTACGGGAGAAATATTACATTCGCCGTCACTGGAAGAGCTGACTGTGTTCAATATAGTTATTCAAAAGTATAGGTGGATTAGAATTTGTCAATGTAGGTGTGAAAGGTGTGTGACGAGATACAGAATGGTATGAAATACGATAACTGAGGCAATGTAGATACTTGTAGATACTGGAACATGTGGCTGTTAAGATGCTGAAATCCCCGTGCGGTCATCATCATTTAAGTTTCCAGCGGCTTTTGTAAAACATTTCAAGCGAATAACAGGATACTTCCATCTAAAACTTCGCTGCCTAATTCCTGCCTCATTCTTTTCCAATATGAGCTTGTACTCTGTCTCTAATGGACCTGTTGCCAGCGGGACATTAATCTCTAGGCACGTTCACCTTTTCCTTTCGCTTTACTTTTACTTCTTCTTCTCCTTAGTCTTCTCTGTCAACTCAATTCATGGACATAGTATAACGGTGAAGTGTTTACACGGAAAGCTCTAATAATTAAACAGTCGCCCGGATGTGGCCGAGCGGTTCTAGGCGCTTCAGTCTGGAACCGTGCAACCGCTACGGCCGCAGGTTCGAATCCTGCCTCGGGCATGGATGTATGTGATGTCCTTAGGTTAGTTAGGTTTAAGTAGTTCTAAAGTTCTAGGGGACTGATGACCTCAGATGTTAAGTCCCATAGTGCTCAGAGCCATTTGAACCATTTGAATAATTAAACCAGCGGCAATTCGACTGTTCCGTGTGCAAGAATTATAGCGCCTTATCACAGAATTACGGAAACAGTTCGATGGCTAAATTTACAAATGTTCCCGAAACAGTCTAGTGTAATTTCATTTACTACGACGTGTCAGTCAGACACATTTCCACATCTCTTGACGACTCTCTGTGCAGTGTACGTCTTTTCACTATAGAACTATAATTCGTTACGTATCTGTTGTGTGTGTAAATTTACCATAATATCTTTTCGCATGTTACATTAGTGCTCAAGTCCGCCCGCGGTAGCTGAGTGGTGCAGTCTGCGTTCGGCAGGGCAGCAGTGCGCACCGCGCTCGGCCGTCCACGCCGCTGCGCGCGCGGAGTGTTTTGTTTACTTCCTCGTCACAGCGCTTCTCAGTCGAACAAGCTGTAATGGCCAACTCTTACAGGAAGAACACTCTTAAGTTCACCTTCTCAAACGAATACGCACGACCCAAAGCACTGGCCGTCGAACGCTTCCTACTCGAAGACGTGAAGATCCCGCGTGACGAACTCATCGGCATACACCTATCGATCATTAGCAGCGTCGTTTATGTTAAGATGGCTTCCGACGCTGCCTGCAACGAGATCATTCAAAGGACGCGACATGGACTAAAATTCCGGCACTCCGACGGAAACGTCGGGCCTGTGGATGTCGACCATGCAGGACTTGGCCTTCGGACGATCCGTGTATTCGAACTGCCTTTCGAGGTGACTGAAGATGAAGTCATCGCGGCGCTAAGTCCGTTCGGAAAAGTCCAGAGCCACGTAGCCGAGACATGGGCACAGTTTACGACGTATCCGGTGCTTAATGGTGTGAGACAAGTCCGAATCGATCTCAAACGGCACGTTCCATCGTACATTTCTATCGGCGGCTGCCGTGCGGTGGTCATTTACGACGGACAACCTCGAACATGTTCCGGTTGTGGCCAAGAAGGCCACGTCCGTAATGAATGCCTCCAACGCCGCATCACACAACTAAGGCCCGACGATACGAACACCGACAGAACCGTGACCACCCTTCCAGTCACCTATGCGGCGACACTGCACGTCCAGCCCTCACAAGGCGCCGTTCACGAGCGTCTCTCTGGTCCGATACACCCGGAGGCGTCCCAGCACCTTGACACCGGCGATGCCGCCCGTGAACATGTCCAACAGCCGGACACACCCACGCTAGGAGATCACAAGGATACCAATGAGAGTGTTCTGGAGAATGAAGACCGCATCATAGCACCCGCGGCTTTTGTACCGGAACGACGTGAATCTCTTCCTTCCTCAGACACCGAAACTCATTGCCGAAAGCAGAAGTCGCCCAAACGACGAAAAAAACGCCGCAAGACATCAGACTCGACCATTGAGCCCCCTCCGCAGGACGAAGAGATGCCACATCACTCCGACGGAGAACACGATAACACCTTCTCCTCTGCCACGGAGACACGTCATCCACAAGACGGTGAACCGTCCAACGGAGATCGTGCGCAAGCCCCGCGCCCAGAAGCCATGGAACATAGCACGCCTGTTGTCACCGACGTCATTGAGCCGACTCGGCCAGCGCTGCCACCTCTCGCCGATGTCAAACCTGTCGGACACCTTTCATGGGCGGATGACACGGATTTCCCACCTCCATCTGATGCGGAAATGAGATCTGTTTCTCCGTTAGACCAAAACTAAAATGGGGGAAGTTTCTACGGCGAATCCTGCGACTTCTATGGACTTCCAGCATCCACAACAACAATCTTCACCAGCTACGACCCTATCAACAGCACGGATCTCCCATCAGGCGCACCGAATAGCTACTGTCAATACTAATAATGTCGGCTCCCATGCTAAACTTCAACTGCTCCGTGACACGCTAAGAGCAGCGGACATCGACATCGCCCTGTTACAAGAACTGAGGACAGCGACTTGGACTGGGTGTTATGGATATGAGACGTACGCCGCCCCTGCAGTATGGAACACACAGGCGCAGCCATCCTCCTCCGAGAAGGAATTGCAGTTTCCGATGTCGCATACCTCCCAACAGCGCGAGGGGTGGCCATAACAGTTGAAGGACTCAAAATCATAAATCTCTACGCCCCATCGGGCACTGATAAACGGAGGGATCGCTCCCAGTTCTACGCAGAAGTTATCACGCCTTTATTCCTCGGTCGATACGATCATCTCATCGTAGGTGGAGATTTCAACTGTGTTCTCGAGAGCACAGACCAATACCCGCATTTCACCACATGTCCCGAACTTCGCTTCCTCGTCCGCCGCCTTCGTCTCCTCGACACTTGGCGAGTGATACACGGCGACCGCCCGGGGTATACACACATCACGAGCCACTCCGCCAGCCGACTTGATAGAATATACATCTCTAACGCTCTAAAATCAGTTGTCCTCGACGCGGAACGTTGGCCGTCTGCCTTTTCGGATCATGACATCTATATCTGTACCATGAACCTACGTCGACAATCTATATGGCGCAGTGCAGGACCCTGGAAACTCAATGTCGCGCTACTGCGGGACCCTGAATGTCGACAACAGGTCACCGACACGTGGCACACCTGTGTTCAACGCATTATGCGTTACGAGACCACACTGCAGTGGTGGTTGCTGTGCGCCAAACCGGCCATCCGACGCACATTGACATACTATGACAGAGCAAAAGCCAGGTGGAATCACCATACAACTGATTTCTACTATAGCGCTCTACGTGAACTCATGGATCATCCTCCATCCCCGGATCGCCTCAAAGAAGCTCAACGCAGCAAGGCAAAGATTCTATCCTTGACCAGATGCCGTCTAGAGGGAGCCATTGTACGAGCCCGCAGCCAAGACAGGATTAATGGTGAAGAACCTTCTATGCATCATATTGTTCAAAATGTTCGTCGACGCCGACAGGCTTTAATGACAACTTTAGACTTACCTGATGGACGACGGCTGACTTCGCAAGCTACCATTGCGGATGCATTCACAACACACTATAGACTTTTCTATCAAGAAGTACCTGCCGGTGCAGAGACCATTGCTGAGGTTGCCCGTGAGACACTTGGTACTCTAAACACAGCAGCTGCAACCCTCCTGACTGCTGAAGTGACCACCGACGACGTCCAAGGCGCTGTGGCCAAGGGGTCTCTGAATCGATCTCCCGGCCCGGATGGTTTACCTCTCGAATTTTACAGAACCTTCCAAGATTTGATGATGCCACGATGGAGGGACATGTACTGGGAACTTTTGTCCGGCGCGGCGAACCCGCCACCAATGTTCATGGAAGGCTTACTTGTACCAGTCCCGAAACCCGCAGGAGAAACACGACTCGACAGTTATCGGCCGATCACGTTACTCAATTCGGACTTCAAGATTTTCACACGCCTTCTGGCAGTGCGACTCAAACATGTATTACGGGACATTGTCTCCCACGAACAAACATCCTTAGGCGGCGAACGTAATATACAGACGGCTCTCAGTGAATATCGAGATGTGATCGCTGTGGCAACACACTCGCGACTGCCAGGCGCTTTAATCTCCATCGACTTCAAACAAGCGTTTGACCGCGTCAATCATGCATTCCTCAACGCAGTGATGGACCGAATGGCAATTCCCCCGACGTTCACGCAAGTGATTATGCGGCTCCTTCGTGGAGCAACGTCCAGACTTCTCGTCAACGGCAGACTTACAGAACCTATACGGATTGAACGCTCAGTACGGCAGGGTTGCCCTTTGTCGACGGTACTTTATGCCATTGCGATGGAACCACTCATTTGCGGATTACGGCGACGTTTGACAGGTATTCCACTCCGGGATCATATGTTCCGCTGCCGAGCTTACGCGGACGACTTGGCCCTCGTCGTACGTTCAGCGGCTGAAGTACAAGCTGCGATGCAGTGGATTACCCGTTACAGTGCAGGGGCAGGGAGCGCTATGAACGTGGCAAAATCATGCGCCATGAAGATCGGCCGCGGCCTTCCCGCAGACAGCGTAGTTCCATTTCAACTGGTAGACACCATTCGTTGTCTCGGATTGGTGTACACGCGAGACATTCGCCGCACCTCGGCGATCAATTTTCGTGCGCTGCTGCAACGCATCCGGGCCAACATACAAAATCACATACTACGCCCGCTGAATATGTGCCAGAGAGTCACCTTCGTCAATACCCATCTGGCAGCTCGGATACCCCATATAGCGCAGATTCTGCCCATCACTGCGACAATGGCGGCCAGGTTACAGGCGGCACTCGGCTATTTCATTTGTTCTGGACACATCTTCAAAGTCCTGTATGAAGCTCTCACCTTACCGAAGCGGGACGGTGGCCTCGATCTGGTTAATGTGAGAGCCAGGACAACGGCACTTTACACCAATACTATGCTCCGGTTATGGAAAAGCCAAAATGCTAGTTTTACTGGAATGTTGACCACCGAGCTCGCGCCTGTTTCGAGACGCCCACCGACGTCTTTGGCACACATCCCACCTCCGATGTCACATATCGGCCGTTTCTTTTTGGAGTACAGCTACATATGCACCGAGCTCCCCAGGACCAGGAAGACGACCACCCGCGACATCTACCGCCTTCTCCGAAAGTCTCCACCCCGCAACCCCGTCGAAACACGTCACCCCCAGGTTTCATAGCCTACAGTTTGGAAAACGATCCACCAACCATATCACACCACTGACACCACCTCTATGTGGTACCTTCTCGTCAACGGCAAGTATACTACAAGACAGAAACTGCATCGCATCGCACTGGTGGACTCACCCCTGTGCCTCAAGTGCAATGTCGAAGATACAGATTTACATCGTTTTGAGTGTGGGCCAGCAGCAGCTGTCTGGACCCTCGTAGAGAAGATTGTGGCTTTCTACCTCCGAGTACCACCACATCACGTTTCTCCCACTATGATGATATATCCCGACACGACCTACTTTCCATCGGCTAAGTGGCACGCCATCACATGGATCAGTGGCATGGCTGTCGACTACCTCTTCCGAGACGACATCGTCGATCCGGCGGACTTTTGGACACGCCTCCAAGTGTATCACCACACCCATCGCCGGCATCGACACTATCGGGCCACTTTCGCGAACTATTTACAGAGCATTTTCACCAACCCGCCTCAAAGCTGGAATCTCAACGAACCGTGCCAGCCAAGGCTGGACGATCCCACGTTCCCCTTCAATGGTCAATGATAGAATGCATTTTGTTCTGCTGGCGCGCTAAAGTGGAGCATGGCGCGGAAAGTATTCCTATTTTATTTCAGTTCTCTTTTCTCCTCCTCTTCTAAGATTTTTTTTTCTCCTTACACATGTTTATCCCTTTCACACATAGCTCTCTATCTGCAGCCTATTTGTTTTCTTTCTCTTGTGCTCCAAAAAAAAAAAAAAATGCTGCTGATGGTGAGACTGTACACTCATTTATGTTACCAAAAAACATACAAATACAAAAGAAGGCCGTTGCGGAAATATAGCTACCTTTTATGTTTTACGTTTTCAAAGGATATTGTGTTATTTATGAAGAACGTCGTCTTTTATTTTCATACCCAAGAGGTTTTTATTTGTTTTCTTAAAAAAAATTAGTAGAGCACTTAAAAAAAAAGTTGGTAAAAAAAAAAAGTTAAGTAGAGCACTTGAAAAAAAAAAAAGTGGTCAACGCGACAGAATGTCAGTACTAAGGGCCCGGGTTCGATTCCAGGCTAGGTCGGAGATTTTCTCCGCTCAGGGACTGGGTGTTGTGTTGTCCTAATCATCATCATTTCATCCTCATCGATGCGCAAGTTGCCGAAGTGGGGTCAAATTGAAAGACTTGCACCCGGCGAACGGTCTAGGTGACGGGAGGCCCTAGTCACATGACTTTTTTTTTATCAGTGCTGAAGAATTATATCAGTGCTGAACTGTCTAATCAGTTTTCAGGCGAGTTGTGCCAGCCATTTGATGAAACCGTTCTGGAATGCGGACTTCATATTTGACGTTATGTTTGATGGAAATGTTTCAGCATAATGTTTTGCTGTTCTTCAAATTCTGTTCGTTGTAACCCACGACACAACGAACACAAATTAGGCCTGTTAGCGCTCAAAACTCATTCAGACTGCTTACACATAATCTAACTGACGAATGCCATACAACGTGAGATTGCTACAAAGGTTATTGGACTACACAATTGCAGCTTTTGTGAAAGTATGTAGATTCTATTTACTACGATTCAAGAAGCGCACGGAAGTGGAGGCACGTAGCACAGGGGATGATTTCCCCTGTGAGTTCATTTTATTTTCGTTTTCTATTTAGCTCTCTTGCATTTAACATTTGGTCGATAACAATCTCATTACACACAGCTCGACATTGCTAAGGGAAGGTACTGACGCGGCTTTAGTGAATGAATCATCCTGAAGTAAGTATGATATCGTCATTGAGATATCGTGTGAGTCAATCATAACGCCATCTGACTCTTTGGTATTTATTATTGGACGTTCATTTAACGGTGCTTTCTAAGCCAAGGAAAGGAGCTTCAGAATACTCCCCCGTCCCAGTTTGGAAACTTTATGCTGTCATTGCTGCACATAAACTCCCTAATGGGCTTTTTGATTAATAACATTCATTCAAAACGAATTTCAGCGTTAATACTATGGTTACCAGACGAGGAAACAGTTTACGTTTAGACGAGATTTCCTTAACCATTACAAGAAAATGTGTGCAATACCCTAAACCGGATACACTTTGATCGCTGTGGTTACTCTCACCACTCACACACCAGAAGCCTTACAGTTCCCTTCTTGTTCTAAGTTGAGAGTTTAGTTTTGGAAATTTGTGGTAAATTCTATGTGACAAAACTGCTAAGGTTATCGGTCCCTAGGCTTACACCCTACTTAAACTAACTTACGCTAAGGACAACACACACACACAAATGGTTCAAATGGCTCTAAGCACTATGGGACTTAACATCTGAGGTCATCAGTCCCCTAAACTTAGAACTACTTAACCTAACTAACCTAAGGACATCACACACATCCATGCCCGAGGCAGGATTCGAACCTGCGACCGTAGCGGTCGCGCGGTTTCAGACTGTAGCGCCTAGAACCGCTCGGCCACTCCGGCCGGCTGTGCAAAATCCACCGATATCATTTAACTGCAAAGCCATCGGTGTTTTGAACTACGTAATTTATGTTACTCAATGAACTCTCAAAAGAGGCCACTGATTAGTTCTTTGTTCACATGTATATATCTGCCAGTGTATTAAGATTTCTGAAGTTATGCGCATGGCTTCTCTATTTCGGGGTTACTTTTATCACTGGTCGTTGATACACTAGGATTATAGATACACAATATATTTAACAGTGCTGATGCCGATGACAGTGTGGAATTAAGGAATGCAAACATTTACAATAAATATAAAGTCGAAAGCTCATTTGTAACTTAACGCGCCTACAACTAAGGAAAGAAAATGTCAGTCACATATTTGTCAAATTGCACCTACTATGCTTCAGGCGGTGACTCACGTATCGCATACTCTGCTGGAAAATAAAATCACAACAAAAAATAATTAAACAGCGTAATGAATTTTTTTGATTACGTTTGCCTAGGTAACACATTTAAGTGATTAACTTCGCAAGATCTCAGGTTAATGCAAGTGCGAGATAAACATTGCAAATGCGAAATGCTGCTACATTAATAACTGGTGTAACAGCCAGAATCTTGAATGCAAGCATGCAGACATGCATGCATTGTGTTGTACAGGTGTCGGATGTATTGTGCAATGGAGTTCCATCCCAATTGTACTTGGTCTATCATACAGGGACGGTTAATGCCGTTTATTGATGACTCTGGAGTTGTCGGCCGATGATGACCCAATGTGCTCGATTGAAAACAGACCTGGTGATCTAGAATGCCAAGGCAACATGTCGACACTCTGCAGAGCCTATGGGTGAATGTTATCCTGTTGGAAAAGACCACCAGGAATGGTGTTCATGAATGGCAGCACAACAGCTCGATTTACCAGACTGACGAACAAATCTGGGTTCAAATGGTTCAAATGGCTCTGAGCACCATGGGACTCAACATCTGAGGTCATTAGTCCCCTAGAACTTAGAACTACTTAAACCTAACTAACCTAAGGACAGCACACACATCCATGCCCGAGGCAGGATTCGAACCTGCGACAGTAGCGGTCGCGCGGTTCCAGACTGAAGCGCCTAGAACCACTCGGCCACACTGGCCGGCAAAAAATCTGGGGTCAGGGTGAGTGGTATAGCCACGAAAATCCTTCTACTGTCATACGAAATCACATCCCAAACCATAACTCCAGGAGCAGGTCCAGTGTGTCTAGACAGGTTGATTGCAGACCCTTAACTGGCCATCTTCTAACCAATACATTTCCATCACTGCCACCAAAGTAGAATCAGCTCACATCGGAAAACACAACAGAATTTCAACCAGCAGCCCATCACTGAGCTCTCACGTAACACCACTGAAATTGCAAATGGCGGTTGTATGGAGTCAGTAGAGTGTACGCTATAGAGCGTCTTGCTCGGCGTTGTCCTTACAGTAACCGCTTTTGAACAGTTCGTCAGTCATTGCGGTGCCAACTACTGTTCTCATTGCTGCTGCAGATGCAATACGATGCGCCAGATCCATACGCCGAACGCGATCGTCTTCCCTCTTGGTAAGGTCTTCTTGTGACCGTACATTCTCGGGGCCGCTGCTGCCAGCAGTTATGTGCAGTGGCTACATTTCTGCCAAGTATATCTGCAATATCGCAGCTTCTCGTAGCCCTGTTACACGCCCTCGTTCAAACTCGTTTTGACAATGCCAGCTTGTCACCTTAAAGGCATTCTTAACTAACATCAACTCAGCACGCCATCTCAAAGAAAACTAACATTCGCGACCGTTAAAGCGTGTGTTTAAAGCAAACCTGATACGCATTCTCTCAGTGGCGCTACTAGCGCCACTCTTATGCGACTGGAGCGAAATCTGAACAGACATCATCTTTCAGTTCTAGAAACACACCTACAAACATTCGTTTACGTTGCACAACTCCTTCTTGGTATTAGAATTTTTTTCGTCAGTGTATTTATTTCTGGGTGGTCAAAGTTTCATTGTGTTAAGTTACCTCCAAATCCAGGCTAATTTTACCAACTATAGTTTTTCCATTATTTCCACTGTATTTTAGGAAATATTGTACTAATTAGTATGTAATACTTTCGTTCAACCCCATAAGTTCACTAGCCTAAACATGACGGAAGCTAATAAAACTGCCATGATAATCACATTTGAATGAGAAAATCAGCCGGCCGCTGTAGCCTAGCGGTTCTAGTTGCTTCAGTCTGGAAAATGAATAATTCAACGAAAGAGTATTCACAGAAGCAGCATTTCGTAAGGCATGTGTTTTATAGAGCCTGTCTCCTGATGCGGAGGCTACTGTAATAATCAAATCCCTCTAAAAACCAATATCTACTACGTCAATTTTTTCCCGTTTCTCTAATAAAGCTGAAATAGTCAGAGTGAAGTTCAGTTACGAAATCATAGACAAATGAGCTGTCTAACCTCAGAAGTTGCTACCAGTGAATTTCCAGGTTGCCGTTCTGTCATTCCTGTCACAGCAACTGACTATCTACTGTCACCTCAAGTGTGAGAAATTAACTACGTGTTGTCTATGAGGAATGTATTTAGTGTGGTATAGTGGGGGAAATGAAGCTTCAACAGATTGTTTTTTTATAAAAAAAAAGTGTAGCAGAAGACGAAATATAATTAAATTTGAAATTGAAATACGCCCCCCCCCCCCCTTGCCGGCGCTGTGGCCGAGCGGTTCTAGGCGCTTCAGTCCGGAACCGCGCTGCTGTTACGGTCGCAAGTTCGAATCCTGCCTCGGGCATGGATGTGTGTGACGTTCTTAGGTTAGTTAGGCTTAAGTAGGTCTAAGTTTAGGGGACTGATGACCTCTGGTGTTAAGTCCCATAGTGCTTAGAGCCATTTGAACGACCTCCTCCACAGAGAATTTCGACGCCATTCACTTAGCTATAGAGACCACTATCAGCCCCTTTACTATTTGATTCCAATGTGGTGTACCTTTTGATGCTGATATTGTACTCAATTTGCAAGAAAGTAACTGTTCCTTCTTGGAAAATCTCCACAATATTGTCAGGAGTATCGTCGAGAGATATTTCAAGAAATATTTCCTTTCGTAGGATGCCCTCATGGTGAATGAAAAACCTCGCGCCAGTGACATACATTACTTCAATTTAAACACGATTTACGCAGGTCAATTTCCTTCAGCTTTTTGCCACCTGTGGCAGGGCCCGCGTGTAATGAGAATTCGTCTACGACAATATGACTTCTGTATCTTCGTGAGGGTCATAGCATCGTAGAACCTGAGTACCTCAAAGGAAACTGTCAAGAGCTCCATCTGTATGTATATCGAGTTAATCTTTTTTTCTGCGTATCCCTATTTTAACCTTTGATTGTGGCACCATACACAATCATTAACCTGGCTCCAGGGAGGTAGGGTGCCTTTCCCTATTCCTCCACTGGGGCAATCCATGTCTGGCGCGTTTACGTCGCGGGGGTGGGCATCCTACACTTCAGTAGGCCGGAGTGCTAGGATGGCTGAGTTCAGGCAGGGACCCAATCCCGTGGGGTGTAACACGGAATCCATGCCCAGGGTTACGGATGAAGACCTTAATGGCAGCGACGGCGGAGAAGAAAGACTTCGGAACGGCGTAGCTGGCAGATGAGGCAACCCTCCTTTCTGGGGATTAAATAAGAAGGGAACCACTGCCTTGTGGTGGAGGAGAAACTCCAAAGGCTAAGGGAGACAACCCCAACAGAAAATCCTTCCTTGCGTTAGGCCTAGCCAGCCAGTAGAAAAGTCTTCATACACTCCTGGAAATGGAAAAAAGAACACATTGACACCGGTGTGTCAGACCCACCATACTTGCTCCGGACACTGCGAGAGGGCTGTACAAGCAATGATCACACGCACGGCACAGCGGACACACCAGGAACCGCGGTGTTGGCCGTCGAATGGCGCTAGCTGCGCAGCATTTGTGCACCGCCGCCGTCAGTGTCAGCCAGTTTGCCGTGGCATACGGAGCTCCATCGCAGTCTTTAACACTGGTAGCATGCCGCGACAGCGTGGACGTGAACCGTATGTGCAGTTGACGGACTTTGAGCGAGGGCGTATAGTGGGCATGCGGGAGGCCGGGTGGACGTACCGCCGAATTGCTCAACACGTGGGGCGTGAGGTCTCCACAGTACATCGATGTTGCCGCCAGTGGTCGGCGGAAGGTGCACGTGCCCGTCGACCTGGGACCGGACCGCAGCGACGCACGGATGCACGCCAAGACCGTAGGATCCTACGCAGTGCCGTAGGGGACCGCACCGCCACTTCCCAGCAAATTAGGGACACTGTTGCTCCTGGGGTATCGGCGAGGACCATTCGCAACCGTCTCCATGAAGCTGGGCTACGGTCCCGCACACCGTTAGGCCGTCTTCCGCTCACGCCCCAACATCGTGCAGCCCGCCTCCAGTGGTATCGCGACAGGCGTGAATGGAGGGACGAATGGAGACGTGTCGTCTTCAGCGATGAGAGTCGCTTCTGCCTTGGTGCCAATGATGGTCGTATGCGTGTTTGGCGCCGTGCAGGTGAGCGCCACAATCAGGACTGCATACGACCGAGGCACACAGGGCCAACACCCGGCATCATGGTGTGGGGAGCGATCTCCTACACTGGCCGTACACCACTGGTGATCGTCGAGGGGACACTGAATACTGCACGGTACATCCAAACCGTCATCGAACCCATCGTTCTACCATTCCTAGACCGGCAATGGAACTTGCTGTTCCAACAGGACAATGCACGTCCGCATGTATCCCGTGCCACCCAACGTGCTCTAGAAGGTGTAAGTCAACTACCCCGGCCAGCAAGATCTCCGGATCTGTCCCCCATTGAGCATGTTTGGGACTGGATGAAGCGTCGTCTCACGCGGTCTGCACGTCCAGCACGAACGCTGGTCCAACTGAGGCGCCAGGTGGAAATGGCATGGCAAGCCGTTCCACAGGACTACATCCAGCATCTCTACGATCGTCTCCATGGGAGAATAGCAGCCTGCATTGCTGCGAAAGGTGGATATACACTGTACTAGTGCCGACATTGTGCTTGCTCTGTTGCCTGTGACTATGTGCCTGTGGTTCTGTCAGTGTGATCATGTGATGTATCTGACCCCAGGAATGTGTCAATAAAGTTTCCCCTTCCTGGGACAATGAATTCACGGTGTTCTTATTTCAATTTCCAGGAGTGTATATTGCTTTCAAAACACAGACGAGCCTCGGAACGAACCACTCAGGATTTGACCCCACTGCTTCTTCAAGTACTGGTGCAAATGAAGGGAGAAGACCTGATGATATTCATCAGTACAAGAAGATGAAACCAACTGGACTAAAAAATAACCTAAATATTGGCACCCTTAATATATTTACCCTCAATGGAAAAATGGAAGAAATGACAGATGTACTAACAGAGCGGAAGTTAGATATATTGGGATTAAGCGAAACAAAGTGGAAGGGAAAAGGTGAGAAGAATTTGAGAGGAGGAGGAAAACTGTACTGGAGTGGGAATAACAGGTCTGGAAGAAATGGTGTGGCAGCGATGGTGAATAAGAATGTACAAAGCTGTATTGAAAATGTGAGATATATATCAGACAGGATCATAATCTTAAACCTGAGATTCCAAAAAGAAACACTAAAAGTAATCCAGATTTATGCACCTCAAGTGGGATGTAGCGAAGAAGAGAAGATGGACTTTGAAAATGTGTTAGGAAACCATATAGAAAGTGCTAATATAGTGATGGGAGATTTTAATGCACAGGTAGGCAAAGACAGAAAGGGATATGAGCAAGTATTAGGATGTTTTGGATATGGAGGCAGAAATGAAGAAGGGGAAAGACTCCTGGATTTGTGCCAGAGGAATGGAATGAAAATAGCAAACAGCTGGTTTATGAAGAGAGAAAGTCATGTTATCACCAGATACAGTTGGGATGGAAGAACGAAGAGTGTAATTGATTATATGCTAGTAGATAGGGAATGGGGAGAGAAAGTAATAAATGTGAAGGTAATTCCAAGTGTGAGTGCAGATGGAGACCATAGATTACTGGTGGGACAATGGAAAATGAATCAGTGTGTGAAAAATAGAAAACAGAAGAAAGTGATGAGGATACGGGATTGGAAATCGAAGGAGAGTGAATGTGCTGAGAAGTACAGAGAATTAATAACACAAAAATTTCCAAAAGAAGTTTTCTGCGATGTAGAAAAAGAATGGAGTTTATTCAAAGACACATTAGTCGAAGCAGCACAAAAAGTATGTGGCAGAACATCTGGAAAGGAAAAAATAAGACAGACAAGTTGGTGGGACGATACCACAATCCAAGCAGTTAGAAGAAAAAATGGAGCATGGAGAAAATGGTGGAAAACTAAAAATGACGAAGACCATAAAAGATATATAGAGGAAAAGAAGAAGTGCAAAGTAATAGTGGAAACAGTAAAGAAAAAGGCATGGGAAGATTTTGCAAAAAAAACTTGAAGAAGGTGTGAAGAGCAATAAGAAAATGTTCTATAAAATGATGAAAAATAAAAGGAAGGCTTCTGAAGTACCAGTAAAGATGGAAACAGAGGACGGTACCATTATTGAAGATCCAGGGAATATAAAAGATCTCTGGAAAGAACATTTTAAGAAGCTGTTAAACGCTGAGGAGCAGGTACATGAGGAAACAACAAATAATGGAAAAATTGAGAGAAGTTGGGAAGCAGAATTAGGACAAATTACACGGGAAGAAATGTAAAAAGCTGTGAAGAAGATGAATGGGGGAAAATCCCCAGGACCTGATGAAGTATCAGTGGACATGATAAGAGCAGCAGGTCCAGTGGGAATGCAGTGGCTGTATAGAGTACTATCAAGTGTGTGGAGAAATAGTAAAATACCTGACGGCTGGAGAACAGGAGACATTGTTCCCATCTTCAAGAAAGGCAATAAAAGACTTTGTAAAAACTACAGAGGAATAACCCTCATGAGTCATACAGCCAAGAGTTTTGAAATAATTTTACTAAATCGAAAAAGTGAAAAGATAGAAAAGGAGCTGAGTGAAGAACAGCATGGGTTTAGGAAAGGAAGGAGCACGATCGACCTGATATTTTCTATCCGTCAACTGATGGAAAAAAGTTGGGAGTATGACAAAAGGGTGATAATGGTTTTTATAGACATAGAAAAGGCGTATGACTCAGTTGACAGGGACAGACTCTGGGAAGAACTGAAGAAGATAGATATAGAAGATTGATACATTAATGTTATAAAGACAATGTACAGAGGCCACAATTGTAGAATTAGAACACCATTGGGAAACTCTGAATACTTCGAAATAAGACAAGGACTTAAGCAAGGAAGTATTCTATCCCCCTCGCTTTTTAATGTTGTGATGGAGGGAATGAATAGGGCAGTTAAAGATATAGTAAAAGAAAAAGACAAAAAGATGATTTTTGCAGATGATATGGTAATATGGGGTGATAAAGAGGTAGATGTACAATTACAGCTTGATACGTGGCAGGAAATAATGAAAAGGTATGGATTAAAAATAAATAAAGATAAAAGTGAAGTAATGGTATTTGGAAGAGAGAAAGGAATCAACGGAAATATTACCTTGAATCGAGAACCACTCAAAGTGGTAGAAAGTTTCACTTATTTAGGGAGTGAAATATCTAGGGATGGAAGAATAACTAACGAAATTAATAGGAGGTTACAGAAGGTGGTGGTGGTGGTGGTTAGTGTTTAACGTCCCGTCGACAACGAGGTCATTAGAGACGGAGCGCATGCTCGGGTTAGGGAAGGATTGGGAAGGAAATCGGCCGTGCCCTTTCAAAGAAACCATCCCGGCATTTGCCTGAAACGATTTAGGGAAATCACGGAAAACCTAAATCAGGATGGCTGGAGACGGGATTGAACCGTCGTCCTCCCGAATGCGAGTCCAGTGTGCTAACCACTGCGCCACATCGCTCGGTGTTACAGAAGGGAGGCAATTTATACCAAACAATAAAACATCTGATTTGGAATAATGAAGTTTCAGAAAGAGCAAAACTCCTTATGTATAAGAATTATTACATCCCTATTGTTACCTATGGTGGAGAAACATGGACAATGACAGAAAGGGACTGGAGCAGACTGCAAGCAGGGGAAATGAAATTTCTCAGAGCAGTTAAGGGAAAAACAAGAATGGACAGAGTAAGGAATGTAGAGATTAGAAAGGAACTCAAACAAGAAAGTATGAGAGAAGAAATTGAAAGAAAGAGATTAAGATGGTATGGGCATGTTAAGAGGATGCATGGGCAGAGACTCCCCAAAATTATGGAAGAACTAAAGATGGATGGGAAAAGACCTAGAGGGCGTCCAAGAACACGATGGAAAATGGGAGTGAGAATATCTGTTGAAAGGAGAGGTGTGACCTGGCAGCAAGTGGAGGAAGAAAAGTGGTGGGAGGACCGAGCCAAATGGAGAGGACTCGTCAGCACCCAGACCCGGCAGTAGCTGGAGCGGGATTCGGACATAGATATAGATAGATCCCTATTTTATTACTGTGTGTGCTGTGTTCCCACAGAGGATACAGCTGATATGACTTTACTATCGCAAGCCATCGCGATAAATGGCGTACAGTACGGATAAATATTATATTCTACTATAAGAGATTCTTATAAATAATAATAACTTACGGCAAGGGTGAGTTCCAGCTTAAATCTAAAACTCTGATGGAAAAACTGACATGTTCCTATCCTGCTGGCCGTCTTAAAAAATAGAATACCGTAAACCGGGTATACTTTCACATTCAAAACAATCAAATGGCTCTGAGCACTATGGGACTTAACATCTGAGGTCACCAGTCCCCTAGAACTTAGAACTACTTAAACCTAACTAACCTAAGAACGTCACACACATCCATGCGCGAGGCAGGACTCGAACCTGCGACCATAACAGCAGCGTGATTCCCGATTGAGGCGCCTAGAACCGCTCGGCCACAGCGACCCGCAAAGGGGAGGAGGGGGGGTCGTATTTCAATTTCAAATTTAATAACTTTTCGTCTTCTGTCATGCTTTTTTTGTAAAAAAACACTTTGTTGAAGGCATCATTTCCCCCACTATACCACACTAAATACATTCCTCATAGACAAAACGCAGTTAATTTCTCACACTTGAGGTGACAGTAGATAGAGTCAGTTATTGTGACAGGTATGACAGAACGGCAACCTGGAAATTCACTGGTAGCAACTTCTGAGGTTAGACAGCTCATTTGTCGATGATTTCGTAACTGAACTACACTCTGACTATTTCAGCTTTATGAGAGAAACGGGAAAAATTGACGTAGTAGATATTGGTTTTTAGAGGGATTTGATTATTAGAGTAGCCTCCACATCAGGAGATAGGCGCTGTAAAACACCTGCCTTACGAAATGCTGCTTCTGTGAATACTCTTTCGTTGAATTCTTCATTTGTGTGGCCATAGTGCCCGTAGTTGCTTTGTAATTCTTGGGGATATTTTTGTTCTGTCGTTGCTGCTACAAAAATGCGTGATTTTTTCACCAGGCACGTTTCTCAGCTGGTGATGCTCTACCTCAATAAAGCGAAACTCACCTGGTGAAAAAAAATCACGCATTTTTGTAGTTGCAACGATAGAACTAAAATACTCTCAAGAACCCGTCATTGATTTAATGATAATTAAAACTAATTCCACAAAACAAAATACACTGCCGTTTGTGAAAAGTGCAAGGCCGAGAAATAATTACCCGAATAGCGCCACACTTGGTAGAAGTGGCGACAGGTGTACAAGCAATACGTGATAACGTTTTTCAGCGAGATGGGGTACACGTAAGCCGAGCAGAGTCCTCTCGTGTCGGACCGACAGGGTCGGTGCTGCGTCTAGTGTAGTCGGTGAAGAGCTGTCCCACAAGGTGGAAACAATACAGTGAGCACCAGTATGCCTCGTCGACGTCAAAGGGAGCCATACCGGCATGAGAGCGAGTTCGAACGGGTCAGTATGATCGGTCTCCGGGAAACAGGGGTGTCATACCGTGATATTTCGGCTCGCACAGGGCATACTGCTACGACAGTGATGCGTTAGTGGAAGCAGTGAATAGAGGAAGGTCGTACGCAGCAGCGAGCGGGAAGTGGACCACGGAACATGACCACAGCACGGGATGACTGTCATCTTGTCCGCATGCCCATTGCGGGCCGTACAACGTCATCCACAGTGTTGGCTCGTCGCTGGGGCACTGCAACAGGTGCGAACTTTTCTGCATCGACGGTTCGTCGCCGTCTGCTGCAGGTTGGACTGGTTGCACGCATGCCATTACATCAGCTTCCATTGTCCAGAAATCAAAAGCTCCTCCCGCTGCAATGGGAACGTGAACGCCGTTACTGAGGTGCTGAGTGGCGACATGTAATCTTTTCGCTTCAACGTGTCCTACAGTGAGGGCCGCATCGCGTCCGGCGGTACCGTGGTGAGTGCAACCTGGAGGGCTACATTGTGGAGCGGCATAGCGGACAAACACCAGGTGTGGAGAGCCATTGGTTACAATAACCGATATCGCCTCGTACGTACTGCGGGCACTTTGAACAGCAACCGGTACCTAACTGAGGTTGTGGAACCGGAGGTACTCCACCTCCTTCAGGCATCTCCACAGGTCAAATTTCAATAGAACAATGCCCGGCCACATATTGCGAAGAATGTACAGGCCTCCTTCGAAGAGCGACGGGTACCATTGCTTCCCTGGCCTGCACGTTCGCCAGACATGTCGCCCAACAACATGTCTTGGAAATGGTTGGTCGGCTCCTGGTGCATCACGGTCCTCCAGTAACTGATGTTACGGATTTGAGGGCTCGGATACAAACTGCGTGGAGGGAAATCCCTCACGAACGTATTCAGAACATTATTGATTCAATGCCACGGCGAATAGCAGCTCTAATTGCACCGCATGGTGGCCACACGACATACTGAATAGTAGGGCTCAAAGGACATGTACTGATTTCAAAAGGTAATCATTTGTTACTTGTCATGTACCTAACCTGAATAAATAAATAGAATTCATGCGTTTCCTTCTTGGTGTTGTAATTTCCACAAACTGTAGTGTAGATGCGATGATACTTAGACATGGTACGACCTTTCACGAATCGAGGGATTAATCAGAAATTAAGTGTTTTTAGTTGGATAATTCAGCACCACGTGAGGAAATAAGTGGGTGATGACATACTTGCCAAACATTTCCCACGATGTACATTAGCCTCGGTCACATTAAGAGTGCGATGAATATCTCTCCGCAGCCAACTTCTTGAGCAGATCAGAATGCCTCTCGCTGCTATGCACAGTTCGCCCTGTCCAGCCACGAATGAAAAGTCGGGTGTCTCGGTCAAGGAGCACCAAAGTACCAAGTCGATACTCAATGGAGCTTTGTCCTGGCTTGTTTTAACCAGAAAAAATGGTTAAAGTGTTCATGGTAATGATGTTTAGATGTTATGATGACATATCGAGCAATAAATTGAATCAAGGTGATTTACCAAACCGAACTAATTTTATGTTTTTTATACAGCACTCAACTATCAGATAATTTACAATGATTTACCGAGGTGTAATTGTTAGAATAGGTAGCTATACTAAGCAGTATTCACTGAGTAATACTAACATTTCTTTTAGTACATCTACTGGTGACATACTGAAAAATTTGTAACTGCTGTTAATGTTGACTGCCAAGTGTATTTTACCAAACGCTTTGTCGGATAACTATAACTAAATGCAGGCAAACGAAACGCCCTTCACTATTATAGATTTTGCGATCAATTCTTCTTCGTTACATGTATGTCAATACAGTAATCAAAATACCTTAGGGCTCTCTCGCGTAATTTCTCGTTGTGACATTCGATTGATCGTACGATTAATAAGTTTAGTGTCAATCTCAGTTCAGTACTCGCCAGGAGCAGTCTGCTGCGGGAATATGACTGTTCTTCAGCAGACAAAGTCTCCGAAAGTATTCAAACACGTCGTCATTGTAATGGAATTTGGCTTCATTCATCAGTTAGGAAGAAAACAAAGAAGAAAAAACACAGAATCAGTTACCTCAGTTCTGGAAACAAAGCCATTTCCGTCATGATGGAGACGTCCGTAACTGACAACTTTTTTGACCGGTTTGTTGTCTAGCATAATTATACGAGGCCTGTTCAGAAAGTAAGCTCCGATTGATTGCCAAATTGAAACCACAGTGAACATCAGATATGTTTTACTTGTAACAATTAGCTACACCTTTCAGCTACTTCTCTACGTAGTCGCCGTTCTGACTTAGACTTTTGTCATAGCGTTGTACCAACTTTTCAATAGCCTCATCATAGAAGGCAGCCGCCAGTGCTTTCCGCCAATTCTCCACGCTGGCCTACACCTCGTTGTCTGTGTCAAAATGTTGTCTTCAAAGACAGCGGTTCATGTGACCAGAGATGAAACTCAGGGGGAGACAATTGCGGACTGTATTGTGGGTAATCTAACATTTCCATTTGAAAACGATGCAGGAGCATCTTCATTGCCCCTGCAGAATGCGGCTGAGAAAAAAATGGTGCAAATGGCTCTGAGCACTATGGGACTCAACTGCTGTGGTCATAAGTCCCCTAGAACTTAGAACTACTTAAACCTAACTAACCTAAGGACATCACACACATCCATGCCCGAGGCAGGATTCGAACCTGCGACCGTAGCGGTCGTACTGTTCCAGACTGTAGCGCCTTTAACCGCTCGGCCACTCCGGCCGGCAATGCGGCTGAGAATTGTCGTGAAGACGAAACAGCACGACAGTTATGTAATGTTAGCTGCATAGCTTCAGGCGAAATTTCTCACCAGGCCCTCGTACTTGGCGGCAGACACTATTTTCTAGACATCTTTACGCACTCACTGCGAGCTCAGAAATGAGAAGAGCGACGTGATGCTAACTGGGGTTATACTAGAGACACTACCCAACACATTTGTGCAAAGCTTTATCGGATTTTCATAGTCGTTTCCATTTCGCGACCGATCGGAGCTTACTTTCTGAACGCCCCTCGTATATAATTTCAAATGCGGTACCTTCACTGTTGCTTATCTGAAGATAAATTTCCATATGAAATGTTATGTGATTATGCTGAACGATAAACTATTTAAAAGAGAAGGAGTTGTATGATTTTCTGACGTAGTTTTAGTGGTAAGAAAACGTTGAAAGTGCACAAATACAAAACTTGATTTTATTGGCATTTTTGTTTTTGCAGCGGCCGATACGGTGTTCTTTCTTCGTAAATATGCAGGTTGACTGATTAGCTTTAGATGTCATATACATTTTCACCTGCCACAGTATTTCCGTACGTCTGCGGTTGTTCTGAATTGCTATTCGTATGCGAAGTAATGCTGCAGTGGATACAATCCGTTTCAAGGTCAAACGTGCCCAACACCCTACCATTTTCTGACATTTCGGGTAACGTAGTTATATAGTTACGTTCGTCACAAGGCAATAATGACAAATGTACAATTCATTAGAATTTTCAAGTAATTTTGAAGTATAGTGGCATTTTACGTACTCTGAAATTTCTTTCCGAATATTCAACATAGGAAATTGTAGTTCCTATCACCGTTCTACACTAGTTAACTTCAAAATCAAACAATTGTGGGCGCAGTCTAATTATGTACCGGTGCCTCACTCAGTTTAAGTTCTTCCTGAATTCAATGACGCAGTTCAAAAGCTAATGTTGTGCCTGTGTTTCAATCGAAGATATTCCGCATAGTTTTCTGTTTGCTTTTAATACAATATTTTCTTGGAAAAGTATACAACAATAAAGAACTGTTTGTTTCCCAATGTGACGAGCATAAACAGGCACTGAGTTCAAAGGTCGCGTTCAAACTTCCATTTCTCTTTTGTCCGTTTCTGCACTTGTGACAGTCACATCCTCGAAAGTACACTCCGCACTGTTGAGAGAAAGGTCTGTTAATAGTGTCTTTGGCTGCCCCTCTCACTTACTTTTTTCAACATACTACTGATGGTCAAACTGAGCAGAAAGCCTCTTCCGACAGCAGTCAGGCGCACCTGCTGGACGTTGCAATTCGCAATGGGCAGTACTTTCCAGTTGCTCCATTACAATGGCTCTGAGCACTATTGGACTTAACATCTGTGGTCATCAGTCCCCTAGAACTTAGAACTACTTAAACCTAACTAACCTAAAGACATCACACACATCCATGCCCGAGGCAGGATTCGAACCTGCGACCGTAGCAGTCGCGCGGTTCCGAACTGAGCGCCTAGAACCGCGAGACCACCGCGGCCGGCTGCTCCATTACAGAACACACGACCATCGCCACACTTGACAAAGCCCGAAGTGAACTGACTTACACGTTTCACTAGTTTCAACAATATCGAAGCATTTCTTGCCCCAGTTCTGTGTTTGACTGCAACTTACTTACTACAGTTACTGATTTTGATACTAGGAATCAGTATGCGGACTGTTACTTCGTGTGCGATTTTGAGAGTGTATCCTTACGTTGAATGACGATAAATTATCCCTCTTTCATGAAATGTATTCGCAGTTGTGAATACGAAATGCCATCAGCTGCGTAACGGAATGACTATAATGAAAAGTTATACCGTAATGGGACTCGAACCCGGATTTCCCGATTATCGCGAGCTATCGCCTTACCCTTTTTTTTCCCACTTTGTTCGTTGTATTTGATCGAAGCGGACGTCACATGACATGCGTTGAAGTTCGTTGTTGATCTCTTCACTCATTTTTTTTTTTTTTTTTTTTTATTACAGAGACACGCCAGGTCTCTGACCGAACACGCTGAGCTACCGTGCCGGCGACCATTAGGCCATCAAAGCATGACTCACTGCCAAACCCAAACTTCCAGATGCCGTCGTTCATACGTTACAACCTGCACTCGTACACATTATGTAATTACCGTACAGGGAAGGGGTGGGGGTGCACATTTTATTTGAAATTCGTCGCCTACTATAGACGGATAAATACGGTATTACAGTGCCTGTGTTGTTCAGAAGTACGGCGCACTTTTCCTTCGTACATGCATGCTTGTCCCAAGAAACAGGCACTGCCTGACTGCAGCCGTTATGAAATACATGAAATGTATTCGCAGTTGCGAATACGGACAACCATCAGCACTATATTGGAATGACAATAATGAAGATTTGCGCCGTACAGGGACTAGAACCCGTATTTCCCGCTTCACTAAATCGGCTGCCTTAATCTCTTTAACTATGTGTGCACACATCCAAATTTGCATATGTCGTCGTTCTTGTGTCACTGCCTGTTCAAAAAATGGTTCAAATGGCTCTGAGCACTATGGGACTTACCTACTGAGGTCATCAGTCCCCTAGAACTTAGAACTACTTAAACCTTACTAACCTAAGGACATCACACACATCCATGCCCGAGGCAGGATTCGAACCTGCGACCGCAGCGGTCGCGCGGTTCCAGACTGTAGCTCCTAGAACCGCTCGGCCACTCCGGCCGACCTCACAGCCTGTACTCGTACACACATGCATACATGTCCGAGGAAACATTGCGTCGTTCTTTTTAACAACACAGTCGTATTTATCCGCCGATAACAGGCAGTGACATTCAATTAAAATGTCCTCCCCTGTTCGGGAACTACATAATGTGTGTACGAGTAGAGGTTGTGACGCAGGAACGACGACATACGGAAGTTGCGTGTGGCAGCGAGTCGTGCGGGAGTAGACAAAGAGCGGGAAATCCTGGTTAGAATCTTGGACCGGCACACATTTTTACTGTCGTCATTCTCTTGTTCGTATTCCCAACTGCGAAAACATTTCCTCTATTTTAGAACGGCTGTAACCGCCAGAGTCCCCGTTCCTTCGGACATGCATGCATGTCTGAAGGAACACTGCATCGTTTTCCTTAACAGCACAGGCATTGCAACATCGTATCCCTCTTTCAACCAAACTCAAGTGTAAAAACATAATGCACTTTTACAATATTGTATAAAATGTCATGTGATTGCCTCCCACGTAAACTTACCCGCCAATTCAAGTTTCGTATCCTGTCATTTTTTGTGTTGTCGTGTAACCGCACCATCACCAACCTCTTCTTTCCTTGTCTTGTTTTCTAATCAACAAGAAAGGAAGAAAGATTAGGGTTTAACTTTCCGTCGGCTTCGAGGTCATCAGACACGGAACACAGGCTCGATTTCTGAAAGGATACTTGAGGGAAATCTGCCATTTCATTAGAGCTGTACGGCATGACGTGGATCAGAAACGCCATCCTCCCGAATGCGAATCTAATATCTTGCCACTGCCCCAAATCTTCAGGGTTTTTATCACCATTCTACAGCTGATGTATATAGGCCGTCATGAAATTTTAGGATTAAAATTATACGCCGGACACTGGAGGTGAGCGGTTCTACGCGCTGCTACGGTCGCAGGTTCGAATCCTGCCTCGGGCATGGATGTGTGTGATGTCCTTAGGGTAGTTAGGTTCAAGTAGTTCTAAATTCTAGGGGACTGATGACCTCAGATGTCAAGCGATTGAGCCATTGGAACCATTTGATTAAAATTATACATGCGGTAGACGATCCTAACCTGAGTATTTTGATATCAGGAACCAGTGATCAGAATTGGATATTTCAAATGGTACGAGGTCTTGAATGAGCAAAACGTGAAAAAATGAGTTTTTAAACTGTTGTGTTTCTGCGCTGAAGCTGTTGACACTACGTTGGGATACGAGTACAATATACAACCGCTTGCGATGTGTCCACGGTAGATTTTGTTTTTCTGTAGGGTTATTAGGAAACGTTGATATATAACCTCATCAGAAATTGAAGAGGAACTGGTCTGTAAGGTCCTCGCTGCCTGTCTCATTGTACTTCAGACGACAGTGATTTTTGAGACAGAGCGACAAAATGTTACGCGCAGTTGTAATAAATGCATTGAGGATTCAGAATGACGATAGCCACTTTTAAGAGACCATATGAGCTTAAGATGTTGCTATAAGTCGCATAATATGTGTATAAATGAACGAATGACATACGAGTACACTGCCTTACAAATAAGACAGACATGCTCAGATGTCAACGTAACTTCGTACACGTGCACATCATCGACATGTACGAGCATGTAAATGATCGTAGTGGCAGTTATCTGACACAGGCAGAACGCCCACCAGATTGCATTAGGCTTGTCTGTGTTTAGTGTTGCCAGCAGAGGTATATGTAAGGGGCATGAACAGGATCAGATACTGAGTGATAACTGAAGTACATAGTGAGACCGCGTTATCATCACCTGACAGAATTTCAATGGAACCTCATTGCGGCTCAAATGAACCTCACTGCCAGCTGGCCGAATCTTACAACATCAAGATTTGTGGGACATAACGATGTAACAGTGGTCCGATGATGGACTGCAGAAGAAGGTGAGGGTAGAGATACTCGTCGTCAAGGTCCCACTCAACCACATCCATCCATCACGAGGGAGGTTCGTCGAATTGTGCAGCAAACACATCGTAACCCCTTCACATTTGCGCCTGCAATCCGAAAACTGACTCCCTGCAACATTCTGTGTCATCCCACATCATTGGCCGGAGACTAACAACAGCAGGGATAGGGAATTATCGTCTAACATAAAGCCTGCCGTTACACAAACGGTAGCGTCTGGAGTGGTGTCGTGACCGACAAGCATAGACTGCTGATGAATGGTATCGCTTGATGTTCAGCGATGAATCGCGGCACTACGCCAGATGACTATTTCCGACGAGTATGGCGGCGACCTGGGGACAAGTACGCTCTTCCAGTATTTAGGAGAGGCACAGCGATGTTACGTTTGGCGTAATGGTGTGGGGGAGCCATCGGGTATGATTTCAGGCTATGTTTACTACTGACTGAGGTAACTGTGATGGCGCAACGATATTTTACCTGCGTCATGTGTCCTCATCTGTTACCTCTCATGGGACAGTATAGTGGTGCCATTTTTCAACATAACAATGCTCGTCCATACATGCCACGTATCTGTATCGTGATGTTTTGGTACTTCGGTGAACAGCAAGATCCCCCAAATGTATTCCTGGCAGAGCAAATGCGGGAACAGTTCGGACGTCATCTCTGTCCAAGTGCCAATATACACGATATTAAGGACCACTCATAACAGTTATGGACCACCTTATCTCAGTAGAGGATGTAACGGATTTATGATACCCTTCCCAAACGAATCACTTCATGAATCTGAGGTAGAAGGGGTGCACGTCGTACTGATAAGTGGTCTTACACTGAAAAGTTCTTTGTAAATTTTATTCCATTTTATAATCACTGAAATAAATGCCCTCAACTCGAGAAGTTCCTTTTCGTTTCCTCCTACCCATCTGGGTGCTACACTTTTTTTGTCACGTAATTTACTTATTTACCACATTTAGTTCGTTATCTCAAAGTACTCAATTTCGAATCCTGTGTCATCTGTATAACATTAACTCTAAAGCCCTTGAGACATCCTGCACAGGAACTCATTCCATACCCCATCAGCTTTGAGTCAGATAGTTCGACGGGATGTGATAAAAAATGACTAGGACGTCGAGGAAGATATGGCGAAGACTAATGAAATGGAAAAGATTCTGGCATATTTCTCCACATGTTTAACTGCTTGTTTTGACCTGGGTAAAAGTTTCTTGGTTTACTCTTCACCTACATTTTGACTAAAAACTTGCATCGACTTTCTCCTCTGCCATCGATAGGCTTAATGTCTTACCTAATAGCTTGGTGTCCTTTTCGGCTGACGTACATCGTAACTGCGTCATAACCAGTCTTTTTTTATCTGATAGTAAATATTATGTTGATCACTACGAGGGTGGTAATTGGACAGCAAAGAGGTTGGTCTGTTTGTCCGTAGTCTACATGTCACACTTAAGGATACATCCGCTGTCTCGGTTTACGACTTCTGTACATTCTGATATCAGAGACTTTCTCGATGACAGATTCCTTGGAGGTAGCTTCATAGTAACCGTTCTTTCTCTCGTCAAATATAATTTTATGCTTGACCTGTAGGCTTAGTTCGACATCAGTTGATTTGTATAAGTCGTGATTTTTGTTGTCACGTTAATATATAGAGATGTCGCAGTGGAAAAAATAAAAGAAGAAATTAATTTAGTAATACAATTTTTCTCGTTAATTCAAGAGGCTCACTGCTTCGATAAAATATATCGAGTGATTAGATTATTTAAACATGGTATCGTCATATTCGATTCTTTCACAACATTTCGCAAGGATATCCTTCAGTTTTGAGGAACACTACTGGTTCTGATCGACCTTCTGAACAAAGAGAAGGTTACTGCAGAGCGAAAAGTAATAGAAAAAGAACATTTTGCATTCCTTCAAACATGGGAGTCATTTGCTCTGTCTGCAGTTCCTAAATTTCCTCAAAATTACGGCAACCACATACATTCTACGGATATTCTCGACCTGATAATTGCGAAGCACTGTTTAAGTACTGATTTAACATATCTCTCATTCATCACTGGAGCTATCGACCTTTCTCTTCTTTAGAGATGAGACAGTAATATATTTTGACATATCCAGGTAGCCTACGTTACCAGACGCGCAGTATTGCTCTTTAATTTGGGAGCAGTCATTCAAGCGCAGGCTATTTGTTAAAAACAAAAGACATAAAACTCCTCACGCACTATTTGCCAAAATTTCTATTTCTGGGGGGCTCGTGTGTGCACGTGTGGTGTTGGCCTCTGACGACCATTAAAAATGCTCGAAGAGTCATACTCGCCACATTCTAATGATTGAAACTGAAATGATATCTCGCATTCTTAACTGCGGTACACTTTGTAACTATAACAACAGCTATAAGCTAATAAAATTTCAAAGTTGTACGTGTTTATATGAACATTTCAATTAAAATTTTTTCACAATAGCATCTCCAAATAATAGTTACTTGACATGAAAGAGCCGTTACGTAAAACACATAACTGTCGGTCTTTTTCGAACATATTTGTGTGACTTAGAGGAGGACTGAAGTTGTCTGATTAAACGAGCTAGCAAACGCACTGCACTAGGGTGGCGCCCGACAGAGATACAACCTTCTCCAGCCGAGACAATATTCCTAATCAGTAGCTGGGCAGTAAAGGGACAGAAGGTGGTAGTATGCAGTTCCTGACAGTAAGACTGTGTGCTAACGAAACGCCTCAATACAGAAAGATCGATGGAGAGAGAGAGAGAGAGAACGAGAGAGAGAGAGAGAGAGAGATAGACAGAGAGAGAGACTGAAAACAATTAAGATTACAAAAATTAATAAAAAGTAATTGAAAACAATCATATAAATGGTCAGCATATTCACGTATCTTTCAATGACAAAATGCATTATGATTATAAAACTGACTCGTTCCAGATCATAGTGCGAGTTCGAAACTATGCATAGAATATGCAAGTAACTAAAGTAAACTAAGTCCCAAATCTCTAAGCAAAATCTTATGAAGTCGTAATGTGTACACCGTTGAGTGTAATCTCTCCAACGAAGACACTGCACAAACCCTAATCGCAGTCAGACGTACGATATAGCTACAAATATGACACACCATCCACTAGTCTGAGAAAAAATATGTAAAAAACTTCCATGAGCACCGTACTGAGTGAACGATGTGCGATGAATCCCATAGTCACCAATCGTAGTGATAAATTCAAGGATACCGAAACGGACGACGCAATAGTTAAGACTGTTGTTCGAAAATAATGAGTTAAGATCCGCCTCATAATTCTCATCAGGTGAATTCTGAATGGTTCATTTAAAGAGGCTAAGCCGATTTAGTACCTCCTTAATCCAAATGAGCTAATCCTCGGACTGTAGTGACCCCAAACTCGACTCCATTTTAAGCTGTGCCTTCCTCTAAGTTAGTTTTCAAGTATTAATCTGCTTCGCTACGAACAATGCGCTGAAGTGTACAGACCTACAGCGTCGTTGAAAAGTCATACGTATTCTCATCAGAACCTTCGACCGGTACACGCACAAGCTATTGAACGTCGCTAAAAGCATTACTGGCACTGTCGTGACAATTATCTCTCACATTGTGCTTCCTGCAGGAAACACGCAACATTACAAAATTACACTGTAATAGACATTAGCAGACTGCAATGCAAAATCGAATACACATATATCTTGAGCCAACTAGCACGAAATACGGCAAATCTCCGAATTGTTCGTTTTTCGTTTTGTTTTCTGGTACACATTTGCCGAAATGGAATAAATGTTGCTGTCGAACACTAAATTCGTGGCGTACAGGACGGCTGATACCGTAGCTGCAAATAATAAGCGCGGGACTACATATTTTAATCGGAGGCATCGCGTAATTCGAGTATACCGTCATAATTGAACAAACTCAATTACAACGCAATGCTTTAGTTCATCACTGGGTAAAATTAGCTGATTAGAAATCGGGATTTCGATTTGTAACAAAATCGGCGGCTGCACCCAGGGCACCGGGTTGTCGCTGGCACGCCTTCTGCCTTCTGCAGGCGCGCGGCGCGGCGCGCGCTGCGCGCGGCGTCGGGTGGCTCAAGCACAAGTGTGCTGCTGCCGCGGTCCGCTCTTTGGTAACTCAACCCGCCACGGTTGCTGCTCCGTGCTGCAGCTTTCGACCATTCACAGCGCTCATTGTTCAAATTTCCATCCGAGCCCGCAGCACTGAAGCGTGCTTTTTAGTTAGCTACCGTTCCACTGCGCCTGTGCTCGACATACAGGACCTGGATAAAATATTGTGAACATCAACAAAAGCTTTCTACCACCTCTTGACTTCGAAAGTCGTGGCAAGAAAAACAAACTGTCTTTGAAGCATGCGTATGTACTTACCTGCAACGTGTGCAGATTACCAAATAAAAAAACAGACACACACACACACACACACACACACACACACACACACACACATACGGCCATTAAAATTGCTACACCACGAAGATGACTTGCTACAGACGCCTAATTTAACCAACAGGAACAAGACGCTGTGATATGCAATTGATTAGCTTTTCAGAGCATTCACACAAGACTGGCCCCGTTGGCGACACCTACAACGTGCTGACATGAGGAAAGTATCCAACCGATTTCTCGTACACAAACAGCAGTTGACCGGCGTTGCCTGGTGAAACGTTGTTGTGATGTCTCGTGTAAGGAGGAGAAATGCGTACCATCACGTTTACGACTTTGATAAACGTCGGATTGTAGCCTATCGCGGTTGCTGTTTATTGTATCGCGACATATCTGCTCGCGTTGGTCGAGAGCCTGTTATCAGAATATGGAATGGGTGGGTTCAGGAGGGTAATACGGAACGCCGTGCTGGATCCCAACGGCCTCGTATTACTAGCAGTCGAG
This sequence comes from Schistocerca americana, assembly GCF_021461395.2. Lineage (NCBI taxonomy): Eukaryota > Metazoa > Arthropoda > Insecta > Orthoptera > Acrididae > Schistocerca > Schistocerca americana. The sequence goes on from NC_060130.1 coordinate 696,620,973, forward strand.
ATGACAGGCATCTTATCCGCATGGCTGTAACGGATCGTGCAGCCACGTCTCGATCCCTGAGACAACAGATAGGGAAGTTTGCAAGACAACAACCATCTGCACGAACAGTTCGACGACGTTTGCAGCAGCGTGGACTATCAGCTCGGAGACCATGGCTGCGGTTACCCTTGACGCTGGATCACAGACAGGAGCGCCTGCGATGGTGTACTCAACGACGAACCTGGGTGCACGAATGGCAAAATGTCATTTTTTGGGATGAATCCAGGTTCTGTTTACAGCATCATGATGGTCGCATCCGTGTTTGGCGACATCGCGGTTAACGCACACTGGAAGCGTGTATTCGTCATCGCCATACTGGCGTATCACCCGGCGTGATGGTATGGGGTGCCATTAGTTACACGTCTCGGTCACCTCTTGTTCGCATTGACGACACTTTGAACAGTGGACGTTACATTTCAGATGTATTACGACCCGTGGCTCTACCCTTCATTCGATCCCTGGGAAAACCTACATTTCAGCAGGATAATGCATGACCGCATGTTGCAGGTTCTGTACGGGCCTTTCTGGATACAGAAAATGTTCGACTGCTGCCCTGGCCAGCACATTCTCCAAATCTCTCACCAATTGAAAACGTCTGGCCAATGGTGGCCGAGCAACTGGTTCGTCACAATACGCCTGTCACTACTCTTGATGAACTGTGGTATCGTGTTGAAGCTGCATGGGCAGCTGTGCCTATACACGCCTTCCAAGCTCTGTTTGACTCAATGCCCAGGCGTATCGAGGCCGTTATTACGGCCAGAGGTGGTTGTTCTGGGTACTGATTTCTCAGAATCTATGCACCCAAATTGCGCGAAAATGCAATCACATGTCAGTTCTAGTATAATATATTTTTCCAATGAATACCCGTTTATCATCTGTTTAAAATTCGTACAGGGTGAGTCAGAAGGAAAGGTAAATGCTTTGAGCAGTGACAGGATTAGTGATTCTGAACAAAAAATTTTTTGTTGACATACGACTATTTCGAATGGTTTCCGAGATAGAAAATCTGTAATGTTCATTGTTATTTATTTTCTGTATTATTCAAACACTTTCACTGTTTACAACATATCACAGTAGTGTAGAGGAAATTGAGACGAACAACTTGTGGTCTGTTAAATCGGAAAACTACCTCCAGCTGGCCTACGAAAACTACCTGAGCTAGAGAGCATGCGTGTCGCACGAGGTTTTCAGTATTCTTACGTTCTCTTCGCGTCAACTGTTAGTCCTAGAAAAAAAATGAATGTGGCCTTCCTGCAGAATATTTAGTATAGTTTAATTTTGTAGTGTGACGCGTTTTCGCTGGAGGATGCGGTTCCTGAGTTATTCAAGAAAAAGGTAGAAAAGAGATATTAGATGTGTTCTATCTCTGAAACCTTTCGGAACACCGTATATGAATATATGAATATACGAAGTTTTTTGCTTGGACTCACTAATACTATCCTCCCTCAAAGCATGTACGTTTGCTCCTGACTCACCCTGTATGTGTGACGACAGGATCGACTGCTTCCCATGGGAATTCTTACAGTACTCCTGAGCAACGACGGGAACGTCCCTGATTACGGATTCAGGCTTGAGCTATAAAACTACTGTAGTGTACCGTACACTATCATAAGTTAGTTTTCCCTCTAGCTTTAGTCAGTTAAGGTCGTACCCGAGATCAGTGTCTTACTAGATTATCCTAAAAACCAGAAGCGGTGAACCATCGAGAAACTGAGTGAGGATACCTAAAGGTTATTTTCCTGTCTGTTACTTAAAAGTAAACAGTACTTACAGCAAAATCCAAATTTTCGACGTTTTATTCAGGTTTTATCCGAAAATTGTTTATTTATAACGTGGACAGAGGGATGCTGCAGTAAGAATAAAGGTAAGAAAGGAAACAATACAAGTTTATTATATGGCGCTAGAAAACGCTTCCTCAGCAAAACGCTATTTCCTCAACAAAAAATGTAAAATAAATAAAACACAAAACAAAAACGTGTCAAACATCACTTCAATACTTCGTCGAACTTACACAAAACATGTTTCTGTTATTCACAAAAACTTTGTTTATCAATAATAACCCGACACTCTGGCTTTTGATCGTGATGAATAACGTTCTATTACGAACAAAATGGCCGGCCGGTGTGGCCGAGCGTTTCTAGGCGCTTCAGTCTGGAACCGCGTGACCACTACGGTCGCAAGTTCGAATCCTGCCTCGGGCATGGATGTGTGTGATGTCCTTAGGTTAGTTAGGTTTAAGTAGTTCTAAGTTCTAGGGGACTAATGACCTCAGATGTCAAGTCCCATAGTGCTCAGAGCCATCTGAAAAAAAGCGAACAAAATGACAACAATGATTATACATATTTGTTCATGTTCGTGCATGCAAACTGTACTTGTATCAAAAGTAGTTGCTTTGATTACATAAAAGCGCAGAAGTTACCTATTGAACTAATTTTTATTACTTATAAAATGTAGTTTATATTCTGTAAGGATACAAAAGACACAGTGGACTATCATTGAATGATGTTCGATTCTAATTATGTGCAAATCAAACAACCATACAAACAAAAAACCAAAGAGAAATCGTCGGCTCCCAGCTTCTCTCTTACACATTCATTTATGTTTCTTTCCCTCATAGTGTTACCAATACTACTGATAATCCTACCAGTTATGTAGTATATCAAACTACAAAACTATCGTCAGTATGTGGTGGAGCATCCCCTTCTTCGGATGCAGGCTAGAATCCGTCGTGGCTTACCATTGATTAGATCACGAAGTCAGCCCTGTTCCACACTGTCCCACTCTTCAATGGCGATTCTGCCCAAGTCACGTAGAGTACGTGGTCGTTGCCGATGTCCAAGAATAACTCGTTTCAATGGATGCCACACATGTTCGATTGCGCTCGTTGCGACACGCACACCATGCTATTCTGGAGATCCAAGCTTGCTCAAGCAATGTGTTCACAAGAAAAGTACTATGAACAAGTGCGTTATCATCCTTCAAGATGAAACCGTAACCAAAATTTCAGCGAAACGGTCACTCTATTCGCCACAGAATCTCTGTGGCATCTTCGCTGCAGATTTCTAGACCTACGTTATCATCTGGGGCTTTTTAGGACTCCCCTTGATAGATCACGGGTGCATTACACAAAGGAAGCAGCTACTCGGATAGCAGAGTACTGGAGGAGTGCACATGAGGAATTTTAGGCAAGACGGTCGTTTGAGGTTCTCTGACGAACACTTGCCAGTCGAAATGCAGCCAGAGAAGTCAGACGGTGTTCAAAATAAAGACACTTCCACTGCCAAAATTTTATCATTAACCTGTCGAAATATTCGTAATAAAGTTCCCGATTTTATTGCCCTCCAGGAAAGTTCTCGCGCTCAAATTATTCTTGGGACCGACGGCTGGCTGAAATGCGAAGTGGAAAGCTCTGAGATACTTAGCGAGTCATGGAACGTATACGGAAAGACAGATTAGAGGGCAAAGGAGGGGGGAGTGCTCATGGCAGTTGACAAAAGTATTGTCTCTATTGAGGTCGAAGTTGAGTGTGACAGTGAAGTTATCTGGTGGCGTATAACAGGTGTAGGTGAAACCAAGTTAATTGCTGGATGTTTTTATCGGCCACCAGATTCCACAGTGACAGTTCTAGAATCGTTCAAAGAAACTCTACGGTCAGTAGTGCGTAAATACCTATACCATGCAATACTAGTTGTAGGCGACTTTTAACTACCGAGTATAGATTGGGATGTCTATGGATTCATTGCGTGGAGTGTAGATAGACAGTCATGCGAAATACTTTTGGACACGTGTTCTGAAAATTGTCTTGAGCATCTATCTCGGCAGCCCACACGTAATGGAAATATCTTAGACCTTGTAGCCAGAAATAGGCCGGACCTTATCGTCTGTATAGAAACTAGGATTAGCGATCATGATGTCATTACAGCAATTATGCTTACGAACGTTAATAAATCAGTCAAAAATTGTAGGAGGGTACTTCTGCTAGATGCAGCAGATAAGCAGTTGTTAGCATCTCACTTAGACACTAAACTGACATCACTTATTTTCAGTAAGATGGATGTAGAGGAATTATAGGCAAAGTTTAAGCAGATCGTAAATCGTGGTCTGGAGAGTTATGTGCCTAGTAAGTGGATAAAGGATGGAAAAGATCTTCCATGGTTTAATAACGAAAATCGGAAGATGCTGAGGAAGCAGAGGCTGCTGCACTGTGGGTTCAAAACAGAACGCACAAATGAAGACAAGCGAAAGTTTGTAGAGATTCGTGCGTCTGTGAAAAGATATATGCGTGAAATATACAACAACTACCACCATCACACCTTAGCAAAAGATCTGCCGTAGAACCAGACAAAATTCTGGTCCTATTAAAAATCGGCAAGCGGGTCTTTGGCTTCTTTTCAGTTCCATGTTGACCAGTCTGGTGTGGCAGTTGAAGGTAGCAAAACGAAAGTCGAAGTTTTAAATTCCACGTTCAAGAAATCCTTTACATAGGAGAATCGTGCTAAAAATGCCGTCATTTGACCATCGGACAGACTCTCGTATGGACGACATAGTAATAAACATCCCTGGCGTAGAGAAACATTGAAAGCATACCGTTTCACAAATAGTACTCTACGGCACTGGCCCCTTAGCTAGCCTACATTTATTGTGGATCTCTCGCCCAGTACACAAGTCCCAAGTGACTGAAAAAAACAGGGCAGGTGACTCCAGTATGTAACAAGGGTAAAAGAACGGACCCGCAAAATTACAAACCAATATTCCTCACTTCGGTTTGATGGAGAATGCTTGAACATATTCTCAGTTCGGACATATTAAACTTTCTTAAGACTGAGAAGCTTATGTCCACCAATCAGCATGGTTTTAGAAAGTATATCTTCTGCGGAACTCAATTTGCTCTTTTCTCACATGATATACTGCAAACTATGAATGAACACCAGCAGGCAGATTCCTTATTTCTAGGTCTACGGAAAGCATTTGACACTATGACCCATTGCTGGCTGTTAACGAAGGTACAAGAATATGGGATATGTTCACAGGCATGTGAGTGGCTCGAAGACTTCTTAAGTAATAGAACCCAGTATGCTGTCCTCTACGGCGAATGTTCATCAGAGACAGGGGAATCGTCAGGAGTGCCCCAGGGAAGTGTGGTAGGACCGCCGTTCTTCTCTATAGACACAAATGATTTGGCGGACAGGGTGGGCAGCAATCTGGGGTTGTCTACTGGGGATGGTGTGGTGTATGGTAAGGTGTCGAGAACTTGAGTGACAGTAGGAAGATACAAGACGACTTAGATATCGTTTCTAGTTGGTGTGATGAATGGCAGCTAGCACTAAATGTGTAAAAATGTAAGTTAATGAGGATGAGTACCGAGCGAGATGGCGCAGTGGTTAGACACTGGACTCGCATTCGGGAGGACGACGGTTCAATCCCGCGTCCGGCCATCCTGATTTAGGTTTTCCGTGATTTCCCTAAATCGCTCCAGGCAAATGCCGGGATGGTTCCTTTCAAAGGGCACGGCCGACTTCCTTCCCCGTCCTTCCCTAATCCGATGAGACCGATGACCTCGCTGTCTGGTCTCCTTCCCTGAAACAACCAACCAACCAATGAGGATGAGTAGAAGAATAAACCAGTAATGTACGGATACAGTATTACTAGTGTCTTTGGCACATCAAGTCGTTTAAATGTGTGGGCGTAACGTTGCTAAGCGATATAAAATGGAACAATCATGTGAGAATTGTGGTAGGGACTGCGAATGGTCGACTTCGTTTTACTGGGAGAAAGTGATGTTCACCTGTAAAGGAGATACCATATAGGACGCTGGTGCGACCTATTCTTGAGTACTGATCAAGTGTTTGGGATCCGTACCAGGTAGGATTGAAGGAAGGCATCGAAGCAATTCAAAGGCGGGCTCCTAGATTTGTTAGTTTCGAACAACACGTAAGTGCTACGAAGATGCTTCGGGAACTCAAATGGGAATCCCTGGAGGGAAGGCTACGTTCTTTTCGAGAAACACTATTGAGAAAATTAGAGATTCGGCATTTTAAGCTGACTGCCAAACGGTTCTGCTGCCGCCAACATTGCCCATTGAGAGCACGAAAATAATATTCGAGAAATTAGGGCTCACACTGAGACATACAGATAGTCGTTTTTCCCTCACTATTTGCGTGTGAAACAGGAAAGGAAATGACTTGTACTGGTACAAGGTACCCTCCGCCACGCACTGTACAATTAATTGCGGAGTATCTATGAAAATGTAGAATATCACTCCACCACGTTGCTGCACATGTTGGCCACACTTCGATATTATCTGGTTATTTCCAGATACGTTGTCCACGATTGTCAGGGTACAAACAGATCCGAGTTTCGCGCGTAAACAACGCCCGACGCCAGTCCTGTGGCGTCAGTTCTTCATGATTTGTTGCCCATCTGTAACTGAGTCCATCATGTTGCAGTGAACCTTATTTTCGTGGTCTTTACGCGTAATGTATGTTGGCGGCAGCAGAAATCGGGTGGCAGTCAGCTTAAAATACGTGGTACTTGCCATGGTCATCTGGAATGAAGATTCGCATAATGCAATCGTCTGCTAACACTCTGATGCAATACTGCAATACATGATATCCTTTAGCCTCTTCTAATACCGAATTCAATTCTGGAGCACTCAGCCCAGTATTCCTTTGACTCAAAGTCGTAGATATCGATCGTCCGGTGCACCTGTCGAATATGGACGGCCTATGCGGTGTACGTCCTTAATACTACCTGTCAATTGGAACCGATTTCATGGCTGCACATCACTTTGACTCCGGTGCACACGTGGAGCAATTCTCGTGGTTGACAGGCCTTCTGCGCGTAACGTGATGATGGAAACCCGATTACTAGTCGCGATTGTCCTTTGTGGCACAATGGATGTTCACTCTACTGTTCCACAGATATATCTAATTCGTCCCTACTTGTGCTTTAATTTTAACCCGAAATGCTGCAATCCAGTCGAGAGCTGCGTTCTACCACATTCGTGGTGACAGTGTGTATGTTAAACTATGTCATGGGTGACCTTCCGGTCGCTACAGGAACAGTCAATACAGGGTGTTACAAAAAGGTACGGCCAAATTTTCAAGAAACATTCCTCACACACAAATAAAGAAAAGATGTTATGTGGACATGTGTCCGGAAACGCTTAATTTTCATGTTAGAGCTCATTTTAGTTTCGTCAGTATGTACTGTACTTCCTCGATTCACCGCCATGATTTCATATGGGATACTCTACCTGTGCTGCTAGAACATGTGCCTTTACAAGTACGACACAACATGTGGTTCATGCACGATGGAGCTCTTGCACATTTCAGTCGAAGTGTTCGTACGCTTCTCAACAACAGATTCGGTGACCGATGGATTGGTAGAGGCGGACCAATTCCATGGCCTCCACGCTCTCCTGACCTCAACCCTCCTGACTTTCATTTATGGGGGCATTTGAAAGCTCTTGTCTACGCAACCCCGGTACCAAATGTAGAGACTCTTCGTGCTCGTATTGTGGACGGCTGTGATACAATACGCCATTCTCCAGGGCTGCATCAGCGTATCAGGGATTCCATGCGACGGGGGGGTGGATGTGTCCTCGCTAACGGAGGACATTTTGAACATTTCCTGTAACTAAGTGTTTGAAGTCACGCTGGTACGTTCTGTTGCTGTGTGTTTCCATTCCATGATTAATGTGATTAGAAGAGAAGTAATAAAATGAGCTCTAACATGGAAAGTAAGCGTTTCCGGACACATGTCCACATAACATATTTTCTTTCTTTGTGTGTGAGGAATGTTTCCTGAAAGTTTGGCCTTACCTTTTTGTAACACCCTGTATAACAACACACCTGCACGACGTATCGGGGTGACGCAAACTTTTGTTGATGTGTATTTGAATATATCATTTTCAGAGCTTGTTCGCTCACTTATACGCATTGAATTCATATTTAGTTTTTTCCTTGCACTAGCAGATCTGCTGAAGCGTTCTCAGTTGCAAGCATGTCTGCAATCGTTCAGTGAGCTCAACACTAAGTCGATAGACTACTCCGTGCCACCAAGCCAGTAAAGCAAGACGTAACAACCGTTATGATAAGTCAAAACTAGACATAAATACCACTTAAGGAAACTACGCAGGGCTACCTAGCTTAGTTCATGCTTCGTTGTCAAAACGAGACACTGTTAATTCATTATGTTACCAATGAATGACGCTCGGTGATATGAAGGCGTAAATGATACGCATTAAGAAATAATGCGAAACCTAGGTAAAGTGACACAGATGACAGTAGGTGATTGGATCAAACACAAACATTTAATACGTTTCAGAGTTTTTAAAAACCAAATTTATTTCACAGTCAAACAAAAATAAGAGGTTCGATATTAATCAAAATTATTTATGCCTGCTCCACTAATAACGCGAATTAAAACAGAAGTTTGTTTCAGTTTCGCTGACAGAAAACCTAGATAACGATGCAGAAACGCCTTTGAGTATGCGCTGCCTTTGAGGAAAATGCGTGGCCCTTTCTGACGGCCTGCAGCTGTCCTGACCTGTACAGGTCACTTCACGATCAGTATCCCTTTTCGTGGCTGCAGATGATGTCACTGCTGTGATCAGAGCTTTAAATGTCGTCGGCTGTATTGTGGGTTGTCTTTGCTACTGGAAGAGGAAGGAGAGCTGTTTTGGCGCTTTGGTGAATGTTTCAAAAATCATTTGACCTTAGTAGCATAACTGCATTATGCAAAAATATATCGAATGCATGATCCATTATTAATTTTTTAACCGAACGGAACTGACTAAACGTCCGAGAACTTGTATGAGTTGGTCACTTACAGTTCTCGCTCTGGTCTCAAGTACTGCCGAGACTAGATTGTTCTCGAATATTTTATTCGAACACTCGAGATTGGTTGTTGAGGACGCCACAAGGAATATATCGAAATCTATCAATTCTCTGATATCGAATATCCCAACTCCTATTACGGACAGGTAGGTATACCGTGCACGGATAGAAATCAGAATGGATACGACTTAACAAGATGATGCAAGAAGGATCGTCTTAGTGATTGGTTTTGCGTCGAATAATTTGTGTGCTATCGATCTGGAAGTTGACAAAGTTCCGAGGGACGTCCCAATTAGTATGGGAGTTGTCATCTAAGATTTTAACTGTAAAATGGTGTTCTTTGAGTTCGCCAGCTATATGATATCGCCCCCTTTGTCATGTCGGACATGGTAACATGGAGAAACAGCTATTATTTTCGTCCGTCGACAGGCTTGGAGGGAAATGGAAAGGTGGCGGTCATTTTTCAAGCTCTGTTACGCACATTAATTTTTTTTTTAAATATCGACTGCTCCTTACGTCGGTAGTAACTGTCTTGAGCCGTTCCGCTGTCAAGGATCTCGCACCGCGCTCGAGGTAATGTTACCCTGCCACCTCGTTAGGAGGCGACAGAGCACCGACTCTGCGGATATAAAGGAGTACCCGCGGCCCTGATAAGGGGTCTCCGGGTACCTTCCGCCAGCAGTGCTCTGTGTGATGTCGGACGAGTAGCGTCTGCACAGCCGAGTCTGTTGTTGTCAGTTGAGGAAAGATTCTGTGAGAGTTGTGCGGTGGCGCTCTGACAGTTGGATGCATAATGTCTCTCCTTGGCCAACGTAGTGGATCTTGAAGTGGAGTAACCGTGGTAGTCATAGTGTATGGGTCCCAGATACGGCCTATTAATAGAGCTGATGCACATCGGCGATCAGAAACATGAGACGGAGTTGTCAGCCCCTATCCATATTAGTCGCCTACTGTGGATGCTGCCCGAGATATGTTTGCTGATGAAGAAGAAAGCGACACTTCAGTGCATGTTGGACGTCATGTTGGCATGCAAATAATTTTTCACTGGCATTAGAACAACATACGCATTTGTGATATGAATGTTCGGGTGCATGTCTGGACTTTCAAGTTCCTGAAATTGACTGGCCCTAAGGCCTTTCTTGGTTCAAGAATTTGTTGTCTTAAGAACAGAAGTTAAATTGTAAAATTCATTATGTGTTTGATGAAAAATGCCTTTTAAATGTCCTTATTGTATTGGTCTACTTATTCCTTAAACTTTCTGTAGCTCATTTTGAATTTAAACGGTTATGTAGTCTGGAGCAAGTTACTAAAGATTACTGCTAGTATGTAATGCGTTGTGGCTCTCTGCCAGTTGATTATACTGGGACGAAATTGAGTTTACATAGGCTGCAAACGTTAAAATTCTACCTCAAGATACAGTGTATTTTCTGACAAAAATTTTTGTTTCACCCTCATGGGCATAAACGTTTTAGAGAATTTTAAGTGTTGTTACTGGTTCTTAAACTTCTTAAAGTTAATTTGACTTTCATCCCAAGACTGGCTGCATAAGTGTCAAACAGCTTACCTTTTGGTTATGTCGAGTGATTATTTACCAGTTTACGTTTTGTAATTTTTTTTAATACATGTGTGTTTTAGGTTTCTTCCATTACCTGACATGTGTTAATGTACTTTTTTTGAAGGTAGCGGTCAGCAAGGATGTAGGGGGCTGTTATTTTGGAGGCTATGCTGTTCGTTGGGTCCCATCGTCACTGTCATTTGAAAATTTTGTAGACTTTCCAGGTTGTTTGTTGGTAATGTATTGTTGAATAAATATATATAATTTGTGTGTGTTTCTCTGGGTTTGTGTCTACATTCCTTCCATGATAGAATCGAGCATGCTTAAGTTTTTGTCCAGTAGTACGACTACGACTGCTCACGTCTGAGAACCGAGCGAGATGGTGCAGTTGTTAGCACACTGGAATCGCATTAGAGAGGGTGACGGTTCAAATCCCTTACCAGCCATCAAATTTAGGTTCTCCATGATTTACCTAAATCGCTCCAGAAAAACGCCAGGATATTTTCTTTGAAAAGACCATGGATGATTTCTTTCCTCTACTTTTCGTAATCCGAGCTAGTGCTCCGTCTGTAATGACCTCGATATCGAAAGGGACGTTCATATCTAATCTTCCTTCCTTCGAAGATATGTGTCCTAAATTTTTCATGATGACATTTTGCTTGAAGTTTTTAGCCGCTGTTTGAAATTAATATGACGGCCTTTAAATATTTCTAAAAGACAGTTAAAAATTGTGATGATTATTGGGAATTCTCCCGCACTTTTGTCTCCTACTGTTTTTTTGTTGCTGAGTTTTCCTCTTTAGTAGTGAGAATATGTTGTTTTGGCCATAGAGGCCAATGGACAGAACGATGAAGTAGACTACTGCGGTAAGTTGAGGTTATGGTAGCGGTGACTAAAGTCAAAGACACACTATGATGGGACACTGTTTATACACATCTTGGGAACATTAGCATTCCTTGAAGAGCTCCATCCATAGCGAAAATATTTGGCATGGTTTAGGATGTCCCCTACTTAGAGAATGCCCCAAAGGTGTCTCTTGCTGACTCAGTCTCCGTAGTTTTAACCAACTATACACCACCTGAAAAAATTGCAACGAGCATTGTTTGTAGCCTGACAGATGGTGCGCCGACTGGTGGAGCCAAAGGCACAGATACAAAAGGTCAGGGGTTTTTCCTTTTTTTATGGCGTCTCTGGATAAACATCCCAACCATGTGACCACAATAGACACCATGCAGTATAGCGACGAGCATACAGAACGCCACAGCTCTGAACGTCTGCACCCACTATATCTCTTTCCTTTTGACGTGACTAACCAACTGCGACATTGTTACATACAGTGTAGCTCATCTTCACTGATGGGAGTGTTACAGGTCACGGACTCAGCCAGATAATTTTCTTTCTGTGGTGAACTATTTATAATGGGAGACACTCGGAACTCAAACCTAACGGATGCTGGAATTTGCCGTCTACAGCGAGTCGTTCTAAGAATCCATCCGAACGCCCAGTGAACCGTACTAAAGGCTATATGTCATCGATGTCGCCATAATTAAGGGGCTATGCAACGTGTATTCGCGGCTATGAGAAAAGCACTTAGCTCTGATGATCTCTATCTCAAAGCTATACCATCAAACATTAGTTATTTTAACTTATGAGGAAGAAACAGAGATTTATTGGGTGACAGTTTCGTAAGCTATGGAAACAGCGCCAGATAACTTTAGTTGTATCACATCTTACAGCAAGCACAATGCATGTCGATGAATCAGTCATACCATGAACAGAATAGACCAGCTCCGAGAATTAGAGCAATATATCATCCCGTGCCATCGACGTCATCGCATAAGGTTTACCAGAAATGCAAACTGACCCCCAACGTAGCGAGGAGGCAGTTTCTGGGTAGACTCAGGAGGGAGATACAGGCGCATTCGGCGTGAACCGTAACAAGGTATAAACGACAAGTACCTCCACGTTGACGCTATGCGATGACTCAACTTATTCGCCGCAAAAATCTCTTTGCATTACCTCGTCAGAATCCTTCCCACTACTTGTGCATCAAGACATAAACAGCGATCACTTTTCCAAAGCCAACGGCCTGCCACACGCGTTCGTGGTCAACTTTGCGACCAGTTAAACATTGTATCTTTCCCACATCGAGGTGGTCCACGAACAGCTATCACTCTTCCTGGATGCTCGAGAAGATAAAAATGTAATAGTTTTAGTCGCATTGCAGGGAGTCGATTACCAACAGTGGCGACTGAAGCCTCGCAAAGACGGTGTAGCGTGCATCTTTAACAACAAGCTACTGACTCAGCTGTTGTCTGCAGAATTGGGCCCGACGATGGTTGTCGTTACCCGCGTGCTGACGACTAGTAGTTACCAAACTGCAGAGAAGATACCTTGGCGAAGTCTCAGAAAGACTCCCGACTGCTGGTGTCCATATCGAGGATTTCATAAGTAGTTATTGCAGCTAGAGGCTCCTTTGACAAATTACTGTAATAGTTATTCATCCAGCACCACGAGTAACTCAGGGCTGTATCCGTTAGTGTCACCAGATCGTCTCCCCCGAGGGCCTTCTGAACAAACTTCTAACACTGGTTAGAGCGTTGTCGCAAGTTCATCTCCTCCAGTCATTCCAAAATCTGTGGTCATTCTACGTCAGTGCTGTGAGTAAACGCAAACGTAGCGTCACAACAGTGCACCAAAACAACCAGTGCGCACAACCCACGACGCTGCACCCCGTATCTACATCTACATGTATTTTCCGCAAGCCAGTGTGCAGTGCACGTTGGTAAGGACGATATAATAGCAGTGGCGACTTTCTTTCTTATTCCATACGCGCATGCAGCGAGAAAAGATGGCTGTATATAGGTCTCGGTACGCAGCCACATCTTACTTGTCTTATTGTTATGACTGACGCAGCAGAATTGTTTCAGTGTTCTTGAAATATCGTATCTTCAAATTTAACCATATGTATTTCACAATACGAAGTGAATACATGTGTAAATGTAATATGTATTAATGATCTTAGGCTTCCAGCATTGTCAAGTAATTCAGATACCTATGGGCTTCGACCAAGTTCTCCTCGGTCATTGTCAAGTGAAACAACAGCTAATTGGCTGCTGGTACGTTCTTATATACTGTAGATGCCGTCTGTGACGTCACCAGTGCCTACCCGGATCCCTGACTTTCGGTGCGCCCGCTTCAACCTCGCAAACGCTTGATCGTACGCCACGCCTAATTGAAGGCCACGACTCTATTTAGAGTGCTGTGCGTGCATTTTATTTCTATGGCTTCTGTAATTACTATCTTCCAAACGCTCTTAAAGTGAACCATGACAGACCTGTCATCGAATGTGATACGGTGATCATTTTCGAGAGTGTAGTTAGCTATATCGGAGTGTTCGCGGTTGTATAGAAGATAGCACCTTTCATATTCCTTCCTGCGTTTTTCCAAAGTCTGCATTGTATGACGGCGTATTTCCTTAACTTCGTCCGTTCTGAAGCCTACCGCAGTTTTTTTTTTTTTTTTTTTTTTTTTTTTTTTTTTTTTTTTTTTTTTTTTTTCCCCTCAATAGTTGGTGGATCTTCGACGGAGGTCTGCATTTCGTAATAATTTTGTGTCTCTTAAGAAGATGGATTATTCTACACGTCACGGAACAGCAGAACGGCAGAAACGAAAATTTCTTTTCTGCATTTTCGTTGGTGTTCCTACTGAGTTTCTTAGCTGGGCAGCAGTCGGGACTTAGAACTGTATGGACACTTTAAAATTTGTGTTTGGATTGTGGAATAGTGTACTGGGACATTAAACTGCATTTTTTGGAGACTGACTGAACCGTAGTGAAGGCAAAGACCTTTGATACTTAGTATTTAGGCACAAGTTAAATAAATGGATGCTTAAGGAAATCTGCTAGCACGTAACTGCAATAATTATACTTCATATGTTTGATTAGCACTCCAGTTATATATGTGCTGCTTGTTTCATTAAGAGATTACCATTCAAATTTGAACACTGTGAACGGAAAATAAATCTCTCTTCACTTGTAAAACACAATGTACTGTCAATTAGTACAGCAAAAAAAAAAATGGCTCTGAGTACTATGGGACTTAACTTCTAAGGTCATCAGTCCCCTAGAACTTAGAACTACTTAAACCTAACTAACCTAAGACATCACACACATCCATGCCCTAGGCGGGATTCGAACTTGCGACCGTAGCGGTCGCGCGGTTCCAGACTGTAGCGCCTAGAACCGCTCGGCCACCTAGGCCAGCTTAGTACAGCAGCAGCAGCAGCACTCAGTCTTCAGGCCACAAGTGGCCCATCGGGACCATCCGACCGCCGTATCATCCTCAGCTGAGGATGCGGATAGGAGGAGCGTGTGGACAGCACACCGCTCTCCCGGTCGTTATGATGGTTTTCGTTGACCGGATCCGCTACTATTTGGTCGAGTAGCTCCTCAATTGGCATCGCGAGGCTGAGTGCACCCCGAATAATGGCAACAGCGCATGGCGGCCCGGATGGTCACCCACCCAAATGCCGGCCACGCCCGACAGCGTTTAACTTCGGTGATCTGACGGGAACCGGTGTATCCACTGCGGCAATGCCGTTGCCTAATTAGTACAGTTCCAGGGAAATAACGTAAGAGTTCGCGACACGCTCCTCAAAGAGGTATAAGAGACACTGTATTCAGGGTCGCTTAATTAGCCCAAAATGCCTTAATAGACTGCTGGTTGCTTTCCTCAGTGAGAGCCATTAAGATAAGAAAATTAAACAATTGGGAGTTTAAAAAGGCTAACACCAATCTTACAGTCGCATACCATTGAGTATTTCTAGTTTTTACTGCCATTACCTTGCGTTTGTTCAAGTTTAATGAGAGCTGACATCCAGTGCATCGTGCAGAAATGTCTAATTAAACATCGGTTAGACCACAATCAGCTTGATATACATACGAAAAGTTTTCATTACAGTTTCATGACGGTAGATAGGTGTGTTTGGGTATGTATGGAACTAGTCAAGTAAATACAAAGATCTAAATTTTCTTTCACAGTATAATGTTATAGTAGAAAGGGAAGAGGCGTCATAAGTGTGAAAAACCTCAGAAGTCTGCTTAAGTCAATAATGAAACCAGTGAAAACTTATGTATATTTTTAGATACGGTTCGCCAGTCTACGTGTCAATAAGAATCCATTTGCTTATTGTTAACATTTTTGTGAGATTTCAGTGTACAGTAAGTACTTCAAGCGGAAGTATCTCCACACTTACTTGTAAATTAGATAAACTACTTACTGTGATACTTCGTGCAGAGCAAGCCAATCAAGACTGCAATATGACTGGAATAAATGTTTTGGAAGGATACAGTGATGAAAGGCGTGTGATAAATAAAGTCCCCATTGGTGCTGCTTTTAGGATGCAATGAAACGTTTCTTGCAGCTCTGTTGACAGCGAAAGTAGTACCGAAAATTGGTATATAAGAAATACAACGTTCTGGTCTCAGATGTCGGAGTGAATAGTTGTGAATATTAGCGAGGACACAGCGACTGCAGACTGCTCTCTGGCCACCATCTGTCGCCGAGATGATGTCTCAGATCATGAAGCTCAACTTCTGACCCTTAATATTGTGTCACATGACATAAAGAATATTCAGTGGGAAACCACAAGGATAAAAATGAAGAAAAAAGAATTAATCAATTCAGTAAGCATTTGCAAACACAGACTGGAGAGAGATGCGTAAAAGAAGAGTATGTGAACTGCAATACGATATTATGTACCTCTGAAAACAGTTCTTCCAAAAATTTACTTCTAGCAATCTGTTAAATTCTCCTAAACCTTAGCATACAAATGACATGAGACAGTACAAAATCAGGAGAAATCTTCTCTTGACATCAAGGGACACACATGATGTTAGTTTTAAATGGCATTATAAATTACGTTGTAGAACTATGAGAGACAGAAAAATTATAGACACTTCCAACAGTCTTTTTCTGTCAGTAGCGGGTAATTTGGATTCGACTAGTTCCTTAGTAGACAGCGTTTGATACTATTCCGCCACACCTTAAACCTAAAATAATTAATTTTCAGAGCTATCAATTGTCTAAAAATGCTCCATCGATTATGATGAAATCAGTAGTAAAGTTATAAAATGCTCTTGGGCTTAACCGTAGCTGTGAACTATGTTCCTTGTATCATGAATCACTCCATATTGGTATTTTCGCAGACAGATTTAAGTCTGCTATTGTTAGGAAGCTACATAAGAAAGAGATAAGAGAGTAATAAAGAATGGCTGACTCATCTCATTGTTATCAACATTTTCAGACGTTGCTGAGGAGATCATGAAGAATACAGTTTCATGAACGAAAGCATCCTTAGTTGTCAACCGTCTATACGAGTGAAGAGAATATATTTCCTGTGAAATGTGGTGAATTCTACTTAATCACAATGTGTTACCCATGCGAATATAGTCATGATAAAGTTACAAGCTGTGAAACAGTATCCATAGCAGCAACATCGTTTTTATCTTATCTGGAATGTAGAACCAGTGTGTACAAGGAGACGGTTTTAATTATTGAGCCTCGAGATAAATAACACCGTGTAATGGGTGTTAGAGTTAACGGAGCGTCCTAATTGAGCTAAAATTGCGGTACTCCTTTTACAGCTGTAAGTGATTAAAAATAAATGAATTATTTTTCTGTTTTTCAATATTTCCATTCGATAATGAGTTACGGAATTATTCTTTCGGAAACTTTACTTACAATGGTAACATTTTCAATTTTCAGGATTGTTTTATGACGCAAGTATTGATAGTCCAAAAACATCGTGAAGAGGCCTCTTCTAAAACATTGGTGTTTTGTTAACTGATGTCATCTGTTGCTAACAGCATATCCCATGTCTCACGTAGTCGTGCAATAAGTAATCATAACACTACGACTAAAAGCATCCTCTGCTAAGGCCTCATAGGTCTAACTTTAGTAAAGAAAGTAGTCAGATAGATGAGGACACACATACTCAGGAATCCGCCAGAATATGTTAAGTGTCTCAGGAGTAATTTAGTGAAGTTAAGAACTTTTTGTAATGCAGCACCTTGTAATCTATAAAGAGTATCTCCACAGTTACCCTTTAGATTAATATATTAAGGTATGATTCAGTTAATTTTAATATATTACTATCATTGTATTTCATAAAGTTCTAAATTTTATTATTGTACTTGAATTACTTGCACATTCCGGACTCTTTTCGAGACCCTAGAGAATCGTTTCTGCGGGCTCCATGTAAGTAATTCATGTGATTTAGTGCAAAAACACTCTTTCCTAATAGTACCAAAGCCAACACAAAAAGTCACTAAACAATGACAACTTCAGCAAATACACCAACAACTATGAAAAATCACTTAGATCGACCTGAGATAAATCCCAACGGACAACAGCATATTATCATAGCTCTTTCGCATCATACAAATGTTATTCGTAATGATACAGTGTTGTAATTATTTGAGAACGTTAGACGAAAAGTTTCTAGTACAAAAGCAAAATAAAGTATACATCCGTAATTTATACATAGTAACGAAAATGGAAAGATCTCTATGTTGCAGATAGAGGTCATTGATATCAATAAAATTTAGTTTTTCTGTTGTTGGTACATGCTGCCCACTAATATAATCTAAGTATCAACCTTCCTAAGCAATAATTTTACTTACATAGTTTTTAAAATAGTTTAGTCGTGTTTCGTTTAAATCTATAAACTGAAAAACCAAGGCATGGTAACATTCTTTATTAAGAACGGTTTATCGCCAACGTAAATTCACCAAGGCTCGTGAATGTTTATAAGGACTCAACTCCTTTGATTTCGAGAGTTGAGAAGTGGACGGCCGTATTCCGACGCTTCTAATAGAATGCGTACCACAACTTCAATAACAGATGAAGCTTCGAGAGAGCGCACGATGTTATGAAGAACTATCGTAGATATTCAGGAAAGACTCTGTGCAACATGAGCGCCGCATTTCTTCAGTGCCATACAACTGTAAATGCGGAAACGAATTTCTCAGTAAAATTTGAACCATCCCCCCATTTTTAATTCATCTTATTTGTAGCCGATTCGATGTTGTGGACGAGACGTGGGTCCACCGTTCGCTTCAGAAACGAAACAGTAATCAAAGCAGCGCGTGGAAATCGATGACTTTCCACAAAAAGGGAAAATTTTGGTTTCAGGTTTCGTAAATGTTACGTACAGTGTTTATGGAATACAAAAAAGATATTTTTTTTAATTAAGTAGCAAATATTCAACCAATAGCTTGTGGTTCAAACTTAAGCTTTGAACGAGACAGATGAAACAATACGTGTGAAGAATTCTGGATTGTGAATGAAAAAATAATCTGGATAAATTCTATCCATTCGATTTAGAACCGACGATCCTCTCCCTTTCCCACGATGTGAGAAATATGACGCTGGAAACCGTTTTGAGTATATTGAACGGGTTATGACAGTCTTTCATGGATAATATACTCAGCCTCCAGAGTCGCACTTCCAGGATAAAATATACTCACTGTAAGAACGTTGAATACAGTACCAAAAATAGTTTTACCTCGAAAAATAAGAGTAAAGTCTTTCATTTCCAGGCAGACCCCTTTTTACTTTGTAATGTATGTCACTTTAATTCCCTATTTTATTCATTTACTAATTGTTTCAGCCACATTCAAGTACAAAATAAAAATAACCTGTCACGAATTCGAGATTCAGCTGCAGAAGGGAAGTTACACTACGAAAGGATCTTTTTCGTGTCGGTCATGCTATCACGTCTATCAGTCTGTTTCTAGGGAGTCGACCTGTGATTCCGACTAGTGAACTAAGGTCCTCAAAGTGGCGTAAGTACGGCAGCGGAATTGACTGGTGACGGCTGTTGGCAGAGTTGGCGCAAGAGGCGGCCGCCGGCCCTCGCCTCGAGTGGTGCGACAAGTTGCCGCGGGGAGCGCTGCAGCCTCTCGCCTTGGCCGGCAATTACGCGCGGATTAGCGCCGCTGCCACAACACCACTCGCACTCGCTCAACTTTATTTTTCGAATCCAAGTTGCAATCCCCGCTAATTCTTGGTCGGCGCGTAGAATAAAGGCCACTCGTATTTCTAACAATGTGCTAGACTCCAGTCACACTGAAGGAGAAATATTTATACAAAGGAAAAATTAGCGCTAGTGGTTGAGGGTATCGTAAGTTATGATTACTACTGAGAATGTGCCTGTTTTGAGGTCAATTTTTTTTAATACATTCTTGCGTCAGATATTACATCGCTTACGGAAAACCGAACAATAAATCGGAGAAAATAACGAAAAATAGTAACTTACTGAAGAAATATTTTGGCATGAACAATGTTTTAACAAAATTATTTCGAAAGGGATTAGATAATTATAAAAATATTTGTTTCAGTAACTGACTAATAAATGAATCTTCTGCATTTTGCATATCAATGTACAAGGGTCACTCCAAAAGAAATGCACACTATTTTTGTAAAAATACAGTTTTCATTCTACATGAGGGAAAGTTTTACAGTGTGTAGATACATCCTTCCCAGTTTTCAAACTTAGTTCAATCTGTTCCCGTGAGTGGCGCCGTCAGGTGCATGTATACTTATTATTGTGAAATATATTCTGTCTATTGGTAGCCGAACTGTCACTGTTCTTTCATTTAAATAAATACGGGTCTGAATTTTGTATTTGCGTTTATTGTCGACTAATACTGCGACACCGCATCGTGTTCGAACGGTACAAGTATGGAGAATGATCTGTGCATGACTACTTTTAGTTGTCTAGGGTCCTATTGCCACAGCCCCACCAATCGTTTCATCTGCCTCAAGAGATATTCATTAGAAAACAGGGTATTTTGCAAATAGTCACACAGCGGTCTGCCTTAGGTAAAGGTATCTTTGGTTTACACTATGAAAATCCATCCAGAGTGGTGTCCCGTACCCGCGGGCGGGAATACGCCTGACGATTGTGAGGTAGAAATCTATCAGTGCTTTATGGTTGTGACGGATATTAAACAGTATACCGGCCGGGATCGAATCCAGCCTCGGCCATAGATGTGTGTCATGTCCTTAGGTTAGTTAGGTTTAAGTATTTCTAAGTTCTAGGGGACTGATGACCTCAGATGCTAAGTCCCATAGTGCTGAGAGCCATTTGAACCAATTAAACAGTATGATCCGTCACTCGTTTACTAAACATTTCTCCCCATTCGTGTTGACATCAGATTTAGTGGTCACGTGATGTATTCTTGATTTTTTCCAGTTTTCCTTAGTACGCAACTTCAGTGCACAAGTAACTGTAATAGTATTACATTCATACAGCCAGCTGTTTTGCTAGGCGACAAACCGCTTAGAAAAGACTTACTGTTAATCCTTTTCAAAGTACCGTAACTTAGTCTTACATCATGCAGGAGGCCATGTAATTTGGGTTACGTGGTAAATATTCTTAATCCTTACAGCATTCGAAATTCTACAGCAAACATTTAGTAATGGATCGTTGTCATCTTTTTAATGGCACACGAAATCTCTTGAAACGACAAATTCTGTGATGTAATGCTAGTTAGGTAGTTACGTGTTATATATATATATGTCCACTTACAGATTTCTAACTGACTGATTGTTTCTACTTTTCTACTCAAGAATTCCTCTATGGTATGGTAGTGAAGGAGTAGTTAAGGAGGGACAACTTTAATCTACATTTGAAAGCACTTCTCCTGTCTGTCAAACGTTTTATTTGAATGAACAGACAATCAAAGAGTTTTATAGCTGACTATTGCTTCAAAAGGCGGAAGTGCAGTTCGGTTTTCGTTCTAGTACTGTGTTAGTGAACGTCTCCATTATTCTCAATGTATAACGGATTCTCGACACCAAATTTTATGATTGATTAAGTGCAGTGCGGGGCTGTGGTTAATATTCCCAGTTGTTTAAAGAGAAGCATGCAATACGTATGTATGTGAATTCCGCATATAATTCTAGTTACAAGGACATCCTGTTGTGTAATGAATAATTTTTGCTTAAGGGAGAAGTTACCATAGTGTATTATCCCGAAGGACATCACAGAATGAAAATATGTAAAATATGTCAGTTTATTGATGTCCATATTTCCAAAGTTAGCAGTTATTCTTATAGAAAAAGCAGCTGAATCTAAACGTTTTAGCATTCCAATTGTATGTTTTTTTTAATAACTCCGAACCTTCTAACCTAATTATGTCCACTACTGCAATTTCTGCTATAAATCCACTTTCGACTGCAATGTCACGCAGAAACCTGGACGTGCATGTCGTCGCCAAATTTAGGGCATTTGATATATTTCTGTCATATCACGTAATAATGTCAAGAAACCAAAGTCCGTTGTATGCAATAAATATTCAAAACCAGGGAAAGAAACGGAGTTACTCTTAAATGGCGTAAATATTCTAGTATAGACACTTTTGAATGACTGGTCGCCAATTAAAAAAAAAGAAGTCATAATATGCTACGTTTCTTCGAAAGGTGACGCTAGCCCATTTGAGCAAAACCAGTTAATGCAGGAATTCAAAATTCCGAAAAATTATGTAAGACACTTGAGAGTAACAATGCTGGAATCTGCTTTGCAGTGCAAACACCGCTGAGCAGGGCTCTCGTGCCATACTTCATCGTTAATGGAAAACCACATGACGAAAATGTTGTTATTTCCACAAAAATGTTATATTGAATATGAGAAGTATTATAGTACCAGAAATTGAACTAGCCGTCGGCAAGGCGCCCGATATCAGTTCATTTGATCGTCCCACCTGTCTGCTGTCTTAGGTGTGGGACACAACATCCTCAACGCCATGTGGTTTCCGCGTGGCACCGCGTCGATGATGTATATACCTCGAGTCGAGAAAAAGCGTCACCACTAGGGTTAAGCTGCCGTGGGCAACAGTAATTCGATAACAGTTGTTATCTCTGACTCCTGTGGATTCTAACTGCGGATAGATGAGGCACAACGGAAGAAATCCCTCGTCAATTCAGTGCTGTACAACACCAATCAGTCAGCAGCCATATATCCCGATCTGCCCCAAGCCTCACTGGCTACGTAGATCAGCCTAGGCGCAAGAACTTAGCCATTGGACCCTCAGATCACCAGGACTGATGAGTGACATGTGGGTACACAGCCATGAAAAGGTATGAGTACGAAAAAACGCAAATGAGGTGAAGCATCACGCTTGCCAACAGGGCAGTGTTCAGCCTGGTATTAGGTGTAGCCACGATTGTGAATTTTACATGGGATGGAATGAGATCCCTAATGTACCTACCACAGTTTTCGACTGGTGAAAGATATGAGAGCTTATGTCATATGTCCGTTACTCACAAACAGTACAGCGCGGGTGTCCTCTATCTTTAGAAGACAACCGCACCACAACAGTGTCAGAACAGACCTTAGTAGACCTCTGCTCAGCTCTTAACTCTTATTATTTGGCACTGTTAGCCGCCCCAAGCGGAAGACGCGCTTCGTTGGTGCTACATAATTTTCGCAATTTTGACAGTGATAAACTGACGCTGTAGCGTCCATATTTGGTACGCAAATGAGGAAAGAGTTACAAATGCATTTAATTTAAAAAATCAGTGCAGTTAGAAATTCTAGATTCTAATATTTTATAATATTTTATTGTTCGTGCCGTTTTTGCGTAATTTTTCATTGATTATGTCAATTCTCTTATGCATATACCTATACCGTGTATTTTCGAAAGTTTGGAGCGCCACAAAAAACTTATACTATATCGTCAATTTTAAAGTTAATTTGTTCTATTTAGAAACTTTTGGCGAAAGTATCGTTATTCAGAAACAATCGTTACCTAATTTCATTGTATATTTCACTGTATATCAACGTGAATAAAAGTATATTTCTAGAAATTTTCGTAAATGATCATTTTGGTGCATGATTTATTACGTAGTAAATCGGAGTTTGTGGTTATAGATATTGTATATGACAAACCTATTGGGTCACATCAGTTGTCTCTTTTAAGAGTTTTGGATATTGTCTGCATTTATTGTACATTAACGCTATAGCCAAAATTGTTTAAAACCATGACCTTGAAACGCTCAAGGAACAGAAAATTTTATACTAAGTTTTCGTGTTAGCATAATACATTGCTCAGTTTGGCTGTTAATCGCTTCAGTTCTTAAAGACACCTGGTAATAATTGTAACATATCAGTCACATAAATTAAAAGAGGATGAGCAAACTTAAAGGCATTTGTTTACTTTACTGTGAAGTATTGCCCCATCCCCACTGCATATGCTGTTTTCAGACTCATGGTGAGTTATTTACTGTTCGTGAGCAGCTAGAAATCGCTCTGAATACTGTCAAATCATAGTAAAATGCTGCGAATGGGTGTGCTGTGTACTCTACTGAGAGTCATGTACAGGAGATACAAAGTTGCCTCAAGTACTAGCCTCTCCTGCGAATACTGTCCTCTCTGCAGGAAGTACAGTATCTGTCACTACTCGTCCACTTGACTGTGAGTGATGTGTTAATGGTATGTATAGGCGCCCTGTAAATGGGTGACAGGGACCAGCGAGAACTCAGTGATTTCATATATCTTTCTAACCAACACATTCTAGATGTTTTCTTCCACTGAAACTGAAACTGAGCTAGCGAGATTAATTTCACCTTCGCACCAAAGACCCGGAGTTTGACACGCTCGTAAAAAGCAGTGGAGCTCACGTCATGCTAGTTAGGATAAGCTGTTTAAAACGAGAAATAGACAGCAGTGAAATTTTTAGGGAAAATTTAATCGTATAGGATCGGCTAATGGGAAATGTAGATGGTGTATTTGTCGCAATAAATCAGAAACTCAGATACACCGAGACAGAAACCGAAGCTGCTTGTGAGATTATTCGAGCAAGATTAACTATCAAGTCTGGACATAAACTTATAATCGAGTCTTTCTGTCGACCACCAGGCTCACAGTTTGATATAACCGAGAACCTTAGAGCAATAGTCGTCAAACAGAGACCTGTGGGACACATGCGGTCCGAATCAAGTATTCGTGCGGACCGTGGTTCACAACTGTACACTATACACCTAGCAACTAACAAACGAATCCAAAAAGGTCAACTAACGGGAAGAGGTTCTTAACAGTGTAGCTTTCCTCCTCAAAATCAGTAATAAATAAAAATACTGACAGAGAGAGTAATATTGTATGATGTGTTTAATTCTAATTGGCCTTGGTGAATTTGTCTCAGCTCTAAGTCGGAGCCCACTCGTGTGCTCTAGCAGCCTCGGCACTTCTTACCTGAGCTTGTTATAGTATGAAGTTCAGCCGGCCGCCGGAAAGCGCTGACTGCCGACTGTTACCAGCTGCTACAGAGTGAAGAATCTATGGTGTTAAAACACGCAGCACCTTTCGACTGAGCCGTTTGGAGTTCAAAACCTTCGGTTTTTCGTAAGCTTCTGTGTCCTGAGCAGCTAGTTCGGCAGCCCACACCCAATGGGAGTGTCTTGTATTTGTAACTACAAACAGGCCGGACCTTATCGATGACGTCAGTATAGAGACAGGAATTAGTGACTGAAATGGGTAATTACCAGGATCAGGGAATTGACACGGATAGACTAGGCCCAAGTGTCACATTTCGCAAGAAGATGATGGGTTCGAAACTCATCGAAACGTTGCGACAAGACGACGCCACCACTTGGCTGATAACCCGAGAAGAATTTATCATTGGAATACGCCAAGAAAGACTGCAATCGCAAGACTAGGCCCCTTTGACGTTATTTATCCTTGCACAAAAACATTTATTTCTATATATTTTTTGGTAACAACAGATCCCCTTTGAAAAACCGGTAGGAAAATTGAAGTTAATTTGTCCTTACAAACATGAAGGCGTTCAAAACGGTGAATGAGATAGCCGTTGAATTACAATAATAATAACCTCAAACAAATTCAAGAAATAAGACCTTAACAATATTGTTTCTTTTTTAATTTTGAAATTAAACAATTTTAAATAAACCAACCGATTAAAACAATTAAAACAGCTCTAGATAAATTTCTTCAATCAAATTCAATCCCCAGGACATTAAGCTGACCCCCAAATAACAAATATTAACCAAAACATCTGTTGGCCTTTAAGGTTTACCCAAAAGGTTTACACCAAACAAAAATTTCCAATAAGACTTAGAACAAGGGTAAAAAGGTTAAAGAAAAAATTTCCTGTGCGAAGCCAGTTAATCAAAGGCCTCTTGGCCGACAGCAAAATTGGCATTGCATCGCCAACGACACCCGAAGACCGGAGCAATTCGGCTTTAGGAATCACCACTCGACAACACAACAACTCCTCCGCGTAGTCGAACATATAACACACGGCTACAACATGAACAAAGCCACAGGGGCCGTGTTCCTAGACATCGAAAAGGCTCTAGATCGTCTCTGGCACAACGAACTCATAGGCAAACTAAGAGAAGCTGGTTTCCCAGACGGACTCGTACGTCTCATACACTCATATCTCACGTACAGATGTTTCAACACTAACGTGCAGGATAAACAATCAACACAACACGGTATCCAAGCTGGAGTACCCCAAGGGAGCATCCTAGGGCCACCTTGTTTAACCTGTACATTAATGACTTCCCAGCGACACAAAACACGACGTTAGCCGTCTACGCGGATGACACAGCCATCCTCGCGCAAGACTGGAAACCGTCGAACATCAATTCACGAATACAGACAGCACTCAGAACAGCTGAGCCTTGGTTGGAGCGATGGCGTATTAAAGTAAACGTCAGACAAGTGCGAAGCAGTTCTGTTCACACGCAGACCGAAACTACTGCGCAAACACCAACACTGTAGACCAATAACACTACATACACGCCCAATACGTTTCCGAGAGAAAGTCAGGTACCTTGGTGTCTGGCTGGACCGGAAACTTACATGGGGGGACCACATCGAATACGTTGCCAACCGAGCGCACGCGAGGCTCAAACAGCTCTACCCAATGCTCAACAGGGAAAGCACACTGAATAGGAGGGTGTCGAGGTCCTTATACATGACACTGATTAGACCTCTGATGACGTACGCAGCTCCCGTCTGGTATATGCAGCTCCCACACGACTGCGCCGCCTGCAGATCATACAGAACAAGGTGCTACGAATCATTAGCAATGCTCCACGCTACACACGCACCGTGGATCTTCACCATGAATCCCGCCTTGATAGCCTCAAGGAAGTATTCAAAAAGCACGCCACACGACTATACAGGAACTCGAGACACTCGAACAATCCTTTCATCCTCACTCTGGGAAACTACGATCACAACCACAGGTGGAAACACAAGCGGCCAAAGACACTGCTAGCTAGGGCATAGCCACCTATGGTTAACTAACATACGCAAACAGCGACAAACGTCGGCAAGCCCCTGCATATCAGCAACACTGACGGGAAACTACCAGCTGCTATTAGTGCCGACCAACAGGCCACAGCAGGGACACCGACGAGCTCGCCCACAGACGCACAAACAATCTGCCAACATTCCCTCACACTGTGCCTCCGGTATATGACCTATCGGACACAAGATCGATAACAAACCTAACTGTTGCAGGTTGCTGACGCTGAACGAGGACTCTGTAGCAGCACCCAGCGCCAGCCGCCGAGCGGCACAAACGCACAACGTCAAGGTATCGACATGCATGATACCCACTACTAACAAAGCCTATCCTTGCACAACCTATCGCAGGCAGCAAGACAACCGCTACTGCTCTTGCCGCCCGACCTAACTTTCGCAGAGGTTTTTTTCCCTTGGCTCTTGCCTTGGCACTTTTTTTCCTCTGCCCTACAAACCGTTACCCTTCGTCAGATTTCGACCAATCTATCTCCAGATGAGCGCGTATTAATGGTTAATCCTAACCAGACATACGCAAACATCGCAGTACCCACATCCTGCGATATCTCACTTTAGTGAATACTAACCTCTATGCAGAGATGGCAGTAGACCTTTTGTGTTGGCCATCATGCCGGTGTGGGCGTGGAGGGGCTCCACCTCTTTTTTTAAAAAAAAGCAAAATTTCGTTTTCAGTGCACGTCAGATAACTTAAGATACTCGCTTCCGCACAGACAGCCAAGACGCGCAACCGCGCTAGGATATGCACGCGAGCCGTGTGTACAGCCACAAATAAGCCAAATTAAAATTATATTAATACCTTCAGCTGTTGGCGGACGTTGATATATATCAACGGGGACAGGTGAAAATGTGTGCCCCAAACGGGACTCGAACCCGGGATCTCCTGCTTACATGGCAGACGCTCTATCCAGTTGTTTTGTTCTTTTCTTTTGTTTTTTAGATCTCATTTTGTTCTATACCGTTCGTTGAATTTGTTCGGGGTGGACGTCCCATGACACCCGTTCAGGTTC
Organism: Schistocerca americana; assembly: GCF_021461395.2. Classification (NCBI taxonomy): domain Eukaryota; kingdom Metazoa; phylum Arthropoda; class Insecta; order Orthoptera; family Acrididae; genus Schistocerca; species Schistocerca americana. Next base: position 696,648,773 of record NC_060130.1, read on the forward strand.
TTCGTTGATCCGTTCACTCAGTTTTCTTATTAAAGAGGGCAGTTAACCCTCTGACCGAACACGCCGAGTTATAGAGCCTTCGCTAACAGAGAACTACTGGAAGGGAGCTGTAGTTTCTTCCAGGAAGGAATATAAATAAATAATAGGTCGCTTGAGTCTTACCATTAGCTGCACCTCCCAACATGCTTAAAGAGCTGGATAATAGTCATGCCAGAGAGCCCACCAGTTTCTAAAACATCGTGAAAACAAATCTTAATATTCAGAAACAGCTGTTTCTCTCGCATGAGAATTTTAAGCCAAACACTTTTTTTTTTAACTAGATAAGGCGTAGGCTCCTGATATAGTTATGCGTGGCAGCTGGGAACATTACATAACCATAACAACATTAACCATGGCAAATTTTTTGAGAGAGATCGCTGGCCAGCAGATCAACACAAGTTACTTCAAAATCACACAGAGCAGACAGGGCAATACACACTAGTCCAAGAATCCCAGAGCCAAATAATAAGACACACATGACAACTCAATAAACATAAACACAAACGTCTGCTCAAACAGGTTGTGTAGCGAGAAATCGGTGCACAAAGCTGAACTACTAGTAGCGCACAACATAAACGGATCAGACCTTTGACTACTTCCAAGTCCGACCGCAGCTCGTGGTCTAGTGGCTAACGTTGCTGCCTCTGTATCACGGGGTGCGGGTTCGACTCCCGGCCGGGTTTGGGATTTTCTCTGCCCGGAGTCTGGGTGTCTGTGTTGTCATCATTTCATCATCATCACCATCATCATCATCATTCGTGATACTAACTAGATTAGAATGTGTAAAAAAATTGGACTGTGAAAAAATTGGGACTTTGTAAGGCCGCTGATGACCGCGCTGTTGAGCGCCCCACAAACCAAACAGCATCATCATCATCATCATCATCTGCCCAGTACTGGCGAAGAAGAGTGAACGACAACCCGGAAAAGACGTCGTGACGATCCACACCGCATGTCCGATGCTCCAAGCACTGCTGCTGCCCCCAGCTCGATGTTGTGCGAAAACTATCCGTCAACTGGCTGCGCTGCGCTCTTAGGAGGTTTGTCTCAGACGACTCTAATGGCCGCTTTTGAAGGCTAGGCGATGCAGCGATAACCGCACAAGGGAGTAATCCGCGCCCCCTCGTGAGGCGCCAGCTAAAGGTTGCCGGCAGTGAGAAGGTGAAATGAGCCGCCACGGCTCAGTGATCATGATTTCATCATAGCGACGATGGTTACGAAAGTTAATGAATCAGTCACGAGGGTATAAGAGTGTTTCTAGTAGAAAGAGCAGATAAGAAGTTGTTAGCATCTCACTTAGACAACGAACTGCAATCATTTAGTTCCAGAATGATGGCCATAGATGAGTTATGGACAATGTTTAAACAGATTGTAAATAGTGCTCTGGACAAGTATGGGCTTGTGAAGTGGATTAAGGACAGAGAAGACCCACCATGGTTTAATAACGAAATTCGGAAAATGCTGAGGAAGCAAAGGCTGTAGCACTTACTGTTCAAAACGGGACGCCAGATACGACAGGTAAAGCTTAGTAGAGGTTCGTGCGTCTGTGAAAAGATGTATGCGCGAAGCATACAACAGCTACCATCATTATACCAAGGCTAAAGATCTGGGGAAAAGCTGGGAAAACTCTGGTTCTATGTAAAATCTCTGAGCGGTCCTAAGGCTTCTATTCAGTCACTTGTTGACCAGTCTGGTTTGGCAGCTGAATATAGCAAAAGGAAGGCCAAAGTTTTAAATTCCACATTTAAGAAATCGTTCACGCAGGAGAATCGTACAACCGCACCGTCGTTTGCTAAAGCAAACTTTTTTCCAGATAGGCAGCATAAACCTGTTAAGCTTGCATCATTGGTCTACGTCGGTGGATGTGCCGTGATGAAAGTACTAAGGAAATAACATGTCGAACCTGCAGATATCTTCTTTCACCCAATTTGCGGAAATCTGCATTAATAGATTTGATATATTCCATAAAATCACCGGAAATAGCGTGGTTATCCATCAATGACCTCCGTGCATTTGCTAAATGCTATGTCCGATTTTGTAGCAAGTGTTCTCCCGTACTTCGAAACTTATGGCGTAAGAAAACTGTTGGAGATGTATATAGTGCCAGAACTAGAAAAACCAGCGTTTTTTGGTGTAACAGTGGGAAACCATGGAATACATTTTAATGCTCTTGTGTGCAAATATATCTTACTAGTAATGCTGAAGCAGAGAGCTTTCCTTGCTACATCCACTCCGCAAGCCACCTTACGGTGCTTGGCGGAGTGTAACCTATACAATTGGACGTTTCCATTCCTGTTCTACTGGCAGACAGAGCGAGGGAAAAACGACAATCTATGTGCCTCCGTATGAGCCTTAATTCCTCGTATCTTATCTTCGTGGTTCCTACGCGAAATGTATGTTGACGGCATTAGGATCGTTCTGCAGTCAGCTTAAAATGCCGGTTCTCTTAACTTTCTCAGTAGTGTTCTTCGAAATGAACGTCTTCTTCCCACCAGGGATTCCCACTTGAGCTCCCGAAGCATTTCCGTAATACTTGCATCCTGATCGAATCTACCGGTAGCAAATCTAGCAGCTCGCCTCTGAATTGCTTCGATTTCTTCTTTCAATCCGACCTGGTATGGATCCAAAGCACTCGAGCCGTGCTCAAGAACGGGTCGCATTAGCGTCCTACAGGCGGTCTCCTTTACAGATGAACCGAAGTCGACCATTCGCCTTTCCTACTGAAATCATCACTTGCTCGTTCAGTTTTATATCACTTCGCAACGTTTCGCCCAAATATTTAAACGACCCTACTGTGTCAAGCAGGACACTACTAATGCCGTATCCGAACATTACGGATTTGTTTTTCCCACTCATCCGCATTAACATACATTTTTCTACATTAAGAGCCAGATGCCATTCATCACACTAACTAGAAATTTGTCTAGGTCTTCTTGTATCAACCTACTGTCATTTATCTTCTACGTCTTCCTATACACCACAGCATCATCAGCGAAAAACTGCAGATTGCTGCCTACCCTAACTGCCATATCATTTATACGTACAGAAAATAGCAACTATCCTATCACACGTCCCTGGGATACACCTGATGTAACCGCTGTCTCCGATGAACAGTCGCCGTCGAGCACAACATGCTGGGTTGTATTACTTAAGAAGTCTTCAAACCAGTCACATATCTGGGAGACTATTCCGCATGCAGGTACCTTCATTAAGAGTCTGAAGTGAGGTGCCCTGTCGATTCATCATCATCATCATCATCATTTAAGACTGATTATGCCTTTCAGCGTTCAGTCTGGAGCATAGCCCCTTTATAAAATTCCTCCATGATCCCCTATTCAGTTCTAACATTGGTGCCTCTTCTGGTGTGAAAACCCATTACTTCAAAATCATTCTTAATCGAATCCAGGTACCTTCTCCTTGGTCTGCCCCGACTCCTCCTACCCTCTACTGCTGAACCCATGAGTCTCTTGGGTAACCTTGCTTCTCTCATGCGTGTAACATGACCCCACCATCTAAGCCTGTTCGCCCTGACTGCTACATCTATAGAGTTCATTCCCAGTTTTTCTTTGATTTCCTCATTGTGGACACACTCCTGCCATTGTTCCCATCTACTAGTACCTGCAATCATCCTAGCTACTTTCATATCCGTAACCTCAACCTTGTTGATAAGGTAACCTGAATCCACCCAGCTTTCACTCCCATACAGCAAAGTTGGTCGAAAGATTGAACAGTGCACAGATAACTTAGTCTTGGTACCGACTTCCTTCTTGCAGAAGAGAGTAGATCGTAGCTGAGCGCTCACTGCATTAGCTTTGCTACACCTCGCTTCCAGTTCTTTCACTATGTTGCCAGCCTGTGAGAATATGCATCCTAGGTACTTGAAACCGTCCACCTGTTCTAACTTTGTTCCTCCTATTTGGCACTCAATCCGTTTATATTTCTTTCCCACTGACATTACTTTCGTTTTGGAGATGCTAATCTTCATACCATAGTCCTTATATTTCTGATCGAGCTCTGAAATATTACTCTGCAAACTTTCAATCGAATCTGCCATCACAACTAAGTCATCCGCATATGGAAGACTGCTTATTTTGTGTTCACATATCTTAATCTCACCCAGCCAGTCTATTGTTTTCAACATATGATCCATAAATAATATGAACAACAGTGGAGACAGGTTGCAGCCTTGTCTTACCCCTGAAACTACTCTGAACCATGAACTCAATTTACCGTCAACTCTAACTGCTCCCTGACTATCCATATAAAGACCTTTAATTGCTTGCAAAAGTTTGCCTCCTATTCCATAATCTCGTAGAACAGACAATAACTTCCTCCTAGGAACCCGGTCACATGCCTTCTCTAGATCTATAAAGCATAGATACAATTCCCTGTTCCACTCATAACACTTCTCCATTATTTGCCGTAAGCTAAAGATCTGGTCCTGACAACCTCTAAGAGGCCTAAACCCACACTGATTTTCATCCAATCGGTCCGTGTCGATTGATTTTCGAAAATCTAGAAATATGGAATCTTCCTGTTGCCCTTCATCCATAGTTCGCAGTATCTCATGAGAGAAAAGAGAAAGCTGGGTTTCGCACTAGCGGTACTTTCTAAAACCGTGCTGATTCGTGGACATGAGCTTTTCGATCTCTAGGAAATTTGTTATACTCTAACTATGAACATGCTCTATAATTCCGCAACAAACCGATATTGGTCTGTAATTTTGCGGATCCGTCACCTGTGCTTTTTTCCAGTCGCTTGACACTTTGCTCTGGTCACGAGATTCGCGATAATTCCAAACTAAGTAAGGGGCCAATGACGGAGAGTACTCTTTATAAAACCGAATTGGGATTTTATCCGGGCCCGGCACTTATTTGTTTTCAACTCTTTCAGTTGCTTCTTAACGCCAGGGATGCTTATTACTATCTTCTGTTTGAGCTCCAACTTCTGCGAATGCGTTTAATGGAACATTTCTGCGGGCTTTTTCCGTAAGGCTTGCACTTGTTTTACGTTTACCAGACACGGGATTATTAGGAGGCTGCTTCATGGAGAGGATAATTTGGAAATCTGCTTGGAATGCTATATGTTTTCTAAATTTTTCTCTTGGAACCAGATTTCCAGGTAAAATGTTTCCTGCAAACTACTTGTGAATTTGAGAGCGTATTTGGCGTGAAGTTTTCTCGAGAAATCACTCCTAACTACGTATTTCTTGGACAATTACCAACCGGAAATTCCTGGTAACTTATGTCATTAGTTCTCCCTTTTTCATTCTTACAAAACGGCATCTGTAAGGTGAAATGAGCGTTATTCAGAAACGTATAATCAAAGTGCTTCCGCGCAAATATTCAGAAATATCAGCAACGCGTACAACTGTTGGACCAGTACAAATACTATAACAATATTTTCGGCAGTATATGCTTTCTTTATTGTTTTTCATCGTTAAAAGGTGACTGCTGTTAGACGATAATCTTCAAAACACAATAAATCTAGCAAATCATATATTATATATTCATTATTCAAAGCCTACACAAGCACGTGTTATTTTGACACTAACAATTCCACAGTCCAGGAATACCTGGGGAACCGTCGGTGTGCGGGGTCAAGTGGGGGAAACATTGTAAACTCCACCCACACGCTTACCGCCGTATGATCCCGGAAAGTACCGAGGTTGTTAGCGCTTCATGTCTGGCTGTGTCTAAGTAAAGATCGCTATGAGGCAGTTGTAGCAACAAATGTTACCAAAGTATAAAGGGCAACTAAAACAAATAGAGAGTTTAATATGTTCAGTAAACTAGACAAAGAGACAGCAGCGTCATATCCAAATGAGGAACTTGAAACTTTTAGATACCATGGATTCCGAAAACATTCAACATGTGAAATACAACTCGTGCTTTTTATCCACAACATCCTGAAAGTCGTGGATCTCAGGTAAATACAGCGTTTCATGACTTCCGAAAAGCATTTGACTCAGTACCATACATTCACATATTATCGAAAGTACTAGCATATGGTGTATCAAGCGAAATTTGAGACCGGATTGAGGATTTCTTGGTGGGAGGGACACAGTGCGCTATCTTTAATAGAGACATCGACAGATGTTGAAGTACGAGGGTGAATCAAATGAAAACCTTAAATATTTTTTCAAATACTATTTATTGTGCAGAAGTGGTACAAAGCTGTGTCACTTTTCGACACAATCTTCCCCAAGCTCAATGCAAGTCCTCTACCGCTTACAACGTGCATAAATCCCTTTAGAAAATAATTCTTTTGGTAGTCCGGCCAACCACTCATGCACTGAGTGGCGTACCTCTTCAACAGAACGGAGTCTGTAAACATGCTGCAATGTCATTCAGTGTCACTCGGCGGTTTTCCTTCTCTATGGCTTCAACTGCTGCAATGTTCTGTGGGGTCACAACTCGTTGTGTCTGACCTGGACGAGGAGCATCTTCCACTGAAGTCACACCATTTGCGAACTTCCTACTCCATTCGTAGACTTGCTGCTGTGACAAACATGCATCACCGTACTGAACCTTCATTCGTCAATGAATTTCTATAGGTTTCACACCTTCACTACCCAAAAGCAAAAAAAAACAGAACGCTGTTCTTCTCTGGTGCAAGTCGCAAGTGGGGTGGCCATCTTTATACTGATACTGCGACGGTATGTGTGCATCTGTACTCTGCTGCCACATACAGGCCATTCTGCACGCTGTTTGTAGCACGCTTACCAACTTACAGGATAACGGCGCGAAATTTCGATTTGTTATTACAAATTTAAGGTTTTCATTTGACTCACCCTCGTAATTTATGGTGTGTTGCAGGGAAGTGTGTTGGGACCCTTTCTGTTCATGATGTACACATATTAATGACCTTGCAGACAAAATCAATAAGAACTTCAGGTTTTTCGTAGATGATGCAGTTAATTGTAATGAAATACAGCTTGCACAAACGTTCAGTCAGATCTCGATAAGATTTTAAAGTGGAGGAAAGACTGGCTACATGCTTTAAATGTTCAGAGATGTAAAATTTCGCTCTTCAAAAACCGAAAAAAAGTGGTGTACTATGACTAGTTTGTTGGAATCGGTCAATTATACAAAACCTCGGTGTTAAAAACTGTAGGGATATAAAATAGAACGATCACATAGGCCCAGTTTTCACTAAGCAGGTGGCAGACTATGGTTTACTGGTGGTATAGTAGTGATATACAGTCAGTCTACAAAGGAGACTGAATACAAAACACTCGTGTTACCCACCCTGGAATATTGCTTAAGTATGCGGGATCAGTACCAGATAGGACTAACAGTGTATATTGAAGAGTAGATATTGAATGGTCACGGTTTTGCTTGACCCATGTGAGGTTGTATTGAACATCCTGAAAAGACTTAACTGGCAGACTGTTGAAGCTAGACGCAAACTATCCCATGAAAGCCTACATTGATGTTTTCTGGGACAAAATTTAAGAAATGAATCTAGGAATATATTAGAACACTCCACGTATTGTCCCCATAGGAATCACGAAGACAAGGTTAGACTAATTGCGGCTCGCATATAAGCAATTTATCTTCGCGCGCTCGAAACGAGAATGGAACGGGAAGGAGCACAGCATAGGATAGATGTATATTGTTACGCCGTCGCCAAGGTAGCCCCTGCGGGTCGGCAACACATCTAACACAACACAGGACCGAGGTTGCCTATGCCCAAAGGCGTAAACAAAGATAAACATCGGCTGTTTTGGAAACAGACATTCTGCCTACAACTTCCTGCAGAGGGAGTTCGAGATGGCCTGCAGGAAGTATTGCTAAACCAACATCTGATTGGCAGACCAATACTATATAAGGGCTAGAACCAGCACCGGACGTCAGTTGACGCCGAATACCGACCTCATGGACGTCTGCACGGAAGACTACGTCTTCGCCATCGGAATAGGACTTGGAATTAAGTGTATGTGTGTTACAACGGACTCTTGCGGGAAACTTAGAAGATATCTTTTGTTGCCTCTAGTAGGCTTTATGATTGTGACTTTTCGTTGTTATTCAGTCATTTCCATGTAGACTCACGTAAATGAAAGTTGTGTTGTAAAAACGTTCGAATTGTCAGTTACAACATATATGTAGATATCGTTATGCGCACGTTGCCCTGCCCCAAATTTGGCTAATGATGGTTTATTGACAGAAAACGCTAACAACACTAAACAAACGCGATTGAGACAATTTTTTAGAACCAAGGTATAGCAACTGCTAGAGTTCGATGCATATTATGTTTAAAATTATTAATAAAAATCTGTTTCTTTTACCCCCTTAGAGCTGACAAAAATGCATCTAAAGTTGGTGAAACTTCATAAAGAGTCTCTTTCATTTACAGCAGTAAGCAAATTGTCTCTTGAAGGTAATCTACATGAACAACGTCGTAAAACAGCAAAAACAGAAGATAACTTGGAAAAAGTGCACAATCATTTATTAGATGGTCGGCAACGAAAAGTGTGTGGAACTGACAGTGCTGTAAGCCATTTCAGTAGAATGATACAGAGTAACTTAACTAGCAGAAAGTATATTATGAAATGCGTGACGTGCAGCTATCTATATGACCTTTATTATCACTACCGGTTTCAATTAATAACCATCATCACAATATAAAAGGTCAGGTATTGTTTACGTATTATGCCTTGTTATATTATATGGTAATACTGTTAACACAATGCCATTAGAACTGCTCAACATCAAAACAACAAATAGGCATCCGTGCTCAAGAGGAGACGTTACCTGACACACCACCTCTGCATGATTAATGCATTCTGCATTCGTTTGAATCTGCTCACTACATTCAGCCATTTAACTTTTACTATCATCCACGTGCTCACACTTCCCTCCACTACCAAATCATGTAGTCCCTGATGCCTTACAGTGTCTCATAAATTACATCCCTTCTTTTTAATCAAGTTGTGCATGAAGCTCGTTTTTTCCCAAATTCTGTTGAGTCAACCTGCATTACTTACTCGAGCTACTCGTTGAATGCTTATAGTGTTTATCGTCCACGTTTCACTTCCGTATCAGACTACACTCCAAACAAATACTTTCAGAAGAGACTTCATCACATTTAAGTTTATATTCGATGTTAGCATATTCCTAGTCTTCAAAAAATTATTTTTGCTATTTCCAATCTGCATTTCATATCCTTTTTATCTCTGCCATACTCAGTTAATTTCCTACCTAAACAGCGAAATGCATCTACCACTCTCAGCAGCTTCGTTCATAATCTATTTTCCCAGCATCTAATTTAAGTTGAAACCACATTTCCTTGATTTACGAGTACATATGAGCGAAATAGACTTCGTTTATTTCAACTGTTTCACTGTTATTTACGAGTAGCAGTCGTCCCTCAATATCGTGGAGTTTTTGGAGTTGGTCTGTGTGCCTCCCAGTTTCATTGTGCCTTGTGTTATTTATTTTTAATTTACCGAAGTAAGTGAACAGTCTTTTTGACAGGCTGTTGTGAGTGATCCTTTGGAGATGGCCATATAAAGCTATTCTTCCTTTCGTAATCACGTCTGTAATATTTTTCAATATTTGTATAAAGTTCACTGTTATGACGTCTTCTGTATTGTGCTTTCTCTTCACCCGGTTCCAAAATTTTGTTTAGTATTTTTCTTTATGTGACTTCCACTGCTTCCATCATCGCCATTTTGTTTATAGTTAAACATCCTGCTGTATAAAGTGTGTTTGGGGGAATTACTATAGAGGAGTGCGTAGGTGTAGCACTGAGGGATACTGATTTCTTATTTTATATACATTCTTGTTGAGATAGTACGCTGTTTTCATTTGATTAACTCTTGCTTTAATGGCGTCGTTCTGTGAAATGTCTTGTTGAGTTACTTCTCTGAGATACCTGAATTTGTAAGTTCCCTCAACTTTTCCATGTTTAATTTTCGTTATATTGGGGGTTGCCTTAATTTACGCCATAGATTTGGTTTTGTCGAAGGAAACTGATAAGCCTGCTTTTCCAGTTTGTTCTTCCCGAAATTCTATCTATCTAGCGGTTGTCTGCATTGAGACTGAAAAAAATTAGCTGGGTCGTCGGCAAATGTTAGATGATTTATTTGTAGGTTGACCACTTTTTTACTTAACTCCCTCACTGCTTTCAGTTTTCTTCACTTCTAATTTAATTTATATTTATTTTATAACCTCTTTGCAAGATACTATCTGATTCGTTCAACCGATCCTCTAATTACCTTGCTGCCTCTGACAGAATTACAATGCCCTCGAAAGACCTTAAAATTTTTATTTCTTCTCCTTGAATTTTAATTCCCCTTCCAAATGTATCCAGTTTCCTTTGCTATTTACTGAATATACTCATTGAATAACATACGGTATAGGCTACAAGCCTATATCCCTCTATATTCAACCACTGATTCCCTTCCATGTCCTTCGACTGTTATAACGGCAGTTTGGTTTCCATAGAAGTTTTAGAAAACCTCTCACTCCGTGTAATTTATTGTAATTTACCGCTAACAACTTCAGAATCACAACGAGTTTTAGTCTAGTCAACTTTTGAAAAAGATTGTTCTATATCTCCAAATGCTATAATCGTGGGGTTGTCATTCTTCAACCACAATCTTTTACTGTCACATGGGAGCAAACTTTTATGTTCATGAATGTTTTAGAATATGATGCAGTGAACACCTTAATTGCACAGAAGGTTCAAATGGTTCAAATGGCTCTGAGCACTATGGGACTTAACTTCTGAGGTCTTCAGTCACCCAGAACTTAGAATTACTTAAACTTAACTAACCTAAGGACATCACACACATCCATACCCGAGGCAGGATTCGAACCTGCGACCGTAGCGGTCACGCAGCTCCAGAGTGTAGCGCCTAGAACCGCCTAGAGCGGCCGGCTTGCACAGTAGGGACATCATTGACGTCTCTACATGAGGTTGCATTTTCGTATTCCCTACACATCCCCGTATAGGCATATTTTTGCTCTACGCTGCAGAAGGTGTAATTACGGACTGTCTTCAATATTTATAACCTTAGGCATTTTTAACTAACGAATGAGTGAAGATTTTTGGTGAAGTTTTATGTCCATGCTGGATTCTCCACCATTTTCTAACGCAAGTGGAAGATCACAGCGGGTTGCACAGGGTTCTCATTTGATTTAACCACACAGTAACGCGAACAGGCGTATTTGTAAGTTACATGACTCAGCTGAAGCAGATCTAGGGTTCAACCTAACCATAACCTCAGAGTACTTAAGGGAGTTTCTTTTATACTCTTAGTACTGTCAATATTACGTAGTGTAAGCTACACGATATTCCCATGTGCGTTTCGCCCCACCTTCAGGATACAGCCAGAATGGAAAACATGAAATAATTCCTGTGAACAATATTTGTTATAACATCAAATAATTCCAAAATCCAGATTCTGAAAAACTAAACTATTTTGAAACAAGAAATAACTGCGAAAAAGTTTCCAGTTAGTGGTAAAGACAAATTCTGAGGAGAACCTACATAATTACCTAAACGTCCTGCCGCTATTGCAAAGATGCCTTATGCACAAATCTTGTACTGAATACATTCAAAATTTTTAGGTTGAATTTTAGTTCTTATATTATTAATATTAAATTCCGGGTACTCATAATTCTAATGCTAATGTTTCTAATATTAAATGTCGGGCAATCATCATATATAGACGCGACTTCTGCAGTGCATAATACAGTTAAAATGGAGGTCGGTGTCAGATAATTTCTCACTTTGTCTAAATTTTCAACAACTCCAGGTTCGCAGACAGATTTACCAGATTTCAGGAGTGTGGTCTGCTCGCAAGGGGCCTAAGTCCGTTGTGTCAAGGGCCTTCCAGCAGGCAGAGGACTTATTAAGGCGAAAATCCGCACGGCCTCCCGCTGTCTGGACGGGACGATGTAATAATCCCACAATTTATGGTCAACTGCTGCTTCCGCAATGTTTTATTTTATGTGCATCAAAAATCTACGGCGCCATACATAATTCATGTCGAAATGAGCTTGCCCTTGTACCAGGGATTACTCTGTGATTTACCTCTTCAAAACAGCTTCAACTTACCAAATTCTCGCAAGTTTCTCGCCTCCAGATATTCTTCTCCTGCTATCGGCCTCTCTGTATTCGTTACCTAGAGGAAAAACCACTAATAAGAGGGCGCAGAGTCTTCCATTGTACACATAATCGAAACAGCTGCAAGTCCACAAAAGCGGCATCTAGTCGTGTTGATTACACACAAACTGTTGATGACTAGCAGCACATATGTGAAAGACCTCAAATCATTCTGAAGAAGTTTTCTGAACGCATTCTATTCTTTTGTTCTGTGAACACTGTTCTCTTTTTCACATAGAAAATGCTCTACGGTACCTACGTCATATTTCGTATGAAATATCTGTGACATATTGGAACGAAGATTTGAGTGGTACGCACTACGTATATTCAAAAACTCTCCATTTCCAAATGCAATTCGTGTAGCGCCATAATCCATATTCTTGGGGTAGACAACCGTATTCATTCCATACACAGTACGAGCACACGTGTACACTGCTAGCATTGCGCGAGAGGTTACATTAACGATTCTAAACGTCTCAAGGTCAACACATTTTTCAGTCAACGCTCATCTACTGTCATATAAAGCCGGCAAGGGTGGTTTGTCTAGAAAGCCACTGAGTGGCTGCGACACAGGTATATAGCTCACTTTAGGACCACGCCCTGGAAGCGCTAGAGGTTTCTATTAATTATCCCACCGGTATTTTAATGATACCGATACCTTCAGAGTCGCAACGATTTCTAAGTTTAAGACCTTGTTACACTCATGAAAGTCCATAAGACAATGGATCTTCGAGATAACTGAGAAAAGATTGAATTTCAAGAGAACACAGAAACTCTTGATGTATATTAATGTGTCTGAAACAGTCCATGTACGAACAGAATTTGGATACAGTGGTTCTGACTGTGTCTTTGTGCGTTTGTCATACAGTAACCAAGTCCTAGAGGAGAAGGACAGAAGAGCGTACACATTTATATGACAACTCGTGTGGCTTGTTGTTTGGCATGTGATATTGCAACCAGGAAGTGAAGCAGTTAACGAACTTCTGCACATCGTGTATATGTAGTATAATACACTGAAACGCCAAAGAAACTGGTGTAGGCATGCGTATTCAAATACAGAGATATGTAAACGGGCAGAATACTTCGCTGCGGTCGGAAACCCATATGTAAGACAACAAGTGTCTGGCGCAGTTGGTTGAATGGTTACTGCTACTGCAAAGGCAGGTTATCAATTTTTAAGTGAGTTTGAACGTGATGTTATAGTCGGCGAACGAGCGATGGGACACAGCATCTCCGAGGTAGCGATGAAGTGGGTATTTTTCCGTACGACCATTTCACGAATGTGCCGTGAATATCAGAAAACCGGTAAAATATCAAATCTCCGACATCGCTGCGGCCGGAAAAACATCTTGCAAGAACGGGACCAATGACAACAAGCCGAGCGGTTCTAGGCGCTTCAGTCCTGAAGCACGCGACTGCTACGGTCGCAGGTTCGAATCCTGCCTCGGGCATGGATGTGTGTGATGTCCTTACGTTAGTTAGGTTTAAGTAGTTCTAAGTTCTAGGGGACTGATGAACTCAGATGGTGCTCAGAGCCATTTGAACCAATGACGACTGAAAAGAATTGTTCAACGTGACAGATGTGCAACTCTTCCACAAATTGCTCCAGATTTCAATGCTGAACCATCAACAAGTGTCAGCGTGCGAACCATTCAACGAAACATCATCGATGTGGGGTTTTGGAGCTGAAGGCCCACTCGTGTACCCTTCACCACTGCACGGCACAAAGAATTACGCCATGCCTGGGCCCGTGAATACCGACATTGGACTGTTGATGACTGGGAACGAGTCTTGCTTCAAATTGTATCGAGCGGAAGGCTGTGTACGGGTATGGAGACAATGGGGACAACCTCATGAATCCATGGAACCTGCATGTCAGCAGGGAACTGTTCAAGCTGGTGGAGGCTCTGTAATGGTATGGGGCGTGTGCAGTTGGCGTGATATGGGACCCCTGATACGTCTACATACTACTTTGACAGGTGACACATAAGTAAGCATCCTGTCTGATCACCTGCATCCATTCGTAGCCATTGTGCATTCCGACGGGCTTGGGCAATTCCAGCAGGACCGTGCGACGTCCCACACATCTAGAATTGCTACAGACTGGCTCCAGGAACACTCTTCTGAGTTTAAACACTTCCGCTAGCCACCAGACTCCCCAGACATTAACATTATTGAGCGTATTTGGGATGCTTTGCAACGTGCTGTTCAGAAGAGATCTCCACCCCCTCGTACTCTTACGGATTTATGGACAGCCCAGCAGAATTCAATGTGTCAGCTCCCTCCAGCACTACTTCAGACATTAGTTGAGTCCATGCCACGTCGTGTTGCGGCACTTCTGCGTGCTCGCGTGGGCCCTACACGATATTAGGCAGGTTTACCAGTTTCTTCGGCTGTTCAGTGTAGGAATAAAACATGATTTAATTTGATCGTGATTTGTGTGTATACTTTGTACTTCTTTCCATCCCGATATTCTAAACAGTAGAGTTACAGTCATGGCGTACCTTGTGCCCAAAGCCACAGAAAATGGACAGGTGAAGTTTACAGGAGTTATGTTTCGTTCGCTCTGGAAGGGAAGTCACGCTTAAAGTCTGACTGACAGATGAGGAACGTCGCCAATTTCCCGTGGACGGGAGGCGTTTCAGAGAGCGGGAATTAGAGGCCATTCTTATACAAAGAAATTGACTTTTTCATAAGCTATATCCTTCTTGGCGACTAGGGAATGCAGAGAAAGGACACATTCATAGCCATTTCTCACGAAAATCTGATAACCTGCAAAGAAACTTGTCGTAAGCAAAGACTGAACATAAGTCTGGATGGCCAGACGGGGATTTCAGCCGTCGTTCTCCAAAATGTGCGTACAGTGTGCTAACCACTGCGCACATGTTACGCACCAGCCGGCATCCAGATATTTCTCGAAGGTAGATCGAAGAGGCTGACACTCTCTAGGCTAGTATATCTGCGTCGATCGTTCAGTAGGGGACACTGAAAAAGTGAGCCCACCAATGACAAGACAGTACAATAGGAAATTCATGTCCCTGAATTACAGAAGTGGGGAAAGAAGAACAATCAGAAGCTTTCAAGTGGCTCTTCGGAGACTGATTTATTCTGAAGATTCTGAGCTTTCTGAGATTCATTCTATGTGTTATTCAGAGATTCTATTGGATGATAGATTTTTTTTATTCAATATGAATCGCATAGAGCTTTCCGGTTTTGCTTTCTGGAGTCATGTCACTCTGTCTGCTATTAGAATTTCAGAATTTGAGTCTTACTTTTGTACTCATGCTGTTGTCTATTGTCATACTGTGAAACTTCAGTTTCGTTCCATATCGCATGGTGTTCCTTTCGGTCCTATGTTCGAATACATG
The DNA here is from genome assembly GCF_021461395.2 of Schistocerca americana. NCBI lineage: Eukaryota > Metazoa > Arthropoda > Insecta > Orthoptera > Acrididae > Schistocerca > Schistocerca americana. The sequence continues at coordinate 696,664,297 of NC_060130.1, forward strand.
AATCTGGTAGGAACATGTGTTTCTACCACCTGACCTACACTTCCAAATATAAATTGGACGCTGCTTCTGCCGTTTAATTATTGCAGCCAAAAGACATTGCATGAGCATTTGGATACAGCGAGCGGTTGATATGGCCGGAAGAAACCTCGTGGGCTAAACCAGAATAGTATTGCTGTGTCAGCGGTCTAAGATGGAAAGTGATTAAGTAGGGGGTGGTGAAAAGTACGTGGTTAAGATGCTCTAAGCATCGTCAGTAAACCCGATACACAAAGGTGTGGAGATAAAAGCCACTGATTGTCAATCAACATATCAGTTTCCCTGGAGATCGAGACAACAACGCATTCATGCAGCATCAATTCCATCATGTGGTGAGATAAAATGGTTAATTTCCCACTACATGCCCGATTACTGAATCTTGCTTATGCCCAGTTCCACCAGACCTGAAAAATTTGTATTTATAATTTAAGTATTAAAACAATATACACTCCTGGAAATGGAAAAAAGAACACATTGACACCGGTGTGTCAGACCCACCATACTTGCTCCGGACACTGCGAGAGGGCTGTACAAGCAATGATCCCACGCACGGCACAGCGGACACACCAGGAACCGCGGTGTTGGCCGTCGAATGGCGCTAGCTGCGCAGCATTTGTGCACCGCCGCCGTCAGTGTCAGCCAGTTTGCCGTGGCATACGGAGCTCCATCGCAGTCTTTAACACTGGTAGCATGCCGCGACAGCGTGGACGTGAACCGTATGTGCAGTTGACGGACTTTGAGCGAGGGCGTATAGTGGGCATGCGGGAGGCCGGGTGGACGTACCGCCGAATTGCTCAACACGTGGGGCGTGAGGTCTCCACAGTACATCGAGGTTGTCGCCAGTGGTCGGCGGAAGGTGCACGTGCCCGTCGACCTGGGACCGGACCGCAGCGACGCACGGATGCACGCCAAGACCGTAGGATCCTACGCAGTGCCGTAGGGGACCGCACCGCCACTTCCCAGCAAATTAGGGACACTGTTGCTCCTGGGGTATGGGCGAGGACCATTCGCAACCGTCTCCATGAAGCTGGGCTACGGTCCCGCACACCGTTAGGCCGTCTTCCGCTCACGCCCCAACATCGTGCAGCCCGCCTCCAGTGGTGTCGCGACAGGCGTGAATGGAGGGACGAATGGAGACGTGTCGTCTTCAGCGATGAGAGTCGCTTCTGCCTTGGTGCCAATGATGGTCGTATGCGTGTTTGGCGCCGTGCAGGTGAGCGCCACAATCAGGACTGCATACGACCGAGGCACACAGGGCCAACACCCGGCATCATGGTGTGGGGAGCGATCTCCTACACTGGCCGTACACCACTGGTGATCGTCGAGGGGACACTGAATAGTGCACGGTACATCCAAACCGTCATCGAACCCATCGTTCTACCATTCCTAGACCGGCAAGGGAACTTGCTGTTCCAACAGGACCATGCACGTCCGCATGTATCCCGTGCCACCCAACGTGCTCTAGAAGGTGTAAGTCAACTACCCTGGCCAGCAAGATCTCCGGATCTGTCCCCCATTGAGCATGTTTGGGACTGGATGAAGCGTCGTCTCACGCGGTCTGCACGTCCAGCACGAACGCTGGTCCAACTGAGGTGCCAGGTGGAAATGGCATGGCAAGCCGTTCCACAGGACTACATCCAGCATCTCTACGATCGTCTCCATGGGAGAATAGCAGCCTGCATTGCTGCGAAAGGTGGATATACACTGTACTAGTGCCGACATTGTGCATGCTCTGTTGCCTGTGTCTATGTGCCTGTGGTTCTGTCAGTGTGATCATGTGATGTATATGACCCCAGGAATGTGTCAATAAAGTTTCCCCTTCCTGGGACAATGAATTCACGGTGTTCTTATTTCAATTTCCAGGAGTGTAATTAAATGTATATAAAATAATTAAATGTATATTAAAATAATAAATGTAATTATTGTTTCAGTAATTTTGTTTTCCACAGTTTGACGCCCGGTGTGAGTTCATTTTGTCCATTGAATAGCACAAAATTCATAATATTTTTGGCAGGCAGTATGAGCCCATTCTTTTAAATTTGCCATTTACTCCGTTATCATAGTTATAGTTGTCAACATTGGAACAATCTTTTCTGTTTGCATAATACTTCTACTACAACATGTTGCGAAAGTTAGTACACAAAACTGCCACCTGTGGAAGAAACAATGGATTTGACCTGGCTGGACAGTGAGTTAGACAGCTTGGGTGGCCTGTATGGGTACGCCATTTAACTCTATGGCAAACATTATAAAACGTAGTGGTTCACAAGTGGTGTGATGCTAGTCTTTGGCCACCCACGACCGGAGGTTTCCAAGGTGACGAGTCTCGTGAACATGCTGACAGGAAGTAGTCAAACCTCCTCTGTTTCGAGGTAGATCATGACAGTAAGGGCAACTTGTGGTCTTGCAGCATTTTTTAATATATAAATATATTTTTTTAATATATAAACGCCATAAAGACCTTTAATGCTGGGCACAGCCCTACAGTGCCATAACATTTCATAAATGTAACGTCCACTTGCAAAAACACCGTATCCACGAAGCAGAGCTGATCGTTTTGTGTACCCAAAGGTATCTGATAAGTTCACACCAGGTTCTCGGCCAGTATGAGGATGACAAACGCAATCTGACAACGTTCCTTTTTCTTCGGGACCTTCATAAACAAATATGTCAATCATGAGGATGTATGCAGAATCGGAATTCTGCTGAAAGACGACATGGTGCCACTCTTCAGTCCTTTGTTATCTTTGTCACAGTCAGCGCACCTCATTCTGCTGCTACATCCAGGGAAACCGCTAAAAAGGTAGCCGTGATAACTGTCTGTGATGCTCCAGACGTGCAAGAGGATACTTGTCTTGCTGTATACAAGACCATTTCCTGACTGGAGTTAGGTAACGTGTCTGTACGAACCTGCACTGCAGACCAGCAGGTCCCCACAAGAGAATTTTTGAGTCAGTTGAGTTTCTGCATAGCATTATGTAGAGGTTTCTCCTCCTTACACGTGGCATAACACGATCTTCTCCCAAAGAAACAACATTTGAAAGCGATTGCTCAATGAGAAACCAGGTGCGTAATCTTTCCTTATAAAGAGAATGTAAATAGCATTACTTCTACCTTTTATATGCGGTTGCATTGAAATGCTAATCATTTGCATATCCAAAGGTATTCTTGCCAGTCTGATGATTTTTGTATGCCACCCTAATTGTGTTACTATTTTAGTATTGTTCGAGTATATACGTTTTCTCCAGCTTCTCCATTCCCACAGCTAACAACGTATGATATCAGAACAGGTATTACTGTCTGTGGTTGTTTTGAGAGTGAGAGAGGAAGACAAAGAGACAGAAGTGTTTCCACCTTGGTGTGATAGGCACTGGACGAAGAAACGCAGACAAGGTTGTGAGATGCTAAGAGACTGTGGACGAAACTAAGAGCAACGATTTCAGGTAAAAAATTTTAAAGTAGCAAAAAAATGTGTGTGAAATCTTATGGGACTTAACTGCTGAGGTCATCAGTCCCTAAACTTACACACTACTTAACCTAAATCATCCTAAGGACAATTACACACACCCATGCCCGAGGGAGGACTCGAACCTCCGCCGTGACCAGCCGCTTTGAAGTAGCCAACAAAAACGGTGTAGCCGGCCGTTGTGGCCGAGAAGTTCTAGGTGCTTCAGTCCGGAACCGCGCTGTTACTACGGTCGCAGGTTCGAATCCTGACTCGGGCATAGATGTGTGTGATGTCCTTAAGTTTGTTAGGTTTAAGTAGTTGTAAGACTAGGGGACTGATGACCTCAAATGTTAAGTCCCATAGTGCTCAGAGCCATTTGAACCAAAAACGGTGTCAAAGATGAATGTCTAGAGGCACGACTGAAAGTTTCACTTTTCTTGAAGTAAATAATACCAACGGTGCAAAGAAAAATAATTTTATTAATGAAAGAGAAACTGCTTGTCATTGCTTTGTGCGTATAGCTTCCATTCTTCGTAATTTCTTAAACAATTATACATAATGTCTTTGTTCTTATTTACAAACCAAGAAACTTTGACCTAGATGCAAACATCAATCCACTAATTTATAAGGTGAAACAAAATGATGAATTTGATATTACCAGGATTCGAATTCGTAAGATTTTGGGAGGGAGGGAGTAACTGAGACACAAGTCTAGTACTTAAAAATTGCTAAAATACTATCCTTGTGACTTAAAATTGCTAAGTGAAAGAGTTGTGATTTGAAAGTATGATGTGAAATACTTCCTTGCAAAGTGCAGACCGTTGAGAAAATATTCAAAAACTACTCCACACGGAAGTGAAACCTGAAGCACTGAATGTGGAAACACCGAAAACATATCAAAATTCATAAAACGGATGATTGTGGCGAAAGATTCTAAGCATGTCACCGCCGTGAGATCTAAAGTATCTAAAAAGCACTAAATGTTGGTTCCAAAATTTTTGTGATTAGGGAATTAGGTTAGGGGATTGTTTTTGAGATCTTTTTGACTTATGACCAAATTTTCATTTGTTTTCATTTTTACGTAGGATATGTAACCTATTTTCACGTTACTAGGTATTTTCCTCCGTTTAAACTTTACATAACTAGCTCAGTTCTATAGTTTCACTAGGAAAATTTTCCCTACGATTTCCTTCCATTTATACTCAACAAGTGTGGCCTATTTTAATAATATTTGGTTTTTCCCGCAGTAATTCTGGCAGGACCTCACAAGAGATGAGGGACCGGGAGGAGAAATCATGGCACAGTGTGGCCTGAAGCAGTATTCGAATTACGTGTTGATTTGAATTTCTTCTCAGCTTTACTCCAGCAGCTATAGTGTGGAAAAGTTTTCAGCTTTCACTTTACGAAATGTTTCACAACATTGCCATGTACTACGTACCTGTATTTGTCTTCATAAGAATCCTCACATACCTTTAAACAGTACATCCTTCCGCCAAAAATCTGAAAGTGCTTCTACATCTCAATGTTTAAATATGATTTCGGTATGAACGGTACAAAAAAGTACTCGTCTCTTTTGAGCCATCATTTACCAGGAACCTCGTGTTCTTGTGGTGAATCGTTTATGAAATATGAGATATCTGGCTGCTGGGGGTTGGCCCCTTGTAGCAATTATTAGGGCTTTTCGCCGTTCTATTGCCGGGAAGAGCGGGGGAAAAACGACAACTGAAACACCTCTGTGCCCTCTGTAATTAGTGTAATCTTGTCCTCGCGACTGCTATTGGAGCGATACGTAGAGAGCTGTATTATATTTCTAGATTCAGCACTTAATATTGATTTCAGAATCTTTCTAATCAGACTTTCACGGGACAGTCAGCGTCTCTTTAGTTCTTTCAGCATCTTCCTGTCCGCCCCTGGTAGCTGGGTAGTCAGCGCAACGGAATGTCATACCTAACGGCCCGGGTTCGATTCCCGGCTGGGTCGGAGATTTTCTCCGCTCAGGGACTGGGTGTTGTGTTGCCCTTCTCATCATCCTTTCATCCCCATCGACATGCGAGTCTCCGAAGTGGCGTCAACTGTAAAGACTTGCATCAGGCGAACGGTCTACCCGACGGGAGGCCCTAGCCACACGACATTTCCAGGAGCATCTTCCTCATACTCTGCCGTGGGTCAAACAAATCAGTGATCATTTGTGCTTCCCTATTAGTACTACTTAGTGCTATCATCTTAGTGCACGTGCGTAAAACCCATTTAGTCATCATCAGACGGAGGTATCGTCCTTCTTCCAACATTAGAAAGTATTTCGATATTTTCACTAATTTTATATGCAGTAATGTAAGATCTAATGTACACCAGATGTAAAGTGACCAGGGACAACATTTTCCTCTGCAAAACATTATGTGGTGTATTTTCGAAGCATAGGCCTTTAACGAGGAGACAGTGAGTCTCATAGCAAACTCTTATGCAAAGAATTTTTTTCTTACAGAATTTGGCCAGTTTCGCTTAGAAACTAAGATTGTGATACAATCTTTTCTTCTTATCTTCCCAGAACATCTTCGTGCGTTGGCTGATGGCTTGCCGTGTTTGATATCACTCTGCTATGTTGTGGTTCATGCTGTTGGGTAGGAAACTTTCCAGTAAGAATTGCCTGAAATTTTGGCTGTGCTCCATGGTAAGTTTTGTGATGTCAAGCCTTTTCAAATCCCGTCTGTCCTTTGCAGTCATCCCGTGGCTTTATTTTCCAGTTCTTTTTTGTCATATATTTTATACAGTGTAAGACATTCAGATCCGTTTACTGCTTCCGGTATAAACACCGTTCTGTACTATCTAAATCTTGCCTGGAACGTAACTGATCTTATATTATGTAGGTTTTGGGTGAATTTGTATGTTAATTTCGTTTTCTTTAATCTTTTTTTAATTGTGGTGTTATCTAATCTGTTTTCTTGAACCCATGCCCCGAAATACTTGAACTTATCAAATCTTTTGATTTTTCCGAATTGTTTTTCTATATATGTTTCTCTGTTGTTATGTTTAATGTATTCCGTTTTCTCATATTATATTTGTAATATAATATAAAAAAAAGTGACAATGGACCATAAGGTACTAGATAAGAACCTTCACTTAATATAATAATTTCGGCCAAATGTACAGTACGAAATGCTAAAACTTCACGTGATGTAAAACTTTCCAGACCAGTCCTAGATGCGTCATGACAAACAACAACAACAAAGGTAATCCAACCATTACCTATAGAACTTGATTCAGATGATTTTGCAGTAGAGAAATTCAATTTAAGTCCTAAAAAGTAATTAGGACCTGACAATACAGGTAAAGAGGCAATCTTCTTGAGATTTGTTATCTTCTTGCTCGTACCTGGTGCTGGAACAGTACCATAGGTGCCAGTAATATTGACCAATTGTTTATAGACCAGCATTTTTGTGAAATATATCTGTCATTATCTTTGCATCTGTTTTATCTTTAGGAATGGTTGTAATATCGTCAGTAAAAACGAGATTTATCAGCCGGATTACCCAGGGAGATTCTTTCGATGTTTTTCTCTCTTATTTCTGTATCTCTCCTTCTCATGACTTCGTGTAATGCCAAATTGAAGAGAATCGGTGACATTCCATCGACCTGCTGAACTCGTGTGTTACTTCTGAAAGGTTCAGAAACTCCTCCTAGAAATTTAACTTTTGAAGTTTTGTCTGCTTGACTAATTGCCTGCTGTTTTTATAGATATCTACTTCTAGTTTTAGGCATTCTGTCTGTCTGTCTGTCTGTCTACGTTATGGGCTTTTTTCAAGCCAGTGAAGGAAATGAGTATGTTAAGGTTCATTGAAGATATGTAAGAATCAGTATTTTACCTGTCTGTCTACGTTGTAGACTTTTTTCAAGTCAGTGGAGAAAGGGACTGTGTTAATGCTCAGTGAAGGCATATAAGAATCATTATTTTTTACTTGTGCTTTTCTTAAAACCGTTAAGATAGCATTCATTGCTTTGAGAACACATTTATCCGTAAACAGAGATTTTCATTTCTAATAAAAATACGAATAATCTCAGGGATTTCTGTACCTTAGTTTCATTAAGAGTCTGATGAAATATCAAATTTCCGTTATGTAACCTTGGACCAGCCAATGGGCAGACCGGAGACCTCTGCGTTCAAACTGCCGTTGCAGGTGATTATGAATTTTGCTGTCAGCTGCCGTGCGGCGTGCACAAATGGATGTGTCTACAAGGCTACCTGTGGCTTTCCGTGCCACCCCCGTCGAGTCACTGCTGGTAATCCTATGGTGTATGCTGTCGATGCAACTGTCAAATATTTGCCCGCTGCATGACCTAGAAAAATTATGAGAATCACTAACAGTAGAATTTGAGACAAAATCCAGTTGTAAGCTGGATAGCAGGTCTGCGAAATAGATGCTAGGAACCGTCAAGCCTAACAAGTCTCCTTATATATCAATAACATAGAAAAGAGTGAATTACGTATCTCCCACTCAGGACATGATTCACTTTCTGTGTGTACATGACTCTTTCCCACACCTTCTACATACAAACTACTGAAAAATAGAAGATAGAGCAACTGTGGAACTCCATAACATCTTATATTTTACTGTCCGATGTCGAAAGGATGTAGACCGACGGCATTGTAGACTCTTTTCTCGTTGGGTTAGCTAGCGAAAGGTTCTTAGCAGCATGCCATTAGCACTGTGTTTTCCATCTCTAGATACTTTCGTTCTGAGTTTTTCTTCGTGCAACGTGTTCGTCAGTCACAAGGCCCGATTGTCGGGTCTGAACTTAAAAGATTCAGCATGTTTTTAAACGATAGTGCATGTGAACTACCTAGTGATGAAGCAAGCCTACTTGTACATAGCACACTGAGTCCTGCAACAGTGCTCGTGCTACCTCTCTGGCACCTTCTTTCACCCCCTGTGTACCATCTACATCTACGTCTACGTGATTACTCTGCTATTCATAATAAAGTGCCTGGCAGAGGGTTCAATGAACCACCTTCAAGCTGTCTCTCTACCGTTCCACTCTCGAACTGCAAGCGGGAAAAACGAGCTCTTAAATTTTTCTGTGTGAGCCCTGATTTCCCTTATTTTATCGTGATGATCATTTCTCCCTATGTAGATGGGTGCCAGCAGAATGTTTTCGCAATCGGAGGAGAAAGCTGGTGATTGAAATTTCATGAGAAAATCCGGTCGCAGCGAAAAACGCCTTTGTTTTAATGATTGCCACTCCAATTCAGGTACCATGGCTGTGACACTAGCTCCCCTACTTCCGAGCTGCCCTTCTTTGTACTTTTTCGATGTCATCCGTCAGTCCCACCCGATGCGGATTCGACGCCGCACTGTAGTACTCCAGAATAGGGCGGACAAGCGTAGTGTAGGCAGTCCCTTTGTAACAACAACAACGCGGTACTATTGTACATATAATAATTTTTTCTTCTGATTTTCGATAAATTAGTGTAATCGATGTTCTCATTTCATTTCTTTTTTGTTTCATGCCATTATGTTAAAGAAACTGTAAACAATTTTCGATATGAATATTAATGTTTATGTCAAATTTCAAGCAATATTATAACAGAATTGAAATGTAAGAAACGTTGAAACTATTGTAAGATGTTAAAATTGGAATTGTGCGTCTGGTCCATACGTAGGCAATGTATTAGGATATGTAGAATGCAAAACCTCTGGTGAATACCCTGTCTGTAGGGGAGCGGTAAAAGGTGGATGGCAGGCGAGCGCGGGAAAATGCACACGGGCACTGCACGGCATAACGGGCTCAGCAGTAGTAGTCGGAGTTGGGCATTGGTCTGAACAACACGTTCTGGATCGAGGAGGCTCTCCTGGAAGACGTGGTTTCATTGAGCCTCGGATGTGCCGTTCCACCGCCTACACAGCATGGCAAAATTCCATTGGCACTAAATGGAAAAGTATTGCGACGCTAAGAAGAAGTAAAGTGCCGATACATCAAGAGCCATTGCTGTGGGTGTATGTGTGCTCTATGCCTCGCCATCTCGCCGCCCGCCAACCGCCACATCGATACAAACAGGTTAAAACTTTTAGTACTGTATTCGTGTGGACCAGTGTTACTTTTGTTCCATACTGTTCAATAACAACTTAAATTTTACCAGAACTGTCCTATCATTTAATTATCCTCACAACTAAACTAGACAGGGTCCTTTCCACATGTTGTGCAATCCGAGTGTCCCGAGATGAATTTAAAGTTTATGTTAATAATAATTACCTGCAGACCTAGCTATGTTAGAATGATGTTTAAAGAACTGTTTTGTTAATGAATCAATAGACGAATAACAAAGGTCTGACAAAGTTGGAAGATAATTTTGAAATTGGTTTAGTAATGAAGTTTAATTATTTCGAGACAGATATAATGGTATTTAAATGAGCAGGAAATAAGATAAAAAGAGTAGTAACTCATATATTGGAAATCTTGAGTGCATAATGATTTTAGTAATTAATTGTTTTAATACAGTGATCATAACAGTTTCAAGGTCCCCCCCCCCCCCCCTTTTTCTTATTCATTTGAATTCTGAGGTGTTTTAAACTGATTTGACTAGCAAAAGTTAAAGTCAATATATATGTCAAAAGTTATCAGTATTTTATCTTTATCAAAACTGACATTTTGTGTGTGGCCCCAAAGTGCTATTTCTAGGGTAGCCTATGCCCGATTTTAATCAGATAAATAGACAGTACGAAGTTTTATAGTAAACATTATAGTGTAATGTTATGTATTTATGGTTAATCCATATTAGTACAGAAAGTGAAATTATCAGTTCAGTAGATTTTCTGGTTCTAAAATTTACCATATTATGCAGTGTTACTACGTGTTGTTTTGCTTGAACGTACATCAACTTGTACAGGGAAGAAACTCAGTTAATGCCTAATTAGGCTGGCGACCGTATTATTAACAAATTGGTAGCATCTTCTGTGTTGTTTCTTGTCCGTCCTGACGTGTAGTTGCATTTCGGACTTGCTTGACGTATCATTGTTATTACAGAGTGGGTGTAAGTCTGATTTACCTCCATTCGGGTACACGCGGTCAATTTCTATACAAAAATCCTTTCTCATAAGGTGAAGCCCGTCAACTTACCATAGTACAGGCTTTAATGAGTATCGTGTGCACAAAGCACAGCGTTACACCTTTAAGAGACCTGTTGCACATTCAAAGTGTTCTGCCAATGAATCGCAGTCTTTGGTTTGTTCTACCCACAATATTATCTATGTGATCGTTCCAATTTATGTTATTTGTAATTGTAATCCCTAAGTATTTAGCTGAATTTACAGCCTTCAGATCTGTGTGACTTACCACGCAATCGAAATTTAGCTGATTTCTTTTAGTACTCATGTGAATAACCTCACACTTTTCTTTATTCAGGGTCAATTGCCACTTTTCGCACCATACAGATATCTTATCTAAATCATTTTGCAAGTCGTTTTGATCATCTGATGACTTTACAAGACGGTAAATGACAGCATCATCTGCAAATAATCTAAGATGGCTACTCAGATTGTCTCCTATGTCCATAATATAGATCAGGAACAATAGAGGGCCTATAACACTTCCTTGGGGAGCGCCTGATATTACTTCTGTTTTACTCGATGACTTTCCGTCCATTACTACGAACTGTGACCTCTCTGACAGGAAATCACGAATTCAGTCGCACAGCTGAGGCGATACTCCATAGGCACGCAACGCTACGTCTATTGTTACAACCATCGAGAGCGCCCTCAGCTGCTATGCTATCTATACCAGTGGTTCCCTACCTTTTTGAGACCATTACCCTCGAGTTCAATCAGAACCAAGCTACACTCCCCCACCTCCGCCCCCCCCCCACTCCACCACCATCAGTATAAGGCCTAAATAAACTTAAGAATAAAAAACCGATTTCCTTGAACAGTTCCGTTTTTAAAATAATGAAAGATAAACGATATTTTTAACCATGAACTATAGATCAATGGAAGAACTGGAACTGCTTATTCCTAACAATGTTTTTTATATGACGACGAAGCAGTTCTCAGTGCCTCGGAACAACTCCTTTTCGCAACAGGAAGTTAACTATCCAAATTGAGGTTAGACACTTGTTACAAATCGTCCGTCCTCTGCACCACTCCTCTCCTTACTGACGTTTGCTTCACCTACACCCCGCATACCCATTTAAAATCAACCAAATTAGAATTTATGCACTACATTAGTCGTTTGTATATCACTTGATTGCAGGACTCCTTATTTCTGAACTGACGTAAATTGGAAGTCTTGAAGCTGCGAATGCTTTCTGTCTGACCACTGCCACTAATAATAACAACAATAATAATAGTAAAAACAGTACTGAGTAGGTGCCACTGCAGTGTAGTAGCCATTACATGCATTGAGGTGACAGAATTCATGGGATACCTCATAACGTGTTGGACCTTATTTTGCCTTAGCGCAGCAGTTCGAGGTGGTACGGACCCAGTAAGCTGGAAGTCCCTTGCACAAATATTGAGCCATATTGTCTATATAACCGTCCATAGTTGCGAAAGTGTTGCCGGTGCAGGATTCAGTGCACGAACTGACGTCACGATTACGTCCCATAATCGTTCGATAAGATTCATGTCGGGCGATCTGGGTGTGCAACTCATTCGCTCGAATTGTCCAGAATGTTCTTCAAAACAATCGCGAACATATGTGGCTCGGTGACATGACGCATTGTCATCTATAAAAGTCCCATGGTTGTTTGGGAACTTGAAGTCCATGAGTGGCTGCAAATGGGCTCCAACTAGCCGAACATAACCATTTCCAGTCAATGCTGAGTTCAGTTGGACCAGAGGAACCAGTCCATTCATGTAAACACAGCCCACACCATTATGGAGCCACCACCAGCTTGCACAGTGCCTTGTTGACAATTTGGGCCCACGGTTTCGTGGGATCTGCACCACACACTAACCCTAACAAGAGCTCTTACAGACTGAAATCAGGGCTCATCTGACCAGGCCACGGTTTCCGTTATGGTCACGAGTCGGGGAGAGGCGCTGCAGGCGATGTCGAGGTGTTAGCAAATGCACTAGCTTCGGTCTTCCGCTCCCATAGCCCACTAACGCCAAATTTCCCCGTACTGTCGTAACGGATCCGTACGTCGTACGTCCCACATTGATTTCTCCGGTCATTTCACGCAGCGTTGCGTTACAGTTAGCACTGAAAACTCTACGCAAATGCCTCTACTCTCGGTCGTGAAGTGAAGGTCGTCGGTCACCGCGTTGGCCGTGGTGAGAGGTAATGCCTGTAACTTGGTGTTCTCGGCAAACTCTTAACGTGATGGATCTGGGAATACTGAATTCCCTTACGATTTCCGAAATGAAATGACCCATGCGTCTACCACTAAGGTCTGTTAATTCCCGATGTGCGGTCTTAATCACTTCGGACACCTTTCAACATGAATCACCCGAGTACAAATGATAGCTCCGCCAATGCGCTGCCCTTTTATACTTTATGTACGCGATACTATCGCCATCTGTATATGTGCACGTCGCTATTCCATAACTTTGACACCTCAGTGCAGTTGCTCTTGTACTGTCAATTAGTTCTTTCCTGTCGTGAAGTGCATAATGAAGCAATTTCCTGTCTATTCCGGGAGCTATCAACAGCTCTGAAAACGCATTTTCGTAAGATATTTCTGTATATGTGAAGCATAGTACAAAGAACAAAGCATTTTTTTAGTAGGTGGACCATGTGAAGAAAATGTTATACATCAATTAATTTGACAAGGTAAAACCTCCAGCACACTGTGTCCCATGTTAACTCCACTATTTTAGAATAAATTGTAATAGTTGGTAAGTTATGTAATCAGTATTAGAGTCTTGCGAAATAATGATAATAATAATAATAATAATAGTCATTAAAGATTATTTAGCTTTGCGACAGAAACGTAACTGCAACGTTATGTTTTTACGCCTCAGAAAATTTCATTTTACCCCTTAGGGGGTAATCACCCCTAGGCTGGGAACCACTGATCTATAGTAATGTCAACATCGTCGACTGTTGGGCAGCCTAAAGGTTGCTTATTGTGAAGGGAACACCACACTAACTGTAATATTTTCATTCGAAGATTGAAGTTAATTCTACATGTGTAAGGGTTGTTAATGTTGCTGTTAATTTAAATGTAATAGTAGATGTAGTTCACATAGTTCATAAACCAATGCGGGAAATCCACTCACAACAGATGAAATAGGCCAGTAGGGTTTAGGTCCTAGTAAAAGGTACTAGTCGACTACGTAGTGATGGAGATGACATTCCTCCTAGACACTAACTAAACCAGCAGACTACGCTTGAATTTCTTAATAGTTTACAAGTAACACTTACTTGCATTCGTTATTATTATATTTTTATTGCTTACTTTCATCATTAAGCACTAATTTATGTTAACAATAAGAGCGTGCTGTTTTTGTCGTTATTCTAGTTTTATTTATTTCAGTACTTATTTAGGAATTTGGAAAACTAGCAGTATTAGAACTGGTTATTGGCCTTCAGTTATTAAATGGATATTCTATCAAAATGTGACACACGACGCTGTACTATAAGATGCCATATCTTGGGTGAAAACAAACTGCAGCAATAAAATACGCATTCAGGGACAACAGAACAAATTCGAGTTGCTGCCTCGACGTTTTACGCAACGTGAATCACGTATCTCTTCCGATGTCAGCCCAGTTTCGTAACATATGACGCGATACAAATGTTATGTTTTAGGGCCAAATAAACAAAAATTTCATGGAAACGACAGTGAGACGTCGCACCATAATTACAAACACCAAGTACCCTCGGGTCCACTTACGCTCGATAAGTATGGACTGCAGTGTGATGTGGTTTTCAGGCGGTTTTCCTCATCCGACTACGTGAATACTGGGTTGGTACTCACGTCCCTCTGAAGCTACACGATTTGCAAACATTTCGTAAACGTTCCCATACTTTCACACGGGATAACGCTAGACGTAGACAGATGGGGAAAAAAATTCTATCCCGGGAGGAAAGGTCTGGCGAGAGGAAGGGTATTAGCCGACCTCTCATACTGAAATCGCGAAATGCAGATCAACACGCCGACCCCGTGAAGATACAATATAATGCCAGGAAAAAGAAAAAGAAATTAAGAGTGTTGCTAGCGATTTCTGTTGCCATCTCGCTGTTAAATCCGCTCATCTCATCTTACTGTGATTTGAGAGAAGTGACCGATGTTTGTAGTACGTCCATAAATCGTAGGTTGCATGAAGCTATTCTGAGAGAAGATGAATGGACGACTCTGCACAAAAGACATGGGAAATATCGTCTATAGTGATCTAAGGTTGTTCGGATAGGAAGCAGGTGCATGTAATGAGGTGAAGTGGCTGATATTATTTCATAAAATGCAGAGAAATATGATGATCAGTGTCTGGTACAAAGACTGGCTGCTGACCAGAACATGAATAAATGTAAAAAGATTCGTGAAAATGGAAGAAAATATTTGATGTTAGTTATTTACACTATTGGCGATAAGTCTGTCGAGTTAGCTACGGTAGTCCTAGATAAAGGAATACATGATCGGAGTAGTTACAGGTGGAACAATCCCAGAATTCAAGTTGTGGGCACGGCGAGGAAAAATCGTGATGTACAGATCGTCTATGAAGGACGTCACTTGCAAACCCACCGATCGACTGGTTCTTGGGTACTGTCCATTTATCACGACTGGAGTGCTTATCCAAGCTTAATAAACGGAAGAGACAGAGAACATTTAAAAAATAAGTGCTCTGTTCACTACAGATCTGTGAAGACAGAGTGAAAGCCTTACTAAACAGCTCAACAAACTATCATGGGACACAGTACAAGAAGTTCCGTGACTCCGCATTCCAGCATTATTTCCAACAAACGTTTCCTGTAATGCTCACAACGAAGATCTTTCTCCCTACGTAACATCCACGAATTTTATTGGAAGGGTACAAAATGACTCTGGGACACTACGCACTCCCTGCCATAGCCGGAGACTTGCTGCCGGAGTACAAATGTAGACTTAAAACTGTTGTAGAGGTGGAAAAGTGAGGCAAGTCTGTTTTAATGGCCGTGTTACTGACCATAAGCCATAGATTACGTGACAAAACTGCCTGGCGTAGCTAGTGTGTGCAGACGGCTTTCACTTTGATTTGTGGAACAGTTATAGAGAATTTTGGACATCGTTGTAGTGGACCCGTATTCAGGTTGAATAAGATTCAAATTACCACCAGACATCCGTAAGTTAAATATTCCGTGATTTCTTTAAATCATTGCAGAGAAAGGTTATGATGATTCCTTTGGCTAAGCGACGGCCGGATTTATCTGCTACTCTTTTCCATCTGAGACAGCGTAATTAATGAAAAGTATGTATGTAGATGCAGTGAATGGCTGAACGACAACGGCAAAATGACACTGAAGAAAAGTTATTTACGTAGTGACAAGTAGCGGAACGTTTTGTGGAACTGGTCGTTTGAAGGTGCTTGACTAAAACCATCCTCACATCGGACATGAATGCGAATGTGCATGTTGAGTTTAGCGATTATTGTGACGTCATAAAGGGGAATTTCATGACGCTGAGCATTTTGGAGAGTGAACAGTAGAATCTAGTGATCACATTTTCTGAACATCAGACTTCGGCAAACATGATGCGATCTTACTACCTGCGTCATACGCCAGACAGATCAGACTCCATATTTGATCACATTTTCTGAAGGTAAACTGCATTATTGGATTTATTCCATATTATAACATGCGTGCTACGAAAAACATTCTGTTTATTGGGAGTGGAGCATTAAAGTATTAAGACGTCCTTTTCAGACGATAATCAGGACAGTCATTTACTATGGCTCTGGTAAATTATTAATCTCTTTTTTGTGTAGCTTACTAGTTCCATCGACGGGCAGTACACGGAAGAACACTTACTGCACACTAACCCTCCAAGCAGCCAACATGATATGTCTTACATGCATGCTCTTCTGTACTGTTATTACAACACTGTTTTGCAGCGGCATACGTGAATTACAAATAGATTTTTGTTGAAAGCAACCGCATTTAAAGTAACTCATGTTTCTGAAATAAACCGCTATCAGCTGTATAAGCACTTTTACAGGCACAGACCGGTTTCGCCATGTTAGGTCACATGTTCAGGTGTATATCTACAAGAAAGAAAACGTACAATCGACCTTATGATCATAATGCCGTTTGTAGATTTCCTGTCTTGTAGATGTACACCTGAACATGTCATCTGGCATCACGAAATCGGTCGTGTTCCTGTAGATGTTCATATACAGCCGAAAGCATGTTTCACAAATATGGTATACGTAAATATTGGTGAGGACTACAGGCAAGGACAAATAGGCAAGCTGAGGTTCTTCAGTAGCATGGGTACGGCTTATGCGGTCAATTGCAACCGAGCTGACCTCAGGCTCCACGTAGGTGGTGCGAAGCCCACGCTTTGCCGCCTCCGGCGGAGTCATTGCGGGCAGCGTGACGGCCGTCCAGTTCTCATTCACATAAACTTTCATCTCAGCATTAGCTGCCTTCGTGACTTCCGGGAGTTTGTAACTCCAGGAAGGGAAACATCATTGCTATTGACAGATATCACAAAAACACATCACGTAAAGTGCCCTCCGCCACACACCGTTGGGTGGCTTGCGGAGTATCGATGTAGATGTAGATGTAGATGTACTTTTTAGGATACCTCCAGCACCAGCTTTTGGGTGTAAACCAAAACTCTACTAACAAAAATATTTATCTGGAACGTGTCGTTCATTTTGCGGTTGATCATAACATACTGTTCGGAGTTCTCGGTATAGTGTAGTTTCAAAGGAATTTTTTAAGGTATCCCAAGCCTTTCGCGATAGACTATGCATAGTTCACGCGTTACGTAATATGCAGCAATTAGTGTTGTGACGCGTAGAAGATTATCCCGAACAAATGCGCGAAAAACTGATAGGACATAAGTAATCTCCATAGTATGGCGTTCCCATTCATCTCGTTTTAATCATTCAGATTTATAACGGATCAAGACACACGGTGTTAGCCGAAGTTTTCTGTACCACTTTCCTTTCTGTAATTTTTATTCCGCTTTTCAGCTATAAAGTATGAGATTCGTGTTTCTCAAGTACTTACGCTGTACTTTTACGGATTTACGAAATTTTGTATTATTCCAAAATTGTCCATAATATAATAATATTTTTGCGTGCTCCTGTGAAATTATGTTGTGCTACAAAAAAAAAAAGGTTCAAATGGCTCTGAGCACTATGGGACTTAACATCTATGGTCATCAGTCCCCTAGAACTTAGAACTACTTAAACCTAACTAACCTAAGGACAGCACACAACACCCAGCCATCACGAGGCAGAGAAAATCCCTGACCCCGCCGGGAATCGAACCCGGGAACCCGGGCGGGGGAAGCGAGAACGCTACCGCACGACCACGAGATGCGGGCTGTGCGACAGAAGTTAGTTATCTTACAGGTTTCGTTTTGTAGTGAAGTGGATTCAAATTATAAGATGTACTTATGCAAAAGGTGATCTGATTTTTTTCTTGATATCATTTATAACAGAAGCAACATCTTCCGAATATTTTTTTTCCAAATGTAATGTACGTAATTTTCCACGAAGCCTTATAACTATTCTTATGTTCTGAAAACACACACAACTTTTTTCATAAATAATGGTATATTTTGTAAAACCCAAATATCTGTTGCCTTATACACGTGGGAAATTTCACACTTTTAAAGGTTATGTTAAATAAGTATTTAAAACAATCTATGTTACTATTTTTAATGTCGTATTTTTCACAAGAAAGAAACACAGATGTAAATTCCTGCTGTTATGACATATCAAACAGTGTAATAAAACTTTGTGTTATGATACAGTGAAGAAGCACCTTTACTATGAAATCAGAAACACAGGACATCTGCTCTACCTCTGCAAAGAATATGCTTAGCCAGAAATTTGGAACTACAACAACGATGAGTATAATTTTTACTGTCATTATTATTCATCTACGAACTTTTAGTTAATGTTTTCTCTTTCCAAATAAGTTACGTATGCATCGAATTAGCAGTTAATATTGCTAGAAGAGTACCATGTTATGACACCAATTATCAACAGTGATTTTTACGTAGAAAGGAAAGAGCAACATCATAGCGTATTCTACACCCATCTACAGCGTACTCACGTTACAGTAGTGAATACATGTGACCAAAACCAAGGACAGCCAGGTGAGTTCGCAAGAATTCGTGTTTCTTTGAGAACTATCAGAGGCTTATGTCCCAGAATGCCTGGTAACCACATTGAACATTTTCTGTAATGTTAACAATCGGATGTTTACCATAGAACAGAATGGCCCTTTGCTAGTAGAACTGTTAGTTTGGAGATGGATCAAAGGGTAGTAACCATCTGTACTTACAATTAGTACACAGCTATCCCTCCTCAATCTTTCTTGTAGTCCTCCCGTCGTTTGAAGACAGCTCTGCTGACGTGAAATACACTTAGGGTCTCTCTGTTGGCATTTGATCCCTCATGTTGTGAATGCCAAAGATTTTAGCCTGCCACAGATTCGTGTAATTGACGTGATTGACGTATTAAACCGTCTTACCGAACATCAACAATGGACACCAGCTGCTACTACAACTCCTATAGTCAACTGCTTCACAAAAATTACATTCATCACTCCACAGTCAGGTTGTATTCATCACAAAAAGAGGTGCACAATGCGGAACTAAAATTTTTGATCCTTCGCCCATGATATAAAATGTCTGATAAACACCAAAGTAAAATTTTAAAACAAACTTAAAACCATTTGTGCTCGACAACACCTATTTGGTAGAACAATTTCTATGACTGTAATGTGTAAAAGGTGGTGGGTAAGAATTACTAACTTATATCTGTATGTTAAAACAAATCTTATAAGTGTTCAGCATGTAACCATAACTACAAATTAATTTTTGATGTGAATGTACAGTGACTCGTTCCGCATCATTAAGATTTATCGTGCAAATGATCCATGGAATAATTAACTTACTAACTAACACCTCTTTCGACGAAACAGGTTAATAGTTGGTATATGGATGAAAGGGAAAAAAAGTTTTTCCTTTTTCGGTTTTCATCTGTGGCTTTGCCACTATATTCAGAGAAATGCTGAATACTTTTCTCTAAGCGGAAAAGTTACAGCATTCTATTTAAGATTTATCATAATGGCTCTAACGAATCATTGAAGCATAGTTACGGGAATTGGCAAGATGAACTAGTAATTAGAATTTTCTAATGCTGATTTGTGGGTGAGAGTGTTAATACTGTACATTACTCATGATGTATCCACATCCCAAGAAAAACAGTGTCATCAGAAACTCAGTTTCAAATTGAGAAGTATTATTTTTCAAGAAACTGTGGGGAACTATGCCTGAAGTAGTTTAGTGTAACCTCAGACTGTGATGGACGTAGATTTGAGTTAATCGTAAGCAATGTCACCACATCGTTCGGTGAATGGCCTATCAGAGTCAATTTCTTTTCTTTACTTTCTTGTTGTTTGGTCTCTTTATTTTTCATCTCTCATCCGCCGCACTACACTCAGCGCTGGACATCCTCCAGCTCACATTTTGCTACCATTCACAAATTTCATTTAGGTAGTTTTTGGTGCCCACGAGGTAAACATCTACATCTACATCTACATCCATACTCCGCAAGCCACCTGACGGTGTGTGGCGGATGGTACCTTGAGTACCTCTATCGGTTCTCCCTTCTATTCCAGTCTCGTATTGTTCGTAGAAAGAAGGATTGTCGGTATGCCTCTGTGTGGGCTCTAATCTCTCTGATTTTATCCTCATGGTCTCTTCGCGAGATATACGTAGGAGAGAGCAATACACTGCTTGACTCCTCGGTGAAGGTATGTTTTCGAAACTTCAACAAAAGCCCGTACCGAGCTACTGAGCGTCTCTCCTGCAGAGTCGTCCACTTGAGTTTATCTATCATCTCCGTAACGCTTTCGCGATTACTAAATGATCCTGTAACGAAGCGCGCTGCTCTCCGTTGGATCTTCTCTATCTCTTCTATCAACCCTATCTGGTACGGATCCCACACTACTCAGCAGTATTCAAGCAGTGGGCGAACAAGTGTACTGTAACCTATTTCCTTTGTTTTGGGGTTGCATTTCCTTAGGATTGTTCCAATGAATCTCAGTCTGGCATCTGCTTTACCGACGATCAACTTTATATGATCATTCCATTTTAAGTCACTCCTAATGCGTACTCCCAGATAATTTATGGAATTAACTGCTTCCAGTTGCTGACCTGCTATATTGCAGCTAAATAATAAGGGATCTTTCTTTCTATGTATTCGCAGCACATTAAACTTGTCTACATTGAGATTCAATTGCCATTCCCTGCACCATGCGTCAATTCGCTGCAGATCCTCCTGCATTTCAGTACAATTTTCCATTGTTACAACCTTTCCATATACTACAGCATCATGCGCAAAAAGCTTCAGTGAACTTCCGATGTCATCCACAAGGTCATTTATGTATATTGTGAATAGCAACGGTCCTACGACACTCCTCTGCGGCACACCTAAAATCACTTTTACTTCGGAAGACTTCTCTCCATTGAGAATGACATGCTGCGTTCTGTTATCTAGGAACTCTTCAATCCAATCACACGATTGGTCTGATAGTCCATATGCTCTTACTTTGTTCATTAAACGACTGTGGGGAACTGTATCGAACGCCTTGCAGAAGTCAAGAAACACGGCATCTACCTGGGAACCCGTGTCTATGACCCTCTGAGTCTCGTGGACTAATAGCGCGAGCTGGGTTTCACACGATCGTCTTTTTCGAAACCCACGCTGATTCCTACAGAGTAGATTTCTAGTCTCCAGAAAAGTCATTATACTCGTACATAATACGTGTTCCAAAATTCTACAACTGATAGACGTTAGAGATATAGGCCTATAGTTCTGTACATCTGTTCGACGTCCCTTCTTGAAAACGGGGATGACCTGTGCCCTTTTCCAATCCTTTGGTACGTTACACTCTTCTAGAGACCTACCGACGGTACACCGCTGCAAGAAGGGGGGGGGGGGGCAAGTTCCTTCGAGTACTCTGTGTAAAATCAAACTGGTATCCCATCAGGTCCAGCGGCCTTTCCTCTTTTGAGCGATTTTAATTGTTTCTCTATCCGTCTGTCGTCTATTTCGACATCTACCATTTTGTCATCTGCGCCACAATCTAGAGAAGGAACTACGGTGCAGTCTTCCTCTGTGAAACAGCTTGGGAAAAAGACATTTAGTATTTCGGCATTTAGTCTGTCATCCTCTGTTTCAGTACCATTTTGGTCACAGAGTGTCTGGACATTTTGTTTTGATCCACCTACCGCTTTGACATAAGACCAAAATTTCCTAGGATTTTCTGCCAAGTCAGTACATAGAACTTTACTTTCGAATTCATTGAACGCCTCTCGCATAGCCCTCCTCACACTACATTTCGCTTCGCGTAATTTTTGTTTGTCTGCAAGGCTTTGGCTATGTTTATGTTTGCTGTGAAGTTCCCTTTGCTTCCGCAGCAGTTTTCTAACTCGGTTGTTGTACCACGGTGGCCCTTTTACATCTCTAACGATCTTGCTTGGCACATACTCATCTAACGCATATTGTACGATGGTTTTGAACTTTGTCCACTGATTCTCAACACTATCTGTACTTGAGACAAAACTTTTGTGTTGAGCCATCAAGTACTCTGTAATCTGCTTTTTGTCACTTTTGCTACACAGAAAAATCTTCCTACCTTTTTTAATATTTCTATTAACGGCTGAAATCATCGATGCAGTAACAGCTTTATGATCGCTATTCCCTGTTCTGCGTTAACTGTTTCAAATTGTTCGGGTCTGTTTGTCAACAGAAGGTCTAATATGTTATCGCCACGAGTCGGTTCTCTGTTTAACTGCTCAAGGTAGTTTCCAGATAAAGCATTTAAAAAAATTTCACTGGATCTTTGTCCCTGCCACCCGTTATGAACATTTGAGTCTCCCAGTCTAAATCCGGCAAATTAAGATCTCCACCCAGAACTATAATATGGTGGGGAAATCTACTCGAAATATTTTCCAAATTATCCTTCAGGTGCTCAGCCACAACAGCTGCTGAGCCAGGGGGCCTATAGAGACATCCAATTACCATGTCTTGGGCCTGTTTTAACCGTGACCTTCACCCAAATTATTTCATATTTCGGATCTCTGTCAATTTCCTTCGACACTATTGCACTTCTTATCGCTATAAACACGCCTCCCCCTTCACTGTCCAGCCTCTCTCTGCGGTATACATTCCAATCTGAGTTTAGGATTTCATTACTGTTTACATCTGGTTTCAGCCAACTTTCTGTCCCTAGTACAATGTGGGCATTGTGACCGTTTATTAATGAGAGCAGTTCTGGGACCTTTCTATAGACGCTCCTGCAGTTTACTATTATCACATTAATATTGTTATTCCCTGTTGCATTTTGCCTACTCCTACCTTGCCGCGTCTCAGGAGGCGTCTTGTCGGGCCTAGGGAGGGAATTCTCTAACCTAAAAAACCCACATGTGCACTCCACACGCACTCCGCTACACTTGTAGCCGCTTCCTGCGTGTAGTGCACGCCTGACCTATTCAGGGGACCCTACATTTCTCCACCCGATAGCGGAGGTCGAGAAATTTGCACGCCAGATCTCCACAGAATCGTCTGAGCCTCTGGTTTAAGCCTTCCACTCGGCTCCAAACCAGAGGACCGCGATCGGTTCTGGGAACGATACTACAAATAGTTAGCTCAGATTCCACCCCGCGAGCGAGGCTTTCCGCCTTCACCAACTCCGCCAACCGCCTGTATGAACTGAGGATGACCTCTGAACCCAGACGGCAGGAGTCATTGGTGCCGACATGAGCAACAATTTGCAGTCGGGTGCACCCAGTGCTCTCTATCGCCGCCGGCAGGGCCTCCTCCACATCTCGGAAGAGACCCCCCGGCAAGCAGAGTGAACACTGGCCTTCTTCCCCGACCTTTCCGCTATTTCCCTAAGGGGCTCCATCACCCGCCTGCCTGAGTTATGTTAACACGTGGTACCATTCCATACATAGCGGTCACGTTGTATTTTAGTCTAACTATATTAGATTCCTGCCGAATCTTTGGCAGTTACGTGTGATATTGCCTAAATTTATTAAATGATATCACATCGTCAAGTTTTCCGTGGCTCCAGTGTATACCACTTCAGGCGTTTACATTATTTCTCATTATTACACAACAGTGACAAACAGAACAGATAGTTATGGAACACACGTGAATGTTATGAAGGATTCGACTTCCTTGATTCCATTCACATGAGGTATAAGCGAGTTTGTTCGTTGGAACTATTGTGACATTACGTTTTCGTAATGCTGAGTCTACCATTAATAATGACGCTTGATGGGTAATCTCATAACACAAGAGTTTATGATTTTTGTGCAGTGTAACTTACTCACCTAAGCGAATTGAAGATAGAATGCCTGGTTAGACGTAACTGAGCACGCGAAGGTCCCAATTTTGTCTCACTAAATTCATTTCCATATAAAGATACTTCTGCGCATTCAGATTTTAGACAGAGATCGTGGATTCACTTCAGTAAGAAGCTGCAACTAGATGTAGACCACACAGGTTATGCAGCGATGGAGCGAAGAGGTACTACCGCAGGATACACTAGTGTCGCGGAGTGAATCAACCCAGATGTCCGACTGAATACCAAAACAACGACAATAACAACAACAACAAATAAAGGTAAATAAACATTATTTTAATTGAATTTACGATATTGTCTACAGTGTTGACAGAGATTTAGGATATGGTAGGGATTTTACGGTGCTTCAGTTCTCTTTTATGATGTGCAATATCAGTTTCCTGGAGACTGACTCAAACACTTTTTTCCCGGCTTTATGATAGCTATTGATTTGCCGTCTACAATTATGTGACATCCACACATACGATCACTGCAGCTGTCATGTCGTCTCAAATCATTTTCTTTCTTTTTTATTTTAACAATGTGACTAAAATATCTTTAGTGAGATGTGTGTTTACTTGCTGCAAATAGCACGACATTCCTTTTCTGTTTGCTACGCCGTTTTAGGAGTCGTATTCTTTGCTACGTGTAATACTAGACGCTTTTTTCAATTTGTAAATAGCATTCCTTAGTACAGTTCTTTTATATGAGTATCTTGGTGACTTACAATATTAATGGATGTTTCGTTGCCCTCTTTGAGGATTCAAGTTTCTGTTATTTTTTTCAAGAGTATTTGTCATTCCTCGTTTCCTTGAGATCATTATGAAGTCCCTCTTCTCTTGGTCCATATACTCTTGCGTGAAAAACTTAAGGACAAAAGTAACTCTCACATGATCTTCCACTGCCAAGTAACAATGTACAAGGAAGTGCTGCAGTGTAGTACAGCACGTAACAGTAAGAAGTACGCATTTACTCAAAAACAACAATTACACTAAAGTACCCGCGATTTACAACAGTCCCTTGCACATTACAAAATGTGGAACGTCGTTCTTAATATAGTGTGATCGCCACGGACGGAAATGCATGCCGTGCAACGTGCTCCCATGCTCGCCACAAGGTTGGTAAGGAATTCTAGTGGCGTTCCACACAGCCACCAGCGCGGCTGACAACTGCTGATGCTCGTTGGTGAATGTAGACGTGCTGCAATACGTCTCCCCAATGCATCCCACACGTGCTCGATGGGATCCAAGTCGGAGGAACAGGCAGGAGAGTCCATTCACCGAATATTGTCTCCCTCCTAGAGCTGCTCCACCTACGCTGTTCAGTGCTGTAGCACATTGTCATCCATAAAATGAAGTCAGGGACGAATGCTCCCCTGATTCAAATGGTTCAAATGGCTCTGAGCACTATGGGACTTAACATCCGAGGTCGTCAGTCCCCTAGAACTTAGAACTACTTAAACGTAACTAACCTAACGACATCACACACATCCATGCCCGAGGCAGGATTCGAACCTGCGACCATAGCGGTCGCGCGATTCCAGACTGAAGCGCCTATAACCGTTCGGCCATGCAACCCTGGAAAGACGCACATAGGAAGGAGTACAGTGTCGCAGTAACGTTGACGAGTTATTGCAATGCGTTCCAGAATATGGAAGTCAGTACGCTCATGCAACGTTATGATTTCCCCCACCATGCCACTTTGACCAGCGAAAACGATCATATTCGATAATGTCTCTCAATGCATTACATGTTGCCACCTCTCGCCATACGGTACGTCCAGAATCACCAGACAGACCGAATCTGCTATCATCCGAGAAGAGCACGCCACCCCAGTTTTCGTTTGCTCTTGGCAGCACGTAAACGATGCCGCCGATGTCTGGGTGTCAACGGAACACAACAGATGGTCATCTGGCAGAGAGACCATCCCTCACGCAGTCGCTGTGCCTATCTGGAGCGTGAGATTGTTTGCCTTGCAGCTCTGTGAAGTATAGTAGCAACTGCACCCAATGTGTGACGTGGGTCCCTTCTTGCTTGTTGCACAATGTTACGTTCAGCTCCTGCTGTAGACTGACCGTAGTCGACGATATCCTTTTCTTCTGGCAGTACCAAACTCCTGAGCTACAGTCGCCACACTTCGTCCGTCTTCCAGTTTTCCGATGATTCTTCCCCGTGCGAAGTCATGCCGATGTTGTCCCTGGGCAATGTTGTAATAAAGACTACCACCACGATGCACTATAAATGTTCATTGATTGACACTCAGGTGTCTTTACTCGTTTCTTCAACCATCTCGTGTTGCAGCGCCAGCCCCGTTTGCCGCAATAGTCATGCTGACCTCGCACCGAATTACATCCAGCCCTCTGTGTGCCACTGGAAGATCTCTGGCAACACGCTCTTGTGCTTTCGTTCATTTCCACCGAAATGCTAATACGTTTATGTTACTTTATCTATCTTGCCCTTAAGTTTTGTAGAGCAGTGTCTTGGACTGTTCTTGGATGTGCCCTGTTAAGTCCTCGGTGTAGTCATACTTCTATCCGTGTTATAAGATCATCTTTTTGTCTCGACTGTTTGTCTTTATTCCCAAAGACTTATCAGAAGATCTTCGACACGTTAAAATGAAAATAACATCTCCTCATTTGTTACTACCGGCAAACAACGGTATTCAGAACGTCCTACATACAGCAATGTAGGGTTCTACCTTTGCTGTGCCAAACCTATACACTTCCCGTTTTCAATGTAAATACTCTGATTTTTCTTTAAGAATGAATGAAAGACACGTGATTTGGTTAGTGTCAAATTTTATCTCTCAGATTCACTCAGAAGGAAATTTCCAAGTTACAGCAATCCGTTATTGACAGGAAACGAGGATTTGTTGGAGCAGCGCGTACCTGCTGCATAACAAAATTAATTTCAGCATCTGCGGATCTGTCTACAGTTGCGAATAGAATGACCTCACGCCACATTAGGCACCATTAATTGAATCAGCACTGGAGAGCGCGCGTTTAACGGATACAATGAAATTCTGTAATTCAGTAACCGATGCTCCGCCTGCCACGAACTGCCTGGGCCTGTCCCTCGTCTTTCTAAGGCCTACAGGGCTCTCCGACGATTTTTGCCGCTGCGCAATGGCGCTTCATTTCACACGTTAACAAAATGAGTACAAAATGCAATGAGTTCGACGAGCTCAACATAATTGCTCACAAACTTATCGAGCGGCTCTGTGTACTTTTCGCTAACTGCAAATACTGTAAGGGTAATTCTCACACCCGATCTTGTTTTAAATTTAGATTTCCTGTGGTTTCCGTATAATCACAGAAACACTCTGGTAACCAATTCTCTAAGAACAAATACGACGAAAAATACCTTGTTTAATTTGATTCTAGAATCGAATTTTCCGCTCTGCAGAGAAGCACTGACGCACATTCGTCCAAGCTCTGGGCAGCATACACTATCCGTCAACTATGAAAGTTAACTTCGGTCTACATTCTGTTGCAGAATGAAAGATGAAAATTGCAACTGCAGTGTAATGAACTGTTCAGTCACATAAATATGACCGCCTTTCAAAAGCCTCAACACCCACTTCTTGCAGCGGGAGATTTGCAGAAAGAGAGACGATGAAGTTCTGGTCGTACCGACATGCCGACTCCATTGCAGTGGCTAGATGCGCTACGATTGTCGGTTGAGGATCTATGATCCCACATACTCACGATTGGATTTAAATCCAGGGACTTTGGCTGCCAGGGCTGCATGGTAAGGTAAACTCAACCTGGTTGTCTTAGAAGCACGCACTTACGCGACAAAATCTGTGACACGCTGCACTGTTCTATTGGGAGATGCCATCGTACCGAGAAAAAACAAACTGCATGCAGGGATGGACGTGGTCCCCAAGGATACTTGTTTTGATCGTTCTGCCTTCCAGAATGATGAAATCGCCCAGGGATTGCCTCTAGTTGCCGGGTGTTTGCTTTCAGATGTTTCAAGCCGTACGCGCCAGCGGCCATCTGTGCGATGGAGCATAAGACGTGCCTCATCTGAAAAGGCCACCTGTCGCCACCCCGGTCTAAGGCGCTGCAGTCATGGACTGTGCGGCTGGTCCCGGCGGAGGTTCGAATCCTCCCTCGGGCATGGGTGTATGTGTTTGTCCTTAGGATACTTTATGTTAAGTAGTGTGTAAGCGTAGGGACTGATGACCATAGCAGTTAACTCCCATAGGATTTTTTTTTTTGTTGCCACCCAGCGGACGTCCACTTGCGGTATTAGAGTGCACATTACAGCCTTCGTCGCCGATGAACAACAATCATCAACGGTCATTGAGTAGACACTGTTGGTAGCCCCTTGGTTCATCTGGGCAGTCAGTTGCTCAACAGCTCCGCATCTATTCGCCCGTACGCATCCGCGCAGCCGTCTATCATCCCTGACATTTAGGGTCCGTGGTGGCACCACAGTTGCCTCTGCGACAGTTTTGGATAGCGCAATTTTGCCGTGTACGGTGTACTTTAACCACAGCAGCACGCGAACAGTTTTCAGAGTTAGCCGTTTCTGAAATGCTCCCAACCATGACCCGAAAGCCAATGACCAAGCCCATTTGGACGTCATGTAAGTCCCTCTGTTTCCGTGTTACGACAACGGCTGCAGTGTTTCGCGCGTCCTTGTAACACTCTTTATTTGCCCTCCACTGCTAGTACTGTCACCTGCCGTGTGTGAGTAGTTATTGCACGTTGACGTCGAACGTAGGCGGTGGTCACATTAATGTGACTGGACAGTTTATTTGTTTGACTGATATACACATACCATAAATTCACTACCTGTTTATTTCATTCTCTGTCTTTCATGTTAGTAACAATTCTCACTGTCCACCCATGCTGACTATTCGCTCGTGCTAGATCTAGTGCTACTTTTATTCTTGTAGCTGGATGCCTTCAATGTCGCAATAATGCAACTTAACCTAAAATAGGACGTCATTTATGCCATCTGTCTGTGAATCTTGTTAACTCTATGTTTTCTTTTTTTAATGTGTGTTGATACCGTTTGATACCAGTATAAAAGCCGCTCTCAGAATGGATGGTTTACAAGGTAGTTAAGGATTCATTTCGGTATTTTTTTTTCTTCACGTCTACCTCGGCAGCTAGTGATTTAAGTGTTAAGCTATAGGCAATTACTTTAAGTTATAAATGAAAGAAAACAACCCTCGGTCACTATTATTAACGAATTAACAGGGTTTCAACACTGCTAGGAGTGTCTACCTCAGAATTTAAATCAAAGAATGGTCTATAACATGGTCACAGAATTATGACTAAAAACGTATGATACAGAGTATAAGTACAGAATCATCGTGAAACATTGGCAGTACTTATATGTCATTTATAAAATAATAAATATGCCAAATGGGCATTAGTCACAGAGAAATTTAAGATAAAAAATTGTGATGACAAGCCACTAAGGGCTGCTTGTTACTTGCGTGGTTGCAGGTTGCAAACGGACTGAGGTGCCCGTGTTGAAAAATGCGGCCAGGAGAACATGGCACTGCAACGAGCGCGAGCCGTAGATACTATTAGGCTACTTCACATTTAAATATGGGCAGAAATGAATATAAATGAACAGTATTTGGTACAAAAAAATACTTCTCTATTTCTTTTGTGGGGTCTATCTCTTATCAGATCCAACGCATTCTTCGAAAGAAATATGATTGCAACGTTGCTTTTTCTACTAATAACAATTTAAAAAAACTTTATTCATAATTTACATTCTATTCGTTCCCCTATAGAAAATTCTGGTGTCTATAAAATTGTCTGCGATACTTGCTCCCCCCCTTCCATCCTCTTTTTTCTCTTTTTTCCCCCTTCTCTCCCCCGAGTCCTTTTGCATTTCCCTCCCCTGCCTCTTCTCATTCCCTTTCGCGTCTGCCCTGCCCCTCTCCTCCATTATGAGTCCACTCCCTCCTTGGTTCCCCCCCCCCCTTTTCGTCTTTTTCCTCTCCTCCCTCCTTGTTTTTCCCGCTCCTCCAGGTCCTCCCCCCCCCCCCCCCATCAGCCTTTGGCTCGGGAGTGTCATCTTTGTGCCGCCATTTTCGTGCAGTGTTTTACAGTGAGTGTTTTACAGTGAGTGTTCCGTGTTGTGCTTTTGGGACGTGCGAATGGTCATCATACTGTCGCTGGGTGTGATTTTTTAATCTCTTGTAAACAGAAACCAGACTGTCACCATGTTTTTTAATTGTGTGTCTACTATGTTACTTGTCTGATTCCTGTGTATTTTATTAGCATTGCCAACCCCTTTTGCTTTCTGTTTTAACTTTCCACATTTTTCCGCCATTTTACACTTTAAGTCACCATTTTATCACCTGTTTTTCTTGTTTCTTTTCTTCTTCCGTTTTTAAAAAAAGCCTGTAGGCTATAGACCAGCGTACTAAGCTGCTGCCAGCCCGCCCCCTTCGGGGGGAATTGAAAATCAATAAAGAAAGAAAAAAAATTGCTCCTCTTACTATATAGGTCAAACTGGACGTGCCTTCACTACCAGATGTAAAGAACACTTGCTAAAATAGAAGGCACTAGCCCCCAAAATTCGTACTTTGCCGACCATCTTCTAATTACAGGTCATTCACCTAAAGCCATCTGCGATAGCAACAGTTTGCACACCGAAAAGAAGGGGCATAGAGTAGATATTCTAGAAGAATTAGAGATTTTCAAACATTTTGCTCGAAAGGATAGCCTCATTCTTAACGAACACCTACAGCTATGTAACAAAACTTTTTCGAACGGTATAAAGCTGTTACTCGATATCTGAGTTTGGGTCTCCTTGTTCAGGTTGCCGAAATGTTCTTTTCCTTCTAAGGTAGTCCTATGTTTTCTAATTATCAAATGTTTCTTTGCTGTATTTCACGTAAATATCGCTTTCTACGAGTTGTTATTCAGTCCTATCTACATTTTCATAAGAAGGTTTCATGTTTTATTTTACTGTTATAAACTTTGATGTAGACAAAATGTTATGCTGTATGCAACTATCAAACAAACATTGCTTTCCATTATGTACCAAATACTGGTCATTTATATTCATTTCTGCCTATTTTTCAATGTGAAGTAGCCTAATTGTCTCTACGGCTACTAGATGGCGCACTCGTTGGAGTGCCATGTTCTCCTGGCCGCATTTTTCAACGCGGGCACCTTAGTCCGTTTGCAACCTGTAACCACGCAAGTAACGAGCAGCCCTTAGTGGCTTGCCATCACAATTTTTTTATCTTAAATTTCTCTGTGACTAATGCCCTTTTGGCATATTTTTTTAATTTTATAAATGACATATAAGTACTGCCAATGGTTCACGATGATTCTGTATCATACGTTTTTAGCCATAATTTTGTGACCTTGTTATAGACCATTCTTTGATTTAAATTCTGAGGAAGACACTCCTAGCAGTGTCGAAACCCGGTTAAGTCGTTAAAAATAGTGACCTAGGGCTGTTTTCTTTCATGTATAACTATTCACGGTCTCTGAACGTGCAGCCATGTACAAAATTTTGCAATTTCTTGAAGTGTTTTAATCCATTCATTCCAATGTAACTGTATTTAAACAGTGACTAAAGGCTTTCAGTAGGATAAGAACATTTGTAATTGCAGGTTTTCCTTTTTTTATTACAAGTATATATACGACACTTACAGAAGCTGGTGCACCAGAGGGTCTCCACCAGTAATTTTCACAATCCACAGACTTCTCTGCCGTAATTTAACCAAATATAGCAGTGAGGTAACGAAATATAAGAAATAGAAACGTCACCTCTCCTTGTTAGCTGCCCACACCGACGACAAAATTACACTTTCTCATTCCCTGTGGAGCAATAATACTGCTTGAGACATCTGTCGTATTCTCTGCTACGACTAAATTATGGTTTTAAAACTCAGGGGGGACACTAGTAATAGTTTTGACTTCGATGAAAGAGCTCTTTCAAAATTTTCCTCACGCTGTTGTGAAAAGCTGTGGAAAGTTCAAATCAGGATGACTGGACGAGTATTAGAGGCCCACTCCTCAAAGATGACGGTTAAAATCTCTACACCATGTAACCTAGTTCTGTTCCAGGCTGACATGTATTTTACCGCGTGGCGTACGCACTTCTCTCTGTTGTGTCCGTTCTAGTGCTGCCAGAGGAGAATCTGTACGATAAAACGACATGGAATTTCGGATTTCGAATGAAAAATAATATGGGTCATCAGAGATCAAGAACCTCTAATTTGCGACACTGCGTGGGTATTAAGTTCTCATCGACTCATGATCATTTGTGAATAATGGGAACATTGAACTGAATATAAAATGGTTCAAATGGCTCTGAGCGCTATGGGACTCAACTCCTGTGGTCATAAGTCCCCTAGAACTTAGAACTACTTAAACCTAACTAACCTAAGGACATCACACACATCCATGCCCGAGGCAGGATTCGAATCTGCGACCGTAGCGGTCGTGCGGTTCCAGACTGTAGCGCCTTTAACCGCTCGGCCACTCCGGCCGGCGAACTGAATATATTTCCCTACATTGCAGTGATTAAAAACTAGACATTGTGACATCGATATTTAATGCAGGAGACAGAAGTGGTGTTTCTGACGAGTGCATCAACAATCGTGGTACATGGGAACAGAGAATATGTCGAGGTTACAACATAGAAGCCAACACTTTGCTTCACATATCTAGTTGTTCATTACCATAAAGCACTGGAACTACGTGACGTGGAAAGCGGTTCGCAGTACCAACTGTCTAAATGTTCATATTATGGTACGTCTTGTATCTGAGAGCCTCGTTGACAAGACACATACCCAGGTTGCTTCTTAGTTGAGTGAACTGGACGCACTGATCTTCCAAAACATTGCGCTTCAATTTAGACACTGTGAAAGGCTTGTAAAAGCTGTCTGAGAATGTCACAGCAAATCATATATCTCCAAAATCACAAATACAGTATTCACTGTCCCTCGACAATAGCGTAATAAATCGTCAAATTTTATTACAGCCAGTGTCTTGAGAATGATTTGCCTCTCAGGTTCTTCCAAAATGAACGCGTTAAGAAGTTAATAGATGTGATGAAGAGATTAACTAAATAGTAAACTTTCCAACCTTAAAACATCAGAAGCTGTACCCAGTCTTTGGAACTAATGACTGACTATATTTCCAGAGGTCTTCGGTTCACCTGTGCCTATTCCGATTCCTGCATGAGAAGCTTTACTTCATAGTACTATTGGACTTCTGATGAAAATCGTATAACTTCATTCACAACTCTGCAAATATTCATACTTCAGTTACAGCCGCCGGCCGCGGTGGTCTAGCGGTTCTAGGCGCACAGTCCGGAACCGCGCGACTACTACGGTCGCAGGTTCGAATCCTGCCTCGGGCATGGATGTGTGTGATGTCCTTAGGTTAGTTAGGTTTAAGTAGTTCTAAGTTCTAGGGGACTGATGACCACAGATGTTAAGTCCCATAGTGCTCAGAACCATTTGAACCATTTCAGTTACAGCCAACGTAATCGTATTGGAGGAAATGTTTGTCATAGTGGGCTCTTTTTATCTCAGAAAGTAACCAATCAATGAATTCGTTCATATTCATCATCCACTGCAGCTTAATCAAACCTGAACAAAATGTTTATTCTCTGACAAGGAACTGCGAGTAGTATTACGTAGCAAAAGCCCATAATAAAGATTACGTCATCAACCTTTTCACGGCACCACTATGAGTCTTTCTCTCGATTTTACTGTTTAATAAAGTACTTGATAAGGTAATCAGTTTTAATCCACGGAGAAAATCAAATATATAGGACGAGAAGAATTTCACAAGCTACTATTCCGCTTAGTTAAACAGATAAAAAAGCAGCAAGAATGTATTTCTATTGTATTGAACGCTGAGGTAGACGAACGTCCTGAACTGAAATCTCCGTCAATACAATTTTTGATTTTACTTAAACATTCTGATGGAATGAAACTGTGGTAAATAAATCTGACGCCAAATACACTGTGAGGAACAATCTAGAAAGCTTCTACACGCGTATTTGATAGTGTAATTCACGAATACTCTTAATACCTCTGCATATCGTCACGTAGGGACGCTGATCACAAAATAAGACACAGTTACACAAAGTCCTTGGTCAAACCGTGAACGGAACTGGATAAAATGTTTTAGATAGTATTACAGAAATTCTCTGCCACACGCTTATCATTGATTATGAAACCTGCTTTTAATATAATTCGATACCACTACAGCATTAATTTGGTGGAACATTGCCACCGATGACCGCAACATTTGTGAAAAGTCAGAGGCTGCAACTAATATTACCTACCAAGTCACCGGTAAAAATATATATTATCAATAGTGGCCGTAAAACGCTTTCCTGCCTCACAAAATTTACAGCTGTATCTGAGGATAGCTATCCGTCCAGGGCAACGTATTGTGTTCCATTCCGCCAATAAGACGTCAGTACAGTTCCATAGCTACATATCCCATACGGCAATATCCGTTTTAGTATGCTTGTATATGGTGCTACATCAAACGTTTCTTGAAAATTAAGCTTCACCGAACCTTCCTGGCTACCTAGAAACATGACTCTTAGAATACCATTCGTGAAGAGCACGAATTTTGATATTGTTTGTGTTTTCGGAGAGCACGCTAGTTTACGTAGCGGCGGTAGTTTTGCTCAGGATACTAGATTTTATAAGGTGTGATCAAAAAGTTTCCGTTCGAAGGCTACACTAGCCCTTTGCCCCCATGTCGTTGCTTATACATCCGATTCGGAGTCGCACTGGGTTGCATATACGTTGCAGTAACGCACACAATCCGGAACGTTTTGATCGTCCCTTATATTAGAGCCTCCTCCATGCGCTGTCTACTTCATCACCCGCTCCGTTAAAAAGTAGCTGTGCACTAAGTTATGAGCCTTTGAGAATATTAAACTGAGGAAACTTCTAACAGGTTTTCAGAGGGTTGGTCCTGAGATATGATTTTGCTATCGCATTCACTGAAAACTTTGGGTATTGCCCTTCTGGTGAGCAGTAGTGTTCCTACTGACACGTTTTGCTAAAGTTCTATGCTTTGCTTGCTCTCTATGGTTCACCAGGAGGAGCTTTTAAAAAAGCTATCCAATCCTGCTTGCATCTAACGGGGTTTGGCACAGCTTTCCATCAGTTATAATTCTTCTAAGTAAATACATCGTAAAGGTTCATTACGAGACACAGTTTTTTTTATTTCTTCTCGGTATTAATTGTTCTTATATTAGATGTAACACGATCAACCACTTGTTTTTGTACCCGTCGTGCAGGGTGGTCAGTGTAACGTTCACTGATCCTCATAAGTGTTGCAGCTGCTCGGTTCCATCAAAGCTAATTCACGCTGCTTTCCATAAATAACGACGACTAATTGACTAATAACGGTAACTAAAATCATATTCGGCGAATGTGACAGACGTTGCTGAAGAGTAGACCTCATTACATGGGTTAATCGTATAGCTTCAATGCTCAGTTACAGACAAAGAAGTTGTATTCATTGTTATGAAAATGTTTGAAATATGTAAAACGAATTTCTTAGTTTGAGACACTCCAGGTGAGGTCGAAGTGTAGAGTAATTATCCGAGCAGCCACACAGCACATACGGTGACGTTGGGGTGTATGAGCTTCACAGACTATGAATACATATCCTCTCAGCGCATCAGAAGGCTGCCGAAGACTACTGTCGGAAACAATATGCGCCCCGAGACCATGCCAGGTATTAACGATAGTATATCTACAGACCTGCACTATAACATTTTGATACTCTTATAGATATACCAACTGAAGATGTACCACCTCACTCGAAAACACTTGTTGTTAGGAAGACATCCCTTTCATGCGGTTTCAAGCCAATAACGAGTTCACGCCAAATCAAAACACATTCGCGATTCTCTACAAGCTAATCTGGAGCTCAACCGCGAGTACACTTAATCCCCATTGATTTGTAGTCCTCTAGAGATGTTCGTAAGTCCACTGCTGACGCTCTCACAGCAACAACAGCTACCGCTGAATTGTCACAGCAGAACGTTAACACTGGTCGAAGTATCCTCCACCACGCACTGTTCGCTGGCTTACAATTACATAATAATAAAAGTCTGTTAAGATGTAGCTGTATTGTATTCTGTTTCTATCAAACTGAACTTATTTGCAACGAATCCACGACAAAGTGCTGATGTTCTTTAACTTCTGTTAAAAAGTATGAATATTGTCATACAAAAAAATTTCAAATTTTAGTATTGATAGTAAATATACTGTTTATTACCACGCTTTCCTAATTTCAGAATTTAATTCTGCTTGTGACTGACAATAACTAGAGGATGTTGCTTGTCGTGCCGTAACACTTCCTTTTGTAATTTTTACAGCCTTTAATTTATTTCTTTGGAAACGCTCTATAACACAGAATCATATATTAACATAACTGCAAATGCAACAGATGTACCAATTTGAGTGAAGTGGTATACTTTGGATTTTTATCGGATGAAGGATTTTTTAAATAAGACACAACGTATGCTTTACAAAATAAACGCAACCTATAATCCTCTTACATGAGTTTGGGCTGTACTGATGGTGGACTGTGCGTAAGACGTTACTGAGGTTGAATAATTCCCCGAGAGGTCATACGTCATTATCTAGAAGAACATTAATAAGTATCTTAAACGGGTGGAACTCATTTTTCAGTGCGCAACTGGACCTGTATTTCTAGCGAATAATGTTTATTTGAAAGCTGCAAATATTATTCGAAACACTTCTGTACAATATATTTAGTTCGATAATCAGCAGCTACACGTCTATCTTCAGGTGTTTGTCATTTCAGGTTCTTCAGAATTTCTGTGATGCTCTCCTATAATGCAAAGAAACCAGTTACCATTCGTGTCTCCCTTCTTTGTATTTGTTCAATATGGCGTTTGAGTCATATTTGGTACGTGTCACACACACTTGAGTAATGTGATAGAATGATTCGCCCGAGGCTTTTGTAGACATACTATATTCTCCTCGTATTCCACCGATGAACCATAGTCTGGCACCAACTTTACCTACGAATGAGCCGATTTGATCATTTCGTATTCCTAGACATTGCTACACTCAGGTATTAGTAAAGTCATTATTATATCGATATTGTAGTCACTGGATACTACGCTTTCACACTTTGGGAAGTGCATAAATTAATATTTACGAACATTTAAAGCAAGTTGCCAATTAATAGCTTGAATACACAGCTTCAATGTTCCACAATAACATATATTTAATCGTTCGTTATGAACCGACTTTTGGCCTCTTAGGCCATAGTCGGCGAGAGGTCATTGCTGTACAAAGACATGTGACACATTGAGATTATATTGATGGAAAACACAAACATAAGTAATACCTAAAGAGGCTCTGAACAAATAAATCTGATATTACAGTGTATCCAGATATTAAAACCCTGTGAACGTATAAGGCGAAAATGTAGTACAAGTGAGTAATGGCGCTGGCTACTATGTCATATGGACAAACTGGTGAATGTGACGAACAGATCGAAAAAAAGGCGGGGGGGGGGGGGGGGTGGAGGAATAGAATCTGAGTGTGAACAGTTGTTATAACAAGCTTATTATCTACTGGTGACAGGAATAAAAACTGGCTGCTGCTACTTTAATAAGAGTGAGTAGTAAAACTATGTTTTGTCATTAAGAACCAGGTCAATATTCTGTGATTGGTGT
Source organism: Schistocerca americana (assembly GCF_021461395.2). Taxonomy (NCBI): domain Eukaryota; kingdom Metazoa; phylum Arthropoda; class Insecta; order Orthoptera; family Acrididae; genus Schistocerca; species Schistocerca americana. Next base: position 696,701,986 of record NC_060130.1, read on the forward strand.
ATATAATTGGCCAGAATTTCAAGTAGCCGGCCGCTGTGGCCAAGCGGTTCTACGCGCTACAGTCCCGAACCGCGCGACTGCTACGATCGCAGGTTCGAATCCTGTTTCGGGTATGGATGTGTGTGATGTCCTTAGGTTAGCTAGGTTTAAGTAGTTCTAAGTTCTAGGGGACTGATGACCTAAGATGTTAAGTCCCATAGTGCTCAGAGCCATTTGAACCATTTGAATTTCAAGCAATGTTAGTTTTATTCCTTTACTTCCTTTATGAAGAACATCACATTTCATATCATATGAGTGACATTCATTCACGCACGTTCAGCAAAGATGAAATGTTTCTTCTTCAGTCTCCAACTCCTTTCATACTCAGGCAGTCTAGCAGTTATAGCGCTATAGTCATAAAATGTCAAATATCTTTGTAGAACGGTCTTCGTACAGCTACGAATTCTCGCCGAAGTTGTTTGTACTATCAGTTTATTATTAAGTTAACTGACGATCGCCTAAGAAGACGAAAGCCGGTTCATAACGAACTATTAAATAAGTATTATTGTGGAACATTAATACTTTGTATCCAGGTTATTAATATAGCTATATGTACCATAAAAATTATCAAGTTGCCAATATGAGCACCGCCTTAAAGTCTTATCAAGACCTTACTGGATATGTGAGGCAACTTTTTCAAACAGTTCTTTACAGATAACTCAATCAGTTGCAAAAAGTCTGAGGTTACTGTTAATATTGGCTGTCAGATCATATATAACATGAAGAGCAAAGACCGCAGCACAAGTCCATGGGGTACTTCCGAAATTGTTTCTATATCTGTCGATGACCATCCATCTAAGATAACGTGCTGCGTACTCCATGCCAAGAAATCCCAGTTCAGACAAGAATTTCGTTTGTTACTACTTATGGTCGTAATTTCGTTAAATGCGTTGTTGTACTACTGAATGTAATGCTTTTCAGAAATTATAACTGCGTTATTCCACATCAATGACCATTCTAGCCGTCCATAGGATATAATTACACGTCTGACACATCACCTGCAAGCTGAAATAGGAAACAGCAAGATACCTGAGGTTGAACTTTACGATAAGCCAATTTCTCCATTTTTTGTTTTTCTTTAGTCTCTAGAGCATAACTTTTGTTAACATACAACGGTTAATAGTCATTCTTGCTATGAAACGTATGACTCCCATTAAGATATAAGCTTCCTCATTCTAATGTGCTCTAAGAGCGTGGTGTGAATTGCAGACCATGTCTTTCTCCAGTAAGTTTCTTACTGCAGCAGAATTCCCCAGAAACCATTGAAGAATTCTACGTCAATGAGGAATGTCTTAAAATATGAAAAAAAAACATTCATTAATCATATATTACGATCGTGATGAAGCGCTAAGGGTAGTCTTCGCTACAAATCCATTCCTAATTAAAAGTTTCACAGCAAAACTATTTTTCTCTTCTCTTTCTTCCAGTACAGGGTCTCCTAACGAGCAGCCAAAAATTCTTTGTATTTCTGGAGTTTCACATTGCACTTCACTGGTTTCATATGCAGTCGACAGAAGCTTCCTAATGCTGGAAAATTATTTCATTGTTGTCGAAGTTATTAAAAACGTTACCTTTGTTCAGTTGTAGAAAGATCTGGGAAATAATCAGGCCTCAGTTGATCAAGAGACGACCCAACATTTATCGGAAGTCACGAAGGAAAACCTGGATCAAATGGCCAGACAAAAAACTGAACATTAGAGTAAGAAAATGTAGAACACACACACACAATAACGAACTACAGCTCACATAAGGAGCATTTTTCAATTTCCATCATAATTACGACAATATGTACAATTTTGAGTCAATGAAGATATTTAGTGCATTCACTTTGCGTGATAAGTGGAACTGATGTTCGGTTTGTTATTGCCTACATATGTTTAAAATAATGGTACACATTGTATGCATCTCAGCTGTGCTCGTTGATCAGATACATATCCGTGATTGCCCGGCGCGGTTTTTGCTGTTAAGAGGTCAGGGACGCCTCAACGGCGATGCAACGCATTTTCAGAATAGCTACTGTTACAGGGTTGCCCTGTCGAAAGAAACAAGTTTATTAGAAGCGAAATGGTGCACGACTACCCAGTACGGGTTGCGTGCACGTCGAAGAGGCAGTAACCTCAAAACGTCAAAACTTGCACGAAATTTGTTTGGCGACCTCAGCAGGAAGAGTCCGTGACACTACGTTACTAGTAGGCTATTACAGTAGTTGCCTAACCAGCGAGAAATATTCCGAGGCACTGTGGACACGCAAGTCGGCGATGAGTCTGGCTAATTCCAGATGCTGATAAAAGAGATTCTCAGCTTCGTTTTATCGCCCCTCCCCCTTACAGGGGACGCATTTTAAGCGAATGTCGACACATTCCATTGTTTTATTTACGTTTAACATGTTTTATGTATTTATCAGACAATTTACGGCCTTATATTTAACATCGAGAGAAAGCAGGACGGAAGGAAGGAAGGACAGAAGGAACAAAGAAATTTTAGAGTTTTTCGTCCCGTAGATGTCGAGGTCGATGCTGAGTCTAGCTGAATTTTGGATTGGATGGTGCAGAACTTGAGCTCTATCGAGATTTAAGGAATCTCCCGGTATTATCATTCAGAACTTTAGAAAAAACAAAAATCCGGGCGAGAATTTAAAGAACTAATTCCGTATCGATAACACATTGTGTAACCTCACGTAGTAGCTAGAGCAGGAAACTGGGACTGTTGAATGAACCCACAAAACTGTCGTACCCGCCGTAACCAGAGGACCTACAAAACAGTTGGAGCGAGCATGCAGTATACTGAAGGTGTGAATTAAAAAACGCCTCCAGTCACAACTTTTCGTGTTTTATTCAGTACACGATGCATTTCAGACCCTGTGGGTCCATCATCAGGTGTAATTCGTCTTAATACACGCTGTATTTTTTCTCTTGAAGGAGGTGAACTGCAAATTCTTGTCACGAAAAGGTTTGAAGTTAGGTTACGAATTTCGTAAGTCAAACGTTTTTGACGTTTTACCACCAGCATACGTTCTTTTCTCCATCGTTTTCGTACATATCACATCATTGAAGAGGCACATTCGCATGCACATGTTTGTAAACACTTCATAGATGTTGTTGTGCATGGTGTGGTCAAAGACGAATTTTTCATAGTGCTAAAGATATAATTACTAAACACTTGACATATACAGGAAACAATTGACATATGCAGTAAATAACTTGAGAATAGATATTCATAACTACTGAAATAGCTGTAGCTTGCGAAATCTGTTTGTTCAACATCGACTCTGGTTTTTTGATTCTGTGGAGGTATAGCTCGAGTTCTTCTAACAGATATAGGATCTTACCATTGGATTCATTACGTAATACAACCAATTTGTTTTCTAAATTGTTGATGTCATGTTTCGTTTCCAACATATGTTGTGCAATGACTGATTTTTCAAAGTGGTTGAGCCTGAAAGCATTTATATGTTCTTGAAAACGGTTTTTGAAGTTTCTGCCTGTTTTCCCTACATAGTAGGCAGGACAACTGGGGCGTAATACTTTGTACTCTCCGCTGTTGTTGTATGTTTGCGTGTGTGATTTTACGTTATGGACGAGTAAGTTTCCTAACTTCTTATTAGATGAGAATGAAACTGTTACATTATTTTTTTTTAAGGTTAGTTATGTTTTGTGATATGGGGCTCACGTATGGGATACTGGCGAATATTTTCTCTTCTTTCATAGTGTGGCCGTTCGTTGTCTTGCTTTTGTGTATTTGTCTGTCTACATTGTCAATTGATTTGGTTGTGTAGCCGTTACTTATAGCAATGCTCTTTATTGCATCTATCTCATTCTTGAGATTGTTTTGTTCTAAATCAAGAGAGTGTACTCTGTGTAGCATGGACCTAAATGCAGCATGTTTCTGTGTGGTGGGATGGCATGTGAATCTGTGTTTTCTGTGTATGCTGAACTTATGTTTTTGTTGATGGTTGGTAATTTTAAGATCCAGGAAATTTATGCTTTTGTCGTCCTCACGTTCTATTTTGAATCTTATGTTTTTGTGGAAAGGATTGAATATTGCTAGTAGCTCTTCGATCTCATCTTTTGTTCCATCAAATAGCAGCAAAATATCATCCGTATATCTCCAGTAATATATTATTTTACGTTTGAATCTATTGTTTTCATTCAAGAACTTACTTTCCAGATTGAGAAATATGTCTGCCAGGAAACTTGATATGCTACTGCCCATGGCAAGACCCTCATTCTGTTGGTAAACTTTCCCATTATATGTAAAGTAATTTTGAGACAATATTAGCTGCAAAATGTCCTTGACTTTTGATATTTCTGCAATTGACTTTTTTTTTATTCATACCTCCGGTGTGTTGAATATAGTCACGTTTGAAGCTACGAAATATGGATAAAATTAACACAAGTATACAATTTATTGTTATCATTCATTTTCCTTGTGAAAATTATCCTGTAGTTCAATGTCAAGAGTCTGCTACTCTGAATTTTAGTTTACCTCGATAAAGTAGCATGCAAGGTAAATATTAGAGGTAATCAAATCTAAACAGACCAGTAGCAGAAATATGATTGATTATTCAATATTTATAAAGTAATTGCCACACTTTTAAGGCATTTGTTCCGCCGAAATATACATCGCATGAAACTTTTTAGGTAGCGGACACAATTGTAATTTCATCAAAGTGTATCCATCATAGAAGATTGCAAATGCTATTGACAGTTCTACAGGCCACCAGAAATACAAACATATGTCGACAAATACACTGCCAAAATCTTATGAGTACATCTCGAAAGACGTCGATATTGTTCTGATAACGACATATGTCAACTGGGGGAGAGTAGATGTACTGATAATGGTTTCAACGTCGTCCGCCAACAGATAGCTTAATGGCATAGCTACCAGAGCGACATTTGTGTCTGCACTTTAACAGGGAATGCTCTCAGCCAGAAGGCTCAGTCTAGTGCAAACGTATGAAGCAAGCAAGCAACATTGCCACGGAGGAGCACTTAGGCTTCGTATAGCCAACTGAGCGAATTTGAAAGGGGTCAGTTTGTGGCCTTCCGAGCGGTGGAATGGTCTTTTCGGAGAATTGTCATACAAGTTGTACGTGCTGCGTCAGTCGTGCCAGAAGGCTCAGTCTAGTGCAAACGTATGAAGCAAGCAAGCAACATTGCCACGGAGAAGCACTTAGGCTTCGTATAGCCAACTGAGCGAATTTGAAAGGGGTCAGTTTGTGGCCTTCCGAGCGGTGGAATGGTCTTTTCGGAGAATTGTCATACAAGTTGTACGTGCTGCGTCAGTCGTGCAACGATGCTGGTATCAGTGGTCACGTAAACATTCTCACACTCATATATGAGTTTCTGATTGTGCACTTAGGACAGACACCCTCCAGGATCGTCATACTGTAAACACAGCAGTGGCAGATCGTACAGCACAGATAAGGGAGCTTGTGAGACCAGATGTGTCAACACTAACTGTAGCGAACCGGTTATTAGCAGTTATTAGCAGCCGGGCGATGTGGCCGAGCGGTTCTAGGCACTTCAGTCTGGAACCGTGCGACCGCTACGGTCGCAGGTTCGAATCCTACCTCGGGCATGGATGTGTGTGATGTCCTTAGGTTAGTTAGGTTTAAGTAGTTCTAAGTTCTAGGGGACTGATGACCATTTGGTTATTAGCAGTGGGATCAGGGGCACGCACACTTCTAGCCCGTCTTCCACTCACGTCACAGCATCGACGTAAACGGTTTGACTGGTGCCGACAGACGATCGCTTGGAAGATCGAATGGCTCGCTGCGGTCTTCAACAATGAAACAAAATTCTGTCTGCACGCAAGTGGTGGTGGTTTGCGCATACAACGTAGACTTTGTGAGATTTGTCTCATAGGGTGCATTCGTCCAAGACGCACTGGCCCCACCACAGCCTTTATAGCCTGGGGTGCGATAAGCTGTAACTCTCGTTCACCTTTGGTGTTTCGGGAGGAGACTAACCAGTGCTCGGTACACTCAGTTCGCTGTTAGACCCGTTCTTTTGTCGATCTCGCAACCGAAAGGTGATGTGTTATTCCAACAGGATAATGCTCGCCCACACACTGCCCATGAAACTCGGCGTGCTAAGCAAGATGTGCAGCAACTTCCCTGGCCAGCACGATATCCGGACTTGCCTCCAATCGAGCATGTTTGGGATATGATGGGACGATAAGTGACTCGGTGACTCGAAAACCAGCAACTCCTACAAAACTACGTGAATAATTCAAACAGGCGTGGCATGACATATCCTAGGACAGTATTCGCCATCTGTACGATCGACTGGATGCCAGAGTCGGTGCTGCATTGCCACCGGTGGATGCTACACCATGACCTAGTATGGATGTCTCATCATGGGTCAATACCTTGTACCTCAGAACCGCTTGTCCTATTTATCTGTAAATGTAATCTTTTCATGTACCCAATATGTGCTGTTGCAACAATCATTTCTGAGTGAATTGGAAACCTCTAAAAGGGCGTATTAAATTATTTTCTCCGTCATTCTATGTGCTATAGTATTCCCGAATTAATTTCACGAAGTGAAACACATTGTATTTGAAAACAACTTGGACGGTTGTTGTTATCGATAAGCTTGGTTTGCTATCATTTCATGACGATAGAATTCCAGATCTAACGCATTCCTGACTGTATTGCTGTATATGTGATTTTAATATCTAGCCATTCATCTCTCAGTGGACCCGCTGCGTACGTATTTTTGTACAGAGACGAAGATTAGGCAATACTGAGGTTTAACGTTCTGGTTTGTAGATGTCATTAGAGACGGAAATCGAGCTCGGATTTATCAAGAATTGGGAACGAATTCCTCCGTGTCCTATTCGAAGGAATCATCGCGGCATTTGGTACAAGTAAGAAGAACCTTAATTTCAGTGGCCAAACAGCGATTTGAACCGCTGTCCTTCAGAATGCGGGTCCACTGTGTCATCCCGATCGGTATATTTCTCCGCAGACAGGATGGTCATTCGAAGGAGTGCTTGTGCTGAATCATGGCTTATATCCGCCAAAACACAAAGTTCTCCAGTGTGATCAGCCAGTTTTTCCGGATGTGAATATCAGACTTCCGAAATTGCGTTATGAACCTGACTTTATATCTTGGTTTCCGTTTCTAACCGGTGCAGTATTCCATAAGCACAAGTCTTCCCCTCCCCTGTATACAACTCAAAACACACCCCAAATTTACCTTTTCCTGATTTATTCACTTCTATTTGTGAATTAGTCGTCGCAATAAATAGGAATAAAGGTAAAGAAAAAATCGCTGTATTTGTCAGGGTGAATTGTGGCTGCATAGACCTTCAGGGACTTCCACTGCTACGAGCTACAACACAATATCATTTGATTTTGTGGTATTGGTGAAAACGTTACGTTTATTTGCGGTTATTCGAAGTGTTTGCTCATCTGCAAGGTTTCCTGTTAACTCATTCGTGTGGTGTTCGTATATTGCGAAAGTCAGATGGTATCCATGCTCATGGTGTCGCAAAGGTTACGTGTCGTTGTAAGTTCAGTAGGCTTAAAACTGTTTACAGAATCGTTTTCTTGTCAAGGTGCCTCCTTTGTTTAATCAACGGTTGCACGTCACAAAGTTCATATAGTATTTTAGCTCTCAGAGAGTTTACACTGCTTACAAATATCTCATTCTTTTCCTGTGAAGGTAGGTATTAACGGCGGAACGGAGTGAAGACATGTTATGGCCGACGTCATAACGTGTTTTTTTCATGTTCCACAAACTAAATTGGAGAATATTACGTCAATGCAGCTACCTTTGCACCATAAATCATACCTATTCCGATCTTTCGAACGGCACAAAAATCAAATGACTCTGAGATGTGTTATCAGCAGTTATTCGATTGTAATATTCGACTATTGCAATCACATAAAGGGGTCCACATCCCCACTGCACAGAGGTCTACAAGTTGATCATTATTAGGATAAGGAAGACTCTAGTGAACAGGGCGGGTAAAGTGGCAACTTCATTTTATTCTCTTTGAGATTGCTGCAGGTTAGCGGTGAACATTTAAAACTTCTTTGTTTTTGTCAGAGTTTCGTGGCAGCAGTGGCCTGCGCTCCGCTGCTGTGAAATATTTAGTGATTTCTCTGCGGTTGATGTAAGGCGCACACACACTAACACTGATGAGCCAAAACATTGTGACCCCTGCCCACCGCGAGGTTGAATGCCTCCTGGTGGTGGTGCGGGAATGTGACACAGTAAGAAAAGAATGTAAGCGGAAGAGAGAAGAATAGCCAGTCATTATAGCGAAGATATGGATCGCAAATGCCGAAATCTACTGATACAAACGGTTTTGACAAAGGATACTATTTTGCGGCGCTGTGATTGGGAACGAGAAACTCTGAAACGGCGAAGCTGGTCGCCTGTTGGCGTACTACTGTCTTGAGCACCTGTGGGAAGTGGTTGAATGATGGAGAAATAACGAGCAGGACGTATGGTATTGGACGACCACGTCTCGTCACAAAAGTCGGAGGAGCCCCTACTGTGTAATGCAAGATAAACAGTGATCTGTGGCAGATCTGATGAAAGAGTACAATGCTGGTGCAGGCAAAAGTGTTTTGGAGTACAGCGTTCAAATGCCATTGTTAAACATGGAGCTCCACATCATACGACCGCTACGTATTCCTGTGTTGACTCAACGGCAGCATCAGTTGTGATATACAGTGGGCACAGCATCATTGAGTTTTCATCGTGGATCAATAGAAACGAGTCGCCTGCCTAATGAATCGCATTTCTTACGATACCAGGTCGATGGTTGGGTCCTTACACACCGTCATCCAGGCGAATGCTTGCACTACACATGCACTACGCCACAGATGTAGGCCTGTGAGAGTAGAATTACGCTACAGGGTACATTTAGTTGAGCTTCCATGGGATCTATGATGGTAATAGAAGGCATAATGGCAGCACTGAACTACGTGAATATTATTGCGGACCACCTGCATCGTTTCATGCTTGAAGTTTCCCCATACGGCGATGACGTCTTCCAAAAGGATAATTGTCTGTGTTGCAAGATCAGAATCGTGCTACAGTGGTTTGAGGGGCATTATGGTGAACTCATATTGATGTCTTGGCCAGCAAATGCTCCTGATCTCTACCCCTTGGAACACATATCGGGCGCCAGCTGCGTACCGGTAAACCACCATCCCGTAATTTGCGGGAATTGCTTGAACTGTGCGTAGACATCTGGAGCTACAAACTTCTGGAATCTAGTCAAGGACTTGTAGAATCCATACCAAGCAGAATCTCTTTTATACTGTGTTTGAAAAGTAGAAAAACACACTACTGAACAGGTGGTCATAGTGTTTTTGCTTGTGGTCCTTCGTCCGAAAACTGGTTTGATGCAGCTCTCCATGCTACTCCATCCTGCGTGAGCCTCTTCATCTCCGAATAACTACTGCAACCTACATCGTTCTGAATCTACTTACCGTATTCATCTTTTGGTCTGCTCCTGCGATTTTAACCACCACACTTCCCTGCAATACTAAATTGGTGATCTCTTGATGTCTCGGAATGTGGCCTGTAAACCGATTCCTTCTTTTGGTGAAGCTGTGCCACAAATTTCTTGCCTCCCCAATTTTATTCAGTACCTCCTCATTATTTACGTGATCGATCCATCTAATCTTCAACATTCTTCTGTAGGACCACATTTCGGAAGATTATATTCTCTTTTTGTCTATACTGTTTATCGTCCATGTTTCACTTGGAGACAAATAGCTTCCGAAAAGACTTCCTAACACTTAAATCTATATTCAATGTTAATAACTTTTTCTTCTTCAGAAACGATTTTCTTGCCATTGCCAGTCTACGTTTTATATCCTCTCTACTTCGCCCTTCATCAGTTATTTTGCTGCCCAAATAGCCAAACTCATATACGACTTTGTGTCTCGTTGCCTAATCTAATTCCCTTAGCATCACCTGATTTAATCTGACTACATTTCATTATCCTTGTTTTGCTTTTGTTGATCATCTTATACCCTCCTTCCAAGACACTGTCCATTCCGTTCAACTGCTGTTCCAAATCCTTTGCTGCCTCTGATAGAATTACAATGTCACCGGTAAACCTCAAAGTTTTTACTTCTTCTCCCTGAACTTTAATTCCTACGCCAAATTTTTATTTGGTTTGTTCAGTGTACAGATCGAATAACATCGGTGATAGGCTACAATCCTATCTCTCTCCCTTCTCAATCACTGCTTCCCTTTCATGCCCCTTACATCTTATAACTGCTGTCTGGTTTCTGTACTGGCTGTAAATAGCCCTTCGCTCTATGTGTTTTATCAAATGGTTCAAATGGCTCTGAGCACTATGGGACTTAACTTCTGAGGTCATCAGTCCCCTAGAACTTAGAACTACTTAAACCTAACTAACCTAAGGACATCACACACATCCATGCCCGAGGCAGGGTTCGAACCTGCTACCGTAGCGGTCACGCGGTTCCAGACTATAGCGCCTAGAACCGCTCGGCCACTCCGGCCGGCTGTACTTTATCCCTGCCACCTGTTTGAAGGTGACAGTTAATTGTTACAATGCTAGTGAAACGTTATATTTTAGCCTTTAGCCTCTGAAAGCACGCATTTATGAAGTACCTTGGTTATATAATTTCGTGTTCCGACAACATTTATCGTAGTGGCTTCTAGCCGTTGCCGGTTTCGAACCGACAGTTTCATCTTTAGATGGAAGAGCCGTCTATAGTAACTGGCTGCTATTTCCTTCTTTGCAAGAATCAACCTGTATTATGTTAATATGACATCAAATTAATAAAATCACTACAATGGTCGTAGATTTCCCAATCCACACAGTAGGCACTGGATGTTGCAAGAAAAGGAAAGATGCCATTTGCTACAACGGCCTTACTATTCATTGTCTCAAGAAACACGCTTAAAAATAATAAAGTTTTGAAGAAATACACAGAAATGTGAATAATCGTTCGTTCACAGGTAGAAGGCGTCTATTGAACTTTTCATAGAGTTCGTCAGCGTTCTCAGGTCCCTCACACTCACGTAAATTCAATACTAAAGTTTCGGAACTATTACAGGAGTGAAAAATTGAAATAGTTTGTGGTGAAACACTAGTGAAACGTCCTTTACCCAGTATACGAAAGGTAGAAAATGAATTTCAACAATATATAACCATATAGAAACAGTGCCCATAGTGCATTTATGGCTGTAAAATCTTGATAGTAATTTGATATCGAACAGTTTCGACTAACTTATCTTTAAGTTAGCATATTGTAATGAGTTAACTCTTAGTGTATGTCAACCCTATGCATTTCAGAAAGCATATAGCTTATTTCAGGTGTCATAGGTATGAGATGGTTGTAAAAATGCTTTAACGCATTTCAAGATGTTTGGTTGAGAGTCAGATGTTAGTCGTCATCACATGATAGCATATTGCAATGAAGACTGCATAGGTAGAGACAGAAAACGGCTTATTTTTAGCAATTTATTATAGCTGTGTGACCATATGTCCAGGCAGCCTAAATAATTATCTTCCAAGCGATATCGTGGTATTTACGCTAAGGAAACGTAACCAGGGGATTTTATTAAGTTATTCGTGTACAGGTATGAGGTAACAAATTTTGTTAAATGGTAAGAAACTGTTAACTTGAAAAAGTCATAATGTGGTTCTCTGTTATCACATTAGGTAGTTAAAACAAGGAATTAAAGGCAGACGGCAAAATAAATATTAAATATTAATTTTAAGACTCCAATTCTTGATTTTTATTTTGTAACTTTTTTTCAGGACCCTTTAGCCTGACGTCATCAGCAACAGGTCGCAATCGGAATATTCTGTGTTGTTTTGGTCAGTCACAATATTTCTCATAATTTTACTAACAGTTTCTGTCTTGTATTATAGTTCGAAGCATTTTAGTTTTATTTTTCTTTTACTATATGCTTTCCGCGAGGTTACACCAGTCGTATGTTAATACACTGAGTTGCCAAAGTCATGGGATAGCGATATGTACATATACAGATGGCGGCAGTATCGCGTGTACAAGGCATAAAAGGGCAGTGCATTGGCGGAGCTGTCATGTGGACAGGTTTCCCACGAGATTATGGCCGCACGAAAGGAATTAACAGACTTTGAATGCGGAGTGGTAGTTGAAGGTAGACGTATAGGACATTCCATTGCAGAAATCGTTAAGGAATTCAATATTCCGAGATCCACAGTGTCAAGAGTGTGCCGAAAATACAAAATTTCAGGCATTATCTCTCACCATGGACAACACAGTGGCCGAGGGCCTTCACTTAACGACCGAGAGCAGTGGCGTTTGCGAAGAGTTGTCCGTACTAATAGACTAACAATACTGCATGAAATAACAGCATAAAACAGTGTAGATCGTATGACGAACTTAGGCGTTACGACAGTGTGCCAAAATGTGGCGCTAATGAGCTATGGCAGCAGGCGACCGATCCTAGTGCCTTTGCTAACAGCACGACGTCGCCTGCAGCGCCTTCCCTGGCCTCATGACCACATCCGTTCAGCCCTAGGAGACTGGAAAACCGTGACCTGGTCAGATGAGGCCTGGTTTCGGATGGTAGGGCTCGAGTGTGACGCAGACCCCGCGAAGCCATAGAGCGAAGTTGTCAACAAGGCACTGTGTAAGCTGGTGGTGGCTCCATAATGGTGTGGACTGCGTTTACGTGGACTGGACCGGGTCCTCTGGTCCAACTGAAACGATCATTGACTGGAAATGGTTGTGTTCGGCTACTTGGGGACCACATGGACTTCATGCTACCAAACAACGACGAAATTTTTATGGATGACAATGCGCCATGTCAGTGAGCCAGAGTTGTTCGCGATTAGTTTGGAGAATATTCTGGCCATCCAGATCTCCCGACATGAATCCCATCGGACATTTATGAGACATAATAGAGAGGTCGGTTCGTGCACAAACTCCTGCACCGGTAACACTTCTCCAATTACGGACGGCGTAGACTTCCAGTAACTTGTTGAGTCCGTGCCACGTCGAGCTGCAGCAGATAAAAGGAGGTCCGACACGATACTAGGCGACATCCCGCGACTTTTACCACCTCAGTGTGTACGCGTGTGTGTGTACGTGTATGTGTGTGTGTGTGTGTGTGTGTGTGTGTGTGTGTGTGTGTGTGTGTGTGTGTGTATGTATGTGTGTGTGTATGTATGTGTGTGTATGTGAGTTTGTATGTGAGTGTGTATGTGTGTATGTATGTGTGTGTATGTATGTGTGTGTGTGTATGTGAGTGTGCAGTGCTTACTGCCCCTTGCCTATCTTTGAACATCGTCGCTTTACTGTTCATGTCGTCAGAAAATAAGTACTGTTATTGCTTTCAGTTAATGTAAATTACCCTGATCTGTGATGAAAGTAGCTGTTGGCGTAGATTCATCAGTTTGGGAACAACATAGAAGGGCCGCGGATTCATCTGCCACTGGTGAGTCTTTTGTGCAGAAACTAACGAATTGAAGGACACAGGCCAAATGCTACAGGAAAGGCTACGCTTAAGATACCAGGTGACAAATAGCATGGAACAAGTAACAGACAAGCTACAGAGAACATAGGAACATTGTGCAACGATTGGGGTTTATGACATTGGATACCGGTAATCGTAAAATGACGAGCAGGAAACACATTTGCTATGAGTAATATTATAACATTAGTGATGAAATTTATGGAATAGAGAAACAATAGCACAAGTGTGGGGTCTGTGGAAGTTTTGCAGCGAAATGGTCGGTAGTGGAGTAATACAGTCGTCACATGTTGTGAGAGAGCTACTGTACCGGTAGCTGGTATTGGGAGATTTGGATATACTAATCATGACATGCAGCTAAATAGGAGGAAAACCTGTCTGGATAAGTTTCTTCCAGAAAGCATAAAGGGTCCACCCGACTCAAGGCAAAATTCCTGTTATTTCTGGAGTCAGAGAGGCCCGTTTATTAGATTAGTTAGCGTGTTAGTTGTTAGAAATCAGAATACCACGAGCACACAAAATACATAAGGGTTTAAAGGAAAGTAAAGTTCTTTTGTCTCATTATAAGATTAAAGGATTGAGACCAAAGTTATACGAGCGTCTTACAGGTTTAAAAGTCTTAGAAATTCCTGAGAATTAGATGTTCTGTACTTGTCTGAGCACAATACAGCTACAGGGGCAGAGAAGGAATTATTGACTAGTGTAATCGTTACATAAAGTCTATGCGAAATTGAGAGAAGTTGTCACATATGCAAAAGTTGAGGAGCGTGTCCAAGGTATTGCAGAATACAAATTTTGTATAAACCAGATCCTAAAAATAAGTTTTCATGTGTTGTTACTCAAGAATCTATTAGAGTTGTAGTGGTGTTGGATTCCTATTCGGTAACTTTCGGCTATTTATGAGAAATACACGTTCATTTTCGAGGCAGCCCCTAGGCACTGAAATATAGATCTACGTCTACATACATATTTCACAAGCCACCGTACGGTGCGTGGTGGAGGGTACCATTTACCAGAACAAGTCGTTTCCTTTCTCTTTCACTCACAGACAGAGCGAGGGAAAAACGACTGTCTATATGCCTCCGTATATGCCCTAATTTCTCGTATCTTATCCTCGTGGTACTTATGTGTAGTGTACGTTGGAGGCAATAGAACAGTTCTGCAGTCAGCTTCAAATGCCAGTTCTCTAAATTTTCTCAATAGTGTTCTTCGAAAATGATATCTCCTTCCTCCACAAATTCCCAATGGAGTTCCTGAAGCATGCCCGTAACACATGCGTGTTGTTCGAACCTACCAGTAACAAATTTAGCAGCCCGCCTCTGAATTGCTTCGATGTCTTCCTTCAATTCGACCTGGTACGGATCCCCAACACTCGAGCAGGACTTAAGAATAGATAGCACTAGCGTCCTATATGCACTCTCCTTTGCAGATGAACCACAGTTTCCTAGAATTCTGCCAATACACCGTAGTCGACCATTCGCCTTCCCTGCCACAATCCTCACATCCTCGTTCCACTTCATATCGTATTGCAACGTTACGCCCAGATATTTAAACGACGTGATTGTATCAAACAGGACACCACTAATGCTATATCCGAACATTACAATGCTGTGTCCGAACCCACCCTGTCCGCCAAATCATTTATGTATATAGAGAATTATAGCGGTCCTGTCACCCTTCCTTGGGGCACTCCTGACGATGCCCCTGTCTCTCAAGAACCCTCGCCGTCGAGGATAACATACTGGGTCTTATTACTTAAGAAGCCTTCGACTCACTCCCATATCAGTGAACCTATTCCATATGGTAGTACCTTCCTTAACAGCCTGCAGTGGGGCACCACGTAAAAGGCTTTCCGGAAATCTTGAAATACGGAATCTGCTGTTGCCTTTCATCCATAGTTCGCAGCATATCATGTGAGAATAGGGCGAGCTGAGTTTCGCACGAGCGATGCTTTCTTTTACCATGCTGACTCGTGGACATAAGATTCTCGGTTTCAAAAAAAATTATTTTATTCGAACTGAGAATGTATTCAAGGATTTTACAGCAAATATTAATAGTTAGTGGAGATTTCCAAAAGATTTGAGCAGATAAAATAAACTTACTGACATTATATTTCAAAATGATAGAAGAAGTAATGAATTCAGTACGGGTATCAGATTTAGATTGAAACGGTCATTTAGTATGTCACACAATTCGAGTCCCAATAAGGGACTTTTTGTTGTTGCTGTCTTCACTCCGAAGACTGATATGAAACAGCTCACCACACTAATGCCGGCCAGAGTGGCCGAGCGGTTAAAGGCGCTACAGTCTGGAACCGCACGACCGCTACGGTCGCAGGTTCGAATCCTGCCTCGGGCATGGATGTGTGTGATGTCTTTGGTTAGTTAGGTTTAAGTAGTTCTAAGTTCTAGGGGACTTATGACCACAGCAGTTGAGTCCCATAGTGCTCAGAGCCATTTGAACCATTTGAACCATACTAATCTATCAAAAAATGGCTCTGAGCACTATGCGACTTAACTTCTGAGGTCATCAGTCGCCTAGAACTTAGAACTAATTAAACCTAACTAACCTAAGGACATCACACACATCCATGCCCGAGGCAGGACTCGAACCTGCGACCGTAGCGGTCACGCGGTTCCAGACTGAAGCGCCTTTAATCGCACAGCCACACCGGCCGGCACTAATCTATCCCTTGATGGCATCTTCATCCCTTCATAACTACTGCAGCATACGTCCACTTGAACCCGCTTGCTGCAGACAAGCCTTCGTCTCCCTCTAAAAATTTTAGCTCCACACTTCCCTCCGTTTCCAAATTGTCGATTCCTTGATGTCTCAGGACGTATCCTACAAACCGATGCTTTCTGTAGTTGTGTCGTAAGTTTCTTTTTTCGCCACTTCAATTCAGTACCTCTTTAGTTATTCGGTTTCCTTGCCTAATATTCGGCATACTCATATAGCACACTTCCAAAGCTCCTGCTTTCGCCCTATCTGAACCGTTTATCATACACATTTTTCCTCCACAGGAGGCTATACTCCACACAAACACCTTCAGAAAAGACTTTAAACATATACATTTTGTATTTTCTTACCAAATATCTTAAGAATTACATAACAAAATACAACCAGTTGGCCTCTTTCGTGGTCTGAACAAGTTATATGACTCAGTAAATTATGGCGCGCTCTTACAAAACCTTAAATTTTGTAGAATAATGCTATTGCAAACTTGTTTGAATCATAATTACTAAGAAAATGAAAAAAATATTATACAATAATTCAAACAGTGTTGGAAGAAGAGATTATTTCAGTTGGTGAGGGAAAAATTAGCAAAGCACATTTCATGTCTAAACTGGAAGAGTTTCATCTGAACAACTATTTGAAAACAGTCTATAAAGACGGATTTCTAATTTAAAAAATAAATATGTTTACTTTTGGTCTTAAGCTGGACTAAGTTCCACAAGACACATGGGTAGTGTCAGAGACTAATTAATATGCTCATTTTTATTATATTTAAGGACCTAAGCCATTCAGCATATGTCCTGTATGTAGCTATACACGCAAACAAATAATACATAGCCAACCTGAAAACTGAAACGTAATTTTGACAGAAATCATGTAACTGATCTAGAAAACATTGAATTAACATATTACGTACCTTAGCTTCGTAAGGCTGCTTTCATTCCATTATATTTCAGACCGAAATTAAAAGACACCGTTTTTCGTTGTGAGTCAACCTGATAATTTAAAACTTGCGTGACATACGGGTACTTCAGAAACTAATCCTACCGTTTGTTACAAAAATATATCTCAAAAATTATATTTTGGTCCAGTTGCGATTGTGTACTCACGAAGATCTTTGAGGAACTTCAAAAACTAATAGCGTTTAAATTGTAGTTCCGAAAAGAATTGCGTCTTTCGTACCCAGATGTGCCAATTTTTTCTTGATTTAATAGGCAGGTCTATTAAGTCTGTATAAAACAATAATTAAGAAAGACGTTCCATATATTTCTTTTTCTAACGAATTTGAAAGTTATTAATTTTAAGTTCTACTTTCGTATTGTTTTCTCCAATGTGGTATAATTTCGTACTTGTATTATTAAAACCTTACATACATTCAAACAATATTACCGCTGAACAATTTAAATTGGTCATCTCTGTCCATCAACAGAGGAGAAAGCATTACCTGCAAATATCTGTAAATATGGTACTCAAACATACGAAATTTCAGCCACCCAAAATGATCTTTAATCATTTTCAAAACTGCATGAAGGCATGATTTTGATCTGCAGTAACTAAGTAATCCAGGTTACTGCGACAAAAACTATGCCACATTCCTGCTTCATAGCGGCAATGCTGGAGTGCGTTAAGCGTATACCATGTATCTATAGGGACGTCTAACAAAAGCAGTTTCATATGTTAAATATCAAGTGTTGCAAATGGATCGTACGACCAATATATTTCTGCTTCTGAATACAACAGTTCCACAGTGAATTTGCGTTCAAAGGAGACTGCATTTGTTACACAAGGCTTTAAGTTTAAAAATTTCGTGAACACATCGCTAAGAATTGGCGGTATGTAAGTAATGTACTGAAATGCTCAACATTTATTTATTAACGTTTTATTATTCTACTGTCTGATACAAAATGGGCTAGGCCTCTGTAGATTCAAAACTACAATCGTAGTAAGACCATCGTTATTCCATCTTCAACTTAACTACAAAATGACACTGGTTTCAACGAAACTGTAAATTTTATGCAAAACTTTAAGAAATTAATTCGTCATATTGCAGTTTCTTACACATTTTGGTGACTAAACGTGTCGATTTTTGGCGATATTCTGATAATATTTCTGAATCAGTCACTAGTAACTTATAGTAAGAAATGTGTTGTTCCTTACATTGCTGTTCACTACAGCTTTCTTTCCAAAAGACAAAGAATATGGAAATTCCGATCTGTGAAGCATGTTGAATGAGTGTCTACATCCTGATTAGTTTTGTTTAAGACTACAGTTATTTTCATATTTCATCTTTTTTTTTGTCGGTTACTGTATGTTCTCCCAAAACACACATTTCCTATAATAATTACTTCTGAACGCCATCATCTGCCACACGGCTTAAGTCAGAGCCAATGTATTCATTCAGAATAATCTGCACATGCTGTACGCTTTGCCCATGACGAACCGTGGTGTTTCGCGTAGTATGTAGTCGGTACGCATATGATTTCCGAAAATCTTTTCCACATTCTGCGTCATAGTGTACATGAGTCCACGGATGATCAAGATAATGAATAGCAATGCCTAGATAACAGGAGGCTTATTCGCATTGTGAATCGTTGTCTGTAGCTATTGAGAAGAATTCGTCTGAGGCATTAACAGTATACGTAGATAATTCGATTCTCGTACCTGTCCATTAAAATGGTAAAAGTATTTAATCGCAAATGAAAGCTATTAGTGTAATCAACCCACTGCTGGCTGCAAATTTAATGTTACATTAGTGTAACTTTACAAAATGCAGTTACTTCATGTTAATTAGAATAATATTGAAGAATGAGAAAATTTGAATTATTCTGAGTCATGCTTTAGACGGTAGTAACTTCATTAACAATGGCCAAACAAATGAGAACTTTGATCGAAACCAAGCTTTACATATTCAGGAAGATGCTTCGGAGGAAGATCAAGGTTTAACGTTCTGTCGACTTGAGCGTCAGTGGAGAGGGAAAAAAATCTCGGATTGTGAAAGCATAGGGAAGGAAATTAATCGAATCTTTTTCACAAGAACTATCCCGGACTTCGTCATAAGGGATTTGGTGAAAACCACCAGAAATCTAAATTTGGACGGCCGGCACAGGTTTGAACCGCCTTCTCCCCGAATGTGAGTCCAATGTCTTACCACTCGAATGCTTTAACATCATCGGACGATACATTTGGCACAATACAGGTCAAAGACGGTGTTTTGGTCAGTATTAATTATCGAGACGAAGCCAAAATTAAGTTAGTTTGTACTGTCTTATATAATAAGTGACGAGCAGGAAACAGCAGGAACAAATGGGCTCCATGGAGGGATTCGTCAGTGCTTCATGTGGTCTACAGAGAAAATAAATTTTACGAACAAAGTTAAGAGGATAAGGTGATCTAAATTTTAAAAGAAAGCATTTATCGCTTTAATTAAACAGAATCAAAAGAAAGAGGCAGAAAAGGAAAAATATAGACCGATATATGAAAAGAACACACGAAATTTATTAACAAAAGTCTGGATTCGTACAGAGAATTTAGGACTGATGCTGTTCCGAATTCTTTTGTTCGAAATCTATAAGAATAGTCGTTCATCGGGCTGCTAGTGCAGGCTTAAAAAGAAGGTTCTTGATGTGACATTTACATCAGAAAGGTGAAATGAGTTACCTATTTTGGCAGAATGTTTTGAGGTTATTAGTCTTTGAAATTGCAGTGTAGAAATCACCTGCAGTAATTAAATTATAGAAGTCGTCAGCGAACAATTTATGCCATAAGCAACCTACCATATGCCCGTAGGTGCTGTAGATATTCCTAAAGCGTTATACGTGATGTGATACTTCGCTTCCACAATTTTAGTCAACGATGTGAGAGATTGGAAAATAAAAACCGAAACCATGACTACTTCGTTTGCTCAAAGGAGAAGACAAATATTTCTTACTACCTTGTTTTTACGTAAATGTTACCTCAAATTCTGTACAACGATTTACTCCCTTAGATGAAGCTACAATGGCCATAAAAATATATCGTGATGTATGACTTTAGTTTTTATTTTTCGTACGTTCCATTCGCTCAGCAGAGGCAAAATCACATGTGCACAACAAGCCGCGATTTTATAAAGATATTTGAAATACTTTTGGGACCTATGAGAGAGTGAACAATGATGAGTGCCACGGCATTCAATTCCTTTACCACAAAATACTGAATGCCACGTAACACATAATATTTTGTGACATTAGTCCTATCGTAGCTCAAAACTTATTCCGGTCATGCTGACAATACGAAGATCTCTCTTTCGGATTTAATCCCGTAGTTGAAAAGGAGAACCTTAGGTTTCCGTAGAAGAGACACCCGGTGATTATGTATTACAGCATTTAACGGCCAGTAAGATAGTGTATCAAGGTTACCCCTTTTTTAGGTTAAGCCCTCTCGGTGTCATCTACATGACTGTAGTCAGTTATAAATTACATGTTTTCTGTTTACGAGTGGTGACATTGTATCCTAACTTGCAGTTCACTGCACTCTAGACTCAATCACGTGGTGTCCGTACTTTCATGAAGATATCGTTCTATAAGCCAGTTAATGAAGAAAAATCGTCTGTCCTTTCGTATGTCTCATCAGACGATTCATACCTAAACTTCGGGAACCTTCTAGCAGTGCCACGCCGATACTAGCTTCCACGCCGGACGCCCTAATCACCAACAGTGGTATTAACAATGAACACAATCTCCGTTTCCTTTCATCATACGACCAAGACGTGCACGGGATAATAAGTAACCTAGTTCCACTTTGAATAAAGTAATTTCATTCTTAGATACAGTTACTCAATTCTGAGAAACCTCGGGAGCTGAAAGAAATTGGTCGCGACATCTGTAGCATGTTATCTTTGTACGCATCTCAAACCAGTGGCAGTTTCATTCAGAAGCTAATGATAACTATCAGATGCTAAACAAATCACGAAAAAATTACGCATCAGCGCCCAGTACTCCAGCAGTAGGACTAATAAATAAGTCTTCAAAAGACTAAAAATTCATAGGTTTATTTACAACTGTCTATATCGTGTAATAGGCAAGCCAGGAAACGAGTGGCCAGAATCGCGAATACACGCTAAAGACAACAATGAAGTTCAAAATACCATCAGTTTCCAGCATAGTGGTTCTATTGCAAATACGCTTAGCCTTATTTACAGCACGATTACTTCCTCTTAAAGCACAAGTTTACTCTAGAGATACAAAAGAGCAACATTGAAAGGTACCTCACTGAATTAGGGAATATAAGATACTTTTCTATGTTATAGTTCTTAAAGCATTAATAGCACGAAAAAAACTGTTTATAACTGCTTATTACAAGTAACTACCCTTTTCGGAAAAAATTTACGTATGATTCATTTTCCAGAACACGTGTAAATTACGAAGTTTTCATTTACCAAAACCGTTTTTATTTAATTAAAGTTACGACAGTCGGATAGTAACTACTCAGACGTGTTCGTCTGGATTCAAAGATGAACTCGGCAAAACATGAAAGCAGTGTATACGAATCAGGATAGAATACAGAGAGAGAAGAGAGCACGTGTCGGCGCAGTACCGTGCCTCTGCTGGGGCTGGGGCTGGTGCCGCGTGCTGCCGATGCTGGCGGCGCCGCTGCTCAAGGCGGACTGAGGGTTCGCCATCACGCAGCGCGCGACGCGGCCAGCGACTCCCACCCGACCGCGCGCGACCAATCAGCGCTCGCCTTACCTCGCGGCGGCACAGCGGTCGCTACGACAGCTATGCCAAATTAGATGACCGAGACGCTAACTACGACCGGATGCCGCGAAAGTGCCTCACCAATAGAATTGCGATCTACCAAAACTGCAATTCGGTAGTTTTGATACAGTGCATACAAGACGTAGCAATGGTAGGATTACCGACAGTACTAACAGCATTGTTAGGGAAAGAAACGCAGATGAATGTGTAACAGAGAAACTGGTAGCCGACACGAATTTATTTATTTATTTTTTTTTTATTTTTTTTTTTTTTTTTTTGTGCTCGTAACTAGGCATCTGAGGTCATCAGTCACCTAGACTGAGAACTACTTAAACTTAACTAACCCGCGGAAAATTAAATTTAGAAGGAAGGTCGGCGTCGGCCGTAATTTTGATTCATTAACAGAAAAATCGATTTTCGATCACATAATGATCATCTTCAGTGCTTTAGCGTGCAAATTAAAGCTCGTAGGCACTGGTGTCTAGTTAGAAGCAGTAACAGAAGCTACACTACTGGCCATTAAAATTGCTACACCACGAAGATGACATGCTACAGACGCGAAATTTAACCGACAGGGAGAAGATGCTGTGATATGCAAATGACTAGCTTTTCAGAGCATTCACACAAGGTTGGCGCTGGTGGCGACACCTACAACGTGCTGACATGAGGAATGTGGCCAGCCGAATTCTCATACACAAACAGCAGTAAACCGGCGTTGCCTGGTGAAAAATTGTTGTGATGCATCGTGTAAAGAGGAGAAATGCGTGCCATTACGTTTCCGACTTTGATAAAGATCGGATTGTAGCCTATCGCGATTGCGGTTTATCGTATCGCGACATTGCTGCTCGCGTTGGTCGAGATCCAATGACTGTTAGCAGAATATGGAATCGATGGGTTCGGGAGGGTAATACGGAACACCGTGCTGGATCCCAAAGGCCTCGAATCACTAGCAGTCGAGATGACAGGTATTTTATCCGCATGGCTGTAACGGATCGTGCAGCCACGTCTCGATCCCTTAGTCAACTGATAGGGACGTTTGCAAGACAACAACCATCTGCACGAACAGTTCGACGACGTTTGCAGCAGCATGGTCCATCAGCTCGGAGACCATGGCTGCGGTTACCCCTAACGCTGCATCACAAACAGGAGCGCCTGCGATGGTGTATTCAATGACGAACCTGGGTGCACGAATGGCAAAACGTAATTTTTTCGGATGCATCCAGGTTCTGTTTACAGCATCATGATGGTCGCATCCGTGTTTGGCGACATCGCGGTGAACGCACATTGGAAGCGTGTATTCGTCATCGCCATATTGGCGTGCTGGTACTGCGAACGGCTGAAAGCAAGGGGAAACTACAGCCATAATTTTTCCAGAGGACATGCAGCTTTACTGTATGATTAAAAGATGATGGCGTCCTCTTGGGTAAAATATTCCGGAGGTAAAATAGTCCCACATTCGGATCTCCGGGAGGGGACAACTCAAGAGGACGTCGTTATCAGGAGAAAGAAAACTGGCGTTCTACGGATCGGAGCGTGGAATGTCAGATCCCTTCATCGGGCAGGTAGGTTAGAAAATTTAAAAAGGGAAATGGATAGGTTAAAGTTAGATATAGTGGGAATTAGTGAAGTTCGGTGGCAGGAGGAACAAGACGTTTGGCCAGGTGATTACAGGGTTATAAATACAAAATCAAATAGGAGTAATGCAGGAGTAGGTTTAATAATGAATAAAAAAATAGGAGTGCGGGTTAGCAACTACAAACAGCATAGTGAACGCATTATTGTGGCCAAGATAGACACAAAGCCCATGCCTACTACAGTAGCACAAGTTTATATGCCAACTAGCTCTGCAGATGATGAAGAAATAGATGAAATGTATGACGAGACAAAAGAAATTATTCAGGTAGTGAAGGGAGACGAAAATTTAATAGTCATGGGTGACTGGAATTCGTCAGTAGGAAAAGGGAGAGAAGGAAACATAGTAGGTGAATATGGATTGGGGGGAAGAAATGAAAGAGGAAGCCGCCTTGTAGAATTTTGCAAGGGGCATAACTTAATCATAGCTAACACTTGGTTCAAGAATCAAAAAAGAAGGTTGTATACCTGGAAGAATCCTGGTGATACTAGAAGGTATCAGATAGATTATATAATGGTAAGACAGAGATTTAGGAACCAGGTTTTAAATTGTAAGACATTTCCAGGGGCAGATGTGGATTCTGACCACAATCTATTGGTTATGAACTGCAGATTGAAACTGAAGAAACTGCAAAAAGGTGTGAATTTAAGGAGATGGGACCTGGATAAACTGAAAGAACCAGAGGTTGTAGCGAGTTTCAGGGAGAGCATAAGGGAACAATTGACAGGAATGGGGGAAAGAAATACAGTAGAGGAAGAATGGGTAGCTCTGAGGGATGAAGTAGTGAAGGCAGCAGACGATCAAGTAGGTAAAAAGACGAGGGCTAATAGAAATCCTTGGATAACAGAAGAAATATTGAATTTAATTGATGAAAGAAGAAAATATAAAAATGCAGTAAATGAAGCAGGCAAAAAGGAATACAAACGTCTCAAAAATGAGATCGACAGGAAGTGCAATGTATGAATGTCAAGAGCTCAGATGGCAACCCAGTTCTACGCAAAGAGGGAAGGCAGAAATGTGGAAGGAGTATATAGAGGGTTTATACTAGGGTGATGTACTTGAGGACAATTTTATGGAAATGGAAGAGGATGTAGATGAAGACGAAATGGGAGATAAGATACTGCGTGAAGAGTTTGACAGAGCACTGAAAGACCTGAGTCGAAACAAGGCCCCGGGAGTAGACGACATTCCATTAGAACTACTGATGTCCTTGGGAGAGCCAGTCATGACAAAACTCTACCATCTGGTGAGCAAGATGTATGAGACAGGCGAAATACCCTCAGACTTCAAGAAGAATATAATAATTCCAATCCCAAAGAAAGCAGGTGTTGACAGATGTGAAAATTACCGAACTATCAGTTTAATAAGTCACGGCTGCAAAATACTAACGCGAATTCTTTACAGACGAATGGAAAAACTGGTAGAAGCAGACCTCGGGGAAGATCAGTTTGGATTCCGTAGAAATGTTGGAACACGTGAGGCAATACTAACCTTACGACTTATCTTAGAAGAAAGATTAAGAAAAGGCAAACCTACGTTTCTAGCATTTGTAGACTTAGAGAAAGCTTTTGACAATGTTGACTGGAATACTCTCTTTCAAAGTCTGAAGGTGGCAGGGGCAAAATACAGGGAGCGAAAGGCTATTTACAATTTGTACAGAAACCAGATGGCAGTTATAAGAGTCGAGGGGCATGAAAGGGAAGCAGTGGTTGGGAAAGGAGTGAGACAGGGTTGTAGCCTCTCCCCGATGTTATTCAATCTGTATATTGAGCAAGCAGTAAAGGAAACAAAAGAAAAATTCGGAGTAGGTGTTAAAATTCATGGAGAAGAAGTAAAAACTTTGAGGTTCGCCGATGACATTGTAATTCTGTCAGAGACAGCAAAGAACTTCGAAGAGCAGCTGAACGGAATGGACAGTGTCTTGAAAGGAAGATATAAGATGAACATCAACAAAAGCAAAACAAGGATAATGGAATGTAGTCAAGTTAAATCGTGTGATGCTGAGGAAATTAGATTAGGAAATGAGTAGTAAAGGGGTTTTGCTATTTAGGGAGTAAAATAACTGATGATGGTCGAAGTAGGGAGGATATAAAATGTAGACTGGCAATGGCAAGGAAATCGTTTCTGAAGAAGAGAGATTTGTTAACATCGAATATAGATTTCAGTGTCAGGAAGTCGTTTCTGAAAGTATTTGTATGGAGTGTAGCCATGTATGGAAGTGAAACATGGACGATAACTAGTTTGGACAAGAAGAGAATAGAAGCTTTCGAAATGTGGTGCTACAGAAGAATGCTGAAGATGAGGTGGGTAGATCACGTAACTAATGAGGAGGTATTGAATAGGATTGGGGAGAAGAGAAGTTTGTGGCACAACTTGACTAGAAGAAGGGATCGGTTGGTAGGATATGTTTTGAGGCATCAAGGGATCACAAATTTAGCATTGGAGGGCAGCGTGGAGGGTAAAAATCGTAGAGGGAGACCAAGAGATGAATACACTAAGCAGATTCAGAAGGATGTAGGTTGCAGTAGGTACTGGGAGATGAAGAAGCTTGCACAGGATAGAGTAGCATGGAGAGCTGCATCAAACCGGTCTCAGGACTGAAGACCGCAACAACAACAATATTGGCGTATCACCCGGTGTGATGGTATGGGGTGCCATTGGTTACACGTCTCGGTCACCTCTTGTTCGCATTGACGACACTTTG
Organism: Schistocerca americana; assembly: GCF_021461395.2. NCBI lineage: Eukaryota > Metazoa > Arthropoda > Insecta > Orthoptera > Acrididae > Schistocerca > Schistocerca americana. The sequence continues at coordinate 696,728,308 of NC_060130.1, forward strand.
AACAGTGGACGTTACATTTCAGATGTATTACTACCCGTGGCTCTACCCTTCATTTGATCCCTGCGAAACCCTACATTTCAGCAGGATAATGCACGACCGCATGTTGCAGGTCCTGTACGGGCCTTTCTGGATACAGAAAGTGTTCGACTGCTGCCCTGGCCAGCACATTCTCCAGATCTCTCACCAATTGAAAACGTCTGGTCAGTGGTGGCCGAGCAACTGGATCGTCACAATATGCCATTCACTACTCTTGATGAACTGTGGTATCGTGTTGAAGTTGCATGGGCAGCTGTACCTGTACATGCCATCCAAGCTATGTTTGACCCAATGCCGAGGCGTATCAAGGCCGTTATTACGGCCAGAGGTGGTCGTTCTGGGTACTGATTTCTCAGGATCTATGCACTCAAATTTCGTACAAATGTAATCACATGTCAGTTCCAGTATAATATATTAGTCCAATGAGTACCCGTTTATCATCTGCATTTCTTCTTGGTGTAGCAATTTTAATGGCCAGTAGTGTATGTATGTGTCAGTTATTGTGATCGTTTCATAGATTCTGTTACTGCTACTAACTAGACACCAGTGCCTACGAGCTTTAATTTGTACGCTAAAGCACTGAAGATTATCATTATGTGATCGAAAATCGATTTTGCTGTTAATAAATTATCAAAATTACGGCCCGCGCTGACCTTCCTTTTAATTTTACTTATTACATGGTCGTTGTGCACACAGCACTCTATGGAGTCACCAATCAATAACCTAAGGACGTCACACACGTCATACCCGAGGCAGGATTCGAACCTGCGGCCGTAGCAGCAGCGCGGTTCCGGACTGAAGCGCCTACAACCCCTCGGCCACAGCTCAGTGTTAGTCCCTCGTGTATTTTGTATCCTTACAAAATATAAATTGCATTTTATAAATTACAGAAATTAGTTGATCGCATAACGTCTGCACGTTTATGTAACCACAGCAATTTGTTTTGATTCAGGTGCAGTTCACATCCACAATCATAAAAAAATCAGAATAATTGTTATTTTGTACGTAGTAGAACGTTCTTCATCATGACCAAAGGGAAGAGTTTCCTGTGGTTATTGATAAATGCCGAAGTTTTTATGAACAACAGAACCGTTTTATATAAGTTTGACGAAGAACTGAACGGCGTTTGATATATATGCATTTTGCGGTTTTTTGTGATTTTAACTTCTTTTTCAAAAAAAGACTGCGTTTTCTAGCATTATATGATAAATGATTTTTTTTTTTGTGTTTTAGTTTTTATGAATAACAGAAACGTTTTATATAAGTTTGACGAAGAACTGAACGGCGTTTCATATATATTCATTTTGCGGTTTTTTGTAATTTTAACTTCTTTTTTTAAAAAAAAGACTGCGTTTTCTAGCGCTGTACAATAATTGAATTTTTTTCTATTTCTGCTACAATATTCCTCTGCTTCATGTTACAAACCAATATTTTACGAATAAAATCTGAAATAAACGCCGCTCGCAGTGGCCTCGCGGTTAGCGGCGCCATGTCACGAACTGCGCAGCGCCTCACGCCGGAGGTTCGAGTCCTTCCTCGGGCGTGGGGTATGTGTTGTCCTCTGCGTCAGTTAGTTTAAGTAGTGTGTAAGTCTAGGGACCGATGACCTCAGCAGTTTGGTCCCTTAGGAATTCACACACATTTGCATTTTTGCAATTAAACATTGCCAATTTTAATTTTCCCATAAATACTGCTTGATTTTAAGTTAACAGACAGGAGGAAAAGCTTGTATAACAAAAGTGTTCCGCAGGTTACACGGCCCTTTATATACGACCGAAAAAAAATTAATACACCTTTTTAGAGGTTTCCAGTCCACTCAAGATTTATTGTTGCAACAGTGCATATGGAGCACATGAAGTGATTGCGTTTACAGATGAACAGCAGAAATGGTTCAGAGGTAACAGGTATTGACCCATGCTGAAACACCCGAACCAGTTAGTACATGGTATAGCCTCCACGGGCGGCAATCCAGGGGCTTACTCTGGCATCTATTCGATCGTGCAAATGGCGAATACTGTCCTGAGATACGTTATGCTCCCCTGCTCGAGTTGTTCACGTAGCTCTGTAAGAGTTGTTGGTTGACTAGTAGCACGAGCCACTTCCCGCCCTATCACATCCCACACGTACTTGACTGGAGACAAGTCCGGAGGTCGTGCTGCCAGGGAAGTTGCGGCACCTCTTGCAGAGCACGTTGAGTTTCACGGGCAATGTGTGGACGAGCATTATCCTGTTGGAGCAACACATGACCTTCCTGTTGCAAGAACGGCAAAAGGACGGATCTAACGCCATTCTGCGCCTAACGAGCGCTAGTTAGCGTCCTCTCCAGTAACGCCAAAGGTTGGTTGGCTGGTTTTGGGGTTTGATGGGGTCTAAACATCGAGGTCATCAGTCCCCGGTTAAAAACAGACATACTTGTAAAAGGCCTATACAGTAAAAGCGTAACGTCTGCACCCAGAGGGAGGGAACACCAAGGGGTACAGAGCTAAAATGAACACCGCAGTAGGCCGGCCGGAGTGGCCGTGCGGTTCTAGGCGCTGCAGTCTGGAACCGAGCGACCGCTACGGTCACAGGTTCGAATCCTGCCTCGAGCATTGATGTGTGTGATGTCCTTAGGTTAGTTAGGTTTAATTAGTTCTAAGTTCTAGATGACTGATGACCTCAGAAGTTAAGTCGCTTAGTGCTCAGAACAATTTGAACCATTTTTTGAACACCGCAGTAACACAAAATAGAGGACACTTAAAAGGAGCAGAGCAAATAGTAGACTAGAGTAAAACAAAGTACAGTGGTTGATGGATCAGGTAAAAGATCAACCACTCAAATACAAACGAAGAACCTCCAGCTGGAAAGCGTTGATAGAGGTACCAACATAACTTGTTACCATAAAAGACACTATTTTGGTATCCACGTCACAATTAAAAGTCGCTGGAGTGGGGGTACCCTGAGAAATCATGCGAGAGCGCCCACACTAGAGCGAGTGATAAAACGTAAAACTGAGTCAGTTATAGAGGCATCGTCACCGAGAATTAAAGGAAGTGCAGCTGGTAAATTAAAGGACTGCCGCAAGGGGGCTAAAAGGGGGCAGTCCATCAGAAGATGGACCACTGTCAGCCCTGCATCACAGCGACACTTGGGCGGGTTCTCTCGACGAAGGAGATAGCTGTGGGTCAACCGCGTATGTCCATTTCGGAGACGGCAGAGAACAACTGAACGCCAAAGGTGAATGAGAGTTGTAGCTCATTGCACTGCATACCGTAAGACCTGGGATGGAGAGGTCTCTATGAGACAGCAATCACTACGTCTGCGTCGTATGCACTCACGACTATCGCTTGCGTGAGGCACAAATTCCTTTCATCACTGAAAACCGCGCTGCGTCGTTCTACCTTCCAAGTCACCTTCTGACAGCGACAGTCGAGCCGTTGACGCCGATGCTATGGTGTGAGTGGAGGATGGGATAGAGGTGTGCATGTCCATAGTCCTACTGCTGATAACCGGTTCGTAACAGTTCGTGTTGAGACATCTAAGCTCACAGGCCCTCTTATCTGCACTGTGGTAGCTGTATGATCTACCACTACTGCCCTCACAGTACGACGATCCTGGCGGATGGCTGTGCAGCGTAGATGTCCAGAACCTCGTCTACAGGTGTGAGAATGTTCAAGTGACCACTGACACCAGCACTGTTACACAACTGCCGCAGCACATCTAACCTGTGTGGCCAGTCTCCGAAAGGACCACCTCTCCACTCTGAAGGCCACAATTTGACCCCTTTCAAACTTGCTCAGTTGGCTGTAGCAACCACGAACGCATCACAGTTGCCTGCTTGCTTCATACGTTTGCATCACACTGAGCCTTCTAGGTGTGAGTATTCCCTGTTAACGGATAGACGCAGATGGCTCTGGTAGCTATGCCACTACGCATCCTCTTGGCGGTCGACTTGGAAACAGTTATCGGTAATCCTACTATCCTCTAGGTGGCATATTCTGTTATCAGATGACAATCGACTTCGTCTCTCCAGGTGTACTATCTCAGTTCTTGCACGGTTCACCTCCCCTGGTATTTAGGAGCGTCTAGTAAGACACTGATCGCTTATGCAAAGAGAGCTATCGTTATGAGGTAATGCCTGATAGGTGTGCAACACACCTAAGGTATAGTACTGCGGGTATGAACTTAACTGACCAACGCTCCCGGTAAAACTACTGAGTCTACGCTTAGTTACGATACTCTGCAGTAACCTATCGTAGTTTTACAACTCTATTCGCAAATGATGACCCAATGTCCGTTCACTAGAGTTCGTCAAACTAAGGTTCTTCCTCTCTCCCCTGTCTTTTCCAGTGTGTTCTTTCTTGGCACAAGAGTATGCGTGCGTTAGAGAAAGCAAATTTATTACGTCAACTGTAGACGTTGCTGAACGCTATGAGTTGTGTGTTTAAACCGACAACAAAGTAAAGAGTCACAAATCATGATTTGTTTGAAACATATATTCGTTAATTAGCTGGTTTTGTAAGTCGAATTAGACATTCATCAGATGGTTATCGTTACAGCACATCATAGCTTAAATAAAGCGTAAATATTCTACACAATTATAGAAGGGCATAGAAAGAAAAATTTGTGCACAATGGTTTTCATTACTTGCACAATTTGTACATTCCTTTCGCGTCTGCCTTTGTCCCGTCGCTAAGTGTGGTCGACATGGTTAATTTAACGGTTGGCCAGATGCTCCTCCTGTAACCACCCCGTACACCTTGGAGGCAATACGCGAACCCCAACTGTCTGCGTATAGTATTATCCACGTGAAAGTGTGTGAACGTTGTCTAACTGTTTGCGAATCGTATAACTGAGATGGAACTTGAGTATCAGCCAGTTACTACACAAACTCGTCGAGTTAACAATTGTTTTCTGTTTCAGCAAGGTCCTCGTTTCATACAAAATAGCACACAACAGGCGTAGTTTTCACAGTTTGTTACGCTACTGCGCATATCGAGCTCGCGGGCTCCCTGTTCGGTAGGTGCTGATAGACCAGACTGACTCATTCGCCCGCACCTGACCGGAAGGGTGTCAAAATCACATCTATATCGGATGATTAGGCATCCCTGTGCCGCCTCTGGCTCAGGTGCTACAGAGCCGAGTAAGAGCCAGGTACGATATGTGTTAACTGATATCGACATGACATCTGTACCTTTACACGTTCCTTCATTTTTTACAAATGATGGATTACTTTAAGGGAACAAAAAGCTGCGCAAGTTGATAACGTTCCATTTTACACGCCTTTTTCCAGTTTTTCGGGCTCTGCATTGAGCATGTTGGCTCACGCAGCCTTTCAAGACACTGAACTTTCGTCAGTAGTAGCGGGTTTCAAGTCCCCAAGTGATCTTGCTGGTTTTATTGTTTTCGTACCTCACTAAGAAGTCTTTAACTATATCACGATGGGTTGTCTTTCTCTTTCCTCTCCAATCGAATCAGCACTAAGAAGGCAGTCACCATAAAGTTGACATCTCCTTACACTGAAACTGCACCATTCATATTTTTGTGGGTCCTTATGTGATGGTACATGTTCATCCAAATATCGTCATTGCCATTCCTGCTGTTAAATGATCATTCGGGAGTGTGCATTCTGTATCACATACGTTGTATCACAGCGAAAACTGGAAACAAGCTCAGCGCTTACTTAAGCTCGTAATAAATGCAGATAAAAATCGTGAACACACTACCTGATGAAACAGACTAGTAGGCGTCATATGTGGCTCAGATTGGAGGCCATGGTGCTGGTTGCGATACACGAGGGACTTTGTTCATCGGAAACAGTTTTTCCTCAGTTGAGACGAGAACTGAAAGTACACTGAAAGCGCGAGGTAAAAATGAAATTGTAATCATTGGTGTGTATAAATATTATTTTGTGCAAAAATGAGAGATCAGTAGAATAAAAAAATTATTACAAGGGGCTGAACACTACTTCATATTTGTGAAGGAAACATGATTTAAACTTTTATGTCAAAAGTACACAAGCAAAATCAGCTTCAGTTTTATATATTATAGCGTTTACCTACCAGTTAACCATAATTTAGGGGCCTAAATTTTTTCCATTTACGATTCACTTGTGATATGAATGTGTAATGATTATGGTAAAGAAACTGTTGAACTTGAATTCTAGGTCACATTTTAATTTATTTGAATAGATAACCAATTTCGGCTTTACAGCCATCGTCAGATCTCAAAAATTAGCAACTTTCAGGACATGTAGTCTAGAACTACAGATTCAGGGTGTCCAGCAAAACAGTCTCTGATTTCAAAATTAAATATCTCGATAACTAAGATCGATATACGAGTGCGGCACACGATGTCTTTATTGTAAAAAGTTGTAAGGATTTTTTATAGAAGTTGTACTGAATTTTCAAAATAGATCGAAAAGCTGCCAACAGATGACGCTGTACCCTGTGCATTCCCGTACGAGCTGTGCGGCAGAGGGCTCACATTGCACACCAGATTCTCACAGTGATTGATAAGGAAGGAAGTGATGTTGGCAGCATCTGGGTCACACATGAAGCACACTCTCATCTGAGTGGAGTCATGAATAAACAAAACTGGAGATTTTGGAGTTTCGAAAAGTCCCAGTCGTGCGAAGCGAAAGTACAGTATTCTCCCAAAGTTACTTTTAGGCTGTTGTAGGCTAGAAACCAACACTAGTGAACGCTACGTTGCAATTTTGGCACAACATGTCGCCACACAGACAGCGTTGGAGGATCGACCAGGCACCGAATGGTTGATGCAAGATAGGGCTAGACCACGTCGCACCCAGTAGATGTTTCACTCCCTTGATGAATAATTCGGTAACAGCTGCTGCGTTGGATTTTTGCAAATTCATTGGCGCAGGGATGAATTGGCCACCATATTCGCCTGATATGAATCCTTTTGACTGCTTTTTGTGGGGCACATTGAACGACGCTCGCTATCGGAACCATCCCACCGCAATGAATGAACCTGAATCGTCGATTTCTTTGGCACCTGAATTAATTTCCGTTTAGACACTACAGGATATCATGGCAAATTTGTTCCCCGGTTTGAGCCACGTCAGTACTGAGAGTACATTTCGAAAAGATTGTGATGTGATCGCAAAGACTGCTTGCAAAGGACGAGTTTAATTATGCGCGCTGATATTGTATGATACAAAATAGCAGTGTATGTGTTATTAAGAAGTACGATGCAATGTTCCTTCGGACATGCATGCATGTGTGAAGGAACAGCCACTCCAGCGATTACAGCCGTCAGGAAATACTGGAAATGGTTTCGCAGTTGCGAATATGAATAAACTTCGGCTGTATATCAGAATGACGGCAGTGAGAATTTGTACCAGAACGGGACTCGACTACCGACTTCACGCTTTACGCTAACGGTCGCTTTAATTGCTTTGGCTATCGTGCATGAATCATGACCAGACCCATACTTCTAAACTGAAGCGCCAAAGAAACTGGTATAGGAATTCGAATTCAGATACAGAGATATATAAACAGGCAGAATATGGCGCTGCGGTCGGCAACGTCTCAATAAGACAACAAGTGTCTGGCGCAGTTGTTATATCGGTTACTACTGCTACAACGCCAGGTTATCAAGACTTTAAGTGAGTCTCAGCGCGGTCTTATAGTTGGCGCACGAGCGATGGGACTCAGCGTCTACGATGTAGCGATGAAGTGGGATTTTCCCCGTACGACCATTTCACGAGCGTACCGTGAATATCAGGATTTCGGTAAAACATCAAATCTCCGACATCGCTGCGGCCGGAAAAAAATCCTGCAACAACGGAACGAACGACGACTGAAGAGAACCACTCAGCGTGACAGAAGTGCAGCCCTTCCGCAAACTGCTGCAGATTTCAGCGCTGGGCCATCAAGAAGTGTCAGCGTGCGAACCATTCAACGAAACATCATCGATATGGGCTTTCGGAGCCGAAGCCCCACTCGTGTACCCTTGATGACTGCACGATATAAAGATTTACGCCTCGCCTTGGCCCGTCAACACAAACGTTGGACTGTTGATGACTGAAACATACTGACTGGTCACGTTTCAAATTATATCGAGCCGATGGACCAGTACGGGTATGGAGAGCACCTCATGAATCCATGGACCCTGCATGTCAGCAGAGGACTGTTGAAGCTGGTGGAGGCTCTGTAATAGTGTGGAGCGTGTGCAGTTGGAGTGATATGGGACCCCTGATACGTTTAGATACGACGCTGTCCGTTGACACGTACGTAAGCATCCTGTCTGATCATCTGCATCCATTCATGTCCATTGCGCATTCCGACGCTCTTGAGCAATTCCAGCAGGACAATGTGCGGCCCCACACGTCCAGAAATTGTTACACAGTGGTTCCGGGAACAATCTTCTGAGTTGAAACACTTCTACTGGCCAGCAAACCCCCCAGACGTAAACATAATTGAGCGTATCTGGAATGCTCTGCAACGTGCTGTTCAGAATAGGTCTCCACCCCCTCGTACTCTTACGGATTTATGGACAGCCCTGCAGGATTTATGGTGTCAGTTCCCTCCAGCACTACCTCAGACACTGTTCGAGTCCATCCCACGTCGTGTCGTGGCATTTCTGCATGCTCGTGGGGGCCCTACACGATATTTGGCAGGTGTACCGGTTTCTTTGGCTCTTCAGTATATATTGAGTTTTCTGAGCTATTGAAAATCTCTGACATCCTTCAAATGGTTCAAATGGCTCTGAGCACTATGGGACTTAACTTCTGAGGTCATCAGTCTCCTAGAACTTAGAACTACTTAAACCTAACTAATCTAAGGACATCACACACATCCATGCCTGAGGCAGGATTCGAACCTGCGACCGTAGAAGTCGCGTGGTTCCAGACTGTAGCGCCTAGAACCGCTCGGCCACTCCGGACGGCACTGACATCCTTCCACAGAATAAGTTGTAACGTGGTATCTACTCATCAATGGCACCTTCCTCATGCCACTTGTCCATCCCTCCGAGGCAAGAAGGCAGAGTGGGTGAGCTTGGTGGTGAAGCTAATTGTCTCTTGGGTTCGCAAAACTGCAGTCAAAACCTACCATTCACAATGTTCTGTTTTACAACCTAGCTTTCATGGTCAGTATTTAACATCAATCCTAGCGGAATTTTATAAATAAATGTCGTGTGACTAGGGCCTACCGTCGGGTAGACCGTTGCGACCAGCGCGTCGATAGGAACGAAATGATGATGATTAGTACAACACAATACCCAGTCCCTGAGCGGAGAAAATCTCCAACCCAACCGGGAATCGAACCCGAGCCCTTAGGATTGACATTCTGTCACGCTGACCACTCAGCTACCGGGGGCGGACAGCGGAATTTTATCATTTGGCTATTTACAAATATCATAAATGTGTTGCTAGAGACAGACCTGAGTCTACAATACCAGTTATGATTTGGCAGAGTATGCCATTGATCACCGTAAGACACTGCAGTACCCGACATGTATGGAGAGTATGAAGATCTATTAGCATTTTTCTGAAACGGTAAGTATGGAGGGAAACAACTAACTAGTTGGACTTTTGCTTGTTCAATGGTAACGCACTACCCGCTCAAGGCAAATGTTCTTTGTTCGTATGTCAGTCCTACATACAATATTCACAATCACAAAAATGTTGATGTAGGAAATATTTGATAGAAATATCAATGTAACGAAAATTTGTCTGATAGTTGTACACAATAAGTAAAATTTAATACTAGCTGTCTTTTCAAATTACTTTGTAGCTAATAATAATAACAACCTCAATCCCAATTTTTTCAATGTTTATATGTAAATATTGCTGTGGCACACTGCAGCTTATGACAAAACGTAACTCATATTGTGAATGCGCCCGAAGACAATACCCCAAACACACATTTATGTATTTTCGCTAGCACGTCGTAATTTGCCTGATCTGATGCAAGCGACCTCCCGAGAAATTTACGGAAATTATGAGAAGCTAAAATAATAGTAAATTACGCAAAAGCAATGAACTTAATAAGATGTCAAGGCAATAAACTTGTTGAACCAGTATACTCTGAGACGGACATAAACTGTGAGACTGACACAGACTCTCTGAGACTGACAGATAGAAGCATCATTACGGAGTAGAAGGGAAAAAAAGACCGCAACATGACGACGTGATGTGCAGCGATGATGAGCGACGTGACTTCGGTGGAAGGAGGAGGCTGTGAGAAGCGCAAGGGTGTGCGAGAAGAGGCAGCCCCGGTAAATGTGCGGGATCTGCAACGTAAGACTATTCCCATTACTCAGCGTAGTGCCGTGTGGATGGCTAGTGTGAGTGGGTCGACAAACCGCGAACAGCGGTGCTTCAGCAGCAGGGAAACTAAAAAGCGGTGTTCTGGCTGCCTGCCGAAGATCTTTACAGAAGATTTACTATAAACACGCCATTTTAATGTAATACAGGGCATTACACAATCGCATATCCGATCTCTGTGTGCCAAGTGACATTTTAAATGACACAACATGCAGTAAAAACTTTAAAATGGAATACAGCACATTATGGTACTAACACTAAAAATTCCACTTCAGACACCAAATCTAGCTTACAGTGTTCTTTCCCAGGTTTAATCTACAGTAGATTTTGAAAATGAGTGTTGCAACTGAAAAGCTCGCCCAACGTGCAATCAGTTTTGCATTTAATATGGTTTTTAACGGCAAAAAGTCTTAACTCTGTTGAAATTCATAGCGAAATTTAATCTGTTTAGGGATTAAGTGTGATAAGCGAAGATGTTAATGTTCATGGTGACAGAATCGGCCGTTTGTCTGTAGTAATCAATGGCCTAGTACAGAAGTTTGACTATAAAATTCCTGAAAACTGGGAACATCTCAGCTGTCGGAGGACTTCCCTCAGATTTCTTAAAGAGTTTTGCGTGAGATCATAACCAAACAATTATGATACCATAATTTTTTGGGTTGTTGAGTTCCAAAACACTTAGGCAACACAATTTCACGCAGACTGAATTAGTTAACTAGGAAAGAGATATGGCTATACCAAAAACTTTTCCCCTTCACGGCGCTTCTCCAACAATCTTGTATTTACTCTCTGTGTGTACAGTGCGAGAGGACTCAATGTGCTTTTCTTATAACCATTCAAATGGTAGATCAGAAAAAAGATATTTTATTTTTAAATCACGTTTATTGCTTTCTCATAAACTCGGTACAGCATAGCTACATAATGCGTCTTCTTGCCACGGCGCTTTCAAGATACCGCCAATGAGACAATCGGCCGCTCACCCTCTCATCGTCAGCCCACAACAAAAGGACGAGCTGTTCCAGGCAAGCGCACACAAATACACCTTCAGAATTCCCGACAGCGAGCTGATAATACTGGACAGTTACAGCATACAACTCTGCATGCCACGATGTGTAGCAAAAGTGAGTCAGAGAAAACAACAATGATAAGTGATTAAATATGGATTTCAGCTGTGTAGAGACATAATACAAAGGTTTAGACTTTAGATTTTTCAAACAAGCTTGCTTTGGCTATTCTAATATTTTATTCACTATGTAATGCAGTTTACTTTCAGGCTGCAGATTTATAAAATGCCCTTCCTTTAACACAATATAGTATAAAATGATTGGTGGCACATTGAGCAGCGTTACTTTATTTTCTAGACAACCTGTTGGTTTAAAAGAGAAAACAAAGAAAACAACTCTATTAGAAACTAATTTTAATACGCGGAAGATAAAATGGGAATGCTTTTTCGATTGTTCATATTCAAGACGTAGTAGACATTATGTACAATTAGAAACCAAATGACAGACTTTTACAAGCAAATGTATTCAGCAATGAGACATCTGAATACCAAACTTCTATTAAATACCGTAGTCTCACGGCAATTGTAAGGAAGGCAGTGATGAGTAGTTTTATATGACTCAGCCTACAGATGGAATTTTGTAACCAGTTAGCTTAGAACAGACGGCGACCGCAACCAACGCCGGGCTCTACGTACGTCATGTGTAGTAGGTGGTGTGGTAGGTGTGATCCTTGAAAATATTGGGTAGCTGAATTTTTCCGCAAGTTTAATAAACACAACAGATACACATTACAGAGGCTTTATTCATCAATAATATATTCTCCTTCACTATTTGCAACAGTCTGACGACGCTGGGTAACGTTTTTGTTTCGCAGTTGTAGAAATCACGTGGTTTTGAGGTAATGAACTCGTCGAGCCACGTTCGGAGCACATTCTCATCCGGAATGGAAGTTCATTGAAGGTTGTTCCATAGAGAGTGGAAAAGGTGAAAATCTGAGGGTGCTAGATCAAGTGAATAAGGTGGATGCGGAATGACTTCACAACCCACCTCCAGTGTTTTTTGTCAGTCTAGCAGAATGCGGGCTGGCGTTATCGTGGAGTAGCATCACTTCACGCAGTCTTCGTGGTCGTTGTTCTTGACAGCGTCTGCAAGACATCTCAGTTTTTGACAATAAATGTCAGCAGTGATGGTTACACCTCTGGGAAGCAATTCGTAGTACACCACACAGTCGCTGTTCCACCGGATCCCTAACATTACCTGTTGTTGATGAGCGCGTGTCTTTGTAGGGGGAGTTGCTGCTTTGTTTGGGTTCAGCCATTGCCTTCTTTTCCTTACGTTAGCATAAGGACACCATTTCTCGTCACCAGTAACGATACTGGATAGGAATGGTCGATGTTGTTCACGAGCCAATTGTTCACGATCAAGCAGAGGTGCACATATGACCACCAGCAGATTTTTGTGATTTTGGCTTGGAGCTACACACGCCACAAGTATTTCTGGCTGGCTGCCTCCGCTGTTGTCACACCTCTATTGAACTCAAGCAGAATAATGTCAGAAATATTCCGATTTCTCCACTTGGCACTCCATTTTCGAGCGTTCGCAGCTTCATTCACTATCTCCAAATACCAAAATGACAATATGTAAACTCAAACAGCAACAGTGAACTGCAAATAAAAAATGACAATCGATAAATAAACTCATAACAACCGGAATACCAATATGCAAAACAAAAAAGCTACAGACTTATGCACCAGCCTAATAAACTTCACTGGAGTCACTTATTATTATTTCAAATATTTGACTTATCTCCATGAAATATTATACTTTCGTCATTTTATAGTGGCTTCTGAAGGTTTGATGTAAAGGACCATCAATTTTCTTTAGCATCTGTTGAACCCAGCTCATACCCTCTACAGACGAGACGACTCATCGTTTACGGCCACAAAAATTAACAAAGAGAGAAACCATTAAAGATTCAGGTTTAGTTGAAAAGTGTATATAATAGGAGCATCAGGAAATTGGTGTCTGTCTCGTCAATAAAATCTGACAATGAGGAATGTTTAGCGTATGGTTTACTTTTTTATTTGTGTCGGCAGGTGCTTTGCACCATTCTTAACATTTGATTCAGAAGAATTACGTGCTATTCCGCCGAATAGAAGTGACCAGTTAAAAGTTACTTTATTCCCTCTATACACATGTTTCCTCAACGATTTCCGATGTTTTTCCCAGTGTCTACAAATGCTGGGGTGGAACGATCCAGACACATGAATTGAGTCCTCTGTACTTGCCCAGCGGCTGCAGCTTGGCATCTTCCTCAACTTGGCGAGCTGTCTCGCGGCATATCAGTGCCAAGAAACGTCTGAGCTACATGCCGCTTAATGGATCAAAAGTACATCCTTGTTTGTCAACCTCTGAAATGCGTCCTCTGCTCGGACAGCATCAAACACTTTTTTCTTTATCTTCTACAATGAGTGCCTGTCATGCAGCAATGACCATCTTGACAATTTCGCTACACTGGCTCATAACCACTTAACATTACAGAGACACACAGGAGGTGCTGCAAAGTACTTGAAAACAAACGAGTTGCTGACACTCACAACGGTGTTCATCTAATGATTGAAAAGATGGTAGAGACAACCAGTGTCATAAAACCAATAAAGTCATGTGAGAAATAATTGTGAAAGATAGGCATATGACAGTGTGTAGATTGCAGGACGACGTCAATAAATTTTTAAGTGAACTAAGCAAGATCTCTGAGGAAGGCATAGCCAATGTAGATCACGATACTAAACGTAAAGTGAACACATTTCGTGAACTGAAGGTAGACTCAAACTGCAGAAAAACTGATAGTGTCAGAGGTGTATAGTATGTTTTTAGTGTGTACTAGTTTCATAGTCTTCGTAAAAGGTAGAGTCTAGTTCTAGTGGGCTTTGTGAAATAATTTGAAGGTGTTTTACCGGAGTATGTGGACGATAAACGAAAAAATAGAATTAATAAACCTTTGTTGAAATAGTGTAATGGTAGATACAAGAAGGCCCAACACTTTGGAGCTAATTTATGTCTGTTACAATATGATAAGAACACACTAGCGCGTAATTTACGATTATTACAGTAAATACGGGGATTAGGTTCACCATCTGAAGGAATGTAAAAAGTGTATATTAAAATCGTTCTATTCCCATTAACAGCTTTGTTTTTGACTATGGCCATTTAATTTCTGTGATCCTTCGAAACCACAATTACGGAACGTATAACAATTTTCTATCACTATGATTAAAACTATACACTTTTGGCCAGGAAAGATACCAAATAACAAAATTTTGCGTCAGTACAGCAGGTAGAATACATGATTAAATTTATATATGATTTGGGAGTACACAAGGTGCGAAATTTTATAAACAGAACTGCCACTTCTCACAACACGTACAGCTCTACGCCGCCTGGGCATCGAGTAAAAGTAAACTTGAATGAAAGATACTGAAACGTCATTCCATGTTACTTCATCATTATGACAGTTCATCAGTTGTAGTGGATGGTGAGCCGTGCCGTGCCAGGCTCTGAGGAACCCATGTCCAGATCTTTTCAGTGGGTGAGGCATATGGAGAATGCTTTTGACAGGGCAACAGTCCAACACCCCATGTATTGAGTTAGGTAGACCGAACGTGAAACCTGCGATCTTGCTTATCTTATTGAAAGATAACGTCACGGAGACCGCGAAAACAGGACGCACACGTCATAAATATAACGACTTCTGTCGAAATTTGCGGCTTTGCAAATCATACGTGATAGTTGTGTGCACCCAATGGCACCGTGTATCATCACACCAGGAACTGAGCCCATATGACCATGAAGAATACAACTTTCATTCTCCTCGGAGCCTCCACGCAACGAATATGTCGATAATGAGGCTGTGCGCACAACCAGGAATCGTGTGAAAAACCGAGTGTCACACTCCCTTGTCGTTGCGCGCACTTGTCTCTGCCGCTGCATCAAAACAAGCCGCAACAATGGTCACCGTGTCGTCGGTTCGCGGTATTGTAGCACTGTCCATGGGAGTACTTGTCTTACTTCAAACAAGCCGAGTCCCTGTCTCACTGTACTTGACATATCTGTACGATTCACTGAATAACGCACTGACGAGGCCAAACCTTATGACCACTGCCCTTCGCAAGACTGACTACCACCTGGTGGCGCTTCTACACTTAGCGTGATATGAAAAGGATATGAGCTGAGCAAGAACAAATGAGAGATCATTCTAGCGACGATAAAGGTCGAAAAGGGGAGAAATACATCGACAAAAACCACTTTGACAAAGGGCAGATTACTATGAGCTGGTACTTGCTACAGTTGTGAGCAGCTATGGAAAGTCGTTGACGGCCAGTGAAACTACGAGTAGCGCCAGGATGTTGGACGTCCTCGTCTCATTACAGAATGTGAGACATATGAGGCTTGTCGCCTCAGTAAAGGAGGATAGGCGTTGTTGTGTGGGAGATCTGAGGACACGGTACGATGCTGGTGCAGGCACCCGTGTTTAGGACCACACCTTGAACATGGGGTTCCGCAGCAGATAGATTTGGTACCGAGGATCAGTGGAAACGAGTCACCTGGTCGGATGAATCACTGTCCTTGTTGCTCTAGGTCGATGGTCCGGATACGCTGCCATCCAGGCGAACGGCTGCAGTCTGGTGGGAGCAGTTATAGGCTATGGGGGACATTTGCCTGGGCTCCATGGGACCTGTGGTAGTAATCGGAGGCAACATGACAGCTGTGGACCACCTGAAGATTATTGCGGGACACCTGCAAGCTTCATAATTGCCTACGGCAATGGCATCTTGAAGCAGGTTCAAATGGCTCTGAGCACTATGGGACTCAACATCTGAGGTCATCAGTCCCCTAGAACTTAGAACTACTTAAACCTAACTAACCTAAGGACATCACACACATCCATGCCCGAGGCAGGATTAGAACCTGCGACCGTAGCGGTCGCGCGGTTCCAGACTGAAGCGCCTAGAACAGCTCGGCTTGAAGCTGAATAACTGTCTGTGTCAGAAGGCCAACATCGTCCTAGAATGGTTTGAGGAGTACGATTGTAAACTCACGCGAATATCTTGGCTACCAAATCTGCCTGATCTGAGCTCATCTAGTATGCTATTGGGCGCCATCTCTATGCCCACGAATGCATGGCCTGTAATTTAGGGGAATTACGTGACCTGTGCATAGATATCTGGTAACACGTACTGTAACCTCCCCCTTACTAATCGGCATATCCTGCTTGCGATATAAAATATGACCGTGGATCGAGCGTATACCAAATGGAATTTTTCTAATTGGATAAGGCTATCTTTCCCGAAGAAGTAATACCGATAAGTAGCGGGAAAGTGTACAACCGATCTTTCTGATAGAAAAGTCTACTAAAAATAAAAGAGTAATTAAACCGAACAGGACTATAATTTGGAAAAATGAAAGTTATTTTGTGCATGCATTCACTCACGAACAGCACTGGACAGGAAAGCGGTACCACTGATCATGAATCCAAAAGTTACACTAATGAACGAAAAGGAAAGAATTACGCTCGCCAGCCCACTAGGGCGATTTACATCCAAAATCCTGTAGAAGATGATGGGGAAGAAAAACATATATTATTAAACACTGACGTGGCAACTGAAGGTTATCACGTTTTTTGACACTAATTTTTAGTGAGTATGTAATGAAAAGAAAACTGAGAAGTCACTTTTACGTTGAGTTTGTCGTTAAATTTTGAAAAAGGCAATCGAGTAATGATTTGAAAATACCCACTTAAACTGTATGTTAGTAATGAACTTCGTTACGCGAACAATGACTTTCATAAACCTCAACATAACGTCATCAAAGAAATTTAGAGAAAGGCAAGCACTTTTTACTTTGCAGTTACTTAATTTTCAAATTGGATTTCATATTATTGTCTGAACAACTGACCCTTTTTACTGACTTGAACAGAATTAAATACTAGAATACGTACCAAACCAAACAGCCATGTGCTCCAAGCTATATGTAAAATAAATAAAACTTCTGTACTCTTAATTTGTGCATTTTCATTAGATTTGGATTATGCGGTGTCCTTCAGACATCCATGTATGTCTAAAGGAACAGCCACTGCTACGATCTACAGCTGTATGAAGTAGAGAAAATGTATTCACAACTGTGAATACTATAAGACTTCAGATGCACAATTCATTAGTAACATACGAAAATTTCTGCCCGACCAGGACTCGAACACGGTTTTCTCCCTTTACGTGAGCGGTTGCCTTAACCACTTCGGCTATCCGAATACGCCTGTCGGAACTCGTGTGATTCCCACACAGAGAAAGATTTAATTTCTGTCGCGGCCTGTGAAGGCAAGTAATTCTATTTTCCAGTGTCTGCGTTTTATCGTGTACTATCCAATATTCTTCAGACATGCGTGCATGACTGGCACTGCAAAATCTTATTACACGCCTAGACAGACCGCGAATATGATAATAAAGTCCCTCCCGGTGCGGGAATCTTAGCTGCTGTGCGAGTGCAGTACGTGGACACACAGTGGCATATGGAGGTTTGGGTCGTTCCTGGAGGCATGCTCGGACAGCCGAAGTTGTTAAGGCGACCGCTCGTGTATAGCGGGAAATCTGGGTTATAGTCCCGATCCGGCACAAATTTCATGCGTCACTAATAAATTATGCTGCTAAAGTCTAACCGTATTCGCAATTGCGAATACATTTATTCATCAGTGTACGTCACATCAGGTGCAAGTCGCTTGGGAACGTTGGGGTCCTGTATGACATTCAGCATTACCCTCATGAACCCAAAGAGTTCATCATTCGTTCGACAGTCGTGGGGTCCCGAACAATACCAGCAGCAGTATCCCGGAACGATAAACAGCAGTATCGTTAGGCTACAACCCACCCGCTACTCGATTGCGACTTATACTGGTAGATGCTTCTTCTACTTACACCGAACATATAGCAACGTTCTCACAATCAAACAATTTTCTTTCACTTTACTGACTTTCGGGACGTGCCCATACAGCCATCCCGATAGTGGAATGTCAATTATGACGATACGAACGAACGAACGACATTACACCCTGTCCCCGAGCGGAGAAAACCTCCGACCCGGCCTGCAAAATCAAAAGAACATCGAAGTGCTATCTCTGAAGAAGGAAACTGCTGTATACTGCTGGTTTGTCTTTGCTTGTGTTGGATGACGTTACTTCTATCTACGTTATACGGCTACGTTGAAATGGAAATCATTTGCATATCCAAGCACGCATTACATTTCTTGTCAATCTGATGTTTGTTGCATGCCATTGTCATGGTGTTGCAGTTTTATTGGCAGCAGTGCATTATACTCAGAGCATCGAGTGCCATTATACTGAGTGCACTATCCGAAAATTACTTCGAGCAATTAAACAGAGAACCGATTAGGGGAGATAACATCTTGGACCTACTGATAACAAACAGACCCGAACTTTTCGACTCTGTAAGCGCAAAACAGGGAATCAGTGATCATAAGGTCGTTGCAGCATCCCTGAATATGGAAGTAAATAGGAATACAAAAAAGGGAGGAAGGTTTATCTGTTTAGCAAAAGTAATACGAGGCAGATTTCAGACTACCTAATAGATCAAAACGAAAATTTATGTTCCGACACTGACAATGTTGAGTGTTTATGGAAAAAGTTCAAGGCAATCGTAAAATGCGTTTTAGACAGGTACGTGCCGAGGAAAACTGTGAGTGACGGGAAAAACCCACCGTGGTTCAACAACAAAGTTAGGAAACTACTACGAAAGCAAAGAGAGCTTCACTGCAAATTTAAACGCAGCCAAAACCTCTCAGACAAACTGAAGCTAAACGATGTCAAAGTTAGCGTAAGAAGGGCTATGCGTGAAGCGTTCAGTGAATTCGAAAGTAAAATTCTATGTACCGACTTGACAGAAAATCCTAGGAAGTTCTGGTCTTACGTTAAATCAGTAAGTGGATCGAAACAGCATATCCAGCACTCTGGGATGATAATGGCATTGAAACAGAGAATGGCACGCATAAAGCTGAAATACTAAACAACTTTTCGAAAGCTGTTTCACAGAGGAAGACCGGACTGCAGTTCCTTCTCTAAATCCTCGCGCGAACGAAAAAATGGCTGACATCGAAATAAGTGTCCAAGGAATAGAAAAGCAACTGAAATCACTCAACAGAGGAAAGTCAACTGGACCTGACGGTATACCAACTCGATTCTACACAGAGTACGTGAAAAAACTTGCCCCCCTTCTAACAGCCGTGTACTGCAAGTCTCTAGAAGAACGGAAGGTTCCAAATGATTGGAAAAGAGCACAGGTAGTTCAAGTTTTCAAAAAGGGTCGTCGAGCAGATGCGCAAAACTATAGGCCTATATCTCTGACATCGATCTGTTGCAGAATTTTAGAACATGTTTTTTTGCTCGCGTATCATGTCATTTCTGGAAACCCAGAATCTACTCTGTAGGAATCAACATGGATTCCGGATACAGCGATCGTGTGAGACCCAACTCGTTTTATTTGTTCATGAGACCCAGGAAATATTAGATACAGGCTCCCAGGTAGATGCCATTTTCCTTGACTTCCGGAAGGCATTCGATACAGTTCCGCAATGTCGCCTGATAAAGTAAGAGCCTTAGGAATCTCAGACCAGCTGTGTGGCTGGATTGAAGAGTTTTTAGCAAACCTGTTTTAGCCTGTTGTTCTCAATGGAGAGACGTCTACAGACGTTAAAGTAACCTCTGGCGTGCCACAGGGGAGTGTTATGGGACCATTGCATTTCACAATATATGTAAATGACCTAGTAGATAGTGTCGAAAGTTCCATGCGGCTTTTCGCGGATGGTGCTGTAGTATACAGAGCAGTTGCAGCATTAGAAAACTGCAGCGAAATGCAGGAAGAACTGCTGCAGATAGTCACTTGGTGCAGGGAGTGGCAACTGACACTTAACATAGACAAATATAATGTATTGCGAATATATAGAAATAAGGATCCTTTATTGTATGATTATATGATAGCGGAACAAACACTGGTAGCAGTTACTTCTGTAAAATATCTGGGAGTATGCGTACGGAACGATTTGAAGTGGAATAATCATATAAAATTAATTGTTGGTAAGGCGGGTGCTAGATTGAGATTCATTGGGAGATTCCTTAGAAAATGTAGTCCATCAACAAAGGAGGTGGCTTACAAAACACTCGTTCGACCTATACTTGAGTATTGTTCATCAGAGTGGGATCCGTACCAGGTCGGGTTGACAGAGGAGATAGAGAAGATCCAAAGAAGAGCGGCGCGTTTCGTCACAGGGTTACTTGGTAAGCGTGATAGCGTGTTGGTTCGAGCGACAGAATATTCAAGCCCCTAAGAATCTAAATAAACTGTATTAAATGTTATTCATTTTTGTTAAAAGTCAATATACAGCCCTTTGTTATTAAAAGGAAGGTTGTGTTAATATCTCAGCTATCTAGCTGAGATACTTTCAGATTTAGAGACAATTACCTAAAACACCAAAAACCGACACTTATAAGTCAATTAGGATTCATAGCAGTTTGTCTTAGTATCATTTGCAACTATTACTGAAGTTCACGAAATGTTAGGTCAATTTGTTTGAATTTTCATAATTAAAAACGTTAACTATTTTTCATTTTCATGATATAAAATTCAGAAAATGTCATTATTTATTTAATGTGTTGTTGTGTGAGTAAATGAGAATGAGTGAGAGTGTGTATATGGAACATACGAAAAAATTCAGTATTATCTCATGTTAAACATTACGTAACTGTGTCATGGGAAAGTGTTAAACAAGCAAGTTGCAATGAAAGCTGTAATTTCCCTACCTTGCTGATGACGTATGTCCAAGGGTACTTGATTTTGTAGGAAGGCAGCCAGAATAGCCATTTGCAGAGTAATGATTTTCTAAAGTAATTTCAGGATTAGTTTTCTTTTCGTTTGGTTTTTTAAACATTTTATTAAGATTTGCATGATGAAGTGATGTAAATGCATTTGTGAATATTGATTGGCATCGGACAATTTTGGCGCTAGAAAGAACTCGAAGGATTGTTTTGATTGGCTGGTCATTTTGAACAAACAATCAGAGTTAAGCGTTTCCCGTACTCTATCAAGTAGTTATATGCCCTGAAAGGAACGGCAGGTTTTTTTTCCCGTACAGTTCGTTGCGTTTGGTCTAGGCGGACGTCATAAGACATCCGTTCAAGCTATTCGTTGATTCCTTGACTCAGGTTTTTGTTACAGAGAGCACGCAGCCCTCTGACCGAACACGCTGAGCTACCGTGCAGGCGTGGGGTTAGTCGTTGGCTAGCTATCGGACGTACAGGTTATGTTGGACGTGTCCGTCTATGTTACGAGTAAAATGAAGAAGTTACTGCTATTTCGCGTGCGGATGGTATTGCAGTGAAAGCAGTTGCATTTATGGACAGACTTGTGGAAATTTGAGCTTTGTGAAGTGTTTAGTTGGAAAGACAAATGCGTGTGAACTTTCGGCCTTCGTAGAATTCCGCGTGGCATGTTTCATATTCATCTATGAGATAGTTGGCAAGCAGTTTCATTATTAGAAATCCATAAACAAAAGACCTAATGTGAAACATTATAATTCGGGTCGGACTTAAGTACATTTCTGGCTGTCTTGCGTGTATACTGGGTTGTATGAACTGTGAGCTGAGGACATTGATATTAGTCGTTTAAATAAATACCGGCTGATGGCTAATTCTTTAATTTTGAACCTAAAGAAATAAAGAACTTGTTGCTGAATTTTGATATTTTTTCTAAAAGAATGAAGCAATCGCCCTCCACCCGAAAATCGTTATAAGATATTACAGGACAGCTTGCTACCAGAGTTTAGGCAGTCTTTGCAAAAGTAAATATTGACGATGTTTTTCTTCAACCCTCCTTTTAACACCGTCTGAACAGTATCTACGTATGCAGAGAATCGGGCTGATGACCGGACGCCGTACTGAGTTAGGTGGAACTTTTTGTAGTGTACAGTTCTACGAAAGACAGAGGTCAAACAATTACGCAACACAACGCGACTTTTAACCCGCCACACCGCACGGTGTAAGGAAAAATGAAAGAAACTAACAAAATCTATAGTCTATTATATTTGCAATATATATTTAAACACTGACAAACTTTACACAGATTTTTAATTATTCCACAATCTTTATACTCAATAAACACGTTTCTGGCTCGCTAGCACTCGCGATAATAATATCTCAGACTCAAGAGTTGGTGTATGTACACAGCAGAACGAAAGACGTCCAACTTTCAAGCGAATCAGTCATATATCGCACTCTGTCGACCGAAGCAGCCTCGTCATATAAATTACTAGAGGAATTGGAAATGTGTGGCCTTGAGAAAGTCTACAGGCTGTCAATATGGATGTTACTGTCATTCAAAAAGTTATTAGTATTCAGTAGGTTCAATCCATAGCTGTTCACAAGATAACACGAAGAACTAGAAAGACTAAACAACATATTGTGTTGCAACGAACTTCGTAGCGTTGGTAGCGGTATGTAGCAGAGGTAATACTTCTTGTTAAACACAACCAGATAGCAAAAGATAATAAGAAGGCAGATAATTGTGAATTGCGGCGCAGGAAAATTAGAAATTAATGAGACCTGGATCTAAAACAAATACGAAAATTTAGTTATTGCGTATATTAGATATTTTTCTTTTTGAAATGATATATTTATTTTATATGTCGCTTTTTCTAAGTATTTTCGCTTAATTTCTAAAATTATGCTGACATGTTTTTCCCGATATGTCCTCTGAAAAAATACGTCTTTCAAACGTTTTACGTAATTACGCGGAAATTAGAGAAGTTATTCAGTGGTCAATACACTGGTCACGGTACTACAAGCAGGTGTTTCCGCTTCAGACATCGCATTTCGAGGATACGTAATGACTTGGTTGTTGATTAATGAATTGTACTGCTAGTTCAGTGCAAATATGGCACGAAACTTCAATGTTTTTAAAGAGAGAAACCTCTAGGAATGAACACGGGTAACAAAATAGTTACAGCTCCTTGTGATATGGTGCGCAGTAGAGATACTATATGTGAGGAGACATCGACTCTGACATCCAGTGCAGGGAAAGAAAACTTCATAATTCTGAAGACCAGAATTCTGGTCCAAATCACATTTTTCACACTCTCATTCTGTTTCTATGTACGACAGTGAAGACAATTCTTTACTAGCTCAGATAAAACAGAGCACAGAAAATTGGCTGTTTAATTTCCATAACAGGTTCTCGATGACTGTGATCGTATATATAAATAAGCTACGATCCTTGGTATCTACTGTGTGTACCAAGAGTCTGGTTCTTTTAGACATAATCTATACACTTATCAGTCAGAACATTATAACCACCTACCTAATAGCCGTTATGTCCACCTTTGGCACGAATAACAGCGGCGACGCTTTGTGGCAATGGACCAATGAGGCCATGATAGGCCGCTGGAGGGAGATGGCACTACATCTTCACACACAAGTCACCTAATTCCCTAAATTCCGGGGAGAGGGACGATAAGCTCTGACACCACGTTCAATAATATTCCAGATGTGTTCGATCGGGTTCAGAAAGTTGGGGGACCAGCACACAAACTGGAATTCGCCACTGTGTTCCTCGAACAACACCATCATACTCCTGGCCTTGTGACATGACGCATTACCTTGTTGAAAAATACCACAACCGTCAAGGAGACATGATCGTCATGAAGGGGTGTACGTGGTCTGCAACCAGTGTACGATACTCCTTGGTCGTCATGGCGCCTTGCAAGAGCTCCATTGGACCCATGAATGACCACGTGAATGTTCCCCAGAGCATAATGGAGCTCCCGCCAGCTTGTCTCCACCCCGCAATACACGTGTTAAGGAGGTGTTCTCCTGGAATATGACGTACACTCCTGGAAATGGAAAAAAGAACACATTGACACCGGTGTGTCAGACCCACCATACTTGCTCCGGACACTGCGAGAGGGCTGTACAAGCAATGATCACACGCACGGCACAGCGGACACACCAGGAACCGCGGTGTTGGCCGTCGAATGGCGCTAGCTGCGCAGCATTTGTGCACCGCCGCCGTCAGTGTCAGGCAGTTTGCCGTGGCATACGGAGCTCCATCGCAGTCTTTAACACTGGTAGCATGCCGCGACAGCGTGGACATGAACCGTACGTGCAGTTGACGGACTTTGAGCGAGGGCGTATAGTGGGCATGCGGGAGGCCGGGTGGACGTACCGCCGAATTGCTCAACACGTGGGGCGTGAGGTCTCCACAGTACATCGATGTTGTCGCCAGTGGTCGGCGGAAGGTGCACGTGCCCGTCGACCTGGGACCGGACCGCAGCGACGCACGGATGCACGCCAAGACCGTAGGATCCTACGCAGTGCCGTAGGGGACCGCACCGCCACTTCCCAGCAAATTAGGGACACTGTTGCTCCTGGGGTATCGGCGAGGACCATTCGCAACCGTCTCCATGAAGCTGGGCTACGGTCCCGCACACCGTTAGGCCGTCTTCCGCTCACGCCCCAACATCGTGCAGCTCGCCTCCAGTGGTGTCGCGACAGGCGTGAATGGAGGGACGAATGGAGACGTGTCGTCTTCAGCGATGAGAGTCGCTTCTGCCTTGGTGCCAATGATGGTCGTATGCGTGTTTGGCGCCGTGCAGGTGAGCGCCACAATCAGGACTGCATACGACCGAGGCACACAGGGCCAACACCCGGCATCATGGTGTGGGGAGCGATCTCCTACACTGGCCGTACACCACTGGTGATCGTCGAGGGGACACTGAATAGTGCACGGTACATCCAAACCGTCATCGAACCCATCGTTCTACCATTCCTAGACCGGCAAGGGAAATTGCTGTTCCAACAGGACAATGCACGTCCGCATGTATCCCGTGCCACCCAACGTGCTCTAGAAGGTGTAAGTCAACTACCCTGGCCAGCAAGATCTCCGGATCTGTCCCCCATTGAGCATGTTTGGGACTGGATGAAGCGTCGTCTCACGCGGTCTGCACGTCCAGCACGAACGCTGGTCCAACTAAGGCGCCAGGTGGAAATGGCATGGCAAGCCGTTCAACAGGACTACATCCAGCATCTCTACGATCGTCTCCATGGGAGAATAGCAGCCTGCATTGCTGCGAAAGGTGGATATACACTGTACTAGTGCCGACATTGTGCATGCTCTGTTGCCTGTGTCTATGTGCCTGTGGTTCTGTCAGTGTGATCATGTGATGTATCTGACCCCAGGAATGTGTCAATAAAGTTTCCCCTTCCTGGGACAATGAATTCACGGTGTTCTTATTTCAATTTCCAGGAGTGTATTCACGCCCTCCCATCGGTATGATAAGGAAGGTATCGTGATTCATCAAACAATGCAACGCTCTGCAGCTGCGCCAAGGTCTAGTACCGATCGTTACGTGCCCATTTTAGTCGTAGATGCCGATTTCCGGTGGTGTTAACATTGACACGTGCATGGGTCGTCGGCTGCGGAGGCCCATCGTTAGGAGTGTTCGGTGTATTGTGTATTCAGGCACACTTGTACTCTTCCTAGCATTAAAGTCTGATGTTAGCACCGCCACAGTACGCCGTCTGTCCTGTTTTACCAGTTTGCTCAACTCTGACGTCCGACATCTGTAACGAGGTGTGGCTGCCCAACCCCACGTCTGGACATGGTTTCACCACATCGCATCACTCCTCAAATACTCGACAACAAGTGCAGTGTCCGAAATGCTCGTGCCGAGTCTCCGAGTCATCATAGTCTCCCCTAGGTCAAACTCAGGTAGATTACGCGCCTTCCCCATTCTACTCACAGACAGTACGCTCACTGATACTACGTGCACCGTGAGCTTGTCTGACTAGCAGTCTTTTCTTCGCCAGGTGACGTTGTTATCGCCTGGACGGGGTCACGTCGATAGTAGATCTGTGGTCATAATTTTCTGACTAATCAGTGTACATAGGTTCAAGATCTGTAGAGAAAGTGTATTGCACTCCACACATTGGAGCACATGAAGCTATTACCACATTCAGTGACGGAAATATTATTGGGCGTCATGTTCTCTGGAAAACTTATTGTCGGTACTATGTGATTCGTAGACAATGACAGGAAGGGAAATTCTGGTAGCAGTCAGAAGGGCACGGAGAGGCAAACTCTTCTGAATGAAAAATTGTCTAGTGACTGACTGCCTCCAG
Organism: Schistocerca americana; assembly: GCF_021461395.2. Lineage (NCBI taxonomy): Eukaryota > Metazoa > Arthropoda > Insecta > Orthoptera > Acrididae > Schistocerca > Schistocerca americana. Next base: position 696,754,853 of record NC_060130.1, read on the forward strand.
AGCAGCTAGGTTCGTTTCCGGTACTGCCAAGGATGTTTCCTTGGTGGGAGGACTGGAACGGGATGCATTCAGCCCCGTTATGCGGAGCTACTAGAGTGAGAAGTAGTGGCTTCTAGGTCTGGAACTTAACTACGGCTTGGAGAGTGTTGTGACCCTACGCTTATTCATATCGTATACAAATGAAGACACTGTCAGAGGCTGGCGTGGCGGCCGTTCTGTGCTGAATGGATCGACGAGGTCAATACACGTGGTTTTAGCTTTTAGTGACTCATAAAATCCTTCCTACTGTATGGGACACAATTAAGCTACTGTATTATTGAAACTTTGAATACCATTTTCCGAAATTGTGCTTTTTCGCAATATGAGGAACATTTTCAAGTGAACTACTGGAGATAAATACCTAAAATACCTAAAATTTATTAGCAGATGCACTACATGGGGAAATAAACGCGCGAAGAAGGAAAGCGATGTGGGCTCTCGTCTACCGCTCGGCCCCCTACCAGGCGCACTCAGCACGACTGCACAAGTTGCAAACCCGTAAATAAAACTGTGGGACAGCGTGCGTTGCACGCCACCTAACTGTTAAGTAGCCGCAGCGTTTCGTGAAGTGCGAATTTCCTGGAGCTCACGAAACGAAACACAGCCACCAGCGTGTGAATCACCAGTGTTTTAGGTGTTTCTTTAAGCATGCATATCCAAATTTCTGCTTTTCATGGCGTTGTTCAAGACGTCTTCGCATCGTCGAGTTAAGGAACTGGCCATTACCTTACAATGATACTAGTAGTTGAGGTCAAATCTCCAATTATTACAGTTGAATGTGTTTCGAAAGATCTGTTGTTGTGTCAAAGAAGTAGTTATGCAATGGGAATTACACTGCCAGAAAGAAAATACAATACACTGAAGGACAAGTTTCTCTTATTGACAAGGGAACTGACAGTTATTCACTGTAGGGTACATAACCAATTCATACCAAATCAAACACACAAGTTACAGTAAAGGTTTCGCAACAATGGCATCACTACACAGCATAGCTCTTTCTGGCGGTAACACAGCTGTGTATTCTCTCATGAAAAGATCATAAGGGTACCGAATGGCACCCTGTGATGGATTGTTGCTGCTATCGTGTGCCTTTGTTGCAACTCGGCAATGGTTCCTGAAGGTCCTGGAGAACGAGTGAGTTCCCGCTTCATCACGTCTCATACGCATTCAGTTGGAGAGAGATCTAGTGATCTCGCTGAATAGCGCAGTTGTTGTACACTACGAAGAGCACATTCCGTCGCAGCAGCCGTAGGTGGACGTGCATTGTCCTGCTGAAAATGCACATCACCACCCTGTCGAAGACATGACAGAGTCATGAAGATAACATTCTGTGCAATGTAGCGGGCACTGGTTACTTTAACCTGCAGAAACACCAAATATGAAAGAGAGCTCTAACTGATGGCCCCTCACAGCGTAAAGCCTGGGATGGGATCTGCGCGTCTCCGACGAATTCACTCTGGAATAGGCAGCTCAATAGGTCTAAGCTATAGACATGTACGCCCATCACTCGCATACAGACAGAACTTACTCTGACAACAGAAAACATCAGAATGACTTTCCACTCTCCAGTCAACTCTTTCACGAAACCTGAGCTGCCCTCCTCACTGGTGTCGTGGGGTCAGAGGTAGCCTGTCCACAAGCACATGTGATCTTAATACTGCCGCAAGCAGACACTCCCCAGTGGTCCGTGATGACACAGCAGGTGCAACAAGTGATCGGATTTCGTCCCCTGATGATTTTCGGTCGGCCACCGACACTCGAACTATGCGCCGATTTTGATATGCATCTCTACTACGCGGAAGCCCAGAACTTGGTAAGGCGTATGAAATTTCCATAATCACTGATGAAAGCAGCGACACACCATACATATATTGTGCCCATCATGTGCATCAATCCGTCGATGGAGTCTACGCCAGGAATATATAAAATACCGTGTTGGTGTGGACAGTTTTATGTCGGACAGACTGTAAGAACTATTGAACAGCGCTGAGTAGAATACAAGAGATACTTTCGCCTTCGGTACCCTGAGAAATGAGCTGTAACAGAGCATTCTGTATAAAACGGACGTCGTACTGTATTCGACATCAGGTACTATGCAGACCAATAGTTTCTGGAATAGCAACCTAAAAAAAGTAGTCGAGATAAAAATTTGTGACAACACTCTTAGTAAGGACGATGGCCTGCAGCTAATCACAGCTTGGGACACAGCCATCGGAAGGTTGAAGTTGGCGCGACGGACACGCTACGAAAACATTGCCATACGTGGCGCTGGAATAATCACCGATGACCTCCGCGGAAGGCAGCGCGGGTATGTAAGGACGTTAATAGCAACCAGGAAACCTCACAACTTGACAATGGTACAGGAGTACTTGGCCAAAAGCTCGGGAATTTTAAATCACTTGACGCTACTGGAAGCTCGAAAGAATTTTATCACGACCATGCTTCCGCATATCTCTCCGTAATGTTTGCCCCTATGATAAAGTATGTTTCCAGCCCTTTCCAGGCAATGAAACTGTCACATTCCGCTCCGATCCGGTTACATATAGTGTACCTACAATTTTCATTCACTGGGTGGCTTAAACCTTAACTGTCTCTCTAATCATTTCGAGAACGTGTTTCAATTTCTATCACCAGGAGATACATACCCGTAAGTTTTTAAATTTTTTTCCTTGGCTTCAGGCAAAGCCTATTTGGCCAAATGTATTTTTTGCACATAGTGATACAACCAGGACATTCGTCTGATTTCAGTACTAAATATAGAACATAATTAAACGACATAACGAGTAAACGAAGTACCAGGTGTTTGTAATTGAAGAGAGCTACTCACTCAGGTCAAGTAGGGGCTGTAATTATCATATAGAGGCGAAACTTGTCAGATATTCAAATGCGTTAACGCAGAACCGACTTACGCTGGGGGAAAAATTGTTCTAACTGGGCCACCAGGTACAAATCTGGCGCTGTACACTGTTTGAAGGAAGGTATGACACCCATACTCTCATTTGACAAGCCATAACGTGAATGAACAGTATGGCTGTCGAGAAGAGAGACAAAATGCTGTAAGTAAAACTCATGAAATGTATTTACACTTGCAAATGTGCAGATAACGAAAATAGGCAGTCTGCCTTCAGCAGGGCTGCAGCTCATATGTACGTAGTAGGGCAAAGCAGGTACAGCGCCACTCTGTATTTTTGCCAAATGTATTCAATATGGCGGATCCAAGATGGCGGCCATAGATGTGGCAACGTTTGCACTGATGTCGTGGTGGGAAGTTCAAATTTTCATGTGAAAATAGGTCGATTGGGCCACCTCCACTAACCTAAACCCCACCCCTCCCCTCACTTCCCCTCCCCTCCCCTCCACTTCCCCATCTGGAAATTGGTGGAAAAGGACTCAGTCTGTACTGGGTTGCAGATAGGATGACATAAGTCTTTAATTTGCATGCATTGTTTATTTAAACAATTTGAGTTGTCATAGGCAGTTGCTCCATCCAGTGTGGTACCACGAGGTCTGGAGTTCAACTGACCTAGATCACAATACCGCCACCAGAGGGTGTTGTTGTCTCTTCCACTCTCCCCTCCCGTGACATAATCCAAGATGGCGGTCTGGGGAAAAAATGATGGGAAAAGGACTCAGTCTCTGTCTAGCTACTGGACTCGGAGGACAGACATAATTGTGTACAATGGACAAGACGTCTGTGCTAGAGAAGGAGGAGTATATTTGCAACTAAAGACTGTGTCGATAGCATTGATATTTTGTGAAGATGAATAGGCTTCATGAAATTATGAATATGGGCTAAGTTATGCTTTGCATCTCATACTGATAGATGTGTATGCTGTAAATGTAGATCATTCGATAAAAGTCCAGTCAGTCAGTCTTCTGAAGTGCAAGAGGAAGACATTCACGCACTCCAGCCAAAGCATCCATGTGTACAGTTGAGGAAATGCTGGTAAAAAATAAAAATGGATATGAGCATTTGGCGTCATTGGCCGGGAGGCCCCTGACCAGGAAGGTTCAGCCACCTTGGTGCAGGTCTTATTACATTCGACGCCACATTGGTCGACCTGCGCGCCAGATAGGGATGAAATGATGATGAAGACAACACAACACCCAGTCCCTGAGTGGAGGAAATTCCCGACCCAGCCAGGAATCGAAACCGGGCCCATAGGACGGAAGTCTGTCACGTTGACCTCTCAGCTGTCAGGGCGGACAGGAAATGCTGGTGATGAGAAGGGAAGAATTTAATATGTGTACTACATACAAGCACATAGCTGAGGACTGCATCCATAGCCTCCTACGCAATGAGTCGAAAGAAAAGATAATGGACGAGCATGTGGTGAATAGTTTTCAACAAATAATGGCAATAAAGTGGGATGGCATGAACATGCATTTCAGTACACACACAGATAGATGCTTGTGCTGGGACTATTTACCTTTTTTGAAATTGCCTAAATCAACTTCACCCTATTCCACAATGAACTGTAGGTGTTCACCTTGAGGGCTGGAAACCAACTGGCCTAGTTCACAGCATCGCCACAAAAGTGTTCTCTCGGCGCCCGCACCCACCCCTCCTGTGATGTAGTCTACGATGGCAGCCCAGAAAAAAAGGCTGGGAAGCAATAGGAACCCTGTTTCCAGTCATGTGTTAGGCTTCAGCCAATAGGATGGCAGTATCAGGTGACATCATCAGAAGGGTATAGTTCAGGCTCAGTAGCTCTGCACCTCTGTCTTTCTCAGTCATCCATCTGCAGTAGCAGCAGAAAAAGAAGAAGAAGAACCATGAAGCATCAACAGCAGTCACGATCTGGCCCATATGTCCAAGCCTGCAGGGGCGAACGCCAACATGTTGACCTCTGCCACATCCAGACCTGCAGCAACCTCAGCTGCCATCTTCTCAAGACCTGCACTGACTTCTGGACCTGCAGTAGCAACAACCTCCAGCATTTCTGAACCTGTAGCGAACACATGCAATCCTGTGGCGCACATAGCCCACTTGAAGAAGCAGAACACGGAGCTGTTGTTGTCTGTTCCGCTCATCGATTTGTGTGACAAAGGCATGGGGTCTCCACCCAACACATCGAATGCTGCTGGTAGTCCTAAGCAACAGCAACGTAGAGGACAGTACTGGCCACTGACATACGACCCATCCCAGGAGAACATCCCTGTGCTAGTGCAGGCACAGAGTGCACATACTGTAGATAAGAAGGCATCAAGTATCCCATGCTTTTCAGTTCTATATACAATTTTACTCCCAGTGGAATGAAATGTGTGAATGTGGCTTTAGAAGAACATCATGAATGGGGCTTGCATGTGAGAACAGAAACTGAAAATGCATTGAAGGGTGTTAAAGTGCCTATTTCTGAATTTGAATGGGACAACATACGTCATGCAGAACGCTTCATCAATCAACAGGTGACTACAGAGTATTATCCAACTTGTACTCCCTCTGGACATTCGCCTTACTAGTGTGACACTGTCTATTATAATAGTGTATGATGACTCTGCACTAAGCGTGTAATTGGGTGACAAGTGTGTTTATCTATGGCATGCCTCAGTCATGAACTTTGCATGATCTGTATACTGTGCTACATCTTGTGTTGGAGAGACTGAGCCATTAGTAGCCGAGCATAGACTCTGCATACAATGATTTTGTAAACTTTCTACGTGTACATAGTATACCTGTTGATGATTTGCAGCAGTACCTCGGTTTGCAAAAGAACACAGAACCAAAAGAGAAACAGGTTAAATATGTGTGTGAAACACCCGAGTACTGTGAGGTACCCACTGGCTTGAAGGAGATGCGTGCAGAATTTATTGCATATCAAAAAGCTTTGTTTGAGAAATACTGTACAGGTGTGAAGAAGAAGATAAAGAAAGAGTCTGATGGTTTTTTTGAAATACTGCATCCGATGTATGATATTTAAATAAATATTGTATATATATATATATATATATATATATATATATATAATCTCAAACAGTGTTTGTGTTTTATTTCATTCCTCTCAAATTATAGTCTAAGTACTACGCTTCTTAATATCGTTATTTTCAATTCTACACCTATAATCATGCAGCAGCAGACAATTGTCTCAACATATCCTCAACAATCATTCACAAAATTAATGATGAAATTACTCTTCATGGGTAAAACATATAGCTGAGTTCTCTGTGTAGCCTATATAGCTCAGTTGGTTAAGCGATGGAGCTATTGCCATCCTTACATGTGTATCTTTCTATATATGCCAACTACTTGTCAGTACCTGATGTAGTCAGTATCATGGCAGAGTGGGTGAAACATCCACATCACAAGGACTTAGTTGTTGGTGACTGTTCCTTCGAAGCTGCAAAAGGAGACCTGAAGAAGAAGAATGGAATACTCCTTCCTGATAATGTACAAGCAATTATTGTAGGTCCATCCGATTGTGGCAAGACTAATGTCCCAATGAAACTGCTAACACATGTAGATGGAGTTCGATATGAACATGTTTGTGTATTCTCAAAAACACTGTTTCAGCCCAAGTACCAGCTATCGCAGGAGATATTGTACAGCTTAAAACGCGCTACATATATGACATTCAATGAAAGTGGTGATATCCCCCCACCTGAAAAAGCAAAGCCAAACACTGTCTTCATATTTTACGATGTTGCTGTGGAAAATCAAGACCAAATTCGAAAATATTACTTTTTCTGTCGTCATATGGATGATGATGTATTTTATGTAAACGAAACACATTCCAGAACCCCGAAACAGTTGGTTAGGGATAATGCAAACCTCATTATAGCCTTCAAACAAGACAATTAGAATTTAGAACACATTTATCATGCACATGTAGGAACTGACATGACGTTCAATGATTTTGTAAATATATCTGCTGATTGCTGGAATCATTCACAGCATGTGTTTCTCGTTATTGATAAAACAAGAAAACTGAATAATGGTAGGTACAAGCGAAACTTAAAAGAGTGTCTGCATACATAGCACGGTAATAGAGGTGAATACATCAGTATAAGCTGCATCATCGACAAGTTCGCTAGGATGTCTAGCTCTGATCCGAGACAGTGGGTGTACATAGACGGAGCATTCACTTGTACATGGATGCAAAAACTCAGGTTATTGTGCATAAAGTTGGAGGTACGCACAGGGAGCTAGAGACGTACTGAGAATGATCAATGCATTAAACGAGTCAGTTAATGAGATTGGTAAGGAAGTAAACGACTTAACTGGAAAGATCGAGGCTATTGAAGGGAAAATAGATGTAGAGGCCCTTGTTGTTGAGAATGGGGACCAGGCACATAATAAGACGAAGAAGAGCGGATATATAAAGCCTCACGCTGCAAAGACACGTGATTAGTATACATCTAGATGTCAACAAAGGAGAAAGTCATTCAAATGCGGAAGGCCGTTCGAGAGAAATTACGTGTGCTAAAGTTGGGGCATATGGATCGACAGCAAACACAAAGAGAGACCTTTACGACGGTTACTGAATCTCTCAGGCAGCTCTCAGCAAAAACAAAACCACACGATAACGATGGTGTTGCCATTGACGAATTCATTACCCGTCACGTCCCTGACCAGATAGATAGTAAATTCAGCGTTAGCAGGGGAGGACCATACATGTTGGGCACGCAGCCTATAATTGTAACTGATGACACAATTGAGAATGGCGACAGACTGTTTGAGAGAAGAGTTGGCTTAATGAATCTTATTTTCCTGAGGCCCAAGAAAAAAAAACCATAAATTATTCAGTCAATGATGGGGGAATGTACCGTGAAATACTTCATTTGACCGATGTACGTAATATCGCATAAAGCCTGAACAACAATAAATATAAAACCATTTTAAAATCAGTGGTAAAATGGAAATGCCGTGTGGCTAGGGCTTCCCGTTCGCCTGGTCCAAGTCTTTCAAGTTCACGCAACTTCGGCTACTTGCGTGTCGATGGGGATGAAATGATGACGATAAAGACAACACAACACCAAGTCCCTGAGCAGAGAAAATCTCCAACCCAGCCGGGAATCGAAACCGGGCCGTTAAATATGATATTCCGTCACACTGACCACTCAGCTACCAGGGTCGGACTAATACTTGATGGTGAAACCAACAACAACAGCAGCAGTGGCGATGGTACTGACATTGAGCGTAAAGCAGTGAACAATCGAATCCTGTAGTATGTATATTATGACGACCCCAACGGGCTAATAGATCGACTACGTCTGCTCATGGCATCAGCTGCTGCAGCTAATACAGCTCATTTGAATGAAGCTGTTTCAATAATCTCTGAGACAGTAGTTTTGTAACTACACAAAACCAGCACGCAAAACACACCTTCTTAGGTATGTTACGGTTAAAGTTTTGGATGACTTATGGCAGGCTGATCTTGTAGAAATGAGGGAATATTCACATGAGAATAATGGATTCAAATATATTCTATTGGTTGTTGATACATGCGCCAAATTTGTCTGTGCATTACCTGTTACGACAAAAACGGGTAGAAATGTTGTGGATGTGTCTGAGCATTTGCTATCGCATTAAAGTGCTGGATCCACACAAACTAAAATCTAATGTAGGTGATTTGGTATGTATCTGAAAACACAAGACGGCATTTGAGAAATCATATCTACCGAACTGGTCAACAGAGATATTTACAGTTTCAAAGGCGCAAAGAACGATTCCTAGAACTTATACCTTGAAGGATAGTGAAGGTGAAGAAATTCCAGGTTGCTTCTACACTGAGGAGTTGCAGGGAAGCTCAGAACAGGATATGTTATTCGTGAAGAGTCAGAAGACGTCGGGGAAATAGAGCGCTAGTCAAATGGCTTTGTTTTCCTGCAGCACAAAACAGTTGGACTGATGCTAACGATTTGCTCTATAATGGGGTGTACAGTCCACAACCACTGCATCAGCATAACATGCATACTAGGAGATGCATTAGAGGAGGTGGTGGTATTCTAGACAAACTGCCAGTGTGATTACACATTCCGGGATATAACTACTGTGGAACAGGAACAAAGCCTCAGAAACGCTTGGTTAATCTGCTCGACGCAGCGTGTATGCAACACGACATTGCATACGCTGCAAAGAAAGATCTCTGATTCGTCACATTGCAGATAGGATTTTAGCTGATAAGGCTAAGGCGATACGCAGAAGAAAGGATACTGGTATAGGTCAACGCACTGCAGCATTTGCAGTTGATAAAACCACGTGCGGAAAAATTAAATTGGGCTTAGGAGTGATGAATTTCAAGCGAGCTATGAATGCTGCATTTTGTGCATTAAAGAAGAATTGCGGGAAGCACAGCTGTTCGAAGTGCTGCATCCTGAAAGCGATATATGCAGCTATAAACGCTCTGAAACAGAAAGGCGCAGTAAGAAGATGAAGATCAATTAAAGCACCTCGAGTCCTACCAGTAACCAAGACGTCTCGTGGTTTTCTTCCACTCCTCATCCCAGCCCTCTCCACTTTCTCGGCGGTAAGGTCCCTCGCTGGTCGTGCAGCAACTATTGCTCAAACAGTGAGGAACGCGCAAAACTCCCAAGCACAGTTAAAAGAAGAAAGAAGACATAACCGCTTGATGAAAGCCGCAGCCATTAGAGAAGGACTATACTTGAAACCTTACAGTACATAAATAAAAGAAAAACCCCATTAGGAGTCCTACCAGATTGGCCATTTACAAATAGTGATCTTCTTAAGTTTGTTAGAAAAAAATTCCATATTCCAAGATTCCGTGGTGTGTTTATGTGGGACACATTACCGAAGACTATGTGGAAAAGTGATGAATGTGGTATTGTGAATTTAGATGTTGCTGGAGGTCCCAGCACTCACTGCGTGTTATGAAAAATGCAGATACCGTCAGCTATTTTGACTCATTTGGTGACCTGAAACCGCCATATGAATTAAACGATACTTCCCTCACAAAAGACGTGTGTTCTACAATTTTCAGCGCTATCAGGACTTTAATACACACCTCTCCGGACATCTATGCACCATGCTTCTCTTAACGTTTACAAAGAAGAAGAAGCAGAATATATAATGAGGATCTTTAAACCTGCCTTCATCAGTTGAGGTTCAGATGCAATGTCGTATACTTTGACTTTAAAAGAACGATCATCTGTATTATGTGCAAATTATTGCCTGCCAATTGAGTTGAGCATTGGTGAATGGAGTATTGCATTGATTGTACTGGAGGCGTACAACAGCGTCCCAGATATCACCAACACTATCAACAAACTGCATCTGGATATTAATAGTGAAAAAGACATTGTGGAAATAGAACCTGGTGTGCACGATATTGACGGTTTAGACGAAGATTTAAAACAGTGTGGAAAACGTATTGAGCTACGTGCAAACATCAGCACACTTAAATCTCAAATAAGGACTGTGAATGCAACGACTGATTTCGACCATAAAGATTCAATACGGCGCCTACTGTGTTTCACAATAGGGCAGGTTTTGAAGAAGGAGCTTAGTAAATTTAACGAGTCAGATCAGACTGTGAACATACTGTCCGTCAGCACAATCCGAGTCGGCTGTAACATCGCAACGAACTCCTATCTCAACGACAGTCTGATTCATACTATTTACGGATTCTTCCCCTCAGTTGCCGGGGTGGCCGAGCGGTTCTAGGCGCTACTGTCTCAAACCGCGCGACCGCTACGGTAGCAGGTTCCAACCCTGCCTCGGGCATGGATGTGTGTGATGTCCTTAGGTTACTTAGGTTTAAATAGTTCTAAGTTCTAGGGGACTGATGACCACAGCAGTTAAGTCCCATAGTGCTGAGAGCCATTTGAATCCTCAGTTGCAACGGGGTATAAGATTGTTGAGGCTCCTACCAATGCAATATACCTTCCACTGACAGTTCGGACATTAGACTATTTGGAGTTGCCTGGTGTGGACCAGAATAATAGCCTTGTTGACTTTCATAGTGAGGAAATCATTGTATAATTATATCTAAGGCAAGATGGGCACACGGTATAAAACCAGTGCACACAATCCACAGCATATCACTTTGCTGCCGAACAGCAACGCCATAACACGTGCAAATTACAAGTTTCTTAAATCAGTTGGCTCGAAACCTCGGAATAACGTTCTCACTCAATATATCCAGTCTAGTAGAATATGATGAGCGAATTCCTGACTAACTCATATCTGTAAGCACCTAGCTTCTTTGTTATGGAAATGATTACATTGATCTTGAAGTCTGAGAACATTTTGCTTAGAACATGACTGAATTCTCCAGAAGATCTTATTTACTCTGAGGAAATGGCACCTACTCCAGATTCCATGTTTCGAGTTAGGCCTATCAGCGGTTTTGTGAAATTCTTCTTGCCATATCGCATTACACATCGCATCTTCATCCAATTCCTCTTCTTCTCCCATAATATTGTATTCATGTTTCATTCCTTTATAAATCCCTTTTTTATATCATTTACACCTCTCAGCCTGCTTTTTGTTCAGTTCTGGTTCGCCGTCTGAGCTAGTGACGTTAATACAGCGTCTTATCTTTTATCCAAAGGATTCTTTAGTCTTTCTGTAAGCAGTTTCTATCTTTCTACAGTCATTCACGCTTCCAAAGATTGGCATTTACCTTCTAGCCATGTCTGCCTATGGACATTCCACGTCTAGACAAACACATTTTTAGTGTCCTATATTCTGCTTTTTCTGTTTCGTCCGCTGTGTTTTTGTATTTTCTCCTTTGATCAGTCACATTTAATATCTCCGCTGTTAGCGTAAGATTGTAGTCATTCTCCTCCACCGTCTTAATTTCCTACCTATTTGCAGTTTCTTCTAGTTTACATACAGGTTATATTTACAAAATGACCAACGTCGCAGATTCTTGTCGACAGCGTGCATTAATTTCCTTTTATAAACGAATAATGTACTGCTGAAAATTCATCTCAGACTCCACTGTGCGGAAGGAGATGTGTTTAGCAGCGCCAGCAGTGTAAGGTTATAGGCAAAACAGCTCAAAGTTGTGAGTATAGGCATCCAAGATGAGCCTCGTAGGGGCCCTTCTCGAGCTGCATCCACCGGACACAATTAAGGAAGAGCTGATGAGTTCATTTGAGAGGACGGATGTGTGAATGAAATCGCAACAGAACAGACACAGGCAACAGTTCAGTGCTCGACATGATTCACAGCATGTGTTATCTAAATGTTTGTGCAAGTTGAGTCCCACGTTTACTGACCGAAGAAAAAGTTGAGATAAGAACCACTGCCCAAAACTTTTTCAGAGATTCCAAAATGACTAAGACGGAAAGTAAAACGATGCCAGACAGTTGAAGCAAAACTTAATGTAACAAATAAGTGCAAAATATTTGCTACTCGATTAATAACTGGATACCGTAACCCATTAACACATTGCCCGCAGCTCGTTGTCTCGCGGTTGCGTTCTCGCTTTCCGAGCACGGGGTCCGGGTTCGATTCCCGACGGGGTCAGGGATTTTCACCTGCCTCGAGACGACTGGGTGTTTGTGTTGTCTCTATCATCATCCAGGAAAGTGGCGAAATTGGACTGAGCAAAGGTTGGGAATTTGTACAGGCGCTGATAACCGCGCAGTTGAGCGCCCCACAAACCAAACATCATCACCATTAACACATTACACACAAACTGTTTTCGCACTATTTTAACTTTTATTTTACAATAAATTCTCATTTCTGTAAAGTTACCGACTGTTAGCTGTTAAAATAATAACATCCTGAGTTATCTTTCTTCTTACGCATATTGTTCTATGTTTTCCAGAAGCAGCGTCAGGAGAACTTTCGTATAGAGTCATCCACGTTTCTGTTTAGCGTCGCACATTCCTCGATATAATTTGAAACGAAGCTCTGAAACAGATCTAATTGAATGTACAGTGGTTGTGCAGTCAGGAACAGAATTCGTGTGACACCTCACCTTTTCCATATACTGGACTGCATCGCTTTATCTTGTTATACAGCATAAGAGGAAAGGAGTCTTAATGCTACCTACATACTGACAACTAACATGCATCACTGCTGTACTTTAGCGGAAACAAAACCTGAGAAAACACCTGGGCCATTCTTAGGAGTTGACAAAAGACGATTTTGTGGAAAACGGTTTAACAGAATGCTCTATTTTCTTCTGCCATAAAAAGAGGAGGGAATACTGTCATCTACGAGCATCACAGAAAGTAACGAAAACATGATTCTTGATGAGCGCACTTTCATATAACATAATGTGGAGCTTTTAAACTAATTTTCAACTTTGTTCTTTCCACAGTATTTTAAGCTCTTCACGACTAACACACAATTTTCTACATCCCTGTCATCGTAGTTTGAGTGACTGGAGACAGCAATAAGACTTGAGATGTCGCAGTTGGAATAAATTATTTACACATTTTTGACACATTAGGATGAACCGGTGCTTACATTACATGGAATTCCGTGAAATAGATGTTTGCAGAAAACTATCACCTCGCTCATAACATATCGAGGGAGAGACCTCTGGTGTGTCGCTAAGAAGCCAATAGTTATAATTTCGGTGAAGTATAAGACATAAACCGTAAGTACATTTGTTTATCACTATTAATATAGTTTTCCCTCTATATCTAAACCACGTTAAGTCTTCATGTAATTTCCATATTTGCACTAAGATAAAGATAAATTTATTTTACTGTTTCTGACGTCAACCGTTTAACTAAAACGGAAGTCGATAACCACCTGGACCTGTATTAACAGCAGCTACTCGTTGGCAGGCCAAAAAACAGTTATCCTGTTTTACATTCTCTGTTACGTAGAGCTAGAAGCCACAGATCCCCACCAGTTTCGGACGGCAACGTGACAGGAAACACCGTCTGGGAGTGTCAGGCGCTAGGGTAGCAACATACATTTAACGTGGTGGGTCACAGTCGGTTTTCTCGAAATTGTAGATTTCATTCTAATTGTCGTTTCCACTAGTTTTAACATTCTCGGTAGACGTAGCAACTACAATATTAATTTAAGAGTAAGAGAAATACACTGAAGAGCCAAAGAAACTAGTACACCTGCCTAACCCTAGGACGCCCAAGCCTTTTTTTCTAATAACTTGGATGCCTAAGGGGGGGGGGGGGGCTTTCGGGGAGTCCACAGGTATTAAATAAGTTTACTGACGAAAAATTACAACTTTCAAAATGGTTTATGTATTTTAACTAAGGCATCGGTTTATAAATGTTATTAATTGTTATAAATATTGGATTGAGTGAAAAAAAAATTGACATATTACAATACAAAATAAAGATGTGTTCATATACAGGGTTATTACAAATGATTGAAGCGATTTCACAGCTCTACAATAACTTTATTATTTGAGATATTTTCACAATGATTCGCACACACATACAAAAACTCAAAAAGTTTTTTTAGGCATTCACAAATGTTCGATATGTGCCCCTTTAGTGATTCGGCAGACATCAAGCCGATAATCAAGTTCCTCCTACACTCGGAGCAGCATGTCCCCATCAATGAGTCCGAAAGCATCGTCGATGCGAGCTCGCAGTTCTGGCACGTTTCTTGGTAGAGGAGGTTTAAACACTGAATCTTTCACATAACCCCACAGAAAGAAATCGCATGGGGTTAAGTCGGGAGAGCGTGGAGGCCATGACATGAAGTGCTGATCATGATCTCCACCACGACCGATCCATCGGTTTTCCAATCTCCTGTTTAAGAAATGCCGAACATCATGATGGAAGTGCGGTGGAGCACCATCCTGTTGAAAGATGAAGTCGGCGCTGTCGGTCTCCAGTTGTGGCATGAGCTAATTTTCCAGAATGTCCAGATACACGTGTCCTGTAACGTTTTTTTCGCAGAAGAAAAAGGGGCCGTAAACTTTAAACCGTGAGATTGAACAAAACACGTTAACTTTTGGTGAATTGCGAATTTGCTGCACGAATGCGTGAGGATTCTCTACCACCCAGATTCGCACATTGTGTCTGTTCACTTCACCATTAAGAAAAAATGTTGCTTCATCACTGAAAACAAGTTTCGCACTGAACGCATCCTCTTCCATGAGCTGTTGCAACCGCGCCGAAAATTCAAAGCGTTTGACTTTGTCATCGGGTGTCAGGGCTTGTAGCAATTGTAAACGGTAAGGCTTCTGCTTTAGCCTTTTCCGTAAGATTTTCCAAACTGTCGGCTGTGGTACGTTTAGCTCCCTGCTTGCTTTATTCGTCGACTTCCGCGGGCTACGCGTGAAACTTGCCCGCACGCGTTCAACCGTTTCTTCGCTCACTGCAGGCCGACCCGTTCATTTCCCCTTACAGAGGCATCCAGAAGCTTTAAACTGCGCATACCATCGCCGAATGGTGTTAGGAGTTGGTGGATCTTTGTTGAACTTCGTCCTGAAGTGTCGTTGCACTGTTATGACTGACTGATGTGAGTGCATTTCAAGCACGACATACGCTTTCTCGGCTCCTGTCGCCATTTTGTCTCACTGCGCTCTCGAGCGCTCTGGCGGCAGAAACCTGAAGTGCGGCTTCAGCCGAACAAAACTTTATGAGTTTTTCTACGTATCTGTAGTGTGTCGTGACCATATGTCAATGAATGGAGCTACAGTGAATTTATGAAATCGCTTCAGTCATTTGTAATAGCCCTGTACAATAGACTACTCTGAGTCCTCAACTTCAAGGCAAGAGACACACTTCACAATTTTTTTCTCAATGTGGGTGACACACATGTTTATGACACTGTCCGCAATACTGTTTTGGTTGACTTAGATTGTTGTACTTCTGCTTATTTGTTTTAACTTCTCTTGCACAATTATGGCACCGATCTTTCCCTGCAGGAGGCTGACGTGCTTCTGTTGTCACTTCTTTGATTTTCGTTTGTAGAATAGTCTCCATTGATTGAACAATTTGGTTAGATAACCCTCTTGCATTGGCACTTCTTTCTTTTACCTGCAATTTCACTAGTTCCATCCCAGCTTGCAGAACATAAAGTTTCCGTTTGTTGTGTTTCTTTTCATTCCATCTTGGATGTTCCTGGATGAATATGGTGGTTGCACTGATAGCAGAAATGTCGATGAGAGAGTAAAATACAGATAGAGGCCATCTCTTTGTTCCCCTCTTGCAGGTGTACATACACGCCATTTGATCAATGGTATCAATTCCACCTTTAGTGGAATTATAATATGCATTTATCTCGGTTTTATTCTTCTCTCCTCCAACAGTGCATTGTTGACAACATCAGTAAGTTTTTACTTGGTTTCGTTTTTGCTATGTAGGACACCAAAGTTACTGGAGGCCTACCTGTTGATGGGTCTGTGAACAAGAACATTGATGAATATAGCTCTCGATTTGGCGTGTTCTTCATTATGTCTGGAAAATTCTTCCTGTTTGAAGGGAGAGTTCCTACTGTAGTAACTTTGTAGTCTTGGTATAACTCTTCCACCAAATCCACCGATGTGTAGTATCGGTCTGTAGTAATATTTCGACCAGTATTTTTCAAAGGTGCTACCAGACGTTTGACGACAGCTGCTGAACCCCGTTCTTCTTTCGACAAATTCTGAGCATTACCTGCATAGGGTTCCATATTCAAGACGTATCTGTCAACTGCATCGGACATCTTGCGTATAAGGATGCCATACTTGCCCGGTTTATCCTTCATAAACACTTTGAAGGGGCAGCGCCCTCTAAACAAGCTGAGCATCTCATCAATAGTGAGGTGGACCCCTGGTTTATACAGTAGTGGAAACCTATCATTCACTTTGTTGAAAACATCACGGATTGCTGTGAACTTGTCTGCTTCCCTTCTTAGCTGGCGGGTACTTTTGTCATCAAACCTTATGATTGCAATAAGTTCCTTCAAACGTTCTCTTACCATAATACCCTTGTAAACTGGCCGACCCATTAGGTCTGACCAAAGATCGTGTACACTGACAGAATTGTCCTTATTTGCCCCCATAAGTATCAGGATTCCTATAAAGGCATACAATTCTTTCTCATTAGTCAAAGTAACATTTCGCCTAACTGCCTCTTCATTTTAATGTCTTACTAAAACATCCATGATGTAACTTCAAGGTTTCTCTAGGTGAATGGCAAACACCAGCTGGAGTTACTCCCGCCTGCTCTCTTACTATATTAGCAACAGACCTCCAAGGAATTCTAGGTTGTGTGGTTACGTACCTTCTTCCAGACTTGGCCACAGTAACATCCTGATGGTCACTGCCTGAAGCTGCGCTATCTTCGTCTTCTCTAACATCCACATCACTTTCCCGATCTGAATCATACTCCATAACACCATCCTCATATTCACTTTCACTCCCCGAATCAAATTCTTCATCTAAAATTTCATTCAGAACACTTTCTAAAGACAAGCTGAGCATCTCATCAATAGTGAGGTGCACCCCTGGTTTATACAGTAGTGGAAACCTATCATTCACTTTGTTGAAAACATCACGGATTGCCGTGAACTTTTAGTCATTTCTAAGTCTGGGTGTGAACAGTAGGGAACTGCACTAACTCACTGCAAGTTTACAAGATAAATAACACCTGACTAACATCAACAATCACTTCCTCTGAAAGTAAACCGATTGTTGTGAATATCAAGAATACCAACCAACAAGAAACTAACTTGCATTGCTGTAGAGATGAGAAATACGAAATCCTACTAAGGGAAATTTTCTATAGCATGTAAGCCTAAGGGGGTGGGGTGGGGGGGGGGGGGGTTGGACCCATAATAAGTTTATTTATTTTTTCTTTCAAAGCAGTAATTTTCTATAAAATATATTGACACTAACGTTTCATAAAATAGCCAACAAACAATAACTCAAAGGCAATATGTAGTATGAAAGTTACTTGGGCAAAAGCAGGGGACATAAAAAAATTGTGGGTTCAACGAACCCCCCGTTAGGCGTCCTAGGGCTAATACCGTGCAAGGCCCCCGCGAGCACGCAAAAGTGCCGCAGCACGACGTCGCATGGACTAGACTAATGTCTGAACTAATGCTGGAGGGAACTGGCACCATGAATCCTGCAGGTTAGCCCATAGAACAGAGAGTACGAGGCAGTTGAGATCTACTATGAACAGCACGTTGCAAGACATCCCAGATATGCTAAATAATGTTCATGTCTGGGGAGTTTGGTGGCCAGCAGAAGTGCTGAAACTCAGAAGAATGGTCCTGGAGCCACTCTGTAGCAATTTTGGACATGTAGCTTGTCGCATTGTACTGTTGGAATTGGGTAAGTACGTCGGAATGCACAATGGACATGAATGGATGGAGGTGATCTGACAGGATGTTTATGTACGTGTCACCTGTCAGGGCCATATCTATTCGTATGAAGGGTCCCATATCACTCCAACTGCACAAGCCCCACACCATTACAGAGTCTCCACCAGCTTGAACAGTGCCCTGCTGACATGCAGGGTCCATGGACTCATCACGCTGTCTCCTTACCCGCTCGATACAATTTGAAACGAGACTCGTCCGACCAGGCAACGTGTTTCCAGTCATCAACAGTCCAATGTCACTGGTGACGGACCCGGGGGATGCATTGAAATCTGCAGCAACTTGCGGAACGGTTGCACTTCCGTCACGTTGAACGATTCTCTTCAGTCGTCGTTGGTCCAGTTCTTTCAGGCTCCTTTTCCGGCCGCAGCGATGTCGGAGATTTGATGTTTTACCGGATTCCTGATATTCACGGTACACTCGTGAAATGGTTGTGCGTGAAAATCCCCACTTCATCGCTACCACGGAGATGCTGTGCCGCATCGCTCGTGTTCCGACTATAACACCACGTTCAAACTCTCTTAAATCTTGATAACCTGCCATTGTAGCAGCATTAACCGAGCTAACAATTGTGCCAAACACTTTTTTTATGTATAGGCGTTTCCGTCCGCATCGCCGTTTCCTGCCTGTTTACACATCTCTGTATTTGAATACGCATCCCTATACCAGTTTCTTTAGCGCTTCAGTGTAAAAGCTGACTGTGATGCGATTGATGAAAATTTCCTTTCCACAGACAATATTTTTTCTATAATCTACTGGCCGCCGTGAATCAACTTTGAAACAATGGTTTCAAGGGTACCCAAGGAAAAATAAACCTTTGATCTGCAAGTGACAGTGTTTGGTAGTTTTATTAATAACGTCCCTAGAGGCCTCAGGTAAAAATGATGAACTAATCCTTCAAAGTCAAAGAAAACTATCTGCATGGCTTTGACATTTGACCTGACACGACGAGCTTTTCTTTCTCTTGGAGAACATTTCCCGACTCATTGTAAAGACTGAAGGTTGGTCTCAACATAACCGTAGACTCACGTCTCATCACCAGCTATGACATTGTTAAGGAACAACTCTGTGTCATATGCGCGGTCCAAAAGCCCTTCACAGACTGCGGCGGTAAAAGGGGGGGCGGGAGGGGGGGGAAGGGACCACACAGCTTGGTCATCGGTCCCTGGTCTTTCGGGTCTTGACTCATGACCCGTGGGGTGAACTTGGCGGCCACAGGATGCATTCCAAGATGCTGTGTCAGGATTTCATGACATGATCCCACTGGAATGTTACATTCTTTTGCAATCTCTCGTACAGTCAGTCTTCGACTGGAACGCATGATTTCGTTGACCTTCCTCACATGAGCGTCGTCGGTAGACGTCAAAGGGCATCCTGAAGGAGGGTCATCTTTAACTTTCGTCAGGCCATTTTTAAACCACGTGAGAAATGCTTAACACCAAGTACGGCTTAAGCACAATCATCGTAGGCTTCCTGCACCATGTGTTTTGTGTCTGTTAAGGTTTTCTTGAGTTTCAATCAAAATTTAATGCAGACGCTTTGCTCCTCTAACGCTACTATCTCGAAATTCGCAAACTGTGTGGCACAACGTTCTACTCAATACAGCACTGAACGGTATCTAACTGGCATCCAACAATGAAACTTCCGGCAGTTACACATTAAACATAGACATGTGCATGGATGCCAACCGCATTTCGATACAACACACCACTGGCGTTAAATTACGAACGCTTCGGAGTTTTTTGAACAAACAGCTATCCGATAGTTTTCACTATATGGAAGCGAGTGGTACAGAGTATAGTGGCACGAAAAGCGTTGCTATTCTCGCGCAGGTAGACCAATTTGGCCCAACTAACTGGCCGGTCACTGTGTCATCCTCATCCAATGGCGTCATCAAGATCTGACATGGACTGGCATGGTGTCAGCACACTGCTCTCCCGGCTCTTCTCGGGTTAGCAGACATGGTGCTCTTACTACTCAGTCAACTAGCTCCTTAGCTACTACCATCATGGAGATGAGTGCAGTCAGTTCCAGTCTGACAGTGCCGGGAATTCAAACGCACATGGCAGTCAGCTGCACTGGCCACTCAGCTATAGAGGTGGAAGGATACAGTGGAACACGTCGTAAACATTGTTTATTCGCGTTTAATAATTTAGACAATCTTCCACAGCGTCAAACACACCGTCCATTCTGTAGTTATAAATCGTAGCATTCAGTCTGTTAATACTGGGCAAAGCCGAAGCTGCTGTGAACAAGTACTGGAGCTTACTTCTTATATCGAAGCTGGTTTCCAGAAAAGACTGAAAACTACAGTAGCGTTTGTAGACCTAACTGTGGCTTGCAATACAACGTGGTTGGGTGGACTAACGTTAAAAGTAAAGAGAACTGTACCTTGCTTAAGACTAACAACAATATTGTTCAACATGTTGAAGAACCGGTATTGCCAGGACGGCCTTAGTGACGAAACGAGTAAGTCGTACACAGTCAAGAACGATCTACCACAAGGGTCCGTCCTGGGCCCATGTCGTTCAACATGCACATAAATGACATGCCAGAAACTGCATCCACGAAGTTCTGCTACAGAGTTGATACTGCCATTACATTTCGAATCAAACACACAGAGAATCGGGAAAATGTGCTCACACAAAACCTGAGCGTACTTAGTGATTGCTACAGAAAACGGAGAGTGTGGCCTAACTGAAGTGACGGGAGACCATATAGACAGCTCATGAGATCCAGCCACTCTCGGATTCCCCGCTGTATAGAGGAACTTCCCAAAAGACGCTTCAGTGGAGACGAAGGATATCATCAATGCTAGCAGCATTGGTATGGATAGAGTCTCTTCACATCAATCTGTAAGTTCTCCGATCTTGACTCTTCAGGAAGACTGGGCTGCCATTCCTCCACATATATTCAGACACCCCACTGAAAATGCCCCCAACAAATTTCAAGCCGTCATAAAGGTGCAGAGTGGAGATACTCGACAGTAATGTCCACAACAGGTGTCTGGATATTTTTGATGAGATAGTGTATATTAGTTTACCAGTAATATCAATTATATTTTTCTAGTGTAAAATATGTTGCATTATCCTCTCCCGCCGCCATAGAATGATGTTTCATGAGGCGAAGCATTACTGAAAACCTTGTGGAAATGTCATGTGATGAAAATTCATTTATTTTCCAACACTAGAACGTAACATCAAGCAGGCTTAAAATCGAAAGCAATAAAAATCCATATTAAATCGTCAATACTGTCTATTACAATTTTTTAATGTAGAGTATGATGCATCGTTTTCTTTCCTAAAATGGGGGTTGGTGGGGTGAGGCATTTCTGTTTTAATAGCTATACTTGCTGTAATGACTGGTGATGAATGGTCACTATGGCGAGAGATGGAATGGATTTGTTAACATAAGGAATCCAGCGTGGATAATTTAACTCACAGGAGCAGCTGCCTCTTTCCACACGAGCAGAGGCTGGCATCTTGGAGCTTGCACGTAGAAGCAGTGCCGGCTGAGCAGCTGCATGGCCGCGGGCTGAAGCTATAGACTTCCAGGGTACGAGGTCGGCAATAACCATGGTATGCCCACAGGTGGCCCACCAGTAGGAGGGCGCTCAGTCCACAGCATTGGTCTCAGCGCTAAAAACAGCGCCACAGCTAGCAGGAACCGAGTCCAGATATGGTGATTTTTTGATCCACACGGACTCATTTCTGGCGGACTACAATACATTTCACTAAAAATGACGAGTATTTATACGGACTTAATCCATATTTGTTTTACTAAAGCATCGTTTTCTGTCACGTAAGCCACAACAGAACTATGGCTCGGACATGAAGCGATAAGGTGACCAATGTGACAGCGGCTCTGTCTTTCTGCTGCCCATGGCAACTCTCAAATGATTCAAATGGCTCTAAGCACTATGGGAATTAACATCTGAGGTCATCAATCCCCTAGACTTAGAACTACTTAAACCTAACTAACCTAAGGAAAATACACACATCCAAGCCCGAGGCAGGATTCGAACCTGCGACCGTAGCAGCAGCGCGGTTCCAGACTGAAGCGCCTAGCTCGGTCACAGCGGCCGGCATGTAACTCTACAATGGCTCAACATGCATCCTACAAATTAACTATTATGCAGAGTACATTCAAATTTTCCCTCACAATAGTCACATTAAGTTACAAGATTCACTGGCTGTGTGTTTAATTTAAATGGCATTCTTTCATGATTAGTCCACCGGCTTCTCTCCTTTTTACATATGGCCATTACTCCATCAGTTTACCACATGTAAACTAGCAAAGTGATTATAACAAATTCCTAACTCTCAACTTATGCTCTAACAACGATTTAATAATAAAAAAAGATTTGCTCTCCAAATTCCTCACAATTGTGAAACAGCATCTGTGACAACCTTACACTTAACTATTTCTTACTGGCTATGGGCAACACAGTCCATATCACGTAGCTATAAGTTCATTAAAATTTCCTCGTTTCTCACCTATAAGCATTACTCAATAGATCCATTATGCCTGACACATCTTATTTTATTCTATGATTTCCATTTCTCACAATTAGTCATGTTTCTGCCGATCGATTTATATTTGTTGCTAATTATGACAATAACATAAGCGATTGTAAGGGTAAAGTCATCTTCACCTATCCATTAACCTTCTCTATTCTGACTGCATTTTAATTGGCTATCAGGACGTGCTCATACAGCTATCTCATCTCTGGAAAGTCTGTTATGACGATACGAACGTAAGGACAACACAACATCCAGTCTCCGAGTAGAGAACGTATCTGACCTGGCCAGGAATCGAAAATGGCCCCTTCGGTTAGCAATTCACCGCGCTGACCGCGCAGCTGCCAAGGTTGACATTGGGAATTTTTGAACTGGGAATAGTTAACTTAGCTTACAAGCCCTCAGCAGATGCTCCAGCAGGGGCTGTGGGCTGAGATCCCAGCATAGATACCGTCCAAAGTAAAGCGGCATACATCTGAGAACCGTGCCTCAGATCACCTAGAGTACAGTTACTCTGCTGACCAACATTGATCTGATGGGCGCCATTCTGGCGGCCTTGCCATTTTTTTTCCCTGAGCTTTAGGCGGCCAGTGCATCCGGCATGGGTTCAACTAAAACGCGAAGAATAATGAATCATAGTGAGACCCGCCTGAATAAAATAAATGGCTGTTCTGCAACCAGGCCCAACTTGGTCAAAACACACTTTGCACAGGGCACTGTACTCAGCCTAGCGAGTTCTCGGAAGGTCGGTGAAGTGGGAAACTGTTTGAATAGATCCTTATTTCTTGTCTCTCGAAGAAAACGACACTATTCCGCTTTTTTACTAGGTCTTCTGTCTCCCGCTGAAAGCAACTGTATGTCAGCGAGGGACTAGCCACTGTGGCATGAGGAATTCTTCCAGCAAAAGGTGCGAGATGATCTCATTGGGAATTCTAAAAACCTCTACAGAGTCTGAAACTTGGAGCTGACATCTGAAAATTTTATGGGCAGAAAAATCACAGATTGCCAGACTAAAGAAGAAATGTATAACGTAGGAAAGCAACACAGAGTGTTCTAAAAATGGCATCGGTGGGAAAGTGACTGTTTGAAAGACTGTTTACACCGATTCTTTGGTGGGAGAACAGACAGTGCCTTAACAGCTTTCTCATTGTCCAGGGTTTAATGCATTTTTTTCAGTTGGAGGTTTATGTTTGTGGCGTGGATTCTCGCAGCACGGACAGGAGATGCGGGAGAAGGAGGCCTTGTTTCTGATTTCCGATTACTTTAGCAATAACTTTGTCAAGTTAATCAGTGCTCGTTGTATCTCATTTATATATTCTACATAAATGTTTTTGTTATGTGCTTCATTAAAACCCATATTAACGTCATTATTTTACTTTTGCACACTGATAATGATTAAAATAGGCGTAGATTCACGTGGGCAAATGTTTTAATTCCGTTGTTAGTGAATCCCTTTTCCATGCAATGTCCCTTAACGATTTTGCGAAGCCCAACACCCAAGAGAAATTTAATATAGCCACCCCATAATATCGTTAAATTATTTGTGTACAGTTCGTAATTTAGTATCTGAGTTCATTGGAGAGCGATCTGCCTCTCAGTAGACCAGATGATGCAGATGCTTATAGTAGCGGAAAAGCTCACGTTCATAGCTCGTTCGGCGCTTGGCAACGCAACAAATTAAAAAAATAATATTGTGAAATCCTTTCCCTCTTAACAAATCGTTTTTTCATAGAAAATGGTCCTGTTCAATCCATTTGTTCCGTCTGATATTTCTTCCTGTTTCCCCACTGCTCTGGTACATCTTTTGAAACTTGGTCTATAGAACGAAAGGTTCCCTTACGTTTCCCCAGGAAAATATATCCCTAAGACTAAGCTCACACATAAATCACATACGGTACTACCACACACAATACGTTGACAGGTAGTTCCGACTACTGCTCTCACTGTAATGCTAATCACAGACAGAATCCTTCGCCGGCCGCGGTGGCCATGCGGTTCTAGGCGCTTCAGTCCGGAACCGCGCGACTGCTACGGTCGCAGGTTCGAATCCTGCCTCGGGCATGGATGTGTGTGATTTCCTTAGGTTAGTTAGGTTTAAGTAGTTCTAAGTTCTAGGGGACTGATGACCTCAGATGTTAAGTCCCTTAGTGCTCAGAGCCACAGAATCCTTCATGCATCCTTACGTTTCCCTTGCAGCTTGTTGTACCGCATCATAAGAATCGAATCTTAGAGTTTTTCCCTGCAGTGTAACCGGTACATCCTTCCTGGCAGACGAACGTTGCGACTACTTATCACTGGCCACGATTTCCCATAGCTGGAGAAATTTCCCCCAAATTCCACCATGTGTCGTCGAGGGATAATTTTTGCGAATTTCGTGAACTTCACAATGCTCAGGCACTTTCCACTGAAAGGATTAAGCCTTTTAGACCAGACCAGTAGTCTTCCAAGCACACACTACTGGCCATTAAAACTGCTACACCAAGAAGAAATGCAGATGATAGACGGGTATTCATTGGACAGATATATTATACAAGAACTGACATGTGATTACATTTTCACGCGATTTGGGTGCATAGATCCTGAGAAATCAGTACCCAGAACAACCACCTCTGGCCGTAATAACGGCCTTGATACGCCTAGGCATTGAGTCAAACAGAGCTTGGATGGCGTGTACAGGTACAGCTGCCCATGCAACTTCAACAC
Source organism: Schistocerca americana (assembly GCF_021461395.2). NCBI lineage: Eukaryota > Metazoa > Arthropoda > Insecta > Orthoptera > Acrididae > Schistocerca > Schistocerca americana. The sequence continues at coordinate 696,780,329 of NC_060130.1, forward strand.
GATACCACAGTTCATCAATAGTAGTGACTGGTGTATTGTGACAAGCCAGTTGCTCGGCCACCATTGACCAGACGTTTTCAGTTGGTGAGAGATCTGGAGAATGTGCTGTCCAGGGCAGCAGTCGAACATTTTCTGTATCCAGAAAGGCCCGTTCAGGACCTGCAACATGCCTGTCATCTCGATTGCTAATGATACGAGGCCGTTGGGATCCAGCACGGCGTTCCGTATTACCCATCTGAACCCACCGATTCCATATTCTGCTAACAGTCATTGGATATCGTCCAACGCGAGCAGCAATGTTGCGATACGATAAACCCCAATCGCGATAGGCTACAATCCGATCTTTATCAAAGTCGAAAACGTGATGGTATGCATTTCTCCTCCTTACACGAGGCATCACAACAACGTTTCACCAGGCAACGCCGGTGAACTGCTGTTTGTGTATGAGAAATCGGTTGGAAACTTTGCTCACGTCAGCACGTTGTAGGTGTCGCCACCGACGCCAACCTTGTGTGAATGCTCTGAAAAGCTAATCATTTGCGTATCACAGTATCTTCTTCCTGTCGGTTAAATTTCGCGTTTGTAGCACGTCATCTTCGTGGTGTAGCAATTTTAATGGCCAGTAGTGTATTTCCTCTTTCTTCTCCTACCCCCTTCCTGGTTCTGCCGGCCGGAGTGGCCGAGCGGTTCTAGGTCGCGAGTTCGAATCCTCGGGCATGGATGTGTGTGACGTCCTTAGGCTAGTTGGGTTTATGTAGTTCTAAGTTCTAGGGGACTGATGACCTCAGAAGTTAAGTCCCATAGTTCTCAGAGCTATTTGAACCTACCTAGTTCTGAGGAGATTGTGCCGTCACGAGTCGTGATGAATCTGCAACCTTTGGAAACAAATGCGTCTGTGTCACTTCATTACTCATAACATCTGCAGCACTATTAACATAATCAATACCTTCCTGTGCAACCTCCGCATTATCTACAAGAAAATTTCCGTCAACAGTTCCTATCTGCACGATACAAAAATAATCAGCACACGTACTTCCGTATACATCTGGCTGAGGCTCTACAGGCTCGAAACAACATCCTTTCTCACCCAGTATGGTAGATATTATGGCACGTAAATCAGTAGCACCCGTGTTCCTATTCATACACTCTTTCATTTCAGTGCAGCACACATTCAATTTATCTGTCACTACAGATGATTCAGACGTCGCATTTTCACAAAATGATGGAGAAAACACGTCAATTAAACTTGCATTGCTAACTTCTGTCTCCATACATTCCACTTCTGTGCAAGTACTACCCTCTTCCTGTCTTCCAAGCCTCTCAAAATTTCTCATTTTCCTTGTCGCTGAAGAAACATCCTGGTCATCGTTTTTAGCCAACCACTCAGCGAATTTTTTCTGCCTCTTCTTCACGTGCTGTGGAGTAACTCAACTGCGCAAAACTGTGTTCTTTTCTCTGCTATATCTTCCTGGTTTATCCCCATAGTCACTATTTCCTTGCGCATATTTGTCTTACCTGCTCACAAAACAGCCAATCTGGCTGCTAAAGTATGCAACATTCCCCTAGGGTAGCCCCCTGCAGTATTAACAATTGCATGATTAACCCTCTGCCAGTCACACGAACGACGAGTACACTTAAATGTAATACAATCATAACACATCTCGACAAAAGTCAGTTTCACCTCCTGAAGCGCTACACATGGTTTACACATTAAACATTTCCAGCCAGTAAGCAATACGCCTTCCTCATGATTAGACATATTGCCAATTCCTATCAGGCGAAAACAAACATTCATAATTACACCTCTCCAGAACACTGTCTTAAATTACGCTGACGAAAAAAAAACAGCGACACCAAGATGGAGTTGTGCGACATAGGCAAAGTTGGTAGGCGTGTTTCTACATCTGAAAGATGATGTCTATTAAGATTTCACTCCAGTCGCATAAGAATGGCGGTAGTAGCGCCAGTATGAGAATCAAAGTCAGGTTTGGTTTAAATACATACTGTGAGGTTCGTGAGCGTTAGTTACCTTTGAGATTGGTCGTCTTGAGATGATTTTAGTCAATAACGCCTTTAAGGCGAATAAGACGCCATTATCAACACCCCACTGAGTTTGAACTAGGTCGTGTAATAGGGCTACGAGATGCTGGATTTTTCTCCTGAAATATTGCAGGAAGACTTGGTAGGAGTGTACCCACTGTAGATAATTGCTGGCAGCAGTGATCACGAAAATGTACGTGATACCTCACAACTAGGTTATGGGTAACTGAAGGAAAAACATGGAAGGTGGACACACACATTTATTGAAACTTTCTGGCAGATTAAAACTGTGTGCCGGAGCGAGACTCGAACTCGGGACCTTTGCCTTTCGCGGGCAAGTGCTCTACAAACTGAGCTACCCAAGCAAGACTCACGCCCCGTCCTCACAGCTTTACTTCTGCCAGTACCTGTGCTGTGAGGACGGGGCGTGAGTCGTGCTTGGGTAGCTCAGTTGGTAGAGCACTTTCCCGCGAAAGGCAAAGGTCCCGAGTTCGAGTCTCGGTCCGGCACTCAGTTTTAATCTGCCAGACAGTTTCATATCACTGTAAACTCCGCTGCAGAGTGAAAATCTCATTCTACACACATTTATTATTTGTTGTTTAGTGTAATACACTTTATTACTTAATGACAATATTAACATTGCAGTTTCAGAAACTTACTAAAGGAATTAGAAATCTGAGCGAGTCACTAAAAAAAACAATTTTAACAATTTTACCATTTAAACCAGGACATGAAAATCGCAAGTACAGAGTTCCCGAAAACAAAACTGTTGCATCAACGAAGTTTGGCTGCAACCAGGTTCAACAAGCAGTCTTATCAATCAGATGAGTTACAGTAACAGCCATCAAATGTAATAAGAATTACTCACTTCATTAAAAAAAATAAAAAAAACTGTATCGTCAAGAACAGGACTTTAAAATCGGAAGTACAGAGTTCCCAAAACAAAGGTTATATCAACTGAGCGTGGCTACAAGCAGGTTCAACAAACAAGTTTATCAACCAAATGAGTTACGGTAACAGCTGTTAAATGTACTTACAAATTTCAAGCCTACCTGAACACAGTTGAACAACATTCATCCAAATGGCAGGTTTCTCACAAGACACGCCACTGATTGAAGCTGTTGGGAGGCCGCTTATCAGCGGATAACCCTTAACAAAATCCCATAAACAATAAACTACACAGTCCCTCAAACAGACCAACTAGAATGGGATAATATTTAAACATAAATTACCACCCCTATATCGCAGCCAACCATTAACAACAAGGCTTCATAAATATACAATTGCCCAAATTTCAAGATAAGTTGAAGCAAATACATTTTAAATGTACCTGAACATGGTACAGACCAGCAGAAACTTCAACACAATTTTTAATAACTAATCAGTTGCTCAAAATTCAAAGTAAGCTGAGAGCTACAGCAGACGGCTATGACAGCCAACAAGGAACGAGCAGCCAAACTTCGCAGCAAGAGTAGTAGCTAATGACTGTGGATCAAGGCAATGTTCGCCAGTTTATCTTGATAAATAACAGGTCTTAAACTGCACACGCTGAGAGGTAGTTTTCTCCTCCGATTGTGAAAACATTCTGTTGGCACCCACCTACATAGGGAGAAATGATCATCACGATAAAATAAGAGAAATCAGGGCTCGCACGGAAAAATTTAAGTGCTCGTTTTTCGCGCGTGCCGTTCGAGAGTGGAACGGTAGAGAGACAGCACGAAGGTGGTTCATTGAACCGTCTGCCAGGCACTTTATTGTGAAGAGCAGAGCAATCACGCAAATGTAGATGTAGATGTAGATGTAGTGACAAGGGTGCCAACAATGAGGAAAAACCTCAGACTTGGCAAACACGCCTTAAGCTCCTGAGCTATTTAAATTCACCAAACAGATCTCACTACTGGTCCCCGCACGACCGGCGACACTCCTCTGTGGTGCGCGTGAAAGGATCAACTTTAATTAATTTAGCCACACCGACACGTCGGCCGGAGTGGCCGAGCGGTTCTAGGCGCTACAGTCTGGAACCGATCGACCGCTACGGTCGCAGGTTCGAATCCTGCCGTGGGCATGGATGTGTGTGATGTCCTTAGGTTAGTTAGGTTTAAATAGTTCTAAGTTCTAGGGGACTGATGACCTCAGATATTAAGTCCCATAGTGCTCAGAGTCATTTGAACCATTCTTGAACACCGACAGGGCTAGTCGCGGTGGCCGACTGCCGACCAATGCAGACGCCGTGCGACGATCGGAGTGCCGCCGCGCCAACAAACACGCCTCTGCTCCGGGCCTCCGGGCGGTGTGACCGAAAGGTTCTAGGCGCTTCAGCCTGGAACCGCGAGACCGCTACGATCGCAGGTTCGAATCCTGCCTCGAGCATGGATGTGTGTGATGTCCTTAGGTTAGTTAGTTTTAAGTAGTTCTAAGATCTAGGGGACTGAATACCTCAGATGTTAAGTCCTATAGTGCTCAGAGCCATTTGAACCATTTGCTCCGGGCCCAGATAATAGGAACGCGCCGTTTTCCGCTAAAGCTGCCCTGCCAATACAGATGAAAATGGAACAGTAATTTGCGGAAATAAAGCTTCCCCCAAAAATGGCCGGGAAGTAAAAAGGAAATATATAGATTAATGGCAAGCGGTTACCAATAGATTAAATTTAACGTTCCTGAAAACCACTAATATTCATTCCAATCATGTCAGCACTCGCTGATTCAATAACACTTACATACGTATATACCATATTACTTCCCACACAGATCGAGCCACAAATCGTTCCCTCCACGAAACCTATCACAGGGAATACTCTTACCCTTGCACGAAATATGGCCTAGAACAAAAATTGGAATTAGTATCACTGATCGATGCTCATGCGCCCGAGCACTGGTAGGTGCGTCAATATAATAGGCTCCATTTCATATAACACAGGCATGGCCTTACAATGTCAAGTGGTCAAAATAAGAAAACAACACTTAACTTCACTTAGGTGAGAAGGAGCCGCGATTTGCGGGATTCCAGCTGGGGCATTATTGCTTCCAACCAACACAGACGATCGTCGAGGTGGCGTAAACCTTAAGTTTGCAGAGTAGGCCGGGAACGTGTCGACCAGGTTGCATGCGACGTTCTTCTCTCCTCGTGCCGCCTGCCGCTACCAATTCTTAAGCGAGCCGGCCAGTCTTGCCCCCGAAAGATTAATCCTTGCGCCGTTCCTCGAGACCTGCAACGGCCAGCCTGAGTCCTCGAAAACCTACAACTTGCCAACCACGCGTCCCTCAGCCAACTGGCCTCCACAGGCCTCGCCAGACGAACAACACGCACTCCTCGACCAAAGACCTAAGCAGCTAATGGCGCCAGTGGAAAGCCATAACGCCAATATTAGATCCGCCACGGCTCAACCTCCCCTACCCTTAAACCAATTATTCCCAAATTTGAGAAAAGTCGGGAGGCTGACTGGCATGACTAGACTCCGGTGGACTCTGAGGACCTTACCGGTAGCTAAACCCTCGACCAGGAAGTTAACCGTCCCCAGAACCTTAACAATGGAACACGGACCGATGAAGCGGGGCTGAACTTACCAAAGCATCTAACGCCATCCTGAGCTCGCCTGCCGTCGTTCCTAATGAAGATCTTATCTCCTACCTTGCTCTGAAAGTGACGTCTACCCTTGTTATAGCGCTTTGCCTGTTGACGATAGGCCACTTCGACATTGTTCCTAGCCCGTTGCCAATTTTCCGTAAGGGTATCAGGAGTGATAGATGCGGGCAGAAGATCATTAATGTTCCACAAGTTAGATAGTGGAGAGATGAGGGGATACGACAACATAAGGGCGGCAGAATTAGCCTTCGAACCTTCGTGTTGAGTGGAATTAAACGCGATGTTGAGCCGAGGTAGGGTAACACATTTACTCGGGGACGCATCATGATATAGAATCAAGGCCGACGTAAATAATGGTTAACTCTTTCGGCAAAGGATGCCTGAGGATAATATGGCGTGGTAGTGATGTGCTTAATGGCACTGCGCAAACAAAATTGTTTAAATTGTTTAGAAACAAACGTAGGAGCGTTATCGCTCACCAGCGCCTTAGGAAGGCCAAACCAGGAGAACTTGGTGGCGAGGTGTCTGACAGTAATAGCGGCAGTAACCCCATGGCTAGAAACATGACAAACAAATAGCGAAAACGCGTCAACGACCACAGGAATATAACGATTTCCTTTCCTAGTACCGGGAAGGGACTCCACAAAATAAATAAAGACTTCATCCATAGGGTGCTGTTTGCGCTCGGATTGTAACAACCCGTTCGGCATCATGTGGAGGGGGGAGGGGGGGGGGGAGGGGTGGCGGCTGCGCCACACTCTAACCCTACCATCAGCTGCTACCAACTGAAATCGAGACTCATGTGACAAGTCTAGTTTTCCTGTCGTCTAGGGTCGAACCGATACGGACACCAGCCCAGGAGAGACGTTGCAGGCAATGTCGTGCTGGTATCAAAGGCAACCGCGTCGGTCGTCTGCTGCCATACCCATCACACACATCCATGCCCCAGGCAGGATTCGAACCTGCGACCGCAGCGTTCGCGCGGTTCCAGACTGTAGCGCCTAGAACCGCTCGGCCACTCCGGCCGGCTACGACGCCTTTTCACATGAATCACTTGAGTACAAGTGACATCTCCGCTGCTGCGCTGCCCTTTTACATCTTGTGTGCGTGATAATACCGCCATCTGTATATGTGCCTATCGCTATCCTACGACTTCCGTCACCTCAGTGTACGAGTGTTGGAACTTAAATAGTGGCAACTATTTGTTCACAACCGATACAAAAGAGTTACATCTTTGCACCTGTTACTGTCCTTCAAAGTAGTCACCACCGTTGTGTAGAACCCGTTGCCAGCGATGTGGAAGGCGTAGTATACCGTTAGCAGAGCCTGCTCTGTTGATGGTGCAAATGGAGCCGTCTAAAGTTATGGTGATTCTCGTATACGACTGTGATGGTGTTATCCTAACGCACTACGTTCCTCCACGGCAGACCGTGAGTGGACAGTACTACTGTTCGTTTTTGGAGCATCACCTACGACCAGCTTTGCGAAAGAAGCGGCGACATTTTCTGCGCAACCCACCCATCATTTTGAACGACAATGCAAGCAATGGCTGCTCTGTTAGGTCGATGGGACTGGGAAGTAGTGTACCATCCACCATACTCCACGGACTTAAGTCCTTGTGACTTTGATTTGATTCCGAAGATGAAGGAACCACTTCGTGGCATTCGCTTCAGAACTATTCCAGAGATTCGACAGGCAGTAGACCGCTCCATTCGCACCATCAACAGAACAGGCTCTGCTAACGGTATACTACACCTTCAACGTCGCTGGTAACGGGTTCTGCACAACGCTGGTGACTACTTTGAAGGACAGTAACAGGTGAAAACATGTAACATTCGGTTGTGAATAAATTGTTGCCGCTATTTAAGTTTCAACCCTTATATATACAACACCATAATAGCTCAAGTGGAAAGCAGCATTTCATGCAGAAATTTTCTAATCCTACCGTGTTGTCAGTTTGTGCAGATATCTGCTGCTAGCTGCTGAGTGGCAACGCGGACCAACCACAAAATGAATGTTTTGAACGGGCTGTAGTCAATTTCCAGGGCTCAAATGGTTCAAAAGGCTCTGAGCACTATGAGTCTCAACATCTGAGGTCATCAGCCCGTAGAACTGAGAACTACTTAAACCTAACTAACCAAAGGACATCACAAACATCCATTCCCGAGGCAGGATTCGAACTTGCGACCGTAGCGGTCGCGTGGTTCCAGACTGAAGAGCCTATAACCGCTCGGCCTCATCGAAATGTTCAAATGTGTGTGAAATCTTATGGGACTTAACTGCTAAGGTCATCAGTCCCTAAGCTTACACACTACTTAACCTAAATTATCCTAAGGACAAAGACACACACCCATGCCCGAGGGAGGACTCGAACCTCCGCCGTCGGCCACATCGGCCGGAACTTCCAAGGAGTCACAATTATAATCCAGAGTAGAGTGTCCTTCGTTACGACAAAATTAAGAGCTAACTATATGTGCAGTTCGATGATCTGTTGCTTTAATTCTTGTTCAGCAAGTTTAATGTGTGGGTTCGTTTCCACATCAAGCAATCACTTTTAACAAGAGCGAACAGACCCTCTTCACCTCTGGCATCACCAACTGAACTCTGTAGGGTTCCAACGTGTTTCAAAACCCACGTGTAAGAGGATCTCCCTTCGCTACCGACTGGAGGAGAGTCGGTGTAGGCTAGGCCGTGGTGGAGGCTAAGTCGCACCCGCAAGCATTCGTTGGCCAGACATTTTATTTTATTATCGAATCAATCGCCATGTAAGGTCACAGGGCACTTTTTTCTTGTTTTATTTGAACCTGAGATGTTGAAAATATTGGCGCAGGCGTGGGATTCGAACTCAGAACTCCCTTTTCGCGGAATTTCATTCCTTTGGGACGAAAGAGTTCCATGCTTTCGTTGTTTCCCAAGATTCAAAATTTGTCGAGGTCTCCACGAAAACTGTATCTGTGTTCGAATCTTGATCCGGTGCATAGCTTTTCACTTTATAATTTCAAACTGAAGACTGTGCACCCCAAGCCAAACATGAAATTTGATCATGATTTTTTTAACGTCTCTTATGTGCGTTGACATCAATATCGACCAGTGCCGGCTTTGAAAAAGAATTCTGTAATTAAACTCTCTACGAGCTGAGCCAACAACGATGATATGTGTAGCGTTTGATTCCTAGACAGCACAGAACTTTCCGTCATGTTATAACCAGATTAGACACGGGCACATCACACTACTGGTTAAAAGGAACCGATATTCAACGACTGTTCGCAGCTAGAAAATGACGGCGAAAGGTGGCAGGTTAGAAAGCCATTAAGACAAAGTATTTTCGTCTCTTTATTTCTGTGTATTATCTCACAACTGCTGAAATAATTCGATATCTAACATTTTATTGTGCTTAGTTAACAATCCGACTGGGAGCTGGGTTCAAATCCCGTCCAACATACAACTCTACACCACGTAATTGCAAATTTAAACAAGCCTATACATTGTTGGTTATGACTGAAACAATATTTAAACTCTTTCTTGATTAGTAAACGATGGGTAAAAGTAGTTTCTGGGTAGGTGTCCCAGTTACCGATGCAGTACATTAATTTGCGTCAATTGATTTCAAGTTCAAACATGCTTTTTTAAATGTCATTTATTGTAAAAAAATTTGAGTCTCCAAGCGTAAAAGACTGTATTGTCTCTAGTAACGTGTTTCCCGATATTTGCATTACTGCGATATTAATTTACATCTGGACTGATAGACATATACAGCAATGTTCTCTGTTGGTCTCTTTTAGTAACCACCCTATTTTGTATAGTGAAACGATCGTACCGGAAACAGATTAGAGGATCTGTAAGACAGTTACGTCATGTGATCTGCAAACAAATCAAGTGAACTGCACTACGGTCCATATGCACAGTGTCAGCATTTTGTCGTAACATAGTCACCCAACTACAAATTGTGATCTGGAAAGAGCAGCAGCTGCCAGGCACTACCTCACAAATAATCGTAGTACTGTGTTTCTTGACGTTTTCCAAATGACGGAAAATTCCATTAACTTCTGGCCATGCGCACTAGTCTATTGTGTTATTGGCATATTGCAATGCTAATGTATTATAATGAGGTGACGGAAGTCATGGGATAGCGACATACACATATGCAGATGGTGGTGGTATCGAGTACACAAGGTATAAAAGGGCAGTGCGTTGGCGGAGCTGTCATTTGTACTCAGGTGATTCATGTGACAAGATTTCCGACGTGGTTACGGCCACACGACGGAAATTACAGACTTTGAACGCGGAATGATAGCTGGAAAAATCAAATGGTTCAAATGGCTCTAAGCATTATGGGACTTAACAGATGCCGGCCGCGGTGGTCTAGCGGTTCTAGGCGCTCAGTCCGGAACCGCGCGACTGCTACGGTCGCAGGTTCGAATCCTGCCTCGGGCATGGATGTGTGTGATGTCCTTAGGTTAGTTAGATTTAATTAGTTCTAAGTTCTAGGGGACTGATGACCACAGATGTTTAGTCCCATAGTGCTCAGAGCCATTTGAACCATTTTTGAACTTAACAGATGAGGTCATCAGTCCCCTAAACTTAAAACTTAGAACTACTTAAACCTAACTAACCTAAGAACATACACACATCCATGCCCGAGGCAGGATTCTAACCTGCGACCGTAGCAGCCACGTGGTTCCGGACTGTAGCGCCTAGAACCGCTCGGCCTCCGCGGCCGGCTGAAAGCTGGAGCTATGGGACATTTCATTTCGGAAACCGTTAGGAAATTCAATACTCCGAGCTCCACAATGTCAAGAGTATGTTAGAATACCAAAATTTGGCATTGCCTTTCACCACAGCCAACGCAGCGCACGACGGCCTTAACTTAACGAACGAGAGCAGCAGCGTTTGCGTATCGTTTTTAGTGTTAAGAGATAAGCAACACGGTGTGAAACAACCGCAGATATTAGTATGGGACATACGACGAACGTATCCGTTAGGACAGTAATGCAACATTTAGCGTTAATGACACGTGGCAACAGACCACTGACGCGAGTGCCTTTGTCAACAGAGCGACATCGCCTGCAGTGTCTCTCATGGGATCGTGACTGTATTGGTTGGACCACAGACGACTGGAAAACAGTATGCTTGTCACGTAAGTCCCGATTTCAGTTGGTAAGACCTGATGGTAGGGTTCGAGTGTGGTGCAACCATCGACACACGTTGTCAATAAAGAACTCTGCAAGCTGGTGGTGCCTCTATAATGATGTGTTCTGTGTTCACGTAGAATGTACTGGGTCCTCTGGTCCAACTGAACCACTCATTAACTGTAAATGGTAATGTTTGGCTTCTTGGAGACCATTTGCAGCCGTTCACGGACTTCATGTTCCCAAACAACAATGGAATTTTTATGTGTGACAGTGCGTCACGTCACCGTGCCACAATTGTTCGCGATTGGTTAGAAGAACATTCTAGACAATTTGAGACAATGATTTAGTCGCCCAAATCGCCTGACATGGATCCCATTGTACATTTATGGGACATAATCGAGAAGTTAGTTCGTGCACAAAATTCTGCACCGACAACCCTTTCGCAATGATGGACGGCTATAGAGGTAGCATGGCTCAACTTTTCTGCGGTGGATTTCTAGTGACTTGTAGAGTCCATTCCACGTCGAGTTACTGCACTACGTCGGGCAACAGCAGGACCAATACGATATTAGGAGGTATCCCATGACTTGTTGCCTCAGAGAATTTACTGTTAACGAGAACAGTTATATTGGACAGAATAGTGATTGAGGCATATTTCTCGTTTCAGCAATTAAACACTGATTGGTTGGCTTAATAGATGGGGGAAGGGACCAAACTGCTAGGTCTTCGGTCCCTTGTTCCGAATAAAACAATGCCACAAGGATGAGAATAAACCAAACGAGACTGACAACAGAAAACGGAACGAAAGGAAAAACCACAAGAACGACGGAAGGGCAACAAACACTTAAATGGGCAAAAGGGGAGAAGAAAACCACAGAAACGCAAGAAACAGGTTGAAGAGATTAACACGACAAAGCAGATTGCCATGGCTGTCTGACCATCAGAATAAAAAGGAGAAACCAGCCATTCTGCAACACATTAAAAGCTCCATCCTAAAAGCACTAGAGTGGAGGAAACAGAAGGCCAAAGGATATGCGCTAAAATTTAAATCAAATGATAAAACCCACCCTTACGAATAAAACGTAGAATTAAATCAGCCGATGAGGCGTTGTCAGATAAAATTAGCGGCAACGAGTCCGGTATCGAAGATTTCGTCTCAGGGCAGTCAAAGTGGGACTGTGCAACAGAATATGTGCCACTGTCATCCGGGCGCTCCATCGACGCAGAGGAGGGTCTTCACGGCGCAAGAGGTAGCCGTGGGTCGCCCAACCGTTGCCAATGTGGAGCCGGCAGAGAACCACAGAGTCCCAGGCTTACTAAGCCTATGCCATTCCGTCTCCTAAGGTAAAAAACCCTGCGGCGTAAAAACTAACGTAGGTCAGTTAGTGGAATGCCGATCTCTATAAGAGGTTTTCGCGTAGCCTGTTTGGCCAGCCGGTCGGCAAGTTCGTTGCCCGGGATTCCGACGTAACCTGGGGTCCAGACAAACACCACTGAACGACTGGACCGTTCCAGGGCATAGATGGTCTCCTGGATGGTTGCTACCAAAAATGACGACGGTAGCACTGATCGATAGCTTGTAAGGTGCTCAAGGAGTCAGTACACAGAAGAAACGACTCCCCAGGGCAAGAACGGATGTGCTCAAGAGCACGAGATACAGCCACCAGCTCTGCAGTGAAGACACTGCAGCCATCGGGCAAGGAATGCTGTTCAATATGTCCTCCATGGACATACGCAAAGCTGAAGTGACCATCAGCCATCGATCCGTCGATGTAAACCACTTCATGGCCTCGGAAGAATCTACAGGAAGTGGCAGCGGAGAGCCGTGGGGTTAACTGAGTCCTTAGGGCCATGTGAAAGCCGTGGCCTAGGCGTGAATGGACCTCAAGTGGAGGTGGTAAAGGGAAGGACTTTAGCTCGGAGAGAAGGGGTCGCACGCGAACGGCAATCGTGAACCCTGACGTGGGCAGCCGATGCGGAAGATAAATTGCCATGGTGGGAAAAAGGAGACGGTAATTCGGATGCACAGGAGAACTACGAACGTGTGCAACGTAACTGGCCAGCAGTTGTGCACGCCTAACCTTCAATGGAGGGACTCCAGCCTCCACCAGGACGCTGGTCACCGGACTCGTCCTAAAAGCTCCCGTCGCTAGTCGAACGCCACAGTGCTGGCGCCGCCGAACCATAAACCACACTCCCATCGTCAAGGCGGGATTGAACAAGGGCTCTGTAGAGTTGCAGCAACGTCGAGTGATCTGCATCCCAGTTGGTGTTGCTCAGGCAGCGGAGGGCATTGAGGAGCTGCCAGCACTTCCGCTTAAGCTTACGAAGGTGAGGAAGACAAGTCAATTGGGGGTCGAAAACCAGTCCTAAGAATCGATATGTCTCCACTACAGTGAGTGGATAGTCATTAAGGTAAAGTTCTGGTTCCGGATGAACGCTGAAACGCCGACAGAAGTGCACACCGCACGACTTTGCAGCCGAAAACTGGAAACCGTGAGCTAGAGCCCATGGCTGCGCCTTGTGGATGGCTCCCTGTAGGCACCGCTCAGCAGCACCAGAACTAGTGGAGCAGTATGAAATGCAGAAGTCGTCTGCATACGGACAAGGTGAGATGGACGATCCTAAAGCTGCTGCTAGACCGTTAATGGCCACTAAAACCAGAGGTACACTCAATACAGAGACCTGTGGGAACCCATTCTCCTGGATATGGCGGGAACTATGGGAGGCACCAACTTGGACACGGAATGTACGAAGCGACAGGAAATTTTGGATAAAAATCTGGAGTGGGCCTCAGAGACCTCACTTGTATAATGTGGCAAGGATATGATGTCGCCAGGTGGTGTCATACACTTTTCGTAAATCAAAAAAGACGACAACAAGATGTTGGCGTCTAGAAAAGGCTGTTCGAATGGCATACTCGAGGGACACAAGGTTATCAGTGGTAGAGCGACCCTAGCGGAAACCGCCCTGGCATGGAGCCACGTGACTCCAGGACCCAACCCAACCGCCGACACATCATACGTTCTAGTAGCTTACAAAGAACGTTTGTGAGGCTGATAGGCCGATAGCTACCCACATCAAGCGGGTTTTTGCCAGGTTTGAGCACTGATATGATGGTGCTCTCCCGCCACTGCGATGGAAAGACACCATCGCACCAGATCCGGTTGAAGATGACGAGGAGATGTCGCTTGTAGTCAGATGAGAGATGTTTAAGCATTTGATTGTGGATCCGACCTGGCCCAGGAGCTGTGTCGGGCCAATGTGCAAGAGCACCGAGGAGTTCCCACTCTGTAAATGGGGCATTATAGGGTTCTCTGTGGCGTGTAGTGAACGAGAGGACTTTCCTTTCTATCCGCCGTTTGAGAGTACGAAAGGCTGAAGGGTAGTTCTCCGACGCAGAGGCTCGAGCATAGTGCTCAGCAAAGTGTTGGGCAATTGTGTGTGCGTCGGTAGATAACACGCCATCGATGGTAACGCCAAAGGCACCTGTTGGGGTCTGGTACCCAAAAACACTTCTGATCTTCATCCAGACTTGGGAAGGTGACGTATGGCACACAATTGTCGAGATATACCTCTCCCAAAACTCCTGTTTCCGTCTTTTCATAAGCTGGCGAACGAGCGCCCGGAGCCGTTTAAAAGCTATTAGGTGCTCTAGGGAAGGGTGCCGCTTATGTTGCTGTAGAGCTTGGATACGCTCTTTAATTGTCTCAGTGACTTCTGGCGACCACCAAGGCACCGACATTCTCTGGGGGCACCCCAAAGAACGAGGGATTGAAATTTCCGCCACAGAAACGATCGTTGTTGTTACCTGCTCAACCACAACATCGATGGCACCATCTGGGGGAGATTCAACGCTGACAGCAGAGGTGAAGGCTTCCCAGTCTGCCTTGTTGAAAGCCTATCTGGGTATGCGTCCATGGGCATGATGCCGGGGGAGTGAGAGGAAGATGGGGAAGTGGTCACTACCGCACAGGTCGTCATGTGCTCTCCAGTGGATGGATGGGAGAAGTCCTGGGCTGCAAAGTGATAAGTCAATGGCCGAGTAGCCGGCCGGTGTGGCCTTGCGGTTCTAGGCGCTTCAGTCTGGAACCGCGTGACCGCTACGGTCGCAGGTTCGAATCCTGCCTCAGGCATGGATGTGTGTGATGTTCTTAGGTTAGTTAGGTTTAATTAGTTCTAAGTTCTAGGGGACTGATGACCACAGATGTTAAGTCCCATAGTGTTCAGAGCCATTTGAACCAATGGCCGAGTAACTACCATGAGTCACACTGAAATGTGTGTGGCGGTCCCAGAATTTGAGAGGCAGAGGTCGAACTGATACAGTAAAGTTTCGACATATCTGCCTCGGCCAGTAAGCACAGTGCCACCCCTCAAGGGGTTATGAATGTTAAAATCTCCAAAAAGTAGGAAAGGTTTAGGGAGCTGAGCAATCAGTGCAGCCAATGCGTTCAGGGGTACTGCACCATCTGGAGGAAGGTATACGTTGCAGACAGTTATTTCCTGTGTCGTCCTTATCCTGACAGCCACAGCTTCAAGAGGGATTTGAAGGGGCACAGGCTTACTACATACTGACTTCAGGACATAGAGACAAAGTCCACCTGACACTCTATTATATTAGCTACAGTTCTTGTAATATCCCCTGTAACGGCGAAGGGCAGGGGTCTGCATTGCCGGGAACCAGGTTTCCTGGAGGGCAATGCAGAAAGCAGGTGTAAAGCTTAACAATTGCCGTAGCTCAGCAAGGCGGTAAAAATAACTGCAGCAGTTCTGCTGGAGTATGACGTTATCGTGAGGCAGGGAAGCTATGAAACGCTCAATGAGGCAGGTTACGCCTCATGGTCACCTGCTGCCGTCGATTGAGTACCTGTTCGATCGGCATACATTGTGTCGGAGGGCCCAGAGGGCTCTAGGTCCTCAGTGGACGCCAGGATCTTCACTTCATCCTCAGACGTAGAGCTGGTAGGGAGCGGTGGTCTGAGTGCCACTGCAATGTTTGAGGTCTTGGGGGTGTTCTACCTTTTGGTTTTCTCTCGCTGCAACTTTCGCTGTTCTGGCTTGGAGGGCTTTACAGAGTCAGTCTCAGGGTCTGAAGAGGACCTTGAAGCCCTACGACCAGCTACCTGTGGTTGCTTCAGCCACTGGTGGGTGTCCGCTTTGCCACTGGAAGGAACGTTGGGAGGAAGTGACCCAAGGGAGAGGAGCCGAAGAAGATGTACGCCTTTCAAATTTCCTCTTAGCCTCAATGTAGGTCAGTCGGTCCAGGGTCTTGTATTCCATGATTTTCCTCTCTTTCTGCAAAATACTGCAGTCTAGCGAGCAAGGGGAATGATGCTCTCTACAGTTGACACAGATGGGAGGCAGGGCACATGGAGTATAGGGATGTGATGGACGTTCACAACCTCGACATGTGACGCTGGAAGTCCATCAGGAAGACATATGCCCAAACTTCCAGCACTTAAAACACTGCATCGGGGGAGGGATATATGGCTTGACATCACAGCAATAGACTATCACCTTGACCTTCTCGGGTAATATGCCACCTTGGAAGGCCAAGATGATGACACTGGGGGAAACCTGATTATCATCGGACCCTGATGGACGCACCGGACGAAATGAACACCTCTCAGCTCTAAATTGGCCTGCATCTCGTCGTCAGACTGCAAAAGAATGCCCCTGTGGAATATAATACCCTGGACCATATTTAAGCTCTTATGGGGTGTGATGTAACAGATACATCCCCCAACTTGTCGTAAGCGAACAACGCCCGCGACTGGGCAGTGGATGTTGTTAATGTCAAGACTGACCCTGACCGCATTTTGGACAAACCTCCACAAGCTTGTCCTATAAATGCTCCACAAAAAACTGAGGCTTCATTGACATGAAACATTCCCCATCAACTCTTGTACATACGAGGTATCAGGTCGAATAAGCTTTGGTGCCATCCTTAGCCTGGCGTTCCTCCCATAGTGTGACCAGGGAGAGGAACGATCTTAGGTCACACTTCTGTGTATTAAATTGAGCCCGCGAACGCTTAGAGACTGCTGGTGGTTGTCCAACAGCAAGAGACGATGTACTACGCTTCATGGCATGTTATCCGCCCTGATGCCACTCATTCCAACCAGGGGGCCTCCCCATGGGCGCCACCCAGCCGCACCAGAGACCACCTGGCAGGATAGCCATTTCCGGGAGTCCCGATGCCCCAGGGTGACGGGCACCTACTCCTTGGCATAAGTGTGGAATTAACTGCGCAGGCATCAGCAGAGCGATCCCTGCGTGGTCAGGAGCCTACAACCAACAGGGTATATGGCAGCCCCACCACAACGGATTGGCTACTGTGCTGGATACCAGGTGCAACCAAGAAAACGGGTCCATTACCATCGTCAGCGCAGAAAACGATACTGCACAGTGGATGGAGGAAAACGCACCCAGGAGGATGACCTCGCCCAACAGCTGGAGAATGAGCGGAAGTGCAGATCCACGTCGACGAAGGATGCGAGAGGTCTCAGCGCATGATGGACACGATGCACCATGTAAGACGCCCTTCCCCAATTGTCTCCCTCTTTGGCAAAATTTAGATGGATTGAGGTCAAATCCCACAGCGGACTATCACATATGGGCCGAAACGTGTGAGACTCCTTTTAGTCGCCTCGTACGACTGGCAGGAATACCTCGGGCCTATTCTAACCCCAAGGCCCGCAGGGGGAGCAATTAAACACTGAATAAAACATACAGGTCTTCATATTCCATCACAGTCAAGATTAATGTGTCATGATAATGTTAGTTCTTTTACATGTAATTTTTAGCAGATGAAATGTTACGAGGAATATAGTCGTCTGTCCTCTTATTTTTCATTACCATGATTCGTTTCCTTTATCTGCTTACTGACAACATTCTCAAAAGAAAAAAAAAAAACACCCGATAATGTGAAAAGAATTTTGAACTGCAGGTTAAGTAAAGGAATGAAAAAACTTCTATGTCTGTTTTGGGGGGTTTATTTTTCCTATTCCAGTCAACAATTTCATATTACAAACTTGTACGCTCGGCATCGTAAAAGTGCTTTTGATCCTTCAGAAATGAGGAACTTGTCACTGTCCTGCGTGGAGGTAGTCACTCGATGCCGAAAATATTCCGACATGTTCACTTTCTATATAGGCCGGTGGCTCTACAAGCATTCCTACTCCGTGGACGTCGATACAGTTTGTGGCACAACATAAATTGCGAGAGTCAGTTCCTCACAGTCAGCAAGGAGAAAGTCGTCGTTTCAATGAAACGTCGTAAGAAAACAGTATTATGGAAATATATTCCTTACCTTGCAGTACAGCAAATGGTTGATCAGTTCTATGAATTTGCGTACACGTCATATTTAGCGTTTGTGATATTCACCGCTGAAATTTTCATGTCCGGTATGAAATCATATAAGTTTACTGAGCAACTACAGCTTATTAAAATATATACAATAGTCTAAATTTGTCCGTTTCTCGATTTCTAAATTTTGTGAATTGCAGAAGGCCTTAAACACTATGTTTTTCAAAGTTTCTTCTCTTTTAACTAATTCTTCTGTAACTTTCTGAGTATGCTCATTACATCTTTCTGTCAAGCTCATCTCTATTCGGATGGACACCTTTTGTGTCTCTCTCTACCTCTTTTTAGTATGTACAAATTACGAACCATGTTTAATTCACGAGCTACACCTTATCTTTAGGTAAGAAGCTTTGCACTTTATGATCCCTACGGCCAATTAACCTCGATATTTTAAAAGTCAGCTGACACTAATCTGTGCTTATTTGCTGAATAAAATTTCACTGTCGGAAGTGAGACGGAGAAACACAAAAAGGGACCCTCATGCAATATAATGCAATACGTTCTGACGAGAACCATATCATGTGAATTATTTGAATTTGTGTGAAAATTACTTCTTCAGCCCTCTAATTAGATATATCGAGAATTAGGTCTTGTTGTGAAATTGAAGTAGATAGTTCAAAAATGGTTCAAATGGCTCTGAGCACTATGGGACTCAACTGCTGAGGTCATTAGTCCTCTAGAACTTAGAACTAGTTAAACCTAACTAACCTAAGGACATCACGAACATCCATGCCCGAGGCAGGATTCGAACCTGCGACCGTAGCGGTCTTGCGGTTCCAGACTGCAGCGCCTTTAACCGCACGGCCACTTCGGCCGGCGTAGATAGTTCCTGTGAGTAGTATGGGTAGAGGTCATATTTTACAACCGAAATAAATTAATGAATGGTTCCTTTTACCAACCACTGACTCAGATGATTCAGTTGCTGAACAGTTCAAAGAAACCTTCATTGTCATCTCAAATGGGTACCCTACTCACACAGTTATAGTAGGTGGTACCTCCAATCTACACTCGATATGTTTGCGAAAATACATGTTTAAAATCAGTGGTGGAAATAAATCGAAATGGAACTAAATGCTTTCTCCAAAAATTAGCTTGAACAATTAGTTGAGGAGGCCACTCGAAGTGTAAATGGTTACGAAAGCGTACTTCACCTCTTAGCAACAAATAATCCTGAACAAATAGGGATCATCATGGCGAATACGGGGATTAGTAATCACAAAGTAGTTGTACCGAAACGGAACGCCGTAACTTTCAGATAAATAAAAAAACAAGATATATCTGTGTAAAAAAAATAAAATAAAATTTATCTTGACGCATTCATAAGAGACGTTCTTCACTCCTTTAAAACTTTCCACTCCTTTCAAACTAAGTGTAGACCACATTTGGTTTCAATTCAGAATAATAGTATAAATGGCAGTGGAAAGATTTGTACCGAATAAATAAATAAAAGATGGCACTGATATCCCAACGTACATAAAACAGGTTAGGAGCCAGGAAAGAAACATGCCAAATTAAAAAGAACACAAAATCTTCAAGACTGCCTAAGTTCTACTGAAGCTCGAAACATAGAGCAATGAGAAATGTTTTTAAGTTTCCACAGCGAAGTTCTGTCTCGAAATCTGCAGAAAATCCAAACAGATCATGGTCAGTATAAAGTACACGAGAGGAAAGACACAATCAATACTTTCACTGCACGATACAAATGATAATACACGCTATTACCAATGATAGTGCCACTGAATCGGAGTTACTGAACACAGTTTTTCGAAATTTCTTCACTAGAGAAGTCGAAGTAAATATTCCAGAATTTTAATCAGTAACAGCTGCCAACTACAGTAATTTAGAAGTAGATACCCTCAGTGTAACGAAGCACCTTAAATCACTTAATAAAAGCAAGTAGAGATTTATACCAGTAAGGTTCCTAGCAGAGCATGCTTATATAGTAGCTCCATACTAAGCAATCATATGCAACAGCTCGCTCGACGAAACATTAGAAAGTTCCACAGGTTATACTAACACTCAAGAAAGGAAATAGAACTAATATGATGAATTACAGACCTATATCATTGATGTCTATTTGCAGCAGAATTTTGGAACATATAACCTACAGTGTTCGGAAATTATGAATTACCTCGAAGAAAACGGTCTATTGACAAATTGTCACCACGGATTCAGAGAATATAGTTCTTGTGAAGCACAACGGGCTCTTTATTCGCACGAAGCAATGAGTTCTACCGACAGGCGATTTAAAACTGAATCCATATATCTAGATTTCGTGACACCTTTTTACACTGTTCCTCACAAGAGCTTTTCTAATCAAATTGCGTGATTTTGGGGTACCCAGTTGTGGGACTGGGTTCGCGATTTTGTGCCAGAAAGGTCACAGTTCGTAGTAGCCGTGGCAAGTAATGGAGTAAAACAGAAGCGATATCTGGTGTTCCTCAAGGAAGTGTTACAGGCCCTCTACTGTTCCTAACCTATATAAGAGATTTACGAGACACTCTGAGCAGCCCTCAGATTGTTTGCAGATGACGCTTTCATTTACTGTCTAGTGAATTCATTAGAAGGTCGAAGCAAACTGAAAAATTACTTAGACACGATATCCGTATGGTCGAAAAGTGGAAGTCGATTCTAAATCGATCCACACGGGTAATAAAAGAAATCCGTTAAATTTCGTTTAGACGGTAAATCACACAAATCTAAAGGCTGTCAGTTCACCTCAATACCTAGGAATTGCAGTAACGAACAACTTAAATTGGAATGGTGTCGTAGATAATGTTGTGGGGAAGGCAAACCAAAGACTGATTTTCACTGGCAGAACACTTAGACGATGAAAGAGGTCTACTAAAGAGACTGTCTACACTTCGCTTCTCCGTCCTCTCCCAGAGCACTGCTGTGCGGTATGGGATCCTTACCAGATAGGATTGATAGAGGACACCGAAAAAGTACAAAGAGCAGCAGCGCGTTTGGTATTATCGCGAAATAGGGAATAGAGTGTCACGGACATGATTAGCGGGTTCGGGTAACAATCATTCAAACATAGGCGTTTTTCGCTGCAGAGAGATCTTTTCACAAAATTTCAGTCACCAACTTTCTCCTGTGTATGCAAAAATGGTTTATGGACGCTAATCCATAGAGGAACAAATGATCATCGTAATAAAATATGAGAAATCAGGACGCGCACAGAAAGATCAGTGTGTTGATTTTTCCCACGCGCTACTCTAGAGTGAAGCTGTAGAGAAGTATTCTGAACGTGGGTCCATGAACCCTCTGTCAGCCACTAAGTTCAAAAAATGGTTCAAATGGCTCTGAGCACTATGGGACTTAACTTCTGTGGTCATCAGTCCCCTAGAACTTAGAACTACTTAAGCCTAACTAACCTAAGGACATCACACACATCCATGCCCGAGGCAGGATTCGAACCTGCGACCGTAGCAGTCGCGCGGTTCCGGACTGAGCGCCTTAACAGCCACTAAGTGTGAATTGCAGAGTAGCCAGCTAGATATAGATGTAGTAAAAGAGCAGTGGCTTCCACTGCGTCAATGGTTGTAGCAGACACAAGATGTACTGTTTCATCGCTTCTACTGTAGTTGGAAAAGATGAAGGCTGAGATTGCAATACTTTTTTCATTAAATCTTCTAGATTCTTTTATCAGAAGTGTTACGAAATTTATAAAGGAGCGAAATTTCAAACTTTTGCTCAACACTTGATTCATTGTTATCTATATTCGTTGCTCTTTGTGTTGTCTGAATTACTTTCCTGGATATGAGTTGGTAGCCTGCTGTAGGATATCCAGCGTTTGTAAGCTGACGTCGCCACCGCAAGAGAAACCTGAAACCGGCGAAACAACTTCGACAAAGCCTACCCAACCTGCGACTCGTGCTGAATCGAGCTGCAGCGTTTCCTGGCCCTCCTTCTAAAACTTCCTCCATTACGTTTCTACCATGTGAAGGATACGTATTCAAACTATTCAAGATAGTGTCCTACTGACGGTAGACGATGCTTCAACGAACATTAAATAATAATTTCCACCGGAAACGAATTTTATGTAGCTTTTTACAGTAAACTGTTTCATAGCATACATAACTGACACTGGCCCCAGCTTCATCCTTTCAGGATTTAGTGGTCAAGGAAGCAATGGAAATACGCTCTTGTGAGAATGTAATCAACCTGCGTGATAGCGTCCACCTACATATTTTGTTTTGGGCCTTTGCTGGCTTGCATCCGGCCGCTTGTCACCAAGCTAAACGATGAACAATCTGACTCAAAATCATTGTGGGTTTTTGGGTTCTCGAGCAGCTCAGTTAGCTAATTACTTTCATTCTTCATGGACCATTTGCATGCGTGCATGCATGTACGCCTGTTCATTAAATTCCTCAGTATAGTTTTGAGTCCCGTGGTTATGTTAAGTCATACAATAAATAGCCACTCTTTCACACTGAGAATTTATACACTCACGCTGCTTGACAGCGGCTAGAAGGATCTCAGACGAAACGTAGGAAGGGTAACAAACGAAGCCCCCAACGTAGGCTCCAAAAATACTTAAATAATAATAGTTGACTGACGTGAAATTTACATAATAGTTGCCGCGTCTGTCTGACGTCCTCCTGAACTGCGCCGTTCTCGCTCGCCTCTGAAAAAAATTAGATATTGTGCCATTATTAGAAATATAGCCAGCTGTAACTAGGTAAAATCTTTTCGTTGTACTAACACGTGTCACTTAAACATTTGGCGATGAACTTTTCTCACGTACTGTCACAGTCGAAACGATCTTCAGCTTACATTTAAGTACCTTTATACCCATTAATGAGGTACTTCGCATATACATTTAACCATGGCATGATTTTGAGTCTCTCTTAAGTTTCAAATAACATGTTCTCCACGCCTTTAGAAAATACGAACTGTTCGTCGTGCTAATACACACACAGATAAAGTGGAATGTACGACTGGACCCTGTTGCCTCACGCAAAGTTTTCTCTGTTCCCATCCAGTTTTCATTTCTTTCTACAGTCCATTTTCTTCCGATTTTCTTCGCAGTTTCATTCTCCGACGTTACTTCCATTCGCCAATTTCCTTTCTGTACGAGTTTATGTCCAAAACTTACTATGAAGGACTTTGTCTGGGTTCTTCCTAGATCTTTTTTTTCAGTCATTCCGTGTATATAAAAAATTTATGAATAAGTCTTTTTGCTGGTGGTCTTTTGTGTCCATAAAATTTTAATCTTCTTTCTTCGGATGTCTTCTTGGAGGCTGAATAATGTTTCTCTCATTTCAGCGTTTTTTAGTCTGTAGCTACCTCCCGCACTCTTAGGGCGAGAATTTTTGTTGTAGTTTTACGCTCTTCTCTCCGGATGTTTTCCATTTCACCATTTATATGAAGTGTGAGTGCTAACTGGTTTCATAGCGGTGTTTTAGTGCTGATCTTTTCGATCATCGAGGGCCAATTTCTATTTTAGATGTATTGAGTTCTTCCGGGAGAGCTCCTGATTTCCTTCAGACGAAGTCTCTGTAGTTTTTTCTGTGAACAATTTTTACATATCAATTTGAGCGCTTTAAGTTTTCAAGAAGGAAATTTGTAATTAACGTTTTCAGCGCGTTCTTCGTGGATTTCTATATTTTTGATTGCAGTGTTCTTGTTTTCAGTTACTTGAAATTCGCTTCTGGGTAACGACCTCCTCTAGACATTTCAATGCATTATAGTCTTCGTTACACCCATAAAGTTGGTCCTACAAGTTTTTTATTGTCATATACCCACCTTCCACTATCTGTATATGTCAGCCTCCTGTTATCTGTTGGAATACAGCAATAAATTTTCAATTCCAATTACCATTTTCTCACTTGGCTACATGCCCGTTCATCTCCATTTATTTTCCTTGGAGTCGTAATTACGTCTTCCATTCTATTCTGTTCACTGATCACTTTTTTCCCTACTAGTCATTCCCAATGCGCATATTTAAAATGCTCTCTGAGCAACGCATAGTTTTTTAAATATTTTTCGCATTAAATGTCCTTGTATCACTGCCATGAGCCAATTTTCCTAGTATAAACTTCCCATTTCAAATAAATCGAACGCGTAAACTGGAACCGGAGGTGGATATTTTACATTTTATTAATATTTGTTCCTCTAGTTTAGTGGTCTGAAGAGGTCGTGTAAGGCGGCTGGGAAAAGTTTTGGTGATATGAAGCTTACTTCACATGGATGATCGCTCTAGCGATCTTTGGATTGTGAATTTTCCACTGTCGTGATTAAATGTGTATTTAATACTTTCACACTGTGAAACACTAAAAGTCTCACTACACTACCTGCAGGTGGTCGTCGAATCACGCTCGAAGAGAACAGTTTTAGAGTGCTAGTGGCGTTGACTTAGCTCGTGAACTCGAGACTCACGAAACCGGCATTCACCCGTTGCTAATTATTTCGTAGCATTGAATAACTGCGTATTATCAAGGGAAGAAGTTATCACTGTCCATACATAGGTAAGTACACTGATAAGCCAAAACATTATGACCACTGCCCATCGCGAAGCAGGATGCCGCCTGGTGGCGTTGCGGGCACGTGACGTTGTAACTAAACTATGTAAGCGGAGCAGATACTGAAGGATGATCGCCCTAGCGAAGATATAGGCTGCAAATGGGGAAATCCACTACGATAAGCGACTTTGACAAAGGACTTGTTACTATTACGCAGAGGCTGTGAGCGAGTACCTCGAAAACGGAGAATTTGGTCGAATGTTCACGTGCTACTGTCGTGAGCATCTACGGAAAGAAGTAGAAGGACAGTGAAACTACCAATAGACGTCAGATGATTGGACGTCCACTGCTCTTCACAGAACGTTGGGTTGGGAGGCTTATCTGCTCTGTAAAGTAGGATATATTGTGATGTGTTTCGTCTCTGCCTAAAGAGAAAAATGCTGGTACACACACTAGTGTTTCGGAACACGCCGTTCATCCTACATTGTTAAACACCGAGTTCCGAAGCAGACCACCCCTCCGTGTTCACATGTTGACCCAACGACATCGTCATTTACGATTGCAGTGGGCATGGGACCATCGGGATACGCCTGACGATCAATGAAACGTGTCGGCTCATCGGATGCATCACATTTCTGCTACACTCGGTCGATGACCATCTCCACAAACGTCGACATAGAGGTGAACGTCAGTTCGAAACGTGCAGCGTACTACGGACGTAGGCTGGTGGGAGCATTATTGGGCTGTGAGAGACATTCTCCTGTGCTTGCATGGGACCTGTGCTAGTAATCGAAGACGTACTGAGAGCTGCGAACCACCTGCATCCCTCCATGTTTTATATCTTCTCCGATGGCGATAGCATCTTTCAGCAGTGTAACTGTCCGTGTCTCGGAGCTAGAACCGTACTACGGTGGTTTGAGGAGCATTATAGCTAACTCACGTTGATGTCTCGGCGAATAAATTCACCTGATGTAAGTCCTATGCATCACATCTGGGTCGCTATCGGGCGCCATCACCGATTACTCAAATCAGCGGCCCATTGTATATGCGAATTGCATAACCTGTGCGCAAGCATCTGATGCCACGTACCTCGACAAAGTTACAAACAAATTGTCTGTGCCGTATTTCGTTCCAAAGACGGACAAACAAGTTATTAAGCTGGCGATCATAATGGTTTGGCTCATCAATGTATTATCTGTAAATTATAGCAGGAGCCATAAAAAGTGTGACGAAGCTTAATCACAATCTCACAGATATACGTTTTAGAGGTGTAAAAAACTCGAAAATCTCTTTCTACTTCTACGTCTCTACTGTGGAAACCACTATGACGTGCATGATAGAGGTTACGTACCACTTTACCAGTTATAAGAGTCAGCATATTCGTGCCATTCTGCCGTGGTTCAAACAAACCTGTGACTATTCGTGCTGCCCTCTTTTTATCCGTTCAATGTCCCCTGTTAGTCCTAATTGGTATGGGTCCGACCAAACACTTCAGCAATATTCCAGAATGGGACGCGTGAGTGTTTTATATGCGATCTTCTTTGTAGACGGAATATTTGTACAACTTTTCTCAGACACTGAAACACACAAGACTGTGCTCCACTCACAATGAAAAGTACAAACACGACTGAGACACAGCTGGTCCAACTCACTGCTCACTGCTTCAGTTATTTGTTAATCATCAGACTATTTTTATTTAGTATTCATATTGTGACAGTAGACACTCATATCGTTCTAAAACTATTTGTCACACTAAATTAGTTATTTGTTAGGTACCTATGATGCAAAAAAGGTACTGTACGTGTGAAACTGTGGTCCGACGTAAGAGAGGGCCTGACAGTCACTGACACTGATCCCTCATTCTTTCTCTTTCCATGTTCCTCTTCCTTATATTAGGCTTAAATTTTTTACATTAGTGTAGATATGTAACGGGAGGAACGTAGTGAAGTGTATCTTGAATTCATTTCGTTTTGTTTTACTCTGTGCGTGTGTGTATTTTTTTCTTCTGGACCTTGTTTCTTTCCTTTATTTCTTGTACCAGCGCTCGTGAAATGACAATAGATCATTAAAATATTGGTTGACTCCCAGAATCGTGTGCTTCATCTCCATGAAATTTAGATTGTATATTGTTGTACGTTTTAATGGTTGTAGAAGGAATGCCACCTTCTCCGTAAACTTTTTCCGGATGTTCCGAAGCTTGGAAGAAAATTTGAATTTAAAAAATGCTTCAATGGAATTTGTTATTGTAAACATAGTTTATATAAATCATTTCACTTTTAACTACAAGTTGAAGAGCTTATATATTTGAGCATTTTCAAATCGTACGGAATTCTTGATCGGAGAGGGCTTTCCAGTGGAAGGTGAAATTGCAGTCAATCTTTATATACATCACCTCGGTCTTATCTACCTATTGAAAGTTCTACACATTTAGTTAACTTCAATCCAAGATACACGAAATTTACTAAAGTATTCTGACATTTATTATGTAGCATGAACTGGAAGATACTGTTTACCAATTTCAGATTTTTAATCCTGAAATGGTACGACAGGGACTCCTGCGTTAAGATAAATTGCATAGAGACTGCTTCACGCCGCCATTACACACTGTCCTTGGGGTTTCTGAATCCTGATTACCTATGGGTATATAGTTCGAGTGCTGTGATTAAGTTTTACGGAAATTGTACCGATTAACACGGTAAAACGTTGACGCCGCAAACTTCTTGGGAAACTCATTCGATAGAAGAGCAGAAGAATTTCAGAAAACTGGTGCGTGATACATATTTAAAATGTTAGTCAAGTAACTCTAAGTTGGAGAAGTTTGCTGCCATTGCGACGCTTCATGGCGCCAGCTCATACCTATCAACTTTTCCTTCTTCTGGAAAACGTGTAGTAGCCACCAGCGTTCAGAAAAGCCACACGCGGTCTTTCTCCACGTTGCTACGTTACTACTATCAAGCTATCATTCATATGGTATTATAACCGTACATTAAATGAAACAAAACACCTTCCACGTAGGCTCACCCTCTTATATCGCCAGCCTCCTTAGTCTTGGAGTACTGACGCTATGTCTAAAAGCGGAGACTATGGTTCGAATGTATTGTACGTTAAATAAAGAAGTGTTAGGCTAGAGTATACATAAAAAGCTTGGTAAAACATTTGAATAAAGTACGAAGATAATAGCTGTAAAGGAAGAAATATAAATTTTAACTATATGCGGAGAATGTACTTACCATTATCACACTAGGGATTTTAATCTGAATGCATGTAATACACAAATATAAGACAAGAAAACAGATTAATGACTAAAACCGTCTACGTTCCTACAAGGATGTATCGTTACTTTTGTTTTTGCTAAAACATGTTCCACCATATTTATGACATCGTTAGGAAGAGCTTGTTTATTCCTTTATTTCAGCTACTCATGAAATACAGACCTGCGTCTGAAATGGATTAGTAGTCACCGGGACCACAAAATGTAATCCACTATGAAATAAATAAGTTCTCAATGAGAATTCCATAGCAAGGAACACCGTTTAGCAAAGATGTATTTCTGCAAGGAGACGAACTCCTTTAACCACTACTTTCTACAAATCCAGGAATAGCGCTTACAATCCGAGATGATTGGAGAAAAGTTATCTTAATGGATTATTCCGTAATTCCTCTGAGGATAAACCCCACATTCGAGAATGAAAAGTCAAACTTGTGAATTTTATTTTGCTGTGTCTATTAGATAAAAGTCAGTTTTTGGGTTAGAAACTAATCTTCAGACACCAACGTACAGTTATCAGTAAAGGCTGTCTTAAAGATAAATCCTCCAATCAAAAATTGTAAACATCAGCGGTTACTATAGAAATTTCAAATAAATATTCAGAGTTCCTTCGAAATGATGTCTATAACAAGTAAATGTGAAGAGATGTGTTGAATCATTCAGTACGATAAGTATTTAATAAAATATGAAGCATCACATGTAATCAAAGCAGTTTTTGATACTAAAAATCATACAATTTTTTTCTGTGGGCCGCTGAGAGGTTGTTCAACTGCCTATCAGGGTAGGAGTTTTTTCTTCCTTGCGGTGGAATGCGAAAATATTTTGTTGGTGCCGACCCACATAGGGAGAAACGATCACCATGATAAAATAAGGGAATTCAGACCTCTGATGGAAAGATATAATACTTCGTTCTTTCGGCGCGCTGTACGAGATTGTAATAATAGATAATTGTAAAGGTGGTTGGATGAACCCTCTGCCAGAGGCTTAAATGTGATCTGCAGAGTATCCATGTAGATACAGATGTGGATGAGATTTGCGTACAAAGTATGTTAGTAAGTATAGGTTACTATTATGGGTGTGCGTATAGTGTGGTCGCCTGTTTGTATTAATAATTATGAAACAAAGGATAGAGCGAAACTCAGTCCTGGCACGAAGACAATGAAATGACGCAATTTCAGAGACTTTACTGGTCTCATACAGCAAAGTCTTGGTACAAATTTTCTCTCGCTGCTTCAGTCGATATATTGCACATAAAATCTACTCTTTTCAAACAGCACCGATGAAGCCACCGGGCTTAACGTCCCCGTCCGACGGATAGATCATCTTTAACAGTGCCATATTCCCTCGTGTCATGATACACCGTATGGAGGTTTGGAATTTAATCCCGGATATTGACAAAAAGTACGGTGATCAGGAAGTCTACGCAACCACCTCTTCCCCATCTTGCCCACCCACCGTGTCGATGAATATTGGTAGTGTGGATTTCTTCAACCACAAGCATTCGAACCGGCTACTTACGAGTCGAGCACTACAAAAGCGGGATTCATAGCCAGTATTTCCAAGGTTGAAAAGTTTGACCCATTTCCTTCCTCGATTTGTAACCGTGTACCAATCAATATACGCAGCCTACATTTATTCACGTTTCGCTAGAAACAATCCCACCATTGCAGGCTGCCGAAATTGATGTTAGTAGGAAAAGTTTCTTTACGCCACTAGGAGTTCAGAGTAGTTTCGGTACTGGTATGCCAGAAAGAGAGAATGTCCGAGTTTTGTATGGAATGCGCTTTCTTTCCTTTTTGCACACGCTGTTAACACAGTCTGAGATTCGAAAGAATCGAATGTCTAATGGATAAGGATCCTACATCCTAGCTTCGTAAGATATGACCCTTTATTATGTCCAATTGTTGCAAGGTCTTCGTTTGCTCTACAGCATGGCAACCTCCGATTGATAATGTAATGTTCCCATGTGGAAGAAAGGTAACACGAGTCTTAGGGAATAATGCACACTAAAGAACTGGGTTGGTCTTTAATGTATTTGATCTGCTTCAGAATGTGTGCAATATATATAGGTTTTACCTGAATTTCAAGGGTATAATGGATCCCCGTAACCAGTAGTCTCCTGCACGGAAGAGATGCACTAAAATATGCCCAGGACACATCTTAAAACCAGTATCAGTGTATTAAAAAGCACCTATTGTAGATTTCATGTACGTATTTTGACATGTAAAATCCTCTCTTAACATGCTACACTCTTACTCTGAGATGCAATAATTACGATTATTTGAATTATGTCTGCTACCTATCACAACAGAAGGTTCCTTCGTTACTAAACTTAAGTGGGCGAAGGAGATAGTATATCTTGAAAACTGTATATTGCACTTGTATACAGTACGAGGTGCATTCCTGTTTGAGATGAAACTGCCTGTAAATTGTTAAGAGGAGTCTATAAATCCCTTAATGGCTTCCAGCGTCTGATACCAGATTGATAGCTGTAATAAATATTGACGAACTCTACAGCAGGAAAGAGCGTTAACCGTATCTCTCCGGAATCTCCGAGAAATTCGTGCGAGTAGCGTGAGCTTGCTTGAATCCCCTATGAAATTGCTTCGGGAAGTGGTTCTCGTGCGGCACTCACCTTTGTTTACATTTTCTCGAGGCGAAAATTCTTGGAAGCATTTCCTCACCACGAAAAAATGCGTTGTTTTATTTCCTCGTCCAGACCCTGATGTGATGCAGTCATTCTCCCACCTTCTCCCGTGCAATATTTAACATTTTATGGATGCTTTTCATCAGTTCACGTGTTGTTGCCAATGTCTCTGCAGCGTTTTTTCTCTGAGCCTCCCAACGCAAAATTTTCTATATCTGGACACCCCAGCATCACCCACCTTCTGTCAACAGTTTACTCATATCTTTAAATGTATCTTCTTTATGTTTTGTCTTCTCATATAAAACAAGTAGTATTAATAGTAGAGGTATTAGTAGGAGTAATAGTAGTAGCAGTAATGCCAGTAATTATGTATCGGTGAAACATGGATCAGTAAAAACGTAGATTGACATGTCAGTTACACTGCGTACTACAAGCTAAAACAACATTACTATTATGTCAGGTTCTTGTTACAATTCAATTTACTAATACACAACACAACACACAAACCATTACCCATCACTCACTCCACTTCTTCCTTTGCAGTGTTTAAACTGTAATACTCCAGTGCACTTTGCGATAACTTAAGAAGCAAGTAAAAACTTCAGCGGACCCCCTTTTATGCTAGAACATATGATTTACTTCTCTGGTTCAGTCGATGAAGATTTTATCGATTGAAAACTGTCCCTCTCTAGTAAGTAGCTTCTGAGCGTTATTTCACACAATTTGGACTATCAGAAATAGCTTAATGTTTTGATTTCTAAGTTCATATTTCGGTTTTGTTTCTCGGCTCGATGGCTCAGTGGTAAAGTGCAATACTACTGATCCAAATGTCTCAGCTTCGATCCCGGCAATCCAACGATTTTTGTCTTTCACTTGTTACTTCTTTCACCTCTTCAGTGCTTTTTTTTATGTGAAAAGTGCCGATTTGTTCCGGAGTTCAGAATCCGAGGTAGAATATGGGTTTCTCTCTAATTGTCTGGAAAAGTCAGTTTGGAGATCAGAGGAAGGTGACGGTATACCACTTCTAATAGAACCCTGCCTACTAAAGCATTGTGGTGTTCAAACCAACCTTCGTGTTGTTAACAGCTTTATCTTTAATTATCTAACACTCTGTTTAACAATATTGAGTAGTATGCGAATTTTGACTTCCTCCGCGAGTCTCAGTGATGACGTCTTCTCGGTTAGCAACCGAGTCAAGGCGTCGTTCTGCGGCAACGTTTCAACAAGTTTCCTAATTGTTATCTTCGACTGAAGTAAACTTGTTTAAACGTTGCCGCTGAACGACGCCATAACTCGGCTGATAACAGGAGAAGACGTCATCACTAATATTATGCAAGTTTTGTTAAGTGCTTAATTAATTCATTTACATATACCGGGTGATCAAAAAGACAGTATAAATTTGGAAACTTAGTAAAGCACGGAATAATGTAGATAGAGAGGTAAAAATTGACACACATTCTTGGAATGACATGGGGTTTTATTAGAACAAAAAAAAAAAAAAAAAAAAGTTCACAAAATGTCTGATAGATGGCGCTGGACAGCAAAACGTCAGTGACTGCGCATGTCAATCGTGTATTAAAGGAGCTGTAATGAGAGAGAAAATCAGATGCGCCAGCAGTCGCAGCATGTTGACGTTACCTGAAAAGGCGCTTTTAGTGAAGCTGTCTTACCAGAATGGGGAATGTGCTAGTTCAGCGTTACGATCCTATCGCCATAGGAAGGGGATTCGAACAGGTAAAAGTCCGTTGACAAATTCAGCTGTGGCGAGAATGATTTCAAAGTTCGAAGCCACGGGTTATTTAGACGATAGACCCCGCAGTGGCCGACCGAGCACAAGGCGTAATGCTGCTGAGACAGTTCAGGAAGAAATGGAGACTGTTCGTCTATGCACGGGGAAGTCAGCGCTCGTGCAGTCGCACGTCGCACCGGCTTTCCATACACTACTGTTTGGTTGGAACTTAGGCGTACCCTCCGATGCTATTCGTACAAAATCCATCGGCATCATGAACTGTTACCTGGCGATCTAGTGAAGCGGAGGGTGTTTCAAAAGATGGCGGAAGATGACGATTGGCTGAGTAACGTGTTGTGGACCGACGAAGCTCATTTCACGCTCCGAGGGTCTGTCAATGCCCACAACTGCAGAATTTGGGCTGCCGAAAATCCTAGAACTGTCGTGGGAACTCCATTGCACGACGAGAAAGTATCGGTATGGGTTTGATTTACCACATCTATCGTTATCGGGCCTTTTTTCTTCGAGGAAATGCGTGATTCTGGTTTTGTAACTGCTACCGTGACGGGTGAGAGGTACGCCGATATGTTACAGAATCGCATCATCCCCAGCCAGGCTGATAAACACCTGCTGGAACGTACGATGTTTATGCAGGATGGCGCTCCACCCCATATTGCTAGACGCGTGAAAGATCTCTTGCGCGCGTCATTTGGTGATGATCGTGCGCTCAGCCGCCACTTTCGTCATGCTTGGCCTCCCAGGTCCCCAGACCTCAGTCCGTGCGATTATTGGCTTTGGGGTTACCCGAAGTCGCAAGTGTATCGTGATCGACCGACATCTCTAGAGATGCTGAAAGACAACATCCGACGCCAATGCCTCACCATAACTCCGGACATGCTTTACAGTGCTGTTCACAACATTATTCCTCGACTACAGCTATTGTTGAGGAATGATGGTGGACATATTGAGCATTTCCTGTAAAGAACATCATCTTTGCTTTGTCATACTTTGTTATGCTAATTATTGCTATTCTGATCAGATGAAGCGCCATCTGTCGGACATTTTTTGAACTTTTGTATTTTTTTGGTTCTAATAAAACCCGATGTCATTCCAAGCATGTGTGTCAATTTGTACCTCTCTATCTACATTATTCCGTGAATAATTCAGTTTTCAAATTTATACTGACTTTCTAATCACCCGGTATTTCTCTCTCCAGAAATGTTTTGGAGATACGTTTGGAATTCATCTGACTGCCTTCTTCTACGGTTCCAATAACCTCTCTATGTATAGATAGGCTACATTTTCGCACGTAATCAAATACACTATGTAATCAAAAGTATCCGAACACCCCCGAAAACATTCTCATATTAGATGCATTGTGCTGCCACCTACAGCCAGGTACTCCATATCGGCGACCTCAGTAGTCATTAGACACCGTGAGAGGGCAGAATGGAGAGCTCCGCGGAAGTCACGGACTTCGAAAGTGGTCGGTGATTGGGTGTCACTTATGTCATACGTCTGTACGCTAGATTTCCACACTCCTAAACATCCCTAGGTCCACTGTTTCCGGTGTGATAGTGAAGTGGAAACGTGAAGGCACACGTACAGCACAAAAGGGTACAGGCTGACCTCGTCTGTTGACTAACAGAGACCGCCAACAGTTGAAGAGGTTCTTAATGTGTAATAGGCAAACATGTATCCAGACCATCACACAGGAATTCCGAACTGCATCAGGATCCATTGCAAGTACTATGACAGACGGGAGGTGAGAAACTTTGAATTTCATGGTCGAGCGGCTGCTCATAAGCCACACATCTACATCTACATCTAATTGGATATTCTGCAAATCACATTTAAGTGCCTGGCAGAGGGTTCATCGAACAACCTTCACAATTCTCTATTATTCCAATTTCGTATAGCACGCGGAAAGAACGAAACCTATATCTTTCCGTACGAACTCTGATTTCCCTTATCTTATCGTGGTGATCGTTTCTCCCTCTTTAGGTCGGTGTCAACAAAATATTTTCGCATTGGAACGAGAAAGTTGGTGATTGATATTTCGTGAGAAGATTCCATCGCAACGAAAGACTCCTTTCTTTTAATTATGTCCAGCCCAAATCCTGTATCATTTCTGTGACACCCTCTCCCACATTTCGCGATAATACAAAACGTGCTGCCCTTCTTTGAACTTTTCCGATGTACTTCATCAGTCCTGTCTGGTAAGGATCTCACACTGCGCAGCAGTATTCTAAAAGAGGACGGACAAGTGTAGTGTAGGCAGTCGGCTTAGTAGATCTGTTACATTTTCTAAGTGTCCTGCCAATAAAACGCAGTCTTTGGTTAGCCTTCCCCATAACACTTTCTCTCTGTTCCTTCCAATCCTTCCAATCACTCCAGTAAATGCCAAATGACGCCTCGCTTGGTGTAAAGAGCATAAAAATCGGACGATTGAACAGTGGAAAAACGTCGTGTGGACTGCCGAATTACGGTACACAATGTGGCGATCCGATGGCTGGGGTAGGTATGGGGAATGCCCGGTGGTCGTCATCTGCCATCGTGTCTAGTGGCGGTGGTGTTATGGTGTGCTCGTGTTTTTCATGGAGGGGGCTTGCACCCCTCATTGTTTTGCGTGGCACTATCACATCACTGGCCTACATTGATGTTTTAAGAACCTTCTTGCTTCCCACTGTTGAAGCGCAATTCGGGGATGGCGACTGCATCTTTCAACACGATCGAGCACCTGTTCGTGATGCACGGACTGTGGCGAAGT
Organism: Schistocerca americana; assembly: GCF_021461395.2. Lineage (NCBI taxonomy): Eukaryota > Metazoa > Arthropoda > Insecta > Orthoptera > Acrididae > Schistocerca > Schistocerca americana. Next base: position 696,815,333 of record NC_060130.1, read on the forward strand.
GGTTACACGACAGTAACATCCCTGTAATGGGCTGGCCTGCGCAGAGTGTGACCTGAATGCTATAGAACACCTTTGGGATGTTTCTGAACGCCGACTTCGTGCCAGGCCACACCTACTAACATCAATACCTCCCTCAGTGCAGCACTCCGTGAAGAATGTGCTGCCATTCCCCAAGAAACCTTCCAGCACATGATTGACGTATGCCTGCGAGAGTGGAAGGGTGGGCCAGCACCATATTGAATTCCAGCATTACCGATGGAGGGCACCACGAACTTGTAAGCCATTTTCAGTCAGGTGTCCGGATACTTTTCATCGCATAGTGTAAAACGATAAACAGTTATCATTCGGTATCACTGTCTGGGAATATACCAGTATCCCACTGGAAAATACTGTAATTAAGGCGAAATGGAAAATAAATCTCTCACTTACTATTCTCATTTTTATAACGGAAAGAGAGCAATGTACGTCCCCGTACTCGAACTGTCTATCTACAGCAAGGCGTACAATGCTTTATGAAGTGAAAAATTTCAGATACCAAACCATAAGGATATACAAGTGGTTATAATTAAACTCCACTACTTAAGAGGGTCCTCGTGAAAACGAGTGACCATAGGACAATGACACATTGTGGAAACATTTGCAGTGGCATGAGGAAAAGATTTAAAGAATAAACAGTGGAACGAAACACTATTTAACTTCCACATTAGAGGGTAACACTTGTTAACTGTGTATCAAGTTTATGTACGGAAAGTAATTCACAATCGTTCGCAGTATTTTTCGAACGGTGTGCCGCGGAATGTTCAGCTGTCGTGACACAGCTCGTGCACTGCTTGAAGATCGCACATTGCTCCAGCTTTCTCAGCCATGACAACAGTAGCTTTTTCAACAATTTGTGGCGCAATTGACAGTCAGCTTCTACCATGGGCAATTCCCAAATCGACAGAAAATTCCAACATCTGAATCATTTTCAACACCGGTGCTGAAAATGTACGTCTTCGCATTCCTTTAATGCGTCGATACTCGCGAAGAGCAGCAGAAGAATATTGCTGTTAGTTTGATAAAACAGCTTTGTGAGTAAAGCCCTGCTTACCTTGTCTAGGCTCATACTGCCTGTCTGCAACTGCAACGCACCCTGATGGTTGTGTTTCAATCCTACGCCGCCGTACAGCTAACGGCAAGTCATGACAGTAACACTGCTAACAACGCAAATCCTGCAACACACAGTTTGAACATCATTCCTATGAAGTTGGGTACCCACACGATAATTTGTTTCCGCCAACACTGGCTCAAGTAGTGAAAGTTTAATTATAACCATCCTGTAAACATCCCTGAAAAGTCTATTTCAGACTTACCTTCCACTTGTGACGGTACAAACCCCCGTCACAAGATGAATAGTTCTAGTATGCAAGGATTGCTTTGTGGAGAGCGAGCGCGCTACATGGCGCGCGATTCGCGGAAGCGCGAGGCGCGCCCGCGCAAGATTTGCAACGGTCGGTGGATGGTCTCCGCCGCGGGCGCCACGTGGCCCGCAGATTGGGGCATTGTTTGGTTTTTCGCGCATTACACGAAACTATGTAACTTACGGTGAAGAGCGATCCAGCAGAGGATTGCGGTCAGCAATACGCACCTTCTGAAAGATCGACCTTTCTTTTAAGTCACAAGACGCAGAACTTATAGAAAACTCAAAATCGGTTAATATCACGAATTAAAAATCATGTGCAGAAGTTGTAATCGAACGCAGACAATCATCATAGGAACCTATCATCAATCCAACACACCACCAAATCATCTTCTGCATCACTCATTTTTCTTTCATAGCAGCGTTGCGGCACATTCGATGAGAATTCTGACACACTGGCTCCCTGTAGTGGTTTGCAGCATGTTCAGTACGTTCATTTACTTGGTTGACCGAATCGTGATGAACTAGCTGCCTCGGTTACCTAGTGCATCCATTCGACTCTATTTTGTAATCACCGAAATAAAATCATGTAACTGCCACTACACAGAACTGCCAACAGTGTAGGATGGAGAAATTTAAGGAGGAAGTGTTCCTTTCCATTTGAGCTACTCTATTGCGCTATCTGTTTGTTGAAAACGTCGTGCAGTGCAGAAGACGGCTAGGCAGCAGATGCATCTCGAAGCTTTTGTATTATGTATGGGGAGAGCGCATCGTGATAAAATAGTCAGAAAAGTATTTCCTACATTAGGTGTCGTCTGGTAGTGGCATTTTATTCTTCTTCAAACCTTGTTTGACAGCTTTAACTCCGAACAAGTTTTGTACATGCATGTAATCAATAAGCTGCATGTGCAATGTCAGACTGTTATAGATCACATCAGAGAATTCGCATATATCATTGATGATTAATTTCTCTCTCATGTTTAGTATTGTTTTAACAATACTAAAAGAAACCTTACGAAAATTGTGCACTGTATTAAAAGGAATGAAATAATACTACCCACGATAACCTTACGACGAAAGTCTGTTTTGATAAAACTGAGTATCTGTACACAAGCTTGCCTCTATCGGCACGAATTACTAAAATACTACTCACTTAGATTTCGATTGGGTCTGCGGTTAATTGTCATGCTGTGTCATACTCAACAGGTATGCAAATGTGGCATTTCATAAATGAAGTTATGTATTCCTAGAGACCCAAAATTTGCTTGTCAGCAGCGGAGCGAGGCGTTACCTGTTGTGCAGCATTGTAAGTTTTTCACCATTTCACTATGTGCTGAAAGTATTTTCTTGCGATTTCCTTGTCGATGTTTGATCTGTCTGCCTGTAGCTCTTTCACAGAAGGGATAAAAACGTTACATTCAGCGAGACTGGAACCACGAACAGTAACAGACGCTTTTACAGAGGTCAGCACGTCACCACAGAGCTAGCAAAGAGGTATGTGCTGCGCACTTCTCATACGAGGCCAATAGCGTCTAGAACTCGTAAACCGCTATTTAAAGGACGAGTTTAGTTGCGATTTACACTTGCAGCGACTTTCCTGGGCTGAAAATCGTAAATTTACAATCTTTTGTTACACCTGAACTCAGATTATTCAATGGAAATGACAGGAAAGATCAAGTGACCTTTGAGGCTAAATTCCGTGGACACCAGGAAGTAACTCGTCGAACACAGAGTTGCCAAATATACCTTGCCTTGTTGCAAAATCTCAGTTACAGTACTAGCGGGAAGAAGACAAACCGATGTGATCCTACAGCGGGCTGGGAAGTGACCACAGCTGGCCTTTCAAAGACGCGGCTGTGACGGCCTGGAATACGTAATGCGTCTGATTCGCATTTCTGTAACCAGGTTTAGGGACTGGAGCGTAGTTACTAATAATACTCAGAACTGACTGCAAACTAAGCATCATAAATCAGTAACTCTCATAGTCGTTTTTATATTTCTTTCGTAACTGTACTCAAACCTAAGAAACTCATTCACGGACGTTTTCGTGCCTCGCCGATAGTCGAGCACACCAAACAAATAAAAATAAAAAATATGTGTGTGTGTGTGTGTGTGTGTGTGAGAGAGAGAGAGAGAGAGAGAGAGAGAGAGAAATACAGATAAAGAAGAATGAGACAGAGGGTAAAAAATTGTTGTAAAGAAATTGAATACAGGTATGTTAGGAAATCTTTCATTAAAATAACATGTTCCACGTCATTACGAAGTGTCGTATTCATGATCTATGGGACAGGTATTAATCCAATCTAATCTAATCAATCATATTGCCGACTAGCCGTGAAGAGTCATGAATTACCGAAATTTTCGCCAATATCAGTAACCAAATCTAAACTTGAAAATAAGAGACGACAGTTTTTGTAATAAACCGGGACTCCTATCAAGACTCTTTCATCCCTGTTAACTAACCACGAAAGATGTCTGACATACCTCCATTCAGAAGTAACAAAGTGTGTACGCTTTTAAAGAAGAAGTGCATGATGTGAAGTTCTGTAATGGAGGTACGAACCCAACACGTAATCGAATTGATAACTAACTAAAATCAAATGCTACCTATCGGTTTCTCTTACCAGCTGCTACGTGTTTGAATCTAAAATAAGGATACAAATTTGTGTGCCTGAGCGACAATCGAACCGCACTCCTATCGTTCTTCTTTCTCGTCCACGAATATAGCTTAAGTATCAATTGCTTACTCACCAACAGTAAGATGTGTGCTTGTTTGACCAGAAATTGTTCGCAACGCATGAACAGACATTAAAAATACACGTTAATTTTCACTAGCAGGTCGGTGTGCACGTGATAGGGCTTGAAATGAAATTATGAACATTTTTGTACTGGATCAGGAATCGGACCGACATACTCATCTTTAGAGGTGACGTTGAGAAGACTGTAGTCTTGGAAAAAGGAACGAAATGATTGAACTATCCTTTTCCGAGAGATTCAGATCCTCGAAAGAGGAGATACGAGCTCGAATCATAGTCCAGCACCAAATTTTTCAATGTCTCTAGTTCAATCAGGTACAAGTAAAATAAGAGCCCTGTTCCTTTAAATGGCTATCGGTTCATCAAATAAAATAAAATTTTGTAATGTAAGTAAGTTTACTGGCGACAGTATTTCTGTTTACAGTGATCTCCGCCTACGTCATTTCCCAAAGCAAACCCGTTCTGCCCACTTGGGAATGAAGGAACGTGATGTTTAATGCGGATTCTGGATTATAACGTCTTTCTCTTGAGGTTACCAGAGGTAAAGTAAATCTGTTTGTGCCTCTTAAAAGTAAATGCTTGCACCCACGCATTGCACTTGTGATGGTTCGTTCCAGCAGACCACATTTCCCAGCCCCAGGAGTGTGCTGTAACAGATGATGTGCTTAGCTTACAAAATTAGTCACGGTGGAAAAAATGCGAGCCTATTGAATGGTTAAGTAGAAGGAAGCTTCTGATGCGGAGATCATGCTATTCTCACGTGAGCACTATGTAAAGACTCTTCTAAGCATCATAGCCTCGATGTGAAGGCATTTGGAAATTTTCACTAATTCAAGAAGTATCTTAGTTCGAGAAAATCCACTGGGAAGTGTGAAGTTGCCGGATAATTCAATTATTACCGTACATATTACTATCATTTTCTTCATACTGCTGCTGGAACACATGTGCTTGAAGATCATTTAATGCCTTTTGGTCATTATGGAAGTAGTTGCCCAAGAAGAGGTTCTTTCCCTGTATACGGAATACTTTTCATGTTAATATCAATCAGCAGCAATTAATCGTAGATTACGTTAAAACTGAAGTAACTGATGAAGACGTTACTTGATAACAAAAACGCGCTGCCTTTCTTCATTTACTTGCGCCTAGAAGTGGCTGTCGAATACTGCCAAACCAAAAGCCAAGGGATCTTACTGCCTTCCGAAATACGTCGCTGTCAGTTCTTCCAGATGATTTGGTCGACGTGACCTGTTTCAAGTTGAGTATGACAGAGAATGTTTTAGAAAATCAATTGTATTACTTTGCAATAAACAGAAAGATTTACATTCTAAGCTATCCAAGTTCAAAATTTTCGGGATATTAGTTCAAATTTAATATTCGCTTCTATAATGTAGGAAATTATTTCACAGTTGCAAAACCCGCATCCGACTCATTGTCCTTACACTTAGTCGCTGACCATAAATTCTAGCTCAGAGCGATACCAGTTTAAGTAACCTAATGTAGCGAAGACTGTTTCCCAGTGCTCTTTCTCATCGGAAAATATGCAGTTCACTCATTGGGCTCCATTAGTACACTGTAACAGTAATTTCTGTGTGCATGCTATGCATACGGATTGTAGAATTCAGTGGTGCTCCCTCTTCCACTTCTGTATACAATACGACTTACCTAAACGGGCCCTTTATCATTACAGGACCTGGGCGGTGCAACATCATACTGACAACAGTAATGTGCTTATACTGACCACCTCACTGTTCGTTTTACCTGATTTTGTAATCATTTAAATAAAACAACATGACCTTCCAGTGGGAGACATTGCGTCCCCCTTTTCCTCGTGTGAAATTTGTCAGTAAGCTTTTTGCCTTCCAGCCAGCGAAATACGGAGGAGTACGGCCGGTAAACGATTCACAAACCACGATCTAGTGCCGTTAAGACGATTACTTTAAACAGTGGCGCAGCTGAAGGAATTTAGTTTCTTCTTAAATCGTCTTATGCAACAACGTTCACACAGGTATCTCAAATAGGAAAAGCTCTTTATCCAGGTACGAAGATTGTAAAACAAACTTCCCACAGTTTGTGTCAGGTTGATCTTTTCGTCCGATAGCACTGCGTAAGTATTTTGTCTAAGAGGTATCGCAAGTAGTTTTCCTGTAATTGTGGGAATCATTGGTTGAAAACGAGTTTAACACCAGTGGGTACAGCACTGCTAAATATTCAAAATGATTATCAACCTAAGTCTGAGTTCATCCACAAACTGAGGCGTATCCCACAGTTTGTGTCAGGTTGGTCTTTTCGTCCGATAGCACTGCGTAAGTATTTTGTCTGAGAGGTATCACAAGTAGTGTTCCTGTAATTGTGGGAATCGTTGGTTGAAAACGAGTTTAACACCAGTGGGTACAGCACTGCTAAATATTCAAAATGATTATCAACCTAAGTCTGAGTTCATCCACAAACTGAGGCGTATTTATGATATTGTAGCTAGACTGTGTGTCATTGTCTTCCTTGAGTGGACATCGGAAGGCGTTTACACACACGTATACGAAGGTAATCCCAAAAGTAAGGACTCCTAAGGGACACGCATGTGCCAACGCAGGCACAAACGAGATAGCCTTAATTTTAATGCTAAGCAAAAACCACAGTAGTACCCGCATAGTGGCAAAGTGATAAAGGGCAAGAGAACGGATACGAAGGTCTCAGGTTCAATCTGTCGTTAGGCCCATGATTTTTATGTACCATTTTACACTTATTTCCCGACAGTCAGTGTTTGTTGATGTGAAAAATGCCGAGTTGCACTGTGGTCCGCAAGCCACGTTAAGCTGTAGATTCCCCTATTAACTGGCTAGGTAAGTCAACTCACAGGTCGAAGGGAAGCAACGGCATACCTCCTCCAACAAGACGGTGCCTATTAAAGCACAGTCGTGTTCATACCACTCTTCCGACTGATGACTACTTTACTTTCTATAGGTTCTAAAGTTAATTATCTTCGGGTTTTTAACATTTTTGTGCTTTCATGCTGTAGCTTTGATACCAGTAAACGTAAGTAACCGGCCGAGCACTGTCACCGTTCGAGTTGTCAAGGTGGTAGACGACTATGCTGTCGACACCAGTTGCAGTCTTGGTCATCTCTATGTTTCAGTCGAATACCTCCATGTCACTTTCTGCGTATTGCAAGATATACTTTTATACACTTGGTACGCATCCAAATTTGTATCTGATAGAACTGTATTTATCAACATGAATCACATATGTTTTCCGTGCTATATATCGAACAACACGTCAGTGCAGCGAGATTTCGTTTGTGTGATGCGCATGGTGCAAGAAATATTTGTGTTTTGCTTGCTTCTGTGATAGGTTTCACCCAACTGAATGCGAGAAGTTCACGAATAGACTGTCAATAACTGGAATTACGCAATAATACACTTAAAAGTTAGTGAAAACAACAGTAAACAGGTTATATGCCTACCTGCTTATTATTCGCGCTTCTCGATGCTTTCCTCAAAAAATAAAAACAAAAATAAAAAAAGAGAGACAAAGAGAGAAAACAGAAATGTATTTCAAATATCAGCTCGGTGAAGCCATGTTCGTCTCGTGATGTAAAGCAAGGATAGTTGATAGGTAATATCTCGTTGTACTAGCGATATGTATGGCTACAGGGTTCTTTATTTTCTCTCTGCAAACAACCAGAACAGAATTCAGTAACAAAGTGGTAAGAACACCTATGCAGTGGGCCAATTAAACACTCAGATTTTCTTGGTTATTTTGTTAATCGTCTGTAATGCAGTAACATCCTTGATTACTGATTCGTTATTACTACCATCTTTATTGTTATTCGTCAGCTCACAACAGCTTCACTATCACTCATTGCTGCCGATGTATGCAACGAATGGATCAGGATGAATGGAATATGGGATGTTTGGTCACGGAGAATATACACATTTATCTCAGCATCTTGTGTTCAGGGTAATATGAAAATCTCAATAAGAGAAGACGACAACGGGATGCCGATGATGCAGGCAATAATACCCAACTATTTCTGTCGACTTAACACCATTACGACAGCCAAATTGGCGTCTCACTGTATTTTGATTATAATTCGTTAGCCTTCTTGGGACCTCGTTTTAATACCTCGTGGGAGCAGGCATGATATTGTGCTTTTTGAACACCGAACAATAACACACAAAGATAGTAGATGGAAGGATACAAAGAAACAATCAGATTCAGGGGTGTGGATCTAGTTCATCACTAGAAGACTAAACAAGGCGGAAACATTACGAAAGCAATGAATACCCTGGTTAGTATACATTATTTGTATAGATCTGAAGATGAAAAAGTGTAGATCTGTACAGTGCCCGAATCTGCACTTTAGTTTCTGTCTTAATGGGTATAATTTTTAGTTTATTCTCTTCTGAATTTGCAAATGAATTGATTATTACGTGGTACAAAATAATTAGTTAACTGTGTTTGTTACCAACATTTTTCTACACTCTCGTGCAATTCATGAAATTCTACTTGTATGATCACAAGACTGCACATAGATGCAATCGACTTCGAGGTGCAAAGTGTCTGTTATCTTACTTTTCGTGAAAGGTGGGCGAAGTTGATTTCCAACGACTTTTTATTGTACTGAAATAATCTTTTGTAACAAGGTAAGTGTTTTATTCGTATATATTTTGTGGGAAACTGTAATCGTGATGGAAGATTGCACACTTGAATGTTTGACACAACTGGTAGGAGAAAACGCTGCATATTAACCAAACCCCGCACCTCCTCTCTGTATCCTCCTATATTATGAGCAAAGGATTCTCCACCCATAACGCTACAGAGCTGTTCCTAGCACAGCTGAGAACTGGCAACATTGTCAGAAACATTTGGCAACACTGTGACAGTGCAATCACTTCCACGTATGGTACTGAATTGACTCACCTATCCATTTGAATGACTCACACTATATAATCCTCATGTAATCTAAGACACTGAGTAAGAAAATTCAATTTTTTGGCTAAAGAAATGCTGTTCTTCACATAAGTGACATCTTTTATTATCGTTCACGATGCATTATGAGGCTGAGCGACCAAACACCATGATTAGAGTGGCGTGTTGTTAGCAGTGTGTCTGTAGCCCCTTCGTACCACCCATACTCATGTCGCAACGGCCCAATAAGTCGTCAGTTCTAACTGTGGTTGGGGCCAGAGTGTGCAAGCTTTTTTTCTGATTTATTTTATGGGGCTGCGAATTTCCAGAAAAATTCTGTAACGAAATCAGGAGAAAACCTTTACACATCAAATTCTCTTGGTAGCTTGACAAAGTAAGTTTTATTACGGTATACTGATAATATTTACTTATGGACCATCTGACAGCAACTGAATAAAACACAATTTTAGTGTCATACACGTTTCGCCTTTATTTTCTGCAAGCCATCATTGTATTGTATGCGTGTGTGTAAACGACTTCCGATTTGTTTGGTGTGCTCGACTATCGGCGAGGCACGAAAACGTCCGTGAATGAGTTTCTTAGGTTTGAGTACAGTTGCGAAAGAAATATAAAAACGACTATGAGAGTTACTGATTTATGATGCTTAGTTTGCAGTCAGTTCTGAGTATTATTAGTAACTACGCTCCAGTCCCTAAACCTGGTTACAGAAATGCGAATCAGACGCATTACGTATTCAAGGCCATCGCAACCGCGTCTTTGAAAGGCCAGCTGTGGTCACTTCCCAGCCCGCTGTAGGATCACATCGGTTCGTCTTCTTCCTGCTAGTACTGTAACTGAGATTTGGCAACAACGCAAAGTATGTTTGGCAACTCTGTGTTTGGCGAGTTACTTCCTGGTGTCCACGGAATTTAGCCTCAAAGGTCACTTGATCTTTCCTGTCATTTCCATTGCATAATCTGAGTTCAGGTGTAACAAAAGATTGTAAATTTACGATTTTCAGCCCAGGAAAGTCGCTGCATGTGTAAATCGCAACTAAACTCGTCCTTTAAATAGCGGTTTACGAGTTCTAGACGCTATTGGCCTCGTATGAGAAGTGCGCAGCACTTACCTCCTCGCTAGCTCTGTGGTGACGTGCTGACCTCTGTAAAAGCGTCTGTTACTGTTCGTGGTTCTAGTCTCGCTGAACGTAACGTTTTTATCCCTTCTGTGAAAGAGCTACAGGCAGACAGATCAAACATCGACAAGGAAATCGCAAGAAAATACTTTCAGCACATAGTGAAATGGTGAAAAACTTACAATGCTGCACAACAGGTAACGCCTCGTTCCGCTGGGTCTCTAGGAATACATAACTTCATTTATGAAATGCCACATTTGCGTACCTGTTGAGTATGACACAGCATGACAATTAACCGCAGACCCAATCGAAATCTAAGTGAGTAGTATTTTAGTAATTCGTGCCGATAGAGGCAAGCTTGTGTACAGATACTCAGTTTTATCAGAACAGACTTTTGTCGTAAGGTTATCGTGGATAGTATTATTTCATTTCTTTTAATACAGTGCACAATTTTCGTAAGGTTTCTTTTAGTATTGTTAAAACAATACTAAACATGAGAGAGAAATTAATCATCAATGATATATGCGAATTCTCTGATGTGATCTATAACAGTCTGACATTGCACATGCAGCTTATTGATTACATGCATGTACAAAACTTGTTCTGAGTTAAAACTGTCAAACAAGGTTTGAAGAAGAATAAAATGCCACTACCAGACGACACCTAATGTAGGAAATACTTTTCTGACTATTTTATCACGATGCGCTCTCCCCATACATAACATAAAAGCTTCGAGATGCATCTGCTGCCTAGCCGTCTTCTGCACTGCACGACGTTTTCAACAAACAGATAGCGCAATAGAGTAGCTCAAATGGAAAGGAACACTTCCTCCTTAAATTTCTGCATCCTACACTCTTGGCAGTTCTGTGTAGTGGCAGTTACATGATTTTATTTCGGTGATTACAAAATAGAGTCGAATGGATGCACTAGATAACCGAGGCAGCTAGTTCATTACGATTCGGTCAACCAAGTAAATGAATGTACTGAACATGCTGCAAACCACTACAGGGAGCCAGTGTGTCAGAATTCTCATCGAGTGTGCCGCAACGCTGCTATGAAAGAAAAATGAGTGACGCAGAAGATGATTTGGTGGTGTGTTGGATTGATGATAGGTTCCTATGATGATGGTCTGTGTTCGATTCCAACTTCTGCACATGTTTTATAATAGGGAGAGACAGATTCTATTCTCTTCTGGCTACGCCAAGTGAAGAAGGTATAATGGCATTGTGGTCTGAAATTCACATTAAACATGATATTCCCTTTCTACCAAGTAGTCGTTGGGTTGCACCACAATAAAGTCAGAAGTGGCGAAATGTGGGAACTCTGTCACCAGTAACCTTTCTTATACTAGTTATTTATTTATAGTGACGAAACAAACGCTATGTAGGGTCACAGGACCCTTATTCCATCTTATATTTGAGCTTCTGTATGTCGCTAAAATTGGTTCTGAACTTGGAATGCATCTCAGACCGCCCTTAACGCGGAATTTGATCCCTTCGTGACAATACAGCTCGACTACAATTTGTTGCTTGTTCAAAACTGCAGCATGATTGGGTTCGAATACTGGCCCGGCACTAAAGTTTTCGCCGGCCGGAGTGGCCGTGCGGTTATAGGCGCTACAGTCTGGAACCGCGTGACCGCTACGGTCGCAGGTTCGAATCCTGCCTCGGGCATGGATGTGTGTGATGTCCTTAGGTTAGTTAGGTTTAAGTAGTTCTAAGTTCTAAGGGACTGATGACCACAGTAGTTAAGTCCCATAGTGCTCAGAGCCATTTGATTTGAACTACAGTTTTCATTATGTATTATCAAGCTCTAGCATGAGAAAACCTATCTGCTGATGGATAATAATTTTGATTTTTAATGCATTTTCATTCGTTGTCAACACTAACGATATCTGACGTTTTGGACTCCCAGTGAGACACAGAACTATTTGAGAGATCACTCTAAGTTCAGGGATGTTATTCCGAGCTGCTGGCGGTGAAAAATTCCGTAGCTGACGTCTCTTTGTGTGTAGTCGACAACGGTAAGTGTGGGGTTCGATTCCCAGTCAGCACTGAACTCTTCGTCATATTATTTCTAGTTCAAACATGCTCACATGTCGCTGCTGATGTAACAAATCCATATTTAACGTTCGTTTTCTCTAATATATAACAGCGATAGGTTCCGGGTTGGAGTCTTGGGAAGAAAAAAATTAATGTTTCGTCCCGTCATTTCAGTTAAAACATCTACCTCCTGCCGAGGAAATCCGATGTGTCACAGTTGATTGTGCTTCGATAACAATCCGATTAGATTCTGGGTTCGAATCCCTGTCCAACACAAAGCTTTACATCACGGCATTTCAAGTAAGTTACTTGTGAAGATGCAATATTTAACATCTCGCGTAGTTCGTTAACAGGGACAATAGATGCTGGGTAGGAATTCGCGTCCGTTAAAAATGTTTGCGTTATGTAATTTAAAGTTGATATTTGCTAACTGATACTGTCTAAAATCGAGGTATATCACTCTCTGTATGCCTAGTCAGGAATGACTGTTGGTTTCCGTCAGTCACGAAATCTTAGTCTGCATGACCTGGGTTTGAATCCAAATGCAGAACGAGACGGTTCGTCGTGTCATTTGAAGTTCATACATATTCTCAACTAGCTGCTCGTGAATAACTTAAATTTTTAATATCATTTTGTGTTACATAACAAGTACGGTGTGTTACTTTGAAGAGGAAATCATGAATACGACGAACTTACTACGTGCATCACCTATCTGACGTAATAACGAGAGTGGTAACATTTCAGGTATGTCATTTATTGCAATAAATGTGAGCTTACAAGCCTTAAGGACGGTCTTATCTGTGATAAGGCGTTCCCTGATATTTGTAGTATCGTGGTATTACTTTACATCTTGAATTATTGCGATACAGAGCCGAGTTTTCTAGTGGTGACTTGTTGGAGCCATTTTCAATAGTCAAACGACTGTACCAAGGAGCGATTAGAGGACCTGCTAGACAGCTGCGTTATGTGGGTTGCATGCGAATCAGGCGAAATGCAATTCAGGTCGTTCGGATATTTTTGAGCACGACTGTACCTAAGCACAGAAATTTGTGTTTTGTGGAGAATGGCCATTAAAGTTTCTGCTTACATTTGGCATTTTTTTAGAACTGTCCACCACCACAAGCAGGTTCTTTTTCATTTTCTAAATCAGTTTTATTCCTTCTTACATTCCTACGATGCACTCTTCTTGATTTCATCAAACGCTCTCTGCCTATCGCATAGAAAGTTTTGATGCAGTTCACTCTGGGCTTAATTCCCATTTTCTCCCAAACATATTTCCTGCTTTGCACGCCATCATTAAAACATGAAGCTACATTATAAACACCAATATCAATGGCATTTATTCCCAGAAAAATGGTTTTTGGCAATCGTTTCCATACACATTAGTTCAAACTTTCATTTGGGTTTTGGATTCCGCCATGAAGACATTTCTGTAAGTTTTCATTTGCAAGGTCCCTGAAAATAGATTTGATGACTTCCATTACAGCAGTTGGTAGAGAATTCCTGTGATGATGTTCTTCACCACCAGCAATTGACCTTTGGTAGCCACGTAATGATTCACTTCCTTTTGGCCCCAAGTTGTGGATATGGTTATTGCCTGTGAACATTTTGTGGAAGAATAAGACCCAAACTGCTTGCTTCATATTTTTCAAGTCCTTCTTATTGCCAGGCCATAAATATGTCTGTAGCTTGTCACTTTCTGCATCCGTCAGTTGCCCTCACCCTTTTATTCCCTTCCCATCAGATGCTTTTTTCCTGACAGACCTTATTTCAGCCTTCTAAGCCTAGTGCCAAGTCTTGTCTGTACATGTCCCACACATTCTAACTTCTGCACAATAATTTCAGCTCCATATGCAGCACATCTTTGAAGTTCAAGGAAGGCTTTACTATCTCCATCACCAAGGTACTTCACATATCGCAGACCATGGGAGACGACAGATCTGATAAACAAGCTGACAACTCCCTGCACTTTCATACCTCCACTTGAGTCTTTATAGTTCATATAACATTCATGATCTGGAATCCCTTTCATACAAATATGACAAAATTTGCTCAACACTTCAACATCTTGTACTTTGCCAGTGTCAGCAGATGTTGTTGTAACAACACCATTCGATGAAGTGTGGCCTCTTTTTTGCCAGGTACCATCAAAAACGGCCACTATGTCCCTGTCACCATCATGTTCGAAAATAGAACCTTCTGCAGCACTTTTCATTGATGATTCTGCAATTTCTTTCACGGCCCTAAGCAATAAGCCATAATATCTCTCAAATTTTGCTGGAGGAGATGGAAGAGTCATCACTGCTCAAAGTGTTCGTGATGCCTTCTGTCCCCTATCAATACAGTGCGTGCGATATGCTACCCTCAAATTCACATCTTAACCTATGTTTAGATGTCATGCAAGACGCACCGACGTTGCATTTGCTGCATATCATAGATAAGTCCGTAGCAAGATCTTTCCTGACTCTCCCATCTTCCTCCACAGAAACACACTGCACACCAAAGCAGTGCTTGCACATAACATTGTCCAATATTAACTGTGACAATATGTTAACATCAACAATAATATTACACAAACAATCAGATTCACAGCCTCCATTTTCATTAGCACCAAAAACAAGTTTCCTTCTTGAAGCACTCGGCGGTGGTTTGTTTACCGGCTCTGAGAGATTGCAATCTTGAGCAATCTTGAGCCACATTGTCTCAAAATATGGTAGAAAACCCAAAGAGATTCTGGTTGTATGTAAAGTATACCAGTGGCAAGAAACAGTCAAATATTACTGTGCATCTGTTGCCCTGGTGATATTGTTTACGGCTGAAGCCACAAATTCTAGGCATCTTGTGCGATAATATACCACAAACGAAAACAAAAGAACACAGTCAAATGAAAATCGTTTCCAAATTCACAACATCACACTGCAAGCCTTTCGAAATAGAGAACAAACAAAATCAGCGATCAAAACAGTGCACGTAGATAGCAGCAGAGAAAGTATTGATATCAATAATCCTTTGTTTCACGTATGACAATCTCTGGGGCAAATATAAACATTCGAATTCTACAGAGCGAAATACACTTACTTACGACAGAAGAATGCTGTGAAAAGGGGTGTGACGCTGCATCTTGGTACGCTTATGACCAAATAACGTGCCTTATAATCTCTCAAGTATCTAGGTTTTAAACATCAAACTATTCAGGAAGATTGAGCTACAAAATAGGCACATTTTTGAAAAATCGAACTTTTTAAAAATTTTTGGTGTTGTAATGAATCATCCTCCTCTAACATTAGCTTTTTTTATATGGAGATAACCGATACTACGTATAAACTCAAATCTCGCATAGGTTAAAATTATCTCAGCTGTTTCATTAAAAGAATTTATATGATTTTGTATACGATTATTATATTTCAGGCCAAAATGTGTAACAAAGAAATTGATGTGTTGCAATCGATATGTACTAACAGTCAAGACTACTCTTCTATTAAAAATATTTTAAATCAAAATTTGTGGCACACTTAAAATTCACATTATTAATTGCACAATCTAACACTAATTATTAAATTCCTTTCTGGATTAATTTACGAAACAATCATATATTTTAGCGATGATTCATCTTCTGTTTTGTAAACTCTTTTGCTCTGTAAATTCTTTGAAATAATATGAGTACTGCAGAATGTAGGGAGTGGTGGGAATGCGTCTGATGGAAACGCACTTATCTTGCTAAACTTCTCAACAACAATGTGATTATTGGTTTTTTGAACGTGGAAATTGTAAAGTCAGTGTGAATAAGAAGAATTGGATAAAATAAAAAAATATTCATACCAACAGGCAACTCTTCAACAGTTATTTTGTCATCAAGAACAACTGAAATCGAAATTTTCAGCTGCAGGAGTGTGCTCCTAGACAAGACTTTGAGTCATCGACAACAACAACGAGATAACCAATATAAGTAAAAAGTTCTTCTTTTGTAAATCTTACCCCTCTGAAAGGTTTTTGAAACTTTAGCAAAAAGAAAAAGGAAAAAAAAGAGAAATATAATGCTAATGTGTGGGAGAGTAAGATTACAACGTCCTACCCCCTTAAGTAACGCGGAAAAACGTTTTAGGAGATTCATTATGAAATAACTGATTGCTTAACTTACAAACAGCAGATGTTCTGCAAATTTCTATGTTTCTCGCTTAGCGCTTAAATTCAACAGACAGCTTTCTAACAGACTATCTTTTCTATCTCATTCAGTTGATAATCCAGCTGACATTACATTATGATGTCAATCCAGTGTAATCGATCAATGGACCTTATTAAAACGTATATTTGCAGTTGTCCAGGCTGGTCCATGATTCCTCTGTATTGTGCAATATGTCAACAGCTGATCTCGTCGTCTTCGCCAAGTGCTGATAATTCTCAACATCCTCGCTAGACAGAGCGCCCAGTCAGGTCAGTTCAAAATGGTTCAAATGGCTCGAAGCACTATGGGACTTAATATCTGAGGTCATCAGTCCCAATCAGGTCAGTCACATATAGATTTACAACAAATCAAACTCAATCAAGCTGAGTAAACCTCAGTCTCAGATATTACACTGTTGCAGAAGCAACGAAAGAAGCATGCCAGATTCAGAAGAACACAAAATCCCCAAGACTGGCTAAGTTTCACGGAAGCTCGAAATTTTGTGCGGACGTCAACGCGAGATGCTTTTAATAGTGTCCACAATGAAACATTGTCTCAAAATATGGTAGAACACCCAAAGAGATTCTGGTTGTATGTAAAGTATACCAGTGGCAAGAAACAGTCAATACCGTCACTGCGCAATATCAATGGAAATATTACCGATGATGGTGCCACTAAAGCGGAGTTACTAAGTACAATTTTCCGTAATTCCTTCACGAAAGAAGACGAAGTAAATATTCCAGAATACGAAACAAGGACAGCTGTTAGCATGAGTGACATAAAAGTAGATGTCTTAGGTGTTGCGAAACAACTCAAATCACTTAAGAAAGGCAAGTCTTCCGGTCCAGATGGTATACCAATCAGGTTCCTTTCAGAGTACGCAGACACAATAGCGCCTTTCTTAGCAATCATATACAACCACTCACTTGACGAAAGGTCTGTTCCTAAAGACTGGAAAGTAGCACAGGTCACACCAATATTCAAAAAAGGAAATAGGAGTAACCCATTGAATTACAGATCCATATCACTGACCTCAATTTGCAGTAGGCTTTTGGAGCATATACTGTACTCCAACATTATGAATCACCTTGAAGAAAATGATTTATTGATACATAACCAACACGGATTCAGAAAATATCGTTCTTGTGCAACACAGCTAGCTCTTTATTCCATGAAGTAATGAATGCTGTCGACAAGGGATCTCAGATCGATTCCATATTCCTAGATTTCCAGAAAGCTTTTGATACCGTTCTTCATAAGCGACTGTTACTCAAATAGCGTGCATAAGGAGTATCGTCTCAGTTGTGTGACTGGATTCGTGATTTCCTCTCAGAGAGGTCGCAGTTCGTAGTGATAGACGGTAAATCATCGAGTAGAACAGAAGTGATATCTCGCGTTCCGCAAGGTAGTGTCATAGGCCCTCAGCTGTTCCTGATTTACATAAATGACCTAAGTGATCATTCCCTTCCCCTTAGATTGTTTGCAGATGACGCTGTAATTTACACTCTAGTAAAATCATCAGACGATCAGTTCCAATTACAAAATGATCTAGAAAGAATTTCTGTATGGTTCGAAAAGTGACAACCGGCACCAAACAAAGAAAAGTGCGAGGTCATCCATATGGGTAATAAAAGAAATCCAATAAATTACGGTATACGATAAATCGCACAAATTAAGGGTTGTCAGTTAGACTAAATACCTAGGAATTACAATTAAGAGCAACTTAAACTGGAAAGACCACATAGACAATATTGTGGGGAAGGCAAAACAAAGACTGCGCTTTGTTGGCAGAACACTTAGAAGATGCGACAAATCCACTAAAGAGACAGCCTACATTACACTTGTCCGTCCTCTGTTGGAATATTTCTGCACGGCATGGGTTCCTTACCAGGTAGGATTGACGGAGGACATCGAAAAAGTGCAAAGAAGGGCAGCTCGTTTCGTGTTATCGCGAAATAGTGGTGAGAGTGTAACTGATATGATACGCGAGTTGGGGTGGCAGTCACTGAAACAAAGGCGGTGTTCTTTGCGGCGAGATCAGTTTAAGAAATTTCAATCACCAACTTTCTCTTCCGGATGCGTAAATATTTCGTTGACGCCCACTTACGTAGGGATAAAAGATCATAATAGTAAAATAAGAGAAATCAGAGCTCGAGCGGAAAGATTTAGGTGTTCCTTTTTCCCACGCGCCATTCGAGAGTGGAATGGTTGAGAAGTAGTACGAAAATGGTTCGACAAACCCTCTGCCAGGCACTTAAGTGTGAATTGCAGAGTAACCATGTAGGTGTAGATAGCTGTCCCTTCCTTCAAGCGCACGCTGCCGGTGGTCGACAGAAGCCCTCTTCGCGAACGCTGAGCAGGCGGCTGGCGCCGTTGGAAGGTTTGGCGGAGGCGGCTGGAAGCGGCGTATATAAATCCTTCAAACGATTACCCGCCGTGATTTAGGGGCTGCGCCACAATTACACCTGTGGCCGCCTATCACCGCACGCCCTCTTCTTCACATTGGCTCGCTCATTCTCCTTTAGGATGGCTGAGGTTAAGACAAAGCTCTCGTGTTCAGAGGAGCGGAGCTCAAATCCAAGCAGGAATATCGTGATTTTGGTGTGCATTGGTTTTACTGAATCACTTCAAGAGAATACGGGGGTGGCTCTCTTAAAAAGTCTACGGCGAACTCCACCCGAGCAAGATTTCTCTCTACAAAGGCGACGGAACGTTAAACTTTTGCTCTCCTTCCTTCCGTTGGTTTCCTTACTATTCAACAGAAAGAGTCGGAGTCCATACGTTCGTTTCGATGCAACTCTGTTGGCCCTACGATAAATGTTCGTATCTATTCTTTCACTTTCATCTTACTTTAAGACATATTGTCTATAGACATGGTAAAACGTGAAATGTGTGGATTCTAGAGATAGAGCAATTGTTCTGTTTGAGAACGATGTGGTAACTGGCAGTGGCCTTTTCGAAAGAATCATTCCTTTATTCCCCTTAAATCGCTCAATGTCACTACAGTAAAAATGTACGAGAGGCGATCAGTAGGTAATGCAACACATTCTGAAAGCCGGTTGGTTTTATTCAAGATTCCTATACACAGTATAATTCCTCACTCTTTTGGCTACAAAACCCTATTTTTCGACATAATCTCCGTTCACTGTAACTTCCTTACACCACCTTACTGGACGGTTCTATATGCCCGCATGGTACCACGCTACCGCTCGACGGCGGAGCCAGCGTCTTGTTGCATCAATAACCTCCCCATCATCCACGTACTACTCCCTGCGAAGTGCGCAGATCGTCCTTCGTTGCTCTTTATAGTCTACAGTTAGGCGGCGAGGAAACCGGAGGACACACACCTTTGAGTACCTCAAATGGGGAACGAGTGTCTCAGCACTACCAACAGAGACGTCCAGTTGAGCAGCGAGGTCGTGCACCTCGTAAGAGAGTATCCACACATTCCAACACTGCAGGAGTCGCAGCTGTGTGCAGCCGACCGGCACGTGGGAGATCGGACAGGTTTGCGCAACCTTTCGAAGATGACAGATGCCTCACCCAACCACTCACCGTGCTTTTGTTCATTGGCAGGTTTCCGTAGGCATTCTGCAAGCGCCTATGAGTATCTCCGATACTTTGGTTTTCCGCCAGAAGAAACTCAATGACAGCTCTCTCCGTGGAAGGCACCTCCATTACAGACACCATTTTGAAGCCGTCACCTGTCAAAACTTCATGAAACTACAGGGGGTGAAGCGAGAATATCCCACGATGTCCCACAACAAATTCCGCATTTTTTCAACAGAAAGTGGCCGAGAAAAAAATGTGTTGCACTACTCATTGAACGCCCCTCGTAGCTGATCTGATGGGGTTCTAACCCTGCTGCGCACCAAAGACAGTCCAGTGTCCTAACCACTTAAAAACCACAGCCGTCGCTATCTTAATTGATAAGTGGGATGAATAGTTAAATTTGTAACAGTTACGCACTCGAAAACGTTTTTTACAGTACAGTAGGGGCATGTGGTATCTCCTTTCCTGGCGGTGGGCAATGGTTTGCGGTGCTGTTATCTTGTTCCTATTCGATCAAATTTGACACACGTTAAGGTGTAGAAGTCCTCTTCAGATTCTCTTTCGACTACCAAAGAAAAGGTACTCAGTTCCACTTTTAAAAAATCCAGTGTCATAATTAGGCAGCTATAGATATTAAAAATTACTTTCGTTGGTGAGGAAATTCGCCACATTGTTCCCTATAGCACAGTAAAAACCCTCCTTCGATATATTTACTCCATCTGAACACATTTAGGGTGGCCTGTATCAGCTCCCTCGCCCTTTGCAATACTTCAACTTTCAAAGTGTGTTAAATGGTTACCTCATTGCGGTACTTCAAATGGCTCTGAGCACTATGGGACTCAACTGCTGAGGTCATTAGTCCCCTAGAACTTAGAACTAGTTAAACCTAACTAACCTAAGGACACAACACACATCCATGCCCGAGGCAGGATTCGAACCTGCGACCGTAGCGGTCTCGCGGTTCCAGACTGCAGCGCCAGAACCGCGCGGCCACTTCGGCCGGCATTGCGGTACTGACGAATGTGATCGATAAAAGTGGACAAGTGATTGACAGCTCTGGGGAAGAATAAAAATTATCAGTGTGAAGTTTTCAGATCACATGGAAATAATAGAACATGAAATAATAGTGTTATGTTATCGGATTACATGGAAGAAATAAAATAAAAATATATGGTGATGAGGAATGTACAGATAGCGTTCCCGGTGTCACACACAGACTCTTACCGTCAGAAGGCCAACCTTTTAAATTATCTGCATATAATATAAACTCAATCAATACTGCGGATATGACACAGTGGAAAGTAGATGGAAATACCGCGTAAGTGCATTAGAAGGAAATACTGCGTAATTAGATTGTTTTGGATGTAGTAAACAATAGGCTACTGCGCAAATTCAAAAAAACTCGCAGACACAGCACTTTGTTGTTGATTGCTACATAGCTTCCAGTGTTCGAAAAAATGGTTCAAATGACTCTGAGCACTATGGGACTTAACATCCATGGTCATCAGTCCCCTAGAACTTAGAACTACTTAAACCTAACTAACCTAAGGACAGCACATAACACTCAGTCATCACGAGGCAGAGAAAATCCCTGACCCCGCCGGGAATCGAACCCGGGAACCCGGGCGTGGGAAGCGAGAACGCTACCGCACGACCACGAGCTGCGGACTCCAGTGTTCGAAAGTGGTTCCTTAATTTTACCTTCAGTTCATGAAAATCGACAGCTTTTTACAAGATGATCTCTTTACTGAGGAATAAACAGTATCTCTGCTGAACTAGCGTATGCCGGCTGGGGTGGCCGAGCGGTTCTAGGCGCTACAGTCTGGAACCGCGCGACGGCTACGGTCGCAGGTTCGAATCCTGCCTCGGGCATGGATGTGCGTGATGTCCTTAGGTTAGTTAGGTTTAAGTAGTTCTAAGTTCTAGGGGACTGACGACTTCAGAAGTTAAGCCTCATAGTGCTCAGAGCCATTTGAACCACTTTTTGAACTAGCGTATGAAAGCGGAGAATCCTTCTTGAGAGTAATTGACAGTTACAAGAAAATTGTTTGGTTATTTACCTCGCATTAACAGTAGTCCGCTAAAACTCTAAAATTTAATAGTACCACAGCTCCTCTATTCTAACACCACAAGTCAGTTTCAGTGCGCTTTAGTCCTTTCTGCTAAAGATGTTTTGAATACCGACTTGATTATAGCTTCTCATGTAAATCCAGAACGAGCAACAGGCGAGAACAGTAGTAACAGAGGAGTTACATGCACAGAAGGAGAATTAATTTCATGTATGGGGGTTCTCAATCACTTTTCCTTGGCCATCTAATAGCACAGTTGATTTTTATTGTGGTTGTTTTGTTAGTGTTATTAATGATACAGTAATCGTCGCAATCGTAAGGACATGACTTTGAAGTTGATTTACAAACATTTCTTGTTTAGAAACTTCGCTGACTGCATCCAAGAATGCTAGAAATGATATAGCAGTCACAGTTGCCCTTGGAGACGTCAGTACTTTTTCACATTTATTGCTGCACCATGGTGCTGGTTTTTTACCTGACGATTCAGATAACTTATCGGAAGTTGACGGAAGCTAGGATGGTTAAAGTGGAGACCAAGAATTTTGTGGTGACTTAAGCAGTGATAGGAAAAGCAAATCTAAAGACTGGCCTGAAGGTTAGAAGAAAAATGCCAACAAAACTCTGAGAATGCACGGACAAGCGTATATTGAATATAAAAGAAGTCGAAGTGGCAAAATTAGGGCCAATGTGCTCTTCAAAGATGTGCCAGAAATCCGTTCAAAGGAAGTGTCATCTAATTTCTGCCGGTGAACGACAGGCAATTTTTAACACTTTCTGGAAAACGATGTCAGTACTCTTGACATTAAAGAATGGACAGTGAAATATTGGCTGGAGAATTTCACACATGGGGTGATCCCTGATTCAGAATCGTCACGTTTCTCAATAACACAAACGAAGAAGAAAGATGAGAAAAACTTCGTAAAAAAATCCTTAGACTGTCTTCCGAAACTGCTATCACATTGTTGCAGAAAGTCCTCCTCAAAACTCTTTTTTGAGCCTATTGTACAAAACAAACAACAGATGTATGGACTCGACGCCAAAAAACGTAGTGAGGAACAGGTTTCACCTCTAAGTCGGGCCACCTTTAATTTGGTTTTCGAAGAGGGTAACCTCAGCTTATTTTCCGCCAAGAAAGACCTGTGTGACTTGCGTTGTACTTACAGTCTCAGAAATTTGAGGAAGACATGTGGAAGCAGCATATACAACGGAAGGAGCAGGCAGGAAAGGTTGCAGAAAGGTCTAGATAAGGAAGATGCCCAGGGAAGCTCTGGTTGTAAATAAATAAATAAATAAATAAATAAATAAAATTAAATAAAATAAAAAAATAAAAAAGCATCTTTTTTACAGGCAAGTGCAGTTTATTATAAAACATAATTGGCTGTCCAGAACTTTACAATACATAATATAGAAAGTCGTGATTGAGTGTATTACTGGTTCGATGAAATACAAGGTGAACTGGTTGCATCAAGTATTGCCTCGTGTATCATGGACACATTGTCCAAAATGAGTAAGGAAAATCCTGTCCCAGTCATTTTGTATTCTGACGGCTGCACATAACAGAAAAGAAACGTGATATTACCAAACGCGCTTTTGAGGTTAGCAATTGATTCACGAGTATTGATTACGCAAAGATTTGTGGAGAAAGGTCATACTCAGAGGGAATGTGACGCAGTTCACAGTTCCAACGAGTGCAAGCTCAAAGGACATGAAGTCAATATGCCTTCATATCCAAAGAGGCACGAAGAAAGCCACGACCTTACGGAGCCTATTACCTTTTTCACTAACTATGCAGAGAAACATTTGTGGCTGTGTGACTTAATTAGCACTGGAAGAATTTCAAAGAATAAACCAACTTTTACGGGCCTGAGGGCGATACGGTACCGTCCAACCAAGGCGTCCGAGAAAAATTTCTGGAAAAGTTTGCTTCCAGAAACTATACAAAGAAAGATTGATAACCAAGAAAGCGAAATGGGATCGTAGTGCTAAGAGCCATTTGAACCATTTTGTTCGAATTAAGCTCGGTTTCCACTCAGTAGGATATATTTCGGTAACTACAGCGAAAATGAAGACATCTGTAAAGATTGAAATAACAATTTCTATGACTTTTTTACCATTCCTATGCTAACTCCATCATTACCTGCCATCTCGAAAGAGACCCTTCGCGATGGTTTTCGTACATTTCATCAATAAACATGTTTTTGCGATAACCGCATCTTTCGCAATAATTATAACTTGCAGCTTCCCCACGCCCGGGTTCCCGGATTCGATTCCCGGCGGGGTCAGGGATTTTCTCTGCCTCGTGATGGCTGCGTGTTGTGTGCTGTCCTTAGTTAGGTTTAAGTAGTTCTAAGTTCTAGGGGACTGATGACCATCGATGTTAAGTCCCATAGTGCTCAGAGCCATTTGCAGCTGATTAATTTTGTAACTTGAGAACTGACTGCAGTCGAGAAAGATCGTTTGATTCGTCTGTAGAGGGCTGAAAAACAATTCAGAAACTTTGCGTTTCTTATACCGAAGCTGTGCATTTTTTTCCAAAATCATATAGGACTCGACTCGTCGTATTACCAGAATATACACTCCTGGAAATGGAAAAAAGAACACATTGACACCGGTGTGTCAGACCCACCATACTTGCTCCGGACACTGCGAGAGGGCTGTACAAGCAATGATCACACGCACGGCACAGCGGACACACCAGGAACCGCGGTCTTGGCTGTCGAATGGCGCTAGCTGCGCAGCATTTGTGCACCGCCGCCGTCAGTGTCAGCCAGTTTGCCGTGGCATACGGAGCTCCATCGCAGTCTTTAACACTGGTAGCATGCCGCGTCAGCGTGGACGTGAACCGTATTTGCAGTTGACGGACTTTGGGCGAGGGCGTATAGTGGGCATGCGGGGGGCCGGGTGGACGTACCGCCGAATTGCTCAACACGTGGGGCGTGAGGTCTCCACAGTACATCGATGTTGTCGCCAGTGGTCGGCGGAAGGTGCACGTGCCCGTCGACCTGGGACCGGACCGCAGCGACGCACGGATGCACGCCAAGACCGTAGGATCCTACGCAGTGCCGTAGGGGACCGCACCGCCACTTCCCAGCAAATTAGGGACACTGTTGCTCCTGGGGTATCGGCGAGGACCATTCGCAACCGTCTCCATGAAGCTGGGCTACGGTCCCGCACACCGTTAGGCCGTCTTCCGCTCACGCCCCAACATCGTGCAGCCCGCCTCTAGTGGTGTCGCGACAGGCGTGAATGGAGGGACGAATGGAGACCTGTCGTCTTCAGCGATGAGAGTCGCTTCTGCCTTGGTGCCAATGATGGTCGTATGCGTGTTTGGCGCCGTGCAGGTGAGCGCCACAATCAGGACTGCATACGACCGAGGCACACAGGGCCAACACCCGGCATCATGGTGTGGGGAGCGATCTCCTACACTGGCCGTACACCACTGGTGATCGTCGAGGGGACACTGAATAGTGCACGGTACATCCAAACCGTCATCGAACCCATCGTTCTACCATTCCTAGACCGGCAAGGGAACTTACTGTTCCAACAGGACAATGCACGTCCGCATGTATCCCGTGCCACCCAACGTGCTCTAGAAGGTGTAAGTCAACTACCCTGGCCAGCAAGATCTCCGGATCTGTCCCCCATTGAGCATGTTTGGGACTGGATGAAGCGTCGTCTCACGCGGTCTGCACGTCCAGCACGAACGCTGGTCCAACTGAGGCGCCAGGTGGAAATGGCATGGCAAGCCGTTCCACAGGACTACATCCAGCATCTCTACGATCGTCTCCATGGGAGAATAGCAGCCTGCATTGCTGCGAAAGGTGGATATACACTGTACTAGTGCCGACATTGTGCATGCTCTGTTGCCTGTGTCTATGTGCCTGTGGTTCTGTCAGTGTGATCATGTGATGTATCTGACCCCAGGAATGATTCAATAAAGTTTCCCCTTCCTGGGACAATGAATTCACGGTGTTCTTATTTCAATTTCCAGGAGTGTATATACAGTTCTGGGCATTAAAACTGCTACACCAAGAAGAAATGCAGATGATAAACGGGTATTCATTGGACAAATATATTATACTAGAACTGACATGTGATTACACTTTCACGCAATTTGGGTGCATAGATCCTGAGAAATCAGTACCCAGAACAACCACCTCTGGCCGTAATCGCGGCCTTGATACGCCTGGGCATTGAGTCAAACAGAGCTTGGATGGCGTGTACAGGTACAGCGGGCCATGCAGCTTCAACACGATACCACAGTTCATCAAGAGTAGCGACTGGCCTATTGTGACGAGCCAGTTGCCTGGCCACCATTGAGCAGACGTTTTCAATTGGTGAGAGGTCTGGAGAATGTGCTGGCCAGGGCCGCAGTCTAACATTTTCTGTACCCGAAAAGGCCCGTACAGGACCTGCAACATGCGGCCGTGCATTACCCTCACGGGTCGTAACACATCTGAAATGTAACGTCCACTGCTCAAAGTGCCGTCAATGCGAACAAGAGGTGACCGAGACTTGTTTTAACCAATGGCACCCCATACCATCACGCTGGGTGATACGCCAGTGGGGCGATGACAAATACACGCTTCCAATGTGCGTTCACCGCGATGTCGCCAAACACGAATGCGAACATCATGATGCTGTAAACAGAACCTGGATTCATCCGAAAAAATGACGTTTTGCCATTCGTGCACCCAGGTTCAGGCAGTCTTGTCTGTGATGCAGCGCCAAGGGTAACCGCAGCCATGGTCTCCGAGCTGATAGTCCATGCTGCTGCAAACGTCGTCGAACTGTTCGTGCAGATGGTTGTTGTCTTGGAAACGTCCCCATCTGTTGTCTCAGGGATCGAGACGTGGCTGCACGATCCGTTACAGCCATGTGGATAAGATGCCTGTCATCTCGACTGCTAGTGATACGAGGCTGTTGGGATCCAGCACGGCGTTCCGTGTTACACTCCTGAACCCACCGATTCCATATTCTGCTATCAGTCATTGGATCTCGACCAACGCGAGCAGCAATGTCGCGATATGATAAACGGCAATCGCGATAGGCTACAATCCGACCTTTATCAAAGTCGGAAACGCGATGGTACGCATTTCTCCTCCTTACACGAGACATCACAACAACGTTTCACCAGTCAACGCCGGTCAACTTCTGTTTGTGTATGATAAATCGGTTGAAAACTTTCCTCATGTCAGCACGGTGTAGGTGTCGCCATCGGGGCCAACCTCGCGTGAATACTCTGAAAAGCTAATCATTTGCATATCACAGCATCTTCTTCCTGTCGGTTATATTTCGCGTCTGTAGCACGTCATCTTCGTGGTGTAGCAATTTTAATGGCCAGTAGTGTATAAGCGCCGCCCTTCTGGCCAGAGGCAGGCAAAGTGGGCGTAACTCATATTGTAAATTTTTAATTTATGGAGGCAACGGCCTTGCCGCAGTGGCTACACCGTTTCCCGTGATATCACTGAAGTTAAGCGCTGTCGGACGTGGTCGGCACTTGGATGGATGACCGTCCAGGCCGCCATGCGCTGTTGCCATTTTTGGGGCTGCACTCAGCCTCGTGATGCCAATTGTGGAGCTACTCGACCGAATAGTAGCGGCTTCGGTCGAGAATACCATCATAACGACCGGGAGAGCGGTATGCTGATTCCCTGGCCCCTCCTATCCGCATCCTGCACTGAGGATGATACGGCGTTCGGATGGTCCCGGTGGGCCACTCGTGGCCTGAAGACGGAGTGCTTCATATTATAGAACGTAACCCGGACTGTATGGAAGCATAAATTTGCGGACACGCAATAACGTCAATGGGCCGACTGTTTTTACCAATACTGTAGATATTCTTGAGGATTGCTGTTGTTCACTACGTGTGTAATATAGAACTGAAGTGGCTTTTTTTTTTTTTTTTTTTTTTTTTTGTCTGTTGAAACACATAACACAAGTGCTAGGTTCATTAAAATGGAGTAACTAAGAGTGGCATTTGTGATGCAGACGGTGTGGACGACCGGTCGCTGGCGGCATATAAGGCATCGTTCACAGCCTCCCGATATCGGGAACCTAATTCCATCCCATAAAAACACAAAACTGCGAAGTCACGACGCGCTAAACCTCTTAGTGTATGCAATGATGATACGGTAACGGCAGCAGTCATTCACAAAATTCAAGGAGACGATCTGATATAATAATACCGACATTGCAGTGGGCACGGGATCATCGAGATTGGACCGTGGATCAATGGGAAAGTATCACATGTCCGGATGAATCATGTTTCTTGTTAACAGCTGAACGGTCGTGTCCATATACGCAGTCATCTAAGAGAGCAGCTGCTCGAAATATGCACCGCGCCACGGACGCTGACTGGTTTGGGCATTGTTATGCTGTGCAGGACATTCACCTTTCTTCCATGTGTCCTGCGGCATTAATCGAAGGCAACATGGCAAACGTGGACTACATGAAGATTAATGCGAACCATGTTTGATGTCTTCCACCACGGCGACGCCAGCTTGCAGCATAACCGCCCGTATGACATACCTGGAACGCTACCGGACGTCAACTTTCTGTCCGCAAATCACGACCCGTAATTTATGAGAACTTTTTGACCTGTGCAAAGACATCTAGTGCTACGTATTTCCTGAAACCAAGAACCTGTTGAATCCACGCCCGGCGGAACAGCTGATGTATTGGCTCTGGAGTCACCAGGCTATTAATCAGGTGCTAATAATGTTTTGGCTGACCTGTGGATATTAGCACTATCTCCTCAATTTAAAATGTATTTTTACCCCTTTAAATTTTAAATGAAAAACAGGAGACGGACAACTTTGCCGCTGTCTGATTGCCCTAATAGCAAGAGCGTAAATAACAAATAAATAAAAAATAGAATGGATTTCAAATCTCCACTCTAAAATTCTAATTTCCATTTGCTACCGACTACCTGAGTCGTCTAGGTTGTATGCTGCGTTGGTGCATTTGAAACGAATACGGTCAATATACTTCTCTAGCCTGGTTCAATGTGCTCCGCTTGTATTGGCCCTAATGGGAAGTTAAATCTGTGGTGTCACCGCCAGACATCACACTTGCTAGGTGGTAGCTTTAAATCGGCCGCGGTCCATTAGTACATGTCGGACCCGCATGTCGCCACTGTGTGATCGCAGACCGAGCGCCACCACAAGGCAGGTCTCGAGATACGGAATAGCACTCGCCCCAGTTGTACGGACGACGTAGCTAGCGACTACACTGACGAAGCCTCGCTCATTTGCAGAGCAGATAGTTAGAATAGCCTTCAGCTCAGTCAATGGCTACGACCTAGCAAGGCGCCATTAGTAACATTGCATGTATCTAAAGAGTCTCACTTGTATCGCCACAATCTCCAGATGTACCAAAAGGATGGATTAAAGTTAAGTATTACAGAAGCTACGTACTTTTCTTTATAGCAATCATTACGTATCCTGTTTCAGACCTCACGCACCCTCTTTGGCTTAGCGCGTGCCTTTCGGCTTCCTCTCATTGTGTCTAGGCTGTCTTGCCTAGA
Organism: Schistocerca americana; assembly: GCF_021461395.2. NCBI lineage: Eukaryota > Metazoa > Arthropoda > Insecta > Orthoptera > Acrididae > Schistocerca > Schistocerca americana. The sequence goes on from NC_060130.1 coordinate 696,844,881, forward strand.
CACAACAAAATCTAAACTTTCTTTTCTTTCCTGTTTCAGGAAACTGATAATAACGGTGTCTATCGTCGATGCTTGTAGTCTTAAGCTAAAAGACAACATATTCCAGTATCGAATTGGAAATGCAAGGCGCTTGTTACAGGAGAAACATTTACAGCTTATGTGTCCAGCCGGAAAACTTTCATTTACTATAAACAACAAGCACTACCACACATGAAAACGGACGTGCATACCAATAGTTTCACTAGCTGATCAAAAGTATTCGGACATTCCTATTGAACGCTGACTTGACGACTAGAAATTACAACCGACGCACCCACAAGTATAAAAGGAGGCGCGGAGTGTCGTGGTGTTGGTACAGAACCAGTGACAGCAGAATGGTTCGTTCAGAAGAGATCAGTGACTTCGATCGTGTACTATTCTCTCGGTGTAACCTGAGTAACAAACCCATCAGGGGCATTTAAACTCATCTTTAGCTACCCAAGTTGGTGATGTGAATGTGAAATGGAAATGTGAAGGAACGGCCATTGCTAAGCCAAGACCAGTCACACCTCACGTACTGACAGACATGGACTGCACGTGAGTTCCTGAGTGCTACCAGAAATGCAATTTGTACAATGTCTGCGCGCAGGAAGCAAAAGAAGAGTGGGATACAATGCTTGAGCAGCATTTTTTAGTCAATGCTAAGCATAAGCTGACGTAAGGCGCAGCGCCAATGGACACTAGATAACTCGAATTCAGTGATTTCGAGTGATGAATCGTGCTTCACTCTGCGGCCATCAGATGGAAGGGTTGGGGTTTGGCTAATTCCCAGGGAACTTTACCTGTCATCATGTGTAATGCCAACATTGCAGTATAGATGAGATGCTGTTACGGTACGTGGTTTTTATAGTTAAGATGTGGTCACCTTATTGAGCTTGAGAAAACACTAAATGTGGAGAGGATTTTTTTCATCATCATGTACTGCGTACAGCAGAGAAACTATTCAGAGATAAAAACTATTGACGTGACAATGCTCCCTGTCATAAAGTGCCATCCCTAAGTCAGCGTTTTGAGGACAACATTCCTGAAATGGACTGGCCTCCCAGAATACCGACCTGAGCCCAGTGGAACACCTATGCGATGATGTAGAAAATCGACTGCACTCCAGACCTGAGCGTCCAACGTTACTAATTCCTATTCTTGCGGCTCTTGAGAAAGAACGGCCAGTCATTTCTCCACAGACTTTCAGAAACTCCACTGAAAGTGTCCTCAGCAAAGCTGGAGCCGTCATAATGGCCAAGGGTAGATGCACCACATATTAATGTCCAGTAACAGATGTCCGCATACTTTCGATCTGATAGTGTAGATTATGTGATCAGCAGTGATTATTAAGGAAAAGGTTGATACAACAGATTTACCAAATGGTTAAGTTAAGGAAGTGCACTAGGATAAGTTCTATGAACAATGCAATATAATAGTTCCATGTTTTACTTACACTTTGTCGCTAAAGAATCGGTACCTGTTGGAACGCCAATACACTTATTCCATATGCATGATGTAACTGATTTTAGGTCCCACTTTTTTTATTGTACGTACCAGATTCACTTTTACTTTCATGTATTACGCGTTTCATGCTTACAATTGCACAAGTAATTACTGTAACTAGAATATGACACTTTATTTCTGTTTTACATATGATTGTAAAGCAGACCAATATCTGTGCAATGTATATAACGAACTTCATTTTACTGATGTGTGTCAATATTGCATAGCTATGACTCATTCAGTTTGTCGTTGTGATCTGTCTTTGATAACAAAACCCTATGGTTTTCATAAAGTAGATATTTACAACGTGAGTCCTTGAATTGTTTTTGATGTTACTATTTTGTGTACAGTCTCGTATTCGTTTGTTCTACCAGGCTATTACTTGTTGTGCATAACAACATGGAATAATATGTTTGCACACATTCAATTTTCGTTCATCGTTATACAGAAACAGTTTGAAAAGCTTTAAGGGTGTTTTAGAGCAGGCTGCACTGAGAAACAATCATTCAGTAAAACGTTCGATGCGTTGCACCCATTACAAGTTAATTAGTACTAAAATTAGCTATTCAGACATTGCACGCACATATTCAAGTGACCGCCAGTTTATCTCATTGTGTAGATGACAGAGCATAAGACTGTCAGCCTCTAATTTGGGTGCAATCATTACTAGCCTACCATGTACACATTTTGTATCACTTTCTTTGTTTGGTTTTAGGAAACCAAACTAAGAATTCTTTATGATTTTTTTTAATTTTCACTCCTAGGGACAGGTACTATTTAAAATTTCTATAGTGAACAACATAATTATACACTCCTGGAAATTGAAATAAGAACACCGTGAATTCATTGTCCCAGGAAGGGGAAACTTTATTGACACATTCCTGGGGTCAGATACATCACATGATCACACTGACAGAACCACAGGCACATAGACACAGGCAACAGAGCATGCACAATGTCGGCACTAGTACAGTGTATATCCACCTTTCGCAGCAATGCAGGCTGCTATTCTCCCATGGAGACGATCGTAGAGATGCTGGATGTAGTCCTGTGGAACGGCTTGCCATGCCATTTCCACCTGGCGCCTCAGTTGGACCAGCGTTCGTGCTGGACGTGCAGACCGCGTGAGACGACGCTTCATCCAGTCCCAAACATGCTCAGTGTGGGACAGATCCGGAGATCTTGCTGGCCAGGGTAGTTGACTTACACCTTCTAGAGCACGTTGGGTGGCACGGGATACATGCGGACGTGCATTGTCCTGTTGGAACAGCAAGTTCCCTTGCCGGTCTAGGAATGGTAGAACGATGGGTTCGATGACGGTTTGGATGTACCGTGCACTATTCAGTGTCCCCTCGACGATCACCAGTGGTGTACGGCCAGTGTAGGAGATCGCTCCCCACACCATGATGCCGGGTGTTGGCCCTGTGTGCCTCGGTCGTATGCAGTCCTCATTGTGGCGCTCACCTGCACGGCGCCAAACACGCATACGATCATCATTGGCACCAAGGCAGAAGCGACTCTCATCGCTGAAGACGACACGTCTCCATTCGTCCCTCCATTCACGCCTGTCGCGACACCACTGGAGGCGGGCTGCACGATGTTGGGGCATGAGCGGAAGACGGCCTAACGGTGTGCGGGACCGTAGCCCAGCTTCATGGAGACGGTTGCGAATGGTCCTCGCCGATACCCCAGGAGCAACAGTGTCCCTAATTTGCTGGGAAGTGGCAGTGCGGTCCCCTACGGCACTGCGTAGGATCCTATGGTCTTGGCGTGCATCCGTGCGTCGCTGCGGTCCGGTCCCAGGTCGACGGGCACGTGCACCTTCCGCCGACCACTGGCGACAACATCGATGTACTGTGGAGACCTCACGCCCCACGTGTTGAGCAATTCGGCGGTACGTCCACCCGGCCTCCCGCATGCCCACTATACGCCCTCGCTCAAAGTCCGTCAACTGCACATACGGTTCACGTCCACGCTGTCGCGGCATGCTACCAGTGTTAAAGACTGCGATGGAGCTCCGTATGCCACGGCAAACTGGCTGACACTGACGGCGGCGGTGCACAAATGCTGCGCAGCTAGCGCCATTCGACGGCCAAGACCGCGGTTCCTGGTGTGTCCGCTGTGCCGTGCGTGTGATCATTGCTTGTACAGCCCTCTCGCAGTGTCCGGAGCAAGTATGGTGGGACTGACACACCGGTGTCAATGTGTTCTTTTTTCCATTTCCAGGAGTGTATTTATTATCCAAAGTGGTTAATAATTTTTATTAACTCCTGACAATTTTATTTTTGGAGGCCAATGGTAAGTATTTATGTAAATGTAAATTTTTTGAATATTCTAAATCTACTTCAAGTATATAATCAATTTTAGAAGTTTTCAATATCTCACTTATTTTTTTGGAATCGAAATTTTTTGGTTCATCCCTTTCAGATCCACCATATTTTATATACTGACTCATAGCAGAGACATAGAAACTATTTGCTTATAAATATGATGAATAGTTTGATATCAGATTTACATCAATTTTTCATATATTTATAATTTGCTTTAACAGATATTTTACAATATTGGGGTAAACCACCTCTTATTCCTTTATGAATCATTAAAATCATATCATAATCATGTGCAATTGCTGAAAATGGTCTGTTCTGCTTTCATCTCACAAGCAAAACTGGCAGCCTTTAACACTTCTGTTAGCCACTCGAAACCAGAGAGAATCTCTTCTGATCCTAAGTGATACACATCACTGGTACCAACGTGAGCCACCACCTGCAGTTGGCTGCACCCCGCGCACTTCATGGCATCTTGAAGGACCCGTTCCATGTCTGGAATGACTCCACCTAGTATGCAAAGGGAGTGCACATTGGTTTTCTTCCTGTTGTTGGCAGCCATGTCCCTAAGGGGCCCCATAACGCTCCTAACGTTGGAGCTCCCAACTATCAATAATCCCACCCTCTGTGATTGTCCAGCAGGCTGAGAGGATTCCTCTGAAACAGGACAGCTGATAGCATCTGGCTGAGAGACAGTGTCAGCCACAGACAGCACGTGGAACTTGTTTGTCAGACTAAATGGGGAAACCTTACATGTGGCAGCAAGAGAGGGGAAGAAAACCAATGTGCACTCCGTGTGCATACCGGGGGGAGTCATTCCAGATGTGGAAAGGGTCCTTCCGGATGCCATGAAGGGTACAGGGTGCACCCATCTGCAGGTGGTCGCTCATGTCGGCACCAATGATGTGTGTCGCTATGGATCGGAGGAAATCCTCTCTGGCTTCCGGCGGCTATCTGATTTGGTGAAGACTGCCAGTCTCGCTAGCGGGATGAAAGCAGAGCTCACCATCTGCAGCATAGTCGACAGGACTGACTGCGGACCTTTGGTACAGAGCCGAGTGGAGGATCTGAATCAGAGGCTGAGACGGTTCTGCGACCGTGTGGGCTGCAGATTCCTCAACTTGCGCCATAGGGTGGTGGGGTTTCGGGTTCCGCTGGATAGGTCAGGAGTCCAATACACGCAACAAGCGGCTACACGGGTAGCAGGGGTTGTTTGGCGTGGGCTGGGCGGTTTTTTAGGTTAGATGGCCTTGGGCAAGTACAGAAAGGGCAACAGCCTCAACGGGTGCGGGGCAAAGTCAGGACATGCGGGACCAAGCAGCAACCGGTATTGTAATTGTCAACTGTCGAAGCTGCATTGGTAAAGTACCAGAACTTCAGGCGCTGATAGAAAGCACCGAAGCTGAAATCGTTATAGGTACAGAAAGCTGGCTTAAGCCAGAGATGAATTCTGCCGAAATTTTTACAGAGGTACAGACGGTGTTTAGAAAGGATAGATTGCATGCAACCGGTGGTGGAGTGTTCGTCGCTGTTAGTAGTAGTTTATCCTGTAGTGAAGTAGAAGTGGATAGTTCCCGGCCCGCATCTCGTGGTCGTGCGGTAGCGTTCTCGCTTCCCACGCCCGGGTTCCCGGGTTCGATTCCCGGCGGGGTCAGGGATTTTCTCTGCCTCGTGATGGCTGGGTGTTGTGTGATGTCCTTAGGTTAGTTACGTTTAAGTAGTTCTAAGTTCTAGGGGACTGATGACCACAGATGTTAAGTCCCATAGTGCTCAGAGCCATTTGAACCATTTGATAGTTCCTGTGAATTATTATGGGTGGAGGTTACACTCAACAACCGAGCTAGGTTAATAATTGGCTCCTTTTACCGACCTCCCGACTCGGCAGCATTAGTGGCAGAACAACTGAGAGAAAATTTGGAATACATTTCACATAAATTTTCTCAGCATGTTATAGTCTTAGGTGGAGATTTCAATTTACCAAATATAGACTGGGACACTCAGATGTTTAGGACGGGTGGTAGGGACAGAGCATCGAGTGACATTATACTGAGTGCACTATCCGAAAATTACCCCGAGCAATTAAACAGAGAACCGACTCGTGGAGATAACATCTTGGACCTACTGATAACAAACAGACCCGAACTTTTCGGCTCTTTAAGTGCAGAACAGGGAATCAGTGATCATAAGGCCGTTGCAGCATCCCTGAATATGGAAGTTAATAGGAATATAAAAAAAGGGAGGAAGGTTTATCTGTTAAGCAAGAGTAATAGAAGGCAGATTTCAGACTACCTAACAGATCAAAACGAAAATTTCTGTTCCGACACTGACAATGTTGAGTGTTTATGGAAAAAGTTCAAGGCAATCGTAAAATGCGTTTTAGACAGGTACGTGCCGAGTAAAACTGTGAGGGACGGGAAAAACCCACCGTGGTACAACAAGTTAGGAAACTACTGTGAAAGCAAAGAGAGCTTCACTCCAAGTTTAAACGCAGCCAAAACCTCTCAGACAAACAGAAGCTAAGCGATGTGAAAGTTAGCGTAAGGAGGGCTATGCGTGATGCGTTCAGTGAATACGAAAGTAAAATTCTATGTACCGACTTGACAGAAAATCCTAGGAAATTTGGTCTTACGTTAAATCAGTAAGTGGCTCGAAACAGCATATCCAGACATTACGGGATGATGATGGCATTGAAACAGAGGATGACACGCGTAAAGCTGAAATACTAAACACCTTTTTCCAAAGCTGTTTCACAGAGGAAGACCGCACTGCAGTTCCTTCTCTAAATCCTCGCACAAACGAAAAAATGGCTGACATCGAAATAAGTGTCCAAGGAATAGGAAAGCAACTGGAATCACTCAATAGAGGAAAGTCCACTGGACCTGACGGGATACCAATTCGATTCTACACAGAGTACGCGAAAGAACTTGCCCCCCTTCTAACAGCAGTGTACCGCAAGTCTCTAGAGGAACGAAGGGTTCCAAATGATTGGAAAAGAGCACAGGTAGTCCCAGTCTTCAAGAAGGGTCGTCGAGCAGATGCGCAAAACTATAGACCTATATCTCTGACGTCGATATGTTGTAGAATTTTAGAACATGTTTTCTGCTCGAGTATCATGTCGTTTTTGGAAACCCAGAATCTACTATGTAGGAATCAACATGGATTCCGGAAACAGCAATCGTGTGAGACCCAACTCGCTTTATTTGTTCATGAGACCCAGAAAATATTAGATACAGGCTCCCAGGTAGATGCTATTTTTCTTGACTTCCGGAAGGCGTTCGATACAGTTCCGCACTGTCGCCTGATAAACAAAGTAAGAGCCTACGGAATATCAGACCAGCTGTGTGGCTAGATTGAATAGTTTTTAGCAAACAGAACACAGCATGTTGTTATCAATGGAGAGACGTCTACAGACGTTAAAGTAACCTCTGGCGTTCCACAGGGGAGTGTTATGGGACCATTGCTTTCACAATATATATAAATGACCTAGTAGATAGTGTCGGAAGTTCCATGCGGCTTTTCGCGGATGATGCTGTAGTATACAGAGAAGTTGCAGCATTAGAAAATTGTAGCGAAATGCAGGAAGATCTGCAGCGGATAGGCACTTGGTGCAGGGAGTGGTAACTGTCCCTTAACACAGACAAATGTAATGTATTGCGAATACATAGAAAGAAGGATCCTTTATTGTATGATTATATGATAGTGGAACAAACACTGGTAGCAGTTACTTCTGTAAAATATCTGGGAGTATGCGTGCGAAACGATTTGAAGTGGAATGATCATATAAAATTAATTGTTGGTAAGGCAGGTACCAGGTTGAGATTCATTGGGAGAGTGCTTAGAAAATGTAGTCCATCAACAAAGGAGGTGGCTTACAAAACACTCGTTCGACCTATACTTGAGTATTGCTCATCAGTGTGGGATCCGTACCAGATTGGTTTGACGGAGGAGATAGAGAAGATCCAAAGAAGAGCGGCGCGTTTCGTCACAGGGTTATTTGGTAACCGTGATAGCGTTATGGAGATGTTTAATAAACTCAAGTGGCGGACTCTGCAAGAGAGGCGCTCTGCATCGCAGTGTAGATTGCTCGCCAGGTTTCGAGAGGGTGCGTTTCTGGATGAGGTATCGAATATATTGCTTCCCCCTACTTATACCTCCCGAGGAGATCACGAATGTAAAATAACAGAGATTAGAGCGCGCACGGAGGCTTTCAGACAGTCGTTCTTCCCGCGAACCATACGCGACTGGAACAGAAAAGGGAGGTAATGACAGTGGCACGTAAAGTGCCCTCCGTCACACACCGTTGGGTGGCTTGCGGAGTATAAATGTAGATGTAGATGTAGATGAAGCCTTTCGGCGCTTGCTACGCCCAGGATCGACCTCCCACTCGACCACAGATGAGGGGTCAACCTCAGTGCGAGCAGTCAGTAATGTCATTGGCCACTGGTGAGGACCGATCAGAGGACTCTGATGTGCTGGACGTCTGTTGGATCCCCATGGCCAACCCAGAACACTGGTGCCCATTCACTGCAGCCTCAAGCTGTGTAACCAAAGTCATCATAGCCTGGAGCTGAGATCGACGTGTCACCAACTCAGCTTACATCTGCACACAACAATTGCAGTTCCTGTCCATACTAAACACCGTGGAAAACTAAACTATCCAGATAAACGGACTATCGGCATGTGCTGCAGAACTCTAGTGTAGACTATAACGAAAATGCTCAGGAACTGTGTCTCATAAATTAGATTAATAGATTAATTCGCAAGGATTCAAAAACCTAACTACTGAAGCACTCAGGTGAAACTAAATAATTCGCCAATGATTAGGAACTTCTAACATGTCACAAAATTGGTTTACTTTCTGATGCAAACGTAAACGCAAGAACTATTATATATTCAATTTACACTCAAAAAACTAAGCTATTAAAGCACACAGATGATATTATAAAATTCACTCCTGGTTAGGAACTCATAAAATTCACAAAATCGATAACTTCTCTATTGCTGCGTTTGTCTCGGCCGGCTGCTGCTGCCTGTGGCGTGGACTGGACGGTTTTTTAGGTTAGAGAGTCTCAGGAAAACACAAAAAGGGCTTCAGACACATAGGGTGCAGGCTGACCACAGGAAGAACGAAGATAGAGAAACCATTGGTATAACAGTTGTAAATTGTCGTAGCTGTATTGGGAAAGTACCACTGCTCCAAGTGCTAATAGAAAGCACTGATGTTCAAATCGTTGTAGGCACTGAAACCTGGCTAAAACCAGAGATAATATCAGTAGAAATATTTGCGTAGAACCCAACAGTGTTCTCAAAGGATAAGCTAAACATGATTGGCAGTGGGGTGTCTGTTGCTGTTAGAAGTAGTTTATCTTCTTGCGAAATTGAAGTAGGTACTTCCTGTGAGTAAGTATGGGCAGAAGTCATTGTTGGCAACCGGAATAAAATTGTGGTGTCACCGCCAGACACCACACTTGCTAGGTGGTAGCTTAAATCGGCCGCGGTCCATTTAGTACATGTCGGACCCGCGTGTCGCCACTGTGTGATCGCAAACCGAGCGCCACCACAAGGCAGGTCTCGAGATACGATATAGCACTCGCCCCAGTTGTACGGACGACATTGCTAGCGACAATACGGACGAAGCCTTCCTCTCATTTGCCGAGAGACAGTTAGAATAGCCTTCTGCTAAGTCCATGGCTACGACCTAGCAAGGCGCCAATTGTAACAGTGCATGTATCTTACGAGTCTCATTTGTATAGTCAAGAGAGATGTATCACAAGGAGTGATTAAAAGTTAAGTATATTCCAAAGCTACGTATTTTCTTTATAGCAGTCATAACGTATCCTGTTCCAGACTTGACGCCCGTCGGCGTGTGTGTACGCGTGCCTTTCAGCTCCCTTCTCAATGTGGCGTAGCTAGCTTGTTACGCCACAACAAAAATAATAATTGGATCCTTTTACCGACCTCCCAATTCGGATGATACAATTGCTGAAAGGTTCTAAGCAAACTTGAGTTTGATTTCAAACACGTACTCGACCCATATAACTATAGTTGGTGGTGACTTTGAGTTACCCCCGATATGTTGGCGAAAATACATGTTTAATTGCGGAGGTACACATAAAATACCATCCAAAATTGTGCTAAACGCATTGTCTGAAAATTATTTCGAGCAGTTAGTTGATGAGCCCACGCTAATAGTAAACGGCTGTGAAAACACACTTGACCTCATAGCAACAAATAATCCGGAATTAATAACAAGCATCAAAATGGATACGGGGACTAGTAAACACAGGGATGTCGTAGCGAGATTGAATATTGTAATCCCAGATCCTCCAAAAATAGATTAAAATATACCTATTCAGAAAAGCAGAAAGCAATTAACTCGACGCCTCCTGAGCGACCATCTCCACATCTTCCAAATTAACAATATAAGTGTAGACCAGATGTGGCTTGAATTCACAGTAATAGTATCGACAGCAATGGAGAGATTTATACCAAATAAATTAACAAACGATGGTACACAAAATGGGTCAGAACACTGTTGCAGAAACAACGAAACAAACATGCCAAATTTAAACAGACGCAAAAGCCCATACATTCGCGATCTTTCACAGAAACTTGAAATTTAGTGTGGTCTTCAATGCGAGATGCTCATAATAGTTCCCACAACGAAACTTTGTCTCCAAACCTGGCAAAAAATCCTAAGAGGTTCTAGTCGTATGTGAAGTATGCTAGCGGTAAGACACACTCAATGTCTTCTCTGTGCAGTAGCAATGGAGATACTATCGACGACACTGCTGTCAGAGCAGAGTTACTACTCACAGCCTTCCGAAATGTCTTCAAAAAAGAAGACGAAGTGAATACTCCAGGTTTCGAATCAAGAACAGTTGCCAACATGAGTAACATAGAAGTAAATATCGTTGAAGTAGTGAAGCAACTTAAGTCACTTAATAAAACCAAGTCTTCGGGTCAGACTATATACCAATTAGGTTCCTTTCAGAGTGTGCTGATGCAACAGATCCATACTTAATAATCATATACAACTGCTCGCTCGACAAAAGATCCGTACCCAAAGACTGGAAAGTTGCACAGGTCACACCAATATTAAAGAAAGGTAATAGGAGCAATCCACTAAATTACAGGCCTGTATCATTAACGTCGCTATGCAGCAGGATTTTGGAACATATATTGTGTTCGAACATTATGAATTACCGCAAAGTGAACGGTCTATTGACACACAGAGATTTAGAAAGCATCGTTCTTGTAAAACACAACTAGCTCATTATTCGCGTGATGTGTTGAGTTCTATTGACAAGGGATTTCAGATTGATTCCGTATTTATGGATTTCTGGAAGGCTTTTGACACTATATCAGACAAGCGGCTTGTAGTGAAATCGCGTGCTTATGGAATAACGTCTCAGTTATGTGACTAGATTCGTGATTTCCTATCGGGGGGGGGGGGGGGGGGTCACAATTCTTCGAAACTAACGGAAAGTGATTGAATAAAAGAAAAGTGATTTCTGGCGTTCCCCAATGTAGTGTTATACGCCCTTTTCTATTCCTTATCTACATAAACGATTTGGGAGACAATGTGAACAGCCGTTTTAGGTTGTTTGCAGATGACACTGTCGTTTAACGACTAATAAAGTCGTCAGAAGATCAAAACAAATTGCAAAACGATTTAGAATATATATCTGTATGGTGCAAAAACTGGCAGTTGACCCTAAATAACGAGAGGTGTGAGGTCATCCACCTGAGTGCTAAAAGGAATCCGTTAAGCTTCGGTTACATGATAAATCAGTCAAATCGAAAGGCCATAAATTCAACTAAATATCTAAAAATTACAATTATCAACAACTTATATTGGAAAGAACGCATAGAAAATGTTGTGGGGAAGGCTAACCAAAGACTGCATTTTATTGACAGGACACTTAGAAAATGTAACAGGTCTACTACGGAGACTGCCTACACTATGCTTGTCCTCCTCCTTTTAAAATACTGCTATGCATTGTGGGATCCTCACCAGATAAGATTGACAAAGTTTATCAAAAAAGATCAAAGAAGAGCAGCACATTTTGTATTATCACGAAACAGAGGGGAGAGTGTCACTGAAATGATACAGGATTTTCAGTGGACATAATGGAAACAAAGGTGCTTTTCGTTGCAGCAGAATCTTCTCACAAAATTCCAATCACCAACTTTCTCCTTCGAAAGCGAAACAATTTTATTGACACCGACCTACATAGCGAGAAACGATCCCAATAATAAACTAAGGGAAATCAGAGCTTGTGCAGAAAGATATAGATGTTTCTTGTTTCCGCAACGAGACTCGAATAATAGAGAATTGTGAAGGTGATACGATGAACCCACTGCTAGACACTTAAATGTGATTTAAAGAATATCTACATTCATAAGTTTATAAACAAGTTATTGCAAAATTTTCAAAAACATCAGCTATAAATGAAACATCGCTTTCAAGATACAAATCATGATATTCATCAAAAGATTTGTTATTAAATTTTTCCCAAATTAATTGTATATGTTTATAATCTTCCTCACTAATAGCAGATTAATTTAATGTCTTAGAGAATTCTTCTTTTGCTACAATTTTTGTTTCTGCAAATTTTTCCCAGTTATCCCTATAATCATAAAGATAAACTCCTTTTTCTAGTTACTATATTATTCGTTTGTCTGGAAGAAATTTTCTAATACTTGTCATTTGACACTTTTTTAAGTTAGAAAAAAGTTTATCAAGAGTAAAAGGGATAAATCTCAGTGTATCAACATATCTCATTTTCAAGTATTTTTCAGTTAACAGAACTATTTATTTACATTGTTTGTAATCAATCCAATTAGTAGTAATCAAATTTGTAAATATTCTAATTTGTATATAATCTTGTTTGCACCTAATCTAATTAGTAAACATATTTCTTTTTCATCTTAACCATGTCATCTTACAAACAAATGAGAATCGTCTTCTGATAAATTATATAAATACATACAACACTAGGATATTTAGTTCTAGATTACAATTATTACATAATGGATTTATATACTTTACTGTCAGATAATCTTGATGATGGCCTTTCCATTTTTTTGAGCACAATATTTTTCACATACAGTATGAATTTTTGGTTTATGATGTGTAGACTGCATATTGCTTGTTGATGGTTTCATTTCTTCAATTTTTTTCAAGTACTCAATGACTTTTGTATTTGATTTACGTTCTGAGTATATATTATGCACCATATATATATATATATATATATATATATATATATATATATATATATATATATATATATATATAATAACAAAAACTAGAAGGTTCTTGTTTTTGATATTTCAAAGTATAAAATTCATCTTTTGAGTTTAATTTTTTTTGTATTGAATTTTTTGTTGCTACGTCTTTATCTTTCTTTTAATATTTTTTTGTACAAGCCACAACAAAAATCATTCTCTGTTATTACAGTCTATATTTAATGAATTCAAATACTTTAGTCATTTTCAAATTTGGTTAACAATCATCTATCTTGAACACCAAACATTCAGATTCAGGACATATAACAAAAGAAACTCTTATTAAACTCTAAATTTTTAAATTCAGTTTATTCAGCTTTTTCTGGCACTTGTTAATTAAACGATTATTATAAGACTGTATAATTTGAGGTGGAACAAGTCTAGATAAATGTATTATCCAGTATTAGTCTGAATTATTTCCTTCTATAAAATATAATGAATTAATATGTTTTCCATCTTCTGTTTAAATTTTATTGTATACAATGGATGTACTTGTTATTTACTATGAAAAGAATAACCATTAACATACACATTAACAGATACGTTAATTTGAGCCTCTATTTTGGAAATATCATTCATTTTAATTGGTAATTCAAAATCTAAGTTTTTGTTTAGTACTGAATCTTAATTTTTTTAGTTAAATAACTCAGTGTCGTTTCTCATTTATGGGAGATAATGCAGATTTTGTAGCTTACAGAACAGTTTCTGTCATGATCTTTAATATTGATATAATATCATTTTCTTTTTTGTCTGGTAATTCAATGAAATTCTGATATAGAAAATCTTGCTATGGAATTCAAAATCAAATATTCTAGAGTCGCTTTTATGATTGATAAATTATTTAATACATTTTTTAAAAATTGTATGTGGTATAGTTAATTTATATATTTCTATTAATGTTGCTATTGATTGGATATGTTATTATAAAACAGATTTTACAAAAATTGTTTTTGATTCATTTGGTGAAAACGTACCAGTGGATTTTAATTAACTGTTTGGGAAAAATGATTTTAAATGTAATGTTGAAAGAACAAAAAGTCTTGAGTTGATTTTTGGCATTTATGTTTATTTATGTTAAATCCATTATTAGATAATTGTAAGTTTCAAGATAATTTAAGTATAATTAAGCATCCATTTTTGAAATGAAATAAAAATATATGAAGAACTCGAAAAATTTACAATCAAAAATTAATAAAAGATAATGTAGCAGGACTAGAATCAAAAATCATACAAAAATTAATAAATATGAATAGGAGAAAATAAAAACTGAAATACATCTAAACCCAGAAAATTTAATTAAATATGAATTAGTATTCGATTCTGTAATTTATACAAACATTAATACAGATAAATTAGGAGAGATAGAAACAAATATAAATAAAAAATTAAAATCGTGATTAACAGTCATTAATTAGAAACAATAAGAAATGAAATAGTTCATAATATAGAAAATGTAATTAAACATGAATTCGAATCAAAAATTAACAAAATAAATTAGAAATAGAACCAAAAATTTGAAAAAATTAATAAATATGAATTAGAAAAACTGAAAATGGAATATTTCCCAAAATAGAGAACTTAATGACTTCAGAACTAAGCAAAATTTTTCAATTTAGTTTGACTTATTACTTTTAAAGATAGGGTATTATTAAAAATGAGTGATCTAATTAGTGGTTATGATGTTGCTGCCCGACAATGTCTAGAAAACGAATTAAAAAATCCTGTTACTGAAGCTGAATATACAAATATTGAGACATAATTTAATATGTAAGTTACCAAACGATATCTAGAATAAAAATTAAAAATACTGTAATCAATTTAATAATAGAAATACAATTTGTGATTGTGCTATAGAAGAGTATTGCAAAATGATAATTAGTATCAATCGAACACTTAATTCTGCTTTAGAAAAATTTAATGGATTAAAAAGAGGTCTGTGGTAAACAAAACATTGAATTTTTATTCATAACTCGAAATTTGTATAAAACACATATAATTTTGAGTATGTAATTGCCCTCAGAAATTTAACATTTAATGATTTTGATATACCATTTAGTCTGTTTGACAATATTTATGATAACCAGTCAATAAAAATATGGCACAAATCAAATATTCTAACTGTAAAATTAGTAGATAAAGTTAAAACCGTTCCAAGAGATGTTAAAATAATTTTATTTGGTAAAATTTAGACTTATATAAATGAATAACCTTAACACTTTCAGACAGTCATATTTTATGTGTAAATGTAAAAAATTTACTGGATCACATCAACGAAATAGAACAACAACAAACAATGGAAGCCAAAAAACTGGAGGGATTTCATCAATTTGTAAGACTAAGAAAATTAACTTTGTAAAAATAATTTTAGCTAATGGTTTACAACACAATAATACTCATTAAGTTATGATTAATGAATTATATAAATGAATAAAAAAATTTAAAGTAGAAAGGTATTTCTTTTGGTATAGATGGTTATGGGAAGTGTATTGAGCAGAAATGGATCAAGGTAATTTAAAAGAAATTTCAAAAAAATTAAGGATCATAATTTTATTAGCAATAAATGATGATTCTTCCTAAATATGTCTGAGTTATTCCAATTAAAGATAAAATTAGTAAAAATATTTCAGAAAAAATTGAAATTTTTTAAATCTAAGATGTCCAGCAATTTTACAAACAAATAATAGTAAAGAAAGGTACAAAAAGTAATTTCAGTAACTTATGAAAAAATATAAAATCAATCTTTATTTATCTTCAACTTAATTAGGAGCATCTGCTGTTGAAAGATTTAGTAGAACATTAAAAGATAAAAATGCAGAAAAAATTTAGCTTATAAGAAAAATATAAATGGATTCATTTAGTTTCTACATTAATTAAAATTAAAACATCAAAGAGAGAGAGATTCACATCCACTGATAAAGAAATGAGGCTTGCTTAGTCAACGATTCCACCACAAGTCTGCCTCCTGTGAACTGCTAAGTAGGCTGAAGTATCATATTGAAGGTATGAGTAGAGTTATTTATTTAAAAATTCGTATTATAAACGTCTGTTTCCTACGGTGAATTAAAGTTCATAAGCTGTTTATGAATGCGCGAGTCTATTTCTATTTCTTCACAATAATAATAATAATAACAACTGATTACATAATAATTAATAATTCTTAATTACATTAACATTCACATGATTTTGAGGTGCCAAACATTTTCGCATGCAGCATTGAGTCTAGGGCTGTCTGGATGTACCATGAATAATAAAATGTTATGGAACACTGGTCTTCCTAGCACTGTATACAAAGCTCCATGTGGACAATCTGGTGGTGAGCTCATCTTGTGATCTGACGACATGAACCAGTAACTACTAATCAGTACATACAATTCCCCCAAGAAAAAAGGAATATGATCGTCCAAATGAAGGTAATAGAAGTCTCTCTTTATTTGGATTAAATAACTGACAGTTTATGGATAAGATTGAGAGTGGTTTTTTCTGCTAAGGGATAGCAAATAATTCTCGTTTATTTTGATGATTTATGCAGCTTCACCATGATTAAAAAATGTATGATGTTTCGTCATCGACTAGGGAGAGTACAAGCTCGAAATTTGCAGTATAAGAAGGGACATCAGCGAATCATTTTGAAATCAATTATCTCAGCCCTTGCCTTAAATGATTTAGGAAAACCACAGGAAGCTTAAATTGCAGTGGCAATACTGGGATACGAACTCTAGCCCTTCCAGATGCGAGTCAAGTGCTTTAGTCAATGCACCACCTGACTCGGGATTGTTATTGTCTTTGCTGGTTATACCGGCACATCAGATTCAGAGCAATATGTCTTGTCCCAGCCGAAGTGTCATAGAGTACATGGTCTTCCAAAGTGATTTGTTCCATGTCATGCATGAATGTAGAAACTTGGGGTGACTTTTAAGTACAGACAGAACCAAAATTTTACCTTGTCCCATGGTAAGCTCCTAGCGCAGCTAACACTCTAGCTCGTTCAATATTAAAGTCCAATGTAGACAGTGATAACGCAGCAGTATAGCCGTTTTGCGTTTTCTGTTTCAAGAAATGCACTTCCACTACCATCTACTTTGAGTGAATTGCGATGCCATTAAAAAACAACAGTGAAGCAAATAATTCTAAACACGCTTTCAAAAGAACTGAACGAGTTTGACTACCGTTTTGAAAGTTACTCATGCCTTTTACGTTTGTCACCTTTAATTCTGAACTTAATATGAAAACTACTCTAAAGGTGAATGTGCATACATGTAAAAGATATACCCTTGTAAAATCTGACGATGCTGAACGAAACAATAACTTAAAATGTACCCCATATTTTAAATCTTAATTCGTGTAGAAGATAAAGTCTTCTGTTTTTGAAAAAACCTGTAGGAAAAATTTAGTTTCAAGAACTCGATCCTTGTGACCTGCTTTATTTCACTCACACTTTCATATTTTGACCTTTGAAATCAACCAGTCTGCCAACTGACTTATTTACACTTCCTTTAGCATTTCAGACCACATAAGACAGGAAACTGTTGCATCTATATGTACATCATATTTCTGTCATCTTACTCGATTATTGCTCACATGCTACTCTGCACATAATCTGAGTTTGGTTTCATATGAGCCATTTTTTCTGGTTACTGTAATTTACTCGAACATTCGTTTATCTCACGTGATAGAGAGACGGTAGACCTCTCCTTCAATGATGTAGCTGTTTGTTTTTCAAATGCTTATCAGTGCAAAACCGACCAAAAACTGTTATCTGTTGCTTTGTTTTAATTACTCGTCCTTCAAATTGCTTCTAATTATTTTGCTATCATTTCAATACTCTCTCGTTTTTTTTACACGTTCCAGCTTTTTTCTATTTTACTCTTTTTAATACAAATGTATTTCCATAAGTTATATCATCTGCAGTGGGTTTTTTATCTTCTTTCTACCGAACAACAGAAAAAAACTGCTTTTTAATGTCTGTAAATAACATTGGATTTCCGTTTTTAGCAAAGTATTCAAAATTTGTCAACACATGCTGTTGTTTATGTAGTTTTCTGTACTTTATTCTAGCTGTATTACTTTATAATTGTGGTCTGTAGCCGTAGTGAACTTGACATAGAAAACTTAATACAGCGATAAACTACGCCTGGAATTTTGTGGTTTACATTATTTTACCCTATGCAAAATACTGCGTGTTTTTGTCTCTGTATGCAATATATTTACGTTTACTTTTACAGATTATCACTTAGTTTTCACTGTGGAACTGGACTTGAAAATTGTACAAGATAGGAAAAGAAGACAGTCAATAACTTAATGCGTTCTGGAAATTATGTATGTGCGTGTGTGGGTGTATTTGTGTGAGTATTAATATTTGAAACAGACTGTGTGGGAGACAAAGGGAAAGAAAGTAAAATATGGGTTTTTTCTGTGATTGTATTTATGGTTTGGGTCATCTGACAATTCTTTGATGGCAGGGAACTGAGTTTCATTGCTGAGAGCTGTTTAATCGTTTATTATTTATTTTTCTTCTCTACAACTTCTTTTATGTAGAACTTCTTTCTGTTATTACTTACTCTGAGAGGCTGCTGCTGCATTCGAAAATTTTAGGTCAGTATAAATGCCGCTGTTCTGTGATCCAAATCTATTAGGTGTTCTACGAACGTTGCAGCTGTTACTCTTTAGTGCTCTTCTGTGTCCTGTACATGTAATGTTACAATTTATGCTTTTATGTCCATTATATACTGAGCTGCAGTCTCTAAATGTGAGCTGATAAATTCCATATGTATTGGGTTTTTGTGTGTTGGTATTGCTATTCTTAGCTTCCTCTGTACTGAGTTATCCGTTCTGTATGCCATTTTCAGTCCTAGGTAGGTGAGTTAGTTGGCTATCCTGCAAGCAGCTTTGTTGGTGTAAGTAAAAGTGTACCAACAGTTTGTTGTTATGGGTGCTTCTTGTTCATGTGTGTATCTTCTGTGTATTTCTGTTCCGTGTAATTACAGTGATTCTGTGTGCCTGTGCTTGTACGTTTGTGATGATCTGTCTTTTTCCTTCCGCTTGGTGTTTCTTTCATGCCGCACCACATAAATCGTTCGAGACCATTGAAGACATCTTGAGCTTTAATTGAGCTGAGTGACTATTTTCGCAAATAGAGACTACATCCGCACCAAACTAAGAACAATCCTGCTTCCAACTTTGTAATTGTTCAGCAAGAACAGACCTTAAAGTCAAATTTGAAATGAAGTATAATGTGTAGCAGTCACGCTGACAAACATCAAAGGTAAAATCAGGCCAAGGACTAACATCATCCACAACCTGTGAGGCACATCTTAGGGCCCCACAGCAGATATCATTCGTACATCAGCGGCTGGGCTCGTTTATTCAGTGACGGAATACCGCGCATACGAAGAAGACTGATGTGATACTAAATGACACTACGCGCATTATATCGGCACAATAAAATCCGTCCGTACAGCACAGCTGTCCTACTTGCGCCATATACCACCACCGGAGATACGGTACAACAATGCTCTTCTTACACAGTACCATAAGATCACTAACAGCCCTCAGTTTCTCATACACGATTCTTAAACCCAGAAGACTAGCACTAGTCGCTGTGAAAGGACTGATGAGCTCAAACTTGACATTGACAGTGTCTGGAAAGAACACTGGCAAGTGAGAACAATCACAGTGAAATCGCCTGGTTTCAACTAACCACACAAAGTACGAACAACATTAAACCGAATACACACTGGCGATGGCAGAAGAGCCGACACCCTCATAAATGGGGGAAGATACCATCTCCAAAATGTGACTGCCGACCCCAAAAGCAAACAGTCCAACACTTAGTGGAAGAATCTCCCTAACGACCCTACAAGGGACCCTTCACAGGTTTTCTTACACCAACAAATGAAGTGACACCATATCCGGTGTTTGAATGTTAATTCAAAACCAAGTTTAGTACGGAATATGTACTGCACATGTGCACAAGAACGACATTGGCGTTATTGTTAGTTGATATAAAGGGTGGTCATAAACGGTCTGAAAAGGTTGTAAGCGTGTTGCAGAATAAGTTGTACCGAGAAACAACGATTAAGAAAAATAATCGATACCTTGCGCCGTTTCCGAGTTCATTAGCACTGAAGTTAGCCAATAAGGCTCTGCGCGCGCAAATTCAAGCGGCACGCCAGATACAGTTAGTGTCAGTTTTTCTCATAGCATAGTCGACAGCGCACGAGACTGCTCAGCCTTCAGTTCTTCTTACCGTCCCATGTCCAATTTTTGTATTACTCTCTTTTTCGGTTTTAGAAAACCAAACTACACGTTTTGCGACAACGACATTGGTGGGCCGCTTGAATTTGTTCACACAATGGTCCGAATGGCTGAGGTGACAAAAGTCATTGCATAGTTCTTAATTTCGTGTCGAATCTCCGTTTGCCCGCAGTAGTGCAACAACTCGGAAACGGCGTAACATATCGATTTTTTTCTTAACAATTATATCTCAGCATATACCTAGTCTGCAACACCCTTACAAGTTTTTCAGACTGTTTCTTACCACCCTATACACTGAGGTGACAAAAGTCATGGAATAGTTCTTAATATCGTGTCGAATCTCCGTTTGCCCGCAGTAGTGCAGCAACTCGACGTGGCATGGACTCAACAAGTTGCTGGAAGTCCCCTGCAGAAATACTGAGCCATACTGCCTCTATAGCAGTCCATAATTGCGAAAGTGTTGCTGGTGCAGGATTTTGTGGACGAACTGACCTCTCGATTGTGTGTCATAAATCTTCGACGTGATTCATGTCGGGCGATTTGGGTGGCCACATCATTCACTCGAATTGTCCAGTACGTTCTTCAAACAAATCGCGACCAGTTCTGGCCCGGTGACATGGTACATTGTCACCCATAAAATTTCCACCGTTGTTTGGGAACATGAAGTCCATGAATGGCTAGAAATGGTCTTCAAGTAGCCGAGGATAATCACTTGCAATCATTGATCAGTTCAGTTGGACCACAGGACAGCCCACACCACTATGGGGCCACCAGCAGCTTGCGCAGTACCTTGTTGACAACTTGGGCCCATGGCTTTGTGAGGCCTGCCCTGCACTCGAACCCTGCCATCAGCTCTTACCAACTGATATCATAACTCATTTCACCAGGCCACGGTTTTCCAGTCGTCTAGGATCGAATCTATATGGTGACGAGCCCAGGAAAGGCGCACCAGGCGATGTCGCGCTGTTAGGAAAGGCACTCTTGTCGGTCGTCTACTTCCATAGCCTATTAACGCCAAATTTCGCCACACTGTCCGAACGTATACGTTCGTCGCACGTCACATTTTGATTTCTGTTGTTATTTAAATCATTGTTGCGTATCTGTGAACAGTAACAACTCGGCATTAACGCCACTGCCATTGGTCGTTAACTGAAGGGTGTCGGCCACGGTGTTATCCGTGGTTAGAGTTAATGCCTGAAATCTAGTATTCTCGGCACACTCTTAACACTGTGCATCTCAGAATATTGAATTCCCTAGCGATTTCCGAAATGGAATGTCTCATGCCTCTAGCTCCAACTAACATTTCAGGTCCAAAGTTTGTAACTCCCCTTCACGCGTCCTTAATCACGTCGCAAACAAAATGTTCAAATGTGTGTGAAATCGTATGGGACTTAACTGCTAAGGTCATCAGCCCCTAAGCTTACACACTACTTAACCTAAATTATCCTAAGGACAAACACACACACCCATGCCCGAGGGAGGAGGGACCAGCCGCACAGTCCATGACTGCAGCGCCCCTGACCGCTCGGCTAATCCCGCGCGGCACGTCGCAAACCTTCTCACATGAATCACCTGAGTACAAATGACAGCTCCGCCAAAGCACTGATCTTTTACACCATGTGTACGCGATAGTACCCTCATCTGCATATCGCTATCCCATGACTCGTCACCTCAGTGTTTATGTTGCAGAACAACCCTCATAGGATAAATAAACAAATGAACAGAAACCAGATTGTGTGTGTGGTACATGGCGGGTTGAGTAATTGTGTGTGGCCGCGCTGATGGTTTTGGGTCTCTTGCATAATTAAAATAGGCATTGGTTGTTATATCCGTCTATTTTGCAGTCAAGGAAATTTAACTTTTTTGTCATTTTGTGTTTCTATAGCAAATTTTATTTTTCGATGGAGAGTGTTTACTTAATTGTGGATGCAACTGGATGTTTCATCTCGAAGGCATAGCATATGATCCATATAGTGATGCCAGTATACCGCTCTGTGTTGTTTGGTTCTTACTATGGTTCCAAATACTTTGTTCTCAATGTGACTAAGGAAGATTTTGGCTAGATATTCTACATAATTATTAATTTAAGACTCATGTAATGGTTACAAATATTTGCATGTTTTCGTGGTTCTGGCTTTTATTTAATTTTTCGAAAATGTAGTATACTGCAACGTACCCAGTAGAAACGTATTTTTTCAGTTTACAGTTGAGATGATAACTCATAACTTCAAGTGGAAAACAATGACCCATTCTGAATTTATAATTTTAGCACTTCTCATGACTATATTCCTGTAATTCCTTCACATTTTAAAAATGAATTAAGAAAGTTATTGGCTCTATATATTGCACATCCACGGAAAATATTCAAGGTGTTTGATTTTTTGGATATGATCTTCAAGAAAACATTGAGATCATGGAATGAAAGTGAATGTATCGATATGCGTGTAAATGAGTTTATCGTAAAATCGTCTCATAGATAAAATTAGTTATTGGTCGTTATACTGAGAGTTCGGGAAGGTCCAGCATGGGCTTTATCATTGCCGAAAAATTAAAAGAGATAGACACTGCTGTTGACCACAACGCTTTTGGTTTTATAAATATTGCAAGCTCATGTGAAATGTTACATATAGTGCATTGAACAGTAACTAATGATAACACTCTGTTACCGAAATGCGTCACGCTGATCCTCTTAGTAAATTAGAGGAATTCTAACCGTGTATTCTGTTCACTTCTCGATACTTATCACGGGAGGTTGACGTTTTGATAACACAAACAGAATAGCGTGTGCAATAACGTCTTACCCGAAATTACGACGTAATTTCCTGAAACCCTGCATTGTCAAACATCTCAGTATTAAATATGTAACGTTATTTTGAATTATTATCTCGTTCCAGGAAAGAATAAGCTTTCAAATTAAATCCACAGACTGGAAAATTTGTGGAACAGGAACTGCGTTATTTTGTCAAACCATCAGTTATAATTGGCTGTCAGATTATTAAAGGACGGACTACGCATGTAGAGGAGCTCCCGACAATCTCTGGTAATACGCTGCGCTCGGCGTAGCCAACTTTTAATGGTGTCTCGCAGGAAGATTGAGAGGAGAAGCGTGTGGGATTTAGCGCTGGCCGAGGACAAAGGCGTGGGTCGTAGCCTCTTCCCGTCCACCGCTTTCATCTCGCTGTCGGAAAGGGTTCACACGCACGCACAATACCAAACGCTCTTGAAATTAAATACTAACAGTGCTTGTTAAGAACATATATTTCCTTTACTAATGCTTGCTCGTCAGAAATAAGAGGCTGTTTCTATGTTTAGAAAGTAAATATTTATTTTCAAGGAAATTTGATTTCGGTATCTTTTCACAGGAACATGGATAGAGTTAACGCCCCGTCTACATCGAGGTACTAGAGACAAATTACGAGCCCAGTTGCAAGCAAGATTGGATGAACAGGTTCTGAACTTGTTCAAGGAACCATTGCATCAACTGCTTAAAATCATTAAGAGAAACCACTGATGAACTTTGATTTAAACAGTCGCAAGGGTTTTTAGAGCGGCAAATGCTAATGATATTTCTTAACCGTGGACATTCTCACATGGTCTTCGATTTCACTGAATGCTTGTATCACGTGAATGAAATAAATGGATTTTTCATTTTTTTTTAAAGTAATCAAGCTTTGTGGGTGACTAAATTGAAAGTAATAATTCATTAGCAAGAATACTTGAGCTTCGATGTTTTACTTGGTGGTGCCATTTCATGATAGCAACCTCATGAGGCTAGAGTTGTGAGTGTAATCGGGTGTAACAGTTTCCAATAAATAGGTATGAAAGTGCTTGTGCCACACAATGTAACATTTTCATCGAGAGAGACAGAGAGAGAGAGAGAGGGAAAGAAAGAAAGATCTGCATCTAAGAGCCTACGATCTCATATTTCACCCCTTTAACATACCGCATTAAGCATAAATCTGATATTTTCCTGCATTCTATAATTTTGTGTCAATTCATGTGAAACGCTGATTTCGATGTAATTGATCCTTATTGGACCTATTTCCGGCAATGAATGTAGTCTCTTGTGTCTGAAAATGGTCTGTTTCACCAAAACTGGTAGTTATAATAAAGTGATACATGACTATTGTGATGTGTTGGTAAATGTGCCAACACCTTGTAGATAGAGGCGGCCGAAATGCATGCTATCTAACGCAGACGGGCGTGAATTCTGGAACAGGATAAGTAGTGAATTCTCATAAGAAAAGTATGCAGCTCCTCGAATACTTATCTTTTATTCTTTGATGTGAATACAGCATTCTTGATGAGACATATCATATGATAACTATCAAACTATGTAAGGCTAATGGCGCCTAGCTAGGTCGTAGTCATGGACTTAGCTGAAGGCTATTCTAACTGTCTCTCGGCAAATGAGAGAAAAGGCTTCGTCAGTGCAGTCGCTAGCAAAGTCGTCGTACAACTGGGGCGAGTGCTATTCCGTATCTCGAGACCTGCCTTGTGGTGGCGCTCGGTCTGCGATCACACAGTGGCGACACGCGGGTCCGACATGTACTAAATGGACCGCGGCCGATTTAAGCTACCACCTAGCAAGTGTGGTGTCTGGCGGTGACACCACATATTGTACCAAACCAAGACTCTTCGAAAAAAGTAGGCATATTGGATAGGAGAAAATGGCCTCACACAAACACAAAAAGGGAGAGATAATGGGATTCCGATGCTTATACGGATAAAACATTGCATAAAGACAGTGAGAAACGACCTGTCGTGGGAAAAGTACAAGGTGCGTCATCGTATTAGACACAGGATAAAGATGAGCGTACAGCAACTCGGGAGACAAGTGTTGGGTTTCGGATCATAGAAGTTTCTGAAATCCATGTTTGTAGGTGTCGAGGAGGTCATTGTGTTCTTGATACCTCATTTAGTTTAAGCTCAGGATATGTTTACGATTGTGCAATAGAGTGACGTCAAAGTTATTGGACGATTGTATTGTACATCACCTGCTACCTACCAATGGGAGTGACCAGTACTGTTTTCCAACTATTGCGAATCTGTCTGATTACAGTATTATTGTTAAAAGATTGACAAACTGAACTGAAAATTCTGTGTAGAATTTGATAGGGATTCCATCCGAGTTTTGTTCAGTTTTAGCGATTTCAGCTGAGCTTGGATGACAAATACGGGTACATCATTCGACACTGTTTGAACTCTATGCGAGAGTGTATTAATAGTGGTGGCTGCGACTGGTGGCGTACCAGTCTATCGGCAACACATAACCGGATGTATGTTTTGTTTTGTTTTGTTTTGTTTTAAGGCGCAAAAACAACTGGGGTCATACGCGCCCAAGTCAGAACTATAGAACATGGAGACAGAGAGGAGTTAAAAAACGACTACACGTCAGTCCCAATCGACGTAAGAGAAGACAGCTAAACACATTGACGTGAAGAAAGAGCTATAAAATACACTATAGATAAACAGAGGTCCAGAACTAAAAATTAAATGGCCTTCGCCATATTGTTGCGACGGATAAAAAGGAAAACGCGGTCGACAGCCCGCGCGTCGTTCGTTAAAATGGCCGACAACTCAGACGGAAAACCCAAGCGGGAACGTAAACAGTTAAAAAAGGGGGATTCCATCAGGAAATGGCGGACAGTTAAAACTTGGGCGCAATGTGCACAAAGTGGTGGGGGAACGCCACTTAAGCGGCGACGGCTAAAATCGCAGTGCCCTATACGCAATCTAGTTAAAATGAACCCCTGCCGGCGGGGGGGGGGGGGGGGGGGGGGCAAGAGGAGGTCGTCCAAGACGCTGGGAGAGGCTCAATAACCCGGAGCTTATTCCCATGAAGGGAGGACCAGTGGCGATGCCAAACTGACACGATCCCCTGACAGACGGCAACACAGAGATCATCCGAGGGAATATAGGAACTGGTGGGCTGAGGTATGAGGACAGCAGCCTTGGCAGCAGCGTCAGCATACTCATTTCCTGGAAGACCGGCATGACTAGCAACCCACATAAACATCACACTGGCTCCATCAAGAGTGAGCAAGTGAGAGTTTTCCTGGACCCATTGCATTAAGGGATGGGCGGTGTACAGCGCAGAGACTTTGAAGGAGCAAAGGACACAATGGAAAAGCCTGTGTCGCCGGATGTACTCCGTGGGATGATACAGGGCGAAGAGTTCGGCTGTAAATACTGAGCAGTGTGCCGAAAGCCGATACCGAAAAACGTCGGAGCCAATGACGAAGGCACACCCGACATCAAGGTCAGTCCGAGAGCCATCAGTGTACACAAAGGTACTATAGCGAAGTTCTATGCAAGGGTCGTTAAACTGAAGGCTGGAGTGATTCCTTGGGAAGCGAATTAAGGCCAAGGTGCAACTGGGCAGCCGCATGAAGCCAAGGTGGTGAAGGGTTCACATCCACTGGGAAAGTTGCAGGTAGTGTGAAGTGAAGCCGCCGGAGAAAATGCTGAAAGCGGACTCCAGGAGGTAACAGAGAAGAGAGACGCGCCCCAACTGGCGATCAAAGGAGTCATCGAAGAAGGAGGCATAGGATGGATGCCCACGCATGGCAGACAAACGGCATGCATACCTGCTGAGGAGAGAGTCATGGCGGTAGGACAGTGGTAGATCAGCAGCTTCGGCATACAGACTCACAACAGGCCTAGTGCAGATGGCGCCAGTGGCCAAATGGATGACACAATGGTGGATAGTGTTGAGACGGCGTAAGAAAAATGGATGTGCAGACACATAAACAAAGCACCCATAGTCTAGTTTCGAACGAACAAGGGAGCGGTACAAACGGAGGAGGAGGGTGGTTCGATCTGCTCCCCAGGAAGTACCACTGAGGACATGCTACATGAGTAAAGGCGAACGAGACATCGCTGAAGACGCCACTCAATGAGACAGGTCCATGGAGAACTGCAATAGATGGCAAAACTGTCAACGAAAATGGTGTCGGAGATGCCCGGTGGAAGACCGGCAATTGTAGGGTTAATGGCGGTAGAAAAGAGGACGACTCTCAGGACAGAACTCTAAGGTACACCATCTCCTGGATAAAGGTGACCAACAAGGCAGAAACCTCACGCACCTTGAAAACTCGGTCTTTTAAAAATTCCTCAAGAAAACGGGACAGACGGCCACTAGGCCCCATTTGTAGAGAGTAAGTAGGTTACCAGTTCTCCAGCAGGTGTCGTAGGCCTTCTCCAAATCGAAAAACACTAGCACAGTCAGGGATTTCCGCAGAAAACCATTCATGACATGGGTGGACAAAGTGACGAAATCGTCAATTGCAGAACGGCGAGCTCTAAATCCACACTATGCGGTGGTTAGTAAGTTGAGACTCGAGCCACCATACCAGCTGGGCATGAATCGTACGTTCCATCACCTTGCAAACACAGCTGGTGAGGGACATGGGGCGATAGCTAGAAGGAAGGTGTTTGTCCTTACCAGGCTTAGGTATGGGTATGGCGGTGGCTTCACGCCAGCATCTTGGAAACGTGCCCTCTGCCCAGATGCGGTTGTACGTATAAAGCAGAAAGTACTTGCCCGCAAGAGAAAGGTGCTGCAACATCTGAATGTTGACAGCGTCTGTCCCTGGGGCGGAGGATCGGGGTGAACAGAGAGCATAATTATCTCTTTCATAGTAAAGGCGGCATTGTAGCACTGACAATTCTGAGAAGAGAAGGGTATTGCACGAGCCCCCTCCGCTCGTTTCCGATTGAGGAAGGTAGGGTGATAGTGGGAAGAGCCCGAAATCCGCAAAATGGCGGTTCAAGGTGTTGGAGATAGCAATAGGGTCCACGATGACATCGTCTGCTACTGTCAGGCCGGAAATTGGAGAATGGATCTTGGCCCCAAAGAGCTGTTGGATGTTGGCCCACACGACAGAGGAAGTCGTGAAACTGTTAAAAGAGCAAGTGAATGAAATACAGCTAGCTTTTTTGCTATCGTGAAGAACGTGACGACACTGTGCATGCATCTGTTTATAATGAATGCAGTTTGCCGTAGTAGGATTATGGTTAAAAACGCGGAGACCACGTATCAGCGAGCGAATTGCGTCATCGGAATGCCTCAGTCCACCAAGAGACTGGGACATGGCGTGATAAAGAGGAAATGCGAGGAATGGAACGTTCTGCTGCAGTAAGGATAACGTTTGTAAGATATTCCACTTAGTCAAAACAACTGGGGACATCTTGTTCTTCGAAGGTCGTCAGGGAGGAGTGAAGCCGGCAGTCAGCCTTAGCAAGCTGCCATTTGGGTGTGCATGCTGGTGGGGTAGAAGTCAGCAAACGGATAGCAGATGGGAAATGGTCGTTCGAGTATGTGTCAGAAAGAACGGACCACCCGAGATCATGGGCAAGCTGGGCAGTGCAGAAGGATAGGTCCAAATAGGAATAGATGTGGCGAGGGGTCAGAAAGGAATGTGGGTGCTCCTGTGTTCAAACGGAAGAGGTTAAGTTGATTAAGAAGGTCAGCCAAGAGGGCACCTCTCTCACAGGTTCTGGAAGAACCCCAAAGGGGATGATGCCCATTAACATCACCGAGTAGCAGGAATGGGTGAGGTAGCTGCCCAAGAAGCTGGAGGAAATATCCCCTGGTGATATCGAATGACTGAGGGATGTAAATGGTAAAAACGGAAAAAGTCAGGTGAGGAAGGAAAAGACGAACTACAACAGCTTGAAGACAGGTAGCCAGGGTGATGGGTAGACTATGAACATCATCCCACGTGAGCAGCATGACTCCCCGATGAGATTGAATGCTGATCTCAGAGGAAGGTCAAAACGGACTGGGAAGAAATGTGAAAGCCCAAAGTGGTCATGAGGACGCAATTTTGTTCCCTGTAGGCAGAGTATAAGGGGACGCTGCAATTCTAAAAGCAGCTGTAAATCCTCTTTGTGGAATCGAAGGCCGCGAATGTTCCATTGGAGGAGACTCATGATGAGGAAAAAATGAAGAGGTATCACCTCAGCAGCTGCCGAGTGCCAGCCTGTGAAGACTCGCTGCTACAGGGCACAGAGGCAGGCAGATCCTGCTCAACGAGGTTCACCGAAGCATCGGCTTTTTTGTGGTGTCGGTCTGTGGAGTCCAACGCAGAATAACGGTTGGTGGTGCGCACCAGCGACATGGAGGCCGGCCAGGCGCAGGAATCACGTGGCGATACCATCGAAGAGGATCTTCGAGTCGGCGAAGGAGTAGATCGTTTGCCTTTGTTGGACTTCTCCGAGCCTTTCCAGTTATCAGAGGAAGACTCAGGTGTTGGTTGGCTGGAGGGACTTAGGAAGTCTTCACGGAAACACTACTTCTGTACTTTCGGGACTGCCGGTTGTGTAGCTGGTGGCTTCGCCCCTTGAGGCGAGAGTTTGATGGCTTGTTGCATGGCTAGACGAGGGGACAGCGATGCTACCTTGACACTGGGCGATTTCACAGCCTCAGAGCTGAATTTAAGGTCGCATGTCTACGTGGCCATGTCCATCGAGTTCGAAATGTACGGTCGGACTGTGATAACTTCATAGCCTGCTTTGATCTTGGACGGAAGCACCACTCTATGAAAGGTGAGAAAAAGAGTGCGTGTGGCCATTAAGGAGGAATCTAACTTTCTCATCACCCTGGTCAGAGAGGTATGATTGGATTTCGCCCTCGGACAGGCCATCGAGGAGCCTAGTGTAAATAGCACCAAAGGAAGAATTCTGAGTCCCATGGGCCTCGACATGAACAGGATAGCTGTGGAGAAGTGAGACGGCAAGCAGTTTTGTGCTTGAGAATCAGAAGTAGTCTCCAAAAGCGAAGTGCCATTCTGTAAACGAGAGCAGGATTTTACAGGGCCAGCAATTGCATCAACACTTTTCTGAATGATAGACGGATTTACTGTTGCGAAGGACTGACCGTCTTCATTACGTGAAACCACGAGGAACTATGGAACAGCTGGAAGGATCATTAAACAGTTAGCGTCATTCCGTTTACGTTTCGCAGACGTTGACTGTGAAGATGGTTGGCT
Source organism: Schistocerca americana (assembly GCF_021461395.2). NCBI lineage: Eukaryota > Metazoa > Arthropoda > Insecta > Orthoptera > Acrididae > Schistocerca > Schistocerca americana. The sequence goes on from NC_060130.1 coordinate 696,875,275, forward strand.
CATTGCGAGAAAATCCCCCATGATTGCCAGCGTCTCTGATGGCGCGCTTCTTGCAACTGAGGGCCCCCTGCACAAGGAGGCGCACACGCCTTATGTAATTGTTCACACCTTTCCAACACCTGACAGGGCGACCAATCGGCAATTTGGGAAGGTAGCGGCTCAGGCAATCATCCCTCCCTGGGGCTGGGAATTACGCATTATCCAGTAACCTGTTACGCACGCGTGCCCTGCCTTCAGGAGCGCACAGGGAGGAAGAGGAAAAAGAGGAACCTCAAACGCCGAAATGGAGGAAGGATAGGAGAGGGGAAACAAAGAAAGGAAAAGGGAACGTAAAACAGTCGTGAGACTGTTCTTATGTCAGTGATGGACATTGCGGAACATTCCCAATAACAAATGGTACAAATGGCTCTGACCACTATGGGACTTAACATTTGTGGTCATCAGTCCCCTAGAACTTAGAACTACTTAAACCTAACTAACCTAAGGACATCACACACGTCCATGCCCGAGGCAGGATTCGAACCTGCGACCGTAGCGGTCACGCGGTTCCAGACTGAAGCGCCTAGAACCGCACGGCCACACCGGCCGGCATTCCCAATACCACCCCAGTCATGTTCCCCAGGGGAGGGGAAAAAGAATATCAAGAGGATACACATGCAGCAAGGAAGGGAAAAGATGCTGCAAAGGCTGGGGACCCGCGGTCCATAACCGGATGTATTTGATGGGTGGGAGATCTGGAGAAGCCAGTGGCAAGGAAGAAGTCCAATGCCCACCACATCGTGGTACGTCAGAACAGTGAAACGTGAGATCTTGCATTATGTTGTTGAAATGTAGTGTCACAGAGACCTTGAAGATACGGCACAGGTATACAACGAGACAAAAATGTAAAGGCTGTTGCTCAAATAACGGGCTACGCAAACTATACGTGGTGTACTCAGTGGCCTCGTGGTGGGCCCATAGGATGGTGACGAATACAGTCTGGTCACGTTCTTAATTCTCAGAAACTCAACACACTAATATATCCATTGTGATGGTGTACGCAGAATTAGCACTCGTCTTAAAAGACGATGTGGTGCCACTTCTGTACCCAGAGGGGTCGCTGGGCGCACCACGGTCGGCGCACTCTGCAACTGCCTCAAGGAAAACCACAACAGTGCTCGCTGTGCGGACATTCTGTGGTTCTCCAATGGACGTCGCACTGTCCTTATAGATACGTGTCTTTTTGTAGACAAGCTCATTCCCTGACTCAGCGTACATGACGTGGCTGTGCGATCCTACATTGCCGAGGGAACGATATGTCAGTCTCCACCAACACTAGTCGCGTAAGGTCGTTGAGATCCTGCAGAGTGGTGAGTGTGGTGTCATAAACCCATCGATTCCATATTCGCACAACAGTATCTTAACCAACACGAGCAACAGTTTCGCGAAACCATTAATCCCTGTCTCGATGCGCAATGAGCCTGCCACTGTCAAATTCGGATAAGTGCTGGCAGACGTTTCTCCTTCTTACTCAAGCATAACACAATCGTCTCACAGACTACTGGCATCCTGATGCCATTTCTGAATCAGAAAGCACTGCGTAATCTTTCCTTACATACAGATTGTAGTTGGTGGTACTCCTACCTACACTGGTGTGCAAAATTTAAGGGCGAAAGTAACTACCACATGATATGTCACTGCCATGTAACACAACTCGATGCAACTTAGAGGAGAGGCATAACACATAGGCGTACTGGTTTCCATATCTTTGAACACGGTAAACTCAGTGGTCAACATTATTGTGACACTGTATTTCTTCCCCATGTGCGTCTTTTTAGGGATACGTTCGATTCTGACTTTGTTTTTATGGATTAAAGAGCACAGCGGCATCGAACGGCGCAGGTGGTGGTGGTGGTCAGTGTTTAACGTCCCGTCGACAACAAGGTCATTAGAGACGGAGCGCAAGCTCGGGTTAGGGAAGGATTGGGAAGGAAATCGGCCGTGCCCTTTCAAAGGAACCATCCCGGCATTTGCCTGAAACGATTTAGGGAAATCACGGAAAACCTAAATCAGGATGGCCGGAGACGGGATTGAACCGTCGTCCTCCCGAATGCGAGTCCAGTGTGCTAACCACTGCGCCACCTCGCTGGGTCGAACGGCGCAGGTAGAAGAGCTCTTGGATCGAGGGTAGTCGGTGGATGGACTGGCCTGTCCGTTCTCCCGACATAGCTCCAGTCGCGCACGTAAGAGATGCGTTGGGAAGGCATGTTGCAGCACGTCCATGTGCTGCAACGACCAACTAGCAGTTGTGAACCTCGCTGTTGGAGGACTGGCCCTCCCACAATTATTCCTTACCAAACCTGTGGACTACATAGGAGGATGTTGCAAAGCATGCCTTGCCGTCCGCGGTGGTCACACATTCAATTAAGGTTCTGGTCCCGCCGTTTGTAATGTACAGGGGACCATCATGAATCGTGGTGACTGCAGTGCAGTGCAGTTTCATATCTGTTTGTCTCATTGCGTGTTTCTTTCAGCTACTCTTCACGGTATACTGCAGCAATTCTTTAATATGTATAGTCCAAGTTTCATCGATCTGTGTTACTTGGTAGCGACATCATGTAAAAGTTACATTTGCCAGTAAATTTTGCACACCAGTGTACTTGGTATAGTTGCGTTGAAATACTAATCATTTGCATATACAAGCAGGAAACACTTCACGCCATTTTGATGCTTGTTGTACGCCGCCTTCATGGTGTTGCAGACTTAATGGTTATCTGTGCACTTGGTTTAACATTTAAATCTTTCAAAGTGTAGCATATTCATACTGTCCATTGTATAAAGTACGAGTCGAATATAAGGCTTAGCTACAGAAATGTTTTGTACCCTAACAATAAAAGGAAATGCGGTATTTACCTTTTTTTTCAATGTATATTTTCGTTGAAATTTCGAAGTCTAAAATTAGCTCATGCATGTCAATAATACATTTATCGTGAATGTAGAAGTTTCTTTATCTTGTGGAAACAACTACGTGCAAATGTTCAACCCTTTAGCTGTATATATATGCTATTTGCTAGACTGCGAAATCAGTTAATTTGACTCTGCAGATTTTTAAGAAAATCATTGTGATTGTTAGTCACAACATAAGGACTCAATTATCTCTGAAATTTTGTTTTGATTGTGCGTATTTCATTCCATTTTCTATTCTCTTCCATTCATCATTCATTTTTTCATACCTTCATGACCATCTCCTAACGTTCATGTCGCTAATTCATTCATTGTGTTTGACTTGTACAGAACCTTTGCACGCAGGTAAGGTTCGTAAACTGATTTTGGCAGATAACGAAAGGTAATGTGGAAATAGCCTAACATGCGAGAGCTTCATAAGCAGGAGAAGGGATATGTTGCTGCATAAGAAAACTGCAATATTAATACATTTACAGGTTTTTCACAATGGAATGTTGTTACGTAATAGTAGAAGCATAATTACTTATTATCTTTACGTTCCTGATTTTCCTTTCTTGTTCCTACTAGCAACCACCTGTAATCAGGGCAGTAAATATCACGAATGTTGAAAATATGTGGTTTGTTCTATTTCGTTACTCCTTGCCACTACTAAAAATCGTTGTGAAAAAATGAAATGTTTTGCAAAATTTGATTCGTTTGTGTGACGGAGAGAGATGCTTAGATACCCAGTGCGGGTTGTTATGTACTGGCTACAAAGTTGACCATTCAGCTATCATTCTTCCACTGGATACTTATCACAGTAACATGTATGGAAGATGCTTGATGAATCTTCAAAAACATTGCAACTTATAATCAAATGATTCAAATGGCGCTGAGCACTATGGGACTTGACATCTGAGGTCATCAGTCCCTAGAACTTAGAACTACTTAAACGTAACTAACCTAAGGACATCACACGCATCCATGCCCGAGGCAGGATTCGAACCTGCGACCGTAGAGGTCGCGCGGTTCCAGACTGAAGCAACTTATAATCGCGTCCATACAGTGTTTCGTGGCTTAACTTGCTTTGGAGTTCACCGAACATTCACTTTCAAAAATACTTCTGCACATTCAGAAAACCAAAGACTTTATTTGCAAGAACTAGTGTCTCCACTACAATGACAGTGTACTTCACGGTAATACTCATTTAAAAAGTCTAAACTCACGTTAATTACTTGCGGATTGCGTACCAGGCATAGTCTATGGGTGAAAAATCTGGGGTCGGGCAGGCTAGATAAGACTCCGAGCGTTCCTCAAGGCGTTTGCGGTATGAACTTCAATGCGGGGTCTTGCATAGTCTAGCTGGAATATGCCATTTCGTACCATAGTAAATAATTGCAACATGCCTACCTGCTGGATCCTATTCTGTATGGGTACAGGATACAGCTTAATACACTTGTGGAAATGTGAAGTGTTGCATCATGAAACGCTAGTCCAATATTTAGGAAACTTCGTAGAGATGTTCATCATATAATGAGTATTAAATGATTATACTTTCATTCCATTCGGAAGTGATGTTCATCATGGACATTAGTATCAGGTTTGCTTCCCACAGGCATGAATATACCTTTGTTTTCATTGTGACCTGGAAGCAAATAGCCTGCAAACGTCATCTTCCAGAATGTTTTGCCAAGTTTGTACCACGTACTGTGTCAGTTCATAAATATTGCTGGCCGGAGGCTAGTGTGAAAGTACATATCTTCCCACTGCATTCTAGGCGTGCACTAACGTAGACAAATTACGGGACCTGGCAAGACAACCTAGGAACCGTACATTCCTCAAGGGCTTGTGGTGTGAATTACAGCGTGGAGTCTTGCTTTTCCTGCTGGAATATGTCATTTGTTGCCCTGATCATGAAGGGTATGACAACAAGATTTACCATTCTTGCCACATACTGGCGAGTAGTAAGCGTCCATTGCAGAATTAACAAGTTAGACCTGTTGTCATACCCAATAGCTCCCCATTCCGTGAATCCAAATATTGGAGAGATATGGTTTTCTAGAATCGCTGTATCTTGTGACCTTTTGCCAAGTCATCTGCTGACACGTTGACATCAATCTGACCTCCATAGACAGAAGCGAAACTCATGGCTGAATACATAAAAAAAGTGGCTCCGAGCACTATGGGACTTAACATCTGAGGTCGTCAGTCCCCTACAACTTAGAACTACTTAAACGTAAATAACCTAAGGACATCACACACATCCATGCCCGAGGCAGGATTCGAACCTGCGACCGTAGCGGTCGCGCGGTTCCAGACTGAAGCGCCTAGAACCGCTCGGCCACAACGGCCGGCTGAATACAGCAGAATGACACTCAACGTCCCTCTTCACTCCAGCTCTACACTGTGCAAGTCTCTGTTGTCTGTGAAATAGTGTCAGTGGTAGACTAGGTATGGTCACTGGAGATGTTGACTCAGTTACCAGTAAGAAGTTCCCAACGGTTTGTGGCGACACGCTGTCTATATCCTTGCCCGAGTTTTAGCTGTTGTCATCCGTCTATTCGTCAGAGCCAGCCAAAGATTTCTATTATATTCTCGAGGTGTAATCATTCCCGGCTGCCTGCTCTCCTTGTCACACTACTGTCCTTAGTCCACCTCGTCATCGCTCGTTCTGCAGTCATTGCACTACAAGCGACTGTGTGCCATCTGTCTTTATGTTGCTCCGATTTCTCTCGTGACAATGATTCGACCTCGCTCAAAGTCCGATGAACAGCGGAAAGCTACACCTGCACGTCCTGTGGGCATGTTGTGTAGCGATCTCCACTTGACATGTTCCAGTAACATTAGACACACCCAGTATCCGTCAGGTACTCACACTGTTCAACTGTACTTAAAACACTGAAAATAAACTCTCATAACGATTAAATTTTCATGATAATATCCCACAGGCAGCTAAATACTGGAGTATGATTTTGTAACGTTCGGTTAAGACATTCATGGTGTAACACTTCCCATTTTGTGACAGTGTATTTATGTATACCAGAAAGTCTGTAATAACAAACTTTCCTCTCTACTGTGTTCACCAGTCGGTTTTCGTGAAGTGTTCACACTACTCACTCAGTGACTTTCTACATCCTCTAGAAATACGATAGTTAGACTTACGGTAACCACATGAATCAACGTTTTTCAACATTTATTGCTAATTTTAAAAACTCTACAGACCCATTATCTCCTAAAACTTCAATGCTATTCTTATGGTCTTCAGTCTGAAGACTGGTCTGATGTACCTCTTCACCTCCGAAAAACTACTGCAACCTACATCAATCTCAATCTGCTTACTGTGTTCATCTCTTGGACTCACTCTACGATTTTTACCCCTCCCCCCGCCCCCCCCCCCCCCCAACACACATCCTTCCAATACTAAACTGGTGATGCTTTGAAGTCTCAGAATGTGTCCTATCAACCGATCCGTTTTTCTAGTCAGACTGAGCAACGAATTCCAGTTCTGTTTAGTACCACCTCATCAGTTACGTGATCAACCAATGTAATCTTTAGCCTTCATCTTTAGCACCACATTTCAAAAGCTTCTATTCTCTTCTTGTCTAAACTGTTATCGTCCTTGTTTGACTTCCATACATGGCTACACTCCAGACAAATACCTTCAGAAAAGCAGTCCTAACACTTGAGTCTATATTCGGTGTTAACAAAGTTTTCCTCTTCAGAAACGCTTTTCATGCCACTGCCATTCTCCGTTTTATATCCTCTCTACCTCGGCCATCATCAGTTGTTTTGCTACCCAAATAGCAGAACTCATCTACTCGCTTCCTAATCTAATTCCCTCAGCATCATCTGATATAATTCCACTACATTCCATTATCCTTGTTTTGCATATGTTGATGTTCATCTTATGTACAACTTTCAAGACACTCTCCATTCCGTTCAGCTGCTCTTTCACTTTCTTTGCCGTCGCTGACGGAATTGTAATGTCATCGGTAAACCTTAAAGTTTTAATTTCTTTTCCCTGAACCGTAATTCCTACTACAAATTTTTCTTTCCTTTCCATTACTGCTTGCTTAATATAGGGATTGACTAACATTGAGGATAGGCTACAACCCTTCCTTAGTCCCTTCTGAACCATCACCCCCCTTTCCATGCCCCTCGACTCTTGTAACTGCTGTATGACTTCTGTACAAGTTGTAAATAGCCTTTCGCTCCCTTTATTTCACCCCTGCTACCTTCAGAATTTCAGAGAGTATTCCAGTCAAAATTGTCAGAAGCTTTCTGTCTGTCTACAAATGCTGCAAACGTAGGTTTCCCTTTCCTTAACCTGTCCTCTAAAGTAAGTCGTAGGGTCAGTACTGCCTCGTATGTTCCTACACTTCACCGGAATCCAAACTGATCTTCCCCAAGGTCGGCTTGTATCACTTTTCCAGCCTTCTATAAAGAATAGGTTTTAGTATTTTGTAAATATGACGTATTAAATTGATAGTTTGCTAATTTTCACTCCTGTCAGCACCTGCTTTCTTTGGAACTGGAACTATTACATTCTTCTTGAGGTCTGAGGGTATTTCGCCTGTCTTACATACCAAATGGAAAACTTTTGTCATGGCTGGCTCTCCCACGTATGAGTAGGTCTGATGGGATGTCGTCTACACCTGAGGCCTTGTTTCGACATACATCTTTGAGTACTCTGTAATATTCTTCTCTCAGTACCATATCTTCCATCTTGTGTTTACCAAGGTCTTCTTACATTTCTATAATATTAGTTTCAGGTTCACCACCCTTGTGTAGCCCCTCTATACACTAAGGTGACAATACTCGTGGGTTAGAGATAGGCATATATACAGATCGCGGTAGCTTCATGTACAGCAGCTATAAAATAGCAGTGCATTGGTGAAGTTGTCATTCGTACTCTGGCAATTCATGTGAAAAGTTTACGACGTAATTATGGCCGCACGACGGGAATTAACAGACTTTGAACGCGGAACGGTAGTTGGAGATAAACGCATGGGACATTCCATTTCGGAAAGTGTTAGAGAATTCAATATACCGAGATCCACAGTGTCAACAGTGTGCCGAGAATATCACATTTGAGGCTTTACTTCTCACCGCGGACAACGATGTGGTCGATGGCCTTCATTTAACGACCGAGAGCAGCGTCATTTGCGTAGAGTTAGCAGTGCTAACAGACAAGCAATACTGCGTGAAATAACTGAAGAAATCAATGTGGGACGAACGACGAACGTATATATCAAGACTGTGAGGCGAAATTTGGCGATAATGGGCTTTGGCAGCAGGTGACCGAGGCGAGTGCCTTTGTTAACAACACGACATCGCCTGTAGTGTCTCCCCTGGTTTCGTGATCATATCAGTTGGACCCTAGACGACTGGAAACCGTGCCCTGGTCAGATGAGCCCAAAAATTCTGTTGGTAAGAGCTGAAACAGTTATTTTCAGCTTCTTGGGGACGAATTCGAGCGAATGATTTGGCCAACCCTATCACCCGACATGAATCCCATCAACAATTTATGGGACATAATCCAGGACAATTCTGCATAATATCCTGCTCCTGCAACACTTCCGCAGTTGTGGGCGGCTATAGAGGCAGCATTGCTCAATATTTCTGCAGGCGACTTCCAACGACTTGTTGAGTCCATGCCACGTCGAATTGCTGCACTACGCCGGGTAAAAGGAGGTCCCATACGATGTTTGGAGATATCCCATGACTGTTGTCACCTCAGTGTATGCCCCTTCCCCATTTCAGCTTTCCCTTCTTTTCTTTGGGCTGGTTTCTCATCTGACATTGTGAGCTCTTCAATTCGATATTTTCGGTACTTTCATGTAATATCACTATTATTCGCCAATGTCACAAAATTTTGTCTTTTTCACTAATTTAGCGAATTTCAATGAATGATTTTTCTCGAGAAACATAGTTTCACTCTAGGTTTTCAGTACCTTAACAACAGATGTAATGTTTTGCTACAGAATAAAAGAAAGCAATTTTTTTTTTGTGCTCTCCATATGTGGCTAGCGCTAATAACATATGTGATGCAATTTATCACAAACATAGCGGTGTGGAAAATTATGATTATATCATTCCCATATACTTGTGAACGGACAGTGAATAATATTATTTCCCTACATAATTTATGCACTTGGCGTTGCACATCAATTAAGTTCAAAATGGTTCAAATGGCTCTGAGCACTATGGGACTTAACATCGGAGGTCATCAGTCCCCCAGAACTTAGAACTGCTTAAACCTAACTAACCTAAGGACAGCACACACATCCATGCCCGAGGCAGGATTCGAACCTGCGACCGTAGCGGTCGCGCGGTTCCAAACTGAAGCGCCTAGAATCGCTCGGCTTCAATTAAGTATTCCGTATCTTCGCTTGTAAATTTGATGCCTGAAAATGCTCCTCTTTTACAGTAAGAATAAGATATGATACAGTGTGTAAATTCTTACACCCAAACAAACAATGTAACAAAATCTTTATGAATACGGACCGCATGTAGAATGTGCTATCACTGCATTTATTGACGTGTAGGCTACCTTTCTCCACAGAGTAACGATTCAGCGCGACAGTCTTGTAACGCTGATATGTATGTAGGGATTTCACCAAATGTGATGCCTCAAGAAAGAAAAGAAGGAAGATTAGAGTTTAACGTACCCTTGACGTCGAGGTCATTAGAGACAGAGAACATACTTCGGTTGGGAAAGGAAATCCGCCATGTCGTATTTAAGTAGTGCAGGGACGGCCGGACAGGGTTTTGAACCGTCGTCATTCCGGATGCGAATCTACCGTCCTACAACTGCTCTGCCTCGCCCGGTATGATCTCCCAGTCGTGCTCAACTGGTCTGACGTATTTGTGAGCGAAACAGTAATTTTAAAATCCACATGGAGTTCTTAGAAACACTCCGGAACAAAATGCACATAGTATATATGAACGTTTTTGGCCCCAGTGGTGTTATTTATATTTAGGAAAAGCTGTAACGTTGTTAGATTTGTAGATTCTACAAGGAGACAGCGTTGTCGAGAACCGTTAGTGCCTTCATCTGCCGAAAGCAAAATACTATTGCAAAGTAAACGCGAGATATATCGATTACCATTATGCACCACAATGCTGTATTTTAATTGGACGTCATCACTTAACTCATTTGAATACTATATTTTGAGGGGTAATCATTAGGTGCGCAGAACAGATTGGATGATTTACAAACGATTTACACATTCTAATTGGCGAAGAGTGAAACTCACATGAGCCTCTCCGTTCAATATGTTTCTGCTCTCTCTTCCCCCTCACGCATACGCAAAGAGGAATGACTGAGGGTCAGTTAGAGTGGCGTACGGGTACAGGCTTGCATTCAGTTGTCAGTAACACCACAAGATCATGGATACACCTGGCTGAAACAGCCACAGGCGTGCACACACAAGAAATTTGCTTTTGTTTAAGTCGTTTGCTGTAACAACCTATAAGGAAACATATGGAAGACAGTATGAATATTAAATTCTACTGCTGAATGAATTGTTCCCACCACAGTCAAAGACATAAGAGCCGATAATACCTGGCTATATAAATGAAATCACTACAGCAGAGGTAAAACGTGCACTATCCAGAATAAAAAACAACATAGTGCGTAGATCAGACCAAATATCCTTCAGGATGTGGAAACCTGTGGAATATGTTAGTAATCTGTGGTTTGCAAAACTGTTTAACAGAATCCCGAAAAACCGAGAACATGCCAAACGCTTGGAGGAGCAGTGTGCTAAATTCTTTCTACAAAAACCAAAGGATGCGTACATGACTGTGAAAATCTTATGGGCACAAAACGCACATCTCATACCCTTAAAATCTGGGATGAATGCCTGAAGACGGCCTAGATCATCTTATCTCATTAACGGAAAATCAGTTTGAATTCACAGCAGGAAAGTGAGCCAAGGATACTACATATGGAGTAAGACTGGTAATGGTAAAATCTTTAGAAAACAAGCAAAATATTTGGTTGGTATATATGGATATGGAAATGGCTTTTTGTCGAGTATAAAGAACAATAATATGGTAAGCACTAAGAGCCATGATGTCCCAGAGCACTACGTACGACTTATGAACTTGACCACAGTCCAAACTAGTAGAAAAGTCCTGCAGAAAAGTCAAAGAATAGTAGGTGTCGGTGAGGAAAGCGTCTGCGAGTACCTTATTGTTTAGTGTTTTAATCGACTATCTAACAGCAAAGATACAGAAACTAACACCGGGAAATCTTTTATATTTTGATGACATAGCCACTAAATTTTATAAAATCCAAGAAGTTCAAGAGACCCTTGAGAAATAGAGGAAGACACTTGAAAAAATGGCTTATGCATAACTATAACAAATTTCATGATGTACCACTTCACCTGATGTCACACAACTGGCAGACAACGTCACACATCCAACAGTTAAAAATTGTAAATCTCTAGGATCAGGAACAACAGGGGACGGATCAATAGAAGCAGACATAACACACAGAATAAAATTTGGTTGAAACAACTGGTGTTTACTTCCATTAATTCGGCGTGATGCAAAAATTCCCATAAAGACCAAATGCAAGATTTGTAAAATGACTGTAAGACTAGCGCTGATGTGTGACAGTAACGTCTAGCATCGTAAGGCGATTAGAAGCTCCATTCAACAGAAATGCTGCTGTTACAATTAAGATGAGTAACACTGAAGGACAAAGAAGGCAATGAATTCAGAAGACGTTTTATTAAAGTCGTCCTCATAAATGAAAAACCGTCATAATCCAGACTGAAAAGGTTCGGTCGTATGAAATGAAGACCTGATCGTTATGTCGTAAAAAAATTTATTTTTACTGCCACAAAGAGGAGAGGCTGCGAGAGGCCTGAAACCAGTTAGTTAGCAAATAATCGAAGTTGTTTTCGTCCGTTGAAGTCAAGTTAGAGCCCCTGCATGACGCAGATACTGAACATATCCATCCATTATCACAAGATCCTTTCGTCCCCATGTGACTGGCCCCATTATAGTGCTGTACTTCCATTGATCATGATACCCCAGATATTTAATCGACTTTTTCTGAGAATGTTTACATGTCCTTATTTTTCTTCGCGCTAGATGTTGTCCAGAGTCGCTTTATACAATAGACCGGTGTTCATGTGAGAACTTCATCTTGAACACCAAACATTGGACCCACTGCAAATTTTCAGTACACCATTATAATTTGGCGAAGTGATGTGTGGAAGTCAGTGGACTGCACATCGTAGGTTTCGAGTCATTTGGTACGGCAGTGAATAATAGTCCTGAAATGGTTCTGGGTGAAACGTGGAAAACTGAAGCAGATGCAAGGTCTAAAGCAATTAGTGCACGAGTAGCGTACTTGTCCGCTATATAGTGAAATTCCGTTTACAGTTCTTCTCTTCCTAATTCCATGTCGTACACTGTGCACAGACACAAATGTTGCTCTAGTTACAGCAGTGTTGTTCGGCAGTAAAGTCACATTTGTTAGCACTCTCAAAGCAAGTGACACTTGGCCGCGTCTCAAGCAAACAGGTTTCCCTTTCACCTTTTTAACTATTCAGACGCCAACCCTTCGTCAACTCTACTACATGATTAACCACTGTATGGACCAGTACAGCACTTCACAGTTTTTTTTACCCTAGTCCTCAGGATACTGACCTACAATAGCGACAGATGTTTGCTGACAAATCAGGTATGACAGTGCTGTTGCGTGTTCCTCAGAAACAGTACCGTCTTTCACTAACAGAGAGAGACAACAAAATTTTTCACAACATTTCTGAAAACCGCCCTGAAACTCCCTAAAAAACGCTTCAAAAGGTCCATAAATGAGGTAATTTGCTGTTTATTGAATGCTACTGAAAATGGGACTACATTATCATTCCATTTACGTACGAGTAAGTATATAGTATGATGATCAAATTCACATTTCCTCGAGTAGCACTCAAACTCTTGCATGTCTGCAAGAACTGAACAACATTTCGAAATTAGACCGAAATAAATTCGCTGATTGTGTGTAACTTGAATTCCCACACGGAGATATTAGCACTAATACCACCAAAGTAGAACACAAATTATGCTTCGATGGTGCAAATAAGTCAATTATAAACATTTAAACCTAAGTAAGATTGTGCATCAACTTTGGAAAGTAAGTGGACTACTAACTAGTGAATACAATTCTCATTCTATCAAGAACTTTTTACAGAAATTGTAGAGATGTGTGGAACGGGCTAGAGAACGACCAGAATTTAAGTTATTTCATGCAAAAATTAATTAGCAGAGATATTACTAATTAAATAGGACATTTAACATAGATGTAACAAAATTTGCCTGAAACATTTCGCCAGCAGGAATGTGAATGGTAGCAACATTTCGCACGAAGTGAAGATTGTGTGACTGGCTCGAAATAAATTCGCTGAATGCGAGTAACTTGACGTCAGCTGTATTAGGTACGGAATTACTAATTGTTGGTGACATGAAAATTTGTGCAGGACCAGGACTCGAACCCTGATTTCCCGCTTATCGCGAGCGGCCGCCTCACCTTTAGGCTATCCGCGCACGTCTCCTGGATTGATCCAAACTTCCATATGTCATACTGTCTACGTGCCCACACTATAGTCTCTTACCTTTACCAGTAAATGCTCCTATTTTAATCCTGTGTTCCCGCATAGGTGAGAATAAGACAAAGGGGAATCGAGACCACGAATTATCATCTAACGCCCGCCTCGGTATGCGATATTTACGTTGACGATGATTGACACTCACTCCAAATTAGATCGAAATAAATTTTCTGAATCCGAATAACTTGTCCTGCACCAACCGGTAGAACATCTATACCTAATACCGGTGACACCAAGTTATTCGCAGTCAGCGAATTTATTTCGATCTAATTTCGGACGGCTGTCAATCATCATCAGTGTAAAAAACTGTATGATTGAATTTGCTAAAACATTAATTGGGTAAGTACGAAGAAATAAACTACTTAGAGAGAACTAAATTATAATCGCATTAACTTTTATCCGCTTCTCTGTGGTTGCACGCAAGGAAAGCTTAAAGCCATATACCAGCTGAGAAAGTGTTTTCTCGCCATTCCAGCTTCCGCTATGGGTTGTGTACATCATATTCGGATTTTCCTGGCCATGAAATGTAATTCCAGTTTATTAACCAACGCGTAACTGGCCATAGCCTTTCGAGTTGCCGTGTCCACTTACATCTTCTGACTAGTCTGCTAGTCTCAGGTCGCGACTGATGAAGATAACGAGTCACGTTGTCGAAATATTGTGCATGGGTGACACATATCCGGCAGAACACCCAACACCCCAGGATGTCACTGGAAGTTTTACTGTGTAACATAGGGTGATTTTGGAATTTAGATAGTAGTCTCTTTCTGTTTGCTCTCAATTATCAAATCGTTTAGAGAATTGTGGGCCGTAAACACAACGATCCCAAAAATAAGATATTAGAATATAGCTATGATCATAAATACTAGAAATCTTATTCTTCTACCAAAGGACCACAGTGTGAAATGCAGCCCACGTCAGTAGACGTCAAGTCATAACTTGAAGAAAGACCCTAGAAGCTTGAGCTTCCCCTTGCGTATAGAACGTTCAAATAAATTAAGGGAATACAGCCAGATAGCGTCCTCTACAACTGAGGATTTGAAAGGTGAGCACCCAGTCGTTTCCAAGAAACAAATGAAACAAGATATCGCTGTGCATGGCAACTTCAACCCTCTGAGGGAGCGGTACGTCGACGAGGAACCAAAACATGGTGTATGTACAAGGACAACACACACCTAAACAGATAGGGCCACCACACAACCAAAGACATCCAACTTCAGACGTTACCGATACTGAAATATTAATTAACAAGGATGAGCACTAATTCTTTCCCTCTGTTTTTTGACCACGGTCCGAAGGTCTGGCCGACGTACAACATACCACAACTGCAAGTGATACTCACTGTGTATGCAAACCAGTATCATTGTCAGCAGATCCTAAAAGTGCTCTAATCATAACTGATGCTTGAAAAACACACCATATTTCCTGAGAATACGACCAATTCTGTTGGACATATTACCTGTCTAAGTCAATAAAGTCCTAAGTTTGGGCACCACATCGCTATTCTCATCACTCACTCGATTCACGATTGATCGCTTTCCCAACATACCTCGAATCCTACTCTGTCTATGGCCAAACAGTAGAGGGACAGAGTTAGCGCTACTTGTTCACTAACTGTCAATCAATATTACACTATCGATAAGGTCTGGCGTTGGCTATCTTCGTTTTTGTGACGGCGCTACTTGTTGAGGGTGTGTGTTGTCTTCCAGTACACGCCGTGTTGCGGTTCCTTGTGAACGTAACCCTGCCCAACGAGGGTTTAACCTACCATGCACAGCGATTTCTCGTTTCAATTTTGCTTTGAAAATGCCGGGATGTTAACCTGTCACAATATCGATGGTTGTCGAGGACGTTACTCGGCTAAATTCCTGTACGTTGTTTGAACAGATGAGAGGGTAATTAGGTTTATCGCCCTGTCTTCAAAGACGGCCATTAACCTGGATTAGGAAAAGATGGGGAAGGCAATTGGCAGTGATCTCTTGAGGAATCATCCCGGCATTCACCTTAAGCAATTTAAGGACATGACGGAAATCGTAAATTAGGATGGCCAGAGCAGACGTGCAGTAGAACAGTCGTCCTCGCGAACACGAGTCCAGTGACTCACCACTGCGCCGTCTCGCTCAGTGTCATAATGGTTCAAATGGCTCTGAGCACTATGGGACTCAACTTCTCAGGTCATCAGTCCCCTAGACTTAGAACTACTTAAACCTAAGGACATCACAAACAACCATGCCCGAGGCAGGATTCGAACCTGCGACCGTAGCAGCAGTGCGGTTCCGGACTGGAGCGCCTAGAACCGCTCGTCCACCACGGCCGGCTCAGTGTCATAATCTGAGATAATCAAAAACGGATTACAAGAGGTACTGCCGCAGTATGTATGAGTACCGCATGACAGTGAATGCTTATAATGTACTTTGAGGGATTCTGGCACAGAATAAAATACAATGAGTGCGGCATAAGAAACCTTTCCAACTTACATCTGATAATCGTATGTTTACAACCAATTTTTCATTTTTTATTAACCTATTAAAACAGAATTTTCGAACAGAGAATAACATCGAGTAGAATAGGTAAGTGTTCTCTAAATGATGATTTGTTTTGTTTCTGCCCAATCTGCGAATGCTACACTTCCTTTTAAACGATTCCAAGTTATTGGCTACAAAATATGTGTTTGCATAACGTTGGATACAATTGTTACAGCCAAGACTAAGCTGTTGTACTTTCTGTTGAATGACACAGTTTTCCACAATGATACCAAGCTTTGCGTTTTCCCTTCCCAGTCTGGTTTGGTGCACAAACTTTATATAATATCCTAATTCATTATGCAAATGTGTGAACTTTCCGCGGAAGTCGGGGTAGTGCCACGAAAATTTGTGCGTAAGAACATCGAGGTCCTCTGTATAAGGTGTTCCAGGGGGAACAGCAAACAGTGTGAGTTTCCGGGTAGTTAATTTCATGGAAAAAAATCTAATATAGGTACGTTTCAAATTTTCAGTAGGCGTATAATGAAACCTGACGAAAGGACAGAAAGATTCAAAAATTATTCTGTATCTCTTGTTCAAAAGAAACGTGTAATTTCCACACATTTAATTTAAAATTCCGGAAAACCTACGATTGACGCCACTGCACTCTTGCAGATCTCTGCGTTTTAAAAAGGCATTCCTCAAAAAATGCCCAGTATTGGGAGAATAAATGCTATTGGTCGTAACATATATCTTACTTTCGGTCCTCGCACGCATGCAAACAAAGTAACAGATATAGAAATAATCAGAACTGCAAAATCATCTGAATTCGATCAACAGAAGAAAGAATGGAGGAGCTAATGATGAACCCCTCAGTTTTGATGAGTATGTGGAGTAATTAGTATGTCTTCTCGCAACATTTTATCATGTATCAATGGACCAACAGAGGGTGTTATGTGAATGGGAAAAGAAACAAGTCCTTCGGATCTATAAGGAGGGTGAGCAGGTAGACATATCGTATTAATGGCAAATTTCCGTAGCAATATTTACTTTGGGCATACTTTCAATGAATGTTTCGGAGGCCGGTTAACTGCTCTATAGGAAACTACCTGTTCTACAAGCAGTGATTACGTGAAACCTTGCTAGTGGAGCCATGTTAATCGGGCGTTCTTGACTTCCGAAAAAACTTCGATATAGATAGATTCGATGTAGATTATTAATCAGGCGGTAGTATACCACCTGATTAATAATCTACATGTGTACGAAATATCTGAACAAGTATGTGATTGAAGTCGTGATTTATCAACAGACAGTAATGGACAATTTAATGGGAATATGTCGTCAACAGCAACTGCATAGTCCTGAATACCTTAAGGAAGTATAATAGAACTTCTTCTCTACCGGACCCCAACTTGCATAAGGTGATAATATATTCTTTGTACTTTGACAAAATTAGCTGCAAGTTGTTTATTTCTCGTTGATTACAAGCTTGTTTCGGCATATGTGCCATTTTCAATTGTTCCTGTTGACATTACACTTATATATCATTTTGTTCTACGTCTATGTACTCCCACTACGAGATTTTATCTTTTATTATATTTACGTCTAGATTAAGAGACGTCCATAAAACGTCTTGGAGCTTAATTTCTTTAATGTACTAGGTTGTTAACATAGGTCACGTATTTACTTTCTATAGAAGAATACAGAAACTTCTTTTTTTATATATTTATAAAATTATAGATCCTTGCAATGTGCAATGTAGATACGTGACGTATGTTAACGACGTAGTACATAAAAATGGCGTTCTAAGATGATTTAGGGACGTCACTCCATCTACACACAAGTATACAATAAGATAAAATCAAGTTGTGCTATTATATTGGCGTAAAATGAAATGATGTAGAAATGTAACGTCAACATGCACATTTGAAAATAGCACATATGTTGAAACAAGTTTGTCGTGAACCTACGTAATCTGCAAGAAATAAACTATTTGCAGCTAATTTTGTCAAAAGAATAAAAAAGATATAGTAGAACTTCTCACGATTCATCGGTATGTATGCGACACCATGTGTACCTAATATGCTCCAAAAGGCAGTGCATAAAAATGGTATTCTCGGAGCTCATACCTCGGGTTCTACTGGTGATAAAAAGGTAGGGTCAAGTGTTTTGGATAGAGCCCGTGGACTAGGAGCCAATTCTATAGCCAGCACGAGGATCGTCTTAGTGTCACTATCCTACAGTACGGGGTCAAAGTATAAATACTACAAACTTCGTCCTGCTTAGGCAAATAGAGCAAATCGGTTGGTTCTTTTTACATTTGATGTGGTCCATGATAGGCTTGATGAGACTTACGGAGGCACTATTATTTCATGGGCGGTTCCTTGGCAAAAGCCCACAAAAATAGGTTTTTACTGTATTCTCGGCATCACAAGCGGGCCAAACCCCATCCGAAAATTCCAACACGGCTCTGCACAGAAAACAGCTGAAAGTTTTATGATGTGTTTCCAAAACCCAGATACCGAACAACCTCGAAAATTTCCTCGATTTTTTACTTGTTTCTAAGACACAGAGGTTCAAAGTTACCCTATTTCTACACGTAAAATCTGGTATGAGGAAAAATCTGAATAATAAATAACAAGAGAGAGTTGTTCAAATTTTGACAGTGTACTCTCTAGGCATTTATCTAGAAGAACCATCTCCCCGTTCTCAAGAATCTACATCTGTTATCGAGAAACACCCCAAAAACTTGTTTCTTGAGTAACAAAATCAAGCCACGGATTCCGACACTGCTATGCACAGCAACCGGCTTAATTTTTACTATGTATTCTTAAGATACCGATCTCAAACAACCTTGAAAATTTTATTAAAATTTTATCCATTTTCGAGATACAGAGGTTCAAAGTTAGCCTACTTGTACACATGAAGTACGACGTAAAATCCGGCGTGAGGCGAAAACGCAGTAAAATGTAGTTCATAAAGTGACGTAGCACGGAGAAATAGGCTACAAAGTGTCTCCAGTAGCATTCGGGAACCCCATGTTTTAGTACTGAAGCACATTCAGTTTTTTATTGCGGATAAAATCACGTCTGAGGCATGAAATTAGTTTTGCGTTATTTCAATTACACGTAAGTAATCTCTTTTCGTATGAGTTACATGCTCTGCTGCAGCAGGGAAAAGAAAGGAACCAGCGGAAAAATGCTGCTGTCTGAGCACAAAAAATGTGAATTTTTTCCGGTTCCAGCTGCCTGATTCTACCCTCCTCCGCACTTTCAAACATTTTCCCAAAAATTTTGGCATGCGAACGTATTCGTGCTTTTTTTTATGTAGAGAGAAAAGGACAGTGGCACTGACAAACAGACGAAAAAGTAACAAATACTGGAGGATAGTAGGCAGTGGTTCGGTTATAGAAAGAGCGAAGGAGACAATGATAGTGTGAGAGAAAGAGATGGACACTTCAGCAGTGAAACATAGTTGACAGTGACAGAACAGTACTAGGCAAAGAGTGAAGTAGACAGTGCTAGGGAGGTGAGAAGAATAAAGAGAAACAGAATGTGGAAGTGGGTGGGAGCCAGAGATGAGAGTGAATATATGACAGTGAAAATGAGAGAAAGAGAGATGGTGAAACTCAGAAGACACAGTAGCAGTAGGAAGGAAGGCATGAGATATTAGAAGTAGGAGAGAGCAAGAGGGAAGGGAGACAGTGATGATGAGAAGAGACTTCAGTAACAGGACAGAATGAAGGGGTGTATTGCTGTGACACAGGAGACAATGACATAGAGACACTAAGAGGTAATAACAATTAGTTGGGCTGAATGAGTGAGTGATAAAGGACAACTGGGAGTGGATGGGTATGAGCGACTTATAGCGATGGACTAGTGGCTGTAAGTGAGTTACGGGAGCTTGATGGAGTTTGAGGTGAGTCGCGTGTTAAAAAAAGGAAAATAACCAGTGTATCTAATGGAAACTATTATCTACCTGTCCATAGTTTTAATTATTTAACATGGAAATTGAGGCATTGTTGTAAAGAAGGTGCTATCAAGTCTGCTTGTACACAGCAATTGGCATTTTGCGATACCGATTCTACAAAAAGCATTTAGCGGACAGAAGCTGCCAGCGCCACAGGCAGTATGTATCAAATGATTCGACATGGAAGTAGCCGGCCACACATAAGCGCTCATCAGCATTCGTGCAACAGGCCAATACTCAGCTGCTGTGCTCTGCACTAGTGTCAAAAATTACTCAACAACATGCTTCTGTGCAAAGAGTATACACTACGTATGGTGAAAAGTATCCGGATATTAACATGAGCCGAAACTGGCAACTGCACTGAGAGAACCTAGACAATCTTACTACTGACATGTACGCTAAAATACTCCTTAGCCAGAAGAATTTAAATGGTCTTGTATCCATTGTGGAACTACATTTTTATGTGATAATGCTATAATATGGAATTATTTGTAAAATATCGGAAGCTCCATTCTGCAATCCCTGGAGTATGATGCAAAAACATCTCGCTGTAAACACGAGACTTTTTTTGAATTTCTTTTTGGCAGGGTAGAGAATACAAAGATAAATATTCTTACAAAGTCTGCAAATACATTCACACACAGAGATCAATTCTTTATTTTTTATTTGGTGCATTTTTAATAACATCCAGCTTAATTTTAAAATCTAAATCTACACCTGAGTCATGTATTTCGTTCTGCAGCCAGTAATTAGACAAGTAAAAAGAAGGTATGTTATTTTACCACTTATCTCCTGCATAGCGCTGCTATAAAAGAACTCATCTATCTGGGTCTACAGCTCTTCCGCTCAACATTCTTGCGGGATTTTCGTGTAGCACCTCATGTTCACAATATTTGCAAACGAATTTCCATTAAATGCTGTTGTTCCATCGCTTTTAAACTCTACAAACATTTGTTCTGTTGATAGGTGCAGCCAGCAGATTTGGCCGAGCGGTTCTAGGCGCTTCAGTCCGGAACCGCGCCGCTGCTACGGTCGCAGGTTCGAATCCTGCCTCAGGCATGGATGTGTGTGATGTCCTTAGGTTAGTTAGGTTTAAGTAGTTCTAAGTCTAGGGGACTGATGACCTCAGATGCTAAGTCCCATAGTGCTCAGAGCCATTTGAACCATTTGGTAGGTGCACAACATCCAATCCACCACTTTTAGATATAATGTAACCATGCTTTTCAAACAGATCTAGATGTTAATGGAGCTTTATAAAGAGATTCTTTCGTGTGTCCCTTAATGTATTAACCCTTTCTGATTTAGACCTTTTTGACCAGTACTCCAGTGTATGGCCCATTGCCATTGCTATTTACGCTAAATGCTATTATCTTCTCCAGTTGTAGGCAGATTTGTCCATTTCCCACGGTTAAAACAACATGTAAACTTTGCTTGTGCATCTGAAAGAGCTGCTTCTTTTTCTGTTTGCAATTTTATTCTTTATTCATGGCAGATGTCTTTGCTACACACTCCAATTTTCGTTCTTGACTTCGATGTGCTCCACTTACAGTATTCTTTTTCGTACACATAAAATGTTATCTGTACTTAGGGGAGTAATTTTTAATAGAGAGAATTTTCAGTTTGGATAACACATTGGTTCTTTTCTTTATACCTGTGTAATAACATTAATCGCGGGTATCAATCCCAATTTTGAAATATCTATGCCTGACAGTACAGTGGAGAACAATGTCATGGATGGAGAAAAATATTTTCTCCTCATTAAATACAGCAGGAGTAGGTTTAATAATGAATAGGAAAATTGGTATGCGGGTAAGCAGAGTGAACGCATTATTGTGGCCAAGATAGATACGAAGCCTACGCCTACCACAGTAGTACAAGTTTATATGCCAACTAGCTCTGCAGATGACGAAGAAATTGAAGAAATGTATGATGAAATAAAAGAAATTATTCAGACAGTGAAGGGAGACGAAAATTTAATAGTCATGGGTGACTGGAATTCGTCAGTAGGAAAAGGGAGAGAAGGAAACGTAGTAGGTGAATATGGATTGGGGGTAAGAAAAGAAGGAGGAAGCCTCCTGGTAGAATTTTGCACAGAGCACAACTCAATTATACACTCCTGGAAATTGAAATAAGAACACCGTGAATTCATTGTCCCAGGAAGGGGAAACTTTATTGACACATTCCTGGGGTCAGATACATCACATGATCACACTGACAGAACCACAGGCACATAGACACAGGCAACAGAGCATGCACAATGTCGGCACTAGTACAGTGTATATCCACCTTTCGCAGCAATGCAGGCTGCTACTCTCCCATGGAGACGATCGTAGAGATGCTGGATGTAGTCCTGTGGAACGGCTTGCCATGCCATTTCCACCTGGCGCCTCAGTTGGACCAGCGTTCGTGCTGGACGTGCAGACCGCGTGAGACGACGCTTCATCCAGTCCCAAACATGCTCAATGGGGGACAGATCCGGAGATCTTGCTGGCCAGGGTAGTTGACTTTCGCCTTCTAGAGCACGTTGGGTGGCACGGGATACATGCGGACGCGCATTGTCCTGTTGGAACAGCAAGTTCCCTTGCCGGTCTAGGAATGGTAGAACGATGGGTTCGATGACGGTTTGGATGTACCGTGCACTATTCAGTGTCCCCTCGACGATCACCAGTGGTGTACGGCCAGTGTAGGAGATCGCTCCCCACACCATGATGCCGGGTGTTGGCCCTGTGTGCCTCGGTCGTATGCAGTCCTGATTGTGGCGCTCACCTGCACGGCGCCAAACACGCATACGACCATCATTGGCACCAAGGCAGAAGCGACTCTCATCGCTGAAGACGACACGTCTCCATTCGTCCTTCCATTCACGCCTGTCGCGACACCACTGGAGGCGGGCTGCACGATGTTGGGGCGTGAGCGGAAGACGGCCTAACGGTGTGCGGGACCGTAGCCCAGCTTCATGGAGACGGTTGCGAATGGTCCTCGCCGATACCCCAGGAGCAACAGTGTCCCTAATTTGCTGGGAAGTGGCGGTGCGGTCCCCTACGGCACTGCGTGGGATCCTACGGTCTTGGCGTGCATCCGTGCGTCGCTGCGGTCCGGTCCCAGGTCGACGGGGACGTGCACCTTCCGCCGACCACTGGCGACAACATCGATGTACTGTGAAGACCTCACGCCCCACGTGTTGAGAAATTCGGCGGTACGTCCACCCGGCCTCCCGCATGCCCACTATACGCCCTCGCTCAAAGTCCGTCAACTGCACATACGGTTCACGTCCACGCTGTCGCGGCATGCTACCAGTGTTAAAGACTGCGATGGAGCTCCGTATGCCACGGCAAACTGGCTGACACTGACGGCGGCGGTGCACAAATGCTGCGCAGCTAGCGCCATTCGACGGCCAACACCGTGGTTCCTGGTGTGTCCGCTGTGCCGTGCGTGTGATCATTGCTTGTACAGCCCTCTCGCAGTGTCCGGAGCAAGTATGGTGGGTCTGACACACCGGTGTCAATGTGTTCTTTTTTCCATTTCCAGGAGTGTAGCTAACACTTGGTTCAAGAATCATAAAAGAAGATTGTGTACATGGAAGAAGCCTGGAGATACTGACAGGTTTCAGATAGATTATATAATGGTAAGACATAGATTTAGGAACCAGGTTTTAAATTGTAAGACATTTCCAGGGGCAGATGTGCACTCTGACCACAATCTATTGGTTATGAACTGTAGATTAAAACTGAAGAAACTGCAAAACGGTGGGAATTTAAGGAGATGGGACCTGGATAAACTGAAAGAAACAGAGGTTGTAGAGAGTTTCAGGGAGAGCATAAGGGAACAATTGAAAAGAATGGGGGACAGAAATACAGTAGAAGAAGAATGGGTAGCTTTGAGGGATGAAGTAGTGAAGGCAGCAGAGGAGCAAGTAGGTAAAAAGACGAGGGCTAGTAGAAATCCTTGGGTACCAGAAGAAATATTGAATTTAATTGATGAAAGGAGAAAATATAAAAATGCAGTAAATGAAGCAGGCAAAAAGGAATACAAACGTCTCAAAAATGAGATCACAGGAAGTGCAAAATGGCTAAGCAGGGATGGCTAGAGGACAAATGTAAGGATGTAGAGGCTTATCTCACTAGGGGTAAGATAGATACTGCCTACAGGAAAATTATTGAGACCTTTGGAGAAAAGAGAACCACTTGTATGAATATCAAGAGCTCAGATGGAAACCCAGTTCTAAGCAAAGAAGGGAAAGCAGAAAGGTGGAAGGAGTATATAGAGGGTCTGTACAAGGGCGATGTACTTGAGGACAATATTATGGAAATGGAAGAGGATGTAGATGAAGATGAAATGGGAGATACGATACTTCGTGAAGAGTTTGACAGAGCACTGAAAGACCTGAGTCGAACCAAGGCCCCGGGAGTAGACAACATTCCATTAGAACTACTGACAGCCTTGGGAGAGCCAGTCCTGACAAAATTCTACCATCTGGTGAGCAAGATGTATGAGACAGGCGAAATACCCTCAGACTTCAAGAAGAATATAATAATTCCAATCCCAAAGAAAGCAGGTGTTGACAGATGTTAAAATTACCGAACTATCAGTTTAATATATCACGGCTGCAAAATACTAACGCGAATTCTTTACAGACGAATGGAAAAACTGGTAGAAGCCGACCTCGGGGAAGATCAGTTTGGATTCCGTAGAAATATCGGAACACGTGAGGCAATACTGACCCTACGACTTATCTTAGATGCTAGATTAAGAAAAGGCAAACCTACGTTTCTAGCATTTGTAGACTTAGAGAAAGCTTTTGACATTGTTGACTGGAACACTCTCTTTCAAATTCTGAAGGTGGCAGGGGTAAAATACAGGGAGCGAAAAGCTATTTACAATTTGTACAGAAACCAGATGGCAGTTATAAGAGTTGAGGGACATCAAAGGGAAGCAGTGGTTGGGAAGGGAGTGAGACAGGGTTGTAGCCTCTCCCCGATGTTATTCAATCTGTATATTGAGCAGGCAGTGAAGGAAACAAAAGAAAAATTCGGAGTAGGTATTAAAATCCATGGAGAAGAAATATCAACTTTGAGGTTCGCCGATGACATTGTAATTCTGTCAGAGACAGCAAAGGACTTGGAAGAGCAGTTGAATGGAATGGATAGTGTCTTGAAAGGAGGATATAAGATGAACATCAACAAAAGCAAAACGATGATAATGGAATGTAGTCGAATTAAGTCAGTTGATGCTGAGGGAATGAGATTAGGAAATGAGACACTTAAAGTAGTAAAGGAGTTTTGCTATTTGGGGAGCAAAATAACTGATGATGGTCGAAGTACAGAGGATATAAAATGTAGACTGGCAATGGCAAGGAAAGCATTTCTGAAGAAGAGAAATTTGTTAACATCGAGTATAGATTTAAGTGTCAGGAAGTCGTTTCTGAAAGTGTTTGTATGGAGTGTAGCCATGTATTGAAGTGAAACATGGACGATAAATATTTTGGACAAGAAGAGAATAGAATCTTTCGAAATGTGGTGCTACAGAAGAATGCTGAAGATTATATGGGTAGATCACATAATTAATGAGGAGGTATTGAATAGGATTGTGGAGAAGAGAAGTTTGTGGCACAACTTGTCTAGAAGAAGGGATCGGTTGGTAGGACATGTTCTGAGGCATCAAGGGATCACCAGTTTAGTATTGGAGGGCAGCGTGGAGGGTAAAAATCATAGAGGGAGACCAAGAGATGAATACACTAAGCAGATTCAGAAGGATGTAGGTTGCAGTAGGTACTGGGAGATGAAGAAGCTTGCACAGGATAGAGTAGCATGGAGAGCTGCATCAAACCAGTCTCTGGACTGAAGACCTCAAAAACAACAACAACAAATACAGCACTTGTCTATAATACTTACATTGTCTCTTTTAGAGTCTGTCTTAAAAATCTCCAAGTAGTTTACAGGTAGTTAATTACAACTGTATGCAGACAGCACACAGCTTATAAGATTTTCTTGGTCTAGGTGTCTGGAAGGATTACTTTTACAACACTCAATTTTTGGATGTTCTTTTACACAAGTAGACAAACTGCAGAACACCACACAGCAGCTATTCAAATGGTTCAAATGGCTCTGAGCACTATGGGACTTAGTACCTGAGGTCATCAATCCCCTAGAACTTAGAACTACTTAAACCTAACTAACCTAAAGACATCACACACGTCCATGCCCGAGGTAGGATTCGAACCTGCGACCGTAGCGGTCGCGCGGTTCCAAACTGAAGGGGCCTAGAACCGCTCGGCCACCGTGGCCGGCCAGCAGCTATTCCATAAATTATTCGTTGACTGATGCTACATGGGAATAATCGGTACAGAGTGCAGCGCATCGTATTGTAAACACAGTATGCTGGTATTTAATAGCCTTAAACAGTCTTTGACAGGATCAAACATGCATTCTGTTCCGAGCTATAAGATTATATTTTGGCATAAACTGGTAAGCATCCATTCGTTTCCTTTTATGCATAGGACTACAGGGAGGACGGAAATCACTGACATGCACTATGTCCTCCTACCTCAAGTTGTTTCATTACAAATGTAATGTGAGTTGTAAAATCTCTTTGTTTGCATTTTGGATGCTTTGTTATTCTCTTCTAATACAAACGAGCTGCAAGTAACGTGTGTTTGGAATCGTAAAATATCTCGATGCAATCTAAAATGATTCCATAAACGAAAAGCTGCGCTGGTTGATATCCATATCGAAGCGCGCGCGCGCGCGCGCACACACACACACACACACACACACACACACACACACACACACACACACACACACAAAATAATTTAACTGTATTACAAGTACAACCATAGAACAACGTTTAGAAAATATGACCAGAAGAACATGTGAGCAGAAGAAGCGTTACCATCTCCATCTACATCTAGAGGTTCTTGCTACCAGTTCAAATAATCGTTATGAGCAAAAAAGCGTTAGTCATTCCTATTATATGGGTACTGCTATACTAAAACGTCTTCCTGTGTTTGTCCTACAAATACAAAGAAAACTAATACAGATGAGAATAGTGACATATACAAATACTATGACAGTATGATGTAGGATCTAAAGCAACACCTTCTGGAGAACTAAAGTAAAAACACACGAGTTGAGGGTTGACTTGTGTAGCAGCGCACATATTCCAAATAATAAGGGCAACTAATGGGTTTATTGTAACTCCCTTTGTACGTTTTGTGAATACTCGAGCAAGAACCAGATGCGGTTCATGGACAGAGAATTCGGATATTAATTTATTCTGCATCTAATATCAAATAGTGATACTAATACATAACTATGCTTGTTGTAGCTGCTGCATCAGTTGCTAACAATAGATCTGAATGTTTACATACATACAGGTACAAAGGTTTACAATTCAGTCAGTCTTCAATACGATGACCAATCTATAGATGACGAGCCCTGATACTATGAAAGACAGTAAATGTTGTGAAATGGCAAACACACAAAATGTGCTGCATCGATGTTTAAATCTACGTACATCCGCCGCTTGAGCTCTGAGAAGAGGATGCTTGCATATCACTGACAGCGGCGTAACCATTCGTCGCAGTTCCCTCATGCCATGGTGGCGGCTGTAGGAAACGCGGCTTGTGAATGGCGGCGTGCGTTATTTAAAAGTTCGGCCGACTGGATGACGGCCGATACAGCAGGGCTATAAAAATATGCTCTATATTCCTACTGTTTCAATTATTTAACATGGGAATCGATTACACAAACTACCTAAACATTGGTACAGACAGTTTCATTGTAGACAACCTCTTTATGGAATTGTACGTTGCTCTGTTGGATGACTGTCTACTTGTCATTAGCAAAATACACTTCAAATTCCGTATGGGATGTATATGCTGTACAAGAATGTCACTTCTTAACGGAGCATTTGTTAATGGCTGGAGGGAGTTGATGATTGATTATTTGTTGTGGAATTTTCGTGTACAGTCTAAGTTCGTCTATGTGGAAATCGATTAACCAGCTATGTTACTAGAGTTGGTCGCTTTCTATAGAGTCAATACTGGGTAAGATGATGATACTTGGAAACATTATTATATGAGGTTACTTTTGACTGGCAAAAGAACCTTCTTCTCAGAGGCATTTTTGCAAGTGTTAAGAATAAGGAAAAAGATCTAGTAAGAGCCATTGTCTCCATGACAGTATCTTTGAGAATTGAAAGAATTGCTATACATCTCTGCTAACAAAGGAGAGGCCTATTTGTTTCGCTTGAAAATACGTCGGTACCTAAACGAGATAAGTTGGTCGCGTGACCATTACATCGCTTTTCAATGGGTTAGATTAGTACTCTAACGCTGGAACAGATAACACGTGCAAAGTATTAAGGTTCCACCACGCTACACTAATGTTAATATGCTGTCGGAAAATAACTGTGCTCACCCGTCTCGTTCGATACCGTCTGTAAATATTTATCACCTGCGTAACAAAGTACTGACTTTCATGGTGTGCCATGTATAAAATACGGGATTTGTTTGTCAGCTTGGGACACTTACCAGGTTGTATTAATAGATGCAGAGTATAATTATCACAATAAAATACGTTGTAACTCTTCCATGGAATCCTATTTTATTGTGAAGATGATAAAAATGGTTCAAATGGCTCTGAGCACTATGGGACTCAACTGCTGAGGTCATTAGTCCCCTAGAACGTCGAACTAGTGAAACCTAACTAACCTAAGGACATCACAAACATCAATGCCCGAGGCAGGATTCGAACCTGCGACCGTAGCGGTCTTGCGGTTCCAGACTGCAGCGCCTTTAACCGCACGGCCACTTCGGCCGGCTGTGAAGATGATACATCAGTTCAGTGGTTACTGTAGATATGTAAATGTCCGAACTACTATCACTGCACATATATCGCACATTGTTCATGTTTTATCTAGATTGCGATGTCGGAAATGGTACAGCGTCATCGCAATATCATACTACTGGCAGATATCGGAACTACTATTGTGCACTTCGCGTTAGGTAGTTGAATCGACAGTACATATGCGACAGAGCTGTCACAATCTGCGTAACACCTCTGACTTAGCCTTGAAAGCGTAAGCGTCATCAGCGGCCTGCGATATGGGCCATGCTGTTTACATGGACACAGAGTTAAAAGGCGTCCGCCGTTTATTTACTACTAACCATATGTTGCGTTTGGACAGACACTGCGAGAGATGCATGTTAGCCAAGCTGACCATAAAAAGCACCTGTGAAATGTTTTCAAGTGTTCTGTGGGTGCTTTACGTTGGAGCAATGTTTCAGGAGGTAGTGTATCAAAGGCTTTCCAATGCGAGCAATAGATTTAGTTCTATTATTAAGTCCTGATACTAATCGATCTCTAAATTCGAATGAGGATACACTACGTCAAGGAGGGAAGTTGACACGTGTCAGCCACACATGATATCTCACACACATCTTCAGGACCATTATCTTCGTGTGCGGCGACATTTCTGTGTGCATTTTGTGCAGCGACGAGTTCAAACAAGTGGGGGAACACAGAGCCCTACGAATTCCACTCAGTGTAAGACTGACTGGCTGCATAACATCCTGGTGCTATACAGTCTCTTCAAGCTGACTTGAAGGCATGGGTTAAGACGTGGTGCTGACATATTTTCTCGAACATAGATGCAGGACACATTATTCCAGTATTCTGAAAGCTTTTTATCGCTTTTCAAAAGGAAAAATATTAATTTAACACATATTTAAGACGCGACTGTTTTACGGCATTCATAGCCCCCACAGCACCATGGACATGTCCCGATATTTTTGGTATATTGCGCTACTAGTAACTAACTTCACGCACGTGCATTACAGTCATTCCACACTGTAATAGCACATGGACAAATAACCAATGTGCTTATTGTAAAATGACGTTTGTCTTAGCCATCTGGAAAGGCTGGCCAGTGGGCAGCTCAGCTGACAGTTTTGGTGGGTGAGGTGATCGTGACGTTCACACCTTATGTTCTATGCGTTTGGTGGGAAGGAGGGGGATGGTCACATGACAGGGCAAATCGCAATCATCAAAACGTTGCAGATACATGGAACATGTGGCTGTAGGTATCAATTCACTGCTTGACGTTTTAGTGTAGGTGTCATAATATAGCATGAATATGTAGCTGGAAAAAAGGCGGATTGTGGTCATGATTTGTATTTCTTACAGACAGCCCACCGGCTCTTTAGTAATTAGTAAAAGTTTGTCTTTCTTTCTAGAGCTATTACAGTAGAGGCAGTGCCCTTAGTCGTGTTAAAGACAGCCATACTATTATTTACTCAAAACGAGATATGTTATTGCAATACCAGGCAACTAATTCTGCGAATTCTACGGATTTTTTAACCTTGCATTTTTGTCTCTACACCACTTTTTATGGCTGGTTACACTTAACAAAAGCAATGTATGTGCATCCTAACGTCATTTTCGGTGAATCCGCAGTGCAGTAGAATACCTAAGAAACGCCACTTTGATAACATTACCCAGTTAATGGCTCTGAGCACTATGCGACTCAACTTCTGAGGTCATCAGTCACCTAGAACTTAGAACTAATTAAACCTAACCAACCTAAGGACATCACACACATCCATGCCTGAGGCAGGATTCGAACCTGCAACCGTAGCGGTCGCACGGTTCCAGACTGTAGCGCCTAGAACCGCTCGGCCACCCCGCCCAGTTAATGTCTTCTTCATATGTTTATGGTAAACACTATAGCTATAAAACAAAATTTATCACAAAATTGTGTCCCAAGATCCATCACACACTACAAAACGTGAGAGTACCTCCTACGCAATGGTGTCTCCAGTTCCTCATCAAATAATTAAGCAGAAGCGCCAATGAGCAGCCAAAGGTGACCACGCTTCCTCCCCAACATATCGGAGCGAGATACCTAAAAGAATCTACATTTTATTCATCGACTCTGCTTACAGACCGTTTTTCAAGTAAACAGCAAAGACCAGTTTGCGAGTAATTAAATGAAATTATTGAAGAAATGAAAGTGCCCGTTTAACATGCGACTTTCAAAGTGTCACAGGAATTAAATATACAAAATTTTCGTGCATTTTCAAAGCTACACTTTCGGCGACAGCATTTGCGAGACTCCTTGCCACATCCTTCTGCTAAACTGGACACCTTTACTGTCTGTTACCACAGCATAATATGTAAGGAGACGAAGTGCTACCAACATATTGTCTATAGAGGGGAAGCCGAAAAACTATCCCAATATTGTCAGACTACTTTAGATAATGTGGGATACTGCATTGCTGCTGATTTATTCATCTCTTACGTTTATCTGCTGTGTTCAGTAAACTAACGAAAAAACGCTATGTCTATGCACTGTACTAATACAAATGAATTACAATTTACCCTGACCAAGTTACAAAATGTAATTTTTGATGAACCAAAATGTATCATATTGTTACGAATTAGCTGAGTTTAAACACTTCCGATGACCACCAAACTTCCCAGACATGAACGGCATTGAGCATATTTGGGATGCCTTGTAGCGTGCTGTTCAGAAGAGATCTCCACCCTCTCGTACTCTTATGGGTTTATGGACAGCCCTGCAGGATTCGTAGTGTTGTTATTTTTGGGGAAGGAGACCAGACAGCGAGGTCATCGGATTAGGGAAGGATGGGGAAGGAAGTCGGCCGTGCCCTTTCAAAGGAACCATCCGGGCATTTGCCTGGAACGATTTAGGGAAATCACGGAAAACCTAAATCAGGATGACCGGACGCGGGATTGAACCGTCGTCCTCCCGAATGCGAGTCCAGTGTTTAACCACTGCGCCACCTCGCTCGGTATTCGTAGTGTGATTTCCCGCCAGCACAAGTACAGACAGTAGTCGGGCCCATGCCACTTCGTGCTGTAGCACTTCTGCGTGATCGCGGGGCCCTACACGGTATTAGGCAGGTGTATCAGGTTTTTCTTGGCTCTTCAGTGTATGTACGTAATTAAGTTTGTACGGAACCCTCAGAGCGCACGAACTCCTCGCACCTGTACGGTCTTTTACGGACAGTCGCGAACCTTTGTCCAAAAGCTACCAATAAATTTCTTTGCTTGAATGGGCTGACAGCTATTTCTATAACTTTGTTACCTCAGAACTAAAGCATTTTCTTAGTAGAGATGTGATACATTCTATTTGATCCGCACTTGTAATTAAATTAGGTTTTAATTTAGGAACTTTAGTTGAGGTTTGAAACTGAAAGAATGTTGCTGTTCCCAATAATTCATCAAACGTATGTTTGTCATTGGTGCTAATTTGTTTGGTGACACGACGCTTCCGAATTCTGTTTCTCCCCTTGTCTTGGGAGTTTGAATTCAAAACTTTCTGATAGGAATGAGGCTGCTGCAGCCATTACCCACTGCCACAATGCTTGTGTAGTAAGCACATGTTTATTGTTTTTAGCCTCTATAAAGCAACCGAACACACACGAATCGCTCATTTTAAATTTATCTCGCGTCGATCCTCCGTTTCTCTTGGGTCCCCTATCGTCATAGCTGTTTTGTACGTGTTAGGCTGCGGACTCGTACAGAGCCCAGTACGGATTAACGTGTCCCGAAAACTGTTATTAACAGTTTTTGTTTTTCTCGAAGAAGTCAGTGGTAAATTTGATCCGCGACAACAAGGAGACGTAAACCACCAAATGAAACGCCAACGTAACGGGAAAGCAACAGCTACAAAATTTGGAAAGCTCACAACGGATACCTATCATCAGTTCTGACAAAGTTTTGCGACCTCACATACAAATGGAGCCATCTCTGTACATTATTGAGTAGTATGGGCAAAGCTGTCCCTGTTTATACAACGACCTGGTTGTCGATGAAATCTGAAAGTCGATGTGGTCGTTAAAAGTAATTCCGCCAAAGTGCATCCATTCTGTCAACATCTTCTACACATGCTTTCACTAACACTTGAAGAATACCATTCGCCCGTTACAGAAGTGCCCTATGCTCATCGCATGTAGGAGAAATGGAATTAATAACGTATGCCGCTGGACCCGTAATCAAACATAGCTCCAGCTTTCGAGAAAATGCTTTGGTATGCATGGTTTGCAGTGAAATTATGATATCCACATTAAAGAATAGGACTGTGTCATAAATGACTACGCACTATGCTGGTGGTGCTTTGGTTATTTATGCTTTCAACGTTTTCATGATACATATCACCCTGCAGAATGCATTGGTTCTCTTGAAGTATAAAAGTAAAAATCACAGCAAAAATTGATATGCTAAAATTTATATAGTTTTTAGTTTTAATTATTGTCAGTTACGCAAGATAATGTAAAATTTGTGAAGATAAAATGTAATTTTAATAATATTTCACATGCTTATTAATTTTGTAAATGGTTCCATTGCATTTTCGGATGATCTCACATTGTATTGTATGTTAAGCGGGGGCCTAGGAACGACGGAGAGGCTCCGTCCCCGCCGCAGCCGCAATGGTCCACAACCCCACCGCGACTACCGCAGCCCACTTCAACCCTCCGGCGCCCCACACCGAACCACTCTTTAAGGTTACTTATTGTGTGGTTCGGCCCCCGGTGGAGCCCCCAGGGAATGTCTCACACCAAACGAGTGTAGCCCCTATGTTTGCGTGGTAGAATAATGGTGTTGCCTGCCCGTGTGGCCGTGCGGTTCTAGGTGCTTCAGTCCGGAACCGCGTGACCGCTACGGTCGCAGGTTCGAATCCTGCCTCGGGCATAGATGTTTGTGATGTCGTTAGGTTAGTTAGATTTAAGTAGTTCTAAGTTCTAGGGGACTGATGACCACAGATGTTAAGTCCCATAGGGCTCAGAGCCATTTGAACCTTTTTTTTTTAGAATAATGGTGGTGTAGCGTACGTGGAGAACTTGTTTGCGCAGCAATCGCCGACATAGTGTAGTTGAAGCGGAGTAAGGGGAACCAGCCCGCCTTCGCTGAGGCAGATGGAAAACCGCCTAAAAACCATCCACAGACTGGCCAGCTCACCGGACCTCGACACAAGTCCGCCGGGCGGATTCGTGCCGGGGACCAGGCGCTCCTTCCTAATCCGGAAAGCCATGATCTCACATACTTCCGTAAAAAAGGGTAAAAAATACTTCATCAGATTGGATTTGAACACGGAGTGCAACAAGTCGAACCTGTGGTGTTAGTCACTACGCTACCTACTCGGTTTGTGTAACACCATGTGTGCGAACTGACGAAGCAGCGTGAAAACTTCGACAAGCTTTCTTGAAAATTACTGAATGTTGACACTTAACTCAAAATAACTGTCCATTTATTCCCGCCCATCTTTCACCAAACAAAGTCTTGATTGTGACAGAAAGGTACCTGTGGCGGCTCCTCCTTGTAATGTTTCTGCAGTCTGTTGCTGTAACTCCAAACCCGCGCATGGAACGTGGAGATATTGCACTATTTACGCACGAGGAACGTAACTCGGTCAATCCCTACGGGTCTCAAATGACATCTTGAGAAACTAATATTCTATCGAAATTAATCAGCGCTTCCTCCATCTCTGACTACTATGATGTAATTAGGCTTGTTGAAGTAACATTAAATCGCATCGATACCGTAGAAACTGACATATTTGTGGACTTTTTATTCTCTCTTTTTAACTCTCTTTATGAAACTACACTCAGGTGACAAAAGTCATGGGGTACCTCCTATTATTGTGTCGGATCTCCTTTCACCCGGCGTTGTGCAGCAACCCATCGTGGCGTGGACCTACCAAGACTTCGGAAGTACCCTCCAAAAATACTGAGCCATACTGCCTCTATAGCAGTCCAAAACTCCGATAGTGTTGATAGAGCAGGATTGTGTGAGCGAACTGACCTGTCGATTATGTCGCATAAATGTTTGACGTTATTCATGCTGGGTTATCTGGGTCGCCAAACCACTCACCCGAAATGTCCAGAATGTTCTTCAAACCAATCGCGAACAGTTGTGACTCGGCAACACGGTGCATTGTCATCCATAAAAATTCCATCGTTGTTTGGGGGCATGAAGTTCATGAATTGCTGCAAATGGTCGCCAGGTAGTCGAACAAAACCATTTCCGGTCAATGATCGGTTCAGTTAGACCAAAAGACCCAGTCCATTCCATGTAAACACAGCCCACACCATTATGGAGCCATCACCAGCCTGCACAGTGTCTTTTTGACAACTTGGCTCCATGGCTTAGAGAGGTCTGCGCCGCACTCGAATCCTACCAGCAGCTCTTACTAACCGAAATCGGGACTCATCTGTTCAGGCCACGGTTTTCGAGTCGTCTAGGATTCTACCGATATAGTCGCAACTCCAGGAGAGGCGCTGCAGGTGATGTGCTGTTAGCAAAGGCACAAGCATTGGTCGTGTGTTGCCATACCTCATCAACGCCAAGTTTCACGGCACTGTCCTAACCGATACCTCCTGTCGTACGTCCCACATTGATTTCTGTAGTCATTTCACGCAGTGCTGCTTTCTGTTAGCACTGACAGCTCTACGCAAACATCGCTGTTCTTGGACGTTTAGTGAAGGCCGTAGGCCACTGCGTTGTTCGTGATGAGACGTTTTGCCTGAAATTTGGTATTCTTGGCACTCTCTTAACACTGTGGATCTCTGAATACTCAAGTCCCTAACGACTTCCGAAATGGAATGTTCCACGCGTCTAGCTCCAATTATCATTCCGCGTTCAAAGTCTGTTAATTCCCGTTCGTGCGGCCATAATCACATTGAAACCTTTTCACATGAATCACATAAGTACATTGCCCTTTTATACCTTGTGTACGAGATACGACCGCCATCTGTACATGGGCATTTCGCTAAACCATAACTTCCGTCAGCTCAGTGTATATCATTGTTGGGCTTCTCGATGAAATTGTAGGATGCTATTTAAGGACTACATTACACCTGGACTGAGATGACGCCAGACGTTCACCATCTTGCACCGTCAGAGAGAAGGAGGTCTTTTAACATGGAAAATGTGATACTAGCAAATGAATTGAGTTTCTTTAATGTCATAATTTACCCGCCTTAATAATGGAAACTTGTCTTGGTTTCCAATAACTTCAACTCAAAATCCAAATAACTTGAAAATACTTCTGCTTCATGTGTTTCACTTACTGATTAATGGAGGGCAGTAGAGTAATACAGACAGTCGATTAAATACGGTATAGGCATTATTTTCGCGATTGCAAAAATTTTAAAGTTAAATAGAATATCTACACTCCTGGAAATGGAAAAAAGAACACATTGACACCGGTGTGTCAGACCCACCATACTTGCTCCGGACACTGCGAGAGGGCTGTACAAGCAATCATCACACGCACGGCACAGCGGACACACCAGGAACCGCGGTGTTGGCCGTCGAATGGCGCTAGCTGCGCAGCATTTGTGCACCGCCGCCGTCAGTGTCAGCCAGTTTGCCGTGGCATACGGAGCTCCATCGCAGTCTTTAACACTGGTAGCATGCCGCGACAGCGTGGACGTGAACCGTATGTGCAGTTGACGGACTTTGAGCGAGGGCGTATAGTGGGCATGCGGGAGGCCGGGTGGACGTACCGCCGAATTGCTCAACACGTGCGGCGTGAGGTCTCCACAGTACATCGATGTTGTCGCCAGTGGTCGGCGGAAGGTGCACGTGCCCGTCGACCTGGGACCGGACCGCAGTGACGCACGGATGCACGCCAAGACCGTAGGATCCTACGCAGTGCCGTAGGGGACCGCACCGCCACTTCCCAGCAAATTAGGGACACTGTTGCTCCTGGGGTATCGGCGAGGACCATTCGCAACCGTCTCCATGACGCTGGGCTACGGTCCCGCACACCGTTAGGCCGTATCCGCTCACGCCCCAACATCGTGCAGCCCGCCTCCAGTGGTGTCGTGACAGGCGTGAATGGAGGGACGAATGGAGACGTGTCGTCTTCAGCGATGAGAGTCGCTTCTGCCTTGGTGCCAATGATGGTCGTATGCGTGTTTGGCGCCATGCAGGTGAGCGCCACAATCAGGACTGCATACGACCGAGGCACACAGGGCCAACACCCGGCATCATGGTGTGGCGAGCGATCTCCTACACTGGCCGTACACCACTGGTGATCGTCGAGGGGACACTGAATAGTGCACGGTACATCCAAACCGTCATCGAACCCATCGTTCTACCATTCCTAGACCGGCAAGGGAACTTGCTGTTCCAACAGGACAATGCACGTCCGCATGTATCCCGTGCCACCCAACGTGCTCTAGAAGGTGTAAGTCAACTACCCTGGCCAGCAAGATCTCCGGATCTGTCCCCCATTGAGCATGTTTGGGACTGGATGAAGCGTCGTCTCACGCGGTCTGCACGTCCAGCACGAACGCTGGTCCAACTGAGGCGCCAGGTGGAAATGGCATGGCAAGCCGTTCCACAGGACTACATCCAGCATCTCTACGATCGTCTCCATGGGAGAATAGCAGCCTGCATTGCTGCGAAAGGTGGATATACACTGTACTAGTGCCGACATTGTGCATGCTCTGTTGCCTGTGTCTATGCGCCTGTGGTTCTGTCAGTGTGATCATGTGATGTATCTGACCCCAGGAATGTGTCAATAAAGTTTCCCCTTCCTGGGACAATGAATTCACGGTGTTCTTATTTCAATTTCCAGGAGTGTATATCTAGGTACACTCAAAAGCAAGAAAAAAATGTGCCACTGCAAATAACTAGTGACTGGAGTTGATGGTCGTTATGAAGCTCGTCAAACTGGGAAACAACCAAATTATTTTGCCTGACTTCCTTTTTTTTTTTTTTTTTTTTTTTTTTTTTAAATTTCTGATGTCATTCCAGGATGCTAGCTGGGGGTTAAGTGACGTATGATTCTGTTTCATTTTTCGGTCGACCAGCGACTTTAAGTGTCCATCCATGGTGATTACTTCTGGGAGATCGCTACATTTCATGTCTATTGGTCGTTCTGGTTTTTCACTTGTGGCATATCTAATTTTTTTCAGTTAAAAAGCGTTGGTGAGCAGTAACATCTGAAGACAAGTAAATGTACTCAACAGCTACCTTGAAGGCGTCATTAGCCCGAACTGTAATGTACAGGCTTTATTACTGTTTCAGGACACGTTGCAGGCTTCAAGGGCTGAGGTCAAACAAATTGCCACATAACGTAGCTATCTGTTCTAACAACCGTTCCTCACTGATTCTCTTATAAATACTATGATGACTTAGATAAGCCGTCAATATGAAACCATCAGGCAATAAATTAAGAAAAAACTGCGTTGGATGCTTGTCATTGCTTTGCACAATGTGCCCTCGCTCAGCTGGGTGAACCTGCTATTTCTATTTCCCTCTCTCTCTGCCGTAAGCGTATCGTAAATTGAACGGCTTATTCATCAGTAGATTTTCGCTTTTATGGACAAAGCACGAGCAATAATTGTTTTGTAAACATTGTGGGTAGAGTTTACTTTTTGTTCCTCTAATTATTACAGACTGAATGACAGTTTTCCTTTAAAATAAAATATTAAATTCTGCAATGTTATCATATTGTGTTCCTTTTTACACTACCTGCTGTAATTTCTTTATGCCTTTGCAGCGTGTTTCCCTGTAATGGAACATTGTTTCTTTCCACAGTTCACTTAGCGATCTGAGGCGTTATATTACTTGTAGCTTACAGAATTTCTCTGTGGAGGTTTACGTTTTGGAATCAGTGCTCCGTTGTTGTCTTTTCATTGGCGTTCCTCTATTTTAGGGATAGTACCAGTGACACTGTTCTCAGAAATACATTGTTGTATGTCTATAAAGATGTGTTAAGCTCGCATAATGCTTACACTACAATCACCGTAGACGCCCCAAAAAAGATGTCTAGTGAAACAGGTTTCCAGTTTGACGTACACTTAAGAATAATAGTTGTGATAACTGCTGATTCATTATTTTCAGCTTACAGTCAGTACATGTGAGTGCTTTTAGTATGTCGGTCTAGTCCCGAAACCTAGTTACAGAAATGAGAATAAAATTCATCGGCCAATACTTGCCTCACGCCCGATATCAAGCTGAATTCTGATTCACCTCTCCTAACTAAACTCGCTATAGCCTTTGCTTCGTTGCTCGTACAGCAGCCACATATGCTTCTACAATAATCGATTACTCTTATTTACGAATGGTACAGCTTAAAAATCACAATAAGCTGGAACGTGGGCATTAGTGCTCATCACATTGTCATGTTTCGACTGGTGTGCCAAACTTAAGAACAAAAGTAAGTTTCGCATGATGTCTCACCGCTAAGTAGCATAGCTCAATGAAACTTGGATTATACATAGTAAAAACTACGACAGTATGGTACAGATGGTACCTGAAAGAAATTGCAGTGAAACAAACAGAGGTGATACTTTTATTCAGAGACAACAATTGCACTGAATTCATATCGATTTATAATGGTCTCCTGGATATTAAGAACGACAGAGCATCGTCGTTGTGTATGGTCATCATGGACGACTATGCTTGCTCTGCTACATGCCTGCACGCTGGCCACAGGGTTCGTAAAGAGTTCATGTGGTACAGCATTCCATTCCTCCATCAATACGGTTGACTACTGCAATACAGTAGTTGGTGCATGTGAACGTGCTGCAGTATATCTCCACAACGCATCCCACACATCCTTGGTGGGATTTAAGTCGGAGGAACAGGCAGACCAGGTCATTCGACGTATATCATATCGATTCAAGAGTTTCTCCACCTGCGCTGTTCGATGCTGTTGCGCAATGTCATCCATAAAAATGAAGTCAGGGCCGGTTGTAGCCCTGCAAAAACGCACGTGGGGAAGGAGTACAGCATCACCATAACGTTGACCAGTGAGTACACCGTTTCAAGGATTTGGAAGTCTGTACTATGTCACATTATGCCTCACCACAGCATAATACTTGTACCACCAAAACAATCATGTTTGACAGTCTTCCACTGTGCATTACGTGTTACCACCTCTAGCCGTATGAGGGTACGTTCAGAACAATACTGAGACTGAATCAGATCTCATCAGAGAAGGGTACGAGCTCTTGGCACTATCACAAGCGGTGCTGCTGACTACGGGTATCAACGGAACATAATATACAGGTCGTCAAGCAAAGAGAACGTCCCCGTGCGGTAAGTGTGAGGTTGCGTGCCTTTCAGTCATGTTAAATGTGATTGGAACTGTACCTGCTATTTGATGTCGGTACCTTCTTGCATGTTGCTCAGTGTAGCAGTCATCTGCTGGTGTAACTGACCACCGTCGACCACCTCCTCTCCTGTGAGCAGCAATGATTGTGCTTTGAAGCCCTCCCCATGCATGTGAAACAATGCTTTGAGCAACACTAACCTCCCTGGCTACGCTCGTCGCACTTCGTCCTTCCTCCAGTTTCTTAACGATTCTTCCCCATGTGATATTATCCAAATGTTATATGTGAAGAATACCACCACAGTGCACCTGACTACTCGCTCACTGACACACACTGTCTTTTCTTGTTCCTTCAACACAGAGTGGCAATTGTCACTCCGACCTCACACCATGCAACATCAAACTTCCTTCGCACGTCTGGGAGACCTCAGGCAACAAGCTCCCGTATTTTCATTGATTTTCACCTAGTAGTTAATACAGTATGGTATTTTACCCATCCCATTTATACGTTTTGGAGAAATGTGTATTAGTGAACAAGAGCCATTCTGATATGTCATTGGTGGACCACCTGGCCAAACGTAGTGTGACTACGTATCGTATACGGGTTTCGTTGCTATTGTTAAGATGCAAATCTTGGAACTAAGGTCACAAATGTGGTTTCAAAAGTCTAAAATCCACAAAGAATATTATTTAATAGCTGGGAAAATTTGTATGTCAAGGTATTCTTAGAGTTCACAGTCGGTCTAACTGGGGAGGTAGCTTCACAGATATATGGTTGTGCTCTGAGTTCAGAGGTAGTGAGGTTCATTAATGTGCAACTTTTTATTCGTTTACCACTTAGGAGCCAGTTACATTGGTTACGCACTTCCTTTAATCTAAAAATAAAATTGGTGAACTGTAGGTCTTTTTCACACTGTGAAATAGACCTCCTTGCGGGCTTTCCAATATCTACGCACCCTCAGACTCAAAGTTGCAATATTAAAAGTTTTGGCTGGTTTAGTTGTCTAGGGGCTAGGACATGTAGTTGCCGCATTACAGGTCAAATAATGCTGAGTCTACGGTATACGATAAGAATACACACATGAATCGAATGGTCGAAGGTTTCTATCAGTCAGCAATTGTGAATTATGAATGTAACATATAAATTTATAAATGAAATATTGCAATTAAATAAAATCTGCAGATACTATATTAACGACTTTAAATGATGAGTACGGTAGCAGAAGTACTTTTGAGAATGTGGTATATTTCTGCAAAATACTTATTGGTGTCGATGGTCCAGCAATTAAATAAAGTATAAGTTGAACAACAGGGACACAATAGATTTCTACTGCACGTAATTAGTCATTAACAACAACATAGCTCGCAACATATTCACTTCTAAACGCACACTACGTCTTAACTGTAGAAGCCATGGAAATCTCACAAGTGCACAAGTCGCCCGCATCTCGTGGTCGTGCGGTAGCGTTCTCGCTTCCCACGCCCGGGTTCCCGGGTTCGATTCCCGGCGGGGTCAGGGATTTTTCCTGCCTCGTGATGGCTGGGTGTTGTGTGCTGTCCTTAGGTTAGTTAGGTTTAAGTAGTTCTAAGTTCTAGGGGACTTATGACCATAGCAGTTGAGTCCCATAGTGCTCAGAGCCATTTGAACCATTTTGCACAAGTCGGCACTCCGAAGTTTTTCTATCCGCTGCGACTACGCGCAAACCGCTCCACACTCCAAATCTCTCTCGCGACCGTGTGTCCGTTACGTCCTGTGCCGCCCTTCCCTCAACTGCCTCCTGACCTCTTTGGAAACGATCCTCCTCCCCAGCCTCCATACGTCTCTCTTAGTAACGAGCGATGTGATTGGCTAGAGTGCTCCCTCCATATCTTCAAGACAACGTATCCACACAAAAATATTGAAACACATACCAAATACTGGATTTGCACTACTGGCCACTAAAATTGCTACACCAAGAAGAAATGCAGATGATAAGTGGGTATTCATTGGACAAATATGTTATACCAGAACTGACATGTGATTACATTTTCACGCAATTTGGGGGCATAGATCCTGAGAAATCAGTGCCCAGAACAACCACCTCTGGCCGTAATAACGGCCTTAATAGACCTGGGCATTGAGTCAAACAGAGCTTGGATGGCGTGTACAGGTACAGCTGCCCATGCAGCTTCAACACGATACCACAGTTCATCAAGAGTAGTGACTGGCGTATTGTGACGAGCCAGTTGCTCGGCCACCATTGACCAGAGGTTTTCAGTTGGTGAGAGATCTGGAGAATGTGCTGGCCAGGGCAGCAGTCGAACATTTTCTGTATCCAGAAAGGCCCATACAGGACCTGCAACATGCGGTCGTGCATAATCCTACTGAAATGCAGGGTTTCGCAGTGATCGAATGAAGGGTAGAGCCACGGGTCGTAACACATCTGAAATGTAACGTCCACTGTTCAAAGTGCCGTCAGTGTGAACAAGAGGTAACCGATACGTGTAACCAATGGCATCCTATCCCGATGACGAATAAACGCTTCCTATGTGCGTTCACCGCGATGTCGCCAAACACGGATGCGACCATCATGATGCTATAAACAGAACCTGGATTCATCCGAAAAAATGACGTTTTGCCATTCATGCACCCAGGTTCGTCGTTGAGTACAC
Source organism: Schistocerca americana (assembly GCF_021461395.2). NCBI lineage: Eukaryota > Metazoa > Arthropoda > Insecta > Orthoptera > Acrididae > Schistocerca > Schistocerca americana. Next base: position 696,918,008 of record NC_060130.1, read on the forward strand.
CATCGCAGGCGCTCCTGTCTGTGATGGAGCGTCAAGGGTAACCGCAGCCATGGTCTCCGAGCTGATAGTCCATGCTGCTGCAAACGTCGCCGAACTGTCCGTGCAGATGGTTGTTGTCTTGCAAACGTCCCCATCTGTTGACTCAGGGATCGAGACGTGGCTGCACGATCCGTTCCAGCTATGCGGATAAGATGCCTGTCATCTCGACCGCTAGTGATACGAGGCCGTTGGGATCCAGCACGGCCTTCCGTTATTACCCTCCTGAACCCACCGATTCCATATTCTGCTAACAGTCATTGGCTCTCGACCAACGCGAGTAGCAATGGCGCGATACGATGAACCGCAATCGCGATAGGCTACAATCAGACCTTTATCAAAGTCGGAAACGTGATGGTATGCATTTCTCCTCCTTACACGACGCATCATAACAACGTTTCACCAGGCAACGCCGGTCAACTGCTGTTGTGTATGAGAAATCGGTTCGAAACTTTCCTCATGTCAGCAAGTTGTCGGTGTCGCCACCGGCGCCAACCCTGTGTGAATGCTCTGAAAAGCTAATCATTTGCATATCACAGCATCTTCTTCCTGTCGGTTAAATTTCGCGTCATCTTCGTGGTGTGGCAATTTTAATGGGCAGTAGTGTACATTTAAGTAACTTGAAATTAAAGGAATATTTCTACGGCTGGACCATAAACACGCTCTAACACACACTATTAAATACATAAACAAATTAAATAAACATATATCAAAGGAATAGGAACAAGAGGTAGCCAGTAGCTTAATGTCTATGTGCTTTCTAAAACACAGTAAATATTTAACCGATTTCTTCATGAATAGTATATATCAGATATAAACAAAGACATAGATGAACAAATATATTTATAAGAATGCTGCTACCACGTTTTTGTGTAACTGTGGAGTACTTATGGCCTGACGCGGTCGATAGTAATCGGTAACTTTGACCTCCAATAACTCATATACTATTCATGTTACATGCCTGTAATTCATACCAATTTAGGTTTACACTAATAGCTTTCTAAAGACATGTAGATCGAAGAAATCGGATGAACAGTTTAGATTTTAGAAATTTGTTGCTGGGTGTTACTTGTATAATTTACCATCAGTTACTAAACTTTAAACTAATAAAGATATTGAAAATCTGATTACGCCATCAGAATCGTCGTGTAAATAATAGTGATGTACATGTTTCTTTTTGAGGTATCGTGATTCATCTGGCTAGTATTAATTTCCATACGAACTAGGAAATGTCTGCCATTAAGGTTTCACAAAGTCAGCCATCTTTGGCCCTCCTGGCGCACAGCATCACTAAGTAATTCCCAGCCACATGCTCGATGGAAAACGTGCTCCGGCCGTTGTGAGGCACCACGCGGATTCTAACGAGCTCGGCCCTGCCTCGCGGCCCGAGCAGTGGCCGCCAACTCTGAACTTAGAATATGTCCAGGGTGCCGTAACTCGCCCCTTACCTCACGACCTCCGTAGCCGAACATTTAGCATCACTGCCTCTGCTGCAGAAGGAGCAGCATTCGACTTCCGGTACATTCTCAGATTAACTTGAGGTAAGGAAGTCTGGAAAGAGCAAAGCTTGTCTGGAAGTATATGAAATTTGTCAGCCTGTGCAGGTAAAGAGTGTTTTTGTTGTATGACAGCATAACAAACTGCACAGTCGTTTTTACTTATGAATCCAAAACGTAGTGTTAGTAAGCGTCAATAATCAAGACAGCAGATTGTTTCATGGCTTTTGCTCTGCACATTATCCATCCACACACGATCTCATGAGCGCATATTTTTACTTGAAGGCCAAAAAATTCTGCTCACTAACCCATCATCTTTTTATTCACCAGTGGAATGTTGTATCTGTTATCTGCTGGGAAACCCGAATTATCGAGTCTTGTATGCAAATCATTCTTGATACACTCATAGATATTCGGGATTGTAACGAAATATATGATGCTATCTGTGTCTCTGTGGCACACGTTTAAACGATTTGGAAATTTTTTATGTATATCCACAGCAGAAGACAAAAAAATCAAATGGTTCAAATGGCTCTGAGCACTATGGGACTCAACTGCTGAGGTCATTAGTCCCCTAGAACTTAGAACTAGTTAAACCTAACTAACCTAAGGACATCACACACATCCATGCCCGAGGCAGGATTCGAACCTGCGACCGTCCCGGTCCGGCGGTTCCACACTGCAGCGCCTAGAACCGCACGGCCACTTCGGCCGACGTGGGTGAACGGCGACGGTGTTTGCGCCTACGTGGCGAGCGTTGTTTCCGCACGTGTTCCTCAGTGTCGGATGACGGCAAGGAGGAGCGTCGACCGTAGCGGTCTCGCGGTTCCAGACTGCAGCGCCAGAACCGCGCGGCCACTTCGGCCGGCACAAAAAAATCATATTGTAAGTATCCTTGATGGCCATACCAACTTTAATGGTTTTATCAAAGCTAACATTAAGCCTGCTCAGTTAGGAGACAACTAAATTTTAGTTAACGCTGCTTTATAAATTTGATTTGGCAATTAATGCAACTGCCCAGTATCAGTCTTCCATGGATGTTGCTAGTCCTATGTCTGTTGCACATTTTGCTTGGTTTCTCCAAACACACTGTTATTCATTAGTTTAGGATAGTTTCTCTCGAACTTGTTGGTTGCAATCATGCGGTTTTGTGCGTTAACCCCAAGGTATAGTTTGATCCAGGAAACATGTCTAAAAGATAAGAGTCGATTAATTTATTTTGAAACGAATTAATTTTCTAAATATTATTTCAAATTCCCGTAACGAAGTGTAGTTGCTAAGATTGTGGAATATGACAGACCTACAGTTCATGTTACAGCTGACATGAGTAGCATCAGTATATGTACTGTTGAAGTGTGCTGTGGTACCTGTGTTTTACGACACGTTTCTTAAATGCCGCTCCACAAATATAGCAAATCTCAGCTGAGTGAAACTATTTTTTTTTTTCAGAGCTCATTTCCATCTTTTTGCTTTACAATAAAAACAAATTTACAGTGTCATCGACTGCATACAGCTGTTCAGTGAAACATTTAGTGCAATCGCTACTTTTACAGAATTTAAATGTGGGACATCCCCCATCATTCTCACAGTGTATATATAAGGGACAGTCAAATGAAAACGAGACAGATGGAAAAATGTGAGTAAACTGTTTATTATCGCCATTGCTGTTAGTACATTTATCCCACTGTGAGACAAGACGGTCAATACCTTCATGGAAAAATGTTTGTGGTCACGTATAGAAACATGTTTGTACCCAGACTTGCACCTCTTTGTCTGAAGGAAATCGATGGTCACGAATGTGTTTCTTCGGGGCTTCAACAATAAGGAAACTGCATGGGGATAGATCGCGACTATAAGGAGGTCTTGTAATAGCTTCCCAGCTAAGTTTCTGCAGTGTACTTGAAACAATCTTCGCTACATGTCGGCGGGTATTATCTTGCAACAGAATGATTCTGTCCATCAACCCGCTGCTCATTGGTTTTCTGCAACATGGTGCCAAGGAATGTTGACCGATGGCATCATTCTGTTACAGGATAATAACCGCCTACATGTTGCAAAGCTGTTTCGAGTACACTGCAGAAGTTTCTCTGGGAAGCCCTTACAAATTCACCACACAGTCACTTACTCTCCCCATACAATTCCCATATTTTTGGAGCCATCAAGAAAGACGTTTGTGGCCGTCGATTTGCTTTGGATGAAGAGGTGCACGCGTGAGTAGACTCATGGATCCATAGGCAACTGCAAACATTTTTCCATAAGGGCACTAACCATCTTGTCTCACAATGTGATCAATGTATTACCAGTTATGGTGATTCCTTTTGAAATAATGAGTTCACTTAATGTTTTTTCCATTTTTCTTGTTTTCATTTGATAGCTCCTTGTAGTATGCAATGATGATGCGTGTATGCAAATGTATCTTGTCAGACTGCAACCAAAGTTTTGACCACAAGTAGCAACTGGTTCTAATATGCATTTCTTATCAGCAAAAATCACAAAAGGAAGCTTCAGCTTGGTGCTGAACTTTGCATATTTTTCTGTTTCTTTTCATTAGGCATGACACTGCTGACTGGTTTAAACTGCATACAGTCGACTAGAAGTCCATCTAATTTTTCCTGGGGACGAAAATAACACAAGCAGTGTTCACATACTAAACCTGAATGGTGACAAGGAGAAATGCAACTCCGTGTGAGCCTTGACGAGTTCCTTATGTGATCCTGCAACATAAATAGATTCACAAGTTTCTCGCAGTGGTGTTCAGCAACGTGCAGTTGTAAAATCCAAAATCTCTCTCTTGCTCCATGTCAACTACAACTGTCCATTCACACTGAAAATATTGGACGCTATAGATGTTTGAGGCGGCATCTTCATTCTGTTTTTCAAAGAAGTTTACATGCTTCTGCCCTGCCGTGAACAGCATATTTGCATAGATTAATTTGTTTTCAAGTTATTAATTAGACTCAGGCTGTGCAGCCTTACTTACAGGATATAAACCTGCTGGAATGGACCAACTGAAGCAGACATTATACTTAGACTGGGTAGTTATTAGTGCATGTTTATCTGCTATCACTTTTGGCAGTTTTGCATGCAATCCTACAAAAAATCCCGTTTTTCATTAATATTAACCTGCTGTTGAAGCATTTCTTTAACGCCCGAACAGACTCTCTCGTTGAAAAGTTTGAGATTTCATTAACTTCTTATCAATAACATTAACTGAGTACCAGTCATCACTAAGCTCGGATAGCATTAAACACATGCTTTGCATTGAGGTACATTTTCATTTTCCTTGTCTGCGTTGGGCAAGAGAAAGAAATAATCTTCATTCTCTAGTTAATTTGACGAACTTCGTTCTTGAAAGTGTGAAAAAAAGCTTCCAAGAAATTTCTAGGCTCTTTAAAGCCAAGCATAATTTCTATCACTCCTGTACATAAGAATATATGACCTCTAAATGGAAACTGCATATCATCCCACTCAAAAGCATTTAATTTAATGAATTTTGTTGCTGTTTCACCCATTATTACGGATACAACAAGCTTTTAAAGTTGATGATGAATCTACAGAGAGATTTCTCTATAGTCAGTCTTCCTCATTTTCTTCATCGACGGTTACTAGCTCTTGCAGTCCTTCAACTGCAACAGATTCTCCGATGCTCAACAATCGATCGACTGTATTTTTGACAGTCACTTCTGCTTGCAGATTCCGCATCACTGATTGACAAAAAGCACGGCTTAGGGAAGACGGAGTAGTTTCATTCGCAAAACGGTAAGGTCTGAATCATGCCTCAGAAGAAATGTGAAGAGAGTTCATGATTAATCTGCATAAACAGAAGAATCGGTAGGTTTGTTTTGTAGAGAGTTGCCACACACGTCCAGTTTTGAGGACAGGTGATTCTGTTCAACTACTGCTCCAAAAGGGTACCATCTATATGACAACCGCTGCATATTCCGTAACACTGGTGACAGGAAGCATGTCTTACGTACAGCAAGCAATCAGTAGCAGAAAAAAATATAAAATTGTTTACTGTAATATATTTGTTAGACTTCTATTTTTTGGAGAGCTACTCACATGTCCAAGAAGAAGAAAGCATTGAAAAGACAAACTACTATGGGTTAGCATCAATGATTCACCACGAGTGTTTGCAGCCTGATACCACAACCTGCCATCCAGCCTCAATAGTTCCCAGTTCTTCCTAATATTTCCAAACCTTCTCAATGAATCAGCAGGGAAAGAGTATGTGCATTAGCTCTGATGCCTTTTCATATTTCACAAACTCGACTAGTCCTGCCAAGTTGAGGCTTGCAAAATGCACAATCTGTTACTTTAGACTTGCCAAAGAATAATCGACATGCACATCTATTACTCCGATTGGATTTCTCAGAAAGACAAGACTTGTCAGATAAAGCAAAAATATCTGTCTCGCCGCTGCCTAATAGGCAGATATATTATAGTACGCCGACTGGATGTCAGTAAGACAAGACGTTTTAGAAAAAGCGAAATTCTAAGTCAGTGAGCTTAGTCTTGCCAATGCCCAACTCGCATGTTTTAGTCATATTACACCCTCCTGAGAGTCAAATGTAATGGCCTCCAGCAGCTGTGTGCAATTACTGTTTGTCGATCAGTTGCAACTTTTGAGTTTTAACAACAACACTCTCTTGATTTTTCAACATTCAGCATAAACTTTCAAGCAGATACACACGTGCGTCGGCTAAGTTCTCAACCTCAGCGACGACCAGTTCCTGATATTAGCTACATAATTTTGCCTGTGGTATCAGTTCTCCTTTTTAATCGAATGTTACTCTCGCCATGTGTTCCCATGACCAAATTATGTTATTCGTTTTGTAAACCCTCATCCAAAGATCCAAAGAAGAGCGGCGCGTTTCGTCACAGGGTTATTTGGTAAGCGTGATAGCGTTACGGAGATATTTAGCAAACTCAAGTGGCCGACTCTGCAAGAGAGGCGCTCTGCATCGCGGTGTAGCTTGCTGCCCAGGTTTCGAGAGGGTGCGTTTCTGGATGAGGTATCGAACATACTGCTTCCCCCTACTTATACCTCCCGAGGAGATCAAGAATGTAAAATTAGAGAGATTCGAGCGCGCACGGAGGCTTTCCGGCAGTCGTTCTTCCCGCGAACCATACGCGACTGGAACAGGAAAGGGAGGTAATGACAGTGGCACGTAAAGTGCCCTCCGCCACACACCGTTGGGTGGCTTGCGGAGTATAAATGTAGATGTAGATGTGGATCGCCAGTTTTGTATACCCTCTTTGCCAGTTTTGCAAATGCCTGCTATGGAGGCCGCGTTGCCACTATTTTACGTTAGGCCAAGTCTGTGGGTTCGTGAAACGACTTCTGCTGCAGTACACATTTGCCACAGCCTGGGGGATGTTTCCAGAAAGGCAACGGTCCCGAGTTCGAGTCTCGGTCCGGCACACAGTTTTAATCTGCGAGGAAATTTCCTATCGGTGAACACTCCGCTGCGGACTGAAAACTTCATTCTGGAAACCTCCCCCAGGCTGTGGCAAAGCCATGTCTCCGCAATGTCCTTTCTTCCAGGAATGCTAATTCTGCAAGTTTCTTAGGAGAGCTTCTGCGAAATTTGTAAGGTAGGAGACGAGGTACTGGCGAAAGAAAGCTGTGAGGATGGGTCGTGAGTCGTGCTCTGGTAGCTCAGATGGCCGGCACATTAGCTCGGCGTGTACGGTCAGTAAAAAAACTGAGTATAGAAATCAACGATCAACTTGAACGGATGTCTTGTGACGTCTGCCTAGACAAAACGCAACGAACAATACAGAACAAAAGAAATGGTAGAGAACTTGCCCGTGAAAGGCAAAGGTCCCAAATTCGAGTCTCGGTCCGGCACGCAGTTATAATCTGCCAGGAAGCTTCACGGAAAACATAAATTAAAACGGCATCAACTACACCAAATTAGTGCAGTTTTTCCTCATGGTCGACGATTCTTCAATATTTGCAATGAAAAACAAAGCTCGTGGACATCTGGAAAAAATTCTCTTTCTTCCAACAATTTGTGTGCAAATCATGCGTAACGTAACATTTTCGTTAATATCAGCGCTGAAAATTGCTGATGTACGACTGAATGTATTTTAATAGCATCTTCACGAGAAACAGTTTCTCGTTTCTGTCAATTAAGTATGAACGAGTCTGAAGACGCTTGATAATGTTCTTAATTTGCCTATAGAAATAAAAGTAGCATATATTTTTTGCAATAATAAAAATTTGTAAATAGCCAAATAACAATGTAAATTCAATAAAATTTCATGTAAATACGCATGTCTTTCCATAATATTACCTTCCAAATGTAATATGTACGAAATAACATGACTACCGTTGAAAATTAAAATTCATAAAAACGATGAGAGAGACTCGATCCACCGATGTAGCAGTTATATAACTTGAACGCTAACCACAAGGCCGCACTCCAGCTCGTGTTCAGAGTCGCCACGCACCAGTACATCACTGACGAGTAAAATGTCTCTTGTGATTTTCTCGAAATTCCCTAAACAGTATTCCATACTATTTGCACATTGTGTTGCCCTAATGGACCGTTAAAAGCGTACAAATCTTCAAGTAAATCCGAGATACGATCGTCGTGGCCTCCCTTGTCAGATTTTGTGTCCTAAATAGGAAGAAAATACTGAATGACGAAGATAGCTATGATGGCACAACATAAATACCTTGCTACGAGTGGCACCTCTGCTTTTCATAACCCCCTTGCCGCTGACTCAGCCAACTAGTTCTGAATACTTCCGAATGGTAGTTGCCAGTTCCAACTTGTTCAACATGTTCAGACCTGTTCCAATAGGCATATGCTATTAGCAAGTTGTGTCCCATCTTGTCGAAATTTGCAACGTATTCCACTAAATCTAGTTGAACCTACATTTCAAGGACCAGAAAACACCATTTTGAATACAGGACGGTCACTTAAGATAAGCACATTCAACAAAAATGTAATGCAACCATAACCAGTATGAATGAATGTGTATTTGCAGGTTTCAAGGAACAAGAAACAATCTCGTTGGCAAGGGCAGCCCTCAAGATATGCACATAGAAGGAAGAATCTCAAATGTAAGTGTTGCGTATTCGCCTCTGTGCTGTATAATGAAGGAAAATGTTTACATTGACAGATCTTACAGCAGTAACCACAATTTTGCGGTAAAAAATAGCTGCTGATGTGTAACATGCGAACGTGCCGTGTTAAGCTAAGCCACCACATCCCAGGTGTCAAAACAATAGCATCTGCTGTCTTCCCCAGAGACGAGATTAGAAACTCTCTACCTCCAGCTCCGCAGAGCGCTTCCAGCTGCCCGTTCCTGTCTGCCAAGCTATGGTAAACATACAGTTTCCTCTACGACCGTCTCTTCTTCCCGTGTCTTCTTTGTTTCCCAAATACTCATGGTCTTTCATGATTGTGTCACCACTAATACTTTCCTGTGCTTAACTGTAATTTTTTCATAGTGTAACCGGTCGTCAAAGCAGTTCTGTATGTGTTTGACAACTTTTTACAGGCCGGCCGAAGTGGCCGTGCGGTTAAAGGCGCTGCAGTCTGGAACCGCAAGACCGCTGCGGTCGCAGGTTCGAATCCTGCCTCGGGCATGGATGTTTGTAATGTCCTTAGGTTAGTTAGGTTTAACTAGTTCTAAGTTCTAGGGGACTAATGACCTCAGCAGTTGAGTCCCATAGTGCTCAGAGCCATTTTTGAACTTTTACAGGCAACTTTACTTGAATTTTGCTTCTCATTGTGTGTTATACGGCTTGCTTTATTCTACTTACTTTACATGTCTCGCTAAAACGTAAGAAGGCATTCTGTAACGTTTAATGTCACTGAGGAACGTTGTCAAGCAGTTATTAGGTTACCCTCATCTATGGAAAACTGTTGAAACTTCAGATCCAAAAGTTAACGCCACTTGGAGAGGCTTAAAACAAACGCAAACAAAAGTACATAACTTTTTAGGAAACAATAAAACATTTGAGAAACAATAAAGCAGAAGATGACGAGCAGCAGCCTCGTAGAAATATTATGCAAAATGGTTCAAATGGCTCTGAGCACTATGGGACTTAACTGCTGAGGTCATCAGTCCCCTAGAACCTAGAACTACTTAAACCTAACTAACCTAAGAACATCACACACATCCGTGCCCGAGGCAGGATTCGAACCTGCGACCGTAGCGGTCACGCGACTCCAGACTGTAGCGACTAGAACCGCACGGCCATTCCGGCCGGCAAATATTATGCAGTTTGAACAATACCATCCCACACAATGCCAAAGAATGTTTCTTTAGTCTCCCTGTCTCGGATAGTAAATGGATATCTTTCCATGTGCGTATTGATTTCTCTATTCATTTCTACTATGTAGGTTGGAGTCAAAATATTTAGCATTTGAAGGAGAAAGTTGATGATTGACATCTCGTGAAAAGAACTCTCTATGTATCTATCTCGTGAGAATAGAAAAATATCTGTCCTTCGAATTTTTCCGTTGTCTTCCACGAATCCTGTGTGGTAAGGGTCGCATACCACGCAGTAATACTTCAGAAGAGGATGGACAAGCCTAGAGTAGGCAGTCTGTCTAGCAGATTTATTGCACCTTCTGAGTGTTCTGCGAATAAAAAGTAGTCTATCGTTCACCTTCCTAAACACAATTTCTGCAAGCTTGTTCGTCCGCATCTCGTGGTCGTGCGGTAGCGTTCTCGCTTCCCACGCCAGGGTTCCTGGGTTCGATTCCCGGCGGGGTTAGGGATTTTCTCTGCCTCGTGATGACTGGGTGTTGTGTGCTGTCCTTCCGTTAGTTAGGTTTAATAAGTTCTAGGGGACTGATGACCATAGATGTTGAGTCCCATAGTGCTCAGAGCCATTTGAACCATTTTTTTTTTTTTTTTGCAAGCTTGTTCAAATTTAACATATTCGTAACTGTAATCTCTAGGTAACAGAATGACGACCATTACCCCCGGGGCAAATTATGATCAATTTACAGGGCGACCACCATTGCCCCTAACAGCAATGATGCTCGATTTAGTGACTGCCGACTTCCGACGACGTAACTGTAAAAATTTTACACCTTTCACATCACAATTAATAGAAGATCACAAAGGAACTGGTTATGCAAATTGCAACAGTTTACAAAACGTCTTTTTGCGTGCTGCACTTTTTTTTGTTTTATCTATGCACCCAGGTGCGTTTCACATTTTAACTACGTGTCTTCAGTAAGTGTAGCATGACTTTCCATTTTTTATATTTAAAACAATTCACGCAAATATATAACAAAATCAAGTGGTACTTACAGTAAAAAGTCTACTTCTTTATTTGAAAACGGTGCAGCTTTGCCTCATCTGAAAAACATGCCACCCGACAGCTTAATAGCACATGAAACTCAAAAACTACTCAATATAGCGCTAAGCCCACGAATATAGCGTGTGTTCGTAACTTTAATCATATGTCGGACGACAGTTTCATTTTAAACATCAATTAATTACAAATAGCTCCCAAAACATTACTTTTAAGAGCACAGAATTTTTGTTTTGAGGCATTTTAACGTGGCGGACACGAATCCATACGTAATTCTTTGATGCTGTTGTGTGTGCACATGTTAGCTATAGGTACAGTATTTCACATAAGAAGTTTGAACAAATGCGCCATCTTGGATTGTAATTTTAGATGAGGGGTTGTAGCAAAGCAAGACTGGGCTACTTCTGTGACACTGGAATTTATTTTAATTTCTCTCTACCGTCATCTTTGATATTTTTGGTCCCACCACTGCCAAATTGTATTTTTTTTTATTTCCCACTACTGCCATCTTACATTTTTAATTTCCTGCCATCACTATATTGCATTTTTAATTTTCCACCAGCGCTATCTTGGAGTTTTAAGTTTCCCGTCACCGCCGACTTGTAATTTTGAGTATTCTGCCAGCGCCTTCAATTTTTCGGTGACTGCAGCGTCGAATAATGCTGCCGTCTGAGCTGTGGCCCGTAGTTGCCATAGCGATTCTGCTAAAGCACATTGCAAGTATCCTGAGATTACATAGATCTTCACATTTAGTATAACAGATGACACATCACGGATTAAATTTGACATCTGTTAGACTTGCAATGTGCAACGACAGTCAAAAACTAGAAATTGTCTTCTATGGACCTGCGAATGGGATAAGTACTGTGATGTGCAGATTAGATTTGAGACGCTTTTTGTAGCTGTTATTTTAAAACATAGAAACAGCGATTTATTTTAAGTAGCGTAAAGTAGAGAAATTTTAAGAAAGTTAAAATTTTCAATGTTCAGAAAAAATGCTGACACATCAGTACATAACTCACTAATATGCAAGTTTAAAACAGATAATTTTGTCTGGCACCAACAAATTTCTACATCTACATCTCTACTCTGAAAGTCACCATACGAGGTGTAGCGTAAGGGAGATAGCGTACAAGAATAATTTTCGTGATTTCCTCTTCAATCCGCTGATGGCACGCTAGACGAAAGATTGTCGGCGCCCCTCAGGACGAGTCAGAATTTCCCTAGTTTTAGTGCCAGTCACTACACAACACGTCTGTTGGAGCTAACAGTATGTTTGTTGAGTCTTTTTGGATTGCGAACTCTCGTAATTCAGTAAACATTGTGTTTCTTGTAGCACCTCCCACTGCAGCATATACATCATTTCTGTACTGCCAGGTACTTAAAGTGCGTGATTGATTCCAGTGACTGAAGGCTGATCATCTGTTCAAATGATACTGGATCTCTTCATCTATTTACACGCTTTGTAGTACATTTGTGATTAGAGGCAACTGCGAATCTATGATCTGCAGTTGTTTCTAAGTATGTTTCTAAGGATGTCACCCCTCAGTACACAACTGCAAGCAGCCTGCGTTTTGATTTTTTTTCTACAGTGTAATTTAGGGAGCAATGATGATCACGCACAAGCCGCATAGTTTGTGAACAATTCAATACCGCTTTAAACTTAGGTTTTCGTAGTTAACTGTGCCGGTTGAAATGCGGTGGACTTTGGAAAGCCACTAGGTTGCGCTTTACAATCATTCTCCCGCAGGTTTGATCATCTGCTTATTGTATTCAGTACAGTATGTATGTTTAACATAAGGACGCAAAATTTCCAGGAAAGGAAGATCTGGGCTTAACGTCCCGTAGACGACGAGGTCATTGGATACAGACCACAAGCTCCTGTTTGGGGAAGGATGGAGAAGGAAACCGGTAGTTCAAAACGGTTCAAATGGCTCTGAGCACTATGGGACTCAACATCTGAGGTCATCAGTCCCCTAGAACTTAGAACTACTTAAACCTAACTAACCTAAGGACATCACACACATCCATCCCCGAGGCAGGATTCGAACTGCGACCCTAGCGGTCGCGCGGTTCCAGACTGAAGCGCCTAGAACCGCTCGGCCACACCGGCCGGCAAAATCGGCAGTCCCCTTTGAAAGAAATCATCCTGTCATTCGCTTTAAGGGGTTTAGGGAAATTACGGAATAACTAAAACTATCCACCCAGATACGCCGGCACAGTAGATCAGCGTGTTCGTCCATTGGGTTAGCTGCCCCTTGTAATAAAAAGCTGAGTGTACGGATCAACGATGAACTTGTACAGGTATCATGGGACGTCCGCCCCGAACAAATGTAACGAAGAAAAATGAACAAAATCAGATAAAAAAAAGATAGCCGTGCGTGTTAAAGCGTTGCTTCCGGGCTGAAGAAGTGTGCTGGCCCCGGATTGAGACTATCGGTAGATAAACGACGAGGGTCAGCGTGCCGGCCAGATTGAATGTGGATTTTATGCGGTTTGCCACATCACACTACGAGAATATACCAGGTTGATACCCAAGTCCCACCTCAGTTAAACAATTCGTAAATATTTAGAAAACTTTCACTCGCTTTCACATGAATAACACTTCACGCAGACGGTTTGGGTACACATATTCGGTCACAAGTTGTAATGGGGTGGCGAAAGGAAAGGCATCTGGCCCACCCCGTAAATTAAGCCTGTTAAATCCGTTAACAACCAAGCCGATCCTGTGCCTATTGGGGAAGCGAATCGCGCTACGTCAAGAACACACTTCGCAATACAACCGCCCGAAGGGCAACATACACACTATGTTATAAACATTAGAGCCAATTCAAAGGAACAGTACGATGAAAGACGTGACCGCACGATGCCCTGTACTGCCAGGACATTGTTCCACACATGACACAGTACAGGGACGCTTCAGTTTTCCACAATCCAAGCTTCAGCTTTTTTAACACAACGTGCCCTCGCGACAGACCACTAGTACCCCCCCCTCCTTTTTTTTGGGTTACTTTAACAACAAAAACCAGATACGGACGATGAGGAATCGCCTCAGCCAACAATGGTATCGCTGTTGGACAACGATCCTTTCCGTCAACTTACTACGACGGCTCTATGTACTAACACTCCGTTGCCGAATGAAACTCTTTCCATCAATGCAGCCAGTGGAGGCAATCCTTGAAACATTTCACAATGGCCTCACCACATCACAACACAAGATGAATCAAACGGAGCACATCTAGAATGGTAGCAGATACTTCATGGCGGTAGTTTGCGTCACTTTGGTGGATATGCTTTTGTAGTTCTCCATAGCAAAAAGCAGATTATGAAGAGAACAGCTGTTGTCGGAGCCAGTCCTTGCAATAACTCACAACGACCGCACCACAGAACAAGGCAAGGAAATCAATGCGTCACGCACAGTTGATGAATAACGCTAACAATTCTCGATCGTTACCGGTACTTCAATACAATACAAAACACCACCAAGAAGATGAGAAACCAACGTAGCGGTCTTATCCAGTTCTCGTTGTCAGCCACCGTGGCAACACCACACATCTTCTTCCCGTCGGCGTGATCTATCAGCGTTGTCTTCCTAAGTCACAAATAAACGTTACAATGACACTATTCACCAATGAACCGAACTCGGTCGCTAACGTTGCAGAAAAACAGGAACGATCAATAGAGTCTGTCCCCAGGTCTTGGCTGCGAATTACTCTCTCCAGTATTCTGACAGAATCCAACTAATAACCAAAACGATGAACAACAACGTAGAACTAAAGTACCAGAGATGTATTTCAACACTTTCTCAGAGCTTAACGCCAACGGTCACGCCTGCTATCGGCAGCCACGTGCCTGGCCAACGTAACTCTGCTTCGTCGCTGCGGTGCCCGTATGCAACCCTGCAGCCTTAGACACTGGATGTCAAGAGCTGAGCTCCGGCCTAACTCACTCAAAGCTGTCACCTTTGACGCCGCTAGTGCCATCGCACCGTCACTCGCACATCTAGGCACAACCAACATTCCGTGGAATACAGAGGAAAAATGAAATGAGCCTATGGCACTGTTGGCCGGAAGGCTCCATCTGGGGAAGTTCGGCCGCCGAGTGCAAGTCTTACTTCCATCGTCGCCACATTGGGCGATTTTCGTGTGGTGATGAGGATGAAATGATGATGAGGACTACACAACACACAGTCCACGAGCGGAAAAAATCTCCAAGCCCGCCGGGAAGCAAACCCGGGCCTGCTGCACGGGAGGCAAGCATGTTTTCACTTTTTTTTAATCTCATTGTGTTCGCTTTCGCTCGTTGCATCCGCTCGAGGCGGACGTCGTAAAACATCCGTTTAAGTTTGTTGTTGATCGATTAACTCCGTTTTTTTTAATTACAGAGGGCTGCTAACCCTCTGATCGAACACGCTGAGCTACCGTGCCGGCTATCCACTGTGGTAGAACCGCAACGGCGCGAATGCTGAAGGAGGAAATCAACCGGCACAACATATAATGAGCTAATTATTCAAAAAAATGGCTCTGAGCACTATGGGACTTAACATCTGAGGTCATCAGTCACCTAGACTTAGAACTTCTTAAACCTAACCAACCTAAGGACATCACACACATCCATGCCCGAGGTAGGATTCGAACCTGCGACCGCAGCAGCAGCGCGGTTCCGGACCACTTAGCTCAGGCAGAAAAGAAGAAGAAGATTAATACCACTTGGACAACGTCGGTTCCCAACTGTACCCATATTACAGTTAATTTCGCCCCACGTTACCTAATCTGGATCAGATCTGTGTGCCTTCCGAAGTGCACTCACTGCTTTACATTGCCCAGTTCTTTCCATGGATGAATCGCTCAGCAAACGTAGGGGTGCAGCAGTTATTCGAGCTCTCAGCTCACGCGCTGGTACCAGATGCAAATATCTTGGTCCTGCAGTCTGCCTCCATCATCCACCAAAAGTCTCCACACTGAGTCGATCGAGGTACAGACAGTGAGTCCGTCTCCTACCGAATCTACACACCAAATAGTCACTGTAGTTCGTACACTGGGTCCAAGGTCTACTAAGCCTTACCCCTCAATAGCTAATACTTTCAGGCTGAGCCTCATCACCTAGGCGCAGAGCAATGCCTCCTCATCTAACCCCCAACCAATCACTGGGGTAACTTAAGATGCAGCTAGCAGTCAGAATCATTTGCAATAAAATTTAAGGTCCAACTGTAAAGAGCAAAACACTTTCGCCCTCATCTAAGGCAGAAAGCACACACAGAAACAACCCCTCCGGTAACACGCCAGCAGAAGTTTCCTCTCCCACGAGAATTTAGCCAAATACCACGCATATTATTCTATGTTGATTATCTAATCTCTGTGTCTAGAGAAGAAGCTATCAGGCCTGAATGCTCTGCCGTCTGCATTTTCCGACACGGACTTGCCTCAAATACAGCATCAACTGGCGCCTACACGTCCGGCCTCAACAACTGAAAGCTAACGTCCTAGCTCCCATGGTGGCTCCAGATAATATGGATTAATACCATTGCCGGCCGTTGTGGCCGAGCTGTTCTATGTGCTTCAGTCCGGAACCGCGCTGCTGCTACGGTCACAGGTTCGAATCCTGCCTCGGGCATGGATGTGTGTGATGTCCTTAGGTTAGTTAGGTTTAAGTAGTTCTAAGTCTAGGTCACTGATGACCTCAGATGTTATGTCCCATAGTGCTTAGACCCATTTGAACCATTCGATTCATACCATTAAATTTAGAGTACTGGTAGCCCAACAATGGTACGCTGTTTCATTCAGCTACTATCCACTACTATCACCTCCTGCTGCCTGTGGGAACTATCGTTCACCCAAACAGTTTCTGAAGTTGACTTCATGGCAACCAACCGGATACCTGCTTGGCATGACTTTGCTAGCCACCTGCCAGACAGAATATCACTTGCGAATTAGCAACAGAGCCAAGTGAGCCGAACGCTGACCAGAAAGCTAGTCCCCCAAATAATACATGCTGTGGTGTGCGTACTGTAGGACCTTCGGTACACACACCATCAGATTATTTGACTTGTCACTCTAACGAAGTAGGCGAGTGTCAGCAATATGTCTCGTGGTCTTATCGTGGCGTGTTTATCTTCTGCTGTTAGGTCACACGATAGAAATGCCACTTGCACGCTTAGAGTAGCAGATTGACGGTGACCAACTTTAAACAGAACTTGATTAATTTTCACACACATTTATTAAAATAATAACAAGCATAAAAATAACTTAACTTGGTTCTGGATGCTATTTACAATTGACAATCTGAAGTTCCTTTGGTCTTGGTACGTTAATCTTATTCTCACATATCTCTGATACTTGACAAAGTATCTAGTCATTTATCTTCATGGCTATGTACAGGAATATGGTAATCTTATTAGGCACAGACAGAAACTTGACTATAGACTGGTGCAGACTAATGCTGACTGATGCAGACTGACTAATCGGAGGTCTGTACACTCGTTATAATACCTCGCGCGTTCAGGTATCACTGCGCGAGTGTGATCCGCGAGGAGGAAAGGTTCTACGTTAGCAGCAATCTCATTGGCTGCGTTACATATTAATACGCGGATCGGCGGAAGCAGAATTTGGTCCGTCTCTAAGACAGCGCCATCTCGTAGTGCAGAGACGGACGAGCGCTGCGCCTGCGCTGTTGTGCTTAGCGGGGCGCGCTATATTGGGAAAGTTGTGTACGCGCTGACTACGCGGAACTATGTACACAACACATGCACTCTTGTACTTCCCCAAATAAGAGATGCACTGTTGGAATTTTAACTACAAGATAAAATTATGAAAATATCCTAGTAAAAAACCATTACTCCTGAAACTCGTCGCCATTCATTTATTGACAGAAATACAATACTGAAACGAAAAAGAAATGAAACTCAAGTTCATTTTATATCAATATGGAATTAGAGGGAGGGGGGGTGTGGGAGCAGACCAGGTTGACACCTCAAATCACCTCCTCCATTGCAAACGAAATCGACCCCTTGAGAAGTTACACCTAGAAACAGGGTGTAGCCTTTCCCAGTCGATTCCTCTGTAAGCCACCTGACATTAAGAAAAAACGAAAAGGTTTGATGGGTAAGCAAGGAAAAGGTAATCTGGTCTCACCTCCACATATGCATTCACGCTTTACCTTTGTCCATGATTGCACTAGCATTCAATGCTCATAGGCTCCCAACAAAATTTATTACACAGTAACAAAGAGCCCAAATTTCAAACTTCACTCAACCCTCATTAGATGCAACAATGAGGTTATTCTCATCAAACTCACTGATAGGGACTTATGCTAAAAAGGTAAATACCCAATTCTTGATTTCAAACAGTCACATTGCCTCATCCTACGATGGCTCCAGATTATCTGGTTTCATACCATTACATTTAGAATAAAATGGCTCTGAGCACTATGGGACTTAACTTCTGAGGTCATCAGTCCCCTAGAAATTAGAACTACTTAAACCTAACTAACGTAAGCACATCACACACATCCATGCCCGAGGCAGGATTCGAACCTGCCACCGTAGCGGTCGCGCGATTCCAGACTGTAGAGCCTAGAACCGCTCGGCCACTTCGGTCGGCATATTTAGAATATCTGCATACTCATCAACTTGGTAGCCCAGGAATGCAACGCCATTTCATTCAGCTAATATCCACTTTTATATACTCAGACATACTATGGGGCCGCGGTTAAATGTTTGTTGAGAGTTGTATAGATGTAAGTATGATACGCCCTCTTTCTCACGCGAGCCTGGCAACTAATTTTGTAGTCGGCCAGAAAGCGATGGAGAACATACTGACCTTAGTTTCCAGTCTGCACGGCCACATTTTGGCCCAGCCCATTGAAAGAATTGCTTCTATTGTCTTTCTATTTTGCGGGATTAGGACTATGATTATAAATGAAGGTATAAAACTCTAGTTGAAACATATATTGGGTAAAGTATCTCACATACAACACTTTGAAAGTCCCTAGGTTCAATTGACAGTAAATCTTTCTATGCTAAACAGCACTATTATCAGTTCAGAGGCGACCTCTACTGTACGTTCCTACCAATAGTCTTTCGCCCTGACTAATAATACTCAATTAAATGTTCGAAATAAATGCTCGCGACAATATTGGAAATAATATTCACCACTTGCCACGCGGATTTGTAATTGTCACGGACGGCACACTAACAGTTACTTTAGCGAATTCTAAGGGATCCAGGACGATGTACAGAGTTCACTATCTGTTATTACAGAAAATACGCTTTTTGTCACAGTTCGTCTCTGTCGTCATCCGAGGCAGAGCGCGATCCGACGTTTAACAGACGTGGATGTGCGAAGTGAACCTTTTTCCTGCCTCTCGGGCTGTATTTATATACGTGTCGCAGCGGACGGCCGAGAGAACATCTTTTCTGCCAATGCAAACGGCGGCAGCCTCAGACGACCGCTTTCTCGGACACATAATCTTTAGTAACATAGTTATGAATTAATTCAAAATCTTCTTAATTTTTACAGTATTTAGGTAAGTTGTTTGAAAGCACAGAAAAAGTTTGAGCTCGCTTGAATAAAAACTTTGTCTTCTAGAATTTTTATAGTGTAACCAACGGTAGATCGCTACCTCTGAAGTATACCTTTACTAGAACTTCTATTGGATGTTATTACTATCACAATTTGGTATAGCTCTATTATTTAGTAGGTTTTCCCGTGTGCTGAAACCAAAATTTCCTATCATTAAAGTTAGAGGTACTTAACCTACTACAATCGGGTATATTTTAGTTACAAATTTGGTTTTCATTAAATTACTCAAAAACTATAAGAGGTAGCTTAAGGTGGTCTCTTAGTTATCATTTTTAGGGTGAACTGAAGCATAAAACAAATTTTTACGTTTCTAAGTTCAATTTTTAGTGTCTCCATTTTTCTTAAAAACGTGGTTTCGGGTTGTAATTTTCCTGTTTTTTACTTCGAAACTTGCACCACTTATTTCTGACCTCCATAGGCACATTCTGACCAAATTATGGCTTTCTAGCTTTATAATTAAGTGCCTCTTTCTTCTTAAAATCGCATTTTTACGAAAACTATTAGTTTCATTACATTAAGACTTGATAATTAAAGCGTTATTACAATAAAATATATGTTGATAAGGTTTTAAACGGAAATTTTGACTTTTTATACTTAATTATGGAGCAATACTTGTGCGCTACATGCGGACGCGTTAAGGTGACGCGGCGCTACTAGCAGTGAACTAGGGCAAGTCCCGGCACACTCGTTCGTCTCTGTATCTCACAAACGATACAGCTCTTGTTTCGCTTCAATACACACATCAGTGCTGCAGTATTGCAGGTTAAAACAAAAAATCTATAAACATTCATAATACATAACACAAACATCACCCATAATTAAATCAGACTTAACTGCCCAAAATCTAGTTTACTGGTTAATTAATTATCTTTTAATCAGTAATATAAACCATCAATTATTGTATTTAAGTAACAAAACATAAATGCTTAGAAATTAGCTATGATGTTCACTCGTGAGTTAACATTACGATAAACAAGCTTAGTTGTGATTTTTCTTAATCTTTACATGATAGACGAAACTTTCACTCTCAAAATGAGAAACAACAAATGTACATTATGTCGAATAACTAATGGATAGCCAAATTCACATAAAGACAAAAATTTCAGTTAAATATAGTGTACATGTCCCTAATTGCGTAAGGTTACTCATTCCCCCAAAATAATAACCCAAATTCTTTATTGCGTTATCTTACATCTACAGTGGGTTTCACAAGAACGTTTTGTTACATTGTTTTTACACACACTTAGATTATCAGTGTAGAGTTTGGCATATAGTAAAGATAAACAGAAAATCAAATTGAATGCACACTGAAACGGAAAACTGACATTAGCACAACGGAACTACCTCTTTCGGAGGTCTAAAACACCACTTCACTTACTTATCATTGAGCTCTGCTTTTGATCACACGGGTTTCTGCAATATCACTACACATCGGCACAGTTTCTGTTCCTGACATCCAACTTCATAGTTTGTGTTGCTTCGTTGGTCAGTCGTACGGCGGTAGGTGGTAACAAGCAAGAGTTCATATGCACAAGTGGTACTGAGTCGGGATATCATGGCTGCTGTGTTTCACAGTCCACTGGCGTGGTAGTTAGGGCATGTGGTGATGATACTGCTGATAAGTCGTAATGAACCAAAGGAGAAGAGTTTGTTAATGACAAGGTATGTGTCCGAGTCCACTCTACCCTCTATTTTTTATACTGCATTTCGATTGTCTGCTGAAGTTATCAGCCTGATGGAACCTCGAAGATAATCCGCTACACATTCTAACCCAATAGTAATACCAAAAACGTCCAGAAAAAATTTCGCAAAATAACTTGTGGCTTCATCATGATATGAGCAGTATACACTCTAGAGTTTCCTCGTTCTACAGTGGCCACCAGATAGCGGCTGTTGGCCACACGCCACCCACCGCCTGACGTCTAGCGCCGTCCGAACAAAAAAATGGTTCAAATGGCTCTGAGCACTATGGGACTCAACTTCTGAGGTCATCAGTCCCTTGAACTTAGAACTACTTAAACCTAACTAACCTAAGGACGTCACACACATCCATGCCCGAGGCAGGATTCGAACCTGCGACCGCAGCGGTCGCGCGGTTCCAGACCGCAGCGCCTAGAACCGCTCGGCCACCCTGGCCGGCGCCGTCCGAACAGATGACTGTAGCGCGGCGATATGAGTGTATTTATGAACTGTAATTTTCTTATTTGCAGTTAATTATCTTTCTGTTATATATTGGATTTTGCGTACTTGAAGTTTATGAACGTTGTTTAAGCGTTGTTAAATAGTGTTGCAATTGTCCACTTCGGGTTTAATACAGAGGACAATGCAGCAGAGGCAGATCGAAACCTTTGTGTTGTGTGGAGGGCCAGTTCTTCTGCGCAAAACAGAAGATAAAATGATTTTCTTGTTTGAAGAAGCGTCAGTAACTGACATATATGATAAATTACGTCCATTTGCGACATTTTTATTCAACAGACAACGCTGAGAAACCGGGTTTAGCAGTGCTCCATGATCCAGTTCAAAACAACAACAATCAAATGGGTTACTATTACTGTATTTTGGCTTGAACGTCATTAGTTCGCCCAATGAGCATTCGTGTCGACTGTTGTTACTGGTGGCGAGTTAACATGCCCGTATGTGAAGTACTTAAGAAGAAATTAACAGTTTGTTCGTTAACAAAAGACATATACTTGAACAACGGCCAGTGTGAATATAATATTTTATATCTGACGGCTGTTCAAATGGTTCAAATGGCTGCACTATGGGACTTAACACCTGAGGCCTTCAGTCCCCTAGACTTAGAACTACTGAAACCTAACTAACCTAAGGATTTACAAGCTGCTAACGAAAATCGTTACGAAGTTCAAATGGTGCAAATGGCTCTGAGCACTATGGGACTTAACAGCTGTGGTCATCAGGCCCTTGAACTTAGAACTACTTAAACCTAACCAACCTAAGGACATCACACACATCCATGCCCGAGGCAGGATTCGAACCTGCGACCGTAGCAGTCGCGCGGTGCCGGACTGAGTCCCTAGGACCGCTCGTCCACCACGGCCGGCCGTTACGAAGTCCCTGAGATAGAAATATAACTTTTGCACGTCAGTAGAACAGGAGGGATTGAAAAAAGTTTCAGTACTATTCATCATAGCCAAGCAGTATCCACAGCGGTAGAAAAATGTGGGGAGTATAATGCCCCACGTCACATGGCCTTCATAGATCACGAGAAGGAGTTCGGCAAGATCTAAACCTGGGCAGTTTTGAGAACGATGAACAGAGTCCCACTGACTATAGATATACAACTCAGTCATCTACATTTACTAGAATACCACTCTACATGTGAAGATAAAGGAAGACTGGATCGCTAGAAAAGTTCCTGTGAGAAAAGGCGCTCTCTGTTGTTATGTTTTCACTTTTGTTCCTCTGTTTTGAGGATTGTGCCAATGACAGCATTCTTAAAAAAACGTAGTTTCAAAGTTTATAATGACCAAAAGACGTAATATTCACTCATAATGCTTATATTACAACGAATGGAACGTTTCAAAAATGTGATGAGCTTTTCAGTTTTCAGCACACTTACGGTAGAAAAACAATAATAATTGTTACAGTTGGTGATTTACTATATTTATTTTATAGTCTGTGGATCTGAGCATTATTAGTAATTACACTCCAGTTCCTAGACCTAGTTATAAGCTTGCGAATAAAACTGTAATACTTTTGGTATTCCGAGCCTTGGCACCTATATTCTTGAGAGGCAAGCTGTAGTCAATTCCGATCCCGCTCAAGAAACACATCGGCTGTTATTATTCCTGCTGATAGTATAATTGAACCTTACCAACTCTGTGAATCACGGGTTGTTCCCTCGGCGGTACAGAATTACACTCCTGGAAATGGAAAAAAGAACACATTGACACCGGTGTGTCAGACCCACCATACTTGCTCCGGACACTGCGAGAGGGCTGTACAAGCAATGATCACACGCACGGCACAGCGGACACACCAGGAACCGCGGTCTTGGCCGTCGAATGGCGCTAGCTGCGCAGCATTTGTGCACCGCCGCCGTCAGTGTCAGCCAGTTTGCCGTGGCATACGGAGCTCCATCGCAGTCTTTAACACTGGTAGCATGCCGCGACAGCGTGGACGTGAACCGTATGTGCAGTTGACGGACTTTGAGCGAGGGCGTATAGTGGGCATGCGGGAGGCCGGGTGGACGTACCGCCGAATTGCTCAACACCTGGGGCGTGAGGTCTCCACAGTACATCGATGTTGTCGCCAGTGGTCGGCGGAAGGTGCACGTGCCCGTCGACCTGGGACCGGACCGCAGCGACGCACGGATGCACGCCAAGACGGTAGGATCCTACGCAGTGCCGTAGGGGACCGCACCGCCACTTCCTAGCAAATTAGGGACACTGTTGCTCCTGGGGTATCGGCGAGGACCATTCGCAACCGTCTCCATGAAGCTGGGCTACGGTCCCGCACACCGTTAGGCCGTCTTCCGCTCACGCCCCAACATCGTGCAGCCCGCCTCCAGTGGTGTCGCGACAGGCGTGAATGGAGGGACGAATGGAGACGTGTCGTCTTCAGCGATGAGAGTCGCTTCTGCCTTGGTGCCAATGATGGTCGTATGCTTGTTTGGCGCCGTGCAGGTGAGCGCCACAATCAGGACTGCATACGACCGAGGCACACAGGGCCAACACCCGGCATCATGGTGTGGGGAGCGATCTCCTACACTGGCCGTACACCACTGGTGATCGTCGAGGGGACACTGAATAGTGCACGGTACATCCAAACCGTCATCGAACCCATCGTTCTACCATTCCTAGACCGGCAAGGGAACTTGCTGTTCCAACAGGACAATGCACGTCCGCATGTATCCCGTGCCACCCAACGTGCTCTAGAAGGTGTAAGTCAACTACCCTGGCCAGCAAGATCTCCGGATCTGTCCCCCATTGAGCATGTTTGGGACTGGATGAAGCGTCGTCTCACGCGGTCTGCACGTCCAGCACGAACGCTGGTCCAACTGAGGCGCCAGGTGGAAATGGCATGGCAAGCCGTTCCACAGGACTACATCCAGCATCTCTACGATCGTATCCATGGGAGAATAGCAGCCTGCATTGCTGCGAAAGGTGGATATACACTGTACTAGTGCCGACATTGTGCATGCTCTGTTGCCTGTGTCTATGTGCCTGTGGTTCTGTCAGTGTGATCATGTGATGTATCTGACCCCAGGAATGTGTCAATAAAGTTTCCCCTTCCTGGGACAATGAATTCACGGTGTTCTTATTTCAATTTCCAGGAGTGTATAATGCTAAATTCTCTTGGTTTTTTGTGTCATTTTAATTGAATAATCTTCGTGATTTTGTCTTAAGGTGTGACATAAGGTTATCAAGTATTGGTTTTGAGCCCAGGAATATCGTCCTGTGCGGAAAATCCAACTAGTCTCATCTTTCACATTGCCATTTATCTGTCTCAATCACAACTTGGGCAATACGTGAGAGCTTAATACCGCAGCTTTTCGCTAGCTCTGAGGAAATGTTAGTTGTTCTTTTACAGAGCTACACGCAGCCGCCTCGAAAATCAATAAGGAAATCTTTAGAAAACTTATCCATCAAAAGTTTCTTGCTATCTCCTGTGACTCATAGTCTCAATGCGAAATGCTTATGATAATGCACAACTGATAGTACCTTTTCCACTTCTGCCGGCATAATGTTTAGTTTCTTGTGAATGCATAGTTTTGTTTATTGAATGCCACATTTCCATACTACATGAGTATGACAGCAAGTAAACACACAGCATTTCGAAGCCCAAACTGAGTAATGTCTCAGAATTTGGTGCCAATATAGGCAAGTATATACTATATGTTTAATTACAATAGACTTTCGTGGTAAGGTTGTAGTGGCAAGTTGTATTTGGTTTATATTACAACAGTGCGTATTTTAATAGCGTTTCCATTAGTTTCTTGAACACAATGACAAACACCTGAGACACATTATTCATCAACAATATATTCTCTTACATTATCTAGAACAGGGATGCAATATTCTGGTCGCTTACCGATTCCACACCTACAGAGGCCTGAATCAAAGATGTAATCAAACTGGGTATGATGTTTATTTCTGTGTGAAAACAAATTTTCTTGGATCAAATGGCTCTAAGTACTACGGGACTTAACATCTGAGGTCATCAGTCCCCTAGACTTAGAACTACTTAAACCTAACTAATCTAAGGACATCATACACATCCATGCCCGAGGCAGAATTCGAACCTGCAACCGTAGCAGCAGCGCGGTTCTCGACTGAAGCACCTAGAACCGCTCGGCCACAGCGGCCGGCGGCAGTTGTATGATAAGGAGCAGGACAGGTAAACATTTGAGAAGATCGGGTCAGGAGAACAGGTGCATGTGAGCTGACTTCCCAAACAAAGTCTTGGACATTTTGTTGGTGGAAGCAACAGTGCGCATTATCGTGTAGTAACAACACGCAATGCAGATTTGTCGATCGTTTCCTTTCACTGTGACTGAAAGTTGTCTCAGCAGTTGGCAACAAATACCAGTTGTGACGGACAACCCCGGATAGAAATTCGTAGTACTACACAACGTCATTTTGCAGCTATCAGATGCAAAATAAATTTGGGGACGGCTCCAGACATCAGGAGGCTTGTAGCATTTGACAATAGCTTGCAGCTGGTGGCCACTGCAGGATGAGGAAACCCTCGAGTGTACATTTCTCTGATCTTGAAGTAGCGGAAGTTTTGCGGAATTGTTTATGGAAGTTTGTGCCATTACTGTGGGTTAAAAAGTGAAGCTAATGATCTTTGAAATTCCATCAGACTGTTAACTCTCGCAGTCATCCGAAATCAGTTTTAAAAAATAGAGACAAGAGTGGACCCGAACTAAGAAGTTAAAACTTCCTCCAGACACTTACGCATTTTACAGTGTTGCCACATCACGCGTATTGTCCGACTTAGATTTCTGAGAAACAGTCGGTTTTGTTGGCCGGCTGAAGAGAATCACGCGGACTTAGTCTCTGTCTCAGACTGTACTTGAATGTATAATATCATCCAAGTTATACACTGTCTCCCTTTCAAGCCGTAAAATGTGTTGATTACAAGTTATGTTCCCCTTCATGCTATATTGTGTAGAATTGGGACACATTGTTTTCACCCTCTTCAGGAACTGCTTTACTTGACCTCCCTTGTCTCTCTGACCATGCTGAACAGTATCATATCTACACCTGGCATCAGTTTAGACTTTCCACTTGGGTTCCTTGTCGTGCTCGTGTCTCTAATTTGGTCTATCCACTGAGACATTACACCTGGTGTAATTAACTCAGTCTTCTTCCTTTGCTTCTCTACCCCCCATGACTTCTAACACGTATTTAAAAATCTTAATCTGTGATATACCAATTGCAATGAAACAATTCATGACAAAACCACAAAATTTTGTGTTTCACCCACTCTTAATTTCTATATACTTATGTTTGATTTGCCTATTTTCTTTCCTCTTCATTTTTATGCATGATTTATTTTGTTTGCCTTTCGTTTTCTTATTTTCGTTCCAACTCCCATAAGACTGTTGGCTGATCGTAATTTAGACGTTCACTCCCACTCATGTTTCACAACCTACGGTTGTTTCTATAAACTCTCCTTCATTTACATGGTAACATAATCATTATCTATTTTGGAAAGGAAGAGTAACATATTATATACCTTCATCGATCGACAGTGAACCATAACTTCTCATCTAATTGCATTTGGCAAGATTTCACTCCATACTCAGTTTCATCACTCTAATTTGGCATTTCCTAGGTCTACTTTCAGAACAAAGCAGGGGATGAATCTTGCACGCTACACATAATTCCTCGTGTGGGTCTCTATACAAATACCTACGTACGTCCATCCTCCGTCTTCTTTCTCACAGTCCCTATGCTCTCTGGTGTGGACTATAAACAAACCTTGAGGCTTGATGTTCCTTCGATTTATACACTGACAAATAACCACACGACTAAAAAATGGTTCAAATGGCTCTGAGCACTATGGGACTTAACTGCTGTGGTCACCAGTCCCCTAGACTTAGAACTACTTAACCCTAACTAACCTAAGGACATCACACACATCCATGCCCGAGGCAGGATTCGAACCTGCGACCGTAGCGGTCTCGCGGTTCCAGACTGTAGCGCCTTTAACCGCTCAGCCACTCCGGCCGGCCCACACGACTATGCGACTTATTTAAGAAAACCTCGAAACCACCAACTGATGACTCACATAAGAAATATTTTGTAGAGCAGCTATTAAACTGCTCTCTTGCTGAAGCGAAAGACGCCCGATCGTTCTACATGCTGTCAACCTCTTCAGTTCAGCTTGCACGAATGAGCGTCCTTCGCACAAAATCTAATTGACAGAGCGCAAAACATCACATAACAGTCCCAAAACTGTCGTCCATGCACCTTGCTTCCAACTTCCCTAATTCCAAAAATAACAACCGTCATTAATCGTAATTAATCATCACCACACGTATGTTATGTGACGTACCTCCACGTCCCCTGACTTCTTTTTCTTTTCGATGGGCCAGAAATGACGATGCCTATGATGAATCATGCACCGCACCATATACTAAGCTATATTTACAACCTTCCCTTCACCTGACGAGACGCACGAAACTAATTTAACCCTCTTTAATGACAATGATTAGTAAGTTAAACAGAGTTAAAAGTGGAAATGTTATCTCTCAAAGAATGATGGAATACTATTTCCCAAAATTACAATCAAGATCAATTCTGTCATTATAAACATTTCCCATTATTCTAACCCTCAACATCACTTTATAAGTGCCTTAACGGTAACCACATGATATCTGTCATATGGTTCGCCATTCTTAATAAATTCCAATTCGACCACATTGTAGCGGATAATTTTCCTGACTCGTAACGGTCCGACATACAGTGAGAAGAACTCTTGCCTCTCTTGTTCAGTCGACAGTCTGTGGGCTCGTACTAGTTACTAGTTTAATACAACGTCGCCTAAGCATTGCCGCCCAATGGCCTGATCGAAATTGCGGACTGTTACCTGAGATTACTTGGCTCGCCAGTCCCACTCGAGTAATGGCCTTGCGATCTTCCATTCCTCTGCACCTTTTCGCTGCGGGCTTAAGCTTGTCAGTCACAAGTTTCACTACTTCTCTATGTCGCAACTTCCATGAGGATGTCAGATAGACTAACTCGCGAACGCTATCTGGAGGTGGGTGATGTATCAAGACTGTCATTAGTGGCATCCAAGTGGTGCTATACAGGAGCTCGTTTATCACTTGTCCGATGTCTACATCTACATCTAAATGATTACTCTGCAATTCACATTTAAGTGCTTGGCAGAGGGTTCATCGAACCACAATCATACTATCTCTCTACCATTCCACTCCCGAACAGTGCGCGGGAAAAACGAACACCTAAACCTTTCTGTTCGAGCTCTGATTTCTCTTATTTTATTTTGATGATCATTCCTATCTATGTAGGTTGGGCTCAACAAAATATTTTCGCATTTGGAAGAGAAAGTTGGTGACTGAAATTTCGTAAATAGATCTCGCCGCGACGAAAAACGTCTTTGCTTTAATGACTTCCATCCCAACTCGCGTATCATATCTGCCACACTCTCTCCCCTATTACGTGATAATACAAAATGAGCTGCCCTTTTTTGCACCCTTTCGATGTCCTCCGTCAATCCCACCTGGTAAGGATCCCACACCGCGCAGCAATATTCTAACCGAGGACGAACGAGTGTAGTGTAAGATGTCTCTTTAGTGGACTTGTTGCATCTTCTAAGTGTCCTGCCAATGAAACGCAACCTTTGGGTCGCCTTCCCCACAATATTATCTATGTGGTCTTTCCAACTGAAGTTGTTCGTAATTTTAACACCTAGATACTTAGTTGAATTGACAGCCTTGAGAATTGTACTATTTATCGAGTAATCGAATTCCAACGGATTTCTTTTGGAACTCATGTGGATCACCTCACACTTTTGGTTATTTAGCGGCAACTGCCACCTGCCACACCATACAGCAATCTTTTCTAAATAGCTTTGCAACTGATACTGGTCTTCGGATGACCTTACTAGACGGTAAATTACAGCATCATCTGCGAACAACCTAAGAGAACTGCTCAGATTGTCACCCAGGTCATTCACATAGATCAGGAACAGCAGAGGTCCCAGGACGCTTCCCTGGGGAACACCTGATATCACTTCAGTTTTACTCGATGATTTGCCGTCAATTACAACGAACTGCGACCTTCCTGACAAGAAATCACGAATCCAGTCGTACAACTGAGACGATACCCCATAGGCCCGCAGATTGATTAGAAGTCGCTTGTGAGGAACGGTGTCATACGCTTTCCGGAAATCTAGAAATACGGAATCAACTTGAGATCCCCTGTCGATAGCGGCCATTACTTCGTGCGAATAAAGAGCTAGCTGTGTTGCACAAGAACGATGTTTTCTCAAACCATGCTGATTACGTATCAAGAGATCGTTCCCTTCGAGGTGATTCATAATGTCTGAATACAGTATATGCTCCAAAACCCTACTGCAGACCGACGTCAATGATATAGGTCTGTAGTTCGATGGATTACTCCTACTACTCTTCTTAAACACTGGTGCGACCTGCGCAATTTTCCAATCTGCAGGTACCGATCTATCGGTGAGCGAGCGGTTGTATATGATTGCTAAGTAGGGAGCTATTGTATCAGCGTAATCTGATAGGAACCTAATCGGTATACAATATGGACCTGAAGACTTGCCCGTATCAAGCGATTTGAGTTGCTTCGCAACCCCTAAGGTATCTACTTCTAAGAAACTCATGCTAGCAGCTGTTCGTGTTTCAAATTCTGGAATATTCCATTCGTCTTCCCTGGTGAAGGAATTTCGGAAAACTGCGTTCAACAACTCCGCTTTAGCGGCACAGTCGTCGATAACAGTACCATCGGCACTGCGCAGCGATGGTATTAGCTGCTTCTTGCCGCTTGTGTACTTTACATACGACCAGAATTTCTTCGGATTTTCTACCAAATTTCGAGACAATGTTTCGTTGTGGAATCTATTAAAGGCATCTCGCATTGAATTCCGTGACAAATTTCGCGCGTCTGTAAATTTTAGCCAATCTTCGGGATTTCGCGTTCTTCTGAACTTCGCATGTTTTTTCCGTTGCCTCTGCAACAGCGTTCGGACCTTTTTTTTATGTACCATGGGGGATCAGTTCCATCTCTTACCAATTTATGAGGTATGAATCTCTAAATTGCTGTTGCTACTATATCTTTGAATTTGAGCCACAAAATGGTTCAAATGGCTCTGAGCACTATGGGACTTAACATCTGAGGTCATCAGTCCCCTAGAACTTAGAACTACTTAAACCTAACTAACCTAAGGACATCACATACATCCATGCCCGAGGCAGGATGCGAACCTGCGACCGTAGCAGTCTCGCGGTTCCGGATTGAAGCGCCTAGAATCGCACGGCCACCCCGGCCGGCAATTTGAGCCACATCTCTCTACATTTGCATAGTCAGTTCGGAAGGAATGGAGATTGTCTCTTAGGAAGGCTTCTAGTGACACTTTATCCGCTATTTTAAATAAAATTATTTTGCGTTTGTTTCTGGTGGATTTGGAGGAAACGGTATTGAGCCTAGCTACAACGACCTTGTGATCAATAATCCCTGTATCAGTCATGATGCTCTCTATTGGCTCTGGATTGTTTGTGGCTAAGAGGTCAAGTGTGTTTTCGCAACCATTTACAATTCGCGAGGGTTCGTGGACTAACTGCTCGAAATAATTTTCGGAGAAAGCATTTAGGACAATATCGGAAGATGTTTTCTGCCTACCACCGGTTTTAAACAAGTATTTTTGCCAACGTATCGAGGGAAGGTTGAAGTCCCCACCAATTATAACCGTATAAGTGGGGTATTTATTTGTTACGAGTCTCAAATTTTCTCTGAACTGTTCAGCAACTATATCATCGGAGTCTGGGGGTTGGTAGAAGGAGCCAATTATTAACTTAGTTCGGCTGTTAAATATAACCTCCACCCATACCAATTCGCACGGAGTATCTACTTCGACTTCACTACAAGCTAAACCACTACTGACAGACACAAACACTCCACCACCAATTCTGCCTAATCTGTCTTTCCTGAACACCGTCTGAGACTTCGTAAAAATTTCTGCAGAACTTATTTCAGGCTTTAGCCAGCTTTCTGTACCTATAACGATTTCAGCTTCCGTGCGTTCTATTAGCGCTTGAAGCTCAGGGACTTTCCCAGCACAACTACAACAATTTACAACTACAATTCTGATTGTTCCTTGATCCAAACACATCCTGTATTTGCCATGCACCCTTTGAGATTGCAGCCCACCCCGCACTTTCCCGAGGCCTTGTAACCTAAAAAACCGCCGAGTCCACGCCACACAGCCTCCGCTACCCGTGTAGCCGCCAGCTCAGTGTAGTGAACTCCTGACTTATTCAGCGGAACCCGAAACCACACCACCCTACGGCGCAAGTCAAGGAATCTGCAGGCAACACGATCGCAAAACCGTCTGAGCCTCTGATTCAGACCCTCCACCCGGCTCTGCACCAAAGGTCCGCAGTCGGTTCTGTCAACGATGCTGCAAATGGTGAGCTCTGCCTTCATCTCGTAAGCAAGACCGGCAGCCTTCACCAAATCAGATAGCTGCTGGAATCCAGAGAGAATTTCCTCAGATCCAAAGCGACACACGTGATTAGTGCCGACATGTGCCACCACCTGCAGCTGGCTGCACCCTGTGCTCTTCATGGCATCCGGAAGGACCCTTTCCACATGAGTAATGACTCCACCCGGAATTCACACGGAGTGCACCCTGGATTTCTTCCCCTCCTTAGCCGCCAAATCCCTAAGGGGCCCCATTACGCGCCTAACATTGGAGCTCCCAACCACCAATAAGCCCACCCTCTGCGATTGCCCGGACCTTGAAGGCTGAGAATCATCCTCTGAAACAGCGCAGGCAGCTGCATCTGGCTCAGCCAGAGACAGTACCTGAAACCTGTTTGTCAGACGCACCGGGGAGGCTTTCTGATCAGCCTCTGGGGACGTCTTTCGCTGCCTGCCACGCCTTGGAACGACCTCCCAATCAACCACAGGTGAGGGCTCAGCCCCACTGCGGGCAGCAACCGGGGCAACCACAGCGGCAGAAAAAAGAAAAAAGTATCGCAGGAGACATTATTTATTAACACAGTCTCTCAATTCCCGCATCTCAATTTCTGCCAGATTTGATTATGGGGGGTACAATGATACGATTACCAGTTTAACACGACGTCGCCTAAGCATTACCCCCCAATGGCCTCATCGATATGGCGGCCTATTATCTGAAATTACTCTTCTCATCAGTCCCACTTCTCTCAAGAACCACTATTCAAAAACTTGTGACACTATGCATCCTGTCGCTTTCTTTAGTGGTGCCAGTACTGTGTACTTTGACATAAGCTCCACAGTTACTAAAATACAGCAATGGCCCCTTCTTGTCTTCGGGAATGGGCCTAACAAGTTAGCCTTCTGCCGCCGAGCAGTGTGTCAGCAGTGCGCAAGTAGCAGCAAGTGACTTATTTAGCGTTCATATAAGTGTAGCAGTCAAGTTGAAATTTTGTTTGAGTGTTCTTAGCGCACTTGTTTACTGAAATCCGTCACATCATTGTGTAGTTTCGTAATTAGAAGGGGCAGATTTGCATTTTAATATCTGTGACGTGTGAAGTCGCGTAGTCGTCTGTCATTTGTTTATATCTTTCAAATAGTCTATGTACCCTACTGACAGTACAGTTAGCCTTCTGCCGCCATGCCGTGTGTCAGCAGTGCGCAGGTAGCAGCATTACTGTGTTTACTAGGCAGTCTTGTATTTTAATAACCGTTTAAATTTTGTATCGAATTGTTCGTGCTCTCTGTAGATTAGTTCAGACGCTCTTTGCACAACAGTACTTGGCATGGATAGGGACTGCGACTGCTGTGTTCGGATGCGGGCTGAGTTGGCATCCCTTCGCTCCCAGCTTCAGGCAGCCCAGGCAGTGTTGGCTTCAGTCACACAGCTTGAGGCTGTTGCCAATGGGCATCACTGTGGGGGTCCGGACGGGGTTTGTCGGGGACGGCTAGCTTGTCCCACACATCCCCCGATCGGACTACAGCTGTGGCTGCCTGGGATACTGCCCCCATTGAGGCTCACCCCTCATCCATGGTAGAATGGGAGGTCGTCTCGAGATGTGGCAGGGGGCGAAAGACATTCCGGAAGGCTGAACGGGAGGCCTCTCCAGTTTGTCTGACAAACCATTTTCAGGCTCTGTCTCCGGCTAATACTGATCTTCGGCCGGACATGGCTGCTTGTCCCGTTCAAGAGGTTGCCCCTCAGTCTGCAAGATCCGGGCGGTCGCAGAGGGTGGGCTTATTGGTAGTTGGGAGCTCCAATGTCAGGCGCGTAATGCGGCCCGTTAGGCATATGGCTGCAAGGGAGGGGAAGAAAACCAGTGTGCACTCCATGTGCATACCGGGGTTAGCCACTCCAGATGTGGAAAGGGTCCTTCCGGATGCCATGAAGGGTACAGGGTGCAACCATCTGCAGGTGGTTGCTCATGTCGGCACCAATGATGTGTGTCGTCATGAATCGGAGGAAATCCTTTCTGGCTTCCGGCGGCTATCTCATGTGGTGAAGACTGCCAGTCTCGCTAGCGGGATGAAAGCATAGCTCACCATCTGCAGCATCGTCGACAGGACTGACTGCGGACCTTTGGTACAGAGCCGAGTGGAGGGTCTGAATCAGAGGCTGAGACGGTTCTGCGACCGTGTGGGCTGCAGATTCCTCGACTTGCGCCATAGGGTGGTGGGGTTTCTGGTTCCGCTGGATAGGTCAGGAGTCTACAACACACAGCAGGCTGCTACACGGGTAGCAGGGGTTGTGTGGCGTGGAGTGGGCGATTTTTTAGGTTAGATGGCCTCGGGCAAGTACAGAAAGGATAACAGCTTCAAAGGGTGCGGGGCAAAGTCAGAACATGCGGGTACAAAGCAGCAATCGGTATTGTAATTGTAAATTGTCGAAGCTGCATTGGTAAAGTACCGGAACTTCAAGTGCTGATAGAAAGCACCGAAGCTAAAATCGTTATTGTGGTGTCACCGCCAGACACCACACTTGCTAGGTGGTAGTTTTAAATCGGCCGCGGTCCATTAGTACATGTCGGACCCGCGTGTCGCCACTGTGTGATCGCAGACCGAGCGCCACCACAAGGCAGGTCTCGAGATACGGACTAGCACTCGGCCCAGTTGTACGGACGACGTAGCTAGCGACTATACTGACGAAGCCTCGGTCCTTTGCCGAGCCGATAGTTAGAATAGCCTTCAGCTAAGTCAATGGCTACGACCTAGCAAGGCGCCATTAGTAACATTGCATGTATCTAAAGAGTCTCAATTGTATCGCCACAATCTCCAGATGTACCAAAAGGATGGATTAAAGTTAAGTATTCCAGAAGCTACGTACTTTTCTTTATAGCATTCATTACGTATCCAGTTTCAGACCTCACGCCCATCTGCTAGCTTAGCGTGTGCCTCTCGGCTTCCTCTCATTGTGTCTAGGCTGTCTTGTCTAGACACAACATTTTTTGGCGACGAGGATGGGATATGTCATAAATGCACAAGGCATACATCCGAGTCCAGAGCACCTCCGTGCCATACAAGACTTGCCTTCGCCGCAGAATTTGAAGCAGCTACAGAGTGTGTTGGGAAAAATTAACTATTATCATCGCTTTCTGCGCAATGCCTCCTCCATTTCAGCTCCGCTTCATCGCTTACGCCGTAAGGGTGTTCCGTTCGTCTGGACGACGGAATGCGAACGCGCCTTTCGCCAGTTGAAATCGGCGTTGCTTTCAAATGCTTGCCTTACGCCATTCGATCCCCAGAAACCCCTTTTGTTGATGGTCGATGCATCGGATTTCGGGATCGGTGCTGTGCTTGCGCACAGAGATGGGTCGCATGATCGCCCTATTGCCTTTGCGTCCAAATTGCACTCGTCTGCGCAAAGAAATTACCCGCAGATAGAGAAAGAAGCTTTGGCTCTCGTCTTTGGTGTTACAAAGCTTCATGATTTCTTGTATGGTCGTCACTTTACCGTCATCACAGACCACAAACCTTTGACATCGCTTTTTCATCCGAACAAGCCTGTCCCTCCACGTACAGCGCAGAAATTCATTCGCTGGTCTATTTTCCTCTCGCAGTACCGCTACGATATCTTGTATCGGTCCACTGCTAAGCACGGAAACGCCGATGCGTTGTCCCGTTTGCCTGTTGCTGAGGATAGAGCATTCGATTCTTCCGAACTTGCTTGCATGTTCATTGATGCGGAAACCGATGACGTGGTCGAATCGTTTCCGATTGATTTTCGTCGTGTAGCTACAGCCACAGCTGCTGACCCCGTTCTTGCTACCGTTTTGCGTTTTGTTGCTACGCAATGGCCCTTGTCAAAGTCACGGATCGAGGATCCGTTGGTTCGCCGAGTTTTTGCTCACAAGGAGAGACTTTTTGTTCGACGTGGTGTTTTGTTGTTGCGTTCTGATAATGATCAGTCCAGAGTCGTGGTCCCACGTTCGTTACAGTCCTCTGTTTTACAGCTTCTTCACCAAGGACATTGGGGTATAGTGCGAACGAAACAACTTGCTCGTCAGCACTGTACTTGGTTCATAATCGATGCTGCGATTACGAATATGTGTTCTTCTTGCATGGCGTGTGCCGAACAACAGTCTGCACCGCCGCGGAAAAGTCCTTGCATGGCATAAAGCCGCTTCCCCTTGGCAACGCTTGCACATCGATTTGGCTGGTCCATTCTGGAATGCTCGATGGTTGGTTCTGGTAGATGCCTTCAGTAATTTTCCTTTTGTTGTCCGGATGTCTTCCACGACGTCATCTGCCACCATCCAAGCGTTTCTGCTATCTTTTGCATTGAAGGTCTTCCGCAGACAATTGTTTCCGACAATGGCCCACAATTCATGTCCGCAGAATTTCAGTCATTCTGCCAGGCCAATGGTATTCAACATCTGACATCCGCGCCATTTCGCCTCAGTCAAACGGTGCCGCTGAACGATTGGTCCGGACTTTCAAGTCACAGATGTTGAAGTTGAAAGAGTCGCATTCTCGGGAGGACGCGTTGTTGCTCTTTTTGTCATCGTATCGCTCTCAGCCCCGAGATGGTCGCTCGCCGTCTGAGTTGCTCCACGGTCGTCCTCATCGAACCTTGATGTCTTTGCTGCACCCGCCGCATCAGGTTCCTGTGCAGCGGCAGACTTCTGCTTTTGCTCCAGGCGACGTTGTATTCTATCGCAACTATCGAGGTTCACGGCGTTGGCTCGCAGGGCGCATTCTTCGCTGGTTTTGGGGGCGTCTGGTGAGGTGCGTCGGCATCTCAATCAGCTGCGCCTCTGTCGTCGCACGGGTTCTGCCGCTCCCCTTCTGCTTTCAGCGACGGTGCCGTCCGGTCAGCGCCCTGGGGACCCATCTACTGGCTCGCCTCATCCCCAGGTGTTACCGACGATGCCTTCCATTTTGCCCCATGCCGACGCGCCGCTGCCGCCTCCGCCGCCGCCGCCGCCTGTCCTCCAGCCGGCGCCGCCCACAGTGGAAGCTTCGCTGCAGCCGCCAAGCGCCTCCCTGGGTCACGCGCCGCCGATCACTTCCCGTGAGCAGCTGTCCTCCGCCATGGAACTCTTGCCCGCTCCGGACCACATGACGCCATCGCGCGTCGAATACCCCGACGCAATGGAGGTCGACCCTTCGGCCCCTCCTGTCTCTTTACGGGCGCATACACCGCATGTTGACGTGCACCCTGGACTAGGTTTTCAGGCGTTTCCTAGATCCCCTCGGACCGAATGGCCGGGTGCGGGTGGCACAGCCTCGCCTGTTGTTAGGCTCCCCACCTCATCGCATACGTCAACATGGGGTCCTCCCCACGGCGGGCGGAAGCCTTATAACACGACCGTTCGCCGATTTGCGGGGGAGGAATGTGGTGTCACCGCCAGACACCACACTTGCTAGGTGGTAGTTTTAAATCGGCCGCGGTCCATTAGTACATGTCGGACCCGCGTGTCGCCACTGTGTGATCGCAGACCGAGCGCCACCACAAGGCAGGTCTCGAGATACGGACTAGCACTCGGCCCAGTTGTACGGACGACGTAGCTAGCGACTATACTGACGAAGCCTCGCTCCTTTGCCGAGCCGATAGTTAGAATAGCCTTCAGCTGAGTCAATGGCTACGACCTAGCAAGGCGCCATTAGTAACATTGCATGTATCTAAAGAGTCTCACTTGTATCGCCACAATCTCCAGATGTACGAAAAGGATGGATTAAAGTTAAGTATTCCAGAAGCTACGTACTTTTCTTTATAGCATTCATTACGTATCCAGTTTCAGACCTCACGCCCATCTGCTAGCTTAGCGTGTGCCTCTCGGCTTCCTCTCATTGTGTCTAGGCTGTCTTGTCTAGACACAACAGTTATAGGTACAGAAAGCTGGCTGAAGCCAGAGATAAATTCTGCCGAAATTTTTACAAAGGCACAGACGGTGTTCAGAAAGGATAGATTGCATGCAACCGGTGGTGGCGTGTTTTTCGCTATTAGTAGTAGTTTATCCTGTAGTGAAATAGAAGTGGATAGTTCCTGTGAATTATTATGGGTGGAGGCTATACTCAACAACCGAGCTAGGTTAATGATTGGCTCCTTTTACCGACCTCCCGACTCAGCAGCATTAGTGGCAGAACAACTGAGAGAAAATCTGGAATATATTTCACATAAATTTCGTCAGCATGTTATAGTCTTAGGTGGAGATTTCAATTTACCAGATATAACTGGGACACTCAGATGTTTAGAAAGGGTGGTAAGGACAGAGCATCGAGTGACGTTATACTGAGTGAACTATCCGAAAATTTCCTCGAGCAATTAAACAGAGAACCGATTCGTGGAGATAGCATCTTGGACCTACTGATAACAATCAGACCCGAACTTTTCGACTCTGTAAGTGCAGAACATGGAATCAGTGATCATAAATCCGTTGCAGCATCCCTGAATATGGAAGTAAATACGAATATTAAAAAGAGGGATGAAGGTTTATCTGTTTAGCAAGAGTAATAGGAGGCAGATTTAAGACTACCTAACAGATCAAAACGAAAATTTCTTTTCCGACACTGACAATGTTGAGTGTTTAAGGAAAAAGTTCAAGGCAATCGTAAAACGCGTTTTAGACAGGCACGTGCCGAGTAAAACTGTGAGGGACGGGAAAAACCCACCGTAGTTCAACAAAAAAGTTAGGAAACTACTGCGAAAGCAAAGAGAGCTTCACTGAAAATTTAAACGCAGCCAAAACCTCTCAGACAAACAGAAGCTAAACGATGTCAAAGTTATCGTAAGGAGGGCTATGCGTGAAGCGTTCAGTGAATTCGAAAGTAAAATTCTATGTACCGACTTGACAGAAAATCCTAGGAAGTTCTGGTCTTACGTTAAATCAGTAAGTGGATCTAAACAGCATATCCAGACACTCTAGGATAATAATGGTATTGAAACAGAGGATGACACGCGTAAAGCTGAAATACTAAATACCTTTTTCTAAAGCTGTTTCACAGAGGAAGACCGCACTGCAGTTCCTTCTCTAAATCCTCGCACGAACGAAAAAATGGCTGACATCGAAATAAGTGTCCAAGAGGGAATAGAAAAGCAACTGAAATATCTCAACAGAGGAAAGTCCACTGGATCTGACGGGATACCAATTCGATTCAACACAGAGTACCCGAAAGAACTTGCCCCCTTCTAATAGCCGTGTACCGCAAGTCTCTAGAGGAACGGAAGGTTCCAGATGATTGAAAAAGAGCACAGGTAGTTCCAGTTTTCAAGAAGGGTCGTCGAGCGGATGTGCAAAACTATAGGCCTGTATCTCTGACATCGATCTGTTGTAGAATTTTAGAACATGTTTTTTGCTCGCGTATCGTGCCATTTCTGGAAACCCAGAATCTACTCTGTAGGAATCAACATGGATTCCGGAAACAGCGATCGTGTGAGACCCAACTCGCTATATTTGTTCATGAGACCCAGAAAATATTAGATACAGGCTCCCAGGTAGATGCCATTTTCCTTGACTTCCGGAAGGCGTTCGATGCAGTTCCGCACTGTCGCATGATAAACAAAGTAAGAGCCTACGGAATATCAGACCAGCTGTGTGGCTGGATTGAAGAGTTATTAGCAAACAGAACACAGCATGTTGTTCTCAATGGAGAGACGTCTACAGACATTAAATTAACCTCTGGCGTGCCACAGGGGAGTGTTATGGGACCATTGCTTTTCACAATATATATATAAATGAACTCGTAGATAGTGTCGGAAGTGCTATGCGGCTTTTCGCGGATGATGCTGTAGTATACAGAGAAGTTGCAGCATTAGAAATTGAAGCGAAATGCAGGAAGATCCACAGCGGATAGGCACTTGGTGCAGGGAGTGGCAACTGACCCTTAACATAGACAAATGTAATGTATTGCGAATACATAGAAAGTAGGATCCTTTATTGTATGATTATATGATAGCGGAACAAACACTGGTAGCAGTTACTTCTGTAAAATATCTGGGAGTATGCGTACGGGACGATTTGAAATGGAATGACCATACAAAATTAATTGTTGGTAAGGCGGGTGCCAGGTTGAGATTCATTGGGAGAGTCCTTAGAAAATGTAGTCCATCAACAAAGTAGGTGGCTTACAAAACACTCGTTCGACCTATACTTGAGTATTGCTCATCACTGTGGGATCCGTACCAGGTCGGGTTGACAGAGTAAATAGAGAAGATCCAAAGAAGAGCGGCGCGTTTTGTCACAGGGTAATTTGGTAAGCGTTACGGAGATGTATAGCAAACTCAAGTGGCAGACTCTGCAAGAGAGGCGCTCTGCATCGCGGCGTAGTTTGCTGTCCAGGTTTCGAGAGGGTGCGTTTCTGGATGAGGTATCGAACATATTGCTTCCCCCTACTTATACCTCCCGAGGAGATCACGAATGTGAAATTAGAGAGATTCGAGCGCGAACGGAGGCTTTCCGGCTGTCGTTCTTCCCACGAACCACACGCGACTGGAAAAGGAAAGGGAGGTAATGACAGTGGCACGTAAAGTGCTCTCCGCCACACACCGTTGGGTGGCTTGCGGAGTATAAATGTAAATGTAGATGTAGAACAAGTCTGTTGTGGCTATATCTCTCAATTGTAAAGGCGCTATTGGACACCACTGTTCGGGGCATCGCCAGACACGTCTTCGCTAGCCATCGGGACTCAGTTGGAAGAGGGACTTATTACTGAAGACCACTCTACTCCAGTCCATGAGATTCCAGTCCAAAGACGTATTTGGAGACGCCCCGGACAACAGTGGGATACCATCCTAACTGTCCCCCGCCGTACGGCCCGACAGCTAGAAGTGATGGTCTGGGGTGCCATTTCTTTTCACAACAGGGCCCCTCTTCTTGTCATCCGCGACACCATTACAGCAACGTGGTTTGTCGACGATACTCTCCACCACGTTTTGTTGCATTCACGGCAAGCCGTCGTGGGCTTCTATTTCAGCAAGATAATGCCCGCCCACACATGGTGAGAGTTTCTACTGTTCGCGTTCACGCTTGCGAAAACCTAGCTCGGCCAGGAAGCTTGCTGGCAATTGCGAATTGAGCATTGGTTGGTTGGTTGTTTTGGGGAAGGAGACCAGACAGCGAGGTCATCGGTCTCATTGGATTAAGGAAGGACGGGGAAGGAAGTCGGCCGTGCCCTTTGAAAGGAGCCATCCCGGCAATTGCCTGGCGCGATTTAGGGAAATCACGGAAAACCTAAATCAGGATGGCCGGACGCGGGATTGAACCGTCGTCCTCCCGAATGCGAGTCCAGTGTCTAACCACTGCGCCACCGAATTGAGCAGTGTGGGCAGGGTTCTCTGACCATCTCGGGATTTTGACGATCTAAAGCGCCAACTGGACAGAATTTGGCTCGATACCCCCCGTGAGAACATACAACAACTCTATCACACAACGGCAAGCCGAAAAACTGCTTGCGTGAGCGCCAATAGTGGATCAACGCGTTATTGCCTTGCTCAATTTGTGAAGCTCTTTCTCTTGAATAAATCATCCATTTTTGTCTGAAATTGTAATGATTTTTTTCTGTACATGTACCGTTTTTCGTCCCATTCCGATAAGTTCTTCATCGTGTGTCTTTTTTTTCTTAGAGGACACATTTCAAATACACACTGAAGTGATTCTCCTCCAAGTCCTCTACAGATCCCACTCTTAACCCTACTGGAAAAAGTGACAAGGCATCCACAAGGATCTGTTCAAAATGGTTCAAATGGCTCTGAGCACTATGGGACTTAACAGCTGTGGTCATCAGTCCCCTAGAACTTAGAACTACTTAAACCTAACTAACCTAAGGACATCACACACATCCATGCCCGAGGCAGGATTCGAACCTGCGGTCGTAGCAGTCGCGCGGTTCCGGACTGCGCGCCTAGAACCGCGAGACCACCGCGGCCGGCGCACAAGGATCTGTGTCGCCTCTGGCACGCGCGTAATTGGGAAGCTGTACTCCTGAATCAAAACCATCCAGTGTGCAAATCTCTGATTGGTAAGCTTCACTATCAGTAAGGACTGCAGTGCCTCGTGATTGGTGAATATTCTTGTCTTTTGTTCATCAGAAAGGATCTTAATTTCTGAAAACCCCAGACTAAGGCTTCCACTTTAGTTAATGAGTAATTTCTCTCACACTTGTTCAATACTCTACGTCCGAATGCATCTTATATACGATTTCCCCATTCTCGTCTACCTCTTGGAAATGAAAAACTCCTAACCCAAGATTTGTAGTATCTGTGACCATGCAGAAGTCCGATGTTCGGTCTGGATGTGCCAGTATGGGCGCCGCCATTCAAGCTGAAGTTAGTGCCTGAAATTCCAACGCTGCCTAGTCATCCCACACCCACTATGTGCTGTTATTTGTCATCTCACGCAAACGTGGAGTTGGAAATCTGTCCCCCACGTATAAACCTCTTACGTGAATTTACAAGACCAAGAAATCCGCATTATTGTTTCTTTGTTTAAGGTGTTGGAAATTCTCTCATAGGTTCTATTGTTTATGGATTGGGTAAAATCCATTCTTTAGTAATTATATGACTTAAAAATTTAATATACCGTGCCCTAAAGTTTAATTTCTCTAGATTTTCCGTCACTCCATGTTTCTTAAATGCACTCTTTGATTGATTTGTGTGATTCATTCATTCTCTCTTCCACAAGTACTTGCAGCGCTAAGCCTTGAAATAAAGATATAAATGACTCCCCATTATTTGTACATCTCTTCACTAATATTTGTTGACAGAATGGCGGCAAGTTTTTCAACATAACTGGATTACTTCTGTTGCACAATATGTCACAATCAAGAATTTTTTTTTCAAAATTCGTTCCAAAAACTTTATGGGACTCCGGATCCCAGAATCTGTTAAGCTTTACCCCATCATAATTTCCTCCCTAACTCTTGCCTGTGAGTCCAATAAGTTAAGTGGAAATTGTATCTGCATTAATGACACGGTTTGCGGTTCTCCACTATCGTACTCATTTTTCATGCAAATTTACTCTGGAAGTCACAAAAAACGTATGCAAGCTGGTGACGCACAGGCCATGGAAAAGGGACAGAAAAATCAAATTATTCCACACAACCTTCTGTGTGTAGATTACTGCTGCCCTCCCTAAAATTTTGCAATCTTCTGACTTTCATGACATTTATACGAGCGTTGCAACTTTAATAGTGGCAACTATTTATTTACAGCTCGTACAAAATAGATACGTGTTTCATAGTTTTACTGACCTTCAAAGTAGTCACCAGCATTGTGTATAACCCGCTGCCAGCGATGTGGAGGTCTTAGGATACTGTTAGCAGTGCCAGTTGTGTTGACAGTTCGAGCGGCGCGGTCTATTGCCCGACGAATTTGTAGCAGTTCTGAAGCGAATGCCGTGAAGTATGCTAGCGGCAAGACAGACGATTCGTTCTCTGCGCGATAGCAATGAAAATACTATCAACGACAGTGCTGCGAAACCAGAGTTACTAAACACAGCCTTTCGAAATTCCTTCACCAAAGAAGATGAAGTAAATATTCCAGAAATGGTATCAGGAACAGCTGCCAACACGACTAACTGAGAAGCAGATATCCTAGGAATAGTGGAGCAACTTAAATCACTTAATAAAAGACAGTCTTCTGGATCAGACTATATACCAATTAGGTTCCTTTCAGAGTATGCTGATGCAATATCTCCATACTTAACAATCATACATAACCGCTCGCTCGACGAATGATCCGTACTCAGAGGCTGGAAAGTTGCACAA
This sequence comes from Schistocerca americana, assembly GCF_021461395.2. Classification (NCBI taxonomy): domain Eukaryota; kingdom Metazoa; phylum Arthropoda; class Insecta; order Orthoptera; family Acrididae; genus Schistocerca; species Schistocerca americana. The sequence goes on from NC_060130.1 coordinate 696,961,812, forward strand.
GTCCCGCCAATATTCGAGAAAGGTAGTAGGAGTAATCCACTAAATTACAGGCCCGTATCATTAACGTCGATATGCAGCAGTATTTCAGACGATACGTTGTGTTCGAACTTTATCACTTACCTCGAAGTCCGCAGCTCGTGGCCGTGCGGTAGCGTTCTCGCTTCCCGCGCCCGGGTTCCCGGGTTCGATTCCCGGCGGGGTCAGGGATTTTCTCTGCCTTGTGATGACTGGGTGTTGTGTGATGTCGCTAGGTTTAAGTACTTCTAAGTTCTAGGGGACTGATGACCATAGATGTTAAGTCCCATAGTGCTCAGAGCCATTTGAATTTACCTCGAAGAAAACTGTCTATTGACACACAGTCAACATGGATTCAGAAAACATCGTTCTCGTAAAACACAGTTAGTTCTTTACACACACGAAGTGTTGTGTGCTATTGACAAGGGATTTCAAACTGACTCCGTATTTCTAGATTTCCTAAAGGCTTTTGACACTGTACCACACAAGCTGCTTGTAGTGGAATTGCGTGCTTACAGACTATCGTCTCAGTTCTGAGATTGGATTCATGATTTCCTGTCAGAGAGAAAACAGTTCGTAGTAACTAACGGAACGTCATTGGGTAAAACGAAGGTGATTTCTGGAGTTCTCCAAGGTAGTGTTATAGGTTCCCTGCTTGTTCCTTACTATATAAGCAATTTAGGAGACAACCTGAGCAGACGTCTTAGGTTGTTTGCAGATGATGCTGTCGTTTATCGTCTAGCAAACTCACCAGAAGATCAAAACAAATTACAAAACCATTTAGAAAAGATATCTGAATGCTGCGAAAATTGGCAGTTGACCCTAAAGAATGAAAAGTACTAAACGGAATACGTTAAACTTCGGCTACACGATAAATCAGTCCAATCTAAAGGCCGTAAATTCAACTATATACCTAGGCATTACAATTACGAGCAATTAAAAGTGAAAAGACCACGTAGAAAATGCTGTGGGGAAGGCGAACAGAAGATTGCGTTTTATTGGCAGAACACTTAGAAAATGTAACATTTCTACTAAAGAGACTGCTTATGTTACGCTTGTCCGTCCTCTTTTAGGTGTATTGCTGGGTGGTCTGGGATCCTTATCAGATAGGACTGACGGAGTACATCGAGAAAGTTCAAGGAAGAGCAGCACATTTTGTATTACCGCGAAATAGGGAAGAGAGTGTCACGGACATGATACAGGATTTGCGATGGACACAATTAAAACAAAGGCGTCTTTCGTTGCTGCTGAATCTTCTCACGAAAAGCTTTCTCTTCCGAATCCGAATGTATTTTGCTGTCGCCGACCTACATAGGGAGAAACGATCATAACAATAAAATAATGAAATCAGAGCCCGCTCGCAAAAATTTGTGTTCGTTTGTTCCGCGCGGTGTTTGAGATTGCAATAATAGAGAATTCATGTGAGGTTGGTTCGATGAACCCTCTGCCGGGCACTTAAGTGTGATCTGCAGAATATCCATGTAGATACAGAAGTGGATGAAACATGCCGTAACAAGGCAACTGAATTGGACCATACCTATAAGCTGAAATAAACATACAGGTTAGTAAATGGCTCAAATGGCTCTGAGCACTATGGGACTTAACATCTATGGTCATCAGTCCCCTAGAACTTAGAACTACTTAAACCTAACTAACCTAAGGACAGCACACAACACCCAGCCATCACGAGGCAGAGAAAATCCCTGACCCCGCCTGGTATCGAACCCGGGAACCCGGGCGTGGGAAGCGAGAACGTTACCGCACGACCACGAGATGCGGGCAGGTTAGTAAATGCACAGTAATTTACACTCCTGGAAATTGAAATAAGAACACCGTGAATTCATTGTCCCAGGAAGGGGAAACTTTATTGACACATTCCTGGGGTCAGATACATCACATGATCACACTGACAGAACCACAGGCACATAGACACAGGCAACAGAGCATGCACAATGTCGGCACTAGTACAGTGTATATCCACCTTTCGCAGCAATGCAGGCTGCTATTCTCCCATGGAGACGATCGTAGAGATGCTGGATGTAGTCCTGTGGAACGGCTTGCCATGCCATTTCCACCTGGCGCCTCAGTTGGACCAGCGTTCGTGCTGGACGTGCAGACCGCGTGAGACGACGCTTCATCCAGTCCCAAACATGCTCAATGGGGGACAGTTCCGGAGATCTTGCTGGCCAGGGTAGTTGACTTACACCTTCTAGAGCACGTTGGGTAGCACGGGATACATGCGGACGTGCATTGTCCTGTTGGAACAGCAAGTTCCCTTGCCGGTCTAGGAATGGTAGAACGATGGGTTCGATGACGGTTTGGATGTACCGTGCACTATTCAGTGTCCCCTCGACGATCACCAGTGGTGTACGGCCAGTGTAGGAGATCGCTCCCCACACCATGATGCCGGGTGTTGGCCCTGTGTGCCTCGGTCGTATGCAGTCCTGATTGTGGCGCTCACCTGCACGGCGCCAAACACGCATACGATCATCATTGGCATCAAGGTAGAAGCGACTCTCATCGCTGAAGACGACACGTCTCCATTCGTGCCTCCATTCACGTCTGTCGCGACACCACTGGAGGCGGGCTGCACGATGTTGGGGCGTGAGCGGAAGACGGCCTAACGGTGTGCGGGACCGTAGCCCAGCTTCATGGAGACGGTTGCGAATGGTCCTCGCCGATATCCCAGGAGCAACAGTGTCCCTAATTTGCTGGGAAGTGGCGGTGCGGTCCCCTACGGCACTGCGTAGGATCCTACCGTCTTGGCGTGCATCCGTGCGTCGCTGCGGTCCGGTCCCAGGTCGACGGGCACGTGCACCTTCCGCCGACCACTGGCGACAACATCGATGTACTGTGGAGACCTCACGCCCCAGGTGTTGAGCAATTCGGCGGTACGTCCACCCGGCCTCCCGCATGCCCACTATACGCCCTCGCTCAAAGTCCGTCAACTGCACATACGGTTCACGTCCACGCTGTCGCGGCATGCTACCAGTGTTAAAGACTGCGATGGACCTCCGTATGCCACGGCAAACTGGCTGACACTGACGGCGGCGGTGCACAAATACTGCGCAGCTAGCGCCATTCGACGGCCAACACCGCGGTTCCTGGTGTGTTCGCTGTGCTGTGCGTGTGATCATTGCTTATACAGCCCTCTCGCAGTGTCCGGAGCAAGTATGGTGGGTCTGACACACCGGTGGTGTTCTTTTTTCCATTTCCAGGAGTGTATATCTGATTCTTCTAAATTAATCTTTTTATGCTGTTAAAGAAATTTTTCCGTTTGATAAAAAGTGTAAAAGAAGTAAAATTCTAATTGAAAGCATCCCTATCAGTATAACGCGCTTATGTTAGCCGCCACCAGACTGGGGCTTATGATGTAGCACCTTTGATAGTCTCAGTGCCTGTTACTCTGGCTCCTGTGATGCAGGGGGTGCCCATGAACCTAGCGGTCACAAATTGCTTAAATTATTAATTCATAACGGTCACAACAACTAGGATGTGGTGGATGTTAACAGAACTATAGTAATATAGGTGAAATCCAAAGTATGAATGGAAAACAATGAGCCAGATTATTATTTTATTCAACCAAATGGTACAAAATTTGTGTCGCGGCATCCGCCACATGCAATTGCACGAAAAACAATCAAAGTTGCTTAAGACATGCAATCATATAAACTTAATAATGAAGAGAAGCAGTTCCAAATTGCCACTGACTTGTAACTACTGGCCAAAGACCATGGCTGAGTTGAGGAAATGAACAACGACAACTCCGTGGCTTTGAATAGCACGAAACACAATCTCGTGAGGCTAATTCATTATATGAGTGGCCACTTAGCACTGACAGAATAAGAAAAGAAAGAAGATTAACACCCCTTGGCTACTGCCGGTTCCCCACTTTACCCATATTACAGTTGATTTTGCCCCACGGTATCTAATCTGAAACCCATCTCTGCTCATTCCGATGTGCACTTACTGCTTTGCATTGTGCGGTCATTATAGGGGCTGACTTGCTGGTTACGGTACTAGAGGTTAGGTTGTACCAAGTAGCAAGTCCGTCCTCCTCCAAAGTTACACACCTAATAGACGCCGAGGTTCGAACACTGCATCCGACCTTTACCAAGCCTTAACTCCGAACAGCCACTACTTCCAGGCTGAGCCTCACCACCTACGCTCAGAGCAGTGCCTCGTCATCTCTTCTCCAACCAATTTCTGAGCATACGCGAGACACAGTTTCCAATTAAAATAATTTGCAGTAACTTTTAAGCTCCCATCAGCACGTCCAATAGGAAAGAGCCAATCAGATTCGCCTTCGCTTAAGGCAGAAAGCGCTCCCAAAACCAGCCTCCAATAACACGCCATCGCCAAGCTTCCTCTCCCACAATAATTTAGCCAAACACCAAGTATGTTATTCTTTGCTGCATAACTGATCTCATGAGTCTGGAGAAGATGCTATCAGGCCTGAAAGCCCTGCCACCTACGTTCTTCCGACTCGGGATAGAGTGGAATACAGCATTGACTAGTGCCTACTCGACCTCTGCAACTGAAAGCTAATGTTCTAACTCTTCCTATCTGCACCGTCCGTGCTTGCATCTAAGAGAAGGGCTGGACCGCCGGTATGACCGACCACAAACAACACCGTCACTTCCTGTTGCCTGCGGGACGCCTGCTGACCACCCAGGCCGTTTATGTATCTAACTTCATGCCACACAGTCTCATACTTCCTCAGCGCTGCTTTGCCGGCCACCTGCCAGATAGAAAATCCCAAATCAATTCGTCTCACACAACAGAGCCAAGTGAACCAAATCCTAGCTGGAAATCTATTGTCCAAGGTAGAACATGCGCTGTTAAAATCTGAACTTCAAGATAAAATAACGAAAATAAATTACTGATGGCCATTACCGCTGAACGTTGTAGCCACTCATTTCTTGACAGAAAACAAAGCTGAAACTAGAAAGGTGTCCCTTTTAAACTCGAGTTTGTATTATATCAATATAGAATTAATATGGGAGGGGGAGGTCCACACCAGTACAACGTCTCACAGAACCACAGCAAAACCAGGACAAAAAAAAGCCAATTCCGTCGATCATTGTGGAGGGTGGTTGTAAAAAGTCTCATGAAATCAGCAGAAGGAATCACACCTGAGCTCTAAAGTGCATCAGCAGTCCGGGTATCTCCATTACTGCGCATAGGGAGGTAAAAAGAATGGGGGTACAATGGTCCAGCAGATCCTTGTAGGACTCGCATTTCTGTAGTCAATACTTGATATGGTATAAAGAGCGAAGCATGACTGAAAATGGGTGATTTGGTGTTGAATCACGCTATACCCTGTGGCTATGCAACGGAAGCGTTTGGATTTGGCGAATGTCTGGAGAACTTTACCTGTCATCATGTGTAGTAACAACATTGAAGTACAGAAGTGGCAGTGGTACGATATTGGGGTATTTTTCGTATCTAGGGTGTGGAGGCTCAAGAAAACGTTAAATGTGGAAGGATATGAACGCATTTTATAACATTGTTTACCGGTAAGGTAGAGAGACAATTCAGAGACTATGATTATATCAGCATGACAATGTACCCTGACATAAGCCAGCATCTATGAGACAATGAGATGTAGCCAGTAAAATTCCTGAAATGGACTGGCCTACCTAGAGTTCCCACCTGAACGTAAAGGAACACTGTTGAGATAAGTTAGAACGTCGGCTTCGCTACGGACCCTGGTGTCCTTCACTAAATCCTTCGGCCTTGAGGAAAAATGGGCTACCATTCATCCACAGTCATGCAGATACCTCACTGAATGTGTCCCCAGCAAAGGTAAGTCGTCATAAGGACGATGAGTTGACATATTCCATGCTGAAGTCCGGGTACTTTTCTACATCTACGTAGATACCCGCGATCCACCGTACGGCGCGTGGTTGATGGTACCCCCGTTCCACCCGAAAACAGAGCGAGGGGAAAACTATTGTCCGTGTGCTCCCGAATGATCACTAATTTCTCGTATCTTATATTCGTGGTTCTTACGCGCAATGTATATTAGAGGTAGTAGAATCGTTCTGCAGTTAGCTTCAAATCCGGTTCCTGCTTCATATCCGGTTCTTTAAATTTTCCCAATAGTGTTCTTGGGAAAGAATGAGGCATTTCCTCCAGGGATTCCCATTTGAATTTCCGAAGCATGTCCGTAATATTAGGCGCAAATTGAGACGCGAATAGCACGTGTGACGTGACACGATACTACAGCGCGACACGCACGTGCCGCACGAGTCGCGCGGGTGCAGCGCATATTGCGACGCGTACACCATACTTCGCACGCGCCGACTGGTGCGCTCTGCGCTGACAGAACCGAAGCGGGCGCAACCTGTTACATTTCTCAGACGATTTTACAGAAACTATTCACTGAAAATATATGATTTTTGCCTTACTTTTAGCGTTATATGTCAGCTTCGTGACGAAGTGCCCATCACCTCGCTAATAACCATTCTTATTGTGAAGTGCACATTTTAGTAAGACAGTACGCAAAACTCAAAAAGTTTGCAACGAAAATTAGGGGTCGCTATGATTTTGCGTTTGGTGCGTATTACATCATATGTTGCTGCGTATGAAATTTAACTAACATGCTGAATTTTTGTTTAGATTTGGGAGGAGGTCTCTATCTGCCTCCGATCTCGAGAAAATGGATCCCATTTAGCGCGCTCACTTCCGATCTCACGCCCGCGAGAATAAAATACTCGCAACATCTCTCTTATCTCCTAAACCGCTCGAGACATCGAAACGAAAGTTTGGTGAATGATAGCACACAAGGAGGAGAGTGTTTTGCCAATTCTTAAACACACGGAACTTTCTTATCTAAGGCGATATATCAGTACTTACACTTCCCTTTTTATTTATTTCAGTCCAGTGACTGTAAGTTTTTAAGAGTTATCGACAGCTAACGAAACAAGAGCTTCCTAGTATGAAAATAAACACGAAATTTCTTCCTTTATGTTACTGCAAACCGACACTACGAGGTTTTTCGTAAGCTGTTGAGCTCTGTGATTTCCAATTACTTGTTTAATGAGGCACTCTGTTTCGGAATTCTGTCTCAATAGCTGCTGTGAGATGAGCTTGGCAAATTACACTGTGACAAAGGAAGTACAATTAAACCAGTCACCAAGAGAAATGTGGCCTTTACTCACAACTGGTGATGCTTCTTCAAATGAGAAAAGGTTAACAACTCACACAAAAATAGATTGCCAATTTCGTTGGAATTTTGGTGGAATCCCTGTAACCAATCGTATTTTTAACACTGAGCGACTGGAATGGAAACTTACCAAAGGATTTTATTCCTGCTCTTGATCTGAGCGGTATTAAAATAATGACGAGCGTTACTTCAGGAGGAATGATAGGCACATGCCAGATACTTGTTACTCACCTACGGCTTGCCAAACTGACAATGTGTGATCGCGAATAAAATAGTTGTTATTGAGAAAAATAAACAATTGATCTGTCTCACAACCCAATGGTCAGTGTATTGTCAGCAGATGAGGATAATGCGCGACAGGAATGCACAAGCTAGCCATGTGTGCCTTGTGAGTTGGAGTTCGAAAAACATTGTCATGAAAGTAGATCTGCCTTTGTCAGCAGTACATTTCAACAAATTAAATATATCTAATCATAACACTCTTTTAGGATATTCCTACTTTCGTAATAATACCGACCATTTCCTTCATTTGTGTAGCCTGTTGTATAATTAGTTTATTAATGCTGATAATGTGCATGCAACAATTGAAATGCTTTTTCTCATCACGGCGAACCAATTAAAACATTGTTATTTGTGACTGCTTTTCGACTGTTTCTAGCTTGCAGTGGAAATGTGATGTTCACATGCATGTAGTACAGTGTGTCGTATTACATTATTACATCCATGTCATATCAGAGTAATCACAGTGAGACTTCTATACGTCAGATCTTGGACGCTTTTTACCAGGAGCACAAAGGGATCACACCTGTGAAGATTATCCCTTTCTAACTTTTTGTGCTGTCCTTAGGTTAGTTAGGTTTAATTAGTTCTAAGTTCTAGGGGACTGATGACCATAGATGTTAAGTCCCATAGTGCTCAGAGCCATTTGAACCATTTTTTTAAATTTTTGTAACAGATCGTACAGATACCCCAGCATACTAGGCAGCGAGAAGAAAACCTTGTTTTACTTTCCTACCTTGATTCTTAATCACATGATTTTATAATATTCCTTGCTTCCTTATTTACTAGCCTCTGTCCCTCCTTGCGATCTGAAAACATCGCGGAGGCATATGATACAATTCCAGCAAGGCAGTAAGGCAAAATTTATCGCATGGGCAATACTGCCACTGCTCATATGCGCCGTTCCGATATGAGCATACGGCCGGGCTACTTTTCCGCTCCCCGCCTCAAATTTCCCACAGTGCTAGCGAGGCACGCGCGACGCGCAGCGCGAGAAACTGCCTCAACCACAACGCCGCGCGACCTGGCGTAGGCGCGTGTCGCGTCCCAGTCGCGTCGCGTCGCAATTTGCGCGGTCCCATTTGAACCTGTGAAGTTACAAAAATGCGTGCTACGCTGCGTCGCGCCACACGCGCTATACGCGTCTCAATTTGCGCTTAGCCACACTTGGATGTCGTTGCAGCAACAAATATAGCAGCTCGCCTCTGAATTGCTTCGATGTCTTCCTTTAATCCGACGTTGTTCAGATCCCAAACACTCGAGCAGTACTCAAGAATAGGTTGCACTAGCGTCCTAAATGTGGCCTCCTTTACAGATGAACCACAATTCTCTCGAATTCTCCCAATAAACTGAAGTCGACCGTTTGGCCGCTGTTAACTGCAATCGGGGAAGTTTTAAACCTGAGGAGGGAGGGGGAGGGGGGCGGGGGGGGGGGGGGGGGGAAGGAAACAGGCCTTATTCAAGCTATCTTACATCCGATGTACTTGAACTAAGACAGTTTTAACATAGACTGGAATAATGAAAGATAGAATGAAAGGTGTAGAGCAGGCTCATCCAAGAACTGCGCCCGGCGGGCGCGCCCGCGCCCCGCGGGCGCAAGACAGTGTAGTTCAGCGCCCCGTCCGCGACCGTGTGTCGCTAGTGTCGCCATAGGAGCGAGACACACAGAGAGAGAGAGAGAAAGAGCTGCGGATCGAGTGAGACCGCGCAGCACTGCTCTGCGCTGGACTGTCCCGCGGTCAGATCTAACGTAAACAAAATATTCTATTTTAGAATTCATTTTATGTAAGGGATATAGAGTCTCATTCTTACTGTTAGTAGTTACAAGTATTTTTTGTTATACTTCGTGCTACAATTTTTTCTATCCCTTTTCAGAGTTTAGAAATCGGATCCTTAGTTTGCTGTTTTGTACGTATTAATTTTAACTGACCAAGTTTGAAAACTTATTAAAATAGAATTATGGTTATAAATCTCTTTAATTCTTACAGTGAACATTGTTAAAGAAGACAATTAACGTTTTACACGTTTTTCTTTTTCGAGGAATCGATTTTTTCTAGGTTTGGTACAATATTCAGTGAGACTGCTAACCTCAAGGAATTGGTCAAATTTTTATCGCCAAGGAATGAACGGTTCTTAGTTTTAGCAAGCTTTAAAAGAGAGAAAAAGCGCTCACAAATATACGTGGAACCAAACATTGAGAGGACTTCGGCCGCGTGCTTGTGCAAAAGAGGATATTTCTCTCGTGGAAGACAGCTGTAAAAGTCATCCAAGGTTCTACACATAAGAAAGCGGTCCTTCAGGCGGATATGGCACTGTAAGTCAGTCAGTTCTAGTTGAAGTACTTACGAGACATCCTCTACCCGAACGGAAAACGGGCGAACAAAAATATCTATCGGCTGGCGTTCGGGCGGTCCGCACGGCCAGCTAAGCGGCACGGCTCGGCCACTGCAGCAACACACGAATTCGCCCTGGGCGCTGGCCGCGAGCGATCGCGGGCGCTAGCGCCCCAGGGGCACAGTTAGGACGAGCCTGGTGTAGAGTATTGTGAAAGGGAAATAAGAGTTGGAATGGGAATAATGGAAGGTGACGTTGTAACAGTTAAGAATGAATTGACAACAATCAAGTCTGACATTCTGAGTGAAATGCCAAATTTAGAGGTTAAATTGCAATGGCAAATCTCCTCTGAAATTACTTGAGTCATACATTACAGTCCAGTCATGATACTAAAGATGAGTGATGTAGCTGTCAAAATTCTTTCGGGAACGCGGCGAGTCATTGTTTGGGAGTCGTCAGTGAGATTTCTTTGTGGACGCCACGAGTACTGCCATATGCATGGCCTACAAAAGAAGCGAACTGTTGAGTTGCCAAAAACGGCTAAAACCTTCACTACAGAAGTTCTATGTTTTATATCACTGTTCATAAGCAAAACTAACTGTAAATATTATGAAAAGCGTACTTTCCGAATTATTGTGTCATGTCAGCGAAGTAATCAACAGCCGCGACGGGCCGATTACGAAATCAACAAACCTGGACTTTGACATAATTTAGTGAATATTATAATTGAAAGAGTCGTATAAACTGCTTGTAATTATAATTCAGGAACAGAGATACTTTCGTTCGTGTGTCGTGTTGTTAGATCAAAACCAGCCGCGTCGCGAAACGGTTACACGTCCATTCTTGAAGGTGATCTCCAGCGTCGTTATCATGAGTAAATGTTAATTAAGAGAAACTATCAAGAACATAACTGAATATCCAGAGAGTGACCTCCAAATGATCGAGGTACTTGTAAACAAGTGTGAGTGAACAGCACGACAATAGGTTGTTAGTCATTGCAAACAGACACTGTGGCTGAATTTTTAGTTTCAGGTTAACTGATTCTTCTGTCGTTCACACTCATAAATGAAAAACATAATTTTGTATGTGTTCTTCACTATACGCAGTAGAACATACAGAATATGGTGCTATTTATTAATAATTGTTTAGTTGCCGTTTGTTAATGTTCCGGTATTAAAACCGTTGTGAAATTGTAGTTCTTATTTTTTCCTGACCTAATGTAGGTGGAGCTTTACCAGATCCTTGTGATGCTCATTACATGCGTACTCCAAGACTGGACCCGCATTCGGGAGAACGACGGTTCAAACCACCATCTAGTCATTCTGATTTGGGTTTTCCACGATTTCCCTAAATCTCTCGAGGCAAATGCCGGTATGGATCCATTGAAATGGCACAGCCGATTTCTTTCCCCATCCTTGAAACAATCAGAGCTCGTGCTCAGTCTCTAATGACTTTATGTCGACGAGGTCTTGATTTATAGCTGAAATTACAATCAAATGACAACCCTTAGCTGCTCACAGGCGTTGACATACGTCAACGGGGACAGATGAAAATGTGTGCCCCGACCGGGACTCGAACCTGGGATCTCCTGCTTGGTCACTGATGGTATCTGTTCTTTCGGACATGTCCGAAAGAACAGATACCATCTTAGTATATATTGATTTATAGCTGTTGGCTGCTGCAAGGACTAGGAAATTGTCGAGGATATACAGGCAAGTGTGATCGAGGCACACGATAGTTAAATATTCCGACCTGTGAGAGATTTCTGTTTTGAGGGACCCAGAAGTACAACATTTTAACCTCCACAGGCCACTTGTAAGGTGCCGATAGCGACTAAAAGCGAAAATTTAGTCTGCAGAGCAGCAATCAGTAGCTACGAACGAGGAAGTTAACAGAGTTAAATGGCTCTGACCACTATGGGACTCAACATCTTAGGTCATAAGTCCCCTAGAACTTAGAACTACTTAAACCTAACTAACCTAAGGACATCACACACACCCATGCCCGAGGCAGGATTCGAACCTGCGACCGTAGCAGTCCCGCGGTTCCGGACTGCAGCGCCAGAACCGCTAGACCACCGCGGCCGGCTAACAGAGTTAAATTGAGCCAGGGCAGCAGTGTTTGCGGAAAGACTATAACTCAGTCACCCCAGAAAGTTGTGATGGGGGATGGTAGTTATCATTCTGTTGATTTCACTGCTTAGAATCGTGACACGTTTGGCGTTGGGATGACAGATAGCATCAAAATGAGCTATGAAACTGTCATTAGTGTGGTAAGGTACAGAATTGCGCTAATCTCAGTGCACGAAATGTTGAGTATTTTGAAATTTTTGAGGGGTGATTTTTGAGAAAGTTTTGGAGTTAGAAGCGGCATACGCGTCTGCAGACCGCTGGGTATCTCGACAGAAATTTCAGTCTTAAAAAGAAAGTTACCTGAGAGTTTACGGATAAAGATAATGTTCGAAAACGGTTATAGTAAGAAACAACCAAAGCTTTACATATATGTGTCACTAAATTAATAGCAGGCAGCTTTTGATAATGTATTTTACCACGTAACTAAGGAACCCTCAAAATTTCATCTGCTGACAAAATAACTTCATATGAACTGTTTAATCTTAGTCCCTCTTCGAACAGCAGCAACGTTCTGCTGCTGGACGATGTACAGCTACAGAGCCTGTGTGTGGCTGAGTTGCTGCTCCGGATGATCTCGGCGGCAGCGACCTTCCGTCTCTGCTCGCGGAGCGCATCATTGCCGCATGTAATGTGATTGCGGCCGTTCAGCTCCAATCTGTTCTCGCTGTAGCAACGTCTACCACAAGACACAAACTCTGTTACCGGAGACTCACCTCATTAACCAAGCCTGCTACACCTCCTAAAACGCTAATCGTCCCTTCCGCATTATTCTGTTATTGCATATGTTCTTTCTGTGGCCCACAAACCTGACTTTCAGTTTTAGACCACCATTACGAAGCTCATTTGACCACAGGAGTTATTCAGTAAAGTGGAAATTTATTGTTACAAGATAATCGGTAGATGCACTCGACGAAGCCTAAGTAGATTTCTTTCCCCGTTTTCGTCGAACTTAGCGAGTATACTTTCTCGATGGTACATATAACATTTCTTCTCTTCTTGTGATACATATTTGACCTAAAAATATGATTTTTCAATTCCATAGACTCAATTGCCCCAAACTTTTTGATCACCCCATATACAGTATAAAACTCATTTCAGCTTCGTGCACCGGCCGCGGTGGTCGTGAGGTTCTAGGCGCTGCAGTCCGGGACCGCGGGACTGCTACGGTCGTAGGTTCGAATCCTGCCTCGGGCATGGATGTGTGTGATGTCCTTAGGTTAGTTAGGTTTAAGTAGTTCTAGGTGCTAGGGGACTGATGACCTAAGATGTTAAGTCCCATAGTGCTCAGAGCCATTTGAACCATTTTTTTGAGACAGCCTCAGGAGATGGTTGTATCGGAAACAGCTTGAAGTGTAACCGCTCAAAGCCATTACAACCTGAGAGGAGAAGCCAGGGATTGTCAATTTGCAATAACAGCTTAGTCGGACTAAACTGTGTGCTGCACCACGGCCACAAGAGGTACTGGAATCAGCCTCAGCATGAGGTATCAAATAACAGTGGAGTGACACAAACCGTAATTTTATGACCGCGGACTCGTTTTCAACGAACGCGAAATGATAGAAGAAGATAGGAATATCGTCCTTGATCAGCAACTATCGAGTAGGATCGTAACCTTTTCCTCATAGCCCGTCCGATTGGTAGACGTAGCGCCGTTCAACTGCAGTGATTCGTCTAAACACGAATGAGTTGCAGACTATCAGTTCACACTGTACGCTGTGGTGGGGCGGCAGGTAAAAATTATTAATTAAATTAATGCCGTCTTATTCACGCGAGCCTGGCAACTAATTTTGTGGTCAGCCAGAAAGCGAACGGAAACGTACTGACCTTAGTTTCCAGTCTGCACGGCCACATTCTGGTCCAGCTCATTGAAAGAAAAGTTTCTATTCCCCTGTTCCTTTGCGGGATCAGGACTATGATTTTAAATAAAAGTATGAAGTTCCAGTCAAAATTTATATTACGTAATGTTTCTCACAGACAACACTTAGAAATTTACTATTGCCAATTGAAAGCAAGTCTCTTTTATTCTACGAGCACATTTAGCAGTTCAGAGGCGACCTCTACGGTACGTTCCTAACAGATTGTCTTTCGCCCTGACTAAAATGACTCAAATGAAATTTTGCAATAAATGTTCAAAATTAATGGTCGCCATAAAAGTGGGAATAAAGTCAACACTTGTCACACGGAATTGTAATTCACACGCACGGCACACTAACAGTTACTTTGGCGAATTCTAAGAGATCCAGGACGGTGTACAGTCCTCGCTAGTTCACTATCCGTTCTTACCGCAAAATACGCACTTTGTCACAGCTCGGCTCTGACGTCATCCGAGGCAGAGCGCGATCCGACGTTTGGCAGACGTGCATCTTACAGTGGCTGACTGCGAAGTGAACCTTACTGCTGCCTCTCAGGCTATATTTATATAGGTGCCGGAGCGGACGGCCGAGGGAACAACTGTTGCCTACGCCTATCTGCATACTGGAGCAGCCTCCGAACGACCGCTTTCTCGGGCACATAAACTCTAATAATATAATTACAAATGACTTCAGAAACCTCTTAATTTTTATTTGTATTCAGTTAAGTTGTTTGAAATCACCGAAAAAGTTTCAGCTCGTTAGAATGAAAACTTTGGCTTCTAGAATCTGTATAGTGGAACAAACGGTAGATCATTACATCTGAACCATACGTTTACTAGAACTTATGTCAGCAGTTATTAATACTAAAACACTCAAATTTGGTATAGCCCTTTCACTTGGTATGTTTTATCATCCACTTTAACCAAAATTCTCTATCATTAAAATTACAGGTACTTAATCTACTACAGTTGGGCATACTTTAGTTACAAAATTGGTTTTTACTTAATTACTCAAAAACTATGAGAGGCAGCTTAACGTGGTCTTTCAGTTATTATTTTTGGGGAGAACTGAAGCATAAAACAAATTTTCATGTTTCTAAGACCATTATTTAGCGCTTTTGATTTTGCCTAAAAACGTGAATTCCGGTGTTAATTTTTGTTTTATGGTTTTGGAAACCTGCACCACTTATTTACGAGCTCTAACTACACCTTCGGACCAAATTCTGGCTTTCTAGCTTCATTATGTAGCGCAACTTATTTTTCTCTTAAAACGGCATTTTAGGTAAACTATTAACTCTAGAATATAAAGAGTTGTTATTTGGAACATTATAACACTAAACTATACTTTTAACAAAGTTTTGAACATAAATTTTGATTTTTAATTTCATACTTAATTGTGGTGCAATACTTGTGCGCTACGGGCAGACGCGTTAAGGTGACAGGACGGTACTAGCAGTGAAATGGGGTAAATCCCGGCACACTTGGTTCAAATGGCTCTGAGCACTATGGGACTCAACTGCTGAGGTCATTAGTCCCCTAGAACTTAGAACTAGTTAAACCTAACTAACCTAAGGACATCACACACATCCATGCCCGAGGCAGGATTCGAACCTGCGACCGTAGCGGTCTCGCGGTTCCAGACTGCAGCGCCAGAACCGCGCGGCCACTTCGGCCGGCCCGGCACACTTGCTCGCCTCTGTATCTCACACATGATACAGCACTTGGCTTGCTTCACTGTCTTTGTAATGCATTCATACCGTGATCCTGTATGCTAGTACGTCCTTGATGTCTGACCCATCAATAACATGACACCATCGTGCCCGAAGAAAGACAGCACATGAACATTGCCGATGGGACCATTCCGTGTGTAGCATTGAATTGTACTCTGATTCCTTGTGGTTTCGCGTCGATTACGCCTACCGATTTTTTGGCTGTGTTCCGTTCGACGCCCACATCATAATTATTGGTGACAGGAAAATCCCAACACACTGATGGCGTGGTGAGGGATATTTCATCTTCAGCCATTAGCAGAAATTGTGACGAGATTCTTCCACCTTTAGTTGCACTGTCTTATGACCCCATCAACAATTTTTTCGCTTTAGTAGTGACAGTTCTAGTATCCACAGAGCCTCATTGGTGGATGGTGTGTCACTAATGAGATTATCACTTAAACACAGTGATCAGAGTACTCCGCGCTCCAGAACCCTATTGAACATAACTTGGGTTCGCCTTAAAGACTTACAAGGAACCCCTTGAGTACGAGGTCGCAAAAGGTTAACGACGTTTACGGCATTCGACGCCCCATATATTCTCTACGATGCAATCGCAATATTAGCTGCTAATGGCAACGGGAGGTGGGCCTGGAGGTATCCACTGGTGAGCATAGCATGAGGCTACGGAGCGATGGTGAAGGGCTTAATCAACGAGTAACTCACAACGGTGCTACAGTATTAGTGGTGTTGATACATAGCAGAGTGCCGGCCGAGGTAGCCGAGCGGTTCTAGGCGCTACAGTCTGGAACCACGCGACCGCTACGGTCGCAGATTCGAATCCTGCCTCGGGCATTGATGTGTGTGACGTCCTTAGGTTAGTTAGGTTTAAATAGTTCTAAGTTCTAGGGGACTGGTGACCTCAGAAGTTAAGTCCCATAGTGCTCAGAGCCATTTAAACCATAGCAGAGTAAAGGCAACAATAGACAAAGCAAATATTGTATTATATGTACGACAACGGTTGCCGAAGTTGACATTTCGTCAGAAAGGAATCCAAGACACTTCCCAGAGTAAGAAAGAAATAGCAGACGAAATAATAACCTTTCTGCAAGATGAATCACTAGAATGTCTAGTGCCGTATACTCTCTACTTTGCGGACAATGCACATGAGGAGTACAATGATGACGATACGCGCTTAACAAGTGAAAGTGAAAAGACGTTAGATAACGAAATTACAAACAAAGTGTCAACATGACGCAAAGCAGGCAGAGGAGTCGGCCCGAAAGTTTGAGGATGAGATGAATAACTTTATCTCATCTTTCAGTAAGGAATTTGTTTTCAGCTTCAACGACATGGATTTGAAGAGGAAATGCATATGAAAGGAACCCTGCAAAATAGATGTACCAAGAAAATTATATCAAGATTAACTAACATCAATGCCATAGCGTATTCATATACAATTATGTTGACTGTTAATGTGGATGGTAAATTGGCTGGAAGGGTATTTACTGTGCTGTGCAAAGCTGGAGGTGCTGTGCCCCGCACTATTCTTTCCCGTGTGCATGAGCTAGAAAGGGCGGTAGGGAATAATTACGTCACAGCAAGCAAGAGTGGGAAAATTGGCGTAAGAGAACTACAACTATGGTATGAGCACCAATTTTGGGCAATAGCTAGTAAAAATAACTTGCTTTTGCATGATTCCTGGTCTCCATATAGAAATCAATCTCCTTTAGAGCAAAATATCCCTCTTATAAAGTGTGTAACATTACAGTTCATACCACCTGGAACCACTGGACAAATTCAGCCTCTGAGTTCAAGAATGGTTCAAATGGCTCTGAGCACTATGGGACTTAACTCCTGAGGTCATCAGTCCCCTAGAAGTTAGAACTACTTAAACCTAACTAACGTAAGGACATCACACACATCCATGCCCGAGGCAGGATTCGAACCTGCGACCGTAGCGGTCGCACGGTTCCAGACTGTAGCACCTAGAACCGCTCGGCCACCCCGGCCGGCTCAGCCTCTGAATGTTTGTTTTTTCCGTGCCTATAAAGCCTATTAAAGCACTATCTGCCGTTACGCCTTAAAGGATAGCCAGTTTCACCATAAGCTCCACGACAGGCCGTTTCGCTTGCCGACACATTTCATTAGTGCTCATCACCCCGTTACACCGATAGGATTCTATACGCATACTTTAATACAGATACCTAGTTGATCGTCCTGCACGGTTTGTACGTCCAAAGTGGATCGCCTTCGATCTTGATGATGCAACCTTTGTGATTACTGTGGCGCGCGATTTTCATTCGGTGTTTATGGTGCAAGTTAATGGTTTCCTTTAAACATCTCATCAATGGTGACAATGTCCATATTGCGGAGTGTAATACATACATCCTATAGAACGTTGGTCTCTGCGCCTCCCAGACACTGATCATCTGTTGCTCTATGCCGAGTCGGAAGAACGCAGGTGGCAGAGCTTTCAGGCTTGATAGCATCTTCTCCAGATTTATGAGATCATTTCTGCAACAAAGAAAAACATGCTTGGTGTTTGGCTAAATTATTGTGGGAGAGGAAGCTTGGAGCTGGCGCGTTATTGGATGGTGGTTTTTGGGTGCGCTTTCTGCCTTAGGCGAAGGCGAACCTGATTGGCTCTCTCCTCTTGGACGCGCTGATGGGAGCTTAAAAGTTACTGCAAATTATTTCAGTTGGAAACTGTGTCTCGCGTATGCTCAGAAATTGGTTGGAGAAGAGATGACGAGGCACTGCTCTGAGCGTAGGTGGTGAGGCTCAGCCTGGAAGTAGTGGCTGTTCGGAGTTAAGGCTTGGTAAAGGTCGGATGCAGTGTTCGAACCTCGGCGTCTATTAGGTGTGTAACTTTGGAGGAGGACGGACTTGCTACTTGGTACAACCTAACCTCTAGTACCGTAACCAGCAAGTCAGCCCCTATAATGACCGCACAATGCAAAGCAGTAAGTGCACATCGGAATGAGCAGAGATGGGTTTCAGATTAGATACCGTGGGGCAAAATCAACTGTAATATGGGTAAAGTGGGGAACCGGCAGTAGCCAAGGGGTGTTAATCTTCTTTCTTTTCTTATTCTGTCAGTGCTAAGTGGCCACTCATATAATGAATTAGCCTCACGAGATTGTGTTTCGTGCTATTCAAAGCCACGGAGTTGTCGTTGTTCATTTCCTCAACTCAGCCATGGTCTTTGGCCAGTAGTTACAAGTCAGTGGCAATTTGGAACTGCTTCTCTTCATTATTAAGTTTATATGATTGCATGTCTTAAGCAACTTTGATTGTTTTTCGTGCAATTGCATGTGGCGGATGCCGCGACACAAATTTTGTACCATTTGGTTGAATAAAATAATAATCTGGCTCATTGTTTTCCATTCGTACTTGTGATTTCACCTATACTACTGTAGTTACGTTAATATCCACCACATCCTAGTTGTTGTGGCCGTTATGAATTAATAATCTAAGCAATCTGTGACGAAAGGGAGGTAAGAAGGAAATGACAAGTATTTGGACAGGTCAGGAAAACTGCTGGTGAATCCTGTTGATGCCTTGGGCAGATGGAGGGAATATTATCAAAAGTTGCTCAATGTAGGTGAAAATAAGATCAGTAATGTTTCAGATTTCGATGTACAATGGGATAGGAATGATGCTGGAAATAGGATCACATTTGAGGAAGTGGAGAAAATGGTCAATAGACTGCAGTGCAATAAAGCGGCTGGGTTGGATGAAATTAAGTCGGAACTCATCAAATACAGTGGAATGTCAGGTCTTAAATGGCTACACAGGATAACTGAAATGGCGTGGGAGTCGGGACAGGTTCCATCAGACTGGACGGAAGCAGAAATCACACCAATCTTTAAACATGGAAACAGAAAAGATTGTAACAACTACAGAGGTATCTCTTTAATCAGCGTTGTGGGTAAAATTTTCCCAGGTATTGTTGAAAGGAAAGTGAGAGTATTAGTTGAGGACCAATTGGATGAAAATCAGTGTGGGTTTAGGCCTCTTAGAGGTTGTCAGGACCAGATCTTTAGCTTACGGCAAATAATGGAGAATTGTTACGAGTGTAACAGGAAATTGTATCTATGCTTTATAGATCTAGAAAAGGCATACGACCGGGTTCCTAAGAGGAAGTTATTGTCTGTTCTACGAGATTATGGAATAGGAGGCAAACTTTTGCAAGCAATTAAAGGTCTTTACATAGATAGTCAGGCAGCAGTTAGAGTTGACGGTAAATTGAGTTCATGGTTCAGAGTAGTTTCAGGGGTAAGACAAGGCTGCAACCTGTCTCCACTGTTGTTCATATTATTTATGGATCATATGTTGAAAACAATAGACTGGCTGGGTGAGATTACGATATGTGAACACAAAATAACCAGTCTCGCATATGCGGATGACTTACTTGTGATGGCAGATTCGATTGAAAGTTTGCAAAGTAATATTTCAGAGCTAGATCAGAAATGTAAGGACTATGGTATGAAAATTAGCACCTCCAAAACGAAAGTAATGTCAATGGGAAAGAGATATAAACTGATTGAGTGCCAAATAGGAGAAACAATGTTAGAACAGGTGGACGGTTTCAAGTACTTAGGATGCATATTCTCACAGGATGGCAACATAGTGAAAGAACTGGAAGCGAGGTGTAGCAAAGCTAATGCAGTGAGCGCTCAGCTACGATCTACTCTCTTCTGCAAGAAGGAAGTCGGTATCAAGACTAAGTTATCTGTGCACCGTTCAATCTTTCGACCAACTTTGTTGTATGGGAGCGAAAGCTGGGTGGATTCAGGTTACCTTATCAATAAGGTTGAGCTCGCGGATATGAAAGTAGCTAGGATGATTGCAGGTACTAGTAGATGGGAACAATGGCAGGAGGGTAGCATAATGAGTAAATCAAAGAAAAACTGGGAATGAACTCTATAGATGTAACCGTCAGGGCGAACAGGCTTAGATGGTGGGGGCATGTTACACGCATGGGGGAAGCAAGGTTACCCAAGAGGCACATGGGTTCAGCAGTAGAGGGCAGGAGGAGTCGAGGTAGACCAAGGAGAAGGTACCTGGATTCGGTTAAGAATGATTTTGAAGTAATAGGCTTAACATCTGAAGAGGCACCAATGTTAGCACTGAATAGGGGATCATGGAGGAATTTTATAAGGGGGACTATGCTCCAGACTGAACGCTGAAAGGCATAATCAGTCTGAAATGATGATGATGTTGATGATGATGATGATGTGACGGCTAGGTTCATGGGGACCCCTGCATCACAGGAGCCAAAGTGACAGGCACTGAGACTATCAATGTTGCTACGTCATGAGCCCCAGTCTGGTGGCGGGTAGCATAAGCTTGTTATACTGCTAGGGATGCTTTCAGTTAGAATTTTATTTCTTTTGCACTTTTTATCAAATGTAAAAATTTCTTTAACAGCATGAAAAGATTCATTTAGAAGAATCAGATATAAATTCCTATGCATTTACTAACTTGCATGTTTATTTCAGCTTATGGGTGTGGTCCAATTCAGTTGCTTTGTTACGGCATGTTTCATCTACATCAGCATCTACATGGATACTTTGCAAATCACACTTAAGTGCCCGGCAGAGGGTTCATCGAACCACCCTCACACTAATACTCTATTATTCCAATCTGGAAGAGCGCACGGAAAAAACGAACACATATTTTTCCGTGCGAGCTCTGATTTCCCTTATTTTATTATTATGATCGTTTCTCCCTACGTAGGTCGGCGACAGAAAAATACATTCGCATTCGGAAGAGAAAGTTTTTCGTGAGAAGATTCCACCGCAACGAAAGACGTCTTTGTTTTAATGGTGTCCATCGCAAATCCTGTATCATGTCCGTGACACTCTCTCCCCTATTTCGCGGTAATACAAAATGTGCTGCTCTTCTTTGAACTTTCTCGATGTACTCCGTCAATCCTATCTGGTAAGGATCCCAGACGGCCCAGCAGTACACACAAGAGGACTGACAAGCATAACGTAGCCAGTCTGTTTAGTGGAAATGTTACATTTTCTAAGTGTTCGGCCAATAAAACACAATCTTTTGTTCGCCTTCCCCACAACATTTTCTACGTGTTCTTTCCACTTTTAATTGGTTGTAAGCCGGCCGCGGAGACCGAGCGGTTCTAGGCGCTACAGTCTGGAACCGCGCGACCGCTGCGGTCGCAGGTTCGAATCCTGCCTCGGGCATGGATATGTGTGATGTCCTTAGGTTAGCCGGCCGGAGTGGCCGAGAGGTTCTAGGCGCTACAGTCTGGAACCGCGCGACCGCTACGGTCGCAGGTCCGAATCCTGCCTCGGGCATGGATTTGTGTGGTGTCCTTAGGTTAGTTAGGTTTAAATAGTTCTAAGTTCTAGGGGACTGATGACCTCAGCTGTTAAGTCCCAAAGTGCTCAGAGCCATGTCATTAGGTTAGTTAGGTTTAAGTAGTTCTAAGTTCTAGGGGACTGATGACCTCAGAAGTTAAGTCCCATAGTGCTCAGAGCCATTTGAATTGGTTGTAATTGTAGTGTCTAGGTATTTATGTGAATTTACGGCTTTTAGATTGGATTGATTTATCGTGTATCCGAAGTTTAACGTATTCCATTTTGCGATTTTCATTATTTAGGTTCAACTGCCAATTTTCGCACCATTCAGATATCTTTTCTAAATGGTTTTGTAATTTGTTTTGATCTTCTGATGAGTTTTCTAGACAATAAACGACAGCATCATCTGCAAACAACCTAAGACATCTGCTCAGATTGTCTCCTAAATCGCTTATATAGTAAGTAACAGCAGCGGGCCTATAACACTGCCTTGGAGAACGCCAGAAATGACCTCTGTTTTACCCGATGACTTTCCGTCAATTACTACGCACTGTGACCTCTCTGACAAGAAATCATGAATCCAGTCTCATAACTGAGACGATAGTCTGAAAGCGCGCAATTCCACTACAAGCAGCTTGTGTGGTACAGTGTCAAAAGCCTTTTGGAAATCTAGAAATGCGGAGTCAATCTGGAATCCCTTGTCAATAGCACTCAACACTTCGTGTGTGTAAAGAACTAATTGTGTTTCACGAGAACGATGTTTTCTAAATCCATGTCGGTTGTGTGTCAATAGACGGTTTTCTTCGAGGTAATTGATAATGTTCGAACACAACGTATGTTCCGAAATGCTGCTGCATATTGATGTTAATGATACGGGCCTGTAATTTAGTGAATTACTCTTACTACCTTTTTCGAATATAGGCGTGACCTGTGCAACTTTACAGTCTCTGAGTACGGATCTTTAGTCGAGCGAGCGGTTATATATGATTGGTCAGTATGGAGATTTTGCATCAGCATACTCAGAAAGGAACCTAACTGGTATATAGTCTGGGCCAGAAGACTGGCTTTTATTAAGTGTTTTAAGTAGCTTCACTACTACAAAGATATCTGATTCTCAGTTACTCGTGTTGGCAGCTGTTCTGGATTCCAATTCTGGAATATTTACTTCGTCTTCTTTGGTGAAGGGATTTCGAAAGGCTGTGTTTAGTAACTCTGCTTTCGCAGCACTATCGTTGATAGTATTTTCATTGCTATCGCGCAGAGAAGGAATTGTCTGTGACTTGCCGCTTGCATACTTTACAAACGACCAGAATCTCGTTGGACGTTCTTCCTCGTTTCGGGATGAAGCTTTGTTGTGGAAACTATTTTAAGCATCTCGCACTGATATGTTTCGAGCTTCTGTAAAAGATCGCCAATCTTGGAGATTTTCTGTTCGTTTACATTTGGAATGCTTTTATCGTTGTTTCTGGAACAGTGTTCTGACCAGTTTTGTGTGCTGAGGGAGATCAGCTCCGTCGTTTGTTAATTTGTTTGGTATAAGTCTCTCAATTGCTGTCGATACTATTGGTTTGAATTCAAGCCACATCTGGTCTACACTTACATTGTTAATTTGGAAGAATTGGAGATTGACTCTCAGGATAGCGTCAAGTGAATTTTTATCTGCTTTTTTGAATAGGTATATTTTTCGTTTAGTTTTGGAGGATTGGGGGGTTACAATATTCAGTCTCACTACGACAACCCTGTGCTCACTAATCCCTGTATCCGTTTTGATGCTCGCTATTAGCTCATGATTATTGGTTGCTAAGAGGTCAAGTGTGTTTTCACAACCGTTAACTATTCTTGTGGGTCCATGAGCTAACAGCTAGAAATAATTTTCAGAGAGTGCGTTTAGCACAATTTCGGATGTTTTATGCGTATCTCCGGATTTGAAAATGTATTTTCGACAACATATCGAGGGTAAAATAAAGTCACCACCCACTGTAACTGTATGAGATGGGTACTTGTTTGAAATTAAACTCAAGTTATCTTTGAACCTTTCAGCAACTGTATCAATGAAGGGCGCCATCTTTACGCCAGTGACTGTTATAAGTTTTTATTACACTATTGCAATTTCGGCCTTAAGTCATTCTCATGTGTTGCTGAAATAAACAGAATGTTAAAAAAATTATTTTACAGATTCATTCTGTATCTCAACGTTGTGCCGATTATACAAGGCATTTTAACTATGTATCCATGTTACTTACATATTACGGCTTTAAGCCATGTCAGTGTAATGTAAGTTAACACATTTGCATGTCCTTTGAAAATCACTACCAATCCTTCTCGCGATATCGATGTCAAGATCAAACGATGAAAAGCGAAAATCACGACGATCCAACGCAAACGAATGGAAGGAATCGTCGTGCGAGCCCACCCAAAAGACGTTGCCGCCGAAGAACGGGCCTCTCTGTACCATATTCCGAGAACGACGAAATGATGTAAAGACATGTTGATTGAAGCCGTCGTTGATGACGCCTAGAATGTGACCCATCACACTCCTGAACGCCGATTTCAAAATCATTACCAGATCAATAAAGCTCCGGATGCAAACCGTTATGCACAAGGTTCTAGGTCATTACCAATACAGTGCAGTGCAAGGCCGAAGTGCAATCTCAGCTGCTTGTGATTTGAGGGACATCATCTGTTTATATGC
This sequence comes from Schistocerca americana, assembly GCF_021461395.2. Classification (NCBI taxonomy): domain Eukaryota; kingdom Metazoa; phylum Arthropoda; class Insecta; order Orthoptera; family Acrididae; genus Schistocerca; species Schistocerca americana. Next base: position 696,986,325 of record NC_060130.1, read on the forward strand.
TGAAACCAAAGGAAATGGTGCCCTGATCTTTCTACAATTTGAGAAGGCGTATGATCGTGTACGTCATGACTTCCTCTTTAAAAGCATGGAAAAATTAGGTTTTGGACCTCATCTCATAGAATTAATTCGCAAACTTACTACAAACGTCTCTTCGAGGATTCTCATTAATGGCCATTTTACAAAATAAGTTGCCATTGGGCAATCCATCCGACAAAGATGTCCTCTGTCAATGATTTTGTACGCTATTGCAGTAGATCTGCTACTGCACAACTTAGTGCACTGTGGGATCTGGCTTAACATCGATTCTGTTACTATCCCATGCATTGCGTATGCCGACGATACTTGCGTAGCTGTTTCATCGTCACTACAGTTTATGTCAGCAGTAACTCTTCTCCAAGCCTTCACGTTTCTTTCAGGAGCAATATTAAATAGAACTAAAACCACAGCTTTGCCCATCGGAGGCGGTATCGGAGATATTTCCCATGTTACCTGGTACAATGTTAAGGCTTGTCACAAAGCTATCGGCGTAACCTTTGAGGACAATCCAGACAAATTCCTGACGAAGAACTGGTCACAAATGCTTAACAAATTACGTGCTGCTTTGATACTCCACTCAGGCCGTGATTTGAACATACTACAGAAAGTTAAGACCATAGCGATTGCCATTACCGGCAAAATGAATTATTTGGCGCAAATTCTTCCACTTTCCGAACATCTAACAAAGATTATACAACAAGCACTTTGCCGGTTTCTTTTTAAATGACACATTTTCAAAGTTCAATTTGATATATTAACTTTACCTACGTCCAAAGGTGGTCTTAACCTCATTAAGGTACATAAAAAATGTGTCTTCCTGCTTTTTAAATGACACATTTTCAAAGTTCAATTTGATATATTAACTTTACCTACGTCCAAAGGTGGTCTTAACCTCATTAAGGTACATAAAAAATGTGTCTTCCTGCTCCCAGATCGCACAGGAAAGGAAGTTTGTACACGGAGGACCAGTATCATCATAAACCTCATCCAGCGATGGAATCCTCATAGCGTTGACTCACCCGCTGATATCACCGGCATTCAGTTTTATTACCGACATGTGCGACTGTGCTACATGGAACTGAGCTACAGCCGACACAACATCGTCAATACTGGAAGTCTGACCAACAGGAAACTTTACAATCTTCTCATGACAACAGACCACACGAATCGTCTCGTAGACAAAAATCCACATATAACATGGAGTAGAGTATGGCGGAATGTGCACATCGACATGTTACCGTCACGCGTCATAGCTGATTGGTAATCTTACAGTCAACGATAAAGTAGCAACGAATGACAGGCTACATAAGGTAGGCCTTCATCCAACGCCCAACTGTGACGCATGCGGGAGAGTTGATACACTAATACATAGCCTCAAGTGCGGACCTGCAGAAGAAATTCCAACATTTCTTCTTCAAAGATTGTCGGTGATAGGACGCACGACGCCCAATAGTGTAGACCTTTTCGAGATCATTCAGCCACAAATACTGAGGTATCGACTAGCAAAAAACAACGCTGCAACGTGGATCATGGGCCACACAGCATCGTTTATTACGCAGAATAGGCATGCTATTTTCCTATATTATTACTCTTACATCGAAATTGAACACCTTAAAATAAGCCAACATCGTGACTACAGGAGATTATTTGGAAATCTGCTGCACATCATAATCAACGGTTAAATACTTCAAATCCAGCGTTTCGGATAGTAGAGGTTAACACCTTTCTCTACACATAAACCTAGTTGCTTCCTGAGACTTCAGTTATCGTTGACATTTTACGATATTATGCAAGGCGCTTACTGCTGCAGAAAGCGGGTTTATTTCCCATTTAATGTTCTTGCATTTCGTTTCTCTCGCAGAACAGAAGTGTAAATTTTCCTCAGCAATGAAGTGATAGTCATTTTTGTCATATAAGTTTTTCTTTTTACCACTTTTGAAAGAAGAAATATACAGGAAGAAATTTCATTTCATACCTTGCGCAACGGAGGGCTACAAATAATAGATACTTCTGTTAATTCTACTCACATCGCAAATTGGAAAAAATGTTTATTTTTCCTTCTTCATCAATGGAATACCATCCTTTTTCGTTTTCTTTTTCCATATAGTATTTAATGATTTATTTGCAAATACACAAATACAGCTTAGAAGCTGGCCGATGAAGGCAACACAGATGAGAGATTGGCTGGGCTGTAAGGGGAGAAGGTGGGCCAAAAAAAAACATAAAATAAAATAAAATAAAAATAAAATATATATATATAGAGAGAGAGAGAGGGTCTGTCATGTAAGCAAGAGATCCCGGGTTCGAGTCCCGGCCGGGGCACACATTTTCACCTGTCTCCGTTGGTATATATCAACGCCCGTCAGCAGCTGAAGGTATTAATATAATTCTAATTTCGTTCTAGACGGCTGCAGGTCATCAATGGTGTCTGTTCTTTCCGGCATGTCCGAAAGAACAGACACCATATCCATGTAAGTATACAGAGTCCTTGTTCATACCGCTTGCATCACCCAGGACTGGTTTTGTGAGCATGAGGATGAATTGTCGCATCTCCCCTGGCCACCACACTCACCAGGTCTAAATATTGTTCAGCCTTTGTGGTCTACTTTGGGGAAGAGGGTACTTGATCACTATCCACCTCCACGGTACTTAACTGAACTAGCCGCTATTTTGCAGACAGGATGGTTTGAGATTCTCTCTAAAGCCGTTTACGATTTGTATTTATCCGTTCCGAAACGAATGGAAGTTGTTTTGAATATCCACGCATTAGGTGCGGTACTGTGTTGCGTTTGTGGTGTTTCCATATTTTTGTTCACACCATGTATCTCCTTGCTAATTGCTGGTGAGTTGTAATCGAGACCACCGTTGGTATGTATTACGGAGTGGGATATTGATCGTGGGCTATGTCGTCGATTACAGAATGGCATTCACTACAAGTTGTTACAGGGACAACGCAAAGCAGGTGCAGCAAGTTCCGTCTTGAAACATCAGAGGATAGAAAGATCTATTTAAGGGGACCACAACAACATTTCTACTCTTTCAGGTAACGCTTTCTTAATTTCATCTGTCGTTATTTCTCTCCTGGTAGTCTATGGACCTATTGCTTTTGTAACGTAAATTGAGCGCAGTGGTAATACCAGGTTTCCTCTCATTCACAAAAAACCGGGACTTGCTTTAAGTGCGTTGCGAATCAGTTCGCGTGTAACGGCTACTTGCGTTAATTTAACCCTCAACAAAAACTACCGACGTACCTTGTAAGGCGTATGCTTCGCCGGCGATGGGCGAGGCATGACAGAATCTCTGACCAGAGAGTAGTTTATTGTTAGTTGTTGCTTGTCGCGAGTCTGCGCTAGTCTGCGCGAGTCGACAGTAGTAGTCAGTCGGATACAGTAGTAGTCGGTCGGCTTTAGTAGCGAGTGGACAGTAGTAGTCGACGGGAGTCGGCATGCGTCGGCTGCGTGCTCTGCTCGCGACTCTGGTCAGGACTCTGGAGGATGAGTATTGTTGTAGAAGGTAAAGAAGCAGCATTGCGCATATTTAATAATGTATGTTAATTGTAATTAATTTGTTCAAAAAAAATTGCCCCAATAATAATTTTTTTTTATAAAATAACTCTTTTAAAGAAAAACATTCATTTCAATTTAAAGAACATTTCCAATGGATCGTGACTCCTTTCAATAATCAAAAAAAAAAAAATATATATATATATATATATATATATATATATATATATATATATATATATATATATATATATGCCATCTCTTTTAAAGAAAAGTATTCATTTCAATTTAAAGAATTTTTCCAATGCATTATCATTGCTTCCAAGAATCCAAAAAATTATATAGGCCAGCATTGCACGAAGCTGTGTCGAAGAATGTATAATGAAGAGCAAATATAATTGCAGTTTTTATTGAGGTAAGAATTTTTGCTTTTTTATTGAGAATACAGGGCCGAAAGTCAGCGCTACTGTCCTTATAAAATTTACCAGAGATTATTATTTCTGTTGGGAGGTTACATTTGGTTCATGGTTCATTATTTAATCAATATTATTGTGTGGTTCCATTTCAAATTTTCATTCCATAATTTCTGTGGGGAGGTTACAACCTGTACCACTCGCGCTCATCTGATTTACACATTCTTCATAGACATCGTACACTTGTTTGTTCGAGCCAAAAGTATCAACCATCTAAGTAGGGTTCTTCCATAATTAACGTCACTGCCCGATTTGCCCCCAACAAGGAATCCTTCCTCTGTCATTGAAGCTATTTGACCCGTCTTTGAAGGAGGTCTCCACTATTACTTATGCAACCCTCCTCACTGATCAGTGCCATTCACGGCCTATCCGTAGATCATAGAAGCATAGGTTGAACCATACCAGCAAGCATCGGACCAACAAGTTTTCAGTACTCCCTGGTGACCAAACCATCAGTTTCTCGCGGATCACTATCATCCACACACTCTCGCATAATCACCCTGGTGACTCTGACTTCCACTATGGTGAAGACAATCTCGTCTAAGGTAACCCCTGCGTCTCAGCTGTTCCACAATGTGACTGTTCTCACCAGAGCAAGGAGTGTACATATTGTTATAAGATTTATCATCTACTTAGTATGTGCTGTAGCTGCACATTATGACGAAATCTGACTTCCGTACGTGTGCTGGCGCACAGATTTTTGTGGCAGCATAATTCACCCCTTTCTGTGCCAAAGTGAGATTTAACCCAGAACAGTGAAGATCTGGATTAAATCTCACTCTGGCACAGAGAGGGGTGAATTATGCTGCCACAAAAATCTTTGGTCATTTGCCAAATAGTATTAAAAGTCTGACAGATAGCCAATCAACATTTGAAAGCAAATTAAAAGAATTTCTGAATGACAACTCCTTCTAATCAATATATAAAGGATAAGATGGGGTAAACCATACCAGGTGGGTAAACCTGACCGCCCTCTATTTGTGAAAAACGGCAAAGCGCAGCGATTTCGCACTAGTGTTACTATATAGATCATTCTAAATAACGAAAATGTCACCTTGACAGCTTTGCCGCATTTCACTTTTAGACAACCAAAACACAACAAGTATGTTTTCGATTGTTTCAATTGTACGAAATTACAAACGAAAAACGGAAAACACAACCAAAACGATATTCGCCGAGCAGTTGCTGCAATGCAGATGCGAATGTCTTTACGAGCTGTCGCTCGTGATTTTAACATTCCGAGGTCGACATTGCTGTTACACCGCCCTGCAATGAAATCATCTTTTTTCAATTAAAATTTATATTCATTTAACTTTCAGTACATGTAGTACTCTAAACAATGTTATTGTTTTGAATACATTTTGTTCATTTCTGTAAAAAACGTAATTGCTTATAATTATTTCCCAAAAAACCCGTTCATTTAGAACTGTTTCTGTGTAAAATCAGCCAAACAAATAGAGGGTCGGATTTACTCTACCATTTTGGAAAATGGCAAAAATGGACGTTTCTTAAAATATGGATATCTCAAAAACTATTGATGGTATAACAAAAATATTTTGCAAACAGTTGCTCCTTTATATTACCTATAATGTAACGTATATAACGTTAAGATCCGACCTCGGATAAGCGTTTTATAGCCACAAGAAATTACGAGGTCGTATTTACCCCACCTTACCACACACACACATATATATATATATATATATATATATATATATATATATATATATATATATATATATACTCCCTGGTGACCAAACCAGCTCATTTTATTACTTCAAATGGCTCTGAGCACTATGGGACTCAACTGCTGTGGTCATCAGTCCCCTAGAACTTAGAACTAATTAAACCTAACTAACCTAAGGACATCACACACATCCATGCCCGAGGCAGGATTCGAACCTGCGAGCGTAGCAGCAGCGCGGCTCCGGACTGGAGCGCCTAGAACCGCACGACCGCCGCGGCCGGCACATTCCTCACACACAAAGAAAGAAAATATGTTATGTGGACATGTGTCCGGAAACGCTTACTTTCCATGTTAGAGCTCATTTTATTACTTCTCTTCAAATCACATTAATCATGGAATGGAAACACACAGCAACAGAACGTACCAGCGTGACTTCAAACACTTTGTTACAGGAAATGTTCAAAATGTTCTCCGTTAGCGAGGATACATGCATCCACCCTCCGTCGCATGGAATCCCTGATGCGCTGATGCAGCCCTGGAGAATGGAGTATTGTATCACAGCCGTCCACAATACGAGCACGAAGAGTCTCTACATTTGGTACCGGGGTTGCGTAGACAAGGGCTTTCAAATGCCCCCATAAACGAAAGTCAAGAGGGTCGAGGTCGGGAGAGCGTGGAGGCCATGGAATTGGTCCGCCTCTACCAATCCATCGGTCACCGAATCTGTTGTTGGGAAGCGTACGAACACTTGGACTGAAATGTGCAAGAGCTCTACCGTGCATGAACCACATGTTGTGTCGAACTTGTAAAGGCACATGTTCTAGCAGCACAGGTAGAGTATCCCGTATGAAATCATGATAACGTGCTCCATTGAGCGTAGGTGGAAGAACATGGGGCCCAATCAAGACATCACCAACAATGCCTGCCCAAACGTTCACAGAAAATCTGTGTTGATGACGTGATTGCACAATTGCGTGCGGATTCTCGTCAGCTCACACATGTTGACTGTGAAAATTTACAATTTGATCATGTTGGGATGAAGCCTCATCCGTAAAGAGAACATTTGCACTGAAATGAGGATTGACACATTGTTGGATGAACCATTCGCAGAAGTGTACCCGTGGAGGCCAATCAGCTGCTGATAGTGCCTACACACGCTGTACATGGTATGGAAACAACTGGTTCTCCCGTAGCACTCTCCATACAGTGACGTGGTCAACGTTACCTTGTACAGCAGCAACTTCTCTGACGCTGACATTAGGGTTATCGTCAACTGCACGAAGAATTGCCTCGTCCATTGCAGGTGTCCTCGTCGTTCTAGGTCTTCCCCAGTCGCGAGTCATAGGCTGGAATGTTCCGTGCTCCCTAAGACGCCGATCAATTGCTTCGAACGTCTTCCTGTCGGGACACCTTCGTTCTGGAAATCTGTCTCGATACAAACGTACCGCGCCACGGCTATTGCCCCGTGCTAATCCATACATCAAATGGGCATCTGCCAACTCCGCATTTGTAAACATTGCACTGACTGCAAAACCACGTTCGTGATGAACACTAACCTGTTGATGCTACGTACTTATGTGCTTGATGCTAGTACTCTAGAGCAATGAGTCGCATGTCAACACAAGCACCGAAGTCAACATTACCTTCCTTCAATTGGGCCAACTGGCGGTGAATCGAGGAAGTACAGTACATACTGACGAAACTAAAATGAGCTCTAACATGGAAATTAAGCGTTTCCGGACACATGTCCACATAACATCTTTTCTTTATTTCTGTGCGAGAATTTTTTTTCTGAAAGTTTGGCCGCACCTTTTTGTAACGCCCTGTATATCGGGTGATCAAAAAGTCAGTATAAATTTGAAAACTTAATAAACCACGGAATAATGTAGACAGGCAGGTAAAAATTGAAACACATGCTTGTAATGAGATGGGGTTTTATTAGAACCACCCCATATTGCTAGAGCCGTGAAAGATCTCTTGCGTGCGTCGTTTGGTGTAAGTCTCAAGTCTCTCAATTGCTGTCGATACTATTGGTTTGAATTCAAGCCACGTCTGGTCTACACTTACATTGTTAATTTGGAAGAATTGGAGATTGACTCTCAGGATAGCGTCAAGTGAATTTTTATCTGCTTTCTTGAATAGATATATTTTTCGTTTAGTTTTGGAGGATTGGGGGGTTACAATATTCAGTCTCACTACGACAACCCTGTGCTCACTAATCCCTGTATCCGTTTTGATGCTCGCTATTAGCTCATGATTGTTGGTTGCTAAGAGGTACAACAAAAATATTTTGCAAACAGTTGCTCCTTTATATTACCTGTAATGTAACGTATATAACGTTAAGATCCGACCTCGGATAAGCGTTTTATAGCCACAAGAAATTACTAGGTCGGATTTACCCCAGTGATCAAAAAGTCAGTATAAATTTGAAAACTTAATAAACCACGGAATAATGTAGATAGGCAGATTAGAATTGACACACATGCTTGTAATGACATGGGGTTTTATTAGAACTACCCCATATTGCTAGACGCGTGAAAGATCTCTTGCGCGCGTCGTTTGGTGATGATCGTGTGCTCAGCCGCCACTTTCGTCATGCTTGGCCTGCCAGGTCCCCAGACCTCAGTCCGTGAGATTATTGGCTTTGGGGTTACCTGAAGTCGCAAGTGTATCGTGATCGACCGACATCTCTAGGGATGCTGAAAGACAACATCCGACGCCAATGCCTCACCATAACTCAGGACATGCTTTACAGTGCTGTTCACAACATTATTCCTCGACTACAACTATTGTTGAGGAATGATGGTGGACATATTAAGCATTTCCTGTAAAGAACGTCATCTTTGCTTTTTCTTGCTTTGTTAAGCTAATTGTTGCTATTCTGATCAGATGAAGCACCATCTGTCGGACATTTTCTGAACTTTGGTATTTTTTTGGTTCTAATAAAACCCCATGTCATTCCAAGCATGTGTGTCAATTTGTACCTCTCTATCTACATTCTTCCGTGATTTATTCAGTTTTCAAATTTATACTGACTTTTTGATCACCCGGTATATATCACCTTCGTTAGCCTTGTCTTGTAGCAATGCACAGGCGATTGTTAGACTACACTCGACAACAAATTCCCATCACGAGATATGTTTCGTTGGGTTATTCCCGTAAAATCCGAGTGCATGCTGAAAAGTAATGCCTCCGCATTTTTATGTGAAAATTCTTAAAGATTTTGAAATAAAACAAATGTTATTACCATTTTACATCTTTAATCTTCATGTCTACGTACTTCTTTCTCAACATAGTCACCCTGGCGACGACCACATTTCTCCCAACGAGATGTTCATACCGTCAACATAAAATGTTTCACTTCGTTGATGGAGTCACAACCTTACCTCTGCATGCACTGCTTCATCACTATCAAAGCGAAATCCTCGAAGGTGTTCCTTAAGGTTTGGAAAGAGATGAAAATAACATGGGACCAAGTCGGGACTGTATGGAGGATGATCGATGACAGTGAGCCCAAGGCGCCGGATTGTTGCAGATTCTGCAGCGCTCGTGTGTGCTCTGGCATTGCCATGCTGAAGGAGAGTGTGGATAAACTTGACACAGCTACGTTACACACCGTGTTACACGCTACAATTCTGAGCCCTCTATCGGCAGAAGGCTGAAATTATGCAGACATGAGGAATAATGGTGTACAATGTTAATTACGTTTGTTTTATTTAAAAAGCCGTAAGAGTTTTCACGTAAAAGATTCGGAGGCATCACTTTTCATCACGCTCTCGTAGTTGTCCATCTCGTACTACCATTAGAGATAGTTACAGTCTCAATTTCTCAAAGTACGTTGGTTTAAACGTCTTTAATGTTTCTGATTTCTCGATGACGAAACAAATCAGTCTCGTGCTAACACCACTTCAGCCTTTGATTTATTTGTGTCAGGAAATCGCAGAGTTACTCTCAGATCAGGTGACCCACTGTTATTTGAAACTCTCATTACTTTAGAGACCTCGGAAGTACCTTGCATTTTCCTCGCACACGACGTCCAATATACTGTTAAAGAAATGCGAAGTCATGACTGGACCTTTTGGTCGCCTTTGAGGTCACTGATCACATATTCTTGAGCATGTTGGCTACTCATCTCACCGTTATTTGGAAGCGTAACAAAACTTTGCGACTGTGATGTGATATTAAAGTTGCGTTTTGTGAATAGACAATAAGCGACACTTATGGCGTTCCAAAGCCTGATAAATTATTCGCCAGGTTAAGGGAGACGATTTTTTTAAAAACAGACCTTAAGTTGGCTCTAGAGGAAAAATAAAAAAATACGGATATGTTTAATACATGGTTCGGACTCCATCGCTCTCATAGTTTGCCACTTGGTAAGGCAGGGCACCATCAACATTTCATTGGTTTCCCTAATAACTAAGACAGAACATTTCGGCATGTGCATATTACTTGGGCGAAATAATCATCACGGGAGCAACAGCACAAGAAAGTATGTGAAATCAGAACACTCTCTTTTCTCAACTGCAAGCAGTTCCGCTGAAATGCTGAATGTGTTGTCCATGTGCTGTTACTCAGGTCCTGGAAAAAGAAAGACTATAAGATTCACTGATTTGATCAATATTTTTGGTTGCAATAGCCGTCCAAATTAGCATTCTTATGATGATTCTTATAAAAGGTGTTTAACAACTCATGTTACAAACTTCTAGAGGTTGTAGAGGGATTTAGTAGGACAAGTTGTACATAGAAACCCATGTCCGGAAATGTTGTTTCCATACTACAAGGAAAAGAAGATGTACAGATTTCACTCCTATTTACTGTGGTATTACAACAGTTGTTCGATATTACGACCACCAAGTTCGGTGCACACAGTGCATCTACGCAATAAGTTCGCATAAACTCTGTCCCACATGTGTGGAGTATAGTGAGTCACTTCCGCCACAGCCATGATCCGTGCAACCAGATCTTCCTCCGACTGGACAAGGGTCTTGTAAGCAAGACTCTTCATGTGGCCCCATAAGAAAAAGTTCATAGGGGTTAAATATTGATGTCCAGGCATGTGGTCCGCCTCGACTGATCCACTTGTCCCATAGGTACGTTCAGATGTTTTCAGACGCAAACTGCAAAAGTACGCAGGGCCATCATGTGTGGAACCATAACTCGCGCCGAATATCCAAAAACTCCACCAGCACTTGTTGTAGAAATATCAAATACCTGGCACCCGTTAGGCGTGGATGAAAGTTGTACGGCCCAATCTCATAACCATCTCAGATACCTACCCAGATACTGATGCCGATGATGTGCTGAAATCTTCATCTACACGTCACTTTGGGATTGTCTTGATCCCAGATGTGGCTATTTCGAGCGTTCAAAACATTTTCCCTGTTGAAATGTGCTTCGTCGGTGAACAAAATTGGCCTTGGAAGCTGAGGAAAATCCAAGCAACGGTGTAAAACCCAAGTACAGAAATTGACACGTGTTACAAAATCCGTCGGGAGCATGGCGTGTACCTTCTGAGGGTGATATGGGGGAGTTACTATTCATGCAGAACACGCCAGATATACGAGTGAGACACACGCAAGTCACGAGCAATGGCTTGAGTATTCGTTGATGTGTTCTATTCAACATAATGAAGAACTTCTTCCAGTACGCAGTGTGCCGCCTTCTTGGAGCACCACAGATTGCTCTACCACTTGTGGATTTCCCATTGTCCTGCAGCCGTTTTTCTGCTCTGGCAAACATTGGATGAAGTTGAGTCACCAGATTTGGACAGTACTCGTAGTACAGACTTTGAGCTTCTCTTCCATTACAGCGAGGTTCACCGTAAATTAACAACATATCGGTGTACTCTGCGAAAATATAATCAGGCATCCTGTTGCTGCAGTACTAGACACCGTAATGTCAACTGACGCATCTCCAGGAAGCGCAACAGTGAGGCAAGTGGAAACAGAGGACATCACGTGACATCGCGTCATCGTACCATTCATGAAAGTGGGTAGCCTACCATAAAAGACGAACTGCATAAGAAACATCTAGTGTGCGACTGAGTAGCGCTAGTCTTTCTTATAACACAGAAATGAAACGTTTCCGGACATGGGTTTCTATGTAGAATTTGATCTACTAAGTCCTCTTTACTGTCTCTAGAAGTGCGAACATGAACTATGAAACACCTCGAATACCGGGTGATTCAGGGACAATGTCACATAATTTGTGAGATGATTCTACACGTAAAAATAAACCGATGATGTCCTACGGACATCTGTCCGATTTTCGATCGTTACGGTACTGGAGCAGGTTGAAGAGTACACACATCCACGAATGATTATGAAGACAAGTGTGGATATTACTTACCGAAATACTGTGTAGACGCTGCGGTGGACAGAATATGGTAGGACAAATGACTGATCCATCCAACAACACGTGTTCAAAAAGTCCCCTACCCACCTCAATGCACTTGTCAACGAGCTGGAGGGTGTGTTGCATAGCGCATCGAACGTCATCTCGGCGGGCTTTAATGCGTGCAACAGCTTCGGCGATGCTAGCGACAAGTTCTTGACGTGTATGCGCCTTTGTAGCGCACACATCCCCCTTTAACCAGCTTCATAAACAAAAGTGTCTGTGGTAACGTGTGGGTGCTATTCTGTCATTCTGCGCAACGGATTAATCTGAGATGTACCCTTTACCCTGTGGCTCCTGCAAGATGCAATTTCCACCCCCACACTACTACAGAAGTCAGACAGACGCTCCTAACGTTCTAAAGAGAAATGCCTGAAAAACATTCAGCAATAAATACATTCTGGAGTCGTTTGCTGTAAGGAAATTACACAAAAATTCACAAAATTTCTTACGTAACTAGTGGGATACTTGGGTACTGGAGTAGTGCTAGTTAGTGTAAGAAAAACATGAAACTAACGAATATTATTATTTATTTTGCAAAAATTCTGAGAAATCACAATGGCACTTTTAGTTATGAACTGAACACGTTAGCCGGCCGAAGTGGCCGAGCGGTTCTAGGCGCTACAGTCTGGAACCGCACAACTGCTACGGTAGCAGATTCGAATCCTGCCTCAGGCATGGATGTTTGTGATGTCCTTAGGTTAGTTAGGTTTAAGTAGTTCTAAGTTCTAGGCGACTGATGACCTCAGAAGTTAAGTCCCATTTGAACCATTTTTTGAACACATTATTTCCGGGCTCTTTTCGGAATGTAAACTTACCTCTCAAGGACAGGATTCGCTAATGAAATTTCTATACAAATTTTAAGATTGTTATTGACTTGGCAGAATGGCTGAGAGCCATGTTTACTCAACTTGAATAATTATCCATTAGAATGTTGCTAGGTATGGTTGAGGCTGTCGCGTGTGAAATGCAGTGAAGTGTACTGTTGTGGAGGAAATATGGGGCTCACAAGAGCTGTAGCGCACAATACCATAAGCTGCGATGACTGCTGTCTGCATCGCTCGCTGCTGACAAATAAGATAACTCTCTTTCTATCTGGATTGACCTTCGCCAATCAAACTCTCCCTATGCCTTGATAAAGTCAAGGACTCCTATTCGCCCCTAGTCTAACTACTGGCGTGGTACACTGGTCAGATAACCATTCCATTGCGATGCCACTCAAAATTCGCTCACAGGCATTCTGTCTGTTCACACCGCACAATAAGTGTGGCGGCCAACACAGTGAACAACATTTAATTGCAAGGACTCAATATAGAGTCGCACGCCGATTCGCTCTCGACAGAGGTGCTCTCCCAGTGAAGTACTGAGGAGAGACTTGTTCCTCGCTCTTTGAGTACACGTACGAGCGCGCACGCTCTCGTTACGTGTTCTTACTCCAAGAGCGACAACGGAACGGCCCCTCTCCACGCCAGACGTGAAGGGGGTATATCTTTCGGTCTCTTCCACTACTCCTTCAGCTCAAGGCGTCAGAAATATCGTCTGCCAATAAGCATTGCTCGTCTAAAACGGGAGAATGACGTTTCGTTTAAGGCGACCAATCCGGAAATCTGTAGCATCGGCGTTTGGCGTTTGCTGTCTCCCTGTGAAAGTCTCTGAAACTGCATGCTATATTTGTAAAGAATGCGTAGGCTGGGCGCTCCCACACAATGTAGCGGAATTTGCTTTTAAGCCGAACACAGGGTCGTCCTTTCACTCGGGGAAACGCTGTCTGCTCTACGGGCGGTCACCGGCCGACGTAGATAGGTTGGGACCGGCCTCCTGGCATGCAGTTGCTCTCCCGAACTAAAAGCTCCTGTGACCGTCGTGTCGGGAATATATGTGTGTACGCCAGCCTCGCGTGTTTCAACCACGGTGCGCTTACTTGTTATTTGCATATCGTTTACATGAATTCATACAACACTGACTTTATCTTATCGAGTTTGGGTTCGAATGAAACGTCTTGATGTGCGGAATATGATTGTGAGGGCGGAATATGTAAGCAATGAAGGTCAGGAGACCACAACGTCTTACAAGTGTAATGGCATTAGGTAGGGTGGTCTGGTAGGCCAGTTAATGGGTCCCCCACAGTCAATCCACCGTTGATGAAATGTGTTATTCAGGTACAGGGATTCTTGTCTGGTACAGTTAATCGGTGATTCATCATTTTGCAGGTACATTTGCCGTCGTTGTTCTAATGTCACCTCTTCTGAAAGTGCAGATAGGTCTTCTAACAGGAAATGTGCATATGCTGTGGCTGTTGCATGATTTGGTGGGAACACAGGTCCTACACCAGGTCACTAATCATACCACACCAGACTTTCACTGGAAACCTAACTTGTAACTGTGATTCCCTAGTGCCATGTGGGTTCTCCGTAGCCCATGTACGAGAATTGAAGGTGCTCATGATACCATTGCATGTAAATGTAGCTTCATCTGTAAATAATGTGTATTGCACGATGTTACTGTATACAGCCAACCATTCACAAAATTGTTGTCTGCTTACTGAGTCACCTGGGTGCAGATGTTGCACAGGCTGCACACAGAATGAGTACAAGCACTCAGAATTTAACGTACACCACACTCGCGTTTGTGGAATATCGAGCTGACGATTGATGCGCCGTGAACTGGTGGCGGGACTCCATTTTACCGTTGCAATAATGTCTTTCCTTTCCTCAGCTGAGTGGACGGCTTCACGCACTGATGTTCTTTGTACATTGGTAGTGTTCCAGATTCACGTAATGTTTGAGAAACTCTGGGGAATACCCTGAAAAAAGGGGTTCCTCGATCAGGGAAACATCTCGGGTATCATGTCACAGTTGCACAGGCACTATCATAACAGTACCCTTACACAAACAACATGTCTCCATATTCTGCATGTGTAAATGTATGTAGCAAGTTGGTATTCATGGGCACAATAGACTTGCTCAATTAAACAACACTCAAGCACAAAACAAACAATCCCTCATGGCTGCTCACTGATCCAACCCACGATTACATACTGGGTATGCTTGCAGCTGTTGCCTCGGTGCGAAGTCACAATGGTTGCCATCTGTTGTCATCTAACTCACCGTTATTCTGTCCACCACAGCATTTCGGTACGTAATACTCACACTTGTCTCCATATCCATTCATGGATGTGTGTAGTCTTCAGCGCGCTCCAGTTTCGTAACGATCGAAAATCGCACTTCAGTTCATAGAACTTTTTCGGATTTTTTCACATGTTGAATCACCTCACAGATTATGTTACGTTCCTCCTGAATCACCCTTTATTTGGGCGTCCATACAATGGAGTAAAACATGCCAAGCAAATGGTCTTATATAGCCTCTGCAGGGGGAATATGGTAGTAATAGCAGCAATAACTTAGACAAATAGAGAAGATAAGCAAGTGAGTGGGGCAGAAATCGTAAACATCTGACCGAACACACACAGTTGCCCTGTCCCTAACAGACGACGGCGTAGGTAACTTGATAGTTATTAAAGACAAAGTATATTTTACGACAAGTCACTATGTATAATGGACATTGTTAAACAGAATCAATTGAAAACCTCATGTTAAATTGTGTGTGTATGTGTGTGTGTGTGTGTGTGTGTGTGCGTGTGTGTGTGTGTGTGTGTGTGTATGTGCGCGCGTTTCCATACCATAGAAGAAGTTTATTTGCATTGTTGTTGTGATCTTCAGTCCAAATACTGGTTTGATGCAGTCCTGTGAAAGCCTCTTTATTTCTGTATGAGTATCACGTCCTATATCTATTTGAATGTGCTTACTGCATTTAAGCATTGGTATCCCTCTAAAATGTTTACCCCCTCCCCTAAACTTCCTTCCATCACCAAACTGACAATTTCTCCATATCTCACGATGTGTCCTATCAACCAATCCATTCTTTTAGTCAAATTGTGCTATAATTTTTTTACCCAAAACTATTCATTACTTCCTCATCTGTTTTTCGATCTATCTTCCTAATGTTCAGCATTCGTATGTAACATCACACTCCAAAAGCTTCTGTTCTCTTCTTGTCTAAATTGTTTATCGTCTACGATTCACTTCCCTACAAGGCTACAATCTAGGCAAATACCTTCACAAAAGACTTCCTAACACTTAAATTGGTAACAGATGTTAACAAATTCCCGTTTTCAGGAGTCAGTATCGCCTTGTGTGTTCCTGTATTTTAGCGGAAACTAAACTGACCTGTCTCGTGGTCGGCTTCTACCAACTTTTCCTTTTTTCTTTAAATAATTCGTGCCCATGTTTTGCAACAACGACTTGTTAAATTGTAGTATACATATCTGTCATCTGTGTAAATGAAATTATTACATTCTTCCTTAAGTCTGAGGGAATTTGCCAGTCTCATATATCTTCCACACCAAGCAGAAAAACTTCATCATACCTGACTCTCCCAAAGATCTCAGTAACGATGAGGGAATGCCGTTTACTCCAGGGGATTTTCTTGCAGTTAGATCTTTCAGTGCTCTGTCAAATTGTTCTCTCAGTAGCATATCTCCCACGTCACTTTCACGCATTCCCTCTTCTCATTCTGTGGTAATATCTTCAAGTTTGTGTACCTTACACCAAAAGTCAAAGTAATCTCATCCTCAAGTAATGAGTGTAGGGGAGCAGATGCAGGAATCCTGCATCACTGCTCAAGGTCCTAGTGAAGTTGGTTTGCAACCCAGACTTGTTTTGTAGTGTCAGATGTGTACTTGTGCTGACTGAGATGAGTGCTTGTATACGTAACTCATATAGATCCTCTATGCAGGGTGGGCCATAACTCAGATTTCAAAGATACGTTTGACGCAATAATACTGAACAAATGAAAGTACAAATTTGTTAGCAACACAGAAGTATATGTAGTTTTCAATGAACCTGCAAAAGATGTTTAAAGTGATTTTCTTGGAGACCAATGCTAACATTGCATCTTTTGAACACTGATTTACAAATAGTGTCCCAAATATTCAGGGACTATGGATTTTCAAATTTTGATTGCAGTGGTTCCTTCAAATCCTCAACAGCACAAATCTTAACGGAATAAACCTCATTCTTTAGTACACCGCAGACTGGAAAATCAAGGGATGTGATATTTCGGATCGTGAAGGTCATTCAATAATACCCAGTTTGCCAATCCATTCATCGCACTTTTCATTTAGAAAGTCTCTCACAATAACTTAATAATGCAGAGGTGCTCCATACTGTTGCTGTATCAGCTTTTCCGTAATCGTCAGTAGATGTTCAAAAAGTGACCTATTCTCCGGTTCTACAAACACTTATTGAAACATATCTAGGTAATCTGCAGAAAATACAGCACCGTTAAAAAAATAATGCCCGATTAGTCGATCTCTGAAAATCCCTGACCGTACAGTCACTCCAGGAGATTTTATCCCTTTCCTCATCGCCACAGGATTCCTAGAATCCCAGTACACGCACTGGTATTTGTTCACTCTGCCATTCAATTTAAAAGTCGCTTCGTCTCTCCAAAGAATGCTTTTGTGTAAGTTGGGATAGGCTTCTTCTCAGTTTGTGTAACAACTCATAGAATTGCATATGGCTGCTGGTCACCTTCATTTAGGTCTTGAACTAAAGTAGGCCAGTATGGTCTCAGTTTTAGCTTTTTCTGAAGCATCTGTAGGCGTTTTCTTGCTATTTCATACTCCTTTAACGCTTTCCTTTGAGATTTAGTTGGTGACTTCACACAGCACTGTGCCACAACATTAAGATACTCTTCTGTAGAAAGAGACTTTGGCTCACCTGAATGAGGAGGCTCCGCTGCCGACTCAAATCTTAAATATAATCTGAGAATACCTTGTCCAGATGGAGGATGCATGTTAGGCTACGTTCCACAAACAAGTCACAAACATAGCTCTAACGACGCTCATGTTTCCATCATATTTGCAGAACAAATACATGCTGTTCTTAGTAATTTCCTGTTAATTATCCCTCTGACAACTACAAACGATATAACTTCAAACTGATAGTGTCAACTGACTCATGGGTATTACGTGCTTGTCATGTTCACAAATGACTACCACTACGCTACACAAAATAAATTCTAAGGATTTCTAGTGACGACTGACTTATGACCAACCCAGTATATTTGTTCCACCTTTCCAGCTTTCACTTCTGAGGTCTGTCCAGCCATTTGAGCTCTTCATATTCGCACAGCTGCTTCTCTTTTCTCCAAATATATACGTTTCCTGTAGGTGGCATCTATCCCACAGTTATGCATGCATCTACAGCCATTTATTTGTCCTCTAGTCTGTCATGCTATGCGAAGTTTTGCGCTTTCCAGCAGTCTTCTTTTTTAGACCCTGTCTATTCCCTTTCACATGCTTCATTTGCTGCAGGTTCATACTTCCTTCTTTCGCCAATTAAATTGAAATTCCCTGTGTTATCGAGGGATTTCTTCAATGCCTTATTTTGTTAGCTATATTATCTTCTACTGCCTTCCCTGTTTAAGCTCTCAAAGCTATGCATTCCTTTTCCGTTGTATTCTTTTCCTGTTTCAGTCCAAATTGCCTAATATTCTCTCTAAAACTTTCAACAATGTACGGTTCCTTCAATTCATCCAGGTCCCATCGCCTTAATTCCCTACCTTTTCTCATTTTCTTCACTTTAAGTCTGCAGTTCATAACGAAGTATTATGGTCAGAGCCCAAACCTGCCGCTGGAAATGCCTTACAGTTAAAAAACTGGTTTCTAAATCTCTGTCTTACCACTATATGACCAGTGTGCAATCTTAGAATGACCCCAGCTCTCTTCGACATATGCAACCCTCTTTTTTGTTTCTTAAACCAAATGTTAGTCATGATTAAATTATGCTCTCTCCAAAATTTTACTAGGTGGCTTCCTCCTTCATTCCTTTCCCCCATACCACTTTCTCTTTCATTCCTTTCCTCCATTCCATGTTCTCCAACCATTTTCCTTCTCCTCCTTTTCCTACTACTGTCATCCACTCTCCCATTACAAGTGAACTTTCACCTCCCTTAACTCTCTGAACAATTCGCTTTATCTCAACATCTTTCAATTTCTACATCGTCTGGGGAGCTAGATGGCATCTGAAATTGTACTACTGTGGTGGGTGTAAGTTTCGTGTCTATTTTGGCCACGATAATACGTTCAATATGCTGTTCATAGCAGCTTATCCGCATTCCTATTTTCTGGTTCATTATTAGGCCTATTCCTGCATAGCTCCCATTTGATTTTGTGTTGAAAAACCTGTACTGACCTGACCATACCTCCTGTTCTTTCTGCCACCGCACTTCACTAAGCCACGCTATACATAACTTTAATCAACCAATTTTCTTTTCAAATTATCCCACTTGTCTAACAGATTAAAGGATCTAACATTCCAAGCTCCGACCCGTAGAATGCTATTTTTGTTTTTCCTGATGACGACATCTTCTTGCGTCGTACCCGCCCACAGATCCAAATGGAGGATTATTTTATCTCCAGAATATTTTACTCAAATGGCTGTCATTATTATTAAGCCATACACCAGAGCTGCATGCCCTTGGGAAAAAAGTAAGGGCAACATCTTGCTCTTGTTTCCATTAGTTCGCTGTACCACCACTGTAATGATACAAGGATAGGTCAGCTACTGAAAAGTTTGCTGACCCTCTTCAGGAACTATGTAGTAGTTTGGTCTCTCCACAAATACCGTTCCATTGTGACTGCGTCTGTGGTGCGTCTAACTGTATCGTTGACGCACGCAAGCCGTTCCATTTCCGCAAGGTACATGGTTCATGGAGATAATTTATTTGTATTGACAGTATTATTCAAATACAAAGTTAAACGAAGATAAGGAAACAGAAATACAATACTGTAGCATAAAATGATTATATTCATATTTTCGCATCACAAAAAAAACTGAATTCAGGAGAGAAACTGCGTGGTGTTTATCACTAGCAGATCTATATTGCTTGGAAAATGCTTCAAAGTCGAGAATGA
Source organism: Schistocerca americana (assembly GCF_021461395.2). NCBI lineage: Eukaryota > Metazoa > Arthropoda > Insecta > Orthoptera > Acrididae > Schistocerca > Schistocerca americana. Next base: position 697,006,395 of record NC_060130.1, read on the forward strand.
ATAAACAGTTAAAGGTTAATGCATTAATGAGCTTTTCATAGTACGAAAGGTAATGTAATACTGGCACTGTTCTTTCATAGCTCTACTTTCTCGAGCACATAACAAAAACTCAAGTTATCTAAAGTATTTGTAGTCATAAAAAGTAGAGGTGTAGACAGACGTTCTGTAATAGAGGATGATCGATGTAACAGTTGACGTACCGCAACAAAAATATTGGAAAGAGTAAGGAGACTAGAAAAAAGGAATTTTAAATTTATTAAATAAAAATTTTTTATTTAAAGAAAATTGATGTCTATATCGCAATTTTTTTCCATGTACAATTAAAACACGATAACTAGTTTCGGTTGTTTTCTGCAACCATCTTCAGATCGCGGTGAATATGTAGTAAAAACTATCATCATTAATTATAGTCATGCAATTACATGCATTCGGTTTGTCGCTCATCAAGACTATTACGTTATTTAGTTACAAACTTTTTCCTGAGCGATCCAAGTTGTGAACCATAATCTGGCAAGAATACGGTAATAAAGAAGTCGAATGGCCAGTTGCATTAGCGGAAACAGCATCAAAACCTCATTACCTGCAGTTGTACAGCAGACATTATAGTGAGAACAGAATACCTGCTATACAACTGCAAATAGTGGGCTTTTGATGCAATTTTTAGTAATGCAGCTGGTCATTCGCCTTCTTTATTACCGTTATCTTGCCAAGTTATTGTTTACCACCTGGCTCGCTCAGGAGGAAGTTTGTAACGAGATAATGTCTAGTCTTTTTGGCCCACAATACGAATACATGTAATTGCATGACTGCAGATAATGATAGTTTTTACTGCATATTCAGCTCTTTTTTACGGTTTGGACGATCTGAAGATGGTTGCAGAAAGCACCCGAAACTAGTTATCGTGCTTTAACAGTATAAGGAAAAACAACTGCGGTCATGGCATTAAAATTGTTTAATTAAAATGTTTTTATTTAATAAATTATATTAAGACCGGCACCTCCTCCCTGGAAATGTCAGATTTCTCTATTAATTCATAATGTCTTTCATTTTATTGCGAAAACTTAAACATCTACGTTTATACTTCCAATATTCATTTTCACAGCAGATGCTAGATATGTTCGGATGGGATGAATTATTAATACCGTTCTACAGATTGTAACGTGCAAGTACAAGAGCGACCTTGTACTGAAAACAGTCTAGTGCTCGCGAAGGGCCGGTGGGAAGTTGTCCTCCGATTTAACGGGCGGCCTCCTTTGAAAGGAAGCTGTGAAGAGCTTCCGGAGCTGATGTATCGGCCGCTACCGCTCCCCATCTCGCCGTCCGCCCCGACCGCCATATATCTCAGCGCAGAACGCCTCAGCGGCCCTCTGGCCACGCCCCACAACAACCCTCATATCCGTGTAAGCCTTCGACTCGGGCCAAGGAGCCAAATTCAGCCACCATGTGTTAAACATGAACTTCCTATCTTCAAGAAGACGAGACCTGCGTACCCCGACAGAGGCTAAACAGCGCTTCGACCAACTTCCTCTTCTTGGTTGCAGAATGAGTTTCCAGTCGGAAACCTTACCAGTAGGAAGCGAGATCATCCCAGGCAACTTAACGAAAGAAGATGGTCGGGACCGTCTATGAATGAAAGTTTTCGTTTTGTGAGCTTTGCGAGTGGAAAGGATGAAGAAAGTTTAGAGTTTCATCTACCTTAGACGTAGGTGTCCGGGGGGGGGGGGGGGGGGGGGGGGAGAGGAAATGGAGAGAGGCTTTGGTCGTGACTTAGTTGAAGCAATCACCCCAACATTTGCGGCACCAGCTATGGAAAACCGAAATCAATATGGGCGGGCTGGAATCTAAACCACTTTCCGAATGCAAGCCTATTGTCATAAGCGCTACGCCATCTCTTTTATTTAGGTGGAGGTATCATATACTAGACGACAGCTGAGTTTCCAGTTTTTTAAAAAGCCACCAGGAACCTCTGTTGTGTGCATTTTTCTTCCACGTCAAAGGCCTCGCACGGCATAATAATGCAAAGGAGTGTAGCATTTGCTCTGTCGGCCTAACATAGAACCCAAGTGACTGATATATACCTGATCTCGGACTGAGAATTCACTATGGTTTGAAGTCTCCCCGTGTAACGCTCACGTCTTTTTAAGGGTCGCGGCATGACATCGAACAAATTTTGGAGATGTTCCTAGAACACCTTCATCCATATGGTTTTGTATGAGATACCACAAATCATTAATAGCGGTTGGTGGAAAATCGTTTCAGATGAGTTTTCGATCAACCATATAACAGACCTATAGGTTAGGTGACATTTAACGTGAACTTCTAGATGTTGAAGTATTGGGACTCAACGTTCTTGGAGAATAGCTTGCACAATCTTTATCACAAGTGACTGACATTTTACTGCTGATATATACACTACTGGACATTAAAATTGCTACACCAAGAAGAAATGCAGACGATAAACGGGTATTCATTGGACAAATATATTATACTAGAGCTGACGTGTGATTACATTTTCACCCAATTTGGGTGCATAGATCCTGAGAAACCAGTACCCATAACAACCAACTCTGACCGTAATAACGGCCTTGATACGCCTGGGAATTAAGTCAAACATAGCTTGGATGGCGTGTACATGTACAGCTGCCCATGCAGCTTCAACACGATACCACAGTTCATCAAGAGTAATGACTGGCGTATTGTGACGAGCCAGTTGCTCGACCACCATTGACCAGACGTTTTCAGTTGGTGAGAGATCTGGAGAATGTGCTGGCCCGGGTAGCAGTCGAACTTTTTCTATATCCATAAAGACCTGTACAGGACCTGCAACATTCGGTCGTGCATTATCCTGCTGAAATGTAGGGTTTCGCAGGGATCGAATGATGGGTAGAGCCACGGGTCGTAACACATCTGAAATGTAACGTCCACTATTCAAAGTGCCGTCAATGCGAACAAGAGGTGACCGAGAAGTGTAACCAATGGCACCCCATACCATCACGCTGGGTGATACGCCAGTATGTGCGTTCACCGCGATGTCGCCAAACACGGATGCGACCATCATCATGCTGTAAACAGAACCTGGATTCATCCGAAAAAATGACGTGTTGCCATTCGTGCACCCAGGTTCGTCGTTGAGTACACCATCGCAGGCGCTCCTGTCTGTGATGCAGCATCAAGGGTAACCGCAGCCATTGTCTCCGAGCAGATAGTCCATGCTGCTGCAAACGTCGTCGAACTGTTCGTGTAGACGGTTGTTGTCTTGCAAACGTCCCCATCTGTTGACCCAGGGATCGAGACGTGGCTGCACGATCCGTTACAGCCATGCGGATAAGATGCCTGTCATCTCGACTGCTAGTGATACGAGGCCGTTGGGATCCAGCACGGCGTTCCGTATTACCCTCCTGAACCCACCGATTCCATATTTTGTTAACAGTCATTGGATCTCGACCAACGCGAGCGGCAATGTCGAGATACGATAAACCGCAATCGCGATAGGCTACAATCCGATCTTTATCAAAGTCGGAAAAGTGATGGTACGCATTTCTCCTCCTTACACGAGGCATTACACCAACGTTTCACCAGGCAACGCCGGTCTACTGCTGTTTGTGTATGAGAAATTGGTTGGAAACTTTCCTCATGTCTGCACGCTGTAGGTGTCGCCACCGGCACCAACCTTGTGTGAATGCTCTGAAAAGCTAATCATTTGCATATCACAGCATCTTCTTCCTGTCGGTTAAATTTCGCGTCTGTAGCACGCCATCTTCGTGGTGGAGCAATTTTAATGGCCGGCAGTGTATTATGTGGAGTTACCCAGTGAGTATTTATCCACAGATATTTATTATTTAACGACCACATTAATCCAGCATTGAGGAAGGAAGTTGTCAGACTCAGATATATTGAAATAACCCTTAAGAAGGAAAATTCACTCGCGATATAAGTCACTCACAAAATCATTTTGCGACTTACTCTTGTGTACCGGTCGCAACAGTGGAGTATTTGAACCGATATTCTGCCCAAAATTGTTTTTGATAGTTTTAAGCTTTCCAACCTTAGACAATAGCCTGGGGTGACTTGGTATCCATTTCTTAGTTCGTCTGCCTGTCTTTCTGTTTGTACCACGTTGCGTTCCATAATTTCGGGCTTTGGCTTGAAAATTAGCCAGATGCCTCGTCACATACATGATCGTTCCATAGGTAGTTGGTCTGCCATAATTTCTCTCGGTAATTTTTTAAAAACGTTTTCTCAAACTAATTCAGTAATTCTAGCTACACATACAATGGCGTTTCGTGTACTTTCTTATACATACACGTATCGAGTTGTATACACTGAGGTGACAAAAGTCATGATATCCTTTGTATCGTGTCGGACCTCCTTTTGCCCGAGGTAGTACAACGACTCGACGTGGAATGGACTCAACAAGTCGTTGGAAGTCAATTTCAGAAATATTGAGCCATGATGCCTCTATGCTGCCTCTATAACCGTCCGTAACTGCGAAAGTGTTGTCCGTGCAGGATTTTGTTCACGAGCTGGCCACTCGATCATATCCCATCAATGTTCGATGAGATTCCTGTCGGGCGATGTGGCTCGCCAAATCATTCGCACGAACTCTCAAAAATGTTTTTCAAACCAATTGCGAACAATTGCGGCCTAGTGGCATGGCGCACTGTCATCCATAAAAATTCCATCGGTTTTTGGGAACACGAAGTCAATGAACGGCTGCAGATAGTCTACAAGTAGTGGAACATAATCGTTTCAGTTGGGCCATAGTACCCATTCCATTCCACTTAAGCACAGTCCACACCATTATGGTGCCACCACCAGCTTGCACAGTGCCTTGTTGACAACCTGGGTCCATGTCTTCAAAATGGTTCAAATGGCTCTGAGCACTATGGGACTTAACATCTGAGGTCATCAGTTCCCTAGAACTTAGAACTACTTTAACCTAACTAACCTAAGGACATCACACATATCCAAGCCCGAGGCAGGATTCGAACCTGCGACCGTAGTAGTCGCGCGGTTCCAGACTGGAGCGGAGACGGCGGTGACCACGGCGCATGTGTGTTGTGTCTCACACGCCGTTCTGGGAGTACTCTGTCCCTCCCAGGTCACTGCCGGTGTTGTCCCATCAGATGGTCCACAATGTCGAATGCCGTGAGGTCGCGTTGAATGCTGATCCTGGTCCCCAGTTCGGTAGGCCGTCTGCCCCAAGAGATGCTGGAGTTTAGAGCAGTTTGTGCCTAGATTGGAATGTGTTGGTATGCTCCTGGACTACCCATCAGTGGCTACGGATCAGTGTTCATCTCGTAAGGCAGCATGAGTATGATCAGTACACAAGATGTTACAATACAATAATAAGATGATGATGATGATGATGGTTGGTTTGTGGGGCACTCAACTGCGCGGTCATCGGAGTCCGTACAAAGTTCCAATTTTTACGCAGTTCTATCTCGCCTCTGTCATGAATGATGATGATGATGGAATGATGAGGACAACATAAACACCCAGTTCCCGGGCAGAGAAAACCCCCAACCCGACCGGGAATCGAACCCGGGACCTCGTGGTCCAGAGGCTGCAATGCTAGCCACTAGACTACGAGCTGCGGACTACAATGATAAGAGAATCGAGTGCGAACGACATGAACGCCTTCGATCCTACTGATCGACTGACTCCAGCCTAGCGAAGTAGAGTATTTACGGCGTCGAGGAGAAGCTCTGCTTTTTGACGTCATTCATGACCAAATCGGTTCCGCTCTCTGCGAGCTGTCAACGGTCACCTGTTCTACTACATTTGCTTTACCAATTTTTTTCAGTGTCTCAACTGCTTTATCAAACCCCTTACATGCGCTGTTTTGTCCTCATTAACGTTTCTCACATAATGTTATGAAAGTAATGGAGGCTGGTTTGTCTGCATTCGTATAAAAATTTTCCGCTAAGCTCGGTCGCAATCACACACATAAGTGTTGATGTTGCACTCTTGGTGACTGACTAATCGTGTCAAAATGTTTACGCTTAGTGGCTGCGACGTGTTGATACTTCCGCGTGCTTGAGCAGTACCGTTCTGTTCAAAACTTAGAAATTTATCTCTCCTTACTTTCTTGACGCATAGCAGCAGTATCAGGCTACACACTCCTCTTTGATCTAGATTGATGCACTAATTCCGTTGGGAAGCTTTCCATAAAGCCGTTTTTATCCTCTCCTGAGACAATGTGACCCACAATTATTGTAAATGGTATTTAATGACCTGGATATTCGCAGTAGGACGGAGTTAACGTCCGAGATGAATCCACGTATGTTTTATCTAGGGCCGATTTCTGAATCTTTCTGGCCATAGGACTACTTCAACATCACACAGATTGTTCGTTGGACCTGTCCCACGCGTAGACAAGAATGGCCCTGTTTGTATTGTGGTGTTAACAGCAGCCTACACTTGGAATGGTAATTCCCTAGTCTAGCTACTGATAGTCCCCGACCATTGACGCAGGATGACACAGAAGGTCGCAGCGAGTACATTAGTTGTTCTCAGATGGCAGGCGCAAGTGTGTTTGTTGCACATTACAGTGATTCTCCCTTATAGTGGTCAGACGTGGTCGATTGGAATCTAGGCGATGAGTATTTGTGTCCTCATGTTTCCATGTAGTCCAACATCACCCCACTGTCACATCTGAATGCCCCACAAATCTAGATATTGCACTATTCGACTGGTCCGATGAATGGAGAGCCACAACGAGGTCCCTTTTAAATTCTGTCAGATGTTGATTACGCTGTCTCAAACAAGTGCATGGCATCTCCATGTCGTTCACAGCGACCACTCAACATTTGATGTTCACGCCCCTTATATATCCTACCAGGCCCGGTAGCAGCAGTAAACACAAGCAAAACCAGTGCTCTCTGATGGCTGTTCTACCTCTCACAGAGAATTTGAACTCTTTATAATTTATATAACTGTCAGTGGTGTGTACGTGTACGAAGTTAAACTGACATTTCACCGTATCTCCTGCGTGCTTCATCTTTGCTGCGAGGCAATGTAGGAAGAGTTAATATTCAATGTAACAGTCCTTTGTTTGCAGTGGGTAAGTAGAATGGGAAGCTGAGAACAGTTTTAGATGTATGCACAATAAAGAGCATCATTGAAAAGGAGTGAAATGAACCAGGAACTATAGAAGAATAGAACCAGAAATTTTGATGGAAAAAATACTCAATAATATTTATTTGACTGCTGGTTTGTGGCTAAAACCTTTGTCTCAGAATTTCGTTAGTAGTTCCATCATTACCTATGTTTATAAGAGTTATCCATTTCGAGCTTTGCCATTCAAACTTAAGGCATCTGTTTCCATATTTATCAGAGCACATGATAAAATTTTAGTTGAAGAAATACTGAAAAAAGTCAATGTCTACGAGGGCGACCTGTTCATTGCAAGTAAATCATGAGAAAAACATGTAGATAATTTACATGTGATCCTAGAAGCACTTGAGACAGCAGGGATGACTGCAATGTTGGAGAAATCAGAATTTGGTTAACACAGATAAAGTTTCTAGGCCACATACTTTCCGACAAGGCATCTGCAGAGATCTAAGTAAATTGGAAGCTATTCTACAACTTTCCACCCACAATAGTGAAAGACCATTGGCAGCATTCTTTGGAACTTGTGAGTTCTATAGGATCCTCACTCAATGCCCCAAACTTGAGGAAACTAAATAAGGTGAAGATAGCTTGCCACTGAAGCGAGAAGTGGGAAGAGAAATGTGAGAAGCTCGAAGGAGGCATACATTCAATACCGTTCTGATTTCAAAAACGCATTCAGTTTGGGAACAGAGAGATCAGATTACTGATCAAGCACACATCTACATCAAACTGAGAAACATGAATATACCAAGGTAACGAGAATCATAGCCTTTGATAGCAGAAATGTGAATGCATGGGAAAGAATATATTCTATTACAGAATGGTAACCACTGGCAGTTGTGTGGGGCTTCAAACGATTCCACTACTATTTAGCAGGGAAACATGTAAAAGTGGTCACTTGAAAAGCATCAAGGCAGAATGCCTTTTCATTCCAGCGATACATTATTACGCAAATCAGCCACATTTTTATATGCAGATTAGAGTCTATCTGATATGCAAATCAATTACATTTTAAATTAAATTCAGTAGAAATCGGGGACACTGCGAAAATGCACTTTTATTTTCGATTGCCATTCATCAAGAATGATTGTGTAGGTGATTTCTTCCTTTCTTCCTTTTCTTTCAGCTAGACACTTGTAGATAATCCATTGCATGTACTGGATACGGACTAAGGCGATTTCTGCGTGCACTGACAGCCGCAGAGAAGAGAGGACAGTTCAGTAGAAGAACCATTGCAACCCGCACTGTTTGCGTCAGCCTCTGATGCCCAACTAAGGGAGGACAAGGCAAATGTTAGAGGTAGCTGTGCATTGTGCTCCATCTGCTTCCTGAAGAGACTTGGTCAGCCAGCGGGACTCTGGAACATTTTTCTGTTAAGAATATCTGCGAAACGTTTCCCTGGTGTAAAGAGGTTTTGGTAGAAAAACACGTTAATTTTTAGAGTCACTGTTAAGAGAAAACTTTCTAGGGAAGATAACGATCTCAAAAACTTTCTAAAAGACATAGGCAGTCTCTGGGAATGAGGTCACACGCTTCAACCCTTTGTTCGGCATCTAGCTCAACATTTTTCCTTTTCCTTTTCTGGTTTTTTTGTTCCAATGATAGAAAACAGCGTGCAAAGGGCGTCACATGTAACACATCTGGACTGGCTGGAGTATCGTAACGTAAAATGTTTAGACGAAAATTCCTGGAAGAGGAGTTTCAGTACACTTGATTGGAAAGGCCGCATTTTTTTATGGTAGTGGAAGGACAGAGGCGTCTGCTTGATTGTTTCATTGCTAGAACAAAAATGTTACTTTGTGTCTTGCAATTGCTGACTGAGACTCGGAAAAAGTTCGCAGAACTAACGCGCTCTGCGCTTTTAATTTTACTTCAGATTTTCTCCGAATAGACCGACAGATTTTGCTTCCAGATGGGACACTTCGGCTTCTGTTTTGCAGCAGAGTCACTTCGCGTCTTACACTCGGCCGAAACACTTCGGGTGCGGCACGCTTCTTCTTCTTCTTCTTCTCTTCTTCTACGTGATCAGGTCCAGCAGACCACACGCTTCTACAAGTTTCCTCCTCCACTGTATTCTGTCCATTGCTGCTATCCGTCATCCGTCCACATCTATTGATGCTTGGTTTAAATCTTCATGGAGGCCGTCCCTCCAACGCTTTTTGGGTCTCTCTGGGGGTCTCTTCTCTATAGGTATGAAATCCAGGAGCTTCCGAGGCCATCTGTGATCTTCCATCCGGGCCACATGGCCGGCCCACTGCATTCGTTTGACTTTGACAATTCCTGATATGTTGGGCTGCTGGTATAGTTCCTCAAGCTCTTGGTTGTATCAGATCCTCCATTCGCCTGTGTCTGCACCCAGAAACGGACCGAAGATCTTCCGAAGCACTTTTCTCTCAAAAACGAGGAACTTATGGAAGTCCTATTTCCGGATACTCCATATCTCACAGCCATATGGAACAACAGGCTGGATCAGTGTTTTGTACAGTCGAATCTTGCAACTGTCTGGAGAGATATCTGGACCGAAGCAGTTGTGCTAGGCTGTGGTAAGATCGGTTTCCTGCTTGTATTCTGGCACTGATCTTTGCTTCACATGACGAGTTCTCAGTGAAAAGTGCCCCTAGGTATTTGAATTCATGCACTCTCTTGTAGGACTGGTCTCCCACCTGCAGTTACTGTAGATGACCAGCAGTCTGACTTTGACCAGGCGTCATAACGAGGTCCTCTGTCTTGGCTTCGTTCACGTTTAGCCCAAATTTGCTGGCAGCCTCCTTTAGTGCTTTGGTCATTTCCTCCAACTTCTCTTCGGACGTAGAGAGTAAACAGATGTCGTCTGCATAAGCTAAGTACGCCAGTCTCTTTCCTTCGATTTCAATCCCTTCGTTCTCTTGGAAAGCCTCGCGTACGATCTTCTCGAGGGCAAAGTTGAACAGGATAGGGGACAACCCATCTGCTTACCTGAGTCCTGTCACAATTTAAGATTCCTCAGTTATGTGATTTCCCATCTTCACCTTTGCACGTGTTTCGCTCAGACAGATTTTTATCAGATTGGTGAGTTTCTCTGCCATGCCAAACTCCCTTAAACAGCTGAGCAGGCTCTTGCGATATATGCAGTCATAGGCCTTCTTAAAATCAACGATTAAAATATGCTAATCTTTACCATATTCACACAGTTTCTCCGCACGCAGCTGGGTTTAATAAATGAATTAACTGACATAACATACATTACTTAACTTTTATTGGTAATTCTCTGAAGATCCAATTTTCTATGGGAGTTTAGGCTTGCTTAGCAGATAGCTGTAAAAAGATACACAGGAAAACTCTTTTTAATTATACTGGGCCATCAACATACCTTTAACATATTCAAGGCTCAACCTATTCCTCTCATCAGTCCATTGTGCTGTAATGAGCGAAAGTGTTCTTTTTGCATTTTCATTGTGCCCTGATATACTGAAAGAGTATTCAGCAAGTTTTAACAATTCTGAATGACAATCAACGGATTTACTTTCACAAAACTACTTGTCCAATTTTTTGTTGCAAGACGACTCACTAAATTCAGTATCATTACTATTCTGTTTCAGAAATTGCCTAGAATTACATAATAGCTCAAAACATTTTATATCTTCAGTTTCAAAAACTTTACATTTATCTTGCAAACACAAAAGGCCGTTTTCGACTTCACTGTAGTTAACAGCTTTTTTAAGAGACATCCATTTGGAACAGGAAAAGTCGTCAAACACACAAAGCCATCGTTTTAAATATTCATGGCACGACTGATACAGGCACAAAGCATCCTGTATAAAAAGTTTAACTTCTTCATCATAGCCTTCTTCTGTAGCAATTTCCATCTTCTGTTTAACCTTTAGGCAAATAAATTTTTATTTAATCGGTCCTCAAGCACCTTACATGCAGTATCCAAAATTTCAATCACTTCAAGCACAGAATTGTCCTCCTTTTCTTGTAGCAGAATATTTTAACTGAAAACAGATAACAATGAATTTAAATGCCGTAAGTAGACTTCACTTAACCTATTCTTAAAAAACTGACACAAAACCATTAGTGGCTTGCTTTCAGACAGAAAGTAAAATTTCAGAGGAGGATACATTTCCAGTACCCTGTCTGTGGCTGGGAAACGAGACAATCACCTAGTTTTTACATGAGGCATGGCTTGTTTGTAATTTACCTCAACAGATTCACAGATAGAATGTGACTGTTCCCTTCTAACAGTGTAAATAAAAAAGTAATTATTAATTTTCACAATAGCACACTCCAAATCAACAGAAAGACTATCAGCACCATGCTGAATTGCGTTATGTAAAATGTGAGCTGGACTTCCCACACCGATTAAATTCTCATTGTTCAAAGATGTCTTTAATCTGCTGTAGATATTCTTGCCTTCTTTGCGATTTTATACCCCCACAGGTCGTGTTAGCGTTGTCACCGATAAATGATACATACGTATTAGCAATACCAAAATGTTGTAGAGTTTCTGTAATATACTGTGCAACAGTCTCAGGTGTTTCATTTGGAGTAGATTTTAGCTCAATTACTTTTGATTTTAAACCACCAAGTTTGTAGTGAAAATATTGAATAAGAGTGGGGAACATTTTTATGTGCCATGGTGACTTCCATCGGTCGAGACACCAAAACAAGATATGCCACTCGAAGCGTTTGCGGTTACATTCAAGGCATGAGGAGAAAGTACATTGTTTATAATGCTTTGAATTTTTATTCTGGCTTAGGAGATCTTGTTAACAACGTCTGAATCAAAATAAATGGCTTCATTTAATTTTGGCGTGCAATCCATTGACCTGTAGCTCAAATAATGCCTAACATAGTGGAATGCCCCTGCTCCTTCTCCAGCAAGAAAGCGGTGACTTAAAGCAGAAGTACACTGCTGTTGCTGAAATAATGTGTCTGTCCTGTACATTGATCTGCAACCCTGAAGGTTCTCCTTATGCTTCTGAGTGGTAATATGATGTTCGAGATCTTGGTCACATAGTGCAACGAATTAAAAAAATTTCAGTGAACAGCGACATGCATTTCGTTTTATAACATTTAAAAAAATAAAATTATGTTTATGTATGCTATGCAGAACTGAAGAATTTTATCTCCAATTTTTCTCATTCAGTTTTCCGAATACAAATAAACTGAATGACCAAAAAACCATGAAATAAAACCACTACAATAAAACAATCTGTCAAGCTATTTCTTACTTTTATTGGCCACTGCGACGTAAGTTCAAGCTCCACATACTTTACATTCTGCTTAGAATTGAATTCTCCCTTTCCTGAAGGCAAGATATTTGGAAGAAATAACATCTGAGAATGTACACTTGCGTTTAAGCATTGTCAAATATTTTATACAACTCACTTGGTTACAATAAACAGCAAATCACACTCACACATGAGTACCGTGTACATGACATGAAACTGATAATGTCAAGCCAACACAACGAGAATCTGGAAAAAAATATGGAACGGATATATTAAATAATTGATATTCGCACCCGCTTATGGATCGATCCAAAATTAGTAGTGGAAAATCGATAAAATTGAAGATCCTGCTGTCATCTATAGATCAGGTGTTGTTTTCTTTTAACAAAGCAATAGAACGTGAATATTTGCAAATATAATTTTATTACGGGCAACTTTGTGAAAAAGGAGGACAATGTAAAAATCCATCAATAATTTCACAGTTAGGTTCTACCTGGCCAATGTGTCTGGCACAGCTACAGAACAACTTCACTTATGTTACAAGCACGATTCCAATCACTGTTGTTAAGTAGCGGATATCAGTCAGTTAAAATTTAATGTGTTAAAAAGCTTATGCTCCCCTCTCTGAACTTTATCAGCTCTTAGTCATTTCAGTATTATCTTATTTTGTGTTTATCATTATTGTTGTTGCATCTTGAGAAAACTTTTACTGAATTACTTAGCAATGCTTTTAACGAAACCAACTTTGTCTAGTAAACTTTGGAATTTATTCTATTCTTTAATTTCATTTCATAGCTAGTCATGCTTGTGCATAATTAAGGACACTATGTGATTACCACAGTCTCAGGTGTTTCATTTGGAGAAGATTTTAGCTCAATTACTTTTGGTTTTAAACCACCAAGTTTGTAGTGAAAATACTGAATAAGAATGGGGAACATTTTTATTGACCTGTTGCTGCTTCACAGATTAGCGTTCATTAACCTGGTTGCACGCAGTTTAACTAGCGTTGTTCACTGAGAAAGAGATCTAGATGGATAACTAACTAGCCATTTCTCATTATTCTTTTGAATAGCTAAGGGGGGGGGGGTGGGAGGTGAAGGGGGGGGGGGGGGTTCGCACAATGACCAGAAAGTGGGGTTGGGTTGTTTGGGGGAGGAGACCAAACAGCGACGTCATCGCATTAGGAAGGATGGGGAAGGAAGTCGGCCGTACCCTTTCAGCGTGGCCAGAAAGCATTTCAATTCTAACCACCAGTAAACATAGACGTACTTGATTAATAATATGGGCACTTGCACTACAATATTATGATTTTTAAGTAATATACAGAGTGTTACAAAAAGGTACCGCCAAACTTTCAGGAAACATTCCTCACACACAAAGAAAGAAAATATGTTATGTGGACATGTGTCCGGAAACGCTTACTTTCCATGTTAGAGCTCATTTTATTACTTCTCTTCAGATCACATTAATCATGGAATGAAAACACACAGCAACAGAACGTACCAGCGTGACTTCAAACACTTTGTTACAGGAAATGTTCAAAATGTCCTCCGTTAGCGAGGATACATGCATCCAACCTCCATCGCATGGAATCCCTGATGCGCTGATGCAGCCCTGGAGAATGGCGTATTGTATCACAGCCGTCCACAATACGAGCACGAAGAGTCTCTACATTTGGTACCAGGGTTGCGCAGACAAGAGCTTTCAAATGCCCCCATAAATGAAAGTCAAGAGGGTTGAGGTCGGGAGAGCGTGGAGGCCATGGAATTGGTCTGCCTCTACCAATCCATCGGTCACCGAATCTGTTGTTGAGAAGCGTACGAACACTTGGACTGAAATGTGCAAGAGCTCCATCGTGCATGAACCACATGTTGTGTCGTACTTGTAAAGGCACATGTTCTAGCAGCACAGGTAGAGTATCCCGTATAAAATCATGATAACGTGCTCCATTGAGCGTAGGTGGAAGAACATGGGGCCCAATCAAGACATCACCAACAATGCCTGCCCAAACGTTCACAGAAAATCTGTGTTGATGACGTGATTGCACAATTGCGTGCGCCGGCCGCTGTGGCTGAGCGGTTCTAGGAACTTCAGTCTGGAACCGCGCGACCGCTAAGGTCGCAGGTTCGAATCCTGCCTCGGGCATGGGTGTGTGTGATGTCCTTAAGTTAGTGAGGTTTAAGTAGTTCTAAGTTCTAGGGGACTGATGACCTCAGATGTTAAGTCCCGTAGTGCTCAGAGCCATTTGAACCATTTTTTGAACAATTGCGTGCAGGATCTCGTCAGCCCACACATGTTGACTGTGAAAATTTACAATTTGATCATGTTGGGATGAAGCCTCATCCGTAAAGAGAACATTTGCACTGAAATGAGGATTGACACATTGTTGGATGAACCATTCGCAGAAGTGTACCCGTGAAGGCCAATCAGCTGCTGATAGTGCCTACACACGCTGTACATGGTATGGAAACCACTGGTTCTCCCGTAGCACTCTCCATACAGTGACGTGGTCAACGTTACCTTGTACAGCAGCAACTTCTCTGACGCTGACATTAGGGTTATCGTCAACTGCACGAAGAATTGCCTCTCCCATTGCAGGTGTCCTCGTCGTTATAGGTCTTCCCCAGTCGCGAGTCATAAGCTGGAATGTTCCGTGCTCCCTAAGACGCCGATCAATTGCTTCGAACATCTTCCTGTCGGGACACCTTCGTTCTGGAAATCTGTCTCGATACAAACGTACCGCGCCACGGCTATTGCCCCGTGCTAATCCATACATCAAATGGGCATCTGCCAACTCCGCATTTGTAAACATTGCACTGACTGCAAAACCACGTTCGTGATGAACACTAACCTGTTGATGCTACGTACTGATGTGCTTGATGCTAGTACTGTAGAGCAATGAGTCGCATGTCAACACGAGCACCGAAGTCAACATTACCTTCCTTCAATTGGGCCAACTGGCGGTGAATCGAGGAAGTACAGTACATACTGACGAAACTAAAATGAGCTCTAACATAGAAATTAAGCGTTTCCGGACACATGTCCACATAACATCTTTTCTTTATTTGTGTGTGAGGAATATTTCCTGAAAGTTTGGCCGTACCTTTTTGCAACACCCTGTATAGACCTGGTAACACCTGATGCTTTATCAAGACTCCTGACTGATTCATGGGAAATAACAGTGAGCAGCTCACAAAGTGAAGAAATTACGATCAGTCTAATGAGGTACAGCACGATGAATTCATAAGAAGATTCTTGTGCAATATACTTATGTAGTAGAACAAGGGTGACAAACTAAACGTGATTAAGAGCAAATATACATGTTCTGTACAAAAAAGATTGTATTTTACTTTTACATCCATAACTGAATTCAGTACAGGAGAAACAGGCAAATCTAACAACGCTGGAAACAGTGTGTGCCTCAACATGTTATGGATAGATCAATCCGACATATGCACTGTAGCAATGCCCACTGTGTACCGAAAAAATGTCTTGAGAAGATAGACTGTGCATTTAATAATATTGGAAGGTATAGGGGCTGAATGGAAACATGGAAACACCAAAAACAGAACACATACTATGCCTAATAAGGTGTAGGAAACCCAATGACATTCAAAACAGGTTCCAGTCATCTCGGAATCAAGAAATACAGGGACTGCATGGTTTTCAAGGGTATCTTACACCACTCTTCCTGCATAATACTGGCAAGTTCAGTAAATGATGACGGACGTGGACACCGATCACCCACCCTTCTCTCCAAAATGGGCCACAAAGGCTCAATAACATTGAGATCTAGTGACTGTGGAGGCCAGAGGAAACACGATAATACATCGATATCCTCACAAAACCAGTCCTTAATGATGTGAGATGTGGGAACAGAGGTCCGGTCGTCTTGGAACAAAGCATCACCATTGGGGAAAAAACGCTATACCATGGAATGGCTTTATAAGCGAAATACAATCATTGGCAGTAGTGCAATAGAGCATAATCACCATGGGGCCCATGAAATACCACGATAGGGATGCCCAAATCATTCCTGAACCTCCGCCATGATTCACTTCTGGGACGAAAACTCAGCCAGATGTTGGAAACAGTGTGCAAAAAGACTCAGCGAACCAAATGACTTTCTTCTATTCAGTTCTGCAGTGACTTTGGCAGCAATCCACCTCTTATTTTTCGTCACAGTACTCTTCAATGGCCGTCCGTCACTTTCATCCGCTTTGTGACTTAGAGGATTGTGTTTTTTCCAGTTTCCCTGTATACGATAAAAATCTTCGACATAGCGCCTCCTGAAACACAAACACATTGGCCACATACGAAACTCTTCTTAGAAAATCTCATGTTGGCATGTTATACCCTCAAGGCACATTTCTAAAGTACTATCTTTGGAATTTGAAAGCGGCTGCCTTTAGCTTAAAACTGCATCTTGAGAGTACAACAGGAAAAAACATGAGATGTTCTAAGAAGAGTTTTATGTGTGACAGTAGATGTTTGCTATTGGCCTTTTACTTTTCATGGTGCCTAATGACATGAACGCTGTGAGGTATGTTGCATACTACAGGACGATATCAATGTCTTTATATGGTTCTCAGTAGCGTAGCTTTGTAATTTATTGAATGGTTTCATAGTTTTATAGCTTTTAATAGTGGGATAACGTAGTCCCGAAGCACGTTGTGCTAAAAATATAACACTTTTGACAACTGCTGATATAATACTCTCAGTACCGATAGTAGATTATTATTGAGATGATGACATACAGATCAGCATGGGAGAGAACGCAATTCCAGACCCTAATCCAACTGTGCCTAATGTTGGATGCAAAAAAGAGGAAGTGGAAGAAGACGCAATTCCACAAGCATACACTTCAAGTCCTCTTCAAATTTGCTTCTTCGAGATGGGTACAGGTATGCCGGAAGGAAAAAGACTACGATGAAGACTTCAACGAAATACTATTTACTGACAAAAATCTTCTCGAAGCATTGATTATCACCTGAAGTTGTAGAAAATAAACTGAATATCGCAGCAATCCGGATGAAATCATGAACATTCATTGCTACTGAATACAAATAATTTGAAACCCAAGAGATACAATGACTCCATCAGCTAGATGTACCATGTGTCACGGGTATCATGAGACACAGATAAGCTGCTGACGTATTTGGGGAAATAATGTTGCCCACTGTCATTCACGACGGTGAGCGAAATGGTCTTGTGTATTTAAGAGGCATAGTGTGAGCTATCTTTTGTAGCTGTTGCCTGAGTGTCAAGCAAATAACAGTGTTACTACAGATTGCAACAATTGTCTCATACTATTGATTACATACATCATCTAGGTAAATCTCACTTTTGCATAGTGTAATTGTCGATGTTGAATGAATTCACGAACTGCCAATTTTCTTGTGTTTCAGATCGTACCACACCGCAAACGACTGTAGAAAAAATGATTGTAATGGTCGACACATTTCTGTGTCAATGCTAGGCAACGCTTCAAGGGACGTAAAGAGCGACGACACTGGACAGTGGACGATTAGAAACGAGAGATCGGCAGCGTTGTACGCCACCTTTCGTCAATGAAGTACGGATTGTTACAGTACAGGGTGTCCCAATCAAACCTCCCTGATTTCAAAGACCCAGGGAAAAGAACCATAGTAGATACGACAATGAAAAATGCTCCACGTTGTAGAGCATCTCAAAGAATTTATTTATTTATCATCAATACACCTCTACATGTGAACCATTTGTAGCAAGAAGAATATCGACTCTATATTCAATTTCTTGCCAAGTTCTTTGTAACATTTACTCTGTTATTGTTGCAATCCCATTAGTGGTACGATATCGCAACGTAGGAATATTGTCCACTTTGGTCGCACACACGCGGTCCTTCACGAATGCCCACATGAAGAAATAAAGCAGCATAATGTCGGGTGAACGTGGTGGCCAGGCAATGGGTCCTCCGCGTCCGATCCAACGATTGGGAAATTTCCTATCTAGGAACTTGCGAACAGCCGTTGACCAATGTGGCGAAGCTCCATCTCGTTGAAAAGCGATGTTGGGTTGCAAGTCTTCTGTCTGAGGGTACACAAACTGCTCCAACATATCCAGATACAGTGAACCATTCACTGTTTGTTCCGCTAAGAAGAACGGTCCAACAATTCTGTCGTGCATTAGCCCGCACAAGACGTTTAGTTTAGGGCTACCACGAACGTGTTCAATGACAAAGTGCGGATTTTGCGAACCCCAAATCCGAGCATTATGCATATTAACCCTTCCTGATAGATGAAAGGTTGCCTCATCTGAGAATAAACATCCTTCCAGAGAGCTGGCATCCACATCAACACGCTGCAGCATATCCGCAGCAAATTGTTGTCGGCGTGTTTTGTCGTTCGGCGTCAGATGTTGCAGGATTTGCACTTTGTAGGCACACATACGAAGACAATGGTGACCTACACGATGCAATATTGATCGAGGCACATCAAGTTGCCTAGATGCTTGACGAACTGACTTATGTGGGCTTCTGAGAAACGTCTGTCTGATGTTCTCCGCTGTCTCTGGATCATAGTCATACAAACGACGATAATTTCTTTGAGCAGTAACCGGCGAATTTGTTTCTGCAAACCACACTTCTGCTTGCGTTCGCTGCTGTGGAGTCGCCGTTTTCTCTTCATGCGACCATGCTGCACTCTGGAGACGATACTTGGCACTTCTGACGCGGGAATATAAATTCTTCGAGATGCGCTACAATGTGGTGCATTTTTCATTGACGTATCTACTGTGGTTTTTCTCTCCTGGGTCCTTGAAATCAGGGAGGTTTCTGTGGAACACCCTGTACAATGCTTTTTATCGTGGTTAGGGGTTGCTCCCGCTATTGCATTTCCAAAGATGATAAATTCAGAAGAATATTGACAATCTGCGGTATTGAGTATTTCGTATAGTAGAGGAGCAGTTTGGAGACCATGAATGTTATCAACATGATAATATATCCTGTCATAAATCAGCATTTGTAAACATTTGTGGACATAATTTTCCAGAAATGGACTTCCCTGCCTCGAGTGACGACCTGAACCTGATGGAACATCTCTGGAATTAGTTAGAACGTCAACCTCACTCCAGAGCTGAGCAACCATAATCGCTGTTTTCGGCCGCCATTGTCTGACAGACATTAAGATGTCTCATTGAAAATTTTCCTAGCAGTATTCAAGTCTTCATAAAGGCACATCTTTTGTTAATTTTTGCAATGTCGCAATTTTTCTAGCTATGACAATTTCCTGTAACATGAACCAATCGAAAGAGATAGACAATAACACTGTTAAGTGACAAAATTAGTAAGGAAATTCAAAGACAAATTTTTTCTAAGTTCAAACAGCCGACGTTACTCAATCACCCGGAAGTGTCGACAGCCGCCAGCCATGAACTGTAAAGACACTGTAACAAATACGTTAAACAAATGTAGCGTAACTAAAGACCGCTGACGATTCGAGAAGAACAGAGTCAATACGGTCGTTACGAATAACATCGTAGACCAGAGCCTCTCCTCGGCAACATAAATACTCTTCCCTACTAGCGCTCGGCACTCGATCAGTAGGATCGATGGCGTTCATGTCGTTCGCAGTCGATTCTTTGATTATAGTGTGATAACATCTTGTGCGTGAGATTGTTTTAGCGTCGGTCACGAGCTTCCTGCCCTACGAGATGATCAGCGATCCGAAGCCACTGTTGATGGAGTAACCAGTACCGACGTCAACACAGCAGCCAGCGCTGATGGGTAGTCCGTGGATCTACCAACAAGACACTGGTCCAGGGCAGGAGCTACCCTAAACTCTAGCGTCGCACGGGTCTGAAGGCCGACGGTGCGAGTGGGCCAGGTTCAGCATTCAGCATGGTTATACGGCATCCGAAATCGAGGTCCACCTGAGTGGACAAGGCGGGCAATGATCTGGGAGGGATTGAGTACTCCCCGAAACGTCGTGGTCATCGCTGTCTCAAAGCCGATCTAACGACGGGACGTGCCTACCTCGCTAGCTGGCGGCAAATCGCTGTATCAGGGTGTCATCTACTTCCACTCCTAGCTGAGGCAGCTTGCTCGGCAGCCGTGAGTCAACTATTTGATTCAGCGGATTCTCCTGTGATTACGTAGCCGCCACTCGACACAGAAGAAGCAGCTACGACTTGTATTTTCAGTAGTAAATAGAATAATTTTGAATATTGTTTCATTGCGTCTAATGTCGCCGCACAGCACCTCGGTCTGCATCCCGACAATTGGCAGGGGTTTCCATTCCGACAGACGGCTGCCTCTATAAAATGGTGTACAGAAGTGTTCCATCCTAGAGTTCGTAAGAGATGGATAACCTACAACTATCCGGCACACCAACGTCAACAAAAGTCACAGAGGGTGAGTCAGAGAGAGGACTTTGCTATTTTTTAAAAAGAAACATTGTATTCTTTGTTGTACAGGTTAGAACTTAAGGACTTTGAAGTGACCCTGTACAGACAGAGAGAACCCGCAGATTCATAACAGTTCAAGAGTAATAGTAGACAAGAATATCTTGTTCTGACACTTAGCACAATCTGTAATTTTTCAGAACATAGTGCCCCGTGTGACAGATTTGCACCAGCAACGTGTGCTACTTGTAGAAAATATGGTCACATGGCAGACGATTGTTCCGAGTGTCGTTGGTTAATGATTAGGTGTAGGAATTAAATGTAACTGCTCGATTTTTGTAACTGTAACTATGTGTCAAAGAGGGAAAAGTAAATTGCACAAACAAGGTGCAAACACGGGCAGCAAGTACTAACGAGACGACAGCCGCTCTTACGGAGAAAACTTGAGGATAATGAGTTGCGGAAAACACTTAAGAATAGCTAACGTAACAAGTACAATGTTTATTGGCAGCGTCAGTCTGGTTTGTATCAATCATTGACCCGACGTCTGTAAATACAGTACATACCTTCTCCGGTAAAACAACAAAGGACACACCTACATCTCGTACCATGAAGCTCTTCATAAAGTATCCGCATGCAGTGAGTTAGCACGGGATTTGCGTTAGAGGTATAGAAAACAGAACAGTATAAGGTCTTTTAGGAAGAAGTACAATAGCTTAACACAGAACGCGAATGAAAATGTGGAATCATTTTCTGTCAGAATACGCAAAATTAATGTACAGACATACGAGCCGAAACACAAGCCAGATGCAGACAGTCTTGCTCAAAGAAGCGTAAGATAGAGAGTTGGATGTGTTTCTTATAGGGATCCAAACAGATTATCATGACGGATGCAAATGGAAAATCCTGAAAGTTTAGCCACGGCACTTCGCATTGCTACGAACGAAAAATATTCAGATGTTCTTGCACATATGTGGAACAGAGGTGATTAAAATCCAGCCGTTGGGAAGTGAAGTCTTGTTCTCATGACTAACAGACGTACTTCTCACGAACCACAGGTGGTCATTAAAACTCACGTTTGACATTTGGGAGCTTAGAGATGAAATTCGATGTTTACGGAATATGGTCATAAATGTAGCTTCCGAAATGAAAAAGAGAAAACGCTAACAGGTGTACATAACAAATACCAGGCATTTAAGTTTTCCTACGAGAAACTTCAGATTCAATTATAGCACATGACAGAAATAATTCCAGAAACACTAGTACGAAAGAAAATAGGTTGGTTAGATTCTGGTGAGATACTATTAAAAACG
Organism: Schistocerca americana; assembly: GCF_021461395.2. NCBI lineage: Eukaryota > Metazoa > Arthropoda > Insecta > Orthoptera > Acrididae > Schistocerca > Schistocerca americana. The sequence goes on from NC_060130.1 coordinate 697,028,419, forward strand.
ATATTGGAGACAGCAGATAACGATGAGATCGCAAATTTAAATAGTACGATACGGATAGGACAAGAAATGGATGGGAATACAGAAACAAGAATTACCTGGCATACGACACAAATTACAAATATGGAAGAGGGAATGTTAAACATGACCACAACTATGCAAAAAATAACAACCTGGCTGCAACAGTATATGAACGGAAGGACGGAAACACTGAATAAAGATTTAAGAGAGATATAGAATCAGTTAAGTATGTTAGATGAGAAGCTCATAATAGCCAAATTTTGAAGTAAACGAACGGCTAGGCGGGAGATACGAGGATAGAAATTGAGAGTACAAGAGGCGATAAACCATGCCACAGTTGGACAGTTAAGTACAACATTGTTCACACCACAGCAGTTCCTATTGGAATTCCAGCAAGCGGGAAAAGAATTTCAGAGGGTGATACGACATGTTGTACCACTAATGAATGACAATTTAGGGTTCTTCCTTCGTGTTTCTACAGTTGAGGTTTATTCAGATCGAATTAGGGAGTATATTAACATACAGTTTCCATTCACAAGTTTAAATTTTCGTTACCATTGTTTCACTATCCATTAGTATCCGGTGTAATGGAAAATTATCGATAAGTGGGTACCAGTGCAAACCAATGAAGTGTTACTTGCGTCAGAACAAAGAGATGTACACGTTGATATACCAAGAGCAAATATTAGCAATTGTGTCAAGGAGTTGGACACCGTTTGTCCAACAAAGGTAGCTCGAACTGACAAACGATTGTGTAAAATTCACTTTGTTCCTAGGGAATAGAGAAGCACCAGAGTGTAAAAAAGTACTATTTATGTCGCAACCACATTTTCAAAGGACTGTCAGTCACTGGTTGTAGTCTATGTTTTCACCAGAGACAGTAATAATTCATTGCTACAAGCATAAGACATTGACGGAGCTGACAAAATTAGAGTTAAAACGCAGTAGATTATTAGTAAATGGAATCAAGTGTGATATAGCCAGAACGAAGTTTAGCCTTTCTCCTATGATTACTGATACCACTATATGTACAGGAACTCGCCCAATATTGTATTGGCTGGAGAAACATTTTAGCATGTTACCCATGCAAAACCTAACATTCCTAAATAATACATTAGATACCATATAACACGCAAAACAGATGAATTAGTCATTGCAGAAAAAGGCCATGTTTCGATAGATCGATTATTACAGCTTGTTCAGAGACGCATCAAAAAAATTTCGTGTACCAACTTTAATGAAATTCCATTTAAATTGCCAAATTTCAGTAAATAATCAGTTACCTTTTTTAAATTTTTTTTGCTTTTAGTTAATTTGCCTTTCTTTCTTTCTGTACGTACGAACGAACTTTGTTGTAGAACCTCTCATTTACGTGTGGTAATAAAAAATTCATTTACACGGAACTAAGTACATTTAAAATTACGTGAACTCATATTAACTGATTAAGAATATTTAGTTGAGAATTAAATCCTTTACATAATTCGGCCTTGGCACACATTTTCTAAATGCAGTGGTTTTTTTTTTAAATATTTACTGAATTCTTTCCCGGCGTTAGCTATGGAACACAAGACTGTCTCTATTAGCAGAAAACGGTTAAATATTGCCAAGCCGACGTTTAATTATCACTGATAAAACACACATCCCTATACATTTAAGTTATTTGAAAGAACCAAAATTGTTAAATTTTAACATTAACTATCCGCCTATGAATGCACAAATCTGAACTAATTTAAAATCCGTAAGTCTCAGGATCGCTGTAAAAGAAGAACATTTTCTTAATTCACTGCTAATTTTTATCTGTTCCCGATTTACGGGTTTGGTTAATTTTTCTTAGCGGAACAATTTTTTAAATGTGCCGCCGCTGCAAATCGTTCGGTCGCGGCACAGCCCAGCAACACCGCTAAAAATGCTGAAAATTCTTTAAAGAAATATTATAGATGACATGGGCAAGCTAATTTACATTAATAATACACACTTTTGATAAATTATAATATATTTAAACCACAACAAATATTCAACCCACGTTAGTTTGTAATTTCTCCTCTAATGGCGGCTAAATCTTGCTACAGACAAAAGACATCTACCCATTCATAAAATGCTTCGTCACAGCTTGCTCTCGCTTTTAGCTCTACAGGGAGACGACCAAAGAATACTCAGTACGTGGTGCTTTTATACTACTGCTGACTATTAACATCTCTTTGTAATCATATAACATTATTTTCGTCTGTGGCTGAATTTTACATTTTTGTTATCGCAGATATTGACACATTGCGCAATTATATTATGAATATAGAAATATTACCACCCTAAATACAGAAAGAATATTACTACAGAAAATATTACAATAATAATGAATGTCCTTTACACAAAATTCAATAATATTTTTTGTTAAATAATTACAGTATTTACAAATTGCTTTATAGCGGCGTATATGGTACAATTAAATTTTAGTTTATTAATAGTGTGAGTTTGCCAGGGAACGTTACACAACCTCCAGTGTTATGGTTATAGTAGGTTTTATTTGTGCAATCTACTTTTGCCTCAGGAAGAGAGTAAATCATGCAAAAGAAATAACCGTTCATGAAATACCTTTGAAGTGGATCCCTACCCGTAGAGTAAATTGTAAAAAAAAGCAAGCTATGAAAATTATGTTCAATTGAGATAAGATTTTTTGTGATCAAAGTAACAAAAGATTCAAAGTACACGTAAATATGGGAAGATAGTTAACCAAGCAGATAGAGAAGGGTAAAATTTGGGACTATTTCTGTTAAAGTGAAGCATAATGTTAAGTGACAAAATTAGTAATGAAACATGAGAGTATTTTTTTTTCGAAGTTCGAACAGCCGGAGTTACTCAATCACTCGGAAGTGTCGCCAGCCGCCACCCATGAAGTGTAAACATTTTAACACCGTTTCTGGGTCAGAAAGACACCCACCTCACGCTCCTTAAGAGAGACTGCTAGCAACTCAGCAGAATGTTTCTACACTATCGGTGTTTGCTAAAGTTATTGAAAAGGCTGTTTATAAAATGGCAATTGATCATTTCAGTTCACATAATTTACTGTCACGTGAACAGTTTGGTTTTAGAAGTGGTTCAATAAATGAAAATTTAATATTCCCTTTTCTCTGCGAGGCTCAGGATATATTAAACAAGAGGTTGCGAATGCTAGGCACTTTCTTTGATTTAACTAAGGCGTTTGATTGTGTTGGTCACAAAATATTTCTGCAAAAGTTGGACCATTATGGAATAAGAGGAATAGCTCACAATTGGTTCACCTCTTACTTTAAGAACAGATAGCAGAAAGTCATTCTGCACAGTATTGAGAATAATTACGACGTGCAGCCCCATGGGGCACAGTGAAGTGGTGAGTGCCCCAGAGGTTGGTACTGAGGCCGCTACTATTTCTTATTTATGTAAATAATATGTCTTCTAGTATTACAGATGGTTATAAAATGTTTGCTGATGACATCAGCTTAGTACTTAAGGATGTTGTATGCAGTACTGACACAGTACCAAATAATACAGTTCAATGCGATAGTTCATGGCTTACAGAAAATAAATTGACGTTAAATCACAGTAAGACTCAGACTTTACAGTTTCTAGCACACGATTCAAGAAAAACTGACATTTTGATCACACAGAATGGCCATATGATTAGTGAGAAGGAATAATTCAAATTCCTTGGCGTTCAGATAGAGAGTAAACTGTCGTGGAAATCCCATGTTCAGGAGCTTACGCAAAGACTAAATGCTGCTTTAATTTACCATCAGAATGTTATCTGAAATAAGCGATAGTTCAACACGAAAAGTAATCTACTTTGCTTATTTCATGACGTATGTTATCATTTTTGGTGGTAACTCTACTGATTCAAAAAGAGTTTTTTTGGCTCAGGAACAGGCGCTTCGAGCAAATGCAGTGTAAGTTCGCAAACTTCTTGTTGGCCCTGTTGAGTAATCTGGGAATTCTGACAGGGGCCTCTCAATACATATTTTATTTAATGTACTTTGTTGTTAACAATATCAGTTTCTGCCCTAGAGTTATCAGCTGCCACTCAATTAATGCTAGGCAGAAATGCAGTCTGTATTAGGAATTCATCTTCTTGACTCATGTGCAGAAAGGCGTGCAGTATTTTGCTTCATCCATTTTAATTAATCTGCCACACAAATTGAAAAATTTCAGCAGTAATCCACGTACTTTCATGTCTAAACTGTACAGTTTTCTCATGGCTCTCTACTTCTGTTCTGTCGAGGATCTCTAGAAAAAATCAAGAAATTGAGCTAATTTTTGTCTTACATTGTTGATTATGTTTATTTAAACTTGTAGGTTGTCGTCTCCATAGTCATCATACGTTTCATTTTAACTATTATTACTCTTCTGTTATAATTTCATGTACTGACTTGTTCTGTGATCATGGAGTCTTTGCTTCTCAATTTGATTCTACGGAACAATACATGAAAAAACAAAATAAAAAAACAGTGCAGACCAAACCTTCTTCGTTACTCCCCTAACATTACATAATAGACACTAAGTAAGACACAGCAACGTCTAGCACGAGTTCCAGTAAGTAGTAAGGATCCCGTAACAAATTCTTTGAGGAAATTTAGCGAAACTAAAGACCCCTGATGATTCGGGAAGAGAAGAATCAGTTCGGTCATCATGAATAACGTCGTAGAGCAGAGTGGATTGATGACGTTCATGTCGTTCGTAATCGATTCTCTGGTTATGGTATGATAATATCCTGTGTGTGGGGTTGTTCTATTGTTGATCTTGAACTTCCTGACCTATGAGACGATCAGCAATGTAAAGTCATGGTTGATGGAGTTCAGCAACCAGTACCAACGTCAGCACAGCAACCAGCAGCCGTGCCTAACACACGACTATGGTTCAGGACAGACGCTGGTCGGCACTCCAACGTCTCACGGGCCTGATGGCCAACAGCACCGGTGTGCGGGTTCAGCATTCAGCACGACTGAATGGCATCCGACATCGCGGTCCACATGAGGGGTCACCGTGGGCAGTATAATGAGAGGGACTGAGTACTTCCCAAACTGGTGTGTGAATCAAAACACACAACTTGTAGTCAGCTCTGTCTGCAAGCCGAGCTACTGATAGGGCGTGCATACCTCGCCAGCGGGTAGCGAAACCGCTGCATCAGTGTCTCACCGACTTCCGCTCCTAGGTGAAGCAGCCTTCCGCGACAGCCGTGAATTCGCTGTTGGTTTCAGCGTATTCTTCTCCTGATTGTGTAGCTGCCAGTAGACAGAGAAGAAGCAGAAACGACTTGTATTTTGAGTAGTTGGTTAGTTAGTTAGTTACGTGTTCCATTGATCAATCTTACGGTAACCGCTATGATGTGGAACAGGTTTTTTTAAGATTAAAATTTTTATTACCTACCCCATTCCCGTAAATGGCACAAAATTCATATATTATACCTATAGATTTATTTATTCCTATTCAAGAATTCATCTATGGTATAGAAGGCGTTATCAAGGAGATACGATTTCACTTTATTTTTCAAACTATTACTGCTGCCTGTCGGACATTTTATTTCATCTGGTAATTTGTGGAAAAGTTTTACAGCAGTGTATTTTACGCCTTTCTTTGCCAAAGATAGGTTAAGTAGAGTATCGTATAAGTCTTTCTTTCTTCTGGTATTATAATGATGAATGTCACTGTTCTTTTTAAACTGGTCCATGTTCTTAAGAACAAATTTCCTTACTGAGTAAATGTACTGCGAGACTTTTGTAAGAATTCCTAACCTTTTAAACAGATACCTACAAGGTGTGCGACAATGAGTCCTACACATTATTCTAACCACTTTATTTTGAACAGTGAATACTTTTTGCTTAAGTGTTGAGTTGCCACAAAATGTTATTCCGTATGATATCAGTGAGTGGAAGTACACAAAGTATGTTAGCTTACTAATTTCCATATCCTAAAAATTGTCAATTATTCTCGTTGCAAAAGTTGCTGGACCTAGTAGATTTGGAGATCCAAAATATGAATTTTCCAATTAAGATTCTCATCTATACCTACACCCAAAAACTTAGTATGCTCTACCCTGGCTAATGACTTCTGTTGATGTGTTATATTTACTGATAAAACTGTATTCCTTGCAGCACAAAACTCGATGTACTGTGTATTTTCAAAGTTCACAGCAAGTTCATTCGCAGAAAACCAATTAATAACTTTTCCAAAGACATTATTAGTATCTTTTTCTATTGGAGTTTTTTTTTACCGGATAATAATGATGCTTTTATCATCAGCAAACAGTGTCAGTTTAGCTTCTTGTTTCAAATAAGAAGGGAGGTCGTTCACACATGTCAAGAACAGAAGGGGACCCATGATCGAACTCTGTGGAACACCTAATGTAATTTCACCCCAGTTAGATGAAGTTGCAAACTTCCTTAAATCACTTAAATCATATAACGAGACTTTTTGCTTCCTGTTCTGTAGATAGGACTGTTACTTTTATACCATAGAATCGCAACTTCTGTAACATAATGTCATGGTTCACACAGTTAAATGCTTTGGGTAAGTCACAGAAAATTTCTGTTGGTGACATTTTACTATTTAGAGACTCTATTATGTGGGCAGTGAAATTGTGTATTGCTGTCTCAGTGGAACAGCATTTTTGAAATCCGAACTGTGATTTACGAAGTATCCCATTACTTTTGAGATGGCTAACCACTCTTGAGTACGTTACTTCCTCGGCAATTTTTGAAAATGCTGTAAGCAAGGATACTGGCCGATAATTATTGACATCTGTGGTATCATCTTTTTTGGCGACAGGCTTGTTAATGGCCTATTTTAACCTGTGTGGGAAAATACCTTGAATTGGTGATGCATTACATACGTAACTCAGAATATCAGCTGTAAATAGAACATCTATTTTTCAAAGATTTAATGATTTTTCTTATTTCACAAGAGGTTGTTAGGTTAAAATTGATCTAAGCCTTTTCAAAACTAACTCTTCCGTGTACTGCTTGGCTTTTTCTTTCGAATTATTCTCACGAATTTTTTCACCTACACTTAATAAACGGTTGTTAAATGCATTAGCTACTTGTGTACTGTTGGTTAAAATGCTCTCATCCTCTTTAACAGTAATACTACCTACTCCAGTGCCTAATTTTCCTGTCTCCCTTTTAACAACATTCCTTACTGATGTGATTTTATTGCCTGAGTTGTTAATTTCGTCTCTAACATACACATTTCTTAATTTTCTGACAAGTTTTCTCAGTGTGTTGCAACAATTTTTAGAGTGCAAAATTACTTCTGGTCTTTGCTAATTATTATTGCCTCATACAGCTTTCTTTTTCTTTCTGAAGACACTTTAATACCTGTAGTAATTCAAGGTTTCTTTGAAACCTGTTTGGTGTTATATTTAGTAATTTTTTGGGCAACAGTGTTCAAAAAGGGATATAAATTTATCGAGAAATATGTTGCATTTATCATTCGCATTTGTCTCAGTATATACATCTTCCCAATTAACATTTCTTAAACTTTCTCTGCAGTGCTCTATAGATATCGGGTTGAGCAACCTTACACTTTTACTTAATGGTTTCTGAACTGTACACCGTGCTAGGTTTTGTAAGTTAACCAATTGTGCGTCATGGTGTGATAATTCATTTATCATAGGGAAAGCATGTGTTAGTTTTATATCCTCTTGTTGTACAAATACATCATCTATTAGAGAGCTACAGTCTTGAGCTACACGTATAGTGAAATCGATCACTGATTCTAAGTTACATGCCATTAATAACGCTTCTATTTCAATTTTCGTATCAGAGTTACTAAGAGAGTTTACACTGAAATCGTCACAGATTAATAACTTCTTCTTTTTGTCTGACAGACAGCATAATTTGGAGTCAAACACTTTTATGAACAGCTCCTAATCTCCTAATGGGGACTTGTACACTGTTGCTAATATCAACACTACATTATCTAGCTGTAGTTCACACACAAACTTCAAAGTGCTGATCGACACAAAATTTGCTTACTTCTACAGTTTCGTATTTATACCCTTGTTTTGTGTAAATGGCAAATCCGCCTTTATCTATGCTAGATCTCCAAGTGTAAGATGTTAAATTATACCCGTTTATACTGACAGTTTCGATCCCCACAGTTACATGGTGTTCAGACAAAGTAAATCGATCTCATTCTTAGTTTTGAGATCATCTAAACACACTAACAGCTCATCTACTTTATTTTTTATTCCCCTGATGCTTTGATGAAGTAAGTTGATACTACCCACAGCGTTATCACTATTTTCTGTATATGAAGCTTCCTTTATTCTGCTTTTCTTGTTTGTTGTCTGTCTGGACTATGGCTTTAACCTAGAAAACCGGTCTGACTGGTCCTATTAACCGCAGGGATCATCCCTTGTGTGATTGTGGCCTCCCTTACAGTAGCTGCTAATAGAGAAGCTAACTTATCTTTCCCCTTCCTATTTAGGTGCAGGCCATGTGTAGTGTATCCCCACTTACCAATAGCATCAAAATGGTTCAAATGGCTCTGAGCACTATGGGACTTAACATCTGAGGCCATCAGTCCCATCGACTACTTAAACCTAACTAACCTAAGGACAACACACACATCCATGCCTGAGGCAGGATTCGAACCTGCGACCGTAGCAGCAGCGCGGTTCCGGACTGAAGCGCCTAGAACCGCTCAGCCACAACGGCCGGCAATAGCATCAACTGGAACAACACTTACGTGAGATTTTTCCGGCGTCTGGAGCATCCCATTCAGCCCAGTGTTAACATGCCTTACAGCAGTGTTTACCCAGTGACGATCATGGTGCTGAAACACCTCCACAAACAGCACATTTGTGCGCCCAGTTTCTGCTCCTACTTTATCCAGGTCACTCCTAATACTATCTCTTGATTTCTTAGCCAGGCTGTTTCCTGCTCTCCCAATTATAATTATCTGATTTTCCTTCTCAAAGTCCCTCCACAGCTGACCTAAGTTTTCTGTCATCTTGGTAAGGCTAACACTTGGTTTCACAAAACTTGCGTCCTGGTGCACTACACTTAATTTCTCCTGATGCTGCTGGCCTACACCTCTCCCATGGCTGCTACCTAGAAGCAGAATTCTTCTTCATTTCCTATTCTGATGTGAACCCCTACCTGTCTCTTTTCCTTAAGCTAGCATTCTGTTTCAACCTACACTCAACTGCATCTGGATGACGCCCTTCCTCCACTACTTCAGATAGCAAGCCAAACTGATTTACTAACTGAATTTCGAACGTTTTTTCAACAGTTTCCCCTTTTAGCCCTTTGCTTGCTACCTTTTCCCAGCACCCCGTCTCTTTTTCTCCTTTATCCTACGTAATTCCAAATTCGAGTTTTCTAAAAAAAAAATGTTCAGATGTGTGTGAATTCCTAAGGGACAGAACTGCTGAGGTCACCGGTCCATAGACTTACACACTACATAAACTAACCTATGCTAAGAACAACACATACAACCATGCCCTAGGGAGGACTCGAACCTCCGACGGGGGGGGGGGGGGGGGGGGGGGGCCGCGCAATGCGTGACATGGCACACTAGACCGAGCGGCCACTCGGCCTTAAGGGCACAAATTTTTGTCTCCTATTCAGAAATACTGCTGTCCTTTCTACACTCCTGGAAATGGAAAAAAGAACACATTGACACCGGTGTGTCAGACCCACCATACTTGCTCCGGACACTGCGAGAGGGCTGTACAAGCAATGATCACACGCACGGCACAGCGGACACACCAGGAACCGCGGTGTTGGCCGTCGAATGGCGCTAGCTGCGCAGCATTTGTGCACCGCCGCCGTCAGTGTCAGCCAGTTTGCCGTGGCATACGGAGCTCCATCGCAGTCTTTAACACTGGTAGCATGCCGCGACAGCGTGGACGTGAACCGTATGTGCAGTTGACGGACTTTGAGCGAGGGCGTATAGTGGGCATGCGGGAGGCCGGGTGGACGTACCGCCGAATTGCTCAACACGTGGGGCGTGAGGTCTCCACAGTACATCGATGTTGTCGCCAGTGGTCGGCGGAAGGTGCACGTGCCCGTCGACCTGGGACCGGACCGCAGCGACGCACGGATGCACGCCAAGACCGTAGGATCCTACGCAGTGCCGTAGGGGACCGCACCGCCACTTCCCAGCAAATTAGGGACACTGTTGCTCCTGGGGTATCGGCGAGGACCATTCGCAACCGTCTCCATGAAGCTGGGCTACGGTCCCGCACACCGTTAGGCCGTCTTCCGCTCACGCCCCAACATCGTGCAGCCCGCCTCCAGTGGTGTCGCGACAGGCGTGAATGGAGGGACGAATGGAGACGTGTCGTCTTCAGCGATGAGAGTCGCTTCTGCCTTGGTGCCAATGATGGTCGTATGCGTGTTTGGCGCCGTGCAGGTGAGCGCCACAATCAGGACTGCATACGACCGAGGCACACAGGGCCAACACCCGGCATCATGGTGTGGGGAGCGATCTCCTACACTGGCCGTACACCACTGGTGATCGTCGAGGGGACACTGAATAGTGCACGGTACATCCAAACCGTCATCGAACCCATCGTTCTACCATTCCTAGACCGGCAAGGAAACTTGCTGTTCCAACAGGACAATGCACGTCCGCATGTATCCCGTGCCACCCAACGTGCTCTAGAAGGTGTAAGTCAACTACCCTGGCCAGCAAGATCTCCGGATCTGTCCCCCATTGAGCATGTTTGGGACTGGATGAAGCGTCGTCTCACGCGGTCTGCACGTCCAGCACGAACGCTGGTCCAACTGAGGCGCCAGGTGGAAATGGCATGGCAAGCCGTTCCACAGGACTACATCCAGCATCTCTACGATCGTCTCCATGGGAGAATAGCAGCCTGCATTGCTGCGAAAGGTGGATATACACTGTACTAGTGCCGACATTGTGCATGCTCTGTTGCCTGTGTCTATGTGCTTGTGGTTCTGTCAGTGTGATCATGTGATGTATCTGACCCCAGGAATGTGTCAATAAAGTTTCCCCTTCCTGGGACAATGAATTCACGGTGTTCTTATTTCAATTTCCAGGAGTGTATATAACCTATATTTCCATGGAAGAGCCTCATTGTCTACCCTCGCTTCCTTGCCGCCACATTCGCCCCAGTGAAATCATAACCTACAGTCTTCTCAGAACACTCCCCTTCTTCAGATTTCCAGGCAACCACCACATTTGTCACACATGGTTTGACAGAAAAATTTACACAGAAGCGAAGAATAACTTGGCATAAGGGCACTGAAGTTTGGTAACCTGTACTAATACGTAACTAAGCGCTAATCTAAACAAACTTCTAAACTTACTTTCGAAAGCACGTAAGCTCTATAGGACAGACAAGTAGTAATTTAACTTTGAACCGCTAAGTCTAGTCAAAAATAAAGATCTACACTCGCACGAAATTTACGCCTAAAATGTAAACAAAACTAACAACTACTGGCCTTTACGAAATTCTTTCTTTTCGATCTAAATATGCTCAGAAAAAGCGGCCTAGAGAAGAAGTAAAAGTATTAGTTTAAGATGTAATAATAACTAAATTAGCTCTTATTTCAATATTAATCACTTAACTTAGCGAGAGCTTCGTGGACGTGCGTCTGCTTAGTAAACGAAATAATTTTAAATATTCCAGAATGAGATTTTCACTCTGCAGCGGAGTGTGCGCTGATATGAAACTTCCTGGCAGATTTAAACTGTGTGCCGGACCGAGACTCGAACTCGGGACCTTTGCCTTTCGCGGGCTAGTGCTGTACCAACTTTTTTTTTTTTTAATCTTTATTGAACAAACGGAGACTACATATATATAGACACAAAGCAACAATTCTTCAAGGTACCAGTTAAACATATACAAATGAGTGTTAGGTAAACAAATTATGAGAATAACATTAAATACAACAAAATGTAACATATCCTGTTTTCTTTTTTTTATAATTTGTATTGAACAAACTAAAAGTACATATATATTCACTATGCAAGAGTTCTTCAAAAAAAAACCGTTAAATACAACAAAATATAGCATATTCTGTATTCTTCCTTTTTTTTAATTTTTCTTTTTTTTTATTTTGGTCGATGCATGAGAACGTGGATAAGGATGTTGCATCATGTGACAGGTAGGCATGGTACACCCCAACTTTGAGGGGGGTCAAGGAAGACGCTGCGGAGATAACCGGCAAAAGTTTGTCGGTAAGATGGTTTTCGGGTGAGGGTGCTATGCGCGGTCATAACTTTGTACCAGAAGTCAAGGACTGATTGCGGACCACTCTGAAAGAGGTATTCTAAAGCCTGTCCTCGAAACCAGATTAGGGTATGGTGCTTAGCAAGAGGGTAGTGAAATGTCTGGGGCAACAACAGGAAATCCGGGGTTACCGTCGTTGGCGGGGCACGGAGGTAAAAGCCCACGATTTGTTGGATGAGGAGCCATACCTTTTATTTCAGGGGGCACGTAAGACGGTGCTCGTCGGTGTCTTCGAGCTGACAGTCAGGGCAGAGTGGGGAGGTGGCCAGTCCTATGCGATAAAGTCAACTATTAGTCGGGAATTTTCCATAGACTAAAACATACCAGAGTGCAGACACAGACGACGGTAAAAAGGGTGCATGCACACAGCCCCAAACCGTGCGCCAGTTAATGTCAGGATGCTGTAGCACCATGGGGTCGCAAGGGTTGGACAGCATAAACAAACGATAATAATCTTTTGTACGGGGAGGACGGGTAACTGGAAGATCGGCCCGAACGTAGCTGAGTTCTATGAAACAATTGGCGACGTGGTACAATAATGGAGAAATAGGTGCCACATTGATCGGTGGATCGAGAGAAGCTGGTCGGAGGATATCTAAGAGACTGCGTGTTAAGGACGGGACCGGCCCCTGCCAGTGCCGCAACAGAGTGTGGACAAAGAGTGCAGAAGATCGTGCCCGCACATTGACGAGTCCGAGGCCACCTTTTGCAGGAGGCAGTGTTCGAGTGTTGTAGCGGACTTTGAAAAGTGCCCCTGCTGACACGAAATATCCAAAGGCTGATTGGATGCGGCGGCCAAGGAGTAACGGCATTGGGAGGATCTGGGCGACGTGTACCAGTTTAGGGGCGACATACATGCTGACATAGGACACACGTTGGAGTTGGTTTAAGTTACGGTGCACTTTACCGCGGACATGGTGCCGAATCGACTGCAAAAGCCGCCGGTAAGCCAGGGCCACTGTGCGGTGTGTGGAGCTCGTAAATTCGATACCCAAGTAACGAAGGGTGGCACTGACTGGGAGTGGGGTCGGCACTATAGGCGAGAGGCCGCGCCCAATGTGCATCATAGTCGATTTACGGACATTAAGAATGCTACCAGAAAGACGTCCATACTGGTGGATCCGTTGGATGGCGTCATTGAGATCCGTGGAGGAGCAGGTGAGAAAGAGGTGATCGTCCGCATAAGTCCTACAGTGAAAGGTGTACTCACGCAAAGTGAGGCCCTGCAGTCTATAGGTAAGTCCAGTGATGAGGGGCTCAAGTGCAATGGCATATAGCAAAGTAGACATAGGGCATCCTTGACGCACAGAGCGGCGTATAGGAATCGGTCCTACAAGCCTCCCATTGACTTGTACCATCGAGACCGCGGGAAGTAGTAACCGGCGAATGGCATCGACAAAAAGTAATGGGAACCCCATACGTGTCGCCACCATGAGGAGGAATGGGTGTCGAACGCGATCAAAGGCACACGTGAAATCGACGGATACCAGTGCTGCACGAAGGCAACAAACCGACGCCAGTGCAATGAGGTCACGGCATTCTCCTAGGGCTGTTTGTAAGGTGGCCCCACAACCACGTGCAGTCTGCTTAGGTGAAGGGACCGTAGGTAAGACGGTGCGTATGCGCGCTGCTAAGAGGCGTGCATAGATTTTATAGTCTGCATTCAGTAGTGTAAGGGGGTGATATGCAGAGACATGAGACCCTCCCTTCGGTTTAGGCACAGGTAGAAGAATGCCAGTGACGAATTCAGGTGGAATTGGGAAGGACGGAGTAAAGAGTTCCTGAATCATTTCCGTCCAGCGAGGAAGCATTAACGTGGTGAACGCCCGGTAAAACTCCACTGGGAGACCATCTGGTCCGGGTGATTTGTTCTTGGCCCCTTTGTTGATCGCATCTACCACCTCTTCTGCGGTGATTGCAGACATCATGGACGTTGACTCCGCTACGGTGAGGGGCCGATCAGGGGAAGGACGGAGATCATCAGGAATGGGCGTCGCCATCGGTTCATCATCATAAAATTGGCGATAATGTTCAGCAAAGGCAGACACCACCGCCGCCTGTGTTGTGTGGTGAACACCATCGGAGGTCGTGATGTTGGGGACGAAAAGTCGACGTCGACGACTATGGTCGGATGCGGCATGGATTGTGGATGGGGTTTCGTCGTGGAGGAGGTTCTGTCGTCGGGAACGCACCACGACACCATACAGTCGTGCACGTTGAAGAGAGAGGAGACGAGCTTTAGTACGTTGTCGTTCCCTATGGGTGTCAGGGGATGGAGGGAGCGCATCGAGCTCACGGAGGACGGCGTAGTGAAAATTTGTGGTGTCTCGATGCCATGCTGCTGTTTCCTTGCCACATTGTATGAAGGCCTTTCTGATCGCAGGTTCAAAAATGGCTCTGAGCACTATGGGACTTAATAGCTGTGGTCATCAGTCCCCTAGAACTTAGAACTACTTAAACCTAACTAACCTAAGGACATCACACACATCCATGCCCGAGGCAGGATTCGAACCTGCGACCGTAGCAGTCGCGCGGTTCCGGACTGCGCGCCTAGAACCGCGAGACCACCGCGGCCGGCCCTCTGATCGCAGGTTTGGCACATTTGAGCCACCAATGGAACGTGGATGTGTACTGCGGAAGGCGTCTTTCGCAAGACGCCCATGTAGTGGCAATACATTGTCGGCAGTGTGGATCATTAAGGAGGGAGGTTTTAAGCTTCCAGTAACCTCTGCTGCGCCACACTGACTGAGGTGGCAGAGCCAGGGAGCAAATGACGGCGCAGTGGTCCGAAAATGCTAGGGGCAATCGTTCAGCTTGGGAGACTTCATTGCCAAGGTAGGCAGAGACATAAAACCGGTCCAGTCTGCTCACAGAATGTGCTGTATAATGGGTAAAACCGGGGGTATTGCCATGAATTTTCTCCCAAACGTCCACTAGATGAAAATCTTCGATTAAGGTGAGCAGCGCCGGGCATGGCGAATAACCAGGCATTTGGTCCTGCGGATGGAGGACACAGTTGAAATCGCCTCACATAATAAGGTGATCATAGCGTCCAGAAAACAGGAGCGCCACGTCATGTCCGAAGAAAGTCGACCGCTGCCGACGGTTCGTGGAGCCAGACGGAGCGTAGATATTGATGACGCGCGTGTCGAAGATGGTAACAGCCGTGCCTCTTCCACAGGGAAGGATTGTCGTGTCCTTGAGTGGGATTCCTTCACGTATGTAGAAAGCCACTCCACGCCCTGATTGATCACATGTGGACGTGTATGAGTCGTAGCCGTAGACTGGTGGTAGTGTGGCAACGCGTACTTCCTGAAGAAGGGCGACGTCGACGTCAGAGGCCCGAAGCATGTCACATAGGAGTTGCAGCTTGGGTGCAGTGCCGATAATGTTGAGGTTCAGTGTGGCAAACCGGTACGTTTGTTTCAGTGGTGGTGGACGCGCATCTACCATCACAAGGGAAATAAGAGGAGGGCACCGACAGGAAGCCCCTTCCCATCAGCTGCAGTGCCTCGCTTTTGATGTTAACAGGCAGCCTTGTCCGGCAGAGGCAACTCATCCGGAGGAGGGAGCGTACCTTCCTCAATGTCGTCGGCCCATGCTCCTGTGCCGTGGGTCTGTCCAATGTCCATGGGAATTGCGTCGTGGTGAGAGAGATCTGGAATTGTCGGCGGGGAGACAGGCGTCTCAACCGGCGCACCGATCGTTACATTGTGCGTGGCGACCTCTATAGTGGTCCCGTCCTGCGAAACGTCTTGTTCATAGTGAAAGTTGTCCGCCGACCTCTGCGTTGAAATTTCGGCTGGTTGGGTGTCGTCTTCGTCGTCGCGGGTGGCGACGCTTTGAGAGCCCGTGGGTGAACGGTTCAAAAATGGTTCAAATGGCTCTGAGCACTATGGGACTCAACTTGTGAGGTCATTAGTCCCCTAGAACTTAGAACTAATTAAACCTAACTAACCTAAGGACATCACACACATCCATGCCCGAGGCAGGATTCGAACCTGCGACCGTACCGGTCCCGCGGTTCCACACTGCAGCTCCTAGAACCGCACGGCCACTTCGGCCGACGTGGGTGAACGGCGACGGCGTTTGCGCCTACGTGGCGAGCGTTGTTTCCGCACGTGTTCCTCAGTGTCGGACGACGGCAAGGAGGAGCGTCGACCTGGTTCGAAGGCGTCGGTGGGTACAATGAAATTGTCAAACAGGTGTTGTGAAGAAGTACTGTTCTCCTCTGCGTCCGGTGCGGGAGCCTGATCGGCGGCAAGGTCGTCAGGTGGGACGTCCGCACCGTCTTTAGGTGACTGGGATGGTGGGACGTGCCGATCGGAAGGACCAGGCGACGGACTGGACGAAACTGTAGACGTGGCAAGAGCCGCTGCGTAAGTGATCGGTAGGGCGGTCATCGTGGGTGTGACGGACGCTTCCGACAACGGGAGCTGCGCGACACGTCGTTGAATGCATTCAGACCGTAGGTGACCTTCTTTCTCGCAACCAGAACAGGTCCGAGGTTGGCCGTCGTACATTACAATGGCACGGCAGCCTCCGATACGTAGGTAGGAAGGCACGTGTGTCTGCAACTCGATGCGGACCTGTCTAACACCGTTTAAAACGGGATAGGTTTGAAATTGTACCCATCGTTCGGCAACATGTTCCAGAACGTTGCCATAGGGTCGGAGCGCCTCGATGACGACGTCTGCAGGTAGTTCGAACGGCAGTTCGAAGATCCTTATCGTCCGTGTGCCGAGACCTGCGTGATCGACGGTAACGGGTCCGACGTTGCCGTCGGAATGACAGAAGCGCAGTCCACGTTTTGCCTCTTGAAGCACCTTGTCGCACGCCGCATCGTTGATCATTTTGACATAGACGGTACTGCTAACTATGGACAAATGGATACCAATTAGATCCGTTGGTGGTATTTTAACTTCATCGCGAATAAATCGTTCTACCTCCAGGGCTTTGGGTCGGGCGAAGTCGGAACAAAAGTTGAAACGTAATGTCTTCTTCCGATAGTTGTGCGCCATGGTGGTCTAGAAGGGAAAACGGCACTTACAGCGGCCGAAGTAAACACAAGCACACCGTGCGCGCCTCGTCCGCAGCGCTCTGGCGCGTGACCGCCTCGCAGCACTGCCGGCGGCAGACTGACTGAGTCACCCAAGCCCGACTCACGCTCCGTCCTCACAGCTTTACTTCCGCCAGTACCTCGTCTCCAAGCTTTACAGAAGCTCTCCTGCGAACTGGCAGAAGTAAAGCTGTGAGGACGGGCGTGAGTCATGCCTGGGTAGCTCAGTTGGTACAGCACTTGCCCGTGAAAGGCAAAGGTCCCGAGTTCGAGTCTCGGTCCGGCACACATTTTTAATCTGCTAGGAAGTTTCAATTTCAAATATTGTTTCATTGCGTCTAACGACGCCACACAGATCCTTGGTGTGCATCCTGACGAGTTATTAGGGGCTTCCATCCCGACAGAAGGCGGCCCCTACAATATCTAAATAA
Source organism: Schistocerca americana (assembly GCF_021461395.2). Lineage (NCBI taxonomy): Eukaryota > Metazoa > Arthropoda > Insecta > Orthoptera > Acrididae > Schistocerca > Schistocerca americana. Next base: position 697,046,159 of record NC_060130.1, read on the forward strand.
CAGGGGAGCGTTGATTATACCCCAAATGTTTATATCTGATCAAAGTACAGGGTTGAGAGACTGGGGTACTGCATACGGGAATATTCCATCAGCTGAGAAGCATCACTAAAATATATTCATTCGAAAACAGTTCACGTAATTTTTGCTTTGATTCAAGCAGCATATATTAAATTATGGGCTTCCGCAGAGGAATTAAAACATGTTATAGACAGTACTACACCGAGACCATGGAGTGAGGCAAACAAAGTGCGCTCCAGACCAGAGTTTCCAAGATAACTTCAAGGCAGACGTGCCTAATCTTCTCTCTCGCAAGGACACCAGTGGACCTACCGTCGCTGCTGAAATACAAGCTCCCCCACTGCATCATTATTTGCACGTTAATGGGAATTCTCTCTTGATAATACAAATAAGTATATTACAAAACTGGTTCACCATGATTATTTTTTGAAAGCAGACCGTCTCTTCTAGAATCTTGCAGTCGGGAGAATCTGAGTTTAATAAGCCTAACAATCCTGTGGAAGCAGGTTTCAACTCTCTTTTTCTTGTCTCGGAAAACAAGTCTAAATCTGCTTATAATCGTCTGTTTCCTCGTGTTCGATGTTTATCGTGAACAAGCATTCCTGGGAATGTCATTGTGCATTCTCTGCTTCAGTATATGAGATGATGCAAACTACAAAATATAGAAATCTCGCTAGGAAGCGTTCAGTTGATGTGGAAACGTTGAAGAGTCAATATTATCTTCACAGTCACTGTCTTCAGATAGGTGTAAGTGTAACAGGTACTGCTACTACTAAGAATCTTTATATATTGCTTATCAACTACTTGCTGTAATACATGAAACCAGAGAACTCAAAGATGTGAAGAGAGCAGTGCACACTGTAAGACTACTAACGTTGGAGAAATTAAGCAACGTATGATACTGAGTGCAAAACGCGTCACCACCAAATTTGTAACGATGGTGCTCGTTCATCTGAAGGACTGCAAGATACATTTACCGTTAAGATTCTCGATATTCATTGCTACCAAAATGGACTTCCTCTACAATGGTATTTCGTGCATAATATATCGTGGGAGAAAGAATAACACAGAGACAGCCGATTTTCAAAAAACTGATACATAATTGTTTTTTACATAAAAATGTTAATTTCTGTTCAGAAAGTATCACGCAGAGGAAGGATAAAAGATATTAATATCAGAACTTTTAGAGTTCTGACTGTTATGGGACCATGTTTCATTCACAAGAGTGTTAGCTCCCATATACAATGTCAGAAGTGAACGATAGAATAACACAATCACTTCAGAGAGACTCTTGGCCTATTCTGAAAACTGTGTTGTTTTCGAAGTGGACGAAAGGAACGAATGTATTTATGACGTAGACCTGTTTCTGTTCCAGTATATGTAGCTCACCGATTGCTACATTAAAGATATATTATTCATATTGTACTCAGATGACCCGAAAAACTCTATTCAGTGCCGTTTCGATTTCATTAAGGGAGGCCGGCCGCGGTGGTCTAGCGGTTCTGGCGCTGCAGTCCGGAACCGCGGGACTGCTACGGTCGCAGGTTCGAATCCTGCCTCGGGCATGGGTGTGTGTGATGTCCTTAGGTTAGTTAGGTTTAAGTAGTTCTAAGTTCTAGGGGACTGATGACCTAAGATGTTGAGTCCCATGGTGCTCAGAGCCATTTTCATTAAGGCAGATACAACAGTGACTAAAAGAACAGATCGGTTGACATAGGACACATTCTGAGGCATAAAGGGATCACCAATTTAGTGCTTGTGTGAGGAGAGGGGAAGGGGTGTAAACTGCAGACGGCGACCAAGAGATGAATACAGCAAGCAGGTTCAAGAGGATGTGGATTGCAGTAGTTATTCGGAGATGAAGAGGTCTGCACAGGATAGAGCAGCGTGGAGAGCTTCATCGCACAAGTCTTCGGACTGAAGACCACAACAACAATAACAACAACGGTGAAAAGTTGATTGTCTAATAGCGTTTTTTTTTCAAATTCCTACTCATATTGCAAAAAAACTACAAGTGGCGATCAAAAATTTTCCGTTCGAAGGCCGTACTGCCTAGAATCCATATGCCAATCAGGCAAAATTGCCATGAGCATTGAGGCAATCATCCCACCGACGCACCAACCTTAAGATACCCGTTTGGTAAAACACTGTGTCCTGCTGCGTGAAGAAGTCCGTAACTGCCTGCTGCACGTCCTCTTTCGACACAAATTGTCAACCCCTCAGTACCTTTTTGAAGAGACCGAAGGAGAGATAATCGCATGTGGAGACATCAGCACTATAGGGCGTGTGTTCGAAAGTCTCCTGCTTTACGACATTTGCGATATAGGGTCGTGCGTTACCATGAAGCAGCATCACACATCGTCGCACATATTCTACAACTGTGGCTTTTCGCGAACATGCTGCCCCGTACATATTCTTCATTCTTCGATAGGTGTCTGTCGGTGTTTGTCCTTCGGTAGTCAATAAAAGAATAAAAGCACATCAGTCCTGTATGGAAGCATCTGGTAATAATGTCGCCACAGTTCACGTTTCAGCGTTTACCACAGGCGCTTCGGAAACAGACGAAAGCTACTGTAATCCGTTGCCCACATGTCGGTGCTAATACATTTGCATCGGAGTCTCGTGCTAATTTGCATATTTGCTGCAGCAACGCCTCAAACGAAAACCTTTTGATCGTCCCTTATACTATTTCCAATAGACGAAGCGGTGAAAAGTGTGAAAGGCATTGTGGAATGTGCATTACATTCTTACATATCTGCTGTTTGTTGGAACACCCCAAGTTATATTCATCGAATATACGTTAACTCTGACTATCGCAATGAAAACAGGAGACAAAATCTGATGAAAATGGTATGTCATTTGTAAGTGCAAACTACACATATCAAAACAGTTCTGCGTCACGTCGTTTCCGAGAGTTCCGGAACCTATACAGAAAATAGGAATAGAGATCAAAGTAAACATCATTCCCACCCTTTTTATTGCTCATGAAAACCACATATTGCATGTTGTACCACCACATAGCGAGATCTTCAGATGTGGTGGTCCAGATTGCTGTACACACCGATTCCTCTAATACCCAGTAGCACGTCCTCTTGCATTGATGCATGCCTGTATTCGTCGTGACATACTATTCACAAGTTCATCAAGGCACTGTTGGTCCAGACTGTACCACTCGTCAACGGCGATTCAGCCTAGATCCCTCAGAGGGGTTGGTGGGTCACGTCGTCCATAAACAGCCCTTTTCAATCTATCCCAGGCATGATCGATAGGGTTCATGTCTGGAGAACATGCTGGCCACTCTAGTCGAGCGATGTCGTTATCCTGAAGGAAGTCATTCACAAGATGTGCACGATGGGGGAGCGAACTGTCCTCCATGAAGACGAATGCCTCGTCAGTATGCTACCGATATGGTAGCACGTCGATCGGAGGATGGCATTCACGTATCGTACAGCCGTTAGGGCGCCTTCGATGAACACCAGCGGCGTATATCGGCCCCACATAATGCCACCCCAAAACAGCAGGGAACGCCCACCTTGCTGCACTCGCTGGACAGTGTGTCTAAGGTGTTCAGGCTGACCAGGAGGCCTCCAAACACGTCTCTGACAATTGGCTGGTTGAAGGCATATGCGACACTCATCGGTGAAGAGAACGTGATGCCAATTCGGAGCGGTCCATTCGGCATGTTGTTGGGCCCATCTGTACCGCACTGCATAGTGTCATGGTTGGTAAGATGGACCTCGCCATGGACGTCGGGAGTGAAGTTGCGCATCACGCAGCCAACTGCGCACAGTTTGAGTCGTAACACGACGTCCTGTGGCTGCACGAAAAACATCATTCAACATGGTGGTGTTCCTGTCAGGGAGCCATAATCCGTAGATAGCGGCCATCCACTGCAGTAGTAGCCCTCGGGCGGCCTGAATGAGGCATGTCATCTACAATTCTTGTCTCTCCATGTCCGAACAGCATCACTTTGGTTCACTCCGAGACACCTGGACACTTCCCTTGTTGAGAGCCCTTCCTGGCACAAAGTAGCAATGAGGACACGATTGAACAGCTGTATTGACCGTCTAAGCATTGTAGAACTACTGACAACACGAGCCGTGTGCCTCCTTCCTGGTGGAATGACTGGAACTGATCGGCTGTCGGACCCCCTCCGTCTAATAGGCGCTGCTCATGTATGGTTGTTTCCATCTTTGGGCGGGCTTAGTGACATCTCTGAACAGTCAAAGGGACTGTGCCTGTGATACAATACCCACATTCAACGTCTATCTTCAGGAATTCTGGGAACCGGAGTGATGCAAAACTTTTTTTGAAGTGTGTAAATAACAAAGATGCCAAGAGCATAAACAGTTTTCGCAGCTGAAAGCTCAGATTCTGAATAATTAAACTCTAATTTACGGAGAAACTATGGCACTTAGAAATTATTATGTTACATGATTTTGAAGAATTTTAGCACGCAGCTAATGGTGCGATCGGAATATCAATTAAATATATGTATAAAAAGTTGTAAATTTATACTGGTGATCACATAAGGGACCTATGTAACGTCATTCGTGCTCTTTTCGCTGGTGGAGACGCTAGGAGATAGAGAAGGGGATAGTTTTTTGAGGGCTAACCGAGGCTTTAAAAGGCCTGCGGTAAAGTTCTTCGGGGTTTGTCTGTCAGTTTAGTCGGCAGTTGGCGATCAGTCTGTCGGTGTTTGGTTGTGTGTGAGGGAGTCTGGCTTTTGAGGTCTGTCGTTCCGTACTTAAACTTAGTTTCTGGCACAGTCCCAAGACATCATATTTTCAATGGGCCACCGAAGTTAGTGGAAACGTTATTTGAATTTTATATATAATCGATATGTAGGAAAATTAATCGTTGTTTCGTTTGGCTAGCTTTGAGTAAGGATATTTATTTGTAATTTGTAGCTGATAATACAGACTAGCGTTTTTCCATTAGTTTATTAAATTTATGGTGCGTTGTTATCCACCGTTGGTGGCTCGAGTCGTATCATTCTCTACTGCACGGTAACTTGTTTTGGTCATAAGAGAACAGTAACGTGAGTTGACTATACAATAAACTTTATTTCTGAAAACTTAAACCACTTGTAGTTGCGTTAGGAATTTATAACCTGCACCTATCTTTCAATCTAGCAGTTAGTGGAATTCGGACCAGTTTTAATTTTAAATTAAAGTGACGCATTTTAAGTAAAAAGAATCTGTCCCTAGACGAATAGAACGTTTTTGCCACAATCACATTGCAATGTGACAGTGTTAATTGTTGTACTTCTCTGAGGTGTTTTAAAATACACACTAAGACAAAAAAACGACGCACCACGAAGGAACTATCCAAAAGAAATGGAAATCAGTAGATGTGATGTATATGTAGATACAAACAAACGATCACAGATTCAAAAAATTGGATGATTTTTTTCAAGAGAAAGAGCTTCACACGTTGAGCAATTCAGTAACCCGTAGGTCGATCTCTGGCCCTTATGCAAGAAGTTATTCGGCTTGGTATTGACTGACAGAGTTGTTGGATGCCCTCCTGGGGGATATCGTGCCACATTCTGCCCAATTGGCGCGTTAGATCGTCAAAATCCCGAGGTGACTTGAAGGCCCTGCCCCACAAAGCTCCAGACGATCTCAAGTGCGTAGAAATCCGGCGACCGTACTGGCGAATTTAGGGTTTGGCAAGTACAAAGACGAGCAATAGAAACTCTCGCCGTGTGTGGGTGGGCATTGTCTTGCTAAAATGTAAGCCCTGGATGACTTGACATGAAGGACAACAAAACAAGGCCCAGTATATCGTCGACGACTCTAATTTTACTCTAGTCAATGAGATTCCACCCCGAAGACGTGTCTAGAGACACTCTGGACAGTAGTGGGATACGAGCCTGACTGTCGCACGCCACACGGCCCAGGAGCGCTGGTCTAAGGTACCACTTCTTTTCATAGCAGAATCCATTTTGTTGTCATTCGTGGCATCCTTACAACACAGCGGTACGTCGACGATATTCTACGCCCCGTTTTGTTGCCCTTCATAGTAAGCCATCCTGGAGTTACATTCGAGCAAGATGATGCCTACGCGTAGACGGCGTGTATTTGTACTGCTTGTTCAAAAAATGGCTCTGAGCACTATGGGACTCAACTGCTGTGGTCATAAGTCCCCTAGAACTTAGAACTACTTAAACCTAACTAACCTAAGAACAGCACACAACACCCAGCCATCACGAGGCAGAGAAAATCCCTGACCCCGCCGGGAATCGAACCCGGGAACCCGGGCGTGGGAAGCGAGAACGCTACCGCACGACCACGAGATGCGGGCTGTACTGCTTGTCTTCGTGCTTACCAAACCCTACCTTGGCCAGCAAGGTCGGCGGATTTCTCGCATTTTCAGAATGTTTGGAGCATTATGAACAAAGCCCTCCAACCATCTCGGGATTTTGACGATCTAACTCGCCAACTGGACAGAATTTGTCACTATATCCATCAGCAAGACATCCAGTAACTTTGGCAGTCAATGCGAAGCCGAATAACAGCTTGCATAAGGGCCAGAGGTGGACAAATACGTTATTGACTTGTTCAATTTGTGAAGCTCTCTCTCTTGAATAAATCATCCACTTCTTCTGGAATTGTAATCATTTGTTTGTCTGCACATGTACATCACATCTACCGATTCCCGTCCCATTCGGATAATTCCATCGTAGTGTGTTGCACTACAGAATTTGACGTATGAAATACACAGATATTTATGTGTGTATGTGTGTGTGTGTGTGTGTGTGAGAGAGAGAGAGAGACAGAGAGAGAGAGAGAGAGAGAGAGAGAGAGAGAGAGAGAGAGAGATAGACATAGAAAGAGAAATGATTGCTACAGATCACAGTATTTGAAGTATTAGATACAGAGATACGTGCGTCTAAACGCCATTTTACCTATGTAATGCATATCTTTGACCTTAGAACCACGTTAATGTTACACCAGAGTTTGTATGTGTAGGTAAGTAATGTATAACATTCATCTTAGTTTCGATGTAATACTGAGTCACAGAAATAGTTAATATCTTTGCCTTTAAACTATAGGTTACATATCCTTTTTTTACTCGCACTGTCATTTTTGTACTACGCTCTGACTGGTTGGCAAGAGGAGGAGTCTTAAGTTTCCCACTAACGCATTTGAGCTGTTCCCCCAATCTTGGACTTTTAACACCACGCTGTGATTGTCTAGAGATAGGGCGAGGAAGTGAGGGAGGAAGTTTTAATTTCTCCTTGACGCAGTTGAGCTACTTTCTAATGCTAAGCTGTGATTGGTTGGAAAGACGGGAGGGAAGGCGTATAGATTACACAATTGGTCTGTTTCCATCAACTTTTAATTTTCAGTGCTGCACTATGACTGGCTGCACATAAGGAAGTGGACATGGCTTTTAATTTTCCACTAACACAACTGTGACATGTCCGCCATATTGGATTTTTCATACTGCACTATGATTGTCTGGAGATAGGGAATACTGTGCTGTGACTGGTTGGAGTAAGGTATAGGGGTGGCTATGCGTTTTAATTTCCCACTACCACAATGGGCGTGTTTCAACCATCTTGGATTTTTAATACTGAGTTATTATTGACTGGAGATAGGGAGAGTGGAAGGGGAGATTGTGTGACTTCTCACTGATAAGGATGCTGATGTCACTGAAAAAACCGGTGACATCAGTGATGATGCCACGGATAAGAATCATGACATCAATAAGTCAATGACGTCTGTGTGCCAGTCACCAATGTAATCAAACTGGTGTAGGTAGTAGATACCTACACTAAAACTCATCCGCAGCACGTTTTCTGTAGTCGACTTTCGTTCCTTTCGCAGAGGTGAGTAGCTGTGCCTCTAATCTTCTAAACGCTGGGAACAACTTATAAAACGAACATTGATGCTTCCAATAGGAGCGTTCACAGTGACATGGACGAGAAATAGGATCAAAACAAGTTTAATCGTGGCGCTGTAGAGCATACCTGTCTATCACGACTGCAAGCGTCATTTTCAGTTAGCGGAAGCCTCTATTTTACAATGTCCTATCTCTTTTATACAGAGTATAGGACGCTGTCTACTTCCACCACCGTGACAGTTTCTTCCATTTTACCTACAAAAATTGGCTTATTCAGATTTCCCACCATTTTACTTAACGAAGTTGGCTTATTTCCCGACTTTATCAGCAAAATTGAAAACATTTTGGAGTTGTCCTGCACCATATTTGATACGTTTCTGAATTTCAGACAATGACGATCTAATATTCTTTGAGATACAGTGACGTCTAATTCAGCTCATTATTGGCCATAATCATCAACCTCTCTCTGACGCTCTTATGTTTGTGATGTCACTGTGGCTACTACTGCCATTAAACAACAGGTGAGTATTTGTAACGACTCAAATGCCGCTAATACTCTACGTTGTTAACCTTCAACTTCATGTCCGACAATATGACCTTCTAAAACACGTCCAGCTGTTCAAAATATTCTAGATTACATTCACGTAGACTGCTAATGCTTACTTAATAGTTCTTATTCTAAGTAAATGGTACGGTCAGTATTTCCAGGGAACTATAGATGAGCTGGTGTTACCCATGAAACACGCTGCTGTCACGCTGAGTGTTGCTCCTAATAAGATTCAAGGAGGCTTGCAGTCTCAGAATCCCATTTCTCAGGAAGAACAACGAACAATGTCGATAGCAGTTCTGAAAGAACTGAAGAACTCATATACAGTGCCTGACAAAGAAAGTGACGCAGCCAGAAGACATGGCCAGGTGTCAATGTAACTTCGCATACGTACATACCATTGGCTGTCATGTAAATGACCAGAGTTGCAATTCTCTGTGAGAGGTAGAACGGCCACCAAAGAGCATTAGTGTTATGTGTATTTATTGTTGTTACAATGCTTGGTATGGTATGTAAAGTGCGTGAACAGAGTCAGATGTTGAGTGATCAATGTGAAGGACATGGAAATGCCAAGTACTCGTGTGAGACAGCGTTACCAACACCTAACATAGTTTGTCAGGATCTTCACTCTGTCCCCATTTAGCCGACTGGTCGAATAATGCAATATCCAGATTTTTGGAGCATTGAAATGTGACAGTGGCTCGATGTTAGATTCCATGAGAACGTGCAGTCATACTCGTCGTCAAGGTTCCAGTCGACCACGTCTGACCATCACAAAAGAGGATCGCTATATCGTGCACCAAGCACATAGTAACGCCTTCACGTGTGCGTCCGCTACCTGCAACAATTAATGAACTCCCTGCGACATTCTGTGTCATCTCGCTCCATTCGTCGAGTACTAACAGCAGTCGGACTAGGGAATTACCGTTCCTAACGTAGGCTGTAGTTAACACCACGATACAAACGGCGGTATTCGGAGTGGTGTTGTGTCCGGGAAGCATGGACTGTTGATGAATGCCGTCGCTCTGCGTTCAGCGATGAATCGCGGATCTGCGATACCCCTGATGACAGTCGTCGGTGGGTTTGGCGGCTACCTGGCGAGAGGACCCATTCATCCATTGTTTCGCTACTCCTGGCGTCACGGAGTGAGGAGCCATTGGGTATGATGCCAGGTCACAGCTGGTAGTGATAAAGGGAACTTTAACTGTACGGGATACGCCACGGACATTTTGAATCCTCATGTGTTGCCTCCAGTGTGGCAGTATCGCCATTTATCAACATAACAGTGCTCGTTCACACACGGGATTTGTCTCTATGAACTGTCTGCATATCGTTGAGGTATTCCTGCGGCCTGCAAGAATCCCAAATCTGTCCCCATTAGAATATGTGTGGGACCAGCCTGGACGTCAACTTCCTCCCACTGCCAGTATCCAGGATATCAAGCACCAGTCATTGTACAACAGCTGTGGGCTAGCTTACCTCAGGAGAGGATGCAGTTGCCTTATAACAAACACCCTTCCCAACCGAATCAGAGCCTATGACTTTCTTCATGCATACGAATAGGGTTCGTTTCCTTATCAATCCCTACATTTTTATATTACGATCTGTCGAATTCTCAGTCATGTATCTTGTAAAATATTCCGATCGCCCAACATATTTTGTTGCTGATCGGAGCCCGCTAATTGGTATCCGATAACCGTCCTCCAGCAGTATGTGATGGATCTCGTAGCCTCTTGCGTAGCTGCGGTGCTGGAAAGAGAACTCATGTCATCTGACAAAACTACCAAGGAACTCCGAAAGTTTAACCATCACATTTAACAAAACTGTTTTGCAAGCAAATCAGTTTCTTAATATTCTATACATAGATCGACAGATCGTCCACATACTCAAAACTCCGTTCAACATCACAGATAGTTTAAATCGAGTTGTCTCTCATAACTAATACAAGAACAATTGAAGTGTTTCTTTTCCTTTTAGATTTCTGTCCTTACAACGTCGTTTACTCTGAGACTAGCAAAGCACAGCCGAGCCACCAATCCAAAATGTAGGCAGCCGCCCCCATCAGGCTGGGACGTCCATCCGCCGCTTTCCTTCTCAACGTCGTGCATTTGCTTCGCTCTGCCTCCGCTGGTGCACCTGTCGGACGAAAGTGCACACAGTTGAAAGTTCCCCAACTTAATAACTAGATAAATGGCATGATTAGGTCAGACGAACATCTTGCGCCGCGCAAAGAATATAGGGGTGGAACATAACGTTACCGAAATCGCCATGTCACATCTCAAGGGTATGCATCCAGGCCAGAGGGGATATAAAGTCACACTAATAAGTCGAGCCATACTACCACTTTCTTTCTAAATTTGTCTCTATTTTTAACAACATAAGTAACATCACGCATTCTCTTAACCAGTGAAGTTTTATTCCGTTTCTTCCTCTCCATCCGAGTGCTCTAATTCTTTTGTCTGGTTGTGCATTTGTGATACAACTCCTGGCATATCGTATTTTTCTCTGTGGCGTTACAGCGAGAGGGTGTTCGTGTATTAACTCATTTCCTAATGAATCAGAGAAAACTGATTGTTTTTTATAGCGAACTGCTTGTGGCAAGCACGATTATAAACAGTAGTGTGTGGGGGGCGAGGGGGGGGACGGGGGGGGGAGGGGGAGGGGGATGTTAGTGGTGATGATGGGGCAGCCTGGGAAAGCCCTCTGATCAGAGGCTAGTCCTAGTATTTCCTACCAGCGATTGTTCTGGTCATAACTTCGAGCATTTCTGTGGTTTTTCAAATTTTATGAATGAAATATGTCTTTCAAACATCAAGAATATAACACGTCACCATAAGTTCGTATGTTTTCCAGTCCGCAACTGACACAGTGTTTCGGGTAACATGCCTTTAAAATTAATTTATCTTCTTAACTGAAATTTCCTGATACACCTACATCGCCAACCTCGCTGAGGTTGTAGCGAAGGACTTAAATATGGAGGGTATGATTCGATCACGCCATGGTTAGATAGCTACGATTTCCAAAATAAAACTGTCTTTTAAAATTCCATTCTGTAATTAGTCACGCGAGCGAATGTCTCTTTTCTTCCAGTATTTCTAAAAGAACGTCGCGTTTGAATAAAGCTATCTGTTTATATTGGCTTTGTGGGTATTTCGAAATAACATCTTACACTTATGTTGTGTATTACTCCAGGGAATTGGTGAAATGGTCTTCTGAAGCACAGTTTGCGTTACCTGTGGATGATGGATAGGACTTTGCAGCTTCTCTCACACAGGACATCGATCACAATTACACGGGGTCACTAGGTCACGCGGCTACATCAAGATGCTCAGATCCAATGATCCATCAATCAGTACAAAAGCAAACTAACGTCTCGAAATGCAGACAATCAAGGCTTATCTGCGTCTTGCTGTTAAAAGGAATACTGAGTCAATATAGGAACAAATTAGTATGCAAGTTAATGCACTTGTAGGAATGTTTTATGCCAAACAAACACATACACCAAAATAACTACATACTACGTAAAAAGAATTTTGTAGACACTTCGACGTGATCTTTCGCGAGCAGCATACGGATAGCACCCCTGCCACTACTCAACTGTGTAAGATACTATTCATCGCTATTTTGTGGCGCATACAAATTTCAGTATCTCGTGATGCAGTCTTGTAGGCACTTACACTAAACAGTTACTGAAAGCACGACACTCACTTCGCAAGGAATTTGTAAGAATGTGCGGAGTAAGAAGAGCCTCTGCGATTAAGCAACTGAGCAGTCCCAAAGTGTCTTCCAAACAGTAACTCCATGTGAAATAATTTACATGTATCTGCTCTCGTACACCATAAAATCTTCCTTCATCCCAAGTGTGAAAGATGGATAATGTTAAAGAGTGTGGCGTGAGCCCCTAGTTGATGCCTCTGTGTCAGATGGAGCCATTGACAAACGATGAGCGCAATTTCAGTCCGGTGTCTGCATACTTCTGACAACGTTTTCTTAAGGTTTCTGTTGCTAAAAGCAGTCTATCGAAACAGTGCACAATGTAGAAAGTGTGTTTACGTCAGAAGGATAGACATTTGTGAAGCATTAGACCATTCACGATGGTCGTCTAAATTACTCAGATTGAGGAATACTATTCATGTATAGAAATTGTGCAAAAGTTACTCGCATTATGACGAGGAAGAAATCTGAGTGTGCCACCTCCAAATACAACATATGGAAAAATAATGAGAAAAAGATATCCAGAGCATCCATTATTGGGAGTGAATTCCTAGATGTTAGCCAAGAACCGCTGTACAGTACGTTACCAGTGCCAGGCTCTAGGTATTATTGCTTATGAGGAAGATCTGTTATCTTCCGTGTATGGCACTCAACACCAAGTTTTGGAAGAAAGTAGTACAATACTATTGAGAATAGTAAGTTTACTGAAAATAGTAAGTTTACTGAAAATAGTAAGTTTTTTTCATTCATAAGTACAGATAATTTCAATTTGGAAGTTGCGGAAATTCTCTAGACAAATTTAAATGTTAAAACGTGCTTTCGTTTGGAAGAGGTTTTTTAAGTATTGTGCCTTTTTTAATGGTGCAAAACTGCAAAGGGAGTAGAGGTGTTAACAGTTTTTCAAGTGGAATGTGTTTCGGAATGTTATTGTTGGTGTTGTGGTGTTCAGTCCAGAGACTGGTTTGATGCAGCTCTCCATGCTACTCCATCTTATGCAAGCTTCTACATCTCCAAATAACAACTGCAACCTACAGCCTTCTGAGTCTGCTTGTTATATTCATCTCTTGAACCCCTATCTTTTACTGCCACACTTCCCTCCAGTATTAAACTGGTGATCCTTTGATGTCTCAGAATATGTCCTATCAATCGATTCCTTCTCCTAGTGAGATTGTGCCACAAATTCCTTTTCTCCTCAATTTTCTTCAGTACATCCTCATTATTTATGTGACCTACTCATCTGATCTTAAGCGTTCTTCTGTAGCACCACATTTCAGAAACTTTTACTCTCATCTTGTGTAAACTGTTTATTGTTTAAATTTTACTTCCATACATAGCTACACTCAACACAAATAGTTTCAGAAAAGACTTCATAATACTTAAATCTACATTCGATGTTCACAAATTTCTCTTCTTCAGAAACGCTTTTCTTGCCTTTGCCAGTCTGTTTTATATTCTCTCTACTTCAGCCATCATCAGTTACTTTGCTGCCCAAATAACAGTGCGCATCTACTACTTTTAGTGTCTCATTTCCTAACCTAATTCCCTCAGCATCACCTGATTTAATCCGACTACATTCCATAATCCTTGTTTCCCTTTTGTTTAAGTTCATCTTATATCCTTATTTCAAGACACTGTCCATTCCATTCAAATGCTCTTCTAAGTTCTTTGCTGGCTCTGGCAGAATTACAATGTCATCAGCAAACAAAATTTTTCTTTGTTCCCCATGGACTTTAATTACTACTCCAAATTTTTATTTGGTTTCCTTTACTACTTGCTCAATGTACGAAATGAATAACATCAGGGATAGGCTACAAGCCCGTCTCACGCCTTTCTCAATCAGTGATTTCCTTTCATGCCTCTCGACACATAACTGCCGTCTGGTTTCTGTAAAAGTTGTAAATAGCCTTTAGCTCCCTATTTTATACCCCTGCAACATTCAGAATTTCAAAAAGAGTACTCCCTTCAACATTGTAAAAAGCTTTCTCTGAGTCTACAAATCTATAAACGTAGGTTTGCCTCTCCTTAACCTATCGTCTAAGATAAGTCGTAGTGTCAGTATTGCCTCGCGTGTACCTGCGTTTCTTAGGAATACAAACTAATCTTCCCCGAGGTTAACATCTACCAGTTTTTCCATTTTTCTGTAAGGAATTCATGTTTGTATTTTGCAACTGTGTCTTATTAAACTGATATATCGGTAATATTCACACCTGGTAGCATTTACTTTCTTCTGAATTGGAATTATTATATTCTTCTCGAAGTCTGAGGGTATATCACCTTCCACATACATCTTGCACACCAGATGGAATAGTTCTGTCATGGTTATCAGTAGTTCTAACGGAATGTCGTCTACTTCGCGTCCTGGTTTCGACTTAGATCTTGCACTGTTCTATCAAATTCTTCTCGCAGTACAATATCTCCTATCTCACCTTCATTTACGTTCTCTTCCAGTTCTATTATATTGCCTCAAGTTCATCTCCCTTGTATGGACTCTCTATGAACTCCTTCCACCTTTCAGCTTTTCCTTCTTTGCTTAGGATTGGTTTTCATACAGATGCTTCTCTTTTCTCCAAAGGCCTTTTTAATCTTCCTGTAGGCGATATCTATCTTTCCCCTAGTACTATCCGCTTCGAAACCCTTGCATTTGTCCTCTAGCCATTCATGCTTAGCCATTTTGTACTTCCTGTCAACATCACTTTTAGACGATTGTATTTCGTTTCTCCTGCTTCATTTGCTGCAGTTTTATATTTTCTCCTTTCATCAATTAAATTCAATATCTTTTGTGACGTCCAAGGCTTTCTAGTAGGCCTTGTTTGTTTACTTATTTGATTCTCTGCTGCCTTCACTATTTCATCTCTCAAAGCTACCCATTCGTCTTCTACTGTATTCTTTTCACCTGTACTTCTCAATCGCCGGCTAATGCTTGCTCTGAAACACTCACCAACCTCTGATTCATTCAACTTATCAAGGTCCCATCTCCTTAATTGGCTACCTTTTTGCAATTTGTTCGTTTTAATCTATAGTTCGTAACCAATGAATTGTGATCAGAGTCTACATCTGCCCTGGAAATGTCTTGAAATTTAAAATATGGTTCCTAAAGCTCTGTTTACCGTTTTATAATCAATCTGAAACATTTCAGTGTCACCAGGTTTCTTCCACGTGTACAACCATCATTCATGGTTCCTAAACCAGTTCTCAGTGATAATTAAATTATGCTCTGTGCAAAATTGTACCAGCTGGCTTGCTCTTTCGCAGGAGGTTCGCAGGAGAGCTTTTATAAAGTTTGGAAGGTAGGAGACGAGATACTGGCAGAAATAAAGCTGTGAGGACCGGGCGAGGGTCGTGCTTCGGTAGCTCAGATGGTAGAGCACTTGCCCGCGAAAGGCAAAGGTCCCGAGTTCGAGTCTCGGTCGGGCGCACAGTTTTAATCTGCCAGTAAGTTTCAATTTTTGTAACTAGTTACCTTGCAAATTATGAACATCATCGGTTTATGTTCAGTTACTATTCCGTAGTAATTTAGATGGTTATTTAAGCATTGTGGTCATTATCAGACTAGCCTGCGTCGCAATCTATCAGTTTGGAATTTTTGGATTATTGCGTATTTTCAAACGTTGTTGTAATTATAGTATGTCAACAGACTTTGTAACCAAAAGAATACAAGTCGACTGTCTTGATATTAAGTAAGTATAGGTATCGCAGATAGTATGTCAAAGATTGTCATTTCAACTACAAATAATATTCACGAAAACCGAGCGTGAAAACTTCAATCGAAGAGATTAATATCCAGCAACATGTGAGCCAGTACTGGACAACTTATCATATTTCTTAGTGTATCGCCCGATACGTAGCGTTAAGTGTTAGAAGATCTAAGTAACTTTAAATATTACATGCAAGCCTAGTATGCTTACGTTTCTTGCTTTGTATGTCATCGAGAGATCACACTCTACTTACAGTCGCTGAGTAACTGAATTTTCCTTTGTGAATGTGGTTTCTGTAAATGATCACAATATGGGAATCCATCGGGGGAGCCTGGAACCCCTAGGGAGCGCAACCTCAACTGTCGGACACGGTTGTCTCCCAGACAAAGGTGGCTGGCAGGAAATGAAATACCACCAGTGAACTACGAGGCTAGCTGTCGTCCTGTGGTTGAATGTTGGATCGACGAGGACTAGATCCAAAGTTTAAAACTGTGGAATGATTAAAACCATTGTCACATCACTATGTTCAATGTCTACATTTATCAGTCGAAACATAGCTAAGGCGACCTCCGTAGGCGATGAAAAGACCCTTGAAATGCCACAGAAAGATACTATAATAATCGTTGGTGATCTCAATGGTCATGTTGGCTAGAAAGCAGGTAACTGTTGATGTCATGGTAACAATAGCAGAAGTGTAATAAATGAAGATAGTAACAGAATAATAGATTTTGCGGGAGCTCAAAGTCTAATTATCACAAACAAATTTTTCGAGAAGTGGGCCTCGCTTCTTTCGACGAACTACATACAGTGCCAGAAACGTCAGACAGATTGACTTCCTTCCCGTTCGAAAACGACATCAAAAGCTAGCTATATATGCAGAGGCCATTCCTTATGAAACAGTGGCTCCTCTATACCGCTCACTTGCAATTCGAATGCACATGAAAATAACGACTCCAAAGAAGGAAGAACGAAATGGCCCAGCACGGGTAACGTGGCGGCCGTTCAAAGAAAGACAAGTAGGCATCATCTCATGTATCACTCTTCCACCAACTGCTGATATCGAAATAATTTGGAGAGTATTAAAAGAAACTTATCATGCAATTACTTGTAGACAAATAAGCATTTCCAAACACAGACAGATCATTAGACATGGTCGTGAACAGGAGATGTTAAGAAGAAAGTCAATGCAAACAATGAGTTTTATCACAAGTTCCTAATTTCGAAAACACCTGAAAACTCGAATGCCTACTGCGATGCTGAGCATCATACAGAGAAGACAGTTGCAGCAACCATATCAGTTCATTACAACGAGATCTATAAAAGGTTTGACACACCAGCTGACGGCCGTGATATCCATCGCCTAGCAGAGGAGCGGCATAGGCGTAAGGCAGACAGAGAGAAATTCTGTGGCACCAGTCACAAAGAAAGTAAATTTATCGTTGACCAAAAGAAAGCAGCAGAGTGCTTGCGGCGGTACTTCGAAGCTGTGTCCAGTGAAGAGTTCCACATTCCTCAATACAACAGTAGGCACCAGTTCAAGAACCCATGATATTGATCACCAAGTCTGAAGTTCTAGAGGATATACTGAAGATGAAATTTGGGAAGGCGACTGGGTTAGATGATCTGCCAGCAGACTTGTGGAGATCAAGGCACTTAGAGGCAGCTGAACGGCTGAATAGTATCCTCAACAAGATCACTGAAGAGAGGATGATACCAACCGGGTGAAAACTGAGTAGTACAGTCCCAGTCAGGAATTATACTCCTTCTATCAATGGAGATCTTAGAGCGCATCGTAGACAGCAAAGTATACAAGGTTGTCAATTTTACCAGCAACCAGTGTGGCTTTGTGAAAAGCTGTTGGAACCACCGATGCTATCCATGTAAATCGCTTGCTTATTGAGAAGCACCTTAAGGAGTCTAGCCATTTTCAATTCACTTTCCTGAACCTGGAAAAGACCTTCGTCGGAATACCACGAATCTCATATGGTTTGTCCTCAAGAGTATGCAGATCTAATCCAATGACTCCGGCTGCTCTATTACAATCCCAGAAGCCGAGTACCTTCTGCTGCTGGGGTATCAGATGAATTTCCTGTTTCTGTGAGTATTCATCTGCTCATTCTCGCCTTCAGGTCAGCGTAGTAATGGACACAAAGGTGAAAGATTTTTAGAAATTAGCACCTTGGCCCCTGCTATATGCTAATGATGTTCCACTGGCTTCTCAAGAAAAGAACAACCTTTCCGCCGGCCGGATTGGCCGAGCGGTTCTAGGCGCTACAGCCTGGAACCGCGCGACGCTACGGTCGCAGGTTCGAATCCTGCCTCGGGCATGGATGTGTGTGATGTCCTTAGGTTAGTTAGGTTTAAGTAGTTCTAAGTTCTAGGGGACTGATGACCACATATGTTAAGTCCCATAGTGCTCAGAGCCATTTGAACCATTTTTGAACAATCAAGATTGACAGTACAGATCTGCCAAATAAATACACATTCGAGTAGTTTCACTCAAATGGCGGACAATGACTGGTGTGCTTTGTAATAACATGATCCCGTGCCGAACCGAGTCAAAAATATTCCACTATGCAATCCGCTAAATTGTCTTGTAAGTTGCAGAACGTAGCCCCACAACAAAAGCAGCAGGGCAGTATCTTGCTGTGAAGGAAATCAAATTGATTTGGCGGACGCATGGTCTGACACTTCATGATCATATGACCATTGACGAAATATGCAGGCGCTACGGTGTGTCACCTATCGGTGTGAAGAGGAGAGAGCCGTCTACGGTGGTATGGACATGTATCTTGCGTTGACAAAGATACAATATCAGAACACAAGTTGTTGTTGAAATTCGATGGTAAACGACCTAGTACGAAACCGAGGCAACGTTGGTTAAATACTCTCCATATAGACATCAAGATAGTGGGGCTCCACCCTGACCAAGCACAAGATCGCGTCAAGATGAGACAGAGGACGAGAGAGAGAAGACCCCGTTACATTGCGGGACAAATTCTGAGGAAGAAGCAGATCATATAATGAGACAAAAGTCCTAACTAGTAGAGGAGAAATGAACGCTTATTTATAAACGAATGAAAGATCGTAACTATTGCTGGTTTAGAACATTTGAACGATTTGCCTTTACAAAATGTTTCTTCCCGTACAGTTGCATGGAGCAATCCATCAGCAGGGCGCAGATCAAAATGTGAAGTGCTATACGAGGACGTGCTAAATGGTTCAAATGGCTCTGAGCACTATGGGACTCAACTGCTGAGGTCATTAGTCCCCTAGAACTTAGAACTAGTTAAACCTAACTAACCTAAGAACATCACAAACATCCATGCCCGAGGCAGGATTCGAACCTGCGACCGTAGCGGACTCGCGGTTCCAGACTGCAGCGCCTTTAACCGCACGGCCACTTCGGCCGGCAGGACGTGCTAAAAACTAATGTCCCCGCGTTGTTTATGTGAAAACGTTTAAAACTTTTTAAGTAAAACATCCGATATTAACATTCTACGTCTTTGTTTTCGTGTCTGCGTATTTATTTCTCAACACAATCACCCTGGCGAAGAACACACTTCTCCCAACGAGAGACCGGTTTCTTGATGCCGTCATTGTAGAATGTTTGACTTTGCTGACGGAGCCACAAACTCACCTCCGCTTGCATCGCTTCATCACTACCAAAGTGAAGTCTTCGAAAGGGTTCTTTAAGTTTTGGAAACAGATAGAAATCGGATGGGGCCGAGTCGGCATTGTGTGGAGGATGATCGATGAAGTGTATCCAAGGCGTTGGAGTGTTGCAGATGTCTCAGCGATCGTGTGTGGTCTGGCATTCTCATACTGAAGGAGAGGGTGCTCCATGTGTGAACATACTCCTTGAATTCAAAATTCGTTTACAGCACGCTGTTTCTTACGCACCGACATAGTTACATTATATACTGCTACGTTAGGCTACAATTCGGAGCCCTCTAGTGGCAGAGGGTTACAAATATGTAGAAATAAAGAATAAAAATATAGAATGTTAATAACGTTTGTTTTATTTAAAAAGCTTTAAGAATATTCATTTTAAAAAATCCGAGTCATTAGTTTCCAGCACGTTCTCGTATTATAATCGCAACAGATCACCCAGCTTCTAAAAAACGACGCTCGCAAAAATAAATTTCAACTGTTTGTCGTGCAACCAGAATTGGTTGAAACCAGTGACTCGTTTAATTTAATGAAGTGGAAATCAGTGAAAGTCTTCAGTGCATGGAAGATGTCAAGATTTTTTAAACATGAGATTCTTTGGGGCAATATCCTAAACACAGAGAAAAGAAACTTCTTATTACAGGTGATACCCTCCCTCTAGTTAAACAGCAACAACCATTTTAAAAAAATACGAAGACGAATTTCTCAGAATATGTATGGAAGAGAGTGAAATACTAAAGTGGAATTGTAGTTACATTCGAACACTTTCCTTAAGTTTCTGTTGGGTCTAGCACATTAATGTAATGAAAGATAATCTTAATGACTTATTTTTCGTTTATTTTTTGTTTTTGGCGTTATCATGTAACGATCTTCAGACGCTATTTACACTGAACTAGTAACATTACATTACTGATTTTTATGAAAATAGTTTTCAAACATTTTCATTTTTTTTTCTTGCTGATCTATGTGAAAAGTTACATATATACAATAACACATTCACAATACGGAACTTGTGCTACAAAAGTTGCTTCTAACCTAAAAAGCAAGAGAAAAACACGACAAAATGTAACATATCAGCATATTATATCTAACACATAATATGTTTATTGTATGTATAAAAAGAAACATGTATTCCAGGTCACTGATTATGCTTCCCAAATAAATGAAGCGAAATGCGTATGGCAACAAACAAACTGCCTTCATTTAGTTGCATAGACGATACATACCTCGACGCATCATTATAAAAACAATAATATGGTGTTTTAGTTGGAATGGAGTCTACCGCAATAATATCTTTTTATTCGGATTAGAATATTCTTTTATTCTGTGATCATCACTATCATGCATTTTCGGCTGTGTTGTTGATTGGCTGTTTAGTGTGTACAGTGACACCTCAGGGGCTACTCAGTACATAGTTCAGCATGCTCGTACACTTTTATGTGGACAGTCCAGAACATTTTAACAATGTATGATTGTATCAAAGTTGAGACAAACTCAAGAAAGTCCACTTGACGGATTATACTGCACTCACTTGAAAATGGTCAGACGAAATTTCTCAATTGTGATGGTCAAAAAATAAAACGACAATTTAATCCAACTATTGACAATCATACCGGAGAATGTTACCATTCCAAAATTTATTCGATGGGTGAAAGCTAATGATGGAATGAGTTACAGGAAGCTATAAGGAAGTGAATACTATTATAATACAAGGTATAGTATTAACTGTGGTGCGATCCTAGAAATGAGTGTAATTTATCTTATATTTAGGAATAAATCGTTCTAGGCTATCCTTTTTTTATACGTGGAAGGAATTAGAAAAGCGACAGTGATATGAAGTGGGAGACTCCGTTGAGTTTTCCAGCTGTGCTGTTCACATAGAAGGGTTGGCGTCGAAGTCAAAGACGAAAGGTTTATGACCATTTGAAAGATTCAATAGTACCTGCTTTATTGCTGCACTGCTGGTACTCTGACTTACGGTTCAGCGATGCATGAAGCACAATTTCTGAAGCTGTTTCGTTGTCATGAATGCAGCACGCATCGGTCTTTAAAGGCTAAAAAATCTTACATTATATTTTAGTACTGATCTTCCTTCTGTTCCGCTTTTTGCTAATGTATTCATCGTTTGGATTTGATGCTCTTGCATTTGCCATGTTCGCAGATAAAATTATAGGATACAAGGTTCACCTGTTGTACAAAATACTGCTTTTTACATGTGACCCAAACATGTTTAAGTACCTTCGTGCCATCATCAGTGAGCTTCCTTTATTCAAATATGTAAAATGTAAACATATTTCAAGTGATCATCAACCTACGAAAATTAGGCCTTATGCTGTAGTCATTACCTTAATTTTACATGACACGGTTATGCAGGACACTCTGTACATTTAATGCACTGATAGTTTGTAATCTGCAACTAGATGATTTTATTGTGAATTTGGGTGGCACGTTCACGCGTCACTTCATATCTAAACGTGATTTCAGCGTGTCAAGTCATTTTGCACCTATACTTGCTGTTACTTACGTTTTGCTTTGCAAATCCTTCTTCATTTGCGTTCTCGTGCCTTACTGAGAACCAGACAGAAATACTACATATATTTTGCAACATTTCGTTTGCAAATAACAGTTTCACTTCGCCAAAAAACATTGTAAACGTTGTTCTTGTGTGTCCAGTCCAAGGTGCTGTTAAATTTTTCTCCAGTGAGTCTGGCACCAAATTAGAATTTGTTTACTTTCTATCTCTCTCTCTCTGTTTGTTTGTGTGTGTGTGTGTGTGTGTGTGTGTGTGTGTGTGCGTGTGTGTGTGCTTTTTAGCTGTTCGTGTCGTCTTTTCTGTAAATTTCTTTTAATGTGTTAAATAGTGTGCCTTTGTATAGTGTAATTCTTTTATAACTTGATCTCCTCCTTGTATTGCCTCCTGTAAGTGGAAGTTTCTTTCCGTTGTCTGTTTATGGTAGAGGCTGTGGCTGGATTTTGGTATTTTTAAATTTGTTTCTATTTTGGTTGGGTGGTGGTCGTGGGCTGTTTGGTGGGGCAGCAAATGTGGCATGTTTCTCTGAGGTGTTCTGAATATCTTGTTTTAAAATTCCTGCGTGTTTGTCGTATGTATATTGACTGACAAATGTTGCATTTGTGTTCATATATGCCTGATCTGTTGAATTTATCTATGGTGTTTCGTTTGTTCTGAACTTTTTCGGTGTTGCATTGTATGTCCTGAACATTGTTGAAAGTCAATGTTTCTTTAAGAAGTTACTTATTTTATCATTGTAGGCAAGTATCTTCCATTTAGTTTTGTGTGTATGTTGCTGCGTTATGCCTCGCATATGATCATTGCCTGTTTGTTGTGTTCTTCGTGTTCCTTAAGGTCTTGTGTATATGTGGCCTGTTCATTCCTTTTCTGTTTACATTTTTGCATCCGTATAACAGCGAAGTTATTTACTAGTTGTAGCAGCTGGCACGATAATGATTTTCCGGTTGTGAAGCGCCGCTGGCGGAGATGTGGCTGTTTATCAGTGAGGCTGCGAGCGGGCGACGCGGTCCCAGGCAGTACCCTCTACCGGCCTACCCCATAGCCATCGATCTCAATCCGCTGTGGCGCGTCCTCTGCAACCCGACCCCTCTGAAACATAAAACCGTATAAACTCCGCCGTAATGGATCCTTAGCGTGCTCACCAATCATTACATAAACATAATTAGTTACGGAAGAGCGGCCGCCCTTGATCCCTGCCGCCTGCCCTTACGTGCTCGTTATCACAACCCGGCCGCAGATATGCGGGTAACCTTCCCTAATTTGTTGCTCGTTTCGAGAAACGCTTAGGCAGGATGCCGTGCACTTATAGATGCGATGTTGAACGTCATATCACGCTTCTCGACCACTGTGACATTTGATTTATGTTCGCTATTATGTCTACACGCGGCACTTCCTCATCTGCTTAGAATTTAAAGTCCCGTATACGGCGAGGTAATTGAAGACGGAATAAAAGCTCTGAATGGACAGAGTTACGTGTTACATACAGCATTTGAACGATTCTTTGATCGAAATGATGTGGAACGAGTCAGTTTACAGGACATGTATACTCGATTGAATCAAGGGAAATTCCTATATCTGGATGGCCTCACGAGAAGCGAAGTCTCACTCAAGCCGAATATGAATCCAGTGCCTTAACCACTGAGACACCTTTTTTCGATGTTGTGTATTGAGGATATGCGAGAGCTGGACTACACCTACTCACTACTTAGATTTCCAACTTCATCATTACTGTTTCATTTCTCTTATTATTATTATTATATTGTATTCTGCCTTGTGGTAGGTTCAATGGTTCAAATGGTTCAAATGGCTCTGAGCACTATGGGACTTAACATCTATGGTCATTAGTCCCCTAGAACTTAGAACTACTTAAACCTAACTAACCTAAGGACATCACACAACACCCAGTCATCACGAGGCAGAGAAAATCCCTGACCCCGCCGGGAATCGAACCCGGGAACTCGGGCGCGGGAAGCGAGAACGCTACCGCACGACCACGAGCTGCGGACCTTGTGGTAGGTCTGTGTCTTCGTACGGTGAATTTCTGATGCCAATGTTCCCTGTCTTCAGCTTCTTCCTTCAGTCTGCTGTATCTCTTTCCATCTGTCATACCATCCAAAAGTTGAATTCTTCTTCTTCCTCGTCCTACCGTTCCTTTAATTTTCCCTTCAGTGACTTCATCTATGAGCCCTCAGTGTCTAAGTACGTGTCAGATCGAGTTAGCCTTCCTCTGAAGGATTGTATTCAAAATGTCTCACTTCTCTCCTATTCTTCTCAGTACATCGTTATTCGTCACCCGATCGGTCCACTTGATCTTATCCATTCTTCTCCAGCACCACATTTTAAAACTTTCAAGGCATTTTTTTTCTTTTTTCTCTTGGTCCCCGTCTGTGCTCCGTACAGTGCAATGCTCCAGATGTGACACTTCACCAGTTTCTTCCTTCATTCCAAGCTTAACTTGCTGGTCACCAGATTCCCCTTTTTATTGAATGCAGTTTTGACCATAGCGATTCTTGCTCGAATTTCACTGGTGCATTAGGCATCCTTTGTCACCAAATTTTCCAAGTATTTGAACCGTTTCACATCCTTGAGTTCTCCATTGTCGATAGTTAGCCTCAAAAATTTCTCCCTTTTTAATATCCGCATCACTTTTGACATTTCGATGTTGATTTCCATGCCGTATTTCCTTCTAGTTTCCACCAACTGCTTCATCATGTGTTGCAGTTGCCTTTGATTAATAGCAAGCACTACCAGGTCATCTGCCTACTTGATGGTATTGATGAGGCGTCCTCCTATCCTGAAGTTTCCGCATCAAAAAAAAAATATTCAAATGTGTGAAATCTTATGGGACTTAACTGCTAAGCTCATCAGCCCCTAAACTTACACACTACTTAACCTAAATTATCCCAAGCACAAACACACACACCCATGCCCGAGGGAGGACTCGAACATCCGCCGGGACCAGCCGCACAGTCCATGACTGCAGCGCCTCAGACCGCTCGGCTAATCACGCGGTTTCCGCATCCTTTCATAGCTTCTCTCGCCAGCCATTCCCCATACACGTTGAAGAGACTAGGCGATAGACAACACACTTGTCTGACGCCTCTTCCTATTCCCACGATGCTTGTTTCTCCATAGTTCAGCTGCACCTTTACTCTTTGTCCCAAGTACAAGTTGAGAATTAGTCTCCGGTCTCTCCAGTTTATTCCTATGTCCTTAAGGATGTGCATCAATTTTATCCAGTTGACTCTGTCAAAGGCCTTCTGCCAGTCTATAAAACAAACACAAACTTCTTCGTTAACAGCTAAAACTCTTTCCGACAATATCCTCACCATGCCTATGGCGTCTCTCGTTCCTTTTCACTTCCTAAATCCAAACTGGTCCTCTCCTATTACTTCTTCAATTTTGTGTTCCAGCTATCTGTTGAGTATTCTTGCAATAATCTTCGCTACGTGTGATATTAAGCAAATTGTTCTGAAATCACTACATTTCTTGGCTTGCTGTTTCTTCTCAAGAGCAACCATTATGACATTCAAAAAGTCCTTAGACCATTCCCACTTCAGAAAATTTTGTCTATGAGATGCGTCAATGCCTTCAAACCCTCATTTCCAATTTCCTTCAGCAAATCCACTGGCTTGGCGTCATCTCCAGTGGCTTTCCTCCTCTTCATGTCCTTAACCGCCTTCTCTACTTCAGTTGTCAGTACACTAAGTCCTTTTTCGTCTTCGTTAATCTCTTCCTCTGCCTCTATTTCAATGCCTTATCGTATAGTTCCTTTATATATTCTTCGCATACTTTCAGCACCTCCGTTTGTTCAGCAACCATTTGTCCCCTAAAGTCCTTTACACATCAAATACATTGTAGCATAATGAAACGAAATAACGCATGTATCACGATTTGCAGAAGAAAAGAACAGTTTTAGATCAACGGAAAGTTAGTGTTAAAGTTGGTAACACTACATACAACACACGATACCTATTTAGTCAGAAAGATAAAAATAAATTGTAACAGTGCCTCATTGTGTTGTGTGTAACATCAAAAAATGCAAAGTTCTGCAGAGTAGTGTGTTATTAGACCAAAAGCAACAGTGACATACGGGAAAAGAACCACGAAAACGTACAAGAAGACGACGTTTCCTGATACAAGCGGAAAACTAGGCTTGAAAGATCATAAGTAAAAATCAAGATCATGTATAACGAATTTGTCTTTCGGTCCAGAAAGTAAGTCAAATTGTAAATACAGACCACTGATGATGTTTAATTTCAATAAAACTAACCGCGTTTGGTAACAAAAGCGCGTATATTTTTGTACTTGCAAAGATGTAATTAAAATACCCTCAGTGCATGCCCCATGTCCGGTTGGTCCAAACATTTTATTCAGGAAGCTAGGAGGAGTTGACCTCTCGCAATCTCCTGTATACAAATAGCTTTTTTTATTTTTTTAAGACGACATATTTTCGCTTCAATACTTACGCAATCGTGTTTCAGTATATTACGTATATTTGTATTTTTTTTATATAAATGAGTTGCTCAGTTTCGAGAAGTGTCATGTTACAATAATGAAGCTAAGGTAAGGCTGCAACTGGCTAAACGAGAGGTTTTGTAGAACACTGGAAATCACTTTTATGCGTGTATAAGAACTATGTCACGAATAAAAACTCTATACTCGAGATTCCATGGAGTGAGGAGGGGGGGGGGGGGGGGGCGGAGAGGAGGCGCAGCGACAAGTGCCCCATCCCGTCCCCCTTACGGATATCTATGGACGTCATTATATACTGCTTTCCCCCACACTTATGTGTGGCACAAAACATTCTGTAAGCATAACAGTCTTTTTGTGATGCAGGTTGATAGCACTTCGTGTACATTAAAGAAATGACGTTGCTC
The DNA here is from genome assembly GCF_021461395.2 of Schistocerca americana. NCBI lineage: Eukaryota > Metazoa > Arthropoda > Insecta > Orthoptera > Acrididae > Schistocerca > Schistocerca americana. The sequence goes on from NC_060130.1 coordinate 697,073,069, forward strand.
CGAAGTTCGAATTTCACGACAAACAACAGATACTCCCTATAATTGGTTGGATGAACCGACTGTAAATGAATGCTAGCGCTCACCCTCTGTGTTCAGTATTACAGGTTAGAAGGAAAAAACGGCAGAAATTCACATGGCAGTCGTCAGTCCTTGAGTAACAGCTCAGGCGGGCAAGAACTGCCGGCGGGAAAAATGCAAGGGGGGGGGGGGGGGGGGGGGGGCGTTGACTTTGTTGAAACAACCGGCCCAGCGCATTAGTGTAAAGCTGTTCAGAAAAGGTACAGAGAAAATAAGTCAAGAACTAATGCTCGTTCCTTTCGAACAGACGTCCAGTACACCATCTTACTCTTATGCATTTCATAACTGCTATAGTCGTCACGTTAGTTCTGAATTTTTTAGGTAAAGAGGAATTGTGTATTTCTGTCTCTGCATCGCAGTCGAGAAAGTGCTTATGTGTCTCGGAAACTGAAGCAAACGTTTACAAGTACTACAAATTTTTGTGTCACTCCCGGACAAACCAAGTACAAATGTCTGGAAATCAAGAAATGATCTATATGGAGCATAATCAAAACATGACAACTGTTCGAGTGGCTACGGAGCAATTTACAAAAATATTTTCTCACTCTCATTGTTTAGAAAAGAATAGATTAGATCCCATTGACTTAATCATCAAAAGTAAAAGACAGATTAGACTTCCTTCTACATCTACATCTACGTGATTACTCTGCTATTCACAATAAAGTGCCTGGCAGAGGGTTCAATGAACCACCTTCACGGTATCTCTCTACCGTTCCACTCTCGAACGGCACGCGGGAAAAACGAGCACTTAAATTTTTCTGTGCGAGCCCTAATTTCTCTTATTTTATCGTGATGATCATTTCTCCCTGTGTAGGTGGGTGTCAACAGAATGTTTTCGCAATCAGAAGAGAAAATTGGTAATTGAAATTTCATGAGAAGATCCCATCGCAACGAAAAACGCCTTTGTTTTAATGATTGCCACTCCAATTCACGTATCATGTCTGTGAGACTATCTCCCCTATTTCGCGATAATACAAAAGGAGCTACCCTTCTTTGTACTTTTACGACTTCATCCGTCAGTCCCACCTGATGCGGATCCCACACAGCACAGCAATACTCCAGAATAAGGGCGGACAAGCGTAGAGTAAGCAGTGTCTTTGGTAGAACTGTTGCACCTTCTAAGTGTTCTGCCAATGAATCGCAGTCTTTGGTTTGCTCTAACCACAATATTATCTATGTGATCGTTCCAATTTAGGTTATTTGTAATTGTAATCCCTAAGTATTTAGTTGAATTTACAGCCCTCAGATTTGTGTGACTTATCGCGTAATCGAAATTTAGCTGATTTCTTTTAGTACTCATGTGAATAAATTCACACTTTTCATTACTCAGGGTCAATTGCCACTCTTTGCACCATACAGATATCTTATCTAAATCATTTTGTAAGTCGTTTCGATCATCTGATGACTTTACAAGACGGTAAATGACAGCATCATCTGCAAACATTCTAAGACGGCTACTCAGATTGTCTATTATGTCGTTAATATAGATCAGGATCAATATATGGCCTATAACACTTCCTTGGGGAACGCCGGATGACTTTCCGTCTATTACTACGAACTGTGACCTTTCTGACAGGAAATCACGGATCCAGTCCCACAACTGAGGCGGTCTCCGTAGGCACGCAGTTTGGTTAGAAGACGCTTGTGAGGAACGGTGTCGAAAGCCTTCTGGAAATCTAAAAATACGGAATCAATTTGACATCCCCTGTCGATAGCACTTATTACTTCATGAGTATAAAGAGCTAGTTCTGTTTCACAAGAACGATATTTTCTGAATCCGTGCTGTCTATATGTCAATAAATCGTTTTCTTCGAGGTGCTTCATAGTGTTCGAACACAGTATACATTCTAAAACCCTACTGCAAATCGACGTTAGAGGCATGGGTCTGTAATTCAGCGGATTACTCCTATTTCCCTTTTTGGGTATTGGTGTGACTTGAGCAACTTTCCAGTCTTTAGGTACGAATTTTTCTGTGAGCGAGTGGTTGTATATAATTGCTAAATATGGAGCTATGTTATCAGCATACTCTGAGAGAAACCTGACTGGTATCCAGGTGTTACGGTATTCAGCCTAGCAGCAACTGCCTTGTGGTCACTAATCCCTGTATTCGTCACAACACTCACTATTTGTCCAGGATTATTTGTTGTTAAAAGGTCAAGTATGCTTTCGCAACCATTTTCGCTTCTAGTGGGCTCATGAACTAATTGTTCAAAATAATTTTCTGAGAAAGCATTCAGTACAATTTCGGGTGATGTTTTATGCCTGCCGCCGGCTTCAAACGTGTAATTTTTTCCAGCATATCGACGGTAGATTGAAGTCACCACCGAGCGGGGTACGTATTTGAAATGACTCAAGTTTTCTTTGAACTGTTCAGCAACTATGTCTCCTGAGTCGGGGGGTCGGTAAAACGATCCAATTAATAGTTTAGTCCGATTGTCAGGTATAACCTCTACCCATAAAATTTCACATGAACTATCTAGTTCAATTTCGCTATAAGGCAAACTACCTCTGACAGCAATAAATACTCCACCACCAACTGTATTTAATCTATCCTTTCTGAACACTGTTAGATCGTTTGAAAAAATTTCTGCTCAACTTATTTCCGGCTTTAGCCAGCTCTCGGTACCTACAACTATTGGAGCTTCAGTTCTTTCCCAACACAGCTACGACAATTTACAACTACAATATCAATCGTTTCTACAACTACCTTACTGTGTTTTACCTGCCCACTTTTAGACGGACGCCCCTTCTGTGGTTCCCTGAGACCCTCTAACCTAAAAAACCGCCCAGCCCCTTCCACACAGCCCCCGCTACCCGTGTAGCCACCTCCTGTGTGTAGTGGACTCCTGACCTATTAAGTTGAACCCGGAAACCCACCACCCGATGGCGCAAGTCAAGGAGTCTGCGGCCTTCACGGCCACAGAACCACCTGAGCCTCTGCTTCAGCCCGCATCTCGTGGTCGTGCGGTAGCGTTCTCGCTTCCCACGCCCGGGTTCCCGGGTTCGATTCCCGGCGGGGTCAGGGATTTTCTCTGCCTCGTGATGGCTGGGTGTTGTGTGCTGTCCTTAGGTTAGTTAGGTTTAAGTAGTTCTAAGTTCTAGGGGACTGATGACCATAGATGTTAAGTCTCATAGTCCTCAGAGCCATTTTTGAACCAGCCTCTGCTTCAGACCCTTCACTCGGCTCTGCACCAAAGGACCACAGTCGGTTCTATCGACGATGCTGCAGATGGTGAGCTCCGCCGTAATCTCGGAAGCAAGACTGGCAGTCTTTACCATTTCGCCGGCCGGAGTGGCCGTGCGGTTCTTGGCACTAGAGTCTGGAGCCGGGCGACCGCTACAGTCGCAGGTTCGGATCCTGCCTCGGGCATGGATGTGTGTGATGTCCTTAGGTTAGTTAGGTTTAATTAGTTCTAAGTTCTAGGCGACTGATGACCTCAGAAGTTAAGTCGCATAGTGCTCAGAGTCATTTGAACCAACCTTTACCATTTCCTCAAGCCGTCCGAAACCAGACAGAATCTGCTCCAATCCAAATCGACACACGTTATTGGTACCGACATGAGGCACCACCTGCCGTTGCCTGCACCCTGTACTCTTCATGACATCCGGAAGCACCCTTTCTACATCCCGAATGACTCGTCCCGGAATGCACACGGAGTGCACACTGGCTTCCTTCCCCTCCTTGGCAGCCATGTTCCTAAGGGGCCCCATTACGCGCCTAACGTTGGAGCTCCCAACTACCAGCAAACCCACCCTCTGTGAATACCTAGACCTTGCGGGCCGAGAAGCTTCCTCTGGAACAAGGCAGACGACTGCATCCGGCTCAGAGACATCGTCAGTCACAGATAACGCCCGAAACCTGTTCGTCAAACGAACCGGAGAGGCCCTACGATCAGCCCCTCGGAAAGTTTTTCGCTGCCTGCCAGACTTTGGAATGATCTCCCACTCGACCACAGGTGAGGGTTCAACCTCAGCGCAGGCAGTGCCCGGGGAGGTCACAGTAGTAGACCGATCGGAGGACACGTGGGACGTGCTCGACGTCTCTCGCATCCCCGCGTGCGATCCCCCACAGTGACGCCACTGGGCAGCAGCCTCAAGCTGTGTGACGGAAGCCAACGCAGCCTGAAGCTGTGAGCGAAGGGTTGCCAGCTTAGCTCTCATCTGTACACAACAATCACAGTTCCTGTCCATTACTGCCGTCGCTCCGGTTTGAAGCTCGTAAAAATATGTAACAAGCGAACGATGTACTCACCTTCTTAGTAGCAGGAACTAGCGGTGCGCTCTCACTGACGGTCTAACCTTCGGAAAATGGAGGAGAGTTGCTCCCGAAAACTTTGATTGCGTCTCGTTTACTGCCTGAAATACTGTAGGACAATCAGTGATCGAATTCCAGAACTTTGATTTGGTAGATTCTTATCTTCCTACGTAGGCACCAAGCCACATCTCTGCTGCTACTTTCAGCACAACCATGACTTCTACCGCTGCTGCTACTAACTACTAATAATAACAATAGTAATAATAATAACTATATTTATTGTAACGATGAATAATCAACTAGAAAACAACAACGTATTTATAACGTATTTTATAAACCATAATCATTGCATTAATACCAGTACCAAATTACTAACACAATAAATACTTAGAAACAATGCCAATTATATCAAAAAATGACTCGGAGCACTATGGGACTCAACTGCTGAGGTCATTAGTCCCCTAGAACTTAGAACTAGTTAAACCTAACTAACCTAAGGACATCACAAACATCCATGCCCGAGGCAGGATTCGAACCTGCGACCGTAGCGGTCTTGCGGTTCCAGACTGCAGCGCCTTTAACCGCACGGCCACTTCGGCCGGCCCAATTATATCAATGATAAATGCAGGCAGTATGACAAAACCAGCCATGTTAGTATAGTTTACATCCGTTCTATCGCTGAACGCAGTTTGCATTGAATAACCGCATGTATAAGGCAAAAAAGGTAGTTGCGAAAGCCGTAAGAAAATGCGTAACACCGAAACAAGAATTAGCTAGGAATCTGATCCAAGAAATTGAGAGACAGTGAAGGAAACAATCAGCGTAAAGGGAGGATAAAGCGAGGAAATGAATGGACCAAAGGAATGATGAGCTAAACTGCTAGAGAGGAGGAAATCTACTTACATTTTTTCAACAGGAAAAAACTTTCTATCGACAACGAAATCATGAAAGACATAGCACCAGCTTGGAGTGTGGAAAAATGGGAAAGGAAATCTGGTGCTTCCTTGTCAAATGAACCATATCGGCGTATGCTTTAAGCGATTCAGAAGAACCTCAGTAAACCTAAATCTGGATGGTCGAACCGGGGTTTGAACCGTCGCCCTCCCAAGGGCGAGCCTAGTTTCTTGCCGCTGCACCACGTCGATCGTTGCGTTAATGCCGATGCTATGCCGATGGAAACAGAAAATGATCTTGAATTCAGTCTAATTTTGCATCACAGGTAGATAATTGGCAATGTAAGTCACCCTTCTCAAATCAATAAATCTGAAAAAATGGATTCTATCTCCCATCGAGGTCATTTGTCTGTAACATACTGCATTTGTCTTAAAAACAATGTTTCAAGATTAAGGATTCTAAAGACAGCTGGAACCAACGTCGCAGAAAAAGCAGTACCATGGAACCGCCTTCTAGTATTTTCCCTTTCTTGAAAATGCCGCCTTCATCCTGTGTCTTGGAACTGAGAACTGATTCATCCAAAGACCACCACTAGACTTTGTATCTATAATTTCTCTCCTTTCAGTTATCCAGAGACTATTTACGATTCTAATATTAAAAACTTGAAATTATTTCTTAATTCTAAGAAACCAACTTTATCCTTCTTCTTGAATGCTACAATATTTGTAGCACAGAACGTTTCGTTTCAGTATCCTTATGTTTTTGACTCAGCTCCAGTCACTTTCCATTTATGTCTTATTTGTTTCTCACCCATCATTACTACGTTTCTATGCTATCCTCCTGAGTTTCTTTCATCCGTCAGTAAGTTAGACAAAACACCATATGATCAAAGGTATATAGATTGACCCGTAAACAGTATTGAGGGCACTTTCGTTTCTCTGAATGATTCCTCCGCTTCTACGTCCAGAAGTGTGCTGCACACATGGTAAGATAGGTTATAGAGAAACTTCGTAGTCGACGTAGTTATCTGCATAAAGATGAGAATCGACCTGATATCAATACGCCAAGCTTTCACCGTGGAGAGCGCGAGGCGCAGCGCACGGAGTTGTTATGAACGCGCACGCTGAGCAGCGCGTGCGCAACGTCACCTCAGTATGGCTTTAAATAGCAGAGCTCAGCGCGTACTCGCCAGTACTACTACAGTGGTACTTACCTGAAGATGACCACAAGACTCTGCGCCGAAATATAGTGGCAGAACGTTACTGACATCCGGCAGTTCTCCCGTGTTTTTATGGAACAAGATATTAAGTACTTAATATGTTAAGAAAGTAAAGCAACAGCTCGGGAACAGACTAGCCGAAGAGGAACTTTTCCAGAGTGAGGTATGCGACAAAAGGTGCATAGCGTGTCAGGTTCATAACTCATCCCTCCCTGTTGTTCCCCTCCTTCATTGAGACATAGTACACGGGAAAAAAAGAGTTGCGGTACCTCACCATATACGCCTACATTTCTTTAATTTTAGCATCTCAACACGTGTTGTATGTTGTAACGAGTAGTACGTTTCTTGACTCCTTTTTGGAACGTGCACTTTCATAATTTTGTGCGTATGGTTTCCCGCGATGCAGACGTGATATCTCCCACTGTAGTTAGTTAAGCATTTCCGTGACACCTCCAGACTCAACGGAGTCCGTTAAAATGGTATTTACACTAATAGCCACATATGTCGCGTTTCAGGGGAAATATTACAGTATAAAACTTGTCGACATCGTTAAATTTTTTAAACACGCTGAGTTCCTTTAAGTGATTGCAAGATGATTTATTAAAGAAAACGATAAGCCAGATATTTTTCCAACACGTGAGGATGTGGAGGAGGAAGAGAAGAAGGCCAGGAGTCTGCAATAATTGCAATAACTACGAGGGTCGTTCAATAAGTAATGCAACACACTTTTTTTCCGAAAGCAGGTTGGTTTTATTCGGGATCCCAATACACCATATTATTCCCCACTCTTCTGGCTGCAAAACATTGTTTTTCAACAAAATCTCCGTTCCCCACCTTACTGGAATGGGCTGTATGCCCGCATGGTACCACTCTACCGGTCGACATCGGAGCCAACGTCTTACTGCATCAGTAACCACTCCATCATCCAAGTACTTCTTCCCGCGAACTGCATACTTCATTCGGCCGAACTCTTTGGACTTAAAGGCGGTGAGGTACCCAGCAGGCACACACCTCTGAATACTCAAACTGGTGGGCAGCACTACTAACGGAGACGTCCAGTTGTGCAGCGAAGTGTTTGATTGTGATCAGTCGATCGCCTCGAATGAGAGTGTCCGCACGTTCTAACATTGCAGGAGTCACAGCTGTGTGCGGCCCGCTGGCACGCGGGTGATTGTACAGGTCTGTGCCACCTAGCTGCGATGACATACTTCTCTCCCATCGACTCATCGTGCTTTTGTTCACTCCCAAGTCTTCGTAGACATTCTGCAAATGCCCATGAATATCTGCGATGCTCTGATTTTTCGTCAAAAGAAACTCAATGATGGCTCTTGGGTTGGAACGCACCCCCGTAAAAAATGCCATTTTGAAGGCAACGTATAGCACCGCCACCTATCGGAACTTCATGAAACTGTAGGGGCCGAAGCTGGAATATTCCACGATATCCCACAACAAATTCTGTCTTTTTTCAACCGAAATTTGCCGAAAAAAACATGTTGCATCACTTATCGAACGCTCCTCGTACATTGTCTGTTTAGTGTTAAGCGTTAGATACAGTCAGCGACACCATAGTGGGTTGTGCACTGTACCCAACAGTGCAAATGGACGGAGATGGCCATGACTGCATGAGTGGAGAGTGTAAGTTGAGCAGCGGACGTGGGGAGGCGCTGGCGGCGGCCTCGTTGTCTGTCTGGTCACGGCGCGGCCTAAGCCCTGCCCGTCCCCGGTCCTCCTCGTTCGCATGCACTTGTTGTCCCGGAGATCAACCGCAAATTACGTGCCAACAGCCTCGCGGCTCTCGCACTAATCCCACCGCAACCTTACGTCTTTCTTAACTGCCACTTTGTATTCAAAACGCGCGATTACTTTCCCAGGGAATTCGCCACTCGTTAAAAATGTGGAGTCTATTGGGCGCAGAGCAGTAGCGTGCCCTCCTAACCGGAAAGTGTAGCCAGCTACTCGGTAAGAGCATGCACTAAGTGCTATGACACGCTCTTAGCCATGTCATCGACTACGAGTGGTGTTCACCGAGTACATTACGACCAGCCATTTATCATCCTCTAAAAAGATAAAAGTCCATCTTCCCCAGACCTATTGCGATTTAATGCTGTTAGCATCCTACTATGTATACTTGTTCCTCTATGGCGAATACCCGTCTAATATTACGTCTTGTCTAGACAGTTTCTTATGATGTTTCTCTAAGTAAGTGGGCACCAGCGCCGAGATGGTTCGTTAAACAGAGCCATGAGCGGTTTGTCTCGCTACTGTTTTCCAGTCCGCAGTTGTGCTCGATCTCTAATTACGAGATATCACCCTTTCTTTCTTCACCTCCTTCCTTGTAATGGGGAGAACGCAGAAAAAAACTTCTTCATTTTATATTCACTCATGTTTTTGACAAAATGCGTCTTCTGCCTCCATTTCGCTTTCTTAATAGTGATTGTGAGATCGTAAACATATAGCTTCTCCCTTACCCATTTATTCTCGTTACTCCAACACAATTATTTCCATTGTCCACTAGGCAAGTCTTAATTTTCGAGCGGTTTGAGTCTTTAAGTTTCGTGTATCATTGTCATAGTTAAGAAATTGCAGCACATTCGAAATTGACGGCATTTAATGGATAAATGAGCTACAAAAATGTTCACTGAATAAACATTGTTTTTTGCCTTGTTTCACAAATTTTATTATTAATGTTACCGCACAACATATATTTCGGGCTATAAGCCCATTTTCAAGTGCATTACTGTTTCCCAAAGATGATAATGCACAGATAAACATGATGATAAGGCAAAGATAATCGTCTCAACTTCTTAATGTATCGATCCATGACTTAATGTAAAATTATTCAATGACCATTTTTAACAATTACATGTGAAATTACACAATTCAGCAATTATACTAACATGACGGGACTAAAGTTATGCATCAGCCAAAAACTTTTTGTCTAATGATGGACTGAGGCCCAAAGTTTTACTTCTATCCTGGAGATGTGATATCATCTAAAAGAGGTGAATAATTGGACTGGGTTTGCTCGTTTAATAACAGGCTGCGTGGTCAGAGGCGCCTTGTCACGGTTCGCGCGGCTCCCCCCATCGGAGGCTCGAGTCCTCCCTCTGGCATGGGTGTGTAATGTTGTCCTTAGCATAAGTTTGTCTGAGTTAGACTAAGTAGTGTGTAAGCTTAGGGATCGATGACCTCAGTAGTTTCGTCCCATTAGGATCTTATCACAAATTTCAAAAAAATTTTCCATATAATAGGTGTGGGGATGTACACACGTGTGTTTTAATTTCTAAAATTTCTAGTTGGTTGAGTTTAGCCCCCTTTAATTTCTAAAATTTCTAGTTGAGTTAGGCCCCCTTTTCCTGTGTGTGTGTAAGACTTGTACATCGCCAGCCGCTGTGGCCGAGAGGTCCTAGGCGCTTCAGTCCGGATCCACGCTGCTGCTACGATCGCAGGTTCGAATCCTGCATCGGACATGGATGTGTGTGAAGTCCTTAGGTTAGTTAGGTTTAAGTAGTTCTAAGCCTAGGGGACTGATGACCTCGGATGTTAAGTCCCATAGTGCTTACAGCCATTTGAGCCATTTGAACTTGAACATCGATTTGTGGTTATTGTTCAGGCAATGTTCCGCAAACGCTGAATCAGGCATCTTCAATCTCCATTTTCTACGGTATTCTTTAAGCCTGGTGCAGACTGACCTCTCCGTCTGTCCAGTGTAGCAAGACTGACAGTCACGGCAAGTGATTTTATAAACTCCACTTTTTGTGATGGCTGGTTGTTTGTCTTTTGCATTGAACAAACAACTAATATTGTCTGAGGGACACAGTAAAACACAGAGGAACCATTTGCCTTCAAAATGTTACTTATCCTATTTGATGTTCTCCCTATGAAAGGTAATCTGCACCATTTCTTTTCCAATTTGTCTGTATTTTTTATTGGGGACAGCAGGGACATGGATCACTTCTTCACAATTAATGAATTTAATCCCAACATCATTGATAAAATTCTAGGTAAAATGATGAAGTGGAGGAGAACAACACATTGACTCTGTTGTCAACCCGAGAAGATTTTATCATTGAGATTCGCCGAGAACGAAATTCTAAAGAGGTACTAACCAGCGGTAACGATTATATTGATGAAGGTGATAATGTTTCAGGTGATATTGTGACGGGGAAAGTTGTTAAGGAGGTTAATAAGGACGGCATAGCATTAGTCTCGTCAGCTATTGATGAATTTGTGTGTGTATCGGCGGATATTGGTGAATTATTTTTGAAGGAAGGTAGTAATGATGTTATATGTCCAGAAGTTATTAAAGTTGAAGCTGCTGGTGTTGATACTTCAGAGGTAGGAATCTGTGCGCATCCTCCTACTAATGGAGGTGAACCCGAAAGTCTGGATGGATCTGTGGATCTTGTATGTTTGCTTGAGAATGAATTTGAGGTGCGATCTGAAATTAATGTGGAACAGGAGTGAGTAGGAGAGGAAAAGGTATTATGCTCAGGTTTAAATCAAAACGCAGCAGTATTTATTTGTACTGTTGATTCTGAAATTGCACGACACTGTAGCTACAATTTATGTGATATAACAGCAGAGGATGGTGAAACTACGAATGCTTCTTACATTGGTGATTTGTCGACGGAGGTAGATGAGGTTTTATGTAGCGAACTGTATGATGTATCAGCGGCTGTTGAAAGTGCTGTTTGTGAAGGTGTTTGTAATGACGTGGAAGTAAAGGGTAATGCTTTATTTCATGATAATGATTTTGTAGCTCCTAATATCGATAATTTTAAGGGAGAATACAGTGAGTTTGATTCTAATATAGAAAGTGATCTTTGAACAGAATGGTATATTAAGGAGGGATGTGATTTTACTGTAACTGATTGGCGATGGTACGGTAGAACATTACGATCGTTATTGCCTCATTTGTGGACTCGAGAGAAGTTTAAGATAGCGAGAGGTCTAGAAGGTAGAAGGGAGAAAAATGAAAGTGGGGCGAAAGAAGCATTTAATTAACTATTTTGGGACTAATACGAAATTGAGGGGTGGATCGAACAGGATATGTGTAATCTAGAGATGGAAGAGAAGGGACGAGACAAAGAGTATGATTTGTTGAGGGAAAAGTGTTTAGAGCGAAAAGAAATGATTAACATTCAGCCTATCACTGAAATTAATGTAAATGATGAGAAAGTAGACGCACTGCTCGATTCTGGAAGCAATGTGTCGGCAGCGTCGGAATGTTTTGTACGTAGGATAAAGAATAAGAAATTTGTATTACTACCTGTAAATAGTGTAAAAGTTAAAACAGCGATTGGCGGTTTAAGTAAACCGATAAGGCAAGAAGTGCTCTTGGAATTCAAGTGTGAGGAAAATCATTTTAGTATAGGATGCTTTATAGTGAATGGACTTGTAAAAGATGTGGTGCTGGGAACAAATTTCTTATGTAAAGATAAAACTTCGCTTCACTGCGTGGGAAGGTGCTTGCATTTTGAAATTGAGGACGAAAAAAGGAATGTAAAATTTAAGAATCTATTGACGGAGGACAAACAAATTGCGCACACCATAATTGCACATGATTGGTATGAAGGGAACAATACGTGTGACAAGTCTGGAGGGGTAATTTTCAATGTTTTATTTTAGGATATATTGTAGCTTTTTTGTTGTTTAGTCGCATAAGGATTGTTTTTTTGTGGGGGGGGGGGGGGGGGACACAAGGTCTGTGCAATTATAAAGATACAGTTTAGACACAACTGTGGCGCTGCGGTCGCTTCCTACTCGTCGACTCGATCTCTCTTGGTAAAGGGTGCAGGAACGTATGACTAGTCGTGACTTGTTCTTCAAATGCTTCAATTGGCTCTAAGCACTGTTGGATTTAACATCTGAGGTCATCAGTCCCCTAGACTTAGAACTGCTTAAACCTAACTAAGCTAAGGACATGATACACATTCATGCCCGAGGCAGGATTCGAACCTGCCTCCGCGTAGCGGCCGCGTGGTTCCGGACTGAAGCACCTACAACCGCTCGGCCACAGTGGCCGATTGATTTGTTCTACTGAAGTTGAGTACACAATCTTGCTGCTGTAATGTAGTACTGACAAGGCAACATAACCGACTGTTGGATCAGCTGGCCTTCAACGAACCGGGTTTTGTGGAACTATGGAGGGTATAAGGCGAAAATTAATTGAGGTGAAGTACACAAATTCAAATGCCTTCCATTAGAGAAAGAGTGATATCTGGAATAAGTCTCATGCTATAGTCCACACTTCGGACGAAAAGCATACAAATTTCGTCCAAAGCAAACAAAATAGTTGTGTTCTTGTTTGTTCAACCTCCACCATGAGCAAACATATGTGCTGTGTCAAACGAAAACCGGGCACAGAGTAGCGTCACTGTTAAGTCCCTGCGACTAAAAAGCTCGCTATTTCGCGTTTACTGGTGAACAGCAAGTTGTGTAGCTTATCATTCATTTCTGTAATTTGTTGTAATAATTAATCTCCATATAGAGATTGCACTTCGTTCTGATGTGGTATTTTATGGTATTGACTCGGTAACACCTCGAAAGTGTATAAATGTCAACTTAACTGTTAGACATTCTCTGAATAGATATTAAATATTACAATAAATTTACAGCAGTCTTAGAAAAAGTTTTATCTGTATAAACATATGCATGAACTGAACAATATTCACTGTTAACTGCTCAGTCATTATATTAGTATGTAACTTGCTTCTGTCATTTAGGCAGATCGAACATTTTGTGATATTTCAACTTGCTCTTGGGAATAGCTACAAAGCCGAAACCATGATCGTGTGAAATAAACGAATGGTAATTTACAGCTTAAGGGCATAAATTTCTTTCAAAACGTTTATGTATGTAGTGGGAATGACGCGAGTCGGCGGTTATGCTTGTGAACTCGTGTACTCGCTCTCGTTTTTGAGCGAGTCGAGTCCACTTGTACCCGTCAACAGACTCAAGTGACGGATAGGCTGCGGCGGAGATTCAAGAGTCGAGTTTACGAGCATAAGTCTCTCCCAGGGTGGGTAGAAGAAGTACCTCTCATCCTCGATAAATTAATCCAAAGAGAAGCACTTATTCAGGAAGCTTTCCTGTACAAATAACACCTCATGGGTTCACTTCATGAAACTGACAACAGTGGCATGATACGTATGTACAATATGGTTAGGCAACATTACAGCTGAGGCAACCATAACCACCTTACTCTCTCGCATTGTTCTTTTTTGTTGAATGGCTTTCCTTTGGTCAAGTTACATAGTGTCAGTTACATTTACATAATAGAATGTCCTTCCACAAAGTACTTTGCTAAGAGTCTTCCATATTTCTGTATTTTCGAAAAGTATTTGATACGGTGTCCCATAGCAGACTGTTAACGAAGGTACGAGTGTATGGAATAGATTCCCAGATATGTGTGTGGCTCGACGACTTCTTAGGTAAAAGAGCCCAGTATGTTGTCCTCGACGGCAAGTCTTCATCAGAGACAAGGGTATCGTCTGGAGTGCTCCAGGGAAGTGCGATAGGACCGCTATTATTTTCTGTATACGTAAATCGTCTGGTGGACAGGCTGGGCAGCAATCTGCGGTTGTTTGCTGATGATGCTGTGGTGCACGGGAAGGTGTCAAAGCTGAGTGACTGTAAGAGGATAGAAGACGAATAAGACAAAATTTATAGTTGGTATAATCAATGGCAGCTAGCTCTAAATGTAGAAAAATATAAGTTAATGCGGACGATTAGGAAAAACAAAGCCGTAATGTTCGGATACAGCATTAGTAGTGGCCTGTTTGACACAGTCGCGTTGTTTAAATATCTGGGTGTAACGCTTCAAAGCGATATGAACTGGGAGGAGCATGTGAGGCTTGTGGTAGGAAAAGCTAATGGTTGACTGTGATTTATTGGGAAAATTTGAGGAAAGCGTGGTCCATCTGTGAAGGAGACCGCATGTAGGACACTAGAACGACCTATTCTTGAGTACTGTTCGTATCTTTTGGATACGCTTCAGGTCGGATTAAAGGTGGCCGAGCGGTTCTAGGCGCTTCAGTGCGGAACCACGCGGCTGCTACGGTCGCAGGTTCGAATCCTACCTTGAGCATGGATGTGTGTGATGTCCTTAGGTTAGTTAGGTTTAAGTAGTTCTAAGTTTAGGGGACTGATGACCTCAGGTGTTAAGTCCCATAGTGCTTAGAGCCATTTGAACCATAGTTTTCGGATTAAAGGAAGACAGCGAAGCAATTTAGAGGCGAGCTTCTAGATTTGCTACCTGTAGGTTTGATCAACACGCATGTGTTATGGGTATGCTTCGGGATTTGAAATGCGTATCGCTGGAGGGAAGGCGAGGTTGTTTTCAAGGAACATTATTGAGAAAATTTAGAGAACCTGAATTTGAAGCTGACTGCAGAACGATTCTACTGCCGCCAACATATATTTTGTTTTAGGACCACGAAGGCAAGATACGAGAAAATAGTGCTTGTACGCAGGCATAGAGATAGTCGGCTTTTCGTCTCTCTGTTTGCGAGTGAAACAGGAAAGAAAATGACTAACAGTGGTACAGAGCACCCTCCACCACACACCTTACGGTGGTCGCAAAGTGCGTATGCATGTGTAATTCCTACTTCCTTTTGTTGTAAACAGCGTCAGCATCGTCGTTAAGATCCCAGTGTAATGCCCTTTATATTTCGGTTATTCAATGTGCAACAATTTACTTCTTTCTCCAGTCTCGCAACGACGACTGACCTGTTGACGTTGACGTATCAGAGATTGAAGCAAACGGCTGGAATAACAGACTTTACTTTCCCAGCAAGAAAAGTGCTTTTGTGAATTCCAGCAGTATCTGACGATCTTTTAATACACCTTGGACCTCATACGAAGCTCAGCTGGCTGCCCCAGCTGACCAAACTTCAGGTGAGAACGACTGAGGCCACTATATAGCATTTGTTATAGGTATAGCGTCAAAGAATACCCTTGACTCCCTTTTTGCATTGCAATAGACTTGGAACTGAATGCATTAGAACAGGAGTAATTTGTCATCTGTCTGAAGAAGCTACTGAGCCATCTGCAACTTTTCCACAGTAATTCTCACAATGCAACATATCCTTAAAGCCCTAATGACATCACAGTTTCTTGAAGTCATCATTGTGGTTCAGCACCATCAGAGTGTTTTTTAATGAAGCACCCGCGAGCCACACGACCGCTGTAGTAATCGGAAAGAAGACTTCAAGATCGAAAAGAATTAAACAATTTGAAAGTGAAGGGAGAAAAATAAAATTTTCTACGTCCTTTCGATGACGAGGCACAGCACAAGCTCAGATTGGACAAGGGTGGGGTAGAAACCATTTTTGTCCTATTCTTTACAATTTTACCAAAAGTTGCCGTAAGCAAATCGGGAAACCATGGAAAACCTGACAGTGATTTGAACTAAGCTCCTTCCGAATATCGCCCCAGGATCTTAAACGCTATACAATACGACAAGGTTCTCCCGTATTTTGGAATAAATAGCTATTTTTACTGATCATCAGGCCATGAATAAGTTTGAAATCACACTGAAGCGCCAAAGAAACTGATATAGGCATGCGTATTCAGAGTGCAACCCTTCCGCAAATTGCTGCAGATTTCCGCGCTGGGCAATCAACAAGTGTCAGCGAGCGAACCATTCAATGAAACATCATCGATATGGGCTTTCGGAGCCAAAGACCCACTCGTGTACCCTCGATGATTGCACGACACAAAGCTTTACTCCTCGCCTGGGCCCTTCACCACCGACATTGGACTGTTGATGACTGGAAACATATTACCTGGTCGAACGAATCTCGTTCCAAATTGTATCGAGCGGACGGACGTGTACGGGTATGGAGACAACCTAATGAATCCATGGACCCCGCATGTCAACAGGGGACTGTTCAAGCTGGCGGAGGCTCTGTAACGGTGTGGGGCGTGTGCAGTTGGAGTGATATGGGACACCTGATACGTCTAGATACGACTTTGACAGGTGAACCGTAAGTAAGCATCCTGTCTGATACCTGCATCCATTCATGTCCATTGTGCATTCTGACGGACTTGGGCAATTCCATTAGGACAATGCGACAGCCCACATGCCCAGAATTGCTACATACTGGCTCCAGGAACACTCTTCTGAGATTAAACACTTCCGCTGGTCACCACTCTCCCCAGACATGAACATTATTGAGCATATCTGGGATGCCTTGCAACGTGCTGTTCAAAAGAGATCTGCACCGCCTCGTACTCTTACTAATTTATGGACAGGCTTGCGGGATTCATGGTGTCAGTTCCCTCCAGCACTACTTCAGACGTTAGTCGAGTGCATGGCACGTCGTGTTGCGGCACTTCTGCGCGCTCGCGGAGGCCCTACACGATGTTAGGCAGGTGTTCCAGTTTCTTTGGCTCTTCATTGTAGTTTCTCCGCTAGCACAAATTACATTTCAAATTGAACAGGCACCGTGACAAGGTAGTGGCTTTCACTGATGGACCCAAGCAAAGGGGCTTGATTAGCTGTTTTGTTATTTCGCTAGAAATATCCCTATGATTCACACCTGCCATCCAAGTTCATTGTCTTCCATGTCGAATTGAACCCATTCATCAATTATGTTTAGCAGATTAGATGTTACCATTTACTGACTCTACTCAACTGAGCAAAGACACTGAGTGTTTTTCAGAGTATCCAGAGAATGTAGCCGGCAGAATTGCCCAGAATATCCAAGACACCTTCCTCACCCTAAAGAATTAGGGAAAAAGAATATTATTCAGTTGGCTTGTATATCGCGTTGGAGTTCGCGTTAACGATATCGCAATTGCTGCAGCCTTAAAGGACCGTCTTTTACTTAGTACAATGACAGTGCGAGTCCTATCCTTTCGCTGAAGACTTGTAGTGACTGATCTGTATAACAAAGAGTTGCTGGAAATGATGAAAATACATTTCAGGTTATTAAGGGTCCACAGAACTATAGCACACTTCCACGCACCTCTCAGGCGAAACTAAGTAATTCTAGCTCGTCTTTGTATAGAGCTCATCTTTTTAACTATGGCTTCTAACTTCATCACGAAAAGCCTTCGAAATATGCCGTCTATTCTAACAATACAAGAGTTTCTCATTTTTCAACGAGGTGTGTTTGCATGCTGTAGAAACAACAACATTTGGCAAGGTTATAGACATACCCTCTATATCAGCTGAATAGATCTGGAAGGATGGATGGGGCCGCTGTTTTCGAGTCTGATTCCGAGTGGGTGCGGTGCTGCAGCAGTATAGCAATGAAATCATGCACTGCGATTGTTGCTTTGTCTTTCGTCATTTTCAGGTAATATTTTACAATAGGACCGGGTGCAGTTTCATCTGGCGTTATTAGATACCTTTTTTATGTATTTTATTGTTATTGACAATTTTCATTACATTTCATTCTTATCTCTCTTCCGCCTCACTGTAAGTCTCACCACCATTTTCTTCTTCTTCTTTTTTCCTTTTTCAATCTTGTCACTTTCTAATTAAATGTTTACAATAGTTAACAGTGTATGGCTTGGTGGCAGTGTGGATGTCAGACTACAATCCCAGAAACTGAAGTCCAAGCCGTAACTGGTATTAGGATTCGTCTCTCGTCCATCTCTTGTTTCACTTCTGATAATGCTTTGAGGATTATGTCAAAATGCCAAGCTGTATCGTTTTTCGGTTTCTATGTTAAACTACAAGTTCCTAAGTAGCTGGCAGTGTAGGAATATTCACAGGTCAGAAGAAGCTAAGGACACACCTCCTGTTCACTTCATAAAATTTAAATGTTTATGTCCTCCTACTTTCATAGATCAGTGACACTTGAGCTACGTTACGTTCTTGACATCATGCTTAAAATTTGAATGAAACCATCAGCAATGTCGGCCGAAGACTTTCAGTATAAAGAGTCATGCTCATTCTTCCAATGGCCTTGTCAAACATGTCAGAGAAGCGGACAGAGGTTCAGGGCACCGTATTGCCCTTGGGATGGGAAACTGTCGCCAAAAGGTAGAAGAATCAGCAACAAACAAAGACATAAGGATGCAGAAGTCAATGGAAATCACTACATTAAAGATAAGCAACGTGTATCCACAGGACATTTGACTTGTAAATGAAAAAGTGTAGTGGTAATTTCTCCATTAGCAAAACGTTCTGATTTAGTCCCCAATTCGAATCTCTGACAGGGACTGCCAATGGGAAGGTGACCATGAGAAAAAAGTTGAACAGCCAACGAAAGGGTAATATTCTACGAGTTGGAGCGTGGAATGTCCGAAGACTACAGTACACTGATAAAAAATCACAAAATAGAGAGGTATATTTGGAAAAGACCTGGCGAAACAGAAAGATTCCATCTGGATTATATTAAGGCCATGCAGAGTTTCCGAAATCAGATATTTGATTGTAAGGCATAACCATGAGCAGATATAGACTCACAGCACAACTGAGTAATGACTAGTTACCCGCTCCGGCTTTACACTGATGCTGGCCGCGGTGGACGAGCGGTTCTAGGCGCTTCAGTCCGGAACCGCGCTGCTGCTACGGTCGCAGGTTCGAATCCTGCCTCGAGCATGGATGTGTATACTGTCCTTAGGTTATTTAGGTTTAAGTAGTTCTAAGTTCTAGGGGACTGATGACCCCAGATGTTAAGTCCCATAGTGCTCAGAGCCATTAGAACCATTTTTTTACACTGATTACACTAAGCGTCTACAGCCGAACGACTTCTTTACAATAATTAGTAATACACACAAACCTTCTTTGGGAATCAGACTATTTATTAGTGAAAACCGTACCAAAATTCCTACAGTGGTTCCTGGGATTAGCCTTCATATACAAACAGAAGAACGCAGGGTGGGACTTCAGTTTATCATAGCTATAGATGAAAAGTAGGCCGAATCGTTCGGAAGAATCAACGTGGAAAGAAGTGGGGTGTTGAAGTGCTGAGGAATGATGAAATGTGTTTGAAGTTGTCCAAGGCTGTACATAATATGATAATGAATACCACAGTACGCTGTTCAGTTGTACAGGAATGGAAAAAATGTCAGTTACAGAAGTCGGACAGACAAATAGATGTACGAGCAAGGTAACTGTTAAGAAGCCTCGGGTAACAGAATAAATTCTTCAATTGATCGACGACAGGAAAAAGTACAAAAATATAAAGCACTTAAGTATTAAATAAATAGGAAACGCAGGGAAACCAAGAAAAAATGACTACAGGAAAGCCGCGAAGAAATGAAAAGGAATGGTCATCGGAATGATTGATTCAGCATACAGAAAATTAAAAACAACATTCGATGAAATGAAAAGCAAAGTCTTCAACACTAATAAGCAACAGGAATTCCACTGTTAGACGTAGATGGAAGGAGCATATAGAGTAAGAAATGGGAGACGATGTGGAAGACACATTGGATCCAATATTTGATTCAGAGTTTGAAGGAGCTTTGGAGGACTTGCGATCACATAAGGCATTGGTAATATCGTTTCGGAATTTATGAAATCATTGGGAGACGTAGGAGCCAAACGACTGTACAAGCTGGTTTGTAGAATCTACGAGTGGATATATACCATCGGCCTTTCGGAAAAATATCATACACTCAATTCAGAAGAAGGAAGGGGAGAATAAGTGCGAGAACTATCACAAAATCACTTAAGAGTTCAGGCATCCAAGTTACCGACAATAATAATGTATAGAAGACTATAAAAAATTTGGGGACCTTGTAGATGAAAACCAGTTTGGTTTTAGGAAAGATAATGATACCAAAGGGGCAGTTGAGATGTTTTCTTAGTAATGGACGCAAGAATCAAGAAACATCAAGACACGTTTGTAGGATTTGTCGACGTGGAAAAAGCGTTTGACAACGTAAAATGGTGAAAGGTGTTCGAAGTTCCCAGGAAAATAACTGTAAGCTATAGGGAAAGGCGGGTAATATGCAATTTACTCAAGAACAAAGAGGAAATAAAGCAATGGAAGACAAAGTACGAAACATTCGGACTAAAACAAAGTTATAACCTGGTGAATGGAATGACCAGTCTTATGAGGATAAAATAGGGATTGGGAATAAATCGAAGAAAGACAACCGGCCAGTGTGGCCGAGCGGTTCTAGGCGCTTCAGTCTGGAACCGCGCGACCGCTACGGTCGCAGGTTCGAATCCTGCCTCGGGCATGGATGTGTGTGATGTCCTTAGGTTAGTTAGGTTTAAATAGTTCTAAGTTCTAGGGGACTGATGACCTCAGATGTTGAGTCCCATAGTGCTCAGAGCCGTTTTGAATAAAGACAAAATTAATATGGAGTAGCGGAAATGAGATCAGCGATAAACTTAATGTCAAAATTGGGGAGCATGAATTAGGTGAAGCGAAGCAATTATGTTAACTTGGAAGTAAGGTAACACATGATGGACTAAGCAAGGAGAACACAAAATGCTACTAGCACAGTCAAAGAGGTCTTTCCTAGTCAAAATAAGTCTACTACTATCAGACATCAGCCTTAACGCTTTGCGGACGACAATCATACTGGTACGGCGGTGGCCGTAGTGTCGCGCCAGCCTCCGACCATACAGGTACGCTTTCGCTTTTCTGTCATGTGTTATCTGCAGCCTTAACGGCATGATTACTCCCCTCTGTGACTGAATGGTGCTAAAATCTGTTGTGAACATCTAAATCTGCTTGCGCTTTCAGGAGGCCTTGTATACATTCGATCAATGGGAACTAAATTCGATACTTGCACTTGTGTTTCCGTGTTTGGTGAGAATGATGCATTCGAAAGGTTTGAGTGACGATGAAATTAAGGAAATACTTGTAAATAAAGACGCAGCTGCAGATTCTGGTAGTGATTTGGAAGACCATGAAGACTGTAAGGTACTACCAAGAGAAAAATGAAGATTCATCGAGTGACAAAATTATTCACGAACCGGGCCCTTCACGGACGAGAAAAAAGGAAAAAGTCGGAAACAGTGAGTACAGATGGCTGACAGACAGCGTGTCTACCCCTCAGAATTACATTTTTCCGACAATAATTCTATAATGAATCCTCATTATACACTAAGTGAAGAAACTAGTGAAAGTGATTGTTTTGATCTTATATTTGACAGGCAATTGATGGGATACATTGCCAGTGAAACCAGCAGCATTTACAAAGTAGTAAATGGACGATGTCAAGGATCTTCTTGGGGAATACAATAGACTGAAACAAATGCAGACGAGAGTATCAGTTTTGTGCTGACACCTCATGCAAAAAAAAAAGAAAAAGAGAGAATAGACTGAAGGACCATTTGTCTACAGACCCACTGACTGAAACACATTTCTTTTCGAAAGCAGTGACTAGGGGAAGATTTCTGTCAGTTTTTCGAATGTTACATTTTAGTGATGGAGGCGTTTTGGGAGACGCTGAGAGGATGAATAGGCTTAATAGAATTAAGTATACTGTGAATTTTTTGATGGTGTAATTCAGGTGAGTCCTAAATGTATTCAGAGATCTGTGCATTAACGAGTCTCCAATGCAGTGGAAAGTTAGATTTGTTTTTAGGCAGAATATACGAAGCAAAAGGCAAAGATCTGGAATAAAACTGTTTATATGGGGCGGTGCTGAAACTAGATGCGCTTTAGATAAGAAAGAATACTCAGGAAGAGGAACAAGAATTAAAGATACTTATGGCCTTGCTTTTTCTGGCGCTGTATAACTACTCTGTTGAAATTTTATCTCAACATCAAAATTTTACACTTCCATGTAATAATTTTCAAATAATTGACTACCGTAAAATCACTTGGTGAGAACATAGCAAGCCAATAACTTGTTTTATTTCAAAAACCTATATATTTCACGAATCTCAAAATAACTCAGTTCAGAAAAGGAGGCGAGTGTGTAAAAACTTAGCCTTCAAAGGGTTAATTTGAGGAAGAAATTTCTAAGGATGTACGTTTGGAACACAGCATTGTATGGAAGTCAATCATGGACAATAGGAAAACCAGAAAAGAAGATAATCTAAGTTACTGAGAAGTGGTGCTGCAGAAGAATGTTGAAAAGTCGATAGACTCATAAGGTAAACAATCAGGAGGGTCTCTACAGAATAAGCGAGGAATGAAACATATGGAAAAATTGGAAGAATAATAGGACATATGTTAAGACCTCAAAATAAATTCCACAGTACTTGAGGGAGCTGTAGAGAGTAAAAGCAGGAAGACTGAGACTGGAATATATCCAACAAATAACTGAGGACGTGGGGTGCAAGAGTCTAAGATAAAGAGGTTGGCACAAAAGAGAAATTCGTTTCGGCACACATCAAACCAGTTAGAAGACTGATGACCCAAAAAAAGACCGAACCCAACTGTCTTGGGTGGAACCAGGACTAGCAACGTATTGGTACAGGAGAGGGGGAAGGCGTTCCTGCCAATCGCTTAGTGGAAATTGCTGGCGTGTGTAGGGGCTTATGCGCTTGTTCTTTCGGTAGGGATGGCCCCTTCACGCCTGGGGTCCATAGTTCGGCCTTCATAGACTCCGCATAGTCTGTTGTCTATTGGCCGTGGCAGTTTCGGCAAGGTAGACCTACCCTGGGGGACGGAGGGTGCACCCATGCACCGCCAGAGATGGAGGTGAGGATCTTATGCAGGTAATTGGTGCAAGTCTGGAACTTGTCAGTCTGATTCTGGGCCATCTGATGGTGGTTGTCGTCTTGGTTGGCTTCTTGAGCCTTGGAAAAGTCATATCAGGGCAGTAACGTCATTTAGTTGCCACGACTGGAACTGATTGTAATGTGCAAAACTCTTGTCCACCAACTATTTCAACACAGAACGCCTCCTGATACCAGTGACGAACTTATTACTAGAGCTCTGTATGACAGTACAGGTGTGGCTGTGAGGACTGGGCTCGCTGGTTTGGTCACAGGAGGTCGAAAACGGTTCTGTGATTGTGCACTATGGCTAGTCTACGGCTGTATAATAGCGTGTATCTACATGAAGCAAGGAAGTGTGTTAGAGTTTCTTCTGAGGTTACCGTCCTCATTATTTTGTTCATCGTCCGACTTTACTCCGAACCCATATCCTCAAACTATTAGCTGAGACACACTGGGGATGTCTAAGATGAAGGGCTACGTGTTTACCTGTTACGAACACCATTTCAAACTTCCCATACTTTGCTCGGATGTAAACCACATCATCAGATACAATCCTGGCATTAGGCATAACCTAGCACTCGATTCGTGTTTTCCGACGCCATCCCCTCAACGGCTTCCCCAAATTGTCTCAGTTGTTGACATCGATGGCCTGTCTGTTCTTTCCTCGTCACATAGAGAACTTCTTCCCTGTTTGAAGCTTCTATCTATTCGTAGATCTTGCTTCGCGATAAACGGCTGTCACCATACTGTCCTTGCATTCGACGAATAATTTCCGCAAGTTTAACACCTTCCACAAAACAAAAAAACAAAACAAAAACGAATCACTGCCCTTATTTACACCTTGGGGCAGATCGACATGGAGCTGCCATGTTTCACTGTGTGCTACAGTACAACGACTAACGCGGCGATAAGAGAGACGAGAAGAGAGAGAATTGTTGCAGATATATACACTCCTGGAAATGGAAAAAAGAACACATTGACACCGGTGTGTCAGACCCACCATACTTGCTCCGGACACTGCGAGAGGGCTGTACAAGCAATGATCACACGCACGGCACAGCGGACACACCAGGAACCGCGGTGTTGGCCGTCGAATGGCGCTAGCTGCGCAGCATTTGTGCACCGCCGCCGTCAGTGTCAGCCAGTTTGCCGTGGCATACGGAGCTCCATCGCAGTCTTTAACACTGGTAGCATGCCGCGACAGCGTGGACGTGAACCGTATGTGCAGTTGACGGACTTTGAGCGAGGGCGTATAGTGGGCATGCGGGAGGCCGGGTGGACGTACCGCCGAATTGCTCAACACGTGGGGCGTGAGGTCTCCACAGTACATCGATGTTGTCGCCAGTGGTCGGCGGAAGGTACACGTGCCCGTCGACCTGGGACCGGACCTCAGCGACGCACGGATGCACGCCAAGACCGTAGGATCCTACGCAGTGCCGTAGGGGACCGCACCGCCACTTCCCAGCAAATTAGGGACACTGTTGCTCCTGGGGTATCGGCGAGGACCATTCGCAACCGTCTCCATGAAGCTGGGCTACGGTCCCGCACACCGTTAGGCCGTCTTCCGCTCACGCCCCAACATCGTGCAGCCCGCCTCCAGTGGTGTCGCGACAGGCGTGAATGGAGGGACGAATGGAGACGTGTCGTCTTCAGCGATGAGAGTCGCTTCTGCCTTGGTGCCAATGATGGTCGTATGCGTGTTTGGCGCCGTGCAGGTGAGCGCCACAATCAGGACTGCATACGACCGAGGCACACAGGGCCAACACCCGGCATCATGGTGTGGGGAGCGATCTCCTACACTGGCCGTACACCACTGGTGATCGTCGAGGGGACACTGAATAGTGCACGGTACATCCAAACCGTCATCGAACCCATCGTTCTACCATTCCTAGACCGGCAAGGAAACTTGCTGTTCCAACAGGACAATGCACGTCCGCATGTATCCCGTGCCACCCAACGTGCTCTAGAAGGTGTAAGTCAACTACCCTGGCCAGCAATATCTCCGGATCTGTCCCCCATTGAGCATGTTTGGGACTGGATGAAGCGTCGTCTCACGCGGTCTGCACGTCCAGCACGAACGCTGGTCCAACTGAGGCGCCAGGTGGAAATGGCATGGCAAGCCGTTCCACAGGACTACATCCAGCATCTCTACGATCGTCTCCATGGGAGAATAGCAGCCTGCATTGCTGCGAAAGGTGGATATACACTGTACTAGTGCCGACATTGTGCATGCTCTGTTGCCTGTGTCTATGTGCCTGTGGTTCTGTCAGTGTGATCATGTGATGTATCTGACCCCCAGGAATGTGTCAATAAAGTTTCCCCTTCCTGGGACAATGAATTCACGGTGTTCTTATTTCAATTTCCAGGAGTGTATATTCTCTTATGTAGTATATATATATATATATATATATATATATATATATATATATATATATATATATTAAACATCGTTTATACCAAAAAAGTAAGTAGCCTAAGTCCGTCCGAACGTTTATTAGAGTAACATGTGAAATTTTGAAGTAAATCGGTCAAGAATTTTTCGAGGTTTTTGGTAAAAACGTTAAACCGCGACTTGTCTTAATATAGTACCATAGATTTTGTATATGTATTTATGCACAAAACATATTAAAAAAACATAGCCTACGTGCGTCCGAACTTTTATTAGAGTATCGAGTAAGCATCTGAAGCAAATCTATCCAGAACTTTTCGAGGTTTTTCCTAACAACCTTTCCCTATAAGTAGCAGATATATATTTATATAAATAAATATTTAATAAATGTATAGCCTATGTCCATTACAACGTCTATTAGAGTATCGTGTAAACGTGTAAAAAGTTTAAATAAATCGGTCAAGAACTTTTCGAGATTTTTGGTAACAACGACTTGGCTTTATATAATAATAGAGATACGGATATATGTAGACTGATCTTGTTGTACACTCAAAACAGCTTTTGTTGAGACGGAAAGAGGGGCTTGCTCAAACTAATGCACGTAAAAGAAAGCGTTAACACACACTCGCGGCTTCTCGCTATAGCATGGCAGAAGAAAATGTGAACAAAAAACTGTTGAACAGTTAACACAACACCTGTACAAAATTTAAATAATTTTAAGGTAACTTATGAGAAGATACAGATATACTCTAATTAATTATAGTGAAAATCATTGTGTTTAACAATACACTGCATTTTAAATACGTTGTAGAGATATCTTTCGCCTGAAACGTATTAAACAACATAACACCACATAAATGACTTTTTCGTCTCACAGCAGATTAATTTTGTATTATCACATATACGAGGGCTGTCCTGTTACGATAGGTCGCGAAATGTAAACCACTGGGAAAATCCGGTAAAGCTTTGCACAGATGTGTTGGGCAGTGTCTCTAGTGTGCCCGTCGATCGTGTCGCGTCGGTCTTTTCTGTTTTGAGTGAGCAGTGAGCACGTGAAGATGCGTAGGGAATAGCGTCTCCCGCCAAGTATGAGGGCCTGGTTAGGGATTTTGCCTGTGTCATGCATCCCACATAACACAACTGTCGAGCAGTTCCTTCCTCATGCCAATTCTCGGCCGCACACTGCAGGGGCAATGAAGACGCTCCTGCAGCGTTTCCGATGAGAAGTGTTTGATCACCCATAATACAGTATGTAATTGGCTCCCCCAGAGTCTCATCTCTGCTCACAAGAACCGCTGGCTATGAAGACAAAGTTTTCCACAGACAACGAGCTGCAGACCAGTGCAAATAACTGGCCGAAAGCACAGGCGGCTGCTTTCTATGACGAGGATATTGAAAAGTTGATACAACACTACGATAAAACTGGAAGCTGGAGCGGCGACTATGTAGAGAAGTAGGTGGAAGGTGTACCTAACTGTTGCAAATAGAACGTTTCTGGTTTTCACTGTGGTTTCCATTTCGCGACCGATCGTAACTTACTTTCTGGATAGCCCTCGTATGAAACTGGTGACTGTTCTTCATCTACTCTCACACAAACTTTGTTCGATATTTCCTACACAGTGAAGAAAGTACTGTACTTGATGCACCATTGGGTTATATCCCAGAGCAAATGGGATCAAATTTTTGTCCAACCATCCTGTGATTCGCTGCTTTCTTAAATTCACTTTAGACAAATGCTGAACTGATTCCACTGACTAAACTATAGCCAGTTCCTCCAAACATTTTGAACCAAACAATCTCTATTCAGCAGCTAACTACCCAACTGCTTACAGCTAGTTTGCTTACACAGATTTAATACTGTTCTCTGAGATAAGTGATTTTCACTTGCGTACTGTGGCTAATAATCTACTGAGTCTGAAATTTCAATCTTTTAATGTTTAGATCCTAAATACTTTATTTAATTTTCGTTCTCGCCTACATCTTAAAAGATCAATTAAGATATTATTTTGAAACCTTTAACTGATCCTTTGGCATACGTTTTGAATACATATCCTCTAGTGTCTACGACATATGAGTTTAGAGTTTATATCTTTATGCTAGCTATGTCTTTTCTGGTCCTGTAATCTTTTCCAGTTTCTTTAATTTATACCTTCCGCTAATTGATTTTCTTCTTTCATTATTTTTTCAATAATCCTTTAAATCAACTCTTTAATTCTGTAATTACTGCCTCTAAAATTTCCGAAAGCTTAGAAGAACTTCGGATGTAACAATGTATATTCCAGTACCATTATTACATCAATTTTCGCCCACACAATACAGCAGGTCATGGTTCAAATTTTTTGCTCGTGTATGTGAATTTTGTCACTTAAGTTAAAAAGAAGTAGAAGTGGTCCATTTTTCAGAAAACAAGTGACTTAATGGATAGACATACACCAACAGAAGAAACTGTAAATAAGATTTTTCGGAAGTATTATTAAGTGATATGTTTCAAATGGATTTCATATAGAAACAATGTGAAGGCATCATTTACACTTGTACCAGAAATAGCACTAAAAGACAAAGATTCAGTTGTGTACGAAAACTGAGTAAACTCTTTTCGAGTACTTGTTCAGACATGTATAAAACTCAATTAAAGAATTAGATATTCGCATGCATGTGCGACTCGTGCGTGTGGACTGCATGATGACAACCTCCTAGAAAATTACAATATCCATCATAAACGTAAAACTAACAATAATTAAGTAACCATATTTACAGTACTCACTGTTCAATACTCACTATTAAATGATGGTGGAACTACACTGCATGATGATAGCCGCCAGAAAAATCATTATATTCAACATAAACATTGAAATTTGCTATAATTAAGTAACCACATTTTAAGTACTCACTGTTCAGTACTTACAGGTAGATGTTGTTTTGCGAACAAATTGCACTGTTTGTATATTCGTAGAACGACATAAACGAAAAGCCGTTGGTTGTAGCTAACACTCGCCAATTCCTTTCCTGGGACTGCGAGTCCAACAACGTGCTGCTTCTCCTTACCACTGCCCCTCCACTTCTCTCCACGATTAGCCTGTTTGCTAGAGTCGAGACCGAGCTGCAAGCCTTGCAATTTCATGTGATTAGGCTATTCGAGTGAGGTGAGTTTTTCAAGTATTTAGTTCCAGTTTGTGTGGATCTTAAATTGTTACTTGCATCTACAGGGTGTTTGTTACAAAAAGGTACGGCCCAACTTTCAGGAAACATTCCTCACACACAAAGAAAGAAAATATGTTATGTGGACATGTGTCCGGAAACGCTTACTTTCCATGTTAGAGCTCATTTTGTTACTTCTCTTCAAATCACATCAGTCATGGAATGGAAACACACAGCAACAGAACGTACCAGCGTGACTTCAAACACTTTGTTACAGGAAATGTTCAAAATGTCCTCCGTTAGCGAGGATACATGCATCCACCCTCCGTCGCATGGAATCCCTGATGCGCTGATGCAGCCCTGGAGAATGGCGTATTGTATCACAGCCGTCCACAATACGAGCACGAAGAGTCTCTACATTTGGGGTTGTGTAGACAAGAGCTTTCAAATCCCCCCATAAATGAAAGTCAAGAGGGTTGAGGTCAGGAGAGCGTGGAGGCCATGGAATTGGTCCGACTCTACCAATCCATCGGTCACCGAATCTGTTGTTGAGAAGCGTACGAACACTTCGACTGAAATGTGCAGGAGCTCCATCGTGCATGAACCACATGTTGTGTCGTACTTGTAAAAGCACATGTTCTAGCAGCACAGGTAGAGTATCCCGTATGAAATCATGATAAGGTGCTCCATTGAGTGTAGGTGGAAGAACATGGAGCCCAATCAAGACATCACCAACAATGCCTGCCCAAACGTTCACAGAAAATCTGTGTTGATGACGTGATTGCACAATTGCGTGCGGATTCTCGTCAGCCCACACATGTTGATTGTGAAAATTTGCAATTTGATCACGTTGGAATGAAGTCTCATCCGTAAAGAGAACATTTGCACTGAAATGAGGATTGACACATTGTTGGATGAAGCATTCGCAGAAGTGTACCCGTGGAGGCCAATCAGCTGCTGATAGTGCCTGCACACGCTGTACATGGTACGGAAACAACTGGTTCTCCCGTAGCACTCTCCATACAGTGACGTGGTCAACGTTACCTTGTACAGCAGCAACTTCTCTGACGCTGACATTAGGGTTATCGTCAACTGCACGAAGAATTGTCTCGTCCATTGCAGGTGTCCTCGTCGTTCTAGGTCTTCCCCAGCCGCGAGTCATAGGCTGGAATGTTCCGTGCTCCCTAAGACGCCGATCAATTGCTTCGAACGTCTTCCTGTCGGGACACCTTCGTTCTGGAAATCTGTCTCGATACAAACGTACCGCGCCACGGCTATTGCCCCGTGCTAATCCATACATCAAATGGGCATCTGCCAACTCCGCATTTGTAAACATTGCACTGACTGCAAAACCACGTTCGTGATGAACACTAACCTGTTGATGCTACGTACTGATGTGCTTCATGCTAGTACTGTAGAGCAATGAGTCGCATGTCAAGACAAGCACCGAAGTCAACATTACCTTCCTTCAATTGGGCCAGCTGGCGGTGAATCGAGGAAGTACAGCACATCCTGACGAAACTAAAATGAGTTCTAACATGGAAATTAAGCGTTTCCGGACACATGTCCACATAACATCTTTTCTTTATTTGTGTGTGAGGAATGTTTCCTGAAAGTTTGGCCGTACCTTTTTGTAACACCCTGTATATCTTTCAGATCTGTAATCCAGAAGTTAAAATGATTAATGTAGTGCAGCATTTAACATCTTTTCGGCTTCGATCCTTAACAATGTGACAAAAAGGTAATGTTAAAGCACATGGAAGTTAGAATGCAACTCTAAACGCTATTAAAATTGCTAAGAGCCAGCAGAGAAAATATGGAATAGAATAGGATACAATTACAAAACCGTATGAGTGAACTTGTGGATGTGTGTTAAGAAATGCGCTTATCTCTCCTCTCAGCCACCTATTAGGAATGAAATATAATGCAGCAAATATTATATAGACCGAGAATAGTGTGTTGGACGTAAAGTGACTTCACAAAAAATGTCACAAGTATGATATTACACAAAAGCACATAAAAGAATATGTTCAGTTTTGCCACATTAAGAGTCATGAACATATGAATATTGTTATATCCACAGATTAATACCCACGTGCGAACAAAAATTTTTATTAGGTGGACCAAGGCCACCGCTTAATTTTACAAAAAGATGAACTTTCTTCGAAAACAAAAGGCTCCTTCTCCTACCAAAATTTTATAACAAGCCAAAGAATATGCCACCTTATTGAATTGAAATATTAGCAACTGAACTGAATTTACGTTTCTTTGTCGGGTTTCCTCTCGACGCTTTCCGGCGGATGCCGAGGAAGTAGACGGGCGCAGAGTCCGGGGTCGATGGCTGGCGTAGCTAAGACGTGGCACCTGGACGTTCCGGCTGCGTCGAAGTATCTACCGGGCGGCAGTCCGCGGCAGGTCGAAAGACGCCTGTTTCCTTTTTTTTTTATCTATGCGCTGATCTTCAGCCGAAAGACATAGAACAAACAAATAGAAGACATTTAAAAATAACAAAGGAGAGAATATGGTGAACATAGATATAAAAAACGGGGAACATCATGGAAGGCAATAGACAAAGAAAGGGGTGACTGTAAAATGGAGATAAAAAGCTATTTAAAAGTAGCGCACACAAAAAGCCACACACTGCGACAATTAAAAGAACACTAGGCACAGTATGACTGGAGCATTAAAAAGTATCGACGTATGGCGTAGCACATAACAAACACTGACGGCGAACCTCAACGCAGTACACAATTAAAATCCTACCTCTTGACGCACAGGAGAAACAGCACTAAACACAACACTGACGTGGCACACTGACAATGATCAAAACGGAGGATCTGCCAGGTGCAAGGATATGAGGGAGACCGGAAGAAGGGATGGCGGGAAGGAGGGAGGGAGGGAGGGAGGGGAAGAGAGGGGGGAGATGGGCGGGGGTGCGCTGGAGAGGGCCAGGTAGGGAGGGATGTGGGAAGGAAAGAGGTAAGTATAGGAGAAAAATCCGCTCTGGGAGAAGGAGGTGAGAGGGAAAAGGGGGCCCTGGGGAGGGGGGGGGGGGAAACAAGGCCAGGTTATAGTTGGAAGGAAGGGTAGACGTCACGGCGAAGTTCGTCATCCGGGAGGGGGAGGCGCTCGAAATTGCCCTGATGAAGGAGATGGAGAGTGTGGAGGTGGAGAGAGGGAGGGATACAGCGATAGAGGCGCGGCAACGGGCGGGGGGGTGGAGAGGAAGACGGAAACCAGAGGGTGGGGGGGATCAAGCCTGTGGACAATGTAAAGGACGCGGAGATGTTGGAGGAACAGGAGGAGGTGGGGGAAGGGCATCAGTTCATACAGGAGCCGTGTGGGGGAAGGAAGGCAGATACGGAAGGCAAGGCGGAGTGCATGGCGTTCAAGGATTTGGAGGGCCTTGTAAAAGCGGGTGGGGGCAGAGATCCAGGCAACGCTGGCATAACAGAGGATAGGACGGATGAGGGATTTGTAGGTGTGAAGGATGGTAGAAGGATGCAATCCCCATGTCCGGCCAGACAGGAGTTTCAGAAGGCGGAGGCGGGAATGGGTTTTCTGCTGGACGGTCTGGAGATGAGGGGTCCAGGTGAGGTGTCGGTCGAGGGTGAGGCCAAGGTATCTCAGGGTGGGGGTGAGATGGATGGAACGACGATGAAGGGTGGGGTAGAAATCATGGAGGCGAAAGGAGCGAGTGGTGCAGCCTACGATGATTGCCTGGGTTTTGGAGGGGTTGAGACGGAGGAATCACTGGTTACACCAAGTGGTGAACTGGTTAAGGTGGGTTGGGACCATTGAAGGGTAGGATAGAGAGCAAGGGAGGCGGTGTCATCAGCATACTGGAGAAGGTGGACTGGTTGGGGTGGCTTGGGCATATCAGCCATATACAAGAGATAAAGGAGAGGGGAGAGGACAGAACCCTGGGGGACACCAGCCGTGGGATAATAGATACAGGAGTTGGTGTTGTGGAGGGTGACATAGGAAGGACGGTGTGAGAGGAAGGAAGTGACCAGACGGACAAAATTGATAGGCAGGGCGTAGGTTTGAGGAATAAGAGGATGCAGGAGGTCTTCCACAGTTCAGGGTAGAAGCCAGTAGTGAGGATGACATTATAGAGATGGGCGAGGACAGTCAGGAAGGAATAGGGGCATTCTCGAAGGTGGCGGTAGGTGACACAGTTGTGACCAGGTGACGTGTTTGGACCGGAGGATAAGTTTAATGTCCTGTGCTGTGATGGGAGTGTTTATGTCAGAGGGGGGGCAACTGCCCCAAGTACTGGAGACTAGGAGCAAGTGGAGTGACCAAGGTATCAGCACGTTCCATGACGGTGGGGAAAAGAGAATAATCAAAGTGGGGATCATCTGGGATGGAGAAGACCTCGGAAAGATGGGAAGCGAAGGTTGGCCTTACTGAGGTTGGCAGGAAGGGGGCGATCGTCATGGAGAAGGGGGTAGTGGGGAGCAATAAGGGAACCAGTAAGGCTATGGAAGGGGGACCAGTGCTTGGAGGAGTTGATAGGGAGGGTGGCGTTGAGTCGTGTGCAGGTCTGGCGCCAGTCTCGGCGTTTCATTGCTGTAATAAGGTTCCATACGTGTCGCTGTATTTTCCAGTGGCGTTGGAGTGTATCCCTGTCACGAGTGTGCAGGAAGGAGCAATAGAGGCAGAGGGATCCACGGAGGAGGAGGACAGCCCGCGGAGGGAGAGTGGGATGGTGTGGGTGGATGGTTTTAGTAGGAACATGGGCCTCCACGGCGGCAGTAATTACCTTCTGAAGGAAGGACGAGGCATGGATGATGTCGTCAGGATGGCGATAGGTAAGAGGGTGGCTTTCGACCTGGGTGGAGATGGAGTCCCGGTAGGCATCCCAGTTGGCACAGTGATAGTCATGGTCGACCTTGGGAGGGGGTGCAGGGTGCGGAGCCAGAGGGGACGGTGAGCAGACGTTATGGTGAGAAGGACAGGGAGGTGATCGCTACCTGTGGGGTCATGGACAGCGACAGCGATACGCCCAAGGAGGTTGGCGGAGGCAATGACAACATCGGGGGTGGTGTCACTTTCGGGTCAGGTGGGCTGGGGAAGGGGAACAAGGCCACCTTCGATTGTGGAGAGGAACTGATGCCACCGCCGAAGGGCGGTAGGAGTGCGGCTATGGATGTTGAGGTCGGCGGCAATCACATAGGTGGAGAAGGTGTGGTCAATGTGCGAGATGAAGTCATAAGGAAGAGGAGCAGTGGAGTGGACATAGATGGTGGCACAGGTAATGGTGAGGGAGGGGAAGAAGATGCTGAGGATAAGATGTTCAGTGGCGTCATTGAGGAGAGGTTGTGGCCAGACGGGGATACGCTTAAGGTGGCCAATCGCTACTCCACCCTGCGCACGAGGACCAGGAACGTCAGTGCGATGGAGGATATAGGGAGAGGTGAGGATAGAATGGTGGGGCTGGAGAAAGGTTTCGTTCAAGAGGAAGGTGTCGACCTGGTGGTGGGAGAGGGTGTACATGAGGAGGTATTTG
The DNA here is from genome assembly GCF_021461395.2 of Schistocerca americana. NCBI lineage: Eukaryota > Metazoa > Arthropoda > Insecta > Orthoptera > Acrididae > Schistocerca > Schistocerca americana. The sequence continues at coordinate 697,107,154 of NC_060130.1, forward strand.
TTGGTGCGGAAGGAGCGAATGTTCTGGAAGAGGATGTGATACTCATGCCGCGCCATGGCGGGAAGGAGGGGGGGAAGAGAGGGAAGGGAAGAGGCTTAAACTAGGGTGTCGAGGTGGGTGAAAGTGAAGTGGGCTTGGTTGTGGGAGTAAGTGACGAAGGTGTTCAGGTGGAAAATGGAGCAAGCAACAAGGGAGATTTGTTGGAAGGTGTGGGGGTGCTGAAAAGGGTGAATGTTTTGGAGTACAACGGTAAGGAACCGGATGATGTTCTCAGCCGTGGGGGGTGGACAGAGGGTATTGTTGGGATGGACAGGCGGATCGACGGGACGAACACGGACTGTAAGCTCAGGGGTGGCTGGAGGGGGTTTAGCTTTACACTTGTGGGAGTAGGTGGGATGGGGGCCATTGCAGGTGTTACAGGAAGGAGGAGCAGCGAGGTTGGGGCAGTTCTTAAGAAAGTGGGAGGCCTTGCAATCGGGACAGGTGGGAGGGTTTTTGCAGTTGGGGGTCAGGTGGTCATTGTACATCAGGCACTGCCAGCAACAGTAGGATTGGGGAGGGGATTTGGAGGATTCGACAGGGTGGCGATGGTGGTATATCAGGGCGCCTTGGGTGAGGAGATGGTCAATGGATGGGGCGGACTCAGAGAAGACCCGCATGAGGTAGGTGGGACCAGAGGCATTGTGGATACGGCGGGCAGAGCGGATTGCCAAGTCCGGGTGGGAGTTCAGTTCTGCCAACACTTCATCCTCCATGATCACCGGGCTGAGCTCGGTGATCACAGCGGTGTAGGTGGGGGGGGGGGGGGGGGCGACGGGGAGGCTGGGGCTGACGAGGAGTGGAAGTGGAAAGGAAGGGTGTCAGAGAGGTGTGGGGGCCAAACATAACTCGTGGAAGTTTTCGAAGGAGGTCCGTGTGAAAGGATGGGGATGGGGACTCGATGAGGACTGAGTCCCTGCGGGGAATGAGTTGGGAGATAGGAGCACCAGGTAAGTACTTTCGTACCTCCATGGTGAGGGTACGAGCGTCGAGGAACTTAGGATCAGGAGTTGACAGGACAAAGGTATGGAGGATGGGGGCCAGGGTACGGGTGGCTGGAGGAGGGGTGGTGTCCTTGGAGACGACAGGAGGAGGGGGAGGTGGTGTTGACCTTTTGTGGGAAGTGGCGGGAGCAGAGTCGGTAGTGACGCGCTTTTGGGGTTTTTTGGAGAATGGAGGCTGGGAGGAGGGGAGAGGGACCAGGAGGAGAGGGAGGTGGCGGGTGGCAGATCCCTGTGGCGTAGTGGAGGTGCCGGGAGAAGCAGCCGGTTCAGTGGTGGCGACGGTGGCTCGGCGCGACGTGATACGTGCGGGAGATGCAGACGACGAAGCGACGGGGTAGGTGAGAGAGGGGAAGCCGACCACCTGAGGGGTGGCACCAGAGGCGGCAACAGAGGCGTACGTGAGGGCGGGGGTAGTAGTGGGAGATGTTGAGGGTGTGGAGGCTGGAGGAAGGGAGTAGAGGTGTGGGTATACAACTGGGGAGGAGATAGGGGGGTGGGTAAGTGGTGGAAGGGGAGGGGAGGTGTAAGGAGGGAGGCCAGGGGTGGCACTCCAGGAAGTGACAGTCGGAGAGGGGGAGGGGTAGGTGTAGATGACAGTGGAGGTGGGAGTGGTTCAAAAATGGTTCAAATGGCTCTGAGCACTATGGGACTTAACATCTAAGGTCATCAGTCCCCTAGAACTTAGAACTACGTAAACCTAACTAACCTAAGGACATCACACACATCCATGCCTGAGGCAGGATTCGAACCTGCGACCGTAGCGGTCGCGCGGTTCCAGACTGAAGGGGAGTGCTCATAGTAGACAAACGGCGACAGACAGACGGACGGGCAGCAGGCGGCGGCGGCGAACAGACGGGCAGACAGCAGGCAGCGGCGGCGGCGGCGGCGGCGACGACGACGACGACGACGACGACGGACAGCGAGCAGGCAGGCGGACGGACGAACAGCTACAGCAGCAAGCGGCGGGCGGGCAGACAGACAGACCGACCGACTGACAGACAGATACAATCTTCGAAGACGGAGATTCCACCCTGAGAGTAGCCCAGGCTTTGCAGTCTGATGCTTTCGAAGGAGGGGATCCAACCCTCTAGATGGCCTGTTTCCCTTTCTTCCGGCTATTTAACATTGCGGGTCCAGTCTTCCTCCGCTGATTCCGCAGTGATGATTGGCGGCCGTTGGCGATCCCTGAATGGTGGATGGTGATATCATAGCGTGACCATCTGCGCCGGAGAAAAGGCTCGTGCGCGCGCGTAGTTCGCGGCTGATTGAATGTTTGACGGAAACGCCTCTAGCGCTGGCTGGCGGAACGCGCCAGCACTAAGTTGCAGGCGCCGCTCAACTGTGCCGCGGTAGCCGACCGTTGCGTTTGTGTGGCTGTGCGCGCCACGGCAAACATATTTAAGCCAGGCTTTTAAGGACTCAAAGCAGCCATATAACAATCAGATGAAATAAAAAAAGAAGAGGACGTTAGTCTCTGAGGTGTAAACTGCCTTGACTTTGTGGTGTCCACTAATTGACTTTGAAGAGACATAAAGAAAGTGAAAGCTCAGATAATCCAGAATGCTTCACTGATATCTGAGTTCTAGTAATGCAAGTGCTTTATTTTGTAAAGTTTAATATACTTGCTGTCGATGGAGTATGATACTATCAAAAGCATGAGTTTCGCAGCCTTGTCACAAGCGGCAGTAAAAGCAGAAGAGTTCTGACGATTACGTGACTAGCCCTCTAGACAAAGGGTCTTTTTTTTCGAACTGTCATAGTTGTCTCCCATTGCGACGCAGAAGTTTGAAATTGTGCTCAAGGGTGCCTAAAACCTCCCTTGTAATGCTGCAAAAGCGTGGCGCCTTGCGATTCACCCTCTGGCTCGACGACACTTCAAACAACAGGTTCACGACAGATGCTATAAAAACGGCAGAGCTCAGAAGTTCGCGCAAGCTGGGTTAATGATATCACATTTGTACCAAATTACACTACAGTTTTGCCCACTGCCACCGTGGATGTGTCCCACGATGGGAAGGTCGTCACGTCTTCTTTTGACACTTCTGTAATGGAGGTCAGAACCGCGACGCCCAGCGTTAAAATTACGCAGTTTTCTTATGGGTGGCCGAGGAAAACATTTCAGATACACCGCGACTCATAATCGACACAAAAAGATCTCTATGGGTAGCATAAAGGGCGTCAATAAAACCACCCCTTTCCTTGGGCGTTTTTTCCACACATTTCGTGGTCAAACACTACAGATCCATGGTGCACTGAGCACAGGACGACGTTCTTCACAATCTCTGACGCTGCTGACATGCCCCAGACGCTTCATCCCTTCTCTAATGACATCGCTGACTACCAAACCCATTGAATATGATCGCACCCCTTTTGAGTGCAGTGCGGCCGCAGTTTTTGCTCTGGCGTACAGGGTGGATTCACTAGCGACGGTTCAAAACCATTCGACGAAATTTCAAAGTGATTCAAAGGTGTAAAGGATAATTATGCTTTCTCAGCTCTCCTGTTTCCTGCCCTCCTGTAGCTTGATAGTGGGGGGATGTGACATTGATACACGGGTGAATAAACCGGCAAAGCATCCCTATAATACCACCCAGTTCTACAATAACCTTGGTGGCACCTGCCCACCTTTGTTGAGCACTTAAAAATTTTACCGCTACAGAGACAAACTGTGACGGGAGTCCTTAGCGCCCACATGCAAGCTACACTGCTGCTCTTGCACCTGCTGGTAGTCATGCGGTGTCAGAGGGGTTTCAAGGGTTTGCCAGCCGCTAGTCGCCTTAGACTCTCTTCACAGTCTGTCTCTGTACAGGCACGTTTTTAAAGTACTCAACAAAGGTTGGCACGTGCCACCAAGAATGTTTCTGAGCTCTAGGGCCTTACAGGAACCCTTTGCTGTTTTATTCACGCATGTGTGACATTGACACCCCTCCGGGATCACGCCACAGAAGGGTATGAAACAGGAGAGCTGAATAAGTATAAGCACTCTTTGCTGCTTCAGATGACATTCATATTGCGTCGAATGGTTCTGAACTGTCTCTAGTAGTTACACCTTATGCACAGGAGCAAAAACTGGGCCACACTGCTCTCCAAAGGACTGTGATCATATTCAGTGAGGTGCTGGCCTACAACGTCCTTCCAGAAGAGTTGAATCGTCCCAGGGGTGTTAGCAGTGTCAAAGGTTGTCAAGAACGTCGTCCTGTTCCTCAGTGTACTGCCAACTGTCGTTTTACAACGCTAAATGTGTGGGAATCTTCGCCCCAAGGAAAGGGGTGGTTTGTTGACACCCTTTATGCCAGTCTCTGAGTCCTTTTCGTGTCGGTTCTGAGAGGATGTGTGTCTGTAATGTTTTTTCTCGGCCACTCATAAGAAAACCGAGTGATTTCAACGCTTGGCGTCGAAGTTCTGACTTCCATAACAAAGGCGTCAAAAATAGGGGTAAAATGTGGGTAAAATGGGGTGCTCTGTTCTTCCCATCGTGTATCACGCCCACGATGCCGTTGGCAGAATTTTGGTGAAATTTAGTGCCAACGTTATATCATTAACCTACCTTACACGTAACATGAACTTCTGAATTCTGGCCTTTTTTTTCGCATGTGTCTACACCTTGATGTTTAAAGCGTCGTCAAACCCGAAGGTAACGCTGCAGGTGCCAAGCTTTTTCTCTATTACAGAGGAAGTTTTTGAGAACCTTTGAGTCAAATTTCAAACTTCTATGTTGCAATGGGAGACAACTACAGTGTTCCGAAAAAGTTATCATTTAATAGTATTGCGCGGTGTAACGGGCCTTACGACATGGGTCAATACTCCAATAGGCCACTCTACTTTTTGGGGAAGGAATGAAAAGACTAAAAAAATAAGAACACAGAGATTTGCCTTTCGACTGCAGTGCCCAGCGAACCACCCAGCATACCACAGACTGCACTCTGTCATCAGCCAGACTCGACACCCGTCGGCGCGTCGCTATCGGACACCGCGATCGTCTTTTCCTATTCCAGCTGCCTCGGCCTGCCACCAGTTATCGACATTCACGCCCCCAGTTCTTGCCACTCTGGCATTCATCACCAGGAAACTTCCATTATCTATGATAGCGTATCAAATTCTAGCAGACAACTCAAATACCTTAGACCTGGAGGAAATTCTATAGTGGCCTGTTCTTCAAGCAAGAGTTAGCTTAAGGGCTTGTAGGATAAGGTGTCCTAAAAATGACACACCCCAAACTTTCCAAAAAATTATTCACCCAGTCTACTCATAAGAAAACCATTCCTACCACAAATGTTATTGCTTAGTAATTGTTAGTCATAATTTGTTTTTCAGTTAGAAAATACACTTTAGAGACAAAAAATAATTTTGACAAACAGCTCTTTCAGACTGAAAATAAATGTGCACCCAATTGTAGAACATTTGCCACATTAACGCAAATATTGACTATATACCTACCAAATCTGTGTTACATTCACAGGAAATTGTGCTTAATCTGCTGATTTATTCATTATTGACAAATGTCTTGTATGGGGATAATTATTAAACAGTCCATATAATCCTTAAATATGATACAGTCCATTCCAAAATAAGGTACTGTTCATTTCTAAAATGAATACACTGTCGCCTAGTGCCCAGCCACCAACCACTTAGCGGAGTAATGCGTGTTGCCGCCCATCTCATGAGCCAGCGTCACAACAGCGGGAGACGACACCAGCTGTAAACTCATTGCTGAAGAAGAAAAGCCTCGAAACAACAAAGAATTACACCAAAAAGAGGAGGGCAAGAAAGCTATGGCTGTGGTCAAAGCGGTGGCAGGTAAACAAAAGAAAGAAAACTAAGGAGACCGATTCTGGACCCGTCATCTCTTTGAACAGTGACGACAGCATCAACAATGTCGATCCATTTATAGAATCCACCCCAGATCCTATTGCAATGCCTAATCCAGCGCATTTAGGTGGAGGCATTACGTCATGGCTAAATTTCGAGGAGGAACAAGGAATTTATACAGCTATAGACAAGTTTGCACTATACAACAAGTACTGGAAAATGACCTAGAATTTATGGCTCTATAGTCTGAGGACAAAGATAAAATAGTTTTAAAAATAAATGAAAAAGACATTTCTCTTATTAGTAATAGTGATGTGATAGCGAAATTGCCAATTCCTCACGCTGCTACTGAAGCGGGAAACGTCAAATGAGGAATGTGCTTCGTGTTTAACGGTCCTGTTGGTTTTCATGGAACATAAATCAGTCATTCTCTTTTGTGTACCTTTTATATTTGTGTTAGTGTCAGTATATTAAGCATATCTGTAAACAGTTCCTACCCATAGCTGATTGATTTTATAGTATTAAAAGTAGGAAAAACAAATAAAGAAATTTCTGCAGTTCATTCTAACGTATGTTTCATGCCATATCTCCACAGAAAAATTCCAGTTACGCGTATGTATCCTTTTGTGTGTTCCCTACCTAATTTTTAAGATCTCGACCTTCTATCTTCGGTATAGATAACAATATCACATTTGTATCATGTTTTGGACGAACCTTATCACGTTTATTTTTTCTAGTCTACATTCGTAACTTTAAAGCATAAATGCAGTCTCATTTTACTGAAACTTACACTCTGTAACATTTGCGATTTTTCCTAGCAATCACTCTTTTTCTTTAAAAAAATACAGACAAATTTTGTGATTTTATATCATATTTAAGTCACACTACCGTATCAATTTTTGTAGTGCTTCAGAGGTGGGAAAGCCCACAGCCACCACCATTTGAATTGTAATTTTCTGTTATAATGTGTTCCTTTTTCTTAAATAAATTATTTAACTTTTAACTTGTGTTACTTGTTTGCTATGAGACACAGTAAAGTTTGTGACGAGGTAACCGATGAAGTTACGTATAAGCAAAGTACAGCTAACAATTAAGATTTACAATATTTTGTCATTATAATGACTCAATATATTCCTAAACTTAAAGATAATTAGCAACAACAACATCAGCAGCAGTTGATCCAGTACCTAAGTGAGCAGTAGAAACAACAGCAATTGCAACAACAGCTACTCTAGCTCCTGGCTAACAATGAGTGAGGATGTTCGAGCAGTGATCAATGTCGTGCGGACAATTCTATAGGCCGATGGTACTTTCGGAATGAAATTTTCAATCTGCAGCGGACAGTGGGCTAATATGAAACTTCCTTTCGTGGGCAAGTGCTCTAGCGACTGAGCTACCCAAGCACGACTCAGCGCCCGTCCTCACAGCTAGTAGACGAGGTGCTGACGGAAGAAAAGCTATGAGGACTGGTCGTGAAACGTCGTTTTGCATCTCAGTCGGTAGAGCAATTGCCTACGGAAGGTGAAAGTCCCTAGTTCGAGTATCTGCCTGGAGGTTGCAACTGTACTTTGTCTAGCGGCCGAGACAGTCCCATCCGTCCCAATATAGCCTACTCTGGCGCTATTTCCAGCGTACGACACCAGTCTATAGGAGTGGAGTTCGTATACAGTACAGTTGCGGTGTTATCTTTTGGCATAAAGTATCACTGAAGGTCACCAACGCTGGGAATACTTCCTAAGATGGCGTGCTCCAGAGGTCTATGAGTTACCATGGAATCTCTCTCTGTAGCACGAGCCTTCAGCATCCTACCTAAATGGGCATCAGGTGTTCCTCCTAACATTCGTCAGACGCATTTTCTCTGGTGTTTCGGCAGATAGTTGCAATTTCGTTTTTGTATATGGAGTCCTAAAATTATTTTCAAAGTGGAATTTTACATGCTCAGTCGGCAGAGCGATCCAAAATTAGTCTAGTGCGTTATTCGTTTTATCAATATGTATTAACGGAGACAGTAAAATACAGAGGTTAACCAGTACTTCAGCAGCGTCTTTGTAGCGCTACTCCATGGCTGTAGCAGTCAGGGTGGGCCATGGCGGTGCTGTTACTGGAGTACTGGTTAATCTTCGTGTTCTGTTAATACATATCGATAAAATAAATATCGAATTTGGACGTAAAATTCCGCTTTAAAAATCATATTGTTTGTTACGGGAAATAAACCGACGGTTCCCGTCGGCACTGAGCGTCGCATGAAAGACACGATGAGTGGTACTTGCGGGCTGATTCCAGCCACACATTGCAGAAAGGAAATGCAAATATCTGCCGAAATACTAGATAAAATGCGACTGACGACTCTTAGGGGGTGGGGGGGGGGGGGCACGGTAAATGCACCAGTTTATTCTTTCTTGTCTTGAGTAAAAATTCAATTGTGTACGTCTGTCTAAGTGTGGGTTAATGTTAAAGTATCAGTTAACGAATGTTGAAGTCTGGGGCTCAAATCCTCGTCAGCTGTAATATTTTTACCTGTCAGTTATGCCTTCTTTCAATGTTTCTGACAACAGTTGGTACTGTTAAAACAAATTTCGGGCTTGTTGCAGGTCGTCGTCAGTTACACTCCACGGTATTTAAACTGGACACATCTGTCAGTCTTCCTCAGGTGAGTCGTCAGAGGCTGACGAAGACATACCCCGTTCAGCTATTTATTAGCGTAGTGTGAGTATTCCGCACATGCGTCAAGACCGTGGTGACATCATGACCACATTAACCGGCAGCAGCGCCCTCGATTGTGGAACTGCGAAACTAAACTGTCTTCAGGGTCGCTGCTCGCCTCGGCCATCAGTGAACTCTGTCGTCTTCGATGAGAGCAAATCTTGGAGATGATATGGTTCCACTCATTATCCAACTGGTAGGTGCTATCATGGTTCACCAGATTTTTCGTCATGCGTACTTCCACGGATTCTTTAATACTGGATTCCCAAAAAGATGTTGCAGTGGTTAAAATTATTGTTTTATCATACTCCATTAACTGCCCGGTGGAATTACAATGTTCGGCAATAACAGACATGTCTGATCGCAAACAGCTAGTGTAGTGGTCATGTTCGGTGTAGCATTCTTTCACGATGCGCGCTGTTGGCCTATGCAGGGTGTCTCTCCTAAGAGTCGTCAGGCGCATTTTCTCCGGCGTTTCAGAAAATATTTGCAATTTCATTTTTTCGCTGTGTCGCTGGAATCATCCCAGACAAATAGTGCTCATCATGTCTTCACTTCGACGCCCATTGTTGACGGAAAGCGTCGGTTTGTTTCTCGTTACAAACAAAACTATTCTTGATGCGAAATTTTACGCACCCCTTCGGTAGAGCGGTTGCAGATTAGTGTAGTGCGATATTTTTTTTATCGATGTGTATTAACAGGGACAGTAAAACACGAAGAATAAACAGTAATCCAGCAGAGGGTCAGTAGCGCTGCATGCTTGGCGGTAGAACTCAGCGCGTACCAGGGATGTAATGCCGGGGCTATAGTACTGCTTATTTTTCGTGTTTTACTGTCCTTGTTAATACATATCCATAAAACGAATGTTGCACTAGACTAACCTGGGACAACTCTATCGGAAAGGAGCCTAAAATTCCGCTTTAAAAATCATTTTGTTTGTAACGGGAAACAAACAGACGCTTGCCGTCGATATTGGATATTGCATGAAAGACGTGATGAGAACTCTTCGTTTGAGCTGACTCCAGCTACAAAATGCAAAAACCAAATTGGAAAAAACTGGTGAAACACCAGAGAAAATGCGCCTGACGACTCTTAGGAGACACCCTGTATAAGCCATACGACATTGTTCCTCACTGATGCTAGATGCTCGGCAATCTTATATGATAGGCGGTAAACCACTTTCACTTGAAATTTAAGGAGAATTCTTGCTATCTTAAACGAAGTATTCACAACAAAAGGAAGGAAAGCAAGAGATTTTGCCTATTTATCGGCTTCCTGGCCCTCTCGGAGCACTATGGGACTTAACATCTATGGTCATCAGTCCCCTAGAACTTAGAACTACTTAAACCTAACTAACCTAAGGACAGCCCACAACACCCAGTCATCACGAGGCAGAGTCCTGGCCCTCTGTTTTAACTGACAGTATCCTGTTAATCTGCCAGTAGAATAACCAAAGCCCCTGAACGTTGTCTTTAGGGTTCTAAACAGACTCATATTTGGTGATGGTAGAGTTGTAAAACCACCGTAGGCTATCATAGACTATCGTAATTGTAGACTACAGTAGTTTTCCTAGTAGCTTTGGTCAGTTGAAGTCGTGCCGCCGTTACCCGTACGTTATTTGTGTTATATACCTACTGGACGTTATCTCAAATCAATCGCTTTCTTTGCGTATGCTCTCAGTGTCTTACTAGATACCCTTAAAAACTGGAAGCGGTGAACCGTCTAGAAACTGAGTGAGGATATCTCAAGTATAAAGGTCGGGTAACATAAGAACCATTTTTTTCTACATATGTATCCTCCTGTCTGTTACTTAAAAGTAAACAGTATTTATAACAATAATGAAATTGTCAATGTTTAATTCAAGTTAAATCGAAATTTGTGGTTCGTAACGCGAAACAGAGAGATGTTGTAGTAAAAATCAAGAAAAGTGCTAGAAAAGGCGATTTCCCCTACAAAAAGGTAAAGAAAAAACAGAAAAACAAAAATATATCAAATATTGCTTCAATACTTCGTCGAACTTATATAAAACACGTTTCTGTTATTCATAAACAACTTACGCATTTATCAATAATAATAAGGAGGACGATGAACGTTCTGCTGAGTACAAAATAACAACTATATATATACATAAGCATATATATGTTTGTGCATGTAAACTGTACTTACATTAAAAGTAATTGGTTTGGTTTCATAAAGGCACAGAAGTTACACTATCAACTAATTTTCATTACTTATAAAATGCAATTTATATTATGTAAGGATATAAAATACATAGTGTATTGACAATGAATGCTATACACTTCTAATTACGTGCAAAACAAGAAAACAAAAAGACAAAGAGAATTCATTGTCTCCCAGTTTCTCTCTTACACATGCATTTATGCTCCCTTCCCTACCAATATTACCAACACTATCGGTAATCCTACGACTTAATGATTCATTTATGTAATGTACCAAAACCACGGGACCGCAGTTTTGGTAAAGCGCAGCTCTAGGCGAAAATCGGTATGAATGGGATTGCGATAAACTGAATGCCCTAGACAGCCATGATTCATCGCTCTGACCAAAACATCCAGGAAAGGCAGCCAAACATCTTTCTCTATTCCTGTAGTGAACGGGATGTTCTTATGAATGCAACTGATGTGATGAAAAAACTCTATTAAGTTCACTGGGGCCCTTTCCTGGAAATGGGAAATATGCAGCAGGTGTAGGTAAAGATGAGAGTTCTGCGCCCTTCAGGTACTGTTGGATCAAGGTAGGAGAGACCTGGTGAGGATGAGGGAAGGTAGTCATATAGTGGCAAGCGGGATGATTGAAAACTGGCATTTAATGGCAGGGCTAATAGGAGGAGGACGCAGATTGATAGTTTTGTTGTGGCTACAGCAACAGATTTCAGCTGCCACACTTGAGGGCAGAAGCGCCTCAAGATGATGTAGGAGTAGAATATGTGCAGAGAGTACTGCTGCTAGGTAGCAGTCATGACAGTGCTGTAGGCCCTCTATTACAGGAGAAGTTAGGGGAGAAGTATCAGGTCAACTGCTTTCTCAAGCCGAGTTCTGAGCTGGATCAGGTGACTGAGAGTTTACGGCCATTGTGTAAGAATTTCACGAAAGATAATCAGATAGTGATAGTGGGTGGGACAGGGAAGAGCCTGGAGAGGGACAAGGCATACATAAAAACCAGTGCCATGAATTTCAGTTTGAAGAGGAAAAATGACAGTGTTAAATTAAATGTAGATGGCACCTCTATACACTGTGTAACAAATGCAAAATTTCTAAGAACGCTTATTGATTCTCAGTTGAACTGGTGTGAACACACGAAGTTACTTGCAAACAGAATGACATCCGCATATTATGCCCTTAGAATCCTATCATCGGTGTGTAACATGCAGTGTCTTTTAGTTACATATTACTCATATGTACACTCAATTCTTAGCTATGGCATTCTTCTTGGGGGAACAAATGCACAAAATATGAACACAGTTTTCAAACTCCAGAAAAGAGCCATAAGAATAATAACCAACAATATTAGTCGAGCTCATTGTAAAGATCTGTTCAGAACACTGAGGATTTTAACTGCTCCATGTCAATACATTTACCAGTCAGTTGTACACATCAAAAATAACATTGGTAACAACTGCACAAACAGTTCTGTCCATGTCCATGCAACAAGAGATAGACTCAACTTACATTTACCAAGAAAAAATAAACATAAAACACAAAACAGCATTTTCTACCAAGGAATGAAACTGTACAATAAATTACCAAAAGAGATCAAAGAAATTGCAAAAATACACTTATTTAAAAAGGCAGCTAAAGAGTACCTGTTATGCAATACATCTTATACATTGAAGGATTACTTAGCTAAAACAGAATAGGGGTTTGAGAAACAATGTTATACAAATAAATAATAATAATGATTATAAAACATCCAACAATCCACATAACACCTTTACTTTACGTTTTTTTTTTCCTTCTTCTTTTTACGTTCTAGAAATACTTACTCCCAAGCTATGCACAGCACAATACTAACACCTCTTCCTGTTTCTGAGCTCAACATCTCACTCATTATGGAGGGATGCTGACTCAGTTTTTCAGGATAGCAAATGGGAAGTTGCGGTACAGAAAATTGCCCAAAGATCACCAGTGTGTGTGTGTGTGTGTGTGTGTGTGTGTGTGTGTGTGTGTAGTGAGTGAAGTGTTATGAAACAATATGTGTATAGTGTGTGCAGTGACTGATAGTGAGATATGAGTGCACAATGTGGCATTACATTATTTAATAAGTTATTTGTAAAAAAAAGTATTGTATACCAGGAGTAAATCTAATGATTGTCTCTAACTAGAACTCTGTAAATATATGTGTATACTAATTAGCTTAATTTAAATTGATCTAAATTTGTAAATATTTTGAGATGTCCTATATCCTTGCAAAAAGAGATCTACAGATGAATAAAGCTACTACTACTACTACTACTACAGCATAGGTGGTGGCCTGGATAAGATAGCTTCCCTAACTGGTGGCACCAGTGTGAGCATGGTAGGGCTGTTCCAGCGGCATGATCAGCTATTCTTGGCAGTGCTGCAAGGCGTGTCAGTAAGGAGTTGGAGATGATGCTGATGACTGCTGGTAGGATGCACATTGCCGTGGCGCTGGTGGGGATTATCGGGAGATGTGACTACTCTAGGCATGGCCTGCAACTCAACAGTTTTGCGAAAGGGAGGTCGGTGGAGCTGATTAGTGAGAGTATAGTGGGTGGAGGTGAAGCCACACGTAGTCAAACACCTGTTGTCATAGATATGGGAACCAGGCACTTTTTAAGCTAAACCATGACAGCAGGCTCCCATTTCTTAAAAGTATCTCAACTCTCTTAGCAGCTTCTGCAGCCTGTAAGCTAGAAATAGAGTGTACCGCACTGGAGTGTGCAAGCACCGCAGAAATTGGTCCAGAATTATCTATTATTGAGCAAAATGTGGAGATCATTAAAAATAAAGTACACAAGCTTGAGATTCAATTACAGTCTATGAGCAGCACAGTAGTATGCATTACAGAGCACTGGTGAAGAGATGATGAATTGATGACCTGCGAGTACAAGTAGTACAGGAGCTTGCTGAAGTAAACTGAGTAAATGACTGCCAAAGGTAAATGGCTGTTTATAAATAATGTGAATTACTGTCGAAACACAGACATTTTTTCCTAATGGTCATTTAATCCGTCTATAGTTGAAGGTATGGTTACAGCTTGTAGTGCCCTTGCATTATTTTTATAATATATTAAAAATATTTATACTAATTACAACTAAAAACTTTTTAGTGTAAAATTGGCAGAAGTGAAAAAATTTTTTGGTACAACACACATGACATACGTAGTACAGTGCATTGATCAGCCAGAACCGACCTACTATCGCTATAAACCCCTCCAGGCGACAGCAATTCACCTACTGAGGAATGACTCCTAGTCAGACACACGCACGGTTATGCAGTATCAGTGAGCGTGCTGTCCGTGTGTAGAATGGGAAAGGCGCGCGATTTGTCTGAGTTTGACCGAGGACAGATTGTGATGGCCCAGAGGCTCAGCATGAGCATGGCGAAAACTGCACGACTTATCTGGTGTTCGAGGAGTACAGTGGTGAGTGTCTTCAACACGTGGCGAAACCAAGGTGAAACCACGTCCAGACATCGTGGAGTTGGGCAGCCACCCCCGATTACAGATGTCGGACGTCGTACGCTGGACAGACTGGCAAAATAGAACAGGCGGTGAACTGTGATGGAACTAACATGAGACTTTCATGCTGGGTACAGTACAAGTGTGTCTGAACACACAGGGCACCGAACACTCCCAACGATATGCCTCCGCATGTGACATGCATGTGACAATGTTAACGCCACGACATCGGCAACTACGATTGAAATGGGCACGTTACCACCGGCACTGGACGTTGGTGCGGCGACAGAGCGTTGCATGGTCTGATGAATCCCGATACCTTCTTCATCATGCGGATGGGAGGGCACGAATCCGTGTCTTCCAGGGGAACAGCTCCTTGACACCTGTACTGCAGGACGGAGACAAGCTGGCGGCGGTTCCATTATGCCCTGGGAAACATTCGCGTGGGCATCCGTGGATCCAGCGAAGCTCGTGCAAGGTTCCATGACGGCCAAGGAGTATCTCACACTAGTAGCATAGCACGTGCTTTCCTTTACGGTGGCCGGCCGTTGTGGCCGAGCGGTTCTAGGCGCTTCAGTCTGCTGGAACCGCGCGACCGCTACGGTCGCAGGTTCAAATCCTGCCTCTGGCATGGATGTGTGTGATGTCCTTAGGTTAGTTAGGTTTAAGTAGTTCTAAGTTCTAGGGGACTGATGACCTCAGATGTTAAGTCCCATAGTGCTCAGAGCCATGTGAGCCTTTATGGTGATCATGTTTCCCGACGGCAGTAGCATTTTTCACCAAGATAATACGTCGTGTCACAAGGCCAGCAGTGTAATAGAGTGGTTCGAAGAACACAGTGGCGAGTTCCAGTTGATGTGTTGACTCCCCCAAATCGTCAGATCTGAACCCGATCTAAGATGTGCTTGAACGTGGCGTCAGAGCTCATCGCCCCTCTCCCCGCAATTTACGGGAATTAGGTAAGTTGCGTGTGCTGATGTTGTGCCAAATTCCCCCAGCGACCTACCAAGGCCTCATTGCCTGCATGCTACGACGCATCGCCGCTGTTATGTGTGCCATAGGTGGACTTACCGGCTACTAGGTAGGTGGTCATGATGTTCTGGCTGATCACTGTGCATGTTCATTCTAAATGTGCATGTGAGTAATTAAAGCGAAATTAATATAACAACCTGGAAAACCATAGGGAAATAGCAAATAAAATTAAAACACCAAAACTAAAATATATTTGTGTGGTTCCAAGATATACGAGAGATTATTCAGTCGCTTTGTATAATCCCCCCATAGTCAGTGTCTATAGAATCATAATCATTTTTTTTCAGCAGTATCTCTTGAAGAATGTCCTTCTTGGGCAACACTCGTAATGCTGCGCCATTTTGTTATGCCTTTTTCTGTCTTCCTCGTCCCCCTCTTTGATCGCATCCTATTCTTTTCCCACCCCTCTTCTTACACTCGTGATAAGTGCTGTCTGGAAAGGGGCTATATTGTTATAGAACTCATGATAAAGTGGCAGAATGTAGTTCTTCATCTCATGAAGATTTTTCCACTTATCAAGTTTTACTTGAAACTCATTTTGGTGCAAAGGCTCCCGAAAAGGTAGTGATGCGGGATCAATATTGGGCCTCCCAAAATCCGTTTCTATAAACTCAAGATCACGGTTTAGTGAATACTTGAACTGCACTGTTAGATAATTTTTTTGCTGATTCATATTAATCTGGCATTCCTTTGTTGTGTTTTGTTTCCTTCTGCGCCTTTAACAACATTATACTAGATTCTCTGGGGTCGCTGTGGCTGATTTAACAGGCAAATCGTTTTTGCTACCAAGGGAGGAGTCCTCAAACCTAAAAAAGCACCATGTGCACGCCACACGTACTCCGCTACCCTAGTAGCCGCTTCCTGCTTGTAGTGCACCCCTAACTTATTAAGGGGAGCCCTACAATTCTGCACCCGATAGCAGAGGTCGAGAAATTCGCATCCGATAGCGTCGCAGAGCCGTGTGAGCCTCTGGTTTAGACCTTCCACTCTGCTCCAAACCAGAGGACTGCGATCAACCCTGGGCACGATGCTACAAATAGATAGCTTAGCCTCCACCCCACGTGATTTGCTAGTTGCCTTCACCAAATCAGCCAGCCGCCGAAAGGAGCCGAGGATGGCCTCAGAACCCAAGGGCAGGCGCAATTCGTGCCGACATGTGCCACTACATGCAGCCGGTTGCACCGAGTGCGCTCGATGGCCACCGGCAGGACATCCCCCACATCACGGATGAAACCTCCCGGCAAACATACTGAATCCACACTGGAATTCTGTCTCGCCTTGCCTGCTATCTCCCTGAGGGGCTCCATCACACACCTAACATTGGAGCCCCCAATGACTAGCCTACTCACCCTCTGTACTTGTACGGACTGGGCAGGAAAGTCGACTGCTGGCCCAACAGGAGAGCCATCCCGTACTGGCTCAGAGTTATCATCAACAGTAGGAAGCACCTCGTACCTGTTCCTAAGACGTAGGGGGCCAGCCGCACGGCCTGCTCCCTCTTTCGCCATCCGCCCAGTGACACACGAACCCACCACTGTCTGCCACCCACTCTGGAGTGAGGACGGACCGGTCATGTGTTGCATAACGAAAGCCGCAGTAACTTCCGGGCCACCAGGGGATTCCAGTGACACCAAAGGTGTCGTAGATCTCGTCACTGGCGCCCCGAGGTCACCGCAACTTCGAGCATTAACGGTAGCCAACGCAGTTTCCAGCTGTTTACGGAGAGCAGCCAACTCTCCTTGTGTCCGCTCACAACAAGCACAGTCCCTAGCCATATCGTACTGTGTATAAAATAGATATAAGGTCGAAAATGGCGTCACTGATTTTGAAAATATACCAAAGGAGACTTAAGTAACACTAAAAGTTGGTGTGCAGATTTCTCACTGAACTCTGAGACCGCAAACTATTTAACAGAAATAAATTTCCCTAAGCGGAAAATTTACACTAGGAAGCCGCCCTACTCAACGATATTCACAAGACTTACGCAAAAAAAAACTACTATTAATTTTCTAACCACTAGTCTACACAGTAAAATACACACGTACAGTTCACTTCTTTGCAGAAGCACATGACCAAGAAGCAAAGACTAAACTAATTTACAGTTTATCACACAAGTGCTGCTGCTGCTCTACTGCGCGTCGTCTCGGCTCGGCGGCTGCCCTCCACGAGTCTGTTGACAAAATCGGTCGAAATACGTATATGATGTGACATTATGAACGTCTAGCTCACAGACATTCTGGTAGCAGTAAGTATTTGATGGTTCGCCTGGCGGTGTGGTGAGCTACTGGGGAAGCAGAAGCCACGGGGAGCTGTGCTGTGCTGAGACGGGATGCAAAAGGTCAGAGGGAAAATCCTGAGCGGCCGGCCGCGGTGGTCTCGTGGTTCTAGGCGCGCAGTCCGGAACCGCGGGACTGCTACGGTCGCAGGTGCGAATCCTGCCTCGGGCATGGATGTGTGTGATGTCCTTAGGTTAGTTAGGTTTAAGTAGTTCTAAGTTCTAGGGGACTGATGACCACAGAAGTTAAGTCCCATAGTGCTCAGAGCCATTTGAACCATTTTATTTGAAAATCCTGAGCCCAGTAATAAGGCGGCGTGCCTCCGAACGCGGACGATGGTGGCTCCAGTGACTTAGAATATGGAGATGAAGTATAATATTTTGGAAAAATACATAAAATGCCTTACAGATATGCTAAATACGACATATTAACAGTGGCGATGTAACAAGTCCATTGCGAACTGAACCTTGTTTGTAAACACATTTCTTAAAAAGTTATTAACGTTTATAAGTACTACAGTTTATAGAAACTCTAATAGCTGGACGCAGTTTACGTTTATCATAGCGCCGTATGAAAGTTGATGATACCAATTACTTTTGCTATAAAAATGATCAATCATTATACATAATTTAATTAGTTATATGCAAATGGTGTCATTACTACGAATTCCTCCATACAAACACACATTATGTGATCAGCATTAGTATCCCAACAAATTATCCAACTAATTCCTCTCTTTAGTTAACCATAATTCGATGTTCATATCGTGTTTGTAGTTCTTAATTTGACTAAGAACACGCTGAAGTGCCGGATGTGAAGAGATATCCGTAAAATTATTCATAATTGCAAAATTAATGTACAACTTTTTTATTACGAGGTCACAAATTTATATTTTGTGGTCGTAAGCTTGAACATTTGGAAATAGTTCGGGACTTTGAATAATTTCATGGGAGTGAGCTGTGGACTTTGAAATTGGTTGGTATTTACAGTTTTCAAGTGACTTTCAGTGTTTATTTGTGACTAATCAGACTTACCATTATTTAACTGTTTTTAGGTAGCTGAGAACTTTAATATTTTGCAGCATTTTTATTATTTCAAATTGTATGATGAAACTTAAATGTTTGTTGCAATGTTAGAGAGATTTCATACTGAAGAACTGTAAGATCTGCTACAGGTTTTGTTAATTAATGTGCAGCTGTATGCAGTCAATTTTCATAGGCAACTACTTGTAATTACTCTGCTTGCACTACATAACTACATTTTGCACTAATCGTTTAAATATTGTTTAGTTTTTTATTAATTTTATGTCAGGCCACTGTTCACAAATATTTCTGTGCTTTTTTGAAACAAATATATGGTTTGACTTCTAAAAAGTCTGGTTTAGGAAACATCATTATGCTATGGGATCTTATTTAAAAAGTTCGTCTTATTTCAATTATTTGTTTATTTCATATTTTGTTGTTTCCTCGCTAGCTGACTATACTAACAAAAGTCTTAAGAAATCTTAACTGTGTTATCATTTGAGCTTAAACCTGACAGTGAACAGGCACCTCAATGAACCATGCAAAAGCTTTAGACTGCCTATTGTTCACACTGACTATCACATTCTGTCCCACTGTAACTGAGTTTGTCTAGTTCAGGGATTAGCTGATGTAGCTACCTGAGCACTTTCCCACTAATGGTCCCAGCAAGGGAGCTAAAACATTTGTGGGAAAATCAATGTTGCTTTATGTTGGCCATAAACGTAGCCTTCTTTATGGATTGTAGAAAGGCTATATAGTCTTAACCTCTCGATGAGCTCTTGGAGTAATGAAGTAGAATTCAGGAGTGCAGAAGTTTTTCATTGCACACATCTTTAAAGTTTTAATCAATATTCCTATATAATCAGTTAGTAGACCACACGTCTTATCAACATACCAGTTATGTGGGAACAGTATTGTTGCATTACTATTGTCGGCCTTCAGTATATTATGTCAGGATCCTCCCGCAGACATCACAATTCACAAAATTGTTACTGTGAAAAATGCCAAAATGCACTGTGATTCAGAATTCACGTTAAACTGTAGGTGCTCGAGAACAGGCTGAGAAAGCCACTCGAAAGGACGGAAGTAGGCAAGAGCATACCACCTTTAGTGGGACAATGTCTAGTGAAACACCGTGGTGTCAAAACGAACCTTCTGATTGATGAAAGCCTTAAATTTTTTTATGTCTGCATAGAGTGACTTCAGTCTTGCAGTTTTATTTCTGTGGTAATCAGGTTCAAATTGGCATGAGTGATACTATTTAATACATAATCTGACTTTTATAGCAGTCAATTTAAAACTGCAGCACTTATCACAGAAGCCATAGAACATTTATCTGCGCAACAAAAGAAATCATCTAACAGTGTTTCCAACACATGGGGACTGTAAGGACCAATAACAAATCATATGTTAATGTTAAAATACGGGAGATGGAATGTTTAGGTCACTTCCAGAAAGAAGGGGAGCCAAGTTGAGGAAGAAATGTGAAAACTTTAGTGGAATAAAACTTACAGATGGAAAATGTATAGGAAGTTCTGGTTATGTTAAACAGAGTGAAATAAACAGTCCGTGTAAGTATTATAAGACAGCAATAAGAAAAAAAATGTGGAGTATCTGCAGGACATGTGAAAAGCTATCTGGGCAACTTTGTACTCTAAATTTCTACAGGCGAGAACGAAGGTCTACATACTGGAGGTTTTGCTCGCTCATGCTCGCTCGGAGATGGTGCGATCGAGTACGAATGATCGGAGAGAGCATGCTGTAGTCGAACGGTATAGAGTGAGCATGCTGTGGTTAAACGGAGAACTTTGGTGAGGAAACAGACCATCCGATTCGATGCGCTCCCCAGTCTGTGTTGTGATCTTTCTGTAATGTGATGTTGATTCTGATATTCCCAACAACTGACGAATTCCTGCATTTTAGTGTCTAATTGCGACATTATCGTGATTCGTGAGAGAAAATTTGGAAAGAGTTGAATGCTTCACAGAGAAATGTGGCAACCAGAAGCCTTTGTAAAGATGGTCGATCTCGAAATAACACATCAAACTGCTGTTTTTTATAACATGCTTTACTTCGTTAATTCAACTGTACGTGCGAAAATCTGTCAGCACTAGTGTGAAAGTTAATTCCCAAGAAATTAAAAATCTGACAACAAGAAAACTGTTTCAAAAACTCCTATATTAAATAACGTTTCAGCAATGTGATTCTTCATAAATTTCGCAGATTTTTTCTTCTCAGGAAAGGGCGTTGTCGTGAACATTACCATCTGAGGTCATCAGTCCCTTAGAACTTAGAACTACTTAAACGTAACTAACATCAGAACATCACACACATCCATGCCCGAGACAGGATTCGAACCTGCGACCGTAGCGGTCGCACGGTTCCAGACTGAAGCGCCTAGAACTGCGCGGCCACTGCGGCCGGCCTGGAGACTACATGTTCAGTACTTATGGTATCTTTTCAATGTCAATTGAAGGTGGAGGAGAGAGGGAGAGGGCGTAAAGGAAAGGAAAGGAATTCATGAAGTCAGCGGCATCGGCACTTAATGCAGAGTCAGCGACGATAAGTGAAAACGTGTGGCGACACGGGATTCGAGCCTAGAATCTCTTGCTTTAGTAGGCAGTTACGTTAACTACCGTGTCATCCAGACTCAGTGTTTACCGCAATTGCGCGGACTATCTCGGTGCGCTTCTCGGCTGACCCACATTCACACCTAGCATTACCCATCCGCAGTCCCAGTCCGTGTTCCCCTTGCTCGCTACTTTGAGATTTCTGTAAGAGGTCGAACGTGATTTCCTAAGTACCAGACATCAACAGTAATGCACTCTCGAAATAAGCGGTGAAAATGCTACCTGTTCATATCTAGGTCGCCTTAAATACACTCCTGGATATGGAAAAAAGAACACATTGACACCGGTGTGTCAGACCCACCATACTTGCTCCGGACACTGCGAGAGGGCTGTACAAGCAATGATCACACGCACGGCACAGCGGACACACCAGGAACCGCGGTGTTGGCCGTCGAATGGCGCTAGCTGCGCAGCATTTGTGCACCGCCGCCGTCAGTGTCAGCCAGTTTGCCGTGGCATACGGAGCTCCATCGCAGTCTTTAACACTGGTAGCATGCCGCGACAGCGTGGACGTGAACCGTATGTGCAGTTGACGGACTTTGAGCGAGGGCGTATAGTGGGCATGAGGGAGGCCGGGTGGACGTACCGCCGAATTGCTCAACACGTGGGGCGTGAGGTCTCCACAGTACATCGATGTTGTCGCCAGTGGTCGGCGGAAGGTACACGTGCCCGTCGACCTGGGACCGGACCTCAGCGACGCACGGATGCACGCCAAGACCGTAGGATCCTACGCAGTGCCGTAGGGGACCGCACCGCCACTTCCCAGCAAATTAGGGACACTGTTGCTCCTGGGGTATCGGCGAGGACCATTCGCAACCGTCTCCATGAAGCTGGGCTACGGTCCCGCACACCGTTAGGCCGTCTTCCGCTCACGCCCCAACATCGTGCAGCCCGCCTCCAGTGGTGTCGCGACAGGCGTGAATGGAGGGACGAATGGAGACGTGTCGTCTTCAGCGATGAGAGTCGCTTCTGCCTTGGTGCCAATGATGGTCGTATGCGTGTTTGGCGCCGTGCAGGTGAGCGCCACAATCAGGACTGCATACGACCGAGGCACACAGGGCCAACACCCGGCATCATGGTGTGGGGAGCGATCTCCTACACTGGCCGTACACCACTGGTGATCGTCGAGGGGACACTGAATAGTGCACGGTACATCCAAACCGTCATCGAACCCATCGTTCTACCATTCCTAGACCGGCAAGGAAACTTGCTGTTCCAACAGGACAATGCACGTCCGCATGTATCCCGTGCCACCCAACGTGCTCTAGAAGGTGTAAGTCAACTACCCTGGCCAGCAATATCTCCGGATCTGTCCCCCATTGAGCATGTTTGGGACTGGATGAAGCGTCGTCTCACGCGGTCTGCACGTCCAGCACGAACGCTGGTCCAACTGAGGCGCCAGGTGGAAATGGCATGGCAAGCCGTTCCACAGGACTACATCCAGCATCTCTACGATCGTCTCCATGGGAGAATAGCAGCCTGCATTGCTGCGAAAGGTGGATATACACTGTACTAGTGCCGACATTGTGCATGCTCTGTTGCCTGTGTCTATGTGCCTGTGGTTCTGTCAGTGTGATCATGTGATGTATCTGACCCCAGGAATGTGTCAATAAAGTTTCCCCTTCCTGGGACAATGAATTCACGGTGTTCTTATTTCAATTTCCAGGAGTGTAGATTGTGCAAGTGAACATTCTCTTTCAGTGGTCCTCAGAATATGAACAGGAGTTTGTTAATCTAAAAGATTGACTCAGAAGCGTCCTGCCTTTCCCATTATACACATAGCTGCCCCCTCATTCTAGTTACTGACTCTTCTAAATATAGGTTGGGCATAAAAATCAAAGACACGGTCATCAGGAGAAGAAAATTATTTCCAAAGAGGAACAAAAATGTTTTCTATAACATTTTCTGTGTAAAACTTCCACGAGTATTTACTCAATACCACCTTTAAATTTGTTGTGGACTGGAAGCCCTTTTTGGCAGCTTTTTTCCCTCAGTCACCGTACACCCCAGGGAGCTGCACAACGACTACTGCAATAGTCTCTCTTGTTCATTAGTTACCAGTACAACATTTTTCTTCAGTCCACAGCCCACCACGCTAAGGCAGACACATTTCCAAAATTAGCAGGGGGTCCACGAGAAAATTTTGATGTGTCAGTGCAGCTCTGTTATGAGATTGAACATCAACCTCCAGCAGTCCTCACGGACCTACTTCCACCAGTGGTGAAGGTAGCAAATGCCACAGTGGATCTGCAGGTGCACATGTAACAGCTGGCCTACAACCCAAATTACCAGAAGAAAAGAGCCCGTTTTCTATCTGACATCAACTTTGGATTAGACACGGTGCACTCAGCCTTTCTACAGCAGACGATGGTGAATGCAAGCTTATTACACATAGTGATAGTGGACAGTTTCCCAGAATTCTACGCTATTAATGGTTTTCAGTACCTACGGGCAGCACCAGTCCACCCAACAGCCCTCCAGGACGACTGACATGGGCATTCAGAATACAAATGGGCCTAATACATCAAGAGACTTACTCGGAAAATACTCTCAGCATCTTTTTAAGCACCTACCATAAAACACGTCGACGGGTAGAGTCTTGTAAAGGACCTCCATGGGCTGAGGAAGTGCTGTGTCTACCAAAGACCAGTTACGTGCACCCATCGTTGAGAGCCGAGCATTCTATCCACAGGACCCAGTCCTGCTCCATGAATTTGGCACCAGCTTAGCTGGGTCTTTGGCACAATCATCAGCCTTCATGGAGCAGCTATAGCCAGTGTTGATACTCACAAGATAGCTGCCCAAAGGCACATCAGTCAGATGCATGGCTGCTGATTCTCCACAGAGCTACAGCCACCAGTACTGTCAGCAACAGACCGATTACGATTACCAGTTCTTCAATAAAAGCCTGATCTCTGCACTAGTTCACCATAACCACAGGAAGAGGACTCGGGGGAGGAGATGCTTGAGCCTCCAATCCCCAAGCCAACATTACCGCCACCAGAGAACGGCTCGATGCCAGCAGCAAAGGAAGTCGTGAGCGCATCTCACAGACCACCACCAGTGGCCTCTCGTCGAGTGCAGACGACGCAAGACCTTCCAGCTGTACCCGGAATCTCTTGGGAGGAGGGATTTAATTTATCTGCCACCAATAGAGTGCATTTCTATCGAAAGCACATGTTTCGTGGCCTTATGCCACAGTGAAGTGCCAATAGTTATATCACTTGGATCACCGCTGTGCCCTGCACCCATCCTTGATATTGCATGGCCACTATCCTTGCTGCTCTGGCATTTGTCATCAGGAAATTTCCACTATTTAAGATATTGTATCAATGCTTCTTCTATTCTTCAAGAAATACTTAACTAAAGGACTACCGTCAGTTTTCCAGTTGTGTTTCAGAGGCGAACAGACCCAAGGCCACAAGCATTTTGGTTGTTGTTCTCAGTTATTAGGTGTTTATATTTGTTAAATAGATTATTAAATTTTTTCTTTGTATTCCTTGTTTACTGCGACGCACAGCATAAAGGGAAACGCAAGACAATACAGAATCAATTGCTCCAACGTATTCCGTAACTCGGAACAGAAAGCATTTTGCAAAAAATTAAATAAATGCAGTTTATTTTTGTTATGGCTGACGAATCTCTTGACTCAGTTCAGACAACGGCACCGAATCCTCTTATCAACAAAATATGTAGATATAGCACTAAAATGACAGGACAAATTTTCAGTGATGTAACAGTAATAAGTAGCCCCGCCACAGGAGAGCAAGAATACATGACAGAAGTATACCGCCATCCATATTTCCACCCATTCGCCTGGATGACAGCGTATCTGGACACGACAGTCGTTCCAGTGTAACAAAACACATGAGTCATCCAACCGAGCCACGTTTTTCCATTGATACATGGTATATTTTTTATGATTCGGCTTCCAGTGACTTTGTAATA
Organism: Schistocerca americana; assembly: GCF_021461395.2. NCBI lineage: Eukaryota > Metazoa > Arthropoda > Insecta > Orthoptera > Acrididae > Schistocerca > Schistocerca americana. The sequence goes on from NC_060130.1 coordinate 697,132,278, forward strand.
GACTGTCACTGAGTCAACGTGGGAACACGTTCCACGGCATAACAGTTACAGTGAGATTGATCAATCGATCTGCTGCAGATACCCATGTTCAATAATGTGTGATGAACGGTGCTCTTCAGAACACTTGTGCGTCCCCCAGTATTGTATGCTGTCGTCAGATCTGTCACAAATCGGTTATTGTCCTGATTTACAGAGCGAAAAGCCTCCAAATTCCACGTTCTGTGATGAAGTTTAAACGTCCAACACCTTGTCATCTACTCGTGGTTGCACCATCCTTCAACAACCTTCCATAGATGCTCACAACAGTAGCATGTGAACAGCTTACCAGCTTCTCCATTACTGAGATTCTTGTTCCAAGACGCTGGGCCATAATAATCTACTCTTTGTAAAAGTCTCTTGTATCGGTGAATTTTCTCATTCGTGGTTTGTATCGTCACTAGAATGATTCTCCCTTCGTCTCTACTGCGCTTGTACAGTCATCAAACAAAGTCAAGAGATCAACATAAACATCATTTCCGTCCTTTTTATTGCTCATGAAAACTACACATTGCATGTTGTACCACCAATGAGACCTTCAGAGGTCGTGGTCCAGATTGCTGCACACACCGGTACCTCGAATACCCAGTAGCACGTCCTCTTACATTGATGCATGCCTGTATTTGTCGTGGCATACTACCCACAAGTTCTTCAAGACACTGTTGGTCCAGATTGTCCCACTTCTCAACGGCGATTCGGCGTAGATCCCTCAGAGTGGTTGGTGAGTCACGTCGTCCATAAACAGCCCTTTTTAATCTATCCCAGGCATGTTCGATAGGGTTCATGACTGGAGAACATGCTGGCCACTCAAGCCGAGCGATGTCGTTATCCTGAAGGAAGTCAGTCACAAGATGTGCACGATGGGGGCGCGAATTGTCGTCCATGAAGACGAATGCCTCGCCAGTATGCTGCCGATATGGTTGCACTATCGGGTAGGAGGCTGGCATTCACGTATCGTACAGCCGTTACGGCGCCTTCCATGACCACCAGCGGCATACGTCGGCACCACATAATGCCACCCCAAAACATAAGGGAACCTCCACCTTACTGCACTCACTGGACAGTGTGGCTAAGGCGTTCAGCCGGACCGGGTTGCCTCCAAACACGTCTCCAACGATTGTCTGGTTGAAGTCATATGCGACACTCATCGGTAAAGAGAACGTGATGCCAATCCGGAGCGGTCCATTCGGCATGTTGTTGAGCCCATCTGTACCGCGCTGCATGGTATCGTGGGTGCAAAGATAGACCTCGCCATGGACGTCAGGAGTGAATTTGCGCATCATGCAGCCTACTGCGCACAGTTTGAGTCTTAACACGACGTCCTATGGGTGCACAAAAAGCATTATTCAACATGATGGCGTTACTGTCAGCGTTCCTCCGAGTCATAATCCGTAGATAGCGGTCATCCACTGTAGTAGTCCTTGGGCAGCCTGAGCGAGGCATCTCATCGACAGTTCCTGTCTCTCTGTATCTCCTCCATGTCCGAACAACATCGCTTTGGTTCACTCCGAGACGCGTGGACACTTCCCTTGTTGAGAACCCTTCCTGGCACAAATTAACAACGCGGACACGATCTAACCACAGTAGTGACCGTCTAGGCATGGTTGAACTATAGACAACACGAGCCGTGTACCTCCTCCCTGATGGAATGACTGGAACTGTCGGCTGTCGGACCCCCTCCGTCTAATAGGCGTTGCTCATGCATGATTGTTTACATCTTTGGATGGGTTTAGTGACATCTCTGAACAGTCAATGGGACTGTGTCTGTCATACAATATCCACAGTCAACGTCTATCTTCAGGATCTCTGGGAACCGGGCTGACGCAAAACATTTTTTGTTGTGTGTATACACTCCTGGAAATGGAAAAAAGAACACATTGACACCGGTGTGTCAGACCCACCATACTTGCTCCGGACACTGCGAGAGGGCTGTACAAGCAATGATCACACGCACGGCACAGCGGACACACCAGGAACCGCGGTGTTGGCCGTCGAATGGCGCTAGCTGCGCAGCATTTGTGCACCGCCGCCGTCAGTGTCAGCCAGTTTGCCGTGGCATACGGAGCTCCATCGCAGTCTTTAACACTGGTAGCATGCCGTGACAGCGTGGACGTGAACCGTATGTGCAGTTGACGAACTTTGAGCGAGGGCGTATAGTGGGCATGCGGGAGGCCGGGTGGACGTACCGCCGAATTGCTCAACACGTGGGGCGTGAGGTCTCCACAGTACATCGATGTTGTCGCCAGTGGTCGGCGGAAGGTGCACGTGCCCGTCGACCAGGGGCCGGACCGCAGCGACGCACGGATGCACGCCAAGACCGTAGGATCCTACGCAGTGCCGTAGGGGACCGCACCGCCACTTCCCAGCAAATTAGGGACACTGTTGCTCCTGGGGTATCGGCGAGGACCATTCGCAACCGTCTCCATGAAGCTGGGCTACGGTCCCGCACACCGTTAGGCCGTCTTCCGCTCACGCCCCAACATCGTGCAGCCCGCCTCCAGTGGTGTCGCGACAGGCGTGAATGGAGGGTCGAATGGACACGTGTCGTCTTCAGCGATGAGAGTCGCTTCTGCCTTGGTGCCAATGATGGTCGTATGCGTGTTTGGCGCCGTGCAGGTGAGCGCCACAATCAGGACTGCATACGACCGAGGCACACAGGGCCAACACCCGGCATCATGGTGTGGGGAGCGATCTCCTACACTGGCCGTACACCACTGGTGATCGTCGAGGGGACACTGAATAGTCCACGGTACATCCAAACCGTCATCGAACCCATCGTTCTACCATTCCTAGACCGGCAAGGGAACTTGCTGTTCCAACAGGACAATGCACGTCCGCATGTATCCCGTGCCACCCAACGTGCTCTAGAAGGTGTAAGTCAGCTACCCTGGCCAGCAAGATCTCCGGATCTGTCCCCCATTGAGCATGTTTGGGACTGGATGAAGCGTCGTCTCACGCGGTCTGCACGTCCAGCACGAACGCTGGTCCAACTGAGGCGCCAGGTGGAAATGGCATGGCAAGCCGTTCCACAGGACTACATCCAGCATCTCTACGATCGTCTCCATGGGAGAATAGCAGCCTGCATTGCTGCGAAAGGTGGATATACACTGTACTAGTGCCGACATTGTGCATGCTCTGTTGCCTGTGTCTATGTGCCTGTGGTTCTGTCAGTGTGATCATGTGATGTATCTGACCCCAGGAATGTGTCAATAAAGTTTCCCCTTCCTGGGACAATGAATTCACGGTGTTCTTATTTCAATTTCCAGGAGTGTATTTCTCATACTGCGTCACATGCTCGCATTGCCACCAGGCAGCATTCATTCTCGTGGTAAGTAGTGTTCATAATGTTTTGGCTTATCAGTGTCTAATACGACTGGCGTTCAATAAGTAATGCAACACTTTTTTTCTGAAAGCAGGTTGGTTTTATTCAGGACGCCAATACACCATATTATCCTCCACTCTTTCGGCTATAAAACCCAATTTTTTAACATAATCAACCTAATCTCCGTTCAATACGACGGGTTTACGCCACCTTGTTCGGGGGTCCTGTATGTCCGCATGGGGCCACTCTATTGGTCGGCGTCGGAGCCAACGTCTTGCTGCATCCGTAACTACCCCATCATCCACCTACTGCTTCCTGCGGAGTACATTCTTCATTGGGCCAGACAGATGGAGGTCGGTAGCTGAGAGATCCGGGCTGTAGGGCAGATGCGGAAAAATAGTACAGTGAAGTTTTGTGAGCTCTTCTTGGTTGCGCTGACTTATGTAAAGTATTGGGTTGTTATGGAGAAAGAGAAGTTCTTTTTCATCTTGAATGACAGTATCCGCACGTTCCAATATTGAAGGAGTCACAGTTGTATGCAGCAGGCCGGCATGCGGCAGATCGGACAGGTTTGTGCGACCTTGTTGCGGTAATGACAGATGCCTCGCCCAACGACTCACAGTGCTTCTTTGGACTGGCAGGTCTCCGTAGACATTCTGCTGCTGCCTATGAATATCTGCGATGCTCTGGTTTTACGCCAAAAGAAAGTCAATGACAGCTCTCTACTTGGAACACACTTCCTTTACACACGCCTTTTTTGAAGGCTACGTGTAGCGCTGCCACCTGTCGGAACTTCATGAAACTATAGGGACGGAAGCGTGAATATTCCATGATGTCCCACAACAAATTCCGTATTTTTTGAACAGAAATTGACCGAGAAATATAAAACATGTAGCATTACTTACTGAACATCCCTCGTAATATTATCATCGTGCAATAGTCCTCCTTCTATGGCCACAATTTCGCAAGAAGCTGTAGATAAATTATGGCCTCATTTACCTTTTTTACTGGTTCAAAAACATTCCCTGCATCTTACGTTTTCTGTTTGCTCAGACTGTTCGCTCTAATACTGCAGAATAAGGACCAATTAATTCTTTGCTGATAGCAGAGTTCATCTTCATCTTCTGAGATGAAATTGTTAGATTAGCTTGCTGTCTTAGTGACTAGTATTTTCGCTGCCCGCACTTATCATTCCTTTTAACATTTCACATCTGCCCTATGCTGCAATTTGCTTTGGTAGCTCCTGTAGGTCTTTCTTTTTGACTTCACCCAGCTTGCTAAATACCCATTTCATTTCGTTTGTGTACTTCAATGGCGTAAAAACGTTCTCATGTTGCCTTTCAATTTGTGTTCTGTACAAGAACATACAATGTCGTCACACATACTAGAAAAAAAGCGTAATATGGCGTAAGCATCTCATACAGGAAAACACACATAGCAATTTCACAGTTTGTTATTTGAAGTGACACTATTTTAAATTATATTCCTGAAAATAATTGCACATGCCTTGCATTTATGCTGCCTTTCACTAGACACAGAAAAGAGAAGACGATTTGAAAGTAATAGCACCTACACGATTTCATGACCTCTTCAAATTCAGAATTATTCTGTGGCTCAGAGTTACTTTGGAAGTGCACCCCAATGTTAAACTCGCGCACTGAGCCTTATTGCTGCCTCAATAAGTAAATCTCTTCTTTTAGGCAGTAGGGCTGAAAGCAGCTCTCAAATCTATAGTTCATTTTTGCTGAGTTATAACAGTGTTTTAGACTTCTATGAAGAGCCTCTAAGCAGGAAAAGGCCCAACCTATCATATAAAGCCCACATTTCCGTCCTCCGAACATACTCATTCTAAAAATAAACTCCAAACTTCTTATTGCCTTGGTCCTCCACATGAGACATGGTTGGATGTTATATAACTTCGTACATGTGGCCACCATCGGCGCTATGTAACTTGGTTCAAATGGTTCAAATGGCTCTGGGCACTATGGGACTCAACTTCTGAGGTCATCAGTCCCCTAGAACTTGGAACTACTTAAACCTAACTAACCGCCCGCATCTCGTGGTCGTGCGGTAGCGTTCTCGCTTCCCACGCCCGAGTTCCCGGGTTCGATTCCCGGCGGGGTCAGGGATTTTCTCTGCCTCGTGATGGCTGGGTGTTGTGTGCTGTCCTTAGGTTAGTTAGGTTTAAGTAGTTCTAAGTTCTAGGGGACTGATGACCGTAGCAGTTAAGTCCCATAGTGCTCAGAGCCATTTGAACCATTTGAACCTAACTAACCTAAGGACATCACACACATACATGCCCGAGGCAGGATTCGAACCTGCGACCGTAGCAGTCTCGCGGTTCCGGACTGCAGCGCCTAGAACCGCACGGCCATTCCGGCCGGCGTTATGTAACTCATTAAGAGTTTCAGTTCTCTGTGACTGGAAAAACAGTCACCAGAGTGCATTAGTTTTGTTCATGTTTAGTGTTGCTACCAAGCCTGTACAACGGTGAGGGAGTGGGACACGGATAATTCTTGCGTGTTAGAATGTGCTCGTTTCTTCTGTGGGCGTTGTAAGTTTGGAAGACAGGGGATAACGTATGGGGAAGCTTCAGATAAATGAGCGGTGACCATACAACGGTTGTTTATCAATTTATTTAGTTTAGATAGTCTTCTGGTGTAGTCTAGTGTTTCCTCGTAATGTTCCGGCCCTGTGGCTGCAGGCCAGGTAGCGCAGAGTATGGTAGACACGCCCTGCTTAGGAGACAGCGCACTGAGCTAGCGTCGTCGGTATGCTGGGACCTGAATTGGCAGCGGGGGACGCTGCGAAACTGCGGACACGGAGAGGCCAACAAAGTTGCCTCCATTGAGGAAGGTCGTGGCGCTACCCCGCATGTAGAGGACTTCTGTTGATACACCAGCGAGAGCAGGTATGCCTGGACCCTCACATCGTACTCTTGGGAAAGCAGCAAAGTGCGGGGCTGCCCTGGCTCCCAGGTGCTTATCTGGTAGGCAGCGGTTCGTGTCCCAGCGGTAATATATACATCCCCGTCATCGGTGTAGCACTAAACAGTACAGGCTCGACGTCACGTAACTGCCGAGCTGTTCAGACGATGACGAGCTGGTTCTCTCGAGCTTAAATACTGGTGATTTCACGCTGACAGCAGTGTTAGTGTGTCTCTCCGAGTGCTCTTGAACGGGGTGACGACCCACTTTGTAAGCAGTCTGTTGTCTTTGATGTCATTACGTATCGATATTGTACTGCTTACTTATCGCTGGCTTCTGGAACTTTCGGGGCCGAGCGTGGCTTTTTCTGAGGGAGCATTGTCTTGCCGTATAATGACAACAATGCCCCAGAGCTAGTGTTCATGCGCTGTATTGGCGTGTGCAGAAGAACCTTTGCTGAGCTTCCGTAGGGAGCAGTCGTGCTGCCGCACCGTGAATAAGTAATGTGCATAATCTGGTAGAAAGTGGAACTAATAGTTAAAAGTATTACGTCAGTTTGTTAAAGAAGAGTATTTAAGTAATTGAACTATTTCGCAATTAATTAAGGATTTATGGTTGACACAGTGTCGTGTTTGAGAATCTATAATTGTGGGGATACATATTGTTAGTAAAACGTAAATGAAAAGGCTTTCGTGATTAGTGATTACTTGTTTAATTAATGTGGAAACGCAACGTAGTAATGTTTGCTTCCGTGTGAATGTGAAACAAAGATATCTATCAAACGAGACTGGATAAACTAGGCATTGTTAGGAAACTTTGTTACGTGCAAAAGGATCAATAAACCAAAGTAATCTGATCTGTACTGTTATCATTTCAGAGTGACATTTATCATACTTTAGTTGAATAACTGTAATATCTGCAACGTGTAAGAGACTCGTGCTCGTATTAGACACATGATCAGGTTATTTTCGTAACGAAGAGTGTCTCTCAGAAAAGCCATCAAATTCGAGTCCGATAGCGGCAAAATTAACATTATAAAAACTAAAGAGACAAGGACAGACTTATTGCAGCTTGTAATTTTTGGGCAGTAATACTCCCTAAGGTTGGGCCGGCATCGACACTTGTGGCCTGTCGTCACAGGTCTGCGAAGCTGCTGACCACGCACTCTGCTGGCCAGCGCCCAACTTTGGCTGTAGCTGTGGCCTGACTCCATCCTGGCACTACACTGCAGGTACTAAGTCTCGTTTATAGCTCTGCCCTTTACAGTTTCATCCCTTCCACGAAGAAAATTCGCCCTCGAATTTTGCTGAAACTCAGACGCTGGTTTACTTACAATTATTAACACTCCACAATTCTACCTGGACTCACTCTATCACTTTGTCCTTCGCAGTATCTTCACTTTTAATCCTGGCAGCAGCTAAATCACTTCACATCGTGGGAAGATAATGAGACTTAGGAAGGCATTCTAACCAGCTTACTTTTTGCTTGCTAAATTCGTGTTCCCTACATTCTCATATTACTCATATCATATTCATCTAATAATTCGAACAGAAGTTTCAAATATAATGTTAACTCATAACTCACACACACACACATATATATATATATATATATATATATATATATATATATATATATATATATATATATATATCCGATTCCACAGACCGAACGTGAGGAGAGGGGCTAGTGTAATTGTTTAATACAAACCATACAAAAATACACGGAAGTATGTTTTTAACACAAACCTACGTTTTTTTTAATGGAACCACGTTAGTTTTGTTAGCACATCTGAACATATAAACAAATACGTAATCAGTGCCGTTTGTTGCGTTGTAAAATGTTATTTACATCCGGAGATATTGTAACCTAAAGTTGACGCTTGCAACCTCTGACGTTCAGTTGCGTATTGTAACAAACACGGGCCACGGTCGGCGAGCAGCATCTGCAGGGACATGTTTACGATGACGACCGTGTTTACGAGTGTGGCTGTAGTGCACTGTTGTGGTTTGGTCTAGCTGTCGCAGTGTCCGCATGTAGCGCTTGCTGCTATTGTTATTCTGCATTCGTCTCCGCACGCAGACCAACTGTAGTACACCGTTTTACCAGACGTCTGTGATAGTGTAGTGTTGTATGAACTGTGACCATGGTGTATTCGAACTCTGAAAAGGCGGAGATGATACTCATCTATGGCGAGTGTCGACAAAATGCAGCTGAAGCCTGCAGGGTGTATGCAGAACGGTACCCGGACAGAGAACATCCAACGTGCCGCACATTGCAAAACATCTACCGCCAACTGTATGCAACAGGTATGGTCGTAGCACGCAAACGGGTCCGTAACAGGTCCGTCACAGGAGAAGTGGGTGCAGTTGGTGTGTTAGCTGCTGTTGCCATGAACCCACACATAAGTACAGGGGACATTGCGAGAGCCGGTGGACTGAGTCAAAGTAGTGTCATGCGCATACTGCATCGTCACTGCTTTCACTCGTTTCATGTGTCGCTACAACAGCAATTACATGATGATAACTTTAATCATCGAGTGCAATTCTGTCAATGGGCATTAACAGAGAATGCGTTGCAGTTCTACCTGTTTACCGATGAAGCGGGTTTCACAAACCACGGGGCAGTGAATCTACGGAACATGCATTACTGGTCCGTGGACAATCCTCGCTGGCTCAGACAGATAGAGCGACAGCGACCGTGGACTGTAAAAATATGGTGCGGAATCATTGGCGACCACCTCATTGGTCCTCACTTCATTGCAGGGGCCCAAACAGCTGCAACATACATCGCGTTTCTACAGAATGATCTGCCAACGTTGCTCGAAAATGTCCCACTGGAAACGCGTCGACGTATGTGGTATCAGCATGATGGTGCACCTATACATTCCACAATTAACACTAGGCTGACCCTTGACAGGATGTTCGACGGGCGTTTCATAGGACGCGAAGGACGCATAAATTGGCCAGCCCGTTCTCCTGATCTTACACCTCTGGGCTTCTTTCTGTGGGGTAAGTTAAAGGATGTGCCTACAACCCCAGAGGATATGAAACAACGTATTGTGGCAGCCTGCGGCGACATTACACCAGATGTACTGCGGCGTGTACGACATTCATTACGCCAGAGATTGCAATTGTGTGCAGCAAATGATGGCCACCACATTGAACATCTATTGGCCTGACATGTCGGGACACACTCTATTCCACTCCGTAATTGAAAACGGAAACCACTTGTGTACGTGTACCTCACCCCTCATGGTAATGTACATGTGCGTCAGTGAAAAAGACCAATAAAAAGGTGTTAGCATGTGGACGTAATGTGCTGTTCCAGTCTCTTCTGTACCTAAGGTCCATCACCGTTCCCTTTGAATCCCTACGTAATTCGGTGCTCTCCGATACACACGATCGAACAGCAGAGGAGTGGTACTCAAGCGTCAACTGTAGGTTACAATATCTCCGGATGTAATTAACATTTTACAACGCAACAAACGGCACTGATTACGTATTTGTTTATATGTTCAGATGTGCTAACAAAACTAACTGGGTTCCATTTAAAAAAACGTAGGTTTGTGTTAAAAAACATACTTCCGTGCATTTTTTTATGGTTTGCATTAACCAATTACACTAGCCCCTCTCCTCACGTTCGGTCTGTGGAATCGATTCATCAGTATTTGATGTGGTTTACGAAATATATCCAGCGGTAATGTTAGGTGACTCACCCCATATATATATATATATACTCGAGGTTAAAGAAAGAAGACAGGCGCTTTTTGTCTTGTACGTTTCTCTTTTCGTTACTCTATATGCTTGCTGTCCTGTTACTTTAATTGCAAGTTTACGTTAGTATCTTACTACTTATCGCTATCGACTGACAAGGAGAATGCATGTACTGTGAACCAAACTCTACATTATTCTGTACATAACAGAACTGACGTATGCAAACAGAATGGTTCGTGCACTGTTCTATTGTTGTGGTGATACTGGCCTGCATGAACCCTGTGATTTGGTCACTTTCTTTTTTATAAGCACTCTTATACCTTAGCAATTTGGAAAAGTTGGTTTATAACAGTAAGAGATCCGTGGTGGCCTTACTTTGTTCACGGTATCAGGATATCGTGACTGGGCAATCTATCCAAACTTCAATAATCTATCCCTTTCGTCTCTTAATTAATTCTTTAATAATTCCTTTTGTTCTGAGACATTAATCCAGCGGCTCCGTTTCAAGAGCTTTCAGATACCAATGACCCAGCTACAAGCGCTATACAAGCCTCACCTGTGCTACGCAATATTCCTAAAATTTTCCCAACTACAGGCGCTAGATCAGGCCCAACGGTGTCTTGCAATAAAAATGCCTTTAATTCCTTTATTTCCACCTCTCATCCAATGTCTGACAGATGTTCCCACTTTGTGAAATATGTAGCTTGGTCAGCTACAGCTGGTGGATCTTCAGCTATCATGAACATTGCTCCTCGAAGGAACTGGACCTGTTTAACTGATGACGTTTCGTTTAAAGACCGACCCACATCCATCTGGTATCTCAGTGCTTTTGCTGTTTTGAGACAATGCAGCAAGATTTGAACACAGTAAAACATAACCAAGCAATACCATTGCGACTCTTTATTCTTGTTCTAATTTATTAGCATTGTACCACGGCTTGACCTATCCTAACGAACTAGGTAGCACATGTTAACTGCGTATTTTTCTTGGGGATCGCATTTTCCTACATTGCATCTCCTAATATTTTTTATTTATACATTACCTTAAATCTTACATGACATCTATCTTTAATTACTAATACACACTTTACTCCTATCGTCCTTCCTCCTCCTAGAGCATTTACTCTGTATATCTCCTACTTACAGAAAATATCCTTATCACTATTCTGGGTTAGAGGCCTTCTGTTGATACTCCTGAAAGGGAAGGGATTGCTGGAACCTCACGTCCTACTGGGATGGCGGTGAAGTCCAGGGCTGCCCAGCGGTACTACGTGCGTCCTCGTCATGGGTGCAGTGCTGAACGTGACGGGAAACCCAGTTCAATACTGCCAGCGCCAAGTCATTACAATGCGCCTGTGTTTAGCATGCAAAGGATTGCACCATAATCTAAAAGTGAAATTAAAAATTAAAATAAATTTTCCAAACTTTGTCAATGTATATTAATGATAATGTTGTAAAGTTTCAAACTTATGAAATGAATATGTTACGCAAAATATCGAGCTTACGAAAAAGACATGAAATTAGAAAGTCATAACCAAAATTCGCAAGTCTCAACTTGATCAGGGCAATATTTTGGTCAAAATCGGCGTTCTTACGAAAATTTGAAGGCTCTAAATATTAGACTCAGAAAGGTGAAAATTCGTATGTAGTCTCAGTTTGATATAAAAAACATTAACACTATGACACCAAAAAAGCTACCTCTATTAGCGATAAAGTTAGTTACTAAAAACCAAATTTGGAACGAAAACGTCCTTAAATGATAGAGGTATTAATTAATACGTCTCTTAGAAAGGGACCATTATGATGCTACTATCTGTACTTAAGGCGGTTGAGAGCAGATGTTCCGTTTGGTGGTCTGCTGCAGCTGTATATAAATACGGCCAGAGAGGCAGTTGCAAGAGACACTTCGCACCGAGATATCAAGCTATCCGCGTGAGTCAAACGCCTGTGTGCGCTGTGCCTCGGTTGACGTCAGAGCCAGGCAGCTACCAAAAGCGTTTTCAGTAATACTATGAAGTGAACTAGTTAGGACTGTACACCGTCCTGGATAGCTTACATTTCACGGAAGAAACTTTCCGTGCCCCCGTAATGTTGACAAAACCCCATGACAATTATCGAGATGATATTCTATTTTTAAGGAGAGCAGTTAACTTTGGTGGTTTGAAGTCAGGATGATAAACCATTTTACTTGGATCTTCCTGTAGCGGTCACCTCTGGAATGTTAGTAGTGCTGTATCCGATAGGGATATTAGCTAGAATTAAAACTTACATTTTGTCCTTGACAACAATCACTGAATAGATCAATCAGTTAAAACTCAAAACTTTTATTTATTGTCATAGTTCCTGATCCCCCTGACTAAATAGCAGGTAGAAACATTTTCTTTCAGTGAGCCCAAAGAGTAATGTCGACTTGCAGACCGTCTCTTCTCCATTGTTTTCTGGCCGACCGCACAAATAGTTTTCAGGCACTTGTAAACGACGAAGGTAGGTGTAAAGCACGCACAGAGAATTTAAGTGTCTTTTCGTAACGACTCAACGAAAAGCACCTTCCGTTTGGATATTTACCTGCCACCTCACAAATAGTACCGGCTATACGTCATAACGCATCAAAAAAAGTTTTACATCACCTCGGTTCCGAGAGTTCCGGAACATGTACAGAAAATTGGAATAGAGATCAACATTAACATCATTTCCGCCCTTTCTATCGCTCATGAAAATCACACATGGCATGTTGTAACACCATACAGCGAGACCTTCAGAGATGGTGGTCCAGATTGCTGTACACACCGGTACCTCTAATACTCAGTAGCACGTCCTCTTGCATTGATGCATGCCTGTATTCGTCGTGGCGTACTATCCACAAGTTCATCAAGACACTGTTGGTCCAGATTGTCCCACTCCTCAACAGCGATTCGGCGTAGATCCTTCAAAGTGGTTGGTGGGTTACGTCGTCCATAAAGAGTTCTTTTTAATCTATCCCGGGCATGTTTGATAGGGTTCAAGACTGGAGAACATGCTGACCACTCTGGTCGAGCGATGTCGTTATCCTGAAGGAAGTCATTCACAAGACGTGCACGATGGGGACGCGAATTGTCGTCCATGAAGACGAATGCCTCGCCAGTATGCTGCCGATATGGTTGCACTATCGGTTGGAGGATGGCATTCACGTATCGAACAGCCGTTACGGGGCCTTCCATGACCACCAGGGCAGTGTGTCTAAGGCGTTCAGCCGGACCTGGTTGCCTCCAAACACATCTACAACGATTTCTAGTTGAAGGCATATGCGACACTCATCGGTGAAAAGAATGTGATTCCAAACCTGAGCGGTCCATTCGGCATGTTGTTGAGCCCATCTGTACCGCGCTGCATGGTATCGTGGGTGCAAAGATAGACCTCGCCATGGACGTCAGGAATGAATTTGCGCATCATGCAGCCTACTGCGCACAGTTTGAGTCTTAACACGACGTCCTATGCGTGCACAAAAAGCATTAATCAACATGATGGCGTTACTGTCAGGATTCCTCCGAGTCATAATCCGAAGATAGCGATCATCCACTGTAGTAGTATCCCTTGGGCAGCCTGAGCGAGGCATCTCATCGACAGTTCCTGTCTCTCTGTATCTCCTCCATATCCGAACAACATCGCTTTGGTTCACTACGAGACGCCTCGACACTTCCCTTGTTGAGAGCCCATCCTGGCACAAAGTAACAACGCGGATGCGATCGAACCGTGGTATTGACAGTCTAGGCTTGGTTGAACTATAGACAACAAGAGCCATGTACCTCCTTCCTCGTGAAATGAGTGGAACTGATCGGCTGTCGGACCCCCTCCGTCTAATAGGCGTTGCTCATGCATGATTGTTTACATCTTTGGGCGGGTTTAGTGTCATCTCTGAACAGTCAAAGGGACTGTGTCTATGATACAATATCCATAGTCAACGCCTATCTACAGGAGTTCGGTGATGATGCAAAACTTTTTTTGATGCGTGTATGTCAGTAAAAACTTGTGATTAATTGTGTATGGCGTCTAAGAAATATTTGTAGTTTTTAGCGTGCACTAGACTTTGACTCAGAGGGTATGAATTCCGCATGCTATGCTTTGCAGTCATAACCATGAGGTTTCTGATCTCAAAAGTCATGATATACTTAGTATATAATCGAGCATTCAACATTGTGTGTCCCGTTACGGACTGCTTATTAACTGATGAAAAGTGTGGTTCTTTAAATATTGTGTCTGATTTTAAGGCTTAAACTGGCCTCTAGAGAGAGAGAGAGAGAGAGAGAGCTGTGAATGTGAAAAGATTAACACAAACTGTGCTTTTTTTCGTTCCTTCATTTCGGTAACTATATGTTAAGACAGACGTAGCAGCAAATATGTGTACCAAAACTGACAATACAGAACAAGTGTTTTAAGACAAGGACTTTTCATCCTTGTAGCTACAGCTAGATCTTATAAAATTAACTCACTTCAGTAGTATGGTACTGTTCAATATGTCTGTTCAGTCTGTTAACACATTTAGCGTTGCAAATTTCTTACAATTTTTCTCAAGTGAGAGAAGTTATATGTCACTTCAGGGCAGGGGATGAATCTGAAGAACTCACTTTCTGTATTAGTATGAAGGCAGACGAAAACCTGTCTTTTATTAGCACAACATATGGAAACCTTTGGATAAATTTGAAAGTATGCTCTTACCTTTCTGTAGTTGCAAGGTGTTAATGGCTTTAAACACATTGAACTTCCGACTATGTCCTTTTACCATACTTCTCACAATTTGAATCCATGACTAGAAGACTTGCCTACTGCACAATAATATCCCGGCGCTTAGCTCATTACTGCACACAAAGCATTGTAATAACTGTTGCCAATGTCTGACACGAAAACCTCTTAAAAAAACCAAAGCACTTTACACAGTTAAAGTTGACAGTTATAAGCGACAGTCGAATGAAAACGAGACAGATGGTAAGAAGTTATGTGACCCATCCATATGTCGCCAAGGTTGTTTCGACTATGCTGCAAAAGTATTGCTGGGAAGTCCTTACACATCCTCCATGCAGTCCCTATATCTGCCCATCTGCTTTTCATATTTTTGAGTCCTGAAAAAAGACATTCCTTGCTGTCTATTTGCTTTGGATAAAGTGGTGCACACCTGTCCATTATAAAATGCTTTCAGTTAGTTTAAACAAAAGTCAGTTTCTTACCTACAATTTTATGTTCCCACTTTGCTTCTTAGGACTTAGATGAAACATCACATAAGAACATCACACTTTGTGCATGATACCTTAAAACAATGAATGGCAATAGGTATGTGTGTCTACACACACACACACACACACACACACACACACACACAAACACACACACTCTTTATAAGTAAAATTATAACTGTCATATCTCAACTGGGTTTATCATTTTAGATTAATTGAAGCCTTTGGTACAACTTCGCTAATTCACAGTCAGACTATCACCTAGCAGTCTAACATAGACATTCATAATCGTTGGCTTCACCACCTCACAACCCAGTTGTCACCTTTCAAACTAACTTAAACCTTGGGTTCCCCTACAGATCATCCTATCGCCATAACTTATGTTCCAGAAAATAAAATAGACACAAACAAAAATATTGTCAGTGATCTGATATCTTCCTGTTTGTACACATTTAATGTCACACAGCACATTATCATTACGTCATGGGACAAAAATGATGTTTGGTATTAACCTTTTAATTCTGTATCATCACTCTCACCATATCACTTCTCAAAAATTGAGTGAATTGCTTTGACTGTTCCCAAAAGACCCTTCTTGGAACAATTATTTACTTAAAAATATCTGTAGGGCTTTGTTAAACGTATTGATAACCATATTTGAGTGAAACTTGTTACTCATAATTTGGAAGAAATCCATAATAAATGCAGGACACACATGAAAACAAAGAACCGCATAGAATAAAATATGTACACATAATAGACACTTCAAATACATATATTACAAGATTAGAGTTAGGCAGTCTCTACAGGGGAAAGACATATTCATAACTGAGTTATGAGAGCGACATTTTCCAAACAAGAACTTCTTCAATTAAAGCACAGACACAAATAAAATATCGTGATGTATGGTATTCCTGTTGCTTCTTTTCTTCTTCCTTCTCTCAAGTGTAACGAAATTGATGAAGCAAGCATTGCTATGGAAAAAATAGCCGTAGTTTAAATATGTTAGCAATATTCTTATACATTTCTGTTCAGTTTTACATGTCGAATATTTTGTACAATGACTCATAAACAAATGATCAGTACCATTGTAACTACTACAGAGGGACAGTGGAACACTAAGAAGGGGCTGAGGGGGCACTCTGTTCTGGGTCTCAAGTCAAGGGGACCCTCAGGTCTCAAGGACCTCAATATTTGGAGGATTACCAGTACCAGCCTGTGTTTAGTTAAATCCCAAATGAGGCCCATGTATTTTCAGCAGATAAAAGTCAGTTTGGAGTTTGAGGCCCATATGTATGTAAAATATGAACATAGATTCTCTTTTACCTATTATAATGATATGACAGTTATTGTCAATTTATGTGTCCAAAATATTAAGAATTTTATAAAACTTTGCATGAAATTTAAAAAAGCAACAAGACAGATAATCGTTTGTCTCCTAGACGCAATTATTCTACATGAAATGTTCTGTGATACCTCTGCCATCTATACAGTTTATAAATACATGGGTAAGTGCAGTGAAGAGCTTGCCAGTGATTTATTAACTTTGTAACCAAAATATTACATTGCGAAATTTATCTTTTCCAAGGTTATACATAATTATTCTGCAGTTTATTTTATGTATATGAAAATCCTACTAGATGAACCAGAAGATATATCGAAAGGTATTCAACAACAGCTAGAAAATAATAGGCTCGATATTGCATTGTGCAGGGTTCCAGGTTATGACGATGTTGTGTCATTGCCAGATGTACATGGAGGAGTACAAGGAAGAATTCGAACAGTCAATATAAAACTCTGTTTAGTCCCCATACTAATTGTTCCTCAAATCCTTGTGAAGTTCATGCATTCTCATATGTTCCATCTAGTGTCACCTGCACTCATTCGTCTCATCTTCTACAAATAGATGGGAATTCTTTGTCGAAAAAAAAACAGGAAAAGTTTGGATTGCTTGTCTGATACTTCATGGAGTGGTCATTACAATTCAGTTAAAGTCATAAAAGAAAACATGGAAACAATTGTGACCAATTTGGAAGATAAGCAGGAACCTTAATACTAGATCTGCAGCAAGCTTCCTCCTTCCAATTATTTGTGTTGTGTGTCTTTGACCTATACCAAGTTTTGACACAAGATACTGGCGGAAGTAAATTTTGTCTAATAATATTTACAGTCTCAAAAAATGAATTTCGGCAAAAGACTCGCCAAATCAAATGAATGAGATTTTAGTGATGGAACGAACTACAATTACAGACAATGTTGTTATTTTTGTATCTAAAAATGCAGTGATGTAGACATTAACATTTACCAATGAGGAAAAATTCCAGCTGAACTGCTGATGACACTGTATTAGCCATTCAAGCAATTCACTGATCAACGTCTGAATACACAAACCAGTTCATACAAGAATTGTTACAACACTACATTGTCATCAAGGAAATCACCAAAGTTTTCCAAATTGCTGAAACAAAATTTATACTTCAAGCTTCTGATGACACTCTGGCTGTAGCACCAGAGAATCTCATAAAAAATTTATAATGAGTTTGATAGAGAGCAGGTCCCCTAGGAAATAAGAAGGTATTAAGGACATCTACATGTATCTGATCTGAGTATACTGATGCTAGATGGACAACCCAAGAAATCCTTCAGTTTATAATTAAATGGTACTTCAGTGAATGATTACATAATACATTACTTAGAATCCAATACTTATTGACCGTTTCTGTCTCAGTCACATTATGCAAGAGAAGTTTTTCTAAACTTAAACTAAAGAAAATTTTCTTTCCTCTACAATGAAACGACTACTAAATCGGTCCATTTAATTGACTGAAAGAAAAGTTGCATTTCAAATAGATTTCAACGACATTATTGAGAATTTCATTGAAATAAGGACATGAAAACATGTAGTACAGTAACATCAATAATAACTACTCTCTCATACTAGGGTTACGAAACTAATTGGTATTATAGTTATCTGTGATTCCAGTCATATGAAGTAAAAGATAATTTTCATATTCTGTTCTAAATTATTCCTACCTGATGGTTGCTATACTGATAGCTGATTCATATTGTAAGTTTCTCACCTATAACATTAAGTATGTGTATTACAATTACTGGAGCATAGAGTACACACATTGTAAATACCTTGTTTTTTGTCATCTATTAGATCTATTTTATCAATTTTTGCAAAATGTACTCTACAAATACATTAACAGCTAAGTAGACATGGTGCTCCATGTAGTTTAGCAACTCTGCACCTCCAACAGAATTAGTCCGCCACTAAAAAGGTACTGTGAAGTGATCAATTTCAACAATAGGCACATAACTTAAACCCAGACGAAATACATCCTCATCCAATCTATTAACAACTAACATGTATTTATTATAATATACATTTCCATATGCTATGCATACTTCCATGTGGAAATTTAGTGTTGCTTCATTCGAAAACATTTCTTTAGTAATAGTATGCATTGCTTTATCCTGACTGAAAAAGCGGTAAGTGGGCATGTTGAGTGCTGTGGCAGTTTTTATTTCTTATCAATTTCTGACAAATTGGTTAAATTAAATTTATTTTACCATGAATTAATTTTATTAATTATTCTTAATTTTTTAATTAATTTTATTTATGATAATCTTCAGATGATGCACAAGAAAATGTTCATTAAATAAAATCAACTAAAAATTAAAATAAAATTAATTTAATTAGTTTGTATTAAAATAAAATCAGTTTACTTAACTCATCAAGAAAGGTGTGCAGTAAAAATATGCCAACTGCCTTCAATGTAGTCACTTACTACCATTATATAAAAATCCACATCCATTTTGAGCACACTAAAATTAATTTATAAGAAATATGAAACCAAAAATTAAACCAAAGTTTAAAAAAAGCACTTTACTTTAGTCTCAACTGCTTTATCATAATAATTACATTTTGTGAATTTTTATCATCTCTCATCACAGCTACTAAGTGGACATATTTGGTGCATTGGTGCATTTTGATGCAAATTCGTTATCATTCTTCTCAAGCTCCCACAAACTAAATAAAATCATTTTATATATATATATACAACCAACCAATGTGTTTTCTGCAAGGCCCATGTTCATAATACATTAGTTCTGAATGAACTGTGACAGAAATCTGAACAACAGCGGACTGACATACTAGGACACGCTTTAACTTCTTACAGTTGTCTGACTATGTTCTTCTTGTATATTTTAGCATTGATAATGGCCAGGCACTAGCCAAAATCTAAATTTGCCTAATAAAGCCTGAATGAAAAGGATAACTGACTGCTGTCCTCTATCATTTGAAAGTTATATCACAATCGCTGAGTACACCCACATTCCAAATGGAAGATCTGTGTGTGTGTGTGTGTGTGTGTGTGTGTGTGTGTGTGTGTGTGTGTGTGTGTGTGTGTGTGTGTGTGTGTGTGAAAATTTTAGGCCAGAAATTCAAGACCATGAAATTCTTATCATTATCTTTGAGTTTCTTCATTCCTTTATCTCTCAGTCTAGAATGTCTTCCTTCAAAAAAATGAAAATCGCAACAACTAACAAATTTCGAATATCTGTCTGGGAAATCAATTTTAAATTCATTATTCAGTTCCAAACAAATTTTCTCTCCATGTCTAGTAATCAACTAGTAATGTAATATAAAATATTTACCTTAGCTCACTATTTTTTTTTAAATTTCTATCATTAGCATTGTTGAGCGTCGTGAGTAAGGCTTCCATTTAAATAGAACAAAAATTTATTAATAAAAATTAATATCCATATGGCAGTGTATCATAATTTTCTAGAACTGTTCTTTTATCATATTTAAATGAGAATTCTTTCTTAACATGACTGTTGTTAATATTTAGCGTCTACATCTGTGGTTATCTGATTGTACTCTCATCATATCCTTTCCTTCACTTCACTCTCAGTTAATCTTATCATATATTCGTCATTTGACATTTGAATGTTTTTACAGTTTAAAGTAAGTCTTTTACTTTCATCTCTGTACGTTTATTGTTTTTTTTAAATAATAACTTATGGTCCATTTGAAGCCCATTTTGTAATCCATCTGTTGTCTTGTAATTCATCAGTCCATTCACCTAGTATACAAGCTGTTTCAAAAGTATTTCAACCATTATCAATACCTGCTATACTGTCGGTATCAAAATAAATGACAGCTTTTCTAACTTATCTAACACACCATGTAACCTGAGTCTTGCATTTGATGTAATGAATGCTGTATTATTTTCTACATAACAATCCTTGAAGTTGTACTTCATCTGTACCATATGCTCATTAATAATATATATATATATATATATATATATATATATATATGTATACTACCTAATCGATTATCCAACAGTATCACATAAGATTTTTATAAATCTGTAGCATACTCAGTTTTACTCATATTTTGACGTTGTCCAAATTTTCCCCACAATGAATTCAGATGTATCTCAGTAGCATCTTGTTTTCCTGGGTTTACTTTTATTCTACCAAGACCTAAGTCAATACCTATTTTTTCTTTCACATGTTTTATATATATCTCATTAGCTTCAAAATTTTGGGGACTGTTTTCTAATTTTATTTTCATTAAGCCTTTCACATTAATTTATAAACAACAAAACGCTTTTATTACTAAAATTCCTCACTTTGTACATAGCTCAAATAGGTTTATTGTTGTTTTGTTAATCTTTTCACTTTTAAAACATTTCTTACAACCATGTCAAAACCAGCTATAGTACTGAGAAATAGTATTGGTTTCTTTATCAAATCTGTCTACTGTTGCTCCAGCTATATTTACTTCACCACCATGAAGAGGATGTTGAATATTATTATTGTTTGAATTATTTAACCAAGCTATAGTTTCTTTACAGTAATTTTCCTTCTATTGTTTACCCAATACAGCCTTGTCTCAATATATTCTGCATCAGAATAAAAGTAGTCATTAATCTCTTCCTTCATATTCAACACATGATTTTATTCTGTTTTTTGACTATGTCATTTGAGAAATATTTCCATATATTTCAGTTTTATAGCACAAAAACAATAATATTTTATATCAGGAATTGGTCATATGTAATTTCCATTTTCCATGTACTGAATAAGTGTGGGAGGTAACGTTAATATCCTCTGGTGTAAATTCTTCTTTATTGTATTCCCCAAATTGGTTAATAATATCCTGATTAACTCTTTTTATGATTTGTATTATCTCCGTTCTTAATTTTCTTAATTTCACCAGTAGTTAGTTCTCTACCTAAGATAAAAACTGTGTGAAATAATAATGCAACTATTATTGCTCTAGGACAACACAGGTTATCACTTTTATTAATTCCAGTAATGCTTCATTTAGTATTTTTATCATTAGCTAAATTTATTATTTTATTATCTCTGGAACTACTAATATTTTTATATTAAATGTAGTATTTGCTATATCACTAGACTCATCAGATGCTAATATATCTCTGATTTTATTGCACAAAACGTGAATGGATCGAATAGTACTATCTGATGCTTTATATACTGTAGGAATTGCATAAAATATTTTTGGATTTGCCGTTGTTATATTCAACTTATATCTGTTTCTAAAATTTGTTCTCTTATTATCTTCCTGTACCACAGAATTAAATGCTTTCATTGTATAATCTGTTTTCTCACTAATGTTATTACGTTTACTAATATTAACATCCTTAAAAACAATTTTGTAGTCAATACACGAAGCTTTAAACATTTTCATTAACTTTGGATCTTATTTCTTTAATTGCAAATAAATCCGTTTTAGGCAGTTTGTCGTGTTTTTCTTGCTCAGATGGTTTATAACTGAATGAATAAATTTGATCTAGTCTCGCTATACTGTCCTGTGTCTGTCATCGAGTTTTCTCAAAATATCATCATCAAACCTGTACAAATTATCCATGTTAGGTTAACATTTTCTTCCTGTTTTAGTCTTTTGAAATAATTTTTGATGAAATGGAAACACTTGTAAAATAATTGAATTAGTTAATTCTGATTTCTTTACTTTATTGTAATGTCTAGTTGCAACTTTTAGCTTTGAGTTCAACTTCTCTCATATTATTGAGAGTCCTTGTAAAAATAGGTTAATTATGTGATATAACTAAATTAATTAATTCATTTTACTTAATATGTTGTAATTAGTTGTATTATTTGTTCTACAATAACCACAAAGTTGGGCAATCATGAATTTCTCCATTTTATAATTCTGTTTAATTAAAAAAATTTATGAACGAATATTGTAATGCACTATTCTCAGATTTCTTCTTTTTAACATTTTCTTGAGTACATTTCTTACATGGACTTGAATGATTGTCTTAACATGATGGATCTGAGTATCAAAAAACGAACTCTGTAATTTCTTACAATCAACACACATTTTTTGTATGTTATCAGCGACAGCAATATTTACGAATGCTCTTCACTCAGAATTCGTTTTAAATGATTTTAAAATAACATAAAGAAATATTTTTTCATAAGCACAAGGAATTCTTTTACTCTTATAAAGTCTTATATGACATTCTTTCATACATGCCCTACACTTTGCACTACACGAACCTTTTTGTATTTCTGTGAGTAAAATTATCAACTGAGTCCTCAGTTTTGCGCTTTCGATTCAATTTGTATAGAAAAATTGTATTATGATATTTAAAAATGTATATGTTCTAGTTTTTGAAATGTATTTGCAATACTGTTATTGTATCAGGAATTAATACTGATGGTTTACCAGAATCAATACCCAATGGTGATAAATCTTATATACCAGCTCTGTGAATTCATTATATTTATAGAAAGTATCATCATTGAAAAAATGCAACAATCTGTTAATATACCTAAATGCAGAATTCATTCCGGAAGACACACCTTGAAACTCTTTAGTTAGAAGTTCTTGTGTTTGATAGTTAAAATTACATTCATCTACCCCCATATAGAAAGCTTCATTAAAGAATAAAAATGTTCTTATTGTATCTGTTTTGACAATACCGTTTTAATAAAAAAATTTACTTAATCCCACACTAGATATTGCCTTAGGATATCCTGAGATTAATTATAATGTATGGAAACTCATCATATATTTATCATATTATTAACAAATAACCCAACATCACCAGAAGGTCTCTCACATACTCCATCGATTTATTGCAAATATAAACTAAGAATATCAACCAATTAAATATTAATTGTGATTTCATAGATGTACCTAGCCGCAACCACTTCTGATAAAAAAGTATATAAAACCCCATATGTAACTAGTAAGTGACCAAAATGTTTACATGATCAGTTGGTGCAGATGACATGATTGGTGTAGTTTTTGGAATACTTGAGTGAGTTGTTGTTGCTTTAACATACAAGGTTTGAACAGCATTAATATCATTTTGAGATAATTCTAAACCAAAACCAATATAGTAAGGATATGTATTGCCACATAA
Source organism: Schistocerca americana (assembly GCF_021461395.2). NCBI lineage: Eukaryota > Metazoa > Arthropoda > Insecta > Orthoptera > Acrididae > Schistocerca > Schistocerca americana. The sequence continues at coordinate 697,155,923 of NC_060130.1, forward strand.
ATATCCATGTGCTTTAAATACAATGCATGACCAATTTTATAAAGAAGAACTTAAAATGGATTTGATTTATCTTTTGGTGTATTCCCATCAGTTTCCAATTACCACAACTCTTCATCATCCATATGTACTTCCACTGCATCATTATTCATATTTGGAAAATATGTGACCAAATACATTATCTTTTTCATCTAGATCCTCTGGACAATGATGGCCATTATTTTGTAACTATATGCTTGTTTTTAGCTTGTAACTGTAATGTCACTTTTATTGTTATCCTAATGAAACCGAATGTCCAATATACTTTTACCATAAATGAAATGCTGCCTTTGTTGCTTGTATACCTTTTTTGTTGCACATTTATAATATCATTTTATATTTTAATCCATTTATACATACCACTTCTTTTTTATACAACCAACAACTATACCTCCATATGTCTCATTCGTTCAGTACAATTCATATACTTGTCCAAAATTTAAATTTTTATACATAAGATGAATCATTCAAACAAGTTCTTGTTCTTTAGCTTTAGTTAATTCACCTCATTATTATTGTTATTGTTGATCTTATTACTACTGTTATTGCTCTTGTTGTTAGCAAAATCAACAAGTTGTTGTCTTCTCAGTTTAGAATAAGCTTTTATTCTAATTGTTTTGCTCTAGCTTTTAAATCGATTACTTTAGGCCCTCCATTTATAAGATTTATTTTTATAAGGAAAATATGAAACTATCTACTTTGGGTTTCATTGGAAAACAATTAATAAGGTTTAAATGTAACCAGTTCAAAGTACATATAATAATAAAGAAGTAATTATGATAATTGATCAAAATAATAATCTGTGGTTTAAAGCTAAGGATATTGCAAAAATATAAGTATATGAAACTACAAGAATAGCAATTTGTCACCATACTAGCGGAAATCATTTGTATTATTACTCAGAAGAACCATTATCATCTAAACTTAGGTACTTTGATACAGTCTAAAGACTGAGCCCAGCCCTTAGGCTCCTTCAGCTGCCACTGTTTTAAATGTATTAATGGCTAATGATATTTTAGTGTTTCTGTAGAATATTCCAGTGGATCATAAGAATTTTAGAATATTAAAAAAATGTTTTGAAAACTAATGATATTTAAGATTTTCAGGGGCCAAAATTTTGATAACTTCCAAAATATTTGCTTTACTAACACTAAAACAAATCACAAATTTTTTCTGCAAAAAAATTAAAATTGATTTGAATTAGTAACATATTACAGTAATATATTGAATGATTATCCTTTTCTTGATTGATTACAAATTTCTGCAATTGCCTCTCTGTTTTTAATAGTATACATAATATATATTAATAAATTAATAAAAATAAAAATGTAATAAAAACATTTTCTGTTAAATGGAACCTGTTCCAAGTACATTTAATAACGAGGTATCTTTAATGAATGTATTTCAGAAGAACTGCAGGATTATTTATAACAATAAAGAAGTACTTGTGACAATTGATAAAAATAGTGTTCTGTGGTTTGAAGCTAAGGATATTGCAGAAATATTGGAATATGTAAATACAAGAATAGCAGTTTGTCACCATACTAGAGAAAAACATCATAATATATGAAAATATCTGCAGGCACGAATTGTTCCCCACACTAAATATAAAACACAATACTGTATTTATTAATAAATGTTATATTCATTGATCATGAAATCAAAAATCTAACAAGCTAAGCAAATCCAAGATTGGGTTACGAAGTTTTACCATCAGTCAGAAAACATGGTCAGTATACACTTCAATCAACAATTGATAACCTACAAGAACAAACTGTAGATTTAGAAACTGATAAAGAAATAGCTTTGTATGTGATGAAAAAATATGAGAAGACATTCAAAACTTTAAAAGACAACAGAAAGTGCTTGTAGGAAAAATAAGAGAAATATGAAAGCATATCATTGTACCTATGGAAGATATTAATTTGAGAAATATGTTCGTTTTTTTAAAATGATTTGATAATGAATTTGAGAGTGATTACTATGTGATTAGGTACCAAACTAGAAAGCTTCAAACACTATTATGTACCTGTATGACATACATCTAAATTGCGAAAAATAATAAGAATAATATGTAATCCTAATTCAATAAACTTATGCAATAAAATGAAAGAGGTATTGAATAAGAAAATTAATTTCTACAGTAACTAATGGATATACTGAACAACTATTTTTATGAAGTGGAAGGAATCTTTTACAAAATAACATTGTCCTTAGTTACCCTACTATTATGTGAATGATCAAGTCCCAAAAGTTTAACATATACTTGATTGGCTTTCATTCCCAAAACATTTTCAACTACATATACACCAGGATATTTTGTTTTCTGTAAATCATGTTCATAAAAACTTCATTTGATATCTTCCCAATTATATGTAACTGGATTAGAATGAATAGCAGTCAGTTTCAAAAATTTATGTTGGCCAATGGGCTGTGTAACCTTTTTAAAAAATTCCTTTACACTTGCTGATAGTAACTTTATCTTCCATTTAAAATTAGGTTTATTATTCGATAAAATTTCAGCTGGCTTATAATTTTGTCAGTAACTGCCATTGGCGTGATTTTGATTGTTGAATGCTTTGTATTATTGTATTCATCAACCAGTTTATCAACTATTTCAATCGGTTCATAATTACTTTCTAGAATAATTTTTTCCAGAAATTTTCTTTAAGTGTTCCCATTAAATCTTTCAACATCAGATGCTATTAATTCAATAAAAGTTGAACAATTATTAATTTTATATTTTTTGTATGTTCTTGAAATTCTTAATTGTAAAATTCTTTGTTGTTATCTGTAAATTTCTTTAACACCACAGCTTTAATTTTTTTAATTTTTCAACTGTTTTTAGTAGGTTTCTCATAACTAGGATAGTCCACAAAGTTTTGAAAAAACATCTATTGTAGTTAATAAATACTTGTAGCTTTTATAAATTTTTAGTAATCCATTTATGTTTCCAAAATATATTTCCACTAGATAGATCATCTATACCAAAAGATTCATGGACAATTTATTCACTAATATTCAGACCATTACCTACAAAAAAATTTTAACAGACGTACTCTTTTTAGTTTTACATACTATACAAAGATGTTCAATCCTTGGCCTTTTATTTTTTATTAGTTACTCTTTGAGGATTATATTTTTCAGTACATTTTCTACACTTCAAACATTAGATTTGGTTATCAATTTACTTTGATAAAAATGTAGTAACTGTAATTTAATTCACCAAAACAATCAATTTTACATCTACTGGCACTGTTTTCCAAGTATCTGGTAACCTTACATTTATAAAATTTAATATATGTACCACTATTGATACAGGCTCATTATCATTATTTATTTCATATATAATATGAGATACCCTTACTGTGATCTCCATGTCATCAAATATCAAACGTTGATTTATATTTTTACCTTTGTCTATGGTCTTCGTTAATTAAAAATCAGATTCAAAATCACACATTTTTTGTTCATTTCCAATTATAAACGTAAATTCAACTATTTGTTTCTGATGCACGATATTTTGTTTTGGATTGCATCCACCTAAAGCAAATTTATGGACTGTATCCATGCTTTTCCTCCTTTTATCAAGATATGTTGTTGTGGTATGGTTATCTTTGTGAACCTCATTAATTTTTTTTCGATGAGATGTGCTGTAATGACTTCATTATTCAATTGTGTTAGAATACTTGTTTTTTTCTGGTTTTGTAAAATATTCTTTTTCTAAGTGTTATTTGGTAACTCCATCATAACCACTTACAGTCTACTAAAATTCTATCTACAAAATCAATATATCCTCTAGACATTTCAAAACTGGCATGTCATTCTTTATGAAACTGTTTGATTCAATTTTCTTTCTTTGGATCAATTCTTGCTTATAATTCATTTGAGTTTATTTTTACATTATTCACATCACCTTTAGGCAGCAGCTTATTTCCAAAAATGTCCATTTACTACATTCAAAATTTCATTAAGGTTTTAAAACAAATATACACAAATGACCACAAATTACTTCTTTAAAATGTTACATTTGTTTTCAGTTATAGTACAATTCACCTGAGCCTAGATATTTAACCAATTTTTCAGGTATTTTTCCTTCAACTGAAACAAACACAATTTTCTATCTTTATTCTTACCATCGCATATCCAGTGTGTGCCAATATAATCATATGTATCTAATTAACTGACTGAGCACTATGGGACTTAAGTTCTGAGGTCGTCAGTCTATCTAAATTAACTATTCCAGATTCATCTTCTCTAGGGTGATTGGGTACTTCATCAAACACAGAAACACCACAAAACTGTTTAATACTAAATTTAAGCAAGTTTTACTATATCAAAAACAATTAATGCATTAGGATACATGTTGTTGTTGTGGTCTTCAGTTCAGAGACTGGTTTAATGCAGCTCCCATGTTCCTCTATCCTATGCAAGCTTCTTCATCTCCAACTAACTGCTGCAACCTACTTCCTTCTGAATCTGCTTAGTGTATTTATCTTTTGGTCTCCCTCTACGATTTTTACCCTGCAGGCATCCCACAAATTCGAAATTGGTGATCACTTGGTGATTCACAACGTTTCCTACCAAACCATCCCATCTTCCAGTCAAGTTGTGCTACAAATTCCTCTTCTTCACATTTCTATTAGGTACCTGCTCATTAATTATGTGACTTACCCATCTAATCTTCAGCATTCTTCTCTAACACCACATTTCACATTTCGAAAGCTTCTATTCTCTTCACATCCAATTATTTATCGTCCATGTTTCACTTCTGCAAATGGCCGCACTCCATACAAATAGTTGAAGAAAAGACTTCCTGACACTGAAATCTATATTCGATGTTAACAAATTTCTCTTCTTCAGAAAGGCTTTCATTGCCATTGCCAGTCTACATTTTATATCCTCTCTATTTCGATCATCATCAGTTATTTTGCTCCCTAAATAGCAAAACTCATCTAGTACTTTAAGTGCCTCATTTCCCAATCTAGTTTCCTCGGCATAACCTGATATGATTCAACTGCATTCCATTACCTTCGTCTTGCTTTTGTTGATGCTCATCTTATATCCTCTTTTCAACACACTCTCCTTTCCATTCAACTGCATTCCAAGAACGCTTCATCCCATAGGCACCCTAATAGTGATGAGTAGACAATATCCCCAACTGGATCACATCCTTGTTGCCAGTTGTGGGGTCTTGCCCACTCATCGCTGTTAGGGTTCCTATGGGATGCAGTTCAAACAAATAACATTAGTAGTTTTATTTCTATAGAGCAATTTATAGTACTTAACTTTGGAGATTTACAAGTAGTAGTCGCAAACGAAGGGAAACAGACGATATAGTGTAGAGTCCTCAATATGTGAAATGTTCAGGCAAGTTGCACTGATAATTATCGTCCGCAATCCGGTGCCAATCTCTGCGGCCGAGGCTAGCAGGAGCGACACTTATATCCACTTCTTCCAGGTGTCTCTCTTGGCGTAGTGTGGTACAATTCCGCGCACCGTTGGCCACGATTCCTCACCACCTTTTCTCCTCTTGCATTTTGTGTCTTCGTTCTGGTGTTTCTGGGTACGCCACAACATCCTCTTCCATTTCCATTATATATACAGCTTATTTCAATAGTGGTACAAGTCCATTTCCTCTACTTTTCTGTCTATAATGCTTCTGAAATTAATGAGCCAAACAAACAGAAAGAAAGGTTCATCTCTAGCAAGAAGCCACATGCTTGAATATTTCTGGTATCTCAACTGCAGATTTTTCAGATCTCATTTAACTTTAGGACTCTGTACCTCAATATGAGCAAAAATGGACTTGTACCACTATTGAAATAAGCCCTTAATATGCCCTCAAGTATTTTGCCCTTGTATAGAACCTCTATATACTCCTTCCACCTTTCTTCTTTCCCTTCTTCACTTACAAGTGGTTTTCAATCTGAGTACTCGATATTCATAAAGGTGGTTTTCTTTTCTCCAAAGATCTCTTTGATTTTTCTGTGGGCAGTATCTATCTTACCCCTAGTGATATATGCCTCTACATCCTTACATTTGCTCTCTATCCATTCCTACTTAGCCATTTTGCACCTCCTATCGATTTCATATTTGAAACATTTGTATTCCTTTTCGCCTGCTTCATTTCCTGCATTTTTATGTTTTCTCCTTTCATCAATTAAATTCAGTATCTCTTCTGTTACCTAAAAATTTCTACTAGCCCTCGTCTTTTTATCTACTGGAGCGTCTGCTACTGTCACTGTTTCATCTCTCAAAGGTATCCATTCTTCTTCTACTTATTTCTTTCCCCCATTTTTGTCCATCATTTCCTAATGCTCTCTCTGAAACTCTCTACAGCCTCTGATTCTTTCACTTTATCCAGGTCTCATATCTTTAAATTGCCAACTTTTTACAGTTTCTTTTTACTCTTTTTACTTTAGTCTACATTTCACAACAAATAATTTGAGGTCAGAGTTCACATACGCCTCTGGAAATGTCTTTCAATTTGAAACCTTGTTCCTAAATCTCTGTCTTACCATTATATAACCTATCTGAAACCTTCCAGTGTCTCCAGGCCCTTTCCACATATACAATCTTCTTTCACGATTCTATGCAAAATTCTACCAGGTGGCTTTCTCTTTCATTCCTTACCCCCATTCCACATTCACCTACTACTTTTCCTTCTCTTCCTATTCCTACTACCGAATTCCTGTCCCTGCTAACTATTAATCTCTTCAGTTTCTTCGTCATCTGCGTAGCTAGTTGGCATATAAACTTGTACTGCTAAGATAGGCATGGGTTTCGTGTATATCTTGGCTACAATAATGTGTTAACTATGCTGTTCGTAGTAGCTTACCTGCACTCCTATTAACTTATTCATTATTAAATCTACTCCTGCATTACCCCCAATTGATTTTGTATTTATAACCCTGTATTCATCTGGCAAGACGTCTTGCTCTTGTAACTGAACTTCACTAATTCCCACTATATTTAACTTTAACCTATCCATTGCCCTTATTAAATTGCCTGATTAAGGGATCTGACATTCCATGCTCTGATCTGTAGAACATCAGTTTTCTTTCTCCTGATAACGACGTCCTACTGAGTAGTCCTCACCCAGGAATCCGAATGGGGGACTATTTTACCTCCAGAATTCTTTATCCAAGAAGACACCATCATCATTTAACCATCCAGTAAAGCTGCATGCCCTCAGGAAAAATAATGGCTGTAGTTTCTCCTTGCTTTCAGCCATTCGTAGTACCAGCACAGCAAAGCCGTTTTGGTTAATGTGACAAGGCCAGATCAGTCAATCATACAGACTGTTGCCCCTGTAACTACTGAAAATACTGCTGCCCCTCTTCAGGATTTTACAGATATCGGTTGTTTAATGTGTTTTTGTCCAGTTCCTTCTTTCTTCATTGCTTAATTATGCTTTTTTTATAATTCTCCATTACCTTTTTTCTTGTCCATTATTGCTTTTGCAACACCAGCTGTGCCACTAGTTAGAGAATCAATAGTTGCTAGATATGGTAATGTTGCCAATAATACAGGAAGAAATCCTTCTTCATGGTTTGTTAGTCCTGACCCTTCTCTATTTTTTCTTAGATATTCAATAATTCTTTATAACAGGAATACCTAATGTCATGAGTAAATTGCCAACACTTTTTTATCATTTTCCTTTTTTGTGCACCAGTTACAAATTATCAGTACTGTTTAACTGTTCATTATTGAGTTTAATTTTAATTAACTTTGGTTTAGTTTTGCCACTAGGTACCAGAGTATAAACAATTCTGAAGTAATTCATTTATATAGATAAAACATTTTATAAGGATTAATATATATATATATATATATATATATATATATATAGTTCCCGACAATTATCATCAAGTTCAATACTCATTCCTATTTCCCTGTTTCAATACACTATTCTTCTAACTGCTGTAGCAGCTAATTTTTCTCCAATTCTTGCATCAGAAGCATGCATTATTTCCTTTACATCTAACTGAAGGTCTATATTTGCTTCATGTCTTTTTCCAAAATCTTTATTATCTCTATATGCAATATCACGTTTTTTTGCAAGCTTCATCTAAGGGAATTATTCCTTAATCTCCTCTAGCTAATCTTCCATCTAATTTAGCTCCCAGACCACAAAATCTACAGCCAGGTAGGTGCATTTCAAAAGCTAGTTTATTAATTAATGTGTTAACTAAGTGTTTTCCATAATTTGCACTTTACCAGAATGTGTGTGGCAATGGATATAAAAATCTAATCAAATATGTAATTTCTTTCACATTGTTGATAATAAAACCGCAAAATTTATTTGTTAACATTTTTGTTATTCCCACTTTTTCATTTCAATCATTTTCATTTTCAGCTAATCCTTCTCAATGAATAAATACGAATCTAAAGATTAAATTTCTGGTGTAATTCAACTAAATGTATTGAGTTGGTTTTTCTGTATATTTTTTCATTAAGCCTTCATCTTGTTTGCTTCTGGAAAATCTGAACTTGAAATTGGTTGTCTTAATTTTGGAAAATATTCTTAAGCAGTTTTTTATACAACTTTTCTATTTTTACCTTTACTTGATCACCAAATTTTAGACACATGTCATCCATAGTAATCTGTTTTTTAGTTAACTGATTCATTAATCCATCTGTACCTTCGTATTCTTCTCCACCAATGGTTAGTTTTTCTCTGTCAAATTTATTTGTAAATTTCCAACATATTTAAGCATACCAGCAAGTTTCAATCCAAAAACTTTATCTTCACTATGATTAATATTCAACATTTTTCTCTTATATTTATTTTTAACACCATCCACATTCTCTCTATACTCTTCATTAATTTTTTTTATCGTTTTTCTCTTCTTCATGTTCATTCATTGCAGCCTGTATTTCTGATTTGCTTAATTTGTAATCACACTGTGGGCTTTCATATTTCTGATTCACTTAATGTCTAGTCATACAAAGCAGGGTTATCATCAGAGCATTTGTAATGTGGACTTTAGTATCCTGGTAGATTTACATTATATAGAACCATTTATTATTTTCTTCATTTGCTTTCAGAACATCCTCACCTAATCCTTCAATTCCTTGTATTACCTGCTTGATTACGTCAGTAACAGGCTGGCCTTCTTTTTTATATTTTTCGTATTCTGTTCTTGTTTGTTTCTTCCATTTTCTAAATTCTTCTTTCAATTCTTCAGTTTTTCCTATTTAGTTTAGCTTTTTTTTACAACCAGTGGGTCATATGAGCTTAGGTATTATTGGAGTTGATGGTACAATTATTCAGCTTACAATGGAAAACATAAAAAACGTTGATACAATTTATTTTAACGAATAACATTTATATTATTATGAAAGACATATTTATGAACATTAATAAGATAATGATACTGCTTTTACACCTCTAAAAAAATAGCACCCACTTGTGTCTGGCCCTCATTTAGCTTCTTTACTAGCTCATCAATGATAAGTATTTTTTTAATATTCAATGTTCTATTATATGATTTAGACTGCACATTTAATAAGGATAAAAAACATTAGATTACAAATCTTTTATACAACAAATGAATTTCCCTTCATTAAGTTTCCTAATCCTGTCTGTCGAAAAAATCCAAACTGATCATTCCAGAATTTCTAACATATTTCCTTAAAATCATCAAACTTCAAATCTACACAGACAAACTCATGGTAAATATGATTTAAATTTGTATGATTTCGCCTAAAAAAATTTTAAGAATTTAGATTATCTCTTACTAATTGTTTAAGTATTTTAGAACATGTGTGAGCAAAATAAAAACAGTCTGTTCCTATATGTCTACCTCAAGTACATATTCTCTAACTACATCTTGATTTTCAAGAATGAAATAATCGAACACTACAAGTTAATTGTCTTGGCATTGATCTGGTGGAATAATTTCATCACTGTTTCCCATAAACGTAGTAATCTTCTCATTTTTAATCTTCAACTTTTTTTGGACATTTTTATAAATTCTTCATATTTCAGTTGATCTAAACTTTTTGAGTAAACATACAAGTGATTGACATTATTCCAGTTTAACCATTCTGAAGCAAGAATATAAATGTCAATCATTAAGGTTCTTTTACCACAACGACTTGGTCCTATTATTCCACATCGAACAGAATTTGATTTCTTCTCTGGAATTCTTATTTTTGGTTCCCAATCAGTTTCCACTCAATTATATAAATATCTATTAATATTAAATGAGTTGCCTATTTCAACTGAGTGTTAAGTCATTTCTTGTCAAAAGAGACTGACTATATCCATAAGAGGAAGTTTGAATAATGTTGCACTAGCTGACTTCATACATTTCTGATTCCAAATATTACACAAAAAATAATAAATTATACTGTGATGGAGAAACGATAGAAATTCCTCTTGGTTAAGACAGTTTGAAACGCATAGAAAAATTTATTCATTCAAAAATCCTAATACACTTATTACAGCAGATCAAAATTTTAAATATATTTATAATTGAGAGAGATGTGAAATTATATATGATATAAAACATAATGGTGGAAGTGTATTAGGATTTAGTAACCAAATCATTTAAGCTCCTAAAAAAACTCTTGCTATCGATGTTCCTAAAATTATTCCATTTAAGTTAATTAATATTAATTCTAATTTATCTGAAGGGATGTTTGTGAAAGATACTGACATTTTCATCGATAAACTAACATTATTGCTTCATTCAAACCTAATGTAGAATTTGGTGGACCAGTAATTCATGAGCCACATTATCCTGTGTATATTCCTATTTTTGATACTGTTACTGTAACTGACTTGAATGGAGCTTGTGTGGCAATTGTTATAGAAATGCCTTAAAAAATTGTATTCTTTAATAAATAATGATTAAAATATATAACTATCAGTTATACTCATTGCTTGTTAATGAGAAACGTGAAAATAATCCAAATACACCTAACAAGGAAACTGAGATGAATATAAATATTGTTGATGGATGGGTCCTCCCTAATCATGCTCAGTGGTACATGAGCTTTGGTATTATTGGAGTTTATAGTACAATTATCCAACTTACAATGGAAAATCTCATAAAAAATTAATTGATAATTGTGTAGCAAAGCTATTTGATTTTATTACCATAAAGAAAGGAAATAATGTTATGTCTAGAAAAGAGTATCCTGATATTTCCTCGTCAGTTTTGTTGTAGCTGACTTCATAACTTATTTATAAAATAAATATGGAAGGACATATACGAAATTTTCTGGGAAGAAGACTTTTAATTGGAGTTCCACTGCTGGAGATGCTCTCCTTAGATGTGATGCCCACAATGATGCTGGAGTTGAAATAAAAGATACACTTCCAAAAGAAAGTAAAACAGTAGAATCTTTGGAAATACATGTATCTATTGTTAAAAGTGAACTGAATTATGAGCCTGAACAATGAGAAGACATACTGAAAAATCCTAAAGGTCCTATTCTCTCTATGGACTAGAAACTGAGGAAGTTGCTGGTTTAAGTAATAAGAAAAATTTTGAGCTAATTGGATCCCATGAATTTGTACACTTTAGCAGAATTTAATATGCCTTATTTTATTTTTGGTGTGTTTCAAACTAATCGTAAAAATAACCAGTTGGCACATTCATCACTATATGATCACATAAAGCTGGGTGACCTACATTTGAAAAACAGGAAGAAACTAAGTATTTCCTCAAGAAGCATGGAATTTAGAACCACCAAATAAGTATTTGAAAGCTTATGACGCTTTTCTCAATTTTAAACAAGTTACTCAACTGAAAGGAGATGTTGATGTAAGTCCTTATAATTTCATAACTAAAATAATCTAAACTCTGTCTGAGCAGGCCTTGGACCGGCCACCATGTCATCCTCAGCCCACATGTGTCACTGAATGCAGACATGGAGGGCATTTGGTCAGTACACCACCCTCCCAACCGTATGTCAGTTTACGAGACCAGAGCCACTACTTCTCAATCAAGTAGCTCCTCAGTTTGCCTCACAAGGGTTGAGTGCACTCCGCTTGCCAACAGCTGTCGGCAAACTGGATGGTCACCCATCCATGGGCTAGCCCAGCCTGACAGCGCTTAACTTTGGTGATCTGACAGGAACCGGTGTTACCACTGTGGCGAGGCTGTTGGCCATTATTTCATAACAAATTACCCAATACATGTGATTACTATGATGTAAAGAAAAATATTCTTACAAGTCAAAAGAGAATGATGAAATTGGTGCGTACATTTAATGACAAGGTACCAAAAGAGACACTTCTCTATACAGTCATGTAATTTAATAAAAATAGGAAATGCGATTCTCAACACAGAATACTTAATGAAGGTTTTAATTAATAGAAGATATTCGATTTTATTCATTATATTTTTTCTGGATAGCCCTTTCCCTCTAGATTATGTTAATATTTGGCTCAGAAATTAACAATAAAGATTTTGCTCCTTGCCCTGTGAGTTATGCAAGCCAACTTACTTAAACGTATATCAGGTTGCGGTTTTTGAGGGGTGAGGGTCTTATCCAAAAAAGCAGTCAGTATTCATTTATCTCTAAAGATAAATGTTATAACGAAATCAAATTTCACGTACTTTGAACTTGGCATTTCAGAAAATTCTGAGCTATAGTGGTGGGAAAATCTGTCAGCAGATGGTTTTGAGGTAAGCTCCATTTAAATTAATAGGGGAATGTACCTCATTATAAACACAAAATACACTTTTTTACTGTTAATTTGAGTATTGCAATTGACATTACATGTTGTCTACATTTAGTCTCTTCAAATAAAATGTAATAATATGAAGAAAATAATTCATTTACACCAAAACAAACAATTGAAAATGACTTCATTTGAATCAGTTTTGTCACTCGCATACCAACTATACATACAACGTTCAAGGCTCCACTTCCACCAAACTCTACTATACACATTTACCAAAGGGGGACTGCATTACCAGAGGTCATTATAACATAATGTATAGAGAGTAGTGCCATTTGGCTAAAACAACCAACAATCTTGCCTTTCTGTTTAATAATGGACCAAATAAATGGAGCACTTCTATTAATTCAGAAGTTAGTCTATATGTAACGCCATGTACATAGTATTAGAAGAGTCTCAAATACATATAGGCTGTGTGGAGAGCAATGAGAGCTTTGTTTTGCACTTTTTGAAATCTTATTAAAGGAAATTTTCCGGTAAATGTGAATAAATTTGTTAACTGTAATTACTTATGTCTGTATACCTTTCTTCTTAAAACTCGATTTTTTTTTTAGTTTTTGGGCACTTGAGAAGAATGTTAACATATTTGTACCCAGATGCACCGATGGGCCAACTTGGTAGTTAGAATTAGAGATGATGAAATTCATATAATTTAATTGTTTTCAAATTGCAATTGAAGATAAATAAAGTGCTACTTTTACATGTGGTTAATTTTCCATCTGATTTTTTTTTAATTACTTGTAGTGGACTCAAAACTGATGTAGATTTTTATATAGTAGTAATGATGGGGCTGAGCCCAGTAAGTATGTTTTTACTGCACACTCCTTTTTTGACGAATTAATTAAATTAATTTTATTTTAATTTTTACTTAGTTTGAAAATTTTCAGAAGTAACATTAATTAAAAATCAAAATAAACCTAATTAAAATTTAAAGTAACATTGATTTAATTAATTTATATTAAAATAAAATTAATTTGATTAATTTGTCAAAAAAAGGGTGTGTAATAAAAACATACCAACTATGATCAACATATCCACTTACTGCTTTAAATTTATATTTACATCATGGCATTGCCTCAGATGTTTATATAAATTCTTTCTGCAAGCAAGAGCATTACCATATACAGGCCTATTCAGATTGGCTGTCATGTTACATCAGATTAAGTCAAAACATTTCACAATACATTTCGAAGGGTGGTATTCACACTGACCATCAGTGGACCATCACATAACCTCTAAGTTTCTCAGTAGGATAGTTTTGATGGCATCATCCTCTGTAACATCGGAAGTTAACCTATTTTTTCCACTCTCACACGTGCTGTAATTGTGGGTTTGGTACATTTGTATCTTCTTAACCTTTATTTTTTTAATGTGCTTTATTTTTGTGGTAAGTTGCAAATGTTCCATGATGGCTTTGATATTTTCGCCACTGTAAGTGTTGTTCCACAAGAGAGGTCAGATATCTGAAAGCGAAGAATTATTTAGGTTTTACAGTAAGAGAAAGAGCTGCACCCACAGTGCATATACATAAGGAGAAAGGTTGATGATGTGCTTTTTATTAAATAACATTTTAAGTGAGAAACTAAGCTCTAATGAAAGAGACACATACAGTTGTTTATGCTGTTATTAGTTACGTAAGAAAAGAACATGGTGGGCGAGATAAACACGGTCTATTTATCCCCATATTGTTCACCGTGTTCTTGCGTATGTATTTTTGCTAGCAAATAAATGTTGATACTTTAAAACATTGTTTCACTTCACAATACCCCGCCACTCAAAAGTGATAAATAACATACGTTATGCTGTTTGCCTTGGCCATTAATAAACTTTATTGCTATACAAGGTGTGATTGGAAAGTTTTAAGTATGGGCTTGTAACTATACAAAGGTGCTACTTACTAGTTACTGTGATGCATCTCCTTCAAAATAGTCCCCTTCTGACTGAACACACCGACTCCTACGCTGTTTCCATTTTTGGAAACATTCCTGGAATTTTATTTCTTAAGTGTGTCAAGGACGCTCTCCATATTTGCCCGCATGTCTTCAATCTAGTCAAAACGCTTCCCTTTCAGTGAAAATTTCATTTTAGGAAACAGGTAGAAGTCTACATGGGCCAAATCAGGGGGATATGGGTGTTGTGGAAGCACAGGAATTTTGAATTTGGTCAAAAATTCAACGATGGAGAAGGGACAATTAGGTGGAGCATTGTTATGGTGCAGCACCCAACTCCTGTCTTTCCACAATGCAGGCCTTTCCTCCTGCACCTTTTCGTGCAAACGCTCAAAGACACATTTGTAGTCTTCCTGATCATTTGTCTGTCCTCCAGGGGTAAATTCATGATGCACAATACTGACAGAATCGAAAAAAATCACCAACATTGTTTTCATCTTCGACCGACTTTGCCATACTTTTTTCGGTTATGGTGAATCTGGAGTCAGTTAAAATTAACTGAACCGTATAGAAACTTAAATTAAGTTCATCAGCCGTCTCCCTAATTGTAAGTCTACGATCAGAGCACACTAAGTCGCCACCTTTCACAACATTTTCATTCGTTTTTGAAGTGGAAGGACGGCCGGACTGTGGTTCATCTTCAAATGATTCGTGGCCATTTTAAATCTGTTGAACCAAACAAAAAGATTTGACTGGCTCATACAATTATCTCCAAAACCTGTTTTTAATAGTTTGTAAGTCTCAGAAGCTGATTTCCAGGTTTTAAAACAAAACTTCACACAAACTCGTTGCTCCATCTTTACGTCCACTTTCACGCAGACAGAATCCGGCAACAAGCCCTAACAGACCCACACTCAACCATTGCCACAAATAAATGAATAAAGGAAACGCAGTTTCCTGTCAGAGGCCGTTCAAGGACAAGGAAATGACTCACTCCCCACCCTCTGTGTACCTGCCCACCAAACCAGTAAGCAGTAGCGGATCCATTCTTCAAACTTTCCAATCTCACTTCGTAGCTCATCAATTTCGGTACTATACTCTGACTTTTGTACCACTCATAACCTCACTTTCACCATACAGTACTTGGCTGAGTGGACTGAAGTGACGTGACACTACGACAATGTGAACTGGTCGTAATTCACATTGTTCTACAAAACCTCAAAACAAAACAAAAAGTATACACTTGCTAAAGATCACTTCCAGACCACAAACCAGGCCAGGAGGGTTGCAAAAACAGCAATAGCTCGGTGTTTAGCACTATTTCCATCACGTCACCTGAGCTCTAACAAAGTGACCAATGGAAAGCCAGAACCATAAGGCCAATCGAAAAGCGCTGTGTTTCACCCATGTGTTCTTTACATTATTAAATGTTGTTTTTGGCAGATTAAAGATTTATCAGAAACACAACAACCTTGGTACAATTTCTTACATAATTCGTTCATCATAAGAATAAACCTGATGTAAACGAATACAAACGCGGTGATTGGTCAGAAGCCATAGCACACGTACACTGGTGTTGTTAGGCTCTTGGAAGTAGGTCCTCCTTATGTGTTAGATGTTTTATTACTAAGTTGCGCTAAATGGAACTTTAAGAAATTTAAATGTATTAACAGCCATCAACGTTTTTCTTAATTACGCTGTAGCCACACAGTTTTTATTTCAAAAATCGTGTACAGTCACAGCCTCTGCAGCGTTGTGCCCTGATTTTCTCGCTGATAATGCGCAGTATAAAAACGGCTGAGGCTGTTTTCTGTTCGGTAGTGAAACACGTGCTTGGAACACGACTAAAAAGTGCCAAGAAATAGGCTGTTCTTAATGTTTTTCTTAAATTTTGAGATAATAGGCTTTGAAGTTTTCGTGTATTTACTGCAGTTGATTGCAAATCCCTCATTGAGCATGTAGCGCAGTCGGTAACGTAATGCGATGAGAACGAAGTGAGGTTGTTCGTGTGTTCATTCAAAACTCCCTGCCAGCACGGTAGCTCAGCGTGCTCGGGCAAAGGGTTAACTACCCTCTGTAATAGAAAACTGAGTGCACGGATCAACAAAGAACCTGAACGGCTGTCATCGGACGTCCACCACGAACAGCTTTGTCGACCAATATAGAGCAAAATAAGATTAAAAAAATAATTAAAAAAACTCCCTTGAACCATTTCTTTTTCTTCGTTCAGTTTGAAATACCAACATTTCGTAATTATAAAACTCATCATCATTTTTTATGAATAATGCACGTCTTCTTGTTTCTAATCACATAGTGGACACGAAATTCCTGTTTCCATTTTAAATACAAGTTCTTAATTATCGACGTTTTATGAAAGACTGTTCATAAAAGTTGCTTAAATTAAGAAAACATAACAATTTAATTTTCTAAGGCAGAAATGAAAAACCAAATTCTCTTTATTTGGACTATGTCCATCGTTTTATACCACAGAGGTACAGAAGTATTGCAGAAACATGAAAAACAATCATTTTCACAACATCGAGCACATGATACAAATGCTGCATTTTTACATTCGCAACTTTACCATTACAATATGAGCCCAACAGAACTGATGTGGAGCCAAGCTGCGGGATTTGGCCCGAGAAGTAACAAGATTGTTAAGCTGCCATGCGTACTGGAATTAAACGCGCACCGCTTTTTCACATGTCACTGCCGAATGCTGGAGGGTTGTAGAAAGGCTCATCATAAAAGCAGAAGAGAAAATGCTGCACCTGGTTGCTTCGACGTGGATTCTGTTGTTGATAGACTCGTCATCAGCGCAGCAGGTGACACTTCCAGAACTGAAATGTATTTCTTGGATTTGGATAAGGAAGGAGCTAATAGATTACCAGACGAATGACTGTAAGTAATACCTTCAGTGGCTCGAATATTTAACTGTACGGTGAAATCCTTCAACACTCTCTTATGTTAAATACAGCTAATGCAGAAAAATTACTCTGTTAATAAGCCAGGAATTTTCATCATTCTTTTTTTTAACTATGATAGTAACTTAGCTAAAAACGATAACGTGTTGCGGTTTTCTTCTAGTCGGGATGATTTGCATTGTATTATTTCATTCTGCTTAAAAATTAAATCACATTCGAAGCTGTATTACTCCTCTGCTTGTCTCTTTTTGCGTGTGAACTGCGGCTGGCCACGTCACTGCAGGCTAGGTGTACCAGCCGACTGGCCTGTATTGTCCAACTTAAATGCGCCATTAAAGCTATTGTCCCGGATGATCGCTCAGTCTATGTGCACGTTACACATCATAAAACGTTTCCTTATGACCATACTTGACTGTACTCGAGATAACTTGGCTGCAGTCCGATGTGGAACGGAAATCCAATGAGGTTCGATCAAACGCGGAAGAATACATAATGCAACGTTTATATCAGGTCTATCCGAAATGATGAACGAAATATAATTAAATGTTAGTTAACGACTTATCGGCAGTAAAAGCGTTCAGAAGACTCCAACATGAACGACAACAGAAAAAAACTTATGCTGCTCTTCATTGTACCGACGTGGTTATAGGCAGAATAGAAGGTAGTAAGTTCCCATCATGATATATGTGCTAACACTTTTTTTTCATTTTTGAATTTATAACAGATACTGGGACCACCGACGACATTTGTATCCTTCCTGTTCATAAATATCTGGCCCTTTTTTTCGGAGTATATCGTGAATTGCGAGGGTGTGTGCCTCAATTAAGGCACGTTTACATGGGCAATATATTGTATACTGATGAGAGTATACCGAAATAATATTCTCCAGCAACACTGCGGCCACACAAATTGCAGTCACATGTACTACAATATCAGTGGCCACTGTTGTCCAGCAGTGTTTGTGACACTACGTTTCTGAGCCAAAAGTGTTTGTGAGGGGCCACTCTTTCACCACAAAATGGACGAATGATAGTTAGTGAAAATCACTGTGGCTATATTACTTTTACTTCACACAAGGAAGCAAGTTAGAACAACAAGAGAAATTGGGCGTTGTGGATGCTTTCTTTTTTAAGTAAGCAAAATTCTTCAGAAAATTTATCTAGTGAACTGATAATGGATACCTGTTTCAGAATTTTACCAGAATGTTGGAAAATGATATAGAATATTTCGTACAAGCGATTTATGCAAGAATAGCTAAAACTGATGCAGATATGAGGAAGTGTATACCAGTTACAGGACAAATAGCGATCATCCTTCGGATTTTAACTACTAGTGATTCCTACATGAATTAAATGTATCTCTTTAAAGTGCACTAGTAATCAACAACCTCATGGTACCAGAAGTATGCAATGCTTTGGTAGAAGGCCTGAAAGATATCATTAACGGAGATTTCAAATAAGAATGTTGTTGTCGTGGTCTTCAGTCCAAAGACTAGTCTGATGCAGCTCTTTGTGCCACACTATCCTGTACAGAACTCTACATTTTAAAAAAAAAACTGCTACCTACATATTTCTGAATCTGCTTACTGAATTCACCTCTTGATCTCTTTATGTTTTACCCTCCACATTTCCCTTCAACACTAAATTGGTGATATCTTGATGGCTGAGAATGTGCCCTATCAATCAATCCCTTCTTCTAGTCAGACAGTGCCGCAAATTTCTTTTTCCTCAGTTCTATTCAGTACCTCCTCAAAAATTATCTGATCTACCCATCGAATCTTAAGCATTCTTCTGTCGTACCACATTTTGAAAACTTTTATTCTCTTGTTGTCTAAACTGTTTATCATTTGTGTTTCACTTCCATACATGGCGACACTCCGTACAAATGCTTTCAGAAATGATTTCTTAAAATTTGAACCTGTGTTCGATGTTAACAAATTTGTCTTCTTCAGAAACGTTTTTCTTAGCATTGCCAGTCTACATTTTACATCCTCACTACTTTGTCCACCGTTAAGTTATTTTCCTGCCCAAATAGCAAAACTCATCTACTTCTTTAAGTGCCTCATTTCCTAGTCTAATTCCATCAGCATCAACTGATTTAATTCAGCTGCATCCCACTATCCTTGTTTTGCTTTTGCTGATGTTCATCATACATCCTGCTTTCAAGACACAGTCCATTCTGTTCAACTGCTCTTCCAAGTCCTTTGCTGTCTCTGACAGAATTACAATGTCATCGGCAAACCGCAGAGCTTTTATTTCTTCTCCCTGACCTTTAATTTCTGCTCCAAATTGCTCTTGGTTTCGTTTAATGCTTGCTCAGTGTACAGACTGAATAACACCGATGATAGTCTACAATGCTGCCTCACTTTTTTCTCTGCCAGTGTTTCCTTTTCTTGCCCCATGATTCTTATAACTGCAGTCTGGTTTCTGCCTTTTGCTTCCTGTATTTTACCTCTGCTGCCATCAGAATTTCAAAGAGTGTACCAGTCAGCACTGCGACAAGCTTTCTCTAGATCTACCAATGCTATAAATGTAGGTTTGCAATCCTTAACCTATCTCCTAAGACAAATCACAGGGTTGGTATTGCATCATGTGTTCCTATAAATATCTAGGATCCAAACTGGTCTTCCATGAGGTCAGCTTGTACCAGTTGTTCCATTCTTCTGTGACGAATTGGTGTTAGTATTTTGCAGCCATGATTTATTAAATTGATAGTTCAGTAACACTCATACCTGTCAGCACTTGCTTTCTTTGGAATTGGAATTATTATATTCTTCTTGAAGTCTGAGGTTATATCACCTTTCTCATACATCTTGCACACCGAATGGAAGAGTTCTGTCATGGCTGGCTCTCTCAAGGCTGTCAGTAATTCTGACAGAATGTGACATAAACCTGGGGTCCTGTTTCGACTTGGGTCTTTCAATGCTTTGTCAAATTCTTCTTGCAGTATCACATCTCCCATCTTATCTTCATCTACGTCCTCTTCTGGTTGCGTAATACTGCCATCAAGTACATCTCCCTTACGTAGATCCTTTATACACTCCTTCCATTTTTCAGCTTCCTCTTCTTTGCTTAGGACTGGCTTTCTCTCAGAACTATTGATCTTGTACAGTTTCCTCTCTTTTCTCCAAAGGCCTCTTTAATTTTTACTGTAGGCCGTATCTGTCTTTCCCCCCGTGATACGAGCTTCTAAATTCTTGAATCTGTCCACTAGATATTCTTGCTTACCCATTGTGTACTTTCAGTCAAACTCATATTTTATACATTTCTATTCCCTTTCTCTTCCTTAATTTGCTGCATTTTTATATTTTCTCCTTTAATCAATTAAATTCAGTATTTTTGTGTTATCCAAGGATTTCTTCTAGGCTTTGTCTTTTTACCTATTTGATCCTCTGCTGCCTTCACTATTTCATCTCTCGAAGCAACACATTTATCCTCTGCTGTATTTCTTTCCCTTGTCACAGTCAATCAGTGCCTAATACTCACTCTGAAACTCTCAACAACCTGTGATTCTTTCAGCATATCCAGACCCCATCTCTTAAATTTCCTACCTTTTTGCATTTTTTTTTTCATTTTTAATCTACATTTCCTAACCAATAAGTTGTGGTCAGAGTCCACATCAGCCCCTGTAAATGTCTTACAGTTCAAAATCTGTTTCCGGAATGTCTGTCTTACTATTATACAATTAGTCTGAAACTTCCAGGTATCTTCCATATATATAACCTTCCTTCATAGTCCTTAAGCCAAGTGGTTGCAAGGAGTAACTTATTCCCTGTGCAAAATTTTACCAGGCAGCTTCCTCTTTCTTTCCTTTTCCCCAGTGCATATTCCCCCATTATTTTTCTTTCTCTTCTTTTTCCTACTATCGAATTCCAGTCCCCCATCACTATTAAATATTCGTCTCCCTTGACTATCCGGATTTCTTTTGTCCCGTCACATTTTTTTAGTCCCTTCAACATCTGTGGAGTTAGTTGCCATATAAACTCGCACTACTGCGGTGGGTCGAGGCTTCATATGTATCTTGCATTCAATGATGTGTTCATTGTGCTGCTCATAGTAGCTGACTCACATTCCTATTTTCTTATTCATCATTAAACTTACTCATGCATTACCCCCAATTTTATTTTGTATTTATAGCCTTGTATTCATGTGACCAGAAGTCCTGTTCCTTCTGCCACCAAGCTTCACTTTACACAAGAGGATGTCATTATTTAACCATATAGTAGACCTGGATACCACTGAGAAAAATTATAGCTGTAGTTTCCCCTTGATTTCAGCTGTTCACAGTATCAGCTCAGGAAGGTCTTCAACAGATACACTTCTGTTGTGGTTGCACCTGTGATATCACTGTATCGCTGAGCCACGCAAGATGCCCTGCCAATGGGAAGGTCCATGGTTCATGGGGGGGGGGGGGGGGGGGGGGAGGGGGGAGAGGATCCAATAGTCACAATAAAGAAAAAGAACAATTCGGTGAGCACGCAACACTGTTTACATTACCAATTCCTACTTCCGATATGTCTATTGATAATATGAAACTCACAGCATCATATGTGGGTGAGGACCCACCTGCACTTTCACAATTCCTATGCAACGCTTTTGCTTCACATTTGGCATAGATTTAAAGACTTCTGAATTATTTCTATGCTTTATCAAGCGTGAGTCTGAGCTCATTGGCAACATCTTGCCAAATGTTTTTACAGATTGCAATATTTATATACATTAACTTCCACGTCCAGTAGCTCTGGTCGTAGATAAATTGCATTCATAATATTCATAGTTACCTCGTTTGTCCACTTCTCCATTTCTGTACACAACAAACAACTACAAAATATGTGGCTTTATCTACATGCACATGGTATTCGCGCTGTCAGTGAGAGAAGTAGACAACAAAGGTGAGAGCGAGAGAGAACCGTTTATAGACAAGGACAGATGCACATATTGTCCTGCAATACGAAATATTCTCCGCCTTAGGCAAACCCTCGACAGTGTGTCGGCAGCTACCTGCAAAGGCCTGCAACATAAGCAATATTGTCCAGCGATAATGAAAAACTACAGTCTACTGGGAATACATTGCAGCAATGTTGAGGGTAAGTGTTGCCGTAAAATATGGCCTATCTAAACGAAAGTACACCTAAAATTACGACGCTTATACTCCTCGCTTGTCACTGCTACTTGATTTTTTATTTCCGAATATGTCAGTATTTTAGAAGATGTGGCTAGACAGGAAACTAAAAATAGAGCAGAAATTGAATTTGCTGATAACTTCAAACATGCAGAAACGAAGCGAGAATATAACGCATGTGTAACTCAGTTTACAAAGTTAAACCTGCACGTGGGTGAGACATAGTGCTTTTCCATTGGCCTTCCACCCCGATTTTTCGTTGGTCGCTTGGTTAGACCTCAGAAAGCGTGTTGAGGATATTGCTAGACCCCGTGTTATTTCCGTTCTTTCAAGGATAGACTGAATAGATTCTAACCTCCTTGATCAAGTCCTCCCACTACCTTCCCCACTCCTTCTCGTGTCCACCCTGACCCCCCTTTTCCTGTGTCATCTCCCTCCATCGGCTCCCCCCTTTTTTCCTTTCCTCTCCTCCCCCTTTTTTCCCTTCATCGGTCCGGATCCTCCCCCCCCCCCTCATTCTGCCAGCATGTGTCCTCTACAGTGCTATTTTAAGTGCATGTTCAGTTTTTAAACTGTTGCGAACAGAAACCAGAATGTTGCCGTGTTTTTTTTAAATTGTATCTGTCTATTTACTATGTGTTTTAATCAGCATCACCTACCCTTTGTTTTTATATTCTCTTTGCAATTTTTCGCCTTGTTCCGCTTTTAATCAGTCACCGTTTTATCGCCTGTTTTTATTTTTATGATATCTCCTAATTTTGTTTATAACTATTCTGTAGGATGCAGAGCGGCATATCACGCTGCTGCCAGTCCCAAAAAAACTTGATCCAGTCTATTTCTGTATGATAATTTGCGACAGAACATGAAAACCAAGGAACTAAATATCGGCCATTGGCATCATCTCACGGCCGCCTGTATAAGAGGCCGGAGTCGTCAAGCTGACAACGACGTAGCCTGTGACGTCAGTAGGCCGGCTAGCGTGACCAGCTAGGGCGAGACTAAAGTTTAGATTTCGTCGAATGGAGAAGACGTGTCAGATATAAATACGCAATCACTTTTTTTTGTAGATTTGGTCCCTATATACGAGACAGTAACCTAGAAAAGCTAATTTCTCGCAGTATTACGCCGACTTTGTGTCGGAATTACGCATTTTAATCTCGTTTCCTTGCAACGATGAACTTTTCAATAACTCACATGTTCTTCATATTATGACGTTTCTTACCCGGGATTTGGATATACAAGTTCAGCAAACAATTTTGTGAGTTGCTTACTAACATTATTTGCAGACTTGCAATTATTTCAGTCTGTTATTTGGAATTTATTATATTCCTTCCTATATAAATGACAAACATGACAAACACCTTCTTGGAGGCTGCACCTTACTTAAATACGATGGTAACCCAGGGAATATTTTTGGCACAGCTTCTGGTAAAAGCTGGTCTTTGACGAGGAAACTCGTGACAGTTCCCATCAGAATCCTTGTAAATCTCCACTCTTGATACGTCACTTTCTTCAAAATGTTTAATGCAAACAACACTTATATTTGATGGAGTCGAGTCCTTTCTGGGGATATTTCTTGTCCATCGTTTTCTGTTTTCCTCTTCAGTAGGGAATCTGAACACTGAGATGTAACCCTCTTCATTGCTGGATTTGTAGTTGCTGTTGCAACCAGGAACACAACATTTTTCTGGCATCTGCAAATAGAATGATGCATTAATTGCTAACATCAAAATACTATTACGTAAAAATAGCAAATGAGAATTTAAGTGGACTGGTTTTTTCTACTGCTTGGACATCACGAAACACAAGTATACAATAGAATCAAATGTGTAGAAATATTCATAATATTAACACAAATCACTTAGGAGAAGATTCTGATACTAACCTTATGAATTCAAAACTTTATTTTCGAATTGTATCTAGAATATAGTAGAACTTTTGTTGCAATTGTGTAGACGAAAGTCGTTCACGTAGCACACTTGCACATATACATGTAAAAACACTACAAATTTCACAGAATTGTATACATACATTGTGTTATATCTTCTACTGTAGTCACGACTACCTGCTACAATTTTTGCAGAGTCCAGTATAGCATAATTACACTGTAATGTCGGATAAAACAGACACCGCGAAAGTACGTAAACAACTGCTTCCGTTCGCTGCCTTATAGCCACAGCCATGCGGTAGGCCTTAACGTAACGTTGCCACATTTCAGTCCTCCGGCCTCTAATACAGGGGGCCGTGATCATCTGCTTTGCGGAGCTACTCGTCTGTATATGCTTGTAGCGACACATATCTTTGATGGCTAGCTTGAGATCACTGGTGTAAACTGTGAAGTTAATCTTTGGTTTGTTTACATGTGAAAGGCAACGGGAGCGCGAGGAGGTGGACGAGTTCTGCTAAGGCGAAGGAACTTAATGAAATGATAGCCAGACGTTTAGCTTGGTTTACGACGCCAGTGGGGCGTAAAGTAGTTTTTGCAGGAGTATTTACTGCCGGAATGAGTTTCATGTCACTCAATTATTTTCCAAATACATTTTTTCTTGATGATTTTCGAGAGTTTATGCAGTTATACAGGTGACTATTCACTTTAGTTGCCACTTTTGGAATTAGGTATTTTGAGCTCTAGGCTGTATTAATATTCCCCGTCTTGGACCTTTTTTCACACCGTTAGGGATGCCCAGCTGTGATTCGTTGTGTGTGGAAATTAGAGTTGCAGAAAATAACGTTTTTTTAACAAAGTCTCATACACACTTCAAACGAAAAAAACTCATTTTGCATCTAATGGTTAGACATGTAAAAGAAAGGAATTTCAGTCTCGGCAAGTACCAGCATAAACAGAGATAATTTTGTTTCTGCGTGGGAAAGTACAAATTACAGTAGTACTAGAGTAACTAGCGTAGCATTAGAAAATACATTCTGTATAGAAACTTGTCTTATCTTAAATACTTATATAAGTCAAAAATGTTTTGAATCATTGTTTACAGTATTGAAGGGCGAGCTATATTTTAAGTGGCGTTTAGATGAGACACCGATTTCTTAGCATGATATCCAGTAAATGAAATGGGAAGGCATCTACACGTTGCGTTATAGGGTAACTTGTAATAAAGGTGTTTTTTATTTTGGGTATCAACAATGTCAATAAGTGCTCTTTTTTATGTAGTGTCTGCATTTTACTACATATACGTGCAAGTTCTTTAACGTGATTTGATTTTGTGGAATGTTAGCTGACAGGTATATTGCATTTTTCAGGCATGGCCTAGCAGTCCCTATACCAGAAGACGTCTTGAAACGTTTTCAGGTAGTAATGGATGATATGAAAGTCTCTTCAAACGAAAGATCATTAATAAAGCCGTTTACTGTGTATGGTTTTGACACATTTCATGCAGGATCAACATACACTAAACAAGGGGCACTTGTTGGAATACCATCATTTTTCCATTATTCCTCTGTAGATCAAGTGGACAAGACAGTCATTAAGGCAAGTAACATATCAGCTCTATCCAGTTTGTTGTTGGTGTAGTAAAATTGTTACTTTGGGGACAGTAGTACGCAATGGCGGAGTACAACATATATGCCTACTCCATTTTAGTTGAAAATGAAAAATCTTGTAGCTACAAGTCAGTTTTGGCTCTCTTGAACCGTATTCATATACTTGTTAAACTATGAGTAATTTGAAGTTCATAATATACTTGAAGTTCTTTATAACAAGTACACCCCCATCCATTACATTTGTTTTACCACTTGTATCCTGATACTTTGATAGAATTCACATGGTTGTATGTCAGTTTCCATATTGGTTGATAGTATTTATTTATTTATTAATTTTTCATCACAGATAGAAGTTGAATGGGCTGTATCATATTCTTCAATACTTTTGGCTTTATATGTATTTAATCCAAAGTAACGTTTTGTGTGTCTGGGCCCGAGCTCCTAATCAGTAACTGTTTCTTCCCCAATTTACTGTTGTTTATATTATCTATAGCCCCACTTCGAATCATTTTCATAAATGCTACTGTATTATTGATAACAATGTTAGACAAGAAAATAGTAGCGTACCATTTATTTTCTGTGAAGATGACAAACTTCATCAGAAAAATTGGAACAATTAGAAAATCAACACACAGAAGTGTAACGAGAGTTTTGAACTACGTCTTTAAAATTTTTTAGCTAGTCACTAATATGACTAGCACTAATCTTGCCATAGTGACTGCTCTAGAGCTGATGATGTGTGAACTATTCTCAGTCCCACTTGGTGCATCCATGACAGAAATTTCACAAAAATTGACTGTCAAATTCATTTTATGCTCTTCAATAAGTTTGAATAGCATGAGGAGAAGCCATGATTGTGTATTTGAAGGTTTTTGTGGCTTCCCAGTGAGAGATGGGATTAACTTGCATCCTCCATTTCTTTGTATTGTATCTCCTTCATTCTTTCATAATTTGTCAATTATTGAGACTCAATAATCTTTAGAAGATATTATTTGCAGAGAAATGAATCTTAATCCTAGGATATCACATATCAAGTTTGACAGAGACATTCTGAAATCCAGGTTTTAGTAGTCAGAAATATTGAAGTGTTTGCAACGGGGTGTCAGTGCCTCAGACTCGTCTAAATCCAATATGGCAAGCATGATGTCACTTGGGCAAACATAACGTACACACAACAATAATTTATTTGTACAAAATATTTAAAATAATATAGAAACTAATATATCACCTACTCGAATTTGAGAGCTTTTGATGGGGACGGTCCGAACAACTCATCCAATGAAACTGTAAGGCAGGGGAGCCAGTCTTTATCCTTCCTGAAACCGATTTGAATTCGCCACCTCCAGGAGCTTTTATTAATACACACCTCAGGTTCAAAATTAAAAAAAAAAAAAAAAAAAAAAAAAAATAGTCTATGATTTACAGTTAATTGGTTGTCACCCTTCCCTCAGATCCCTATATTAAGCAAAAGAATCAAAAACAATAGTCACCCTCTCTTCAGTGCGGGGGATTAACGCTACAAGTATCCACAACTCCCCCCCCCCACCACCCCCACCACCTTCACCAATTTCACTTCCCGAAATCTGACTCATCAGTTTCCACAACTATCCCAGGAACACACACACACACACACACACACACACACACACACACACACACACACACACACACCAAACCCCCGTCAACTAACCACTCTTAACCCCCGTCAACTAACCACCCTTGGCCTGTACAGCTTACTCACTACCCTCAGAAAAATACAATAATGCCCAGGGACGTTCTTCTGCCAGCAATACTCATCTAAATGAGATTGCAAGTTAGAAGAGCACCCCTTCCTCCTCCCTCTGACTGATTTAACCACCCGCCAAAACCACTCTATTGTATTAATACATTCCCCAAGTTTGTAATTTTTAAACTGTAAACTATAATTTACAATTAAATGATCATAACCCTCTTCCTCAACCCCTGTATAATGAAACAGCATCTGAAACTACAGACTACCCTTCTAAATACTCTCTTCAATTGACTCCACCAATTGCCTCTTAGTACGCTCCTACAAAACCCTCAAAACAGTCAGCATACCCCCCCCCCCCCCCCCCTAAAAAAACCCCACACCCATAAACCAACCAGAGACTTCCTCTTCCCAAACTGTGATTTGTCTATCTCAAACCACACCCCCAGTCCACCCAACATACCTCTATACTTCACATACTCAGGACACATTTCCCTACAAAAAGAAAACCAGTGTAACACCATACTCTCTCACTCACTCCAGTTTCATGTGCACAAAAACTAATAGAGGACCTATAACAAATATAGTAAGTCATCAAAACAATCTCTCTCGTGGCCAACCTGGATTTCTCGAACCAGGTGCCACGTTCATGGAACACAAAAGGTTGTCCTTCCGACACCAAAACATGTACCTGTCCCAGGTCCAAGATGATGGAACTCTTGCCAGCCTCATATTTTCTCAGCAGACACTACATCTGACAATCTCTGCTATTAATGTAAGCATCTGCAGAAACTTGATCAAGGACATCATGTCCTCCCCCTATCTCCGCCTGCAGCCTTGCGCTATTGAACTTGATTGTCATATCCGTACCTAACAAGAGAAGCTACACAATAAATTAAACTGCACCACAAACAGAAAACCAATAACACCAGTGGAAAACACAAACACACACAAAAAAAAAAAAAAAAAAAAAAAAATTGATAACTCACGGAAAACAATTTCAATCCTTAAGTCACCGAGACTGCCAATACTCCACTCTGCCAGCATTAAAGCTCCAATGAACCCAATACACCACATAACACTCAGACCCCCCCCCCCTGCCTCTCTCTCTCTCTCTCTCTCTCTCTCTCTCTCTCTCTCTCTCTCACACACACACACACACACACACACACACACACACACACACACACACACGCCAATTTGGGGTTTGATGAGATGAACATGATTGAAACACATTAATCAACAATGGCCCATGTCAGTGTACTCAAGAACTGGCAAATGTGAACTGTAATGATTCTTCCATCGTGAGACATTTGCATGCAATGTGGAAGGGGAAGGTTGTGGCTCCAAGCCAAGCCAGAATCACAAAAAATCAGCAGGTGGTGTACATCTCTGCTTGCTCGTCATCAATTGGCTCATGAACAGTGCCAACAATTCCTATCCAGCATCATTACTGGTGACAAGAAATTATGTCTTTATGCTAACATAAGGAAAGAAAGGAATGGTTGAGCCCAAACAAAACAGCAATTCCCCATGCAAAGTCCTGTACACACCCACAAAAGGTAATGTTATGCATCTGGTGGAAAAGTGTGTGTGTGGTATACTACAAATTGATTCCCTGAGATGTAACCAACACTCCTGACATTTATTTTCGACTACTGAGATGATGTGCAGATGCAACAAAGGAACAGTAACCCGGAAAACTGCGTGAAGTGATGCTACTCCACACTAACGTCCATCCGCATTCTGATAGACTGACAAAAAACAAGTCATCCCAGCATTGGCAAACTATTGTAAATAATGAAGGAGAATATATTATTGATGACTAAAGTGTCGGTTACATGTATCTGTTGTGTTTATTAAACTTATGGAAAAAAAATACTATGAACTTATGCAGCTACCAAATAGATTGCACATGTTTGTAGTGAGCGATCAGTCTTTCGTGCATAAGTTTTTAATTAGAACTGAATTAATGAAATTAATAAATTCAGAAGTGTGAAGTATTTTAGCTCAAAATAGTTCAGGTAAGATGCACCACCAGGTAAGAGAAAATATAACTTTTCAGAAGTTATGCGTTATACCAGTGTGCTAATGCCACGAGCTAAAGCACACTCTTGTGCAGACTGGAAACACTCAGATTGAAGTGAAGGCAAGATGACGACAGGCTACTGCCACTCATATTCCTTGGTTGTCTGTAAGAGCTATTGGTCACTGAGAGTGAGACATTACTATCTTCGATTACTTCCATACACTTAAGTAGTTCATGTGATTAAATGGCTGTTCTTACCATCATGCTTGCTATTTTATGAGATACTGTACTTTGTTCTACATACAGGAAAATTATTAACCTCGTGCTGTTCTTACACGTGACTACTAAAAACTGTACCTTTACCACAGGTTTAGCTATTTGTGTGTTACTTACACACCAACTGAATTAATTTTGCAAAGTATCTTTCACTTGATCTTATGTGACTGATATCACTTTAGGATGCCCTTGTATGAGGTCAAATGTGGTCTTTGTGTTAAATAAAAATCTATTACAACTGGGGTTGCTATTTTTGTCAGTATTGAGAGATAGACTGTCATTACTGTCAGATGATATTTCAGGACAAGTAAGTGCAACACTTATTGCCACTTATTGAAACAAGAACATCTGCACAACTAATACAGCTGTTATCAAATCACATGCCTCTGTCCAAAAGGAAAACTACACGTACCAATTTATACGTTTAACACGCGTAGTGAATCAGGTCTTGCATCTCTCTAACAATAAAATCACTTTTCATCATAATAAAAAATTGTGTGACGAGACATTCCATCACACTGTTCCATTCCATATTATGAGATACATACTAAAACTGCTGCTGTACTTGTAGGAGGCAAATCTTACTATGAATAATTTATTCTATAAGAAGGAAATGTAGCTCAGAATATTATTACAGTCACAAGCACATTGAAATGTACTTACTTCGAGAAGGCACAACGCCAAATATTTTTGACAGCAATACATGTGGCGATACTGAGAATTGATCTTAATGTTTAAATACTAAGCAACTATGTCCCTCTATATTTAATGAATTTGTGGATAATGTGAGATTCCAAAAACCAACCGTATCCAACTTTTAGCATTTTTGAGTAATGTGAGCAATACATGACCAAAGATTATCGTATTTGGAAATTTTATGGCTACTGCTTTGTCAAAGTTAAATGAAAGAGAGAGAAGACTTTACAGTGCCTTAACAGAGATTGCTGTAAACCGTCACCTTCAATGCTTTTTTTAAGTCATATCATGCTGCTAATACGAGATGGTGCCCACATTGCTCTTTAATGTGTGCACTGATATTTAAAAAGGAGCAAGAAGCTCGTCCTCCTTTGTTCTGTGGCCTGTTAACATCACTTTTCAAGCAACTCTGACACTCTGCTCAAGAAAGCTCAAGGACCTTAGTATCCATGCAAAACAAGAGTGAACCAAAGTTTGCAGTATCACTTGTCTGCTCCGACTCGTGATGTAAGTGTATTGCGTGATGTCATGGTGGTGCAGCACATTTCAAATGGATCGTGTTTGTAAGGGGAATGTTGGAGTATGTAGTGGTGCTCTCCAGTGTGGGATGTTTAAGTATCTAAATTGTTTGAGAGTGATGTTAGTAATTTATTGGACCTCTTGAGTGCTGCTTGTGAAACGATTCTTTCAAACAGGCTAACCTACTGAGCAGTATGTCACCATGACCTGGTGTTTGCTTTCACATTAGTTGGCTTTGCCAACTCAAAACCAAACTGCCACCGTCCACCTAACCTTGACCCTGAGAAGCTACATATTGGTCTCTGTCCACAATATGTACTCCCCCCCCCAGTTCAGTGTTGATACCAACTAACTATTCAACTGCGAAAATACACACCTAAAGCTGTGTCACCACAGCAGTCATTAAAATTACATTACTAGTCAAAACCAACACATAGTATCAAATATTCTACTTGACCCAATTGTGATTTCAGTTTTTCTATTGTGGCTCTGATGACTGCTGAGGATTTTATTTGCGTAATTTCTGAGTTTGTATTTGTTTTGGTTTGACTTCATTATTAGGCTTGTAGTATTATTTAGTTTGCCCCCACTCAAACCCCCAATTAATGTGATTATCCCATTAGTTATATGTTGTTTCTGTAATTAAACATTTTTTATATCAAGATCACTTGACATTTTCATTGTATTTTGCAGTGACCTATTTTGGCAGTCATGCTGTCATCATCGGATCTACAACATACCAAAAGTAAAACCATTACAAGGAGAATTTGTCACTATCTACAAACCTGTATACCAGTGATAACAAGTACATAAATATTAGTTTTGATACCTTTGGAAAATTCTTAACGTGCATACATACCACCAATTCAATGAGAACACTTTCCACTCATAAGAAACACCACCAATTAATGGTTTGTCAAAGGCCTAGAAAAACTATGTAAAATACCCATTGCACAAGAGTGGAGGTGATCAAATGGAACATGCCAGTCATGGCCAAACGACATCGCAGGTAGGCTACAGCAGAGTGAGCCATTAGATGATTGGTTAACAGGTGGCCTATGAGTGCATATATCAGTAATTGGCATTCTTACAATGGTAAACTTGGAGAATCCTCAATTGAAATTCTTAAAAAAAACTGCACTAGAGAATCATTACACCGTGGGATCCAAAATATACTGTAGGATTGAGTGCTTGACATCCATATAGGTACTAATTTAAGGCAAAAACTTTCATCACTAGAGTGAATGGCATCATATGCTAGTACAGTATACCATTATTTGTACACCATATTGTGTATGACATAATCAAAATATGATCCCCCAGACCAAAAATCCACATGTACAAGATTCTTACAGGTGGAATATCCAGATCACCAGAGGACGGTCTGGGTCATATGTGCATAAGTACATAACCATAGACATCACATTCATTAGAATTTAAAATTACGAAAACAAAAAATACAAAAACACTTTTTAGTGCAATTGCAAAAGCTTTTTCCCATTTTTCACCTTTTCTTAAAAAACTGTTTGATATTTTTCAAAAGCCTATAAAAATTCCAAAAATTTGAAACAAACTTATTTGAAAAGTGGGTCCTACAGATATACAGAGAACTTTTACAGAAATATACTGTAACAAATGTTAATGGAAACTGCCACAAGTTTACAGGCTGTAATAACCTATAACCAATTAGATGGAAATGACAGACAAGAAACACTGCATTTATAAATAATTCAGTGAGTAGCAGCATCAAATAACCAACACTAACTTGTCTTACTAACAGGCCATTGTATTCACACTTGCATACAATGTATGCACACATTTGTAGACAAAAATAGCACACACTGTTGGTAACCAAACACGTGGATTGACAGGGATCTATTGAAGCCACAGAAACGTAAGTAAGGTGCAACAGTTTTACAGTTGAGTTGGCAAGGTTTATCTGCTGTCAGGTATCATGATGAGATCTTGGGACCTCATGTGCAGTTGTTCTCAGACTTCATATTGATGGATGATAATGCTCGACGTTGTAGAGCGCGTGTGGCTAATATTTGCTTAGAAATGGAAGATATTGTACAAATGTTATGGGCTGCTTGCTCTCCTGGTTTGACGTCCATGATTATAATAACAGAAAAAAAAGACTAACACTATCCTTTACTCAACCTGTCCTTGGTACACAAAGGGGTAAATTATGCTGCTATAAAAATTTTCGATAACAGATGAAATAAAATGTCTGATAGACAGCAGTAATAGCTTCAAAAATAAATTGAAATCATATCTCCTTGACAACTCCTTCTAGACCATAAATGAATTCTTGAATAGGAATAAATAAATCCATAAATATAGTATATGCATTTTGTGCCATTTAAGGGAATGGGGTAAATAATAGAAACATTGATCTTTAACTCTGTATTGTTATATATATGTGTGCATTTCTTTTGCACTTGACACGTTCCACATCATAACGGCTACCGTACCGCATGATTGATCAATGGAACACGCAACCAACCAACTAACTACATAACTCAGCATAAGAACCTACAGCACGAAAACTTGTACTACAAGTAGACTAAAAACCAATATTACTAACCTGTGTTTATGAAGGAAAAACAAATCATTAAAACACTAGCGTGTGTGACACCAACCATACTGGGACCGAAATTAAAGCAGCAAACTGATACTTCCTTATCCTACATCTAACTCAGGGCATAATCATACCAGATGTCCGTATGATTGCGTTCTCCTGGTAGATGCCATTCCGGTCAACAGACAACCACACCCACGATGACATCTTGTCACCTACCAGGCAGGGTAGTTTTTGCTGGATAGTGTCACATCCACAATCACTGTGGGCACAGACAGTGCTGTATGGCACAGGGAAGACACCTACCAGACACTCTGTAGTGGAGGACCATATGGAGAATGGAAGCAGGAGATTGCAAACTGATGTGGCCCTATGACTTTTTGTGAATTTTTCTGTTTGTTTATTTGTTTTTTCTCCTCAGATGTAGAGACAGTTTATAGAGACCCAAACTGTATCCTGACAGCGAGGGAGGGACCAATCACATATGACATCAGAAAGAGAGGAGCGTTATTTGGCTGTAAGGACACAACACTACCACCTTAGTACAGCACGGCAACTGGCATCTGACCTTGCAGCATTCACTGGGCTTGTTGAATCGAGGCAAACAGTGTACAGAAGGCTTCAGCAGAGTGGCCTTTACTGTCAGACCTGGTGTATGTGTACCTCTAGCATGTCTTTATAGAAGGGAACGTGTAGAGTGGAGTCGTCAACATGTTGCTTCAGCAGTCAAACAGTGGGCCAATGTTCTTTTCACAGAAGAGTAGCAGTTTGGTTTCGTGAGTGATTCTCAACATACTCGCATCTGGAGGGAAAGCTTTATTTTTACCTCTCGAACACCCAGTCATGAAATTTTACAGTTGAGTTGGCAAGGTTTAACTGTTGTCAGGTATTGTGATGAGATCTTGGGACCTCATGTGCAGTTGTTGCGAAGTGCTGTGGGCTCAGACGTGATGTTATAGAGCACGTTTGGCTGATATTTGCTTAGAAATGGAAGATATTGTACAAATGTTATGGGCTGCTCACTCTCCCAGTTTGAATCCCATAGAGCATGTCTGAGATGTACTAGGGAGATAGGTTGCATCACATCAGCATGCACCACCTACTCTCCAAAACTTGCGATCAGTGCTACAGGAAGAATCGGTGTTATTGCCTCAGCATGAGACTGATGACATCATTCACAGCATACTCCATCAATGTCTGTATGGTTGCCAGAAGTGGTCACAACCTGTCCTGAGCATATTAACCAGATATAGGAATGTGTGTGCTAATCTGTTAAGTTGGAAAAAAGAACAATGATGTCTACCATTACACATGTTGACTTGGTTAACTTAAGTATCCTTCAAATTTTTTCTACTTTAGTATCACCTGTTTATACTGTTTTCTGGCAATATAAGTGCAACCTTGCTAAGTTTCTGTTTGTTGCTTTAATTTTGGACACCAGTGTACATAATATGACATCATTCACACAGCTCTGAATTGGTAGATACCATGACAGGTGAAACCAAACCAACTCAGGTGCGTTCCACGTTCTTATTGTACTACAATATTGATTGAAAGTGTATAATAATAAGCCTCTGTATTTTAAGATAAAGATCATGGATTACTTGTCATTAGACATTGCTTGGAATAAGACATATTCTATAAGAGGAAAGGGCACCAAATTGGAAACAATATCTATAGGTACTGAAATATATAACCGGGTGACAACAGCCCACATGGGGCAATATACCAATGTTTGACCAAGACACTGTGCAGATGTGTCAACTGTGAAACCTACACGTGCTGTAATAAGTGGATTATGTGAGGGTGGGTTACAAAACAATAATTTAAAAATGGTACTTACTAGTTCAGCTAGTGGAAAACGTATGTCTTATGTGAATGACAGTGTCTAACTTTCAACCTATGATATCAGCACAGCATGTGCATTGGAGATCATTGCAATATAGGTGATGCAGTGGACTAGTATAATCTATACATACAAGAAACATTGATTTGAGCACAGTATGTGCTGAGGAGATCATTAACAATTGGGTAATGCAGTAAAAAGAGTAATCTATGCAAATAGGAAGCACTTGCAACAGGGAGCATGATTATAAAATCAGAGGAAACACACCCTGTTACTGTCATAAGAAAAATATTTGGACTCAACCATGAGCAGTGTGTGCAAACTGGTCAACTGTTACTGGTAGTGACTACACATACACACTTGCTGTGTTAATCTCAAGCCCACATTCCTAAGTCATCTAGTGCTACTTTTACATACACACAGCAAGTGTTTTTGTAACGGTAAATTTTAATGAATGTGACACGTAATTAAGTACCCAGCACAGTGGTTGTTATGACCCAATCTATTCTGTGGTGATCTCTTTGTTTCACCTGTATGGAAAGGTTTTGTTGTGTGCGTGGATTTCTGGTCTGAGAGATTGTACATTGTCATCCATGCTGTGGTGTGCAAACCATGGCATACCGTATTAGCATATGAAGTGTGTTTGACCATTCACACTAGCAGTTTTTGCTTTAAGTTGGTATCTCTATGGATGTTAAGTTCTCGGTGTATCATATGGTATGTTTTGGATCCCGTGGTGTAATGCTTCTCTAGTGTAAGAATGTCAATGATTCTTCAGTGTGTGTGTGTGTGTGTGTGTGTGTGTGTGTGTGTGTGTGTAAGAATGTCAAGTACTGACGTGCACACACACACACCACCTATTGAATAATCATGTAATGGCTCACTCTGCCTTAGGTTGCCTGCCCATTTAATTTTTCCTGTTATGTCATTGGGCCATGACTCCACATTCCATTTATTCACCTTCAATCTTGGGCACACAGTTGGTGCAATGGATATTTTATATGTTATTTTTTATGTCTTTGACAAGCCAATGTGGTGGTGTTTCTTATGAGTGTGAAGTGTTCTCATTGTATTAGTTGCATGTATGCATCCTAATAAAATCTTTCCGATGGCATTTAAACTAATGCTAATGTGCTTCTTATCAGCGATATACAGGTTTGTACACAGTGATATATTCTCTATGTAATGGTTTTACTTTTTTAAATTGTAGATCTGATGATGACGGCAAGATTGTCAAGACAGATGATTGTGAAATAAAATGAAAATGCCAAGTTATCCTGGCTGCAGAAAATTTTCCAGATATGAAAAATATTTAATTGCAGAAACAACGTATAACTAAAGGGATATCTGCATTGATTAGTGGGTTTTGGGTGAGACCAGACTAAGGAAAACTACAAGCCTAATAATGAAGACATACCAAAACAAATAGTAACCCAAAAATCACACAAACAAAATCTAGAGCAGTCAACAGAACCACAATAAAAGACTGGTATTGCAAATTTGGTCAAGGAGAATATTAGATAATAGTTTTAGTTTTGACCAGTGACGTAATGTTAATGTATGCTGTGGTGACATCATTTGGTGTGTACTTTCGCAGTTCGATTGTTAGTCGGTGAAGCCACCAAATGTGGCAGAGGATGAGATGTTATGGTGACCAACTGATCTGTAGTTTAGCTCAAGGTCGAGGTTAAGTTGTGGAAAAATAAATTGACAATAACTGATACACATAATCTGTCGAAGTAAGGTACAATTTATGTTGGTCTATTTACGGTAGTTTCTGTTAAGACATTGTAAAGGTATCTCCATTCATTTCACTTTGACAAAGCAGTAGCCATAAAATTTCCTATTACGATAATCTTAGATTATATACTGTTAACATTCACGGTAAGTGCTGAAAGCTGGACGTGGTTGGTTTTTGGAACGATATATTATCCACAAATTAATTACTTTCAGAGGGAGATAGTTTGCTTGGTATTTTAACAGTAAGATCAACACTCAGTACTGTCATATGTATTACTGTCACACTTCCTGGCATTGTGCCTGATGAAAGTAAGTACATTTTAGTGTCCTTGTGAATGTAATAATATTCAGGGCTAGGATTTCCTTTTTATAGAATAAATTATTCATAGTAATATTTGTCTCCTGCAAGCACAAAGACAGTTATAGTATATATCTCAAAATATGGTATGGAACATAGTGATGGAATTTCTTGTCACACAATTTCTTATTTTGATGAAAAGTGATTTTATTGTTAAAAAGGGAAGCAAGACGAGATTTTAAAGTATAAATGGGTAAGTGTAGCTTTCTTTTTGGATTGAGGTATGTTATTTGCTAAGAGGTGTACCAGTTGGCAGATATTCTTTTTTCAGTAAGTGGCAATAACATTTGCACATTTTTTCCTCCTGAAATATGATCTGCCAGTAATGATAGTCTGTTCCTCAATACTGACAAAAATTGCAATCCCAGTTGTAATTGATTTTTGTTTAAAGCCATGACCACTTGTGACCCCATATAAGGCCATTGCCAGTCAAGTGATACCAATCACCTAAGAACAGATGAAAAATACCTTATCAGAATTAACTCAGTAAGTAATATATATATTCCTGACATCATCAGTCTTGGGGTGATCTGCAATGTGTGATAACTGAACATCGCTATAAAAGCATTTTATTGGCTGACCAATTCTGACAGTGGTGCTGTCATTATGGATCTTATGCTTCAAAAAATTTTTTACAATTTATTGTCAGTGTTGCAAGTCACTTCAAATTGCATATGTACATTCTACTACCATGAAGATCACTACACATTGACATATACAAGACAATAATCCAGCCAAATGCCCTAGTGCCACCTAGTGGATGTATGTGGTGGTCGTTGAATTTACACCACGTCTGTCAGTTGCCAGATGGTGGTTAGCATGAACATTTGCATTTGGTGCAATACAGTTATGTTTGTATCCGAGCATAGTACTTTTATATTTGAGATGCTTGTAGACTCATGCCCTCTTCATAGGAGAGGGAAGTGCATATGCAATGTGAAGTGACTTGCAACACTATTGCACAGTATATTGTAAAAAAAATTTAAAGCATAAGATCCGATGATGATAGCATTGCTCTGTCAAAACCAGTCTTCCAATAAAATGCTCTTTAGTGATCTTGGCTCATGAAGTTCCCTTCATTCATCACAAGTAATACATAATTACCTAAATCAGTGGCACAAGGTGCAGTTCCTACCAGTCGTGTTTAAGAATGCCATGAGGCCAATAATTGTGCTGTATGTAAAGCAAGTACAGTTTCAAAATAAAAAGTATGACAGTAAAGAAAACAATTTCAGTCAGATGAACAATTCAAGCGTAAGGATGTAGTCGAAGATAGTAATGTCTAGCAGTCAGTAACCAATAGCTCTTACAAGCAACCAAGGAAGATGAATGGCTGTAACCTGTCTTCTTCTTGCCTTCACTTCAATGTGAGGATTTCCAGTCAGCACAAGAGGGTGCTCTAGCTTGTGGCATTAGCACACTGTCTGATATAACACACAATTTCTGAAACATCATATTTTCTCCAATCTGTTGGTGCATCTTACCTAAACTATTTTGAGCTCATATATGCTAAACTTTTCAACTTAACTCAGTTTTAAGTAAAAATTCTATTCCTCAGTTTGTAATCGGACACTTCATGTAGCTCAACAGACAGAACATGTAAGGTACTTTCTATGTTGTGTTTGTTACCTATTTCTGTACTTATGCTCCATAAAAACTGTGCCTTACATGCATCATTTTGACAAGTATCAGATTGTGAATTCATTCTTATCTTTCTTATTTGTTCTTGAGATCTTGGTGTCATTTGATAATGGCATCATATGAGACCAAAACTAGCTGTGATGTTCAATAAAAATCTGTGGCAGCTCATGGTTTTTCACGCTATCATCTGTTGTTGTGGAACTCGTCACACTCTTCATAGAGACATTATTTGTTCCTCAGTTCATTAAACCATTAAAATCTGCATTTGGCTCATGCTTCCACTACCAAATATAGGAAATATGTTACTGATGACTTTTATGTGTCATAAACTGGGGTGGGGTGCAAGAATGCCTTGAGCGAACTGCTTGTAGTCTGCATTAAAGAGCGTAAAGATACAGTTCAGGGTTGAAAAACAGACATGCATTAATATGCCAAGACAAATAGTTGTAGCAGTTGAAGTCTTGTTTATTTTACCTTAAAGTAGTACACCAAAATTTGAAGTAGAATCAAAATTGTTTTATGTTGACTCATTAAAATATTTTAACATGGTATAAGCTTAGTTGGTAGGAAGGATTTGTGGTTGGTAAGTATTACTTTTGATATTCAACAAACTCCAGAGAAAGGTAATTCTGCTGGTGCCTGTTACTTCCGAAGTCTAACTGGTAAGTTGCAATATTATTGCTTGCATATGAATGTCTTAAGTGATATAGTTTCATTTTTTTGTTCATTGCTAATACTGCTCAGTCACTATGCAGGCCTAATTGCAAAACTGCATTTTTGTTGGGTGAATCCGATAATGCGAGTATACCCAAAGGTTCTGGGACCAACATGGAAATCCAACTACTAACCAGAATTTCTTCTAAGTACGGTGAAAGCTGTCAAATCAGCATCCAGAAAGTTTCAGAGCAATACGCAGTTCCATATACGGCATTAAATGACAAACTCAAGGATAGGTACAAATACGAGATGGGCGGCTGACCAGCATTAACCAATAGTGAGGGAAAAAGCCTGGTTGAAGGATTATTGTGTTGTGCAAAATGGGGGTTTCCTTTGAAGAATAATGATGCTAGGGATATTGTACAGGCATATCTCAATTGAGCAGGGAGGATTGAAAAAAGATTTTGTGACAGTCGACGTGGGCATAGTGGGTAAAATCTTTTTAGAAAAGAAAGAAAGAACTAATGGTTAGAGTAAGTGAAAATGTGAAGAGGGCAAAGGCAGCAGTTACCCAAGAAACAGTGATTGATTATTTTAAAAACCTTGAAGTGACCTTGAGTGGTGTCCCTCCCTCCCAACATTATAAACTATGATGAGACAAACTTTTGTGACGATCGTGGACAAGTGAAAGTAATAGTGAAGCGAGGCCCAAGACATTCTGAAAGGATAGTGGATATTTCTAAGTCAAATATTAGTGGGGTGATAGCAGCAGCTGCTGACAGCTCAGTCCTCCCACTGTACACAGTTTATAGGGCAAAACACCTCTACGATACTTGGACAGAAGAGGACATAACTGGTGCAGGTTATAATAGGAATAAAAGTGATTGGTTTGACCTAACAATGTTAGAATCATGGTTGCCATAATCCCAGCAATTGGAGGGACCTGAAGTGATTATAGGTCGCTATCTCTAGAGTCATCTGTCTTATTACGTGATTAAACTGTGCCAGAAACAGGAAATTAAATTTGTGCTTCTACCACCTAATTCTACTCATTTGTGTCAGCCGCCTGATGTGGCCTTTTTTAGACCTTCAAAACTTGCTTGGAGAAATGTGCTAGATGATTGGAAAAGGAAGAATAGAGGCGTGGTGACAAAATCCCTATTTCCCAGGTTGTTGAAGAAAACCTTCGAAAATATAACTATCACGTCCAATAAAATGTAATATCTGGGTTCAGAAAAGCAGGAATTTTTCTTTTCTTTGTGATAAAGTCACTTTACAGATTCCAGAAGCAATCGATAACAATGCACATGGCACCTGTTCATCAGAAGCTTCTTGGGCAGCAGCCTTAAAAATGCAATTGAAACAGATTCACGCTATTGAAACAAAAGGATAGTCCAGTGGCGTCTGGACATTGGTGTGTACGGATATTGTTAGTACATGGATCCCACTTCGTACCCCATTGGAAGCAGTTGCCGTCCAGGTCCACTTGGACTTTGCAGTCACGGTATGCAATCTCTGTCTCTCCTGACAACCCACGTAATCTGCTGCCCTGACTGCCCTCATTCAGCAGTTCCCCCTCTCCCCTTCTCCTCCTCGGGGAATTTAATGCCCATCGCCTTTTGTGGGGCAGTAGTTTTGCATCTAGTCGGGGGCTCCACATTAAACAATTTCTTGCGGACTATGACCTGTGCCTTCTTAATTATGGCTTCCCGACTCATTTTAATGCCGCCCATGATGCTTTCTCTGCCACTGATCTTCCACTCTCTTCCCCTCCCCTTCTTTCTTCCTTCCTTATGCTGGTTGCCATACTATAACCTCTCTGATAGTGACCACTTCCCAATGATTCTTTTGTTCCCTTCCCATATCCCGATTACCAGGTTACACTGCTGGGCTGATTAGCCTCTACACAGCTCCCAGGTTGTATTCCCACCTCCTTAGCCAGTTTGGATTGATGAAGTCGTCTGTGATCTGTCTGGTAAGATAATCTGCATTGCCAGCATTGCTGTACCCTGCTTGACAGGCCCCATTCACCATCAGCCTGTTCTGCGGTGAAGCTTGGCCAATGCCACCGCTATCCATGATCATTCTCACACCTTGAAACATCTTAAGCGGCATCCGTCCTCTGCTGGTCTTATTAAATTTAAACATTTTCACGTCATAGCCTGCTAATTAATCATACAGAGCAAACAGATGTGTTGGGAATGCATTGTCTCCTCTCTAGGTTCTTGGTTCTTCTGTCCGTTCATCATGGCTGTGGGCTACAATTTGCACCCTCCAAGGTTGTCAGCAGCAGTCTTCCATTCTGGGCCTTGCCCTTCCAAGTAGCCTTTGTACAGACCCATCAGTTCTCGCAGAACACCTTACAACTTGGGCTGTTGATAAATTATCGGTATATCAATATTTTTTCCAAAAAATGTAGATATACAGGGTGATTAAACTTTCGAAACACTTTAGAAATAACACCACTGGTCAGAATGACATCAAATTGCAATGTAATATTATCGGAGAAGGGCGAAAATGTATGGCAGAAGAAAAAAATAGTGTGAAAATTGATGCATAGATGGATCTGTATGTGTCGCAATACGTAAATCAAAACACCTGTCATGCACACGACACATTGAAGTTGGTATAAACACACCGCGTAGACAGCTTTTCCTCCTTTCATGTCTGTGATGTTCGCCATGACTGTCTCAATGCAGGATTGCACTCTGCTTGTAAAGCAGTATTGCAAGAATGATGACTGTGCATATATGTCGCTCTGCAGAAGTTCCAGACACTGAAGGGTTTGATAAAAGGCGTTGGTCCGATGGCTGCTGTGGGTCTAGTTAAAATGATTCGGAAATTCGAAAAGACAAGTTCTTTTGGTGTGCAACTTGTTTGAGGGAGGACATGAATTGATTCAATGTCAGTGGAAGCAGTGGCCACAGCAGTTCAGGAGGAGACAAGTGGTGGTAAGCACATGTGTAGTGCACGGAGAATTGCCCAAACATTGGACATGCCCATGAGCATGGTGTGTAAAATCCTACGAAACATCGTTCTTTGCTATCCGTTCAAAATTACCCATGTGCACAAGTTGCTTCTTGTTGACCTACCAGCAAGAGAGACATTTGCTTTAGAATTTCTTGCTTGCATGGAAGTGGACAATGATTGGTCGTGGAAGGTTTTGTGGACAGACAAAGCCCACTGACAGGATATGTCAATACACAGAATTGTCTTTTGAGCAACCATGTCATCCCAGCTCTCCAACAGTGTGGATGGGACCATTTTTATGCAAGATGGCACACCTCCACACATTTTAAATCCAGTTAAGCAGCTGCTGAAGCGCCATTTTGGAAATGATAGAATTATCAGGCGCCATTTCCCTACAGCCTGGCCGTCCCGATCACCTGATCTTAATCGATGTGACTTCTGGTTGTGGGTCTATCTGAAAGATGTTGTGTTCAGTGATCCGATTACAAACCTAGCTGCATTGACTGCATGCATTGCGCAACACATTCTGAATGTGACCGCGGAAAAACTTCGATCAGTTTTCTTGCAGAAAATCTTGGACAA
Organism: Schistocerca americana; assembly: GCF_021461395.2. Lineage (NCBI taxonomy): Eukaryota > Metazoa > Arthropoda > Insecta > Orthoptera > Acrididae > Schistocerca > Schistocerca americana. The sequence goes on from NC_060130.1 coordinate 697,199,718, forward strand.
CATATTGATCATGTTTTGTGCCATTCACACAGAAATAAATAATTTGATTTGATTTTGATCGATGCCTTTTATGCGGTTTTTGGGCTCTGGACAGTTAACAACCAGTGTGTGTGATGCTTTTTACGACAAGCTGCCTATTGGCTTCTGTCTCAGGTTCTTCAGCTGACATTCATCTGATGATTTTAATGACGTTTCGCCAGCACGAGTGGCTGGCATTGTCAAAGCTTCACCCTCCATTGCTTGTGGTGAACTGGAGCCGAGCTCGCGGCCGCAGACAATATGTACCTGGCCCGCCAATGTCTGAGGGCCTCTCTGCAGTCATTTCTGGGGCGGTTCTCCTCTTGCTACCTGCGACAGTCGTTTGCTGCAGTACAGGAAGCCAGGATCTGTTTACCTTCAGGCTTTCCGCTTTCTTGTTGAAACTGTCTGCATGTTTTTGTATTTCCACAGCTTCTCTGAACAAGCGGGTGTGATAGTGCTTCTTTACAGCCAGAACTTCCGTGTCGGCGAATTTTATTACGTGGTTGGTGTCACTCAGTGCGTGCTCTGCCACGGCCGATTTCTCCACCTTTCCCAACCTGCAATGTCGCTTATGTTCTTTGATCCTGGTGTTTATTGATCGCCCAGTCATTCCGACATACACTTTTCTGCACGTGCACGGTATGCGGTATATTCCTGGGATTATAAGTGGGTCCGTTTTCTCCTTTGTCGACCTAAGACACTCTTTGATCTTCCTTGTCGGTTTGAAAATTGTCTTTACGCAATATACGGCCAATTCTGTCCATCTCTCTTGGAATGTATGGCAGAAAGGCCATAGCTGACATTTCTTTTCTGATTTCTTATGTCGCCAAAAATTTGGCTCTGGTACACTTCTAATATAATTTGTGGAGTACCCATTGCTCCTCGGAAGACCTTCCAGGTGTTGCATTTCACGTCTGAGGTGTTGCGGCTCACATATTCGTCCTGCTCGCATTATGAGCATATTAATCATGGCTCTTCTCTGGCTCGGGTGGTTGTTTGATAGTTTGTGCAGGTATCAATCTGTGTGTGTCGGTTTTCGATACACACTGTGTCCCAGGTTTGCACCATCTCTTGTGACCTGAACATCTAAAAATGGCAGTTTTTTGTCCTTTTCTACTTCCATGGTAAATTTTATGTTGGCATGGAGGCTGTTCAAGTGCCTTAGGAAGTCACTGAGCTGTTCTTCACCATGGCTCCACACTTCGAAAGTATCATCGATGTATCTATACCACACCATAGGTTTTCAAGTCGCCAAGTCCAGTGCCTGGGCTTCGAAATGTTCCATGAAGAAGTTGGCCACCATTGGACTAAGAGGACTACCCATGGCGATGCCTTCCAGCTGTTCGTAGAAATTGCCATTCCACGTGAAATACCTCGTGGTGAGACATGGATGGAAGAGCTTTGTGATGTCTTGTGGGGAAATGGAACCAATGTGTTCCAGAGCGTCACTGAGTGGCACTTTGGTAAACAAAGAGACAACATCAAAGCTGACCAGGATGTTGTTTGGTGCAAGTTTCAGTTTCTGAAGCTTCTGAATGAAATGTTCTGAGTCTTTTATGTATGTGTGTGTCTTCCCCATGTGTGGCTGGAGCAGAGAGGCCAAGTGTTTTGCCAATTAATACGTCGGTGATCCAGGAGAGCTGACAATTGGTCTTAATGGAAAGTTGTTCTTATGGATCTTAGGTAATCCACACAGCCGAGGTGGTAGGGCTTCTGTGTTGCGCAGGTTTCTCTGTATGCCCCCCAGCAGAGCAGATGCCTTGATTAACAGATTCTTATTCCATGTGATAAGCTGTGTCAGATCTGTGCTTAGTTTTCAGTGCGCCGTCGAATCTAATAGGTCTCGGATCTTTTGCTCATAATCTTCGGTCTTCATTACGATGGTGGCATTCCCCTTATCAGCGGGCAGTACCAATATATTCTTGTCGGTTCCATTTTCCTGTAAGACATCACAAAGCTCTTCCATGCATGTCTCACCATGAGATACTTCATGTGGAATGGCAATTTCTACGAAGAGCTGGAAGACGTCACCATGGGTAGTCCTCTTAGTCCAGTGGTGTCCAACTTCATCATGGAACATTTCGAAGCACAGGCACTGGACTTGGCGACTTGCAAACCTAAGGTGTGGTACAGATACGTTAATGATACTTTCGTAGTGTGGAACCATGATGAAGAACAGCTCGGTGACTTCCTAAGACACTTAAGCAGCCTCCATGCCAACATTAAATTTACCATGTAAGTAGAAAAGGAGAAAAAACTGCCATTTCTAGATGTGTTGGTCATAAGGGATGGCGAAAACCTGGGACACAGCGTCTATAGAAAATCGACACACATGGACTGATACCTGCACAAACTATCAAACCACCATCTGAGCCAGAAAAGAGGCATGATTAATACGCTCATAATGCGAGCAGGATGAATATGTGAACCGCAACACCTCAGATGTGAAATGCAACACCTGGAAAGTGTTTTGAGGAGCAATGGGTACACCAAAAATTATGTTAGAAGTGTGACAGAGCAAAACACTTGGCAATGTAAGAAATCAGAAAAAGAAATGTCGGCTACGGCCTTTCTGCCATACATTCCAAGAGTGACCAACAGAATCGGCTGTATATTGCACAAACACGGCATAAAGACAATTTTCAAACTGACAAGAAAGATCAAAGAGTGTCTTAGATCGGCAAAGGAGAAAAGGTACCCACTTACAATGTCGGGAATATACCGCATACCATGCACATGCGGAAAAGTGTACATTTCAATGACTGGATGCTCAATCAACACCAGGATCAAAAAACATAAGCGACATTGCAGGTTGGAACGGGTGGAGAAACAGGCCATGGCAGAGCATGCACTGAGACTGACCACGTAATAAAATTCGCCGTGACAGAAGTTTTGGCTGTAGAGAAGCACTATCACATCCGCTTGTTCAGGGAAGCTGTAGAAATACAAAAACGTGCAGACAGATTCAACAAGAAAGAGGAAAGCCTGAAGGTAAACGGATCCTGGCTTCCCGTACTGCAGCAAATGACCGTCGCAGATAGCAAGAGGAGAACCGCCCCTGGCGAAACGTCAGTAAAATCATCAGATAAACGTCAGCCAAAAAACCCGAGACAGAAGCCAAAAGGCAGTTTGTCAACAAGTGGCCACAAAAGTCTTAACAATGCTGATTTTGGCCTTAGGACAATTAAGAACTGATTTTTCCCGTCTGATGTGATATGACCTTGCCGTGGTGAATGGGCTTACGTAACTAATGGTATCACACCTGTACACCCATGCACACTGAGTAGTACAATTTGTTTAACATCAGACATACACCTTAGGTGTTGTTACATGATTCATTTGTCATTTGTAGTCGACCACTATTTTGTGGCAAGTGTGGTCAGGCCGCCCATTAAGGTGTCCATTGAAGTGTGTGAATTGCTCTGGACCTCACCCTTTCTGGAGTTGGACTGCAGTGTGTATCTGGAAGAACGGAAGATACAGGAGCTTAAAACTATTAAGCGCATCCCCTATACTGAGGTGAAAAAGCTCTGTAAAGCCATGCTGCCACCATGTTTTGCTACCTCCTTCACTTCCATTGTTTCACAGCCCACACAGAATGCTGACGCTGCTATACAAACTGAGGCTGCTACACAAACTGAGGCTGCTAGTGTCGGCACTAATACCTGCGTGTGTCCATGCACTTGCGCTGCTGCAGTCATTTCTATGCCTGTCCCTCCCCCGAGAGCTTCAGAGAAAGCTGTGGTTGCTGACATTGTAGAGCTCCCTGCCCCTCCAAAGGTTATGCCTGGTCCACTGTCCAATGTGGACAGTGGACTTGCGCTGCTGCAGTCATTTCTATGCCTGCCCCTCCCCCGAGAGCTTCAGAGAAAGCTGTGGCAGCTACGATTGTGGCTGCAAAGTCTACTCAGGGAAAAAAATCCAAGGCACATCATCAACCACTGGTGGAATTGGGCAGAAAACCTGACAATGTCGACATTGATCTAACGTGTCTGTCGATTCTTCCTTAGAGGCTATGGAGCTTTATGTCAGATTGGGGCAATCATCTCAATCCAAAACTGAGCCTCCACCCATTGTACACTCCCCTCCCCATTAGAAAGTCAGGATGAAAGTACTACCCCTCTGATAAATGGCTCCCATTCTACAGTGGAACATGAATGGATTCAGGACGTACTTGGAGGAACCGAAATTCCTAGTGCAGCAACATCCTTTGTGCTTACGTTTGCAGGAAACACATTTCAAAGCATCTGATGCACCTGCACTAAGGGGCTATACCCTATATCGCAAGGATGACCTGACTGGGGAAAGAGCCAAAGGAGGGGTTGCTGTGTTTGTCAATAATGGGCACCACTCCCCTGCTCTTCCGCTGGATACTGACCTACAAGCAGTTGTAGTTGAAATTGCTGCACATCAGAGGCTTACAGTTTGTTGTCTTTATTTACCTCCACTGGATGTGTTATACTCTGAGGCTTTCACAGATCTTATCGCACAACTCGTGCGACCATTTCTCTTCCTGGGCGACTTCAATGCCCACCATGCCCTGTGGGGCTCAAAGTCTACTTGCCCTCGGGGTCTAGTTTTGGAGAGCCTCCTGACCTCTCGAGAACTGTGCCTCCTAAACGCTGGTGCTCTGACTCATTTCTGCGCTGCTACTCGGTCATTCTCAGCCGTCGACCTATTCTCTGCTCTCCAGCCCTCGCTGACTCTGATCATTGACGATCTTCATTCCAACGACCACTTCCCGATCTGCCTTCAGCTACTCAATGGTGTGTTGCTGGAACAGAAGCCACCAACATTGATGATTGGCAAGGGTAACTGTACGCTGTTCGGCCAGTTGGCTGTGTTTGAACACTGTGACAAAGTGTCCAGGAATGGGTAGTTCACATCACGTATGTGATCCATCATACTGCTGATATATCCATACCATAGTCTTTCGCCCCTCTTCAGAGGCGACCTGTCCCTTGGTGGACAGAAGAGTGCCATTTAGCTATCCCATATGAGCGTGCGGCTCATTGATGGTTTAAATCCTGCCCAACAGCGGACAATCTCACAACCATTCGCATCGCGAGAGCCAAGGCTCGCCGTGTCATTAAAGAGAGCAACAAGCGGTCATGGCACAAGTTCCTGAACTCCATCAATCATTCCACTTGTTGCTCAAAAGTATGGGAAGCCATCCGGAGAATTTCTGGTAAACACAGCTGTTTCCCGATAGCTGCAGTGCTGAACCAGGGGTGCCTCTAAACACCATCTAGAAACATTGCTCATATGCTGGCCATGCATTTTGTATAAACCACTGCCACTGCAAGCCAGGATCCAGCATTTCATCGCTACCATGCGACTGTCGAGAGGAAAAAGTCGGACTTTTTGGTCAAACAGTTCTGAGACCTACAACTCCCCTTTCTCCATGTGGGATCTTGAAGCGGCACTGAATGAGACTTCTGACACTGCACCAGGTCATGACCACATCCATTACTGCATGCTTTGACATCTGCCAGTGGCATCAAAAGAAATCCTTACTGAATATTTTAATCTAATGTGACAGCCAGGCCCCTTCCCCAACTCGTGGAGGGAGGCAATTCTCATCCCTCTCCTCAAACCAGGAAAGGACCGTAGATGTCCCAGTAGTTATCGGAGTATCACCTTGATGAGTTGTGTCAGAAAGACCCTGGAACGGATGGTTAACCATCGTCTAGTATGGCTGTTAGAGGCCAGGCCACTCCTTAGCTGCTCTCAGCGTGGATTCTGAAAATTTCGGTCCACAGTCGACAACCTGACCCTCCTAGAGGTAGCTATTCAGCAGGCTTTCCTCTGTCAGCATCACTGTATCAGCATCTTCTTTCATATCAGTAAGGCATACGATACTACTTGGAGACACTGTACTCTCACACAACTGCATCAATGGGACTTTCGTGGCCACCTCGCCATTTTCATTCGGTCTTTCCTGTCTCAGCGGTTTTTTCGGACCCAAGTTGGTGAGACACTGTCTGATTGATTTGAGCAGGAGAATGGTGTCCCCAGGGCAGTCTTTTAAATGTTACCCTCTTTGCCATAGCTATCAACAGTATAACATCTCCAGTAAGGAGTCCAGTACAGTGCTCTTTATTTGTGGATGACTTTGCTGTTTTCTGTTCCTCCTTCAGTGTTGCAACGGTGAGCCGTCAGTTGCAACTTACAGTGTGGTGGTTAGAGGAGTGAGCAGTAAAGACAGGTTTCCAGTTTTCTGCCGAAAAGTGTGTGTGTTCATTTTAATTGTTCTCGTTGTCCTCATAATTTGCATGCCTTGCATATGGTGAGGTCACTATCCTACATTTTAGAAATACAGTGCAGTTTCTGGGCCTCATTTTTGACTCCAGATTGTCATGGTTGCCACACCTGCGAGACTTGAAAGCCAGAACCCTGAAGGCACTGAACGTCCTCAAGTGCCTCAGCCACAGATCTTGGGGAGCAGACAGGGCGCATCTCCTCCAGTTTTATCGGGCTTTTGTGCGTTCACGGCTGGACTATGGGTGCACGGTGTATGGGTGAGTGCGGCCCTCTTATTTGCAGCTCCTTGATGCTGTCCACCACGTAGGGATTTGACTGGCCACGGGTGCTTATCAGACCAGTCCCATACCCCGCCTCTGTGCTGAGGCTGGGGAACCGCCCCTTACCATCCGGCAGCAGCTCCTACTGGTGCGCCAGGTTTGTAAGTTTCTTGCAGCTCCAACCTCACCCGCTCACCATATTGTTGCTCATCTGCCTCTGGACCCTCTTTTTTTCCCACCATCCCCGAGCCACAATGCCGTTTGGGATCCGTGTGCAACATGTGCTGGAGTCCCTCAGTATGGAACCAGTGCAGCCGCAAATCCAGGGTTTTAACCACCTGTCACTCTGGTCACTGGAGAGGCCCAGAGTGATTTTAGATTTGGTGCATTACAAGAGAGATTTCACTCCTGCCACAGTTTTTAATGCAACATTTTCTGCCATTTTATCTGAGCACCATGACAATGTAGCTGTTTTTACGAATGGGTCGAAATGAGGATTCTGTTGGTTGCTCTGTTGTTTTTCTGGATCATGTCCTCAAGGTCTGACTGCCTCAAACATTTACTGTCTTCAATGTAGAATTGTCTGCGATCTTGCGTGCACTGGAGCAGATGAGATGTTCTTCCCTTCCTAAATTTCTTGTTTGTTCTGACTCACTAAGTGCCTTTCACTCATTGCAACATTTGTATCCCGCAGATAAAATAATCCAGACAATCCAGGATGCCCTCTTCCAACTAAAACGACTGGGGAAGGAGGTGGCTTTCTGCTGCGTTCCAGGGCATGTCGGCATTGCTGGGAAGGAAAGGGCAGATCTTGCAGCCAAGGAGGCATGTCTCGATCCACAAGTCTTTCAGTGTGCCATCCCCCTGCACCCACTCACCTCACTGTTGAGCTCAACAAGTCGTGCGTCAGTGGGAGGATGAGTGGCTGGAAATTACTGACAATAAGCTCCATGTAGTCAAGCCCACAACACGTGTGTTGTGTACTTCCTTCCAGCCCCGTAGATGGGACAAGGTTCTCCTCACTTGGCTTCAGAAAGGCCACAGTCCTATGATGCATGGCCTCCTGCTCCAGCGTGAGGACCCTCCAATGTTTGGTGCTTATGGCATCCAGATCACTGTGCACCACGTTTTATTGGATTGCATTTTATTTTCTGACCAGCGGGCCGCGGCTGACTTGCTGGCAGATCTGCCATCTCTTTTAGGAAATACTCAAACGAATGTGGTTGAAGTTTTAAAGTTCTCTGACTTGTCCAATGTTTGTACCAAGATTTCAGGGAGAGGGTCTTAATTCATTCACAGGCTGACTGGCTCATCCATATTTTACGTAAGTGCCAGGTGCCAGCCAGTGACAATTTCCTGTGGCATCCTTGACAATCATTTCTTGTTTTCCTTATGCTTTATTTTCTTATACAGCATTTTTCTTCATTTCCCGCTTTCTTTGCATGCATGCTTTCATTTTACTAAGTTTGTCCACATTCAATTCTTTTAATGTATGTCAGGGCACTAATGACCTCGACATTGAGCACCCATAAGCCCGCCCCTCCCCCCCCCCCCCCCCCCACACACACACACACACACACACACACACGACCAGTATTAAACTGTGATGCTTACAGCGCCATCTATTGCTACATTTGTAACTATTTAATTTTCTTCTGCCATGTGTTTTCGCCGTTCTCCAACAATGTTCTGTTGCAATTTGACATCATTCTGACCAGTGGTGTTATTTCTACAGCAATTTGAAAGTTTAACTTTAATTATAATCACCCGGTATATCTTCTTCCCACAATTCAGTTCCTGACCCTGATTCCATCCATAACTAATTGCCTCAACACCTCAATCTTCCACATCATCATCTCTCTTCCAGGTGTTTCACAATATTTGACTCCAAGGCATTTCCCTGTCTCAATGGAGAGAGAGTCTTGGCAAGGATCCATTGTCTCTTGATAGTTATGCCCCAATCAGCCTGCTGAATGTCATCTGCAAGTTACTAGAATTGATGTTGGCTTGTCGGCTCAATTTAGTTCTTGGGTTTTGAGACTTTTTATCTCCTTACCAGTGCAGCTTTTGGGAGGGACAGTCTCCAATTGATCACCTGCTTCAATTGAAAACCGCAGTTTGGAAGGCCTTCTCTCAGTGCCGTCATCTTGTTGCAGTTTCCTTCAATTTTCATAAGGCCTACAATACAGCTTGGCACCATAACATCCTCCTTGTGCTCCATGAATGGTGTCTTCAGTGGCCCCTTCCAGTTTTTATTCGCCAGTTCCTGTCCTACTGGTCATTAAGAGTCCAAGTTGGTACTGTTCTCAGCTTCCCATGGACGCAAGAGAATGGTGTTACACAGGGCTCTGTATTAAGTGTCCTTTTTCTCATTGGTATTAATTGACTTGTGACCTCTTCTGGCCCATTGGTCATCCCTACTCTGTGTGTCGATGATTTCTGTATTTGGGCTAGCTCCCACTCGGTGGCCTCTGCAAATGACAGCTCCAGGGTGCCATCCGGCATGCACTCTCACACGGTTTTCATTCTCTGCCCTCAAATTGAGGGTGCTGCATTTCCGTCACCATACTATGGTCCATCCCGATCTGGAGCTCTACCTTGACACCCAATGCCTGACCATGGTCCCCCATTTCCATTTCTTGGGTCTTCTTTTTGACAACAAGCTTACTTGGTTGCCCCATATCTGTCATCTGAAGGTTAGCTGTTTTCATGAACTCAGTGTTCTTCACTTCCTTGCTCACACCTTTTGGGACACGGATTGTTGGAGCCTTCTCCAACATTACTGGGCATTAGTTTTGTGTTGTGTAAACTATGGTTGTTCAGTTTATGGATCAGTTGCCCCTTCAATGCTGCTTCTCTTAGACCCAGTTCACCATAATGGCATCCGTTTAGTCACTGGTGCCTTTTGCACTAGCCCTGTCAATAGTCTTCTGGTTGATACTGGAATCCCTCCCCTTTCAATTCGGCAATCCCAGCTTCTGGTTTCTTATGCCATCACTATACACTCATCCCCTGCTCACCCCTCACCTCATATTATGTTCTTTTCGCAGTCTCGTTTTGTCACCTACTCACTTTTCACCCTCGGGTGTGTTTTTACCAGCTGGGCTCGACCTCACTGCTCTCTGCTGTGATCACCATCTCTCCTCCATGTCCTCTTCCCCATGTTCTCTCCCGACCTCCTCCCTCCCCTCCACCCCCCCCCTCCCCTCGCCCTCCGTGTTGGTTAGTCCCTCAGCCCAGGATTTGGATGGATCTCTTCTGGAGTCCGAAAGCCTCTGCTGCTCCAAAGGTGTTTCATTGTGTGTTCCAAAAACTCTTATGGGTTATGGCTCTAAATCTACCAATCATGTGGGGTATGCCTTCACGTCTTCTGTTTGCACAGAACACCATCTCTTGCCTGCCACGTATGGGTTGTTTACTGCAGAATTGATGGCCATCTGTCAGGTCCTCTGCTTCCATAAACAGTCCTCACTCACCTGAGTTTTGTTATGTATGGACTCAGTGAGTGGCCTTCAGACTATCGCTTAGTTTCTCCTTGGTCTCTGCCATACATGACCACCTTGCTGATCTTGGTAATGCTGCTTGTTTGGTTGATTTCCTTCGGATTCGTGACCACGTAGGTATCCCAGGTAATGAAATTGTAGAGTGTCTGGCTGGGGGAGGGAAGCACATACCCTCTGTTCTCCTTGAACACTCCGGGGGCAGATTTGCGGCTTTACACCAAATCCCCTTTTTGCTCTGTCTTCGGTCAACTCCTGGGAGGCTACCCCCCTCGTCTAATAAATTTTGCGCCGTCAAGGAGACTCCCACATACGTTTTTCTCTCTGGCTCTCCTGGCAGAAATATACCAGCCTCTGCCATCTTCATATTGACCATACTAGTTTGACCCACAGTTTTCTAGTCCACAATGAGTTGCACTCCCCAGCCCTTTCTCTTTTTAGTTGCAGGGCTACCCTCATTGTGATCCATAATTTGCTGAACCGCTCCTGCTTTTTGGCCCTTCACACTAAATATGCTCTCCCACCTTTCTTGTCGTGAGTGTTAGTGAACAACCCTCACATGGTTACATCTGCCCTCAGTCTTCTTCATGAAAGAAGTTTTCCCTCTCAGGTATAAGTCCTTGAGTTTTTCTCTAGAATTTGAATACCTCAGTTAGTGTTGGCTATGGAGGCCTTGACCTTGGCTCCACACCAGCTAGGTTCTCCTCACCGTTTCCCTACGTTTTGTTTTCTGTGTTGTTTCCCTTTTCATGTGTCATCTTCCCCTGGTGTTGCCTGATTGTCTTATGATAATGGTATGGTGTGGGTGTCATGACAGGCTAGTGGTAGTGCTGGTGCCCCACCATGCATAGCGTTTCAGGGGCACCTATGCTCTCCATTTCCACCCACCCACCTCCTGTTATTTCCTCTTCCTTCTGCCTTGATGTCCCTTTTCCCTCTCTGTTTGCATGTTACCACCTCCTCTTGACTGAACTGTGCTGTTTGTGTAGTTCCTCCCTTGATTTCTGCCAACCTAGATCATGGGACCAATTACCTCACTCTTTGGTCCCCTCCCCCAGATCAGCCAACCAACCAACAAACCAACCATCTCTTAACAACCAAAGGTCATGCACTGGGATATAAGGATTTGGGTATGAAGGAATTTGTTCTGTAGGATTGAAGGTAGAAAAAGATAGTCTGGAAGGTATGAAACTATTGAGGTGAAGGTAGGTGTTGGGGTGAATAGTGGAAGGCAGAAGGTGAGGAGTTGAGTGGGTGGCCAGGGCTGTGATATCAAGAAGAGGTAGGATGGAGAGAGGCACTGTTAGCTGCAACAGGCAGAAGATGTGCTTAGTCAGTGCTGCACATTTGTGTAGATTTTGACTTGGATGAACTCATGCTGCAGTGTTCTTATTTGGCATGTCAGTGTAAAAGTTGGCACAGAAACAGCTAAATAAAAAAATTGATGGAATTCACACATTTATTTATATGTAAAAGCCAATTTTGGAATTTCCCTATGTGCAAGACAGTGTTTTCAAGATTCTTGTGCCAATTGTAATTCAAGATCTGCATATTTTACTGTTCACGTCGCTTCTGCATAGTCTTTCATTGATTGCATCAGTGCCCATTTGTATTGTGCTGCAATAAACTCCAACTGTTATCATCAATTGTAGGCTTGAAACCTATTTGTGCTCTATTAAAATTTTCGAGAACAGTAGGCAGATCCTCGTCAAATCAGTCATTCTCTAATATCATTGTATAATTACGTGAGAAATAGGTTATTTTCAAGAATTTTTGGATGTTTACAAAGCTATATTTGCTTAAATTACCGGCCCAAGTGTTTTTGGTAACTTATTTTATAGCAAATCAGCATTTGTGATTCACAGTTGCTGCCAAAGAATAGATCACCCCAAATTTCGCCGTATTTTTGAGAATTTTCGGAAGTTACTATTGCCCTTTGCATAATCTAATTAGTATTAAATTAACATTTGTGATTTAGTTACTGCAGTAGATATTATAACTAAAATATTGTGTTACATCTATTTTTCACTGAAAGAGGAGTATATGTTATTCTCAGTAACTATAATTAATCTTAAAAAGTTTTAGGAAATCAGTAATTTTACCTCAGGTTTTTCTGTGCCTTAATAGAAATCTTGTTTTGCATATTTGCTTGAATTCTTATAGGGAGTCAGTATTTTTTTAGCTCCACACATATAAAAGATGATCAGCAGGCTTAGTTTGAAGTTATTTGTTCACTGTCCTGTAGTACATTGCTGTTCTGAAACACAGAATAAGTTGTTTGACATTCATAAGCAACTGGAAATCACCCTGGGTACTGTCGAATGATTGGCAGCTGCTGCGAATAAGTGTGTTGTAAAAGCTCCTGAGAGTCATGTACCTGTGATACCGATACCAAAGGTACCTCAAGTATTATCATCTCCTGTGAATCCTGTCTTCTCTGCAGGAGGTATTGGATCTGCCATCAATCATCCACTTGACTGCAAGTGGCATTTAAGTAGAAGATCTAGTCATCCTCTACGATGTGGGTAGGGACCAGGGAGGACTCGGAGTGTTACACTGATCCCCCTAATCAACAAGTTTGAAGTGCTGTCTTACACTGTACATGTAACTGAGCCAGTGGAACTCACTTCATCTGTTTTTGGGAAACCTGTTTTGTACAGTGTCAAGAGGTGGAAAACACAGAAGGCTGGATGTCCGTTAATCACCTGCAGTTCAAACATAGAGCAAATGATGGTACCCCTTAGGGAAATGCCAACAAGGCATTCAAGAGGCTATTCCAACAGCCATAAAGGGAACAGGATGCAAGCAACTGCAGATTATGGTGCATATTGGAATAAATGATGCCTGTTATCTGCACTTCAAGGTCATACTTTTATCATTTCAGCAACTGGCAGAGAAGGTTGAGAAGACCAGACTTGTGCAAGGAGTTTCATCAAAGCTCGCAATTTACAGCATTGTCCCCAGAACTGATCGTGGCCCCTTGGTCCTGAGCCAAGTGGTTGGGCTGAACCAGAGACTTTGAAAGTTCTTTGACAAGCTGTGCTGTGACTTCTTGGACCTGGGCCATAGGGCTGAGAACTGTAGGGTGCCTCTGAGTGGGTCAGGTGTGCACTACTCATCAGAGGCTACTACCCAGGTAGCTGACTGCATCTTGGGGCACACAAAAGTTCTTTAGATTAGGCGACTCTCCATCCAATCCAGATAATGATAGCTGTAGGAAATGCAGAAGTATCAGTGTAAGATCGAAAGAAGTGCCTCCCACAGGTGAGAGTATTAAAATCTTAGAGGTTAACGGCCAGACCATTCACAACAAAGTGCCAGAGTTCGAAGCACTCCTGAAGAGCAGTGAAGCTCGCATAACACTAGGTACTGAAAGCTGGTTGAAACTTGAAATTGACAGCAGTTAGATTTTTGGAGAAAATGTAAGTGCATATTGAAAGGATAGATAATGGAAAATGGAGGCGGTGTATTTGTGGCAGTAGACAAGAAACTCGAAATCCATGAAGGTAGGAACTGAAGCTGCATGTAGAATTGCTTCATACCAGTTTTGCTGTGGATATCCTCGTAGACATCAGGTGTATTTGTTGCCATTAAATCCAATAAATTTCCATCATGAGTGGGGTTCTGAACTATCTGTTCTAGGTAGTTTTCAGAGAAAGCATTGAGAAATGACACTACTGATTTTTTAAATCTAGTTTAGATTAAAAATGTGTGTGTGTGTGTGTATATATATATATATATATATATATATATATATATATATATATATATATATATATATATATATATATATATATATATAATAGAGGGATACATTCCACGTGGGAAAAATTATATATAAAAACAAAGATGAGGTGACTTACCGAACGAAAGCGCTGGCAGGTCGATAGACACACACACAAAATTCAAGCTTTCGCAACAAACTGTTGCCTCATCAGGAAAGAGGGAAGGAGAGGGAAAGACGAAAGGAAGTGGGTTTTAAGGGAGAGGGTAAGGAGTCATTCCAATCCCGGGAGCGGAAAGACTTACCTTAGGGGGGAAAAAGGACAGGTATACACTCGCGCGCACACACACACACACATATCCATCCACACATACAGACATAAGCAGACATAATCATACAGATTACCAGTAGTGGAATGCCTTGGCAAATACCACCCTGGGATGGAGTCGAGAGACCTCAAGGGTGAAGGAGGCAACACAGCCACTGACTCACCATGCACTGAAGCAACTTACAGAGGACATTGGTGAGACCTACTGGGTGAACTCTCCATCTCTTGAGGGTGTTTACCAAGTTTGAGACTGGGACAATGATGTTTTCTCACCATTGTGATGGCAACTGCCCCTCAGTCCAGATGCAGTTAAAGATGGCAAGGATATGATGCTGACAATACACCAGTAGGTGCTTGATCATTTTGTTGTGGATGCAGTCCGGTCCTAGAGCTTATCAGGGCACTCGCTGAATGGAACATTATACGACTCCACATGGCATTTAGAAAGACAATTGCTTTCGTTCCATTTGCTGTTTTAGAACACGAAAGGCAGGTTGATAATTCTCAGGCAATGATGCTCGAGCATAACGCAGAGCAAAATGTTCTGTGGTGGCATCTGGGTCAGTGAAGACAGTGCCATTCCAGCTAATACCAGGCACACCTGCAGGTGTCTGCTATCTGTAGAGACATCTGATCTTAGCACAGACCTGCAATGGAGAGGTACGTGGTCCAATGGTTGAAATGTATAGATGGTTAACCCGGGCATGGAGCCACTTAAAGGCAATGAGGTGCTCCATCGATGGGTGCTGCTTGTGGGACCAGAGAGCCCACCTACTATCTCTAAAAGCCTCTGCGATTTCTGATGACCACTAAGGTACTGTATTCCATCGGGGTGGGCCCGAGGAGTAGGTGATTGCTAAATCAACTGCTAAAAGAATGGCTGCAGTTGTATTCTAGACTGCCTCATTGATATTTCCATGTGGCAGGGAGCCAAGGGCGACAGCAGCAGAGAAAACACCCCAGCCAGCTCTACTGAGAGCCCATCTGAACTGGTGAACAGGTGTCGAAGGGAGGGACAAAAATATTGGGAAGTAATCACTACCACACAGGTCATCGTGGACTTTCCAGTGGCTGGGTTGTAGAAGACAAGAGCTGCAAATGGAAAGGTCAGTGGCTGAGAAAGTTCTGTACACCACAGTGAAGTGTATGGGGGGTATCAGTATTCAAAAGGCAAAGGTCAAGTTGTGCCAATAAGTTCTCGAGGTTTTGACTGTGGCAAGTGTTCCTGGTTGCACCCCACAAAGGGTTATGGGCATTGAAATCGGCCAAGTTTAGGAAAGGTGGGGGTAGATAACAAACCAACACAAACAGTATGTTCTCTGGCACTTCACCATCAGGAGGGAGGTAAACATTGCAGATGTTAATATCCTGAAATGCCCTTAACCAAACAGCCACAGCCTCCAAAGTTGTATTAAGAGAGACAAATTTGCTATATAGTGTGTCCAGAACATCTACATCTACATTTATCCAAGTTGGCGCGTAGCTGATCATTGGATTGTAAGAGGAGGTCTCAGTGGAAAATGAAGCCCTGAACCATATTTAGGCTGTTATGGGGAGTAGCAGTCAATGGTACATCACCCAGCTTGTTAGAAGTGAGCAGTGCCCAAGACTGGGCATAGGACGCTGTTTTGATCAAAATTGACCCACTCTTCATTTTGGAGATCACTGCAACTTCCTCAAACTTGTCCTCTATGGTTTTTACAAAGAATAAAGGCTTTGTGGCCTAGAAGGAATGCTCATCAGCCCTCATGTAAACTAAGTATTGGGGGGAATATTTCGCCACTTGCCACTCAACCCTACATTCCTCCCGTGGTGCAGCCGGAGAAGGGAACATTTTAGGGTCATATCTCTCTCTATTAAAAGAGGACTGCACTTTGATAGAGACAGCTGAGGCCGTATAGCCACCATTGGGAGATAACTTCATCTGCAGCTTATCTGCCACAGTGCCACCCACTCTGAACAGGGCCTCTCAATGAGTATCACCCAGACTCGGCAACAGCAACCCGGCCAGTAACCCACTGCTTGGAGTCCCCATGCCCCAGTCACGATGGGCACATACTCCTTGGCATATCTGGGGAGTTTTCAGCTCTGGCACCTGCAGTGCAAGCCCTGGATGGCCAGGGGGCTACCACCATGCAGGTATTTGACAACCCGTCCAAAACAGGATGGCTACCATACTGGGTTTTTGGTACATGGCCCTATTAAATGTATTAAATGGAAGGACCATCAGGTGACCACCTCTCCATGATCTGCACTTTTGGAGAATTTTGAAAATGGGTGCCAGGTCAAATCCAACAATGGCGACCATGTATTTATCAATGAAAAGGTGTAATAAATGCCAGAAATGGAAGCTAGAGTCGCAATCACAAACCAAGTCTAACCACTGTCTGCACCAAGAAAACCATCTGATGGAGAGACAAAGGGGGAAGGGATAGTGAAAGTGTAAGCTTGCAGCACGAAATGGAAATAATGCTGCAAACAAAGGCTGCGGGCTGTGCTATCCAAGCATGTGCTCACAAAAGAGTCGTCAAGCCCCTGGTGAGAGAAGGGGGGAAGGGGGGGGGGGGGAAGGTTCTCCTGCATTTTCCTTTGTAAAGGAACATTTGAAAACAAAGTTAAGCATTTCAGCTTTTGCATTGCTAATTTCAGTTTCAGTTCCTGCCTCATTCTCTAGGGACTCGACAGTAACTTCAGTGTGATTAACAGCCTTTACATACAACGAGAATTTCTTTAGGTTTAGTGAAATATCATCTGACAATGTTCTGCTACAGTAGTTATTGAAGGCTTCACACAGAGCCCTCTTGACAGCCAAATGTGATTAATTTAGCATCTCTCTGTCTGTTGTCCTACACTTTGTTTTACATGTATTATGCTTTAGTCTCTGTTTCTATAGAAGTTTCTTTACAGTGACTGTATACTATGGAGGGTCCTTCCCATTATGAACTGTTCTACTGGGTACATACCTATCCAGCACATGGTCAACAATTTTTTTAAACTTCAGCCATATATATGGGAGTGATGATCTAACCATCAGGACTGAACTCAATAGCCAATAAAGATAGAATCTCCAGATTACAAGAAGCATATAAGCTCACTTGGAATCACTATAATAAGAAATCTGTTTTGGTCAATGTGAAACTAAGGCATTACAACACAGTAGTCCTACCAGAAGCAGTTTATGCTGCAGAAACTACAGTGATTCAGTGATTCGCAGTCATTCGAAGATCAGAGAAATTGAAAAACAGGTAAGAAAAATTCTGAGGAAAATATATGGACGTGTTTCGGGAAGGAATTTGGATGAAGAGGCCAACTACAGACATTTACAAAGACATAGAAACAATAATAGACACCATTAGAAGGAGAAGGATGAAATTTTGTGGACATATCAGCAGGGTGAATAAAAGCAGGCTCACAAGACAAATCTTTGTGACAGTAAACAAGAGCAAAAACAAGACAAAGTGGATCACTGAAGCAGAAGAAGACACTAAAGAACTGGGGATCACACAAGACAACATAAACAATAAAGAACAGTTTAGAAACATCATAAAGAAACACACACAAACAAGAACATACGGAGAACAGAACGGGAAAAAGATGGCTGGAAGAACGCGAGAGTGAACACAGTGAACGTATGAAGAGAATTTGGGAAGAATGAAGAAAGAAGAAGAAATCATGACTACTCAACTTCAATCGCTCTCTCAAAAGGGAATAATCGAAAATTATCTTTTTTCCCACTAAGATAAGTCTTTCCGCTGGTATACACTCGCGCGCGCGCGCGCACACACACACACACACACACACACACACACACACACACACACATACAGACACAGAACTTCCTGTAGCATTGTATGTTTCAGGTTCGAGTTGGTGCTTCCCACAGTACCCCCCATATCCAAGAGAATAGGTTCCCACAGGACGCTGTACTGAGTGTGCCTCTCTTTCTAGTAGCCATCAATGATCTAGAAGCAGCTGTGGGGTCCTCACTATCACCATCCTTGTATGCTGATGAGTTTTTGCCTCTACTATTGCTCCTCTAATGGGGATGTTGCTGGAAGTCAATTGCAAGGCACCATACAAAATGCGCGGGGATGGGTCCTCACCCATGGCTTTCAGTTTCCAGCTGCCAAGACTTGCGTCATGCACTACTGTTGACATTGTATCACTCATCCACAACCAGAACTTTACCTTAGCAACCAGTTACTCAATGTAGTGGAGACTTATCATCTATTATGACTGGTCTTCAATTCTCGGTTGACATTTACCAGCGTAAGCGAAAGTGCTGCCTGTACCTTAATACACTTTGCTGCCTGAGTAACACCAGCTGAGGTGCAGATCACACTACCCTTCTGCAGCTCTACAATATCCTGCATTGGTTATGGGAGTCTCCCATGTGATTTGGCATTATCCTCAGCATTGCAGGTTCTGGAACTAATGCACCACTGCGAGGTTTGACTTGCAACAGGAGCCTTTCGAACTAGCCCTGTGAACAGCATACTCATAGAGGTTCGGATCCCTCCATTGAGGATCAGGTGCCAACAACAGCTTGTCAATTATGCTACCCACATTTGCAGCTCCTATCTTTTCTTTTCAAACACAAAAATCCATCTCCCATAATGGTGGCCCAGATCAGGGATAACAATCACAGTCCATGTCTGGTACATCCTCTTCAAACTCCAGTTGTTTCCTCTTCCACCTCTCGTTTGGGCCCACTGATGTACACCTCCACGGTGTATCCCTTGGCAATAACTTCGTCGTCACCTGTCACAGGCTCTGAAAGACTCGGTTCTTCCTGAGGCCCTCCATCACTAATTTTTCTCCGTCCTTGTCGCATCCTGGGGTTCTGAAGTAGTCTGTCCTGATGGCTCGATGGTTGCTGGTCATGTAGGCTTTGTTTATTCTCACACTGGACATACTGAACTGTGCTCCTTGCCAGATGGCTTTAGTGTTCTCACTGTGGAGCTGGTAGCCATCTCTCGTACTCTTTAGCATATTTGTTCCCACACTGGTGAGTCCTTTCTCATCCACAGCGATTCCTTGAGCAGTTTGCAAGCTCTCTACCATTGTTACCCTTGCCACCTTTTGGTCATTGGTATCTAAAATTCTCTGTATGGATGCTCAGTGACCTTCATCTGGACCCCGGGCCACATTGGGATCCTGAGAAATGAACTTACTGATAGCGTGGCCAAACTGGCTACCAGTGAACTGAACTGACTCTGGAGATTGATATTCCCAAAACAGACCTCCAATCAGTATTACACCATCAAGTTTTAGGAATCTGAAATATGGAATGGCTCACTCTGGTTTCACTGAAATAACTACAGGTGATAAAGGAGACTAAAAATCTGAGAGATTCTCCATGCAGACCTCTCGCAAAGACTCTACCATCCTTTGCTGGTTCCGCATCAGCCATACCTGGCTGACTTGTGGTCGTCTCCTCCATCAGGAGGAACCACCCCTCTGTTGTTGTGGTTCCCATTTGACAGAGGTCCACATTTTGCTTTACTGTCCCAGCCTAGACTCCCTGCGGTGGCCTCTAAATCTCCCTGACTCACTACCCCTGGTGTTAGGAAACAGTGCCTCAGCAGCTCACTTTGTTTTACATTTTATTTGTGAAAAGGGCTTTTACCACTCTTTTACGGAGGGCCACTTAACCTTATGGTCCCATTGAGGGGCTAGTAGAATACTGTTGCCTCCTCTGCTCAGAACAGGCTGTAGCTGTCTGGGCTTGGTGGTCCAGCCCCGTCCTCACCCTACCTGCTCTTTTACTCTTCTTCTCCCTTCTCATGTAGTCTGTTAGACTTGCCCATCTTTTGTCTCTGTGTGCTTCTCTTGCCCTTTCTGCATTGCTAGTCTTTCCTAGGCAATTTCTGAGTGGAGTATGTCTGGTAAATGGCAGGTGCTGGGGGACGTATGTCTCCTTGTTGCACACTGCTTTTGGGGGCTTGTGACTGTTCACCAGGTGGGACACCTTGGGTGCCTTTCTTCCTCCGTCTCCCCCCTTTCTTCCTCCGTCTCCCCCCTTTCTTCCTCCGTCTCCCCCCTTTCTTCCTCCGTCTCCCCCCTTTCTTCCTCCGTCTCCCCCCTTTCTTCCTCCGTCTCCCCCCTTTCTTCCTCCGTCTCCCCCCTTTCTTCCTCCGTCTCCCCCCTTTCTTCCTCCGTCTCCCCCCTTTCTTCCTCCGTCTCCCCCCTTTCTTCCTCCGTCTCCCCCCTTTCTTCCTCCGTCTCCCCCCTTTCTTCCTCCGTCTCCCCCCTTTCTTCCTCCGTCTCCCCCCTTTCTTCCTCCGTCTCCCCCCTTTCTTCCTCCGTCTCCCCCCTTTCTTCCTCCGTCTCCCCCCTTTCTTCCTCCGTCTCCCCCCTTTCTTCCTCCGTCTCCCCCCTTTCTTCCTCCGTCTCCCCCCTTTCTTCCTCCGTCTCCCCCCTTTCTTCCTCCGTCTCCCCCCTTTCTTCCTCCGTCTCCCCCCTTTCTTCCTCCGTCTCCCCCCTTTCTTCCTCCGTCTCCCCCCTTTCTTCCTCCGTCTCACCCCTTTCTTCCTCCGTCTCCCCCCTTTCTTCCTCCGTCTCCCCCCTTTCTTCCTCCGTCTCCCCCCTTTCTTCCTCCGTCTCCCCCCTTTCTTCCTCCGTCTCCCCCCTTTCTTCCTCCGTCTCCCCCCTTTCTTCCTCCGTCTCCCCCCTTTCTTCCTCCGTCTCACCCCTTTCTTCCTCCGTCTCACCCCTTTCTTCCTCCGTCTCCCCCCTTTCTCCCCCCTTTCTCCCCCCTTTCGCCCTCCGTCTCCCCACCCCCCACCCCTTCTCCATTTTGTTCCTTATCTCACATTCGTAGACCTCGGTGGTGGTGGTGGTGGTGGTGGTGGTGGTGGTGGTGGTGGTGGTAGGGGGGCCGATGGCTGCAAGAGGAATGGCAGCAGTCACCGCTGAGGAGAACTGCAGGATATTTGTCAGAAAACAGCAGTATGAAACTGTCTTGCTTGAGGTTCAACAGTGCTTGTCCAACAGTTATCTACTATACTCCTAGAGGTGGCAACCATACTTAGTGTGGGGAAAATAATGTGTCACTAACAACGCTTGGTATATTTCTCCACTTCCCCAATCTCTCCAGGCTGATGTTACATTCCAACAGAATACATGAAGATGTGAAACAGCTAACCCTTCTCCCTAAGAGTAGAGAATGAAACAGGCAAAATAAAACTGAAAGAACTTTTCTGTGAAACTATTCACTCTAATAAGTATGAAATGTCAGTAAATATTGCATCATTCAGTCGCTTACCATAGGCACAAATTACCAGGGCATATAATATTGAATTTTAAACATCTGCCATTTTAAAGTGCCAATATATAACTATTACATGCCTTTTTTTTTAATGTCATAAATTTCATGAATTAATTTATATGCACTTGCTTCGTAACAGTAGTTTCTTACCATGTAATCTATTTCTTACAATTTTCAGGTGTCTGGGGAGCCCGTAGCCTGGAGTACTAAAGAAGGACAACAGTTTTTAGATTCTCTTATACTAAGTGATGCAGCCCAAAAGTTTGCAATAGGATGTGAAGTGGCTTATGTACGCACACCATATGTGTATCTGAACACGTTGTATCCCTTTGCTGCTCTTTCCTTAGTATACACAATAGCACAAAATTTGAACAGGAAACTGCACATGGAAAAGCAGCCTCAAGCAATAAGAGGAGTGGTGTATTCTGTTTTAGCTATTTTTGGTGTTGGGCTGTGGGCTGTCCTGAAAGATGTCACAAGTACCCACTATGAAAAAAAATGTGATGAAGAGGTGAGCTCATTGAGTGAAACTTATGCAAAAGGAGGACTAGAATTTTATTCAAAAATTCTCGAGCGAAACATTGCATTGAGGAGTCTCCTGGGCGAAAAGGGGAAAAAGCTGTACAGTGTATCTGGTAACAGACAATATTTCATTCGACAGAAAAGTTTGCCATTGATTAACAGGAAGCTGTTCTTGGAAAATCAGTTGGCAGCACTACAGAAAAAAACTGAAGCAGCTGAAGTGTAGTGTGTAATACTTGTCAATTAACAATTTAAATTTGTTGTGTAAATTGAAATTTTATTCTTTGAAGTTGTCTGAAATTGTCAGTGCATTTTAACTAACTGATTCATTTGTTACCAGTCAATAAATTTTATTTAATAAAAATTTGATTGTTGAATTAAAAGGAAATTTTGTGCCTCCCATATTCCTTGAAAAACTACTTCTGTTAAAAATAGTTTAATAGTGTGCCTGTTCTTACAGCTCCCAGATGCATACATTTTTCTCAGTACACAGAGATGGAATGCAAACATTGACATGCATTGAGGAGAAAGTTCCATCTCAATGTAGTCATCATATTGCAGGGGGCAAATTCCTGTTCAGCCATCAGGATCTTTGTTTTCTGTGAGTTTACTAAATCCTAAGGCGAATATGAAGATGGCTCCTTTAAATGGAGCTAGACTGTTTATCACCCTTTTCTTGTCCAGTCAGGGCTTTTGCTCTATTTAAAGACATCAGTGACAAAATGTCAAACTCCTATGTCTCCTTCTGCTCTGCTATCCTGATTTATGTTATCCATATCTCTCGTAAATACTATGAAAATTGCTTCAGCATGATAACAATCATTTTTTTCCCAGGGTAATGTAAAAACTGTGATAATACGCACTTTATACTTGCCATAAATGCATACTAAATAAGAAGTTTTGAAAGAGGAAAGGTGAAGGACATTCTGGAGCCTAGTTCATAATCATTAATAGTTCCTTGTTAACAAACAGTTTCAATGTCTTAATAGTCTTTTTCTGCAATGGCAGTTTGTTTTTCTATGAACTGCAAAATACTAACATGAATGGTAGAAGTTGACCTCGGGGAAGATCAGTTTGTATCCCAGAGAAATGTAGGAACACCCAAGGCAATACTGACACTACAACTTTTCTTAAAAGATAAGTGAAGGAAATGCAATGCAGGGTTTATAGCATTTGTAGACATAGGCAAAGCTTTTACCAATGTTTACTTGAATAAACTCATAATCCTGAAGGTAGCATGGATAAAATACAGGGAACAAAACTCTGTTTACAACCTGTATGGAAACCATAAGGCATCTACATCCATACTCCACAATCCACCATACAGTGCGTGGCGGAGGGTACCTCGTACCACAACTAGCATCTTCTCTCCCTGTTCCACTCCCAAACAGAACGAGGGAAAAATGACTGCCTATATGCCTCTGTACGAGCCCTAATCTCTCTTATCTTATCTTTGTGGTCTTTCCGCGAAATGTAAGTTGGCGGCAGTAAAATTGTACTGCAGTCAGCCTCAAATGCTGAGGCACTTTAAGAATCTAATGGTATGAAAGAGAAGTAGTGTTTGAGAAGCGAGTGAGACATGGTTGTAAACTATCCCTGATGTTACTCTGTCTGCACTTTGAGAAAGCAGTAAAGGAAACAAAGAAAAATTTAGAGAACGAATTAAAACTCAGGTAGAAAAAAAAAAACACCAAGGTTTGCCTATGACATTGTAATTCTGTCAGAGCCAGCAAAGGACTGGATACTGTCTCTAAAGGAGGATGTAGATGAACATCTACTACAGCAAAACAAGATTAATGGAATGTAATCGAATTAAATCAAATGATACCGAGTGAATTAGATGAGAAAACAAGACACTAAAAATAGTAGAGGAGTTCTGCTATTTGGGGAGTAAAATAACTTACGATGGCCAAAGTAGTAAGGATATACAATGCAGACTGCCAATGACAAGAATAGTGTTTCTGAAGAAGACAAATTTTTTAATATCAAATAAAGATTTAAGCATTAGGCAGTCTTTTCTGAAAGTATTCCTATGGAGTGTAGTCTTGTATGAAAAGCCTTTCCTGAAAGTATTCCTATGAAGTGTAGCCTTGTATGAAAGTGAAACATACATAATAGACAGTTCAAACAAGAAGAGACTAGTAGCCTTTGAATTGTGTCAGAACTTGACTAAAAGAAGGGATCGGTTGATAGGGCACATTCAGACACATCAAGGCATCACCAATTTAGTATTACAGGCATGTTTGGGGGGGGGGGGGGGGGGGGGCGCGTAAATGGTGGAGAATTGTAGAGGGAGACCAAGAGATGAATGCAGTAAGCAGGTTCAGAAGAATGTAGGTTGCAGTAGTTATTCAGAGATGAAGAGGCTTGCACAGAATATGAAGTGTTGGCAGAAGAGCCAACACCGTGTTGCTAGAGGAGGCCGAAATACACGCGTTTAATTACACGCAGACTGGCGTGAGGTCTGGAACAAGGTAAAGTAATTATCCTATAAAGAAAAGAACGTAGTTCTTGGAATACTTAACTTTAATCCACAATTGTCGAACATCGCTCTTGATTGTACATGCTTCATAAGATAAATATCAAATGCTATGGCGCCTTGCTAGGTCGTAGCAAATGACATAGCTGAAGGCTATGCTAACTATCGTCTCTGCAAATGAGAGCGTATTTGTCAGTGTAGCATCGCTAGCAAAGTCGGCTGTACAACTGGGGAGAGTGCCAGGACATCTCTCTAGACCTGCCGTGTGGCGGCGCTCGGTCTGCAATCACTGACAGTGGCGACACGCGGGTCCGACGTATACTAGTGAACCGCAGCCGATTTAAAGGCTACCACCTAGCAAGTGTGGTGTCTGGCGGTGAAACCACAGAATACAGTAGGATATCAGCATCAAAACAATCTTTGGACAAAGAGCACAACAACAACAACATGAATATCTCCTGTTGAAATGTCCTAAAGTATAAATGATGCAGTTCAGTCCTACATGCAAAAGAAGTGTAAGTAATGCATGAATCAGGAAAACATAGAATCAATGGAATATCAGTTTTAAAAAATGCCTCTCTCCTGAAATTGTGTGTTTACTATATTTATGTTTGAGAAGTATAGTGTGTTTACACAGCAAGGAAGCAGTTCTAATTTGGTTTGAGCCTCAGTAGTTCCATAAGGGATGAAATATATCATCATTGCAAAACTCTTAAGAGATACGCAACACATGTGAATATATTCTCTGAATCACTCCTACCCATGTAGACAGTCAGTCTGTCCAGAGAAGCTTTACTTTTAGTTCATAAATTTAAATAAAACTGTACTAGTTGGAAAACAATATTAACCTAGAAGGTCTATTGGAATTGTTATTACACTTGCCAGCCACAGTACCTCAACAACAAAGCCAATTTTAAAAAAAAAAAAAACCTACTGAACAGCTGTTTAAGCAAAAAATTTTAACAGGCAAGCATTGATCATGCACAAATAGTCAGTAATAACGAATATAAATAAATAATTGTAGATATGCTTCTTGGGCGAGGCATCAGATGTCATGAAATTTTTCCACAATATTTCATCAGTGGAAATGACCAACATCTTCAGGTGTGATGAACACGCTGCTGAGGCCATGACCAAAGCCTCCTGTTTATGCCAGTCTGAGAAGAAACTGCACAGGCATGAATGCACCAGATTTAGTGCCCAATAGTGCAGATATCCTGATCGGTATCAAGAAAGATAGCTAGGCCACCTGACAGACGATAAACCAATAACTTCGACACACCCACAGAAACTGTCAGTCATATTGTGCCCTGTCATTGGCCACATAGTGCCCTCTGCTGGGAGCCACCTGCTGATGTGTGTGCTCGTGGTGGTGTGTGTGTCAGTCAGCACCATTGTCATATGAATATCTATGTTGCCACCACAGCGCCATTCCTTGTTCAACCAGCAGTTCTTCCTTGTGGTAGCTATGATTTTAACATGGCCAG
Source organism: Schistocerca americana (assembly GCF_021461395.2). Lineage (NCBI taxonomy): Eukaryota > Metazoa > Arthropoda > Insecta > Orthoptera > Acrididae > Schistocerca > Schistocerca americana. The sequence goes on from NC_060130.1 coordinate 697,225,573, forward strand.
TGCTGGATCCCATGCTGTGCTAAGTTGGTATCCTGTGTCCCTGTTAAGCAGATTAGTCGAGTTGCAAATTTCCACTGCTTATTTAATGATGCTGTCCCAGTAGAAGACATCGACAAAAGAATTTTGGTGTTTCTGTATTCCATACTGTCCTGTATTGGGACAGTGCTCAGCCACTGCGGATTTCTCTGGCTAGTCCAAACATGTGTGTTATCAATGTTTGATACATATATCATAACAATTTTGTCCAGTGTGTTACATCCCGCAGCTACAGGGGATCTTACACACATCTGACCTTCTTAAACCAAGACCATCTTTCATTAACCTGGGAGAACTCCAAGTTTGGCTGGCAGATGAAAGATACATTTCACTTTTTGTTTGTCCCAAAATGATATTTTGGAAGAAACACCACTGATGTACAGCAAGACGACCATTCCTCTTGGTTCTATACTTTCTTCCAGCTCCTCAATTTGTTTGACACATGCCAGGCATAAGGCAAGCCAAATCTCCTCCTCGAATATCCGTTTTCTAAAACTACAGTGCAGAGGTTGCGTAGCTCATCAGATAAGCTGTCTAAATTTGATAAGGTTCATGCTCTGTGGACCAATGTTCTAAGCACACCACTTCCGGATGGTGCCAGTTTCTACCCTGTAAGTATAAGTCCTTGCATGTAGGTTTACGGTACACAGCATGACTCACGGTGCCATCCTCTTTTGTTGGCATCGACACATCCAGGAATCGTAGTTTGCTATTTTTCTCCATCTCCATCTTCCCAAGTCTCACCCAAGAACTGTATTTACAACTAGTCCATCAGGAAAGCCTCAAGCAACACAAATAAATGCATAAAAATTTCTCAGTTCATTTGCCACGTCAAATTCTGATAAAATTCCAAGCTTTCAATGATATCCACCATTATTTTTGTCAGGGCATAAAACTGACACTTGTGAATCAGCAAAGTTCCCTCTTTTACACCCACAGAACGGTGTCTGGTTGGAGTACATCATGATGGCGTTTGCAGAGATGACATGTTCTGCATACATAGATTTTGCTTCCGTTCTCTATGTAGCATTGCTTGCAGTACTGTCCATCGCATCAGCCGGTGAACTGCGAGATGTATTCATCTATATTTTTTCCTTACCAAGAGAGCTCTTTCATGCATTTTTAAGATAAGAGAACGACATGTATGAATATCAAGAGCTCAGATGGAAACCCAGTGCTAAGCAAAGAAGGGAAAGCAGAAAGGTGGAAGGAGTATATAGAGGGTCTATACAAGGGCGATGTACTTGAGGACAATATTATGGAAATGGAAGAGGATGTAGATGAAGATGAAATGGGAGATACGATACTGCGTGAAGAGTTTGACAGAGCACTGAAAGACCTGAGTCGAAACAAGGCCCCCGGAGTAGACAACATTCCATTGGAACTACTGACGGCCGTGGGAGAGCCAGTCCTGACAAAACTCTACCATCTGGTGAGCAAGATGTATGAAACAGGCGAAATACCCTCAGACTTCAAGAAGAATATAATAATTCCCATCCCAAAGAAAGCAGGTGTTGACAGATGTGAAAATTACCGAACTATCAGCTTAATAAGTCACAGCTGCAAAATACTAACACGAATTCTTTACAGACGAATGGAAAAACTAGTAGAAGCCAACCTCGGGGAAGATCAGTTTGGATTCCGTAGAAACACTGGAACACGTGAGGCAATACTGACCTTACGACTTATCTTAGAAGAAAGATTAAGGAAAGGCAAACCTACGTTTCTAGCATTTGTAGACTTAGAGAAAGCTTTTGACAATGTTGACTGGAATACCCTCTTTCAAATTCTAAAGGTGGCAGGGGTAAAATACAGGGAGCGAAAGGCTATTTACAATTTGTACAGAAACCAGATGGCAGTTATAAGAGTCGAGGGACATGAAAGGGAAGCAGTGGTTGGGAAGGGAGTAAGACAGGGTTGTAGCCTCTCCCCGATGTTGTTCAATCTGTATATTGAGCAAGCAGTAAAGGAAACAAAAGAAAAATTCGGAGTAGGTATTAAAATTCATGGAGAAGAAATAAAAACTTTGAGGTTCGCCGATGACATTGTAATTCTGTCAGAGACAGCAAAGGACTTGGAAGAGCAGTTGAATGGAATGGACAGTGTCTTGAAAGGAGGATATAAGATGAACATCAACAAAAGCAAAACAAGGATAATGGAATGTAGTCTAATTAAGTCGGGTGATGCTGAGGGAATTAGATTAGGAAATGAGGCACTTAAAGTAGTAAAGGAGTTTTGCTATTTGGGGAGCAAAATAACTGATGATGGTCGAAGTAGAGAGGATATAAAATGTAGACTGGCAATGGCAAGGAAAGCGTTTCTGAAGAAGAGAAATTTGTTAACATCCAGTATTGATTTAAGTGTCAGGAAGTCATTTCTGAAAGTATTCGTATGGAGTGTAGCCATGTATGGAAGTGAAACATGGACGATAAATAGTTTAGACAAGAAGAGAATAGAAGCTTTCGAAATGTGGTGCTACAGAAGAATGCTGAAGATTAGATGGGTAGATCATGTAACTAATGAGGAAGTATTGAATAGGATTGGGGAGAAGAGAAGTTTGTGGCACAACTTGACCAGAAGAAGGGATCGGTTGGTAGGGCATGTTCTGAGGCATCAAGGGATCACCAATTTAGTATTGGAGGGCAGCGTGGAGGGTAAAAATCGTAGAGGGAGACCACGAGATGAATACACTAAGCAGATTCAGAAGGATGTAGGTTGCAGTAGGTACTGGGAGATGAAAAAGCTTGCACAGGATAGAGTAGCATGGAGAGCTGCATCAAACCAGTCTCAGGACTGAAGACCACAACAACAAGTGCATAGCCAGTGTCTATTGAAGTTGTTTTCTTGAAGTCTAATTTCGAAAGCTTCTCTGATTAGACTCCCAATAGTTCAAAGTGTGAGCAAGTATTTGAGTTTGTTCAAACAAAATCTTGTGCTTATTTAACAGGCTGTGCTCTGCCACTGCTGATTTATCCAAATATTTGTATTTAAGGTGACGTTGATGCTCGATGCAACAATCGGCAACCGTCCGTATAGACTGGCCCACATGACTCTTGCCACACTTGCAAGGAATGTTATAAATCCCTGCCACTCTCAGACCAAAATTATCTTTAACAGGTCGCAACATTTCTTTAATTTTTCTGGGTGGCCGGAAGACTTGTCTGATTCCTTGCCTGTTTAGAACTCTACCTATGTTGCTAGTTGTTGCACTGCAGAATGGAAGCTGCACTATGTGTTGCTCCTCTTGGCTTTTTCGAATAGTGTCATCTCTTGGTTTTCTCAACAGTGTTATCTCTTGGTTTTCTCAACAGTGTTATCTGATGTCACGGACAGAATACCCATTCCTTCTGAACACTGTCTTCCTCTCAGCTAGATGGTGAAAGCTATGCGTGTTGAGATACAGATGTGTATGCATTGGTTTTCCGTACACTGAATGACCAAGTTGTTGATCTGATTTCCATTCAACCAACACATCTAAGAAAGGTAACTCCATTCTTCTCCACCTTCACTGGAAATATTGTGTTGGCATGTATACCATTAAGATGATTAATGAACTGCAGCAGTGCCACGCAGCCAGATTAATAATGTATCATCAACATACCTGAAGAAGCAATATGGTCAGAAAGGAGCACTGTTCAGTGCTCGTTCTTCAGAATCTTCCCTGAAAAAGTTAGCTATGGCTGGTGACAGTGGCAAACCCATTGTTCAGGTTTGCCACAAGTTTTGGAAATTGGGGAATTTCAAACGTGCCAGGGAAAGTTGAAAAAACACTGGAAAAACCTTGTTTTTGGCTTAGTAGATGAAATGGTTTGTTTACTGAGACGTCACACTTGCTGACTGTGCACAGCTGAGTATGTGCGCTGCTTCCCTAATCCCTCATTCTTACTGCTTCTTCCCTTTCTACTACTCCCCTCAGCTTGGAGTTAGTGTTACCACCACTTCATGCGGCTAGCCTAGCAGCTGCCAATGAGAGGCAGGGAGACGTGAGAAGTGGTTTGTTTGGATCTGATTCTTGGAGGCCATTGACACAGTGGCCGGAGAAGGCGGTTGTGTGTGCACGAGTTGTGTCTGAGAGATTGTGTGAAGTGTGTGCGCTCTCGTTTTCTAACAAAAATTTAGTTGCGAGAGTCTCTTCTATGTGCCTGTCTGTGGCTCAGCGATCATCTCTATGAGGAGTTGCTACCTATCCTCATTAGTATTGATTCTCCGAGTATTTGTGCAAGTAATCTGTTGTATGTATTGATCAACACAGTCTCATTTCATCCACATTGTGTCCATCTCAAGTGAATAGCTGGCGACGCAAGTGGACTTCCATGATGGGGCAAAACCGCAGGCCATTGCTGTGGTTATCTGTAACGGATTGGGCCTGCTGAACTGAAGCCCATAGTTTCCCACTAATGTGCAGGCCCTGCTTGTCGGATCTAGTCTAGCTGATATCCCCGCAGGCCAGGACTGTTTGTGTATGGCATAATGCGGCAGATTTTCATGATTCATCCATGGACCCAGGACTGTGGCGTTGGATTTCAGGATTTACAACTGTCTCACTGCAAGTACATTGTACAGTGTGGCGTTTTGTAGACATTTTATTTATTCTAGTACATTTTGGCACTTTGAAAGTAGTTTATATGTTAGAAAGTATGGATGATAAGAAGAAGAAAATTGTGGCAGTTGCTGGCAGTTTGAACACTATGTATTCATGCATTTCTTGAAAGAAAAATCACACAATGCATTTTGCATTTAAAATAATAGAAATAACACAGAGTACCCCCCCCCCCCCTCCCCCATGAACCATGGTCCTTGCCATTGGTGGAGAGGCTTGCATACCTCAGCAATACAGATAACCATACTGTAGATGAAACAGCAATGGCGGGATATTTGTTGAGAGGCAAACAAATGTGTGGTTCCTGAAAAGGGGCAGCAGCCTTTTCAGTAGTTGCAGATGCAACAGTCTGGATGATTGACTGATCTGGCCTTGTAATATCAACCAAAACGGCCTTGCCTGTGCTGGTACTGTGAAGAGCTGAAAGCATGGGGAAACTACCACCATAATTTTTCCCTAGGGCATGCAGCTTTACTGTATGGTTAAATGATGATGGTGTCCTCTTGGGTAAAATACTCCGGAGGTAAAATAGTCCTCCATTTGGATCTCCAGGTGGGGATTATGCAGGAGGACATTGTCATCAGGAGAAACAAAACTGGTGTTCTATGGATCAGAGGCTGGAATGTGAAATCCCTTAATTGTGCAGATAGATTAGAAAAAGGGAAACAGACTGGTTAAATTTGGATATGGTGGCACAAGGAACAAGACTTCTGGTCTGGTGAATATAAGGTTATAAATACAAAATGAAATAGACGTAATGCAGGAGTAGGTTTAATAATGAATAAAAAAAAAGGAACTCGGATAAGCTACTACGAACAGCATAGCGAACACATCATTGTAGCCATAATTGATATGAAGCCCACACCTACCAAAGTAGTACAAATTTATATGCCAACTAGCTCCACAGACGATGATGAGATTGGAGAAATGTGTGAGGAGATAAAAGAAATTATTCAGATAGTTATGGGAGATGAAAATTTGATGGGGGACTGGAATTCGATAGTAAGAAAAGGAAGAGAAGGAAATGTAGCAGGTGAATATGGACTAGAGGTAAGGAGTGAAAGAGCATAGCTTAATCATAGCTAACACTTAGTTTAAGAATCATGAAAGAAGGTTGGATGCGTCAGAGAGACCTGAAGACACTGGAAGGTTTCAGATTGAGTATGTAATGGTAAGCCAGAGATTTCAGAACCAAGTTTTAAATAGTAAGATATTTCCAGAGACAGATGTGGACTCTGACCACATTTTATTGTTATGAACTGTGGATGAAAACTGAAGAAGCTGCAAAAAGGTAGGAATTTACGGAGAGGGTTCCCAGATAAACTGAAAGAACCAAAAGTTGCAGTGAGTTTTGTAGGGAGCATTAGGGAATGATTGATAAGAACAGGCAAAACGAATACAATAGAAAAAGAATGGGTAGCTCGGAGAGAGAAAATAGAGAAGGCAGCAAAGGACCAGGTAGGTAATAAGACAAGGGCTAGTAGAAATCTTTGCACAACACAAGACACATTGAAATTAATTGATGAAAGGAGAAAGTATAAACATGCAATAAATGAAGCAGGCAAAAAAGGAATACAAACTCCTCAAAAATGAGATTGACATGAAGTGCAAAATGGCTAAGCAGGAATGGTTAGAGGACAAATGTAAGGATGTAGAGGCATATATCACTCGAGGTAAGATAGATGCAGCCTACAGAAAAATTAAAGAAACTTTTGGAGAAAAGAGAACCGCCTGTATGAATATCAAGAGCTCAGATGGAAAACCAGTCCTAAGCAAAGAAGGGAAAGAAGAAAGGTGGAAGGAGTATATACAGGTTGTATACAAGGGTGATGTATTTGAGAGCAATGTTATGGAAATGGAAGAGGACATAGATGAAGATGAAATGGGAGATATAATACTGCATGAAGAATTTGACAGAGCACTGAGAGATCTAATTTGAAACAAGGCCCCAGCAGTAGACAATATTCCGTTAGAACTACTGATAGCCCTACGAGAGCCACCCATGACAAAACTCTTCCATTTGGTGAGCAAGTATGAGTCTTCAAGAAGAATATAATAATACCAATTTCAAAGAAAGCAGGTGCTGAAAGATGTGAGAATTACCGAACTGTTAGTTTAATAAGTCACGGTTGCAAAATACTAACACAGACGAATGGAAAAACTGGTAGAAGCCTACCTCACAGAAGATCAGTTTGGATTCCATAGAAATGTAGGAACACGCACAGTAATACTGACCCTACAACTTATCTTGGAAGAGAGGTTAAGGAAACACAAATCTATGTCTCTAGCATTTGTAGACTTAGAGAAAGCTTTTGAGACAATATTGACTGGAATACTCTCTGTCAAATACTGAAGGTGGCAGGGAGTTAAAGGCTATTTATAATTTGCACAGAAACCATATGGCAGTTGTAAGACCCAAAGGGCATGGAAGGGAAGCAGTGGTTGGGAAGGGAGTGAGACAGGGTTGTAGCCTATCCCCGATGCTATTCAATCTGTATATTGAGCAAACAATAAAGGAAACAAAAGAAAACTTTGGAGTAGGAATTAAAATCCAGGGAGAAGAAATAAAAACCTTGGGGATTGCTGATGAAATTTAAATTCCATAAGAGTCAACAAAGGACATAGAAGAAAACTTCAACAGAATGGACAGTGTCTTAAAAGGAGGATATAAGAATGACATCAACAAAAGCAAAACGAGGATAATGGAATGAAGTCGAATTAAATCAGGTGATGCTGAGGGAATTAGATTAGGAAACAAGACACTTAAAGTAGTAGATGAGATTTGCTATTTGGGCCGCAAAATAACTGATAATGGTCGAAGTAGAAAGGCTGGCAATGGCAAGAAAAGAATCTCTGAAGAAGAGAAATTTGTTAACATCAAGTATAGATTTAAGTGTCAGGAAGTCTTTTCTGAAAGTATTTGTGTGGAGTGTAGCCATGTATGGAAGTGAAACATGGATGATAAACAGCTTAGACAAGAAGAGAATTAAAGCTTTTGAAATGGAGTGCTACAGAAGAATGCTGAAGATTAGATGGGCAGATCATGTAACTAATGAGGAGGTACTGAATATAACTGAGGAGAAGAGGCATTTGTGACACAACTTGACTAGAAGAAGGGATCGGTTGATAGGACGCGTTCCGAGGCATCAAGGGACCACCAATTTAGTATTGGAGGGAAGTGTGGAGGGTAAAAATCATAGAGGGAGGGCAACAGATGAATAGACTAAGCAGATTCAGAAGGATGCTGGCTGCAGTAGTTATTCGGTGATGAAGAGGCTTGCACAGGATAGAGTAGCAGAGAGAGCTACATCAAACCAATCTTTGGACTGAAGACCACAACAACACCAGCAACTAAAACACAGTGGGTAATAAACGACATTAACGAACAATGTAGAACCAACATTTTATTGCCGGTAAACTATAGAGTATGTTTACGCAACTTTTCCCCACTTCATACACATCTTTCAAGAGGCCTACTTTTTCTGAGGTTGTTCCTGATATCAGTGAAGGTATTTTGAATCTGTCTTGTGAGTCCAACAAAATGCATATTTTTGTCACCAAATGTGTTTCATTTTATTGAAATAAAATAACATCAGTGGTCTTAATGAAACATATATACCATTTTGCTTGCTTTCTTTATCTAAAAACAGTTCATTACAAAAGATGTTGATGTCAGTACTTTAGATTTTTGCTCACACGTGTAGAAATACAGAAGTTCTTACATTTTTTTGTCAACTTATCTCTTTACTTACCCTTGAGATCTCAAAATTTGTCAGGGAAAAATGCTAAAACTTGTCTGGAAATCAGGGAATTTTTCTTGGGGAAACCTGTGGCAACTCTATTTTTGTGCATCAGTTGTTTCATACGCCATTCAAACAAGCCAAGAGGACCAACACATACTGCAGCTTCCATTCTGCACTGCAAAACTAACAGTCAAGGAATCAGACCAGTCTTCCAGCCACCCAGAAAAATTAAAGAAATGTTGTGAGCCGTTGAAGATAATTTCGGCCTTAGAGTGCTAGGAATGTAAAACGTCCCTTGCGAGTGCAGCAGGATTTGTGTGGGCCACTCTATATGGACAGTTGCCAATCATCGCGTCAAGCATCAAAATAACCTTAAAAGCAAGCATTTGGATAAATCAGGGATGGCAGAGCACTGTCTGTTAAATAAGCACAGAAATTTTGTTTGAACAAATGAGAATACTTATTCACACTTTGAACTATACTGAGGAATACTTCTTGGAGTTCACTGCCTGATGCAGTGGATGACACTGCAAGTGATGCTAGATAAAGAGCGCAAGCAAAATCTATGGACACATAGCCTGCCTCCTCTGTATGTGCCATCATGACGTAATCCAGCCCATCAGATACCGTTCTGTGGGTATAAAAGAGGAACTTCGCCAGTTCACAACAGTTAGTTTCAGTCCCTGGTGAAGATGATGGTGGATATTATTGAAAGCTTGGAATTTTATAATAAAATAGAGGAAATTAATGGGATGGATAACCAAATAAGGTAGTCAATTCAATGAAAAATTTGGTTTAAAGTTAAATAATGTATTGTCAGTAAAACTCTCACAAACAAGAAGAAAGCCTTACATACTGTTATTAAAAATGTGTCTGTTCCACCTCAAGTTAAATAATTAAAACTGTAGGGGGTTCAGTTACATTTGTGTAAAATATCAATCTATTTGATACTGTCCCCAGTAAATTCAGCTATCTTAGTAGCAATATCAAAGTCCAAATCATGACAAAATAGTACAATGCAAGTTTCTCAGTTACACTGAATTATTGTTTGTAAAATTTCATCACACAATATACTATCTCTTGTGCCATCTTTTGTTCTTCAGTCACAGAAAAATACAACTGAAAAGCAGTAAGAAGACAACTAAGTCCTGTAACTGATCATCTGCAAATTTTCGAAGTTTAGAAATGGCACAGCTGTACTTATGCTCAGAAAATTGAGTCCAACCCCTGGCCAAACATTACCCAGCCTCCACACATCTGAATCTCACCCAAATGCTATCCACACTCCCCACATGGGACTCTCTCCATCAACTGCTTACCGAAAAGAGACCATAAGGCACTCCAGTGCCACTTACTTCAAACTGTGAAAACTGGATCACACTAGGCATATTGATGACTTGATCAAAAGCCCACATATGTATTGCTAGCCCGTAGTGTCCACTGGTCACAATAATTAAGTGATCAGACAGACCCCATCGCCCACCCCTCTGTGACAACCCCCACTGTCCACCCCACTTCCCCACTCCTCCTCCTCCAATCCCCACCCTCCACCCCCCACGAGCCTTTCCCTTTGCAGTCCTTGATTGAGGGCACATGCTGGCAACCATGAAGATGCCCGCATCAACGTCTGTAGTAGTTTTCGTACAGTTGCTCTATCTGCAACTACAAAAGAACTGCGTGCTGGGCTAGCCACTCTCAGCAGAAAACTACATCGTGCCATGTTAATAGCCTGAGTGGGTGGGATGATGTCACTACACCAGGGCAAGACTCTTGTTGTGATCTATATGGCTGGGAACCATGTTTCAGTGCAATAAATGTACCCATAGGCATGTAATTAGGTTTGAACTTTGAGGCAGATTCATTTGAGTCCAGCAACACTACCACCACACCAAATGACAAGGTATCATCAGGTGCAGCCACGATTTCGAGACTGGGTTGGGCCAGCTCTTGAGTTCCTTGCAGGACTTGGTGACGCAGTACCACCGGCCTGCTATTCACATCTGCTGCCTGCCACCATCAGATTCCTGCCAAAGAGCAGTGGTTCGTGTCCCACTCATAGCAGTCTCCACGCGTCGCCATTGTGAATGCACGGGGGATTGAGTTGCCAGGAGCAACTCAACAGTAACAGCAAAAGGTGTTTACTACTGATGCTGGGAGCCATGACCAAGTGACAGCCCACTGGTCCATCACAGTGCCCTCTTCTGACAGCAGAGGGAGTGACAATGCCTACAACCACCATCTGTGGGTGAAGACGATGATTTGACTACTGAGGGATACAGTTTCATCAGCACAAGGGGGGTGAGTGCAGTCTTTTTGTCTTGTTTCTTTTTTTCTTTTCCCAACTGTGAGGTCATGGCAGGTCAATGGATTTTTACCAGAGGCTGAGTTTTGCTTATAAGTTTTGTATGGGACAGGATGGTATTTTTGAGGAGATGTAGATATAAGCGTTCATTTTTACCTGGTTGATATGGGCAATATGGGTGTTATGAGCAAGAGGTGTGGCTCATTGTCTAGTAATATATAGGCTGTGAATCATGAGTAGTAATTCAGAATGTGAAGCTAAGTTTAGTTGTTTTTTGGCATATAGTAGTAATTGTTAGCAGCCACTCAGACGAGAGTAGTTAAGTTATAGTAAGAAGTAATATAATAGGGTTACGGTTACATGTTCTCATAATTTGATTTTGTATTACGCAGAGCAAGGAACGTGGCTCAGTATTTAAGCTTGTAAAGTAGTGGAAAGCAGGGATAGCGGCATGTTGAGGTGTTGGTGTTTTGTTGTTGTTTTAGTGTAATTGATAAGAGGTAATCATGTTGTAGTCAGCACCACCAAGAGCTGCGGTTTGGATACCTACTAGGGAGGAAGTGTTGAAAATTTTAAGAAGGAAAGTAGATAAGTTGCTATCAGAGAAGGTAATGAATAATCTAAAAGATCAGGAGCTCTTCATACTGAGTTGAAGGATATAGTGTATTACATAACTCCAGAGTATAGGGAGAAGTTGCAAATAGAGCACGAAGCCTGGATAATGGAAAACGGCCTTGGGATTTGAGAAATACATTGACTATGCAGAGGATGGAAAGAAGGGAAAGAGAGGAAGCAGAGAGGAGGCAAAAGGAGGAAGCAGGCTTATGAATAGGTTACGCGTTCCTACAGGACAGCCATGTACCATTAACATAGTTACACCTGTCGATCCTGTGAAAAGTAGGACAGAATGTCATGGTTGGTTAGATGATCTTTTTAGTGGGACAATTAAATTAGTTGTGAATTGTGTCACAAGTTTCTGGAAATCTAAGCAAAGTACAGAATAATGACGTTGATGAAGATCAATGTAGAAGTATCGGCTCTGATATCAAGTTGGAGGTTCGAGTCCTCCCTTGGGCATGAGTGTGTGTGTTGTTCTTAGCATAAGTTAATTTAAGTAGTGTGTAAGTCTAGAGACAGATGACCTCAGCAGTTTGGTCCCTTAGGATTTCATACGCATTTGAACATTTGATATCAAGTAGAGTTGTGGAGTCCAGGGACAGCAGGAATGAATACTAGCTGTACCGAAACAGATTAAGTGTGGTGATAGCAAGATGAGTGATCCAAGGGAGTAGTATCCTGCCCAGCTGGTTGGTAATGGGTTTTTTGTTGGTGCCAGAGAGCCTGGATCGGATGCACAGAGAAGTGCATGTGCCTTGCATCGTGCAGAGCGGAACTACAGACAATGTTGCTGTTTTTAGATACTAAAGTGAATGCACAAGAAGTTGTTGTTGATTGTGTTGCAGATGTTGTGGCAGAAATGGTACAGGAACAAATATTTCCTCATAAATATGGTGAAAAGAGGAAAAGGAAGATGAGATGAGTTAGAGTGAATGATAAAGTCAGCACGGTTCAATCTTTCGAACAGTGTACACCAGAAGTTCGAAATGTAGTACAGGCTCACTTATGGGGTCACAACTTTGCAGGGCAAGCAGCTGACATTCGTAGTGAGCTGTTTACAGCACAGCCAAAGTCTGATGTACATGACAAGTATGAAGTGAGTGAAGGGCGCAATGCAAGCCTTATAGTAAATGATCTGACTGAACAGCATACCAAAATTAACCTTCAGTGGCAGAAATCTGTTTCTGACATAGAGCTGTCACAAGCCGTGTCTCTTGTACAAGTCAAATGAGTTAAACATGTACGAAAGTATGAAGGCATAATTTGGATGGTATAATGCCACCAGATACCAGGAAGCTTTTGTGGCTGAGCAGGTGTACCAGAAACCAAGCATTTCAAGGAGAATTCAGTTTTTAATGAACCCTACAGTGGGAGGAATAAGTGAAACTACTTCACAAAGTGCCGTGTGTGGTAGTGGGGGTGTGTGGTTTACTGGTGTGGGTAGTTTTTAGATTACGTTTATTGGGAAAACAGGAGAAGTTCCAAAAGCTGATCCAAAACAAAGGGTTAAAAATCCACTGGATAGACAGATGAGATTCCAAACATAAGAGTTTAATGGAGGTAGACCATGTTTTGTGGAAGTTGATCAGTTAATAACAACTTACTAAAAAAGAAAGTGTTTCTTTTATAGTTTTTAAGTGTGAAATGGAGGGTTAGAAGTTGTTTTCACATAATATTGGCAAGAGGCCTAGCAGTGAAGTAAGTTATGTAGTGTTTGAGTTAATGAGCAGAGCAAGGGGCCCTTGAGAGATGATATGAAATTAATTAATGTAAGGGGAGATTCCAAGGTGACAATAGCCGTAGCAAGTGTATGAGGAATATTGTAGTGTAAATACGGGAGATGACAAATAAATGTACAGAGCTTTAGGAAGATGGAGCGTAGTCATAAACATAAATGTAGTAATTTTGTAGTGTTTAAGAGTAGCCAGTCTAGTAGCAAGTACTTATTGTATGGATCAAAGGTGGAAGTAGTTACAATGGAAAACCAGCCCTGAGCAAGGCTCAGGGTGGGCTTGTTCTTCCCCATGGAGGAGGGGAGGGGAGGTAGACAGTGGCTAACTGTTGTGATCAGGTGAAACACTTTTCATCTGGTCACAACTGTAGGTTCTTTGATGGCTCTGTGAGGTGGCACATCAAACTAGAACACATGAATTATTATTTCACTTTGTTACATAAACGAATAAAAGATATACTTAATTTTGACACGCTTCTTTGTCACAAGAGTACTAGTTAATTTAGAACTGTCATTGACTAGCAAAGCATCACTTGATGCACTAATTAAAAACTGGTAACATGCCGTATCTTGTCAACATAAACAACATTAAAAGTTCATCTGAAACTTTACCACCATCACTGTCCTACTCAATGACGCTGACTGCCATAGCTGAGTCTCAAACTGAGACAGAGTGCTTACGCACTTGACACTGTATTGACCACAGCGTGAGGGTGCTGCTGTTTCTGGGAGGGAGGCACAGTCTTCTGGAGTGCCTCCCACACACCGGTGCAGATTGCAGGGAGCCCTCACTAATGTCTGTGGTATTGGTTCATGTCGCTGACTCTGATATGGCACCACTATCTCTGGACGATACCACAGTAATGTAGTGTCACTATCTAGTTATAGTGATATTAGTAACAAATGGTAAGAAAGCCGTATGAAGTATTGCAGTAGCAACCAAGGGCTGGTAAGCACAGTATGGCGACATGTAGGTCAGAATAATATGTACACAAAAGGTTTGCATGTTGGGCTTTCTGCACTACCAGGGCAAGACTCTCGTTGTGAGCTATGTTAGTGGGGGCTGGGTTTTGGTGTAATCATGACACCTGGACAAAATACGGGGCTATTACAAATGATTGAAGCGATTTCATAAATTCACTGTAGCTCCATTCATTGACATATGGTCACGACACACTACAGATACGTAGAAAAACTCATAAAGTTTTGTTCGGCTGAAGCCACACTTCAGGTTTCTGCCACCAGAGCGCTCGAGAGCGCAGTGAGACAAAATGGCGACAGGAGCCGAGAAAGCGTATGTCGTGCTTGAAATGCACTCACATCAGTCAGTCATAACAGTGCAACGACACTTCAGGACGAAGTTCAACAAAGATCCACCAACTGCTAACTCCATTCGGCGATGGTATGCGCAGTTTAAAGCTTCTGGATGCCTCTGTAAGGGGAAATCAACGGGTCGGCCTGCAGTGAGCGAAGAAACGGTTGAACGCGTGCGGGAAAGTTTCACGCGTAGCCCGCGGAAGTCGACGAATAAAGCAAGCAGGGAGCTAAACGTACCACAGCCGACGGTTTGGAAAATCTTACGGAAAAGGCTAAAGCAGAAGCCTTACCGTTTACAATTGCTACAAGCCCTGACACCAGATGACAAAGTCAAACGCTTTGAATTTTCGGCGCGGTTGCAACAGCTCATGGAAGAGGATGCGTTCAGTGAGAAACTTGTTTTCAGTGATGAAGTAACATTTTTTTCTTAATGGTGAAGTGAACAAACACAATATGCGAATCTGGGCGGTATAGAATCCTCACACATTGGTGCAGCAAATTCGCAATTCACCAGAAGTTAACGTGTTTTGTGAATCTCACAGTTTAAAGTTTACGGCCCCTTTTTCTTCTGTGAAAAAAACGTCACAGGACACGTGTATCTGGACATTCTGGAAAACTGGCTCATGCCACAACTCGAGACCGACAGTGCCGACTTCATCTTTCAACAGGGTGGTGCTCCACCGCACTTCCATCATGATGTTCGGCATTTCTTAAACAGGAGATTGGAAAACCGATGGATCAGTCGTGGTGGAGATCATGATCAGCAATTCATGTCTTGGCCTCCACGCTCTCCCGACTTAACCCCATGCGATTTCTTTCTGTGGGGTTGTGTGAAAGATTCAGTGTTTAAACCTCCTCTACCAAGAAACGTGCCAGAACTGCGAGCTCGCATCAATGATGCTTTCGAACTCATTGATGGGGACATGCTGCGCCGAGTGTGGGAGGAACTTGATTATCGGCTTGATGTCTGCCGAATCATTAAAGGGGCACATATCGAACATTTGTGAATGCCTAAAAAAACTTTCTTAGTTTTTGTATGTGTGTGCAAAGCATTATGAAAATATCTCAAATAATAAAGTTATTGTAGAGCTGTGAAATCACTTCAATCATTTGTAATAACCCTGTACAATTACTTCCAGAAGAGAACAACATTAAAATAACAAACTGAAGACCATATGTCAATAGTTTGATTTGGTTTAACGAACTACCAAACTCTCCAAGAACATGTAAGAGGAAAGATTTCAACACAAGATTAAAATCTTTTCTTGTAGAATAATGTTTATGTTAATTCAATGAATTTTAAGACACTGCTTGTAATATGAAAGAGTAACATAACAACTGTAAATTAATAAATGTGTAAAATAGATATAAGATGTAACAGTTGTTGTATGTAACAAATCTTGTAAGCATAATTATAGTTGTACTATTATTATTTCTGATGTCTACAAAAGACATCATTGTTTTGGCTCTATGTAGAGAAAATATGAATAAATAAATTCTATTGGGATCTGCATGAAGGACTGCCTTTTAGAGAGGATGTGGTCCTTTTTTGAAGTTTTATGCCAAGGATAGAGCAAATCTCCACCTTGACTCCTAAAGAAGCCTGAAGTTACTATAGACTTACATATTTTAAGCTGGAATGCTCTCCCGATTTAACTGTGAAGCCTTCATTTTAAAACATTTTAATGTAGTGCATACATGATTCAAAATGAGGTCACACTCTTAGTTCTGGAGTCATTTGCCCCAGCCATATCATCTACGTCTACATCTGCATCTCCATGTCTACTCTGCAAGTCACAGCTAAGTGCCCGGCAAAGGGTTCATCAAACCACATTCGAGCTGTTTCTGTACCATTCCACTCTCAAAGAGCACACAGGAAAAACAAACACATGAATATTTCTGTGCGGGGTCTGATTTCCGTTATTTTATTACAATATTTAATAAACTTTTTGAAATGTTTGCTTGTTGTGTTTTAGTTTTCATCTGATGTTTCATATTGTTTCTAGTGAAATATTTCAATAAAATTTTCATTCAGTATTTTAACTTGATTGAGTGTTCCAGTGGCCACTTTAATTTTTGGTTTTAGATAATTTTATGAAGTTTTGTTGGTATTGGTATTAGCTGTGGTGTAGTAGTATTAATACAAGTAGTTGCTTTCTTAGTAGACAGAGAATTTCGAGGCCACTGTTGTTAGTTCTATAAATAGTTCTACTGGTGTAACTGAACTTAGGTAACTTAGACATATAGTTTGTTTTTCAGTAATTGTAAAATTTTACCATGAGTGAGAAGTGTGAGCTCTGTTGCAGATTTGTGAGAAGTGGCTACAGTGTGGAATTTGTTCAAAGTATTTTTATTGGGGGGAATACACTGGGGAAGCCAGTGGGAATTCTAGTGAGATCCTTTCCTGGGAATGCAGAATCTGTTGTGGAAATAAGTTGATAGAGGAACAGGAGTGTAAGAACTGTGCCCTTCAGGTGTAGTTACAACACACAAAGGAGAAACTTAGATAGGTTGAGGAGGTGAAGGGTGGTGGGGAATGGGAACTGGCAGTTGGCAAGAAGGCAGCTAGGTGGAGGAGGTATTTGGATAGTTATACTTTGTGTATATGCAATAAATTAAACCATCTGCCAGAGCTGAGTTGAGAGGAGCCTCTTGTAGCTGTAGATGTAGGGAACGTGCAGCAGTCTTCAGCAGTTAGAAGACCTAGGTCAGTTGCAAAGTCTAACAGAAGGAAGAAGGTCTTGCTGCTAGGTAGTTTTCACAGTAGAGGTGAGGTCCAGCAGTTGTCGGGAGTGTTGGGGAGTGAGTACCAGGTCACCAGCATTATGAAGCCTAGTGCTCAGGTGACTGACAGCATAGGGGAGTTGTGTAAGAAATTTTGCAGAGGAGGATCAGTTAGTGATAGTGGGTGGAGGAGGGAACAGTCTTGATAGGAACAGGGAATATGATGTAGGTGGTGACCTGGTAAAGATAGCTGCTCAAACTGGTGGCACTAATGTGCATTTCGTATAACTGTTTCAGCATCATGATTGGCCTCGTGTTAATGCGGCTGTTAGGCGCGTTAACATAGGGCTGGGAAGGGTGCTGATGGCAGAGGGCATGGGTCACATTTTAGTGGTGCCAGTTGGGTCTATCAGTAGATTGGGTTTCACTAGGTATGGCCTGCACCTCAATAGGTATAGGAAGGGGTGGCTGGCAAAGCTTATAGGTGACAGTGTAGTGGGTGGTGGTGGGATCACTCATGGAAAAATTCCTGTAGTAGTTTGTGTTAGAGCTGCACCTTTTTTAGATTGAAGTCAGCTGATAGGTATACCTACTTAAAGGACGTCCCTCTAACTAAGGGCTCACCTCCAGAGGACGTCATGTTTCCAAGTAGAGAAGAAATTAGCATATTTCATCAAAGTATAAGAGATATTAGATATGAAGTTAGTGAACTGCTTATAGATGTTGACTCTGAAATTATTGTTATGTCAGAGCACCATTTAAATAATTTGACAATTCAGAGGCTTCCTTTACAAGGATACAGATTAGCTGGCTGTTTTTCAAGGCGTTCCTTGCGAGATGGGGGAGTGGCTATGTACATAAAAAACAGTATTCCATTTGAGTCCGTAGACGTATCATCACACTGGACTGAACAGATATTTGAATGTTGTGCAGGGGCAGTTGAATTTAGTGAAACTAAACTTCTAATTGTTGTTGTTTATAGGTCTCCTAACTCTGACTTGAGAGCATTTCTGCTCAAGCTAGAGAGGGTTCTTGATTCACTTTGTAGGAAGTACCAGAAATTAGGTGTATGTAGTGACTTCAATATGAATTTTGTATATGATGGTGCAAGAAAAAGGATGTTGGTAGATCTCATAAATTCATATGATCTGATGCAGATTGTGTTTTTTCCAATGAGGGTGCACAGGAACACTAGCACAGCCATAGACAATATTTTTATTCATCCTTCATTACTGGATGGGCATTCTGTTAGTAAAAGGGTGAATGGCCTTTCAGACCATGATGCACAAATTTTAACACTAAAAGGCTTTTGTACTCAAGCAAATGTCACATATAATTACAAACTATGTAGGAAAGTTAATCCAACAGCAATAGAGAGCTTTTTAAACCTTGTCAAGGAACAAGAGTGACAGGATGTTTATAGTGGCGATAACATAGATGATAAATATAATGCTTTCCTTAACACATTTATCATGCTCTTTGAGAGTTGCTTTCCATTAGAATGTTCTAAATGAGGTACTAGCAGTAATAGGCAGCCCAGGTGACTGACTAGTGGGATAAGGATATCATGTAGAATAAAGTGGGAATTATATCAAAATGTTAGAAGTAGTCACAATCAAGCTACAGTAGCCCTCTACAAACAGTATCATAGGGTGCTTAAAAATGTTATTAGGAAGGCAAAGAATATGTGATATGCAAATAGAATAGCTAATTCACAGGATAAAATTAAAACCATATGGTCAGTTGTGAAGGAAGTGTCTGGTGAGCAGCACAAGGTTGACGATGAAAAGTCAGTTTTTACTAAAAAATTTCTGTTACTGATAAATCAGATATATGTACAGTATTTAACAATCATTTCCTGAGCATTGCTTGTGAATTAAACAAAAATTTAGTTTCTGCAGGGAATCATATGACACTCTTAGCAAATGCCTTTCTGAGATTGATGTCTGAAATACTCATCTGTGATACAGACAAGGTTGAGATTGAGCCAATAATTAAATCACTGAAGACTAAGGACTCTCATGGTTCTGATGGAGTGCCTAGCGGAATATTAAAGTACTGTGCTGCACATTTTAGCCCTGTATTTAGCCATATTTGTAATTTTTTCTTTAGCAATGGTCAGTTTCCTGAGCGATTAAGGTACTCAGTAGTAAAGCTGCTTTATAAAAAGGGAGAAAGGGATAATGTGGATAATTTTAAACCTATTTCTATGCCATCAGTGTTTGCTAAAGTTATTGAAAAGGCTGTGTTCCTAAGGATAATTGATCATTTTATATCACTCAATTTGCTATCAGATGTGCAGTTCGGCTTTAGAAGTCTTTTAACTACTGAAAATGCTATATGCTCTTTTCTCTGTGAGGTACTGGATGGGTTAAACAAAAGGTTTCGAATGCTAGGCATAATTTTTTATTTAACTAAGGTGTTCGTGGTGATCACAAAATATTGCTCTAGAAGTTGGACCATTACGGAATATAGGGAGTAGCTCACAATCAGTTCACCTCTTATTTTAGCAACAGACAGCAAAAGGTCATTATTCACAATGTTGAGAATGGCTTTGATGTGGTGTACGGTCAAGAGGGGGGAGGGGGGTGAGGGTGCCTCAGGTATCAGTGTTTGGGCCACTCCTGTTCCTTCTTTATATAAATGATATGCCCTCCAGTGTTACGGGTAACTATAAAATATTTCTGTTTGCTGATGACACTAGCTTGTTAGTAAAGGATGTTGTGTGCAACAATGGCTTGGTTTCAAATAGTGCAGTTCATGACCTAAGTTCATGGCTTGTAGAAAATAAACTAATGCTAAATCACAGTAAGACTCAGTTTTTACAGTTCCAGACACACAATTCAACAAAACCTGACGTTTTAATTTCACATAATTGGCATTCGATTAGCGAAACTGAACAGTTCAAATTTCTAGGTGTTCAGATAGATAGTAAACCGTTGTGGAAAGCCCATGTCCAGGATCTTGTTCAAAGATTTAATGTTGCTGTTTTTACTATTCGAACTGTATCTGAAGTGGATGATCGTTCGACATGAAAATTAGTCTACTTTGTTTATTTTCATTTGCTTATGTCATATGGTATTATATTTTGGGGTAGCTCTTCTCATTCTAAAAGGATATTTTTGGCTCAGAAACGGCTGGTTCGGGCAATAAGTGGTGTACGTTCATGAACATCTTGTCGACCCCTGTTCACAAGTCTGGGTATTTTGACATTGGCCTCTCAATATATATATATTCCTTACTGTCATTTCCTGTTAACAATATTAGCAAATTTGAAGGATAAGCAGCTTCTGCTCAGTTAATACTCAGAAGGTCAGACTTCCTTAACTCTTGTACAGAAAGATGTGCAGTATACTGCTGCATCTATTTTCAATAAGCTACCACTCGAATTCAAAAATCTTAGTATTAATCCACACACTTTCAAATTGAAACTGAAGAGTTTCCTCATGGGTCACTCCTATTCTGTCTAGGAGTTCCTTGAAAAATTAAGGTGATTCGTGTTGTATTGTTGATTGCGTTTACTTAAACTTATGGATTGACTTTTTTTGAGTTCATAAACATTTTATTTTTATCTGTTATTACTTTTATGTTGTAATTTCATGTACTGACACGTTCCATGATCTTAGAGATTTGCTCCTCAATTTCGTCCTACGGAACTTGACATGTAAATAAATAAATAATAAATATTCATTTCTCCCTATGTAGTTGGGCAAAAACAAAATATTTCTGCATTTGGAGGGAAGTTGGTGATTAAAATTTTTTGAAAAGCTCCTGCTGCAATGAAAAAAACACCTTTGTTTTAAATATTGCTACCTCAACCTGTGTATTGTATCCATGACACCCTTTCCTCCATTTCCCGAGAATACAAAATGATCTGTGCTCCTTTGAACTTTTTGAATGGCCTTCCTCAGTACTATCTGATGCACATCCCCCAGCACACAGTAGTATTCCAGAACAGGATGGGTGAGCATAGTGTAGGCTATCCCTCTTAAGAGCTCTGTCGCATCTTTTAACTGTCCTGCCAATAAGTCATAGTCTTTGATTAGCTTTCACCACAACATTTTCTACATTCCAATTTGCATACCAAGGTATCACTTCTGTTTTTCTCGGTGATTTTCTGTTAGTTACTATGAATCATGACCTTTCTGACAGGAAATCATAAATCCAGTTTCACAATTCAAATCATACACTGTAGGCACACAATTTGATTAGAAGTTGCTTGAGAGAAATGGTATTAAACATCCAGAAATCTAGAAATATGAAATCAATCTGAGATCCCCTGTTGATAGCGCTCATTACCTAACAGGAATAAAGAACTAGTTGACTTCAACAAGAATATTTTCTGTATCCATGCTGTTTGTTAAGAAATCATTATCTTCAAGGTAGTTCATAATTTTTGCACACTGCAGATCTTCCAAAATCCTATGGCAATTCAGCATTAGTGATCTGGGTCTGTAATTCAGTGAATTACTCCTATTTCTTGAGTATGGGTGTGACTTGCACAACTTTCTGGTCAGTAGCTATGGGTCTTTCATAGAGCAAGTGATTGTATAAGTTTGCCAAGTAAGGAGCGATTGTATCAGCATGCTCCGAAAGAAACCTAATTGGTGTACAATCTGGACTAGAGGACTTGCCTTTATTAAATTATTTAAGTTGATCTGTTTCATCAAGGCTATCTACTTCTGATTTACTCATGTTGGCCGCTGTTGTTGATTTGGATTCTGGAACATTCACTTTATCTTCATTAGTGAAACAGTTTTGGAAAACTGTGTAATTCACAGTCATCAGTAATATTACCATGTCTACTGCACAGTGAAGGTATTCATTGTACAAAGGAATTACAGACATGGGCTGCTTATGGGCATTGATTGAAATAAGTGGGGAAAGTTGAAAATTTTTGCTGCTCCAGGTCTTCTGCTTACTAGACCATTAAACCATCCGGGCACAATGGTCATTACAACTGCCCGGACTACCCTAGCACACCTCCTGTCAGATCCAAAGTCTCAACTTACCCAGACATTACTTATGCAGTGCCCCTTGCCCATTGTACTCATTACTTGCAGCATTTTGCCAATTCCCCGAAGAGTCCAAGCCTGTTGTCTGAAAGAATGGACACCACATAAAGGTATTGATTGTGCCTTGCTGCTGGTATACTTTACATAGGATCAGAATCTCTTTGGATTTCTGTCAGTTTACAAGACAGGATTCAACATGGAAACTGTTAAAATACCTCATGTTGAAGACCGCTCTGAATTTCAGGCTTCAGCAAAACATCACCAGTCTTGGATATTTTGCTTTCGTTAAAATTCGGCAGGTCCCCCCCCCCCCTCCCCCTCCCCTCCCAACCCCCACCACCACCCTACCACATGTTGCTTCCACAATAGTGTTGTGTACCATGGGGGATCAGTATCATCTCTTATTAAGTTATTTGATGTCTCTCTCAACTGCTGTTGATATTATCTCTTTAAAATTAATCCCCATCTGGTCTATGCTTACATAGTCAGTTTGAAAGGAATGGATACTGTCCTAAGGAGGCATCAAGTGAATTTTTGTCTACTTTTTTAAACAGATATATTTCACATTTATTTTTAGTACATTTGGATATTTGGGTATTCGGTCTTGCCACAACCACCTTATGTTTACTAATCCCTGTATCTATCATGATGCTCCCTTTTTGCTACTGAGCAAGGTGGCACAGTGGTTAGCACACCTGACTTGTATTCAGGAGGATGAAAGTTCAATCTCGCGTATGGCCATCCTGATTTAGGTTTTCCATGATTTCCCTAAATCACTTCAGGTAAATGCTGGGATGGTTCCTTTGAAAGGGCATGGCTGATTTCCTTCCCCATCCTTCCCTAATCCAATGAGACCAATTGTAACACTTATATTGATTAGGAATAGGTTTATTTATGTAACTGTGTATCTGCAATTTATGAAGTGTGTATTCTGTGTTGTTTGAACTCCTTGATGTATGGCAAGAAAATTGGAGTTTTGTAATGTATGTATGAAAAAAGCAAAAGAATATGTTGAATTTTTAAATTATTGTAATATGAATATGTTCATGAAAAAAGTATGTTTGTTAAAAGCTGGTTCATTCTTAGGGCACTTGTATTTGTAACATGTAAACACTGCAGGGAAGTCTCTCCGCAACGGAAGTAGCATGGCATGATGTAAAAGATGGGTTTGGCAGTCGAACTGACTGGCTCCTTTGTGTGAATGGCATGCAGCGTGTGGCTAGCCTTAGCAGAGTACACCTGAATGGTGCTAAGAGAGGCAATTGGAAGCTGCATTAGAAGGGATTTGCCTTGGATGTGGATCTACCTGTTACTTGGTATTCACGGAATAATGGAATGGCTCTAATATGTTGAAAATCTGACACCAAAGAGAGATTTTATAGAGCATTCGCACATCAAGGGCAGTGAGTACAGTTAGCGTGCCACCAATCTTTGCCACTGCTTCACAGACATCATACATTCAGTTAAGTAATTTATATGGGCATGGACCAGTTAAACTGTGTGTTGTTTCAACAATAATCACATTAAATGTCAACTCATGTTCGAAATCATAACTTCATTCCTGATCACAAACCTAAGCAGAGTCTTCACCTATGTGCTACTAAAACCGAGTATCCTGATTTAAATGAACAATTCTTGCATTCATGTGTTTAAAAGTGATTTTTTGTCTAAAGTAAAAGGAGTAGCAAAAGTTAAAGTAAGAGTAACATTGGGATGCCTTATTAATGAACTACTCCAACTGAAATTTATAAGGTAGGGAGTTTAAGTACAAAAATTCAAAGATCAGTTAATAGGAAAGTGAAAATCTGAATTATTTAAAAGCTAAAAACCACAAAAGTGAAGTTGGATAGGATTTTGCTTAAGTATTCTTAGTTTATTATAAAATATAGTTTTGTAGGATTACAGTGCAAGGTTGTGTAAATATTATTGGCAAGAATAAAGTTCAAGTACATATAAATCTTTAATGAACAGATTCATGGTAATACTGTTAGAAGTGAAGTTATGTACATTTTCAAAGATAGTGTAGGTTTGGTACCCATCATGAATGGTTGCTTTTGAAGTTAATTAAACCCATTGTTGTATTTTATTACCTTGCAAAGTAATTTAAGTGAATGATTAGCTTTTAGAGTTAGTTATTACTATTGCAATAATCAAAGATCCTTGGCTAGTGAAACTATACCAGTTTATAGAGCCACATCATATTCTCCACCTATTCAGAAAAAACTGAACATTACTGTTACTAAGGAAAACTGCTATGTACAGAGGAGCTTAAACAGTACATTTAAGATATTATTCATCTTTGTGTTTTTCATGTCAGTCAAGATAGAAGCCCCTCATGTCCAAAATTAGTTCTGCACATCGTGCTGTGTTGTTTCAGTATTTGATTAAGTAATGCTCTTGAGTATGGCTGTCATTAGTATGAGCTAGGTGCAGTTTTGCTCCCCGTACTTTACTGGTGTGTGTGTGTTATTGGTAACTGCTGCTACACAGAGTGCACTGTGTCAGTTTGTGTATCCTGTTTGCTATTCAAAGGGAAATCTCAACAAAAGTAACTTCAGTTACTAATATCAATTTTTCTCAAATATATATTTCTAAATTAATGAGCCTAATTAGGCTGGCAACCATTCTTTATTTTCATTCATTTATGATTTCACCAATTCTGTTAACTCCCAAAGTTAAAGCCCATTTGGTTTTCCTGTTAACTTCACAAAATCCGAAATTATTGTCTGATACCCTTTTCCATTAGACTCACGCATGGCCAAACTTTGAAATCCTCTCAGAGGGTAAGATTAGCATGTTTCACGGCATGTTATTGTTATACGATGACCTCACTGTTTGGTCTCTTCCACTCAACCAACCTAACAACCAACCCTATTTGCTTGGGATTCTTGTAGCTAAGAGGTCAAGTATGTTTTTGCAACCATTTACACTTTGAGTGCACTCCTGAACTAACTTTGCAAAATAATTTCTGGAGAAAGCATTCATTATGGTTTTGGGATTTGTTTTCTCCTGTCAGTATATGGTATTCGACACAGAACAGGGTGCATTCCTGAAGGCATTGGAACAAATGAGGTGCCTTCAGACCAAACAGTTTCTCTTCTTCTGTATTCCCTTAGTGCCCTACAAGCCTTGGAGCTGATGTACCTAGCAGAGAAAATTATAGAAACAATACAGGACACACTTCTCCTGGTTGAACAGAAGGGGAAGCCTGTGTGTTTTTGCTGGATATGTGGAAATATGAGCAAATGTGCAAGCTGACCAAGCACCCCAAATAGTCTAGCAGGCAATACTTGCATATTTTGCCATTTCCTTATAGACATTCATCTTAGTGTTGTCAGAGAGCCACGTAACTGTGGGAGGAGTGGCTTGCAGTGAGGCACAATAAGTTGTGGTCAGGGAAGACAACCATCTGGTCATGGTGGTTACTGATACTCTGTTCACAGTCCATAGCCTTAAGGAAATACTGTTTCTTCTTGGAAAAATAAATTACCATGCTAAGTTCATATTGAAATCAGACGCACTCCTTGTGCAATTATTGTGCTGTTTAAGAAAGGAGATACTTTGTACTAGTCAGCAGTATGCAAATGGGCACACAAGAAGCTGAAAAAAGTTATTTCACTCAGCACACTGTTTAGCTACATATCTGAAGAAGGTAGCAGTGGCTCAGGCATCAACAGTGAAATGATAGAAGTTCACAGAATTTCTGCCAGAAGGCATCCAGACAATAGTAGTCACACAGTAGAACACTTACCTATACTCAGAGAAATTGGTCTACAATGACACCATCAGGCTGACATCATGATAGAGAACAGATTGATACAAGTGTAAACATCAGAGAGAACTGGCAGTTCACAGCTAGATACAAAGATATTCTAACTTTGTCTGGACCACTGCTTGCACTCTGGAGTCATGTGATGGGCACATGTGTGTTTTACTCTGGATCGGTCTGTATACCCATGTGCTTTGGACAAACTCGGCATGTTATAATGGATTTGTGTTGGAATCTTTTGGACCATGTTTTGTGCTAGCCTGCAACAACCAAGTCGCTCCACACGCTTTGCAATCATTTGTGCGCATGCATGTGTGTTGGGGGGGGGGGGGGGGGGAATGTTTCTATTTTGTGTCAGCAAGAAAATCTACAGATTTGTCTGTGGTGACAAGAAAATAAAAGCACTCATGCTAACATAGAACTCAGATACAAAACCACAATGAAATTTTCGCAGTTTAGGAAAAGACAATTGAAAAGGCAAAAAAAGGCATAAGGGCATACATCATCAGTTCCAGTTGCAGGTCCTCAAACAGCTCATGCTGCAGAAGGATGGACTGCCACATTAGACCTCACCTTTTCAGCCAGATGAGGAAGAGTTGGACAATTACTATTATCAAGTGCTGCTCCATTTTAAAGTGCCTAAGATTGCCAATATTGCTGCACACCATAGACCTATCTTCTTTGTACCAGCACCAAAATCACTTTATTCTTTCACAAATTTCGGCTGCTAGTAGATAACGAATTCCATCAGTAATGATGATTAATCGAAACCCTCAGCTGCCAACAGGTGTTGTTGACATACCTTAATGGGGACAGCTGAAAATGTGTGCCCCCACTGGGAATCGAACCCGGAATCTCCTGCTAACATTGCAGGCGCTCTATCCATCTGAGCCACCAAGAGCACAGAGGATAGCACGACTCCAAGGATAGAGCGTGTGCAATGTAAGCAGGACATCCTGGGTTCGATTCCTGGTCAGGGCACAGATTTTCAGCTGTCCCCATTAAGGTATGTCAACAACACCTGTTGGCAACTGAAAGTTTTGATTAATTATCATTTCTTTCTAGAGAAGTTGCGTGGTCATCATTGGTATCTGTTCTTTCAGAATGGTTACTATCTTCATATAATCTCATGAGTGTTTTTTAAATCCATACTACTTTGCCAATTTACCATAAAAAAACAGTAGGAATATACTGCGTGCACACGTGTGCGTGCGCACGTACGTTCACACTCGCCCCCCCCTTCCACCCCCCAACCCCCCCCTTAGAATTTTTCTTTTGTTTCCTTTACTGCTTGCTCAATATACAGATTGAATAACATCAGGGATAGGCTACAACCCTGTTTCACTCCCTTCCCAACAACTGCTTCCCTTTCATGCCCCTTGACTCTTATAACTGCCATCTGGTTTCTGTACAAATTGTAAATAGCCTTTCTCTCTTTGTATTTGACCCCTACCACTTTCAGAATTTGAAAGAGAGTATTCCAGTCAACATTGTCAAAAGCCTTCTCTAAGTCTACAAATGCTAGAAATGTAGGTTTGCCTTTCCTTAAGCTATTTTCTAAGATATGTCTTAAGGTCAGTATTGCCTCACGTGTTCCAGCATTTCTATGGACTCCAAACTGATCTTCCCCGAGGTCGGCTTCTACCAGTTTTTCCATTCACCTGTAAAGAATTCATGTTAGTATTTTGCAGCTGTGGCTTATTAAACTGATAGTTCAGTAATTTTCACATCTGTCAACACCTGCTTTCCTTGGGATTGGAATTATTATATTCTTCTTGAAGTTTGAGGGTATTTCGCCTGTCTCCTACATCTTGCTCACCAGATGGTAGAGTTTTGTCATGGCTGGCTCTCCCAAGGCTAACAGTAGTTCTAATGGAATGTTGTCTACTCCCGGGGCCTTGTTTCAACTCAGGTCTTTCGGTGCTCTGTCAAACTCTTCACACAGTATCGCATCTCCCATTTCATCTTCATCTACATCCTCTTCCATTTCCATAATATTGTCCTCAAGAACATTGCCCTTGTATAGACCGTCTGTATACTCCTTCCACCTTTTCGCTTTCCCTTCTTTGCTTAGAACTGGGTTTCCATCTGAGCTCTTGATATTCATGCAAATGGTTCTCTTTTCACCAAAGGTCTCTTTAATTTTCCTGTAGGCAGTATCTATCTTACCCCTAGTGATATACACCTCTACATCCTTACATTTGTCCTCTAGCCATGCCTGCTAGCCATTTTGCACTTCCTGTCGATCTCATTTTTGAGACGTTTGTATTCCTTTTTGCCTGCTTCATTTACTGCATTTTTATATTTTCTTCTTTTATCAATTAAATTCAATATTTCTTCTGTCACCCAAGGATTTCTACTAGCCCTCGTCTTTTTACCCACTTGATCCTCTGCTGCCTTCACTACTTTATCCCTCAAAGCTACCCATTCTTCTTCTGCTGTATTTCTTTCCCCCATTCTTGTCAATGGTTCCCTTATGCTCTCCCTGAAACTCTGTGCAACCTCTGGTTCTTTCTGTTTATCCAGGTCCCATCTCCTTAAATTCTCACCTTTTTACAGTTTCTTCAGTTTTAATCTACAGTTCATAACCAATAGATTGTGGTCAGAGTCCACATCTGCCCATGGAGATGTCTTACTATTTAAAACCTGGTTCCTAAATCTCTGTCTTACCATTATATAATCTATCTGATACCTTCTAGTATCTCCAGGATTCTTCCATGTATACAGCCTTCTTTTATGGTTCTTGAACCAAGTGTTAGCTATGATTAAGTTATACTCTGTGCAAAATTTTACCAGACGGCATCCTCTTTTATTCCTTACCCCCATTCTGTATTCACCTACTAAGTTTCCTTCTCTTCCTTTTCCTGCTATTGAATTCCAGTCACCCATGACTATTAAATTTTTGTCCCTCTTGACTACCTGAATAATTTCTTTTATCTCATCATATATTTCATCAATCTCTTTGTTATCTGCAGAGCTAGTTGGCATATAAACTTGTACTACTGTGGTAGGCGTGGGCTTCGTATATATCTTGGCCACAATAATGCATTCACTATGCTGTTTGTAATAGCTTAACCATATTCCTATTTTTTTTTTTACTCATTATTAAACCTACTCCTGCATTACCCCTGTTTGATTTTGTATTTATAACCCTGTATTCACCTGACCATAAGTCTTGTTCCTCCTGCCACCGAACTTCACTAATTCCCACTATGTCTAACTTTAACTATCCATTTCCCATTTTAAATTTTCTAACCTACCTGCCTGTGTTATAATGTGAAGTTTAACAAATATATTTCAAGGATGACACAATACATGTATGTCACAGATCAAGTAAACAAAGTAAAACGTGTGTACACTGTAACAGTCAAATCAGCACTGAGTCCAAGTCTAGCGGCCGCTGGCTGGCTGGCCACTTAGGTGGCAGTGCTGCTGCATGGCTGCCAGACAGCACCGCATGTAGAGGACGCGCATAACTGTGCGGTGGCACTTTGAAAGATTGGCAAGTCACAATAGCCTGATTAAGGGATCCGACATTCCACACTCCGACCCGTAGAACGCCAGTTTTCTTTCTCCTGATAACAATGTCCTCCTCAGTAGTCCCCGCCCGGAGATCCAAATGGGGGACTGTTTTACCTCCAGAATATTTTACCCAAGAGCACGCCATCATCATTAAACCATACAGTAAATCTGCACACCCTCGGGAAGAATTATGGCTGTAGTTTCCCCTTGCTTTCAGCAAGGCCGTTTTGGTTAGTGTTACAAGGCCAGATCAGTCAATCATCCAGACTTTTGCCCCTGCAACTACTGAAAGGCTGCTGCCCCTCTTCAGGAACCACACGTTTGTCTGGCCTCTCAACAGATACCCCTCCGTTGTGGTTGCACCTACATTAAGGCTATCTGTATCGTTGAGGCATGCGAGTCTCCCCACCAATGGCAAGGTCCATGGTTCATGGGGTGAGGGAGGCTGCCTCTGATATGGTCGGATAAGCTTGTGACAGGGCTGGAGTAGGATGTACTTGGGAGAAAAGGAGGGGGGGGGGGGGGAGATTGGGCAGGTCTTGCCCTAGGTCTTCCACAGCAATATGACCCCTATGTAAGGGGTTGGGAGTGGCCTAGGGATGGACAAAAATGATGCGTAGGTAGTATGAACAATGGAGTATCACAGTAGGAGGGCTGGGAAAAATCTTGTGTAGAATGTCCCTCATTTCAGGGCATGATTATAGGTAATCAAGGCCATGGCAAAGGATATGGTACAGTTGTTAAAAGTCCAGGATGGTACTGAGTGACAAGGGGGCAGTTCTTGTGGCTGTGTTGGGGTTGGTGGGAGGATTTGAGGATTATAAGGATATGCCATGGGAAATCTGTCTACGGACTTACTTGGGGGGGGGGGGGGGGGGGGTAGTGCCAATCTGTCAAGGCCCTTGTGAGACCTGGGCCAGGGAGTTCTCATCACTGCAGATACACTGGCTGCAGGTGGCCAGGCTACAGGCTGTATGGAAGAGATTATTTGGTGTGAAAGGGATTACAGGTCATCCCATTATGAACAAAACTGTCATGTTGGCACTGTGCGTTTAGAAGTTACCGTGATTGATTATAAGCATGTTAATCAATCTTAGGCCATTTGGGTGACACAACTTGAAAGGTTGCCGTGTGAGAAAATCCTGTATGTCACCAGTCGTATGCCGAGTGACTCACCAGAGACATCATAATATTATCAGGTTTGAGTCCTTGTGGAAGCATATGTGCCCAGTGACTGTACTTATTTCAAGTAGTAAAGGGTAAAGCAATCAGTTACAAATAATATTCATTGCAAATTTCAATTTTGGTTACTGTGTGGCCTCTTCAATGCTAAACAATATAAAGAACCACTTACAATAAAGTAACATACATGCCTTGATATATGTACAGTTGTATAAGCTTTAAATGTGAGTCAGTGATAAAATACGCACCAGTAAATGTAATTTAAAACATTAAAACCACATCTATACATACGGTCCCAGTGGGACTACTCATGTCAAAGGTTGAGTTCACACTGAGGCCACTGTTCAGATTTATTAAAATGTTCAGATGTGTGTGAAATCTTATGGGACTTAACTGCTAAGGTCATCAGTCCCTAAGCTTACACACTACTTAACCTAAATTATCCTAAGGACAAACACACACACCCATGCCCAAGGGAGGACTCGAACCTCCTCTGGGATCAGCTTCACATCACATTTACAACACAATGAACTTCAGTGTACATCATTCAGTCATATAGTGCTCTCTTCAGATGTGTGACATGTTGCCAACATGTATTAAATTTATTTTACACTTCATATTTTTGTTATTTTATTATTTTACACTTTATAAAAACTTGAGTACATAAAACAAATAGGTGGTTGTAACTAAAAACAGTGACTAATGTTTTACAGCTATACATACATAATGGTAACTGTGTGAACTAACCAATGGCAGTAGTTCTTGCTCCACACTTTACTATTAGACATAGTTTAAAAGGTACAAAGCATGTTGTTCAGATAACTAAGTTATTAAAATGTGTAATTAAAACAGTTTTACATTCTAAGTGCAATTGAAGGAATTGGTACAGACAAGAATGGAGTTATAATGTATCATACCAACAGCAGTATGTCAGAAGGACCTGAAATATATCTGCTTTATAATGTCCTCTCTCGTAGGACTACACACCGGAAGCAGCTACTAGGGTAGCAGAGTACGTGTGGCGTGCACACGGGGGTTTTTTAGGTTAGAGGGACCCCCCCCTTGGGCGAAACGATAAAATACCTGACGGCTTACCAGAGAGGACATTATCATCGTTGATAAAGAACGTCCGTCCTCAGAGACCAAAAACAGGAAAAGTTAACGTAATATTGGTAAACTGCAGGAGTATCCAGGGCAAGGTTCCTGAATTAGTATCTCTTATTGAAGGAAATAGTGCGCATATAGTATTAGGAACGGAAAGTTGGTTAAAACCGGAAGTGAACAGTAACGAAATCCTAGACACAGAATGGAATATATACCGCAAGGATAGGATAAACGCCAATGGTGGAGGAGTATTTATAGCAGTAAAGAATTCAATAATATCCAGTGAAGTTATTAGCGAATGCGAATGTGAAATAATCTGGGTTAAGTTAAGTATCAAAGGTGGGTCAGATATGATAGTCAGATGCTTCTATAGACCACCTGCATCAGCAACCGTAGTAGTTGAGCGCCTCAGAGAGAACCTGCAGAACGTCGTGAAGAAGTTTCGTGATCATACTATTGTAATAGGGGGAGACTTCAGTCTACCAGGTATAGAATGGGATAGTCACACAATCAGAACTGGAGCCAGGGACAGAGACTCTTGTGACATTATCCTGACTGCCTTGTCCGAGAATTACTTCGAGCAGATAGTTAGAGAACCAACTCGTGAAGCTAACGTTTTAGACCTCATAGCAACAAATAGACCGGAACTTTTCGACTCCGTGAATGTAGAAGAGGGTATCAGTGATCATAAGTCAGTGGCTGCATCAATGACTACAAGTGTAATAAGAAATGCCAAGAAAGGAAGGAAAATATATTTGCTTAACAAGAGTGATAGGGCACAAATCGCAGAATATCTGAGTGACCACCATCAAACGTTCATTTTTGAGGAAGAGGATGTGGAACAAAAATGGAAAAAATTCAGAAACATCGTCCAGTACGCCTTAGATAAGTTCGTACCGAGTAAGGTCCAAAGCAAGGGGAAAGATCCACCGTGGTATAACAATCATGTACGAAAGGTACTACGGAAACAAAGAAAGCTTCATCATAGGTTTAAGAGTAGTCGAATCATAGCTGATAAGGAAAAGCTGAACGAAGCGAAAAAGAGCGTAAAGAGAGCAATGAGAGAAGCATTCAACGAATTCGAACATAAAACATTGGCAAACAATCTAAACAAGAACCCTAAAAAGTTTTGGTCATATGTAAAATCGGTAAGCGGATCTAAATCCCCTATTCAGTCACTCGTTGACCACGATGGCACCGAAACAGAGGACGACCGAAGAAAGGCAGAAATACTGAATTCAGTGTTCCGAAACTGTTTCACTGCGGAAAATCATAACACGGTCCCTGACTTCAGCCATCGCACGGACGCCAAAATGGAAAATATTGAAATAAACGATATCGGAATTGAAAAACAACTGCTATCACTTAGTAGCGGAAAAGCATCCGGACCAGACGAGATACCCTTAAGATTCTACAGTGATTATGCTAAAGAACTTGCCCCCTTTCTATCAGCAATTTATCGTAGATCGCTGGAAGAACGTAAAGTACCTAGTGACTGGAAGAAAGCGCAGGTCGTTCCCATTTTCAAGAAGGGTCATAAATCAGATGCGAATAATTATAGGCCTATTTCGCTTATGTCAATCTGTTGTAGAATAATGGAACATGTTTTGTGTTCTCGTATTATGACGTTCTTAGATAATACAAATCTCCTTCATCATAACCAACATGGATTCCGCAAACAGAGATCATGTGAAACTCAGCTCGCCCTATTTGCCCAAGAAATTCACAGTGCCGTAGACACTGGCGAGCAGATTGATGCCGTATTCCTGGACTTCAGGAAGGCATTTGATACGGTTCCGCACTTACGTTTAGTGAAAAAAATACGAGCTTACGGAATATCGGACCAGGTTTGTGATTGGATTCAGGATTTCCTAGAAGAAAGAACACAACATGTCATTCTTAACGGTTCAAAATCTGCAGATGTAGAGGTAATTTCGGGAGTACCACAGGGAAGCGTGATAGGACCTTTATTGTTTACAATATACATAAATGACTTAGTTGACAACATCGGTAGCTCCGTGAGGCTATTTGCAGATGACACGGTTGTCTACAAGAAAGTAGCAACATCAGAAGACTCGTACGTACTCCAGGAGGACCTGCAGAGGATTAATGCATGGTGCGACAGCTGGCAGCTTTCCCTAAACGTAGATAAATGTAATATAATGCGCATACATAGGGGCAGAAATCCATTCCAGTACGATTATGCCATAGGTGGTAAATCATTGGAAGCGGTAACGACCGTAAAATACTTAGGAGTTACTATCCGGAGCGATCTGAAGTGGAATGATCACATAAAACAAATAGTGGGAAAAGCAGGCGCCAGGTTGAGATTCATGGGAAGAATTCTAAGAAAATGTGACTCATCGACGAAAGAAGTAGCTTACAAAACGCTTGTTCGTCCGATTCTTGAGTATTGCTCATCAGTATGGGACCCTTACCAGGTTGGATTAATAGAAGAGATAGACATGATCCAGCGAAAAGCAGCGCGATTCGTCATGGGGACATTTAGTCAGCTCGAGAGCGTTA
Organism: Schistocerca americana; assembly: GCF_021461395.2. NCBI lineage: Eukaryota > Metazoa > Arthropoda > Insecta > Orthoptera > Acrididae > Schistocerca > Schistocerca americana. The sequence goes on from NC_060130.1 coordinate 697,259,763, forward strand.
CGGAGATGCTGAACAAGCTCCAGTGGCGGACACTTCAAGAAAGGCGTTACGCAATACGGAGAGGTTTATTATCGAAATTACGAGAGAGCACATTCCGGGAAGAGATGGGCAACATATTACTACCGCCCACATATATCTCGCGTAATGATCACAACGAAATGATCCGAGAAATTAGAGCAAATACGGAGACTTACAAGCAGTCGTTCTTCCCACGCACAATTCGTGAATGGAACAGGGAAGGGGGGATCAGATAGTGGTACAAGAAGTACCCTCCGCCACACACTGTAAGGTGGCTCGTGGAGTATAGATGTAGATGTAGATGTAGGTTTCACATAAAAACACTTTGTAATTTAATCAGTTTGGTATTAAAGCTGATAAACTTTCAACCATATATTGTAATAATGTGGGGAATACATTATATTTGTTTGCAGAAAACATGTACTCATATGCAAATCAGTAGTAGTGTAATCATAAACAGATCATTATTGTCAGATTGGTGTGTCTGTTGGAATCAGCCAATAGTAGCTGAATCCCAATGATTTTTAAAAAGTTCCCAAAACTGGGAGCTTTTCATGGCCACCTGCTCATTAAGCAGCATCTCGAGAGATGACACCTGCTGGTAAAAAATTTCATGCTCCTGCAACAGGTCCATACATCTCCCTTTCTCACATGGATGGAGCATCCTCATATGTGAGGACAAAAGTAGTGCACTATGTCTACTTTCAAGAAGTTGGGCAGCAAAATTACAATTTTCTGCCACATTTTTAAGATCTAAAACTACGTGTTCACTAGACCTGGCTTCAATTTGTCTACCAGTTTGCCCCACATGGCAGTTGGGATGTTGATTTTTCTAGACACCTGACCTACAGAAAAGATTTTTTTTGTTTTGAAAATCCATCCTAGTTATCTGTGGTAGAAAACATCAAATTTACTTTTCATTATCTACAAAGTGATGCCACATTGTCACTAATTTTACCATAGCTTGCTAAACAAATGTACTTATTATAGCTACAACAACGTTTTCTTCAGTATGCTGTTACACGTGTTGTCAACAAAATTTTGGAGGTAGTTATTAACCTCAGCAACATATTTTATTGTATTCAGCTCAGCTTCATGCTCTATACTTGAAAGTGGAATGTTTATTAACCAATTGATGATTAAATTAAAGTATGCTTTCTAGTGCTGACTGGGGAAGTGTGAGGTGAAATTTATGATAATGTTGGTACATGATCTTTTTCTGTAAATTCCAAATTCATGTTTCTGATTTAAAATAGTAATCTTGAAATCCAAGGTGTTGATTGATCTGTTTGACTCCACCTCACATGAGAATTCAATTTTGCGATGTAGACCATTGAACTTGCTTACAATTGAGGTACTGAGAACCATGAAGGCCTAAAGCAAACTGTCATCAGTTTTAAGATTATAGCATGTATACATGCACCTGAGATCTGTATATCTTATGATGAACCAGCTTTATCTGTAGACATTCACTGTGTATGTGAAGATTCACGAAAAGCTGCCTCACTGATTTCTTGGATATTCATTTTCATATGGACCCAAAGCATGAAGCATATTTTCTTTGCTGCATGCTGCTCAATTGTTATCTAGGATTGACAACATAATTTAGTGTCTACATGATATACATGGTAGTAATATTTCATGATCAGAGGTGTACCAGCAGTCTTATCTGAACTTCAGTCTGCAGAATGTGCTTAATGAAAATGTTGATAATGAGGATGGTGGAGTGCTGGAACAGGTCTTAATTGTATGTGTTGTGCATTCAGTTTCTATTCTTTATGATCTGATTGTAGTTTCACATTCCAAACTTTACAACTGTCGAAAGGTAGTATGTGGAAATTTTGTGAATTAACATTAATAATAAACATAACCGTAAATATGAATTGATATTCATAACATAAATTGAGTACATACTTTTTTTGTAGAAAATGTGGGATGTTAAGACTTGATTAAAAACGACTTGGGCTTACAAATTGGTGGTTTGCCTTTAAATCTTATTTGCACCAACACTTCTTTTTCTCAAAACTAGGTTTCTGTGCTTTGGGCCCTTATGGTTCTCATTGTGTCTCAATTTTAACATCTTCATCAGTGTTTCTAATTAACAGAAAAGTATTGTCTCAAAGGTCCTGAAGAAATGTGTTCTCTAAATGACTGATAAAAATACCAGCTAACTGTGTACTCATTGATTGCATCATTGAACAATTTGTTTTGTGTTATGAAGTTCTGTTTAATGATTTGAATGGTGTCATTTATCAGAATGTTAGTGCATAAATCAGTTATATCTAATGAAACTAATTTCATGTCATTTTTGACAACGGTTAATTTTTTCAGCTGGACCTTTATTTGTGCCCTAAGGGAAGGAGTATGTCATTTCATTACACTGAAGTGGTAAATTTATTTTAGTTCACATGGTTACTACCATGTATGTTTAACTGTAAAACAATATTCACTGTTTTTAGTTATGGCCACCTTATTTGGTTTACATGCACAAGTTTCTGTAAAGTGTAAAATAATAAAGTGACGAAACATATGAACAGTAAAATAAAGTTAACACATGTCAACATATCATATGTGTAAAGAGGGCACTATAGATTAGTATGACATACACTGCAGTCCCCTGCGTTGTAACTGTAAACAGTGGCCTCAGGGTGAACTCAACCTCTGAGTTGAATAGTCTGATTGGGACTGTGTGAAGGTATCTGGTTTTCATGTTTTAATTTACATTTACTGGTAGATATTTTATCATTGACTCACATTTACAGCTTATACAACTGTACATATAACAAAGCTGGTATGTTACCTTCTATTAAATGGTTCTTTGTCTCTTTCAACACTGAAGATGGCAACACAGTAACCAAAACCTGGATTTGCAATAAAAATTATTTGTGACTGATTGCAGTACCCTTTACTACTTGAAATAAATACAGCCTCTGCCCAGATCTGCTTCCACATGGAATCAAACTTGTTTAAATTATATCCTGGCTGGACAAGAGCTACATACTATAAATACAAAAATTCTCAAGTTAAACTCTGTTTTGAACCAGCACATCAACTTCAATAAGCCATGCATTGCAAGAAATATAACATTGGCGTATGTACAGGCGCACCTCAGAAACAACTACAGCAAGAAGGTGTTTAAATGCAAATGGAGATGGGAAGGGACTATTATGAAGTGTGAAATTAGGGAACTTTATTCAAAAAGAAGCCTCAGAATTCTCAGTACTACCATAAGTATATTTACAGAAAAACTTAGAAGTGTTATCTTTCATAATTTTCAAACATGTAATCTTACTTAATAAAACCTTCTGCTCAGATTCAGATACTGTTCATCTTTGCACCTTATCTAGAAAAGGTTTTACAGTAACAAACATGCCACATGTCATTCTTAAACACTGAAAGGTTTCTTTACTCTTGTTTTTTTTTTTTAATGAGTTCCATCCATTGGTCTGGAACATAAATGAAAGATAACTGTCTTCACTTTTTCTCAAATAACCCAAAATCATAGTCACAGGACAAATGCATATGACAAGGTACTAAATACTTATGTTCCACAACATAGAATCTTCCTGACTGTGCTAAGTGCATCCAAAAGCTAACCAAAGAGAAGTTTTTATTTTGGCCAAAGCAAGAATCTGAATACACAATAAGGAGAGGTGCATGGTCAGGAACCAGTGCTGTAATATACTGCCTAAAACATGAAGTAATGCCATACACCGCTCTACCAGCTACTTCCTTTTTTTTTTTTTTTGTCATCAGTCTACTGACTGGTTTGATGCGGCCCGCCACGAATTCCTTTCCTGTGCTAACCTCTTCATCTCAGAGTAGCACTTGCAACCTACATCCTCAATTATTTGCTTGACGTATTCCAGTCTCTGTCTTCCTCTACAGTTTTTGCCCTCTACAGCTCCCTCTAGTACCATGGAAGTCATTTCCTCATGTCTTAGCAGATGTCCTATCATCCTGTCCCTTCTCCTTATCAGTGTTTTCCACATATTCGTTTCCTCTCCGATTCTGCATAGAACCTCCTCATTCCTTACCTTATCAGTCCACCTAATTTTCAACATTCGTCTATAGCACCACATCTCAAATGCTTCGATTATCTTCTGTTCCGGTTTTCCCACAGTCCATGTTTCACTACCAATCAATGCTGTACTCCAGACTTACATCCTCAGAAACTTCTTCCTCAAATTAAGGCCGGTATTTGATATTAGTAGACTTCTCTTGGCCAGAAATGCCTTTTTTGCCATAGCGAGTCTGCTTTTGATGTCCTCCTTGCTCCGTCCGTCATTGGTTATTTTGCTGCCTAGGTAGCAAAATTCCTTAACTTCATTGACTTCGTGACCATCAGTCCTGATGTTAAGTTTCTCGCTGTTCTCATTTCTACTACTTCTCATTACCTTCGTCTTTCTCCGATTTACTCTCAAACCATACTGTGTACTCATTAAACTGTTCATTCCATTCAGCAGATTGTTTAATTCTTCTTCACTTTCACTCAGGATAGCAATGTCATCAGCGAATCGTATCATTGATATCCTTTCACCTTGTATTTTTATTCCACTCCTGAACCTTTCTTTTATTTCCATCATTGCTTCCTCGATGTACAGATTGAAGAGTAGGGGCGAAAGGCTACAGCCTTGTCTTACACCCTTCTTAATACGAGCACTTCGTTCTTGATCGTCCACTCTTATTATTCCCTCTTGGTTGTTGTACATATTGTATATGACTTGTCTCTCCCTATAGCTTACTCCTACTTTTTTCAGAATCTCGAACAGCTTGCACCATTTTATATTGTCGAACGCTTTTTCCAGGTTGACAAATCCTATGGAAGTGTCTTGATTTTTCTTTAGCCTTGCTTCCATTATTAGCCGTAACGTCAGAATTGCCTCTCTCGTCCCTTTACATTTCCTAAAGCCAAACTGATCGTCACCTAGCGCATTCTCAATTTTCTTTTCCATTCTTCTGTATATTATTCTTGTAAGCAGCTTCGATGCATGAGCTGTTAAGCTGATTGTGCGATAATTCTCTCACTTGTCAGCTCTTGCCGTCTTTGGAATTGTGTGGATGATGCTTTTCAAAAAAGTCAGATGGTATGTCGCCAGACTCATATATTCTACACACCAATGTGAATAGTCATTTTGTTGCCACTTCCCCCAATGATTTTAGAAATTCTGATGGAATGTTATCTATCCCTTCTGCCTTATTTGACCGTAAGTCCTCCAAAGCTCTTTTAAATTCCGATTCTAATACTGGATCCCCTTTCTCTTCTAAATCAACTCCTGTTTCTTCTTCTATCACATCAGACAAATCTTCACCCTCATAGAGGCTTTCAATGTATTCTTTCCACCTATCTGCTCTCTCCTCTGCATTTAACAGTGGAATTCCTGTTGCACTCTTAATGTTACCACCGTTGCTTTTAATGTCAACAAAGGTTGTTTTGACTTTGCTGTATGCTGAGTCTGTCCTTCTGACAATCATATCCTTTTTGATGTCTTCACATTTTTCCTGCAGCCATTTCGTCTTAGCTTCCCTGCACTTCCTATTTATTTCATTCCTCAGTGACTTGTATTTCTGTATTCCTGGAACATGTTTGTATTTCTCCCTTTCATCAATCAACTCGAGTATTTCTTCTGTTACCCATGGTTTCTTCACAGCTACCTTCTTTGTACCTATGCTTTCCTTCCCAACTTCTGTGATGGCCCTTTTTAGAGATGTCCATTCCTCTTCAACTGTACTGTCTACTGCGCTATTCCTTATTGCTGTATCTATAGCGTTAGAGAACTTCAAACGTACCTCGTCATTCCTTAGTACTTCCGTATCCCACTTCTTTGCATATTGATTTTTCCTGACTAATGTCTTGAACTTCAGCCTACTCTTCATCACTACTATATTGTGATCTGAGTCTATATCTGCTCCTGGGTACACCTTACAATCCAGTATCTGATTTCGGAATCTCTGTCTGACCATGATGTAATGTAATTGAAATCTCCCCGTATCTCCCGGCCTTTTCCAAGTATACCTCCTCCTCTTGTGATTCTTGAACAGGGTATTTGCTATTACTAGCTGAAACGTGTTACAGAACTCAATTAGTCTTTCTCCTCCTTCATTCCTCGTCCCAAGCCCATATTCTCCTGTAACCTTTTCTTCTACTCCTTCCCCTACAACTGCATTCCAGTCGCCCATGACTATTAGATTTTCATCCCCCTTTACATACTGCATTACCCTATCAATATCCTCATACACTTTCTCTATCTGTTCATCTTCAGCTTGCGACGTCGGCATGTATACCTGAACTGTCGTTGTCGGTGTTGGTCTGTTGTCGATTCTGATTAGAACAACCCGGTCACTGAACTGTTCACAGTAACACACCCTCTGCCCTACCTTCCTATTCGTAACGAATCCTACACCTCTTATACCATTTTCTGCTGCTGTTGATATTACCCGATACTCATCTGACCAGAAATCTTTGTCTTCCTTCCACTTCACTTCACTGACCCCTACTATATCTAGATTGAGCCTTTGCATTTCCCTTTTCAGATTTTCTAGTTTCCCTACCATGTTCAAGCTTCTGACATTCCACACCCCGACTCGTAGAACGTTATCCTTTCGTTGATTATTCAATCTTTTTCTCATGGTAACCTCCTCCTTCGCAGTCCCCTCTCGGAGATCCGAATGGGGGACTATTCCGGAATCTTTTGCCAATGGAGAGATCATCATGACACTTTAATTACAGGCCACATGTCCTGTGGATACACATTACGTGTCTTTAACGCAGTGGTTTACATTGCCTTCTGCATCCTCATGTCGTTGATCATTGCTGATTCTTCCACCTTTAGGGGCAATTTCCCACCCCTAGGACAAGAGAGTGCCCTGAACCTCTATCCGCTCCTCTGCCCTCTTTGAGAAGGCTGTTGGCAGAATGAGGCTGAGTTCCTACAACCACATAAATATTGTTACATCATTATTAGAGGCATTATGTACACAGAAGTTAAATGTTCACAGCTGGTGTTTGTAAAATGCAATTCCTACAGACAAGTGGGGTGCAGGTAGACATTTTTGCATGTCAAAAGCAATGACCATAACAGAGTTATTAGTTTTTGAATATTCTGAATCAGTTTCGAGACTTTCATAGGCAGTACTAGCCTATTTAACATGAAGTTTAGTTTTGCTTTTAGTTCCTTCTTTTTCTGAGCATCTTTCTCAGATGAAATTTGCTTCTTAAGGTGATCACAAACTTGACTGATGTCACTATGTGGTTTTGCAAAACAAATTTTGAAAAACTAATAAAATATTTTATAATACATGCCAATGCTACGAGGTTCCTTGTTGCAGTATTTGCACTTATCTTGATAAAGACTGTACATCATGCTAATATTTAGATCTGTACACAAATACATCATGTTGGGCTTCTTTTCCCTAGAATAGTGACTTGAATGCATAGGGAAACTATTTACATGAGCCCATACAAATTCCTGGTCCTCCTTGCTCCATTTATTTTGTTATGTCTCCCATGCTTATCCACCATAAATAAAATGTTTAGGTTTTAATGTCATGTTGCACATAAATCTGCCATTGTTTTGTATCATGCAATAGGGTTGAGAGTGTCACTGATATGATACGCGAGTTGAGGTGGCAGTCACTGAAACAAAGGCAGTTTTCTTTGCAGCGAAATATATTTATGAAATTTCAATCACCAACTTTCTCTTCTGAATGTGAAAATATTTTGATGACACCCACCTATGTCGGGAGAAACGATCATCATAATAAAGTAAGTGAAATCAGAGCTCGAACAGAAAGATTTAGGTGTTCCTTTTTCCCACACTCCATTTGAGAGTGGAATGGTAGAGAAGTAATATGAAAATGGTTTGATGAACCCTCTGCCAGGCACTTAAGTGTGAACTGCAAAGTAACCATGTAGATGTAGATGTAGATGTAGAATGTATGTCTAGTGTTGTGTTGCATAATAAAACACACAAACTTACCACAGGAGTTCCAAGTGTTTTCTTTCATTGAGTCACATGGGGTAGACATGTATTGCTTATACCAAATATTGCTAGGAAAGCTTTCTTATGATATACACGAAGACAGTAACTTGTTCTTGAAAGAACAGTTACTGTTGATGACCGTGCAGCTTTTCCCTGGAATAAATGATGAATAACTGAAAACCTCAGCTGCTGACAGGTGTTGTTGATATACCTCGATGTGGACAGCTGAAAATGTGTGCCCCGACCGGGATTCGAACCCAGGATCTCCTGCTTGCATGGCAGACGCTCTATCCATCTGAGCCACTGAGGACACAGATGAATAGCGCGACTGCAGGGACTTACCCCCTCCACGCTTCCCGTGAGACTCACATTCCCAACTGTCCACAATTCTACATATGTATTGTACCTTATAGACATTTGCCCACTCACTCATTACTCGCGCACGCTTTGGCGATTCCTGTAAGAGGTTGGGCAACCTGTGCGCATTCGCACAGACGAAGGTCAATGGCTGGGTAGCCTTTAACTAGCCGGGCTCGAATCCCGGTCAGGGCACATATTTTCAGCTGTCCACATTGAGGTTTATCAACAACACCTGTCGGCAGCTGAGGTTTTCAGTTAGTCCTGCTTTCTTATGAATCTAATCATTTGCCTCACCTACAGTAACCTTATAAGTGTTAGGAGTCTGCTGCCTTCTTCTCTCTGGATCAGTGTACCTCCATTTGACAGGATTAATATTCACAATTACAAATATATAGGAATTATGAAGATTGTTGTTACGTAGATTCCAGAAATCATTAAATAACTTCTCTCCTGTGCCTGCAGGTACATTATTGAAGCATTTTCTCACACAGGCAGAATCTGAACCTTGTAATTTTACCTTTTTCAACACACCCTTATAATTACTGTACTCTTTACCACTGTTTAGCTTCTTCTTCTCCTCAATTTCTTGGTGCCAATTCTGTGGATTATGCTTCCTCTTTTGATAATTTCCACTGATTTTCACACTTTTGTCAATGTTTCTTATTTCTACATTTGCCATGTTCACTATTTGTATTGTGTACTGAATGTGCCAACACTTCAAACATTCTAAACTTAGTTCCTAAAGTGATTAATATAACATATTACACAAGGCTTATATTTTGTGTTTACACTTTCATAAATCCAATATAATCTAACTCTGCCCCCAACCATGTTCAAATTGCACTTAATTAACTGTTGTTTGTTTATAATTTAGTGCAGCATTGTCTATCCTGCTACTCAGCTGTTCAGCTTCTTTCTGTTAGAGGCAAGCTGGAGTGTAGTGGAATATTAGCTCAATTTTGACATTACAGACATCATATCTAGTGAAATTCAAGAAATTCTCGTTGTTGTATTACATCCAAGTGTGATATTTAGGGATTAGACCAATATAAATTTTGATAGTTCCCATACCCAGCAAGAGATGGCAGCAGTTACATCCAAATTTTTACATTTGAGGGTTAGCCCATTTTTCTGCACATCTTCAGTTGTCACAAAAGTGGATAAGAGAAGTTCAGCAGTTGTAATAAGTGAAACTGAATATGTTGCAACAAAAGAAAATTTTTTGTGAGAAAAATACTATCATGGTCAGTAAAGATTTAACCACAGAAGCATATAAGCAAGTTAATGAAAAATTAAAAGAACATAGTGAAATTTTTTCACCTAAAGAAATTTACTTCTTCAGATTAATAAACCCAAGTAGTCCTACCCATAGGCACAGTTCACGTGGAAATGGCATGGTGCAGATGTTTGGCAGGGACGAGGCACAGTTTCATGCCACCTCCGCGTTGACAAATGAAGCAATTCACACAGACGTGGGATGGCAGAGTCACATCACTTTGTGAACTGTGCCAAATCCATTTGTAGCCATGAGTGGCACACTGAAACGACACAAGGTGCGCTGCTGTTTTCATGAATTTGAAGTTATTCAATGTGCCTAACAAAACTATTTTATGTAGGTGAAGTAAAGCTACCTCTGTAGTTAGTTTCCCAGTAAAATTTTTACTTTTCACATAAAAATTAAAAACCACTGTTTTGAGATTTGTGCTTGTTCTCCACTATGCAGGCTCTCTCTTTCAATTTTGAGGAAGCTACTTGGTAAAAGAAACTAATTTTTCTGCAGCCTTATGTTCAGGTTTTCTTTTCATTATTGCCCATAGTTATGGTGGTATCATCCAGAGATTGTTGTGCCATGCCAAAGTCATCTGCATGAATCGGTACCTCAGACATTAGCAAGGACTTGCTGCAGTCGGCAACGACGTGTGAGCAGCGTTCCAGAAGACGATGCCTCCCTCTCAGCAGCAGCAGTACCCTCACATTTAGGTTAGAATAGTGTTAAGCATGCAAGAGCTCAGCCCAGTTCAAGATCTCAGCTATAGTAATCAACATCATAGTACAGGACCAAGTTGCTAAAGTTTCAGATGAACTTGTTGTTAATGTTGAACATTGTACCTCAAGAGAATAGCTTGTTAATTAGTCCCTGAAGTGATGCTTTGGTAGTCCATGAAAGTTCTAAATTACCTAGTACTCCTATGGCAAAGAATTGTGTCAAAGTTAAGTAAATATTTTATTCATTTATGTGATAAAGTGAACTACAATTTTATGTGTTAAAATTTGATGAGCCTTCTCCCAGAGGAAGCAAAGAAACCATTGCTTTGCCCAGATGAAAGTAGTTTTACACGTGTAACATAACACACATGCTGGAGAGGGCCCAGCCAGCTAAATTAAGATTTTAAAATACTGAGAGCATGAAAGTATTGTTCAGCCACAGCAGCAGCAGTCCGACCACCAACTTGAGCAGTAATGGGGAATTCCTAACCCAGCAGCCATTAGTGAGTTCATACAAAGGACTAAGGACTGGTCAGCACAGGTACCAGGCAGAGAATTCTATGCTCATTAAAGGAACTGTGGTGGACAGAATACTTGGACAGTGCTACAAACTGAGACGCCTGTTACTTCTAAAAGTGAAGGAATATCAAAGTATTACGAGAGTGGCTTGAAAAGTTCTCAGAATCAAGTAGGAAAAAAGTACTTACATCACTGAAACTTTTTTTTTTGTTTTTCAGTGTAGTTTCCTTGTGGATTAATGCACTTGGCCCAATGATGTTCCAGTGCCTTGATCCCATCTCAAAAATGAGTTTCTCCTAAAATGGGTCAAATATTGTTCCGAATGTCCATTCTCATGCGTTTTTGTCCAGCATCAAGAGCTGCACCACTCATCTTGCAGATAATTTTTTCATTTCTAATTCTTCAGTTAAAATGTGATATACCCTTCGAGATAACATCTGGCAAGTGTGAGCAATTTCACGCACTTTCAATCCATGATCCCCCATGATCATTTTGTGCACTTTTGCAATGATTTCTGGAGTACTGACACATCTTGGCCAACCACTGCGTGGGTCATCATCTAAGCTCTCCTGACCAAATTTAAATTCATTTGTCCTTTACTGAGTTAGGTGGCGCAGTGGTTAGACACTGGACTCGCATTCGGGAGGACGACGGTTCAACCCCGCGTCCAGCTATCCTGATTTAGGTTTTCTGTGATTTCCCTAAATCGCTCCAGGCAAATGCCGAGATGGTTCCTTTGAAAGGGCATGGCCAACTTCCTTCCCCATCCTTCCCTAATCCGATAAGACCGATGACCTCGCTGTCTGGTCTCCTTCCCCAACCCAACCCAACCCAACCCAACCCAACCCATTTGTCCTTTTGGCAACAGTTGAATATGGTGGAGCAGAATCCCCTAGTGTATTCCAGAAACCAACATGAATGTCCTTTGCTTTCACACCTTTCTTTATGAAGTACTTAATCATTGCTCGGATCTTGATTTTTTTCCATCTTCGCGGGAGTGCACCAAATTACCAAGCAGTCATGCCACTTCTATTGAAGTCCTGATATTTCTGATATCTCTAATAATACACTAGTTAGCTTTTGAATGCAAGCAAATCAATTGAGAATCACATAAAATTTAATCACAAATAAGCACTATGTGTGATCTTGACAGACATTGTATCAGACTGCAGCCTTGCACTCAAGCTATCACTCATGAAAATTGCACAGCCAGAATCAATCTAATATCAAGCTGTAACAGACTTGGTGCATACCAGGGTCAGATCATGATGTCCTCCACATGAATGCTATCAGTGAATCCAGCATGATGCTGTCATCAGTCATCCATGTATTTTAGTATTTAAATATTTCTTTAATACCACACTATGCAGAAGTACATTATTAATTATTTATGTGAAATTTTATGTGTGTAAAATATGTTGTTTGGTGCTGTCTGAACCAGAAAGAACTGAACTGTTATATTTTTGATTGTAATAGTATCAGGCAAAGCACAGTAGTCCATTTTACTGAGCTAGGGATTTAAAAGAGACTGTAAGTGGGAAAGGAAACAGAAAGTAGCCTATATGTGGTTGTGCATCTTATTGGCACTGAGCAGTACTGGTAGGGTGTCCAGTTGCCACCTGGTAGTCAGCGGATGGTGAGAAAAGGGAGTTCATGTTACGCAAGCGAAGAAGCAGTTAAGTTCGAGGAGTCGTAAGAACAGTTTTCAAGTGATGGGTGAACTTGGGTGGCATGTGGTCACACTAGACACTTTAACAATTAATGGGACTCTGAAGATATTTGTGTGATGTGGAAGTTAGTTAAAACGCAGCAGCTGAGACGTATCATTGAGTTGAGCTTTACAAACAGTTAGTTACCCTTTTCACTATTAAGTCATTAATGAGATTTCTCACCCAGGATTGTCTGAATGATTTTGAATCCATGTTTCATCAAAAATAATTTTCTCCAATTGCAACTGCAAATGAGATACATACTGTAGTGATCTAGGTCCAGAAGCCACTACATGACAAGCGGTATTGCATGGGGTCTCGAAGAAGGAGTCACAGCAACTCATGTGCATATGAAGTCTATAAAAAATTAGAAAGGGAAAAGAGTGGCACAAGGCAGGTAAGAAGAAGGAAGCAAATGGACTGCAGTTATGGTGTGTAAGGGTGCACTGCATCCAGCAGTTGGTATGTCGATAGCAGTGCAGAAATTGGCATCAGCTCCAGCTCCAGCATCCAAGGTGACTGAAGTAACGTCGGCATTTCTACTTACGGCCACTGCAGCATCACAGCAACAGATATGTTAAGTACTGATGCCAATACTGTAACTATGAGTGACATTGCAGGGCTGACATTGGAACTGGAGATTGTAATGATTAGAGATTCACCGAGATTGTGTGGATTGGAGACTGCAAGTGTACCAGAAAGTTCAAAATCTGATAGGGAAAATATAATTGGGGAAAACACGATGTCATGGTTGAAGCAAGCATTGATGGACTTAAAATTCAAAATCTTTCAAATGTAGAAACAGAAATGAATAACTCAAATGCTAGTATTTCAAATGTAAGAACCTATATGACTGCTTGCATCAATGATGTCAAGGTGGAGGTAGGGAAGGGACAGTCTGAATTAAAAGGCAAGCTAGGAAAACAGCTCAGAGGTAGGTGATATGATGGAGGAAAACTAACTAGCGTACAAACAGAAATGTGAAGACTTTCAAATGAAATGGGTGCATACAGAGCAAAGTGGAATCAACAGATAATTCAGTGGATATGAGAATAGGAAAATTGCGGAATCAACTGGGTGGCAGTGTGGGGTTCTGCATACAAAGGCAGAACAAGCTTAAGACAACAACTTGTAATGCTTTCAACAATTTATCTGGGAGAGTTGCTAAACTTAAAAACATGGTCACTCAATTTTAAAGTAGATGGAGAGCAATATGAACATCAGATTAAAGAAATAGGTTTGAAATTGGATGCTGTGGCAACAAGTCAAATTACAAATATAATAAATGTACCATGTGGTGGAGTATGTAATGCCAAGTATTTCGCTAGTGATGGTAAATATCATCTAATGAACTTTACTGCTGCATGTGGGGATGGATTCATGACAAGTATGTCAGATGATGCAAAGATCAAAATTGAGAAAAAGCTCTTCGAAAGGGAAGCACAGTCCTAGGTGAATCTTATGAGTAGTATTTTTACTAATTATCAGGCAGTTGAGAAAGTGATCTTGAGTAAATTTTGTAGTGGGATCATACCAACCCAACTACAGAATGAATTCTTGAATGGCCTGAGTTATCAAATTGGATGTTTATCCATTTGGGAATTTTGTGTGTGAGAAATCAAAAAAACTAGTTCATGTAAATAGGCCACTGGGTACCTTAACAGAGATAACACCTCTTAAGAGAAGATTATGAGAATACCAGCAGTTAGATTTGCTACACAGACAAGTCCATCAACAAGTTTTTAGATTTCATTGAAAAACAGGAGCAGGCATTAAAATGCAAGCCACAACAGAATTACAGTAATTGGAAGGGTGGTGGATATCAACAGGTGCAGGACAGTGATTTTCATGGACAGAACCAGAGTAGTAATAATAATAATAATAATAATAATAATAATAATATCCCAATACCACAACAGATAAATGCAGACTTTGCAAACAACAAATATAAACAGTAGATCACATCACAAGTGGATGTACAATACTAGCAAATACAGAATACCCCAGAAGACATGACAATGTAGCAAAAATAATACATCAACAGCTTGCCTTACAACATAAACTTATAAAACAACATGTTCCCACATACAAGTATGCACCACAAAATGTACTGGAGAACGATGAATACAAATTATACTGGAACAGAACCATTATAACAGATAAAACACCACCACATAACAAACCTGACATCATACTCACCAATAAAAAGAAGAAATTAACACAACTAATCGAAATATCCATACCCAATACAACAAATATACAAAAGAAAACAGGAGAAAAAATTGAAAAATACATCCAACTGGCTGATGAAGTCAAGGACATGTGGCATCAGGATAAAGTTGACATTATACCAATTATACTATCAACTACAGGAGTCATACCACACAATATCCACCAGTACATCAATGCAATACAGCTACATCCAAACTTATATATACAACTACAGAAATCTGTAATTACTGATACATGTTCAATTACCCGAAAGTTCCTAAATGCAATATAACACATACCATACAGTTAAAATGAAGTGACGCTTGATCAAGGTCCACATCACTTTCCATTTTTAACCAGACTTAATGTCTGAGAAAGTAAAGAAATAATAATTTTAATAGGCAGAATGGGAATAATTTTCAAAGGGAAACTTCTGAGGTGGGAACATGTGAAATCACGAAAGAGAGTGGAAATCTCAGAGTCAAAATCACCATGGACCGCAAATGTGGGAGATAAATTTAAAATAACTAGTTATCGGCACGTCTCAGGTCCTGGATTGGCAATCTGACTGGGCATGAAAAAGGACACAAGGCTATGAAAATCAAAGGAGGTATGAGAGAATGGGAAACAGGGCTCAAATCATGCAGATGAATTTAAATTCAAGTATAAATAAGAAATGGAAAGCAGTACAGAAGGAAAAGAGGAAGGTTTAGAAGTAACAAAGTGATTGATATAGGGTTAAATAGGCTATTTTGTATGGAAGAGGAAGATGGTTTTAAGGGAAATAATGTAGAAAAGATGGGAGAGCCAAAATCAGAGTCAGCAGTAGAACCAATCTCAGTGGGAGGTGAATTTGCAGAAAAGTCCAAGGAAGCACCAGTTTATGGCAATAATGCAATAGAAGTGGAGGTCGTCAATGTAAATATTTGTGTCTGTGAAGGTGATGTTGCAATTGACTTATCAGCTGGAGATGAATGTATTAATTTAGTGGCAGAAATAGGTAATTCAGTTATAAATGGAGAAGTTGATGGTGATTTTTACTATGAAAATAATGCAGTAGCTGGAACTGATGCATCTGAGACAGGTATCTGTAGATTTGTTTCCTGAAATGGAAGTGAAGAAATGATACTTGAAAAGGATGAGGATGTAATGAATATGTTGGAGGTAAATGATGAAAATAGAGTTGCTTGCATTCAATGAATCAATTTTGGGTAAGGATATGAATACAGAATGGTACATTAAAGATGGAGGTGATTATTTAGTTAAAGACTGGAGTTTGTATGGCTTAGTGACAAGTCAAAGTGGTGAGAGGACTGGAAAAGTGCAGAGATGAATTAGGTGTGGAGGAGATATATTCTGAATTATTTAATGATGAATGCAAGGTAGAAGAGTTGTCAGGAGTGAATAGATGTAATAATTCTGTGTAAAAAGATTCTCATGTTATTTCCATCCATGATGAGAATGAGACCAAAGAGATAGATGATGACATGAGTGCTGACTAGACGGAGAAAACTTGGAATAATTATATGTCAGAGGATTGGTGATTCTGTAGCCAGGCATATAGGGAGTGTAGATTTATGTGGGAAACTGAAAGAGGGAAATTATGAAGGAGCTGGAGAGGAGGAAAATATGAACCAGGGACTAGTGATTTAATTGAGGAGTTAAGAGTAGAAAATAATGATGATGATGTCTGGACAGGAGGTGGAGAGAAGAGAAGAGACAAAAATTATTTGTTGCGGGAAAAGTGCTTAAAAAAGGAAAGTAAAGAAAGTGTACAGCCTATTATAAAATGCAAGTGGACAGGGAAAAAATATTTGCTCTTTCAGACTCAAGGAGTAATGTGTCAGTGGTAATGGAAAGTATTGTAAAGGAAATAAAGAGTGAGAAACTGACAGTTCTTTCAATTGAACGAGTGAAAAATCAAATCAGTCACAGGTGGACTCAGCAAGCCTGTAAAACAGAAGATGCTTTTAGAATTTAGTTGTAGTAATTATAAGTTCAACATGACATGCTTCACTGTAAATGTGTTGGTGAAAGATATAACTGGAGGGACAGATTTTATTTGTAAATATGTCATTGCTAAACTGCAAGTGAACATGTTTAGAGTTTGTTTTGAAGGATGAAAAACGTAGAGCAAGGTTCAAGGATATGCTCACTGGCAAGCAATGAGTGTGCACATGGAAACAGTGAACAGCTGGAATGAAGAAGGACTTGTGATTGAATAAATACCAAATGTGGTGAAACCAATAAAAAGTATCACTAGTGAGGGGAAAGATGAGCTTTGCAAGTTACTGAAGCAGTATGAGGATGTCTTCTCTGACAAACCTGGCAGAGTTGCTGATTTTGAATACAATGTTAAAGCAAAACAGCATGAGCCGATACATGTGAAGCCATATTATATTGCAGTTGCATATAGGGAAGCAATAAGGATGAGGCTGAACCAGATGTTCAAATGGGGTGCCATACGACACTGTACTCATGACTACTGCAGCCTGATAATTGATGGTGTTGGGGGTTTCAGTCCAAGTACTGGTTTGATGCAACTCTCGATGCTACTCTATCATGTACAAGCCTCTTCATCTCCAAATAACCACTGCAACCTACATCCTTCTGAATCCTCTTACTACATTCATCTCTTGTTCTCTCTCTACAGTTTTTATCTCCAAAACTCCCCTCAAATACTAGACTGGTGATCCCTTGAGGTCTCAGAATGTGTCATATCAACCAATCCTTTCGTCCAGTCAGGTTGCACCACAAATTTATTTTCTCTCCTACTTTATTCAGTACCTCCACATCAATGATGTGATCTACCCACTTAATGTTCAGCTTTCTTCTGTAGCACCACATTTCAAAACATTCTAGTCTCTTCATGTTTAAACTGTTTATTGCCCATGTCTCCCTTGCATACATAATGTCACTCCATACAGGTAATTTCAGAAAAGACTTCCTAACATTTAAATCTATATTTGATGTTGACAAATTTCTCTTCTTCAAAAATGT
Organism: Schistocerca americana; assembly: GCF_021461395.2. Lineage (NCBI taxonomy): Eukaryota > Metazoa > Arthropoda > Insecta > Orthoptera > Acrididae > Schistocerca > Schistocerca americana. Next base: position 697,277,548 of record NC_060130.1, read on the forward strand.
TATTCTTTCTATTGTCTGTCTACATTTTGTATCCTCTCTACTTCATCCACCATCAGTTATTTTGCTGCTTAAATAACAAAACCCATCTATTACTTTTAGTCTCATTTCGTAACCTAATTCCCTCAGCGTCGCCTGATTTAATTGTACTATATTCCATTATCATTTTTTGTTTTGTTTTTTTATGTTTTGTTTTGTTGACATTAATCTTGTATCCTCCTTTTAAGACACTACCCATTCTGTTCAACTGCTCATCCTAGTCCTTTACTATCTCTGACAGAATTGCAATGTAATCAGCAAAACTCTCAGAACTTTAATTCCTTTTCCAAATGTTTCTTTTGTTTCCTTTCCTGCTTGCTCAGTGTACAGACTTAATATCAGTGATAGGTTACATCTCTGTCTCACTCCCTTCTCAAACACTGCTGGTCTTTCATGCCCTTCAACTCATAACTTCTGTCTCATTTCTGAACAAGTTAATAGCCTTTTGCTCCCTGTATTTTACCCCTGCTACCTTCAACATTTGAAAGAGTTTATTCCAGTCAACATTGACAGAATAGGTCTACAAATGCTATAAATATAGATTTGCCTTTCCTTAACCTATCTTCTAAGAAAAGTCATAGGGGCAGTACTGCCTCATATGTTCATACAGTTCTTCAGAATCCAAACTCGTCTTCCCCAAGGTTGGCTTATACCAGTTTTTTCCATTTTTCTGTAAGGAATTTATGTTAGTATTTTGCGACCATGACTTATTAAACCGATAGTTTGGCAATATTCACCAGGTTTATGTACCACTGAGGTTTGGATGGTGAAAGCTTTTTATTGTCTTACTCTTAGTTTTCCTACCATTAGACTTTAAAAATGTACATGAGAATCCTCAACAAAATGCATGAAACAACATGATCAATCACAATAGGCACATCTAGCGAAATATAATATATCAATATAATCAATAGCTGGACAATCCTTTCTTGGGAGGCCAGACAAAATTGTGGTTCCTCACAAGGGTACAAGACTGTTCTTGAGTTGCAAAACCAAATGCCAATTGAATCACATTCTTGAATTCAGCAACATATGCAGAAGTATTGTACCCTCATGAGGAACCACATGTTGGGGTTGCACCCATGATATGGTTAATTGTATCCCTCAGGCATGCAAGCCACCCTACAAGTGGCAAGATCCATAGTTCATCAGTGGGAGGGGGGGGGAGATCTGTAGTCATAGTAAATAAAATGGACAATTCAGTGGGGATATTGCTTGATACAATGAAATTAAACAAAGTAATTGTCAGATAACATGGTTAACTGAGTAACATGGCTCAATTGCTACAGAGCTTCAAGAATGTTAAACTGATATCAAGTAGAGAATTAACTTCACGATTCTGGAAGGTCGAAATGGTGGAATAAAGTAGGCAATATATTGCATAGCTACTACAAACAGCATAGTGAACGCATTATTGGGCCAAGATAGACACGAAGCCCGTGCCTACTACAGTGGTACAAGTTTATATGCCAACTAGCTCTGCAGATGATGAAGAAATTGATGAAATATATGATGAGATAGATGAAATTATTCAAGTAGTTAAGGGAGATGAAAATTTAATAGTCATGGGTGACTGGAATTCGAGAGTAGGAAAAGGGAGAGAAGGAAACATAGTGGGTGAATATGGATTGGGGGAGAGAACTGAAAGAGGAAGCCGTCTGGTAGAATTCTGCACAGAGCATAACTTAATCATAGCTAACAGTTGGTTCAAGAATCATAAAAGAAGGCTGTATACATGGAAGAGCCCTGGAGATACTAGAAGGTATCAGATAGATTATATAATCGTAAGACAGAGATTTAGGAACCAGGTTTTAAATTGTAACACATTTCCACGGGCAGATGTGGACTCTGACCACAATCTATTGGTTATGAACTGTAGATTAAAACTGAAGAAACTACAAAAAGGGGGGAATTTAATGAGATGGGAACTAACTAAACCAGAGGTTGTACAGAGTTTCAGGGAGAGCATAAGGGAACAGTTGACAAGAATGGGGGAAAGAAATACAGTAGAAGAAGAATGGGTAGCTTTGAGGGATGAAGTAGTGAAGGCAGCAGAGGATCAAGTGGGTAAAAAGACAAGGGCTAGTAGAAATCCTTTGGTGACAGAAGAAATATTGAATTTAATTGATGAAAGAAGAAAATATAAAAATGCAGTGAATGAAGCAGGCAAAAAGGAATAAAAACGTCTCAAAAATGAGATCAACAGAAGTGCAAAATGGCTAAGGAGGGATGGCTACAGGACAAATGTAAGGATGTAGAGGCTTATCTCACTAGGGTAAGATAGATACTGCCTACAGGAAAATTAAAGAGACCTTTGGAGAAAAGAGAGCCACTTGTATGAATATCAAGTGCTCAGATGGAAACCCAGTTCTAAGCAAAGAAGGGAAAGCAGAAAGGTGGAAGGAGTATATAGACGGTCTATACAAGGGCAATGTACTTGAGGACAATATTATGGATGTGGAAGAGGATGTAGATGAAGATGAAATGGGAGATGCGATACTGTGTGAAGAGTTGGACAGAGCACTGAAAGACCTGAGTTGAAACAAGGCCCCGGGACTAGACAACATTCCATTAGAGCTACTGACGGCCTTGGGAGAGCCAGCCCTGACAAAACTCTACCATCTGGTGAGCAAGATGTATGAGCTAGGCAAAATACCCTCAGACTTCAAGAAGAATATAATAATTCCAATCCCAAAGAAAGCAGGTGTTGACAGATGTGAAAATTACAGAACTATCAGTTTAGTAAGTCACAGCTGCAAAATACTAACGCGAATTCCCTACAGATGAATGGAAAAGCTGGTAGAAGCTGACCTCGGTGAAGATCAGTTTGGGTTCCGTAGAAATGCTGGAACACATGAGGCAATACTGACCTTACGACTTATCTTAGAAGAAAGATTAAGGAAAGGCAAACCTACGTTTCTAGCATTTGTAGACTTAGAGAAAGCTTTTGACAATGTTGACTGGAATACTCTCTTTCAAATTCTTAAGGTGACAGGGGTAAAATAAAGGGAGCGAAAGACTATTTACAATTTGTACAGAAACCAGATGGCAGTTATAAGAGTTGAGGGGCATGAAAGGGAAGCAATGCTTGGGAAGGGAGTGAAACAGGGTTGTAGCCTCTCCCCGATGTTATTCGATCTGTATATTGAGCAAGCAGTATAGGAAACAAAAGAAAAATTCAGAGTAGGTATTAAAATCCATGGAGAAGAAATAAAAACTTTGAAGTTTGCCAATGACATTGTAATTCTGTCAGAGACAGTAAAGGACTTGGAAGAGCAGTTGAACGGAATGGACAGTGTCTTGAAAGGAGGATATAAGATGAACATCAACAAAAGCAAAATGAGGATAATGGAATGTAGTGGAATTAAGTCAGGTGATGCTGAGGGAATTAGATTAGGAAATGAGACACTTAAAGTAGTAAAGGAGTTTTGCTATTTGGGGAGCAGAATATCTGATGATGGTCAAAGTTGAGAAGATATAAAATGTAGACTGGCAATGGCAAGGAAAGCGTTTCTGAAGAAGAGAAATTTGTTAACATCGAGTATAGATTTTTCTGAAAGTATTTGTATGGAGTGTAGCCACATATGGAAGTGAAACATGGATGATAAATAGTTTGGACAAGAAGAGAACAGAAGCTTTCAAAATGTGGTGTTACAGAAGAATGTTGAAGATTAGATGGGTAGATCACATAACTAATGAGGAGGTATTGAATAGAATTGGGGAGAAGAGGAGTTTGTGTCACAACTTGACAAGAAGAAGGGACCAGTTGGTATGACATGTTCTGAGGCATCAAGGGATCACAAATTTAGCACTGGAGGGCAGTGTGGAGGGTAAAAATCATAGAGGGAGACCAAGAGATGAAGACACTAAGCAGATTTGGGATGTAGGTTGCAGTAGGTACTGGGAGATGAAGAAGCTTGCACAGGATAGAGTAGCATGGAGAGCTGCATCAAACCAGTCTCAGGACTGAAGACCACAACAACAACAACATTTGAAGGATGACGTTACAAGTTTAATGCAGTTCCTTTCAGACTCACCATATCTGTGACAATATATGTGAAGGTGTTAAGTCATGTGTTGCGTGCAGAACTGATGAGCAGACTGGGAGTGTATGTTGATGACATATTGATTGCAATGAATTCTTGGCATCGGCACTATGAACTAATGGAAAGGGTACTGACAGCATTAAGATAAGGTGGAATGACTTTTAGACTAGGGAATTGTAAGTTTGTAAGGACTCATATTTAATTCTTGTGGCATACATTGGCATCAGAAGGAATCCTGCCAAGTAGCTAGAAACTTAGGGCAGTCACTGAGTGCAAGTGATCAACCTCAAAAAAGCATTGAAAGTCATATTTACGACTAACTGAATTCTATAGCAAATTCCTGGGGATGGAAGCTTGAATACACCAAACCTTTTCTGGCTGTTGAAAAAGTACTTGGTGTGGAAGTGGAGTGAGGATTATGAGAGAGAATTTATGAGAATAAAAGATAGTCTGAGCAACAGTAAACTGTTACACTACCCCAACATGATGTTACCATTCTGCCTAGTGATGGATAGCTCAGACTATGGAATCAGATGTGAGATCTTCCAGGAGAAAACAGTGACTGGCATACTACAGCATGGAAGTGTGGGCTTTGCCAGTCCTGTGCTAAACAAGCATGAAGCAGGCTATAGCATTACAGAGAAGGAGTTGCTTGCTATAGTGTATGGCTTCCAGCAGTTCCACCTTTATTTGGAGGGCTATGAGCTGATGGTGGCATCAGACCATAAGGCTCTGAGCTATCTGCAGGCGTACTGGTTGTGGAACAGGAGACTGATGTGCTAGGTGATGTTTGTTTGATAATTCAGTTATACAATCCATTGCATCAAAGGGGTTGAGCATTGCATTGCAGATGCACTCTCCCATTTATCCATTGAGGATGAAGATGGAAATGACAGAGAGAAGCAGGAGGAATATCAATTGCTATATATGAAAGGGGTAGAAAGGAAAAGGGACATATGAGCTGTCTGCAAAGACTTTAGGCACATGCAGAACAAGGATCTGGAATTAAAAAACACAAAAGTGAATTGTAATGGAAAAGGATATGAGAAAATATATAAAGGGATCCTTTTCTGCAGAATGAATAACCAAGTGAAGGACTGGAGAGTATGTTTTCTGCGGGAATATGTAGATCATGTAATTGAACACAAATATTTAAGTTATGTTCACTACAGTGCTCATATCAAATTTTTATACAAATAAGTGCATATTAACAACCTAGCAAAGAGAATGCACACACAGTTAGCCACCTGTGACAAGTACCAAAGAGTGAAGCACAGTACAGTGATGTATCAAGGGGAGATACAAAGTATTATTCTGAGCAAAGCAGAAGAGTTACTGGCAATTGATAATTTCAGTCCATTGCCAGTTGGTTGTCAGGGCATAAAATACATCTTTGTGGAGGTGGATATATTTTCAAAGTTCATGAAGTAGTACCCATTGTGGGAAGCCAGTAGCAAGACTGTGATTGCAAACTTAGAGAAGGATTAATTTATGAAGGTGGCAAAACCAGAAGGAATACTATTGAGCAATTGGTCACAGTTTATGTCATGTTCCTGTGATAGCTTTTTGCCAAAATAGGGGATAAATCATGTTAAAATATCATTGCATCAGCCAGCAAATAATACAGTGGAGCACTATATGAGGGTGATATCGTGGTTGTGCAGGATATACATAAGTAATAAACACTCATAGTGGACAGAATTTGTACCAGCATTTGAGGATGTGCTCAACAGTGTGAAAAGGAATGCCACAGGCTTCTCACAGTTTGAGATCAAAACCTAAGTTCCTGATATCCAAGTTCATTGAATTCCCACAAAGAAAAGTATTGATGGCTGCTGAAAGAGAAAAATCAGTGTGCAGAACAAATGGAAAAAATGGCAGGTGAAACAAAAGATGATACAATAGTCAGTATAGTACAACAAAATACCAGATTGGTGACAAAGTATTTGTGTGAATAAAAGAAATGTTGAGCAGTGTAGCTGAGGCAAGAGAAAGTATCTGAATTATATCATGGACCATTTTTAGTGGCGGCATGTCTGCATCCAAGTGCCTATCGGTTGAAGTATCCGGTATCTGAAAAGCTTCTTGGATTATGAAAATGAGCAAATTGCACTTGCATAAAATGAGATAAACTGTGTCACATGTTAAAATGTAATAAAATTTTGGGGGATAATATGAACATTCTATTAGGTTAAAATGTGCATTAATGGTAGAATTTAGGAAATGTATGGACACACATTTATTTTGGTATGTGGAGGTCATGTTATGTGTAAATACTTTAAATTACAATGTGTTACAAGACATTTGTTAGTCAGGTGTGTTTTGCTTTTATGTAGCATATAAAGTTGTGCAGGTACAAGCTGATAAGGCTTTGAATTATTGGTCTAGGTGGGTAAAGGTATTTTAGTTTAATAATTTTGGAGGGGAACATTGTAATATACTTATAAAGTTCACTGGATGGTTATTTATCAATATTTTCAAATTGAAAGTAAAATTCAGGAAATAGAACTGAACTAAATTATGATTTCATCTGAATGATTAAAAGATGAATATAATAAATTAAAAGTGGGTTGTTGCTTGTCAGAGGAATTTGTTTAATGAATGCAACCTGTTTTCATTTTATTCTAGGTTTTTCTTTTTAAAGGAGCATTTGAAAATATGGTTAAGCAATTCTGCTTTACCTTTGTTATAATAAATTTCAGCTCCTGTCTCATGTGTGAATGACTGGACACTAGTTTTGGTGCCACTAACATCTTTTACAAATGACTATAATTTCTTAGGGTTTTGTGAAAGATCATTTGACAGTATTCTGCTGTGGTAATAACTGAAGGCTCCATGCATTGCTCTCTTGATAGGTAAATGGGTTTTATTCAACATCTCTCTATCTACAGTCTTGTGCTCTTACACATATTATGCAGCAGTCTCTGGCTGATTAGAAGTTTATGTACAGTGACTGCATATCATGAAGTGTCCCTCCCATTATGAACTGTTCTCCAGGGCACATATCCATCCAGGGTATGGTCAACTACTCTTTTAAACTTGAGCCATAGTTCCTCTACATTCTCCTGTCCTGAGCTAAAAGTTTCAAGTTTCTTATTTAGATATGACTGCTCCTCTATCCAGTTTAGTGAACATATAAATCTTTCTACTTGTTTTAGCTGCCCTTTGTAATTTGGTACTCATTTTTGCAACATCTGTCCCATGAACACTAATACCAGTTTGTATATGGACATGCTCACAGAGGTCATGTCTGTTTTTTGTCATTTATATCTAATACATTTCCCCCATAAGTTGGGTTCCAAACTATTGGTCCTAGACAGTTATCAGAGAAGGAATTTAATAATGTTTTATAGGATATCATGTCATGCCCACCACTAAAAACAGTAATTATCTCAACTGGTTGTTGGGTGATTAGTCTCCTCTGATGATTATAGCATGATTAGGAACTTACATACAGGCAAACTGAGAGTTTTTTTCCTAAAGTTTTTGGTTATATCAGGAGGTGAGTTTGGTGCCTGATAGAAGGATCCAGTTACAATTTTGTGCCCATCCCTGATACTGAGTTTTGTCCAAACAACCTGATATGCAGCTTCAGTTTCTATGTCAGTGGATTTGAGTTTCTTGTCTACAATGACAAATACACCATACACAATTTCCCATTTGCCTATCCTTTTGATATAAGCTTAAATTTTCCCCAAAAATCTCACTCTGTCAACTTCAGGTTTTAATCAGCTTTCCATACCTAGCTTTGCTGCTTTTTAGGAGTGCTTCAAACTCTGGCATTTTGTTGTGAATGCTTTGACATTTAATCTCTAGAATTTTAATATTGTCACCTATTGGAGGGAAGGGGTATTTCTTTGGATCTTATACTGATACTTTTGGGTTTTCTACAGCTATTGTTATCTGGAGCATATGGAGAGTCACCCAACCTAAACAGACACTTGTATGTACTCCACACACAGTCAGCTACTTGGGTAGCAGAACATGTTGTTTAGCACACAGTTGACACATGTAGGGGGACCTTACAGTGCTCAACCATATTACACAAGTCTAGGAAGTCATAGTTTAGCTTGTCACAGAAATTTTGAAGTTTCTGGTTCAAACCTTCCACTTGACTCAGAAACAGGGGAAATGAGCTGTTCTGAGTATAATGCTGAATTATGGTGAGCTTCATTAAAAGTTCATGAGCAAGGCCAGTATTCTCAACCTTCACTGCAAGTGTAAGGAATGATCCAAGTATGATCTCAGAGCCCAGATGATGGGCATCAATTGTCCCAATGTGCACAACAATCTGCATTTGGTTACACTCTGTTTCCTCAATGGCTGCCAGAACAGACTCTTCAACATGTTGAATGAGACTCACAGGCATACACACTGAGTGGACACTGTGTTCCTTCCTATCCACTTCTGCCTTTTCCCTAACAGATACTGTTATTTGCTGTATGTTTGAACTGCATCTACCCTTTCATGAGTTGAAAATCATTAACTATATTTCATAATAATTATTCAATTGCTAAGGTTTATTCATTTTGACTTTGAGGATTGTATATAGCTGCAGAATATCAGTATAAGAATATTGTTGAAATGATACTGAATACAGGTGTGCGTGAGGTTGACGTATTAAGTACTCATATGACTTACCTTTTTTCACACAGAATGACATGTGTAATCGAACAAACATTCAAAACACATTTGACAGATGTGTCGACCTTCCCCCACCTCTACTCTCACCTTTAATATCACACAAATAGAAGGATTCCGGTTGTCACTCTGCTAGACAATACATCATACTTGTCTGTGGGATGGAGCGAGTGACAACCAACCAGTGCACACAGAAGTTTAAAATCTGTGTGTTCTGAAGGTAATAACTCCGTACTATCAGAATTATCATGCAAATTTTCATGCAAATTTTCATGCAGGATCATTGCTGGGGTTGATACATTGCGAGTGTGCTTTTGCCTCTTTAAAGTATGAGATCAGGTGGGTCGTGTCTCCATGTAAGAGGAAAACAAGTCCCCACATGCACACTGCAAAAGCAGCAGGAGGTTAAGCTATCTCTGGCCAAAAACCGTTATGAAAATCAGCTGTATCGACCATTCCACTCTCAAATAGCATGTGGTGAAAAGGAACATTCCGTGTATTAAATACCTAAATCTTTCTGTGCTCTTAAAATAGCTCTGTATCGTGCTACCACCACATGGAGGATTGCTAGTTTATGGCCTGTGAGATGATGCAGGCATAAAATGCAGCCCTGGAGCAGCATGAGGGGGGTGCTGGGAGATAAGGTAGGCCTGGTGCTAGTGCGCTCTGGGTACCATTAATGTGTGGCAGCACCACTAGTGACTGGAACACTATGGCAGATGGCCATCAATGTATTGCATGACTGAGCATACCACCTGTAGTGTGTTTGTAATTAAATATTACTGCACACATACCCTGTGATGTATTACAAATGTTACTGAATGCTTAAATAAATAGATTATGCAATACTTGTCTGTTCAAAGCAAGTGGATTCTTCCCACTCCTTGCAGTACAGTGTGACCATATAAAAAATATAATTGTTAACAACCCCGTCTTGCCATAAATGTCCTGATAATTAAAGCAGTTACAAACATAATCTCTAAAATGTGCCCTGTGTTGCAAATGTTGCGAAATGTTTGAAACATATCAAACAAGCCAGCTTTCCATTTTAGATTTACAAGGAGAGGGTCCAACATTTTTCATGGAAAGTTGTATTCTCAGTGCTATACATCGGAAGATCATCTATAAACAAACATATTTTATGTACCGTAAATTGTGGTGACTTTGTACCACATTTTAATGTTTTACTCAAACAACTTTTTTCTACATAGTTATTTTGAAAATCTGTGAAGCTTATATGAGATGTATACATGCTTCATCCAACAGAAGTATTATCTATTTCCTGAAATAACATTTTCTGCCACAAATAACGCCATAAACATGGCAGAAAGTCACCCTGTAGGAGGTTGTGGCTTTGTGCCACTGTTTTCTTCTTGGTTTTTTCAATGCTAAACAGTGAGTGGCCTTGACACCAACTTTCAAGGTATATTTGTGACAATAAAAAGTAATAAGTTCCAAAATAATTATATTTTACTGTGTAATTAACATATTACTACAATTTTTACTTCACAAAGTTACTGGACCCATACTTTTTTAAATTCATCAATACATAAGAGTCCTCTTTTTGATTTATCTCTGGAGTCTTCATTTTTTGAAGAATGTTTGCATACAAATACAAGATTACATCTGTGACTTTTGGCCACTTCCAAAATAAACTACGTTTTTGGAAAACATTCACATGAGCAGAGTCAGTTTCGGTTGCTGTAATTCACCAAGGGAACAGCTCTTCCTCATACTGCAAAATCACATAGTCCCCCCCCCCCCCCCTCCCTGTAAAGAGAGTTTTGGAGGGCATTACACATAGTGCATGGTTACTGTCATGCCACACACAGATGCAGACTCTGTAGTAAAGGTTGTTTCTGTTTCACTGTTTACTGACATCCCACTACTGCTATCCTGGCACAGAATGTTTTCTTCTTCACTGCTGTTACTTCAACAGTATGTTTGTGATGGTCTCTTCTTTTCATTTTTACCCATTGATTTGCTATTTACCTCTGGCTACACTTTCTCTTGCCATCCTCTTTTGTTTTGATTTAGTGTGAATGTTGCCAAACTTTTAGTTTGTTGGATGCTGGAAGGTATTGTCATGGTGCCAAGCTGTCGCAATATGTCTTTGCTAACATAATTTTAAAAAGTCAAGGAAATGTAGGTGTGATGAATAAAATATGCTGACAAAAGAGAACAGCAAGTCAGAATAACAACTAATATTTTAACAGCAGTAACACACAATCCAGATTCACTATGGGACAACTTGAATGTCTAAGGAGGATCAGCCAAATGAGTGTTCTGCAAACACTACAGCTCACTGTATCTTCACAGTATGCACTAATTGCTGAAAAGCCATGCTGCCTGAAAGATCTTAATCTGTCAACATGTGGCACAAGCCTTGCAAAAAATTCATCATTGATCCCTGGGCTACTGATGAGACTGACTCTAAATAGGTGCAAGTATCTACAATCCCAATTAGATATTCTTCCACATTTACTAGAATACATTCCATTGAACACAATTTAATCTGTTGGTACCAACAACATGGATGTTCTGCCCATACCACAGAAATTAGTAAAAAAATTCCAACTCCTGACTCACTGCCAGTAATCTCAAACATTTCTGAGGAATTAATGTGTAATATACAATATACACAAGTAGTAAGTTGGTATGATGTGTGCACTTCAGTGGTTTTTAATATTCCAGCCTTTTTTCAATAAATTAACTACTTTTTGATTTTGATTAGTTTAATCAGGTAGCATATAATAAACAAAGTGGGTGTCACCCACCTTGAGTTTAATCAAAAACTAGTTAATTCATTGAAAAAAAGGTTGGACTATTAAAAACCACCCAAGTGCACCCAACATACTCACTCACAACTTACTACAATGCTTCACAGCATCTATGATTCCACAATGAATCCAATTAATTTAAAACAAAACTTCCAAATTATTAAATTCATTATCATTATTTTTAAGTTTCTTCATTCATTTATATCTATATTTAATATTTTCATCTTAAAAAAATTGAAAATCCCAATTACTAATTATTTTCAAATATGTGTCTGGCAAAATAATTTAAAATTCATTATTAAGTTCCAAACATATTTTATCTCCATATCTAGTATGAAAATGTTCACAGCCTGTAATGCAATATAAAACATTTATTTGTAGCTCACCAATCTTTTTACATATATTAGTATTATTAATGTTGTTGAGCTCCTTCAAAAAGGCTTCCATGAACATAGAAAAAATTTTTTTTAATAATTTTAAAAACTGTATGGTATTGTATCGTAATTTTCTAGAACAATTCTCTTATCATACTGAAATGAGAACCCTTTTTTTAACTTTTGTTGCCTTAGTTTTTAGTATTTGTATCTCTAGTTATTTGATTGTACTCAAATTGTATTTTGTTCTTTACTTCATCCTCAATTAATCTTATCATATATTCACCATTCAATTTTTGAAGATTATTATAGTTTAATGTCAATCCTTTTACTTCCATATCTGTTTTTCCATCGTTTTTTCTCATAATAATAATTTTTACATCCTGTTAAAGCCCAATTTGTAATCCATTCATTATATGCTAAGTCATATGTCCAGTTATCTAGGATAAAATCCATTTACACAGTATTTTCACCATTATCAATACATACTACACTACCCATACCAAAATATACAACTGTTTCTCGTAGTTTATCCAACTTACCATACAACCTAAGCCCTACATTTGATGCAGTGAATGCTGCTATAGAAATATTTATAGCTGTGGTATTTTCCACATAATAGTGCTTGAAACTGTATTTCATCTGGACCATATTGTCATTGATAAAATTTGTATCTATATTATCATCCAATAGTACAGGGTATCCATAAAGTCCCTTTACAACTTCAAAATTTTATTACAACAGCAGCTGTTGAAATATTTTAACAACATTTCTTTTATTGTAATCAGTGTTTACAAAAGTTTTTTTTGACAGTGCTTAACAGACCTCTATATGGGCGTCTTTAGTTGTACAAAGGACATCAAGATGGCACTCGATTTCTTGCCATGTTTGCTGTAGCATATTGTCATCAATGGAGGCTATGGCATTACAAATCCTTTGCTTTAAGTCAGAAATGTCCCATACCTGTGTTTGATACCTGATATCTTTTAGATACCCCCATAAAAAAAGTCCAAGGGAGTGATATCTGGCGAACACAGTAACCAAGGAATTGGCCCATCCCTCCCAATCCATCTGCCTGGAAATTTTTCATTGTTGAACCAACGAACATGCAGTCCCCAATGTGGTGGCGCACTATCTTGCTGGAAATTGGTAGTTGATTGTAAGTCAATCAGTTGTGGTGTTACATATTCGGTCAGAAGGTTGAGGTAAACATCTGCAGTAATTGTTGACTCGTTAACGAAAAATGGACCAATTATTCTGTTGCACATGATTCCACACCACACATTCACTTTTGAACTATCCTGGTGAAGCTCCCTAGTCACTTTGTGGTGTTCAGACCCCCAGATTCTCACATCGTGTCTGTTTTATGTCCCAGAAACATGAAAAGTTGCCTCAGCACTGAAACAAACTCGCTGGAGGAATGCTTCGTCCTACGTAAGGCGTTCCAGCATTTGAGTGCATACTCTGTCCGTTTTGGCTTGTCATTTGGCTCAAGTGTCTGCAACAGTTGCACTTTGTAAGGGTACAATAATAAGTTCGTGTGGAGGACCTTATGCACAGTTCAATGTGGTAGTTGCAGCTGTCTGGCAGCAGTGCAGATGGACTTCGTAGGTGAATGACTGAAGACGTTTCAAACGAGATTGATGTTTTCCTCAGATGTTCTTGGTCGCCCGCTCCTCCCTTTATCTGACACTGCCCCTGTCTCCATAAATTGTTTGTGCCATGCACGGACTGAAGGGCACAAGAGTGGTTCTCTTCCATACTTCGCTCTGAAGTTTCGTTGAGTCTGAACATCCGATTTTGTCTGAATAAACCGGGACACACATTGTGCATTCTCTTCAGGAGTTGCCATTTTATAGAGGTTCAGTTCCTACCATCAACATAGTATCTGAAACACCAAATTTTACTATATATAAAAACTTTACTAAACAGTGATTACAATAAAAAAATATTGTTAAAATATTTCAACAACTACTGTTGTAATAAAATTTTGAAGTTGTAAAGGGACTTCATGGACACGCTGTATATTATAAATTTTTTCTAAATTTGTAACATACTCCGTTTCACTCAGATTTTGACATTATCCAAAGTTTCCCGATAAAGAATTCAGACATATTTTAGTGACATTACATATTCCAGTATTCTCTTTCTCTTATCAGGATCTAAGTCAATATCTAATTTTTCTTTCACTTATTTGATTTACTTCTCATCGCTTCAAATCATGTTTACTGGTGTCTAATTTCATTTTCATAAAGTTTTCCACATGATTTTTAAACAACACGTAGCTTTTATTTCTAAAATCCCATACTTCATACACATCTAAAATTTTATATCCATCTTCTACAACTTTCTTTACTTCATCGGTTGTACAGATTCCTAGAAAACTTATTTTCTCATTGTTGTGATTACATTTATTTATTTTCTCTTCTGCGCATATGACACACAAAGGAAACAACATGTTTTCATTTTTATCAATCTTTATTCATCGTGGCAAAACAGGATGACACAAATTTCTAGGTGCCAATAATGTACAGTTTATAAATCCATAATATTCACTGTTATAATATTTTGGTTTATATATTTTATTGGATGTTGATCAGGATAAAATCGTGAAATTGTACAGTTGGATAAGGAACACATACATAGATATACCTTATTTTTATGATTATGCCACCTGCTTCAGCTCTTAATTTTATTGTGTTTGTATGGCCACCATAAGAAGCATCTCTTGAATTCAACAGTTCGACAGATTCTGGTTCTCTACTACATTATATCGAGTGCTCCATATTTCTGTACTTTTAATTAATGGTTTTTGATATAAATCATCCACTGAATCTTAATTTTTGTTGTTAATCAGTTCTAAGGCAGTTTATTCAACCATGCCAAAAACAGCCATGATACTGATAAACAGTATTTATTTATTTATCAGATCTGTCTACTTTTGCTCCAGCTATTTTTGTTTCTTTACTGTTAAGTGTGTGTTGGATATTTTTATTGTTTAAAATATTTAACTAAGCTATGGACTCTTTACCATAATTTTCTTTCTGTTCTTTATCGACTATGGCAATCGTATTTTTACGCTAATATTTAGATCTGTAAATACCCATACAAACTCCAGTGATTGTTAAATGGCAGAATGGCTCAGTATTTGCTATTTCTACAAATTTTTTTCTTAGTTCAATACAAACTTTCCTCAATTTGTCTACATACTGCATTCGTAATTTTCTTTAACTTTTTCACTATACCATTCAATGAATCCTTCTCTGTCTTTTGGTTTCATAGTGCCAGCACATTCATATTTAATATACAGAATCAGACGTTTGTCATTTTCATCTTCTTTTGTATTGAATAAATGTGGAAAATATCCTTTCTTCAGATTCTCGAAATCAAATATTTTTGGATATTTACTAAGTTTGTATTTTACAAAATTACTGCTATCTATTATTTTTCGACCAAACTGTTTGATCTCCAATAACAGTAATTTAGTCCTTGTGTAGATGTTATAGAGTTTTATTGTATGGGATGTTCAAAAAGTACCTCCGCAGTGCCACATGATTGTTAGCCGCTCATACCATATGATTGTACGCCTGCCTGGGTTACTTCCATTCAATTGGGGTACACATTCAACACTTAATGTGAAAATTTTTAAGTAAAACTAAATATTCAATAGATTAATAACTTGTATTTCACTGAGTTTCATTTCAGTATCTTCACTGTGGAATATGGCGTGTTGCTAACAATCACATCTCACTGCAGAGAGACTCTTTGAACACCCCATATTTTGAATACAGTATTTGAGAATAAATTGTGAAACATATCCTTTTGAATAATTTGCTATGAATGTATAACTCTTGAGTTCTTCAGATATCATCCACCTACAGACTCCTTCATTTGTTTTCAGTTTATAAAGAGTGTCGCCATCAAAATTGTAAACAATTGTGAGATTTGGTGTATGTATTTCTATTCCTGTTCACTCATAATCAAAAAGCATGTAATTTTCTGTGTATGTACAAGGAATGTCCTCCAATTTTCCTTTTTCACGACATTTAAACTCTTAACTATATTATTGCAACTGGCATATTTAAAAACATGATACTTTTTAAATTCATCATTAAGATAGCAAGTGTTTTTTTTTTTACAATTCGGACAGCTGTTGACTATATAGTCTCCACGAAATTTTCTTTTACAAAAAAACAACGATTTTGCAATCTGTATTACATTTAACATTAATGTGTCTTAATTTTTACTTCTTTTTTACAGATCGTGTATTTAGCAGTGCCACATTTATGTACTTCTGATCTCGAACAAATTTGTTTACATTCTGTACATTTACAATGTATGTCACAAACTCTTTGGTGATTGCTTAAATATTTTTATTATAACAGTATATATTGCAATTCTCACGATATATTTTATTTTCTGTAGTTTTGTGTTCAGTGTGAAAGTATAATATACTATTTTTCTTGTGTATTGCACTTACGTTTGTTCTTGCTGTTATATGGTTTATTACCTTTACCACAGAAACGTGATGATGCTAAGAATGCAAACATACTGATAATTACATCAAAATGATTGCGATTTTTACACATACATATTTTTATTTCTTTCTCTTCACCTTGAAAGATAATTGAAATGAAATATTCAGCACATACGTTTATTTGAATATCCAATAGTTTTGAATATCGCCTAGAGTAAATTTTATTTGAGTATCCAATAATTGCCCACATTTTGAATATCATCTAGAGTAAATCCTTCTTCGTTTGATTCATCTAACTGATTACATAAAATGTGGTTAGCTCCTTTTGTAATCTGTATTTATCTCCTACTAAAATTTTCTTAATTTCAACATCAGTTAGTTCTCTTCCTAAGATAACATATGTGTGATAAGTTAATCCTACTATTAATGCTCTCGGACAACACAGGTTATCAGTATGATTAATTCTGGTACTGCATGTAATAGTATTTTTACCATCAGCTTAAATCATTATTTTATTAACTTAACCATCTCTCGGAATTTTTAACATTTGAATATAAAATGTAGTATTTGTTATATCAATAGACTCATCAGATATTACAATATATCTGATTTTATTGGATAAAACTTGAACAGATCCTTCAGTGTTGCTAGATGCTTTATTTCCTGTAGATATTAGATAAAACATTTGTGGATTTGAAACCTTTATGTTCAGTTTATCTTTTCTTCCGAATTTAGTTCTCTTTTTAGCTACTTGTACAGTAGAATTGAAAGCTGTCGTTGTATAACCTCTTTTATCAATAATGGTATATCGTTTACTAATATAACGACCGTTAAAAATTATTTTATAATCAACTGACCAAGATTGAAATGTCTGATTAAATTTAGATCTTATTTCTTTCATCTCAAATAAATCGTTTTTGGATGGCTTGTTCTCCTTTTATTGCTGAAATGGAAAAATTTGATCAAGTCTCACGACTTTTTCGTCAAATCTAAAAAATAATTTATATTTGGCACACGTTTCTCTCTTGATCCAGCATTTTGGAATATTTTTTGATGAAAAGGGAAGTCATGTAAAATTGAATTAATTAATTCGGATTCAATCAATTTACTGTGTCCTCTAATACCAAGCAGTGAGTTAAGTTACTTACATATTATTGACTGTCTGTTTAGGAATAGATACATTACGCAATATTATTAATTTAATTAATTCATCTTTTGTTACTCTGTTGTAACTAGTTACGTTATTCCTTCTACAATAATCACGAAATTGGGCAATCACGAATTGCTCAATTTTACTGTTTTGTTTATTAAAAATAAAATTTAATAGGATTCTAAAAAGGTTATTTTCTTTGAACTGAGCTTCCTTATTTCTTGGTAATTAAGAGATTTAAAGGAAGAAGTACAAGATATGTTTTTTTTGGTAACCTAATATGTTTTTAAAAAGCTAAGTATGATCGCTCTCACTGCACATCTAAGCCTGGCGACTGCCAAAACCGTCTTCAGACTGTGTCTGCTTCAGCTAGTGCTGAGACTTATGATTTTTGGTGTATTCTGTTAAACATTATTTACATTTTTTGTTAAGTTTACCTTTCTGTGATGGGTTTGTATAAAAACAACTTAAATCTTTAATTCCTTGACAAACATTACATTTTTTGACGATGGTTCAATATGTTCTTCATCTCTTTAATAGAGTGTAATATCTTTGAATGTTCGTCATTTTGGTTCCATTGTATGTGATTTTTATAAAAATATGTAGAAATATTTTTCCTGCATACACAAGGAATTCATCTTCCATTGTACAATCTCACGTGTTATTCATTTACACATTGCCTACACATAGTTCTATAACTGTCTTTTGTGTATCTCTATGAAGTAAAACTATCAAATGTCTTCTGACTATTGTAATATATACAAAATTTGAATTGGATAAAGACAGTCTGAAGACTGCCTCAGGAGTTGCCAGTCTGAAGAATGTAACGGAAGATGCTGGATGGCTCTATATAAAAAAGTTATTAGATTTTTTGCAGATTTTTTAGATTTTGCAATGTATCTTTTAAAACATTTATTACCATGGGAACTAATCTGATGATTCATTACAATCAACAAGAAATGAAGATAAATCAGTTGTACTAGCTCTAACAAATTTTTTGTGAATTCATTCTACCCATAGAAAGTATGTCTTGAAAAAATACAACAATCCATTAATATACCTAAATGCAAAATTCATTCCTGTAGGGAACCCAGAAAATGGTCTATTTATTGTAGCACACGTTTTGTTTTTAAAATTGCATTCACCCATATCTGCATATAAAAATCATTGAAGAATGTATAGGTTTTATCTGAATGTGTATTGACTACGCCAGTTAACTTCACATTTTGATGTAATCCTGTGTTAGAAAGTGGTTTTGGATATCCTGAAAAAAATTGTAATGTTTTCAAATTTATCGTATATATTATACTGCCAACAACTAAAATAACTTCATCAATAGGTCTTTGATATATACCATCTATTTTTTTTGTAAATCTTGTGGTAAAAATGTTAACCAATTAGTTATTAGTTGGGCGCTGCCCAAGTCGGTGACTAAAGCCAGCTGTTGCTGGCACAAAGGCTGCTCCATATCACTACCTATCCACACCAACTTTTGACAAAAAATATATATAAAATTCCATTGACAAATAAGTGTTCAAACTTCTTAACTTGACATAAAGATTCAATTGGGTCAGATGAAACAACAGGCAGTTTTTCGACTGTGTTGGTACCGATAGTGTTTACCACACAAACTTTGATAGTGTAGATATAATCTCGAGATAATTCTGACTGTGAACTATTATAGTATGGATACATTATTGCCCCATAATCATCATCTGTGTGTTCTATACCTAATGCATGGCCAATTTCATATACCAAAACTTCAAATGATTTGTTTTATAATTTGGTGTATCCAACAAATCTCCAAGTACCTTGGCTCTTTGTCTTCCATGAGTATTTCCAAAGGATCATTAATCATAGTTGGTAAAACGCATGACCTAACACATTGCCTTTTCCATCTAGATCCTTTGGACAACGTTGACCACATATTTCATAATTATGTAGATATGATTTATTTGTAATCAAAATATCAGGATTATTGTCATCTTGATGAAATTGGATAACAAAACACGTTTGCCATAAATGAATTTTTTACTTGTAACACATTTTCGTTACGTCTTTATAATATTATTTTATATTTTTCTTATTACATTTACACACAGTTGTTCTTCAGTCAGTATTTCTGGCTTTTATGCCACATCAAGCTTGATTCATAAATTTTAAATTTTCTACACTTAACTCACCAATTTATTTCAAAACCATATGTCACCTGAAATATGATTAATGCTTAATTATGTTCATCGTTACTGCCACACGGGGTAGTCACGCAGTGTGAGGCGCCTCGCCATGTTTTGTGCAGCTCCTCCTGTCAGAGGTTTGAGTCCTCCTTCGGGTATGGGTGTGTGTGTTGTCCTTAGCGTAAGTTAGATTAAGATAGATTAAGTAGTGTATAAGCCTAGGGGCCGGTGACCTTAGCAGTTTTATCCCATACGAACTTACCACAAATTTCCAAAATTTCATCATCAATCACTTGAGTAAGTTTTGTATCATCCTGGCAGCTGCAGAAGCAGTGGAAGCTGAAGCAGCCTTCCTGGCTGTGCCAGTCTTCAGAAAGTATCTGAATATCTAAGTAAACATAATCATTCAAATATTTCATTGCTTTACTCTTTTAATATGCAACTACTATTTTCACAAACAACAGTTGTAGAAGAATCTTCATTTATATAGAAGTAAATATTATAAGATTAATCTAAACCCATCCATTTTGGATGTATCGACTATATTTGTTAATGAACTTGATCTATAAATAAATTTTTGACTTCAATTAAAAAATTAAATAAAATTTTTGTTATTAAATACAATCAATCATCGACATGGAGCAGCCTAAAGGCTGCTTTAGTAGCTGCTCCATTCACAAGAAGCTTTCATATAATGACAACCATGTGTTTATGATAATTGGTGAACAAAATAATCCATGGCTCAAAACTAAAAATAATATTGTAATTTTAGAATGTAAAAAAAAGTTCTCAAACACATAGATGAAGATCACAAAACAATTTTTGAAAATTTAAGGTCCTCCAACTTGGAGAGTCTAACTTAGAATGAAAAAATACAGTATTTATCAATGAGGAAGCTGCGGCCTAATTCTACGATTTATGGCAGAGAATAAGAGAAAACTTACATATTATTTGCTATCGCAATTAATTTAGTATTTTGAATGACTACACTCAAGAAGAATTGATTCATGATCTATTCGATCCTGCTCAACAGATTATTCAATTATTTTCTTTTAACAACATTTTTCCTGATTGGATAAGAATCAAGTTTTATTAACCTTTTATCAACACATTCTTTATAAAGAATATGATACATTTAGTTATCACAAATCGAAAATTTTTATTAGTTAATCATTTAACACAAGAGTTGGCTTCAGCAGTGTCAGCTCAAGTAGCCTTCCTTGTTGCACCAGCCTCGTGGCTGTGCCATTCGCTACCTTCGTTCTGTTCCATCATTTTCTCCATGAAAGATACTGATAGTTGATATTTTAAAATGTTTTCCCAGTTAACTCTATCTTTAAATTCTGTAATAAAATCTTCAGACAATATATGTGTGTGTGATATATCATTCCAGTTTAATCTATCTTGAAATTCACTTATAAAATTGTCAGACAATTCTTGATCCCAAGCTATAGTATCTCAGTATAATTTATCTCGAAATTCTCGCACAAAATGTTTAGGTAAATCTAGCTCAGCTGATGTGTATTCCCAATTTAATTTATCTTCAAAGCCTTGCATAAAATCTTAAGACAAATTTGGACTGTATCATATATCATCACTAGTTACTTGATTTTGTTAGTAAAATCTTCAGATAATTTTTCATTACATGATATTCTAACACAATCCTTTTTGTCTTCAAATTCTCTGATAAATTCGTCAGATAATTTTTGATATCTTGATATATCTATCCAGTTTCCTTTATTCTGAAATTCTTTCTAAAATTTTTGATATCTTGATATAAGCAACTTGGCAAACTGATCTTGAAATTTTCTCATGAAGTTTGCAGACATTTCACGACGCCTTAATATATATTTACAATCCACTTTATCATGAAATTCTCTCATAAAGTTTTCAGATAATTTATAATATCCTGAAAATTAATGTCTCCGTGCAGCTACACCCAATGGATTTCCCTTTTTAATACAATCAACAACTACGATTCCATACATTTCATTTGTTGAATATAATCAATATAATTTCCAAAAACTTAAATTTAACACATAAGATTAATCATAAGTTTTTGTTGTTTAGCTTATAGTTCATGCACTTCATTGTTCTTGTTCGTATATTTTTGTTTTTGTTAGTAAGATCATGCACATTTGATGAATTAGTCTCAGAGAGATGAACAGTAAGTTTTTTCCTCAGTCTAGCATATCCTTATACTACTGGCTGTTTTGCTCTAGCTTTTAATTCATTGACTTTTAGTGCTTGTAGGTTCTCCATTTATTAGAGTTACTTTTAATTAGAAAAGTAGAAGCTGACTATTGCAAGACAGCTGTAATTATGAAGATTTTATGCTTTATGTATGAAGATATCTGGGGAGCTAAATATTTAGCTGCCCACGATAATATAGGTTTTCATCGCCATTAAAGAGTCAATGTTAAATTTCTTAATGAAAATAATTATTAAAAAATATTTTCCTTAATACAAGTTATTTTCATTAAATTGCAGCTGTCTCAAGTACAACGAATGCAGTTTGCGATTCAGAATAATCTATGATGAATATTTATGAATTTATTCAAAAGAACAAGTACCAGTGAAATTTAGATCGGTGGTTTGTGGATATTTGATTTCCACTCTTTGAAGGGAAATATGTGTTGATAAGTAATAGTAATTTATTGTTTATTTACGAAAACCTTCAGGTGTCTAAAAGTTATAGATACCCGGAATAATGTAGATTTTCCAAGATATGAAAGAAAATATAAAGCTTTTCTACAGAAAAAGGAAATCGAATTTGAAGTAATACAATATTAGGGCACTATTTTGGATGTCTACCCATTTCTTGAAAATTAATGAAAAACTTGTAGTAAAAAGAATTTAGCCCAGAAAACATGGCTTAAATAATCAGTTGAAAATTTTAATGAATCAATAATGATGATGAACTACCAGAACAATGCATTGGTGGTTATCTCAAGTATACAGCAAAATATAAAACTATTGAAGTTCAACAAGGAAATTGCAAAATAAACTATAATTTCGAGAAGAACAAAAACAATGATTACAATAGCCATTAAAAAGTAAATAATGTCTATAGCTAAAAAGTAAGATATCACATGTAGTAAAAACGGAGAATAAACAGATTGTTTACATTGCACATTATTTCAAATTTGATGGTGTATTGTCTGAGAATAATCTTTCAATAAGATTCTCTAATTTCAACAGTGGAAGACCTAAACAAGATAAATTATTTTATGTCAGAAAATATCAATGTATAAATTATAAATTAGTAGAACATATACTTCATATTTTTTTGGAATACATATAGTAGCTAATTGTGAAGATATACACAATATTCACTTCAAAAAGTAGTTGAAACGTAGTAACTGGATCGCGATTTTCTTACGCATATGAATCCACATAAATTTTGTGGAATCACCGGTCTTGCAAACGTAATGTCTGGAACAAATGTTCAAATTTCAGAGGATGATGTCCACTGTCTGAAAAATTCCAAGGTGCTAGGAATCTGATAGCCTGCAGAAACATAATATTCCAGCAGACAATAATTTATCCACTGCAGAATTAAGAATACTAAAAAAGTCTAATAAATATGATTTCCTACAAATGTCAGCCTTAGGTAGTACATCAAATGTTGAATCATCTATGATGAATGTATTTGATTTTATTCAGATGAATAACTATCAGCAAAATTTAAGAAGTTGTTTAAAATATATCTGGGTTCCATTGTTTGAGGAACAAAGTGTTGATACAGATGATATTTTATGTTTTATTCGTCATAGTCTGACTTATAATGCAGAGCCTGTGATGGCAGGCTCTGTAAAAATTGGAAATGTAAAGTAAAATTGTACTCAGTCTTTAAATAATTACAGTCTTGACAATATCGAAAGAATACCTAATAATCCAGTTGCTTTTGAATATGAAAGAATACAGAATGAAATCATAACTACAACACCAAATGTTTTAAATAAGAAAACTTGGATATTTTTATCAACAAGAAGAAATGTTAAGAAACTTGTAATGAATTTGAAAAGAAAAGTTGCTGATGAAATTAATAATTTCTATATGAGGCTTGTAGATACACTATTTCATTATCTGATGTATACAAGGAGTATGGAACAAAATAAATCTCGTCAACTTGAAAATAAATTAAAAATCGAATAAGAACAAAATCCACAACAACAACAACAACAACAAGTAAAAGATAAGGAATGGACACAATTAAAAAGTTTGATATTTGATGTAGTAGAAATCAAGACAGAACTAATTATTTACATTGTACATGAAAGCAGTATGATAAGGAAAATTATTTCGAAGTTGGTGTTGTATTGCCTAAAAATCATCTTTCAAGAAGATTCACTAATTACAACAGAAGAAGGCATAACAAAGATAAAATATTTTATGTCGAAAAATATGAATCTGTAGAATATAATTTGTAGAACGTATTACTTAATATTTACTTTGGTGTACATGGAGTAGTGTAAAGTAAAGAAATATACAATATTCACCTCAACAGTCTATCTTATTTTGTTGAGAAATTATGTGAGCAGTCCAGTAATATTAGTAATGAAATAAATGAGATGAGAAAAAATATTTGCGAAGAGATTTTGAAAGTCTCCTATTGAATTTATTCAAGTTTTAATCCAGGAACAAAGTCACCATTTGACATTTGTGTTAGATAATTTGACGGAAAAGAGCATAGACAAACTGTAGAAGAACTTCTTGAATCTAAAGGATATAATATTAATGCAAAGAGAAAAATATAGAATAAGTCAAAAGGTATTATAAGATGCCAACACAAATTCACACATAAATTTTGGGTATCCATAGTGTGTTTTGTCAAGTATTCTTAAGCAATACATACTTCAATACCTTTTAGATATAATCAATCATTCACATTATTAACAGTTAATTGATTTGAGAATACAGATGTATCTTCATGTGTATAACATACGGCTAGAAAGAATGAAAGTATAGGTTTTTTCTTCCTTATTTTAGCCATTTTATATAAAAATGTTCACTAATAAATTATTAGACCCATATGCCAGACAGGTTAAAAAGTTGTGAAAATTTAATGGTGAACTGTTTTTGTTAACGAATCAGGTTCATATAATTAAATAAAATCAAAATCAAACAAAAAATGTTTTTATTTGTTGTCAGCGAGTCCATGCACATCCAGTTCGATGAATTTATTTGAGTTTATTCAAAATAATAACAGCAATGTTTATAGCAATAAAGAAATTCTTCTAATAACTGAGAGAGGGAATAAGGCATGATTTGAAGCTAAGTACCTTTGTGATATTTTAGTATTCTAAGTCTAGAAATCTATAGGTGATAATGTTAGTGGAATAAATATTAAAAATTATAAGGAATCAAAACGTGAACAGCAGTTAGACTTACATCCAGTCACAAATTTTATTAATGAACCAGGCTTATTTATGCTAGTTTTGAAGTCAGTTGAAACTCTTTCTGAAGCGTTTTGAGATTTGGGGGGGGGGGGGGAGATGATGAATTTTTATCTTTCATTAGGAAATATGGTCAATGTAAACTACAAACAACAACTGAAAATTTACTAGAACAAATTATAAGGAAATGACTATGTGTGTACTGAAGAAATTCAAAACTTAGAAAGACCAGAAAAATGTTTAGACAACAACTTAGTGGAAAGGTGAAATAATTAGAGAAATGGAACCACATGCCATTGTACTAAATGAAGATATTAATTTGAGACAGATATTTGTACATTTAAACTTAATTGATGATGATTGTGAATATAATTATCATGTTATTAGTACATAAAGACGAAAATTACAATTGCAGTTATGTGGGATTGTAGACCTGAACTGTGAATAAATGCTGAGATTTGAGTACAAACCTAACTCAATAACTTTACACCAAAGAATGAGGAAAATTTGAGCACTGGTTACTGTCAGAACTATTTTAATATTTTCGATAACTATACGCAAGAAGACTTGATTAATCACAAAATAAATCTCCATTAGACTGAGTTCTTATAAAATAACATTATTTTTATCGACCTAACCGTTGTGTGAATTATCGAATCACAACAATTTAACATAGTCTTGATTCCCTTTGTATCTCAATACATTCTCAACTAAATATGCAGCTGGATAATTAGTTTTCTGTAACTCATAATCATAAAAATTTCCTTTTACTTCTTCATCATTTGAATCTCTTAATTTGTTTGTGATTGGATTAGAATGAATAACATCTTCAATTTCGTAAATATAGGTGGACCAATTAGCTGTATAAGTTTTTTCAAACATTCCTTTAAGTTTACTAATTATAACTTTATCACCTGTTTTAAATTTAGCATAAGCTGAAGCAGATGCAGTCGCCAGTCTTAGACCTTCAGCTGGGTAATTCATCAACCATAAAAACAGCATGAAAATATTTCATTTTTAACTGCTTAGGAAGTTTTTCTACGTTAAAATTACTTAGTGTATTAGGGTATATACGGATTATTTTTTGCATTTTTTGACTCCAGGGACAGCTGAAGCAGCCTTTGGGCTGCATCAAACACCTGATTTGTTCTCCATTGCTAAATTATGTCATTTTGCTCTTCTAATTCTTTATCAGCTTTTTCTTGTGTATTACTACAATGGCAATAGCTGCAGTTCCACCTGTTAGTGAACCAGCAGTTGCTAAATATGGTAATGCAAACAGTAATCATGGACGAAATCCACCTTCATGTTTTATTAGTCTTGAACCTTCTTTCTTTTTTATTAGATATTGAATAATTTTTTTCACAACAGGTATACCTAATATTATTGGTATGTGTGGTGAAAAGAACCTCAAGTAGGATGCACGACACAGAACTTTAACCGAGAATTTTTAAACCTAAAAATTACGTATGTAATTATATACAGTTGCATTCATTATTCTTTTTATAAATAGCCGTTTTCATGTTGATTATGGTTGCATTTTCGATTTTTAACGTCGGTTAATATTTGACTGTGAAATTGAGAAAAATCGATCTATTATTCAGGCCTGCTGGTGGAAAATATTTCTTAGCTGCTGTCTGTAAAGTGGCTCGTGACTAACCAAGTATTTATCACTAAGCACTGTGGGCAGAATGTATCGCCACGCTATCAAACCACAGTTTACTGGATGGCTGCCAGCGAATGAGCTGGTTCACGAAACAGCTAACAGATGTCTCATTTTTGTTCTCCAATCAACTTCGTTCCTCAAATACCAAGTACACATTACAGTTTGTGAACGTTATTTCCTTGCACTGTGGGGCACAGCTGAGTTGCTATAGAACTGGTTCAGCTTGCCACTACTATTCTAATTTGCTATCGTCGTCTATTGCTTGAGCCTATGAAGAAGAAGACGAAGACGACCGCCAGGAGCAGCTCATCCATTGCATGTGCACTGGCAAAGATGCAGCAGAAGAAGATGGATGGATAACGAGTAGCAGCCAACCCACAGTCCAACTGCGACATTCACCAAAAAAACCCGGCCAGGCGAAATGAAATAAAGAGAGTAACATCAGAAAAAAACCCACCAAGTTTCCTTTCAAAAGGCGCCGAAAGGTTTTGTTGTTTTTTAGAGCCATTTAAAGATTATTTATTTTTTAAATTTCTCCTAGTACACCCAAAGCTCCCAGAAAAGTTTTGTAGTAAGTAGTAAGTGGGTATGTTGTGTGCACTTGGATGGTTTTTAATTGTCCAACCTTTTTTCAATGAATTAACTAGTTTTTTATTTCGATTAATCAATCGTCTTTTACTTAGCTTGAAACACAGACTAATAGATTTCACTTGTTGAAAAAAGGTTGGACGATCAAAAACCACACAATTGCACCCAACATACCCACTTACCACTTACACAGTACTGCTAAACATATTCATTACCAAATAGTTTGGATTTCAAAACGGGCTGTCAACTAAACACGCTATTTATCTTGACTGACTATATAGTAGAATCAATAAATGAGAAATTACTACCCTGGGTAATATTTTGTAGCTTGACTGAGGTTTTTGATTGTGTGAACCATGATATACTGATGTAAAAGTTAATATATTATCTAACAGTAGTGGCAGCAGCACCATCGTTTCTATCTTATTTTAATGACAGAGAGCAATTCGTATCAGTTCCATGTCAATTACATAATGGCAGACTCTCATAATTTGAAGCAAGCAGATATGGCATACTACAAGTTTCGTTTTGAGATCATCTGTTATTTATAATATAGATAAATGATCTTCAATTTGCAGTTTCAGAAGATGCAAGTTTTGTACTTATTTCAGTTGATATTAAGTATATGAATAAAAAATAGTACTAGTCCTCCTACTGACAAGGCAGCTAATGTAATGTTCAAAAGTATCATGCAGTGTTACCTAGTGGTTTTCTGCATAGTAGTTGCTCTTCTAAATAGCATCCCATATCAGCAAATCGGTTGTGTCTTTACATGTGGTTACTTGTACTTTATGTATTGGGGCTATGTACAACTCTGTTTAAGAAGAATAGCTTGTTGTAATCACAGGATCGAGCCACAC
Source organism: Schistocerca americana (assembly GCF_021461395.2). Lineage (NCBI taxonomy): Eukaryota > Metazoa > Arthropoda > Insecta > Orthoptera > Acrididae > Schistocerca > Schistocerca americana. The sequence goes on from NC_060130.1 coordinate 697,305,742, forward strand.
ATGTCTGCTTTCATGCCCAGTGGCTGATTCACTGGAGTTAATAACCCATAGTTGTGAGGCTCCACTCAAAAAAGCTATGCACTAGCTAGAATTGCGAATTACTAAGATAAACAGAAACACATAATAAAAGATAAATGAATAATTAAATATCAAGGGCTCTATTCTAGTGTATGTAATTTATGCAGATGACTGAGAATTATGTTGAATAATTTTTATTCAAGAAAAGACATCTCAAACTTACTGGCGATTAAAATTGTGCGCCAGACCGAGACTCAAACTCGGGACGTTTGCCTTTCGTGGGCAAGTGCTCTACCATCTGAGCTATGCAAGCAGTACTCACGACCCATCCTCACAGCTTGAATTCTGCCAGTACCTCATCTCCTACCTTCCAAACTTCACAGACGCTCTCCTGCAGGCATTGCAGAACTAGCACTCCTGGAAGACATATAAAAAATGGGAAGTTGTCATACAATATTCATTTAAAAAAAGACTCAAAATACCATTATCAAATATACTGAAGTTATGTTGAGAGCGTTAAAAGAATGGGAGCAAAATAGCAATCTCAATAGTCATCAAAGATAAATGAAAACTAAGTCCATTTTGTAATCACAATACACAAAATATTCACCTGCTCAAAACAGTTCAGAGTTAACACAGTGATTTACAAATGAACACTCTTTAGATGATGGGTAGAAACTCGAACTCTGTCTATCCACAGTTCTCTAGAGTCCTACTCTGGGACACATTCAGATCTCTCTTAATATAAAGTCCCTTCAAAAGCATCGCCCGTTCACTGCCCAGAATCACTCACTTGATCAAACATCATCTGATACCGCATACAGGTCTGCCTTCTTCCGGAATGAAGATCGAAGTGTCCAGAACGGCTCCCTTGAGCTCTTCATTCGAGAAGTAACGGTCTCCACTTGACTCCCATATTGTTCTCCCAATGTCTGCTTTTACATTGGCTGAAGGCTGTCCCCACCAAAAACACACCGTTGTTAAGTTCTACAGACATGATTTGGTCAGCTTGAGTACTTTCCAGACTAAACAAGTTTATTAAAACAATATTTAAATAAATAATTGTTATAAATATTTGGTCAAATGCAGATTATTCTCAATAATTACAGTTAAAGGCATGTTCATAAATATATAAGCTAGTATACTTGTGCAATTGCACTCACATTAAATGATAGTCATCTGTCATTAAACATTGTTTAAAATATTATTTATGCCTTCTTGACAGAAGTGTCTTTTGGTTTTCTTTCCAATTGTGATGTCTACTAACACATGGGGCTGAGCACTTTGAAAATCGTACTTGCAATCAACATTTAAATAAAGTTGCTAGAAAAGTAGTAAACTGTTAATTAAATAACTATACAAGTATGTCAAGAAATGGGGTATTCGTGCTGCATTCATATGCTATGTAATAATGGAGACTATGATATTCTGACAAACATTTAAATAGTAATGACGATGTAAAAGACGCCATAACACAACAACACAAAACAGATTATAGACGAGTGGCTTTCTGGGATGATAGCTATCCTGCAATGCTATGATATGAAATATCATTAGTTCTGCAGTTTAAATGATATTGAAGTTTTGGTGTGAGATTCGATGCACCACTTTTTTCAGAGGTCACCAATGTATTCACAGTCTAAATTATTGTAGATTCTCAAAGAACTGCAAAAAGCCATCTTTCAGCTTGTTTGAGACACAACCATTTTTGGTGCACCTCCTGCACAAAAGCCATGCGAGCAACAGCCGTCCAAATTTCCAGCCTTGGGATTTACTCAATTCGAGCGACGCTGCTCATCGTTGTACCTGGAATCACGTCTACCAGTCACCTAGCCGGACCTGCCACTGCACCCATGAGACCTGACCGTGCTAGCATTCAGCTATACAACAATTTCATTTTACCTTGTACCAATACTGGACGGCCAATTAGCTTGTCTACATATGCATAACATTACAATCAACAAATGGCTCTAGGATTATCATGGAACTTTGACAAGGCAAAATTCAAACAATTCAGTAGTTCTTCCAGGACTCCATAAGCTGTAAGTTCCTCAAGCAATGAAATACAAGAAGTAGAAAGTATTAAGTTGTTGAGAGTACAGACAGATCACAACCTCAGTTGACAATCAACTGCCTAGAATTAATTAAACACTTTTGTTCAGCCATGTTTATAGTACACATGATTACTCATATCTATGATTTGAAAATGAAGAAACTAACTTATTCTGTATAATTCCATTTACCAGTGAGTTCATGAATCACTTGTTTGGGAAATTCAATTTACACGAATAGTATTTTCAGAATACAGAAATGTGTTATGAAAATTATATCTGGTATTAATTGAAGAGTCTCCTGTTCAGAGCTGTTCAAAAAGCTGAGTATGTTGACAACTATGTCACAATACAGATATTCACTACTGTCGTTTGTTGTTATCTATATTTCTCTTTTTTGCAAAAAATAGTGAGAAATGTGAATATAACACTAGGAGCAAAAACAATATCTACAAAGATCTTGAGAGGTTAACATTATTACAGAAAGGAGTCAGATAGATGGGTAAATATGCTTTCAAAAACCTACCAGAGCAAATTAAATATCACGTCGATAATTTACTGGAGTTTATGACTGAATTAAAGAACATTCTATTGTACAACTGCTTCTACTCCATTGAAGAGTGTCTTCGAAATTTACTATCATTCCACTGTTTTGCTCGTAGAATAAATTACAAGGGCCAATCAAAAAGGTTCAATTCCAAGGGTATACAGTCCAGAATCAGTATGCCAATCAGGCAAAAACCCCTGTGAGCATTGGGATAATCATCCCACTGACACACCAGGTTGAGGATATCTGTTTGGTAAAACATTATGTCCTGTTACACATCCTTGTTCAACAGGAATTGTTGACCTCTCGAGGCCTTTTTTAAGGGCCCAGTGGTGTGATAATCACTAAGGAGAGAGATCAAGACCATGGGGCGAGTGCTTGAGTGTCTCCCACTTCAGTTGGCTTAACTTACGCACTATGACATATGGGATATGGGGACATGCATTATCATGAGCCAGCAGCACAGCTTGTCGCACCATTCCACAAATTGGTTTTCGACATACGTGCTGCCCCATGCACGTTCTTCATCCTCTGATGGTGGTGTCTGTGCTTCGACAGCCAAGAAAAGAATAACAGCACATTGGTTCTGTTTGGGCATATTTGGTAATATTGTCACCATAGTTCAGATTCTCACATTTACCACATGCAGGTCGGAAAGACAGGAATGCTACACTAATCTTTTACCTATATTTCGTTGCTTATACTGGGTATTTCCCCTAAGAGCCATCAGGCACATTTTTCTCTAGTGTTTCGGCAGATAGTTTCAATTTCTTTTTGCATTGAGTACCTGTAGTCTGCCAAAACAGTTCCTGCTCATCATATCTTCCATGTGACGCCCATTGTCAATTGAAAGCGTCGGTTTTCCCCATTACAAACAAAATCACTTTTAAATGGGGATTTTGTGTGTCAGATTGACAGAGCAGTCGGAAAATAGTCTAGTCCGATATTCATTTTATCGATATGTGTTAATAGTGGCATTAAAACTCGAAGAATAAACTGCAATCCAGCAGCGACTTAGTAGTGCTGCATGCTTGGCGGTGGCAGTCAGTACGGTCCAGGGCGATGCTGTCACTGCTGGGGTATTGGATATATTTCTAGTTTTACCGTCCCTGTAAATACATATCGACAAAACGAATGTCGCACAAGACTAACCTGGAGGCCGCTCTATCGAATGGGCACTTAAAATTCCGCTTTAACAATAATTCTGTTTGCAATAGAAAAATCGTCGCTTTCCGTCGATAATGAGCGTTGTATGAAAGACTTAGTGAACAGGATTTGTTTGGGCTGACACCAGCTATACAATGCAAAAAGTAGCCGCAAATATGTGCAAAGACATCGGACAAAGTATGCCTGATGTCTCTTAGGAGAGAGACACTGTAACCCCACATTGGAGTCGCGCAACGTCACATAAACGCTGCCGCATTATCTCAAAAACAGAAACTTTATAATCTCCCATTATAAATGTACATCCTTGATTTCTTTCTACTCCCTAGCGATCACTCTCCATGGAATCCATGAAATACGACTACTGTAATGTAACTGTTATAGAACTCCTTAATAGATCTTTTCAGGATCGTTGGTTCAGTCATTCGGGAAACAAAAAATGCTCTGTATGTCCAGCAGGCTCTAGACTTTCATATTTGGGGAAAACTGAAACACGAAGTCTACAAGGAATTACCGACATCTATGGACGATATGAAATCTCATAAAACACTGGCCCATGGTACAATAATTCGTGATTTGCAACTGAAGTTCAATACGTAGCATCCTCTGCCCAGAACAACCTAAGAGCATGTATCAAGGTGAACATTTATAACAATTCAAATGACAGTTTCACTAATAAATGTACCATTCATATATGAGTTACGTACTTCCTTACATTAGGACCAGTACAGCAGGCATTTATAGGATCTTTTTCGTTTATAGTAGGACAGCGACGCTGTTATGTTGTTCCTATTCGATCATTTTCCACAAATGTTACATCGTTGAAGTCCTCTTCGAAGGCTCTTTCTAATACACAGAAAAAAGTATTCCATTTAGAAAAACAAACAAAAACAAAGGCTGTGCCATAATAACGCGACAAATTGTGCTCTATAAGCTCGAGAAAGTCACACCTAGACTGGTGCAAGTAAACTTATCGACATTGGGCTCATTTGTAATATTTACTGTGAAAGTGAAAGTCTTTGAGTATCCAAAGATGTAATGTTAGAGGGTTTTGAATTGTGATGTTTGATACTTTAAGGAGCAGTTGTTTGCATCGGTGCGAAGTGGGTTTTGTGTGGTGGTGTGAGAGAAGCGGGCTGTGAAGAAGTGCAAAACTTTTTTGGTAAGTGTAATTTATACAGTTTGAAGAGATGTATAATGTCATGACTCACATGACAACTTATTTCGCAATATACGAGCGAAGTGAAACTGATGTTATCGTTTTTCGTGAATTAAAGAAACTTGAGACTACTAAGATTGTTCAGACGTTAAGTTTTGTAAACTGTATACATTTGGTAACAAAACAGTTGTTACGTCAACAACAGCAGACAATTGGTGAAAGTCAATAAGAAAAAAAATCTTATTTTGCGTGTCCATTTTATTTTAATTGAAAGTGATAATGGTAAATTTCAGGGGCGTTAATGTGTGTCATATTGTTGTTTCTCATGGTTAAATGGTGAAAATGAGCCCGTGTGAGGGATTTAAATCCGTTAACACAATGGGATGTTAATCCAGGGCTATTATGTATATCGAGACACTATTACTGTGTGTAAAACTCGTATTATATGTGGCGCATACACTGAAATTTTTGTGAGCAATTTAGGTATACGAACGTAGTCTCAGCTCAAACATTAGTTTAATAATTGCAGCGCATAGTGGCATTCAAATATACAGATTAATGTTTTATAGTGTTAGAAATAAACAAGCACACCTGTAACGTCGATGCATCAGAAAAGAAGTGAAGTATACAGCCCGAAAACTATTCGACCAGGGGCCCCCATACTTCTAGGCAAAGCGGAGGGCTGAGCGCACCCCTCCCTAGCTCTCAGGGAAAAGTAAGAATATGATGTATTCAGGTGTTTTCCTTTCAAGAAAACGCTTTAGAAGTCAGGATTACACAGGTTTTTAACAATTTCGGATTGGACAATTTTTTATGGATATTTACGAATTGCCATTCGTGTACCAAAATATTAAAAATACACCATTCCCTGAAATCTAGCCCGACCCCCCCCCCCCCCCTTTCCAAACGATCACATTCTCGCCCTCACTTTCAGCGACTTCCACAGTGATACACCACAAAAAAAGTATCTTTATGTTAACAGAATTGTGTACTGTATAACATACTGCTGTGCACTGTGAATGAACTTCCATCGAGTTGCAATGTAAGTGTTTAACTGTGCTAGAAGGTGTAAAAAAATCGTTTAAATAGCGTAAGGACTTTTTTGTTTGTTGTGGACAGTTACATAGTACACATATGCCTGCATCTTCATGGACATCTCCTCACCATTTTTGTAATGGGTGTCTAGTGTTTTACAGTGGGAATTTTGTTTTAAAGTGTGTTTGGTGTAAAGGTTATATTTAGGGGGATTTGGCCCATATTAGGGGGTAATTATTGTGTTCTTAAATAACTTCATTAATTTTAGAAACCCATATTTAAAATACATCATTGGAACATGTTTAAATTTGAGCTCAAGTACAGATCTGGTTAAAATTCTGGGATCGTAATTCTTTGTCAATAATTTTCAAATTATTACTGGGTTGCAGTCATTTGTGACTGGATCTATTGAATGCTATGTCTTGGCACCTTTGTATTTGTTCAGTCTAATACAACATGATTCATCAAGTCTGTTGTTCAATTCACATTGAGATTACATTTGACTTTCAATTCTTTCGTTGCATGTCACTAGTTTTTACAAGAGTTTGTCATAACCGTGTGAAGTAAGCACATTGTCCTCACCTGTATTTAGGGCTCATTTCCAATGGACATTGATTGTTAATGCAGCAGTATCCTCAACTTTTGTGGTTTTAAATGTGCTGATGTTTGTTTAGCAGCAGCGTGTGCTGTTTGTGCCTATATTTAGAATAAACGTTACTAGCCCACTGTAAGTAGAGTCTGAATGGGTTTGAAACTGAAAAGCTAATTATATTATTTCAAACTGTCTAATTTATAGTTTCATTTAGTCCTTTTAAACATAATTTTGTTTGTTATTTTCCTCAAGAATGTGTGTTGGCTGTAAATTTTCTTCTGGGAGACTTCAGTTAATGCTTCATTTTCGATTAATTATGTGCAGGCGATTTCCTCCAGATCATGTTTTCAACTTTGGCACTAAAATTTGCATTAGAAATCATTATTTTTCATGCGCTGGGTGCTTTTGTGTAATACTTACTGTAAATTGTTTGAGTGTGTGAGGACATTGGGGTAAAAACATTAAACATAATGTAGTAAAACACAACCACCCTGAAGAAGTAATTTAAATGGTTAGCATCTTCCCACGTTTTTCGCTGAGAGGATCTACAATCGTAAAACTGATTCTTTTCATATCATAGCAAGAGGTTAAAATTATGATGTACAAAACATCCAGATAACTAAGATTTTATTTATTTTGTGTATGATTTCATTTGTAAAAGTTTTTCTTTTGTTGTAGTGAAAGATTGATCTGTAGTGTAGCACGGGATCTTAAGTTGGGTTGTTGGACGGCTATAATTTGAGTTGGGGAAACAAGTAAATGTGAATGAAGAATATAGGGTGTGGCAGCACGTTGATCTGTATCATAATCTAATTTATATATCTTGTTATATTTAACACACTTTGCCATGAAAACTAAAATAACTAGGTAAATTCGGAAAACCCATTTTACATAATGGCCAAATATTGGATGCGTATTATATACATACATTGTATACAAGCCATGAAAAATGTAAGGGATCTGCTACATAACTACCACTGATGTGTGTATCCCATAGTTTTAACAATTGTGCTGTGGTACATTTAGCCCTCTACTTCCACCTGTATGTAGTCTGGGTCAAGGTAGTGACATCCCAGAGGCTTCATTATGACAGTAGAGTCTCTTGAAACTGTACCTATGGAGCACTAGCTTTTGGTGAAGCAGGTTATAGATGATAAATTTTGGCAGTGTTGGCACATCTGACTGTCTAAATTTTACTGGTATGGCAGTAGTCATCACAAATTATGATAATGAATGACAGAATGGTCACTTCAGAAGTGAAATGTATGGTAGTTGCAGTAAGATTTCTCGTTAAGTGCTGGAATGACCATTCTCAATCTGGGGAAGATACCTTACTGAAATGCATTATTTAAATTGCCTGAGTCTCGGAAAACATGACGGGGAAAAACTTGAACATTTGCAGTAGGAGCTGCTAGTGTATAACTGTCCAGAGGTTGAATATGTGTTTATGTGCTGCACCATGTATGCTGCCCACCCCCGTTAGCTGAGTGGTCAGTGTGGCGGAATGCCACGCCAAGGGACCCGGGTTCAATTCCCAGCTGGGGCAGGAGATTTTCTTGACTCGGGGACTGGGTATTGTGTTGTCCTCATAATCATTTCATCACCATCGCCTACACACAAGTCACCCAATGTGCCGTCAATGCAATAAGTACTTGCCCTCGGCGGCCGAACTTTCCCGAATGAGGGCCTCCCGGCCCACGATGCCGTATGCTCATTTCCATTTGTACCATTTATGCTCAGAGAAGTGTGTGACAAATCATGCCACTTTTCTCAAATACTTATGCATAGTTCCTGTTGATCCATTTCAGTAAAGACCACCGAGCAAGGTGGTGCTGTGGTTAGCTCACTGGACTCTTATTCGCGAGGGTGACAGTTGAGATCCCTTTCTGGCCTTCTGGATTGAGGTTCTCTGTGATCTCCCAAAATCACTCCAGGCCAATGCTGGGATGCTCTCATTAAAAAAGGGCATGCCCAATTCCTTTTCCCCTCCAATCTGAGTTTGTGCTTCATCTGTAATTATTGTCCCCACTTTTGGTGTGGTGCTTGTCTGATGGTGGCCCACATCTTACTAAACTACTTGAATTTGGCCATCTTATGGCGAAACCTTATAGTTACTGACACACTGCCTCTGGTGCTCCTGGACAACACCAAAGCGGCTGATCTCGTTTTCCGTTTTACCTGTGAAAGTGGTTTCTACTCTTCTCTCTCTCTCAGGTAGGCTGCATTAGCCTCCTCTCCCACTTGAGAGATGGGTGAGGTGCCCTGTTACCCACTTCAACCCAGTGGGTTGCATATTATGTACATACATTGTAAATAAGCCACGAAAAATGCAAGCTGCCCTTGCTCAGTGGTCTGGTCTGGCTTCTGCCCTTCACAACTTTTTAAATTCTGTTATTGTTTTATATCTGTTGTTTGTTTATTGCTTTGTCATCATTGTTCTCTTTCCTAAGATTTCATGAACTTGCCCAAGCAGCTAGTTTTCTTGCAGCAACAGAGGGGGAGGAAAAACAGGTTGGATGCAGAGGGTACATCTTCAGTTGCTTAGCATGCCCTGGGGTCTTCTAGCTGCTTCCTGGGTGGAACAACTCACCCACCTCCCCCTCCTTACCCCTCTCTCACTTCTACATGCTTTTATATCTTGTTTTATTGATTCCTTGAGGGCTATTCATGGCTTGGTGCATATAGGATGGAGGGACTCACCACCCCATAGTCTGGTCTCTTTAACCCCATCAGTCCTATCCAACCTAATGACTGTGCAGTCGATGGTATGTTTAACTGTAATCTTCCATGGTAGAGATCCCAGACAATAACTCTAGCAGTGGTCAGATGAGTGTTTTGGCGAGAATTACATTTTGTTGGGTGTGTCTTAATTAATGACTTATATGGATGTTTGATATCTGTTTCAGTTGTATCCTTAGAATATGCAGCTAACATAAAGTAGCTTGTGTATTCTTCAGACAGATGTCAAATATTAATTTTTAGAATACTAACAAAATGTAATTTATTCGCAAAACTCATGTTACTGATTCTTCTCTATAAACGGGATTCCAAAATTGAATTAACAGATCTATCCACAGAAAACTTCACCTGGCACTGGTAATGTAATATGTTTATGCAAATTATAATTGTATTTGTTAACGGTCATATTTTGGAGCAAAACAAGCCAGTAAACTGGACAAACAAGAAATTTTACAAGTGTTGAGCATTTAGTTGTTAATTTTCATGCATAATTTGGAGTAGGTGATCAAAACTTGCAATATTTTAGGGTTGTGTGGATGTTTCTGTTTCTTACAGATACTTTTTCTTTTTGGTTTACTTGTGGTCACTTTATAAGTTATGAATCTCTGTTGCAACTTTCCTTTTTTCTGGTCATTGACTACTAATATATTGCAAAATATTATGAATGTGATTTTTCTATGTTGTGAGGCTGATAACTTACTGTTGGAGAAAGACTCATTGTACACCATTGAGAGTATTATTAATAATTGTTTTACCCCTCTTCTTAGCTACTATCAGGCTGCGGATAGTTGGGCAGTTTTAGCGTTTGCAGTAAATAAGCTTGTTCTTACTGGGTACACACAATTTCTTGAATGTGCCAAGGTTCAGTGCAGGGTCCATTTCTGTTCTTGTCATACCTAGTTGAAACTCCATCTCGTGTTATGTGAAGTAGTTCTCCATCAATCCAAACATTATTAAACACCATTGAAGCGTCAAAAGAAAGTGAAACTTGAGCTAAAATTCCAGATTCATTTTTGAATGTACTACTACTTCAATGTAAAGCTGTCCTCTACCCAAAGGTTGGCGTGGAAACCTCTAGTACTTTACTAAGCACAGGCCTGTTAGTTATGGGATACCCATGCCTTCCTCTCACCTTCAAACTAACTTAACGCATTAGTTGAACAGGGACTGAAATTTTAATGTGCCCTTCAGACCGCGGATGAACTCACTAATTTATACATATACAAATCATTGCGAGAGATGATAGAAAAGCATTGCCTGTAGAGTTCTTTACAACACAGTTACTGAACATCCCTTCAGCCTAAAAGCTGTTGTGGATATTTTAAACACTTCAGTTTTTAAATGAAAGTTAAAAAATTGATTTCTGTGATTGTGTGTGTGATTGTTTGTTTTTGTGTGTGTGATTGTTTGTTTTTGTGTGTGTGATTGTTTGTTTTTGTGTGTGTGATTGTTTGTTTTTGTGTGTGTGATTGTTTGTTTTTGTGTGTGTGATTGTTTGTTTTTGTGTGTGTGATTGTTTGTTTTTGTGTGTGTGATTGTTTGTTTTTGTGTGTGTGATTGTTTGTTTTTGTGTGTGTGATTGTTTGTTTTTGTGTGTGTGATTGTTTGATTCTGTTAAAACCAAATGGGGGCTACTGATATATTTTTTGTTCACATGTTCTGTTTGTGTATTGGTGAGGAGTATGTTACCTACTACCTCAGTTTTAATGTTATTTGATAAATCCCTCCCAAGAATTGCTTATTTTGGAGTTTTTACTAAATTATTTTGAAAAGGGTCCATTCTGTGATCTACATGTTGGTTGGGGTAATTGTAAACACCTGCAGTCATTCAGGATAATTTTACTATGTTGTAGAACAGTGTTAGATTACAGTTTCGCTGTTAGCAAATCCATACCTAGTCCAAGCTTTGAGATTGCCGTTTCCATTTACCCCTGACATAATGGGGTAAATGTAATTTTTTTATTATTTCAGTCAGAATCAAAAGATTAATGAATCAAAGATCAGAGTTTGTATTTAATGCCTGTTATGTCTTAAAATTACGAAAAGGACTTTTTTAAATTTGGCTGGCTAGTAATTACTTCAAATCAGTCCAAAATTTTTAAAAATTGTTTCATATTACCCTGCCTGACTCTTGTACATGATTTTCTAACAGAGGACAGTTTCATTATACACATTTAGTTTTGCTTATATGCTATATACTTCACTGCATATATCACTTTTGGTGGGCTTACTATTTTCATTCGCCATGAGAAAGACAAAGTTGTGCGATGTAGCTATAAATAATTAGAGCATATTCCATTTACAGAAAAGTTTAGTTTTACACTTAAACTACAATGCTGGCAGAATCGTTTTTGTGTGGTAGATTATAGTAGTGTTAATGCTGTGAGATGCTCATAGGGGTGTGGTGTAGGAATGGCATGGTATGGGCCTGCAAAATCTGGGGTTCCCCAGCAGAGGCTAGTAATTGCCAATAGTCCTCTATAACCATAGGTTACTGTCATACTATAGTGCCTGTCATTTGGTGTGACAACAAAAGTTATTTTACAGAGTTCAGTGCTTTTGGATGAACTACCTAGATCGTGAGTATGTTAGAAACATACATAAAACCCCTACCTCAGCATGAGCTGGTCATTGGTGGTTTGGATGACTTTTGAACAATGCCAATAGTAGCAATGTCTGGAGCACCTTCCAAATTCCACTTACATTAGTTTTTGTTTAGGTATGCTAAGCTCTCTCTGAATTTGTTTGTTAACAGCTGCTTTGAGAGCACCATGTGAGCTGACAATTATGAAAGTAAGTGCTCTCTGTGGGCAGTCCGGTCTACTGGTGAGTACTAAACACATTCTCAGGCCATACCTTTGGTTATTAAGAGATGATGGCTGATTTGAAAGTGACCCCGATTAATGTACTGAAGAGTCCAAAGAGTGTTACTAGGATATGAAATACATGAAGAGACTTTGAAATACAACCTTTTAACTGGAACCAATAAGACTCAACAACAGGCCCCCACGCTTTATTTGTAATGTGACTGTTGGAACATATGAGGGTCTGGTACACATTTCAGTACTGAAACTGAAGGGGTGGGAAATGCGAGGATTGTCATCCTTATCCATCATGAAGAGATTAGACAGAGTATGAGAAAAGAGACTAACCAACTTTAAATCTTGCCTGTGATGCTGATGGTGGCTGAAATTATTAAACAAGAATTTCTGTGTGTCAAGGTGCAAATGCTGTGTGTTGTTGTAATAGCCAAAGGCTTGGCGACACTTAGATAGCATGTAGAGTAACTGGAGTGAAATCTCGATCATCTGTAGTTGAGCCAGGATTACTATGCTTCTCCCCTCTGTTTGGGCAATTACTCTAGTGAACCACCCAATGTTGAGTAACATCTATCCCATATTTGCTAAGGAAAAAAGCAGAACTAACGACATGTGCAAGAGATCTTTCACGCATCTAGCAACATGGGGTGGAGTGCCATCCTGCATAAGCATCATACGTTCCAGGCTGGGGATGATGTGATTCTGTAACATATCGGCATACCTCTCACCCGTCACGGTAGCAGTTTGTAACTACAAAACCAGAATCATGCGTTTCCTGGAAGAAAAAAGGCCCGATAACGGTAGATGTGGTAAATCCAACGCATACTGTGACTTTCTCGTCGTGCAGTGGAGTTTCCACGACAGTTCTAGGATTTTTGGTAGCCCAAATTCTGCAGTTGTGGGCGTTGACAGACCCTCTGAACGTGAAATGAGCTTCGTCGGTCCACAACACGTTACTCAACCAATCGCCATCTTTTGAAACGCCCACACCGCAAATGCCCTCCGCTTCACTAAATCGCCAGGTAACAATTCATGATGCCGGTGGATTTTGTACGGATAACATCGGAGGGTACGCCTAAGTGCCAACCATACAGTAGTGCATGGAATGCCGGTGCGACTGCATGAGCGCAGACTTCCCCGTGCATAGACAAACCCGCTACAGTCTCCATTTCTTCCTGAACTGTCTCAGCAGCATTACGCCTTGTGCTCGGTCGGCCACTATGGGGTCTATCGTCTAAACAACCCGTGGCTTCGAACTTCGAAACCATTCTCGCCACAGCTGCATTTGCCAACGGACCTTTACCCGTTTGAATCCCCTTCCTATGGCGATAGGATCGTAACGTTGAACTAGCACATTCCCCATTCTGATAAAACAGCTTCACTAAAAGCGCCTTTTCAGGTAATGTCAACATGATGCGACTGCTGGTGCATCTGATTCTCTCTCCCATTACAGCTCCTTTTATACACGATTGTCATGCGCAGTCACTGACGTTTTCCTGTCCAGCGCAATCTGTCGGACATTTTGTGAACTTTGTTTTTTATTTGGTTCTAATAAAACCCCATGTCATTCCAAGCATGTTTGTCAATTTTTACTTCTCTATCTACATTATTCCGTGGTTTATTAAGTTTTCAAATGTATACTGACTTTTTGATCACCCGGTATGTGCTTGTAGGGCTGTAACATCTGATTTGAGTAGCTGTTTCAACAATAATCATGTGATTATATTCTTAACAAATTACTTTCATTCGCTGTAGAGTTGTGGTCTATGAAAACACCAGTTTGGTAGTTTAGGTACAATATGTAAATGATAGGATTACCGGTAGCATTGGTAGAGAAAAAACATAAATGGACATGTAAGAGAGGAATTGGGAGCCAACAACTTCTCTTTGTTTCTTTGTTTTGCACATAATTAGAACCGCATATTATTCAGTGTTAGTACATTGTGTGTTTTTGTTAGTACATTGTGTATTTTATCTTTGCAGAATATAAATTGCATTTTATAAGTATTAAAAATTAGTTTATCGTGTAACTTACGCCCTTTGTGTAACAAAAGCAATTACTTTTGATGTAAGTTAAGTTTACATGCACAAACATAAAAAAAGTGTAATTATTGTTGTTGCTTTGTAGTCAATAGAACATTAAGCATGAACAAAATCAAGAATTTTCTCGTAATACTGATAAATGTGAAAGTGGTTTATGAATAATAGAAAAATGTTTTGTATGAGTTCGATGGAATATTGAAATAATGTTAAATTTTTTATTTTTGTATTTATTTTACCTGAGGAAGTTGTTTTTTCTAGTGCCATATGATAACTTCTGTATTGTTTTATTTTTCCTAAAACATCCCTCTTTTTCACTTTACAAATAAACATTTTTCATATAATATCAGATATTATATGAAAAATGTTTATTTGTAAACACTGTTTATTTTTAAGTAAGACAGGAGGATAACTATGTAGTACAAAAAAAGTTCTGTTGCTTACCCAGCTCTTTATATATCCTCACTCAGTTTCTAGACAGTTGAACAGTTTCAATTTCTTGGGGAATGTAGTAAGACACCGTTCGCATGCATAAAGTAAGTGATCATTATTGGGTAAAGTCCAATTGGTATGCCACACACCTACCATACAGGTAATGCGGGTATGACCTTAACTGGGCAAAGCTACTAGGGAAACTGATGTAGTGTACACTTACATATGATAATCTACAGTAGTCCGTTAGTTTCACCATCCTAGTTGTAAATAATTGTCCTACAAACTGGGCAGCATAACTGTGGCTAGGTTTCCACCGCAAGACGATGTGGTGCAAATCAGTCTGCAGTCAACTCGGTGAAGGCAAGGATATTATTTTGTGATCATCAAAGAGGACCTTGTTATTAGTAGCCCTTTGGGCTCTAAGGCCAGCATTCCATAAGCAACTGTAATGGGTTGCAAGCATTCAGGGAAATTGTCTCATTCTTGAGTTGGACAGTGTTTGAAAAGGGATGTTCCATGCAGGTTGGGACACATACACACCTCCCTCCAATACAATTAAATATTACGAGTTTAGATTAACCAATGCGGAGATAGGAAATCATGGGAAAAACTGAAATAGCGCATCGCTTCATTGCAATTTGCATTTATTGTAACATTTGATAACGGACTAAGAAAATGTTCCATGTTACGCTTGACAGATAATAGCACGAGAACAATAATAAACACCTGATTCAGTTTTCCACACTTTCATTAAAGTTTAACAGGGGAACACACTTCCATAAATATGAATATGCGTGTAGGTGCATTAAAGAGCTGGTTATCAAACAGTCACTTATAACATCAAGGCAGGCACACTCCGTGTAAAGAGAAAATAATTAGCAAGTTTACACATTAAGTAGAACATTAAAATGAATTACAGGAAAGTGCACCGTCCACAACACCTTATGGTGACAGTTAACCTCCAATAAGTTCCTTTCTTTACAATACGACATTAAGTACAGCTCAATAATAATAAAAAATTTAGATTATAGACATGCGCATAAGCACAATTGTAAACTGGTGGAAAAACAATAAATTGGAAATTAACAAATCTATACTCAAAGGAGCTGCACTCCATCTAAACGCCCCAAAAATGGCAACTTAATGGCTACCTGGAGTAACAAATTGTGAACAGCATGCTTATAGATTGACTAGAATAAAGGAATAAATAACACATATATGGCTTCTGACGGTCGACAAACTGTGTTGGGCTATTGAGCAGTGATTAATTTAAAATAGCAACAACATATGCTAATCAGTTAGCGGCATATTTAAAGACAAGCGTTGAGCAAGGACCGTGGTCAGAAGGTAATCAAAACTAGCAGGATTCCCTTACACAGCATACACGCCAACACATCAGTTCAGCCGGCTGGCCGGCCGCAGCAACGCCATACTGCCATCTGGCTAGGGTAAGGAAACAGAGTGCGAAGCAAGAATTTCAAAAGGAACGCACTACAGACGAGGAGGAATTTCAGAGTACCAACTGTGACATTTCATCACGGTTCACAGGTGTCAACTAATCCATTGTCTAGCTGGGGCATTGACACCCTTTGTAAGCCTGCCCGTCATAGCCAGCACATAACCTCTGTTCACACCACTGCTTTATCCATTCTGGGAACAGTAAGGTCGAACACAACACCTGCCTACCATTTCACAAGCACTAAAACCAGTCATACTGTAAGAGTGCCAGGATGCTCTCCCTCTCTCCTGGCCTGTGTATGCTGATACATTGTGACAGTAAATACCTGTCTATGGCACAGTGGTGTCATGTTGGGCATACCTTGGTAACATTCATGTTACACTTGTTGCAACACATCAAGCAACAATACAATGTAAAAACAATATGTTGAGGGGAGGACGCGATCCCCAATTATTTCAGTAGAATTGTAGAGCCTCAAACGCTGCAACTCAGCTGCCCTGTAACTAATCAGATTTGCCCTTATTTGAGGCAGAAGCATCTTGGTATTTGACCCAGATAAGTGTTATAGTGTATACATAAAATAATATGCAGTAATTATACACAGTAACAGAAAACAAAAACATGTAAAGGTAAAAATGGTACAGTAAGGAGGGGACAAATCAACTCCTAGAAGTTTATTACATGTGATGCTGCCATGATTGCCAGTGTGTATTGCATTACCACTAGTGTGAGCTGTACACAACCAGATGTTGTTGCGATGTATGAGCAGTTTTGTTTCGTTGTCTTTACCTAACCTTTTCTGACCATGCCCAATGCATTCAGTTTTTAAAATTTTTGTTACCATAAGGTCTGGATCCAGGAACTTTCTGCTACTCTTTTGAGTAGCCATCTTGTTGGTAAGATATTTGTAAATCACATTTTTCTCCATTGATCTACATCTACATTTATACTCCGCAAGCCACCCAACGGTGTGTGGCGGAGGGCACTTTACGTGCCACTGTCATTATCTCTCTTTCCTGTTCCAGTCGCGTATGGTTTGCGGGAGGAACGACTGCCGGAAAGCCTCCATGTGCGCTCGAATCTCTCTAATTTTGCATTCGTGATCTCCTCGGGAGGTATAAGTAGGGGCAAGCAATATATTAGATACCTCATCCACAAATGCACCCTCTCAAAACCTGGACAGCAAGCTACACCGTGATGCAGAGCACCTCTCTTGCAGAGTCTGCCACTTGAGTTTGCTAAACATCTCCGTAACGCTTACCAAATAACCCTGTGACAAAACGCGCCACTCTTCTTTTGATCTTCTCTATATCCTCTGTCAACCTGACCTGGTTTGGATCCCACACTGATGAGCAATACTCAAGTATAGGTCGAATGAGTGTTTTGTAAGCCACCTCCTTTGTTGATGGACTACATTTTCTAAGGACTCTCCCAATGAATCTCAACCTGGTACCGGCCTTACCAACAATTAATTTTATATGATCATTCCACTTCAAATTGTTCCGCATGCATACTCCCAGATATTTTACAGAAGTAACTGCTACCAGTGTTTGTTCCGCTATCATATAATCATACAATAAAGGATCCCTCTTTCTATGTATTCGCAATACATTACATTTGTCTATATTAAGGGTCAGTTGCCACTACCTGCACCAAGTGCCTATCTGCTGCAGATCTTCCTTAATTTCACTGCAATTTTCCAATGCTGCAACTTCTCTGTATACTACAGCATCATCCGCAAAAAGCCGCATCGAACTTCCGACACTATCTACTAGGTCATTTATATATGTTGTGATAAGCAATGGTCCCATAACACTCCCCTGTGGTACGCCAGAGGTTACTTTAACGTCTGTAGACGTCTCTCCATTGAGAACAACATGCTGTGTTCTGTTTGCTAAAAGCTCTTCAATCCAGCCACACAGGTGGTCTGATATTCCGTAGGCTCTTACTTTGTATATCAGGCGACAGTGCGGAACTGTATCGAACGTCTTCCGGAAGTCAAGGAAAATGGCATCTACCTGGGAGCCTGTATCTAATATTTTCTGGGTCTCATGAACAAATAAAGCGAGTTGGGTCTCTCATGATCGCTGTTTCCGGAATGCATGTTGTTTCCTACAGAGTAGATTCTGGGTTTCCGGAAATGACATGATACGCGAGCAAAAAGCATATTCTAAAATTCTACAAGAGATCGACGTCAGAGATATAGGCTTATAGTTTTGCGCATCTGCTTGATGACCCTTCTTGAAGACTGGGACTGTCTGTGCTCTTTTCCAATCATTTGGAACCTTCCGTTCCTCTAGAGACTTGCGGTACACGGCTGTTAGAAGGGGGGGCAAGTTCGTTCACATACACTGTGTAGAATCGAATTGGTATCCCGTCAGGTCCAGTAGACTTTCCTCTGTTCAGTGATATCAGTTGCTTTTCTATTCCTTGGACATTATTTCGATGTCAGCCATTTTTTTGTTCGTGCAAGGATTTAGAGAAGGAACTGCAGTGCGGTCTTCCTCTGTGAAACAGCTTTGGAAAAAGGTGTTTAGTATTTCAGCTTTATGCGTGTCATCCTCTGTTTCAATGTCATTATTATCCCAGAGTGTCAGAATATGCTGTTTCAATCCACTTACTGATTTAACGTAAGACCAGAACTTCCTAGGATTTTCTGTCCAGTCAGTACATAGAATTTTACTTTCGAATTCACTGAACGCTTCACACATAGCCCTCCTCATGCTAACTTTGACATTGTTTAGCTTCTGTTGGTCTGGGAGGTTTTGGCTGCGTTTAAATTTTGCAGTGAAGCTGTCTCTGTTGTTGAACCACGGTGGGTTTTTCCCGTCCCTCACAGTTTTACTCGGCATGTACATGTCTAAAACGCATTTTACGACTGCCTTGAACTTTTTCCATAAACACCCAACATTGTCAGTGTCGGAACAGAAATTTTTGTTTTGATCTGTTGGGTAGTCTGAAATCTGCCTCCTATTACTCTTGCTAAACAGATAAACCTTCCTCCCTTTTTTATATTCCTATTTACTTCCATATTCAGTGATAAGTGAAATATCTCCAAAACGCCTTCAGTAACTCCACCTTTTCAATGTAACCACTAAAATTATTCAAACATGTATGATTCATAGTTCCACTATTAAAGCCATGACAATACTTCGTAATACATTCCACATCAGTGACTTCACCGTTACCCAAGACTGTCGCTGCCGCCCCAACATTTAGATTACTATGGCCTCTTTGTTACTGAGCTGCATCCAGGGCTACAGTGATGCAAGTATTGCCACCATTCATGTCTACACTTTTCATACTGTCATTTGCTACTTCTACTAAAGTCTGTACAGTTACTTTATTGTACATATCAAACATTGCATGGGGAGGTAAGTCCATAAGAGCACAGAGTAGTACACCTCCATACCCTCTACCTATAAACCTCTTAGCATAAGCAATTTTAATATTAGTTATACAATTTCCGTTTAGATAAACCACATGTATGATAGCATCCTTTTACCTTACAAAAATTGCAGACAAGTCTCTATCAGATCAGGTTAAATAAATAAAATAGTTTTGTTGCAATATGTCTACCACTTACCTCCTCGACTGCCTTCAGACCTCCACTATTACCACAATCCTTACACTACCAAGCTTTGTTTATTAATGTAGATAGTACAGAATTCATCAGTTGCGCAACCTGGCTCATTGGTTGTCATCTTTGTTTTGTTATATTCATTGATATTGTCATGCCCACTGTCCATAAATTTTAGTTTTTGTGTGGAAGCAATTGGAGTTAAAGCAGTGTTAAGAGGGCTGGCCCAGAAGTAACAAAGGAAACACAAATTTTGGAAAAAGTCTTTCAGCTTGATAAATTACATCCAACTATGTTAAATAACTTTGCTACCCTGTTTGTAGTGATAAGTCGAGCCCCGAAAAATAGCCATCCACCGCAGACTCCACCTCTTCATTTCTGGCAAAGCTTTTACCAGAAGGGGGTAAATCTGGTGCTTGAGGAAGCAATTTGAACTTGTTGATTTGGCTGTGGCGATAATGGGTATGTGAGCTGGTGCATTGTTTTGATTAAACAAAACTTTTTCACTAATGCTGCCATTTTTGGTTGATTTAATTAGTCTAATACTACAGTAAGTTTCTGTAATTCTCACCACTGGTCAGTATTTCTTTTTGAAGATAAGCAATGAAATTTATCCCACACACATCGCAGAAAACTGATGCCATGACCTTGCTAGCAGATGGATCTGTCTTTGTGTTCTTTGAAGCTGATACCCCAGTCCAGTGTTTTGACTGTTCCTTTATCTCAGGTGTGATGTAATGGGTCCATGCTTCATCCATGTTTACGAATCAACACAGCTTGGTTTTATTGCAGTGAAACATTACCAAACCCCGAATGAAACTTCCTCATGAGGCAGTTTGTTTCATTGTCAGTAAATGTGGCACCTATCTTAGCTTTCTCATATCCAAATTTTCAGTCAGTTTGTGATTTACAGCACTTTCTGAAATGCCCACAATTTGTGCTATCTCGTGCACTTTATCGACAGTCATCCTGTATCATTTTGTGGGTTTTATTCACAATTTATGGCGTGGTCATGTAATTTGGTTGATCACTGCGATGTTCATTTTGGCAGCTCATGCAGCCTCACTTAAATTCAGCCACTTAATATTTTACCATTGTAAACAAAGGAGCAGACTCCTTGAGTAGAATTTAGTTCATCTTTAGTATTAGTTGGCTAAGACTTTTCAAATGAAAGTGTTGTATCCCATAATGATGACCAATGCAAATTCACTGAGAAAGTTCACTGTTGATGACTGTCCTACAAATACTGAACAACCTAACATAAAGAAATTTCAGACTTAAGCTTTATAAAGTTGGAACTGCCTACCAAAGTAATTTGTTTGAAAGTACTACTATCTATACGTCAGGTCAGGTACTTCTGGGACAGCCCTTGTATGTCATATTCTGTGTCTGTATTAGCAGAGCTAATCAGTTTGGTGAACTGATTTACATAGAATTTATTATGTTTAACACCAAGCTTTTTAATTTTTCTCATAGTTCTGAAGTAAAAGAAAACTCGAGCACAGTTACTTCACTGTGAACAAACTCGTAGCAGCAGAGCAGTATACTCTCTGTATAAACAAAAGTGAAGCAGTTGTGATCTATTCACAGGTTAGCCAACATTAGAGACTATAAATGCCTTAAAAAGAGAGAGAGAAGCAAATTCTGTTCGTAACAGCTGTCTGCGTGACAGGGGTATCATGTGCAGTCACTTGTAAACTTTAATTTTGAAACTTCCTGGCAGATTAAAACTGTGGGCTGGACTGAGACTCAAACTCAGGACCTTTGCCCTCTCCCAGGAGTGCTAGTTCTGCAGGGTTCGCAGGACAGCTTCTTTGTAGTTTTGAAGGTAGGAGATGAGATACTGGCAGAATTGAAGCTGTGTGCTTGGGTAGCTCAGCAGTGGAGCACTAGCCTGCGAAAAGCAAAGGTCCCAAGTTCGAGCCTCGGTCCGGCAAATAGTTTTAATCTGTCAGAAAGATTCATATTGGTGCACACTCAGCTGCAGAGTCAAGATTTCATCTTTTAATTTTGCTTATTCTTTCAGTCAAACTTCCTGGAAGTGAAATTGAGAGGTACTGGGAATAGTCTTGCTTATGATTTAGGTGGTGACAGGATTTCTGCTCAAACTCAGCCCACTAATGTTCGCTTTACAGCTGTTCTGGCATTGTGATCAATACCGTTTTGACTGCTGTGAGGTTAGTTAATGTGGGATTTGAGTGCTCTTGACAGCTGGCAAGGCATATATGTTAGGGTGCCATTTGGGAATATCCATGTGTCTGGGTATGCTAAAACCAGAATAGGGTTGAGAAGGAATGGTTGGTGATGCTCATAAGTCACAGTATAGTAGGTGAACTTCGGCTCACTCAAGTCCTAGTTTGGGTGATA
Organism: Schistocerca americana; assembly: GCF_021461395.2. NCBI lineage: Eukaryota > Metazoa > Arthropoda > Insecta > Orthoptera > Acrididae > Schistocerca > Schistocerca americana. The sequence goes on from NC_060130.1 coordinate 697,327,747, forward strand.
GTGTGTAACAGGGCTAAACTGTTTTTGATAAAGGCAGGTAGGAGGTATCCCTGCTTACGGTAGGTTCCGTTAATGGTGGAAGTCAATAAAGGGGAATGCAGATCAGAATGCACATTAAGCTCATTTCATCAAAATATTAAAGGAATGAAATTTGAACTAGATGAATTGTTAACAAATCTTTATAATGACCCAATTTGTATCTCAGAGCATGATTTATGCAGATAAGAAACACCAAGGCATCCTTTGAATGGATACGTATTACCTGGTTTTGATCCAAGGAGTTATTTTGCCGAAGAGTGTAGTAGACATATGTCAAATTAATTCATTATAGACCACTACAGATCTGCTAGTTTAGACTACAGGGTTTTTCTCTTTAGACTTGACACTGCTAGGCTTGGTTCTTATGAAGTTGATTTTGAGTGGGGATTTAGCTATAAATTTTGTTTGATTCCCCAGAGAAAAGAATGTTAATGGATTAGTTGACTCTAATGTGGTGCGGAAATGTACATGCCAATTAGAGTTCAGGGAAACAGCAGCACTGTTGTAGGCAATATCTTAATACATTTTTCTCTAGTTGCTGGATACAGCATGATAAAAATGGATAATGGCTTGTCAGATTATGTTGTGTTCTTAAACCTGAAGACTGGTTTTATGTGGCTCACCGTGCTAGTGTATCCTGTGCATGCCACATTATCTAGATAACTGCTACAGGGTACATCCATTTGAACCTGCTTGCTGTGTTCATCCCTTGGTTTCTTTCTAAAAATTTTGCCACTCATTCCACCCCCACTTACATCCTTCTATTGCAAAATGGATGTGTCTGATGCCGTGTATCCTGTTAACCAAATATGTCTTTCAGTTTAGTTGTCATAAATTTATCTTCTCTCTTGATTAAGGTCAGTGCCTCCTCATTAATTACTCACTCTATCCATCAACTCTTCAGTATTCTTCTCTAACACCACAGTTCAAAACCTATTTTTCTTCTTGCCTAAAGTGATCATCTGCATTCACTTCTCTGAGGTTACACTCCAAATACCTCTAAAAAGACTGGTTACACATTTATATTAGATGGTAAAATATATCTCTTTTCAGAAACTTTTCTTGCTTTTCATTTACTACTTTTAGTTTCTCATTTCCTAATATAATTCCTTCAGCACCGGCCTGTCTTACTCCCTTTTCAACTATGGGTTAGCTTCCATGCCAAAGCTGCAATCTGGTTTCTGTTTAAATAGTGTATAACCATTTGCTTCATGTATTTTATCCTTGCTACTTTCAGTATTTCAAAGAATATATTCCAGTCAACATAGTGAAAAGTTCTCTCTAAATCTACAAATAACACGAACACAAGTTTGTCTTTCTTTAACCTGTCATCTGAGATAAATTGTAAGTTGCCTAAATTTCTCTGGAACTAAAGTTGATCTTCCCTTAGGTTTTCTATCAGTGTTTCCATTCTGGTTTAAATAATTTCAGTATTTTGAAACCATGACTTCTTAAATTGATAGGTTCGCAGTATTCACATCTGCTGCTTTCTGTGGAATTGCAGTTACACAGTCCAGTCACATTGTGACCATAACCTATGTTAGATGTCAACATGTAGTAACTACCCACACATGGCAAGTGGCAAGTGGCAGCACTAGCAGTACTTAGGGGGATGTGGAAAATGGTCAATTCATTGTTATTATGGAGAAACTGAGTGATTTCCATGACATTCAAAAGGGCATGATCATTGACTTTTGGGCCCCGCAGATGGAAGCATTTCCAAAATGGCCAAGTGTGTAAACTGAAACTTCCTGGCAGATTAAAACTGTGTGCCCGACCGAGACTCAAACTCGGGACCTTTGCCTTTCGCGGGCAAGTGCTCTACCGACTGAGCTACCCAAGCAAAGTAGTATGGTGCCACCCAGAACCAGCATTGAGGCAACTGTGGTGCACCATGGGCCATAGATGGTAGGTGCGAGTGATGACTGCGGAGATGTGTATGGGCGAATGGGTGGTCAACTGTTAAGCAACTGACCACCCAGATGAATCAAGGGACTACCAACAGACTCTCCATGATGACTGCCAAACGAATGCTGCTGCATATGGGTACCCACAGCAGGTTCCTGGTTCATGCACCCATGATGACTGCTGTTGATCAGCGATGAAGGCTGGAATTTGCATACCAAAACCACAACTGGACAACCACTGAGTGGTGATAGGAAGCGTTTTCAGATAAATCACATTTTATTCTCCATTGCACAGATGGCCTTTGCCCTGCAACAGTCATTGGAAGGGTCTAGGCTGGAGGAGGAAGTTCCATGGTCTGGGGCATGTTTTTGTGGCATTCTGTGTGGTCTTGTAGTTCTGGAAGGCACAGTGGAACAGCAAAAGTATGCATCTCTCCTAGGGGACCATGTCCACCCTTACATTCAGTTTGTTTTTCCTCAGCATGGTGGCATCTACCAGCAAGACAATGCTCGCAGTGTACGTACAGGGATGAAAAAGCCCAAGGATGAGTTTACCATACTCCCCTGGCCACCAGACTCCATGGATTTAAACCCAATCAAGTTCGGTTGTGTTCACGCCATGTATCCCCAGCGATTAAATATATCACAGCTGGCCATGCCACTGGAGTCAGGATAGCTCCACAGCCCTCTTTGTACTTTCTGGAACCTCATTGATGCTCTTCCTGCACTTCTATGGTGCAAAAGGTGGTTATTCAGGCTTTTGACAGGTGGTCACATTAATGCGACTGGACTGTCTATTACATTCTTCCTGAAGTTGTGGGGTATGTCATCTGTCTCGTATATCATGCTCACCAGCTGAAATAATTAAGTCATGATGGGCTTCCCCGAGCATCTCAATAATTCTAAAGGAATGTTTTATCTCTAGGGCCCTTGGTTAAACTCGTGTCTCTGTGTTCTGTCAAATTATTCTCACACTATAACTCTCATCTTCATTTATTTTCCTTCCATTCTGTAATTTTACCTTTAATTCTCCTTGTGTAGTTTTGTGTGTAGTTTTTCCACTGTTCAGCTTTCTCTTCTGATGGCCTGAACTAAAGTGATGGTGCAGCCAATATCACAGCTATAGGAGGGTGTGGACAACAACCACACAAGAGTCTATTAACTTGAAAGTGATGTCCGCAGCTCGTGGTCTCGCAGTCGCGTTCTCGCTTCCCGAGCACGAGGTCCCGGTTCGATTCCTGGCGGGGTCAAGGGTTTTCACCTGCCTTGAGATGACAGGGTGTTTATGTTGTCCTCATCGTTTGTTCATCATTTCTGAAAGTGGTGAGATTGGGCTCAGCAAAAGTTGGGAATTTGTATGGGTGCTGATAACTGCGCAGTTGAGCGCCTCACAAACCAAACATCACCAACAACTTGAAAGTGGCCAAGGAGCACATCGCTGAAAATTTGATGTATAACCAGTTGACATGGCTGGAAGCCAAAGTATATTTTATTTAGTCATATTGTTGGGAGGTGATGCATTCATATAAAGAGGATTTTAGCATATTATTAGGATTCTGCTGGCTTTGTGCTGTTGCTAATGTAAGTGCTGAAATGAGATTATGTATGTTGTCAGTCAAGACTTGCAGGTTATTCATATTAACAGTATTATTCCTAATGTGTTCCGAACTTCAGTAATACATTTATTGATTGGACAGACTCCTTAGGGATTAGGGGATAGTTCTGGGATAGTGGACAGCAGTGGTGACTGTTCATTGTCGCTAGAATAAATTGAAAAACTGACATCACATTTATTTGTATTGGTGCTATACAAGACTTACAATGTATTTTGGTTTCCTGTTAGCTCTTTTTGTGGTGTTAAGGGTGTAAGCTCACTGGACAACATTAGTCACCTCCTTAAAAGAGCACATTGGTTGCTTTGGAACACTCTGTATAATACGGAACTTGTGCCACATGACCATATGATCCTCCACTGCTGCTGATATGTTATGTCAATAAAATAGCGTGTGTATGCCAGTTAGTTGTTGGGAGTCAGTGCAGTAAGTTCGGTTAATCTGCAGTCATGACCAAATGGCAGAAAGGAGTTTCGCTGTGCATGTGACTGTGATGCGAATGAAATGGCCCGATGTGTTGCCATGTCAACTCGTCTACAAGGAATGGTGTATCGCTTATACCCATGCAACACAGCATAAGAACAGGGATTTCAGCTGCCAGGGCCTGGAGATGGGTGTCACACCTAATCACTGACAATAGGTTTCAAACCAGGCAAGATATGCTACTGTCATGAATGCAAATCTACCTCAATCAGTTTCCAAGCATACATTGTGAAGGGGCCTGCACGAAATGGCATTTTGACCCGGAGTACCTTGCAAAAGTTTGTTAGTCACAGTGACGCACAACTACATGTCTTCAGTGAACCAAACAGCAAAGAAACTAGATAGTAGCTGACTGGAGGTATGTAATGTGATCAGTTATCTCATGATTTTTCCTCTTCTGAAATAAAGTAATTCATTGAATGTACCAATAACTGAATGAGTTCTTTAGCCCTCAGTGTATGGTGGGTGTAGTTCAGGCTGGAGGTGTTTCTTTGGTGTTTTGGGTATGTTTATCGTACCAAGAGTGGGGCCGATTCATTTAGGTTACTGTGAATGTGGCATTGGATGTTAATTTCAACATTCTTGGAGACCATGTGTTGCCCTATCTTCTAAATTTTCACAGTAAATATCCTGTGGATGCTTCTGTCATCCAAGATGATGATAGCTGTATTTACTGGACTGCACGTGTAAGGTTCTGGTTCGACAGACACTGGTGCACTGTATTGCTAGAAAATGCCTCAGACTGTTTTGTACAACAGATGAAATTCAGCAGTTTGGTAGCTGTAGGGGGTGTGGTCATCACTGAATGATTTCCGCTTTACATGGCATGTGCGAGGTGGTGTTAGCATATGTTCTCCTCAGATGACTTACTTATTCTGTGTGCGTATGTTTATTTTATTGGGAAGGTTACGATTAAGCAGTTATAATTTGAGAATGACAGTGTTATTAAAATTTTTAACCATAGGGATAATTATGACCTATAAACATTTCACAGCTTAGTGCTATTCTGATATGGAAAGGGACAAATATGTTAATAAAAATGTTGTATCGCCTCTACAGTGAACTGAAGCTAAAGATAGACAATAACAATAATTTGAGATAAAATTAGATAACTGTTTATATTTTATTGTGTTATTAAGTTAGTGGGAAATATATCTGGCCTCACATAAGTGTTGTGCATGTGTAATTATTGTAAGCTTATGAGTACATAATGCTTGGTTCAAAACTATGGAATGTCAGTAAGATGTTTGGCAGAACACAGTTCTTTAGGTTACGTAGACTGTTAGTGTGATGTAATTGCTAAGTGACTGTCCAGAAAGTCATTTAAAACCTCCTTGTTGTTTTTCTGTAGTGATGGAAATACTTTGCTTTTAAAGAATAGTATATTAATGTAAACTGGAAATTTATTTCAGTTCAAACCACCGAAATTTATTGAGAGACCCAAAATGGACATTCCAGTCAAAAGTGATAATATGATGGAAGTCAATGGAGTTGGAGGCAATAGCAGTGATTACACTACTGATGATAGCTCAGAAAGCATCAGTCCAGATGATGGAAGTTCAAGTCAAGACCAAACAACTGAAGAGATACCCACCACATCGGATGATGTGCAAAATGATTCATACCATCACAGTAGACGTGAAGAATCTGTTTTATTCAGTGAGATTGATAAAATGCGTTTAGCAGACGTTGGCGTAAGTGACACTCCAAATGGAACTGATGGTGTTCCAGACACAGAAGTGGACAGACAATGTCAGAATCACAATGGTGAGACTTCAGGGCAAGGCAGAAATGCCTTCACACATTTTACATCTGAGTGGTCATCCCTGTTGGATAAAATAGAGGACTCTGTTGAAAAAGTATCAAAGAATTATGAAGGTTGGAGACCTGAAACTGTTGGTCAGCAAACTGGAAATAGTTATTGGCAATATCAGACTGATAACCTTAGTACTCCGGGAACCAGCAAAAGGTTAGTTTCACTTTGTTGTCTAGAAATGTTACTCTTAGAAACCACTTTTAATCTGCTATATTTACTGTCTGATCTGGTGGGTGCACAATAGAATAAACATGATTTTTACATTATAGGAGTGTAATTTCTCCATTCTTTTTCATCCTTGGTAACAGTGAATTTTCCATTCATAAGCATATATTAGAGATATTTTACTGTCACTCTTATGTATATGCTTCAGAAAATCTTGTTTTCATCGTCAAGCTTAGCATACTAAATTGAACTTACTTTGTTGGTGTCCTGAGAAATTAAATTTCCTGTGAACAAACAAAGTGTAAACATGGCATAGTTAACTTTGTTTCATGGTTAATCACATCCAGATATGTAGTGTTGATTTCCTGTAAAGGAAATTACAGGTAAGTTTAACTAGAATATCAGACATTCAAACCTTGTTGTGTAAGACTTAGTACACAGTGGTAAGGAGAGGTGGGCTACAGTGAGGTGTGGCAACTGTCATCATAGGAAAGTTCTGCAGGAGCAGAAATGATTAGTGAACAAGTAACACAGCAAACAGATTTACTAACTTCTCCAAATGTACGGACACTCACTACAACTGGTGCAACAAGAAACAGTCCAGCTCATGCTATTTACAAGGAAGAGTCTCCCTGCATTACAGCACAAATTATGGTATCGACTAGGCAGTGGCTGCGTAGTTTCATATAGCGATGTGGCTCCGAGTGTGATTGGGCTGATCGGCTGCCGCCAGCCATCCTGTATTGTGGCAGCAGAGGGTGCTCGTGGCACTGAGCCGCTGGAGGTGAGGTTCAGCAGGCATGCATCATTGGCTCTGCCAGATCCCACAAGACTACTGGTGGTGTCTCACAGAAACTTGTAATTCCATTTCTGTGATGCCTGTGGGGTGAAATCAATAAGTGTTACCACATCTTTTTACATCTCCTGCCTTACATTCATATACTGACTACATAGTTTTATGTGAAAATACTGACTTTGTTTGTAATAGTTCTTTTTCAACAACATTTCTACAGTAGTTCTTCTATACTTTCGTGCTCTGTAACCACTTAAGAGTGTAGATTATATTATGAAAAGTGTAGTTGCTACCCACCATATAGCAGAGATGAGATGCATGTGATCTAAAAGCTAAGCTGCAAGCACTGTAGCATTCTACATGGGTGTGACAACCAACTTGGTGTCTGTCAGCATGAATGTCCACCGACTGTGGCCAAGAAACAGCTGAACCACCCAGTTGCTGAGTGTACTGCACAACATGACCTCCTTCATTTCAGTGACTGCTTCACAGCCTGTGCCATCTGAATCCTTTGCACCAGCATCAGCTTTTCTGAATCTCGCAGGTGGGAACACTCGATGCAATATAGCCTATGTCCCTGTAACCCTCCTGGCCTCAACCTATTAGTCATTGTCCTTTACCCACCTATCCCCTTCCCTGTTCAAATTCCAGCATTACATAGCCCTCAATTCCACCAACACACTCAGTCTTTTTACTTCTTTCCTTGACCCTCCCTCTGTCTACCTTCTCAGTGTGTTCCTAGCTGCTCTTCCCTCTCCCCACATTGTCTCTGTATGCTGCCACAAGAAGCATCTTACTGTCCCTCACCCCTACCCTACTATCCCTCACTGTGTGTGTGTGTAAAAGCTTACTTGCTGACTTTTTTTGTTGTGCCTGTCTGTGACTCAGCATCTCCGCTATATGGTGAGTGGTAACTATTCATCTCATAATATTGTCATTATCCCATCCTGGATATTCCATTATGAGTGCAGATTGTCATACAAATTTTGCTGCTTTTTTTCCACAATAACCATTGCCAATTGGGAACCTCCTACCTGTTGTAAGAAGCTGTTAAAAGAAGGAAAAAAGTGAAGATTTTCTTGCCCAAGGCAAGCTTCCCTAGTTAATGACACTACAATGACAAGGATTCCCTTAAATTTGGATTTCACTAAACTGGTACTCCAACAACACTTCTGACTGAAAAAATGCGTGGTTTGATACTTTCATAGATTTTACAGAAGTGTTAACAATGTAGGGAGGAGAACATCTCCATTGGCACGTAATTCAGTGTGTGTGTGTGTGTGTGTGTGTGTGTGTGTGTGTGTGTGTGTGTGTGTGTCAGTCACTTGCACCCCTAATCTGCTGAACCAGTCAGTGCCTGTTGGATGTCCAGTGATGTTAAATATTAAAAGACCTCCTTTCATAGGTTCTGATGGGCTGTTGGGTATTATTAACAATCAAGCCAACTACAGAAGTTTGAGTTCAGGATGATAGAACAAAATACAGTTGAACAGCCAGAATGCATTTTTAATTGCAAAAAGAACATACTTCCTTAACTTTTTATTATAAGGGTCAGTTAAATAAAAGACAGATGCCAACAAAAGTATGTAAACTGTTTATTATTTCAAAAGTAACCACTGTAACTGTTAATACATTTACCCCACTGTGAGACAAGGCAGTTAATGCCTTCATGGAAGAATGTTTGCAGTTGCCTATGTAACCATGATTGTACTTAGATGTCCACCTCTATGTCCAAAGCAAGTTGATGTCCATGAATGTCATCCATTAGGACTCCAAAAACATGGAACCTGAACTGGAGTTCCTGAGTTGGGGATAGAACACTGCTGATCCTCAGTAATTGTAAGCCCTCTACATGCTTCAGTCACCACCGTGAGGCATGAGGGTGGAATGTTGTGTGTCATAGGGGCAAGGATCCTGGGGCAGCGATTTGGATCATGAGGATGGTACAATCCTGTATAAAAGAACTACAATAGAAAAGCATGCTACGTGTCATTGGGATGAGGAGTAGTGACGAAACATTAATTAAAGAACTACCTGTGGGGAACCTGCTGTTACCTCATTTGTATATGACAGAACCACACAAGTGGGTCTCTGTTGGTGATTCCTCATTTCCTTAGTTGCTTATGTGAAGCAATTGGGTCCTACACCAATTTACCAACTCCCAGCAGTTTGGGTGGCCTATTGGGTGGTATTAATAACCATACAACAGAGTGTGGCTACCATACACCATAGAAGTCTTCTCAAAACGAAGAAAGTACTAACAGTAACAGACCACATCCAGTGGTAGGCTATGCCCCTCCACAGGAAAGATGTCTTTCACAGAGACAAGACTAAGGATGGTGTTAGTCACTGGTAGGATATACTACACTATACCTATCCCAGTCACTTGGAGATGGCAGTTAGTAGCTGCTGTTCCTAAGCATTACAGAAAATTGTCATAGGCAGAACGTATTTCCCACCTTGTGGCCCACCTCTTTTAAACGAGCTCAAGAAGATGTAATTAGTCAACTTCGTAGGCGAGCTGTACTTCCAGGGATTTTAATACACACTATGTGCTTTAGGAGTTGGCCACCCCCAGTCCCAGCAGTAGAGTTCTCAAGAGTCTCCTTGCATTAGAAGATACCTGTTCCCCGAACAGTAGTAAAGTGACCCATTTGAACTAAACCACAGGTTCATCCTCGGTCACTGTGACCTTGTGTTTCCTTATCCTTGTAGATTTAATGTTGAATGACAAGTAAACACTGATCTATGTTGAAGAGGCTATTTTCCTAACTGGGTACATTTTTTTAGGCGGAAAATACTCAAATTGGGTGCCATAGAAAGCTGTACAGTCAGCTATCAAAGTAGAGGAGGCACCCAGGAGTAGGTGGCGCACACAAAATATTTGATCCAGCTTGCTCCTAAGCACAGATACCAAAAACTACTGTGCACCTTAAGAGGCAGTGTGTTCCTAGGTGAATTTAAGTATTTTGTAGTCATGGGCAGGTAAATGACTGGGAAGAATCTAGTCCAAAACAGTGGAAGAGAACGTACAGCCATTTGAGTCCTGAGGCAGGAAGTTCTTGGAAACCATAGAATTGAAGTTTCATATTGCCAAAATCTGAATAATTCATCTCAAATATTATTCGTCCTTCGCTGTTGACTTTGCAATGATGTTAGTGAAAACTATGGTATGACTCAAACTGAGACAGTTCTGGGCTAGACAGTGTTTGTATTGCGGAGGTTGAAGGGTTGATTCTGCGAGCCGTTTTGGTGCAGTAGGGTGCCTGTCATCACCATCCTGAACATTGACAGTGTCAGACATTCTCAAAAATGTTTCTAATGTGTAGCGTTGTGACAGTGTCATAGAAGTAATTTTTGTAGGGCAAGGCTAATCTCTGCAGTTTGTTAAATGCATACTTTTATATTCAGTAATGGGATTGCTAACCTGCTGTTTGTCAAACGATTACCATTGCCATGTCATCAGCCTGTTAAAAAATGTTTGGACCATGAACCTGAGGCTTTGTTGGCCAGATGACCATGTACCAAACAAGGTGATGCAGTGGTAAGACACTGGACTTGTAGTTACGAGGACAGTGGTTCAAATCCCTGTCTGGGTTTCCATATTTAAAATTTAAATTTAAAAACATTTAATATATGTTTTTTTCTTAAACTGAGATGCAGGCAGACAATGTAGTGCTTTTCCATGTTGGTTATACATGTGCTTGACAATGACAAGTAGTCAAAATTAGCTAGTCACACGATTAAATAAAATTCTCATTACAGCCTACTGTGAATCATGTTTACGTTTATTTTCTGTATTTAAGTTTTCCGTGATTTCATAAAATCACTGTAGTTTAATGTGGGGATGGCTGCTTTGGTAGGACATAGCCGATTTCCTTTCCCTTCCTTCCTCAATTGAAATCTGTGCTCTATTTCTAATGTCTGTCCAGGTTGATGGTATGTCAAACCCTCATCTTTCTTCTCCAAGTAACTGTGTGACTGAAACAGTTGTCTCTAGTGTTATCTTTATGAAGTTCATTGTCGCAGAAATGTATTTTTTGCAAGTAGTTAAATTCTTCAGGTGTATTTAGGCATTTTAAGTTTTTCAGTTACTAATATCTCATTAAATAATTAATTATGTTTGCTAATATAGATATTTCCACTGTTCCTTTCTTTTAGCTCTGTGCCTTTTATGAGTGAAGAGCAGGCAGATAAGTGGGCAAGTGCTCCAGAGTTCCATCCAGCATTCACATCGAGGACGGGACGTAAGAATTTCATAAAATAAAATTCCATTTGTACTAATCCAGTAGTTCATTTGCTGTAATGCAATATCATTAAACAAATATTTCTGTCCTTTTTATAGGAGTTAAGACATACGCTGAGGCAGTAGATCCCTATGCACCGAGGACACAAACAAAACTTGCTACAGGTGTACAGTTCTGTCCATATTATCATGTAAACAGAGCTGAGTTGTATCTTTGCCCATATCTGCATGGTGAACTTTGCCAGATCTGTCTTAATACCATACTAGATTTTGAGGATACTGAAGAGAAACGGGAACACATAAAGGTAAGAAGTTTGTTTTTATAACACTTTTGTGTAGTTGTTTGTTTGTGTGTAGTATAGAAAAATGTGTCTTATGGGTGTTACTTTGTGCAAGTCGATGTGCTTGTTGAGTGAGAGTTATTCAATGAGTGTGATATTTCTTTTTGAAAGAACTGGCAGAGTTAGTAATAGAGGTATATGGAGCCATTTAACAAATTTCATTTTTCAATTAGAATTTGAGGTGACTAATACTATGATTTTCGAAATGTACGTGTGGTACCAAACATGATCAGTGGACTGAACAACTGGAATGTTCGTGTAAAGGATGTGTGTCAATACTTCGACATTTAAGAAATTTCTTTAGTGCATGATTTTGGGTGTTCCCATGGAAGAATGTGAAGATTATTGAATTCCTGTAGAAGGATGCAAAAGTTAGTATCTGTACTACTGTGCTGCTAGTGTTGCATGTATCACTATTTGAAGTGAAGTTGACAAATGTTTGAAATTTACTCATAAAATCGGATGTTGTTACTTCAAAGAAACCAAGGGGTAGAAGAGAGCTTTACTTAATGAGTGATCATTGTCATAATTAAAACCTGTTAAAAGCCAGCATTTTGGTTTTATCACTAACATGTTACTTGTACCACCTTCAGTAACAATTTTTTTTTTTTGATCTTTTTTTTATCACTTAAAATTCTCAATTCATTATTGTTTTCAATGTGATACAGAAAAAGGGGTGGGGTTTATAATGAGATTAGTGCTTTCCAGTGGCAGGTGATTGGTTGCAGATTATTTGTTCTGTGTAGCTTATAAGCAGAATTTTAAAATCACTTTAGGATCCAGCAAAGAGAATTCCTGTCATGAGGAGTTTCTGAAATACAAAGAAGGCGATAAAGTTTTCGTAGAGATGTATGTTTGCAATGCAAAACCTTTGTTACCAAATTGGCAGTACAAGTAAAACCTTACTAATTCTAGGGAACTGGGACTGAATAGAGCTCAAATTTGGGAAAATGAAGTGACAGTTCAGAGACCTTCCATTTAAAAATAGATTCAGAACTTGATGTTCGCACTACTTTTGCGAAGAAAGTTGTTTTGTCAGATAACATATCACTTAGTTTGATTTAGCAACAATATTATAGTAGAAACTCAAACACTTGCTGTTAACACAAATGTAATACATCAACTACTGTACAGCTGTTACTACTTTATATATGTTATTTTTGGAAAAAGAAGCAATAGTTCTTTTTTTTCTGAAGAACTTCTGTTCCTAGCATCATTGTCCCACCGTCTTAGTATAAGCATAATTTCAGCTGGTGTCGTCACATTTTGTTGCTCCACGTAATACAGTGCGAACTCTAATGCTTCCGTTTTATCATTAGGACTAATTTTGTTGGGCACCAGTATCATTCTCTTCATCACCAGAGTCTGTTTCTTTTATGTACCATTTCCACAATAACAGTCAGTCACTTCATACTGGTTGTCCTGGTTCAAACACATTTGCCCTTAATTGTTATGTTTTTCCACACCCAGAAATATGTCGATTCAAATCCAACCACTGTTGGTTTTATTCTGATAGTGCCATTGTTGCTTCTATCTTTTTTTTATCCCCCCACTGTGTTTCTCTAAGAGAATTTTCCAAAAAATTTTGTTGTTTCTGATATTAAATGGTCCACCTTCTGCAGTGCAGTAGGTAACAATCTTCAGACTAATTTTTTCGGGCAGCTTCTATTGATTGGTACTCATTGTGCGTAGAGTGCAGAAGTGATCCCAATAACTTATGCCAATACATTTTTTCCAGACATGCCAGCTTTCCTTGCTCCATTGGTTTTAAAACGCTAATAAGATTGGGAGTAAAAAATTGTGATATCTCTACTACAAAGTTCTTCAGCTTCGAGATGATATCCTGCATTGTCTAGAGTGAAGATTGTCTTAAGTGGTAATTTTTTTGGTTGTCAACTGTTTCCTTTATCACCTGTCACCTGTGACTTCACCTATGCTCAGCTGTGCTGCTACCTTTTTATAGTCTCCCCACTGTGGAATATTTTTAGTGCTAAAACTTTCATCTCCTAAGAAACAAATTTTCTCTTGTTTTGGAGGGGTCAGCACTCATATTGACGCAAAATGGCAGGAACAAAATAAACATGACTGACTACATGTACACAGCACACTGAACCTGATCAGACACTGGCCAACTGGCAATGGGTGAAACAACAGTAATGGGTAAAGTGGGCACAATTGTAAATGATCTATGGGTGCACATCTTGGCTGCAGATGATACCCACTTCCTCCCCCCCTGCAGGTCCGGAGGTTGGAATAGGCCCGAGGTATTCCTGCCTGTTGTACGAGGCAAATAAATGGAGTTTCACATGTTTCGGCCATTATGTGATGGTCCCCTGTAGGGTTTCACCTCCATTCTTAAAAATTTTCCCGAAGAGTGAGCCAATTGTGGAAGGGTGCCTTACAAGGTGCATCGTGTCCATTGTGCATTGAGATCTTTAGCCCACTTTCTCATTGTCGCATTGCAGTCCTGCCCATTCTCCATCTCTTGGATGAGGACACCTTCCTGGGTACGTTTTCCACCATGCACTATACAGTGTCGATTTCTGCGTCAACGATAACCATAGACTTCATTGCACCTTATATCCAGCACGGTAACCAGTCCGTTTTGGTGGGGCTGTCATGTAACCTGTTGGTTGTAGCTCCCTGACCACACAGGGATCACTCTGTTGATGCCTGCACTGTTAACTCCCCACGTATGCCAAGGGGTAGATGCCTACCCCATGGGGCATCGGGACTCCCGGCAATGGCCATCCTGCCAGGTGGCCTTTGCTGTCGCTGGGTGGCACCCGTGGGGAGGCCCCCTGGTCGGAGTGGGTGGCATCAGGGCGAATGACAAGCGATGAAGTGTAGTCCATCATCTCTTGCTGGTGGTGAAACACCAGCAGTCTCTAAGCGATCATGAGCTCAATTCAACGCACAGAAGTCTGACTGCAAATCGTTCCCCTCTCAGGCCACACCATGGGAGGATCGTCAGGCTCAGGATGGCAGCGGATCTTATTCGCCCCAGTACCTTGTATGTTCGAGAGCTGATGGGCAATCTTTCATGATGATGAAGCCTCAGTTTTTGGTTGAGCATTTAGAGGACAAGTTCGGGGAGGTGGGGGCTTGTCCAAAATGAGATCTGGGTTAGTCTTGATCAAAACAGCATCCTGTGCTCAGTCGTGGGAGTTACTCGCTTGTGACAAGCTACGTGATGTTTATGTAACCATCACGCCCCATAAGAGGTTAAATATGATCCAGGGTTTCATAATTCACAGAGACCAGTTGAGTGATGAGCTGCGCGCCAATTTAGAGCGGTGAGGTGTACGTTTTGTGTGGTGTGTCCACCGGCATCTGAAGGATAAACAGGTTGCCACCGGTGCCTTCATCTTGGCCTTTCAGGGCGATATGTTGACCGAGAAGGTCAAGGTGATGGTCTACCGGTGTGATGTAAAGCCCTATATCCTGTCCGACGCGGTGCTTTAAGTGCTGGAAGTTCGGCCATATGTCGTGCCCCTGTACTTCCAGTGTCGTATGCCGAGATTGCGGGCGCCCATCACATCCCAATACTCCATGTGCCCTGCCTCCCATCTGTGTCAGCTGCAGAGAGCACCATTCGCCTTGCTTGCCTGACTGCAGGGTTCTCCAGAAAGAAAGGATAATAATGGAGTACAAGACCCTGGACCGACTGACCTACACTGAGGCTAAGAGAAAATTTGAACTCCTGCATCCTGTGTGTATGGCATCGTGTTACGCCGCCGCTACAACAGTTCTGGCACCATCAGCTCTGCCAACCCAGATGTCCTCTCAGAGCCGGAAGACTACACCTGCCTCCTTGATGGTGGGGGGCATTTCCCTCCCTGTTGCTTCTGCACCACCTACTTCAGGAGCAACACCCCCCCCCCCCCCTCCCAAACATTGGGGACATCCGTCCCCACTCCTAAGCAGGAGAAGCCTAAGTCTCCTTCGGCTTCTCTCGCTAGGAAGGGGTCCCTTGGGTCACTCCCTTCACAGGTTTCTTCTAGTGGGAAAGACGACACACATCAGTGGCTGAAGAGCCCAAAAGTAGCTGGTCGTAGGGCTTCACACTCGTTCTTAGTCCTGGAGACGGAGCCAATGAACTCCTCCCAGCCAGGTAAACCCAAGCAGCAGTGAGAGAAATCCAAAAAGAAAACCCCTAAGACCAAGGAAACTGCTGTGGCACCCACACCACAACTACCTACAAGCTCTGTGTCTGAGGATAGGGTGGAGATTTTGGCGTCCTCCTAGGACCTAGATCTCGCCAGACCCTCGGACACAATGGATATAGACTGCTCAGGCAATAAATCGATGGCAGCAGGTGACCCAGAGGGGTAAACTGCCTCATTGAATGTTCCATGCCTTCCCAATCTCACGATGTCATCCTCCAGTGGAATTGGGGCGGTTTTTTTCCACCGCCTGGCTGAGCTACGGCAACTGTTAAGCTTTAACCTGCTATCTGCATTGCCCTCCAGGAAACCTGGTTCCCAACATTGTGGACCCGTGCCCTCCGCAGCTATAGGGGATATTACAGGAGCTGTAGTGACTTTAATCGAGTGTCAGGTGCAGTTTGCGTTTATGTTCTACACTCGGTCTCTAGTGAACACGTGCCCCTTAAAACCCCTCTTGAAGCTGTGGCTGTCAGAATAAGGACGATGCAGGAAATAACTGTCTGCAATGTATAACTTCCTCCAGATGGTGCAGTACCCCTGAATGTATTAGCTGCACTGATGGATCAACTCCCTAAACCTTTCCTACTTCTGGGAGATTTTAATGCCCTTAACCCCTTGTGGCGTGGAACCATGCTTACTGGCACAGGCAGAGATGTTGAAACTTTACTGTCGCAATTCGACCTCTGCCTCTTAAATACTGGGGCCGCCACACATTTCATTGTGGCTCATGGTAGTTCTTCGGCCATTGATTTATCAATTTGCAGCCCAGGACTTCTCCCATCTATCCACTGGAGAGCACACGACGACCTGTGTGGTAGTGACCACTTCACCATCTTCCTGTCACTGCCCCAGCGTCAGGCACACAGATGCCTGCCCAGATGGGCTTTAAACAAGGCATACTGGGAAGCCTTCGCCTCTGCTGTCACCACTTAATCTTCTCCACATGGTGACAACTATGTGGTGTTTAGAGCAGGTAGCTACAATGATCATTTCTGCGGCGGAAAATGCGATCCCTCTTTCTTTAGGGTGCCCCCAACGAAAGACAGTACCTTGGTGGTTGCCTGAAGTCGCTGAAGCAATACAGGAGTGTCGGCGGGCTCTACAGAGGCATAAGCAGCACCCTTCCCTGGAGCACCTCATAGCCTTTAAACAGCTCCGTGCCCGTGTTCGCTACCTTATCAAACAACAGAAGGAGAGTTGGGAGAGATATGTCTCCACCATTGGGTGCCACACGTCACCTTCCCAAGTCTGGGCAAAGATCAAACGTCTTTTCGGGTACCAGGCCCCAACAGCTGTCCCTGGTGTTATCATAAATGGCAAGTTACGTACTGACGCAAACTGTGCGTCGGAGAATTACCCCCAGCCTTTCGCACATTCGAACGGCGGCTGGAAGGGTATGTCCTCTCATTTACTGCATGCTGCAGTGAATCCTATAACACCCCATTTATAGAGTGGGAGCTCCTCAGTGCCCTTGCGCATTGCCCCGACACAGCTCCTGGGCCAGATCAGATCCACAGTCAGATGATTAAACATCTCTCATCTGACTACAAGTGACATCTTCTCATCATCTTCAACTGGATGTGGTGCAATGGCGTGTTACCATTGCAATGGCGGGAGAGCACCATCATTCTGGTGCTCAAACCAGTAAAAACCCGCTTGATGTGGGTCACTATCGGCCCATCAGCCTCACCAACGTTCTTTGTAAGCTGCTGGAAAGTATGGTATGTCGGCGGTTGGGTTGGGTTGGGTTCTGGAGTCACGTGGCTTACTGGCTCCATGTCAGGGCCGCTTCCACCAGCATCGCTCTACCACTGATAATCTTGTGTCCCTCGAGTCTGCCATCCGAACAGCCTTTTCAGATGGCAACAGTTTTGACTAACGTAAAGCATATGACATGACTTTGTGACATCATACCCTTGCCACATTGTATGAGTGGGGTCTCCTGATTTTTATCCAAAACTCCATGTTGCTGCGTACTTTCCGTGTCCAAGTTGGTGACTCCCATAGTTCCATCCATATCCAGAAGTATGGAGTCCCTCAGGGCTCTGTGTTGAGTGTGTCTCTATTTTTAGTGGCCATTAACTGTCTAGCAGCAGCTGTCGGGCCCTCCGTCTCACCTTCTCTGTATGCAGACGACTTCTGCATTTCGTACTGCTGCTCCAGTACTGTTGCTGAGCGGCGCCTCCAGGGAGCCATCCACAGGGTGCAGTCATGGGCTCTAGCCCACGGTTTCCAGTTTTCAGCCGCAAAGTCGTGTGTTATGCTCTTCTGTCGGCGTCGTACTGTTCATCCAGAACCCGCACTTTACCTTAATGGCATCCACTCACTGTAGTGGAGACTTACCAGTTCCTAGGACTGGTTTTCAATGCTCGATTGACTTGGCTCCCTCATCTTCTTCGGCTTAAGCAGAAGTGCTGGCAGCACCTGAATGCCCTCTGTTGCCTGAGGAACACCAATTGGGGTGTAGATCACTGTACACTGCTGCAGCTCTACAGAGCCCTTGTCCAATCCCGAATTGACTATGGAATTGTGGTTTATGGTTTGGCAGCACCTTCAGCATTGCATTTACTCGACCCTGTGCTCCACTGTGGGGTTTGATTAGTGACAGGAGTTTTTAGGATGAGTCTGGTGACCAGTATACTGGTGGGGGCTGGTGTCCCTCCACTGCAGATCAAACATGCACAACTGCTTCCAGTTACACAGCACACATTTGTAGTTCCCCTGAGCATTTGAATTACAATCTCTTCAGTCCATCTCCCTCATCAGCGGCCCAGATTAGGGCTAACAATTGCGGTTCCTTCTCTCCGAAATGGAGTCCTTCCCTTTACCACCTTTACTTGCGGTCCGTCCATGGTTTACACCTCGGCCACAGCTTTGTCTGGACCTTTTGCATGGCCTTAAGTACTTCATTAACCATGCCGCTCTCCGCTGTCACTTCCTCTAGATTCTTGAAGCGTTCAGGGGCTCTGGAGAGGTTCACATCGACGGCTCAATGGCTGATGGTCATGTAGGCTTTGCATATGTTCATGGAGGACATATTGAGCAGCACTCCTTGCCAGTTGGCTGCAGTGTTTTCACTGCAGAGCTGGCGGCCGTATCTCACGCTCTTGAGTACATCCGCTCATGCCCTGGCGAGTCATTTCTCCTGTGTACTGACTCATTGAGCAGCCTACAAGCTATCGACTAGTGCTACCCTCGCCACCCTCTGGTAGTGTCCATTCAGGAGTTCATCTATGCCCTGGAACAGTCCCATTGTTCCGTGGTGTTTGTGTGGACCCCAGGACACGTCGGAATCCCCGGAAAGAAACTTGCTGACAGGCTGGCAAACCAGGCAGATGCGGAAACTGCTACTGGAGATAGGCATATCCGAAGCTAACCTGCGTTCTGTCTTACACCGCAGGGTTTTCTGGCTTTGGGAGACAGAATGGCAGAACAGCACGCACAACAAACTGCGTGTCATTAATGAGACTATGAATGTGTTGAAGTCTTCCATGCAGGCCTCTCGCAGGGAATCAGTTGTCCTCTGCCGGCTTTGCATTCGCCATATGTGGCTAATGTTTTGCGTACCTACTCCGTCACAAGTACCCACCTCAGTGTCGCTGTGGCTCGCAAATGACAGTCGTCAACCCCTTGCTGGACGGCCCACTTTTAGCCGCTCTGCGGCAGACTTTTAACTTTCCCAGAACCCTGCCTTCGGTGTTGGGCGACAATGTCTCCACAGCAGCTTTAGTTTTAGGTTTTATCCGTTAGGTTTTAGAGCATATCCTTTGTCCCTCTGTGTCCTCCACCCTAGTGCTTTTAGGGTAGAGGTTTTAATGTGTTGCAGAGTGGCTGGATTTCCCTTTTTATTCTCGTGGTTGGCCAGCCACTGTAATCTGCTTTCATGTTTTACTCTCTTCTGTTTCTAGCGTCTTTGTTTTCTTGTTCTCTTTTGTCCCTTTTAGTGTTTGTTGCTTGCCTTCGTTCTTGTGGCTTTTCCTTTCTTTCCGTTTTGTGTTATATGTTCCATCTGTTTCATTCTCACACTTGTGGCATCGTTTTATTAGGAACAAGAGACCAATGACCTCATAGTTTGGTTCCTTCTCCCGCCCTTAAACCAACCAACCAACCAACCGCACACTCACTTCCTCTGTATTTTTTATTTTATTTGTGGTGTTCTTTTGATTTTTTAACGTAGTCATGTCATGCACCTTGGATCAAAGGGAGGTTTGGTTTTACCAGAGCTTGGATTACTGAGGTTTACAGTAGTTGCCTATTGAGAGAGATTCTGTAATTTCAGTGAAAACTGGTGTTTGTGCAAATTTGGAACATAGACCATGGGAAAACATTATGTAACTAAGCCACGTTGGCAGATAAAACAGTAGCAAGCAGTCCGTAGCTTGCAGTGACTACATAATATGCTCTAATGTATTGAAAGTTTAAATTTGCAATCCTAATCAGCTTCTTGATGGTAGGTATGTTCTGTTAACAGTTTGCCTCAGATAAGGAAGAAGTTTGTGTATTATGATCAGTTGAAGTATGATGGCAAGAAACACCAAATGTTCGATATGTGAAACATTAGCTGGCCCTTAATATTTGCATAGTCTTTCTCATATCTACATATCAAGTTTTTAGTTTTTTTTAGTTTTTAATAAATGTTACAGATTGTAGATCAGAATCTGGTATAAACTATTAACTTCTCTTTTAATTTAGGGTTGCCTTGGAGAACAAGAAAAGAGGATGAAAATGTCCCTTGCCATCCAGAAGTCCAAAGGGATCACTTGCAACATATGCCTGGAACCTGTGAAAGAAAAGACTGCAGGAGAAGCTCGTTTTGGTCTATTGCCAAATTGTAATCACTGTTTTTGCATCACGTGTATACGAAAATGGAGGCAGGAGACACGATTTACAAGCCAAATAACCAGGTATTTTGATCAATTGAATAGCAACATTATGAAAACATTTTTGGAATATTGTATTAAATTTAATTGTTTGGATCACATCAATGTAGTTTTATATTAATCCATAAGATTTCCAATGCACATATTTCTTGATATAGTTTTGATCAGTGTTTATTTGTTCCAACATTTAATGTGAAAATGATAATTAGGTTGTTAAGTATTCCTTTTGAAATTAAAATTGAGATTGTTGAAGGTTTCTTTTGGAATAAAGGAAATATTATGTTTTATATTATATCTGTCGTTCTGTATGTAATTCTGTTAACAAACAAAATATGACTGAAAGAAAGTGGGAGAGTGAGAGGGATGGAGTGGCAATCACTCAAACAAAGTCGTTCCATTTCAGTCAGCATGGAAAAGCATGGAAAATTATGTGACCATAAATTTTAGTTTCACTGTATGATTGGAAGGAAGTGATCACTGAAATGAGTAACAGGATAAAGACATTTGGAGAAAGTACCTCATGCAAACTGGTGATTGGGATGTTGGCAGTTTTTGAACTGTTAAGTGCAACTGCATAGTCACACTAGAGTAGTGAGCTTGCTCCGGTTATCTCTTGTACTACCTTAGCAGCCAATGAGCTGACGAAACTTAGCAGGAGCTAATGGAGGGGCCAGTCATTTGACTGTTGTGTACTTGCTTAACGTATCTGGGAAGCTTCTGAGTAAATAGAAGCTTCTAACAAATATGTTCCCTCCTGTTGTCTATGGTGCTATCACTGATGATGATGATGATATGGTCATTTGACAAGACAGTGAATAGATAAATGAACACTGTACTATAATGTACTTCATATGTCTGCCTCAGAAGCAAATATATTAAAGTTGGTATAGAACCATGGTTCCCTCGTGCAAACTCTGTCGGGAAAAAAATCAAAATCGTGCGTGCATGTGTAGGGGTCTCTCTCTCTCTCTCTCTCTCTCTCTCTCTCTCTCTCTCTCTCTCTCTCTCTCTCTCTCAAGAAGGAAGAGAGCAGGATTTCCTGCAGAATTTGTCATATGTCAGCCATTGTTTATTAACCTATGTATAAAGTGCACCACACACAAATAAAATGGTTTTGCACCATTCCATTGTGGTTTTGCAATGGCGAGCCCATACTAATTCCTTTTTTGTTGCTTCAGCTAACACAGTGGTAAATTGTGTTGTCATATGTCCAAGTGAGTAGCAGTGATGCAATATAAGCTGTGAGCTAGGTAAAAAAAAATTTACAGTCCATGTAAGGAAATGACACACATGATGAGCTAGTCCTACAGTCGTTGCATAATGAGGCAGTTGTCAAAGAGATAGTGAGTAATCGAATAAGTGGTTGGCTGGGATCTGATGCCGCTGTGCTATTTAATCCTTAGAGTGGATCATTACTGTGGGGTAACACCTGTCTGCGGTAACAGTGATGTAATGAAAGCTTATTTCACCATAGTTTCATTAAACAGTTATTTAGCTCATATGATGTAAGTTTATTTTATCATTGTTTAATTAAACTAAGATTAAACTATGAGTCTGCTCTTACCTATTTATCTTGTTAACTTAGACACCTATTCTGTACTTGGATACAAAGTATACCACATGCCTAGTTAAGTTACGTAAATTGGTCCTCCCGCATTGGGGTTAATTCCACTGTTTGTGGTGGTGCTAGTGTGTACTCTGTTTACCTTCCACAGTGCTTAATTGATGCAGCTTCTCCTTGAAAATGGCAGGGTGTCCTCTTGTTGAAACAGTGGCAGTTGTCAATGAAGTCACTCGGCTGCATTCCCAGAAGTTATTTGAACATTATGATATGTCTGGAGAAACCCGGATCTCACGTTCCTCCCCAGCTTTATGGGGAGGAAATGTATGTTGTTTGCATAGGTTGGATAAACTTCACAGCAGTAGGGTAAAATTGCAATGTGCATGCTAGTTTTTGCTGAGGTGTGGTGATAAGAATATTGCAGTGTTTTCCCAAGTTGTGCATAGTATTAATTATCCTGCTTCCTGTCACACCAAGCAACTCACTGGCCTACCTCTTGTTTGTGGAAGGATCAATTATACTTGTAGACAGCTTGATTTTTGTTTCTGTGAGGGGTGCTTTATGTTTACTTAGAGCTGATCCAGATACTGTTATTTTACTTTTGGAGAAGGACAGTGATACCATTGTTTTGGACAATCTAGATTACATTCAGAAGAGGCAGCGTTTACTGTCCGATTCAGTGTAACGTAGTATTGGTGCTGACCTCACAGTGTTGAGAGAGACTAATGACCTTGTGAATAAAAGTTCCTTATTGTGGAAGATTATCTAGTGTCTCAACTCTGATTGTGCTGTCTCCCCTAGGTTATATGACCTCCCTAAGGTCCACAAGGAAGGAGCTCCTCTTTGTCCATTTGTGAGTAACATTGGTGCTCAGACGTATCTTGTAGCGAAAAATCTTGCTATTCTGAGCCTTAAAGTAGGTTGGTGTAAGCACCACATTAAGAATTTGGCGAGGATCTTTGTTTGCGTAAGGTGGGTGTCTACTGTATTCGTTGCAATTGTAGCAAGTCATATATTCGTCAAACTATCAGGACAGTGGAGGACCGGTGTACTGAGCGGAAGCGGCACACACGCTAACAACCAGCAAGCGAATCCACGCTGCAGAACTTTGTCTCACTGGGTACCGGTCGTCCTATGGAATATAACACGGAGATTCTGGCATGCGCTTCCAACTACTGGGTTACTGTTATTAAGGAAGCTGTTGAAATTAAATTAGCAAGTAACCTTATGAATAGAGATGGTGGATTTTGTTTAAAGTCTGCATGGGATGCTGCTTTCTCCATTGTCAAAAAAGCTAGTGTCTGCGGTTCATGTGAGTGTTACCTTTCTGTAGTTTCTATGAAAACAAAGGTTTTAAATTCCCTTGCACAGCACTTACTTGGTGCAGTTACTCCTTAAAAATGACAGTGTGTGCTTCTATCAAAATATTGTCGGTTGTTGACAGCGTCACCTGGATGCATTCTCGTAAGTTATTTGAACATTGTATAAGTCGGTAGAAACTCAGGTTCATCTTTAAACCAGTGCAGCCACCTAAATTGTGTATTATTGCATTTACTTTGAGGACTACACACACACACACACACACACACACACACACACACACACACACACACACACACACACACATGGGGGGGGGGCGAGAGATAGAGATACATATAGAGAGAGATAGAGAGAGAGAGAGAGAGAGAGAGAGAGAGAGAGAGAGAGAGAGAGAGAGAACCATCCTGAAAGACGGCACCCACTCTCCGTTGAAAGAAAAATTATTATGAAACTTGTGTAGACTCTTGGAACACTTTCTGAACTCAAACTTAATAGGTACTTCAAACAGAATGACCTCCTATGTGCCAGTTAGTGTGGATTCTGAAAACAGGGTCAAGCAAAACCCAACTCGCATATTATTCATTCATCCTCAAAGCCATGGATCACAGCAGTCAGGTTTAAATTCTGAAAAGCATTTGACTCAGTTCCACACAAAAACCTAAAAATGAAAGTGTTATCACATGGGATGCAAAGATTGGTAACTTGCTTTAGATGTTTAGGAATGTAAAATTGTGCACTTCACAAAATGAAAAATGTGTTATTGTAGGACTAAAATATCAGCGAGTCACAATTGGAATTGATCAACTTGTACAAATACCTGAGTGTAGAAGTTTGTGTGGATGAGGAATGGAATGATTCCATAGGCTCACCTGTAGGTAAAGCAGAGACCTTGGGTCATTGGGAGGACACTGGGAAAATGGAATAAGTCTACAAAGGAGATTGCTTACAAAACCCTCGTGAGACCCATCCTAGAATGTTGCTAAAGTGTGGGGTACCCATACCACATGGGCCAAACAAGGGACAGCCAACACACACAAGAAAGGGCAGTGAGAATGATCACAGGTTTGTTTGTCCCATGGGGGGAGCATCATGGAGGTGATGAAAAACCTGAACTGGCAGATGGTTGAGGATAGATACCCACTGTCTTGCAAAAACCTATTTTCAAAGTACTGTTAAAATATTTCAGTACTGCATTGGGGTGGTTATCTACCACAGATGACACAATAGGATCATCTGCCCTTGCAGATGCTTCTTGATGGGAAGGGGTAAATGACTTAATTGCCATGTCTTTAGCTGCTTAGCGGAGAGTGGTATCCTCAAGATGACTGCAAAAATTGCTCAGTCTGGCTCACATGAGAACCGGATTGATAGATCACTTGCACTGTCAGGCAACCCTGAGAGACCACCAGCGGGTGTTGACAGCATCCCATCAGTACTTGTAGCAACAACTACGAGATGCCAGCATGTTTTGTGTGTGCCAAGCTTGCCTGAACACAACTGATGGCTTTGCACTTTTTGCAATTGTAGCAGTTAATGTGTTCAGAATGCTGGGTTGTAGTTCACTGAACGTGAGTGAGTGAACCAGAGTAAGTGAATAATTTTCTAATCCACTCTGCCATTCATTCCTATTGCTGTGTGCCATTTCTGTGAGAATTTTCACCAGAAAGAATGGAATGGAACAAAACAGAAAGAGCCTCTCGTTTCATACTCTCGTGCACATAGATTGCCTTCTCTACTTCATTGGTTTATCCTAAGCACTGAAGAGAAGATATTAGTATGCATACACAGGATTTGTTACATTTGCAAAGCAAAAAATCTCATACAGAATAACAAACTAGAAGTCTTGTGTAGCTTCACTTCAAAGGTGTGTTAAGAAATAAGTGTACACTGAACACCAGTCACAACTGAATATGGTTTGCTTGCATCTGCCTACCACTTACACCTGAGTGAGTGCTGCTTTTGCTAATGTTCATTCACTCATTGTTAATATCCTTACAGAGTGAGACTACATTCCCACAATTTAATGAATGAAGTAAAACTTTGGATGTATGCAGAATTTTGTAGAATATTGGTGCTAGTGTCTTTTTATTTCTATTTGACTAACAAAGGTCACACAGAAATGTGTGTCCCCCTGTTAAACACACAGTGAGGAGTACATTCTTCAACAACACACCTAATGTCGTGTATTAGTCACAGATTTCAAATGCAGTTGTACTAACATCCAATTCTACCAAAAAATAAATGAGACTCATTTGTAGGCAAATGGTACGTATATCAACAGTCCAACAAAGCTTGAAAATAGGACTGCAGTGGTAAATATTTGAAGAAAGATTTCATTTTTATGATATTTATAGTGATTATGATCACAAGTTCATTGAGTCAGTGAGTGAATTTTATTTATTTTGCATTTTTCAGACGGACGGTTATGATAGTTGCAGGAAATATTAGTGCTGTATTTGGGCTCAGGTGGATTGCATAACAGATTCTTGTGTGATGCCCATTTTCAAGAACAATCATTTGTTAACAGCAAAGAACGGCAGCATACACTCACAGCAGTTACTTTAAAATGTTCTGTGATACTGGTGCTACAGCAGTACATGAGTGATGTAATGATAAGATATGTACAACTTAAAAATTTGCCATCACCTGAACTGAAAATCAGAAAACCGAAGAGGAAACATACTGCAATTAATCACCTACTGGAAAAACAAAAAAAAAATACCACAGAAGTGTGAAGCAGTTACAAACTTCAAAGTAGTCATAGAAGGGCTTGTAAGATGGGTGAGGAGAAAACCTTGCATGGTGTGTGTCTGTGGTGGTGGTGATGATGATGATGATGATGATGATGATGATGATACTCTAAGAGAGGAAAAATTGAGAATATGAATAGATATGTAAAAAGGAAAGCTTCCTGTGTCAAAAATAAAAGGGACATTTTGCAATATATTGGGTTGGTGCACAAGTTCATAGCATTTTCCCATACATTCAGTAAACACAATAGATACACATAAGAGACTTCAGTCGTCAATAATGTTCTCCTTAACTGTTTACAACAGTCTGGCAATGCTGGGGTAATGTTTAAATTTCATGATTGTAGAAATCGTCTGGTTGTGAGGCGAAGAATTCATCAAGCCATTTCAGAGCGCATTTTCATCCGGAAAGGAATTTTCGTGAAGGTTCTTCGATAGTGTGTGGGAAAGGGAAAATATGAGGACGCAGAACGACATCCCAACCCAACTCCTGTACAGTGTTTTTTGTCAGTCTAGCAGAGTATGGGTGGGCATTAGTGTGGAGTAGCATCACTTCTTCTGGTTGTCGTTCCTTTATTGCGTCTACATGACGTCTCGGAAGTTGACAATAAATGTCAGCAGTGATGGTTACACCGCGGGGGAGCAAGTAGTAGTACACCACACCATTGCTGTTTTGATGGATGCGTAACATTAACTTTTGTGCATACATACACGTCTTTGTACGGGGAGTTGCTGCTTTCTTTGGGCTCAACCATTCCTTTCTTTGTATGTTAGCATAGACACCATTTCTCATCACCAGTAACGATACAGGATAAGAATGGTTGATGTTGTTCAGGAGCCAGTTGATGATCAGCAGACAGAGATGCTTTTTTTAAAACATACAGCATACAATACACACACACACACACACACACACACACACACACACACACACACACACACACACACACACACACACACACCCGATTTTTGACCCTTCCTCTTTGCATGCAAATGTCGTAAGATGGTGGAATGATCACAAGTTTGTCACATTTGCCAGTTCTTAGTTTTGTCACATTTGCCTGTTCTCAAGTACACTGATGTAGATCATTGTGTGTTAATGCATTTAAACACTCATCATCAAACCCCCAAAGATTTTCCTGGACATGGAGGGTTACTAATGTCAAAATGATCCTTCTTAAAACAAGAAAACCTATTTTCTTGGTGTGCTCTGTCTAATGGCATATCCCCATACATGGCACAAATGATTCTGGCTGCTTCCACTGTTGTCAACCCTCTATGGAACTCAAAGAGAAGACTATGTCAAATGTTAAGATGTCTCCACTTGGCCCACTATTTTCTAGCATCCACTGTTCCATTAACTCTGTCCAAATGAAAACATGTAAACTCAAATAGCAACAGTGAACTATAAATAAAAACTAATAATTGATAAATAAACCTTCAGCAAACAGAATACCTATGTGCAAAACAGAACTGCTCTTGAACTAGTGCACCATCCTAATAGAAGCTAAAAGAACATTGTATGTTAAGCAGCTCCTGTTTTTCTTCCGATTATTCCAAGGCACTGGCTGATGTGCATTGCAAGAGTGAAATGTGTTAGTGGCCCGTGTTTAGAAAAATCTCTCTAATATTATTTCCTAAATCTCAAACTGCATATAAATTTTTATGAACATTGGGTAGTGTGCCACCAGGGCAGTCTAAAATAAGACAATTGAGGCCACAAATTTTCTGCCAGGTTCCAAAAAAAAAAAAAAAAAAAAAAAAAAAAAAAAAAAGTAGAAGGCATAGAGGACTTGGGTGCTTGAGGAAGGAAACTGCTCCCTGCAGTTTATGCAGATATCTTTCTGTTCAGAGGTAGTACCGTAACTGAAAACTGTTTCGTTAATATGTTTTGTCTACTTCAGGAGTAAAATATATGGATTTATTAGGACACTTACAGGATCTAATGATGTTACATCTGCACTCTGCAAACCACTGTTTAGTGCATGGCAGAGGGTGTGTTCCATTGTACCAGTTATAAGGATTTATTCGCGTTCCATTCATGAGTGGAGTGCTGGAGGAATTACTGCTTACCACTTTCAAGACTGATCACTTAGGAGAATGTTGGGCCTAGGAAACTGGCCATTTATTCTGCTGTTTAATGCATTTCTGTCATATATGTAACTGGTAATGTATACCAAAAATGGCCAAGCTTAAAGATTTATTTACCATATTTACTTTAGTTCTTTGAGAGACTACAAATTTTGAAATAATTGTGACAAAGTACAATCATCTTCCCATGAAAAAAGTTTGGCGTGACTTATTGAGCAATTTCTTCGTCACGACATTCCAGACTTTATTGCGCACCCAACAAACATGACGTATTTGTTGCAGAATTATAGCAAATTGCGAAACCCAATCAATACACAAATGAAACTGCAGCAGTGCGATCGTATTGGTTCAGCGATTAATGACAGCAGCTGTTATGTTTGCTAATGTTTCTTTAGAAATAATTCAAGAAATTGCATTACCAGTCAAGGGGCAGGTCATGAAATATCCATACATTGTTCTCAAACAAAATGAGTCCAGTTTTTGAGTAATAGATAGCTCGCACATTGAGAAAATCATGGCCTGACCTATACTCGGGCATGGTGTTTTTAACATAAAGTTGCAGCCTGAGCTATGCCCAAACTTGGTTTCCAACGTGTTAAATGCCTCTCTGTGTGTGTGTGTGTGTGTGTGTGTGTGTGTGTGTGTGTGTGTGCGCGCGCGCGCTGTAATTGATCTAATCTTTTCCTCACAATCCCTATGTGAGTGATAAGTAGGGGTTTGCAGCATATTCCGTGACTCATGATTTCGAGCCAGTTCTCGAAAATTTGTAAATAGGCTCTCTTGGGATTGTTTGTCTATCTGAAAGTCTGCCAGTTGAGTTTCTTCAGCATCTCTGTGACACTCTCCCACAGGTCTGTATGGTTACCACAGACTTCAACAGTATTCCAATTTGGGTTGTACAAGTGATTGTTTATAAATATCCTTTGTAGACTGATTGTATTTCCGCAATATTCTACCAATAAGCAGAAGTCAATCATGTGCTTTACCCACGACTAAGCCTGTGGGATCATCCTATTTCGTATCCTACAAAGTGCTACACTCGGGTATTTGTAAGAGTTGTCAGATTCCAACTGTGACTGACAGGTATTGTAATCACAGACTGCTGTGTTTTTCATTTTGGGAAGTGCACAGATTTACATTTCTGAACATTTAATTTAAAGCAAGTTGCCAATCTTTGCACTACATGGAAATCTTATCAAGACCTGACTGAATGTTTATGCAGTTTGCCAAGAGGTCCTCAATCCGGTCACAAATTTTGCTTGATGCCCTATATGATCATACTTTTGTCGTTAAGTGTGGATGTTGTACTGAGTCAAATGCCGCTCGGAAATCAAGAAATACTACATCTACTTGACTGCCTTGATCCAAAAGCTTTCAGTGTGTTACATGAGAAAAGTGTGAACAGGGTTTTAAATGATGGATGTTTTCAGAATCCGTCCTCAGTAGTGTGGAGCAGGTCATTCTGTTCGAGATATCTCATTATGTTTTGTGCTCAGAATATGTTCTAAGGTGATACAACAAATCGATGTCAAGGATATTGGGCGGTAGTTCTGTGGATCACTTAGACTACCCTTGTTGTAGACGGGTGTGAGTTGTGCTTTCTTCCAGCTGCTGGGCACGGTTTTTTGATAAAGGGCTCTACAATAGATAAGAAGTAAGAGAGGGGCTAACTCGGCCACAAATTAAGTATAGCATATGACTGGAATTCCTTCGAGGCCCCCCCACCCCTTGTGGGTCCAGGGGTTATAATGGGCCTGAGATATTCCTGCCTGTTGTAAGAGGTGGCTAAAAGTAGTTGCACACGTTTCAGCTCTAAGACTTAAGGTCCCATTGTATGGTTTGACCTGCCACTTTCAAAATTCTACGGAAGTGTGGGCCATATGGGTAAGGATGCCTTACGTGGTGCAAGAGCTCTCCATAGTGCCCTTAAATTCGATCTCCTGAATCTCTTGTCATGGCTTTGCATCTCCACCTGCGATTCAACTATTTGGGCCAGGACACTTTCTGGGGTATGTCATCTTCTTCCGTTGTCTCCTGTCCTCTTTCATCCCCATGACAATATTGGATTTCTCTGCACTCAATAGCCAGTCCATTGTAGTGCCCACGTATGCCAAGGAGTAGATGCCTGTCTTCTTGGGGCATCAGGACTCCTGGCATCGGCCATCATGCCAGTTGGCCTTTGCTGTGGCTGGGTGGTGCCCTTGGAGGGAGCCCCTGATCAGAGTGGGTGACATCAGGGCAGATGACCTGCAATGAAGTGGACTAAATCATCTCTTGCTGGAGATGGTACGGCACCAGCAGTCTCTAAGAAGGGCAAGATCAAGTACACTGCAGACAGGTATAACCCTAAATCGTTTCCCTCCCTTGCTACACCATGGGAGGAACGTAGGGCTATAGAACGGAGAGAGCCATGTTCGCTTCAGTTTTTAGTCTATAGCAGAACTGATGGGGACTCCTTTTTGCCTATGAAGCCTCAATTTTTCGTTGAACACCTTGAGGATAAGTTTGGAGAAATGACAGCACTTTCAAAGATGCAAAACGGTGCAGACTTGATTCAGACAGCATCCCCAGCCCAGTCCTGGGCATTACTCGCCTTTGACAAGCTTGGTGATATTCCTGTTTCTGTCATTCCCCATAAAAGCCTCAACATGGTCCAGGGGATTATTTTCCATCGCGATCTCCTCTTGCAGTCTGACGACGAAGTCCGTGCCAATTTAGAACGGTGGGGTGTTCATTTCATCTGGCACGTTTACAGGGGACCCAAAGACAACAGGTTTGCTACTGGTGCCTTCAAAGTGGCCTTTGAGGGTGATTCATTGCCTGAAAAGGTCAAGATGATGGTTTACCTCTGTGACGTTAAACCATACGTCCCTCCCCCTATGGGGTGCTTTAAGATCTGGAAACTCGGGCACATGTCTTCCCACTGCACTTCCAGCACCACATGTTGAGACAGCGGATGTCCCCTGCAACCAGAAACTCCATGTGCGCCTCCTCCCACTTGAATCAACTGTGGAGAGCACCACTCCCCCTGCTCGCCAGACTGCCCAGTACTCCAAAAGGAGTGGAAAATTGTGGAGTAAAAGATCCTGGACCAGTTGACTTACACAGTGGTCAAGCATAAATTTGAAAGATTACACCCCATTCAGTTGACATTGATATATGCTGCATCTACGTCACCATCGCCGTCCCAAGTGCCAGTGGTTTCTCACTCTGTGTCACGAACAGTGGGCCATCTGGGCCACCAGAATACATCTGACCCCTTGGTGGTAGGAGGCAAATTTTCCTCCGTTGCTCCTAAGGCACCTACTACGGTACTTTGGGAGCGAGGGCCCCCCCCCCCCCCCCCCCACTCCAAACGCAGGGTACATCGGTCTCCTTCCCCTGCTGGAGAAGCAACAGCCTCCTCTGGCTCCTCTTGTGCGGAAGGTGTCCCTTGGGGCCCTCTCTCACAAGGTCTCCACTAATGCCATGGCGGACACTCACCAGTGGCTCAAGGAGCCAAAAGCTGCTGGATGAAGAGCTTCACGGTCTTCCTCCGTGCCTGAAGCTGCTTCGGAGAAATCTTCCCAGCAAGTCCCTAAATAGAATCGAGACAGCAAGCAAACTAAGAAGTAGTCTGCTAAGAAACAGGACCCTCTGGTGGCCCCAACACCACCACTCCATATCAGTTCTGCATCTGAGGATGCGGTGGAGATCTTAGTGTCCCCTGCCTATCTGGATCTCACTGATGCCTCATACACCATATAAATGGTCACAAATACTCAATTGGTGGCAGCGGGTGACCTTAAACATAACCTGCCTCCTTGTGCGCTTCATGCCTTCCCAGCCTCACGATAACGTCATCCTCCAGTGGAATTGCGGCAGTTTTTTCCATCATCTGGCTGAGCTACGGCAACTGTCAAGATTTACACCTACTTTCTGTATTGCCCTCCAGGAATCTGGTTCCCGGCAATGCAGACCCCTGCCCTCTGTGGCTGTAAGGGATATTGCAGGAACAATAGCAACTATTGTAGAGTGTCAGGTGGAGTTTGTGTCTATGTCGTGAACTCGGTATGCAGTGAACCTGTGCTCCTTCAAACCCCTCTTGAAGCTGTGGCTATCAGAATAAGGACGACACAGGAAATAACTGTCTGCAACATGTATCTTCCTCCAGATGGTGCAGTACCCCTCAATGTATTAGCTGCACTGATGGATCAACTCCCTAAACCTTTCCTACTTTTGGGAGATTTTAATGCTCATAACCCCTTGTGGGGTGGCACCGTGCTTACTGGCCAAGTCAGAGATGTCGAACCTTTACCATCTCAGTTTGACCTCTGCCTCTTAAATACAGGTCCCCCACACATTTCAGTGTGGCACACGGCACATATTTGGCAATTGATCTCTCGGTTTGCAGTCCTAGCCTTCTCCCATCTATCCATTGGAGAGCACATGATGACCTGTGTGGTAGGGACCACTTTCCCATCTTCCTGTCACTGCCACAGTGTCAGGCCCACAGATGCCTGCCCAGATGGGCTTTAAACAAGGCAGACTGGGAAGACTTCACTTCTGCTGTCACCATTTAATGTTCCCCACATGGTGACACCGATGTGGTGTTTGGAGCAGGTAGTACAACGATCATCTCTGCAGCGGAAAATGCGATCCCTCTTTCTTTAGGGTGCCCCCGACGACAGACAGTCTCTTGGTGGTTGCCTGAAGTCGTTGAGGCAATTTGGGAATGTCGGTGAGCTCTACAGCACCATAAGAGGCACCATTCTCTGGAGCACCTCATAGCCTTCAAATGGCTCTGTGCCTGCGTTCACCAGCTTATCAAACGACGGAAACAAGAGTGTTCGTCGAGATAAGTCTCGACCATTGGGTGCCATACATCACCTTCCCAAGTCCGGGCAAAGATCAAACGAGTTTTTGGATGTCAGACCCCCAACAGGTGTTCCCGGTGTTAACATAAATGGCGTGTTATCTACTGACACAAACATGATTGCCGAGCACTTCGCTCGCGCCTCTGTGTCGGAGAATTACCCCGCAGCCTTTCGCACTCTCAAATAGCGGATGGAAGGGAAAGGCCTCTCGTTCACTACATGCCACAGTGAACCCTATAAAGCCCCATTTACAGAGTGGGAGCTGCTCATTGTCCTTGCACATTGCCCCGACACAGCTCCTGGGCCAGATTGGATCCACAGTCAGGTGATTAAACACCTGTCATCTGACTGCAAGCGACATCTCCTCGTGATCTTCAACCAGATCTGGTGCAATGGTGTCGTTCCATCACACTGGCGGGAGAGCACCATCATACCAGTGCTCAAACCCGGTGAAAAACCCTTGATGTTGATAGCTATCGGCCCAACAGCCTCCCAAATGTTCTTTGTAAGCTACTGGAATGTACGGTGTGTCAGCAGTCTGGTTGGGTCCTGGAGTCAGGTGGCCTACTGGATCTGTGCCAGGGCAGTTTCCACCTGTGTCGCTCTGCCACTGATAATCTTGTCCCCCTCGAGTCTGCCATCCAAACAGCCTTTTCCAGATGCCAACACCTTGTTGTCGTCTTTTTTGATTTACAAAAAGCGTATGACACCACCTGGTGACATCATATCCTTGCCACATTATCCGAGTAGGGTCTCGGAGGTCTTCTCCCAATTTTTATCCAGTATTTCCTCTTGCTTTGTACTCGTAGTTCCCCACATATCCAGGAGAAAGGGGTCCTGCAGGGCTCTGTATTGAGTGTATCTCTATTTTTAGTGGCCATTAATGGTCTAGCAGGAGCTGTAGGGCTGTCCATCTCGCCCTCCCTGTATGCAGACAACTACTGCATGTTGTACTGCTCCACCAATACTGGTGTTGCCTAGCGGCACCTACAGGGAGCCATCCACAAGGCGCAGTAATGGACTCTAGCCCATGGCTTCCAGTTTTCAGGTGCAAAGTCGTGTGTTATGCACTTCTGTCAGCGTCGTACCATTAGTGCGGAACCAGAACTTTATGTTACTTACTACAGTGAGGGGATCGTCAGTAAGGTAAAGTTCTGGTTCCGTGTTAATGGTACGACGCCGTCAGAAGCGTATCTCACTGTAGTGGAGACACACCTATTTTTAGGACTGGTTTTCAATGCCTGGTTTCCTCACCTTCAGCAGCTTCAGTGGAAGTGCTGGCAGCACCTCAGGGCCCTCCATTGCCTGAGCAACACCAACTGGGGTACAGATCGCTTTACGCTGCTGCAGCTCTACAGAACCCTTGTTCAATCCTGCCTTGACTATGGGGGTCTGGTTTATGATTCGGCAGCGCCCTCAGCATTGCGTTTACTCAATCCAATGCACCGATGTTGCGTTGGACTAGTGACGGGGGCTTTTAGGATGAGTCTGGTGACAAGTGTCCTGGCGGAGGCTGGAGTCCTTCCATTGCAGGTCAGGCATGCACAACTGCTCACCAGTTACGTTGCGCATGTTCATAGTTCTCCTGCACATCCAAATTACCATCTCCTTTTCTCACCCATGGCGGTTCATCTCCTGCATCGACGACACATGTCAAGGCTTACAATTGCAGTTCGCGTCCGATCCCTTCTATTTGAACTGGAGTCCTTGCCTTTACCACCTGTACTCGAGATCCATTCGCATACACCTCCATGGTGTACACCTAAGCCGCAGCTTCACCTGGACCTTTCACATGGCCCAAAGGACTCTGTTCACCCCGCGGCTCTCCGCTATCACTTCCTATCGATTCGTGACGTCCCGAGGCCATGAAGTGGTTTACACCGACGGCTCAATGGGTGATGGTCACGTCAGCTCCGCGTATGTCCTTGGAGGACATAGTGAACAGCATTCCTTGCCCTATGGCTCCAGTGTTTTCACTGCAGAGATGGTGGCTATATGTTGTGCCCTTGGGCACATCCATTCATGCTTCGGGGGATCGTTTCTTCTGTGTACTGACTCCTTGAACAGCCTACAAGCTATCAACCAGTGCTACCCTCATCATCCTTTGGTAGCGACCATTGAGGAGTCCATCTATGCCCAGGAATGGGTCGGTAGTTCAGTGGTGTTTGTGTGGACTCCAGGACATGTCGGAATCCCAGGCAACGGACTTACAGGCTGGCCGAACAGGCTACACGGAAACCATTTATGAAGATTGGCATTCCAATAACTGACCTGCATTCATTTTTATGCCGCCAGGTGTTTCAACTTTGGGAGACTGAATGTCAGTCTCAGTATGCAGAACAAACAACATGCCATTAAGGAGACTATGAATGTGTGGCAGTCCTCCATGCGGGCCTCTCGCAGGAACTCTTTCGCTCTCTGCTGGCTCCGCATTGGCCACACTTGGGCGACCCACAGCTACCTCCTGCGCCTCATTGTTGATGTGGCACCCGGTTGACAGTGGCCTATATTCTGGTGCATTGTCCCACTTTGACTGCCCTGCAACGATATCCTCGGTTACTAGACTTGTCAAATAAAATCAGGAGCAACAACGCCTCATCGGCTGATTTAATTTTACGTTTTATTTGTGAGTGTGGGTTTTATCATTTGATCTAAGTTTTAGTGCATGTCCTTTGTCCCTATGTGTCCTCCACCCTAGTGCTTTTAGGGTAGAGGTTTTAATGTGTTGCACAGTGGCTGGCTTCTCCTTTTTATTATCATGGTCAGCCTGCCATGGTAATCTGTTTTGTCATTTTAATCTCTTCTACCTGTTTCTTGTGTTCCTGTGGTTTTGTTCTCCCCTTTTGTCCATTTAAGTGTTTGTTGCCCTTCTGTCATTCTTGTGGTTTTTTTCGTTTCTCTTTGTTTTGTGTTGTCGGTCTCGCTTGTTTTATTCTCACCTTTGTGGCATTGTTTTATTTGGAACAAGGGACTGATGACCTAGCAGTTTGGTCCCATTCCCTATCTTTTGAATGAATGAACGCACCTACCTACCTACCTACCTAGGAGCCCTGGAGGTTTGTTCAGTTTTAACAATTTCAGCTGTTCCTCAAAATTACTGACACTTAAACTTCCTTCACTTACCTTTTCAGTGGTATAAGGATTAAATTTGGGCAATTTGCGTGGGTTTTCCTTTGTAAAGGAACATTTGGAAATGTTGTGCATTTCAGCTTTTTCTTTGCTACCCTCTATTTCATTCCTGTCCCATTTATGAGTGACAGGACACTAACTTCGGTGCCAGTAACAACCTTTACATATGAGCAGAATTTCTTTATATTTTGTGAAATATCATTAGCCAGAAGTCTGCTGTGAAGGCTTATGCATTGCTCTCTTGACAGCCAAATAGGTTTCATTCATCACCTCTCTATCTATAGCCCTATGCTTCGTTTTACACCTATTATGCAGTACTGTGCTTCTGTAGCAGTATCTTTACAGTGACCATATACCATGGAGGGTCACTTCCATTATGAACTGTTTTACTGGGCACATGTGTTCACTGAAAGTTCACATATACTTTTAAACTTCAGCCACAGTTTGTCTGTATACTCTTATCCTGTGCTGAAAGTTCGTAATTGACACTACTGCCTCTGTATCTGGTTTACTAAACATACATATCTTTCTACTTGTCTTGGTTGTCATTTGTATTTTGACGATTATTGTTGCCACAACCATGTCACTTTCTCTGATAAGTTTTGGTGTGGACTTTCTCAAAGGGGTCTGTTTGTTTCTGTTGAATCAAATACATTTCAGTCATGAGTGGGGTTCCAAACTATTTGTTCTTTGTAGATTTTGAGGGAAAGCATTTAGTAATGCTTCACAGGATGTCTTGTCATGCTCACCACTAGCAAAACTGCAATTTTCTCAGCTGATTGTTGGATTATTAAAGTCTCGCCCAGTGATTACAGTATGATAGGGGAAGTTGTCTACAAGTGAACTGAGGTGTTCTCTAAAGTTTTCGGCTACATTGGGAGGTGATTCTTTTGGGCAGTAGAAGGATCCAATTATGAAAGGTGTGCAATAAATAATGCAACACATTCCTTTTTGGAAACCAAGTTGATTTTCTTCAGGATTCCAATACTCAGTATTATTCTCCACTCGTTCCTCTACAAAACCCTGTTTTTCAATGTGATCTCCATTCAGTATGACTGTCTTTACCAAATTACTGGGAGGGTCTGTGTGCTTGGATGGTACCACTGTACTGGCCGATGTTGGAGCCAATGTTTTGCTATGTTAGTAACCTTCCAATCATCCATGTACTGCTTCCTGTGGAGTGCATCCTTCATTGTGCCAAACACATGGAAGTTGGAAGATGTGAGATCTGGGCTGCGGAGTGGATGAGGAAGAACAGTCAAGGAGTTTTGTGAGCTGCTCTTGGGTCTTGCAGACTTACGTGCTGCCTTGCACTGTCTCTGAGAAGGAGAAGCTAATTTGTATTTCTGTGGTGATGAATATGCCGAAGCTCTTTCTTCAATATCCTGAGGCTAACACAATACACTTTGGAAGTGACCGTTGCGCTGTGGGGGAGGACATCAAACATGATAACCCTGTCACATTCCCAGAAGACTGTCTCCATGACTTCAGTGTCTGAGGGTACGGCTTTGATCTTTCTCTTCGGAGGCGTGGCATGGTGCCACTTCATGCATTGTTTTTTTTTTTCCATTTTGAAGTGATGAACCCATGTTTCCTAGCATGTGACGAAGTTCGACAAAAAATAAAGTTCAGCCATAGGTAGTACGTCATAAGGGAAATGACAGTTTTCATTGACATTTTGTTTCGCCCATTCTGCAGTCTAACCAGACAGTTTTCTATCCTGTGTGGTGTGCATAGAAACAGTTCATCACTTGCTCTGATGAATACAGTGAACCACAGGGAAACGAATGCACGTTCGTATAAGTCTTCTTTGGACTGTGTCCATGAAATGCACAAAGCACTAACTGGTGTGGGATGTAACAGTTCAAATAAGTAACCACTTGAGAGATGGGAAATAAACTAAGTCAACTTGGCTGCTCTGGCACAATATGAAACACAGCACTCTGCATGGAACACGATTCCATTACAAATGGCATTTTGAAGGCTACGTGTAGTCTGCCACCTATTGGAACTTCATGAAACTAAAGGGGCTGAAGCAGAAATATTCCATGGGTCTGCAATATTTCAACCTAAATTGGCTGAGAAAAGAGTGATGCCTTAGTTATTGAACACCTATCATATAAAGTTATTGAGTCTTACCCAAACAAACAATTGGGTGTACAGCTTCAATTTCTGTATTGGTGGATGTGATTTTCTTGTCTACTGCAACAGGTACACCACCTCTTTTGCATGCATCTAGCCTTTCAATAAACACTTAAATTTTCCCCCAATTTTACATTTCAACCCGCTTTCTGTATGATATTATGTAAGCTTCACTGTTTTTCAGGAGCACTTGAAATTCTGGCTTTCCATTAAACTCCGGGATGTCCTACAGCTATCGTTATCTGGACTGGTTGGAGAGTCAAGTAATCTAAAAAGTCCTTTGGTGTGCCACACAAACAGCTACCTGGGCAGCACCCTCTGATGGGTGATGCACACTTCACCCATTTAGGGGCCCTACAGTTTTCAACCCTATGGTGCAAGTCCAGGATTTTCCAGCCGAGCGTGTCATAGAACCCTTGAAGTCTCTGGTATGGTCCTTCCACTCGACTCAGAATCGGGGGACCACAATCAGTTCTGGGGATAATGCTGCAAACTGAGCGCTTCATTGAAACTCCGTGTGCAAGGCTGGTCTCATCACCTTTCTCTGCCAGTTGCAGAAATGCCCCTAGGGGGCTTGCTGCTCTTTGGCAGGTATGTGCATGGCTACCATGGGGCTCCAGCCTTTGCAGCATCTATTCCCTTCCATGCTGCATGCCTATCCTCTTGCAATTATTTTTCCCCTCCCTTGGGGAACATGACTGGAATGTTGTTGGAAATGTGTTTTGCATATTCAGTAGCCGATATCAGAAGTCTCTCTACTGTATTTTGTTCCTACTTTCTTTTTTTGTTCCCCTTCTCCTATCCTTCCTCTGCTTCAGTGTTTGAGGCTCCTCTTTTGCTCCTTCATCCCTGTGCACTCACGAAGACCGGACCATGCATCTGACGCGTAACAGGTGACTGGGTAATGCGTAATTCCCAGCCCCGGGTTGACGGGTAGGGATCCCACATACCCTTTGGTAAAGACCAGGTCCAGGGAGGGGTGATTGCATGAGCTGCTACCTTTCTAAATTGCTGATGGGTCCCTCTGTCAGGTGTTCGGGAGGTGTGACGTGAAGTCTAAGGCAGGTGTGCCCTCTTCTGAGGGGGATGGTCCCAGTTGGAAGGAGCACGCCAGCAGAGGTGCTGGCAATCGTGGGGGATTTTCTCGCAGTGAGCCAATCATCACCTCAGTCTACATCTAGTAAATGTAAACTGAATGAGGCTGAAGATTCAAAGACCCTCCCAGCTGTGCCACTGTTCCTCATGGTTTCACGTACTGAAGATAGTCAGTCCTTTGCAATGGTGAGTCCATTTCTTACTCAAAAAGGTGTTGATGCGATTGCAAGCCAGGCCCATCGAACACCGAATTTTTCCCACGGTGCTATTTACTCTGGGCTGCTCGATCGTCTGACCAAGGCAGAAATCCAAATGTACCTCACTGATCAGTGTGTCATTGCAGACCATCAGGTGATGAAAAAAGTAGATGCATCCTTAATGCCCACGCACCTTTGATTCAGCGGTGCTTCTGTTCAAGATAAAAGCAGGCTATGAAGTTACCACAGTATGACTGTACAATCCGAACATGATGTGCTGCTACCAGTGTCATTGTTACAATCACACTCGAGAATCCTGTAGACGTCAGGCCAAATGTGTAACGTGTGGTAGGGATGTTCGCTAGGGCAATTGTCTGCCACCTCCCTGCTGCATCAACTGCAGTGGCGACCGTGCTCCCTCCTCCCACGATTTTCCCATGTATCTCGATGAGCGGGCTGTTCAAGAGATTTGGGTAAAGGAAAAAGTGCCTTACACTGGCACTCGCAAGTAGTTGGCTACTCGGAAACCCTGCATTCTTCCATCTGGCACCTACAGTACTGTTCTTGCCATGTCCCACTCCATGAAGGACATTGCCAACTATGGTTGTTAAATTGTCTTGTCATGGCAGCAGCCCCGTCCCCTCATCCAGTTGTGCATAAATCACCAAATATTCACCCCCTGGGGTGAAGTCACCTGTTACACAGCTGGCAGGCCAGAAAGGATAGAAGGAATACTCCTGCGAACACTTCTTACATCCATCCTGCCAGAAAACATTTGTGTCTGCCTCTGCCAAGCGGAAAGGCTCCATGAAGTGCAAACTTGGTGATCCCTTCTGACAGTGTCGCCAAGTGATACCCTCACTTGACTGAACTTAGTGTCTCTGATGCCCACCACCAAACGCTTTTCTGCTCTGGACTCAGCAGA
Organism: Schistocerca americana; assembly: GCF_021461395.2. Taxonomy (NCBI): domain Eukaryota; kingdom Metazoa; phylum Arthropoda; class Insecta; order Orthoptera; family Acrididae; genus Schistocerca; species Schistocerca americana. The sequence goes on from NC_060130.1 coordinate 697,368,265, forward strand.
CTGACAGAAGGAGAATGCCGAAGTCTCAGTAGACCTCGTGGAGCAGGATCCTCATGCCTCTGTGCCGTGTAGCAGTGAGTCTTCAGAGCTGGCACTCGGCAGCTGCCGAGGTGAAACTCCTTCATTTTTCTCCTCTTTGTGACTCTCCTCCAGTGGAACATTCACGGCCTTTGATCCGACAAAGAAGACTTATGGCTGCTCTTAGAATTGCAGCATCAGCTTGTACACTGCCTCCAGGAAACAAAATTGCATCCTCATGACTGCTTTCAGCTCTCACGTTTCTTCCCTTTCTTGTTTGACCTTCCCAAGTTTCCAGTGTGACAGTAGCAGAGGGTGTCATAGTGGACCCTATTGCTATCTCAAACACCTTGGGCCGCCATTTTGCAGAGATTTCTTGCTCCTCCCACTATCACCCTGCCTTTGTCCATTGGAAATGAGCAGAGGAGGCTCTTCTCAGAGTACTGAGTACTACAATGTTGCCTTTACTATGATTGGGCTAGATCGTGCTCTCGCTACATCCTGATCCTTGGCCCCAGGGCCAGACAATGTTCACATTCAGATGTTGGATCACCTTTCTCTAGTGGGCAAGCACTTTCTCGTTCGTGGATACAACCACATCTGGGCAGAGGCATATTTCCCAGAGACTGGTGTGAAGTCACTGTCATACCTGTACTTAAGTCCAGTAGCGACAAACATCTTCCTTCCAGCTACTGCTGCATTTCTGTCACCAGCTGTGCTGCAAGGTGATGGAACATATGATTCATGCCCAGCTGGTATGGTGGCTCGATTCTCACAATTTACTAACCTCTGCACAGTGTGGATCTCGAGTGGGCGGGTCTGCAATTGAGCATCTCCTCATTTTGTCCACCCTTGTCATGAATGGTTTTCTGTGGAAATCCCAGACTGAGGCCATGTTTTTTGATTTGTAGAAAGCCTAAGACATTTGCTGGAGGGGTGGTATCGTTCACACTCTCCACACGTGTGGCTTCCATGGTCACATGCCCCATTTCCTTCAGTAAATTTTAAAAGACTGAGTTTTCAAGGTATCACCATTAACCTTATAATGGCCTGTCTCCCACCGGGCATCTCAGGCTCCCTTTTCGTTTGCCATCTATTGCAATTTTCCATGGACCTGTCTCATTGAACAACGTCTTCAGCGATGTCTCAATCATCCTTACTCGTGGAGCATCGACAATGGCTTACGTTTTTCCACTGAAATAACCTTTTGTATGCATTTCTGGCAACCTGCTGCATGCAGTCGGTCAGTATTCTGTGTGTCCTCAGTGGTACTTCCTGGGGAGCAAATCGAACCACTCTCCACAGTTTGTACCGGTCCCTTATCTGTTCGAAACCAGACTAAGGGTGTTTTGTTTATGCATCTGCAAGTCTATCCCCTGCCTCCCCACCATGCTGTATCCACCATCATGGTATCTGTTTGTCCACTGGTGCCTTTTACACTAGTCCAGTTGAGAGCATGTATGCAGAAGCTGCCAAACTACTGCAATGATTTCTTCTCAGCAGATGTGTGTGCCATTTGTCTGCCATGCATGGCCACCCATCCTAAGCCTCCTTCTTAAATGACTCCTTCGATCGCCACTTCTGTTATCTCCTGCAGTTTGCTTTTAGCACTTGTCTGACAGCTTAACTTCACACTGCCTGCAACATTCCTGGTGGATGTGAACCCTTCACCACCTTGGATTCGTGCAGCGGCTCGTGTTCACCTTGGCCTTCATTCGCTTCCTAAGGACACTATTCCAGCTTCGTTCTATCACCTTCAGTGTCATGAGCTTCGCACAGAACATCGCGATAGTACCTTTGTGTATGCAGATGGCTCTTGGACTGACTGTGGTGTCGGGTGTTTCTTCGTCATTGGCACTGTCATATCAGCTTCCAGAATACTGCACAGTATTCGCAGCAGAGCTCTTCACCGTGTATCAGGCCACGGAGTACATCTGGCGACATGGTCTTTTCAACTGCGTCATCTGCTAATATTCTCTCTGTGCACTTCAAAGCATATGTGTGCTTTACACCATCCATCCCTTAGTGCAGTAGGTCCAGGAAAGCTGTCATGTGCTCACTCTTGATGGAGCCATTGTGATGTTTATGTGGGTTCCTGGTCATTTCAGTTGTACAGGAAACAAGGCCATTACATTGTTGCCAATGCTGCAATCCTCGTACCTCAGTCCACTAGTTACTATATTCCCTGCGATGTTGGTGTTGCTGTGTGTCAGCAGGTGGTGTCGCTTTGGCATCACCACTGGTCCCTTCATGGTAACAAGCTCCGGGTTATTAAGCCTCTCCCAGCAGCTTGGATGACAACCTCTTGGCTCTCTCACCATGAGGAGATCACTGTAGCTATGTTGCGTATTGGGCACTGTGTTTTTAGTCGTTGCCATTTATTAAGTGGTGTTCCCCCACCACTTTGTGCTCATTCCTCTCAACTTTCGATGGTCTGTTATTTCCTGACAGAATGCCTCCCTTTTTTTTTTTACCACTTACGTTCTCATTTGTGTTTGCTGTCTGAGTTACCGACTGGTTTAGCTAAGATCAACAACATTTTACTTTTTATCTGTCGTAGCAATATGGCAAAGGACATTTAATCTTTAGTTCAGGACAGCTGTTTCTCTGTGGCATGTTTTATAGATCTTTGTCCACGTACCTGTTTTTAACTGTCTTCTCTTCCGTCGATTGGGATTAACATGTAGTCGTTATTAACTCCTGTCTTTGTCTTCGTGTTCTGCAGTTCTGACATGGATGTGTATGACCCTAGTTGTTTTTTCACCCTAAAACAAAACACACACACTCACACACACTCACACACACACACACACACACACACACACACACACACACACACACACACACACACACACAAACAGTTACAGAAATGATCTCCTTGGAGCCCAGATGACGAGCATTGCTTGTTCCAACGTGCGCTGCAGCCTCCAGTGGGTTGCAACCTGTTCTCTCAGTGGCTGCCCAAATAGCCCATTCACCATGCTGAATGAGGCCCCTAGGCATACACACTGAGTGCACCTGGTGTTTCTTCCTTTTCTTGGTGCCATTTCCATAAGGTGTACCCTTATGTGCCTTACATTATTTAATTGACCCCTATTCTTTTGTGTCTGCCGCCTTTCGCCATGGGACAAAGCAGGTTTCTCCAAGTTGCCCCACTGAAATGTAAAATTGGAAACGAAGATGACATCATCCTCTCTGTTCAGCACGTGGGATACCATGGTCCATTCTATGCAGAATGCAGTAACAGTTGAATTTGAAGCACATTTTAAATACATTGTTCAGTTAGTCTGGGGTCTGCCAGGTTCGTTAATTGTCTTCGTAAATGATAACCTATGATTTTTAGCCAGGGTTTCTGTCAGAGATGTTACTAGATCAATTACCAGTTGTAAAATTACATACTGTGTTGTTAATTGGTAAAATAAGTTGTTCTACATCAGCAATTTCATTGCTTACCTGGTAAAGTCCTTCCAGATGTTTGCCTTCGTATATTTGTAAACTACTGGTATGAAACATTTTACTATCAATTAAAGAAAATGTTGTTATCTCATACTTAACTGATTGGAAGGACTGTGTTGTTTAAAGTTGCACCCACAACAGAAATCTTCCAGTTTGTCATTGATTTAAAATGTGCACCAAATGAGTTACGTGTTTTACAGCTAGTTACAGAACAGTCAAGAATCCCTAATTGTTTCAAGGTGATCAGCTTCCTTCCTTAAAGACCTTGTTTCTTTGTCACCAAATCCTAAAACATTTCAGAAGTAAGATTATTTTGATTTAGGGTCCATTCCCCTCAGTCAGACTATAAAATAAACAATTTTTACAATTTCGTTAGAAAAACTAATAAAGCAATCAGAATTGATCTTTTTGCACATTATTTATTGGTACATTAAGCCTTCCATCTGAGATGAGATGTGTCCATGATGAAAGTCCTGCAGTCTGCAAATCTTACCTAAAATAAAAAAAAAAAGGTTCTTAATCTATAGAATATTTCACATGGAGTAATAGCACAGTTTGTTGAAATTTGAGAAAATAAAATTCGGATGTTTGAAACACATGTAGATCTGGCATACATTTTTTGTTCAAGGTTTTTTGTGATTACCAATGAACATAAAATAAAAAAAATGCCTGTTAATCCTTACGGGACTGTCAGAGGAGGAAGTTAGCCAAATTTCAGAAAGATACCTTTATTAATGTGTCTGCAGTTCATTCAGTCAGCTTGAGATACAGTTTTTCAAGTTAACGCAGTGGATTGGGGCCTCACTAATAAAAACATCTTTCTGAAGTATGGCTGAATTACTCCTCACAAATGTCTGCAAGGAGTAATAGGCTGATTTTCTTAGTTTGACTTATTTATAGGTTATTGCAAAAAAATGACAAATACCATATATGAAAACTAAATTTTTGTTTCAAATGTCAACTTTTTCAAATTTTGAAGAACTGTATTATTACTCCATGTGCAATATCCCGTATATTAAGAACATGGTGCTTTTTTATTTCAGATGAAATTTAAACACTGCAGGACTTGAGTCATGGGTGCATCTCATTTTGGATAGAGAAATGTTAACTCCATGGGTTGAAGGGGGTGGGGGGCTGTGGGAGAGGGAGAGACTTAATGATGACCGAATTCCTTGAAAATTCAGAAAATGTTGTCAAAGAATCACTAAATAGTACAGAAAGATTTATGTTGATTGTGTCATAGGTTTTTCAAAAAAATAAATGGTAAAAAGAGCTAATTTCATAGGCAAAGTGAAGGGAACGGACTCTTAATCCCATAATTACTCAGAATGTTCATTACAAAGCAATGTGAATCCCTCATATTGTTGACATTCATTCGCCCTGCTTTATACATTCCAGGCAGATAAAATGCTGTAACAAAATTTTGATCTTAGTTAAATCAGTTGGCTTTTCATCTCGCGCACGACTGAAGTTTACATTGGCTGTGTCAGTTTATTGCTTTGTGTAAGACACTATTATTCGTCATTTTTCTGTCTTCCGGGTAGATCCAGATATCAGAAATTTTGCTGTTGTATACTCTCCACTACACATTTGTCTGGTTCTTTTTTTTGTGAAGTATAGCATGATTTTTTTTCTGTAATACACATTCTAATATTTTACTCTTCTTCCTCATCACAACAATGTAAGTTTCTTCATTCTCATCACTGTCTTCAGAAAGTGAACTGTGTTCCAGGTTACCCCCTGCTGTAAAAGTAAGAGAATTCTCCTCCCTCTCCTCAGTCATGGCCAAAGCATCTCTTGTCACAATCTCCATTATTACACCCATCTTCTTTGTCAGCAAGTTAATAAACCAATAGGAGTGTCTGAATTTCCTGAACAGCCCCTTATGTGTATAGATGGCATATTTTCCTCACTGCCATCCTTCAGAAACAAATTTGGCAAAATCCAAGAACAAGCCTTATGTTTTCCACAGTAGTATATGTGTGTCTGAAGTTAAGGGAAAATGAGTATGTGGAGACTGTACATAGTAAACAAAAATAGTTGCAGAAATTTCTAGGTACATGGAGGGTTCTTGCAACAATTTATTTACTTATTTCTAGATTATGTAGTAACCTGAAAGACGCATGAAATAAAATGCTAATGGGTAGTTAGACAAGATTTATTTGTGCTCTCTCTCTCTCTCGTAGATACAGTTTGTCTTTCACACCCATAATAATGTACCATTCACAATAGCAGCAGTACCGAGACACATACTCCAACACAGGAAGGTTGAAGGAGTGGGGTAAGTTGAGAGACCCATGCCGCTCCCTTCCTTTCTGAGAAAATAAATGAATGACTTCTCATCTGTTGGAACACATTGAGTAATGAGGGTTAAGCCATTTGCATGAGAGGGTATAATAGTGCCACAATCTCCAGATAACACCTATAACATCTGGTGTTCCCCATTGCTTCATACACTGAAAGTTCAGCCAGAAGCTTGTTAATGCTGATTATTACTGCTGTTCTAGCTGTAGAACAGTAACAAAGTCTCCTTGCATCCCCTAGATATCTTTCATCAAATACTAAATTGAACATTATGAAGACAAAGAAATCTGAATACCGTATTTACTCGAATCTAAGCCGCACTCGAATCTAAGCCGCACCTGAAAAATGAGACTCGAAATAAAGGGAAAAAAAAATTCCTGAATCTAAGCCGGACCTGAAATTTGAGACTCGAGATTCAAGGGGAGAAAAAAGTTTTAGGCCGCACCTCCAAATCAAAACAAAGTTGGTCTATTGTAATAGGAGATACAATTTAGGTCGAATGAATGACGATACAGCTACAGTAGTTTGGTTCGAGTCGTAAGCTTAGCAGTTAAGCTTTACCAGGTAGCCATTGTTAAGCATCAGGCGCTCCGTCCGTATTTATACGGGTATCTTTCCTTTTTCACGTGCTTCGTCTGTTTTGAATCGATTGCTTATTTTGCTTTGATCTGATAAGTGCCATTTTCTTTGTTATAGGTGTTTACGTCACTCTAAGCTGAAAATGCATTATTGTACTGTGTCATGCATTGGTTGTCGCATTCTGATAGTGCGTGTTTACGGCCTGTCGCCGCTCGCGGCATTGCTTGCTTTTGTGCGCTGCGCACTACCGTCGCTTACAATTAAAAAAGAGGAATTGTCTCATTAGCGAAACAATGGCAGGAGACTGCTATTTGTTGTTACTTACACTGCTGCTTTCTTTGATAATGATCAACAAGAACCAAATAATAAACTGCATATGATAGAACATGTTCTGAATGAGAGTTAGGTGAAAATTTTTCTTCGTTTGAAAATCTTTGCGGCTGCTTCTTTAGTACATCAAATTCTGCACAGAAATTAGTCATCATAGATTTAAAAATCTAGTCAGTTTCCGTGCTTCATTTCTGTCTGTACCACTATTAGGCATAAGAATAATACGAATATAAACATGACACGATACGTACATTCTTCCGCGTTTGCTGTTGTCTCACTCTAGTTTCGTAGTTTATTAGGCAGACAGGATTTAAATGAGATAGCAGCAAACATGAAAGAATACGTGGCAAAATGTTTATATGCGTATTATTCTTATGGTGAAGAGAATACTGCATTTGATTCACATTTCATCAGGTTCCTATTAGCAACCATCTCTTCTCACAGGTAGGAAAAAATTCGGAACGTAGAGTTGGCCATATTGGCAAACATCCCAAACAGTCTTTCCAGTCGGATTTTCGTATTACATTGAAATTCTGCTACATTCGAAGATGAAGAATACTGAATTTGTATTTACTTCGTTGGATAATGTATGAAAATGCAGTGGTCGAAACTAGGGGCGGGAAAAAAAGCTCGTCTTCCACCTTTTTTTTTTAATTTATTTACTGACGCAGAGGTTTTGGCGCCAGTATTTATCTTTGTGCCTACAAAGCATGCCTGTGTAGCGCTACATATATTCGACGGCAGAAGTTAGTTGTGGCGGCACCTACCAACATTTTTCAGAACTTCCGCTTGCTTTGCACTCGATTCTAAGCTGCAGGCGGTTTTTTGGATCACAAAAACTGGAAAAAAGTGTGGCTTAGATTCGAATAAATACGGTATGACCTACAAACCTAAAACTGTGATTGTAATTGCTGTTAAATTTATCAGGCACTTTGCTACAAAAGGGCAATAACTTGTCAGAAGTCCATTCCTCATGTGTTGTGACTCTCTGGAACATGACACCACAATTGAAGCACAAAAGTATGAGGATACTTTGCAAAAATTGAAGAGTGCACTCAAATCCAAATGCCCAGGGATGTTGATGGACAGCATCATTCTGTTGTTTGATAATGTCCTCCCACATGTTACCAACGTTGTTTAGACTACGTTGTAGAAGTATTGGTGGGAAGTTGAGAATAATGTAATTTGTTTTCAAAATCATTCCTGTTGTGTGCTGGGTAATGTAGTTGTAGCTGTAGAAGCAACAAAGCTATTAAGTCATTCTTATTTTAAGTAAGAGCTGTTTAAAAATCTTTGTTGTATGTGGTCGTGAACATTCTCTGTCTTGCACACCGGTGCAGGAGGAATTTTTTGTGCTTAACATTATCTTGTGACTGTATTTTATTACCATAGATTTTTGCTGAAAAATGTGCTGGAAAAGAAATGGGTAACTGTGATAGTAAATTATTTCCAACTAAATACATTCTTCACATTTGGGAGCCAAAATTATGTCTGAAGTGAATTACAGGTGATTATTGTGTCATAGTATCTTCTCTAGTATTTAATGTTGGCTGTGATACTGAATCTTGGAATCCAAATATTCATAGCTAATCACTTGGCTGTATTTGGACCCAGAAAGATATCCTAGATGGGTGCAAAAGTAGTGCCTTTTGTAAAATTCTTTTAACTTGTCAACCAAACACTTCATGGTATATTAACAGGTTCCTAACGGCTTTGGATGACAATTTAAGTGCGAAGTAAATATACTAACTTCCACTTCTTTTACGAGATGACTAACTTGACATGAGACACACACACACACACACACACACGCACCCAATTAACAATAACTGGGATGAGCAGTCCACAATACAGAAAACTGTAGGTAATAACATAATTTTGGTTTAATTGAGGGGTTGAAATTGTAAAAGAGTGATGAAATTTATGGCTGTTTACAAACAATTTTTGTTCATTTATCTTCTAATTCACTGGTCAAATCGCAATAGGTGATGTATTCAGTTTATTTTCAAGTATTAAGGTATGAGAAACTAGCTATAAAGCATCTGAGAGACTAACACTGCATATTTCAGATTTGAAATATTGCTTTAGCAATGCCCTTTTTCTGTTCCTTGCCGAATTTAAGATATTTGTGTGTAAGTTGGTTTCTCCATTGTCAAAAATCTGAATGTATTTATATCACCATATAGTGGAGATGCTGAGTCCCAGACAGCCACAACAAAAAGACTGCAAAACAAGTAAACTTTGGCAAATGACACACACACACACACGCACACGCACACGCACGCACAGTGTCTCCATCCTGATTTTCCATTGTTTGAATGTATGTAATGATTCATAGGAACATAATTGTTCTTTAAAAAAAATCCTTGGTACAAAATAAGTTGAATTTTTTCAGATCATGTCCCATATGCCGAGTAGAGTCTCCATTTGTATGCCCTAGTTCTTTCTGGGTTGAAACTCCTGAGGAGAAAGCAGCAGTCATAACTAACTACAAAAAAGCACTGAGGTAAGATTTCTGTCATTTTTAAAAAATTAGTTTATGCAATGTAGGATTCACTTTTCAGATAGGTAAAATTAGTTTGTTTGCACTAAAACTTGCAAATTGATGTACAGCCATATGTTAAGCCAGTGTTCACAGAATAAAAAGAAAGTAACCTTTGTTCAAACTTTCGTCTATCATGAACAGGGTGATTAGTTCTGTGAGTGTTAACAAACTATCAGTTACTGTAGTGGATTGACGTCAGATAATTGCTCATTGTCTGCAGTTGTAATGAGGGAAATAACTTGCAGTAAAATTGTGTTCTGATTCTTTGTCATCTACATTTTGATCGCTAATGGTCCTGAGACCTTAAGTAATTTCTCATTACAAAGGTTGTAATGACCAGTTACAGGATGTTTGTAGGTTGAAAGCAGTGTCTGTCTGACTAGCACTTAAATTATCCCCCAGTGAATGTTTGTTGGAAACATGACATACCTGTTTATTCAGATTTCAAGAAATGTTATATTTTGTGCTAGGTGGAGTGCTAGTGCTTCTATACTCTGGTCATCATAAGAATAAACCTGACGTAAACAAACGCGATGATCGGTCAGAAGTAGTAGCACGCATACACTGATGGTGTTATCCTCTTGAAAGTGGGTCATACTTACGTATTAGGTATATTATTACTGAATTACGTTAAATGAAACTTTAAGATATTATAATATATTAACAGCCATCAACATTTTTCTTACTCGCACTTTAGCTTTGTAGTTTTTATTTCAAAAATAATGTACAGTCAAGTCTGTTTTGCTCCGATTGTCGCGCTGTTAATACACAGTATGAAAGTGGCTGAGGCTGGTTCCTGTTCCATTGTTAATCACGTGTTTGGAACACAGTTAAAAAGTGCTGAAAGATAGGTTGTTGTTAACGTTTTTCATAAATTTACAGAAACAAATTGGCTTTGAAGTTTTCAGAGTTACTGTATTTGATACAGTTGAGGCAGTTGTACACATAGGATGTGTAGCGGAATCGGCAGCATAGGACATTGATAACCCAGTGCAGTACATGGACAGCTGGTCCAAGTCTCACCGAAGTGATTTTTAAGTACCTGCATCTCATAGTTCTAAAATTCATTATTTTGTTATGAGCAATGCACTATTTCTTGTTTCTAATTACATATTGCAGACAATTCCTGTTTTCATTTCAAATATGAATTCTTTATCATCGATATTTTATGAAAGATTGTTAATATTAATAAAGGTTGCTTAAATTAAGAAAACAATTTAATTTTTTAGGGCAAAACTGAAAAACCTAATTCTTTTTATTTTGACTATGTCCATTTTTCTGTACCACAGATTTAGTGTCTCACAAACCAGAGTGGTAAGTGTGTTGGAAACATGAAAAACAATTGTTTTCACAATATTGAGCACCATAGAAATGCTGCATTTTTACATTAGTCAATGTACTAAAACAATATGAACTCAACAGAGAGAACTGATCTGCAGCCAAGTAAAGGGATTTGGCCCAAGAAATAACAAGACTTCTAAGCTGTCAGACATACTGGAACTAATGCATGCAGCATTTTCATGTCACTGCCGAACGCTGGCAGTATATAGAATGACGTGTCGTAAAATAAGAGGAGGAAATGCGGCGCCTGGGTGGTTTCGTGGATTCTGTTGTTCGACTCTCTATTAATGTAGCATATATCAGTTCCAGAAGTGAAGTATATTTCTTGGATTCGGATAAGGAAGGAGCTAAGAGATTACCAGAGAACTGACTGTAATTAATACCTCCAGTGGCTTCAGTATTAAACAGTATGGTGAAATCCCTGCAGTATGCTTTTGCATAACACACAGCTCACTCAGAAAAATTACCCTGATTTTAAGTTAGGAGTTTCCATCACTATTGTTTGTAATTAGAATACTGTGAGAACAAGAGCACTTCATGCTATTTGTCTGGTGACCTAAGAAGTGTGTGGTTCTGCAGGAGTGTCGCCGAATATTATTTCATTCTCTTTAAAAATTAAATGGCATTCAGAGTTATATTGTTTCTTTGCTCGTATCTTTTGATGTATGAACCGCAATAGCTCACATCATTAACAGTTAGTTGGACCAGCTGGCTGACAAGTGTTGTCCTAGTTTAATGCGCTGGTAAAGCTGTTGTCTTGCATTATCACTAAGTTCGTGTAACACAGCATAAAACATATCCTAAGGATCATATTTGGCTGTACTGGACACAGCTTGGCTTCCGTTACATTTGAAATGAAATCCAGTGAGATTCGAGCAAACATGGACGAACACATGATGTAATGTTTACATCAGGTTTATTCTTTTGATGAACAGAGTATAAGTAGGTGTTTTAGATAATTGTCAAATCATTAAGACTGGTAGATACAGCTTTGTTCGTATCTTCAGTGCAGTTATAACTGTAGTAAGTATAATTATTTTCAAGGATGCAGTTTGGATCAGTTCACAAATAAGATACTGAAAATTCTTAGCAGCACAGTTAACAATAAGTATTATCACCAACAGGTACTTTCAAGTGTGTGTGTGTGTGTGTGTGTGTGTGTGTGTGTGTGTGTGTGTGTACGTACGTACGTGTACGTGTACACACCCTTTCATGCCGGTGTAGTGATAGTAGTCGTGTGCTGCTGGACTACAGACTTTCCCTGCCCCCCTCCCCCCTCCCCCTCCCCCACCGGTACTTCTGTCCCTGGTTTCACACTTGCAGTTTAATCACTACAAACTTACTTTAGAATATATATATGTGTGTGTGTGTGTTCATATGTTTTTGACCTCCATTTCAAATAAAACAGTTGTTCTGGATCTTTTAAACCAGTAACGTAATTTTTTTTGTATGTTGTCAGATCAGTGACTTTGGACATATCACATGTAGGGTGGGTGCATTATTATTTAAAACGTATTTAATGTTTTTCTGTTTTCTCATGTACAATAATGTTCACTTGCATTTGGTTTACGTCACATTACAATAATTTCATCACACAGTGTTAAATTTCAAAAATTGTTTGTGTGATAAATCTTGAAATGGGGAAAGGCATACACTGTTGTACTGCATTCCTTACAACAAAACTTAGGAGCCCAACATGTCAGTACAGAACTGAAACAAGGTGGGAAATCAGTAGTGTAACAGAAGCTGAAACTACGCTTTCATATCTAATGCAGCTGCCATCTAGTGACTACTGCTAACTACAGTCTTCCGACACAGCTGATAGATGCCACGTAAGTCAAACTTCCACAGAAGTAGAGGTTAGTGAAGTGGAGGAATACAAAGAGAGGTGGAACTGCTACAGCAGTCCCCTGGCTGAGCAGCACAGTTGCTCTAGATTTCTACAGCAGTTGACTGGAGCGAAAGTGTTAAGGGTCATCTTTAGCATTGTTTTCTGTTCATCCTGGTGTGAACGTGAAGCACTTGCTGTGTGACAGAACCTTTAAAAAATGAAAAGTCTAGGTTGGAATACCAACTGATCTGGAAAGGATAGATTGCTTGCTACTCACTGTAAAGGTGACTTGTTGCATTGTAGACGGGCAGACTTCTGATTGTAGTTATTTATAGGTCTCCTGACTCTTTGACTTCAGAGCAATTCTGCTCAAGCTAGAGGGGGTTTGTGGTTCACTTAGTAGAAAGTACCAGAAATTAGTTGTAAGTGGTGACTTCAATATTAATTTTGTATGTGACTGTGCAAGAGAAAGGATGTTTTAAGATTTCTTGAATTCATAAGATGTGATGCAGGTTGTGTTTTTTCCAATGTGGGAGCAGGGGACAGGAGCACTGTCATAGACAATAGTTTTATTCATTCTTCATTACTAGTTGGGTATTCTGTTAGTAAAAGGATGAATGGTCTTTCATGCTGTGATGCACAAATTTTAACACTAAAAGGTTTTTATACTCAAACAAATGTTACATATAATTACAAACTATGTGTGTGTGTGTGTGTGTGTGTGTGTGTGTGTGTGTGTGTGTGTGTGTGTAAAGGTAAGTGATCATTTTATTTCACATAATTTGCTGTCAAATGTAAAGTTTGGTTTTAGAAATGGTTTAACAATTGAAAATGTTATATTCTATTTTCTCTGTGAGGTATTGATTGGATTAAACAAAAGACTTTGAATGCTAGCATCTATTTTGATTTAACTAAGCCATTTGATTGTGTTGATCTCACAATATTGCTCCAGAAGTTGGGCCCTTATAGAATACAGGGAATAGCTCACGATTGCTTCGCCTCGTACGTTAAGAACAGACAGCAGGAGGTCAGTCTCCACAGTACTGACAGTGGCTATGGTGAGAGGTCCTAGTGAGGCATGGTTAAATGGTGAGTGCCCCAGGGATCAGTGCTGGGCCTCCACTGTTCTTTATTTATGTAAATGATATGCCTCCTAGTATTGTATGTGATTCTAAAATATTTGCTGATGACTCCAGCTCGGTAGTAGAGTATGTTGTGTGTAACGTTGGCCCGGTTTCAAATAGTGCAGTTAAAGACATTTAAAGACATAAGTTCATGGCTTGTAGAAAATAAACCAATGCTAAATCACAGTAAGACTCAGTTTTTACAGTTTCTAATACAGAATTAACATACCATTAATGAGACTTAACAGTTCAAGTTTCTAGGTGTTCAGATGACAGTGAACTGTCATTGAAAGCCCATGTTCAGGATCTTGTACAGAGGCTTAATGCGGAAGGTAAAGACTTCTCCACAGTCAACCCTTTCATTATTCAGAAAGATGTTGACGCAATTGCAGGTCCTGTAAAGTCTTGTTCCCGATTACGAAATGGCAGCTTGTTGTTAGAAACAGTCAGTGCCCTCCAGGCACAAAAATTGCTGCGAACTTCACTGCTACACGCATTCCCTGTCTGGGTGGGTGTGCACCGCACTTTAAATTCACCCTGCGGGGTGGTTTATACACGCTCTCTCAACAGAATGTCCAACAAGGAAATTCAAAACTACCTGTATGACGAGGGCGTAATGGGTGTACATATTCATGAAAAGGGTTGACAAGGACTTGGTTCCAACCCGTACTATCTTCTTGACATTTGACAGTTCACCTTCCATCGAACATTAAAGCAGGCTATGAGATAATTTCAGTTTGCCCTTACATCCCCAACCCTACGCGTTGCTATCGGTGTCAGTGGCCCCCCTGCGGGTTCGGGGGCAAGAATAGGCCCGCGGTATTCCTGCCTGTCGTAAGAGGCGACTAAAAGGAGTCTCAAATGTTTTGGCCTTAATGTGATGGTCCCCCTTGGGGTTTGACCTCCATTTTTCAAAATTCTACAGAAGTACGAGCCTTTTGGGGAAGGACACCTTACATGGTGTACCACTGGTCCTAAGTGCACTAAGACCTTGGCACTCAGCATTGCACCGGCGTTGTCACCATACCCATTATTCCTCAAATTGGGCCTAAACGCCTGATGGGTTGTCCAAGTTACGCCCATAGTGCATCTCCATCTGCACCAGCGATCATGATGGACTTTCCATGGCACCAGAAATCCAGCACGGTAGCCAGCCCGTTGTGGTGGGGTCGTCATGTACCCTCTAGGTTGTAGCCCCCTGACAACACAGGGATCGTACTGCCGATACCTGAGCTGCACCCTCCCCACGTTGGCCAAGGAGTAGATGCCCGTCTCCTTGGGGCATCAGGACTCCCGGCAATGGTCATCCTGCCAGGTGGCCCTTGCTGCGGCTGGGTGGCGCCCGTGGGGAGAGCCCCTGGTCGGAGTGGGTGGTATCGGGGCGGACGTTTCGCACATGAAACGTCAACACGTATCAGGTCGCTCTGCGGCCGAGTCTTCCAAAAGAAAAGGTACCGTTTCTAGTTCTGGTTCTCCTGCCCTTTCCCCCTTGGCCACTCCATGGGAGGAGGGACAGGCCCGCCGGCTTGGGGCGAAGTACTTCCCCCGCTATTTGGTCTGTTCTCGAACAGATGGGGGGACGTTCGCCACCTCCAAGCCCATGTTTTTTGTTCAACACATTGAGGACGTCTTCGGGGAAATCGAGGCTCTCAGCAAGATGCGATCAGGGTCCGTTCTTATCAAGACCACCTCTGCCACACAATCGGCGGCACTCCAGGCGTGCGACCGCCTAGGGGACATCCCAGTCTCCATTGTCCCACATCTGGCACTAAATAGGACGCAGGGGGTCATTTTTCATCGTGACCTCCTGCTACAATCTGATGAGGAGCTCAGGGCCAACCTGGAGCGCCGCGGCGTGCATTTCGTCCGGCGAGTCCAGCGCGGCCCCAAAGACCGTCGCATCGACACCGGGGCCTTTATCCTCGCCTTCGAGGGGGACGTTCTCCCGGAGAAGGTAAAGGTGATGTGCTACCGGTGCGACGTGCGACCTTACGTCCCGCCTCCTATGCGCTGTTTTAGGTGTTTACGCTTTGGGCACATGTCGTCCCGGTGTGAGGCTGAGCCCCTTTGTGGCGACTGTGGACGTCCTCTTCGTGAGGAACATACTTGCACCCCACCACCTCGGTGCCCTAATTGTCCCGGCGTCCACTCGCCTAGGTCCCCAGACTGCCCCGCCTATCAGAAGCAGAAAAAGATACAAGAAATCAAAACTTTGGATCGGCTCTCTTATTCTGAGGCCAGGAAGAAGTATGACCGCCTTCATCCCGTGTCACTGGCCACTTCGTTTGCCTCAGTTGTGTCCACTCCTTCCGCTGTATCCTCACCTCTATCCTGTCCCCCCTCCGCCTCCTCTGCCCGTCAGGGGGCTCTGCCTCCGCCTCCCAAATCCCTCCCTTCCAACTCCTCCTCCCCCGCGGCCCCCACCCCCCCTGCCCCAGGGGCCACCCTTCCTCCTCCTCCTCCCCCCCCCACGCCACCTGAGAAGCGATCCTCTTCTCAGGCGTCCATCAGGGAAACGTTCCGGACCCCAGCTTCCGAGGTCCGGCGTTCCAAAACGGACCCCGCCCGTGAGGACCTTCTTCGGGTCCAGCCCACCATCCCTGTGCCTCCTCGGCCTTCCAAGAAGGCCTCCAAGAAGAAATCTCTATCCCCCTCTCCACCCCGGCGCGTTTCATCTGACGCTTCATCCGTGAGTCGCTGCTCCCGGCCGTCCTCAGTTTCGCCGGGACGCTCTCCTGCCAGGCGTTCCGCCGGCCTTTTGTCGGCAAATGATGCGGCCCCTCCTACACAATCAGGGACAGCGGCCGCAGCTGGCGACGAGTCGATGGAACCGGATCCGCCTGCCGTCAGTTGTAGCGTTGTTGCCTCGCAACCTGGCCCTCCGCGGCCATCGAGGTGACCAGCTCTTCCCCGTCTCGTTCCCCCAACTTTTTGACTAGCAATGGCGTTGTTTCATTGGAACATAAGAGGTATTCGATCTAATCGGGAGGAATTACAACTGCTCCTCCGCCTGCACTGTCCGCTCGTCCTTGGTCTCCAGGAAACCAAGTTGCGCCCGACTGACCGTATTGCCTTTTCCCCCTATACCTCGGAGCGGTATGACCTCGCCCCTGTGGACGGTATCCCAGCTCATGGTGGGGTCATGTTGCTCGTTCGGGACGATGTCTATTACCATCCCATCCCATTGACCACCCCACTCCAAGCAATAGCTATCCGCATTACTCTTTCTGCTTTTACTTTTTCAGTTTGTACCGTCTACACTCCACCGTCATCTGCTGTTAGTCGGGCTGACATGATGCACCTGATCGATCAGCTTCCCCCGCCGTTCTTATTGTTTGGCGACTTCAATGCCCATCATCCCCTTTGGGGCTCTCCTGCATCCTGTCAAAGAGGCTCACTCTTGGCGGATGTCTTCAACCATCTCAATCTTGTCTGCCTCAATACCGGCGCCCCGACTTTCCTCTCGGACTCTACTCATACCTACTCCCACTTGGACCTCTCGATCTGTTCTACCACTCTTGCCCGTCGGTTCGAGTGGTATGTCCTTTCTGACACCTATTCGAGCGACCACTTCCCCTGTGTCGTTCGTCTCCTGCACCACACCCCATCCCCACGTCCTTCGCGCTGGAACATACTGAAAGCTGACTGGGGACTTTACTCCTCCCTGGCGACCTTTCCGGACCGCGATTTTTCCAGTTGTGACAGTCAGGTCGAATACCTCACGGCTGTTATTATCAATGCTGCCGAACGTTCCATACCTCGTACTACTTCTTCTTCACGTCGCGTTTCCGTCCCCTGGTGGAACGAGGCTTGTAGGGACGCTATCCGTGCTCGACGACGTGCTTTACGCACCTTTCGCCGCCATCCTACGTTGGCGAATTGTATTGAATACAAACGACTCCGAGCGCAATGCCGTAGAGTCATCAAAGACAGCAAAAAAGCTTGCTGGGCCTCTTTCACGAGCTCCTTTACCAGTTTTACTCCCTCTTCTGTTGTTTGGGGTAGCCTGCGCCGGCTGTCGGGCATTAAGGCCCACTCCTCAGTACCTGGCCTGACCTCAGGTAATGAGGTCCTTGTTGATCCTGTGGCTGTCTCCAACGCCTTTGGCCGCTTTTTCGCGGAGGTTTCAAGCCCCGCCCATTACCATCCTGCCTTCCTTCCCAGGAAAGAGGCAGACGAGGCTCGGCGACCTTCCTTCCACTCGCTGAATCTGGAGACTTACAATGCCCCCTTTACTATGCGGGAACTCGAACGTGCGCTTGCACTGTCCCGGTCCTCTGCTCCGGGGCCAGATGCCATTCACGTTCAGATGCTGGCACACCTTTCTCCGGCGGGCAAAAGCTTCCTTCTTCGTACCTACAATCGCGTCTGGACCGAAGGTCAGGTCCCCATGCGTTGGCGTGACGCCGTTGTTGTTCCTATACCCAAACCCGGGAAGGATAGACACCTTCCTTCTAGTTACCGCCCCATTTCTCTTACAAGCTGTGTCTGTAAGGTGATGGAGCGCATGGTTAATGCTCGGTTAGTTTGGATTCTTGAATCTCGACGACTACTTACTAATGTCCAATGCGGCTTTCGTCGCCGCCGCTCCGCTGTTGACCACCTTGTGACCTTGTCGACATTCATCATGAGCAACTTTTTGCGAAGGCGCCAAACGGTGGCCGTGTTCTTCGACTTGGAGAAGGCTTATGATACCTGTTGGAGAGGAGGTATCCTCCGCACTATGCACAAGTGGGGCCTACGCGGTCGTCTGCCCCTTTTTATTGATTCCTTTTTAACGGATCGAAAGTTTAGGGTACGTGTGGGTTCCGTATTGTCCGACGTCTTCCTCCAGGAGAACGGAGTGCCTCAGGGCTCCGTCTTGAGCGTAGCCCTTTTTGCCATCGCGATCAATCCAATTATGGATTGCATTCCACCTAATGTCTGAGGCTCTCTCTTTGTCGATGACTTCGCGATCTACTGCAGTGCCCAGAGAACATGCCTCCTGGAGCGCTGCCTCCAGCGTTGTCTAGACAGCCTCTACTCATGGAGTGTGGCAAATGGCTTCCGGTTCTCTGAAGAGAAGACGGTTTGTATCAACTTTTGGCGATATAAAGCGTTCCTTCCGCCATCCTTACATCTCGGTCCCGTTGTTCTCCCATTCGTGGACACAACTAAGTTTCTAGGGCTCACGTTGGACCGGAAACTGTGTTGGTCTCCACATGTCTCTTATTTGGTGGCCCGTTGTACACGTTCCCTTAATGTCCTCAGAGTTCTTAGCGGTTCATCTTGGGGAGCGGATCGCACTGTCCTGCTTCGCTTGTATCGGTCCATAGTCCGATCGAAGCTGGATTATGGGAGCTTCGTCTACTCGTCCGCTCGGCCATCCCTCTTACGCCGGCTCAACTCCATCCACCATTGGGGGATACGTCTTGCGACCGGAGCCTTCTACACTAGTCCTGTTGAGAGTCTTTACGCTGAAGCTGCCGAGTTACCGTTGACCTACCGGCGCGACATACTGCTGTGTCGGTATGCCTGCCGGCTGTTGTCTATGCCCGAACACCCCTCTTACAAGTCCTTCTTCGCCGATTCTCTCGACCATCAGTACGGGTTATATGTGTCTGCCCTGCTGCCCCCCGGAGTCCGCTTCCGTCGCCTGCTTCGACAATTGGATTTTGCCCTCCCTACCACCTTCAGAGAGGGTGAGAGCCCGACACCACCTTGGCTCCAGGCTCCGGTTCGTATTTATCTCGACCTCAGCTCACTCCCGAAGGAGGGTACTCCGGCTGCAGTGTATTGCTCACGGTTTGTCGAACTTCGTGCTCGACTTGCTGGTCACACCTTTATTTACACCGATGGCTCCAAAACTGACGATGGTGTCGGCTGTGCCTTTGTCGTCGGGACCGCCACCTTTAAATACCGGCTCCTTGACCAATGTTCCAGCTTTACGGCCGAGCTTTTTGCTCTCCATCAGGCCATTCAGTATGCCCGCCGCCACCGCCATTCATCGTATGTCCTCTGCACTGACTCACTCAGTGCTCTTCAGAGCCTTGGGGCTCCCTATCCGGTCCATCCCTTGATTCAACGAATACAGCAGTCCCTCCATTGTTTCGCTGATAATGGCGGTTCTGTCAGCTTTCTGTGGGTCCCCGGACATGTAGGAGTGCCTGGGAATGAGGCTGCGGATGCTGCAGCCAAGGCTGCAGTCCTCCAGCCTCGGCCAGCCTCCCATTGTGTCCCGTCATCTGACGTTTGTGGGGATATATGTAAGAGGCTTGTGTCCTTGTGGTGGGATGCTTGGTCATCCCTCCAAGGAAACAAGCTCCAGGCAGTAAAACCGCTCCCAACTGCTTGGACAACTTCCTCCCGACCATCTCGGCGCGAGGAGGTCCTTCTGACCAGGTTGCGGATCGGGCATTGCCGGTTTAGCCACCGCTACCTGCTCTCTGGTGACCCAGCCCCGCAGTGCCCTTGTGGTCAGGCATTAACGGTGCGCCATGTTTTATTGTCGTGTCCCCGTTTTAGTCAATTTCGTGTTGTCCTGTCCCTGCCATCTACCTTACCGGATGTTTTAGCTGATGACGCTCGAGCAGCTGCTCGTCTTCTGCGTTTTATAACTTTAACTGGCTTGACCAAAGACATTTAACCTTTTTACTTATTTCATCTGCATCTTTGTCAGGTCCTTTTGATGTCCCCCCATCCCCTTGAGTTTTAGCAGGTTCCTTGTGCTCTAACACCAGTGACTGGGCGCTAATGACCTCAGCAGTTGAGCGCCCTTAAACCCTACAAAAAAAAAAAAAAAAAAAAAAAAAAAAAAAAAAAGGTGTCAGTGGTTTAATCATACCAGCCAGTCGAGTTCCGATCCGGCCAAATGCGTTAAGTGTGGCAAGGATGCCCATGAGGGTGCTTGTCCACCTCCATCTCCTCGTTGCATCAACTGTATGGGTGACCACACTGCTTCTTCTAGAGATTGCCCCAATTTCAAAGATGAACGGCTTATTCAGGAAATCAAAGTAAAGGAAACGGTGTCTACATTCGCTGCTTGTAAGTTATTCGCTAGTCGAAAGCCCATTGTGCCTCCAGCAGGTAAATATAGCACTGTCTTTGCATCTCCTCAGCCTACTAAGGAGGCAGCCACGCAGACTTGTGATCTCACCTATAGTACCACGGTCATCAGATCGGTCAGCGCAAAGATCGCCCGTTCAGCCTTCTCACTATCACCTGTTCACTCTACGGCTCACCATTCATCGGCTAATGCTAAATCACGAGCCCCAAAATCAGACACCCGGACTTCCAAAAAAGAGCCTACCTGCAAAGATTTTTCTATCCACCCCAACTTCACAACCATCGATTCCTCCCACATCTCAACATCGTGATTCCAAGAAGGCTCATAAGAAACCAAGTTCCTCTCCTTCTCCGCCACGGCGTGTCTCATCTACAGCGCCACCTGGTGGTAACTGCCCTCGGCTGTCTTGTGTGTCGCCAAGGCGCACTGCTGGCGGCCAATCAAACGGCCAATCGCTGGTGGCAGGAACTGCCCCCGAACAAACTATGGATCAGGATCTTCTGCCTTTAGCTGAATGCCGTTTCACGCTGTCAGCCGCTGGCTCTCAGCAGTCGTTGAGTTGACAGAAACCGTGGTGAGGTTCTTCCCTTCCATTGGAATATCCGCTGCATTAGAGCCAATCGGGATGAATTGTCGATCCTCTTATGATCCTACTCGCCGATCATCTTCTGTCTTCAGGAAACAAAGCTGCGTCCCCATGATCGCTTTGTTTTCCCTCATTTCCAGTCAGTCCGGTTTGATCTCTCCTCTGTTGATGGCACTCCAGCACATGGGGGACTCGTGATTCTTCTCCATGGTACTGTCCATTATCACCCAATCCCCTTAATCAGTTCCTTCCAAGCTGTTGCTGTCCGACTTTCCTTTTCTGGATACACCTTCTCTTTTTTTACTGTATACATTCCATCGTTCACACCGATGGCGAGAGCAGATTTTTTTTTTATTATTTTTTTTTTTATCTCCTTGGTCAGCTCCCGCCCCCCCCCCCCCCCCCCTATTCGCTGATTGGGGACTTCAATGCCCACCACCCGCTTTGGGGATCTCCGTGTCCTTGTCCGCGAGGCTCCCTATTGATTGACGTCTTCCACCAAGCGGATCTTGTTTGTTTCAACTCTGGGGAACCTACATTTTTGTCTGCCTCCACGACAAATTTCTCTCATTTGGACCTTACGGTCAGTACTGTTCAGCTAGCTCGACGCTTTGAATGATTCGCTCTTGCTGATACACACTCAGGTGACCATCTTCCGTGTGTCCTTCGATTGCAGCCACAACTGCCATCTGTGCGCCGATATGCTTGAAGTTTGGCCAAGCCGATTGGACACTTTTTTCGTCTCTAGCGACATTCGATGACCGTCACTTTCCTAGCATCGACGATCGGGTCGCTCATGTTACAGAAGTTATTCTTACAGCTGTTGAACGTTCAGTACCTCGCACCTCCGATTTGCCCCACCGCCCCTCAGTTCCTTGGTGGAACGAGGCATGCCGTGACGCAATACATGAGCGGCAACATGCTCTTCGTGTTTTCCGCCACCATCCTACTTTGGCCAACTATCCGCTATAAACAGTTGCATGCGCAATGCCTTCGCGTCGTCTGCTATAGCAAGAAGGCACCCGGACTAGCTCTTAACACCTTCATTCCCTCCTCAGAAGTTTGGAATCGAATTCGACGGTTATCTGGCGCGCCTAGTTTCTCCCCAAGCTCTGGGCTCACTGTCACGCATGATACCTTAGTGGACCCAACTGTAGTTTCTCACTTATTGGGTCAACACTTCGCTGAGATTTCAAGCTCTTACCCCAGGGCTCCGTGCTAAGTGTTGTACTGTTTGCCATCACCATAAATCCAATTAAGGGTTGTCTCCTTCCTGATGTCACGGGCTCCCTCTTTGTGGACGATTTTGCAATCTACTACAGCTCTCAACGGACCAGCCTTTTTGAATGATGTCTTCAAGGATGTCTCGATTGCCTCCACTCTTGGAGCATCAAAACAACCTTCCGCTTTTCTCCCAGTAAGACGGTTTGTGTCAATTTTTGATGTCGTATGGAGTTTCTTCCGCAGCCGTACATCTAGGCCCTGTCGACCTTCCATTCGCAGATGTCGGGCTGTTTTCTGAATGGTACCTCCTGGGGAGCGAACTGAGTAGTCCCTCTCCACCTCTATCGCGCCTTAGTGTGCTCGAAATTGGACTATGGAAGCATAGTTTACTCCTCTGCTCGGCCGTCTATTCTTCGGCATCTCAACTCTGTCCACAGCCGTGGATTGTGTTTCGCATCTGGAGCTTTTTACACCAGCCCTGTGGAAAGCCTTTATGCTGAGACCTGAGACTGCTGACCCTCCGTTGTCCAATCGGCGAGTCGTCCTTCTGAGTCGTTTTGCTAACCATCTGTCTTCCATGCCTGCTAATCCGGCCCATCACTTTTTTTTCGACGCCCCCTTGGATTTAGGGTATGCAGGCCACTCTTCCTCTCTACCACCACCAAGAGTCCGCTTCCCTCAACTGCTACGTTCTCTTCCCTTCCACTTTCCTAAAACTTTCTTGACAACTGGGGGTACAGCAACACCTTGGTTCCGCCCCCAGACCTGCCTGCTCCGTGACCTTTGTCAGCTTCCCAAGGATGGTACCCCTTCTCTCTGTGCACAAATGAAGGATGCCACATTTATTTACACTGATGGCTCAAAAAACATCATTTGGTGTTGGGAGTGCCTATATTGTTGGCGACACCCTTAATTGATTTCGGCATCACGACCAGTGTTCGGTTTTTACCGCGGAGATTTATGCTGTTCTCCAGGCTGTCCAATACATAAACTGCCATCAGCCGATACAGTATATTATATCCTCAGATTTGCTGAGCTCTCTCCTCAGTCTCCAAGCTCTTTACCCTGTCCACCCTCTGGTCCACCAGATTCAGGACTGCCTCCATTTGCTCCACTTGAGGGGCGTCTCTGTGGCATTCCTCTGCATCCCAGGACACATCGTTATCTCATGGTAACGAGGCGACCGATACAGCAGCCAAGGCTGCTGTCTCTCTTCTTCAGCCTTCTGTTTGCATGGTTCCCTTCGCCAATCTACAGAGTGTTTTCTGTTGTTGTGTTGCTCTTTTATGGCACGCAGATTGGTCTACACTTCCCAAAGTTAAATTGCGGGACATGAAAGCTCTTCACTGTGCTTGGACCTCTTCCTCCCGAACTCATCGGGAGGAGGCAATTTTAACTAGACTCTGGATAGGGCACTGTCTTTTTAGCCATCGACGTCTTTTAAGTGGCGATCCTCCCCCGCTTTGTCCCCACTGCTCTCAACTGTGGACGGTGAGACACCTTTTAGTTGAGTGCTATTTTACTCCGCTACATGCCCGTCTGATATATCTTCCATTTTAGCAGATGACATGCGCTCAGCCAATCACGTCCTCTAGTTTTAGTGTCAGTGAGGTGACGTCGGTCATTTGAAGCTCTTTTTGGGGCAAACAACCCCCCCCCCCCCCCCCCCTCCGCCCCTCCATCTAAAGTGGTTTTCTAAGCTTTCCTTTTGTTTTTTAGTTTCCCAACTTTTTGAGTTTCGATCCCATTGCTGATGATTTCCAATTTCGTTTTTTCTACCTTTCCCTAAGCCACAGACCACGCGCTAATGACCGTAGCAATTTTGCAACCTAAAACCAAAACAAACAAAAAAAAAGAAACACTATAAAATAAGAGAAAAAGCTTGTTTATTTCATTAATTTACTGGGCAAACCTTCATGGTGCTTGCACTTCACAAAGTTGTCTAATCCAGGTACAGAACTGCTTTATAAGGCAATATTAATAAACACAGTAAATATCAAAAAGAAAACAGTATTCTTAAACTAAGTACTTAACACATATTGTACCCAGAAAACCGAACAGTAAAAAGCCGT
The DNA here is from genome assembly GCF_021461395.2 of Schistocerca americana. Classification (NCBI taxonomy): domain Eukaryota; kingdom Metazoa; phylum Arthropoda; class Insecta; order Orthoptera; family Acrididae; genus Schistocerca; species Schistocerca americana. The sequence continues at coordinate 697,392,720 of NC_060130.1, forward strand.
TCACCACCTTCTGCCAGGTGTTGGCTAAGGTAAAATCGACGCTGCTTTGGTATCTTTGGCTAGAACATATTCGTCTAGGACAGCAGGCAACACAAATATGACATCCTCTACCAAATTTAACAAGTGTTTTTTAACTCATTGCTGTTGCTAATCTGCCCAACATAATGTTTCACAGTTTTTTGTGCTGTGAAAAACTAGACACTGGGTACTTATTTCAGGATGTCTACGACCCGGGAGATCCGGGAATAACCCAGGAATATTTTCATCTGGGAGGAAACCGGGAAAAACCTGGGAATTTTTTGTTGTTTAAGTTTTCAGTTAATTTTTTGTAATTCTGACTGGTAAGAACCGATACTCTAACAAAGGATATTACTGTATCCTGCTACTGCAGAATAATACTGCAGCATTAAAACATGAACGAGAGAAAAAAAAAACGAAAATAAAACTTAAATTGCAAAGGAAATGCGCCATATAAAATAAGTGTTCGTACAAGAATGTGTCAAAGCCTTTTTAGTACCTTCTCCCGCTTCTGGCTACAGAAATTTGGCTGTTGGCTGTCTAAGTAGCAGTAGCAGCAACCAGCCACATTGTACCCGGAAACGTTTTACTGGCGCGCCCAAGCTGTCAGAACACACGTGCACAGCAGGCCCGTATCTAGTGGGGGGTGAGGCCAAACCGGGGTATCTGAACCGGGTGCCAATTTTGGGGGGAGGGGGTAAATTCATATTCTTGAGGGGAAAAATCCTTGTTTCACAAAGCACCTAGCATCCAGTGCATGTCGGTCTATCGATGATTCATATGATTTTGAAACACACCCCTGCTGGTATTTGAACAAATTCTAATTGATTTCTGAATGAATTAGTTGATTTTTGAATGCGTGCATATTGTACGTGATGTCTCTACCAACGGCAGACAAAACGGGACGGGGCTATACGAGCTGAGCGGAATAAAACAGAACCGGAAAATGCCAAGTGCTGCTTGTTTATGTGGTTGATTCGGTTTGCGAATGTTCAGCGTTGTTATAATCACTAGCGAAATCCATAGATTCAGACTACCAGAGTGGAATAAACGACTAACAGGAATAGCATGTAAGAAAGACTACGTATTATCTTCTCGGTGTATCCAAGAAAGTGAAATTTTGACAGAAAATTTTAGGCCAGATTGTTACACTAGACAGGGCCAGTTGCAGTCCCCGGCTAGCAGCCACTTAAGTTCCATTCTGGAAGTAGCGCAGGAAGCGCATTGTACGAACTCGTAATAACGCCTAACCGGTGAATAATCACTGGATAACTAAACCGGTGATTATGGCAGGGGTAGTAAAGTTAACCGGAGAATGAGTTTTGACAGTGTTAGGAATAGTTACAGAATTAGTGATGACACAACTGTTTGTTAGAACGAGGGAGGAGAAGAAACGGGGTCATCACGCAGATTATGGAAGAATATGAGGATTCCAAATTTATACAAAAATTTTGTTCTACTACTTTTCGGTCTTGCACATGAGAAACTGGAATGCATGAATGAAATGTGAAACTATTTCCTAACATAAAGCTTTTTGCTTGTAGTAGGCCAAATAGGTATTTCGTATTGGTACTTCATGAATTAATTGTCGTATTATAAATATGGTCATTATTGCCAAAACAGTGTCGCTTATTTGGTGTGTGTTACAGTTGCTGAAATATTAGAAAGGCCTATTTTGCTTTATCCTGAACACAGTGACAAAATAGACGTAATCAGATTGAGAAACCACACCAGTCTTGGGTACTAATTGTATTAAATGCTTTTTCAGTATTAGACAACGACATTTACATTTATCATGTAGCAGAAAGTTTGACGAACTTTGATAAGGTAATAGTTCTTTCGCAGACAGGAAAGAACGCCATGTAAAGTTGTACCAAGATTACAGAGAAAAATCGCTAGGACCTAAGGATTGAAGAAATGTGTACTGTCTTGCCTGTCTCATGTCTTTACTGGTTTTAGGTATCCTATATTTAATTTTATGTTACACAGAAGAGCAAGTTATTAGCTAATAGGCAATAAAGAGTCCAGATTTTCTGAAGAGTTCTTGTTCTCCTGGTTACAAATAATCCTATCCAGTATTAATTGCAAGGGGTTGTACAGAATGTCAAACCGGCCGACTGGGAGCAGGATAGGCACTACAGGACATTTCAATTTCCACTGTCCTGAAATAGTTTAATGGCATCCATTACAAAATATATACGTTTGAGTTCCACAGAGCAAAATACAGTGACATGCCCTATAAGAATGTTGTTTGAAGAGGCGTGACACTGCAGTGCACACTTAAGACCGAATAACGTGTCTTACATTTCCTCAAAGATGTATGTTTCATGTATAAGACTCTTCAGAAAGTTGTGCGCTACAAAATGAACTTCTTTTTGAAAAGTCTGTCTCTTTTTTCCCTCCCTTTCTTTTTCTCCACAGAGCAGTCTGAGTTATGGGGAGGGGGGGGGGGGAGGAGGAGGGGGTGGTAAGACTGATTCCTGTGGCTGGGAGCTATTAAGTGAATTAAAATATATTCACGTAATTACAGATGGCTACAATATGTTACTAATTTCAGATTTTATTTTATTTCCACCTTTCTGACAGTCAAGCATTAATCGCCTTGCAGAACAATAAAGTTATTTTTGTTGGTTTGCTAAAGTAATTTGGCTTTTATTAAGGTTTCCTGCTGAGGCATTGAAGGCATTTCACACTATTGGCTAGTTTCTACTGTTCGCTGCATTTCAAGTGCACGTACTCGTCTTCTAGCACTTACTGCATTATGCCATAACAAAGAATGAAACATGACATTATACAGTACTGGTTGTTGTTGTTGTTGTTGTTGTTGTTGTTGTTGTTGTGGTGGTGGTCTTCAGTCCTGAGACTGGTTTGATGCAGCTCTCCATGCTACTCTATCCTGTGCAAGCTTCTTCATCTCCCAGTATTTACTGCAACCTACATCCTTCTGAATCTGCTTAGTGTATTCATCTCTTGGTCTCCCTCTACGATTTTTACCCTCCATGCTGCCCTCCAATACTAAATTGGTGATCCCTTGATGCCTCAGAACATGTCCTACCAACCGATACCTTCTTCTGGTCAAGTTGTGCCACAAACTTCTCTTCTCCCCAATCTTATTCAATACTTCCTCATTAGTTACATGATCTGCCCATCTAATCTTCAGCATTCTTCTGTAGCACTCCATTTCAAAAGCTTTAATTCTCTTCTTGTCTAAGCTGTTTATCATCCATGTTTCACTTCCATACATGGCTACACTCCATACAAATACTTGCAGAAATGACTTCCTGACGCTTGAATCTATACTCGATGTTAACAAATTTCTCTTCTTCAGAAACACTCTCCTTGCCATTGCCAGTCTACACTTTATATCCTCTCTACTTCGACCATCATCAGTTATTTTGCTCCCCAAATAGCAAAACTCCTTTACTACTTTAAGTGTCTCATTTCCTAATCTAATTCCCTCAGCATCACCCGACTTAATTCGACTACATTCCATTATCCTCGTTTTGCTTTTGTTGATGTTCATCTTATATCCTCCTTTCAAGACACTGTCCATTCCATTCAACTGCTCTTCCAAGTCCTTTGCTGTCTCTGACAGAATTACAATGTCATCGGCGAACCTCAAAGTTTTTATTTCTTCTCCATGGATTTTAATACCTACTCCGAATACCTAATCCTACAGTACTGGTACTCGAAGAAAATTTACGTCCCGAAAACCACACTGAAAAGCTCCATATCAGGCCGAGGCCTACGTCATTGGGAATTTGGACATACGAATGTGCACTGTTAGGCAAACTATGCTCTTGGAGTATCCTCTCATGTCTTGTTTCTTTTATGACAAGAAGTAAGATCTTATAGTGTTTTCCACGTACGAACATAAGGGCTTCCTACGTCACTATAGCTGTGCAAGTGCGGTGACGCCTCTTATCTGGCGCTGTCTGGCAACTGCTGAAATGAATCTATTTCTAACAAGTCGCAGGAAAAATTGCGAACAGTTATTCGAAAAGAGTTATTTTCAAAGTAAATTTCCTTTTACAGAAGATAAACTGTGTGCAAGAATGTACTATGAATTTCCTGTATCACAGTGCGTTTGCTCTCTCTTAAAAATCAACTTTTTGATGACGAGCCATTAAGAATTTCTATCCCAGAAGATCAGAGATCTATGTCGTTATTAAAAATTTTACTGGCGTGTTTGTGTGATGTATCTTAAAGTGTAACATGCGTTAAACAAATCAACATTACATGTGAAAGCTTAGCTTCTCTTGTAGCTTATTAAACTTAGAGACAAATATTATACGCGAAAGCTTTGCTTTTCTTGTAGCAACACTATGTATATTAATTTAAACCATTAAATTTTCCTGTTGTTGGAATTCAAATTTATACTTTCGTGATACGAAAATATGCAGCGTACATGTTGCTGCAGATCAAACATCTTTCCAAAACGGGTTTTTTCGCTCTGAGTTTCGTTTTCTAAAGTGCCGGGAAATTCTACGCTGCTGTATAAAACCATATCCATTCGAAGGATACGTTTTACAGTTCAGAGGGAAAGTATACTATCACTTAACACAGAAAAAGTGTATTTTCACCCGGGAGAAAATGTATTTTTAACCAGGAGATTCGAGGTAAATCCGGGAATTTTTTTCCTTGTCCGTGTGTACACCCTGTTATTTTTACAAAATTAGTCTCCACAATTGTCATCTACATTGGAATAACAACTGAGATGTCATATAAGGCTACGTTAGACTTGGACTTGATATTTCCACACATACAGTAATACACGTATGTGGTAATGCTTCCTGTAAATAGTGAATTTGAGCTAAAGCAGATGTGGTGATGTATTTCCACACACATTGTGTAGTGCAAGGATAATGTCCCAAGCACTTTCGCACATCTTTCAATTGATCACTGAGCCCGACAGTCATTGGAACAGCTTCTTCTGTAGGAACATACAAAATGCATAGTTTTCTCACAACGTTTGATACAATTTGTGCAAATGTTTCTGCAATAGAAACATGGTGTTACCACTCAGTATGCTCACCCATACCATCCTCTTGATCTCATCGCAAATTCCATCAACCACACCCTTTTGTGACCTCTTGCAAAGAAGCTACAGTCAGGTGGAAATGCTTAGTTCTTCACAGTGCAGGAAGTGCTCAAAAATGAATCCATGTTTGAACTGAGGTGCTGCTCCATCAGTTCAGTGATGACAGAATATAATTTTAGGGCTCTGTTGTTGAAACTCAGTTAAAATAGCTTTATTAAAGATAAAAACAATGACATGTAGAATCAGACAAATGTCATATGAAAACTGCCCTTAGCTCATTGCTATCAGGATAACAATAGAATAATGTGACAATTTCAGAACTTAGTGAACTTGAGTTATTTCCTTTTGAAACTTGATGCTGAAATTGTCTGTAAAATGTGAATGGACAATTATTTCTCCAGCCTACAAGTGAGCCTTCAGTACATGAATTTCTGAATGCTGTCTTACACTGTTCTAAATGTGGAGAGAGAAATCTTCAAGCAATGTTTTTAGAAAGGCAAAGCCTTCTGCAGTGGGCATGCAGCTGGTTTTCTACAGACCCACTGGTAGAATTTAATGTCCTTGGTAACATCAACTTCAGAAGTATATGTGGAAGTAGTGTTTACTCCACAGATTTGGAAATTCTGCTTTGCACTAGTGATATCAGTTTGTGGAAACTGTTTCAACAGCCAATGTGTCTGCATTGCAAGGAAATAATGGTATATTGTGAGAAAGTTAAATGACAAGTAACTTCCCATTCTCATGAAGTATGCACATGCAGACCTCTTCATCGTTCTCTTTTGTAGGAAGTACATAAGGTTCTGGATAAGAATGTGACTTAATACAACCAATTTTTAAACATCAATATTCCTAACTCAGTAATTTCTAAACCTCATTGATATGCATGTTGAGGTACAGGCTGTCATCGATCCTGGTGACCATTGCAGAGACAGATACCAAGTGCAGGTTGTTCACTTAAGGCAGCCAATAAAACTGGCCACCCCTCAGATTTCTATGTCTGGCTATATCCACAATTTGGCAAGATTGTAGAATGCAGAAGTGTTTGGAGGAAGAGTTTCTCCTTCTCAAGCAGTTACAGTGCTGTAAGAGTTTGTGGTCTACTTGTAAACATCACGAAACGTGGATTTGGAGTCATGAGTTTGAGTCCACACGCTCACTTATTTTTTTAACTGCTTAAGTTGTAAGTCTGACGTAACCGGAAAAGTATTCACTTCACATTCTGACCCATCAGTAATAGCAAAAGCTTCCGGAAACAATTCATCAAAGGAGCTCATGGCTGCATCGAGATCAGTACATTACACACTCCAGTTTCCTTGCCCTTTTGTGGCCACCAAGAGACTGGCCGTACGTCACATGCCACATGCATAACCAAGTGACTGCAGTGTGGCACTGAGACTGTATTTATCAGTTGTCATTTACTTGCTTGAATTTCCAGTATTTATCTTCCTGTTAAGTATTGGGTTTTGCGTACTCCATACTTGAACTTCATGAAAATTGTGTAAGCCTTGGAAAATAATCTCAAGTGGAGTAGAAGTTCAACATTTGTGACATAACAATCTCTGTCAATCCGTTGTGGATATTTACCAAAGAAAAATCACCAAACAGTCGTATGTTTTCAGAAGTGACATTATTTGTACGACTGGTTTTGGCATCTCATTAATGCCAGCTGCAGGCCCCTGCATGTTCCTTGAGGATTCACATTTACTGATACTGTGCTTCATAGCGGATTCATGCTGGTATAGTCTTATCTGCGAGTGTGATATCTAGCTAATTACCTACATATTATGTAATCCCCTGGAGCAATTTCAGTCCTTGACATTAAACTACAGATTTCATTTGGCTATATTAACCCATGATATTTAATTGCATTCTTCAGACTGATAAGTGTCATCTTTTACATACAAGGGTAATCCCAAAAGTGAGGTCTCCTATTTTTTTTTATAAGTATATAGACCTGTTTATTTCTACAATGGTTTACATCAGTTTACAGGTTTAACATTTAGCTATTTTTCGACATAATCACCATTTCTGTTGCTGCATTTCCGTAGATGCTGTGGCAGTTATTGTATGCCCATGTCATACCAGCTCGCTGCCGTGCTGTTCAGAAAGTTATGAACCTCTTCTTTCACCCCGTCATTGGAGCTGAATCACTTTCCAGACAAATGTTCTTTTAACCTAGGGAGCAGGTGATAGTCACTGGGTGCCAAGTCAGGACTATAGGTTGGGTGGGTGATTATGTTCCACTGAAACTGTTGCAGGAGAGCAACGGTTTGCTGAGTGATGTGTGGGTGAGTGTTGTCATGGAGAATGTGAACGCCCTTGCTCAACATTCCTTTTCTCCTGTTCTGAATTGCCCTTTTGGGTTTTTTCAGAGTCTCACAGTACCTGTCAGCGTTAATTGTGGTCCCAGCAATTCCGCTCCGACGATGAGGTGAAAGTAGTAGTTCATAACTTTCTGAACAGCGTGGCGGCGAGCTGGTATGACATGGGCATACAATAACTGCCAGAGCATCTACGGAAATGCAGCAACAGAAATGGTGATTATGTCGAAAAACAGCTAAATTTTAAACCTGTAAACTGATGTAAACTATTGAATAAGCAGGTCAATGTACCTGTAAAAAAAAAAAATGGAGACTTTAGTTTGGGATTACCCTCGTAGTTAGAATGCCTTTTTTAGCCTGGTGAAATTTTAGACCCAAATTGACATAATCCCCAGGTCATATGTGGGGTGTTGGGTGTGTGACTGAATCTCGTGAGTTGTGTTTGTGTGGTGTAAGTTAGCTGTGTGACCTGACTTTAACTTCGGCATACACCTTAAGGGGAATTTTTTGATGTTCTTACCACGTATGCAAATACTATGATTTTTAAGGATTTTTGATTGATGTCGACCAGATGATATGTGGGATTTGATTATATTGTAGGCTACTGTAGTGGGTAGCAAATTTCACTTTGTAGCTTGATACTCCCGGCATATGTAGTCCTGCACTACTAAATTGGTTGTTTTCCTCATTATTTAGAAGGCTTTGGTTTAGTATTGGTAAATTCATTGATTGTTTTGTAGTATGAGGTCATTTAACAACTCCATTTCCACTCAAAATATTGCTCCTTTTTGTGCTAGTAAGTTCCTTAACTATTATGCTTGTATTTTGTATTCTTGCCAGTTTTCACACTCTTTGCATACTTTTAGCCTGGTCTGTGCTTACACTTGCTTTTGTGAAACTGCTTGCTATGTGTTAGTTCATATTTGGATGGGTTTAATCATTCTATAAATATCAATAGTATATCACCTTAAATCCCAAGAGAGTAGAAATTACATAGTCTATTGAGATTTTTGGGGGGCTCTGCTTGGTTAATAAGTATTTTGGGTTGCTTGCTTGTTCCATCCTAGTATTTGCCCACCGATTGATGTTCAAGGGGCTGTAAGGCATATTTTTTTATTTTTTGATTTTACATTTAACATTATGCTGTCTATGTATTTCATGAGTATTCCTCACAAGTTTATTCTTACTGTTATTCACTTAGTAATTTGTTGACTATTGGGGTTGCCTCTGATAGCATATTTTGATATTGTGAAAACTTATTCTGATACAATACTAATAGTGGGTGATATTAGTTTGGTAATAGATAAGCACGCTATTGTGTACTTCATAGGTCAAATCACGACTTTTAATTTGAACAGGGATAGTTTTTCTTAAGAACTATGGTGATTCTCATGTATATGAGTTAATATATACACTAGACAAGTTTTATCCTTTTGTGCATCTTATTTTGTATAGCGTCTATTTTTTGTTTCTGTGATGTTCAGCATGTTCTACTATAAATGCATTACATCAAAATAGTTTTGATGTGAACCAATATGTGTACATATTCGGTTTTGTTGTGCTTTGTATGAACAGGTGCTCTTCTTAACACTACATGTTGCATTTTGTAGGTTTTAAGTACTTTCATTATTACACTTCATTGTCTGTAATGTCAACTAGTGGTATACCTTGACAAATATTACACGTATACACACTCGCTTTTAACATGCAGGGACTTGAAGACGGCATTAATAAAATGTTTAAATTGGTCTCTTAAATAAAATAACTTCTGACAACCTATCACTGTTTGGTGATTATTCTTTGGTAAAACTTTGTGGCATATTGTTAGCTGTGGGTTTAATAGAAAATGAAGGCAGCGGTGCCAGGTCTAACCCTTTGTATTGAGTTTGAGGTGAATGCTTTTGGACAAAAATGTCAAAAAAGAATTTAAGTGTTTCAAGGAAGATTGTGTTGGCATGAAAGATTTTCAACACTCACGAAGTCAAGATAATTGACGTGTAATGAACTGGAACATTTAACCATCACATGACATATGCATTCAATACACAAGGTTCAGAAGTCAGGTTTGGGAGTACTGCATGCTGTAATTCAAAGCAAAAAAATAAATGGGTGAGTATTAATGCATATTTGTTTGAGCATCATCAGTCCACTCATTGGGAAGTCATATACAAAATTGTTCCTGGTGATGATTTATGATGTGCTTGTTAACTTCTTAAGAAGAAATTAGCAGCTGAGCTCTAACAAAAGACATATACAGGGCTATTACAAATGATTGAAGCGATTTCGTAAATTCACTGTAACTCCATTCATTGACGTATGGTCACGACACACTACAGATACGTAGAAAAACTCATAAAGTTTTGTTCGGCTGAAGCCGCACTTCAGGTTTCTGCCGCCGAGCGCTCGAGAGCGCAGTGAGACAAAATGGCGACAGGAGCCAAGAAAGCGTATGTCGTGCTTGAAATGCACTCACATCAGTCAGTCATAACAGTGCAACGACACTTCAGGACGAAGTTCAACAAAGATCCACCAACTGCTAACTCCATCCGGCGATGGTATGCGCAGTTTAAAGCTTCTGGATGCCTCTGTAAGGGGAAATCAACGGGTCGGCCTGCAGTGAGCGAAGAAACGGTTGAACGCGTGCGGGCAAGTTTCACGCGTAGCCCCCGGAAGTCGACGAATAAAGCAAGCAGGGAGCTAAACATACCACAGCTGACGGTTTGGAAACTCTTACGGAAAAGGCTAAAGCAGAAGCATTTCTTAAACAGGAGATTGGAAAACCGATGGATCGGTTGTGGTGGAGATCATGATCAACAATTCATGTCATGGCCTCCACGCTCTCCCGACCTAACCCCATGCGATTTCTTTCTGTGGCATTATGTGAAAGATTCAGTGATTAAACCTCCTCTACCAATAAACGTGCCAGAACTGCGAGCTCGCATCAACGATGCTTTCGAACTCATTGATGGGGACATGCTGCGCCGAGTGTGGGAGGAACTTGATTATCGGCTTGATGTCTGCCGAATCACTAAAGGGGCACATATAGAACATTTGTGAATGCCTAAAAAAACTTTTTGAGTTTTTGTATGTGTGTGCAATGCATTGTGAAAATATCTCAAATAATAAAGTTATTGTAGAGCTGTGAAATCGCTTCAATCATTTGTGATAACCCTGTACTTTGGCAAATGGCAGTGTTGATATAGTATTTTTCATCTGGTGGCACAGAAAGGGTGTTGTGCTCTACAAACTTTTTGCTAGGGTTGTGTCCATTGAAGCTTGTATTATTTGCCAACATCTGACAGATTCTGGTCACAGTGTAAGAAAAATGACCAACAAAGCTCTATCACGTATTGCTGCAATGCTGTAACTCACTCTGCTGAGGAGGAATCATATATGTTCAGGTATATGATAGGAATGATCATTCAATTTGAAGCAAGAGAAGTCCAGTAAACATGGGCTTTGAAATGCATACCTTAAGAGCTATGAGCATTTTTTCAGTCTACTTTAATTAGGAACAATACAGTGTGTCCCATGAGGAATGATCAGTATTCAGGATTATGACAAATGATCATTCAAAGCATGGGCTGTATTATGCACACCCTAAGGACTATGAGCAGTTTTTTATCTTCACTACTGAGGAACACCTCTTCTACTGAAGAAGTGCTCATAGTTCTTCAAGTGTGCATTTCAAAACCCTTCTTTGCTGGACTTCGATGCTTTGAATGACAGTTACCGTCATATCCCTGAACATACACTATGTGATCAAAAGTATCCAGACACCCCCAAAAACATAAGTTTTTCGTATTAAGTGCATTGTGCTGCCACCTACTGCCAACTGCTCCATGTTGGTGACTACTGAAGTCATTAGACATTGTGAGAGAGCAGAATGGGGCACGCCACGTAACTCATGGACTTCGAACGTGGTCAGGTGATTGGGCGTCACTTGTCATACATCAGTACACAAGATTTCCACACTCTTCAACATCCCTAGGTCAACTGTTTCAGATGTGATAGTGAAGTGGAAACGTGAAGGGACACATACAGCACAAAAGCGTCAGGCCGACCTCGTCTGTTGACTGACAAGAAACCGCCGGCAGTTGAAGAGGGTCGTAATGAGACAGGCAGACATCTATCCAGACCATCACACGGGAATTCCAAACTGCATCAGGATCTACTGCAAGTACTATGACGGTTAGGCACCAGGTGATAAAACATGGATTTCGTGGTCGAGCGACTGCTCGTAAGCCACACATCACGCTGGTAAATGCCAAACGACGCCTCGCTTGGTGTAAGGAGCATAGGCATTGGATGATTGAACAGTGGAAAAATATTGTGTGGAGTGACGAATCACAGTACACAGTGTGGCGATATGATGGCATGGTGTGGGTATGGCGAATGCCCTGTGAACGTCATCTGCCAGTGTGTGTAGTGCCAACAGTAAAATTCGGAGCCGGTAATGTTATGGTGTGGTCGTGTTTTGCATGGAAGGTGCTTGCATCCCTTGTTGTTTTGCGTGGCACTGTCACATCACAAGCCTATGTTGATGTTTTAAGCGCCCCGCTGTTGAAGAGCAATCCAGGAATGGTGATTGCATCTTTCAACATGATCGAGCACCTTTTCGTAATGCGTGGCCTGTGGCAGAGTGATTACACAACAATAACATCCCTGTAATGGACTGGCCTGCGCGGAGTCCTGACCTGAATCCTATAGAACACCTTTGGGATGTTTTAGAATGCAGACTTCGTGGCAGGGCTCACTGACTGGCATCGATACCTCTCCTCAGAGCAGCACTCCATGAAGAATGGTCTGCCATTCCCCAAGAAACTTTCCAGCACCTCATTGAATATATGTCTGCAAGAGTGGAAGCTATCATCAAGGCTGAGAGTGGGCCAACACCATACTGAATTCCAGCCTTCCTGATGGAGGGCGCGACGAACTTGTCTGTCATTTTCAGCCAGGTGTCCGGGTACTTTTGATCACATAGTGTGTATCAATCCTCTTGGGATGCCCTGAATATTCTTTCAAATTAACTGAATTGGTCTGACAGTGCTCAGGTAGTTAACTGAGAGCCACCTGGTTCTGTGTTAAAGATGTCGTCAAACCAGGTGTGAACTGCATTGTCATACCGAAAGGAATTTTTTTGATGGTTCTTCAATAAGTAAACATTTGAGGGTATAAGATCAGAAATAGTAGTGCATGATGGATGACTCCCAAACTAACTGCTGGATTGTTCTGTTTGTGACATCAGCAGAATGTTTTACTGCGTTGTAGCAACGCATGATGAGCTTTGTTGGTCATTTTTGTTACATTGTGACCAGAATGTCAGTTGTTGGCAAATAATACCAGCTGCAATGGACACAACCCTGGGAAAAAATTTGTAGAGCACAACACCCTTTCTGTGCTTCCAGATGAAAAATACTATGTCGACACTGCCGTTTGCCTGAGTATGTCTTTTGTTAGGGCTCAGCTGTTAATTTCGTCCTAAGAAGTTATCAAACACATCATAACTCATCTACAGTAACAATATTGCATATGACTTACCAATTAGTGACCTGATGATGCTCAAACAAATGCGCAGTAATATTCACCCATTTACCTTTTGTTGCTTTGAATTAGACCAAGCAGTACTCCCAACCTTGACTTCTGATCCTTGTTCATTCAATGCAACTGTTGGATGATGGTTAAATGTTCCAGTTCATTTCACGCCAGTTATTGCGATTATCTGCGTGTTCAACACAATCTTTCTTGAAACAAGTAAATTCTTTTCTGGCTCATTTTGCTGAAAAGCATTCGCCCCACACACAATGCGAGAGGATAGACCTGTCACCACCATTGCCTTCACTTCTCTATTAAATGCAAAGCGAACAATATTACAAATCCTAGGCATTCTCTACTTTTGTCTGTGCAGTGTTCATAAGTTTCAAGTATGCAAAATCCAACAAACAGCAGCAAAATAAACTATGATGCTTTCTGACATTTTATTGCTGCTTCACATTATAATGTTTCTTTTCTTTACTTGTTAGCTTCTTGATCCACTTTTGCCATCTTACTTCCCAAGTGTATGAGACTTTGCCACTAGATTTAGTCAATATTGAAACATATTTTGGAGTAGGAACAGGCCTATCAAATGCCTAACAAAAATCAACTTACAGAATGCTACACTTCGTATTTCAGAAACAAACAAAATTAGACTAGAACCGATTGTTCAGGTAGACGTATTGGATGAGGAGGAGAGCATAGTGGTATGCTCATTACAGTTTTGTTCATTAATGATGAGAGTGAAATGGGAAGATTCATTCAAGTTGAGTGACAGATGCTGCAAGATGTGATGTGCCGTATTGATACATTTACCCTTAAAACTGCAACAACATGGATTCTAAGAAGCTAGGCAACTTTCCACCTAAATATTGTAAGATGGCAATAACAAAATAAAAAAAAGCTGATATGAAGGCTTACTGGCAGTTACTCTTTATGTGCAGCATTCACAAACTGAACATAAAAAAGGAGATACAACAGTGGTAATTAACGTACCCTCCACATCATGGGGCATGCAGAGTTTGAATTTAGATGTAGAACTGATTTGACAGTCAAACAGTACACTTACATACTAGGTCACAGAAGCTGCTTCTTTGTGACTACATAATGGTTGAAATGTTCCTATAATACAGTCAATAAAAAATAAAAATGTTACATGACTTGATGAGTGAGATGCAGGGAATAACTAATAAACAATGGAAAAGTCATCTTTGTGTTTCTTCTTAAATGAGAAGTAACTGAAGACCACTCAAAAGATGAGAAAAAGATTTCTTAAAGATGTTTACATCCACTACAAAACAAGCCTGTTTCCTGATGCTTTGCCAAAATGTAAAATACACGTGATGTTCTAGGTGAGAGCATATCTAAAATTAATTATGAAAAGGTTCTTGCAGCCGTTCTTTTTTCTTAAAGCTATATTGTTACAGGGTAAAACCATGCCGACTGTACAATTTTGGAAAAGGCAAATGCCCATTTGGGGATAAATGTTTCTACCTACATACATTGCCTGATGGAACAAAACCAGACCATCTCGATTTCAGAAGACCAAAGCGTATCAATGCAGAAGGATTGCCACATTTTCAGGTAACTTGTTTTTCTTTTTTTTTTTTTTTTTTTACAAATAAATTTAAGAATGTTTCAGTATCGTTAATAAAGATTTTATTTCAGTTGTTCTTTTTGTGAGCCACTTCCATAGACTCGAATCAAAATGACAAACATCAGCAGTGTGAAAAATTGGTGTCCTTTATTTAAGATAATCACTGTAATGTCTTAACCCAGTGGTGCAATTTACCAAGAATTGTGCTGATGCCTGGAAAGTGTTGCTCTTTAGTACTGTTGTGAAACACAAAATTGTCCAGAAAAAAGCCTATTGGTTTAATAATACTAAACAGCAAAAACTTCTCTGATCTGCAAGATATTATTTGAATTAATTAGCCCCTTGCCTCAATTACACAAATCTGTCTTGTTGGTGCTCAAACAGTATAAAGTATTGAAAGAGCAATGCATTAATATGTAGTTGTAAAAGGTTTTGTAGGCTATCAGTGTGAAAGATTTATTTCTCATAAGTATGAGGTGGGAGTTCAAAAAATTAAATGATTTATCTGACATAATAATGAATGTGCTTTAAATTTTATGTTGGGGTTTGAAATGAAATACAGTTGACACAAACATCATAGATCTTTCATTCCATAAAGTGCATCCCATAAGTATTTAACACATGCAAAACAGCATTAACATTAGTGAACATGCCTTGTTAGTAGCATGTAGCACCTATTTTTTACTTTAACGAAAGCAGTGACGTACCATAGCAAGGGCTCCAGGAGACACCAAAATGTGAAATCCATCTTGGTTTATGACTGCCAATTGCTGCCCACAATTCAAGGGCTGTTAGTCAGATCCGGATTCAGTGTGTCCTCATCTTATTCAGTTGTGTTGCAGACAACTATTGAGTATTTCTCGAATCTCTGAAACATGATTTGGGACTGACGTGGTAGTGCATTGTCTTGCTAAAGGTTCAGGTTCGTTGTGGAATATTAGAGGTGCACTGACAACACTGTGTACCATTACACACACTCACAAAGAACAGTAAATATTAGCATCTATTTCCATATTCTTCAAACATGCACTCCCAGTTAAATGAAACAAGTAGTTTACTGTTACCTGTCACTGTTTAATAATTGTGTTGGCTACAGTGGTAAAAGTATATGCAAATAACAGTTTGGTTGGGATGCACAGACAGAAATGAAAGGCTGGATGCAGAGGAGGGTAAGAGACAGAGAAAGGGAGAAAGGGGGTGGAGAAGTGAGTGGATGAGAGCAAACTATCAATGCAGGGGTTCTTAGGGTTATACCTTTTACATGTAATAATTGCCCAAAGGCTGGGATAATAAAACTGGTCAATGCTTTAAATATACAGATGGATGTACAGTTTATATACATCAAATAATGGCACAAACTGTACATCCATCTGTATATTTGAAGCACTGAGCAATTGTATTACCCCAGCCTTTAGGCAGTTATTACATGTAACAGATATAATCCTAAGAACCCATGCTTTGATAGTTTGCTCTCATCCAGTCACTCCTATCACCCTCTCTCTTTCTCTCTCTCTTCCCCTCGCTCTGCATCCAGCCTTTCATTTCTGTCTGTGCATCCCAACCAAATGATTATTTGCGCATATTTTACCACTATAGCCAACATAATTATTGTACTTAAAGGTTGCAACATGTCACCCTATTGTGTAAGAGAGTATAAAGTTAAAGCTATATTAAGTTGACAAAATCGTATTTATATACCACCAGAAATATTTATTACAACATGTGCATTCATCACCACGAAACAAAGATCTCAAAATTCTTTAAAAATTTATTCCATAAAATCCTCTAAAGTTTATTCTGTAATAGTGTTCTACAATATATACATTATGTACTTGGTGATAACTTTTCACTTCTGCTATATGATCCTTGCACCTAATAGTTCTCGAAGCCATATTTGTTGACAAAACATGACATTATAAATATGATGTTACGGCAGTGAAAGGAACCTGTGATCACTGGAGGTAGTCTATTTTACTTATTTTATTCTTCTCAGGTTATCAGTAGAGTGGTGGCATCGTCTTGTTGCAACATTTCAATGAGTTTCATACCCATTATCTTTTGGCGAAGTGTCAGGATGCTGTGTTCGGCATATCTATATAGCTGCTTGGCCGTCATCCACTTCTGTAGGCTGGCCAGTCATGTTCCTCCAGAAGGGGGTACTGTGGTGGTGGTGGTGGTGCAGCCCGGTGTTGAGACCCGGTGAGTATCCAATTTGTCTGTGGATGCCACTGCCTTCAGATCGGAGTGTTCCTGATGTATTTTGTCAGTTGTGGGATTCCACACTGCACTGAGCTGAAAAACGCTATCCCTGTTTACTAAATTGTTGTGCAGGCATATCTCCACTGCCTCTTTGAAGATAGTCCCAGAAACCATTGGCACTGCACAGCTTCATCGTTTTTTTTTTTTTTTTTTTTTTTTTTTTTTTTTTTTTTTTTTTTTTTTTTTTTTTTTTTTTTTTTTTTTTTTTGTCCCTTTATAATGCTATGTTCTGCTATTGCGGACTTGTTTGTCTGTCATAGTCATACGTTCCTGATGTGTTCAGTATGGTGCTGGGAGATACATTGTTGTGCCTGCCCGATATATTCCATCCCACATTCGCACTCGATACTCTTAATGCCCGGCGTCTGCAACCCCAGCTGGTCTTTGGTTGAGCCAGGTATATATTCAACTTTTTGCGGCGCGCGAAGGGTGGTTGTTATTTTGTGCTTCTTTAATATTTTTGCGATCTTGGCAGTCAGCAGTCCAGCAAACGGCAGAAACGCAACACGATTTGCTTCGTCGTCTTCTGGTTTCTCCTCCCGCCTCTCCTCTGCATGCAAGCATGTGTTATTTGTCTCTCAGTGTAGCCATTCTTTCAGAAGGTTTCCCACAGATGTGCTAACACAGGCAGCAAATTCTTGCTGTCACAGATCGACCTGGCTCTTTGTACTAAGGAGTTTAGTACCGACTTACATTGTGCTGGATGGTGGCAGCTCCGTGCATTGAGATGTAAGTCCATGTGCGTCGTCTTCCTGTAGACCGAGTGTCCCAACATACCGTCCGGATTTTTCTTGATTGAAATATCCAAGAAGGGAAGACAGCCTCTCTATTCTACCTTCATGGTGAATTTGATGCTGACATGTATGCCACTGAGACGGTGTCGAAACTCCTGTAGCTTTTCCTTGCCATGGGGCTACACTAAAAAAAGTGTCATTTACGTATCTGTAGAACACTTTTCGTTTACGGCGAGCAGTGTTCAGTGCCACATCTTCAAAGTGCTCCATGTATAAGTTGGCAATATCTGGGCCAGGGGGAACCCATGGCAACAGCATCTGTTTGCTCATAGAATTTCCCACCACATTTGAAGTATGTTGTGGTCAACATGAGAAGAAAGATGCTGAGTGTGTCCTCATTGAAGTGATCTCCGAAGGAATCATCCAGTGTCACCCGGGTGAAAAGAGAAGTGACATCAAAGCTGACTAGTAGATCATTCTCATTCTGGTTTAACCCTTGGAGTACCTTAACAAATTCGGTAGAGTTCTTGACATGGTGAGGGCAGTGACATCAAAGCTGACTAGTAGATCATTCTCATCCTGGTGTAACCCTTGGAGTACCTTAACAAATTAGGTAGAGTTCTTGACATGGTGAGGGCAGTGACAGATGCGTGGTTTTAACGGCTGTGCTAGGTGCTTGGCTACACCATATGTCGGAGAATTTATGGTGTTCCGTATAGGACGTAGTGGGACATTCTCCTTATTGATCTTCGGGTGACCATACAGTCACGGTGGAGCCGGTGCTAGGCGGTAAATCTTCCTGATGATGTTTCTGTCAAGTCCTGAGCTGTTGAGAAGATTGATGGTCTTGCGCGTAACAGAAGCAGTAGCGTTTTTCCCCACTTATTTGTATGCTAGAACTTGTAGTAAGGTGTCGATCGTCTGCCAGTAATCTTCTGTCTTCAGTAGGACTGTCGCATTCCCTTGTCTGCTAAGACCACTAAATCCCTGTCATCGTAAAGGTTCAACAGTGCCTTGCGCTCTTCTGCCGCAGTGTTGTTGTTCGGCATTCTTGCTTTCTCAAGTACCCTGCTGGTCTCTCTCCTCCCTCCACACTTCCTCGGCTGCTCTCGGCGGGAGTCCACATATAGCTTGACTTGACGTTGCTGATGATGGTAACGTTCTTGCAGTTGTAGCAAAGTTCAGGCCTTTCGACAGCACGGAGATAGTTGGCTCATTCAGTGCTCTCTCTGATAGGTTGATGACGGTCTTAATATTGCTTGCTTTCTCCTCCTGTTGACATCTGCCGGGAAGTCAGAGGAACTTCTTGCACTGTTTGTCGGTGGCTTTCTTCTAGTAGGGCTCACTGCTGGCGTCCAGCCACTCCCAGATGTGTGCTGGGAGAGTGGAGGCTAGGTACAGGTGGTGAGTGAGCAAAGTCTTGGCATTCTTGTAGAGTTATATTCTGGTAACATGTATGTGTTCCTGTACCAAGGCTGAACCAGCCTGTCATAATATGCGTTTTGTCCTCGCCGTGTTGACAGGATGCTGCAAGTACGCATATGCGTCATCACTTCCTTATCTCAACACTTTAGCAAGAAGGCTAATCTGTAGAGCAGCTTTCCTTTCTTGATTCGTAGATTCTGCAGCATCTCCCCGCAGAGGTGTGGTATATGCGACTGCAGTCTCTCTCGGCGTCTTCCAATGATGAATTCTTCTCAGGTTATCAGCCGAGTGCTTCAATTCCAAGAACGTTACCAAAACATGACATCATCAGCAACGTCGAGCAAGCCATATGTGGACTTGCACCAAGAGCAGCCGAGGAAGTGAGGAGGGAGATCAGCAGGGTAGTTGAGAAACAAGAATGCCGAACGACAACATTGCGGCAGAAGAGCACAAGGCACTGTTGAACCTTCATGATGACAGGGATATAGTGGTCTTAGCAGACAAAGGGAATGCGAAGTCCTGCTGAAGTCAGAAGATTACTGGCAGAAGATCGGCCCCTAACTACAAGATCTAGCATACAAAGCGACTGCTTGTGTGTTGCGCAAGACCAACAACCTTCTCAACAGCTCAGGACTTGAGAGAAACACCATCAGGAAGCTTTACCCTCTGGCACCGGCTCCACCGTGACTCACCTTTTAAGTCGCAGGTTGTCTTGCCTCTACTGCTTCAGAAGTGGGATATTTCCTGCCTCTAGCATAGCGTTGGGTTTGCTCTCTTGCTGACTTACATCATTTTGTTTTTACCATTGACAACATGACTGCCATTTTACATTTTTTAGCCTTTTCCCTTTTATCGTTCTGACTTTTCTGAGATGTCATACTATCGGAATGGACCACATTTGAAACAAGGGACTGATGACCTTGCTGTTTGGTCCCTTAAACGCCAACCAACCAATCCACCGTGACTATGGCCTCCCGAAGATCCATAAGGAGAATGTCCCACTACATCCCGTATTGAACACCATAAACTCTCTGACGTGTGGTGTAGCCAAGCACCTAGCACAGCTGTTAAAACAACTCGTGGGTCACTGCCCTCACCATCTCAAGAACTCAACCCAGTTTAAGGTACTCCAAGGGTTACACATGGATGGGAATGATCTACTAGTCAGCTTTGATGTCAGTTATCTTTTCACCCAGGTGCTGCTGGATGATTCCTTAGCTCTAGAATGAGATTTTCACTCTGCAGCGGAGTGTGCACAGATATGAAACTTCCTGGCAGATTAAAACTGTGTGCCAGACCGAGACTCGAATTCGGGACCTTTGTCTTTCGCAGGCAAGTGCTCTACCAACTGAGCTACCCAAGCACGACTCACGACCCGTCCTTGCAGCTTCACTTCTGCCAGTACCTCATCTCCTACCTTCCAAGCTTTACAGAAGGTCTCCTGCGAGGAGACACTTTCTTAGTTTGGCCCCATGGCAAGGAAAAACTACAGGAGTTTCTACACCATCTCAGTGGCATACATGTCAGCATCAAATTCACCATGAAGGTAGAAGAGAGAGGTCTACACCATCTCAGTGGCATACATGTCAGCATCAAATGCACCATGAAGGTAGATGAGAGAGGCTGTCTTCCCTTCTTGGGTATTTCAATCAAGAAAAATCCGGATGGTACGTTGGGACACTCGGTCTACAGGAAGACGACACACATGGACTTACATCTCAATGCTCGGAGCTGTCACCATCCAGCACAATGTAACTCGGCACTAAACTCCTTAGTACAAAGAGCCAGGTCGATCTGTGACAGCAAGAATTTGCTGTCTGTGTTAGCACATCTGTGGGAAACCTTCTGAAAAAATGGCTACACCGAGAGACAAATAACACATGTTTGCATGCAGAGGAGAGGCGGGAGGAAAAACCAGAAGACGACGAAGCAAATCGTGTTGCGTTTCTGCCGTTTGCTGGACCGCTGACTGCCAAGATCGCAAGAATATTAAAGAAGCACGAAAAAAACGACCATCTTTCGCGCACCGCAAAAAGTTACAGGTATACTTGGCTCAACCAAAGATCATCTGGGGCTGCAGATGTCAGGCATTTACAGTATTGAATGCGAATGTGGGATGGAATATATCGGGGAGACACAATGATATATCTCCCAGCGCTGTACTGAACACATCAGGAACGTATGACTAGAACAGGCAAACAAGCCTGCGATAGCAGAACATAACATTGAGGGACACACATTGGAATTTGAAAATCGAAGCAGCTGTGCAGCGCCAACGGTTTCTGGGACTCTATCTTCAAAGATGGAGTGGAGATACATCTGCACAACACTTTAGTAAACAGGGATAGCAGTTTTAAGCTCAGTGCAGCGTGGAATCCTGCAATTGACAAAATACGTCAGGAATGCTACAATCAGAAGGCAGCGGCATCCGTAGGCAGATTGGATAGCCACCAGGTCTTGACACCAGGCCACGCCGCGGCCCGCACCACTACCAACACGGTACTCCCTTCCGGAGGAACGTGATTGGCCGGACTACATGAGCGGACGATGGCCAAGCAGCTATATAGGAATGCAGAACACAGCATCCCGACACTTAGCCGGAAGATGATGGGTACGAAACTCATCGAAACGTTGTGACCAGACTGCGCCACCACTCGGCTGATAACCCGAGAGGAATTCATCAGTGGAATACGCTGAGAAAGACTGCAATCTCATGTATTTTATTTTTACTTTTAGATATACGTTGAGTTTTTTGTCAGGATTCCCAAAACCATGTTCTGAAATAGTGTTTTGTTTCCCTCACTAGACAATGCCACAAGTTCCTCCAAACAAAGTCTTAACACAAATAAAGCCTAACAAAAAATAATTGCATTTAAAATGCATTCTCAATATGAATTGAAACCACTTGTGAAGTACCAAATGTACAGAACTCCATTTGGAAAAGCAGTTATGTTCAGAATGACTGTAACAATTTTGAAATTCTTGTCGTAGTAAACCAGTGCATGTCACCATTAGATCCAGCATGTTATAGTGTGTTTTGGTGTCAAAGAAATGTCTGGTGGTGCTTCTTTAATAGCTCTTCTTCTGGGTGATCAGAAAAAAAGGAAAATGCAACGTTCGGGTAATCTGGACGTGAAAAATGTTAGACTAAGTATGGAAAAGCATGTGGTAAACTGCTCTATGTACACACTATTTTAGTTTACACAGTACAGTAAACATGTATTAGGAAAATTGGTAAGAAAATATTGTGTTTAAACAATGCATAACAATGAAAGAAAATCTGTCAAACTTACTAAAATATAGTGGACATTTTTAGATGAAATGCTGTAGGTACCTTCATTACGTTCTGCATTGGGGCACCATGGAAATCTAGGAATATATTGTGCTGATTTTTGACAGAAGCTTTTTTGTCTTGAGGAAGTTTATTATATTTGAACTGAGAATGTTAAAGATTTGTGTAGCAAGTCGATACAGGAGTAACCTGCACTTTTTTCCATTCGCTTGAATCATTGCGCTGGGTGAGGGATTTGTGATAAATACAAGCTAAGTAAGGGGCCAATGCTGTGGAGTACTCTATTTAAAACTAAATTGGGATTCCATCCAGACCTGGTGACTTACTTATTTTCAACTCTTTCAGTTGCTTCTCTACACCAGGTATGCCTGTATGTATGTCCTCCATGCTGTATCCATGCGTGTTCATACAACCTTCTTGCGTGAATGATTTCTTAAATGAGAAATTTAAAATGTAAGCTTTTCTTTTCCTCTCTGCTACTGTGACGCCAGACTGGTCAGTATGTAACTAGATAGAAGTATTGGACCCACTTAGTGATTTTATATAGGACCAGAATTTACTCTGGTTCTCGGCAAGATCTTTTGCTAAGATATGGTGGTGGTAGTTGTTGTATGCTTCATGCATTGATGTTTGTAAAGACATACAAATCTTTAACTTTTGTCTATCACAATTTGTGTGTGCTTATTTGAACCAAGAATGCAAGTATCTGCTTCCTCAGCATTTTCCGAATTCTGATAATGGGTCTATTCTATCCTTAATCCACGTTGTTGACACAAACCTCTCAAGAGCGCTAATTGAAGAATGTTTTTTCAAAAGTCAGTATTTGCAAAATTTTTTAAAATTTAGATTTTTAGTTACAGATCAGTGTTATCGTGCATGACCTATTGAAATTGTTTTGATATTTGTGTTATAACATTGAGTACAAAGTTATCAGGTTTCCACCTGCATCAGATAATAAGAATTCCACAAGCTTTTCACCAATAAGGGTGTACCAGCAGCCCACTGACAGTCGTACCACGCGACAATGGCCAAGGAGTGCTTGGTCGAAAGCTCGTGGAATTTGAACCATTTGTTGTGGCCGGAAGCGTGAGAACTTTTTATTCAGTATTAGTGCCACAAGACTACATTTTTACATTAGATACCTCTATGGGGAGGAAATGTGACACAGCATTAAACGTCTGGGAAAATGCAGCAAGATGGTTGATAAGAGTTCCTTACCCTTTCTACTGCACTGAAGACTAGTCTAAGATTTGTTATTGTATCTCATCACTTTAATACTGTCCCCTCCAGGAGGATATTTAGTCATGCTTGCTTCGCTTTGCTAAGAGAAAAATACAAAACAATGGGCAAAAGGTGGATCTGCAACTAAAGGGGATGCTCACAGCTTTGCACTGGGATTAGGTACAGTTCCCCAACAAATGTCATCATAGAAATGAACTACTACTGAGAAGCAGAAAGGAAGGTGCATCTGTGCATTGCAACAGTATCACATTTTGGACCACAGATCCTCAGACCACATTGTTGTCAACTTGCAGGCGAGAGGGAGACACAGGTGCAATTTTGGCATTTAAGGAGTTAACTTGTACCTTTGCCGCAGGGGAGCCCTTTCTGTGAAATAATATAGGGTGTAAGACAGACAGGCCACCAGCAGACAATATGTGGCACAAAATGAGCCATATTCTTAGGAAAGCAAAGCTGCCAGCACCCAACATGACCAGGGCTGAGCCCAGTGGCTTTGGGTGCAGTAAGCAAAGATTAAAGTATTGTGATACTTCCTGCTGGCAAGAGCACTGCAACCATAATTATGGAATGTGCGGACTAAGATATGAAGATTTGCATGCTACAGGATGAAGGTACTCAACGGAATCTCCTATGTGACCCAACATGGGAGTAAGACATCTGAGCTTCTGAAGTGTCTTCTGTCTTCGACAGTGTGTTAAAGAATCTTCTCCCTATGGCACCTGGACCACCTGCTGTTTATATCTTACAGAAGATCCATGAAAGTGGGACACCCTTTCATCTTGTTGTATTCTTCATTGGCTCACAGACATGCCATCTGGCCAAATACTTGACCAATCCCCTCACTCCACATGTGGGACACAGTGAACATTACAGAAAAAAACCTTCAGCCCATTTTATCAGCTGAATTAACTGTCTTTTACATAGTGAAGATTACATTATGGTCAGTTTTAATGTGGTGGCATTGATTAAGATTGTGCCTATCAAACTCTTTGGACCTAATATCTTACTTTTTCGTAACTGATGTATTCAAGATATTTAGGCATATTCTTGTATCTTATTTTCTGTACAGAGGCCAGTAATACGATTAGATGGAAGACATTGTTATGGAAAACTATTACCTCCAGCTGTTGCAAATATCTACCTGAAGAATTCAGAAGAGATTGCATTAGACACAGCACTATTAAAGCCTAGTTGTTTCTGTCTGAAATGTTGGCAACACATTCATCACGTAGCCCCACAGACATGAAGAACTTGTTCTTGGCAACAGTAATGTCGGTTTACCATAGAATTTGCAAAAGACAATGCCTCAGTAACAGAATCTGTAGAAAACCTACTTACACCAATCTGCACGTGAATTCTGTCAGTCATTGTCACAGAAGCGCACTGTGTTACAAACACTGGTGCATCGTGCAAGAAGATATTGGATGCCTGTAACCTGCCCCATGAGCTAACCCACCTATGTGAGATCTTCAGGAACAGCACATACAGTGTTTGCCAAATAAATGATTTGATATCAAATGAGATTTACAATAAGACCAACAGTGAAGAGCAGGTGAAGAAACTTGCTTTCTTGCTCTTCCATGGCTCTGTGTTGGACAAGATAAGTTGCCTGGTGAACAGACAAGGCCTCCAACACAAATGCAACAATTACTGATACCAATTACAGATGCAGAGGTCACAGAACACTTGGGATCTACATGATACTTTGCGAGTGTGGCCAGTCTTGTGTCGGACACACAGTATGATACCTATGATCTGCTAAAAACACACTACAGCTGAGCATGCTTTAAAAAAATAGTCACTGGATCAAATTTGATGAAGCCTCTTTAACAACTTCTAGGACTGTGTAATTAGAGAAGCCATTGAAGTAAAATTCACCAATAATGTTCTTAATAGAGCCGTCCTGCGGCTCAGCGTGGTGTGGGATCCAGTGATCACAAAGTTGTAGTGGGCGAGTCAACACATGCCCATATATGGTGATGCTGGGAGCACCAGAGGCAGCTAGTGTATACAGGATGTTACAAAAAGGTACGGCCAAACTTTCAGGAAATATTCCTCACACACAAATAAAGAAAAGATGTTATGTGGACATGTGTCCGGAAACGCTTAATTTCCATGTTAGAGCTCATTTTAATTTCGTCAGTATGTAATGTACTTCCTCGATTCACCACCAGTTGGCCCAATTGAAGGAAGGTAATGTTGACTTCGGTGCTTGTGTTGACATGTGACTCATTGCTCTACAGTACTAGCATCAAGCACATCAGTACATAGCATCAACACGTTAGTGTTCATCACGAACGTGGTTTTGCAGTTGGTGCAATGTTTACAAATGCGGATTTGGCAGATGCCCATTTGATGTATGGATTAGCACCGGGCATTAGCCGTGGCGCGGTACGTTTGTATTGAGACAGATTTCCAGAACGGAGGTGTCCCGACAGGAAGACGTTCGAAGCAATTGATCGGCGTCTTAGGGAGCACGGAACATTCCAGCCTATGACTCGTGACTGGGGAAGACCTACGATGACGAGGACACCTGCAATGGACGAGGCAATTCTTCATGCAGTTGACGATAACCCTAATGTCAGTGTCAGAGAAATTGCTGCTGTACAAGGTAACGTTGACCACGCCACTGTATGGTGAGTGCTACGGGAGAACCAGCTGTTTCCGTACCATGTACAGCGTGTGCAGGCACTATCAGCAGCTGATTGGCCTCCACGGGTACACTTCTGCGAATGGTTCATCCAACAATGTGTCAATCCTCATTTCAGTGCAAATGTTCTCTTTACAGATGAGGCTTCATTCCAACATGACGCAATTGTACAATCACATCATCAACACAGATTTTCTGTGAACGTTTGGGCAGGCATTGTTGGTGATGTCTTGATTGGGCCCCATGTTCTTCCACCTACGCTCAATGGAGCACGTTATCATGATTTCATACGGGATACTCTACCTGCGCTGCTAGAACATGTGCCTTTACAAGTACGACACAACATGTGGTTCATGCACGATGGAGCTCCTGCACATATCAGTCGAAGTGTTTGTACGCTTCTCAACAACAGATTCGGTGACCGATGGATTGGTAGAGGCGGGCCAATTCCATGGCCTCCACGCTCTCCTGACCTCAACCCTCTTGACTTTCATTTATGGGGGCATTTGAAAGCTCTTGTCTACGCAGCCCCGGTACCAAATGTAGAGACTCTTCGTGCTCGTATTGTGGATGTCTGTGATACAATACGCCATTCTCCAGGGCTGCATCAGCGCATCAGGGATTCCATGCGATGGAGGTGGATGCATGTATCCTCGCTAACGGAGGACATTTTGAACATTTCCTGTAACAAAGTGTTTGAAGTCACACTGGTACGTTCTGTTGCTGTGTGTTTCCATTCCATGATTAATGTGATTTGAAGAGAAGTAATAAAATTAGCTCTAACATGGAAAGTAAGCGTTTCCGGACACATGTCCACATAACATATTTTCTTTCTTTGTGTGTGAGGGATGTTTCCTGAAAGTTTGGCTGTACCTTTTTGTAACACGCTGTATATGGGCATGAGCAGCTCACTGGTAGTCATCCTACTAGACAGTGGCCAGGGAGTGCCAGGTCTAAAGCTGGTGAAATTTTAACCATTTGACATTACTGGAAGCCTGAGACCTTTTTATTCAGCGTTGCCGCTGCAAGACTCTGCGTTCTTTCAGTATAAAACAGTTTTGAAAGTAAAATAGGGAGTGCAGCCTTTGTTGAAATATAGCAGATTTAAAATACTGAGGGATCTCTTCAAGAACCAAGTGGAGATTTGCTCCAAACATCGTGTAGTTCTCTGCACTCATCTCTAAAAGGCTGTCTTCTGCATGTTCTCCATAGGACCTCATTGCTTGTGGTCAGTTCTTAATCTTCCCATGGGTGGAAAGCAGTGATAGGAATTGCAGGCATCTGTAATATGGATAATGTCTTACAAGAGGCATGGGTAACCTTTGGTGACCCGCAGGCTGGATTCACATGCATATTTCAGGTTACGGGCCACATTGTCACATAACATGATAGCAGTGCTCGTAACACACAGTCAAAACTAATGAGCCTGTGACGTTAATGTTTACAGGCCTTTGACATTAATGTTTACGGTGTAACAGATTGATGTGAATGACACAGCTTTCCAAACAACCTATGCCAACAAATTATGGCTTGAAAATAACATTGTTCAGTGTAAGTTTATATTAACCCTCTCTTCATGTTTTCATTTATTTGTGTGTCGTAAACAATGTGCCTTTATCTATGATCTTTTGCGTTAGCTGGGTTAAAACTTTCATTAGAAAATTCTGCAACTCTGTTAGTGAAGAAACTTTGCTCATGACATGTAAATAAATGAAATTATGCGAAGATTGGATTTCAGGCATTTTGAAATGTCATCACGGAATAATAAATTCCTCTAAAAGTAACTTGTTGCAGCTGATTCATTATAAATTACTCAGTTTCAACAGCTGCAGTGTTCCAATACATTCATCACAGACAAGAATTAGTTGCTAGTAATTATACGAGTAAGAACTCTAAACAAGTGAACATAATGGTGATTTGTCAAGCTGATAATCATTGTCATCACTCTCTCAATACTAAGAATATTTTGGATGGCATTGGTACTGTTCCTCAATATTTCTAGTATTAACAATAAGATAACACTCGCCCTCAGACAGTCATTATATTGACGTATTGACAATAGTATTGAACGTGTGACGGTCTGCTGGCTCACATGTTAAATTCGTATCATTGCTAATGGTACGCACAAGTCGTATGTTACTTATACTGCACAAAAAGGCCAAAACTGATCACACCAACGACAGCAGAGGTTTTACAGACTGTACTGTCAATAAGACAGTACTCATGTGATGGAATATCAGCGCCTGTAATGCGCAAGTTCGAAGACATCTGTGCCATGCAGGTTCGTAAATAACATATTTGGACTCATCCCTAAGCTTTCCAAGAGAACATGAATATTGTCATACGTAGTGGAATACAAAAATTTGGCCGTAGAGCCAAAAGGAAACTTGTCTGGCTTCACAGCAGCTTGCACAGTGAATAAGGCAGAATTTTGTCACCCGTGACTGTGGCAATACAAGACACCCCATCTTCAGATGTTTACATTTATTTTTGCACTGTACTTTAACTCGACGTCATAGTTCCTTACAATTCATTATAACAACTTGTACCCCAAAATAAAACTTTACAAGATCATGGGATTGCACATAAACTCGTGTGAAACATGGCAACTTCGTCTAAATCCAGTGCGCTGAACACACAAATTTTTCAATTACCCATTAGGAAAGCTGAAAAATTACTTCGATAAAAAAAAAATTCAACAGCGGGTTAATGTGAGCTCTGAGTTTGAATTTTTAACACAAGATTGTTGATACCTGGATTTTATGTCACTGATACTGAATCTTAAGGTATTTTCCAGGTTGTTGTCTGTTAACTTTGTACACATGTTGCATTTATTTGCTTTCATACGAAAAGGAAGTTGTTCACACATACATGTGTTTCCAAAAAGACAAATTTTCCTTCTTGCAAATGATCTCAGTTGCGGATATTTCTCTTCGATTAAATAAGTTTTATAAAATTCGACCAGGTTTACTTCTTCATATTTAAATTTTAAAGACAAAGCTTTCTGAAGGTCAATAAGTTCCGTTTGGAGGTTTCTTGGGGCCTTTTCTATGTCACATGTTATTGGTTTAGCAAATATAGCAATCGTACAGTGTGCATTCCTGAAATCGGAAAACTTTGTAGTAAACTGCGCTATTAATGATTTCAGCGCATCAGCATAAGTAAAATAATTGACATTGTCATGAGTTGACACTGTTGGAAAGTGGTAACAGTTTCCAGCTCTCATCTGCATTTCCCACAAGTGCATCTTTGTCTGAAAAGTTTTCAGATGCATGTATAATTCGTGAATTAACTGCCCTTGTTCCTGGTGTTTGTAATTTAAGCTCATTTAAATGAGCTGTCATGTCAGCCAGAAATGCTAAATCACAAACCCATTGAGGATTGTTTATTTCAGCCAGGGATTCCCTTTGAAAGCCATAAAATCATAAAAATGTGTTAGCGTTTTGCCCTTACTCAGCCATTTCACTTGGAAATGGTAAGCTAAATCTTCATGTTCGGAGCACTGGTCATTCAAATACTGTTTGAATTGGCAATGATTTAGTGCTTGCGACATAATGAAAATGATGCTCATGGTAACCTCATCCATGACATGTTTTGTTTTAATTGATTTAGCACACAAATTTATTGGTGAATAATGCCGTAAAGAATTGTTAAACTTTCTTTGTCAATAGTTAGTTCAGAAGATTTTTCATTCAATGTACCAGTAAAACCTTTTTGTGCTCCATCAGAAAAATCTCCAGTGAATTGACCCTGCTGCAGGTGGAAGGATTCAATGATTTTTTTCAATTTCATGAAAAAATCTTAACCGGTATTGGTTTAATGGCTGCAATGCTAGTAATTCTTTCGTTACTTTGAGGTCCACATCTACACCCTGAACAAAAACCACTAATTGAGCTGTCTGACAAATCAGTGCTCTTGTCCAAAGCAATGTAAAATGCTTTGAATTGGCAACATGATCAAACTACCTTTTATAATGTCACCAGCCATCATTTTAGTTCATCGAACCACTGTTCATCGTGACACTTATTTGTTCACACACTTTTTTTTTCTGGAAGGGAAAACTTCCAGATGTGTCTAAGAGGCACTTCTTCACGAATTCACCTCCAGAAATAGGCTTTAATGATTTGGCAATGTTTCTGCTCACTATAAAACTTACCTCCTCCAAATTGTCACACTGTGACCTCAGTTTGGCAAACATTTGCTGTTGTGCATCCAAATGGGAAATTAATAACTTAATTTTGGCTTTCCGCAGTTGCCCTGTAAGCTGTTATTGAGCAGTATGTTGCATAGAAAAGTGCCTTTTCATGCTATATTCTTTCAAAACAGATAATGATTCACTACACAACAAGCAAACAGGTTGTACATCGTGAAGAAGTAATCCTCAGTCCATTTCTCCTGGAATTGACAACTTTCAGCACCTACTTTCATATACTTAATGCCAGATATTTTGTGAACAAACTCGAGGCACGCTCACACACTTGCACGAAATTAAGAAACAACTAGTGCAGAACTTCACACGTGAGCTGACAACAGAGAACTAGTTTGAAATTGCCACATTTCACGGGCGGTTGGCAATTTTAGTGGCAATGTTGCCTATTACAAGTGTTTGCGCTCTATCGATATGTAGCACATACATAGGCTGTAGATAACATGTGCATTTGACTCCTGTGCTGCAGCAGCGGTGGGAGGCACCTCTGTACTGTGCTACACATGCAAAGTGCTGATGAGGTATCGGCCACATCCACAGCGACAGCTGACGCAGCAACAGCCAGTTGCTGAGATCAGCTCTTGCCTGTGTGGCTCCCCATGCCTTTGAAGCACTGGCCATCTGACACAATGTCAGACATGTCACCAGGCTGTGTTCTGTCTGGCCAAGTCTTTAAGCAAGACTTTCAGTGGTCTGCATCATGAGCTGCAAACCTGTGCCAAGCCTAGCCAAGCATTGGCAAGAAGACTCAAAAATGTGTCCCAGGAAGAGTACCGGTACAGTGTGAGCACCTTGTCCTCTCCTGCAGACATCGTCCATGGGCCAGATTGAAATCAATCGCGGGCTGGATCCAGCCTACAGGCCGCTGGTTGCCCACCTGTGTCTTACAGGCTTGCCGCACCATGAGGAGTCATCACATAATGGTAAGGGGTGGCTCACCAATCTCAGTGCAGAGGCTTGATATGAGGCTGGTTTCAAAAGCCCCATGGCCAGGCCTCATTCCCTCATGGTGCACCATGTCTAACATTAATAAATAAGGAATGATGTTCAAATACAGTAAATACTACATTGTGATATTGTACATCCATAACGATTATGACATAGTAGTGTGAAAGTTGCTGTGGAGTATGTCATATAAACATTACACAGAATTGGGGCTCTATTTTACTCTGTGGTCATGAATAATAAAGATCAAATGTTTCATATGTAAACAATTAGTAAAAAAATACACATTATCCAGTCTTTTTATTCAGTTCACCCTGCTATCATTTCATAAATGATGTACTTGAAACATGCAGTTATTGAGTCCATCCTTGTGGCTACAGCACCTCACACATATACTTACATAGAAGAAGAAAGTTATTTTAGATTGCTTTCATATAAAATTACCTGTTTTCAATTTTGTTGTAGGATTACGTTCTTTGGGACTTCATTGCAATGAGGGATGACCCAGAAAATTACCAGCCATCAGTGCCCTCACAGTATCCACAGAGCTTGGATTCATCGAGTACAGAATCTGATGTTTCATACTGACTAGCAACGCCTTCTACTTTGTGCAGATGTAATTTCTGTTTCTATACTATACATCAGTTTAACTGTAGCTTTAATTTGAAATCTTGTTTCTATTGGAATGAATTTGTATTTAAAGGTGCTGCAAATGTGAACATTGACAGTAACAAATGTTGTATCTGTTACAGACCCATGATCTTATTGCGCAAACAACTGTCCCGAATTGGGTATCTACGGAAGTGATGCTGGTGTATAGGAAGACCTGTGTCGTGAACAGATCAAACAAATACTAGAGCAATAGTGATGAGAGTCACATAGAAATATGGTAACAAACTGGAAAGTGGAGGGGATGTTATACCATTTTCATAGTTACGTGGCACTGCTGATGGCTGCATACAGTCCGTGAAAGCTGGGACATTGATGGGGCACGTGTTGACTGTGATCTGTGTCAGTACATGCACCTGTGCTGTGCTAATACCTCATATATTTTTCATCCAATTATATTAATTTAAAGTGTTTGAATTAATGTCTTTGTCATGTCCACTGCAATGTAATAAAATATATAACTCACAGATGCAGTTTAATGAGATCTATACCCAACAGAATAGAAAGTGATGAGGCAAGAGGAAAATGCGAAAAGGCCAGAAAATGTACATGAGAAAAGATAAAGTGGATGAGTGCAAAATGAAGGGAATATATGGGGTAGTATTGCTAGAACCTGCGTAAATTACCTAAAGTTCAGGCAGACTTGACCAAAAGAGGCTCCTTTCCAGGTATATTTTGGGTAACTTATACTGCTTTATTAATTGAACTGGAATTGTGTGTTAGATTTGTTTCTGCTGTTAAGGTATCTCACAAACTGGAACTTCAGATTAATGTAATCTAAAATTCAGGTGAGAAATTTAAAGAGTTTTCCCAGTCATGAGAGAGGTCCCGTGCCAATGAGGCCAAACAATATGAACAGAGGTCAGTGATCATAGAGTTTATAGGGCAGTTCCTGTGGGCTGTACTTTGTTTCATTTACAAATATGGTTCATAACAATTTTTATAAAGAAAGAGTGTCTGGAATTCCCAAAAATGTTTCTCATGTTTTTGAGGTTTTCAGGCAGGGTTGAACAAAACAAATGCTGATACAGTTTTTTTCTCACGAATGTCTAAGACTTTGCCACAAATCTTCCTGACTTCTGTTTTGCTGGTGACAATGTGGAGGATATAACAGGGTTGGAAATTTCTTTTTTTGTGTCCTTTGGATTTACAATTACACTTGAGCACAGATTTCAGTTTACATTTTAACAGTGATAAGCAGTAGTAGTATGGTGCAAGGAGGTGGATTTTTTTATGTTCTGATGAAAGGCAAATTAACTGACAAAACAAACTATTAGATCAATCAAGTTTGAATATGCTACATTAAAACGGAACTCACAGTGACAGTGTTATCTGCACATAGTTCAAAATGTTGTAACAGATTTGATTGTACAATTCTAGAATGTGATCAAAGTAGGAGTAGATTGATAAAATAGTAGAAATGTGAATATTAAGTGAAACAGCAAAAGTGCATAGATACATCATTGTTATACTGGTTAAAGTTAACTAATTTCTGGAACTGCTTTGTATGCTAGGAAAAATAGCAAATCAGTGATTTTCTGCTTTTACTGTAAGTTCAAAAGTTGATATAGGAAAAATGGTGATTTGCTGATGAATTATATTCAGAAGTGAGCAGTTGGTAATTCTGTGTATAGGCACTGGATCAAACAGGGAGATTGCTATTAAAGGTAACCAAGCATTGAAAGTCGACAATATAGAGCAGGATGAAGATGAAGTACTCTTAAAGGCTGTGGTGTGAAATTAAGAAAAGTGGCATCTGACAATGAGAAAATGTTGTTCACTAGAGAAACCCAAAAAAGATTCCAATCCAAAACATGAAGATAAAACAGAAACAGCTCTCACTAAGTCAATGTTATTAGTATGAATTTTTACAGCAATTTCTTCTCATTGAGAGTGCTCTTGGCATTTAGAGAGAGCAGTAGGTTGAAATCAGTTGAAAGAAGCTTAGTGGTTTGGCTACGCTCATTACCGAAGGTGAGAAGACTTTCATTGTTGGCTGCATTGAAAAAGGTTTAGAACAATTTGATGTGAATAAAAGTAGTGCAGTGAATCCGCAAACTGCTTTCCTAGTAAGAGACAAGAAATGTCTTCAAGAATATTTTCCTCCGGGAGAGATATCACTTGCAAAAGCGACACTCATGACAACTTGTGGATGGTGACTGCTAGATTCAAAGATGATTTAGGAACAAATCTGATTTGTGGTGTGGGAAATATGAAAGAGTTAAAGTGTAATTTAAAAAGTTATTGTGGAAAAGAAAGTATGAAAAGTAGATCATGTGAGGAACTCCAGTGGCAAACTTCATAAAGACTAAAATAACAAAAGC
This sequence comes from Schistocerca americana, assembly GCF_021461395.2. Taxonomy (NCBI): domain Eukaryota; kingdom Metazoa; phylum Arthropoda; class Insecta; order Orthoptera; family Acrididae; genus Schistocerca; species Schistocerca americana. Next base: position 697,426,979 of record NC_060130.1, read on the forward strand.
ACCAAAAGCATTGTTTGTTGTCGAAACAGGCAAGTGTGGTTCCAGCAACCATAAGTCAAATGATTGCAATTAGAACAACAGTGGGAAGAGATGCATTAACTGAATCAATTTTGACGCTATGTAAACTTATGACTGAAAAGAAGCAAAATATAAAAACAGTGAATGAATTTAAACAGTGCTGCTAAAAGTATTAACTGTAGAGTCTTTGAAAATGATTGACTGTGTCACAAAAACAAGTGTAGGCACTCATTGGCTGTGGAAGTCAAAACAGTGTTGTGGAAGAGGGAGGCCCTCCAGGCAGGGTTTGGAGGAAATTTTATTTCTTTGCGCCATATTTTTTATGTGATGTAAAGATTGACAATAAATGGGGAAAAAAGGAAGTCCTGTAAAAGGAGGGATCAGTAGATAGTATACACATCCTAAGGCAACAAGTAATCTTCAACTTTGTAATGGACATGTGAGGGGTAAAAATTATAGAGGGAGATCAAGAATGGGTTACGGCAAGCAGGTTCAGCTGACAGTAGGTCTCAGTACTTATGCAGCGATGAAGAGGCTTGCATAGGATAGACTATAATGGAGAACAGCATCAAATTAGTCCTTCGACTGAAGACCACAACATAAAAAATGATATCCAACCAGGTTTAAAATTTAGCTGGAAAAAAGTTAGTAGACAAATTTATAGTGTTCATTTTTGTGTGCTGGGGCATACATGTTGGTTTGAGTGCATTTATTGGTTATGTTTTATATGAAATTGTAGTATTTTTCTTGAAGGTATGTATTAACTGCATATTTGAAGGTTTAGACAGCCATTTGTGTTGTTATATAGTGCTGCAGTATTTGCGCTTCTGCCTTCCTTAGTCTGAGGTTATGTGGCAATGCTTGTCTCATGCCCTGATGTCTTTTACATTGGCAGTACACCTTGTTGACATTCCTATTAGCACACTGGCATAGGACTAGCCTTCTGCTCTGAGGTCACCTGGTAGAACTTAAGAACCATGGACCTTGCCGTTGGTGGGGAGGCTTGTGTGCCTCAGCGATACAGACAGCCGTACCGTAGGTGCAACCACAACAGAGGGGTACCTGTTGAGAGCCCAGACAAACGTGTGGTTCCTGAAGAGGGGCAGCAGCCTTTTCAGTAGTTGCAGGGGCAACAGTCTGGATGATTGACTGATCTGGCCTTGTAACAATAACCAAAACAGCCTTGCTGTGCTGGTACTGCGAACAGCTGAAAGCAAGGGGAAACTACGGCCGTAATTTTTCCCGAGGGCATGCAGCTTTACTGTATGATTAAATGATGATGGCGTCCTCTTGGGTAAAATATTCCGGAGGTAAAATAGTCCCCCATTCGGATCTCCGGGCGGGGACTACACAAGAGGATGTCGTTATCAGGAGAAAGAAAACTGGCGTTCTACGGATCGGAGCGTGGAATGTTAGATCCCTTAACCGGGCAGGTAGGTTAGAAAATTTAAAAAGCGAAATGGATAGGTTGAAGTTAGATATAGTGGGAATTAGCGAAGTTCGGGGGCAGGAGGAACAAGACTTCTGGTCAGGTGACTACAGGGTTGTAAACACAAAATCAAATAGGGGTCATGCAGGAGTAGGTTTAATAATGAAAAGGAAAATAGGAATGCGGGTAAGCTACTACAACCAGCATAATGAACGCATTATTGTGGCCAAGATAGATACGAAGCCCACACCTACTATAGTAGTACAAGTTTATATGCCAACTAGCTCTGCAGATGACGAAGAAATTGAAGAAATGTATGATGAAATAAAAGAAATTATTCAGATAGTGAAGGGTGATGAAAATTTAAGTCATGGGTGACTGGAATTCGTCAGTAAGAAAAGGGAGAGAAGGAAACATAGTACGTGAATATGGATTGGGGGGAAGAAATGAAAGAGGAAGCCGCCTTGCAGAATTTTGCACAGAGCATAACTTAATCATAGCTAACACTTGGTTCAAGGATCATAAAAGAAGGTTGTATACCTGGAAGAATCCTGGAGATACTAAAGGGTATCAGATAGATTATATAATGGTAAGACAGAGATTTAGGAACCAGGTTTTAAATTGTAAGACATTTCCAGGGGCAGATGTGGACTCTGACCACAATCTATTGGTTATGACCTGTAGATTAAAACTGAAAAAAACTGCAAAAAGGTGGGAATTTAAGGAGATGGGACCTGGATAAACAGAAAGAACCAGAGGTTGTACAGAGTTTCAGGGAGAGCATAAGGGAACAATTGACAGGAATGGGGGAAAGAAATACAGTAGAAGAAGAATGGGTAGCTTTGAGGGATGAAGTAGTGAAGGCAGCAGAGGATCAAGTAGGTAAAAAGACGAGGGCTAGTAGAAATCCTTGGGTAACAGAAGAAATATTGAATTTAATTGATGAATGGAGAAAATATAAAAATGCAGTAAATGAAGCAGGCAAAAAGGAATACAAACGTCTCAAAAATGAGATCGACAGGAAGTGCAAAATGGCTAAGCAGGGATGGCTAGAGGACAAATGTAAGGATGTAGAGGCTTATCTCACTAGGGGTAAGATAGATACTGCCTACAGGAAAATTAAAGAGACCTTTGGAGATAAGAGAACCACTTGCATGAACATCAAGAGCTCAGATGGAAACCCAGTTCTAAGCAAAGAAGGGAAAGCAGAAACGTGGAAGGAGTATATAGAGGGTCTATACAAGGGTGATGTACTTGAGGACAATACTATGGAAATGGAAGAGGATGTAGATGAAGATGAAATGGGAGATACGATACTGCGTGAAGAGTTTGACAGAGCACTGAAAGACCTGAGTCGAAACAAGGCCCCCGGAGTAGACAACATTCCATTGGAACTACTGATGGCCTTGGGAGAGCCAGTCCTGACAAAACCCTACCATCTGGTAAGCAAGGTGTATGAAACAGGCGAAATACCCTCAGACTTCAAGAAGAATATAATAATTCCAATCCCAAAGAAAGCAGGTGTTGACAGATGCGAAAATTACCGAACAATCAGTTTAATAAGCCACAGCTGCAAAATACTAACACGAATTCTTTACAGACGAATGGAAGAACTAGTATAAGCCGACCTCGGGGAAGATCGGTTTGGATTCCGTAGAAATACTGGAACACGTGAGGCAATACTGACCTTACGACTTATCTTAGAAGAAAGATTAAGGAAAGGCAAAGCTACATTTCTAGCATTTGTAGACTTAGAGAAAGCTTTTGACAATGTTGTCTGGAATACTCTCTTTCAAATTCTAAAGGTGGCAGGGGTAAAATACAGGGAGTGAAAGGCTATTTACAATTTGTACAGAAACCAGATGGCAGTTATAAGAGTCGAGGGACATGAAAGGGAAGCAGTGGTTGGGAAGGGAGTGAGACAGGGTTGTAGCCTCTCCCCGATGTTATTCAATCTGTATATTGAGCAAGCAGTAAAGGAAACAAAAGAAAAATTCGGAGTAGGTATTAAAATCCATGGAGAAGAAATAAAAAATTCGAGGTTCGCCGATGACATTGTAATTCTGTCAGAGACAGCAAAGGACTTGGAAGAGCAGTTGAATGGAATGGATAGTGTCTTGAAAGAAGGATATAAGATGAATATCAACAAAAGCAAAATGAGGATAATGGAATGTAGTTGAATTAAGTCGGGTGATGCTGAGGGAATTAGATTAGGAAATGAGACACTTAAAGTAGTAAGTGTTTTGCTATTTGGGGAGCAAAATAACTGATGATGGTCGAAGTAGAGAGGATATAAAATGTAGACTGGTAGTGGCAAGGAAAGCGTTTCTGAAGAAGAGAAATTTGTTAACATCGGGTACAGATTTACGTGTGAAGAAGTCGTTTCTGAAAGTATTTGTATGGAGTGTAGCCATGTATGGAAGTGAAACATGGACGATAAATAGTTTGGACAAGAAGAGAATAGAAGCTTTTGAAATGTGGTGCTACAGAAGAATGCTGAAGATCGGATGGGTAGATCACATAACTAATGAGGAAGTATTGAATAGGATTGGGGAGAAGAGAAGTTTGTGACACAACTTGACCAGAAGAAGGGATCGGTTGGTAGGACATGTTCTGAGGCATCAAGGGATCACCAATTTAGTATTGGAGGGCAGCGTAGGGGGTAAAAATCGTAGAGGGAGACCAAGAGATGAATACACTAAGCAGATTCAGAAGGATGTAGGTTGCAGTAGGTACTGGGAGATGATGAAGCTTGCACAGGATAAAGTAGCATGGAGAGCTGCATCAAACCAGTCTCAGGACTGAAGACCACAACAACAACAACAACAACAACAACAACGGACAATAAAATTACTCTGCTGTGCAGCAGTATTAATGGAAGTGAATTACAACTTAGAAAAATATACTTTCATCATAAGGTTACCATAAGGCAAATACTATCTTTAACATGTGCCTGCCCGAAACATAATTTTAAAGATTTCTTGTACTTCTAACATCTAACCAGTCTGTGTCTACATCCAGCCAGATTTCCTACTCGAGTTGTATTACGGGACTACCACAGTGAAAATTGTGCCATGAAAGTAACCACGTAAGGAAATCCAGTTAGCAAGTCATTAAAGCAGAAAAATACAGATGTTCAAAAGTGTCCAGTTCTGTACGTTCACAAGTTTTTATGTTCAGATACATAGTACTTCTCCAATAATGTGAGAACACATTTGATGCGAAAGCTTTCTTTAAGATTTCCTACTTCATTTTTGCTGTGGGTGCCTGCAGCTCAGACCGGTAAGAAGTAAATAGCTTATATAATATAGTAGATCTCGAGCCTGATTTGAACTGACAGGTAAGGCAACCATCACTTGTCTAAGTGACCATGTTACTACCAGTGTAGTGAGTCACTGCTGCATCCATATCCCTCTCATTACCACAATTATGCCTAATACAAATAATTTACAGTGTAAATGATTAAAAGAGTTGTAGAATTTGTGTGGAACAAACCATCGTGGATTATCAAAATGACCAGAATGTGTAAAGTGAATTTAGACCGACAACTCTGCATCACTGCAGTAAGCTAAACAGAGTTGCTAAATACGCCAAGTCTCAATTAGACTAGTGGCAGGAGGAATAAGTGCCTGTATTAGTTTGTTTTCTGAGTGGGGACAAACCATCTCTTGACTTCGAGTACACTTGGCACTTGAAAGACATTGTGAAGGCAGCCATCAAGTTGATCAAGGGTCAAAATAACAAAAGAGGAGGCCAGTTATTTTTATACTCCATTTGGTAACTGGGATTATGCGGTAAAACATAGTTATGAATAATATTTGGATGCAAAAACTTCAAATTGAATGTCATAAGGACATGAGGAATTATTTGGGTGGCTGGGTGTTTGAGTAACTGTAATTATTTAGCTTTTTTGTCAAAGGAACTGCAAATTGAAAAAAAAAAATCACCAATTCTGATTAGCTTTTCTTTAATGCACCGCCAGTGTTTATGCTTAAAAACTTTTTTGTTAAGAATGCTTTCATTGGCACTATTTCAAAACTGAGGAACACAAATTTGAAGTCAATGCCACAGCATGGATTGCATCACATAAGCAACTCCATAGATACTTTGGAAGCTGAGTAATGTAAAGTTCCAAACCAAGAAAGTGAGTTGTGCAAGGACAATAAACACAATGACTGAAAAAGCAAGTTGAAAACTCACAAAGAAATGAAACCAACAAATGTTCCATGTAAGTTGATGAAAGGAGAAGCAGTTGTCATCAAGGACATACAAAAAGAAAAATACAATGCAGTCAGAAATGTCTACATGAAGTCAGCCTTAAGCAAAACCACTGTACTGTCTGTAATAACAGCAAGAATGTAACGGGTAATATAACCATTGCTGATACTTTGTCAATAAAAGTGAAAAGTGTCTGATGAATGAGCTCTTCAATTTGCAGTGTTCTTAAAACAGAGGGAAACCAAAATATGAGGGTGATTTGGTAAGATTGGTAAATTTCCATGAAAGAATGGAACATTTTTGTCGTCTTCATGGTTGGTAAGCTTGATTATTCCAAGGATAGTACAAATAATTTCAAAAATGTATAGCACACAGTTCATTGCTGGTATCCCTCTGAATTGGTCGGTGTGTCGACTGTGATAGAAAATGGAGATAACAGAGTTTCGTGCTGTTAAACATTTTCATTTGAAAGGTTGGATTGCCACAAAAAATCAAAATGGAATTGAATGACGTTCAAGTGGACTCTGCAACGTCACTGAAGACCATTTACTTCTGGATTAAAATATTTAAATGTGCTTGAACAAGCACCGAAGACAAAGCACACTTTGGCTGTTCATTGAGATCACCACTAAGGAAGCCACTGACAAAATCCATGGTTCATGAGATTGATGAGACTGCAGGCATCTAAACTGAGCGTGGGCATGATACTCTCCATGGAGAATTGGCTATGAAGAAACTGTATGTGAGGTGGGTGACGTGATTGCTCAGTCGACCAAAAGTGCATCCTGCACAACATTTCAACACGATGTCTGGTGATGTTGCTATTAATCCGCAAGACTTTTTCTGTTGATTTGTGGTTGTTCATGAAACCTGGATCTATCATTACATACCAGACTTAAAACAGTAGTCAAAACAATGTACGAAGGCTGGTGAAAGTGCAGTGAAGAAGGTTAAGACCATTGTGTCTGCTGGTAAGGTGATAGCCACTGCTTTTTGGGATTCCTAACGAATAGATTACTTGAAAAAAGGGAGAACCATAACTGGGTGCTGTTGTGTTTCATACATCAGTGACAACAATGGCCAAAGTACATGAATTGGGCTTTGTATTGGTTCCTCATCAACCTTGTTCCACCGAGCGAGGTGGCGCAGTGGTTAGACACTGGACTCGCATTCGGGAGGACGATGGTTCAATCCCGCGTCCGGCCATCCTGATTTAGGTTTTCCGTGATTTCCCTAAATCACTCCAGGCAAATGCCGGGATGGTTCCTCTGAAAGGGCACGGCCGACTTCCTTCCCTAATCCAATGAGACCGATGACCACGCTGTCTGGTCTCCTTCCCCAAAACCAACCAACCAACCCTGTTCACCAGACTTAGCCCAAAGTGACTTCTTCCTGTTCGCTAACTTGAAACTTTGGCTTGCTAGGAAGAAATTTTCATCAAATGAGGAAGTGATAGTTGCAGGCAAATAGTATTTTGCAGTTTGACCAAACCTACATTTCTAATAGGATGTAAAAGCTGGAGGATGGCTGAACCAAGTATATATTCCCCAATGTGGATTGTCAAGAAATAAGGTGAAATCAAACAGTGGAAAATCCAGGATGCAATGGACCAATATTATGAAAAGGGTAGTTGCTATTTACCATATAGGGGAAATGCTGAGTCGAAGATAGGCACAACAAAAAGGGTCCTTCAAACCAACACCAGCTTTTCTGAACTGCACAAGTGGGAATTCTCCCTGCAGTACATCGTACGTTCCTGGAACCCTCCTGTCCTCAACCTTCATTGGTCATTGTCCTTACCCATCTAGCTCCTTCCCTGTTCCAATTCCAGCATTACACAGCCCTCTATTCCACCAACAAACCTTGAGTCTTTGTACTTCTCTCCTTTCCTGCTACCCTTCCCCTTCCTTCCCACTCTCCATCTAACCTCCCAGCTGCACCTAACTGACGTACCCGACCTACCCTCTCTCCACCGTGTCCCAGTACACTCAGACAAGCAGCATTTCACTGCCCCTGTACCCCTACCCTGCTATCCATCCCCCTCTCTGCCCCATCCTTCTCCTTACTACCACCACCTGGTTGCCTGTCCCATCACATGCTGCTGCTTGCAGTCTGACTTAGCCGCTAAAGACTGGTCGTGTGTGTGTGTGTGTGTGTGTGTGTGTGTGTGTGATGTAACAATTAACTTACGTGTAATTGTTGCAACACATGTTGAGGTTAAATACTTGTCTACTTGTGGTTGAATAAGCCTCAGTTGGTGACATCAACTTTAATTTCACTTCATCTGCTGACAGCATAGAATAGAATCAATTTTTTATTCACCTTTCAGTATTTTTCATATAATTTACTTCATCAGAGTTTATGTGGAGTTAAGTTTCATACGGTAAAAGATTACAAATACAGAAAATAACTAGCTTATTTGTGAACTGAAAGGCATTATTCGTCACTTACGAAAAACCTAATTATTACTTTTTCGGTATTCTTCTGTTGAATAAATTCCTCGTTTTTAGCCAAGTTTGTAATACATATTTATTTAGTGGACTGTATCATTCAAAGTAGTTTCTGCAGGACTTTCTATGTGCTAATTCTAATACATATGATTGCTCTCTTCTGCTGTTTGAAAATAACTTGTGGTTGCAAGTTTTTGTACTGAAGACGTGGTAAGAATACCCGATCAAAAATGCAATAAATACGGATGAACAGTGACGTCTTTGAAATTAATGGTCTACACTATATTCATACATCACAGTTTAATACAAAAACTGAACTGCCACCACCAATAGAGTGCAACACCAACTGGTGGTGGATGACTCTGTTGCTCAGTGATGCAGCACAGTTGTTAACTTGATCTGAAGGGGGAACATGAACGCAATAACTTGACTGGGGACATCGAACAGATGTGCAGAACTATAGACCTATATCTCTAACGTCGTGCAGTTGGAGAATTTTGGAACACGTATTATATTCGGGTATAATGACCTTTCTGGAGACTAGAAATCTACTCTGTAGGAATCAGCATGGGTTTCGAAAAAGACGATCGTGTGAAATCCAGCTCGCGCTATTCGTCCACGAGACTCGGAGGGCCATAGACATGGATTCCCAGGTGGATGCCGTGTTTCTTGACTTTCGCAAGGCATTCGATAAGGTTCCCCACAGTAGTTCAATGAACAAAGTAACAGCATATGGACTATCAGACCAATGGTGTGATTGGATTATAGAGTTCCTAGATAACAGAATGCAGCATGTCATTCTCAATGGAAAGAAGTTTTCTGAAGTAAGAGTGATTTCAGGTGTGTCGCAGGGGAGTGGCGTGGGACCGTTGCTGTTCACAATATACATAAATGACCTTGTGGATAACATCGGAAGTTCACTGAGGCTTTTTGCGGATGATGCTGTAGTACCGGGTGATCAAAAAGTCAGTATAAATTTGAAAACTTAATAAACCGTGGAAAATGTAGATAGAGAGGTAAAAATTGACACACATGCTTGGAATGACGTGGGCTTTTATTAGAACCAAACAAAAAACGAAGTTCACGAAATGTCCGACAGATGGTGCTGGACAGCAAAACGTCAGTGGCTGCGCATGATGATCGTGTATAAAAGGAGTTGTAATGAGAGAGAGAATCAGATGTGCCAGCAGTCACAGCATGTTGAAGATACCTGAAAAGGCACTTTTAGTGAAGCTGTATTATCAGAATGGGGAATGTGCTAGTTCAGTGTTAAGATCCTATCACCATAGGAAGGGGATTCGAACGGGTAAAGGTCCGTTGGCAAATGCAGCTGTGGCGAGAATGATTTCGAAGTTCGAAGCCACGGGTTGTTTAGACGATAGATCCCGTAGTGACTGACGGAGCACAAGGCATAATGCTGTTGAGACAGTTCAAGAAGAAATGGAGACTGTAGTGGGTTCGTCTATGCACGGGGAAGTTAGCGCTCGTGCAGTCGCACGTCGCACCAGCATTCCGTACACTACTGTTTGGTTGGCTCTGAGGCGTACCCTCCGATGCTATTCGTACAAAATCCGTCGGCATCATGAACTATTACCTGGCGATTTAGTGAAGCGGAGGGCATTTGCGGTGTGGGGGTTTCAAAAGATGGCGGAAGATGACGATTGCTTGAGTAACGTGTTGTGGACCAACGAAGCTCATTTCATGCTCCGAGGGTCTGTCAACGCCCACAACTGCAGAATTTGGGCTACCGGAAATCCTAGAACTGTCGTGGCAACTCCATTGCATGACGAGAAAGTCACAGTACGGTTTGGATTTACCACATCTACTGTTATTGGGCCTTTTTTCTTCGAGGAAATGCGTGGTTCTGGTTTTGTGACTGCTACCATGACGGGTGAGAGGTACAGCGATATGTTACAGAATCACATCTCCCCAGCCTGGCTGATAAACACCTGCTGGAATGTGCAATGTTTAGGCAGGATGGCACTCTACCATATCACTAGATGCGTGAAAGATCTCTTGCGCGCCTCGTTTGGTGATGATCGTGTGCTCAACCGCCACTTTCGTCATGCTCGGTCTCCCAGGTCCCCAGACCTCAGTCCGTGCGATTATTGATTTTGGGGTTACCTGAAGTCGCAAGTGTATCACGATCGACCGACATCTCTAGGGATGCTGAAAGACAACATCCGACGCCAATGCCTCACCATAACTCCAGACATGCTTTACAGTGCTGTTCACAACATTACTCCTCAACTACAGCTATTGTTAAGGAATGATGGTGGACATATTGAGTATTTCCTGTAAAGAACATCATCTTTGCTTTGTCCTACTTTGTTATGCTAATTATTGCTATTGTGATCAGATGATGCGCCATCTCTCAGACATTTTTTGAACTTCTGTATTTTTTTTGTTCTAGTAAAACCCCATGTCATTCCAAGCATGTGCATCAATTTGTACCTCTCTATCAACATTATTCTGTGATTTATTCAGTTTTCAAATTTATACTGACTTTTTGATCACCCGGTATATCAAGAGGTTGTAACAATGGAAAATTGTACTGAAATGCAGGAGGATCTGCAGCGAATTGACGCATGGTGCAGGGAATGGCAATTGAACCTCAATGTAGACAAGTCTAATTTGCTGCAAATACAAGGAAAGAAAGATACTGTATCATTTAGCTACAATATAGCAGGTCAGCAACTGGAAGCAGTTAATTCCATAAATTATCTGGGAGTACGCATTAGGAGTGACTTAAAATTGAATGATCATATAATGTTGATCGTCGGTAAAGCAGATGCCAGACTGAGATTTATTGGAAGAATCCTAAGGAAATGCAACCCGAAAACAATGAAAGTAGGTTACAGTACACTTGTTCGCCCACTGCATGAATATTGCTCACCAGTGTGGGATCCATATCAGATAGGGTTGATAGAAGAGATCCAATGGAGAGCAGAGCGCTTCATTACAGGATCATTTAGTAATCACGAAAGCGTTACAGAGATGATAGATTAACTCCAGTGGAAGACTCTGCAGGAGAGACACTTGGTACGGGCTCTTGTTGAAGTTTCGAGAACATACGTTCGCCGAGGATTCAAGCAGTATATTGCTCCCTCCTACGTATACCTCGTGAAGAGACCATGAGGATAAAATCAGAGAGATTAGAGCCCACACAGAGGTATACAGACAATCCTTCTTTCCACAAACAATACGAGACTGGAATAGAAGAGAGAACCGATAGAGGTACTCAAGGTACCCTCCGTCACACACCGTCAGGTGGCTTGCGGAGTATGGATGTAGATGTAGATGTAGACTGCTGTCAGCAGTGAAAGCAGTAGCACTCTGTAAATACATTATAAATCATACCCATCAGCGCACAGGTGATTGAGCCGGCGAACAATAGTGCTGTTGACCAGTGCACATGGCTCAGCCGGCCACTCACACGTAGATAGCATAGCCATTTGAATTTGCTGTCATGTTGCAGAACTTTTCAGTGCATACTTAACATCAGCCACCTCCATAGGATCTCTACGAGGGTTAATTGGAAAGTGAGGAACGATCTGTTGCGAAATGGAAAATACAGTGGAAAACTGAATAAGCTTTGCCCAGATGCATTGGGCACTGTGTCTGGTACCCTGTAGATCGCATCATGTCGCTATTTTCAGTTGCGAGATCATAATGAGAACGTAAAGATGGCTAGAAATTAGCTTCTCCCGCCAAGTATGAGGGCCTGGCGAAAGATTTCGCCTGAAGCTGGCAATCCACATAACATAATTGTCATGTGGTTAATTGTACACAATTATTGTCGGCCGCACTCTGCAGCGGCAATGAAGATGCTCCTGCAGCGCTTTCGATGGGAAGTGTTTGATCACCCACAATACAGCCCGTAATTGCCTAACCCTGAGGTTCATCTCTGCTCAAATGAACCACTGGCTATGAAGACAATATTTTGACACAGACAGCGATCTGCAGTCCAGAGTAGAAAATTGTCAGAAGCCACTGACGACTGTCTTATAAAACAAGGGAATTAAGAAGTTGGTACAACACTACGGCAGATGTGTTTAAGTCTGAGCAGTGACTGTGTAGAGAAGTAGCTGGAAGGTGTAGCTAACTGTTGGCCGGCCGGAGTGGCCAAGCGGTTCTAGGTGCTACAGTCTGGAACCACGTGACCGCTACGGTCGCAGGTTCGAATCCTGCCTCGGCCATGGGCGTGTGTGGTGTCATTAGGTTAGTTAGATTTAACTAGTTCCAAGTTCTAGGGGACTAATGACCTTAGAAGTTAAGTCCCATAGTGCTCAGAGCCATTTGTAGCTAATTGTTGCAAATGAAACAGTTTTGATTTTCACTGTGGTTTCCATTTCTCGACCTACCGTTTTTTACTTTTCAATTAGCCCTCGTAAATGGCGACAGGTATCATACACACAGCAAGTTACTGAATTTTCAAGTCAATTTTATGGCAAAAACAATGAACAACGTATCTGACGTGATGCTGTTCAGGCTAATGAACGAACAGCGAGCCTCCCACCTTAAAGAACAAAATGGCATTTTCTAGGAACTCGTCAAATTGCTTCATGAGCATTGTATATTTTGCTTTTGTTGTAACGTCTCGGCACTCAACACTGAATCTTGCTGTGTTGGCCCACCACTTTTCACTGTCACGATTGTATGCTACGTGGCTTAAACGAGCTTTTGATAAGTTAAAAGGGAAGAAATAAATGTTGTTCTGTTCCCAGAAAGGGCATAAGACATTCTCCAAAATTGCACAACCAACTAGCACTAGCAATATAGAGGGTTTGTATAAAAAGTAATGAGTGATTTTTTTTTTGGCTGACGAGACTACTTGGCAGTGCGTGCTCGCCCAGGGGGAATAGTGGTGGGGGGTGTAGTCGAAAACACACGGTGTGCCAGTCGCCAGCGGCTGTTGTCTCGGCAGCATAGTGCGTTGAGTGGACGCATCTCAAAGATGTTGGTCGTGGTGCAACATGCAGCAAACGATGGAGCAATGTTACCCCATCAGGTTTTGTGTGAAACTAGAAAAATCGGGTACGGAAACATTGGATGTGTGTTGACAAGTCTACGGCGATGATTGCCTGTTATAATCCCAGGTTTTCAGGTGGGTGAAGAGCTTTAAAGAGGGCCAGAACAGTGATGAGGACGAGGACTACTACGGACACCTGTCAACCAGCAAAACTGACGAAAACATCAACTGTGTGCACGTTTCATTGTACACCAACTGTCAGATGAGTTTCAGGATGATAGCAAACGACCTCGTACTTGATAAATGATAGTGCAAATCACCACCACCAAAGAATTGTCGATGAGGAAGATCTGCGCCAAGATGGCCCCGAAGATTTTGTCAGAAGTTCAAAAGTAAGCATGTGTGGATGCCTGCCAAGACAACTGAGAGAGGACAAGTTACTCTCTCACCTATTTTTTGTATACAGAGAATCATTAAAGGTTTTGTTCTAACCTGATGCATCTTTAGTGAGACTCTAGGAAGTTAATGGCCTGAGCAAACGTTGATGGAGGCCGGTAGGGTGCTAAAAGCATGGGGTATTTTTATGACTCTTAGCTCATAGAAACGGCATGTTGGGAGTTAAAAGCAATTGGAGGCAAGCCCATCCCTTAGTAAATATTGTTGGATAGGCCCACAGTCATACAGGGCAGACAGAGCAGCCACTCATTGAGAAATGCCACAATACCTGCAATGGTGCCAGCCAAAGGCTGGGCTGGGGGCGATGGACTGAAGGGATGTGTCTATGCAGTGGAGTTGTAAACTGGGCATTGTGTGCAGAGCCACGTGTAATAAAAGTTCACAAGATTTTGTGTTCGCCGATACTGCAAATAGGCTTGTGACCCACTTCCATCAGCCCCTTCGGTTGTATAAGAAACTCCGGCGTCTGAGAAACGTTTAGAGATAGTCTTTATTAGACCTCAAAGCAGGGACTAATAATTTACATAAAGGCGATTTAGATAAAGATCTTTAAGATTGTGCCTGTTCACTTGTTGCTATGGGAAGAGATGTGACTGGAGAAAAACACCTTCCCCTCCGTGAAAACTTAGTCAATAATAGGTGGTTTCACTTTCCTCAAGAGACGCAGGTTTTGTAACTCTTGCCCTGGTTCGACATAAGTTTTTGCTGTTGTGTGGGAGGGGAGATTTAAGATGTGCGAAACTCTCATGTTCTGGACTTTGGTTGGTTGGTTGGTTTGGGGAAGGAGACCAGACAGCGAGGTCATCGGTCTCATCGGATTAGGGAAGGACGGGGAAGGATGTCGGCCATGCCCTTTGAAAGGAACCATCCTGGCATTTGCCTGGAGCGATTTAGGGAAATCACGGAAAACCTAAATCAGGATGGCCGGACGCGGGACTGAACCGTCGTTCTCCCGAATGCGAGTCCAGTTGGACTTAGGTCTGATAGGAGAAGACTTCTGGGTGGCTATTCTGTCTTTCCGCCATTGTGCCGATCGTTTCGGCACTCCAGAGCACCGAACAGTCTAGTGCTCGAATTCAGAGCTCATGTATTATTCAGTATGCATTTCGGAAGCAATACCGTGTGGATCTTTTGTCAATGTTGACTGGAATACGCTCTTTCAAATTCTGAAGGTGGCAGGGGTAAAATACAGGGAGCGAAAGGCTATTTACAATTTGTACAGAAACCAGATGGCAGTTATAAGAGTCGAGGGGCCATGAATGGGAAGCAGTGGTTGGGAAGGGAGGGAGACAGGGTTGTAGCCTCTCCCCGATGTTATTCAATCTGTATATTGAGCAAGCAGTAAAGGAAACAAAAGAAAAATTTGGAGTAGGTATTAAAATCCATGGAGAAGAAATAAAAACTTTGAGGTTCGCCGATGACATTGTAATTCTGTCAGAGACAGCAAAGGACTTGGAAGAGCAGTTGAATGGAATGGATAGTGTCTTGAAAGGAGGGTGAAAGATGAACATCAACAAAAGCAAAACGAGGATAATGGAATGTAGTCGAATTAAGCCGGGTGATGCTGAGGAATTAGATTAGGAAATGAGACACTTAACGTAGTAAAGGAGTTTTGCTATTTGGGGAGCAAAATAACTGATGATGGTCGAAGTAGAGAGGATATAAAGTGTAGACTGGCAATGGCAAGGAAAGCGTTTCTGAAGAAGAGAAATTTGTTTACATCGAGTATAGATTTAAGTGTCAGGAAGTCATTTCTGAAAGTATTTGTATGGAGTGTAACCACGTATGGAAGTGAAACATGGACGATAAATAGTTTGGACAAGAAGAGAATAGAAGCTTTTGAAATGTGGTGCTACAGAAGAATGCTGAAGATTAGATGGGTAGATCACATAACTAATGAGGAGGTATTGAATAGAATTGGGGAGAAGAGGGGTTTGTGGCACAACTTGACTAGAAGAAGGGATCGGTTGGTAGGACATGTGTTGAGGCATCAAGGGATCACCAATTTAGTATTGGATGGCAGTGTGGAGGGTAAAAATCGTAGAGGGAGACCAAGAGGTGAATTCACTAAGCAAATTCAGAAGGATGTAGGTTGCAGTAGGTACTGGAGGATGAAGAAGCTTGCAAAGGATAGAGTAGCATGGAGAGCTGCATCAAACCAGTCTCAGGACTGAAGACCACAACAACCACCGTGCGGGTCTAGAGAACCGAAGCGCTGTTTTCGGTTCGCGTCGCGCAAGCCAATTAAAAGCAAGCGGTCGCAGATCCGCGCATGCGCACTGCAGCGCGCACAGCGCCACGAACACAAAGCGGCTAGCAGACGACACAGGCGCGCTATTCTTACAAGTACCGAAAATTGCGTTTACGTTGCCATAACGCATGACGCCGCATTCCATCGAGCTGACGTGCCCGCCTTCATCGCTCTTGCCGCCTCCTTAACAGTATCAGGCGCAGCATATCAATTTCCATGATTCTCAGCTGAAATGCATAGAAATTTTTACAGTTTCCCTGACCGCGTGTTTCCATGCATGCATAATAACGATAGCATATTTTACTGTCTTCTGCAGATTGTCGTAAATGCCGCATTATGTCATCCTATTCTCATTCACACTGACATCGTGTTTTGGACTTAACGTTTCGGAAAATTAGTTAGGAATTGTGTGTAGTACGACATTGTACTAATACATCTATAAAAATGCAGGAAAAATTGATTCTGAAAGTTTCAAGGAATAAGAAGATGAACAGAATGTGGTTACAACTCGCTCCTAGAGATCCAAATGATTAAGTATCCAACTTCCCTACATTATACGACAACGATTTGGGTCTTAAAAACAAAACTGAAAAAACGCGTTTTCGAGAGCTCTCCTGCAGTTCGTTGAAGTTTATAATATGCATCCCATTAATGAAAATGTTTCTTATATGGTACTACAGTCTAAAAATATTGCGGCGGAGATATTTCATCTCTGTCTATTGTTATTGAGTATTCAGTCGCAGATAAACAGTTGTGGCAAGCAAGATTATGAAGATGACTGCTCCTACCTACATTCCCAGTAATTTAAGTTGTGCTCTTAGATTCCTGTCTAACCGCAACTCGGAAATAGCTACATATTCGGAAAAAACATAAAGGCCATTCTCGGTTGTTCCACTCACAGCAATTTCATCTCCAGCAATTTCATATTTCGTTTTTTAAACACACAGTAATCACGAAATCATTACTAAGGAAGTGCGTTCTTACATGTAAGTAATAACGAATGTTGCAGAAAAATCTTAACTTACGCGAGTAACAATGACTGAGAACGTGTTAGTAAATGAAGAGGAAAAAAAATTTTTTTTTCATCCATCCGTGCGCGAACAACTTGAACACGCCAAACAATAGAAACATAGCACTCAATTCTCGTACTATTCTTTAGAGGAACGTAGGCTGACTTCGTTGCCAAATGATGCTGCGTAAATAAGAAATGCGTGATTGTTCAGAAGGTTCCCAATGTCAGGCTTCACATAATTGATTTCCATTGTTACTTGAAAGATGTAAACACGTTTCAATAATTACTAACTAAACCATTTGTGGGAAAAAGTACACAAAGTTACTAGTAACGTCAGTTCACACTCATATAATATATGTAAGCAGAGCCGATGTCTTGATATTTAATGATCTTTAAACTCTTATTTGCATAAAAATAACAGGTATTTTGAGAGAATATTGACCGAAAACGTCCCCCCCCCCCCCCCCCCATGTAGTCATTCACAGTAACAACCTAACCTAACCATATTTCTAACAAAGGAAAATAGTCTATTATGAAATCACTGCCCAACCGGATGCATCCTCTGGTGATTCTTTAGTAACACAATTACTAAATCCAAAGCTAAAACAGCTAAATATATATGTTTAAAATAACAAATTATTGGTGTACATAAACCACAGTTCACCGATCGACAGGGCCACACCGAAATCCAAAACCTCTCAGTACACTTGTAGTAAAATCGGGTGGGAGGACCGTTCGGTAACAGGTCTCAGAAGCTTACTGAATAGGATATTTCGAGAAAGAACCGAAAATGACGTCACTACCGAGACTAACTTCCTACACCAATCGGTGTGAACGATAAAACGATAAAGAATAGGGCCCATGGAGACAAAGCACATGAGTGCCGAATGGCACACTGCAGCGTCACCATGTCCAAGAAAGACTCGCATGAGCAAATCGAAGGTGAAAGCCATGCTGATTGTGTTTTTCGGTATCAAGGTCGTGGTTCATTGTGAGTTTGCACCTCAAGGCCAAACTGTCAACAGCCCTTTCTATTGCGAAGTGCTCAAGAGACTGAAAACCATGATACATCACTTGAGGCCCATCACTGCTGATGTTTGGAAGCTGCATCATGACAACAGGCCGAGTCACACCTGCTTCATGGTGACCAGTTACCTGGTCAAGAGAGGGATTCCAATGATTCCTCCCCTCCCCCCCCCCCCCCCCCCCCCCCCCCCCCGAGTCTCGATGTGGCCCTGCCAGGCCGTTTCTTGTTTCCCAAACTAAAAACTCCCCTCGAAGGCACAGTCCTGTGACTGGAGGTGGTCCAAGCCGCTATGATGAGGGCTTTGGAGTCCACCCTGGACTCAGCATTCATGGCACCTGCCACCAATTGAAGCATGAAAATATTGCATGCAGAGGGTTGTTGACACTCTAGAGTCATACATTGAAGAATACTAAGTCATTGTAGCAATATCTGCAATAGATTTTGATTCACAAGCTCAGTCTCATTACTTTTTGTACAAATCCTGTGGACTTTTGGTTGAATGAATCAACTCTGATTCTTTGCCCAGCACATTTCACATTTCTACTGTAACTTCGAACTCACAGAATAAGTGTTTTTTTGACACAAAATAGTACTATCCATTGAATTATTATGTTCAGGTATTCATATTTCTTCTGCAGACCTGAAACTACCCCAAATTGGAAGCTGAACATTCTATACACACTTATGATGAGCAGTGCAATTTTTGAACCAGTAGAACATTATTTTGTCTTTCTTGAGAATCGGACTTTTGCACACAAGTTGGCAGTGCAGTAACACATAGTGGGAAAATGCTGATAGTGAGTTACTGCCATCCAACAGTTCTTAAACATACATCCATCTAGCAAGTTCCGCATACTACACTAACATACTTTCAGGCTGAAATTACTACCTTGGATGCAAAATGCAACATTCATTCTAATGCAACCCATTTATAGGTTCCGAAAGATATTAACAGCAACTTTTTACGAAATTCGTATCCAATTACAGTTCGAAAATTGGGGTATGTTCACATAATTCGATATAAAATTACTGTCAGCAATAGTAAATGTATGTGATGAACCAGTGGCATCTTACGGGAGTAATAGTGTGTTTCCTTCTTATCTATGACATTTCAAGATGAGAAAAAGTCACTACTGCTAGCCCACAGCACATTTCAGCACATGAGCAGTCACCAGATCACAGCATGCTACGTATTTACCACCGGCCAGAAGCCAGGAACACTAACTTTGTGTTCCAATGAATACTTGACAACACAACTGAAGAGCACCCATAGTGATCCATATTGCAGAGTAAAAGTCCCACAGGTTCACTACAACTGAACACTTGAAGTTACTTGGTAGAGGCACATATTTGTTTACCTCCTGCTCCAGAAGCAAGTGGAACAAAAAGGGACCAACTGGTAGTGATAAAAGATGTTTCCAAAAGTGTGTTGTATGTGGACTTATTACCCGTTAAGAATATATTGGAACAAGGCAGCATCAATGTATTCTACACAACCCATGCAAGAAACTGCACATCACGTCTCTCATTTCTGATGCAACTGTAAGGGCGTTTGTAAAGAAAAATGTTGTACAGCAGTTATAGCAATGTGTGGATCACTTTGGCTCAGCTGGTATAGATGACACGTTCAGATAGCAATAGATTCCCAACTAAACAATACCATAGCGACCCATACTCTTTTGGTGGGTGCCAGTATAACTTCCTTAACACCAATTTTTGCTCTAGACATGCCTTGGTGTGATGATAGTTTGATCAGTACAGACGTAACTCCAACAAGCTTTCCTATAAACAGAATGTGATCAAATGTCCAGGCTGGCACTGGATTTTTCAAGTGTTTCTTCACATAAATTATTTTTTAATGAAAATTCAATGAAATCCACACCATTAGCTGCTTACAGCCATTCAAAAATATCAACAGGGACAGTTAAAAATGTGTACCCCAGCCGGGACTCGAACCCGGGATCTCCTGCTTACATGGCAGATGCTCTATCCGACTGAGCCATCGAGGGGACGGAGGATAGTGTGACTGCAGGGACTGATTTCTGGCACACTCCCTGTGAGAACCCCATTTCCAATCCTCTGTCCATACACTACATTTGTAGTGTCCCTGCCTACCATACTCATCACTCTCGGTAGTCAACCTACCGATTCCCATAAGAGTTCGGTCTATGTGAGTGCATCTGCACTGAAGGAGATCAGACCAGCCTGTTGAGTCTTCTGCACAAAAGTTGACAAAAAGCGTATCGAGTGAGCAGAGCAAAGGATAACAGTAGAAGCCAAAGAGGCCTGCTGGACCAGCATGGCTAGAAAGATGATGGAGGAGGACCTCCTTTGGGATCTGGGAGCGTTGGTGTATGGTCCTGGCACTGTTGACTAGATGTATGCAACTGCAAAAGATGTAATGGAAAAGTTTAAACTCTCTTTCTCTCAGAACCTCATTTATTAAATTGTCTGAAACATAACTTGAAGGGTACATACAATTTTGATCAGTATTTGATGCTGACATTCTAAATTGAATTCTCTATCAGCGTACATAGCTGTTTTGCTAGATCTTCAATAGTCTAATTTTGGTGATTGCTTCTGTCTCGATATTTCAAGTGAAAAATATGGCATTTGTTTCAACATTTCAATATTTTTGTTAGAACTTAATACTTTCAAGTTATCCTGTGTATGCTGATGGAAAATACATTGAAAATGACTTCACAAAATTATTTAGTAACAGGTCAAACAGGATTGCTTCATGAATTTCTGCAGATGATCGGTGTTCTGACTGAAAGGGATCATTCCACATGGTGCAGCTGTTACAGGGAATGTCCAATGTGGACACAAAAATGACATCTCAAAGATAGTAGTGTAAGGAATAAAACCATATCATCAGATTTATCAGTTCTTTTTGCTTTACTTGAAAAAATCATGAAATTCATCTATTTTTCATGCACATGAAGAGGGCTATCCTGTTGTGTCTTAGCAGCTTGATATGGGCTTTGTCACTGCAACTGTCTTGGGCCTACATATCTGGGAGTTAGTGGTGGGCGATGGGGTGGTGACTGCTTACAGAGCAAAGAGGAAGGTTGTTCCAGGCAGTGCACGCATGTGTGTGTGGTGATGGAGGGGAGGTTTCTTCGTTTATGTATTTCAGACAGGGCCATTGTCTTGGGTGCATTAGGTGCAATGGTATTGAAATGTATGCACTGGACTGTCTAGCTGCATGGCAGAAGCTCTAAGCAACACATCGTGGCAGCACTCTTCGGTGCATTAGGTGTATGGTACATTCTGTGGTGTAGGTTTAAGTACAGATGTTGCACTTATTTCTGTGCTGTCCTAACAGTAGTGGTAGTTTGCATCCTTAAAATGCTGAGCATCATAGGAGTGTATGGCGGTGGCAGCAGCAGTGGTGGCTGGCTAGAAGTATCACCTCCATGCCATGTATGTGCAGAGTCGTGCAAACACACATGGGAGTATTGGATATTAGAAATGCATATGTTTCTCTGTAAAAGTGTTCCCACTTTTACTTTTACAAGTCCACTATGCTCTTACATCATTAGGGGACCTGATGGTGATGTCATTGTTTCTTGAGATTTGATTTGATTAGATTACATTTACTTTTCATTCCAATTGATCCATAGTGAGGAGATCCTATGTGGTGCAGAACATGTCAGAAAATAAGAATACACAATTAATGTTTACAGAATATGAACCTACCTTCCACAGATCTCAAATGAAATTGCCCTTGTGGATGTGGAATCGGGGAGAGAGAGAGAGATAGAGATAGAGAGAGAGAGAGAGAGAGAGAGAGAGAGAGAGAGAGAGAGAGAGAGAGAGAGGGGGGGGGGAGAGGGGGGGGATAGCCTATATTTTTAATGACAAATTTCAGTAAGGAATAAATTTATTGGGAAGCATTAGTTAGTGTCCTCAGTTCCATAAACAGCTTTCTGCAGGATGTTCTTGAGGTCAGGCCAGAAATAATTCATGTTGCATGTTTTTGGGCTTGAAAAACTTTAGCTTGGCTTGATGAGTTAGCCCAGAAAATATCCTGTATTACATTATGGAATGAAAGTTAGTATAGGAAGCTAGCTTTCCTATTTTTATAGCATGTATGTTTGACAACTTTCTCATAGCAAACAGAGATTTGTTTAGGTACTTAAGCAGTTCTGTGGTATGCTCCTCCCAGTTAACTTGATTATCAAGCTGTAAGCCCAAGAATTTAACACTATCAACTTCTTCTATCTACCTGTCATATTTAAGCCATATACTCGCAGGAAATCTCTTAAAATTTGTGAACTGCGTATAGTATGTTTTTTCGAAGTGTGGTTACAGGTAAGTGGTGAGGAACCATTTATTAATGTCCATGAAAATCTCATTAGCCATCCTTTCTAAGGCTATACTTGATCTACTATTTATTGCAATGTTTGTATCATCTGCAAACAAAACAAACTTAACATCTGGTATTGTTACTGATGAAAGTTCATTGATATACACAAGAGAAAAGGCCGAAGGATAGAATCTTCAGGGACACAACATGTTTTACATGCCTAATCTGGGTTAGATTTGGGCAAAAACAGTTTTCAAATAAGTTACAGACTTTATTTATGAAAGTTTTGTATTTCTCATTCACACCATTAGCACTGTATGCATTACTCCAATTCATGGCTTTGAGGGGTTTCCCAATAACATTTAGCAAAAAGAAGTGTATGTCATGGTCTGAGAGGCTCTTGTTATTGGTTTTATAATATAATTTTGTTCATTAGACATTTCTATGAAGAGATTTTCGATGCCGATCTTTGAGCCATTAGCTATTTTAGTTGGAAAGTTAACAGTATGAATTAAGTTGAATAACAATGCTACTGATTCCAATAAGTTCTTACTGGAAGAGATTTCAAGAAAATCTACATTAAAATCTGGAGCAAACACTAATTCTTTTTTATTATAAGTGGTACAATAGAACCTCAAAGTGATTTAGGAACATATGCTGCTCTAGGCAAAATTTATGAATGTTACTAAATTTATGGCAATTCCCAGTCCCCCTACAAAAGGGAATAGCTGACCTACATCCTGCAACCCTTAAAACGTCTATAACAGTAAAGTGAGATGAATGACTCTAAGTCACCAATGCAGATAAGTAGTTAATTTATTTTACTTCTTAGCCATTGAATATTTTGATGCACTAAAGATAGTTGGCATTTTACATTGACTTAGGTGGAAATAGTTTCTGCTAATAGGTGAAAATTTTTAACCCACAGCTTTGCTGATCAGATGTGCCAGAATTGTGCTGTTTAGTTTCTTTCTCAAACTGAAGGTTCATTTCAATCCTGACCTCCCTTAGGACTTGACTTCTTTCTGTCTTGCCTATCCTAAAAAAGGTGTTGCTCCAACACCTGTAACCATTGGTATTTTACCACTCATTGCAGTGCCTACCTTCCTTCAATTTCCTGCTATTACCCCAGCCAGTTCATCCTTCCCTTTCCTATTGAGATGTAGGCCATTCCTGGTATAATCCCACCTAGTGAGTGAATCAACAGGAACCACACCAATATGTCACCCCATACCTGATCCAAGCAGACATTTCAACTCTAAATTAACTCCCCTGACAGAAGAGTTAAAATAAACTCAGTCATAATGTCTCGGAACAGACACAAACTCCACACTGGTGTGTCCTCCTAGCTGGGTTGGGGATTTTCTCTGCCTGGGGACTGGATGTTTGTGTTGTTCTCATCATCATCATCATCATCAAGAGTGACTAGATTGAATTGTGTAAAAATCAGGACTCTGTACAGGGACTGATGACCTGGCAGTTGAGTGCCCCACAAACCAGTCATCATCGAACACTGGTATGTCTGGATGCAATCTTTACCAGGCCACACTCTGTATTTTACCCAAGATATCTGTCAATACTGTTGCCCAGCCCACCCACAATAACCAAGGTGTCTTCCTTGACAAAGTCTTTGGAGAGTTAAGCTAAATCCTCTGTTACGTGAGCCAGACTAGCAGTAGGTTTAAATGATTGGTGACCTGGTATTCTGGTCCTATTTCATCCTGCAGAAGTTGGCCTACACCTCTGGCATGAGAGCTACCTAACAACAAAAATTTCTTTCCCTTTGCTGGCTTCCCTACATTTTTAATCAGTTTTATACTTAAAGTTTGTTGTGCCCTGTCTACACCTACCCCTCCCTGAGGCTTGTCAGTTTCTAACTGAAGCAATAGATCAAACTTACTTTTTACATTCAACACAAAGCTGTCTGGAGAAGTTCTAAGTCTATTCCTTCCATTACCTGTTGCTACTTCCCACCTCTCTTTACGTTTCTCATTCCTTAACCTGTCCAGATCTTTCCTAGCCTGACATAACTCAGCCTTGGTTTGAGTGGAACATACGTGTTCTGCATATTACTTGTTAAATAAAAATGGTTTAAAATTGAATATCCATGTAATCTGTCAAATTATCATGCTGTGATGATTGACCCACATTTTTTGGCGTGTCCTGAAAAAAAAAGTGGCTAGCTGTGGAATATTGGTGAATAAGAAATCAGTAAAAACCATATGTGGCAGTGGTGTGCTTACAGATGGGGCATAGCAGGACGGTTTATTTGTTGTTATATAACGCACTGTGGGAATTTTTTAAACACTCACAGTCCAATGTTTATGTGCTTATTCTTGAAAAATTGGTAGAATTCCCCCAAAACTCATATCTATGCGTGTCTTATAAAAAAAATCAGTGAAATTACCCCAGAATCGTAAATAGTATCATATTATATTGCAGAAAATAACATGGTTGCAATAATCTGCTTGAAATTTGGGAAAACTAAATTCAGTACATTGGGAACCATACTATACTGGAAATTTGGAACTGTTACCTGGATTTATGCTACTGCTGCTCAACCAAGGTACAGAATACAAATGCCAAGTCCCCTCTCAGTATGCTGGGGACCCAAGGGAGGGAGGGAGGGAGGGGGGAGGGCGGTTGGTGGTGGAGGAACAATAGGAACCCACTGTACCAGTGGAGGAAAGAGCATGCAATTTTTTGGGTAATAAATTACCATCGTTAACGGTACATATATATCAACTGGACCTGTCAGTCAGCTGTGTAGTTTTATTGGTGCAGCTAAAGTCAAAGGTCATACTTGTTCCAAGCACAGTAAAGCCCTCTGCCCATGTGCTTGATGAGTTAGCCTTGGGCTTTCAACGGGAGAGGTTCCCTGTAAGGAGTCTGGACAGAATCACTTGCGGTGGATGTGGCCACACCTCAGCAGTTGGTATTCGGCAGTTGTTTTGATGTACTGGAGAGTGGTGAAAGCAGGCCAGTGAGGTGCCTGTTTTTGGCTGGGGGTGCACCATGAGTGTTACAGTTGTTACTGTGTTCTACTTCAATCCACTGCATTAATTGCATGTTGAAAATTTTGTTTGCTCATGCTTTGAGAAGTGTGATGGGTGCTGTCTTTCACACTTCAGTGTGGATTAACATTTATTTTTATTATCTATTGTATAATCAGGAAGGTTTATATGTAAGCAACAAAATGTCCTGTGTGTGGTGCTCCCTTAACATTATCAGCTGATGGCTTGTGTTTGCCAAAGCCACTTTCTATACTGACAGCAAAATGAGCTGGTAAACCATTTGCAGTGGAGTGGGTAATAAAATTTTGATTCCTGAGAGCTGAAAAGATCACGTATTCTTGTTCCATCGTTTCCAAGAGTAAAGTTGTGGGTTATTCCCTTGGATGACAATTACATAAATCTCAAACTTAGGTGGTCCAATTTTAAAATCAACAAACAGTTGATTCTCATTAATTACAAATACTCAAAGCACTGATTTAACTGTTAAATTTTAATGGAACCTATAGTTAGCATGTTGCTCAATGTGGTTGTTGATTTCAAACTGAAATTAACTTTATTGTTGTAAAGGAAAACTGGCCTGTTAAACCTGTAGGAAGTTATTTACAGTCCATATCTAAAAATGTGTTGTAATTTGTCTTTGTTCAGTACTGCTCGTATGTCTTGTAATTTTAAGTGTGCTAGATCCCAGGCCATTTTGGGAAACTTGATAAATTGGAAATTTAAATTTTAGGTTGTTAATTCCCAAGGTCTAGTGTCCGTGTTCATGCAATTTTGGTGTAAAAAGTTTGTCATAAGGAAATTGTCCTGAAATCCCCTATGCTTTGCTGAAAGGGGTAGTGCCTATGTTTTGTAGTCCACAGATTTTGCTCAGTTAAATTTTAAAGGGGCCACTGTTCAGCATTGTGCAACCATTGCAGTGCGTACTTGTTATCTAGTCGCGTGCACTAATGGCTGTTGGTTTTGTCTTAGGCTGAAGGTAATACAGCGGGTGGCCACTTTGCAGATCTGAAGCTCTACTCATTGGCTTTAGTCAAGCTGCCACTGTATGCTTTTTTAAAATATTTGTCACTAGTGCCTCAAAGTAATTAAAGAAATCTTGCTGGTTTTATTAAGAACCTGTTAAGTGGCTTAGTACCACCAGTCAGTAATTTAGCTGTTTTTATTTATTTGGATAAAACCGGTTACGATTTGGAATTATGACATAATTAATCCTGTCAAATGCTGTGAGTAACAATTAAATTATGTTAATAAATGTTTTGTAAATCTACCATCCAGTGAATCTCCACTCAAGGATCACTGTATCCAAGCTGTCCCATTCTAAAGATTTTAATAGGGTTGTTAGTTCCAAAGTAATTCCATCTACCTTCACCAATCCTTACCCCTTCCCCCCCCTTTTCCTTTTAGTTAAAATGACAGTTATCACTTTAGGCTAAAAGCATTTGACCATTAACTAAAATCTGGGTAAACATGAACACAAGTACACAACTTAGCCACCATCTCCCCACAAATAATGGTAATTAAAATGACAGTTATGGGCCATTAATTTTTAATTAAAATGACAGTTACAGCCTATTAATTATGACCTAAATAAAAAGTGAGGAGTTTCCTTACATAAGGACACTACAGCAGCTGACCAGTCTGTTAGCGTAAAGAGAATAATGGGCCCTCGTCGATGAACCTACCTTACTCCACTACTCTCTCCAGGCACCAAAATCATGTACGCCCACGGTACACGGAAAACTAACAGCCCCCACTGCAGCAAATGTAGAACCGCATCTACCACCACCTTCAGCCCTACCACCAATGCTGCTACTGTCGTCGCTTCTGCAATCGATGCTATTGTGGGCCTGCCACATCTACTGTCATGTATGTTGCTGCACTCAAAGAAGTGTTGGTAGAGACTATAGTGGACAAGTTTGGGACAGCTGCAACCATCCAAAATGAAGATTGAGTCAGTTTTGATTAAAACAGCATCCCCTGCCAAGTCATTGGTGTTGCTTGCTTGTGGCAAGCTGGGTAACATTCCAGTGACTGTCACTCACCATAATAGTGTAAACATGGTCCAAGGCATCATTTTCCATCAGGACCTTCTCTTGCAGTCTGAAGATCAGCTATGTGCCAACTTGGAGTGATGGGATGTACACTTTGTTCATTGTGTCCTTAGAGGGCCAAAGGACAAAAGGGATTGCTACCAAGGAATTTATATTGATCTTTGAGTGTGATTTGTTGACTGAGAAGATCAAAGTTATGGTATACCAATGTGATAATGTGATGTGAAATCTTATGTGCCCCCCCCCCCCCCCCCCCCCCTGCAGTGCCATGAGTCACATGCTTTCACATTGTGCCACCAGCTCAGTCTGTAGCAATTGTGGATGACTGTGGTACACCAATGTTCCTTGTGCTTTGCATCAGCTTTAGAGCACCATTCTCCCTGCTCATCAGACTACCTGTCTTTCAGACAGAGGAAGAAATTACAGGAATATAAGACTCTGGGCAGACTGACATACCAAAAGGCCAAGAAAAAGTATGAGCCTGTACATCCTGCATGGATGACAATGTCATATGCTACCACTATGACGACATTTCTCTGTCTGTCTGTAGGACTCTCCCCCAGTATGCATCCTACAGTGAGCCCTTACAGCTGCTTGACCGTGCCTGCCCCCTGATGGTTTGGGACTCACTTCTGCTGCTTCCTGCATACCCACTTTTGTAGCAATGGCTCTCCACCCACCTAGGATACTGATTCCCATCCCCCAGCCAGAGATGTATCACCCTTGTCCAGCTTCTCATACCAGGAAGGGGACCTTTGGGACAGTCCCCTCCAAGGTTTCTACCTGTCTGCAGTCAGATACCAGCCAGTGACTCAAGGAGCCACAGGTTGCTGGTCATAGGGCTTCAAGATGTTCTTCAGGCTATTCTATTGGAGAAGAAAGACAAAAAGAAGTCTTTAGAGATGAAAGAAATTTCAATGGTCTCCACGCCACCGGATCCCAAGTTCTGTTTCTGTGCCACAGCAGCGATCCCAGTAGTATCTGAGGCTTGTTACTGCACCACACAAAGTTTCTCAGGTCTTTTGTGTGTTGATAACATCATTTCTCAACTGGTGGCAGCAGGTGACCAGGGGACATAACCTGCCTCCTTTGCCCTTTACATCCTCACTGTATACCAACACCACGATCATCTGGTGGAATTGTAGTGATTTTTTTTTTTTTCCCCCACCACCTGGCTAAGCTATTACATCTTTTAAGCTCCTCTACTGCTTTTTGCATTCCGTTCAGAAGACTTTTTTTTAAGTGATGTGGACCCCTGCTCTATGGGGCTACCAGGATTATTTTGAGAATTGTGCCAATTATGACAGGGTATCATCTGGAGAATGTACTTATGTTCTGGACTCTGTATATAGCGAACTTGTGCCTCCTGATACAACTTTGGAGGCTATGGCAGTTCAGGTAAGGGTATTTCAGCATTTTACCACTCGTAATGTTCATCTCCCTACCAATAGTGGAGTGCCTCAGAACGCAGTGTCTGTATTGGTTTCTCAGCTCCCTCCACCTTTCCTCTTAGGTGCCTTCAGTGCCCACGCCCCATGTGAAGTGGAACCATCATCATTGGTCACAGTAATGGCATTGAAAACTTTTTGGCAGATCTCAACCTCTGTCTCTTGAATACTGGTGCCTCCACACACTTCACTGTGTGGCACATGGGAATTACTCAGCCATTGATCTTCCTATTTGCAGCCCTGCTCTTGTCCCATCCAAACACTGTAGTACCCAAAATAACCTGTGTGTTAGCAACCACTTCCCAATTTTCATGACTCTTCCTTAGCATCACTTCCCTGTGTGCCCGACCAGATGGGCACTCCACAGTGCCAACTGGGATACTTTCACACCGCTGTTGTTCTGAGCTCCATTCTATATGGAACCATTGACATGGCCATCCAGAGTGCAGCAGCAGTCATTCTATTGGCAGCCAACTTAGTGACCTTTTATTCTTTGGGATCCCTCCCCCCATTGGAAGACAGTACCTCAGTGGACCTCAAAAATTGCTGAGATCATTAGAGATAGCAGGCAGGCTCTCCAATGCCATTAGTGGCATCCATCGTTTGAGCAACTCATTGCGTTTAAATGGCTCTGTGTCTGGGTCCAGCACTTTATGAAATGATGGAAGCAAGAATGCTAGGAATGGTACATTTCAGCTTTTGGACCATGTGTGACTCCTTTGCAGATGATCAGATGCCTCTATGGAAACCAGTCCTCTGCAGGTGTACTTGGCATTTCCTTGAAAGATGCTATTTTCACTGACCCAGGCGCCATACCCGAACATTTTATTCTGCTTTATGCTTGAACCTCTGCGGCTGAGAACTGTCAACCTGCCTTTTGTGTTCTTAACCAGCAGATGGAGCGACTGCACTTATCTTTCACTACACGCCACCTGGAGCCATATAGTGCTCCATTCAGCGAATGGAAATTATTCTGTGCCCTAGTCCTTTGCCTTGATACAGCCCTAGGGCCAGACCACATCCACAACCAAATGCTAAAACACCTATCAGTGGATTGTCAACGTCATCTCATTGTCATGTTCAACCCTATGTGGAGCATGGGTGAGTACCCATTTCAGTGACAAGGAAGTGGCATTGTCCTGGTACTGAAACAGGATAAGCATCTCCTAGAGATGGACAGCTATCGCCCAATCAGTCCCACCAATGTTCTCTGTAAGTTGCTCGAATGCATGGTGAGCCAGTGTCTGTGTTGCCTCCTTGAGTCTCAGCGTGTTTTGGCTCCATCCCAGGGCGGTTTTTGCCAAGGACATCCTACTGCTGATAATTCGGTTCGCCTGGAGTCTGTCATCTAAACAGCTTAGACTGACTTTGACACCTTTTTGCTGTCTTCTTTGACCCAAAAAATGCGTATGACATCACATGGCGACACAACGTCCTCACTAACTTACATAAACAGTCTTGGAGCCCACATCTGATTTCTGTCCAAACCTTCTTGTCATACTGTACCTTCCAGGTTCGAGTTTGTGCTTCTCATAGTAAACCCCCCCCCCCCCCCCCCCCCCAATATCCCAGAGATTGGAGTCCTGCAGGGCCCTGTATTAAGTGTCCCTCTCTTCCTAGTGGCCACTGATGGTACAGCAGCAGTATTGCCGTCCTTGTATGCCGATAATACATGCTTTTACTATTGTTCCTCTAGTGCAGGCATTGCTGCACACCAACTGCAGGACACCATTCGAAAGGTGCAGTTATGGGCTCTCACTCACGGCTTTCAGATTTCAGCAAACCAAGACTTGGGCCTTGCACTTCTGTCGCTGTCATACTGCTCATCCACAACCAGACCCTTACCTTGACGACCATACTCTTCAATGCCCAGCTGATGTGGCTTCCTCACGTTTGCCAACTGAAGCAAAGATGCTGGCTACACCTTAGTACACTTTGCTGCCTCAGTAACACCAGCTGGGGTGCAGAATGCACTACCCTTCTGCTACCTTACAAAGCCCTGATCCTCTCCAGTCTTGATTATGGGAGTCTGCCATATGGTTTAGCATTGCCCTCAAAATTGTGGTCACTAGACTCGGTACACCACTGTGGGCTATGACTTCGAACAGAAGCCTTTCAAACTACTCCTGTCAACGGCCTATGGAGGCTGAGGTCCCTCCCTATGAATCAGGTACCAACAACAGCTACTCAGTTGTGCTGAACATGTTTGCAGTCGCCCTAAGCAACCTAACTACCATGTCCTTTCTCCTAGTAGGGAGATCCACCTCCCACAACAGAGAACAAGAACTGGGGTCCAATTGCAGTTCGGCTGCTCTGAACTCCATTTCCCCCACTGTTGCCTCTTGTTAGGGAGCAATCATATATGCCCCCATGGTGTGTACCCTGACCCTGAATCTTTCTCGATTTATTCTTTGGACCATAATATTCAGTTGACTCAATGGTGTTTCACCACCTGCTCCTGGCTGTCCTCGATAAATTGCTTGGTTAGCAAGTGGTATTCATTGACTGATCAACGGACGATGGACAAACCAGTTTTGCATGCAAACGTGCATGGTGCAGTGAACTATGCTCTCTCCTGAACGGATTCAGTGTCTTCACTGCTGAATTGGTGGCCATCAAACGAGCGCTTAGCCATGCTCCTTCTTGCACTGGCTAGAGGCTTCTTATCTGTAGTGACTCCCTGAGCAGTTTTTGAGCTATAGACCAGTGCTACCCTCTTCACTCATTAATCATGACTATCCAGGATCTTCTTTCTGACCTCCATCAAACTGGACGGCTGGTCGTCTTTGTTTGGATCCCTGGACACGTTGGAATCTCAGGGAATAAACATAAAAACCACTGGGCAATGTTGGTTATCAGGATGCCGATTTTCGAAATGGGCGACCTGGAAGTGAACAGACAGTCGACTCTATGCCATCAATTGTCGGAGATCCTGAACTCAGAGTGGTCTGCCCTGGACTCGACAAACAGAGGGCAATAAAGGAGACCACAGCCACTTAGCAGTCTTCCCTTCTCACTGGGAGTCCACTGTCCTTTGTCAGATACACATTAGCCACACTTGGCTGCCCCATGGCCACATTCTCTAACGTGAGAACCCACTTCATTGTCAATGTGGTGCCCACCTGACTATGGTTCACATCCTGCTAGACTGCCAAAATTTGGCTGCTTTGCAGTGATCTCTTAACCTTCCTGACACACTGCATCTGGTGGTAGTGGAAGATGCCAAAGTGGTAACCTGGTTTTACGTTTCACCTGCGAAGGTGCTTTCTATTCATGTCTGTGATTTGGGCCACTTTGGGCTCATTGACTGCCTGAAGGGTTGGAGGGACACCCCTCGGCTGCTGTGGTCCAGGGGACACACAGCAGCCATTGCTCGGCTGTCTGGCCTGGCCCTTACTCTTCTCACCTTTTTGTTCTCCTTATTCTTTTACGTTTGCAGTTTTTTAATATTTTAGCTTTCCTAAAATTTTATCATATTGCCTGTGCTGCTCGTTTACTTGGGGCAACAGACGGTAAGGTGGTGCTGGTTGGATGTGGAGGGTGCATCACCCACTGCATGCCATGCTCCGGGGGCCTCCGACTACATTCCAGTCATAGCAGTTCGCCCACCTTACTCGTCTCACTCCCCTCCTATTCCTCCTTTATTTTATCTCTATGTTGTTGTATCATGGTAATAGTCGGGCATCTCAGGATTTGCCTTTTGTATCCTCCTTAGGATTATTCCTGATTTGATACATACGGGATGAAGGACTAATGACCTTGCAGGTTGGTCCCTTTAACTTCAGCCAGCCAGCCCACACTCACAGCTTTGGCTCCCCCCCACCCACACACACACACACACACACACACACAGGGAGGTGAAATATGTTGGTGTAAGGTGACGTAATTTGGCACCGTCACAATGATGGATTTCCAGTGGCCACCCCGTAGGTGGGGCTGACAGCCAGAAGACCCCTCCGCTGTCACAGACTCTAGTGCTGTTTTCACTTAAACCTGTGACCATTCATACAGCCATTTTTAGTATGTATTCAATACCTCCTGTAAGTGCTATTTGGTGTGGGTTACAAACATCTGAACAATATTCTGAGAGGAGATACTCAAGCGATTTGTAAGCTACTTACTTTGTAGAATGACTACATTTTCCCAGTATCCTGCCACTAAACCGAAGTCTGCCACCTGTGTAACATATCAATGAGCCTAAGTGAGCATTCAATTTTATACCGCAACTCATTTTTCCACCCAGATATTTGTATGAGTTGACTGATTCCAGTTGTGACTCATCGATACTTTAGTCATGCAATTTAATCTTTCTGCATTTTGTGACGGGCACAATTTTATGTTGCTGAATATTTAAAACAAAATGCCACTCTTTGCACCACTTCGACGCCTTACCAAGATCTGAGTCGATATTTGTGGAGCTTTTTGCACATAGTGCTGTATTGTGGATAAATGAATCATTTTCACAAAGTCTCAGGTTACTATTAATGTTGTCTGGCATTTGAGAAATATGAGAGAACAGTAAGTTTGATTTCACATGTTAGATCTTTTTGAAATCCTTACTGGTTTGCATGGAGGTGGTCAGTCTTTCAGAGATAACTATGTAGTGGAGTCAGTAGCATTAGGTAGTGTCATCCACAATTTTAGAGAAGAAAAACGCCTCCACAGGTCTCATCAAAATTATGTACAGATTACAGAGAGGTGAGAATATCAGCACCATTAATTACAGACGATAGCAGTCATCATTTCAGAAGGGAGGAAGCAGATGTTAATATAGAATTCACCAGCTGTGAATAACAACGTAATTTTAAATCTGGGTTGAAATATACGAGGGCTATCCACAAAGTACATTACGTTTTGGAATTAAAAATAAATAAAGTATTGGAAATTTTTTTATTATATACAGATGAAAGCCACACTTAAATACTACTTTTCTACATAGTTGTCATTTAAATTAAGGCACTTATCGTAGCGATGGACGAGCTTGGAAATTCCTTCGTCGTAAAATTCGGCCGCCTGCGCCTTCAACCACGTGGTTACCTCTTCTTGAAGCTGTGCGTCGTCGTCAAAACGCTGCATAGGCAACCACTTCTTCATTGCTGGGAATAAGGGGAAGTCGCTCGGTGCCAGGTCGGGACTGTACGGCGGATGAGGAAACAACTCCCACTTAAAAGATTCGAGAACTTCACGAGTGGCATTTGCCGTGTGGGCCCGGGCGTTGTCGTGAATCAGCAAGATCTTTGAGCCCAACTTTCCCCTGCGCTTGTTTTGTATTGCTCTTCTGAGGTTGTGCAGAGTTTGGCAATACCTTTGAGAGTTTATTGTAGTGCCTCTTTCCAGGAAATCCACAAAAATCACACCTTTTCTGTCCCAAAAGACAGTCGCCATCACCTTCACGTGGTTGAAGGTGCAGGTGGCCGACTTTTACGACGAAGGAATTTCCAAGCTCGTCCATCGCTACGATAAGTGCCTTAATTTAAATGGCAACTATGTAGAAAAGTAGTATTTAAGTGTGGGTTTCATCTATATATAATAAAAAAAATTTCCAATACTTTATTTTTAATTCCAAAACGTAATGTACTTTGTGGATAGCCCTCGTATATTTATTAGGCTGAGTTACGCTAAATGACGATCTGTGCCCATGTCCAGCAGGCAGATTGGTGGGTGAACCTACAGTACTCTGCAGCAGGAATCTAGCTACAGCTGTAACAGCACAAGCATTGTTTGGAGTGGATTTTTTGTAACCGCCCGAGACCAGCTGCCACAGTCAGTGCTAGCGACATGTCCATGCGTTTTTGTCACTCGTCATGATGACAGTGTCATTAGCTGAATGGCTGACGATGAAGGCGGGGTCATCAAGCGAGCAGATTCCAACGCCCGACTGCTGGCTGGCGGCATCTAGTGTTGGCCGTTGCTAAGAGCACGGTGGCTATTAGGGTCCCAATTCGATTCTCAGACTGATCGTTACTAGGTTCAGAAACATATGGCAAAACAGTCACTTAGAATGATGCTGACTGACGCTGATGACTACACTGATAGATGCCGACTGAGCGACAATGTTTTTTTCCATTGTGATTGCCCTCAACAGTAGTCGCTGACTCGGTGACATTTGCTGACAGCGAGGGCGCTCTTTTATATGCAAAGACTTGGTGTGGTGTTGTGTAGACGCCCCAGGTGTCACGTGGTCCCTCTGTCATAATAACGAACTGGCATCCTGGATTTCAGTAAAACTGTTGTTTACCTAACGGTTATCATACCAGCTGTGCTGGGACCTGAGAGGTGTGGTAATGGTGAAGCAGCCTGTTGAAACAATCGGCGACGATTATGCAGATATCAGGCAGTGACTTACAAGAGCTGACTAGCGGCGTTATGATTGAGCTCAGAATAAGACCTAATATTCTACAGCAAATACTGATCAGCGAAATTGGATGGAAATTTTGCGGATTACTTCTGATAGCCTCATTGTAGACAATTGTGTCTCGTGCTTTCTTCCAGCCGCTGCCCATGGACTTTTTGTTCAAGGTCATGGTTAAAATGTCAGCCACAGCTGCAATAATTCATTATAAAATCCGACAGGGCTTCCATTGCCCCCTGGCGCCTTGTTTAATTATTCAGATTTTAGTTGTTCCTCAACACCACTGACACTAATATTGAACTCACTCATTTTGCCATGGTGTGTGACTAGGTCAGTACTTTCTTATCTTCCTCAGTAAAGGAGCATTTGAAAACGGAGTTCAACATTTCAGCTTTTGTTTATTACCCTCAAATTCAGCTTCCGTGTCATTTACGTGAGTCTGGCACTAACTTTGGTGCTACTGCAGCCTTAACATCTGGCCTGAATTTTTTTTTGCTTTTAATGAGAGATGTTTCAGTAATACGCTGCCACGGCAGGTACAGAATAATTCAAGAATTGTCTTCTTTGACAGCTGAACACGTTTCATTCAGCATATATCTATAGATCTACGCTTTCACACCTATTATGCAGTAGTCACTGTTTCCTTAGAAGTTTCTTTACAGAGACTGTGTACTGTATGGGATCCATCCCATATTAACTGTTCTTCTCTATACGTATCCATATTTCTGCGTGCTTCTACCCAAAGGTAAATGTTTTGTGGTCCTCAGTGAGATACCACACATCTGCCTCATCATCTTGTTTGCTGAACATACCAAAGATTCTGCTTGTTATAGTTGCAGTTTGTATATTGATAATCAATGTTGCTACAACTGTTTCATGGTCACTGATAGCAGTTTTAACGTGAGCATCTTCAAGTAGGCCAGGTAGGTTATTGTCATTAGATCCAATATATTTCTGTCATGAGTGGGTTTTCGAATATCTTTGCTAGGTAGTTTTCAGAGAGAGCATTTAGTAATATGTCACTCTCATCAATTTCGAAACTGTAATTATCCAAATCTGTTGTAGGCTGGTTCAAGTCTTCACCAAAGATGACAGTATGATTGGGGAACATGGAGGGGGCGGGGAACGGACAAAATGACGCAAAAACCACAAATACAACACACTGCCATTCCTAAAATGATGTAGGAAAACCGTTGGCATTCGAAACAGCTTCCAGTGGTCTCAAAATGGATATATACAGGTGCTGTATGGCTTTCAAGAGAATCTTGCACCACTTTTCCAGCAAAATGGTAGCAACTTCCGATATGGAGGTAGACACGATCGCGCACACTCGTCTTGACAACAAAAGTTCAATAATTCTGAGATCTGGTGATACTGTCGGTCAGGGAAGATGGGACAGTTCATCCTCATGGTCACAGTACTAGTTCTGGATGATGTGAGCTGTGTGAACGAGGGGCATTTCGTCTTGGACCACAGCATCACCGTTGGGAAATGAACATTTTACTGTGCGATGGGCCTAAGCAGCTGAAATGGTCACATAATCATTAGCAGTAATGCGACCGTGCAGAGTAACCAAGGGGCCCATAGAATACCATGAAATGGCTGCCCAGATAATTCCAAACCCCCACCATGTTTCTCTCTTGGGATGCAAACTCGACTGGTAGTTGTAAACAGTGAGAAGCGGGACTCATCCAACCAATTGACTTTCTTCCATTTATCTCTCCCCCCCCCCCCCTTACCAGTGGGTTCACAGTTCTTTCGTGAGTTTGTGCCTAGTGCCTGTGGGATCCCAAGCTATTGTAGCCCATTCTTCCTTATCAGATTGCATTTCCTTCCCCGTCCTCGCTCCTTCCCAGTCCTCGCGCCTTCCCCGTCCTCAGTGTTCTCACTTACGTCGACCTGGCTATCCACCTGGTTTCCCTTAATCCTTGCTTGTTTGTTCCCTTGCCTTTTCTTTTTCATTCCTCCTTTTTGGCGTTTTTGGTCCCCTTGTGGGATGAACTTCACCCTAGCGTCTTTTACGTGGATTCCTCTCAGTCCTTCCTTTCCCTCTTCCTTCACTGCCATAGAGCCCCTCTCCCTTGCTAGGCCACCAGCGCATGTAGCCGTTCTGTGTGGTGGGGCTGCTATGTACCCATCTGACTGAGCCCACTGACAACACAAGGATCACACATCTGATACCGACCGGGGGGGAGGGCTCGCCACTGTGGCAGGTTTGTGCTTGGCTATCGCGGGGCCCCAGCCATTGAAGCATCTTTCCCGTTCCGTGCTGCATGTCTGCCCTCTTGGTATTCTTTTTCCCCTCCCTTCGCGAACATGTCTGGAGTGTTATTGGGAATATTCTGCATTGTCTGTCACTGACATAAGAACTGTATCACCTCTGTTTTCCGTTCCCTTTTCCTTTCTTTGTTTCCCTTCTCCTCTCATTCCTCCGCTTTGGCTTTTGAGGCTCCTCTTTTTCTTCTCCCTTCCTGTGCGCTCCTGAAGGCCAGCCCACGCATCTGACGCATAACAGATGACTGGATAACGAGTAGTTCCGAGCTCTGGGTCGACAGGTAGGGTTCACATGTATCCCCTGGTACAGGTCAGGCCCACAGAGGGGCGATTGCCTGAGCTGCAACCTTCCCAAATTGCCGATAGGTCCCTCTATCAGGTGTTCAGGAGGTGTGAACAATCACCTAAGGCAGGTGCACCCCCTTGTGAAGGGAGCCTCCAGTTGGAAGGAGCGTGCCATGGGAGAGGCTGCAAATCACGGGGATTTTCTCGTAATGAGCCAATCATTTTCACAATCAATGTCTACAAAACGTAAACTTAATGAGACTAACGATTCAAAGACCCTTCCAGCTATACCAGACCCTTCCTCGTGGTCTCACGCACTGAAGACGGTCAGTCCTTCGCCACAGTAAATCCGTTTATCATTCAGAATGGTGTTGATGCAACTACTGGCCCTGTCTGTCGTTTATGTAACGGCTCTTTGCTTTTGTTTGCCGCCTCGCTTCTCCATGGCTACCCCGTTCGTGCGGAGGCCCATAGGACTTTGAATTCTTCCTGTGGTGTTATTTACACTACGCTGCTCGACGGTCTGACCGAGGCTGAAATCCAATCTTACTTCTGTGATCAGGGTGTCATTGACATCCAGTGGATGATGAAATAAGTAGATTCCTCCTTAGTGCCCACCCGCACTCTTTTTCTCACCTTTGATAGAGTAGTGCTTACATCCTAGATCAAAGTAGGCTATGAAATTATCACAGTCCGACCATACAATCCAAACCCGATGCTCTGCTACAAGTATCATTGTTTCAGCTACAGTAGAACGTCTTGTCGACAGCCAGCCAAATGTGTAACCTTTGGTGGCGATCGTCTGCCTCTTCTTCCCCACTGTATCAACTGAAATGGCGGCCGTGCCGCCTCCTCTCGGAATAGTCCCGTGTATCTTGATGAGCGGACTGTCCAAGAGATTAGGGTAAAGGAAAAAGTGCCTTACCCACTCGCTCGCAAGTTATTGGCGAGTCGAAAGCCCTGCATTCTCCTGTCTGGCACCTATAGTTCTGTTCTTGTTATACCTCACTCCATTAAGGACATGGCCACACAGACATGCGACCGCAAATTCAGCTCTGAGGTTGTGAAATCGCCCAGTGTCAAGGTAGCATCGCCATACCCCCCGTCCAGCTGTGCAACAAGCCATAAAACTCTCACCTCAAGGGGCGAAGCCTCCAGCTAGACAACCGATAGGCTGGAAAGGACAGGAGTCCTCCGGTGAAGACTTCTTCTGTCCCTCCAGCCAAGCAACACCTGAGTCTTCCTCTGCTAACCAGAAAGGCTCAAAGTTCACCAGAGGCAAATGGTCTTTTCCTTCGCCAACTCGAAGATCCTCTTCGACAGTGTTGCCACGTGATACCTTAGCCTGGCCAGCCTCTGTGTCGCCGGTGTGCACCACCAACCGATTTTCTGCACTAGACTCCGCAGAACGACAGCACAACCAAGTCAATGCTTGAAACTTCCTGGCAGATTAAAACTGTGTGCCCGACCGAGACTCGAACTCGGGACCTTTGCCTTTCGCGGGCAAGTGCTCTACCAACTGAGCTACCGAAGCACGACTCACGCCCGGTACTCACAGCTTTACTTCTGCCAGTACCTCGTCTCCTACCTTCCAAACTTTACAGAAGCTCTCCTGCGAACCTTGCAGAACTAGCACTCCTGAAAGAAAGGATATTGCGGAGACGTGGCTTAGCCACAGCCTGGGGGATGTTTCCAGAAATTCAAGTCAATGCTTCTTTGGACCCCATGGAGCAGGATCCTTCTGTTTCTGTGCCCTGTAGCAGCAACTCTTCGTAGGCTGTCACCCAGCAGCCGCCAAGGTGACACCCCTTCCTCTCCTCCTCACCATGACTCTCTTCCAATGAAATGTTTGTGGCCTTCGGTCCCACAAAGAGGACTTAAGACGGCTCTTAGCATCGCAATGTCCCCTTGTAATCTGCCTGGAAACGAAATTGCGTCCTCACGACCGCTTTGAGCTTTCACATTTCTTCTCAGTTCGTTTTGACCTTCCCCCTGAGGTCGGCATTCCATCTCCTGGAAGTTTATGCTGCTCGTACAGTTGGTTGGTTGTTTGGGGGGAAGAGAGCAAACAGTGAGGTTATCGGTCTCATAGGATTAGGGAAGGATGGGGAAGGAAGTCGGCCGTGCCCTTTCAAAGGAACCATCCCGGCATTTGCCTGGAGCGATTTAGGGAAATCACGAAAAACCTAAATCAGGATGGCCAGACGCGGGATTGAACCATCGTCCTTCCGAATGCGAGTCCTGCTCATACGGGATGATGGTCATAATCAACCCATCTCCCTGACTACCCATCTTCAAGCTGTTGTAGTTCGCCTTGTCCATCTGCACCTGAGTTTTTCCCTCTGTACCATTTTACCATTTATAACCCCCTTACCCAACCCACCCCCCCACCGTCATTCTTTGTCATCAGGACAGACTACCTTCAGCTTATTGGCAGCTACCTCCCCCATTAGTGCTACTCGGTGACTTTAATGTGCATCATCCCCCTTTGGGGTTCTCCCAGTACCTGTCAGGAGGTGCCCTCTTGGCTGACCTTCTTGATCAACTTTACCTCTCCTGCCGTAACACTGACACACCCACTTTCCTTTCTGACTTCTTGCACACCTATTCCCATTTGGACCTATCCTTCTGCACTGCCCAGCTTGTCAATCGTCTTGAGTGGTCCATTCTCTCTGACACCTAATCGACCAACCGTTTCCCATGTGCTATCCGTTGACTGACTCGTACCCCACCTGCGTGTACACCCAAATGGCAGCTTACTAAGGCTGACTGGCAGCTTTACTCGTCCCTGGTGATCTTCGAAGAGCAGGATTTCGCCAGTTGTGATGACCAGGTGGAATATCTCACAAACGTTATCCTTACTGCTGCAGAACGTTCCATTCCTTGCACTTCCTTTTTACCACGCTGTGTCCCAGTCTCTTGGTAGACTGAAGCATGCCACGACGCAATTCGCGCACGAAGACGTTCTCTCCACGTGCTTAACCGTAATCCTACGATGGCAAACTGCATTCATTATAATCAAATGCGGTGCATAGTGTCGTCGCGTTCTTCGAGGTAGCAAAAACGCTGGCTGGATTTCATTCACTAGTTCTTTTAACAGTTTCACCCCTACCTTTGTCGTGAGGTCTAATCTCCAAAGGCTCTTTGTAACCAAGATTCATTCCCCAATTGCTGGCCTGACAGTAGCAGACGATGTTATCGTGGACCCTATTGCTATCTCCAACACCTTGGGCCTCCATTTTGCGGAAATTTCGAGCTCTTCCCACTATCACCCTGCCTTGCTCCATTGGAAACGAGCGTAGACGGCTCGGGCTATGCCCTTCTCTTCTCAGAATCGTGAGTGCTACAACGCCGCCTATTCTATGAGGGAGCTAGATCATGCTCTCAGTTCATTCCGATCCTCCGCCCCAGCGCCAGACGCTTTCCACATTCAGATGTTGCAGTACCTTTCTCTTGCGGGCAAGCACTTTCTGCTTAACACACACATCCGCATCTGGACAGAGGGCACGTCTCCCGGACGTTGGCGTGAAGCCACCGTCATACCTACACGTGAGTCCAGTAAGGACAAAAACCTTACTTCTAGCTACCGCCCCATCTCTCTCACCAGCTGCGTTTGCAACATGGTGGAATGTATGATTCATGCCCGGCTGGTATGGTGGTTCGAGTCTCACAGTTTACTAACGACTGCACAGTGTGGATTTCGAGTACAGTGTTCTGCATTTGACCATCTCGATACTTTGTCCACCCATATCACGAATGTTTTTCTGCGGAAATCCCAGACATTCGCCGCG
Organism: Schistocerca americana; assembly: GCF_021461395.2. Taxonomy (NCBI): domain Eukaryota; kingdom Metazoa; phylum Arthropoda; class Insecta; order Orthoptera; family Acrididae; genus Schistocerca; species Schistocerca americana. The sequence continues at coordinate 697,468,339 of NC_060130.1, forward strand.
TTTTTCGATTTGGAGAAGGCCTATGACACCTGCTGGAGAACTGGTATCCTCTGTACTCCTTACATGTGGGGCTTCTGAGACTGTCTGCCCTGTTTTCTTCAGGAATTTTTAAAAGACCGAGTTTTCAAGGTGCGTGTGGGTTTTGCCTGGTCGGCCATCTTCATCCAGGAAAACGGTGTGCCTTAGGGTTCGGTCCTGAGCATCGTCCTCTTTGCTGTTGCCAGTAACCCTACAATGGCCTGTCTCCCGCCGGGCATCTCTGGCTCCCTTTTTGCTGACGATTTTGTCATCTATTGCAGTTCTCCACCGACCTATCTCACTGAGCGGCGTCTTCAGCGGTGTCTTGATCGTCTTTACTCCTGGAGCATTGACAATGGCTTTCGTTTCGCCACTGCAAAACCGTCTGTATGAGTTTATGGCGGCGCAAATGGTTTCTGCCACCATCTTTATATCTTGGGCCTGTTGCCATTCTGTTGGTTGAAACTACGAAATTCCTGGGACTCATGCTCGACGGGAGACACTCTTGGTCCTCCCATGTGTCTTACCTGGCAGCCTGCTGTACGTGGTCCCTCGACATGCTAAGTGTCCTCAGTAGTACTTCCTGGGGAGTCGGTCGAACCACCGTCCTCCGTTTGTACCGGTCCCTTGTCTGTTCGAAACTAGACTATTTGTGCTTTGTCTATGCGTCTGCACATCATTCGTCTTATGCCGTCTCAACACTATCCACAATCGTGGCAGCCATTTGGCCACTGGCGCCTTTTACACTAGCCCAGTTCAGAGTGTATGCTGAAGCTGCTGAACTACCATGTCCTACCACCGTGACTTTTTCCTTAGCAGGTACCCATGCCATTTGTCTGCAATGTGTGGCCACTCAATCTATACCTCCTTCTTCGATGATTCCTTTGATCCCCAGTATGGGGTGCACCCCTCTTCTCTGTTACCTTCTGGAGTCTGCTTTGGGCGTTTGCTGTGGGAGCTTATCTTCACACTGCCTTCAGCTTTCCCAGTGGGTGTGAACCCTTCACCACCTTGGCTTCGAAATGTGGCCCGTGATAACCTTGGCCTTCCTAAGGACACTACTCCAGCCTCGTTCTATCACCTTCAGTTTTACGGCCTTCGCATGGAATTGCTCGATAGTACCTTTGTGTATCCTGATGGCTCCCGGACTGCCTTTGTCGTTGGTACGAACGTTTTTCAGTACCAGCTTCAAGAACACTCCTCAGTATTTACAGCAGAGCTCTTCGCCCTGTATTAGGTCACGGAGTACATCCAGCCACACAGTCTTTTCAACTGCATCATCTGCTCTGATTCTCTCTGTGCCTTTCAAAGCCTATGTGCTGTACACCATCCATCCCTTAGTGCAATGGGTCCAGGAAAACTGTCACTTGCTCACTCTTTGTGGAGCCACTGTATATGTGGGTTCCTGGTCATGTTGGTCTACCAGGAAACGAGGCTGCTTGTAACGCCGGAAATGCATATCCTTCTATTTCCATCTATTGTACTATAGATTTATCCTACTTTTGTTACCTGAAGATATGACATTTCTGTGTCTTTATATATTGTAATTGTTTTACTATTTGTATATATATATATATTTATGCATTTATGTCGATGTATAATTGGTTTGTTTTGTAAATACTATTTGTATTTTTACGCTGGGTCTTTCCTAGGGAAAACTATGCTATCGAACGAATACATCGATAGGTCGTGTGGAGAACCAAAGTGTTAAGGATCTTTGGTAGTGTTAACTCTGCCGCATGGAGGCGGGCAGAGAGAGTCTGGCTGGAGTAGGGCGGTGGAGCAGGTGTGTTGTGTGACGCTCCCGCGAGTTGCCGCGCTTTCGGGGTTTGGCAGCATGTAATTGCGCTCGACTTGCTATGATAGTTTCTGACACGATGTCGCGGACGGGAAGCATCAGCTGGCGCACATCAAGAGCCCATTTCGCCTGGTGACCATGTCGAGAAAAAGGCGCGCCAACGTCCAGCTTCTGCAACAGCGACGGCTGACAATGAGTGACTGTCGCCACCTCCCCGATCGGCGACTGCAGACCTTTAATCAACCAACAAGGAAGACTAAAAGCACGTAAAGTTTTAGAACTGTATGGCAGACCTCAGCTTTTCAAACCGTTAAATTTTTCTCACTAAATTACAGCAATGTAGCATGAACCTTTGTTGCTCATTGTCCCAATTGTATTACCAAGCAGGGTCCCTTCCTTTTCGGAATGAACCCGAGTGTTGTTGAAATTCAAACGCCAGCATTAAAGTAATATCATTCCATTTAACTGCTTTAATTTCGAAGTTCACTTAAGGTATTCATAGCCGGCTACAATATTTAGATTACACAAGCACAAATTAAGAGTGCGAGTTTTGTTACCATATTTTAGCTTACCTGTGACTGCAGCTCAGCTTGGTACGTACTAAATTTTACTTTTGTTAATTGTTTAGAATCATTTAATTCAAGTTCAAAGTTAAAGCTCTTATTTCTAAATTGCGTAGATTCAAGTAGCTTTTGAAATGATTGTTGAGATAGCCCAAGACTAACCTTCTTATTGAATTTCGTAGTGCTTCAGAAACAAAATTCACTATTAATTTCAGTCACTAAATTAACTTTCAGTTTTCGATTTTATTAATTCTTTCGCTAAATTAAGTCAGAATGTAGCGGAATTTATTACTTCTGACAAACATTCAGTTTTCACACATGTGTCAACCTTCAGTTGCCACGATTTAGTACTAATTATATGTGCAATAACCTTTCATTTTCAGTGATTATAGCAGTTGTCCATAGGACTGGCGACCGTAATTTTCCCCAAATCTCAAATATCTAATTAACGCCAATTAACTGTTAACGTAACGACCGCACATTTACTTTCTTTATTAACTATACCCCATTTCAAAATTAATTTCCACGAATTTCATTTGCATTTTTCCTTTCATTTAGATGTAACTCTTTCTTCCATCTTTTAGCGACAAATTAACTTCGGTGACGATTGCTTTTCTCAAATTTCCATTAGGTGCATGCGGTTTAATTTTTCACTGGCGTTAAGGTCGATAAGTGAGGGGGAGGTTACACGTAGCGACCTCGTGTCAGGACCATCTTCGGATTTGAGGTTGTTCTGGACACGAATTTTGCATTGTGCAAATCTCGTAACAAAGTACTGGTTACGAACAGGTCGTTACGTCAGCGAGAATAAGTAGTGGGAGGAATCCCAATTAGATTTGAGATTTGTCATTTATATTGAAAATTTGTAAAATGAGTGAAGGCAACAATTACCAGAATTTGGTAGACTTGGGTACGGAACAATCGGTCGAACAGTGGGAAACGCGCACCGCGGAACCCATTGTTCAGGGGCAGGCGGCTAGCATGAAAGACGCGACCGCCGAAACGCAACAAAGAGCAGAAATGGAGTTCCAAACTTAAGAAAATGTTTCCTAATCGGAAGTGAAAATCAAATCTGAACCCTTTGATGACGAATGCGGGGGGACAATTAAAGAGGAAGCCGCTACGGAAGTAAAACCGGTGGTTTCCGGGAATTTAACTGATTTATTGAATGTTTTGATTAACGAAATCAAGAGTCAATCGGCAGAAATTAAAGCTCAGTCTGCCAAGCAATAAGCTCAGTCTGAAAAAATTGACAGGAAGCTAGACAATCAGAACAAAGCTATTAATGTTGTTAACAACAATGTTGGAGTTGTTAACACAAAAGTTGATAAAATCAAAGAAGATATTGTTGTAATTAGTACCGAAATCGGTAATCTTAAAAAGGAAATGAAAGGCGTTCAGGCGGAAATTGCGAGCATAAATATTCGTTTTGATTCCGAAATTAGCAGAATCGAGAAAAGTGTAGGAGAAGCAGTTGCTCTGATCATCGAGAATAAGGTGACGGAACAAATTCAATTAATGAAAAAAGAGCATCAACAGAAGGTGGAAACTTTAAAGGCTTTAGTGTCCGAAGTAGATACTAAAGTGAGGAAGCAGGCTAATACCTGCGAAGAGAGAAAGGGGGAAGTGGTAACGCTTGCGACAACCACTTGCCAAGTAATTACAAGAGTGTTGGAATTAGAAAAGAAACTTCATGAAAAACAGAGCTATGTGCCAATCTATGCACATAGTTTGGAACTGTTGACGAAAGAGGAGCGGTTCGACCCCTTGAAAAAAGGCGGTATACACGCGACGGATTTCATTAAAAATCGTGAAAGAGTTTTACCCAGATCATGGACTAATGAGTGAAAAATTAATGCGGTTATTGACGTGTTGGCTGGTGATGCCAAGCGTTGGGGCTTAAACCTCAACATCAAGAACCTGACTTTTGACGAGTTTAAAAATTTGTTTCTGGCTGAATACTGGTCAGAGCAAAAACAGCAAAGTGTCTGGCGCGAATTTGTCGTATCGAGGCCTTTTGATGCGAATTCGCGTGGCTCGATGAAGGAGTTTTGTGAGGGCTGGGTCCGCAAGTTGGAATATTTGCGTGATCGCCGCACGGAATCCGAAACAGTCTGGGAAATCTACAAGAAGCTTCCAGATGATAAAAACGCTACGTAGGAAGCAATTACAAGACAATCAATGATTTCCTGGAAAGAGTTGAGGACGAGGACAATTGGCGCAATAATCGCGACAGTGGTAGAGGCCGTGGTAACAACAACGGGTACCACAACAACGATAACCATGGGAATAATGCATACCGCAACCATGGCAGCAATAACAATAATGGTTCGGACCGTAATAACAATCGGTATAATGCAAATAATAACAGGAATGACGGAAACCAGTATCATACTAATGTGATACGGGCTTCACAGAATAGTAATAGCGTCAGAGGGTGTGATAAGCCGCCTCAGCAGCATCCGGGGAGCAGATCTGCTGGGACGAGACAGGGAAACTATTAGCTGCGCCGGTGAGGGGCCGACCGGGCGTGGAGAAATTTTGGCGGCCCAATAACAGGAGGATACCCAGGTGTCGTCGTTATGAAAATTCCGTATGGAATAATCAATGGCGGGAGAGTGTGCCGGAGTTAGGAGAAAGGAGTGCTCCTACAAGTAGTAGATCAGCTGTAGACACGGTAGTAGAAAATACATTCACTGTCAGTGAGAACAATTTAAGTAGTGTTCCGGAAATCGATTATAAAGTGGCAGCTGTAACACCCACAGCGGAACTGGTGATTGAGTTTAAGAATGATTCGCAATTGTTGAGAGAAGATCAGATGTCGGATAATACGTCCGTCATCGAGCAAGGGGATGCAGAGAGGGATGAGGTCCGGTTAAGGCAATTCGGTCGCTTATACTACGAACTAAGAGATTATAGGGGCCTGTACGGGAGAAGTGTTTATGGGGAGCGCGGGCAGGATTTGCCGCGTCTCGTCCCGCAGGAAGATAGTGTTTGTGAAGTGATAGAAAGCTCTGGCCCTAACCGGCAGACCTTACCGAAAGTTGTAGTGGTAGAAGTAGCCGACCCGTCCGACGCAAAACTCCAGTTTAAACATTGCGAGAGTATTAAGGAGAAAGATCACGAGAATTTTAGTGATAGCCAGACACGATTGGTAGAAAAGCACGCAGATTACAGCGTGTATGAGGTTAGAGCTGACGTTACACGGTCGGACGGTAGCAGTGTGGGTTGAGCAGATCCAGAGGAAGTAATTGCAGATACTACTGGGCACATTCCTCCAGGTAGATTGGCAGATGAGATCAATCTCACCAAAGAGGAATCAACGAAGGTGACAATTAGTGAATTGATAGCAAAGGCCGGCCGGTGTGGCCGTGCGTTTCTAGGCGCTTCAGTCTGGAACCGCGTGACCGCTACGGTCGCAGGTTCGAATCCTGCCTCGGGCATGGATGTGTGTGATGTCCTTAGGTTAGTTAGGTTTAAGTAGTTCTAAGTTCTAGGGGACTGCTGACCACAGATGTTAAGTCCAATAGTGCTCAGAGCCATTTGAAACATTTGATAGCAAAGCAAGACTCACTAGTTGACGAGTTAAAGGAAAAGGTTTCGGTATTGGAGGTGAAGCTACAGACTAAGCCTCAGGACAAACGTGTTGAAATTAAAACTGTATGTGAACAGAGGCCGAAAAAGCCGCCAGATAGGCCAAATTTAGGATCAAAGCCGGATGGTTTCCTCTGGAGTGACCTGGATATAGACGAGGATTTATTGTGGGAAAATAAAGAAACAGTCGAGGACAAGTGTAGACAGATAGTAGTGTCTGTTAATATGCACGACCTACAACTAAACGTGTTGATTGACACCGGTGCAGAATTGAGTGCTGTATCTGGGAAAATATTTGAGTTACTGAAAGGCAGACCTGGTATCGTAGTTATGCCAGTAACAGGAATGAAAATCATCGGTGCTACTGGGAAGGCCAGTAGACCGGTCACAAAACAGATGTTTGTCAACTTCGAGATATGTGTGGCACGATTTGAACAAGAGTTTGTCGTCATGCCAGACTTAACTACAGAAGTAATTCTCGGGTTAGATTGGCTATTAAAGTACCGTGCAGTGATTAACTGCGGAAGCAAAACTTTGACATGTACGTCACAAGATAACACAATAGTAGTTAGTTTTGACGAGGCAGGAGACGGGGTGCCTAGGCAATACCGGCTTATACACATTGTTAACTGGCCGGATGCCATTGACGTAGGTATGAATTTGAACTACTGTAACGTGAGGAATCTCGGCATTGACAATAGTGTAGAAAGTGAATTGGAAAGTATTGTAGACGGTGTGTCAAACGTCACACACGAACAAAGACGAGGCCTGTATGAAGTAATAATGAGGAGTAAGAGTGTGTTTTCAGACAAACCGGGACTTGTGGAAGAAATAATCAAATTCTCTCCACGTATTGACATTAGTATTGGTGAGAAAAAAGATCGTTTGCGAGAAGTAATGAAGCTAAAAGCCGATGCTCGCATTCGTCGTCATGACGCTAAAGCGCGTTTTGCTAAGTTTGCAATCGGAGACTTAGTACTTGTAAAAGCTCATGAGAAATCAGGCGAGATAGATAATGAAATCTCTAAATTTAGGTTTGTTTATAATGGACCATATAAAGTCATTGGTATACCTCACACAAATTCTTATTGCTTAGAGTACCCAAGCTCTAGAAAACTATTAGGTATACGGAACATTATAGCCTTGAAATTGTACCAACCTAGGATTGATTAATACCACAGAATGGGTAATTTGTGCAGTATGTAAATATAGAGTGTAATATTTAACGATTTGCTAGATTATCATGCTTTTGCCTGACCAAGAGGACATTAAAGAAGTTGTAATTAATAAGTAATTAATTTTGACTAAATGATTTAAGAGTAACTGATTATTAATCAATTGAAAAATCCAAGCTGCTAGTTTGTTTTCAACTGAGTCACAGTAGATTAAGGAATGTAAATATGTTTTTGTAACTAGCTGTAAGATTTCATGAATATGTGATTCACTAGTCACTGCCGGTGTACTTAGACGCTGTTTTAAGTTTCAGGCTAGTACACGCGTGTGATGATGGACAGTGTTGAGTTATCCACTGTGATAGTGTTAATGGACTCCTTGAGATTACTCGGGAGTGAGTTTTTCCGAAAGAATTCAGTGAAACGGACGTTCTGGAAATGCCGTTACACAGGCGAGTGAGATCAAGCGTGCCGCACAGGCGGACGCAAAAATACTGGCGAGGCGGAGCCGCTGTCGGCTCTTGTGCCGCTCTCGGCATTCTTTATACTTGCGAGTGGGGAAGGCGGAGTTGTTTTTCTTCCCGGGCAGCTAATGTTAAAGAATTCTGCTGTCTATATTTATGTTTTTTTTCGATCTCCTGTACATTATTTTCTTGTTTAGCTTTAAGTGGACTCTCATGACAAGAATATTAATTATGATAATGTTATTTAAAAATGTGTATTCTATGTAATTAATTATTAATTTGCGTATTTTGATCTACCTGTTTTTATGACCATGTACTCTGATTAATTTTGTAAATAGTATTCCATTTCTAGATACTGATAGGAATTTTGCTGATTTTAGAGTAGCTAAACGATTTTCTATGTTTTCTATGAATTTTAATATATTGTCAACCTCTTTTCTTCTGTGCAACATGACAGAGTGGAATAAGGTTAGGAGTGTCTCCACTCAATTATTATGGTCTAAAAATTGGTTTATGGTTAATTAGCCTAATGCTAAATTTTCTTGATGTTTTGAGCATATGCATTTCCGCTGTTTTTTTTCCTTTTTGGGACATTATCTGAGGCTGTTTACGTTACACGAACATCCTCAGACAATGAGGGGCACGTGTAACGCCGGAAATGCATATCCTCCTATTTCCATCTATTGTACTATATATTTTTCCATATTTTGTTACCTGAAGATACAATGTTTCTGTGTCTTTATATATTGTAATTGTTTTACTATTTGTATATATATATTTATGCATTTATGTCGATGTATAATTGGTTTGTTTTGTAAATACTATTTGTATTTTTACGCTGGGTCTTGTCTAGGGAAAACTATGCTATCGAACGAATACATCGATAGGTCGTGTGGAGAACCAAAGTGTTTATGATCTTTGGTAGTGTTAACTCTGACGCATGGAGGCGGGGAGAGAGAGTCCGGCTGGAGTAGGGCGGTGGAGCAGGTGTGTTGTGTGATGCTCCCGTGAGTTGCCGCGCATACAGGGTTTGGCAGCATGTAATTGCGCTCGACTTGCTATGATAATTTCTGACACGGTTCAAATGGCTCTGAGCACTATGGGACTTAACATCTTAGGTCATCAGTCCCCTAGAACTTAGAACTACTAAAACCTAACTAACCTAAGCACACCACACACATCCATGCCCGAGGCAGGATTCGAACCTGTGACCATAGCGGTCACGCGGCTCCAGATGTAGCGCCTAGAACCGCATGGCCACTCCGGCCGGCCTTACTTTTTATCCATCAAAGCAAATTTTTAGTTTTGGACCTCCATTTCTGTATGGTGTCCTCAGTAGCCCTTTCTCCACGTCCCTTTTTTTAGTTTTTTTCGTATGTGAATTGGGATTGGCATTTAGTCGATTTTTAACTTCCCTCTGTTTTCGTGTTCTATAGTTTCGACCGGGGAACGTATGTCCCCAGTTGTTTTTGCGCCCTAGAACAAAACAAAACACATCTGATACATGAGCTGTTGCCTCCTCATGTATGCCTAGGAGTGGTTGCTTGTCTTTCTGGAATGTCAGAACTCCTGTTAACTGCTGCTGTGCCAGACAGCCCTTGCCGTGGCTGGGTGGCGCCCATGTGGAGAGCCCCTCATCGGACTGGGTGGTACCAGTGTGGATGCTATGTGTATGAAACACATCAAGCTCCCAAAAACCGGCCTCTCTTCTGTGGCCATCTCTTTAGGTGGTAATACACTCCTGGAAATGGAAAAAAGAACACATTGACACCGGTGTGTCAGACCCACCATACTTGCTCCGGACACTGCGAGAGGGCTGTACAAGCAATGATCACACGCACGGCACAGCGGACACACCAGGAACCGCAGTGTTGGCCGTCGAATGGCGCTAGCTGCGCAGCATTTGTGCACCGCCGCAGTCAGTGTCAGCCAGTTTGCCGTGGCATACGGAGCTCCATTGCAGTCTTTAACACTGGTAGCATGCCACGACAGCGTGGACGTGAACCGTATGTGCAGTTGACGGACTTTGAGCGAGGGCATATAGTGGGCATGCGGGAGGCCGGGTGGACGTACCGCCGAATTGCTCAACACGTGGGGCATGAGGTCTCCACAGTACATCGATGTTGTCGCCAGTGGTCGGCAGAAGGTGCACGTGCCCGTCGACCTGGGACGGGACCGCAGCAACGCACGGATGCACGCCAAGACCGTAGGATCCTAAGCAGTGCCGTAGGGGACCGCACCGCCACTTCCCAGCAAATTAGGGACACTGTTGCTCCTGGGGTATCGGCGAGGACCATTCGCAACCGTCTCCATGAAGCTGGGCTACGGTCCCGCACACCGTTAGGCCTTCTTCCGCTCACGCCCCAACATCGTGCAGCCCGCCTCCAGTGGTGTCACGACAGGCGTGAATGGAGGGACGAATGGAGACATGTCGTCTTCAGCGATGAGAGTTGCTTCTGCCTTGGTGCCAATGATGGTCGTACGCGTGTTTGGCGCCGTACAGGTGAGTGCCACAATCAGGACTGCATACGACCGAGGCACACAGGGCCAACACCCGGCATCATGGTGTGGGGAGCGATCTCCTACACTGGCCGTACACCACTGGTGATCGTCGAGGGGACACTAAGTAGTGCACGGTACATCCAAACCGTCATCGAACCCATCGTTCTACCATTCCTAGACCGGCAAGGGAACTTGCTGTTCCAACAGGACAATGCACGTCCGCATGTATCCCGTGCCACCCAACGTGCTCTAGAAGGTGTAAGTCAACTACCCTGGCCAGCAAGATCTCCGGATCTGTCCCCCATTGAGCATGTTTGGGACTGGATGAAGCGTCGTCTCACGCGGTCTGCACGTCCAGCACGAACGCTGGTCCAACTGAGGCGCCAGGTGGAAATGGCATGGCAAGCCGTTCCACAGGACTACATCCAGCATCTCTACGATCGTCTCCATGGGAGAATAGCAGCCTGCATTGCTGCGAAAGGTGGATATACACTGTACTAGTGCCGACATTGTGCATGTTCTGTTGCCTATGTCTATGTGCCTGTGGTTCTGTCAATGTGATCATGTGATGTATCTGACCCCAGGAATGTGTCCATAAAGTTTCCCCTTCCTGGGACAATGAATTCACGGTGTTCTTATTTCAATTTCCAGGAGTGTAGATCAATGAATGCTGCTTTGTATGACCCCGCGACTTTCCTCTCCTCGTTACACCCTGGGAGGAGGGCCAGGCTCTCTGGCCTGGGTGAAACACTTTCCCAACTACTTGGTCTGCACTATGATGTGCGTGGATACATTTGCTGCCATAAAGACATTATTTTTTTATGGAAAATATTGAAGACACGTTTGGCGAAGTAGCCTATCAATAAGATGTGGTCAAAACTACTTCTGCCACTCAATCTGCAGCTCTTCATGCTTGTGATGATCTTGGCGACGTCTCGATATCCATTACACCTCACAGTCTTTGAATATTATTCAGGGAGTCATTTTTCATAGGGATCTCATCCTTCAAACAGATGAGGAACGCTGGGCTGGTGTGTTCAGAAAGGTCATAAGGACAGCTGCACATACACAGGTGCCTTTATTCTGACATTTGAGGGAAATACCCCGCCAAAGAAGGCGGGTTATGTGTTATTGGTGTGATGTGGAGCCATACATCCCACCACCAATGAGGTGTTTTTGGTGCTATGTGATGAATGTGGACATCCACTCCATGAAGAGAGCTCCTGTGAGCCGCCGCCTGCAAGTATTAATCGTCATGACAATCACTGTCCATGCTCACCACGTTGCCCAGCTTATAAGAAACAAAGAAGCTACAAGAGTGTAACTCACTTGATCGTTTGTATTACACTGAGGCTCATCAGAAGTAAAGTCGACTTCACCCTGTGTCGATGACTTCTACTTTTGCCTCTGTCACGTCCTTTACCCCTCTTCCCTCTTCCTTACTGCAGTCCCGACCCCTCTCCTCTCTCCCTCACTTCAGTTCCTATCGCCTCCCCCCCAGGTGGCACTCCCCCTCAGCTGAAGAAGGGTCCCCCTCCTTCAGTGCCCGCAGGTGATGGGGCTCCCTGCTGGGGCCCTCCCCCCACAATCTCTTAGGCGAGAGGCCTGCTACCATTACTTGGCAATGGGCCACACAGTCGGTGTGCTCCCAAGGTCGCCTGCTCCTTTTCCATTCCAGATCCTGCAGAAACCTGTTCGCTCTCTGTGCCCAGCTGTTCCTGACCTGTGAAAGAGGAGGAGGAGAATCGACGTAAGTCCCAAGACAAGCACCCCCGTGATCCCAGAGGTGCCATCTCCCCCCCTCGCAACCTTAGCCTGATCTCTTATGTATGGATGTCACCCTGTCCTGATGGATAGGTATCTGGCGGAGTCATAGGCTCTAGCCCTTTTGTCTCCCATTTGGATACCCACACCATACTCATTCAATGGAACTGTAATGGATACTACCATCACCTCTCAGAGTTGCAATTCCTTATTGCCTTTTACTACGTTAGCTGTGTCGTTCTCCAGGAATCTAATTTTATTGATACTCACTCACTGACCCTTTGTGGGTTCTGTGCACTCTGTCAGAATTGGGTTGGCTTGTTGAGGACTTCCAGTGGCGTCTGGACATTGGTCAGTACGGATATTATTAGTACATGGATCACACTTTGTACTTCATTGGAAGCATTTGCTGTCCAAGTCCACTTGGACTGTGGAGTCATGGCTTACAATCTCTACCTCCCTCCTGACAGGCCACATACATCCGCTGCCCTAACTGCCGTCTTTCGGCAATTCCACCCTCCCTTCCTGCTGCTTGGAGATTTTAATGCCCATCACCCTTCGTGGGGCAGTGCTGTTTCATCTAGTCTTGGGCTCCACGGTCATGTATTTCTTTGGACCACGAGCTGTGCCTTCTTACTGATGGTTCCACTACTCATTTTAGTGCCCTCCCCCCCTTCCTTCCTTAGACTGGCCGCCACACGATGACCTCTGTGATAGTGACCACTTCCTGTTGATTCTCTTGTTCCCTTCCCATCACCTGATGACCAGGCTTTACATCGTGCTGGTTGGTCTCTATATACCTCCCAGGTCGTGTTTCCACCATCTTTGTCAGGTTGTATTGATGATGTCATCTGTGATTTGTCCGATATGATAATCCATGCTGCCAACACTGTTTTTCCCTGCTTGATGGGCCCTGTTCACTGTCAGCCAGTTCCATAGTAGAGCATGGCCAGTGCAACTGCTATCCGTGATCATCCTTGCACTTTACCCCATCTTAAGTGGCATCTGTCCTTTGCTGGTCTTATTAAATTTAAACATCTTCACGCCAAGCCTGTCAGTAAATGAAACAGAGCAAGTGGGTGTGTTGGTAACACTCTGCCTCCTGTAGCTTCTCCTGTCCCTTCTTCACACATGTGGGGTAGAATCTGCAGTCTCCATGTTTGTCAGTGGCAGTTTTCCATTCCGGACCTTGCCCATCGAGATGACCTTTGTACAGATCCACCAGTTCTTGCAGAACACCCCACGATCCATTTTGTGATGGCGTCAGCCGCCTTCCTTCTCTGGAAACAGCAGGCTGTACTTTCCCCTTACGTTTTACCCCTTGTCAGTCAGAATCCCACAATGAACATTTTACTGAATGGGAGTTTCTTCTGACCCTCTCTTCTTCCTATGATTCAGCCCCCAGCTCTCATTCCATCCATAACCGTTTCCTTCAATACCTTAATCCTCCTCAATGACAATATCTCCTCTGGGCGTTTAACTGTATTTGGCTCCAAGGCATTTTCCCCTCTCAATGTAGAGACAGTATTGTGGTTCCTGTCCTTAAGCCCAGCAAGGATCAGTCGTCCCTTGGTAGTTACTGCCCAGTCAGCCTGACAAGTGACCCTGAAAGCTATTAGAATGCATGTTGGCTTGTCGGCTCAATTGGGTTCTCACATCTCGGGACCATTTATCTCCTTACCAGTGTGGCTTTCAGGACAGACGGTCTCCGATCGATCATCTGTTTTGATTGGAAACCGCAATTTGGCAGGCCTTTTCTCGGTGCCGCCATCTTTTCTCAGTTTTCTCCTATCTTGGTAAGGCATATGACGCAGCTTAGCACTGTCATATCCTCCGTACACTTCATGACTGGGGTCTTCCAGCCCTCTCTCGACTTTTATTCCCCAATTTCTGTCCCACCGGTCATTACAAGTTCAGGCTGGTACGGTTCTCAGCTCTCCACAGTGCTCCATATTAAGTGCCCTTGATTTGCTCATGGCTGTTAATGGACCCACGACCTCTGCCAGACTGTTGGCTTCCTGTGCTCTGTATGTGGACGATTTCTGTGTGTGGGTAGGTCGCACAGGGTGACCTTTGTGGAACAACAGGTCCAGGATGCCATCTGGCCCACCTCCACGTGGAGCCACTCACACAGTTTTCAATTATCTATCCTTAAGTACTGGGTGGTGCATTTCTGCGGCTGTACTATGTTCCAGCCATATTCAGAGCTCTACCTCGACGTCTAACACGTGGCCGTGGCCCCTTCAGTTCCATTTCTTGGGTTTTGTTTATGACAACAAGTTTACTTGGTTGCCCCATATCTATCATCTGAAGTTCGACTGTTTTGCTAAATTCAGTGTCCTTTGCTTTCTTGCCTGCACCTCTTGGCGTGTGGATCATGCAACCCTTCTCCACCTTTACCTTGCATTAGTTCTGTCTCGTCTGGACTATGGCTATCAAGAGCTGCCCCTTCTACCCTGCTCCTCTTGGACTTATTCGCCGTCAGGGTATCCCTTTAGCCACCAGTTCCTTTCGCATTAGCCCTGTCGATAGTTTTCTCGTTGGCGCTGGGATGTCTCCTTTTTTGGTTCGATGGTCCCAGCTCCTGAGTTCCTATGCAATCACTATCCACTCTTCTCCTGCTAACCCCTCTCATTCTATTATTTTCGTGGCTTTGGATACTTGCCCACCTGCTGCCCCCTGTCAGGTTGGTTTACCGGTTGGGCTCCGCCTCACTTCTGTTCCCTGTGATTTCCATCTCCCCTCCTAGTCCTGTTCTCCATATACTCTCCTGACCACTCCCCACTCTTTTGGTAGTTCCTTGGCCCCATATTCAGAAGAAGCTCTTTCAGGGTCCAAAAGCATCCATCAGTGCAGCAATGTTCCGTTGTTTGTTCCAAATGCTCTTTCGGAAGTTTCAGGATGCCATTGTTTTTTGCACTGATCGCTGTAAATCCCGCCAATACGTGTGATATATCTGTTGGAATGGAACACCATATCTTACTGTCACGTATGGTGTATTTACTGCAGAACTCATGTCCGTCAATCAAGCCTTCTGTTTCATTAAATGGTCCTCCCTCACCAGAGTTTTGTTATGAACAGACTCCATGAGTGGTCTTCAAGCTAAGTGTTTTTCCTGCCACACCATGATCTTTGCCATTCACGACCTTCTAGCCAGTCTTGGTGATGCTGCCTGTTTGACTGATTTCCTTTGGGTCCCTGGCCATGTAGGTATCCAATGTAATGAACTTGCTGATCCTCTGACTGCATGGGTGTGGGGGGAGGGGGTGGGGGTGGGGTGGGGGCGGGAGGCACCTATCCCGCAATCCATGTGACACCTCTGGGGGTGGATTTGCAGCTCTATACCAAACCCCTTTTTGCTAAGTGTTGGCTGTCCCTTGGGAGGCTACCCCACTGTCTAATAAATTTTGCTCAATCAAGTAGACTCCCACCACATGGAGGTCTTCCCTCTGCCTCTCCCGACGGGAATTTGCCATCCTCTGCCGTCTTCATATCGGCCATACTAGGTTGATCCATGGCTTTTTACTCCGTAAATGGGGCCTCTCCCCCCCCCCCCTCCCGCCCTTTATAGTTGTGGAGCCCCCTCTCACTTTGATCTATATTTTACTGGACTGCTCCCACCTTTTGGCCCTTCATACTGAATATACCCTCCCACCTGCCTTGTCCCAGGTGTTAGCAGACCCTTGCATGGTTACGTCTTTTCTCAGTTTTCTTCGTGATAGTGGTTTGTCCTCTCAGGTTTAAGTCTTTTCGTGTGGAGTTGGAGTCCTTCAGTATTGGCGACGGTTGTGGAGGCCTTGGCCTTACCTGTACACCAGCCAGCTTCTCCATGCCTTTTCCCTAAGTTTTGTCTTGTCTTTTGTGCAGTTTTGTTTCCCCTTTTCTTATGTCGTTTCCCGCTGGTGTTCTCCCTGTTGTGTTATCATGGTACAGTGTGGGAATTGGTACGAGTCGGTGCCAGCGATGATGCTCCACCGAGCTTAGCGTTTATGGGACACCCCTGCTCTCTCTATTTCTCCCCAATCTTTCCTGTTCTCTCCTCTTCTTGCTGCTCTGACGTTCCTTTTACCTCTTTGTTTGCCGTTTTTTCCCTTCTCCCTAGTGCGGCATTCAGTTCTGCTGTGACTTTTGCATCCGTCGTCCTCTTATTTTTAGTCGTAAACTCCTTCAATGACTGTCCGTCTTGATCAATCAACACATACATTCGTCCAAGTTGTGACTTAACAGATGATGTTTTTCCGGTTTCCCTGTGTCGGTATAAAATTTAGATACGGTGCCTCTCGAAATATCAAAAACTTCGGCTTCTTTGGGTACGGAAGCACCTGCTGTGTGAGGATGAACAGTCTGCTCACATTCGCAATCACTTAGCTCTGATATAATGCACTCAAAACCATACACAACAGTGTTCTGACCCAACAGACACTTGAAATGTGTTGAAGACATTGCGTTGATGCCGCTGGTGGTTAAATACAACAGCGCAAAATACTGGATTGGCTAACATCTGCATTTATGTTCAAGCATGCAGTTTTGGCTGTGTTTCCATATTTTTGTCCAACACTTGTATGTACTAGCGAACTGTGATCTTCTCTGAGACTGCTACTAAGGTAGCAGAGTATGTGTATAGTCCACATGTTGGTTCTGTGGAGTAGAGAAACCCCTTCACAGAAAAGCACTCCGTCTACAGGCCGTAAGTGGCCCATCGGGACCATCCGACCGCCGTGTCATCCTCAAAGGAGGATGCGGATAGGAGGAGCGTGGCGTCAGCACACCGCTCTCCCGGTCATTATGATGGTATTCTTGACCTAAACCGCTACCATTCGGTCTAGTAGCTCCTCAATTGGCATCACGAAACTGAGTGCACCCTGAAAAATGGCAACAGCGCATGCCGGCCAGGATGGTCACCCATCCAAGTGCCGACCACGCCCGACAGCGCTTAACTTCAGTGATCTCACGGGAACCGGTGCAGCCACTGCGGCAAGGCTGTAAACCGCTTTACGGACCATAAAGATTATCTACTAATTATAGAGAGGTGAGAATAACAGTAACGGTAATGACATCCACGTAGTATTAGGAAAGCTAACTGAAGCCAGAAGTGAAAAAAAGCATAATTTTAAATTTCGATTGAACTGTACAATGCAAAGATAGACTCGATACCGGTGGTAGAGGCGTGTTTAGAACTGTAAATAACACGATACTATCTAGGTTAGTACATATTCTGAATGTGAAATGATTCAGATGAAACAAACTGTGTGTGTGTGTGTGTGTGTGTGTGTGTGTGTGTGTGTGTGTGTGTGTGTGTGTGTGTGTTAAACCAAGGACCTAGAAAGGATGGAGAGACTTCGTCCTGCCATAGTCCTCAGTGGTTCACAACCCCACAACAGGCCACAGTCCATCCCACCCCACCGCCGCTCCACACCGAACCCAGGGTTATTGTGCGATTAGGCCCCCAGCGGACCCCCTCCCCCCTCCCGGGAACATCTCACTCCAGACAAGTGTAACCCCAAATGTTTGCGTGGTAATTATGGTGTACGTGTACGCATATGTGGAGACAATTTTTGTGCAGCAATTGCCGACGTAGTGTAACTAACGAGGGGACCTACTGGGAGGTGCATCGAGTTACGAGCTCCCACTTCGCCTGCTTAAAGTGTGGATAGGCACCTATCACACACTAAAATTGTAAGTGCCAATGCAGCATCGTTTGTGAAATATTGCCTGTTAAAGTTTGGGCAGCTCTTTATATACAGAAAAGTTTCACTGCTGTGGCAAGTGAGCGAGTAGCCGAGTGGCAAGGGAGCGAGATTCCCGTCCAGGCGACCCTGGTTCGAGACCTGTCTATGCTATTTTTGTTTCCTTTTTTTTAAATGTCTGTTTTAATTTATAACTAATCATGAAAATTCCGCAAGGATTTGATTAAAAATAATTACAAGTCTCTATAAATCAAAATTACACATTGAATGGCAAATTTTGTTTCAATCTTTTGCGTTTTTATTTTAACAGTATTCCATAACGTCATTGTAGTGGCGCTTGCTGCAGACTTGAGAAAATACAGATGCGATTGCGACGAAAATGAATGAGCATTCGTACAATGTTCGTGGTGTCAAAAATACGAATGTTTTGATTGTTTTTATAACAAGTATCGTCCGTCGGAATGTACTCGTCAAAATATAGGAAATATCGATTAACTTTCCATGAAATGAAACATATTTTTAATCCCTCATTCGTTGGTATTTCTTTAATATTCCCTACCTCAACGGAACAAAATTAAAAATACAACGAAAAAAATTGATCAATAATAAAATATTTCAAGAAATTACATTACAGTTAATTTCCTGTTAGAATAAAAGAAAACAAAAAAAACGTAAAGGATTGTAAACTTTAACAGGCA
Source organism: Schistocerca americana (assembly GCF_021461395.2). Classification (NCBI taxonomy): domain Eukaryota; kingdom Metazoa; phylum Arthropoda; class Insecta; order Orthoptera; family Acrididae; genus Schistocerca; species Schistocerca americana. The sequence goes on from NC_060130.1 coordinate 697,486,599, forward strand.
ATATTTAAAAACGATGCCGCATTGGGACCTACAATTTTAGTGTGCGATAGGTGCCTATCCACACTATAAGCAGGCGAAGTGGGAGCTCATAACTCGATGCACCTCCCAGAAGGTCCCCTCGTGAGGTGGAATAAGGGGAACTAGCCCGCATTCGCCGAGGCAGATGGAAAACCGCCTTAAAAATCGTCCACAGGCTGGCTGGCACACCGGACTTCGACACTAATGCGCTGGGCGGATTCGTGCTGGGGAATGGCACGCCTTCCTGCTCGGGAAGCAGTACGTTACACCACGCGGCTTGCCGGGCGGGCTTAAGCCAAGTGTTACAGGTGGACCGCGCATGATAACTGGGTGCTTTCATAACCTCCCTGCCTCTGGCTTCGTAGTAGCGGAAAATTTCACGGAAAAGTTAGCGAAAGTCGCGCGTAAATTTCCTATTTGTCTTCATGCCGTAGTGTTACGGTGTGATTTACTAGCTACATGCGACAGGAAATTTGAAATTTATTGATGCAATCTGGTTTGGATGCTGTTAGATTTTTCATTCAAGTAGAACAGCAGAAATTAGGGAGGTGCAAGGCAACCATGTTTCGCCGTTGTTATGTAGGGAGACGAGGGACGGCCATGGGAGAAGGGAGTCCTTTAAAGTTGGCGGAAGCAGTGTCATGGAGATGGTGGAGTCTCGAATATTCTAGAAAGTTGACGTAGGGATACTTCGGTAAACTGAGAAGAAAGAATCAGTTTGAGAGGAGAGAGATCCCTGGGCCACAATAGAATAGACTCAGCCTTGTTCCTGAAGTGGAGGAGACACTAAATAATCCATGAGTAAAAGAATTATACATCCGAAAATGCTCGCAATAATAGCCCTGTGTGCGTATAAGCATTACGCACTGTTGACGTTAGCAAAAGTATTTTAATTGCAGGTGTTACGGAAAGTGACGTATATGACATCACATGCTGAGAAAAGTTTACAAACAGTAATAGCATCCTCTTGTTTGAAGCTGATTGGAGTGGGGTCAGCTGAGAACAGATCATGTCGCTAGGGGACAGTTTTTCTCAGTGGCGCAATAAGCTGGATTTGTAGTTCATCTGAAGTTGCTAAGTGAAACCATGGACTGCCACGTAGGACATAACTTTGATTGGTGCACAAAAGCTTTAATTTTAATGGTGACAATAAATGTGGTTAGATGAAGTGAATAACACTTATGCCATGTTACTGTGTAATGTCTCACAATGGCACTATAGTGGCTGGCACGAAAATAGGGCTTTAAGGTCATCTCGCTGTCTTACAGCATTGCCAGTTTTGTTATAGTGATAATTTCAATTGTTCGTAAAAATTCAAAAAAGAGTATTGGGCAGCTTTATTTTTAGTCTAGAATATGATGGAATACTTTCCAAAAGAAAATTCTCATTAGCTCCTAGGAAAGAAAATGAAAACTAACGTTATAAGAAATTTTGGAGGAAAATAATTCTTTACCTGTGGTAGTAACAGAATCCCTAATGTAATTGGACTGAAAAAGAAATATATGAACATCCTCAAAGTTTACATATGCATATGCTGCGTCTTTTATTTCGGAAACATAAAAGTATTCTGAGATAAAAAATAAAATGTTATAAGAAGTGTGAAACTGTACCTTCTACGTAGCGAAAAATGTAGTCGCTGATGAATTTTCGTTCCGTAGAATTGCGAAGAAACTTCCCGCGATAAAGTTGTTAAACTACGAAATTATTTTTGGTAACATTTCAGACATCATTATTGCATCCTATCACGTACAGAGGCAAATTACTTCCGCGATATTCTGAGCGCAGCAACGCGCGAGTCGTTGATGGCCGTCGCCAAGAGTTTTATTCAGACGGCTCTGTTTAATATTAACGAGAATATTCCCTACTTTCCGAAAACATTTTGCTGGGTGCAAATACATATCCTTCGTCATTGCAGCCATCACTCAAAACGGAAATATACGCTACGCAAAAGTAATTGTTATTTTGAAGCCAATATTTTCACTGAAGTCGAGCAAAATATTTGTTCGAATGGTTTTGTGAAACCCAAGTTTTATCTAAATCTGCTGTAAGCCTATTATTCTCAACACGCTCTACGTACTTGGTACAGAAAAACCTCGTTCTTACTACTGCAATGTCCCTGTCTTGTGTTACAAATTTCGTCCATCATTACAGTTTCTGAATTAAAAACCAAGTGGGCGGAGAAGACAGAGCATTGAAGTGACTGGCCAGAATAATCAATTTTATCACTGTTCTGTGTCATACTAAAGTAATACAATTCTACGTTCTAGATTTTTGTAAAAGTCGTCAAATATCATAGATTTCTATGCTGTTCTCGGAGAATCAGAATAGGTGCTGGGACTGTTCTGATGTTACTGCACTGTTTATGTATACAGTCGATACAGAAGCACCACAACGTTTTGTCATTTTATGAACTGCAATACCCTTACTACAAAACAGCCAGTAAATCCTTCTATGAAGAAAAGGTTTTAACTTTCGAATGTACAAGTAAACCGAATGCAGTAAGATTATATACGAATGTAAAGACATTCGATACAGGTTTTTAAGAAAAACTGTTGTTAATTAATGCAGAAATGACAGTCTTATTTTGACAGTTACTGTCGAGTAAAGTAATCGCCACTACATGTGATGATTTTATCAGACGTCTACTGTAAGGGAAAAAGATTCACAGTATGTCCTCTATACCTGAAATGAATAGATAAACGTTTAAATCAAGTCAGCTTTTTACCTAAAGTGAAGGATCTTCTGGCTCCGTGTCTTCAGATTCACTGTCGCTTGTTTCAGCCAGGTGTATAATCACAGATTCCACTATGGTGTCACTTAAACCCTGGTTCAAGAAATCAGTTTCTTGCTATGCTTTTGCGTGTTTTACGCACCTCTACCAGTCCTGCTGAGTAACATTGTCAAGGGCTTCGTGTGTTAGCTTCACGACATCAGCACGTTTGAAAGTAGTATTTCTTTCCGCTACTTCTCGCTTTACTTGGGTCCATATCAATTCAGTAGGATTATACTGGCAGTGATATGGTGGTAGATGTACCACTTTGTCTCCCATTTCGTTTGCCAGTTTATCTAATTCGTAAGTCTTTTTGACACCTACGATTTCTTCCTTAGACAGGAGTTCAGCCTTCGTTTCATCGTCTGAAAATGAAATATTCTTTCTCTTTAAGCACTCCATAATATCTGCCTTGCGCCAATTTGAACGTGGCAGCTTTCCTATCTGAAAGGAGTGGTAGCTGGCGTTATCCGTCACGATAATTACTGACCCATCTTCCAGCACAGACAACAGTCGAATAAACCAATTCTTAAAAACTTCGAATTCATTTCTGAATGGTAATCCGATTTGCAAGACCTTTTCCCACCACGGAAAACAAGTTTGGCCTCTGGTATGAAGCCTGTGGTTAATGAACCAGCGTGGCTGATGATTAATCAGCCACCTCTACCAGTAGGCACTTTCAAACCGCTGTTTCCTTTGGAGTCGTGCCATATATACTTATCGGTGTGGTTCTGTGAAGCCCAAGTTTCATCCAAGTATACTACAGGCCTGGTGTCTTCAGCACGCAAGAAGTGCATTGTATGCAAAAACTTTGCTCTTGCAGCTGCAATGTCTCTGCGTTCCATTAAGAATTTCCGTCCGTCATTACACTTCTTGAATCTGAAACCAAAGGAGCGGAGAAGACGAAGAACGAAGGTTTCTGAGCCCGAGTAATTAATTTTTTCACGAAGGTCAGTCTATTTTTTTAGCTGTTGGATACTCTTCTCTGTTGCAATATCCAAGTACAGTTCTACGCACGAGCTCTTTGTTAAAATCGTCAAAGTCGGTCGATTTCCGTTCAAGTTCGTATTCCTTTCTTGGAGAATCGAAACACTCATTCATGTCTGGAGATTCTGCAAATGACACAGATTTGCTGATACGACCTATAGTTGACTTGGAGACACCATACGCTTTAGCAGTACGTTTATAAATTTACACAAAATTTAAGTTACTCCTCGCTTCTTCATTATCGGCCAGATCAGTAAAAACCTTAGTACATTCGATATGATAATTTTCGATTGTTTACGAATGTCTTTCCACACACCGACCGGAGGAGTACTACAGTACGCCGTTGCTCGTGCATTGTTGTTCACCACCGAACGCACGTCAAAGCACCTTTCTAAAGGCAGTAAGACACTGAGATCAGGCGTGAACACTCGATATAGCACGGTAACACTGAGCTTTCAGCTGCTCTGACCTACCGCACCCCAGTGCAGCAAAACCGAGAGGCGGACGAATCACAGCCCGCAGCCCCTGCTGCCGGCAGACAGCGGCCGTGACCTTGAGGACTCTACTTTCGTGCCGGCGACTCTAGTAAGTAGACCTGTGCTTAATATCTTACTATGTATATTCTCATTGTTGTGCCTTATGGTGGCAACTGAGTGGCTAAACGCAATATTAGTGGAGATATCGTTGTGAATGGTGGTTCGCAGTACCTCAATTATCCTGACATTTAATTTATAAACTCCTATGTAGCAATATATTTTGTACAGGCAGTACTGAAATTTTGCGTGTCGCCAAAATGTCAGGAAATCTTATTTATGCCGTCATTGATGGGCTACCTGTTATGGCACTAGTCAACTCAGAAGCTTCTCATTAATCTCGAATGTTTATAATTGCCAGCTAAAGAAGACTATGATCCGTGCTACTGAAGTGATTGTGCCGAAAGTCGCAAATGGGAAAAACATCCAGCCAACAGTAACACGTATTGCAAGAATAACTATAAATGATGGAATACTCTCCTTCGGATTTGTAATTTTTTCAGATTGTAGCTGTAAAGTTGTTCTTTGAAGGGACTCTTGCAGGAATCACAAGCGCTCATAGATTGCAGAAACTCAGAGCTCGAGACTAATTGAACAAAGACACACCAAAATATTTCCCTGGAAATTGTTTGCATTTGAAGATATTCGCCAACATAGAGATGACTTCCAGTCATCAATCTAGATAGTCAGATGAACTGAAGATTCTGTCGACTGGAAAAAACTACCCAGGCTCACAAAGAAATCTACGCACCAGCAACGGTCATAAACATTGTAGGTAGTCACGGAGAACTGACATTGAAGATTACCCACCAGTTAGCCAGTGCTTGTATAGCGTATCGCTGATAATCTGGGATAGGAATGACAGCACATGAAGTTTGTGTGTCAACTACCAGTGACTGAACAAAACCACGAAGAAAAATGTCTAACCATTGCTGCACATTGGCGACACCCTAGAATGCATGAGAGGAGCAAAGTATTCCTCAACCAAGGCCATGCAGACACGCTACAGGCAAATCAAGACCGATGGGGCTAACTAGGAGGAGACGGTCTCCACAGTTCCTGATGGTCTATTTGAGTTGAAATTTATGCCATTTGGATTATTTAACGCTCCAGCCTCCTCCGAGCTTACGATGACAACCTGCTTCAACACCTTAAATGGAAGATATGTGTTTGCTATCTGGATGATACTGTCTCTTTTTCGAAGACATTTTAAGAACATCTAAGATGCCTGGCAACGATGTCGAAATACGTCCAGACTGCAGGCCTGCGCCTAAGTGCAAAAGAGTGCCTCTTTACCATTCAAGAAATAAAACTTCTTGGCCATCTGTTGAATAGTACCAAGTCTCTCTCGATCCAGAGAAAATAAGAGCCCTCACAGGTTTTGCGACTCATAGGCACATTTTTGATGTGAGAAATTTGTAGGAATGTGCTTGTACTACCGGCGATTCATAAAGGATTTCTGTACCAAGAACTGCGTGTGGGGAGACGTCAAATTTTTATAGAACGAAGTGCAAGACAGATCTTTCCTTGTCCTTAAGGAGGCGCTAACGTCATCTCCAGTACTCAAATTGTATGATGAGAATTCTGAGACAGAAATTCATACTGATGCTAGAGGTTTTTGGAAAGGCGCAGTTCTGGGACAGATTCAGGAAGCTGCAAGAAAGGTGGTAGATTATGCCTCTAGAGTACTCTCCAAGTCCAAGAGGAACTACTCTAAAAGTGTGAAAAATTGCCTTGCAAGCTGTATGTGTCATCGAAAAGTTCTGGTCATATTTGTTTGGCAACCTATTAACCACTGTGACAGACTACCGTTCTCTTAGCTGACTGACTAACCTGAACGATCCATCTCAGTTCGACTGGCGAGATGGCCACTGATGCTACAGGCGTTTACCAGAGTGTTACACAATAATGGACGCAAACACAAGGACGCTAACTGCCTTTCAAGGAGTCTTGTGGCAGACCACGGAAGTGTGGGTAAAATCTCAGTCATCGCTGCTTTAAATGACAATACCTCTGGACAGAGGAAAGATTAGGTATTGTTGAAATCCATAGACTCCTTGAAGTATCAGGAATCGACAAAAGTTGAATTACAATTAATAAACTGAAAATTGTATAAGGAAAATTATAATCTGAAGGTGGAGGAAATGGTTCGTCGTCATACCAGTTCATTTATGGCCAGTTATCCTGAAGTTTTTCCAGGACAGTCAAACATTGGGTCACCTGGGATTCGTGAAGAATCAAGACAGAATCAATAGCAGGTTTCATTGGCCAGGTCTATACCAATCTGTTAGACACTGTGCGAGCCACTTTAACAAATGCCAGTAATGGAAACACGTGACACAATTATCTGTGGTGCATCAGACACCAATTCCACCTACAACATTACCACTCCACCAAACTGGAATCGAGATCTTGTGAGGTTCCAGAATTCGGCACATGAGAACTGATGGATAATAATTTGCACTGACTGCCTCACCAACTACGCTTTCTCATGTGTGGTGATCTATGATTGTGAAAACGTTTTCCTTCGAGACTAATAGCAGAGATAATTTCATGTTGTGGCAACACCCACAGTGTTTCAACTGCTCAGCACACGAAGATAAATTTCCTCACAGATCACGTTACGTTCCGTATCGAGGTATGTTGATTTCGAATAGAGAGATTGGGATCTAAAACTGCCCATCGTGACATTCTCATACAACGCAGCGAAACAAGACTCCTCAGACCTCAAGGCATTTTTTCTGCTCTACGCTTGTGTTACTGAAATGTCAATGGATACACTGTTCTCGTTTCCGATGGATGGTACTCAGGATGGCTGCATGAAACTCCTTGTCATTAGCACTAAAGAAGCAAGACAGCTGGCTTGCATATGGATCCCAGGCGCCCATTTGAAAGACTGAGAGTGCTATAATGCCAAGTACCAGCCAGTGAGATACAACTTGGAAGACTTGGTATGGAGTTTTTAACCCTTGCAGAAAGTAGGGCTTTTGTAAAAGTTAGTAAAGCGCTACTTAGAGCTGTATCATAATTTGGGAATTAAAACTGAAGTGATGCCAGTGTGCATTGTTGCCAAATTTATTAAAGATGGCGGCTCTTCTTGGGTGGTCCCCCCATCCCCTCTTTCTGTGGGCGGTAGATGGTGCAACATCGCGGGAGAAAGACACAGTTTGTGCTGAGTTGCTGGAGAGGAAGTATGTAACATACCAGTACTGCCTTTATTTATTTATTTTTGAGGGCGTTATTCTACTGAAAGACTTTCTTAAATTTTAACTGGGAAACCGAATCAACCATTACCCTACAGCCTTGCTGCGTGCAATTCAAATAAACACAGCTGCTTGAAATTGGCAGGTTGACAGAAAAACACTCTCGTGAAAAAACGGTTCTCATGATAGAAAATGGGCAGTAAATTCAAGCAATATATTGTTCATTTATATAAACATTAATTTAATAAATTATAAATTAATTAATACAGTTGCTGGGAAATATGTTCAATTGGCGAGATGTTGGTGTTGGGCAGAGAGGAATTTAATAAACGTATTACCTGTAAGCATACAGCTGAGGACTGTGTCCATAGGCTTCTACATGAGGTACCAAAGGATGAGCGTAGGGGGTATACTTTCTAGAAAATAATGGTGATGTACCAGGATGGACTGAGAAAGCATTTCACGGCTCATAGAGACTATTGCCTGTGCTGAAGCTGTTAGTGTTTCGTGAATGGCCGGTCAGTCCACACTGCAGGAGGCAACTTCGTACGGTTCTACTATTCTACACTGAATGAACCAGAGGTGCTCACCTTGGTGTATGCAGATCGACTGAGGACACTTGAAATGGGTTTTCTTCCCCTTTCCGATTTCGATGTGTGTACAAGTTCACCTTGCTGTGTCCCTTAGTCCACAATATCACTCGAAATTGGTGGGAACTGTCCTACAGCCGGTGTCAGAAAAACTACCTTCTGCCGAACGAAAAATGTATAGCTTCTGCAGAACTTGCATGCAGGAACATGGTAACAAGGAATAGGACAGCAAATTAACACTAAAGTTCATGAAGAATTGCCTCTTACCGATCTGCATGTGTAAAGTTGCTGAGGAACATACAGAGTGACAATTACTGAACTATGTGAAAAAAAAAGTAAATTAGTTAGAAAATACGGCGTGCACATACTTCATTCAACATGTAAACGTCACTACAGATATTCGGATTTAGGGTATGACATGTTCGATATGCCTGACATGATTGGCGATGATGTGGGGCAAACGAATAGCGAAATTCTACATGACCCGCTGAAGTGTCGAAACATCGATGCTGTCGATGACCTCCTGAATGGCTGTTTTCAGATCAGTAATGGTTTTGGGGACATTGCTGTACGCCTTGTCTTGAATACAGTCCCACAAAAAGGAGTCGCATGTTTTCAGAGCAAGAGAATATGGTGGCCAATCGAGGCCCATGCCAGTGGCCTCTGCGTACCCTGAACCAAAATGCCGTCCCCAAAGTGCTCCTCCAGGACATGAAACACTCAATCGGGTCGACCTCCGTCTTGCATTAACCACATCTCGTCGAAATCAGGGAAACGGATCATAATGCAACGCACACCACCTCGCTGTGTGGATACATACTAAGCAGCTTAGTACCACTCTTACCTTCCCTCATCCCTCCTTCTCCTCCTCTCTCTGTAAGTAAGGATACCGGTTTTCTAGGCCTGTTCTAGCCTGTAGCTGATGGCACTCAGAGATCCGTCCGTTGGCAATGATTTACTGTTTACAGTGTGCAGAAATCATTCACAGAGGGACAAAAGAGTCAAGAATAGGACGCTTCCAGTACTGGCCCCCTCTGGAACCATAGCGAAATAACTAACTATTGTCAGTGATGAAGAACTGAATGGTCATCAGCAGTGTGCTTTCAAACATTCTGAATCTGCTGGCACTGTCTGGAAGTAGTCCTTGGCTAAGTCAAATCAGTCTCACGTGGGTAAAATATTGAAATAATACATCCTGTGTAAATGAGATGCACACAGATCTTTATACTAGTCGTCTCACTGTGTGCCAATCTGACACTCTTGCTCCAGATACGTGGAGAGCAGTGCCTGCAATGGCTAGCCTCCACCACTGCATGCGGTTACAACCCACAATCACTCACGTTTATTCTACTTCTTCAGGTAAACTGTCCTAGGGCTGTCTGGTAGAGGTTTCAGATTCTCCACTGTACCGAACAACAGCTCTCTCTCTCTCTCTCTCTCTGTGTGTGTGTGTGTGTGTGTGTGTGTGTGTGTGTGTGTGTGTGTGTGTGTGTGTGTATTTACACAACTCATTTGCTCCTGCCTTAAGTGTTGATGTTCTTAGTAGATTAGATTAGTTTTTCGTTCCATAGATCCGTGCTGAGGAGATCCTCGTGGATGTGGAACATGGCAATTTATTTTTTTAAGCTGAAATAACAATACTAATAGTATGAATATATACAATACATCATTTGTTTCTATCAAAAAATTCGTCAATGGAATAGAAGGAGTTGGCCACTAGTAAGTCTTTCAGGCTCCTTTTAAACTGATCTTTATTTGTAACTAAATTTTTTATGTTTACTGGCAAATTATTGAAGATGAGTGTTCCTGAGTAGTGGACCCCGCTTTGAACTAAAGTAAGTGCTTTTAAGTCCTTGTGCAGATCATTTTTGTTCCTGGTATTGTATGTATGAACTGAGCTGTTTGTTGGAAAAAGAGATATATTATTTAGGACAAATTTCATTAATGAGTAAATATACTGAGAGGCAGTAGTTAGTATACCCAGTTCTTTGAAGAGGTTTCTACAGGACGTCCGTGAATTTACTCCACAAATAATACGTATTACACGCTTTTGGACTCTGAAAACTTTTGTTTGACTTGAAGAGTTACCCCAAAATATTATATACCATATGACATTATGGAATAAAAGTAGGCAAAGTATGCAAGCTTTTTCATTTTTATGTCGCCTATGTCTGCTAACACTCGAATTGCAAATACAGATTTGTTAAGGCGTTTCTGCAGTTCTGTGGTGTGCTCTTCCCAACTGAATTTGTTATCAAGGCGACCTACGGCGTTGGCGACAACAGCGTCGCAGTCTGCAAACGATTGCCGGTGGAGGCACCTGCTCGGTGGACCGCGTAGACGGCTGCGTTGCGACGGATGGTTGTGGCTGCGACATGATGGCAGGACGTCATGCAGCGAAGAAATCTCGAAAAAGTTCGGTCTACGGCAGGATCACTCAATTCACGGAGCCATAGCTGGTTTTGGTGGTGCTGATGCGTGCCTGTGTTACCCTGAATAGTATGTTGCTCTCTGCCAGCAGATCTGAGAACAGTGCTGGGTTCCCGTAATTGTGGCTTGTTGTACACTCGATATTTAACTCTAATGTAAGGGTGAAACTTTGTGGGGAAAGTCTGAAGCTGGAGCAGACCGGTAAGGACAAAGCAAATGCAACAAGGTCCATTCGCATCTCCCATGCAGACGTTCTGCTGGCGAAATGTCATGAGCAGGCAAAGTACGATGTGATCTCAAAAACATCAGTGAAGCATCTTCACGTGAATCTGAAGTTCGAAGTTTTGATATTTGCGTCTTGAACATTCGAAAGAAACATTTGGTCTCACTGTTAGACTGTGGTGAGAATGGAGCTGTCCTGACACGCCGTATTCCATGGTGTTTGGTAAATAGTGCAAATTTATTGGAAGAAAAGGGAGGTCCATTGTTAGAAACAATCGTTTGTGGTAAGCCTTTGATAGAAAATACAGAAGCGAGTGGCTTGATAGTGCTGCCGGCATTCGCGCTAATGCATAGGGATAACGAAATGGTATTTGCTGTAGGCAGCGACGATAATTGACCAACGTATTGCCAAAAGGTGCCACCAAAGTCTCTATGGAGGCACTGCCATACATCAACAGAACGTGGCCAGGAGAAAAATTCCTGGCGTGGAGCAGCCTGGTTGTCCGCGCAAGTGTGATATTTTGCCATCACACGTTCTATTTGCTTATCTTAATTAAGCCACGTACAATGTTAGCGCATCAGCTGGATAGTGCGAACTGTTCTCCAATGACGTTTTTGTTAAAACAGGGTGGGGATTAACAATCTTACCTGTGCGTTAGGCATTTTAAGCAGAATCACATCATTCAGAAGAGATATACAGTTGTAGTGCACGAAGTATCTTCACTCTGAGGGATCTGGAATACATTCCTGAGAGCGCGGCCAGCCTTTCCGAATATAAGCTTTTAGTAATCGTAGAGATCTGTCATGCTCCATGACTTGTGCGTTTTGCAACGAATCAATAGGAAAAGAATCCAGTGCTTGCAAATCAGAAGACTCAATATGCAAACAAGAAGTCTACGATACGCTGAATGCCGCATCTGTGTCTGCTGGTAAACGTGACAATGTGTCGGCGTTTTCGTGTTGCGCCGTCGGGTGATGCAGAATTTCATACAGGTAATTCGACAATAATAGTGACCAACATTGAAGCTTTTGTGCCGTACGACCGGGAAATTGTTTCGACTGATGAAACAGTGCAGTTAAAGGCTTATGGTCCATGACCAGAAAAAATTTTCTGTCATCCGTGTGATGAAATTTGGTGACAAGATATATTATAGCCAGTTCTTCCGTCTCCAGCTGACTATAATTAATTAATTAATTATAATCATTATTATTATATATAATCATTATTATAATATTATAATTATTATAATAATTAATAAGTAATCATTAATCTGAGCACTGTTCAAAGCTTTTGAAACAAATGTCATCGAATATTCTGTTCTGCCAGTTTCGTACATAAAGCCACCTCAGTGCCATGTGACGAGGCATCGATTGCAAGCGAAAGTGGTTAACGTGGAACGTAGTGCATAAGGTAAGGTTGACGAAGCAATGCATTTTTAATTCTTTGAAAAGCTTGGTCACAGTCGTGTGTCAAATGGAACGGAATGTTTTTACGTCTGAGGCGGCTCAGAGGCGCGGAAATTTGCATCTCCAGTAGGAATGAACTTTATGTGGTATGTGAATTTTCCAAGAATAGCTTGCAGTTCACGTTAGGGGGTGGCAATTTCTGAACTGCTTGCAAATGTTTCGTCGAAAAGCGAGCGCCATTGGCGTCGATGATACCTCCCAAGTATTCAATCGTTGTGTCGGAAAAAAAAAAAAAGAAAAACTTTCTGCAAGTTACATTTGAGGCCCACCTCACTTTAAAATTGGAAAAGACAGCCAGAATCTTTGAAGTGGTGTTCCGGTGTTCTGTTCGGAGACGATTATGTCGTCAAGATAACTGAAACAAGAAGGCACTTTGGACGTTACTTGTTAGAGAAATTTTTGAAGCGACACAGGCGCGGAAGCTCTTACGAAAGGTGGGCGTTGATATTCAAACAAGCCGACATGGGTATTTACAACAAAAATTTTCTTTATTTCTTCGTCCAATGGTAACTGAAGATATGCTTCTGCAAAATCAGTTTTTGGGAACTGCCGTTCCGTTAGACGATCCAAAATTTCCTCTCTACTTGGGAGTTGGTAGGAGTCAATGACTGTGAATTTACTTTACGTTTGAAATCCGCACAGAGACAAAATTTCCCATTTGGCTTACGAATGATGACTAGGGGTGATGACCACTGACACGCTGAAATAGGTCTTAGACACCAACGGATTCCAGTCTCTGAATTTCTGTAGCCATGTCGTCGCGTATGTGTGCGGCACAGGGCGTGCGTGGTAAAATTTGGGTTGCGCATTAGGTTTGAGTGTTACGTGAGCGTGAAAATCTTTTGCACATGCTAGAGTACCGTTGAATAAATGTTGATACTTGTCACAGAGTTGTTTAATTGCGACATAGGGAACTTTTGTGTCAATGGCGTGCACCTTGTCCTGTACGTCTAATCCGAAGGAATCGAACACATCCATGCTGAAATTATATGGGCTTGTGCGTGAGCAGACTACAGTGAAAAGGACTTCCTTTTTGGATTTTGCGGATCAGCAGCAAGTTCCAAGCACCTAAATGGTGTCGCCATTATAGGTAGTGAGATGCAGACTGGGTGTTTTCAGAGACTGGTTGAAAATGAAGGAGGAATATTTCCAACGCATGACAGACATTCACCCTGCAAGTTTTCTGTCCCACGCACTATGGTGATGAAGTTCAAGATGATTAAATTTCCGCCTTCTACACTGAATAAAAAAAAAAGAAAATAATCTTTATGATACGTGCTCTATGTAGGTTTCCGGAGGTATACAGCGCCCAATGTTCACGTCCTATTACAGTTCAGAAATTATGCTATACTCGCATCAATCCTATGAAACGATCGACAGCAACAGAGAATGTATGAAATAACGGTATCTTGTCAGGAAACAGACAAACGCATAGCAGTGGCTTTTGACATGTGAAATTACATACCATGCTGCATGAACTCTGTGAACACACACACACACACACACACACACACACACACACACACACACACACACAGAGAAAAAAAACAACCTGGCAAGCAAATGCAAGAATTTTCCTGTACCAAGTAGACATGTAAGTTCTCTTTCATTCTTCCTTAATTTTTCTGCGTTTTCTCGTATCTTCCTTAAATTTGTATGTGTTTTCCGTCAATTTTCGTAATTTTATTGATTGTATACAATTTTTCCGCATTTTTTTTCTACATGTGTATGCTCATATTGCTAACGCAACCAGTTGTGGCTTGATTTTATATGGGTAATATTCGTCAATCTATTTAAAAATTCTGCGAATTTTCCTCTTTCCAGTGCTCTGCATGCATTCATTTCGGATGAGACAAGCATGAATGTACTGAAACTAGATAGTTCAAGGTCTAGTAACCCTCATTGAGACCTGGTACTCGAGAAAAGGCAGGATTCAGTGTGGACGGGGCTGAAATCAGTTAGCGTTGGTTGCTCAGTTTTTTTTTTTTTTTTTTAATTACGTACACTTCATTTGGAAACAATTGCAAATAAAGTTGACAATAAGGAACAATTATCAAATTGGACTGTTAAGACACAATGTCTAATTAAAATTTTTTTAAGCAAGTCGCACTCATGGCTGAAGGCCTAATTGACCAGAAATTCAAATTGCTTTTCGGCTGAAGGCCCCAGTAGTAATAACTCAAAAAACATTTATTGGCCGAAGGCCTGGATAGTAAATTCTTAAAAACCAGTTAAATTTCTCCAAGAGATTCTATAATATTGTTATTAGAAAAAAGGGACAGTCATCAAAATTTCACTATTAAGAGGCAATATCTAATTAAAAGTTCTTAAGACCAATTGCGTTCACGGCCGAAAGCCTTATTAGTCAGCTGAAGGCCTAAACAGTAATAATTCAAAATTGAAATGATTTTTTTTTAAATCGCAATCTGACCAAATCAAAAGAGAAGTTGGCCTCTGACAGTGCTCCAAGGATCGACCTGGGAAAGTCTCTCAACTTCGTAAACGATGATACAGGCAGCCAAGAGTTGTATTCACTTAACCGGATGGCAACTCAAGCTAGTGACAGTTTAAACGCAGACCAACACACTTGCAAAATCTATCTAACGTCTGATAACCAATACAACGATGGAATAACTCATGTAAGACGGAGCCGGCGGACAGCACTGCATCTTCAGATTCCGGTGTTTAGAACATCCAGAAGCAGAAGGAACCACTACGACCAAGGTAGTCCAAAAGAAACAAAATATCTGAACCACAATCAAGGAGACTGTCGAACTACACGCCTTACCGGACAGCAGCGGCAAGGCGAGGAAAGGTACACTGCCGCGAAAATACGCTAACTTCCAGGGCAAATAACTGGGGCGTCAGCGGCCACTAGGCAGGAAAATACCGATGGTTGAACTCCACCAATAATAACACAAAGAATTCAATGATCAATAATAAAAAGTGGAGAACGGCTAATTAATTTCACCAACTCAAAACACTCCACTCGCTTCTCTTCATCTCAGGGACCCTGTTAGCAGCAACGCGCGAACAAACGGCATGATCTCAAAATTTTGGTTTCGATACTGGGTTAATGATCACTCAACTCAACATCATGGGTCTGGTGGACAACGAGGTTGTGGCCCTTGCAACTACAGCCCCTCGATCCGGCAGTGTGTGCATGCCGCCAGCGGTTCCTGCATGTCCTCGTGCTGCTGGACCTCCCTGCTGCTCTGTCCCAACCAAACTCCCTGACATACTCCGACGTGGAAAACACTTGACATCCCTCCAAAGATAGTACAACAATACTAGATATCGATAACCCCTGCTGCTCTCACTCTTGGACAGACAATGCTAGCAAACGTAATGGCCCAGTAAACACAAGAAGAAAACGAGACGTCAATGTCCTATTACATGATGCTAACCTACCAACGGCACCAACGTGAGCCTCAACATGGCTCACTAATTTTGTAGCTATATGAGACACGATGAGTGCTGCATGCGAAAGATATAGCGGAAATTCAAAGGGTGGACACAATTCATTCAGTGTCTCACTCCGATGCATTGGTGTGTTGTGTGTTGTGTGTTGTGTGTTGTGTGTTGTGTGTTTTTGTGTGTGTGTGTTTGTGTGCAGACTCAGGTTGTGGTGAAGTTGATGGAAACTCAGTATGGAAACAGTTCTGCATGTTGAATTGATTCCCACTCGAACATGTAGGGAGCTACAACAGGAAGTTGACATGTGTATGGAGCTGATTTCTCCTGCTGCTGACTCGATTTTCCTTAAGGATACGCTCTTACTGCTTATGAGATGTGATTTGCTAATTCTGTTTATACCATCCAACTCTGATACCTGCCACAAACCCAGCCAGAGTGTCTACTGTCCGTCGATAAAACACATGTGCGATGGTTGGAGCATAAATAGTGGCAACTATTTATTCACAACCGATACAAAAGAGTTACATGTTTTCACCTGTTGCTGTCCTTCAAAGTAGTCCCCAGCATTGTAGATAACCTATTGCTAGCCATGTGGATGGCGTAGTAAACTGTTAGCAGAGCCTGTTCTGTCGACGGTGCGAATGGAGTGGTCTACTGCCTGTCGAATCTCTGGGACAGTTCTGAAGCGAATGCCACGGAGTGGTTCCTTCATCTTCGGAATCAAATCAAAGTCACAAGGACTTAAGTCCGGGGAGTATGGTGGAAAGTACTTTAGTTCCCAGTCCCATCGACCGTACAGAGCAGCTACAGCTTGCGCTCTATGCACCCGCCCATTGTCGTGCAAAATGATGGGTGGTTTTCGCAGAAAGTGTCACCGCTTCTTCCACAAAGCTGGTCACAGGTGATGCTCCAAAAAACCAACAATAATACTATGCATTGACGGTCTGCTGTAGAGGAACGTAATGTGTTAGGATAACACCATCACAGTCGTACACGAGAATCACCATAACTTTCACCATACAGGGGCTCTGACGCACATTCGACTTTCGCAGCGACCCATAATGACACGTTTGAGTTTTGGCTCGTACGATGTGGCCCATGTCTCATCCAATGTTACGATACGGCGTAAGAAAGCCTCTCCTTCACACTCATAGCGCTCCAAGTGCGTCTGAGCAGCGTCGTAACGCATCCATTTCTGCCTTTCCGTCAAGCCATGCAGAACCCATCGTGATGCAATTCTTTGGATGCCCAGTCATTCCTTTAGGATGCGAAGCAGTCAGATCGGCTAATCCGGCTTCGTGGGCGGTTCACGAATCGTGTCTTCGATCACTGTGCACTAATGCGGCAACAGCATGCGCTTCTTCTTCAGAGACGCTAGGACGACCTGCCCGATGCATGTCTGCCACTGTTTGGCGACCTTCGTTGAAGGCTTTTACCCAACGTCGTGTCACTGTTATGTACAGCAATGCCGATTCGACGGACGCCTCTTGAAGACCTTGATGACACTGTCGTGCTGTACGACCTCTGGCACATTCAACCTTGATCCAACTCCATTACTCCTGTTTCGAAAACATAGTGACACCGTTATATTAGACCGCTCGCTTACAAATGACTGTGTTTCCCTCGATTGTTTGCACGCCAGTGACATGGAACGGGCGAGTCCATTTGCTCGGAGGTAAGGTAGATATGTCAACAATGTGCGCTATCAGCGACTATAGTAGATTCCATTGCATAGTGTCTCCACAGTAGTGTTGCCACTGTTTAAGTTCCAATCTACGTACATGGATCGCTGTTTGGGGTTAGAGGTCTGATGTTATTTTGTTGTACACACAATGATACTACACTGTTTCATGTGCCGAGTTCTCAGGCGGAGGCCCAAAACACACTCTCCCTCACTTCACAACCCCAAATGCATCACCTGTGGTGGCAGCGTCTAGCTTAACATGGGACGATCTGACAGACTATACTGTGGGGTGCACCCATACTAAACATTATTTGGCCTGCCCGGTTGGGCGTGCGGTCTAACGCACGGCTTTCCGGGTGGGAAGGAGTGCCTGGTCCCTGGCACGAATCCGCCTGGCGGATTTGTGTCGAGGTCCGGTGAACCGGCCAGTCTGTGGATGGTTTTTAGGCGGTTTTCCATCTGCCTCGGCGAATGCGGGCTGGTTCCCCTTATTCCGCCTCAGTTACACTATGTCGGCGATTGCTGCGCAAACAAGTTCTCCACGTATGCGTACACCACCATTACTCTATACTCAAACATAGGGGTTACACTCGTCTGGTGTGAGACGTTCCCTGGGGGGTCCACCGGGGGCCGAACTGCACAATAACCCTGGGTTCGGTGTGGGGCGGCGGAGGTGTGAAGTGGACTGCGGTAGTCGTTGTGGGGTTCTGGACCACTGTGGCTGCGGCGGGGACGGAGCCTCTCCATCGTTTCTAGGTCCCCAGTTAACATACAATACAATACAATACAATACCATACATACAAACATTATATGGTAATTATTATGTGGCTGGATCCACCCTAACCGCTACCCCTCGCCTTTGCCTGAGTGGCTCAAGCCCCAAAAAACCCTGCATAGGATCATATGCAAGATTGGCTCCATTATGAATATTATCCGGGAATTATTAGGTTGTTGGATCCACCCCATCCACTATACCTACCTATCTGTGTGTGGGTGGATCTGCCAGGTAGAATAGACCAAGGATGTGACATGAGGTGAATCTACATCTAATAATACTCCTAGATGTGACACAATGTGGATCCACTATTATCCATACCGTGCTCACAGTGCAGACCGATCCACCTCCTGTATACACGTCTGAAAACATCCTGGGACGCTACCATCACATTTGGTGTTGGTGGAGTGAGGGGGAGAGGGTGTAGTATCCCCGCCTGGGAACCCAGCAGCCGCGCGGGATTAGCCTAGCGGTCTTGGACGCTGCAGTCACGGACTGTGCGGCTGGTCCCGGCGGAGTTTCGAGTTCTCCCTCGGGCATGGGTGTGTGTGTGTGTGTGTTTGTTCTTAGGATAATTTAGGTTAAGTAGTGTGTAAGCTTAGAGACTGATGACCTTAGCAGTTAAGTCCCATAAGATTTCACACACATTTGAACATTTTTTGAACCCCGCACATGAAATAGTGTAATTGAATTGTGTGTACAACAGAATAACATGAGATCTCTAACCCCAAACAGCGATCTATGTACATGTGTTTTATTGACAGACTGTAGATACTTTGGCTGGGTTGGGGACATGCATCAAAGTTGGATTGTATAAACAGAAGTGCAGACCTCACCTGGTAGGCGATAAGAGCATATACTTAACAGAAAATCGAGGCAGCAGCAGCAGCAATCAGCTCTATACATAAGTCAGTTCTGTGTTGCAGCTCCATACACGTTGCAGTGGGAATAAAGTAAACATACAGAACTGTTGCCAGATTTTGAGTTTCCATCAACTGCACCATGAATCTGCAGACACACTCTCCGATGCATCGCAGTAGGACATTGAGTTGTTCCAGACTTCGAATTTCCGTTGTATGCTCCATATGCAGCACTAATTGAGTCTCATATAGCTATGATATTAGGTTTACTACACCTTGAACTATCTAATTCGATTACATTCATGTTTGCCCCATCCAAAATGAATGCATGTAGATCATTGGAAAGAGGGAAATTCTCAGGATTTTTAGTAAGTTGACGAATACCAACCATATAAAATCAAACCACATCTGCTTGTGTTAGCAATATAAGCGTCTGTATATCGAAAAAAATTCGGGGAAAATTGCATAAAATCAGTAAAATTAAGAAAATTGAGAGGAAAATTCTTGTACATGGAAACGAGCGTGTGACAGCAAGAGGAATACGACAAGAAGCCTACATGGAAGCACCGGGAACCAGGGAAACAGTGACTGATCGTGGACATAGATAAGACGACTGTAATAGACTAACATGGATGACCACCAAAAGTAGTGTGATTTTTTGGATCACAAGCCCAAGTATGACCCGTAAGTTATCGGTAACCACCTTATAAAGTGTCCTGATATGTGACAACGATAAACCTTACAACCTGCATAGCTAAACAACATTTTATTACCGGCTTGGCGACCGTAATAGACAACTGCAGAATGGATCTCATGTTTGATCTATGCAAGACTCTTCAAGTGTTTTAAGCTCTGACGAACAGTATTTACATGTGCTTCTCTTTACTTTCTACCATTTACAATAGTGCAGTGTCTGCTAACAAATACCTTACAGAACAGTTGCTGTATGGTTTTTAACAAAATGTTCAAATGTGTGTGAAATCTTATGGGACTTAACTGCTAAGGTCATCAGTCCCTAAGCTTACACACTACTTAACCTAAATTATCCTAAGGACAAACGCACACACCCATGCCCGAGGGAGGACTCGAACCTCCACCGGGATCAGCCGCACAGTCCACGGCTGCAGCGCCCGAGACAGCTCGGCTATTCCCGCGCGGCGGTTTTGAACAACATTCTACATTATGTCTACTGATCTAACAGAATTACATGCAGATTGAACACGTTTGTAGATAAGAGAATCATTTGCTTCTGAATTGACATGGATCTGCATTAAAGGATAATAGAAAGTACATGAAGTAATCGGATGAAAGGAGGTGTAATGAGGTATGATTTTATGGTAGACTGATGATGCATTCTAGAGAGAGGGAGATATTGTGGCAGGTAATCTATCGCAAATTTAACTATTATTCTGTTTTGTTGGGTATAACCTGCATTCGGCTTGTATACAGTTGCGTGCTCTGTGTGTCACTTATAACGCTATCTACCTGTAGTCGTTAACAGCAAGCCTCTCCATACCGCAGCAGGCGGAGGACTTCCAACGCAAATGTTCCTGCCAAACCGATGGAAAACTTATTTCGTCACTCTCCTCTAGACGCAGAAAGATACATTGCGAAGTACTCCATTTACCTGCCACATCTTGGACATAACTGGAGTCTTTATTTTCATAATGCAGTGATTCTAAGTCAGTTCTGAGGTGCTGGAACCATTGTGTATACATTTGCTTGCAAGTTGTTGTTGTTTGTTTGTTTGTGTTTGTGTGTGTGTGTGTGTGTGTGTGTGTGTGTGTGTGTGTGTGTGTGTGTGTGTGTGTCCTGTTCACACAGTTAGTGCAGCATGACGTGTAATTTCACGTGTCAAGCACGGCTGCTATGCATTTGTCTAGTTCGTAATAAGATGTTCTTTTTTCATACATTTTCTGTTGCTGATGATCATTTCATAGGACTGATGCAAGCATAGCATAATTTCTGAACCGTAATTGGACGTGAACATTGGGCACCATACATCTCTGGAAACCTATATAGAGCATGTACCACAAAGAATCATTGCTTTTTTTTATTTTATTCGGTATAGAAGGAAGAAGTGTTATTATCCTGAACTTAGTAACCATGCTGTGGGATAGAAAACTTAGAGGGTGAACGTATGGCACGTGTTGGAAATGTTTTTTCTGCATTGGAGTATTAACAGCGTTGCAGTCCACGACTAATATATGGGAAACCACACTGCTTTAACATCATAGCATGTTTAAGTATAGAACAGTGTTGGTTTGGAAGCGTGTGTTTATGTTCCATGATGCTTTCTCTCTTTCCAGTCCCTTGTTGATATGGACTCCAGAGACTACAGCAGTAGTGCGCTCTTATCTCTCGTCAGTTCCAAATTAAATTGGAGACCATGTTGCAGGGAGGATTGGTTAAAGACAAAGGAGGAGTTACAAGATGCATAGAGAGACCATCCAGAGTTTTTCTCAGGACCCTTCAAAGAATGGGCAGGTCGTTTCAAAGTAGAGGACAGAGTGTTGCTATGAATATGATTCGTTTGTTGGGGTGGTAATCATCAAAGCTGTGGGTGAGATCTTTCAATCGCCGACTTTATCCTATGTATACGAGAATACTTCGTGACTTTCACGCAGGGAGAAATATCTTTCTAAATTTATGAAGTTTCTCGGCCAAGGAACGTAGTTTTTGCATATCCTTTCTGCTGCTAGCTATTATCAACACTTCGAAACAGTATTTGCGTCTTGTGATGTAGCAAGTGTAACAGGGTTCACGATATGTCGACATATATGTAGCTCTCGCAGGCGTGGTTTAGTAATGACACAGAAATTGAAAACCATGTTGCAGTGTCATTGACTGATGACATCACGAGATCGACATGATGAAACGTTTTGTTGACGTGGTAAGTGATCGATAGCAATGGTACGGAACTCGAGTAATTGGGTAAAACGTGTTGAAATTACGCAAAACTTGGTAAAATAGCGAAAACTGATCGAAAATACGTAAAGCTGTGGAAGAAATTCGACGAAAATGATTGTTGTAGACCTCTGTTTTCGGCAGGGTGTTCATCCAGCATCGACAACAGTATCGTAGACTGAGTTCTTAGGTTTACGCACTTGGATGTTAAGAAATAAAGACGAGGGACGAGATGCGAATTGTAGCTTGCTGTTGGGTGTAAAAATGACCGTGTTTTCCTTTTTCCGACGTGTGAATAGAGACCGTGACAGCTGCTGCTCTGCATTGATATTTGTGCGACTGAAAGCATGTAATACCCACATGCATGACAGGTCGTTTACAAGACTTCCACAGACACTAAATGTGAGTGCTCGGGCTACAGAAGGCTGGTGCTGAAAGTTGCCAGCTCCAGCATATTGTATAAATACCACCCGCGACGACCTCAAATGGCCGCCGGTCGCGGCACAAGCCCTGTTAATGCGCACACCCCTCTGGCGAATGGAGCCCATTGGGCCGCCTCTTCTTATCGCGAGACTCAGCCGAGGGTGGTAGTATGGTGTTGGCTATTCCAAGAGGAATAGCCAAATATTTCGCTATTGTTCCTGGGGGCTGGCATTGCCTACAAATACGTTTGATTTCTGCAGACCTGAAACAGTGTATCATTGTCAACCTGACACCGACCAGTGCACAGCATCGCCAGCAGATGGATCTCTTTGTGTACCATCAGCAAGAGGATGTAACAGGTCCCAGGAAAGCACAATCACTACCTACAGGAGGGTCCAGCTGCAGACCGGAAACAGTGTATCATTGTCAACCCAACACTGACCAAAGCAGGGCACCTGCACTGGATGGAGATCTTTGTGTACCATCAGCGTTAGGATAGAATGGGCATGGAAATCTGTTATCGCCACCTCCTTCCACAATTCTCTTCTGGCGAGGTCTTTTGGGGTCAGTTTTTGCGGTAGTTGTGTAATTACAATGATTTTTCTCAATTCCCAGAGGGTCTGTTGCATTGTGATCCATTGTTTATGAGTGGTATTTTTTCATGGCAATTTTGATGAGTAATTAGAGCAGTGAAGCATTCTCTGTCAGTTGTGGTAGTGTGTATTGGCCTGAATTTGCTGCCCTGTCCCTTCTTACCGTGTGTGTGTGTGTGTGTGTGTGTGTGTGTGTGTGTGTGTGTGTGTGTGTGTGTACAAGTTCCTTAGCAGCTATACACTTGTAGATCGGTAGAAGGCAATTTCTTATAAGTTTCAGTGAAGGTTTGCTATCCTATCCCTTCTTACCATGTATCTGTGTCCAAGTTCCGCAGCAGCTCTAGACGTAGCGATCGGTGGGAGGCAATTCTCCTGGCAGCGGCTATAGGATAGTTCCTGCCAATTTCGAGTGGTATTATGGATTACGACACACAGCAAGGTGAACTTATACACACACCACAATCGAAGAGGAGAGCAAAATCCATTTCAAGCATCCTCAGTCAAGCCCCATACACTACGGCGAACACGGACGAAGTTGTCTCCTGCAGTGTGGATTGACTGGCCATTTCAAAAACACGAACAGCTCCAGCTCAGGCAGTAGTCTCTCCCCTCAGTCCATCGTGCTGCATCACCGTTATTTGCTGAAAAGTGTTTGCCCTATGCTCATCCATCACCACCTCCTACCATTCGTCATGTAGCAAGCTATGGACACAGTCCTCAGCTGTGTTCTTGCAGGTAATACACTTATTAAACCCCTCTTTTTCTAGCACCATCATATCCTTCACTGATCACATTTCCCACGAAAAATGAAGACAGTACCTTCTACTCCAGCCTTCTTTCCCGCAAATTCACAAGTGGGGAAGGGGAAGTAGCTGTAGGATAATCGACAAATAAATAAATTGAATAAATAAATAAGACAGTACCTTACTCGCTTGCTCTCTAGCAGCTCAGCATACACTAAGTGTAGTAAGTCGGTACTTTGAGCAAACTAGGTATGAACTTAATGCACAAACCTTTCTATGAATTTTATAAAGCTAAATACATTATAAAATTTTAAAAATTTTCAGTATGGACTAATCTGAATATTTTTATAAAATTTTATACATATATAAAAATATATAGCTTTATAAAATTCATAACAAAAGTTGTGCATTAAAAACATGCCTAGTGCTCTCATGTAACCCACTTACTAATAATATTGCATTGAAAATAATGGGCATTTTGAGTGCACTAGAATTAATTTGAAGCAACAATTCTAGATCATGAATTTGTTATCATTAATTTCATGTTTTTTCAGTTTATTGTATCTCAGATTAATATTCCTGCTTCAAAAAAGTGAAAATCCCAACGACTAAATAATTTCGAATATCTGTCTGGTAAAAAAAAAAATTATTCGTTATTGAGTTCCAAATATATTTTATCCCCATAACTAGTATTCAAATATTCACAACTGGTAACTGGTACATATTTGTTGGCCAAATACCTGACGGGATTATTAAGTCCTTATGTGGGTAAATGCCCTCATCACATCCGTAATTCCGTGGATTTTGTTAAACGCCTTGACAGCTTCAGGTTGGATGAGTCAGATATCATGGTGAGTTTTGACGTCGTTTCCTTGTTTACGAGGGTACCCCTGCGAGAGTCACTAGAATTGATTAGTCAGAAGTTTGACGAGAAGACCACTGAACTTTTTAGGCATGTCTTGACTTCCACGTATTTTCTTTTTAATGGAGAATACTACGAACAAACGGAGGGAGTCGCCATGGGTAGTCCACTCTCACCGGTGGTAGCGAATTTGTACATGGAGAACTTCGAGGAGGAAGCCCTGTCGTCATCCGTATGGAAACCTACTTGCTTTTTCCGTTACGTGGACGACACGTTCGTCATCTGGCCACATGGTATGGATAAACTCCTTGACTTCCTTACACATCTAAACTCCATACACCCCAACATCAAATTCACTATGGAGACTGAAACGGAGGGTAAATTACCTTTCCTTGACGTCTTGGTCAAGAGAAGGGCTGACGGCACCCTAGGTCATGGGGTGTATCGGAAGACTACGCACACTGATCTGTATTTGCACGCAGACAGCTGCTACCACCCTTCACAGAGGAATGGGGTACTTAAAACTCTAGTACATAGGGCGCGCACTATCTCTGACGCAGAGAGTCTACCCCAGGAATTGGAACATCTGAGAACTGTATTTCGGAAAAATGGGTACTCAGAGTGGCAGATTCAACGTGCTCTCCGCCCAACCACTGCAGCACAACCTCTTGAGATGGATGAAGTCACGAGGGAGGAGGTAGGCACTGCATTTATTCCATACACAGGCGCACTCTCGGGGAAAATCGCTCGCGTTCTGAAGAAACACCGGGTCGGAACTGTGTTTTGTCCTCCAAATAAAACTCGTGCACTGGTGGGGAGCGCCAAAGATGACCTCGGTTTGAGGAAGGCCGGCGTGTACCAGATTACGTGTCAATGTGGCAAGTCGTATATTGGTCAGACGATGCGTACCGTCGAGGATCGATGCCGTGAACACCAGAGGCACACTCGCCTGATGTATCCGAGCAAGTCGGCGGTAGCTGAACATTGTTTGTCGGAAAATCACGCCATGGAATATGACCGCACGAGGATTCTGGTACAGACGTCGAGATACTGGGACAGCGTTGTTAGAGAGGCCATCGAAATTCGCACCAATGACGACCTCATAAACCGTGACTGTGGCTATAATCTTAGCAAGGCTTGGGAACCAGCGATCGGGTTAATCAAGAGTAAATCGAGCAAACGTATAGTTGTGACGACCACGGCGGACAGAGCCATCACTCCGACGTCATCTCAGACGCCGTCGCAATCTGTTCCACCGCGCGACCGTGGCGCGGGGCGCGGACGGCGGAGGGAGCGCGCCGCGGGCGGAGGGTATTTAAATCGGCCGCCGCCGCGACCGAACCCAGTTCCCTCTGAGCAGCCATAGCGTACGGATCTCCGTGCCGGCACGTTCACAGGAGCTCAGTCCGTCAGTTCACCTGATGATGGCGACATGTATGATCGCCGAAATATTGTGCCCGTTGGACACTATAGACCGGCAGCACACCCGTGGATATTTGGGTAACTTGCTCGTTGATTAAATTTCTAGTATTTACATCTCTAGTAATTTGGTTGTACTCCAATTGTAGCTGTTCTTTCACTTCATCCTCAGTTAATCTTCATATAGATTCACCATTTAGCTTTTGAATATTCTTATAGTTTAAAGTGAATCATTTTGTTTTCATCTATGTATTTTTTATTATTTTCGCATAATAATAACTTTTTGGTCCAGTTGAAGGCCAATCTGTAATGTGCAGTAGTTATTTCCAAATTCATCAGTCCAGTAACCTAGTATACAAACTTTTTCCAGAATATTTTCACCATTATCAATATATACTATACTGTCTGTATCAACAAACATAACAGCTTTTCCTATCTTACCTAACATATCATATAATCTGAGTCTTGTATTTGATATAGGAAATGCTGCTATAAAAGCACTTGTAGCTATGTTCTGTTCCAAATAATAATCCCCGAAATTGTACTTCATCTGAACCATATTGTCATTAATAACATTTATATCTATATTATCTAATCGTTTATCCAGTAGTATTGTATAAAATTTTTGTAACTCTGTAACACACTCATATTTACTCATATTTTGATGTTGTCGAAATTTCCCTCATAATGAATTCAGACATATCGTAGCAACAGCTTGTTTTCCAGGGTTTACTTACATTTTCTTTATCTAAATCAATACCTATTTTTTCTTCTACATATTTTATACAAATGTTATTAGTTGTAAACTTACATTTATTGGCTTCTAATTTTATTTTGATAAGGCTTTCAAGTAAGTTTTAAGCAAAATGTTGATTTTCTTTGTAAAATTCAACATTTTGTAGACATCTAAAATTTTACATCCTCTTTCTATTGTTTTATTTACTTCATCAGTTGTGCAAGTTCAATAAACTTGTTTCATCATAATTGTGATTACATTTGTTTATTCTTTCTTCTGCGCATTTTACACACAAAGGAAACAACAGTTTTTAATTTTTATCAATCTCCATTTTTACAGGTAAAACAGGTTGATAAAATCCTCTAGGTGCCACTGCTTTACGTTTTATAAGCCAATACCATTTGGTAGAATAACATCTTCGCCAATATATTTTCGTTGTCTGTCCTAGAGGATAATAATCGTAGTATTGTGCAGTTGGATAGAGACTACATTCGTCAATATATCTTACTTTTGTGTTAACACCATCTGCTTTAGCTCTTAATTTTACTGCATTTCTATGACCTCCATAACAAGCATCTTTTGGATTCAGTGGTTCAAAAGCTGCAGGTAAATGTTTCAATTTCTTAATTTTCTAATACAGTGCTGAGTTAATCCAATTACATTTCCAGTTGTCTACTAAATTATACCTGAATTTCATATTTCTCCACTTCCTGTTAATATCCTTTGGTATAAATTATCAACTGATCCTCAAGTTTTGTAGTTAATCATTTCAGTTTTAAAACATTTTTTACAATTATGTCCAAACAACCATAGTATTTATAAATGGTATTGGTTTCTTTATCAAAGCCATCAGCTTTAGCTCCAGCTATATTTACTTCATGACCATTGGGAGCATGTTGAATACAATTATTATTTAAGCTATTTAACAAAGCTATAGATTCTTTACTATAATTTTCCTCTTGCTCTTTATCCAATACGGCAGTTCTTCTATTAGGTAAATATTAAGATATGTATATAACCATACAAACTCAAGTAATTTTTAAATAACAGAATGGGTCTATAGTAGATACATCTAGGAATTGTTTCCTTATTTTTGAACAACCTCTTCTTAATATATCTATATCAGAATTACAGTATTCATTAATTTCGCTCTTCATATTTAACACAGAATTTTCTTTAACTTTTTTACTATGCCATTTGAGAAATATTTCCCTATTTTCAGGTCCTGTTGTATCAGCACAATAATATTTGTAACAGGAGACGGTTCCATGTAATTTTAATTTTCATATGTATAGAATAAATGTGAGAAGTAATCTTCTTTTATTCTTCGAAATCAATTGTTTCTGAAAATTCGCTAAGTTTTGTTGCACAAAACTGCAGCTGTCTATAATTTTTAGGCTTAACTGATTTATCTCCAATAACATTAATTTAGTTCATATGTAAATAGTATTTGTCTTTATTGTATTTTAATTACAGTATTTAAAAATGAATTGTGAGTTGTGAATAATAATCTTTAACATAATGATCTATAAATGTGTAATCCATATGTTCATCAGATATCATCCATTTAAGGAATGCATCATTTGTTTTAAATTTGTAAACAGTATCACTATTAAAATTGTGAACTATTTCGAGATTTGGAATATGTATTCTTGTTTCTTGTTGAGCTTCATAATCAAATGACATGCATTTTTGTGCATAGGTACAAGGAATCCACTTCGGGTGTTCTTTCTTATGATGAAGTGTTTGCCTGTAACTATACTATTGCATTACAGACATTCAGAAACATAATAATTTTGTTACTGTACATTAACGTAACACTACCATTTTACTACATTTTTGGGTACCTTTGACTTTATATTCTTCACCAAGTTTTCATTCACATACACCACCTTTTTGTGTTTTGTATTGCATGTAATATTTGTGATTTTTAATATCTACTTCTAGACTACTGTTACGACATCTTTCAAGGCCACAGTTATCTCCTTTAGGTCTCAAACAAATCTTTTTACATTCTTCACATTTATAAGATAAAGCAAAAAATTTTGGTGACTGTTTTAACATTCTTCATTATAACAACACCTATTACATTTTTGCGATATATCTAATTTTCCACAGTATTGTGTTCTGTGCCACTGCATAATACCCATATTTTTCTTTTTTTCTTCCTTTTTGTTTGTTCTTGTTGCTATATATTTTATTAAATTTATCACAGAAATATGACGATCCTAATAATGCTGACATACTGTTAATACATTAAAATGGTTGCAATTTTTATCTCTCTCTCTCTCTCTCTCTATTCATTTAGTCGGCTCCGACTCATCGTGACCCCATGAACCAAATCACGCCACTTTTTCCTGTTTTACACTTCCTCCCATAGACCTTCCAGGTTGGAACACAATTTTTATACAGATATATTTGTATTGTTTTTTCAGGACCATGATAGATAGCTGTATTGAAATTTTAAGTGCATACGATATTTATTTGAATATTCAATAGTTGTTCAACATTTTTAATATTCTCTATACTAAATCTTTCTCCAATATATTCACGTAACTGGTTGCACAATATTCTGGTTAACTCTTTTTTTTAAATATATATTTATCTCCTTCTCTAACTTTCTTAATTTCACCTGGAGTTAGTTCTCTGCCTAAGATGATATTTTTGCGATACGTTAATGATTATAGTATTGCTTAGGACAACACAGGTTATCGCTATTATTAATTATAGTAATGTGCTTTTAGTCCTTTAATCATCAACTAAATTTATTATTTTATTAATTTTGCTACCTCTTTGAGTTGCTAACGTTTGACTATCAAATGTAGTACTGACCATGTCAATAGACTCATCAGATGTTAATATAGCTCTGCTTTTATTTCACTGAACTTCAATTCTTTAGTATTATATGATACCTTATATCCTGTAGAAATTTGATAAAATATTTTGCATTTACTGTTGTTATATTGAACATATCTCCTTTTCTAAAATTCTCTTTTTAGCTACTGCTACCTTAGAGTTAAGTGCTTTCGTTGTATAATCTGCTTTCTCACTAACAGTACTGTGTTTACTAATATTTGCATTGTTAAAGATAATTCTATAGTCAACAGATGAAGCTTTAAATTTTTCATTAAAATTAGATTTTATTTCTTTAATGTCGAATAAATCATTTTTCGATAGTTTGTTCTCTTTTTCTTGCTCAAATAGTTTACTAGTGAATCGATTAATCAGATCTGGTCTCACTATTTTTTCTTGCCATGGTGGTAGAGTGTTTTTCAACAACATCAATATTAAATCTATAAAAGTAATTTAGATTAGGTACACATTTTGATCTTGATGAAAAGGAAAATCTTGTTACATTATTCAATTAATTAATCCTGATTAATTTACTGTTGCCTCTAATACAAAGATTTTTAGCTCAAGTTTTGAGTTCAGCTGCTCTCATACTATTGAGAAAACTTGTAGGGATAGGTAAGTGAAGGGCTTATTTCAATAGTGGTGTAAGTCCATTATCTCCACTTTTCTGTCTACAATGCTTCTGAAATTAATGATCCAAACAAACAGAAAGAAATGTTCATCTCTAGCAAGAAGCCATATGCTTGAATATTTCTGGTATCTCAACCACAGATTTTTCAGCGCTCATTTAACTTTAGGACTCTGTATCTCACAATGAACAAAAATGGACCTGTACCACTATTGAAATAAGACCTTCAAATTATGTGATACAGTCTGGAAAAAGTACAACAATCTATTAATGTACATAAACGCAGAATTTGTTCCACTAGGGACTCCCTAGTTATAACACCTTGTCTTTTATATTTAAAATCGCCTTCACCTCCCACCACACACAATAGTTCATTATAGAATAAAAATGTTTTTCTGTATCCATGTTTACTACACCATTTAAATTAAAATCTTGACCTAATACTGTATCCTTTGCTATACCGTACTGTGGCACCCTTGCCACTGCTTCCATCTGCCAGGCGGCATGTCATTGATATCAAATTGATAGGCTAATTAATTAAAGTGATCATGAGAGTCACATTGCATGATGAGTAATTTTTTTCAGCATTCGGATTACACTCATCAGGTAGCTCAAATGGGAATCCCTCGAGGGAAGACAATGTTCTTCACAAGGAATATTACTGAGAACCGACATTTGAAGCTGACTGCAGAATGGTTCTACTGCCAGCAACATCCATTTTACGTAAGGACTGTGCTATTAAAAATACGCTCACAACGACTATATTACTGTGACCATCTAGCTTTTACAGGCACTCACGAGAGTAGCTGATAGCGTTACACGTTCTGATAGAAATTCTGTGTGTGATATGGAATCTGATCTATCCATTCAACCATGTACTTGCTTTGGATCTCATGGAGATGTCTTTTAAAGATTACAGCCACTGGTGAATCATATTCGTGCCACTGTCATATATCGAAAGGAGTCACCTTTTCCGAACCTGTCTGTTAAGGATTCCATACAAAAGAAAACTTCAGCATGTTTTTTTTACACAGTCCCCCTGCATCTTGTAACTGTTCCTCAGTTACTGCCCCCCCCCCCCTTCCCCGATCCCTGCTCCTTAGTCCTTGTGATGATTCCAGTTTAAGTCAGGATTGTACGGAAACCTGAGAGGGCTATATCAAAGACCTTCTGCATCCCGTGGAGAAAAAGGGTGAGCTGCGTTAACATGGAAGGACCGTGTTTTAACCACTTCGTGGAAATGGGAACATACTGCTGTAGCTCTGCCAACCGCATATAGTGCATAAGGCCAGCGCCAAATGAAGCTTTCTCCTGCAACACAAGGTAGTAGAAAAGACAGTACAAGCAGTTACGATGGTGTTTCTTATAGAGAAAATTAGGATGACTCCACATCATACAGGAACTGAAGGAAGGACGAAAATTTTGCTACTGCATTGTGGTGCATCTGCAAACTACATAGTTACTGCAGTCCGAAGGAGATATGCCTCTCTCAGGGTGCATTCATGTTTGTCACCCAAAAATTTTCTCGATCCTCATTATTTTGCACCATACAACAGAGAAAATCTATGAACTATAAAAACTCCACTAAAGTCAACTGATAGATAACTCAATAAGATTTTACCACATCTCTCTCTTTCAATGTATCGGGCAACAAAGACTGTCTACATGTTGACATTGACCATATGTAGCGATATTATTAAATATACAGATACCGGTCCACTGGAGCATGTGGTCTGTGGTCGAAGTCGCTACCAAAGACCAGTGTAAAGTTTTGTCTCTTGAACTGTAGGTAAACCATATCCCACAGACTATCAATTGCAAGAGAGGGGCCCTGTGTTGTTCTTTTATAAGCAGTTTGTTGCATTGTTTTTTCTGCTGTAACATTTCCAAGCAATGTATGACTACAACTTTGTTCACTGCCATTATGTTGTTTTCTTCCACCATGACCTCGAGGTTCGTGTCAGGTGCTAAACTGACATAAACACAACTGAGATCCATTGGCTCTCACTGAAAGCTGGACGTCACATGCTCCCACAACACACAGGATTGTTGAAATAAGACAGAGGCGGTGTTTCGGCAAGAATATAGAAGATATTGTGACATACGGAAACTGGAAGAGTTTGCGCCAATGTGAGGCTATTCCAAACAGCTGCCCAAAGGTAACTGATGACCTCTACATTCAACTTCCACAGTGATGTGGTAGCAGATGTCTACGTCTTTCGTTTTGATTGATTCCTCATATTCCAATCTTGTATACGATCAGTATTTCATTGAAGCCATCCGCCAGAAAAGACACTGTTGATATGGGGTGACATGCTGTAATAAGCACCGCAATTGATAGTGCGATCAATTTTAGCAATTTTATCAGTTTTTCCATAATTTCATAATTTCAACAGCATGCTTCCTAATTTCTGTATCACTGCTAAGCCACTCCTCCACTACTTTGTTTGTACCATATTGTGTGTGTATTGTGTATTAAGCTGGGGACCTAGAAAACGACAGAGGCAGGCTTCGTCCCACCGTAGCGTCCCACGAACACCTCATTCCAGACGAGTGTAACTCCATATGTTTGTGTGGTAGAGTAGAGTGATGATGGTGTATGCATACATGGAGACAGTGTTTGCACAGCAATCAGTGACATAGTGTAACTGATGCAGAATAAGGGGAACCACACCGCATTCGTCGAGATAGATGGAAAACAGCCTTAAAAACCATTCACAGGCTGGCGGGCACACCAGACCTCGACACTAATCTGCCAGGCGGATTCATGCTGGGGATCGGCATGCTTTCCCTCTTGGGAAGCAGCGCGTTAGACTGCGTGGCTAGCTGGGCAGGCTTTTGTACTATATAGTAGATTTAGAATCTAGGTAGATGAGTGTGCAGTATGTCCATTCATGGTTAATTATCGAGTGTATACACCAAAGTATATCAGACAGCACCCTATACTGATGCAGTTAGGTTATTTACATATTTCTGGCATATTATAGTGCATAATTTACAATTTCCCATCTCTTCCTACATGGATGGGATCCACAGAATATTCTTATATTCTTACGATAAAGTTGGAGATAGAAAGAACTCCCTACATTGTCTTTGACCAACTGTCCCTACAACACTGCCCTTGATGTAATTTGCTGCTGATCAGAGGTAGGAGGGTACTATACCCGCTAGATTCCATGTCTCGTGAAGGAACAGAGCTAGCTGAGTCTGTAATTGCTGTTCAGCAAAGCTTGCAACACTCCAATCTTACTTACAGCGCCCATCCAATTGTACAAAATCTCTCCAGATGTGCACATGTCAAGAAGGTTAACATCCCTTATCGGTGTATAGTAGATATGAGAGTGTGGTGATGGTATAACATATGATTAAAAAGAAATGTATGGTCGATGGATGTGTGTGTGTGTGTGTGTGTGTGTGTGTGTGT
The DNA here is from genome assembly GCF_021461395.2 of Schistocerca americana. Lineage (NCBI taxonomy): Eukaryota > Metazoa > Arthropoda > Insecta > Orthoptera > Acrididae > Schistocerca > Schistocerca americana. Next base: position 697,520,144 of record NC_060130.1, read on the forward strand.
GTGTGTGTGTCGCAGATGGCTCCCATGACACAGAGTAGACCTGAGTTAGTGTTTAAGTTTGGATGCGCTATGCGTTATATTCAGAGTGCTGTTCGGATGCAGATCCATAATATACCACATCTGGGATAGGTTTTGAAGATGGATCCACTGCCCTTTATATTTGGAGCAATTTTCTGACGTGGATCCACAATATTCCACATCCGGGATAGGATTCGAAGGTAGATCCACCTGGCGATACATCAGGACATGTGTTCATTGTCCAAAGTTGGATCCACCAGAGGGATGACTGGGTCATGTGAGCCATCCGTGACCCACACACAGATGCAGACCCACACACAGTAAATGTACTGCAACTGTCGAATATGTGGTTGGAGTTGACTGGATGAATTCGAGTACAGTGCTATGCAATTCCGTCCAACCCGTAAAATAGTACACTTGCACTCGGTGTTGACAACTTTGCTACATTTACAAGCAATTTTAGAATACATGACGAGAAGTGCTGTCATGACTGCATGGGCAGAACTGACATAAAATCGTTAAAATTACGAAAATGGCAGATAATACATATAAATTGAGGGAAAATGCTCCAAAATGTGGGGGAAATTGAGGGGGAATGAGGGAGTACTTGAATGTCTTTTGCTTGGTGGAGGAAAATTCTTGTACATGGGAACAAGTATGCGACAGCAAGAGGAATAAGAGTAAAAGTTGACATGGAAGCACCGAGAAACCAGGGAAACAGTCAATTTTCGTCAACAGTGATAAGACGGTTGGAATAGAATGTTTAACGTGAATGGCCACCAAATGTAGAGTAATAAATTTATATATGTTGGATCACAAGCCAGGTGTGACCACAAAGTTATTGGCAACTGCCTTATAAATTTATGTAAAGTGTCCTTAGGTAAAATGCGTTGTATTACCAGCTGGGGTGACTGCAGTGTACAACTGCAGAATGGATCACGTGTTTGACGCTGTGCAAGACTGTTTAGGTGTTTCAAATTACAATGTGCTTCTCTGTACTCACACCATGTGCTGTCAGCTAACAAATATCTCACAGAACAGTTGCTGTATAGTTTTTTAACAGCATTTTACTGTATGTGTGTTGAGGTAATAGTGATACATGCAAGTTGATTGATGCCTTTCTGGAAAAGAGAACCATCTGCTTCTAAATAAGATGATAGAAAGTAGATGGAGTGATCAATTGAGAGGAGTTGTAATGAGGTACGATTTAATTGTGGATTGACTTTGAGGGAGAGAGGGAGATGTTGCCGCAGGTCATTTATCAAGCAATTAACCATTTTTGTCCATAGTTCTCTGTCGCAACTTGCGATCGACTTGCATACTATTGCACGTTCTGTGTGTGACTTAGAGCGCTATCTACCTGCAGTTGTTAAGAGCAAACTTCACACCACTGTCAGCAGATTACTTCCAATACATGTGCGATGAACCATGTTCATCGATGGAAAATCTATTTCAACACCCTCCTCTAGACGAACGAAGATGTATACGAAGTACTCCATTTCTCTGTTACATCTTGGGCATAAATCGAGTCTTCAGATTCATGGGTTTGAAGCGACTGCTACTATACTTCTCATGTTTGTCCAATCCAAACAGCCATGCATGTGGATCATTGGGGAGAGGAGAAGTCTTAGAATTTTTTCGTACGTTGGTGTACAAGATGCGTAAATATTCTTGCAGGAAATCAAACAGCACATGGATATGTCAGCAGTACTATCATATACATACAGAAAACTGTAGAAAAAAATCATGAAAATTGACAAAATCAGTCAAATGAGAGGAAAAACTAGTATAATCGCGAAAAATTGATGTGAAATACTTTGAAATATGTAAAATCGCGAAAACGTAGTCGAGTTACGGAAATTGACTGAGAATACATAAAATTAGAGAAAAATACCATGAAATGAGTACTGAGCAAAATCAATAAAATGAGTGTGCTGGAGGAGGAGAGTAGACTGATGCTATATATACATGCCTTAATAGTATTCCAGATATGTGGCGTCAAGGCGAAGTGGCAATATTATACTGCATATGAGCAATACAACCTAACATCAGTCCATTACGTCTGTGTGCAAGGGGAAGGTTACCAGGGCGGTGGTAAACTGTGATAAGACTGTTACATCTCCTGTGGCTACTGATATTGGTGTATATTAACTTGTAAAGATGTCATTGTTTCTTCGCATGCATTTTCGGCCGCCGACGATCATTTTACAGGACTATTGTGGACATATCATAATATCCGAACTGTAACATATGCTTGAACTTCGTAAACAGCAGGCGTCATGCACCTCTGGAAGCCTATGTAATGTTTGTGTTACAAAAAATCGATGTGTCCTTTGGTGTGCAAGGTAGTAGTTTTATCATTTTACAGTTTGTCGCCATAGTTTATTGTAGAAAAACTTGCAGAGAGAATGTATGTCATACACTGAAAATGTATTTCTTACATTGGAATATTAACAGCGTTGCATTCCACATGACTCATAGGACGGAAACCACACCACCCTAGCATTGTAGCGTCTTTAAGTTGGTTCAAATGGCTCTGAGCACCATGCGACTTAACTTCTGAGGTCATCAGTCGCCTAGAACTTAGAACTAATTAAACCTAGCTAACCTAAGGACATCACACACATCCATGCCCGAGGCAGGATTCGAACCTGCGGCCGTAGCGGTCGCTCGGTTCCAGACTGGAGCGCCCAGAACCGCACGGCCACTCCGGCCGGCCGTCTTTAAGTGCAGAACCATTTAGCGTCTGGAATGTGTTTATGTTTCGCGATTATTTCTCTCTTTCCAAATTCCTCTCGGTGTGGGCACCAAACTCCAGAACTATACTTCTGAATTGATAGCACAACTGAGTTACTTAAAATATTTCAAACTATGTCTCTCTGGAGCTCCATCATCATAAGCCACACATTTTTTCTTAACCGTCTGTTATGTCATCATAACACTCTACTAACCCCAAAAAGGGATGCTAACATCCTTGACATGCACACATCTGGGGTAATCTTGTGCATTTGGATGGGCGCTGTGAGTAAGATTTGTGTGGAACAGGCTTTTCTGAACAGCAGTTACAGACTCAGCTGGCTCTGTTCCTTCTGATCAGCTACAAATTAAATCAAGGACAGTGTTGTAGGGAGGGTTGGTCAAAGACAATTCGGGGAGTTCTTTCAGTCTCCAACTTTATCATAAGAATACAAGACTGCTCTGTGACTCCCATCCATACAATGAAAGATGGGAGATCGTCATCATAAATTATGTACTATAATGGAGGTTCTAGAAATATGTTGATATCCTAACTGCATCAGTATAGGGCGCTTTGGTGTATATGTTCGATTATTAACCATGAATGGACTTACTGCACAGTCATCTATCTAGATTCGAAATCTACTATATGGTACAAACAAAGTAATGGAGGAGTGGCTTAGCAATGATACAGCAACTGGGAAGCATGCTGTTGTGTCGTTGGCCTGCATTGAAATTACGGGGAAACTGATAAAATTTTAAAATTGATTGCACTATCAACTGTGGTGTGTATTACAGCACATTGCTCCAATCGACGGTATCTTTTCCATCTCATCCATCCACTGGTACGCTCTTGATTACCACATGATGATTGATTAATATCAGTTGTCTGAGATGGAGAGAGTCTTGGTGGGAATAGCATCTTCTGGGGATGGCCTCCATGAAAAAGCGATGGTATACAAGATTGAAATATGAGGAACCAATCGAAACGACAGATCTAGACACCTGCTACCATGTCACTGTGGAAGTTGACTAGGTCATCAATCACCTTTGGGCAACTGTTTCGAAAAGTCTCTCAATGCCACAAAATCTTACAGTTTCCATATGTCACAATGTTTTACACATTCCCATCAAAAAGAAACATCACCTCTGTCTTTTATTTCAACCATCCTGTGTGTTCTGGGAGCAGCATAGTTTACACTATGTGATGTCCAGCTTTCAGTGAGAGCCAATGGACATGACGTGTTAAGGTCAGTTTTAGCACCTGACACAGACCTCAAGGTCATGGTGGAGAAAACAACATAATGGCAGTGAACAAAGTTGTAGTCATACATTGCTTGGAAATGTTACAGCAGAAAAAACAATGCATCAAACTGCTTATAAAAGAACAACACAGGGCTCCTCTCTTGCAATTGATAGTCTGTGGGATATGGTCTTCCTACAGTTCAAGAGACAATACTTTACACTGGTCTTTGGTAGCGACTTCGACCACAGACGACATGCTCCGGTGGACCGGTACCTGTATATTAATGTCACCACATATGGTCAGTGTCAACATGGACACAGTCTTTGTTCCCTGATATAACGAAAGAGAGAGATGTCGTAAAATCTTATTGAGTTCTCTGTCAGTTGACTAGTGGAGTTTTTATAGTTCATAGATTTTCTCTGTTGTGTAGTACAAAACAACGAGGATGGAGAGAATGTTTGGATAATGGACATGAATGCAACCTGGGAGACACAGATCTACTTTACACTGCAGTAATTATAAGTAGTAAGGAGATGAACTGCAGTGCAGTAGCAAAATCCTCGTCCTTCTTCCAGTTCCTGTATGATGTGCAGTCTTCCTGTATTTAGCTGTAAGAAAAACCATTGTAAATGCTCGTACCGTCTTTTCTACTACCTCGTGTTGCAGGAGAAAGCTTCATTTGGCGCTGGCCTTTCACAATGAACACGGCGGACCTACGACAATATGTTCCCATTTCCACCAAGTGGTCAAAACACGGTCCTGTCGCATTAACTCAGCTCACCCTTTTTCTCCACAGGACGCAGAATGTCTTAGGTATAGCTCTTTCTGACTTATGTTCAGTTTCGACTTAAAACGGAAGGATTACATGGACTAAGGTGCAGGGATTGGCGTCGTGGGGGTCAGGGGGGGGGGGGGGCAGTGACTGAGCATTAGTCAGAATATGCACAAGGACTGTCTAAAAAACCCATGCTGGAGCTCTGTTGTATGGAGTCCTTAGCAGATAGATTCGAAAAAGGTGACTCCTTTCGGTGGCCGATTGGTTCTAGGCACTTCAGTCCGGAACCGCACTGCTGCTACGGTCGCAGGTTCGAATCGTGCCTCGGGCATGGATGTATGGATGTGTGTGACGTCCTTTGGTTAGTTAGGCTTAAGTCGTTCTAAGTCTAGGGGACTGCTGACCTCAGATGTTAAGTCCCATAGTGCTTAGAGCCATTTGAACCATTTTGACTCCTTTCGAGATATGAGAGTGACACGAATATGATTCTCCAGTGGCTATAATCTTTAAAAGACATCTCCATGGGATCCAAAGCAAGTATGTGGTTGAATGGATAGGCCTGATTCCATATCGCACACAGAATTTTTATCAGAATGTGTAACACTATCTGCGACTCTCGTGTGTGCCTGTAAAAGCAAGACTGCTGTTTAAACGTAGTCACGGTGACATAGTAGTTGTGATCGTGTTTTTAATAGTCCTTACGCAAAATGTATGTTGGTGGCAGTGGAATCATTCTGCAGTCAGCTTCAAATGTCGGTTCTCAATAATATTCCTTGAAAAGAACATTGTCTCCACTCGAGGGATTCCCATTTGAGCTACCTGATGAGTGTAACCCGACTGCTGAAAAAATTACTCGTCATGCAATGTGACTCTCATGAACAGCTTAATCAATTAGCCTGTCAATTTGATATCAATAACACACCGCCTGGCAGATGGAAGCGATGGTTAGAGTGCCACAGATACACTCCTGGAAATTGAAATAAGAACACCGTGAATTCATTGTCCCAGGAAGGGGAAACTTTATTGACACATTCCTGGGGTCAGATAAATCACATGATCACACTGACAGAACCACAGGCATATAGACACAGGCAACAGAACATGCACAATGTCGGCACTAGTACAGTGTATATCCACCTTTCGCAGCAATGCAGGCTGCTATTCTCCCATGGAGACGATCGTAGAGATGCTGGATGTAGTCCTGTGGAACGGCTTGCCATGCCATTTCCACCTGGCGCCTCAGTTGGACCAGCGTTAGTGCTGGACGTGCAGACCGCGTGAGACGACGCTTCATCCAGTCCCAAACATGCTCAATGGGGGACAGATCCGGAGATCTTGCTGGCCAGGGTAGTTGACTTACACCTTCTAGAGCACGTTGGGTGGCACGGGATACATGCGGACGTGCATTGTCCTGTTGGAACAGCAAGTTCCCTTGCCGGTCTAGGAATGGTAGAACGATGGGTTCGATGACGGTTTGGATGTACCGTGCACTATTCAGTGTCCCCTCGACGATCACCAGTGGTGTACGGCCAGTGTAGGAGATCGCTCCCCACACCATGATGCCGGGTGTAGGCCCTGTGTGCCTCGGTCGTATGCAGTCCTGATTGTGGCGCTCACCTGCACGGCGCCAAACACGCATACGACCATCATTGGCACCAAGGCAGAAGCGACTCTCATCGCTGAAGACGACACGTCTCCATTCGTCCCTCCATTCACGCCTGTCGCGACACCACTGGAGGCGGGCTGCACGATGTTGGGGCGTGAGCGGAAGACGGCCTAACGGTGTGCGGGACCGTAGCCCAGCTTCATGGAGACGGTTGCGAATGGTCCTCGCCGATACCCCAGGAGCAACAGTGTCCCTAATTTGCTGGGAAGTGGCGGTGCGGTCCCCTACGGCATTGCGTAGGATCCTACGGCACTGCGTAGGATCCTACGGTCTTGGCGTGCATCCGTGCGTCGCTGCGATCCGGTCCCAGGTCGACGGGCACGTGCACCTTCCGCCGACCACTGGCGACAACATCGATGTACTGTGGAGACCTCACGCCCCACGTGTTGAGCAATTCGGCGGTACGTCCACCCGGCCTCCCGCATGCCCACTATACGCCCTCGCTCAAAGTCCGTCAACTGCACATACGGTTCACGTCCACGCTGTCGCGGCATGCTACCAGTGTTAAAGACTGCGATGGAGCTCCGTATGCCACGGCAAACTGGCTGACACTGACGGCGGCGGTGCACAAATGCTGCGCAGCTAGCGCCATTCGACGGCCAACACCGCGGTTCCTGGTGTGTCCGCTGTGCCGTGCGTGTGATCATTGCTTGTACAGCCCTCTCGCAGTCAAAAATGGATCAAATGGCTCTGAGCACTATGGGACTCAACTGCTGTGGTCACAAGTCCCCTAGAACTGAGAACTACTTAAACCTAACTAACCTAAGGACAGCACACAACACCCAGCCATCACGAGGCAGAGAAAATCCCTGACCCCGCCGGGAATCGAACCCGGGAACCCGGGCGTGGGAAGCGAGAACGCTACCGCACGACCACGAGATGCGGGCCCTCTCGCAGTGTCCGGAGCAAGTATGGTGGGTCTGACACACCGGTGTCAATGTGTTCCTTTTTCCATTTCCAGGAGTGTATGATTCTTGAGTTGGAGTGGTAATCAGGCGATTTTTTCATTGTGGTGGCATCCTTTAACGAAATTTCAATCTCCCACTTACACAGAGAGAGACGACAATCGTAATAAAATCGGATGTACGTATTATAGAATTTATGCAGTGATATGTAGTATAAACGTAATATTTACAACTTCTCTGTTTGGTTACCTTAAGAGACTTCGTATATGGCGAGGCATTTGGTTACTTTAAGTGAGTTCGAAAGTGAGGACGCATCCTGCGACAGAAATAGATCTTGGCACTCTGTCGTGATCAGAAAACGATTCTAGTCCTGTGATGCATGATGTAACAAATTTTAAGCTGATTAGAACTGATTGCTTCGTACCTGATGAGAAAATACTTAGAGGGCATGTAGCTTGTGCCATACTGTTAGAGGATTTTCATAATAAATAATGATACTTTAGTGATGTGAAAACGTGTGTATGTCCCGATTTCTTATGTCTTCGAAAATAAGTTGTATAAAATGGAGAAATCTACATATTGCGTGAGACATTCGAGATGTACCTTCAACATTGCTGTCTTGGATTGGGTAAGTGGATTTTTTTAATCTGGGGTGTCTATGTCGGTGTGGAATTGGTTAGAACTACGGTGTACGTACATCCGAGCTGCAGCTGTTGGTTTCACAGTGCACCGAGGCTGGCGGCAGGGGTAATCACGAGAAGTCGGCAACCGGAAGCAATGGATTAGCTCAACCTGTGACAGATGGTTAGGTACAAAGAATACATCGACCTATCTGCTCTTGCTTGCGCCAGCGGGGACTTGCGAATTGATCAGTGTGCTGGGTGAACGGCGATAGAAGGTGATGTGTGTGTTGCGTGAGAAGATTCAAAATGTTGTGTGTTTGCACTGGAGGATTATTTTGCCCACGTAAATTGATCGGTTGACTTCTTGGTGACAGTGTCTCTCCAACCTCTGAGCGTTCGGTGTGTGGATGTCGCGGGATAGGCGTGAGGCTGCTGGCATAGCCGATACGTGTGTAGGTCTCTCCTCACTACTGCTTGCGAGACGATGCGGCAGATGGCGCGACTGCGGCTCCTGGCATCTGGCAGTCGTAAATTTATGTGATCGATTGGATTTTTTTTTTTTTTGCCTGATATACACTCCTGGAAATGGAAAAAAGAACACATTGACACCGGTGTGTCAGACCCACCATACTTGCTCCGGACACTGCGAGAGGGCTGTACAAGCAATGATCACACGCACGGCACAGCGGACACACCAGGAACCGCGGTGTTGGCCGTCGAATGGCGCTAGCTGCGCAGCATTTGTGCACCGCCGCCGTCAGTGTCAGCCAGTTTGCCGTGGCATACGGAGCTCCATCGCAGTCTTTAACACTGGTAGCATGCCGCGACAGCGTGGACGTGAACCGTATGTGCAGTTGACGGACTTTGAGCGAGGGCGTATAGTGGGCATGCGGGAGGCCGGGTGGACGTACCGCCGCATTGCTCAACACGTGGGGCGTGAGGTCTCCACAGTACATCGATGTTGTCGCCAGTGGTCGGCGGAAGGTGCACGTGCCCGTCGACCTGGGACCGGACCGCAGCGACGCACGGATGCACGCCAAGACCGTAGGATCCTACGCAGTGCCGTAGGGGACCGCACCGCCACTTCCCAGCAAATTAGGGACACTGTTGCTCCTGGGGTATCGGCGAGGACCATTCGCAACCGTCTCCATGAAGCTGGGCTACGGTCCCGCACACCGTTAGGCCGTCTTCCGCTCACGCCCCAACATCGTGCAGCCCGCCTCCAGTGGTGTCGCGACAGGCGTGAATGGAGGGACGAATGGAGACGTGTCGTCTTCAGCGATGAGAGTCGCTTCTGCCTTGGTGCCAATGATGGTCGTATGCGTGTTTGGCGCCGTGGAGGTGAGCGCCACAATCAGGACTGCATACGACCGAGGCACACAGCGCCAACACCCTTCATCATGGTGTGGGGAGCGATCTCCTACACTGGCCGTACACCACTGGTGATCGTCGAGGGGACACTGAATAGTGCACGGTACATCCAAACCGTCATCGAACCCATCGTTCTACCATTCCTAGACCGGCAAGGGAACTTGCTGTTCCAACAGGACAATGCACGTCCGCATGTATCTCGTGCCACCCAACGTGCTCTAGAAGGTGTAAGTCAACTACCCTGGCCAGCAAGATCTCCGGATCTGTCCCCCATTGAGCATGTTTGGGACTGGATGAAGCGTCGTCTCACGCGGTCTGCACGTCCAGCACGAACGCTGGTCCAACTGAGGCGCCAGGTGGAAATGGCATGGCAAGCCGTTCCACAGGACTACATCCAGCATCTCTACGATCGTCTCCATGGGAGAATAGCAGCCTGCATTGCTGCGAAAGGTGGATATACACTGTACTAGTGCCGACACTGTGCATGCTCTGTTGCCTGTGTCTATGTGCCTGTGGTTCTGTCAGTGTGATCATGTGATGTATCTGACCCCAGGAATGTGTCAATAAAGTTTCCCCTTCCTGGGACAATGAATTCACGGTGTTCTTATTTCAATTTCCAGGAGTGTATTTAGTGGAAATGTTGTGGAGGAGTGTGTTTGTGCTCTCAAACGTCGGTGCATAGAACACCTCAGATATATTTAACGCTATGGTCTGTTTGTAGTGGAAATTTCATTACTTCAGCCGGCCGGTGTGGCCATGCGGTTCTAGGCGCCTCAGTTTGGAACCGCGTGACCGTTACGGTCGCAGGTTCGAATCCTGCCTCGGACGTGGATGTGTGTGATGTCCTTAGGTTAGTTAGGTTTAAGTAGTTCTAAGTTCTAGGGGACTGATGACCACAGATGTTAAGTCCCATAGTGCTCAGAGCCATTTGAACCATTTTCATTTTGTGTGTGATCCTCAAACGCTGAAATGAGTTTTACTAAGAAGAAGGATCAACATAAGGCTGAGGTGAGTGTTTTAAGTGATCTATTTGACTCCTGTAATCTGTTATACAATGAACCTGATAGAGTAGTGCAAATGGATTATTTCACTCTTCTTTTATATCGAAATTGTGGCAGCTCTCCCTTTGTCTCCAGCATTAGCCGACAGGAACACAGTGTTCTGAGAGATGAAAACCTTCGTTTGCATGTTTCGAGACGTTGGTTCACACAGACAAATAGGGAGCTTCCGCTTGAGAGAGGCGAGAGACAGAGACAGGAAGCGAGTCTGGAGTTTTCCGATCAGCAGAATGCCATCACTTGATGCTTTATTTGGGGGCCGCAAGATCAAAGGAGACCGATATCAAGTCCGTGGTCGGTGGTATTTAGTAACGTGATCTGTACTTCGGACAATGGCCAGTTTTGACCTTCGTGGCGGCGCCCTGACGATTGACACACACGCAGGAGACCCCAAACTGTGACTACTGTGCCGCACTTAATTCCAGTTATGATCTGTAGACCAATTTTGCAGGGTTTAACGGTTAGTGCAATATGACTGCTGTACGTTTCTCGATCTGTACGAAATAGTTTGACTCTGAAATTCTCATAATTTAGGCGTTTTCAGTAAGTGACGGACAGTGCTCTGACACCAGCATGAGCAATTTGGCGGGAAAAATCAGCAAGAAAACTCCATTCCCAGAAAGTTCCGTGACAAGTGATGTCTTCTTTTTTCGAGTGTTCAAAGACAAGTCCAAACAGACCAACCTCCTCTGGGATGCTGTCCCCACCAACCGCCACTGTGGGCTTAGAGCATCTCCAGACGAGCATTTGTAGGACATCGAAAATTCACCGAAAATTTCAGCCTTTTTCCTCGTTTGTAGTACAGTGCTTCGATTTCTGTTTGTGTTTTCTTTTTTTTTTCACGATCTGTTGTGGCTTTCGAAATATGTCATGACCTTTTAGATATGTAGTTCTGATTTTCCTGTCTATGCTTACACACCAGTGTGCTTCGAAAAGTGAGGAAAATAAAAGAAAAAACTAAGTACCTTAACATCCCTGACTGTAATAAACTAAGCCCAGTCAGCATTTCCATGTGCGATCAGAGTAAAAAAGCGCTGCAGTTATTTAAATATTCCATACTGCCTTGTCACCCACAAATTGTTCAAAGAGACAGTATTCGATACACTGCAGTCAATTTCCCGCCAAATACTTTAACTAAATAAATAGACTGTATTTCAAACACTGTCTTGTATCCCATAAATTATTTAAATAAACAATATTCCACACATTGCCTTGTCTATCAGAAATTGTTTAAGCAATAACCTATACACTGCAATCGATTTCCAACCGTATGGCCAATCAACTGAGTCTTTAGATTAAAGTTCAGTCTTGATCACGTTATGTCTGTTTTAATGGGTAACCGGTTTCGGTTTTATCTATAAAACCATCATCAGACCCATTGGCTCCCTTGGGTTGGTAGGTGGAGCTCTCCTTGCTGCTGTGCAGTCAACTGATCAGTTGACTGCACAGCAGCAAGGAGAGCTCCACCTACCAACCCAAGGGAGCCAATGGGTCTGATGATGGTTTTATAGATAAAACCGAAACCGGTTACCCATTAAAACAGACATAACGTGATCAAGACTGAACTTTAATCTAAATATAACAATTGATCACTGTATTCCAAAAATGTTTACCAAAATTGTGAACTGAGTCTTTTTTCCACCAATTTACTGGTGGGGGAGGGGAGGGGGGTTGGGGGGGTTCCCTAGAGAGGGTAGGGTTAATTATTTGATCATTTAATTAATTAGTTAATGAAATTGATTTCAAAAGTGTGCTTGTATCGGTGAGGGGAGTTCCGAGAGGGGCGGGGGAGGAGGAGGAAGAGGAGGAGGAGGAATGGGATGGAGAGAGGTACTGGCGTTACTTGGAAGGACAGATTATCGCCAGGGGGTCGTAATCTGCTTAGCAGAACAATAAGTTAAGGACCAGTCAGTCAAAAGAGAACAATAGGTATGCCCCTGAATGCATGCTGGCCCTGAATGTAGGCAACCCAAACTGTGAGTCGATGCCTCTGTTGCCCACTACTTATGATGTTCCCTAGCAACATGAGACAGATTACTACTCTTTAACACATGACATTTAAAAACACATTCAGAAAGAGTAGTAGCAAAGGACAGTTCATGACTGCCTCAGTTTTCATTTTATAGCGTGGTTTTCTTAACAGGTAGTAGAGTACAGAATAGTTGGGATCTGTCTCCATTTTTAAGTACACTACACTGATGGCTTAGGTGGTCCACAGATCTTCATAAATCTACTTGACAGTTCATCACAGTTAGCAAGGTGATGTAGTGTTTAAGAAACTGGGCCCATATGTGGGTATTAACATTCACAATTTCTGTGATATGAGCAAGTAATGTAACATTTTTTTCTCGGCCAATTTTAGTTGAAAAAATTCTCAATTTGTTGTGGGACATAGAGGAATATTCACGCTTCACCTCTTATGGTTTCATGAAGTTCTGTTAGGTGGCGGCGCTGTATACCGGGTGATCAAAAAGTCAGTATAAATTTGAAAACTGAGTAAATCACAGAATAATGTTGATAGAGAGGTACAAATTGACACACATGCTTGGAATGACACGGGGTTTTACTAGAACCAAAAAAATACGAAAGCTCAAAAATGTCCGACAGATGGCGCTTCATCTGATCAGAATAGCAATAATTAGCATAACAAAGTAAGACAAAGCAAAGATGATGTTCTTTACAGGAAATACTCAATATGTCCACCATCATTCCTCAACAATAGCTGTAGTCGAGGAATAATGTTGTGAACAGCACTGTAAAGCATGTCTGGAGTTATGGTGAGGCATTGGCGTCGGATGTTGTCTTTCAGCATCCCTAGAGATGTCGGTCGATCACGATACACCTGTGACTTGAGGTAACCCCAAAGCCAATAATCCCCGCACGGACTGAGGTCTGAGGACCTGGGAGGCCAAGCATGACTGAAGTGGCGGCGGAGCACACGATCATCACCAAACGACGCGCGCAAGAGATCTTTCACGCGTCTAGCAGTACGGGGTGGAGCGCCATCCTGCATAAACATCGTACGTTCCAGCAGGTGTTTATGAGCCAGGCTGGGGACGATGCGACTCTGTAACATATCGGCGTACCTCTCACCCGTCACGGTAGCAGTTTCTGACGTTTTGCTGTCCAGCACCATCTGTCGGACATTTTGTGAACTTAGTTTTTTTTGTTCGTTCCAAGCATGTGTGTCAATTTTTACCTCTCTATCTACATTATTCCGTGCTTTATTAATTTTTCAAATTTATACTGACTTTTTGATCACCTGGTATAGCCTTCAAAATGGCGTCTGTAACAGAGGTATGATCCAAGCAGATAGCTGTTATTGAGTTTTCTTAGGCGGAAAACCAGAGCATCACAGATATTCACAGGCGCTTTTGGAATGCCTACGTAGACCTGCAGTGAACAAAAGCACGGTGAGTCGTTGAGCTAGGCGTTTGTCATGATCGTGACGAGGTCTCATAAAACAGTCCGCTCTCCTGCGTGCCTGACGGCCGCACACAACTGTGACTCTGCAATATTGAGACGTGCGGGAACTCTAATTCGACATGATCAACGGATCACAATCAAACACCTCGTTGCTCAACTACGTGTCACTGTCGTCAGTGCTGACAGACTCGTCCACCAATTGGGGTACTCAAAGGTGTGAGCCCACTGGGTTTCTGATTTCTCGCCAGCTATCAGAAGACCATGCAGAGCAACGAAGGACCATCTGTGAGGAATTGCTTACGCGTTACGACGCTGATCGTTACAATTTTTTCCGTGATTTCCCTAAATAGTTCCAGGCAAATGCCGAGATGGTTCCTTTCAAAGGGCACGGCCGACTTCCTTCCCCGTCCTTCCCTAACCCGATGAGACCGATGACCTCGCTGTCTGGTCTCCTCCCCCAAACCAGCCAGCCAGCCAGTTACAATTTTTTATCGAACTTCGTCACAAAATTTCGTTAGACTGCTCTTCCTCATCCACCCTACAGCCAAAATCTCACACCTACCCACTTACACCCGTTTGATCCAATGAAGAATGCACTCTGCGGAAAGCAGTAAGTGTGTGCTCTTCCTCATCCACCCTACAGCCCAAATCTCACACCTACCCACTTACACCTGTTTGGTCCAATGAAGAATGCACTCTGCGGAAAGCAGTAAGTGTGTGAAGGGGCGGGTTCTTGATGCTATGAAACACGTATGTTCTGTAGCAGCGATGGCGAGGCATGACAGAATCTCTGACCAGAGAGTTATTTATCGTGGCTAGTCTGCGCTTGACCGCGCGAGAGTTCGGTGCAGTTGCGAGTCAGTTGTTGTACGTAGCGAGTCACGAGAGCGTGTGGTTCGTTCGTGCTAGTAGCGCGCGAGAGACAGTCGGAGTTGTGTGTGAGGAGTCGGCGGGCGTCGACATGGGCCTCTGGTCAGGATTCAGGATGAGGCATATTTTTTAAATAAGGTAATGAAGCAGCATTGCGCACATCTGATAATGTAATGTATGTTAACTATAATTAATTTGTTCAAGAATTGCCCAAATAATAATTTTGTTTTCAAACCAAGCATTTTAACAAAACAAACATTTTATTGAAAGAAAATTTCCCATGCATTCCCTTAAAAAAAATTTACTTAAGTTCAAAGAATTTTTGCGATGCATTTCCTCCAAGCTATGGCGAAAAATAAGAGCAGATGCAATTTTACTGAGGTAAGAACAGGGCCTAAGATCGACATTTCGGTCTATTTGCGTTTTCATTGTCACTGAGATTTCATTTTTATTGAATTGACTTTCATTTTTGTGGGGAGCTTACACATGGCTCAGATTGCTAGTTCTCATTTAATTGTCATTGTCAATAAATTATTTTATTTGCTGGGAGGTTACACTAGGTTCTATTCTCGTTAACATTCAAATTTCTCTGGGGAGGTTACACTTAGCACGATGTCTATTCACATTTAAAATATTATCTTTTCATTTTTTTGTGGGGAGGTTACAACTTACACCTGTTTGATCCAATGAAGAATGCACTCTGCGGAAAGCAGTAAGTGTGTGAAGGGGCGGGTTTTTGATGCAGCTAGACGTTGGCTCCAACGTCGACCAGTAGAGTGCTCCTAGTAAAGCTTTGTAAGCCGTCGCATTGACGGAGATTATGTTGAAAAATAGGGTTTTGTAGCCAAAAGAGTGGGGATTAACACGGTGTCTTGGAATCCTGAATAAAATCACACTACCTTCACAAAAATAAAAAAAATTTTTTGCCTTTCTTACGCCCCTCGTAAGATGAATGCAGTGGCTATTGGGCTAGTAGTTAATATGTATGCTTTTTGCGTCGTTGTCAGGAGAGGAGTTCCAGCCAAATGTAAGACAACGAGCTATCCTAGAGGGAGTACTACTAACCTAAATGGCCGAGCGGTTCTAGGCGCGTCAGTCTGCACCCGCGCGACTGCTACGGTCGCAGGCTAGAATCCTGCCTCGGGCATGGATGTGTGTGATGTCCTTAGGTTAGTTGGGTTTAAGTAGTTCTAAGTTCTAGGGGACTGATGACCTCAGATGTTAAGTCCCATAGTGCTCAGAGCCATTTGAACCATTTTACTAACCTAAATGGCGAACACAGATTCACAAACGTAACTTATAGCAACAAATAGAAAGGGTCACCATGTTATCCTCTCTACAAAAATACTGTGCAATTTGAAACGAAGTAAAAGAATCAGACAATTAACTTCATCAATAGATGTAGAAAACACTACAGGCTTCCTCTCAGATTTTCATATCAGTCAAGTGCTTGTTTTCCAGGATATTTAAGGTATCTCGAAATATTAAAAGCACTTGATATTATCAATACAAAAATAAATTTGCGCTCATAGCTTAAGACTCACAAGTAGGCTTATGGCAATTAGTGCACCGTATATTACTAATTTATTCAGTCGCTCGTACAATGTGTCTTTCAGTTTCCAGAAATAAAAATATTCCGTAGTAAAACTTCTTTATAAAGGGCAAGAAAGATATGCTGTAGACGATTACAGTCCTTGTACTTCCTAAGAGTGTTTTAGAAAGTGTCTGAGAAGGCATTATGTTTGAAGCTAGCAACAGAAGTAGACATAATCTGTCAAATTTGGAATTTGACTCCAGGAAATTTGTTCTTTTGTGTATGGGGCACTTGGGGGGCTGAGTGATGAGAACAGCAAATCTCTTCTCTGGTTTAATAAAACTTCTGTATAACTTAAAAATTACGGATTTAGAGGAAAAGCTAAACAATAGTTCATTAATGGTTACAGTGTCTGAATTTGTACAGTGTCCGAATATTCACGTTAAAATATCCTTCGGAAATACATGCATGTCTGAAGGAACAGACACTGTTCTGACTATTAGAGCTGTGGTAAATATTACTAAACTGATTCCCATTTTGCGAATCAAAAAATGATTCAAATGGCTCTGAGCACTATGGGACTTAACTTCTGAGGTCATCAGTCCCCTAGAACTTAGAACTACTTAAACCTAACTAACCTAAGGACATCCCACACATCCACGCCCGAGGCAGGATTCGAACCTGCGACCGTAGCAGTCGCGCGGTTCCGGACTGAGCGCCTAGAACCGCTCGGCCACCGCGGCCGGCTTTTGCGAATCTAGGTTGACGTCGGCTGTTGGTGACAGACAAAAATTTGTGCCGAACCGCTACTCGATCGCGGATTTCTCGCTTATCACGAGTGGTCGCCTTGACTTTTTTAAAAAAAAATTGTATAACTTGTGCAGCAGTCATTGCCATTGTACATCAAAACCACGAATAAAGTAAATGTATTTAATGATCCTCTATATTAATTAACTACACACTATGGAGGCTATGAATAAGAAGAAAGGCCGGCCGGAGTGGCCGTGCGGTTCTAGGCGCTACAGTCTGGAACCGAGCGATCGTTACGGTCGCTGGTTCGAATCCTGCCTCGGTCAAGGATGTGTGCGATGTCGTTAGGTTTAATTAGTTCTAAGTTCTAGGCGACTAATGACGTCAGAAGTTAAGTCGCATAGTGCTCAGAGCCAATAAGAAGAAAATCAAAACTAAACAAACAGGTCATTGAGATGATATACTATAACAGTACATAAAACAGTATACAAACCAAAGAAAAGGTCATAGCTCCTCAAGCAGAAGCAAAGCGTTATCGGCGACCACAGTATGATGAAAAGAATAAAAGAATGATTTATGGCCGGCGCACTGATGGCACGTGGATAGGCAGGCCTCACCTGCGAATTCTGCGTTGTTCTGTGTTCCACGTCAGCGTTCGTTATGGAAGGGGGTTGGGAAATTGTAACAAAGAATAAAAAGAAATTTATATCTGAATATGTACAAAAATTGTTCTGAAAATAATTTTTTTGATTTAATTAAAAGTTTCGATTGGCAAGAATATCCTTTATACTTAATTATCTCTCTGAGTTTAGCCTAGTATTAATTCATATTGAACTTTTCGCCCTCTTAAGCAAACTGTCCAACGCGATCTGACTAAATATTGACAAAAAGAACCGTAAAATTAATTGCAACAAAAGTAGCCAGCGCCCAATGAATGTGGCAGCTTTTGAATACATCACAATGGCATGGAACTCAACGCATTTATTGAATTAAGGCCCTACATTCTGCCGAGCTGCGGTACCATCACATTCAAAACGACAGTGAAAACACCGAGCGAGGTGGCGCAGTGGTTAGACACTGGACTCGCATTCGGAAGGACGACGGTTCAATCCCGCGTCCGACCATCCTGATTTAGGTTTTCCGTGATTTCCCTAAATCACTCCAGGCAAATGCCGGGATGGTTCCTCTGAAAGGGCACGGCCGACTTCCTTCCCCATCCTTCCCTAATCCAATGAGACCGATGACCACGCTGTCTGGTCTCCTTCCCCAAAACCAACCAACCGACAGTGAAAACGACTGCTGCTGATTGTCTGACGGTGGCTTCCGCACAGTCGGTAGATGCTCGCTGCAGCTCTGAGACGTGTCTACTCACTTGGACTAATATTGCCTTTGAGATCAGGTGCTTGCCCACTGGCCAGACAAAGACAGAGTCTCACTACAAGCACTCGAGAATAAAACAGCACTTCTAATGTCGAACTGCTCTTAGAGCTCCTTAATTTCCCAACTCTGATTACAGAGTGACGAATATACAGGGTGTTACAAAAAGGTACGGCCTAACTTTCAGGAAACATTCCTCACACACAAAGAAAAAAAAATGTTATGTGGACATGTGTCCGGAAACGCTTACTTTCCATGTTAGAGCTCATTTTATTACTTCTCTTCAAATCACATTAATCATGGAATGGAAACACACAGCAACAGAACGTACCAGCGTGACTTCAAACACTTTGTTACAGGAAATGTTCAAAATGTCCTCCGTTAGCGAGAATACATGCATCCACCCTCCGTCGCATGGAATACCTGATGCGCTGATGCAGCCCTGGAGAATGGCGTATTGTATCACAGCCGTCCACAATACGAGCACGAAGAGTCTCTACATTTGGTACCGGGGTTGCTAGACAAGAGCTTTCAAATGCCCCCATAAATGAAAGTCCAGAGGGTTGAGGTCAGGAGAGCGTGGAGGCCATGGAATTGGTTCGCCTCTACCAATCCATCGGTCACCGAATCTGTTGTTGAGAAGCGTACGAACACTTCGACTGAAATGTGCAGGAGCTCCATCGTGCATGAACTACATGTTGTGTCGTACTTGTAAAGGCACATGTTCTAGCAGCACAGGTAGAGTATCCCGTATGAAATCATGATAACGTGCTCCATTGAGCTTAGGTGGAAGAACACGGGGCCCAATCAAGACATCACCAACAATGCCTGCCCAAATGTTCACAGAAAATCTGTGTTGATGACGTGATTGCACAACTGCGTGCGGATTCTCGTCAGCCCACACATGTAGATTGTGAAAATTTACAATTTGATCACGTTGGAATGAAGCCTCATCCGTAAAGGCAACATTTGCACTGAAATGAGGATTGACACATTGTTGGATGAACCATTCGCAGAAGTGTACCCGAGGAGGCCAATCAGCTGCTGATAGTGCCTGCACACGCTGTACATGGTGCGGAAACAACTGGTTCTCCCGTAGCAGTCTCCATACAGTGACGTGTCAACGTTACCTTGTACAGCAGCAACTTCTCTGACGCTGACATTAGGGTTATCGTCAACTGCACGAAGAATTGCCTCGTCCATTGCAGGTGTCCTCGTCGTTCTATGTCTTCCCCAGTCGCGAGTCATTGGCTGGAATGTTTCGTGCTCCCTAAGACGCCGGTCAATTGCTTCGAACGTCTTCCTGTCGGGACACCTTCGTTCTGGAAATCTGTCTCGATACAAACGTACCGCGCCACCGCTATTGCCCCGTGTTAATCCATACATCAAATGGGCATCTGCCAACTCCGCATTTGCAAACATTGCACTGACTGCAAAACCACGTTCGTGATGAACACTAACGTGTTGATGCTACGTACTGATGTGCTTGATGCTAGTACTGTAGAGCAATGAGTCGCATGTCAACACGAGCACCGAAGTCAACATTACCTTCCTTCAATTGGGCCAACTGGCGGTGAATCGAGGAAGTACAGTACATACTGACGAAATTAAAATGAGCTCTAACATGGAAATTAAGCGTTTCCGGACACATGTCCACATAACATCTTTTCTTTATTTGTGTGTGAAGAATGTTTCCTGAAAGTTTGGCCGTACTTTTTTGTAACACCCTGTACAGTTCAGGGAGACGCGCTGGTACGTCTACTCGATAATCAATCGGAGTCTAAGTGCCTCTCTATTGTGCACAAGATGGCGCACACGGAGACACGTGCTCTCCAGTCACGGAGATGGCTCGTTACCTGACTGCCCTTCATACAAAACTAACAGCTCAGCTATTGCAAGACAATAACAGGACCGCACTTGCCTGCCCAGTCACAGGGCTTGTCTCTAAATAAATGCCCCCTCCTTACTTCGAGTCATACAGCCTTCTGCCAATCCGTACTGGTCTACGTAGCAGTTAAGTGCAAATTTACAACAAAACTCCCACTCCTGCCTAGTTTTTGATAAGAGCCAATAGCTACTGGTTTTTCAAATTTTGGCTGTAGTTGTTGGACTGTGGCTGGGCTGGAGCCGTTTCGCTGCAACGGGCTTCGCTTCCAACTCCACCTTCTGCAAACTCTCATAGCCCAGCCCGTATAAACGTGTACTCCTGAGAGATGGCTTTCAGCCGGCAGGCCTGCGTCCCCTGCTGTGACATTGCCTCCGGAACGCGGCCTCACCCAACGACACCGGACTCAGGAAGTCCATGCAAAAACGCTGTTCTGTTCTCGCTACGCAATGCAGAGAGGCCCTCTAGTTCACAATGCCTGTCCTCGTTTCCTGTGGTTCTTCACCAAAAACATTGTGCCGTATTCTGACTGCTAATTCCCTAGAGCATGCAATGCAGGCAATTTGTAACGTCATTTTAATTGTAAGCGTCCATCAATGTTCCAAATTACTTGTACTCGATTTCTTACTGCAGTTAAAATGCAAGTGCTGTTCTAATTACGTTATGTAACACGTCCATAAAATCCGACGCCTTACATTACCATCTCCTTATCAACTGATTTTGTGCTGTGATCAAGTAACAACAGTGCTGATGTTCGATGCAGCAGAAAATCTTCTTGATCATAAAAATAATTATTACCACTATTATTATAATCATGCCCGTTACCAGCCAAATCCTTACGACCATTGGTAGAAATCTGTACATGCAGGCCATCCGTGTGCCCGAATGTAGAACTGTTGTTCTGCGCTTTAAATGTGGCATCAATTTTTTAAGAAAGCAATGTGGGTCTTTAACTGTCCTTCACGCAGCCTCCTACCATACCGTTTTTTTGAAATCATGATACTAGAAATTATATGCTAGATAAAATAATTACAGTGTGAGTGTTGGGTGTGTATTGACAAGCATAACCACAACAATCAAGATTACGTACTACAACAAAAATTCGCAGAGGCAGGATAATATCTCAAATGAGCAATAGTGATATACTATTTAGCGCTTACATTACATGACTCCATCTCAGCCTTACATGTCTTTATTTCAAAGCAAAGACAAAGCAGTATCACTTTTTACTAATGATCCACTTATTTAACATTACTCATACTTTCAATATGACAAACTGGTGGCACTCGTTTATCGTGCTTCCGTACCTGTAAGTACATAATCTAAACAATTACAAGACACCCTAAGTACTAACAAATAAATTTATCTTTTACAAACATTTCAAATTACATATTTATTGAAAAGAATAAAAAATTGTTTCTGTCTGTGGACGAAGATGCTGTAGAAACGAACACTCGCTGTTTTAAAAGTGGACTCTGATCATTGTACTGAGCTGAGGGAACAAACAAAACAAGCACTCGGTTCGCATACCACTCTCACTGGACGCTGATGTCGGCAGATGCCCTCGCACAACTCACACGAGGAGCTCATGAGGAGCTAAGGCACTATTACTGTGCTAGCTCAGACGACTGTGACCGTTGATGGTGCGATGGTGGATAAGATGGCACCACAACATTGTGCTCTCTCTGGTCGTTGCTGAGTTGCAGACTCGTTGCGTCAGTCACCCAAACTCGAGCGCCACTGACTGGCTGCATACTCGCGTCGATCGTCTCTGTGACTGCATCTCCTGTCGCCTTAGACTGGTGAGAGTATGTGACAGTGGACAGAGAGCTGTGACAACTGGGAAGGGAGTGCCTTTTAAGACATCTCTATGTTGAACTGACGTTGTCAGCTATCTGATGTGAGTCTCTAAAGTGATATATTTTATGGAAGTAGGTATATGAACTCTTTATCTACACACATCAAAAACGGTTTTGCATTACCCCGGTTCCCAGAACTTCTGAAGATAGCCGTTGTGGATATTGTATCACAGACACAGTCCCTTTGACTGTTCAGAGATGTCACTAAACCTACCCAAAGATGTAAACAACCACGCATGAGCGGCGCCTATTAGACCGAGGGGGTCCGACAGCCGACCAGTTCCAGTCATTCCACCAAGGAGGAGGTACGCGGCTCGTGTTGTCTGTAGTTCAACCATGCCTAGACGGTCAATACCGCGGTTCGATCGCGTCCGCACTGTTACTTTGTGCCAGGAAGGTCTTTCAACAAGGGAAGTGTCCGGGCGTCACGGAGTGAACCAAAGCGATGTTGTTCGGACATGGAGGAGATACAGAGAGACAGGAACTGTTGATGACATGCCTCACTTGGCCACCCAAGGAGTGCTACTGCAGTGGATGACTGCTACCTACGGATTATGGCTCGAGGAACCCTGACAGCAACGTCACCATGTTGAACAGTGCTCTTCGTGTAGCCACAGGACGTCGTGTTACGACTCAATCTGTGCGCAATATGCTGCATGATGCGCAACTTCACTCCCGAAGTCCATGGCGAGGTTCATCTTTCCAACCACGACACTATGCAGCGCGGTACAGATGGACCCAACAACGTGCTGAATGAACCGCTCAGGATTGGCATCACGTTCTCTTCGCCGATGAGTGTCGCATATGCCTCCAACCGAGACAATCGTCGGACACATGTGTGGAGGCAACCCACTCAGGCTGAACGCCTTAGACACAATGTCCAGCGAGTGCAGCAAGGTGGAGGTTCCGTGCTGTTTTGGGGTGGCATTATGTGGGGCCGACGTACGCAGCTGGTGGTCATGGAAGGCGCCATAACGTCTGTACGATACGTGAACGCCATCCTCCGAGCGATAGTGCAACCATATCGGCTCCATATTGGCGAGGCATTCGTCTTCATTGACGACAGTTCGCGATCCCATAGTGAATGACTTCTTTCAGGATAACGACATCGCTCGACTAGAGTGGCCAGCATGTTCTCCAGTCATGAAACCTATCGAACATGCCTGGGATACATTGAAAAGGGTTATTTATGGACTACGTGACCCACCAACGACTCTGAGGGATCTACGCCGAATCGCCGTTGAGGAGTGGAACAATCTGGACCAACAGTGCCTTGATGAACTTGTGGGGTTGGGTTCTTTGGGAGAAGAGACCAAACAGCGAGGTCATCGGTCTCATCGGATTAGGGAAGGACGGGGAAGGAAGTCGGCCGTGCCCTTTCAAAGGAGCCATCCTGGCATTAGCCTGGAGCGATTTAGGGAAATCACGGAAAACCTAAATCAGGATGGCCGGACGCGGGATTTAACCGTCGTCCTCCCGAATGCGAGCCCAATGTGCTAACCACTGCGCCACCTCGCTCGGTGATGAACTTGTGGATAGTATGCCACGACGAATACAGGCATTCATCAATGCAAGAGGACATGTTACTAAGAGGTACCGGTGTGTACAGCAATCTGGACCACCACCTCTGAAGGTCTCGCTGTATGGTGGTACAACATGTAACGTGTGGTTTTCATGAGCAAAGAAAAGGGTGAAATGATGTTTATATTGACCTCTGTTCCAATTTTCTGTACAGGTCCCGGAACTCTCGGAACCGAGGTGGTGCAAAGCTTTTTTTGATGTGTGTATTTTCGTGGTGTATTACACCTCCCAGCTGCCCCAAATTTCATTTTTCTCTTGCTTCTTCTGTTATTGTGTCTTGTAGCTTCCCTTTTCGTCTTTCTTCTCTCTTCTGCATTTGTGTCTTGTAACTTGTTTCTCTTCTTACTTGCCTCTTCTGTTAACTGTGATGCTTGTAGCCTATAATTACGTGGAATCAAGACGTTCGGTGAATTTCGGAATATCCTCCTCAGATTGATGTAGAATTCCGAGGGAATTCATGCCTGCAAAGAGTCGGCATTTATGAGAGGGTTCCTATAGATTCCTGTATGTCAGTGACTTGTGCACTGAAGAAGCTGTTGATCTACTTGTCCCTAGTGGGATTATGCAGTGTTCGTCAACAGATGACAAAATGTTGCAAGCCACTCAAGAAAGCAACTTCCCCCTAAGCCGCTCGTAAGCTCTCGTCCCTTTCAGCTGTGCCACAATGGGCTCGGCGAACCGTCGCGTCTGCAACCCCACAGCTAGATGCGGCGCTGCCTGCCCACGTGCCACTGCGGCCGTACTTCCGCTACGGCGCCGTCTGTCAGTTCCCGAGCCTTTTCCACGTCGCTGCGCCGCTTGTCCACTCCAGGTGGCTGCTCCTCCCGCTCGGCGAAAACTTTCATTCTCAACTGTCTCCCCGACGTTCCGTTAACCCCCTGCACATACTAAGGCCAGTGTCTTATTTCTAATGCCTACATTGACATACACAAGTGGCCACATGACAGTACAAACCTACGTATTTATCGAAAAGAATACATTTATCTTTTACAAATCATACAAATCAACATGTTTATAGAAGAGAATATAAAGAACTGCACAAAAATATCCTTGATTCCTGCAAATACGATTATTAATCAATAAAGGAGATTTACGAAAACATGCTTTTTTTTTTAATTCTATCCATTGTTTAAGTCTCTAAAGAAGTACACTATCAAGACTATTCAACCGTTCACTCATCTTTTGGAAAGGGAGTGATAAGGAATGAGTATTGTTCAAAGGTCGTTCAGGATTAGTGCAGAATCCCATACTCTTAGTGGACTTACTAAGCTACGTGTTAGTTATCAATATTCCCCTCCACTGTTCTTAGTGCTGGCTCCTCCTTGTATCGTTCTCTGGTTGCACATTATCCTGTGAACACAGAATTCCTCATTCTACCAAAAACAAATTTTTCTTTTTTTTTTGAGAAGTTGCGGTTATTGAATCTACACATAATGAATTTGCAGACTTTAATATCAACTTACGAGGAGCGGCTAGAAAAAAACCGGACTGATGCTGGAAAAAACATTTATTTACAATTATTTACAATTTCATGTTATCTCCTTCAATGTACTCTCCTCCTCGGTCTCTACACCGCTCCATACGAATTTTCCACTGTTCATAGAAATGCTGCAGATCTTTTTCGGTAAGTCCATACATTACTTCCGTCGCTTTTTCTTTTACTGCTTCAACAGTCTCAAATCTAGTTCCTTTCAAAGCTGACTTGACTTTAGGGAAAAGAAAAAAAGTCACAGGGGGCCAAATCAGGTGAGTAGGGTGGATGATCTAAGATGGGAATGTTGTGTTTTGCCAAAAACATCTTCACTGACAACGCACTGTGAGCTGGGGCATTGTCTTGGTGAAGGATCCATGACTTTTTTCTCCACAAATCGTTCCGTTTTCTCCGTACTCGCTCACGTAGGGTAGCCAGGACGCTAATGTAGTAATGCTGATTCACTGTTTGTCCCTCTGGTACCCAATCATTGTGCACAATCCCTTTGATGTCAAAAAAAAAAAATCATCATTGCTTTGAATTTCGATTTTGACATTCGTGCTTTTTTTTGTCGTGGAAAACCAGGAGTTTTCCAATGCATCGATTGGCGTTTAGTTTCGGGATCGTAAGTAAAAAACCACGATTCATCGCAAGTAATAACATTTTGTAAGAAGGTGGGATCACTTTCAATGTTTTCCAGGATGTCAGAACAAATCATTCTTCGGCGTTCCTTCTGTTCAATTGTGAGACACTTTGGAACCATTTTTGAACACACTTTGTTCATGTTGAAACTTTCATGAAGAATCTGCCTAACACTTTCCTTGTCAACTCCTGTTAACTCAGACACTGCTCTGATTGTTAAACGGCGATCTTGTCGAACAAGTTTACCGATTTTTTCAATGTTTGCATCAGTTTTTGCTGACAATGGTCTGCCAGTGCGAGTGTCATCACTGGTGTCTTCGCTGCCATCTTTAAATCGTTTAAACCACTCAAACACTTGTGTTCGCGATAAACAATCATCGCCGTACACTTGTTGTAACATTACAAACGTTTCACTTGCAGATTTTCCTAGTTTGAAACAAAATTTGATGTTAACACGCTGTTCTTTCTGTACACCCAACATTTTCCGACGCACAGACAAAACGTCAACTACTTAAAACAGACGCCACGGGCAGACTGAGTGCAGGAGGCAGATGAAACTCGAGCAGTAGGCGGAGCGAGAGTCACGTGACAGGCCACGCGACTTTCAGCCTTATTGCATTCGTTTTATTGTTTCACCAGTACTAGTCCGGTTTTTTTCTAGCCACACCTCGTATACTAGCGCCATTGCTGCCACACCATACCTTACTAATCTCCTGTGATCTCTTCTACTCCTCTTCACGTACGTGGTAGTATTGTGGCACTACGTAGCCAGTATCTTACTGTAATGATACTCTCTCCTGTGAAGTATTAACAAATGATAAGAAATCTTTAACTAAAAACATTGGCTTTGCGTATAGAAGCCCGTTTTTCTTGCAACCAATAAACTATTGAGTCCCTTCTCTTCCATAATGCTCACCCATCCTGCGTTAAGCACTCCAGATCTCAATAAACACGCCTCCGCATTTGCAGTCGGTTCGCCCTAACATTACAAAATCCGCCACCACACCTGTGGTTTGCTCACCATATCACTATAAACCTGCTTTCTTTGCCGACCTCGACAGGGAGAAAGATACAAACATTAGATACAAGTCGCACTCTCTTGAACATCAGCCTAAGAGGACACCAATATATTCACAGCACAGAACTTTACCTCCCGCTGTTCGCTGTTACTCTGGATTTTGTATGTACTGTTTTCTTATGACTCCGTGGTTCCTCAGCATCTTATATCATTAGATTTTTTTGTCAGAGGGAGTGTCATGGGTTTCGGTAGTCTATTCTCCATTAGATTAGGAAGTTTTCACTCTCATACCTTGCCTTGCACATTCTGTTCACAATATGTGATAACATACCACGAATACAAGCCCTCCTCAAATGGTGGTAGGGCTTCACGGTATTCGCCATCCCAGACAGGAACTGATTTCCATTATCCAATTGTAGCACACAGTTCTCACACGAGTAATTCCATTTTTTTTTATATGTCCTCCAAAACAGCTTCTCTTTCAAATGGTTCAAATGGCTCTCAGCACTATGAAACCTAACATCTGAGATCATTAGTCCCCTAGAGCTTAGAACTACTTAAACCTAAGTAACCTAAGGACATCACACACATCCATGCCCGAGGCAGGATTCGAACCTGCGACCGTAGCGGTCGCTTGGTTCCAGACTGAAGAGCCTAGAACCGCTCGGCCACAGCGGACGGCTGCTTCTCTTTCCTTAAGTGCATAAAATACACAATAGTTATCTAGCCTAATATTTACAAAATGAACATTTTTCACTACATAAAATACACAACAGATATCTAGCGTATATTTACAAAATGAATGAATGATCATTTTTCATCTTAAATTTTACCCTACTCTATAAATTTCTTCACGTTGGTTACGTTATGCACGCCTATTGATTTCCCCGTACACTAACTTCTCAGTTCAAGGGCGTCGGCAACATATTTCTTGATAAATTTATATCCCTTTTTGAACATTGTTTCCCAAAGAAAATTACTAAATGTAACACCACAAATTTATTAAAGAAACCTTGGATTACTACAGGTATTAAAGTGTCTTCAGAAAGAAAAAGAAAACTGTATGAGACAGCAAGAACTAGTAGAGATTCAGAAGTAGTTTTACGCTATAAAAATTATAGTAACACACTGAGAGAAATTGTAAGGAAATCAGGAAATATGTATGTTAGAGAAGAAATTAACATCTCTGGCAATAACATCAAATCAATATGGAATGTTGTTAGAAGGGAGACAGGAAAAGTACCCACTGGAGTAGGTTCAAAAATGGTTCAAATGGCTCTGAGCACTATGGGACTTACATCTGAGGTCATCAGTCCCGTAGAACTTAGAACTACTTAAACCTAACTAACCTAAGGACATCACACACATCCACGCCCGAGGCAGAATTCGAACCTGCGACCGTAGCGGTCGCGCGGTTCCAGACAGTAGCGCATAGAACCGCTCGGCCACTCCGGCCGGCCCTGGAGTAGGTAGTATTACTATTAAGGAGTATGAGACCATCCTAACCAACAGTAGACAAGTAGCTAATGTATTGAACAACCATTGAAAGGGTCCTGTAGTCACCTTTCATTAGTCCGGTAGCCCAATTTCATTAGCATTTCTCTTTCTTTTTCTTGTTTCTCTTTCCTCATATCTCTCATAGTGGTGTGATCGAATGAATGTGGTCCGATCGCATGTTTGTTTTAGATAATGTTAACATGATTGTGTGATGTGATATTGTTGGAATTTGGGCACTATACCTAGAAATTGTGTCTCCACAAACCACGTGTTATCAGGAATCGTGTACATGCCTCACATCCTTATCTTAGGAATAAATGATTTTATCTACAATTTTCTCTTGTGTTCCGAGATTACGTTTTTGCACCTAGCTTTCCCGTTAGCACATCCAATGCGTTTCCTTATGCACAGGTCCAGCGATTAGTCTCCCCTTATATTTTATAACAAATGCTTTAGATTAAGTCTTATTTGCAGGTGTGTTGCTGGGAGCTGATCTTATGCAGAGTTAATGCATTTTCTATTTTATTTTAAATGTTTGATTGTCGTGAACAGTGCACGGGCAATACTATTAATTACATCGTATCCGCTATGAGCGACCTCACAACGTATGCATTTTTGTGAGTTTTTGGTCTGTGATCAAATTAATTTATTTTCCGACTCGACCAAACCTTCGATTAGTTGTATGGTTAGAGTCGGTGGCAACCCTAATCTTCTCAAGTTAACTTCACAAGCAATAAGTATTTACATTCCCAATAATAACGTAATAACCCGTAGTAACAGGTTAGTTACACCATTTCTTAAGTTTAGGAGAAAGAATTGGTGAGAATAGTTGAAAAGAAAAAGCCAGGCAGTACATGGTAGAGTCAGAATTGAAAAATTTTAGTCAGATTAAGTTTCACCTAACAACCTCTACTGAAATAAGTAAAATTATTAAATCTTTGAAAAATAAGTGTTCTGTTGGAGTGAATGACATCTCTGATAAGAAATTAAAACAATGTGGAGCAATTACAACTGATGTTCAGAGTCACATATGTAATGCATCGCTAATTCCAGGTATTTTCCCAGACGGGCTAAAATATGCCATTGTCAGGCCTCTCTACAGTATACAATTTCCGCGAGGTCGACTTGGTTCTTAAACTACATAGCCGTGTCACATCAGTATAAGGTTGAGAACATTGTTAGATGCGCTTGCGACGATAGCCCCCGTCTGTGCTTAGACAGTGATCCATTTCCAAACAACAAGAATGCTGTTATGATAAAGGGTGTTTTCGTAAGTGCGCACGTGCCACCTTCGAAAGTTTGCGCTTTGAAAATAGGTCTTTGCTCCCGTACGATCGCATCATCAAAGGCGCCTAGGTGATCACGTATTTGGAGATGAATTCCTCAGGTGCGTCAAGTATGATGGGTATGCCGCCACCTCATGCGTGCCGGACCCGAACGGACATCTGTGTGTAGTTTGAGAGCTGATGGCTGAGTGACTTCGCGGGGATTGCCCGGCCCCGGTCAGGGTGGGGTCGTTGCCTCGGGCAGCGGCGCCCACGTGTTCCGTTTGAATCGTGGGCAGTTTTCTATTGCACAATCTGTAATGTCAGTATGAGCACGCGGGCTTGACGCTATGACGTCAATAGCGAGCGTCGGATGTGTCCCATTAGAATGGCGATAGAGAGAAAGCGGTCAAACAGATGACGTCAGGGACGACAGCGGCCTTTGGTGCTGGTACTGTGTACTGGGTCAGTTGGTGTCTAGATTTCGTGGTGGAGACACTGCATGCAAAATAAAAACTCATGTTCAGCAGAGGCAGAGTCGTTTTCCCGTCATTTACCCCCACCATCTTGGGTTAGGTCATGCACTGTGCACGTTGGTACACGTTAGTACACTTTAGTACACGATAGTACACGTTTGTGTACATTAGCCCGACAACATGGGTTGGTAAGGGGACGTGGCGGTTGGTTGAGGATTGTGGTGGAGATTTTAACTATTTCCTTCCAAGTCCAGGTGGCGAAAACTCATTCCAAGTCCATGGTAGCGCTCTCAGGCGGTGTCAATATGTACTAGCCCTTGTGGTGAACACAATGTATGCCGCCATCTTGAGTGACGGTAGTCGCCTCATCAGATGACATCATGGACGAAAGCGCCCTTTGCTAGTGGTAGTGTGTACTAAGTCAGTTGGAGTCCAGACCTCCTGGCGAACACACTGGATGGTGATGCTGTCTATAATTATTTAAATAAAGACTGGTGCCTGATTTCGATAGTTGAGGATTAGCAAGCATGTTTGCATAGTGTTTTAGATGAGTTATTATTTTGACAATTTAGGAGATGTTTGGCTCTCTGGATGTAAATGTATTGCATTATTTACGAGTGGTTTGCATGTCTGTAGGCTATGCAGTGAGTTATTTTCACCGTTTACAATTAGCAGGTGTTTGTGTAGCGCATTATACATGAGTTATTTAGGAGTAGAATGCAGGTCTGTATGCTGTGTGGCATGTCAGAGCGTGCGTTCTGTATTACTGCGATAAATATCCCCAATCGCTAAATAATTTGTTCGAAAATAAATGAAGTACAATCCCTCCTCTCTCCAGCAGCCCAGTGCAGGCTGATTCCATTTCCCACGAATCTCTAGGAAGAGGAGGCGGTCGGGTGACTGAGGTTAGTCCAAGTGTTTTGTCTTTGCATCAATTTTCTTAGGCTGATAGTGAAAACGCAAGGGACCTTTTTTTACTGCCAAAATAGAAACTTGGAGCCAGTTCCCAGGAAGAGGTGGCAGTCGGGTGACTCAGGTTAGTGGAAGTATGCCAAGTGACCTATCTTAGCGCCATTGTCTTTGATTAACAGGGATATGCGAAATGATCTTTATTTACCGCCAAAATTCAAACTTGGCGCCAGTTCATAGGAAGAAGTGGCAGTCGGTCAACTTAGGTTAGTGAAGGTAGGCCAAGTGAACTATCTTCCCACGATTTTCTTTGTTTAGTAGAGATAATTGGGGTGTGATGCATTATACTGTTGGAATTTGAAGTTCCTGCATTTTTTTCTGGTGGCTGTGGGCGTGGCACTTTCCTGCTAAAATTCAAACTCCGCCATCTTGAATGACGTCGTCGCCGCCATATTGGATAACGGTACTTGGGGTGACGCCGCCCTTGTGCCCCTACTGTTAGGACCTGGATGCACTGAAAGAACTTGAGGTTGTAGATGGTTTAAGAGGGAGCATTAGGGAACCATTGACAAGAAGAGGGAAAGAAATATAGTAGAAGAAGAACGGGTAGCATTAAGATATGAAATATTGAAGGCACCAGAGAATCAAGTAGGTAAAAAGAGGTGGGCTAGTAGAAATCCTTGAGTGACACAAGAGGTATTGAATTTAATCGATGGAAGGAGAAAATATAAAAATGCAATAAATGAAGCAGACGAAAGTGAATACAAACGTCTAAAAAATGAGAACGACAGGAAGTGCAAAATGGCTAAGCAGGAATGGCTAGAGAACAATTGTATGGATGTGGAAGCACATATCAGTAGGAGTAAGATAGATGCTGCTACAGGAAAACTAAAGAGACCTTTGGAGAAAAGAGAGCGACCTGTATGAATATCAAGAGCTCAGATGGAAAAGCAGTCCATAAGAGGACGTAGATAAAGATGAGAACGGAGATATGATGCTGCGTGAAGAATCTGACAGAGCACTGAAAGACTTAAGTCGAAACAAGACCCCGGAAGCAGACAACATTCCGTTAGAGCTACTGATAGCCTCGGGAGAGCCAGCCATGACAAAACTCTCCTGTCTGGTTAGCAAGATGTATGAGACAGGCGAAATTCCCTGAGACTTCAAGAACAATATAATAATTCCAATTCCAAAGAAAGCAGGTGCTGCCAGGTGTGAAAATTACTAAACTATCAGCTTAATAAGTCACGGTAGCAAAATACTAACATGAATCCTTCAGAGAAAAATGGAAAAACTCGTAGAAACCGACCTTGAGGAAGATCAGATTGGATTCAGAAGAAATTTAGGAACACTGGAGACAGTACTGACCCTACGACTTGTCATAGAAGATAGGTTAAGGAAACGCAAACCTACGTTTATAGCGTTTGCATACTTAGAGAAAGCTTTTGTCAGTGTTGACTGTGTAAGGTGTCAGGCAAATCCAATACCTTCCACGAAAACCCTGACATGATAAGCAAATCCAGTAGTATGTCACATAGCTCCGAATAAATCGTTACATTAAATTAACCAAAGTAATACGAGTAACGAGTGAGCAAATGGAATACCACAGACTAACACAAGAATGCCTAAATGCATGTCATACCTTCCCACCGTGAGACAGACGCAGTTCCGAGGGGAGAAACGAGAAGCCGAGAGCAGAACCGTGTTAAGCGAGAAGGCCCTACGATAAGGGACGGACACCCACGTCGCCAGCTAACCGCTACGACCACACCACCCGCAAGTTTTTAGCGTGAGACTTTTTCACGTCTCTGTTACGTTAGGACCACCCCCAGCCCATGTTAAAAGCTAGAGCCCTCCAGAAGAACAGTATAGATCTTACGATAACACTAAAAGGACCACACCAGCTGCAAGTTTTAGCGTGAGACTTTTTCGCGTCTCTGTTACGTTGCAAACTTTAAAAACATTGCCCCACCACGAAAAGTATAACGTTTCTCATTGGATAGACAGAATTTTTGTAGGCGGAGCTTAAGGTTAACATTGAGACCCTGATTGGTCAGATGAAAACACAGCCAGATAGTTTTTTTCTAAACCAACTTCGGTAAATTGTAGTAAGGAGAAGTTAGGAGAGAGTTGCTTCCGAGAGGGCTAGCTGGACGGAGCTGCGCCGCCCCCTGACGAACATCGACAAGGCAATGGACGCACGCACGCGCGCTTGACTCAGAACTGCAGAAGTCTCATCTGTTACATCCCCTTTACGTAATACTAGTGTCGATCGTCAATTAAAGCTCATGGTGTTCACATTTGCCACTTGAAGTAAAAATCTGAAACTCGATGATTTTTCTGTTATATAGTTATTGAGAAGCCACATCAGCCACTGTAATTTACGACAAGTTAGATAAGTAATTAAAGATAATTGAGGGTCGCTGTAGACCATTTTGATAGTTTTCTCTCTTGTGAAACTTAACTTAAACCTAGATTATAGATGTGATATGGCATAGGTCATCCTTCGATCCATTGTAGAACTTGGAAACCCATTCAGGGAATATTCGTTCACATTTTTGTTGAACGCAGTTGGTTTTTACCATCCTGTATTAAAACATTTCCTCTTACCAATAGTGCAATTTATAAACGATGTTTTGTGAGTAGAATAAAATTTCCAATGGTAAACTTAACTGCTTTTTCGACGTTATTTTACCAGCTAACTAAAAATAGGAAAGCCTTGAACCCCTCCCACTAAATTTAGTTAGTATTAAGATTCCTTCACAGGGAGTGCAGTGGAGCTGACGCTGAAATCATTAAGTATCTGGTTATATCATCGCTAGTCTCACTGAACTCTTCTGAATTCTACATGTCATGTGTGGTCTGACGTCTCCTTACCAGCAACAGGTTCCAGGTTCAAACTAGTCAATTCCCTAAAAAACACGCTCAGAGCGTCGTTGCGCGAAAGTGGTAGGGAGACACGATGTAGAACAAACAGACACCACGCAGAATGTTTAGAACTGCAATACTCTCTTTCAAATTATAAAGGTGGCAGGGATAAAATACAAGGAGCGAAAGGCTATTTACAGTTCGTACAAAAACGAGATGGCAGTTGTAAGAGTCGTGAGGCACGAAAGGGAAGCAGTGGTTGAAAAGGGAGTGAGACAGGGTTGTAGCTTATCCCTGATGTTATTCAGTATGTCTATTGAGCAAGCAGTAAAGGAAACAAAAGAAAAATTTGGAGTAGGAATTACAGTACAGGAAGAAGAAATAAAAACTTTGATGTTTGCCGATGACATTGTACACTACTGGCCATTAAAATTGCTACACCAAAAAGAAATGCAGATGATAAACGGGTATTCATTGGACAAATATATTACACTAGAACTGACATGTGATTACATTTTCACGCAATTTGGGTGCATAGATCCTGCGAAATCAGAACCCAGAACAACCACCTCTGGCCGTAATAACGGCCTTGATACGCCTGGACATTGAGTCAAACAGAGCTTGGATGGCGTGTACGGGTACAGCTGCCCATGCCGCTTCAACACTATACTACAGTTCATCAAGAGTAGTGACTGGCGTATTGTGACGAGCCAGTTGCTCGCCCACCATTGACCAGACGTTTTCAATTGGTGAGAGATCTGGAGAATGTGCTGGCCAGGGCAGCAGTCGAACATTTTCTGTATCCAGAAAGGCCTGTACAGGACCTACAACATGCGGTCGTGCATTATCCTGCTGAAATGTAGGGTTTCGCAGGGATCGAAGGAAGGGTAGAGCCACGGGTCGTAACACATCGGAAATGTAACGTTCACTGATCAATGTGTCGTCAATGGGAACAAGAGGTGACCGAGACGTGTAACCAATGGCATCCTATGCCATCACGCCGGGTGATACGCCAGTATGGCGATGACGAGTACACACTTCCGATGTGCGTTCACCGCGATGTCGCCAATCACGGATACGACCATCATGATGCTGTAAACAGGACCTGGATTCATCCGAAAAAATGACGTTTTGCCACTCGTGCACCGAGGTTCGTCGTTGAGTACACCATCGCAGGCGCTCCTGTCTGACATGCAGCGTCAAGGGTAACCGCGGCCATGGTCTCCGAGCTGATAGTCCATGCTGCTGCAAACATCGTCGAACTGTTCGTGCAGATGGTTGATGTCTTGCAAACGTCCCCATCTGTTGACTCAGGGATCCAGACGTGGCTGCACGATCCGTTACGGCCATGCGGATAAGATGCCTGTCATCTCGACTGCTAGTGATCCGAGGCTGTTGGGATCCAGCACGGTATTCCGTATTGCCCTCCTGAACCCACCGATTCCATATTCTGCTAACAGCCATTGGATCTCGAACAACGCGAGCAACAATGTCGCGATACGATAAACCGCAATCGCGACAGGCTACAATCCGATCTTTATCAAAGTCGGAAACGTGATGGTATGCATTTCTCCTCCTTACACGAGGCATCACAACAAGGTTTCACCAGGCAACGTTGGTCAATTGTTGTTTCTGTATGAGAAATCGGCTGGAGACTTTCCTCATGTCAGCACGTTGTAGGTGTCGCCACTGGCGCCAACCTTGTGTGAATGCTCTGAAAAGCTAATCATTTGCATATCACAGCATCTTCTTCCTGTCGGTTAAATGTCGCGTCTGTAGCACGTCATATTCGTGGTGTAGCAATTTTAATGGCCAGTAGTGTATTTTTGTCTGTGACAGCAAAGCACTTGGAAGAGCAGTTGAACGGAATATACAGTGTCTTGAAAAGAGGATATAAGATGAACATCATCAAAAGCAAAATGAGGATAATGGATCGTAGTCGAATTAAATCAGGTGATGCTGAGGGAATTAGATTAGAAAACAAGACAATTAAGTAGTAGATGAGTTTTGCTATTTGAGAAGCAAAATAACTGATGATAGTGGAAGTAGAGAGGATATAAAATGTACACTGGCAATGAGAAAAGAGCAATTCTGAAGAAGAGAAATTTGTTGACATCGATTATATATGTAAGAGCCAGGAAGTCCTTTCTGAAAGGATTTGTATGGAGGGTAGCCATGTATGGATGTGAAACATGGACGATAAATAGATTAGACAATAAGAGAATAAAAGCTTTTGAAATGTGTTTCTGCAGAAGAATGCTGGAGATTAGATGTGTAGATCACGTAGCTAATGAGAAGATACTAAACAGAATTGGGAGGAAGAGAAATTTGTGGCACAACCAGACTAGAACGAAGGAGCTGTTCGTAGGACACATTGCGTGACATCAAGGGATCACCAATTTAGTGCTGGAGGGAAGCGTTGGGTTTAAAAATCGTAGAGGGAGACGAAGAGATGAATACAGTAAGCAGGTTCAGAAGGATGTAGGTTAGAGTAGTTACTCAGAGATGAAGAGACTTGCAGAGGATAGAATAGCATGGAGAGCTGCATCAAACCAGTCTTTGGACTGAAGACCACAACGACAACATGATGTCCATAAAATCCGACGCCTTATAGGAATAAGATTAACATCAGGTCATCTTCTCGAGCCCGGTACGCGCCACGTGTAAGGAGATGGGAGTGGGGGGGTGGGGGGCAACCCATGAAGGAAACACTACCCAAATAGTTGGCAAAAAACTGTATCGGGAAAGTTTCATCAAAGAGTCATGTAATTTCTGTAAAATTCCCAGTAGTCGAGCACATCCCTTGTACCGTCTACGAAAAAATAGTAAACTGATAGTCCCATGATCCACGTCAGAGCATGGGCCTTCGTGGGTGGAAAAGACCTGTCTGCCGGGCAGAGGAACATCCGTGACTCAATCGTGTGTGGTGTGGTTCGAAGATAAAAAGCGAGGATCCTCCGTACCAGCAGCTACACGTCCGCTGAGGGTCCACACACTATTATCCATTTCATAATGATTGACCCCTGGCTTTGAACTGGCATTCTGGTTATATCACATGACAAACATCGATGTGTTGTACTTTGCTGGTGTTGTGGAATTGTTTTATTTGGTGTCTCAATATTATATTTTAGGTGAAAACGGGGCGACATACACGACAATATTTAAGAGAAAGCGTACTTTTTCGAGATTTTTTTTGTGGCCAGTGTCAACTTTGAGGAGTCATAGAAACCTTGAAGATACAAACATTCTCTACTGATGAATTTTCGTTGGTTTCCGATTAGTCATTTTGTCACAATTCGCGTAATGGTGGTAATGAACAAGGTGAATAGTGTAAATGCTAGATCTGTTGTTGCCTTTTACAACTGTTACACTTTTATGAAAGTAACTCTACGTGAAGCGGTAATATCACGTGTTTAATTTATTCGCTTTTGTGTCCGTATGCCGCGCGTGATAGTGTTTCCATTTCACTGTCCGCTGTTGCAGTGTTTACGTTGGGGCTTCCTGTCAGATAGGAAAAAAAGTGCTATAATTCCTTCTTTTGTACTCGTATGAGATAGTCTCCGTGATATATTTACTTGTCTTGGACTTGCATGGAACTACATATCAATTAAAGAGTTGTGGAAAGTCCATGGTGATCAGTGTGCCTACTTCGGGACAGAGAAAGAACAGGGCGTTAGCAATTCCGAATCACAGCCAATAAAGAGAACTTGAATTAATTGGTATTAGTGAAAGTAGAGTGAAGTGAATTCGTGAGAGTGCAGAGAAATATCATGTCTCGTATCACAAAAAAAGTACTGCGGCAGACGTTTTCATTGGACGAGTTTACGCAGGATGTCATAAGAAGGAAAAATTTACTACTTCATTTTCGAAATGTGATTTCGAACAGTAGCAGCTGTGTTGAAAAAAATGAAGATTGAAATGGAAGACTTTTCTTGTATGAGTGAAACGATCCTTTGGCGTGCTATTCGGTATTTGGGGTTCGGATAGAAAAAGTTAAAAAAATCCCGTGCCGTTGGAAAATAACCGAGTAGCAGAAAAAAATAGCGTACTTGCGGGAAATTAGACACTTGCCAAACAATGAATGGAATATTTATTAGTGCTACTGAGACGAGAGCTGGTGTGCTGCGCATCATTCCAGAGAGGTTTGATTACAGGAACAGAAAGTGTTCGAGAGTGGAATGACTGGAAAGGAAGAATTCAAACTCGGTTCCAGGTCTGTAAAATAGAATATAGTGTACTATAGTGGGATGAAGATGGATTCGTGCAAAATACCGGCCTATATTTTATTGGGCAAAAAGGAAGTACAGACTATCAATCTGACATGAAAGCCAGACGCTACGAAATTGATTAGCAGCGCTCTTGAAAAGTTGCCAAACCGATCTGCCACTGTTAAATGTCACATTGTACGAGGAACTTACTAAAGTTAGCCTGCTGGAACATGGCGACCGCATTTCAGGTCATAAGACTACGCTTTGGAAAGTATATTGCGCTCGGTGGACAAGGAAAGTAAATTTCTGTAGCTCAATGCGAATTCAGTGCCATTGAACTTATTTGGACCTTCATCAAGAATAAGGTAGCAAAGGAGAATAAACACGTTAAGATAAACAATACCTTACAGTTGCGGAAATTGTTCGTCAGAGTGTTTGAAAGATTTCAGGGAGTCACGTGCACAAAACTGCAAAAGAGTTACGCACAGAGTCCACTGCCTTGACATTACAATAGAACTATTGCTGATTTAGTTACACGATCGCAATAACAGACCTCATACAGCCGCGAAAGCGATGAAAGGAGGTTTTATTACATTCACACTCTTTCCTGCAGAATTGATTGGAGATAAGCGATTTTTCATTTACTGTTTAAATATACAGTACCTTTCAGTGTTCATTTATTGAGAGTTGCTTGAATATCGAGTAGTCACATGGAATTTCTCATTTTGTTGCCCTCTACTTGCAACAACAACTGAACGCGGCAATGCTGTATTGGAATTCTCGTACGAAATTGCCTTTCTTCCCAGGTGAACAGGCACTTATCGCGTATTATAACAATGGCAGAGCGCCTGTTTGATAACTATTCACCACTACAGCCTCGGATACATTGCAGCTACAAACGCAAAAAAATGGCTCTGAGCACTATGGGACTCAACTGCTGAGGTTATTAGTCCCCTAGAACTTAGAACTAGTTAAACCTAACTAACCTAAGGACATCACAAACATCCATGCCCGAGGCAGGATTCGAACCTGCGACCGTAGCGGTCTTGCGGTTCCAGACTGCAGCGCCTTTAACCGCACGGCCCTACAAACGCAATTGCCTTACAAATTGTTAACTGACAAACACGGGGATCATTCATTAGTAATAGCGTACGGCACAATCAACAAAAGCTCAAGCTTTTGAACCGTGCTTCCTCCGTCGCAGTAGCTGCAGTGGTAAGTTCAATCTCAGTGTCTCGCGTTTGACACTATAGCGATGAAATGACTAATTAGAAAAAATGAAAATAGGCTACGACTGCGAATAGAAAAATGTTATATATCTAAACTCTACAAAGGAAATTTTTCTCCTACGTATGGTCTGGTTTCTATGACTCCACAGTGTTGACAATCGCAAAATAAAGCTCAAAAAATCGTATTTTCTCTTAAATATTATCGCGTATATCGTCCCCTTTTCAATTAAAATGTCATAGTCAAATGGCAAATAGAAGTAGATATTTTAACAATTCCAGTAATGTATTCGATATTCCTCATGCGATGTAACCAGAATGTGAGCTCACAGTCAGGGGTCAATCATTGTGAAATGGATAGGCGATGTTCTTCCGTATCCATCAGGCGACTCAGCGAGCAGAGGGGGAGTCAGCCATATCGATAATACGCAGCTGAATCCGCGTCTCGTGTTTCTCATTAATGACAAGATACCAGGAGGCGCGAACAGGCGTACCAAGAAAGCCACGGTGCATGGCGCGCCACATCACGGCCCACAGAGCCATGGGACGGCGACTCTCAGTTGCATTCTGCGTATGGT
Source organism: Schistocerca americana (assembly GCF_021461395.2). NCBI lineage: Eukaryota > Metazoa > Arthropoda > Insecta > Orthoptera > Acrididae > Schistocerca > Schistocerca americana. Next base: position 697,559,982 of record NC_060130.1, read on the forward strand.
TACTTATTATTAAATGATATATGTCCCTTGCTGTTGGTGCTCTGGTGCTGCTGATACACATTGCTATATTCAAGGCGGTACAGTTCACGTTGAATAACGAACTAGAATTGAAGCTGGATAATTTTGATTATTTATACGATTGGGTAATAGTACGCAATAAAATCCTATTTCAGACGAGTTTAATAATTCTTGAATGCTTGTTTAAATGCACGGAACTTCTCGATAGCACACGAGAAAATTAAGACCTTTTGTGAATACCTTTCCAATTAAATATTGATTTCCCATGGGCACTGCACAGAACCGGGCATACGCGAGGTGTGGCGGACATGCTGACTAGTGTGACGTCACGAGTTCGTTGTAGGGCCCGTATATCTCGTTGGCCCCAGTCCACATGAATAGCTCCCGTTCCGCCAGCCATCTAGTCTCTCTTTGTCGTTCGTGCGAGCCGCTTTTACTTTGCCAAATATCAGGTTGCCCTGCCGTCAGACCGGCAAGACACTGACATGTGATACATTCCACATAGTAATTTGCTTAGTGCCGCGACTAATCATGTTTGCGCCGGCCGCGGTGACCGAGCGGTACTAGGCGCTTCAGTCCAGAACCGTGCGACTGCTACGGTCGCAGGTTCGAATCCTGCCTCGGGCATGGATGTGTGTGATGTCCTTAGGTTAGTTAGGTTTAAGTAGTTCCAAGTTCTAGGGGCTGATGACCTGCGCTGTTAAGAAGTCCCATAGTGCTCAGAGCCATTTGAACCAATCATGTTAGCAGTAACAATTTACTATCGCCAATCAGGCTCGTTTAAAAACTTTCAGCATCCTACCACTATAAAATATCTTTCTTTTTTCTTTTTAGCTGCAGGTAAATTTTAAAAAAAGGCACTGTGAAACGTTACTGTGTCGTCGTTTCATAAGACGCTTGTCTCACTGGATTCTGTGCATCCCATTCTTTCCACCGTCTGATTGCGGTTTAATTTATTAACTCTCTCAGAAAGATTGAGCAATCAAACTAAAGCTTATTAAATGATATTATGTTTGATTTTTTTATGTTCCATAGGAAATCATGACCTGTATTTATTACGTTCTCCCTTCACCCGACCTTATGTGTGCCTGAATGTGACTGAATGAGTGTTTTTACGTGTGGTTTCTGGTTTCTTTTTTGGGGAACGCTGAGGTGGTTGTCGTCTGCTAGGAGCAGGCGATGTTTGCTTCTCGTTCGGAGGGTAGCTCAGGATGTCTAACTAAGGATCCAAGTACCTGGACGATGTCTGCTTCTCGTTTGGAGGGTAGCACAGGATGACCAACTTAGGATCCAAGTACCTGGACAGAGAAGTTAGTCTGAGGTTGGTTTGTCTGTCAGGTTGATGGCGGAAGCCTATCCCTCTAGTAGCATCCGTTGCAACCGTAGTTAGGAGAAGCTCGGTGGAGAAAGGACACACTGCAGCTAGCGGTTAGTGAGTACAGTTCGTAGCTCCTAGAGAAGGTTTCTGCTGATATGAAGTAGGTCGAATTAGAACTTCCCTATGTTAACTCATGGAATATTTAAGTACTGCAGCTTAACTGAAGCGTGTGTAGTTATGTACGAGGGTTGTCCAGAAAGTAAGTTCCGATTGGTCGCGAAATGGAAACCAGTGGGAAAATCCGGTAAAGCTTTGCACAGATGTGTCTTTAATATGCCCATCGGTCGTGTCGTGTCGCTTTTTTCAGTTTTGAGTGAACAGTGAGCACGTAAAGATGCCAAGAACTAGGGCCCGGTTAGAGATCTCGCCCGGCTCATGCAGCCCACATAACGCAACTGTCGAGCAGTTCCTTTTCCATGCTAACTCTCGGCTGCACACTGCAGGGCAATGAAGACGCTCTTGCAGCGTTTCTGATGAGAAGTGTTTGTTCACCCACAATACAGTCCGTAATTGGCTCCCCCAGAGTCTCATCTCTGCTCGCAAGAACCGCTGGCTATAGAGACAAAATTTTTCCACGGGCAACGAGCTGCAGACCAGTGCAGATAACTGGCCGAAAGCACAGGCGGCTGCTTTCTATGACGAGGATATTAAAAGCTGATGCAACACTACGACAGAACTCGAAGTTGGAGCGGCGATTATGTACAGAAGTAGGTGGAAGGTGTACCTAACTGTTGCAAATAAAACGTTTATGGTTTTCACTGTGGTTTCCATTTCGCGAGCGATCGGAACTTATTTTCTCGAGAACCCTCGTATTTTCGAAATGTGGCATAATTATTTTGTTAAAAAAGTCGGAAATGATGGTGGTATGCAGTACGGAAGTTCCTTTGTTCCTTTCGGACATCATGGCGTGGAATTTCTAGCAGTGAATATGTTTAGGAAAAGCTAGCCAGTATAACTTCGGGTGAACGTGAGAATAATAGTATTTTCGAGCGAGTGTGATTTTTATTGTCAATATTTTCTATGTTTTCGTGGAATATGCTATTGTCTCTTTGTGTTCGTCTTGCACCTCGTGCTTGGTAACCGATGATCCTTCTGGTCTACTACTGCACTGCAACAGGTTTTCATTTCACCAGTTTAGTTGTTTCGTGTGTTATAATTTCAGTAAAATATCAGTTTTTCGTGCGCATAGAGGAAATGTTTGTAACGGTCTGTTTCTGAACAGACCACGTGTAAGTTGAAACGGTTGGGGGGGCGGGTTTCTGCCTTGCCGAGTTAATTTTATTTCGAGGAGGCAAAATAATTCTGGTATTGCACCACTAAAATTTCTTACAGCTGTACTTGGTTTAATGTCTAATTTCTGAACAGTTAACTCGTAATCAAGTTTACCATGTGCTGAAGTTCGGCCGTTCGTAAGCGGCAGGCGCGGTTTCCTTGTCGCATATCTACTCTACAAAACCTTGCGAATCGGATAAACCTCTTCCAAGCTAGTGCATGGGCATGATGGTGATAGGTATCTCTCCGAACTATTTCTGTCGTGGGTACGTAGATGGAATGATTGAATTATTGTATTCCATATCCCTTTTGTGTGTTTTTCCGTTTTAATTGCGCTATTCTACCATTTTTTGGCGAATTATTTAGTTAAATTTTTTACTCAGGCACCGGTCTTGTGTATTCTTAGGATGTGCATCAAATTCAGGCATAAGATAAATGTGCTACGTAAAAGATAAATTCTGCGTTCTTTATCTTTCTCATTGATGCCACTTTTCAAATTAATATTCTATTCCCTGATTTTTTAAAAAGTTAATATGCTTGCTTGTGATGAACAAAAATGGCAGAAAAAAATCAAAGTGAACGAGTGTACTGTCTCAAAATTAAGGAATTCACATGTAATTAAACAAGCTCATTGATGTACGACATACAATGCTGTTCATCTTGTTAGTTTCTTTGAAAAATTTGCATCCTTATAATTAAATTCTTACTTTAATTAAACTGTTAATTTGCAGTTCGGTCTTTTCTTAATTGTTAGGAAGGACTTGGGCTGGTGGTGACCCTGTAATTTTTAAATTTATAATTGTCCTTGTGAGGTGGCTTAACCAGAAATTGCGCACAAGGGTTACATCTCCATTATTCTTGGTACGTAACGTATGTCGAGCCTTGGCTAGGATCCGTTTACAATTCTACATACATACTTTACAACTGTAACAGTAAGTTTCACCCCTCAGAAATTTTTCCTAAATGAATGGAGCACGTCTTCGTTACCTTTCTCTCGCCATAGTATTGACAATATTCATTGAACAGTAAATTTCGACTAAGAGCGTTGGGTATGCCTATGATCTTTCAACGTTGTCAATATATTTTAGACGTTCCTTTATTAATTTTAACAGCCACAAAATGTGACACTGTGGTTTGGTTTTTATCACGAAAGTTGTACCTGATGATGCCGCTTTAGGCCACGAAACCTGTTGTGTTTCAATAAACAACAGTTTTACCACCTATTAGGGGAATTCTTCCTAACAACATGCCTTTCAACAGCTGCGGATGTCTAGAATGTAAAAGTTTGTTATATTCAAGGAAGAAGGTCTTGATGTGTATGACAGATGGCGTGATGTATGCAACGGCCATGGATGGAAGGCGGGAACTAGGCGCCAGTGCTTCAATCTGGAGACCAGTGACATTATTGCGGCAGTGAGTCCACAGCTTAGCCACTGTGCTGATGTACAGTGCCGCTGCTCTGGCAAGGGCTTTGACAAGCCACTGTGTGTAGGAAGAGTGAGGATTTCTTAGCATTTCTTGAGGATATGTCCAGCGCTCACGAAATAAATGAATGCCTCTAGTAGTCGTTGTGCCATTACGGCAGATATCTGATTCAAGAGCAACTGCATACAGGATCATTTAGTTCGGGCAATCCTGAATGGGACAGATTGCGAAATTGGCAGGGGGCCCACCAGACGCCCATTATTCCGCACTTTGGTTGATTCACTGCAGAGAAGTAGAGAAGCCGCAGGATGACGGGAGAGCCATGCTCTCTGTCACCACCGCAAGGAAATCATGGCCCACGCTGTCAAAAGCATCGTCAAAGCGTACAGTGTCAGGGCACCTCGAAGGCGACAAGCCGCTGCAAGGGCTGTCACATCCCGACAGTCACTAATCGCCGTCTGCATATTATTAGCTCCTCCCATGGACGTTTGTTCCGTACAAAATACTTGGGACAAGACGCTCTTAAGACGCGCCGCCAGAAGCCTTGGGAAGATCTTAAAGTCGTTGATGAGCAAGGCCAACTGATGGTAATGCTGAGCCCCTTGTTCCCCTACTGGCTTGGGGAGTGGGATAATCAGACGGGACAGTAGGCGTCATCAGTTCCTGATATATCGACGTCCAGCAAAGAACATATAACATTGTATACAGGGTGTTACAAAAAGGTACGGCTAAACTTTCAGGAAACATTCCTCACACACAAAGAAAGAAAATATGTCATGTGGACATGTGTCCGGAAACGCTTACTTTCCATGTTAGAGCTCATTTTACTTCTCTTCAAATCACATTAATCATGGAATGGAAACACACAGCAACAGAACGTACCAGCGTGACTTCAAACACTTTGTTACAGGAAATGTTCAAAATGTCCTCCGTTAGCGAGGATACATGCATCCCGCATGGAATCCCTGATGCGCTGATGCAGCCCCGGAGAATGGCGTATTGTATCACAGCCGTCCACAATACGAGCACGAAGAGTCTCTACATTTGGTACCGGGGTTGCGTAGACAAGAGCTTTCAAATGCCCCCATAAATGAAAGTTAATAGGGTTGAGGTCAGGAGAGCGTGGAGGCCATGGAATTGGTCCGTCTCTACCAATCCATCGGTCACCGAATCTGTTGTTGAGAAGCATACGAACACTTCGACTGAAATGTGCAGGAGTTCCATCGTGCATGAACCACATGTTGTGCCGTACTTGTAAAGGCACATGTTCTAGCAGTACAGGTAGAGTATCCCGTATGAAATCGTGATACTGTGCTCCTTTGAGCGTAGGTGGAAGAACATACTGACGAAACTAAAATGAGCTCTAACATGGAAATTAAGTGTTTCCGGACACATGTCCACATAACGTCTTTTCTTTATTTGTGTGTGAGGAATGTTTCCTGAACGTTTGGCCGTACCTTTTTGTAACACCCTGTATAGGGCATCAACAGCCGAAATATTCCATGTTGGATAAGAAGCGCTACGACTGTTTAAAAGCTTTTTTCAAAGACACGTCTGGTTTCGTCTGGTTTCGCAAACTACAGTATATTCGCATCGTGAGGTGTTTATGTGTATGGAAATATATAAGACAATTTATCAGAATTTTTGCAGTGTCAGGTAATGAAAAATATAATCGATTAGGTTTGCGTCTACTTAGTCAGTCTATAAAATCGATGTGCTTAAAAGCTGGAGAAAGCACATTCCCTAACATTCCCACAAAAGTATTATAAAAATTACTAACTCGCAAATGTGCGAACGTCCATCAATTAAAAATTCATTTAGGAATCATCAAATCTTAAACTCCCAGTAGAACTCCAAACTCATACCTTCGGAACTAGGGGCTTCGTTGCTTGCACGCTTTTCTATGGCGCCGGCCGGAGAGGCCGAGCCGGCCGCGGTGGTCTAGCGGTGCAGGCGCTCAGTCCGGAACCGCGCGACTGCTACGGTCGCAGCTTCGAATCCTGCCTCGGGCATGGATGTGTGTGATGTCCTTAGGTTAGTTAGGTTTAAGTAGTTCTAAGTTCTAGGGGACTGATGACCACAGATGTTAAGTCCCATAGTGCTCAGAGCCAGAGGCTGAGCGGTTCTAGGCGCTACAGTCTGGAACCGCGCGACCGCTGCGGTCGCAGGTTCGAATCCTGCCTCGGGCATGGATGTGTGTGATGTCCCTAGGTTAGTAGGGTTAAATAGTTCTAAGTCCTAGGGGACTGATGACCTCAGAAGTTAAGTCCCATAGTGCTCAGATCCATTTGAACCATTTTTTTTCTTTGGCTTCCTCGACATCTGTGAGGGTAACTGGCATCATAAGAGATTCCTCTGCTGGGCCGTGCATGGTACCGGACATCGACCAGGACACTTTAGCAAAAGCTACACCATCGCAATGCTTCTCACGGTAAAAACGTCGGTAGTAGTCAACGAATGCCTTCACAATAACTGCCTGTGCAGTCAAATGGCGACCATCTGGCATGTTAGGAACGCCATCGCTGTTGCTGTTCGCGAAGAATGTGGCGCATAGATGGAGGATCACGGACGACTCGATCTTTACACCGTCCTCACACCACGACACCTTCGAAACGACGGCTCATATGTGATATGGTCTTCGCCTTGATACGACGGGTCTCTACCTGTCGGTCAGGAGATTGTGGGCTTACTATGAGTTCTCGGAGCAAATCAAAGTAATATTCCGCCGTGTGGCGATGCTGGAGGGACTGTTCTCTACCGTAGTGCCGGTTTGGGGCATTCGAGCCATCATTTCAGCGTGGAGGGACATCTCAGCAGGCGATCTTCTCAGGCAGTCACCGACGGGATTGTCGTCATCATGAGTCGATAATATTCCGGCTTGTGCGGGTGCACTACATTCATTTCCCAGCAGCCACGACTTCTCCATGTCTTCTGTCGACGGAGAGCGACAGTACAGATATATGCACTATGATCGGAAAAGGCTAACGGCCATATTTCTGCGTCCATTGCCGCTGCTTCTAGATCAGGGGAGACATAAATGCGATCATACTCCGCCTGACTATGGAATGGTGTATACTACAGTTTTGTCACTCCGGATCTTTTATTTCATCTCGAAGGAAACGTTCTGTTTCCAGCGCTTTTGGTCGAGCGGAATCACTTCTGAACTGAATATCAGCTTTGATTTTCTGTAATTGTTGGACATTTTAATCAGTGAAAGCACTAGGACGCTTGAAGCTGCCGAAGCCAATAGACCAAATACCGAGAGCGTGTTCCTTGCCAGGGACGTAAACAACACGTCCGCGCCGCACGGCTCCTCGATCCAAACTGCCACTTCGGGTATCCATGCGCAACTCCAGGACCGGTCCAAACTTCCAAATGTCGCGGAATCCATGTCTGAAGGACGCTGTAAGGGGGTGAAGATAGAGACTCTACATTAGCATAGACATTGTAACCATCGATGATGTATCCATGCCTCGGTGGGCTAAAATGACAGCAAAATATTTCTCTCTCCCTTTACGGGAATCACGAAATGTACGAGCATAAGGGTTGTGGATTCCGTGATATACGGAAGTTTGGGTCGGTCATGTAGTCATATACGGATAGCTAAGGTGGTTAAGGCGGTCGCTCGTGATAAGCAGGAAATCTGATTCGAGTCCTGGTCCCACACAAATTGTCATCAGTCACAAACAGCTGACGTCAATCCGGATTCGCAAAATGCGAATCAATTTTTATATGTAGAAAATAGGAAACGGGAGTTTGTCCTCCAGTGTCATCAAGAAAGGCACAGATTTGATTTGAAAGGTGTGAGAAAGGGGCAGGGGAGCTGTTCTGATCTGCATAGACAAGTTTCTTAAAGACAGACATGTAATTTAAGTGACTTAGCAAATAGAGCAATGGATAGCATAGCTCCTGGCTTACAGAAAATTGTTGCAGCTTAACTGGAAAAGAGACAGGTCGTACAGTTTCTATAATGAGACTATTGCAGAACCGAAAGATCACGGTCACAAGTGGATCAAATAGTATGTTAAGTTGAACATTTTAGAGTGTCAGGGCTGATTATAGACGAAACGATCTTTTTGAAGTATTAAATTCAGCATTCTGCGGATAAACCAAATAAAATCTTTACTTTGTGAATAATCATCACTTTGGTTACTCTGAAATGCGTAAGTTTCTGTAGTTCGCAAAATTTGACTCAATTTTATTCCATGATATTATATTTGGGGTCAAATCTGTGAATTAGAAAAACATTCTTAGCACGCGGAAAGGCGCTGAGAACGATCTGCCTATCAGTTAACGAACTTCGTGCAAGCCGTTGTTCAATGGCCTTCGAATTATAACTCGACTTCCATATACATGTATTCCCTCAGGGAACTTGGGGTTAGTAATACCAGATCACTCAATAGGAGCACCGCAGGCACTCAGTGAACGCCAGACGAACGAGTCGATCTGCACCTCCTTAGCCATTGTAGACAAAAGTGTGCACTATTCTGCAGTTTTGTTTGAGTTATGAGCTCCAGGATTTTAAATGTAAGATAAAAGACTTTCTTGGAACATGTTGTTTTTATGATGTACAGGAGTTCCTCGCAATGCTTTATTGCCTTGCACTGTAAGGTACTGTTAATTATACAGGGTGATTCAGCTGCCCCTACCGCTGGGTTTTATGCAACCTGCAACGTCTTCAAATACAACGTGCAAGATTTTCATACTCTCTTGTTCACTACATGCAAAATATTAGACCTGCAGGAAAAATGAACAGAATATTTTTGTAGGAATTTAATGTAGTTAAATTTTTTACTGGGATGCGTTTTCGCTAGAGGCCATAGTTCTCGAATTATTTAAGAAAAACGTGCAGAAAGACATTCAGTCGCATTTTTCCTGAATCACTCCAAAACTGTGGCTTCAAAAAAATGGTTCAAATGGCTCTGAGCACTATGGGACTTAAAATATGAGGTCATCAGTCCCCTAGAACTTATAATTACTTAAACCTAACTAACCTAAGGACATCACACACATCCATGCCCGAGGCAGGATTCGAACCTGCGACCATAGCGGTCGCGCGGTTCCAGATTGAAGCGCCTAGAACCGCTCAGCCACACGAGCCGGCAACTGTGGCTTCCAGCGAAAACATACCCCAGTACAAAATTAACTGCATTAAATTTTCTACAGAAAGGATCTGTTTATTTTTTATAGTACTAGTAGTTTGAATATAGCAAGTGAGACAATAGGAAAATCTCGTGTGTGGTAGTTGAAGGCATTGTGGGCTGCATAAAATCCAGAGGCAGGTACAGCTGAATCATTGATTGGTGTGCAAAAGTTAAGAAGGAAAGTAAATTTCGCAATATGTGTCACTGCCAAATAACATAGCTCAATGAAACTTGACTGAACATAGAAAGAATTGCTACAGATAGCACAAAAGGTAACTGAAGGGAGTACTTATTGAGAGGAACAGAAATGTTGCTTTTATTCAACGACAATAATTATACTGAAGTCACAGCGATTTATGATGGTCCTCTTGACATTACAAAACGGTACGTGGTTCTTAATAGGATAAGGGATCACCACAGACAGCAATGCATGCTCCTCAACATGCTCCTGTTTTGGCCATGAGACTGGAAAGGAGTTCTAGTGGTATAATGTCCTACTCTTCCATCAGCGCCGTTGACAACTGCTAAACTAAACTCCGCCCTAACAGGCCGTGAAGGTCCAATGGTACCGACCGGCCGCCGTGTCATCCTCAGACCACAGGCGTCACCAGATGCGGATACGGAGGGGCATGGGATCAGCACACCGCTCTCCCGGCCGTATGTCAGTTTCCGAGACCGGAGCCGCTACTTCTCAATCAAGTAGCTTCTCAGTTTGCCTCACGAGGGCTGAGTGCTCCCCGCTTGCCAACAGCGCTCGGCAGACCGGATGGTCACCCACCCAAGTGCTAGCCAAGCCCGACAGTGCTTAACTTCGGTTATCAGATCATACAGCTGCTGAACAGTTCAAAGAAAACTTGAGGCTCATTTCAAACAGGTGCCCCACTCGTACAATTACATTTGGTGGGGACTTCAACCTGTCCCTCGATATGGTGACGAAAACACGTGTTTAAAGACAGTTGTAGGCGTAAAACGGCGTCCGAAATCGTACTAAATGCTTTTACCGAAAATTATTTTGAACAATTAGTTCAGGAGCTAACTGGAAGTGTAAACGGCTGGGAAAGCATACTTGACATCATAACAACAAATAACGCTGAACAAATAGGAAACATCAAGAAGGACATAAAGATTAGTGACCAAAAGGTCGTTGTAGCAAGACTGAATATCGTAACATCGAAATCCACCGAAAATAAACGCAAAAAATAGCTGTTCAAAAATGCAAATAAAAATTCGCTTGACGCCTTCCTGAGAGACAGTCTCAACTCCTTTCAATCTGACGATGTAAGCGTAGACCAGATATTGATTAGATTCAAAGTAGTAGTATGAGCGGTGGTTGGAAGAGATATACCAAATAAATTAATAAGAGATGATACATGGTACACAAAATAGGTCAGAACACTGTTGCAGAAGCAACACAAAAAGGATACGAAATTTAAAGGAACACAAAACCTCGAGGATTGACGATGTTTTACTGATGCTCGAAACTTTGCACGTTCTTGAGTGCGAGATACTTTTAATAGCTTCCACAACGAAACTCTGTCTCGAAATCAGGCAGAAAATCCAAAGAGATTCTGGACGTATGTAAATTACACCACTGGGAAGATGCAATCAATACCTTCACTGTATGATAGCTACGGTAAAGTTACTGATGACAGTGCCATTAAATAAAAGTTACTGAGCTCGGTTTTCCGAAATTCCTTCACCAATGAAGACGAAGCAAATATTCTAGTATTCGAATGAAGAACAACTGTCAACATGAGTAGGTTAGATTTCCTAGGCGTAGCGAAGCAACTTAAATCTAAGATTGTATCTCCGGCCCAGATTGTGCACCAGTTAGATTCCTTTCAGAGTATGCTGATACTATAGCTACATACTTAGCAATAAAATACAACTGTTCGCTCAACGAAAGATCCATATCTAAATACTGGATAGTTGCACATGCGAGGTGCTGGGGTGGAGAAGAATTTGTACCTCTTTAATTCTGATCAATTTTGCATGAGAACGAGACATGCACTCGACCCGCTCCTTAGCTACCACCTAATTAATTATGCGCACAAAGGTAACGAAAGGAAATGATGGTGGACCCTGCTAGTTGGTAAAATAAGGAGTACACACTCACAGTAATTTAATAAAAATCGCAATCTACTCAGAGAAAAAAAAGACAACTTTATCATAATAAACAAGAGGAAATGGGATTTTGCTTATATGTACGAAATGATATGCGGATTAAATGTTACAATGAGATTTATTATACATCAGAACATAAAGGCACATGATTATCGACACAAACAGTAGGAGAAAGGACAGGGTATACTGAACTATTATGAGAATTAGAGTTGGCTCCAGAACAAGGGGCTCCTACTCTCTGTGATGCAACAGATCGACGATAATGACTGGAGGTCCTAATGAATCAAATATTACTCTCCTGACTATATTTCAGTATCGCGATTAGTAGAGAGAGCTCAAATGGATCACACGGAGAAACAAGCAAGGTGGACTTGTAGCAAAGCGAGCTAGCGTGCTGCTGAGGGATTCAGTATAAAAATGATAGGTCCTACAATGTCGAAGCCGCAAAATACTGTATCAGACCTGAAATGTGCAGCACGTCGTCGGTAGGCAGCGTTCTGATGATGTAGGCGCCGACTTCTGCTGTGCAGCAATTCTGTTTCAACCCCATGGCATCGAAGGCTGTCCGAGAATTCTAAGTTCTGCAGAAAAAGTGTGACTAAGTCGCAAGACCATCTGACTCCGACGAAGATCAGATCCCAAATAAACCTTCCGCCCGCGCAACGCAAGAGCGAAGCCAACATTGCTCAACTCCCTACTATCCTCGAAAACCACGGATCAGCAATTAGTGCTGATTCCAAAATTTTCTCACACTGTCCCAGAACATCATTCGCGCCAACAGCGACCGTTCCCTCCAGTTTCGAGCAGGGCTTTATGAGGTCAACTAGTCTCAATTTAAGTTGACCAATCATGCCTCTGCTATTCAGCTGAGAGCACTGAACTTGCCATTTGACCGGGTACGAAAACAACATGCCTAGACCACTGGCCATCCAGCGCCAGACAGTCGCGCGCAGAAGGGCACGGTCCACAAGTATTCTCGGAATCATGAGGAGAATGCAGTCAGTCGTCGCGAGCAGTCTTCGTTCCAGACACGCCGGAACGGTTAACACATAAACTGCTCCGACATACAGGTTCGTTTGAGCAGTTGCCAGACAAGAGGCTGTAATGCGCATGCGCAGCTATGATGACGTTGGCAACCCGTGCTTGGTTTTCCCTGCTCATACGATTTTTGTCGCATTTCTGTGTGGAATTTCGTGCGTGGTGGGGCATCATGAGGCCATGTGCAGCCCTGCAGCATGTTACTGAGAGGACATACAGAGTTGTACTTAGAGAAATTGTTTTATCATATACCACCCAGATAAAGGATGCAAATAAGGAAGCGGTTCTTGGCATAACATCATTTCAAAACTAGAATCCACAGCTCAAATACCATAAAATTTTGCTATGTGGTGACTTTGCCTTTTTTTTTAAATTTGTACTCTGCAATATTGTTATGTAGCATTTCTAATCAGGTTTGCATCTACACAGCACTGCAAAAAACTAGTAAGATGGAATACAAATTTCTTGCCAAAAAGAAGAAACAGTTTCTTATGTAGCTTACACCGGAATAAAGGACAATAAATTTCATGACTATTTCAAAACGTGTAAAAACTTAACAAGGTTGTCTGTGAGGCAAAGAAACTGTACAACTGACAGTTTATATTTTACTCCAGGAATAAATATAAAGCCATGTGGAGAGTTAAAATGATAATACACGGTATGATGCCAGTCTACAATTTAGCATAGAAGTGGAAGAAGGCACTGCTCATATGCGAATTCAACTCTTCTCAGGCGCACGATCCCGCTGGCAACTGCTCAAACGAACCTACTCAGACGTCTCGCAGGTCGTTACAATAGGCGAAACTCGACCGACGTCAGTCGTCCCGCCAGGCGCTAAAGCCCATTGATGTACGACCCTCTCAGATTCGCAGAAGTGCAGCCCCCAGCCAGAAACGCATTGTTCAGGGTCCACCGGTGCTCGCCTCACACAATCCACCCAGGGAAGTAACCCAACATGCATAGGAATCAAGTGAAAAGTATTTTAGCTCTCAGTACAAATACTGTCATTACAATAACCTTATTCGGCCTGTTACCACCGCGCAATGACATAAAACATTAATAATATTGATGAAAATGAGAGGTGACATGCAGGTCATGGAACCTCTCAGACATGTCATTCCAGTACTCAAGAAAGGAAACAGGAGTAATCTGCTGAGTTACAGACGCATATCACTACCGATTTTTCAGTATGATTTTGAAACGTATACTGTGTTCGAACGTTATTAATTACCTCGAAGGAAGCGATTTATTGAAAAATAGTCAAGACAGATTCAGATAATATCGTTCTTGTGAAACGAAACTAGATCTTCATTCTCGCGAAGTAATGAGTGTTATCGACAGAGGATGTCAAATTGATTCCTTTAGATTTCCAGGAGGGCTTTGAAACATTTCCTCACAAGCGACGTCTCATCAGATTACCTGCCTACGGGGTATCGTCACAGTTTCTGGATTCGTGATTTTCTATCGAAAGGTCACAGTTCGTAGTCATCGAGTAAAACAGAGGTAATACCTGGCGTTCCCAAAGAAAGCGTAGTATACTCTCTGCTGTTACTGCTATTTATAAACGATTTACGAGACAATCTAAGCAGCTCTCTTAGATTGCTTGCAGATGATGCTGTTATTTGCCGTCTTGTAAAAACATCAGATAATCATAATCAATTGTAGAATGATTTAGACACGACAACTGTATGGTGCAAAAAGTGGCAATTGACTCTAAATATTAAAAAGTGTGAAAGCATCCACATGAGTAGTAAAAGGAAGCCGCTAAATTTCGGTTACACGATAAATCACACAAATCTAAAGGACAAGAATCCAGTTAGATACTTAGGGATTACATCTACGAATAACGTAAGCTGGGACGATCACACAGATAATTCTGTGAGGAAAGCGAACCAAAGACTGCGATTTATTGGCAGAATACGTAAAAAATTCAACGGCCTACTAAAGAGACGGCCTACGCTACTACGCTTGTCCGTCCTCTTCTGGACTATTGTTACTCTGTGTGGGATCCGCATCAGATAGGATTGATGGACGAAATCGAAATAGTCCAAAGAAGTAAGGGAGAAAGTGTCACGGACTTGATGTACGAGTTGAGGCAACAATCATTAAAACAAAGGAGTTTTTCGTTGCGGCGAGATCTTTTCACAAATTTCAGTCTCCAACGTTCTCCTCCGGATGCGAAAATATTTTGCTGACAGCTACCTGCATAGGGAGAAACGGACACTGTAATTAAGTAAGAGAAATCAGAACTCGCACGGAAAGATTTAAGTGTTCCTTTTTTCCACAAATAACTTGAAGATCGTTAGGTAAACCCTCTGCCAGGCACTTAATTGTGAATTGTAGAGTAATGACGTAGATGTAGACCTGCTGCAATACGTCTCCTTACCGTACCCCACATGTGCTCAATGGAATTTAAGTTGGGGAACGGGCAGGCCAGTCCTTTCGACGAATATCCTCTCGTTCAAGATCTCTTCCACTTGCGCAGTTCGATGCGGCTGGGCATTGTCACATGTAAAAATGAAGTCAGGACCGAATGCGCCCCTGAAAAGACGCACATGCGGAAGGAGTCCAATGTCGCAATAACTTTGGTCAGTAAGTGTACCGTGTTCAAAGATTTGGGGGTCAGTACACTCACGCAAAATCATGCCTACCCACACCATAACAGCGGACCACTGAAACGATCATGTTCGACAATGTTCTTGGATGCATAACGTACCTTTATATGACGATAGACGGGAGCGTTGTTGAACGTGACTCACGTATTATGGTGTGAGGAGCCATAATTTTGCCTGGGCGTGATCTTGGCTCATTCGAGAACTATCAATACAAGAAGAACAGAATATATGATGTCATCGCCACCCAATGGTGAAGCCAAGCAGCTACGATCTGCTGTCTCTTCCCAGGTGGGGGTGCTGCTGTCGGAAAAGTACTGGAGTACTAGCCAGCAGACTCGCATAGACACAGGTAATACATAAAGTCCGGGAAAACTTTCAATTATTCATTGCACAAAACCAAACAATGTACAGATATCATAGATATGTCATACTGAAGAGAAAACTTGAAAGTTTTTTTCATGTAGTTTGGTAGTTTGCCGATAGTCAGCGCTAGTTGCAAACGTGGCGAGTTCAGGTGCGGAGCGAGCTTTCTGTGTGTTGGAGTTCGATAAAAACAAGTGTGCTACGGCTGTTCACTGGATGTTTAGAACCAAGTGCAGTAAAAAGCCACCAACAAGGAAGGCCATTTACCACTAGCACAACAAATTCGTTACGACAGGTTGCTTGTGCCCAGCAAAGAGAAGCGGACATCCCAGTGTGCGTGAAGTGAATGTGGAGCGCGTACGAGAGACATTCATAAGGAGTCCAAAGAAATCGGTGCGTCGTGCATCCTGTGAACTCGAAATGACTCCAATGGCAGTGTGGAAAGTCATGCGACAGAAGCTGTCTATGAAACCATTCAAATTGGAGCTAGTGCAGAAGCTCAATGACGACGACAAAGACAAGCGTTTTGAGTTTTGTTCGCTACAGCCGGGGACAGCTGTTTCATGAAAGGACCTCCACGATC
This sequence comes from Schistocerca americana, assembly GCF_021461395.2. Lineage (NCBI taxonomy): Eukaryota > Metazoa > Arthropoda > Insecta > Orthoptera > Acrididae > Schistocerca > Schistocerca americana. Next base: position 697,575,942 of record NC_060130.1, read on the forward strand.
ACCAAATCTCATTCCGTGTGACTTTATTCTGTGGGCACACATTAAAGATCTGGTGTATGTATCGCCTCTATCACTTGATGTAGCAGAGCTCCAGGAGAGAATATGGGAAGCGACTGCCACAGTCGAGGATGCCATGCTGGGACGGGTATGGAAAGAATTCGATTACCGTATTGACGCTTGCCGGGTCACTTATGGTTCGCATATCGAATGTTTGTAAAAAAAACTTTCAGAATTTCTCCTCAAAATGCAATTTGTATGACATCTGTACAATGTTTAGTTCTTGTGCAATAAGTAATTGAAAGTGTTCCCAGACGTTATGTACACACTGTATTGTTCCAAATTAGATCATTAGTCTCAGATGTACTCAAGTGCTAAGCGACTTTCTCTGTCATGACCGTATTGGGGTTCAAATGGTTCAAATGGCTCTAAGCCATATGGAACTTAAGATATGATGTCTTCAGTCCCCTAGACTTAGAACTACTTAAAACTAACTAACCTAAGGGCACGACACACATCCATACCCGTGGCAGGATTCGAACCTGCAACTGTAGCAGCAGTGCGGTTCTGGACAGAAGTGCCTAGAACCAGTCGACCACAGCGGCTGGCCGTATCGGGGTGTTTACGTGATGTCAGCCATTACCAACTCTGTGGTGTCACCGCCAGACACCACACTTGCTAGGTGGTAGCCTAGTAATCGGCCGCGGTCCGTTAGTATACGTCGGACCCGCGTGTCGCCACTATCAGTGATTGCCGACCGAGCGAAGCCACATGGCAGGGTTAGTCCAGAGACTCCCTAGCACTCGCCCAGTTGTACAGCCGACTTTGCTAGCGATGGTTCAGTGTCAACATACGTTCTCATTTGCAGAGACGACAGTTTACCATAGCCTTCAGCTACGTCATTTGCTACGACCTAGCAAGGCGCCATATTCAGTTACTATAAGTCTTCTGAACAGATAATATTGTGAATCATGTACCGTCAAGAGCGACGTTCATCATTAATGGATTAAAGTTAAGTATCAAACTAGCTATGTCCGCTTTCTGAATTCTAAATCCTTGTCATGTTCCAGACCTCACGTCAGTATAGTTCTTCCCTCCTCACGCCAGCCTGGGTGAGCTAAGACGCGTGCATTTGGGTCTCCTCTCGTAACACGGTGTTGGCTCTTCTGCCAACACAACAATCTCCATCTTCTGACTTCGTAATAGAAACTAGTGCAGTGCCTAATGGTATCCAGTCATCAACCATGGACTGCGACTCCAATAACAGCAGGCAACTGTTTGTGCTGGGAACCATTTGCGCATCACTGTGTCTCCCTTTGGCTGATCACTTCTTGCTGGCAGTCACCTCATATGCCGACAGATGGGAACACGTGAAGCATCTATGAACATTGTCAGATATGATCGTTTTGGTGCTCTATGTATGGGGACGCATAATTTTACGAGGGCGTACTGACCTCCAAATATTTAAACACAGCTCACTCACGGTCAGCGTTATCGTTACACTGTGCTCCTTGCCCGTGTACATATTTTCAGGGCTCCATTCTGCCCTGACTTCATTTTTATGGATGACAGTGCGGGGCCACATTGAACAGCGCAGGTGGAACGAAAGGATATTATGTGAAAGGGTTGGCCTGCCCATTCCCTATACTTAAATCCCATCGAGCGCGTGTGGGGTACAGTGGGGACTGGGGCGATGTGTCGCAGCACATTCACGTGCACCAGCGACCATCCAGCGCTAGTCAACCGCCTTGATTGACTAGTGCAACACCCTACCACAGAGATCCCTCACCAATCTTGTGGCCAGCATGGGAGCACGTTGTGCAGCATGCAATGCTGTCGATGGTGACTACATCCCCTGTTAATAACCATGTCCCGCCTTTTGTAATGTTCAGGGACTATCGTAAACCACGATGACTTCAGCATAATTATTGTCTTTGAATAAAAGTTTCATTTCTGTCCGTCTCATTGTGTATTCATTTCAGTTACCTTCTGTATCACGCTATACCAGTTTTTTCTGTATAAGGTCCAAGTTTCATCGAAGTATGTTACTTGGCAATGGCATGTAATGCAAAAGTTACTTTCGCCCTTAAGGGGAAATGGAGTGGCATTACAGTTAAAAAATTATTACTTTTTATTCTTACTCCCTAGAATTTTATCTTTGAGTGGTGTTCAATCTTTTTGTAGCCTCTATAGAAGTATTTTATTTTTTAAATAACTACTTGCACAAGAATTTGTCTGCTAGACGTCAATTGGCCACAGCCTTAGCTGTCAAACTGAGAACTGTTTTGCTAGCGAGTCCTTTCAAATTTGTCGCTATTCGTACGAAATATGAAGTAGCAGAAGGATATGTTTTGTGTTGGCTACCATGGTATCGCTTGGCTTCATGGGGTTTCTACATTCTCTCGTTTCTTTCTCTCTGTATACTGGTTGTCGTATTAATACACGCGGTTTTCTGTGATAACGTCTTATTATTACTATGAGAAAGTGATTAGTTTTGCTGATAATAGTAGAATTACAAGTGTAAACTGATATGGCAAAATAACAAAGTATTCAAACACAGTAGTGATTAGAGAAAAAGTGTAAAAACAATAAAGAAACAAATGTATCATTTGTTGTTTCACTAGTGCCTCCTAACCTCAGTAGGCCTACTGCTACGCCCAAAGAAAATTCTTCCCAAAAGAAATTGAACAATGTAAACAGTAAATATAATGCTATGTATAAGGGTAGGGAAGAATTTAAAATAATTGATATTTCTATTTTATCTAGTGTTTTGGAGACCCAGGTGTAGTGCAAATAATGTAAGAGCGAAGTAATGAAGTTATAAGTAATCAAAAATATAGGAATGGCTGCAGAGCTAAAGAGAATTTGTAAATATTGTAAATATAGTGTTAATCTATTACTTCTTGTTATATCACAACTGACAAAAACAGAAAATTGTACAGCTCCAATATTAGATTGGTATATGGCCTACGCTCTACTGGGAAGTGAAAAGCAGCTGGATATATGCTGTACGGGATAATAAATCGGCCCTCAAACCGTTCAAATGGCTCTGAGCACTATGGGACTTAACATCTGAGGTCATCAGTCCCCTAGAACTTAGAACTACTTAAACCTAACTAACCTAAGGACGTCACACATATCCATGCCCGAGGCAGGATTCGAACCTGCGACCGTAGCGGTCGCGCGGTTCCAGACTGAAGTGCCTAGAACTGCTCGGCCACATGGGCTGGCGAATCGGCCTTCTCCCCCATCAAAATTTAGGAATTATATATTAAGGCCTGCAGCTGAAGATGTTGCAAATGAATGTATAAAACCTGCAGTAGAGGAAGCAATGATAGAAAACATAGACTGTGACACTGAAAGGAATGTAAGTGCAGCATTTGACATCACTTGGCAAAAGCGAGGCCACACTTCAAAAACAGTGCCATCTCACAAGCGCGGACACAGGCAAAGTGATTGCTGTTGCTATTACGTCCATATTTTGTAGGTGTTCGGAAAGACGGAAGCAACTTCATTTGGGTAATTGGCTGGCTCTGAGCACTATGGGACTCAACTGCTGTGGTTATCAGTCCCCTAGAACTTAGAACTACTTAAACCTAACTAACCTAAGGACATCACACACATCCATGCCCGAGGCAGGATTCGAACCGACGACCGTAGCAGTCGCACGGTTCCGGACTGCGCGCCTAGAACCGCGAGACTATCGCGGCCTTGGGTAATTGTACAGCAAGTTTCAGTGGTACAAGTGGAAGTGGAAGGAGCGAAAAAACTTTTTCATTCCTCTCAGCTATGTTATATTGCATGGAACTTTAATTACTTAGGCGATGCAGACTGCCAACCACATGGGGATGAGGTGGAAATATAGAAATCTGAATGTGTGGGGCATTTGCAGAAGAGAATGAGGGCAGGTTTCCAAAAACTGAAATCACTAGGGAAAACTTGCCTTAGTGACAGGAAACCAGCTGGAGGCAAGGACAGATTGACAATGTAAGACTCCAAGTTAATTATTGTTTAGCAATTAGGGAAAAATGCTCATTGAGTAGAAGCAACGAAGAAAGCTGTATCAACAGTGTATTTGCATACACTGCCCAACATTGATGGAACTCAGCGTGGACTGTGCTCGGTAGGTGTGGAAAGGTGCTGCAAATACAATAAGGGTTTAGCGACTGGTTAAAATATAACCATCGAAATAGTCTGCCTATTGGAGTTATGGAGGCAAACACTGATTTACTTCGAAAGTGTTTGCATGACAGGACACAGAAAAGAAACGAGGCTGTGAACAATGCCATTTGGACTCGTTTGCCCAACAATGTGTATGTGGGCATTCACCCTTTATGCTTTGGGGTGTGTGATGCCACTGCTACTTTCAGTCTAGGCAACATTAGTAAATGTGAAGTGATGCAGTCTCTAGGATTAGGCATAAACTGTTGCACTGTTGAGACAATGAGAAATTTGTATAATTTGTATGGGGAGAGATTGAGAAATGCAAAAAAAAAATGCTAAGGATGCACAGTAGGGGTGGAAGACAAAATAAAAGTAAGTACCAAGAGAAAATTACAGTTGAAGGATGGCGAGGAGCCTGATGATCCAAGCTATCCATCAGGAATGTTTTGATGCCTCAACTTTGGACTCCATTTTCCGTAAGTTAATACGAAAGGAACATTTTCTCTGTTTCTGTTCAATATAGAAAGCTGAAAGTTTCAGGATACATCGAAACATATATTTTGAATCTCCTGAAGTTATTTTTAATACAAACAGAGATGCTTTTAACATTTTATCAGGAAAATAGGACTAAAATTCAAAAGAAGAAATCAAGCTTAGAGGAAAAAAAAATATCTCCCCTTATAAGAGATAATACTAACTTTCTATAACTTTAGTAGTTAGACAAGGAATTTATATATGATCCCTAATAATTTCCAAACTTTTGCTTGCTTAGTTTCTAGGATAATATGTCTTATGCAGAACCATATTTTACATTATCCGGATAGGGATAGTCCAGATAGTTTGCAAACTAGTGAATATTTATTACGTAAAAACATGCTTCGAAGTTAATCTGAGAGGACTATGACACAATTATAACAACAATTGGACTGATCATTGCCGAAATCAATTAAATGATATTTAGGAAGGATATTACGTAAATGAACGCAATGACACATGAAAGAATTCCCCGCCAAAATGTGTATGGAATAATTTACAAACGCTCAGAAAAACCCTTTGGCACAAAATGAAACATAGTGTCACTCATCTTTGAAGTGGTGCGAGAATTAAACGGAGACAATACTTTTGCATCTTCTTTGCAAAGGAACTTTTGAAAACGGAGTTCAGTATGTCTATTTTTGCTTTGCTACCCTCAATTTCGTTTCCCGTGTCATCCATGAGTGTCCAGACGGCAACTGTGCTCCCACTGACATGTGACCAGAATTTCCTTGGATTTTTGGTACATTTTCGATAATATTCTACTGTGGTAATCATGGCAGTCATTCAAGGCATCACCCATTGCCCTTTCGACAGCCAAACGCGTTTCATTCATCATCTCTCCGTCTACAGTCCTATGCTATATAAAAAAATAAAGTTATGTAAACAGCCAATTTTTGTGTTTATTGACCAAGCAATTCCGAATCGACTTTACTGCTTACAAAGAGAAGAGAAAACAAACGCGAATCGACGGAGCCTTAATGTCACAGTCTCCTCTCCGCATGGTAAAATACGTTATTATATATAAAAAACTTTTTGATGTTAATGAAGCAAACATACGGAGGGTGATTATAGCGGAATTGAGTATTTGCGAGTCTCGAGCGAAATTCTGTTATAAGGAAATGCAATAAATTCCCTCTTTGTCTGGTGTTCGTAGATTTTTTAGTAATGTTTTGACCCAACTGAAACATAAACTTTATTGTATTTACAAATAATACATTGATTCAATGTATGTTAGCATACAGCAGAATACGTACGTCAGTGCTACGGCTTCCATTAGACTCCATTGGGATAACCGACTACTCTGAAATGGGAGAAGGGGAATTAGTCATGGAGATTTCATATCAAAATTATCAGCGGGGTCTGGAAGATTTTCAGGTGCCTAAACTGAAAAAAAAACACGTGCTGTTTGCCTTTAGTGCAGGTAAACCTGTGGAATAATTTAACAGAGCAAGAATGAAAGTAGGCCTGCAAATCGACTAGAATAATAAGATAGTGTACAAACAAAATATAGAAAGTAAAGCTGAAGACAGTGGCTAGATGGGCAGAAAAATAGATCCGAACAGGCATAAACATGGCCTGGAACTCTTTCGGTAAGCTAAATACGACTTTCAGAACTAAATTAGCCGTGGCTTGGCGAAGGGTAGTTTACAGTCCTCGTTTATTGCCGGATGAAACATATGACTGTGGAAAATGGACTTTTAACGCCATATTCAATAAAAAATTAAAGTTGGCACAGCGAGAAATGGAGAGGTGCATGATGGGAATTACTAGGAGATATGGGAAATCTTACAGATGGATCAGGTAACAGAATGGAAAATGAAACTGGGACATGTAGCAAAAGGAATGGATGGTAGACTGGCCAAACAAATTCTTTGCTGGGTTCCAAGAGATAAGAAAAAATCGATTCGACAAGCTAATGGAAGATGGATAAAACAGCAAAAAACTTAAGAAAATGTCATGGAAGAATATAATATACGAAGCAGTCTGGAGCAAGCCGTTATCCAGCAGTGGTCGTCGAATTGGTGAAGATGTATTAGTAGTAGTAGTAGAAGAAGAAGAAGAAGAAGAAAATATACGGAGGAGAAGCTGTCTAAATCGAGATTTGTACTGTTTGAGGAAGAAAAGATCTAATGAAAAATCATTAAATAGAACATCTGAATCTGTTAACAATGTATATTAAAATACACCGTATCTATAATAATGGCGGTTATGAGAGCGTCTGATAACATACGGAGGTGTACGGAGGAACGCAAATTACGAACTGTGTATAACATAGCTTCATGGACTGCTGCCAAGAGCGAACGCAGAGCCGCAACCTGCCTGGTGAAGCAGATAACGGAAAAGAGATAGGAATGGAAATGCTTCTAAACAGATTGCAACGAAGAGCCCCGGTAAAAGGGATCACGACTTAAGCAGATGACCCGTTAAATTGTGACTTCTGGAGGTTCGAGTACCGAATTAGAAGTAATCATGCTCTATATATAGTAAGTTGCTTCGGCTTCCAGAACAAACTATTTATAACAGCTAAAAGGACTGAATGCATCTTGCTGGAAGAGAAGCTATCGAAAATCTAGAAACCCAGCAATAAAATGAGGAAACGAACATTAAGAAACACGTCTACGATTGCCGAGGCATTGTAATGCGCGAGAATATCATTTTCGGGGCCGTATGACCAAAACATACCGAAAGCAAAAAGATAGGTCATACATAATAGGGAACATAACTGTGTATAGTTTCTGTCAGCCGACAAAACTGATATAGTGCGCCATACATTAACCTACCATAAGATTTGCAATCAGCACAGATTGAAACAAATGAAACTCATTATGACCCAACGTGACATCCAAATACAAGGGGTGCTGTTTCTAACTTGGGCATAATGAGAATGCAAACGGATACTCTTACGTAATTCTTGGTATCTATAACGTTGAGTTAGTTGTGCCCAAGACTGTGTCAGCTGACTAACAAACGGGGAACTAAGGACAATCGGCAATATCTAACGTTGGAACTGAGGCACAGTGACTGTAGATTAAAAATGGACATATGAAGAATGCACTAGTTTGTACCAAATCTGCAGAGAGGCAATTAGCGACCCAAATGTACTCATCGAGAAGTGTTATTAGCTTTCTGTGTGAATATAGTCCTTTCTCATCTTATCTCAACATGAAAAGGAGAGCAGACAATTAACTTTATGAAACAGTATAATCTGCACCATCAGAACATCAAATTCTTTATTGTGAGGCCATAGTGTTCGTAGTTGGTTTAAAATTATTAAAGGTATTTGAAATTCTATCGGGCAACTACAAAAATTCTTATTTGTATAACCATACGAGTATCGTCTTACTAATTTATAATATCGTCAGTCGTCTGGAATAAAATATATTTACAATTTCGGTTTTGCTTTCTAGTTGTAAAACACGTCGTTACAAAAAAAAAAAAAAAAAAAAAAAAAGCAGTCACGCCCCAACATCTTTCATCTTTTGTAATGACTTATGTTTAGATCTAGTCAGCAAATCATAATTGTAAATGTTTCATTCCAGGCAACTGATGATGTTTTACATCAATGAAACGAAACGTATTTGATAGAAAAAATACGCATTTTTTGTTGTTGCACAGACGTATTTTACATACCTTTAATAACACCAGAGCTTCATTTATGAGAAAGTAATGAGACTGAGAAAATGTTTGACTTACTATCGTCAAAATCTGCATTAGCAGTCCTTGACAAACAAGCTCGTTAATACATACATAACTGCTACAGATTCTGTCAGATTTCATTGGATAGAAGAATAGTGCGGCAGGACATTTCCATCTCACCGAAACTATTGTTGAGGCTGAGGGTGTGACCTCCACTGTGGCGGAGGAAAAAGCTATGTGAAGATCAGGAAGCGACGCTGCCTCCTTCGCTAGGGTGGGTTGAGAGTGGTAATGGTGACTCGAAACGAACGATGGACCATTAGTAAGACATCCCTGGTAGAATTAGACTTTTATTCATGTTAAATAACCTCAGGGGGGCCCACATCTCTCTTATGAGTGCTCGCCTGGCCAACAAGAGGCCCTGGACCTTGCAGCACTACTTCCCTTTCCATGCTGCAAGTCCATCCTTCTTCTATTCTTTTTCTCTCTCTGCCTTTCCATTAGATGTTCTTCTTGGCACCGCCCATGCCTGGATTTGGTTTATGATTTACGATACTCGTTTTCTTTTTCTTTTCTGGCGCTCTATACAACTTTTCATTCTCCACTAAATGGTCGCCATTGTTCTGTTTGACCCACTACTCCTCTTCTAAATTTTACAGAAGTGAGGGTTGTTCAGGGAAGATCGCCCAATGCAGTGCACGTTCGATTTTTTGTACCTTTCTGCCTTTACATTCTTCCTTTCTAACAAAAGTTATACACTCAAAACCCAACATGGTAGCCATCCCATTGTCGGGGGTCATCAAGTAACAACACGTTGGTAGCCCCTTGACCAAGCAAGGATCGTCCAATTGGTGCCTGTGCTGGAAATTCCCTCCATATGTCAAAGCGTATGTGCCTATTGCAGCTGAGACATGGGGACTCCGGGCGATGGTTATTTGGCTACGTAGTCACTGCTGTGGTTGTGTAGCGAGAACGGGCAGAGCCCTGTTCAGAGTGGGTAGCATCAAGGCAGCTTTCTAAAATGATTCAGCTGTGATTAAAACTGCATCCAGTTTTCGGTTGTGGACGCTGCTCGCCTGTGAAAAGTTGGATCACATTCCTGTAACTGTTCGCCCCCCCCCCTCCCATAACAATCTCAATACAGGGTATTATCTTTCACCATGATGTCCTTTTACAGATCAACGAGTTAAGTACCAATTTGGAGTGGTGGCGTGCTCATGTTATCTGTTATGTACAATGGGGACCAAAGGACGGTAGGGATGATACTGGGGCAGTCATCTTGCCCTCGAAAGGCGACTCGTTGCCTGAAAAGATCAAAGTTATGGTGTATTGACGCAATGTGGAACTGTATGTTCCCCCTCCCATGCAGTGCTTCAAATTCATGAGATTTGGGCAGTTTTCTTCATGTTGTAATGCCAGCCCAATCTTTAGGGGCTGTGGACAGCAGCTGCTTGCGAATGCTCCTTGGGCCCCTTCCTCACTTGTGCCAATTCCAGGGAGCACCATTCTCTCTGTTCACTGAACTGCACTATCTTCCAAAGACAAAAGAAAATCCATGAATCAAGACTCTTCACCAACTCACATACTCAGGCATCAGGAGGCCAAGGAGAAATGTGATTGTCTGTATCCTCTGTGTATGATGATGCCTTTTGCTATGGCTACAATGACACCATCCTTTCTAGTGATAGTACCCTCTCTCTTCGTGCCTTCTACTTGGGCACTTGGGGCTGCTTGATTAAACCCATTCCTCTGATGGTTGGGGATCCTCTTCCTACTGTTTCCCCTCATCCACTTTGAGAGCATTGATTCACACTCACTAAGGACGCCAATCCGCAACCCACAGCTGGAGAAGCAACGCCCTCCTCTGGCATCCACCAGATAGGGGTCCCTCAGGACGCTCCCCCCAGCCCCACCAAGATTTTGCTTATCTGCAAATGGAAACCAGCTAGTCGCTGAATGAACCACAGGTTGCTGGTCATAGGGCTTTGTATCCATCCTCTGTCCCTAAAACTAGGGCAGCCAAGAGCTCCTGGATGTCAAAACCATCCAGTGCGAAGGGGGCAAAAAGAAGATCTCCAAGGCAAAGAAGGTTCTGGTGTCCCCATGCCACAGGACCCTGTGTGCTCTAACTCTGTACCTGAAGTGGAGTTCCTGATGTCCCTTGTAGCACCAGATCCCCCTACAACATCTGCTTCAGAAATGATGTGTATTGATGCTGCATCCTCACAATCAGCGGCAGCTGTCCACCTTGGAATGTGACCTGCCTCCTTGGTCTCTTCACACTCCCACTGGATACTGATAGCGTGATCCTCCTGCAGAACTGTAGTGTATTTTTTCACCACTGATTGAGCTATGGCGTCTCTTAAGCATTTCCCCTTATTTCTGCATTGCCCTCCAGGAAACTTGGTTCCCAGCACTGCAAACCCCTACACTTCACAGCTATCAGCGCCATTTTAAGATTTTAGCTGACTGTGACAGAGTGTCAGTTGGAGTTTGCACATATCTTCTGGACTATATGTACAGTGAACACATTCCACGTGTGGGCTGTGACTGTTGATGTGAGGATGTCTCCTGATATTAACATCTGTAATATGTACGTCCCTCCTGATGATTAAGTGTCTCGGAATGCATTTTCTGCACTGATTTCTCAGATCTCTCAACCCTTTCATGTTTTGGCTGACTTCAATGCCCACAGCCCTTTGTGGTATGGAACTGCACTGAAGTGCCAAGGAAACAGGCACACCTGCCTAATATTGTGTAGGGCCCCCATGAGCATGCAGAAGTCCTGCAGTATGACATAGCATGGACTCAACTAATGTCTGAAGTAGTGCTGGAGGGAACTGACATCATGAATCCTGCAGGGATGTCCATAAATCCGTAAGAGTATGAGTGGGTGGGGATCTCTTCTGAACAACACGTTGCAGGGCATCCAAGATATGCTCAACAATGTTCATACCTGGGGAGTTTGGTGGCCAGTGTAAGTGTTTAAACTGAGAAGAATGTTCCTGGAGCCACTCTGTAGCAATTCTGGAAGTATGGGCTGTCGCATTGTCTTACTGGAATTGTCCAAGTCTGTCGGAATGCACAATGGACATGAATGAATGCAGGTGATCAGACAGGATGCTTACGCATGCATCACCTGTCAGAGTCGTATGTAGATATATGAGGGGTCCCATATCACTCCAACTGCATATGCCCCACACCATTACAGAGCCTCCACCATCTTGAAGAGTCCCCTGCTGGCACGCAGGGTCCGTAGATTCATGAGGTTGTCCCCATACCCATATACTTCAGTCCACTCAATACAATTTGAAACAAGAATCGTCTGAGCAGGCAACATGTTTCCAGTCATCAACAGTCCAACGTCGGTGTTGATGGGCCAGAAGAGGCATAAAGCTTTGTGTCATGCAGTCATCAGGGGTACACGAGTGCGCCTTTGGCTCCAAAAGCCCATATCAATGATGTTTTGTTGAATGGTTTGCACGCTGACACTTGTTGATGGCCCAGCATTGAAATCTGCTGCAGTTTGCGGAAGGGTTGCACTTCTGTCACGTTGAACGATTCTCTTCAATCGACGTTGGTCCTGTTCCTGCAGGATCTTCTTCCTGCTACAGTGATGTCGGAGATTTGATGTTTTACCGAACTCTTGAAATGGTCGTACGGGAAAATGTCCACTTCATTGCTACCTCGGAGATGCTGTGTCCCATCGCTTGTGCGCCCACTGTAACACCACGTTCAAACGCACTTAAATCTTGATAACCTGCCGTTGTAGCAGCAGTAACCGATCTAACATCTGCGCCAGACACTTGTCTTGTATAGGTGTTACCGACCGCAGCCCCATATTCTGCCTGTTTACATATCTCTGTGTTTGAATACACATACCTATAATACTTTCTTTGGCGCTTCAGTGTATGATCATCAGCCGTGGTGTAGCTATTAAAACTTTGCTCACAGAATTTTATCTTTGTCTCTTGAATCCCCGTACACTTCTGTGTGGATCTTACCTACTGAGTGATTCTTCCACTTGCAGCCATGGTCTTCTCCATTCCATCCACTGCAGAGTCCATGGTGACCTATGTGACAGTGGTCATTTTCTGATCCTCCTGCCCCCTCCCACCTTTCACCATCACTCGTCTGGGCATCCACCCAGATGGGCTTTCAGTAATGCTGACTGCCACACCTTTGCCTCTGCCATCACCTTTAGCACCCTACCACGTGGGATTATCAATGGAGCTGAACAGACCACAACTTCAGCCATTCTATCGGCAGCAGACATAGTGACCCCCTGTTCCTCGAGATCCCTCCGTCGGAAGACAGTACTGTGCTGGACTTCAGATATCGCCACGGCCATTACGGATTGCAGACAGGCTCTCCAGTGGCATAAGCTATATCTCTCAATGGAACACCTCAAAACAAGAATGCCAGGAATGGTATGTTTCTATCACTGAACAACGTACCTCTGCTTTGCCGGTTTGGGCAAAGATTCAGTGCCTCTATGTACACCACTCCACCACACATATACCTGGTTTCTGCCTGAATGGTGTTGTCAACACTGACCCAGATGCAGTTGCCAAGCATTTTGCTCTGCATTATGTTAGAACTTCTATGTATGAGAATCACTAGCCTGCATTTTGTGTCCTCAAACAGTGGATGAAGAGATTCATTTACCTTTGACTATAGGTTATTTGGAGCCATATAATGCTCCCTAGCCCTTTGCCCTGACATAACTCGAAGGCCAGACCACATCCACAGCAAAATGCTCAAACATTTACCAGTGGATTGTCAACGTGAAGTCCTTGCAATTTTCAGTTGTACCTAGAATGGGGGTGAGTTCCCATCTGAATGGCGAGAAAGCATGCTCGTCCTGGTGTTGATAATGGGTAAACACCCTCTTGAGGTGGACAGCTATTGTCCAATTTGTCCCATTGATGTTTTCTGCAAGTTGTTCGAATGTGTGGTTAGACGGTGAGCCAGTGTCCACTGCTGACAATTCAGTCTGTCTGGAGTCTGTTGTTCAATCAGCTTTTGTCCAGCGTCAACACCTTCTCGCTGTCTTCTTCAACTAGCAACAGGCCTGTGACATGATATAGCATCATCAAATCCTCGTTACCTTACGTAAGTAAGGTCTCTGGCGTCTGCTCCCATTTTTAGTCCAAAAATTCTCGTGATAGTGCACTTCAGTGTACTGTGCAGGGGGTTAAAGTTGATGCTTTCCACAGTACCCCTCCTCCAATATACAAGAGAATGGGGTACCACAGGATTCGATGATGCCCCTTTTTCTAGTGGCCCTCAATGGTCTAGCTGCAGCTGTGAGGTCTACAGTCTCACTCTCCCTGCATGCTGACGATGTTTGCATTTCGAATTGCTCCTCCACATTGGGTATTGCTGAACATCAACTGCAGGGTGTCATATGAAAGGTCAGTCTTAGGGTCTCACCCATGGCTTTCGATTTTCAGCCAACAAGACATGTGTCATGCACTTCTATCACCATCACACTGTCCATCGATAACCAGAACTCTACCTCGACGACCAGCTGCTCAGTGTGGTGGAGTCTTATCCTTTTTTTGGGACTAGTCTTCAATGACTAGTTTACGTGGCTTCCCCCATCTTCACCAACTTAAGAAAACGTTTTGATGACACCTTATACTCAGTAACACCAGCTGGGGCACAGACTGCTCTACACTTTTGTGGCTTTACAAAGCTTTGATCCTGTCATGTCTTGAGTATGGAAGTCTAGCATATGGCCCAGCATCACCTTCAGCATTACAGATGCTAGAGCTGATATACCATTGTAGGGTTAGACCTGTGACAGGTGCCTTTCAGACCAGCTCTGTCAACGACCTACTTGCTGAGGCTGAGGTCACTCCACTACAGATCAGAATCCAACAGTTGCTCCTTGACTAAGGGATACACATTTGCTGTTGGATTCTACCATGCCCTTTTTCCTGGTAGGGAGTGGCACCTCCTACAACAGACGCCCAGGAATGGAGTCATAATTGCAGTTCACATACAGTGTCTCAGCTCTAGACTCCAACTTCCCCACTGCCGTCTCTCGTCAGGGAACAGTCACTTATGCCCCATGGTGTGCACTCCATCTTCAGATCTGTCTCGATCTGTCTTTGAACTGAAAGACTCTATATACTCCATGACTTTCTGCCACGTGTTCCTGGCCATTCTCAATGGATTTCCGGGTTCGAAAGTGATATACACCGGTGCCTCTATGGTTGACAGATGAACCGGTTTTACCAACATACATGCAAAGTACAGTGAACTCCTTGTGGAAAAGATGCAGTGTATTTACTGCGGGACTGATAGGCAATAGTGGAGCTATCAGTCACACTTGTTTTTGCACCAGTGAGACATTCTTAATTGGCAGTGACTCCCTGAGTAATCTTCAGGCTATCGTCCAGTGCCCCCTGCCGCCGTTGGATAAGCAGCTGTCAGCAGCAAGTCGTATACAGTACTCCTACCTTATTTATTTGTTACATAGTTTAATTCTTAATTTCTTTGCGTGTTTTTGGGTACTTGCATTGTTTAATTCATAAATTTCGGGCGTATTATAGTATTTGAGAGTTGTAGCATCACGCTTTAGTACCTGAATAGTGTAAAATCGCGTAGTCTCCTTCTGCTGCCGAGCAGTGTGTCAGCAGTGCGCAAGTAGCAGCATTACTGCATTTACTAGGCAACCTTGTATTTTAATAACCGTTTAAATTTTGTGTCGAATGGTTTGTGCTCTGTAGATTAGTTCAGACGTTCTTTGCACAACAGATTTTAGCATGGATAGGGACTGTGACTGCTGTGTTCGGATGCGGGCTGAGTTGGCATCCCTTCGCTCCCAGCTTCAGGCAGTGATGGCTTCGGTCACACAGCTTGAAGGTGTTGCCAATGGGCATCCCTGTGGGGGTCCGGATGGGGGTTTGTCAGGGATGGCCAGCTCGTCCCACGCATCCCCCGATCGGACTACGGCTGTGGCTGCCCGGGATACTCCTCACATTGTGGCTGACCCCTCACCCGTGGTAGAGTGGGAGGTCGTCTCGAGGTGTGGCAGGGGGTGAAAGACATTCCGGAGGCCTCTGCAGTTTGTCTGACGAACTGGTTTCAGGCTCTGTCTCCAGCTGATACTGATCTTCGGCCAGACATGGCTGCTTGTCCTGTTCCAGAGGTTGCCCCTCAGTCTGCAAGATCCGGGCGGTTGCAGAGGGTGGGCTTACTGGTAGTTGGGAGCTCCAACGTCAGGCGCGTAATGGGGCCCCTTAGGGATATGGCAGCAAGAGAGGGGAAGAAAACCAATGTGCACCCCGTGTGCATACCGGGGGGAGTCATTCCTGATGTGGAAAGGGTCCTTCCGGATGCCATGAAGGGTACAGGGTGTACCCATCTGCAGGTGGTTGCTCATGTCGGCACCAATGATGTATGTCGCTATGGATCGGAGGAAATCCTCTCTGGCTTCTGGCGGCTATCTGATTTGGTGAAGACTGCCAGTCTCGCTAGCGGGATGAAAGTAGAGCTCACCATCTGCAGCATCGTCGACAGGACTGACTGCGGACCTTTGGCACAGAGCCGAGTGGAGGGTCTGAACCAGAGGCTGACACGGTTCTGCGACCGTGTGGGCTGCAGATTCCTCGACTTACGCCATAGGGTGGTGGGGTTTCGGGTTCCGCTGGATAGGTCAGAAATCCACTACACACAGCAGGCGGCGACACGGGTAGCAGGGGTTGTGTGGTGTGGACTGGGCGGTTTTTTTAGGTTAGATGGCCTCGAGCAAGTACAGAAAGGGCAACAGCCTCAAAGGATGTGGGGAAAAGTCAGGACATGCGGGGACCAAGCAGCAATCGGTACTGTAATTGTAAACTGTCGAAGCTGCATCGGTAAAGTACCGGAACTTCAAGCGCTGATAGAAAGCACCGAAGCTGAAATCGTTATAGGTACGGAAAGCTGGCTTAAGCCAGAGATAAACTCTGCCGAAATTTTTACAAAGGCACAGACGGTGTTTAGAAAGGATAGATTGCATGCAATCGGTGGTGGCGTGTTTGTCGCTGTTAGTAGTAGTTTATCCTGTAGTGAAATAGAAGTGGATAGTTACCGTGAATTATTATGGGTGGAGGTTACACTCAACAACCAATCTAGGTTAATAATTGGCTCCTTTTACCGACCTCGCGACTCAGCAGCGTTAGTGGCAGAACATCTAAGAGAAAATCTGGAATAAATTTCACATAAATTTTCTCAGCATGTTATAGTCTTAGGTGGAGATTTCAATTTACCAGATATAGACTGGGACACTCAGATGTTTAGGACGGGTGGCACGGACAGAGCATCGAGTGACATTATACTGAGTGTACTATCCGAAAATTACATCGAGCAATTAAACAGAGAACCGACTCGTGGAGATAACATCTTGGACCTACTGATAACAAAAAGACCCGAACTTTTAGACTCTGTAAGCGCAGAACAGGGAATCAGTGATCATCCCTGAATATGGAAGTAAATAGGAATATAAAAAAAAGGGAGGAAGATTTATCTGTTTAGCAAGAGTAATAGAGAGCAGATTTCAGACTACCTAACAGATCAAAACGAAAATTTCTGTTCCGACACTGACAATGTTGAGTGTTTATGGAAAAAGTTCAAGGTAATCGTAAAATGCGTTTTAGACAGATACGTGTCTAGTAAAACTGCGAGGGACGGGAAAAACCCACCGTGGTTCAACAACAAAGTTAGGAAACTACCGCGAAAGCAAAGAGAGCTTCACTGCAAGTATAAACGCAGCCAAAACCTCTCAGACAAACAGAAGCTGAACGATGTCAAAGTTAGCGTAAGGAAGGCTATGCGTGAAGCGTTCAGTGAATTCGAAAGTAAAATTCTATGTTCCGACTTGACAGAAAATCCTAGGAAGTTCTGGTCTTACGTTAAATCAGTAAGTGGCTCGAAACAGCATATCCAGACACTCCGGGATGATGATGGCATTGAAACAGAGGATGACACGCGTAAAGCTGAAGTACTAAACACCTTTTTCCAAAGCTGTTTCACAGAGGAAGACCGCACTGCAATTCCTTCTCTAAATCCTCGCACAAACGAAAATATGACTGACATCGAAATAAGTGTCCAAGGAATAGAAAAGCTATTGGAATCACTCAACAGAGGAAAGTCCACTGGATCTGACGGGATACCCATTCGATACTACACAGAGTACGCGAAAGAGCTTGCCCCCCCCCCCCCCTCCCCCTTCTAACAGCGGTGTACCGCAAGTCTCTAGAGGAACGGAAGCTTCGAAATGATTGGAAAAGAGCACAGGTAGTCCCAGTCTTCAAGAAGGGTCGTCGAGCAGAAGCGCAAAACTATAGACCTATATCTCTGACATCGATCTGTTGTAGAATTTTAGAACATGTTTTTTGCTCGCGTATCATGTCGTTTCTAGAAACCAAGAATCTACTCTGTAGGAATCAACATGGATTCCGGAAACAGCGATCGTGTGAGACCCAACTCGCTTTATTTGTTCATGAGACCCAGAAAATATTAGATACACGCTCCCAGGTAGATGCTATTTTCCTTGACTTCCGGAAGGCGTTCGATACAGTTCCGCACTGTCGCCTGATAAACAAAATAAGAGCCTACGGAATATCAGACCAGCTGTGTGGCTGGATTGAAGAGTTTTTAGCAAACAAAACACAGCATATTATTCTCAATGGACAGACGTCTACAGACGTTAAAGTAACCTCTGGCGTGCCACAGGGGAGTGTTATGGGGCCATTGCTTTTCACAATATATATAAACGACCTAGAAGATAGTGTCGGAAGTTCCATGCGGCTTTTCGCGGATGATGCTGTAGTATACAGAGAAGTTGCAGCATTAGAAAATTGCAGCGAAATGCAGGAAGATCTGCAGCCGATAGGCACTTGGTGCGGGGAGTGGCAACTAACCCTTAACGTAGACAAATGTAATGTATTGCGAATACATAGAAAGAAGGATCCTTTATTGTATGATTATATGATATCGGAACAAACACTGGTAGCAGTTACTTCTGTAAAATGTCTGGGAGTATGCGTGCAGAACGATTGGAAGTGGAATGATCATATAAAATTAATTGTTGGTAAGTGGGGTACCGGGTTGAGTTTCATTGGGAGAGTCCTTAGAAAATGTAGTCCATCAACAAAGGAAGTTGCCTACAAAACACTTGTTCGACCTATACTTGAGTATTGCCCATCAGTGTGAAATCCGTACCAGGTCGGGTTGACGGAGGAGATAGAGAAGATCCAAAGAAGAGCGGCGCGTTTCGTCACAGGGTTATTTGGTAAGCGTAACAGCGTTACGTAGATGTTTAGCAAACTCAAGTGGCAGACTCTGCAAGAAAGGCGCTCTGCATCGCGGTGTAGCTTGATGTCCAGGTTTCGAGGTGCGTTTCTGGATGAGGTATCGAATATATTGCTTCCCCCTACTTATACCTCCCGAGGAGATCATGAATGTAAAATTAGAGAGATTCGAGCGCGCACGGAGGCTTTCCGGCAGTCGTTCTTCCCGCGAACCACACGCGACTGGAACAGGAAAGGGAGGTAATGACAGTGGCACGTAAAGTGCCCTCCGCCACACACCGTTGGGTGGCTTGTGGAGTATAAATGTAGATGTAGATGTAGCAGTGCTACCCTCAGCACCCATTGGTTATGGCTATCCAGGATCTCCATTCTCACCTCCATCCAGCAGGATGTTTCGTCGTGTTTCTCTAGACCCTAGATCACATTATGGTACCATGGAATGAACATGCTGACCTATTGGCCAAGTCGACTACCAGAAAGACAACTTTGAAGATGGAGCTACTGGAACTGGAACTTAAGTCAACTCCATGCCATCATTTGTTGGAGATTTTTAACATGGATTCATGTGCCCTGGTTTATCCAAAGAAACTGCGGGCAATAAGGGGGACTACTGCCATGTGGCAGTCTTCATGCTTCTTTCAGGGAATCTACCATTCTGTGTTGGCTTCGAATAAGGCACACTTGGCTGACCCATGTTAAAAAAAAAAAAAAAATGGTTCAAATGGCTCTGAGCACTATGGGACTTAACTACTGTGGTCATCAGTCCCCTAGAACTTAGAACTACTTAAACCTAACTAACCTAAGGACATCACACACATCCATGCCCGAGGCAGGATTCGAACCTGCGACCGTAGCAGTCGCGCGGGTCCGGACTGCGCGCCTAGAACCGCTAGACCACCGCGGCCGGCCTGACCCATGTCCACATCCTAAAATGTGAGGATCCACCACAATGTTGGCGTAGTGCCCATCTAATGGTGATCCACACCCTACGGGACTGCCCTTGTCTGCCCTAATTTGGCTAACTGATGGTGAAACCTTAAACTCGTTGACTTGCTGCATCTAGTACTTGCACACAATGGCAAAGTGACTGATCTTGTTTTACGTTTTACCTGGGTGCTTTCTACTCTGCTCTATGAGGTGGGGCACACTGGCCTTGTTGGCTGCTTGAAGCAGGGGTGCTCCGTTGCTTGCTCCAGCTCAGGAGTCCTACGGCTGCCCTTGCTCAGTGGTACAGCCTGGCTCTTCCTCTCCCACCTCTAAAATTCTTCTTATTCTTTCACATCTGTCATTTGTTTACTGTCTCATCGTCGTTTTTCTCTTTTCTGATATTTTATCAATTTGTCCGCGTTGCTCTTTTTCTTGTAGTAATGGAGAGTGAGGAAACACGAGTCAGATACAGACGGTGTGTATCCCATTGCATAACGTGTCCTGGGGCCCTCTAACTGCTTTCTGGGCGGAGCAAGTCATCCACTTTCACCTTCTTTTCACTCTGTCACTTCTACTTGCTTCTGTCTCTTATTTTTATTGATTATCGGTTGAAACTGAGTTCACCAGGGTTTGTCTTCTGTGTCCTTCCATTCTGAGGACTCTTTCCAGCTTGGCACATAGCATAGAGGGACTGATGACCTCATAGTTTGGTGGCTTTAACACTACAAAGCCAATCCAGTATTCTAGAGAGGTGTGGTCACTACTAAAGGAGAAGCACTCAACCCTCGGATGACGTAGTGAGCCACAGAACTTAGTGAGCCATCGTCATCAGGTGCGCCTGGGCAGTGGTGTGCATAATCTGAGTCACCTACTGGAGTCAGCAGGATATCTATAACTCGCAGGGATGGCGTGCAGCAGCTGATGCATGCTTATGCCATCCAGGCTGCTGGCCATCTGTGAGTCATGCAGTACGCCACAGGGAAGGACAGTACTCAAACCATATCCCCTGCATGATTGATGCCAAAGGTGTATGCCCAACTATGTGATGAACAGCGTTTATGGAAGCTTTCATGAACTGGAGTACAGTGACAGGATTGGGCTGCCGCCATTTCAGTCCTGAACTGGAAAGGTGGCCAACTGCGGGAATTAGTAGGGAGACACAGCGGTTTGATGGTGCTAAGTCGTCTGCATACGACTTCCAGCCCAGGGTGGAGACAGAGTCCATAGTCAGTGACTGGAAATGCCATCATGTGCTGCTGTAGTCTCTATCTAAAAGTCAGCAATGGAGACGGCGATGGTGGTATCACATACATGCACCTCTATAGTCATGCGCAGAGAATGTAGACGAGCATCTGAATTCGTCTGATTAGATTTGAATACATTTGAGTACATCTGAAAGTGAGGATCTGATTTGGGGTACTATTTATTAGTGTCTGCTGGCCAGTGCTACAGGACTTCAACAGCAGCACTCTCACAGCAGAATGGACAACAGGTCACACTAACTGGGCATTGGCAATGGGTGACGACAATTTCATTCATTCTCTTCTTCTTGTTTAGCCAGTTCCTGAAAGTGCCTGGTAGTGTTGCCCAATTGCACCCTTCAGAGGCGCTGAATAGCTCCTTCTGCTTTGTCAGCTTCCTGAATGAGCGCTTTTGCGCTCTGAATACAACTTCTTACTTCATAGTGTATGGTCACCACAACTGATGTTGTTTTGCTGTATTGGATCTAAACGGTTCAATGTCTGAGACTAAGTCATGCAGCAACAATATTCTCAGCAGCTCCAGAATAATTTTTCAAATCTCTGATGTGGGGTAAAGGAGAATGGGTGTGAGTGGAACACACACGTACCATCTTTGCTTTTGCCTATACTACAGATAAATTTCAGCGACTGATGGGAGACGTTTCTAGAACAAACTTGAAGGTAGGCCTGCAAATAGATCATAATAAGAATCAACACTAAGATAGTGTGTTATCAAAACACCATTAACAAAACAGTACAAATTCATGTCTCACTCATGGAACGGTTTGAATATTCCAGAATGAGATTTTCACTCTGCAGCGGAGTGTGCGCTGATATGAAACTTCCTGGCAGATTAAAACTGTGTGCCGGACCGAGAGTCGAACTCGGGACTTTTGCCTTTCGCGGGCAAGTGGTCTACCATCTGAGATACCCAAGCACGGCTCACGCACCGTCCTCACAGCTTCAATTCTGCCAGTACCTCGCCTCCTACCTTCCAAATTTCACAGAAGCTCTTGTGCGAATCTTGGAGAACTAGCACTTCATATCAGCGCACACTCCACTGCAGAGTGAAAATCTCATTCTGGAAACATCCCCCAGGCTGTGGCTGAGCCATCTCTCTGTAATGTCCTTTCTTCCGGGAGTACTAGTTCTGCAAAGTTCACAGAAGAGCTTCTGTGAAGTTTGGAAGGTAGGAGACGAGGCACTGGCAGAATTGTGAAATTACTTGGGTGAAGGTCACGGTTAAAGCAGGCTCAGACATGGTAATTGGATGTCTCTATAGGCCCCCTGGCTCAGCAGCTGTTGTGGCTGAGCACCTGAAGGATAATTTGAAAAATATTTCGAGTAGATTTCCCCACCATGTTATAGTTCTGGGAGGAGATTTTAATTTGCCGGATATAGACTGGGAGACTCAAACGTTCATAACGGGTGGCAGGGACAAAGAATCCAGTGAAATTTTTTGAAGTGCTTTATCTGAAAACTACCTTGAGCAGTTAAACAAAGAACCGACTCGTGGGTATAACATATTAGACCTCCTGGTGACAAACAGACCCGAACTATTTGAAATAGTTAACGCAGAACAGCGAATCAGCGATCATAAAGCGGTTACGGCATCGATGATTTCAGCCGTAAATAGAAATATTAAAAAAGGTAGGAAGATTTTTCTGTTTAGCAAAAGTGACAAAAAGCAGATTACAGAGTACCTGACGGCTCAACACAAAAGTTTTGTCTCAAGTACAGATAGTGTTGAGGATCAGTGAACAAAGTTCAAAACCATCGTACAATATGCGTTAGATGAGTATGTACCAAGCAAGATCGTAAGAGATGGAAAAGAGCCACCGTGGTACAACAACCGGGTTAGAAAACTGCTGCGAACGCAAAGGGAACTCCACAGCAAACATAAACATAGCCAAAACCTTGCAGACAAACAACAATTACGCGAAGCGAAATGTAGTGTGAGGAGGGCTATGCGAGAGGCGTTCAATGAATTCGAAAGTAAAGTTCTATGTGCTGACTTGGTAGAAAATCGTTAGAAATTTTGGTCTTATGTCAAAGCGGTAGGTGGATCAAAACAAAATGTCCAGACACTCTGTGACCAAAATGGTACTGAAACAGAGGATGACAGACTAAATGCCGAAATACTAAATGTCTTTTTCCCAAGCTGTTTCACAGAGGAAGACTGCACTGTAGTTCCTTCTCTAGATTGTCGCACAGATGACAAAATGGTAGATATCGAAATAGACGACAGAGGGATAGAGAAACAATTAAAACTCGCTCAAAAGAGGAAAGGCCGCTGGACCTGATGGGATACCAGTTCGATTTTACACAGAGTACGCGAAGGAACTTGCCCCCCATCTTGCAGCGGTGTACCGTAGGTCTCTAGAAGAGGGTAGCGTTCCAAAGGATTGGAAAAGGGCACAGGTCATCCCCGTTTTCAAGAAGGGACGTCGAACAGATGTGCAGAACTATAGACCTATATCTCTAACGTCGATCAGTTGCAGAATTTTGGAACACGTATTATGTTCGAGCATAATGTCTTTTCTGGAGACTAGAAGTCTACTCTGTAGGAATCAGCATGGGTTTCGAAAAAGACGGTCGTGTGAAACCCAGCTCGCGCTATTCGTCCACGAGACTCAGAGGGCCATAGACACTGGTTCACAGGTAGATGCCGTGTTTCTTGACTTCCGCAAGGCGTTCGATACAGTTCCCCACAGTCGTTTAAGGAACAAAGTAAGAGCATATGGACTATCAGACCAATCGTGTGATTGGATTGAGGAGTTCCTAGATAACAGAACGCAGCATGTCATTCTCGATGGAGAGAAGTCTTCCGAAGTAAGAGTGATTTCAGGTGTGCCGCAGGGGAGTGCCATAGGACCGTTGCTATTCACAATATACATAAATGACCTGGTGGATGACATCGGAAGTTCACTGAGGCTTTTTGCAGTTGATGCTGTGGTGTATCGAGAGGTGGTAACAATGGAAAATTGTACTGAAATGCAGGAGGATCTGCAGCGAATTGACGCATGGTGCAGGGAATGGCAATTGAACCTCAATGTAGACAAGTGTAATGTGCTGCGAATACATAGAAAGATAGATCCCTTATCATTTAGCTACAAAATAGCAGGTCAGCAACTGGAAGCAGTTAATTCCATAAATTATCTGGGAGTACCCATTAGGAGTGATTTAAAATGGAATGATCATATAAAGTTTATCGTCGGTAAAGCAGATGCCAGACTGAGATTCATTGGAAGAATCCTAAGGAAATGCAATCCGAAAACAAAGGAAGTAGGTTACAGTTCGCTTGTTCGCCCACTGCTTGAATACTGCTCAGCAGTGTGGGGTCCGTACCAGATAGGGTTGATAGAAGAGATAGAGAAGATCCAACGGAGAGCAGCGCGCTTCGTTACAGGATCATTTAGTAATCGCGAAAGCGTTACGGAGATGATAGATAAACTCCAGTGGAAGACTCTGCAGGAGAGACGCTCAGTAGCTCGGTACGGGCTTTTGTTAAAGTTTCGAGAACATACCTTCTCCGAAGAGTCAAGCAGTATATTGCTCCCTCCTACGTATATCTCGCGAAGAGACCATGAGGATAAAATCAGAGAGATTAGAGCCCACACAGAAGCATACCGACAATCCTTCTTTCCGCGAACAATACGAGACTGGAATAGAAGGGAGAACCGATAGAGGTACTCAGGGTACCCTCCGCCACACACCGTCAGGTGGCTTGCGGAGTATGGATGTAGATGTAGAATTGAAGCTGTGAGGACGGTGCGTGAGTCGTTCTTGGGTAGCTCAGATGATAGAGCACTTGCCTGCGAAAGGCAAAGTTCCCGAGTTCGAGTCTCCGTCCGGCACACAGGTTTAATCTGCCAGGATGTTTGAATATTTTTTGCAATGAGGGCATTTGATGATAATGATCCTGTTATCAGCAAAGTAAATAAGGAAAAGAGTAAAAATGACGCTGAGTACATTTTGACCATTGTGAGGCAGTGGCTGTATTTATCACTGCCACAGGTCAGTGCTGTGATGGCTGTCATGACTCCTGCAGCACCACTGGGCAGTGATGAGCTTCTGAGCCAGAGGTGTAAAGTTATAGTTGGGGAAGCTGTCATGACATACAAACCTGAAGCTGACGTCTGCCACGTTAGTTGCCTCAAAACATTAGCTTCTGTTACGTTGATTATGTAGTTTCATGGAAATGTTTTGATCAAAAATGCCAGCTTACATAATTTATGGGTGCACTAATCCTGATTATGGTGTGCCGGCCGGAGTGGCCGTGCGGTTCTAGGCGCTACAGTCTGGAGCCGAGCAACCGCTACGGTCGCAGGTTCGAATCCTGCTTCGGGCGTGGATGTGTGTGATGTCCTTAGGTTAGTTAGGTTTAATTAGTTCTAAGTTCTAGGCGACTGATGACCTCAGAAGTTGAGTCGCATAGTGCTCAGAGCCACTTGAAACACTTGATTATGGTGTGAAGAGTAAAGAAATTACATTTCATTAGTAAGTGGACTCTTTCAAGTGATATTTTCTTTTATAAACATGAATTTCAATTTTGGTTTTACTATAGTGGTTTTATTTCTGTAATCTGACTTTTTATTTCCTATCAATTCAACTTTAAAAGCTCTCTGGGTAAACGCTGTGAGAAGGAAAGATCATAAACTAATGAGACGTAGCAAAATATGTTCGCAGGATTTTTGGAAGAGCACATAGACAGAACATAAGTTTCTTAAATCCCTATTAGGGAAAACGCTATGCCATCAATTTTTCCTCATTTAAAAAGGTGCGTATGTTGAAGAACATTAATTATTGTTCAACTTCTATAAAATTACAACATAAAAGTTCAGCATCAGAACTGCGGAGATTGCAATTGTCATAATCTCTATAGTAATCCACAAACTGATGTGTTCATATTGGGACAGAGTTAGGTCTCTGTAACAGTATTCTCATAGTTTTCTCACATCTAGGGTGCTTTGAAGTTATATTTTTAGTTTGTTAATAACCAATGCCTACCCCCATGAACCATGGACCTTGCCGTTGGTGGGGAGGCTTGCGTGCCTCAGCGATACAGATGGCCGTACCGTAGGTGCAACCACAACGGAGGGGTATCTGTTGAGAGGCCAGACAAACGTGTGGTTCCTGAAGAGGGGCAGCAGTCTTTTCAGTAGTTGCAGGGGCAACAGTCTGGATGATTGACTGATCTGGCCTTGCAACACTAACCAAAACGGCCTTGCTGTGCTGGTACTGCGAACGGCTGAAAGCAAGGGGAAACTACAATCGTAATTTTTCCCGAGGGCATGCAGCTTTACTGTAAGGTTAAATGATGATGGCGTCCTCTTGGGTAAAATATTCCGGAGGTAAAATAGTCCCCCATTCGGATCTCCGGGCGGGGACTACTCAAGAGGACGTCGTTATCAGGAGAAAGAAAACTGGCGTTCTGCGGATTGGCGCGTTGAATATCAGATCCCTTAATCGGGCAGGTAGGTTAGAAAATTTAAAAAGGGAAATGGATAGGTTGAAGTTAGATATAGTGGGAATTAGTGAATTTCGGTGGCAGGAGGAACAAGACTTTTGGTCAGGTGAATACAGGGTTATAAATACAAAATCAAATAGGGGTAATGCAGGAGTAGGTTTAATAATGAATAAAAAAGGTAGGAGCGCGGGTAAGCTACTACCAACAGCATAGTGAACGCATTATTGTGGCCAAGATAGACACGAAGCCCATGCCTACTATAGTAGTACAAGCTTATATGCCAACTAGCTCTGCAGATGACGAAGAAATAGAAGAAATGTATGACGAAATAAAAGAAATTATTCAGATAGTGAAGGGCGCCGAAAATTTAATAGTCATGGGTGACTGGAATTCGAGAGTAGGAAAAGGGAGAGAAGGAAACATAGTGGGTGAATATGGATTGGGGGAGAGAAATGAAAGAGGAAGCCGTCTGGTAGAATTTTGCACAGAGCATAACTTAATCATAGCTAACACTTGGTTCAAGAATCATAAAAGAAGGTTGTATACATGGAAGAATCCTGGAGGTACTAGAAGGTATCAGATAGATTATATAATGGTAAGACAGAGATTTAGGAACCAGGTTTTAAATTGTAAGACATTTCCAGGGGCAGATGTGGACTCTGACCACAATCTATTGGTTATGAACTGTAGATTGCCGGCCGCGGTGGTCTAGCGGTTCTAGGCGCTCAGTCCGGAACCGCGCGACTGCTACAGTCGCAGGTTCGAATCCTGCCTCGGGCATGGATGTGTGTGCTGTCCTTAGGTTAGTTAGGTTTAAGTAGTTCTAAGTTCTAGGGGACTGATGACCACAGATGTTAAGTCCCATAGTGCTCAGAGCCAACTGTAGATTAAAACTGAAGAAACTGCAAAATGGCGGGAATTTAAGGAGATGGGACCTGGATAAACTGACTAAACCAGATGTTGTACTGAGTTTCAGGGAGAGCATAAGGGAACAATTGACAGGAATGGGGGAAAGAAATACAGCAAAAGAAGAATGGGTAGCTCTGAGCGATGAAGTAGTGAAGGCAGCAGAGGATCAAGTAGGTAAAAAGACGAGGGCTAGTAGAAATCCTTGGATAACAGAAAATATTGAATTTAATCGATGAAAGGAGAAAATATAAAAATGCAGTAAATGAAACAGGCAAAAATGAATACAAACGTCTCAAAAATGAGATCGACAGGAAGTGTAAAATGGCTAAGCAGGGATGGCTAGAGGACAAATGTGAGGATGTAGAGGCTTATCTCACTAGGGGTAAGATAGATACTGCCTACAGTAAAATTAAAGAGACCTTTGGAGAAAAGAGAGCCGCTTGTATGAATATCAAGAGCTCAGATGGAAACCCAGTTCTAAGCAAAGAAGGGAAAGCAGAAAGGTGGAAGGAGTATATAGAGGGTCTATACAAGGGCGATGTACTTGAGGACAATATTATAGAAATGGAAGAGGATGTAGATGAAGATGAAATGGGAGATACAATACTGCGTGAAGAGTTTGACAGAGCACTGAAAGACCTGAGTCGAAACAAGGCCCCAGGAGTAGACAACATTCCATTAGTACTACTGACGGCCTTGGGAGAGCCAGTCCTGACAAAACTCTACCATCTGGTGAGCAAGATGTATGAGACAGGCGAAATACCCTCAGACTCCAAGAAGAATATTATAATTCCAATACCAAAGAAAGCAGGTGTTGACAGATGTGAAAATTACTGAACTATCAGTTTAATAAGTCACAGCTGCAAAATACTAACGCGAATTCTTTACAGACGAATGGAAAAACTGGTAGTAGCCGACCTCGGCGAAGATCAGTTTGGATTCCGCAGAAATGCTGGAACACGTGAGGCAATACTGACCCTACGACTTATCTTAGAAAATAGATTAAGGAAAGGCAAATCTACATTTCTGGCATTTGTAGACTTAGAGAAAGCTTTTGACAATGTTGACTGGAATACTCTCTTTCAAATTCTAAAGGTGGCAGGGGTAAAATACAGGGAGCGAAAAGCTATTTACAATTTGTACAGAAACCAGGTGGCAGTTATAAGAGTCGAGGGGCATGAAAGGGAAGCAGCGGTTAGGAAGGGAGTGAGACAAGGTTGTAGCCTGTCCCCGATGCTATTCAATCTGTATATTGAGCAAGCAGTGAAGGAAACAAACGAAAAATTTGGAGTAGGTATTAAAATCCATGGAAAAGAAATAAAAACGTTGAGGTTCGCCGATGACATTGTAAATCTGTCAGAGACAGCAAAGGACTTGGAAGAGCTGTTGAACGGAGTGGACAGTGTCTTGATAGGAGGATATAAGATGAATATCAACAAAAACAAAACGAGGATAATGGAATGTAGTCGAATTAAGTCGGGTGATGTTGAGGGAATTAGATTAGGAAATGAGACACTTAAAGTAGTAAAGAAGTTTTGCTACTTGGGGAGCAAAGTAACGGATGATGGTCGAAGTAGAGAGGATATAAAATGTAGACTGGCAATGGCAAGGAAAGCGTTTCTGAAGAAGAGAAATTTGTTAACATCGGGTACGGATTTACGTGTGAGGAAGTCGTTTCTGAAAGTATTTATGTGGAGTGTAGCCATGTATGGAAGTGAAACATGGATGATAAATAGTTTGGACAAGAAGAGAATAGAAGCTTTCGAAATGTGGTGCTACAGAAGAATGCTGAAAATTAGATGGATAGATCACATAACAAATGAGGAGGTATTGAATAGAATTGGGGAGGAGTTTGTGGCACAACTTGACAAGAAGAAGGGACCGGTTGGTAGGACATGTTCTGAGGCATCAAGGAATCACAAGTTTAGCATTGGAGGGCAGCGTGGAGGGTAAAAATCGTAGAGGGAGACCAAGAGATGAATACACTAAGTAGATTCAGAAGGATGTAGGTTGCAGTAAGTACTGGGAGATGAAGAAGCTTGCACAGGATAGAGTAGCATGGAGAGCTGCATCAAACCAGTCTCAGGACTGAAGACAACAACAACAACAATAACCAATGAGGAAGTACTGAATAGAACTAGTAGAAAAGAAATTTTGTGGCGTAACTTGACTAAAAGAAGGGATTGGTTGATAGGACACATTCTGAGACCTCAAAGGATCACCAGTGTAGTATCGGAGGGAAGTGTGGAGGGTATAAATTGTAGAGGAAGATCGTGAGATATATACAGTAAGGAGATTCAAAAGGATGTAGGTTGCAGTAGTTATTTGGAGATGAAGAGTCTTGCACAGTTTAGAGTAGTGAGGAGAGCTCATTCTTTAGACTGGAGACATCAACAAAAATATATTTCCAAATATTTGTAGGGACCATTCATTAACATTACAGTTACTCTATTGAGCTATGTCCTTGTGCATAGAAATGTTACTTGTATAGAAAGAGTATATGTGTGAGTTATTATTTCCATATTGTAAGTTACACATTTGCTCATTTGTTTCTTTAAGTGCATATTTTCATGCAAAATTGATATTTAATTACATACCGTTTATTTTTAGAGGATTTCATAGAACTCTACCATTCTCTGATATAATAGTTTCACACTTGCATGCATTTCTGCAAATTTAACCTGGCAAGTCATGTAATAGTCAAGACGATGGCAAGATGTAAACGTGACTTTAAACTGCGGCAGCTTAGCACTTTGATAGTGCAGCCACATCTTGACATTTCTTCCCTCTATCTAAATGGGGCTTCCTCCATCTCCCAGAAGCAGTTATCTCCTCCCACACCCTTTCACATGTGTTGCCCATGCATAACATCTTATTGTAAAGGAATGTGATGTAAATACATATTAATGAGTACAATCACAGAATTATAATACTGTAAATGTTTGACTTCCCATGAAACAATGAGAATAATTTAAAGTAAACTGTAGGTTGTAATGCAACAGATTCATCTGCATTATGTTCAACAATTTGTTTGTTTCAATTTTCTTTAAAAAGAGCGGAAGAGACCCCCACCAGCACAAAATGAAAGGCTATAAAACCACTGTGGATCTGAAACTTGTTGTCAAGTGTCTTTTCTTGCTGCTTGCACCCTCTCACAGTGTTTGAGTGAAAAACTTGATGAAGCATCACTATTAACGAAAACCCTCAAGAGGTGTGTGAGTTTTCTGTTAGAAAAAAATGATGAATACAAGAAAAAACAAGAGTCCTTCAGTAGCTAAAGTAACACCTAAGAAAGAAAGCCACATCTCTGACACAGTAACTAATCCTAGATTTTACAGTGTTTATGTGTCTGATTTTGCTGTGTACAGTACACTTATCTTTTCAATTTTGAATTTGCATTGACATGGATTCTTTAAAGTGTAACTCATGCTTCATATACTGCGATGTATGTGATGTCATGTCCTTGTTTTATTTCTCCTTTTTTACATTTGCTTGGAATTCCTTCATTTAGTAATAGATGTTAATGAGATGCTCATGGAATTTTGTTTTCAGTTATGCAGTGTAACTGACACCGACTGCAGTTTGCTTTATATTCTTTCTTAGAAAATAAACATAAAGCACGAATAATTTCATCTGTGTTATTAAAACAGCTGTTCAGTAAAACTGTACTAACACAAATTTCAACTGTGCACATTGATTCATAGCTGCTGTTTTAGGACTTTTTTGGAGATACGTTTACTTTTCTTTCCAAACAATAAAAAATAAAACTTTCGGAACAGGTACACTACCTTCTTCCACTATATTTTCTATTCAGCATCAGTCTTATCAGTATCGGTCCATAATGATTTTTTTTCAGTCGGATGTACAAATTGAAAAAAACGTAATAATTTGTGCATTTGTTAAGCCTAGTGAACACAATTGTGTAGCTGGAATTCTGCCTTGAGTGTAGTTTGTTGTATAGCAGTATACTATGTTTAATTTCAGTCTGTGATGTCTTATTTCATACATTTATGGGGTAACATAGAAAATGGACATAAGTTTTTTTCAACCTTGAACATTAAAATTGTTCTGCATATGAGTAGAAAATTGAAATTTAGTGAAGAATCAATAGCAGTAATCAAACAAGAATTGCCTTCAGAGTTCTGGCTCCGTCAGCTACCGACATAAATACTGTAAATGAGAACTTAAATGGATTACAAAAGCAGCCTTTTTGCACCACTTCTTGGTTATTAAAAATTTATAACCTAAAATAAGTTTACATTGCAAATGCGTCGTTTTACTTGGTCAAATAAGCATTTAAAGGCAAGGAAAATTTCTTAAAATGACTTTATTGACACTTTGCTATTCCCGAAAGCAGTGTAACACTTACTACTTAAAACATCTGTTACGTGCACAAGACAGAAATTAAGAACAAGAAGCAGCCGTAAACATTAATCTGCTAATGTTCTGGGGCATCGAAGATGGTGGCAGTGGACCTTATGTTCACCACGATACCTCCCCGTGACATCACTATGACGTATCCATGTCCATTTTCGATCGTTGAAGAGTCTATCGACTTTCGTGATCATATCGAGCCTGAGTGATATTACCTTCCCGTGGCGCGGATCTCACATCTGGTATACTTGCTACTATAACTTAATGATTCTTAGAAATACTCTGAGTGGTTGCTATTTTCAGTACTCAACTACTTTCAAGCATGAAAGTCATGTGTGGCTAACCCGGTTATGATCATTCCAGAAATGCTGTCTGAAAATGCACAATCATTGTGTGTGCATCATTAGTATTATTAGATGGAAACGTACTTATAGCTTGCACACCAATGGATGAATCATATCTTGCTTCATAGTATGCTCTTCAATTGATGGCCCTAGCTATCACCTTCCCGATCCTGGACGCACAGGAATTACAGGGAGTGTCTAAAATGAATGTAAAAAATGAGAGGGCTAGTAAAGTGGATCATAATAAGCAACTTTCACATTGCAACCCACGTCCGCATCCTTTTGCGTTTGGCTCTAGGCGTCATTTAACAGCACCGCATGTTGCCGGGAAAGTAGGCATACAACCCACCATCCGAGTCGATAGTAAGCAGGTATTCCGGAGGGTAAAACACCACAAAGTTTCTCCTGATTGCTGGGACGCGAACGCTTTGAGTTTGGCAGTATGAATGCCTATATGATACGATTTCGCACGGGGAGCGATATTACGTGCACTGCAGTGTCTGGTCGCCGTGCTTCAGTGTGGAGCGGACGGCAGATCGAGTGTTTTTCTTGGGAGGAAGGGGCAGACGTGCTCTGTGGTGGCGGATGGAAATGCTCTCGCTGCTCAACGGTTGTACGTTCAGCGGCTACCGAATCCTAGAATGCCGGACCAATGCACATTCACTGCCATCCACAGGTCCTTAAGAGAGGCGCACATGAGGTGAGTTGTCCAGTGACATCCTATCGTAATGGTGCATGTGCGTTTAAGGCCTACATCGAAATCCGGCACGTTTGGGCCTGGGAAGATATGCGTTGCCTCTTTGGTCGTGGTCACCGAGAGCGCTTCGCGATCAATGTTTGGGCTTGTTTGGCAGGCGATAATCTCACTGCTCCATACATGCTTCGTCGACGACACTGCCAGAGGTATAGAATATGTCCCACTCAATGTGTGACAACTCAGCGCGACAGCATGATGGTGCATCTGCGCACCTTCCTCGTGCAGCGCGAAATCATTTGGATGAGAACTTTGGTGAGAACTAGATAGAGCGCAGTGGACTGGTGCCTTGGCCTGCACGTTCCTCCGATTTGACTTATTCGTCTGGAAACACCTGAAATCTGTTATTCACGTAGCACCTATAGAGACGGATAATGAGCTGATAGCACGAGTTATGGCTGCCTCTGATGCAATCTCCCCTTTGCTAGGGGTGTTTGTAAGGGCGCGACAATCACTCAAGGATCGTTGCACGACGTGCAGCCAAGTAGAAGGGCGTAATTTCGAACAGTTTTAGTAGCTGTTTGCAAGTAAAGATCACGAAACGTCAACCCCACCTCTCTTTCACCTTGATATCACAAAGATACTGAAAATATTACCCCGCAGACCTGCTACTATGTCGACACGGATGGCTAGTTGTATGCCACCCTTCACGGTGGCGCGCGACAATGTTAAACGAACCCCGAACACTGAGGGATGCGCGCGTGAGTTGCTTGGTGAAAGTTGCTTATTGCGACCCGCTCTACCAGCCCTCTCACCTTTTACAATGTGAACGCCAGCAAAAGGGGTCTAATGAATATCCATGGCTTAAGCACGAGGTTCAATTAAGCTGTTGCAACTGACTAAAATGCATATCTGGCTGCGTACCGAGATGATTTACAACATAGCGCGAGATGTAACCGTTGGTCTGAGGC
The DNA here is from genome assembly GCF_021461395.2 of Schistocerca americana. Classification (NCBI taxonomy): domain Eukaryota; kingdom Metazoa; phylum Arthropoda; class Insecta; order Orthoptera; family Acrididae; genus Schistocerca; species Schistocerca americana. Next base: position 697,609,510 of record NC_060130.1, read on the forward strand.
ACAAAGTTTATGTAAATTCCTGAGAATTATTAACTAGTACTTCTTCATAATTATTTCTCCACTCCGAAGTTAAAAAAACTACTCAAAGCTAAACGTCAGTGAATGTTCACTGCCGAATATCACTTCGATGGACACGAGACTGAAAATCACGAACTGCGGTAGCTCAGATAAAGTATATTGTTCGTAAGTCAGTACAAGTATTGCACCATTTGAGAAAATGGTTCAAATGGCTCTGAGCACTATGGGACTTAACTTCTGAGGTCAGCAGTCCCCTAGAACTTAGAACTACTTAAACCTAACTAACCTAAGGACATCACACACGTCCATGCCCGAGGCAGGATTCCGACCGTATCGGTCGCGCGGTTCCAGACTGAAGCACCATTTGAGACCCTGGTTATCTTTTAGTCCATTCAAAGCTGGCCTGGGATGCTAGTCACTCCAGAATAGAATACAATGGTCAACATTTAACTTGAAAGTACGGTCGTGTCTTTTCATAATCTTCATTATTCGACCATGGCTTGTCGAATCTCTTTGACGGCCAGGATTGTAGCCCTGCCGACGCTGCTTGCGCATCTTGTTACCAGGCTCTACCAGTGTATTAGGATGCCTCGAGGCTCTGTCTGATACGCAACTTCTGCAACATTTTATGCAAATATTAGCGCGTTCCGTTACCCTCACGTGTTGTCTATCTGGGCTCTCAGTAGCCATAGTCATCAAAAGCTCCTACCTTTGAGCCAAAAATGAATGCAGACAGTTGCACTGGGAATACTCTCACAGGTTCTGATATCCAATTATGATTTACATTTGACAAGAAATAATCTTATACAATTTTTGGGTGATATTTAAACAGGAGTTGTTAGGTTTCACTAATTGCCTTTTCTAGTGGTGATTTACATTTGGGCTTAAAAATTTAACTGTTGACTTTTAAAATTTTACCTTGTGCTATTGCTAATTTTTGAACCTGTTTCGGTAAAGATAATAAGTTAATGATATTGCTGTATAAGTTGTCCTGCAACTTCTACTTATTGTAAATAAATAAATTTTGCTGCGCTTTGTATGTATAAAGTAATAGTTCAAAAAACTGCGTGCTACTGGTAATCTAAATTCAGCATTCAAAATAAAGTGTCCAATGTGTCTGAAAATGAAAGTTTACAGCGTGCATGTGAATCACCAGTTATGGTGAATGGCTATGGTGTGTAAAGCATCCATTGATTTGCTAGTTTGTAAGAGATATGGAAAGACCGATACTTACCTTATTAAGGAGGGGTAAGCAACTTCAGAAAACGTGGAAGTATATGGCTGAAGACCGTAATGGCTTTGCAAATCGGGATTTAAGACACTTCTCTTTATATCCTTGTGTCCATACGCGTATTAAAATATTTGAAAGAAGGCACTTTCCTGAACCAGGCTGTTTGGTAGTTAAAGAAACACTTCATTTCATCCACAATTAATAAGTTTTGTCCACTGGCATTATGAAGCAACAAGACAATAAAACAATTAGAAACATTATGAGCAGCTTTACCATGTAAGCAATAAAAAAATACAGTCCTAGTTACTAACATCACACGAAAAGTTATGTCATATGCTTTCATCTGTTCGACTCTATGATCCGCTCAGCAGCCCGGAATAAAAAAGTAGTGGGCACTTTTAAACAAACAAGAAATAATAAAACGCAGCCCAAGTTACCTACTTCACACAAAAATTTACGTCGTATATAACGTTCCTCGTTAGCTTTTAGCGTCAAATGTGCGTACAATTTCGAGTTTTTCGAAATCCTACATCGTTTTAAGGCAGCATGATGTAATGATGACGTACACTCATCGCTCACAATCCGTGTATAGGATATAAATGGTTACCACAATAGCAGCCATGAAAGTTATTTTTTCTGACGAAAAGGATTTCGTCTGATGCTTGAAACTGTACCCCGATCTGGCACGAGATGTGAACCGAGAATATTGTACGCAATAATTTAGTCGCGATAAACTTCGATCTCAAAAAATTACGCTATATGTTTCCATTAGTCAACATGTTATGATCTATTCATCAGTTTCGAGTAGGAGAATATACAATGGCCGGACGGGGAACTGAACCCCAAATGCAAATCCAGTGTGCTAACCACTACGTCATCTTGCTAAACAAGGTTATAGCAGTTAACATGGACAGTAGAGAATGTTCACTGTCGACCACTTAATGTTAATGTAGGTATATGAACAACCCTTTACTTAGTCGTACAAACTTTAACGCACCAACACATTCGCATTGAATCACCTTCGTAATGTTTCTTTGAGAAGTACACTCCTGGAAATTGAAATAAGAACACCGTGAATTCATTGTCCCAGGAAGGGGAAACTTTATTGATACATTCCTGGGGTCAGATACATCACATGATCACACTGACAGAACCACAGGCACATAGACACAGGCAACAGAGCATGCACAATGTCGGCACTAGTACAGTGTATATCCACCTTTCGCAGCAATGCAGGCTGCTATTCTCCCATGGAGACGATCGTAGAGATGCTGGATGTAGTCCTGTGGAACGGCTTGCCATGCCATTTCCACCTGGCGCCTCAGTTGGACCAGCGTTCGTGCTGGACGTGCAGACCGCGTGTGACGACGCTTCATCCAGTCCCAAACATGCTCAATGGAGGACAGATCCGGAGATCTTGCTGGCCAGGGTAGTTGACTTACACCTTCTAGAGCACGTTGGGTGGCACGGGATACATGCGGACGTGCATTGTCCTGTTGGAACAGCAAGTTCCCTTGCCGGTCTAGGAATGGTAGAACGATGGGTTCGATGACGGTTTGGATGTACCGTGCGCTATTCAGTGTCCCCTCGACGATCAGCAGTGGTGTACGGCCAGTGTAGGAGATCGCTCCGCACACCATGATGCCGGGTGTTGGCCCTGTGTGCCTCGGTCGTATGCAGTCCTGATTGTGGCGCTCACCTGCACGGCGCCAAACACGCATACGACCATCATTGGCACCAAGGCAGAAGCGACTCTCATCGCTGAAGACGACACGTCTCCATTCGTCCCTCCATTCACGCCTGTCGCGACACCACTGGAGGCGGGCTGCACGATGTTGGGGCGTGAGCGGAAGACGGCCTAACGGTGTGCGGGACCGTAGCCCAGCTTCATGGAGACGGTTGCGAATGGTCCTCGCCGATACCCCAGGAGCAACAGTGTCCCTAATTTGCTGGGAAGTGGCGGTGCGGTCCCCTACGGCACTGCGTAGGATCCTACGGTCTTGGCGTGCATCCGTGCGTCGCTGCGGTCCGGTCCCAGGTCGACGGGCACGTGCACCTTCCGCCGACCACTGGCGACAACATCGATGTACTATGGAGACCTCACGCCCCACGTGTTGAGCAATTCGGCGGTACGTCCACCCGGCCTCCCGCATGCCCACTATACGCCCTCGCTCAAAGTCCGTCAACTGCACATACGGTTCACGTCCACGCTGTCGCGGCATGCTACCAGTGTTAAAGACTGCGATGGAGCTCCGTATGCCACGGCAAACTGGCTGACACTGACGGCGGCGGTGCACAAATGCTGCGCAGCTAGCGCCATTCGACGGCCAACACCGCGGTTCCTGGTGTGTCCGCTGTGCCGTGCGTGTGATCATTGCTTGTACAGCCCTCTCACAGTGTCCGGAGCAAGTATGGTGGGTCTGACACACCGGTGTCAATGTGTTCTTTTTTCCATTTCCAGGAGTGTATTTTGTAGACAGAATAAAAGACCCGTTGGTGACCATACCATATACAGATGGGTAAAAGGATGCAAACAAATGTATTTTTGGTGTTCATCATTGTAGACAGTAGCGATATACAGACGTCAGCAATATCTATACTATGTGGATGTAGAACTTAGTTTCTCAATAAAGAACTAAATGGTGCCTCCAGGCTGCTGTCGTTCGTTGTATTACGTTTAGACAAAAACATTCCATACGTGATTAAGAATTATTTATTTATTTCTGGTTATAAGCCTTATGTCGTTGGTTTGATGCTAACCGCCACGAATTTCTCCTCTATGCCAACCTCTTTATCTCAGAGTACCACTTGCAACTTACGTCCTCAATTACTTGCTGGATGTATTCCAATCTCTGTCTTCCTCCAGACTTTTTACCCTCTGTAGCTCCCCCTAATACCATAAAAGTTATTCCGTGATGTCTTGAACAGATGTCCTACAACCCAGTCCCTTCTTCTTGTCAGTGTTTTCCATATATTTCTTTCCTCACCTATTCTGCAGAGAACTTCCTCATTTCTTACATTATCAGTCCAGCTAATTTTCAACATTCTTCTGTAACTCCATATCTCAAATGCTTCGATTTTCTCCTGTTCTGATTTTCCCACAGTCCATTTCCACTGCCGTACAATGCTGTGCTATAAACGTACATCCTAAGAAATCTGTTCCTCAAATTAAGTCTATGTTTGATTCTGGTAGACGTCTCTTGGTCAGGAATGACCTTTTTGCCAATGCCACTCTGCTTTTTATGTCCTCCGTGCTCCGTCCGTCATGGGTTAGTTTGCTGCTTAATTCATCTAATTCGTTATCACCATTTCTGACGTTAAGTTTTTCGCTGTTCTCATTTCTGCTACTTCGCATTACTTCCGTCTTTCTTTGATTTACTTTCAGTGTATATTCCGTATTCATTAGACCATTCATTCAATTCTTGACTTTCTCAGAGGAAGGCAACTCTTATCATTGATATCTTTTCATCTTGAATTTTAATTCCACTCCTGAATCTTTATTTTATTTCCGTCATTGCTTCTTCGATGTACGGATTGAAAAGTAGGGGCGAAAGACTATATGCCCTGCCGTACACCCTTTTTAATCCGTGCACTTCGCGCTTGGTCTTCCACTCTTATTGTTCCCTCTCGGTTCGTGCACGTATTGTACACTACTCGTCTTTTACTGTAGCTTACCCCTATTTTCCTCAGAATTTCGAACCGCTTGTGCCGTTTAACATTGTCGGTTGTGTTTTCCAGTTCGACAAAACCGCTAAACGTGTCTTGAATTTTCTTCAGTCCTGCTTCCATCATCAACCGCAACGTCAGAACTGCCTCTCTGGTGCCTTTACCTTTCCTAAAGACAAACTGATCGTCATCTAACGTGTCCTCAATTTTCTTTTCAATTCGTCTGTGTATTATTCTTGTAAGAAACTTTGATGTATGAGCTGTGAAGATGATTGTGCGATAATTCTCGCAATTGTCGGTTCTTGCAATCTTCGGAATTGTGTGGATGATTTCTTCCAAAAGTCAGATGGTATATCGCCAGACGCTTACATTCTACACACCAACGTGAATAGTCGTTTTGTTGGCACTTCCACCAATGATTTTAGAAATTCTGATGGAATGTTATCTATTCCTTTTGCATTATTTAATTTTAAGTACTACAAAGCTCTTTTAAATTCTGATTCTAATACCGGGTCCCCTATGTCTTTCGTATCGACTCCTGATTCTTCTATCATGTCATCACACAACTCTCCCCCTCACAGAGGCATTCAGTGTACTCCTTCCACCTATCGGCTCTTTCCTCTGCATTTAACAGTGGAATTCCCATTACGCTCTTAATGTTTGCACCCTCGCTTTTAATTTTACCGAATGTTGTACTGAGTTTTCTATGTACTGAGTCAGTCGTTTCGACAATTATTACTTTATCGATTTCTTCACATTTTTCATGTAGCCATTTTGCCTTAGCTTCTTTGCGCTTCCTATTTGCTTCATTCCTAAGCGCCTTGTATTTCTGTATTCCTGAATTTCCCTGAACATTTTAGTACTTCCTTCTTTCATCTACATCTACGTGATTACTCTGCTATTTACAATAAAGTGCTTGGCAGAGGTTTCAGTGAACCACCTTCAAGCTGTCTCTCTACCGTTCCACTCTCGAACGGCATGCCGGAAAAACGAGCACTTAAATTTCTCTGTGCGAGCCCTGACTTCTCTTATTTTATCGTGATGATCATTTCTCCCTATGTAGGTGGGTGCCAACAGAATGTTTACGCAATCGGAGGAAAAAATTGGTGATTGAAATTTCATGAGTAGATCCCGTGGCAACGAAAAACGCCTTTGTTTTAATGATTGCCACTCCACGTATCATGTCTGTGACACTATCTCCCCTATTTTGCGATAATACAAAACTAGCTGCCTTTCTTTGTACTTTTTCAATGTCATCCGTCAGTCTAACCTGATGCGGATTCCACACCGCACAGCAATACTCCAGACTAGGGCGGACAAGCGTGGTGTAAGCAGTCTCTTTAGTAGACCTGTTGCACCTTCTAAGTGTTCTGCCAATGAATCGCAGTCTTTGGTTTGCTCTACCCACAATATTATCTACGTGATCGTTCCAATTTAGGTTATTTGTAATTGTAATCCCTAAGTATTTAGCTGAATTTACAGCCTTCAGATTTGTGTGACTTATCGCGTAATCGAAATTTAGCTAACTTATTGTAGTACTCATGTGAATAACTTCACACTTTTCTTTATTCAGGGTCGATTTCCACTTTTCGCATCATACAGATATCTTATCTAAATCATTTTGCAAGTCGTTTTGATCATCTGATGACTTTACAAGACGGTAAATGACAGCATCATCTGCAAACAATCTAAGACGGCTACTCAGATTGTCTCCTATGTCGTTAATATAGATCAGGAACAATAGAGGGCCTGCAACACTTCCTTGGCGAACGTCGGATATTACTTCTGATTTACTCGATGACTTTCCGTCTATTACAACTAACTGTGATGTTTCTGACATGAAATCACGAATCCAGTCCCACAACTGAGGCGATACTCCGTAGGCACGCAGTTTGATTAGAAGAGGCTTGTGAGGAACGGCGTCAAAAGTCTTCTGGAAATCTAAAAATAAGGAATCAATTTGACATCCCCTGTCGATAGCACTTATTACTTCATGAGTATAGAGAGCCAGTTGTGGCCGGCCGGGGTGGCCGAGCGGTTCTAGGCGCTACACCGTAAGGTGGCTCGCGGAGTATAGATGTAGATGTACAGTCTGGAACCGATCGACTGCTAAGGTCGCAGGTTCGAATCCTGCCTCGGGCATGGATGTGTGTGATGTCCTTAGGTTAGTTAGGTTTAAGTAGTTTTAAGTTCTAGTGGACTGATGACCTCAGAAGCTAAGTCCCATAGTGCTCAGAGCCAGCTAGTTGTGTTTCACAAGAACGATATTTTCTGAATCCGTGCTGACTATGTGTCAATAAATCGTTTCCTTCGAGGTACTTCATAATGTTCGAATACAGTATATTTTCCAAAACTCTACTGCAAATCGACGTTAGAGATGTAGGCCTGTAATTCAGCGGATTACTCCTACTTCCCTTTTTGAGTATTGGTGTGACTTGAGCAATTTTCCAGTCTTTAGGTACGGATCTTTCTGTGAGCGAGTGGTTGTATATAATTGTTAAATATGGAGCTATTTTATCAGCATATTCTGCGAGGAACTTGACTGGTATACAGTCTGGACCGGAGGCCTTGCCTTTATTAAGTGATTTAAGCTGCTTTATTACACCGAGGATATCTACTTCTATGTTTCTCATCTTGGCAGTTGTTCTTGATTGGAATTCACGAATATTTACTTCGTCTTCCATGGTGCAAGTGTTTCGGAAAACCGTGTTTAATAACTCTGCTTTAGTGGCACTGTCATCAGTGATTTCACCGTTGTTATCACACAGTGAAGCTATTGATTACGTCTTGCCACTGGTGTGCTTTGTGTATGACCAGAATCTCTTTGGGTTTTCTGCCAGGTTTCGAGACAGAGTTTCGTTGTGGAAATTATTAAAAGCATCTCGCATTGAAGTGCGCGCTGTTTTTCGAACTTCTGTAAAACTTTGCCAGTCTTGGGGATTTTGCGTTCTTTTAAATTTGGCATGCTTTTTTCGTTGCTGGTGGTCACTAATCCCTGTATTAGACACAATACTCACTATTTGTCCAGGATTATTTGTTGCTAAAAGGTCAAGTATGCTTTCGCAACCATTTGCGCTTCGAGTGGGCTCATGTACTAATTGTTCAAAATAATTTTCTGAGAAAGCATTCAGTACAATTTCGGATGGCGTTTTATGCCTGCCGCCGGCTTTAAACGTATAATTTTTCCAGCATATTGATGGTAGATTGAAGTCACCACCGACTATAATTGTATGAGCGGGGTACTTATTTGAAATGAGACTCAAGTTCTCTTTGAACTGTTCAGCAACTATATCTTCTGAGTTGGGTGGTCGGTAAAACGATCCAATTAATAGTTTAGTCCAATTGTCAGGTATAACCTCTACCCATACTATCTCACACGAACCATCTACTTCAATTTCACTACAAGGCAAACAACCTCTGACAGCAATAAATACTCCACCACCAACTGTATTTAATCTACCCTTTCTGAACACTGTTAGATCGTTTGAAAAAATTTCGGCTGAACTTATTTCCGGCTTTAGCCAGCTCTCTGTACCTACAACTATTTGAGCTTCAGTGCTTTCCATTAGGGCTTGGAGCTCTGGTTATTTCCCAACACAGCTACGACAATTTACAACTACAATACCAATCGTTTCTACAACTACCTTACTGTGTTTTACCTGCCCACTTTCATCGATCAACTGAAGCATTTCTTCTGTTATACATGGTCTCTTCGTAGTTACATTCTTTGTAAATATGTTTTTCTATCCAAATTCCATGACTGCCCTTTTTAGAAATGTCCATTACTTTTCAACTGAACTGCGTAGTGAGATATTCCTTAGCGCAATAACTACAGCCTTAGAGAATTTCAAGCGTACCTCTTCATCCTTAGTGTTTCCGCATCCCACTTCTTTGCGCGTTGATTCTTCCTGACTAGTCTCTTAAACTTCAACCTACTCTTCATCACTACTAAATTGTGATCTAAGTCTATATCTGGCCCTGGGTATACCTTACAATCCATTATCTGATTTCGGAATCTCTACCTGACCATGACGTAATCTAACTGAAATCTGCCCGTATCTCCCGGCCTTTTCCAAGTATACCTCCTCCTCCTGTGATTCTTGAACAGAGTATTCGCTATTACTGGCTGAAATTTATTGCAGTACTCATTTCGTCTTTCTCCTCTCTCACTCCTAGTACCAAGCTCATGTTGTTCTGTAATTCTTTCTTCTACTCCTGCTCCTACAACTGCATTTCAGTTCCCCATGACTATTAGATTTTCATCTCCATTTACATACTGAACTACCTGTCCAATGTCCTCATAACCTTTCTCTATACCTTCATCTTCCACTAGAGACGTCGGCACGTGTACCTGAGCTATCGTTGTCGCTGTTGGTTTGCTGCTTATTCTGATGAGGACAACCCTGTCACTAAACTCATCGCAGTACCTCGCCCTCTGTCCTAGCTTCCTACTAATAACGAATCCTACTCCCGTTATACGATTTCCTGCTGCTGTTGATATTACCCTATACTCATCGGACCAGAAGACTTTGTCTTCTTTCCGTTTCACCTCAGTGACCCGAGCCAGGTATTTAGACTGAGCCTGTGCATTTCTCTTTTCAGATTTTCTAGCTTGCCTAACACGTTCAAACTTTTGACATTCCACGTCCTGATTCGTAGAACGTTATCCTTTCGTTGGTTATTCAGTTTCCTCCCTATGGTCACTTCCCACTTGGCAGACCCCAATCAGAGCTACAAATGGCGGACTATTCCGGAATCTTTTGACAATGGAGAGATCATCATGACACTTTTTCAGTGACAGCCTACATATCCTGTGCTTACACATTACGCGTCCTTAATACAGTGGTTTCTGTTGCCTTCTGCACCCTCATGCCATTGATCACTGCTGATTCTTCCGCCATTAGGGACGGTTTCCCTCCTAAAGGACAAGAGGGTGCCCTGAACCTCTGACAGATCCTTGCCCTCTTTAACAGGGCCATTGTCAGAACGAGGCCATCTTCTTACGCCGGAAGCCATTATTGATGACTTTTGTTCAAAATTTAAGCAGTGCCAGTGTTCGAACCCAGGACCGAGGACGTTTTAATTATTAATCAAAGCCACTACCCCAGATCACATAAACAGATTAATTATGTCGCTTACATAAGCTACAACTTTAATAACCTCCGTTTCTGCAAAACCTAACAGGAAATTTAGTGCCCCAGAAATATTTCTTGTGCTTTATACGAGGGAGGGGGGGGGGGGGGCAAAAAAACGGGAAATTCGTCATAACGTCTTTATTTCTTAATATTTTTGCACCAAATATTAATCACCTTCAAAGTATTCTCCATTTATCACAATGCACTTCTTCAAACGATCCTTCCATTGTTCAGAACAGTTTTTAAATTTACTTTTCGCGATGTTCTTTATGCTTTCCAGAGACCTTTGTTTTATCTCCTCGTTGTGTACATAGTTCCACGTAGTCAGCGCGTACACAACTTTCCCAATAGAGCGCGCCCCGCTAAGCACAACAGCGCAGGCGCAGAGCTCGCTCGTCTCCGCACTACGAGATGGCGCTGCCATAAAGACGGACCAAATTCTGCTTCCGCCGATCCGCGTATTAATATGTAACTCAGCCAATGAGATTGCTACTAACGTAGAACCTCTTCTCCTCACGGATCACACTCGCGCAGTGACACCTGAACGCGCGAGGTATTATAACTAGTGTACAATCCTCCGATTAGTCAGTCTGCATCAGTCTGCATTAGTGTGCATTTGTCTGTAGTCAAGTTTCAGTCTGCGCCTAATAAGGTTACCATATTCCTGTACATAGCCATGAAGATAAATGAATAGACACTTTGTCAAGTATCAGAGATATGACAGAATAAGATTCACGTACCAAGACCAAGGGAACTTCAGATTGTCAATTGTAAACAGCATCCAGAATCAAGTTACGTAATGTCTATGTTTTTTTATTATTTTAATAAATGTGTGTGGAAATTAATCAAGTTCTGTTTCAAGTTGGTCACCGTCAATCTGCTACTCTAAGCATGCAAGTGGCATTTCTATCGTCTGACCTAACGGCAGAAGACAAACACGCCACGATAAGACCACGAGACATACTGCTGACACTCGCCTACTTCGTCAGAGCGACAAGTCAAATAATCTGATGGTGTGTGTACCGAAGGTCTTACAATACGCACACCACACTCCTCCACAGTGGCAAAAAGTTTCCTTTCAGTTCCCTTTTGAGTCTGGGCAACAAAAAGAAATTACAGGGGACTAGATCCGGTGAGTAAGGGTGTCATGCTGTTTTTGGTCAAAAACTGCTTTACGAAGAGGGCGGTGTGGGCTGGCGCGTTGTCATGATGGAAGAACCAGTCGCCTGTTCGCCAAGGATCTGCCATTTTCTTCTGGATCTTTTCAAGACCTCCAAGTAGAACTCCTGGTTGTCAATCTGAACCGGGGGAACGAACTCCGTTTGCACAAGACCTCTGCAATCGAAGAAACGAATGGGTATCGTCTTGATGTTTGACTTCACTTGGCGAGGAGAGCCACTTGTCTTCCTCTGGCTTGATTGCTGCTTTGTTTCATGGTCGTATCCATAGCATCACGATTCATCGCCAGTAAGCACCTTGGAAAAAGTTTCAGGGTCCTCTCTGAGCTGATTTTGAAGCTCAAAACAAACCTAAAGTTGACGCTCCGTTTGCTCGTCTGTGATAGGGCGAGGGACAAATTTGGCTGCAATCCTTCTCATGTCCAAATTTTCGGATAAACTCCTCTGAATTGAACTCCATAATATTCCAAACATCTCACAAAGTTGATCAACGTTTCGGCGACGGTCTTCACGAACGAGGGCATTGATTTTGTCGACGTTTGTTGAAGTTGAGGGGCGTCCTGAACGCAGTTGGTACTCTGTTGATAATTCTCCATTTTCAAAACGTGAAAACCACTCGTACACTCTCGTTTTACTTATGATAACATCCCCATAAGCAGTCTTTCCACACCAGGAAACAAAATTTCACAGCCGCGCGTTGCTCTCGACAATCTGCTTATAACGTTTTCGCCGAAATGGAAAAAGTTGTTTTACTAAAAAATTCTTACGGGCGAACTGATGCATCAACAGCGACACAACTTCGCACACTGACTCAGGTGACGTGACCGTAACGGACACCTGGTCGAACAATGGGTTCCCCCACTCTCCCTCCTTACGGCAGCCCAATTCCCATTACTTTTGGGTCCCCCTCGTATTTTGAAGCTGTGTATCTTGCAAGAAACGGACGACCATTTGAAAAAAAAAATCGAAATCCTTAATCTATCACCTCGTACATGTAGCTTGGTTGTCAAAATAGACTACATGTCATCATCATCAGTTTTCTGCTATATTAGTAGGTACTTTGGCTCTCCATTTCCTGCGATCCATTGCTTCCTTCTTAAGGCTGCTGTATGTTGTACCGTCCACCACTTCACCCAGTATCTGAAATCTCTCCCTTCCTCGCTTCCTTTTCCGTCTACATAACCTTCTAAAAATGTCTTTATTAGTCCGTCATTCTTTCTTAAAATATGCCCAATCCAATTTCTTTTTCTTCTTTTTATTACATCTAGTAACTGTCTTTTCTCTCCCACTCTTCTCAGTACCTCTTCATTTTTTACTCTGTCCATCCAACTTATTCTTTCCATCCTCCGCCATGTCCACATCTCAAAAGCGTCCAGCCTTTTTCTGTCTTTCTTCCTCAAAGTCCGTGTTTCAGCGCCATACAGAAGAACACTCCATACAAGACATTTTATAAGTCTCTTCCTGTGTTCTCTCTCCAGACCGCTGCAGAAAATTCTCCTTTTCTTATAAAATGTCTCTTTTGCCATTGCTATCCTTGTTTTAATTTCTGTGGTGCACTTCCAGCCGGTGTCCATCCTGCTTCCAAGATACTTAAAATTTTGAACCTGTTCTAATATTTCTCCATTCAGTATAATTTTTATTTCTTTATTTCCTCCTAGTGCGAATACTTTTGTTTTCTTTTTGTTAATTTTCATTCCATAATTTTTTCCGTTAGCTTCAATGGGGTCCACCAAATGTTGTAATTCTTTTTCCCCTGTGGCTAGAAGGACCATGTCATCAGCAAACCTCAAACACCCTACTCTTCTTTCTCCAATTTCTACTCCTTTGTCATCTAATGAGCATTGGTCAATCATATTTTCCAAGTAGAGGTTGAAAAGGGTAGGCGATAGACAGCATCCGTGTCTTACTCCTTTTCCTAGTCCGATCCAGTTTGTACTTTCTCCTCTTACTCCAACTCAGGCTTTTTGATTGAGATATAATGAGTTTACAAGTCTTTTGCTTTTCCAGTCCACTCTCTTTTCCCTCATTATAGTCGCCAGCTTGTCCCAAACCACTTTGTCACATGCCTTTTCTAGATCGATGAAGCACATAAATAGGTATCTTCCTTTTTAGTAAACCTTTCTCCCAAGATTTGTAGGAGCCCTGTTGCATCTCTGGTGCCTGTATTCCGTCTAAAGCCAAACTGCTCCTCGCCAAGATTCTCCTCCATTACTTTTTCAAGTTTCTTATTAATTATTCTTAGCATCACTTTGGCTACATGTGAAATGAGGCTGACTGTTCTGTGCTCACTGCATTTCTTGGTTCCTTGTTTTTTCGGCAATGGAATCATTACTGTTGTCAAAAAGTCCTCAGGCCATTTACCAGTGTCATATATTTTATTACATAACCTCAATATTTCTCTTATTCCATCTTGATTCAAGCATTTTAATATTTCTCCAGGTATCGTATCTGTACCTGCCGCTTTGCCATTTTTCATTGCAGCTATGGCAGACTTTACTTCTGCCATTATGATGGTTGGTCCTTTCTCGTCATCACTTACACTGCTGAGTGATTCAAGTTCCAGAGTTTCTGGTTTGCGATCTGTGTCATATAGCTCTTTTAGATATTCTTCCCATCTCTGGGGGACATCGTCACGATCTTTGTACACTACCTCTTCGTCTTTACTCAAAATTTCCATAGTAGCACTTCCTGCTCTGCTTTGATCCCATGTCATAGTCTTTACTCTGCTGTACACTAAGTCGTATCTTCCTTTCCTGTCCAGTTCTTCAACTGCATCACACTCGTCTTTTAGCCATTTTCTCCTAGCCTGCTCTGTTTCTCTTCGCAGTTCATTATTTAACCTTCGATACACCTTTCTTGCAACTTCAGTGTTCTTGTTTTTAAATTTTCTTCTCTCCTCCATGTTGGATATCATTTCTTGTGTGACCCACGGTTTTTTTGCCGTTTTCCCTTTTACATATCCTATATTTTGCTGTTCTGCTTTAGTGATCCCTTCTTTCAGCATATTCCATTACTCGTTGGCATTATCAGGTGGTTCTTTGTCTCGTAATGTGTTTAGAAACTCCCGAGACAGCATTTCTGTAATTTGTTCTTTGTTGGATCTTATCTTCTCTAGATCCCACTTCTTCACCATGGTCGCCTTCTTCAGTTTTTTCATTCTTATTTCTATTACTGACATAAGTAAGTTGTGGTCGCTGTTAATATCTGCACCTGGTAATGTGTGCACCTTCTTGATTCTATTTCTGTATCTTTCTTCTACCAGTATAAAATCAATGTGGTTTCTGTACGTTTCTTATTTTCGTCCATTATTGTCTCTATTGCATTGTACGTTTCCTCTACAATTTGGTCATCATGTTCTGAAGTTGGCATAGACACCTGGACGATCAGTAAATCTTTTTGTGCTACTTTCAGCCTTACACCAATAACCCGGTCATTTGCATAGTCCACATATTCCATACATTTAGCCAATTCCTTTGTCATAATCATTCCCACTCCATTCATTCCTTTTACTTCTCCTCCTGAGTGGTACAATACATATTCATTTGACTGTAACTCTCCACATCCATTCCATCTTACCTCAGCAACTCCTGCGAGGTCCATATGATTCTTCTCCATCTCTCTTTTAAGATTTTCTAGTTTTCGTGCTTGTAGCAGAATTCTGACATTCCAGGTACCAATCCTCGTTTTAATTTTTTGCTTCCTTTCAAGTTGTTCCCCCCCAGAGGTACGATTGGGGGACTATTTTACCTCCGGATACTGATGTAACATGAGAGGAAGCCATTTTTGTGCATAAAGTGGAGAGTGCATTATGCAGGGAAGATAATCTGCAGTGGTATTCCGTTGCCCTCCGCAGTTCTGGAGGCCGCACCTAACATGGGTTACAGACGCCTTTTGCAGCCGCCCGCTCCGGGTCAGACGCTGCATGAGAAGTATAGGTTGGAAAATGAAAGACCCCTGGCCCTCGAAATCTAATAGCGTCAGGATCGGACAAGAACAAGAGCTGGCCGACGGTGGCCAGATAGGAAAGATAAAAGTGAGTAGCCTGGCATAAATAAGTGGAGGCAATGCCAACTCGGGGCCCCGTGGTCGCCAGCCACGTACTCACAAGGTGTGAGTCCCTGAGGAGAGACTACATGTAGTAACCAGAAAAATAGATAACGTTTCTAATAATAAAAAAAAAGATGTTTGAATGAGCTATTGAGATAAACACATTGTCGCACTTTTCTATGACAATGACTGGTAAATAAATGCTGGTAGTCAATGCAGATAGGAAATAGGTAAAAATGTATTTCGCTTTAGTCTGAGAAGTAGGTACCCTTGCAAATTTTGATATCAACTTATCCTGAATTATTACTTGCTTAGTCAGCGACGAATCGGGAAGTATTTTGTTTAGCGTTCTAGTGACACGACGTGCTGCTTATTTAGTAACTGAACAAAAAACGAAGTACAAGGATCGGCA
Source organism: Schistocerca americana (assembly GCF_021461395.2). Lineage (NCBI taxonomy): Eukaryota > Metazoa > Arthropoda > Insecta > Orthoptera > Acrididae > Schistocerca > Schistocerca americana. The sequence continues at coordinate 697,625,197 of NC_060130.1, forward strand.
CGCTCAAATAGCTGCAGTTCGACATCCAGTTTAGGTGTAGATTACTGGTAGACGCCAGGAAGCAGTTTCACACCAAGTATCAGCACTGTGGAAACACTCAATACTGCGACGCAGAACATCCCGTACTGGCCGAGTCTATCTCGGAGTAGTATATAAGCACAGATACGGAACAGCTATAGCCAATTCGAACTAATGCCAATGTGTTTTAAATGATTTTCTGATGCCTTCAGCTGAAATTTATATTCCTGTATGACTGTACAATTTCAGCCTTAAACCATTTCAAGTACCTAAAACGAAAGCATTATACGAGGTGTGTGAGAAACGTAATGAAATTGATTTTTTATATGAAGAAGTTTGAATTTTTGTTAAAAAAATAGTCTTGTCTCCTACAAAGCCGTTCTGTTCGGTAGTTATACAACGGCGGAGTTATTGTTCCCAGTCTTGCTAGCAGCGCTTAAAGCCTTCAACTGATAGGGCCTTTAACATATCGGTCACATTCTCTTAAACGTTCTCCAGAGGCCCAAAATGACGTCCTTTTAAGACATTTTTCAATTTGGGGAAAAGAAGAAAGTCACGAGGACTCAGATAAGGTGCATAGGGAGGCTGTGGACAGGCAAGAATGCCTCTTGAGGTCAGGAATTCTGTGAGAGAAGCGGCCGTGTGTCTTGGGCCGTTATCATGATGCAACATACACTAGATGAGATTAGATTAGATTAATACTTGTTCCATAGATCATGAATACGACACTTCGTAATGATGTGGAACGTGTCAGGTTAATAAAAGATGTATGTACAAGATATTACATTACACAAAATATTGCATGACTCTAATGTTTAAGTTTGTTTTTCCTTTTCTTTTTTTGCCCCCTTAATTTGTATCTAAAAATTCAGCCAATGAGTAGAAGGAGTTGTTAGCCGGCCGCGGTGGTCTAGCGGTTCAGGCGCTCAGTCCGGAACCGCGCGACTGCTACGGTCGCAGGTTCGAATCCTGCCTCGGGCATGGATGTGTTTGATGTCCTTAGGTTAGTTAGGTTTAAGTAGTTCTACGTTCTAGGGGACTGATGACCACAGATGTTAAGTCCCATAGTGCTCAGAGCCATTTTTAGAAGGAGTTGTCATCTAGAAATTTTTTTAATTTATTTTTAAATGTTAGTTGGCTATCTGTCAGGCTTTTGATACTGTTTGGTAGGTGACCAAAGACTTTTGTGGCCGCATGATTTACCCCTTTCTGTGCCAAAGTCAGATTTAACCCTGCATAGTGAAGATCATCCTTTCTCCTGGTGGTATAGCTATGCACACTGTTATTACTTTTGGACTGGGCTGGATTATTAACAACAAATTTCATAAGTGAATATATATACTGTTACGTTACTGTGAGGAACCCTAGATCCTTAAATAGATGTCTGCAGGATGACCGTAGGTGGGCTCCAGCAATTATTCTGATTACACGTTTTTGAGCAATGAATACTTTTCTACTCAACGATGAATTACCCCAGAATATGATGCCATACGAAAGCAGTGAATGAAAGTAGGCATAGTAAGCTAATTTACTGAGATTCTTATCACCAAAATTTGCAATAACCCTAATAGCATACGTAGCTGAACTCGTACGTTTCAGCAGACCATCAATGTGTTGCTTCCAGTTTAACCTCTCATCAATGGACACACCAAAAAATTTTGAAAATTCTACCTTAGCTACAGACTTCTGTTCAAAGTCTATATTTACTACTGGAGTTGTGCTATTTACTGTACGGAACTGTATATACTGTGTTTTATCAAAATTTAAAGAGAGTCCGTTTGCTGAGAACCATTTAATAATTTTGTGAAAAACATCATTTTCAATTACATCACTTAGTTCATGGTTTTTAGATGTTATTACTATACTTGTATCATCAGCAAAAAGAACTAACTTTGCATCTTCATCAATGTGGAATGGTAAGTCATTAATGTATATCAAGAACAGTAAAGGACCTAAGACCGAACCCTGTGGGACCCCGTACTTGATAGCCTCCCCAGTTTGAGGAATCAGCTGTTGTTTTAACATTACATGAACCACTTATTTCAACTTTCTGCATTCTTCCAGTTAAGTATGAATTAAACCATATGTTCACTGCCCCCCTCAAACCATAATGATTTAGCTTATCTAAAAGAATTCCATGATTTACACTTGTCTCCATTGTCTGGTCTCACTAGATTCACTCTTTTCCTCTTTGTGAAACACTTGGTTGACGGTTTGTCCTGGAGGAACAAATTCGGTCTTATCTCACAGGAGCAATCGCACTTCGACGTTTTCGTCGGGTTTTGAAGTTGAAGATCTCCCAGAGTGAGGTTCGTCTTCAACGTGTTCTCGGCCTTTCAAAAACGATTTTTGGCAGCGAAAAACTTATGCCCTTAATAAGGAATGTTCCCCATAGACCAGTTGCAACATTTAAAAGGTCACATTTGTGGAGTCCTGAAGTTTAACGCAAAACGTGATGGCATAACGTTGCTCTAAATTCCGCTGCTCCATTTTTGTAACACACAACAAAAACACAGCTTCACTGATAGCGCTCTAAGAATCACGTGATGGCTGTACGGAACTGAAACTCGGACTGAGAATCTGGAAGGAATGAACACACCAATCTACAGAGTAGAACATCACAGCGTGTTATCAGCTCATTACTTTTCTCACACACCCCGGTGTTGGATGTATTAGTATCACTTCTGAGCTTAACATAAGAGCAAATCATATCCAAAGATATACTAGGAGGACTATAACTTACTTTATAGAGGATTCGTTAACTGTATATTATGCCATGTACGTCTTTGCTCCTATTACTGCATCCAATTGTTATAAAATAAACAGGAAATCGTTTCTCATAATTTTAGAAGCACGCTGCTTTTGAGCGGTTTCTTAATGTACATAAACTAGGAAAATCATAGTTTCTTAACAAAAGTCGTTAACCAAGCCATTTAGGTCTTTATTCTTCCTTTTTTTAGTTATCGCTCATCGTTGGCGTAAATATAACTGCATGCTGTTTCCATAAAACAAACTGCAAATATTTGTTCTATTATTATGAAAGCACGTTAGTTTGGATTAGTCGCTACAAATATCTTATATATAAAGTTGAGCGCAGTAGTCTAATAAAAACGTTTCGTGCCCTGCGTTATGGTTGCGTGATTTTTCGAATTACAGTAATATTTATGAATGGGTGTAGCAATAACTATACGTTCTATGGTTCTATAACACTTCGTTGTAGAACTGGTGGGAAGTTATGTAGGATTTTTTCCGTTTTGCAGATCTTTTTGGTCATTTAAAACTCTGCCCGACTGGTCTTTTAGAGGGAAGTAAAATTCAATGTCTCCTGACTCATCCATGACTTTAATTTTCTATAACTTACGTAATATTTATAGTAATTTATTAATATTAGGTATTTTGTGATCGGTGTCTTTTAAATGGGCAGCAGTGGGGGATAGGCTATTGTAATTTACAGTCGTGGATGTTTAAAATCGTATGCTAACTTCCCGTCCTGTTTGTCCAGTACAAAATGCGGAGCATTCTTCACATTTATTTTAGTATACAAATACCTAAATTCCTACATTGTTTTTTTTTTTACCCTGTCCGCTTGTCTCTCTGAACCCAGCCGATTCTATGATTCTTCCAGAACGATTATATGCACATAAGTATAATAATTAAAATAACTAACATTTTTGGAGTTTTGGAACATAATTGCAACAATGAAACGTAAGTTTGATATCCACTGTTGACTGAGTTCAGTTAAACAGACTCATTCTGGTGCACAGTCGTCTATATTGAGCTTTGAAAATCGCTCTTCTCCAGCAGTGGATGAACTGACAGACATATATTAGCATGGGCGCTTAAACTCTGTTATAAATGTTTATTCCTTCCATTATTTTTATGTTAATAATGTCTTAAACGTTTAATCTTGCCTAAAGGAATTTGATAGGCAGTATTTATGGTCTTATTTCTACACATCCTTTCAGAAGGATAATAGGATTATGTGACATATTTCCTATTTATCTCCAGGAAGAGGAATATGCTAAATGAACTACATGAAAATCTGCATAGCAATGATTTACCAAATAATGGTGTAGATGTGGTCCTAACGTTTCATTTGAATGCCACCGGTGACTTTACTGATGAAGATTCCGGTGCTGAGAATTGCATAGATAACTTACCTGCAAGTCAGATAAACGGAAATGTTTCGATTTTTGACCCAAATATTCGGGCTTTGACTCAATATTTACCAATGGAAACAAATTCTTTTCAGAAAGAACAAGAATCTGCTTCATCTTCAGTGTGCAGTAACTTTTGTGTTAACAGAAGAGCCAACACCGTGTTACGAGTGGAGGCCGAAATGCACGCGTTTTAGCTCACGCAGGCTGGCGTGAAGAGGGAAGAACTATACTGACGTGAGGTCTGGAACATGACAAGGAATGAGAATTCAGAAAGCGGACGTAATTAGTTTGATACTTAACTTTAATCCATTAATGATGAACGTCGCTCTTGACGGTACATGATTCACAATATTATCTGTTCAGAATACATTCTTGAAGTAATTATAGTAACTGAATATGGCGCCTTGCTAGGTCGTAGCCAACGACGTAGCTGAAGGCTATGCTAAACTGTCGTCTCTGTAAATGAGAGTGTATGTAGATAGTGAACCATTGCTAGCAAAGTTGGCTGTAGAACTGGGGCGAGTGCTAGGGAGTCTTTCTAGACTAGACCTGCCGTGTGGCGGCGCAATCCTGATAGTGGCGACACGCGGGTCCGACGTATACTAATGGACCACGGCCGATTTAAAGGCTACCACCTAGCAAATGTAGTGTCTGGCGGTGACACCACAGTAACAATAAAAACGATATTGGTAATATTCATCAATGATCTCAATCAGCTATTTCTCCTTCCTCAAAAAATATAAAAGGGATTCTATTTCAGAAGGTATTTCTACGAGAGAAGAAAATTATAACTGAGCAAAAGGCGGCATTCCTCAATCAACTGTATAATGGACCTCTGATGAATACTGTACTTCACAAAACAGGTATGAGTCCTTTAGAGTACTTTGAACAGTTTTTTGATGAAGAGTTTATTAGCCTGGTGGTTACTTACACGTCAGTATGCAGCGAAATGGAACAGATTGGCAGACTGTACTGAAAATGAAATGCAGGTTTTCATAACTGTTTTTCTTCTTAATGGACACACTGTGGCCCCGAGAAAGAGGATGTACAGACAAGGAGGAATTGACAGCCACAATATACTTATCTCCAATGCCATATTAAGGGACCGATTCGATGTTATCATGAATAATCTTCATGTTCGCAACAATGATGAACTGGATCTAAATGACAGATTTGCAAAAAGCAGAAGATAGTTTCCCATGCTCAATGAGAGGTTCATAACAATATCTTTGCATGAGCGCCATCATTCAAATGATTAGTCAATCGTGCCACATTTTGGGTGACATGGACGCAAACAGTTCATAAAAGATCACAGTATGTTAAATAATTTCAGGTGTTTTCATAATGGTTTATGTATCAGGAAAACGATTTTGATATCGATATAAGTTCTGATGTTGAGGTACCAGCAATGGATATCTAATATGGTTTGAATCTTACGAGGGAGATGGAACTTACAGCGAAATGTATGAGGCAAGGGTCTGGGATATCGAGTTATACGAACACATGCCGATCACCTGCTAAAAATATTCCACACAGGTTTTACTTTGATTACCTGTTTACCGGCATTCAGCTTCTACAGGCTCTCAAGAAAATAGGCGTTGAAGTTTCTGGAGCAATCTGCTGAAACAGAATACCTAAAAACTGCATTTTTTATCCACCAGATAAATTCAATAATGAGATAAGAGGAAAACGCAATTCGTCGTCCAGATAAAAATGCTGGTAAAAATCTAAATGTATATGTTAACACGTTATGCTCTGAAATAAATCTAGATGTTAAGCATTATTTTTGATTTTTTATGGAACATCAGTCATCACGTGGAATGATAACAGCGTCGTTCCTTTGGCTACCAATTATGACCAGGCTCTGCAGTTGAGACAAGTAGGCCGATTTCCCAACGAGAAGAAACAGAAAATGCCAATTGCCTCACCCTAGATTGTTCCAAGCATATAACAATCGTATGTCTACATATACATCTACATCTTCATCTACATACATACTCCGCAATCCACCATACGGTGCGTGGCGGAGGGTGCCTCGTACCACAACTAGCATCTTCTCTCCCTGTTCCACTCCCAAACAGAGCGAGGGGAAAATGACTGCCTATATGCCTCTGTGCGAGCCCTAATCTCTCTTATCTTATCTTTGTGGTCTTTCCGCGAAATGTAAGTTGGCGGCTGTAAAATTGTACTGCAGTCAGCCTCAAATGCTGGTTCTCTACATTTCCTCAGTAGCGATTCACGAAAAGAACGCCTCCTTTCCTCTACAGACTCCCACCCGAGTTCCTGAAGCATTTCCGTAACACTCGCGTGATGATCAAACCTACCAGTAACAAATCTAGCAGTCCGCCTCTGAATTGCTTCTATGTCCTCCCTCAATCCGACCTGATAGGGATCCCAAACGCTCGAGCAGTACTCAAGAATAGGTCGCATTAGTGTTTTATAAGCGATCTCCTTCACAGATGAACCACATCTTCCCAAAATTCTACCAACGAACCGAAGACGACTATCCGCCTTCCCCACAACTGCCCTTACATGCTTGTCCCACTTCATATCGCTCTGCAATGTTACGCCAAAATATTTAATCGACATGACTATGTCAAGCGCTACACTACTAATGGAGTATTCAAACATTACAGGATTCTTTTTCCTATTCATCTGCATTAATTTACATTTATCTATATTTAGAGTTAGCTGCCATTCTTCACACCAATCACAAATCCTGTCCAAGTCATCTTGTATCCTCCTACAGTCACTCAACGAGGACACCTTCCCGTACACCACAGCATCATCAGCAAACAGCCGCACATTGCTATCCACCTTATCCAAAAGATTATTTATGTAGATAGAAAACAACAGCGGACCTACCACACTTCCCTGGGGCACTCCAGATGATACCCTCACCTCCGATGAACACTCACCATTGAGAACAATAGATCGCGCAGATCAAACTATATCCTAAATAGAAGACCCATAAGAGGAAAACAGTGATATTTTGGAATAATAGCACATTTAATCGATGTTTGTGAACAGAATGCTGGGAATTTCTATAGGTGTAATGAGGGACCAGTAGATCTTCTCACATTTAGGGACCGTGTTGGCACTGCCGTACTTCAAGGAAACAAGAGAATTGTCCAAATCAGAGGACGGCATTCCAAAGTAAACAAAATTTGATCATGTTATGATTGGAAAGAACTTTATATTGGTGACTTACTAGTAGATGGCAATACAAACAAAAAAAAAATACAACAATGCAGAATGTATAAGAAGAAAACCTCCACTAAATGCCTCACGAATTTTTTTAGATCTTTCCATACAATATTCTAGAGTACCGTAATATTGCTTGAAAATATAGTGATATTATCTTGCCACTAGAAGGAAGGCCATTGTGACTAGACTGCAAGCGTAATTGTTGCAAAATCTGTTTTCTGTGTTTGTAGTAACCAATGATAATAAAATATTAGAAAATAAACGAAAAAATTTAAAAATGATGCTCCATGACTATCTGGGTTAGCGTTATTTCATCTACGGGAATGGGCTGTGTTTTATAGGTTCTTTTTAATGTGGCCAGTAACTTTTTAAAATAACTGTAATTAGAGCCATATTTCGAAGAACATCAAGTTGTTTTTAATTTTTTTCTTTTTCCGGTGGTAGATTAACCAGTCTGTGTATCATAGAGCAAATATAAAAGTTTGTGTGTTCTTATGTGGCATAAATGGTTGCGAAAACTACATCTGTTGTCGTTGGCTTACGAAAAATATCGCTGTGAGTTCAGATTTCTTGTTTGAAATTTTGAAATCTAAAAATTCGATGCTTTTATTTTTCTCCCTTTTGATAGCGAATCTACTTTTGTGATGTGAGCTGTTGAACTGTGAATGCATGGAGTTACTCTATTCTATTGTGCCATCGAAGAGGATTAAAATGTCATCAACATATCTATAGTAATAAAGGAGTTTTTCGGCTGTTCGAGTGAATGTGTTGAAATTTTTTTCTTCTGAGGTGTTAATGAATTTATCTGGTAATGTACCCACTAATCATGAACCTATTGCTACTCCATCGTCTTGGAGATAATTTCGTTCTGGAATGAAGTAACTGGAGGCTGTGATTATTGTAGGAGTTATATTATTTCATAAACTTCTGCTCGAATGTTTTTCTTGCATCTGGCAAGATTGTTTTCAATGGTTTCTGAAATCTCCGTCACTGGAATGTTTGTGAACATGTAAAAGGTATCAAGTGTAAAAATGTCCCATTGTCTGGTATTTGCATATTTTTAATTTTACTTTTTGTACTGTATTCTTTTTCATATTTGTCGTATTCTTTAAGGTGTATATTGAGTTTCTGACTAACAGCATGTGCTGGGAGAGTAATCATATTAACAACTGGATGAACCGGGATTTTTTATTTATGTCTCTTGGTTTGCGCACACAATGATGGTGTTATTGGATTTATTATGTCTTTTTCCGTGAATATATGGTTAGAGACTTATATTCCTTTCTTTAGTTGTGCATTAAATTTGTTGGTTTGGTCACAGTCAATAATTTTAATATTATTTTGTTCGAAAACTCCTAGAACTTTTTTGTTGTAATCTTTTCTGAAATAATAATATAACCTATTTCCTTTATTTGATTCTATAGCGATTTTATTATGTTCTTCAAGCTTGTTATTAACCTAACGTATGGCATCACTATCCTTTGTTCTTACACTGGTCGTACTTTCTCCTTTTTTTTAGATAATGATGATTTGCTCATGAGACGGAAACCAGGCCGTATCGAGTACCACTTTATTGTTTGCAATTATTTGTACGACTGTTCAATTTCCGCCTTAGGCCACTTTCAAGCACCTAAAATGGAAGCGATGAGTGATAATTAAATTTATCTACGAAGAAAGGCCTACAAGGCTTAATTAACGAATCCCTGCAAAAAAAATTGTAATCTTCCTAGTGTTTGTACATTAAAAACATCGACTTTATACACAAGAGTTTTCAATAACTGCTCGAAAGTAACGTATCTAAAATTATGAGAAATGATTTCCTGTTTATTTTATGACAGATATATGCAGTAATAGCAGCAAAGATGTACGTGACATAATATACGATTAACGAATCCTCTAATAAATAAGTTATAGTCCTCCTAGTATATCTTGAGATATAAACTGTCTTCGTGTTGAGTAGTGATAGTACCCCATTCAGTGTATAATAGTTCCAGTTTAAGTACTTGAACACGGCCTAAGGGGGAAATTGTATAATCGTACAAATAAAGAAAATGTCAGCTGAAGACATCACAAAATCCCAGAATGAGATTTTCACTCTGCAGCGGAGTGTGCACTGATATGAAACTTCCTGGCAGATTAAAACTGTGTGCTGGACCGAGACTCGAACGCGGCACCTTTGCCTTTCGCGGGCAAGTGCTCTACCAACTGAGCTACCCAAGCACGACTCACGACCCGTCCTCACAGCTTTACTTCTGCCAGTAGTTCGTCTTCTACCTTCCAAACTTAACAGAAGCCCTCCTGCGAACCTTGCAGAACTATCACTCCTGAAAGAAAGGATATTGCGGAGACATGGCTTAGCCACAGCCTGGGGGATGTTTCCAGAATGAGATTTTCACTCTGCAGCGGAGTGTGCGCTGATATGAAACTTCCTGGCAGACTAAAACTGTCTGCCGGATCGAGACTCGAATTCGGGACCTTTGCCTTTCACGAGCAAGTGCGCTACCAACTGAGCTACCCAAACACGACTCACGCCCCGTCCTCAAGCTTTACTTCTGCCAGTACCTCGTCTCCTACCTTCCAAACTTAACAGAAGCTCTGCCAGGAAGTTTCATATCAGCGCACACTCCGCTGCAGAGTGAAAATCTCATTCTGGAAACATCCCCCAGGCTGTGGCTAAGCCATGTCTCCGCAATATCCTTTCTTTCAGGAGTGATAGTTCTGCAAGGTTCGCAGGAGAGCTTCTGTTAAGTTTGGAAGGTAGGAGACGAGCTACTGGCGGAAGTAAAACTGTGAGGACGGGGCGTGAGTCGTGCTTGGGTAGCTCAGTTGGTTGAGCTCTTGCCCGCGAAAGGCAAAGGTCCCGAGTTCGAGTCTAGGTCCGGCACACAGTTTTAATCTGCCAGGACGTTTCATCACAAAATTGTTTAAAAAATTCGCCACAGCTGCAGACCACGCAGTAATGAAGATTATATAATGTCAACATTGCCTGGATCTCTTTCTTCCTCTACCGAGTGAGGTGGCGCAGTGATTAGCACACTTGATTCGCATTCGAGAGGACGACGGTTCGATCCCGCGTCCGGGCATCCTGATTTAGGTTTGCCGTGATTTCCCTAAATCTCTCCAGGTAAATTCCGGGATGGTTCCTTTGAAAGGGCGCTGCCGACTTCCTTCCCAGTCCTTCCCTAATCCGATAAGACCGATGACCTCACTGATCGGTCTCTTCAAAAATGATTCAAATGGCTCTGAGCACTATGGGACTTAACATCTGAGGTCATCAGTCCCCTAGAACTTAGAAGTACTTAAACCTAACTAACCTAAGGACATCACACACATCCATGCCCGAGGCAGGATTCGAACCTGCGACCGTAGCGGTCGCGCGTTTCCAGGCTGTAGCGCCTAGAATCACTCGGCCACTCCGGCCGGCATGGTCTCTTCCCCCCAAAACAACCGAACCCTCTGCTTTCCCTAAATTCTACAAATCCATTGAATTATTAGAAAGACATAAACTCACTCTTGCCATCCAGCAATCTTTCCCATCTCGCATCCTATACCAACTCATTCACTTCCCACACCTGCTTGTCTTCTTTGAGCACCTTCGGATCCGCCAAAGGCATTGGCTCGTTGAATATACAGGTTCTTGTTACATCAACGAAGGGGAGCCTGGGTACACTATGTGCTGTTGGCTGCTTGGGATATGAAGCTGAGCCGACTTCTTGGAGTTTAGCCACAGTCTCATCGAGCAGCGTCAAAAATAAGGCCAAGCTGCTGATCTAAGAGCCGTCAGCACACCCTGAAGTTACCAGGCTTCCAAATGGGTCCGCTGAGGCCGGTCTACCTTGTGGGTGCCATCAGCTGACAGTTTACCCAGGCTTCCACGGTCCTGGTTTGACCTTAGAACGCTTACGTGGTTCTGCCAGCCACCTCAGGCGGCGTGCAGTGTGTACTAGCCCAAACGTCAAGCCTCCGTCTCCTGCGGAGCTGACCCCCGATCTGTGTCAGCGATGGCGCCGTCGCCACCAGCTGCTGTTATGCTGCTGCAACATTCCGCTGTCTCAGTGTACGTCACTCACTGCCTACTAGTCTCCTCCAGTTGCGGGCTGCTGTCATCAGACTGCTGCATCTAAGGCAACTAATAATAAAGAATGTTCCTGTTGCGAAAACATTCTTGACTCTACGCTCGCAGTGGCACTGGAGAAATCACCCCATAGCTTCCCACGCACGTATCATCGCCGTCAGAAATGGACACCGGCAATGATAGTGGCAGCTGACTGTAACATTGGTGTTAGAAGAGCCAGTACCTACGAGCGACATCGCGGAACGACGATCTGCAGCATCACCTCAGTGTAGTGAGTGAAAATGAGCTGTTTTACATGTAATAGGATTTCATATGCAGTCGCTAATCACCTGATCAGCAAGTCTGAACATTACTCCAGGGAACGTACGGAATGCCTATGGTTAGCACTCAGACGTAAGATTTAGGTGTGTTCAGTGGCAGGAAATAGGGCTGTAGTGTATTTTGTAGCTACATTTCATCGTCAACATGTATGTTGACAATAAACACCGAGGTGCCGCTGATACCAGTGTAAACGGGGACACTACTCCCAGCCAAACATTAGGCGCACATAATTGCAAGCACAACGACTGAAATGTCTGCAATTCTGTTTCCAAACATGCATTTATTCCAAGATACACAAACATTCAACTTCAAGAGATTGTAGTAGAACATTTCCCGTCTATAATGGTTTTACTGTGTGACTAAGTCCAGTATTTATGTACACTACGTCTTCTGCCGTGCAAGTGCCATGCGTTGCCGAAGAGTGGCAGATCCTTCTGCAAACAGGTGAGCTGCGGTGAACTGGAACAGTAGCGGCGATAGCGACTTGAACTGAAACTCTCGACGGGTCTCGCTGGAACACTCACAGGAGCACACTCTCGAAGACACTCTGCCAGTTAAGGACGTCTGATATCCTGAAGCGCAGTAATCCTAATCTCCGCATTATTTGTTCCATGTGATGCGTGACGTGAAGCAAGCACACGTGAGCAAAACGTAACGACTGAAGTAAATTTTTCATGAGATGTCACAGCCAAGTAACATAGCTTCAGTAGCCCACCCGGCTGGCCGTGCGGTCTAATGCACGGCTTTCCGGGCGGGAAGGAGCGCCTGGTCCCCGGCACGAATCCGCCTGGCGGATTTGTGTCGAGGTCCGGTGAACCGGCCAGTCTGTGGATGGTTTTTAGGCGGTTTTCCATGTGCCTCGGGGAATGCAGGCTGCTTCCCCTTATTCCGCCTCAGTTACACTATGTCGGCGATTGCTGCGCAGACAAGTTCTGCACGTAGGCGTATACCACCATAACTTTACGATGCAAATATAGGGGCTAAACTCGTCTGGTGTGAGACGTTCCCTGGGGGGTCCACCGGGGGCCGAACTGCACAGTAACCCTGGGTTCGGTGTGGGGCGGCGGAGGGGTGAAGTGGACTGCGGTAGTCATCGTGGAGTTGTGGACCACAGCGGCTGCGGCGGGGACGGAGCCTCTCCGTCGTTTCTAGGTCCCCGGTTAACATATAATACAATACAACATAGCTCCATGAAACTTGGACCATACATAGAAAGAATTGCTACAGGGTAGCACAGGAGTTAAGTGAAAGAAACGCGAAATGAGACGAAAAGAATTAACACTTCTATTCGAAGACAGTAAGTACACTGAATGACTGCGAATTAGGATGCTCCCATGGACATTACAAAAAGCGGTACAAGGATGTTAATAGGGTGTGTGGTCACTGCAGACAGCAACGCATGCACTGCATGTTCCCATGTTGACCACAAAGTTGATAAGGAGCTACTGTGGTAGGGCATTCCATTCCACTACCAGCGCGGATGACAACTGCTGGGTGATCGTAGGTGGATGTGGGTGTTCTGCAGTACGTCTGCTCACCGCATGCCACACGTGATTGATGGGATTTAAATCGGGGGGACGGGCAACTGAGTCACATCGCTGAATGTCCTCTTGTTCCAAGAACTCCTCCACTCGCGCCGTCCAGTGTGGTCGTGCATTATCATCCATGAAAATGAAGTCAGGGCCGAATGTGAAAGGCAGCAAGCCCTTCGGCTGGCTGCGTTTCATTTTTTCACCTTTAATTATACAACTCATGGAGAGTTGAATTAGTTTAACATGAACTATGATATCACAGTGATTTATGAGGTAATTTCACTTCCTTTTCTTTTGTAATGTAACACCGTTCTGAGTACAGTAACTTACTTTATTATGGGCTGGCTTTGGAAGTGAGGAGTGTGGTGAATATGAGACAGGCGACTTGTGGCGAGGCGCGGGGAAACGAACTACGCGTATAGTGGTGGGGCAGGAGGAGGGGGGGAGGGGGTGCATGCTGGTCTTTGCAGAAATAGAGGGAGAATCACTGAAGGTATGGCGTCCTCGCCTTGTCAGGGATGAAAGTCGCTTTGTCGAATGGAGAGCAGGCGGAGAGGCCATTGTTCGTTTATAGGACGGTCTGCGTGCGGGACGGCCGAGATTAAAAGTCCCTATGCTTTTAGCACCATCACAAACGGTGGCGCCGATGTGCGGGTGTCAGCAGAACACAATGTACTGCTCGTCCAGCAAAGAGACCACTGCGATGCAGCCGCCGTGACACTGCGTGCTTAGCAGTCCTGTTAAATTTGGTTACGATTACAAACGCTGTTTAACGTGGGTCCCTTCTTAGGTGTTGCAGTGTATTATGTGGCGGTCATGTGCTGCTGTAGCTGACTGTGGTCGACCACCTCCTCTCCTTCGGACAGCAGTGCTTTGGTTAAGAAAGCTCCCCATGCATATGAAACAATTCTGTGAGCAATACCAAGCTCCTGGGCTACACTGGCGACACTTCGTCCTTAATCCAGACTGTGATCATTCTACCCTGTGTGAAGTAATCTAGATGTTGTGTTCGGGGCGTGTTGTAATGGAGAATACCGTCACAGTGTACCGTAACTGCTTGCTGATTGACACACACTTTCCTTTCGCGTTCCTTCAACTGCATCGCATAGCAGGGAACGCCCCATTTTGTGCCACAGTCGTGCTCACCTCACTCCATGTGAAGTCTAGCTTTCTGTGCGCGGCTGGGAGACCATAGGCAACTTGCTCCAGCAGTTTCATTCATTCCCGCAAAGTATTTAATATGTTACGTTACATTATCCACCGCGTCCTTAAGTTTCGCAGAGCAGTTCGTTTCCGCGCTGCTAGCGACTGATGCGGCAGGCTGCTAGAATTTGCTGGCAGACTCGCTCCGCCTGGCGAGTCAGCCGGTATGTGTAGCTTGCGTTGTTTGAGGGAAGTCTACTTTGCAGGAGTTGCGACTCACGGTCACGGTGGTGTTGGTGTTAGAGTCTTTCCATTTTAGTTTTTTCTTTTGGACATAAGCTTTGCAATAAACGAAACAGAAGTGGAGAGTGTTACCACTGCAGAGGTGGTTCAGTCCTTATTGAATCAGATGATGCAAATGCTAGCAGACAAAAGGGAACTGCGCAAGCAGTAGGATACATTTATAAAGGATAGGACGAATCGGTCCTCGTTCAGTACGTCGGTACGTCGAGACACTAGTACCGCTATCTTAGTCTCTCCTTTTTCGGGTAAGGCAGAAATGTATTTGACAAAATTCCGCAAACCACGCAACGTCGTCTGACCTGTCTTCTAAGTTGCACTTGTTGTTAACTTCCGCAACAATATGCCCCTCCTTCGGTACTTCCGAAACATAATCTTCCTGATTCATGATCTGTTTCTCTGCCTCTCTCTATACCCTGTTCCGTTTGAATACTTTCAACTTCATCTACCACCGTAACAACTGTTTCTTCTCTAACTCCACATGTCTATATTCCGATATTTACCCGTTTATTGTCTCAGTTGCGAAACTTGTTTCCAACAAGTCCATGCTCTACGTTTCTGCTCCATCTTCATTCTGATAGTACTTTCGCTGTCTTCTTTTCTTGAGCCAATTTCTTTTCACCGCCCCTGACAGACCTAGAAATTAGTTCTCCTCATCTCTGTGCCCCTACAATTGTTGAATTTACCTCTACCACAGTTACCAATACCACCTCTATTTGCCCTCTCGTCATATTTATTTGGTGTCGTCCATTGAGGTCTCCACTTTCAGGTATATTCTGATTCCTGAAAGGTCTTTGGTCACGTGTTTCACGCCACCTATCTTCGTCTTCGACTTTCTCTAAGAAATCATAATCAGGAAGTTTCTTCCATAACTCGCACACTGTTTCGGATTATGAACCTCACTCTTCCAGATATGGTAACGTCTCAAACCAGGACTCAGAATAGTCCTTCATGGCACTGCTTCCGTGACTGTCAGGCATTTCTGTGACGACGAACTCTCGCCATTAGTTATCCTGTTTCTGCACAGACCAAAACTCCTGTCATATTTGTCGTGTCTCATTTCATTCCTCATGTCTTTGCACTAATAGCCCTAGCAATGATTGCTAAAATAACCTTTTCCCTATCTTTCAGCTCCTTCGGTAGAACGTGTTCACAATTATTTATAAAATCCGCCGGATAACTACCCTCTTGTTTGGTTTGAAGATCGTATTTTTTCTCTTTGGTCAATGGCTCTGATTTTTTCACGACCAAAGGACTACTGCACGCTTTATTTTGCAATTCTATGCGTAATGACCTCACTTCATTACGAATGTGTGTAGTCACGTCACCTACACTGTTTTTTACTTGCGTATAACCGGACTGTACTTTCATGAAACGATTTTTGAGCGCCGCGAAATCAACTTTCGTTTCGTCTCTTACTTCAGTCTTTAATACCGGAAAGGGTTCCTGCAATTTATTCCCTACTATCGGCTCTACACTTTCTTCTGTTCTTCGTAATTCAGTCTCAAGTCTCCCGTTGATACTTGTTATTTCATTTCTGTTTCTCGTTTTTAATTTGAGTTTCCAGCTTTTGGTTCGCAGTTTTTACACCATTTTATAATTTCTGATTCTCAGATTTTATATCTTTCGTATCTGCTTTGTAATTTGAGTTTCCAGTTTCTGGACCTTAGTTTGAGTATGAGTCGTAATATTAGTTAGTAGCACTCCCATATTACGATTCACTGCAGTCGTATTCATGGCCATGTTTCCATTAAATAGGAGGTAGAGGGTTACTGTTCTGCTCCTATTGTTCGATTTTGTTTAGCATTTTGATGATCGAAAATTTTAGTCTCATTCTCTCTTCTGATCACTGCTGGTGTGAGTTCGCATAATGGCCGCTAATCTGAAGTACGCTGTCACTTGTTAATGGTGGTGCCATCTGTTGGCTATTGCAGTCGCTCTCTACGCTCGCTCATGCACCATCAACAAGCGCTTCGTCATTGCTAACACTGTCCTGCTCCATTGTGATTTTATCCGGTCCCCGATTGTCGTCAGGACGAGTCATAATGGCTAATTATTTTTATTGCCTCGCTAGCATCCTAACATAGTTTAATACAAACCTTCGTACGTCCTGAACCACTTTCATTCCACTACTTTACAAGTCGTCATCATGTATTTTATTTACCAAATTCTGGTATTTCAGTTTTTTGGGTATAGAACTTAAGTCGGATCTAGAGGGTTGGATCCCCTCCTTCGAAAGCGTCAGATTGCAAAGCCTGGGCTACTCTCAGGGTGGAATCTCCGTCTTCGAAGATTGTGTGTGTTTGTTAGTTTGTGTGTCTATCTGTGTGTCTGCCCGCTGCTGTCGCTGTTCGTTCGTTCGTTCGTTCGTCCGTCCGTCCGTCCGTCCGTCCGTCCGTCCGCCTGCTGGCTGTCCATCGCCGTCGTCGTAACCGTTGCCGCCGCCGCCGCCGCCGCCGCCTGCTGTTCGTCAGTCTGTTCGCCGCCGACGCCGACGCCGCCTGCTGTTCGTCCGACGCTGCCCATCGCCGACGCCGACGCCGCCTGCTGCACGTCCGTCTGTCCGTCGCCGTTCGTCTGCAATGAGTACTCCCACCTCCACCGTCATCTACACCTCCCCCTCCCCCTCTCCCACAGTCACTTCCTGGAGTGCCGCCTCTGGCCTCCCTCCTTCCACCTCCCCCTCCCTTCCCCCACTTACACACCCCCCTATCTCCTCCCCTGCTGTATACCCACACCTCTACTCCCTTCCCCCAGCCTCCGCACCCTCAACAGCTCCCACTCCTACCCCCGCCCTCACGTACACATCTGTTGCCGCCTCTGCTGCCGCCCCTCAGGTGGTTGGCTTCCCCTCTCTCACCGACCTCGTCGCTTCGTCTTCTGCATCTCCCGCACGCATCACGTTGCGCCGAGCCACCATCGCCGCCACTGAACCAGCTGCTTCTCCCGGTGCCTCCACTACGCCACAGGGATCTGCCACCCGCCACCTCCCTCTCCTCCCCGTCCCTCTCCCCTCCTCCCAGCCTCCAGTCTCCAAAAAACCCCAAAAGCGCGTCCTCACCGACTCTGCTCCCGCCACTTCCCACAAGAAATCAACGCCACCTCCCCCTCCCCCTGCCGTCACCATGGACACCACCCCTCCTCCTGCCACCCCTACCTTGGCCCCCACCCTCCACACCTTTGTCCTGTCCACTCCCGATCCTAAGTTCCTCGACGCTCGTACCCTCACCAAGGAAATACGAAAGTACTTACCTGGTGCTCCCATCTCCCAACTCATTCCCCGCAGGGACTCAGTCCTTATCAAGTCCCCGTCCCCATCATTTCACACAGACCTCCTGCGAAAACTCCCACGAGTTATGTTTGGCCCCCACGCCTCTCTGACACCCTTCCTTTCCGCTTCCACTCCTCGTCAGCCCCAGCCTCCCCGTCGCCCCCCCACCTACACCGCTGTGATCACCAAGCTCAGCCCGGTGATCACAGAGGATGAAGTGTTGGTAGAACTGAACTCCCACCCGGACTTGGAAATCCGCTCTGCCCGCCGTATCCACAATGCCTCTGGTCCCACCTACCTCATGCGGGTATTCTCCGAGTCTGCCCCGTCCATAGACCATCTCCTCACCCAGGGTGCCCTGATATACCACCGTCGCCACCCTGTTGAATCCTCCAAATCCCCTCCCCAATCCTACCGTTGCCAACGGTGCCTGATGTACAATGACCACCTGACTCCCAACTGCAAAAACCCCCCCACCTGTCCCCATTGCAAGGCCTCCCACTTTCTCAAGAACTGCCCCAACCTCGCTGCTCCTCCTTCCTGTAATACCTGCAATGGCCCCCATCCCACATACTCCCACAAGTGTAAAGCTAAACCCCCTCCAGCCACCCCTGAACTTACAGTCCCAGTTCGTCCCGTCGATCCTCCTGTCCATCCTAACAATTCCCTCCGTCCACCCCCCACGGCCGAGGACATCATCCGGTTCATTACCGTTGTACTCCAAAACATTCACCCTTTTCAGCGCCCGCACACCTTCCAACAAATATCCCTTGCTGCTCGCTCTGTTTTCCACCTGAACACTTTCGCCACTTACTCCCACAACCAAGCCCACTTCACCTTCACCCGCCTCGACACCCTAGTTTAAGTCTCTTCCCTTCCCTCTCTTCCCCCCCCCTCCTTCCCGTCATGGCGCGGCACGAGTCTCTCATCCTCTTCCAGAACATTCGCTCCTTCCGCTCCAACAAATACCTCCTCATGCACACCCTCTCCCACCACCAGGTCGACACCTTCCTCTTGAACGAAACCTTTCTCCAGCCCCACCATTCTATCCGCACCTCCCCCTATATCCTCCACCGCACTGATGCTCCTGGTCCTCGTGCGCAGGGTGGAGTCGCGATTGGCCACCTTAAGCATATCCCCGTCCGGCCACAACCTCTCCTCAATGACCCCACTGAACACCTTATCCTTAGCGTCTTCTTCCCCTCCATCACCATTACCTGTGCCACCATCTATGTCCGCTCCACTGCTCCTCTTCCTTATGACTTCATCTCACACATTGACCGCACCTTCTCCACCTATGTGATTGCCGCCGACCTCAACGTCCATAGCCGCACTCCTGCTGCCCTTCGGCGGTGGCATCAGTTCCTCTCCACAATCCAGGGTGACCTTGTTCCCATTCCCCAGCACACCCGACCCGAAAGTAACACCACCCCCGATGTAGTCATTGCCTCCACCAACCTCCTTGGGCGTATCACTGTTGCCGTCCTTGACCCCACAGGTAGCGATCACCTCCCTGTCCTTCTCACCATAACGTCTGCCAACCGCCCCCCTCCGGCTCCGCAACCTGCACCCCCTCCCAAGGTCGTCCATGACTATCGCCGTGCCAACTGGGATGCCTACCGGGACTCCATCTCCACCCAGGTCGAAAGCCACCCTCTCACCTATCGCCATCCTGACGACATCATCCGCGCCTCGTCCTTCCTTCAGACGGTAATTACTGACGCCGTGGAGGCCCATGTTCCTACTAAAACCATCCACCCACACCGTCCCACTCTCCCTCCGCGGGCTGTCCTCCTCCTCCGTGAATCCCGCCGCCTCTATCGCTCCTTCCTCCGCACTCGTGACAGGGATACACTCCAACGCCACCGGCAAATACAGCGACACGTACGGAACCTTATTACAGCAACGAAACGCCGGGACTGGCGCCAGACCTGCACACGACTCAATGCCACCCTCCCTATCAACTCCTCCAAGTACTGGTCTGCCTTCCATCGTCTTACTGGTTCCCTTTCCGCTCCCCACTACCCCCTTCTCCATAACGATCGCCCCCTTCCAGACAACCTCAGTAAGGCCAACCACTTCGCTTCCCACCTTTCCGAGGTCTTCTCCATCCCCGATGATCCCCACTTTGATTATTCTCTTTTCCCCACCGTCATGGCACGTGCTGATACCTCAGTCGCTCCACTTGCTCCTAGTCTCCAGTACTTGGGGCAGTTGCCCCCCTCCGACGTCAACACTCCCATCACAGCACAAGACATTAAACTTCTCCTCCAGTCCAAACGCAACACGGCCCCTGGTCACGACTGTGTCACCTACCATCACCTTCGAGAAAGCCCCTATTCCTTCCTAACTGTCCTCGCCCATCTCTATAATGTCATCCTCTCTACTGGCTTCTACCCTGACCTGTGGAAGACCTCCCGCGTCCTACTCTTCCTCAAACCCAACAAACCCCCTTCTGCCGCCTCTTCCTATCGTCCCATCTGCCTCACCTCCGTCTTCAGTAAGGTCCTTGAATCCATCCTCTCCCACCGTATCCATCGGCACCTTGCTCAACACCACCTCCTCCCCCTTACCCAGTGTGGCTTCCGACCCTCCTTCTCTGCTGACGACCAACTCCTCAACCTTGTTCACCTTCTGTCCCTCCAGCTCAACTCACGTCGCTCTGCCATTTTTGTTTCCCTTGACCTCCAAAATGCCTATGACCGTGTATGGCATCCCGGTCTCCTCTTTAAACTCCAAACCTACGCCCTGCCTATCAATTTTGTCCGTCTGGTCGCTTCCTTCCTCTCGCACCGTCCTTCCTACGTCACCCTCCACAACACCAACTCCCGTATCTTTTATCCCACGGCTGGCGTCCCCCAGGGTTCTGTCCTCTCCCCTCTCCTTTATCTCTTGTATACAGCTGATATGCCCAAGCCACCCCCACCAGTTCACCTTCTCCAATATGCTGATGACACCGCCTTCCTGGCTCTCTATCCTACCCTTCAACGGTCTCAACGTACCCTCCAAACCCACCTTAACCAGTTCACCACTTGGTGTAATCAGTGGCTCCTCCGTCTCAACCCCTCCAAAACCCAGGCAATCATCATAGGCCGTACCACTCGCTCCTTTCGCCTCCAAGATTTCTACCTCACCCTTTATGGTCGTCCTATCCAACTCACCCCCACCCTGAAATACCTTGGCCTCACCCTTGACCGACACCTCACCTGGACCCCTCATCTCCTGACCATCCAGCAGAAAGCCCATTCCCGCCTCCGCCTGCTGAAACTCCTGTCCGGCCGGACATGGGGATTGCATCCTTCTACCATCCTCCACACCTACAAATCCCTCATCCGTCCTATCCTCTGTTATGCCAGCGTCGCCTGGATCTCCGCCCCCACCCGCTTTTACAAGGCTCTCCAAATCCTTGAACGCCATGCGCTCCGCCTTGCCTTCCGTATCCGCCTTCCTTCCCCCACACGGCTCCTGTATGAACTGATCCCCTTCCCCCACCTCCTCTTGTTCCTCCAACATCTCCGCATCCTTTACATTGTTCGCAGGCTTGATCCCCCCCACCCTCTGGTTTCCTCCTTCCTCTCCACCCCCCGCCCGTTGCCGCGCCTCTATCGCTGTATCCCTCCCTCTCTCCACCTCCACACCCTCCATCTCCTTCATCAGGGCAATTTCCAACGCCTTCCCCTCCCGGATGACGAACTTCGCCGTGACATATACCCTTCCTTCCAACTATAACCCGGCCTTGTTCCCCCCCCCCTCCCCAGGGCCCCCTTCTCCTCTTTCTTCCTTCTCCCAGAGCGGATTTTCCTCCATCCCCCCCCTCCCCTGAGACCCTGCCCCCCATACTTGCCTCTCTCCTTCCCACATCCCTCCCTACCTGGCCCTCTTCCGAGCGCCCCCCATTCCCCTCCCCCATCTCTTCCCCTCCCTCCCTTCTTCAGGTCTCCCTCATCTCCTTGAACCTGGCAGATCCTCTGTATTGCTCATCAACAGTGTGCCACGTCAGTGTTGTGTTTCGTGCTGTTTCCCGTGTGCGTCAAGAGGTGTGATTTTAATTGTGTACTGCCTTGAGGTTCGCCGTCAGTGTTACGCTGTGTGCTATGCCATCCGTCAACACCTTTATGCTCCAGTCATACTGTGCCTTGTGTTCTTTTAATCGTCGCAGTGTGTGGATTTTTTGTGTGTGCTACTTTTAAACAGTTTTTTATCTCCATTTTACAGTCACCCCGTTTTTTGTATATTGCCTTCCATGATGTTCTCCCTTTTTCTATCCATGTTCGCCTTCTTCTCTCCTTTGCTGTTTTTAAATGTCTCCTCTTGTTTTGTTCTATGTCTTTCGGCTGAAGAGCAGTGCATATGCTGCTGCCAGCCCGCCCCGATGGGGAATTGAAATACAATAAAGAAAAAAAAAAAAAAAAAAAAAACTTAAGTCCACCAGAAAAGTCTTAGAAGTGTTGTCACAGTCGCCACCTGTAACCGAACCCGCCGATTCCACGTGTAACTGATTCGTCTTTTAATTACAAAACACAAGAATTGCGTGTAATCAAACATTTAAATGTTTTCGTAGCAAGAAAAGTATTTCCTTTTAACTACGAACCTAGCAATTATCAGTTATTGTAATAGCTGTGATTGCTTTAAATCATGCTTAATATGATACAGAATAATGTTTTAAGTTACTAGAAAGAAAAAAGTTTCGACACCTACGGGCTACGGAAAAACATGCCTTTATACCGGCTGCTTTTATGGCAACGCGGTCAATGACCCCGCGCCGTCTCGCGTATCTTCGCAAAAAAAAAAAAAAAAAAAAAAAAAAAAAAAAAAAAAAAAAACAGCCTCCCTGGGCAAACTGTTTGTCTTCCCAGGAAAATAAAGCTTTTCGCTCGTCCAGTCAAGCATTGTCATTAAATCTGCACTATATTACTATTACTACTTTCGCTGATTCTAGCAATATTAATTACTGTGTTGATCACGTGTAACCTAACGGAATGCTATTAATTTTAGGAAACTAATTTCCTTTCGAATTCACTACCAAGCACGATGAGAATAACTGGGCTCAATTTGAAATAATTTCGGTACACATCAAAGAATATTACACCGAATACACTGCACTGCCTACCTGGTAGTTTCATCTGCACCGCAGTAACGATCGGATTGTAGACTGGTGTAATCTTACCGTTCAACAGTCCTGAAAAATATGGTAATACTATAAAGACTTGTGGTCAGAAACTCTGAAGACGGAATTTAACTTTATTCCTTCAGAAGTTATTAAACTGTTACTGAAATGAATTTACGTTATTACTATTAATTTTCAATGTTCTATTAGGAATCAAGATGGATGCAAGCTGTGATAGCCTGACATGGATTCAAAATTAGCAGTTACATATGAATAAAAATTGGATAACTGAAAATTAAATGAAAGTGTTATATCCTAGCCAGTAATGCCACCGGAGCCCGCTGCCAAAAGGTTGGCAGCATCAAAGTCCGGACGCCGTCCGCATAAGCAGCGCCAGCGAGACAGGAAATCGCCGCAAGTCTGCGCGCGCCACCGCTGGCTTCTGGTTTCTTAAGCGCTGGAGTCGCGAGCGCTAGGACAGTTGTGTATTCGCCGCTCAGTTGTATACTCGCCACCGAATTGTGTACTTGCTAGTCAGTTGTGTGTTCATCGCAGCAGAGTTGTTGTTTGTCGTCAGCCGACGCTGACCTAGCCGCTCCGACTCGAACTAGACAGATTTCTGTACACACGGAGTTCACTACTGTGTTGCTGTATCTTCGTTAATAAAGATAAGTACCGACTTTTATTTAATCAGAGTGTTTGGGTTTTCCTCTTTCTGTTCACTGTTCCAGCGGACCGGTCGGCCCGCTATTAAAAGTGTGGCGGTGACTTCGTAAGCCGTTTCTACAGCGAATTGCATGTCGCTACGAACGCCGCCACAAAGGAAAGTAATCTCAAAATTTGAAGCTTTAAGTGAGCAGCAATGCGACCAGATAATTATATATCCACACAAGTAAATTTAAAGCTGTGTTTTGCAGCTGCGTGTTTTTGCGACAATCTTTCATTGTCTTTATTCTGAAATTATTTTTTATACGATCTTCTGATCCTTCAAATTTGCTCAAAATTATTTAAACAAATTGATAAGGAAATTTAAGGTTCAGTTTCTTACTTTAGGAGACTGACTTTAAGAAACACTTTAGAAAAAAAAACTGAACGTATTCAATAATTAGATATTATGCTTGTGATTGCAATACCCATTGCGCTTATGATTACTTCTATTTAATAAAAAGATTTGTCCGAATTACAGCAGTCATTGCGGTGCTGAAGACGACAGTTGCAGAATGATAATTGGGAAGGATCTCCACCTCTCCAGTGAGATGGAATTAATTTGCTACTACCACGTTGCTTGTGGCAGCCATTTTCCTGGAAGTTGCATTCATTACAAATTCCACCGTATATAAATTTTGGATATTCTTGCTGTCTAAAACCCACAATTCTTGGAGATGACTTTAGAGCACAAACGCCGCTGCCACTCCTAATTTGACTTGCATAAGCTCAGTTTTAGCTCTCACAAAATTTCGACATCGCCGACGTAGTGCAATCATGTACATACAACATGCTACCCTGCCTGTGACTGCAGTTTTTTAACTTCGTTCCATTCTTTCCTCAAGCCAATAATGTCAAGGTCATCCATACAACTGTGAGTTGAAAACCCAAAGTGGATTCCCGACTACATTAGTACGTCACCAAAAGGAATTTACTATTTTAAATTATCTATGAATATTACAATCAGTATGTTTACGAAAATTCCTTATCATGCTTTTGGTTTCCTTAAAAAATATCTATTACTTAATTTACTTTTTCCAGATTGTCAAAAACATTTAACATAGCTTGTATACATCGATACTTCTAACAAAATTTTGGAAACATCGATATTTTTACATATCGATTTTTGCAGTCGCAGTTTAGTTGAAAAATGTTATTAAATTTTTTGATGAAATTTGAGCTGTTACATTAGAAGTTAGAAGGTGAGCAGATAGCGCCCATTGGGATATATAATCCTGGATCAGCAGCTGTGGAATTGTCCTAGGGATTGATGGTCACCAATTTGGGGATCTTACAGGAAGACAATTTAGACAGAGCAAATTTGGACCCTAAGCTTAAGCAAGCTGCCAGTTTAGTAGCGTTATGGGAGGAGATAGTGCACTTGGAAGGAGCAGAGAAGATAACAATGGAACAGTTATTGGTACAATATGAGGACAGGACTGCTTGATCGTGATGGGTCTTTGGCAACCTTCTCAGTGACACTGCATAGAGTCCAAATTGAGAATGAATTTCCTGTGTGTTGTAAACTGTGCTGCGTACCACATCACCTACAACAACCAGTGATGGGAGAATTTACGAACCAGCAGCTACAACATCGCATTATTGAGGAAAGGACGGGTTCCCTGGGAGCACCAGTGGTAATCGTCTCAAAGAAAAGCATGGATTGGACAAAGTTATGTCGATTTTGTTGTGACAGTTGGTGCCGCAAGAAGCATACAGTTATAGATGCATATCCGATCCTGAAAATAATGGAACCTCTGGACAACCTGGTTATACACAGAATTTTCCCCCATGAATCTGTAGAGTTGTCAGCAGTTAGAAGTAGCACCAGACGATTGTCCAAAGAGAGCTTTTAGAGACTGATCAAGTTCTTACCTCTGTTTGTGATTGTCATTTGAATTGAAAAACTCACTGATTACATTTTAGGGTTTCTTAGACGTATTACTGCAGGGGCTCTTATTTTGTCTCTTATATATATATATATATATATATATATATATATATATATATATATATATATATCACATGCAAACTGCAGGGGCTGATACCTAGACAGTGTATGTTGTATTTAGATGATATAACTGTCTCTCCAAAGGAGATGGAAGAGCGTGTTATTGTAGCTAACGAAAGCGTTTAAGTGGTTGCCTGTGATGCAGCTAATACTCAGAGAAGTACAGTATTTATTGCATGAAAGTAGTCTTGAACAAGCCTGAATGTATCCAAATAAAAGTCATACAGGAGTTTCCAGTGCCATGAATGGAACAAGTGTTGCAGTATTTCTAGGACTTGGGGAGTTGTTAACAGAAGTTGGCGAAGAAATTTTCGGAAATAGCACAGCCGCTCACTCATGTATTGGAGAAAGGTGTCAAGTTTTACTAGTCAATTGAGTGTGAAAATGCATTCTCTTGGCTGAAAGGCTTGCTAACAATCGTAACAGTACTAGTTTTTCCAAATTATGAGAAGGAATTTATGCTGTCAAGTAATGCAAACAATCATGAACTCAGCTGTCTATCATACAGGAACTAGATGGGGCAGAAGTCTGGTCACCTATGCCTCATGATAACTGAATAAATCAGAAAATAAATGGAGAAGGAGATACTCAGTCTCATATGCGGCATGTCCATAAAGTCCCATGAACAGTTTAAAATATCATAACTTGGGAACTAATAGAGATAGAGAATCATAGTATGTTGTAAAACGTTTAGTAGCTCTCAAAGTGTTTTCTTTCCTCCTTTGCTGCAATTTAAACTTTTAGTGTATCAAAATATAAAAAGACCAAAAGAATGCGCAATGTGTCATAAGGTATGCAGAATCCAAATCTGCAAAATTATTGACGCCAGAATGAGGTGCCACCACCATCATAACAAGCAGTGTCAGAGTAGGGCCTACCTTATTTGTAGTGTACATCCCCCTGTGTCTCAAGCACGTGTTGACAGTATGCAATCTGAATTTCATAGCGGTACTCAGAAGTCGAGTCACTGTACTTCACATATACAGCAGGAATCAAGATCAACTGTCCATAAAAAGTTACACAAGTGGTTACGCCGTTTGGTGTATAAAGTAAAGTGAAAATGGTTCAAGCATTGCAGCCAGCCTATAATTCTCTGCAGTATGCATTCATGTGTTCCATACTCAATAGACACTGACAATGACAACCTGAAAAAGTGACTGTTTCAAGATGGAGCAACGTTCCACATTTATGGACATGTGATTTGCCACAACATTAGGATTTGGGGTTCCAAAAACCCACAGAACTTACATGTCAACACACATGATAACTCGAAGCTTAATGATAGCATTATAAGCTAATTTTCCTTTAGTAAGAAAACCATAATGGTAAAAATTTACCCGGACATGTTTAAACAATTCCTGCTATCACAGAATAAAGAGCTGCAGCCATTCATCATCTCCCAGAATGATGATGCATCATCATATTGGAGTTTGAACATGTGGGATGTGTTAAATGACACATTTCCTGGCAGGTGGCTGGGTTATGTGGTCTCATTGCATGAATCCTGTGCTCTCCCAATGTGACGCCAATTACAAGTGTTTTTGTGGGGTTACATCAAAGATTGTGTGTACACAACACTGGTACTCTTTGAGCATTAGTCAATGAAGCAGACAAAATGCTTGAAATTATGGCACAACTGGAAAAAGCTTTAAGAGCTGCTAAACGTTTTACAACAAACTATATAGCTCCATCCCTAACGGTTTTCAAGTTATGATTTTTTTAAAATCACACTGGGGCTATATGACCATTCTGTATTGCCGATGTTATTTGCTAAGCAATTCTGTAAAATGAAAGACATTTCTTGGAATACTTTTATTTTTAAAATGATGAAAGATGTATGATATTTAGTTTGTGCATGTGTGTTAGTGTGTGTGGGGGGGGGGGGTGGGGGGGGGGAGGGGGGGAATTAGAATGAATGACGAAGGAATTTGTGATGCATTGCAAGTGCTGCCTCCAACTCCTTTTCAGATAAGAAAGCTAACTATCCATAGTGAGGGTAGACACTTGTTACAAAACACACGTACTTGCCCTGCATTACTCCTCTCCACTTGCTTGACCTGCACACTGCAACTCCATTTAAAATCAACCAAGTTAAAATTTATGCACTATACTTACTGTGTGTAAGTCATTGATTGCTACACTCCTTACTTCTGAACTGGCTGAAATTAGAAGAGTTCAGGCTCTTAATGCTTTTTGTCTGACCACAGAAACTAATAGTAGTAGTAGTAGTAGTAATAGTAATAATAATAATAATAATAATAATAATATTAATATTAGTAATAATGTATACAGCACTATAGTAGCCCTTACGTAGTTACTGATATCTCATGCTGTAAATTAATTCGTTTATCTGTTTCGAAGGGAGTAGTGAAGCAATTTCTGGACTACTGTAGGTACTATCTACAACTTGGAGAAGACATTTTCTTGAGATATTTAGCATTTGTTACATGTGTGCTCACTTTTATCATCAGCAACGTACAGAACAAAGCACAGCATTTGTGTTTAGTGGGTGGATTGTGTGATGAACCTGCAATATCCACCACATTAATGCTATTAACTGAGAAAAAGTAATTATAGATAACTTATATAATCAGTAGTAGAGTCTTGCAAAATTGTGTTAATAGGAATGATATTTTGAAAATAATTCAGTTTCGTGACTGAAACAGAATAGAATCGTTTAGTTTTTACCCCTCAGAAAATTTCATTTTTCCCCTCAGGAGGTAATTACCCTTAGGTTGGGAACCATTGTACTAGAGAAACAGAACAATGTGTAGGCGAACAATAATGGTGGCAAATACGAAAGCAGGATGTAGAACAGTATGTAAAGAACTGTGTACTGTACACACAATCAGACAAATTAATACATTAGTGTATTCTGCAGCAAATATTACCAGCGACCAGCAAACCTTTTGAGATGATTGGTTGGGACATCTTAGGTCCTTGTGAGCAATGACCGGCAGGGTATATATGTGTTAAGATAACAGATCATCGCACTTTGTAGAAATGATAACTATTCCAAATCTACAAGCCAACACAGTGACACAAGTCATAGTTAACAATTGACTATTGAAGTTTCATATTTCAGAGATATTCATTACAGACAAAGGCAAACTTCATGCCAGAACTGATAAAGACTTTGTTGTTTGTCACGAATTCGTAAATGAAGAACAAGTATTTTAAATCCACAAGTAAATGATGGAATAGAGTGGGTTCTCAGGATGATAGGGAAGTTGTTGAGTAACTATGTCAACAGTCATCATAATGACTGGGATATAATATAACATAGTGAGCATGCACAATCTAAAAGTTAACAAAAGTACAGGACTAATGTCTTGCGAGGTAGCTGATTAACCAGAGATGCCCTCACATTTAGAGCTAGTGAAACTTATGGTGGGGAAAACAGTGCACAAATGCTAAATTTTATGAAAACTTATGGTTGGTGTTACAGGGGTTGCCTACTCCTGGGTTTGAAACCCCTACTGTTTGTCAGGATGAACGCCAAGGAAACTGTGTGGCATGCCAGATGCAATGCAATGGGAATAAATATTACTTTTATTTCTTTATGTGAATACATCTCGCTGCCATAACTTTGACAGTGGCTTACCAAGCCAGCGAGAAATCTACTGAAACCAGTAGCTCAATCAGGCTGTCATATCTCACTCCATCAAAACTAGACATGCTTGTCTCAATGGGAATTCCGCTATCGTTCAATAAATAAAATAAGGCGTTTCAGTCTTCGATCGCTATTCTTTATTTTCAATTACCGGTTTCGGGCTAGCTGCCCATCTTCAGATCATATATTGTAGTTCAGAGTAACTTGTCCATACAGAACACTCGCTTCGCTGTCATCGAACCGAGTGTTACTCTGAAACTACAATATATGATCTGAAGATGGGCAGCTAGACTGAAACCGGTAATTGAAAATAAAGAATAGCGATCGAAGACTGAAACGCCATATTTTATATCTCACTTCATCAGTTGCATGATCAGGCTGGTGATTTCTAGTAAGGAGGTTGCTGCCTGTGGTGTGGAAAACACGTCTCATCAGAAGATCTGCTTGGAGACGGTGGTGACTGCGGCATGCGTCTGTTGTGTCTCATGTGCAATTCTGGGATACTCTGTCCTTCGCAAGTGGATTGCCTGTGTTGTCTCATGAGATGGACCATGGTGTCGTGTGCTGTGAGGTCGTATTAAATGCTAATCCTGGCCTGCCAGTTCTGAAGGTCGTCTGACCCAAGTGATGCTAGAGTTTAGAGCAATTTCTGCCTCTGAGTGGAATGGTGTTGGTAGGCCCCTGGACTACCCATTAGCAGTGGCTAGTATTGGAGGCTGACTTCTATCATCTATGACTACGGATTTTTGGTCATCTTATAATGTGGCAGGAATGTGACTGGTATTGGAACAGTCTCAAACACAAGATGTTACAATACAATAATCAGAGAATTGAATGCAAATGACATGAACGCCATTAATCCTACTGATCACTGACTCTAGCCTAGCAGGGTGGTTTATTTATTGCGCCAAGGAGAGGCTCTGCTGTTACATGTCATTCGTCATGGTGTAGCAGAACACTGAATTTGCACAGCAAGCTACGTGACAGGAACCTAACTCTTGTCATAGCAAACCTGGTTGGAGCTAATACAAATACATGTAAATAAGTTATACGCAACTGCAACCAGTCACTTTTTTCAATAATAATGCTTTATTACACGAACCGGTTTTCGAACCCTTTCAGGTTCATCTTCAGATGATTTCGGGAGGATCCGGGAAGTTACATCATTACTGGTAGTAGCATAATGCTGGGTGCTGGTTCTATGGCAGAAAGATGGGTCACACTTTAATGTATCGCCATGACTATAGCTTTTCTGTCGATATGGATGTAAATTTAGTTTTTACTTACTGCGACAGTATAGGCGCCTTTTTCCGTATCTGTCTGCCTCCATTTTGATGTCCAGAACACTTTCACACGAACTATATTAGTTTATACTTTGACACTGATACTTTAGCAGCATCCAGCATGCGCTTTACAACTGTTGCTTGTAACAAAGATCTTGACAGAGAGATATGGCATAAGTCTGCTTTGTACACATATGTAATTTGTTGTTCTTTACATGTGTTAAAGTCGATATAAGAGCCAGTATTTTAATCAGAATGGCGATAACATGAGAGCACAAGATAAAATAACAATAAATTACTACAAGAACAAATTTCAGGTGATTTGATATGTTGTTTCTACTTGTATGTTACAGGCAGTTTTTTTCTTTTTCTTTTTTAAATATAACAATTATCATGTTTGGCATTAACATGAATCCCAAGGAATCATTAATACAAAGTTATTGTATGCTGTCTGTATGACTAGGACCTGTATATTTAAATTAATAACAAATCTTCAGATGAACTGTTGGCTTATTTCTGTTGTTGCGTTAACGTGATCTGGAGTATTATCAAGAGCAGAGCAATGGAGGCAGACAGATACGGAAAAAGGCGCCTATACTGTCGCAGTAAGTAAAAACTAAATTTACATCCGTATCGACAGAAAAGCCATAGTCACGGCGATACATTAAAGTGTGACCCATCTTTCTGCCATAGAACCAGCACCCAGCATTATGCTACTACCAGTCATGATGTAACTTCCCGGATCCTCCCGAAATCATCTGAAGATGAACCTGAAAGGGTTCGAAAACCGATTCATGTAATAAAGCATTATTATTGAAAAAAGTGACTGGTTGCAGGTGTGTATAACGTATTTACGTTTAATATACAGTCACGGTTCTAAAATATCCGTAATGGATAAGCATAATCTGTTGATACCACGCCAGGTAATTAGAACAATGCGCGGATTTCGGCAATGTAAACTTAAACTAACGAAAACAATCCTTGCAATAAGATTTAACAAAAAATGTCTCTCAGAAAACGTGGCTCCAAATTATATCAGAATAAAAATAACGAGTCAAAGTATGTCAGCCAAGATAGCAAAAGCACAATGTGAAGTTATTTGGTTAAAAACTGAAATCAGGTCTCTTTACAAAAAGAAAGATCTGCTCAATTCAAAGCTGTATAATATGCACTTAGAACTTAGCCATAAACTTGTTGCTCATGTCTTCATGGTCTTCCTAGACTATGTCATTATATATGTAAACAAAGAACGTATTATCATCTCACATAGACACGAGAAAAAGATAAATGCTCTAATTTCAAAGAATGCAGTGAGGTCCCCCAGTATCTCTTCTGAAACAGAACATAAGTTTTTTGATAAAGTGATAAATACTACAGAAATATGCTTCAGTAGTAATGAATTAAAGCTGTTAAACAAAGGCCTTAAGCACAACATCACCCCCTCACTAAATAAAAGCAACATTAAAGACCTCATAGATAACACAAAAATTGCATGTACAGCAGCTAAACTAAAACACAATGATCAAAATGCTATAGCTCATAAGGCAGACAACATCATTATGAGAAACATTCACCAGAAAAAAAATGTACAATAAGTTGAATACCGAACATAAGACATTATGTGACATAAATAAGAAACTTTCAGTTGAAAATGCCCTCATTGTCAGAGCAGACAAAGGTAACACAGCTGTTGTCATGTATGAATCAGACTATTTTAGAAAAACTTGTGAATTCTTCAGAAAGAATAATATAAAGGAAATAGCATATGACCCTACTCCCAAATTCCATTATAAAATTAAAAAGTTACTTAAAAACTGCAACTTCTTGTTGACACCATTAGAAGCAAAGCACTGTATAGTAATGAACCTTCAGCACCAAAACTGAGATCACAGCCTAAGATCCACAAACCAGAATGTCCGATACGTCCCATTGTGAACTCTATCAATAGCCCAAGCTATAAAATCACCAAAAAACTTAATGATATTATCCGCAAGGCATATGTATTTGAAAATAACTACTCCATTAAAAACAGTTACGAGCTCACCAATAGTATAAAAGATATCCCCATCCCAGTCACAGCTAAATTTGCATCTCTTGACATAGTAAACCTATATACAAACATACCTGTCAAGGAAACAATTAGTTTAATAAGGAATAACTTACTGAAACATTGGACAATGGGTAGAGCTGAAATCTATGAACTCATAGAGATCCTGGAACTTATATTGTCACACAACTACTTCCTGTTCAACAACAAGTTTTCCATTCATGAAGATGGACTGGCAATGGGTAGTAGTCTTGCAGGCTTGCTAGTAGACATATATATCAATAACCTTGAAAATAACTTCTTCAGGTCCCAAACCCAACTAAAAGATAAGCTGCTTTATTACAAACGCTATGTTGATGACACACTCATTCTGTTCAATGGAGCAACAGAAGAAATAGATAATCTAGCCAAAGAACTTAATAAAATACACATTAAAATCCAATTCACAGTAGAACATGAAACACCAGAAGGCATTAACTATCTTGATCTAACAATCTCAAATAAAAATCAGAAGCATAAATTTCAAATTTTCAGAAAGCCAACAACCACCAATGTTACCATACACAAATCCTCTTGCCATCCAGACCAACATAAAAAAGCATTCTTCAGAACAATGGTTAATCGCATGCTTAAAATCCCAATGGACACAAATGAAAGACAAAAAGAAACAGAAATTATTAAATCAATTGCCTCCACCAATGGGTACAACCCTGCAATAATAGATAAACTAATCCATACAGCAAAACTAAATCAACCAACTGCTGAACAACCACCCACAAACAAGAAAACCACATTTGTTAGCCTGCCTTTCCTAGGGAAGATTTCTCACCAAATTGCCAACCTCTTCAAGGCATGCAACATAAAAATAAGTTTCTTCACCAACAACAAAATACAAAATAAAATCATACACAGCACCAAAACCACTATACAACAATATCAAAAGTCAGGTGTGTACAAGCTCACTTGCAACTCATGTCCAAGCTTCTACATTGCACAAACTGGTAGAAGCTTCACAACAAGATTTAAAGAACACATAGATGCACTCCGTCTTAACAACTTGAATACTACATTTTCATACTACATTTTGCCAACAAAGGCACAATACTTGACCTTCTTGAAGAAATTGAAATATTTATCTACACAAATACAGCACCTGACTACCTACTCGATGATCAAACTGAACTGAGAAACAAATTTTTCCTTCAGAACTTTGAAGATCTACTAGTTCAAAAGAAGTAACCACCCAACGAACCCTACACCGGCTCCCCAACCCCCCCCCCCCCCTCCCAATAACCCACCCCCTCCCTCTTCTTTCATCCTAACCACACCGGTGTCAATGTAATATACTACCACAGAATAAGACATGTACCATATCTCTAAATGTTAAAGCCATCCATTGCTAACATAAATTAGTACTTTATACATATTAATTCTAGCTGGAACAAACAGAAGCTGCCTTTACCAATACCTCAGATCACTCTAATCTTAGAATAAAAATAAGTCAACATTTAAAGAATTTTTGTTCATTTTTTTAAGTATTAAATGTACAGCCATACAAACAGCTTTAATCCATTACAATCACTATAACTCTTATACATATACCTTTAGCTGAAATAAACAGAATATGCTCTTGATAATACTCCAGATCACGTTAACGTAACAACAGAAATAAGCCAAAATGTAAATATACAGGTCCTAGTCATACAGACAGCTGCACCTCACTGCAGATACAATGACTCTGTATTATTGATTCCTTGGGATTCATGTTAATTCCAAACATGATACTTGCTATATTTAAAAAAAAAAAAAAGAAAAAAAACTGCCTGTAACATACAAGTAGAAATAACATATCAGATCACCTGAAATTTGTTCTTGTGGTAATTTATTGTTATTTTATCTTGTGCTCTCATGTTATCGCCATTCTGATTAAAATACTGGCTCTTATATCGACTTTAACACATGTAAAGAACAACAAATTACATATGTGTACAAAGTAGGCTTATGCCATATCTCTCTGTCAAGATCTTTGTTACAAGCAACAGTTGTAAAGCGCATGCTGGATGCTGCTAAAGTGTCAGTGTCAAAGTATAAACTAATATAGTTCGTGTGAAAGTGTTCTGGACATCAAAATGGAGGCAGACAGATACGGAAAAAGGCGCCTATACTGTCGCAGTAAGTAAACACTAAATTTACATCCATATCGACAGATAAGCTATAGTCATGGCGATACATTAAAGTGTGACCCATCTTTCTGCCATAGAACCAGCACCCAGCATTATGCTACTACCAGTAATGATGTAACTTCCCGGATCCTCCAGAAATCATCTGAAGATGAACCTGAAAGGGTTCGAAAACCGGTTCATGTAATAAAGCTTATTGTTGAAAAAAGTGACTGGTTGCAGTTGTGTATAACTTATTTACATTCAATATACAGTCACGGTTCTAAAATATCCGTAATGGATAAGCATAATACAAATACTTCCAGATCAGCCAGTATAGGCATTCATGCGGCGCTGTACGTTAGACCCACACAGTCTCCGTGCTACTCATCGGTCAGATTTGTAGCTAAGCTACTACAGCCTCGTCGAGAAGCTTCATCAACGAGGCGAACCCACTGATCTAGGAGCCGTCAACTAAGCCTAATGTTTGCAGGCTTCGAACTACTCGTAAATGTGTTGAGGCGAACTTTCACTGTGGACCCCATTGCCTGAAACTCCAGCCAGCCTCTGAGGGTCTTGGGGTGAACTTAGGGTGCCTGCGTGTTCCTGTCAGCAGCCTCAAATCTTGTACAGAGTACGCTAGCCCAGATCCCAAGCTCCGCTGCCCCTCAAGTAGGGTATTTTGCCCTAAAAGGTGGTCAAATGTTCACTTTTCAAATGCGTGAGTCATTTGCTTATTGTGCATTGATACGCAGTAGAGCTAGTCTGTATTTAAGTCTCACTTGCCGGGCATCTGAAGAGTGTGATAGAATAATCATTTATCTGCTGGAAATTTAGAAACGTAGGAGCTGAATAACACAGTTTGATTTTGTACTATTGTTTTACGTTAATGAATTGTCAGTTATCAAAAATTTCATCTCCGAAATGAATTCTGAAAGCATTTTGTTCTTATCCTAGGGCCTTCGAAAGTCAAAGTTATGACAAGAAAAGGCCACTATGACTTTATGAAGAGATATACTGAAAAAGAGTTCGTAAAACGATTGGACTTTATGGAAAATTGTATATTATCACATCTGCCTTTTCTGATGAAGAAAAGAGAGATTTTAAACATAAACTGTCTTATTTAAAGTCGCAATTAAAGAAACAATGGCTTGCTTCACACAAAATTGAAAGTATCTTCTTAAAGATAATCCTGATTGACTGCAAAGTACCATTAAAATTCCATGTTGCAAATTCGAGTTGGCAGGTCATCACTTTAGCGTGTTGTTTTATGTATTTCATATTACAGCTCGTGGGCGATAGCAGTTAAGTGACGCAAAGTCATTTGTAGAGTTAAGCGAACACAGTAAAAGGCGTACAAGTCACAGCTATTATCTCATCTCCTACACGAGAAGCTAAATACAGACAAGCAATAGGTCGGGGTCATAGAGACTTAAAAGCAAAAAAACAACTTTCACGTATTCAGTCCTTGTCAGTCTTTGTGGAAGCTTCGCTGACAAGGAAACAATACGAAATAATCCGAACAGCTTATAAGAATTTCTATCCCGGTTACAGTATCCTTCAAGAGGCTAAAAATCAGTGCTATCCTGTGACTAAATCCTTATAGGCGACTGCCACATGGCGATGATTCAACTTCATGACTTGCTAGTCTCACATGTGAACGATTAGCACTATATCTGGAAGTTGTTTTAAATGATCTTCCAGATGATGACATAAATGAATTGGAACTTATCTATAAATAGGGTTGTGATGGTTCACAGCAAAATCAGTTTAAACAAAAATTTGAAAACAACCGTGATTCTGATGCAAACATATTTCAGTCATCTTTAGTACCTCTGGAATTTATTAGTCGCTCGAATAAAGACCTAATTGTTTGGAAAAATCCTACACCATCACGTCCTCGCTATTGCGGGCCAATGAGAATAAGATTATTCTTGAAACAGTTGATGTTAGTAATGAAGAAATTTGTTATATCAAGAGGCAATTTGAAACATTACAAGAAAAAAAATTGCGAGAACAGGTCGTGGCTTATCCATAAAGCACACTTCGCTGACGACTGTGGTAGATGCAAACGTCTGCAATGGAGCAGCAGAGACAGCATCGACAATGAGATGCAAGGCGACCTCAAAACACTTCAGTGTCCTCTCAAAAACCATGGTAGTAAATACTGAAGCTCTTCGGTTTGGCGTGTCTATGATCCATGCCCGAAC
Organism: Schistocerca americana; assembly: GCF_021461395.2. Classification (NCBI taxonomy): domain Eukaryota; kingdom Metazoa; phylum Arthropoda; class Insecta; order Orthoptera; family Acrididae; genus Schistocerca; species Schistocerca americana. The sequence continues at coordinate 697,662,359 of NC_060130.1, forward strand.
TAAATTTTTCGCATTTTGTTGCATTTGTTTTATAAAATAAACATCAAGAAGTGGAAAATCAGTTCAAAGCAGGAAAAGAAACTTGCTCACCAGAGGAAAAAAGTCACATAAGAAATGTTTAGAAATCGATTGGGCATTAACTGTAAACATTCCCAAGCAAGGCTGTGGAAATATCAGTAGAAGATTTTTTGCAGACCCTGAAACATCAACACAAGTAACAGGTGTAGATCTGTAAATCATCTATAAATTCAGGGTTATTCTGGAAGCTATTTCCAGTGGGCGTAATATAGACGTGGACAAATTTTCTGCTTATTCATTTGAAACAGTAAGAAAGTATGTTGATTTATACCCACGGCATCCAGTGTGTCCCACAGTACACAATATTTTGATGATAGCCCAACTGTCACTGAACATGCTCTATTACCCATAGGCAGTTTATCAGAAGAAGCAGGTGAAGCCTATAATAAGCACTTTCATCTGTACGGACAAATGTCTGCCATGAAATTTGCCGAGAAGAATGCAATCTGGACATAATAATCTGGCTACTATTGACATCTGATCCATTAATAACAGGTATGAGACCGAAGCCAAAGAAAACCAGAAAACTGTTCTAAGAGAAACATTACATTTATTGATCTAGAGCGAAGGATGTATTAGGCAGGTCCCCCAAGCTGAAAATGATGATAAAGAGGAGTCTGCAATAGAAAAAGATTGCACAGATAAACAATATTGGGAGACATCATCAGAATAATAAATAGTATTGTAGCTAAGAAATAAAGAATCTAATAAAAATTTCACCATTTTTATTTTGTGTTATATGGGATGTGAATACGTTATTATCCTACAAATATCTTCTGTAGGGTCTCACAGTACTGAAAATACCAAACAGTAATTTTAGGCAACTTTTTGCATGAAATATCCCTGTGTGTGTCGCACAACTGACACCGGATTTGTATCAGCAATGGCACCATCGTCGCCCGCTGCTGTTGTGTTATCGTAGCATTGAGCTGTCTCAGTGTACGTCTGTCGCTGCCTGCTAGCTTCCTCCAGTTGCGGGCTGCTGCCATCAGAGTGCTGTATAAAAGGAAACTAATAATAAAGAATGTTCCTGTTGAGAAAGCACACTTTACTGCACGTTCGCGACGGCACTGGAGAATCGATTCCACGGCTTCCAGCATACGTATCGTCGGCGTCAGATGTGGTCACCCGGCAATAATGGTGGCGGTCAGCAGTAACAGTATCTATGAATCTACAAGAAAATTTACGATTGGCTGGAAAACAACTTCAAATAAACCTTCACTGCTAAGCATGTAGTTGGTTATAAGTTAAAACTAGCACCTTGAATCACTGCGTTCAAACACAAGCCATTGTTCTTCTTTTCGTGAGAACGAGCACCGATTTTCATGCTTAGTCCTACGGAACTACATTAACAATTTTACTCCAATTGAAATATATCCAACATTGAGTCTTTGTCATCTGCCCAAAAAATATTAAAAGTTCTAGTATCAACATATTAAAATCTAGATCAGTGCAAAAAAGTTATTGACAGTCTTTCCCCACTTTAACTCGCGAAATATGTCTTTATCCCTAAACGGACGAGCTCCACAGATTTGTAACGCTTAAAATACGTTGCTGTATTTGTATAGCGAGAAGTATTTTCTCGCAGTCGTCTAGCGTAGCAGATTAGTAACGCTTCAGACTAAAACAGTAGGATGTTAGCTGCATTTTGAGAAATTCTTCAGTTACTTGCAGAGTTACACCTTGGGAGATCTGTGTAGCATGGACGTGTGTATTTCAGCTGTTGATATTTATTATTATCGATTTTGAAAATCGTATGTTATCGACTTCAAATAAAAATTACGTAATGGGTGTAATTTTGAGGTATATCTGGATAAAAAAAATTATTATGGTAGATATTATTCCTAGATTTTCTGAGCGTATTTTTCAAACGGCGAAAATTTGTCAACTTAGGCATCCTCAAGCAGACTGTTTCTCTTTTAGATAACGCTGCAGTATTTTATGGAAAGAAGAGTAGTGTTCTCGCTCGTGTAGTTGGTGGAGAGAATTAAGACTGCTGCACGAGAACCTCCTCTAATGATTACTAATTAAGATGCACCAATTGGAAAAGGAGGTCAAAGAAAGGCTTGAGGTTGACTGTCCATCAATTATTATTCTCTACAGCGAGTTTATGGGAGGAGTGGATCTTTTAGATTCACTAACTGCACTGTACAGGATCAACATCATATCGAATCAGTCACTACCGTCTGTTATTCTTTCGCGTCCTTGATATGATGGTAGTAAATCCATCGCTATAGCAGACGAGAGACTGTGACTCTGTTGGTGTATCCAAAAAAGCAGGGGCCACATTGTCAATTCAGTGATAAAGTGGCTGATGCCCTATGCAAAATAAACAACAGGGAAAGAACCGGAACGTCTTCAAGTGTAGATACTGAATATGTAAAGAAGAAGATAGGGCATACGTCAAAGCCGATTCCACAGAAGACTGTTCGTCAGGAGAATATTGAACGTTAACCAGTTGTGTCTGCGAAGGGAGATAGATGCAAGATTCCAAACTGCAAGGGAAGTCCATCAATTATCTGCCGGACGTGACGCTACAAAATATATAAAAATGACTTAATGTATTTTTTTATAAGTGCATATTTATTGTGACCCTTAATTAACACAAACAGAGCACTTGGAATTTTTTGTCTTTATTGCATCATAACTCTCTTGATAGACGGGTTTTCATCTGTCCCATGAATTATTAAGAGTTTTGCTCTCAGTATAAAGCCAGACGCGACAGTGTGAGACACGCTGCACGTCTTCTGTTCTCCGCGTTCACAACTGACACAGCTGAAACTCCCACTAGGCGCGCGTACATACCGAGAGAAGATGAAGACCGTTGTGTGTGTCTTCTCACTAAACTTCTGTCTCGTCGAAGAACCTTAAGACCAACAGCGCACTGAACAATTAGAGCAAAGGCTCGTCATCTATTTGTACGTCACCGCCGACACAGGAACAGAGCAAGAGCCGCACACGGCCGCTAGTGACTTCAGAGGAAGCCCGCTCTTGTACGAGACGCCTACCAAACAACAAGGCCGGTAGACGTGACACACCGAAGAAACTACCAAAAAACTCGACTTAACTATCGCTTGAATATTCAAGCAATTTGCAAGGGGGCATGTTCGACCGCGTGGAAGCATGCAGTTATTTTCCAGTCGCAAAAAGAAGCAAGAACGAGTCCGATACCAAGAACTACTGCCCCATAAGCCTCCTTCCAATGTTGAACAAAGTCTCTGAAAGACTTTTACCAAACAGGCTCCCACGCAAACTTTCCAAGAACAACTTCCTTCCTCAAGAACAGATTGGCTTTCATTAAGGCCACTCAACTACATGACAACTAGATCGAATGACTGAACAAATCACAACAGCCTACAGTAATTTTTTGGAAATAAAAAGAGTCTTCAACAGTGTATGGCACCAGGAATTGCTGTACAAGCTATACTTGCAAGGATTCTCTGTATCGTAGTTAAACCTTACACACACGCGGGCGGACATTCGTCTTAAGGGCGGGTGAAGTAACCTTTTCCGTAAAAATAATATTAGCTGGCGAGCCACAAGAATCGCTTAGCTGTACATCTGTACGTCGAACCTGTCAATGGTATCACGAGAAATGAGAATTATCTATGGGGATGATATTGCTCTCCTAACCAGAAGTAGATAGACAATGGCTCTCCACTGCCGCTTGTAAGACGTTTGTCGGAAACTAGAAAAATGGTCAAACCACAGGCAAACTATCTTTAAAACCACGAAAAACCAAGGCCTGGTAATTATCAAGAGATTTTGACCATATCTCCCTGATATCCAGCTATTCAGAGAACCCGTATAGTGGACGGGTGCAGCTAAATACTTTGGCATCATTCTTGGCATCTAGAAAATTAGACGGGGCGAAACAACGCCTGACTGCATTGTACCCATTTATAAATGAGAAGTTTTATCTCTCCATTTGTTGTGCCCTGACCATCTTTCGTCTCTATTTTCGACCACTGATGGACTACGGAAAGGCAATGGCCTTGCCACAGTGGATACACCGGTTCCCGTGAGATCACCGAAGTTAAGCTCTGTCGGGCGTGGTCGGCACTTGGATGGGTGACTATCCAGGCCGCCTTGCGCTGTTGCCATTTTTCGGGGTGCACTCAGCCTCGTGATGCCAATTGAGGAGCTACTCGACCGAATAGTAGCGGCTTCGGTCAAGAATACCATCATAACGACCGGGAGAGCGACGTGCTGACCCCATGTCCCTCCTATCCGCATCCTCCTCGGAGGATGACACGGCGGTCGGATGGTCCCGATGGGCCCCTTGCGGCCTGTAGACGGAGTGGTGGAGTGGGATGGACTACGGAAGGGCAGTGTGGGGTAACACAGCGCCGAAACATCTGCAGAGGCTATGAACTTCGCAAAATAAGGCGCTACAAAGAGCGTAGCAAGCCCAGTGAAGTTTCTTGAAAGGATATAATACAAGACGAATACGTAGCTGTGAGGGGTAAAATAGTGAAACAAACAGAGAATCACATAGGCAAAAAGACAAGGCAAAATAGAAATCCCTAGATATGACACGAGATACTGAATTAGAAAAATGTACAAAATGAAGCAGGGTAAAGAGAATAAAAACACCTAGAACTAACACTGGAAGAGAAAGCAAAATGGGAAAGTAGGAATAGCTGAAGGGCATATGCATGGCTGTAGAAGCGTGAATGACAATGAGAAAGATAGATGCCGCCTATTGGGGAATTAAATAGATGTTTGGAGGAAAGAGAAGCTTCTGGATGAATATTAAAAGATCAAATGGCAAGCCACTAGTAAACAAAGAAGGAAAGATTGAATGCTGCATGGAATATATAAAAATCTATAGAAGAGAAATGCACTTGAATACAATATTGTGAAAAGGGAAAAAGAAATCGAATGAGATGAGATGCGAGATATGATAATGTGAGAAGCATTACGCAGAGCACTGAAGACATGACGAAATTTGTCGAAACAAGGCACTTGAAGTAGACGACATTTCTTCAGAATTATTGAGACCCTTGGGAGAGTCAGCAATGGCAAAACCATTCTTCCCGGTATGCAAGATATATAAGAAAGGCTAATTATCCTTACATTTAGAAGAAAAATGTAATTATTACAATTACAAAAAAGACTACTGATGAGAGGTGTGAATACTTCTGAACTTTAAGTTATAGCTGCAAAACACTGAAGTGAATAATCTACAGAATAATGGCAAACTGGTAGAAGCTGGTATCGGGTAAGATCAGTTTGAGTTCACCAGAAACGTGGGAAGACGCGAGGCAGTGCTGATCCTACTGAAGAAAAGCAGACCATCATTTAAGATTAAGAGCATGTTTTTGAGAGTTCTGTGAAACGTTATCTACCACTTGTGCAGAAGCCGGATTGTAGTTACAGGAGGTGTGAAAGGAAAGCTTTAGGGGCGAATGGGATAGGACAGATCTCTGTCTGCCTCTGTGTGTGTGTGTGTGTGTGTGTGTGTGTGTGTGTGTGTGTGTGTGTGTCTGTATGTGTGTTTATTGTTCAGGAGTACTCAACGTCGAAGTTATCAATAACGTTAAGAAAATTAAAGGGAACGAACGTGGTTGGCTAAAAAGGTCATAAATCAAAGAGGAGGAAGTCCCACAGAAGTGCACTCACACGCACTCAACCTTCCTGAAGGTCGTCCGCACAATCACGCTGTCTCGCATCCTTCAACATAAAACGAAATCGCTGAAATTCTATAAAACTAAATGTGACTGGATGATTACTTACAAAAAGAAAAATCCATGTATGAGCCACCCACCCTGATAACACATTAAAAACTTCTCCCCAAAAATTTTAGGGAAAAAATCAGGAGTGTCAAAAAAATACTTAAAAGTCGTACCACATTCGTTTGATTGACAGTTAAGATGCAGGATAAAACGTTCGGTAACTTAGGTGCTGCCTTCTTGCCTGCAAATAAAACAGTCTTCTAAAATATGGCGCATGCTGATCCATATGCCACAAGCACCACACACTGGACAGCGCTCTCGTCGGAGCGAGATGCCATGCGTCAAAGGGCTGTGTCCCATGTGAAAACAAATGAGAAGGACGTACACTGTGGCGTGCCACAGTGCGTGCGAGTGGCATCAGTAGCGCTGGAGGTGGCTGGAATACTTGCAGAGGTTGCCAGCCTCCTGATGGAGAGTCCTGCCATTGCGCCTGGCAGGGTGGGGCATCACGGAGCACGCACCATCATAGAAGGGAGGGCGGCTGTGTTGTCCCCTCGGCAGGAGTCGAGGTGCTACCGGCGTGAGCCTGGAAGTGGTCAACCAGTGGAGAGGCACCAGTGACAGTTGCTAAAAGATGGTTCGGTGGTGGCGGCTGACTGAGCTTGTAGTGCCTGGTGTAGCATCCTCGTCATCAAATTGCTGTAAATACCTATGCTAAAAAGTGACTTATTTATGTGGGATAGCAGCTCACTTGCTGTAGCGATGTATCACTTCCGACGGCCGAAGTGGCCGAGCGGTTCTAGGTGCTTCAGTCTGGAACCGCGCGGTCGCTACGGTCGCGGGTTCGAATCCTGCCTCGGGCATGGATGTGTGTGATGTCCTTACGTTAGTTAGGTTTAAGTAGTTCTAAGTTCTAGGGGACTGATGACTTCCGATGTTAAGTCCCATAGTGCTCAGAGCCATTTGAACCATTTTTTTGTATCACTTCCCAGCACGTTCCAGTCAATATTTCTGTGTCCCATCGGTGGAGAAACCGCTTGACCCATTCTGTAAGAACTCTGTCTTATTACAGACATCCTGGATTCACCGGTTGTCTGTGGCTTCTGCTGTTATGCACTGCTATGCTTTTGCAGAATCGCCAAATGTGGTGGCAACTATACAATACCTTCCCTCCTTTGCAACGCCCAGCCTCTCGGTGTCTATGCTGAACCATTATGCAAAAAAACTCGACTGTATGTCCAATGATGTACAATATTGACATAAATTTCCATTTAGTAAGTACTAGGTGGCTTCAGTCATAAGGTTCAGAGACCATGATTTTACCCTGCAATGCTTCATCCGCTAAATACCTACAATAGAAGGTTACATCTTTCTCACACTACTTAGCATTCCATTAGTTTGCGTCAGAACGTAGTAGACAAGGTACAGCTGCTAGCATCTCGCTAGTCACGCCATCCCGGCATCTCTCCATACATCGCTTAACACCTTATCACACTTCTCACAGGATCCACATGCCCTTCCAAAGAGTATTACGACCTCTTAACGGCAGGAAATACCTTTCTTAATATTTCTCGCATCGTAATGCCCGCACACACACGCACACACACACACACACACACACACACACACACACACACACACACACACAAATTAACTCATCCATTTTCAACTTACGAACTAAGAATGATAAGGCTAAACTCTTTCTCTCTCCATAGATTATCTTTAATAAATCTCCCTCAACAATACATGGTCTGACTTCACGAAACTCTTATGTTCGGCACCTCTTTTTTCTTGTCCGGTGGTTTTTTAACCAATGGTTTTTGACCATCAGTCGGAATTTCGTCCCTGCGACAACGTTTCCCTTATGCTTTCCTAAGCAACATATTCTCAAACCTATCCTTACACACGAATCACATACTGCACTACTACAAAATATACATTGATAGGTAGTCCCACTTATTTATCTCGCTGTAGTGCTAATCATAGACTGAATTCTTCCGAAAATGCTCAGCTTTCTTGTACCACTGCTCTCACAAACCAACTTCATGGTGCCTTGTGGCACTACATCACATGAATTAAGCCTTACTGGTTTTGCTCGCAGTTTAACTGGCTTGCCCCTTAAGGCGGACGGAACTTGCGATAGGAATCCATTGGCGACAGTTCCTTCTAGTTGGAATTTTGTCCCTATAAGTTTCACCGTGCGCCGCCGAAGGTAAATTTTGGCATTTTATTGAAGCAGAAAGTTTACTCTCAGTCTTACGTCTAACCTTTCACCTACATTACAGCCGTCATCCACATCACACTGCAGTTGGTTTGTAAACAGCTCGGAGGGCGTGTCAGCAGATCGCTCTGCAAGGCTGTGACCTGCTGCTGCACCGTGTTGAGTAGTGCAGAAATCTGCTGTATCTGAAACTGAAACATCTGCATTAGCTGTGTAGCATCTAACACTTGCAGCTGCGGTGGCTGAGCAGGGGGCAGGACAGATGGGGTGGCCATGTTGGAATACACAAATGTTACAAATAGACAAGGTAAGCAAGCAAAATAGGCAAAGGAAATTTCTGCAACGCCCACTTGAAAACACTGATTAGCAAAAAAAACAAGAAACTGTTGAAGCAATAAGCGCCCCTGCAAAGTAAATAAAAGAAAAAAGCAAATAACATTGACAGTTTTATTTCAATAAAGCAGATTGACAATACTTAACTTTTATTTACAGTGTGTTGTTGGAAGCGATGGGCGATATGCAATATAAATCAGAGTCGTTTTCTATGAACACTGTTCATGCAAGTTTGACACAGTTTGTGGATCACTAATAACTACTATCGTAGCACTCTCTGCTAGGCCGTGCTAATACTCAGCAAATATTGTCCACTAATGTCCAGCAGAGACTGACAGGAGCGGCGCGTGTATTCACTTCTTGCAGAGGTCGCTCCTCTCGTGGCGCGGTCCTTGTCAGTGACGTCGCCTCACTGCCTTCGATGGCCTTGAGTTCTTCCTCTTCATTTCGGTGCTTGCGGTTACGCCAGAACAGAATCGCAGGAGGCAGAGCACCTCAAACTTCTCGCAGCACAATAAATAATTTTCCAGCCAATTTACAATCCAGATTAACAGCCGGCATAATCGTGTATGAGTGCGTTAAGGCATTGACGTTAGTTGATATTGATACAACTGTCTTCGAATCTTTAATTTCCCGGGTTCCTTTCATATGTATTTCCTCTTGAAATCCCGATTGGTCGGAGCTGAAATCAAATTCCTTATTAAACGATGGGATAAGTTTTTTTATCACATCTACAAAGTTTCGCGCCGATTCCGCAATTTGATGCTTTGTCTGAAATTTCGTGATCTTAAGACTTCGAATTCCTTAACACTGTTTGAAGTCATGCAGCCATCCACTGCTTCCGTTGAAATAACTGTAATATATGTGGTGCGCAATTTGATGTGTATAACGTAGCAGGTTACTATCAAGCACATCCTGCAAACAGTATCAAGCATCCTTGAAACACGCAAACAGCAGTCTTTCTAAAAAGTGCGACTTGTCGGAACTGCAAAATCTCAGCCGGAAGAGTCAATTCACCACACGAGTCTCCAAAGAATCCTACGCGGATGAGATGGTCCGCAACCACCTCATCCAGGCCGCCCCTGACGCGGCTTTCTGACGCGACGCCCTCAGACTCGACGATCCTACTCTGGACCAGATCATTGATCTGGCATTTAAGTACGAAGTCTCTACGGCAGCCGACAAGCGTTTGGAATTCTGGGTGGAAGTGACGCCCCTCCATGACCACGAGGACTCGGAGCCCATCGCATCCCTGGCGGAGGTCGGAGACATTGCTGCCGTCCGTTCCGATGACCGGCACTGGCCGCCAGGTTCGGCACAGCGTTGGCAGGGCAGCCGCTCTGTCCAGGACTTTGCACCCTCAGCCTGCTCTACGGGTCCGGCGCGGACTGTCGGTGCACAGAGGCCCCCGCGCCCTTGCCAGTGCCGCCAGCCCCTCCAGCTGCTGCCCTGCCCAGGATGCTTTCAGGACAATGCATGGCAAGGCTGCCCTGACAGGTGGGCATATTATACAGTGTGGACCCGTAATGGACATGTCAGTTTGGTCTGCCACTCTCGGCAGCCTCCTCCTCCTCCTTCTCCTCTGTCCACTGATCGTCGGGGGCCGCTACCCATGGATGTCAACCAGGTGCAGTCTTCAGGCTCTTCCAAGCTAATGATCAACATTCAGGTCAACGGTCGGCCGCTGCAGATGCACGTGGATACCGGAGCAGCGGTCTCACTCATCAACTATTCCTTTTACGTGAAGATTGGGGCGCCCCCCCCCCTCCTCCACCCCCTGGAGCCCACACCTCGGCGCCTCCTTATTTATAAAAAGCAAGCGATTGCTCTCTGGTCCGCAGCTCGTGGTCGTGCGGTAGCGTTCGCGCTTCCCGCGCCCGGGTTCCCGGGTTCGATTCCCGGCGGGGTCAGGGATTTTCTCTGCCTCGTGAGGACTGGGTGTTGTGTGATGTCCTTAGGTTACTTAGGTTTTAGGTAGTTCTAAGTTCTAGGGGACCGATAACCATAGCTGTTAAGTCCCATAGTGCTCAGAGCCATTTGAACCATTTGATTGCTCTCTTGGGTCAGTTCACAGCTTCCGTCCTGTGTAAATTGGTTAGCAAGGATGTTACCTTCCTTGTGGTCAACAATGCAGCCACTGCGGACCTCTTTGGGTTGGATGCCTTCCATGCCTTTGGCTTCGCCATCGACAACAATGTTCATCTGGTGTCTTCCCAGGTTTTGTTTCTGGCAGTCTATGCCTTGTGCACAGAATTCCAGGACCTCTTCTCGCCAGGTGTCGGCTGTGCTCAAGATTTTCAGGCGTCGCTCCAGCTGACACCGTCTGCCCGCCTGAAGTACTTACAGGCTTGGCAGGTCCCCCTCGCCCTCTAGCATCCTCTTAAACAGGCACTGGACCATCTCACCATGGAGAGAGTCGTCACGCTGGTCCGTTTCAGTTCGTGGGCGACACCCTTGGTTGTCCTCAAGAGACCAGATGAGCATTTTCGGATTTGTGGCGACTTCAAGGCTACGCTAAGCCCTCAGCTACAGGTTGAAGACTATCTCCTTCCCCATCCCAAGGACCTGTTCTCCAAGCTTGCGGGGGGACAATTTTTTTCAAAGATCGATCTTGCCAAGGCCTACCTCCTAATACCTTTAGATGAGCCTTCTACACACCTGGCCGTCGTCAATGCACCGTTTGGGCTGTTCTGGTTGAACCGCCCCATGTATGGCATTGCTAGTGCACCGGCCCTCTTTCAGCGTTACTTGGAACAGCTCTTGCAAGGTGTGCCCGGATGTACCAACTACCTTGGCGACATCGTCGACACCAGCCGTACTGCAGATGAACATCTCAGTCATCTGCGACACTTGTTCCTGTGCCTGCGGACTGCAGGCCTCAAATGTAACTTTGCTAAATGCTCCTTTTTTCAACCTGCTATTTCCTACCTGGGTCACATCATTTCCCACAATGGCATATTGCCTACCTCCTCCCACATCGCAGCTACAATGACCCTTCCTTGTCCACGTGACGTCCACCAATTGCGGTCTTTCCTGGGTAAAATTGCTTACTATCGAAAGTTCATTCCCTCCGTCGCCCACATTGCGGCGCCCCTCCATCACCTATGCTGAAAGAACGTGCGTTTTCATTGGTCTCCGGCTTGTGAATCGGCTTTCCAAACCTTAAAGAGGAGGTTGCGCTCTGCGGATTGTCTTATACTGTACAACCCCTCTCTTCCTCTCCTTTTGGCTACAGATGCCTCAGACTATGGTGTTGGAGCTGTCCTTTCGCACCGTCTACCAGATGGATTGGAATGCCCTGTGGCGTACATATCTAAATCCCTTACCAAGGCCCAATGCAGATATTCTCATATTGAGAAGGAGGCCCTAGCCATCATGTTTGCCTGTACCAAAGTCCTCCCGTACCTTTATGGTAGGTCTTTTCACTGACCATAAGCCCCTCATGGCCTTATTTTCTCCGTCAGCCCAGTTACCCACGAAGGCTTCCCACCGCCTGCAGCGATGGGCGCTATTCCTTTCACATTTTAAGTACACCATATATTTCCGGCCCACCTCCCAGCATGCCAACGCGGATGCCTTGTCTCGGCTCCCCTCCACCCAGGATTCAGCATTCGATTCATTGGACCTCCTAATTTTCCAGGTCAATGACGACATACAGGTTGCGTTGACTGCATTTCCAGTCACAGCTGAGAGGATGGCCTCAGCAACAACCGCTGATCCGCTCTTCCAGCTGGTGGGCCACTATGTTCTCCGTGGCTGGCCAATTCTTCCTCCACCTCGCGCCCAGGCTGCCCTCCGATTCTTCTTCTCCATCTGCCATCAACTGGTGGCTGTTAACAGGGTGCTCCTCCATGCAGAACATGACGCCAATCCACGAGTCATTGTGCCAACTTCCCTGCGGTCCCGGATTCTCAACGTCTTACATCAAAGTCACTGGGGTATTGCCTGATGAAAACTCTCACACGTCGCCATGTCTTCTGGGAGGGCGTGACAGCAGATGTGGAGTGCATGGTTTGGGGTTGTTAGCAGTGTACCCAGGCCCTTACCGCTCTGCCCCAGTCCTTACAATCCTGGCTGGCAGCTTTCCTCCCATGGGAGCACATCCATGTGGATTTTGTGGGACCCTTCCTTGGTGCATACTGGTTGCTCGTCACGGATGCCTATGACCCCTTTCATTATCCAATGCTCCTTTATCACCACGGAGACTACTATCATGGCCCTCTCCAAATATTTTCCATTGAAGGCCTTCCCGTCACCTTGTCACTGATAACAACCTTCAATTTCGCAGTCAAGAGTTCACCAAATTCTGCCACCATAATGTTATCCACCACGTCTTTACCCCGCCTTTTCATTCACAATCCAATGGCGGGACGGAGCACCTTATTCGCACATTTAAAACTCAGATGCAGAAGTACACGGAGGACAGTTCTCCGGAAGACGCTCTTACGCTATTTCTCAGCTCCTACAGGACCACGCTGGTGGGTGACAAGAGTCCAGCTGAACCGCTGCATGGTCGCCAGCCTCGGACCGTGCTCCACCTCCTCCTGCTGCGGGTGGCACATCGCGCCTGGCCTGGTGCTTCCAGATATTCATCCGGCTCCTTGGTGTGGGAGTGCTGTTTTGGGTCCCAGCCCTGCTGGCTGCTGGGGGTCGTTCTCAGGCCCCATGGTCGACAACTGTTCGATGTCCACCTGGAAGACAGTGTGGTTTCGCGTCACTGCAACCAACTGCATCCTTGTTTCCTCGACCAGCTGCAGCCCCACATGCTGGCTTCTCTCCCTCTCCTGTTGCCGGCCCCTTCCATGAGGCCTATGTTGCTGTCCTCTCCTCAGTTAGTGGGCGATCTTCCAGGAAAGCTGCTGATCGGCCTACGGCACCAGGCTACATTGGTGCTCTCTACCCCGCGGTCACCCGTGCCACTCCAGCTCTTCCAACAGGGGAGGGGTGTTACGCCGTCGCCAAGGTAGCCCCTGTGGGCCAGCAACATATCTAACACGGCACAGGACCAAGGTTGCCTATGCCCAAAGGTGTGAGCAATGGTAAACATCGGCTGTTTTGGAAACAGACATACCACGTACTACTTCCTGCAGAGAGAGTTCGAGATGGCTTGCAGGAAGTATTACTATACAAACATCTGATTAGCTGACCAATACTATTTAAAGGCTAGAACCAACACCGGACGTCCATCTCCAGTGGTACTCCGAAAGGATACCACCCTTTGATTGTGCCATTCCAGCACTAATCGAAGCGCCAGGTTTTCAGGTACCAGCCAGCCAGCCAGCCAGCCGAGCAGCAGCGGTCCAGCCGAGCAGCAGCAGCAGCAGCGGTCCTGGCCAGCAGCAGCGATCTCGGCCAGTAGCAGCGGTCCAGCCGGCAGCAGTGGTCCAGCCAGCCAGCCCTCCAGCAGCAGCAGTCCAGCCAGCCAGCCCTCCAGCAGCAGCAGCGGCAGCAGCGGCCCCTGCCCCGTCCGTGGCAGCAGCAGCAGCTGCGGCATCCCTGCCAGCCATCGCCAGCGCCAGCGCCAGCAGCGTGGGACTCTGGTCTTCGTCCGTCTTCGTCTTTGTCTTCGTCCGTCTTTGTCTGTCCCCAGTTTTTCCCCTCCTTTTCGTCCTGTTTCGTCTTGTTTATCCCTGTCGTCATGCCAGCCCCCACCACCACTGCCACTACTACCGCCACTGCCATTGTGTACACGTCGCCCTCCGCCGCCACCACCACCATTACATGGTGTGCCCAGTCACACCCCCCTCTCTCCATCCCTCCTCTTCTCACTCTCCATTCGCCCTCGCTCTTTGTCGCCCCCTCTCTGACTTCTTCCTCCCGCTCCTCTCCCTCTGATCCTTTCCCCACACTCCCCCAGCCTGTCACTGCAGCTCCAGCTAGGATGGTGGCCCGTCAGGCCACTGCCCATGCCCAACTCTCCCCATCGCCTTCGCCATCACCGCCACCACCATCGCCGTCGCCATCGCCTTCACCATCACCATCTCCAGCGCCAACTGCTGCGTCCACGCCAGGACCTGCCCCTTCCCGCCATCTCCCTATAGCTCCCGTCCCTCATGTCACCACCCACCCTTCTGCCGCCGTTAAATGACCTAGTGGCACCGCCACCTCCTCCGCTCCCAAAAAGGCCCCGCCCTGTCCTCGTTCCCCCCCCTCAGGATGCCATGGATGTCTCCCCGCCTGGCCCTGCTCCCTCCATCTCCTCCTCCTCCTCCTCCCCCCCTCTTTATACAAATACCTCCTCTTCTGTCCCGATCCTTCCCTTCACGAGGCCTGGAATCTCTCCCTCCTCCTCCGCCAACACTTCCCTGGTGGCCCCATCTCACGCCTCACTCCCAGATGGGATTCCGTTCTCATCTCCTCCCCCAGCCCCACCCTTCATACTGACATCCTCTCCCACATCCCCATCACCCGTTTTGGCCCCAATGCCTCCCTCACCTCTGCTCCTTCTCCATCTCCTACCCGCCAACCCCAACACCTGTGTCGCCCGCCGACCCTCACTGTCATGATCACTCAGCTCAGTCCGCCGATCACAGAGGAGGAGGTGTTGGCGGAGCTCAATGCGCATCCCACGCTGGAGGTGCGGGCAGTTCGCCGCATTTTCAACTCGGCCGGCCCCACCCACCTTATGCGGGTTTTCTCCGAGGACGCCCCCTCCATTGACCGTCTCCTGAAGGAGGGTGCCCTCCTCTTCAACCAGCGCTATAAGGTCGACCCCTCCCGTTCCCCTCCTCTATCCCTGCGCTGCCAGAGGTGTCTGTGCTATAACGCACACCCAACAGCCGAGTGCCGCGAGGCCCCCACCTGCCCGCATTGTAGGCAAGCGCACTTCCTCTGGAAGTTCCCTAACCTTCAATCCCCTCCCTCCTGTAATACCTGCAATCTCCCCCATCCCACCTACTCCCAAAAGTGTAGAGCCCAACTCCCTCCGACCACTCCTGAACTCACCATCCCTGTCCATCCTCTGGACGCCCCCACCCCTCCTGGCAATTCCCTTCTCCCCCCCTCCCCCCCACCACTGAGGACATCATCAGGTTCCTCACCATTGTCCTACAAAATGTCCACCCTTTCCAGCGCCCTCACACCCTCCAACAGGTCTCCCTCGCCGCCCGTTCCATTTTCCACTTAAAAATGCATGCCACCTACTCCAACAACCAGGCCCATTTCACCTTCTCCCGTCTTGACACCCTTGTCTAAATCCCTGTCATGGCACGACAGCACCATATCCTTTTCAACAACATCAGCTCCCTTCCCACCAACAAGAACCTCTTCCTGCACACCCTTGCCACCCACTGCGTGGATGCCTTCCTCCTCAATGAAACCTTCCTCTAACCCCACCACACCGTCCACACGTCGCCCTACCTCCTTCACCGCTCTGATAATCCCCTCCCGATTGCGCGTGGCGGAGTTGCCATTGGTCACCACCGCCAGATCCCAGTTCGGCTCCAACCTCTCCTTCCCAATCCCACCGAACACCTGATCCTTAGTCTCTTCTTCCCCGGCCTTACCGTCACCTGCACCACCATCTATGTCCGCCCTAACGCCCCTATTCCCTTCGACTTCCTCTCCCACATTGACCGTACCTTCTCCTCCTACGTGATCGCCACCGACCTCAACATCCATAGTCGTTCCACCACCCAGTTATGACAGTGGCATCGGTTCCTCTCCTCCCTTCAAGGTGACCTCATCCCCATCCCCCAGCACACCCATCCCGAATCCAACTCCACTCCCGATGTTATCCTTTCCTCCCCTAACCTCCTTGGCCGCATAACGGTGGATGTCCTGGGGCCTATTGGTAGCGACCATCTCCCTGTCCTCCTCACCATTTCAGACGGTCGTCGCCCCCACCCCAACCCTCTTAATGACCCTCCCCCAAAAGTACGTCCATGACTATTCCCATGCCAACTGGAATGCCTGCCGGGATACCCTCTCCACCCAGGTCGATAGCCACCCCTTCACCTACCACCACCCTGACGATGTAACCCATGCCGCCTCCTTTCTCCAGCAGACCTTGCCTGAGGCCGTGGAGGCCCACATCCCTACTGTCGCCATCCACCCCCACTGTCCTACCTTACCCCCACAGGCCATCCTCCTCCTCCGTGAATCACGCCATCTCTACTGTGCCTTCCTCCACACGTGCGACACGGACCCACTCCGACGCCACCGGCAACTCCAGCGACACATTAGAAATTTGCTCAGAGCTGAGAAACGCTGGGACTGGCGACAGACATGCACCTGTTTAAATGCTACCCTACCTATAAACTCGTCCAAGTTCTGGTCAGCCTTCCGTCGCCTTGCCAGAACTAAACCCACCCCCTACTATCCTCTTCTCCATGATGATCACCCCTTCCCTGACACCCTTAGTAAGGCCAATCACTTTGCCTCTTACCTCTCCGATGTCTTTTCCATCCCCGATGATCCCCAGTTCGATTACTCCCTCTTCCCGGATGTCTGCGATCGAACTGACACCTCTGTCCCTACCCTCGCACCTGGTTTCCAGTACTTGCACAACATTGCACACACTGAACTCAATGCCACTATGACTACACAGGATCTCATTGCTACACTCCACACGAAACGCAACACCACTCCTGGTCACAATCGTGTCACCTACCGTCACCTTCGTGAAGCTCCTGTCTCTTTCCTCTCCACCCTGGCCAGGCTCTACAATGTAGTCCTGTCCACCGGTTACTACCCCGACCTGTGGAAAACCTCCTGTATCCTGATGTTCCTTAAACCTGGTAAACCGCCGTCCGCCATCTCGTCCTACCGTCCCATCAGCCTTACCTCGGTCTTCAGCAAGGTCCTGGAATCTATCCTCACCTGCCGCTTCCACCAGAATCTCCGCCAGCACCGCCTCCTTCCCGTTACCCAGTGTGGCTTTCAGCCGTCCTTCTCTTCCGACAATCTTCTCCTTCACCTCACTCATCTCCTTTCCGAACAGCTTAATTCCCGTCGCTCTGAAATCTTCCTCTCCCTGGACCTCGAACATGCTTATGACCGCGTATGGCATTCCGGTCTCCTCTTCAAGCTCCAAACCTTCGCCCTTCCCATTAACTGCGTCCGTCTGATTGGCTGCTTTCTCTCCCACCGTCCTTCCTACGTCATCATCCATAACACGGATTCCTACACCATTTTTCCCTCCGCCGGTGTGCCCCAAGGCTCCGTCCTCTCTCCCCTTCTCTACCTTTTATATACGGCGGACATGCTGCCGCCGTCACCCCCCGTCAACCTTCTCCAGTTTGCCGATGACACCGTTTTCCTTGCCCTTGCCCCCACCCTGCAGCGCTCCCAACACCTTGACCAATTCACCGCTTGGTGCAACCAGTGGTTGCTCAAGCTCAATCCCTCCAAAACCCTGGCGATCATTGTAGGCAAAACCACCCCTTCCTTCCGCCTCCTTGATTTCTATCTCACCCTCCGTCCTCTCTCCCCTTCTCTACCTTTTATATACGGCGGACATGCCGCCGCCGTCACCCCCCGTCAACCTTCTCCAGTTTGCCGATGACACCGTCTTTCTTGCCCTTGCCCCCACCCTGCAGCGCTCCCAACACCTTGACCAATTCACCGCTTGGTGCAACCAGTGGTTGCTCAAGCTCAATCCCTCCAAAACCCTGGCGATCATTGTAGGCAAAACCACCCCTTCCTTCCGCCTCCTTGATTTCTATCTCACCATCTACGGCCGTCCTATCGCCCTCACCCCCCACCCTTAAGTACCTTAGCGACACCTCGACCGTCGACTCTCCTGGACCCCCCATCTCTGGACAATCCAAGCCAAGGCACGCTCCCGACTCCGTCTCCTCAAGCTCCTTTCTGGCTGTACGTGGGGTCTGGACCCCTCCACCATACTCCACACCTATAAATCCCTCACCCGCCCTATCCTTTGTCACACCCATCCGGCCTGGATCTCCGCCCCCCTACCTTTTATAAATCCCTTCAAATCCTTGAACGCCATGCTCTCCACCTCGCCTATCGCATCCGTCTCCCCTCCTCCACACGGATTCTGTACGATCTCATTCTGTTCCCCCACCTTCTCCTTTTCTTTGAAAGGATACGGATCCTGTACACCTCCCACAAACTCGATCCTCCTCACCCGCTTGTCTCGCCCATCCTCTCCCGCCCCCACCTGCTGCCGCGCCTGTATTCCCACGTGCCAACCGGTCTCCATCTCTCCACCCTCCTTACCCTCTCCCAAGGTGGCTTCCGCCAGCTCCCTCTCCCTGATGATGCCCTCCTCCCCTCTATTTACCCCTCCTACCAACTTTGACCCTCCCTCCCTCTTCCTGTGTTTGCTCCTTTGGGCACCCTCCCACCCTTCTCTCCCTCTTCCCTCCCCCCTCCATTTCTCGCCACTCCTCCCCTGGGCTTCCGCTCCCCTGTCCATCTCCTCCTCCCCCCATCTCCTCAGCCATTGGCATCCTTGTCCTCCCCTCTCCCCCACCTCACCCTTCTTCCCCTCTTGGCAGGTCCCCGGACTCGCACACACTAAGTGGACATTCGCGCCCCGGAGATCATCGCCATCAGTGTCTCGTGTGTGCCGTCGTGTTTAGTGTTCAGTGTTCACTGTCACACTCCATCGTTCACCAGTGCCATCGACATCTTCAGTGTTTGTGCTTCGTGTCAACAGTTTGTAGTGTGGATTGTCATCGAGTGTGAACAGCTTCATGTTTTTTATGTTCATGTGTCTACTGTTTTTCCCCCACCGTTTTGTTCCAACCCATGTGTCTTCTCTGTTTTATCATTGTACTATCTTTGGCTGAAGAGCAGCGTATTGTGCTGCTGCCAGCCTACCTGTTATACAGGTATTAAAATCACAACAAAGAAAAGAAAAAAAAAACGGACGTAATTACACGCCAAATACCGACCTCAAAGACGTCTCCACGGAAGACTACGTCTTCGCCATCGGAATAGGACTTGGAATTAAGTGTATGTGTGTTACAACGGACTGTTGTGGGAAACTTAGAAGTTGTCTTTTGTTGCCTCTAGTAGTAAATTATTACTGGCTTTGTGATTGTGACTTTTCGTTGTTATTCAGTCATTTCCATGTAGACTCACGTAAATAACAGTTGTATTGTAGAAACGTTCGAATTGTCAGTTACTTGCCGGCCGGAGTGGCCAAGCGGTTAAAGGCGCTACAGTCTGGAACCGCGCGACTGCTGCGGTCGCAGGTTCGAATCCTGCCCCGGGCATGGATGTGTGTGATGTCCTTAGGTTAGTTAGGTTTAAGTAGTTCTAAGTTCTAGGGGCCTGATGACCTTAGAAGTTAAGTCCCATAGTGCTCAGAGCCATTTTTTTTTGTCAGTTACAACAATATGCTACTTCTTTCTCACTCTGCTCCTTCTTTCTTTTCTAACGAATTGTCAACTTCGGCAATTGTTGTTGTAGATATAATGCAATGTTTGCTTTGTTTATCGTTGCCACTGTTATGCTTTGTATCAACACCACTAGCACTGTAGCACTGTTGTGGGCTACTTGTCGACTAAGGAGTTCAACTACGCTCCTTAGCCTCATGCTGTGCTCATCATTGGATGCCTCTAGTCCAGCCCCCAGATACTGTTAGGAGCCAGTATTGTGGTTGCATGGTAGACAATACGTGGGGCGTCGAATGTCGTAGCCGTCATAGGCCTCTTGCGACCTTGCACTCCAGGGGTTCCTTGTTAGATCAGCAGGTAAATTGGCAGCATCATTTCGAATTGTTAAGAGTCAAAACTTTGGATGGAATGCGCGTGTAGTGCACTGTAGTAGGTGCAGTATACTGTACTAAATTCTACGTCCATGCTACCACGTTTTACTGTAGCGCTATAAAAGACGATATAACGGTTGGTTTTTGATTATGGTGAGCTCGTATGGAAAAATATATCGGAAGCGCCTATTTAACGGCAACATATAGCAAAAAATACACATGAGATTCTACCTGGTGTCGGAGTATCCATCAGAACCACTACACATGTTTGTTGGAGACTTTCACCAAGGAACTTAAACATAAGGGAATTACGAACAGTGCGAGTAACAGGGTGATAATTTTCACTGCCCAGACCAACTGCATACGCCATGAGTAAAGGAAAATTAACTAAAACATGAGAGCAACAGGGAAAACCATTGACATGAAACGTAAATGAAGAACCACAAACAGTAAAACTGAAAACACCAGAAGCAATTTTTATTTTAACTTCATTAAACTTTGAATTTATTGAAAACAAACACATACGTTCTCTCAGCATTAGTCATTTTCTAACGCAGAATATTATTACGAGATAATATTCGTTTCAGTAAGGCGCGCAGCCGTCTAGTACGGTGGCTGCAGGATGGCTATTTTTTTTTCGCTCTGCTCACAGCACAGCTGACGCTGCCTGCTGTGAGAACTACGTAGCGTAACATTCAGTCGATACGAAGATTCATACCCTCTACGAATGTAAATAATCCATGTTAGTTATTATCCGATTTTATTTAAATTTGGTACACAGCCATTTGTTATTAATAGAATGCTGCTTTCAGAATTTCAGATTTTTATTTATTATAGATCCGGAGATAAAGAGAATTACCTGAAAGTCATAAAAGCTACGCTTGTTTTTTAAAACCAAGTTAGGAACAATAACAGATCGACTTTCATTATCATTTGAAGCCATTACAAAGTTGTCAGTGCATAAAAATCGATAAATTAGATTTTTCTTTTTAAAACTTTAGTCACTTTGGATTACATAATAACAAAATCGGTCAAAATTATTATTTGATTATATTTTCGTGTGTGAGTACTTGAGAATGATTGAGAGAGTGTATGTGGGACATACTTTAAAATTTAATATTTCGTTTTACGTGAAACCTTGTACAAACGAAACGTGGGAAAATTATGTTGCAACCACGATTCAGGTGACGTATGTCTGTGTGAGCGTGCTTTTGTATAAAAGCAGCCAGAATGGAAGTTAGAGGTGGAATATGTTTATTTATCAATTTGAAGAATATTTCGCACTTCGCTTATTTTGATTAAACATAATACAAGAAATTGAAGTTTTGCTGACATTAATTACTATCAAATTAGTGATTGGATGAGCAGGAAGGAACGTTTTGATTGGACGTTTAGATCAACAGCCAATTAGAATTAAGCTGTTGCCGCGCGAATAGAGGAGTGGGTAGAGAGGAGAGTACCTCGAGAGAGTGGCTTTCTAGCCAGCCTACGGATAACACGATGATAGATCGCACCTTAAAAGTACTCTGCTGGATGAGGACATAGTGAGCTAGTTTCGGTTCGAATATATCGTGAGTTAAGCGACTGGAGTTACGAAAAAATTAATGAAAGTTTGGTGTTTCTAAGTTTAATAGTTTGAGAGATATGATCAAATGGCTCTGAGCACTATGGGACTCAACATCTTAGGTCATAAGTCCCCTAGAACTTAGAACTACTTAAACCTAACTGACCTAAGGACATCACACACACCCAAGCCCGAGGCAGGATTCGAACCTGCGACCGTAGAAGCCCCGCGGTTCCGGACTGCAGCGCCAGAACCGCACGGCCACCGCGGCCGGCAGAGATATGATCGTGTGAACTTTCTGGTCGTAGTAACTTCTCCACGTGGCGTGTTTCAGGCTCTGTACGGAATATTTTGGCCAGCACTTCTCACGAAGAAGACCACTGAAACGACCAATTGTTAAGTCACGAATAGTTGTTGGTCTGTGACTGGTAGATCGTGAAAATTTGTCGGGTCGGATCTGTTAAAATTCTAGCTACTTTTCGAGTGAATATTTGTTATAGAGACAGTGAACTTTAAATGATAACGTTTCACCATATTAAATACGGACTTGATAACCATTTCATGTGTTTCAATATAAATAAAAAAGAATTATTCTGATTTTAAACGCTTTTCTGCAAGTAGACTGAATATCCCGAACGACCGATTTTTTAATCATGAACTTTCAGGAACTGACTTTTATCTAGAGCTACGCGGCCTCTCTGTGGTAGATATTAGGTAGCGGTTTCATCAACGCTGCTTTACACTGCCTAGCACGTATCTGCTACTCCAGAGTGAAGGAACATCGGCAAGAATCCTATCGACGTAGGTGGACTGAACGATAGCGTTAACAACAACACTGGCGACCGACCCCGCCCCGCCGCAGTTGGTGCATTTAGCATCTGGGAAATGTGAAGTTCAAAGTGAGCGTGAACTTTAAAAGCAGCAGTGTCGCTAACCCGATAAAAGAAAGACCCAAACTTGCATAAATAAACTTTGATAGAAAGACAAAGGAACCATGTGATCAAGGGAAAGATGATTCAGAAAGGACAGCAGTAGCGAAGTGGAAGATTTAGCGGCTAGAACAACTGGTGGAGAAGGCAGCTGACGAGGTCGGCAACGGCTTAACATCGCATGACAACGGGCAACAGCAGCCGGGAGTCTGCGGCCGTTGTCAGCAGTGGACGGAGTGTGGGCCCAGAAACTACATCTGTGGGGGCAGAGTTTCGCGAACGGATATCTCGCCGTGCTGACGACGACCGAGAAAAGCTAAGTGGTATTCTACATCGTTTTGTGTGTATGTGTATGTGTGTGTGTGTGTGTGTGTGTGTGTGTGTGTGTGGAAAGAAACTTGTGAGCATGACGGAAAATAATAACCATGCTATAGTAGACGAGAATGTAGGGGTAGATTTGGAGAAAGTAATACATGCAGATGATATAGTGGGTGGTGAATTTAGGTTTGATACATCACAAGGAAATGATAGTGGCTTGCCAGATTCAATGTATGCTAATTATGGGACAGACAATGAACAGAACACAGTGGAAACCGATGTGAGGTTTACAGCGTTTCGTGTTCAGAGGCTAAAAAGGGAATAGAAGATTGAAAACTCCACACCTATTCCTATTCGGGAGGAAAAAAATGAAGCAGAATCTGAGGTTAATGTTAAGTTTGCACTTTTTACTGTTACTGAGATAAAACAGGAACCATTGTCAATTGCTTGTGAGCAGAAAGATAGTGTTTCAGAAATGTTGGCAAATATTTTGAAACATACGGGGGATATGAATATCAAAATGAATGCACTGGGTTCCGAAATTAAAATTCCATTAGGCTCTGATATTAACACTTAAATGAAGGAAATGGATTCTGATACAAAGAATTCCTTAAGTTCTGAGATAAATGGGTTGCACACTGAAATAAATGGGTTGCATAGGTAAGTAGTTGGATTGGTTTCTGAAGTTAATCAAGGGTTTACTAACATGTCAGCAGAAATGGAATCCAGAATGGAAAAGAAAATTTCTAAATTAAGAGATTCATGGAAAAACGATATGACTTTGCTTAGTGACAGTGTAAAAAGTGAAACTAGTAAAGTAAAGCACGAATGTAATAATGCTGTTGTAACAGTAAAAAATGAATTGACATCTCAGATTAAGCAAGTTGCTGATGACAGCATACATTTAGGGGAACAAGTAAATGCAGATTTAAATAAAATGCAGGAACAAGTAAATAATGTGGGAAAACAATGTGAGAATAGTCACACTATAATGGGAAATCAAATCAAGGAAAGAAAGGATGTGTGTGAGAAATTTGGTGTGCAAGTAGCTGCTAAATTTACTAATCTGGAAACTAACATAACTCAATTTATTACAGTTGTAGGTGAACAACTGCGTAACCATGGTGGTAGACTAAAAAGAGCAGAACAAAGTGTTACTAGCAGTAGTGGTTATGTAATATCTAATGGTGTTGTAGAATTCTCATAAACTGCATATGTGACACATTGTCAGTTTTTGCGATTTGATCCAAGTAAAAATGTACATCCTAAAAAATTTTGAGGTGTTTTTGAGGTCGTTTTGCCCAAATCATGGAATGATAAGCAAAAAATTGGCTTCATAGCGTCAAATTTGATGGTTGGAGCTAGAGTGTGGGGAAATTGGGAAGCAGATAAATATGACAAAATAGAGGATTTTAAACAGGCAATTTTTGAGGAATATAGGTGTAAGCGAAAGGAGATGGAAGTTTTGAACAAATTCTGGTCAGGTGAAAACTGTGACACGAAGAAAGATACTACTAAGAGGTTTGTGCAAAAATGGGTCACAACTTTGTCATATTTGTGCTCTAAAGTGGAGACGGAACATATCATTAAGGGGGTAGGGAATAAGTTGCCTTTGTACTGGCATAACAAAATAATCTCAGCACTTAGGCATGATATTGATAAATTTATTCATTATCTTGGGAAGGTAGAAAATCTTCTTAAGGAGGAGGAGAATGCTAGGAGGAACTATAGGCCTCCCATTAAGCAAAATGAAAACACAGCGGAGGCACATGTAAATAGAATAGGAGTGCAAAGTTCCAGTAATTATAGAGGCAGGTACCGAGGGCGAGGGGTTCCTGTTGGAAGTAGACATAATGGCAGAGAACGAAACGTTGAATATAGACAGCAACAGTCCGCTGACTGGGCGGAGTGGTGTACACAGCCAGCCGAAAGAAATGTCAGTGGCAATGATCGCGTAGGTGAGGCAGCACAGGTTAAATCCGCTAGGAAAACCTTTTGTAAGGCAGCCACCAGCCGAATATCTTGGGGTTGGTATAGTAGATTTTACAGAGGGAAGGGACACTGTTAAAATATGTGTCTTTCAGGGAAGAAAAGATCATAACAGTGATTCCATGAACCACGTTAATGAGAAACAGTTATTAGAAAATAAAGATTCAGAACAAGGTGTTAGTGTGAGTGAGCTCTGCAATGCAGGTGAGGAACGTACAGTAAACTGTGGAGTTAGCACTATAATAGCGGAAACGGTGTTAGAGATACCTGAGAAAGAATATAGAAGAGTAGAGGGAGTTTTACGTAGATTAGAAGGCGCAGTGTCTGATAGTGACGACGAAGGAACAGAACTGGAGGAAGCAGGGGACTATTTTGATAATGCTGACAACACGATAGGAAGAGTTGCAGAATCCAATATTATTATTAAAGAAGGACAGTGTTTGGAGAAGTGTTTTGATTTGTCAGTAGTGGACAGACTAATTAAAGCTGCCACAGTTAAAAGAGGAAGAAGACTCTGAGACCATGTGCGTAATTTCCACAGAAGGTGTAGACAGGATGTAGTGCAAGATTTGTTAGATGAACCTTATTCTGAAGTCAGAGCCTATAGTAGAAGATACTATTCTTAATGAGAAGGTTCTTTGTTTACTAGATAGTGGTTCCGATTTATGTGCAGTGTCACACTGTGAATGCTCTCCACGCTAGTAAGGATGTGGTTATAATGCCAGTGAATTGCATAAATATTATTGTATCCACAGGGAAGAGTAAGAAAGTAGTTAAACATGAAGTTATGCTACCTGTCAGGATCGGTTGGACCAGAATTTTCTGATAATACACTCCTGGAAATTGAAATAAGAGCACCGTGAATTCATTGTCCCAGGAAGGGGAAACTTTATTGACACATTCCTGGGGTCAGATACATCACGTGATCACACTGACAGAACCACAGGCACACAGACACAGGCAACAGAGCATGCACAATGTCGGCACTAGTGCAGTGTATATCCACCTTTCGCAGCAATGCAGGCTGCTATTCTCCCATGGAGACGATCGTAGAGATGCTGGATGTAGTCCTGTGGAACGGCTTGCCATGCCATTTCCACCTGGCGCCTCAGTTGGACCAGCGTTCGTGCTGGACGTGCAGACCGCGTGAGACGACGCTTCATCCAGTCCCAAACATGCTCAATGCGGGACATATCCGGAGATCTTGCTGGCCAGGGTAGTTGACTTACACCTTCTAGAGCACGTTGGGTGGCACGGGATACATGCGGACGTGCATTGTCCTGTTGGAACAGCAAGTTCCCTTGCCGGTCTAGGAATGGTAGAACGATGTGTTCGATGACGGTTTGGATGTACCGTGCACTATTCAGTGTCCCCTCGACGATCACCAGTGGTGTACGGCCAGTGTAGGAGATCGCTCCCCACACCATGATGCCGGGTGTTGGCCCTGTGTGCCTCGGTCGTATGCAGTCCAGATTGTGGCGCTCACCTGCACGGCGCCAAACACGCATACGACCATCATTGGCACCAAGGCAGAAGCGACTCTCATCGCTGAAGACGACACGTCTCCATTCGTCCCTCCATTCACGCCTGTCGCGACACCACTGGAGGCGGGCTGCACGATGTTGGGGCGTGAGCGGAAGACGGCCTAACGGTGTGCGGGACCGTAGCCCAGCTTCATGGAGACGGTTGCGAATGGTCCTCGCCGATACCCCAGGAGCAACAGTGTCCCTAATTTTCTGGGAAGTGGCGGTGCGGTCCCCTACGGCACTGCGTAGGATCCTACGGTCTTGGCGTGCATCCGTGCGTCGCTGCGGTCCGGTCCCAGGTCGACGGGCACGTGCACCTTCCGCCGACCACTGGCGACAACATCGATGTACTGTGGAGACCTCACGCCCCACGTGTTGAGGAATTCGGCGGTACGTCCACCCGGCCTCCCGCATGCCCACTATACGCCCTCGCTCAAAGTCCGTCAACTGCACATACGGTTCACGTCCACGCTGTCGCGGCATGCTACCAGTGTTAAAGACAGCGATGGGGCTCCGTATGCCACGGCAAACTGGCTGACACTGACGGCGGCGGTGCACAAATGCTGCGCAGCTAGCGCCATTCGACGGCCAACACCGCGGTTCCTGGTGTGTCCGCTGTGCCGTGCGTGTGATCATTGCTTGTACAGCCCTCTCGCAGTGTCCGGAGCAAGTATGGTGGGTCTGACACACCGGTGTCAATGTGTTCTTTTTTCCATTTCCAGGAGTGTAAATGGCTTATTCGTGGAGATGCTGGTGGGAGCAGATTTCTTTCAAAAGTACAAAGGAAAAGAGGATTTTGTACGTATTGAAGTGGTCATTGTGGTGCAGGGAAGAACAGTAGCTGTTCCTTTTATTGGTAAAAGGCAATATGAATCCGACGAGCAAAGTGACATGCCCCGCTGCAATTTGTGTTGGCCATCAAACTACTGCTTTCTACTATGTACCAGTGAAATCATATTTACGACTTTCGTCGCTGCTGCAGATAAGACGAGCACACCGTTTATTTGCCAATTATAATTACGAGCGTCGGACAGGAGCATCTTACTTTCAGCCTTCTGCGTGGGTACTAGTTTACTTTCTTAATTTTTTGCGTGTTTGTGTGAGTACTACGCACAATCTAGCTTCTAATAACTATGTAGTGTATAGTTTTGCCTTTTTTCATATGGATAGGGACTATGATTGCTGTGTTCATGTGAGCTGAGTTAGTGACCCATCGTGCGCAGCTCTAGATGGTGTTCATTTCGGTCACACAGATCGAGGCTGTTGGCAGTGGGCATCACTGAGGTGGGCCGGACGTGGGTATCCTTGGGACGTGCTGTACGGCCCACATATTCCCTAATCAGTCCACTACTGTGACCGCCCGTGTTACTGACCACACCAAAGTTCAACTCTCACCCGTAGTCCAGAGGGAGGTCGCTACAAGGAGGCAGGCAGAGAAAAACTTCCCAGGAGGCCGATTTGAGGACCACCCCAGCTCTTCTGACGAACAGGTTTCAGGCACCATCTGTGGCTGAGAAAAATCCTGAGCCACATGGAGTCGCTCGTCCAGTTCCAGAGGAAGCCTCTCAACCTGCAAGGTCGGGACTTTCACAGAGAGTGGGTTTACCGGTAATTGAGAGCTCCTACATTATGCATATAAATGGGGCTCCTTAGGGATATGGCTGCCAAGAAGGGGAAGGAATCCAGCGTGCACTCTGTGTACATACCGAGAGGGGTCATTTTAGATGTGGAAAGGGTGCTTCTGGACGCCATGAAGAGCATAGGGTGCAACCAACTGCAGGTGGTGGCTCATGTCAGAAGTAACGATGTGTGCCACTTTCGATCGGAAGAGATTCTTTCTGGTGTCGGATGGCTAGCTGAAGTAGTAAAGACTGCCAGTCTTGCTTGCGAGATGGAGGTGGAGATTGCCATCTTTAGCATCATCCACAGAACCCACTGTGGTCCTTTAGTACAGAGCCGAATGAAGGGTCTGAATCAGAGGCTCAGTCTGTTCTGCGACTGTGTAAGCTGGAGGCTCCTCGACTTGGGCCATAGGGCAGTGGATTTTTGGATTCCGCTTAATAGGTCGGATTCCAATACACACAGCAAGCGACTAAGGGGCAGCGGGAGCTGTGTGGAGGGGACTGGGAGTTTTTTTTTTTTTTTTTTTTTTTTTTTTTTTTTGGTTCAGAGCGTCTCGGGAAACTACAAGAAGTGCGTCAGTCTAAAAGCGTGCAGGGGATACACAGGAAAGTAGACCTACAAACAACCGGTATTGTAATTGTAAACTATCCTGGCTGTGTTGAAAAAGAACCAGAGCTCCAACAGCTACTAGATAGCAATGAATCTCAGATCGTTATATGTACGGAAAGCTGGCTAAAGCCGGAAAGAAGTTCAGCCTACATTGAAAGACCAGATTAAATACAGATGGTGGGAGCTTTCATTGCTATCAGAAGTAGTTTACTTTATAGAGAAATCAATGTACGAGGCCTGTTCAGAAAGTAAGCTCCGATTGATTGCCAAATTGAAACCACAGTGAACATCAGAAATGTTTTACTTGTAACAATTAGCTACACCTTTCAGCTACTTCTCTACGTAGTCGCCGTTCTGACTTAGACTTTTGTCATAGCGTTGTACCAACTTTTCAATAGCCTCATCATAGAAGGCAGCCGCCAGTGCTTTCCGCCAATTCTCCACGCTGGCCTACACCTCGTTGTCTGTGTCAAAATGTTGTCTTCAAAGACAGCGGTTCATGTGACCAGAGATGAAACTCAGGGGGAGACAATTGCGGACCGTATTGTGGGTAATCTCACATTTCCATTTGAAAACGATGCAGGAGCATCTTCATTGCCCCTGCAGAATGCGGCTGAGAATTGTCTTGAAGAAGAAACAGCACGACAGTTATGTAATGTTAGCTGCATAGCTTCAGGCGAAATTTCTCACCAGGCCCTCGTACTTGGCGGCAGACACTATTTTCTAGACATCTTTACGCACTCACTGCGAGCTCTGAAATGAGAAGAGCGACGTGATGCTAACTGGGGTTATACTAGAGACACTACCCAACACATCTGTGCAAAGCTTTATCGGATTTTCATAGTCGTTTCCATTTCGCAACCGATCGGAGCTTACTTTCTGAACGCCCCTCGTAGATAGTTCCTGTGAGTTAGTTACAGTACAGGTTATACTTGACAGCCGGAATGAATTAATAATTGGCTCCTTTAACGGACCCTCCGGCTCAGATGGTAGAGTTACTGAACACTTCAAACAAAACTTGAGTCTCATTTCAAACAGGCCCCGGCCGCTGTGGCCGAGCGCTTCTAGGCGCTTGTCTGGAACCGCGCGACCGCTATGGTCGCAGATTCGAATCCTGCCTCGGGTGTGGATGTCTGTGATGTCCTTAGGTTAGTTAGTTTTAAGTAGTTCTAAGTTCTAGGGGACTGATAACCTACAGGTAGCCTATTCATACAATTATCGTTGGTGAAGACTTCAACCTACCCTCGACCTATTGGCGAAAATACATGCTTAAAGTCGGAGACAGGCATAGAACGTCGTTCGAAATCGTTTTGAATGCGTTCTCAGAAAATTATTTTACAATTAGTTCACGAGTACACTCAAAGTAAATAATTGCGAAAAAATACTTGATTTCCTAACATCAAATAATCCTGAGCAAATAGGGAACATTCTGACGAATACAGGTATTAGTGACCACAAGGCTGTTTTAAAGAGACTGAATACCGTAACATCCGAACCCACCAAAAATGGACGCAAAATACGTCTATGTAAAAAAGCAAATAAAAATTCCCTTGTGGCTTTCCTAAGAGACAGTCTCCACTCTGTCCAATCTCAATATTTATGCGTAGACCAGGTGTGGTTTAATTTCAAAGAAATAGTATCGACGGATATTGAGAGACGTATACCAAATATATTGATAAGAGATGGTAGTGATACCCCATGGTACACTAAACAACTCAGAACATTGTTGCAGAAGCAACGAAAAACATGTGAAATTTAAAGGGAAGTAAAACCCTCAAGATTGGCGAAGTTTTGCAGAAGCTCGAAATGTAGCGCGAATTTCAGTGGGAGATGCTTTTATTACTTTCTACTACAAAACTTTGTCTCGAAATCCTGCAGAAAGTTCAAATAGATTCTCGTCGTATGCAAAGTACACCAGTAATAAGACGTAATCAATACCTTCACTGCGCGATGACAATGGTGATGTTACTGATGACAGTACCACTAAAGTGCAGTTACTACATACGGTTTTCCGAAAGTCCTTCACCAAAGAAAACGAAGTATTCCGGTATTCGAACCAAGGATAATTGCAAACGCGAGTAACTTAGAAGTAAATGTCCTCGGTATAACCAAGCAGCTTAAATCACTCAATAAAGGCAAGGCCTCCGGTCCTGAGTGTATACCAGTCAGGTTCCTCTCAGAGTACGCTGATACAATAGGTCCATATTTTGCAATCGTATACAACTGATCGCTCCTTGAAAGACCCGTACCTATAGACTGGAAAGTAGCACAAGTCACACCAATACTCAAGAAAGGAAATAAAATTATTCTGCTAATAATGAGAATGCCTACACTACGCTTCCACATCCTCTTCTGGAGTATTGCTCTGCGGTATGGGATCCGCATCGGGTAGGATCGACGGAAGACCTCGAAGCATTTCAGATAAGCGCAGCTCGTTTTGTACTGCCGCAAAATAGGTGAGAGAGCGCCACGGATATGACACTTGAATTGGGGTGGCAATCATTAAAACAAAGGCGTTTTTCGTTGTGGAAGGATCTTCTCATGAAATTTCAGTCGCCAGCTTTCCCCTCTGAATGTGAAAATATTTTATTGACGCCTACGTACATAGGGAGGAACGATCGTCATGATAAAATAAGAGAAATCACAGCTCACACAGGAAGATATAAGTGTTCGATATCCCACGCGCTGTTCGAAAGTGGAAAGGTAAAGAAAAAACTTGAATGTGGTTCGATGAATCTTCTGCCAGGCACTTAAATATGAACTCGCAGAGTAATCATGTAGATGTAAATGTAGATGTAGATGCATTTGGTTAGTGTTTAATTTCTTATTGGAGAAACTGTCTACTTACTAGTGGACTGTCTGAATTCGGTCATGGCTCAATGTATAATTATTACATTTAGGAGCACTTGGCCTGTGCTGCTTACAGGTGAAGTGACTCGGCTACTATTTTTACACTGTGAGTCAGTGTCTCGTTATTGAATTCCATAGATCATAGAGCACTGTTCACAGAATAGTATAACGGCACAAAAAATCTGCTAAGTAGCCGTTGTCTGGTTCCAGTAAGAGTTTTAAATTGATAAGGCGCATAAGTTTTTACTGAGGGTTACAATGTGAGGTCTGACTCTATCTATTTTATATAAATATGTTCCACATCACCTCCTAAAACAATGGATCGATGTCAGTCAACTTGATACACGTATAACTTACTGTCTGAAAAGGACCACTGAGGGGGGTAAGAATCACCTTCCTCTGAAAATGTTGGGGTAGGCGGTGAAAAAGGGGCTTAGCTGCTTTCATACAGTCAGAATACATTCATCCAGTGTTTTGAACTGAGAGGACTTAGAGATTAGCATAAAGTTTTACACATATTTTCAAGCCTTTACGAGAACTTATATCTGACATCCCTCACAAATTGATGAAACGAAAACAGTTTATCTCTTAGTACATTTTCGCTGCTCATGCAGTAAAACTGCAGCGTCAGACATGACCTTTTAATTTATTTCTTCCTTACTACCAATTCTATTCGCAACACATTTTGCAGGCAATATTCACATATTCCAATAAATGTACACGCAAAACTGTACAGCTATACTGCACATAGTTCAGGAGATATAAAGTCATAAACACAGACATGTGTGGTAAACCGCCACATCATGCAAGACGATTTCATTTATTAGTTCCTTACAACTAACTCTATTTGCAACATATTTTGCAGATGATGTTCATATATACAACTAAATGTACTGCAAAAATATATCACTGTACAGCACATAGTTCAGGAGATATGCCGTCATAAACACTGAGGTTCGAGAAAAACTGCCGCAAAATGCATGACATTTAATTTAGTAGTTATTTACGACGAACTCTATTCACAATACCTTTCGCAGACAGTATCTACTTGTGCCCCTGAATGTTCCCGCGAAGTGACATCACTGTACGACACATAGTTCAGGAAATATAACGTCAAAAATATTTATCGACGTGTAAACGATACTGCAGGACGAAATTCACTAGAGATACAAGTTAAATATGCGTACAAATATATGTGAAATACGCTAAAAGTAGGTGAAATATATGTGATATGTGCGAATCCGAGCAAAACGGTTGGTAGTAAGCTCTTCCTAAACTTTTCAATCGAACAAATGTTACTTACTATCTGGAAAAAAATAATGTAAGGACGAGAACCACCAACTTCCTATTGGGGTGGGAATGGAAATTGGAAATTTGTGGTAAGGTCTATGGGACCAAACTGCTGAGGTCATCGGTCCCTAGGCTTACACTCTACTTAATATAATTTAAACTAACTTATGCTAAGGACAACACACACACTCATGCCCAAGGGAGGACTCGAACCGCCGAGGGGGGGGGGGGGCGGGGGGGGGGGGGCGCCACGCGAACCGTGGTAAGGCGCCCTAGAGCGGCCGGGTGGGGATGGATGATAACGTGAAGACGGAGAGAGGACAGGTGATGAGGAGGAGATGGACAGACAGAAAGGGGAAAGGAGTAGATGGACACAGATAGGGAGAAGGAGGAGACAGACAGAGAGAGAGAGATAGGAGGAGACGAACAGAGAGACAGGGAAGGTGGCAATGGACAGAGAAAGGGAAGAGGAGGAGATGAATGGAGAGAGGCTGGCTGAGGGTATGGTAGGATAAGGGAGCGAGGAGGAGGTGGACCGAGAGAGGAGGAGGAGGAGGAGGAGATGGACTTAGAGGGAGAGAGCAAGAGATGAACAGAGGGATGGGGGGAGGAGCTGATGGACAGAGAGGAAAGAGGAGCACATGGACAGAGAGTATGGGGAGGAACAGATGGAGGAGCGGATGTACAGAGAGAAAGAGGTGGAGCAGATGTACAGAGAGAGGGAGGAGCAGATAGACAGAGAGATGCACAGGAGGAGATGGGCAGTGTAGATGGAAGAGGTGGACAGAGAGGAAGAGAGAGAGAGACAGAAATGAGAAAGGGAGAAAAACAGGGAGAGAAAGGGGGAGCAGGAATGTACAGAGAGAGGGTGGCACAGGAGATGGACAGAGGGATGGAGGGGAGGGCAAAATGTAAAGAGAGACGAGGAAAGACTAGATGGACAGAGAGAGGGAGGAGCAGGTGGACAGAGAGAGGGGCGGTAGGCAATGGACAGAGAGCGGTGGTTTGAGGAGGTGGACAGGATAATGGGAGAGGAGGGGGTGACTGGAGGAGGGGAGGAGGAGAAGGACAGAGAGAAAGGGAAGGAGGAGATGAATTAATAGAAGACTGAAATAAATACGTACCTGGCCAACACTGGGTCCTCAGCTAGTAACATGAAATTAACATGGTACATTTTGATTTTTTGATGGATTGGAAATAAGTGCAAAACTGTAAGCTCTGGCAGCCAGTGGATGAATGTGTGACGCTGCAGTGCAATTTCACCGCGCAGATGACAAGGACAGTAAACAGGGGTCATGTCAATACCAGAATATAAAATCTTCGTGAATTTCATTCCTTGCACTGAGCTGGACAGTAACTATGCTTCACAGACAGACACGTGAACAGTATAAGCAGATGTCGCCATTTGAGAGAGTATGTGTAATCAAGAAAAAGTAGTTAGAGGAATGGGCAAATTACTCCATATTTGAATAAGAGTGATGCCACTACTCTATGATGTTGGCAGGAGTGGGTGAACCATGGCTGAACACAGCATGAAGATGCAAGCGATCGATCTAGAGACACAAGTAATAGTCAGAGAGGCACTCAGAGCTCAGGATTCATCATTATCATCGATCCAACGTCCAACTGGTGTTTCAATACCACAAGGACCAATTAATAGGCGACTCACAGAATGGAGGCTGAACTCACAGAGCCCCTTGCGCCAACTGCCATGACCTCTGTACACCAACAAGCACGTTTGCAGTGGTGTCCAGCACATTCGATTTGGAATCTCACTGACTGGAGTAGAATTACCTTGAGTAATTATCCCTGGTTCAAACTGAGACCGTATGACCAGCGAAGACGTGTCTGGAGATGTCCCAGACAGCAGTATGATACCAACCTGACCCAACAACTAGGAGTGATGGTGTGGGGTGCCATTTCATTTCATAGCAAGACCCCTTCGGTTGTCATCTGCGGCGCCCTTACACCACAATAGTACGTCGACGATATGCTACGCCCCATTTTGTTGCAGTTCATGGCAAGCCATACTGGGCTTACATTTCCGCAAGATTATGCCCACCCACACACCACGAGAGTTTCTACTGCTTCTCTTCGTGCTTGAGAAACCCTCCCTTGGCCAGCAAGGTCGCCAGATCTCTCCCCAGTTGAGAACATTTGGAGCATTATGGGCAGGGCCCTCCAACCAGCTCGTGATTTTTGACGACCTGACTGGCCAATTAAACAGAATTCGGCACGATATTCTTCAGGAGGACATCCAGCAATTCTGTCAATCGCTGCCAAGCCGAATAACTGCTTACATAAGGTCCAGAGGTGCACCAATGCATTATTGACTTACTCAGTTTGTGAAGCCTTTTGTCTTGAACCAATCATCCAATTTTTTCATTATTGACTTACTCAGTTTGTGAAGCCTTTTGTCTTGAACCAATCATCCAATTTTTTCTGTAATTGTAATCAGTTGTTTGTCTGTACATTGTAAAGTTACGCGTGTGTAGGCGAGCTAATCAGCCTTCTTGAATTTCTGTGAGGTAAGGTGTACCTGTTGCAAGGCTGAACGCTAGTGGCCACAGAGCGTGCCACGGCCAGCCTGGCTAGTTGACCGTTTCATCCTCAGGCGAGTGCAGGTGCAGAGACAATGAGTGTGTCGCCGGAAACGGGTATATCACGGAGCTGGGAATTCGATCGACCGATGCTCGCATTGCCTTTGTGCAGAATACGCTCCAGGAAATGGCGGAGTGTCAAATACTCATAAGAAATTGTTAATTTATAGTATATTAATAATTTTTACTTATGGACCGTCTGACAGCAACTGAATAAAACACAATTTTAGTGCCATACGCGTTTCGCCTTTATTTTCTGCAAGGCAACATCAGTGGCCTGGAATATGTACATATGTTAGCTATTTTATTTACATTTTTGTCATTGTGCCTATAGGTTATAAACAGTTCTGGTGGTTGGTATTTCCTATTAAGTAGTAATGTTTTGAACTGTACTTACAGGTTGCGTGGACAATTTCCTACATATTACGCTCCTGTTGCATTTTTGGTGTTGTTCTTCTTCTTATGAACGCCAATTTGCGGTTTTTTTCCCCATTCCACAACACTATGCACTGAACGCTTGTTTTAAAGCAATGTTTTGGTTTCTGTTGCCGACTGTCAAATGTTTTTGCCAAAGATCGAATGTTATTGCCAAACGTATGAGTGTAACTATTGAAGTATCTGTGGTCTGTTCGTGTATGCATTTGTGTGTGTGTGTGTGTGTGTGTGTGTGTGTGTGTGTGTGTGTGTCTCCAGATGATGTGGGGAAGAATTTTCTTTTTTTTTATTATTTTTTGTTTTATGTTATCATTTCCTTTACTAAGTGTAGTAGGGAGCCTGTGCTGATGTGTGTTTGTTCATTTATCACATGTTTGTTTTCTGCTATGGCTTTCTGGATGTGGAAGTTTTCTTGCATTTGTCTAAGATGTTTGTCATGGTTGCTTATTCTCATTATTTTCATTTCTTGTTCCATGTTTGTAGGATGATGGTTGTAGTGTTTTAAACGCTCTGCAAATGTGGAATGGTTTGTTTCATACTTCCAACATCTGATATGTTCTTTGTATCTTGTTTGAAAATTGCTGCATGTCATGCCTATGTATACTGCATCACAACTTTGACGTTCAAGTTTATATATTCCTGATTGTTGGAATTTGTCCCTCTTGGTAGCTGGCTGGCTTAGGTGTGATTGAACGGTTTGCCCAGGCTTATATGCTATTTTGAAGCCCTGTCTCTTTAGGATGTTTGCAACTCTGTGTGTTAGTTTATGTGTGTAGGTCATGGTGTACCATCTGGTTCTTTTCTGTGTGGTGTTGTCATTGTGTGTGTTTGTTGAGTGTGTTTGTAAGTTTTCAGCTTGTGAGTTACTTTGTCTTGTGGAACTGTTGTGTTTGTTTTTTATTTGTGTTTTTATTTTTTGATTGAGCTTGTGTACCACATGTGTGTCATACCTGTTGTTCCTAGCTATTTGTATGATTGTACTCATTTCTTGTTCATAGTTTCTCTTGCTGAGTGGGATTCTGTTTAATCTATGTAACATGTGTCTTAGCGCTGCAAGTTTCTGGCTGTGGGGGTGGTTGGATGTGGAATGTATTATTGTGTGTGTGGCTGTTGGTTTTCTAAAGATGTTAAATGTATGTTTACCATTTTCTTTCTTAATTGTAATGTCAAGAAAATTTATTTGATTTTCTTTTTCTTTTTCAAGTGTGCATTTTATGTTCTGATGAGCTTTGTTTATTTCTGAATGGAGTTCATCTATTTTTTCACTTGGCTCATCTACCAGACAAATAATGTCATCCACATATCTGTACCAATATATGATTTTGAAACTTTCATTTGTGGTTGTCTTATCAAATATCTGATTTTCTAGGTGACTGATGAAAATGTTTGCTAGTGTTCCTGATAATGGGGATCCCATGGGCAGTCCATCAGTTTGTAGATAATATTCTTTCTCAAACTGAAAGTAGTTTTGTTCAGTTGTCAGTCTGAGCGTATCTGTTATTTCTTTTATTGCATCTGTGGTGAGGTTGCTATGGGATGAGAGATTTTGTTCTATGATTTCTATTGTTTCTGTGATAGGGATGGAGGTATACATATTTTCTATATCGAATGAAATTAGTGATGCTGTGTGTGGTACCTGTATGTTCTGTATGTTTTCTATTAGGTTTCCTGTGTTTATCACTGTTCTGTTGTTTTCTACTTTATAGTGTTTTGTAACTAACTTTTGGAGGTGTTTGGCTATGTGGTATGTTGGGGCTTTCTTGAATGTATGAATTTCGGGAATGTATGAATTCTCTGCCCTGCGAACTTTCCGCCCCACTAGAAATCTGCGAACTCTCCGCCTCGTACCTGCGTCCATTGTGTCCCGTCCTACCTGCAGCCGGACCGTCCTAAGCACCTTGCTCTACCTGTTCCCTGTACTCAGCCGCACTCCGCCCGCACAGTGCCGTCTGCCCTTTTAGTATCGCTCTAGTTTTCGTACACTTCACATCGTGACACTTGGATATTACCATCTCAGTAGTTGTGATATGGATGTTTCAACGACAATTCGTGGTAAGCCTAGTTGCCGCTATGAAGGTTATTCTTAGACAGTTAAGAAAACGAAGGAAGATGGGACTGTGATTTGGCGCTGTTCAAATCAGAAAGAGAAGCCCTGCCGAGGAAAGCTTAAAACCAAGGATTCTGCAGTGCTCTTTTCGCCCGAGCATCAATGTGGAGCTCCGGATGACGCAAGATTGCAAGTACAGAGGACTCTTAACCAGGCAAAGAAGAGGGCACGAGAGGAAAATACGTCTATTTCCAAAATCTATTCAGAGGAGCAAGGTAGTTTGCATAACTGAGGATACGACTATGTGACAGAAATGCCAGAGCAGCGAACAACGAAGAGGACGTTATAGAAGCAAAGGGCAAAGTCGCAGGTAAGTGAGAGGGATCCAGAGACAATAGAAGAGATTGAACTTAAAGCAGAGCTATTAACTATGAATGATGGCAGCAGTTTCCTGTTGTTGTTGCGGTCTTCAGTCTGGAGACTGGTTTGATGCAGCTCTCCAATCTACTCTATCCTGTGCAAGCTTCTTCATCTCCCAGTACGTACTGCAGCCTACATCCTTCTGAATCTGCTTAGTGTATTCATCTCTTGGTCTCCCTCTACGATATCTACCCTCCACGCTACTCTCCAATACCAAACTGGTGATACCTTGATACCTCTGAACATGTCCTACCAACCGATCCCTTCTTCTAGTCAAGTTGTGCCACAAATTCCTCTTCTACCCAATCCTATTCAGTACCTCCTCATTAGTTACGTGATCTACCCATCTAATCTTCAGCATTCTTCTGTAGCACCACATTTCGAAAGCTTCTATTCTCTTCTTGTCCAAGCTACTTATCGTCCATGTTTCACTTCCATACATGGCCACACTCCATACAAATACTTTCAGAAACGACTTCCTGACACTTAAATCTATACTCGATGTTAACAAATTTCTCTACTTCAGAAACGGTTTCCTTTCCATTGCCAGTCTACATTTTATATCCTCTCTACTTCGACCATCACCAGTTATTTTGCTCCCCAAATAGCAGAACTCCTTTACTACTTTAAGTGTCTCATTTCCTAATCTAATTCCCTCAGCCTCACCCGACTTAATTCGACTACATTCCATTATCCTCGTTTTGCTTTTGTTGATGTTCATCTGATATCCTCCTTTCAAGACACTGTCCATTCCGTTCAGCTGCTCTTCCAAGTCCTTTGCTGTCTCTGACAGAATTACAATGACATCGGCGAACCTTAAAGTTTTTATTTCTTCTCCATGGATTTTAATACCTACGCCGAATTTTTCTTTTGTTTCCTTTACTGCTTGCTCAATATACAGATTGAACAACATCGGGGAGAGGCTACAACCCTGTCTCACTCCCTTCCCAACCACTGCTTTCCTGTTAAGCGACGATAAATCAGGAGACAGGATAATAGTTTTCTGTGGAATAGCAAGGAGAGAGGGTCTAAGAAGTAAACGAGACTTTTTTATGGATGGTACGTTCAAGTGCCTCAGCAAACAGTTTTCGCAGATATATACAATTCATTCAGATTTTGGAAGTGATAAAAATGAGACTAATATCTACCCAATTGCATTTGCATTATTACCAAATAAAAGGAAAGGGACATACATCCGACTTTTCGGAAATGTGCTCGAAAAAATTCCAGAATGGAACCCTGCAAGTGTGACTGTAGATTTTGAGTCAGCAGCGATTTCTGCAATTATACTTACGTTACCAACTTCCTCAGTGCATGGATGCTATTTCCACATGAGAAAGTCTCTCTGGAAGAGAGTACAGGATCTTGGACTCACTCGCGAACATAAAGAAAATGAAGAAGTGAGACAACAAATTCGCATGTGTGCTGCGCTGGCGTTTCTTCGGCCTGAAGATGTATGTGATGGCTGGCTGGAGATACATTCACAGGCACCGGATGATCCTAGGCTTTCTGAATTTTTCGACTACTTTGTAGAGAGATGGCTGGAAAATGAAGAAAACCCTATCAGCCATTGGAGCTGCTACAAATGGCTCCATCGAACAACTAACTCCGTAGAGGGTTGGCATAACAAAATGTCTTCCAAACCAATTTCTAAAATTTGTGATGTAATCACTTGCATGAAAACAGAAGCAGGAAATTCAGCGTGCGCATTAATGAGAACAGAGCTGAGTATGGAAGGTAAAAGAGAGAAAACAGTGTACATGGAACGGGATGAAAGGCTGGAGAAAATACTGAAAAAGTACGAGGACGTTGGCGACATAAGGGCCTACCTTCAAAAACTAAACTAAATAATGTATCAGAATACACTCCTGGAAATGGAAAAAAGAACACATTGACACCGCTGTGTCAGACCCACCATACTTGCTCCGGACACTGCGAGAGGGCTGTACAAGCAATGATCACACGCACGGCACAGCGGACACACCAGGAACCGCGGTGTTGGCCGTCGAATGGCGCTAGCTGCGCAGCATTTGTGCACCGCCGCCGTCAGTGTCAGCCAGTTTGCCGTGGCATACGGAGCTCCATCGCAGTCTTTAACACTGGTAGCATGCCGCGACAGCGTGGACGTGAACCGTATGTGCAGTTGACGGACTTTGAGCGAGGGCGTATAGTGGGCATGCGGGAGGCCGGGTGGACGTACCGCCGAATTGCTCAACACGTGGGGCGTGAGGTCTCCACAGTACATCGATGTTGTCGCCAGTGGTCGGCGGAATGTGCACGTGCCCGTCGACCTGGGACCGGACCGCAGCGACGCAAGGATGCACGCCAAGACCGTAGGATCCTACGCAGTGCCGTAGGGGACCGCACCGCCACTTCCCAGCAAATTAGGGACACTGTTGCTCCTGTGGTATTGGCGAGGACCATTCGCAACCGTCTCCATGAAGCTGGGCTACGGTCCCGCACACCGTTAGGCCGTCTTCCGCTCACGCCCCAACATCGTGCAGCCCGCCTCCAGTGGCGTCGCGACAGGCGTGAATGGAGGGACGAATGGAGACGTGTCGTCTTCAGCGATGAGAGTCGCTTCTGCCTTGGTGCCAATGATGGTCGTATACGTGTTTGGCGCCGTGCAGGTGAGCGCCACAATCAGGACTGCATACGACCGAGGCACACAGGGCCAACACCCGGTATCATGGTGTGGGGAGCGATCTCCTACACTGGCCGTACACCACTGGTGATCGTCGAGGGGACACTGAATAGTGCACGGTACATCCAAACCGTCATCGAACCCATCGTTCTACCATTCCTAGACTGGCAAGGGAACTTGCTGTTCCAACAGGACAATGCACGTCCGCATGTATCCCGTGCCACCCAACGTGCTCTAGAAGGTGTAAGTCAACTACCCTGGCCAGCAAGATCTCCGGATCTGTCCCCCATTGAGCATGTTTGGGACTGGATGAAGCGTCGTCTCACGCGGTCTGCACGTCCAGCACGAACGCTGGTCCAACTGAGGCGCCAGGTGGAAATGGCATGGCAAGCCGTTCCACAGGACTACATCCAGCATTTCTACGATCGTCTCCATGGGAGAATAGCAGCCTGCATTGCTGCGAAAGGTGGATATACACTGTACTAGTGCCGACATTGTGCATGCTCTGTTGCCTGTGTCTATGTGCCTGTGGTTCTGTCAGCGTGATCATGTGATGTATCTGACCCCAGGAATGTGTCAATAAAGTTTCCCATTCCTGGGACAATGAATTCACGGTGTTCTTATTTCAATTTCCAGGAGTGTATGTACATAAATAAAAAATATGTGAAATGTAAATAATTATCTTAAAAAAATACAAAAAACAAAAATTTGAAGAAGCTTGTAAGCTGATTTTAAACACGGCTAAATGGCAATAAAATTACTTTTGCCATTTAGCCAGTCCAAAGCCTGGATAAAGTGCGATGGGAATCAGATTATTTTTAAACATTTAGGTGCGTGATTTCTAACGCATCTAAACCCAAAGCGCCACTAGTCACATGCCTCAGTAGTGTTTACAAATTAACAGTTAAAATTAAGCTACACACACATGTGTGAACATAATGCCAATTAATATTTCCGTGTATTTAATAAGTGCACTTTTATGAAAATATGTCTATTGACAATGACTGCTGTCTGGTGCTGGAAAAGAACCGAAACTTCTTTATGTACTGAAATATTCTAAAGTCTTTGTGAAGTCTTATTTTGTTCTATCTACTGTCTATTTGTTGTTTATCGTACCAAGCGAGGTTAGCGCAGTGGCTAACCAGGGCTGAATCATTTGGCCGTCCATAGTTTACTGTATTTGGTTTTCCTTGTTTAAGCAAATGCTGTGAAGGTTCCTTAAAGAGGTCATGTTAGCTTCCAATCTCCCCACCCCCACTTCTCCCGTAACCAACAATCCCAGCGAAATCTAAATCTCTATTGACCACAACTATGGACGTTACATGAAACACCAAACGCAAAATTGGTTTTCTCTAGGTTGTAATGATGAATGATCATATACTGAGCTAAAATTACGCATATCTTTGGAATGTAAACTTGCTTTTCGTGAGTTCCCATTCACTTTAGAAAGACGCACACTAATGATGCAAAGATGAGACTCCTGAGGTTTTTATATATTAAGTTATTGAATGACTTGTTGTATTTGCCGTGATCAATTTCGGGCTACACAGAATTGTGTTAATTTCCTATTTTGTTACCCACACGTCGAATATTTTGTCCTGCTGCAGACTGACATTTACGCAGTGGTTTAGCTATGTATTTTGGAACCCAACGCGGACTTTTGTCATCCTCACCAATTACCATCATCACAAAATCATTTATTTACTTACTAATTCCGATAGGACCATTCTTCCGTTTGAGGTGCTAAGTAAGGTATTTCTGTTTACAGATAGACTTGTTCCACGCTTGAAAACGTTTAACAAATTTATATGCGTTGTTCAAACTCGTGCCTGTCGTAAAGAGACTACAACAAGAATAGTACAAACTGTGATTTTTAGTTGAATGTGCCATCCAAGTTATAAAAACATTCGCACGTTGTGGCTGATATAGAAGGAGTCAGACGTTAACTGTTAGTTAATGCTTTTTTTTATCTCATTGTCTGTTAAACAAGAACGAATGAGTATGGTTTGTTTTTAAATTTTTTGTCACTTACAATTTCGATGATTCAACTGTTAGATTTCCAAGACAGTCAAAGGTCACTGACAGATGTCAGAAAAGAAAATATTACCACTACTTTCATTGGATTCTTCTTCATTTGCTCTTTCTT
This sequence comes from Schistocerca americana, assembly GCF_021461395.2. Classification (NCBI taxonomy): domain Eukaryota; kingdom Metazoa; phylum Arthropoda; class Insecta; order Orthoptera; family Acrididae; genus Schistocerca; species Schistocerca americana. The sequence goes on from NC_060130.1 coordinate 697,705,339, forward strand.
CAACTAATACACTGTCTTCTTTTGCATGACAGTTATGTGCCAGATTTTCTACGTTTTCTTTAAGTCCTTCAGTTTTATCAAGAACGACCTCCTTAATAGGTTCATCATTTTTGTTAGTCTAGTCAATTTTTTGATCATCTACAAATGCACTCTTGAACTATAATATTTTTGCGCCTTCTTTCATATCCTTTGGGTCGAGTGCTTCTCTGACGTAAGTTAAACAAATTTCAGCATTGAACCAGTCAACAAATGGCACTTCAAAAATCTGACCGCAATTTACTTGTTTATTTATTTATTTACTTATTTTGTGCTCCACTTGGGCAACGTCGCTGTGTATTTGTTCTAAACCAAATTTCTGCACAAATTAATAGAATCCTTTTTTTTTTTTTTACTTTTAATCAGCAAGAACTCTCTACGTAAAAACACATACATATCAGAACTATAACACTGAAATTGTTACATGCAACATATAGTATGGCTTGTACCGTACGGCTTGAGCATGCTAGCTCGCGTCCGCAGTGGATTAGTGGGCCCTTGCTCGACCTTTTCTGGGCGCAAATTTCACAGGGCGGAGAATACACGACACCGCAGACCGGATGGTCGCCCTTCCAAGTGCTAGCCCAGCCCGACAGCGCTTAACTGGTCTGACGGGAACCGGTGTTACCACTATGGCAAGGTCGTTGGCTGCAAGAATGTTAGCGTATGTATTTTTGATCTAGATATTACTCATATTTATTGTAAATTGCATGAATGTAATCGAAAGTTTAAAAAAATTATTTTATTTAAATACTGTGAAAATATATTTCATTTAAATATTGTTATAATATATTAGTTTGGTACGGGAAAGTGGTCTAGTGAGTCAGATCATGTCTGTAAAGCTTGAGAAAGATGTTTGCTTAGTGGGGATGGTCTTCAGCCAATGAGACTTGGACAGTGGCGGGACATTGCTGTTGTCAAATGGAGCCTGGGACTTATATACGAGTTCTGGAAGGAAGCAGACCTACCTGTGGTAACGAGTAGTATTCGATTGTGGATGTGATTGAAATTCAAGAAGTCTGAATGTGCTCCAGAGTAGGACTCTTAACTTTTGCTGCTTGATTGACCGAACTGAGAACAGACTGAGTATGAGTTACTATTCTTCGTATTGCGTGTGTTAATTTGTACATCATTTTGAACTCTGAACTATTTTGAGCTGGTGAATCTTCCGTGTACTGTAATCACGAAATTGACTTAGTTCTCACGAGACTCTGATGACTATCTAGTTTGGGAATTTTGGTATCATTCTTGTAATGATCTCAGTGTGACGATACTGCATTCGGTAAGGATATTTTCTGTCTGTATTTTAACTGAATATTGTAGGACTACTTCCCATTTATTTGAGATGTACTTCCTTGAATAAACATTATTCAACATTATTCTCTGTCGTCCACATCAGTTACAGACGTTAGAATATAACCCTTGTTATTAAGTTATTCATTTACATTTTATTTTGTATTTTTGTATATTTTACTAACTCGCAATTCTAGCCAATGCATGGACTATTTGACTGCAGGATCACACCTGTAGATTATTATTTGCAGCGAGTTAGCTGCGGGGCATGAAAGCAGACTTGCGCGGCTCGAACCTAGGACTACATTGATCTATTATTTTGAAACAGAGCCGTGCGTAGCCCAAGAATCTAAAGCCTCGTGGTCTGGGACGTCTTGTCCCGGTCCGCGCGGCTCCCCCCGTCGGAGGTTCGAGTCTTCCCTCGGGCATGGATGTGTGTGTCGTCCTTAGCGTAAGTTAGTTTAAGTTAGATTAAATAGTGTGTAAGCTTAGGGACCGATAACCTCAGCAGTTTGGTACTATAAAACCTTACTACAAATTTCCAATTTCCTAAAGAACGAATAACTGCAGGTAAAACACACAACTCATTTGCTGATATGGGATGTTCTTTAGAAAAGCAACTATGCAGCAGTAACCATTAGGTATCATCACAACTGAGGTTTTCTCGCCCGGGATATGAGTCTAATCCCTTCAGAATAGCAATTATTATTCTAACATGCTACAGTATTCTGTGATCCCGGTCCCAAATCTATTCCATGATAGGCAATTTGCGTGGGGGCTCTGAGAGTAAGATTTAGCAGCAGCTACGTCCGTGAGAATCGGTAGCAATAGCTAGGTGTGGGGAAGTTCGCCGCGGAACTTCAATCAAGAAGAAGAAGGCTACGCAAGGGCGTGCAGAGTTGAGTCTGCAGCGACCAGCAATAGCAGAGACCTCGACGGCGGCATAGCAGCAGCGGCGGCCACGGCAACGCGTACTATTGACGGCGACTTTGGGTTCATCAGCATCGACCTTTTCAGGCAGTAGCAGTACAGCAGAAGCAGCCTGCATGACCGATAAGATAGGTACTGCCACCAATAGCCTTAATATGTGTGAAACCACAGAGTTATCGTCAGTAATAGAGTTTCCAACGATTAAGTAGTCATCCAGTGTGTGTGGTTCAGATAAATGTTAGTGGACCACTGAGTCCAAAATCTGAACGATATTAGTGGGACAGATAATCCTAAATCAGAGAAGGGAGTCGTAATTGCGGATGATTGAGTGGGATGGTTAAGGGAAATTCTGATAAATTTTAACTCTAAAACGGGGGTATTGGGTACAGAGATAGGTTCAATAAAAACGGAGATGGATTCAGTAGAGACAAGTGTAGCAGTAACAGAAAAAACTGAGACTAAGAAAATTAAATCAGATATAGAAGAGATGATTGATTCAGTAGTAGAAGCTATAAGGGCAGATATAGACAAAATTTCTGAAGAGACTGGCCTGGTTAACACCAGACTCGACAGAGTGGAAAAAGATTTCGGGGACACGCTGGAAAAGATACAGGACGAACTGGGAAGTGGAGTGAAAATTCGTGTACAGAGGCACATAGAGCTTGACGACGCGTCCAGTAAGTGTGTTAACGATTTATCAGGCAGAGTAGCAGAATGTCAAAAGGAGGTGGTTAAAACTAGAGAACATTTCGAATCAAGATTGGTGCAGCATGAACAGCAGTTTAAAATCATGAGAGGAGAACTAAATTCTTTAGCAGCGAATTAAACTACTACTGTGATAAGTGTTCCATGGGCTAATGAAAGAACGACAAAGTGTTTTGTAAATGATGGAATATACCATTCAGTTAAGTTTCTTGCTGCGTGTAGAGCTAGCTTTGTGAGAGGAATGTTGGAAGAGGCAAAAATTAAATTAGTTAAAAGACATCTTGGGGAGAATGCACAATCATGGTCAGATTTAGTAAGTGGTTCATTTACTACTTGTGAAGTGTTTGGCAGTTGTTTCCTGAACAAATCCTGTAGTGAGGCGAAACAAACTCGACTTCAGAATGAGTTCCTAAACGGACCAAATTGCAGACACGGAGGTGGGCCGATGCGGAATTTTTGTGTGTGTGAACTGGCGAAATTGTCGCATAGGAACCGTCTCCTGAGAGTGCTGATGGAGATTACAATGCTCAAGAGACGCTTACCAGAACATTTACAATGCAATCTTGTCGACAGTCTGACAAATTGCATTGACTAGTTTTTAGATTTTATTGAGAAACTCGAACATGCATTGATTTCAATGCAAGCTACATATTGGGAACAGTAGACAGAGAAATGTGTACCAGAACGGAAAGTATAACGATCATAACAGAAATAATTATCAGTGTAATAATAATTTTCGAAGTGGAAATGTAAATGGGTACCGTCATAATGGAAATCAAAACTAGCATCGGCAAAGAAAGTTTGAGAGGTAGGAGCCTCGCGAGATGCTACTCCAGAGTACAAGGTCGAGAAACCAGAGATCCCATATCTCAGGTCCGGAGGTGGCGAAATAAACGGCTGTCGGACAGGGCCAGTTATTTTAAAAATTCTCTGGTTGTCGAAAATTCAGCACATATTCTATAAATGTTGGAGACAGAGCTTATAAAAACAAAAATAAAATGGGAACTAATTTTAAGCAGAGCAACCATAAAGAGGGCGCAAGGAATATGGTAAAATGTGTAGAAGTGTTTGATAACGATAATATGGTTCAAATGGCTCTGAGCACTATGGGACTCAACTTCTTAGGTCATAAGTCCCCTAGAACTTAGAACTACTTAAACCTACCTAACCTAAGGACATCACACACACCCATGCCCGAGGCAGGATTCGAACCTGCGACCGTAGCAGCCCCGCGGTTCCGGACTGCAGCGCCAGAACCGCTAGACCACCGCGGCCGGCAATAACGATAATATCGAGCTGAAAAACATATTTTGTGAAAGGGAAGTGAAAGACGAAATGAATGTATGTTTGTTGAGAGATTCTGTGATGAGAAGAGAGACTGAGGTGAATAAGAATTTGGTGGAAGTGGAATATATGACGAATTCTAATGAGGCGCTAGCCATTAGCGGCACTTACACTTAGGTGAAAGTAATTAAGATGATTTTGCATCGCAGAAATTAGGTGAAGGCATCTGTGAAGGCGGCGAAGCAATAGTCTCGTCAGCTGAAGATGAATTTTGTGGCGTATTGACAGAAGAATGTGAAGGTATTTGTGAAGGTGGCTTAGTAGTAGTTTCGTCAGCTGGTGATGAGTTTTATTATGTATCGGCGGAAGTGGGTGATTCATTGTTAAAGGGAACCAAAGGTGATGTTTTAGTGGCTGAAGTTGTGAAAGTAGAGGCTATTGATTTAGATACCTTGGAGGAAGGAGTTTGTGCGTTTATTTCTGTTGATGGAGGTGAACCAATGGCTCTTGATGAAAGCGTGAATTGCAGCGCGGGATTAGCCGAGCGGTCTTAGGCGCTGCGGTCATGGACTGTGCGGCTGGTCCCGGCGGAGATTCGAGTCCTCCCTCGGGCATGGGTGTGTGTGTTTGCCCTTAGGATAATTTAGGTTAAGTAGTGCGTAAGCTTACGGACTGATGACCTTAGCAGTTAACTCCCACAAGATTTCACACACATTTGAACAAATCATGAATTATCAGTGGATGAGGAAGGATGAATGTGAAAGTAATGTGTCAGAGAGCGGATCAGAATGCAAAGTATCGCAAAAATCTGAGAGGAAAGAAAATGTTACGGAGACAGAAGTAGTTCCGAATTTGGCGGAATTCGAGTGTACTGTGCATTCTGATGTGGTGCGAAGCAGTAACCACAATTTGAGTGTTGTATCGGAGGAGGTTGACGAAGTCATTGGTGATAATTTCTATAAGATGTTGACGAATGTCATGGATGTTTTATGTAATGAATCTTGCGAGTTATCGGCGAGTGTTAATGGAGTTACTTACCATGAAGTTTGTGGTGAATCGACGGAAATAAGTAAGGCTTAGTGTAAGGGAGACGAAATTTTAAGTTGTGTGGTTAATAGTGAGAATGTTGCAGCTACTGATATTGTTACTTCAGAGGAAGGGGACAGTATATTTGATGCTTACGGCGACAATGAAAGGACGGATTTGGAGGGTGATTTCAATCCTACAGATGAGTTGAAAGTAGATGAGGATAATCTAGGAATAGATAATGAGATTGAGGGTTATTCTGAAATTATAATGTGTGCCATAAATATGGAAGAAAAAGGTCGGGATGTCTAAATGATCTTTTGATGGAATAGTGTTTAGAGAGGAGTGTAATTAAAAAGCGTGAGTGAAATAAACGATGCTGACGAAGGAAGAAAGTGGGCGTTTCCTGAATCTAAAAATGTTGTTCTAGCGGTAGTCACAAAGTTTCTATGTAAACGAAAGCGTCCGTCTGTGAACGAGTAAAGAGGGCTCAAATTTGAGTAGTTCAAAAACTGCAAAAAGGTGAGATTTAAAAGGTACTCGCACTGTCGAGAAAAATGCCATAAGAGGTAGCATAGTTGCACCTTATGAATGTAGAATGGGGTGTGTACAAATATAAGTGTGTATATGACTGTAAGTTCATGTGTAGTATGTAAGAAATTTGGGGGTTACATTTGTTTTGTGTAAGGGGTGACTTGCTGAATTTAGATGTATGTAAGATGTATGGTGGGAGAACTTAGTGAAAGGAGAGTGTCGACATTTGGCCGCACGACTCTCGGTGCGCAGAGGTCGGAAATACATAATTATTTAGTTATTTACGAAAGAAAAGAATAATACGAGGGTTGGAACTTTAATAGCGGCAACTATTTATTTACAGCTCGTACAAAATAGATACGTGTTTCAAAGTTTTACTGACCTTCAAAGTAGTCACCAGCATTCTGTATAACCCTGCAGAAAGTGTCATCAGTTCTGTCTCCAAGCTCGTCGTAGGTTGTGTTCCAAAAGTGAACAGCACTTTCTGCAGGACCTGACCATCGTTTTGCAGGACAATGCTCAAGCACGTACAGTGCAAGCTGTTACTGATTTGTTTGACTGATGGGGCTGCTAAGTGATATACCACCTACTGCACGCCTCTGACTTAAGTCCTCGTAAGTTAAACTCGATTTCTAAACTAAAGGAAACACATCACAGCATTCGCTTTAGAACTGCTACAAATTCGTCGGGCAATAGGCCGTGCCGCTCGAACTGTCAACACAACTGGCACAGCTAAGGGTATCCTACGACTTCCGCATCGCAGGCAACGGGTTGCACAGAATGCTGGTGACTACTTTGAAGGTCAGTAAAACTTTGAAAGACGTATCTATTTTCTACGAGCTATAAATACATAGTTGCCACTATTAAAGTTCCAACCCTCGTATGTACTGCACGTGGGATTTGGAAGGAAATTTCAAGGGGCTATTTAAATGTGTTACTTCTAGTATTTCAGACATATTTCCCGTATAATATGTATAGTTTATTTATAGTCATTGTTCGCGTAAAATTTGGTGTGCGAAGGTCGTCGGACCGTATTGAAATTCTAATTGCTTGTGGGGGTAAAACATGTAGTTTTTCGAGGCATATTAGTGGGTTGATTCTATGATGTATGTTATTTTTGAAGGGTTGTGAATAGATTTGCATATGAAAATTTTCAGGCAGCTTCGTAATAAGTCTTAGAGAATAATTCTAGGAGTAAGAGTTTTACTATGTTAATAAAATTGTAATGAATTATGATCCACTAATTTGCTGAATTATAATGAAAGCTAAATGGGCGATTTCTGCACAGAGTAGTTTTAGTTTTAAAGTTTCTAACTAGACGTGGTATAATTGTTGAGGAATGGTAAAGTGTTAGTTGATTTATGGTATCGAAAACATGTTTCCTAGTGGGAGCACGGACAGAGTATTTGAAATGTCGAGCTGAATGAAGTATTTTGCCTATGCTATAGATCAGTTTTTGCTTCCGACCCTGTTTGCCAAAGTATCGATTCCACTGGGGAGGGCGTTCAGTGCCTGATCTATGGGGACATAGGAAGTCATATGTTTATCGGTAATCACACTACAGGCGTATTTAGACAGCTATCGTCCTTCGGTACAGGAGGGGACTGCGGGTTGACGCATGTTTCGGCGCAATACTTGGCCAAGGCAGTCATGAAATTCTGCGGAGGCAACTGGACTGCGAACCCTCCGAACTTCGGCATCAGAAAACCGATCACGTGCTGCGTTAGTACTACTGAAGAGCTACGAAGCGGTAACAAAAAAAGTGCTGTCAGATGAGCTCAAAGGATATATCAAATTTTGTGCTACTTAGTGTGCCAAGTTAGCAAGCCAATGTGCCACATTAGGCATGCGTATGTGGGTGAGCTAATCCGAAGCCTAGAAATGCTGTGAGGCAAGGTGTATTTGTTGCACGGTTGAACACTTGTGGGCACAGGGCGCGCCACGGCCACGCTAGTTAGTTGACGAATTCCGCCCCAGGCGAGCTCAGGTGCATAGACAATGAGCGCGTCGCCGGAAACGGCTAAATCCCAGAGCTGGAAATTTGGGCGGCTGATGCTCGAATTGCCTTTGTGCAGAATATGCTCCAGGAAAAGGCGGAATGTCAGACAATCTAAAAGATGGCGAAGTTACAGAGCTCTTTGAGATTCGACAGTAACTCACAACAAATATTAATGCAAATTGAATGCATTTGCGATCTCAGAAAAATGAGGCGCATCCAGTGACACAATAATATCTCAGCACCTTTAAAATTACAGAAGTTAATGCCTTACAGCGAGTAAACACTTTCACAATGACCCTCTGAATTACCAACTTTTAATCGCCTCACGCGATTTCAGCAAACGTTTCCTCAAATGGCAGCATTGCTCTATAGCTATCGTCCCTGAAAGCTACGTATCTGTATCTACTTCATTTATTGATTTACGACATCTTCTGTATCTTTTTCATTACGCAAATATTTGCCACAACATCGTATGAGAATACGATTTACATAGAAAATGAATGCAAAATGAATATCTCATATTTTGTCATACTTGCGTTTCCATTTAATGAATAGTTTACTGTTGTGCCAGTAACTTTACTTAAATGTTGGTTGCAAGTAGTATTAAAAAACTGTGCTAATTTAAAAATGGTCATTCGCATGTCTTAATGAATAGTTTACTGTTGTGCCAGTAACTTTACTTAAATGTTGGTTGCAAGTAATATTAAAAAACTGTGCTAATTTAAAAGTGGTCATTCGCATGTCTTAGCGGACACCACCTTCGTAAAAGAATGCCAAACGACACTTCTGACAAGAATGCCCCAATAATTGTTTAAACTATATTTAACAACAATTAGTTGTCATTTAAAGTGAGCGCACTTGCACTAGAAAGCTAGCTTATTTATTTATGAACCAACTATTACTTATATTTATTGTAAATAGTCTCGATGGTGAGTGTTCATCGGAGGTGAGGGTATCATCTGGAGTGCCCCCGGGAAGAGTGGTAGATCCGCTGTTGTTTTCTATCTACATAAATGACCTTTTGGATAGGGTGGATAGCAATATGCGGCTGCTGATGATGCTGTGGTGTACAGGAAGGTGTAGTCGTTGAGTGACTGTAGGAGGATAGAAGATGACTTGGACAGGATTTGTGATTGGTGTAAAGAATGGCAGCAAACTCAAAATATAGATAAATGTAAATTATTGCAGATGAATAGGAAAAGAATCCTGTAATGTTTGAATACTCCATTAGTAGTATGGCGCTTGACACAGTCATGCCGATAAAATATTTGGGCGTAACAATGCAGAGCGATATGAAGTGGGACAAGAATGTAATGGCAGTTGTGGGGAAGGCGGATAGTCGTCTTCGGTTCATTGGTAGAATTTTGGGAAGATGTGGTTCATCTGTAAATGAGACCGCTTATAAAACACTAATACGATCTATTCTTGAGTACTGCTCGAGCGTTTGGGATCCCTGTCAGGTCGGATTGAGGGAGGACATAGAAGCAATTCTGAGGCGGGCTGCTAGATTTGTTACTGGTAGGTTTGATCATCACGCGAGTGTTACGGAAATGCTTCAGGAACTCGGGTGGGAGTCTCTAGAGGAAAGGAGGCGTTCTTTTCGTGAATCGCTTCTGAGGAAATTTAGAGAACCAGCATTTGAGGCTGACTGCGGTACAATTTTACTGCCGCCAACTTACATTCCGCGGAAAGACCACCAAGATAAGAGAGATTAGGGCTCGCACAGAGGCATATAGGCAGTCATTTTTCCCTCGTTCTGTTTGGGAGTGGAACAGGGAGAGAAGATGCTAGTTGTGGTACGAGGTACCCTCCGCCACGCACCGTATGGTGGATGGCGGAGTATGTATGTAGATGTAGATGCAGGATGTTTATAAACATTTCATGTATTTTATTTAACTATTGTCATAATACATTAGTTTAGTGGGTGAAAGTGGTCAAGTAAGCCAAATCATGTCTGTAGAAGCTGAGAACAACGTATTTTTGGTGGGGATGGCCTTGAGCCAATAAGAGTTGGACAGTGGCAGAGGGCCACGCGGGATTAGCCGAGCAGTCTTAGGCGCTGCAGTCATGGACTGTGCGGCTGGTCCTGGAGGAGGTTCGAGTCCTCCCTCGGGCATGGGTGTGTGTGTTTGTCCTTAGGACAATTTAGGTTAAGTAGTGTGTAAGCTTAGGGACTGATGACCTTAGCAGTTAAGTCCCATAAGATTTCACACACATTTGAACATTTGACAGTGGCAGAACATTGCTGGAGTCCGAGTTCTGGAAAGAGGTAGACCTGCCTGTGGTAGCGAGTGGTATTCGAATGTGGAGGTGATTGTCTGTGGACAATGAACGGCCGCTATCATACTTCTGAAGGGGCTAACTTGAGATGTCTGAATGTGCTCCAGAGAAGGACTATTAACTTTTGCCACTTGATTGACGGAATTGAGAGCGTGTGTTAATTTTTAAGTCATCGTGTTGAACTCTGAACTATTTTGAGCTGCTGAATCTTTCGTGTATTGTCATCACGAAATGGACTTAGATCTCGCGAGTCTTTGATGAGTATCTAGTTTGGGGATTTTGCTGCGATTCTCGTAACGCTCTCAATGTAACTTTACTGCATTTGGTAAGGATATTCTCTGTCTGTATTTTAACTGAATATTGTAGGATTACTTCCCATTTATTTGAGATGTCCTTTCTTGAATATACATTATTCAACATTATTCTCTGTCGTCCACATCAGTTACAGACCTTAGAACAGAACACTCCTTATTATTATTATTATTATTTACTGAGAGTAGGCCACTTGAGGACCACTTTCCAATTTCTATTCTTCGTTCTTCGTTCTTTGTTTCTTTCGTTTCTTCCAGTATGCCCTCATCGGTTCACTATGTGAACCAGTTCATTTCGTACCAGTCTTTTTAGCTCCCCTCCCTTGGAATCCTTCCATTTACATTACTTTTTCTCGAAAGAGTTCTCTGTTGTTTATATCTTCTATTTTTATGTTGTTCCTTTCTAAATCCTTTCTTACTTCGTTGACTCAGCTTGTTGTGGACTTCTTACCCCACAAATATTTGAAAATTTTATTAATTAATCTACTGTCTTACATTCGAAATAGATGTCCAAGAAACTTGAGTCTTCTTTTCCTTATTACATTTGAAATATTTTCTATAGTTTGGTATATTTCAGCATTACTTCGTAATTTACAATATTCTGCAGACATTTTTGGTCCTAATATTTACTTTATAATTCACCTTTCTAGCACTTCTGATTTACCTAAATTATAGTTTAATGCCAGGCGTTCGCTTGCATATAGGCATTCTGACTTCACTGCTGTGTTGTAATGCTTTATTTTTGCATTTTTGGATGGGCACTTTTTATTGTAGAGGACTTTGGTGATACCATATGCTTCCCCCATTTTATGCAACCTTTCCTCCACAGTAGATTTTTCCAAAGTATTTTCTTAGATTATCTCCCCTAGATATTTAAATTTTCTTACCCTCTCAATTTGGCCAATATCTGTTTTCAGAAATTTTGGAGCATCCTTAACGTTTGTTGCAAATTTTGTTTTTTCTGCAGAAATTCTTAAGCCAGTTCTGCTAGCTATTTCTTCCAGGAGATTTATTTGTGTCATAAATTATTGATTTAAGTTTTACTTTGTATTTCTGTGTATTTTTATAACTCGCAATTCTATCCATTGCACAGACTATTTGACTGCAGGATCACACCTATAGATTATTATTTGCAGCGAGTTAGCTCCGGGACATGAAAGCAGACGTCCGTGGCTCGAGCCTATGACTGCATCGAACTTTTCTTTTGAAACAGAGCGCTGCGTCGAACAAGTATCTAAAGTAAGAGTAACCGCAGGTAAACACGCAACTGTTCTGCTCGTATGGGATGCTGTTTAGAAGAGCAACTACGCAGGAGTAACCGTTATGTACAGTCGCAACATGTACGTCAGCTCTACCTATTCGGACGATTCCCTCTTCGTTCGTCGTTTTTTTGTCTTAAAGTGTATAACTGATTCTTGAAATGGGCTACTACCAACCTATAAAACTGAAAATTGTTGTTCAGTGCCTCAAGACGTCCCTCGGACTCGGTCATTGTAAGTAGGTGCCTGTTTCAAAATCCTGTAATGTTCCCGTGCCTTTCTCTAATTTATGTCAATGACCTATTACCAACAGTACAACTTCATTAATGGAATATTAAATTTTAGATGAGAAATTCACAACTTTGTGATATGATGTGAAAGACACAGCAATCATATTAGTGTATGATCTAAGTGCACGACTTGCAGTAAACAGGGTGACACCATTAGTGTAAAAACTGTCTTTTCGAAATTTATTTTAGTCTGATAGGTCGCATAATTGTGAAGGAAAATAAATAAGAAAATCTACTTGGAATTCGCAACGGAATCTACACCGTAGATAGGTGCTGCTACCTTTCTACTAACCTATACATTTGTTTAATTTTCTGCTCTTCATTGATTCATATCCCGAATTTAAGTGTGGTGACAACGAGGGGTCATGCTGCCCGTTTTTCTGAGACACTTTGTTTTGGAAATGGTGTATCATTGCTTCCTTTCTATCGATGAATGATACAAACACTGTTTTGCGGATGGCTGCTATGCGTAAATGCACCGAGCAGCGTAACTTTATTTTTGTGTATTTATTGGTATTTATAACGATGAAACTCACTACCGGGACGTAGTCGAACAGCACTAAATGGAACTCAGTGAGTTAGTACGAAGATGTTTCAATCGTAATTCTGGGCGGCGCCTATAGGTACACTGATCAGGAACTGGACATCCCAAAATGTTGTCCTCTTGCTGGTCAAATGCTGACAGCGTAAATTTTTTCTCTCATGAACATTCAAACTAACACATGAGTATCGAATGTCACCGCTCTGGCTTATATTAGAGATCTCGGAAAGCGGAGACTTGTGTCTTGTAGAACTGCATACTGGAGCACCTCTACTCATTCCCGTAGCAAATTTTTAATTAAAAGAGATCCGCTGCAGCAATATATAAAGTCGGCTCACGAATTTCATCTGGGTCCCAGTGCAAAAGCCTAGGAAATGTCGTAATGAACCCAATATTTTTTTCTGTCACATACGTTTTTTTAATAGAATAAAATGAGTTTCTCCAGAAGAAATTTATTTAATCTCTTAGTGGACACGAGACAAACACTCAATCTGAACCATGATTATACTTCCCTGATTTCTGTGAGACTTCAAATTACCAAATCTCTTTGTCTGTTATTTTCAGAAGTGCCTCACTGCAGTCTTTCATTGCTACCGCTTATGTTGACATATAGATTAATGTAACAGATACACTAGCAGATAAGATGTATTTTGGAACTTTATGGTCATAAAATGGAAATGTCTGGCGTTTTGTAATACAGTTCCATTTATTTTACTTTTTGAGAATAATTTCCAGCACACTTAACTTATATATCTTCATCGTTTGACACCTCTTTGCAACCCAGTTATGATAGGTGTCTTTTACAGGCTGGTTGCGTTCATATTCTCATGAAACAGAAATTCTTCGTAAGTGAAAACTGACGTAAGGTACTTTCTCATGGCGCAAGACAAAGGATATATGGAGTGTGCTTATAAACCTTGAAGTTCAATGGCTCTGAGCACTATGGGACTTAACATCTACGGTCATCAGTCCCCTAGAACTTAGAACTACTTAAACCTAACTAACCTAAGGACATCACACAACACCCAGCCATCACGAGGCAGAGAAAATCCCTGACCCCGCCGGGAATCGAACCCGGGAACCCGGGCGTGGGAAGCGAGAACGCTACCGCACCCTTGAAGTTCACTGTAGCTAAGTAACCACAAATTATTTTTGACCGACGTCCTGAAACATTATCGTGACGAGAGGAACAAATGGACGAATGGCTTGTTACATTCATTTGTAGGCATTATTTTACGTAAGTTTGCTGGCATCTATTGCTTATCTTCCTCTGTCTTATTTCAGAGTCGGGCACCACAGCATTTTATTTTAGGTACTAAAAGAACCGTCTGGGGCGGAAATCGGTAGATGTGATGTACATGTACAGGAAAACAAATTATAACAATTTCATAAAAATTGGATGATTTGTTCAAGAGAAAGAGCTTCATAAACTGAGCAAGTCAATAACGCGCTGGTCCACTTCTGGCCCTTATGAAAGTTCTTATTGTGCTTGGCATTGACAGACAGAACTGTTGGAAGTTGTCCTGAGGGATATCATGCCAAATTCTGTCCAATTGATGCGTTAGATCGTCAAAATCCCGAGACGGTGGGAGGACCCTGCCCACAATGGTCCAAACGTTCTGAACAGGAGAGAGATGTGGCGACCTTAATGGCCAAGGTAGGGTTTGACAAGCACGAAGAGAAGCAATGGAAACACAGTGTGCGGCTGGGCATTATTTTGCTGAAATGTAAGCCCAGGGGCGCTTGCCATGAAGGGCAGCAAAATAGGACGTAAAATATCGTCGACGTGCCGCTGTACGGTAAGGGTGGAGCGGATGGGAACCAAAAGATCGTGCTTCGGAAAGTAATGGCACCCCAGATCATCACTCCTGGTTATCGGGCTGTATAGCGCGTGACACTTAGGTAGATATCCCAAAGCTGTCCAGGGCGTCGCCAGACACGTCATCGGCCTTGAAAATTATTGAATACAGTTGAATTGTCTTCATGATGAACCCCGCTTCTAAATAAACCCTAATCGCCAGCGAAGACTTATCTGGAGACACCCCGGAAAGCGATTTTCGTGTCGTTCACGTAAGTACTTCGTGATGCACCTATATTTTTTTGTCTTGGGGTATATAATGACAATTTCCTTAGCTCCCATCGTACACACTGTTCTGAGACCTGATTCTTGCAGTTGACCGTTTTGGGTTTTAATCATTTCTTTCACAATAACAGCAATGTCAGCTCTTCGATTGATTTCGTGATGACTGGGTGTTGTGTGATGTCCTTAGGTTAGTTAGGTTTAAGTAGTTCTAAGTTCTAGATGACTGATGACCATAGATGTTAAGTCCCATAGCGCTCAGAGCCATTTGAACCATGTTTTTTCTTCGATTGATTCCAGAATTGCCTGGTAGCCGGGTATGCCACACAGACGTAATGACGGCAACTTTTGTAGTAGCGCTGCTGTCGCGTTTAGATATAACGTTAAACGCTTCTACTGCCGTTTTTTCGCGTTCCGAACTCGTTTACAGTTAAAATACAGTAACTGTGGAAATGACGACTGAGGTTATTCGTTGACTTCTCTATTCTTTCACTCTGGAGATGTTGCACTTTTGTTGATATCTATGGGAGAGCTGTTTGCGCAGCTGATCGAAGCTGCCGTCTGCACTAGCAAACGTACCTCAAACGTCACTTCCTGTTTATGTTTTGTCTCAGCCGGCTACGACTCTAGCTCACTTAGTATACTCATTTAAACCCAGAATTCGTATTTGCTTTCACTGGGACTTTTTACGATTTTTTTCTATTTACTGTTTTCGTTTATGTTTCCACTGTACTCTTGTAGTCAGTTTGCCTTTGCGTGACCTTTTATAGCTTATCTGAGCAGTGTTTAGCTCGTTCTCTTCTATGTTCTAATCAGATGATGCTTGACTGACGCCTGTTGCCGGCCGCTGTGGCCGAGCGCTTCTAGGCACTTCAGTCTGGAACCACGTGACCGCTACGGTCGCAGGTTCGAATCCTGCCTCGGGCATGGGTGTGTGATGTCCTTAGGTTAGTTAGGTTTAGGTAGTTCTAAGTTCTAGGGAACTGATGTCCTCAGATGTCAAGTCCCATAGCTCTCAGAGCCATTTTACACCTGTTCCCGTAATTCTTTATCTTATATGCCGTCTGTATATATCAGTACCGGATCGTTTTACGTTCTTGTATAGAAATACATATCGCCATTTTTAAGAGTTCAAATAACTGCAATGTGCATTTACATCAATACTAATCGGCTCGCCCCCTCCCCCCCCCCCCACATGAACCATGGCCCTTGCCGTTGGTGGGGAGGCTTGCGTGCCTCAGTGATAGAGATAGCCGTACCGTAGGTGCAACCTAAACGGAGGGGTATCTGTTGAGAGGCCAGACAAACGTGTGGTTCCTGAAGAGGGGCAGCAGCCTTTTCAGTAGTTGTCGGGGCAACAGTCTGGGTGATTGACTGGCCTTGTAACACAAACCAAAATGGCCTTGCTGTGCTGGTACTGCGAACGGCTGAAAGCAAGTGGAAACTACAGCAGTAATTTTTGCCGAGAGCATGCAGCTTTACTGTATGGTTAAATGATGATAGCGTCCTCTTGGGTAAAATAGTTCCCCATTCGGATCTCCGGGCGGGTACTACTCAGGAGGACGTTGTTATCAGGAGAAAGAAGGTTGTATACATGGAATGAGCCTGAAGATACTGGAAGGTGTCAGATAGATTATATAATGGTAAGACAGACATTTAGGAACCAGGTTTTAAATCGTAAGAAATTACCAGGGGGCAGATGTGGACTCTGACCACAATCTATTGGTTATGAACTGTAGATTAAAACTGAAGAAACTGCAAAAAGGTGTGAATTTAAGGAGATGGGACCTGGATATAATGACAGAACCAGAGGTTGTAGAGACTGTCAGGGAGAGCATTAGGGAACAATTGACAAGAATGGGGGAAAGAAATACAGTAGAAGAAGAATGGGTAGCTTGGAGAGACGAAATAGTGAAGGCAGCATAGGATCAAGTAGGTAAAAAGACGAGGGCTAATAGAAATCCTTGGGTAACAGAAGAGATATTGAATTTAATTGATGAAAGGAGAAAATACAAAAATGCAGTAAATGAAGCAGGCAAAAGGGAATACAAACGTCTCAAAAATGAGATGGACAGGAAGTTCAAAATGGCTAAGCAGGGATGGCTAGAGGACAAATGTAAGGATGTAGAGGCGTATATCACTAGGGGTAAGATAGATACTGCCTACAGGAAAATTAAAGAGACCTTTGGAGAAACTTGAGGACAATATTATGGAAATGGAAGAGGATGTAGATGAAGATGAAATGGGAGCTATGATAATGCGTCAAGAGTTTGACAGAGCACTGAAAGACGTAAGTTGAAACAAGGCTCAGGGAGTGGACAACATTCCATTAGAAGTACTGATAACCTTGGAAGAGCCAGCCCTGACAAAATTCTACCATCTGGTGAGCAAGATGTATGAGACAGGCGAAATACCCTCAGACTTTAAGAAGAATATAATAATTCCAATTCCAAAGAAAGCAGGTGTTGACAGATGTGAAAATTACTGAACTATCAGTTTGATAAACCACGGCTGCTAAATACTAACGTGAACTCTTTACAGACGAATGGAAAAACTGGTAGAAGCCGACGTCGCGGAAGATCAGTTTGGATTCCGTAGAAATGTTGGAACACGTGAGGCAATACCGACCCTACGACTTATCTCAGAAAATAGATTAAGGAAAGGCAAACCTACATTTCTAGCATTTGTAGACTTAGAGAAAGCTTTTGATAATGTTGACTGGAATACTCTCTTTCAAATTCTGAAGGTGGCAGGGGTAAAATACAGGGAGCGAAAGGCTATTTACAATTTGTACAGAAACCAGATGGCAGTTATATGAGTCGAGGGGCCATGAATGGGAAGCAGCGGTTGGGAAGGGAGTGCGACAGCGTTGTAGCCTATCCCCGATGTTATTCAATCTGGGTATTTAGCAAGCAGTAAAGGAAACAAATGAAAAATTCTGAGTAGGTATTAAAATCCAGGGAGAAGAAATAAAAACTTTGAGGTTCGCCGATGACATTGTAATTCTGTCAGAGATAGCAAAGGACCTGGAAGAGCAGCTGAACGGAATGGACAGTGTCTTGAAAGGAGGATATCAGATGAACATCAACAAAAGCAAAACGAGGATAATGGAATGTGGTCGAATTAAATCGGGTGATACTGAAGGGATTAGATTAGGAAATGAGACGCTTAAAGTAGTAAATGAGTTCTGCTATTTGGGGAGCAAAATAACTGATGGTGGTCGAAGTAGAGAGGATATAACATGTAGACTGGCAATGGCAAGGAATGCGTTTCTGTAGAAGAGAAATTTGTTAACATCGAGTATAGATTTAAGTGTCAGGAAGTCGTTTCTGAAAGCATTTGTATGGAGTGTAGCCATGTATGGAAGTGAAATGTGGACGATAAATAGTTTAAACAAGAAGAGAATAGAAATTTTCGAAATGTGGTGCTATAGAAGAATGCTGAACATTAGATGGGTGGATCACATAACTAATGAGGAGGTATTGAATAGAATTGAGGAGAAGAGAAATTTGTGGCACAAATTGACTAGAAGAAGGTATCGTTTGCTAGGACATGTTCTGAGGCATCAAGGGATCACCAATTTAGTATTGGAGGGCAGCGTGGAGGGTAAAAATCGTAGAGGGAGAACAAGAGATGAATACACTAAACAGTTTCAGAAGGATGTAGGTTGCAGTATGTATTGGGAGATGAAGCAGCTTGCACAGGATAGAGTAGCATGGAGAGCTGCATCAAACCAGTATCGGGACTGAAGACCAAAACAACAACTAATCGGCTATCTTCTGATATAGTGCTTGTCTGTGACAGTCAAATATGTTTCTCACAATGTGATGTTTCATGATTCTTCTTTTTTCATCTTGTTTATCATTCCTGATGATTTGCTCTCAGGCTCGCTATCGCAATGTATAGTATGTATAGTACTCCGCATATGTAAATCTCAGAGTTGCTTTCATTGTTTTAGTTCTCTGCATTACGCTTATCCTTCTGGCTTTTGTATAACTGAATTTTCAGCTATTGTTCTTGGTTCTTCAGGCTAGCTGAAGTGTTTGATTAGAGTGGGATATTCCGTGTATGCATACTGATTGATGGATCCGTTACTGACCTACAGCTACATCTACATAAATACTCTGCAAATCACATTCATCGAACCACCTCAAAAATAATTCTCTACCATTCCATCTCGTACAGCCCACGGAAAAGACAAACACCTATACCTTCCCGTGCGAGCTCTGGTTTCCCGTATTTTAGTATAATGATCGTTTCTCCCTACGTAGCTCGGTGTCAACGAAATATGTTCGCATTCGGAGGAGAAATTCGTTGACAGAAATTTCATGAGAAGATTCTGCCGCAGCGTAAAACGCCTTTGTTTTAATGATGTCCACCCCAAATCCTGTCTCATTTCAATGACGCTCTCCCCCTATTTCCCGATAATACAAAACGTGCTGCCCTTCTTTTAACTTTCTCGATGTACTCCGTCAGTCCTATCTGGTAAGAATCCCAGACCGCTCAGCAGTATTCTACAAGAGGACGGACGAGTGTAGTGTAGGAAGTCCCTGTAGTAGATCTGTTACTTTAGCTGAGTGTCCTGCCAATAAAACGCAGTCTTCGGGTAGCTTTCCCCACAACAGTTTCTATGTGTTCTTTCCAATTTAAGTTGTTCGTGATTGTGATTGATAGGTATTTAGTTGAATTTACGGTCTTTAGATCTGATTGATTTATCGTGTGACCGAAGTTTAACGGATTCCTTTTAGCAATCGTGTGGATGAACTCACGCTTTTTGTTATTTAGAGCCAACTGCCAATTCTTGCGCCAAACAGATATCTTTTCTAAATAGTTTTGCAATTTGTTTTTATCTTCTGATCATTTTACAAGTCGGTAAATGGCAGCATCATCTGAAAACAACCTAAGATGGCTGCTCAGATTGTTTCCTCGTTCGTTTATATAGATAAAGAACAGTAAAGGGCCTTTAACACTACCTTGGGGAACGCCAGAAATCACTTCTGTTTTACTCGATGACTTCCCGTCAATTGCTACGTACTGTGACATCTCTGATAGCAAATCACGAATCCACTCACATAACTGTGACGATATTCCATAATCACGCAATTTCACTATAAGCCGTAGTGGTACAGTGTCAAAAGCCTTCTGGATATCTCTAAATACGGAATCAGTTTGAAATCCCGTGTCAATAGCACTCAACACTTCGTGTGAGTAATGAGCTAGTTGTTTAGATGTTTTCTAAAACCGTGTTCGAGGTAATGCATAATGTTCGAATACAATATATGTTCCAAAATCCTGCTGCATCTTGACGTTAATGATATGGTCCTGTAATTTAGTGGATTACTTCTATCTTTCTTGAATATTGGTCTGGCCTGTGCAACTTTCCAGTCTTTGAGTACGGATCGATTGTCGAGCAAACGGTTGTATATGGATCTATTGTATTAGCATACTCTGAAAGGAACCCAACTGGTATATAGTCTGGACCGAAAGACTTGCTTTTGTTAAGTGAATTAAGGTGCTTCACTACTCCGAAGATATCTATTTCTACGTTACTCATGTCTGCAGCTGTTCTTGACTCGAATTCTGGAATATTTACTATGTCTTCTTTGTTGAAGGAATTTTAGAAGGATTTGTTAAATAACTCTGCTTTGCCAGCCCTGTCGTCGATAGTATTTCCACTGCTATTGCGCAGAGAAGGCATTAATTGTGTCTTGCCGCTAGCATACTGCACATACGACCAGAATGTCTTTGGACAAGGTTTCGAGACAAAGTTTCGTTGTGGAAACTATTATAAGCATCTCGCATAAAAGTCCGCACTAAATTTCGAGCTTCTCTAAAGGATCGCCAATCTTGTGGATTTTGCGTCCGTTTAAATCTGGTATGCTTTTTTCGTTGTTTCTGCAACAGTGTTCTCACTCGTTTTGTGTTCCAAGCAGGATCAGCTCCGTCGTTTGTTAAGTTATTTGGTATCAATGTCTCAATTGCTGCCGATACTGTTTCTCTGAATTGAAGCCACATCTGGTCTACGCTTACATTATTAATTAGGAAGGAGTGGGGATTGTCTCTCAGGAAGGCGTCATGTGAATTCTTTTCTGCTTTTTTGAATAGGTATATTTTTCATTTATTTTTGGAGGAATTGGAGGTTACAATATTCAGTCTCGGTACGACGACCCTGTGTTCACTAGTCCCTGCATCCGTTTTGATGATTGTTATTAGGTCAGGATTATTTGTGTGTTTTCACAACCGTTTACTATTCGCGTGGGCTCATGAACTAACTGCTCGAAATAATTTCCAGAGAATGCATTTAGCACAATTTCGGATGATATTTTATGCGTACCTCTGTATTTAAACAAGTATTTTCGCCAACATATCGAGGACAAACTGAAGTCACTGCCAACTGTAATTGTATGAGTGAGGTATATGTTTGAAATTAAACTCAAGTTTTCTTTGAGGTTTCAGCAATTCTATCATATGAATTGGGAGGTCAGTAAGAGGATCCAATTATTATTTTATTCCTGTTGCCAACAATGACCTCTGCCCATACTAACTCACAGAAACCATCTGCTTCAATTTCGCGACAGGATAAACTACCTCTAACAGCAACAAATACGCCACCACCAACTATGTTTAGCCTATCCTGTCGGAACACTGTCAGGTTCTTCGCAAAAATTTAGGCTGAAGTTATTTCCGGCTTTAGCCAGCTTTCAGTGCCTCCAACGATTTGAGCATCAGTGCTTTCTATTAGCGCTTGGAGATCTGGTACTTTCACAACACAGCTACGACAATTTACAACTGTTATACCGATGGTTCCTGTATCTACTAGAGGTCTACATGTTCCGCTTTTAACCCGCCCATGCTTGCCCGGTGGCCAGGTGGGCAGGCCGCCGCGCGTTGTCAACAGAACGGGCAGGCTGCTTCACTCCCAGCCAAGCCAAGCAGAACCCAACCCGGGCAGGCTGCGGGAAACTTGCTTGCCTGCCCATATTACTGCTGAGCTGCGCTACGCAGCCGTTTAGTCTGCGCGCTTCATTGTCGTACTATGAACGTTAATTAAAAGTTTTTATTTTACCTGAGCACCAAAAGGCAAACCCTAACATTATATATATATTAATTTCAGGTCAAAAAAAATTCGGTTTTATTTGTACATTCTTCCTTTACGCGTATATTTCGGGCTTATTATCTATATAAATAAAAATGAATTGCCAAATGCGTTGATAAGCGTAAAACTCGAGAACGGCTGGACCAATTCGGCAATTTTTTTTTTTTTGCTGTGTTCGTAATTCTCAGGACAAGGTTTTTATGGAATAAAATTTTTCGAAAATCGACCGAAAATTTGGAAAATTTCAGAAAAACTGAAAGTGTGTTTTCATTGTGTCCGTGTGTTTGTATTGCATACAATCTTGATGAAATTTTGTACACTATACCTTGAAACCAAGAGGAAGGTCACAGTCTACTTAAAATTTCGTAGGGTGCATGGCAGAGGTTACTTTACCTAACGGAATTCGACAAATTGTACGTTTTTATTCCGATCTTGATGAAATTTGGCATACTTGATATTCAAAGCAGGATGAAGGGCGCTGTCTGCTTAAAATTCTGAATGGTACATGGCGGAGGGTACTTTACTTACACACTTCTACACCAACCTACAGTTTTATTCCGACCTTGAAGAAATTTTGCACACTTGACCATCAAGAGGAACATTACTGTCTACATAATATTTCGGACAGTGCATGGAAAAGAGTACCTTACAAAAGATTTTGACATCGTTTGCGGGTTACCATGAAATCCTTCTCCCTCTATACTGCTAAATGGTCTCAGGTCCTTAGCACACATTTCGACGCCATTTTCGGCCACTAAATCTTTGTCCTCTTTCAAGAAATTTCCGGAGTGAGGGAACTGCTTGTCAAATTTGCACACATGTCGTAACATACTTGAGACTCTAGTCACGGTAGCTTGACAGCGCAACCTGTCGTCAGGCGCAGCAAGCTGAGCGGGTCCCGTGAAGCTTGGCAGGCCTGCGGGAACCCAGGTAGCCCGGGCTTGCGGGAGCCCAAGTCGGTCGCATTACCCACTATGCCTCAGTACATGCGTACTCTTGTGTTTACGTCGCGGCAGGCTGACCTGCATGAATGGTTGCAGAGGAGCTAGGGGCAAGCAGGCTGCAATGGGAATTTGTACACCTCTGGTATCTACATTCTTGCTGTGTTCAGCCTGCACCCTTTGGAACTGAAGTCCTTTTTATTTTTTCCCGAGACCCTCTAACCTTAAAAAAAAAAAAAAAAAAAAAAAAACACGCCCAGCCCACGTTACACAGTCGCTGCTATCCGTGTAGCTGCCTCCTGCGTGCAGTGGACTCCTGACATATTCAGAGGAACTCGAAACCCAATCACCCTACGGCGAAAGTCGGAGAATCTCCAGCATACACGATCGCAGACCGTCTGAGTCTCTGGTTCAGACTTTTTACTCGGCTCTGTACTAGAGGTCCGCTCCTGTCGACTGTGCTGCAAATGGGGAGCACTGTTTTCATCTCGCAAGCAAGACTGGCACTTCTGTCTTGCCACTTCTGTCAGCCATTCGAAAGCAGAGAGAATCTCTTCCTATCCAAAGCGAGACACATCATTAGTGGCGATGTGAGCCACCCCCTGGACTTGGTTGCACCCTGTGCTCTTCATGGCATCCGGAAGGACCCGTTCCACGTCGGGAGAGACTCCACCTGGTATGCATATTGGCTTTCTTCCCCTTTGTAGCCTGCATGTCCCTAATGGGCCCCATAACGCGCCTAACATTGGAGCTTCCAACTACCAATAATCCCGTCCTCTGTGATTGGCCAGATCGTGTGGGCTGAGAGGTTACCTCTGAAACAGGCGACTGCATCAGGCTGAGCGCCAGTGTCAGCCACAGACAGCACCTGGAACCTGTTTGTCAGACTAAATGGGGAGGCCTTATCTGAGGCCTCGTGGGCAGTCTTCCGCCGCCTAACACGCCTCGAGGCGACCTACGACTCGACTGTGTGTGAGATGTCAACCTCTGTGCAGGCAGTAACTGGGCTGGCCACCAGTGAGGACCGATCGGAAGACTCGGACGTGCGGGACGTCCTTTGGATCCACACGGCCGGCCCACAACAGTGATGCTTACCCACTGCAGCTTCAAGATGTGTAACCGAAGTCATCACAGCCTGGAGATGAGAGTGAAGTGTTACCAACTCGTCTCAAAATGGTACACAACAGTCCCTACACACACTAAAGACTGTGGAAAGCTGCACTACTAAGACGAACGGACTATCGGCAAGTACTGCGGAACTCTACAGCAAACCCTGAGGAAAACGCAAGAACTGTGTCTAATAAATTAGATTAATACGCAGAGATTCAGAAACCAAACTACCGAAACACTCAGGTGAGACTAAATAATTCGCCCCTGATTAGTAACTTGTAGTGTGTCACAAAGTCGGTTTACTTTCCGAAGCAAACGAAAAGACAGGAACTGTGTCTATTAGATGTTAAATTAACACCCAGAAACTCAAGAAAGTATACTACCAAAACACATAGTTGAAATTATACAATTCGCTCCTGGTTAGGAACTCGTAAAAGTTACAAAATCGGTTACTTCTCTCTTGCTGCTTCTGTCTTGGCCGGCTGCTGCTGCCTGATTGTTGGAGTGTTTATTACATGTGAGGTCTTTTGTTGCCATTGTGTTCGTTTGCTTATGGGGACATTCCACCTTAAAATGTTAAGCAAAGACGAACAGTCTACGTGTCAGTGGCTCTCCACCTTACATCACGAGAGTCCTGTTTCCGTCCACTGGGAAGTAGAAGGGAATGTGTCCCGTGGTTTCTACTTTGACACTGTTCTTCTTCTAGTATCCCCTAAGTGGTACGTCCAAATAGCTTCAATGGTATTTCACTTATTTGTTACTGATTTGTAAAGATATGTTAAAAATTGTAACGCATCTTCTACTCATTCCTACATATACGGCTGTTACATCACTTGAGTCGCAAACACTTGTTTTTCGTTTGGTCGGCTAGTTTAAACTTCTGTTTTAACGTGTGACTCTCCGACTGTCTTATTCATACGTTGGGTTAACCTGTTTATCATCCCGAGATCTTATACTTGGACACGTTTTGCTATGATGATTTAAAAACATGAGATTTTTTTTAGTTCCAAAATAATGTTAGAATGAAACATGCAAACTAGCTCTTGGCAGGTCTCAGCTTTGTTTTGAAAGTCAACGTTAATTGGATCTGTGAAAGCGAAGGCTGGCTCCTGCGGAGCGACGCCACCTTCCTGCTGTGTGTTCCCTCCGTAAGCTCCTGCGTGGGCATCGCATTGCTCGAGAGCAGTCAGCCAGTGTTACTGAATCCATTCAAAAGTTATTTGTTTATTACTACTTACATCTAAATCCCTTCTCATTTGCTTTAGTGAAACAGAACAGAAAATATTCTTCCAAAGCTGAGTTAAATCTTAGGGCTGAGGAAGTTTCAAATAAATTCTCGAAACATACGCTGTTTCAAGCTCGCTAAATAATCAGTTTTACATAACGCTGTAAGTGCAGCTTAGCACGAATAAAGATGCAAATGGCAGAAGTGAAACATAAGTATCAAAAAAAAAAAAAAAGGTGTTAGCTCAGTTGGACTTACTTTGAAAAGTTAAAATATAATCTCCAAATGTTTTCTCAAGGTGTTCTGCTACTGTCTTGATTTCTCTGACTATAACGTTTTATAAAGAAGTTTATTCAAAGTAGCAACTCAATGATACATTCACAAGAACATTATTGACTGGTAAAATAACGCTTTTCAGGTAGGAGAGATTTAAGATTAATCCATATACACTGAACTTTAACTTTACACCTCAATATTGACATTAATGAACCAGGCAAAAAGGAATACAAACGTCTCAAAAATGAGATCGACAGGAAGTGCAAAATGGCTAAGCAGCGATGGCTAGAGGACAAATGCAAGGATGTAGAGGCTTATCTCACTAGGGGTAAGATAGATGCTGCCTACAGGAAAATTAAAGAGACCTTTGGAGAAAAGAGAGCCACTTGTATGAATATCATGAGCTCAGATGGAAACCCAGTTCTAAGCAAAGAAGGGAAAGCAGAAATGTGAAAGGAGTATATAGAGGGTCTATACAAGGACGATGTACTTGAGGATAATATTATGGAAATGGAAGAGGATGTAGATGAAGATGAAATGGGAGATACGATACTGCGTCAAGAGTTTGACAGAGAACTGAAACACCTGAGTCGAAAAAAGGCCCCGGGAGTAGACAACATTCCATTAGAACTACTGACGGCCTTGGAAGAGCCAGTCCTGACAAAACTCTACCATCTGGTGAGCAAGATGTATGAGACAGGCGAAATACCCTCAGACTTCAAGAAGAATATAATAATTCCAATCCCAAAGAAAGCAGGTGTTGACAGATGTGAAAATTACCGAACAATCAGTTTAATAAGTCACAGCTGCAAAATACTAACGTGAATTCTTTACAGACGAATGGAAAAACTGGTAGAAGCTGACCTCGGGGAAGATCAGTTTGGGTTCCGTAGAAGTGTTGGAACTCGTGAGGCAATACTGACCTTACGACTTACCTTAGAAGAAAGATTAAGGAAAGGCAAACCTACGTTTCTAGCATTTGTAGACTTAGAGAAAGCTTTTGACAATGGTGACTGGAATACTCTCTTTCAAATTCTAAAGGTGGCAGGGGTAAAACACAGGGTGTGAAAGGCTATTTACAATTTGTACAGAAACCAGATGGCAGTTATAAGAGTCGAGGGGCATGAAAGGGAAGCAGTGGTTGGGAAGGGAGTGAGACAGGGTTGTAACCTCTCCCCGATGTTATTCAATCTGTATATTGAGCAAGCAGTAAAGGAAACAAAATAAAAATTCTGAGTAGGAATTAAAACCCATGGAGAAGAAATAAAAACTTTGAGGTTCGCCGATGACATTGTAATTCTGTCAGAGACAGCTAAGGACTTGGAGGAGCAGTTGAACAGAATGGACAGTGTCTTGAAACGAGGATATAAGATGAACATCAACAAAAGCAAAACGAGGATAATGGAATGTAGTCGAATTAAGTTGGGTGATGCTGAGGGAATTAGATTAGGAAATGAGACACTTAAAGTAGTAAAGGAGTTTTGCTATTTGGGGAGCATAGTAACTGATGATGGTCGAAGTAGAGAGGATATAAAATGTAGACTGGCAATGGCAAGGAAAGCGTTTCTGAAGAAGAGAAATTTGTTAACATTGAGTATAGATTTAAGTGTCAGGAAATCGTTTCTGAAAGTATTTGTATGGAGTGTAGCCATGTATGGAAGTGAAACATGGACGATAAATAGTTTAGACAAGAAGAGACCAGAAGCTTCCGAAATGTGGTGCTACAGAAGAATGCTGAAGATTAGATGAGTAGGTCACATTACTAGTGAGGAGGTATTGAATAGAATTGGGGAGAAGAGGAGTTTGTGGCACAAATTGACAAGCAGAAGGGACTGGTTGGTAGGACATGTTCTGAGGCATCAAGGGATCACAAATTTAGTATTGGAGGGCAGCGTGGAGGGTAAAAATCGTAGAGGGAGACCAAGAGATGAATACACTAAACAGATTCAGGAGGATGTAGGTTGAAGTAAGTACTGGGAGATGAAGAAGCTTGCACAGGATAGAGTAGCATGGAGAGGTGCATCAAACCAGTCTCAGGACTGATGACCACAACAACAACAACATTGACATTTTATTATTAATTCTCAAGGTGCTCAATCTGAGAAAGAACATCGTATCTAACATAAATTTTTCACTCTTCTTTATTGAATGCTCGTCAGTGCAAAGTACGGGTTTTCAATAACTGGCAAATAAAAAATACTACAACTACTGCATATATATACTGTAAATAATGAATACTATAAATAATTGTGAAACATGATGAAAGTTCAGGGAAAATGTACTGAAGACCCTTGAGACTAATTTGCTTCAATAGTGTTTTGAATTTTTAAACCACAAAAGAAATTAGTTGTGACAAGACAGATTATATTTCTGAATAATCTCCAGTTTCTCTGATTGTACTTCCCGAAAACTGAGGTAGGGTTTATCTTGTAACTGTTGTGAAATTTAGTGCAGTAAGTGGCAAAATAAAAACCTTGGTTAAAGTTTTAGTTGGGTTAACTACGCTTACTTTGAGGCTACTCTCATCATGAAACACTCGATAGCTGTTACACGATATACTCAAACAGTTCCCACTCGTCATTACAGCCCCATACAGCAACAAATGATGATGACTCCACACATACTTTTCCAACAGGTTTGTCGAACAGTTATTTCAGGACAAAATTATAACCACTATCACATTTCTAACATTTTTCCCCTAGCTATCTGGTAAAACAAACTATACTGCCAATTAACTTATTAGTTGTAAGTTTCTCATCTCGCTCTAAGCAACTTGTGCTCAACACCAGAATTCGAGGAACTTTCATGGAAGCCATTATTTCGAAGTAATCGTCTTACGAAGGCACTTTCAGAGGACTTGCGAACAGATGAAAAATTAAACACATCGGCGAAAGTTAAGTACCCGCCTCTAACCCTGTTAAAATAATCCTGCCACGCGTGACTTTACTCGTAAAATAGATGGCTCCTGAAACACTCTTCAGTACCATATCTACATAAAACCATTCAGTTTTTTCACGTTTTACACTAGTACACGCGACCAGACGATTATCAATGGAATATTTATACAAAAAAATGGTTCAAAGGGCTCTGAGCACTATGGGACTTAACAGCTGAGGTCATCAGTCCCCTAGAACTCAGAACTACTTAAAACTAACTAACCTAAGGACATCACACACATCCATGCCCGAGGCGGAATACGAACCTGCGATCGTAGCAGTCGCGCGGTTCCGGACTGAAGCGCCTAGAACCGCTGGGCCTCCGCGGCCGGCAATACTTATACAGCACTGAGAAAATCGTCTGCAAGTTAGCGAGCACAGCCCATCTTACAATTATGGTAATAACAAAAGAAGCAGGGACTTGGCAAAAGGCTAGAAGTAATTTCACCATCAAAGTCCAACATTTGTTCACAATATAAAAATTTGTTTCCTACGCAATTTCATGTACACTGCTTGACAAAGAAGTGAAGGGCCCAGAAGTGGAGGAGGAAATGAAATTGAACTTCACGGGTTGAGAGGGTATGTGATTTTATTTCAGTGGGTGTGGGTTCCTGTTATCATGTCCTAGTTCATGAACCACGGGCAACGTATGAGTGACCAAGTAAGTGGTCCTGACAGTCGGGATACGAGTTACTTTGGAGTAAGGCGGGGCATCTCGGACATATTCTGAGTCGTGGTCACCTTTGTGCTCAGACGGAAAAGACTACCAAATCCACCGGTTGGTCCCTCAACCGTTAGGGGTAAAACTCAATGGGACCCGGGGCAAGTAAGGCTAGCAACCTACTTCCCTGGTACTTTAAATATGATGCTGGCAACAATCAGAGCAAAATGCCTCGGATCTTTGGAGGTGACGGAGTCCCACCTCTAATTGAAAAACCAGGGACTCCTAAGATATGACTCGGAAAACGAATGGTAACGAGATGGGGAGCTATTAATATCAATGGGGGCTACTTTGGGAAGAAGGTAGAGCTGGCAGAGGCTGCAAGTAATATGGGGTTGGACGTTTTAGCTTTTAGTGACATTCGGGTAAGGGGTGAGAAAGAAGAGAAAGTGAGAGAATACAAGGTCTACCTGTCAGGAGTCAAAGCAGGAATAGCACAATGGGGTGTAGGGCTTTACATCAGGAAAGAAATGAAACCCAGCGTAGTGGCAATAAGATATGTAAACGAACGACTGATATGGATAGATTTGACATAGTCTAGCAAGAAAATTAGGATTGTGTCAGTATATTCGCATTGTGAAGGGACAGATCAAGATAAGATGGATAGTTTTTATGACGCACTCAGTGATGTAGTTGTTGGAGTAAAGGACGAGGACAGTGTTCTGCTCATGGGTGATTTTAATGCCAGGATTGGAAATCGAACAGAAGAGTATGAAAAGGTTATGGGTAAATTTGGAGAGGATATGGAGGCCAACAGGAACGGGAAACAACTCTTGGATTTCTGTGCCAGTATGACTTAGTAATCACAAACTCCTTTTTCAAAGGTAAGAACATTCACCGGTGTTCTTGGGAAGGCAGGGGAACCAGATCTGCCATTGACTATATAATAACAGATCAGGAATTCAGGAAGGCTGTGAGGGATACACGTGTATTCAGGGGATTCTTTGATGACACTGATCACTATTTAATCTGCAGTGAAATTGGTATTGTGAGGCCGAAAGTGCAGGAGGTCAGGTCCATATGTAGGAGAATAAGAGTGGAGAAACTTCAGGATAAGGAAATCAGGCACAAGTACATAACAGTTATCTCAGAAAGGTACCAGCTAGTTGAATGTAGTCAATTACAGTCATTGGAAAAGGAATGGTCAAGATACAGGGACACAGTACTAGAAATGGCTAAAGAATGTCTTGGAACGGTAGTGTGTAAAGGTAGGATGAAGCAAACAGCTTGGTGGAATGACACAGTCAAGGAAACCTGTAAAAGGAAAAAGAAGGCGTATCGAAAATAGCTACATACTAGAACGCAGGTAGACAGAGAAATTTATGTTGAAGAAAGAAGCGAAACCAAACAGATAATTGCAGCATACAAGAAGAAATCTTGGGAATACTTTGGAAACAGGATGGAGACTTTGGGTCAAGCTGCTGGAAAACCATTCTGGTATGTAATTAGCAGTCTTCGAAAGGGAGGTAAGAAGGAAATGACAAGTATTTTGGACAGGTCAGGAAAACTACTGGTGAATCCTGTTGATGCTTTGGGCAGATGGAGGGAATATTTTGAAGAGTTGCTCAATGTATGTGAAAATACGATCAGTAATGTTTCAGATTTCGATGTACTATGGGATAGGAATGGTGATGGAAATAGGATCACATTTGAGGAAGTGGAGAAAATGGTCAATAGATTGCAGTGCAATAAAGCGGCTGGGGTGGATGAAATTAAGTCGGAATTCATCAAATACAGTGGAATATCAGGTCTTCAATGGTTACACAGGATAACTGAAATGGCGTGGGGGTCGGGACAGGTTCCATCAGACTGGGCGAAAGCAGTAATCACACCAGTTTTCAAACATGGAAACAGAAAAGATTGTAACAGCTACAGAGGTATCTCTTTAATCAGCGTTGTGGGTAAAATCTTCTCAGGAATTGTTGAAAGGAAAGTGCGAGTATTAGTTGAGGACAAATTGGATGAAAATCAGTGTGGGTTTAGGCCTCTTAGAGGCTGTCAGGACCAGATCTTTAGCTTACGGCAAATAATGGAGAAGTGTTACGAGTGGAACAGGGAATGGAATCTATGCTTTATAGATCTAGAAAAGGCATATGACCGGGTTCCTAGGAGGAAGTTATTGTCTGTTCTACGAGGTTATGGAATAGGAGGCAAACTTTTGCAAGCAATTAAAGGTCTTTACATAGATAGTCAGGCAGCAGTTAGAGTTGACGGTAAATTGAGTTCATGGTTCAGAGTAGTTTCAGGGGTAAGACAAGGCTGCAACCTGTCTCCACTGTTGTTCATATTATTTATGGATCATACGTTGAAATCAATAGACTGGCTGGGTGAGATTAAGATATGTCAACACAAAATAAGCAGTCTCGCATATGCGGATGACTGAGTTGTGATGCCAGATTCGATTGAAAGTTTGCAAAGTAATATTTCAGAGCTAGATCAGAAATGTAAGGACTATGGTATGAAGATTAGCATATCCAAAACGAAAGTAATGTCAGTGGGAAAGAGATATAAAGGGATTGAGTGCCAAATAGGAGGAACAAAGTTAGAACAGGTGGACGGTTTCAAGTACTTAAGATGCATATTCTCACAGGATAGCAACATAGTGAAAGAACTGGAAGCGAGGTGTAGCAAAGCTAATGCAGTGAGCGCCCAGCTACGATCTACTCTCTTCTGCAAGAAGGAAGTCTGTGCGAAGACTAAGTTACCTGTGCATCGTTCAATCTTTCGACCAACTTTGTTGTATGGGAGCGAAAGCTAGGTGGATTCGGGTTACCTTATCAACAAGGTTGAGGTTACGCATGTGAAAGTAGCTAGGATGATTGCAGGTACTAGCTGATGGGAACAATGGCAGGAGGGTGTCCACAATGAGGAAATCAAAGAAAAACTAAGAATGAACTATATAGATGTAGCAGTCAGAGCGAACAGGCCTAGATGGTGGGGTCATGTTACACGCATGGGAGAAGCGAGGTTACCCAAGAGACTCATGGGTTCAGGATTAGAGGGTAGGAGGAGTCATGGTAGACCAAGGAGAAGGTACCTGGATTCGGTTAAGAATGATTTTGAAGTAATAGGCTTAACATCAGAAGAAGCACCAATGTTAGCACTGAATAGGGGATCATGGAGGAATTTTATAAGGGGGACTATGCTCCAGACTGAACGCTGAAAGGCATAATCAGTCTTAAATGATGATGATGATGATGAATAAATTATCGACTCAGATTTACGCAGACTTGGCAGTAAGATATCTGTTACCAGTAAAACGTTACACCTCCTCTGTCCTGGGTGCATTGGCTAATTTGTTTGGGAAGGGTGTGACCCACAGCTGTTGTAACTTGCCCTTGGTATTCTGGGTACTGGCACTGGAACGAAGCCGGCCACGGTGGCCGTGCGGTTCTGGCGCTGCAGTCCGGAACCGCGGGACTGCTACGGTCGCAGGTTCGAATCCTGCCTCGGGCATGGGTGTGTGTGATGTCCTTAGGTTAGTTAGGTTTAAGTAGTTCTAAGTTCTACGGGACTTATGACCTAAGATGTTGAGTCCCATAGTGCTCAGAGCCACTGGAACGAAGTTGACGTCTGAGCTGGTCCTACACATGTTCTATCGTGAACATTTCTGGGTAACTTGCCGGCCATGGGGTACCTCAACATACGCAGCCGTGCCATGTGTGGACGAACGTTGTCCTGTTGAAAAGAGCCACCACGATGCTGCCGCGTGAGAGGCAACACAAAAGGAGGCACGAAGTCGGTGGCGCACCGTTGTGCCATCAGAGTTCCCTCAATCACTGCTAGCCGTGACATGAAGTCGTTCCCGATGGCGCCGGGACGCCATCATGGAAGAATGGGACCTCTTCTCTGGGCACTACTACAGTTTTCGTCAATGCTCATCTGGAATAGTGTGGAATTGCGATTCACTGCTGGACGCAATGAGTCGCCATTCATCATCAGTCCATGTTTCTTGGTCAGGGCACCACTCCAAACACAGCCGTTTGTATTGAGTGTTAACGGCAGCCAACGCATAGGACTGTAATTCCGGCTGCTGCTAGTTTCCGACCGATGTTGCGGGTTGCCACGGAATATTGCAGGGAGTGAATTACTTGTTCTTGGATGGTAAACTGAAATGTGAAGGGGTTACAATGCACGTGGTGCGCAATACAGTGGTCCTCCCTTGCAGTGATCAGAAGTGGTCGACTAAAACTTTTGTGGCGGCGTTCGTAGCGACAAGCAATTCGCTGTAGAAACGGCTTACGAAGTCACCGCCACACTTTTAATAGCGGGCCGACCGGTCCGCTGGAACAGTGAACAGAAAGATGGAAACCCAAACACTCTGATTAAATAAAAGTCGGTACTTATCTTTATTAACGAAGATACAGAAACAGTAGTGAACTCGGTGTCTACAGAAATCTGTCTAGTTCGAGTCGGAGCGGCTAGGTCAGCGTCGGCTGACGACAAACAACAACTCTGCTGCGATGAACACGCAACTGACTAGCAAGTACACAATTCGGTGGCGAGTATACAACTGAGCGGCGAATACAGAACTGTCCTAGCGCTCGCGACTCCAGCGCTTAAGAACCCAGAAGCCAGCGGTGGCGCGCGCAGACTTGCCGATTCCCTGTCTCGCTGGCGCTGCTTATGCGGACGGCGTCCGGACTTTGATGCTGCCAACCTTTTGGCAGCGGGCTCGGCTGGCATTACTGGCTAGGATATAACAAAAACAATGACAACGAGTATGCCTGCCCTCACATTCCTATGCAGTCCAGATCCGGTTACTGCGGCATCCGAATGCCCCACAGATCTGGATACTGGGCGACTTTACCAGCTGGCAAAGTGCAGACACGCAATGAGGCCCCTTTCAAATTCTGTCAGGTGCTGATACCACTGTGTCACAGGAGTACGCGGCCTCTCCCGCAGTGATCGTTCACCATCTGACGCTGTTTGCGCTTTATGTATACCCTAGCAGGCTCGGTAACACAACACTATCGCTTGCTGGTGACTGTCTGCCTGTCACACAGAACTACAACTCTGAATCATTTACATGTCCGCCGATGGAGTGTACTGGTACGACATTACACTGACAAAGTCTTTCGTGTGCTTCATTTCTCTCTTTTTTTTCAGGCATTGTATTTCACTTGTGAATGACAGTTAAACTTACATCACAGCGTACTACGCAACACACGTTCAAATGACACCGACGGTATGATCAGTTCTCAGTCGACTGCCGTCACGATCTTCTCTGCTCAAGTTGCTACTACCCCAATAAGTAAACCATTTTTTTAGATAACACAATTTGAACCATTTTAGTGGTATAGAATATGACTAATATTTATTCCCACTTGACTCAGCCAATACGAAAATTGTATTGCAACTGCTTATCCTCCATGTATTACAATTCTTGATTTACTGCTTTGTGTCCTCCCCACGAAAGGAAATGAATGAGTCCCCCCTCCGGAGGCAAGTGAATTCCCTTGACCTAAATGGCGTCTTGTACCTTTTTAAAGACGAAGTGGATGTATATGGGATATTGTTTTTCAAGATCCGATCTTTCGCGGAATGTAAACCACAGCGAAAATCAAAAGTCTTTTATTTGGAACATTTAGCTACACGTTAAGCGTTTTCTCTATATAAATGCCGCTCTATCTTAGACATCGATCGTAAAGCGGTATCAACTGTCGAATACCCTCGTCATACAGGGTGGGGCTAATGAAAGTGTCCCGGAAGAGTGGATATGATTGGACGTGACTGTACGCATGTAACAATGCCCCGTGACGCGCATACTACTTATACGTCCGCCACGTGATCCACACCGGTTAAGAGCGTAGTGCGAATTGTATCAGTGTGAGTGGAGCTGGGCTAACAGGAGGATGGTACTCACAGTGGAGCAGCGGAAGTTACATGACAACATATTCGTGGAAAGGTTTTGGTCAGTTGTTTGCTGAGAAGTTTAATGGTGTCAAAGTGCCTTTCAATGCTTATTCCGAAAATGGCATCAGACAGGATCTATTTTTAATAGGTCGAAATACATTCCGAAACGTGTCCGCACACCAGAAAATGTGGCTGCAGTTCACCAGAAAATGCTTCAGCGGTCTACCAAATCACCCCGGCGCCTGGCACAAGAGACCTGCACATCACGTCGATCATGCGGACTTATACTCGACCTGGACCTGCACATACATCCCTTCCGAGTGTCTGTTGTTCATGCATTAAAACTAGCAGATGGTTCTCAGCGTCTCCAGTTTTGTGAGTGGCTGTTCCATGAGATAACAATGAGTGGCTTCGGTATTGATCTCTTCTTTATGTCTGATGAAGCCTGGTTTCACCTGAGTGGTTATGTCAACTCACAGATTCACGGATTCTGGGCATCGGAGAATCCGCATAACTTCCACGACACAGCATTGCATGATCAGAAGGTTGGGGTTTAGTGTATAGTGTCTGCACGCCGCATTATTGCTCCCATCTTTTTTCATCAGACGCTGACTTCGGCGCTTTACATTGCCAAGATTTTGAAACCATTTGTGGCAGTATTAGTGGATGAGGAAAAGACCTACCGTTACTTCCAACAAGATGGAGAAACTGCCCATACAGCCGGCCGAAGCTTGGAGCATATTTACACATTATTCACGCCTGACAGAGTTGTTAGCAGAGGAAAGTCTGGTCGCGGCCCTAGCTGGCCACCCAGTCACCTGGTCAGTGTGGGATTACTTTGCGTGGGGACGCCTCAAGTCTAAGGTGTATCACAACAACCCTCATAGTCTTCAAGAACTGCACCTGAACGTTGCGGGTGAGACTGCAGTAATTCCAGCAGTCTAGCTTAGATCCGTCTTCAACGGCTTGCTGACCAAGGCTCAGAAGTGCCAAGAGATGAATAGTGGTCACTTTCAACATCTGCTGTAGTCGGGTTAGAAATGTATTTCCTTTCTTATGCTTGGTTTCTTTGTACCCAGGAACTCTGTTCTCCTAGCCATTTATTTGCCGCACCCTGTAGAAGGCAGCCGCCCGTGCTTTCTACCAATTCTCTGTGCTAGTCTGCAACTCGTTGTCTGCACCAAAATGCTTTCCTCACAGCCAAGTCCGGGCTGTGTGGTGGGAAATCAAACATTTCCCATCAAAAACGTTGCAGGAACGTCATTGTTGCAGCTGCAGCGTGTGGGTGAGCATTGTCAAGAAGAAAGACAGTCCCTAATAACAACGTTCCTCTTCGTTTGCTCTGAATTGCCCTTTGCAGACGATTTTCTCGAAGCGCCTGATCCACTCACTGATCAAGATCAATGCTTGACACTCGCTTCCTTCCCTGACTGCCTGCATTATGAGAATCTGCAAGTTCTACTTCAAACTTCCTGCCCGCACTTTGCTGTCACTTGTAACAGTTTTGTTATGTGGGCTGCATGAAAATCAGGCAGAACCCCTCAGCATGAAGTAATCTAATGACAGCACGCACTTCACATTTCGCAGGAGACTCTGCTGTTCCAGGCTTTTTTACGTTCTCACTATGCTTTCGAAACTCAAAAGTGCGTCGTCACGCGATCAACAGGCGTACTAGAGACACTGCGCAACACATCTACGCAAAGCTTCATTCGAGTTTCACTTTGATTTTACTTTAACGACAAATTGGAGCTGGAAAAATGTAGCGCTTATACATGAGTGGACGTTCTTGATGGTACAAGGAGTCACTCCATGTGGAAAATCTTCCATCTATGTCAGTAAATTACACCATCCGGTCCGTCATTGCCTCTATTTGCCATGCATTTCTTTCTTGTGTGTCTTTGGAACGATGGAAAGCATGGCTCCCTCTGAATTTTGCTGCTTTGCTGCCTTTAAAATCCAATAGGACTCAAACCATTAGTGTGATCTCGATGCCTGTTGCAGCATTAATCTTAGAATTTTCAGCTGCATGTTATGAAACATGGCAAAAAAAATATATTGCTTCTGAATAATCTTAAGTTGTTACGAAAATTTATATTCGAGAATGAGGTTGGCAGGGAAGTGAAATAGTACTGCTATGTCTGACACTGTCAAATTTTTTAAAAATAATTTAATCGTATGGTAGGCATCGCTAACACTACGGCATCATTTAAAAGTAACTACCGCGAACCGTCTTCCACAATGACAACGTCTGCACCATGTCTGCCCTGCCAGAGTTTTTGCATGTTCTCTCCTTGCTGCTACTGCCGCAGCCCACGCCTCAATACTGATCGGGGAAAGCCTTTACATTCGTTGATCGACAGTTTCCCAATTCTTTGAGTAGAAATTAGTTTGACTAATACTTAAGTTGGCTACGATATTATTTTCTTCAGTGTTCTCATGGATAAAGCAGCTTGACATATTATATAAGTGCCAGTCAAATGAAAACGAGACAACCGGAAAAAATGAAGTCTTTATTTCAAAAGTAATCGCCGTAACTATTAACACATTTATCCCACTGTGAGACAAGACGGTCAATACCTTCATGGAAAAATATTTGGGATTGCTTACGGAACAATGATTGTACTCAGTCGTGCACCTGTTCGTCCGAAGTAAATCGACGGCCCGGATTGTCTTTCTTCAGGGACCAAAAATATGGAAATCGCACTGAGAGAGACCGTGATTGTACGGAGTACGTGTAAGTGGTTTGAGCGTAACTTCTACAGCGTAGTCGAGACAACCGTGGCAGCATGTGAGCCCGCTTTGTGCGAAGAAGTTGACTCGCTGGAGTCATGGTTCCGTGGGCAACCGCAAATATTTTTTCGAAGTGTGATGAATGTATTAATAGCTACAGTGATTAATTTTGTAATAATAGACAGTTTACTTACTTTTTTCCATCTGCCTCGTTTCCATTTGGCTGCCCTTATACAAATTTTGCTTACTCCCTCATACAAGTTCCAAAGATCCGTTTTTCTTTTAAAATTATATAACTTTCTCGTCAGATACTTTAGCCAATCAGAAGCTGCTACTTCTGTTGGACTCTGGCTTCGTTTTGCTCACATGATCATCATACCGTACATTACATAGCTCCGAACTGCAGGCTGTATTTTTTATGTCGTTCGAGAGAGAGTGGAAAGGGGGCCCAGAGAAGTTGCCATTATAGGAACTTTCCCAAAGCTTACTTGGCAAGCATTACGTAAATGATACACCCTGAAGTTCCTGTCTGCGTAATTCAAATCTATGGAGCCTGAGTTGCTTTTAACTGGGGTAAGGAATGTAAATACAAAGACACACAAAAAATAAATTACAGAACACATAAAACAAGCAACTTTAAGTAAATACGCACGGGTGTAAGTGCGTGGAAAATTACACCATGGATGTCCAAAAGTGGGCATGCTTCAAGAGCATTTAGAGCAGCTTCATGTTGATTTTACTTGGTGCAAGAAGCAAGACAGAGCAAGTGTTCCATAGTATGAGTTTCTCCGCTGTCACAGCCACCAGTGACAATTGTAAAATACCTCATTTTTGGTAACTACATCTGGATCTCCCGACTCTGGATTAACGGTAACTGAGAGAACTCCATAAGTCTACTTCTCATGATAACCAGAAGGGAGATTTGCGTGTGGTTCAGCCCAATGATGATTATTTACCGCCTCTGCTTTCCAGGTTTCCATTCTTGCTTTGGGTGGTGTCGTGTGCAAGATGTTGCTGATAGTCATTAAACTTTTCCTTGACCTCAGACTTTGGACGACTGGTACATAGTCATGTATTGGACAGCCAGGCTTGGCGACCAGATTTGTTCCTTTCACATTGGCAGCAACCTTACCATGGTTGTCTGGGGGAGAAACTTGTGAATAGAGCCCCGCGGGGCAGCTGCGTGCTCTAAGATGCCTTGGCACAGTTGCGCGCCTCCCCCCCGTCGGAGGTTCGAGTCCTCCCTCGAGCATGGGTGTGTGTGTTGTCCTTAGCGTAAGTTAGTTTAAGTTAGACTAAATAGTGTGTAAGCCTAGGGACCGATGACCTCAGCAGTTTGGTCCCATAGGAACTTACCACAAATAAAAAAAAAAAAAATGTGAGTGGGATGTCAAGGAGAGTTCTATCCGGAAAAGTGCTGATGTCATCATCAGCACTTTCTCATTAGTCGTGTCATATTACACCTTAGACAGTTTTGCTTATTATCTTTCGCTGACAACAGCATCAGCACTTCCTCATGTCTAAGGTCATTGCTTGCACCATGTGCCATGGCCAATGAAGGGAGAGAAGAGAGGAGGGGCCCCTACATCCCCACATCCCTGCAGTTTGCATGTATGTGGTCAGCATGAAGCACCCCTGCTCTGGGCACCCCAACTCAGCGGCCTCAGCTCTCTACACTTTTTTTAAAATAATAATGTGATTGCATGTGTAGCGCCGCCAGGAGCAGCAACAGCAATCAGTTGCGAAGAAGAAGGCTGTTGGTATGTATCATGTCAATTTAACTTTAATTATTAATATGATTATTATTGTACAAGTATGTTTCATTATATTTTTTGGTAATATTGTTACAGACTATGATCCAATCCTGGATGAGGTCATGCAGCCGATTTCTGCAGCATCAGCAGCAGCAGCCTGAACTCGTGTCTCGCAGAATAGTACTTTTTGCCAAGACGCACAGTTTGACTTCTAGTGGGCCTCAACACGTAATCGTGAACCTAGCACCTCATACTGACTTTGATGTGGTGATTGAAATAGAACATTCAGTGTCCTAGTACTAAGGTGCAGCATTCACGGCATGAGTAGGACTATCTGTGTGGTATGATGGAATTCATAGAGAGAAAGAGCACAGCTGAATACATACCCATACTCCAATTAAAATTAACATGTTAAAGGGTGAGACATCAATTATCGTTACATATGAGCAGCCAGTTCTTGAGATAAAATATGAGGCTGTGAGCATATATTTTAAACATTCTATGCGGTAAATTTAAGTGATTCATACAATGCTTTATTGCCTGCTGCAACAAGACTGAGTTGCTGGCGCCCGTATGTCAGAAGGGCATACTATGAATTCGTTGCAATAGCAGTGTAAATAGATGTCAGTGGAGCAATGCATCAATGCATGTATTCCTTCCATACGAAAGTGCTTAAGTGTTGAAGCTGTAACTATAAAATCAGTGCACGCTGAATTTACTGAAGAAATGCCCATGTATGTCATCACATCTATAAGCTTCAATACGATTCAGGGTGAATTCAGACTGAATTCAAAGCACATAGAAAATAATTATTTGAATACTTCTGCAAAGCTGATCGTTAGCGAGTAAATAAAAAAAAACTTATGTAAAATGAACTTGTTCTTATTTGCTTCCACCCTACAATAAGTTTCATACTGAGAGAGGATCAAATGATAATAATAATAATAATAATAATAATAATAATAATAATACTAAATAATAAGAACACAGGTGCATCAAATTAACTCATGGATTATTATCAGAAACAATACATTTTATTTTCAAAAAAAGAGATTGCTTATGTGTGGAATGGTTTTATTTACAGAACAACTACTTATCAACTGTGCAATATTTTCACTAGCAGATGTACATCATACTAAGACAGGAGAAGAACGATTTTTTTACTTATAATATTTACAGTGTATATGGTCTAGCAGCAGAAAGTGAAGAACCACACACATACACAAGCACAGAAAATATGCAGTGTGTCTCAAAAGAAGACAGACAACGCTTAGTAAGTTGGGCAGGATGGCAAACCGATCAGTTTTCAAGAAGGAACGCATACCTGCAAACGCACGGTTTGGGCGCTGGACAGTGTCAAAATCTGAGACTGAAGAGTTGTAGTGGTTTGATTCGATTCGTTTTGGTGTCTAAATACGGAAGGTATGCAGCCCTTGAGCCACCTGTGTATTGTAGATGGACGAACTGAGCCTAATACTGTTCCTGCAAAGGTGCTTCATTTCTCCTTCAAGTCCTTGTGCACATACTATTGTGAACATTGTGTAGTCTACCAGCGCAGGAACGTTGTTGACAGCAATGCGACATGTACCAGTACCCAGCAGCGGAAATGACCGACATGATCCTTGCATTCAGCAAAGCAGATTGCAACGGGAGAAAAAATGGTTCAAATGGCTCTGAGCACTATGGTACTTAACTTCTGAGGTCATCAGTCCCCTATAACTTAGAACTACTTAAACCTAACTAACCTAAGGACATCACACACATCCATGCCCGAGGCAGGATTCGAACTTGCGACCGTAGCGGTCGCGCGGCTCCAGACTGAAGCGCCTAGAACCGCTCGGCCACCTCGGCCGGCCTGAAATGGGAGAACTGCTGCAGGATTGTATGTGGAACGTTTTACAAAGAGATGAACCCTAACATGGTCCCATCTTTCCAGCATCGAGAGACGGCGCAGAGAAGCTGTAAAAGTTGCATGTAGGTATTTTCTGCCTGAGGTGTGTCCAATGTACGGTAAAGTAGTGGCGCTTTGTGTTCAGTATTTGCGAGCACTATCCCCAGTCTATTGTTTGTCTTCTGGTAGGTGACAACACATGATGCAGGTCATTCACACTCGACTCAAACACTTCAGTTGGAGGAGGACGTGCTGACAATATTCGAAAAGGACCCAATCACCAGCACTCGGCAGGTGGCACAGATGCTGCACATGGGTAAAAGTACCATGTGACGTGTTGCCCACGAACATCCATACCGTTTGTGGAAAGTCCAGTCATTACGAAAGGAGGACTACCCATGGCAGCTACAGTTTGCACAGTGATATTTACAACAATCCATATTCCGGCCTCAATTCTTAAGCTTGGTGCTATTCACAGATGAATGCATGTTTACTAAGGAAAGCATATTAAACTTCCTCAACATGCATGTCTGGATGGACGAAAATCCGCGTGTAGAGATGATTCAAAATCACTAGTGGCACAGAATGGCTCTGAGCACTATGGGACTTAACATCTATGGTCATCAGTCCCCTAGAACTTAGAACTACTTAAACCTAACTAACCTAAGAACATCACACAACACCCAGCCATCACGAGGCAGAGAAAATGCCTGACCCCGCCGGGAATCGAACCCGGGAATCCGGGCGTGGGAAGCGAGAACGCTACTGCACGACCACGAGATGCGGGTAAAATCACTAACACAGGGTTGTTATTAACTTCTGGGTCTGGATATTTGGTGACTATATCACTGGGCCATACTTACTACTAAACAGACTAAAGGACCGATCTACCTCACATTTATTAGAGATGTTTTACCTGCCCTATTGGATGTAGTGCCAGTAAATGTTCGCAACACGACGGTGTTCCAGCACACAGTTTCTAAGGTAGACAATGTGAATTGCTCCTCATGTTGGATTTATTGACATACTGTGGAATACACACCCATCTCAGAATTCAATGCTCTCCAGCGCCAAAGCTATGCATTCCCGGGTATGCCAGATATGGATTCCTTCTTCAAAACCAATCCGTGTGCTTTCCTGCACAACATGTTGTTGGTGTTTGTTTGGGATAGCTTATACATAAATATTTTTACAAGCACACATAGTCTGCAGTTGTGTACATAGTACACATAAAAGATACAGTTCACACCTATAGTCACACTATGACTAATCCTTCATCTATCTATCACACACACACACACACACACACACACACACACACACACACACACACATACACAGACACGCGTACACATACACACATATACACACACAAAAAAAGAGTCAAGTGCATAGTGCGAGAATGGGATGGTTCTGATCCCATCCACACAAATGAAGCGTTTGTCATCATAACACGATGTACCAACTTTCCTTTGCAGTGCAATATGCACTTCATGGCCCTGCAACTGGAAGACTACTTGCTGCACCGTATAAGGAGACTCATCATCAGCAATCATGAGTGCCGGTGTGGCCACACGATGCACATCCTTCTCCTGTCTCTGGGAGGCACTGGCATCTAATGCGGCATGCATACATCTTGTAT
Source organism: Schistocerca americana (assembly GCF_021461395.2). Taxonomy (NCBI): domain Eukaryota; kingdom Metazoa; phylum Arthropoda; class Insecta; order Orthoptera; family Acrididae; genus Schistocerca; species Schistocerca americana. Next base: position 697,748,085 of record NC_060130.1, read on the forward strand.
CTGAGCCCTACAAAGTCCACAATCTGCAAGCCATTTACCTCGTCTTTTTCAGGCCAATAACCTTCTTGTTCTGAGGTGTTACGCTGTAAGGATTATCCGCCGCGTATCCAGACCTGCCGAATTCCTTGGGATTACACATAATTATTTCATAAGGATCGCATCCTTTCATCCAGTAGATAAAACTGTCTTTATACATATAAACTAACTTGACATCAATGAATTTTGGTTTTGCAGACTTGTAGTGGAATCGGTACATGTGGAACTGAGAGAGGTCCAGAACACACTTAATGATATGGACAGGTTTCATAAACTACACTGAAACCTTAGCCTTCTCCACAGCGACTAGTTTTTCATTGAAGATTCTGGTTCACTGAATATTTGGCTTGGTGGCGTAATATCTTGCACAGTAACGCCCATCTCAACGGTAAACTAAACGAATTTCGCGACCCTTTATAATACTCTCCATGGTTTGTAGGAAACTGAATTATTCATTAATTTATAACAATCTTTTTCAAAATCTCACACCGGGATAATCCTCTTCTTGGTTTTTTAATCAATGTACTCCTTTAGGCAGGGACGCTGCTCGACAGAGATACTGCTGGTGATTCTGAGAAGTCACATCCCCAAATTGTAACACTGCTGGAGGTTTCTATAGGGTGGAATGTATCTCTGCTTATTCCTCAAGATTGTCATCAGCTGGGGGATGGAAGCATTTCACGGGGCTAGACGTTCAGGACTCGTTATGTAAATTAGTTGGATATTCCAGGTCTGCCTCCAGCACATACCCCTACCAACATCAGCATCCACACTGTGGATATTATCCACATACAAGTAAAGAACGTAACTCAGATCGTCAGATAGCCTGTACTCATCACTAGTCATGGATTACTCGCCTTCGTGTACCTGTGGATGCACTGGCAAAGTCCCCCATGAGTCTTGCGTTCGAAAACCAACAACATATCAGCATCAGTCAACAGATCGATGCCGATACACATCTTTTTAACAGTGCGTCGCACAAAAGCCCTGGAAAAATGTAATAGAATGCAGGATCGAGAGTGTATTTGCCCAGGCGCTTTCTCAAAAAGGCCCACAATCATGTACACATCTGTCTCTATGTAAAATTTAGCATATGCCTCTAAATCAGAGAAGTTGAACTCGTGCCTGACGTTCACCACATATTTAAACTCCACATCGCTTACGGCAGTGCCTGTGAGTTTACTGATGACTGCCATTGTGTCGGGCAATGTGGTTTCGTGGAATAGTCATATGGGAAGACCACCTTCTTCGTTAGAGGCTGAATCTTTGCATCGTCGGGAAATGCAGCTTGAGTGAAATGCATTTCCTCCCAATATATTGTAGCAGCAAGTTTCTGAAGTCGTGCCTGTATAAATCGTAACGAATCCAGGAAGTGGAGCGTTATTCTTGACGTGATTCACTTGGAGAAAACGACATGGTAATTGTTTACATTGTTAGATATGATACTGATCTTATTCATTTTACAAAATGAAATCTCCAAAGTGCTCAACAAGAAAGTGAGCAAGATACCATTTCAAATTATGGAAGAAGACGGGTATGCGTCATTGCACTTTGTTCTTCAAGTTGCATACATTATGAGCTGCACTGGAGAACTTTCCCATTAGATCACAGTGATCTCTACGTGGAATTTCTGCTTTTCTATCCATAAGCAGGTCACAAATATGACATTTAACTGCCTGCTTGTTGAGGGATTCATTCACCTGCTAGTTAATCATTGGAATATTTTTGATATAAAGCCCATCTATATGCCGCACAGGGTTTACAAGCTCAGAGGGCAACCATCTCGTAGGAAGTCAAATTTGTTGTGACTGAAATCTTATGAGCATATAATTTCATATGCTGCCGCATGCGGTACCTGTCGTTCTGTGAAAGTTTTATGGGAAGTTTTTGGATCACATTCACAATGCACCACAGGAACTAGTAAGCTCTCAAAGGCAGCGTGTATAACAAAGGGACATCGTTAACCTTAAGAACTTGTTATCCTCAGTGGCCATTTCCACACGAACCGGTTCCTGGTTTGAGTAATCAATTAGATGCCTTTCTAACACATCACATTTACTAAAAGAGTTGAGATATCTACGGCAAAAGTGCCTTGGTCCATAATTTTTCGACTTTTGGGTGGAGAGTAGGGGCGACATGTTTTTGATGAAGACCTAGAGCTGCTATTCGCCTTCGGAGAAGAGTAATAAAAATACATGTTTAGGACGCTGGCCAGCTACTCTGGCTACTTTGGAAAAATAGAGGAATTCAGTTATTTTATGCTTCTCATCCCCTGGCTTGCTGTTCTTGTCATCTACAGGCAGACTCTTAACACGAATCAAGTTATTAGGGTTCTGCCTCTCGAATTTTTGGAGGTCTGGAATAGGGATGGGGAATGAGATGTCTTCAAAGTTGTAATACCTGCAGACATTAGAGGCCTTGTGTGTATTCATAAGATGTGCATGATCTGAATAATTTCTGTCGCAACCCACAGGCGACCAGGGAAAGCTACATTTATCCTTATCATCTAGATTCTGGGCGTTAATAATACCTTTCTAGAGGAAATATCTACAGAGAAAGAGGGATGAAACTGGAGTCTCCAATAACTGGATCAAAAATGTTGAGTACATATCAAGGTGGAGTACGAGACTAAGCATCTTACCAGACCCTCTTCCCTTCATATTAGAAAAATGCTACAGTATGACGCTCGCAGTAGAACTTCCATACAACTCTGCTATTGACATGCCCTGCGATATCGCAGCATCCTTCCCTCAAAGCGTGATTACTGCAATCTTTAGGGGAACACAGCAGCTTGCAACAGAGAACTGCTCTGCACCTGATGGCGGGATGTTGATGATTTCGGGAAGCTCCAGTTCCAACACTGCTTGTCATGCAAAAAGGAGGGTTGCGGGATCTCGAAATACAGCATTGCTGCAGTCACTGCGGGACTGCAAGCTCCTATCCCTGAAAGTACCAGCAACCACAGAGTAGTCTAATGAGGCTGCATGTTGATGAACAAGACGGGCTGTGGGACTCCTACTGCCACACCACAGGTGGGGTGACAGAAATGTTGACAGTGTCGCCCTGCTAGTGCTAGATAGGCGACAGTGCCTCCTTCTGCAATGGAAGAAGTGGAAGAAGAAGCGAAATTGATAATAACACACGCTCACGCACACACACACACACACACACACACACACACACACACACACACACACACATACAATCAACAGACATGTGCATCTGCCAATAATTATTAATTTCATGCACTTATGTCAAGGGTAACCGATGATAAGTGCTTTTATGCACTCATCTTCCTCATTATTATTCATAATATGTATTAGTTGACGTACAGTCGTGCTCAAAAGTATCCGAACGACCTGAATTGCATTTCGCCTAATTCGCATGCAACCCACATTGCGCAGCTGTCTAGCAGGTCTTCTAATCGCTCCTTGGTACAGTCGTTTGACTATTGAAAATAGCTCCAACAAGTCGCCACTAGAAAACACTGCTCTGTATCGCAATAATTCAATATGTAAAGTAATACCACGATACTACAAATATCAGGGAACACCTTATCACAAATAAGACTGTCCTTAAGGCTTGTAAGCTCACATTTATTGCAATAAATGACATACCTCAAATGTTACCAATCTCATTATTACGTCAGATAGGTGATGCACGTAGTAAGTTCGTCGTATTCATGATTTCCTCTTCAAAGTAACATACCGTACTTGTTATTTAACACAAAATGACATTAAAAATTTAAGTTATTCACGAGCAGCTAGTTGAGAATATGTATGAACTCCAAATGACACGACGAACGGTCTCGTTCTGCATTTGGATTCAAACCCAGGTCATGCAGACTAAGATTTCGTGACTGACGGAAACTAACAGTCATTCCTGACTAGGCATACAGAGAGTGATACACCTCGATTTTAGACAGTATCAGTTAGCAAATACCAACTTTAAATTACATAACGTAAACATTTTTAACGGACGCGAATTCCTACCCAGCATGTATTGTCCCTGTTAACAAACTACGAGAGATGTTAAATATTGCTTCTTCACAAGTAACTTACTTGAAATGCCGTGATGTAAAGCTTTGTGTTGGACAGGGATTCGAACCCAGAACCTAATCGGATTGTTATCGAAGCACAATCAACTGTGACATATCGGATTTTCTCGGCAGTAGCTAAATGTTTTAACTGAAATGACGAGACGAAACATTAATTTTCTCCTTCCCAGGACTCCAACCCGGAACCTATCGCTGTTATATATTAGAGAAAACGAACGTTAAATATGGGTTTGTTACATCAGCAGCGACATGTGAGCATGTTTGAACTAGAAATAATATGACGAAGAGTTCAATGCTGACTGGGAATCGAACCCCACACATACCGTTGTTGACTACACACAAAGGAGACGTCAGCTACAGAATTTCTCTCCACCAGCAGCCCGGAATAACATCCTTGAACATAGAGTGATCTCTCAAATAGTTCTGTGTCTCACTAGGAGTCAAAAACGTCAGATATCGTTAGTGTTCAAAATGGTTCAAATGCCTCTGAGCACTGTGGGACTTAACAGCTGAGGTCATCAGTCCCCTAGAACTTAGAACTACTTAAACCTAACTAACCTAAGGACAGCACACACATCCATGCCCGAGGCAGGATTCGAACCTGCGACCGTAGCAGTCGCGCGGCTCCGGGCTCCACGCCTAGAACCGCTCGGCCACCGCGGCCGGCTATGGTTAGTGTTTACAACGAATGAAAATGCGTTAAAAATAAAAATTATTATCCATCAGCAGATAGGTGTTCTCATGCTAGAGCTTGATAATACATAACGAAAACTTTAGTGCCGGGCCAGCATTCGAACCCATTCACGCGCAATATGTGGAGATGTTGAGGAATCTGCAGTTTTGAACAAACAACAAATTGTAGTCGGGCTGTATTGTCACGAAGGGATCAAATTCCGCGTTAAGGGCGGTCTGAGTTGCATTCCAAGTTCAGAACCAATTTTATCGACATACAGAAGCTCAAATAAAAGATGGAATAAGGGTCCTGTGACCCTACATAGCGTTTGTTTCGTCACTATAAATAAATAACTAGTATAAAAAAGGTTACTGATGACAGAGTTACCACATTTCGCCACCCCTGACTTTATTGTGGTGCAACCTAGCGACTACTTGGTAGAGAAGGAATATCATGTTTAATGTGAATTTCAGACCACAATGCCATTATACCTTCCTCACTTGGCGCAGCCAGAAGAGTGTAGAATCTGTCTCTCCCTATTAAAAATCATGGGCAGAAGTTGGAATCGAACCCACACCACCTTCATACCAACCTATCATCAATCCAACAGATCACCAAATCATCTTCTGTCTGACTCATTTTTCTTTCACAACACCGATGCGGCACACTCGATGAGACTTCTGACACACAGGCTCCATGCAGTGGTTTGCAGCATGTTCAGTACATTCATTTACTTGGCTGACCGAATCGCCATCAACTAGCTGCCTCGGCTACCCAGTGCATACAGTCGACCCTATTTTACACAGAACTGCCAACAGTGTAGGATGCAGAAATTTAAAGAGCAAGTGTTCCTTTCCATTTGAGCTACTCTGTTGCGCTATCTGTTTGTTGAAAACGTCGTGCAGTGCAAAAGAAAAGCTGTAACTGTCTGTCTCTCAGAAGTCTAGATCCGGCCATATGCATTATCTCACAGCACTGTGGAATGCATAAGTTCTGGAGGAACTATTGTTGCCTTCTGGAGGTGCTGTAGGTAGATGACAGCTAGTAGCGTCACGGTAAGTGCCACGCACCATAGATAAGATGTCGCGAGTTCCATTTCATTCGCTGCTACATTTTTTACAACGCAATTCTGCTGTCTGCTGAAGTTACCAATTTAATGGAACTTTGAACATAATTTCCTTCACTTCTCAACACAAAATAGCCGCATGTGGAAAAAGGGCTAACTTCTGCGACATTTTGTTCTTCTCAGGTTTAATAGACGGCCAGGCAGCAGTTGCATCTCGAAGCTTTTGTATTATGTATGGGGAGAGCGCATCGAGCCAAAATAGTCAGAAAAGTATTTTCTACATTAGCTGTCGTCTGCTAGTGGAATTTTATTCTTCTTCAAACCTTGTTTGACAGCTTTAACTCAGAACAAGTTTTCTACATGCATGTAATCAATAAACTGCATGTGCAATGTCAGACTGTTATAGACCACATCAGAGAATTCGCATATATCGTTGATGATTAATTTCTCTCTCATGTTTAGTATTGTTTTAACAACACTAAAAGAAACCTTACGAAAATTGTGCACTGTATTAAAAGAAATGAAATAAAACTACCCACGATAACCTTACGGCGAAAGTCTGTTTTGATAAAACTGAGTATCTGTACACAAGCATGCCTATATCGGCACAAATTAGTAAAGTACTGCTCACTTAGATTTCGATTGGGTCTGTGTTTAATTAGTATGCTGTGTCATACTCAAAAGTTATGCAAATTTGGCATTTCATAAATAAAGTTATGTATTCCTAGAGACCCAAAATTTGCTTGTCAGCAGCAGAACGAAGCGTTACCTGTTGTGCAGCATTATAAGTTTTTCACCATTGCACTATGAGCTGGAAGTATTTTCTTGCGATTTCCTTATCCATGTTTGATCTGACTGCTTGTAGCTCTTTCACAGAAGGGATAAAAACGTTACATTCAGCGAGACTGGAACCGCGAACCATAACATAAGCTTTTTCAGAGGTCAACACGTCACCACAGAACTAGCGAAAAGGTATCTGCTGCACATTTCTCTTACGAGGCCAATAGTGTTTAGAACTCGTAAACCGCTATTTAAAGGACGAGTTTGCTTGCGATTTACACATGCAACGAATTTCCTGTGCTGAAAACCGCAAATTTACAATCTCTTGTTACACCTGAACCGATAATAACTCAGATTATTCAATGGAAATGACAGGAAAAATCAAGTGAACTCTGAGGCTTAATTCCGTGCACACCAGGAAGTAACTCGTCGATGACAGAGTTGCCAAAAATACCTTGCCTTGTTGCCAAATCTCAGTTACAGTACTAGCAGGAAGAAGACGAAGCGATGTGATCCTACAGCGGGCTGGGAAGTGACCACAGCTGGCCTTTCAAAGACGCGGGTGCGACGGCCTGGAAAACGTAATGCGTCTGATTCGCGTTTCTGTAACCAGGTTTAGGGACTGGAGCGTAGTTACTAATAATACTCAGAACTGACTGCAAACTAAGGATCATAAATCAGTAACTATCACAGTTGTTTTTATATTTGTTTCGTAACTGTACTCAAGCCTAAGAAACTCATTCACGGACGTTTTCGTGCCTCACCCATAGTCGAGCACACCAAACAAATAAAAGTATAAAAAGAATGTGTGTGTGTGTGTGTGTGTGTGTGTGTGTGTGTGTGAGAGAGAGAGAGAGAGAGAGAGAGAGAGAGAGAGAAGAGAGACAGAGAGAGAGAGAGAGAGAGAGATAGAGAGAAATAAAAGTAAAGAAGGTTGTTGTAAAGAAATTGAATACCGGTATGTAAAGAAATCTTTCATTAAAGTAACACGTTCCACATCATTACGAAGTGTCGTATTCATGATCTATGGAACAAGTATTAATCCAATCTAATCTAATCAATCATATTGCTGAGTCATGAATTACGGAAATTTTAGCCAATATCAGTAATCAAATCTAAACTTGAAAATAAAGGCGACAGTTTTTGTAATGAACCGGCACTCCTATCAAGACCCTTTCATCTCTGTTAACTAACCACGAAAAATGTCTGATATACCTCCATTCAGAGGTAACAAAGTGTGTATGCATTTAAAGATGAAGTGAATGATGTGAAGTTCTGTGACGGAGGTACGAACCCAACACGTAATCGGATTGTTCACTAAGTAAAATCAAGTGTTACATATCGGTTTTTCTTACCAGCTGCTAGGTGTTTGATCTAAAATAAGGCAAATTTTTGTGCCTGAGCGACAATCGAATCGCACTCCTATCGTAAGTAAGTTTACTGGCGACAGTATTTCTGTTTACAGTGACCGCCTACGTCATTTCTCAAAGCAAACCGGCTCTGTCCAGTTGGGAATGAAGGAACGTGATGTTTAATGTGGGTTCTGGATTATAACATGTTTCTCTTGCGGTTACCAGAGGTAAAGTAATTCCGTTTGTGCCTCTTAAAAGTAAAAGCTTGTACCCACGCATTGCACTTGTGATAGTTCGTTCCACCAGACCACATTTCCCAGCCCCAGGAGTGCGCTGTAACGGATGATGTGCTAAGCTTACAAAATTAGTCACGGTGGAAAAATGCGAGTCTATTAAATGGTTAAGTAGAAGGAAGCTTCTGACGCGGAGATTGTGCTATTCTCACGTCAGCTTTACGTAAAGACTCTTCTAGGCATCATAGCCTCGATGTGAAGCCATTTTGAAATTTTCACTAATTCAGGAAATATCTTAGTTCGAGAAAATCCACTGTGAAGTGTGAAGTTACCGGATTATTCAATTATTACCGTACTTATTACTATAATTTTCTTCGTACTGCTGCTGGAACACATCTGGTTGAAGATAATTTAATGCCTTTTTGTCATTATGGAAGTAGTGCTATCAGATGAAAAGATCAACCTGACACAAACTGTGGGAAGTTTGTTTTACAACCTTCGTATCTGGATAAAGAGCTTTCCATACTTGAGATATCTGTGAACCTTGCTGCATAAGGCGATTTAAGAAGAAAATTAATTCCTTCAGCTACGCCACTGTTTAAAGAAATCGTCTTAATGGCACTAGATCGTGGTTTGTGAATCGTTTAGAGGCCGTACTCTGCCGCATTTCGCTGGTTGGAACGCAAAAAGCTTCCTGACAAATTTCACACTAGGAAAAGGGGGACGCAATGTCTCCCACTGGAAGGTCATGTTGTTTTATTTAAATGATTACAAAATCAGGTAAAACGAACAGTGAGGTCGTCAGTATAATCACATTACTGTTGTCAGTATGATGATGCACCGCCCAGGGCCTGTGACGATAAAGAGCCCGTTTAGGTCAGTCATATTGTATACAGAAGCGGAAGAGAGCACCACTGAATTTTACAATCCGTATGCATTGCATACACACAGAAATTACTGTTACAGTGTACTAATGGAGCCCAATGAGTGAACTGCATATTTTCCGATGGAAAGAGCACTGGGAAACAGTCGTCGCTACATTAGGTTACTTAAACTGGTGTCACTATGAGCTAGAATTTATGGTCAACGACTAAGTGTAACGACAACGAGTCGGATGCGGGTTTTGCAACTGTGAAATACTTTCCTACATTATAGAAGCGGGTACAAAATTTTTCTTTTAAGGGGCACAACGGAATTACTTTACCTCTGGTAACCTCAAGAGAAACACGTTATAATCCAGAATCCGCATTAAATATCACGTTCCTTCATTCCCAACTGGACAGAGCCGGTTTGCTTTGGGAAATGACGTAGGCGGAGATCACTGTAAACAGAAATACTGTCGCCAGTAAAACCTACTTACATTACAAAATTTTATTTTATTTGATGAACCGATAGCCATTTAAAGGAACAGGGCTCTTATTTTACTTGTACTTGACTGAACTAGAGACGTTGAAAAATTTGGTGCTGGACTATGATCCGAATTCGTATCTCCTCTTTCGAGGATCTGAATCTCTCGGAACAGGATAGTTCAATCATTTCGTTCCTTTTAACAAGACTGCAATCGTCTCTAGGTCACCTCCAAAGGTAAGTATGTGAGTCCGATTCCTGATCCAGTACAAAAATATTCATAATTTCATTTCAAGCCCTATCACATGCACACCGAGCTGCTAGTGGAAATTAACGTGTATTTGTAAAGTCTGTTCATGTGTTGCCAACAATTTCTTGTCAAATACGCACACATCTTACTGTTGGTGAGTAAGCAATTGATACTTAAGCTATATTCGTGGACGATAAAGAAGAACGATAGGAGTGCGATTCGATTGTCGCTCAGGCACAAAAAATTGCCTTATTTTAGTATCAACCACCTAGCAACTGGTAAGAAAAACCGATATGTAACACTTGATTTTACTTAGTGAACAATCCGATTACGTTTTGGGTTCGTACCTCCGTCACAGAACTTCACATCATTCACTTCATCTTTAAATGCATACACACTTTGTTACTTCTGAATGGAATTATATCAGACATTTTTCGTGGTTAGTTAACAGTGATGAAAGGGTCTTGATAGGAGTCCCGGTTTATTACAAAAACTGTCGTCGTTATTTTCAAGTTTAGATTTGATTACTGATATTGGCTAAAATTTCCGTAATTCATGACTCAGCAATATGATTGATTAGATTAGATTGGATTAATACTTGTTCCATAGATCATGAATACGACACTTCGTAATGATGTGGAACGTGTTATTTTAATGAAAGATTTCTTTACATACCGGTATTCAATTTCTTTACAACAACCTTCTTTCCTTTTATTTCTCTCTATCTCCCTCTCTCTCTCTCTCTCTCTCTCTCTCTGTCTCTCTTCTCTCTCTCTCTCTCTCTCTCACACACACACACACACACACACACACACACACACACACATTCTTTTTTTATTTTTATTTGTTTGGTGTGCTCGACTATCGGTGAGGCACGAAAACGTCCGTGAATGAGTTTCTTAGGCTTGAGTACAGTTACGAAACAAATATAAAAACAACTGTGATAGTTACTGATTTATGATCCTTAGTTTGCAGTCAGTTCTGAGTATTATTAGTAACTACGCTCCAGTCCCTAAACCTGGTAACAGAAACGCGAATCAGACGCATTACGTTTTCCAGGCCGTGGCACCCGCGTCTTTGAAAGGCCAGCTGTGGTCACTTCCCAGCCCGCTGTAGGATCACATCGCTTCGTCTTCTTCCTGCTAGTACTGTAACTGAGATTTGGCAACAAGGCAAGGTATTTTTGGCAGCTCTGTCATCGACGAGTTACTTCCTGGTGTGCACGGAATTAAGCCTCAAAGTTCACTTGATTTTTCCTGTCATTTCCATTGAGTAATCTGAGTTATTATCGGTTCAGGTGTAACAAGAGATTGTAAATTTGCAGTTTTCAGCACAGGAAAGTCGTTGCATGTGTAAATCGCAAGCAAACACGTCCTTTAAATAGCGGTTTACGAGTTCTAGACTCTATTGGCCTCGTAAGAGAAATGCGCAACGTATGCCTTTCCGCTAGCTCAGTGGTGACATGTTGACCTCTGAAAAAGCTTATGTTATGGTTCGCGGTTGTAGTCTCGCTGAATGTAACGTTTTTATCCCTTCTGTGAAAGAGCTACAAGCAGTCAGATCAAACATGGATAAGGAAATCGCAAGAAAATACTTTCAGCTCATAGTGCAATGGTGAAAAACTTATAATGCTGCACAACAGGCCAGTCTGCTTTCGGCTGCGGTGGGGCGAGGACGTCCGCTGCGGCCCGCCGTGCGCGACCGTGAGCGCTTGCTTGTGTTTACCTTCTCGCGGCGCGAGTTGTATTTGTTCCAAGTTCAGTGTGACTATGGCACACACATGGCGCCACGATACGATCAAAATTACTTTCCAACCAGATCACGCGCGTCCTCGAGCCTATGAAATAGAACAATTCATACGCGACGATCTACGTTTAGATCCGACAACTGTCGTCGGAATACATTTTTCTATAACGGCGAGCGTGGTTTATGTTAAAATGACCAGTGCAGAGGTCTGCGCGACAGTGGTTTCTAAATACTCGAACTCTCTCAGATTCAAACATTCTGACGGGCATATCGGTGCAGTGACGGTGGATCATGCAGGCATCGGCCTAAAGACTGTAAGGGTTTTTGAGCTCCCCTTCGAGGTCCCAGAGGAAGTTGTCAAGGACGCCTTCCGACCATATGGCAATGTTATCAGCCACGTTGCAGAAAAGTGGCAAACTTTCTCGACGTATAAGGTCTACAATGGTGTGCCCCAAATTAAACTTGAGCTCAAGAAACATGTGCCGTCCTATTTGAACATCGGTGGCTGTCGTGCAATCATCATGTACGACGGTCAACCGCATTCCTGTTCCGGATGTGGGCAGGAAGGCCATGTTCGATCGAGCTGCTTACAACGTAGAATTACGCAGATACCAGTGGGAGACTCCGTTTCCCCGACGGGGACGACAATCCTGCCCCTCACGTACGCTCAGACGACGATGCGCACCATAGTTGAGGACGAAACGGGCGATCAGACACATCCATCGACGTCAGAAGTACCAAGGGAGGAAGAGGAAGGACCCTCGGTGCCAACCCATATGTCGCCCCCTCCACAGCAACAACAGCAGCAACAGTCCCACGGACTCCAGACGCAACATAACATTCAGAACGCGATGGACGTGGACGCGAACATTGTCCCGACCGCGGCTTTCCCAGCGGAAGGTGAGACGACGCTGGATTGCCTCCCACATTCGGATACGGATGTCCACGTTCGAAAGCAACGTTCGCCTCGACGACGCAAGCGACGTCGGCGGACCCCATCTGACGATTGCCTCCTACACACGGCCGGTCAAGAAGGTGACATCTCATCAGACGGCATGGATGCTGCGCCTGCTGAGGATCTAAGTGGTGTAGACGGTTCACTTGCCCATACTACGAGTGCCCAGTTACTTCTTGCACCACAAACGCGGCAGGTCGCGTCGATGGATGGCGCTCCGTCTACCTCTACCGAAGACGACGTACGTGAGAGATTTAGGTGCCGATCAGCTACACAGCATCGTGTTGCACCCACTGTGGTCGGACGATGTTGAGGAACTTCCTGAAGAGGGCACGGGTGACAGGGGAGGGGGCGGCATTGGGGATGCCACTCCTAGCGTGAAAGACTCATAATTTGTAACGGGTTTGGTGGGTCCGGCATCTCTTGCGGTTAGCTTTCATTGCCATGGCGTCTACCCTAGGTGAAGAGGCTAGGCAGCACACCTTTCGCCTTGCCGCAATCAATATCAACGCGATAAGGGCACCACACAAACTGACAATGCTACAACGCATGCTTGATGCGGCGGACATCGACGTGGCCCTCTTACAAGAAGTATGTGTCGCTAGTTTCCCTGACTTCTACGGATATACCGCCCACATCTCCCACGCCTCTTCTACCGATTGTGGTGTGGCTGTTCTGCTACGGGACGGTTTGGCGGCTACGGACGTACTGTACTTACCGAGTGCAAGAGCCATGACAGTAACTGTCAACGGTGTACGACTCATCAATGTATATGCCCCTTCAGGATCAGGGAGACGGAGAGATCGGGCCAGCTTTTTTTCGGAAGATATTACGCGTCTATTTATGGGCCGCATAGACGATATGGTGATCGGAGGAGATTTTAACTGTACATTATCTCCGTCTGATCAGCAGCCACATCACGTCCCGTGTGCAGAATTGGAAATGCTAGTGCGTGACCTCCACCTGATTGACACGTGGCGCCACATCCATGGCCCAGCTCCTGGTTACACCCATTATACAAGCCATTCATCAAGTCGGTTAGACAGGATTTACGTCACAAGCACCCTTTCGACGGCGACGAGAGGAGCAGAGCTCTGGCCCACTGCATTCACCGACCACACAGCCTATATTTGCACCATTGCACTCCAACCTGCACGTGTGTGGCGCAGTAGGCCCCCCTGGAAACTGAACGTCGCCCATCTGGACGAGCCGGCATGTAAAGGTGCTGTCGAAGAGTCGTGGAACGCGTCCTTACAGCGTCGTGGTAGTTACCGATCGACCCTCAGTTGGTGGATTGAATGTGCGAAGCCTGCTCTTAGGCGCACCTTCATGGCTTACGGCCGGGAAGCAGCGGCATGGAGGAGGAGCACGGAAAACTTTTATTACACCGTCCTACGGGAATGTCTTGCTATGGAGCCCTCACCTGACAGGCAGATCATAGTCAATCGCGCGAAAGCGCAGCTCGTCTCCTTAGCACGCCATCATTTACAAGGCGCTGTTATACGGTCGCGTGCTCCAGACATGATACAATCAGAAAGGCCATCTATGCACCACGTGCTCCTAGAACGCAGGAGGCGCCGTAGGGCACTGGTAACCGACATGATAACGGACGACGGTCGACACGTGGTAGAACAAGCAAATATAGCAGAAGCCTTCTATGGGCATTACGCTCAACTTTATTCAGCAGTGCTCCCTGATATGGCGACGGTAGACACCGTTTCAGCACATGTCCACGGTACAGTTCCACCAGACATGGCACCGACTTTACTGGGAGAAGTGACAGAGGAGGAAGTGCTCGACGCCATTGGTAAAGGTGCTCCCCATAAATCACCAGGAATCGTTGGATTACCATTAGAGTTCTATCGAGCCTTTAAACAACTGTTGCTACCGTGTTTGATTGAAATTTGCCAGGAATTGATGTCCCCGGGTATAACATTGCCTGCACCATTCTTGGAAGGTCTGATTTTCCTCATCCATAAGTCGAAGGGACGGAATCATGTCTGCGATTATCGTCCCTTAACGTTATTGAACAGCGACTTCAAGATCTTTTCGAGGCTGCTATCAGAACGTATTCGCGGCACACTATTGCACGTCTTGTCCGGCGATCAGACGTCCTTGGGGGGACCCAACAACATCAGAACTGCGTTATGTCGTTACAGAGATCTCATCTCCCTTGCACGGGTGAGACGTTTGCCGGCAGCCCTCGCGTCTATCGACTTTAGCCAGGCTTTTGACCGTGTGGGCCACACTTTCCTCACGGCCGTTCTACGGCGCATGGAATACCCCAACCCCTTTATCACAGTGTTGACACGCCTACTACATGGTGCAACTTCTCGAGTTCTTGTTAATGGAAGACTGACGGCACCCATGCCGATCCGCCGATCAGTACGACAGGGATGTCCATTATCAACATTGTTATTTGCATTGGCCTTAGAACCTTTGTTGTGTGGTCTCCGAGACAGGCTCACTGGGATACAGTTCGGCGGCTCCATCTATCGTTGCACCGCATATGCGGATGATTTGATGATCGTCATACGTGGAGCTGACGACATGGCCGCGGCTTTGGACTGGATTGCAACCTACGGTACAGCTTCTGGTAGCCAAATCAACGTTGACAAGTCCGTCGCCTTGAGCATCGGGATTGGGCTACCGCAGGAACACATTGCCCCCTTACGCTTCAGTGACACTGTACGCTGCTTGGGCTTAGATTTCATGAACGACATGCGACGCGCGACGACGCTCAATTATCGACGCTTTCTTAACCAAATTAGGGCCGGAATTTCAAATCAGCACTTGCGATCCCTCAACATCGTTCAGCGGGCGTATTATGCCAATGTATACCTTGCGTCCCGCATACCGCATGTCGGCCAAACACTACCCATTCCGACGCCCTTGGCTCATAGCATTATGGCAGCGCTGGGATACTTCGTCACCGCTGGTATGTTACTGAAGATCAGATACGTATCTCTTACCCTCCCCAAGGAAAAAGGTGGTCTCGGCCTAGTTAACGTCCATGATAGGGCCATTGCCCTCTATGTTAGCTCACATTTATGTCTGCTGCGCCGTTGCCCTACGAGCCTCACGAGTCTGCTTCTGACGGCGCTACGACCTGATTCACTAAGAGCGCCGGTGCCACTACAGGACATCCCAGCGCCCCTCTTTTATATAGGACGTTTCTATTTAGAACAAGGTTATTGCAGTGTCGCGCTCACGACACCACAAATGGCCACAACTCGACGCCTATATCATGACATGCTGCAACGTCGCCCCCTAAATGTGGTCGAACTAAAATATCCTGACGTACGGTGGCGCGTGGTGTGGAAGACTGTACACGATGCCATGCTTGATTCCGATGTTGTTTCCCAATGGTACGTAGTCGTTAATGGGAAGCTGGTGACGCACGAACGTCTCTACAATATCCACATGGCAGAATTTCCCAGTTGTGTGGGTTGTAATACAGTAGATTCTGACGAGCACCGCTTCAGCTGTGGAGAGGCGGAACCGGTTTGGCACCTAGTGCGGCAGATGCTGACTTATCTCTTGCGAGTTTGGCCGGAGCATATATCTGCACGCACGTTATTGTTTCTTGATGAGACGTTTTACCCCCAGACTCGAACCAACACTGTCACCTGGATACGTGGACATGCAGTCCATTACCTCTGTCGTGACGGACACAAGAATTTCCTTGACTTCTGGCTCTATTTGCAAGAAAGACATCATGCTATTTCCGGGCATACCAGATATCGACAGTGCTTCGCAAACTACCTATGGAGTGCCTTTCACAGCCCGCCGGGCAGCTGGAATGTTCCAGGCAGTGGCAGATGAGGTCAGAACGAACTGCAAACGAGCATATATTGAACAATCTTTATCAGTGGGCGCAGTCGCTGCGAAGCCTCACTACGACGTGGTAGCTTTCTTTTCATGTTATTTATGTTTCATATCTTCGATGGCGTCTTCATTCTGTTTTAGTTTTCCAGGCTTGATTAACTGTGACTGTTCGCACATTGATATCTATATAAATAAAAAAAGATTAGAAAAAAAGTGGGCAGGAGACCTGCGTTCGAATTCAAATAAATACACAAGAACAAAATAAGGATAAAATGAACAACAAATAAAATATAATGAAGTATTATACCCTTCCCTTTCTCCTTTTATTATATTTTTTTATACAAAGTTCAGAGACATGTTTAATTTTTGTTCGTTGGCGGAACCTGAAGTGGTGGCGAACGGCCGTCCTAGTTAGCTTTAGGATGAAAGTTGCGGTGGCACTAGCTTTGTTTTTGTTTTTAGGCTATATAGGTTTTTGGGAAAAAAAACAGGTAACGCCTCGTTCTGCTGCTGACAAGCAAATTTTGGGTCTCTAGGAATACATAACTTTATTTACGAAATGCCACATTTGCATACCTTTTGAGTATGACACAGCATACCAATTAAACACAGACCCAATCGAAATCTAAGTGAGCAGTATTTTACTAATTCGTGCCGATAGAGGCATGCTTGTGTACAGATATTCAGTTTTATCAAAACGGACTTTTGCCGTAAGGTTATCGTGGGTAGTTTTATTTCATTTCTTTTAATACAGTGCACAATTTTCGTAAGGTTTCTTTTAGTGTTGTTAAAACAATACTAAACATGAGAGAGAAATTAATCATCAACGATATATGCGAATTCTCTGATGTGGTCTATAACAGTCTGACATTGCACATGCAGTTTATTGATTACATGCATGTAGAAAACTTGTTCTGAGTTAAAGCTGTCAAACAAGGTTTGAAGAAGAATAAAATTCCACTAGCAGACGACAGCTAATGTAGAAAATACTTTTCTGACTATTTTGGCTCGATGCGCTCTCCCCATACATAATACAAAAGCTTCGAGATGCAACTGCTGCCTGGCCGTCTATTAAACCTGAAAAGAACAAAATGTCGCAGAAGTTAGCCCTTTTTCCACATGCAGCTATTTTGTGTTGAGAAGTGAAGGAAATTATGTTCAAAGTTCCATTAAATTGGTAACTTCAGCAGACAGCAGAATTGCGTTGTAAAAAATGTAGCAGCGAATGAAGTGGAACTCGCGAAATCTTATATATGGTGCGTGGCACTTACCGTGACGCTACTAGCTGTCATCTACCTACAGCACCTCCAGAAGGCAACAATAATTCCTCCAGAACTTATGCATTCCACAGTGCTGTGAGATAATGCATATGGCCGGATATAGACTTCTGAGAGACAGACAGTTACAGCTTTTCTTTTGCACTGCACGACGTTTTCAACAAACAGATGGCGCAACAGAGTAGCTCAAATGGAAAGGAACACTTGCTCTTTAAATTTCTGCATCCTACACTGTTGGCAGTTCTGTGTAAAATAGGGTCGACTGTATGCACTGGGTAGCCGAGGCAGCTAGTTGATGGCGATTCGGTCAGCCAAGTAAATGAATGTACTGAACATGCTGCAAACCATTGCATGGAGCCTGTGTGTCAGAAGTCTCATCGAGTGTGCCGCATCGGTGTTATGAAAGAAAAATGAGTCATACAGAAGATGATTTGGTCGGCTGTTGGATTGATGATAGGTTGGTATGAAGGTGGTGTGGGTTCGATTCCAACTTCTGCCCATGATTTTTAATAGGGAGAGACAGATTCTACACTCTTCTGGCTGCGCCAAGTGAGGAAGGTATAATGGCATTGTGGTCTGAAATTCACATTAAACATGATATTCCTTCTCTACCAAGTAGTCGCTAGGTTGCACCACAATAAAGTCAGGGGTGGCGAAATGTGGTAACTCTGTCATCAGTAACCTTTTTTATACTAGTTATTTATTTATAGTGACGAAACAAACGCTATGTAGGGTCACAGGACCCTTATTCCATCTTTTATTTGAGCTTCTGTATGTCGATAAAATTGGTTCTGAACTTGGAATGCAACTCAGACCGCCCTTAACGCGGAATTTGATCCCTTCGTGACAATACAGCCCGACTACAATTTGTTGTTTGTTCAAAACTGCAGATTCCTCAACATCTCCACATATTGCGCGTGAATGGGTTCGAATGCTGGCCCGGCACTAAAGTTTTCGTTATGTATTATCAAGTTCTAGCATGAGAACACCTATCTGCTGATGGATAATAATTTTTATTTTTAACGCATTTTCATTCGTTGTAAACACTAACGATAGCCGGCCGCGGTGGCCGAGCGGTTCTAGGCGTGGAGCCCGGAGCCGCGCGACTGCTACGGTCGCAGGTTCGTATCCTGCCTCGGGCATGGATGTGTGTGCTGTCCTTAGGTTAGTTAGGTTTAAGTAGTTCTAAGTTCTAGGGGACTGATGACCTCAGCTGTTAAGTCCCACAGTGCTCAGAGGCATTTGAACCATTTTGAACACTAACGATATCTGACGTTTTTGACTCCTAGTGAGACACAGAACTATTTGAGAGATCACTCTAAGTTCAAGGATGTTATTCCGAGCTGCTGGTGGAGAGAAATTCTGTAGCTGACGTCTCCTTTGTGTGTAGTCAACAACGGTATGTGTGGGATTCGATTCCCAGTCAGCATTGAACTCTTCGTCATATTATTTCTAGTTCAAACATGCTCACATGTCGCTGCTGATGTAACAAACCCATATTTAACGTTCGTTTTCTCTAATATATAACAGTGATAGGTTCCGGGTTGGAGTCCTGGGAAGGAGAAAATTAATGTTTCGTCTCGTCATTTCAGTTAAAACATTTAGCTACTGCCGAGAAAATCCGATATGTCACAGTTGATTGTGCTTCGATAACAATCCGATTAGGTTCTGGGTTCGAATCCCTGTCCAACACAAAGCTTTACATCACGGCATTTCAAGTAAGTTACTTGTGAAGAAGCAATATTTAACATTTCTCGTAGTTTGTTAACAGGGACAATACATGCTGGGTAGGAATTCGCGTCCGTTAAAAATGTTTACGTTATGTAATTTAAAGTTGGTATTTGCTAACTGATACTGTCTAAAATCGAGGTATATCACTCTCTGTATGCTTAGTCAGGAATGACTGTTAGTTTCCGTCAGTCACGAAATCTTAGTCTGCATGACCTGGGTTTGAATCCAAATGCAGAACGAGACCGTTCGTCGTGTCATTTGGAGTTCATACATATTCTCAACTAGCTGCTCGTGAATAACTTAAATTTTTAATGTCATTTTGTGTTAAATAACAAGTACGGTATGTTACTTTGAAGAGGAAATCATGAATACGACGAACTTACTACGTGCATCACCTATCTGACGTAATAATGAGATTGGTAACATTTGAGGTATGTCATTTATTGCAATAAATGTGAGCTTACAAGCCTTAAGGACAGTCTTATTTGTGATAAGGTGTTCCCTGATATTTGTAGTATCGTGGTATTACTTTACATATTGAATTATTGCGATACAGAGCAGTGTTTTCTAGTGGCGACTTTTTGGAGCCATTTTCAATAGTCAAACGACTGTTCCAAGGAGCGATTAGAGGACCTGCTAGACAGCTGCGCAATGTGGGTTGCATGCGAATTAGGCGAAATGCTATTCAGGTCGTTCGGATACTTTTGTGCACGACTGTAGACTCTAAGATTATTTGGTTTAGCTCAGTTTCCAAATCACACACACATAGAACAAAATTCTTACATTTGCCTTCTTACTTTTGCCTTGATGTAAATCATTCTCGAGTAATGGTATTCTCTCATCATCAAAAATTGGTGAAAACAATGTATGCTGGTATAAAACATTATTATTACTGATAGAAGAAGTGGCAATACCACTACTCATGTATCTGCCTCTCAACAACTGGCGTCATCCCCCATGAGCTCCAACTAGATAAAGACTGTGTTGTTACTTATAGATCATCCACGAGCTGGTCGAACCCCATGAGATCTGAGTGGAAAACGGCATTAGCTCACTGTCGATGGCATGTATTCCACATCAGCAATCTGAACGAAACTCCATGAGCTCTGGTTGGAAAATGGTGCCACAGGTGCTTGTTGTGGTAGATCAAAATCGATATGTTCACCTTCACGGAACAAACCGAAGGAATAATTAAGTATTGCGTGCAAATATGAAAAACGAATTACACACATATAGCAGAAAAAGCTTATATTCGGCTTCATGTGAATCATCCATGAGAAATACCATTCTCCCATAATCAATAAGTGATCCTGGGAAACTGTCATCACTTGATAAACCAGCGCGCTTAACAGCGCCGTCGCCATCAGCCTGAGCAGAACGTTTCATGACTGATCAGACTGAAATGAGAAGCAGCCATTCTGTGCTGATTACTTGTATGCAGGCGGTGCATGCATCTGGTTACAGGTAATTGTGCACTGAGAGAGAGAAATCTTCAGGCAGACTACTGCATTCGTGTGAAACTAGCATAGCGCTGACGTTCGTGATTTCCGTGGTAGCGAGAGGCCCAAGTGTAGTCTTGCTGCACGCACCACTACACCACTATATTCACGTTTATCATGAGAGTGGGAGTGTGTTGTAGCTCACAAATTCATACGCAAAATCTAACACGCCTGCACATACTGTCAAACCTGAACCATTCACAGTACCGGCGTAATCCTCATTCCTGTCGATATTGCTGAGTGGCGCTACTAGTGTGTACGCAGCAGAGCAATAGTGACCCAGGCGAGTCAATGTAACCTAACAACGGCCGTGGTACCACGCCTGCTGCTGACTGTGAACGCCTGCTGGTACGTCTCCTGAGTGTCAGGGTCAACTGCAGTGCATCTGCTGCAGGCAGTATGAGGAGTGCAGCAGAATTCTCTAAGTTAGGAAGTGGAAAATAGGAAATGAAAAACCATATACAAAGTTTTTTAAAAAACAATTTATTCAGTACTAAACCAGTCCAGAAATAGCTGTACATTTCCTAAACAGTTCATAAACCCATTTCGTCCTACCTCTTCTTCAGCTGCTTGACGGCAGGACACCCTTCTGTTTCCAGATTCTGTATAGACGCACATTTATAAATTTCTTGAAACCAGGACCTCTTCTAACGACCTGCCACATAAACTATGCTGTCTCTGTGATCATACTTTTCGAGTGATGACATGGTATCTTCGTACACCACTCCTTCATCGTCCCAGTGATTTACATAATAAATGGCGTCAACGACGTCACTGTTTTTCGACTTTTAGCACACGGCACTGAGCTACCTGGTTTGGGTAAAGCAACGATTCAGGGATACCTCTTTAATACTTGTTAGGTGCCAGAGAAAACAATGAATGCAACATCTTTAACCACAAATTGTCCGACTCATTGTGAGACCCTTGTGCAGTTATGACAATCTTTGCCCTTTGAAGCATCATTGTTAATGTTCCACAAGCTGTGTAATAGGTCTACATATATACTACACGTTGCATAATTCCTGCTAGTAGCAAGAAGTTTATGAGACGGTCATGTGTTATTAATGCATATGCTGCACTGGCCACAGGAAAGCTTTGCGATGATTCAAATTCAGTATATACGTCCATAGTTCCAGTCTTCACTGCCTTGCATTGCTTTGAACAATGTATCATCAGTAAGAGTGATTATTCCTTAATAGTCTTTGGGATAATTGGGAATCTGAAAGCATCGTCAGTCTCATAATATCACGTACGAAATCTTGCGTACATGTCATTTACTTTTCGACATGCGTTTCTGTTCCAGTCAAACTTTAAGTTGTTGTATGGAATGAACTGGGAGTTTAGGTAAACGCTGCCATTGGTTAGTTTACAGTTGTCAAATATGCTCAAATCCTTTTCGAGATTCGCCTGCCTGTCTGTTTGCAGCCGGCCACGGTGGTCAAGCGGTTCTAGGCGCTTGAGACTGGAACCACGTGACCGCTACGGTCGCAGGTTCGAATCCTGCCTCGGGCATGGATGTGTGTGATGTCCTTAGGTTAGTTAGGTTTAAGTAGTTCTAAGTTCTAGGGGACTGATGACCTTTGATGTTAAGTCCCAGAGTGCTCAGAGCCATTTGAACCATTTTTTTTTGTCTGTTTGCAGCTCTAGAATAATACAGTGAGGCGTTTTCAGCCGAACAGAAGTCTTAATGGTCGATAGTTGGCAAAATGACTCTGGAGGGATTGGATATTCAACCAACTCCCATGACCAGAAAGTTAAGGGCAGTTGGAGTCCTGAATTGAGTACAGATGAAAGTCTAGATTCTCTTTAACTGAAAGAGATAAGTGTAGTACACGCCATATGAGTTTATCAGGCACAAGTTTATGCTCTTTTTCTCCTTGTCCTAGAAGCGGTGTGTTATTACCTGTAGCACTTCGAACTAGAATCATCGCCTGCTTAGAGTTGATAATAACACATTCACTATCTTAAAATAAGTCCATTATCGTTCTGACTGGAGTCCACACACTACAGGAGTTATCTATCGATAACGGTCCAACATTTTGTAGGGCATTCAGACCTGATGTTGATGCAGAGACACATGTCTTGAGCTTCGATGTGGTACCAGCGTTTCTCGTGAGGTCGATTTCAACTGCATTAAGATATTATCTTATTTCTTGACACTGAAAGGCGAATGCATTATGTGTAAGATGTGATGTACTTGATGGTGCCGAGGCCTTCTTAGGTGTGAAAACCCCTTCCAAATAGAGGAAGCTCTTGTTTGGAAGTGTAAGTCCATTTTGATGTTGAATAATAATTCGTATCTCATCATTATTATTGAATGTTCAAAAAGGCTCTGAGCACTATGGGACTTAACTTCTGAGGTCATCAGTCCCCTAGAACTTAGAACTACTTAAACCTAACTAACCTATGGACATCACACACATCCATGCCCGAGGCAGGATTCGAACCTGAGACCGTTGCGGTCGCGCGGTTCCATACTGAAGCGCCTAGAACCACTCGGCCACCTCGGCCGGCTATTGAATGTTACCAAGGCAAATGGTTTATGGGAAAAACATTGCTGGCTAATGATACACTCGTTATACTGAACTGGAGTTGTTAAATCGTCCCTGTGGCCGAGCGGCTCTAGGCGCTTCAGTCTATAACCGCGCGACCGTTATGGTCGCAGGTTCGAATCCTTCTTCGGGCATGGATGTGTGTAACGTCCTTAGGTTCGTTAGGTTTAATTAGTTCTAAGTAGGGGACTGATGACCTTAGATGTAAAGTCCCATAGTGCTTGGAGCCACTTGAACCATTTTGTTAAATCGAGTGACGCCATTGTGAGGTTTAAATCCTGTTGATTTAAGAAACTAATAATTCTTGCGCGGTATCAAGTTGTGCTTCTGCTTCAAAGTAGTCTTGTGATGGCAGGATGTACCATATTTGTATTTAATATCCTTAATGGTCCGGATGAAGACATACTCTAATTTCCTCACTGCAAAAACGACTAGATTGGTATTCTGATCTATGATATTCAACTTGAGATGGTCTAATGTCTGAATAGTCACTAGGAGATACATCAGATTACTGGGAACCTCTGCAGGTATATAAGTAGGACCCACTGTAAGAAAAAAAGTAAATGTATAGTACAGAATAATCTGCCATTAAGATATGAATTCGTCGAAATATTGCGCTTTACATGAATCGTACTGACCGGCAGTATGTCCACTGGCCAATTCCACTCATATAGGTATCTCATCAATATTATGCCCCAGGACTTGCCCTTCAAGAAAGCTAGTAGTGATCCTATCGAACGATTGTGACTGAAGTCTACTGTCCCTTCTGTTGTTTTTATCCCTGTTTTACACGTATTAATGACTAAAGTCTACTATCTCTTCTGTTGTTTTTATCTCTGTTTTACACGTATTAACGTTTGCATGTAACTCAAATCCCTTTACATATCGTTCTATATATGGATTTAAATAGTGAATGTTGTAAGAGCCCGGTGGTTTTACCGCTACTTCTTCACATCCTAAATGAAATTTTATCTGCCTCAGTGACATTAGCTGGGCTGATGTATGTTTCCAGAGCAATCAATGCTATAGGCAACTCCTCATTGCTTAGATCTATTGGAGAAGAGTAGTTTACTCTTAATCTAGCCAAACATTATTTTAGAATTAGAGTGAACATCATGCATCTCACAAGGGAACCTCCCCATCGCACCCCCCTCAGATTTAGTTATAAGTGGGCACAGTGGATAGGCCTTGAAAAACTGAACACAGATCAATCGAGAAAACAGGAAGAAGTTGTGTGGAACTATGAAAAAAATAAGCAAAATATACAAACAGAGTAGTCCATGTTCAAGATAGGCAACATCAAGGATGATGTGAGCTCAGAAGCGCCGTGGTCCCGTGGTTAGCGTGAGCAGCTGCGGAACGAAAGATCCTTGGTTCAAGTGTTCCCTCGAGTGAAAAGTTTACTTTCTTTATTTTCGCAAAGTTATGATCTGTCCGTTCGTTCATTGACGTCTCTGCTCACTGTAATAAGTTTAGTGGCTGTGTTTTCTGACCGCACCGCAAAACCGTGCGATTAGTAGACGAAAGGACGTGCCTCTCCAATGGGAATCGAAAACATTTGATCGCAAGGTCATAGGTTAATCGATTCCTCCACAGGAAAACACGTCTGATATAGTCTATACGACACTGGTGACGGCATGTGCGTCACGTGACAGGAATATGTTGTCGACCCACCTAACTTGTACACTTGGCGAATGGGTAAAAAGATTCTTCTACCCCGCCCGATTTAGGTTTTCTTGAGGAGGTGATAATGACTCCCAAAAAAGTGATGAAAACGCTAACCACGGAACCACGCCGCTCCTGAGTTCACCCTATCCTTGATGTTGCTTATCTTAGGCATGGACTACTCAGTTTGCATATTTTGCTTATTTTTTTTCATAGTTCCACACAACTTCTTCCTGTTTTCTCGATTGATCTGTGTTCAGTTTTTCAAGGTCTATCCACTGTGCCAAATTATAACTAAATCTGAGCGGGGTGCGATGGGGAGGTTCCCTTGTCAGTAGTAGGGACATGGCGGCACCACCCCAATTTTGATATCAAATTGATATGCAAGTTAATTAAATTGATCAATTAATCCCCCTCCCGCGACCGCCACTGCCACCTCTGGAAGACATCGTGTGAGCCCCAGCCCTCTCCCCCCTCTCCACCCTCCCCCTCCCCCAGCCTACCCTATTGGCGGGAATTTCGAATTTTTGGCTGGAATTTAGATTTTTGGCGGTAATTCCGAATTTTCGCTGTACGATTCAGTCTTTGATAGTGCCAAGTTGTGTCAGTGTGATTCCTGCAACATGAAACCGTCAGCCAGCAGTGAAGCCTGCAGTAGTGGTGATGGGCCCACGGCCAAACGTGGATCAGTTGCCATGTGACTGTTTATAAAAATAATTATGAGTTCAAATTGCGACAGTTATAAGTTTCGCATCAAAGTATTCAATTTTTTCAAGATTGTGATACATTTTCGTGACAAGTGGTTGTAAAAGTTCTTTTTTCTTACTATTACAGCATTCATTCCCGAAATGTTAGTAGAACTATAGAGCCAGCTGGAAGCTGAAAGTCTCCAGCAAGCGGAGGAGCTTGTGTTACCTTCATGTAGGTACATCTCAAAATTCTGTGTGTGATAGTTCACATGTCTAGAAAGCATCTCTTCAAGTATTCAAATCGTAACAAGTGCTTATAACATCATTGCTGTTGTTCTAGCATTAGAGCAGCAGCAGCTGGAACTGAAAGTCGCCAGCAAGCGGAAGAGCTTGTGCTACCATCATATAAGTACATCTACAAATTCGGTGTGATAGTTTACATGTTCACAAAAGAGCTCTAGATGCATTCGGATCGTAACAAGTGTTTATAAAACTTTCGATCTCACTGTTGCAGCATTAGAGCAGCCGCTGATGGACATTGAGCTGCTGCTGGAGGCTGAAATGCAGCAAGAAAGTAAGTACAGTTGCAATATATTGCTGTTAGACTTTTTTTCATCTTATATAGTTATATTCATTGCTGTGGATGTTGCAACAGATCGAGAGCAAAATGAGTTTCTAGTAGAGGTATGCATCGAGAATGAAGACCAGGAGTCATCACTTCCATCTGGTATGAACCTTTTACTTATTTATTTAATTTTTTTCCTAGTTATGTATAATCAGTATCTCGCTCCAGTCAAATTCAGTACAAATTTTTGTTGTTGTTTCTAAAGTAAATGTAAATGTCGTGTGACTGAGGCCTCCCGTCTGGTAGACCGTTCGCTGGATGCAAGTCTTCCGATTCGACACCACTTCGGCGACTTGCGCGTCGATGGGGATGAAATGATGATGATTAGGACAACACAACAACCAATCCGCGAGCGGAGAACATATCTGACCCAGCCAGGAATCGAACCTGGGCCATTAGGATTGACATTCTGTCGTGCTCACCACTCAGCTACAGGGGGCGGACGTTGTTTCTAACAATCAATGTCTTGTTATAGACGAATTCCGTGAGGTGGATCGGTGGCTCCACCATAACAATTCTGGCAAGGGTGAAATGCTTGAGTGGGAGCTTGAGATGGTGGCTTCTGAAATGCAGTGCAATCTTTCCCTTCTGGAACTGGAGATGGAGATATTTGACTGGGTGGGAAAACTACCAGAAAAATCGACTGAACTGCTCAGTTCTGGGGTCCAGACCGTCATAGTTACAGCACACAACTATTATTCTGGAATGCTGATGTACTTAATTGTCATTGTTTGTTTACAGCATATATTTAAAAAATCTTGAGCATTGTACTTAATTTTTTTTCCGTTATTCGTATGTTCCAGAGTTGTCACCAACACCATCATGACAACAGCTTGCTGTAGCATGTGCACCTAGAGGGGTGGCTGTGGGGGTGGGCGTGCACCTCCGTGAAAAGCGCCGCTCGTTGCTGCGCGAGAGGCAGCAGCGGCTGCTGCAGTGCCTGCTACGAACCACTGTATACCCTCCGCGATCTCCAACCCCCTCCACCCCAACCTGGCGATGGTGTAGGATCCAATACGCAGCAGCATCAACAAGCGCCCTTGCCACAGCCGGGGTACTCCTACAGGAGCTCACCACTCAGGCTTCGGCTGCTCATCCTCGCTGGCAACAAAAGGTATGTTTGCCTTGGCGCATACCCCTCTCCCCTGACGGCGCCTACTCCCCAGCACTCTAATCCACCGGGTGGATGCAGTCGTCTCGTAGCTGTAGTATTAATGATAATGAACCTGTGGCTAGCGGTAGTGCTCTGTCCCATCCTGATAGTGAAGGACATCAGATTAGTGGCGCTATGACCCCTCTAGAATACACGGCGTTTCCTACAGCCTTTGAGGGATGTGTCTCGTTTACTATAATTGAGAATTCAGCTGGGGGGTATCGCGACCCAGTCAGGTTTCTAGAAGCTGGAGGCAGAGCTCTGCAGAGCCCTAGATGATCCGAGATACAAGGGTCTCTCCAAAAGAAATGCACACTATTTTTCTAAAAATACATCTTTTATTCTACACGTTTGAAAGTTTTGCAGTGTATGCATACATCCTTTTGGAACAATATATTCATTTCTCCACATAATTTCCGGCCCTCTCAACTGCCTTACGCCATCTTGGAACCAACGCCTGTATACCCGCACGGTAAAATTCTGGACCAACCTGTTGGAGCCACTGTTTGGCAGCGTGCACAAGGAAGTCATCATCTTAATCCTTGTTCCACGAAGAGAGTCTTTCATTTTCCCAAAGAGATGATAGTCACATGGAGCCAGGTCAGGACTGTAAGACGGGTGTTTCAGTGTTGTCCATCCGAGTTTTGTGACTGCTTCCATGGTTTTTTTACTGACATGAAGCCGTGCATTGTCGTGCAACGGCAAAACATCCTGCTTTTGCCGATGTGGTCAAACACGACTCAGTCAAGCTTGAAGTTTCTTCAGTGTCGTCACATATGCATCAGAATTAATGGTGGTTCCACTTGGCATGATGTCCACAAGCAAGAGTCCTTCGGAATGGAAAATCACCATAGCCATAACTTTTCCAGCAGAAGGTGTCGTTTTGTATTTTTTTTTTTGGGTGAATTTGCATGATGCCACTCCAATGATTGCTTCTTCGTCTCTGGTGAAAACTGATGGAGCAATGTTTCATCACCTGTCACAATTCTTCCAAGAAATTCATCTCCACCATTCTCGTACTGTTCCAAACGTTCGCTGCATACCGTTTTTCTTGTTTCTTTGTGAGCCACTGTCAACATCCTGGGAAACCACCTGGCACAGACCTTTTTTAACGCTAACACTTTCAATATTCTGCAAACACTTCCTTCCCCAATCCCAACGTAGCGTGACAATTCGTTCACTGTTATGCGTCTGTCAGCAGTCACCAATTCGTTTACTCTCTGCACATCGTCTGGAGTGTGTGCAGTACGAGGCCTGCCGCTGCAAGGACAATCCTCAATATTGCCGTGCCCGCTTTCATCACGTAACCTGCTTGCCCACCGACTAACTGAACTGCGATCGACAGCAGCATCTCCATACACCTTTTTAAACGTCTTGTGGATGTTTCCCACTGTCTCGTTTTCACAGCACAGGAATTCTATGACAGCACAGTGCTTCTGACGAACGTCAAGTGCAGCAGCCATATTGAAGATATGCTGTGACGGCGCCACTCACGGGAACAGGTTGAACTAAGTTTGAAAACAAGAGGGAAGGATGTATCTACACACTGTAAAACTTTCACACGTGCAGAATTAAAACTGTATTTTCACAAAAATAGTGTGCATTTCTTTTGGAGTGACCATCGTATGTTGCTATTAAATGTAATGCGTTACTCTGCTGCGAGTTGACTCACCCAAACAAACAGCAGGGTGCCGCTGAGGAGAAAACCTTGCACCATATTTGGGGTGATAATGGGGTTATATCTCCAAGTACATAAATCACCGAGTGGTATCGAGGATTCGCCTTGGGTGCTATACTGGCACGATTTTCCGAGATGGAAGTAAGAGGGTCAGCGAAAGCACTCGGCGAAATGGCACATCTCGACATCCATATTTATGTCTATGATCCGTTAAATGGAGGGTCCAGTTATATCAAACTCCCAGAAGATATTAAAAAGAAGAGAATTTGCATTAACATTCAAAATGAAAAGGATACCGCTTGTTTTGCATGGTCAATTTTGGTTTGTGAGAGAAATTACCACTACAGATACCATCCCCTGGGCACAAAAACATACAGTGTACGAAAGAATAAAATCCCCGGATGTTATAATTCTGATGGTATTGAGTTCCCTGTAAAGGTTCAGGATGTATCAAAGTTTAATGCACAAAATCCCAGAATACTGGTTCACTTTTATGGCCTGAAGAAGAAACAGAAAAGCCAGCCAGATGATCAGGACAAGCATACTATAGTTGGACCACTCCATTTTTCGAAATATGCAGGTGATCTTCATGTAAACATGCTGCTCTTTTCTGAAGGTGATAATCAGCATTACGTATGGATCAAAGAAATTTCCCACCTCCTTTCGGGCAATTGTCGAAACACGAAAATAAAAAACACATCTTCTTCAGGTGTCTAAATACCTTTTCAGATGAAAAGTATTTAGAATTGCATCTGGAGGACTGTGAATCCAAGGAAACGCTACATGTTGTTATGCCTACAGAAGAAAACAAGTTCATTGAATTCAAGAATGGTCACCACCAGGGATGATTTCCGTTTATTGTACACGCAGACTTCGAATGTCTTCTTGCCCCTATCACTCACTGAGGAGGGAACCCCTTACCCTCACGTACCACCTTCACACAAAAACATGTACCGTATGTGGTGGCATACCAACTTGCATGCTCATTTGATTCAAGTCTTAACCACTATGTATCTTATGTCGTGGATAATCCTGCGGTTGGTTGCTCACTGAGCTTGAAAATCTCTTATGGGATGTTGATAGGCTTTGCAGTGCCAACATCCCCATGACCGAATCGGAGAAGGATAAAAAATTATACAATGATGCGGTTAACTGCCATATTTGTGGGTTGCCATTAGATCGAAAAATAGAAAAGCTGAAACTCCCTGTAGAGGTCATTGTCATCTTATGGAGAAATTCTGTGGTGCAGCTCACAACGCATGCAATTTGAAGTATCAATTACCATACACATACTCATTTTCTTCCGTAATTTAAGTGGGCATGACACTCACTTTCTAGTTGAGCAATTGGTTATTTGGATAATTTCAGTTGGGAGAAAAATTAGGTCAGTGTCCTGCCTGAGAGTGTCGAGAAGTATATTTCATTCTCCAAACGTATGACGCCAAAAATTACGCTCTGCTTCCTTGACACGCCATATTTTATGCAGGCGCCACTCCAGAAACTCGTTGAAACTCTACCTTGGGTGGATTTGCGTATCACCTGATCTGCATATCGTTCAGCTTGTAACTAGGAAAGGAGTTTTCCCTTATGAGTATCTGGATGGCAAGGCGAAACTCGACGAAACTAGGCTACCCTACATATCTGCATTTACCAGTACTCACACAGGCACATAACTATGGCAGATTATGAGCATGCCGTGAATGTCTGGCGGGAATTCAACATTCCAAATTTGGGTGAATACGCAAGACTATTCATGGACACTGACGTGCGCTTGCTTGCGGATGTTTCTGAAAAGTTCTGGAGTGTATGCATGGCCACGTACTCTCTGGACTCTGCCTTTTATTACAAGGCACTTGGATTGTCTTAGGATGCAATGCTCAAGAAAACCAGGCGCAGCATCAAACTTTTGACTGATGCTGATATGCTTCTTTT
Source organism: Schistocerca americana (assembly GCF_021461395.2). Classification (NCBI taxonomy): domain Eukaryota; kingdom Metazoa; phylum Arthropoda; class Insecta; order Orthoptera; family Acrididae; genus Schistocerca; species Schistocerca americana. The sequence continues at coordinate 697,779,209 of NC_060130.1, forward strand.
CTTTGAGCGTGGGATCTGTGGAGATCTTTGCCAATGTGTCCATAGACACACCAAGGCGAATAATCCACGTATGGGTGCGAGGTTCTATGCATCCCTCTATTCAAATTATATTCAATATTTGGATGTGAATAACTTATACGGGCAGGCCATAATGCAGCCACTGCCAGTTGGTGGGTTTCAATGAGTGCCCGAAAACGAATTAGAGGGATTAGGTGGAAAAATATTGAGTCTGGCGGCTGATTATGCTGTAGGGTATGTGGTGGAAGCAGACCACATATACCCTGTTAGTTTGCATGAAATGACAAGTGGCTTGTCGTTATGTCCAGAGCAACAAGTTCCATGAGATAGCACTATCCATAAATTGATGACCACTGTTGGACACAAGCAGAGGTATCTAATTATTATCGCAATAACCAGCAGTGTCTCAGTTTAGGGGTGGAGCTAGGTAGAATCACCTGGTCTATCTCCTTCAATTGGTCCCTCTGGTTGAAGGAGTATATTGAATTAAATACCGAAAAGAGGGCTGGGGCGACTAGTGATGCCGAAAAAGATTTTTACAAATTGATGAATAATTCCATTTTCAGTAAAACCATGCAGAATGTAAGAAGTGAATGCGATATTTTGATTAGGACCGAATGGGATGGGGTAAATATTGTATGTGTGATGTACTGTGTGTCTGCATGAGTAAGGCTTGTGTGTGTCTGTGTGTATGATTGTGAGTGTGTATGAGTGTGGATGTCTGTGTAAATGTGTGTGCCTGTGTGTAGATATATTCTGTTTATTTTTTTTTCTGAGTAAGTACCATAATATCTATGCATGAATAGATAAGCAGCTTGTTATAGAAAAAATTATAAAAATTATAAAAAATCGTTAAAAACGTGAAGATGATAAAACATATTAAAAATTGAACTAAAATCGTCAAAAGAAGCTAAAAAATTGTAAATGAAGTAAAAAAGTTGTTTACCGTATTACTCGCTTTTGCACTTCATGTGCACGTGTGAGTATGTGAGTAAATGTGTTAACAGATTGGTTTTTAAGTTTCACCTACCACTAACCGTCCAAGTCATACTAGTTTTGAGTGTGAGTTTCACCCAGTTCATTTTAGTGCAGCTGTTTGAGATGAACATTTTAGGGCCATCCGCTTCATTGTATTATTAAATTATTTCAGCTGCTTTAATTGGAAAACGTTTAGAGATACTCAGTTGTTGTCGTTGTATCCGGATCCTGCTGCAGCTACCGCCGGGTCTGGGTGTTAATATTGATTTGGCAGTGTTAGTTGCAGAGGGTGGGTAGATGGCCTTCCTGTCGCCACCCCGAATTCCCAGGGACTTATTTAGTGTACCTCAACAGTCTGCATATAGTGTAAGGGAATTAGTGTACCTCAACAGTCTGCATATAGTGTAAGCCACGTAAGAGCGTGAACATGTTCAAATGTCTGCGAGTCGTGTAACTGATGCGGAACGTGTGGACCATCCCGGTATTCACCTATTGGGATGTGGAATGCCGCCAAAAAACCACATCCAGGCTGGCCGGTATACCGGCCCTCGTCGTTAATCGGCAGGGCGGATTCGAACCTGGGCCAGCGCGCCTATCCAAGTGCAGGAAGCAGCGCATTAGGGCTCTCGACTACCCTGGCGGGTAGAGCTACTCACTTAAAAGTGTAAATTAAGTCTTCTGTTTGGGTTGAATTTCACTAGTAACAATATTAGTTTAAGAGACACTATACATCTGCAATAACTGTAAACAGTACTGCAATGTAAAGTATAAATTTTTTTCAATCAGCACTATTATTTTTAAAACCAAGAACTGTGAATTTAAAAGCAGTATTACTTCGTGTATTGTGAAAACAACAAGATCTGTGGATGGAAAGCTGTATTACTATTCACATCTGCTTCATACTCCGCAAGCCACGTAATGGCGTGTGGCGGAGGGTACTTTCGGTACCACTATCTTATCCCTCCAACCCTGTTCTACTCGCCATTAGTGCGTGAGAGCAATGACTGCCGGTAAGCCTCTGTATTGGCTCTAATTTCTAGAATTTTCTCCTCGGGGTCAATACGCGAGATGTATGTTGGTGGAAGTAATATGTTGTCCGACTCCTCCTGAAAAGTGCTGTCCCTAAATTTCAATAGCAAATCTCTCCGTGATGCACAACGCCTCTATTGTAACGTTTGCCAGTGGAGGTTGTTTAGCATCTACGTAACACTCTGTCGCCAGCTAAACGATCCCGTGACGAAACGCGCCGCTCTTCGTTGGATCTTCTCTATCTCCTCGATCAGTCCTACCTCAAAGGGATTCCATATAGATGAACAATACGCAAGAATCGGGCGAACAAGTTCCTTATAAACTACTTCTTCGTGGATGAGTTACATTTCCTTCAGATTCTTCCGATGACTCTGAGTCTGGTATCTGCTTTTCCCACTATCTGTTTTATGTGATCATTCCACTTAAGGTCACTCTGAATAGTACGCCTATATATTTTACGGCAGACGCTGTCTCCAGCTGTTTTTCATCAATAGCGTATCTGTACAGTAATGGATTTCTTTTCCTATGTATGCGCAATATGTTACATTTATTTATGTTCGGGGTCAACTGCCAGAGCCTGCACAATTTATCAATTCTCTGCAAATTCTTACTATCTTCTAGCGTTGCTACTTTGGTATAGAGAAATGCATCGTCTGTGAATAGCCTTAAAGAGCATCCGACGCTTTCTGCTATATTATATATGTAAACAGCAACGGTCCTATCAATACTTCTCTGTGGTACTCCGGATATTACCTTTACATCTGTCGATTTTTTTCCGTTAAGGGCGACGTGTTGAGTTCTATCTGCAAGAAAGTCTTGAATCCAATCGCAAGTCTGCTCCGATACTGCGTGAGCTCGTATTTTTTTCATTAAACGGTTATGCGGGACGGTGTCAAATGCCTTACTGAAATCAAGGGACACGGCATCAACCTGAGCGCATTTGTCCATTACGCTTTCGATCCCATGGAGGAACAGAGTGAGCTGAGTTTCGCAGGATCTCTGTTTGTAAAATCCATGTTGATTTTTATCGAGGAAATGTTCATTTTCCAAAAACGCCATAATTCTTGATCATAAAACATGTTCCATAAATCTATAACAGACTGACGTTAACGACATAGGTCTATAATTGTGTGGATCTGTCGTACGGCCTTTCTTAAAAACGGGAATGACCTGCACTTTTTTACAGTCGTTAGGTACCCTTCGTTGCTCTAGCAATCCACGATAAATTACTACTTGAAGTAACATCCCAAAGAGGTTCGGTCTCACATGCAGTTCGTCTTCGTCGAAATGTCTTGACTCAAACTCGTCTAGATGTTGAACCGCACATGTGGCATTACACGCCATAAATTAGACACTTTTGACCCTTTGGTTAAATTGTCTGGCTGATGGCAAGTTTGCGAAATACAAAGTTAACATAACATATAATAACAGTAATAATAATATCGGGAACTAAATTGTTGTTGTTGTTGTGGTCTTCAGTCCTGAGACTGGTTTGATGCAGCTCTCCATGCTACTCTATCCTGTGCAAGCTTTTTCATCTCCCAGTACCTACTGCAACCTACATCCTTCTGAATCTGCTTAGTGTATTCATCTCTTGGTCTCCCCCTACGATTTTTACCCTCCACGCTGCCCTCCAATACTAAATTGGTGATCCCTTGATGCCTCAGAACATGTCCTACCAACCGATCCCTTCTTCTGGTCAAGTTGTGCCACAAACTTCTCTTCTCCCCAATCCTATTCAATACTTCCTCATTAGTTATGTGATCTACCCATCTAATCTTCAGCATTCTTCTAAATCTTCAACTAAATTAACGACCCATAAATGATGTAGGCCACACAGTTGCGATTTAATTAGAATAATGTTTATTCAGAAAGAAAACTATTAGCGAGAGTGGTCGCATTTAGAATTACTACTACACTCGAGCGCATATTCATTTGACAAGTTCGATCATTTACAATCTCATCGTGGAACACAATACTCCACCTCGATATTTACACGAAAACTTAGAGTTCACTCCAGGCGCGCGGCTGCTCACCGCTCAGAGACTAAGTCCCGTGATACCACACAATGCGAAATTTTCTAAGTCGTTTCACTTCCTAGCTACCTAAAGACCGACTGTCCGCTTTCACGTCTCAATTCGAACTGTGCCCGCCACCGGCCTCGTTTCCCCGCGCGCCGAATATCCTCGCTCAACTGACTGGGCAGTTCCCTTTTCTGAAGTCGTACATCTGATTGGCTACAGTTTACTCTACATTATTTTACTTTTAACATATTTAAATAATCAAAGCTTGACCACTTTCTGGTTCTAAATAAAGTAACAATAATGTTCATTGCTAAATTCTTTTACATAAAGCCGACACAATTCCCTTCTGAACTTTGAATGTCACGGCCAGTAGCCTTGCACCAATGTGCTTTCTGATAAATAAATAAAGAACAAAAGTAACTATTATGCACTAAACTTTACAGCAAATATTCTGTTACCTAATGATTCAGTAAGGTGACATACTGTCGTCGTTCAATGTGTTTTGTGTGGAGGAAATGATGATATGATGCTTAACCGTAAATATTGATAATTTAAATTTACTTTATCTTTTAAACAAACAAAGTCACAAAAAAATGGTTCAAATGGCTCTGAGCACTATGGGACTCAACTGCTGAGGTCATCAGTCCCCTAGAACTTAGAACTACTTAAACCTAACTAACCTAAAGACATCACACACATCCATGCCCGAGGCAGGATTCGAACCTGCGACCGTAGCGGTCTTGCGGTTCCAGACTGCAGCGCCTTTAACCGCACGGCCACTTCGGCCGGCTACAAAGTTACGGAGTTGATATTTACGACGTTTGTCATTTTAATGATGCGTTTCTATATGAAATGTAGATCGTTAAGATCGACCAAAGCGTTCAGATTTTAGCATTCAGGTCTTTGTTACAAAACTTGTTAATTTCACTTTAACAGTAAATCGTAAACTATTATAGATATGATCAATATTCAAGTTTTATGGGGATCAACATGAATATTTATGGAGGATGGCAGATTAAAATTACTGTGGCTTGATTCCCTGCATTACTAGGAAATTAAATAGTTTTCATAAATGTTTTCCTTTATGGCCGATGTTAGGTCCGCCATATTTAAAACTGCTACGTCTGCTCGGCCTCAAACGGATTCTACTGGGTTTCCTTACGATGTAGGTTCTCGTCTGTCTCACTCTCACACTACAGCGCTTAGGCCTCAATAGGCCTGTGAATTTCCCCATCTCGTGGTGAATCTGCGCCCTTTGTGGCACCCGGTCTTCGACGACAGGTTTAGTTTCACAATTCTTATAGGCTGACTCTTTTGGCCATATATTTAAATGAGAGCGAAATGCTCCTTAACTTACAATGTGGAGCAAGTTCTTTCGCATAATCTTTATAGACTCTTATCTTATCTAGGTATCTCATCTGGTCCTGATGTCTTTCCACTACTAAGCTATTGTAGATGCTTTTCAATCTGGCGATCGGTTATCTCAATATCTGCCATGTCGACCTTCGTACGACGATTGAAAGGATGGACGGTGTTACGATCTTCCCCGGTGGAACAACTTCGGAAGACCGAATTCAGTATTTCGGCCTTTTCTCTGTTATCTTCCGTTTAGGTGCCGGTGTGGTCACTGAATAGATGGTTTTTACCCACTTACTGGTTTTGCATTCGACCAAAATCTCTTACGTTTTTTACTCATGTCCGTTGACAAGGTCTTACTTTCAGAATAATCGAATGCATCTGTCATTGCTCTCCTTATCCTCATTTTCGCTTCGTTCAGCTTTTGTTTGTCAGTTAGGTTTTTACTTGTCTTGAATCTGAGATGAAGCGCTCTTTGTTTAAATAGTGCTTTTCTAACACGGTTACTAAACCATGGTGGATCTGTCCTATCCCTTAAAACCTTACTCGGAACATACTTGTCTAGGGCATATTGAACGATGCCTTCCAATTTTTTTTCCATTTGTTCTCCACATCTTCGTCCTCATCGCCGAATATTTGATACTGACTGCTGACATATTCTGAAATTTGTATCCTCTCACCCTTGCTGAGCAAATACACTCCTGGAAATGGAAAAAGGAACACATTGACACCGGTGTGTCAGACCCACCATACTTGTTCCGGACACTGCGAGAGGGCTGTACAAGCAATGATCACACGCACGGCACAGCGGACACACCAGGAACCGCGGTGTTGGCCGTCGAATGGCGCTAGCTGCGCAGCATTTGTGCACCGCCGCCGTCAGTGTCAGCCAGTTTGCCGTGGCATACGGAGCTCCATCGCAGTCTTTAACACTGGTAGCATGCCGCGACAGCGTGGACGTGAACCGTATGTGCAGTTGACGGACTTTGAGCGAGGGAGTATAGTGGGCATGCGGGAGGCCGTGTGGACGTACCGCCGAATTGCTCAACACGTGGGGCGTGAGGTCTCCACAGTACATCGATGTTGTCGCCAGTGGTCGGCGGAAGGTGCACGTGCCCTTTGACCTGGGACCGGACCGCAGCGACGCACGGATGCACGCCAAGACCGTAGGATCCTACGCAGTGCCGTAGGGGACCGCACCGCCACTTCCCAGCAAATTAGGGACACTGTTGCTCCTGGGGTATCGGCGAGGACCATTCGCAACCGTCTCCATGAAGCTGGGCTACGGTCCCGCACACCGTTAGGCCGTCTTCCGCTCACGCCCCAACATCGTGCAGCCCGCCTCCAGTGGTGTCACGACAGGCGTGAATGGAGGGACGAATGGAGACGTGTCGTCTTCAGCGATGAGAGTCGCTTCTGCCTTGGTGCCAATGATGGTCGTATGCGTGTTTGGCGCCGTGCAGGTGAGCGCCACAATCAGGACTGCATACGACCGAGGCACACAGGGCCAACACCCGGCATCATGGTGTGGGGAGCGATCTCCTACACTGGCCGTACACCACTGGTGATCGTCGAGGGGACACTGAATAGTGCACGGTACATCCAAACCGTCATCGAACCCATCATTCTACCATTCCTAGACCGGCAAAGGAACTTGCTGTTCCAACAGGACAATGCACGTCCGCATGTATCCCGTGCCACCCAACGTGCTCTAGAAGGTGTAAGTCAACTACCCTGGCCAGCAAGGTCTCCGGATCTGTCCCCCATTGAGCATGTTTGGGACTGGATGAAGCGTCGTCTCACGCGGTCTGCACGTCCAGCACGAACGCTGGTCCAACTGAGGCGCCAGGTGGAAATGGCATGGCAAGCCGTTCCACAGGACTACCTCCAGCATCTCTACGATCGTCTCCATGGGAGAATAGCAGCCTGAATTGCTGCGAAAGGTGGATATACACTGTACTAGTGCCGACATTGTGCATGCTCTGTTGCCTGTGTCTATGTGCCTGTGGTTCTGTCAGTGTGATCATGTGATGTATCTGACCCCAGGAATGTGTCAATAAAGTTTCCCCTTCCTGGGACAATGAATTCACGGTGTTCTTATTTCAATTTCCAGGAGTGTATATCTTCCTACCTTTCTTAACATTCCTTATAGAACCCGTAGTCGTAGATGCTGTCACAGCCTTATGATCACTGATACCTTCCTCTACGTTAACTGATTCGATAAGTTCAGGTCTGTTTGTTGCCAGAAGGTCTAAGGCGTTACTCTCACGAGTTGGTCCTCTAACTATCTGCTCAAGGTAATTTTCGGACAAGACATTCAGAACAATGCCACAGGAATCCCTGTCTCTGACACCAGTTTTCCCTACTACAACGGCATGATCAGGAAAATTACTAATGATATTCTGCAAGTTCTGTCTGAAGCGCTCTAGAACTACAGATCCTGATCCAGGTGGTATATAAAAGCATCCGATCACCATTTTTGACCGTTATTTGATACTCAGTTTCACCCAGATTAATTCACATTCGGAATCCATGAAAGCCTCGGTACGTTTCATTGTATTTTTTACTGCAATAAACACACCATTGGCGACTAACCTGTCCTTACGATGAGCATTTCAGTCTGAACTTAGGATTTCGTTGTCTGGTTTCAATCAGCTTTCTGTTCCAAATACTATCTGTGCACTATAACCTTCAGTAAGCGATGCTAACTCTGGGACCTTTCCTTGGATGCTCCTGCAGTTTACTAAATCATATTAATCTTTTCTATCTCTGGTCTGCGAGGACCATGAGTCCCTGAGGTCAATGTATCTTGATTTAACGGGCAAACCGTCTTTGACCCCAAGGGAGGAATTCTTGAAGCTAAAAAAGCAACATGTGGACGTCACACGTACTCCGCTACCCTAGTAGCCGCTTACTGCGTGTAGTGCGCGCCTGACCTATTAAGGGAACCCTATAGCGGAGGTCGAGAAATTTGCACCCGATACCGTCGCAGAGTCGTCTGAGCCTCTGGTTTAGATCTTCCACTCTGCTCCAAACCAGAGGACCGCGATCAACCCTGGGTACGATGCTACAAATAGACAGCATAGCGTGCTCCCCGCATGCGTTGCTAGTTGCCTTCACCAAATCAGCCAGCCGCCGAAAGGAGCGAGGATGGCCTCAGAACACAAGCGGCAGGCGTCATTCGTGACATGTGCCACTACATGCAGCCGGTTGCACCCATACCAGAAAGTAAGTTCCGATTGGTTGCGAAATGGAAACCACTGGGAAAATCGGGTAAAGCTTTGCACAGATGTATTGGACAATGTCTCTAGTATGCCCGTCGGTCGTGCCGCGTCGCTCTACTCAGTTTTGAGTGAACAGTGAGCACTTCAAGATGCGTAGGGAGTAGCGTCCACTACCAAGTATGAGGTCCTGGTTAGAGATTTCGCCTGCTTCATGCAGCCCACATAACACAACTGTCGAGCAGTTCCTTCTTCATCCCAATTCTCGGCCGCACACTGCAGGGGCAATGAAAACGCTCCTGCAGCGTTTCCGATGAGACGTCTTTAATCACCCACAATGCAGCCCGTAATTGTCTCCCCCCGAGTCTCATCTCTGCTCACAAGAAGATAAAATTTTTCCACAGACAACAAGCTGCAGACCAGTGGCGATAACTTGCCGAAAGCACAGGCGGCTGCTTTCTATGACGAGGATATTTGATAGCTGATACAACACTACGGCAAATCTCGAAAATGGAGCGGCGACTATGTAGAGAAGTAGGTGAAAGGTGTACCTAACTGTTGCAAATAAAACATTTCTGGTTTGCACTGTGGTTTCCATTTCGCGACCAGTGGGAACTTACTTTCTGGACAACCCTCATATATCCGCTCTTCTTCTTCTTATACTGCTCTCCCTTCTCGGTAACAGCTATTTTACCCTCAGTTAAGTAGGCTACTTTCTTTTCAATTGCATTAACCCGTTCGTACAATGTCCCGTTCTCAATAACAGCTATTTCCCCTTCAGTTAAGCCGTTTACTTTCTTCTCGATTGCATTAACCCGATCATTCAGTGTATTGGGAGGGTATGACAATACGTCTCTAGTTCCTTGCGTACGCCACCAACTTTACGTTCGAGAGTCTGAATTTGCGCTTCCATATTAAAACGAATGTTTTCTCTATGCGCACTCATCCTATCAAACTGAGCTCCCGGCAAGTGTGCGAATTTATCAATGGTCAATGGTGATGCATATAGTGATGTACTCACCTCTTTGTGTGGCTATATATGTAGGAACTCCTGAAAGTTGCTTCTATACTTTCCGTCATTCAGGTTTCTTGTTTTATCAATGACGAGAAATCCGTACTGTGACTGATTCCAGCAATCTGCACCTTCATAGAATCATTGAACGACATGTCGGTTCCTACATGAGCATGGTAAATGTGTTTTAAATTCAGATTGTCCTGTTTGAATGCTATAATTAGGTTTGCATTATCCCTCAGCAGCTGTTTTGAGATTCTGGAATATGTCTGACTCAGATAAAATACATCAACAGACATATGGCGGCCGAAACAGAAGTTTCACCGAATTTGATCTTGGTTTTCCACAGCAACATCGTCAAATATGAACACTGTGTTTGGTTTTACGTTTTCCGGTGGAGGGATATCACTGCCCTCACTGAATGTAGTGCATGTCACACCATCTACACCCTGCAGTATCTCCTGTAATAGTTGGTATTTGGGCTGAAACAGTGTTTTTGAAAATACACACACATACTCAAAGCGGACTCCACCCGGATGTATTAGCAGCGACATGAGAACATTTGCCTTGCCGCAGTTGGATGGCCCTACAGTTATTGCATGTATGTTGTCAGGAAGGACTACGCTTTTCTTCTTGTTCCGGTCTACTTGCCCACCGTCACAGTTCCATTCGCTTACAACGAAGTCTTGATGCTTCACTCACCGAGCCGTGATAGCTACTACGTCAGGTACTGGCGCACAATGGGTTTCTATAGAAACTAATGAGCAGTATGCCCTCCAATGATACCGGATATGTCAGGTAGTGGCATGCAATAGGATGTTACTGAGAATTTAGTTAAATAACGCAATATTCTGCTGTTGCATGTTTGCAGTGAAAATACTGGTGGCAATAGCTTTAGTACTTGCATTATAATAAGAGAAAAGAAATAAAAAAACATATACATGGCTACATACATTTTTTATTCAGTAATCGTACACAGGATGCACTATTCTTTGTTTATCTTTACGCCAGTACAAAATATAAAAAATAAAGCCTTATTGTAAGCACAGAATTCAGCATGTATTTCACTGTATTTTATTGGCAGTACATTAGTTTTCGCCAGAATCATACTGACCCACTGTTCGAAGTCGTCTACATGCACACTGTTCATACTTACATACTCTGCATTGTCACTATACACCGCTTTAATACAAGGCAGCCATCTGTTTAGTCTTTCCAACACAATGGATAGCACCATGTGTACATCGAAGAAGTTTTTAACGGTGGAGTACTGTAGACAAATGGATGTGTCACCTGATTTCACACAGAGTACAGAGTCATTGTACACTGTTGTAATGGCTGGAGTTAGAGCTGCACAGTGAATGTCCGGAGGACGGCTCGGATGATACTCGACGGCCAAATGTTGCTTGATGTGCGCTTTTGTTCGACACAGTTCATCCCAATCCACTTTCGTAAACCTCACTTTAACACTTTTAGCTACATTCTCGATCTCTATCACAATACGCCACTCTCTGTATGTGGTTGCTTCTATACTAACACGTAAACGTTTCCACCCACTAGCGGTTAAATTATACACTGAGGAGAAGAGTAGTGGTGCACAGAGCTTAATTGGTGTCTTCTCAAACACTATATCCTCACTTTGTCCGTGCAGTATCACGGGAATATTTTGTGATGGCGCGTATGATGGAGGCCAGCACTGACCTGCGTCATGTTGATTAGGACTCCCGTTGCATTTCAGCGAGTCAGGGGCTGGCTTGGTGTCTTCAACCGACAATAACAGCTGATTGTGCTGCTCCATCAAACTGACCAGGTACACGACAGGATCCTAGGAAACTGCCGCTGCTGCAGGTCCCGACGGGCTTGGACACATCACTTTTGCATGCCCCGACAGGCTGGGTGACGTGGCATCCGCTGATGAGCAAAGAAGAAAAACGGTTACAAGCGGTGATATAAGCACAAAGACTCATCTTCCTCACATGGCAGTAACCCTAGACATTAAGCGGGGGTACTTACTCTTCCACGGCGTCTTCCTATTCTGTTGTTGCTGCGGCTGTGTGGCGCTGGACGATCTCGACTGCCGTTTCATGCTAAGTGACTGACTGACTGCAATGGAGGCAGCAGAGCTGCTGGGCCCGCCTCGTACCCCGTTGTGAGCAGATGCTATGTCCCTGTTGGCTACTGCCAATTTCAAGCGCCTCTGGTGGCATAATTGTGTTAGGGAAGTGCAATTGGGCTTTCCTTCCAGGAGGACCAGGGTTCAGTTCCCGGAAAGGGCACCGCCATTTTTAATTTCCTGCCAATTCCCGGGAGTGGGCGAGGGGTATGGGGGGTGATGTGGTGGGGGAAGCTGGGGCCCACGTGCAGACTGAGAAAAACGCATGACGTCATCCAGGGGTGGGGATGGGAGTGCTCGGGGGGAGATTAACTGATCAATTTCATTAATTCGCGTATCAGTTTGATATCAAAATTAAGGTGGTGCCGCCATCTCCTTACTACTCATCTCAACCACTAATGATGCTGTGACGTGCATACTGCTTGTTTTTACGAAATTGTCAAGAGAAACATCAGACAGAAATGTCCACAAAGGTATGAATTGAAGTCTTGGTAACGTTGTAAATTGTACGACACCTACATCCACATCTACATGGTTATTCTGCAATTCACAGTTAAGTGCGTGGTGGAGTGTTCATCGAACCACCTCCAAGGTAGTTCTCTCCAGTTCCACTCTCCAACAGCGTGCGGGAAGAACGAACACTTAAATCTTTCTGTGCAAGCCCTTATTTCCCTTATTTTGTTGTGATGATCATTTATCTCTCTGTTGATGGGCACCAACAAAATATTTTCACACTCTGACGAGAAATCATGTTACTGAAACTTCATAAGAATTTCCTACCGCAACGAGAAATGCCTTTATTTTAATGATTGTCACCTCAATTCGCTTATCATATCCGTGTCACTCTCTCCCCTATTTCGCCATAATATAAAACGAGCTGCCTTTGTTTGAACTTTTTCGATGCCCACGGTCAATCTTATCTGATGAGGACCCCATAGAGCACTGCAATACTTCAGCAGAGGACGAAGAAGTATAAAAACCAGGTATTTAGTTGACTTTACATCCTTTACATTTGTGTCATTTATCTTGTAACCGAAATTTGGTGGATACCTTATAGATCACACTTTTTATTAATTAAGGTCAATAGCCACTTTTCGCACCATGCAGATATCATGTCTGAATCATTTTGCAATTTGTTTTGATCGTCTGATGACTTTATAAGACGTTAAATGAAAGCATCATATGCAAACAATCTAAGAGGGTTTCTCAGATTGTCTCCTGAAACGTCCCCTTAGAAAAATTAATGAGTTACTGTGCTGGTAAACCCCTTACGTTATTTGATTTTCAAACAGTTGAGCAAAACTGAACGTACTCAGGCATTACTCTCTTTACTTATTCTGATCAACACTAAACTGACACACAATATTTTTAGCGCAACGCAATCTGACTTTTAATAATCCCTACAAAAGAATGGCCCTGACTAACGATAACCTATACCTTTCATGAATCACTTACCTCACAAAAATCTTCATTACTCGAACTACTGAAATACAGCGAGCGCCAATACTGCCAGCTAAATAAAAGATTCTAACTACTGAAGTCACTAACTACTGATAGGCATGGTTAGCAAATGAAAGATTTTGATAAAGAACAAACAATGTATTTACCTCAATAGTGTTCAAAAGTCATAATATATATATTAGTTCATGACATCCAGTCTTACAAATTTACTGTCTCTGATGGACACACGTCCAGATCATCCGCTCTCAAAACTCCGCCATCTCTCTCCCCACATCCACCAGTGCTGGCGGCTCACCTCCAACTGCGCAATGCTACGCGCTGTTAACAGCCAACTGTCCAACACTACAATAGCAAATTCCAACAATGCAAACCAGCCACAGACTTCACACAGCACAGCCAGTGATTTTCATACAGAGTGATACGTGGCGTTACCACCATAAAAACCTAAACAGCCTGCTTACAAGTCGTTTATGTAGGTCAGCAACATCAAGCGGACTATAACGCTTCCTGGGGCAACGCCAGATGCTATTTCTGTTTCACTCGATTTCTTAACGTTGACAACCACCATCTGTGACCTTTCTGACAGGAAATCACGAATCAAATCGCACAGTTGAGATGATACTCCGTTAGCACGCAATTTGTTAGAAGTCGTTTGTGAGGAACGATGTAGAAAGCCTTCTGGAAATCTAAAAATGTGGAATCAATTCGATATCTTCTGCAATTACTTCTTGAGAATAAAGAGCTAATCGTTTTTTATAAGAATGATATTTTCTGAATCCATGCTGACTGTATTTCAGTAGATCGTTTTCCTTGCGTAATTCGTAATGTTAGTACACACTAGACACTGACGGAAAAATGGCAACACGAGGAAGGAGTTGTGTGACGTAAACGAAGATTGGTAGGCGTGTTCCTACATCTAGAGGATGATGTCTATTCAAATTTCGCGCCAATCGCATTAGAGTTGCGCAGTTAGCGCCACTATGAGGATGCAAATCAGGTTTGTTTTAAATACACGCTTTAATGGTCGTGAGAGTTTGTTACCTTTGATACTGGACGTGGTGAGTGCTGTGGCCTTCTCCACCAGACATCACGGCGCCTAGAGTATCAGCAACCAAACTGACAGCCTGCAGCCGCTGGTTGCCCGCTTCGCAGACAAACCGAAGCACTACACTACCGACGGGCAATATTGATGAACGGCCACAACAACAACAACAACAACACAGCAAAGACACCAGCGGTCACCAGGGGTCACTACCGGCCCACATAAACATACGGAAGAGGTCGCTGCAGATCCCGGAACTATTTTCACACGTCAAACCACGTGATGGAAAATAGTTCCAAGGCACTCATCCGCAGAAGCGCTATAAAGGCCGGCGCTCGGGCGCACATCGGACCAAAACCCAGGCGATCATTGTAGGCAAAACCACCCCTTCCTTCCGCCTCCTTGATTTCTACATCACCATCTATGGCCGTCCTATCGCCCTCACTCCCACCCTTAAGTACCTTGGCGTCACCCTCGACCGTCGCCTCTCCTGGACTCCCCACCTCCGGACAATCCAAGCCAAGGCACGCTCCCGACTCAGTCTCCTCAAGCTCCTCTCCGGCCGTACATGGGGTCTGGACCCCTCCACCATCCTCCACACCTATAAATCCCTCATCCGCCCTATCCTTTGTTATGCCCATTCGGCTTGGATCTCCGCCCCCCCTACCTTTTATAAATCCTTCCAAATCCTTGAACGCCATGCTCTGTGCCTCGCCTATCGCATCCGTCTCCCCTCCCCTACGCGGATCCTGTACGATCTCATCCCCTTCCCCCACCTCCTCCTTTTCCTTGAAAGGATACGGATCCTGTACACCTCCCGTAAACTCGATCCTCCTCACCCGCTCATCTCCCCGATCCTCTCTCACCCCCGCCCGCTGCCGCTGTATTCCCACGTCCCACCCGGTCTCCATCTCTCCACCCTCCTTACCCTCTCCCAAGGTGGCTTCCGCCAGCTCCCCCTCCCTGATGATGTCCTCCTCCCCTCCATCTACCCCTCCTATCAACTTTGACCCTGCCCCACCCCCCCACTTCCGGTGTCCTTTCCTTTAGGCACCCTCCCACCCTTCTCTTCCCTTCCCTTCTCTTTCCTTTTCCCCCGTCCCCTCCCTCCACCCCTCTTCCACCGGGCTTCCCCTCCCCCTTCCTCCCACCCCCCTATCTCCCCTGCCCATGGCATCTCTGCTCTCCCCTCTCGGTCTCCCACTCCCCTTCCTCCTCCTCCTCCTCCTCTCTTGGCAGGTCCCCGGACTCGCACACGCATAGTGAACATTCGCGCGCCGGAGATCATCGCCATCAGTGTCTCGTGTGTGTGCTTCGTTTTGTGTTTCGCGTTCTTTCGCAGTTCCAACTCCACTGTTCACATGTGCCGTCGCCGTCCTCCGTGTTTTGTGCGCCGTGTCAACAAGTGTTAGTGTTTTTATCGTCCAGCGTGAAGGGCTTCATGTTTATTGTTTTTTTTGTATCTCCATTTTTTGCCCGCCGTTTTTTTGTATTATCTGTATCACCTCTATGTCATGTTATTGTTCCACTTAAGGCTGAAGAGCAGCGTACTATGCTGCTGACAGCCCGCCTGTATAGGTGATTAAAATTACAATAAAGGAAAAAGAAAGCGCACATCGGCAGTTCGACCGCCAGCAGACGTGGATAGCTGCCGCCCCGGCAGCCCGGCTTGAATCTTCTCGCTAGTCTGTGAATTAGGCTTGATATATCGGAGAAGTCTCTGGCGGGAACTAGTAAGAAATTATTTCAGTGGTTTCTATATTATTTTTGTATGTAGTTGTGATTCGAAGACGGATCACTGTTTTGTGTTGGTATTAGCCTTGGAGAATTTGTTTTGGTTAATTGAACAGTCCAATAAACTGTTTCTGGACTTTGATCGTTAGTTTCTTCTGCTTACTCAGACATATCAGTGAGTTGAAGTTAGTCAAGAATGCCGCCTTTAAGGCGACAAAGACACCACTATCAACACGGCACTGAATTTGAAAGAGGTCGTGTAATAGGGCTATGAGAAGCTGCATGTTCGTTCTGCGATACTTTATGTAGCCACTGTACATAACTGCTAGCAGCGGTGTACACGAGAATGTACGGTCACAAGAAGACCAGGCTCTGGGCGGACACTTGACACTGTTGACACGGAAAATCATCGTTATCGGCATATGGCTCTGACGCATCGTACTGCATCCGCAGCAGCAATTTGAGCAGCAGTTGACGCTACGGTGACACAGCGAACTGCTACAAATCGGTAACTTCAAGGACCACTCCGAATTAGATACCCTGTGGTGTGCATTTCACTGACTCCACAAAACCGCCATTTGCGGCTGCAGTGGTGCCAAGCGAGAGCTCATTATAGGGCAAGATGGAGGTCTTCTGCGTTTTCTGATGAAAGCTAGTTCTGCCTCGGTGCGATTGATGGATGGATGTTGCCTAGAAGGGTGCCAATCGAGAGCCTGCTACTAACCTGTATGCGTTCTAAACACACTGGACCTACACCTGGAGTTATCACTTGGGATGCGATTTCGAATGACAGCAGGAGCACTTTCGTGGTTACCCATGTACCCAGACTGCAAATTTGTACGTCACTCTGGTGATTCGACCTGTTGTGCTGCCATTCATGAACGGCATTCAAATGGTTCAAATGGTTCTGAGCACTATGCGACTTAACTTCTGAGGTCATCAGTGACCTAGAACTCAGAACTAATTAAACCTAACTAACCTAAGGACATCACACACATCCATGCCCGAGGCAGAATTCGAACCTGCGACCGTAGCAGTCGCACGGTTCCGGACTGCGCGCCTAGAACCGCGAGACCACCGCGGCCGGCTGCAGTTTTTCACTCTTCAGGTAAAGATAATTCAGTTCGGTGAGCGGTCGTATATGATTGCTAAGGATGGAGCTACTGTATCAGCATGCTCTGAAAGGAATATGACTGGTATACAATCTGGACTGGAGGCCTTTGATTTTTTTACGAGACTTAAGCTGCTTAGCTACACTGAGGATATCTACATATAAGTTTTCACCTGGTTCCTGTTGGTGAAGTAATGACACACTTCTTCTGGTGGTCTTAAATCGCCGAATGAGTAAAGGTAGTAGATGAAATTTCGTTTATTTATCTATTTTTTGATATACGAAACCTAGTGACTTCCGTATTCCTGCAACGTCTAAATTGAGAGTCCCACATTCTTTGCATTGGCACATCGTCTCTGACAATGTATCCTGCAGGAACACACTGCGAAATCTTGGGTTTTTGTTTCCTGACAAGGTTAAGCACATCTATGCATGTAAGCGGTCTGTTTTGTAGTATAGCCTAAGCCCTTTCCTGTATGGTTTTAAACATAATCATTTGCCGATAGCAACCATCTCCATGACAATATTACGTGTTTTAGACGCCTGTAGCCGCCTCTCTACGCTTTCTGCAGTCCTTACTGTTTGAGTTATGGGAGCGGCTCCCCTGGCTAGTGACTAACGACTGGTAGTCCTTCAAATGCAGGGGTAATAAATGTAATTATTTGACCAGATGTCTTAGGTATCGCCAAAACCCTCAGTGTTTTAACACGTCTTTTTCTTCTTGTTTTCTGCTTAAAGGCATCTTTCGCCACTGTCAGTGCTGATTGGATGCAATGTTTTTAAATATCCGGTACGTTCTCCTTTTTTCTTTACTGCGTGACGAGCTGTATTCATAATTTGCTTGAAGGTTATTCCAGCACTCAGTTTAAGTTTGGCGTGCATTGCCTTATCAAACTTGAGAGCAACAATACATTGTCCTTTATTAGACTTACCTGTCCAACTTTATCAGGTAAAGTTTTGTCTGCAATGTGACGTTCTTTATTTGTAGTGGAAGTGATATTGTGTTCCTTGCATGTGTCATGTAAGATATTAATACCCTTAACGCTACGAGACAGGCACTTTTTCAACTTCGTTCCAGGTCCACAAAAATTATATCCAGGAATAAGAAGTTCAACTGGCAGATTCTCGAGAATGTTGCCCCCCACCTCTTTTGATACGTTTCCTAGCAGTCATGTCACACGACTGTGTGGTTTGAGATTTTTGTGTCCTATTATATAATGAACTAGGAGCTTACACTCAACTGTTATGCTCTGATGTGAAGCCAAGTCGTTTGAATAAAGCTTTGCTGCTCCGATGACTAATGAACCACGAGGAACACATCCAGTTCAGAGGTTTCCTGTAATTCTTACGTGCAAAAACCAAGCGTAATTTCTTCACCATCACTGTCCTTTAAGATGTATACTCTCGGTTTATACGCTGCCCTTTGTAAAGAAAATCTCCATTGACTAGTTCGGTACGTAAGACTTCTCAAACACAGTTTTATACAACGAAATGTGTACCAAATAACCTACAATTAACTTCTACTTGTGCGGATCCACCATATCATACGATTGTATACTGTATTTAGAAGCCCATTTTCATCGAGTAGCCACCCAGACCTCAATAACTTTGCAATTGGTTGAATTAGTTGTTTTTAAGATAGTGAGACTACTGGGGACAACGGGAGTCAAGTGCCTTAGCTATAAACCTTCATACAGCCATGCATATCCATTAGTTTTATCACTGACATATCGTTTACACTGCTGCAGTCAAGCATTCAACACCCAGTCATTTATAGCACCCACCTTGATCAGATGTTCCAGTTCTATTAATTTAATGCTGATTGCATCAATTTTTCTGTTCATATATAGATGCATTTGCTTTGCACCCTCTGAAGGAGTATGGAACACAGATGCAAATTTGTTCATAGTCCAGAGAATACTGATACAGATACATTTTGATACACTGCCTTTTGTGCAGAATCTCATCGAAGTCTCGTCTATATTGGCCCTAATTCAGTTTCCTAGTTTTATCTATAAACAGAAAGCCATACTGTGAGTTATTCCAGCAATCCCTGTATAAGATAACGAATTCATTGAATGACAAGTTGGTTCCTACATGTACTTGGTAAATATATTTGGGTGACAAAGGTCATGAGATAGTGATATGCACATATACAGTTGGAGCGAGATGCATGGGGAATTCCATTTCGGATATCGTTAGGGAATTCAATATTCTGTGATCCACAGTGTCAAGAGTGTGGCGAGACTACTATATTTCAGAGCCGACGGCCTTCACTTAACGACTGAGAGCAATGGCGGTTGCATAGAATTGTCAGTCCTAACGGACAACACACTGTGTAGCTGATAAGTGACTCAGAGCCAGAGATGGTGCACCATGCTCACTGCTGTACATTTAAAGTTTAAACTACGAGTGTGTGGGAAATACGTATTTACAATATTCTTCCTGATTGCTGTGAGCAACATCCCAGAAATTATAGGTACTTATTTATGCTAGAATTATTTATTATTACAATATGCTGACAATATTCCCATTACAGTTTCTACAATAGCACAACAGCAAGATGCTTCAATCAAATCATCGCCCATGCTCCCATCATGTCATGCTGTGGGGAAAAAAAAGTAAATACAGAAAATTGAATACTTAGCATCATGATGTGAGAATTGTAAATTTTCTTTACAAACACAGACAACGTCTTCCTCCATCGTCACCATTGTCAAGATACATGTTCTGCGAGAGAATGCTGTGTGTAGATATTTAAATACGCGATGTGATCAAAAGTATCCGGACACCTGGCTGAAAATGACTTGCAAGTTCGTGGCACCCTCCATCGGTAATGTTGCAAATCAGTATGGTGTTGGCCACCCTTAGCTTTTATGACAGCTTCCACTCTCGCAGGCATACATTCAATCAGATGCTGGAAGGTTTCTTGGGAAATGGCAGCCCATTCTTCACGGAGTGCTGCATGGCCAGTCCATTACAGGGATGTTATTGTCGTGTAACCACTCCGCCACAGGCCGTGCATTATGAGCAGGTGCTCGATCGTGTTGAAAGATGCAGTCGCCATCCCCGAATTGCTCTTCAACAGTGGGAAGCGAGAAGGTGCTTAAAACATCAATGTAGGCCTGTACTGTGATAGTGTCACGCAAAACAACAAGGGGTGAAAGACACCTCCATGAATAACACGACCACATCATAACATCATCGCCTCCGAATTTTACTGTTGGCACTATGCACGTTGGCAGATGACGTTCACAGGGCATTCGCCATACCCACACCCTACAATCGAATGGCCACATTGTGCACCGTGATATGTCACTACACCCAGCGTTTTTCCACTGTTCAATCGTCCAATGTTTACGCTCCTTACTCCAAGCGAGGCATCGTTTGGTATTTATTGGTGTAATGTTTGGCTTATGAGCAGCCGCTCGACCATGAAATCCAAGTTTTCTCACCTCCCGCCTGACTGTCATAGTACTTGCAGTGGATCCTGATGCAGTTTGTAATACCTGTGTCATGGTCTGGACAGATGTCTGCCTATTACACACTATGATCCTCTTCAACTGTCGGTGGTCTTTGTAAGTCAACAGACTAGGTCTGCCCGTACGCTTTTGTGCTGTACTTGTCCCTTCACGTTTCCACTTTACTATCACATCGGAAACAGTGGACCTAGGGATATTTAGGCGTATGGACGTCTCGCGTACAGACATATGACCCAAGTGACACCCATTCACCTGACAACGTTCGAAGTCCGTTGAGTTCCGCGGAGCTCCCCATTCTGCTCTCTCACGACGATGTCTAATGACTACTGAGGTCGCTGGTTTGGAGTACCTGGCAGTAGGGGACAGCACAATGCACCTCATATGAAAAACGTAAGTTTTTGCGAGTGTCAGGATACTTTTGATCACATAGTGTACGTACAACCTGCTGCTGCTGGTATTGATGTGAACTTCTTCATTAGCGCTGTAATGGCAACAAGAAATAAACTCGAAGTATAACATCATACAAAACACAGTAACAATTACAGGTAGATGAATACTTTCTGCAGTTTCTTATGCTTCTTACATGGTGAGAGATTGGCTAGGCATTTTAAAAATATTAATCAGTTCCAACATATGCAGTACAGTGTGTTGGTGAGCTGAATCACATAATGTATCATGCTGCCGTTCTGGTGCATAGTTGCTGTTTGTTGAACAATATTCCTCCCGTCTACAGTCTTACACTCTGCTGCTGTCATACCATTCTCTTTTCGATACAGAAAGCTGTGAATACATTTCTCTAATAGATGTTTACAACAAATGGACTTGTCAAATTCTTCTTTGCTCAAATCAAATGTCTCGTTTTTTGAACGCAAAGTGTACTGACAATGAGTAAATGACAGTGTTATGCATTTTATTACATATTAAATTATTCTCGTGACATCACGATCACAATCGTCTCTCCTGCACTGCACACAAATCATAAAATTTGCATGCCATTGGCTGTCAACTGGGGCACAGGGTGCTCATGGCTGGATTCTTATTTCATGATCCATGGAACATTATGGCACACTGCCACAAGAGCACAAACACAGCAACTACACTGGCTATGCGCATTCAAATTGCAAGGGGGCTGCAGGGTGGAGGATATAGGGCCCTCCTCTGTCCGTCCCCTCCCCTCATTGGCTTTGGCACATGGTTCACTGAATGGCCTTGGAAGTAAGGAAATGCTGATGTTGCTATCAGCGAAATATAACAAGTGCAGTTGTCTCGGCTGTAATATGACACCAGTGGAAGGAGGTGCTGATGCTAATGTCAGCACTTTTCTGCCCAGAAATCTCCTTGTCACACCACTTACATGCCATATGATATACCTTGCCAAATAATCCAGAAATAAAACTGCAAATCTCAATTAGTGCCTTGTCTACTTCTTTGGTATGAGCAGATATGCAACAGGCATGACATATGTATTCTGCCGTGGAGTATTATTGCGGTTGTTGAGTACGAGAATCCATTTGATGCAGCTCTGTGCAAGCCTCTTAATCTCTGAATAACTACTGCAATCTACAGTAATTTGAAACTGCTTACTGTGTTCATACTTAGGTCTTCCTCCACAATTTTTACCTCTTACACTTCCCTCCAGTACCAAATGGACGACGCCTTTATAAGTCCTATCAACTGAGCCCTACTTTTAGGTAAGTTGTATCACAAATTTCTTTTTTTCCAAATTAGATTCAGTATCTCCTTATTAGATATTCTGTCTAATCATCTACTCTTCAGCATTCTTGTGTATCACCACATTTCAAAAACCTCTCTTGTCTTCTTGTGAGAAGTACTTCTACCTATTTCACTTGAGTCCAAGCCTACACTCCACGCATATACATTCAGAAAAGACTTGCTAACATTTAAATTTGTCATGTATTAGCAAAGTGCTGTTTTTTAAAAAATGCTTTCTTTACTATTGCCCATCTGTATTTGATAACCCCTCTACATCCTCAGTCATCAGTTACTTTGCTGCCCATATAGCAAAAGCCATCTGCTACTTTTAATGTCCCATTTTCTAAACTAATTGACTCAGAAATGTCAGATTTAATTCGACAGAATTCCAGTACTCTTGTTCTACTGTTGTTGCGTTCATTTTAATATCTTCTCCCCTGAACATTAACTCCGTTTTCAAATATCCAAATATTTCCTTTATTTTCTTTACTGTTTACTCAGTTTAAAGATTGAATAACATCAGGGATGGGCCACAACCCTGTCTCACTCCATTTTCAACCATTGCTCCCCTTTCATGTCTTTCAACACACAATTGCCGTCTGGTTTCTGTACATGTTGGAAATAACTTTTCGCTCCGTGTATTTGGTGCTCAATACCTTCAGATTTTCAAATAATGTGTCACACTCAACTCTAAAAACGGTTCAAATGGCTCTGAGCACTATGGGACTTAACATCTGTGGTCATCAGTCACTTAGAACTACTTAAACCTAACTAACCTAAGGACATCACACACATCCATGCCCGAGGCAGGATTCGAACCTGCGACCGTAGCTGTCACGCGGTTCCGGACTGAGCGCCTAGATCCGCGAGACCACCGCGGCCGGCCACTCAACTCTGTCAAAAGCTTTTTCTAAATCTGAAAGTGCTATGAACGCTGATTTGCTTCTTTCAGAAATTAATTTCTAAAAAAATTCTCAGTCAGTATTGCTTCACATGTTCCCACATTTCTTCGGAAACCAAACTGATCATTCTGGATTTAATTTCTATCAGTTTAACAGAATGATAATACCATTGTTCTTAAAGTTCTTGACCCAGTGCTCCATTTGCTATCGATAATCTTCCTTAGAATATTGTTCCTAGCTTCCACCTTCAACCTCGACCTATGACAGCGCTTCTTCTCAATTACGGTGCGATTACGTGTGACAACTGAATATTTTGGATGTAACGTATCATCCAAATATATTCCTTGCTATGAAAAATGGAGCTTACGATGTGTCTGTCTGTATTTAAGATAAAAAGTACTATGTTAAGTTTTATGTATGTTCTGGGCGAAGCTGATTGTTGTTGTAATAAATATTCATCTTCTTGAAAGAACTTACATTGAGTTGCCAAGCCGGATCATCTACGCAAAGAAAGCTCTGGAGATGACTGTTCGTTTGTATACTTTCAAAAAGAGCAGGAGCCAACACCCTGTATTGTGATAATCCATTTTCAGACATCGACAACGACTGCGTTGTACCCGAAAGCCTACATAGACGTTACTGTCACGAGGAATTCTTCAGTGAGTTTAGTGGAACTGTGGTTCTTTTCTTTCAGTAATTTATGAGTAATCTGGTATGATTTTACTGAAACATTCTAAATTCTTCTTCTTCCATTTCGAGGAGTGGATTTTGGCCCGTTCCGAAACCAAAGCAGTTTAACAAATCAGATGTCTCAATCTCTTCACTGGCCATGTCATCCTTTTGATGTGATCATACCGTTTTTTTTTTGTAGTGATAAATCGCTCCTATCACTGTTATTTTTGCGTCTAGTTTTCGTCTTATGTCTTCACCCCGCCATCTCAGCGTTAGTTCAAGAAGTGACCTCTCAGCTGCTTCAGTTCTTCGTTCATCTCTTTTTCTTAGGATCCGGTGTTCACTACCATACATGAGAACAAGCTTAGCTGTCACATTGTGCAGTCTTAGTACTATCTCTTTTGTCATAGGTCTACCAAGATATCTCCTTATTCAACCATTTATAACAGTATATTTCTGTATATTTTGAACCACATCTTAATTTTTTTTATATTGGAATCTCTGTTCCGAGCTATTGAAACAAATTTACCTGTTCTATTATTTTATTTTTATCATTATTTTTGACCTTCTTTTAAGTTTTTTCACTTCCAGTACTTGTATTTTAATATATATAACTTGGGGTTCGGAGGCTTGTCTGCTCTGTAAAATAGGATAGATGGTGACCTGTGGCATTTCTGCCGAAAGAGCACAATGCTGATGCACGCACAAGTGTTTCTGAGCACACCACCCATCATATATTGTTGAACAAGGAGCTCCGCAGCAGACCACCCCTACGTGTTCACATATAGACCCAACGACATCGTAAATTACGACTGCAATGGGTACGGGACCATCGGGATTCGACCGTCCATCAGTGGAAAAGTGTTAGCTCTTCGGATGGATCACATTTTGTGAAGCACGCCACGGACGCAAGGTGGTGGGAGGAGTATTATGCTATGGGAGACTCTACTGCGCTTGCATGGGACCTGTGGTAGTAATCGTAGATACGCTGACAGCTGCGAACCATCTGCATCCCTTCATGTGTGAGATCTTCCCCGACGGCAATGTCATCTTTCAGCAGTACAATTGTCCTTGACTCTGAGCCAGAACCGTGCTACAGTGGTTTGAGGAGCGTCGTAGCGATCGCACGTTGATCTCTCGGTGACCAAATTCGCCTGCTGTAAATCCTATGGAACCCATCTGAGTCGCCATCGGGCATAATCACCGTGTACGCAAATCAGTGGCTCATTATTTAAACGAATTGCATGACCTGTGCGTAGGCATCTAATGTCACATATCTCCACAAACCTACCGACAATCTGTCTGATTCCTGGTACGCATAATCAGTGATGTATTTCGTTTCAGAGACGGAGAAACAAGCTATTGAACAGGAAGTCATAATGTATTATATACTCTTCTTTTATACTAATTTTTGTGTTCTTGTATATTGACTTAATGACATTCAACAAATTTAGGGTGCAGTGCGGTCAGTGAGTATTTCCTCCCTTCCTTAACGAAGGCCTTCTCGTAGTCTAGAAAGAGCAGAAATGGTGTCTTGTTGAATTCTCTTCTTTCCTAGGTCTTGTTTTAAAATAAATGTAGCGTCACCACAGGACCAGCCTCTAAGAATGCCGCATTGCTCCTCTTGTAAAAATGTTTCTGCTGTTGGCTGGAGTTTCCTTTTATGATAGATGAGTAGACTTTACAAGCAGCAGTTAAAATGGACATTCCTTTTTATCTCGTTTCTTGTATATACTTATAACTCTTGCTACCTTCCATTCCTCTGGAATTTTTCCCAAGCACCAAATATCATTCAGCGACTGCACAAATTACTTTTTCCGTTTAATACTAGCATTTTTGGATTTTATAAGTCCCAGTGAATTTAATAACTTACCTTCTTTACCAGCATGTCTGTCACAAATAGTAATACACCGTAATTTATGAATTTATAGGCTGAAGGCCTAAAAAATGCTGTATCACAGGCGAATATCAGTGTCCTCTCTTTCCTAATTGAGCCTGCGACCAGGACAATGGAGTGACTTACTATGTTACTTTTAAAAAAATTGCAATCAAGACGGATTTAAAGTAACATTATAAAATCACTGATTGCTGTTATCCCATAAGACATTATGCCTGTTTTTGCAGAGTGACTTACTCTTCGTTGATAATTCTTCGGAAGTCAATCTGAGTAGAAAAGTTCTAGCAGCAACAGTCGGGAGAGACTGTTCTCCGTTGTACTTTTCCGGGCGCAGTAACCAAGTAATACCGTTACGATGCACGAGCCTACGACGTCACAGCAACACCTAAGCACGTTCTCATTCTACGGAAGCCGGAAGTAACCGCGAGCTACTTACAAATTATGCTATTTCTACCAATAGCGAGACATTTCTTGTCAATGTTGCGTCTTTGACTCCAGTTTAATAAAGTCAATGCCTTTTTAAGGTTTCGAATACTAGGAATTAGGCAGTGCGTGTTTTATTGTGTTTTTTAGACAGTGCGTGCTTATGCTGAATGTCGAGAAGAAAACGAGAAGAAGACTTTGGGTTACACTCGTAACTATAAGTGTTCTCCGTTTTGATGAGTAGTGCTGCGTACGATGGTATCTGGCTCTCGCGTTGCCTGGCAGGAATTTCAAATTTCGCTTCCGTCAATTTGTGTGTGTGTGTGTGTGTGTGTGTGTGTGTGTGTGTGTGAAATCTTATGAGACTTAACTGCTAAGGTCATCAGTCCCTAAGCTTACACACTACTTAACCTAAATTATCCTAAGGACAAACATACACACACCCATGCCCGAGGGAGGACTCGAACCTCCGCCGGGACCAGCCGTACAGTCCATGATCAATTTTTGTGACCTCGCGTGTACAACATTGCATGCGACCATTTCAAAATTTTAATTTTTGGCTAAGTGTTACTCGATATGTTTTGTGTTATGCCCTCTCACGTACGACCTTTCTTATGGACATTTTAGGACACAGCACCACAAATACGAGCGTTGCTCTCCAAATTTGTTTCACAGACGCCTATCATTATTTCCGTTAACATTTCACCCGGGAAAACATAGTAAAACTTCTTTTCCTTGTATTCAAATAGACAAGTGTTATGGTGATCCGTCTGTGTTATCAGGTAGTCAAATGAGGAAAGAAAAAGCCACATGTAAAATATTGAAATCATTTTGGGGCAGTCGGTTCTTGTACGTTCTTACTGATGCTCGGCCTGCAATTCACTCAGTGTCGTATGTTGCTCATCTGCTCTCACGTTGTGCTGTTTAAATAAATGATATTGCTGTGGCGCTCGTTTCGGTTTAAATAATAATGCATGCGTCAGCTCCGAAGCTCCATTTATCCTCCTAATCTCCGGAATGGACTGCAGTGTCAGGCAGTTACTCATCTGCTGAAGAGGAACAGTGGACCGCGTCACAGCTTTGATCTCTGCGCCCGTATTATTACCGGCCACTCTCAGCGAGCAATAATCTTTGCACGTTCCCGTCATATGGTCACTAGCCTCACTGTGCACCTCACGCTTTTGAGAGATTTACGCGGATGCTACTGCCGTCATAGGATTCTGGCATTTTACCCCGGCACAGCAAAGCTTTGCGAAATGTGCAGCACAGAAACCATGTTACTGTGTCAGTAATATTGCACAATTCACCCATTTCATTTATCAACAGAGCGGAAAACGGTACGCTGCTGAAAAGCGTTTAATCCGTATTGTAATTGCTTTTCGTTAATGTTTATTCGTGTTAGGAAAGCAGACGGCGGTGAAAAGAACTTCATGGGACAAAATTTTCAACATCACTAATAAATGAGAGATTGAAACTGATGGTACAAATAAAAATAAGTAGTTGTAGTACATATCACACTTTTGACACACAACGGTTTCTAAACCTATTGTGACACGCTCTTTGAAAAGGGATTATATTTCCAATGACGTAACAGCTTTGCAGATATTCGTCATTTCTCGTGAAACTGAAAGTAGTCATGTCCACTGTGACAAATTACAAATCTGTTACTTATCTGCTGGCTTCGTTGTCTCCATCGGAGTACGATTGTTTTCTCGAGTTTTTCCTGTACACAGTAATCTGGAACTTCCCAGAATTGTAATATCCCAATGGGTGACTTTACCTACTATATAAAAAATATTTGTTCCTTTCAACTTTCGTATTTTTTGAACACTCAAACAACTAGTTCACAATAATCATTCAACTTACTCAGTGTATAATTTGGATCTGATCACAGCAGCTGTAGATGCTGAGCTACAAAATTCCAGCTGCTCGCTACGACTACATAAACACGTCTGACTTTTAGATTGTCTCTCCACGACAAGCGAGAGAGCTCAGAGAGACTACAGTTTTGGGGAAAGACGTACATAATTGACTTTACACACATGATTTACGTAAATAGAACTTTAGTAAAACCTTTGTTGTAAATAAGTTTATAGAGTTTCCGTAATCATATTTGCTGTTAATTAACTTCGACATTGTTTTATTAATATCTAATGAAATCAACGGTTCACAAAGTATGTAGATTACAGAGAAATCGATTTGCACTGAGTTATTATTTCATTTATAACTGACGTGATCGATACTCACTGGTATCGAAGGGGTCCTAATAGGCTTTAGTCTTGATTACATCACACTATGCAGTGTGAAAATGAAAAGAATGAAAAGATTCTGCAAATTTATTCAAGTTTTGAAAGTTCTGTGATTCATGACCTCTACATCGGCTGATGTAGTTTTCTAAGAAGATTAAGTACTTTCCCCACCTCGTCGATAATGCGTTCCATTTCGTCATTATGATTTTTCCCTACCCGGTTTAAAAAAAATTCAAATGGCTCTGAGCACTATGGGACTTAACTTCTGAGGTCATCAGTCCCCTAGAACTTAGAAATACTTAATCATAACTAACCTAAGGACATCACACACATCCATGCCCGAGGCAGGATTCGAACCTGCGACCGTAGCGGTCGCGCGGTTCCAGTTTGTAGCGCCTAGAACCGGTCGGCCACTCCGGCCAGCTACACTGTTTTTACTTTAAATCTCTCTACATAATAAATTTAAGAGGTCTCTGGTCTCAGGATCTCTAGGGTAGCAACCAGTACACCAGTGGTACACATTCAGTACCTTCACTGCGCGACAACGATGGCAGTGTTACTAATGGGAGTGCCATTATAGCGCAGTTACTAAATTTGGTTTTCTGAAATACCTTTTCCAAAGAAGCCGAAGTAAATATTCCTCAATTCGGATCAAGAACTGCTGCCAACGTGAGTAACTTAGAAGTACGTATCCACGGTGTAGCGAGGCAGCTTAAATCACTCAATAAAGGCAAGTCCTCCAGTTTAGATTGTAAACTAATTCCATTCCATTCTGAGTATGGTGATATAGTAGATCCGTATTTAACTATCATGCTCGCTCGATGAGAGATTCGAACTTGAAGACTGGAGAGTTGTACATATCACACCAGTACTCAAGAAAGGTAATAGGAGTAATCACATGAGTTACAGACCCACAGTACTGACGTCGATTTGAAGTAAGATTTTGGACAAATAGTCAGTACGGATGCGGAACATATCGTTCGTCTGAAAGACAGCTAGCTCTTAACTTTCACGAAGTAATGAGTGCTTTCGACAGGAGATCTCAAATTGATTCCATATTTCTAGGTTTAGAAAAGGCTTTTGATACCAGTTAGCCACAAACGGATTCTAATAAAATTTGTGCCTGTGGAGTGTCATCTCAGCTGTGTGACTGGATTCATGATTTCCCGACAGGAAGGTCACAGTTCGTAGTAATTGACAGATCGTCATCGAGTATAACAGAAGTGATAGCGGGCGTTCCCAGAGGAAATCTTATAGGCCCTCTGCTGTTCCTAATCTACGTAAGCCATTTAGGAGACAGTCTGAACATCCCTTTTATATTGTTTGCAGGTGAAGCTGTCATTTACCCTCTGGTAAAGTTATCAGAAGATCAAAACGAATTGTAATATAATTTACACAAGCGATCTGTAAGGTGCGAAAAGTGGCAAATTGACTCTAAACGGTAAAAAGTATGAGGTCTTTCACATGAGTACTAAAAGGAATGCTTTAACCTTAGGTTACATGATAAATGACACAAGCCTAAAAGCTGTCAATTCAACTAAATACCTAGTAAATAAAGTTATGAACAACTTAGATTAGAACGAGCAGATAGATAATGTTTTGGCTAAGGCAAATCAAAGACTGCGTTTTATTAGCAGAAATAGAAAATGTAACAAATCTACTAAAGACATTCTCTACACTACGCTTGTCCGTTCTCGACTAGAGTATTGCTGTGCAGTATGGAATCCTTACCATATAGAATTACCGGAGGGTATCGAAAAAGTTCGAAGCAGGGCAGCTCGTTTTGTATTATCGCGATATAAGGGAGAGGGTGTTCCTGACATGATACTCAAGTTTGGATAGCAATCATTAAAACGAAGGCGTTTTTAGTTGCGTCGAGATCTTTTCAAGAAATTTAAGTCTCCAACATTCTCCTCCAGATTCGAAAATATTTTACTGACACCCACCTAGAAAGGAAGAAATGATCATTTTAACAAAATAAGAGAAATCAGAGTTCGCACGGAAAGATGTAAAGATTCGTTTTCCCGCGGCCTGTTAGAGAGTGGAACGATAGAGAAACAGTGTGAAAGTGGTCCGATGAACCGTCTGCGCCGGCCGAAGTGGCCGCGCGGTTCTGGCGCTGCAGTCTGGAACCGCGAGACCGCTACGGTCGCAGGTTCGAATCCTGCCTCGGGCATGGCTGTGTGTGATGTCCTTAGGTTAGTTAGGTTTAACTAGTTCTAAGTTCTAGGGGACTAATGACCTCAGCAGTTGAGTCCCATAGTGCTCAGAGCCATTTGAACCGTCTGCCACGCACTTCAGTGTGAATTGCAGAACAGTGATGTAGATGTAGACCATAAAGTAAGTCGCACAGAACAAGTATTGAAAATAAGACAGCAGAGCGTATCGTGTCCTTCAACAGAAGGAGAATCAAGTTCCTCTAGCATGATGTTCCACTTAATTTCACATTCTGATTATTTGTTTCCGGTTATTTGTTTGAATGGGTAGGCTCCTGATGCCAAAAGCCGACACTCTGTTCAAAATTACTACCTTAGGGGAATGCAGTAACATCCCAGTAATGGCAATTCTGTTTATTTACACATCCATATCTGTGAAACGGCGCATTGGCCATATTATTCGCGCAACATATAAATCATCGTTTAAAATACTGATCATTATGTTACATAATTATAGGTGTCGCTGATCCAATTTCGTTTCATTTCTTACATTGCGTGAGTCTTGTATGGGTTCAGTTTCTAGGCAAGCAGCGAGTCGGACTTAAATTTGGCATGAAAATATTTAAAGTAAGAAACGGTCGCGGGCTTAGAAGGATGGAAAATTTGCTGTTGCCCACTTCGTTGGCCTGTTGTCTTTGGAACACCTGTTAACGCCAATTCCCTACGACAGTTTACGATCACTCCTGGTATCACGTTACCACCATATTAAAAATTGTATTGCTTCATAGAAGAGAAATTGATAACGATTCTAATATACATCGTAAGTTCAGTCGGAAAGAAGAACACTAAAAAACACGTATTTATGCCATTAGTGTTTCGACCGGCGAATAGCATTGTCATTGAGATAGGTTACTGCTGCTACAATGGCAGGTTATCAAGATTTAAGTGAGTTTGAACGTGGTGTTATAGTCGGCCAGTGGGACATAGTATCTCCGAGGTAGCGATGAAGTGGGATTTTCCCGTACGACCATTTCACGAGTGTACCGTGAATATCAGGAATCCGCTAAAACATCAAATCTCCGACATCGCTGCGGCCGGAAAAAGTTCCTGCTAGAACGAGACCAGCGACGTCTGAAGAGAATCCTTCAAAAGTGCAACCCTTTCGCAAATTGCTGCAGATTTCAATGTTGGGCCATCAAAAAATGTCAGGGTGCGAACTATTCAACAAAACATCATCGATATGGGCTTTCGGAGTCCAAGGCCCACTCGTGTACCCTTGATGACCGCACACCACGAAGCTTTACGCCTCACCTGGGCCCGTCAACACCGACAATGGACTGTTGATGACTGGAAATATGTTGCCTGGCCTGACAAGTCTCGTTTCAAATCGTGGCGAAAGGATGGAAGGGCACGGGTGTGGAGACAATCTCATGAATCCATGGACCCTGCATTCTTAGCAGAGGACTGTTCAAACTGGTGGAGGCTCTGTAATGGTGTGGGGCGTGTGCAGTTGGAGTAATATGGGACCCCTGATACGTATTGGTACGACTCTGACAGGTGACAGGTACGTAAGCTTCCTGTCTGATCACCTGCATCCAGTCATACCCATTCTTCATTCCGACCGACTTGTGAAATTACAGCAGGACAATGCGACACCCCACACAGTGGCTCCAGGAACACTCTTCTGACTTTAAACACTTCCGCTGGCCACCAAAGTGCCCACAGATGGACATTATTGAACATATATAGGATGCCTTGCATTGTGCTGATCAAAAGAGATCGCCGCCCCCTCGTAGTCTTGGACAGCCCTGCAGGATTCATTGTCAGTTTCCTCCAGCACCACTTCAGACATTAGTCGAGTCCATGCCACGTCGTGTTGCGGCACTTCTACGTGCCAGCCATCCTGATTTAGGTTTTACGTGGTTTCCCTAAATCGCTCCAGGCAAATGCCGGGATGGTTCCTTTGAAAGGGCACGGCCGACTTCCTTCCCTAATCCGATGAGACCGAAGACGTCGCTGTTTGGTCTCCTCCCCCAAACAACCGAACCCAACCCAACTTCTGCGTGCTCTCGGGGGCCCCACATAATATTAGACAGGTGTTCCAATTTCTTTAGCTCTTCAGTGTAGAAGCGAAGCTACGTTGTAGAACGCCCTAAGTTTTTCGTAAGGCGACAGTAAAGTAAAACAACGCTCTGAAAATTGCAACACTATGAAAAAAGAAGAAAGAAAGGTAAAAGTATAATATCTCGTCGACAATGTGGTCATTAAAGATGGAGCACAAGCTCAGATAGGATGAGGGTGACAATCATCTTCATTAATTTAGGATTAAAACTGCAAGTAAAAATCTGGATTGCTACATGGAAATTTTAATTACTTAGCCACCTCACATTGTGAAACAAGAATGATATACGTGATTGAGACGAACCTTATCTGACAGATGAGATACATGATAGTACACAAATAATTCAAATATAGAACTGTAAATGATATGTGACTTTGAGAATTCAGTGTACTGCTAAGCCTACAAATACTGAAATCAGAATCCTTAATTACACCATACAGCCAATGAGGAACTGAATATGTTCCTCTGGAGTCTTCTGCCACGTGGCCTGCATGATAAGCTCCTAAACAATAACAGTAGTCGCTGGAGGTCCATACCAGTCATATTTCATACACGTTCGCAGGGCGTTACATCAAGCAAACTTACATGTCAGAGCAGCAGTGTTACCGGCCATACTTCGAAGGGTTGCTCATTTCCCGCTACACTGTCCTGCTAAAAAATGAGGTGAGGTGTTTATGAAGGTGGACTGTAACAAAGCATTAGAGCCTCGGCAGGCATTGTGTTACTGATGGAGAGACAGTGCCTCTAACTCTAAAACGTGCGTGATGTATCAGTTGTTGTTCAGAGTGAGGTCAACAGGTAGAAATCGAGTTGGGGACGGTGCATCATATGGGGCCTTAAATAATCACGCTTAGCATTTGTCTCCTGTGTCATTCAACAGTGTAGAATATCGGACTGTTGTCCGCAATGTTGTGTCAGACCTACAGGACGGTTTGCAGCAGCCTGACTCGGCAGAAACGCCACATTCCGCTACTCAGCATGTAAGCAACGGCTGTTTCGTGCCCACTGGAGCTTAAGGTGTTGTGGTTCTTGGACAATGGAAGCCGACACAGTGTCAAGCCTGCAGCAGACGGCCGGAAGACAAAACACATTGCAGAACTCTATCGTCGAGTCAAAAGTGACATCTAAGTTGGACGGTCCGTTACGGAAATGTAAGTAAAATGGTGATCATCCCGTACTGTAGTTTCACTGCGGGAACTTCACGTCACTGCATACGAATCACATTTACCCTATGGTTCTACACAGTACAATCTCAATGATCGCAAAAGCTACGATTTCACAAACCACTTTACCCGAGAATAATCATTCTATCTCTTCGAACCCACACGCATGCTTTAATATCGACGAGGTATGTCGACGCTTTTTTTTCTTTTTTTTCTTTTTTTTTTTCTTCTTCTCCTCCACTTCTTTTGCCGGTTTTTAATTGACAGCGCTTCACACTGATCTTTCCACACACACAAGAGAGGGAACTGCTGTACGTCCAGGTGTGCAACCTGTAAGCAATATTTATCATTTATTGCTGGTTCACCGTTCTTTATACACCACCACCTCCCTCACCCTGCCACCGGCCCAATCACCCACCCACCCACCCATCCGCCCACACACACACACACACACACACACACACACACACACACACACACACACGCGGACACATCCACCGTGCTTAGATTAATCCGAGCCATTCTTCTTAAATGTTGTTATTTTATGCACTTTTAGGAGCTTCACTGTTGATTGGGCTCAGTACATTCATGCACAAAAGATTCAGATCAAGATTTATTGTCGACGCGCTTAGTGGTTCAAATGGCCCTGAGAACTATGGGACTTAACATCTGAGGTCATCAGTCCCCGAGAACTTAGAACTACTTAAACCTAACTAAACTAAGGTCATCACACACACCCATGCCCAAGGCAGGATTCGAACCTGCGACCGTAGCGGTGGCGCGGTTCCAGACTGAAGCGCCTATAACCGCACGGAAACAACGGCCGGCTGCGCTTAGTGAAATTGGATTCGCAGCTCCATACATGGAAGCTTCCTATTTGAGACGTCCTCTACTGCACGACCTGAGCATCCTAACATAACCGTCAAGGATTCATCCAGCTCATCTCTGATAACGCCGATTTTAACATCTGCTTGATTTACGTGTTGAGTACTTTCCATTCCATTCCACTCCTTACACAGCTGTGGAGCGTGACAAGATCATTGATCGGGAAAGTAGACGTTCAACTTCTGAATGTTTGTCTACCCAAGTGATAGTCTGCAAAGAGGAACAAAGTCTTCTGAAAGATCTGGTCATTTAAAGACATCATATTCTACATCAGCTATCATTTTCGATGTATACAAATGCTGCCGTCGCACGGAAGTTTCTCGTAAATAGGAGCAACAAGAACACTTGATTTTTATACTCATGAGGAGATTTGAGGACGCAGGTATTTAAGTGCTACAGGCAGAAGAAAGTTGCGAGTTACTTAACTGTCGCTATTTACAAGTTGCTGAGTCTGATAATGTGCAATTGTAAGCGAGGACATTGGCGTGCTTGTTCTCCTAAGGGGTCGAGGTAACAACTACAACAACTTGCACTTCCATAAACTGGGAAGAGAGAAATCAACAAGAGTGTGGTACTCCAGTAAGTCTTTCAATTTCGATTCTGCATTTGCCCTTTTCAGCCATGCATTCACAGGATGTGATACCACATTCTCCTTTTTTTCCTAAACCTTATGGAGCAACAGCCATTCTTCAAAGCGAAACTGCTGAATTTGTTAAACCCTCAGTCTCTCAAGACTTAATAACACAGGCAGCAGAACAGTTGATGTTAGCACTGTACGGGAATTCCAACTGCGCGACTTTGGACGATCTAAAGTACGAGGCTTTTTGTAAAGCCTGCCCCGAAAATCTTTCAAGCATGAAGGGCTACCGCCATCATCGGACGCAGCATGGTGGCACTCACTGCGATCTTACCGTCAAGTGTAATCTTGACTGGTGAAGAAAACTGACCCATTCCAGTGGGGCTGGAAGAAAAACTTATCAGGCTTCTTTCCCGTGGTAATAACGAAACATGGGGCACCGCACACACTACTGAAGATGGTTTCCT
Source organism: Schistocerca americana (assembly GCF_021461395.2). NCBI lineage: Eukaryota > Metazoa > Arthropoda > Insecta > Orthoptera > Acrididae > Schistocerca > Schistocerca americana. The sequence goes on from NC_060130.1 coordinate 697,815,016, forward strand.
GCTCATGGAAAACAGGATGCACAGCAGTATGTGCATGTTGCAAATCTGGACTAAACTGCTCCCCGACGTGCAAACACTGTTGTGGCGAGAACGGCCCAGAAAGTGGGCTCGACAAGGATGAGGAAGAGATAGAAGATATTTTACAGGGCGAGGAAGTTGGTAAAGGTGCCGGAATGGATCCTGAAGATCCGATGCTGGACTGGGGACCTGCCGCAGTCACCCAAACGATCTCGAGGGAATTGAAATTTGATAAAATGTTAATCTCTGTTACTTAAATTGTTTTTATAATGTTGTCATGCATTTTATTTGTTCGTTTGTACAAATTTTTATATTACTCATAAGTAAATACATATTGACCATTACTATGTATTGTATTGTACTGTATGTTAACCGGGGACCTAGAAACGACGGAGAGGCTCCGTCCCCACCGCAGCCGCAGTGGTCCACAACCCCACGACGACTACCGCAGTCCACTCCACCCCTCCGCCGCCCCACACCGAACCCAAAGTTATTGTGCGGTTCGGCCCCCGCTGGACCCCCCAGGGAACGTCTCATTCCAGACGAGTGTAACCCCCTACGTTTGCGTGGTAGAGGAATGGCGGTGTACGCGTACGTGGAGAACTTGTTTGCGTAGCAATCGCCGACATAGTGTAACTGAGGCGGAATAAAGGGAACCAGCCCGCATTCCCCGAGGCAGATGGAAAACCGCCTAAAAACCATCCACAGACTGGCCGGTTCACCGGACCTCGCCACAAATTCCGCCGAGAGGATTCGTGCCGGGGACCAGGCGCTCCTTCCCGCCCGGAAAGCCGTGCGTTAGACCGCACGGCCAACCGGGCGGGCTGGCCGTTACTATGTACATGGTTTTCATTTTAGCAACACACTCTTACCAATTAAGGCATGGATAAAACCGAATAAAAATACACATGAATGCAGGAAATTAAAAATATATACGTAGAGAACACATATATGCTCATTGGATAACAATCGTCCCACTGGAAATTTCATGTCACTGAATAACTTTGACTTAAACGAATAACAACAAAATGGAATTACTTTGGTTTGCAAACTATGAAGGCTTAATAGTGCCTAAAACTGAAAAACTAGATGATTTTGTAACATGAAATTTCATGCTCTACACCTTTGATAATTTGACATTTGTCATTTGGAATACCGCAGCTGTTTTGGAGTTACAGGCGTTGGAGCCGACTTTTTACCCGAGTTGGTAAAAATGAACGAATTTCGTCAACAGATTACGGCCAAACGCCTGCACCGAGTTCGACATTTAAGTAGGTCACTCCACGAAAAATTTAGTGCTCTCTCGTTTTTGTGCGGGTAACAATTTCAGTAGGATGCATAGTTTCCGAGTAATAGGTGAAGACCTGAAGAAAGTGCCAAAATTTCTTGGTTTTTTGGCCACAAAATGTTGTCCCGAGGGTTTTAGAGGTCCGAAACTTGGATTCAACATACTATTAACTGTATAAACAAGATAAAAATATCATCTACTCTGTTTTTGCAAGCAAGAAGTTCCTCGTCATTGGAGGATTAGAGTATCATTAACTAGCCTCAGTGAACACCTGACGAAAACGTTAAGTTACTGTGTCGAAATATCATATCGGCAAAACGCGGACCACCGGCAGAACAAGGAGATGACATTAATAACTTACTTGTTTCTCGTGTGGCATGACGTAAATTTCGTATAGTGCAAGATTCCTTGCGTTAACACCAATAAATCCGAATACACATTGAAATGATCGTGTAGTATTGATGGCTGGGAGCCCCACCTGGGAAAGTTCGGCCACCGAGTTGCAAGTCTTATTTCAGGTAACACAACATTCGGAAACTTGCGTGTCGGTGATGATGAGAGGATAATGAGGACAGCACAACACCCAGTCCACAAGCAGAGAAAGATCGCCAACCGGCCGGGAACCGAACCCGGGCCCACAGCATGGTAGACAAACACGCTACCGCACAGCTAAGCAGGCGGACAGACATACTTTATTCAAATCACACGAAGGGAATGTTAAATGCGAGAACTTTATTCCTATTATTCCAGCGACATCATAGAGCAAATATAAGAATTTTTTGAAACAAAAATAATTTTTGCAAAGAATGTTGTAGCCTTAGCATGCCGTTGGTGGCGGCTGATGTTCAGACGAGCCCTTTGGGGTTCAGATATGGAAACTTTACTGTCTGGTCCGTGAAGTGGATATTTTCACCAACGATAAATTCGTTCAATAGAGCAGCTCTATGCTTACAGGCATTATCACACAGTAAGAGGAAGCCTGAACCAAGCACAACTCTGTACAGTCGCAGATGTGGTCACAGTACGTGGTCTTCATAACGCTAATCGTTGACAAAATGTCTCCCATCACTTCCGATAGGAAACTCTGTATGACCATGTCACACGACACCATAACTCCATCACTGCCTAAGTGGTCTTGCACTGCTACTAAAGCAACGCTAATACTCGTATGAACACACTAGTTCACGACAGCAGACGAACGCAGAACATTCCAAAACTCGAAAACACAGCTCTACATGGAGACCTGAGAAACACGTTCGACAGACACTACGTGCAGTTGCTTACCGACGAAGTAGCAGAAAAGTGCATTCTATAAGTGTATTCGAAGGCCACATATTGCAGAATAAGTATGCCAATCAGGTAAAATTGCCCTGAGCGTTCAGACAATGATCCCTTCGGCGCACTAGGATTTTGGATAACTGTTTAATGAAACACTGTCTGTAATTGTCTGGTGCACAGCCTCGTCCGACGGGAATCGTCGATCCTTCGAGGACTTTTTTAAGGGACCGAAGGCGTGATAATCACATGGGGAGAGATCAGGACTATAGAGTGGGTGATCGAGCGGCTCCCACTAAAGTTAGCGTATCTTTTGCGTTACAACATTTAAGATACAGGGACTTGCGTTCTCATGAAGCAGCAGCAATGCTTGTCACACCATTCCACAACGGTGGTTTTCAACAGCTATGCTGCCGCGCGGGATTAGCCAAGTGGTCTGTAGCGCTGCAGTCATGGACTGTGCGGATGGTCCCGGCGGGGGTTCGAGTCCTCCCTCGGGCATGGGTGTGTGTGTTCGTCCTTAGGATAATTTAGGTTAAGTAGTGTGTAAGCTTAGGGACTGATGCCGCCACTCCAACGCACAGACAGTGTAGTTGCTTTGTTTGTGCTCTTGTGGCAGTGAGAGTCAACCGTAGTTCTGTGTGCCATAATGTTCCACGGATCATGAAATAAGCATCCAGCCATGAGCACCCTGTGCCCCAGTTGGCAGCCAATGGCATGCAAATTTTATGGTTTGCGTGCAGTGCAGTAGAGAAGATTGTGATCGTGATGTCACGAGAATAATTAAGTATGTGATAAAATGTATAACACGGTCATTTACTCATTGTCAGTACATTATGCGATCAAAAAACGAGACGCTTGCGTTGAGCAAAGAAGAATTTGACAAGTCCATTTGTTGTAAACATCTATTCGAGAAAAGGACTCACAGCTTTTTGCATCGAAAACAGAATGGTGTGACAGCAGCAGAGTGTAAGACAGTAGACGGGAGGAATATTGTTCAACAAATAACAACTATGCAGCAGAATGCCTAGCCAATCTCTCACCATGTAAGAAGCATAAGAAACTGCAGAAAGTGTTCATCTACCTGTAATTGTTACGAGCGGTCTAAGGCGCTGCAGTCATGGACTGTGCGGCTGATCCCGGCGGAGGTTCGAGTCCTCCCTCGGGCATGGGTGTGTGTGTTTGTCCTTAGGATAATTTAGGTTAAGTAGTGTGTGAGCTTAGGGACTGCTGACCTTCGCAGTTAAGTCCCATAAGATTTCACACACATTTGAACATTTTTGAACAGATATGCTGCATCATACAATACACTTTATTCTCCGATGGCTATCTCGGTGCTTGTACTGGTTGATTACCTGATGATGGTACAAACTTTCAAGGATGATAGACTAGGGTAAATACACTGAAGCGCCAAAGTAACTGGTATAGGCATGCATATTCAAATACAGAGATATGTAAAAAAAAAAAAAATGGTTCAAATGGCTCTGAGCACTATGGGACTTAACATCTGTGGCCATCAGTCCCCTAGAACTTAGAACTGCTTAAACCTAACTAACCCAAGGACATCACAGACATCCATGCCCGAGGCAGGATTCGAACCTGCGACCGTAGCGGTCACGCAGTTCCAGACTGAAGCGCCTAGAACCGCCCGGCCTCACCGGCCGGCAGAGATATGTAAAAAGGCAGAATACGGCGCCACGGTCGGCAACGCCTATATAAGACTACAACTGCCTGGCTCATTTGTTAGATGGGTTACTTTTGCTACAATGGCAGGTTATCAAGATTTATGTGAGTTTGATCGTGGTGTTACAGTCGGCGCGCGAGCGGTGGGACACAGCATCTCCGAGGTAGTGATGAACTGGGGATTTTTCCGTACGACCATTTCACGAATGTACCGTGAATATCAGGAATCTGGTAAAACATCAAATCTCCAACATCGCTGCGGCCGCCAAAAGAGCCCGCAAGAACGGGACCAAAGGCGGCTGAAGACAATCGTTCAACGTGACAGAAGTGCAACCCTTCCGCAAAATGCTGCAGAGTTCAATGTTGGGCCATCAGCAAGTGTCAGCGTGCGAACCATTCAACGAAGCATTATCGATATGGGCTTTGGAAGCTGAAGGCCCACTCGTGTACCCTTGCTGACTGCTCGACACAAAGCTTAACGCATGGCCTGGACCCGTGTGATTCATGGTGTCAATTTGCTCCAGCACTACTTCTGACCCCAGTCGAGTCCATGCCACGCGGTGCTGTGGCACTTTTGCGTGCTCGCAGGGGCTCTACACGTCATTAGGCAGGAGTACCGGTTTCTTCGGCTCTTCAGTGTATATCGGCATGAGGTGACGGACGCTGGTACTGGAACGACAGAGTTGAAAGTATAATAGAAAATGGTTCTGGCACCTTTGAATTTGATCTCTTCTTCTGCATGCTGTTTGTTTTCCATATTTGGAGGAGGTAGCACGTATCAAAATAAGAAAAAGTTTTCAAGTAAACATTGGGTCTAAAATGCATACCTTAAGAGCTACGAGCATTTGTTCAAAAGAAGAGATGTGTTTCACACTAGCAAAGATGAGCAAATGCTCATAGCTCTTAAGGTATGCGGCTTAGAGCTCATATTTACTTGACTATTTTTCTTGTTTTGGTCCACAATACCACCTCTAAAATAAAGAGCTTGCATTAGAAGAGGCTCACTGTCAGAGTTATCAGAACGGTTTTCTCTTATAACTTTCAACTCAGTCGTTTCTGGACCAGGGTACCTTATCTCAAATTGATACGTTTACCCATCCCCATCATCCATGACTGTATGTAGCAGCATCACGGACTCACGCCGCATAGCCGCTTTGGAATCGCTACAGCAACGCCCTCAAACGGAAACTTTTTGATCGCCCCTTATACCTGCCGGTGCAGGAGGGGATTTTGGCGATGGAAATCGACACAATGGTGTGCATACCACCAGTATAGCTTAAAGCTTAGGCAAGCAAGTCGAGAGCTATTACAGAGTTGCAGCGTCAAGTCAAAACTGGCGACGAAGTTGGGCAGTGCACTACAGCAACGTAAATAAAATGGTGGTCATCTCGTGCTATAGATCGTTAGCATGTTCCGGCAATCATTTGTCACTGCACTTCTCCCCTATGGTTCTACACTGTCTCAGCAGTATGACTTCAATGAGTACAAAAGTCACGATCTGGCAATTACTTGGCTTCGCATAGTAATGGTCACCCAATCCTCTGCCTTAAGTTAGGCAATTCGTCTGGACGATCCTTCACTCGGGGATTTGGGTCAGGAAGGACCTGGTTTCGAGTCGTGACATTGGAATACTTCTTAATTTTCGCTAATCCTTGAGCGCTTTTGAGAATTTTACTCCGTTTTGGCAGTTACAAACAGTTCTCATTAATTCTGCCTATTGGTATTCGCATGTACTACCGTCTGATTATTTCTGCTTGGTGGTATTGTGCCAGAGGTTGTGATTTTTTTTTTTGTGAAATTTTATGGGACTTAACTACTAAGCTCATCAGTTCCTAAGCTTACACAGTACTTAATCTAAATTATCCTAAGGACAAACACACACGCCCATGCCCGAGGGAGGACTCGAACCTCCACCGGGACCAGCCGCACAGTACATGACTGCAGCGCCTTAGACCGCTCGGAGGCTGTGATATGATTTCAGGTGATGGATTTACTTTTGCTGCTATTTTACGAGCGGCGTTCAGTAAGTAATGCGACACACGTGTTTTCGGCCAATTTCGGTTGAAGAAGTGCGGAATTTGTTGTGCGACATCGTGGAATATTCCCGCTTCAGTTTCTACAGTTTCATGAACTTTCAATAAACCTACGTAGCCTATGGAAATGAAATGAGCGTTTGGCGTCATTGGCCGGGAGGCCCCTTGCGGGGCAGGTCCGGCCGCCTTGGTGCAAGTCTTATTACATTCGGCGCCACATTGGGCGACCTGCGCGCTGGATGGGGATGAAATGATGATGAAGGCAGCACAACACCCAGTCCCTGAGCGGAGAAAATCCCCGACCCAGCCGGGAATCGAACCCGGTACCATAGGACGGCACTCCGTCACGCTGACCACTCAGCTATCGGGGCGGACACGTAGCCTATGAAATGGTGTCTATAACGGAGGTATGTTCCAAGCAGAGAGCTGTCATTGAGTTTCTTTTGTCGGAAAACCAGAGGTCGCAGATATTCGCGGGCACTTGCGGAATCTCTACGGAGGCCTGGCAGTGAAATAAAGCACGGTGAGTTGTTCAAGAGGCGTCTGTCATCATCGCAGCAAGGTCTCGCAAACCTGTCCTATCTTCCGCGTGCCGGCCTTTCGCACAGAGCTGACTCCTGCAATGTTGGAACGTGCGGACACTCCGATTCGAGATGATCGACGGTTCACAATCAAATACCACGCTGCTCAACTTAACGTCTCTGTTGGTAGTGGTGACATATTCGTCCACCAGATGGGGTGCTCAAAGGTATGTGCCCGCTGAGTTCCTCGACGCCCAGCAAATGATCATAAAGAGCTAGGAAGGACCATGTACGTGGATTTGCTTGCGCGTTACGAGGGTGATCATGACAATTTTTTGTCGAACATCGTCAAAGGTGATGAAACATGGATTCATCACTTCGAACCGGAGACAAAACGTCTGTCGGTGGAATGGCGCCACATCACCTATCCTCCGTAGAAAAAGTTCAAAGCCTCACTCTTGGCCGGTAAAATCATGGTGACGGTCTTCTCGGACCCTGAAGGGGTTATTCTCTTTGATGTCCTCCCTCATAGAGCAACGATCGACCCTGAAGTGTATTGTGCTATCTTCAGGAAACTGAAGAAACGACTTCAGCGTGTTCGCCGCTACAAAAATGCAAACAAATTTCTCTTTCTCTATGACGACACAAGGCCCCACACAAATTTGCGCACCCGGGAGGAGCTCACAAAACTTTTTTGGACTGTTCTTTCTCATCCACCCTACAGATCGGATCTCGCATCTTCCGACTTCCACCTGTTTCACCCAATGAAGGATGCACTCCGCCGGTACCGAGCGAGGTAGCACACTTGACTCGCGTTCGGGAGGACGACGGTTCAAATACACTTGCACCAATCCAGATGTAGGTTTTTCGTGTTTTCCGTAAATCGCTTATGGCCAACGCCGGGATGGTTCCTCTGAAAGGGCACGGCCTACCTCCTTCTTCATCCTTCCCTAATCCGAGCTTGTGTTGCGTCTCTAATGACCTCGTTGTCGACTGGGCGTTAAACGTAAATCTCCTCCTCCCGCACTCCGCAGGAAACTGTACGTGTATGATGGGGAGGTTATTGATGCAGCAAGACGTTGACTCCGACATCTATTAGTAAAGTGGTACTATGCAGGCACACAGGTCCTCCCAGTAGATGGCATAATGCTGTCGCCTTGAACGGAGATTATCTTGAAAAACGGTACTTTGTAGAAAAAAAGAGGGGGGAATAATATGATTTATTGGAATCCTGAATGAAAAAAAGCCTGCTTTCAGTAAAAAATGTGTTGCATTACTTATCTACATCTTCGTCTACATTTATACTCCGGAAGCCACCCAACGGTGTGTGGCGGAGGGCACTTTACGTGCCACTGTCATTACCTCCCTTTCCTGTTCCAGTCGCGTATGGTTCGCGGGAAGAACGACTGCCGGCCGTGGTGGCCGAGCGGTTCTAGGCACTACAGTCTGGAACCGCGTGACCGCTACGGTCGCAGGTTCGAATCCTGCCTCGGGCATGGATGTGTGTGATGTCCTTAGGTTAGTTAGGTTTAAGTAGTTCTAAGTTCTAGGGGACTGATGACCTCAGAAGTTAAGTCCCATAGTGCTCAGAGCCATTTCAACTATTTTTGAAGAACGACTGCCGGAAAGCCTTCGTGCGCGATCGAATCTCTCTAATTTTACATTCGTGATCTCCTCGAGAGGTATAAGTAGGGGGAATCAAAATATTCAATACCTCATCGAGAAACGCACCCTCTCGAAACCTGGACAGCAAGCTACACCGCGGTGCAGAGCTCCTCTCTTGCAGAGTCTGCCGCTTGAGTTTGCTAAACATCTCCGTAATGCTATCACATTACAAAATAACTCTGTGACGAAACGCACCTCTCTTCTTTGGATCTTCTCTATCTCCTCTGTCAACCCGACCTAGTACGGACCCCACACTGATGAGCAATACTCAAGTATAGGTCGAACGAGTGTTTTGTATTGAACGTCCCTCTTGGTAACGTAAGGAGCTCATTACTTGCAATTATCACCATTGTGTCCCAAGTCTCGGCGTCGAACTCTAGAGATGAATCTTTCTTTCAAAATTGTGTCTCAAGAGTTAAGCCCCAAGATGTCGAGGGTTCTAACGTGCTCCTTGAGCTTGTCCGCGAAAGATGGGAGCCGTAACGCGACAGCGTGGCTTCTGTGTCATGTAGCTGTTGCTATGCAAGAAATGGTTTCACACATCGCGCTGTCTAATCCAGAGCGATATGCAAAGTTCGTCAGCCAAGAAAAGCTGCAACAAGCTATGACTTTATTGCATCATATTAATTCTACTTGTCCAGATTAGTACCTGTGCTACTTTAAAGATAGATTATGTATATTCTCAGAATAATCAAGCAATAAAACTGATTTCAAGTCCATACTGTAATTGCAACTACAAGTCTCTGACGCTCTGTACAGTAATTATTATTTAAACCTCGGCTGTAATTTCAGTTGTGGTAGTCAAACCAACAGTCAGTAGTTATTTAGGCACACGACGCTCTTTTCTAAACCTAAAATTCATGTCGTTCAATATATTGTCACGCTCATCATAAATATTACAAAGTACATTATTTAGTTCAAAGCGACTTCTGCGTAGTACGCCACTTGGAGTTACGACATTCGTTAAGAAAAATCTGTTTCACCTCATCAAAATAATTCATCAGAAGCATCATTCAAATTTGATGTCATTTTACAAGTATACTTAAGGCAATCACCGATAACTTTGTTTTCGCCAAAAAACATTTTTGCGACTTTTTAAAAAATTCATCGGAGCCACTTCATACACAATCTTACGCACTGGTGTCTAGATTAAGGCCCACCGATACCACGAAACCAAAGCCCGGGCTATTCATCTCCCAGCTCCAGAACGCATGAACGCTCACTCCTCTTGCTGACTGTAGTGATGGCTATTACCGGTTGTACCTGTTCTCAAATAACTACGAAAATCATTTAACTGACCAATCATTACTCTTAAACTGAAACTGTGTTAATTGGCAAAATATTATCTCCATAATGATAAATGAACTTCAATTCAGTATATATTTATTCGTCTTGTAGATCGGAGTATTGCTCTTCCGATGTAATTACGGCCTTGTACCACACTGCTATTGATCCTTTGACTCAGTGTGCTCGGTGTCCGTGACTCACTGAGCGATTGTCCAACGCTGTGTCACACACTCCGACAATCTTAATTGCTCAGAAATTCAAGATTTGTTCATCATGTGTACTTCAGGCCAAGCACCTTCTAATAATATGGAAACCTTAACTTGTTTTTAACTACTGAAACTTACGTGTTTTAAGGAAATTGCTACACCTTCGGAACTATGAGACATATTGACTTGAAATATATATGAATTCAAATTTCAGTACAACTGCACTGTATAAGATTTCGTAAACATTGCTTCATGAAAACGTATAAAAGTTGAATCATTGTGTGGTGTACAATTAAGAATCTCGCTATACGCTCGCATGCTGCATTATGCATAACGTGGAAACCATCCACATGGACCGCCTCCACAAAGCATCATCACAGTTACAAGACTGCCTCTAAGACTGAAGTATCTATTACTATGGTTATTTGTACCAAAAAAGCCGGCCGCGGTGGTCTCGCGGTTCTAGGCGCGCAGTCCGGAACCGCGCGAATGCTACGGTCGCAGGTTCGAATCCTGCCTCGGGCATGGATGTGTGTAATGTCCTTAGGTTAGTTAGGTTTAAGTAGTTCTAAGTTCTATGGGACTGATGACCACAGCTGTTAAGTCCCATAGTGCTCAGAGCCATTTGAACCATTTTTTTTGTACCCAAAAGATCTTTCGTTTCAGGAGTCTGTGTTGAGGTCCCCACTGAGATGATCTCAATAAGCCGCACTTGCACTAGCGTCCTGTCATTTGAAACTATTAGAGTTGCGCACCATATTGTGGACCTGAGCCTCTAGAGACGACGATTACAGGTGCTGCTCGCTCTACACTGAGAAGTGATACGTTTTCAATTACCGAATACGTAAGCCAAATACGAGGCGTTGTAGTTGCAGCTCAGTCGGCTAAGTATTGAACTGGCTTGCCAATACTCCAATTTCTTCTTTTCCATTTGGGTCATCTAAGGACCACACGCCAATTTCAATGCTTTCTCCATTATTCTTCTTTCTTCTTCCCCCAGTATTCTTTCATCTTCTTACTACGTATTCTTTTCTCTCCTCAGCCAATTTTGACCCTGTCTTCTTCTCCCTCCTGCCTTGGAATCCTTCCGTTTTTAACACTTTCTTCTTAAAAATCTCTCATTCCGTTGCGTCTTTTCCACTTATATTGTTTCTATCCAAATCTCTCCTAACTTCTTGAATCCAGGCTATTGTTGACTTCTTGTCCAAAGGTATTTAAAAATCTGTTTGGATAACCCGCAGCCGTTCATTCTGTATAAATGTCCAACAAATAGCAGCCACCTCGTCCGTAGCGTTTCGGTTATGTTTTCTATGTTGCGATATACTTCTCCATTACTTCTTAATTTCCATACCTCTGTATTTCTCAGCGGACCAAGTATTTTTCGAAAGATTCTTCATTTTAGGACTTAAAGTGCGTGTAATTTGTAATTCAGTACTAAACATTCACTTGCATAAAGACATTCTGGTTATTCTGGTTTTACTACTGTGTTGAAGTGCAGCACTTTCAAATTTTTAGACAGAACCTTTTGTTGTAAATGTTCCTGGCTATACCACATTCTCTTTCCATTTTACATACTCTTTCTTCTACAGCGAATATTTCTAAACAATTTTCTTGATTAATTTCTTCCTAATATTTAACTTTATTACCTCTCTACATCTGTATAATTCTGTTACTAGAATTTCTGGAGCATTTCTATATTTGTCATAAATTTTGCTTTTTTCTACAGAAGTTCTTAAGCCTGCTTTGTTGGCTATTTCTTCTGAGAGATTGATCTGTATTTATGCGTTCGTTGGGTTTTCAGAAAGAATGGCAAAACCATCAGCAAATGCTAGACAGTGAATTTCAATAACTCTGTTCTTAGTCCCAAGTCTTATTGGTAATAGATTTTCTTTTGGTTTTTGTTTCCATTCTCTTAATATTTTCTCTGGGACGCAGTTGAAGAGAAATGGAGACAGGTCGTCACCTTGCCTTACACCTGCTTTTATTTTGAATGCCTTCGATATTTCACCCCGAAACTTTACATTTGGTTTGCTGTCTGTGAGCATTTCACGAGTAAGGTTTGCTAGTTTAGATTTGATGCCAAATTTTCGGATAACTTTACCTAGTGTTTCCTTATCAACTGAATCAAATGCCTTTTTAAAATTTATAAATGTTACAGCTATGGCTTTAGAACTTGTAAGTCTGTGACATATTATGGATATAATGTTGAAAATCTTTTCTGAGCAAGACATGCCTTTTCTACTATTTATTCTACGTTTCTTACAGGGTAACACGGGGATGTGTACGTGTTTTCCGACTTTAAAACACGTTCCTGCGCTGCAGTTGTTGTGTTCTCCACATTGTGGTGAATTGAAGCCACCTACAGACTTCCAGGGATGCTCCATTCCTGAGTTGACAATTTTATGACTCATGGTATGAGGAAGCAAGTACGGCTTCCTGCTCGCTGCTGAGATGCAAATTAGCCCTGAGCACGGAGAAAGCGGGGCTTCCCTATACTCCACGCAGCAGTCCGTGCAATATGTCGTCCTTTTCTGGTTGGTAGCGATTGTGGAATATGACATCACAAAAATCTGTTCGATGACGTATATAATGTAGAAGAAAATAATCCTTACTTTTTGGCCAATCCAGTCAATGACTTCCGAAAAATCACTTTGCTTCGTAACTTAGATGCGTGCTGCAGACAGCACCTACAAATGTAAAACTTGCGTAGTGGCTATGATTGAGTGTCAAACCATTGTCTTGAAATACGTTTCAAGGTATACTTATTACTTTGGAAATTAATAAGGAAAATATAAATTTAGGCAGTAAATCCAAAAAACGTTCTAGATTAACTATCCATTTAAATTAATCTAAAGCTTTGAAACTTTTCCACCACATTCAGCCGATAAAGTAATGAAGCCTATCAATGTTGAACCTTGCAAATATAGTACCGTCAGGCACAGCGTGTTTAGAAGAGGTAAGACTAAGGCCAAAATTTATAGCAAATTTTCTGGAAAACCATCCCCTACCATGAAAAAAATTAAAAACAGTTTAGAGTCCTATTTCGGAAATGTATGAGAGATTTTAGATTACGCTAGTGGCCTTTCTAAAGTTGCGTTCACAGTGACACCGGCAACGGTCATCAGACGCAGTCGCTGGAGGTCACCCGATAACGACGACCGACAGCTTGGTCACGGTGCGTTCGATCTCCTTCGTCAGTTTGTGGCAGGGTCAAGGAGAGTATGTTAGGTTCGAACCTATTCTCTGTATGAAGTAGGTTAGATTTTAGCCTCCAAGGGTGGGATGGATACCACGACGCCTCTGTGCCTGGGGACAGGTGCTGCTGTGCTGCGTTTGCTGTTAAAAAGATACCGAATGTATATAAATAAGTCGTATCTGTATCAAAAGAACGTGGCGAGTACTGTAAACTGTCATCAGTTGCTGGGATTACCACATAAGTTTTACGATTATATGAGATGAAGGGAAAAACGCTATGCCACAAAAGTTAAAAACGCTTTAACTCTGTGACACCACTTTCCGTCTCCCACCACCGATTAGCGACAGCCGGCCAGAATGGCCGAGCGGTTATAGGCGCTACAGTCTGGAGCCGCGCGACTGCTACGGTCGCAGGTTCGAATCCTGCCTCGAGCATGGATGTGTGTCATGTCCTTAGGTTATTTAGGTTTAAGTAGTTCTAAGTTCTAGGGGACTGATAACCTCAGATGTTAAGTCCCATAGTGCTCAGAACCATTTGAACCATTTGATTAGCGATAGAAGGGGCCGCCATCTTTGAAGCTAACATGCCGTGCTTCATGTACCTCATATTTATATTTGTGCATTACGAAAACATGTAGTTTCAGTGATACAGCGCATTAAGGATCTATCCAAAACACATTCTTCCGAGTATGGTTTACTATGCTACAGTGGTGGGATGTGTGACTTCGGAGTATAAAGGTTTAGCCAATGAGGTTATAAGCACATAAATGTTAATTAAGGTGGTGAAAGTAAATTTTGTTTCTGTTACGTGGTGCACAAATACAATTTGTGTGTGAATAAGCACGTATTATTTAATTAATGAAAGATTGACATGTGATTTCACAGCAGCTAACTTTCGTCTAAGAGTTGTGAAAATTGATCCAATACTACCAGATTATTCAGACAATCAGATTCTAATACTGGAAGCTCCAATGCTGTTGAAACACTTGCTCAGTGGATTTGCGAAAGGAAGTAACAAGATTTCTGGTGGCAAAATTATTTCAGATTGAATGCAGCTTTTAATAATGGAAATCATCTATATCGCAGTGGATTTTTAGTGCGCTTGCACGAAGCATAGCTTCAAAATTCGGTATAGAATAAATTTAACATTTTGTAGTATTTGGGGTGAAAGAGTGAAGATATTAGCTTTTATGTTAATCTTCGGGAATCGTAAATAGCATCCAGCATATCACACAAAATCGTGGAAATTACACTTTTCAGAACGTGGTGTAGGTCTGAATATCGGAAAGACGTAATCACCAGACCTCAAATACCGAAGTGTCACGCCTAGTTTTACTTGAGCCAGAACTGCTTCTGTAATGTATCGGATTTTTTTAATAGAGCTCGAATCACACCTCTACAAGTACTCAAAATTAGCTTTCGTTATACGAAAGTATTTCACGTATGAGTCTTCGACTTTACATACTCAAGATGATTAGTGATGATCCTGAAAAGAAAGATTACAAACACTATGTTTTTCTGAATTTATATGAAGCTGTGCAGACATGCGTTAATCAAGCATCGATAATTATCATTTAGTATACGTGAAAGATAAACAAAGTTTACAATAAGGTACTCTGAACACGTAAAGCAGTGAAAAGTGTACACACATAATATCACATTTGCAAACTACTTCATGTAACAGAATCACTACCCTACTGGCATAAAAAGGCCAGTAAGCAGTAATAATATAACCATGGGTTCGGTGTGGGGCGGCGGAGGGGTGAAGTGAACTGCAGTAGTCGTCGTGGGGTTGTAGGCCACTGCGGCTGCGGCAGGGACGGAGCCTCTCCATAGTTTCTACGTCTCCGGTTCACATACAATACAATACAAAGCAGTAATAATTATTTGTAGGCAGCTAATGTTTAGCTACCACAACCCAAAAAAGACCCCCTACAGTAACTTCAAGCATAAGATAGGCCATCCTTCTCACATGAACAAATTATGTTTTGAGGTTACAATTTATCTCTAAAATTTTCGATAAAGATTGTGCCTACTCATGGCTGCCAATAGACCTGTGGTTTCAGTCCATAGATGCCTACCTGTATCCTGATTATGACACTTTTATCCTCACGATAGTATTCACTCTTCCTTGAACTAAACATATCAGTTTTTCGCAGACTGCATGTGAGAACGTCAGTCGATCTGACCGCAGGAATCAAACTGATCTGAATTTCACCGATTGGCCTGCGAATTCAATACCTTTGGGTAATGAAATCGGCTGTAGTGTGACAGCAGTCATAAGTGGCGTACTGATTTGAAAAGACCGACCGTCTTCGGCTTATGTCGGTCGTCAGCGGGATCCACTGACATTGATGTCACTGTGACCGCTACCTCACAAGGGGAGGATACGGCGTTGTGATCATAGATTTACCTCCAACTTTGTACATCCTTAGTAGGCCATTAAAACAATGTAATGTGCAAGTAGTAATGTGGTCTACCCTGTCAATTCCAAGAAAATCGCAAGAGAAGTTTTATGCGTCTATCATGTGGCTTACGTATCTGTGAGTAGGTGCCAGACACTAGACTTCGACTTCATGGTGGTCTAATACTCCCGCTTTCGCAGCCGTGCAGTGCGGACATGTTGTTTCTGCCTGTGGAGCGCGCACGCTCCCTGTTGTTTACTATCAGCGGCCGTTACTTAACATGTCGCTTACGTGTACTACGAACCATGGCCATCTGTTTCCGAAAGTCTACACTACGATACACCTGCTGCAGTGATTACACCCGACCAAAGGCTTTGGAAGTGGAACACTTTCTACGCGACGTCAATCCTAGATTCCGACATTTTGGGCATCCATTTTCCCATATTAAGCAGTACAGTGTACGTCAATGACGCGGTGTACGAAAGAGTACTTCGTGACACCAAAAATGGACTACACTTTTGCTACACGCAATGTCGGTGCGGTCACTGTCGACCACGCAGGCTTGGGCATGCGAGTAGTGGGACAGAGCGGGAGCTCTCCATTGTTGGCAATGTATCCAAGATGGCAGCGATGACGTCACCCACGATAACGGCATGTAGATTTGGCAACAGCACATGATGTAATCCAAGATGGCATTCGTGAAGACAGCTGATGACGCTAGTACTGTTTCCCAAAATGGTGGCTTTCGGCGGGAAAGTGTCACGCCCCCTGGTGAGAAGTTTGAATTTTGGTTGGAAATTGAATTATGTGCTTCTACAGATCACCTGTCAGCCCCCGCCCCCCCCCCCCCTTTCCGACTTTTTGCATAATGGCGCGTCATCCTCTTGGAAAATGGGCGGGAATTTCGAATTTTGGAGGCAATTTTGCTCTAAGAGCTTACTCCTGCAGCTGCGGGGAGTTAGTATGGTGTTGCCCCACTAGAGACTGCTCATGATGACATTCAATTCAAATATAATTTGTTTAAATTTGCTTAAATTTGTTGACATTTATTATCTCCCTACACCATTGGTGGCCTAGTGTGGTGTTACCACCACAAGAGGCTGAAATATCAGTGCTTGTTGAGCTCTTGGTGTGGAAGGAACATGTGTTCAATTAGAGAGATGTTGGTGCCAGACAGGAGTTTTAATAGCTGTATTACATGCACTCATTCAACCAAGGAGTGCATCCACAGCTCACTCATGAAGAATGGAAGCGTGCATTAATGCTTGAACATATGAAGAGGAAGAATACGGTCCTGCAAATAAATGCTTTGCATCAAGATGCATTAAAGATTCATTACACAATGCATGGAAACATATGTCTCTGCTGGAATTGTCAGTCATTTCTAAAACCTACGTATAAGCTCCCACCACACAAGAGACAACTGCCTCCGATTCAACAGACCAAAGAACTGAGATAGTTGGCAAGTTCACCACTAGAGGGTGCCACGGTAGGTCACGTTATTGTGCAGTTCAGTCAATAGGAGCACAGCATCATGATGACGTCACGTGTTTTTCTCAGGTGATCGTGTGCCCCAGACTCCTCATCCGCCCAGTGGTCTGGAGGGGAAAAATGACGAGAAAAGGAATCAGCCTGTTCTGGGCTGCTGGAGAGAGGAAGGAGTGTACTTCAAAAAAATGGTTCAAATGGCTCTGAGCACTATGGGACTTAATATCTGTGGTCATCAGTCCCCTAGAACTTAGAACTACTTAAACCTAACTAACCTGAGGACACCACACACATTGTCCGCAGCTCGTGGTCGTGCGGTAGCGTCCTCGCTTCCCGCGCCCGGGTTCCCTGGTTCGATTCCCGGCGGGGTCAGGGATTTTCTCTGCCTCGTAATGACTGGGTGTTGTGTGACGTCCTTAGGCTAGCTAGGTTTAAGTAGTTCTAAGTTCTAGGGGACTGATGACCATAGATGTTAAGTCCCATAGTGCTCAGAGCCACCACACACATCCATGCCCGAGGCAGGATTCGAACCTGCGACCGTAGCAGTCGCGCGGTTCCGGACTGAGCGCATAGAACCGCGAGACCACCGCGGCCGGAGAGTGTACTTCATTTATTTTTGTAACAATGTATTTAGGGATGGGTTTCCCCTAGTTTATTTATTACGCTAATACAAAACACTCACACTGATGTGCTTCAGGTCACAATATGCAGTTCACAGACATGGAAACTACTAGTAAATAATGCAGTACACTAATGTGGAGAGACGCAAACAACTCGTAAATTACCGAAATTCTCCAGTACACAGCATACAGACGTGCAAACTATCACCAGAATAATGCATGTGTAACACTATGCTAACATGCTCACAATTCTTAAACACCCGAAAATAATGCTGTGTACAAACTCTCAGTGCACATAAGAAACGCAACGTATCAGTTACTCGAACCCTGATTCTACTGGATGGGAAGCATAAGTGCACTCCCTAACACATGGAAACTGCCCAGATGGGGAGAGGAAGCTTAGGGTAGTGTACTTTATTTATTTTGGTCGGGAAATTGATTCAAATATTGATCCTAATTGTGTAATTAATCACAAAGATCGGTCTTAATTATACAACTATATGCATAGCACTGCATAAGGACAGCTTAAAATCGCAATACAGCTCAAAAACTGACAATACCATACAAGTGGTGTTATCCTGCTGGGAAAAAATTTCGCAATACCACCTGAAACTGACCCAAATATCGATCCTAATTACGCAATTAATCACAAAGATCGGGCCTAATTACACAGCTATATGCACAGCACTACACAAGTATGGCGAAAAAGCGCAATACGCCCCAAAAACTAACGATACCATACAACTGGTGTTATCCTGCTGGGAAAAAATTTCGCAATACCACTCGAAACTAGTGACAGAAACACTCAAACTCTACCCTACACTTACAAGCTAGGGGGGAAAAGGCTTTGGTGTAAAGTACTATCTTTATTCTTTTTGGTGGGAAATACATTCAGCTGACTAGATGTTGGCGTTGGACAGAGAGGAGTTTAAAAAAAAAGTGTATTACCTTCAAGCATCTATCGGTGTTTGATGTCTGAGTTCGCTACAGACACCTACTAAAAATCACTCTACAGCCCAGGTATTCGAATCCAATACACACTATCACAGCTGATGGAAAAAATGAGTCACAGTTCTAATTACACTTCGAAATTGTCGTGAAAAACCAGCACTCGTATTGAATGGGTCATAATGCAGCACATGTACTGGGGAAATTCGTCGTCCTAAAAGACTACAGAGGAGGCAGTAGTTGAACTTGCGTTTTCCTCGACGTACAATCACAAACTGCCGAAAACTGAGGCCCTCTCTCCATCTATAGGGCGGATGGACCGAGAAAGAGAGCTACTCCACATGAGTCACAAAAGGTTCCCATGACGTGCTCTTCCTGCTGCGATCGTTAACAGAAAACCTCTCGGTCATCAGAGGACTTCCATCCTGTTTCGGCAAATTCCTCTAGACGAACGAAGATTTATGTGAGGGACTTTATCCTCATGCCGCATCTTGGGCATAAAATCGAGTCTTCAGTTTCATAACTACGGTGATTCTTAATTGAGCGATAGGTGTTTGTGAGGTACTACAATCCCTATGTATACATCTGATTGATGTCTTGTTTTCAGAGTTAGTGGCAGCATGACGTGTAATTCCATACACCGCTGCTATGCGTTTGTCCCTTTCTTTGTAAGAGGCATTCCCCGTTACGAAAGATCATTTTATATAGGACTGATGCGAGCATAGCATAATTTCTGAACCGTGATCGGATGTGAATAGTAGGGGCTATACACCTCTGGAAAGCTTTATTGTACGTGTGTCACAAGGAATCGATGTTTAAGGAAGTAGTTTTTCGTTTTACAGTTTATCGTCATAGTTTACCGCAGAGAAACCTGCAAGGAGAATGTATGTCATGCGCTGGAAATATATTTCTTACATTGGGATAGTAACAGTGTTGCATTCCATACGACTAATAGGTCAGAAACAGCAATGATCTAACATTATAGCGTGTTTTAAGTGCAGAACATTGTAGCCTTAGGAATGCATGTGTTTATGTTCTCTCTTACCAATACCTTCTTGGTAATGACCCCAGACACTACAACAATACTTTAGAATTGCTAGTGCAATTGATTTACGTAAAACGCAACAAACTCCGTCCGTCTGGAGCTCCATCATGCATAAAAACCACCCGTTTCTTGATATTAACCGACTGTTATATCATCACAATAGTTTCATATCTACTGTACGCCGATAAGGGGTGCTAACCTACTCGACATTCGCGCATCTGGAGAAATCTTGTGCACTTGAATGAGTGCGGGACAGTAGTTACAGCCTCGGTTCGCACTGTTCCTACACGAAACGAGGAATGTAGCGGTCTACTTCTGGTTATCTGCAGGGAGCGTTGGTCAAAGACAATGTGAGGAGATCTTTCAGCTCTAACTTTATCATACATATATGAGAATGCCCTGTGACTCCCATCCACATAAAGAAAGATCATAAGTTATACACTATGATCGAAGTGCTGGAGATATGTAGGTCGCTGTCCGGTATACTTTGATGATGTATATGTTCGAGAATTAACAATGAATGGACGTACTGCACAGTTATCTATCCACGTTCACGATGACACTCGCAAATTAGAGAAGGGACGGTTTAGCGATTATACAGAAATTAGGAAACATGCTGTCGTATCATTGATCGGTGTTGAAATTACTGTAAAACTGCTAAAATTGTTCCCAATATAAAATGTGATGTTTATTATTACAGTACATTGACGGTGGTTTTTCCACCTCATCCATACAATGGTACGCTGTTGGATACCACATAATGATTGACTGACATCGCTTGTTTGAGATGGAGAAAGAGATTTGGTGGAGGGTCAACACCGTCGGGGGATCCCCCCTGCGGGTCCAGGGATTAGAATAGGCCCGAGGTATTCCTGCCTGTCGTAAGAGGCGACTAAAAGGAGTCCCTCCCCCTCAAGGGGATAGTTAGCGCCTGCGTCCGGAGACGGACGGTTCCACGACCTATATTTGCGGTCATTTTGCTTTTCACTTCTTCTCGTTTCTTCCTTACTTTGGTTGGTTCCTTTCTTTACTCTTCTCCATCTCACTGTCTTCCTTACTCTTTCCCTTGTCTTCTTCTCCTTGCCTTCTCATTGCCTCCTTCTCCTTGCCTTCTATGGTCTCCGCCTCGGCGTTTGAGACAGTCTGTTCTCTTTCTCCCTCTCTCTCTTCTTTTTCCTCTTCTTCCTTCCTCCCTGTGCGCGCCTGACGGCCGACCCACGCGTTCGCACGCGTAGCCGGTGACGGGGTAACGCGTAATTCCCCGCCCTGGGTAGACAAGTAAGGCACGCACGTACCCCCTGGTAAAGGCCAGGCCGTGGGAGGGGTGATTGCCTGAGCTGATACCTTCTGACCATGCCGATTGGTCCCTCCGTCTGTTTCTCGGGAGGTGTGACCTGAGGTGTAAACATTCACCTAAGGCGGGAGTGCACTCTGCGAGGGTCCCCACAAGGAAGGAGCGCGCCATCGGAGACGCTGGCAATCATGGGGGATTCCTCCGCAATGGATTTCTCTCCATCTCTCTCGACTTCTGCCCAGAAACGGAAACTTGACCAGCCACCAGTGACAAAAGTACTACTGCCTGCCCCACAGTTCCTCGTCGTTTCTCGATCTGAGGACGGAAAGGATTTTTCCTCTGTCAACCCTTTCGTTATCCAGAAGGGCGTAGATGCCATAGCCGGATCTGTCAAATCTTGTACCAGGTTGCGTAACGGTACCTTATTACTAGAAACTGAGAGCGCCTTTCAGGCACAAAAACTGGTTCGGGCCACACTCCTGTACACGTTCCCTGTCCGGGTGGAGGCTCACCGCACTTTGAATTCGTCTCGTGGTGTGGTCTATACTCGATCACTTGACGGATTGACTGACGAGGAGATTCAGTCTTTCCTCGCTGAGCAGGGCGTGACGGCTGTCCATAGGGTCATGAAAGAGGTCAACAATGACCTTGTACCGACCCAGACACTTCTCTTGACCTTTGACAGTGTTCAGCTGCCGTTGCGTATCAAAGCGGGCTACGAGGTTATTTCTGTTCGCCCCTATGTCCCGACACCTACGCCCTGCTACCAGTGTCAGCGTTTTAATCACACTCGCCAGTCTTGTTCCAATGCAGCTAAATGTGTCACTTGTGGCAGGGATGCCCATGAGGGTGACTGTCCACCTCCGTCTCCTCGTTGTGTGAACTGTCGGGGTGACCATGCAGCGTCCTCCCGCGTCTGTCCCATCTACAAGGAAGAACGCTGTATCCAATAAATTCGGGTCAAAGAGAAAGTGTCCACCTCGGCTGCTCGCAAGCTATTTGCTAGTAGGAAGCCCGCGCTGCTCCCAGCGGGAAAGTACAGTACTGTCCTCGCCTCTCCTCGGACTACCAGGGAGGTGGCGGCGCAGACATGCGATCTGACCTTCGGCACCACGGTCGTCCGTTCGGCCAGTGCTAAGATCGCGCGGTCGACGTCTCCTCTTCCTCCCGTCACCCCTCCAACACAAGCACCTTCATCAGCTTCTGCCAAGACGAAGACCCAGAAATCAGATGCACGGGCCTTCAAGAAGGAACCGTCCGGTACAGACTTCCTATGTACCTCGCACTCCCAGCCGTCGACCAGTACTTCCACCAAAAGACCTTCCAAGAAGGCTCATAGGAAGCACAGTTCTCCTTCTCCTCCACGGCGCATTTCTTCTCCTGCGCCACCCAGCGGTTGCCGCCCCAGGCCGTCATCCGTTTCGCCTGGCCGCACCGCTGGTAGCCGAATATCTGGCCGTCCACCAGCGGAGGAAGCTCCTCCTCCCGACCATCTTAACGAGATGGCCGATGAACCTATAGAACCAATGGACGATGACTGTCCGCCTACTGATAGCGGCGGCAGTACTCGCTCGAAGCCAGGCCCTCAGCGGCCTTCGAGGTGACCCCTTCTTTCATCTTCCTTTTCTTCTCACGATGGCACTTATTCACTGGAATATTCGCAGCATTCGCTCCAACCGAGAGGACTTGAAGTTGCTGCTCCGCTTGCACCGTCCGCTCGTCGTAGCCCTCCAGGAAACGAAGCTCCGCCCATGCGATCACATTGCCTTGGCACACTACACCTCTGTGCGCTTTGACCTACGCCCTGTGGTACGTATTCCGGCTCATGGAGGGGTTATGTTGCTGGTACGGGATGATATTTACTACGATCCCATCACATTGCACACCAGCCTGCAGGCAGTTGCCGTCAGAATTACTCTCCCCACTTTTGCATTTTCTATTTGTACCGTTTACACTCCATCGTCGTCTGCCATTACCAGGGCAGACATGATTCAACTTATTGCTCAGCTACCTGCACCATTTTTGTTAACTGGAGACTTCAATGCCCACCATCCCCTTTGGGGCTCTCCAGCATCCTGCCCGAGGGGCTCCCTGTTAGCAGACCTTTTCAACCAGCTCAATCTTGTCTCCCTCAATACTGGCGCCCCTACTTTTCTTTCGGACACATCTCACACCTATTCCCATTTAGACCTCTCTATATGTACTACCCAACTTGCACGCCGGTTTGAGTGGTATGCCCTTTCTGATACATATTCGAGCGACCACTTCCCGTGTGTCATCCATCTCCTGCATCATACCCCCTCTCCGTGCTCAGCTAGTTGGAACATCTCCAAAGCCGACTGGGGGCTCTTCTTTTCCGGGGCGACCTTTCTAAAAAAAATGGCTCTGAGCACTATGGGACTTAACAGCTATGGTCATCAGTCCCCTAGAACTTAGAACTACTTAAACCTAACTAACCTAAGGACAGCACACAACACCCAGCCATCACGAGGCAGAGAAAATCCCTGACCCCGCCGGGAATCGAACCCGGGAACCCGGGCGTGGGAAGCGAGAACGCTACCGCACGACCACGAGATGCGGGCGCGACCTTTCTGGATCAAACCTTCACAAGCTGAGATAGTTAGGTCGCACACCTCACGGAAGTCATTCTCACTGCTGCTGAATATTTCATCCCTCACACCACTTCTTCTCCACGTCGCGTACCGGTCCCCTGGTGGACCGCAGCATGTAGAGACGCTTTACGTGCTCGTCGACGTGCTTTACGCACCCTTAAACGCCACCCTACAGTGGCGAATTGTATCACTTATAAACGATTACGTGCGCAGTGCCGCCGTATTATTAAAGAAAGCAAGAAAGCCAGCTGGGCTGCTTTCACAAGCACCTTCAACGGTTTTACTCCTTCTTCTGTTATCTGGGGTAGCCTGCGCCGTCTATCTGGCACTAAGGTCCACTCACCAGTTTCTGGCTTGACGGTCGCGAATGACGTCCTTGTGGCCCCTGAGGATATCTCCAATGCCTTCGGCCGCTTTTTCGCAGAGGTTTTGAGCTCCGCTCATTACCACCCTGCCTTCCTCCCCCGAAAACAGGCAGAGGAGGCTAGGCCACCTAACTTCCGCTCCTCCAATCGTGAAAGTTATAATGCTCCTTTCACCATGCGGGAACTCGAAAATGCACTTGCCCGGTCACGGTCCTCCGCTCCAGGGCCTGATTCTATTCATATTCAGATGCTGGAGAACCTTTCTCCTGCGGGTAAAGGTTTCCTTCTTCGTACTTATAATCGCATCCGGATTGAGGGACATGTTCCCGCATGCTGGCGCGAGTCTATTGTTGTACCGATTCCTAAGCCGGGGAAGGACAAGCACTTGCCTTCCAGTTATCGACCCATCTCGCTTACCAGCTGTGTCTGTAAGGTGAATGGTTCACTCTCGTTTGGTTTGGCTGCTCGAATCTCGGCGCCTACTTACCAATGTACAATGTGGATTTCGTAGCGCCGCTCTGCTGTTGACCATCTGGTTACCTTGTCAACCTTCATTATGAATAACTTCTTGCGAAAGCGCCCGACCGCGGCTGTGTTCTTTGATTTGGAGAAGGCTTACGACACCTGTTGGAGGGCGGTCATTCTCCGCACCCTGCATACATGTGGCCTTCGCGGTCGCCTCCCTCTTTTTATTCGTTCCTTTTTAATGGATCGACAGTTCAGGGTACGTGTGGGTTCTGTCCTGTCGGACACCTTTCGCCAGGAGAATGGGGTGCCACAGGGCTCAGTTTTGAGCGTCGCTCTCTTCGCCATAGCGATCAATCCAATAATGGATTGCCTCCCAGCTGATGTATCAGGCTCCCTTTTCGTGGACGATTTTACCAACTATTGCAGCGCGCAGCGTACATGTTTCCTGGAGCGCTGTCTTCAGCGTTCTCTTGACCATCTTTACTCCTGGAGTGTCGCCAATGGCTTCCGTTTTTCTGCCGAGAAGACGGTCTGTATTAACTTCTGGCGCTACGAAGAGTTTCTCCCACCGTCCTTACGACTCGGTCCTGTTGCTCTCCCATTCGTGGAGACAACAAAATTTTTAGGTCTTACATTTGACAGGAAACTTAGCTGGTCTCCACATGTCTTATTTGGCTGCCCGTTGTACCCGTTCACTAAATGTCCTCCGTGTTCTCAGTGGTATGTCGTGGGGAGCGGATCGAACCGTCCTACTTCGCCTATATCGGTCGATCGTCCGCTCAAAGCTGGATTATGGGAGCTTCGTATACTCCTCTGCACGGCCGTCCATCTTACGCCGCCTCAACTCCATACAACATCGGGGTTTCCGTCTTGCGATCGGAGCATTTTATACTAGTTCCGTCGAGAGTCTTCATGCTGAAGCCGGTGAATTGCCACTGCCCTACCGGCGCGATATACTGCTTTGTCGGTATGCCTGTCGGCTACTGTCAATGCCCGACCACCCGTCTTATCGTTCCTTTTTTAACGACTCCCTCGATCGTCAATACGGGTTGTATGTCTCTGCCCTGCTTCCCCCTGGAGTTCGCTTTCGTCGCCTCCTTCAACACCTTGATTTTTCACTCCCTGCAACCTTTAGCGTGGGCGAGAGCCACACGCCACCTTGGCTCCAGGCTCAGGTTCGCGTTCACCTTGACCTCAGCTCGCTCCCAAAGGAGGTTACCCCCGGTTCGGTACACCGCTCCCGTTTTGTCGAACTTCGTTCGAAGTTCGTTAATATGACCTTCATTTATACAGATGGCTCTAAGACCAATGACGGGGTCGGTTGTTCTTTTATTGTCGGGGCACAAAGTTTCAAATACCGGCTCCATGGCCATTGTTCGGTCTTCACAGCTGAGCTCTTTGCCCTCTACCAGGCTGTTCTTTACATCTGCCGCCACCGACAGTCTGCTTATGTCATCTGCTCTGATTCCCTGAGCGCCATCCAGAGCCTCAGTGATCCGTATCCGGTTCACCCTTTCGTGCACCGGATCCAACGCTCTCTTCAGCAGCTGGTGGACGACGGTTCTCCGGTTAGCTTTATGTGGGTTCCTGGCCATGTTGGTATCCCTGGGAACGAAGCTGCAGATGCCGCGACCAAGGCTGCGGTCCTCCAGCCTCGGACAGTTTCTTGTTGTGTCCCTTCATCAGATTGTAGCAGGGTCATTTGTCGGCACATTTTATCGCTGTGGCGTGTCGATTGGGCTGCACTTGCGGACAACAAGCTTCGGGCCTTGAAACCTCTTCCCGCGGCTTGGACGTCCTCCTCACGCCCCTCTCGGCGGGAGGAGGTAGTTTTGGCCCGGTTACGATTTGGACACTGCCGGTTCAGCCATCGCCATCTGCTGACGGCTGCGCCGGCGCCGTTCTGCCCATGTGGGCACTTGCTGACGGTCCGCCACATTTTAACGTCCTGTCCGGATTTTACTCCACTGCGTCTTGATCTTGGCCTGCCATGTACTCTCGATGCCATTTTAGCGGATGACCCAGGAGCAGCTGCTCGCGTTCTTCGTTTTATCAAATTGACCAACCTGTCTAAGGACATTTAAGTATACTGTTTTTTTTTTAATCCTGTGCCTGTCGATCTTTTATCGTGTTTTCCCTTTTAGTTGCTGTTTTAAACTTGTGCCTCGCGGTGCATTCCTAACGTAGTCTGGGCGCTAATGACCGTTGAAGTTGTGCGCCCTAAAACCACAAAAAAAAAAACCTTCGGGGGATGGCTAGCATCGAAACAGTGATCGCGTACAGGATTGCAATATGAGGAATCAGTCGAAACGAAATGCAGAGCCATCAGCTATTCCGTCACTGTGGCAGATTAGTTTAAATGCAGAGGTTGTCAATCACCTTCAGACAGTAGTTCGGACACTCTCCACAACGCCACCAAAACTCTTCCAGGTTCTTTATGTTGTAACTGTCTTTTATTTAAAATCATCCATTTTTTGTGGCGTACTATGGTAGCAGCAGTAGCAACATGATTTATACAGTACGACATCTAGTTTTCTATGACGTGTTAATGTCAGTTTAGAACCTGACACAGACCTCGAAGTCGTGGAGGGAAAAAACAAAATGTATGGCAGAGTACAATGCGTGTTACAGCAGAAAAAGCAAAGTTTCCAACAACGACACAGGATCACAGGGAGCGTCTCTTGCAACTTATTGTATAGTTTGTGGGGTACGGTCATCCTCCTACAGTACAGGCTATGCAACTTTACACTGGTCTGTGCAATGAATCAATTCCTGTATATTTAATAGGATCGTTACATGTGCTCGATGCCGGCACACAGATATTTCGGAATTTCTCTCTGCTGGATGGTACAGAATAACGATGATAGAATGTTTGGGTGATAGACGTGAGTGGATTCTGTGGGACACGGATCTGCTTTGATGTTGAGTCTTCCTAATTTTTCCAGCAAGAAACTCCACCGTAACTGTTCGTACTGTCGTCGTTTTGCTGGAGCAGGCTTCATTCGTACACAGGTGTTGGAGCTACGAGAACATGTTTCCACTTCCACCGATTGGTTGAAACAAGCTCCTATAGCATTAACTCAGCTCACTTCCAATACCGACCATCCAGTGGGTAAGCTGTTGATTATCGCATAATGATTGACTGACACAACTCCGTTGAGGTGGAGGGAACCTTGACGGAGCACTGGATATCTGCTACTTGTCGCTGTGGAACATGGGATTAAACGTAGAGGTCATCACCTTAATACAGTTGTTTGGAAGCGTTCCTCATTCCTATAGACTCGTCCTATTTACATATTCTGCAATACTGTACACATGTTTTAATTTTTCTGTTTTTTTTTTCACCATTAAGATAATATTACCTCTTTTTATTTGTGCTACTTCAACGCTTGTTGTGAACAGCACCTTCCGGCAATGGTCAACACTGGAACAGTAATCATGTACATGACTGCAAGATGAAGGAAGAACACTTTTCCAAACAGAGCACCGAATCATCCGCTACCCTTTTGATGGGAAGATGAGATTAACTGTATAGGTCATAACTGTTGGAAGCGCTCTACAATACCACAGAATCTTCCAGTTTCCGTATGTTGCGATGTCTTCCTCATTTCTGTCAATGAGAAACATCGCGTCTGTGTTTTATTTCTACCAGCCTGTGGTGTGGTAGCTGTACAGTTTATGCCATGTGATGTTCAGGTTTCTGTGAGAGCCAGAGGATCGAATGGTGTTAATGTTGAAACTTCCTGGCAGATTAAAACTGTGTGCCGGACCGAGACTCGAACTCGGGACCTTTTCCTTTCGCGGGCAAGTGCTCTACCAACTGAGCTACCCGTGCACGACTCACGCCCCGTCCTCACAGCTTTACTTCTGCCAGTATCTCGTCTCCTACCTTCCAAACTTTACAGAAGCTCTCCTGCGGACCCTGCAGAACTAGCACTCCTGAAAGAAAGGATATTGCAGAGACATGGCTTAGCCACAGCCTGGGGGATGTTTCCAGAATGAGATTTTCACTCTGCAGCGGAGTGTGCGCTGATATGAAACTTACTGGCAGATTTAATCTGCCAGGAAGTTTCATATCAGCGCACACTCCGCTGCAGAGTGAAAATCTCATTCTGGTGTTAATGTTGGTTTAGCAGCAGCTGACATGGGTCTCTAAGTCATGATAGAAAAAAGAAAGTGTGAGGCAGTGTACACTCATTGGATGTATTAAACTGCTGATGAAGGAGCAATACAGGAACCCTCTCGTGTGATTGATAGTCTGTTGGATATGGTCATCCTACAGTACAGGTTACGAAACTTTACACCAGTCTGTGGAAGCGACTTCGATCACAAACCACCTGCTCCAATGAATCAATACCTGTATATTTCATAGCGTTGCTCTAAAAGAACATCGTGTTCCCTTCACGAATTCCCATTTGATCTACCTGGTGAGTGTAATCCGACTTCAGAAAAAACAAAAACAAAAATTATTCGCCATGCAAAGTGACTCTCATGATCTATTTAATTTCGAAATAACGAGTGCATTCTGTGGTGATCGGTAGTTTTCGCATCAACATAGTCGAAGTTTTTTTCCTGATTTTACGCAGGCTGGGTATGTCTCTGCTGATCATTTGTGATCGGTGGCGGATGTCACAAAATAATGAGATGCGACTGCAGTCGAACGTACAAAACTATACCGATTTTACTCATAAAACTAAATGAAAATGGACTTTGTCTAATTTCAAGGAAAGAGGACATTTATTATCGTCAAAAATGTTTATTTAATAGTTCCTTCATTATAAGAGTCGAGTTGAAATTAAATAGTCCAGCACAGAATGGCGGGCGACTTCTCTGCATACCGCGGCTCCCCCTCGGTCCCAGCTGGAGCGTCCTACGTGACTTTAAACAATAGTGTTTTCCATCCCAGAACGAGAGGCCTGTTGGAGACGTTGGGAACCTGTCTAGCCTGTGACAGTTCGTCACTGCAGCTGCGCCCCCTAACCATTAGTGGCGGCTGTGTCACTACACTTTAGATGACCAAGATGCATTTGGGAAAGCCGTCCTTTTATCTCCTGTTGTTCAGTTACCTATACCTCTTTATGTGCTAGCGAAGGACCATCGTATCAAGGCGGACAGCGGCCAGCACGTGTCACGAGGCTGCTGGTGGAGTAGCTCTCTCTCTCGGTCCATCCGCTGTGTAGATCGAGACAGGGCCTTGATTTTCGGCAGTTTGTGACCGTACATCGAGGAGAACGCAAGTACAACTGCTGCCTCCTCTGTAGTCTTTTAGGGCGACAATTTTCCCCAGTATAGGAATCCGGAGTAGAATGGGATACAAAGTTGAAAACATTGATTAAAAGTACAAAAGTGTTAAATAAGAGTGTTACCAATTTTTATATGAACACGTTCTGATGGATTAATCAAAAAAATACAAGAACATTGCCATAAAATAAGAGAACACTATTTTTTCACTCAAAAACAGAAAGGTACGTGATTTGTCCCATTCTGCCCCGTGCACGGGGCAGATTGGGATGGTAAGTACAAGTGATTATAAAAACATATAAAATTATCAGAAATGCAGAAAATATTGGCTTGTCGGTATTTATTTAATTTAAAGTGAATGTTAAAGTCAAACTAAAGTTTTCATGTGTCTTTTTCTTAAGGCTATTTACAAAATTCACAAACGAGGGGAAACTCATCATCTTCGCTATCTATTTCTGCACAAAAATTGTGTGCTCTTTTTTTGCACATGGAACATGCGACCCAACCTTCAACTTAATTTGAATAAAACTCACCCCAATATAAACATTCACAGTCCGAAATTTCCTCAATCATTCTCGTTAGTATTGGATGCTCTCTTCTTCTTTTTCCTTTCTTTTTTGAATTTTTAATTTTATTCTCCTTCGCAAATAATTTTTTCTTTGCTCTTTCTTCTTTGACAAATTTCTTTTCCTCTTTTTGCTTAATAATGACTTCTAACTCTGTTTTTGTACGGCGAATCAGTTAAAACAACGGTCTTCCCCCTCTTCTGTTTCGACCTTTTCGTGCTTTCATTAACTTTTGGCAAGGGCATCAGAATTTGAGGTGAAATATGAAATGAGGAGGCCGTGTTGTCAGTTGTCATCCAAGAGCACCCAGGACTAGAACAATTAGCCTCAACAACTTTGTCATTCTTAGGCGGCAGTTCATTGTTTCAATGAAACCTCGCCAGCTTGATCATACAACCCGTTGGCGTCGTCTTTTTTATCTGGTGTGATAAGTGATGGCAATTCCAATTGTTCAGCTCCAGGTATAATGACCTCTTTATCTGATGGCCTATCAAGTCCGATATCAGTTGTCTGCCGGGAGGAAATCTGCATCGGTGAATATGGATGGATCCGTGGGCCATATTCCAGTAGCTTCGAAACTTTTAATAGCGGTTTTCATTGTTTCACTTTTGATGAAAGCTGAACCAAAAAACGTTGAAATTTGAAAGGGAGTTACGACTTTCTCTGGGTTGCTTTGTAGCCATTTTCGAAGCTCATTACTGTAATGAAGACTTAAAGGCTTCATAAAAGAAACATCAAGCGGCTGAAGTGCGTGAGAGCAATGTGGTGGTAAACATAGCAACGAAACGCCACTCTCCCTCGCGCAGTCTGACGTCAATGTTCTTGGTATGTGCTGAGTAGCCATCTAATATAAGAAGTACTGGGAAGTCTTTTGATGCCTTAGAAAATTCCACAAATTTTCGAAACCATACAAAGAATGACTCTGTGGTTATCCATCCGGTGCTGTGGACCTCAGCGCAGCCTCCTGGTGGCAGTCCTAACTCAAATTATTTCTGCTTCTCCTTTCGTGGAAAAATAAGCATTGGAGGCATGTAAGCTCCACTTGCTGACATACAAATGAGGCAGGTTACAGGTTTCTGCAGATGTTAACGATCCTACTTGACATTTCCCCTTGCAAGCTATGATCTTTGATTGATTTTTAGGGTTAACCGAAACGCCTGTTTCGTCACAATTAAATATTTGAGAGGCCATTGGTTTGTGTTTGTCAATTACATTTGTTAGTAACGAAAAAAACCTATCGACAGCTATTTTATTAAAACCCATTGCTCTTGCACCAGATGTTGCTTCGGGTTTGCGAACAGATAAAGTAGGATGTCATTTATGGAATCCGTTGGCCCCATCTTCGCCTGCAATTTTATTTATAAATCTGTGAACAATGCAATTTCTCACAGCCAACTGATAAGCTAGGTTACGCAAGTCTTTGAATGTTAAGCCGAATAACCTAGCATCCATACTTTTTAAGTACTTAACGTGCTCAAGTTCCTGTTCTTCTGTAAATACGTTTTTAAACTTTCCAGCCATTTTATCAATATTGTAGTCAGGGTTTTCCCTTCTTTTTTAACGTATCTTTCCAGAGTAGTCTGGAGAACGTCAAATTGGTTTGACGCCTTGAAATACCCACAATGGCCAGAATTAACTGCCTCCACAGCATTGTTCATGGCCTCAGTAGACCATGACTGCCTATTTGTTTTTCTCTTATATGCTCGAACCACCTGAAATCGACAGCAAAATAGTTTAGGAGCCAAATAAAAGCGATCTCTTTGTTAAAAATGTAGCGAGGCAGAATAGGGTACTTCCCCATTCCGCCCCAGTTACGTGGTTTAGGTTATTGAGGTTCAAAAATGGCTCTGAGCACTATGGGACTTAACTGCTGAGGTCATCAGTCACCTAGAACTTAGAACTACTTAAACCTAACTACCCTAAGGACGTCACACACATCCATGCCCGAGGCAGGATTCGAACCTGCGACCGTAGCGGTCGCGCGGTTCCAGACTGTAGCGCCTAGAACCACTCGGCCACCCCGGCCGGCGCCGATTTAGTAAAGTATTGTATCATTTAGTGATAATTTTCTCAACTGACTTTTCGTGTGATGTTTAAATGAGAAGTGGAGAGATTTTGAATAAATGAATTTTAAATTTTGATAGTTTGTTTGATCTTTTGCGTGTCATCCGAGTGGAATACCGCATGGTCAGAAAAATTCTGCTAGAAAATTCCATGTTAGGCAATCTAAATAACACGAAGCTGACTGGCAGATAGTTACTGAAATTCTTAGTAATGAATTGTGGAGCTTAGTAGACTTTAGAGCCTGAAACCTTGCAGGTGCTATGAGAAAACAAATGCTTGCTTTCAAAATGAAGTTATTATGGAAAGACATCTGCTTTTTCCTGGCCTTTGGCTCGTATCTTCACGGAGTCGGCATTTCAGTTATTGGATTTGGCAATGTTGGTGGTAAAGGGTGACGGATGCCCTTGCTGTCGCTGCCCTCCCCCCGTTCCCTCTTCTTGGGACGGCCAAGTTTCCAGAATTTTGTATGCCACTCATAAATCTGCTTGTACAGACGGCTTCTTGCTGAATCAACGGCAGAATGCAAGTTACACTTGAACATTAAATTGAATTCTCACAAATTCCAATACGCAAAATGATTTCCCTTGTGGTGCAGTCGCCATGCTGCTACAAACAACAGCGTAGCTGTGTCAGAACTTTGAACCATCCTCTGCCCAGTGCCACGCACAATGTGTGTCTGTCTTTTATAGTTTATAATAAACAACTGAAATCTATTCTTGCATTTTGAATCACCCGTTGTTACCCTCATCCAGTGGCTTGACTTACTTGTCTTCGGTTTGCCGCCGACCACAGGATCAGTGTCGCTCTATCTGATGTTGATGGAGATGGTCTTAGAACTCTGATGGAACAGCGAGTCCTGCCAAGGGGTCTTTGCCACTGCAAGATTCAGTCCTGCCGTTCGAGCCTTCCGGGGGCCAGCCCGTCGGCCAGGGAGGAATCCTCAATCGTCATCGCGGTGTGGCGTGCCTTAGCTGTCCCTGTAGACGCTGCGAGCCTTGCTCCTGTCGGAGGCTGCAGTGTGACCCAGTCCGACGTGACACACGCTGTTTAGGGCTAGCGGGTGGTTTCTAGGGCGCAGTCTCCGATGTCAGCGAGAGCGCTCTGGTAACCCACTATCCCGCGCTGCTGACACCAATGCCAGCGCAAACAATACCGCCCGAGCCGCGCCCAAGGTACCGTGACGTTGCCAAGCGCACAGCACCCGCCTCCACCACTCCAGCGACCGAGACGGCGAGGCGCACGTGGTTGTCATTGCATTCTGGCGAGGCTAGCGCCCTGTCTCTCGCCACCGTGAGTGAAGACATTGTGTATTGTGAAACAATAAATGCTTGTTTGTTAGTGATATTTTGCTAGCGCCTTCGAGTGCAGAGCAGGGCATCTCCCACTGCGCCACAGTTTACCCATGCCCGACGGGTGACGGTCTAGCCTGATCCTGACCTCGACGTACCGGTGCCGTCAACTAACGCACCTACGTGTTGCTGGGCGCTTACAGTTTATTTGAATACTCAAGTGGAATAATTGCAGCCAACAAAGGTTAATCACAACATAGATAATACATCATGTATACATATCTGCTGTGCATATTGCTATTTTTAAGCCTTACACTGAAGAAGGGGTTTTAATATTGTGGTACGCGTACCACTGGTGGTATGCAAAGACAATTCAGGTGGTACACGCACAAGTAAACAAACTACGTACTGATATAAACAAAATTATTCTCTAACGTAATTTTTAAAGTAAAATGATAGCGAGAAAAAATACTGATAAAAGTAGCTGATGCATAATGTTAAAGGAAATGAATTTACCGCAGAATGTTTGTTTCTAACTGTACGCAGGACACAGGAAGATCGAATTGTACCCTCCGCAACCCTCCCATCATTTGTTGTCGCTGCTTTGGCCGAGAATGAAACATCCTATTTCGACGTCGGCGATATTTTGATCGGGTCTTGTCGGTGGTTACTTGGAAGTTTTCGTGCCGCTTTGCAACTGCTGCCAACTTATGCCACGACCCGATGTGTGGTGCTTCAAGAGTCATTACACAGTGAACGGTTTGTTGTTTTATTGTTGCTTTCTTGGGCGTTACGTTAAATGGCATCCTGATACGACGACAGCTTGCTTCTGGAACCGGAATGTTCGTATTACAATGAACTGATTCTTGGCTCCTATAATTGTGATGTGAAGTTTAATTTGATGGTGTGACTTATAGATGATTGTGTTTAAAGTTAGTCATGAAGCGATTTTTGCCCCAGTAAATTCTTTCTACCTCCAAGGTACAATTAAAAAACATCATCCAGTTCCTAACCACAAGTATGATGAAAGCTCTTTCTGGTTCGCAAATCCTGAACAGTAACTTCTTTGCATTCCTTGCTCTCAAATCATTTTTGGAAGACAATGAACTAGCTTCCGTGAAAGATTAAGTTCGAGAAATCATTACATATTTAGAGGTCCTTAAAATTTTTTTTAAATAGTACTTTCCCTAATATTACACAAAATATGACTACATAAGAAATCAATTTTCAGGAAAAGTACCAGAAGGAGTAATCACAAAAGAAACTTTCATCAATACGACTGGCAACAGTCAATGGAAGATACTTTCAAAAAGAAAAATTTGCTTCCTTTTTTGACAGAAACCAAAACATATACACCCTTCTCTTTTTAAAGAAGCACTTCAGTTTTTGGTGTCTTTTGTTACTACGTACATTTGTGAAAGAGGGTATTCTGAGTTGTCGTACATTACATTAAATATAGAAACAGACTTGAAGAAGACTTGAGAGTTAAGTTGAGCGCGATCGAGCCAAATTTTGAAGCTTTAATTAAAGCACTGTGCTTCCAGCTGAAACGTGTAGGTCTTCTTTCATCAGAATCGAGATCTGAAAATTTGGTTATTGTCTGTGAAGTCTGATATATTGTGAAAGTTTGAGTCAAAATTTTTTTAATTTTTGACCTCTAATTTACCATTTTACATGTTCAGTTCATTACTCTCTCGTATAACTGGTTTGTATCATTTGTAGTATAAATGTGCAGCAAATCTGTTAAATGTCGTTCCTCGCTTACTCATAGCATATTTGTGTAAGAACCGGATTAATTTAATTTCATATCACTAGAAAGAAGTTCCGCTTGTGAACATGAACAAGTATGTGAAAAAGAACAAGCTATAGTGGTACGCCAGAATTTCTACACATGATAGATGGTACATAGTGACAAAAAGTCTAGGAACCCCCGCACTAGAGTTATTAGAACGACTTCATTTTACAGTAACTTATACGATCAAATTGATCACACCACACTCTCCACCTTAAGGAAGCATATCGAACTATGTGTTATATGAAAGTAGATTACATCCACTAACCTCAGTATAGCCTGTCAAACTACCATGACAGTACGTCATGCCCAGACAGCTTGCAGGGTTCGCATTAGAAAGAATGTTTCGAATTTGAGTTTTGGACCTTCCTATTATCACGCTGGTTTGCACAGACTCAGGATTTCAAAGAAAAGGTCAACTAAATATGGCGAAATGAATCGTACGTGATGTTACTGGAGAAATAGGTGAGCGCTAATTTTAGCACCAAGAACAATGTCTGAAAACTCAACACATGTTGGGATGTTGTCTTGTTATGACCTGCCTATCCGCCACTCCGTGCCCCACCAGCAGAGAAGTCTACACAAACATATGCTCCAGATATTGCAGATAAATTCGCTCCAGCTACCATGCCGCTCTTTAGAAGTGGTGTATGAATTTTGCGTCAATTGAAGGACTGTTGTGACATCAGTTACAGATCTGTCTACATCCACATCAGCATCTGCATATGTAATCCACAAGACTTTTTGCAGTGCGTGGCAAATGATACCTTGTACCAATACTAACGATCCTATTCCATTTGAGTATTGTCTACATCAGTAGGATAGCAGGGCAGGTACAGGCTCTGATAACGATTTAATCGCATCCGGTGTCATGTTACATATACAGTGTCAGGTTACCAACTTCGGGTCCTTGTTACCTCACTTCTTATCCCTCAGGGAACCGCTGGAAGTTGACAAAGGTCACCCAGGGAAATCACCCAAGCAATTTTGGTACTTATGTTCAAGGTCATGAGTTTACCAGTCACGTAGCCTTAATATGGACTTCCCGATTTATTGAGCATGAACTATTCTGTACTGTAGTCTCCATCCAACTGTACTGTGCCGTCACCACCGCTGCACCTCACAGAACCGCAGGCATGTCCCCCATCAAGAGTATTACTGCTTGCTAGCACGTATAACGTAGCTGCGTGTCGATCTAAACAAGTAAATGTAGGTTTGGATCCTGATAATGAATTTGCTGTGGTTATTGAAATTAAAACGCGCAAAGCATTGATTCTTAAGTTCAATATTCGTGGTACGAGTGGGATATATGAGCAGTATTGTATGTTGTACAAAGAATAAGATAACTGACGAGTACGATCAATCCAATACACCCACTGATATTAAATACTAGGTCGTAAATTCACAGTGCTTGATATATACAGCGAGGTCATGTTAGAATTAACTTCATGGGGTCCGAATATCTACTTAAAATATTCGAGTGTTGAGAAATTAAATGATACGTACTGCGCAATAACGGTCGCTACAGAAAAACTGAGTCGTTGGCAGTCTTATGCAAGAGCTGCGTACTATGAGTTTGTTGACTATTTGAAAAAAAAAATGGTGTAACCGTGTACCAAACGGAGCAGTGTATAAATTCCTGTATACCCCTGTACCAAAGTGCTCGTCTGTAGAACTTCTACAGTCTGTCGATGGAGGCCTCACAGACGAAATTGCCAGGTGGGTAATGCTGCCTATTGGCTTGAACGCCATTCAGGACGAGTTTAAGGTCTACAGACGAATATTATTTTCCAAGTTCTGTGCTGCTACTGAGCGATGTATCTAAAGGCAATAAAGCTCGGTGTGTATGTGTGTTGATTTTCCTACCCGCCCCAGTCCTATCCGACAACCTACTAAAAGAATATATAGTTTCTTCATACAATGAGTCGGAGCACCCCGTCGCAAAAAGAAGAAAGAAAAGTGTATCAACAGCGATCGACGAACGGCTCACCCAGTCATGGCAGAAACGGCAAATGGGTAAGATGTTGAGCCACAAAGCAGCAGCAGGTGAGGTGAAGAGGCCACATGACTTGGTAATTATGTTGCTTAACGTCAACTACAGCTTAAACAACACAGGCTTGGTATGATTTCTGACCGAGAGTTCTATCGGGGATCGTATTTCAAAAGCTGCGATTTTGTGACGTTAAAGTGATATTATGTGCTGATAAATGGTGCAACTATGTGATATGTCAATGAATATCTCCGCAGTGTTCCACAGCAATGTTCATTCTCGATCGCTAATGCTGGGGGATCATACAGTCATAACTGGAGTCTTTCGTGAAACAAATAAAATATCTTGCAGCAGCGAGTGTATACATCTGCAGGAACAGACGTTTAAGAATCCAGTGTGTACAAGTCATAGTATAAAGTATGCTATAGACTGTCGACTGAGGTGGCAATCATAGGTCTGCCGATTCTACGAGACCCTGTCGAGCAAGCTGTGGACCCGAAATCTGCGTCCATCGGAAGAAACCATCGCTCAGGTGTATGATTGACCCCTGTAACCGTCAGACGTACATCGCGTACCGGGGGCTAAAGGATGCAACAGTTTGAAAAAATTCGGAAACATAGTGCCGCAGTGCCCGCTGAGCGCCTAGCGTGTCGGTGACGCAACCCGCCCGACCTGGCTAGACTGGCGCACCAGGGTACGCGCGCTGCTAGTGAGGCTACAGCGCGCGGACGGGATAACTCTCGCCTGCTGGTGCCTGCAGAGTCTAAAAGTCCCTTATCAGCGCCTTACGCAATCAAGGTCACTAGCTCTGTATATAAGCGGGCAGTGCACGCCAGCGGAACCGTTCCGCTATGAGCTCCATCTGCAACAGCATTGAAGCACTATGCCTCGTCGAAATGTGTATCGTCAACGCCGCCACCGCATGCCTGTCTACTAACATATTATTAGCCTAGAGAATAAACTGGGAGGAAATGGAACGGCGCAAGCAGTCATATTAAATGGACCAATATTCTTCTGTGGCTGCAGAGTGAATTTTACTCTGGATGTCGCTACTGGAAAAACTGGTAGTGGTTGGTTTACTCTAGCCATCGTACGTTCAGTGTTCATGAACAAGAACTTCGATGAGAATTTCGTTGAAGTATATATTCAGAGATATACTGCACACTGCCCAGTCTTCGCTAAACCTAAGAGCATTCTTGGTGCCTTTGTGGCCAAATAATACTAGTATCACTGCCAAAAATGCAGAACACAAAATCGATAATGCATCTAACTCCTAGTGATGCAAGACAGTTTTATGGAAACTTCACTTCAGAGTGTGACATTGTGGATAATGTTGATGGCATTGATGATACACTTGATTCCCCTTGGAGTAGCATTCAAGCATGTCAGCATGTGAAAGAATCATATGGACATAACATATCTATATAATTAACAATAGTAATAATAATGATAAATCAAGTGTTAAGTAGTATTGGAGCAAGGTTGATTCTACCCCACTCTGCATTGTGCCAGATGTATCCAAGATGGCAGCGATCACGTTACCCAAGATGGCGGCGTGTAGTCTTGGCAACAGCACATGACATCATCCAAGATGGCGTCCATGACGTCAGCTGATGACGCAAGTACCGTTATCGAAGATGGCGGCTTTTGGCGGGAAAGTGACATGCCCCCCTACCCTCCCCTCTCCCAGAAAAATGGTGGGAAGTTCAAATTCCGACAGGATAATGCATCACACCAAGGTTATCTCTACTAACCCAAGGAAATTGGGGGAAGATAGGTCACTTGGTTTATCTCCAATAACCTAAGTCATCCGACCGCCACATCATCCTAAGAACTGACGACAAGTTTGAATTTTGGCGGGAAGATAAGTCACTTTGGGTGTCTCTACTAAGCTAAGAAAATGGCGCCAAAGAAAGGACACTTGTAATAACCTCAGTCACCTGACTGCAATCTGCTCCTAAGGATTCGTGGGAAAAGGACTCGACCAGTGCTGGATATAAGTCTTTATTTTGCATACACCAGTCTTTATTTAAACAATTTCATGCAGCACATCCATTCGGTGTGTTCACCACGAGGTCTGGACTCCAACTGACCTAGTACACAGCACCACCACGACAGGGCGCTATCATGACGTCAGCTGATGACGCAAGTACTCTTACCCAAGATGATGGCAAACAGTGTATTCACCGCGTGGCTTGGTACGCAGCACCGGCACCAGAGGACGCTGTCGTCCGGGACGTCTCCCAGGATTTTGGCAAGAATTGTGCTCGCCACGTGGTCTAGGATACAGCCAGAGCATGTTCCCATTACGTAATCGAAGATAGTCGATCGCAGTACGTGAAACACGTCACCCCTCGCCCCACCTGTAGTCAAGCGCTGAGAGAGAGATGCTGCAATGCTTTCTCTCTCATGCATTTCTAACGGGGCATACGCCATGTGTATAGCCCGCGAGCGATCAAATGCTGACGTCATGGTCTCTACCCCGCACGCTCATACCGACGCCACAGATGGCCTTCTAGAAATATGCTAACGATAGTAATGGAGCACATATAATGTATGAATTACCTAAGTACTTAAATCCAATCCAATTTCAATGATATGCTATAACTGAATGTATCACTTTGAGATTCAATGATCAACGTTCGATGTTTTCCCATTAGGAGTGCAGTCATCATTCATGAAGTAGCAACCCCCCATCACCCCTAGAATGCAGCAATCCTATTGGCTACTGCATTAGTGACGTGATTCGACGTCATAGAAGCTATATAAGCCAAACCACAACCGAACTCGCCCTCAGTCTGTTTCCGTACTTCGCCCAGAGGTCAATCGTTGTACTTTCGTCCTCATCATGATGCGTACCAGCAGAACCAGCAGCAACAACAGAAGCAGCAGTGGCAAGCGCCGCCGAGGAGATGAAGATCAATTACCTGGAAAGTACTTTTTCGGTGTTCAAATATCTGTTTGAACCACAGTCCACAGACTGCTTCGCCCTTTAACAGATTCTTTGTCTGTATTCAATGTTTGTTTGTGCTATATCTATTTTGGACCGCAGTCTACACAGACTGCTGCGTCTTTTAACGGATTGTTTGTGTGTTATATCTGTTTTGGCTACAGTATACACAGGCTGCTGCGCCCTTTAACGGATTCTGTGTGTCACATCCGTTTTGGACCGCTGTCTACACAGACTGATGCACCCTTTAACGGATTGTGTATCTGTGTTATATCTGTTTTGGCCACAGTCCACAGACTGCTGCGTCCTTTAACAGATTGTGTGTATTTATTTTCCGTCTTTCTAGAATTCATCCCTCGCATGTTGGCTGGGGTAGCCCATCAGCTATAGGTCGTGAGGGCAGGAGCACAGAGCGAATGTAAGTACATTTGTAAAACGTAGTTCTTACATAAAATAATTTCGTGTAGTATATATTGGTTTTCGAAGTGCCTAGATTGAGCTGTCTGAGACATATTCTTTTCTTTTATTTCTAGATGATTCTATGCATTGGGAGGGGGCTGTCGAGTGTGCCGTGCAAGGCGGGGGTGACATCCGTGATTGGGTTCACGAGATGGTGGCCGCTGCAGATGAAGAAGAAGAAACCGAAAGGTGTGAGCGTTTGGCCCTTTTAGATGAGGCGGCGGATATACCTGAGTGGGTGGGAGACCCCATTGAATGCGCTGATGAGTTGCTCAAGCCATGGAGCCAGAGTGGAGAAGGTGAATATTTTTGAACTTCATCATTACAGCAAATAATTAGCATTATTTAGTCTTATTATTTATTGTTTTATATCTAGAAGGTGAATATTTTTAAACTTTATCATTACAGCAAGTAATTACCATTTTTTAGTCTTATTATTTATTGTTTTATATCTAGATCATTAAACTTCTTTTTTCTTATTTATGCTACAGGCATGTCACATGAAGTACATCGTGTATCTAGAGCGGTGGTTGCGGGGGAGGGGGAGAGGGGGGGGGGGAATTGGCCGCACACCACAGAGACACGCTGCGCCGTGTATAGCGCTGATCACAGCTGCGCGAGAGGCGGTAGCAGCACCTGCCCCCACACCGCCGCAAGCCCTCTGGCGCCCATGAAGAAGACGAACAGGAGAATCTGTCTCCCACCTCACCGGTCGGTAATGGGTACATCAGACCCCGGGGGCCATCGCCGCAGCCCGGTTGTTCCCACCGAACATTACCGCCTCCGCCGTCAATGAAAAGTGTATGTACCAAGGCGCGTACCCTTCCCTACAGCTGACGCACCTTCACCAGCCCCGTCATCAACGGGATGGACTCCGAGTTGTAGTAGTAATAATAGTAGTATTGATTATCCTGTGGCTAGCGGTAGTGCTCTCCCCCGTCCTATTGATAGTGAATGACATCAGAATAATGATTTAATGACCCCTCTAGAATACTCAGCAATTGCTAGGGCTTTTTAGGGGCGCATCTCATTCAAAAGGATTGAGAATCCGGGAGGGAGGTACCGCGACTCTGTCGGGTTTTTAGAAGCGTGCCTCCCTGTCTTGGAGACCGAGCTCCTCAAAGTACTAGATGATCCGAGATTTAACGCCATTAAATGCAACGCAGTACTATGCTGTGAGTTGAATCACCAACTTAAACATCCAGGTGACGCAGAGGCTACAACTCTGCACTATATATGGGGTGATAATGGCGTTGTTTCTCGGAGCACATACATTGCTGAGTGGTATCGTGAATCCACCTTGAGCCCGATTTTCCGAGATGGAAGTACGCGGGTCCGCTAAAGCGCTCAGCCGTATACCACACCTTGACATCCATATACATATCTATGATCAGATAAATGGAGGGTCCAGTTACATTAAGCTCCCTAAAGATATAGCTAACAAGAAGACATGCGTTAATGTCGCAAATACAAACGATGATGCTTGTTTTGCATGGTAAATCCTGGCTTGTGAGAGAAAGTACAATTACAGAGATCATCCGCACAATTTCTTGCCGAGGTTGGCAGTTCAGCGAACGAGGTAATAAATGCCCAACCTCCGTCAGTATCGTACGCATATTGAAAAACACTTCCCCTCCCCCACCTAAAACTGCCATGTTAAAGTGTCCGTATATTTTCTGTTTGCAGATTGATGCAGGGAAAGGCACATTGGAAGCCATGTTCCATCATTCGATTCCTCGATTTCATTTTTATTGCTGCTGAAGACGAAATTGTACGTAAAATTTTTTGTCATGTTGAACAACACAGCTGGCGCTAAGGTTAATGATTAATGAAAACCATCTGTGTTATTACACTTCTATTGTGTTACGACCGGTTTAGTTCGTTGAACATCTTCAGGTTGCCGAGTTCTGCTGAAGTCTTGTCATTAATGGTCTGACTTTCGCGTATGTAATAATACAGCTGAGGCAGTTTCCACTAATCATTATCGATAAAATTCTACATTTATACTTGTAAGTTCTGGTAAATGATAACAATAGATACTCACGACCAACCTTTCACCAAAGTATCGCCAATTGTGTTTTATCGATAATCTGTTTTCTGTGGGGCCTCTTTTCCGAATCACGCAAATATCTGCTACTCGAGTTTATTTCTAATGACAAGTACTGACTGCTATGGTTATATCTACAGCAAGAGAAAAAACATAATTATAAACCTGGCCTGGAGT
The DNA here is from genome assembly GCF_021461395.2 of Schistocerca americana. Classification (NCBI taxonomy): domain Eukaryota; kingdom Metazoa; phylum Arthropoda; class Insecta; order Orthoptera; family Acrididae; genus Schistocerca; species Schistocerca americana. The sequence continues at coordinate 697,858,007 of NC_060130.1, forward strand.
GCTTTCGGTAAAGTGGATCGCGTTTTCAAACAAATACTTCCGATGTGTCTGAAGAACAAAGCTTACAATTACAGTGTATTACTATTCTTTAAGCCCAACTACGCTTTTCTCACAGGATGACGATGAACTACAGCAACCAAAGCAAGTCAACAGCTGAGCAAGCCATAACCAGTTAATTTTACAGAACACTAAAAAACTCTCACTATGAAGTTTCATTTCATTACCATTCAAACGTCTACTTCCGTTGCCGAGTGGTCAACGCGACAGACCCTGTTGGCGGGACCCGGGTTCGATTTCCGGTAGTGCCTGAGATTTCTGCTTTGTGGGAGGTCCGGGCCAGGGTGCGCTCAGCCCCATGATTCCACCTGAGGACCTACCTGATTGAAAAGTACCGGCTCTAAGGTCGTAACGTGGAGAACAGCCGCTACGAATGCTGAGGATGACACGACAGTCGGTCAAATATAGTGTGGTCTTTAGGGCTTGATTTCGAGGGTTTCTTTTCATACTCAGACATAAACGTTTTGTTTCTTTTAAGGATGAATCAGTTCCAAACAACAGGAAAACAAAATTTTTGGTAGTATGGCTGTGAGAATATCTAAAATGTGTTAGTCATATTGCATATGTTAATGGTCGGCTACGTAGAGCGTGTTGTGTCTTAACAGCTCTGAAATGCTGCATTAATGTCGACACAGTTAGTAGTGATATGATTACATTCAGAATCGTCTAAAATGTGGAATATTGTCAACCGGAAACTTCCTGTCATCACTCAGTTTATTCAGAATCCAAGAAGACCATAAGACTAATAAATGGCAACAAAGTAAAGAATTCATGCAATAAAGTACCTGTAAATCATTTAATACACTTCCCCTAGCACATACTTACATTAGAAAAACATATTATTCTTTAACACGAATGTAACAGTGAAACACACACGTTTGCAAAGGAATTGTGTTGTTCACAAACACAATACCAGATTAAGCAAAAACAGCGTTATAGACATGATGTTCTCCATTATTTTAGAAGGAAAATTTTATTTCCACAGTAGCTGATCAAGTATTTTTTCCTGGAAATATCAGTTCTACTGCTACAGTCCATTCTTTTTGATTTGTTTATTTACATTTCTTTTTTTTTGCGACTGATTTCAATGTGGCAGCCCCGTTTTCAAGCTCTCATTCTTGTAATTGTTTGGAATTTGGCATAGTTAATCGGCATTAGTAATGTGTGTTGTCTGGTCCTGTAATTGTTAAAATTGCTAGTTATTTGTAGCTGCGCATTCCAGTTGTTAGTGTATCCTATCATTCACTGTCACATTGGTCATCACCCTACACTCTCCAAGCATAAAAAAGTTTCATCACATTCGTATTAATAGTTTTACGAAGTTTTACTATAGAATTCAAACATATAAATGTTAGTGTTTTTGTATTTCATATCATTTTGCAGAATTCGATCAAATGTCTACTACGTGCGACAAACAAGAACACAGTGTACCTTTTATGGCATGCTAGCTGAATAACCCTGCGTTGCATCTGTATTTAATTATTCCAACCTTCCCTTAGTTCATCACCTTCACTCTCCTCTCTTTGTTCATCTCCTTCTCGTTCCTCTCTGTGTCCATCTCCTCCTCCCCCTCTCTCCGTCCATCTCCTTCTCCCTCCATTCTCAACGCACTCTTGCTCTACCCCTCTCTCAACATATCTCCTCCTTCTTACTGTTCATCTTCTTCTCCCCCTCTGTCTACCTCCTCCCCCTTATCTGTATGTCTATCTCCTCATCCCCCCACTTTCCGTCTCCCTTTTCCTTCCCCCTTTTCTACTCATCAATCGGTTATCGCCCCAACCTCAATTTGTAGTTCGTGTGTTTTACCCCACAGTATTTCTTTGCAGGTAGTAGGCAGTATGTGTACCGTGTTTAGTTGAAATCGATCCAGGTGCTCAGGAGGAGATGTGGAACATACGGGTATGTGACATATATTGCACACTTATACAGGGCTATTACAAATGATTGAAGCGATTTCATAAATTCACTGTAGCTCCATTCATTGACATATGGTCACGATACACTACAGATACGTAGAAAAACTCATAAAGTTTTGTTCGGCTGAAGCCGCACTTCAGGTTTCTGCCGCCAGAGCGCTCGAGAGCGCAGTGAGACGAAATGGCGACAGGAGCCGAGAAAGCGTATGTCGTACTTGAAATTCACCCTCATCAGTCAGTCATAACAGTGCAACGACGCTTCAGGACGAAGTTCAACAAAGATCCACCAACTGCTAACTCCATTCGGCGATGGTATGCGCAGTTTAAAGCTTCTGGATGCCTCTGTAAGGGGAAATCAACGGGTCGGCCTGCAGTGAGCGAAGAAACGGTTGAACGTGTGCGGGCAAGTTTCACGCGTAGCCCGCGGAAGTCGACGAATAAAGCAAGCAGGGAGCTAAACGTACCACAGCCGACGGTTTGGAAAATCTTACGGAAAAGGCTAAAGCAGAAGCCTTATCGTTTACAATTGCTACAAGCCCTGACACCCGATGACAAAGTCAAACGCTTTGAATTTTCGGCGCGGTTGCAACAGCTCATGGAAGAGGATGCGTTCAGTGCGAAACTTGTTTTCAGTGATGAAGCAACATTTTTTCTTAATGGTGAAGTGAACAGACACAATGTGCGAATCTGGGTGGTAGAGAATCCTCACGCATTCGTGCAGCAAATGCGCAATTCACCAGAAGTTAACGTGTTTTGTGTAATCTCACGGTTTAAAGTTTACGGCCCCTTTTTCTTCTGCGAAAAAAACGTTACAGGACACGTGCATCTGGACATGCTGGAAAATTGGCTCATGCCACAACTGGAGACCGACAGCGCCGACTTCATCTTTCAACAGGATGGTGCTCCACCGCACTTCCATCATGATGTTCGGCATTTCTTGAACAGGAGATTGGAAAACCGATGGATCGGTCGTGGTGGAGATCATGATCAGCAATTCATGTCATGGCCTCCACGCTCTCCTGACTTAACCCCATGCGATTTCTTTCTGTGGGGTTATGTGAAAGATTCAGTGTTTAAACCTCCTCTACCAAGAAACGTGCCAGAACTGCGAGCTCGCATCAACGATGCTTTCGAACTAATTGATGGGGACATGCTGCGCCGAGTGTGGTAGGAACTTGATTATCGGCTTGATATCTGCAGAATCACTAAAGGGGCACATATCGAACATTTGTGAATGCCTAAAAAAACTTTTTGAGTTTATGTATGCGTGTGCAAAGCATTGTGAAAACATCTCAAATAATAAAGTTATTGTAGAGCTGTGAAATCGCTTCAATCATTTGTAATGACCCTGTATGTCTGATTGAGTGCTGTTTTACATCAGATGACTCTATAGATCGCGTGGTTTGATCTTAGGTTCTAGATCACATTGAGAAAATTATTGGCTTCCTGCAGTGCTCATTCTCACGACTTGAACACCACAACTTAGAGACGAATCTCACTTCATATTTTTAAAGGTGTTCTAAGTCAACCCATTACAGGAAATAAATACCAGCAGGTCGTTTTTGAACATATTTGCTCCGCCCCTTCACATCCGCACTCCCTCCGCTAGTGGAAGTGAAGAATCTTACTCCCACAATATTTTTATGCAAACAATATGTCACATACCTTACAAGTTTGGTTGAAATAATTCTAGGTGTTCCTCAGTTATGCTTCAATATCACCCACTTTACATTCCCGTCCCTACAGGATGTAGATCGTTCGTAACCACAAAATGCTTCTTTACAGACAGTAAGAAGGTTACATAAGTAATCGTGCTCCCTATATAAAACAGCTTCAAACTTCTGATCACGTTTCAAATGAGTTAATGTGTTAAATATTTGATGTTAAACACGTAAGCGAGAAAAAGTTTAGAAAATGTTTGAAATCATGCTTCAGCTTTGTTGAAAGTCGCAAGTGCTCTCGTTATCAAACACTGGATGGTTATAGTCTGGTTAATTTGCGTTCTGTTTTAAGAAGCCATAGTTTTTCACGAGGCTCCGTGTTTATGACGTCATATCTTCTGAACTGTGAGTCGTACAATAATATAATTTCGCAGGCACATTCAGTGGTATATGTGGAGGCCGTATGCGAAATATGTTTCGAATAGAGTTAGTAGTGAAAAAGTAACAAATTAAAACGTCATGACAGATGCAGCAATTTCACTGAATGAACAGCCAAAATGCAGTAAGCGATTTTCATTTCCTGGGGGGGTTAGGAAAAAAAGTGAATCATAAAAGTTTTAAATTACCGGTAGCTGTGACGCTTTTTGTTGCAAGTCGGTAAGCGCTCTCATTCTCAAATACTAGACGAATAAAATCTTGGTATCTGCGTACTGTACGTTACGCTTCTCTTTTATTGCCACCCTTTGAGAGCTAGGTGGTTCTTACCCTTACAGTGTTTGTTTTCAGACAGAAAGCGCGATGAGTATCAAGTCTGGTTGACATTGATCCAGTAGATTAGGATATGTTGAACATACAAACAAACAAACAAATAAATGTACATTTTTATAATATACAGAGAGTATTTCACATAACTAGATTTGTTTTCTGACACCACTAACAGACAGTAATAATTCCAATGATGGCAACGGTTCTTGCGTATTAAAGGCAAACTAAACAGCACCCACCATACCAGGGAGGCTTTATAGCCTAAGATACTGCAGTCCTTCAGACAGCTCCACACGTTGTAAATCAGCTGTATAAGACTGGCAACATGTGGCATGAACGTGCAAGCCTTGTTCGCTGCTTTCATAAGGTGCTTTTTCAACTGATATGTATTCCATCGGACAAATATGTACGGAATTTTGATTGTGAGAGATCGTCAACAATGTATCTAGTTTCTGGTATAAAGATCACTTCAGTCAAATGTCTCCTGTGTGTGGCAATTCCAATAAACTGTGGCTTGCAACCAGCTATCTGAGGCGGCTGACGTGACCCAAAAGGGCAGGAACTGGTGCATGTTATGACAAATTGTCCTGACAGTAAGCAGCGGGAAGAAATAGGAGACCCGTGGCCTTTCTGGTTGCTAACAAGTACGCTCATTTTGAATTTCTAGCTCACTGAAGACTAACCAAGACTCGTTAATGAAAATAAATGACTAATATGAAATTATTTAAAAGAGCAGATACCATCAGTGAAATGCAATGATATATGAACATCGGTCAACCATAATAGGAACCATCTAATCTACGCATGATCTCAACGGGTAGCCTAAATAGTATCAACCCACTTTTCTTAAAATACACTCCTGGAAATTGAAATAAGAACACCGTGAATTCATTGTCCCAGGAAGGGGAAACTTTATTGACACATTCCTGGGGTCAGATACATCACATGATCACACTGACAGAACCACAGGCACATAGACACAGGCAACAGAGCATGCACAATGTCGGCACTAGTACAGTGTATATCCACCTTTCCCAGCAATGCAGGCTGCTATTCTCCCATGGAGACGATCGTAGAGATGCTGGATGTAGTCCTGTGGAACGGCTTGCCATGCCATTTCCACCTGGCGCCTCAGTTGGACCAGCGTTCGTGCTGGAAGTGCAGACCGCGTGAGACGACGCTTCATCCAGTCCCAAACATGCTCAATGGGGGACAGATCCGGAGATCTTGCTGGCCAGGGTAGTTGACTTACACCTTCTAGAGCACGTTGGGTGGCACGGGATACATGCGGACGTGCATTGTCCTGTTGGAACAGCAAGTTCCCTTGCAGGTCTAGGAATGGTAGAACGATGGGTTCGATGACGGTTTGGATGTACCGTGCACTATTCAGTGTCCCCTCGACGATCACCAGTGGTGTACGGCCAGTGTAGGAGATCGCTCCCCACACCATGATGCCGGGTGTTGGCCCTGTGTGCCTCGGTCGTATGCAGTCCTGATTGTGGCGCTCACCTGCACGGCGCCAAACACGCATACGACCATCATTGGCACCAAGGCAGAAGCGACTCTCATCGCTGAAGACGACACGTCTCCATTCGTCCCTCCATTCACGCCTGTCGCGACACCACTGGAGGCGGGCTGCACGATGTTGGGGCGTGAGCGGAAGACGGCCTAACGGTGTGCGGGACCGTAGCCCAGCTTCATGGAGACGGTTGCGAATGGTCCTCGCCGATACCCCAGGAGCAACAGTGTCCCTAATTTGCTGGGAAGTGGCGGTGCGGTCCCCTACGGCACTGCGTAGGATCCTACGGTCTTGGCGTGCATCCGTGCGTCGCTGCGGTCCGGTCCCAGGTCGACGGGCACGTGCACCTTCCGCCGACCACTGGCGACAACATCGATGTACTGTGGAGACCTCACGCCCCACGTGTTGAGCAATTCGGCGGTACGTCCACCCGGCCTCCCGCATGCCCACTATACGCCCTCGCTCAAAGTCCGTCAACTGCACATACGGTTCACGTCCACGCTGTCGCGGCATGCTACCAGTGTTAAAGACTGCGATGGAGCTCCGTATGCCACGGCAAACTGGCTGACACTGACGGCGGCGGTGCACAAATGCTGCGCAGCTAGCGCCATTCGACGGCCAACATCGCGGTTCCTGGTGTGTCCGCTGTGCCGTGCGTGTGATCATTGCTTGTACAGCCCTCTCGCAGTGTCCGGAGCAAGTATGGTGGGTCTGACACACCGGTGTCAATGTGTTCTTTTTTCCATTTCCAGGAGTGTATATGAAATTCATCCAACATTTTTAGTGTGTATTGTATATGTTAATTGTAGCACGGTACACTATGTTGTTCAGAATGGCTTGATAATGGACTAAAGTCCCACACTGGTTGCCATTTAAATAAAAACAAGCCTCTGTGCTATTGTGACGGTTTCATTATTTCATTGGAACATTTTTTCAGTTTCATGAGAAAAGTAAGTTTTAAATTCATGTTTATACTTGCATTACTTTGTAATGAACAAGGTAGGAAATGCGAAAAATAAGTAAAAATATTGTTTCGTACGTCGGTTTTTAATATATATACATAAGGTCTGAAACATTCCACATCACCAAACATTGAATGTAAGTATCCTGTACGACGACGAGGTTATGTGTGCACTTCGTATTATATAAATTGAAATCATAGTATTGAATTTTCTTAAGAACCTTTCAGTGTTTCTGTAGATCTGATATTTTCATCTTTATTATTGCAGAACTACTCTTTGTGCAAAGCTTTAATTTGATGAGTATGTGCAGGTTTGGTGTGGTCTCTCCATGTTTCAAATAAATGGACAGATTTGGTTGCGCAGGATCTGAGTGCTCTGCTGCAGAATCTCGTGGGCTTATTCTTATAGTGTATTTTAATATGGATGTTAAAAAAAAATTCGCTGTAATAAGATATCATTCCCAGGTTTGGAACCACTGGACTACATCGGCTCTAATACTGGCGGCACTAATGTCTTTTATGTCAACAGCAAATAATATATTCTGCTGATCCTATATGCTAAATCGTTTATGTGCATTGAGAACATTAGACGTGCTGTTACACTTTCTTGTGACACATCTGATGTTACTTTCGTGTTGTAGAACATTTGTCGCCCAGCAAGAAGTAATGATGTCTATCAGTATATATTCAGCGGGGTAATTTATATCTTGATAGATATTCCGTATGAACGTGTCTTGGGTGGTATTCGACGGTGTGGTACAATGTCAAATGTCTTTTGGAATGTAGGAAGTCGGAATCTAACTGTTCACCTGCATTTATAGTTTGCAAGATGTGTATGAGTAAAACAAGATGAGATTCACATGAGTGTCTTTTACGTGAAACCGCGCTGGTACTTTGAGAGAAGCCAGTTTCGCTCCAAGAACGGGAAAACGTTTGAGCTCAGAATACGGCCTTGGATCCTGGAACAGACAGACGTCAGCGATATTGGTCTGTAATCCTGTGTTTAACATAGTTTGACCTTTTTATAAATGAAGCAGCCTTCGCTTTATTTTTCCAGTCAAGAAGGACCTTTTTCGGTGAAATAGATGCTCGATAATTTTATGGCAGGAAAGGAGCTATTTCTGATGCGTAAAGTGTCGAATGTAACTGGAAATTCGTCATAGCCTGGCGCCTTGTTCATTTTAAGTAGTGATAGTTGGTATTCAGTACCAGGGATGCTTATTTCAGTATATCTCATTCACGAGGCTGTGGGGTGTTAAAGCTTTGGAACGGTAGTGTCCGTATGCGTAAAAGCAGTTCTAAATATGGACTTTAATGTCTCCGTCTGCTGTCGTCAGTTTGAACACCAGATGAATCCACAAGAGACTGATTGGAAGGTCTGGATCCGTTCATTGACATTTCACAAGATTAGAACTTCGTACAATTTAGTAACAGGTCTGGCTGTGAAAAGCATCCTAGGCTTCGTGCATAGTCCTTACACACGAGTTGATAATTAGTTTTCTCCATCAGTTACCCTGCACTCTATTTCGTAACGAGAGCGTAGTCGTTTCTGTTCTCTTAGGATTTTCCGAAAGGTACCGTTAAACAAAAGCGGGTCTTTTTTACTTGATATGTATTGCATTTATATAGATTGAGGATTATTATGTCCTTGTGCATTTGCCGAATCTGAACTGAATGTTCTCAGTACGTCCTTAAACTGTTAGAGACTGTCTATGAGTTAGGACAAGCACAAATACTCTCCTGGCCTTCTTGATGACCTTTTTGCCTTAGATAACCACTTTTCCGGTAGTAGCATCACAGTCCCCACGCTCTGTCATTGGCGACGCTCTTGAACAGATTGAGTCTGCTTGTATGTGCGAGATATAAAATATTACTTTCGCGTATAAGTTCGGCCAAGTTGTCCAATGCAGATGTTAGACAATGGATTCGACAGTATTTCACAATACTACCTATTCTGTTGCCAATAACACTAGCATATAACAGTAGTACATGGAAACGTTGTCACCATGTACTACTGTTATATGCTAGTTGTACTTCCAGGATATTGTGTTTAGGCCATCTGTGAATGACTGCAATACATGTTTCCGAATCTGATGACATTTTGAAACATGCTATTATTAGCCTGAATCCACAGTAACACTTAAGCATGTTAGTTCGCCATCGGATACACTTTGGACCTGGATGGATCTCATGAGTCTGCTTGTCTCTGTAAACACTCCTCCTCCTTGGGAGTGTAGTCCAACTTTCCGGTATTCTTTCCACGTGTTGTTGGAAACTTCTCTGTATACTTCGGGTTTCAATCAACTCTCAATTCCTAATATGATGTGTGGTCTACTGCTTCTTGGGAAAGGTGTGAGCTCTGTGACTTTGCTGTGAATATATCACAAATTACTCAGTGGAAGAAGAGACAGAACAAATTGTGCGTGGGAGGTTTACAAATGTAGTATGTTGTACGTTTACAGTCAGAGGGGCAAAAGTTATGAACCTGTTCTGAAGAAGGTGGGAACCATTCTTCTGTAGGTATATAACGATTGTGGCCATATTGTAACAGCAGTGTCAAGTACACAATCTGCGTAGAAACAATTGTTCATAGTTTCAGAAATTTACATCTTGGATAAAAACCTACTTGTTTCCTAGATGTCACCATGTGATAAGTTGGATGACTCATAAAATTACTGATCCTGGGTCTTATTACCCACACAAATTGACAACTCCATTCAGCTGCCGGCTGATTGAAATTGTCGGTCTTAGTTGCCTGAGAGAGATAAAGCTAGGTTGAAGGGTTACAGTTAAAATCATGAGATGGTAGTCACACATATACAACACTTAAGTTTTCTGTAGAGACAGATTAGCTTATTGACACGGTAATCAGAACTATAGCCAAGTCTGTTCTTCAATGTCCTTCTCCAGGTTACTCTAAAAGAGTAACACAGAACTGACTCAAAAAAGTGGCACACTCTTTAGCCAGCCAAAAATTTACGTGCTGTGTTTATTGTAGATAATCCGTAATCAATAGCAGCAACAAATGTCACTGTTCGTCAGGATTGCATATATTTATAAAATTCTGACAGGTTTTGGTTTCATCAGACCACTCTCAGATCTGAGTACGTCGGCTGCGAGAGCACAATGACAAAGCACGTAAATTTGCGAATAAGAACTGACGGGTTTCTCCCGTAGTCGACATACTCTTTAACTACGCCTTAACATGAATAAATTTTCTGAAATTCTCTGTATACGAAATACACGCTACATGAAGCTAACGGTTTCCATATTGTTCGGAAACACGCACCCATTGAGATGTAATATGCGCTCAAACAAAGTTGACACTTGGCGCGGTGGCTGGTGGGAGCGACTGTAAATGGGAAACGCCTTTACTGTAGCTCCCATCAGCCACCGCGCAGAGTATAAACTTGGTTTGCGCGTGGAGTACATTGCTCCCTCTCGTGTATCTCATTACATTCACGTGTAAGACGTCTAACATAACACAGTGAAGACGTACGCTAGTCTTTCACACGTATCAGACCAAATCTCTATGTTTCACCGCATGATGATATATCTCGGAGAACGAACACATATGCAGTTCTCTTTCTTTGAGGGGTAACACATCTTTCGCACTGACATAGCGAGTTACAGATGGAAAAAAAAATCTTCGGAAGGGCATTATTTCTACCCACGAATTGCGCGCTCCTTACACATGTCACTAACTAGCGAATACTCAATCAGTTGTTTTCGTGTGCATCTCTTTGAAATTTAGAGTATGTTTATAAAACCTTATCACTGAATAGTATTTTATTCTACTTGCTTAAAAATACCTTATGTTATACGCAGTGCATCAATTTCTGAATAGATTTAGGGTCTTTTAGATTCAAATTAGGCCCCTTTGATTTTCCTGGAGTATATACAGAACAAATAATTCTTGGGAAAATGGAGATGTGACGATTTTATCTCAAGGTATAGTCTTGTGAGGTGTTGCATAAGCATTGACAGGATTGGTGATGTCTACTCTTCTTCTTCTTAGGAAACTGACATAACGTTTTATCGTTGCGAAAAGAACTTATAATATTTTCTTCGATTTCATGTTCATTATATTATCCAAATACTTCGTGTATAATATATTTCATTTTGCTTAATATAGAACCTGTTTTTCACCAATCCATACAAAATATCAGTTACAATTACTAAGCAAAAATTTATTTTTCGTTTGTTACAAAATTAATGAATTCATTCCTAACTGTATCTTTAATATTTACTTTGTTACAAAACACTTAAAATCTTTTTTTGAGACAGTATCTATACCTATTTATTTCATTAATTTTGAAATGACTCTTTTTTTACATATCTTTCATGGATATGTAGAGAAAATTAAAAATTTGTGTCAAACTGGGACTGTGGCAATGTGTATGTTTTGTTCTACGCAAGTTGTCGCCTTAACTATTAAGCTACCTCAACATATCTCCATGACTGACCCAAATGTTTACAGTTTCTGCTTCTACATTTGATTTCTGAACATTATTACCAACGGGTCTCCCACGGGGTTTGTGGGAATAAAACAAATATCGAACCATTGTCAATGTAGGGCCGTGGCTTACTGTGTCAAAAGTTTATTAACGAAACAGCAATAGTTTTTATTGAATACTTAACGCTTTGATTTGTTTTACAGAATGATTTTATACGTTTTCCAAGTGTTACGTTTAAAATTTCATGTAATTTTAACCCGTCAAAAATATCACTAATAATATAAACGTAAGTGTCCATAGATATATGCAGCACCATTTTGAATTCAATCTCACTTATAATGCGAATAGTTCAGTTTTATACAATACAATCGATTCCTCAGGACTAAATCTTCCAAGTGCATGAAAGATATATTTTAATTTACAGCTATTACTACATATGCAATATGATCTTGCTTCCGGAGTGGATCTAGTATTCTGCAAAGCTGTGTGCGCAGGTATGAAACTTAACATTAAACTGTATACCGAACCGGGATTAACCATTATATTTCCGGACAATATCCTTACCGATTGAACTGCCTAGGCACGACGGGCAAGCCGCCCTCTCAGTTATAGGAGAGACCTACTGTCGAAAGTAAAGATTGTAGGATCTGTTATGCAAAACGTAAAGGCAACACAAACGGCTAAGAAAAGTACAGACAACTCACATACACCCCCCCCCCCCCCACACACACACAAGATAAAATGTAAACAAAAAATCAAATTTGGCCCCGAACTGTCTGGTGAACATATGAACACTGACTGGGCTGCGACACACAACAAACTACAATTTGGGTTCCCGGGCTCGATTCCCGGCGGGGGTCAGGGATTTTCTCTGCCTCGTGACGACTGGGTGTTGTGTGATGTCCTTAGGTTAGTTAGGTTTAAGTAGTTCTAGGGGACTGATGACCATAGATGTTAAGTCCCATAGTGCTCAGAGCCATTTGAACCATTTGAAACTACAATTACACTGTGTTTTGGTGAAGTAAAAAGTGTTTTTACGATCTTATTTGTGGTAAATATGTGTTATATTTACTTGTGCATCACGACACCTCATCATGATGCGGAGAATAAAAGGGCTTGTCACACGAAAACGTAAATAAAAATGCGTATAGGCGCGAAATATCGCGACAAACAAAATGACATTCTAGAAGATAGGTCAACTCCCAGCAAAATTTTTCATCAACATCGTTTGGTTGCAGATGACAAACTACCTGCTGTAGATAATACACAAGTGATCCGGAGAAATCATGAACACAAAGGGAAACTATTGTTTGAACTAAACATCCACATAATTTTGTAATCACTTAATAAAAATGTTCACATTACAGAATAAATAAAACGGAAAGCCACTGATGATGGCACCGTGGTGCTGCAACATGTTCGGGTACTGAGAATAAACAGTGTTTTGCATAACTCGCCGACCTTACATCCTACAGTTTTAATTGCAAACACGATCAACACAAGGAGCTGCAAATCCAAATGATGAATATCGGAAGTAAAGCTTTGATGGTGGGTCGTAAGACGTACACGTAGTGCTCAGCTGGCAAGAGCACTGCCAGAGAGAGGCAAGGTTTCAGCTTCGAGTCCTGGTCTGGCATATATTTTTAATCTGTCAGTAAGTGAAATCTAGAAAATATATTTTGTTGTTGCAGTCAGTGACAAAAATCAATTGTCAGTAGGACTACCAGTCAAACTAATCAGGTAATATCAATCACTATACAGCCGCTGCATGTTTGACTAATGGAGACAACTGTAAATAAATTCCACAAACCATTACACACAGAAAATTACGTATAATTATGTGACTATTAAAAACTAGATGAGAAAGGACCGGACAGATCTGTAATAAATGATTCTGTTCAACACATATGCAGAAATAACGTGTTAATCACACATCACAACATTGTTCACAGTAATATTTATAATTTATATTCAACTTGAAGCCTCAGTTCCATTCGCACCACATCATACTGAAATTGCATTGAAAATCTAGTGTTATTAAATCTGCCTATTCAAATGGCTCTGAGCATTATGGGACTTAACTTCTGAGGTCATCAGTCCCCTAGAACTTAGAACTACTTAAACCTAACTAACCTAAGGCATCACACACATCCATGTTCGAGGCAGGATTCGAACCCGCGACCGTAGCGGTCGCGCGATTCCAGACTGTAGCGCCTAGAACTGCTCGGCCACCCCGGCCGGCGAATCTGCCTGTACTTTACAAATATAATCGCATACCTGTAAGAAATAAGGAAATTTTAGTTAGTTTACCTGGAATCGTTTTATATTTTCAGATCCATCTGAAAATATATTCTTTCATATTTATGAAGCATTATTTGGAAAATGCCAACAAAAATACTCGCTGTGAACCTCAGCGTATGTGACAGGCATGAAAAGCACTATTCTCCTGGGGAGAACATAACAGTTTTAGAAAACGAATCGGTAGATCCGATTGGGATCTGGAGAGTATTAAAAGCATAGTGCTATCGACACCTTACTCCAAGTTCCATAATGAATATGCCCAGTTACAATGAAAGGTGACTGATAATTTCAGCAAGGTAAAAGGAAAATAACAGTAAAATTCTACGCTAACATTATAGCGCAAGGTAAATGAGTGAAATACTGCCTTATGATTATCATGAATCAGCCTAAATATACCCACAAACATGTTTGACAAATGCATTTACTAGAAAGCTGCTTTCTCTTTCTAAAGAAAACGTTAATATTTGAGGAAAATGAGAAACAGTGACTCGTAATGATGAAGGTTGAATGGTGCACGTGCGCGTGAAGTTGTCGAGAGAGTAGAGGTAAACTTTGTTCCATACTTACAACAAAATACCGCTTACTTGATATCATATTTTAAGGAGAAAAAAGCGCACTTGAAAGGTATCAGCCCCAACAATAGATCCTGCGCGAAAATTTGGGCCATAATTTATACAGTATGCAGATATAACCTCCTGAAATACAGGTTTTTAACTTCCGCGCTGACCAGTTATCCGTCACTCGCTCCGGCCAACTGCAGCCGCATATGCACGAGAGCTAAGTACTGTACGGCGGAGTGACAATCGGAGACATCTCATTCGTAGGCTGCTGAAGGCGAGGGAAGAGAGGCCGGATCTGACTCAGCTGCCCTACCTGTTTTAAAATCTTGTTCGAGAACACTGCCAGATTTAAAATCCAACCAAAATAACGCGCAACAGCGATGCGAATAATTAAATAGCGCTGCGTTACTTTTCTAATGGCACATTAACTCCTCTTATTCATTTACAATGCATTTATGAATAGCAGCACAAAAATGTTCAAAGCAAAGTGATCCCTAGCACCAGCTACGGGTTAAAAACTGCGCAATCGACACAATGAACAAAGCAAGTTACCAACGTCAAAACAGAAATACACGAACTTCTTAGTGACTCCAGTGTATAGTACTTCGGACTCGTGCATTAGCGACTGCAGAGGAGCGGAACGAGAGACAAAACACTCGCTGAGCGTGAAAGTTTAAAAGCTGTACTTTCAGAAGTTCACAGGTGCGTATTGTGACGGTACCTGACGGTCACTGCTGAGCAGTTGCTCTTCTAAACAGCAGTTCATAGTTGCGTCTTTATCTGTGGTACTCGTACCTCAGGTATTTGGGCTGTGCACGGCTCTGTTTAGAGGAATAGATCGACGTAAACTAGGGTTAAGCCGCGCACGCCTGATTTCATGCCCCATAGCTAATTCGTTGCAAATAAAAACCTGTAGCTGTGATCTTGCAGTCAAATAGTCTATGCATTAGCTAGAACTGAAAGCTAATAAAATATATAGAAATACAAAATAAAAGTTAAATGAATAATTTAATAACAAGGATTCTATTCCACCGTCTCTAATTGATGTATACAACAGAGAATTATGTTGATTAATGTTTATTCAAGGAAGGACATCTCAAATAAATGGGAAGTGGTTGTACGATATTCGATTAAATACAGACAGAGAGTTACCTTGAGAAAGTTACGAGAATAGTACCAAAATCCCCAAACAAAATAATCATCGAAGATACGCGAACTAAGTCCATTTCGCAGCCAAAACACACGAAATATTCGCCAGATCAAAAGAGTTCAGAATTCAATACGATGTTTTACAGATTAACACACGGGATACAAAGAATAGTCACTCATACTTCCTCGACTTGCGCCATAGGGTGGTGGGGTTTCGGGTTCCGCTATATAGGTCAGGAGTCCACTACACGCAGCAAGCGGCTACACCGGTAGCAAGGGTTGTGTGGCGTGGACTGAGCGGTTTTTTTAGGTTAGATGGCCTCGGGCATGTACAGAAAGGGCAACAGCCTCAAAGGGTGCGGGGCCAAGTCAGGACAATTGGGGACCAAGCAGCAATCGGTATTGTAATTGTAAAGTGTCGAAGCTGCATTGGTAAAGTACCGGAACTTCAAGCGCTGATAGAAAGCACCGAAGCCGAAATCGTTATAGGTACAGAAAGCTGGCTGAAGCCAGAGATAAATCCAGCCGAAATTTTTACAAAGGCACAGACGGTGTTTAGAAAGGATAGATTGCATGCAACCGGTGGTGGCGTGTTTGTCGCTGTTAGTAGTAGTTTATCCTGTAGTGAAGTAGAAGTGGATAGTTCCTGTGAAATATTATGGGTGGAGGTTACACTCAACAACCGAGCTAGGTTAATAATTGGCTCCTTTTACCGACCTCCCGACTCAGCAGCATTAGTGGCAGAACAACTGAGAGAAAATCTGGAATATATTTCACATAAATTTCGTCAGCATGTTATAGTCTTAGGTGGAGATTTCAATTTACCAGATATAGACTGGGACACTCAGATGTTTAGGACAGGTGGTAGGGACAGTGCATCGAGTGACATTATACTGAGTGCACTATCCGAAAATTACCTCGAGCAATTAAACAGAGGACTGACTCGTGGAGATAACATCTTGGACCTACTGATAACAAACAGACCCGAACTTTTCGACTCTGTAAGTGCAGAACAGGGAATCAGTGATCATAAGGCAATTACAGCATCCCTGAATATGGAAGTTAATAGGAATATAAAAAAAGGGAGGAAGCTTTATCTGTTTAGCAAGAGTAATAGAAGGCAGATTTCAGACTACCTAACAGATCAAAACGAAAATTTCTGTTCCGACACTGACAATGTTGAGTGTTTATGGAAAAAGTTTAAGGCAATTGTAAAATGCGTTTTAGACAGGTACGTGCCGAGTAAAACTGTGAGGGACGGGAAAAACCCACAGTGGTTCAACAAAAAAGATAGGAAACAACTGCGAAAGCAAAGAGAGCTTCACTCCAAGTTTAAACGCAGCCAAAACCTCTAGGACAAACAGAACCTAAACGATGTCAAAGTTAGCGTAAGGAGGGCTATGCGTGAAGCGTTCAGTGAATTCGAAAGTAAAATTCTATGTACCGACTTGACAGAAAATCCTAGGATGGCATTGAAACAGAGGATGACACGCGTAAAGCTGAAATACTAAACACCTTTTTCCAAAGCTGTTTCACAGAGGAAGACTGCACTGCAGTTCCTTCTCTAAATCATCGCACAAACGAAAAAATGGCTGACATCGAAATAAGTGTCCAAGGAATAGAAAAGCAACTGGAATCACTCAACAGAGGAAAGTCCACTGGACCTGGCGGGATACCAATTCGATTCTACCCAGAGTACGCGAAAGAACTTGCCCCCCTTCTAGCAGCCGTGTACCGCAAATCTCTAGAGGAACGGAAGGTTCCAAATGATTGGAAAAGAGCACAGGTAGTCCCAGTCTTCAAGAAGGGTGGTCGAGCAGATGCGCAAAACTATAGACCTATATCTCTGACGTCGATCTGTTGTAGAATTTTAGAACATGTTTTTTGCTCGAGTATCATGTCGTTTTTGGAAACACAGAATCTACTCTGTAGGAATCAACATAGATTCCGGAAACAGCGATCGTGTGAGACCCAACTCGCTTTATTTGTTCATGAGACCCAGAAAATATTAGATACAGGCTCCCAGGTAGATGCTATTTTCCTTGACTTCCGGAAGGCGTTCGATACAGTTCCGCACTGTCGCCTGATAAACAAAGTAAGAGCCTACGGAATATCAGACCAGCTGTGTAGCTGGATTGAAGAGTTTTTAGCAAACAGAACACAGCATATTGTTCTCAATGGAGAGACGTCTACAGACGTTAAAGTAACCTCTGGCGTGCCTCAGGGGAGTGTTATGGGACCATTGCTTTTCACAATATACGAGGCCTGTTCAGAAAGTAAGCTGCGATTGATTGCCAAATTGAAACCACAGTGAACATCAGAAATGTTTTACTTGTAACAATTAGCTACACCTTTCAGCTACTTCTCTATGTAGTCGCCGTTCTGACTTAGACTTTTGTCATAGCGTTGTACCAACTTTTCAATAGCCTCATCATGGAAGGCAGCGGCCAGTGCTTTCCGCCAATTCTCCACGCTGGCCTACACCTCGTTGTCTGTGTCAAAATGTTGTCTTCAAAGACAGCGGTTCATGTGACCAGAGATGAAACTCAGGGGGAGACAATTGCGGACTGTATTGTGGGTAATCTCACATTTCCATTTGAAAACGATGCAGGAGCATCTTCATTGCCCCTGCAGAATGCGGCTGAGAATTGTCTTGAAAAAGAAACAGCACGACAGTTATGTAATGTTAGCTGCATAGCTTCAGGCGAAATTTCTCACCAGGCCCTCTTACTTGGCGGCAGACACTATTTTCTAGACATCTTTACGCACTCACTACGAGCTCAGAAATGAGAAGAGCGACGTGATGCTAACTGGGGTTATACTAGAGACACTACCCAACACGTCTGTGCAAAGCTTTATCGGATTTTCATAGTCGTTTCCATTTCGCGACCGATCGGAGCTTACTTTCTGAACGCCCCTCGTATATAAATGACCTAGTAGATAGTGTCGGAAGTTCCATGCGGCTTTTCGCGGATGATGCTGTAGTATACAGAGAAGTTGCAGCATTAGAAAATTGTAGCGAAATGCAGGAAGATCTGCAGCGGATAGGCACTTGGTGCAGGGAGTGGCAACTGACCCTTAACATAGACAAATGTAATGTATTGCGAATACATAGAAAGAAGGATCCTATATGATAGCGGAACAAACACCGGTAGCAGTTACTTCTGTAAAATATCTGGGAGTATGCGTGCGGAATGATTTGAAGTGGAATGATCATATAAAATTAATTGTTGGTAAGGCGGGTACCAGGTTGAGATTCATTGGGAGAGTCCTTCGAAAATGTAGTCCATCAACAAAGGAGGTGGCTTACAAGACAGTCGTTCGACCTATACTTGAGTATTGCTCATCAGTGTGGGATCCGTACCAGATCGGGTTGACGGAGGAGATAGAGAAGATCTAAAGAAGAGCGGCGCGTTTCGTCACAGGGTTATTTGGTAACCGTGACAGCGTTACGGAGATGTTTAGCAAACTCAAATGGCAGACTCTGCAAGAGAGGCGCTCTGCATCGCGGTGTAGCTTGCTCGCCAGGTTTCGAGAGGGTGCGTTTCAGGATGAGGTATCGAATATATTGCTTCCCCCTACTAATACCTCCCGAGGAGATCACGAATGTAAAATCAGAGAGATTCGAGCGCGCGCGGAGGCTTTCAGACAGTCGTTCTTCCCGCAAACCATACGCGACTGGACCAGAAAAGGGAGTTAATGACAGTGGCACGTAAAGTACCCTCCGCCACACACCGTTGGGTGGCTTGCGGAGTATAAATGTAGATGTAGATACCCTGGCTATTCTCTGTTCTGTAAATCAGACGGCGAAAGTTAAGAGTCATACTCCTGAGCACATTCAACCCTCTCGAAATATAAAGTCCTTTCAGGAGTATGGTAGCAGCCTTTCGTCGACCAGCATCAGACATCTCCATGACTGAATCACGCACGTTAGCACAGCAAGTCTGCCTTCCTCAAGGGCTCGACATAAAGTGTCCAGAGTTGCTCCCTTAAACACTTCATTCGAAAGTTCTAGTCTCCAGGTGACTCACGCAGTGTTCCGCTACTATTTGCTTTCCTATTGGCTAAGGCCATGCCCACCAAAGATACACTGTCCAGCTTTACAGAGGCGATTTGATTCAAGTTAACAACTTCCATGATTAAACTAATGTATACAACAATATTTCAATAAAGAAATTTCACAAACATTCGGTTACACTCATACCATTTACAAAAAATTTAACTAATAACTGGTTGCCTTGGGTATTGTTTAAATAGTTATTTATGCGTTCTTGACAGAAGCGTCTTTTGGTTCTCTTTTCAATCACGGTGTCCGCTAAGGTATGTGACTGACTACTTTTAAATTAGCACAATGTTGTAATAGCATTTGCAATCAACATTTAAATAAAGTGACTGGCAAGATGTTAAATTATTCACTAAAGAAATACACAAGTACGACAAAATATGAGGTAATCATGGTGTATTCATTTTCTGTGCTATTGTCGCGGATACGATGTTCTGACAAATATATGATTAATGAAACAGATATAAAAGTCATCATAAATAAATAAAAGAGATACAGATGAGTAGCTTCCAGGGATGACAACTATACTGCAATGTTATAATCAGAGATATCGTATGTCGAAATCGAGTGAAGCATTCAAAAATTGTTAAATCAGAGGTTCATTGTGTAACTGTTTTATTTGCTGTGAAACATTAACTTCAGTAGTTTTAAAGATATTGAAATATTTTTGTGACATTGGATGTGCCTCATTTGTATGAGATCGCTGATGTATTCAGGTTAGCTGTAGTATGTAATTGTGATTTATTGTCCAAGTTCAAATAGTTTTAACTTACCCAACTTTAAGATATTATGATACTCTGCCATTTCTTGTAACACTGTCTGTCCTCCTAAGCGACCTTCCAGCACCATAAATGTCCCATACTGGGATTAAACCACATCCGATGATGCTGCTAGTCTTTTTGCCTGGACTCAGTCGTATCGCTCACCTAGCCGGAAACTGGAACAGCCACAGCGCAATCTGAGACTGTGGTCCACTAGCGTTTAGGCGTACAACAAATTTGACCTTACCTCGTACCAATTCCAGCAGCCGATTACCTCGCTTACATATGCGTAGCGTTAGAGTACTCTCAGAATTATGGCCCAAATTTTCGCACGTAATTGTGCAATCACGTCATCAACACAGACTTTCTGTGAACGTTTGGGCAGGCATTGTTGGTAATGTCTTGATTGGGCCCCATATTCTTCCACCTACGCTCGATGGAGCACGTTATCATGATTTCATACGTGATACTCTACCTGTTCTGCTAGAACATGTGCCTTTACAAGTACGACACAACATGTGGTTCATGCACGATGAAGCTCCTGCACATTTCAGTCGAAGTGTTCATACGCTTCTCAACAACAGATTCGGTGACCGATGGATTGGTAGAGGCGGACCAATTCCACGGCCTCCACGCTCTCCTGACCTCAACCCTCTTGACTTTCATTTATGGGGGCATTTGAAAGCTCTTGTCTACGCAACCCCGGTACCAAATGTAGAGACTCTTCGTGCTCGTATTGTGGACGGCTGTGATACAATACGCCATTCTCCAGGGCTGCATCAGCGCATCAGGGATTCCATGCGACGGAGGGTTGATGCACGTATCCTCGCTAACGGAGGACATTTTGAACATTTCCTGTACCAAAGTGTTTGAAGTCACGCTGGTACGTTCTGTTGCTGTGTGCTTCCATTCCATGATGAATGTGATTTGAAGAGAAGTAATAAAATGAGCTCTAACATGGAAAGTAAGCGTTTCCGGACACATGTCCACATAACATATTTTCTTTCTTTGTGTGTGAGGAATGTTTCCTGAAAGTTTGGCCGTACCTTTTTGTAACACCCTGTATACGCAGCTCCTGCTAGCCCCGGCCGCTTAGATTGGCCCGTGTCTGCAACGTGTTTAGTGCTTCGCTGCCAGACTGTATTGTTTTCATGTCGCCTCTCGCTAGCGACATTTGCAATAGTCAAGTGAAGTATTGTCAATTTGCTTTCTGGGAATGAAACTTCTAATGTTATTTGACTGAATTGTTGTATAGCGTTCAGAGAACGCTGCATCCTGTAGGCACCCTAGCAACGAGTGGGGCAAGACACCACGATTATGAAAGTTGAAGATATCAAATGCCTCTGAGCACTACGGGACTTAACTTCTGAGGTCATCAGTCCCCTAGAACTTAGAACTACTTAAACCTAACTAACCGAAGGACATCACAGACATCCATGCCCGAGGCAGGATTCGAACCTGCGACCATAGCGGTCGCGCGGTTGCAGACTGTAGCGCCTACAACCGCTCGGCCACTCTGGCCGGCGTTGAAGATATCACTTTGCATAGAGGTGGCCTCACGTGTGAATAGGATGGATGACACAAATCCCGGAATCGTGCTTGCCTGATGAAGAAACCAGTGACAAAACTGCACATTTTGTAAGCGATGAGGGTAGTAACAATTGTCATGGAGAATGTTCCACATGGTAGTCTGGCTTAGCCTGTACTGATAGGCCAACTGCCTGATACTGACACGGCGGTCGCCTTCCACAGAGTTAATCACGTTTTCCTCCAAGTCTGGTGTCTGAACATTTCGGATACGTCCTTCATAATTTCCTGCTTCCTGAAACGACCCTGTCTGAGACAAAAGGCGAAACACTGTTGCAAACACTGATGCTGTGATTTTTGTAGGCGGGGATGGGTCTCCTGATACAGCCTTGCTGCTCGCCGTCCGTTGACATTTGCCTTTCCGTAAGTAAACACCATGTTGGAAAGCTCTCAATTCGAATGCGGAACCATGATTCGCAACGCTGTATCACATCCACTACAAGCTGAGTCAGCAAAAGAAGTGAATCGGACACAACATTACCAATTACTATGGCAGGAGAGGGCGCTAGGACATGACGTATGAGGAGCAGTACCCTAAGAGGAAACCATGCGTACTGTAACTTTGGCTGCATGGTACAACACGTATTAGACTGCGGTCTCTGTAACAAAGTATGATTGAATAAATGGCCTCCAGCATGGAAACCATGCATTTCCGAACATAAGTTCGTGAGTAATTTTTTGTTACGTATCCTCTCACCGATGAATCCCTAGAGTTTGTACACTGTGGAAAACATCACCCTGTATTTATAATATTTTAAAAATAGAGATGAGAAAGGGAAAGATCCACGTTGTTTGATTGCAGGCTATGCGGTAGGGTTGAGAACGGGCAGGCGTCAGAAAACTGTACGATAAATGAGTAGCCAGAGGGGTTGCTGGATAACAGATATCAGTGAGCTAAGTGGTAAAATTCTTCCAGTCTTTAAGCTGGAGAAGGAGACTCAGTACATAAAATTTGAGAGTCCAGTTTGCCTCATGCAAAGCATGACAGTCTGTAAAGCTCAAACAACAACACTCTCGTTGAAGGCGTTGTTTGTTGTAAGTATTTTTGGTGCTCCATTGCATTACCCAGTACTGAAACACTGACAAAATTTCAGCCAATACAGCAGATGTTCTCTTGCAGTTCACAGAAATGCCTTAGAATACCATCACTTACAGCAGCAGTCACGCATGAGTATAAAGTTATTGGGTGCTGTCTGGTGCGATGGTGATTAATGGAAAACAGGTGTTGTCAGGACTCGCAATGGTGAGATTTAAATGTAATGAGACATTTTCAAAGTACATGGATATCGTTGATAGTATACTTGCGAAATGACCTCTATGAACAGACAGATCAAGTGAGATTTCTCTCAATGACGCAATATACTTCAAAGTACAAAAATGCTGCCTCAAGGACTCGATCCTGTTATCGACGTAAATAGTAGGGCACTGGCAGTGTTAGTGAATTTTATTTATGCAGTTTGCCTACATCAGCGAAAAGGATAGATTCAGGACCAAACCTATCGTTTTCTTTTGAATGACAAGTCGTTAACCTATGGTTCTGCTAAGATGATTATGACCCCCTAGGGATAATCCATCTTTCCAAAAAAAAAAAAAAAACTCTCCCCCTCCTTTCCCCCACCTCTCCCCCTCCCCTTCTTCCTCACCTGTCCCTCTTGGAACTCCCCTCGCTAATACAAGCACATATTTGATATCAAATCAATTCCCTACTAAATTAAACTGATCAATTAATTATCCCCCCTCCCTCTGGGAAGCCTCCAGTCCTCCTCCTCCCCTTCCCCACCTGGTAACTGGAGAGAAAGACTCAGTTCATTGGCTGTTTGGTGGGGAATCGATTGCAGTGTATGGAATATTTTTTAAACAATTTCAGATTGACTAGGCAATGTGTGATACATTGTTTATTTAATCTTTACTGGATACAAGGTGGAATCTTTACTGGATACAAGGTGGTGTATAGAATATAGTTTATTTATTTGTTTAAAAACTAGGCTAGAAATCGATTGCAGTGTATGGAATATTTTCAAAACAATTTCTGGTATGTTAGACAATGTGTGGAATATTGTTCATTTAAACAATTTGTAGGATACAAGGCAGTGTCTGGACTATAGTTTATTTTTTTTTAAAGAATTTGTCAGGAAATTGACTGGAGTGTATGGAATACTGTGTGTTTAAACATTTTGAGGGTGACAAGGCTTTCTGACGGACTATCTGACACTAAATAACAATTCAAATGGTTGCCATGTCAGTTTTAACATGGAATCAGAAGATAAATCTGGAGCAGTAAAATACCAAGAAGGGTCTAAATCGTAGGTATCATATAAGTTCTTCTAAAATTTCCAATAACTTCAGCTAAGAATAAAACATCAGCTTTTAAATATAAATCAAGGACTTTTAATTTTTCACAAATTAATGTAACATGTTTACAATGGTTTCGCTAATATCACACTCATTTAATTTATTATAAAATTCAATTCTTTTTTGTTCGAAATTCTTTTTCTTCAATTTTTTCCGAGCTACCTAGTTAATCATAACGATAAACTCATATTTTAATTACTAAATTTGTTGGATATTTTGGGGAAAACTTTTAATAACTTTTGTTTGTTTCTTTTTTTAAATTTCAAGAAGATTTATCAAGGTTTTTAGACAAATTCCAATGTATCAACAAATTCTATATTCAAATTTTCTATTTTTTAAATTGAAACTAATAGATATATTTTTGTTGTTTGGTATTAAACCTCTGTCTTTTTCATCACAACCACATCCTTTTGAAGATAAATGAGAATCATATCCTGATATATTCTTCATTAAAGGAATAAATATTAATAGATGTATTAATGCTAGACTCAATCTTTGAAATATAATCAGCTGAAACAGGTAACAAAATATTAGGTATTTCTTCTTCAAGTTCAACAACGATTTTGTGTATAATTATTTCTTCTATATGGATTTTTAAATTTCTGTCTATGCACTGGATTTGATGGTGAAGCTATAGACCACAGAAAATATTTCGATTATTACTACTTATATAATTTAATACAAGTATTTTTTCTTTTATTTTTTGGGTTATTCAGTTCATGATGAACCTCTTAATGGAACATATCTATTAATTCCTAGCTGTATTCCAATAATTCTATTTAATGTCATACCTGATCTTTATTTTTTTAAATTTTGTTGCCCTTTCCTAAACTTTTAGATATATATTTTTCTGTAGTAGTCCTGTAATTTTGAGTCTAAGGCCCATATAACACAAGTTCATTACTGGTTTGCATTCTGTAATATTAATAACATAAAAAAATTATTTTCAAACCATTACATAATTTTAAATTTTCTTAAACTCTTTTCATAGTTATTGGTTTTGATGCATTCAGGAAATGATTAGACTCAATTAAGTTTATATTATTTTCCAAATTTATAGTGCATAATCTTTTTTAAAGTTTTAGTAACTAAATAATATTCAACTATGTTTTCAGATACACATTAGTAAAAAAAAAGGAAATATTTCTTTTAATTGCTTAGCCTCATCATTTTTAAACATTGCATTACAATTTTCACATTGGAATAAGGAAACTGGTTCAACTTTTTTCTCTTGGCTCATTCCTGATTGGTGATGATGTGTTTAGTTTAAAATTAATTAATTATAATAATAAATTTATCTTTTATTAATTTATGATATCTCCATTAATTATTACTCTTACAATACTCATGAAGGTGAATTATAGTGCAGTTGTTTAGTTGCTCATTCATATATGCAGAAAGAATTAATAGATTTCAAAAAATTAAAAATTAAAGTGTAATAGATTAAAACAAAAATGAAAAACAATATATTTACTGCATTTTAAAATAAATCTATATTGGAGTTTATGTTTTGTGTATAGTTTGAGGTTATTTGAATGGTAGATTTGATGAGGTAATTTATAAGAGAAAAATTATTAAATTTTTAAAAATGAAAAAGAATTTATTTTTGTATAGATTGTGATTATTTGAATACTGGATTTCGGAAACTAATTTAAAAGACAAAAAATTTATTAGATTGTTTAGAAATGAAAAAAATGAGTTTATATTTTTGTTAGGTTTATGTTTTAAAAGTGTATATTTAAAAATATTTTATTAGTTTCATGTTCTTACAGTTTATATGTTTTAAAATTTTTTCATGCATGAGGTTTTTTCTAGTTTCAATTTGATATTGTGCTGTTTTTTAATTTATAGTATTCAGTTAAAATTTGTAATTTTGCTGAATTTTCTGTAGTTTTGTTCATGACCTTCAGTTGAAATTTATTTCAAGTAATAGGTGATATTTGGGGCTGCCCCACTTCATTATAAATGGTTAATAAATCTTAGATTTTAGCCAATTATGACAAATGTTCATACAGTAGCCAGAAATACCATCTACACATAGAGTCCTTCATTAGCTAAAAAATGTTCATAAATATCTTTTTTCAATGCTTTCTGTGCTGGAGTGATTAATAAGAGTAGATAATTACGTAAAAATGACCACATATGGTCCAAGATTATTAAGTAAATTATTTGTTTAAAGTGAATTATATACATTTTAAGGTGAATTGAATTGCAAGTCTTGGCCAGTTCTAAGATGTCAGACACTCTTACTTTAATGGTTTTCATTATTGATTGTATTCTGCGTATTGTACCAAAGATAGTGGCAAAATTTATCACTTTCTTAGTGCTCGTATTTCCAGTACGGATCGATTAGTCCCACATTAATTCTCCCCATAGCAACATAGTTACTATGCTATAGAACTCATGCTTCAGATTTAAATTATTCAGGGTGATTTAAATGTGCAGAACCTAATTAACAACCATAAAGGTGCGATTCCGAACACGGCGACAGCGACCGACCGCGGCTACAGAAGACAGATGGCAACGCTGCCTCCTGCAGTCGGTGCGTTGCGGAACGCAGTTGCCGGGAACAACTGCGCGAGGTGAGATGTCAGTTAACACCACCACTGTTATTGCGCTGTTGTTGGAAGAGGAAGACGATGACATTTTATTGTTGCATTCCAGGAACAGATGAAAGCTGGTAATGCCTTTATATAAAAGTAGAACTGCAGAAGGTAGTTACACAGCACTGATAAAAAGACATTTGTTAGGTGATGAAAATATCTTCAGGAGCTACTGTCGTTTAAATAAAAGACAGTTTAATTTCGTGCTCAGTTTGATTAAAGATGACATAATGCCACAGTGCCTAAGAAACGCAATAAGTGCAGAAGAAAAATTATATTTGACGCTGAGGTAAGTCCACAAAATGTTATACATTATTGGATTGTGCTGCAGTTCCAAGACTGTGAGAGAGTTGTGGAGGTTGAAGGGCTGCTGTTATCACTTGGCTGATGTGTGTTGCACTGTGCAGCCATTATTTCATAATCAGAAATGATCATACTAATTTTTCTTTTGGCTTCTGCCTTATAAACTGGAGGTAAACTCCTTACAACTGTGCTGATGTGACGGAAAAATAAGTCAATATCATCATCTTTGTGTTCCATAAAAGTTT
Source organism: Schistocerca americana (assembly GCF_021461395.2). Lineage (NCBI taxonomy): Eukaryota > Metazoa > Arthropoda > Insecta > Orthoptera > Acrididae > Schistocerca > Schistocerca americana. The sequence continues at coordinate 697,885,267 of NC_060130.1, forward strand.
TTAGTAAATTTTGCCTAATTTCGTCCCTTTGTTTCCAGATTTGTAATATTGTATCGTCATTACTACTAACTTTAGTGCGTTTTCTTTTCCGTGCTGGCACATAACGTTCATCGTTTGTTACCACAGATGTTTCACCACTATTTCCTATTGTATTTGTTACTGCCGTATCTTCTTCCTGTGATGCCTAAAGGTCCAGTTGACGAGTTCGATCTGCACTGTCTTCTTGGCTTTCTTGTATTGTTCTCTGTGATGGTGTCAGTGTAATATTTGTTCCTCCAGAACTGGTTTCAATGTAATATTTGTTCCTCCAACACTGTCAAGGAACGATAGCTGTTTGTGTCTTTTTGTTTTTGAATTTTTTGAGGCAGCAGAGCCCGTTCCTAATTTGCTTTTCTTCTTGAACCTCTGGTAACCGTCCCTTAAAAAATTCCACTTCTTCTTACAGTCATCTCCTGTAAATGGATATTATATTAGCTGTATGTTTTCGTTTGTTTCAGATTCTTGGCCACAGGCGAAAGTTACCTGGCTTTATCATTTGCCTATCGTATATCACCATCTTACATACCAAGAGTTGTTAAAAATGTTTTGAAGATATTAAGAATAAGGCTGCTGCCCATGTTGATGCCACCTTCTACTGAATCAGATTTCAGACGTATTGAAGAAGAATTTTGGCTTAAATGCAATATACCTAATTGTGTAGGCGCTGTAGATGGAAAACATGTTCGCATAAGGGCATCAGAGATAAGTGGATCTCTGTTTTTAGTTACAAAGACTTTTTTCAATTGTTCTACTGGCTATTGTGGACGCAAATTGTAAATTCGTTAGCGTTGATGTCGGCGGTTACGGAAAAGAGTCTGATAACGGTATATTTCAGAAATCGGCTATGGGCAAGAAAATAGCCGAAAAGGAGTTTAATATACCTCCACCAAAAGGTTTGCCAGGCACAAATGTGGGTATATTCGAACAGGAAAAGCAGTCTCCGGTCGCTATGCGGTTCGGTGGCAGCGGCACTACTGGTTCCTGACCGGATGTGCGGTCTGCCGCCGAAACAGGTATACGGCGGCAGACGACGCTGCCGCCGCGTTCAGCACGCCTCACATTGCAAACAATGGCAACCAGTGGTGCCGCCTGCAGCCGGTCGGTGCAGTCTGCGGTCTGCGGTCGTGTTCGGAATCGCACCTTTATGGGAGTAATTCTAAGCAATCTCAACATGCTAGTAATCCTGCTTAATTCAAACAACAAATTTACCTAACAAATCTTAACAACCAAATACACTAAACCGAATTCACAAAGATTTCCCGTGATATTGGGCACCCATAAGTCCTGATTGACCTTCCAACAGAGGTTCCCTCTGCACAATGCATTTCTCTTATCTGCAGTGGCTAAAAAAACGAAGTATCGTGCACAACTATCACATTTCAGTATATGAACATTGTTTCTTTCTCTTTTTTTTTTTTTTTTTTTTTTTTTTTTTTTTTTTTTTTTTTTTTTTTGAGTAATTCGAAAAGCTGAGCACAGATGCTATTATAACCTTCTGATCATCACACTTCCATACCATCATACCCATAATTGTCTATTATCGTCTTCATTCAATGTTGGAAATCTTCATAGATTATTGTTCAATGCATCTCATTTAAATTCCGATTGTATTCCACTCTGTGATCACGCCATCATCCATCATTTTCCTTCAGCTGTAGGCTAAGAGACATGGAAGCACACATTCATATCATGACACCACTGAGTCATGAATTTACCATAAAAATCTCAATCAAAACTATTGTAATCCGATCTGACACTGACTCCACCTCTCCACTCCTTACATCTCAAACTTTTGACCCTTACGCTATAGGCACGCACAAAATTTAGAAGGAAAGATTCCTGGGAATAGAGAAAGACTCACATACATATTACATTACACAGCCTAATAATGAACAAACACATAATCCTATCCTATTCATGGCCGTGAATCAATACGTAATCTAACTTACATTTTACAATAGTTCAGTAATTAATTAACCCTGACAACTGTACTTGTATCTGCCTTTCATATTTTTCCATCACTGCTGTATATTCTGCCAAAACTGCCATTGACCCTTTCTTGCCCAGGTTGCTGCTCTCATCCCCAGTGGAGCGCTACCAATTGCATACTCTCCGTCTCTGTTGCCTTGCGCCATGTGCCTATGAAATCGATGTCCGCTTGTCTCATTGTCTGCGCACCAGCGTCTGTTATGCACCTAATTACAGTCCAAAACGCTTTCCATTTAAATGCCCATAGTTACCTTCCTCTTTCTCCACACATTCGATTTGCCAGATGTCTTCAATCTACATCCAGAAATCATCAATAGTCACCTTTCTTTCCCTGTCAGAGACCATCGAAATTTTTGCGGCAGCTGTTTTTCGCGTAGCCAAGGATTTCGGTATCGGTGAAGGGTTCATCCAGGTATACAAGTTCTTGTTCTTAAGTTGGCAATATATTCAGGCTGGATTTTCGAATTCCGACTACTTTAGCGTTGGTAATTTTATCATTTCTTCTTTCTTCGTGTTCTCTTTCCAGTGTGGCCAGTAAATGTTTAGGAAATGCCCCCAAAACCTCTCAAATGTTGCATATCTCTTCGTGACGGGTATCAGATTCTCCTTTTCCTCCAGGTCGAGGAGTGTCTCTGCATAGTCGATGCACTGTCGGCCCTTCCATTTTGGTTGAAAGCACTGGTACAACTGAAATACCAAAGCCACAAATGAAGATCCATAGTCCTTAAATTCAGTGATTGTACAGAATAACAGATTCTTCTCGTAGCCAATACTTGCTTGTTCTTTCCGTGTAACAGTAGCATGAGCCTCACTGTTCCCTTCCGTATTTATCATTTTGACATGCTTGTGACAAACAAACCCTAGGTGTCTCGGGGATTGTACACCTCCAGCCTGACATCCTTCACCTTGGTGGATGTTCAGAAGGCCGTCACATCTGTACTGCTTGCACGGTTCCACTTGTAGTGCATCTTCTCTATCTCTCGTTGTTTCGTATTCTTCCACGTCCCTTGTTCCACTATATTCACGGTACGAAAGACATTACTTTGTGTTTCTTCTACACGCATGTTCAGAAAAAAACGGAACAATTTGGACGACTAGAGACAGGACGTTTGTATTCACAGTATAAGTAGAGGTGTGTAATACTGGGAGATGCTGCACTCCTGTGGTGCATTGCCAGGCTCTGTCAGCTATTCTCTCGCGTGGTCATTTCGACCTTAGGTACCGAGTCTGATGCATGCCTTCATCTAATCCTGCATCTATACTTCCCTGTAATTGATCTCTACGCGCCACCGTCCTGAATCCCAAGCTTCCCAGTGCTTCTTGCTGTCTTTCCTAACTGTCGATTTTCCTCTGTAATTCCAATATAGCCACAAGACTTAATGTTTCTGTTCTTTTACTCTGTACCACAGCCTCGAACGCCTCCCTTTTTGCTGCCTGTGCTTTACCCTGCATTTACTTTGCTGTCTTATTCATTTGTACAGTCAAACTGCCTGTTTTCGTGGTTTCTTCTTTCATGTCGCGAAACTCTTTCCGCAAATTTTCCACCTTGGCCTCGTTTTCTTTCCTCATATCTATATTTTCTCGTTTAATTCTGTCACCTATTTCTTTATTTTCTGTCCTTACTTCCCTTTAATGGTCAATTAGGCTGAGTTCATTGTCTCCTGATTCACTGCTTTTTTTCTGGCGAAGCTGCTCTGGATTGTACTGGGTCGATTGCTACTGCCTCCTCATTTGATTTGCTGTTCCATTCCTTCTCCTGGGTACACCTCAATCCAGCCGCTACCTTTTTCTACTCTTCTTCTCTACCACTTACTGACTCCCCATGGCTTCGAGATAGCTGTGGTCTGTGATACACGAGTTTTACAGATTCCACTCATCTTCTCTGTGAGTCTTTGTCTCTTCTTGATCCTCCTCATAGTTCCATTTTTTCCAACACTTTTTGTATCACAGAGTCCCTCTTGCTCCTCCTAGTCATCCCAGCCTATCCGTCCAGACCTAATTTGACCTTTGCGACTGATGTGAGTTTCTTTCAGCCCGTAGATATCGCCTTTAATTTCTTTTGTTCTTCAGAGTTGTATGTGTGTTGTTCCTCGGTTTGACACTGGTTAGGAAATACACCACACTGCATATGAAAAATATTCACATATCTAAACACGTGTATTGTAAATTCGGCCTCAGAGATGTTTAGCACACTATTTAGTGCGACAAAGTCGAAACATAGGTCATGAAAGAATCACCTCACTTAAATTCCTGTACGGTAATTGCCCTGCTGTGACTTATGTGTTCGACTTGATCTGGATTTCCTGTGAATTCATCACTGACCAAAAATCTGTGATCCCCAAAGCCTTTAATGTTCTCACTTTGTATCACACTGAAACTTCCTCATGTCTTTCTGCCGACGATACTTCTCCCACAAACTACAACACCTGCCAAAACCGGTATCTATTAACTATCACATCACCCTTGCTGCTCCCCTACGTCCTTTTCCTAGTACAGAACCATGCACAGCTCTTGCAATCTTGCTCAGAGTGCGGTGCTGCCTGCACATTTGATAGATAACTTGTTTCATTTGGCTATATGATGCACTGTGTCCCAGAAGATTGCACTGGATTCATTTCAGGGAAGGTGCAATTTTTCAGTTTGTCATGAATTTTCCTTGAATTCTTATAAACCAGACTCCATACTTTCACACACATTTCAGACTCGAAACACAGGGTATTGTGACATGCTGCTGACGTGTTAAGAATTTTTGTGCTTCTCAACACACATCTCTACATTCCGAGCTCTATGAATGGAATACAAAAATCCAAACTACACACAAATACGAGAAGAACAAACCGAAATGTTTCTGTGATCGTCCTGGACCTTCCACACACATTGAATTATTTACAAAGATTTACACCTATATAACCCACACACAATATTTACAACGCTGTTTTCAATCAGGTGCATCATTAAATTACAACCTATAGGAAATATGCAAATTAGTAAATTGTGGTAGCTGTTACTGCAACTACCACCACACGATCTGTTGTCTCTTATCTTAGTCAGAACATGCATACAACAAGTACACAGACTGAAGTTACTAGTACCCACAAATTACACAATATCTATAGTTAATGTCACTGACTCATTCCCAGAGAAGCAAAGCTCTATCCTGGCAGGGTCGCCAAATTATGCAAAACCCCACTGGTGGTTATATTCCCAACCCCTCAAATCTAACTAATGGGCAGACTACTCCCATAAGATCTACCCTTTAAATTTAAATTTCGCCCAAAGTTAAGAGCATAACTTAAAATTATGGCCCTCAGCATAAGCCTTCAAGTTTGGTATATGTATCAATATGACTGTCACTGATGCTATCTGACTAGAAGAATTCATTGTGTATGACTTACTGTGATTGAAAATATCTTCCTGAAAACTGCTTAATCGCATCTAGCTTGTTATAGTGAAGATACAAAATAAGAAGCTCTGATTAGTTAAATACTCAAATTTATTCACAGACACATCAGTTAACGAGACATCAATTCAACTATGAAAATCGTGACAATTCCGTTTCTAAACAGCGATGTACCTTTAATTAGATAGCAATGTTACTAATTGCCCATTGAAAAATTTATACTCAAATAATATACAATGACTATTCCACTCTATATAACTGTGCAACCTCCTGACTGAAACAGCGACTGGAAATAAATTACTATCCCAAAAAATCCACATATTCATACACGTGTTATGAACTTGGGGAAGGCGATCGTCTTGGCTTCCAAAAGTGAAAACTCGAACTGAACCACACTTCCGTTGGTGTGAATTATGCATACTGTCACTACATTGGTGTTGCGCCGCACTGTATACTGCAGAAGTGCTAGCCCTTCCGTTAAGGCGAGGTCGTCAGCACACTGTCGCAGTTCGAAGGTGTTGCAGACCCAACCGTGATGCAACTCCTAGAAGTCGATCCATCCTCTATAGCTACTCTCCACGGATTCGATCTAGACACCTATGCCTTCTCTCGTGGCGCTCACTTATGCCTTCGTCATTCCTTCCGGCCAAAACAGATGTAGTTCCCAGTTGAAAAATTAAGAAGCTCTGCTGCCAAATCGTGAGGATTCTTTACAACTAGAGAATCCCACCAATATCGCGCGTCTGCTTCAGAAGCCAATTCAAACAAGAAAATGTCCCCTATTACAAAAAAAAACACATTTATTTCATAGCTGCACTCTTGATGTCACACACTTTACGGTAATCACGCGTTCTCCCACATATGCCATTAGCGTCACTCATCAGGGTTCGACAGATAAAGCAAGACCCATACGAGGCTAGACTTTGTTTCTCTAGCCCACACTTTCTACAACCAGTAGATGGCAATCTTCAAAGGAGGTCGACAAAACATCGTAAGGCACCATCGCCTCCCGCACCCGGATCTATACTGCTCGCCGACGAGACATTAGCTTGTGCAGTTGTCTAGCTGGACAATAGCTTGCCGCCTCACGAGGCGTTCTGGCCTCCGTTGTAAGAATTCACCACCCAGCTGACAGATCCATGGCCCCATCGAGTCCCGTTTGGCTATCGCCTTCCTTGCTCGAGGTTTCAAACCCAGAGCGGTAATTAGTCACATGCACAACAGAAACTTTCACAACCGTGATAATAAACAAAAGAAATGACTATTACATAGAGCGGTTGTGCTCACAGTCACCAAGACTTCATCTCATCAGTAAACATTCTCATGCCGATTAGCTCTGCTGTCAGTCTCTGAATTACAAAACCAAACTCTAATCTTTATGAAAATGACATACAGAGTTTTCTTCCGTGTTTCAAGTTTTGTTGTAATATGATCAATAATATACTACTAGAGAATGGATGGTGTGTTTAACCCTGTGAAGCATTGTTTAAATGTATGAAATACCAACAAACATCATTTGCCTCCACTGTACTCGGCTTCAGTCGCTTCTATGTGGAGTACATTATTGGAAAGATTGCAGAACAATTGCTGTGTTGCATTTAAGAGTGTTCTGCAGTTTGCCTACCACGGAAATAATAATATACGAAAGCTGTATGATTTAAAAATATGTCTTCCAGATAATCAAGACCGAGAAGGGATTATAAACTTTTCTCTTTCTGCTACAATTTTAATTATTTACCTGTAAACTATGTGGAAACTTTTTACACAGACTGAAACAGAGATGACATTTGATTATAAATAAGTGTTATATTAAAGCTGGAGAGACATATCGTTCTCAATCCAAGACTTTTCTCCACAATACAAAATACCATCACATGTAAATACTGTCGAATTATGGTTCGTTGCATAGATGATGTTTTTCCTTCCCCATTGAAAGAATTACGTCTTTAAGTACAATTAATGTATTTTTGTGTATGTAAAAGAGAACTGAAAATGGAGGAGATAAAAACCAAAAAACCAAAACTGGAGTGTTTACTGACAACAGCTGCAGTGATGTAAGAATATAAAGTGCTATGGAAAAAGAAGAAGACATTGCAGATGTGCAATCAAGGCTTACATATTACTTCAAACACAATGCATGGAAAAGTTAGGATACAACTGGAGAATATGAAATATAAGTATTTACCGTAAATACCAATGGAAAGTAGGCATACGTTGAAGTATTGGCAGAAAATTGTGGACTTGGGAAAGAGAACCACATTAAAAGATACACAAACGTTTTTATTATATATTTCCATTTCCATTTGGATATGGCTAAAAGAATGGTGACGTTTTACCTAAATGGATGTTGTACATTGAGCAACGGAAAAACTGTTTGCACAGATAGAACTGACAGAAAAACTACATTTAGTGGACATATATTTGACAAAGTTACAAACTTAAAATTCGATATGGAAATTCCACAAGAATATTGAGGAGAACAGTCTGCAATATACCTCCTCATCATCCAGTTGTGCGGCGAGGTGCTTGATTGTGATCCGTCGATTACCTCGAACAGTAATTATAGCACGTTGTAACACTGCAGGGGTCACAGTGGTGTGCGGCTGGCCGGCACAAGGAAAACGGACAAATTTGTGCGACCTTGTTGCGATGATGATAGATGACTCGCCCAACGACTCACCGTGCTTTTATTCACTGCCAGGTCTCCGTAGACATTCTGCAGGTTATAGACGTCATTGTGAAGGCTGAATATAGCGCCGCCACCTACCAGAACTTCATGAAATCATAGGGGCTGAAACGAGTATATTCCATCATGATTCACAACAAATTTCGCTTTCTTGAATGGAAATTAGCTGAGAAAAAAAGCGTTACATTAATTATTGAACGATCCCCCTACACAGGGTGAGTCACGTAAGAGGTAACACTCCTTGTATGTCGTGAACGGTTACGTTTATCGAAACGCTGTTTTTGACAAATGTTGGAGCGTCGAGGGCACGTATTTTTTGTTTGGTTAATTTTTTAAGCGCTGGTATCAACGCAGATATTGAAGCAAGTACGTTTTTTAAATAGAACTGTACACCTTTTACAACTGCATTCGATAGCTCTTGAGAAGACAGTTTCAGTGATATAGCGTTTGTTAATGTTGACGCTGAAACTTGTGGTAAACAGTTCGAGAAATGTCCTAGACTGTGAAGGCACGGTGGCCGGAAACGGCATTAGCCGTGCAAACACTACCAAGCAGAGGTCTAATGCAGCGCTGTGTCAGAATGTCAGCACATTTGCGTGTTTACTTGTCTGCACTGCAGGGCGCTCATTTCTGCTTCAACATTCGTTGTGTGCATATACATGTACACCAATGAGGAGAAGATGGATAAACTACTTTCATATGGTGAATCTAAAAGAAATGTCTTAAAAACGGTACAGCGGTACGGGGCTATCTGTCCGGATCGCCAATGTCCGACGCGCCAGGCAGTTGCACGAATTATTAAGACACTAGTGCGGACACGCTGCTTGAGGACAAGAAAGAAACCTACAACTGACAGAGAAAACGAAGAAGCTGTTCTGGCACATGAATCCGCACATGTTCTGGCACATGAATCCGCACAGTGGTACGAGACATAATGTCAAGGAATGTGGAATCAGCCAGACGAGTGTCATTCGCGTATGCATCGACAGAATTTCCATCACTATCGTATGTCACTACAACAAGCACTCGTCATCGTGATTTCGAACGGTTTTGTTGGTTTGCCCTTCAGCGGCTGAGAGACGACCCTAAGTTTCTAGAGCGTGTGCTCTTTAGCGATGATACAATGTTTACTAAGCACGCTAATGTAAATTTGCTTAACATGCATTACAGGACAACCTAAAATCCACACAGGCTTCGTCAGGTCGACATCAAAGGCCGGGGACCGTAAACGTATGGTGCGGCATCATAGGATATTATACTGTGAGAACTTATTTCGTCTCAGGCATTCCAAATGGACGTTCGTACGCACACTTTTTGACAAACATTCTGGCGGTTCTTCTAGAACGGATACAACTGGTTATTCGACACAGTACGTTGCTGCAACACGACGGTTGTCCAGCTCACTCGTACTGTCTTGTAACGCAAATACTGAATGAGAAGTTTCCTGGGCTTGGAAAGGACGAAATTTTGTTTTCAAATGGGCTGTGAGGTTCCCCGATTGGACTCCTCTTGATTTCTTTCTTTGGGGAACACTCAGAGATGCAGTCTACGACGATATATGTCGTCGAATCGGCAATGCATGCCCTACCATGTCAGCCACTGTAATTGCGTCTGTTCATCGCTATTTCGAACGGTAATTGTAAATGTGCCATTCAGTCCGTGATTAACAGTTTGAACACATGCTTAAATAAAGGACAAGAGTGTTTTTTGGAAGATAAAATTTTTGTTATATGATTTGGATGGTTACCAAATCATAGTTAGTAAATTGTTCATTTCATTTACATCTGTAAGAAACTGCACTGCAATACCAAATAAGTCGATAGCGTGTATTGCACGTAGCTGGTACTACTGTCACTCAGCATGAAGCGACGTTTCGTTAAGAAGAATATTTATTTGCGGTGTACAGTTGGTCACCAAAGTATTTTTAACAAAATGTTTAGTTCAACGGATGTATCTCAATACGATATAATTTAGAGCAGTGTAGGTAGAGACAGACGTTCGACAGCATCTATTTTACCTCTAAGAAACATACAGCCACGTGCAGGAAAAGTTAGGTCATATATGCCTTCTAGCATTTAGATATTTAGTACAGTAGGTTTTTTTTGTAGCGTATAAGACGTTTTTATACTTGAAGAACGAGCAGTTGATTTCTCTGTTTAGGTCATGTAAATCTGGGAGGATCCACAAATGTGACATGGTTTTGCTATGCCCTTTGTGATATTCTATATTGTAGCCTATATCGTATTTCCATATAATAACATTCGTAGGTGGCCCTGCATTTTGGTTGTAAGTTGGCTCAAGGACAAATGTAGCTTTATTCTTGTATCGCAGGCGTACCTTACGGTATACAATTATGCATCTGGTTCGAGACGCCTGCGTCGCAGTATTTGCACGGCAAATTCCGTTTCCGCTACCGTGCTCTCACATTCTAGGATATTTCTGGAATTTTTTTGAAGACTAGTTTCTACGTCAACATTAACAAACGCTATATCACTGTAACTGTCTTCTCAAGAAATTTAGAATGCAGTTATAAAAAGTATACCGTTCCATTTTTTAAAAAACTTATTTGCTTCAGTATCTCCGTTGATACCAGCGCTAAAACCATTAACCTAACAAAAAATACGAGCCCCTCGATGGTCGAACATTTGCCGAAAACCGTGTTTCGATACGTGTAACCGTTCAAGAAATAAGAGGGGTGTTTCGTCTTACGGGACTCACTCTGTATACTACAGGGGGAACGAAAGGTTATAATACTTACTTTAATGAGGAAGGAACACCCTGTTACAGAGGGTGGGTGAGAAGTCATTCCCTAGTTTTAAACGTCTTTAAGTTTTGTGATGAACATTGTTGTGTTCGTTACAACAGCCCTGAGAATACCTTGAACGCCAGTAGCATCTTACGGTGGACGACGAGATGGTGGGAAAGTTGACTTTAGAAGAGCGTGCCCAAGTCGATTCGCGGTTTTAAGTGCGGCAATCTGTGGTCCTTGCTCAGTGATGGTGACGGGATGTTCATGGCCCTCATGCCACACATGATGCTAAAACCATTAGGAATTGTCACACCAAACTAATGACAACTGGGTTAGTTGTGGATAAATCACGAGGACGACCACCTTCGGTGGCACGATCTCCATAGACAATTTAGTTACACAATTTAGGTGCAGGAATATGTAACTGAAAAGGCATTTGTGGTAACAAAGTGTGTCGAACTTTCAATTATTTTTTAAATGTGAGGGTAATTTCGAGTCATTGTAAGCTGTAAGTTAGACCTGCAATAGTGCTCATATGCGACTAGTTCTTATGTGTTTGGATGAATTTAATGTCTGACACATAGATATATCCACTGTCGTCTGCTAGCCTATAATTTATGCTACATGTATTTTAATAGGTAATGCAAACAGTTTGGATGTAGAAATATTTAACTTGAAGAAAGCTTGCAGAATGTGATAAATCTTACATAGAATAAAAATTTATTTTACTTAAATTATTATCGTAGAGGTTTTGCATATTATGATAAGCATGCAGGATGCATGTGTACAGACAGTGTAGAAGCGTAAATATTTATTTTGAAAGTCCATAGAGCTTGCAAGTGTGGTATACCTATTGAAATTTCAAAGTAAACAAATCCTGCTTAACCTAAAAGTTTTCATCAGTAGTGTCAATAAACTAGCTGTGTACATTTTAATAAGTAATACAGACAATTTATATTCTGGAATATTTAATTTGAAGCTTCATTGTGCTTGAAAAATGTGTGAAACCTTACATATATTACATCATAAATAATTTTATCAAAGGTTTTTAATTTCGAGATATGGATCCTGTCATCATCTTTGGAGGTGTCACGTCTCTGCCACTATCTTCGGTTGACTCGTGACTGTGTATAAACGAAGTATGGCGTTCTTCAGTTAAGTGGTATCTATTTAAAAACACCTTCTACCTTCCTAAAATCAAAGTGATAAAAGCAAAATCTTCCACTCTAAAACCATTTTGTGCTTGTGAGTCTGTGGTGGAATTTTATTAGATGTTTGTGTAGTTGATTACAGTTTTTAAAGAGCCATAGTTTTGATTGCTGCTGTTTGTTCAATTATTTGTAATAATTGGCATCAATTGCATTTTTTCTAGCAACACATTGTCTTCACACTTCTGTTAAATTGGTGATGAAAAAGTAAGGTGATGACAGTACACATGATCAGACTGAATACACTTTATGTATTTAGATACAATTGTAATGTAAATACTACAATTCCTTGCATTTCTTACGCATTTTCGCGGACATTTTTGAAGGTTGTGACATTTGAGAACCATTATAGATGAGATAAAGTAATTTGTGCTTTACACTATGGTACAACATTTTATACTAAAACTCATCTAGGTCACAATCATTTGGAATAATTGTAGTCGATTATATTTTTCTGTTGATACATTATCTTCTCTCTCTCTCCTCTGACACATACTTCAGAGTTCACAGACATATTTTACAGACTCCAGTTAGACAAATATATGTGAAAAATGACATCATAGTACTTCATAAAAACATTGTGATACAAGACATTAACAATCCTCTTGCTTTCTGTTGCTGATGTGTTTTCCAGATATTTTAGAATACTGTGACACTTGACAAGCATCATAGTTGTGGGAAATAATGAACAGAAGGCTCTGTTGTGTATTATACCAACTGTGGCCCGTAAATCGAATTTCAAACGTTTTTAATAGTGCAGACATCTGTTGATGACAGTAAGCCACTCGGGCATGAATTAGCAGTTGATTTTAATTGGCGTTTTTCGGAGTTTGTAAAGCTCATCTTCAGCAGATATATATTTCTAACTCATTCGTTATGTTTTAGAAGCAAACGTTAGACTTTAATTATTTATAGAGAGTATGTTACGTATTCGCTTCATTATTCCATAGCGAATGATACATAGCTTTTGACAAAATTTACCAATGCGACTGATGAGACAGTCCATGAATAATTTTTGAAGTCAGTAATGAAAACATAGTCGACAACATTTTCGTCGTTCTACTCAGTTCATAAATTTTTAAGTGTGTGACATATTTTTTTGGATAAATAACTCAGGTCCCTAGAATACTTAAGAACTCGGCCAAAATGAGACTACATTGTAATTGGCTCTTTCGTATTAATAATAGCTAAAATTGAAGGGTCTGATTAGTGGAGAGGGGAGGGAGCCAGTATATTATACAGTGTGTGTTTACGCAGTTTAACGTAAATATCACGAAAATAACGCAACTTGGTGGCATTTTAATACATCATTTTAATACTATACTCTGCTGGGTTGAAAACAAGAGAAGGAGGGGCCATGGGCTTACAAAGCACAGCTGAGTTAGTTCCCCCCATCTTAGATTCAAAATTGGCTGTTTCATTTGTAATACTTAATTGTGATTGATTAGGGATAGGGAGTGTGTATGTTCACTATTTTATGTATATAACGCATATCTTTGGCCGTGGAATAATTTCAAATATCACGCCTGAGGTATGTCTGTGTACATAAACAATGTGTAACTTCGATGTCAGTATCAATTTAATGTTATGTCAGAGGTATGTGCCTTCCATGGAAACAATGAATATTTTTTACTTTCATGGCAGTAATGTAGACTCTGATTAACTGGAGAGGGAGACAGAGGGTGTGGGACACAAAGCACAATTGAACTAGTACCATCATCTTGGAAATTTTAAATATGGATTTATGAAACTGCATACTGATTGGATAACTCATCTTAATCCTTCACTGTGATTGTTTCGAAAGAGGAGGTTGTAAGGACAGGAGTTTTAATTTCCCAGTAGCACAGTTGGGTTAGTTCCACCATATTGAAATTTGGATTGGCGCTTTCGATTTTAATGCTACTCTATGATTAGTGGGGGATGGGGGCGATGGAATGGTAATGGAAGGGGGAGGGAGGTGGAAGGAGGGGGGAAGGGGCGTTTCTTGTCACTGGTAAGGATGATGACGCAACTGATACGATTGACGACGTCTCAGATGAGAATGATGACGTCACTGATAAGCCCAAGCCCTCATGTCACTGATGTAGACCACGTGAAAAATGTTTTAGTCTCGACATTGTATTTCTATTGGTAGCCACACACTTTTAGCTAGTAGAGTCCGTTGCCGCTTTTCAGATTATACAGATAGATACCTTACCTAAATCGTTTTGCAATGGGCTTTGATCTTCTGATGACTTTAGAAGACAGTAAATGCAACATCTGTAAAGAATCTAAGAGGGCTGCTCAGATTGTCTCCTAAATCGTTTATATAGATTGGGAACAGCAGAATGCCTATAATATTTCCTGGGGAACAGCAGATATCACTTCAGTCTTGCTCGATGACCTCCAATCGTTACTACCATCATTGACCTTTTTGACAGTAAATCAGAAATCCAATCGCACAACTCATACGATACTCTATAGGAACGGAACCTGATTAGATATCGTTGCTGAGGAACGTGTGTGAGTGTGAAATCTTACAGGACTTAACTGCTAAGGTCATCAGTCCCTAAGCTTACACATTACTTAACCTAAATTATCCTAAGGACAAACACACACACCCATGCCCGATGGAGGACTCGAACCTCCGCCGGGACCAGCCGCTCAGTCCACGACTGCAGCGCCCTAGACCACTCAGCTAATCCCGCGCGGCTGCTGAGGAACGGTCAAAAGCCTTATGGAAATCTAGAAATATGGAATCAGTTTGAGTTCCCCTGTCGACAGCACTCATTACTTCGCGTGAATAAAAGTGTGGTTTTCTTTGATATGAACAGTATTTGCCATACTAAAATAACTGTGGCTCTTTTAAGAAGCCATGCTGATATCTTTCTCTATCCTTGGCGTGAAGCATTAATAATATCGATAATCTCTTTGAACGAATGCCAAAGAATCTCATTGGTTTGACACAATTATTAAAAAGGTGGTCTATGAGTGGACGAGCAACAATATGATGTACAGGTGACTCTGTGGAGAATAGATCTTACACGCTTGCCACACCATGGGGACTTGCAACCTGATATAATGTGGTGGCTCTAGTTCTCAGCATAGATGCTTGGAATAATGGTGTCCCAAACGCCCTTCAGGCTAGCCTGAATCCGAGATGAAGAACAGCATCAAGGGTCTTCAAGTATGATGGTAGAGCAGACGAGCCAGTATTATGTTCTGTCTGCTCCTCATATCAAATGTTTTATGCTTGTTAATTCTGAGTTTAGTGAAACCGTGCTTTCACATCACTGAAATGTGGCAACGCAGTAAGTTATCCATCAAACATGAGGCTCAGGAAGCTCATTGATTCTTGAAAATATAAAATGGCTTCCCTGAGTTCAGTTTATGTAAGATCAAACACACATCTTGAGCGGTTAAAGAAAGTACTCATAGATTTTTCAGTAGAAAAATTAAAAGCGGTGTTGCCCGCACATTTTTACAGCCTTTTAATGGTTAGTTGCAGCGGACATATGGTTACCGGGAGGCTGGAAGAATAAGAGAAACCTGTAATCGTCCACGAATAAGGAGTACTGTACAGGCTGCCTTACCATCGACGCCATTTCATTAACAGACAGTTAAATGGGGGTCACACTTCTAACTCTATCTTGATGGGCACTATTACCTCATGTAAAACGATCAGATAGGACGTTACCCACTCTGTATATAAAATAACGTGGGGTGAGAAAGGACCATAGCAAAACTGGAATACGTCCCCGAAAGCCTCATACGTGAAGTTGCTCGAAGATATTGTATCTCCAAGTAATATCATAGATCTTCTCAACGAAGAAAAATATGCTTGTTAAATGGCGCCCGAGCCGTAAAGTCTGTTGTATAGCCGCCTCTAGTAGAGTGAGGTGATAAATGGTGGGGTGATATCTTCTGAACAAACACTTAAAACGACTAAGGAGCCGCCTGGAATCTAAGTTTCAGACAAGGCAGTGGTTGATGATGGCTCCTAGGTCTTTCCCACATACCTATTGAAGGCAATGCTACGGTAACTACTGAGGCGTATACGATATTTCCCACATTTCAAGGAGTGAAATTAAAATAAACTCCTTCGACCAGTTGGGGAATAGTCCAGGGTAAAAACGAGTGTCTTTCCATGAAACCATAGTGATATTCTCTACTCTACAACGAAACAGTCCGTATTCTTAATTGACCTTCGGACATAGATTTGGGTACATCAGTGGCGTGCTGGATCGTGCTGGCGACGTGGTCCACCAATTCCTGAACGCTGTTTCTATGTTAAAATACGGCCAGCTGGCTGTAAAGGGTGTTTCAGAATTCGACCGCAAAACTTTAGGGATAGATTCCGTGTATAACAAAGAAAATAAAAAGATGTGTCAACATGAGTCCGGAAGCGCATAGTTACCGAGTTATTCGAGCATGTTACTGTTAGGCAATGTACGCTAACAAGTGCTGTTTGCCGGAGGAAAATGTACGACGCCATTTGCAAGTGTTACAGAAATAATCAAATTTTGAATCAGTGTGATATGGGCTTGAATATCCTTCAGCATACGCTGAGGATGAACGGTGATCTCCAGTAGCTGTCGGCATATCCGTGGTTAGTAATTTAGGTGTGCAGTCTGCTCCGAACTGACACGTAAGCACTAGGAACGTTAAATCTATTCTTAGCCATCAGCAAAGCTCTGTATGGGGTGGTTTGCAATGGCCTCTGTCTGTGGTTTGCAGTCTGGAGATGTACACCAACCAAGAGCTCGCGATCACGCATTACATGTACGGCTTGGCAGATGGCAATGAATTGGAGGCACGTCGCTTGTACCAGGAACGCTACCCAATGAGCAGATTACCAGACCGAAAGACATTTGAAGAAATTCATCGCTGCCTCTGTGAATACGGGAGTTTCACAAGTCCACGAGGCAGAGGTGGTCGGTCAGGACACCGGAGGATGAGGAAGGTCTGCTCAATGCTGTGGAGCAAGCTGTATCCATACCATTTGCAGCGTGTAAAAGCTTTATCTACTACGAATTATCCTCCAAGAGTAACCTTCTGCGAGTGGTTCCTGCAGCAATGTACCGGGTGATCAAAAAGTCAGTATAAATTTGAAAATTGAATAAATCACTGAATAATGTAGATATAGAGGTACAAATTGACACACATTCTTGGAATGACATGGGGTTTTATTAGAACCAAAAAATACAAAAGTTCAAAAAATGTCCGACAGATGGCGCTTTATCTGATCAGAATAGCAATAATTAGCATAACAAAGTAAGACAAAGCAAAGATGATGTTATTTACAGGAAATGTTCAATACGTCCACCATCATTCCTCAACAATAGCTGTAGTCGAGGAATAATGTTGTGAACAGCACTGTAAAGCATGTCGGGAGTTATGGCGAGACAATGGTGTCGGATGTTGTCTTTCAGCATCCCTATAGATGTCGGTCGATAACGATACACCTGCGACTTCAGGTAACCCCAAAACCAATAATCGTACGGACTGAGGTCTGGGGACCTGGGAGTCCAAGCATGACGAAAGTGGCGGCTGAGCACACGATCATCACCAAACGACGAGCGCAAGAGAGCTTTCACGCGTCTAGTAATATGGGGTGGTTCTAATAAAACCCCATGTCATTCCAAGCATGTGTGTCAATTTTTACCTCTCTCTCTCTACATTATTCCGTGGTTTATTAAGTTTTCAAATTTATACTGACTTTTTGTTCACCTGGTGTTATGACAACCAACATCGCAGATGTTGTTTTATTCACAGATGAAGTGACGTTCACAAGGGACGGAATCCAGAATTTCCATAACTAGAACGTTTGGGTGGATACAAATCCTCATGCAACAAGCGAATCCTTTCACCAGCACAGGCTCTCCGTTAACATCTGGGAAACCATTGGTGGCGACTGATTGTAGCGACTCTAAGTGATTCCAGAACTACACACATTTCTTGCGTACTGTATTGCCTGGATATTTAGAAGACGTACCACTTGTATACCGTCGACAACTGTATTTCATGCACAATGGAGCTCCCGCACATTACAGTCTGGCTGATCGGAGGTACCCGAAAGCACATTTCCCTCAGCGCTGGATAGGGAAAGGTGTACCGATTGTTTGGCCACCTCGTTCGCCTGACTTAAACCTCCTGGATTTTCACCTGTGGCGACACGTTAAGTCTCTTGTGCATTCGACTGCTGTTGTGGATGAACCTACTCTTCATGCACGCGTTGTGCCAGCATTTCAGACAGTACGGGTTATACAAGACACATTTGATAATGTACGGAATTCAACGAGGCGACAAACTGAGGCCTTTATTCAGGCAAAAGGAAGTCACTTTGAACATTTACTCTGATACGTAACCAGAGTGTACCATCTGGCCTAACAGACGTACAGTGCAGCTTGTAAAAACTGAAGATCGAATAAATCTGTAATGATGCATTTCCGGACCCGTGTTGTCAACGCCTCTTATTCTTCTTGTTATATGAGGAATCCATTCCTGAAGTTTTGGCGTCGAATTTTCGAGCACCCTGTATAACGCCCAGTTTGCCTTGCTGAGCAGTCACCTTGAATGTTTCGAGGATAGCTTTCTCTGGTAGATGACTCAAGATCAAGAATTGGTAACCGAGCACTTCCCATTGAGCTGTGTGTCCAAAGAGCTGGCGAGCGTAACGAAAGGTCGATGGCAGAGACTAACCGTAGCTGTGCTGATGTGCGTGCTCTGACCCATAGTCAGATCACGATAATCTTCTGCTGACAAGAGATTCTCAGCAACTGGGCATCGGGACCAGGTGATAGAACAACATCGCAACTCATTGTGTCCATTAAAATCCCCACAGAGGGAATAAGGCTGAGGGTCTGGTGTGATAAGATTACTGAAACTTTCTTGGTCAATTCGTTTATGGGGAGCAAATACAGGTCAAAACAATAGCTCTATGCTGCACATACACTCTGATAGCGACGGTCAGGAGGTTAGTGTCGACAGGTAGAGGCGCGGAGTGGTGTGTATCATTTGTAGGGATAGCTCTTCCTCCTTTGGGTCTCCCCCTACTTAGATCGTCCTTTCGGGGGAAGCTGTAACACTTACCACAGGGGCGTCAAATAATTTAAAATGTGTGTTTTTTAAATACAAACAAATGCAAAACAAATACAAAAACAAACACAGAAATGCAAACATATTTTCGCCCATGTGTCCTTAATCCATTTACGTCTGTGGTTTCGGGATCATCGAATGAGAATATTTATAAGCAAACTACACACTATTGAAGGATTAATCAGTGTTGTCAACATGTAGGAAATACGTGTTCGGTTTTTCTTTCAACTTGTGTCTGTGTGTGTGTGTGTTTGTGTTCGCTCGCTCGTGCGTGTGGGTGTGAGTGGTTATGAGAGGGGTACTAATGTCTTCGAAGCGCATTGCCTCTGTCTAAATTTCCCTTGTATTAAGTATCTTAAGAAGAACTACAAATTTTTCTCCTTAACCACTTTTACGCCACAAACAAATGGCAAAAGGCGTAAAAATAACAGCGACAATTCAATTCCACTATTTGATACGGAAAAACAGCTCTTAAAACTGGAAGTAACTTTGCAAAGCACACAGTTATACGCTTCGGGCACAGTTCTCCGTCCTCACGGAATGACGCAACTTCTTAAATGACTTCGTAGCGTCGGAGGAATTAACTGGGCGGAAACAGTATCAAGTCGTAGCGATCTAATTTCGAAGTCATTTGGAATTCAAGTGAGTGTGAGTTTAAAGCCTCGTTAATATTCCGGGCTCGGAACCGACTATAAGGAATTTAAATAGCTGCGTGAAAATTGATTTCATTTCCTAGATTTCATTTTGTAATTTTCACTGTTCCCAGTGGAAGACAGTTGTCAGTTGCCAACAGCAGTAGTACATCTTATTGATTGCGCTGAATGTCTTTCATCATACGTAAAGAGGAAATAAGAGCTACATTGGAAATAAACGATAACAGTGTTTCAGTAGTAAAACTTTGTAAGCTTTCATTCTATTTATTTCATTTGGTAATCCTAGGGTAGAACTGTATTTGCAAAGTGCACCCAAGAGTAATGCATTCAACTAACATTTAATAATAAAATTACACTTTATCTACTTTATTATCATTTAAAAGCCGGTGATTATCTTTGTCTGAAATTTCTTTAACTGAAAGTGAAATTCCAGAATGAGATTTTCACTCTGTAGCGGAGCGTGCGCTGATATGAAACTTCCTAGCAGATTAAAACTGTGTGCCGGACCGAGATTCGAACTCGGGAGATTCGAACTCGTTCCCGAGTTCGAATCTCGGTCCAGCACACAGTTTTAATCTGCTATGAAGTTTGAATGTGAAATTCTCTGTTACCCCTTATTTCTAATAGGACATTGCATGAATGAAAGAATAAAGATAAAATAATACTAACTTAAAAATTTGCGGTATAAACGTGATGTAATTTAGTCGAAGCACAAATAAAACACAAACGAGACTAGAGAATGAATACATTTTAGAACTCGAAACACGTTTCAAATGAAGGCCTACAAAACGGCTGTGTCAGTATTGTATAGCAAAAGTATTGACAATTTCTAGTGTGATTACCTGAAGAACTTTACAGGGTTGTATGATGGTGTTAATGATAGTGTTTATGAGTTAGAATGAAAGTACATGCTACCCTTTTATGAAAAGTTCTGTGAGTGCGCCTAGAGTATCTGAAGGACTTCCGAGAGTATATCAAACTTGCTGAATGTGTTTCAGGTATGGACAGGGACCCCCACCTGGGACCGAGCGAGATGTCGCAACGATAGGAGGCTGTACCCGCATTCGAGAGGACAGATTTCGGGTTTCCGTGGATTCAGTAAGTCTCTTAAGGTCAATTCCGGAATGGTTCCTTTAAAAAGACACGACCGATTTCCTTCTCTATCCCCCACCATCCGCCTCTCCACAGTGTGAGCTGGTGCTCCGTCTCTAATGACCATGACCTCGTCGTCGACGAGAAATTACATCCTCATCTTCTTTCCTTCGAACCGAGCTCTGCATGCTCTCAACTGCAAACACTTTTCTTCAGTATAATCCCATGCATTCATAGCTCCACGTAGAAGAACAACGAAGTTTGTGCGTACATCTGCAAATATATCATCTTAAAACCAGTCACTGTCTTGTTCAACGTTGTTTCTTTCAAGAATGTTGGAATCCTGATGAATTCCTGTTTCTTATCACATTAAATCACGTGCCCTATCACTTCGCAGCTTAAATCGGTTCTCATCTTGTGAGAATAAAACTGCCTACTGCAGTCCGTTCTGCATTTGGTGTGCCACAGAAAGCTTTCCCTCATCAAACGAACATTCTGTGGAATGATCAGCGTGTCAGTCCTATGATGACCATAGAAAAGGTAGATCATGACTAGGATAGGCTCTGATTTACATTATTTGAATGTATAGAGCATATATTGCCGATTGTAAACGTGCCCCATAGATCTTTGCCGCTATAGTTCAAAAATGTCCAAATGCGTGTGAATTCCTAAGGGACCAAAGTGCTGAGGTCATCGGTCCCTACACTTATACACTGATTAAACTAACTTACGCTAAGAACAAAACACACACACACACACACACACACACACACACCGCGCAATCAGTGATATGGCGCCTCTAACCGCGCGGCCACTCCGCGCGGCGTTATAGTTCTGTGTTATGGGTACCGAATCTTTGAATGGAAATTGGTGTCACTCTAATAACAGATAGACGAATATTAAATTATTTGGTCATTTGTCAAAGCACCATCTGCCGTTCCACTTTCAACCATGCAATTGCCTGCTGTATACAGATGAAGCAAACGCTTTGCACTGCCGCTGGCTTGGGCGTCGTACATTAGAGTGTTGGAAAATTGACATCCCAGATGGGGTGTGCCTAAAAGAATGTTATGAAACTGATTAAGTACATGACAATACACAAATGATAATAATTTGAGAATGGTACATGATCTCTGACTGTGTAGCACGATATGGAATTCTCGATCAGGGGGGCCAAATGTCGTTGACGAAAGCAAGGAAAGACTGGATGCTCTCGTAGCGAAACAGCTTCTACGTGGATTCGCTGCTGATGGACCGTGATGAAAAACTTGCTATAAACCATATCCCACACTTGTTCTTATGGGACATGTAAGGTAAACGTACTGAACAGAGAAGTCATTCTTTAAAGAAATAAAACTCTGCACATTCTTCGCCACATATGAGAAATTGCTTGAAGGACAGCACGTATCTAGGGATCTAAAACATTATTCATGTAGCAAATATCATTAAGACCGCCACCAATATTCACTGGTGTCTAAAATTAAGTCCGCCCCGATAGCTGAGTGGTCAGCGCGGCGGTCTGTCACGCCAAGGGCCCGGGTTTGATTCCCGTTTGGGTCGGAGATTTTCTCCGATCAGGGACTGAGTGTTGTGTTGTCCTCATTATAATTTCATCATCACTAGTGGAAGGAAACAGGAAACCACCACTGGAATCACTTCCCTAGACGCTCATGCGGTGAACCTCTGTGACAAGGCTTCCCCCGTGACCAGACCTGTCGTAAGGCAGGCCACAAAGTTCTAAAATATCTGTCAGACTCACCATATAATCATACAAACTGTCAAGCAGATGTCCGTATGATCGTGTTATGCACGGAAGATGTCATTCCAGTCAACGGACAATCCTGCCAACGATGATGTAGGGGCACCTATGAAACGAGTTCGTGTTTGACGGGTAGCCCCACATCCACAATCTCTGTATATACAGTCACAGGCGGTTGAGTATGGCACAGAGATAACTACCAGACTCTCTGTGGCGGAGGGCCATAGAAAGAAAGGAAGCAGGACAGTCGCAAACTGAGTAGACCCGATGACTTAATTTAATCGCTCTGTTGTTTCTCTGATGTGGCGTCAGTTTATAGAGACTGAAACTGTATTCCGAAGACCAGGGCAGGGCCGACCACGTGTGACTCCATAAGAGAGGACCGTTATTTGGCTGTAAGCGCACGACAGTGCCGCCCAAGTACTGCACGGCAACAGGCATGTGAGGTCGCTGCATCCAGTGGACGTGCTGTATCACGGCAAAAAAGTGTGTAGAAGGCCTTGGCAGGGTGGCCTCTATCGTCACAGACCTGCTGTATGTCTATCTCTGACGCTTCTTCACAGAAAGGAACGTCTAGGGTGAAGTCATCAACAAGCCACCTGGATGGTCAAACAGTGGGCCAATGTTGTTTTCACAGATGAGTCCCGATTTAGTTGGGAGAGTGATTCTCGATGGATTCGCATCTGGAGGGAACGTGGACACGCTATCGAGACCCAAACATTGTGGAAAGAGACCCAGAGCGAGGAGGATTCCTAATGGCGCGGGCAGGGATTATGTTGACCACTCGAACAGCTCTTCATGAAATTTTAATGGGAAATCAGCAAGGTTTAAGTGCGGTCGGGTATCGTGACAAGATCTTGAAACCTCATCTGCGGTTGTTGCGAGGTGCTGTAGGTCCAGACGTCGTATTCATGAACGATAATGCTCAGCCTGATAGAGCACAGGTGGGTGATGTTTTCTTGGAAACGTGGCCTCCTCGCTCTCTCGATTTGAATCCCATAGAGCATGTCTAGGTTGCACTGTGGAGACCGCTTGCATCACGTCAGAATCCACCAACCACTCTCCAAGACTGCGAGCAGCTCTGCAGGAAGAATGGGCGTTATTTTCTCAACATGAGACTGATGATATCATTCACAGCGTCCCCCGTCGTTGTTAGGCCTGTATTGCTGCCAGAGGTGGTCACACACTGTACTGAGCACATTCACCAGTCGTTGGAATGTTTGTGCAAATCCGTTAAGTTGGAAAAAACTAAGAACATTTTTGGCTACCGTTACGCACGTTGCAGTTCTTTGCGTTCTGTATTCTTCACATTGCTTCTACTTCACTATCACCTGATTGTACTGTTCCATGGCAAAATGAACACAACCTAGCAACATTTCCTTCTGTTGCTTTCATTTTGGACACCAGTGCATATGAATCAAATTGCCATTTGTATCCAATACGATCGATGGTGTAACACTTGACATTTCTTCCATATGCCACGGAAACTTCTCATACGCATGTGATTGTCACTGTAGGACGGGTTAAACCAGCTGTTTCAGCCGTTATCCGGCCGGCCACACTTCCAAATACGCGCACAGCCAGTTACGACGCCCGGATTCCTACAGCCGCCACCGCGGGCGCTGCTACGTGTGGCGTTGCCAATGAGATGCCAGTATCCCCTTCTCCGGAGCTCCAGCGGCGGTTCTACGTAAGTTCTAACAGTAACGCATTGATCTCATTTTGTGCATTTGCCTGTTGAATAACATTACAGAGTTTCATAGTGGCCAGGGCTCGACATTTCAGTACATATTGTATTGAAGAGAATTGTCAAGATGAAGGAGAGGATGCTCCGTGTATGCACAAACTCTTCGAATCCGTGCTTTGCGTTTTCTGAGTGATTATAGCGCGCTGTTTCTCGCGCATGGACGTAGTTACGTTACACACTGAAATGCTACACGTTACAGTTGGGAGTCCTCTAGGGGCAGAGGGTTGCGAGTTGCGTCAGCGTAGAGGGAAAGTCAACCGAGTAATACGTATGACGTTTAATATATCAACAGATTTTGAGAACGGAATATAAAATTCGGATGGATTACTTTTCATAAAATCCTCTTACAAAGCCGTCAAAACGCGCCATTAATGTAAAGTAACAGACCCTATCTGTTTCACATTTTAGATTCGGATTGCTCTGAGTGTTTGTGTACACTTACGATTTTGATACGCTCTGGACATTGTTTTTGGCCATCCGTTCACTTTATGAACTCCTTCATCATCAACCCCAGGGACATCTTCTTTCTTCGCCAGGTCTCTACGTTACCGCCTGTGCGAGTGGAGATAAACTGTATTGTACCTGCGAAGAGTAAGATAGAAAATAAGAAAAACTGAGTAATGGATGTTGCAGTGGCGTGATGGATCATTTCGGTAATATATTACACCCAATTTTGTAGGCAGTCATACTGTTGAAATTGAAGAAGTTGTCGCTGAAACGTGCAGTCCGCCCTACTGAGCAATCATCGTGGCAGCATTTTTTCAGGTGAATCCAGGTCGGGAATTGATCACTTAAATGTTGATCATCGACCACTACCCACCGAGCAGTGCGTGCGAGGCCCAGAGAGAGAGAGTACCTACAGCAGTGGACGACGCTTTTGCAATGCTGTAGAGCGTGCTCTGGGCCACATTCGACAGACATGGATCTGATGACGTTTGGAGGCTCTCGATTGCACTACACGTGGAGTACGTTGTTGTGGAGCCCCAGGCGCATTGTGTCCGTTGAAGTCTTCACACAGAATGAATGTCTGGAGGAGATGCATTATGAGTTCAGTGACAGCTTCTTTCTTTAGAACTTCAATTCAGGGGTAGGGAAAATATTGCCAGTCCATGACGAAAATGCAACGATATAGTGACTGCTTGTAGGCTGGTGGTAGAGGCGAGGAATGCGATGTCATGTTTACGAAAACAGACGCTCTGCCTTTAGTTCTCTCTCCACATAGGTCGTCCTTTTTGTCGAGTATGTAACCACGTAGCTCATGAGCGTCAAATATCTTAAAATGTGACTCCTGGAGACAATTACTCTTTGGTCCTCTGTGAGTTAATAGTCATAGCTTCCTCACAAATGTCCTGAACCCATTGATATTCCAGTGTAGGATGGGAGCCACCTTAGCGGTGAGGTTTTTCTTTGTCTTTTCCCCCTGATGTGCTTCTGTGGTCGAAAGTTTACTTGGGTGAGATTGGAGGGGGGGGGGGGGGGGGAAGGGGTTACTGGAGAGACTTTCCGATTCCTTCAGGCAAACATCGACTTCAATACCATCGTTCCTGTGGTCATCATCTGAGCCATCAGGCAGGACAAAGATCGCATGGTCAGATCGTATTGGACCTGATCGTTTTGACATGTTGTTTTACGTGTTCAGCTTGGATTCTGAGACGATGGTAGAGCTGTTTTAACAGAAACATTTTTTTTCATTTGTCTGTGATTTTTCCTGACAGTAAGTTCTGCTATCAACTCTACTTCTGTTGTAGGGAAGCTTGATTGTTTCACCAAGTGGGGTAGTTTTGTAGGTACTTTTACGAAACCTTTTAAGGGATTTAAGTTGCCCTGCTAGTCCCTCAAACTCTTTGTTTACATAGAAAGGCGACATTTTTTTCTGATGAACCTTCTACAAGTTTATTTATAATGAAACCACTATATACAACAGGATTTATTCTCTTACTGTGACTGGTGTATTTGTTATTGAGCCGGCCGCTGTGGACGAGCGGTTCTAGGCGCTTCAGTTCGGAATCGCGCTGCTACTACGGTCGCATGGATGTGTGTGATGTTCTTAGGTTAGTTAGGCTTAAGTAGTTCTAAGTCTAGGTG
This sequence comes from Schistocerca americana, assembly GCF_021461395.2. Lineage (NCBI taxonomy): Eukaryota > Metazoa > Arthropoda > Insecta > Orthoptera > Acrididae > Schistocerca > Schistocerca americana. The sequence continues at coordinate 697,911,751 of NC_060130.1, forward strand.
ACTGATGACCTCAGATGTTAAGTCTCATAGTGCTTGGAGCCATTTGAACCATTTTGTTATTGACAGACGTCTCTTTTTTGTTTGGGGGTTAATGTTGCCCAAAGGACAACCCGAACCGCTGGGACTATTTCAAAACCATGAAGGATTCTTGGAAGTCCCACAAGCAGCCAGGGAAACAAAATCCCACCCAGACAGAACCCAGCATGCCAGAATAAGCCTTATACAACTAAGCTGTGGAGGTTCCGAGATGTTTCTCGCTAGCAATTGTTCCACCAACCATTCGCCACTTCGGAATGTAGAACACCTGGAGGCTGAGGTTTTTCTGCGTGCCGTTCTCGAAATCTGGACAGTTATGTCAAGGTCTCTTATTCCCGACACACACAATGCTCCGCCGCTGCGCTTCACGGTGGTCGCTGGAGCATACACAGAGCTTTTCAGTGGAAGGGACGCGGGGTACTCATTAGCCTCCAGCTCAGGAAACACAGGGTTGCCTAACCCGTCCTCTGTCGTGAGAAACTGATTTCCCTGAGGTGCTAGCCATTTAAAACCTCCCGTGGGGCACATGTGGCCTTATCGAGAATAAAACGGATGAGGAAAACATTACCTTATTTACACCCTGATATTACGTTTGTTGACATTGAGAAGGCATATTGGTACGTGCTGCCACGCATCCATTTTTTTTTGACGGCTCTTCTTTTTGTATCGCCGACTTCTTCGGTCGCAAGAGAGGGAGCTTTACAGCGCCCAATGCTTCATGTCTGGATGAGCTTTATTAATTATTGCTGGTAAACTATTCTACGCATCCTCTGTGTTTGAATTCAACCACTCCATCCTTTCTGGATGCACTAAATTTGTCTAATTTTTTACAGCATTACTGTGGTGCCTATAACGTTCATTTTTGCGTATCGTACCCTTACTTCTGTTCTGTGGCGTTTTCTACTTTGCGGACATGTTTATCAAGTTGACTGTTGAAAGTTAATATTTTGGTGTTAAGTGGAAACTGCGATATGTGCTTTCCTTTCCATTGAAGCTCTGCATTTCATACTCCTGTTTCACGATGCAGTATGCCAAAAGTTAAAATGAATGTACTTCCCTTGGACGTCTTAATTAATTAAGATATTTGTCAGCTCGAGAACAGAAAAGAGGGACCCAGATTCTTAAATCAAATAGCTTTTGGAATGTGATAGATCAAATTTCACAGAAAATAAACTTGTATGTTCGCCGGTTTGGAAATCATACACCCTTGAACATTATTGCTTTATGAGGTTCGATGGACAATACGAAGATTTTTAAAAAAGAATTACCAACAAATATTGTGTGTGTCATTTAACTAATGATAACCTCTCAGGTGGGACAAAATGAACTGATTTTCACAGCATAAAATCGGGAAATTTATTATATTGGAGTAGTGATAAAGGTAGTTAGGACCAGTCCCTTGAGTTTAGTGTGCAATGGAAAACTGAATACAAATGAAACCAGCTACATTGTTTCATATCGTGAAAAACCGTGAAGGAGACACGTACAGAACATTTTAAATACAGAGGAAACGGAAAATGGACGCAAGGCAGAAACTACTGTATCTACAAAACAGCTCTCATAGTGAGGATCTCATCACAGGTAGAGCACACACGTGTAAAACTTTCACATCAGTTATATAGAGGAAAAAAAAGACTATAGTCCACAAATTCATAACAAGCACACAAAATCAGTATTCATTTAGACACGACACTCACTATCAATAGTGGAGGGAGGAGGAGGTGGAGGACGAGGAGGAGGAGATTAGTATTAAACGTCCCGCCGACAATGAGGTCTGTAGTGACAGAGCACAAGACCCATCTCTACAGCAACACATGAAATTACGAGCAACACATAAAAGTATGGATGTAGCTGAAACAAATATCAGTGATTGTGAATCTAATAAGTACTTCTTCATTTCATTTCTATACAGTTTAGAGTACGTGTAATGTTTAAATGTAAGCTGCGTCCGCTGGCTGACCGTGGGAGGGTGAGGCCTAGAGGGGTAGAACTGCAAGTGAGTCGTAAAACTGCTTCTCGCTGGAAGTCAGAGTACTTACTGAACAGATGGGCTCTGTAAGAGACGGTGTCCCACATTCCGATAAGAGCCTCGCAGAGGACAGGAGGCGGAATTCAGCAGGCAGTGAACTTCCATTGTGAGAAGGAGCGTAAAGAATGCTTTCTAAAAAGACAGAGATCTGTGAGACGCTGGAAAAACACGAGGCCATAAGAGCGAGAAGAATCTGTTTGATCCAAAGGAGACCAGCAGTTATTGATGTTTAAATTTAGTGACGGAACCCTGGACTGGTTCACCACAATTATTTTCTGTCGTGTTTGAAGACTCATGAGTGCGTATGTGCCACATCATCATTGGCCGAAATGCAAAGCAACCCTCATACTGGGAGATAATTCCTTCTTTCTGCGCCAGCCTAAGAGCGAAATGTATGCTACTATATCATGAGAGCAGATGTTTTACGAGAAATGAGATTGTTGCTGTGTTTATAAATTCTTCGTTATTCGGAAGTAGGGAGGTCTACAACGACTGCCTATAAGAATCCAGTTCTGGCAGAACCAGTAGGATTTTGAGTAGCAGAGAAGATAGACACTTCGTCTTGGAGCGTCAGAGGGAGAGATGATTTCACCTTAGAACTACAGACACGGAGGACTTCGACGTAGAGCTGATCGTAGGTGCTGAGGCTGAACTAAAGACTCTCAGCTACCACTGCAGCCATCCTCTACACCTGAGTTTTAGAACGATGGTAAGCGTGGGCCGCATTGTATACATCGTGTCGAGGGGAGCTCGAAGTCGTTTGTTTCGTACGCAGTCAGCTAGTTGAAATCAGAGTGCACTTGAGCAAGGGGATTTGTTTTCATATGTAGTCTTCTGGGTCTTCCCTTTAATCTGCTGACTAATTCAGAATCATAGGTGGTTTACATGGCTATAGCTAATGGTATCACTTCATTCTCAATTCCACCCACCTATGCTACGGTATTACCATATATGTATAATGATTCATTAGGACCTTTGTGCATTTATGATTATTTGTATTCCGTTTTCAATTATTGGAATGAAGTTAATTCATCTTAGTAACAAACAAGATTTTATTGTGACCTTTAGTTTCATTCCATAGTCTGATAAAACCCCTTCTCATTAGATTCACGTGAGATATGCTACCTAAATATCATGTTTAATACGTCGCCCCCGCCCCTTCCCTTTCTGGGTAAATTCAGATGTTCACTAGTTTCTGTAACACGACTTTGTATTAATATCTAACAAGATCATATGGGTTGCGGTCTCTTCAATGTCTAGGTCGTCAGGTTCTGTTCTTGTTAGCATTATAGGGGTATGCTAAATTCTCAGTTGTAGTCTCACACTTGGAAGTCATATAACACAAACCTAGAAGACTTTGAGATCGACCATGTAGCTATATCTTTTAACAACCAAAAAGTCCGGCAGCGGTAGCTGAGTGGTCAGCGTGACGGAATGTCAATCCTAATGTCCCGGTTTCGATTCCCGGCTGGGTCGAAGATTTTCTCCGCTCAGGGACTGGGTGTTGTGCTATCCTAATCATCATCATTTCATCCCCATCGACGCGCAGGTCACCGAAGTGGCGTCAAATCGAAAGACCTGCACCAGGCGAACGGTTTACCCGACGGGGGGCCTTAGCCACACGTCATTTCATTTCAACAACCAAAAAGAAATCATGAACGTAACAGATAGAAAGGGTACAAATATAAAAGAGATCACTATCAACATTAGCTAATCACAATAAACATGAAATTTATTCCACAAATGAGGATTCCAAGAAGAAGTCTTAGGGTTCAAAAAATGGTATTGAAACTGTAGAAGCGAAGAAACGAGAATTTCAGGAACGGCTAAATATAGACTCAGAAGACTGAGAGGAGATTAAAACAAAATTAGACGAACAGTCCTTGAAATAGCACCGCTCAAAAGACACATAGAGCACAGATGATGCAATTAACAGCGTGAAAAAGCATTACTGCTTAGAAAACAGGCCTGGCAGAAGTGGTAATCCATTAAAAGAAGTGAAGATTTTATCACATTTAAACAACAAAAGTGCTAAACAACAAAAGTGGTAACGGCATATAACACGCCCGGGGGTACAAATGGGGGAGGGGGGGGGGGGGGGGAGGGGCCTTTAACTAGTTTCTCGTTTCGACCGTGCGCCCTGTCCACACCATGTGCCTAATAATCCCGCGGCGGTCGTACTGTTCTGCTCCACACTGCTGCTGGCTTGCCTGAAATTATGTATCTAACTATACAAGCGGGTTTAGGGAAGCCACTCAACGTTAAGCACAACACTGTCCTACGTCTGCTATGAACATCTACATTCTGAGACGATAAGACACACAGGTTGCACTGTTTACATTCTAAGTCATAACTGCTTATCCCAATTAACATTCTTGATGATTATCTATCCACACTATCTCTTGGACGAGCGTACCGGTAACCGACGCGACATGGGTGATTGTTAATGATGCGGAAGCCGAATGATCGAACAAAAGTTCTTACGCTCGTCACGCATACGCAGACATTTGGTACCAGTCCTCCTTGACATTAGTAATGATATAACACTGTTCATAGAGTTAATTTTTCAGTTCTCAGTTCTCACTTGTACGACCGTGCGCGTAACCGTCGCGGCGCGGCTGATTGTTGATGATGCGGAACACTACGGAACGCACGTTCTCACGCTTGCTACAAGACACTGGCACTTGATTGCACCCTTTTGTGGTAACTAATTTTTACTGATTCACCTTAGTTCATTCTGGGAGACCGAACACGGCGCGGATGATTGTTGCTGTACGGTACGACATTCAACGAGCGGGTACTCAAACACTTTATCGGCGGCACTGCCCCTATTGCATTACTATTTTGCGACCCTTTCCACAGAATTCACCTCCATATCTCATTACTTCACTGTAATAGCACTTTTAGCAACACTCGAACATCCATAACAATGCCTTTCACGTGTAGAGCTACCCACAGCACAACATAACAGCTCTGTGTCCCGTGCTCGACCCTGCAAACGCACTGCCCGCAAAGATACTCCGAAACTAAGCCAGCGATATGGCAACACTCTTACAGACAGTCAAAAAGAAATTTGAAAGCAACCAGTTATCTCTAATCGAGAAAGACTTGCAAAATAATAACACCAGGAACTTCTATAAAACGTTGAAGCAAATGTACCAACCATCTAACACGTGCTTCAAAAATAAAGGTAGAAAATTAGCCCTAAACAACCGAGAAAACTGGGAAATATTTGCAAGCCATTTAAAGAAGTTGGTACATCGTGAGGAACTAAGAGCAAAATTTCCAGAACAAAATTTGGGATACACTTACAGGAAGGCAGAATCCCCCCCCCCCCCCCCCGCCCCCATCCCCTTCCAGGATGGCTGAAAACCAAAATATCATCAAAGATCTGAAGAATGATAAGGCTCCCAGGGAAAATTCTGTAACTGCTGAAATGTAAAAAACTGCAGGTGCGGGAACAGTGAAGAAGCTGCGTGGAGCCTTTCAAAAAGTCTGAGAAACAGAAGCTATATCAAAAGTTTGTAAGATCGCATTAATTCAACCAGTCTACAAAAAAAGGAGATAAAACTAACACCATCAACTACAGAGTAATATCCCTCTTTCCAGTGACTTACAATTTTTTTTTTGAAAAGCACTAAAGAACAGACAGGAAAGCCAACTACATCAGCATCTAGAAGAATACCAAAGAGGGTAAAGAAAAGGACGACACTGTATAGAACAAATTTTAAATCTAAAATTTATAATCAGGCATAGACAAATATACGACATTTGTAGGCTTCAAAATAGCATACGATGCGATCCACGCCGAAACATCATTCAACACCTCAAAAGAGTTAGTGCTGACAACAAATCAGTGGGAGTCATAAAAGACACAGTAACAATTACAAAATGCGAAATTAAACTTTTAGGTGGAACCTCCATGTCTTTTGAGACCATTGGTATTCAGTTATGTACTAGAAAATGTAATGAGGGAATGGAGGAAAAGAACTGAAGAAGAAGAAAAAGAAGGAATTTTAAAAAATCATAATTGTAAGAAAATGGGATAATCTGAGAATTGATTGTTTAACTTTTACAGTCGATCTTGCCATCTTAGCTGAATCTGTAGAAAATGCAACAATGCAGATAAATCTGTTACGAGAAACAACTTCAAAAGCAGGCCTACACATATCTTTTGAACGAAAGGAACCAAGTATATAACAGATGCGAAGGAGACACCGATTATGATTATGGAAGAATTAAAAAAAGCTGCAAAATTTAAATATCTATGTAAAATAATACAAGTAAATGCTTTGGACAAAGATGCTAACGCAACATGGGTAAGGAAAATGGAAGTGGTTTTTCAATTAACATGAAAAACCTATATCACAAGAAATGTTAATCGATAAACTCAGGACTGTAGCATTACAATATAGTCATTTGATAAGAATTGTTTTATGCTTCAAATTGCCATTCGTTAAAAACAGCCAAACAGTTCGTTGAAACAGAAAAGAAGGAATCAAGAAAATCTTGGGACCAAAAATATGACAATGGGAAATGGAAATAAAAAGGTAATAAAGGATTTTATGACAGATCACAATTAGACACAATGAGGAAGAGAAGAGTCGTATTCTGCTGATACATAAAGACGTTAGACGAAAAATGAATAACAAAACAAAATTTAACTTCTTTGGCGGAACCCAAAACATCAACAACGTGGTTTGAAGAATTTAAAGCAGACCTGAGCGAACTAGAGATAACGGAGGATGGGACAGGAGAGCAAGAGTAAAACGTTTCAGGAGCTTCCAGGAAAAAACAAAGGAAAAGGCGCACAATAGGGACAGAAGTAAAAGGATAACAATATAGAGCAAGAATGAAGAAGTACTAGAGAGAAAGAAAGGATTTGAAAAACAAGGCGTAAATTATTTTATGTGGTCCTCAGTAGGCCAAACGAATAAAAATGACAGACGTGGCTGAGAAAGAATTGCATTATTCGGCTTGCAAAACAATTCTGTATAGACGTGTAGTTGTTAAAGAACTCTATGAAACTTGGAAAACGAACCTGTTGATTTTCGACAATATTTACAACGGAGTTTTGCTTTTAACTCTGTACGCTTATGAGTTAACTAGCAATTTGCAGTTCTAATAGGCAATAACTCTGGCTAACGCAGGATACCGTGCGGAAGGAAACGGGATCCGTATCATAAAATACACAGTCACAGTTATTTAAAAAAGTTTGCTATAACGCAAACTGCGAAGGAATGTCACTAGACAGGCTAAAACAGTGAATTAAAGGAAGAGAATAGGAAGTTCTCAAATCAAAATTAAAATTACATTGTCAGTGTTGAAATTATTATAGTGATAGAAAGCGAATGCTCAACAAATTACATCTCTTTTGTGCGACATTGAAACTATCTGGAATTTATCTGACTGATGCTAAATATTTAGTAACTACTTACGCTACTGTCATTAGCTGGTCACTTAAAGCAAAGCTGTTTTTCCGAGACTTTATTTCAGAAGTAGCTACAGCACCCAAGCAAGGAGAGATCTGAATTAGTTGTTCAAAAAATGGTTCAAATGGCTCTGAGCACTATGGGACTTAACATCTATGGTCATCAGTCAATTAGTTGTTAAATCACAGAACAGGAAAGGCTCTCATGGTTCTGATGAAATATCAAGTAGACATTAAGATCAGCCCATCACGCATCAGTGCTGGACTCTGTCATCTGTTTAATACATTTTGTACGTGCAGTGAAATTATTAATTAGCAAAGGAGCTTTAAAAAATAAAGAAAAATGAGAATGAGAGACAATTCCACAGGCCACTTCCCCTGCTACTAGTTTTTTCAAAGGTTTTTAGGAAGGTAGTATAAGAGTACCAGCACACAATTTCTTTTCAGACCTCCAGTTTACATTTAAGAAATGATTATAAACAGAAAATTCATTTCATTAGTACACTACTGGCCATTAAAACTGCTACAACAAGAAGAAAGGCAAGTGATAAACGGGTATTCATTGGACAAATACATTATACTAGAACTGACATGTGATTACATTTTCACGCAATTTGAGTGCATAGATCCTGAGAAATCAGTACCCAGAACAACCACCTCTGACCATAATAATCGCCTTGATACGCCTGGGCATTGGGTCAAACAGAGCTTGGATGGCGTGTACAGGTACAGCTGCCCATGCAGCTTCACACGATACCACAGTTCATCAAGAGAAGTGACTGACGTATTGTGACGACCAGTTGCTCGGCCACCATTGGCCAGACGTTTTCAGTTGGTGTGAGATCTGGAGAATGTGCTGGCCAGGGCAGCAGTCGAACATTTTCTGTATCCAGAAAGGCCCGTACAGAACCTGCAACATGCGGTAGTGCATTATCCTGCTGAAACGTAGGGTTTCGCAGGGATCGAATGAAGGATAGAGCCACGTGTCGTAACACATCTGAAATATAGAGTCCACTGTTCGAAGTGCCGTCAATGCGAACAAGAGGTGACCGAGACGTGTAACCAATGGCACCCCTTACCATCACGCCGTGTGATACGCCAGTATGGCGATGACGAATACACGCTTCCGATGTGCGTTCACCGCGATGTCGCCAAACACGGATGCGACCATCACGATGCTGTAAACAGAACCTGGATTCATCCGAAAAAATGACGTTTTGCCATTCGTGCAACCAGGTTCGTCGTTGAGTACACCATCGCAGGCGCTCCTGTCTGTGATGCAGCGTCAAGGGTAACCGCAGCCATGGTCTCCGAGCTGATAGTCCATGTTGCTGCAAACGCCGTCGAACTGTTCGTGCAGATGGTTGTTGTCTTGCAATCGTCCCCATCTGTTGACTCAGGCCGGCCGGGGTGGCCGAACGGTTCTAGGTGCTACAGTCTGGAACCGTGCGACAGCTACGGTCGCAGGTTCGAATCCTGCCTCGGGCATGGATGTGTGTTATGTCCTTAGGTCAGTTAGATTTAAGTAGTTCTAAGTTATAGGGGACTGATGACCTCAGAAGTTAAGTCCCATAGCGCTCCGAGCCATTTGAACCATTTTTTTGTTGACGCAGGGATCGAGACGTGGCTGCACGATCCGTTACAGCCATGCGGATAAGATGCCTGTCATCTCGACTGCTTGTGACACGAGGCCATTAGGATCCAACACGGCGTTCCGTGTTACCCTCCTGAACCCACCGATTCCATATTATACTAACAGTCATTGGATCTCGACCAACGCGAGCAGCAATGTCGCGATACGATAAACCGCAATCGCGATAGGCTACAATCCGACCTTTATCAAAGTCGTAAACGTGATGGTACGCATTTCTCCTCCTTACACGAGGCATCACAACAACGTTTCACCAGGCAGCGCTGGTCAACTGCCATTTGTGTATGAAAAACCGGTTAGAATCTTTCCTCATGTCAACACGGTGTAGGTGTCGCCACCGGCGCCAACCTTGTGTGAATGCTCTGAAAAGGTAATCATTTGCAGATCACTGCATCTTCTTCCTGTTGGTTAAATTTCGCGTCTGTAGCACGTCATTTTCGTGGTGTAGCAATTTGAATGGCCACTAGTGTATATGAGTTAATCTGCGTTAGACGATAAGTTGTGAATAGTAGTCAATTTCCTTGATTTAACATATCATGTGTACCATGCCGTATTTTATATAAGTTCCAGTATTATGGAATTAGGGATACTCTCATCAATTGTTAAGATCATATCTAGCAAATAAGAAATAGAAGGGTGTCCTCCTGTTCATCAACCAGGGCACAGATACCTGTTTGAATATAACTGAGTATCAAAATGGTTCAGATGGCTCTGAGCACTATGGGACTTAACATCTGTGCTCATCAGTCCCCTAGAACCTAGAACTACTTAAACTTAACTAACCTAAGGACATCACACACATCCATGCCCGAGGCATAACTGGGTTTACCAATTAATTCTGTGATCGTAGTTTCCTAGTAGAGTCAAAATACATATTATATTCTTGTACGTATGTTTTGCGAACAGATCATGTAGGTAAAATGAGAGAGATTGGAACTCATACCAAGACTTACCGGCAATCTTTTTCCCCCCATACCGATCTTGACTGGAACAGAAACGGGGGAAATGATAGGGGTAAGTATCCGCCGCGATACTCATAAGGTGGCATCCGGGGTATAGACATAGATTTAGAAGCACTTTCCTCTGTGAATTGGCAGATGGGTAAGTTTCAAGAAATAATTCATTGAACATATCTTTTTTCTTGTCACTTGTGATGTGCCAGTCTCACGAAAAAAATTAGCAGGTAGTCCGTCGGCTCCTGCCCCTTTTTTTCCGTCTTTACTAAGGCTTTATATCTATCTTTTGTACAGGATATAGGCCTTTTCCGTTTTTGCTCTTCAGCAATTGACCTTTCGGAAGCGTTGATCTATTGTTCGCCTCCGCTATTTTTATACTGTCAGTAGGATATAATTTGCTAAAACATATAATAATCTGATGTTTTATTGTGATTGGATGACTATGTTGAGTCCTCTCGTAAATCTTCAGTAAAACTATTAGAGGAAAGCATACACTGAGAAGATCTTGTATAATGGTTATGCAATGGAACGTTTTGTGGCATCACGTTTGTGAAAACGCGGAGACGAATCTGATGGCCAGAGATGGAATGGATTGTTATATTTGTTATTCTTGCATTTGTATAATTGATTTGCCTTACACCGCTCATCGATTGGGTGGAATCACTATACACTTACCTTGATGTCGAAAAAGTTATATTCTTTGGTTAGCCTTTCCCAAGATGTGTAAGTCTGTGCTTGAAGTTTTATGCAGATATGTTGAGGTTTGCTCTGTTGTGTCCATCAAGCAACCTCACCTCCGCTTGCACCGCTCCATCACTGTCAAAGTGAAGTCTTCGAAGAGGTTTTTTAATTTTTTGAAACAGATGAAAATCGGCTGGAGCCAAGTCGGGACTGTAGGGAGGATGAGCGATGACAGTGAACCCGAGGCATCGGACTGTTAGACATATCACAGCACTCGTGTGTGTTCTAGGATTGCCATGCTGAATGAGAGGGTGCCCATATGTGGACGAACTCTTCGAATTCGGAACTCGATTACAGCAAGTTACTTTCCACGAATCGACATAGTTACGTTACACACTGTCATGTTACACACTACAAATGGGAGCCCTGTAGAGGCAGACGACTGCAAATACATAGACATGAAGAACAAAGATGTAGAATATTAATAACATTTACTTCATTTAAAAAAACTGAAAGAGTAGTCAAATAAAAAGTTCTGGGATTGTACTTTTCAGCACACCCTCATGTGTTTGGATACACCAGTGTGGACTGGCTGTAGACAGAACTGTCAGTCATCTGGCGTATTAACTTCACGTGGTAAATTGCACAAGAATAGTACCTGACTCTATTTTTATTTTTTGATCCCGAGCCATTTACGGAAGTTCTCCGAGAGAACAAGTGTGCTTGTATTTTTGAATTGTTCTGTAGAAAGTGTGTGTGGGTCATCGATCATTTTAAGAATAATTTTGAGCTTCGAACAATTTTATAACAAGCGGTAAAGCATAAGTGGGCTTCTCGCATTTTCGAATTACCCCCACCATTTTAGCTTGAGTCTCGTGGGTTGTAATGTGAGCGGGGCTGCGAAGGGTATTTGCAGTGCCACCATACTAGTGGCGTAAATCGGAACTACTATCCTGGATTTTTTTTTATTTTCCCACCAATTTATGCTTATCATAGGTTGGGGTCTCGCATTCTAAGCTTGTTACTCAGTGCCCGTGGTATGTACGGGCGGTTGAGGCGTTTGTGGTGGTGCGGGTGTGGCTGGGGTCGTGGGCTTGACTCGGCTCGGCGCTCTGAGGCGGCTGGCCGTCCACGCCGCTCGTAAACCTTCCACCCGCGGCTCTCTCCGGCTGATGACTGGCTGATGGTCCTTCGCTACCGGACTGCGGACGGGGCAGCACTCGCATTTCTGAATACAAGGTCAGAGCGACTTGGCGCACACTACGACGGCACTTCCTGGTGTGGCGACTGTTTAAACAAAGACACACATATTCCTATCCTATTCCTGCTACACAGCCCAAGTGAAAGGGGAACTGGGGTGGAGGGAATTATTGAAGCATGTCACAAGTGGGATGGGGGTAATCTATTAAGCTGTGACGTTAGACGTGTGGGGGAAATTTTTAAACTTGAGATAACTGTACTTTCACTTAGGATAAGCGGCATGTGACGTCAGGAGGAAACCCAGTGGCCATGTTGAATTCTTGGACGTACATAACACTTTGGATAGAATGGTAAACTTAGAACGCGTGAAATCTGAAAACCATATTCCCTGATCTTCTGACGTCGTAGGACTGACGAGGTGTGACAACAATGCAGACTGCACCCGCATTCTGAGGTCCGCCTTCTTGGATCGCCATCTTGAATTTTTTTGAATTTCACACCAACTGGACAATGTCCCTACCCACAATTTTTTGAATTTCCCTCCATTTTACACTTAGGATGACTGGATTATCGCTACTTTTTAAATTTCTCACCATTTTATACAGAAGGCAATTTTCCTATATTGAGTTCCCATCCAAGTTTTGAATTTCCCGTCATTCTACAAAAAAGGCAATTGGTCTATGTCATACTGCTGAAAGGAAGGTCTGACAGTGGCGCGTGAGACCATAAGTGGGGCTGTGGAATCTGATAACAATGGAGGCTGCACCCAAACTGGTCCAGTTTCAGTACTATACAGAAGAATTTAATCTAACACTAACATTATTTGATATTCTTAATAATGTATACATCACTTGATTCGACTGGGAACTTTGTCAGTTGATTTGAAATAGTTTCTTTCCAACAAATCCTCTACTTTCATCTTAAACTGCAGCTTATTAATGTATAAGTCATTAGCTAGAGTTTTATTTATAATAAACAAACCGTAGCGTCCAGACAAACCACATAAACATTTTGTACAGTTGATACTATGAAAACTGTGGAAGTTACAGTTGTTTTAGTAATGGACAACTTGGTAAACACATTAACTCACGCAAACACTCAAATGCATCGTGCTAAAAGGTCATGTGATCTGTGAAACCAAACGAAACGTACACATTATGTCAAGTGCCTTTCTAGAGCAGATCAAAGAATTAGATGTCTGTGGCGGCGGAAATGAATGACGCACAAATTGAGCTAATACATTCAAGTTATAATGCTCTGAAATCATTTGAAGACTGCATGATGCACCCGCTCATTGTCGTTATTATCTCACTTATTAAAAATTTATTTATAGGATATTTTTAGTTATAATACATATGCTTTTATGAGATGGCAACAGGCCGGCCAGAGTGACCGTGCGGTTCTAGGCGCTAAAGTCTGGAGCCGGGCGACCGCTACGGTCGCAGGTTCGAATCCTGCCTCGGGCATGGATGTGTGTGATGTCCTTAGGTTAGTTAGGTTTAATTAGTTCTAAGTTCTAGGCGACTGATGACCTCAGAAGTTAAGTCGCATGGTGCTCAGAGCCATTTGAACCATTTTTTTTTAGATGGCAACAAATAAAGGAGATACAACAAATCTACTAGGCTGCCCACACTACTCTCGTCTGTCCTATTCTGGGATATTGTTGCACAGCATGGGATCCTTTCCATAGAGGGTTAACGGAGGACATCAAAAAAGTCCAAAGCAAAGCAGCCTTTTTGGTATTATCGAGAAATAGTGGAGAGAATGTCACGGATTTGGTACGCGAGTTGAGGTTTCAGCCATTAAAACAAAAGCGTTTTTCGTTGTGACGAAATATTTGCACGAAATAATCATAGTAAAATAAGAGAAGTCAGAGATCTCACGGAAAGATACAGGTATTCATTTTTCCCACGTCGTATTCGAGAGCGAAATGGTGGAGAACTAGCCTGACAAAGGTTCTATGAACCATTTGCCGAACACTCATGTGAGCATTGCAGAGTAATAACGTAGTTGTAGATGCAGAAAGACTTATGTCATTTAAAATTGATGCTTACTTTATTCTGAGAGCACCACGATGTAGAGCATGAAAAGCAGTATCAAATAGATATTTCGTGTTTCTATTTTCTTAAGCTTTCTACAATCATTCGTGCCATTTCTTTCTTTATTATTTTGACGAACACTAATAGATGTTCAACGATTTGCTTATTCTCCAGATGGCCGGTGTGAAAATGCGAATCCGTCCATACACAATTTTGTAAAACCATAGTGCATTGTCAGTTCGTATTTCGGAAGATCGTACTTAATGTTGGACAAGGAGAGGGTAAGCACACGCGCATAAATACAGCAGAGGGAGACGTGAGTGTAGCACTTTCACAGTCGAACTCTTGAGCACTGGGTGACTTCATTATTGGACTTCACGTCTGGTGGAGTCCTCATTTTTGGTCTCTTATTTCTGAGTGGAAAGTAGACCTTGCTGTTGAGATACATTGAATGTTTCGCGGGCTGTGTGCTCGTGAGTCTTTAACATTTGCTACACTTTTGCGAGAATGGGGTGGAAAGAAATTTTGACAATATTTTAACATTTTGCTTCAATTTAACTTTTACGAATAAAGGGCAGAACTTAATTGCATTTTATTAGCAGGACTTCCAGCCAATACTTTAACCTCTGACTGGATTCTCCATTTGTCTGGCGACTCGTGTTGCTGATAGCTTTTTGAAGTATTAGTGTGCATCTGAACCTGGAAATTTCAGCACAGTGACGAGAAAACTATGATCGGTAGTAGCGTGATAGTTTGGCATGAATTTACATTGAATACGGCCCATCACAACCGGACGATATGAAAGACTTTTGTGAGGCCTCCATTACGTATAGTGAGTGGCTTAAATATTAACGCCGGCCGGAGTGGCCGTGCGGTTGTAGGCGCTACAGTCTGGAACCGGGCTACTGCTACGGTCGCAGGTTCGATTCCTGCCTCGGGCATGGATGTGTGTGATGTCCTTAGGTTAGTTCGGTTTAATTAGTTCTAAGTTCTAGGCGACTGATGACCTCAGACGTTAAGTCGCATAGTGCTCAGAGCCATTTGAACCATTTGTTACACCATATATCTACATACCATTCTAAGCGACTAATTGTAATAGTGTGCAACCCACTCCTAATTTCTGTCCCTTCATTACAGTGCTTGAGAAACGAGAGAAATTTCTTGTAGAACTGCCCACTCGCAACATACACGAAACAAAGTGTTTTGAGTACGCTGCAGATATCCTCCATACCGTCCCGATTTCTCCCCATGCGATTTCTATATTTTTGGATCCCCGAAGAAAGACGCTCCTATCCGTCGATTTGCTTAGGACACCTGGGTATAATCATGGTTGGGTAGGCAACATCAAGCACTTTTCCATGAAGGAATTGGCCGTCTTAACAATCATGCCGAATACTTTTGAAATAATAAACAGCACTTACTTTTTTCCCTCTGTCTCGTTTTAATTTGACTTCAAACAGCAAAATTGCGTCATTACGCAGGAAGACATTAAATTTACGGCTATATATAGTAAAATAGACCATCTGTTTGGGGAATGGAGGAAAGAAATAGGTTATTGAAGTTAATAATTGAATTAGGCAATGTTAACAGCAGAGCAGCAGAAAGTGACCCGAAGGCCCTTCCTGTCACCCCTCCCCACCTTCCATCGGGAAAGAATTTGTGTACCCCGGTAGTCTGTTTCTAGTGTTATCCATTTGAAAGTATGCTTACGTTTCCTAAATGTTTGTGAAACCTGTGACTGAGGGGGGACGTGGGTTCCAACCCGATATTCGTCTAGTCAGATATGGGAAACCTCGTGAAAACCAAATCCAGGGTGGCCGACATACCGGACCTCGTCGTTAATCCGCCGGGCAGATTGGATCCGGGGTCAGCGCGTCACCCCAAATCCCGGAAGCAGCATGCTAAAGCGCATTTCACTCCGGGCGAATAGAGGCAGCAAGGCGAACGAGACCACAAAGTCGCTTTCTGGATAGATCGATGCATCGGACAGGAAAGGTGTCGTTGAAAAAGGTTTACGTCCAGGAATTGATGTAGCTGACACATACTGAAAGGCCACTGGATGTATCAACTGAACTTTCCACACGCTAAAGGTGGTTGCCTGAAACATCTCCAGGGCGACTAAGTACATCGTCCTACTAATTCAACAGAATGATTTTTCGATTTCAGGGAATCATTGAACAAAACACTGCAGTATAAACTGAGAGGTGCTAATTTAAAAGTGGTCAGTCGCATGTGGCAGTGGACACCACATTAGGAAAGAGAACCTAAAGACGCTTCTGTCAAGGGACATAAATAATTGATAAACAATATTTAACTACAATTATTTGCCATTTAACCTGTAAAGATGCTGGCGTTTTCATTGATGTACAGACTATAACTTAAATTTATTGTAAATTATCTGAGTGTAACTGAATTTTTATAACATTTCTTTTATTCGAATATTGTTGTAATGTATTAGTTTAGAGTGGGAAAGTGGTCAAGATGGAGTCTGTAGAGCTTAAGGACGAATTAATTTTGCTGGGAACAGCCTTCAGCTAATGGAGAAGCAGACAGTATCACAACGTTATGAGAGTCAAGTGGAGACTGGGACTTATCGAGTGAAGAGATCAAGGGAGCGATTTTGGAGACTTGGTGGCGAGTTCTGGAAGAAGGAACACCTGTACAGAGGAACGTGCACGATTCAGTTGTATAGATGATTGTTTCTGGGCGGTCAATGGCCGCTACAATATTTTGAATTTTGAAGGGACAGTTTTGAGTTGGTGAATATTGCATGTATTGTGATTATGAAAATAACTTAATTTTCGCGTATCTTATATGACTATTTAGTTTGGGGATTTTGCTACCATTCTCCTAATGCTCTCAATGTAACTTTACTGCGTTTGATAAGGGTATTTTCTGTTTGTGTTTTAATCGGTTATCGTAGCACCCCCTCCCCCCTTTATTTGAGTTTCCGTTTCCTGAATAAATATTATTCAGCATAATTCTCTGCTCTACGTCAATTATAAGCATTAGAATAGAGCGCTTGTTATTAAATAATTCATTTAACTTTTATTTTATATTTCTTTGTATTTTATTATCTCGCAATTCTAGCCAATGCATAGGCTATTTGAGTGCAGGATCAGCGATACAGTTTATTATTTGGAGCGAATGAGCTATGGGGCATGAAAGTAGACGTGTGCGGCTCGACACTATGGCTACATTGAGCTATTCCTTTTTAAACACAGTCACGCATAGCCTAAGTACCTGAAGTACGAGTAACTGCAGATAAAGACGTTGCTGGTTTTCTCATATGGCATGCTGTTTGGAAGAGAAACTACTCAGAAGTCACTGTTAGGTACCGTCGCATGCGGGACCCACCGAAAGAGGCATCAGGAATGATTACATGACAACAGTAATTATGTCTGTAAGTGTGATCAAAACAGGGAATAAGGGCATAGGCTGAAACATCAAGCTACTATGAAGGAGAGATCGGAAAATTATGGTACGAGTGCAGCCAACTGATGCGTGCCGCCACTAAGATGTGGAGATAGTGAGGGTTGGCTGTAGGTTCAAATGGTTCAAATGGCTCTGAGCACTATGGGACTTAACATCTGAGGTCATCAGTCCCCTAGAACTTAGAACTACTTAAACCTAACTAATCTAAGGACATCACACACATCCATGCCCGAGGCAGGATTCGAACCTGCGACCGTAGCAGTCGCGCGGTTCCAGACTGAAGTGCCTAGAACCGCTCGGTCATTGCGGCCGGCCCTTGGCTGTAGGCAAAAAAACTAACACGCACCAAAACCATTGGGCTTTTACTAAATATGTAAAGTTATTTTAGTGTTCGTTAATGCAACTGTTCATCCTGACCATCGCCAGTTTTTCTTTGCTCACAAGAGAGGCTACGATGTTGGGATCACAGATTTACTTCAAACTTTGTTCACTTTTAGTGTGCCATTAAAACTATACTATGCGCAAGTAGTAAGGTGTACTACTCTGGCAGGTCCGAGAAAATCGCAAGGAAAGTTTTACGCATTTATTACGTAACTGATGTATCTGTGAGTGGGTGCAGACGTTACAGTTCATGGTGTTCATTTCGCCTTCGGCACTGTAGCGGCTCGGAAGTGCCTAGCGCACCGGCTGCCGCCCCGTTTAGCGCGAGCCTTGTTTACATCCGTGAGGCTTCGCATAGCGATGTATTGTTTCCTACAGATCACGATGGCTCTTCCTAACCGGAAGGCGTCTATAAAGTTCATGTTCGGCGGGCAGTACACAAGACCAAAAGCACACGAAATGGAACGTTTCATGAGTTGTAGCGGGTAGGGGTTTAGTGACGCTAGGTAGTGAGCGTCAGTGACAGGAGGGCAAAGGTCAGTATTTTGTCAGGGATGGCGAGAGCGAAAACGCCAATTTGTGGGTGGTGGCGTGGGCTCCTTCCTTGGCTCAGAGGGCGAGGTGTGAGAGAAACATTGGTGGTTCCACTAACAGTCATTTATTGAGACATAAGACCCTCTGAATAAACAGAGTAATACAATGAGTTTTAACGCCCTCAGTCCCTCGCGGCCGCGGAGCGGTGGAGTCGTTGCGTGCAGATTTCAGTGACCGTTGATGCGGCGACGGCTCTTGTTGCAGCGGCGCTCCAGGCGTCGTATTCGTCCCTCAGTACCGTGACGCCCTGCGACAGCGGCACGGTCTTCTCCTTGTGAATTCGCTCTTAGCGTTATTAACAAGTGGCTACGGTGTGGAGCGGAGTGCTCCGTCTCGGAATCGAACCAGCGACCCTCAGGTTCGGCGTCTTCTGGCGGAGTTCATCCACCTCTAGGTTCATAGGTGATCCATTTGGTGAGGTTGCAGTCCCTTAGTCCTCACCTTCCACTTGGGTAAGTACCACATGAACTTCTTTCTGGTAACATCTGGGATGGCATCTTCTGTGTTGATCTATTGGCGCGATACCAACATCATCTTCTGTCGAGTAGCGTAGTGGCTAAGTCGTTGTAGCGAAGAATGACGTCCACTGGCTAACCATTGGCCCATCCGTCCTGGCGACGTTTCTTCGTGACTTCTTTCTCCCCTCGAAGAACCTCTTCCAAGGACCACCTCACACCCGTTTGTCGGAGGTATTTATTCGGTGTTTTTGCCAATGTCGCTCAGTTTCTAGGTCGTGAACCGACTTTCCGGTGGTTGATCTATGCTTCACACGTTGGGCAGAAATGTGACCAATGTCAACAGGAGTGCCGGTTTTCCATTGTTTTGTCTCTATCCTGGCGTGGTCGGGCATTTCCCTGTCGTCCTCCTCCGTATCTCTAGATACGTCACGCACGTGAGTTCAGTATGCTGACAATTCCTTGAACATTGACCGCTGATGTGCGAACTGCGCTGGTGGTTGTTCTCCTTGGAAGCATTGCCAGTCTGCTTGGTCGTTGATGTGTCGAAGTGCTGACTGCTGCTGAGCAAACTCCGCTGGTCATCGGCCTTTTCACGTTGGGCAGAAACGTGACCAATGTCACACACATGCCGGCTTTTCTTGTTCGACTGCTGCCGCTTCCGAATATTGTGGTTTAACGTGGTAAAGTTTCTAAAACGGTCACTTAACCTATAATAAGTCTTCACATACTTTTCTTCTTTGAACAACTATAAATAACACATAATTATTATACACCCTACAGCGCGAAGTTGGAAGTTCCTGCGGATACGGTTACCGCTGCACTTCGCCCCTATGGCACGGTCCTTAATCGTGCTGCGGAGAAATGGACGAACTTCGAGACGTATCCCGTACCCAATGGGGTGCGCCAAATGAGAATTGAACTCCGGAAGCACATATCATCTTACAAGACAACAGGTGGCTGTCGAGCTATCGTTATATACGATGGTCAACCGGAAACCTGCTCGTGCTCTGGGCAGAAAGGCCATGTCCGAATTGACTGTCTTCAGTAACATGTCATACAGCTATCTCGCTACACCCAGTATCCGCACAGCAGATGACATCGCTGCCTATTACGCAACGGAACGACGTGGGCGACGCACATGACAGGCCGTTGCCCATAAGGGCTACGAGTATCGCCCCCCTCCCCCCGATCTCACGTCACTGACGACGCAAATGATCTTCTCACACCATCAGCCAGACGCCCCACAACAGCTGCGGAGCCACGGTCCTTCCAGGCTCCGGTCTAACCCATCTTCAGATATGGAAGCGGATCCGCAACAGGATCGTACTGAACAACAAAAATGAAATGAAATGATCGTATGGTATTGTTGGCCAGGAGGCCCCACCCGAGCAATTTCGGCAGCTGGGGTGCAAGTCTTCTTTCAAGTGACGCCACATTGGGCGACATGGGCGTTGGTAATGATGAAATGATGATGAGGACAACACAACAACCAGTCAACAAGCGGAGAAAATCTCCAATCCGTCTGAAAATCGAACCCGGATCGCTCCATGGGAGACAAGCACATAACCACTCAGCTAAGTAGGCGGACACACTGGAGAGCATCGCTCAGCAAACCTGAAGGTTCCACTACGAAAACAGCGGTCGAAGAAGCGAAAGAAACGGCGGCTCTCCACAGAAGACGAGCAGCACAACCGAGGCGATTAACAAGACAGTGGGAACATCCACCGACTGGCAAGGACGACGTCACATCCACAACGTCTGTGTTACGGGTGTTACAGACCGTGGAGAATCCGCCACATCAAAGAGACGCGATGGATACAGTTATGCAGCAGGATGACGTCCCACCTGCAGATGAATGCCCGTCAACAGCGTGAGTCCTCATCAGTTCATTAGGAGATTAGACACAGGAAATGCACCAAACTGATGAGATGCAGGAGGCCAATGTTCAGTAATTGGCTTCCACCGACAACGAGCCGGGAGGGAACGTCGTCCATGACGGCCAGTGAGGTGGTGAGTCCAGGAAGAATGCTGCGTAGACAACCGATTCTTTAGGGTGTAACTTCCTAGCAGTGCACAGCCGATACGATGTCACGCACCTGCCGTATTGGTACAGTTAACATCAGTGGCATTCGGAACCTGGTAATGATCCAGATGCTTCAATATATACTCTGAGCAGAGTACGTCGACATAGCTTTCGTGCAGGAGATACGAAACAATGCCTCAGTTGGCTCGGCTCTGAGCACTATGCGACTTAACTTCTGAGGTTATCAGTCGCCTAGAACTTAGAACTAATTAGCCTAACTAACCTAAGGACATCACACACATCCATGTCCGAGGCAGGATTCGAACCTGCGACCGTAGCGCGATGCCTCAGTTGAGTTTTATGTTTATAACGTCTATCATTTAACAGGTAGTGGTGGCACAGCCATACTGTTACGAGAAGGAATAGTGGCGCAAGATGTGGAATACTTACCATCGACCCATGGTGTTGCCCCGACTGTAGGAGATGTCCGCTTGGTTAATGTTTACGCAGCGCCTGGTTCGACGAACATACACGAACACACAATCTTTTACACAGAGGAAGTGTTATCATTATTTAGAGGGCATCAGGAGAATTATATTGTCGGTGGTGACTTCAACTGCGTTCTGCGGCCCGAGGACCAACGCCCACGCTTCGTCACTTGCCCGGCGTTACGGACGCTGGTCCGGGATCTTGCGCTGCATGACACCTAGGAAATGACGCATGGCAACAGTCACGAATATACATACTTTACAAGCCATTAAGCCAGTCGACCAGACGGGGTGTGTGTGTCACGTGGGCTACGCAAGGCGACGATTGACGCCGACGTGTAGCCTGCGGCCTTTGCAGACCATCGTTCTGCCACGACAAAAGATGCGGCGCAGTAGGCGCCGATGCAAGCTCAGCGTTACCCACCTGCGGGATGAGAACTATTAACGGGAGGTTGAAGAAACATGGTTGATTGTCAGCGACGTCATCGTGTGTACTATTCAACGCTTAAATGGTGCCTCTGCTGTGTCAGACCGACTTTGTGCTGAATGTTCACACGATGTGGCCAAGATAAGCCACATTGGCAACGAGCGACTTCTGAATTTTATTTCACAGCCCTACGTGAGTTGGCGGCAACCACTGTCACCTGACCATCAGCAGGCTGCCCAGAGTATCAAAGCACAACTGCTGCTTCTTACGGCAGTGAAGATGGAAGGAGCTAAAGTACGTGTGAGGATGCTCGATGGATTACGAAACGAACGACCCTCATTACACTACATAGTGAGAGAAAGAAAGCAGCGACGACGTACACTTACACGGGACGTCGAAATGGCCGATGGATCGTGGGCCACGTTACAGAAGGATATTGCACGTGCAGTTTCTCTGCAGAGGACGAGCTGGACAAAGCAGGACTCGCAGACGTGCTTTACGAAATGCCAGCTGCTGAACATCCCACTGAAGTGGATCACCACACATGATCTGGACGCTGCCCTAAAGAGTGGTGCGTTAAACAAATCTCCTGGACCGGATGAGCTCCATCTTAAGTTCCACCGCACCATTGCTACTCTGATGGGACCGACGTGGATCAGATGTACAACGAACTCATGACACCTACCTTACTGGTCCATACTGAGTTCGCAGAGGGTATCATGATACCCATTCCAACACCAAGTGGTTGTTGTAGACCACAAGACTAAAGGCCTTTGACATTATTGAACGGAGACTACAAAATCTTTGTAAGTATCCTTCGTGTCCACCTTCAAGCGGCGATGAAGGACAAAATCCATTTAGATCAAATGTGTCTAGGTGGGAAGGAGCGAATATTCACACAGCGCTAGGCGCATACAGGGATGTCATAGCATTGATGTTGGCATGTAAATTACGAGGGGCCCTAGTGGCAGTGGATTTCAATCACGCTTTCGACCGAATGGATCATGTGTTCCTACGCGCGGTCATAGAACGGATGGCAGTCCCCCTTACGTTTGTCGACACGATGTTGAGGTTGATTCATGGTGCGCACTCCGAGAGTCTTGGTGAACTGTGGTAGCTCAGAACCCATCAGGATCCAGAGCTCAGTGCGGCAAGGTTTCCCCCTTTCGGTCATCGTTTGTGAAGTCGCTCTTGAAACTGCACTTCACGGCCTCCGACGACGCCTTTAAGACGTCCAACTATGGACCGCATCTTTCCAATGCCGCGGATACGCCGACGACATCGTTCATTTGATCAAGGCAGGAGATGAAATCCAGACGGAGCTGAAATGGCTTCGGCGACATGGAACAGTGGCAGCGGGTAATGTCATTAACCTACTAAAGACGCGATGTATGGAAGTGGACAGAGGGCTGCCACCAAGGGCAGCATTGCCCACTCTCAAGTGATTGGGAGTGGTGTTCCATGAACATACACGACATACAGCGGCGGATAGTCATCGACGGCCTCTGCGACAGATTAGTGCATTAATACGACAACACGCACCACAGGTATGTTCCAGTGCACACATTATGTCAACTTCTATTTGGCACCAAAAATAAGTCACTTGGCACACATACTGCCGTCGCCCATCACGATCGCGTCAAGACTACAGGCTTCCTACGGATATTTCGTGAGTGCTGACCTCCTCTTTAAAATCCGCAACGGTGCCTTGACGCTGCCACCGAGAGGAAGAGGCATCGGACTCGTAAACATGAGGAACAGGACGCATGCGTTATTTCTTAGTATTATGTAACACTGCTATAGAACTAAGCACGTCACCTTAATGGGCGCTGTGATCAACGAAATGGTCCCCCATTATTACGTCCACCAGTAAATGTTGGTCACATCACACCTTCGGGATTTCTTCGTCGATTACCCTTACGTTCAGGACAATTTGCCGGAGACCGGGATGCCTACAACGAAAGGCGTATATCGAAGCTTCCTTCAGAAAAAATGTCACAATATGCTTGAACAGAAGTACCCGGCGATACAGTGGCAGAGAATATGGAGAGCGGTTCATTTTCCCTCTCTCCCTACAGAGGTACGTGCGTTGTGATATATAGTGGTGAACGGCAGATTCCCGAACCGTCAACAACTGCACTCTATTCACTTGGTCGACACGCCGATATGCCCCCACTGGCGGTCGTCGACTCCGACGAGCATCGTTTGGTTTGTGGAAAGGCAGTCGACTGTTTGCCTCTAACAAGGAAAACGCTGGTCTTTTAATGCGTACGGCGCACGCAGCGATCAAAGCTGACGACCTACTGTTCCTGGACAATGTATACTTTCCCACCGCGAGGGCAAACGCCGTAAACTGCATAAAGGGGATGGCGACGTATTATATGTATCGCACCGATCACAAGAACGTAATGGACTTCTGGTACAAGAGCAATATGTGATATTGCGGCTGCACGGGAAATATATAACATGTTTCCCCAATTACTTGGGTTCATTATTCACGGACGCTACGTCTCGCTCGGGTGATCCGGGTGTGAGAAATGAAATAAGAAGATAGGTCAACGTTCAGGAACTTATGTTTATGTCTGATGTACTCAGGGGACTATATATGGTTTATAAGTTAGCGAGAAGCCGACCTGAATACACGCCAACTGGACCGCTGCAAAGACCATTTTTCTTTTGTTAGTGAACTTTTTATATCTAGACGGCGTTTGGAGCCGTTTTTATGTTGGGTGTAATGAATGGCACCTTTAGTTTCTGTATGTTGTGTTTTGCGCCTATAAAATGCAAAAAATCAATAGCCACCAAAAACCCAAATAAAAATCAAATAATAACATTAAAAAAGGTGGTTAGCATTCAAACCTTGTAAGACGAACTATATGAGATGACGGTTAAACTCCCAGTGAAACCCTCATTATATATATAAAAAAAAAGGTCGTTAGCGTTCGGAAGCCGGGACGATCGTGAATGCAGAGGTGGTTCGATTTCCACTGAGTCTTAATTTGTAATTTATATTTTTTGATCACTGGTCGTTTTATTTAATTTATATGACATTTGAGAGGTAATAGAATTAAAAAAAAATCACATGTATGTGCATGAAGTTTTAGCGAATTTCATGTTATTTGACTGCTTGCTATTTTTAATTAAGTTATTAGGACAAACATACTTACAGTAATAGGCAAGTAACTTAAGATACACATAGTTTTCCTGAAAATCTATGCCTGTCGTGATTTGCGAAATCCCTTATTCATGCAATCAGGTAAGGTACCTCGAACTACTTTGCACCTCGACGCTTTGAGCTGCAGACACAGAGGCAGGCCTCATTTGGCGGTTAACCTGCGTAGCTGTGAGACGTTGCTAATGTAGCAAGAACGAATAGTGTAGGAGCAAATTTTTTGAATATCACAGAATTTACACTTGTACTACGAAAATGAAGGTTTGAGCTAGAGAAGAAACCATTGCCTCACACACGTTCGTCTTACAAAACTCGAATGCTTACCACTTGACCACTATAAACTCTTTATTTTCGGCACCTACGCACAGATTCATGTTACATAATAGGCTCGTAAAACTTCTCTTGCGATATTCTCTGGACAGCCAGAGTAGTGCACGTTACTACTTGCACATTATGTTGTTTTAATGGTCTACCAAAGGTGTACGAAGTTTTAAGTAAATCTGTGATCCCAACGTCGTGGCCTCCCCTTGTCAGTTATTTCTACCCTTAGAGCTTCATGATCACTCTTAAGTTTGCAATTAAGTGCTCGGCAGAGGGCCTGTAGGTTATTTGTCTACAGTTCCACACTCGAACAACGCACGGGAGAAACGAACGCATCAATCTTTCCATGCGAGCACTGATTTCTTTTCTTCTTTTCTCATTATTACTATCATTTATCCCGATGTGTGAACACCAACAAAATATTTTCACATTCGGAAAAGAAAGTTTGCGACTGAAGTTTCATGAGCACATACTGCCACAAGGAAAAACACCTTTGTGTTACTGATCCCCCCCCCCCCCCCCAATTCGGCTATCGCATCCCTGGTACTCTCTCTTCTACTTCGCGATAATACAAAACGAGCTGCCCTCCTTTGAACTTGTTCGATCCCACACCGCGCAGCAATACTGCAGAAGAGCACAGACAAGCGTAGGGCGTAGCGTAGGCAGTCTCTTTAGCAGGCCTCTTGCATTTTCTATGTGTTCTGCCAATAAAATGATGCAGTCTTTGGTTCGCTTCCCCCACAACGTCATCTATGTGATCGTTCCAGCATAAGTTATTCGTAGTTGTAATTCCTAAGTACTTCGCCGAACTTAGTACCTTTTGATTTGTGTGATTTAACGCAGAGCCGAAATTTACCGAGTTCCTTTTAGTATTCACGTGGATGATTTCACACTTTTCATTATCTAGAATCAATTGCTACTATTTGCATCATACATATATCTGGACTAAATTATTTGGAAGTTGTTTTTATCATCTGATGATTTTATAAGCCCGGAAATGACAACATCATCTGCAAACAATCTAAGAGGGCTGCCAAATCGTTTATACAGATTGGGGACAGCAGAGGCCCTATAACACTTGTTTTGGGAACGCCTGATATTACTTCTGTTTCACCTGTTTACTTTCCGTCAGTTACTACGAACTATGACTTTTCTTACAGGAAATCATGAATCGACTCACACAACTGAGACGATACTCCGTAGGGAAGCACGGTTAATAAACACCGATTGTGAGCAATGGTATAAAAAGCTTTTTGGAAATCTAGAAATATGGAATTAATTTCAGATCTTCTGTCGATAGCACTCATTACTTCGTGATAATGTAGATTTAAGTGTGTTTCACAATAGTGATACTTTCTCAAACTGAGTTGGCTATTTGTCAAGAAATCGTTTTCTTCAAGGTAATTCATAATGCTCGAACACAGTATATGTTCCAAAATCCTACTTGAAATCGAATTTAGTGATATGGTCTATAATCCAGCGGATTACTCCTATTTCCTTTTTTGATTACTGTTTGACCTGTGCAACTCCCCAATTTTTATGTGCTGTTCTTTCGACGAGAAAGCGGTTGTATATGGTTGTTAAGTACGGAGCTATTATATTAGAATACTCTGAAGGGGATCTAATTGGTATACAGTCTGGACCAGAGGGCTTGCCTGTATTAAGTAATTTACGCTACTTCGCTACACTGAGAATATATACATCCAAGATGCTCATGTTGGCAATCGGTCTTGATTCGAATTCTAGAATATTTACATAGTCTTCTTTGGTGAAGGTATTCTGTGTTTAGTAACTCAGGTTTTGTGGCACTGGCATCGGTAACATTACGATTGCTGCAGCGCAGTGAAGTTATTGACAGCGTCTTGTTGCCGTTAGTGTATGACGAGAATCTCTTTGGGGTTCTGCCAGATTTAGAGGCAAGAGTTTCGTTGTCGGAACTATTAAAAGCACCTCGCATTGACTATAGCGCTAAATTTCGAGCTTCTGTCAAACTTCGCCAATGTTGAGGATTTTGCATTCTTTTAAACGTGGCATGCTTCTTTTCGTTGCTGCTGCAACAGTGTTCTGACCTGTTTTGTGTACCATGGGGGACCAGTACCATCTCTTGTTAAATTATTTGATATATATATATATATATATATATATATATATATATATATATATATATATATCACAATTGTCGTCGTCGGAGGGCTCTGTCCATAATGCTCCAGAAGTTCTTAAATGGGGAGAGTTCCGACTACCTTGTGGTAAAAGGCTTTGGCCAGCAGGAAAACAAGCAGGGCGTAGAATATCGTCGGCATATCACTGCGCTGTAAGGGTGTCGTGGATCCAGATACGAAAAGAAATTGCACCACAGACCATCACACGTGGTTGTTGGACCATATAGCGGGCCACAGTCAGGTTGGTATATCACCGCTGTCTGGGACGTCTCCAGACAGGTATTCGGCCTGGAATCTCATTGACTGGAGTAAAATTTTGCTTAGTGATGACTCCCGCTTCGAACTGAGTCCCAATGACAAGCAAAGACGTGCTTGATACACCCTGGACTTCGGTCTGATACTGACTGTCGCTAGCAAAACGGCCCAACAACCAGAAGTGATGGTCTGGGTTGCCATTTCATTTTGGAGCAGGACCCCTTTGGTTATCATTCTCTACATACTTGCGGCACAGCGGCTCGTCGGCGATACTCTACGCCCTGTTTTATTGCCCTTCATGGCATGTAATCCTAGGCTTACATCTCAGCAAGATAATGTCTGCCCGCATATGGCGAGAGTTTTGTATTGCTTGTCTTCGTGTTTTACTAACCCTACCAATTCTGGGCAGGAAGGAGCGCCTGGTCCCCGGCACGAATCCGCCCGGCGGACTTGTGTCGAGGTCGGGTGAGCCGGCCAGTCTGTGGATGGTTTTTAGGCGGTTTTCCATCTGCCACGGCGAATGCGGGCTGGTTCCCCTTATTCCGCCCCAACTACACTATGGCAGGATTGCTGCGCAAACAAGTTCTCCACGTACGCGTACACCACCATTACTCTACCAAGCAAACATAGGGGTTACACTCGTCTGGTGTGAGGCGTTCCCTGTGGGGTCCACTGGGGTCCGAAGCGCACAATAACCCTGGATTCGCTGTGGGGTGGCGGAGGGGTGAAGTGGACTGCGGTAGTCGTCGTGGGGTTGTGGACCACTGCGACTGCGGTGAGAATGGAGCCACTCCGTCGTTTTTAGGCCCCCGGTTAACATACCATACAATACAACCCTACCTTGGCCAGCAAGGTTTCTGGATCTCTAAACAGTTGAGAACGTTAGGAGGATTATGGGCAGGGCCCTCCAAACAGCTCGGGATTTTGATGATCTATCACGCCAATTGGACAGAATTCGGTACGATGTCCCTCAGGAGGACATCCAACAACTATGTCAGTCAATCCCAAGCCGAATAACTGCTTGCATAAGGGTAAGAGACGGACCAAGGCGTATTGACTTGCTCAATTAATGACACTTTTTTCTTGAAGAAGTTATCGATTATTTCTGAAACTGAAATCACTTGTTTATCTGTACACGTACATCACATCTACCGTTTTTCGTGCCATTCAGATAATTTCTTCGTGGTGCATCGTTTCCCTTTTTGTCTAAGAGTGTATTTATTTGAATTTACACCACACCTTTTCTACGTTTACATAGTCAGATTTGAAGAAGTGGAGACTGCTTTTTTAAATAGAGATACGTTGCGTTTATTTTCGGTTCACTTGGTCGTTACGTTCTTCAGTTTTTCTGCAACGACCTTGTGGTCATTAATCTCTGTAACCGTCATGATGCATCCTATTTGCTCAGGATTATTTGTTGCTTATAGCTCAAGCATGTTTTGGCAACCATTTACATTTCGACTGGGCTTCTCAGCTAACTGTTTAGAATAATCTTTTGGGAAAGCATTCAGTTCCATTTCAGAAGGCATTTATTCCTGAGACTAACTTTAAACATGTATTTTTGCTAACATATCGAGGTACATTGATGTCACCACCACCTGTAATGGTGTGAGTTGGATTTCTATTTGAAATGAGACTCACGTCTTCTTTGAACTGTCAGCGGTTGTATCTTCTGAGCTGGGGTGTCGGTAAAAGAAACCAGTTATTAATTTATTCCGGTTGTCAAGTATAGCCGCTTACCATACTAACCCATAGGATCTATTTACTTCAGTTTCACTACAGGGTAAACAGTTTCTGACAGCAATACACTCCACCACCAACTGCATTTAATGTAACCTTCCTGAACACAGCTAGATCCTTTGCAAAAATTTTGGATGAACATATCTCCAGCTTCAGCCAGCTTTCCGTATCTGTATATTTGAGCTTAAGTGCTTTCTATTGGCGCCTGGAGCTCTGATTCTTTCCCAGCACAGCTACGGAAATTTACAATTACAACACCGATAGTTTCTAGGTCTGCCCTTGTCCTGTGTTTGCCTTGCACTGTTTTAGACTGATGCTTCCTCTCTAGTTTTGCGAAACCCTCTGACCTAAAAAATCGCCCATTCCCTCCACACAGCTCCCATGTTCTGTGCAACCGCTTCCTGTGTATAGTGGACCCCTAATCCGTTATGGCACTTTGAGTCGGTGCTACATGATATGTGTCTCAGTAGTAGACATGCGTATAAAATACAGTTCAATTGAGGAAGCTGCATGGGAACTGAAGCATAAATCAACCATGAAACGAATAAAAAACATCACTGTAAAATAGCTGTATTGGGAAAATGCAGTTTATACATCGAAGATTTGCATTTGGCTCAATACAAAGTCCTTTGACAACTGATAGCGTTGACATGTACAATAATACGTCTCTGTACAATAGTTACGTTGCGCCTGACTGAAATCCCACAAATCTAATTGTCCTAGCCATGAGTTGACGTCACTGAGATGAGATAAACACTGGATAGCGATGCACACTCTTTGACATAAAACATGGCCGGCGGCCAGCCGCCGCAGATCCTAAATCCACGCCGGATAAATAACCCAGCCACACTGATAAATATTGTAAGTCCGCCCATCTGCACGATCTGGCAACACTGTATACTGTGGCAGTTCCTGTAGGAAGTCTCGACTCCAGTTTGAGCGAGTTTATTCCGTGCGTGGCTGTGGTCTAGCGGTTGGGAGGCATCGTGGCTACGCCTCGGGTTTCGACCCTTGCCTACCTTGTCTCCACCCAGGCTGAAGCTGACAGTGTCCGTTCTTCCCTTTCCTGTAACGAAAAAAGAAAAAAAGAAATAATCGGTAGAACACTTGCCATCATAAGTCAAGGGTCCTGGTTTCTAGTCCCAGTGCATCAGCGCACAATCCGAAAAAAAATTGATGATAATGGTAATAACAACTGGCACCGCGGTGACGCTGCGCTTGTGATCCAATTAAAACACCTCACTACTTTGTTTAATGTTATTGCTAATGCTTTATACCTCACTCCGTTTCCTTTTAGAGATGGTTCTTCGTGCAATTACCTTGTCAAGAATTCGTGTGTTTCCGTCAAGCCACAGTAAATAACATCTGTCCAAGGCGTTTCACTGCCGCCATTTGATTCCATAAGGTAAATGTAAGCGATAAACTACGTGAATACTGTTCAGTACATGATCTATAGCAAGGAGGCACACTGCATATTTTGAGGACGATTCATGGATTCATGGAGAACTTAACGCTAACGGAATGTGATTTTTGAGGCATTCAGTTAGATTTAAACCAACAAAACTGTCCGTATTCGAAGCTACCCTGAGCGGAAGTAGGTTGCTAACGGTGGTGATTAATCAATATGTTCACTTCATAGCTATTCCCCTTACGTGTGGTCCTACGTGACGAGCAAACCTCAAATTCGTATAGTTGACGGTAGATTTGAATTTCTTCCGAGACGTTTGTATAATGATGCAGCTTGATATTCGTTAGACATCTACGGTAATTAAAACAGCTTACGGAGTCGAAAAGGCGAGAAGACTTAATGTGCAAAGGTTTTCTTCAAATCTCATTAAAGAATTTCTTCTAGCAGTTTTCAGCTCCATGAAGTAAAGCGAAATAAAAAAAAAGAATTTTCAGTGCTTTGGTACCCACTGCAATTACATCTCGGAAACCACACCACGGGCGCGTCGTAGCACACGTGCAGAATCTCTGAGTTAACGAAACATTGCTAAGAATAGTCCTCTCTCATCGCAAGAATAGTCGCTGACTCTGACAAACACCGATAAACATAAGAACAATTGTTACTTATGTAAAGTACGGAATACCCGGAGTCCAAAAACGAAATTATCCTTGTCAGTGTCTCATCTTACATGAAGATATTACAGCATAAGTCATCGAGATGGAAGGTGTACGTCAAGTTCATTTAGCGGGTCTACTCAATGACATCGTGAAAGTATATGCACTCTCACAGGGTTACCAAATATTTGGGACGCTGTTGCCAATTCTTAGCTGTGGTGGAAGCATCCATGTAGCGAAATGCTTGACGTGCTCGTCTTAAACGGGCTCTCCCATGGGGGGCGCGCACGCGTTTGGATTTATGCTGAGTTATCTCCTGATACTTTCTGGCGTCAACCTTTCCAACATAGCAGGAGACAGTTAAGCGCGGTGTTATATAGTAACAATGTAGGAATATCAAAGCTAGTGATATTGGTTTCACTCAAGTAGGATGCGGCATGAGAAGTATTGAGATATATAATTTCCCATCACGAATACAGTTCCCCCAAAACACAAAGGAATAAAACACTTACATTGATAATTTGCGAAGATAGCTTATTTCAATGGAATAACAAAATACTGGAAATCAATCTTGTCTCACACGTCACTAAATAGTAAGAAACCAAACTCTTTACACCGAGATATTGACTGTCTGTGTGCACTCTTGTGTATGGTGGCGGGATGAAAGCGAGAAGAAACCCAATTAACTAATTATTCAGTGCCACGCAGTAATCAGTTCATTTGAGGATAGAAGAGGAGAAAGTGGCAAAATGTTCATTAACACGGAAACTATTCTGCAAATGTGGGCAATGTGCATTTCAGAGCCTTCATACATCTTTCGTCTGGGGAGCGATATATATATATATATATATATATATATATATATATATATATATATATATATATATATATGTACACGGCATAGTCTGCGCACTTCTAACTCCGCCCCCCCTCCCCTCTGTTTAATCCGCAAGTAGTTTCTTCGAATCGTTCTAGCACTTTTTTCTGTTTTGCTGCTTGGTATTTGGAAAGTAGAACACCATACCTTCTCCCACGATGTTGGACGAAGAAGGCTAGGAGACTTACTAACTGCATGCGAAATCGAATGTCGCAAGTGAAACATACATTTGATGATATGGAATTTAAATAATACTTTACATAGCTGTTTAAAAATAGAATAGGACAAAACTCTAATTACTGCACTGCCATAACTCACTCGAATGGCAGCACAAGAGAATTATCAAACACGGGTTTCCACTTACAATTGTTACTCTAGAACCAATAGCTGAGTCAAGGATAAACCATAATTGAGGTCACAAATTCGTGGCTATCTGTAACAGGGTCCATCCATACTACATATTCTATTGCTGTGTAATACATCGTCATGTGAATGAACCCTTTGTCATGGTGTGAAATCATTGGAAACTGTTTTAGAATTATGGCTGCATCATCGGTTATCGTTTACTCTTATTAGGCTATTCCTATTGCCCTGAACACAAGACGCAAAGCTAGATGTGTGTAATATGGGTGGCGGACCATCCAACATTCCATTCTCCCAGATTCACTGGTCAAGTTCGTTGGCTCAGTAATAGCGATAAGAAATTCTTGCGACTGAAGGACTGCCAATGGTAACAGTAACAACAACTAACCAATAATGAACGAATTTTATTGCGTTGCCGAAAAAGATATCGATTTAAACTAAAAACAGGCTAATCGTTCAGTTGGCGCAATGCAAAGGTTTCCTTCTGATTTTGTTAATGAACTCCGTTCTTGATATTTGCAAATAACAAATAAAAAACCAACGGGATATACTTCGGAAGTCCGAGATCTGAACCAGCAACTACCATTGCATCAGATTACGAGACAATAGTGGTGCCACGGTGCTAACATGAAGCTGCTGTTATAAGCCTCTTCCACCTCTCTGATGGTGGTTAAAGCAGAGTTTCTATTTGAGCTTGTAATGACCTTATTAGAGAGATTTAGAGCAAATCTCATTTGATCATTAATTCAAAGATCTTTGAAAACGGTTATGTACACATTATGCCATAACGCTTGTGTGGGCGCCCTTCCATGTTTGTTATTCTGAAGATGAGTTTACTCGAAAATCGTAAATCTAATTGAGTTGCTGAACATCAGGAGACTAAAAATATTTTCTGCAGAGACCATAATAGCAATATTTACAGGTTCACAATTCAATATGTTTTTCTGTGTGGTCATAAGTTCACTCCTTCGCCGTACTGAAAGCAACCAAACCTTGCGGTTTCATGTGAAAAACTGCAAGGATACACACGGACCTCTCAACGTAGCCCGTTCAAGAATCCACATGTGCGTTCACAGCTAATAGTTTTGCACCGTTAGTTCCTAGAACTGCAACGGAGTGCCCCTAAGTTGTGATTACAACAATGAAAAGGTGGAGCCTGCAAGTGTTTTGGAGTCCGTCGAAAATACCCCTGGTCGGTCGCATAACCCCGCTGGAGTGTGGGCAGCTATTGGTGCGTTCCATCACATAGGTGACAGTTGTGACGCACTCGAAATATGACCCAGAGACAAGAGTGCGAGTGATTGCAGTGATTGAAAATGGTAACTACTTTGTGTCAGAAGCTGGAGGAAAGTGTGGAGTACCGACAAGAACAGCTAGACGCTGGTAGAAAGAATACCAGGATATATGCTATATCGAGTGGAAAGGAGAAAGTGGCCGACCCCGTGTGTCTATTGAAGCAGATGATCGACATTTCTTGGAGAACGTTGCCGTTAACTGACAGAGATTTTTCAGTTTCCTGGCAGTGGAAAAACTGGTACGAGGAGACTGAGAGAATCCGGTTTATATTGTCAGACAGCAGCTGTTGAACAGCTTTTAACCGACAGTCAGAAAATTGACCGCATGGGTTTTACGACACAATATATCGACTTTCATTGGAACAAATTAATCTTCTCCGTTGAAAAAGTATTTTCTTCGTGTTCAGGTGAGATATGAAAGTTAATGTATAAAATTATTTCACAAGCAATTGTTTTGCTCCTAATGGCTTTAGCTTCGTAGTATGTTAAAAATAACTGATGTAAGCAGTTTCCTATATCCTGACTTCATTCGTCTGATCCATTATCTGTTAAGTAAATGTAACCGCTGAATGCGTGTGTAATCGTTTTAAAAAGTAAACAGTTTGGTTTCTTTAGGAGTACCACTCACGGGGACAACGGTTCCATCCAGACTATGTCCACGAAAGACAAAGAAGTGGACGTTTCTCTGCTGCAGTATGGAGCTATACCTTGGCTCGTGGAGCAGGCCGTCTGTGGCGCATAGATAGAATTCTCAACAAAGGAAATTGTAGAGTTACGAGTACTTCCAGTTTTTCCGAAGACTTACTCGTTAGTTTTGAAAGGTAACCCTAGTGGGAACTGTTTAAACGATTGAGAAATTTGGCATAATTTTAGTGTTTCAACAACATTTATGTTTTTCTAAAAAACAAACAGACATAAATTATGCTAAACAAGTTTTTGACTGAATACCGTAAACAACTAACAGGTGATTCAAGACTACACTGGAGAAGGATCCTGGGTTGGCAAAGACTGTTTAACTCTGGCCCTAAAAATATGGGTAACGTAATCTGAATTGATCTGACGCTGAGCAGACTCTGATTATCAAATCTACTGAAGTTTCTCTATATAGGTGCAGCTGAGAGCAAGTGGCTATTGAGATCTCTACGCCCTGACAATGCCAGAGCGACAGTACGTTACCCTCTTTGCTTCATGCGGTGATGTAAATTGCATCTGGCGAGATGTGTGTGGCGGAGGTGAGATGTGGAGGCAGCACCTATGAATCCATCAAGGCCAAGAGAGAAATGCAAAGGAGGAAGAGACGATTTTCTCCTAAGTCGTGTCGCTTCCCACAGCAACAAGCAAACAGATACAATCTTAAAGATCTTTATCTAAATCACCTGTATCTTGGAGCTTGTTAGTCCTAGCTATGAGACGTTTCTCAGATGACGGATTTTTTGTTATACAACTGAGGTGGCCAGGAATGGTTCACTGGCCTATTTACACTATGAGGAAACATGAAAACTTGTGAATTTTTATTATGCATGGCTCTGTACACAGTGCCCAGTTTCCACTGTGTAGACGCATTTCTTCAGACCATCGCCCCCAGCCCAGTCTACTGCTGGCGCCGCGGCAGGTATCACGGCATTGTTCTGCTGGAGACCTGTCTCAGTGAGAGGCTGCCCTGTCTCCCCTGTATGGCTGTGGGCCTGTCCAGTAAGAGTTACTAAGGAATGGGCTTGCCGCCAATTGCTTTCAACTCCCAACATGTCATTTCTATGACCTAAGAACCATAAAAATACCTCATGCTTTTTGTGCCCTACTAGGCTCCATCAATGTCTGCTCAGGCCGTTAACTATCTAGAATCTCGCTCAAGATGCATCAGGTTGTAATGAAATCTTTAATAATTTTCCGTATGCGCAAAATTGGTGAGAGAGTAACTTGTCCACTCACACTTTCATGAACTGTACTCATTGTTGAAGCAAGTGTTCTACTCTCATTTCTATTCTTTTGATCTCTCTGTAACAACTAGCGTTTGTTGTGATGTTGATAGCTTTCCTGGGCATCTTCTTAGTTTCTCTCTTAGTACTAGATTTCATTATTGTAGTTGGAAGGAAGAATTCGTTTGTAAGAACATGACCTATGAATTTCTTCTCGTTCTTCCTTTCTCTCTTCTTAGTCTTTTATCGCCCTTGCCTTGTCACAAGATTCTGAGAATTGTTTTTCTCTCCATCTAAGTTGTTGCAGTCATTTTTGACTACATTCAGTTTCTCATTGCGTTCAGATGGATCATACTTGTTTTTGCAGGGCACAAATACCAGATCCAAAAAAAAAAAAAAAATCCTCTATATAATTCATTTTCTAGTGAGTTTCTGCATTTGTATCGTTGATATGTTTACTTGTAAGCTTATTAGCTGTATCCGTTAATGGTTTTTATCGTGCTATTATAGTCCATACTTTCATGAAACAGCTATTGTTCTCTGTAATTCCACTTCTGAAGTTGTTGGACTGTTGCGCTTCATTACTTCTATTGCCATCCGTTTTTATTTCTACGTTGATCCTTGTATTATTTTTCCTCATTACCGTTCCATTTATTTCGTTCTTCTTTCATACAGATGTTATTGCTCTCTTTTTGTTTGTCGGCTAAAACCTGCAATATTTTATTCATTTTCTTTCTAAGGCTGGACCTGCTAGCAAGTTATTAGTAAATGTGATATAGTTTATCTCTTCACCACTGAGTTTAGTTCGTTGTGTTCCTGTTCCGTCGTATGTACAGTTTCTTCAAAGTATACAGGTTGTTAAAGAAAACGTATTCCAGATTTTGCGAGGTCGTAGTATGAGCCAAAACAAGAAGAAATGTCCAGTATACGTCGGGTCTAAAATGCACACCTTAAGAGTTATGAGCACTTGTTCGGTAGAAGATATGTGTTTCACAGTAGTGAAGGTGAACAAGTGCTCATAACTCTTAAGATATCCACTTTAGCGCCCATGTATACTGGACATTATCTTGTTTTAATTCATACGATCACCTCTCAAAATATGAGATACTTTTCTTAACACCTTGTATTTCAAGCAGATATACAGGGTGTTACAAAAAGGTACGGCCAAACTTTCAGGAAACATTCCTCACACTCAAATAAAGAAAAGATGTTATGTGGACATGTATCTGGAAACGCTTAATTTCCATTTAGAGCTCATTTTAGTTTCGTCAGTATGTACTGTACTTCCTCGATTCACCGCCAGTTGGCCCAATTGAAGGAAGGTAATGTTGACTTCGGTGCTTGTGTTGACATGCGACTCACTGCTCTACAGTACTAGCATCAAGCACAGTAGTACGTAGCATCAACAGGTTAGTGTTCATCACGAACGTGGTTTTGCAATCAGTGCAGTGTTTACAAATGCGGAGTTGGCAGATGCCCATTTGATGTATGGATTAGCACGGGGAAATAACCGTGGCGCGGTACTTTTGTATCGAGACAGATTTCCAGAACGAAGGTGTCCCGACAGGAAGACGTTCGAAGCAATTGATCGGCGTCTTAGGGAGACGGAACATTCCAGCCTATGACCCGCGACTGGGGAAGACCTAGAACGACGAGGACTCCTGCAATGGACGAGGCAATTCTTCGTGCAGTTGACGATAACCATAATATCAGCGTCAGAGAAGTTGCTGCTGTACAAGGTAACGTTGACCACGTCACTGTATGGAGAGTGCTACGGGAGAACCAGTTGTTTCCGTACCATGTACAGCGTGCGCAGACACTATCAGCAGCTGATTGGCCTCCACGGGTACACAGATTTTCTGTGAACGTTTGGGCAGGCATTGTTGGTGATGTCTTGATTGGGCCCTACGCTCAATGGAGCACGTTATCATGATTTCATACGGGATACTCTACCTGTGCTGCTAGAACATGTGCCTTTACAAGTACGACACAACATGTGGTTCATGCACGATGGAGCTCCTGCACATTTCAGTCGAAGTGTTCGTACGCTTCTCAACAACAGAGTCGGTGACCGATGGATTGGTAGAGACGAACCAATTCCACGGCCTCCACGCTCTCCTGACCTCAACCCTCTTGACTTTCATTTATGGGGGCATTTGAAAGCTCTTGTCTACGCAACCCCGGTACCAAATGTAGAGACTCTTCGTGCTCGTATTGTGGACGGCTGTGATACAATACGCCATTCTCCAGGGCTGCATCAGCGCACCAGGGATTCCATGCGACGGAGGGTGGATGCATGTATCCTCCCTCGCTAACGGAGGACATTTTGAACATTTCCTGTAACAAAGTGTTTGAAGTCACGCTGGAACGTTCTGTTGCTGTGTGTTTCCATTCCATGATGAATGTGATTTGAAGAGAAGTAACAAAATGAGCTCTCACATGGAAAGTAAGCGTTTCCGGACACATGTCCACATAATATATTTTCTTTCTTTGTGTGTGAGGAATGTTTCCTGAAAGTTTGGCCGTACTTTTTTGTAACACCCTGTACAGGCACATGGCATCCACCTCTCACACCTGATTTCATATTTCTTTTTTATTCCGTTTATAATTATTGTATTCTGATTTATGCACAAATTGTAACTAATATTCCATCCTGATTCCAGCCCGATTTTTTTATAGTGGTAAAATTACAGCTTCCAGTTAACATCACCTCTAAATCTATGAAGGCGAGACACGTCCATCTGTTTCTGTTACGTTTTTCTATTTAACAAGCACCACACGCAAGGCTGTATTGTTTCTACTTTAAATGTGGTCCCAATACGCCGATCGATTTATCCTTTTATTCGTGTTTTAACACGTTTTTATCAGGTCGCTTTCTTCTGCCTGGCTGTTTGGTGAAATTTGGTAATTGGAAGCAATAAACTGACTGATTCAGGTGAAAGGCAACTGAAATTAACCACATGCCTCTGTTGTAATCTCATGAAAATTTTTGAAAGCGATTGAAATATTTCACATACAAGCAAGACCAAATAAACATAAAATAGTTATTTAAATAAAAATCTTTTTAATATAACACGTTTTCAAGCGGACTAAGAGATATAAAATAGTTTATCCTAGCCCCATACAGATTCCTGTCCCCACACAGACGAACTTGAAAATTTGTGCTTCTGAATTCAAAAAAATGGTTCAAATGGCTCTGAGTACTATGGGACTTAACTTCTAAGGTCATCAGTCCCCTAGAACTTAGAACTACTTAAACCTAACTAACCTAAGGACATCACACACATCCATGCCGAGGCAGGATTCGAACCTGCGACCGTAGCGGTCGCGCGGTTCCGGACTGAAGCGCCTAGAACCTGCTTGGCCACACCGGCCGGCGCTTCTCAATTGATAAAAGCTATGACAGCACTCGTAAAATTTAAAACCAAACACGTGTGGCGCACAGAACAGATAATAGAGAGGAGTGTAGACAGTAACTGTCGTTGAGAAAAATCGCGCAAAGGTTCATATCATTCACAGTGTAATAAAATTGTTAGTGACATAGGTGAACCATCTCAGGTGAACCATCTTTGATCAAGTGCGTGCACCCAACACTTTTCGTTTTAAATTTTGGCCAGATATTGAAAATTCACGGGCTCAGGGTTTATGAACTAGAAGTATAGGGTAAGGAACTTGCATAGGGCTAGGAGAAATCATTTTCTGTCTTTCATTCCGTTCTAAAAACGTATTATATTAAAATCTTTTTTCTTTAATAATTATTTACGAGATTCATATATTGTTTGAAGCCATGGAAGTATGGGTTGTGGCTTGAATTTTGTACTGTTAACTACCTTGACAGATTCTGAAACAGTTTTGACGTAGCTAATCCTAAGTCTTTCGTACTCGCCTCTGCCAGGCTGCCTGGCAAGGGAAGTTTGACAGTTCGGGGATAGGGATCAGAGTGGAGTGAACGGCGATATACTTTCAGGTGCCTAATGCCTCGTCGTAAAGCCGTTCACCCTGGTGAACCTTCGTTCAGGAGATATCACTCTCGGAAAGAGGTGAGATAGCGGTATTAGTAACGTGCCACACTAGCACGCTGTGGTGTGTGGGATCGATCCCAGTTCTACGCTAGATTTGTTTTTCGTTCTTTACTCTTTCGTTCTTTACTCTTCTTCTGCTTTCACTTTTGATAACAGCTGACAACTACCTTCATTACGTCCATTACAAAACGGATGAAAAAGAGGTAAGGTACAACCGATTTCAGATTAATACGCCGTAGTTGCATGCGTATGTATTTATTATGATATGGTTCAAATGGCTCTCAGTACTATGGGACTTAACATCTGAGGTCATCAGTCCCCTAGAACTTAGAACTACTTAAACCTAACTAACCTAAGGACATCATACACATCCATGCTTGAGACAGGATTCGAAACTGCGACCGCAGCGGTCGCGCGGTTCCAGACTGAAGCGCCTAGAACCGCTCGGTCACACGGGCCGGCTATTATGAAATGGTTTACAGATTTGTCGTCATATCAAAATTGGAAATATAAATTGTTTCATGAGTACGCCTCACAGTGGAATTTAGTTGTCACTAACTGGATGGGTAATCTTATTTAATTAACGCTCTGAAATTAGTTATTTACCTCAACTTTAGGAGTCTGTCCCGAACGCCGAGCCGCGAGTGCCCGCTTTGACACGAGGCACGAAGAGGCGACGGCAGCGGCCTAGGTCGCCTTCGATAAATGTACCTCATTGAGCGAGCAGGCACGTGTGACGTT
This sequence comes from Schistocerca americana, assembly GCF_021461395.2. Classification (NCBI taxonomy): domain Eukaryota; kingdom Metazoa; phylum Arthropoda; class Insecta; order Orthoptera; family Acrididae; genus Schistocerca; species Schistocerca americana. The sequence goes on from NC_060130.1 coordinate 697,952,505, forward strand.
CGCAGATCGTATCTCCCCTTAAAATGGATCTATATCATTCTTGTACCTTTGTGAAAGGAATGAGTGAAAAAAGGATACTAAAGTAAAGGTAGCTGAATAGGCGAAGTCATGAAACAGAGTCTAACAAAAGGTCGGCCGACTTCTGCACTATTTTCAGTAACATAAACTAACGCATTTCGACTCCAACGAAAATATCATACAACTCTTATCGAATCAAAGATTCCAAATAGGCTAGCCTAACACCAGACATTCTAAGCTATCTCTCCATTACGAACGCAGATGCCATTTTAATGGGAGACGATATATCCTGAAAGAAGACTCACCGACATGAGATACCTGGCACCCTAAACTGTATCACCATTCATTCTGAATTCTGATACTCATCCTAGCACCGTCCCGTTGTAAGTTTAATTGGACAAAAGCCCCATTCACAATAGCAGCGCCGTCCAGAATTGGTTTCAAGGACAGAGAAGGATAAAAGGTCTTCCTTTCGTACCGAGATCATCAGACCTCAGTCCAATAGATAATATGTGCGCGGAAATAACGAGATCGCTACCATCTCGAGCAATGCATGCAGAAAGCCTATGGTCCAACACTGAGACTACGTGATGGGAGATTAACGATCGAGAAAATATCTGTAGGCTTTTAGCATTGTCAATGCCCCGACGCCTTCGAGCTATCATAGAAAACGACGGAGGATGAGTATAACACTAAAATCAAAATAAAGGCTAAATCAGCCAGTCAGTACAGGCTTAATCTCCCACAGGTTTCAAGCCGTCCTTCAGTGCCCTTGTTGCAAACAGTTTTTCCTTTTCAGGAGAATGAAGAAGCTCTGTAAGTGCACAGCAACTGATGGTTAGATTGGCGCACATATTGTTCACGACCCATAGATCATCTGTGTCACTGGAAACAGAGGTACGAACACGTCGGCCTGTTCGTATTAACACAGCCTCCAGTTGGTTTATTGAGTCAGTATTCCACACGTTTCTCCAGCTTCTGGAGTGTATTAATTTCCATAAGAGAGCCCTTTTTAGTTTCTCGAAGGATGAATGAAACTGCTTGGATAGTTTGCTTTTATTGAATAAACAATTAACAATCAACTGTATTTTTCCTTTTCATTGTATTTTGTGTCCAACTGGGAAAGTTCGCAAAATATTTGACATATAACTTGGCTGATATACTGGCGAAAGACAGCGCTCTATTGACACTGCAGCTCTCGGAAAGTGACGTGATCAGTAGCGTGCAAAGCCACCTGCTGTGGTTACGTTGGGGGAAAGATGAACGCTGAGGCAGCCACTGTGATGCGAAAGATAGTAATTGGTTGTGGCTCTGATCACATCATCCGACTACCCAAAAACTGATTCCCGATATACAAATCCTATGAGGCAGATTGAATCTGCGTTACTCGAATTCATATATGGGCTACTCGGCAAAAAAGGAAGATTCCCAAATGCTACCAGACTTAAAACTTTTCACAGGTAAATGAGTTTGTCGAAAAACATGTAAGTCTTTCTGTCTCTTATGACAGAAAACTTGTGTTACCATGAGGCGGGTAAATATATAATTTTAGGATTCTGCTGCTTCGTGTCAAGTCCAGTGCCAGGATCCATTTTAAACATTATCACAGGCAGTGGTTGTATATGCTTCCACCAAATTGTCTACTTCCAGGCATGCATTGTTACAACCCAGAGAATTTTGTTCTAGGATTTTCTTTCATCAGGCCCTTCATCAGAAATGGTCCTTTATCTTTGATTCGTTATACAGAACATCTAGCAGCTAAAACGATTTATTGCTCTGCAGCAGTCAACAGCTTTTACCATGGCTGTATTTATTTATGAGCGTCACTTTCTAAAATGATAGCTTCTTTCGAAATTAGTTCCAAATTTGCTGCAACTGCTGTATCTTATTAATGCCATTTCGCTATTACGAATCACTGTTTATTGTGTGTTGTGTTATGACGAAGAAAGGAGCTGAACCATGATTTATTTTCAAAGAATATTCTTAAGAATGTATTTTATTTACTAGCGATTCATCAAGAACACTAACACATTTAATCACACTATGTAAGCATGGAAGTAGTTGCCAGGGAGTAACTGATGAAATCATAACCAAATTCCCTTTAACAAATGGGAATTTTATTCACTTTAATAGTGCCTAAAGCATTTTTTTAAAAAAGAAACAGATTTAAAATTATAATCAGAAGGCATCCTCTAAATATCAAAGTTACAATTTGTTCAGAGGCAGAAAGAAACAAGTTTTGACTGTATGAGCTTTTGGACAGAGAACCTTGCCACTCCCCTTTTACACGGCCGTAGTTACGACCGCTCACAACAGCCTCTGAAAGACTACACTGGTGCAAAATTGCAACACACCAGATAACTTTAAACTAAGAGTTTTAACAATTTACACAAGCACACAAACTATGCACCCCCCCTCCCTGTAGGAGGGATGGGAATGGTACAAAACACTAACAATTAAAATATTAACCTTGCCACCAAAGGTGCAACTTGGTTTTAACTTCTAAGAAAAGTCCTACAGTGAAAGGGTGGCAACTTTATATACTAGAATGATCATTTAAAAAAAAGCACATGAAATGAAATCTTATATAAAATTCTACAAGGTTGGCCAAACAATAGTTAAGATGCTCTACAATACACAGAAACTGCCTCTCAGGATCATTGGCAATAATATCAAAGTTTCCAAAGATCAAAACATATTTCAGGTATTAGGCCGTTGCACTCCATGCAATAAATTCGTTAACACACCAAATCCGACAAACATGACAGAGGCAGCTACTAATGTACGGTAGAGTGATAGGGAGATTACTGAACAACCTGGACCACAGGTTGCTCAACTGCCCCTACTCCACAAGGGAAAAACAGGCCACCCAATTTATAAACAATCACCTTCCTGCGGGTGGGCAAACGGAGAAGAATGGTGGGACGACCCCAAAGCCAAACGGCTGGTGACCTCACCAAGAAAACAAGTAGAATTTAACAAGAGTAAATCAAACAACATATCACCAATCACTTAACTTCTAATAAACTGCGATTTCTCGAGAAGACCTGGCCCAGCACCCCCAAATCGCTCTCCTGAACCATCCGCTGCCAGCTTCTTCAACGGACGCTGGAAGGCGCTCCGATCTCCCGTCTCACGGCGTCGCAGCTCGCACCGGCCAGAATGATGTCGTGGATTGACTCCTGTTGCTCTCGTGTCGACCGCGAAGTCACTACCCCTCGATATACACCGTGGCCCACTGGACTCACGTGGCGACCTCACATGCGACGACGCTTGAGATGGACAAATCATCTTTTGTTGCAGTGCGCGATCGACCAACCGATCGATCCAACCGCCAATGACCATTGCCTGAGCAAACTCGAGCAGACTGGTGGCCTAATGCGCAGACTCAGATGCAGGAACTAAGCCCCGACCGGGTGACCACTTGGTGAGTTCTCTTACTGGCGGAGTGGAAGAACTCTCATTTTGCTGGCCTTAAAGGTTGATCTGAACGACATACATACTAGCACTCTGAACGACAGACAGACACTAACTGCCTAACAAATGCGGACGAGAGACAGACTAGGAACCTGGCGACGAGAGACTGACCCAGCCTGACCCACTGGCGAGCTCATAGCGCCCCTTAAATGCACGTGAACAGGCAACGTTTCCCCTTTTCCAGCAGAGGAAGACACCAAAGCTGCGATTGCCACAGCGGCGCCACCACCAGAAACGGAGGGCGACTGCTTCACACTACGCACTGTGGCGCACTCTTCAAAACAGCAATTTTTACCACAGCTCAGAAGCCTGTGACGATTGGAGACAGTACCACAGGTTGCTCCAAAGTATAACACAACACACACTTATCATATTAATACATGGAAATCCACCTGATGATTCAGGTTTAATCCTATTCGCTACTTCTTTAATTGAGCCTCTAACTGACACACTGAAAGCCAGAGACGATTCTTAAGGAACCTCCTGTGTCATCTGGGTCCTAGCACGTCGTGGGAGAAGCCACAGCCGTCTCCTTTGGGATTACAAAGTTATGTCACCAACAAAAGTGTGAGAGTCTTTGAAAAGATTTGCAGTAACTGTCAGTGACGCAAATCTATATTTTTTCAGCATCTCGGTATTAACAACATGGGAAAAATTATGGAAGCAATGAAAAAGCTTGTTAGTATCTATTATCTATGGCAGACATAAAGGTGAAAAACGCATGAGAGTGCACAACTGCATCTTTCAATCAGTCTTCTGTTTTTTTTTCTTTTTGCTTCAGGAGTCATACATTTAAATTTTCTTGTAAATTCACAATTTCATTTATTTCTCCACGGTATTGCTACATTAGATATATAGACAAGGAATCATCCTTTGACAGTTTACATATATGACAACTTATTGCACATGGTGGTTTCTCTATAAGAAAATTATTAGCTGTATCGGTATGAGTAGTAACTTCTGGCTGGCTAATCATGAATGTTCTATATGCAATTACATCACGAGGTAGAAAACTTTTGAAACCATCAACCCTAGATGTAATGCAGTATCCATATACTAATGTCCAACAGTAAACCGCAACTGTCCTAGACGAACATCAACACAGTCGAATCTCGCACCACCAAAAACAGTCTATCTCTGTAACATCCATATGAGTAACATTCTCGGTTACCATATTATAATATCTCACATTTTCTTGGCATTCTTGAACTAGTTGTATATTACACCTTACCATACATAATATAGTCCATTTGAAGTCAACACTCCAAAGTATCTTAATGTTTCTTGACATTTTGGACATGGTCGTTTTGCACTCTACTTCAGTTCTGTTAAAATAATCTTTCAGTAGGGTCATTTTGTAGGTTCTGGCTCACTAACTCAATGTTAAAATAAATTCTGTATTTTATATATAAAATAAACGATTCCAAAAAATCAATATATTTAATTAACTAAACCGATTGTAAAACATTAACTAAATACCTATTTTTTACAATAATACAACTAAGTATACAAACTGAGTGATTTTCTAAAATACATAACGATTTGTAGCACAATAACATGTATTAGTTAGTAAAAGTAAGTTATTTTTAAAAAATGACACCATGAATATAAGTAAATAATTAAAATAAATCAGTTATCAAAACTAAGTTATGTTTGAAAATTTAAAACTTTGAAAATTTAAAGATTCATTTACTTCCTGTTTTAGCAGCCATAAGATTATTATGATTTGTTCATTGTAAAAGTTTTTAGAATTATTCTTGTTTATAGTTCTACCTGTTCGATATTTATCTTTATAAAATTATTCATTATTTTTTTCAGTCATACATTCACTACAATGTCTTAACTGTGGCTTATTGTTGTCCATTTAAAGAAAATAAAATTATGAGAAAAATAATTTTTTTAAAATTTTATGTTGTGAAGTAAATTAATAAAAACGTATTAGTTAATAAAAATATATTATTTTAAAAAATCAAATGTGACCTCTATACCATGGAATTCATTATTTCTAGTTTTTTCATTCCTTTATATTTCAAATTCATTTATCCTTTTTTAATTATTTCAAAATCAGAATCACTAACTAACATAGAAAATGTATTTGAATAAATAACTTTAAAATCATTATTAAGTTCTAGACAAGGTTGTTCTCCAAATCTAATATTTAAATAATCACAGTTCATAATATAATATAAATTATTTATCTCTAGATCATTTATTTTTCTGATTTCTTTAAAGTAGTTTCCATTTATACAGAAAAAATTTTATTAGTTTTACAAAAATAAATTTGTAGTTTATATCAAACATATTTTTAAAAAATTGTTATTTTGAACTTATAGTTATATGTTTCATTGAAAATTATCGTTTTTAATTAATATAATAAATATTATTTCTTATAAATGGAGAAGAAAAAAGAAATGCAAGCTAAAGAAAAAGATACTTATGAAATAATTGAGCTACGTGAAAACATATTGATTCACCTATGTGTTTAAGTGAAGAAGATAATAATCAGTTGCTAAAACAATTTGCAATCCTACTTTTGATACAGAATGTATTGATAAATGGTGAAAGAAAATAGAAAATTTTCCACTTTGTAGAAGTATTACTAAAAACAAAGGACAAACATCGGTTGACTTATTGATAACAGTTGGTTCTTTACCAATATCTATAATTAGATGCTTTGATCAATTTTTTGATTTCTTTCCAGTCCTATGCTTGATAGAATTCAAGAATTTAGAAAATACTGTTATGAATCTATTGATGATTCTAATGATTCGGATGATTCTTATTTTTAAAGTAATTTATATGAATAATTTAAAGTTAAAATTATCAAAATTATCAAAATTTACTTTTTCACAGATGTAATAATTTTTTTATTTATAAATGGAGGAAGTTCAACAAGAGTCTTCTGTGAAAACTAAATTTGCTTAAATATTGTAATACAGAGAAATAAAATGATACTTTTGCTTGACAAAAATATACAAAAGAAAGTAATAGATCTATATGTAGACCATGTATTAATAAATATCATGTACAAAATTAGATTAAAATTTGAATTTCCTTTGTATTTGGAAAAAGTGTTGCTAAATATTATTTCAAAGGACATTTATGACGAAATCCAAGTGAACAAAGTACAAAAATATTATTAACAATGGTTAATGACAAAAAGCTACATCTACAATGGATAATGAAGAAGTTGTAACTGAAGAAACATCTGCATCTACAAAGAAATGTAAAAGTTCTCAAGAAATTAAAGATTGAAATTGCCTTTATATAAATCCAACACATAAAGATAAACATAATAATAAATGTACTTTAGAATATATAAAGAATAAGGAAGCTTGAAATTAATGTTTAATTATCTATGAAGTAATAATAATTCTTTCTGATTAATTAAATAAATTATTAAAACAAATTGGTTGTTAAACTAAATAGTAAACTAATTGATTGTTAAACTAAATAGTAAACTAATTGACTGTTAAATTAAACAGTAAACTAATTATTTTTGAAACTAATTCTTTTTACTTTTAACTAAGTTAACCATTGTTTAAAAACTATTCATTAATCTAAATAATACACCAATTCTCCTTTTGATTAACAATCTATTAAATAAATATCATTATCCATCTACTAAATAATTATAATTTAATTAAAAAGGGTTTTTTACAAATCTAATAAATTTTTTTTGTAATAAATAAGGTGCAAAATGGGAACATACATTGCTTGTCAACTACAACAACTTCCTATTGCTATACAAAAAGAATTTTATAAAATGTATAATGTATGAGGCTATTCAAATTTATGTAAAGCTGATATAATTAGGTTTATTATTAGTAATCGTTCAATTATTATTAGTGGTGGTGGATGTTAGTGTTTAACGTCCCGTCGACAACGAGGTGATTAGAGACAGAGCGTAAGCTCGGGTTAGGGAGGGATTGGGAAGGAAATCAGCCGTGCCCTTTCAAAGGAACCATTCCGACATTTGCCTGAAACGATTTAGGGAAATCACAGAAAACCTAAATCAGGATGGCTGGAGTTGGGATTGAACCGTCGTCCTCCCGAATGCGAGTCCAGTGTGCTAACCACTGCGCCACCTTGCTCGGTAATTATAATTAGTAATCATCCAAATATTCTTGAAAATAATATACCCGAAGCAAGTGAAAATTATAAAAATAACACCAGAAGTAAGTGAAAATCATAAAAAAATTTTAAAAATAATACACCTGATGTGAGTGATAAACATATATAAAGATATAACGTATGTAGAAGTTATACAAATATTGTTATATTTTATTAACCTGAAGAAGTAACAGAAAATCAGACAAATATTGTTAAAAACACAATTCTGAATATAATAAAAATTTTTGGAAAAGTTATGTTATGATATGATTAATCTGCCAGGAAGTTTTATATTATGATATTTGTGATGTTTTTCTAATTAATAAAGATAAAGCATTAAAAAGAATATATCCATTTTCTACAAATCTAACTGTATAACCTAAAACAAAGAAATGCAATAAAGGTTACTTAGTTTAAAAAGCATTTGAAAATTGATTACAAACTACACATTTTGAAAATGGTATAGTTATAATTGATCGTAATTTTTTGTTAACTGCAGAAAACGAAAAATTATTAAAATTGTTAAAGACTATTTAAGAAATGCATAATAGATTAAGGGTACAATGTAATTAATATTCTGACTATAAACTACAAACAAATGAAATAACTGAAGATGTTCAGGAATTTCGACAACAAACACGAAACTATAATATTTTAACAGAAATAGATGTTAATAAATAATATAAACATGGTGAAAGATATATTTTAGAAGAAATTTCTAATTTTCAAGCACAATGATCAGGTTAGTCATTAAATAGAATTATTGATTAACAACTAGCATTTAATAAGTATATTACTATAAAAGTATCATCTTATATTGATTTACCTAAAATAATAAAAAACAAAAAGCTTGTATTACTCTAAGAAATTATGAAGAAAACTATTTTTATGGTCTATAAAATCACTTTTGTTTCCTGTAGATAAAATGCTGATAGAATAACAAAATATGAAATGTTGCTTTTGATCTCGATAAAAAAAGTTGAAAATATTGAAATTCCTGTATTAGATGATCATACCCCAAAAATAGAAAATATAATTAATGTGTATCTTAATGTTTATTTATTGAAGGTGAAAAATTTCAAGTGCATCCATTAAAAATTACAAAATCTAAAAAGGAAAGAAATATAAATATAACAGTAAAATTTATTTTACTAAATTTTAATAATAAAGAAAAATTACATAGTGATACACAAAATTTTTTAACTAAAAAACTATTAAAAGTTGAAATGCCAAGTGAAGGAGAATATTTATATTTTAAATATTATCAATATACCCAAAAGTACCATTTATTTATTATCCTGATTTTGAAAGCTTACTTTTAAACATAGATGATTGTGAACCAAATCCAGAAAACCCATAAACAATGAAATAGCAAAAACATGAACCAGTTGGCTTTGGTATCATGTTAAATATATAAATTGAAATTATAAAGATCCTGTTTTTTACAGAGTACCAAATAGACAAAAAATTTATTGAATGTATAAAACAAGAATTTGATGAAATTGGAAAAATATATTCTGAAAATGAAGAAATGAAACCTCTTACAACCAAAGAAAATAAAATTCATAATAATAATAAATTTTGTACATTGTTGAATTGTAATCATAGACAATGTAAAAAAGTTCGTTATCATGATCATATAAGGATTCTTGGAAAAAATTGTAACACAGCTGATGAAGATTATTTAGGTGTAAAAGTAGATTAGGAAAAATTCAATATAAAAATCTTGGTGATTATCATGATTTGTATCTTAAAACGTATTAAGTCATGTATATAAAAAATTTAAAAAACATAATATAATAAAAATATAAATTAATAAAAATAATATAATCTAATGCATCTTGGTATTATACAGCTCCAGGTTTATCTTCAGATGCATTGTTAAAAATTACTGAACATAAACTTGAATTATTATTATTATGATATGCTTTTAATGGTTGAAAATGAAATAAGAGAAGGAATTTCGCAATGTTTTAAAAATATGTAAAACAAATAATAAATATTTAAATAATTTAATAATAAAGATATATGAAATTATGTAACATATTTATATGCAAATAATTGATATGGTTATGATGTGAACCAATATTTACCATATGGTGGATTTCAATGATATGAACCAAATAATTTAATCGTACAAAAGTTAATGATATTTCAAACAGATGTGAAAATGGTTGTATGTTTGAAGTAGATTTAGAATATTTAAAAAAATCACATGATTTCCATAAGGTCCTGAATCGAAACTTGTTCTAGGTACAAATGAAAGGAAATTAATAACTACTTTAGATAAAAGACATATTTATGTATTACACTGTAGAAATGTTGAACAAATTTATCTTTAGAAACGTAACTTACAAAATACATAAAGTTTTAAAATGTAAATAAACTAATATGTTGAAGAATTAAATAAACACACAGTTAACAACAAAAACTACAAACTACTTTGAAAAAAGATTTCTACAAATTAATGAATAATTTTGTATTTGTTAAAAAAATGGAGAATGCAAAAAATGGATAAGATATAAAATTAATTTCAAATAGTAAAATATGTGGTAAACATATAGCTAAACCAAAATTTAAATGTAGAACTATATTTAACGAAAATCTTGCTGCTATTCAAATGAATAAGACTAAAATAACATTTGATAAACCTATGTCAGATGAAGCATACTTGATTAATCTAAAGAATTAATGTTTGATTTTCAATAAAGATTTATGAAACCTATATATGGAGAAAATATTCAATTATCTTACCAAGATACAGATAGTTATATTTATAAAATTAAAACCGGAGATTTCTATTAAGATATAAAATCAATGTTTGACTATTTTGATATAAGTGGTTATCCCACAGATAACGTATTTAATAGTTGTTGGAAAAATGAAAGGTGAATGTAGGGGAACAGTAAGTGATTAACTTAGTAGTTTAAGAACATAAATGTTTGGCTATGAACTTGCCGACAATATAAAAAAAATCTAAAGGTATTAAACAATGTGGTTTCTTAAAAGAAACAAGTTAGAGGATTATAAAGATTGATTGTTTAACAATATTGAAAAATATAGAATATTTAATTTCTTTAAAAGTGAAAAACATGAACTATATACAATTCAAGTAAACAAAAGTCCTCATGATAATAAAAAATATGTATTGGAAAATAAAATAGATACATTGCCAAATACTCATTGTAAGTTATTAAATTAAAAAAAATTATTTCTATATAAAATTAATAAAAAATTTCATATAAGAAATTTCATATAAGAAATTTTCATATATAAATTTTTTTTATATTAAGCAAAACTTTTGACAAAGATCAAATGAAATTTTACAAAGGTAGCATAAAACAGAAAGATTGTTGTATACAAAAACTACAAAGATTGAATAAATTAAACAATGAAAAATAAAAATAAAAGATGTTAGAATGTAAGATGAAATAATTCAATTAAAAGAGTAAATAATCCAATTAAAATAAGAAATAATTAAAGTACACCTGGTTCGAATAAAAATTTGATGGAAGTAGTTGATACTTATTTTGAAAACTAATTGATTGTTATACTAAATAGTTAACAAATTCTTTTAAAAACTAATTGTTTAAAAACCAGCTGATTGTTAAACCAAATAGTAAACTAGTTCTTTATTAAATTAATTTATGAAATTACACTGTCTTTATATATCTAACTCATGTGTGACTTATCAAAACATAACCATTTAACATAATCTTGATTATCTTTTTTTTTTTTAAACTTTATCAACTAATTATACATCTAGATATATTCATTTCTGTATTCCTCATTCATAAAAATTTCCTTTTATATCTATTATTTTTTATATAACTGGATTAGAATAAATAACAATTTAATTTCAAATATTTTTGTTCACCAATTAGCTGTATATCCTTTTTCAAAAAGGTTTTTAAATTTACTGATTCGAATTTTACCACCTATTTTAAATGTAGGATCTTTATTAGGGACAATATTACGTATTTTAAATTTTTTATTATCTTATATAGGTTGCATTTTTATTGTAGAAGGAATTCTGTTATTGTATTCATTAATTCGATTTTAACTAAATTTAACCATTTATAATTTCCTTGCAAACCAAAGTTGTCCACATTTTTTCCTTAAGTGTTCTGTTAAATCTTTCAACAACAGATGCTTTTAATTCTGCAAAAGTTGAATAATGACTAATGTTAAATTTTTTCATTCATTCTTTAAATTCTTTCTTATAAAATTCCTTAGTATTATCTGTTTGCAAATTATTTTGTTTTCTAACTATAAGAATTTTTTCAAGGGTTCAACTACATTTTTAGCCTTTTTTATCTTTAATAAGAACAACAAGTGCATTATTTTGAAAAAACATCAATTATTGTTAATAAATATTCGTAACTTCTCTTTATTTCTTAAATTCCTTTCAAATTTCCAGAAAGAATTTCAACTAAATCCGCTTTCTCTAAATTATCAATATTTAAATAAACAACATTTCTTCTTTTAAAATTTTTTGTAGTTGGTTAATGAAGTTCATTAATTATTTCTTCACGAATACTATTATTTAAATCTTCAGCATTTAAAATTTTTTTATTAAATTTACTTTTTTTAGTTTTCCAAATTGTGCAAAGACTTTCAATTGTTTGGATTCCATCTTTTGTTAATACTCTATGTGGACTATGTGTTTCTGTATATTTTTTATACTTTAAACAATAAATATGATAGTCATGTGAAGTATGATTTTCTATATGTATATATAAAAAATTTATGTATTTTTAAAAAAATATATATATAGTTTTAATTATATTACCAAATACAATTACATTTATGTCTATAGGAAAAGGTTGTGTACCATTATCGAATGATTATTATTATTTGTTTGATATAGCTTATCACCTACACTTACTGTTATGTAAAAATCATCAAAGTCTAAATTTCTATTTACATTTTTACCAACAACAATAATCCTTTTAAGTATGACATCATATTCAAAATTGTTAATATTTTGTTCATCACCTGTTATAAAAATTAATTCAATTGTTTGTTTATTATTTACTTTGTTTGTAAGATTAACTTAGTTATTTAAGTATGGAGTCAAATCTCTTTTTTAGGAATCATCTGAAAAAGCGTTTTCTACTTCTTTTTTCATCATGATCATCATCATCATCATCGTTTAAGACTGATTATGCCTTTTAGTGTTCAGTCTGTAGCATAATCCCCCTTATAAAATTCCTCCATGATCCCCTATTCAGTGCTAACACTGGTGCCTCTTCTGATGTTAAGCCTATTACTACAAAATCATTCTTAACCAAATCCAGGTACCTTCTGCTTGGTCTACCCCGACTCCTCCTACCCTCTACTGCTGAACCCATGAGACTCTTGGGTAACCTTGCTTCTCCCATGAGTGTAACATGACCCCACTCTCTAAGCCTGTACATTCTGACTGCTACATCTATAGAGTTCATTCCCAGTTTTTCTTTGATTTCCTCATTGTGGAGACCCTTCTGCCATTGATCCCATCTACTAGTACCTGCAATCATCCTAGCTACTTTCATATCCATAACCTCAACCTTATTGATAAGGTAACCTGAATCCACCCAGGTTTCACTCCCATACAACAAAGTTGGTCGACAGATTGAACTGTGCACAGATAACTTAGTCTTGGTACAGACTTTCTTCTTGCAGAAAAGAGTGGATCGTAGCTGAGCGATCAATGCATTAGCTTTGCTACATCTCACTTCAGTTCTTTCACTATGTTGCCAGTCTGTGAGAATATGAATCCTAAGTTCTTAAAACCATCCACCTGTTCTAACTTTGTTCCTCCTATTTCGCACTCAATCCTTTTATATCTCTTTTCCACTGACATTACTTTCGTTTTGGAGATGCTAATCTTCATAATATAGTCCTTACATTTCTGATCTAGCTCTGAAATATTACTTTGCAAACTTTCAATTGAATCTGCCATCACAACTAAGTCATCCACACATGCGAGACTGCTTATTTTGTGTTCACAAATCTTCATCTCACCCAGCCAGTCTATTGTTTTCAACATATGATCCATAAATAATATGAACAACAGTGGAGACAGGTTGCAGCCTTGTCTTACCCCTGAAACTACTCTGAACCATGAACTCAATTTACCATCAACTGTAACTGCTGCCTAACTATCTATGTAAAGACCTTAAATTGCTTGCAAAAGTTTGCCTCCTATTCCATAATCTCGTAGAACAGACAATAACTTCCTCCTAGAAACGTGGTCATATGCGTTTTCAAGATCTATAATGCACAGATACAGTTCCCTGTTCCACTCGTAACACTTCTCCATTATTTGCCATAAGCTAAAGATCTGGTCCTGACAACCTCTAAGAGGCCTAAACCCACACTGATTTTCATCCAATTTGTTCTCAAATAATATTCGCACTTTTCTTTCAACAATACCTGAGAAGATTTTACCCACAACGTCGATTAAAGAGATACCTCTGTAGTTGTTACTATCTTTTCTGTTTCCATGGTTAACGATTGGTGTGATTACTGCCTTCATCCAGTCTGATAGAACCTGTCCCGACTCCCACACCATTTCAATTATCCTGTGTAGCAATTTAAGACCTGACATTCCACTGTATTTGATGAGTTCCGACTTAATTTCATCCACCCCAGCCACTTTATTGCACTGCAATCTATTGACCATTTTCTCAACTTCCTCAAATGTGATACTATTTTCATCATCATTCCTATCCCATTGTACACTGAAATCTAAGACATTATTGATTGTGTTTTCACCTACATTGAGCAACTCTTCAAAGTATTCTCTCCATCTGCCCAAGGCATCAACAGTATTCACCAGCAATTTTCCTGACCTGTCCAAAATACTTGTCATTTCCTTCTTACCCCCCTTTCGAAGACGGCTTCTTTTTTGGTAAAATAATAATTAAATTGTGTTAAAATGCTTGTGTATTCTGGTTTTGTAACACATTCATTTTCTAAGTACTGTTTCTTAACTACATGTTTTACATCAATTGGATCATTTACATTTACAAGTATTCTATTCTTAAAACCAATATAACTTTTAGTTATTCTATAAGTAGCATTAAATTCATTTTGAAATTGTTTAATTGCATAAGTTATCTTTAAATCCATTGATGATTGAAGTTGTTTATTAATATTTTCATTTTTTTCTATGTTAAAGGTAGGTGTATTATGTAATTGTTCTGTTTGTTTAATTAAAAGTATCATATTCCCAAAAATGTCCATTTATTAAATCTAAAATATCATTAAAATTAGAATTCTCACAAATCAATTTTAAAACAAATAAACATAAATGAACATATATTACTTCATCAAAAATTTGTATTCTTTCTGCATAGTAGTAAAGTTCATTTTTTCTAACTGGTTAACTAATTGTTTTGGTATATTACCACCAAATTACCAAAAACAAATTTTTATCATTATTTTTATAATAAAAAATCCAAAGAGTACCAGAATTATCAGATGTATCTGAATTTACTATACCACATTCTATTTTTAATGGTTTTTTACTAATTCATCAATCATATATACACCAGAAAAGTTTTTAATTTTTATTTGTTTAATAAGTGTCCCTATATCAATATTACTTAATGCATTAAGATATTTATCAATCACTTTTTGATATTTTTTTGTTTTCTATATTCCATTACCTACTTTTTATTCCATTTCTTAGTTATGTCAATTTCATTCTAATCCTTTATTATTTTTCTTTTGTTTAATACTGCATTTGCAATTGGTGCAGATCCTCCAGCCAATGAACCAATTGTTGCTAAATATGGTACCGCAGCTAAAAGTAATGGTAAAAAACCATCTTCATGTCGTGTTAATCCTTTAGCATCTTTCTTTTTTGCTAAATATTCAACAACAGGTATACTAAGTGCAGTAAGTAAATTTCCACCAACATACTTTTCTTTTTTACATTTTTCAACATCTGTTAAAATGGCTGAATTGCATTTAATTGTTCATTATTTAACTTTGATATAATTGTTTTTGGTTTACTTATGCCACTTGCTAGCAAAGTATATTCAACTGTAAAATTACTCATTTATATAGTTAAAAATTTAATAAAGATTTTTTATATGGTTTAAAAATGTATGAAGAATTTTTATATAGATTAAAAATGTATACAGATTTTACATATAGTTGAAAATTTTTCCAATCCCCAGCCATTTACATCAATATTAACATTATTTCTCAAACCGAATTTTCTTTTTCCATACATTATTCCTACAACAGCTGTTGCTGCAACTTTTTCACCAAATGAAGCATCATTTGCATAGATTCTTTCTTCTGCAGCTAATTGCATTTCTTTATCAGCAATATGTCTTTTTTCTAAATCTTTATTTTATCTGTAAGCAATATCATGATTATTATAAGCTTCATCTAATGGATTTATTCCTTCATCACCTTTAGCTAATCCTTCTTCTAATTTAAACCTTGACCACAATAATTATTACCTGGAACTTACAAATGGTAATTTGTTAATTAAGGTATATGCTAATCTTTTACCATATTTATCACTTTTCCAAGATGAATGTGGAAGATTATTTAAAATTAATTATATATGTAATTCCTTTTTGTTTATCAATTATGAAAACACTAAACTTATTTGTTAACTTTTAACCAGTACTAACTTTTTCATTATGATAATTATTATTTCCAGCTAATTCTTCACCATGAATTACTTCTAAACCGTCAATTAATTGTCTAGCATCATGTAACCAAACATATTCAAATAATTTATCGGTATATTTTTCAACTAATCCTTCACCTATTTTTTGTTTTTCAGGAGAACTTAAGTGTGAAGAACCTATAGTTTGTCTTTTAAATTTCGAAAATAATCATTAGAAATTTGTTCTATTAAACATAAATATTTATTACCTATACTTGATCTTACTTTATTTGGATTATTATCAGAGTAAAGTGGTCATGAATTTAATAAGACATATACATAGTTTGATAAATCTACACCATCAAACTTTTCTTTTAAGTCCTCTATAGTAATTTGTTTTTCATTTAAATGTGTCATTAATCCATCTATACCTTCATATGTTTTTTCACCATTTTTTAATTTGTCATTATCAATTCTACAGGTATCAACATATTTCAACATACCAATCGGTTTTAAACCAAACATTGTCTTCACTATGATTAATATATTTTAACATTCGTTCACTAATATTTAGTTTTTAGTTTTTTATATTTTTAGTTTTATTTTCATTTATATTTCTAGTTTATTTCCTTCTTCATATTTATTCAATACATCTCGAATTTTTGATTTACTTAATATGTAATTATATTTTCCAGGAATATCATCAGACCAATCTGTTAATTTTTTTGTTTGGTGATAATCTTCAAAATCTTCTATATTATGACAATATGGAATCATTTGCTTTTCGCTTTTTAATTATTATCACCTTAACCTTCAATACCTTGCTTTACTTTTTCAATAGCCTTAACAACAGGTTGATCTTCCTTCATATATTTTTCATATTCTGTTCTTGTTGCTTTTTCCAATGTTTAACTTTTTATTTTAGTTCTTCAACTTTCTTTACATTTTGTTTAGCTTATTTAACCACTTCTTCAACATTTGCAAACATTTATTAATGAAGAATTAATAATCAATATGTTTATGTTTAATTTTTATGTTTATTTGTAATGTTTATATTTATCCCTTTTTTAGTATTCATGTTTATTTTTAATCTTAAAGTTAATGGTTTTGTTTAATGTTTTTATTTAATGTTTAATGTTTTTATTTAATGTTTATGTTGTTAAAAATGTATTTTATTTCTAAATCTCCATTTAGTATTCTAGACATCTGTATTAATAAAAAACAAACTGCATTATTCCAACATTGACTACATATTTCTTTAAAATTACTAAACTTTACATCTCTACCATCAAATTCATGGTAAATATGATTAAAATTTGTATCATCTTGTCTAAAAGTATTTAAAAAAATTAAATTGTCTCTAACAAAGTGTTTTGGTATTTTTCACAAGATTTTGCTAAATAAAAGCATTCTATATCAATGTCTACCTCTAGTAAAATATTCTCTTACAATATCGTGATTTTCTAAAATTAAGTCATCAAATCAACAGTGGAATTATCTTACACTCCTCTAACGGAACAATTTGTTCATTATTTTCAGTAAAACTAAATATTTTTTTATTAATTTTGTCTTAAATTTTTTTACCTTGTTTTGTAAATGCTTGATATTTTCGTTCTTCTAAACTTTATGCATAGACATATAAATGTTTAATTTTATTGCAATTTAACCATCCTGGAGCTAGAATATAATAATCAATCATTAATGTTGTCTCTCCACAACCACTTGGTCCAATTATTATACATGTTTTAGAATTTGGTAAAAGTTTACCATTTTTGTTTATAAAGATTATTTTATGGAATTCTTACTTTAGGTTCATAATCTGCTTTGTTCATTTATTAATAATTATTTTATTTATTTGTGTTTTTCATTTACTAATAATTGTTTCAATTTATTTATATTTTTCATTAATTAATAATTTTTGTATTTATAAGGAATTTTTCAGTAGTAAACGAGTAGATAATATGAAGGTAGTGATTAATCTTCTATACTTATAAAAAGTTTAACTGTTACAATATGTGATAGTATTGTTAACATTTCATTATTTGGTTTTTATTCACCTTTTTTAACACAAAATATTACTATATAACATAACAAATTTAATTGTGATGGAGCGCTGATAGAAATTCCTGTAGGTAAATATAGTTTTAAGAATTAAAAAAAAAATCCTTTTAAAAAACCTAACATACACTTTAAAGCAGATGAAATTTTTAACTGAATTGTTATTGAAATTGATGTGAAATTATTTATGGATATAGAAGATAGTATTGGAGATTTACTTGGTTTTAATAATCAAGTTGTTCAAGCGAATGAAAAATCAATAGTTAAAGAAGTTCCTGAAATATTTCCTTTCGAATTAATATATATAAAATTTAATCTTGCTGATGGAATGTATGTAAAACATAATGGTCATCTTCATAAAGAAACTAATATTATTGCCTTATTGAAACACAATGCAGAATTTTCTTGACCAAAAATTTATGAACCAAATTACCCTGTAAATGTTCCTATTTTTATTACAATTCAAGATTAAAAAGTTACTATAACTGATGAAAATGATAATTTAATTGTCTTTATTTGTGCTACTGGAATAGTTATTTTAAAAATATCTTTATAATTTTTTTCCTTAATAAACCATGAATAAAATTGAAAGTTATCAGTTTCGTTCATTTCCTGTTAATAAAGAAACTAAAAATAATTTAAGTTTCCTAACAATGATACAGAAATTGAAATAAATATTGGTGACAGTTGGCTGCATCCAAATCATGTTCAATTACATGTTAATTTTAGTGTTATTGGTAATGATGGTACAGATTATCAAACTTATGATGGAAAATAAAAAAAATTAATTGATAATTATATAATTAAATTGTCTGACTTTATAACAATAAAAAAGGAAATAATATATATTACCTAGAATTGAACATCCTGTTATTTAATCGACAGTTTAACTACATTTAACTTCATCTGTTACTGACAAAAAAAGTTTAGAAGGACATTATCTTAACACAGGAAATTAAACAGTAAAACAAATGGAGTACTTTATCCATTATCATTATTTGGTGGATTTTGTAATGATTATAAAAGAATTATGTTTGAAGGAAACTTAACTCTTGCTTTACACGTAGTTCATGTCCTGGAGATGTTATTTTATGTTGATTTGATAAAAATGATGTCTTTTTTGGAATAAAGGATATTCTTCATAAAGAAGGAAAAATTATTATAGAATGTATGGAAATTCGTGTACCAGTTGTTAAATATGAACCAAATAATGAATTTGAGCAATGTGAAAATATTTTAAGAAACCCTAAAATTCGTATTTCTTTTTATGAGCCTCAAACAGAAGAAACTGCTATATTATCTGGTAAAAATTTTGAACCAGATATTACAAATTACTTTAAATCTATGGAATTTAATATGCCATATGTTGTTTTTGTTGTATTTCAGAAAAATGCAAAAAATAATCAATAGTTGATTCTTCATAATTTGATCATGTTAAACAACAAAATATTTTTTATTAAATAGTAACAATGAAGTTTTTCCTAAAGATATGGGAAATATTAATCCACAAAATAATTTTCTAAAAGCATATGATGCATTTTAGATTTTAAAAGAATTACTGTACTAAAATCAGATATTGGTATTAATCTATTTAACTTTATAACTAATTATCCAATTTATGTAATCAATATGACATGAAGAAGAAATCTTATAACCACACAAAAAGCAAATACAAAACTTTGTGCAACTTTTAATAATAAAATTCCAAATGATACACTTGTTTATGTAATTATATATGGCAAAAGGGCTTTTACTGATGATGCACAACATAGATTACTTACTGAAAATTTTTAATTATTAACATTTGCTTCTATATAAATGTGTGAAAAACTTAAAAAGTTTATAAAACTGTTAACTTCATGCTTATATACATTTCTGAAACATTTTACGAAAGATAGAAAAAATAAAAACTGATAATTTTAATATAAGTTACTTTTGTTAACTAATACATTTTTATTTATTTACTTATCTTCACAATGTGATTTTTTAAAATAATGTGCTTTTCCAAACTATTACATTTTAATTAATTTACTTATGTTCACAATGTGATTTTTAAAATAATGCGCTTTGTTAACTAATACATTTTAATTTATTTACTTATGTTCACAGTTTAAAATTTTTGAAATAACTTACTTTTTTTAACTAATGCATGTTATTGTGCTACAAATTGTATTGTATTTTAGTTAAATCGTTTAGTTATTATAATTAGTTGTATTATTGTAAAATTAGTTATTTAGTTATTGTTTTAGAATCTGTTTAGTTAATTAAATTTACTGATTTTTTAAAATCGGTTGTTTTGTATATAAAATACAGAATTTATTTTAACTCTGAGTTAGTGATCCAGAAACTACAAAATCATCCTACTTTTTGCAGCAAACCCAGCAGGACATGCGCACAATTCATTGTATTTTTCGAAGGTGTTTTCTGCTGTCAATCTGCAGCCTCCCTTTAGGTGAGCATCTGGTAGTACAGGTCCATTGCGGGCCAGCTGAAGCAGGCTGTGGATAGCTGTCAGGACGTTCTGAGTTCTTCATGGAGTACATCATAGTGATAATGCAGATGAGACGTGGAAACATTGCTGATGTAGTTTGGCACTGCTGTGATCTTACACTCACTTTCGGTATTGGTGGTAAGGGTGCTTAATTTTCGTAATGGTCTCTTTCCATGTTGATGAAGTAATCTAATTACTCACTATTGATGCAATATTTATCATGAAAGAACAGCAACAGCATTGATATTTAAAACAAGTGTCATATATTCTTCAGTCTCAGTTGACAATCTTCGAAAATGTGCTACTGAGAATGGAGAATAAATCAGATATGACATCAAGATCTCAAATTTTGTTTTTCGACTCTTGGAACGTCAATCCACACTTAAGTTACAAATGGCTTCTTGTTTCGTTTTGTGTCTTGTCTGCTAAACTACCACCAGAGGAATGGCAGAGAGTGTAATGCAGAGGTGTCCTGTTAGCACTCTGGCAGCAGCCTCATTTCACGATCTGATGCATGGGCAGTTGCTAGATCGAATCTCGTTGGATTACCGATGTGTAACACTTCACTTTTTTATCTCTGCAAAGAGTCAGAACCGAGCGCAATAATGAAATAAGAAGAAAACATTTATATTGTTCTAACTAACGATAAGCCAATTTTAATCTATTGTTATTTTTAATCGTCAACCTTCTGTAATCCAATAAACTTAATTCGTTATTGGTTTATTGTTGTTACTGTTATTATTGTTATTCATTTGCTCGCAAGAGATTTTGCATCCCTAGTTTGTTCTGATGGATGTGACCAGTGAAACTGGAAGAATGTAATGTTGGATGTTTCGCCACCCAGAATACACACATTTACCTCGTCGTCTTGTGTTAATGGTAATAGGAGTAGCCCAACAATCAAAGACGGCAACGGAAGGCCTCTGACGCAAGCAGAACTCTGCAGTTTTCGCAGTACATTACTCAACAATCGAATAAACAGTATGGTTTCTTCGCCTGTTACAAAATGGCTCTGAGCACTATGGGAGTTAATATCTGTGGTCATCAGTCCCCTAGAACTTAGAACTACTTAAACCTAACTAACCTAAGCAGATCACACACATCCATGCCCAAGGCAGGATTTGAACCTGTGACTGTACCGGTCTCATGGTTCGAAATTGAAGCGCCTCGACCTGCTCGGCCACATCGGCTGGCTGGTTTTAGTGTAACAACTGTACCGTCTCTAATGACCTCGTTGTCGACGGGATGTTAAACACTAACCACCACCACCACAACTGTAATTGGAATATGGTGTTTGTGCTGCAATTTGAATGGCTTATGCCAATGTATAAATTAAATTTCCTACTGCTTTTATTTACATAGCTATGTAAAGTATTATTTAAATTCCAGGTAATCAAGTGTGTGTTTCACTTGTGACATCAGATTTCAAAAGGTTGTGTTTCCTATATTTTTTATTTACACTATTAGTTTCGGGTACTGCCCGTTCTCAAGGGCATCTGTAGTGACAGATGTGGAGACATCGTCGTCGTTGTTTCAGAAATTGCGTACCGTGCATATTTCTGTGCAAATATGCGTGGCACACGTTAGTCCCTATAGATACATTTGAGAAAGGGCAGTGCCAGAACCTAGCAGTGAAAATAAGAAATATTTGTAACACAGCTAGAACGATTCGAAGGAACCGTAAGTGACATGGATTTGGAGTCTTTTCATTATTTACAGTTCAAACAGGGGAGGAAATTTAAGAAAGCAAATAACAGACTATTTCGTATATATATTCATCTTCAGGAAAAACAGAACACCTTGAACGACTAGAGATAGGATGTTCATATTCACAGGACATGTACATTAGTATGTTCTGCAGAAATGATGGCATTTGAACCATGTCAGTCCGAACGTTCAATGTCATCATCGAAACATCGATATCGAGGCGCAACTCCACCTACCAGTAAAATGCGCCTGCGGCTCTCGTTATCGCTATACATCGAAGGTGTGATTTTAGCAAACGTGTGGGATGCTTACCGTCAAATCAGTAAATCTGAAAGAAGTCGCATTACTGGAATGAGAGAATGTGATACATCCATTCGGGAAATGATGCTCGTATAGGACGCAGCTAGTGTGTGCAGAATGGTTCACGGAAGGCGACGACGAGGTGCGTCAGGTCGCATCTCCCAGACCACCCCCCAAGAAGGTCACCACCTCGTACGAATGGCACTGCAGGACAGATCTGCGTCCTCCTCGGCTCTGGTGCAATACTGGAATAGTGTAACATGCCGTATACTATCAGGGGTGACAATCCATCGCCGTTTATTATGGCATAGGTTACGTGTGCGTCGTCCACTTCTCTGCCTACCTTTGACGAATGTGCCGAAACATGCTAGACAACAATGGTGTATGGAGCGACAGGAATCGCTTCAGATACTGTTTTCGGAGGAATTCAGGTTCTGCTGCCTCGAAAATGATGGCAGCATTTTGGATCGTCACAGACAAGGGGGAGCGGTCTCACAGTGACTGCATTCGCACATGACATACAGCACCAACCCGAGGCCTTAGGGTGAGGGGTGCTACTGGGTACAACCACAAATCGCGGTTGGTGTCTGTACAGGGCACTGTGACCAGTGTGACCTACGTGAATGACATCCTGTGACCTGTAGTCATACCCTTTCTGCACAACACCCCAGACGTCATTATGCAGTAAGACAGTGCACAACCAAATGTTGCTGCGTGACCACATGCCTTCTTGGTGTCACAGGATGTCTGGTCTGCCTGGTCATTATTCACAGTGTTGCGAATGGCTGTGATGTGGGGTACGATCAAATGGGAGGGGGGGGGGGGGCACGGATCAGTGTTGGGGTCACTCCTGTTTCTGATTTATATCATTTATACAAATGATATGCCCTCAAATATTACCAGTAACTCTAAAGTACTTCTGTTTGCTCATGACACTAGATTGGTAGTAAAGGATGTTATGTGCAACAATGACTCGGTTTCAAATGGTACAGTTCATGACATAAGTTCATGGCCTGTAGAAAACAAACTAAAGCTAAGTCACAGTAAATTCAACAAAACCTGCCTTTTTAATTTCACAGCATATGATTAGTGAAACTGAACTGCAGATTTCTAGGTGTTCAGGTAGATAGCAAACTGTCTTGAAAAGCCCATGTTCAGGATCTTGTTCAAAGGCTTAATGCTGCCATTGTTACTATTCGAACGGCATCTGAAGTGAGTGATCACTCGGCACGAAAATTAGTCTATTATGCTTATTCTCATTCACTTATGCCGTATGATATTATATTTTGGGGTAACTCTTCCCATTCTAAAAGGATAGTTTTGGCTCAGAACGGGCTGTTCAGGCAATAAGTGGTGTAAGTTCATGAACCTCTTGTCGACTCTTCCTCACAGGTCTGGGTATTTTGACATTGGCCTCTCAATATGTAGATTCCTTGCTGTCATTTCTTGTTAACAAGCCGGCCGGTGTGGCTGTGCAGTTCTAGGCGCTCCAGTCTGAAACCGCGTGACCGCTACCTGCATTTGGATCGGACATCCTTAACTCTTGTGCAGAAAGGTGTGCAGTATACTGCTGCATCCATTTTCAATAAACTACTACAAAAATTCAACAATCTTAGCAGTAATCCACGCGCTTTCAAATCGAAACTGAGGAGTTTCCTCAAGGTCGCTCCTTCTATTCTGTCGAGGAGTTCCTTGAAAAATTAAATGATTCTTGTTGTATTGTTGACTGCGTTTACTTACAGTTATGGCTTGATTTTCTTCAGGTTCATAATAAATAATGATATTATTTTTATCTGTTATTACTTTTATGTTCTAATTTGATGTACTGACACGTTCCATGACCTTGGAGATTTCCTGCTCAATTCGGACCTACGGAACTTGAGGTATAAATAAATAAATAAAATCACCAGACTTGTCGCAAATCGAAAATGTGTAGGATATGGTGAAACAATGGGTACAGTGCCATGACCCAATGTCAACCACTGCAAGATGAACTTTGGTAGCAGGTGGATGTAGCGTGGATGGCTGTACCACAGGATGTCTTTCGCTTCTTATATGTGGCGATGCCGTTACACATGGAACAAGTTAACAGGGCCCGTGGCAGACTCTGTGCCTACTTGGTAACGGGACACATGCGGAACCGAGGTGACTGAAATGCTAATCATTTCTGCAGAAACTACTAATGTACATGTCCTGTGTTAGTGGTACAAGACGTTCTGTTTTTTCTGAGCATGAGAATATATAGATCTCAAGGTGAAAACTGTATGAAGGAGCTGAAACGCACATTGCCCACATCTGCAGTTTCGTTTCCAGGTTAATGAAAATATTTCTCAGTTTCTTCTTTTCTGAATCCTGAAATGACTTGACTACTGTGTGGCTTCTAATAATTAGTTAACTGCGGCTCTTCTTGCTTCTATCCCTACCAACATACACAGTCGATTTCAAGGAGCAACGTGTTTCATATCTTACTGTTTCATGACATGGGACAAGATTGATTTTCAGTTTCTTTTTATTCCATTGAAATAAGCTTTCATTGTAAACTGGCAATGTGTTTTATTCGTTTTTGTTTTCTGAAAATTGTAATGTAAATGGAAAATTATATACCTTAATATTACACAACATATCCTCCATGAGCGAAACTGTCACTAGCTTATATCTCCCTACGCTGGTATTATATAACACCGGTATTAATAGTCCCCTTCCACGCTGGAAGCCCTAAAAAGTGAGAAATTCTGTGTTAAATGGAATTGACTCACTTAAATATTAGTAGCCTCGAAGGTGACGTAAGAACAATATAAGACGAACATTTCGAGCATTTCACCACGTAGCTTCTTCTAGAACAGATAAGAGTTGGCAGCATCGTAGCAAATATTTGGCAACAGTCTATGAGAGTGCATATATTTCCACGAATGGCCCTTAATACATCCGCTAACTTCACTTGACATTTACTTCCCACCTCGGTGATTTATGCTATATAACCTTCATGTAAGGTGTGACACTAAGAAATAAAATTTTATTTTTGGACTCCAGGTATTGTGTACTTTACGTAAGTCACAACTGTTTTTATGTTTGACAGTGGGGCTGAAAACTGCTGGAAGAAATTCTTTAAGCAAATAAGAAGAAAACCTTCTCACATTCTCAACCCGTGAGCTGTTTTAATGGCCATAGACGTCCGTTTTGCGAATATCTAGCTCCATCAATACACAAACGTCTCTGAATAGATGCGAATCAACTGTCAACGATACTAATTTGAGTTTTGTTCGTCACGTAGAACCTGTATGTCAAGGGGAATAGTTAACATACTGATTAACATAGTTCCTCTGTGTTAAGTTTCTGTTGCAGCAGCTAGGCAACCCCTGTAGACGTTTGCGGACACTGGCGTTAGCAACTTATTTCCATTATGGGTGGCTTAGAATATGGGCAGATTTGTTGGTTTAAATCTAACTGAATAACTTAAATATCTCCTTCTATTAACGTTAATTTCTCCATGAGTCCATATGTGGCCCTCAAAATATGCCGTGTGCCAGTATTGCTATAGATCATGCATTGCAAAGTATTCGCAGAGTTTATCACATACATTTAACATAAGGAATGTGTAGTACCGAAAATGCAGGATGCGTGGCACCTGCTACCGATATATAATTTTTCATCTGGATTGTATGTAAATATTTGTAATTTAAATTCTTTTTTTAATAAGTAAGGACATTGCTTCACTGTATGTGTAAATTTAGGTAGAAGTCTGTTGAAGTTTCATTGTATTTATCTGTGTCTTACTGTGAAACTTGTAAGCTCTGGGAAAAAGCCAAAATAATTATTATTTGCATCGACTAGCAACGATAATAGCAGTGCTTGTGCATTGTAAAATCTTTGGATAGGGAGTTGCTGCGGGGAGTGCGCAGAGAGAGAGGGAGACGGGTCCCAGCACTTGTAGTGTGTGGAAGAGTGGTGTTAACGCTCTCGCAGTACAGAGTGCCATTCTCGACACCATCATGTGCGCGCAGCAGCCAAATGTCTAGTAGCATGAGTATGGACAGTGAACGAGCGGAAGAGGCTGTATTAATTACGATTGCCCTTTCCTGTAACTAGCTGTGGCTCCACAAGATGCTGCCGTCTTCAACAACAGCAGCAGTTCCAGCAACGCAGTTTCGTCGTCGGCTCCAAGTTTCGTCGTATGCACAGCACTGAAGTAAGACTGTTCATTGGTAGAAAGTATTAATGGCTAACCCAGCAGCAAAACTGAATGTGATTTGATTGATAAAATTTATTTGAATAATAGTCAGTTGAACTAAGGGTGATTGTGTCCTCATTGCCCCCAGACATTGTGTGGTCTGAGGTTTTCCCAGAGTACAGAAATCTGGAAAATTTCTTGGGTATTCAGCCAGGTACCGTCGTACAAAAGGCGCCTTTTGGACGATGCAACCCGGCTGAGTACCCGAGAAATTTTCAAGACACCCAGACATTGTTACCAAGCAGGATCCTTGTTCCCTTTTTCGATTATATACTAACGGAGTGTCATAAGAAACAAATTGAATAGCTACAGCTAGTTTATTAATGAATAATTTCACTTTTAAGAATTTTATCCTCAGTCTACTTTCAATTAATTGTTGTACAACAGAGGTTTCAGTTTATGACAAATGTAAAGCAATTTAAATTTTCAAGTCTGAGACTCAATCACTGGAAAAAATCCAATTCTAAAGAAATGCACAAATTAAGAGTGTGGAAGTTTTCTTTATTTTACATACAGTTTGGAGCACGTGGCTGTTTGGTTTGGTACGTCTTCTAGTGTTTAATTCTGTTGTAGTCAGTAAAAAAGGCTCAGTTGTTCAGACAATAATATGAAATCCGATTTCCAAAATAAGTAACAGCAAAGTAAAAAGTGCTTGCTTTTTTCTAAATTTGTTTGACAATGTTACATTGAGGTCACTGAAAGTCATTGTTCACGTAACGAAGTTCAATACTAACATACAGTTTAGTTACATATTTTCAAATCATTATTCGATTGCCTTTTTCAAAAATTTAATGCCAAACATAACGTAAGAGTGACTTCTCAGTTTTCTTTATAATTACATACTCACTTAAAAGTAGTGTCAAAAAACGTGACAACCTTCAGTTGCAACGTCAGTGTTTAATAATATATGTTTTTCTTTTCCATCATCTTTAGCAGGATGCTGGATGTAAGTTGCCCTAGTGGGATGGCGACCGTTATTTATTTCCTTTTCGTTCATTAGTCGTAACTTTTGGATTCATGATCAGTGGTACCCCTTTTCTGTCCGGTGTTGTTCGTGAGTGAATGCACAAAATAACTTTCATTTTACCAAATTATAGCCCTGTTCGGTTTAATTACTTTTAATTTTAGTAGAATTTTCCATCAGAAGGGTCGGTTGTACACTTTACTCCTACTTATCGGTACCACTTATTCAGGAAAGATAGTCTTATCCAATGAGAAAAAATCCATTAGGCATACACGCAATCCACGGTCATATTTTATATCGCATTCAGGATAGGCCGATTAGTAAGAGGGAGGTTACAAATGAAAAAAAGATAGTAAAATGCCGTGCACATCCATTCCTCACTGTGGCTGGACAGAAATAAGACGAATTCCTGACGAAATAATTTCACGAAGAATCGCCTCCAAAAGGAAAAAAGCGACATATAAAGCACTGGAAATGAAATCCCATGCTTCCTGACAGCGTAGGGGAACGATGCGGGAGACCCGCACCGCCGTACTATGCAAGGTCCTAATGGAGGTGGTTTGCCGTTGACT
The DNA here is from genome assembly GCF_021461395.2 of Schistocerca americana. NCBI lineage: Eukaryota > Metazoa > Arthropoda > Insecta > Orthoptera > Acrididae > Schistocerca > Schistocerca americana. The sequence goes on from NC_060130.1 coordinate 697,981,053, forward strand.
TCCTCCGATCGTAACGGAGATGAATGATGCTGATGAAGATGACGCGACAACGCCCAGTCATCTTGGGGTAGGTGAAAATCCCTGACCCCGCCGGGAATCGAACCCGGGACCCCGCGCTCAGAAAGCGAGAACGCTTGCGCGAGACCAGGAGCGGCGGACATAAAGCATCAGTAACGTTAAATAACGTAGTGAGGTATTTTAATTGAATCATGAAGTATAACAATTATTTTGTGTCATTCTCATGTGTTGCATGTTACTGTAATAGAAACGTCATCATATTAAAACGAGTCGCCTGCCTGCGTTGGTATCAAGCGCCAAATAAAAAATGTAGACTTTTCTGTGAAGTATCAAGCAATAAGGGTAAAGCATTTTACACTCTCTAAAGCGATGAGTGACAGCTGGCGCGTTTGACAAGGGGAGAGGCAGTGCAGCGCCCCGGCAGCAACAGCTAGCAGTAACTAACGAGTGGGTTGTCAGTGGCACATGTAGCGTTCAGAGCCATACAGTCCGCAAAGCAACCTGTCGAAAAACTATTATGGGGCGAACTGTTATGACCAGTGTGTCAGAAGGTGAAATACATTGTAGCTGCGTTATGATTTCACTCATGACATCAAAATTCAGACGAATAGCGCTATACAATTTTAAGCAGCAAATGGTCTCGATCTAGAGACCTCACATATTGATTGGGCAACGATACCACATGATCTTTTAAGCTGAATCCGAAAACCCACCGTCCTATGGCGCATGTTGCGGAATCTGCATCCTACACGGTAGCTGAACTGTCTGAGCGTCTGATTCAGACCCTGCACTCGGCTCTGTACCAAAGATTCACAGTCGGTCCTGCTGACGATGTTACAGATGGTAAGCTCCGCCTACATTTCGCAAGCAAGAATGACAGTCTCTAGCACTTCAGGTAGCTGCCTGAAACCAAAGAGAATCTCTTCCAACACATAGCGGCACACATCGTTAGTACCGACATGAGCCACCTCCTGCAGCTGGCTGCGTCTGGCGGTCTTAGTGGCATCCCAAAGCATCAATTCCACGTTTGGAATGACTCCTGCCGCTATGCGTGCAGTGTGCACGCTGGATTTCTTCCCCTCATTTCCAGACATATCCCTAATGAGCCACATCATGTGCCTAATGTTTGAGCTCCCTACCACCACCAATCTCATCCTCTGTGACTGCCTAGAACTTGCAGACCGAGAGGATTACCTTGCACCAGCAGAAGCGACCTCATGTGGTTCATTAAGTTTATCAGACACTGGCAGCGTCTGAAACCTGTTCGTTAGACAAACCATGGAAGCCATCCGATCGGCACGCTGGAAAGTCTTTAGCTTGTTGCCAAACCTACCACCTAACCACAAGTGATAGGTCAACCTCAGTTCAGGCAGTATCTGGGGCGGCCACATTGGTGGACTGATTGGGGAATACGCTAAACGTATTGAACGTCCCTTGGATTCCCATGTTCAGCAGTCGACAATGATGTCCATTGGCGACGGCCTCAAGCTCTGTGACCTGGAGTTGTGAGTGAAGGCTCACCAAGTCAGCCCTGATGTGAACACAGCAATCACAGTTCCTATCCACACTAAAGTGGCGGAAATATACTCTACACAGTTACTAAAAGACAATACAAACACGCACGAAACATAAACTAAAGACTGTAGAGGAAATTCAACGTAAGTCATTTCTTATGAGAAGCTGTGTCACCTCACAAACGAAACGGTTTACTTCGATGCACAGCTGCAGTAACGAAACCTTCCACTCAGCTACGTAATGCTCACTCACCACTATCGACATTTTTTATTTGGCATCCACGCAACAAGGATTTGTAGATCACTAGAATAGGCAACCTGAAAATAGTCTAAAGGAATTGCCTGTAATGTTCAGTTCACTTTCTGAGATCTCAGTTCTGTGTCCTGGAGAATGCTGCCTGCACTATGGTCACAGACAGGAACGAATGCGTTTCAAAAAACTAAGTCGATGTCTGATATAGCTGGCAAGTCCACGAGTTGTCGGTCTGATATTGTTCCAACTTTCCAACTTTATTAAATCAAATAACAATTAGCTGGTCTGTTCATTTTACGCAGGTGACATACAAAACTTCCACGAAATCTGAGAGGTATTTATTTCCAAATTGCTTTGTCCAAATACAAATATGTCATTAGAAAAAGTCAAATTAAAAACCAAGTATAAAACATTAGCACTGGCCTCTCCACTATACGGTATTCATCAAAAAATGTCATTCTACGAATGCGTTCATAACTGTTGTAGTGAAAGATTTGCTCATATTAACACAGAGTGTTCGACACATACCCATAGCAAAGACAGCTCGACACAGACTGAACCACTACTCCAGAACCATTTAAATATTGTTTATAGGAGCGGACATCTTGGGTGACGCTCTGAATCTCCGCTTTTGGTGAGTTGCAACTACGCTTTTCGTAATATTGTCAAAAATATTCCCCCTAGATGCTGTCTCCACAGGAAAAACTGTTGTATAGCTATTTACAGTATGGTGAGGTTGTCGATGGTGGTTCGGCACGTCGTGAAATTACACTTAGAGCGCTGAAGGAGCTTCCTAGTCTCGAGGATCCAAACTAGAGATGATTTATCATATGCTCGAAGGTCGTAACTACACAACTAGTTGATGCTATGCTTCGATAATTACTTGGACTTGTTCGTCCTTCCCTCGTTTAAGGTGGCGGTTCAAAATAGCCTTCTTCCATGAGCTGGGAAGTTGTCTTTTCTGTCACATTGTATTAAAAAGAAATGTCAGTTTCTTCTGAATTAGAGGAAAGCACTGCAAACCTGAAAATTGGTACAACGTTACTATATTATGTAATGAACAAAGTGTTGAAATTTCTAATTTAATCATTAAGCGAAAAGGACCGATAATCTGTAAAGTAGTTCTGATTTTGTATTACAAATTAAAAAAATTTAAAAATACTGAAATTTATTAAACACAGTTCTCAGTGGGATTTTTTCTTACTTAAATACACACATTGTTGAAATTGTACTTCTAGGTTTCCAGCTTTAGAAGTTTGGTGGAACTAAAAACTATTTTCTCGTGTTTGTGTGTGTCTGTGTGTGTGTGTGTGTGTGTGTGTGTGTGTGTGTGTGTGAGTGAGTGACGAGGTTATTAGAGCCGTTGCTAAAGTAGTCCGAGACGAATGTAGTTAAAAGAGTTACAATTAAAACTGCATTAAATCTAATGGCACTTAAAAATACAATCATCCCCTCCTATTTTTACTCACATTCATCTACCCGGTCACTTATAATCAGTAAGAATGCCAATATTGTAATACTTTAGAGAAGTAAAATTTCTTTGTAGAGATCGCTAATAATAATCTTTATTCTATTTATTACTAGTGATCTTGACAACGAAGTTTATCTTCTCCAATATGTTATCACAGATCGCCCCTTGCTTCTCAAAATGAGTAAACTAAAAAATAAATATTGTAACTTTTTCAATGTTAAATTGTGTTGTTAAAATCCTAACTGAACCATAGCACAAAAATTAAAAGAAAAAGTCAGAAATGCGTGACTTGGCTCATTACTAACAAAAAAAAAAAAAAACAGGATAAGGCAGCCAGCCAGGTAACACATTAAAAAGTTCGCCCCAGAAGGGTAGGGAACGAGTCGGACATCTCATGAAATGACAAGAGTCGTATCACACCCATCTCACTGTCAGCAAAAATAGAGGACAGATCAGTTGGTAAACGAATGTCTGCCCTTTTGTTTGAATATAAAATACGTTCATTTAAAATGTGGTGTGTTGTAATCGATGCATCACAAGTATCACACATCGGAGGGTCCTTCCGCCGGTGCAGGAAGCCATATGTCATCGGACTGTGCCCTTATCCTTGACTGATCCTTAAGAATCAGGTCCACACTTACACGCAGTTCGTTTTCCATCGGCATGATGGCATCTACCAGCAGGACAATACAGATTCTCACACAGCTTGCAACGTAAGTGTGTGGTTACAAGAGCATCAGATGAGTTCATCATACATTCCTGACCACCGACTCCCTGAATTTATACTCAATAGAGAATCTGTGGGACCACATCGAAGTGGCTGTTCGCGCTACGAATCCTCAGCCGAGAAATCTAGCGCAGCTGAACACGGCACTGGAGTCGGCAGGCCCCATACCCCACTCGGTACCTTCCAGAACCTAATTGACTGTCTTATCTGCACATCTTGCAGCGGTCCGCATTGGAAAATTTGGTTATTCAGGTTTCTGACGGATGATCGTATTAATGTGACTGAATAATGTAATTGTTCTGAAGAATGAGGTTAGTGGCCGGAAATACCCACAGCCCATAATGTGCATTAAAGTCGCTAAAGAGAAGGAATGGATGAGGACAATGTTCAATACGATATCAGAGAGCCTCAATAATTACTCGTACATCAACTTTAGGGGCAGGTATAAAGAGCATAAACTATTGTAGCAACGGCTTGCAAGCCGTTGCATCGCCTTGTATAACTTTTTGCCCCAGCTTATAATAGCATTGTGGTTACTTTAATTTTCTGCACCTGCCTTTCATCCTCAAATATTCTCCAACTTCAGTACCATGCTGCATGGTTATTGCCGCAGTCGACACATAATTTAGGAAAGGAACAGGTAACACGTGCTTCATGGGCTACTTTGCAATATTTACCTCATATTGTCTGCCCAGAGTTGTGTGCTCATATCACTGACATTTATAACAGCACGTGGGGTCCGACGTAAGTCTACACTTTCAACCGGAGGAAACCTGCTTTAGGATACTTCAGCAGCTGCGGCGACTCAAGGTTTATAATACATGAATCAGTCTTTCGAATTTCGCCACTGAGACGCTTCATCATTTGTTAAAAGTCATATTGTTGTACACCATGTACAGCACCAAATTATTAATAGCCAGATCGGTATTCGCACATAGAGCTCATTGTTAGTGACACATGCTATGCACGTCCATATTAAATAACGTCTGCATCAATAATAAAATCTCTATGATGTCAAAACTGATGTGATCTTTGTAGTAGGCTACACAGATCGTCGTGTGTACATGTTGCAGTTGTCATACCCTAACCGACTACACTTCCTGCTCTCATTTGACACTACTGTCACGTACGGTATAAGCAGATAATGGTAATGTTAGCGAAAAATTGTCACTTTAGACAAAAAAAAAAAACGAAATAGTTGCGTCTGACGAAGACGTCGGCATGTATCTTTTTGTAAAGGAAGGACAGCAAATTGCACGTCATAGATATGTGGGAACGGAGTGGCTGGAAATGGGGAAAAGTGATTTCGATGCTGCAGACTAGAGGTATAATGCGAATCTTTGAAAGGTTTTACTGCCACACCTGTTCCGAGGGACTGAATGGTTAGAAGGGATTGTGGATAGCTCAAATGTCGCGTTAGTGTTTAAAGAATTATTTTCAGGTGATCTGAAAGTGGACGGAATTATGATATTTGATATGAGTGTGATGGAGACAGGTAGCGGGCGTAGGAAAATTGAGAAGGATTATTAGAAGAGAGAGACCTGGAGAGAAAAGTCGTCGAATGTATACAGGACATCATTGAAGGAAAGGTAAACAATGCAGTAAGTGCTGCTCTGATTGAATGTCGAAATACTAAGGGGGTAGAATCATTTTTGAGGCAGGTAGAAAACAATAATCTGGTGGAGTGTCCTGTGAGTAGTGTTAACATATAGGTGAGACTGGAGTAACGATACTCCGCGGGTAATGGCGGCCACTAAGGGATAAGGAAACTGCCTTGTGGTGGAGCACCCCAGCAAGTGCCATTTCCTATTTGGAACTGGAGAACTGATGGTGATAATTGGCAGCCTCTCTGAAGTGATGTTGTATCAATAGTTTTCACCTAAGAAATCACAGTGTTTAAAAACGTAAATCCTCAAATTTTACTGGGATAAAAATTTCAACTATCGTAAATTAAATTTTAGTTACTGTGCTAGTAAGTAGTATAGTGGTTTTCAGTGTCGATTACTTCATTAGTTTGTATGCATGTTCCAAAATATCGGTTGCTACGGGAATAATAACGCTAATTTGACTCGGGGTAATACCAGTAGATTTTATTTCCAACCGACATTACTTAAACTTGGCAGATCTGTTCTGTCTTTGTACCAGATGCCTAGAAGAAGCATTAGAACAACTGATATAGCTAAGTGGAAGTCAGAACAGATACAGCAGCTGTGAAAGTTTTTAGTGGGATAACTCCTATCAGGACATATTCAAAAAATTAGGTTTCTCATATCCAGAAAATATTGTCGCAAATGAAGCTGAGTAGCTCCGTGGTTTAGTGGTTATGATACTAAACTATTGCATGGAGGGTCCTGAGTTCATACTCGCCTGGACTGTACATTTTAAATTTCTATATTCGGTTCGAGTACATTCTAGAAGTATCCACAAATGTCAAGAATCATTGTACTGGAATGTTCTGTAGCTGTATATATACTGTATGTGTTCTGGCCGGAGGCAGTTCGCTCTGCGCTCTTGTATGTGCAAGTGCTGAATAAACCTTCGTTAAGTGAAGTTAGTGTTCGTCATTCATCTAATTACATCTTCTTCTACGTGACATTATTCTGGTAGAGGCGCCGGGTATTGGAACTTGGTATAGTGCACATTATCGACAACACAGTGGCTCCCATCAGGACACGACAGAGCCGCCGTTTGCGAGGCGAGAAACCCGAGTTCGAGCCATATTCAACAGATCGCAATCTACCGGAGACAGAAGAAGAAGAGGACGTTACGATGACAGCAGCTTTGTGCCACCACATGAGACACCCTTCCGGGTTCTCTTGTAACGATAGCCAAGATCCAAACAAGTGGCTGAAGATATATGAGCGTATAGCCAAATTTAACAAATGGGATGACACCGTATGTTTGGCTAACGTATTTTTCTACTTGCTGGACTCTGCCAAGCAATGGTATGATAACAACGAGGAGAAGTTCACAAGCTGGGAAGTATTCCAGGCGGAACTGCGCAAGTATTTCGGCCACACACAACGACAGAAGTGCAAGGCTGAAGATAAATTAAAGTGCAGGGCACAGCGTCCAGGAGAAACTACAGCATCCTACATTCAAGACGTCTTGGAGCCGTGTAAAATAGTGGATCCTAGAATGAAGGAGGAAGATAAGGTTGCACATCTTATGAAGGGTGTTGCTGAGGACATGTATCAAGCCCTACTCCTGAAGGAGGTTTCGACAGCAGACGACTTCATAAAATGGCTCCAGTATATCGAGACAATGCATCAAAAACGAATTACACGCAAAAAGTTTGAACGGCTTCCAAACGTCGTATCGATGGCTGTGATGGAGGAAGCAACTGGTTTCACAAGTGTTCTTCGTCAGATAGTGAGCGAAGAAGTTCAGAAGGCACTTGGATTGCACGGCGAGCAAAAAACCGAGACGCTTCAAGAGGTCATAGGGGAGGAAGTGGCACAGACATGGAACCCATTCTCTTGTCCTACATTTCCCTTTAAAACGGCGAAAAAGTCGAGACCGAGGCGGAGTTACGTTCCTAAAATGCCGCATGAGGAACCTGTTTGGGCACCAAGGAAGACTGACGTCTTAAGGACCCAAGATAACCAACCAGTATGTTTCCACTATGGACGACCGGGATATGTGGTGCGCTATTGTCGAGAAAGGTGGCGGATATTTGATGACGCCCGCGTCAGAAGACAGCAGACCGATCTTCGCCGACGCCAATTCCGGGATGACGAAGATGAACAAGAAGATGTGGATGTAGGACGATGCAGGTCACCATCGCCGCAAGATAGCCACTGAAGAGGACGCTCCCCAACACGCCGATCAAGGACTCCATCGCCGTTTAGAAGCTCCAGCCGATCATCTCGCCGCCGCAACCTGGAAGACTAAAGGGTGCGACCTTCCTTGGAGGTGAGGCCGCAGGAGAGAAAAATCCTCCGCCGTCGATCACTACAAAAACGATAGGAAACTACGTCGATATCCCCATGGATGGCCGACCAGCCCAAGCTCTTGTGGACTCTGGAGCATCATATTCAGTCATTTCGGAGAAGTACCGTCGCCAGTTGCAGAAAACCGTATTCATCGACAGCAAAATATCTCTGCTGACGATGGCTAATGGGAAATATTTAAAATTACATGAAGATGTACCATTCGTGTGGGTATAAGTGGCCATACACAGCCCTTAGAATTCATCGTCTTACAAGACTGTAGTCATGACGTCATTCTCGGATGGGACTTTTTGGAAGCTTCTCAGGAAATTATAGAGTGTGGTTGCTCGAAGATTATGCTAGACAAGATGAGATACTGTGGACAGGAATATACGCATCCGAGTGTGTGGAGACTATGTATGCAGGATGAATTGTGGATAATTAACTGTCGCCGAGAACTGCAGATCCTTCCAAGACGCATGTGCATAGCAAACGCTGAGCCGTTAGTTGAAGAACAGCTGAGCATCATAGAAACCTCCCATGCCGAGCCTGTGGGCGAAATTAGCGCTATCACGACCAGACAAGATCTTCTAGCTCGACTATCACCAGATCTCAGTAAGGAACAACAGAAGAAGCTACTTGCCATTCTTCAAGAATTCTCTGAATGCTTCAATCCACAAGTGAAGAGCGAATTAGACAAATCGACGGTGAAGCACCGGATTAGCACTGGAGACCATCAAACAATAAGCCAGAGAGCATACTGTGTGTGAGCAATGGAACGTCGAATAATCCGCGACGTGGTAGAGAAAATGATGAAGAATGGCATCATTGAGCCTTCACAGAGCCCATGGTTATCACCAGTGGTTCTCGTCAGGAAGAAGGATGGCAGTTGGCGCTTTTGTGTTGATTACAGGAAGCTTAATAAGATAACAAAAAAGGACGTTTTCCCTCTTCCATGAATCGACGATACACTAGATTGTCTGAAGGGGGCTAAATTTTTCTCAACCATGGACATGTAATCGGGATACTGGCAAATCGAAGTAGATGAGACTGGTCATGATAAAACTGCATTAATCAGCCCAGAGGGCCTGTATAAGTTTAAGGTAATGCCGTTTGGTTTGTGTAATGCACCAGCAACTTTTGAACGGATGATGGATAATCTTCTCAGGCATCTGAAGTGGACGATGTGTCTTTGTTATTTAGATGACATTATGGTGTTCTCAGAGACTTTTGATGAAAGTATAAAAAGACTGAGGGCGGTTCTTAAGTGTCTCCAACAAGCTGGTCTGAAACTTAATCAGCCGGCCGGTGTAGCCGAGCGGTTCTAGGCGCTTCAGTTTGGAACCGCGCGACCGCAACGGTCGCAGGTTCGAATCCTGTCTCGGGCATGGATGTGTGTGATGTCCTTAGGTTAGTTAGGTTTAAGTAGTTCTAAGTTCTAGGGGACTGATGACCTCAGATGTTAAGTCCCATAGTGCTCCGAGCCATTTGAACCATTTGAAACTTAATCCAAGAAAGTGTCTCTTTGGAGCAAAAGAAATCAAAATACTTGGACACATTGTGTCAAACGAAGGTGTGCGTTCAGACCCAGAAAAGCGAGATCTATAACGGAATTTCCTATTCCTAGAAGTATTAGAGACGTGAGAAGCTTCCTCGGATTATGTTATTATTACTGTCGTTTTATCAAAGACTTTTGCATCAAAGCCAGGCCACTCCAAGAGTTGTTAATACGTGATGCTAAATTTATCTGGGGTGGTGCTCAACAAGATTTCCTTTGATGTGCTGCGAAAAGCTCTGACGACTGACCCTGTACTTGGTCTGTATGATGAGAGAGCGCCCACAGAACTACACACAGATGCCAGGGGGTATGGGATCGGTGCTGTTCTGGTGCAAATTTCGGATGGAAGCCAAGAGAAACTACTCAACTACAGAAAGAGAACGTCTTGCTGTGATCTGTGTCATGTGCAGATTTCGACAGTATCTCTATGGAAGGACATTCAAAAATGTTACAGACCATCATTCACTTTGTTGGTTGACAGGTCTTAAGGATCCAACAGAACGACTCGCCAGGTGGGCACTACGTCTTCATGAGTATGACATTACCATAGTGTACAGAAGTGGAAGGAAACACCAAGATGCCGTGTGTCTCTCAAGAAACCCTGTGCAAGAGCATCAAGACTTTGATGAAGATAGTGACTGTCTCGCTGCACTCTTAGGATCTCTCTGCTGAGCAGATGAAGCCAAGATATCTCAAATTATGCTTGCCTTAAATCGGTCAGAGGATGTGAAAGGACAATTTAATGTAGTTAATGGATTACTTTGCAAGAAAAACTTGATCTGTTTGGAAAGAGGTGGCTACCAGTGATTCCTAAACACATACCCATAGATGTTCTACAGAAATTCCAAGACACACCTGAGGCCAGACATCTAGGATTTTTTAAGACATACGATAGAATCCGTAAGAGATTTTTCTTGCCAAGTTTATTTAGGAGTGTCCGTCACTATATGTCGCACTTTCGAGAGTGCCAGAGGAGAAAGGCAGTTCCTCAGAAACCACCTAGTCGACTCATACCAATTCCACCAGCCGAAACGCCTTTCCAGAGTGTTGGGATTGACCTACTCGGACGATTTCCAACGTCTGATAGTGGCAATAGAGGGATCATTGTTTGCACTGATTATCTGACACGTTATGCCATTACAAAAGCCGTGAAAACAGCCGAAGTATTCGAGGTAGCCAAATTCATTGTGTATTAAAACACGGCGCCCCAAGATCGTTAATTACGGATCGAGGGAAAGCTTTCAATCTAATCTTGTGACAGAGATTAACCGTCGGTGCAACATTTCTCATCACATGACGACTGCCTACCATCCGCAAACTAATGATCTTACTGAACGCCTTAATAAGACCTTGGGCGATATGCTATCAATGTTCGTCAGTGTTGAGCAGAGCAACTGGGATGATGTGCTACCTTTCGTGACGTTTGCCTACAACACCGCCAAACAAGACACCACAGGATTTACGCCATTTTTCCTGGTGCATGTGCGTGAGGCGACTACGACGATGGACAATGTGTTTCCATTACATTCTGATGACGTGGACTACGACTACCTTGGCCAGGTGTTAACCAGAGCTGAGGAAGCTCGGCAGTTAGCTCGACTCCGCACGCTGCAATCTCAAGAGAACGATCGCTGGAGGTATGACGCGAGTCACCGCCCTGTTGTCTACCAGCCTGACTACCTCGTCTGGATCTTCACTCCTGTTCGGAAGGTTGGTCTCTCTGAGAAGCTCCTCAGGCGCTACTTTGGACCTTATAAGGATGTAAGACAGTTGTCTGATGTTACTTATCAAGTTGAAGATTACGACCCCGACACAAGACTACAAAAGATCAGAGATACGGTCCACGTCCTTCGAATGAGGCCCTATAAGGATCCTGCAATCCAGGGTAAATTCCAAGCTCCAGTGACAGGCAACACGCGGAAAGGTGACGAAGGGCGCAGTGGCAAAAGAAGTTCTATGAAGATCACCGCCAGGGCGAGAATCAGTCATCAGGAGTCGAAGTATGCAGGACCGATGACTCGTTCCCGGTCTAGGACGACATAACACCAACACGCTGTTCCCTTAAGAAGGGAGTACTGTAAGAGAAGAAGCTGAGTAGCTCCGTGATGTGGTTATGATACTGAACTGTAGCATGGAGGGTCATGAGTTCAAAACTCACCTGGACTGTACAATTTAAATTTCTGTATTCGGTTCGAGTACGTTCTAGAAGTATCCACAAATGTCAAGAATTATTGTACTGGAATGTTCTGTAGCTGTATATATAGTGTATGTGTTCTGGCCGGATGCATTTCCCTCTGCACCCTTGTTTGTGCCAGTGATGAATAAACTTTCGTTAAGTGAAGTTAGTGTTCGTCATTCATCTAACTACACCTTCTTCTACGTGACAATATCATCTTTTCTCAAAATCTAAAATACTGATAAAAATAGTTTCTCGTGATGTAAGTATGCTTTTTTACAAGACCTATTCATAAATCACCACAATTTCTAAGTGTGCCATATGGAAGGTTTTAAAATAATTGGGATCCACCCCGCCAGACCATAAAAATTCACAAGTGAAGAGGCGGTAGTGGAGGCGATGTTCGAAAAGTCGAACTTACATACCAGTTATCAGTGATTATTCTGACACCACATAATAAAAGCTTAATAATGCAACACTGATAACTCAGCCCCAGATCAGTTCATGCAGTCTGGAGTTTGAACAAAACAGCCCAGTCACTAGTAGCTGCATTGCAGCACCAGCAGAGCTATTCTCGCCATGACGTGGTTCCGGCGCACTGGCAGGTAAAATGACTCCAAAAGAATCAAGATCTGTGCAGCATTCAGAAGTGTTCATACCGATATTATGAAGGAATAACTTGAAATTAGAGACAAACCAAAAAAAATAATGAAGAAACGAGAAACTGAGTCAATGAAGCGAAACAACCATAAAATAGTTGAAACCAACTCAAAAACTAAACACAGAAGACGAGGAATGGGCCTCAAAGAAATGGTTTGCTTCAGTTTTTGATGATTCCCATGAAGAACTACAACGTCAAGCTGAATTTATGACGATGATTTAGGCGAAAAGAAAGAAGTTTAATTTTACTGTGAAGAGTCGGGAATAGATGCAGAACTCTGGTTTCGGTGTACAATTTTTGGAATGTGGGCTAGAGTCGGTGGATATGGCACGTATTCGTTACTGAGGATATGCCACGACAACCGAAGTACCATTTCGTTACTGTCTGAAACATATCGTTGCCACATGTTTTCTTCCCCGGACGAGATTCGTGCCCGACACAGAAGTTTTCGCGTTCCTCCAAGTCGTCATCTCAGCAGACTCGGAGTAACGAAAGTGTTTCTTTGCTCGCATGTCTTGCTCCCCGCATACATTTCGTGCCAACTCGGACGATTTCACATTGCTCTTGTTTCTTATCTCAGCGGACCAAGGTGGTAGTGACACAGAGTGCCGAATACATTGTGCCAGTCTCCGTGTTTACTTCCCCGTACGCAATTTGTGCTCGGCTCAGGCCGAGTCGGCAGTGCTCGCAAGCTTCCAATTCCTTTCCCCCTGATACGTTTCACGCGCTGCGCTGTTTCTCTCCCTGAGGTTTCCGCCGTACGGCACATCGCCGGCTTTTCGATTGCCAACGGCATTAAATGGGGGTTTTCACACGCTACGGCCGGAACACAGCAGCTGGCGTCCGGCGATCGTTTGTCGCCGTTCTTCGCCACTGCAGAGGCCGGCCGCCGTAAGGCAAAACTGCCAGTCTGCCTGCAGTGGACGACGTGAGGCACTGGAGGCGGGCTTCAAACAATGCGGTGAAAGTCGGAATGCGAGCGCTAACTTGAGCTCTTTATTGTGTACTAGCTGCACTGCCCGAGATGTTTTATACCTGCCGCACAAAGTGAATGGTCCTGTGTCCTACTGATACTCATAGCGAATTCAAGTCGCTTTAAATCGTAGGGCATATTTAAATCTCTGGGTATCAACGGGAGGTGAGGAATGAATACGTTTTCATGTACGGCATGCAACGTGATGATGGTGGCCTCTGTTACGTTCGGCAATAGGTTCTTCATGGCCAGCCTTGTGCCGTTGCGTATGTAACAATAGCAACTAATCAATAAATAAGAGTTTGCAATCACGTTTCTGTCAGATTCTCGATCTTTCGCTCGTCCCACAATCTAGTGACTGATGGTTCTATCTCCAGAGAGAGAGAGAGAGAGAGAGAGAGAGAGAGAGAGAGAGAGAGAGAGAGGTGCAAAAAGGAATGCCATTTTGTTTTTCGTTCATAAATTTTTCAGTTTTTCACATTGCGCAAACATAATATCTGTAGCAAATACTTTGGGATGAATTTTAAACCACGCCCGGGTTCCCGGGTTCGATTCCCGGCGGGGTCAGGGATTTCCTCTGCCTCGTGATGACTGGGTGTTGTGTGATGTCCTTAGGTTAGTTAGGTTTAAGTAGTTCTAAGTTCTAGGGAACTGATGACCGTAGATGTTAAGTCCCATAGTGCTCAGAGCCATTTGAACCATTTTTTTTTTTTTTTGTATTTTAACACTTCCTACATTTTCGAATACATACTACGCTAGGAACATTTATAATTAGGTTTAACACAAAGTTTGACATTTTTGACTCTTCAGATTATAGGGTACAAATATGGAATAGTTCATCATCTCCAAGTTTGTTGAAGTTGAAACAAACAATGGAAAATCTGATAATTAATTGTCAAAGAAGACACTATATTAGGTAGTAACATTATAGAAATACACACGAAATGTATCATTTTCAGTTATTAGATTCCGTGCTCCAAATAATTTCTCTTGCAGAAGTCACACACATATCGTCCTTTATTGTAACCAGCACATTCAGTGTGCACCCGTATTTCGCACGTCAGACGCATTACTCATTTTTCCCGTGCCTCTTCCAGCGAAAATTTACATGAGCAAATTATACACTCGGCACCATTAGTGAGTACACTGTTGTCCGGAACGCTACTGAGGATAGACGAATTATCTCTCATACTAAAAGCGTCATCCTCAGAATCAGATGATTCTTGGTTCCTAGGCTTTTGTGGCCTCTGCTTCTTTGTCTCCCGTTTATTTGTTGCTGTCGTCGATACTTCAAGAGATTTCTTGTATTGAGACGAAGTTAGGAATAATCTCAGATTTGGTGGAAGATAAACCTGCCTCGACTTTAACATTAATCTTTCCATTTTTAGAAGCCACAGTTCCTGCAGATGGTTTGTTGAATGGATCATTGGGTAAATCCTCAATTCTTCCCCTTCATTGCTGACAATGAAATCAGCATCCGTGAAAATATGAGGGATTAATGGATGTATTCCTGTCACCCTAAACCCATTTATTGCTATCTTCCCTGTCTGGCACTTGAGTAGGCCTTTCCAAACAGTTCGGCGATGTCCACGTTTGTGACTGGACGTACATTTTCCCTCATCCGTACGTGTACCTGCTCAGGGCTATAGACTTTCAAAGAACTCTTGAAAGTTATACTCAGCGGTTGCACCTTGTTGGGACGCATGAAGGGGAAGACACAAGATGTTGACATGGTTTTCGCGTGCGAGTTTTATAACATCCAGATTTGTAGAGTGACCACAACGCCCATCCAGAATGAGAAGCACCGATGATTCTGTTGTTGGCTTCACCTTTCTCGGGTAGTGTTGAAACCAAACAGTGAAAAGCTGGCTTTGACCCCATCCTGAAGGGTGGCATGCAAGAATGGACCCTGGTGGAGCATCTCTAATTAGCTGACCGCTACGGTTCTTACGAGGGAGTATCATCATGGGCGGGACAAAATTTCTTGTAGCACTCATGCTAGTAAAATCTGATTTTAATAGCGTAAACAGAGTGGCCCCAGGACTTTGGAAAGTTTTTGCCGACTTCAGGAAGCACATCTTCTTTTCTCTAGCATTTTTAATCGCTGTTTGCATAGCAGACTCATCCCACTGCTTTCGAGCTCGTGGAGTCATTTCTGAAGCAATACCTATAAATAAAACAGGTTATGAAAATACAGTATAAATATGGAGTACTAGGGTACAAATATGGAACTCGTATTTGTGACACTGCCATCTTGAAACCAGGAAACGCAAATAAAATCGAAACTTAAATAGGCAACAAATACGTCATTTTATAGCTTAATGTATAATATATTAATAATTTATGTCCTATGACAAGAATGAAACTGAAAACCTCCAGCCTGCAACGATTATTCCTCCTAGTGAATTCGTTAAAACAGCTTCACTCACTCCCAATGGCTGCCAGCTGCAATATGAATGCATCCCAAAGCAGTCTACAGTTGCTGAACGAATTTTTCAAGCAGTCCATATATTTTTCAAGTCACGAAAATTATTTCGTTATAGAGAAGGCCTGTTCGGCGGGTATGGGACAGGACTACACTGCTGGCGTTGCGCGAACGTGACGTGGTAACAAAAGTATGTAGGCCCCTAAGCAGAGCACACACGGATGGGGATCACCCTAGCGAAGCCATGGGCTGAAAATCGGGAAATCCAATGAGGTAGGAGACTTTGACTAAGAGCAGATTATTGTTACGCAGAGCCTGTGAACGAGTATCTCGAAAACGGCGAAACTGGTCGAATGCTCACGTGCTACTGTCGTGAGCATCTGCAGAAAGAGTTAGAAGGATAGTGAAACGACAACTAGGCTCTAAATGGTTGGCGTCCACTACTCTTCACAGAACGTGGGGTTCGGAGGCTTGCCTGCATTGCAATGTAGAATAGGTGGTGATCTGTGGCATCTCTGCCGAAAGTGCACAATGCTGGTGCATGCACAAGTGTTTTGGAGCACACCATTCATCGTACATTGTTCAACATGGGCAGTTTGTTGGTAGGTTTATGGAGGTATGTGGCATTAGATGCCTTCGCACAAGTCATACAATTCGCGTAAATAACGGGCCGTTGATTTGCGTTCGCGATGATGGCGCCCGATAGCGACCCAGATATGCTCCATAGGATTTACATCAGTCAAATTTGGTCGTCGAGACATCAACGTGAGTTCACTATAATGCTCCTCGCACCACTATAGTACGATTCTGTCTCCGAGACATGAACAATTATACTGATGAAAGATGACATCGCCGTCGGGGAAGACATCAAACATGAAGGCGTGCAGGTGGTTCGCAGCTGCCAGCATGTCTTCGATTGCTACCACAGGTCCCATGCAAGCGCAGGAGAATGTCTCCCATAGCATTATACTGCTCCCACCACCCTGCGTGCATTGTGCGCTTCACGTGTCGAGCCGCCGTTTAGCTCGATGGCGGCGTTTGTGAATGCTACCAGCGACCTAGTGTAGCAAAAACGTGATTCACACTAACAAGGGGACCCTCCATACTGTAAATCACGGATTTTGATGCGCTTCAAATATGTTGTTGAGGCACTTACCCTGAATACCTGGCTATCCGGTTTTTTAGCGACGCGCCTTGGCTTTTGATAAAATCCATTTTGACCGAGCGAAGTGGCGCAGTGGTTAGACACTGGACTCGCATTCGGGAGGAAGACGGTTCAGTCCCGCGTCCGGCCATCCTGATTTAGGTTTTCCGTGATTTCCCTAAATCACTCCAGGCAAATGCCGGGATGGTTCCTCTGAAAGGGCACGGCCGACTTCCTTCCCCATCCTTCCCTAATCCGATGAGACCGATGACCACGCTGTCTGGTCTCCTTCCCCAAAACAACCAACCAACCAAAATCCATTTGAAGTTCATTGCGTGCTTTATATACCCGTAACATTACACACATTCCTAGCAAGTCAGCGTAGCGCAGCGGTAAAGGTTTCGGGCTAGAGCGCTAGAAGTACCGTGTTCGAATCTTGCTCCCATTTTTTTTATGTATGCAAGAACCGTCTGGTAAATTTGGTCCTAACTTTCAAAAACGAGTAGACGAATTAACTGTGAAATGCAGAAATGTAGTCGTGTCCTGCACGAAATCCGGGAAGTTCATGAAACTGGTGTACGAAGAATTTTTTGCGTTCTGTAATTCTTCCGTACGTGGGACAGAAATTTTTTTTGTACATTATAGATTCGTGGGGAGGACAAAACGATTCAACTTTATACGATCATATTTTCATTGATGAAAGGAAAGTGAGCACCTGCGCCCTTAAAGTGGTCCCACCAAAGTGCACTCCTTATTGCCAGCCTTGCGATGTTCATTTTTACCGACAGGTGAAAATCTTCACGAAAATTATTCAGAATGCTCCCGACTTGATGAAAGACAATAGAGAGATCGCTTCTAGGGAAGATTCGATAAAATTACATTCGCTGATCCTACATCAAAACAGCGCACCTAATTTTGAAACCATGATTAGACACGCATGGTTCGCATCGAAATTAGCGGATGAAAGAGAAATTTTTTGAATGCAAGAGAATTGTGTTTCCCGGTATCGCTCATGAAGAAATCGTCCTCCTGGAAGACTGTTACTTTCATAAAATGCGTGTGATGCTGCGAAAATTTGTGCTTCGCTTGTTTATATGATAGGTTCAAAAATGGTTCAAATGGCTCTGAGCACTATGGGACTTAACTCCTAAGGTCAACAGTCCCCTAGAACTTGGAACTACTTAAAACTAACTAACCTAAGGACATCACACACATCTATGCCCGAGGCAGGATTCCAACCTGCGACCGTAGCGGTCGCGCGGTTCCAGACTGTAGCGCCTAGAACCGCTCGGTCACCCCGGCCGGCATATGATAAATATCACATACAATATTGTTCTGGCACATCAAGCAATGTGGACGATCAAAAATAAGATTTTGTAATATTGTAAGACAGAAAAAACTAATAACTGAATATACCTTTATAATTTCGCCCACCTTACACTGTTTGTTGATATTCTTTGACATAAAATAGAAAAAGTCGGTCGATTTTGGAAAAGAAAGCACACCGCAGAATTCGAACACGGTACCTCGAACGCGGTAGCCGTGAACCTTTACCGCTGCGCTACATTGTCTTGCTCTAAATATACGCAATGTTACGAATATACAAATCGCACAATGAACTTCAAAATCGATTTTATCAAAAATCAAGGCCCGTCGCTAAAAAACCGTATAGCCTGGTACCCAGGGTAAGTGCCTCTACTATTTGAAGCGCATCAAAATCCGTGTTTTACAGTGTGGAGGGTCCTCTTGTAAGAGCCGACACGTTTCCATTGATCGATGATCGAACCCCGATGGTCCCTTGCCCACTGCAATCGTAATTGACGACGTCGTTGGGTCAACATATGAACATGTAAGAGTGGTCAGCTGCGGAGCACCATGGTCTACTTTACATACCTTACTCATGAGCGCAGATAGATATCACTTTTTCCAGGATTAAAATCTTCTTGAAACCTTCAGGCACACTTCGTTCGCTGTAATGTATTGTCTAATGCGTGATGGCTGTTCAATGTAACGTTCGTAAATCAAGTGTGCGTGCTTGAATAATGTTGAAATTCCACAATGATCGTGATAACAATTGACAAGGTAACGCGTTCGTTGCGAAGCTGTTATCCTATCACACGTAAAAAAATTAAGTATTTTTAGCAAATACTTGTTTCAAAATCAGGTGAGAAACGTTGCGGCGCGAAAAATAACCCGATATGAACAACAAAAGTTGTCTTTTTTCATATGAAAAGTAATAAATTTATTAAAAAACCAAGTTGTATATCAGATTTGGTATATTTTCACTTATGTAAGAAACGTTTCTTCAGCATCTAAATCGGACGAACCCATATACAGCAGCTGGTCAATCTGGAATTTTGACGGAACGTGTGGAACATTACACACGGCACACGGTAGTTCGCCGTACAGCAGAAACCATAGCGTGTGAATTCAAACGATGTGTGCGAGCGATAGGTAATTTGACTTGTGTGGGAACTGTATGACTCTGACAGCAATTATTTCGATTTTAATTCAGGATATTAATAATATTAATGATAATATTTCTGACAGTGAATTTCCAGTCCAAATTACAAAGAACAATGATTAAAATTTGATACAGATGAGATCGAGCAAGAGTGACAATTAAAGGTAGAGTAGCAAGGAACGAGAGAGTAGCTCAGATGGAAAAGGGATACGAATGAGAATATTAGAGAATACTATATTTGATCTAACATGCTCAACTAAGGTGCATATCCTACTGATGTTATTTTCCCAGGCGGAGTTGCAACATATTTATATGTGCAATTTTGAGGAGGGATATGAATTTACCAAATTTTTTCTGTCAGGGACCAGACACATTTTTGGACATAGGGAAAACACGCGATACGACAAGGTGAATTACATCATGTTGCAGGGTCTCAGAGGGCGGCGCAAAGATATCCTACTCGCCCTTTTTAGATTCATTTTGGCGTAAGGACACTTTCACGACTCGTCGAAAGAAGCCATTTTAATACCATTCTTAAAACTTGGGAAGTACCGTACTTGCGAGAATAGTTATAGTAGTGTTCCCTCACCAGATGATTGGGAAGACCTTGGGGAGCATAACAGTAATACATTCAAAGACTATGGCGTGCTCGGTACACAACTGATTTGATTTTCGTTACTTCTAATCTCCTGTTCAGTACTATTACTGCCACCATTGGACATCTCTCTTCCGTTATGACTTGTGCTCTTGCAGGCTTGTTAGCAATTCTCCTTTGTGCTGGCTACGGTTCTTGCACACAGATTACATCGAATTTCTGTTCTTCCCTCAGCTTCCGTAATTCAAATGGCACTGTCACACTCCTCGTTGGAATCAGCTGTGCTGTTCGTAAGGACTGAATGATGGGTGATGAGTATGAAACTAATAATGCAGTCATGATTTTGTGTGCTCAAACGCCAAACATCCATATGTGACTACAAACTGCTTGTATCGTTGTGGGTTGGTTGGTTTGGAGAGAAAAGGACTAAACTACAGAGTCATCAGTCCCCTTTTCCTCATTCAAACAAGTCTCGGATGAAAACCATTCCCCAAAAGAGTCTGTGAAAGTAAACAAAGGCGTAAACTAACTGGGAATCACACTGAAACAGAAAACGGAAGAAGCTAGCCAAAAGAGGAAAACGCGTATTAAAAGGAAAAAAAGCGGTAGAATGTATTAAAATAATATAACAGATGACGTGGCCAGACTGATCGCAAGAATAAAAAAGTATGAATCAGCCACTCTGCAACACACTAAAATCTCCAGTCTAAACAGACATGGCTAGAGAAACAAAGAGAGGGAAAAGGCGAACACCAAGGCGAACAAACAGCAAAGAAAGAGCGTGGGAGAGTTAAAATGGGGGAAGAGTGAAGGCTTGGGAGAGAAGGCCAGACACCCACCCTTAGATTGAGTGCTAAACCCCCTCCCCCCCCCCTCACGAATAAAACGTAAAACTAGATCAGCCCTTGAGGCATTGTCTCCTAACACTGTGGGAAGTGTGGTGGGAAGCTTAAACGTCCGCCTAAGGGCGGCTAAAATTGGACAGTCTAACAATACGTGGACCGCAGTCAAGTGGGAACCACAGCGACGCTGTGACGGAGTAGGTGATCATGAGTCAGCCAAGTATGGCCGATGTGGAGCCAGCAAAGACCAATTGAGTCCCTGTGAACTGCTCGCATGGATGACCTCCGCACATTCGTTGTCTCCTTGGTAACACGTCGTGTATTTGGTGTAGTAAGGGTGCACCATTCAGTATCCCAGATCCCTAAAACTTTACGGCTTAAGACCGATTGGAGATCAGTCATCAGTGTGCCGATCTCTGTGGCCGATTGGCCGATAGCCTGTTTAGCTAGCCTGTCAGCAAGTTCATTGACCAGGATCCCGACATGTCCTAGCGTCCAGATGAAGCCACTGAACGTCCACAGTTTTCTAGAGCGTAAATAGACTCCTGGATACTCGTTAGCAGAGGATGGCGGGGAAAGCAGTGGTCGAGAGCTTGTAGGCTGCTTAAGGAGTCGCTACAGATGAGGAAGGCTTCACCTGTGCAGGAGTGGCTATGCTCTAGAGCGCTAGAGACAGCTACCAGCTCTACAGTGAAACCACTGCAGCCATTCGGCAAGGAGCACTGCTCAATATGTCCAGCGTGAGCATAAGCAAAGCCCACGCAACCATCAATCATCGAGCCATCAGTGTAGACTATTTCTGAGTCCTGGAACTCGCCAACAAGAGAGAAAAATAGGCGGTGGAGGGCCTCAGGACAAACTGAGTCTTTTGGGCCGTGTGAAAGGTCTAGACGAAGCGTGGACCATGGTGGTGTATGGACTCAGAGGAAAGGTGGTAGAGGAAAAGACTCAAGTTCAGTGAGAAGGGACTGAACACAGACTGCAATTGCAATCCCTTATCTGGGCCACTGTTGCAGGAGATGGATCGCCATGTTAGGGAAAAGGAAACGGTAACTGGGATGTTGAGGTGAGGTGCAGACATGTACAGTATAAGAGGAAAGTAGTTGTTGTCGCCTGATTTGCAATGGAGGAACCCCAGCTTCCATGAGGAGACTGTTCACAGGGCTCATTCGGAAAGTTGCCATCTCAATTCGCACTCCACAGTGGTGTATAGGGTCCAGCATCCGTAATGCTGAGGGCGAAGCTGAACCATACATCAGGCTCCCAAAGTCAAGACGGGACTGTACCAGCGCTTTGTAGAGCTGCTACAATGTAGGGCGATCTGCACCCCCTCTGGTGTGACTGGAGCAGCGAAGAATTTTAAGATGCCGCCAGCACTTTTACTTAAGCTGACGAGGATGGGGAAGCCAAGTTAAGTGGTCGTCGAAAACAGCTCCTAAAAGCGATAAGTCTCCACTACATGAAGTAGTTGGTCATCGGGACAAAGTGCTGGATGTAGGTGGACATTACGACGACGACAGAAGTGTATGGCGCAAGACTTGTGGGCTGAAAACTGAAAGCCGTGAGTGAGGGCAAATGACTACATCTTTCGTATGGCTCCTTGCAGTCAACGATCAGCCACGCCAACAGTAGATGAGCAAAAGGAAATGTAAAAGTCGTCATCATATAAGAAGGTTGATACTGAGGACTCGACTGCCACTGCGAGACCATTAATGGCCACTAAAAAGATTGGAACGCTCAGTACAGAGCCCTGTTGGGCCCCACTCTCTTGGATGTGGGGAGATCAGTGAAAGGCACTGACTCGAAGTCCGAAGATGTGGAGCGGCAAAAAATTCTGTATCAAAATCCGGAGTAGACCCCAGAGAGCCCACTCTTGCAAAGTAGCGAGGGTATTGTGCGCCAAGTGGGCTTTTGTCAGGTCAAAAAAGAAGGCAATAAGGTGTTGACCGCGGGAAGGGGCCGTTTGGATGGCACACTCCGGGTATAACAAGTTGTCAATGGTGAGCGACCGTGGCGAATACTACACTGGGATGGAGCAAGAAGTCCCCGAGACTTAAGGAGCCAGCACAACCGCCAGCTCATCATCCGTTGAAGCAGCTTGCACAGAACATTGGTCAGACTGATAGGACGATAGGTATCGATATCTAGCAGGTCCTTCCTAGGTTTTAGCACTGGAACAACGACACTTTCTGGGCTTTGCGACGGGAATTCGCCATCGCACCAGATGCGGATGAAGATGGCAAGGAGGTGGCGCTGGTAATACGCCGACGGATGTTTGAGTATTTGGGGGCGGATGTGGTCTAGTCCAGGGGATGTGCTAGAACAACTGACAAGGGCACTGAGATATTCCCACTCACTGAATGGAGTATTATATGGCTCAGGGTGGCTTGGAGCAAAAGATAGGTGTTGTCATTCCACCCGCTGTTTTAGAAGACGAAAGGCGGGGCGGTAATGCTAAGACAGAGACGTGTGAGCATATGCTCGGCAAGACACTCTGACTTTGTGTCTGGTTTGATGTATACAGCCCCATTTGTGGAAATTCCTGGTATACTGGCACGGGTCTGATATCCATAAAGGCACCTGAACTTAGTCCAATCCTGGGAAGGAGAGGCTCGTCTTTCAGTGGTAGAGATGTATCATACCAAACATTCCTGCTTACGTCGTTTTATGAATAGATTGATCTGGGTATGGAGTCATTTGAAGGCAATGAAGTGCCGCTTATTATGCTGGAGGAGCCGCCTATAGTCTCTAATGGCATCTGCAATTTTCGGCGACCACTAAGGCACTGTCCTATGCTGAGGGAAACATGAGGAACAAGGGATTGCTGATTCAGCTGCAGCAACAATGACACTAGTAATGGTCTGGATCATATTATTGTCGCCATGCAACAGAGATCCAACGGTGGTAGTGGAGGTGAAAGCTTCCAAGTCAGCCTTGGTAAGAGCCCATCTAGACAAGTATCCAGGTGAGTAAGGCTGGGGGAGAGACAGGAAGAGCGGAAAGTGGTCACTACCACACAGGTTGTCATGAGCTCTCCAGTGGCTAGACAGCAGAAGGCAAGGACTGCGAATGTAGAGTCAATGGCCGAGTATGTGCCATGTGCCTCACTGAAATGAGTGGGGGCACCTTTATTTCGGTGGCAAAGTTGATTTGAGTTAGTAGATCCTAGACATTTTTGCCATGGCTGGTTATCTTGGTTACACCCAGTAAAGAGATATCACCGATAAATAGAAGAGGTGGGAGGAACTGGGATTTAAGTAGGGCCAATACATGATGTGGCACTTCACCATCTGGAAGAAGGTAGATGTTGCAGATGGTAATGTCCTGTGTTCTCCTCACCCTGACAGCCACAGCTTCTGAAGGTGTTTGAAGGGGCGCAGGTTTGCTACATACAGAGGTAACGACGTAGTTACAGACTCCACCTGATATCCTGTTACAGACATTACAGTTTTTGAAGTACTCCTGATAGCCATGAAATACGTGTGTCTGCACTACAGGAAACCAGGTTTCCTGAAAGGCAATGCAAAAAGCAGGTGTAACGCTTAAGAGTTGTTATAAGTCAGCCAGGTTGGAGAAAACACCGCCGCAATTCCACTGGAGGATGACGCGTTCTGTCGTCTGGGAAGGCACGAAGGGACAAATGAGGCAGTTTACTCCTCAGGGTCACCTGCCACCACCGGTTGAGTGCTGTATCAGTACCACTACATCTGAGATGTCGGCGAGATCTAGGTCTCCACCTTGTCCTTAGATGTGGAACTGTTGGTGTGGGGGCCACCTGAGTCTCCTATTTCTTAACAGACTTCTTCTTTGTCTGTTTGCCTGCTCGCCGCTCTTTAGGG
Source organism: Schistocerca americana (assembly GCF_021461395.2). NCBI lineage: Eukaryota > Metazoa > Arthropoda > Insecta > Orthoptera > Acrididae > Schistocerca > Schistocerca americana. The sequence goes on from NC_060130.1 coordinate 698,005,645, forward strand.
GCTTTCTGGGAGGGCTTCTCTGAAGTAGCTTCAGAAAAGAGGAAGACAATGAAGTCCTTAGACCAGCAGCTACAGGCTCCTGCAGCCACTGGCTGGTTTACCATTGAGGGAGACCACGGAAGGTAGATTTCCAAGAACTCCTTCCACGTGAGAGGAGCCGGAGGAGGCTGTTGCATCTTCAGCTAGGGGGAGGGGTCCTATGTCCCCAGTGTTTGGGGGGGGGGGGGGACTCCTTTCGGAGCAACAGAAGAAGATGTGCCTCCAACCACCAAGAGGGGCGATGCACACGGGGGGCCCTGAGGGCCCACTGGAGAAGGTTTAGACGATGAGCATTAATGTCGCAATGAGGGCGACGTCATCGTAGCAGCAGCGCAAGAAGATAACAATCGAACTGGGTTCAACCTTTCGTATTTCAGTTAAGCCTCTTGGTAAGACAGCCTGTCCAGGGTCTTGTACTCCATAATTTTCCTCTCTTTTTTGAGTACCGTGCAGGCCCGCGAGCAGGGACAGTGTTGCTCTCCACAGTTGACACATGTGGGAGAAGGGGCACATGGAGTTCAAAAATGGCTCTGAGCACTATGGGACTTAACCTCTGAGGTCATCAGTCCCCTAGAACTTAGAACTACTTCAACCTAACTAACCTAAGGACATCACACGCATCCATGCCCGAGGCAGGATTCGAACCTGCGACCGTAGCGGTCGCGCGGTTCCAGACTGTAGCGCCTAGAACCACTCGGCCACCATGGCCGGGCGCACGTGGAGTATTCGGATGCAGTTGACGTCTGAAGTCTCTACACGTGACGCTGGAATTGCACAAGGAAGATACGCGCCCGAATTTCCAGCACTTAAAGCAACGCGGAACGTATGGCTTTACGTCACAGCGGTATACCATCAGCTTGACCTTTTCAGGTAACGAATCATTCTCAGAGGCCAAGATGGAGGCACCAGTAGCAACCCCATAATCTTTAAGCCCCCTATAGACACGCCAGACGAAGTGAACGCCCCATCATTTCAAATTGGCGCGTAGCTCGTCGTCGGACTGCGGAAGGAGTTAGCGATGAAGAATTATTCCCTTGACCATGTTGAGGCTTTTATGGGGAGTGACCGAAATGGGAATATCACCCAGCTTGTCACAGACAGGTAACGCCTGTGACTGGGCTGGGGATGCCGTCTGAATCATAACTGACGCATTGTGCATTTTGGAGAGTGCTGCCACTTCTCCAGACTTATCCTCCACATGTTCAACAAAAAATAGCGCTTGGTAGCTCCATCGGTTCTGCTGCACACTAAATAATGAAGTGAATGTGGCTCTCTCCTTTCTGTAGCCCTACATTCCTCCCAGGGTGTACCTAGAGAGGGGAACAATTTAGGGTCAGACTTCTCAAGGAAACAAGGAATTCCAGTAGAAGATCATCTATGCATAATGAAAACTGGCACATTAGTCCGAGTGTACAACGTACATCGAACAGCGCCGAATGTTTCTATCTCTGGATATCGCCACACGAAAGACGACGACCAACAAATTTCACAGATGTCAAGACTGTTGACGGTTACCTATGCCAGACACACAGAGAAGCATGCCAACGCTTAGGACTACTGGAAAACCACAACCACTGGGACCTAACACTACAAGAAGCCTAATTCACAGCCTCAACTGAACAAATGAGGGACTTATTCGCCATAATTCGAGCAACATTTAACCAATCGATTCCAAAGCAGCTATGGGACTCCTTCAAAGACAGTATGAGTGATGACATACCCTACCAAATCCGACAAGTTCACCCTGAACTGATCATCGAATTCAATAACAACATCTTCAATGAAACGCTCATTCTCCTAGAGGATAAATGTTTAGCAATAAACAATGGGACCTTAGTACAACTTGGGATGGAAGCTGTTATATCCTAGCCAGTAATGCCACCCGAGCCCGCTGCCAAAAAGGTTGGCAGCATCAAAGTCCGGACGCCGTCCGCATAAGCAGCGCCAGCGAGACAGGAAATCGCCGCAAGTCTGCGCGCGCCACCGCTGGCTTCTGGTGTCTTAAGCGCTGGAGTCGCGAGAGCTAGAACAGTTCTGTATTCGACGCTCAGTTGTATACTCGCCACCGAATTGTGTACTTGCTAGTCAGTTGTGTGTTCATCGCAGCAGAGTTGTTTGTCGTCAGCCGTCGCTGACTTAGCCGCTCCGACTCGAACTAGACAGATTTCTGTAGACACGGAGTTCACTACTGTGATTCTGTATCTTCGATAATAAAGATAAGTACCGACTTTTATTTAATCAGAGTGTTTGGGTTTTCATCTTTCTGTTCACTGTTCCAGCGGACCGGTCGGCCCGCTATTAAAAGTCTGGCGGTGACTTCGTAAGCCGTTTCTACAGCGAATTGCTTGTCGCTGCGAACGCCGTCACAAAACTGGTGACGAGGACTTCCGAACTCGTGTGCAGGGCTAGTTCAACTTGTTTCTGGTTATACTAATTATAGCGATAAACTTTTGGGGGCTGGTTTAATTTGTGTTCACTATGTCTGCCGACTTACAACAGTTGATCTTGTTACAGAGTCAGCAAATACAAAGTCTGGTGGAAGCAATCGCCAAACAAGCGGCTAATCCTCCAACACAAAAGGAACAAGCACAGGCAGCACCACCTTTCCGTGCTTTTGATGCATCAAGAGAAGAATGGCGAGAATATTTCGCGCAGTTGCAGGCGCACATGACAGTCTACAAAATCACGGGTACTGAACGGCAGCTTTATTTAATTTCCACTGCAGGCGTGGAAGTCTATCGACTACTTTGTAAGTTGTTCCCGGAATCCAAGCGTAATTCAAACGCTGTAAAAAGTCATGTACAGACTGTAAGTGAAGCGGGAGTTGTTGTTCCACCCGCCCAACCCACGAGTTGTCGTAAGCAGCGAACACGCGCTAAACGCGCTGATTTTGTGTCTTCCGCCTCCACTGCACCGATCCAGAGACAGTGTAATAAACTATTTGTGAAGCTACGCATCCAGGATAAGACCTTCAATTTTCAATTAGACACTGGTGCGTCTGTGACTCTCATAAATAGTGCTACGTATGCGGCTATCGGCCGCCCTAAACTTTCAGCGGCAAAACATTCTTTGGCTACTTATAGTGGAGAACAAATTCCTGTGTTAGGTGTATGTAGCGTGCCGGCCACATTCCGTGGCAATACAAAAACAGTTTCATTCACTGTGCTCCGCGCTACAGACAGTGTAAACATTTTCGGATTAGACTGTTTTGACTTGTTTGGCCTGTCTATCCAAGACAATGTGTTGCAAATTAATTCTGTTGTTGTTCCTCAAGACAGCATAACCGATTTGTGTAAATGATACAGTGACATATTTAAAGACGAACTAGGTTGTGCTGCGAACTTTGCCGCTCATATTACGTTAAAAGATAATGCTCAGCCTCGATTTTTTCGTGCTCGTCCAGTGCCTCACGCCCTCCGGGCACCTGTAGCAGATGAACTTCGTCGTTGGCAAAACAACGGTGTTATTCAACCCGTTTCAGCGAGCCAGTGGGCTTGTCCCTTAGTTATTATAAAGAAACCGTCTGGCAAGTTACGTTTGTGTGCTGATTTTAAGTCGACAGTTAATCCTCAGATTGTCATTGATTCTTTTCCTTTGCCTAGACCGGACGAGCTGATGGATAAGTTAGGGGAAGCTCGTTTCTTTTCCAACATTGATCTCCGTGAAGCATATTTGCAATTGCCCCTCGACGAGCAATCCCAACAGTATTTTGTCATAAACACGTCGTTGGGGTTGTTCCGTTTTCTGCGTTTGCCTTTTGGTTGTGCGCCAGCTCCAGCTGTTTTTCAGCGTTTTTTGTCACAACTTCTGGCTAATGTGCCATCGTGTTGCAACTATTTAGACGATATTGTTGTGTCCGGTCGGACGCCTGCTGAACATTTCCGTAATTTGGAGTGTTTGTTTACAGTGTTGTCTCAGGCAGGCCTACGTTGCAACATCGATAAATGTTCATTTTTACTTACGGAGATGGAGTATCTGGGACATGTTATTAATGCTCAAGGCATTCATCCCTCCCAGTCACATTTAGCAGCTATTCGTGATTTGCCCGCCCCTCGCAATCTGCAGGAATTGCAAGCAGTCCTTGGCAAATTGACATATTATATTAGGTTTATACCTAATGCATCACAGATTGCTGCACCGTTGCATCGTCTCCGCCGTAAGAATGTTCCGTTTGTGTGGTCAGCTGATTGCCAATCAGCCTTTCAGCAGCTTAAAGAGGCTTTATTGAATGATCGTTGTCTGGTCCATTACGACCCTAACAAGCCTCTGGTGTTAGCTTGTGATGCCTCTTCTTTCGGCCTCGGTGCTGTGTTGTCTCACCGAGTCGGTAACACCGAACGTCCTATTGCGTTCGCATCTAAATTGCTAAACAAAGCTCAGTGTAATTATAGCCAATTGGACAAGGAAGCGTTGGCTATTGTGTTCGGTGTCACAAAATTCCATCACTACCTCTATGGTAGACCATTCTATTTAGTAACAGATCACAAGCCCCTGACGTCACTGTTTCATCCGTCTAAACCAGTTCCTCAGCGGACAGCTCAGAGACTACAACGTTGGGCTCTTTTGTTATCACAATACCAGTATGAGATACTGTATCGCCCGACAGCTCAGCATGCAAACGCTGACGCGCTTTCTAGATTGCCGATTGCTGCGGATGATGTCTTCGATTCCTCTGACGACTCTTGCCATCAGATTGACGCCGATGAGCATCAATCCCTCCGGGATTTTCCGATTGATTATCGTCAGGTGGCACGTGAGACAGCTACGGATCCTCATCTGAGTTTACTATTACGTTTTGTTCAACGGGGTTGGCCGTCCAAGGCAAAGGACATATCGGATCCTGTGGTTCGTCGCTATTATCCGCAACGTCATCTGTTGTCTGTTTCGCACGGAGTTTTGCTGTTACGCACCGAGAATGACCAGCTTCGTGTAGTGGTTCCCCAAGTGCTCCAATCCAAGGTCCTCGACTTGTTGCATCAAGGTCATTGGGGAGTGGTCCGCACCAAGCAGCTTGCCCGCCGTCATTGTACATGGATCGGCATTGATAAGCAGATTACGCAGATGTCTACAGATTGTTCGACGTGTGCCGAACACCAAGCTGCTCCGCCTCAACGCTATTTTGAGTGGGCACGCCCTGCCGGTCCCTGGCAGCGAGTACATATTGATTTCGCTGGTCCATATTGGAATTCTCGTTGGCTCATCGTGATAGATGCATTTAGTAATTTTCCGTTTGTTGTGCCCATGCAGTCTACAACGTCTGCACAAACTATACGGGCGTTGACTTCAATTTTTTGTATTGAGGGTCTTCCAGAAGTTTTAGTGTCTGACAATGGTCCACAATTTACCTCTGCTGAATTTGAAAGTTTTTGTTCTGCCAATGGCATTCGCCATGCTCTTACTCCGCCGTTCCTCCCTCAATCGAATGGTGCAACGGAACGTTTTGTACGCACATTCAAGGATCATATGGACCGCCTTCGTGCTACGCACTCTCGTCAGCAGGCCCTCATCACGTTCCTGTCGTCGTACCGGACCACGCCACACGACGGCCCTTAGCCTGCGGAGCTTCTACACGGCCGTCGTCATCGCACCCTACTACGGTTGTTGCACCCCCCGGATCGACCCGCCGCTTCTGAGCATCGCACGCGTTTTCAGCGCAACGACGCCGTTTTTTTCAGAGTTTATCACGGTCGCCGTCGTTGGGAACGTGGTACCGTGATAAGTGTCCAGGGTCGCGGTTTTTATACTGTTCAAGGTGCTACTGGGGTGCACAGGAGGCATCAGAACCAGTTGCACCGCGCTGGCCGCCCGGATTCTGCCGCTCGTTCTTTGTCCACAGATTTGGTCCGCGGCGGGTTCCAGCCGCGCCTTCCGACTTCGCTGCCGCCCCCAGGGCAGCAGCAGCAGCCGTCGCCGCTACCACGCCGACAGCCCGTCCCGTTGATGCCTCCCGCGCAGCTTCATCCGGGAGCGCCCCAGTTGGTTGCTCCGGCGCCTGCGGTCCCTCTTCAGTCGCCGCCGCCTTCGGAGCTGATGGACGTCGACCCCTCAGCCGGGCCGCCTTCCCAAGCGGTGGCTGTGCAGCCTGTCCTGCAGCCGCTTTCCTTGGGCACCCCCAAGGAGTCTGACACCGCAGCGCCTTGTCCGGCGCCCACTCAGCAGCCGTCGACGCAGCGTCAGGAGACGCTGCCTCTCTTCGTGGGTCCCGACGCCCCGTCGCGTCCAGTACCAGAAGCTGCGCCCGTGGTCACAGGCGTGCACCCTGACCTCGGTTTTCAGTCGGTGTTTCCCGAGGCCCCGCGTAGCCAATGCTGGGGTGCGGACCGGGGACTGCCACCGACAACAGTCTCCGCCACGGTCTCGTCCGCTACGCCTGCGGCCAGACCCCTCCCCCGCCGTCGACGCTCGCCACGTCATTGTTCAACGACGGTGCGGCGATTTGGGGGGGAGGAGTGTTATATCCTAGCCAGTAATGCCACCCGAGCCCGTTGCCAAAAAGGTTGGCAGCATCAAAGTCCGGACGCCGTCCGCATAAGCAGCGCCAGCGAGACAGGAAATCGCCGCAAGTCTGCGCGCGCCACCGCTGGCTTCTGGTGTCTTAAGCGCTGGAGTCGCGAGCGCTAGGACAGTTCTGTATTCGCCGCTCAGTTGTATACTCGCCACCGAATTGTGTACTTGCTAGTCAGTTGTGTGTTCATCGCAGCAGAGTTGTTGTTTGTCGTCAGCCGACGCTGACCTAGCCGCTCCGACTCGAACTAGACAGATTTCTGTAGACACGGAGTTCACTACTGTGATTCTGTATCTTCGTTAATAAAGATAAGTACCGACTTTTATTTAATCAGAGTGTTTGGGTTTTCATCTTTCTGTTCACTGTTCCAGCGGACCGGTCGACCCGCTATTAAAAGTGTGGGGGTGACTTCGTAAGCCGTTTCTACAGCGAATTGCTTGTCGCTACGAACGCCGTCACAAAAGAAGCACCTCGAAAAGATGCTATCAATTTGCTAAGCTGCGAAATTACAAGGGAAAAACGCTACAGCATCAACAAACTACTTCAATACTTTGCTCACAACAGACCACTTCTCAATGACAATCAAAAGGAAATTTAAAACGTCATCATGGACCGGATTAACAACAACAATGACGGAATTACTTACTAGGACCCACCGGGCGGCACCGGTAAAATGTTTCTAATGAGTTTACTGCCGACGGAAATACGTTATAAACAGCAATTCGCACTTGCACTGACATCATCCGGAATTGCAGCTACACTTATGGAAGGAGGACGAACCGCCCATTTCGGCCTATAACTACCGTTGAATGTAGCCGAAGAACAATTCCCGGTATGTAAGATCTCAAGAGCATCTGGACCGGGTGAACTTCTAAAGCAAGCTGAAATTATCTTCGAGGACGAATGCGTAATGGTATACAAAAAAATCACTCGAAGGTATGGACAGAACATTATAAGACTTGTGAGAAAACTCTGAAATGATGGGAGCAGTTATATTCGTACTGTCAGGAGATTTTCGACAGACACTTCCAGCTATCCCCGAGTCAACACCAGCAGACGAGATCAACGCATGCTTAAAAATCACATCTCTGGCCACACATACAAATACTTCTACTAACAAGAAATATGAGAGTTGAACTATCGAAAGACGAAACAACAGCACATTTTGCTTAACAACTTTCACAAATATGCGAAGGCACGTATCATACTGACCGGACAACCGGCCTCATTAACTCAACAGTGATTTCTGCAACATAGCCACTGCTGAAAACGAACTCATCGACCAAATTACTCCAACATTGTTGACAACTATACCAATCCAGACCGGCTATTTGAAAGGGCAATTTCGGCAACTAAAGTATTATTGTCGACGATATCAACTTTATATTCAAAAGAAAATAGCCGGTGAATAGAGAATATGCAAATCGATGGACACGATGTTAAACGGTGAAGAGTGTGTGAACTTCCCTACAGAATTTTTAAACTCTTTGCAAGTACCAGGAATGCCATTACACTGCCTTCGACTTAAAGCTGGATCTCCGATCATACTGCTCAGAAATCTCAGCTGACCAAAACTATGTAATGGAACAAGGATGATCGTGAAATATCTATCGAATAACATGATCGAAACCGAACTTACGACTGGAAAGTACAAAGGACGCTTACTATTTATCCCTAGAATGCCACTGATCGCTACTGAACTGCCATTCCTATTTTAAAAAACGGCAATTTCCAATAAAATTAGCCTACACTTTTACAATTAACAAAGTGCAAGGACAAACTTTAAAATATTGCGGCATCGACCTCAAAAACTCTTGCCTCTCTTGCTCAACTATACGGAGCTTTCTTTCGAGTAGGAAATTCGAAAAATTTTTACATATACACCCCGGAAAACAAAGTGAAAAACGTTGTTTATAAACAAGTATTGTAAACAGTTAGAATATGTCTTCAATTATTTTTTTACCTCTTATACTTTAAGAAGTACTGTAAACATTTAGAATACTTTTTCATTAAATTTTTTAACTCTTATACTTAAATTTTAAATTTCGAGTCAGTAGCATTTTCTCTGAATGGTTTCAAGAAGACAGCGGTGTCCCGCAAAGTGGTATTTTACGTGGCTGTCTTTGGCATTGTAATTAACAGTAATAACGTCTGATGTAGAAAGACTTGTCCAGATTACATTGCTTGTGGACGACTACTCCGTCTTTTGTTCCACCCCATCTCTTGAAACAACAACCGGCAGAAGTAAAGTTGTGAGGACGGGGCGTGAGTCGTGCTTGGGCAGCTCAGATGGCAGTTCCGTTTCAGCCGTGCTAGCGAGTGGACGCTGTTATTTGCTGCGTTCTTCTTCTGGTCGCTTTCAGATTGATACGGTAACGGTGCTGCAGGGCTGGTTGGCCAATGACAATGTGAGGAGGGTCTTTCACTCTCTAATTTTACCCTAAGACAGCGAGAATACGCTGTGACTCACATACGCAGAGAGATAGATCGTAAATTGAGCACTATGCTCGAAGTGTTAGAAATATGTGGAGCGCTGTCTGGTATACTTTGAGGATTTATGTGTTCGAAAATTAACAATGAATGGACATACTGCACAGTCATATATCCACGTTCCCAATGATATTTGCAAAGTGGAAGTGGCGGTTTAGCTATGATACGGAAAGTGAGAAACATGCTGTCACATCATTGGTCGGTGTTGAAATTACTGTAAAATTGTTTCCACTATCAACTGTGATGCTTATTATTAGAGTACATCGATGGTGTCTTTCCCATCCCATCCTTGCACTGGCACGCTGTTGGTTACCACATAATGATTGACTGATATCGCTTGTTTGAGTTGGGGATAGAGTTGTGGTGGATGGACAGCACCTTCTGGGGTGGATACACTGATCGCTTACATGACTGAAATATGATGAATCAGTCGAAAGGGAACGTAGGGTCATCAGCTGTTCCGCGACTATGGCACACGATTTGAAATGCAGTTTGGAAACCTACGCCAACGCCGGAAAACTCTTCAGTTTGCTTGTGTTGTAACTCTCTTTTATTCAAAATCATCCAGTGTTTGTGGCGTGTTATGGTAGCCACAGTAACAATATCATTTACATTGTGCGAAGGCTTGTTTTCTGCGAGAGGCCGTGGATCAGAGCGTCTTAATATCAGTTTAGGACTTGGCATAGACATCGAAGTCGTGGCAGAAAAACAAAATGTATTACAGTGTACAAAGCGTGTTAGAAATCAATGTTTCAAATAACGACACAGGGTCACAGAGAGCGTCTCTTTCGACTTACAGTATAGTCTGTTGGATGCGGTCATCCTCCTATAGTAAGAGCCATGAAACCTTAAACTGCCCTCTGCAATGGATCAAAAGCTGTATATTTAATAGGATCGTCCTGCATCGGCAACAGCAGCAGTTTGACAGGTAAATTCGGTTACGAATGGGGTGTCCCATTAGGAATGCTATTCTGGGAAGCATGACAACACCACTCTCTCTGCGCCGGCCCCATATCGCAGCTATGCGTCATCGCACTAGCAACGGCGCCTAGGTGAGTTCTATATCGGATTAAGGTTCAAATGGCTCTGAGGACTATGGGACTTAACTGCTGAGGTCATCAGTCCCCTAGAACTTAGAACAACTTAAACCTAACTATCCTAAGGACATCACACACATTCATGCCCGAGGCGGGATTCGAACCTGCGACCGTAGCGGTGGCACGGTTCCAAACTGTAGCGCCTAGAACCGCTCGGCCACCCCGGCCGGCTCGGATTAAGTTAGTGGACCTTTTATAGTTCGTAATTTTTCTCGGTTGCATGGTACAGAATAACGATGATAGCATGTTAAGGAGTTAGGCGTGAATGGACGGTTGGTTGGTTGGTTTGGGGGATTAAAGGGACCAGACTGCCATGGTCATCGGTCCCAAGAGGTGAATGGACGCTGATCTGCTTTGGATTGTAGTATCTGTATCTAGTTTGGAGACGCACCATAATGCCCGCATTTCCACCGAATGGTCAGAACACGCTCCTGTTGCACTAACTCAGGTCGTTCTGTTTCTACACGGGTTGCAGAAGGTGGTGGATATGTCTTTCTCCGATTTCTGGTCAGTTCCGACTTAAATTGGAATGATCACATGCACAAAGCTGTAGAAATGGGAGCAGTTGCAAGATGCTTAGGGGTGACTAAAACCAGGTTGGAATTTTACTGTGGCAGACGAGTTCGAGAAAGGTGACTCATTTCGACATATGAGAGTGCCAGAAATACGATTCGCTTGTGGGTGTGATCCAACGCAGGTATGTGGTTGAATGGAATGACCTGATTCAAAATAATGGACATCATTTCTAGCAGATAGTGTAACATGATAGATCTGAAAAGCTAGTACACATTTTCTTACGACCTCAATCAGCACATCATCTACTACTACTGTTTGTGTTCTTTCTCAATCATTCATCGCCTATAAATCAGTGGATATATCGCAGTACCTCTGATATGGTATCCAGTCAGAATACGTTACGAGTATTGTAAAAATATCTAGCTGGGGTGGTGTGAGGGAGTCGCAAATACCTCTTACATACCACTTCCCTTAGCCGAATCACTTTCAAAATTCATTGATTTTATAACGAGGTTGCATTCTGGGCTATGTGTAACTGGAGTGCTGGTCTGATAATACGCATTCCAGTGATCACCATCTCGGTATTTGTCCGGATAGAAAAACCACCTCATTCGGAGGTACTGTTGTACCTCGATTTATGAAGACAGTATAGCTTGTAACATGGATACCTGTGTGCACCTGTAGAACCATATCTGCTTGTGACTAACATACGGTAGTTGTTGGGATCGATTTTTTTTTTTACATCTGTCCGATTACGCGTTTCTTTCTAGGACACGGTGGTAGCATTCACAAGAAAAAATTGTGAGACATGTCCACCCATGGTTTATTTTCTCTCAGTATTATTTCGTATCGCCAGCGATCAATTATTGACGAAGAATTATACTTAGTAGTAGGAGGTGGGTGATATGTTTGCATTTGAGTATCAGGCTTATACAGTAAGTGTTTTTGTTCCAACATGTGCAAAGGAATTGACCATGTCCAATCTTAAGGAAGGTATCGATTTGACGTGGAGTACTGTGATAGCATGGGAAGAGTATGTCAAGTCATAAGAATGGGTACCGATTTTCTATTTCCAGAGCGACAGCTGTCAGCAGGGTGTATTTCCGATACTTCGCTCATTGTCGAATGTTGTTCAACTGAGACTGCGATCGTAACATTTAGTTGTAAGTACAGGGATAAAATATATATGTGACCGATTTCTTAGGATAATTGATTCTACCTGTGCGTGCTCGGCCTGTAGCACCGGTGACCTGTGCGGGGATGATTAACGTTTCCCGTTAATGGTAGGAGCTGTCAGAATGGAGACGCCTGTTGGAGTGTATGAATGTAGATGAATTAGCGTGTTGTCCTCTAGACTACCGAATAGTGAACTGATACTTAGTATGTGTTGGATAGCTATCGTGACTGCATGGAAATTTGAGGAGATTGAATATGGACGTGCATTTGTGATGTATCCTTATTCCCTCCCATGTAAACTGTTTGGTTGACTGCTAGCTCTGAGCACTATGGGACTTAACTTCTAAGGTCATCAGTCCCCTAGAACTTAGAACTACTTAAACCTAACTAACCTAATGACATCACACACATCCATGTCCCAGGCAGGATTCGAACCTGCGACCGTAGCAGTCACGCAGTTCCAGATTGGTTGACTGCTTTTGCACATTTCGCGCCTTTATTTAGTTGAGAGAAGATCGATTGTGGCGTGTGCGTCTAGCATGTGGAAGACACGTTTGCCGATTCTCTAGACATGAGAAACACCTTAGTTGACCTTGTAAATTATAGGGATGATTTGAAATCTACTACATCACTGAGATTGGTATTCTCGAGTGGAAATATCAGTTTTCTTTTTTTTTCTCCGAGTTTGCGAGTAAATGTCTTCGCAGACGTGACTGGTTTCTAGTTAGTTAGTGGTTTACAGCACGCCCCACCTAGCTAAAGTTTCAGGTTTCTAGAGAAATAATTCCCAGTCTGTATCTTTGAGATTATATCGCATGAGAGGTACTGCTATGCAAGCGATATTGATATGTGCTTGATATCGAGAAGTACTGCGAAAATGGTATGATATTCTAGCAAACCACGCGAAATTAGATATGTTCTTGCAATCCTAGAGTCTGGAGATGGGTGTAGAAAAGCGAGCAACCAAGCAGGCAGGTCCGGACTAGAAACAGTAATGCTTTTGTGTCAACGGGGGAAACGAGGCCGAGTTTGTAGAACAGTTCTGAAAGTGACTTCGATCCACTGCGGGCACTCTGCTCACGCATTGGGGGTGGATGCTCACCCAACCTTGCAGTAAATATCTACTGGTGCGAGTATACGTACTGTGCTGTCTTCGTGGAGTACGTACAAATGATGTCAAAGGGCTGGTTTTGTATGGTGCAGGATACGAATTGTATGTTTACTACATCAAGACGGTAGGAGGTGATATATTGCTGAGTTGGAGATTCGTTTCACGCTCTAATATTCAAGCTCCTGTCCACAGTGGGAGTGCAGTGTAATTGAGTAGGTGTCTTTGACGATATGTAGGGTACGCAGTGATATATTGATGGGTCGCAAGTTGGTTTCACGTTCTAATATTCAAGCTCCTGTCCTCGGTGGGAGAGATGTGTAATTGAGTAAGAGTTTGTGCTATTCTGGAACGGAATTCTGCAGCGTCGCTTGGCAGTAAGCTCTTCACTGGACCGCAGGTAGAGAGAGGGTAGCAGTGAACACATGTGCGCATGGCCCACCTTGGAGCCTCTGCTCTCTGTAAATAGGTCTTCGCTCCCGTCCGGTCGCATCATCAATGGCGCCTAAGTGATCACATATTTCGAGAGGAATTTCTCAGGTATCAAGTATGAAAGGGATGCCTCCACCTCATGCGTGCAGGACCCGAAGGGGTATCTGTTTGTGGTTTGACAGTTGACGGACGCGTCATTTCGTGCCGCTAGCCTCCTGTGCAGTCCGGTGGCCAGGGGTTGGGGGACGGTGCTTGCGAGTGTTGATTGCGTATGTGTTGCATTATTTTGCGAGTGGGACTGTAGGCTGTGCTATGCGCTATTTGGATCCTGTATATCCTGTATATCCTGTGCAGTCCAGTGGACAGGGGTTGGGGGACGGTGCTTGCGAGTGTTGATTGCATATCTGTTGCACTATTTTGCGAATGGGACTGTAGGCTGTGCTATGCGCTATTTGGACTGTTTACGAGTTGATTCTGTGTCTGCACATCTGTGTACTGCATTACTTAGGAGCAGTTTGCAGGTCTGTACTGAAATTATTTCTGTAATTTAGGAGGAGTCTGCTTGTCTGCAGAGCGTTATTTAGGAGTAGTTTACAGATCTGTGGGCTGTGTGGCGTGACGCCAAGCATGTGTTTTGTATCAGTGTGATAAATATACTCCATCCCTAAATAAATATTTCCAAAATAAATAAAATACACTCCTTCCTTAAGCCGTCGGCACACGGTCCGTGCACTCGAACGTTGAGCGTTGAGCGTGCCGAGTTTCTGACGTCACAGCGTCGAAAAAACACGTTGGGGAGTCTTTCCGAACGTGCAGAGCAACGTTTAGCATGCCAGATATTCTGAACTTGCGTTTGAACGTTGACCAATGAGATGGAAGAACGCCACCTATGTCACAGCCAGGTCGTCTCTCCACTCGACATTCAGTAGTATCAGAACTTTCGAAGGAGAAATATGTCCGCCTGGACACGCGAAGAATTGTGCGTGTTAATAGAGGAAGAACAGTGCTTGTATAACGTTAAATCGAAGAACTATCATAATAAACATTTCCGGTCGGAAACTCTAAGTAGAGTGTTCCAGGAAGTTAAAAATGTTCGGCCGCATTTACAGAACCCAAAGGAATGCCAAATCAAGTTCTCCAATATGAGAAACATGTTTAACGTGGAAAACAACAAGAGAAAAGAGAGTATGAAAACCGGATCAGGAACAGGTGATGTAAGTATTTATTTTCCTTAGATTTGTCTGTTATAGTGATATTGTAGTTACTAGCGATCTAAGTAAATTGCAGCACGTTGTTTTTATAGCATTTACTAGCGACATAAATCGCTGTGTGTTTTTATGTATTTAGTAGCGAAATAAATAAATTGCTGCACGTTTGTTTTAGGTATACACACCAAGTTTATGGTATTTTAAAAATCTACTCTTCCTGGAGGAGCATTATGTGCCATGGAAAACGAAGGCAACTGAGTTGCCATTCATGGCAATTGCCCACGATTTTCAGGTTTGTATAAGTACTTATATGTATAAATGTTGCTCCACATTTTGGAATCGACAAACTAATGTTAACTTATTGCTAGAACGTACTTGTTTGAAAGAAATTACGACTATGGGGTACTGTCATTTGGGAAGAAACTCTAGTTGCAGTTAGTCTATATATATTTATGTATCTTGCCACCTGCACAATGGTTTGTGTGTGTGTGTGATTGGGATGGCTGACCTTGTGTGTAGCGCCGGAACTATTTTGTGGTAAGTAGTCGCTTTTTTTGGGTCAATTGTTTGTCTATTGTTGTTTTGTGTGTTGTTGGGTCAGTGTTATTTACTGCATGTGTTGGTGCTTGATGTTTTGGTATCAGTTGTTGTGGTTCATTTGTGTATCTTAGCGGAAGTACTCGATTTCAATTTTTTTTTCGTATAGTCAGTAGTATGGAAAGAGATTCAAATTTGTCCTCGCAGCTATATGTGTTTTGGTATTGTGGACTGTTGTTGACCTATATAGGTCAAGGGAAGTGTCTGATTCCAATGTGTCGTCGTAGCTGCAGTTGACTCATATAGGTCAATGGAAGTGTCAGATTCCAGATTTTGTTGTTTTAGGTGTTGGTTTTGTGGTATCGATAGATGCGGCGTGATTATAATTTTTGGAGTAGTTGGTTTTTACTTCGTGGTATGGAGAAATGCGGTTGAGCTATTTAGGTGAAGGGAAGTGATCGATTCCTGTCGATATTGTAAGTGTAGCGGCATTTGGAATCGTGGTGTGTGTATGTATTTATATTTAGTTTGTCCCCACGCAACCCCCCCCCCCCATTTTCCGCACTGGTCCCGTTACTTTGGTTATATTTTTGGAGGGAGATGTGTTTGTTGGTTTTATGTGTAAAGCCCATATTTTAACGACATTTCACTTTAATTTAATTGAGACAGTTCAGATAGCATAAATTTATATTAATGTCTATTTTCCAATTATTGCTTGTGGTACTTCGTAATGTAATGAATAAATGCAGAAGAAACTACAGTTGATGTTGCTCAGACAGCCAGCTCAAACAAACAAAAGTTAACTGTTATAAAGTTTTATTTCTGTTCATTGCAATTTTCAGTGAATAATTTCTATACAGTCTTCACTAAAATCAACCTGGGTGTTTTGTGTACAACTTTATTTTATGTTTCAGGTAGATGATTGTCGCACCTACAAACATAGTGATCCAGCTCCTGCAGATTGTGAACTGGAGGTGGACCCTGCAACTACCAACATTGAGGATGTCTGCAGTAACAGTAACAGCAGCATCAGTATGTTTGCACCAAATGATCAGGCATCCTCTCAGACAATTCAGGAGTCCGTAGATATGTCCACACCTACATCCTCAACCAAGAAAAGAAATCGAAATGAAGACTATGGGTCTGCAGGTAGCCTAATTGCAAAGGCTCTACAGGAAGATGATGAGAGTGATGAAACAGATCTGTTTGTAAAATTTCTAGGAGCAGAAATTAAAAAAATTAAATGCGACAAAAAGAAAAGACGTATAAGATTGGAGCTAATGAGAGTATTGTATGAAGCATTAGACAAATAAATTTAATTTTGAAATTAATATGCTTCTAGACTATTCTGTGCCTGCCCCACTACCTGTATCCTAACATTACCTTCTGAGAGAGAGAGAGAGAGAGAGAGAGAGAAATATGGGACCATTTGTGTCTCCAGGCAGTGTTCCTTCATAAGATCAACCTGACTGCATTTATTCACAAGCAGTTGTAAATAATTAACAGTGTGCAGCAAATCTCTCTAAATCTGATCAAATGGAGAACAGACTGCTGGATCACTATTGTTGTGCACAATGTTCAGTTTAAGTAATTCAGCCATCCAATGTGAACCATATTATAGGAGCATGTGAAACATCACATTATAAGAACCTAATTTGGGTAGAATTAAATTCAAGGTTAATAGCAACATTATATAATACTGGTAGTTTCCATGTTTATGTACTTTGGTTTTGTATGATAACATGCTTTCAATGAGGTGAAATTTACCTGCACTTTTTTTTGTACCTATTTCATTGCCTGTGTGAAATGATAAGTTTAATCATCTACATGGTTAAAGGGTAACATTTCATGTGTTTCCATTTAAAATGTCATTGTTTATGTGACTGCAACATGCCGTGGAACTTTGGCAAAAATATGAGCGCAGTTCTCTATTCAGCTAAATAAAAGGGAATTTGGCAGTGAGTACTACATACATACAATATACTGGACATTTTCAGTTTTTTTAAACTGGTATTGTCACATTTCCTATCCTCCTGTTGCTATTAACTAGTGTGTAAGTTCACCTATTGATAGATGTTTATTTCACCATTTTGGAGCTATAGTGTTATAATCCTTCTCACCTAACCAATTTTCCAGTCACACTTTTTTTTGCAGTATTTTAATTTCACTTTATCTGTTATTACTTTCTTTGTAATTTCGAATCAGTGTACTATCCCTTTTCTTAATATCTATTTTTTTTCCAAATTATGCTCCCCGTTCCTCAGTATTCTTGTTGAACTTTTTGCTTCCTTCAGTGCTATAGTCATGTTATGTCAGTTTGCAAATGATAATTACAATGTTAAGGGCAGCAGTTTACTGTAGTAAGCCTATGTGTTGTGTTTGCAAAGATTTATTACATGTTCCAGTACACAAACTGGCATAGAAAGTTTTGTTAGTTTCTAAATAATGTAGGAGTAAAGAAAACTCACCAAGTAGTAAAAACATTGAGCCAGTAATATACAGAATAAATAATGAATTTTGGATGAAGAGGTACAAGTACATTATATAATTTCTCAAATGTATACTGAACAAAGTAAAGTAATTTGCTTCTATGGAAATGATTTTTCGTTGGCATTGACATGCTGTGTTTTCTGGTAAAACTTCAGAATTGTAGGGAGGAAAAGAGAAAAATAGTTCAATAGATGATAGTATTGGGCCAGCTGCTCTTGTAGGAGCTGAATCCAGACCCAAATGAATAGACGAGCCTTGGTTTTTTCATTATACTCTACATATCATTCACTTGCTAGCAGATTTTTTTTGACATTATAAACAAAAGTCCAAGATAACTGCCCAGGGATTTTAAGTGGGAGGAGGTGTAATTTGTTAGTATTCTTTAGCACTATGGCAATTATATACGGCATCTAAATTTGGATGCTTGGTACACACACAAAAGCTAAATTCCCAATGAGATTGTTCAATGAATGCAATTCACATAAAAAGCTGGCATTCATTGATAATTGCTGTGGACCCCAAGATTTATCTACATTTAAGTAAACTGATTATACATAAGCAGCAACATATATAACAACAATTTTGAAATATAACTGAGGTGCATGAGGCCTCAAAATGGTGTCGATAATGTAATTAAAACAACTAACTTGTTACCAAATCATGGTATTGAAAGATATCTGACAGAGAACATACATCATGGTTTTTATTTCAGTCCAGCTCTACTGCAGGTAAAAATACCATTCATAAACCTCATCCTCCACATCGTTACACTATTCACTGTCTCTCTGGATCTAGCTGTTTTCCATATGAAACTCACCATTATAACTTGTGACAGGTGTTAGCAACATACATTTCAAGGTGAGAGCTGCCCGTGCAGTTCTAGCCAATGAGACCCCAAAAGGTTACTGATGTGGGTCAACAAGCACAGTGTGAGTGTATGTTGTACTCATTTAACTAGAGGTCTTTTGGTAAATTGCACTAGTGTAGTTACCAAATGCAACAGAAAACATCGGGTGGTCCACTAGTACATTATGTGGTTACTGTTACAAAGTCCTATACTTGCTTTAGGTCAAATTTGGACTTATATTGTTAAAGGAAATTAAGTTGACAAGGACTCCCAGTTCATACAACAAGAATAGAGGGAAAGGGGAATTAACTTCCTCCACCAGAATATTAGGGGATACACATAAAAATAAGTGGGCAGCTAATTTGATCTGGAAGATCCTAGTAGCTGGAAAGGAACTAATGTCAGTTGTCTGCCCAAATGCCTTACAATCAGAAGGATAGAAAATCACATGTAAGCTGTTATCAGTTGGCTAACCCTATTTTAGAAACATTCAGGTCTACCTACTTTCATCATAATAATAACTGTAAAAAATGGGGATATAAAATTCAGTAAGTTAATATATTTTCATTCATTGATGTATTACAGGATAATACTTTAGGGTATCCCGTCTCTTAGGCAAAAATATTCATTGGACAAAGGAAAATAATTAGGGCTGTGTATGGGGTTCATGCACATACATCTTGTGGACATATCTTTAAACAGCTGGAATTATTAACCACAGCCTCAAGGTGCATTATTTCATTCACTTACATAGTTTGCTCTCAACAACTTGAGTTTGAGAGTAATAGAGATGTTCAGAAGGATCACAGTAGAAAGAAAAATTATCTCTGTTACTCTTCAATGAATCTGTTGCACAGAAATGAATGTAATGTGGAACTATAAGACTCCGACAATCTACCCTTGGCATTAAAATGTCTGGCAATGTCATAAGTGTTTTCAAATGTAAGCTCAAGATGTTTCTCCCTAATAAAGCCACCTAAATTTACAGAAATTATTGAACAGAAACAGGTATTCATACTGAAAAAGAGGCCTATAAACAACCAGCATATACCCATCTGTTTTTTACTTTGTTTTTAAATATGTCTGATGTTTGCTCACTTAACAAGTTCCGCATCATAATGTTTGTTGTAAATGTTATTTATAGGACACACAGCTAATTAACTTTATCTATATTATGAAACATAACCTAGAGAGCAGCAATTTTTGAGAGTCAGTGTAAATTACATTTGTAAATGTTTGAAAGTTTGGATGCTTGAGAGACAAATATTAGGTTTTCCACTCAGCTGCACAATAAAAGCAATGTACATGAAAACAGTAGCACTGATTAGCAGTCACTGTGCAGTCCAATAAGATTTCTTTACAGATAAATAAAATGGTTCGTAATAAGCAGCAACATACATAATACAACATATATATGTTTGGGGTAGAACTTAGGTACATCTGGTCTCGAAAGGATATAGATAATGTAATTAAAAAAATTAATTTTGTATACAGTCATTTTATTGTAACAAGTATTTCATTACAACCCATGAGCTGTTATTGAGCTTTAACATTTATCTACCACCTTCCTGCATCAACACACTCCTGTTGCCATGGCACAGAACCTACAGTGTTGAAGTAGTTCCTGAATTGGTCCCTAATCCTCAATGCATTTACTGTAGGATTCTGTCCATTTTGCTGCTGAATGCCTTCCATAGTAGATGCGTATGTGCTGTTGCCGATTTCAGGTGGAATATAGCATTGGGATTTCTGTTCGAAAATAAAATTGTGCTGCACACAACAAACTCTTATAACAATATCCACCTTCTTTGCTGAAAGTCGAATAGGACTGAGCAGAACCCCAAATTTATTTGACATCATGCCAAATGCATTTTCAATGACTCATCAAGCCCTGCTCAGTCTATAATTGAACACCCTTTTTTCCTTTGAGAGGTCTCTTTCGGGATACCCCTTCATCATATACTCTTTCAATTCAAATGCATCGTCGGCAACAAACACATAAGGCAGTTCCACATCACTGAAACACTCTATCTTCTCTGGTGCTGGCAAATTCAGTTTTTTATTATTCAAGGCTTCAGCCAATTTACTGATATTGAAAATTGCCCCATCATTCACCCTCCCATTTGCACCAATATTTACATATACATATTTATAGCGTGCATCAACAATTGTGAGAAGAACAATGCTGTTGGTTCCTTTGTAGTCTTCAGATATTGATGCTCTGAAGGTAACTTTTTTCCATCAATAGCACCAATGCAATGAGGGAATTGCCAGGACACATCAAATGAATGAGCAATAGTCTTCCACTCGCTAGCAGAGGCTGGAACCTGAAACAAGATTTTTTTTTATTAAAATGGCAGTACAAATGCAGTTGCTAACTTTCATATTTGAATACAATGAGATGTATTTGAAACAGTTTCTGTGAAACAAAATGTTTTTCTTGAAATAGTCTATAACCAATCTTATGTCACAAAACTAAAGGTTTGGATCATATGAGAGGTACTCTCATTTAAAGTTACAATTCTTAGCATGAAGGAAATATATCTGAGTACTACACTGTGCAAAATAAAGATTCTGTGTTGCTACTCAGCATCTTATTGCAAAGAGTGCAAAATCAGTTACACATGAAATGCAGTGTATCATATTGCTCAGATTTGTAGATTGATTTTTGCTTAAATTAAATGTTTAGAATGCTGTTTCACTTAAATCATGATGGTGCTAGAGTGCGATAGTGGATATCTGGTTGTAGTATATCCTATTTCATGACTCCTCCAGCTCTTAGTGAAAGCTGCATAATAAGATTACACAGCTAGTCTAAATATGTGGATGTATAAATACCTAATAGGTACATATACCATTAAACAAGCATCCTCCAAATTGTTTAATATTGCTTGAAGGGTGTCCAGAATTATCTGTGATAGAGTATTTGGTGCTATTCTGGTAGTATACGCCAGCGACTGGAAAGTTTCACCAGTGGCAAGAAATCTAAAGGTGACAGCGAGTCTATAAAAGAAGTAGGTAGAAGTTACATATGCAAACTTTTTGCTGCTATAATACTCAGTGTGTAAGACACATACCTATCTCTTGGTTTTATCGACTCCCGCATCTTCGTATCTTGCCTACAGATATCATTTTCAATTATAGTCAGCAATTTCGTGAAAACTTCGGCATCCATTCGCGTGAAATTCCTAAATGAAACTGGATCTTGAAACCTACAACATGACAAAGTAGATTACTTCAGAGCAACAAAATTCAGTATCAAGAATATCGTATGTAAATTACATAATCTAATACTACAGTATATGAAATGCTTTAAGAATATTCAGTAAACCTGTTAAACCGAGAATAAGTTGGGACATTGCAACAGAACTACGAACCAACTAGCTATGTTTACCTACCTCAGCTCATTGTGGAGCATATGCAACGCTCCTGTCCCAGCATTGCGTCGTTGAATCCACTCTCTTGTCCACTGTCTCCTTCGCTTTTCTCTCCTCTCGTCATCGATAATTGCTAGCAAGGCTAAAGCAACCAGTTTACGCTTCTTCATTTCGTAAACACTTGTCTATATGCTATGTAGCTCGCGCGCTCCAACTGTAGCCAACAACTGCCGCTGGAGCGCGCTGCCGTCGCATGGGAGCACGCTGGGCCGTGCGTACCGTATGCACAAGTTGCATTGTTCCTGAGCGTTCAGCAGCACGGTCGACTCGGCACGCTCAACACTCAACGCTGGAATGCACGGCCCGTGTGCCGACGGCTTTACTCTATCCAGCAGCCCAGTGTGGGCTGAGTCATTTTCTCGCCATTTTCCCTCACCAGATCACCATCTTGAATTATGTCAAAGGTGGATGACAGCACTCTCTGGAGGCAGTATTGTGTACTAGGTCAGTTGGAGTCTAGATCGCATGGTGGAGACACTGCCTGCAAAACAAAAACTTATATCTAGCACCGGCATAGTCGTTTTCCCGCCATTTTTCCCCACCATCTTGGATTACATCATGGAATGGACGACAGTGTTCTCTGGTGGTTGTACTCTGTACTAGGTCCAAACCTCATGGTGAATACACTGTTTGCCTCCGTCTTCGATAATGGTAGTTGTGTCATCAGCTGACATCATGGCTGCCATCACAGAATGGACAACAGCACCCTCTAGTGGTGGTACTGTGTACCAGGTCTTTTGGAGTCCACAAACAATCCAGAGCTAATAGAGAGCATCATGACTGATACAGGGATTAGTGATCACGAGGTCGTTGTAGCTAGGCTCAATACCGTTTCTTTTAAATCCACCAGAAACAAACGCAAAATAATTTTATTTAAAAAAGCGGATAAAGTGTCACTAGAAGCCTTCCTAAGAGACAATCTCCATTCCTTCCAAACTGACTATGCAAATGTAGACGAGATGTGGCTCAAATTCAAAGATATAGTAGCGACAGCAATTGAGAGATTCATACCTCATAAATTGGTAAGAGATGGAACTGATGTACGCAAAACAGGTCCGAACGCTGTTGCAGAGGCAACAGAAAAAGCATGCGAAGTTCAGAAGAACGCGAAATCCCGAAGATAGGCTAAAATTTACAGATGCGCGAAATTTGGTACGGACTTCAATGCGAGATGCCTTTAATAGGTTCCACAACGAAACTTTGTCTCGAAATTTGGTAAAAATTCGAAGAAATTCTGGTCGTAGGTAAAGTACACAAGCGGCAAGACGCAGTCAATACCTTCGCTGCACAGTGCCGATGGTACTGTTACCAACGACTGTGCCGCTAAAGCGGAGTTTTCGAACGCAGTTTTCCGAAATTCCTTCACCAGGGAAGACGAATGGAATATTACAGAATTTGAAACACGAACAGCTGCTAGCATGAGTTTCTTAGAAGTAAATACCTTAGGGGTTGCGAAGCAACTCAAATTGCTTCATACGGACAAGTCTTCAGGTCCAGATTGTATACTGATTAGGTTCCTTTCAGATTACGCTGATACAATAGCTCCCTACTCAACAATCATATACAACCGCTCGCTCACTGATGGATCTGTACCTACAGATTGGAAAATTGTGCAGGTCGCACCAGTGTTTAAGAAGGGTAGTAGGAGTAATCCATTGAACTACAGACCTATATCATTGACGTCGGTTTGCAGTAGGGTTTTGGAGCATATACTGTATTCAAACATTATGAATCACCTCGAAGGGAACGATCTATTGATACATAATCAGCGTGGTTTCAGAAAACACAGTTCTTGTGCAACACAGATAGCTCTTTATTCGCACAAAGTAATGGCCACTATCGACAGGGGATCTCAAGTTGATTCCGTATTTCTAGATTTCCGGAAAGCTTTTGACACCGTTCCTCACAAGCGACTTCTAATCAAGCTGCGGGCCTATGGGGTATCGTCTCAGTTGTGTGACTGGATCCATGATTTCCTGTCAGGAAGGTCGCAGTACGTAGTAATAGATGGCAAATCACCGAGTAAAACTGAAGTGATATCAGGTGTTCCCCAGGGAAGTGTCCTGGGACCTCTGCTGTTCCTGATCTATATAAATGACCTGGGTGACAATCTGAGCAGTTCTCTTAGGTTGTTCACAGATGATCCTGTAATTTACCGTCTAGTAAGGTCATCCGAAGACCAGTATCAGTTGCAAAGCGATTTAGAAAAGATTGATGTATGGTGTGGCAGGTGGCAGTTGATGCTAAATAACGAAAAGTGTGAGGTGATCCACACGAGTTCCAAAAGAAATCCGTTGGAATAGGATTACTCGATAAATAGTACAATTCTCAAGGCTGTCAATTCAACTAAGTACCTGGGTGTTAAAATTACGTACAACTTCAGTTGGAAGGACCACATAGATAATATTGTGGGAAAGGCGAGCCAAAGGTTGCGTTTCATTGGTAGGACACTTAGAAGATGCAACAAGTCTACTAATGAGACAGCTTACACTACACTCGTTCGTCCTCTGTTAGAATATTGCTGCATGGTGTGGGATCCCTACGAGGTGGGATTGATGGAGGACATCAAAAGGGTGCAAAAAAGGGCAGCTCGTTTTGCATTATCATGTAATAGGGGAGAGGGTGTGGCAGATATGGTATGCGAGTTGGGATGGAAGTCATTGAAGCAAAGACGTTTTTCGTTGCGGCAAGATCTATTTACGAAATTTCAATCACCAACTTTCTCTTCCGAATGCGAAAATATTTTGTTGAGCCCAATCTACTTAGGTAGGAATGATCATCAAAATAAAATAAGAGAAATCAGAGCTCGAACAGAAAGGTTTATGTGTTCGTTTTTCCTGTGCGCTGTTCGGGAGAGGAATGGTAGAGAGATAGTATGATTGTGGTTCTATGAACCCTCTGCCAAGCACTTAAATGAGAATTGCAGAGTAATCATGTAAATGTAGATGTAGATGTAGACCTCGTGGTGAACACACTGGATGGTGGTGCTGTTTAAATAAAGACTGCTGCATGATTTTGACAGTTGATAATTAGCAACCATGTTTGCAGAGCCTTTTAGATGGATTATTATTTTGACAATTTACGGGTTGTTTGGCTCTCTGGACATAAATGTACTGCATTATTTACCAGTGGTTTGCAGGTCTGTAGGCTGTGCAATGGGTTATTTTGACAGTTTTCAATTAGCAAGTGTGTGTGCAGAGCATTATACATGAGTTATTTAGGAGTAGTTTCCAGGTCTGTATGCTGTGTGCCATGTCAGAGCGTGTGTTCTGTATCACTGTGATAAATATACTCCATCCCTAAATAAATTCTCCCAAAATAAATAAAGTACACTCCTTCGTTTCTCCATCAGCTCAGTGCAGGCTGAGTCCATTTCCCTTCAGTCCCTATGATGAGGTGGCAGTCGGGTGACTTAGGTTCGTGGAGGTGAGCTTTGTTTCCTGCAGTTTTCTTAGATTGATAGAGAAACACCAAATGATCTTTCTTTACCACCAAAATTCAAACTTGGCGCCAGTCCCTGGGACGAGGTGGTTGTTGGGTGACTTAGGTTAGTGGAGGTAGCCCAAGTGACCTATCTCACTGCGATTTTTCTTAGTTCAGTAGAGATAACTGTGGTGTGATGCACTATCCTGTTGGAATTCGAACTTCCCATCATTTTTATGGGGTAGAGGGGTTAGGTTAGTGGAGGTTGCCCAATTGACCTATCTTCCCGCCAAAATCCGCCATCTTGAATGACGACATGGCCACCATCTTGGATGATGTCATGCGTTGCTACCAAGTCTTCATGCCGCCATATTGTACGACGTCATCGCCGCCATCTTTAATACATCTGGC
The DNA here is from genome assembly GCF_021461395.2 of Schistocerca americana. NCBI lineage: Eukaryota > Metazoa > Arthropoda > Insecta > Orthoptera > Acrididae > Schistocerca > Schistocerca americana. The sequence continues at coordinate 698,031,361 of NC_060130.1, forward strand.
AACAATGGAGAGTGGGGTAGAACCACCCTTGCCCCAATACTTATGCCTTCAATCAGACAATTGTCAGAGATGTGCTTGGAGGCAACCCAGTCAGGCTGAATGCCTTAGACACACTGTCCAGCGAGTGCAGTAAGGTGCAGCTGCAATTATGTTGTGGGGCAGCATTATGTGTGGCTGACTTACGCCGCTGGTGGTCATGGAAGTCGTCGCAATGGCTGTACAACACGTGAATGCCATCCTCTGACCGATTGTACAACCATATTGGCAGCATATTGGCGAGGAATTTGTCTTTATGGACGACAATTCGCGTCCCCATTGTGCACATCTTGCGAATGACCTCCTTCAGGATAACGATATCACTGGACTAGAGTGGCCAGCATGTTCTCCAGACATGAACCGTAACGAATACACCTGGGAAAGATTGAAAAGGGCTGTTTATGGAATGACGTGACCCTCCAATCACTATGAGGGATCTATGCCGAATCGCCATTGAGGATGGGACAATCTGGACCAACAGTGCCTTGATGAACTTGTAGATAGTATGCCATGACGAATACAGGTATGCATGAGTGCGAGAGTACGTGCTACTGGGTATTAGAGATACTGTTATGTACAGCAATCTTGACTACCACCTCTGAACGTCTCGTTGTATGGTGGTACAACAAGCAATATGTGGTTTTCATGAGCAATAAAAAGGACGGAAATGATGTTTATGTTGATCTCGATTCCAATTTTCTGTACAGGTTCTGGAACTCTTGGAACCGATGTGATGCAAAAGTTTTTTTGATGTGTGTATTATAGCCGGTAGTGACTTCAAAATGCCCTTGATATGTTGGCGGAACTACATGTTCAAAGTCGTTGATAGGCATAAAATATCATAAAAAATTGTACTTAATGTTTTCTGTGAAAGTGATTGTAAGCAATGAGTTCAGGAGGCCACACGAAGTGTCAATGGTTACGATACCGTATTAAAACTCTTAGCAACTGAATACCATAACATCCAAATTCACCAAAACTAAAAATAAAACATATCTATTAAAAAGGCAGATAAAAATTTGTTGGACGCATTCCTAACGGAATTTCCATTTGTTCCAAACTTAGTATGTAAGTGTCGACCAGAGGCAGCTTCAATTAAAAGAAACAATGTTGATGGCATTGAAGAGTATCATACCAAGTAAATTAGTACAAGACTGAATGAATCCTACATCGTATAAAAACAGGTCAGGCCACTTTTGCAGAAGCAATGAAAAACACTAACCAGACCTAAAATAACACAAAACCTCCAAAATTAGTATTTTTTTTTTGAGAAGACCGACACTTAACACGGATTTTTATTTATTTATTGGCTTTCAGACTGTGCCCATACAGTCACTTCAACACTGTAAATGTTGTATTACATATTACACGTTGTTTCGACAGTTCAGTGTAGACATTAGTTTAAGTCGTACCTTGGTACGAAGTTATATAGTGACTGCCTCAGACTTTAGATGTCGGCGACCGTTCCTCTTGCCAGTCTGTTGACATCGTCTTTCTGAGCATAGATATCACACCTGTGAGCGGGAGTTCACCATATTTAACAGCTCCATGCAGAGATGCCTGCTTTGATAGGGGATCTACTTGTCCATTTTCAGCTATCCATACCATCTTGATAATGCAACACTTCCTCTGCACCCCAAACACAACGAAGGCAATTGCTGCTACTATGGGGTTGGTACAACTATTATGATGGTATATAGTTAGTTGCAGGGCTGACATACTATCAGAGATGATGACTATTGTGTCTCATATGGTTGTCTGTGCAAATAATAGAGCTTCCAAAGTGGCAATCAGATCTGCTGTCATAATACTGGAGTGTGGATCCCACTTGTATAGGTCTTTCCCTTTGCTTTGAGGTATCCAATAAGCACTAACAGAGCCTCCACTAGATTTGGACTGATATGTGTACAAAATGCACGCATCATGATAGTGAAACAGAAATTCCGTTGGCATTGAGTTAGTTGGAACCTGATTTTGAAACGTTAAACTGGTCCTGGCATCAGTCAACAGAGCCAATGTTTCGTACTGCCTGTTGTAGTGTTGTAGAAGAGGACATTTCCACACCCGATCAATGGAAGTCAATAAATTCATGTCCTCCCACTCAGATAGTATACTAATTTAGTTCCTTTCGGAGCCTGCTGATGAAGTAACTCTATATTTAACAGTCATACACAACACCTCGCTCGACGAAAGTTCTATACCTAAAGACTGAAAAGTTGTACAGATCAAACCAATACACGAGAAAGCAAATAGCAACAATCATCTGATTTATAGACCCATATCACTGACATGAAGTATGTCGGGAGAAAAATTTATCGATTAGCCGATAACGAGAACGAGTTCATAAAATCTCGTTCTTGTGAAACGACTGGCTCAATATGTTTCTTATCGACTGCACAACATAGAGGATGGTGGGAACGCAGCAGCATATGATTAACAGTTATAAATTGGTTACCTCTGGTTGCAAAATTGGTTCTATAACTTTTTTTACATAATAGATGTATAGTTTGTTGCCCACAAGTGAGGTGTCACGTTGTGAGGTACTGTGGGAGTGGGGCTTGCCCACTTGCCATTGGGTTGACAACCTGTGTGATGCGAAAAATAGTACATAACATTAATTAGATATACACAAGTATCTGGACACCCCCTAAAACACACGTTTTTCATATTAGGTTGATTGTGCTGCCACCTACTGCCAGGTAATCCTTATCAGCGACCTCAGTAGTCACTAGGCATCGTGAGAGAGCAGAAAGGGCGCTCCACGGAACTCACGGACTTCGAATGTGGTCAGGTGACCGGTTGTCACCTGTGTCACACGTCTGTAGGCGAGCTTTCCACACTCCTAATCATCCCTAGGTCCACTGTTTCCCATGTGATAGTGAAGTGGTAACGTGTAAGGACACGTGCAGCACAAAAGCATACAGAGTGATCTTGTCTGTTGACTGACAAATATCTCCGACAGTTGAAGACGATCGTAATGTGTAATAGGCAGACATCTATCCAGACCATCACACAGGAATTCCAGACTGCATCAGGAGCCACTGCAAGTACTTTGATAGTTAGGCGGGAGGAAAACTCGGATTTCATGGTCAAGCGGCTGCTCGTAAGCCACACACCACGCCGGTAAATGCCAAACGACGCCCCGCTTGCTGTAAGGAGCGTAAACATTGGACGATTGAACAGTGGAGAAACGTTGTGTGTAGTGAAGAATTACGGTACACAATGTGGCGATCCGATGGCAGGGTTTGGGTATGGCGAATGCCCAGTTAACGTCGTCTGCCAGCATGTATTGTGCCAACAGTAAAATTCGGAGGTGATGGTGTTAATGGTGTGGTCGTGTTTTTCATGGAGGGGCTTGCACCCCCTGTTGTTTTGCGTGGCACTATCACAGCATAGGCCTACATTGATGTTTTAAGGCCGCGCGGAGTGGCAGCAACGTTTGAGGTGCCATGCACGGACTGCGCGGCCCCTCCCGCCAGAGGTTCGAGTCCTCGCTCGGGCATGGGTGGGTGTGTTGTTCTTAGCATAAGTTAGTTTAAGTAGTGGGTAAGTCTAGGGACCTATAACCTCAGCAGTTTGGTCCCTTAGAAATTCACACACATTTGAACATTTTTTGATGTTTTGAGCACCTTCTACTTCCCACTGTTGAAGAGCAACTCGGGGACGGCGACTGCATCTTTCAACACGATCGAGCACCTGTTCATAATGCACGGCCTGTGGCGGAGTGGTTATACGACAATACATCCCTGTAATGATTTGGCATGCACGGAGTCCTCACTTGAATCTTATGGAACACCTTTGGGATGTTTTGGAACGCCGACTTCGTGCCAGGACTCACCGACCGACATCGATACCTCTCCTCAGTACAGTACTCCGTGAAGAATGGGCTGCCATTCCCCAAGAAAACTTGCAGCACATGATTGAACGTATGGCTGCGAGAGTGGATGCTGTCATCAAGGCTAAAGGTGGGTCAACACCATATTGAATTCCAACATTACCGATGGAGGGCACCACGAATTTGTAAGTCATTTTCAGCCAGGTGTCCGGATACTTTTTATGACATAGTGTATACTTAAAGTGCATCTAAGGATGGGACCAGCTTCTCCGAAATCGTTCTTGCAAAAAATATCTCTAGAATCAGGTTTGCAGCCATAGGTCATTTCCTCTATAATCGCTAACTGGCTCTTTATTCACATGAAGTAACGAGTGCTATAAGCAAGGGATGTCTAGCTGATTCAATACTTCTAAAATTCCAGCTTACTTTTCACGTCTTTTCCCACAAGCGAATTCTAATCTACATTTACATCTATATCTACGTGATTACTCTGCTATTCACAATAAAGTGCCTGGCAGAGGGTTCAATGAACCACCTTCATGCTTTCTCTCTACCGTTCCACTCTCGAACGGCACGCGGGAAAAACGAGCACTTAAATTTTTCCTTGCGAGCCCTGATTTCTCTTATTTAATCATGCTGATCATTTTTCTCTATGTAGGTGGATGACAACAGAATGTTTTGGCAATCGGAGGAGAAAACTGGTGATTGAAATTTCATGAGAAGATCCCATCGCAACGAAAAACGCCTTTGTTGTAATGATTGTCACTCCAATTCACGTATCGTGTCTGTGACACTATCTCCCCTATTTCGCGATAATACAAAACGAGCTGCCCTTCTTGTATTTTTTCGATGTCATCCGTCAGTCCCACCTGATGCGGATCCCACACCGCACAGCAGTACTCCAGAATAGGGCGGACAAGCGTGGTGTAAGCAGTCTCTTTAGTAGACCTGTTGCAGCTTCTAAGTGTTCTGCCAATGAATCGCAGTCTTTGGTTTTAATCCTTAAGTATTTAGTTTAATTGACAGCCCTCAGATTTGTGTGACTTATCGATTAATGGAAATTTAGGTGATTTCTTTTAGTACTCATGTGAATAACTTCGCACTTTTCTTTATTCAGGGTCAATTGCCACTTTTCGCACCATACAGATATATTATCTAAATCATTTTGCAAGTCGTTTTGATCATCTGATGACTTTGCAAGACGGTAAATGACAGCATTATGTGCAAACAATCTAAGACGGCTACTCAGATTGTCTCCTACGTCGTTAATATAGATCAGGAACAATAGAGGGCCTGTAACACTTCCTTGGGGAACGCCGGATATTACTTCTGTTTTACTCGATGACTTTCCGTCTATTACTAAGAACTGTGACCTTTCTGACAGGAAATCACGAACCCAGTCGCACAACGGAGGCACGATACTCCGTAGGCACGTAGTTTGGTTAGACGATGCTTATGAGGAACGGTGTCGAAAGCCTTCTGGAAATATAAAAATATGAAATCAATTTGACATCCTCTGTCGATAGCACTTATTACTTCATGAGTATAAAGAGCTAGTTGTGTTTCACAAGAACGATATTTTCTGATTCCGTTCTGACTATAAGCCAATAAATCGTTTTCTTCGAGGTACTACATATTGTTCGAGTACTGTATATGTTCTAAAACCCTACTGCAATTCGACGTTAGTGATATAGGCCTGTAATTCAGCGGATTACTCCTACTTCCCTTTTTAGGTATTGGTGTGACTTGAGCAATTTTCCGGTTTTTAGGTACGTATGTTTCTGTGAGCGAGTGGTTGTATATAATTGCTAAATATGGAGCTATTTTATCAGCATAGTCTGAGAGGATCCAGACTAGTATACAATCTGGACCGGAGGCCTTACCTTTATTAAGTGATTCAAGGTGCTTTGTTACACCGAGGATATCTACTTCTATGTTTCTCATCTTGGCAGTTGTTCTTGATTGGAATTCAGGAATATTTACTTGGTCTTCTTTGGTGAAGGAGTTTCGGAAAACCGTGTTTAATAACTCTGCTTTAGTCGCACTGTCATCAGTGACTTCACCGTTGTTACCGCGCAGTGAAGGTATTGATTGTGTCTTGCCACTGGTGTGCTTTATGTATGACCAGAATCTCTTTGTGTTTTCTGCCAGATTTCGAGACAGAGTTTCGTTGTGGGAATTATTAAAAGCATCTCGCATTGAAGTACGCGCTATATTTCGAACTTCTGCAAAACTTTGCCAATTTTGGGGATTTTGCGTTCTTTTAAATTTGGCATGCTCTTTTCGTTGCTTCTGCAACAACGATCTTACCCGTTTTGTGTACCATGGGGGGATCAGTACCATCACTTATTAGTTTATGTGGTATATATCTCTCAATTGCTGTTGATACTATCTCCCTGAAAACATTCCACAACTTTTCTACGCTTATATGATCAGATCGGAAGGAGTGAAGACTGTCTCTTAAAAAGGCGTTAAGAGCATTTTTATCAGCTTTTTTGAATAGATATCCTTTGCGTTTCTTTTTGATGGTGGTAGGTGTTACGGTATTCAGCCTAGCAGCAACTGCCTTGTGGTCGCTAATCCCTGCATTCGTCACAACACTCACTATTTGTCCACGATTATTTGTTGCTAAAAGGTCAAGTATGCTTTCGCAACCATTTACGCTTCGAGTGGGCTCATTAATTAATTGTTCAAAATAATTTTCTGAGAAAGCATTCAGTACAAATTCGGATGATGTTTTATGCTTGCCGCCGGCTTTAAATGTATAATTTTTCCAGCATGTCGAAGGTAGATTGAAGTCACCACCGACTATAATTGTATGAGCGGGGTACTTATTTGAAATGAGACTCAAGTTTTCTTTGAACTGTTCAGCAACTATGTCTTCTGAGTCGGGGGTCGGTAAAACGATCCAATTAATAGTTTAGTCCGATTGTCAGGTATAACTTCTACCCATACAATTTCACATGAACTATCTACTTCAATTTCGCTACAAGGCAAACTACCTCTGACAGCAATAAATACTCCACCACCAACTGTATTTAATCTATCCTTTCTGAACACTGTTAGATCGTTTGAAAAAATTCCGGCTGAACTTATTTCCGGCTTTAGCCAGCTCTCTGTACCTACAACTATTTGAGCTTCAGTGCTTTCTATTAGGGCTTGGAGCTCTGGTTCTTTCCCAACACAGCTACGACAATTTACAGCTACAATACCAATCGTTTCTGCAACAACCTTACTGTGTTTTACCTGCCCACTTTCTGACGGACGCCCCTTCTGTGGTTCCCTGAGACCCTCTAACGTAAAAAACCGCCCCGTACCTTCCACACAGCCCCCGCTATCCGCGTAGCCGCCTCCTGTGTGTAGTGGACGCCTGACCTATTAAGCGGAACCCGGAAACCCACCACCCGATGGCGCAAGTCAAGGAATCCACAGCCGCCACGGTCACAGAACCGCCTGATCCTCATTCGGTTCTATCGACGATGCTGCAGATGGTGAGCTCCACCTTAATCTCGGAAGCAAGACTGGCAGTCTTTACCATTTCCTCTAGCCGCCCGAAACCAGACAGAATCTGCTCCGATCCAAAGCGACACACGTCATTGGTACCGACATGAGGCACCACCTGCAGTTGGCTTCACCCTTACTCTTCATGGCATCCGGAAGCACCCTTTCCACATCCGGAATGACCCCCCCCCCCCACCCCCCGAATGCACACAGAGTGCACACAGGCTTCCTTCCGCTCCTTGGCAGGGGCCCCATTACGCGCGTAACGTTGGAGCTCCCAACTACCAGCAAACCCACCCTCTGGGAATGCCCAGACCTTGCGGGCCGAGAAGCTTTCTCTGGAACAGGGTGGACGATTGCATCCGGCTCAGAGCCATCGTCAGGCACAGATAACGCCCGAAACCTAATCGTCAAACTAACTGGGGAGGCCCTACGATCGGCCCCAGGGGAAGTTTTTCGCTGCCTGCCAGACTCTGGAATGATCTTCCACTCGACCACTGCTGAGGGGTCAACCTCAGTGCAGGCAGTACCTGGAGAGGACACAGCAGTGGACCGATCGGAGGACACGTGATCGTGCTCGGCGTCCCTCACATCCCCGCGTCCGATCCCCCACAGTGGCGCCCCTTGGCAGCAGCCTCAAGCTGTGTGACGGAAGCCAATGCAGCCTGAAGCTGTGAGCGAAGGGTTGTCAGCTCAGCTCGTATCTGTACACAACAATCACAGTTCCTATCCATTACTGCACTCCTCCTGTTTGAAGCCCGTAAAAATATGTAACAAGCGAACAGAGTATTCGCCTTAGTAGTACCATGAACTAGTGGTGCGCATTCGCTGACGGTCTAACTGACACTGAGCTGTTTTAACCAAACAAACAAAAGCCTGCACGATACGAGAGTCGATACAACGGTCGATAGCAACGTCGGTACTGTAAACTACACTGTTATTGAAATAAAAGGTTGTGCCTAGTAAGCACTCGAACACGCAAGAAATTACAAAAATAAACTAGTAACTACACAGATAACTGAAAATAAGTCGCTCCTGTTTGAATCGTGTAGTGTGTCCATGGAGAATCGTCTCAGTTGTGCGACTGGATTCGTAATTTCCTGTCAGAAAGGTCACAGTTCATAGTAACTGAAGGGAAGTAATTTAGTGAAACAGAAGTGATACCTAGGGTCCCTCGAGGAAGGCTCCCCGATGCCTCCCCCCCCCCCCCCTCCCCCATACACACAAAAACCATAAAAATCAGTAATGCAGATTTAATTTACCTATGTAGATCAAACGAAGACAGTGATACCACAAAACCTGCAACACAACCATAAAAAGCATTATATCAAAGTAAACTTGACTCATATAAGTCATACGAAGCCTATGATACCAAGAACCCACAAGTAGTGGAGCTGTGGTGTCACCGCCAGACACCACACTTTGTAGGTGGTAGCCTTTAGATCGGCCGCGGTCCGTTAGCATACGTCGGACCAGCGTGTCTCCACTATCAGTGATTTCAGACCAAGCGCCGCCACAGGGCAGGTCTAGTATGGAGAGACTCCCTAGCACTCGCCCAGTTGTTCAGCCGACTTTGCTAGCGATGGTTTACTGACTACATACTCTCTCATTTGCAGAGACGACAGTTTAGCCTTCAGCTATGTCATTTGCTACGACCTAGCAAGGCGCCACATTCAGTTACTATAATCTGAAGAGATAATATTGTGAATCATGTACCGTCAAGAGCGACGTTCTTCATTAATGGATTAAAGTTAAGTATGAAACTAATTATGTCCGCTTTCTGAATTCTCATTCCTTGTCATGTTCCAGACCTCACGTCAGTATAGTTCTTCCCTCCTCACGCCAGCCTGCGTGAGCTAAAACGCGTGCATTTCGGTCTCCTCTAGTAACCCGGTGTTGGCTCTTCGGCCAACCCAACAGGAACCATTGCTTAAGACTGATTGATTATTAACATTCTGTTGTGAATCTGAAATTTTGATTGTTTAATTGTCGTCCAACTCCTTTCAGACCTACAACTCAATTTTCAAGGGCTGTATGGCTACAATGGGCGTCACATGCGCTTCAGCTTTTCACCCAACAGTAACAGAACGACACAGTTCTTAGATTTAACGAGATAAACTATATTTAAGCTGTGATTAATAAGAAAATGCTAGATTGGATATACTATTGTTCCCATGTGCATAACAGTAAATTCAGTACTCCAGCATATCACTGTAGCATAAGATACATATGCAGCATTTGAGTCATGTGATACTATCAGAAACACATTAAATATTTTCAGAATATAACGGTGGCAGTTTTTCACCAATGGAACAAGTAATATGCTACAAGGTTTTATTTCTCACATTTCTGTAGCATTTTCTCATTAATTTCGCCTGAAGTGTGATTTATCTCGTTAAATCTAAAACAGTGTCGTTCTGTTGCTACTGGGTGAAAAACTGGAGCAGAGGTAACACTCATTGTGACTAGACAATCCTTGAAAATGGAGTCATAGCTCCAAATTACATCACAGCAACGAAAAAATAAAAATTTGTAACTGATGATGTAATATTATTAATTAATAATCCATGACCTAGAAGTTACAGTCACGGACAGCTCACGACTTAACACCCACTAATAACGTACCACAACAAGTGTCAAAAGCTAGCGAGACGAAAGTAACTATGACATACACCACGTACCTTCAATTGCAAACTACTAAGTATGAACTTCAGTGTCCAATAGAAACCTCAAAACCATTAAAAAACTACTCCAACATACATTTAGACACTCACATGTCAAAGGAAATTACGAACTTAAAGAAACACGCTACACTTGCTACAATAATAACCAAATATACATAAAAGCGTACTTACCACCCCAATTTAGTTGACAAATAAAAATAGGCTCACACACACACACACACACACACACACACACACACACACACACACACACACACACACGCATACACACACACCACCCACAGCAGTAACCAACGAACAACTAGTAAATTACGTTGTAACACCCACAAATAATACATTAAACCCAAAGAAAAGCTTCACGACCGTTAACAAAACAGTGAACCAACAAATGCAGAACCAAAAACAAATCAGTAGCTAATATATAAAAACAATAAAAACACGAAAATAATTCACTCTCAAAGCAACAAAAACAGACTCTCAGATTATGGAGTAATAAACAACACAAAGTCCAACGTTGTACTAACACCACTCAAAAACTATTCAGAAAAATAAACATCCCACACTAGAGTGCGCCACTGTGCAAATACAACATATTTCAAACATATCGTACCTCAGTAGCATCACACAACAGAACAGTTGTGTCATGGGTCAAAGCAGACGGGTGGAATACAACACTTCTGTTGAAACGAACTGTTCAGTGTCAGTTGGATAGTCATTAAATGAGGCTGCTTTCATTCCTGACACAGCATGGGCCAATACAGCGTTCTTTTAATTAATCATTTTTACAAGATCCAAACAGGTGGCATTTATTTTCGTTTACACTTGTGGCTACTTGTATAACTCTGAAACTTCCTGCGTTTTGTGTAATTACTAGGCACAGTCTAGCGTTTTAATAACTGTAGAGTGTAGAGTTCGGCCGTACTTGGTATGGATAGGAACTGTGATTGCTATATTCGAATAAAGACTCGGTTGGTGACCTATAGCTCACAGATTCAGGCATTGCTGGCTTCGGTCACATGGCATGAGGCTGTTGTCAATGGTTGTCACTGTGGGGGACAAGCTGTGGGGGGTACGGGGTTCCGTGTGATGTCCAGCAAGTCCCACATGTGCTCTGATCAGTCCACTAATGTCAATGGCCGAATTACTGCCTGAAAAGAGGTTGACCCATCAACCGTTGTTGACTGGGTCATGCAGTGTAGGCGGTGAAAGGTTGTCTGGGAGGCTGACCAACAGGCTTCCATTGTTCATGTGACAAACACATTTAAGATACTGTCAGTATCTCATAAAGATACTGAGACACATGCAGTCACTTGTCCTGTTTCAGAGAAAGACAGTTGGTAAATATATATTGAGGTTACCACCCCATCTCTCACAAAATCATCCAGTCTGTCAAATTTCACTAAATTCCACAAAAAATAATCAGAAAATCAGCGAAATTTATTTGCAACAGAGCAAACTCAGCATCAGTTGGATGTATCCCATCACCAACACTAATACAAATGTCTACATCTTTATTAGGAATATTTAGTTTATTATGAATTTTCTCATTAACAGGAAAAACTCCCAGTCTTGTTCATTTATAAAGATTAAAATTTATAAATTCATTTCAGAAGTAACTGCTACAGCAACACCAGTGAAACCAATCATATTATCACTTTCATCAGTAATATTTATTTCTAATCCTGAATTTTACCATGAACTGGAATAAATAAACGCTTAGTTGATTCATAAATTATTGGTGTACCAAATTTGATGTTAGGCTTCATAGTGAAAAAAACCATAATCTTTTACAAGCATTTCATGAGCTAAATTAAAAATACATTAATTAATACAAAGGGCATATTTTCAGGAATATCATAAACAATTGTTTTCTGATTAGATTTAATAATTTGTTTATTTTATCCTAACACACTTACAATAATATCTTTTATGACCATATGTAATTTAACATCACTTTCAATAATAACTATATTTAATTTCCATCTGCTTTAATGTATATATTAGGTTTTAGTATATGAATAATTTTTTTTTAAACTCGACTGACAAATGGGAATTGCTATTGTTTCTCGATCACAATGCAGCTCATTTTTTTTGAAGTAACATTTTGAGACAGATACGTTGTATAAAAATAAACTACTGCAGCGTTTTTATAACTGTCTCAGGTACAGTTAATCGTACAGTTAATCTCTTGTTGAGAAATGGTGAATTACCACATAGCAGAAATAGTCATTTCATGTGTTACTAATGAATTATTACCAGTTAAATTGAACAGTTTGGAAGCTGAAAGTAAGGATTCAAGACAAAAAAATGAAAAATAAACAAGGTAAACTTTTATTCAGTTCAATTATATGCATGATAATTGGTCCAAGCAAATGTGGAGAAGCAACACTAATGATCTATTATTATATTGTAGCTCCAGGAAGGTTAAATTGGAATAAAATCAGTCATCTATATCTTTATTCTAAAAGTTGAGATCAACCAAAATTTCAAAAATTTATGAACATGTACAAAAAAGTTAAAGAGAATCTCAATGGAGTCATCGACATATTACTTTTATCGAGAATAATGTAGAAATTATACCAATCGGTACATGTAAATGTAGTTCAGTTGTTATTCTTGCAAATCAAGTTAGAGAATATTTTGCTAGAAGGGGACATAAAGGAATAGATTGTTTTTATTTGGCTCAAACCTAATCAAAAATAGCTACACAATTAGTAGAATATAAACTAAATTTTTTAAAAATGTATTTATACAAGCTGATACAAATTTAAATCATAACAGGAGTTTGCTGGTGGAGATTAAAATTTGGATGATTTAACGAAAACTGCAGGAAATATTGGAATGAGGATCAGTTGGAATTTTTTACAATACATTTCAGAAGAAAAATCAATGATGGAAAATATGAAAATAACATCAAAAATTTTCAAATTATATGAAGAACTAATGCTTATCTTAATTAAATGAACGCACAAAGGATATTAAGAAGTCACTGATATAATTTAATTCTTATTTTTTAAGACTGTGTGTTGCAAAACGTTAAATAAGTTTTGTTTTTAAAGAATAAGCATACACATTAAAAATAAACATAAATGTTAAACTTAAATGTTAAGCACAAACACATATGTTGAAAAATAAACTGTTCTTGTTTTTATTCTAATTAAATGTTTCAAAATATGGTCGAAAATTAGTTCATTTAATCCAGAAGATGCTGAAAAAGCTAATTAAAATAGAGAAAAATTTGAAGAATTAAAAGAACTTAGAAAATGGAAAAAACCACGTAAAACACAATATCAGAAATGTAAAAATGAAGATCAATCTGTTGTTGATGCAATGAAAAAGTTAGTGAAGAAGTCGAAGATTTAAGAGATAACATACTGAAGGCTATTAAAGAAAACAGAAAAGTTGATAAAACGATTGTTCTCATCATCATTGGCGTAATACCACCTACTTATTATACATTATGTGAATCAGATATAGAGCATATATTATATAAATAAGAAGAACAGAAAAAATTCTAAAAGAAAAAGCATCAGAAAATTGATACAAGTAAAAGAATATTGAAATATATTAACAATACTGACGATAAAATTTTTGTTTAAGACCTGTTGTTATGTTTAAGTATACTAGTAATTTACCAGAAAGGTTGATGGATGTAAATCAATTATTGGCGAAAGAGAATGTGAAGGTAAAAATAGATTATTCAATCTTTTAATTAAAAATTGCTTGATATAGAAGACATAACTTAAGATTTTTATCAAGTTATACAAATATCTTATTACATTCAGCAGCACTATACTATGAAGAAAATTAAAAGAAAAGAAAATTAAGTTACAGTCTTAAATACAATAATCTGATGAAAGTAACTGTTGAAGTGGATTTCACAAAATTAACAGCAGAGTCTTCAAAAATGGTTCAAATGGCTCTGCACACTATGGGACTTAAGATATGAGGTCATCAGTTCCTCAGAACATAGAACTACCTAGATACCTAAGGACATCACACACATCCATGCCCAAAACAGGATTCGAACCTGCAACCATAGTGGTCACGCTGTTCCAGACTGAAGCGCCTAGAACCGCTCAGCCACACCGGCCCACACAGAGTCTTCAGATGACGAGAAAACAGGTATAGGATTAATAAAAAGTACACAAAACCACACGAATATGTTTAGATGAATGACATTACAGATTCAGTCATCAGATTAATGATATTTCATGGTGAAGAATTAGATGGAACTAGTAATTATGATAATGAAAATGTAGGTACATGAAAAACGTTTAGTGAATTTATCATTAACAATTGAAAAGGCAATCCTTATTCAATTAGATTTTTGAACAACTTACCACATAGATTTTGGAAGAGTGAAAAATAAGCTGACAGATTTGTTAACACAGTAAATAACAAATTACCGTTTCAAAGTCATCTTCATTGCAGTAATTATTGTGATCTGTGAACAAAATTAGAAGAAAGCTCATTTAGAGGAGGTCAAGTTATAAATATGTTAGATGAAGTTTGTGAAAAGCATGATGTTCGAAACAAAAATCACACAGATTTAGAATATACAACTGGCCGGTGTGGTCGAGCAGTTCTAGGGGCTTTGGTCTGGAACGCGTGACCGCTACAGTCACAGGTTCTAATCCTGCCTCGGGTATGGATGTGTGTGACTTCCTTAGGTTAGTTAGGTGTAAGTAGTTCTAGGTTCTAGGGGACTGATGAAAATGGTTCAAATGGTTCTGAGCACTATGGGACTTAACTTCTAAGGTCATCAGTCCCCTAGAACTTAGAACTAATTAAACCTAACTAACCTAAGGAGATCATATACATCCATACCCAAGGCAGGATTCGAACCTACGACCATAGCGGTCGCGCGGTCCAGACTGAGACTCCTAGAACCGCTCAGCCACCTCGGCCAGTGGGACTGATGACCTCAGATGTTAAGTCCCATAGCGCTCAGAGCAATTTGAACCATTTTAGAATGTAGACATGAATGAGATAAACAATGTCAAAAACGCGTAAAACAAAGAATGTATACTTGTGATGTACCATTAGCTGCAACAGCAGTTAAGGGTATAATGTGTAAAAAAAGTAAATTAGAATTAGGATTAGAAATTGATGACAGTAGTTGGGAACAAAATTTTTAATACAGTTTTAATCAATGTTCAACAAGATGTTTTTATAATTTTTTTATAAAATTTTTTAAAAAATATTAATCTATGTAGATAATGACTAATTTCAGTATCGATTATTTCCTGCTACCAAGTGTCAAAACTAAAGGTACATCAATTAAAATTAAACGCAATAATGATCAATTACAAAGTGCTGATAATTATTTCACGGTTGATAAAAAAGAGAAAAATTGTGAATGTGTAACAAGAAATAACAGAGGAGCAGGGTTAACAAAATTGGAGGGAGGTTTTCTAACGATTTTGTTAACAGCATTAAGAGCTATTGGTTCATTAGCTGTCAGAGCAGCAGCTATGACTAGTCAGTTCCCAATAAACCAAAAACTGATGAACAGTTAACCAGAAAACAGAAGTCACAATTTAATTTAGAAAAAATGCACCTGCGTTTAAAAAACCGTTAAAAAAGTAATTAATATAAGTTCTAATACATAACTTTGATGTAGGTTAATTTAGTTAATTTAGATACCTCATATCGGATTTGTATTTGTTTGATCTGTTAATATAGAGATAAAGTGCGCGTCATATATCTTGGCGGCCGAGTTTAGGTTCGTTCTGCGCATCTGACGTCACAAAACACAGTCAGCCAATGAACAGAGAACGACGTTGCCACATCTCGACTGGAGTGCAGAGCACGGACGAGTGTCTTCAGTTTTAGAAACGTTCAGTCATAAATAAAGTAATAGAACAAAAGCAATGTCTTGATAGCAGACTTTCTTTTATAGAAAGTTTGGAAAAAGCATTCTTTATACCAATTGCTTCATATTCTATTAATTAAACCAAACAAGCAATAAGACTCCTAATTCAGGCGATAGCAAGGAAAGGTGTTTGTTTCAATCTCACGAACTGCTTTTTTGCAATAAACAACAGCGGTAATTGTTTATTTCCTATCGTACTACGATGAAGCGTGAGTAATTCATAGTCATACCAACAGTGTTTATAAGTAGTTGCGTGAGGTGTTAGAGTCCTTATGGAGTTACACGGTCAGATGAGGTGAGGTTGCGGAACGGTTAAGGTGTTGGGCTGCCAACTGAAAGGTTATGAGTTCAAACATTGTGTGGTGCTTAGTATTTTCTTTATTTAAAAACAATATTGGAGTGGCTTACTTTACGAATTTTATTCGTTTGAACGAAATTTCTAGTGCTTTGCCTCTTCATTAACTTCTTCGCTGCTGCAGACACGTGCTCCCCGCATTCCGCGCTGTGCGCGATTTTGTCATCACTGCACTTCTCGCCTGTGCAGACACATGGTGTTCCCACTGCTTTGACACACTTATCATTCGATTTCCAAAAACTATTTGGCCAAAAAATTTGATTTTTACACGTCTTCTTGACTGATACCTTCCCCCCATAAATGACTTAATTTTGTTTTGATGTGCAGCATTAAATGTAGTAAACCATTGCACGAAATTTTGAAGAGTTTGCAGAGGTAAAAGTCCATAGCGTATACTTTCCGTATGGTCGATTTTAGTTGCCACAATGTTGAGAATGAAATGTGGGCAAGATACCTAAATTTCATATAATATTTACTGTATAACAATATCTCATTTGATTTAAGTACCACATAGGTGTCGCATGTAATATTGAGAAATATTCCGTCTTTCGCGACTGTAATAAAAGTTTTATTTACATACGGCGCCTTTGGCTTTATTTTAAAGTACTTCCATCGGTGAAAGGTATGGCACATACACAATGGTATTCATGTTCTATTTCTTGTTTTTGTTCCACAGTCGCAGTTTTACCAATGGTATTGAAATATATCACTCTTCTGCAACTGTAATAAGCGACTTATTTAGACCAGATGCGTTTCTCTCTTTTGAAGCATCATGTATTTTGTGTCCTCCATTGCCAAGTCACCTTTCGTAGTTTTGTGCTGCGGTAGCACAATATTCAACGTTTGTGTTGGCTCATCAGTGTTTTAGCAAATAAATGCTGTTTGTATGTGCCACACACAAAATTATATTTGACATAGTTCTGAGCACTTCACTGACAGACGGTATATTCAAGTCCTAATGTTTTTATAAGTCCACAGTTTTGTTTAATGTATTTTGTCTACTTCCTTTTGATTGATTGAAGTGCTTTAAAATAAAGCCAACTGTGCCCAGTGTAAGTAAATCTTTTGTTACAGTCGCGAAAGGTGGAATATTTCTCAATATTACATACGACGCTTATGTGGTACTTAAATTAAATGAAATATATAGGTATCTTGTCCACATTTCATTCTCAACATTGTGGCAACTAAAATCGACCATCCGGAAAGTATACTCTATGGACTTTTACCTCTGCAAACTCTTCAAAATTTCGTGCAATGGTTTACTATATTTAATGCTGCATAATAACTGCGTTGAACATCGAAACAAAATTAAGTCATTTATGGGGGAAAGGTATCAGTCAAGAAGATAGGTAAAAATCTAATTTTTGAGCCAAATAGTTTTTGTGGAATCGAATGATAAAAGAGTGTCAAAGCAGTCGGAACACAATGTGTCTGCACAGGCGAGCAGTGCAGTGACAAAATCGCTCACAGCGCGGAATGCAGGGAGCACGTCTTTGTAGCAGCGAAAGGGTTAATGCAGCCGTGGTGGCTTTACTTCACGAACTGCGCGCTCCCCCCTAAACGTGAGCTTGCGAACTATGCTATACTATGGCGCTGCTTCTATTGGCGCGTGCGTCGTGTGCAACTGGCAACGCAGTAATCTCCCGCGTCTAGGCGGGCATGCGCGAGCCGCCAAGATAAAGGAATTGAACTATAACATAAAATTATATTTCATTCATTTGGAGACTATGTACAGCATGACTATCATTGAACTATATAAACTAAAATCGTCATAATTTCTGAATGGTTAGCATAAGGACGTTGAAACTGCACAGTTGGCTGTGGAGCATGATGGAAATTAGCATGCACCTAATTTCATTTGGATTGGTTCATAAATAACCAAATTTGGTGCATTTGGGGGACTGAGGATCCGTATTTCGTGATAGAGAAATCTCTTCACACTCAACAGGTGACTGTGTGGTGTGCAATATCCAGTTATAGAATAATCGGTGAGATTTTCCTTGCTGGCATAGTGACTACCAAATAGTGTGTGAAGATTTTGGAAGGTGATTTCATCCCCATTATCCAAAGTGACCATGATTTCGACAAGATGTGGTTCATGCAAGATGGAGATCTATCCCATCAAAGCAGGAGATTGTTTGATGTACTGGAGGAGCACTTTGAGGACTGCATTCTGGCTGTGGGGTACCCAGAGGCCACTGGCATAGGTCTCAGTTGCCCAACAAATGTGACTTCTTTTTGAGAGGCTATATTAAAGATAAAGTGTCCAACAATAACACCAAACCCATTGCTGTCTTGAAAACATCATTCTGGAGGTCATTGACAGCACTGATGTTTCGAGACTTCCACAGGTCATGTAGAATTTTGCTATTTGCTGTGGCACATTATCGCCAATGATGACAGCCATATCGAATATGTCATAACATAAATCCGAATTACTGTAGTAGTGTTTACATGTCAAATAAAGTGTGTGCATGCCATAGTTTCTAACCAATTTTCATTTTTTTATATAGTTCAATAATTGTCACCATGTACCAAGACAAGTAACGAAATATATTGGTCAAAATGAATTATATTACATTACTGAAAGAATGCAAGATTATGATGGAGTTGTGTGTGGTCTTTTGTGTTAGTTTCGGTAAAGCTGTTGTCAGATAATTATACATTTAATGATATGTTACATCTAATAAATGGATAAAATAATTGTACAAGGTACTGTAAACATAAGGTGAGGAGAACTACGAACAATAAAAAGATCAAAAAAGTATTTGATAAAAGCAAGTAGTTAAACTATTTGATAGAACACTAACACTTTTCAAGTAACTGAAACTTATATTGTTTTTAATGACAGAAGATTAGTAGACCTAAATGATCGAGCTGATAGAAAAAATATAGTTAACAGAAGATATATAGAAAATGAATTAAATAATATAGTACTAAAGCTGAATGCACAATAAGTTTAAACAGTATAGTAACCATTTTACAAAATCACATCTTAAAAAAAATTAATCAGCTACATAATGATAATGATATCATTATAACAAATCTGAACAATCTAAACAGAGATTTTGTTGATATATATAATATACAAATAACATAATGTTTGTATATGGCAGGAAGTGAACAAATGCTGTATTATTTTGAATATGATGTTGCACTGAAAAACAGTATTGTCATTTACAAAAATATAAACAAAAATTTAACATTTAATTATGTCAGTATAACATTAAGTAAGTTACAATCTACATGAAATAAATAATTACAATCAATCAATAATAGTGACAATATCAAATTTTCTAAATGTAAGATTAAATGACACTATTATAACTGAACGATTGGATGGAAAAAATTTTAATTGATACACTTTAATCTACATAAATATATAATCGAAATTCATTCTGTGTCCTTAATGATGATCATATTTGGAGTTTTAAAATCAAAACATTTACTGGTATTATCTTCAAAGAACAATAAATAAAAAAGGATAAGGGAGAAGTCAAGGAATTTCTGCAATTAAATAAACCTAAAAAAGGGAACACTGCTACAAAATATAAATATTGGTAACATTAAGATTCGTGAAGGAATTAACAAGCCTATCAGAAAAAATTTTAAGATATGAAATTTTGTTTCACTTGCTTCAGCAGAAAATGCAAAATGAAAAAATTTCAATAATAAATGTAAGATTTAAAGTTTTATTAACTGTAATTAATGTTTTCCTAAAATTTGTCAAATTATTCCAGTTAAGGAAAATTTTGCAAAAATTAATTGTTACTAAAACTCAATTAAATCTTCAAACAGATAATGGTAAAGAATGTTAAACAAAGATTTTCAAGAACTCACGAAAAATATGTTATTAACCATTACTTATGCTTTTTAGTATCAAAGTAGCTGTTGCTGCAAGATTTAATAGAGGATTAAATGGAAAAATGTGGGTAAAATATTGATTTTCAGGGTAAGTGAACTGATTTAATTACAAAGATGGTTGACAAATGTAGCAATAAAAATATTTGACAATGAAGATGAAATGAAAACATATAGACAAAATTTATATATATCTGATTAAAACTGTTTCTAATGATCATAAACCAAAATTTAAAATAGAAGATATAGTGAGAATAAGCAAATTGATAGGAATTTTAGAAAAAAACTTATACTGCAATTGTATTTGAAGATGATACATTTTCAGAATGTGTTATATACAAATTAAAAGAAAGCAAGATATTTTCAGTATTTGTCTTAATGTAAAACTGATAAAGAGAAATGTGATAAAGTTTAAGTTGACTTGGTATATTTTGTTAATTCACATAACAGTTGGATACATAATGATATAACAATTTTTAAATTTTTTAATATATAGTGCATAGAGTGTGAACAAACATATTTGCACTTAAATTTTTTGTCTCTGACTGTTACCCTGATGATGATGAAGCTGAACGCTGCCCCTGTATACTTTCATTCACAAATCAACTGACTGATAATTGGGTAAATTTTTTATTTACTCTAGAAGTGACAAAATTTGTATTGTGTATAACTATTACAAGTAACAGTCTAATATAGACATCTGACTTCATCAAAAAGTATTTCTGTAGTTAAATTAAGTATTTACCTGTTATTAATTTATAACCATTGGCATATGAGAGTAGTTCATAATCTTTTCTGATTATTTTATCTTTGCTAAAATGTATTGAGTCACATTTTTCTATTCCTTATTTTGTTTTTGTGCACTGAGATTAAATAATACAAAAAATAGCTCTGAGCACTATGGGACTTAACTTCTCAGGTCATCAGTCCCCTAGAACTTAGAACTACTTAAACCTAACTAACCTAAGGACATCACACACATCCATGCCCAAGGCAGGATTCGAACCTGCGACCATAGCAGTCGTGCAGTTCCAGACTGTAGCGCCTAGAACCGCTCGGCCACCCCGGCCGGCTTAAGTAATACACCTTTATCATTTAGCTTGTTGTTAAATGTAGGTGCAATTTTTTCAGATATTTTCAGTGGCTCTGTTTACTGTGGAGGTATCTATATGTTGTTAAATATTTTATCTCTAGTTATATCATCATTTAATTTTAGTTCACTTAATGGCAAATCACTCTGCCTGACAATGAAAACAATTAAGTAATATATTATGTCATCAAAATTCGTGTTATTGAATTCTTTATCTTCTTCTGTTCCTTGTAATTTAAATACTGATTTAAATAATTTTACAATAATTTCATAACTGATATGGTTTCTCATCTAAAATATCCAAATTTGTCAACAGTATTATATGTACAAAACATTGATTGAATTTTATTTTTGCACAAAAATTGTTTAACAGGTTCACCCAGAATGTAAAGCACTGCATATTTTTTTGTCAGCCTAAAACAATGCTACAAATGCAAAACGTGACATATGTGTTATATGAAGTGTCCTGAGTTAGTGTGCCTAGTTTCTGTCACTTCTGACAAATAGGGCAGCTGCAGGTCAGTTTCAAAATGGCGTCTGTAGGTCGTGTACGTTACAAGCAATGTGCAGTCATTGAATTCCTCACTGCAGAGAAAGAAATTATGGGAAATATTCACAAATGCTTGTGCAAAGTCTTTGTAGCATCTGTTGTCAGCCTCGCGGGAGTAGCCGAGCGGTCTTAGGTGCTGCACTCATGGACTGTGGGTCTGGTCCCGGCGGAGGTTCGAGTCCTCCCTTGGGCATGGGTATGTGTGTTTGTCCTTAGGATAATTTAGGTTAAGTAATGTGTAGGCTTAGGGACTGATGACCTTAGCAGTTAAGTCCCATAAGATTTCACACACATTTGAACATTTTTTAATGTGATGTCAACGTAACTAGTTAGTCACTGGCCACAGAGCATGAGGTTATCAGAAGGCATTTTGTCAGAGCTCCACGACCTGCAGCGGTCAGGGAGACTGTCCATGGCTGTTATTCTCAACATGTTGCAGCAAGCTGATGACATTTGTGGGGACAGAAGCCATTTGTAGAAGATATTATGATGGTGATGAAAGAGGGGATCCACACAGTGAAACACTGGCTTTGCCACCAGGACAGGGGTTTATACCAACAGGTCGTACACACCATTGTTTTGCATTGGAGGACGGCCATAGATTGGGATGGAGATTGTGGACAAATGGTGTGCGTAGATAAACCACCATTATTGCATGTGTGTAATTCTCATTATGTTCAATAAGGAATTGTTGAAGAAAAATTTCGACCCAATATTTTCTAGGCAACCCTTATAGTAACAAAAACCTCTAAATTTGAAACACCATATAAAAATTCATATACATAAGTTTTAAAATTATCAAAATACAACAAAGGTTCCATTTCTTATTTACACTGATTTGCAAAGTTTACTTTTGAAAATGGACATTGTCTTATTAATCCAGAAAAATGATATACAATGAAATATCAAAACATGAAACAAGCGGTTTTTATTATTACATTAAATATGTTAATGGAATGTGAAAAAATATTTTTTTATAGGAAAGGAAAATCATCATGTACGTATGAAGAAAGAAGTTGGTAATTTACATTCTGTAATTAGTATCTGAAGAACCATCAAGACATAATAATTCGAAACCTTGTTCATTATGTAGATGTCATTATTCATAAAAGACATAAAAATTCGTTATTATGATCATCTATCTGGATAGTATATATATCCATTTTGCAAAAACTAGTTTACAACTAAAGGAGTCACGTTTTGTACCAATATATTTGCAAAACTTAGCAAGATATTACTCTCATTTGTTCATCAAAGAACTTGATTAAGACGAAAAAGAAATAGATTTAATAGAAAATAATGACAATGCATATACTGGTTTTGGTAAAAGAACAGAAAACTAGGAAATGGGTTTATTTACATATTTGCATTTATGGCTACAAGACTCAAAAAACTGTCATCAAATAAAAGAAATTATCAAATGACAAACACCAGAAAAGTTCTTCCAGAAAATTTAGTAAATTTAGTAGTTAAAAAAAGGTATGTATCCTAATAATTATATGGATAGTTGGGTGAAGTTTAAAAAAGGGATCTTAGATTAAATCATTTTTCTGTAATAAATTAAATGAGTTCGATATTAGTGATCAAGGGTATAATTGTTCCAAATTACCTTGTGATGATTTTAATGTAAGAAATTTTGGTGAATATTTGACTTATACCCCAAAATTAATGTTTTGTTGTTTCTGGTATTTTTGAAAATTTTGGAGAAACTTGTATAACAGCTTATGATATAGATCCATCTTGATATTTTACTGCACATGCTTTAGCTTTTGATCTCATGTTAGAGATGGTTTAAGTTAAATGACGATTATTGGGTGATTATGGCATGATTCTAAAAGTTAAAAAAGGATCAGAGGTGGTATACCTCAATGTTGTAAAATATATGTCAAAGCAAATAATAAATATTTGAAAGATTGTGCTTTAAATGAGAAATTAAATTATTTAACATATTTAGATGTGTATAATTTATATAGATGGTTTATGAGTTAATATTTGCCATATAATGGATCTGAATGAGATAATGCAGACAATTTGGATTCTAAAAAAAAGTACATTGTCTGGTACGTCTCAGTTTGGATATTGTTTAAGTAGATTTAAAATAGTAAAAAATTATTACATGACGAACGTGAAGATTAAATTGTGTGTGGGACTAAACAGGAAAGTTATTAATAACAAATGACAAATAGAATTATGTAATTCACTACAGAAATGGTAAACAATATTTGTCTCTTGGAGTGATGATAACAAAAATAGGCAAAGTTTTGAAATTTAAACAATCCAATTTGTTGAAAAATATATATATTGACATACGAAAATGAAAACTGAAAGAAAAATTGATTTTGGAAGGAATTTCTACACGTTAATGAATAATTTACTGCATGGAATAACGGTGCAAATGATTAGAAACAGAAAGGGTAGAAAATTTGTTCCAGATGAAAAAAGTGTAAAAAACTTATAGTAAAAACCAAATTTCAAATGAAGAAGAACATCTAATTAGTTTCTTGTTGCGATTCACATGAATAAAACTAAACTTAATTTAACAAACTAATTTAGATAGCATTGAGCATACTTGATTTGACAAAAGAATTAATGTATAATTTTTATTATCAAGTTATGAAAC
This sequence comes from Schistocerca americana, assembly GCF_021461395.2. NCBI lineage: Eukaryota > Metazoa > Arthropoda > Insecta > Orthoptera > Acrididae > Schistocerca > Schistocerca americana. The sequence continues at coordinate 698,055,771 of NC_060130.1, forward strand.
AGAAATAAGGAAAAAACTGAACTTTGTTACCAAGATGCTGACAGTTAAATTTATAATACAGGAACAAATGATTTTTGTGAAGACATCAAGAAAATTCTTGATAAATTTGCAACAAGTAATTATCCAAAAGAAAATCTTTAAAACAGTCCTCAAATAAATGAAAAAGTATTAGGTAAAATGAAAAATGAATATAATCTAAGAATAATGGAAAACTGTGTGGTTTGAGATCAAAAATGTATTCTTATAGAATTGATGATGTTGAGGAGGTAAACTCAAACATAATTAAGGCATATGTTGCAAAAAATAAGACAAGCTAACAGGTCTATGAAAAGTATTTGTTTAATAATACTGAACAATATAGTACTATGAATTTAATTTGAAGTAAGAAACATGTAATCTGTTCTGTTCAAATTAATAAAAAATTATCTCCTCATGGTGATATAACATACGTTTTGGAAAATAAAATAGATGCATTACCTTATAGACATTACTTAGTTAAATGATTCATATATAATTTCCTGATGTAATATATTTTTCATCTTTATAAAATTCGCATTTTATAAATTTATGTTCTCCCTTAAAAATAGATGAATTATGTGTTCTTTGACTCCTGAACCACAATTTAAGCTTGAAGCATCAATAAAATTTGAAACTAATTCTCTTAACATATTTTGCAGTATAGAATGCGTTTGTGATAGTAAATATTGGCGGATAACACTTATGATGTTTCCTTGAAGATATAATTAATGTTAAAATTTTGAATCTATTCAAAAACTCTGAAGAGATCAATTGATACTGATAAAAATATTTTTAGTATAGAATTTTAAGTAAATGAGTGAAAGGAAAGAAAAAAATTATTTCTTGGTTTACATGGTTTTTCGATTTTCTTATCCACATTTTCAAGAAAAAAGTTTTAAATCTTTATAAATTTTTTATTTTTACCTTGAAATTTTGCAAATTTCACTTGAAGTGTTTGGAACAGATTTGGGAAACGCTCAAAAAAAGTAAACATAGCTAAAAAAATTTAAAATGTTTGAAAAACAGTGAACACAATCAAAAACAATTAAAATGCTTGAAAAAGCGACGATTGCTTTTCGTGGACAGCATTTTTATTCTTTTTTGTTATTTAAATCTGACTCCTTGATAAAACCTGTATTTTAGGTGATAATATTTGCTGATTTTTGTTTTTTTGCGAAATTTAGTGAAATTTGACGAATTTGTTGGTTTTGTCAAACTTGGGGTGGTACCCCAACACATATCTACTGCCCTCATCCTGCAAGAAACCAGGCACTCACTGAGGGTGGGGGCTCAGATGTTTGGGAGGTAATAGGACCCCTTAGGAAAACAGCTGCCAAGTAGGGGAAGGAATTCATTCTGCGATCTGTTTCCACAGCCGGAGGAGTCATCCAAGATGTGGAACAGGTCCTTGCAGACAACATGAGGAACACAGGGTGCAGTCAACTGCAGGTAGTGGCTCATGTCGGTAGAAATGATGTGTACCACTTTGGATCACAAGAGATTCTCTCTCGTGTAGCATGGCGAGGTGAACTGGTCAAGACTGCCAGTCTTGCTTGCCTGTCGAAGGCAGAGCTCACCATCTATAGCACTGTTGACAGGACTGATTGCAGACTTTTGGTACAGAAGCGAGTGCAAACTCTGAATGAGAGGCTGATACAGTTCTGTGACCATGTGGGCTGCAGATTCCTTCACTTGTGTATAGGGTGGTGGGGTATGTGCCTCACTTAGTCTGGGCCAGGGTCCAGGTCAAGCAAGGAACAGCTATATAGGTAGTGTGGAGTTGGGTGGGGGATTTTTTAAGTTATGGGGTCTCACGAAAGAACAAAAAAGGTTGATATAGGAATCTTACGTACCATAGTAGTAAACAACTGTAGCTATGTTGGTAAAGAACCAGAGCTCCAAGCGCTAATAAAAAACACCAAAGCATAAATCGTTGCAGGTACTGAAATCTGGCTAAAGCTGGAGACAATCTCAGCCAAAAATTTATGTAAAGGACCTAACAGTTTTCGGAAAGGATGGATTAAATATAGCTGGTGGTGCGCTTGTTGCTGATAGTAGTAATAGGGTTATTGAAGCAGGTAGTTCATGTGAGTTAATGTGGGTAGATGTTATTCTTGACTACCGGTATAAATTAATAACTGGTTCCATTGCCAACCCCCAATTCTTATGATACAAGTGCTCAACAGTTGAAGGAAAACTTGGGTCTCATTTCAAATAGGTACCTCACTCATACAATTGATGGGCTGCTAACAAAAATCCCATTAGTCAAAAAAATAGGAAAATGAGTTAGGGGCGACATCATGAAGTGTTCAGCATTATGCACGAGATTACAAAACAGCCTTTTTAAAAAAACACTCTAAAAATACGCGATTCTGCAAAAAGCCTACAGAGTCCGGACAGTTGCTACCAATAACACCACTAGCCAGTGGTGCTTCATGCAGCTGCCACGAGAGTGCTCTGCTCAACTCCCGATGAACCACTGATATGGTATGCTTCGCTTACATCTGCTCTCGTTCTTCTAGGTCATACTCCTGTTTTCCAAGTTTTTACGTTAATGTGGATACAAATGGTCCAGAGTGGCAGGAAAACAGAGGAAGAAAGACGAAAAATCAGGATAATATTCGTGATGCCAAAGTATGTGCCGAAGAACACATCAATCACGTCGGGAAACTGGTACCACCTCGCATGACTAGAGAGGACAATAAGTTCGTTGCATTACATTTTTATTTCCTGTTATCATTTATTGGTATCGCATACATTATCATGAGATGAACCCTTTCAAAACTTCCGAACAAGTACATTTGAAACAGCTCAGACATCAGTTTTATCTCTATTTCTGTTCATGTTTCCTTTAAACTTAAGAAAAAGTATGTCTTAAAACGTATTTCTTTTATTTACACAATAAAAATAATTTTGCGAAAGAAAATATGTATTTGATGTCTCAATGAGAAAGAGGAGAAAGAGCTCCACAGCAGTATCATTGAAGACTTAACAAAATGTAGTCGAAAGATGGCCAAGATAGTCATCTAATTGGTTTGACAGACAATCATGGTGTCACGAATTATCGGTCAAGGAAGGATGATGAAAACAATTTGACCCCTTGGGCCACGACATTCACGTACAAAGTGCGGGTAACAGGAGAAAATGTTGATTTTTAAAGTTTGCGTGGAGTTAACTGCGACTGATTGTGAAGACTGCAGAATAACTTGGTTCATTGTGGGGACTCTCCAACAGACAATTGTGGTAAATATTTCAAATGGCAACGAAAGCACCAGAACAGCGTCTAAAGGTTATTGAGGCCCATATCATGTGCTTTCCTGCCCGGAAATCCCATTATTCACTTATAGATAATCCCAATAGGCGTTGTTTACCCGAAGACTTCATTGCCAAGGATGTGCACAGTGATTTCTTTAACGCCTACCGATTAAATGTCTAATTAAAACTTTACTGGTAGATTTCCAAAACTTTCAACAGCCATTTCGGATGTTCCACATCTGACACTTGCAAAGAATGCGATTCGCTTCAGCAAAAAATAAATGCAGGTAAAGAAGATACGGAGAGAAAAGCTACTGAGGTACAGAAAGCTGTTCACCTAAGAAAAGTGGAGTATTTCTTTGATGAAACAAGAGAATTTATTATGGAAGCCAGTCAGGGTAAAGTTAATTGCATCTTGGTAGATTTTATACAGAATTTACCTCTTCCTGATTCACCAACATGTGTTGTATCCTACTTGCATAAGTCGTGGTATAATGACTTCGAGATACACCATTTGCGAACGGGAAATGTCAGTATATACAGATATCCTGAAAATGAGGCAAAGAAGGCTCGCAATGAGGTTATCTCAATACGGTTACATTTCATAAACAGCATCCGACACTCAGAGTTAACAGAGGATCTGGTTTTAATAAGTGACAGTGGTTCACGTCCTCTTTCGTGTGGCGCACATTCTTCAAAATGGTTCAAATGGCTCTGAGCACTATGGGACTTAACATCTGAGGTTATCAGTCCCCTAGAACTTAGAAATACTTAAACCTAACTAAACTAAGGACGTCACACACATTCATGCCCATGGCAGGATTCGAAGCTGCGGCCGTAGCAGTCGCGCGGTTCCGGACTGAAGCGCTTAGAACCGCAGGGCCATCGCGGCTGGCCGCGCACATTCTCAAAATTTTTGAAAGAACTACATACCTTTTACCCGTTTGTGGTCATAGCTACCTACTAAGACCAGGATTGTTCACTTATTTTCGTACAACGCAGTAAGATTACCACCACCCAACTTCCCGGAACATGGGGGATTCTCAAGGCATGGACGCGCGACCATCTACTTTTCTTTTCTTTTCTTTTCTTTTTTTTTTTTTTTGAGACATTCATCCCATTCATCCACCCTGATGTCAAGAATTTTAAGAAAGCAACCGCCAGTTTGTTTTCAAAATCACCAAAGCCAACATTCAGGCTTTAAAGTGTTCGACCTATGCAGTTTGACAAAAAAAAAAAAAAGTTGTACGATTGCGAGACGCGTACCATCACATCATCAAAACCCAAAGGTTCAAAACTCCTGACACAATGAACGTATCAGGAGTTTTCACATACCCTCCTGAAGTGAAACCTGCAAAGGCTAAAGACGTATTAAGAGTTTCAGACTGTTTGGTACAACTGCACCAGCGGATGATGACAGTAGTGATGGAGGTGAAGATTAATGTTTTGAGATGTCAATGTATGCTGTATATCACATTTCTCGTCCTGTATCTTTAAATAAATAATTTTTTAACTAATACAAGTCGTAACATATTATTTCAACATGATAATAACATCTACATGATATGTAATTGTAATATTATTATGCATTAAATTAGTTGCATTTTTATAGAATTCTACAAAAACCCCACTATTCCAGTGGATATCCTTCTCCATACATAGAGAATATAATTTGATATTACTCAATTAAATTTGATAACATTCCTGGTGTCTACGGATTATTCATACAAAACGAAAAGAAATTAGCTACTTGTGGGACGAAGTAATGTTGTTTTTCGTTTTTCCAACACTTATTTTCTGACTAGCGGGATTTTTGCAGGAAACTTCTTATTATACTTGGTGATGAATTCAATCGACCCTCGATATGTAACCGAAAATACAGGTTTAAAGTCGGTGGTAGGCGTGAAACGTCGTCCGTAATCGTACTAATAAACGCTTTCCCAGAAAATTACATTGGACAATTAGTTCAGGAGACCACTTGAAGTGTAAATGGCTGCGAAAACGTAATCGACCTCATAGCAACATATAATTATGAGCAAATAGGGAGCATTATGACAGATAGAAGTGTTAGTGAACAGAAGAGCGTTGTAGCGAGGCTGAGTACCGTAATATCCAGGTCCATGAAAAGAAAACCAAAATATATCTCTTTAAAGAATCAGATAAAAATGTGATTGAACCACTTCCTAAGATACAGCCTGCAGTCCTCCCGAACTGAGTATGAAAGTGTAGACCGAATGTGGTTTAGAGTCCAAGAACTACAGTCGACAGCAATGAAGAGTTTTATACCATACTAATTAATAAAATATGGAACTGATCCTCATGGTACAGAAACAGATCAGAAGCAACGAAAAATGCAAGCCAAAATTAAGCAAAACGCAAAATACCGAAGATATGCGAATTATTACAGAATTTCGATATTTAGCATGAACGTCAATGCGAGATGTTTTTAACAGTTTGGGCAACGAAACTCTGTTTCGAAACCTGTCAGGAAGTCTGAATAGATTCTGGTCGAAATTAAAACAGAAACAAATGAGCCCTCGGTCAGAATTTTTTAGTCTTATTAACCAGGTTTCAAAACTTCGAAGAGTGACTTCACTAGAATTTAGACATTTAAAGTGGTCTACTACATAATTACAAGTTTATGGGAAGAAAAAAACTTTTTATATAGAACAAAGTGTAAGTACTGACTAACAATACAAGACAGCGATAGTATTTACATGTGACGCATAAAATAAATAACAGGCCAGAAGGGCTTTAGTCACAAAATATTTAAAAAGAATGTGTGGAGGCGAGCCCCTAAGGGTTTCTCATACCTGTACAGCCACAGGTTGCAACGGACTGAGGTGCCCGCGTTAACAAGCACGGCAGGTGAACATGACATTGCAGCGAGAGCGCCATCTAGTAGCCGCAGGTACAACTCGGCTAATTAACATTCAAATGTAGACAGGCGAAAATTATGATGAATATTGTTCAGTAGACAAATAAAAGACAGTGTTTCGTTTAACGGTGACAGACATAGTAACATTTTGTCTACATGAGATCTTAGAAGTACAGTTTGAAGCATAAAAACGTTATTATAGAACATGGAGAAAGGGCTGAATGACCTAGCCTGTCGAAAACGAGTATAATATGAAATACAGCCAACAAATCGTTTAATAAATGAAAAACTATGAGATGACTTAGGATAGTCGGCAAAAGACGAATTTTGGGGGCTAGTGCCTTTTTTCCTTAAAAGGTTGTTCTTTATATCTGGTTGTAAAGGCACATCCTGTTTGTCCTATGTAGTAAGAAGAGCAGGTATCGCAGAAAATCTTATAGACGCCAGAACTTTCTAAAGGGGAACGAATCGATTTTAAATTATGAATGAAGTTTTTTTCAAGTTATTATTTGTAGAAAAGGCAACGTTTCAGTTGTATTTATTATGCAGAAGACGTTGGATCTGATAGGAGATGGGCCCCGGGAAAGGAATAGAAATGTATTTTTTTGGGTTAGAGTCAATGATAGAAATACTGAGGGTAGTAACCCTTTGAACAGTTTTCTTTCAGAGGATGTCATCTACTATGCCAGGTTTATACTCGTTATTGACTGCTATCGTTTTGAGTAAATTGATTTCGTCGTTGAACTTTTCTTTCGAAAGTGGAATGGAAGTAGCTCGATGAATAGCAGAGTGAAAGAAGGGGTTTTTATGAGACTGTGTTTGCATAGAAGACGCAGGAATGATCTGATTAGTATCTGTTTCTTTACAAAAAATATTGAATGAGATTTTATTTTCTTCTATTGTAAGTGTCAAGAAAGTTAAATTGGCGGGCATCGTTTTCAAGTTCGATGGTGAAAGATATTTTCTCACGAAGTTCGTGGAAGAGAGTATAAATACGGTCAATGCCATCAGCAGGTCCCTTGTAGATGACTAAAGTATCATCAACGTATCTGAGATAGGAGAGAATGCCTAGTGATGTAGCTGAAAAATCATCAACATAAGCAAAACGAGGATAATGGAATGTAGTCAAATTAAGTTGGGTGATGTTGAGGGAATTAGATTAGGAAATGAGACACTTAAAGTAGTAAAGGACTTTTGCTATTTGGGGAGCAAAATAACTGATGATGATCGAAGTAGAGAAGATATAAAATGTAGACTGGCAATGGCAAGGAAAGCGTTTCTGAAGAAGAGAAATTTGTTAACATCGAGTATTGATTTAAGTGTCAGGAAGTCGTTTCTGAAAGTATTCGTATGGAGTGTAGCCATATATGGAAGTGAAACATGGACGATAAATAGTTTAGACAAGAAGAGAATAGAAGCTTTCGAAATATGGCGCTACAGAAGAATGCTGAAGATTAGATGGGTAGATCACATAACTAATGAGGTGTTATTGAATAGAGTTGGGGAGAAGAGGAATTTGAGGCACAACTTGACAAGAAGAAGGGACCGGTTGGTAGGACATGTTCTGAGGCATCAAGGGATCACAAATTTAGCATTGGAGGGCAGCGCGGAGGGTAAACATCGTAGAGGGAGACCAAGAAATGAATACACTAAGCAGTTTCAGAAGGATGTAGGTTGCAGTAAGTACTGGGAGACGAAGAAGCTTGCCCAGAATAGGGTAGCATGGAGAGCTGCATCAAACCAGTCTCAGGACTGAAGACCACAACAACAACAACATAGAGAGTTGATGAAAATATGGGCAAGAATACCAGCTAAGGGATTTCCCATAGAAGACTGTCGGTTTGCTAGTACAATTGTTCATTAAATTCGAAATAGTTGTACTTGACTACGACTGTGATGAGATTCATGAAGTCAAATGGTTCAAATGGCTCTGAGCACTATGGGACTCAACTGCTGAGGTCATTAGTCCCCTAGAACTTAGAACTAGTTAAACCTAACTAACTTAAGGACATCACAAACATCCATGCCCGAGGCAGGATTCGAACCTGCGACCGTAGCGGTCTTGCGGTTCCAGACTGCAGCGCCTTTAACCGCACGGCCACTTCGGCCGGCCATGAAGTCAGTGATTTGTTCGTTTGACAGATCTTTTTTGAAATAATGTAACTTTTTTTCTACGATTGTAAGCGTTTCCTGTACAGGGACATTAGTATAGAGATTTTTGATGTCTAATGAAAACAACTTGGTGTCTGAAATGTATTCTAAATCTTTTATTTTATGGACTAAGCCGTGACTATTGGGAATGGAATGATTGTTCTCGAAAACGTATGATTTTTCTTCAGAGTTTCATGTAGAAATTTGGCCTTATCATGGTATGCGCTATTCATACTATTAGATATCGGGCGTATCGGATGGTTAGGTTTATGAATTTTAAATTGAGACCGAAGTTTCTGGGCCTGAGGGTTCATGTTAATAAGCATTTTCTTCTGAAAAGGATTGATTAGGAATTTTGCGTTATTGACAGCTGAACTGACTTCTTTTTGTAATTCAGGAGTCGGATCCTCATGCAGTTCCGAAATATAATTTTCGCTAAAAAATCTAAGGTTTTGGAAATATATTCAAAATTGTAAGCAATAACTAAAGAGCACCCTTTGTTAGACTTAGTTATTAGAACATCTGCTTCTTCAAATTTATTATTAATGGAACTAACCAATTTTCTATCGTTATGCATAACATTATGAAGAGAGGCTGCAATTTTGCTAAGAATGTTAGCTACTTCATAAGCGATTATAGTTTGACATGCATTATCTGTTTTTTTTACAATCAAGACCAAATTTTATATCGACAAGCGTTTTTTCAGTTACCTTTTTGTCAGACAAGTTGGCCATGACATTGTACTTCAGCCCTTTTTCCAGCAAGACAGTTTTATTCTGTGTTGAAGTAATGTTAGTTTTATTTAGAATTCCTTTATAGAAAACTTGACCGCTTCTTTAAAAGTACTTTGCGGACATTTTTCACCAGGAAACAGACAAAAAAGCGTACTAAGGTACTTTTCATGCTTACACATTATGCCTTGTTTAAAAATTTCCAAATGTTCAATAATCTGCTTCCATAAATCGTCAGTGTTGTAATTATAACTAACCCGAAAAATATTTGTGAGTTCTAAATACAGGTAATATGCCTTTTCATTAAGAAGAATTTCTAATCAAACCTGTTCAGAAGAAAATGCTTATTAACATGAACCCTCAGCCCCAAAAACTAAAAAATTGCGACCGAGGGCTCATTTGTTTCAATTTTCATTTATAACAGGTGACTGAGCCAAGCAGTCATGTTCGAACGTTTGAGATTCTGGTCTTTTGTAAAGACGCAATCAGTACCTTCACTGTGTGATGGCGATGGTAATGTTACCGATTACATTGCCACTAAAGTGGAATTACTAAATAGGTTTTTCCGATATGACTTCACCAAATAAGGACTAGTGAACATTCCAGAAGCCTAATGAAAAACTGTTGCTAACATGACTAACTTAGAAGTAAATATCCTTTGTGTAGTAAATCAGCTTAAATTTCTTAATAAAGACAAGTCTTTCGGTCCAAATTTAATACTTTTCAGAGTATGCTATTACAATAGCTCCGTATTTAACAGTCATGAACAACCACTCAATCTTCTAAAGATCAGTATCTAAAATTGCACAGGTCACACCAATACTCACGAAGGAAAGTAGTGCGATGAATTGCAGACCCATAACACTGACATCGATTTGCAGTAGGATTTTCTAACGTGTACTATGTCCGAACATTCTAAATTAACTAGAGAAAAATGATCTGTTGATACACAGTCTGCATGAATTCAGAAAATATCGTTCTTGTGAAACACAAGTAAGTCATTATTTTCACGAAGTTATGAGTGCTATCAACAGGGGATCTCAGATTGATTCCATATTTCTAAATTTCCGAAAGACTTTTTATACCGTTCCTCACGAGCGGTTTCTGACAAAATTACATAGCTGTGGAGACGCGTCTCAGTTGTGAGAATGGATTCTCAATACCCCGTGAGAAAGGTCACAGTTCGTAGTAACTGACGGAATGTCATCGAGTAAATCAGAAGTGATATGCGGCGTTCCCGAAAGAAGTGTTGTACGCCCTCTGCTGCTAATCTATATACACGATTTGGGGACGATATGAGCAGTCCTCTCACACTGTTTGCAGAAGATGCTGTCATTTACTGTCTAGTAAAGTCATCATAAGATGAAAATGAACACTCTTCTTACGCCGTGATCGCACTAAAGACTCTTTTATTGCTCCAAGGTGGCCCGTTTCAATAGTCTTATGCTGCCATCATCTGATTTTATGGAACATTCTACAAAACTGCCATGTTACATTACATGAAGTCAAAGCATAAAAAGCACTCCTCACGTGTACATGTCTTGATACAAATCCAGCTGATAAAATACACACCGTTGTTAAAATTCACACAGTTGGTAAAAGGCATACAGTTAAAACCCTCGTAGTGTTGTGTGGCAAGCTTATGAGAATCATATTCGCCACCAGCATGCACGGACAATACGAGGATTTCAACTGTGTGCCTTTTATCATCTGTGTGCATTTTAACAACTATATGTATTTTATAAACTGGATTTTTATTAAGACATGTATATGTGGGAAGTGCTTTTTGTGCTTTGATTTCTTGAAATGTGGCATGGAAATTTTATAAGAAGTTCCATAACATCAGATGATGGCAGTGTAAGACTACAGAAACCGGTCATCTTGGACCAACAAAAGCGTGTGCACTATGATCGCGGCTTGAGATGGGTGTTCATTTTCAACCATACCGATCACCCCACTGCATAGTATGTGTAACTTACATCGTCAGAAGATTAAAACCAATTGCAAAACTATTTAGACGAGGTATCTGTGTAGTGCGAAAAGTGGCAATTGGCACTAAATACTGATAAGTGTGAGGTCATCCACGTAAGCACTAAAAAGAGTCAGTTACATTTCGGTTAAACGATAAATCACACAAATCAAAAGGCTATGAATACAGCTAAATACTACGGACTGCAATTACGAATAACTTAACCTGGAAAAATGGTTCGTATGGCTCTGAGCACTATGAGACTTAACTTCTAAGGTCTTCAGTACGCTAGAAATTATAACTACTTAAACCTAACTAACCTAAGGACATCACACACATCCATGCCCGAGGGAGGATTCGAACCTGCGACCGTAGCAATCGCGCGGTTCCAGACTGTAGCGCCTAGAACCGCTCGGCCACCCCGGCAGGCTAACCTGGAAAGATCACCTAGATAATGTACGGGGAAAGCCAACTAAAGACTGTGACACTTTAAAAAAAATGCAACAGTTCTACTAAAGAGACATCATACACTACACTTACCCGTCCTCTGGTGGAGTACTGCTGCGCAGTGTTGCATCCGCATCTGACAGAATTGACGGACATCAAAAAAATTCAAAGAAGAGCAGTTCGTTTTGTACACTCCTGGAAATTGAAATAAGAACACCGTGAATTCATTGTCCCAGGAAGAGGACACTTTATTGACACATTCCTGGGGTCAGATACGTCACATAATCACACTGACAGAACCACAGGCACATAGACACAGGCAACAGAGCATGCACAATGTCGGCACTAGTACAGTGTATATCCACCTTTCGCAGCAATGCAGGCTGCTATTCTCCCATGGAGACGATCATAGAGATGCTGGATGTAGTCCTGTGGAACGGCTTGCCATGCCATTTCCACCTGGCGCCTCAGTTGGACCAGCGTTCGTGCTGGACGTGTAGACCGCGTGAGACGACGCTTCATCCAGTCCCAAACATGCTCAATGGGGGACAGATCCGGAGATCTTGCTGGCCAGGGTAGTTGACGTACACCTTCTAGAGCACGTTGGGTGGCACGGGATACATGCGGACGTGCATTGTCCTGTTGGAACAGCAAGTTCCCTTGCCGGTCTAGGAATGGTAGAACGATGGGTTCGATGACGGTTTAGATGTACCATGCACTATTCAGTGTCCCCTCGACGATCACCAGTGGTGTACGGCCAGTGTAGGAGATCGCTCCCCACACCATGATGCCGGGTGTTGGCCCTGTGTGCCTCGGTCGTATGCAGTCCTGATTGTGGCGCTCACCTGCACGGCGCCAAACACGCATACGACCATCATTGGCACCAAGGCAGAAGCGACTCTCATCGCTGAAGACGACACGTCTCCATTCGTCCCTCCATTCACGCCTGTCGCGACACCACTGGAGGCGGGCTGCACGATGTTGGGGCGTGAGCGGAAGACGGCCTAACGGTGTGCGGGACCATAGCCCAGCTTCATGGAGACGGTTGCGAATGGTCCTCGCCGATACCCCAGGAGCAACAGTGTCCCTAATTTGCTGGGAAGTGGCGGTGCGGTCCCCTACGGCACTGCGTAGGATCCTACGGTCTTGGCGTGCATCCGTGCGTCGCTGCGGTCCGGTCCTAGGTCGACGGGCACGTGCACCTTCCGCCGACCACTGGCGACGACATCGATGTACTGTGGAGACCTCACGCCCCACGTGTTGAGCAATTCGGCGGTACGTCCACCCGGCCTCCCGCATGCCCACTATATGCCCTCGCTCAAAGTCCGTCAACTGCACATACGGTTCACGTCCACGCTGTCGCGGCATGCTACCAGTGTTAAAGACTGCGATGGAGCTCCGTGTGCCACGGCAAACTGGCTGACACTGACGGCAGCGGTGCACAAATGCTGCGCAGCTAGCGCCATTCGACGGCCAACACCGCGGTTCCTGGTGTGTCCGCTGTGCCGTGCGTGTGATCATTGCTTGTACAGCCCTCTCGCAGTGTCCGGAGCAAGTATGGTGGGTCTGACACACCGGTGTCAATGTGTTCTTTTTTCCATTTCCAGGAGTGTATTACCGTGCAACAAGGAAAATAATGTCACAGATTTGATACACAAATTGTGGTACGAATATGTGGTGTCACTGCCAGACACCACACTTGCTAGGTGGTAGTTTTAAATCGGCCGCAGTCCATTAGTACATGTCGGACCCGCGTGTCGCCACTGTGTGATCGCAGACCGAGCGCCACCACAAGGCAGGTCTCGAGATACGGACTAGCACTCGCCCCAGTTGTACGGACGACGTAGCTAGCGATGCACACTGACGAAGCCTCGCTCCTTTGCCGAGCAGATAGTTAGAATAGCCTTCAGCTAAGTCAATGGCTACGACCTAGCAAGGCGCCATTAGTAACATTGCATGTATCTAAAGAGTCTCACTTGTATCGCCACAATCTCCAGATGTACCAAAAGGATGGATTAAAGTTAAGTATTCCAGAAGCTACGTACTTTTCTTTATAGCATTCATTACGTATCCTGTTTCAGACCTCACGCCATCCTGCTTTAGCTTAGCGCGTGCCTTTCGGCTTCCTCTCATTGCGTCTAGGCTGTCTTGTCTAGACACAACATTTTTGGCGACGAGTCAACGGAAAGGGTCTTGTTCTTTCTAATTGCTTACATTTCCGTGTGTCATGGCTTCGCCAGATGTACTGTCCGAATTTTCTCGCTTGCAGAATCAGCAGACGTAGGCGTTATTGGATGCCCTTGGACAGCTCGTCCAGGGTCAACGCGCACTGCAAAACGATGCGGCCGCCGCCGCTTCACCGCTACCGCAGCCAAAACATGCAGTTGCACCACCATTCCGTAATTTTCAAGCAGACGCGGAAACATGGACGGAGTGGTCACGCCAGTTTGGATTTCATCTCGCCGCCTACAGCCTTCAAGGTAACGAGCGGCAGCCTCATTTATTGTCGTGTGTAGGGGTGCAAACGTACCGTGTGATAGTGAAATTATTTCCCCGATGCGACGTAGCAACTCTGTCCTACGAAGAAATTTTGTCGGCATTGGACGCCTATTTCAAAGAAACAGTCAATGTCGTTGCAAAAAGGTATACGTTCTTTCGTACAAAACGTACGGCCGGTCAGACTAATAGGGAGTGGGTTGCAACATTGCAAGGCCTTACTCGGGATTGTGCTTTTGAGTGTGAATGTGGACTCCCTTATTCCGATGCAATGGTACGTGATGCAATTGCACAGAACGTTTCTGATGTTCGTATACGGGAACAGATTTTGAAACTAGTTAATCCCTCCCTTCAGCAAGTGAAAGACATATTGGATAGACAAGACACGCTTGACTTTGCTCAGGAATCATTTGAAACTTCGCCAGCCGTGTGTCACATTAACCGGCCCGCCGGGCGCGCTGCGCGGACTGATAAACTGCCCTCGCGCACGTCCACGCAGCTGCCGCCACGCTCTAAACCAGGTGTGCCGTGACAGCATACAAATGCAGTGAAATCATGCCCGCAGTGTGCTACTAGACATTCGCGTGAAAATTGCCCGTCACGCCAAGATATTTGCTTTTTCTGTAATAGGAAAGGACATGATCAAAGTGTTTGCCAGACAAAGCTCAGATCAGACAATCACAACCATTCCAGGCCCTTTGCTTCGCGCCGGAATCGAACCAAGAGTACTCAGGCTCGTGAACCTTCGCCCATGAACATTCATGTAGTTAATTCCACTTCGCCCAGTGCCACAGTCTCTAACAGTGACTGTGTTCATCCCACAGAAAGTGTGCGTCGACGTCGCCGGAAATCACGTCAATTAGCAAGTGATGCTGTACCTGTATCATTTCAAATTGCACGAGACAGTCGCTCTTGTCGTCAGCAGGACAATAAACTTTTTGTAGATTTGGACTTTAATGGCAAGGTCATACCATTCCAGCTCGATACCGGAGCTGCAGTTTCATTGCTCAATCACGGCACATACCAACAACTGGGCAAACCTCCGTTGCGTGCCACAAATGTTCAGTTCAATAGTTATTCAGGTCAGAATATCCCTGTGTTAGGACAGTGCACCCTTCTTGCAACATATAAGGGACAAACAAAACTTATGTCATTTTACGTTCTTCGTTCTTCTACTGCAGTGAACTTGTTTGGTTTAGATTTATTTCAGTTGTTTAACATGTCTATAGTAAATCAGGTCCTATCAGTGAATCAGACTGTGCCTTCAGACAGTGTTTCTCGTCTGTGTGAAGAATTTGCAGACATTTTTGCACCGGGCTTAGGTTGCACTCAGAACTATGAAGCACATTTGGAACTGAAAGTAAACGCGCAACCAAAATTTTTCAGAACGCGCAATGTTCCTCACGCATTGCGTGATGAGGTCGCAAGAACATTACACGATTTTGAATCACAAGGTGTGAGTGAATGTGCGCAATGCCTCTTCCCCTTCAGCTCCGCTTCTTCGCTTACGCCATACAGGTGTTCCGTTCGTCTGGACGACGGAAGGCGAAAGCGCCTTTCGCCAGTTGAAATCGGCGTTGCTTTCTAATACTTGCCTTACGCCATTCGATCCCCAGAAACCCCTTTTGTTGATGGTAGATGCATCGGATTTCGGGATCGGTGCTGTGCTTGCGCACAAAGATGGATCGCTTGATCGCCCTATTGCCTTTGCGTCCAAATTGCTCTCGTCTGCGCAAAGAAATTACTCGCAGATAGAGAAAGAAGCTTTGGCTCTCGTCTTTGGTGTTACTAAGTTCCATGATTTCTTGTATGGTCGTCACTTTACCATCATCACAGACCACAAACCTTTGACGTCACTTTTTCATCCGTACAAGCCTGTACCTCCACGTACAGCGCAGAAATTCATTCGCTGGTCTATTTTCCTCTCGCAGTACTGCTACGATATCTTGTATCGGTCCACTGCTAAGCACGGCAACGCCGATGCGTTGTCCCGTTTGCCTGTTGCTGAGGATAGAGCATTCGATTCTTCCGAACTTGCTTGCATGTTCATTGATTAGGAAACCGATCATGTGGTCGAATCGTTTCCGATTGATTTTCGTCGTGTAGCTACAGCCACAGCTGCTGACCCTGTCCTTGCTACCGTTTTGCGTTTTGTTGCTACGCAATGGCCTTTGTCAAAGTCTCGGATCGAGGATCCGTTGGTTGGCCGATTTTTTGGTCACAAGGAGAGACTTTTTGTTCGACGTGGTGTTTTGTTGTTGCGTTCTGATAATGATCAGTCCCGAGTCGTGGTCCCACGTTCGTTACAGTCCTCTGTTTTACGGCTTCTTCACCAAGGACATTGGGGTATAGTGCGAACGAAACAACTTGCTCGTCAGCACTGTACTTGGTTCGGAATCGATGCTGCGATTACGAATATGTGTTCTTCTTGCATGGCGTGTGCCGAACAACAATCCGCACCACTGCGGGAAGTCTTTGCATGGCCACAAGCCACTTCCCCTTGGCAACGCTTGCACATCGATTTTGCTGGTCCATTCTGGAATGCTCGATGGTTGGTTCTGGTAGATGCCTTCAGTAATTTTTCTTTGGTTGTCCAGATGTCTTCCACGACGTCCTCTGCCACCATCCAAGCGTTGTCTGCTATCTTTTGCATTGCAGGTCTTCCACACACTATTGTTTCCGACAATGGCCCACAATTCATGTCCGCAGAATTTCAGTCATTCTGCCAGGCCAATGGTATTCAACGTCTGACATCCGCGACGTTTTCGCCTCAGTCAAACGGTGCCGCTGAACGATTGGTCCGGACTTTCAAGTCACAGATGTTGAAGTTGAAAGAGTCGCATTCTCGGGAGGACGCGTTGTTGCTCTATTTGTCATCGTATCGCTCTCAGCCCCGAGATGGTCGCTCGCCGGCTGAGTTGCTCCATGGTCGTCCTCATCGAACCTTGATGTCTTTGATGCACCCGCCGCATCAGGTTCCTGTGCAGCGGCAGACTTCTGCTTTTGCTCCAGGCGACGTTGTATTCTACCGCAACTATCGAGGTTCACGGCGTTGGCTCGCAGGGCGCATTCTTCGCTGCCTCGGCCGCGCGATGTATTTGGTTTTGGGGGCCTCTGGTGAGGTGCGCCGGCATCTCAATCAGCTGCGCCTCTGTTGTCGCACGGGTTCTGCCGCTCCCCGTCTGCTTTCAGCGCCGGTGCCGTCCGGTCAGCGCCCTGGGGACCCATCTACTGGCTCGCCTCATCCCCAGGTGTTACCGACGATGCCTTCCATTTTGCCCCATGGCGACGCGCCGCCGCCGCCTCCGCCGCCGCCGCCTGTCCTCCAGCCGGCGCCGCCCGCAGTGGACGCTTCGCTGCAGCCGCCAAGCGCCTCCCTGGGTCACGCGCCGCCGATCGCTTCCCGGGACCAGCTGTCCTCCGCCATGGAACTCTTGCCCGCTCCGGACCACATGACGTCAACGCGCGTCGGATACCCCGACGTAATGGAGGTCGACCCTTCGGCCCCTCCTGTCTCTTTACGGGCGCATACACCGCATGTTGACGTGCACCCTGGACTAGGTTTTCAGGCGTTTCCTAGCTCCCCTCGGACCGAATGGCCGGGTGCGGGTGGCACAGCCTCGCCTGTTGTTAGGCTCCCCACCTCATCGCATACGTCAACATGGGGTCCTCCCCATGGCGGGCGGAAGCCTTATAACACGACCGTTCGCCGATTTGCGGGGGAGGAATGTGGTGTCACCGCCAGACACCACACTTGCTAGGTGGTAGTTTTAAATCGGCCGCGGTCCATTAGTACATGTCGGACCCGCGTGTCGCCACTGTGTGATCGCAGACCGAGCGCCACCACAAGGCAGGTCTCGAGATACGGACTAGCACTCGCCCCAGTTGTACGGACGACGTAGCTAGCGATGCACACTGACGAAGCCTCGCTCCTTTGCCGAGCAGATAGTTAGAATAGCCTTCAGCTAAGTCAATGGCTACGACCTAGCAAGGCGCCATTAGTAACATTGCATGTATCTAAAGAGTCTCACTTGTATCGCCACAATCTCCAGATGTACCAAAAGGATGGATTAAAGTTAAGTATTCCAGAAGCTACGTACTTTTCTTTATAGCATTCATTACGTATCCTGTTTCAGACCTCACGCCGTCCTGCTTTAGCTTAGCGCGTGCCTTTCGGCTTCCTCTCATTGTGTCAAGGCTGTCTTGTCTAGACACAACAGAATAAGCAATAGAAAGGCGTTTTCCGATGCGGTGAGATCTTTTTACGAAATTTCAATTTTCAACGTTGTCTTCCGAATCCAAAAATATTTTTCTGTAAGCCACCTACACAGGGTGAAATGATCATTGCAATTAAACAAGAGAAATCAGAGCGTGTACGGGAAGGTTTAAGTGTTCATTTTCCCGTCGAGCTGATAGAGAATGGAACGCTAGAGAAATAGTGTGAAAGTGGCTCGATGACCCCTCTGCCAAGCACTTATGTGTTAATTGCAGACTAGTCATGTAGATGCATATGTAGATGTAAACCATTTAGGGGGCAGCTTGAGCGTATCACAGATGGTTTGCAGATAATCCTGTCATTTACCGTCTAATAAATTCATCATAGGATCAGTGTTAATTCCAGAATACTTCAGACAAGCTATGTGTATGGTGCGGAAAGGGGTAGCTAACACTGAAGGAAAAAACGCTGTTGTAGGGGAAGTCAGCTACGAGTATACTGCCGAAACGTGGTTCTTACCAGTCACTCCAATAGGATGAAGGCACTCTGACTTACCTCAAAATGGAGCGCTGTTTCCCAACGCACTGGTTCATGCTCTGACGAGAGATTCCCAGTCTGTGACGCCTACGGAGCACAAGTCACTACATGCCACATTTTAACTGAATACATTTTATATTGTGATGAGAGGCCAGAAGTAAATTAAAGCGGGGATTTTTAGCTGGTAGGGCGCGGGTGTGATGAAGCTTTTAAAATTGTGTATGGTTTATGACTCCAGCCTATGATTCTGGGCTGGAGATTTTAGCTAGCTCATCCTTTTATTCAAGGAATCAGTCAGCCATAGCCACCTGCTCTACAATTTTAATTTTTCCCACTGAATTTCTCAATGCGAAAATTTCCTCTCTCTCTCGTTCTCCCTCCCTCTCTCTCTCTCTGTCTCTGTCTCTCTCTCTCTCTCTGTGTGTGTGTGTGTGTGTGTGTGTGTGTGTGTGTGTGTGTGTGTTCACGCTTTAGAGGATTTTTTACCCACAGTCCCCTCATAAAATTTTATTAAGGATACAAAAGACCTTCCTATCGTGCAACCAAAACACATTATTGTCACTATCATCATCGTATTTTCTCCTCAGTGACATTTCCTAACTGACTGTGTATGGTTCGTCGTTGCTTTTCTGGCAAAACTATAATTTGGAAATGTTAAAATTCAAAAGACTTTAAAATTGATTGTGTGTGAAAGGCAACGATCTCTGAAACATGTAGCGCAGTTGGATATGTTTGTTTAGTGGAAACCAGCATTGCAGTAAAAGAAAAGCAATGAGATGTGTATTCACTGGTTATGCGCTAGTGATTTAATGTTACATTGTACTTCATACCTCATTTCATTTCTGTCAGTTCGGTGGTACTGGGAAAACCGTTCATTAATTGTACCACGTGGATTGAGTCATGATTACATTAATTCTGTATTTCGAGAGATAAAATTCAACAATTTGTCAAAGGCAGATGTAATGCAACACAGACGCAGACGTGTCAGAAAGAGTATGACGTAGAGCTAGTAAATAGAATCTACTGGTTAAGACATCAAACTGAAAGAGAAGACAACAATTTTGTAAAAATGCTTGTATATTACCGCGTGTGAAAGAAAATTACGCTGTGATAATTTCAGTGAAATTTTTTATTTGCTCCAGGCATTGAGAGGAAAGTACGACAGTGAAGCAATTTACAATTGCAGTGCCTTTTTTTCCAAATTTTTTTTTGTGGAGCTTTACTAAAGGTATTTACAGTGAAACTAAGAACTGTGCTGAGAAATGCCACTGTAAAACAGCGATATTAAAGTATATGATTCGTTGAAATCTTTATACACAGAGGATGAATTAAAATTCACGACACAGCACAATTTCTTTCATGCCGACAGTAGAAGAATATATGTAACAAAATTTCGTTCCGTGTATATATTTGGTAGGAAACTGACATCAAAGATAGGCAATTTATAGCAAATTGTCCGTGCTATAGGTACGTTTCTGCAGTATGTATGATCTCCGTCACTAATCTTTGCGTACACATCGAAGTTTTATATGAGTATCTAGTGAGACCAGATCTACAGCGAGTGCTGCCTGCTATAGTGCTTTTACCATCAGTCTCTTGTATTGTTAAATATGCTGAATGGTTCGCATTATAATAATAGTTATTCAATTGAGGGATACGCAAGGTTTTTGTGAGTGTTGGTGCAGGTAAACAGAGCATGGAATGACAGTATGGCTTGTTGCAAAACATTAGCTTACCTAAGCACGTAAGAACAAAGGAAATTTCAGAAAAACTGCCATATTGGCAGCTAGTTTGCTAATAACTTGCCCTGTTAGGAACACCCCTCCTTTTACAGAACAAGCATGTGTAAACTGAAACTCATTAATCAATATTCAAATTCAAACCAAGTACAAAAATAATATCCCACTTTACAGGATACACAGTCAAAGAATCGAACTGACCTGTTACTGAATGAGAGGGGAGTTTAATCTCTAGTATGATCGTAGGTGGCAATAGAATTTGTGCATATCTATGGTTCACACAGGCGCACAACTAGAATCCAACCGCAAAGAACTACGTTCCGCTTCCAATCAGAATCCCAAAGAAAAGTTAAAGATTTAATATATGTAACTACGACACTGGATAATACGTTCGTCCTACATGAATCCAGCCGGTTAGGTCTGCAATGCATTGTTCAAGCCTGTAGCATGTGGCGATTCACCAGCAGGTTTGCAGCAACATGAAGTGAAAATCAACCGACGACTGTGCGACTGAGCAGGACCAAGAGAGGCACTAGACTAGCTGGCATCACACCCTTTGGCAGTTCAAAACAAATTCCTGTGTCAAGCATCCAACTGACCATTTCAAACCAAAGAGTTTCCCCTGAGACGTGTCACATATCAGGCAACTTAGGAGGCCAAAGAGCTATGCAGGAGAGTGCACCGTCAATATCAGCATGTCTGTATATGTGCCTCTTTGGATACGACGTGATAGTAACACGTTAATGTGTTAATGAAACGCGTCGAGACGAAAAGCAGACACGTATGAACTGGAGTCCTTGTTGTGGAAGAGAAATAACGGATTGTCGAAGTAAAAGGGGTAACAATCAGAACTGAACTCTGGGCAGTACCATTCTGTAGAGGGTTGTGATCGGAGTATGTATTACCGACTTGATACTGGAAGCAGCTTTCAACAAGGAAGGGCTGCAGCAGTTCAAGTGGACCACTATCAAATCCCAACTCATGTTAGTGACGGACGATGTTATGTCTCCAGGTGGTATCTGCTTATCTGCCACTGCGCAGTGAATTAATGGCAGGGATTTCTGAGGCTACAGAGTTTTACTGAATTCAGTTGGGGAATTTTCCCAAAAGCATTTGAAATGCGATATCTTCTGTAGCCTCATCGCCTATGAATGTGCAGGGTACCTGTAAATTATTTTATTATAAATTTTATGATAATTAAATAGTACAGAAAAATATTTTTAAGTGTAGATCATACTTTGTATTAGCTCAAATATTTATTTTATAATTTATTATTTGTTTGAGGCACTCCTTTGGTGGCGTCTGCTGAAAGGCGTTCAACAGCTGCCATCCTTACGCCACAGTAGATGCTGCATAGAACTACCAACACCATAGAGAGTATCGAAGAAAATCTCAGAATATTCGACGTCATGGACTGCAGAGGTAACAGTGGCAACCAATGTATAAAAAGGTGAAACTATGTACAAGATTTGGTTTCAGTTTGAGCCTTGTCCCTGCTCAAGTTAGATGTTAGTACTTATGTCTGTAATAAAAGTCAACAGAGTTTTAAAACTGTTTCAAATTGTATGGAAGAAAACAATAACAGGAAATAACTTACTACGATTTAAAGTGGAAGCGTTGTCACGTTTGCTGTGATAACTCTTTAGAATCTGCAAGAATGCAATAAATTCAAAGTATGTCGTTACATGAAGAAGTGCTAAAGTAAGTGATCCGGACTGGGTAACTGTACAACATAAAAAGAACTGAAGGCTTAGTGTTCATTTTGAAGTAATACTAAAACTGAGGATTGGACTAAAAGATTCCTTTCTGAAATCAATCAACAGATTATTTTAAAGTGAAGTATTGTGATTATGTGGTGTGAACTACGTGTATAATGTTTACAATGACGATGGATCAAGACTGATCGGAATTCAGACTAATGTTTATGTAACGCAGCAATAAGTTGATATACAATTATTATTTGAATTTTAAACAATTTTAAAATGATCAATATTACATTCACAGAATTTATAGGAGTAAATATGTCATATCAACTACAACAGACAAGTCTTTGTTAAGGTAAACAGCGAGAGCAAACGGCAATAACGATTGTTCTGCAATATTTACCGGTGAATATTGAATGCAAAGGAAATGTCCTGGAAAGTGAATTTAATTTTAAGTGGTCTTGAGCAATGAATAATCACAAGCTCTAGGTCAGATTGTAACCTCCCCCTTACTAATCGGCCTATCCTGCTTGCGATATGAAATATGACCGTGAATCGTGTGTATAACTAATAGAATTTTTCTAATTGGATAAGGCTATCTTTCCCAAAGAAGTAATACCAATAAGTAGGGGGAAAGTGTACAACCGATCTTTGTGATAGAAAAGTCTACTAAAAATAAAAATAAAGTAATTAAACCGAACAGGGCTACAATTTGGAAAAATGAAAGTTATTTTGTGCGTTCACTCATGAACAACACTGCACAGAAAAGGGGTACCACTGATCATGAATCCAAAAGTTACACTAATGAACGAAAAGGAAATAATTACGGTCGCCGGCCCACTAGGGCGATTTACATCCAAAATCCTGTACAAGATGATGGGAAAGAAAAACATTTATTATTAAACACTGACGTGGCAACTGAAGGTAGTCACGTTTTTTGACACTAATTTTAAGTGAGTGTGTAATGATAAAGAAAACTGAGAAGTCACTTTTACGTTTAGTTTGTCATTAAATTTTGAAAAAGGCAATCGAGTAATGATTTGAAAATATCCACTTAAACTGTATGTTACTATTAAACTTCGTTACGTGAACAATGACTTTCAGAGACCTCAACATAACGTCATCAAAGAAATTTAGAGAAAGGTAAACACTTTTTACTTTGCAGTTACATAATTTTCAAATTGAATTTCATATTATTGTCTGAACAACTCAGCCTTTTTTACTGACTTGAACAGAATTAAATACTATAGTACATACCAAACCAAACAGCCGTGTGCCCCAAGGTATATGTAAAATAAATAAAACTTCCGCACACTTAATTTGTGCATTTTCTTTAGATCTGGATTTTTTCCACTGATAGATCCTCAAACTTCGGTTAGCATATAAGGAAAAACTGGGAACAAGAACTCTGCTTGGTAACAATGTGTGGGGACAATGAGGACACAATCGCCCTGAATTTAACTGATTATTATTTAATTAAGTTCATTAATCAAATCACATTCAGTTGTGTTGCTGGGTTGGCCGTTAATACTTTCTACCAATGAACAGTCTTACTTCAGTGCTGTGCGTGCTACGAAACTCAGAGCCAACGACGAATCTGTGTTACTGGAACTGCTGCTGTTGTTGAAGGCGGAAGCATCTTGAGGGGCCACAGCTAATTACAGGAACGGGAAATCGTAATCAATACAGCCTCTTCCACCCGTCCACTGTCCTTCCTCCTGGTACTAGTCATCGGTCCTGCGCGCGTACATGATGCCGCCGAAATGGCACTCTCTACTGCGAGAGCGTTAACACTACACTTCCGCACACTACAAACGGTGGAACCCGTCTCTCGCTCTCTGCGCGCGCTCTGCGCAACAACTCCCTACCCAAAGATTTTACAACGCACTAGCACTGCTACTATCGTTGCTAATCGATGCAAATAAAAATTTCTTTGACTTTTTCCCAGAGCTCATAAGTTTCACAGTAAAACACAGATAAATACAATTAAACGTCAACAGACTTCTACCTAAATGCACACATGCAGTGAAGTAATGTCCTTACTTATTAAAAGAAAACATTTAAATTACAAATATTTACATACAATTAATATATATATATATATATATATATATATATATATATATATATATATATATATAGGTAGCAAGTGCCACGCATCCTGCATTTTCGGTGTTACACCACATACACATGCAAGGTTTGCTTGCACTGTTTGTGCGACACGCTTGTAACTCTATTTCTAGGAAGAATAATTCGGGGCAGAAGCGAAAGAGAGAGCTGTGGCCGTATTCATCTTGTCTAGTGTCGATTTTCGGTCAGAAATTCCACACGTCGGGGACAGCCAGCAACAACTGTAGTGGCCTTGTAGCATCTACAGCAGTAGATGTTGTGGGGCTATGTTTGAAAACACCAGATGACTTGTGTGTAAATAAGACGCCAATCATTGTGCAGTGGATTTTTTATGCAGTTACCTTGTTATATGAATTTTAATTTTTACATTTATCTGTTGTGTGAAATTCAGTTTAGACAATGAACTTGATCGCGAATTTCGTTGGTTTGTGAACGATTTACGTAAAAGAAACATATAGAATTTACTATTAGCACTTAATTAATTAATTATTGTCTATACCATTTCTGTGATTTTTAAAACATGTTGAGACGCACTGTTGACCATAGCTCTCATAGATAGAAAGGAGTTATTAGACTTAATTGTACATTTTACAGACAAAAAAATGTTTTCGAATAGATGATGAGTTTCTCAAACAGCTCACAGATTTTCTGAAATTGGTAGAACTTCGATTTAGGTTCCCACTCAAGTGAAAGAATATGCAGGCTAGTAAGGGGAATGGAATTAGGATTTAAACATGAGCATGAATTACATAAGTGTCTGGAATTGGTGGCAGGAAGGTTAGAAATCAAAGACAAGTATTTACATGTGATTAAATGTGTATGGGATTTTTTGGTCAACAGAGTGGGAATATTAGAGAACAAATTAATAGAACAAACGGTAATTTAGAACCAGTCACAAAGAAGAATATTGAAAAATTACTGAATTTCAGAGCAAAGTAGAACCATGATTAGGAAAATTAGAAACTAGTATGGAATCCTCTGGTGGTGAAGGAACTGATGATATTATAAATCGGACAGAAGGTAAGTTTCTATCTTTTATTATTACATACGTTTCTATTGCACAATATTCACATATTAATAATTACTTAAATTTGAATATGTCAGGTGTGAAATATTAATACAATTAAATAATTTATATTTTGGTCACAAAAAGTATCTATTACACAAAAGAAAAAGTTAATAACGTAAGTTTGTGTTTAGAAGAGTAAAGAGTATGCTGACAACCTGTAACACATGTCATAAAGTGAAAGTAGTTACTTCAGGTACTTATAACATTTTCTATCCAATATAATGCGAGTACCAATGGCACCTTGTGCTTGAGGACCTTTTTGGTTCACTGCCACATGGCTGGAGGAGGATCGATGTACATTTTTACGAGGAATACCGATAGTAAACATTACAGAATGTGGCATAGAAAACCTGACAACATATATTAAAGATTGTGACACTAATGTTGAGGAATGTTCAAGAAAGAAAGGGGAGAATTAGAATAAAAAATTGGAAAAAGGGATCCCTGCGTACAAATTTTGCGCACTGAAGTATCTACATGACCTTCAAATCACGGCAGAGCACTCGCGGGAACAAACTTTTGGCGATGTAATGATTTGAGAGGATATTTTTGGGGAAGTCTTACAGATAACCTCATCTGTTTCACAGATTAACCATAGGGGATCGTTAGAGAATGAGAATGGATTGTAATTATAGCGTGGGAGCAACGAAGCTGACTAGTGACATGGAGGTGATTTTTTTTTGTAATATATGTTTGGAACTGTATTTATACATATGAATAAAATATGTTAAGGTCTGGAGATCCGTTGTGTTCTTGCTAGGGGGATTGCAACAAATCTGGGGTATTGTGTGATGTATACTGAAGTATCATAGAGAACAGTCTATCAGTGCCATACAGAAGAGTCTATCAGAACTAGTAATGATGGAACTGGTGTGCTGGAGTGAAGAGAACATCCTTTGGCAGTCTTCCACTGTGGAAATGGGTTCTAATTTGTGTTCTTAGCAAATTTGTTAGTAAAAATCCTTATCTACACTACTGGCCATTAAAATTGCTACAACACGAAGATGACGTGCTACAGGCGCGAAATTTTACCGACAGGAAGAAGATGCTGTGATATGGAGATGATTAGCTTTTCAGAGCGTTCACACAAGGTTGGCGGCGGTTGCGACACCTACAACGTGCTGACATGAGGAAAGTTTCCAACCGATTTCTCATACACAAACAGCAGTTGACCGGCGTTGCCTGGTGAAACGTTGTTGTGATGCCTCGTGTAAGGAGGAGAAATGCGTCCCATCACGTTTCCGACTTTCATAAAGGTCGGATTGTAGCCTATCGCGATTGCGGTTTATCGTATCGCGACATTACTGCTCGCGTTGGTCGAGATCCAATGACTGTTGGCGGAATATGGAATCGGTGGGTTCAGCAGGGTAATACGGAACGCCGTGCTGGATCCCTACGGCCTCGTATCACTATCACTAGCAGTCGAGATGACAGGCATCTTATCCGCATGGCTGTAACGGATCGTGCAGGCACGTCTCGATCCCTGAGTCAACAGATGGGAACGTTTGCAAGACAACAACCATCTGCACGAACAGTTCGACGACGTTTGCAGCAGCATGGATTATCAGCCCGGAGATCATGGCTGCGGTTACTCTTGACGCTGCATCACAAACAGTAGCGCCTGCGATGGTGTACTCAACGGCGAACCTGGGCGCACGAATGGATGAACCCAGGTTCTGTTCGCAGCATCATGATGGTCGCATCCGTGTTTGGAGACATCGCGGTGAACGCACATTGGACGCGAGTATTCGTCATCGCCATACTGGCGTATCACCCGGCTTGATGGTATGGGGTGCCATTGGTTACACGTTTCGATCACCTCTTGTTCGCATTGACGGCACTTTGAACAGCGGACGTTACATTTCAGATGTGTTACGACCCGTGGCTCTACGCTTCATTCGATTTCTTGTGAAACCCTACATGTCAGCAGGATAATGCACGACCGCATGTTGCTGGTCCTGTACGGGCCTTTCTGGATACAGAAAATGTTCGACTGCTGCCCTGGCCAGCACATTCTCCAGATCTCTCACCAACTGAAAACGTCTGGTCAATGGTGGCCGAGAAACTGGCTCGTCACAATACGCCAGTCACTACTCTTGATGAACTGTGGTATGGTGTTGAAGCTGCGTGGGCAGCTGTACCTGCTCACGCCATCCAAGCTCTGTTTGACTCAATGCCCAATCCTATCAAGGTCGTTATTACGTCCAGAGGTGGTTGTTCTGGGTGCTGATTTCTCAGGATCTATGCACCCAAATTGCGTGAAAATGTAATCACATGTCAGTTCTAGTATAATATATTTGTCCAACGAATACCCGTTTATCATCTGCATTTCTTCTTGGTGTAGCAGTTTTCATAGCCAGTAGTGTATAAGAGATCGGGGCTAGAAATTATTTATTTTTGGCTATTGTTTTCATTCGAATTTTAGTAGATGGATAGGGAGTGTACTTTCTGTGTACGGACGCAGGAGGAGTTGATTGCAGTTCGTGAACAGCTGTGAACAGAGGTTGGCCTTGGTCAGCCCATTTGCGGCCCTTGAGAGGCTGAGGCGGCGGCGGGGAAACTAGTGCGTTACATGGTACACCTCAAGTGTCGCTTTATTTCGCCTACGGGAACTGCTGCTGAGGCAACTTCCACTTCATCCAATGCGGGGGGATCTCGTTCAACTCAGAGCGAGAGGCAGGGTGTAACCGGTTCACGACACTCAAGACAGAGAGTAAATATAGCGACTGGCCATCTGGCCTCGGTCATTCACCCTATGAGTGTGCAGGTGGACACTCTTTCAGCACGACCCCAACAGGTAGAAGATGTTTGCTATTTACCAGAAGCTCCAATATTAGGCGCGTTAATGAGTCACATAAGGAAAAAGTCAAGTGTGTGCGCTGTATGCCTGCGCCTCATCTGATATATGGAGGAGACTCTGCTGTGGCTATCGAAAGGGCAAGTTGTAGTCATTTGCAGGTAGTGGATCATGTCGACACTAATGAAGCCTGTCCCTTTGGTTCTAAGGCCATAATAAGTTTCTATAGGCAGCTGTCGGAAGTGGTGAAGACTCTGGCCTTGCCCGTGTGGTGCCTGCAGAGTTTACAATTTGCAATAACATACCGGGAACTGATCGTGGTCCTTCGGCTTGGAGCCAAGTGGAGGGTCTTAACCAGAGGATCCATCGATTCCATGGCGGTCTTGGCTGCACACATCTCGAACCTGCGTTATGAAGTGGAGAATTGTAGTATTCTTATGGCAGGTCAGAGATGTATACACATATCACATTGCGTGCAATGTAAAGACATTTCGAATGTCACAGTTTTAACAGCTAATTGGCGAAGCATTTGCAACAGAGTCGCTGACATTGCTGCCCTCCACGAAAGCTGTCGCGCTCAAACTATAAACGGGAGCGAGGGCTGGATGAAATCCAAAGTAAAAAGCTCCAAAATACGGGAGGAGTCGAAGTTATGTGAAAAATCTTAATTTTGTTTCGTTTTCTATTCCAGATTGCCAATACCCAGGGCTGGGTCAGAATTATGCAAACAGCCTTAATTTTGTTTCATTTTCTGTTCCAGGTTCTTAGTACCCATAGCTGACCGAATCACAATGGAGCAGAGAACAGTGGTTGCTAGCATAATGGAAGTAGTGCAATCAGCGACAGAAGTGTATAGAAAGTTTTCAGAACTCGTTTAACAATTAATCGCATTCACCAGAAGTCTGTACCAGCTGGATCAGAAGCAGACAGTTATCACGGAAACGTGTGGTGACCTAGAATTGGCGAAAGTAAATTCAGCATTTCTATAGTGCAGTAGGGCCGCGCGGAGTGGCCGCGTGATTTGAGACGCCATATCACAGATTGCGAGGCTCCTTCCGTAGAGGTTCGAGTCCTCCCTCTGGAATGGGTGTGTGTGTTGTTCTTAGCATACGTTAGCTTAAGTTAGTGTGCAAGTCTAAGGATCGATGACCACAACAATTTGGTCCCTTAGGAATACACACACACACACACCCACACACACACACACACACAACAGTACAGGAGGCCATCCTATGGAATCCACCAAAATCGACAACACGTTGCGGCCTGAAAACAGGGATTTCACAGAGGAAAGTGAACCGAATTCTATCCAAGGACCTTGACAGGCGATCACATCATGTACAAGGTTTGACTGGTCGGTGGAAACAGGTGCTAATAGAATGCTGTGAGATTCTGGCTGAAAAGTCACGGATGCAGCCGGTCGTTGTTAGGCAAATGATTTTCAGTGACGAAGCTACCTTTCATACCAGTGGTCACGCTAATCGTCATAGCACAGTTCACTGGGGTACTGAAAATCCACGTATCGTTCGTGAACACGAACATGCATCCCCGAACGTAAATGTGTGGTGTGCCATGACCGCTACTGGTGTGCCGGGACCATTTTTCTTTACAACTCCAACGATGAATGCACATGACTACTTGCAAATGCTGAAAGAGTTTGCCATTGATAAAATGACGCTACAACTTAGACGAGAAGGGTGTTTCGAACATGACTGCGCACCTCTCCATTCTGCTCGTTCCATTCATGCTTATCTTGCTCAAACGTTCCCAAACCGTTGGACTTGTCGCGGCGGACCGTTATTATGGCTTTCCCAATCTCCAGATCTCACACCTTGTGACTGCTGGTTATGGCGTATGATAAAAGAGCACGTGCATAGTACAAATGCGAGAGACCTCGAAGAACTCAGAGACAAAATAAAAGGTGAGGTATCCAACACTTCCCCAGAAATGTGTGTTCTGACACTTCATTGTACGGTTGGTCTGAGTGTCTAAGACTGGTGGCCAGTTCGAGACTCTTCATAAGGAAAACTCTGAGTAAATGTTTACTCTCAAATAGACTTCACGTATTTTTGACTCAGGCTGTACCTAATGAGACATGGAACATACATCCAAAAGACAGGTCAGACGCCATAGTAAAGGGAATGTTCACTACAAGCGACAAAAAAATAGTATTATGATCCCTCAGGTTTTCCAGCGTGATTGATTAATGATGTGCTTCCGGATGTTCTGACGAGTTGTTGTTTACATTTTTTGCGCCCATTGTCAGCCATCACATCCACCAGAACTAGAAAACGCTAAGAGAATCTTTACTATTTCAAAATAGTAAATTAATTAATATTAATCAATATATTAAAAATATTTTAACCATATGTATACTCATTCAAAGTAACTAGGAGGTACGCCGATCATACAGAATCAGTAGGAGGCGACTCTAACCTATCGAGTATAGACTGGGACATTTATGGATTTGTTGCAAGTGGTACGGAAAGTCAATCTTGTGAAGTATCTGTGAACACATTTTCCGAAAACTATCTTGAACAACAATTTAGACAACCTACGCGCAATGGAAATATTTTGGACCCTGTAGATACTAACAGGCCCGACCTTATCGACAATGTTGATATAGAGACAGGGATTATTGATGATGGTGTTTTCATAAGAACAATGGTAACTAAAGTTAATAAATCGATCAAGAAGGCTAGGAGAGTTTTTGTACTGGAAACCAACAGTGA
Organism: Schistocerca americana; assembly: GCF_021461395.2. Taxonomy (NCBI): domain Eukaryota; kingdom Metazoa; phylum Arthropoda; class Insecta; order Orthoptera; family Acrididae; genus Schistocerca; species Schistocerca americana. The sequence goes on from NC_060130.1 coordinate 698,086,639, forward strand.
AAAACTGAAATGATCGTATGGCATTGTTGGGCAGGTTGTCCCATTCGGGATCGGCCGCCAGGCGCAAGTCTCATTTCATTCGGCGCCACAGTGGGCGACTTGCAGCCGACGACGAGGATGAAATTATGATGAGGACAACACAACACCCAGTCCACGAGCGGAGAAAATCTCCGACCCGGCTGGGAATTGAACCCGGACCCTGTGCATAGGAGGCAAGCACGTTACCATCCAGCTAAGCAGGCGGACACTTAAACAGTCAAGGACCATCATTTGATTCCAATATGATGAACGTAGATGAATTATGGGTAAAGATAAAATTTATTGAAAACAGCTCGATGGAGAAGTATGCACCGAATAAATAGATTAAGGATGGAGAAGAATCACTGTGGTGTAATAAAAAAGAAAATGAATCGGAAATTGCCTAGGAAAAAGATATTGTTTTACTATCAGTTCAATAAAAGAACGCAGGAATGCCGTCAGGCAAAAATTAGTAGAAATTCTCGCGTCAGTAAAAAGATTGATGCGCGAAGTATAGAACAATGTCCATCATCGCACGTCTGCTAAAGATTTTGCGGAAACCCGAGAAAATGGTGGCCCCAGATAAAATCGCTAAGCAGTTCGATGACTCCTATTACATGCCGCGGTGGCCGAGCGGTTCTAGGCGCTGCATTCCGGTACCGCGGGGCTGCTACGGTCACAGGTTCGATTCCTGCCTCGGGCATGGATGTGTGTGAGGTCCTTAGGTTAGTTAGGTTTAAGTAGTTCTAAGTCCTAAGGGACTGATGACCTGAGATGTTAAGTACCATAGTGCTCAGAGCCTTTTGAACCATTTTGATGGCTTCTATTCAGTCACTTGTCAACCAGTCTGGGTTTGGTGTGGCAATAGAAGACAGCAAAAGAAAACCTGAAGTTTAAATTACGCGTAACAAAAATAGAAGAAACAACACTTTGACGTAGAAGGATAATACAGACATACCATTGTTTAAACGTCGCACAGACTCCCTTACGGGTAGCGTAGAAATGGGCATCCATGGCGCTGAGAAGCAACTGAAAGAGTTGTATATGACTAAGTCATGAAGTTTAGATGGAATTCTAATTGGATTTTACAGAGAGTATACTTCGGCACTGGCCTCTTCCTCAGCATTCATTCATCGTGAGTCTCTCACACAGCACAAAGTCCCAAGAGAATGGATGAAACCACATGTAACCCCCCGTAAAAGAAAGGACTCGCAAAATTGCAGACCAATATTCTTAACGCCGGTTTGCTGTAGAATTCTTGAGCATATCCTAAGTTCCAATATAACAAATTTCCTTGAGAGAGAAAAGCTCTGCCTAGAAATCAGCCAGGATTTAGAAAGCATCACTTGTGGGAAACTCAAGAAGCTCTTTTCTCACCCGATTCCCTTCGAACCATGTATGAAGGGCAAGAGGCAGATTCGATGTTCCTAGGCTTTCGAAAAGCGTTTGACACAGTGCCCCACTTCAGGCTGCTAACGAAGGTCCCAGCTTACAAAATAGGCACGTAGATACGTTAGTGCCGCGAAGACTTATTAAGTAGTATCCAATATGTTGTCCCGGACTTCGAGTGTTCAACAGAGACAAGGATATCGTCGGGAGTGCCCCAGGGAAGTGTAATAAGTCCGCTCTGTGTACATAAACGATCTGACAAATAGGGTGAGCAGCAATTTGGGACTGCTGATGACGTTGTAGTGTACGGGAATGTGCCGTTGTTGTGTAACTGTAGGATGATGCAGGATGACTTAGGGCAACTTTCTATTAAGTTTGATTAATGGCAGATTGTTCTAAATGTAGAAAAATACAGGATGGTGCAAAAAAAGTGGCCCGCTCAAGTGGATATGACTGAACGTGAGCGTATGCATATAACCACACCCTGTGAGGCGAGCACGACGTGTACGCACTCCACATGATCCACACCGGTTCAGAGGGTAGTGCGGGCTGTGTTAGTGTGAGCTGAGCAGAGCGAAGAGGACGATGGTACTCACAGTGGAACAGCGGGTGTTCATTGTGGAACGTTACGTGAACTAAGTCTTGGAAGCGGTGTGGTCAATTGCTTGCTGAGAAGTTCAGTGGCGTCAAAGTGACAGCAAAGAGTGCCATGCAGCGTTTAGTCCGAAAATAGTATCAGACACTATCCGTTTTGAACAAATATAAAAAATTCCGAAATGTAACCGCAAACCAGAAAATGTGGTTGCAGTTCACCAGAAAATGCTTCAGAGTCCTACCAGACCAACCCGACGCCTGCTGCATGAGACCGGCATATCACGTAGATCATGTGGACGAGTACTCCACCTAGACCTGCACATACATCCCTAGTATTAAAACCAGCAGATTCTCCTTAGTGCCTCCTGTTCTGTGAGTGGCTGTTTACTGAGATAACAATGAATGGCCAACCAAAATTTACAACTATAACTAGATATACAAAAAGGAGCACCGTTTAAAAAACAGGGTGATTCCATGATGTTGTTACAAGTTTTCAGGGTTGATCGAGAAGGATAAATGTATCAATCTGAGGTAAGAGACCTTCGTCCGGAAACAACCTAATCGAAAGTTATAAGCGAAAAGCTTTCTGATATCTTTGACAGTGAATTACTTGTACAGATGTTGTTGGTTGTTAAGACTGTTGGGTAAGCAATCCCGACGAGCACTCAGGTGAAAAGGTCGGGTTAATTACTCAACTAACCGAGAGCAGATGGTGCACTGTGTGCTGACATGTGCAGTCCTCGTGTACAATGTCTGTACTATAGTAGACTACGGGCTGTGTTTACAATATGAAGTACTGACGTCGATCATCCCAAATAAAGTGGAGTTTTACCCCATGACAGAACTTGCAGGCATGATTTTCGTGTATGGGGAAGCAAATGAAAGCAGCAGAGAAACAAGAAGTTTGTACAGGATTAAATATCCGCGTAGAAGACACCATTTTTGGAATACTCTTCTAACGGTTAAGGGAAACACGACAACTGATACCATTATGACCGTATAGGTTGTTACTACAAGAGCAAGTCCATGTACAATGTTACTTGTTTGAGAGGAATTAAAATTTGTTCGTGATCGTGAATGAATGGAAGTTAATCGGATTGTATTTGATCTCCAGGGGGATTACGTTTTGAAAGGAATGCAATAGATATTCTAGCGGTAATGGAATCAGCAGTATTATAGCTGGAAATAAAAACTGTATCTATGTAAATCACAGACGGTCGCCAGCCCAATTAGGCAAAAGTAAATTGGAGTAAAGAACCTGCAAACAAAGTAAACTTACTGTGGTGTCACCGCCAGACACCACACTTGCTAGGTGGTAGCCTTTAAATCGGCCGCAGTCCGTTAGTATACGTCGGACCCGCGTGTCGCCACTGTCAGTGATTGCAGACCGAGCGCCGCCACACGGCAGGTCTAGAGAGACTTCCTAGCACTCGCCCCAGTTGTACAGCCGACTTTGCTAGCGATGGTTCACTGACAAATTACGCTCTCATTTGCCGAGACGATAGTTAGCATAGCCTTCAGCTACGTCATTTGCTACGACCTAGCAAGGCGCCATTATCATTTGCTATTTATCTTGTGATGCATGTACCGTCAGACCGATGGTCACCAATTATGGATTAAAGTTAAGTATTCCAGAAGCTACGTACTATTTTCTACTATAAGACCTTGACCTTGAGAGGTGGCATGAGCCCCCTCTCATATTTCTATCTTACGATTCTCCTCTCTAATTGCATGCGGTGCAAAGTTGCTATTCCTTCACACGCGGACTTCCCACGCAGCGTCTCTCGTCACCCGGGTGGTCCGGTGACAGGCGGGCTCTCCTGAGCTGGAGAGGGTTAAGCCGACGGGTGCGAGGAAGTCGAGTGAATGCTTTGCAGACGTCGACATTGTCAAGAGACACGCCCGCCGGGGCCTGGAGTAGCGGCTGGGCTAGAGGTTCCGTTACTTCGCAGAAACTTAGCGAAAACACTTTCTGGCGGGCTACCAGCGTGGCGTGGGAATGACTTGTGTACCCAGGCAGTTGTGGCGGGAAAATTCCCGCGCTTTCTGCAAAATAGTAACTGTGATTGGCTTGCTCAGGGCATAGCTCCGTGACGTAGCAAAATCAGCGCAGAAATTGGCGCCAAGAATCTCCATTGGTGGAATGGTAGTGCTCCGGCAATGGAGTGGAATTTTCCGCCGGTTTTCGAGTTGCTGATTGGAACGTTTAACCACGGCCACTGTCGTGGGGGCGGGAATGTTCTGTGTTCGGCCTGTACGGGTGCTCATGGTAGTCGGCTCTCGCCTTTCGGTCGAGGACGTCGAAGCAACCAGCCAGATCGTGTTCTTGCAGTTAAGAAGACAGTTTGGTAATGTATGTCCGCAGCACCGGCAGATAGGGATTTTCGTAGGTGATAATCAGAGCTCAGCAGAGCGCGCCTGTTCGTCTTTTTCTAACTTTGTTCTGTCTTGAGTAGCAGCAATTAATGTTGGGTTAGCTGTGTGTCTCTCTTAAGATTTGAGCGGCAAGGAATTGGCTCCACATACCACTTCGTCATAAACCTCACAATCTAGTTTAGGGACAACTTCACCTTCACAGCGTTTGTTTTTGTATCCAATTTGAGCCAATTTGATGTATTATAAATTAGAATTCATGTGTTTTTGTTTATTATTTTGTGTTTACTCTTAATAAATCATATTGTTATTTTGGACAGAACTTTCATTCTGTTAATCGGTAGAGCAACCCATCATTTCTCACTACGTTTATGAAACCTTCCTTTATTTAACTTATTTATCAAATTAAATTATTGAAGGTGCCAAACTCTTTTCTACTCCACTTGCAGGGTTGATTACAGTCAGTTCGCGTATATTTTTTAATCCTTGTGCAACAGCAAAAGTCGGAGTTAGAATAGGGGGGGGGGGGGGGGGCATAGAGCATCATTTACATATGTAGATTCTAGAATTTAGTGTTAAATACACTGCTAGCCCCGGCACCTCGCATAAAATGGCGACCCTTAGCCTCGGATCTTTCCTGGAATCTTCTGATAAGCAAGCAGTAATATTAGTAGGGACACTCAGAATTTTTTTTTGCTTAATTTTTTATTGATTAATACTCAAGTTTTTTTTCTGGTAGTTCCGCGTTTAGTTTTAAGTAGCGGCGCATGATTACAGCTTTTGTTTTCAGTGTATATATTTTTTTGTTCATTTTTTTTGTGTTCCTTTGATGGTGGGTCTGTACCACATCACACTTTGTCAGGTTTGTGTGCGGTTTCTGTACCACAACAAATCGTGTGCATAATTACAGCGTTGGAGCGGCGTTGTTGAAATTTTATGTTTATGTGTAAAAATATATGGAGTAGATTAATTTTATTGAGCATTTTAGATAAATTTGTTTTTCATGAATGATAACGAGAAGTAAGGCACGACTATTATCGAGCGAAGCTAAAACAAAAGAGGATAGCATAATGGATAAGGGGCAGTTTACTGACGTGAATAGGTTCGTAGATGAGATGGGCACATTTTTAGCAGGACAGGACGCCAGGGTCATTGATGAGGAAGGTGATTTGGACGCGATCTCAGAGCAGCGTGATTATGATAGTGAAGTAGAGGATGAAACAGAGACAGGCACACAGGTCGAGACGGTAGCAGAAGTTTATAATCAAACGAACGAGAGCAGACAGGGGCTAGCTCGGCCACGTCAGAGCTCTAGCGCCCAGGTGTCCAGAGTTACATCTCCCACGTTTGAAGAGGATCAAAAAGATGACGTAAACCCAATACTGAGCTTCCTACGATCAATGAAAGAAGAAGCTGACGAACAGCGTAAGAGGGAGAAGGAAGAAGAGGAGAAACAACGTAAGAAGGAGAAGGAAGAAGATGAGAAACAACGTAAGAAGGAGAAGGAAGAAGCTGACGAACAGCGTAAGAGGGAGAAGGAAGAAGAGGAGAAACAACGTAAGAAGGAGAAGGAAGAAGCTGACGAACAGCGTAAGAAGGAGAAGGAAGAAGATGAGAAACAACATAAGAGGGAGAAGGAAGAAGCTGACGAACAGCGTAAGAAGGACACTGAGGCAATAATTTCGCACATAGGGGAAATTCGTGAGGAATTACTAACAATAAAGAAAGAATGTGGAGAAGCAAAACAAATGTCAATGGTAGCACAAAAAGTAGCAGGCCTAGCCAAAACGGCAGCAACAGGGGCAATGAAAATCGCAAAAGTAACTTCTCAACTTGCGACGTGCGACACAAGCACACTCAAAATCCCTAGCGGTCTTAAAGACTCAAGGTAATATTGTGGTTACGAACATCACGAAACGAATGAAAGAAGTGGAGAGTCGGATATCAAAACTAGAGCGAAACGGGCACACGAGCACTGCGCGTTCAGATACCAATGATGGAGTACACAGAATTGTGTCTCCGAGGAAAAGCCCGCCGTGCTCAAGCCCAGTGACAGAGTGCGGAACTAACAATGCACACGCAGAAACAGAGAGTAATAGCTCCAATAATTGCAGCCCACTTAGAAGAGTGAATGCTGAATGCCACGTCCACTGTGATACAGAGGTAGCAAATCACTGTTATCAGCAAGATAGATCAGGACACTCAGCAGACGTGCAAGTATCGGAAACGAGTGACAACAGAAGTGCGAGGATCGGACAGGATTTTGATCACAATCACTTCCTGTCGATACTAAAATTCCAGAAGTTCAAAGATAATGGAGGGGCGATGCATCCGAAGAGCTTGGTGACGCAGTTTACTAATTCATTACCGTCATCATGGCCAACCCACGCAAAATTAGAATTCATGTGTGGACACATCGAAGGCCAAGCCGCGGAAAAGATGCGGGGTGTGGCAGCGACGTGTCGGACTTATCAGGAATTTGTTGGTGCATTCCTGCGGACCTACTGGTCAAAGGAAACGCAAGACAGGATTAAAGAGGAAATAATATTTTGTCCTGAACTGGAAGTGTCCGGGCATAGGAACGCAACCAAATTTTTTGATGATTTACTCAAGAAGAATCAGTTTTTAGATAGTCCATATAGCAACGGAGAAATCATTAAATTTTGCTTTTCCAAATTGCCTGTTAGGTATCAACAGATACTTGTCGGGAAGTGTGGATCTGACATCGAAGCATTCAAGAGTCTATTGCGCGAACTCGAAGTAGTCTTCGATAAACAAGACGCAAAGGACAGGAAGAAGGCGCAAAATAACAAATACCACGGGCCAGCAAGGGAAGACGACAACAGATCGCAAAATCGCACTCGTCAGTTAGGAAACCAGGGTTACGGAAATCAAGGTCACGCTATTCAAGGTTATGGAAACCAGAGACACGGAAACCAGGACGTCAGGGAACAGGGTCAATCTAGACAAGGAATCAGGGACAGGAGAAATAACGAACGGCAAAGCGACCGTAATTGGAGAGAGCGAAATCAAGGACAACAGGAGAACCAGGAGATTGAAATTAGACCTGAAAACCCTAATGCACGTCAGAGGAGGGGGAGTCCAACAAGGGATTGGCGCTAGTCCATAGGATTCCACCACATCTCTCACACAAAGAAGTTCGTGGAATAATAGTAGTTTAAGTGGTGTACATAGTAGAATAGGCAAATATATGAACCTTTCATCGGGGAACAATAATCGTTGCATTAATAGATTAAGATTGTTAAACTATTAACACGCTGCATTGTCTCACATAAGAATTTACTGCTGCTAACTTTTTTTGTTTATGTTCGCGATCTCCACTGTCGATGGGATAAGAGGCACTACCTTTCCATGAGCAATGTTTTAGTCCTTTCCTGTCTGGTGTCCATGTTGAGGGATAATGATGAGTGAGGAGATGTCGCACTAACAGGCGCATACAAGAACGTGCTCTTAGAAGCGTTCTGAGAAGTCGTGATACGCGCCATAGCGGCCACAACCAGTTCGTGAGACGTTCATACCAATGCTTGCAGGCACGCGTCAGTGCACTGCAAGATTGTGGTATATTGTGTGATTTCGAGGATGAACATGGGCAGTATAGTTTTTACAGTGATGCGCCAGCATCGTTGTCTTGCAAGTCGGGGTGAACCTGTGAGCGTTTGACTCCAATGGTGCCCTAGGGCCTAGACGGTAGAAATGCGGGCATAAAGCCTACCATGCCAATGTGCTGGTTGGGGATTTAGCGTGCTGCTTGTGACTGTCACAGATGAATAACCAAGGAATTATACTTGTAAATTCGTGACATACTGTGTAGCTGGTGTGTGGTGGGCGACGGAATCCTCAACAGGAACCAGTCCTGGCTTGGTCATATTACATTGCCTCTGGAAAGGTGTGCTTTGATCGCGAATACTGCATAACATAGAAAAAGAAGTTGCAACTATAAATTTATTGTCTTGTATAGCCATGGCTAACCCAGTCTCTGGAGTTTCACTGAGGCGTAGTGAGAACTCGGAGACCATGTCGTACGGCGCGCACACCACTGTCGTCAATAGCGGCGAGCAGCGAGACATCTCAACGTAACAGGAATTATGTAAGAGTATTGTATAAGGTAAACAAACAAAAATAAATAAATAAATAAATAAATAAAAGGGAAAGTACGATATACTAGGATAAGTTAAACTGTAGGATTTAACAATAACTAGATTATTATTGTGGGGGGTTTTCTACCACAAGTGTGGCGCACGCCTGTTGAGATGCTATTTTTCAGGTCACCAAACCACAGACCCGAGATGGAGGGATGACGGGCGAGCGAAAGTAGCATAGTTGCATGTTCCCTATAGCACAGTAAAACTTGGACCTGCATAACAACATAATTGAATTAAAAGACATAGAATGTAGATCGTTGGCAAATGGTAGTCAATTCTTGAGCATGTCTACTGTCGATCTGTATAATTAATAGTAATATTAGTGCGGGCCCGCACATTTAGTTCTTCATCCAATATAGCGTCACACACCATGTACAATTGTGAGATCGGTCTCTACACAAATATCAGGATAAATTATTTCCATGATTTTTGTTACGATAGCTACAGATAAATAACTATAAAATTAAAATTAGAGTGTCTGAAATGACAGACCATCAATGTATCGTGATGTAAATTTATTATAACATAGAAGGTCATGGGGAAAAGTTAGGCATAAGATTTTTGTAAGAATTGTGCAGATGACGGGGATCGTGGCAATGCAGAGGCCTGCCGGAGGTCATCAGCTACCTGCAAGAAGAAAGCGTCAGCGCGCTACCTGACGTGAAGGGCGCGAGAACATCCGGTCCTACAAGCTGACAGTCACCGGGCCGTATACCTGAGGGATTACGCGGGATCCTCGCCGGGCCACAAGCGAAAGTGAGGCTGGCCGTTGACACTGACACGCGACCCACACGCGACAGCCTGCTAGCTCTCCGGAGGCGGCAGCCGTTTGGAGGGATTCCCTGCGGCAGACCACGTTGTCGTGAGTACACGGAGAAGATCACATATTGTGTCAGAACCTGCGCCCCATGTGCCTCCGGACAGAAAGGGACGTTATATACTCACCTGTTTGGGTTTTTACAACTCACTAGCATTGGCCGATTTGCATACACAAAGCAGTATCGTGCCACACTAACAAATGTATGGTCTCATTTCTAACTTCTCCTCTCTATTAGAGAGCAGTTTTAGCAATCGTCGCTCCTAGTTCGATCCTGTATGGATGACCTCACACACTTGTGGAGTCACTCCACGTGTCATCATCCCTCGTCCAACTGCAATATTGGGAAACGTAAAGTACTGTCCAGCGAGAGAATAGATCTAGACTAGTGATGTATCCCAACAAATAGACCTCAGAGACAATTAATCGACGTGAGGAGAGCCTATCACTGTGTCTTCCTACCGTACTGCCGTGATCATATGCGTAGGTCTTGGTGCAATCTCAACAGAGTACTGCAGATGCTCCAGCACACCCTATTGCCGTTGCAACAACGTAGCAACAACACCCGACGTTTAGCCCTATGTGATGTCAGTACTGTGGAATTTGTGAAGTGCTTCGAATGTTTCTAACAATGTGATATAGTGCCTCATTCTCAGCACAGTCGTGAACTTTGTGCAATGTGCACGCACAACTTGATGCCCCATGAACCTTGTTTTTTTTCTTTCTTTTCTTTCTAAAATTTCTTTCTCTAGTGTTGTTTTTGTAATGTATGTTATACCTTGTATGTGTTTGTGTTTTACACTGTAATTCTTATTACAAATTACTGTATTGTTCTCCACACCATGTTTCTTTTGTATTTTGTATTTATTGTTGTGTGTATGCAAACAGTGTGCCTGAAGTCCCCATAAACTGAAGCAGATACCACCACTGTCATTGTGAATGGACCATCAGTTCAGGGAACATTTTGTAAAGGTTATTCTTGCTGCAGGGAGACAGAATGAATCGGAGGTTGTAACTAGATTCTGAAAGCTCACAAAGAGATTGTTAACTTAAATAGTATCATGTGTGAGTGAGTTCAGGTTAGTTTCATGATTCAAATTGTTGTAAAATCTTGGGCATTTAATTGCGGAGCACTCCAACTCTGATTGTAAAGAATAAACTGCTCCATATTTGGCTCACATGCCCGGGCCATATTTAGAGCGTGAATGTCTGTGTGAATCGGTGTTTGGAAGGGGCTCCCTGGGTATGGATGTGTGATGTGAGTGTTAGTGTTCCATATTAAGAAGGTGAAGTTGGCTACATCATAAATAATCCTCCCTCTTTGAGCTGCATTTTTCGGTGGCAGTGATTCTTTTATAGAGTGCGGCATGTGGAGTCAGTTTGTAAGATTGTTCTTGGGCGATTGACTCACTACCTTCCTCCTAAGTGAGCCAACCGCTCACCAATTACAATATAAAATGGCGTAGGGGCAATGAGAGGTGGCATGAGCCCCCTCTCATATTTCTATCTTACGATTCTCCTCTCTAATTGCATGCGGTGCAAAGTTGCTATTCCTTCACACGCGGACTTCCCACGCAGCGTCTCTCGTCACCCGGGTGGTCCGGTGACAGGCGGGCTCTCCTGAGCTGGAGAGGGTTAAGCCGACGGGTGCGAGGAAGTCGAGTGAATGCTTTGCAGACGCCGACATTGTCAAGAGACACGCCCGCCGGGGCCTGGAGTAGCGGCTGGGCTAGAGGTTCCGTTACTTCGCAGAAACTTAGCGAAAACACTTTCTGGCGGGCTACCAGCGTGGCGTGGGAATGACTTGTGTACCCAGGCAGTTGTGGCGGGAAAATTCCCGCGCTTTCTGCAAAATAGTAACTGTGATTGGCTTGCTCAGGGCATAGCTCCGTGACGTAGCAAAATCAGCGCAGAAATTGGCGCCAAGAATCTCCATTGGTGGAATGGTAGTGCTCCGGCAATGGAGTGGAATTTTCCGCCGGTTTTCGAGTTGCTGATTGGAACGTTTAACCACGGCCACTGTCGTGGGGGCGGGAATGTTCTGTGTTCGGCCTGTACGGGTGCTCATGGTAGTCGGCTCTCGCCTTTCGGTCGAGAACGTCGAAGCAACCAGCCAGATCGTGTTCTTGCAGTTAAGAAGACAGTTTGGTAATGTATGTCCGCAGCACCGGCAGATAGGGATTTTCGTAGGTGATAATCAGAGCTCAGCAGAGCGCGCCTGTTCGTCTTTTTCTAACTTTGTTCTGTCTTGAGTAGCAGCAATTAATGTTGGGTTAGCTGTGTGTCTCTCTTAAGATTTGAGTGGCAAGGAATTGGCTCCACATACCACTTCGTCATAAACCTCACAATCTAGTTTAGGGACAACTTCACCTTCACAGCGTTTGTTTGTGTATCCAATTTGAGCCAATTTGATGTATTATAAATTAGAATTCGTGTGTTTTTGTTTATTATTTTGTGTTTAGTCTTAATAAATCATATTGTTACTTTGGACAGAACTTTCATTCTGTTAATCGGTAGAGCAACCCATCATTTCTCACTACGTTTATGAAACCTTCCTTTATTTAACTTATTTATCAAATTAAATTATTGAAGGTGCCAAACTCTTTTCTACTCCACTTGCAGGGTTGATTACAGTCAGTTCGCGTATATTTTTTAATCCTTGTGCAACAGCAAAAGTCGGAGTTAGAATAGGGGGGGGGGGGCATAGAGCATCATTTACATATGTAGATTCTAGAATTTAGTATTAAATACACTGCTAGCCCCGGCACCTCGCAACCTGTTCCAGACCTCACGCCAGCCTGCGTGAGCTTAAACGCGTGCCTTTCGGCCTCCTGTCATAGTGGCTTGGCTGTCTTGCCAAGTCTCAACACTTACTACTGTATTAAACTTTACATTTGTGAGAAATCTGTTTGGAAAATCAGGTACGAAAACAACACAAGCTAGTAACTGTTAGAAGAATGAATATTCAGGAATAAAGCTTCTGTCTGGTTTTAAGCCTAGTGCCAACGTACTGTTTCACACTAGCGTACACTGCCTGCTTTACGGTATGAACGATTATACTCATTACAATGTACCACTCAACAGCTGGAAAATATACTAAAGTGGACCTGAAGAAGCTATAATACTTCACTACTGAGAGACAGTAATTTCGAAGTAGTTCTCAGTTATTATTTTAAGAAACATGAAGACTCTTTGTTTTCTTGGGATGCATATGAGCATTTGCATTATACAGAATATGAGTGAGGTGTGGGAACTCTGAATCTCTTACAGTTTTACTCAATTACTTTCAGTTAATTTTTCATGAACACAAATGTGTCTAGAATAATTACTAAAATTTAATATTCAATTTCACTGTAGATTTATTAAACCACAGATTCAACATAGAGGGAACCAGAAACTGTTCCGTCTACTAACTGTATGTTAGGCGAACGCTTTTAACGGGACGCAGTAATGATACACGAACCGAAACACTATTACATATCTTTAATGTAGATTAGAAATGTGTAGGCCTTTGAAATGTTGTGTTATACATTTGGATTTGTAACCACTGTGATATTATGCGAATTTTAAGAAAATATGCAAAATTTAAGCTTTTAATGATAACTGAAACAACCATTTCAATTAAGCAGCTTTAAACACGTATTCTTTGGCTCCGGCAGTTTGATGACCATGCGCAACATTTCATACAAAACACTAACTAAATATTTAACAAAAATTATTACTGCACGAAAGTTAATAAATAATTTTAAACTGACTTGATTCTGTAGTTCATTAGATTCGGAAACACTTGGAATATTTCGGCAGCTGGAACCTGTTGATGGTGAAGGTAACCTTTCTCGAAGTCGCTGCGTGACTGTCAGGGAAAGGGTATGTGATGGAGTTGGACGTTGTGGAGAATGATCTTGATAAAGGCGACGAGCAGCTCTCCCAGTTGCGTGAGTTTCGTCATTCAGCAGGATCAGACACAGGCACCAGAATGACGCTCCAATCAGGTCAGTTAGGTAGGACAGACGTCGGATGACATCAGCCGATCCGACGTAACCACCCCCACCATGACTAGCACGTTGCTTATATAGGTAGCAGACATGTTTTCACACGGCTGTAGAACGAAAACGGTACGTTTCCGAACATGGGTTGCTATTCAAAATATTATGTACTCACTCCCCACTACAAGTGTTAGAAGTTTGTAACGAGAATTTCCAAACCCACTTCAAGTAAAATACTAAATTTTCCTTGTCCTGAATTTGGTGGCCGTGGTGACCTTCTGTGGCAAAAGAATAAAGTTTACTGGTGAAATTATTCCTTTTGATGAAATACACTGTAAAATATCTTCTTGGAGTCGGAATTTCACGATTCAGTGCAAAACCAATAAATATCATGATATAAGCACGAATAGAAATCTCCTTCCTAGGCATAACTGTTCGACTCTTGCTACAGTTCTTGCCTCGATGAGCGCTCAGTATATGAGCTTTTGGACGCTGGCGACAGACTGTATCTGCCACAAAGACTTGTCACGCTACTTCGTGAGAGACCACTTTTTACACTCCAACAAGAGCCTTCTCGTTGCTAAAGGACTTCCCTCCATCTTTTACATTACGTACAATCCTAGAGTTGTTAAACATGAACCAGTTATACAAATAATAATCTTGTATATTTGTAATATAACCCCGTGTGGGATTGTTGGTACCCCCATCGGGCGCCTCCCCGGGTGGCGGATAGGGGAAAGCTTCCTAGATATAGGTGGTACTGGGGAAATGAAATACCCAGGGCGGACCAAAAACCAGTAAACCCAGTGGTGTCTGTTCAGCATCTGGCGGCCAGTGGCCAGCGTCTGTTCCGCTAGTTGAGGCGGCTGCACAAAATCTTCTCGAACTCAAAAATCGAGTCGTATACCTGTGGTCTCAACAGAGATCACCACAAAAACTAAAATTAAACTTGAACGCATGATGGAAAAGACGACCACAGAGTCACTACCCCAGGCACCAGTGAATAGATTGGATTCACCTGATCATCGGATTCTGGGGGATCAGGGACACCATGCGGAGAAGAATCGGAGCTTCTCAAAAACTCCTCACACTCTCAAAACGATACGTAAAAATTTTATTGGTATAATTAATGTGAACACCCTCACTAAAACAGGCAAATTAAAGCAACTTACCAACGCAATGGGAAAATTTAACCTGAAAATCACTGCACTGCAAGAGACAAGATTCACAGATGAAGGACACTTTAACACAGAGAATTACAGGATCTGCAAGGGCAAACCTGCCATAAAAGTAAGAGACAAACTACCACTTTTCGGAACAGGATTCGCCGTACACACTTCCGTAATCGACTCAGTTATTGACTTAATGTCTCCCAATGAAAGAGTCTCCCTGTTATCAGTAAAATCAGCTAATAAAGCATACACTCTGATCAATGTGCACGCCCCCACAAATCACCACAGTAAAATCTACCCTGAAACAGTGGACAATTTCTGGGAAACACTAGAAGAAACAACAAATAAAGTACCTAGGCACCATGTGAAAATCTTAGTAGGCGATTTCAACGCACAATTAGGGAAGGAAAAAAATTCAGAGATACCACTGGACCCCACACCAAACACAAACGGGCGCCTCCCCGGGTGGCGGATAGGGGAAAGCTTCCTAGATATAGGTGGTACTGGGGAAATGAAATACCCAGGGCGGACCAAAAACCAGTAAACCCAGTGGTGTCTGTTCAGCATCTGGCGGCCAGTGGCCAGCGTCTGTTCCGCTAGTTGAGGCGGCTGCGCAAAATCTTCTCGAACTCAAAAATCGAGTCGTATACCTGTGGTCTCAACAGAGATCACCACAAAAACTAAAATTAAACTTGAACGCATGATGGAAAAGACGACCACAGAGTCACTACCCCAGGCACCAGTGAATAGATTGGATTCACCTGATCATCGGATTCTGGGGGATCAGGGACACCATGCGGAGAAGAATCGGAGCTTCTCAAAAACTCCTCACACTCTCAAAACGATACGTAAAAATTTTATTGGTATAATTAATGTGAACACCCTCACTAAAACAGGCAAATTAAAGCAACTTACCAACGCAATGGGAAAATTTAACCTGAAAATCACTGCACTGCAAGAGACAAGATTCACAGATGAAGGACACTTTAACACAGAGAATTACAGGATCTGCAAGGGCAAACCTGCCATAAAAGTAAGAGACAAACTACCACTTTTCGGAACAGGATTCGCCGTACACACTTCCGTAATCGACTCAGTTATTGACTTAATGTCTCCCAATGAAAGAGTCTCCCTGTTATCAGTAAAATCAGCTAATAAAGCATACACTCTGATCAATGTGCACGCCCCCACAAATCACCACAGTAAAATCTACCCTGAAACAGTGGACAATTTCTGGGAAACACTAGAAGAAACAACAAATAAAGTACCTAGGCACCATGTGAAAATCTTAGTAGGCGATTTCAACGCACAATTAGGGAAGGAAAAAAATTCAGAGATACCACTGGACCCCACACCAAACACAAACGTACCAACAAGAATGGTGAAAAACTAATCGACTTCTGCAGAAACTTTGGACTTAAAATAATGGGTACCCAGTTTCAAAAACCTGCGCATAAATTAACCACATGGAGATCACCCAGTCTTAGACAGGGTGAATACCAAATAGACCATGTCGCAATTTCCAAAGAAAACATAAAAGAAATTCAAAACATCAGAACCCGCAAAGGTGTCTTTGAATCAGATCATCATCTTCTCCAAATAAAAACAAAATTCCAACCCAACAGAATGCTAAAAAGGCCACCCAAAAGTACCAAACCAGATCCGGAATATCTGCAACTCAACAAAGAAAAAATCATCATGCAAATTAATCAGGAAAAATCAACAGACTGGAAGAAACTAACAGAGAAAATTCAGGAAGCCCTCAAATTAGGACAACCCCCACGCAACAGGAAACATCGCTGGTGGAATGCAACCTGTGATGAAGCAGTCGACAACCGAATAACTGCATGGAAAAACTTTAGCAGTCACAAAACTGAAGAAAACTGGGAGAACTTTCTTAAAACTCAAAAACAGACCTAAAAAATAATTAGAAAAGAAAACGGGGATATGACAACAACAGACTCTCTGAAGAAATTTTTATAAGACTTTCAGAGAAAACTTACAGAGATACCAAGCGCCTAGCTTGTGCTTCAAGAAACCCGATGGCTCTTTGGAAACCAACACGAAAAATAACTGCAAAACCTTAGCCCAATATTTCAGTTCCCTCCTCAACTGCGAACCACCCCAAGAAAAACTTATCTTCTCTTCTCCAGTATTCACACACCCAGACTCACATGCCCTGGATCTTGAAGAAATTATGGAGATAGTCAAGCAGTTGAAAAATAACAAAGCACCAGGAGAAGATGGGATCATTGCTGAGTTCTGGAAACTAAACGATCCTATATTTATGCAGAAATTACACCATATAATGTCAGACATATGGATAACGGAGGAGATACCAGAGGACTGGAAATGCGCTCTAATTCACCCGCTACACAAAAAGGGCGACAAGACAGACATGAACAATTACAGAGGAATTTCCCTGCTCCCAGTCGCTTACAAAATCCTTTCCAAAGCGCTTTTAAACAGGATAGAATCCCAAGCAGATACACTAATTGGTGAATACCAGGCCGGATTCAGAAAAGGACGCTCATGTGCGGAACAGATCTGGTGCTTAAAGACAATATTACAAATGAGGAAATGCAGAAACACAGTAGTTACATTCATCGACTTCAGGAAAGCATATGATTCAGTGGACCGTGGAACCCTGTTTAAAATCATGGAAGAATTTGGGATCGACCGAAGGACACGAAAAGTCACAGAACAGACACTTACAGGAACAACGGCCAAAGTGAAATTCATGGGCGAAGTATCAGAACCCTTCGAAATCAAATCTGGAGTCCGACATGGGGACGGACTATCCCCAATTCTTTTCAATATTGTTCTAGAAAAGATAATCAGGGAATGGGAGCCTCACGTAAAGGGTATCCAAATTGGTATCAAGAAAGAGAACCGCTGACGATATTGCAATTATCACCAATAACAGAACAGAAGCGATTCACGCAGTGGAAAAACTACATGAAATTTCACAAAAAACCGGACTACAGATATCTTATGAAAAAACCCAATATATGGAAAGGCAGCCAGAAAATAAATCCCCTTTAATAACAAAATATGGTAAAATTGCACAAGTCTGCCATTTTAAATACCTCGGTGAAACTACACAGTCCTCAGGATTAAACCGAATTGCCAATGAACAAAGAATCACCAAGCTCCAGAAGGCCTACAAGCTAACATGGACGCATTACAACAAGAAGTGCATTTCGACAGACGCAAAATTAAGGCACTATACAACAGTGATTCTTCCAGAAGCAATCTATGCAGCTGAAACAATGGTGATTGATGGTCATTCAAAAATTAAGGAAATAGAAAAGCAGGAAAGAAAAATTCTCAGGAAGATTTACGGTCCAATCAACAAAAATGGCATTTGGATGAAGAGACCACAAAACGAACTCTATAGAAAGATCAACATAGTAACAGATGAGTTATTTTATACACACATCTACAGGATGCAAGACTCCAGAACAGTAAAGAAATTATTCAATATTATAACAAGGAGTAAATGTGGCACAGAATGGCTGAAAGAAGTCCAGAGGGATCTGCAGCAGATCAACATAAAAAATCTCGAAGATCACACCGAGTGCCGGCATAAAATCACAAGTGTGAAGTTTGGGGAAAGAACATCGCGTCAGCCTGGTAAAAAATGGACAGAGGAACGGAAGAAGGAGCATTCTGAGAGGATGAGGAGGTTTTGGGAAGCAAAGAAGAAAAACATCCGAAGATGAAATTATGAATTCAAGTTCAATCGCTCTCCTACATGGGAACAATCGTTATAATAATAATAATAATAATAATAATATAAAAAATACAGTTTCAATAAGGATAGTTAGATATTAGATGAATTAACAGAATAAGAACAATTATTTACACTTGTATCAGTTCAAACAACATATATAACGCAGATATTACTGTATTCGTATAAAACATAGAAATTGCGTAAAAGTATCATAATCAACCAAAAACATGAGCGTCACACTGCATTACAACGACCGAGGAGGAAACGAACTGCACGAACTGCCGTCATCGAAGGTGCAGTGCTTACTCCAGCGAATGAGGCACCTGCAATCAGTATTCTATCAGTTACATGTGAAATTAATGTTTCGCGAAGTACTGCGTAACGCGTATTATGGAACATGCAGCTACACCATCCACAGAAAGTGGATGCTTTGATTCCTGCTTGCTTCGGACCAAGTGTCGTGTTCAGCCGATCGCTCTTGCAGCGCCTTACCGTCAATCCTCACATTCCTGCGCATGTCCTTTTCATGGATGAAGCGTCTTCGTCAGAGACGGAATGCTAAATAGTCGCTATAATCATGTTTGTGCCAATGAGAACCCCACGCCACCGTTGTGAAGGGCCAGCAACACATGTTATCAGTCAATATGTGCACAGGCTTAATCGGTGATCACGTACTAAACCCGTTTCTTCTTCCTCCTCCATCAAATACACCAGTGTACTCTGTGTTTATCAGAGACATACTATTCAGGAACCGCGCTGCTGCTACGTTCGCAGGTTCGAATCCTGACTCGGGCGTGGATGTGTGTGATGTCCTTAGGTTAGTTAGGTTTAAGTAGTTCTATGTCTAGGGGACTGATGACCTCAGATGTTAAGTCCCATAGCGCTTAGAACCATTTCAACTATTTGAAGATTTAGAGGCGATGGCTATCATATGTTCTTATTCGTCAACAGATGCGGTTCCAACATGATGGAGCACCACATCAATTTGAAGTGAGAGTTTGTGAAGAACCGGATCAGATATTCTCTGAAAAATAGATAGGAAGAATATGTCCAATTAACCTGCAGGCACTTTAGGCGTTCTAACTGCAGGTGTTCCGTTTGCCGTCCAGTGCGAAACTGTAAAAGGACCACAGTGAAGTATATGGGTTGTGTACTTCTTCGTACACAACGGTAAGGAGAGGTGGGTACAGAGTGGTGGAGCATCTGTCGTGGTAGGGAAGCTTGACAGGAACAGAAATGATTAGCGAACACGTAAATACAGTAAAGAGAAGTTTTACTTAACTTGTAACTTTCTTCAAACGTTGCGAAGAAACTTAACAAAAGAACGAACAGCAATAAAGTGTAGCTATTACAAGGAGCAAACTAAGGAATGTCACGCAGTGTGATGCTCCTGCTACTATTGCATGAGAAAACTGTCTTAACACTGAAGACTGTCGAAGACTGTCACTGAGACTGGTACGGGTAGCTGCCGTCAGCCGTGCTACACCCTGGTGACAGAGGGTGCTCGTAGTCCAAGGCGCTGAAGGTGTGGCTCACCGGGCGAGCATCACTGGAATCACCGGGTCGCCACGCGACAGGTACTGGCATCTATCAGAAACGTGCGTCTGCGTTGCCAACTGTGAGACGCCGGTGTGGTTGGTACAATACCAGACTATGGAGGGTCATTAGATCGCTGTCAGACGTCCAAGATGTATTTCAGTTCACTATAGAAAATGGTTCAAATGGCTCTGAGCACTATGGGACTTAACATCTGAGGTCATCAGTCCCCTAGAACTTAGAACTACTTAAACCTAACTAACCTAAGGACATCACACACATCCATGCCCGAGGCAGGATTCGAACCTGCGACCGTAGCGGTCACGCGATTCCAAACTGAAGCGCCTAGAACCGCACGGCCACTCCGGCCGGCAGTTCACTTAAGGATGCGCCACTTCTGTCCATAAACCAAGTGTGGCAAGCCTCAGATGGCTTTGAAGACGACCGACTTGATTGCGTATCAGGCGAATTAGGTATAGCGCTTTTTTGTGCAAATGCTTAATGATGAAGTTTTGTGGATTGATAATTTACAGGGATAGCTGTGTTTTAGTTTTGATGTTTTCACTTTGTGTTGTGCCTGTAGTGTTGCAAAAATCTCATGGCAAGTTTCATAACTTATTCACCACTTTAAACGCGAACAATTAACTGTACCTAATTAGCAGAGATGGGGATAATTCGCAATACTTGGAACTTTCAATAGAGGTCGCCTCTGAATTATTTCAAGTACTGATTGTCATCAGAATATTTTAATGAATTTCAAAAAAAGTAATTTGTGCATGTGAACTTTTCTTGAATGGAATGAGTTGTTAAAACACAGAAATTTCGTTTATTGTCATAGTTCCCGAGCCCTTTTGATTATAAATAGTGAGTTAGAGAATTTTATTCCAATTCGGCGAGCTGGGTTGTAGACAGAAGGTTATGGCAATCAGGTGTCTTTATTACTTTATGGCTGTCTGCACAAATAATTTTCTGGCTCCTGTAAACGGCGACGGTATATAAAATCACACAAAGGCATACTAAATCACCAAAAACAAACAATATCTCACGAAGCTATTAAAAAGCTTGTAACCACCCTCCCAACATATGGTGCAGATCGGTCTAGAAAACATAAAGAATGACAAGTGATTATTGTACAAAGTGAACTCTTTGGGCCAACATAGAATACCGAAATGAACCATACTTAGCCATCATCGAGTGAAAGGAACAGTGCGAATATTGTTATGATTTTTTCGTAAGTGTGAAGCCTACACTGCGAATGATGTCCACGGCACCACTGAACGTAACGAGAGGAAAGAAGACAACGCCACGTTGTGGTCACCACAGGCACTGAGGACAGAGGGAGATGATGTGTCATTGCGGCGCTGCGTTGATCTACAAGCTGCTGCACGTGCTCACTGATTCCAGTCAAATACGATTCTACTGCCGTAAGCAAAACCCACCTCCATCGTTGGCGCTATAGGTACTTCTGTTGCCCGCATTACGTTGCGATGCATCGCATCATGATCGCTAGTACACTGCCCAGCATTGCTTTCTGAATTCAAGAAAATGAGTTAAATCAAGAGTAGTTAAAGTACTTATTGACTGCTTCTAATCAACTGTGAAAATTGTGAAATTTAAAACAACCCATCATTGATGATGATAGGTTAGAAATAAATTTTAAAGATGAGGGTTATTTGAAAGTAGGGATACAACCAAAGGAAGCGTCAAATGGTGACACTGAATTTGATGATTCAGGAATTCGAACGATTCAGATAATGCAAGAGACTCTATTGAGACCGGTTGAAATGTAGAGTGGTGGACTGCAAGATTGGATTTAAAACTTCCTGGCAGATTAAAACTGTGTGCCCGACCGAGACTCGAACTCGGGACCTTTGCCTTTCGCGGGCAAGTGCTCTACCAACTGAGCTACCGAAGCATGACTCACGGCCGGTACTCACAGCTTTACTTCTGCCAGTACCTCGTCTCCTACCTTCCAAACTTTACAGAAGCTCTCCTGCGAAGCTTGCAGAACTAGCACTCCTCAAAGAAAGGATATTGCGGAGACATGGCTTAGCCACAGCCTGGGGGATGGAAATATCCCGAAGGCTGTGCTGATCATATGAAAAAACTTTGAAGAAATCGTTAACATTCACAAAAATAATATTTTTGGAAATTTGTGCTCAAGTTCCTATGGGACCAAACTGCAGAGGTCATCGGTCCCTAAGGTTACACACCACTTAATCTAACTTGAACTATCTTACGCTAAGGTCAACACACACACCCATGCCCGAGAGAGGACTCGAACCTCCGACGAGGAGAGCCGCGCGGACCGTGACAAGGGGCCATAGACCGATCGGCTACCCCGCGCGGCACACAAACATGATGCAATAGAATTGCGAACTGATGTTTGATCGGGAATGTATCATTTCAAGCACAGCTGATTATCCAGTTCTGTCTGGGACATCACTTGGGAAAAGGAAGCACATACAAGAGCAAACACACAAAAAAGAACATTGGCCAGAACAAGACGTCATGAAGCTGAATCTGCCCCAACTAGTTTTAGAGGAGATGAACTAGCGTTATTCAAGACAAAAAAGAAGCCCAAGGAAATTTCAATAGAAAGTGTGTAATTAATGAGTGTATACCAAGAACCATTTACAATAACAAGTAATCCACACGCAAATGCTTACAGATATGAGTAATCAAAGAATAAGGAAGAGTTAGGACTTGAGAATATGATGAATTTTAAGAAATTTATAGATAATAGCAATTGACAGTCTTTATGGTACCTGCCACTCTTCGGCGGATAGAGAATTTGGTGTGCTGTGCAGTTCCAGCTGAGTGAGTTTTTTTCCACTTTCAGATGTAATTTTTTCTCCTTTTATATCCGTAGTCAATAAGAAATATATAACTTCATGGTTTTATATAGGCTATTACTGTGTAAGGAGTTGGTAGTGTAAGAATTATCTACCAGTTTTGACATTCTGATTCATGACATGGCAACCAGGAAAGGAGAGCGTGCATCAGTGGATTTAAAATTTTCATTGAAATTCTGTACTTATGGACAAGTGCAGAAATATAATAGAAAATATGGATTGAAAAATCTGAAATTAGTAGGAAAATATATGAATACTTGCACAATAATTGTAAAAGTTCGGTTTCCTGTATTCAATTGGAATGAAGTCTGCATAAAGTTGCATTTTAAAGTTGGTAATTATGTTGTCTGTAGTTAAGAGAGTTTGATAAGATTGTGCCACATAGAATGAAGCGAAAGCGTTTTGTTATTAGCTGATGGATATTTGAGGAAGTGGCGTGATGTGCAGGCTAAAAATATGTGTAATGAGGTCAGAAGGCCGGCCGGTGTGGCCGTGCGGTTCTAGGCGCTTCAGTCTGGAACCGCGTGACCGTTACGGTCGCAGGTTCGAATCCTGCCTCGGGCATGGATGTGTGTGATGTCCTTAGGTTAGTTAGGTTTAAGTAGTTCTAAGTTCTATGGGACTGATGATCACAGATGTTAAGCACCATAGTGCTCAGAGCCATTTGAACCATTTTTTGAGGTCAGAAGGCTGAGTTAAGAAAAAAGAAGGAATGAAAGAATAAGTGATGTATTATACAGAAAAATAGAAAACGAGAAATGTATTGGAATAAAAAGGAGATTATGTTAGAAGACTGACTTATGTTTACATTTATTTGCCTCACATCTCAAAAAAGTGCTGTACTTTTAATAGAAGTCGTGAAAAAAGAGATAAAAATTTTGGAATAGATCTATTCTTACTGTAAAGGTCTATTACAGTTATGTACATGAGAAGAAAAAGAAACAATATTTTTAAATTTTTAGTCCTTCTCCAGAATAGTTTCTTAGGGACATGGGGGCCTCGTGTGTCTGCAGCTTGTGAGCTGTTCCGAGAAAAGCGGCGAGAACGACACCAGCCAAAAGTGACTCCTCTCCTTTCCTTTGTAACATAATATAGCAGCAAAAAGGATACTCACCAAAGTGATTTCCTCCCTCTACTCAAAGTAAGTATTGCGTGAGTGATCTTTAGAGCGCTCTCCAAAGTGCCTGCATTCTGTAAAGCAATGAGTGAGTACCACAGTTTGTGTGTGATGTATTTGTTGTTTTCTTTCAGGAATAATTACTGAAATAAAATAAATAAAAAAGAAAGACATTATAAATAAATAGATAATTTCATCTGAATGGAAACAAATGATAGTACAGAAATCAAATTTCTCTTTGATATGAAACCAGTTTATGTGTAAGATGCACTAACATGTTGATTTGTGTTTCTTGGCGTGTAAATATAATAGTGTCTTTTTTATAGTAGTAAGTAAGAGAAGTTGCTAATAATATATCTAACAAAAGTACGTACAATTTTCCATCAGTTGCTTCCAATATTCAAATTTATGTTGAAAGAAAACGTCATATTTTGACATTATGAACTCTGCAGGCCCAGTAGAGAAGAAATCATTAACTGTGGTGACATCAAGGAAACTATGGGGAACCTTCTGCATTATTTATGCCCAAAAATCAGACTGATGAAGCTCATCATGAGCGTTCATTACAGTAACCTTCGTCTTAAGTGCAAAATCATACTGTCTTAAATACAGGGTGATTTTTCCACCGTGTACAAACTCTAGGGACTAATCGATGAAAGGATACGGAACAAAAAAGGTCTAATGAACTTGTGTCCGGAAATGTACGGTTTCCATGCTAGAGACGATTTAGTCAATCATACTTCGTTACAGAGACTATGTTCTATACGCGCTGTACCATGCAGCCACAGATACAGTACGCATGGTTTCCCACTAGAGGGTGGTACTGTTCTTCATACGTCATGTCCTAGTGCCCTCTCCTACTATTCATTGGTACTGTTGTGTTCTATTCACTTCTCTTGCTGACTCACCTTATAGTGGATGTGATACAGCGTTGTACACAATGGTTCCGTATTCGAGTCGAGAGCTTGTCGACTTGGTGTTTACTTACGGAAAGTCAAATCGCAACGGGCGGCGGGAAGCAAGATTGTATCAGGAGACCTATCCCCACCGACAACGCGTTCAATGTTTGTAACAATGTTTCGCCGTTCGTCTGAAATAGTGTCGTTTCGGGAAGCAGGAAATCATGATGGACGTACCCGAAATGTTCGGACACCAGACCAGGAAGAAAACGTGATTAACACTGTGGAAGGTGACAACCGCGTCAGTACTAGGCTGTTGGTCCGCCAGTATAGGGTAAGCCAACCGACCGTGTTGAACATTCTCCCTCATCGCCTACAACGTGTACAGGACTTACTAGCGACAGACGTTCCACATCGGGAGCAGTTTTGTCAGTTTTTCTACACTACGCAACCACGATTCCGGGATTTGTGTCATCCATTCTATTCACAGATGAGGCCACTTTTAAGTGGAGTGGTATCTTCAGCTTTCATAACAGTCATCTGCGGGATAGTATGCAGAACCCCCATGATATGGTGACAGCGAATCCCCAGCATCGGTGCAGCCGGAATATGTAAGCCGGGGTAATAGGCGCCGTATTTTGGAACCAGTCTTCCTTCCACGTAGTCTAACAGGCCGAAACTATCCGCGTTTCTTGCGGGTGACTTTGCCCCCCCCCCCCCCCACCCGTGCTGGAAGAAGTGCAATTGATGATTCGAAGGGTTATGTGGATGCTACATGATAGTGTTGCAGCCTACTTTACCGTTAATTTCCGGACGCATCTCAATCGTGTTTTCGGAAGAGGGAGTTCAGTTGCATGGCCTGTTCGTCCACTGAATCTCAACCCATGCGATTTCTCGCTATGGGACCATCTCAAAAGTATCGTGCATGGAGAGCCCATTCCAGATGTGGAGACACTGCAGCAGCCTATTCATGCTGCCTTTGACACAGTTCGGATGCAGCCTGACCGATGTGAACGTGTGAAGTAGAACATGCTACGGCACGTGTACGCAGGCGTTGAGGCGCATAGAAACGATTTTCAACACATATTGTAATTGTGGCTGCGTGGTACAGCGCGTATTAGAGCACAGTCTCTGTAACAATGTGTGATTGAATAAGTGGTCACTAGCATGGAAACCATACATTTCTGGAGATAAGTTCATTAGACATATTTTGTTCCGTATCCTCTCATCGATCAATCCCTATAGTTTGTACACGGTGGAAAAATAACCCTGTGTACATAGAAGTGAAAGATAAATCTAATCTGGTAAAACGCCAAAGACACAGTGGAGCAACAATTTGGATGAAACAGGAGATCACGGGCAAACTAAATAATAAGGAAAAACTCAGCTGAGAAGTGTATGTTCCACATTTACTACTGAGCAAAATTCTAACACCATGAAGTTCGATTATGCTACAAAATTCATAGACTGGTATATTTAGCATAACAGTCACAACCTACGCTCAGCACACAAAAAGAAATTTGACAGGTTAAAGGGAAATAAACACTACAAACGGAAACCAACAACTGAAACTCTCTCACTATTTCAATTGTACAAGCATGTAGAAGAACTTACCTACTTAGAACTCACAAACAGACAAATACTGCATGAAATAACAGCTTTGCAACATATCTATAAAGCAACTCATACCTGCAACAAAGGAAGCAATAGACATGGCAAAATTACCTATACGTGAATAAAACGACCCTAAAGTAAAAAAAAAATCATAGAAATAGGGATGAAAATAGGAAAACCTACAACAACAAGCTATATACTGAGAGCAATACTAAAAAACATAAGTAATAAAATATTACTACAAAATGCAACAGCAGTGAAATCAGACAGAAGGAAATAATAAAGGAAATAATTTTTTCAGAATAACAATATCACACAAATACAGCACAATGTGTTCAACAAATATGTTTCACAAATAAAAAAGCTTTTAGAAGGTGTAATGTAATCTTTACTGAACAAGACAAGAAGTCATGCACTGTCATGAACCCAAATACTCTAATATTATGTGCAAAACCTGAGACACATAAAAACCCGACTTTCATCCATCCAATAATAAATCGTTCCGACAGGCTGACGTATTTCCTCAGTAAGAAACTTAATACATTAATAACCAACTTGTACACGTACAACAAACAATACACCACGAAAACTCTTAATATAAAAGATATACAAACCACCCAAACAGGTAAATTCATCTCTTTCAATATAACAAATTTGTGCAAGAACATAAAGTTTTCTGAAACAACTGAGACTACTGAGAACAACCTCCTCAGATATAGAAAAGCGTCTCCTATTGAAGCCTATGAAATGATAGAAGTCCTGCAGCTTACTAAACCTCAAAATTATTTTGAATTCGATAAGAATATTTATACACAAGTTGATGAAGTAGCAATGGAAAATTGCATTAAAGGAACCATCGCATCTGTATTTATTAACACATTAGAAAAACGTACTTCATCTCAAACTGTGCATTTCTTAACAAAATTATCTACTACCATCGATACATAGAAGACTAGTAACTGATGGAGCTAAAACTGACATACAAGCAGTTCACCAGTAATTAAAAGATGTACACCCAAAAACAAAATTTACAATAGAAACAGGCCAAAGCAAATCCAAAAAAATTCTGTACCTAAAAATAAAGAACAGTAATAAAAACCATAAATTCGATATCTAGAGAAAACGTACTACTACGGACATAATCATAAATAAAAATTCATGTCACCCAAATTCATATAAATATGCATTTTTCAGCTCAATGATCAACAGAATCACGCATTTACCTCTCGAAAAAATGCCATACAAAAAGAAATAACGACACTACAACACAGAGTAAAGAAATGATTGGAATGTGGTAATAGTATTCAAATGTTACGTGCGATGTATAAAGACTATAACAGCTAACATACTTAGGGATGTAACACTGAAAAGAGAGGCATTACTAAAGGCAGATCAACCTGTGTACCAAGAACATACACAGGTCACATATCGAACAAAATGAACAACTTGCTACAGACTACGAAAATAAAATTAGCATTTCGCAAAAACAATAGGCCGAAAACTAAACTAAGATCAGGAGAAAATGAGGTCCCTATTTTCTTAAATGGGCAATTACTGCATTAAATCCTATATCGGACAAACCGGAAGAAATTTTGGAATCAGCGTTAAAGAACATACAAGAAACTGTGGAAATTACCAGTCAAGTTGTTACTTAGAAAAGCCAAATCCATAAAGCTTTACAAATTTTTCATAAAAGACCTAAAGGCCATGCTATGAACATTTTAGGAGAATTGGAAATTCACACACAGGCGAAGAAATATCCGAACCACATTCTTAACAATCAAACATAACTGAAACATACAAACTACTTAGAAAACTTTAATAAAATACTCGAAGAAGAAAGAGGATAAAAATGTCATGAGATGTAAAAACAATAGATGAGCTTAAGCTACGCATTAATACAAATTTACAATCTCTGAAACTGAGACACAATCCGTGGACTTCCGCAATATAACGCACTCTGTGAACATAAAGCATCGCTGGAGCGAAAAATGTCAAAGAACTGTCAAAAAGCACTACACAAATTTACTGAAAGTCCAATACAAAGGAAACTACGCAATAAATAATAACGATACATTAATAGACAGAAAACTCGTTCCAAGATGTATTATGTACGTCAGTCATTTCCAACCTGGGGGTAATTACCCCCTGAGGGGTAAAACTGTAAGACGTCTTGGTCTCCTGACCTTCCTTGCTTACATATTCCGCCCTCACAATCATTTTCCGCACATCAAGACGCTTCAGTCGAACCCAAACTCGATAAGATAAAGTCAATATTGTACGAATTCATGTAAACGATATGCAAATAACTAATAAATTGCAAGTGCGCACCATGGTTGAAATACTCGAGGCTGGCGTACACACACACACATTCAAGACACGACGGTCACAAAAGCTTTTAGTTCGGGAGAGGCAAACACCGCACACCAGGACGCCGGTCCCTTCAGAGGTTTTCACAGGGAGCTATCTACTTCGGCCGGCGGCCGCCCGTGAAGCGGACAGCGTTTGCCCGAGTGAAGGAAAGAATGACCCCGTGTTCGGCTTAAAAGCAAATTCCGCTATATTGTGTGGGAGCGCCCAACCTACACATTCTTTACAAATATAGCACGCAGTTTCAGAGATTTTCACAGGGAGACAGCAAACGCCAAACGCCGATGCTACAGATTTCCGGATTGGTCGCCTTAAACGAAACGTCATTCTCCCGTTTTAGAAGAGCAATGCTGATTGGCAGACGATATTCCTGACGCCTTGATCTGAAGGAGTAATGGAAGAGACCGAAAGATATACCCCTTCATGTCTGGTGTGGAGAGGGGCCGTTCCGTTGTCGCTTTTGGAGCGAGAACACGTAACGAGAGCGTGCACGCTCTTACGTGCACTCAAAGAGCGAGGAACAAGTCTCTCCTCAGTAATTCACTGGGAGAGTACCTCTGTCGAGAGCGAATCGGAGTGTGACTCTATATTGAGTCCTTGCGATTAAGTGTTGTTCACTGTGTTGGCCGCCACACTTATTGTGCAGTGTGAACGGACAGAGTTATAGTTAAACACCTGCGAGCAAATTTTGAGTGGCATCGCGGTGGACTGGTTATCTGACCAATGTACCACGCCAATAGATAGACTAGGGGCGAATAGGAGTCCTTCACTTCATCAAGGCGTATGGTGAGTTTGATTGGAGAAGGTCAATCCAGATAGAACGAGAGTTGTCTTATTTGTCAGCAGCAAGCGGCGCAGACAGCAGTCATCGCAGCTTACGGTATTGTGTGCTGCAGCTCTTGCGAGCCCCATATTTCCTCCACAACAGTACACTTCACTGCATTTCACACACGACATCCTCGACCATACCTAGCAACATTGTAATGGATAATTATTCAAGTTGAGTAGGCGCGGCTCTCAGCCATTCTGCCAAGTCAATAACAATCTTAAACTTTGTATAGAAATTTCATTAGTGAGTCCTGTCCTTGAGAGGTAACGACACATTCCGAAAAGAACCCAGAAATAACTTGTTCAGTTCATAACTAAAGGTGCAGTTGTGATTTCTCGGAATTTTAGCAAAATAAATAATAATTTTCGTTAGTTCCATGTTTTTCTTACACTAACTAGCACTACTCCAGTACCCAAGTATCCCACTAGTTACGTAAGAAATTTTGTGAATTTTTGTGTCATTTCCTTACAACGGACAACTCCAGAAGATATTTATTGCTGAAAGTTTTTCAGGCATTTCTCTTTTAGAACGTTAGGAGCGTCTGCCTGACTTCTGTAGTAGTGTGGGGGTGGAAATTGCATCTTGCAGGAGCCACAGGGTAAAGGGTACATCTCAGATTAATCCGTTGTGCAGAATGACAGAATAGCACTCACACGCTCACAAAACTAACTTTTCTGAGGAATAAAATCTAAAATTTATCTTCAAAAATTTTACTGTTATTATTTCATAACACTGTAAAACTGATTACATAGTGACGAATAATTATATTTTATTTTTCAAAAACTGACACAGTTCGGTTGACGTTACAGCTTTTGAAATGAATCTGACAACATCTTCCTCATACAGTCCACCCACCACAAACATACTTTGTGCCATGCACTCATGACTGAAACAAATACTGTGTATATGTAGACTGAAGCGAAAAATGAAAATTTGTACCAAGGCCAGGATTCGAACCCAGGTCTCCTATTCACTAGACAGATGTGCTAAACACTACGGCACCCTTCCACAGGGGCTTTGCAGAACGGCATAGACTGTCCTTGCACGCCTGCCTTCTCAACCGAAATGCCCATTCACGCCTCAGCCCACATGGTATTCCCACTAAACTCAAACAGTACTTGTGGAAAGGCACTGCGCTAGGGTGGCGTAGCATTTAGTGCATCTGCCTAGTGAACAGAAAATTCCGGGGTTTAATC
The DNA here is from genome assembly GCF_021461395.2 of Schistocerca americana. Taxonomy (NCBI): domain Eukaryota; kingdom Metazoa; phylum Arthropoda; class Insecta; order Orthoptera; family Acrididae; genus Schistocerca; species Schistocerca americana. The sequence continues at coordinate 698,117,303 of NC_060130.1, forward strand.
CCAGACTTGGTACAAATTTTGATTCGTCGGTTCAGTTCCATATATACATCACATGTTTCGGACTTGAAAATGTCTCGGGAACCATATACTTTCGTTTGAAACAGGTGCATTATATCTCATGAAATTGCCTTCTCCGAATTATAGGTTGTCCCCACAACGGACCGGAGGTGCTTATTATTCACTTCTCAACACATAAATGAACTAATTGACATTACAACAGAACAGTAATTATGTACTGACAGTTACATCAATTTACAGCCTACACACTATTGTTATTATTATGAGTATTATTATTAGCAGTGGTCATACATAAAGCATTAGCAGCATGAAGTCTTCCTGTTTTTGTTAGTTCAGAAGCAAGGACTTAGAAACAATAAAGGCAGTGTGCACATATTAACTTAGTTGGTTTTAAATAGAGAGGCAAGTTGTTGGTGTAGAAGCGTCAGTAAGGAGAGGAGTGGTGTAGAGGAACCATTTTTTGTAACAAGAGCCTAGCTTCAATGTGGATACTTAGTTTTCTTTCCTGAGAGGAAGTTGTGTGTAGGTAGCACTTCAGTATTCCATAAAAAGAGGTTGGTAGAAATAAACAATACCAACTGACACTTTAGCTCATTAGTTCGTGGTTTAATGAAACACTCACAAGAACTAAATAACATTTACATTTAGTCACTTTAAAAACAAAAGTGTGCAAAGAAAAGTATTTTTTATTTTAAAGCTTAGTTGCGGCAAAGGGGGCGGGAGAGGCGAGTCGGAGGCGGGGGGTATTGCATTATAGGGGTAATGTCTTGGAAAGGCTGGGAACCACTGATCTACCTCATTTGACCTACACATAAGCACCATATAATATAATAGAATAGGATAGAATATAAGATATGTAGACATGGATATACCACAAAAATTACAACACCTCAACAGGAACACCTGAAAACGATAATTCTGTGGAAACGAGCTTGTTGTGAATCAATGTAACCAGCACGAGTAAAATAAAACAATTTCCAGCTAACCTTGTATGGACTTACACTAATGGCCATTAAAATTGCTACACCAAGAAGAAACGCAGATGATAAACGGGTATTCATTGGACAAATATATTATACTAGAACTGACATGTGATTACATTTTCACGCAATTTGGGTGCACAGATCCTGAGAAATCAGTACCCAGAACAACCACCTTTGGCCGTAATAACGGCCTTGATACACCTGGGTATGGAGTCAAACAGAGCTTGGATGGCGTGTACAGGTACAGCTGCCCATGAAGCTTCAGCACGATACCATAGTTCATCAAGAGTAGCGACTGGCGTGTTGTGATGAGCCAGCTGCTCGGCCACCATTGACCAGACGTTTTCAATTGGTGAGAGATCTGGAGAATGTGCTGGCTGGGGTAGCAGTCGAACATTTTATGTATCCAGAAAGGCCCGTACAGGACCTGCAACATGCGGTCGTGCATTATCCTGCTGAAATATAGGGTTTTGCCGGGAGCGAATGAAGGGTGAAATGGTTCAAATGGCTCTGAGCACTATGGGACTTAACATCTGAGGTCATCAGTCCCCTAGAACTTAGAACTACTTACACCTAACTAACCTAAGGACATCACAAACATACATGCCCCTGGCAGGATTCGAACCTGCGACCGTAGCAGTCGCGCGGTTCCGGACTGAAGCACCTAGAACCGCTCGGCCACCACGGCAGGCGAATGAAGGGTAGAGCCATGGGTCGTAACACATCTGAAATGTAACGTCCACTGTTCAAAGTGCCAACAATGCGAACAAAAGGTGACTGAGATGTGTAACCAATGGCAGCCCATACCATCACGCCGGGTGATACGCCAGTATGGCGATGACAAATAAACGCTTCCAATGTGCGTTCACCGTGATGTCGCCAAACACGGATGCGACCATCATGATGCTGTAAACAGAACCAGGATTAATCCGAAAAACTGACGTTTTGCCATTCGTGTATCCAGGATCGTCGTTGAGTACACCATCGCAGGCGCTCCTGTCTGTGATGCAGCATCAAGGGTAACTGCAGCCATAGTCTCCGAGCGAATAGTCCATGAAACTGCAAACACCGTCGAACTGTTAGTGCAGATGGTTGTTGTGTTGCAGACGTCCCCGTCTGTTGACTGAGGGATCGAGACATGGCTGCATGATCCGTTACAAAAAAAATGGTTCAAATGGCTCTGAGCACTATGGGACTTAACATCTATGGTCATCAGTCCCCTAGATCTTAGAACTACTTAAACCTAACTAACCTAAGGACATCACACAACACCCAGTCATCACGAGGCAGAGAAAATCCCTGACCCCGCCGGGAATCGAACCCGGGCGCGGGAAGCGAGAACGCTACCGCACGACCACGAGCTGCGGACTGATCCATTACAGCCATGCAGATAAGATACCTGTCATCTCTACTGCTAGTGATACGAGGCCGTTGGTATCCAGCACGACGTTCCATATTACCCTCCTGAACCCATCGATTCCATTTTCTGCTAACAGTCATCGTATCTCAACCAACACGAGCAGCAATGTCGCGATACGATAAACCGCAATCGTGATAGGCCACAATCCGACCTTTGTCAAAGTCAGAATCGTGATGGGACGCATTTCTCCTCCTTACACGAGTTGGTGGTGGTGGTTAGTGTTTAACGTCCCGTCGACAACGAGGTCATTAGAGACGGAGCGCAAGCTCGGGTTAGGGAAGGATTGGGAAGGAAATCGGCCGTGCCCTTTCAAAGGAACCATCCCGGCATTTGCCTGAAACGATTTAGGGAAATCACGGAAAACCTAAATCAGGATGGCTGGAGACGGGATTGAACCGTCGTCCTCCCGAATGCGAGTCCAGTGTGCTAACCACCGCGCCACCTCGCTCGGTCTTTACACGAGGCATCACAACAACGTTTCACAAGGCAACGCCGGTCAACTGCTGTTTGTGTATGAAAAATCGGTTGGAAACTTTCATCATGTCAGCACGTTGTAGATGTCGCCACCGGCGCCAACCTTGTGTGAATTCTCTGAGATGCTAATCATTTGCATATCACAGCATCTTCTTCATGTCGGTTAAGTTTCACGTCTGTAGCACGTCATCTTCGTGGTGTAACAATTTTAATGGCCAATAGTGTGAGAGATTGCAGGGCACTCTCACTTCTGATTTGGTGTAGGGAATATGACCTACGGCGATTTGACTTCATACATTGTGATGAAATGGTGGGCAGCAGTTTATGGTCTTGTTTGCGTGCTCTAGGGAAAGAAATACGGTAAACTTTACCTGCGATCAAAGGAACAGGGTGCCGACTTAAATGATTGCAGTAAAAGCACGGCATTGGTGGGGCGACAAAGGGCGTTTTTTTCTGGAGAACGATAAAGAGACATTTCCAGACGGCCCCGTGCCGCAGTCGTATTGTGCAGACACACATTAAGATTGGAGCCACGGACAGTGGCAGACGTCCAGGTATATGGCCTAGCGTCGAAAAGTCTCCGACAGCACACTGTAGGCCTTGTTAGCGAGCAAGCCGCCAAAAGAAATGTAAACGTTCTGCAAAGGTCCATGGGACAGGAAAACTGGCGCCCAGGCGTGCAGACTCTGTTTCAAAACATGTTTTGTCAATGCTAGTTTATGGCCGTTCTTTGCAAACTTTGAAATGGACGCAACAGGGGAGATAACAAGCTGTTTACTGAGGGCAGTGCTTCCACCCTGTATTGTGTTAGCAAAAGACACGGCAAACGTGTGGGAAATAGACCGCGAAGCTGAATTTTTTTCCATTTTCTGCCAATTAACTTCATGTCTCTGACTGGGCAAATCGGTTTGCAGTGCAAAGACCATTCACCGAGCTTAGAATGCCGGGTTCCAGCTCGTGATTGGCTTGTGCGAAATTGGGGGAAATGAAAAAAGAGAAATGTGCTTTTGAAACCGAGCTGAGGAGGCAACACAGAGAAAGGGAGATCGTCACTCTCTTGTACAAGTCTCTTATACTGGCGCTTCGCTAGTAAAGAACTGCAGGCCTCTACCTAAACGGTGAGACTTGTGTCCTTTGCTAGGGTGCGACTTAAAGTCTGAGCCAGTCACTTTCTGAACCATCAGAGGTACTGCATATATCATCACGGTCACAACGAGTGACGCGTGGGGGTACTTATTTGTCTTGAGTCGGCCGTCTAAACATTTGACGTATTCCTACAAGTACAGTCGTGGCACGGAGTCAAATTGATTTGGCAGACCAGCAAACGGGTCCACCTGCACACTGGAATCCGTCGAGGTTGCAGAGGCTCTTAGGGGAGTACATGCGTTCTGAATTAACCGAACGCAAGACAGCGTACTTGCATTTTTCGGGAACGCGCATTTAATAACAGATCGCCGCCGTCCATCATGACTTCAGTCACTGAACGCATCGTAGTGTGCCGCCTTGACCAGTAGGATGGTAAAGTATTCTCTGCTGCGACGTAGGGCTATAATATCTATTTCTCAGCACCCTCTTCTTTCGAACCATATTTTCCTTTTTTTTTTTTGTATGGTAGAATATAGATGCTTGGTGGTGGCGTAGTTTGATGCCATAACCTGGATTCACGTGTATGAAGTGAGATAGAGTGAGTAGTGTTCCGGTTAGTGTCGTGTGGCGATCCCCAGCAGATCACTTTGTCCACCATAGGTCCCATTTTAGTAAGGCTTGTGTTAAATAAATATTTTTTTTTGTATGATGATTCTTTAATAATTTTGTTGTCTTGTCTTGTTTAAGATCAATAAATCGATTGTGAATTAGACTACAACTTCTCCTTGAGTTCTGATTAAGAGTTCTTCGCATTTTTATGGCAGCCTAGTTCAGAAACATAAGGAGTAGCTTTTTCATTTGGTGTCCACTGCGTGGATCTTTACTTCATTAACAATAATCCTCTTTCAGTGTATTCTTTGTTTTTAATTTCTGATCTTGGATGACTCATATTAGTGCGTCGTCATTCTACGCTGCTTCAGCTCTATGCTAAAGTTAATAAATTATGAATGGCGACTGGTGGCATCTCAGTCTCTCTACAACTCATGACCACATGTTTTTAATGAGCGAGAGATCTGGGGAACGTGGTGGCCAGGACAACAGTCGAACATGCTCTACATAGAGGTATGTAATAACACCATGGGCCACATGCTGCCTTGTGGTATCTTGTTAAAGGTAACGCCAGTAGATTTCGAAGATAAGTAACAGCTTCCTGCCTTAACACGTCAGAAATGTAACGCCTACGTGTCCGTATTGCTGGTTATGGTAACCAAAAGTGATCGTGTCTGTACCCAGTGGACCTCCATACCCTCTATGCAGATGATACGTCGTTATGATGATGACAAACGCAATATACAGTTTTGATTCTGACAGGAGCTCCCCAATACGGATACCTTCCTTGTGATGTCGTACCCAGTATCGGGATTCGTCTGAAAGGAAGACATGGTGATACTCCTGTGCCCTGTATTATCGGTGGGGTTCTATTGTTTGGACGCATCTCTCAGCTGCCTCGTCAAGGGAAGCCGAACCTATAGTCACTGTGACGATACTAGCCCATTTCCTGACTCAACGCTCGTCACGTAATTGTGCGATGGCTTTTTAAAAAGCCGGCTGCTTCCGAAACTGGAAGCCTTCCACTTAAAGCGACCTCAGCCTCACACTGCAGTGTCTTTAGTGTCTGTTGAGCAGGCGACACTGACAAAAGCTACACGTACAATAGAGACCGACGCCGGCATCCCTCAGAAAAAAAACCATGACAATTGAGTGCTATTCCGACAGCCACGACCTCTTAGGGAACTCCTACCACGCTGTTTTGAGCAATGGATTGTATTTAACATCAACGCAACTCCTACAATAAAGCAATTATTTAAAAAAGGAAAACACAGATGCTACGATAATATATGTCCTCTTTCTACGAAAATAAGCGTGGTCGATTTTCTTTTTTTTACGAGCAAAATCGGTATAGTTTTTACGTTCAACTACAGGATACAATTCGCATCTCATTATTTTGTGATGTCACAAATGATCAGCGGAGACATGTCCACCCTGCGCAAAATCAGGAACAAAAGAGCTTCGACTATTCTGCTGCGAAAATTACTGATCACCACAAAATGTTTTATAACGACAATTTTGAAGTGTAATTAGCACTGTGATGCATTTTTTCCATCAGTTGTAGTAGTGTGTACTGGCTTTGGTTACCTGGGCTGCAGGGTGGTGTTTGAGCGAGCATCTGTAGCGAACTCTGATGTCAAACAACAAGAGATACTGTATGCTTACAGGTAATACACTTTTTGAACTCCTCTCTGTCGAGCACCAGCATCTCATCAGTTGAACATATTTCCAACCAAAAAGAATGATGGTCGTACCTTACACCCCTGCCTTTTTCCCGCCAGCTTGAAAATGATGGGCAGTGTTTGAGAGTGTTTGTCACTACTTTCGAGTGGTACTGTGAAATTTTTTCCCAGCAGAATAGTACCAGTTGTATGGAATCGACAGTTTTTGAGCTGTATTGCAATTTTAGGCCGTCCTTGTGTAGTGCTATGCGTATACGTGTATAATTAGGCTCGACTTTTATGATTAATTATGAAATTAGGACCTATCTTTACTTCATTCTCCCTACCAAAAGAAATAAAATACACTAACCTAACCTTCCTGTCCGGCATCTGGACAGTTTCTATCTGTTCGTGGGCGCTTGGCTTTCCTTCCAGTAGAATCAGGGTTCAAGTCACTGAAAGGACACTGGAATCTGTAATTTCCCATGAATTTCAAGTGCCTCTGGTGGTATAATTGTGTTAAGGGGGTGCACTTGGGCTTTCCGTCGAGAAGGACCAAGGTTCGAGTCTGGTTCAAATGGTTCAAATAGCTCCGAGCACTATGGGACTTAACTTCTGAAGTCATCAGTCCCCTAGGACTTAGAACTACTTATACCTAACTAACCACACACATCCATGCCCGAGGAAGGATTCGAACCTGCGACCGTGGCGGTCGCGCATTTCCAGTCTGTAGCGCCTAGAACCGCTCTGCCACCCCGGCCGGCTATTCGAGTCTAGGAAAGGGTACATCCGATTTTGATTTCTCGGCAATTACTAGGTGGAGGTGGTGTGGTATGTCAGCACAGCCATGAGACAAAGAAATTTCCGCCAAAATTTGAAATTCCCACCAATAGGGTAGGACGATGGAGGGGAGGGTGGGGAGTGGGGAGGGCGCTGGGGCCATGAGCAGGCTGAGAAAAACATGTGAGGTGATGGTGGGCGTGGTCGGGGGTGGGGGTGAGAGTGGTCGGGGATGGGAGTGTTTGGGGGCAGGGAATGATTAATTGATCAATTTCATTCATTTACATATCAATTTGATATCAAAATTGTGGTGACGCCGCCACTACGCTATCACTTACAGGTACCACCAGTAATCAAGCTAGACTTTCTCCCTTTCACTGAAGACGTAGTCGATGACCATTCCCTTGAACGATGTAGGCGCTTGATGTTTGCCGATAGGACAGTAATAGTTGTCTGGACAAAGAAGGGTCCAAGGTTCAATCACACCAGGTGGGACACAGAGGTAACAAGCTAAGATATTCTGTGTCAGTCGCAAAACGCCAGACGACGACATGCACGTGTTTATCTGCGTTCAGGAGGCGACAGTCAGGAAAAAGTGGGGAGTCCGTTAATCCTATAGCCCGGTGTTGATGTCTCGTCGCATATTTTTTGTTTGTGACTGGATACAATGTCGCACACACAGCGGCTGGCAGAAAGTGGTGGTGTATCGTTTTCCACAAAACGCGGATGTGCCCGCAAAGGGCGGTGTAGAAATATATTCCCTTCGGCGGGGAGGTTTGGGGAGATCCGAGACCACATTTGAGAATGAATGTCGATACATGGGAGAGCAGTGTTGTGGGGTGCGCCACCGACACGGGCGGGACGGGAGAAACCGGCGTCAGGACCATCAATTCACGACCCGTTAGGAAGGCGCGTTGGCTGGTTCATGGTTTCCACATATTGCTCACAACGGGCAGCTGCCTGTGCCTGGATGTTAACCACTGTCAGACTTCCATTGCACAGGGGGAGGGTGAGCGTTTTTCCCTCCACGGCCACACCGGCATCATGGCCAACTCAGTAGGTCTACTGCCATCTCTGTATAAGGGTTAGTATTCACTAAAGTGGGGTGTCGCAGGATGTTGGTACTGCTATGTTTGCGTACGTCTGGTTAAGGTTAACCATTAATACGCGCTCATCTGGAGATAGATTGGGTCGAAGTGGTGAGGGTGAGCGTGTCATAACGTACTTTAAATACGTGTCCTGTGTATAGGAAGTAACTAAACACCGCCTGAAGTCTCCAACCTATCACCGCCAGTAGGGGGAGGACCTGTGCCATGTGATTGAGTTTTGACGTCACTTAGAGGTACAAGTTTTCCACGTGTTGCAGTTGGTTCAAGTCCTCTGTAATTTCAATGTAGATTTTCGGTAACTATTCGCCATTATCTACTCTACGGCGTCACGTTAGAGTCGGCCGAAGGAAGTCAAGAAGGGGAGCGAGCTCGCGCTGCAGCCGGAAACACACATCATGTCCGCTCTGCTTGCTGCTAAAGCCGAACTGCCCACAGAGTAAGTTCTCGTTCTTACAAGAGCCGTAATACGATCATATTATAAATAGACAATACCAAAATATAATTTCTGAATGAGAAATCCTATGTGTAACACTTACTAATGGACAGAATGTAGATGGCGCTACCCCTACCAACTGTGAGCGGTTGCGCTGAAATGCAGTGCGCTTCACGTCAATTTCACATTTGTTGTATGCCGTCTTCGTGGCAGTGCAGTTTTAATTACCAGCAGTGTATATGGGAAAGAAAGGGAACTTTGTAAACATCTTGGTAGCTGCTAAGTTGCACACCATATATTTTCTTTGCTAATTTAAATTTCGCGGTCAAGGTTTGTTTAGAATGTCATGTAGGCAGCAAGAAAATAATGTTTATTAGCGTATTGGAAATGAACACACAAATACCAACATTTTGAGAAGAGCTGGGTTGGCAAGAGAAAGATACTGATTTCGGTTGTAGTAAAGTCTAGTCTGTCGTTATGGTTATCAACCACGTGCGTTATCAAGGACCTGAGAGCTGCGACAGTCAAGACTGTAGTAACCACATAAGGTAAATGGAATACGAGAGCCGTTGTTGATTTGACACTGGGCAGTAATATCGATGAATGTCTTTCTCACCTCAACTTTGTCCCGTTACGACGGTTGCTGGTGAGAGACACACAGAGGGATGCACATCGCGGCGAGGCGGAAGGGTTACTTGAGCCTTCTTCAAAATATATCTGCTGGGCCACTCAATTCCAGGGAAAGGGGGCTGAGATTGTCGACGGAGGCGCATTGCCGCGGTAGAACTAAAGCTACGTGCAAAAACACTAAAGTCCCTAGCCGCTGTACATGGTGCGGTCGAAGAGAAAACAATTACGAGAATAGAGTTGCAAGAATCAGGGACGTTGGCTACAAGGAAACTGTGCACTGAGAAACACCGCGAGAGGAAGGAGATGGCGATTCCAGCCAATCAGAAGGAGTATAGTGAAAAATTTCCATGTATAGCGCAGAAGCACGGCAAGAGGGGGATGTGTGATGGGGTGGGCAGACCAGGAAGGAAAATCGAAGACTCAGTCTCTAGACGTGTTAAAAGATAAGTGGAAAGACGGAGAACAAAAAGGAGTTGTTCCGGTGGCAGAGAGCGTGATAGAAACTTCCAGCTTCCACCATCACTGAATGTAGCACACTGCCGTACAGGCGCCACTACATGTACTACGAAAGGACGGATGCAGCAGCGGTTTTATAAATCGGCTATCTGGGTAAGCTGTTTATACAGGAGGCAAGAAAAATGGTTCAAATGGCTCTGAGCACTATGGGACTTAACTTCTGAGGTCATCAGTCTCCCAGAACTTAGAACTACTTAAACCTAACTAACCTAAGGACATCACACACATCCATGACCGAGGCAGGATTCGAACCTGCGACCGTAGCGGTAGCGCGGTTCCAGACTGTAGCGCCTAGAACCGCTCGGTCACCCGGGCGGCGTCAGGAGGCAAGAAAGCCCACAACTGCAGCTAGCAAGCAGGCGTATTGCAGAGCCTCTTCCACATTGCACTTCAAACTAACTGCCTGTAAAGTCGCCTTTCAAAGGGAATTCCATGTAAGGTTCTATAACTGTTACTAGCGATCCTAGAAATGTTTCACAATTGCTAAACATGTATCTTCATCTCCTCCTTTCCTCCGTTCATCTCCTCTTCGCCCTCTCTCTGACCTTTAGCATTGGTTATTGTTATTGCAAACGGGACCTCGATTGGGAACTGAAGTCGCTTGAAATGAGTGGCTCAATAGGGTGGGACCATTGGGTTACGGGGTATGAGAGAGACGTATCTAGCTGCTGCAACTGTGAAGATGGTAGCTTCAGTGACATTATTTCGCATAGTTTTAATCTGCGAACGGGTAGGATTACAAAGTTGACCATAAATACAGTACATTTATGTTTTTTTTATTTTTTTTACAAGCGACGGCGAAGAATAAAACAAAATAGAACGTTATTGTGTACACTATTATTATGTGTGAGGAGAAAGAATATACATGGGAGAAGCGATTTGTGTAATGGTTCAAATGCTCTGCTATCATAGTTACAACTGACTGCGAAAAAGAAAACGAAACGGCACATTTTCTCAGCACATGTCAGCAATTTCTTTCTCGTAGGGCCTACTCGTTTTGAACAGAAAACCTGGAGATTGTTATTTTAAAAAGTGTAGCCTTCGTTCAATTGAACATTTCTCAGCCGGCCGAAGTGGCCGTGCGGTTAAAGGCGCTGCAGTCTGGAACCGCAAGACCGCTGCGGTCGCAGGTTCGAATTCTGCCTCGGGCATGGATGTTTGTGATGTCCTTAGGTTAGTTAGGTTTAACTAGTTCTAAGTTATAGGGGACTAATGACCTCAGCAGTTGAGTCCCTTAGTGCTCAGAGCCATTTGAACCATTTTTGAATGTTTCTTAGGGTATTGTGTAAAAATTTGAAGTAAGTCGGTCCAGGCCTTTTCGAGATTTATGCTAACAACCTTTTCCTATTATATATTTATATACCATATGTATTAAAGTATGTAGCCTATATCAGCCCAAACGTTTAATGCAAAAATTTGAAGTAAATTCGTTATGAATTTTTCGAGATTTTTATTGGATATTCTTTTCTTGTTTTGATCAATCTTACAATCGTAGCAGCAACAGTAGCTGTACAAGTATTCCACAGTCATAGGTGTAAGAACGGTTTTCGCTTATAAATTTCTACTCTTCCGTTTCTAGACCAGGGCGTCTTACCTCAGATTGATACATTTATCCCTCTGCATCATCCCTAAACGTTTGTAACATCATCATGGAATCACCCTCTGTATACAAACATATACAGGCGCTGGTGCCATTTTATTTCGACGTTCTGTACCGTCGTTGGATGTCGTTTCGGGACACGGGTTCCTTTTCACATTTTGTTCCTCAGCACACCGTCTACATCCCCTCGAAGTTCGTCAGTATAATTTTGAAACACCCTGTATATTTATATCTCATACACATGGCGAAGAAAAATCCCACACTTGGCGGTCAGCATACGATCCCTCATCTCAAATCAAGACAAAATTATATCTAGCAAAACGTAGTCCAATAATAGGTTTAACGGAAGTGTGATTTAAGAAACGAGGCTGTGGCAAAGCTATAACTGCGTGCCGCGTGGCCAAGAACTGGTAGCATGAACACTGCCCTGTGCCGGAGCTGTCCCATTAGCTCAGATCGATTGGACTGTATTGAGAAAACGATTCTCGGTCCACTCTCAAGCCGATGACGTCATGGTTTTAATACGAAATGCCGACGATATTTCCGGGATCCAGAATACCTTCAGTTCTTTTTGTCGCCTTGCTGGTGTCCACATTAATGATCACAAACGTATGTTCCTGCCTTTGGGTGCCTTTAACCGAGTGGTAATTCCTTGGGCGACGATGTTCTATCGCCACAAGACTTTAGGGACCATAATAGATCGTAACCCGATCAATATGGTGGCACTTAACTGGTGAGAGCGATTTTTGAACATGAACTCCGTTCCCTTAGCTTCCTTCACCAACTGCGGGTCTTAGACTCCCATATTTTCAGTAATGCGTATAAAATTGCACAGGCATTACCGCTTCCCGCTATGATGTCCCGCATACTAAGATAACTATCCGGTCGATTCTCGTGGCGCGACATACGTTTCGAATTCGGTATGAAGGCGTTGCTCCAAGCGAAGAAAAACGTTCATATCGGGATGGCGCCTTTGAGAGTACCATGCAGTCTAAGAATTAGCAGCAGCAGCTTCGTTATCGCATGCACACAGTACCAAAAACATATAGACATATTTGTTGGGTATATAATAATTATGTGTTATTTATGGTTGTTCAAAGCAGGAAAATACGTATAAAGATATATTACAGCTTAAGTGAACATTTTAGAGACTTTGACATTTCTAGCCACAATATTCTGGAGTGGCAGCAGTCGAGGAAGGAATGCCGACACTTGTGTCGACATTGGTCACGTTCCTGTCAACGTAAGAAGGCCGATGACCAGCGGAGTTTGCTCAGCAGCAGTCAGCACTTCGACAGACGAACGACCGAGCAGATGGGCAATGCTTCCAAGGAGAACAACGACCGGCGCAGTTCGCACATCAGCTTCCAATGCCCCAGGTACTGTCAGCATACTGAACTCATGTGCCTGACATATCTGGCGATGCGCAGAAGGTCGACAGGGCAATTCGCGACCACGCCAGCATAGAGGTAAAACAATGGCAAGCCAGCACGTGTGTCGACATTACTCATTTTCTGCTCAAAATGAGAAACATAGGTCAACAACCAAAGAGTGAGTCGCCGACCTAGAAACTTCGCGACATTGGCAAAAACACCGAATAAATATCTCCGACAAACGGGCATGAGGAGGTCCTTCAAGGGGAAGGGAGAAAGAATAGACAAAGAAACGTCGCCTGGGCGGAAGAACCGATGGTTAGTCAGCAGACGTCATACTTAGTTACAACGACTTATCCGCTACGCTGCTCGACGGGAGATGTCGATATCGCGCCAGTAAGTCAAAAAAATGGTTCAAATGGCTCTGAGCACTATGGGACTTAACATCTATGGTCATCAGTCCCCTAGAACTTAGAACGACTTAAACCTAACGAACCTAAGGACATCACACAACACCTAATCATCACGAGGCATAGAAAATCCCTGACCCCGCCGGGAATCGAACCCGGGAACCCGGGCGCGGGAAGCCAGTAAGTCAACGCAGAAGATGCCATCCCAGATGTTACCAGAAAGAAGTTCGTGTGTTACTTACCCAGGTGGCTGGTGAGGACGAAGGGACTGCGACCTCACGAAATGGGTCATCTATGAACCTAGAGGTTGATACACTCCACCAGAAGACGCCGGACCTAATGGTCACTGGTTCGATTCCGGGACGGAGCACTCAGCGCCACGCCGTAGCCTGTCATTAATAACGCTACGAGCGATCTCAAGGAGAGGACCGCCCAGGGGGTCACGGTATTGAGGGAAGAATACGACGCCTGGCTAGCCGCTGCAACACGAGCCGATGCCGGATCAGCGGTCAGTAGACTCTGCACGCTACGACTTCACCGCTCTGCAGCCGCGACGAACTGAGCGTGTTGAAACACATTGTATTACTCTGTTTGTCTGAAGGGCCTTATGTCCCAAGAAACGACTTTTTCTGGAACCACCAATGTTTGCCTCACACCTCATCCACTATGACAAGTAATGAACCCATTCCACCTCCCAAAAAGTGTCGTTTCCCTCCCGCCATCCCTGACAAAATCTTTGCTATCCTCTGTCACTGAGGTTCAGCTACATATTCATCGTTTGTGTAATTCATCGGGTAGCCGTCCTACATGGACTTGACAGGACCAGTTAAAGTTGTGGGCTGTGCGATTAGTAGACATATGCATGCAGTTTAATGGGCCTAACTGGCATGTGGTAGGCTATTGCCATGTGACAAAATGATGCCCTGCTTATAAACGGCGGGAACTAGGGAATGGACGTCTAAAATATAAGAAAGGAACCTGATGAAGATTTGAACCATAGCTGTATGGTGGATGTGGGTTTTATGTCCCAGTAGTCTACTTTCCTTCTAAAAGAATCTTCCTGGTGTCCAAAGGAAGGGTTCAGGACAAAATGGGTAAGAGTCGCAACCTGAGCCTTCGCCACTAAGTCCCTTTCCCTCCCCCAGTGACCAAGGAAAGTGTAGGGAACGTGGAGCAGAGAAATGTAGCACATCAATGATACAAACTTCTTAATTAATATATTTTATTTTGTTTTATATATACCACCGAGAGTAGCAGGAAACCAACGATGTGAAGTGGAGGGAACAGCAATTCATTACAGTTGGTTGGATTATCGACGCATAGTTTTCGGAGAAGAGCATTCCTATGGCTGAGAATAACTGGTACTAAGAGTAGAAAAGTGGGTTAACTCTTCATTACAGTAACACCCCAACTACGGGGTGTAAGAAGAAAAACACTACGAAGAAAATTGAAGACAAACAGTTGATATTTGGCATTGCAGACAACTGCGCAATGTCGTTCATTAAGGATGTGCAAAAAATCAAGGACATTTTTCTCGCCGTCAGGAAACAAGTAGTAAATTGGGTGTCCACAATTACACTTCACGGAGTTCGTCTTCGTTTGTAGGAAGTATCCCGAGTTTAGGAAGAGGAGCATATCTGACGAAGAGTCGTACGGGTAATTAAGGCCAGCATCTGTCTCACCAAGAACCAGACACCAATCAGCGATCCGTACATCAGGCGATGCTTGCTGCGTCCAGGACCAATGGTTCCAATGGCTCTGCGCACTATGGGACTTAGCTTCTGAGGTCATCAGTCCCCTAGAACTTAGAACTACTTAACCATAATTAACCTAAAGACATCACACACATCCATGCCCGGGGCAGGATTCGAACCTGCGACCGTGCCTCCAGAACATCACAGGTGACACCCAGTGGGGTGTGTAAAGAAACTGGTACTCTACTTCTAAAAAAAAATACCTTTTAAATAATAAAACATGACCTATACAAGGAATCTGATTACCCCTGTTAGTCATGAACGAGAAAAAAAAAAAATTCAGTAATTCAGTACAATTATTATATATATGCGATAAATCACTTTAACGGGGGCAAATGAACAATTAAAGTCAACATAATTCCAGTAAACCTGCAAAAGTAAAAACAAATTATTGTAGGGGCCTACATAGACATCGTGCATCTGCTAGATGCCCACGAAATACGTAATTTTGTTTTGAAGCTGACAGCCAATGAGAAAATAGGTGCAGTTTTCAAGCAGTAATGGCGGACAGCATCAGCTGGTAATATACTTAATTTTATGGTAGCTAATTTTACTACACAAAAAAATAAAATATGCGCTCCCTCCAAAAGAAGTTACAAACAAACATTAAAATAAAATTATAATGAGCAGCAAAATGTCTGGGAAGAATTTTGAAAGAAAATTATTAATTGAACTTTAATTTGGCGGGTTTTCAACACTGTCAACAAGACGAAATAATGGAAAGAATATTTATTGTAACTAAACAAAACTGAGATATTGTGACAGTATTTTTGAAATAGTTAATTTAATTGCAATTGTCTTTAATTTTGAAATGAGAGAGAGCGTAATAATTTTCTTTTAATGTCTTATCTGTTGCTGCAGGTAGTGGGATGACGTCAGCGGTGGTTCGCACGGACGATGTGTGAAGTGAATCCTGGTTCGTGGCGTGTAGATAATGATGGATCCTCCTGTTTCATTAATATTCCAGTTACGGCGGTGGTCCACGTCTCCGTTGTAGTCTAATCAGGTGGCAGCACTGGCGCGATGATAATAGGTCCAGTATGCGCGTTGTCGTTACGCGCGCGACGTTTTATTATTAAAAGTTTATTAATCACACGCGGTGCGGATAGGTCGGAATTGTGCAACGTCTTTAGCATTTAAGATACATATCCGGTTAATGCCAATACTTCGTACAGTTCTTTCACCGTGTTGCCACAGGAAAACAGTCGCATGTTTTTTTCACTATAACAGTCCGTTAAACATCAATTCAATTACGTCGTCGTCTTTAAGACAGTTTGGACGATTTAATAAATGTTTCTTGATCAAATCACAGCACTGTTCTTATACTTAACATTTTTGTTTGGTCCTTTTTCACGCAATTCTAACAGTTAGTGTCTCCAAACGACAATGGTGTCTCGTTCATGGCTAATTGTCGCAAGTTCACACAGTTTATAAAATCGTCACTGCAAACACTCGACATACTTTCCAGGTTTTACTGTTCACTTAATAATGCACAATCTCCTATTAACACAGCGGACGCACTGTAATTAATTGTTCCTCCGCGTATCACCGTCTTTCACGCCGAAATTTGCAACGATTTTACACCCACGAACCGACCACGATACCACAACTCGCGCCCTCTCTATCGATAGTCGTTCCCTCTCTCTCTGACACAATACTTCTCCGAGCCTAACCAAAGATTTACAAAGCATATAGAACCAGAACATTCATATTCGTGCAATATAAAATATAAAACAGTAGCAAAATGAATGAAGAAACAATGTGACGTATTAAGAAATAAAGAATAGTTGAATTAAATGATACATACGTACTATGACAAGGTAATGCACAAAAGAAAGATATTACCGACTTTCGGGGAAAGCAATGCCTTTATAGGTGTCCGCAAGGTGGATACCATGAAGGCATGACTGGCGTACTGCTTCCCATTGACTGTAAGGTACTATACAGACTGGACGTCAGAGGCGAGAAAAGAGCGAACACCGATCGTCAGACGGTAAGCCCGACGACGTAGGGATGTTTCCTCTCAGTTTCATTTGGTGACCTGTTCTGCTGAAGAAAGTCATAGATCGTCTTGATGGACATCAAGCACATTGGCATATCGCAGTGTGTACTTAGGTTACTTCGAATGAAACATGACGAAAGTAAAAGAAGGGCGGCGGGACGTCCAAAAGTTCAATAAACGCTGAGAGCACGGTGCAAGGGCCTTCAGCAACAGGCTGGTAAAGCGCGTGGACCTACGGCGGCACAGCACCATTTGACAGCTGACGAAAAGGGCTACCGCTTTGTTAGGGACATGATACGGGCGTAAACTCCCTCTTCACAGCGGGAGGGTGAGGGTCTCGCACCGTATCTGGAACAACAAGCTGTGGCAAACATATGAACCCAATGCCACTAGCATGTAGATGGTCATGGCTGGCGGAATGGGGAGTGTCTATGCGATGCAGGGGATACATGATGCCAAATATATGTTAACATATTTTGTCCGTTGCAGAAGATTGAGGGCTTGTAAACGATGATTTAGGAGCCCAGCTCTTAAATGGGACAGTAGGCGCCGGCAGTTGAGGGCAAATGTGGGCCACAGAACACTTGCGAAATCGAGTCCTAAGCATCAGACAGTAGCAACTACAAGCAGTGAAGTAGCGCTATCTGCAGGAAGCCGCTCTCCTTATAGCCATAGTGCTCGATTTTCAGACGTTAAGGCAGCTACAACGAGCTTCGCCATAGGTGGTAACCCAATCCAATGACTCCGTGAAGTCAGCGCCGCTATAAAGAATGAGGATGATATCGTCTGCATAAGCAGTGCAGCTGAATACGTGGCCACCAACAGACATCCCAGACAGGTGTTGATATATAGGCCGCAGAGCAACAGTTCCATGGTGTAAACATATAACACTGCAGACAATGGGCAGCATTGACGCACTGAGCGACAGATCAAGATGGGAGGAGTGTGACGGCCATTGTAGAGTACATGGGGAGACGCTTCTCGAAATAGATGTATTATGACGTCGATGGTGGTATCAGGGTATCATACATTGCGGAGCACCCGTTCCAGGTACTTGTGATCGATGGAGTCGAATGCCTGTCTGAAGTCCAAAAGTATAGGCATATGACAAGCTTGAGCAACAGTTATTATGTCTCGATAGCGATAGAGAACATGAAACATCCCCTTAGAAAAATTAATGAATTACTGTGCTGGTAAACCTCTTACGTTATTTGATTTTTAAACAGCTGAGCAAAACTGAACGTACTCAGACATTTCTCTCTTTACTTATCCTGATCATCAATAAACTGACACACAATATTTTTAGCGCAACGCAATCTTTCAGTAATCCCTACAAAGGATTGGCCGTGACTAACAATAACCTATACCTTTCATGAATCACTTACCTCACAAAAATCTTCGTTACTCGAACTACTGCAATACAGCGAGCGTCAATACTGCCAGTTAAATAAAAGATTCCAACTACTGAAGGCACTAACTACTGATAGGCATAGTTATAGCAAATGAAAGATTTTGATAGAGAACAAACAAGGTATTTACCTTAATAGTATTCAAAAGTCATTATATATCATTTCATGACATCCGGTCTTACAAATTTCGTTTTTCTGACGGACACACGTCCAGATCGTTCGCTCTCAAAACTCTGTCATCTCTCTCCCCACATCCACCACTACTGGCGGCTCACCTCCAACTGCACAACGCTACCCACTGTTCACAGCCAACTGCCCAACATTACAATAGCAAATGTTCCAATAATGCAAACCAGCCACAGACTGCACACAGCACGGTCGGTGATTTTCATACAGAGCGCTATGTGGCGTTACCATCATAAAAACCTAAACAGCCTTCTTACATAGCCCCCGTGCTCCCCAAAAAAAAAAGGTTTACAAATTGCTTTGGGCATTGGCCAATACATATTTGTTAAAGTTTTTTATATTAACGCTAACAAATATATCAAATGCACACACTTACCGATACAATCTTGATCAAAAGCAAATATTTTCTCACAGTCCATAAAGACAGTCCTGATCATTCATCGCAGTATTAATTGCAGTTTTTTTCTCAAAGTCTGAGCAGTAAAAGAAAATACACACAGAAGTAGTGGATTTACACGCAGGCTTGAAGAAGTAGTGTTATCCTTCCAACGGAAAGACAGTGCTAACTCTTGACATGCAGACAGGTAATGGACCACAACAGAGTGAACCCACAGCAGAGTCAGTTGAATGTTTGAAGAATATTGGTAGCTAGGTCATCACAGAGCAGACCCATTGTAGTCCTGGTGGAGAGTATGGTATTGGTGGGCCATCAAAGGTGTAGACCCACTGCAGTCCTTGTAGAGACGGCCAGCAGTCATCTGTTGCAACTGTGCAGGTGCACAATCACCATCGAAGGGTCTTGCGGACAATATAGCAAGTCCATAAAGCACCACTTGTGCACTCACAAAGTTTCTGGAATTGTCCTTAGAACCAGCAATTCTGTTAACCAGTCCCTTGCTGAATTATTAACACAAATGCAAACACTAACAGTCCCCCCTTTTTTTTTTAACTTCTCACATATTGTGCATATACTATGACCAACAGAAACGTGTGCGGTGAAATGTAACTTAATTTTAAGAATTGGTGTCTATACAATTATAAATTTACAACATAAGAATACAATGACAATGGTACAAAATACACCATTAAAGAACATAATAGTACAGATAACATTTGTAGTACTACAGGCTTTAAAAAAGAATAGAAATAAACATATACATCAGTGTTACAGGAATTATGACATAAGTAAATACATAAAAGATCAGAATAGCTTTCGAAAATAACGTCTAAACATATTTACAAAGTAAATAACATATTATTAATGCAATTTATATTTGAGAATAATAGTATTCCTCATCATAGTGACTGTATCTGAGTAATAGAAAAATTCTGCAACATAAATCTTATTACCTAAGAATATAAATACAGGAAAAACATAAATACACAAGGGTACACAAACACATAGCGGAATAACACAAAAGGAAAGGGATTTTGATAGAGAACAAACAAGGTATTTACCTTAATAGTATTCAAAAGTCATTATATATATATATATATATATATATATATATATATATATATATAGATCAGTTCATGACATCCGGTCTTACAAATTTCGTTTTTCCGACGGACACACGTCCAGATCGTTCGCTCTCAAAACTCTGCCATCTCTCTCTCTACATCCACCACTACTGGCGGCTCACCTCCAACTGCACAACGCTACGCACTGTTCACAGCCAACTGCCCAACATTACAATAGCAAATGTTCCAATAACGCAAACCAGCCACAGACTGCACACAGCACAGACGGTGATTTTCATACAGAGCGCTATGTGGCGTTACCATCATAAAAACCTAAACAGCCTGTAACACCATAGATCTAATGCTCTACTGTTTTATTTTGCCTTTTATTTAATTTAATGTTACATCTTTGAGCTTCTGTAAATGTGTTTGATTGAATACATACTATGAGAATGTTTATTCTTTGCTCTGTTATAAACTTGATGTCTTTTATAATGTGGGAAGTTTAACGTATGTAATATGTACGATATGATCAAATGATATGTTTATCTTTCTCACTTAATGTATTTGGTTATCTTTGAGGTTGAATAATTTTATTTAAATAATTTTGTGTAGAACTACCAATATATGCAAATGTTCTGTTTTATTTAAAATGTTTGTTTGCTGTTATGTAAACTGCTGACCTTCACTTAGGGTTCTTAGTTAGTTTGTATGTTAAAGATATAGTGGTTCCCCTCGGGAACGGAACTGTGTAGCGCGCGCAAATTGTGGTTGGCCTAGGTGGAAAAGGTGGAACAGGAGTCAGTCGGGAACGAGCTACCAAACTGTGCACTGCCATTAAAAGTTGATTATTGTGCTGGTTCCGCGAGAGGCTTTTTCTGCCACTTTCCAATGCCTCGGATGGATGGATAAATAGCCGGGACGATTCTGGAATTGATATCCATCATCGCCACCAAGAAGGGACAGAGTCCAGCAATTTTGTCTGCAAATCCACCTACCAACATGCAGTTGCCACCACATTGCGCAATCACTGTAACGGAATACTATAATAATGTACAGTGAAGGATCAGCTTATTGGATGTTTTAGTGTGCACAAATACAAGGTAACTTATAACTGAATTTATGTACCTACCTTGATTTTTTCCCTATCACAACACCTCTCAGGTTCCTCATCATCATCATCATCATCATCATTTAAGACTGATTATGCCTTTCAGCGTTCAATCTGGAGCATAGCCCCCTTATAAAATTCCTCCATGATCCACTATTCAGTGCTAACATTGGTGTACTGCTCTCCATTTGAATTATGGTTACCGAGTGTCCTAGTTTGTGGAAAAATTGAAAGCCTCCCAGTAATGGAAACAGTCTAATTTAAAGTTTTGTGGAGTTCGAAAGTTAACTATTTAATCATTTACTTGATAGTAGAAGACTGTGGTAATAAAGCCAATTTGCAGTTTCTTTTAAAGATTAAAAGCTCTTAAAACTGAGGCTAATAAAGTGTTGCTTAGTTAATGATCATAGTGCTGCCTGTAGTATATTTCAAAATGTGAGTCAGTTTTATGCAAATTTGTCAACATTATGTTTCACTGTAGTAAAAGTGGAAAACTGCAATAATGGACAGTTATATATTCATATTTGCTAAGTGTTTGTATCTCTTGTGTATTGGAAGTGCATATTAATAGTATAACAGGATCCGCAGTTTGTCTATTGTGCTAATGCTAGGTAACAAGTAACGGGAAGACCACTATTTATGAAAACAATAATTTCTTTATTGAAAAGATAGTGAGAAGCAACCTATTAGTGGATTCCAATTAACTTTCATTTTAAATAGTAAAGTATTTAACTGAGAGAGACTTAACCTATCTCCAATTTATGATTCTGCAGTGAATGTTAATAGTAATGTTATAAAGACCATTCAGTTTGAACAAACCCTGAAAGTAATAGTGTGTTTCGGTATCTGTTATATTTTTGCAAATAGTTTGTGCTGCTCTAGCTGTTAGCTTCAATCTTACCGTAAACATAGGTATGTGTCAGAGTTCATTGCACTCGTGTGTGGCAAAGTATACGTTGTGTTTGTCCGTTAAAGTTACTCATTACTACTTTCTTAAACAACAACGTTAATCTTTCTCTTGCCTAATTAGGCTGGCGACCGTTTTCCTTATTCTTTATACAGTATAGCTAGGTAAAACATTATTTGTTACTGTTCAAATATTTACATAATTCTGACTTTCATTTCCGATAAGCCACCCCCGTTAGGTACAACTCGGTCAACATAACAAAATTCCTCTCAAAGGGTAACACTGATCCGTTGCTTTATACCATAATTGCTTTAACAAGATAGTTTCATTTCACAATCTGCCTCCAGCTTTAGGGTTATGATATATCAGTAGCAGACGGTAGCGTTATAAGCCTACTTACAAACAGTGCGGATGTTGTTCGCGGCTTCCAAAGAGGTTTGATAAAGGGAAATCACATACCAGGCCATCCGTTTAAGCTGTGCAGCCAACAGCTGGGTAAAGACCTTCATGTTGCCGTTGAGCAACGTCAAAGGGCGATAATCGCACATCTATGACGTACACTGAGGCTTGTGAAAGGAAACGAGGAAACCGTGTGGGATCTGCAGGATAGGCGACATAAGGTCCCGACAAATTTCCGTCCACAATGGCGCCAGTAGGGGACGAAATGTCCAACGAAAATCTAGTAGGAGTTCGTAGGACCCACCTGGATAGCACCATGATTTTGTTCTCCGTGACCCTGGTAAGCAGATCCATCATTGCATCCCAGGAACCGAGCCGAAGGAGAGTCGGGAGTCGTGGCAGCGTCGTGACATTGTGTCGAGTACAGCATAACATAATGTATCTTAGCGCTGCCCATCATCAGTTGTAAGAACAATAATCAAAATTCTCCGATGATGGCGCCATTCTGTCATGTGGTGCATAAATGGATGTTCCTGGGCTAATCTGTTGTGTCTACACATCCTGACCATAGCTCCTTCAAGGTGACGTCGGGAGATGGCAGGGAGTTGTCCCTTGGCGCGATTCACCAGCTCTTCATTCTCTGGAGAATACGGCATCATAATAAATTCCCTGAGAATGGTGATGTAGAAATACTGAGTTTTTCGCCGCCACATTGTGACCTCCCTTCCGTTACTAATCACGACTTGTGGAGGGCAGGCTTTGCATAGCTGACCCACCATGACAAGGCAGACAGATATGCATTACGGCGTCAACGACAATCTGTCCATGTGTTCTTGATGAGCTGCCAGCAGTTGGGTGAAGTAAGATAGATAATGTTTAGTTTCCATGGTTCCCGGCCATGCCACACCCTTTGACGGCAGAGATCGATGGCACCTCGTATGTGTCATGGTTAGAGAACGCAACGGATCATACTTCAGCAGCCTACACCTCATTGAGAATATCACCAGTGTTATAAACACGATCGAGGCTACTGCAAGAATGGCTAGTGCAATGCGTATACCCTTGATCATCAACATGAACATGCTCCCAAGAGTCTACAAAGTTGAGGTGCTGGATAACTGCCACTAGCGCCGCGCTTGGAGAGTGGCACGGCAGTTGGTTTTGGGGATCTGGGTGGAGTTGAAGTCGCCTCCCATTATTAAGGCATTCTGCCGACCTAGGAAGAAAAGTGTCACCGCCTCAGAGGAGAAAGTGGAACGTTTGAGGCAGCGAACCAAACCAGATGGCGGCTAGACTTTGATGATCCAGACTCCACCAAACGTGAGAGCTACACTTCCGGAATCTGGGGAATTGGAAAAAGCATCAGCTAGGATACCGTCGGGCAAGAGAATCGCGATGCCGCTGACAGGGAAGTATGGGAGACGTGTGTCCTAAAGCCATTGTGAGTAAAAAAGGACGTCAGTTGGTTGGTTTGTGGCGATTGAAGGGACCAGACTACAAAGCCCATTAGTCTACCTAGTGGGATCCATCGCTCTGTCCAGAACATTCTCCCTCGGCGTCGACGTCGATCACCCAGTAGACAGACGTGTTACTGAGCCAGTTCAGTGGAACACTATCAGAGGTGGCCCACAAGGAGCGTCAGAAAGAGAAAGAGGGGCAACTGCATCAGACATAGGCGGGGGAAGATCGGTGTCCGTAGATGGATGCTGACCGGAGATGGGAGCAGGGAGAGAGGTCTACATCTACATCTAAATAACTACTCTGCAAATCACACTTAAGGGCCTAGCAGAGGCTTCATCGAACTACCTTCGCCGGCCGAAGTGGCCGTGCGGTTAAAGGCGCTGCGGTCTGGAACCGCAAGACCGCTACGGTCGCAGGTTCGAATCCTGCCTCGGGCATGGATGTTTGTGATGTCCTTAGGTTAGTTAGGTTTAACTAGTTCTAACTTCTAGGGGACTAATGACCTCATCAGTTGAGTCCCATAGTGCTCAGAGCCATTTGAACCATTTGAACTACCTTCACAACAATTCTCTATTTGTACAGTCCCGAACAGCACGAGATAAAACGAACACCAATATCTTTCTGTGCGAGCTCCGATGTCCCTTATTTTTCTTATGATGTCCGTTTCTCCTTATATAGCTCGGCGTCAACAAAATATTTTCGCATTCGGAGAAGAAAGTTGCTGATTGAAATTTCTTGAGAAGATTCCATCAAAATGAAAAACGCATTTGTTTTAATGATGACCACACAAATCCTGTCGCATATCAAAGACACTCTTTCCTCTATTTCGCGATAGTAAAAAACGTACAGCCCTTCTTTGAACTTTCTCGATGTTCCCCGTTTGACCCAATCTGGTAAGGATCCAACACTGCGCAGCAGTAATCCAAAAGAGGACGGACAAGCGCAGAATAGACAGTTTCTTTAATAGAGCTGTTGCATCTTCTAAGTGTTCTACCAATATGTCACAGTCTTTGGTTCGCCTCCCCACAACATTTTCTATGAGTTCATTCCATTTTAAGTTGTTTGTAATCGTAATTTGTAGGTATTTAGTTGAGTTTACGACGTTTAGATTTGATTTATTTATCGTGTAACCGAAGTTTAACGGATTCGTTTTAGCACTTATGTGAATAACCTCACACTTTTCGTTAGTTACGGTCAAGTGCCAGTTTTTGTACAATACAGATATCTTTTCTAAATCGTTTTACAGTTTGTTTTGATCTCCTGCTTACTTTACTAGATGATAGACGACAGCATCATCTACAGACAACCTAAGACGGCTGCTCAGATTGTCTCCTAAATCAAATGTTCAAATGTGTGTGAAATCTTATGGGACTTAACTGCTAATGTCATCAGTCCCTAAGGTTACAAACTACTTAACCAAAATTATCCTAAGGACAAACACACACACCAATGCCTGAGAGAGGGCTCGAACAGTCGGCCGGTTTGACCGAGCGGTTCTAGGCGCTACAGTCTGGAACTGCGCGACCGCTACGGTCGCAGGTTCGAATCCTGCCTCGGGCATGGATGTGTGTGATGTCCTTCGGTTAGTTCGATTTAAGTAGTTCTAAGTTCTAGGGGACTGATGACCTCAGAAGTTAAGTCCCATAGTGCTCAGAGCCATTTGAACCAAGGACTCGAACCTCCACCGGGTCCAGCCGCACAGTCCATGACTGCAGCGCCAAGACCGCTCGGCTAATCCCGCGCGGCTCTCCTAAATCGTTTGTATTGATAGGGAAAAGCAGAACGCCTGCAACACTACGTTGGGGAACGCCAGTAATCACTTTTGTTTTACTGGATGACTCTCCTTTTGTTAATACGAACTGTGACTTGTCTGACAGGAAACCACGAATCCAGTTCCATAACTGAGACGATATTCCATAAGCACGCAATTTCACTACAAGCAGCTTGTGTGGTACGGTGCCAAAGCCTTCTGGGAATCTAGAAATACGGAATCAATTTGAAGTCCCATGTCAATAGATAGTACTCAACACTTCGTGTAACGAGCTATTTGTGTTTCACAAGAACGACGTTTTCTAAATCGGTGTTGACTGTGTGTCAATAGACCGTTCTCTTCGTGGTATTTCATAATATTCGAACACAATATATTTTCCAAAATCCTGCTGCAAATAGGCATTAATGATACGGGACAGCAATTTAATGGATTACTCCTATTCTTTATTATTTATTACTCCTATTATTTATTACTCCTTTCTTGAATATTGGGTAACCTGTGCAACCTTCCAGTCTTTGGGTACACGTTCCTATGTACAATCTGATGCGCTTATGATGCAACAGTGTTGCCAGGTCCTCGTTTTCATACATGTGTTTTTGAAATTGCACCCTATCTGGTTTTGCTAGATAAACCTATGTCTTGAATCTGGATGAAGAACCGCTTGCTGACTTCAAAGTTCAGTATTTTTCCTTCACCTTGTATATTAAAAAATATGTGACCTATGTATGTCCGAACGTTACAGCATCGTGAAAACTTTGAAATAAGTTGGTCAAGAAGTCTTCGAGACTTTTGCTAACAGCGTTTCCCCTATATGTATATAACGCACACCACGGTATTTATCGCTCAGCATCACATGAAAGTCGTTTCAACTAAGTTCCATTTAGAAATGAATCAACCAGTCAGTAAGGAGATCAATTAATGAATCAGATGCATCAATTCACGGTCTAATATAAAATGTCCACCAGACCAGGCGAGACTGTAGACAGTAATCAGCGGCGTTTCCAGCTGATGATGAGAGCTCAGTAGCGCTCATATATACACTCCTGGAAATGGAAAAAAGAACACATTGACACCGGTGTGTCAGACCCACCATACTTGCTCCGGACACTGCGAGAGGGCTGTACAAGCAATGATCACACGCACGGCACAGCGGACACACCAGGAACCGCGGTGTTGGCCGTCGAATGGCGCTAGCTGCGCAGCATTTGTGCACCGCCGCCGTCAGTGTCAGCCAGTTTGCCGTGGCATACGGAGCTCCATCGCAGTCTTTAACACTGGTAGCATGCCGCGACAGCGTGGACGTGAGCCGTATGTGCAGTTGACGGACTTTGAGCGAGGGCGTATAGTGGGCATGCGGGAGGCCGGGTGGACGTACCGCCGAATTGCTCAACACGTGGGGCGTGAGGTCTCCACAGTACATCGATGTTGTCGCCAGTGGTCGGCGGAAGGTGCACGTGCCCGTCGTCCTGGGACCGGACCGCAGCGACGCACGGATGCACGCCAAGACCGTAGGATCCTACGCAGTGCCGTAGGGGACCGCACCGCCACTTCCCAGCAAATTAGGGACACTGTTGCTCCTGGGGTATCGGCGAGGACCATTCGCAACCGTCTCCATGAAGCTGGGCTACGGTCCCGCACACCGTTAGGCCGTCTTCCGCTCACGCCCCAACATCGTGCATCCCGCCTCCAGTGGTGTCGCGACAGGCGTGAATGGAGGGACGAATGGAGACGTGTCGTCTTCAGCGATGAGAGTCGCTTCTGCCTTGGTGCCAATGATGGTCGTATGCGTGTTTGGCGCCGTGCAGGTGAGCGCCACAATCAGGACTACATACGACCGAGGCACACATTGCCAACATCCGGCATCATGGTGTGGGGAGCGATCTCCTACACTGGCCGTACACCACTGGTGATCGTCGAGGGGACACTGAATAGTGCACGGTACATCCAAACCGTCATCGAACCCATCGTTCTACCATTCCTAGACCGGCAAGGGAACTTGCTGTTCCAACAGGACAATGCACGTCCGCATGTATCCCGTGCCACCTAACGTGCTCTAGAAGGTGTAAGTCAACTACCCTGGCCAGCAAGATCTCCGGATCTGTCCCCCATTGAGCATGTTTGGGACTGGATGAAGCGTCGTCTCACGCGGTCTGCACGTCCAGCACGAACGCTGGTCCAACTGAGGCGCCAGGTGGAAATGGGATGGCAAGCCATTCCACAGGACTACATCCAGCATCTCTACGATCGTCTCCATGGGAGAATAGCAGCCTGCATTGCTGCGAAAGGTGGATATACACTGTACTAGTGCCGACATTGTGCATGCTCTGTTGCCTGTGTCTATGTGCCTGTGGTTCTGTCAGTGTGATCATGTGATGTATCTGACCCCAGGAATGTGTCAATAAAGTTTCCCCTTCCTGGGACAATGAATTCACGGTGTTCTTATTTCAATTTCCAGGAGTGTAGCTTGTCCCTGCGATGGCGAATAACGATATGCTGCTGTTCATTAGATTGTCTTCAAGAGAATGATCGCTAGATCGCTAGATAGACAGATAGTGAAAGATATGCACGGTAGCGCAGTTAGCGTTTGCGTTGGAGTTTACATGAAAGTTGGCGGCATTAGCGGACTGCCTTTCGACTCCCACCCAGATACAAGACAAGGGTGACATAGACTAGCGTTATTATGTTTCATTTTAAGCGAGCACCGCCGTTCAAGTCACAATCAGACCACTCGAGCCCAACGGACAGCCGTGTCATCCCTCAACGAATGGCATCAGGTGGATGGGGTATGGAGGTGTGGATATCAGTACACGGCACTCGTCAGGTGACATCACGAGGTTAAATGCACCTGTTACAGCACTCCCACTCTTGAAAAATCCCTGTCAGTACCTAGAGTCGAACCTGCATCCTCCACATGGCAGTCAGTCACCCTAACCTCTTAGCTATGCAGCATTTTAACCTTGGAATACTAACACATTTGATTAAGGCATAAATAAAAGTACAGTTGATGTATTTAGGTTTAGATTTACTAGGTAAAACACACAATAAATATGAATAAATGTACAGTTTCATTAGTTATGTTAATCTTACAATTAATGTTAAGATTACTTTGAAAACAAATCGGTTATTCTTTATACAGTCCACGAGTTCGTGGACGAAATTTGTGTCCTCGGTGATTTTCCAACGTTTTTATTAGGTCGTTTTCTTGCCTGTCTGGTCGATACAAATTTTGCATTTGATTATGAACTAACTTCCCGATGAGCTACAGACTTTAAATTTTTAATTCAGCCTCGAAATAGATGATAATTCAATATTAACTCGCTTTTTTGTCGGTCTGTTCGGTAGGGATGGGGGTGGGGGCGCAAATGATTGGTAACGCCTAACATCTCAGTTGTTATGATGGCCCGGCGTGTTGTGTGTACATGTAAATCTACATACTTACTCTGCAAACCATTGTGTGGTGCTTGGTGGTGGGCACCTTGTACGAATACCAGTAATTTCCTCTCCTGTTCTATTCGATAATGGAACGATGGAAAAGTGACTGCCGGCCGTGGTGGCCGAGCGGTTCTAGGCGCTTCAGTCTGGAACAGCGCGACCGCTACGGTCGCAGGTTCGAATCCTGCCTCGGGCATGGATGTGTGTGATGTCTTTAGGTTAGTTAGGTTTAAGTAGTTCTAAGTTCTAGGGGACTGATGACCTCAGCTGTTAAGTCCCATAGTGCTCAGGGCATTTGAACCATTTTTGAAAAATGACTCTCTATATGCCTCTGTACGATACCTAATTTTTCTTACCTCATCTTCGCAGTCCTCACGTGAAATGTACGTTGGCGACAGTAGAATCGTTCTGCAGTCAGCTTCAAATGCTGGTTCTCTAAATTTTCTCAATAATGTTTCGTGAAAAGATCTTCGTCTTCCCTCCAGAATTCCCATTTGAGTTCACGAAGCATCTCCTTAATACTTGCATGTGGGAGCTTCCCTTTAACTCAGTAACAAATCTAGGAGCACGCCCCTGAATTGCTTTGATTTCTTCCTTTATTCCGACATTGTGGGGATCCAGAACACTCGAGCAGTATTCAAGAATGGGTCACACTAGTGCTCTATTCGCGATCTCCTTTATAGATGAGTTACATTTTCCATAAATTCTCCAAATAAACCTAAAGCGACCATTTCCTCCCCTCCTACAGTCCTTAAATCCTTGTACTACTTCATACCGCTCTGCAATATCACACCTAGATATTTAATCGATGCGACTTTCTCAAGCAGCACACTACTAATGCCATATTCGAACATTACAGGACTGTTTTTCCTACTCATCCGCATTAATAATCTCGAAATGCGTTCCAGGCGGTATGTGAGCGTATCGCTTTCTTGTCTGTTGAAGTCTGTTGGAGGATGGGATGGTGGGGGTGGGGGAGCTGCAAATCTTGTGATTGTTTTTAAACTAACTTTCTGATGAGCTAGAGATTTGAAATTTCAAACGTAGCTCAGAACTGGAAGACCATGCAATATTAACTCGCTTTCTTGGACGATTTTTGGTGGGAGATGCTTTGTGTACCACTACCGTTTTCCCCTTTTGCTGTTCCAGTCGCTAGTGGTTCACGTGAAGAACGATTGCTGGTAAGCTTCCGTGTGAGTTCAAACCTACCTAATTTTTACTTTTACGTTCTTTTCACTAGGTAAGCGTCAAAAAAGAAATATATTGGTTGAGACAGTGGAGAACGTGATTCAGTTGCTCCAGCCTGGGTGATATTGAGTCACTAGGGAAATGCTTCTTTGTGATTGGACGGTGGAACTTTGGGAGGTGGTGGGTGACTGGAAAGATAAGAGACAGGAAATATGTTTCTGTAAAAGGTAATTTCAGTCTGTGAAGGCCTCAGTGAGACCCATGGTATAGATCGAGAGGGACAACTCATCACTACAGATATGATGGCCACAGGTGACTGGGCTGTATGGAAGGGACTTCCTGATATGGAATAGGTGGTAGCTATTGAAGTGGAGGTATTGTTAGCGGTTCATAGGTTCGATATGGTATGGACGTACTGATGTACCCCTCTTTGAGGTGAAGGTCAACATTGATGGAAGTGGCTTGTAGGGTTGAGGAGGACCAATGAAGTGGTGGGGGAGAAGGTGTTGAGGTTCTGGAGGAATGGGAATAGGGTGTCCTCACCCTTGATCCTGATCACGAACATGTCATCAATGAATCTGAATCAGGTGAGGGGTTTGGGATTCTGGGTGGTTAGGAAGGATTCCTCTAGATGCTCCATGAACAGAGTGGCACAGAATGGTGCCATGTGCATGGCCATTTCTGTACTCCAGATTGTTTTGTAGGTGATGCTTTCAAAGGTGAAGTAAATGTGGGTGAGGATATAGTTGTTCATGGTGACCAGGAAGGAGGTTGTAGGTTTGAAATCCATCAGGCATTTAGAAAGAAAGTTGGCATCAATAGTGGCAAAAAAGGTACTGTGTGGTAATGGAACAGGAACTGTGGAGAGTCAATGGAGGAAATGGTTGGTGTCATTTATATACTAGAGTAGGTTGTGAGTAACAGACTGAAAGTGTTGGTCTATGAGAGAGGAAATTCTTTCATTAGGGTGCACAGTAACTGGCCACAATAAGGCATCCTGAGTGGTTGGGCTAATGGACTTCTGGAATCATGTAGAAGGTAGGAGTGTGGGGAGTGGTAGGAGGAAGGAGGAGATAGGCTCAGGGGAGAGTTTCTGGGATGGGCCCAAAGATTTGGGGAGGGATTGGATATCATGTGGGATTTCTGGAATGGGGTCACTGTGGTAGGGTTTTTAGGTTGATGAATCTGATAGCTGCTAGAGTCCTTCCTCTTGATAATCCTTACAGTTCTCCTAACTACGTCCCTGTACGCTCCCACAAGCAGAAATCTTACTTATTTAGCGTTCTTTTCTTGTGCCTGTTGGCAACTCAACGTCTCTACTAATGGTAAGTAGCAGTCTACCCTTTTCATAATATTTATGTTAATATCAGTAGCTTAAGACAATCATGTAAGGTGCCTGTATATCACCATATTTTTTACTAAGAAAGTGTACGCCTGCTATAATTAAAACACTGACTTCAGCCACATCACACCAAGTATACCTAGTTTTGATCTATGAAACATGCGAGTAACTAAACTAACTACTTCAAATACTCAAATGATCATGAAAAATGCTCACTGGAAAACATAGTTGCAACTCCTTTCCCTTTACTGTCAATATCAAGGGATTCCGATCATATAGTCTTAAGTACAACTCCATTAATATTCAACAGTATATTTAATTAACTATGTTGAATTTTTCATTCGTTCACCATTATTTGTATTTTTTCCACGGCAACAAACATTATAGATAACTCTTACTGAGTGCCACGGGCTTGTGCCATTATGATGTTACTGATTCTTTAGTTTCTTCTGGCGTATTTGTTGACATAACAGTCCACGGGTGTACTGTCGATTCTCGGTATCCAACGAAGAACCAGCAGTATAGTCGTGTAGTGTTCTATTATTATCACATTTGTTATTTGATTATATTATTACTCACGATGGAGCTGTGATGATACTTGGTGAACTTATAAGAATGTACTCCGTATAGTGCGGTATTGTCAACAGGTAGGATACACTTTCGCAGGCGAGGTTCCTAAAGCTCATTTGCCAAAAACTCTCTATACAAACACGACCAATTCGAATCGTGGAACGAGAAGAAATTTTGTAACCGAAATTATGCAGGAAAAAAAGAGTTGGTGTGCTGTTTTGAAATCCTTGATCGCCTGACTACACTCCTGGAAATTGAAATAAGAACACCGTGAATTCATTGTCCCAGGAAGGGGAAACTTTATTGACACATTCCTGGGGTCAGATACATCACATGATCACACTGACAGAACCACAGGCACATAGACACAGGCAACAGAGCATGCACAATGTCGGCACTAGTACAGTGTATATCCACCTTTCCCAGCAATGCAGGCTGCTATTCTCCCATGGAGACGATCGTAGAGATGCTAGATGTAGTCCTGTGGAACGGCTTGCCATGCCATTTCCACCTGGTGCCTCAGTTGGACCAGCGTTCGTGCTGGACGTGCAGACCGCGTGCGACGACGCTTCATCCAGTCCCAAACATGCTCAATGGGGGACAGATCCGGAGATCTTGCTGGCCAGGATAGTTGACTTACACGTTCTAGAGCACGTTGGGTGGCACGGGATACATACGGACGTGCATTGTCCTGTTGGAACAGCAAGTTCCCTTGCCGGTCTAGGAATGGTAGAACGATGGGTTCGATGACGGTTTGGATGTACCGTGCACTATTCAGTGTCCCCTCGACGATCACCAGTGGTGTACGGCCAGTGTAGGAGATCGCTCCCCACACCATGATGCCGGGTGTTGGCCCTGTGTGCCTCGGTCGTATGCAGTCCTGATTGTGGCGCTCACCTGCACGGCGCCAAACACGCATACGACCATCATTGGCACCAAGGCAGAAGCGACTCTCATCGCTGAAGACGACACGTCTCCATTCGTCCCTCCATTCACGCCTGTCGCGACACCACTGGAGGCGGGCTGCACGATGTTGGGGCGTGAGCGGAAGACGGCCTAACGGTGTGCGGGACCGTAGCCCAGCTTCATGGAGACGGTTGCGAATGGTCCTCGCCGATACCCCAGGAGCAACAGTGTCCCTAATTTGCTGGGAAGTGGCGGTGCGGTCCCCTACGGCACTGCGTAGGATCCTACGGTCTTGGCGTGCATCCGTGCGTCGCTGCGGTTCGGTCCCAGGTCGACGAGCACGTGCACCTTCCGCCGACCACTGGCGACAACATCGATGTACTGTGGAGACCTCACGCCCCACGTGTTGAGCAATTCGGCGGTACGTCCACCCGGCCTCCCGCATGCCCACTATACGCCCTCGCTCAAAGTCCGTCAACTGCACATACGGTTCACGTCCACGCTGTCGCGGCATGCTACCAGTGTTAAAGACTGCGATGGAGCTCCGTATGCCACGGCAAACTGGCTGACACTGACGGCGGCGGTGCACAAATGCTGCGCAGCTAGCGCCATTCGACGGCCAACACCGCGGTTCCTGGTGTGTCCGCTGTGCCGTGCGTGTGATCATTGCTTGTACAGCCGTCTCGCAGTGTACGGAGCAAGTATGGTGGGTCTGACACACCGGTGTCAATGTGTTCTTTTTTCAATTTCCAGGAGTGTATGTTAAAAAGTTATAATATAAATCACGAACATGATGGGAAGAAAGCGTGTGCGACAAAAAGCGTCCTCAGATGTATGTTATTGTTGCAGTGGAAACTGCGACATATTTTCTCGCATTCACATATGACCTGCAACAGAGGATTTTTTTAGAATGTGGCCATGTATGGTTCTCTATCAATTTACTCTTCGATGGATATAGAATGAGGAGTAACTTCTGAAAACTGTTTTTCTTTTTAAGGTACTGCCTGGAGTTGTCTTCGCTTTGTCTCTCAATACTTCGTCTGCACTAAACGTGTAAGCATGTTGCAGAAGAATGCCATCTTTGTTCAGTACGACAGTCAAGGCTTCATTAGTTGGAATCTTATTAGAAGCCAGGCGTCTTTCCTGAGTGCCCCTTTGTGAACATATTACGTCAGGCTTACAACGCGCTCCATCTTGAACGTTCAGCTCTCCATGTCCATGATATAGCTGTGCTGTCGAGAAGTCCCAAGCTGTTTGGTTGAATGTAGGAAACTGGAGTTAAATGCATTATAAATGGGCCCTAATGACCCTAACAAATGAGAAACGGAAGGGATGACACTGGAAACAAATTGAGATGGAACTGCGAACTGCGGGGGGTCAATTACTAGCTGGAGACCGGCAAGGGGAAAAGGTCCTGAGATGCATTACAAACGTCTTCGCAATTAGAACGTAAGTCACCGCTAATAGTGATTCCTGGATGGTGACTTTAGACACAGTACAAAAGTTAAGTACAAAGATTCTTACATAATTCATGACATTAAGATAAATTCGTCATACTCTGATGGCGTCAAACAGGATTGGCAGTGTAATGCTGAGTTTCCAGTGCAAAACGTTCCTTCAAGCAGAAAAATCAAGAAGAACAAATTTACATAAGTACATGAAATATTCAAGAACCTCTCCGTTCTTTGTATCCCAACTGACTGGAAAACTGGAAATGATTCTCTTGTCGGAAATGTTTTTAAATCCGGATGCGCTTATTTCAGTGTTCGTGTAGTAGTGGCTTCATGTGTGATTGCTCTTTATGTTTGGAATACAATACTTCTGTCTCTGTTTTTCGTCTTTAATTTCACCAACAGACTACGCCATGAGAAATAATATCTTTGACTTTAAATTGGACCAGAACTGCCGCGGAATTTCTCAGATACACTGCCTGACAAAAATAGTGAAGTACCCACTAGGGGAGGTAGAAACGAAATGAAACTTCACAGATTGAGACATTGTGTGATGTTATTTCAGTGATTGAAGTATCGAGTCAAATTTATAAAATTACAGTAAAAGCCAACTTATCAACATGATGTTGCACTCCTTCTGGTGTGGATGCTCTAATTTGACTGGGAGGGGTTGAAATGCGACCGAATTCAGCTTGATTGACTTTGTGATAATCTGATTTACTTCTCTGCTGAAATGTTGATGTCCTGGGATTGGCTATACAGCTGCAAGATTGCTAACAACTTAAAAAAAACAAGCTAGACACAAGTTTTAGAATTTTGAAAGCAGCTATGTTATCCGAGTCAATTTACACAGCCGAGCAATATAGTCTTCACCTCTGAAAACTGAACCAACACTGCAACTGACATAGCCTCAGCCACGGCTCTTAGATTTCATTAATGCTTTACACTAGTTTATATTGCATAAAATACAAGTTAATAAATGAATTCCGAGACGAAAAAGTCACTTACAGTTTTCAAATTCGTTTACGAGGTATCGACACTGAGATACTCTATCATGTAAAGTTAATTACAGTAATAGAGGCATAGAAATACGAATTACTGTGATGTTGCTGTAAATAAAATATTGATAATCTGTTCTCTGCTATTTTACGTTAAGTAGTTTTTAATGAGATAATCGGGTTTACGTGCAAAGTCCTTGAAATCAATATCCAGCTGTTTGTTTGTGTTCTGATAATGATGATACGTTTTGTGATTGTATAGTTTCGTGAATATTTTATCACTTCCATTGCTAAATAGTTAAATTACAAGTTTTTACTAGTAAATGTGTTTTACTGATGAGTGTATGTATGTACAATAAACTAAAAGTTGTCTCCTGTGAGTATCGTAATCTTCGATTGAAGGAAAAAAAATGGTCGAAATGGCTCTAAGTACTATGGGACTTAACATCTGATATCATCAGTCCCCTCGACTTAGAATTACATAAACCTAACTAACCTAAGGACATCACATACATCCATGCCCGAGGCAGGATTCGAACCTGCGACTGTAGCAGCAACGCGGTTCCGGACTGAAGCGCCTAGAACCGCTCGGCCACAAAGGCTGGCCGATTGGAGGAGGTGCTGATAGATTCGTTTTATCTAACCCCATTCCGCAACATTTCACACACACCCAGAGTATTGCACAAGTATTTTATGTACAAAGCTCTGCTTGCCATGCATGGAGCAAAAATAAGCAGTGTGTTCCATCTTATAAAATTTGAAATAATAGTGTTTTTGTGATATAGCTCTGTTAGTGTGTCTCCTCTGAAAAATCTACAGTGACCTTAGTGTCGCAGTTGAGGAAAAGAGTCTATTGCCCTACACACCTTCTACTACACTGGGGATTCGTAGCTGCCAGTCTGGTAAGCAGTGGCTTACTCACTGCAGTTACCTCCCGAAAAAATGTGTAAAAATGGTGTCGTCTCAGTACCATCGATGTTCGTTTGGTCGGGGTCACTTTGCAGTCATTATTATGTAGCGTGATTCAGCTAGTCAGTCCACCTCAAATATTTCCAGAAGCGTAAATCTGGTTTTATCCAGATTAATTTTGAGAAAGTCCGCAGTAAGCAGCTATGCTAATTACAGAGATATCGCTAATCGACTTTTTGTTTTCAAATAGAACAATGATAACTTGTGTTGTTAGTATCGACGCTCCAAAAGAGACGAATTTAAGAGCGTTTCAGTCTTGAATATACGATTACTAACTTTGGAATTATGACACTATTTACAACTTAGAATTTATCTGTTTAGAACGTAAAACGAATTATTGCATTATGCAGAAGTTCTTGATTTCATACCCACATAAGGAGATACTGCATGTCAGATAAGGAGGTTCAAAAATGGTTCAAATGGCTCTGAGCACTATGGGACTCAACTGCTGAGATCATTAGTCCCCTAGAACTTAGAACTAGTTAAACCTAACTAACCTAAGGACATCACAAACATCCATGCCCGAGGCAGGATTCGAACCTGCGACCGTAGCGGTCTTGCGGTTCCAGACTGCAGCGCCTTTAACCGCACGGCCACTTCGGCCGGCAGATAAGGAGGAAGCCGCGTTTTGCACCGCCGCAATATGGGTGTAAAAGGGGTTTTGAGGAAAAGTAGCATTCCTTCTGTCTGTGTCGTTCACGTGTGTCGAGTGCTGGTTACTTTGAATAAATATGCGTATTACACAAACAAAGAGGAACTAGGTATGTTACGTCTTTGTGGAAAAAGCACAAGAAACGTCAAGAGAACAGCTGAGAAGTAAGCACAAAGGAATCCCGACAGACCGTGTCCAACAAGAATGACAATGCAGTGAATGTGCAAGAAATGGTCCTTGGTAACACTGAAATAATACAGAGAGAGTAACGACCAAGCCTGTAGCGAATGGAGCGAAAGAAATAAATGTTCTGACAGCTGTTGCTCATAGTCCACAGGATAGCCACAGAGAACCTGCGAGGGCCTTTGGGATCAGTCAGACCAGTGTTGTTCACATTTTTGAAGCAGACATCTTCCATACGCATCGTGTATCACTTCACCACCAGATTAACCAGCGGGATTGCAAAAGACACGTCGAATTCTGCTGTTCGCTTCTGATCAGGAGAATACATTCTTTCTTCAAAGAATTCTCTTTACTGATGGCGCTACCTTTACATATCGTGGAATACTGAATATAAGAAATATGCATTCCTGCGCCGCTAAGAATTCGCTCTGGCTGAGGTATGCTGAACGTCAAAGGCAATGGAGTGTGAACGTTGGAGACTACATGACTGATCCTCATTTCACTGAAGAACCCTTATCGGGTAAAAGATACACATAATTTATTACCGAAGCGCTGCCGCTTCTCCTGTAAGAAGTGCCACTTCAAAAACGGAGATTTATGTGGTTCCAGCACGATGGGTGGCCGGCTCACTTCTCGCTTGTAGTTACGAACGCGCTCACTCTCTTTTTCCTGATCAATGGATATGTCGTGAAGGCGTTATTAGTTGGACTGCACGTCTGCCAGTTTTTCTCCGGGATAAACTCAAAGGTGATATCTATACATAAATTCCGACGACCCAGTAGGTTCTAAAACGACGCACTGTTGCAGCATGTGCACTGATATCGATGGAATCTCTTCAGTCTGTCGAGAAATCCTTGTACCTGCGACTGTAAACGTGTATTCCATAAGACGGTGGGCATTTAAGACACATGGTGACACAATGGAATTTTGACGAATTGATTATGACCACGTTATATTGTGGTTACTTTTTTCTTGCTGATGTAATTTTGCATTGTAAGTGTGTCACTTGACATTAAGCTCTCGCAAACGTATTAGTTAACAGTCTCTGTACTTCAGTTTCCCGTTTTACAAATCTAATCAATTTTTGACGTGCGTGTCTCTTTCAACGCTTTGGCAGAAACATGAACAGAACAGTCACCGTAGTTAACTGGTCAGTCATCCATACATATCACGTCCTTTGATTGCTTAAATGTCCCTATGTGCGCTCTTATTAGTCTCATCTTGTCTTCGCGATCCCTATCGGCGGCTTATGTAGTGGTTTGTAATATATTCCTAGATTCATCACCTACAGTTCGTTCTCAAATCTTCCTAAGCAAGTTTTCACTGGATGGTTTGCATCTATCTTCTGGTTTAGCTCTTTCCGCATATTCGTGACACTCTCCGATGGGGCAAACAAACCTGTCATCATTCGTGCTGCCCTCCTGCGCAGCCGTTCAATATTCCTTGTTAGTCCTATTTGGTATGGGTCCCACACACTTTCACAGTATTCTAGTCTCTATAAATTGTCACATCCAGGAATGAGGTGACGGATTCCAGCTGTGACTCACTTACATTATAGTCATAGGATAGTACTTGTATTCACCTAGTGGAGTGCAGAATTTTAAATATCTGAACATTTAAAGCAAGCTGCTAATCTCTACACCACTTTGGAATCTTATCAGAATGTGACATAATATTTCTACACCTTCTTTCAGGCTGTACTTCGTTATAGGTAACTGCATCACCTGCGAAAAGTCTGAGGATATTATTGATGTTGTATGCAGGGTAATTAACTCACAACATGAACGGCAAGGGTCCCAACACACTTCCCTCGGGCACACTCGATGTTACTTCTACGCCTGTCGATGACTCTCCATCCAAGAGAACTTGCTATGTCTTCCCTACTAAAAAAATCTTAAATGCAGCCGCGCATTTTGATTCATGAGGCATACAATCGTACACTCTAAAACACACACACACACACACACACACACACACACACACACACACACAAAGACTCACAACGAAAGAATTATCTGGATGGAACGGAAGTCGGTAGATGTGATTTACATGTACATGCAAAAAAGTAAATAAATAAAAAATGGTAACTGTTTCAGAAAAATTTGATGATCTATTCAAGAGAAAGAGCTTCACAAATTGAGCAAGTTAGTAACGCATTGATCCGCATCTGGCTTTATGCAAGTAGTTTTTCGGCTTGGCATTGATTGACAGAGGTGTTAGATGTCCTCCTGAGGAATACAGTGGCAAATTCTGTCCAACTGAACAGTTAGATCGTCAAAATCCCGAGTTGGTGGGAGGATCCAGCCTATAATACTACAAACGTTTTCAAATGGGGAGAGATCCGGCGATCTTGCTGGCAAAGATAGTATTTGGTAACCACGAAGGCAAGCTGTTATAGCGTCCCCAAACGAAAGTACAGGATATGTGACTATGAATCCCACTGGAATTACTTATTTACGATTTTTTCCTTGTGAGAAACGTTTCGTAGCAGAGTGAACTCTGAATACAAAACCGAATAACAGTCAAATGAGAGTAAAAGATATGTACACGGAACATTACAACAATATGTACGAAGTATTATCCCTGGAAACGTTATTATGAAAAGTTTTCTTTTTCTTTTGCTATAAGGAAGCGGAATCAGTAACCGTCGAATGTAATCACTCTATGTGACGGAGCGACATTAACATGTGAAATTGTATACTTAAAGGTGCAGAAGGGATCTATCAAATTGGGTAATGTTTGCCGGTATATATATATCAGATATTAATTCACTGATTATAACCAGTGAATTTTTATAATTATTTATAAAAACATAGCATCCCCCATGACATGATTTTAATTATTTCAGCATTTCTAGAATTTTATAACTGCAGAGCCACCAGTGAACAGAACACCACTGGTGGATGACAATACGCCCCCATTAAGCGGCAAATTCAAATTTACTCACATTTTACTATTCGCCTTCTTCAGTAACAGCAGGAAACTATCTAAAATTATTTTATTTAAGGGTGTCTATCACAGCATCAAGAT
The DNA here is from genome assembly GCF_021461395.2 of Schistocerca americana. Lineage (NCBI taxonomy): Eukaryota > Metazoa > Arthropoda > Insecta > Orthoptera > Acrididae > Schistocerca > Schistocerca americana. The sequence continues at coordinate 698,157,587 of NC_060130.1, forward strand.
ATTTTTCTGGTTTCCTCAGTCTTCGCAATTTTTAATATCCATGTTACAAACAGTAGCTTTGGCCTGTTCTTCTGCTAGAATTTAAATAATATAAATTATGTTGGTCCCGTTAATGATAGAAGTGGTTTCAAGTAACTTTTCAAACATAATATTAAGAATAATATTTACTTTTACAATTCTTTGTTCGCGCTTTTCCTACGGAGATCAGACCACAATAGAAAGTTATTTACAAAAATACTGTGCAGGCTTTTGGCCAGATTAATGCTAAACAGACCTGTACGACGAGACGAAATAACAGTTGCCCTATATATACATTTTTTTCTTCAAGTTTCAGTGTGGGGATTTTCTCACGATTTATCAGGTTTAGCATGAAAGAAAAATTTCATCAAAATTAGTACATGGAATATACTCATATATATATGCTGGGGCAGGTGGCGATAGCCAAACAGAATCCATTTCACCTATTGCTAGCCAGAGAACAGAAGTAGTTCAGCCAGCACATACTCTGATGGGCAGTAGGCTGGAAATAGATAGAACAACAATGGCAGTGATCTGTTCGCCGCTGCCAGATCGTTTTCCCAATTATTACGGAAACTCGAAGAACGAGATAAAGAAAGGAACAGGCAATTTGAGCAGAAATTGGCCGAACGTGATAAAGAACGCGATAGACGGTTTGAACAGAAGCTAGCTGAGCGCGCCAAGGAACTAGTGTCACAAATAAATCAGTTCGAAAAGGTACAGACGGAAATACCCGAAATGAAAAAAGCTTATCAGGAACTTCCAGATTTACACAGGTGTCCAAAATTAAAGCAAGAAACCATTATTTCCCCGACCTCTGTCTAATTCACGGTACAATCAGACAAACTGTCAACATATGTCCGTACGATCGTGTTCTACACGGAAGATAGCATTCCGGTCAACGAACAACCACACCAGTGATGACGTCAAGGGATCTATCAAACTGGGTAATGTTTGCCGGTAGCCAAAATCCACAATCATTGTGCACACATTCACAGACGGTGCTGTATGGCACAGTGAAGACGCCTACCAGACTCTTTGCGATGGGAGGACACAGGAAGAATGAAATCAGGACAGTCGCCAACTGATGTGGTGCGGTAGCTAACGTGAATCGTTTTGTTGGTTTTCGGATGTGGTGACGGTACTAGAGACCGGAACTGTATCCCGATGGCGAGAGAACGGCCGCCCACGTGTGCTTTCAGAAAGGGAGGACCGTCATTTGGCTGTAAGGGAACGACGGTACCGCCTTATATTGTACAGCAACTGGCTCCTGACCTCGCAGCATCCACTGGACGTGTTGTATCGAGGCAAAGGGTGTACAGAAGGCTTCGGTAGAGTGCCCCTTATTGCCGGAGACCTGCTGTATGCATACTTCCGACGTGATTTTAAGAAGGCAACGTCTACAGTGGTGTCGTCAACATGCCACCTTGATTGCGAACAGTGAGCCAATGATTTTTCCACAGATAATTTCTGATTTGGTTTGGAGAATGATTCTCGATGGATTCGTATCTGGAGAGAACGTGGAACACAATTTCGGGACCCAACCATTGTGGAAAGAGACCGATATCGTGGAGGGTCCCTAATGGTGCGAGAAGAGATTATGTTGACCAGTCGAACACCTCTTCATGGACTTACACAGTTAAATCAGCAAGGTTTAACTGCAGTCAGATGTCGTGAAAAGATCTTGGGACCCAATATGTGGTACTGTGGGCTCAGACTTTGCACTGATGGACGATAATGCTCGACCTCATAATATTTTGTTTGAAACGGAAGAGTCTGCACGCATCGTTCTCCCGATTTGAATCCCATAGAGAAGGTCTGGGATGCATCAAGGACACGGGTTGCATCACGTTAGTGTCCACCAACCTCTCTCCAAGACTTGTGAGCAGCTGGAAGAATTGGCATTATTGCGTCAACATGAGATTTAAAACATCATTTACAATATGCCACATCGTTGTCAGGCCTGTACTGGTGCCAGAGCTGGTCACACCCCATACTTAGCTCATTAACCAGTTGCCACCATGTGTTCTAAATCTGTTAAGTTGTAAAAAACGAAGAACATATTTGATTACCGTTACGCATGTTGCAGTTGTTTACGTTCTCTATCCTTTACACTGTTTCTATTTTACTATCACCTGTTCCTACTGTTTCGTAGCAAAATGAACGCCAACTTGCTTTAATTTAAGACATCAGTGTAGTTAACAATCTTAATATTGAAGTATAGACTTCACTGTCCCCACATACAGTGTTGAAAGATGATGTCAAAAACCTGACTAGCCACATAAAGAACCTTGAAATAACGCATGAAGGAAACGTCTATCATCTCTTAACTGACCATGCTAAGAAAGTCGAGAAAGAGTTTAGTGACTGGCTAGAGGTGAAAGACAATGAGACTGTGGGTCAGATTAGACGCAGTCTAGCAAGCCAGCAACGGTGTGTCTTTCAGTAACAATCAGGACGCTGAAGTGATTAAAACCAAACTATACCAGATAGACGAAAACCTAAAAGTCGAGCTACATGACGTAGGAAGAAGAATTTCCGATTTGGAACGAGAAATGTCAAGTAAGGAGAAGATAGGGCGCAACACAGTACCTTGAATGAGCATACGTGGTAATTCACCGAGCGTTCCGGGCACTTACGAACACCTGTACGATTACAGCAACGGGAACTGCGGCCCACAATTAGAACTATCCACACCAGCTAACGTTATAGGGGCAGTCGAGTATGATGGCTGAAGAAAGTCTTATTAAACGCAGACAGATTCAGACATTTAAAGCTGAAAAACGATCAGTTTACCTGGTCGTCTTCATTAAAAGTTTTCGTAATACTACCCAGTGCCTGGACAGAGGGGGTAAAACGTGCAATTTATTGTTTCTCAAATCCAAGGAGACGTCGGCATGTGAGCCAACGAAATGATAGACAGATGTCATACCATCGAACAGTTCTAAAAGGAATTTTTGGGTAAATAATTGTCGCCCTGTATTCAGGAACGCCTATTTACGAGGTTTACAGCCCATAAGTGTATAATACCAAGCAAGGAAGTTTACGAAAGGACATTGAAAAGTATATCAACAAAACAAGATACTGGGATGAACCAGTTACAAGTCGAGAAGTGATCAGGTTGTTTAAATTAAGATTACTTAGCTACGTTGAAAATATATTGATTAATGTACCGGAGGATGACCTGGAGAAGTACCTTTCTGTGCTGGATGCTACAGACTTGTTGCTGGAGGATATGAAAACAAGCATAGAGCACGGAAACAACGAAGCATCTCCGGTTAAGCACGAAAGACAAAACTTTAATCCTAACCATAACAATGGTAATGGTTTGAATGTAGAAAGGTGATGGGAGGCCGCAGAACGAAAATAGGCTCCCACAATTTAACCGTAAACGAATAAAATCCCGCAGTGACGCAATAGTTGAAACCAGTGGCACAATAATTATGCACCCCGGTGGAACTGGAATGCATGGTCACCACCTAACAATAACAATGCATACCGAAAAGATAATAGGTATTCAGGGCAGATCAACCACACCTGCCTGAATCAAGCCACAGTGTGCGAATGGAGAAAGTGATGGATGAAAACCGTCCGGGCCCCTCGCAACCGACAAACAAATTTCTCCCGCAATATGCTCCTCATTGTTGGTCGACGGGAGTGGAGGGCGGGGAGGGGGAGGGGCTCACCTTCTGGCGGGTATGGAAACAGACAAACTATGGTACAATGACGGTATCGCTACGCAGAAACAACTGCTGACAGAGCCACGCAAGTGCAAAAGCATTCCCTCGATATGTTGGCAAAAATACTTGTTCAAAACCGGTGGTAGGCAGAAAACATCTTCCGAGATTGTCCTAAATGCTTTCCCCGAAAATTATTTCGAGCACGAACCCACGCGAATTGTAAATGGTTGCGAAAACACACTGGACCTCTTAGCCACAAACAATCCAGAGCTGATAGAGAGCATTATGACTGATACAGGGATTAGTGACCACAAGGTCGTTGTAGCTAGGCTCAATACCGTTTCTTCCAAATCCACCAGAAACAAACGCAAAATAATTTTATTTAAAAAAGCGAATAAAGTGTCACTAGAAGCCTTCCTAAGAGACAATCTCCATTCCCTCCGAACTGACTATGCAAATGTAGACAAGATGTGGCTCAAATTCAAAAATATAGTAGCAACAGCAATTGAGAGATTCACACCTCATAAATTGGTAAGAGATGGAACTGATCCCCCATGGTACACAAAACAGGTCCGAACGCTGTTGCAGAGGCAACGGAAAAAGCATGCGAAGTTCAGAAGAACGCGAAATCCCGAAGATTGGCTAAAATTTACAGACGCGCGAAATTTGGCACGGACTTCAGTGCGAGATGCCTTTAATAGGTTCCACAACGAAACATTGTCTCGAAATTTGGTAGAAAATTCGAAGAAGTTCTGGTCGTATGTAAAGTACACAAGCGGCAAGACGCAGTCGGTACTTCGCTGCGCAGTGCCGATGGTACTGTTACCGACGACTGTGCCGCTAAAGCGGAGTTATTGAACGCAGTTTTCCGAAATTCCTTCACCAGTGAAGACGAATAGAATATTCCAGAATTTGAAACACGAACAGCTGCTAGCATAAGTTTCTTAGAACTAGATACCTTAGGGGTTGCGAAGCAACTGAAATCGCTTGATACGGGCAAGTCTTCAGGTGCAGATTGTATACCGATTACGTTCGTTTCAGATTACGCTGATACAGTAGCTCCCTACTTAGCAATCATATACAACCGCTTGCTCACCGATAGATCTGTACCTACAGATTAGAAAATTGCGCAGGCCGCACCAGTGGCTCTGAGCACTATGGGACTTAACATCTATGTTCATCAGTCCCCTAGAACTTAGAACTACTTAAACCTAACTAACCTAAGGTTGCACCAGTGTTTAAGAAGGGTAGTAGGAGTAATCCATCGAACTACAGACCTATATCATTGACGTCGGTTTGCAGTACGGTTTTGGAGCATATACTGTATTCAAACGTTATGAATCACCTCGAAGGGAACGATCTATTGATACGTAATCAGCATGGTTTCAGAAAACATCGTTCTTGTGCAACGCAGCTAGCTCTTTATTCGCACGAAGTAATGGCCGCTATCGATAGGGGATCTCAAGTTGATTCCGTATTTCTAGATTTCCGGAAAGCTTTTGATACCGTTCCTCACAAGCGACTTCTAATCAAGCTGCGGGCCTATGGGGTATCGCCTCAGTTGTGCGACTGGATTCGTGATTTCCTGTCAGGAAGGTCGCAGTTCGTAGTAATAGACGGCAAATCATCGAGTAAAGCGGAAGTGATATCAGGTGTTCCCCAGGGAAGCGTCCTGGGACCTCTGCTGTTCCTGATCTATATAAATGACCTAGATGACAATCTGAGCAGTTCTCTTAGGTTGTTCGCAGATGATGTTGTAATTTACCGTCTAGTAAGGCCATCCGAAGACCAGTATCAGTTGCAAAGCGATTTAGAAAAGATTGCTGTATGGTGTGGCAGGTGGCAGTTGACGCTAAATAACGAAAAGTGTGAGGTGATCCACACGAGTTCCAAAAGAAATCCGTTGGAATTCGATTACTCGATAAATAGTACAATTCTCAAGGCTGTCAGTTCAACTAAGTACCTGGGTGTTAAAATTACGAACAACTTCAGTTGGAAAGACCACATAGACAATATTGTGGGGAAGGCGAGCCAAAGGATGCGTTTCATTGGCAGGACACTTAGAAGATGCAACAAGTCCAGTAAAGAGACAGCTTACACTACACTCGTTCGTCCTCTGTTAGAATATTGCTGCGCGGTGTGGGATCCTTACCAGGTGGGATTGACGGAGGACATCGAAAGGGTGCAAAAAATGGCAGCTCGTTTTGTATTATCACGTAATAGGGGAGACAGTGTGGCAGATATGATACGCGAGTTGGGATGGAAGTCATTAAGGCAAAGATGTTTTTCGTCGCGGCGAGATCTATTTACGAAATTTCAGTCACCAACTTTCTCTTCCGAATGCGAAAATATTTTGTTGAGCTCAACCTACATAGGTAAGAATGATCATCAAAATAAAATAAGAGAAATCAGAGCTCGAACAGAAAGGTTTAGGTGTTCGTTTTTCCCGCGCGCTTTTCGGGAGTGGAATGGTAGAGAGATAGTATGATTGTGGTTCGATGAACCCTCTGCCAAGCGCTTAAATGTGAATTACAGAGTGGTCATGTAGATGTAGATGAAAGCTGAGTTGATGCAAGTGGTGATAAAAGCAAATATAGGTAGCACACCTGTGTATGTGTACATAGACACGTTAGCGACAGAATGGGTTCTGCATTGTGACCTGTTCAAAGCAATAAGTCGGGCACAGAAAGTACCAAATATCCAGTACAAAACTACAAGGTCACTGGAGCCCATGGTGGACAGTCTCAAATTATTGAACACCAGATGCGGGTGAAAATGAGGACCGGAGAAGAAGCCATAAAATGCTCTTTTCTCGTGGTGAAAGGATAGTGAGTGGTGTGCATTTAGGGATGTGATTTCCTTCGCGAGAAAGAGGCTAGAATTGACCTTTCGAACGGGGAGCCTAGTATAGAATACAGTGGGAGGAGAATTGCGTGGGGTATGGTGCAAAACGAAGAGGTACAGTTTTGTATCCAGCCTGGGAGGCGGCGCGTGGGTAGGAACGGGAAAAGGTAACACAAGTCGGTACTGCAAGAACGTGGTTTATTGGTGCAAAAACAAGGTGATAACGATTACATAACTTTGTACGTAGGTGCGATGCTGAAGCGAAGTGTCCTGCCTGACTGCACCTGATGAAATGGGCTGAAGCAGCCGCGGAGCTCGTAGACCTCGGCAGCACCGGCTAGAGGGCGCTGTCGTCGGTGTCTCTCGCAGTGCCAACCTAGCAGAGCAGACCTACGTTGTGGCATCGTAGCTATCGATACCACATACAGGGCAAGTACTGTCAGAGTATCCAGAGAGTATCCAGATAAAGTACAGAGGGCTGCAAATACTACATATTGGTACCGAGTTATCAGGCAAAGAATATTATTATCCAGACACTGACGGAAAGAATACTCTTGGTAGACTGAAATTTATTAGCTCCAAGGTCCAAGGTGAATAACAACCAGCAAGATGATCCAACACAGCTGGTAACGGAATACCTAGAAGTCTTTTCAGAAAAACTGGGTATAATTGAAGAATATACCTATAATTTCGAGGTTGTGCCCCATGAAACATTTTGTCACACCACATACTCTGTCCCTTGAACCAAGAAAGAAGTTGTTACTAAGGAAATACGATATATGGTACAGTTAGGAATCGTAGAGCCATATTTATCGACATACAGCAGTCCCTTGGTCGCCGCAGCAAAATCAGGAGGAAAGACCAAACCAGCATGTGATGCAAGAGATATAAATAAAATAGTAGTACTGGTTCACACTTGACATGAGAACCTTGAAGAAAAACTTCAAAATTCTATAGAGTGATAGATTTAGCCTCAATAGATGTAAAATATTCTTACTGTCAGATATTACTGACGGAAGAGTAACGAAAGTATACTGCATTTATTTTTGGAGGCAGGAGTTATCAATTTAAAGTATTCCCATTTGGACTTAATGTGAATGTGGGAGGGCTTATAGCAGCCTCAGACACCGTGTTAGAATCTGAATTACCAGACAAGGTAACTCTTTATGTTGATGACTTGCTGCTTGCTACCTTTATATGGCAAGAACACTTTGATTTACTCAGAAGAATGTTGAGAAAGTTGCAGACGCTATTATAATGGTAAATTTAGAAAATAGGAGTTTGGGAGTTAGCAAACAAAATTCCTGGAGCATTCCATTTCTACTTTCAGAATAGTTCTCGATCCAAAGAAAGTGAAGGGCATTGAGGAATTTCCACGGCTGAAGACAAAGAAACAACTTAAAGTGTTTATCGGACTCATGCCCCTTTTTTGGACGATTTGCAGCAGACCAGCTAATCAACAATGATGCTCTCTTGAATCTATTATGTAAAAAGCCCCATGGCTGTTGTCGAACGAATGTCAGCAAGCTTTCGAAGATATTAACCAAGCACTAACAAGCTTGGACGTTCTTTACCATCCTAATACGAAATACGATTATCCCCTTGCTACAGACGTGTCCTCATGTGTTGATGGGGGCTTGTTTGTTACAAGTTAAGGAGATTGATGGAAACAAAGAGATAAGAATAATTTTTTTCACTAGCAGGGTGTGTAAGTGTACTTAAGTGGGGACCTAGAAACGACGGAGAGGCTTCTTACCGCCGTAGCCCTTGGTGGTTTACAACCCCACAACAGGGCACAGAAGTCCACCCAAATAACCGCCGACCCACACCGAACTCAGGGTTGTTGTGCGGTTCGGCCCCGAGTGGAACCCCTCCACCCCCCTCAGGACCGTCTCATACCAGACTAACGGACCCCAAGTGTTTGCGTGGCAGAGTAACTATGATGCACGTGTACGTGTAGACAGTGTTTGTGCAGCAATCGCCGACGTAGTGTGACTGAGGCGGAATAAGGGGAACCAGCCTGAGCCATTTGTGGCTCGCGTTGGTGCCGTTGGTAGGTTGGCATCGGGTAATAGGGATAGTGGCATCTAGTTTTCTTCTTCTTCTTTTACTGGCACCACGACGTTTGCTAGCGTTGCCTGTCCGCAGTGGCAGCAGCAGCATTTATCGATATATAGTACCCGTACTATCTTTGGAAGGATGTGAGTTATTTTTCTGGGTGGAGTGTGTGAGTAGTTTGGTTGGGACGGAGCAGCAGAGAGGTCCGGCAGCGCGGTGACATGCCGGGACTGCTGACAGCACGCAGGCATTTCCGGATCGAGGAGCTGTAGTTGCGAGGGCCACAACCTCGTGGTCCACTGGACGCAGGATGTTGAGTTCAGTGAACATTTATTCAGTAGTGAAACCTCCCCTATTTTGTGATCACATCATTTGTTCGTGCGTTGCTGCTCGCAGGGTCGCCGTGAGATGATCAGCAACAAGTGGAACGTATCGAGTTGGCGGAATCTATTAGCTGTCTTCTACTGCCTGTTATTAGTTTTTGAATTTTGTGTTAGTATTGGTGAAGTGCAACCAGCGGTATTTTACTGCCTAGTGGCCGCTAACGCCCCAGTTACCTGCCCTGGAGGTTAGCGTATTATTGCGGCAGTGTATTTTTCCTCGTCTTGCCAATGCTGTCCGGCATGCATATAGTTCAACAGCCTCCTTGATTGCGGTGTGGATTGTAGTTTCTTTTGTGTACCTTAGTTGCAGTGGTAATCCATCATTGTACTGGTTATCACACGTTAGGTGGATTTGGTAAGAGGATTGATCGGCGTTTAAACTGTCGTTAGTTTGAGTTGCCATCCTGTTAGGTGAGCGTAACTCTTGGCTGCCTGTCTCACTGTTTACACTTTACGCAGTTGTAAGGACTTTTCTCAGGTTGATCCTTGGAGGACTGTATGTGGATCACTCCCTTCTGATTGTGTCAATCGTTTAAAAATAATATTTTGCTTAGTTTATTCCTATTGCTTGTGGCCTTCATCCAACAGACAATTGGAATTTTTCTTAATAAGGCCTTCAGCCATCAGTGCAGCTTGTGGTACGGTCAATTTTTTTAAATGATTGTTTTAAAAATTATTTTGGTGTTTTTAGCATGTAGTTGTCTTCCTCACTTGTAATTCAGGCCTTCAGTCGCTAAATGTTCTGAAGCATTGTTTGTGGCCTTCAGCTGACAAATAATTTGAATTCTTTCTTAATAAGGCCTTCAGCCATCAGTGCAGCTTGTGGTACGGTCAATTTTTTTAAATGATTTTTTTAAAAACTATTTTGGTATTTTCAACGTGTAGTTGTCTTCCTCACTTGTAATTTAGGCCTTCAGCCGCTAATTGCTCTGAAGTATTGTATGTGCCTTCAGCTGACAGCTAATTTTGAATTCTTTCTTAATAAGGTTTTAAGCCGTCAGTGTAGCTTGTGTTACAGTCTATTTTTTTAAAATGATTGTTTTTTAAAAAATTAATTCCTTAAATAAAGTGTATGTGTTTACAGTGCAACTATCTGATTAGGCCCCATTCACGACTTTTCCTGCTTTCCCTAAGTCCCACGTTTCAGTGGTAGCACAGCGTGGTTACGATTGTAATATTGCCAATACAGTTACTGTTGGCTCGAATTGTAACTCTGTCAGTGTTACACGATATTTGTCTTTCCTATTTGGTTGTTTCAGGTGACCAATTTTAATGGTGGTCAGGCAGTGCTCCGGTATCGGCCTGTTGAGGAAGGACCACCTCATTTTTATGAGCTGGCGATAAGACGCCAGCCTACTGGCAGTAGTGTCCCGTACTTAGCCACCCGTTTGCGTGCTACCATACTTCAGCTAGTTGACATCATGCCGAATGTTGTGGGTGAGACGGAAGCAGCCATTGAGTTTTTGTATAAGGTTGTTAGGGACCTTGAGGACACCATTGGCGTTTTGGAAGGCACTCGACCTAGTGGCAGTTAGTTAGACAGGGTGCGAGCACTGTTAGTACATTTAACCAACCGGATAGCGGTTTTAAGGACATTAAAGTTAGAGGATCGTTATAAGGAATGAACTGTTGAATTGGGGTCCTTGATTAATGGATTGCTGTTTAAGATTACATGTTTAGAGCTTGATGAGAGGAGAACTGGGGAGCAGGACTTCCGGTCTTTAGAGGGGCGCCAGAGCCAGCCCGGGAATGATGCACTTATGTCTCCCGAGAGGTTAGACGCAGCGTTTGCTAAATTGCCTAATCCTCTGGTGCATCTCTTTCGGGACATCACAGAGTTAATGACAGACCGACTCGAGCAAATTGAAAGGTTATTATGGTTGTTAGTTCACCTTGAGCAACACGCTGATGCCTTTGGTGTTTCGCATCAAGGAGTTTTGTCGCTATTGTATCCTTTAGCTAGAGGGGAATTGAGGACTCTCGTATCCAGAGCCATGGCAGAGGGGTTTTCCTTGCGGCAGTTGAGGGAGCTTGTAATTAAGAAAGATTGACCATGGGAGTTCGCAAACAGCTCGAGTGTCGCTATATTTGGCAGATGCAGCAAGATAAGGAGTAGTTACATCAATATATGGACAGAGTCAAGACGGCTTGCTTGGCCTTGTTTTCGACTTGCCAGAACGGGAGTTAGTTTCTATTGTCCTGAGGGGAATGGGAGCGGCGGATAAGTCGCAATTTGTTTTTCGTGGTTGTCCCTCCATCTGGGAAGATCTTCGTGCCGCCGTTGTAGAGATATCTGCTTTACCGCTCGCGGACGATGCATGCCGTGAAGTTAAGGTTCAGCCGGCGGTCGTTAACAAGGAGAACTCCAGATTATTTACATCGGCTGAGCCTGCTGAAAGGGAACCAGGCGTTGCTTCAGGTGCGGTCGGACAGGTCATTTAGTTGGTTCTTGCGTGCAACTGCGCGCACCCAGAGACAATAAATGACGCCGGACTGGGCAGCAACCTGAGGATCGAGCCTTTAAACCTTGGTGTGCCCGTATTGTTGCTCGATCATCACCTCTCCTGCCTTGTATTTGTTCTCGAGTAGGTGGTGAACTTATTTGTGCCCTTTTGGATTCTGGTAGCTCCTTTTCGTTGTTGAGCTTGGAATGGTTTCTTGAATTTGGTCATCTTACGAGACTTAAGTCCGTCCCTTCTTCGGTGCAGAGATGTCGGGTTGCCAATGGGCAGGTGTTGCCTCAGCATGGTTGGGTCCGAGGGAGTATTTCGGTTGGGGATTTCTCCTGGCCCTCGTCTTTCGCCTTGGTTAAGAAGCTGCCGGTCGATTTGATTTTGAGATGTGATTTTATCAGTAAAACTGGTCTTGTCTTGGATTATTCTGGGTACACCTTCTGATGTGTTGGCAAATGTGCCAACACCTTGTAGATAGAGGAGGCCGAAAGGGAAGCTATCTAACGCAGACGGGCGTGACTTCTGAAACAGGATAAGTAGTGAATTCTAATAAGAAAAGTATGCAGCTCCTCAAATACTTAACTTTATTCCATGTTGTGGTACATCGCTGTTGATAATACAAATAAGACTCTCTTCAGATACGGCTAATGGCGCCTTGCTAGGTCGTAGCCATGGACTTAGCTGAAGGCTATTCTAAATGTCTCTCGGCAAATGAGAGAAAGGCTTCGTCAGTGTAGTCGCTAGCAAAGTCGTCGTACAACTGGGGCGAGTGCTATTCCGTATTTCGAGACCTGCCTTGTGGTGGCGCTAGGTCTGCGATCACACAGTGGCGACACGCGGGTCCGACATGTACTAAATGGACCGCGGCCGATTTAAGCTACCACCTAGCAAGTGTGGTGTCTGGCGGTGACACCACACCTTCTTCTTTAAATTCGCTTCTGCTCAGAAGTTTGGGTTCTGTGAATGTGCTAAGGGTAAGGGGCATGCTGGATGATGATGCTAAGGTTAATGAGTTTGATCTTACTCATGTGTCTTCGCAGCAGGCCTTTGAACCAGGGAATTTGTTGCAGAGGTTCCCCGAGCTTCTCTGTGATAGACTGGGGGTTACTAATGTTCTTGACTTCCATATTCGTCTATCTGACCATATCCCCACCAGTCAGTTCCATATCGTCTCTCACTGCCTAAGACGAAGATACTAAGAGGAAAGCTCTCTAAAATGCTAGAGCAAGGTGTTATTAGGCCTTTTACATCTGCTTATGCTTCCCCCATATTCCTTGTTCCTAAGGATCAGGGGCGGGATTTTCGGCCTGTTGTTGACTACTGGCGCCTCAACACCAAGGTTGTCTCGAATCAGTTCCTTTACCTAATCTTCATAACTCTTTTACTTGGTTTGCCGGCGCTAATTGGTTCACTGTGCTCGATCTGAATCAAGCCTATTATCAGATTCCCTTAGCCGAAGAATGTAAACACGTTACAGCATTTTGTTCTGATTGGAATCTCTTTGAGTTTAACAGGGTTCCCTTTCGTTTGCTACTGGCCCAGCCGTTCTCACTCGTTTTCTGGATAATATTCTTGGAGACTTGAAATTAGTCTGTGTTTATAATTACTTGGATGACTTGGTGATTTATAGCCGTTCATTTCAGGAGCATTTGGAACACATGCAGCAAGTCTTTGCTAGGTTGCAAGGGACCGGTTTGACTGTTAAACCCAGTAAGGTGACATTAGCCGGGCAGCAGGTATCCTTCTTAGGTCACTTAGTATCAGGCGTGAGCATTTGCATTGACCAGGAACAGACTAACGCATTGAGAGCTCTCCCACCGCCTGCTAATAAACGCGGGATTGCTAGGTTCATAGGCAGGGCGAATTATTTTAGACTTTTGTCCCTAATTTTGCTCAGTTGGTGCCTCCTTTAAATGAATTGCGTCGAAAAGGGGTGCGTTTTAAATGGGGGCATGCCCAAGAGGCCGCGTTTGAGCACATGAAGGCAGCTATAGCCAAGCCTCCGATTCTCGGAGTGCCTGATTTTAATAAAAAAATTATTATACAAACCGACGCATGTAATGCGGGAATTACGGCCGTCCTCCTACAGGAGTTCGAGGGTCAAGGGCAGCCATTAGCGTACGCGTCTCGTCGGTTAACCAGTGAAGAACTTAAATATTCCGTTTACGAATGGGAGGCATTGGCCATCTTGTTCGAGCTGGAGAAGTATTGCTTTTATCTCGGGCATAGAGTATTTCAGCTAGAAAGTGACAATCAAGCATTGAGCTGGATGCTAGCCACACCGCGTAAAACTGGCCATATCGCCAGATGGGCAGTACGCATTTCAGCGTTTCAGTTCGAGGTTAAGCATATTAGAGGCACTGAGAATGCACTCGCGGACGTCCTTAGCCGTATGTTTGCTGAACAACCATCTAGTGAGGACGGCCAAGAAGCTGCGGAACGCAATCTTAGTTGCGTCGTGTTAGGCGATATTCCTCATTTGTTTAGTGACATTGCCGACCAGCAGGATCAGGATCCCACTAGGGGGCTTGTTAAGAAACTGTTTTCGGCGGGTGAGCATTTGGATGGGTACGTTATCAGGAAGGGTATTTTGTGTAAAAGGGTGGGACGTACCAAGGAGGTTAAGATCTGTCTACCAAGCCCCCTAACACGCCCGGTTCTCCATTATTTTCACAACTCGTTGATTGCTGGGCATTTAGGAACCTATAATACCTTGCAGAAGATAAAGGAGCATCTGACTTGGCCGTCTATTGACCAAGACGTTAGAGAAATGGTGTCTCGGTGTCAGTTGTGTCGTGTGGCCAAACCGAATAACGCTCTTCAGCAGCGGTTCCTTAGTTCTGAGTGTGAGTCTTACCCCATGTGCAAACTCTATATTGACTATTTGGGGCCCTTACCTCGCACCAAAAGAGGCCATCGGTACGTATGGGTTGTTATTTACGCGTTTTCGAGGTTTACCTGGCTTCTTCCGAGTTGTAACGTGACTGCTGCTACTACCATCGCGCATTTAACTAACGTATTTAGTGAAACTTCCTGGCAGATTAAAACTGTATGCCGCACCGAGACTCGAACTCGGGTTCAAATGGCTCTGAGCACTATGGGACTTAACATCTGTGGTCATCAGTCCCCTAGAACTTAGAACTACCTAAACCTAACTAACCTAAGGACATCACACACATCCATGCCCGAGGCAGGTTTCGAACCTGCGACCGTAGCAGTCGCGCGGCTCCGGACTGAGCGGCTAGAACCGCTAGACCACCGCGGCCGGCTCGAACTCGAGACCTTTGCCTTTCGCGGGCAAGTGCTCTACCAACTGAGCTACCCAAGCACGACTCACGCCCCGTCCTCACAGCTTTACTTCTGCCCGTACCACGTCTCCTACCTTCCAAACTTTACAGAAGCTCTCCTGCGAGTGCTAGTTCTGCAAGGTTCGCAGAAGAGCTTCTGAAAAGTTTGGAAGGTAGGAGACGAGGTACTGGCAGAAGTAAAGCTGTGAGGACGGGGCATGAGTCGTGCTTGGGTAGCTCAGCTGGTAGAGCACTTGCCCGCGAAAGGCAAAGGTCCCGAGTTCGAGTCTCGGTCCGGCACACAGTTTTAATCTGCCAGGAAGTTTCATACCAGCGCACACTCCGCTGCAGAGCGAAAATCTCATTCTGGTAAAGTATTTAGTGTTTTTGGACCCCCTAAGCAAATCGTTAGTGATGATGCGCCGGCCTTTCTTTCGGCTCTCTTCAAGACCTTCTGTTTTCAAAGCGGTGTGAAACACGTGACGACCACTCCGTATTACCCACAGGGCTCTTTCGCGGAGATGGTGAATCGTAATCTCAAATCCGCACTCATTATCTTACATCAGAAGACGCCCAGTAAGTGGGATTCGAGTCTTCCTTGGCTTAGTTTGGCCTTCAATACTGCCAGCCATGAGGCTTTGAAGCCTGCTCCGGTTTCCTTGATCTTTGCTTATCCTGTTAATTCCCCAATTTCGAACTAATGAGGAATTCAAGATATAATCCCTGCGGATATCACCCCTCAGATCGACAAAGAAAACTGGAATCGTGCCAGGCGCAATGTTCTCAGAATCCACAACAAACAAGCTGACCGTTACAACCGTAATCGGCGAGTATTTAGGGGTGAACTAGGAGACCAGGTGTATGTCCGTAATTTTCCCAGGAGGGAGGTGTGTGTTGGAAACCTTGGTAAGTTCACTCCCCGTTTCCTGGGTCCCTGCACTATTATGAGTATTTAAGGCTCAGTTAATCTTCTGGTTAAGGACAACTGCACTGGTAAGAAACACCGTGTCCATCTTAAACAAATTAAGTTTGATTAGGCTACTTGTTGGGTTATCCCCGGGTTGGTGTTTGAGGAGGGGAGGTCGAGCCACGTGCGGCTCGCGTTGGTGCCGTTGGTAGGTTGGCATCGTGCAATAGGATATAGTGTCGTCTCGCTTTCTGCTTCTTTTACTGGTACCACTACGTTTGCTAGCGTTGCCTGTCTGCGGGTGGCAGCAGCAGCGATTATCGATATCTAGTACCTGTACTATCTTTGGAAGGAGTTGTTTTTCTGGGTGGAGTGTGTGAGTAATTTGGTTGAGGCGGAGCAGCAGAGAGGTCCGGCAGTGCGGTGACATGCCGGGACTGCTGACAGCACGCAGGCATTTCCGGATCGAGGAGCTGTAGTTGCGAGGGCCACAACCTCGTGGTCCACTGGACGCAGGATGTTGAGTTCAGTGAACATTTATTCAGTAGTGAAACCTACACTATTTTGTGATCACGCGATTTGTTCGTGTGTTGTTGCTCACAGGGTCACCGTGAGACGAATAGCAACAAGTGGAGCGTGTCGAGTTGGCGGAATCTGTTAGCTGTCTTCTACAGCCTGTTATTAGTTTTAAGTGCAACCAGCGGTATTTTACTGCCTAGTGGCCGTTAACGCCCCAGTTACTTGTCCTGAAGGTTAGCGTATTTTTGCGGCAGTGTACTTTTCCTCGTCTTGCTAATGCTGTCCGGTATGCATATAGTTAAACAACCTCCTTTATTACGGTGTGGATTGTGGTTTCTTTTGTCTACCTTGGTTGCAGTGGTTCCAGCTGCCTTTTGATGTTTTAAACACCGGATTCTGAAGATGCAGTGATGTCTGTCACTTCGTCCTCACTTGAATTAATCCATCGTTGTTCTGGTTATCACACGTTAGGTGGATTTGGTAAGAGGATTGATCGGCGTTTAAACTGTTGCTAGTTTGAGTTGCCATCCTGTTATGTGAGCGTAACTCTTAGGTGGCTGTCTCACCGCTTACGCAGCTGTAGGGACTTTTCTCAGGTTGACCCTTGGAGCACTGTCTGTGCATCACTCCCTTCTTTATTTGGTCTGATTGTGTCAATTATTTAAAAATAATATTTTGCTTAGTTTATTCCTATTGCTTGTGGCCTTCAACCAGCAAATAATTTGAATTTTTCTTAATAAGGCCTTCAGCCATCAGTGTAGCTGGTGTTACAGTCAATTTTTTAAAAAAATGGTTGCTTTATAAAAAATTATTTCCTTACATAAAGTGTATGTGTTTACAGTGCATCAAACGGTAGCTGATTATGCCCCATTCACACCTTTTCCTGCTTCCCCTAGTTCCACATTTCGCAACCAGCGTTCGCCGAGGCAGATGGAAAACCACTTTGTTGGCGCTAATCCGCCGAGCGGATTCGTGCAGGGGGCTGGCACGCCTTCCCGCTCGGGAAGCAGCGTGGTAGATCGAGCGGCTAGTCGGGTGGACCACTTGCAGGGTACTATCCAACTGCGAATGGTCGTATTCAGTCACAGAACTAGAATCATTAACATTAGTATGGGCACTGCGAAAATTTCATTACTATGCATATGGTAAACAAATGAAAGTGTTGTGTGACCATCAAGCTTTGAGCTTTTTGTTGACCTGCGAACTGCTACATGGAAAGTTAGCCCGATGGGCACTAGCCCTTCAAGATCTCAGCTTCCTAACCACGTATATTAATGTAAAGGATAACATAATCGCAAGTGCCTCATCTAGATGACCACAAGCTCTGCTGGAATTAGCCAAATTATTGGAACAGGCATCCGAATACAAAGTTCAGTTGGTAAAAGACCAAGCTCACAGGAATGGATTTTTAAACATGTGTAAGAATGTGGTACAGTTTCAAGTTTATGACCTGATTTCTGGGAAGATTAAACAATTAATAAGACCGAATGATGAGATAATCACTACCACAAGTTATGTAAAAGACTATGTTTTATGTTATAGGAAGGACACTAATTCCGAAGTCTCGTGCTCGTGTATACCCAGCAAGTGTTCAGAAAGTTTCACCTGGTATACACGCAATTCTTGGGGCAGCATAGGCATTGGAAAATGTGTAGCCACCACAGAGTGATATTGTCACTTTCTGAACCTTAAACACATAGTGCACAAAATTTTAAGGACATGTGTTACCTGTCAGCAGGTAAAACACAGCGATAGATCAAGCAAGATTGAGAAATAAAAAAAGCAAGACTCCATTCTGTTATTCCTACCTATCCACAGCAGTTAGTCTCAGTGGATGTTGCAGGGACCTTGGCCACAGGTACGGGTGGAGTGAAATATCTGCTATATGTGTGTCATACATTTATCAAATATTTAAAGTTGTACACCATGAAGACTTCAACTGCGAACCCTATAGTTAGAAAGATCTTGAGAAATGACACTCTAAAAATTGGTAAACCTCATGCTATCCTACCAGATAAAGCATCATACTTTACCCGACTCAAACGGAAAGCTTACCTTGCTGATTACGGTGTGAAGCATACCTTAGTTAGAAGATTACATCTGGAGGCCAGCCCGGTGGAGAGGATTTTTAGAGAGTTCAATCGTTTTGTGCTAACGTATGCATCAAAACAGCACTCCAGATGGGTTGAGTTAGTACCCCTATTTAAAAATATACATTACAATGATTCTCACTCAGAGACAGGCTACGCACCAGCCGAGATAATGTTGGATATACTTGAGATGAATGAATGATTATCGTCTTTGCCTAGACTATCAAGAATGGATAAGTCTAGAGAGGAGAAAGTGAGTAAATTTCTAGCAAATTTAACTAGATATGCACAAAAGAGAAAATTTAATAGTCATGGGGGACTGGAATTCTATTGTAGGGAAAGGAAGAGAAGGAATAGGTGAATATGGAACGGGGGTAAGGAATGAAAGTGGAAGCCACCTGATAGAGTTTTGCACAGAGCATAACTTAATCATAGCTAACACCTGGTTTAAGAATCATTAAATATGTTTATATACGTGGAAGAGGCCTGGAGGCACTGGAATGTTTCAAATACACTACCTGATGGTAACATAGAGGTTAGGAAACCAGGTTTTAAATTGTAAGACATTTCCAGGGACAAATGTGGACTCTGACCACAATCTACTGGCTACGAACTGCATATTAAAACTGAATAAACTGCAAAAAGGTGGGAATTGAAAGAGATGGGACCTGGATAAACTGAAAGAACCAGAGGTTGTAGAGAGGTGATGGACGTGGGGGCAGTATTATGGAAATGGAAGAGGACGTAGATGAGGATGAAATGGGAGATGTGATACTGCGTGAAGAATTTGACAGAGCACTGAAAGACCTAAGTCGAAACAATTCCCCGGAAGTATACAACATTCCATTAGAACTACTGATAGCCTTGGGAGAGCCAGTCCTGGCAAAACTCTACCATATGGTGAGCAAGATGTGTGAGACAGGCGAAATACCCTAAGACTTCATGAAGAATATAATAATTCCAATCCCAAAGAAAGCACGTGCTGACAGGTGTGAAAATTACCGAACTATCAGTTTAATAAGTCACGGCTGCAAAATATTAACAGGAATTCTTTACAGACAAATGGAAAAACTGGTAGAAGCCGACCTCTCGGAAGATCAGTTTGGATTCCGTAGAAATGACTGACCCTACGACTTATCTTAGAAGGTAGATAAAGGAAAGGCAAACCTACGTTTCTAGCATTTAAAAGACTTAGAGAAAGCTTTTGACAATGTTGACTGGAACACTTGTTTAAATTCTGAAGGTGACAGGGGTAAAATACAGGGAGCGAAAGGCTCTTTACAATTTGTACAGAAACCAGATGGCAGTTATAAGAGTCGAGGGGCACCAAAGGGAAGCAGTGGTTGAGAAGGGAGTAAGACACAGTTGTAGCTCATAACTGCTGTTATTGCAGCTGTATACTGAGGAAGCAGTAAAGAAAGAAATGGAGTAGGAATTAAAATCCATGGAGAAAAAACAAAAACCTTGAGATTTGCCGATGCCATTGTAATTCTGTGAGAGACAGCAGAGAACTTGGAAGAGCAGCTGAATGGAATGGACATTGTCGTGAAAGGAGGATATAAGATGAACATCAACAAAAGCAAAACGAGGATAATGGAATGTAGTTGAATTAAATCAGGTGATGCTAAGGGAATTAGATTATGAAATGAGCAATTACGGTAGTAGATGAGTTTTGCTATTTGGGGAGCAAAATATCCTGAAGTAGAGTGGATATAAAATGTAGACTAGCAATGGCAAGGAAAGAGTTTCTGACGAAGAGAAATTTGTTAACATGGAGTATAGATGTAAGTGTCAGGAAGTCTTTTCTGGAAGTATTTGTATGGAGTGGAGCCATGTATGGAAGTGAAAAATGGACGATAAGAAGTTTAGACAAGAAGAGAATAGAAGCTTTCGAAATATGGTACTACAAATTAGTGCTGAAAATTAGGTGGTAAGATCATGTAACTAATGAGGAGGTACCGAATACAATTGAGGAGAAGAGGAATTTGTGGCGCAACTTCGAGAGGTTGCAGGACACTCTCAGTTCTGATTCGGTGTTATGCCGCTTCATACTCTTAGGGAAGATGATCTTTATTACGATTTGACTTCGTACATCACGATGAAATAGTGGGTAGTAGTTAATGCTCTTGCTTGCATTCTCTAGGGAAAGAATAATGATAAGCTTTACATACGTTCAAAGGAATAGAGTGCCAATTTAAACGACTTCAGTAAGAGCATGGCAACTGTGGGCCAAGGGAAGCGCGTTTTTTCTGCGGGACCTGGATGGAAACATTTCCGGATGGCCAAGTTCCGTGGTCTTATAGTGCAGACACGTTGGTTGGCGCCGGTTGGTTGGCATCAGCGACCAGGTAGACTGACTAGCGCCGAGAAGTCGCCGCTGCAATGGCCAGCGCATTGTAGACTGGCAATAAAGCAGACGATGGGCCCTTGTTAGGCAGGAAGCTGACGAGACAACTGTGACGTTCTTCGAATTTCCATGGGACAGGTCACTGGCGCCCAGACGTCCAGACCCTGTTACAAAACATATTTGTGAAAGCTTTGTAAACATTGAAATGGATGCAACAGGGGAGTAACAAGCTTTTTATGTGGGGGGGGGGGGGGTGCTTCCATCCTGGTCTTATTGTTAGCAAAAGACATGACATAGACGCGTGGAAAAGAGTCCGCGAAGCTGAATCCTTTTGCCTTTTCTCACAATGAACTTTAAAGTCTCTGATTAGTCTAATCGGTGTATGCAGAGCGAGGGGCGCTCTCCGACCTTCAAATTCTGCGCTCCAGCTCGTGATAGGCTTGTGATAAAGTGAGGTAAGTCTAAGATGAAAATGGGCTTTTGCTACCGAGCTGAGGAAGAAAGCGGGCAGAAAGCGAAGATCACTCTTGTACTGGCGGTTCACTAGTAAAGAACTGCAGGCCTCTACCGAAACAGTGAGATTTGTGTCCTTTGCTAGTGTGTCACTTAGCGCCTGTGCCAACCACCTTCTGAACCATCATAGGTACTGCTTATAGCATCACGCACACAACGAGTGAAGCGCGGGTGTACTTATTTGTCCTGAGTCAACTGTCTAAACGTGCTCTGTCACGGCCGGCCGGTGTGGCCGAGCGGTTCTAGGCGCTACAGTCTGGAACCGTGCGACCGCTGCGGTCGCAGGTTCGAATCCTGCCTCGGGCATGGATGTGTGTGATGTCCTTAGGTTAGTTAGGTTTAAGTAGTTCCAAGTTATAGGGGACTGATGACCTTAGAAGTTAAGTCCCATAGTGCTCAGAGCCATTTGAACCATTTTTACTCTGTCACGCATAGTCGTGGCATGGAGTTAAATTGGTTTGGCAGATCGTCAGACGGGTCCACATGCACACTGGAATCCTTTGGGGTTTCAGAGGCTCATAGGGAAGTACCTGCGTTCGGAATTAACTGAGCGCAAGGCCGCGTACTTGCATTTTTCGGGCCCGCGTCATTAATAACAGACTGCGGCCGTACATTACTTCAGTCTCCGAACGAAACGTGGTGTGCCGTCCTGACCAGCAGGAGGGTAAAGTATTCGCGGCTTCAGCGTAGGGCTCCAATATTTGTTTCTCAGCACCCTCTTCTTTCGAACCATATTTTCTTTTTTGGAATAGTAGAGTATAGATGCTCGATGGTGGCGTAGTTTTTGTGCCATAACCAGAACTCACGTGCATCAAGGCAGATAAAACGATCAGTGTTCCGGTTAGAGTAGTGTGTCGATCCCCAGCTGATCACTTTGCCCACCATAGACCCTATGTTAGTGAAAGCTTTTGACAAATAAAAAAAAATATTTGTGTAACGTTTCTTTAGTCATTCTTGTTGTCTTGTGATGTTAAGAAAGAATAAATCTATTGTCATGTAGTTCACAACTTATCCCTGTGTTCTGATTAACAGTACCTTGCCATTTTTATTAAAGTCCTGATTTCAAAAGAAAGTAGTTAGCTTGCAATTGGCGAACCGCTGCCAGGACCCAGGTCTCTGGCACTTCTTTGATGCTGTCAGTTTGCGTAGTTGCCGAACAGATCCACATTATGAGGAAATAAAATATAACAAAAAAAATGAAAAATATGGTTCATTAGTATGTTGTAGATATTGAAAGGGTTCTGTAGCCACCTTTCATTAGTCCGGTAGCCCATTTTCATTACCATTTCTCTTTCTTTTCCTTGTTTCTCTATTCTCTTTACTCTCATAGTAGTGTGATTGAATGAATGTGGTTGTGTGTCACGTTGCTAGACGGTGGCGTAGTCTGCTGCAGAAAGTTTGCGATAGTCGTACAGATTCAGCAGCAGTTGCACAGAATAGCCAACCAACTCTCGTAGTGGTCAAGTCGGCAAAGAGGTTTCCGCTACTAGTGAGAAATCCACCTGCGTTAGGTTGGTGGCGGAAATGGCATCTTGGGGTTTTCCGGTCCACGCGGAGCGTGTAAGAGGCTAGAGAAGCGGGAGGCAGTCTGCCGCCGGTACGGGAAGCATCCACAGCTGTGCTCCAGTCGAAGAAGGGTGAGTTAGACTGACCGCGTGGCGCGTTGTTACTTGGCGAGGGGAGAGCTGTTAGCCTTTGGTCTCGCTTTTCAAATCTGGAAGATTGCTTTGCCTTGTCGCAGCAAGGAATGCAAAACTTTGGCAGATTTTCCTTTTAGCAAATTTCTGTAGCAGACTTGGATCTGCCGGAAGAGCGCCACACAAAGGTGTCGATAAGAAGTGAGCACTCGCTTCTGAATGAATGTCTGTTTGACTTCAGCTGTGCTTGCATAAGCTTTCACCTTTCTAAATATTTAGAGCCTTGCCTTCTCGTAAATTTTCCTTACTTTCCGTGTCTTTCGTCCGTGGGGAGCCAACCACGCGGTAGAACATTGTAGTTGTTGGGCTACCGGCATCACTAACTGTCCGATCGCATGTTTGTTTTAGAAAATGTTAACATGATTGTATGATGTGATATTGTTGGAATTTGGCACTATACCTAGAAATTGTGCCTCCACAAACCACGTGTTATCAGGAATCGTGTACATGCCTCACATCCTTAGCTTAGGAATAAATGATTTTATCTACAATTTTCTCTTGTGTTCCGAGATTACGTTTTTGTGCCTAAGCCACTCACCTCGTAGCTTTCCCATTAGCACATCCAATGCGTTTCCTTATGCGCAGGTCCAGTGATTAGTCTCCTCTTGTATTTTATAACAAATGCTTTAGATTAAGTCATATTTTTAGGTGTGTTTGTAACCTCTCCCTCACTTATCGACCTTAATGACAGTGAAAAATTAAACCGCGTGTACCTAATGGAAATTTGGGAAAAAGCAATCGTCACCGAAGTTAATCTGTCGGTAAAGAGGGAGGAAAGGGTTACATCTAAATGGTTCAAATGGCTCTGAGCACTATGGGACTCAACTGCTGAGGTCATTAGTCCCCTAGAACTTAGAACTAGTTAAACCTAACTAACCTAAGGACATCACAAACATCCATGCCCGAGGCAGGATTCGAACCTGCGACCGTAGCGGTCTTGCGGTTCCAGACTGCAGCGCCTTTAACCGCACGGCCACTCCGGCCGGCTGGTTACATCTAAATGAAAGGAAAAAAGCAAATGAAATCGGTGGAAATTAATTTTGAAAAGGGGTAAAGTTAATAAAGAAAGTAAATGGGCGGCCGTTACGTTAACAATTAACTAGCGGTAATTAGATATTTGAGATTTGGGGGAAATTACGGGCGCCAGTCCTAAGGACAATTACTATAGTAACTGAAAAAAAAAGGTTATTACACATATAATTAGCACTAGGAGCGTGGCAACTGGAGGTTGACACGTGTAGTGTGAAAACTGAAAGTTTGTCAGAAGTAATAAATTTCACTACACTCTGACTTAATTTAGCAAAAGAATTAGCAAAACCGGAAAATCGAAAGTTAATTTAGTGACTGAAGTTAATAGTGAGCTTTCTTTCTGAAGCACATCGAAATTCAGTAAAATACGGTTAGTCTTGGACTACCTCAACAATCATTTCAAAAGCTACTTGAATCTACGCAATTTAGAAATAAGAGATTTAGCTTTGAATTTGAATTAAATGATTCTGAACAATTAACAATAGTAAGATTTAGTACGTACCAAGCTGAGCTGCAGTCACAGGTAAGCTAAAATACGGTAACAAAACTCGCACTCTTAATTTGTGCTTGCGTAATCTAAATATTGTAGCCAGCTATGAATACTTTAACTGAACATTGAAATTAAAGCACTGAAATTGAATTATGCTGGCGTTTGAATTTCAACGACACTCGGGTTCATTTCGGAAAAGGAAGGGACCCTGCTTGGCAATGCAATTGGGACAATGAGCAACAACGGTTCATGCTACGTTGCTGTAATTTTGTGATTTGAACAGTTTGAAAAGCTGAGGTCCGCCATACAGTTCTGAAAATTTACGTGCTTCCAGTCTTCCTTGTTGGTTGATTGAAGGTTTGAAGCCGTCGATCGAGGAGGTGGCGACAGTCACTCATTGTCGGCCGTCGCTGTTGCAGAAGCTGGATGTTGGCGCGCCTTCTTCTCGACACGGTCACCAGACGAAACGGGCTCTTGATGTGCGCCAGCTAATGCTTCCCGTCCGCGACACCATGTCAGAAACTATCATCGCAAGTCGAGCGCAATTACATGCTGCCAAACCCCGAAAGCGCGGCAACTCGCGGGAGCTTCACACAATACACCTGCTCCACTCGCTACTCCAGCCAGACTCTCACTTGCTCTGCCCGCGCTCCACGCGGCAGAGTTAACACTACCAAAGATCCTACACACTTTGATTCTTCACACGACCTATCGATGTAATCGTTCGATAGCAGTTTTCCCTAGGCGAGACCCAGCGTAAAAATACAAATAATATTTACGAAACAAACCAATTATACATCGACATAAATGCATAAATATATATATATATATATATATATATATATATATATATATATATATACAAATAGTAAAACAATTACAATATGTAAAGACACAGAAATATCATATATTCAGGTAACAAAAATAAGGAAAACAAATTATAGTACAATAGATGGAAATACGAGGATATGCATTTCCGGCGTTACACGTGCCCCACATTGTCTGAGGATGTTCGTGTAACCTAAACAGACTCAGAAAATGTCCCAAAAAGAAACAGCGGAGATGCATATGCTCAAAACATCAAAAAAATTTAGCATTCGTCTAATTAAGCATAAATCAATTTTTAGACCATAATAATTGAGTGGAGACACTCCTAATCTTATTCCACTCTGTCATCTCGATCAAAATAAAACAGGTTGACAACATATTAAAATTCATAGAAAATATAGAAAATGGTTTAGCTATTCCAAAATCGTCAAAATCCGTAACACTATCAAGAAATGGAATACTATTTACAAAATTAATCAGAGTACATGGTCATAAAAACAGGTAGATCAAAATACGCAAATTAATTATTAATTACATAGAATACACATTTTATATAACCTTTTCATAGTTAATACTCTCGCCATGAGAGTCCACTTAATGCTAAACAAGAAAATAATATTCAGCAGATCGAAAAAACCATAAATATTGACAGTAGAATTCTTTCAGCTGTCCAGGAAGAAAAACAATTCCGCCTCCCGTACTCGCAAGTACAAAGAATGCCGACAGCGGCTCAAGAGCCGACAGCGGCACAAGAGCCGACAGCGGCTCCGCCTCGCCAGTATTGTTGCGCCCGCCTGTGCGGCACGCTTGATCTCACTCGCCTGCGTAACGGCATTTCCAGAACGTCCGTTTCACTGAATTCTTTAGGAAAAACTCACTCCCGAGTAATCTCAAGGAGTCTCTTAATACTATCACAGTGGATAACTCAACACTGTCCATCATCACACGCATGTACTAGCCTGAAACTTAAAACAGCGTCTAAGTACATCGGCAATGACTAATAAAACACACATTCATTGAAATCTTACAGCTATTTACTAAATCATATTTACATTCCTTAATCTACTGTGACTCAGCTGAAAACTTAAACTAGCAGCTTGGATTTTTCAGTTGATTAGATCATGATTAAATTGATTAAAATTAAACTGATTAATCAAAATTAATTACTTATTAATTACAACTTCTTTAATGACCTTGGTCAGTCAAGAGCATGGCAATCTAGCAAATCGTTAAATCTTACACTCTATTTTACATACTGTATAAATTACCCCTCCGTGGTATTAATCAATCCTAGGTTGGTACAATTTCAAGTCTACAATGTTCCGTATACCTAATAGTTTTCCAGAGCTTGGATACTCTAAGCAATAAGCATTTGTGTGAGGTATACCAATGACTTTATATGGTCCATTATAAACAAACTTAAATTTA
The DNA here is from genome assembly GCF_021461395.2 of Schistocerca americana. Taxonomy (NCBI): domain Eukaryota; kingdom Metazoa; phylum Arthropoda; class Insecta; order Orthoptera; family Acrididae; genus Schistocerca; species Schistocerca americana. Next base: position 698,184,158 of record NC_060130.1, read on the forward strand.
GAGATTTCATTGTCTATCTCGCTCGATTTCTCATGAGCTTTTACAAGTACTAAGTCTCCGATTGCAAACTTATCAAAACGCGCTTTAGCGTCATGACGACGTATGCGAGCATCGGCTTTTAGCTTCCTTACTTCTCGCAAACGATCTTTTTTCGCACCAATACTAATGTGAATCCGCGGAGGGAATTTGATTATCTCTTCCAATTCACTTTCTACACTTTTGTCAATGCCGAAATTCCTCATGTTACGGCACTTCAAACTCATTCCTACGTCAATGTCATGCGGCCAGTTAACAATGTGTATAGGTTGGTATTGCCTATGCACACCGTCTCCTGCCTCGTCAAAACCAACTACCATTGTTTTATCTAGTGACATACATGTCAAAGTTTTGCTTTCGCAGTTAATCACTGCACGGTACTTTAATAGCCAATCTAACCCGATAATTACTTCCGTAGTTAAGTCTGGCACGACGACAAACTCTTGTTCAAATCGTGCCCCACATATCTCGAAGTTGACAAAAATCTGTTTTGTGACCAGTTTACTGGCCTTCCCAGTAGCACCGATAATTTTCACTCCTGTTACTGGCATAACTACAATACCAGGTCTGTCTTTCAGTAACGCAAATATTTTCGCAGACACAGCACTCGATTCTGCACCAGTGTCAATCAACACGTTTAGTTGTAGGTCGTGCATATTAACAGACACTACTATCTGTCTACACTTGTCCTCGACGGTTTCTTTATTTTCCCACAGTAAATCCTCGTCTATATCCAGGTCATTCCAGAAAAAACCATCCGGCTTTGATCCTAAATCCGGTTTATCTGGCGGCTTTTTCAGCCTCTGTTCACATACAGTTTTAATTTCAACACGTTTGTCCTGAGGCTTAGTCTCTAGCTTCGCCTCCAATACCGAAACCTTTTCCTGTAACTCGTCAACTAGTGAGTGTTGCTTTGCTATCAATTCACTAATTGTCACCTTCGTTGATTCCACTTTGGTCAGATTGATCTCATCTGCCAATCTACCTGGTGGAATGTGCCCAGTAGCATCTGAAATTACTTCCTCTGGATCTGCGCAACCCACACTGCTATCGTCTGACTGTATAATGTCAGCTCTAACCTCATACACGCTGTAATCTATGTGCTTTTCTACCAATCGTGTCCGGCTATCACTAAAATTTTCGTAATCTTTCTCCTTAATACTCTCGCAACGTTTAAACTAGAGGTTTGCGTCGGATGGGTCGGCTACTTCTACCACTATAACTTTCGGTAAAGTCTGCCGGTTAGCGCCAGAACTTTCCGTTACTACTTCAACATCTAACTCCTGCGGGACGAAACACGACGAATCTTTCTCGTGCTCCCCATTAACATCAACTATTTCTGGTAAAGTCTGCCGGTTAGGGCCAGAACTTTCCATCACTTCACAAATACTATCTTCCTGTGGGACGAGACGCGGCAAATTCTGCCCGCGCTCTCCATAAATGCTTCTCCCGTACAGGCCCCTATAATCTCTTAGTACGTCGTATAAGCGACCGAATTGCCTTAACCGGACCTCATCCCTCTCTGCATCCCCTTGCTCGATGACGGGCGTGTTATCCGACATCTGATCTTCTCTCAACAATTGCGAATCATTCTTAAACTCAATCTCCAGTTCCGCTGTGGGTATTACAGCAGCCACTTTATAATCGATTTCCGGAACACTACTTAAATTGTTCTCACTGACAGTGAATGTATTTTCTACTGCCGTGTATACAGCTGATCTACTACTTGTGGGCGCACTCCTTTCTCCTAACACTGGCACACTCTCCCGCCGTTGATTATTCCACACGGAATTTTCATAACGACGACACCTGGGTTTTCTCCTGTTATTGGGCCGCCAAAATTTCTCCACGCCCGGTCGGCCCCTCACCGGCGCGGCTAATGGTTTCCCTGTCTCGTCCCAGCAGATACGCTCCCCGGATGCTGCTGAAGCGGCTGATCACACCCTCTGGCGTTATTACTATTCTGTGAAGCCCGTATCACGTTAGTATGATACTGGTTTCCGTCATTCCTGTTATTATTTGCATTGTACCGATTGTTATTACGGTCCGAACCATTATTGTTATTGCTGCCATGGTTGCGGTATGCATTATTCCCATGGTTATCGTTGTTGTGGTTGCTGTGGTACCCGTTGTTGTTACCACGGCCTCTACCACTGTCGCGATTGTTGCGCCAATTGTCCTCGTCCTCCACTCTTTCCAGGAAATCATTTATTGTCCCGTAATTGCTTCCTACGTAGCGTTTTGTATCATCTGGAAGCTTTTTGTAGAGTTCCCAGACTATTTCGGATTCCGAGCGGCGATCACGCAAATATTCCAACTTGCGGATCCAGCCCTCACAAAACTCCTTCATCGAACCGCGCGAATTCGCATCGAAAGGCCTCGATACGACAAATTCGCGCCAGACACTTTGCTGTTTTTGCTCTGACCAGTATTCAGCCAGAAAAAAATTTTTAAATTCGTCAAAAGTCAGGTTCGTAATGTTGAGGTTTAAGCCCCAACGCTTGGCATCACCAGCCAACACATCAATAATCGCATTAATTTTTCTCTCATTAGTCTATGATCTGGGTAAAACCCTTTCACAATTCTTAATGAAATCCGTCGCGTGTATACCGCCTTTTTTCAAGGGGTCGAACCGCTCCTCTTTCGTCAACAATTCCGAACTATGTGCATAGATTGGCACATAGCTCTGTTTTTCGTCAAGTTTCTTTTCTAATTCCGACACTCTCGTAATTACTTGGCAAGTGGTTGTCGCAAGCGTTTCTACTTCCCTTTTTTTCTCTTCGCAGGTATTAGCCTGCTTCGTCACTTTGGTATCTACTTCGGATACTAAAGCCTTTAAAGTTTCCACCTTCTTTTGATCCTCTTTTTTCACTAATTGAATTTGTTCCGTCACCTTATTCTCGATGATCGGAGCAACTGATTCTCCTACACTTTTCTCGATTCTGCTAATTTCGGAATTAAAACGAGTATTTATGCTAGCAATTTCCGCCTGAACGCCTATCATTTCCTGTTTAAGATTACCGATTTCGGTATTAATTACAACAATATCTTCTTTGATTTTATCAACTTTTGTGTTAACAACTCCAACATTGTTGATAACAACGTTAATAGCTTTGTTCTGATTGTCTAGCATCCGTTCAAATTTTTCAGACTGAGCTTCTTGTTTGGCAGCCTGAGCTTCTTGCTTGGCAGCCTGATCTTCTTGCCTGGCCGATTGACTCTTGATTTCGTTAATCAAAACATTCAATAAATCAGTTAAATTCCCGGAAACTACCGGTTTTACTTCCGTAGCGGCTTCCTCTTTAATTGTCCCCCCGTATTCGTCATCAAGGGATTCAGATTTGACTTTCACTTCCGATTCCGAAACATTTTCTAAAGTTTGGAATTCCATTTCTGCTCTTTGTTGCGTTTCGGTGGTCGCGTCTTTCATGCTAGCCGCCTGCCCCTGAACAATGGGTACCGCGGTGCGCGTTTCCCACTGTTCGACCGATTGTTCCGTATCCAAGTCTACCAAATTTTGGCAATTGTTGCCTTCACTCATTTTAATAATTTTCAATATAAATGCCAAATCTCAAATATAATTAGGATTACTCCCAATACTTATTCCCGCTGACGTAACGGCCTGTACGTAACCAGTACTTTGTTACGAGATTTGCAACATACAAAATTCGTGTCCAGAACAACCTCAAATCCGAAGATAGTCCTGTCACCAGGGCGCCACGTGTAACCTCCCCCTCACTTATCGACCTTAATGACAGTGAAAAATTAAACCGCGTGTACCTAATGGAAATTTGGGAAAAAGCAATCGTCACCAAAGTTAATCTGTCGGTAAAGAGGGAGGAAAGGGTTACATCTAAATGAAAGGAAAAAAGCAAATGAAATTGGTGGAAATTAATTTTGAAAAGGGGTAAAGTTAATAAAGAAAGTAAATGTGCGGCCGTTACGTTAACAATTAACTAGCGGTAATTAGATATTTGAGATTTGGGGGAAATTACGGGCGCCAGTCCTAAGGACAATTACTATAGTAACTGAAAAAGAAAGGTTATTACACATATAATTAGCACTAGGAGCGTGGCAACTGGAGGTTGACACGTGTAGTGTGAAAACTGAAAGTTTGTCAGAAGTAATAAATTTCACTACACTCTGACTTAATTTAGCAAAAGAATTAGCAAAACCGGAAAATCAAAAGTTAATTTAGTGACTGAAGTTAATAGTGAGCTTTCTTTCTGAAGCACATCGAAATTCAGTAAAATACGGTTAGTCTTGGACTACCTCAACAATCATTTCAAAAGCTACTTGAATCTACGCAATTTAGAAATAAGAGATTTAGCTTTGAATTTGAATTAAATGATTCTGAACAATTAACAATAGTAAGATTTAGTACGTACCAAGCTGAGCTGCAGTCACAGGTAAGCTAAAATACGGTAACAAAACTCGCACTCTTAATTTGTGCTTGCGTAATCTAAATATTGTAGCCAGCTATGAATACTTTAACTGAACTTTGAAATTAAAGCACTGAAATGGAATTATGCTGGCGTTTGAATTTCAACGACACTCGGGTTCATTTCGGAAAAGGAAGGGACCCTGCTTGGCAATGCAATTGGGACAATGAGCAACAAAGGTTCATGCTACGTTGCTGTAATTTTGTGATTTGAACAGTTTGAAAAGCTGAGGTCTGCCATACAGTTCTGAAACTTTACGTGCTTCCAGTCTTCCTTGTTGGTTGATTGAAGGTTTGAAGCCGTCGATCGAGAAGGTGGCGACAGTCACTCATTGTCGGCCGTCGCTGTTGCAGAAGCTGGATGTTGGCGCGCCTTCTTCTCGACACGGTCACCAGACGAAACGGGCTCTTGATGTGCGCCAGCTAATGCTTCCCGTCCGCGACACCATGTCAGAAACTATCATCGCAAGTCGAGCGCAATTACATGCTGCCAAACCCCGAAAGCGCGGTAACTCGCGGTAGCTTCACACAACACACCTGCTCCACTCGCTACTCCAGCCAGACTCTCACTTGCTCTGCCCGCGCTCCACGCGGCAGAGTTAACACTACCAAAGATCCTACACACTTTGATTCTTCACACGACCTATCGATGTAATCGTTCGATAGCAGTTTTCCCTAGGCAAGACCCAGCGTAAAAATACAAATAATATTTACGAAACAAACCAAATATACATCGACATAAATGCATAAATATATATATATATACAAATAGTAAAACAATTACAATATGTAAAGACACAGAAATGTCATATATTCAGGTAACAAAAATAGGGAAAACAAATTACAGTACAATAGATGGAAATACGAGGATATGCATTTCCGGCGTTACATGTTGCTGGGAGCTGATCTTATGCAGTGTTCATGCATTTTCTATTTTATTTTAAATGTTTGATTGTCGTGAACAGTGCACAGGCAATACTATTAATTACATCGTATCCGCTGTGAGCGACCTCACAACGTATGCATTTTTTGTGAGTTTTTGGTCAGTGATCAAATTAATTTATTTTCCGACTCGACCAAATCTTTGATTAGTTGTATGGTTTGAGTCGGTGGCGACCCTATTCTTCTCACGTTGATTTCATAAGCAATAAGTATTTCCATTCCCAATAATAAGGAATAACCCGTAGTAACCAGTTAGTTACACATGGCTTACCCTGCTCACAGATTTCGGTAAACCAGAGATCTTCTGATGCGCAGTGAGGATTAGTTATTTTCAGTTGGATGTGCTAATTGGTATATTGATTTTCTGTAATACAGAATTGACGTGAATTTATGATATAGGCGCGCATTTTCTTACATGTTTTATCTTGTATATGTATTACTGTATATACATTGTGATTTAGTATTCAATTGTGTTACAAGTTTGGGTTGATTCTTCTCCTGTGGCGTGTACCGGTGTCATATAGTAAATCTTGGGTGCTTTGTGGGGACTTTGAGTCCATTAGGAGACTTTGGCTTTATTCTTGTTGTATTTTGGAGCACGGAGTAACTATCCTTATGATGGAGACGCGTAGCTGTTCAGGGAGCCGCGATCGGAAAAGCCTGCCAGACAATAACCCTGAACAAGGACGAGGTCAAAACGTCGAGTCCGACCAGGAACGAAACGCGGAAAACGCAAGTACAAGTGTTGTCCATCCTGAGCCCGCTGTAGTGATTTCGAATCATTCGATAGATGCAAATTCATTACAGGCTATGCTACGACAATTACTAGACAGTAATAGGAGACATATCGAGGAAGTGAATAAAAAACAAGCAGAAGAAAATAGGAGGCATATCGAGGAAGCGAATAAAAGATTGGCTAGTGAAATAGTACAGGGTGTTGGGGAGAAACTGGCAATCGTTGACCAACGCATCTCCGCCTTAGAAGAGGGGCAGCAAGTCATTAGCAAGCAGGTGATGGAGCAAGAAGAAAGGTTCGCTGGGAATATACGTATACTAGCAGAACAATGCCAGAGTGAACAAGCGGCTCTTGAGTCCCGAGTAGGACTAAATTCCGCCAGGGATCTCCGCGCGTTAGCAGAACAATGCCAGAGTGACCACGCGGCTCTTGTGTCCCGAATAGAGGACACTGCGGCTAAGTGCCCGGTCCACCTTAGCGCGCAGGTAGAAACCCTCAGCCAGGCGATAATAGCTCTCGAGCGAGAGCAAGGGCTTACGCAAACAAAACAAGACACGGCCCACCAAGAGATGCGAGAAGAAATAGCCTGGATCCCAGACGCAGTGGCGCTTAAGTCTGACAATAATAGGAAAACGATTACCTCGTCATCAGCGGATGCAGACGAAATACGGTCGATAACGAAATGTCCGCATGGACAGTGTGAAATAAAAATACAACAAAGAGCGGTTACCGAGGGAATATGTGAGCGCATTGCCCGTTTAGAACTTCACCTAAAAGGGTTAAAGGCCCATGAAGTTGAAGGAAATGAACGAAAGGGCCATTATTCCGACGATGATTCCGGGAACGATGGCGAATTTGATCATCGTCATGATCACGGATCTCGTACCAGGTGGGAACGGCGCGGATCCCCTCAGGAACGTTCGCCAAGGGAAACTCACGAATTTGACTTTAAACATTTTCTGACGGTGAGGAAGTTTGAAGTCTTCCGTAACTCGGCTACGGGGATTCACCCGCGGGCCTGGTTACAGCAGTTCGAGTTCTCCCTTCCTCCTACGTGGCCCAGTGCGCACAAGATGGAGTATATGTGCGGCTACCTCGAAGGTGAGCCAGCGGCGCGGATGAGGTCAATTGCACGCAATTGCTACACTGTTGGGGAGTTTCGACAACACTTCCTGTCGATCTATTGGTCAGTGGCAGCGCAAAGTCGTGGAAAACACGGACTCATTATGCTACCAGAGTTAAACAGGTCAAAATTCTCCAGCCCTGTACAGATGTTCGAGCACATACTGCAGGCGAATGAACATCTTGACGATCCTTATGGACCTGCGGAAATTATTTGTATTTGCCTGGGAAAGTTTCCAATGCAGTTGCGGCACGTTATCCTTGCAGGGCGATGTAAGGATGACGTAGAGGGGTTTCGCAATTTCCTTTTAGAGCTTGAGTGCGATGCGAATGGCACCACGCAGAATTACGGTCAGAGCGCCTACGAGCAGCGGCCGCGCGAGAGAAGCCGCAGCCGTAGAGACAGGTGGCACTCCAGACGTAACGGGTCGCCTCAGAGTTACAGGGCGCGCGAGCGTTGGCAGCGTCGCGACTCCTCACGGAACGCGGGCAGAACGAACGATGCCAATCGTCATCATTCGCCGAGAGTAAATCAAAGACACCCCCGGGAGTTTAGAAGATATGGTAATGAGCAGAGATATTGGAGTAATTATAGCGGACCTAGGAACGGTAGTCGTGACCGACCACAGAATAATTATCGAACAAGCAACAACAGGGGTGCTGTAAACAGTACGGGTGGTCCGCCAGTGGGTGTTGAAATTCGTCCCGCAAACCCGCGGCACAATCCGACAAATGCCCCTAATCAAAGGGATCAATGACTATTGGATGACTCGGTTGGCGTCAACTTAATGAGGACCAGTGATATTGATGTGGATTTGATAGAGGAAGGCGATATTAGGGAAGATTTGTTGAGGGAGGACCACAGTATTGGTGTGTCTGCGGTAAACCCAGTCGCTTCTGTTTCGTAAAATTACAGTGCGTATTTTCCAATGTTTTGATTCACTCTGGTGTGATTAAAATTAACGTGTATATTTTCTATGAATTGTAAAGGGTCCCCCAATATGTGTGTAGTTATTTCTTCTTGTCAGCAGAAAGGAGTAGTGTTGTGCAGCTTCAAAACATCTGAATGTGAATGATTATGAGGCTCATATGAAGCGTTTCCTATTACAGTAAGATGGCTTTCGTTCTTTGATGACTAAAAAGGTATCGGGTGTGTTGGCATGGCGAGTCAATGGTCGTAAGGTAATTCTTGATGATAAATTACAGTTTTAGTGTTCTTATTTCCCTTAGGTGAGCATGATTCAGTGAGATTTTTCAAATGTACTGCGATGTTAATGAAGCAACTTGGTGACTTGTAGGTGAAGGACTTGTGTATGAAGGGAGATTAATAGTGTTTGATTTTCAGAGTTGTCATCTTATAAGATATTTGGAAAGTGTAACTTGCCGTCACATACTACTAGGTACGGTTGAGGACACCAGGATGTGAAACCCCAGAAGATGTATATGGAAACAGCTTATAAACTCAAGCAGCTTGATACTTAATAGAGAATCAACGCGACTGCCTCCAAGCTAAAATAACATGACGGTAGGTGAGGACCCCTGGGGACATGTGGTGAGTAAGTGTGTAATCATTATGAGTATCTTATGATAGCAGTAAGTTGGGTACTCATGGCCCTGGACAATGGATTTCTTTTGACAGTATTTTTTTATGTACTTATAGGACGAAGTGTTTATGTGTTTGCTAATAGGATACGATGATTTTTATTTCCATTTTTATGCCCACTGACCTTTTGCATTAGTCTGATGAATAGATGTTGAAACATTTACCATTCCAGATGTGACTTGAATGAACCTTCTGTGTCTCATTAATCATAACTTTTATTATGCAATGTCCATAGAAAAGAAGTCTCGGAAATTTTTCACAGATCAGCAAAGATGTTCTGCAAACCTTGGAGGAACAGTCAATGAACAACGATATGGGTATTGGTGTTGAAAGGAATATTTTGTTTATATGTGGGAATTGTAGTCGGGCTATATGGTGATGGTGACTAGTACGAGCTGTGTAGATTGTGTGTGAGAGCGTAGTTAGGAGTAGGTAGAGTTTTGTGTCTGTAGCTAGCAGCGGCGCCAAATCCTATCCAAATCCTGACCAAACCTTGTACAAGATCTACCCTGAATGATTGACAGCAGATGTAATGCTGGAACTATATTTTATAAAAAGGATTTTTTGTTTGTTTGAATATTGGTTATTTAATTTTCTTCATTGTTTTTTTTATTAGTAATGTTAAGAAGGCCCTTTTTGTCAAGTTAATTATGGGCACTATTCCATGTATTGATCAGGAGTGAGAAACTCCGAAGATTTTGTGGTAATCTGTACACATGATATTTTGTAACGATCTCTGTGAGCGCAGTTCTTAAGTGGGTGCAAGGCCGCCTAGGGAGCCTCCGCATCAGAAAGCACAGGGCTTGGTCCACCGGCAGGCGTTGCAGAACCCTGGTATCAACGGCGAAGCAGTGGTGCGGCGAGCGGTGATAGCTGTTTCCCCATCAGAGGGGAGGGGATGCTGGTCTTTCCCCAGGCGCAGGCTCACACCGGAGCCCGCAGGCGTGTCACCACGGCAGCGCCAGCTGATGGCCGGCGTTCCACCCCATGCGCTAGTCATCTGACAAGCGAAAGGGAAAGTATGACGCACACCAGGCGAGGCCGCCGATCCCTGAGCGCCGCTAGTCCAGACGGCTGCTGCGGTGAGGTAACGCCCACTGCCCGGAGGGACACGGGTCCCACCACTGACGCATCAGCTGAGACGGTGCAAAGAAGTGATAAGCGGGGCTCAAGCCCGACACCCGCACGAGTTTACGTCGACCTCGATGCGACGCAGAAGAGCGCGTGTCTCCCCATTGACACGACAGGAGACGGGGGCGTGTGTCGGTAAAACACATTCCTCCACAACACACGGACGACGACCGCCAAGCCGCCTTCTCGATGATGAGGCAGGACCCACAAGTGGCGATGTCCTGCAAATCTGCAACGCCGAACCATCCCACAGTATGGACGCAGAGGGTGGAAACGGGCACGAGGCAACGTCGCGGGGTGCTGTCTAGGATGAACAACCTGGGTCACAACGGACGTTACAATCAACGCCGCTGCGAACTCCCCAGTTCAGTGTTGTGGTCCCCTAGTAGCTTATTCTCCAAGTCGCCTTTAGAAGAGACGCCCACCCCAGCACCTAAAGAGAATACCCAGTGAAAATACCATGTGACGAAACTGCAAAATGACAGCGTGTCAACGAGCTGGTTTCTGGGTGTGTTTTTGTACTCATGTCTTATTTTCCATAGGTGGTTATTTACCAGCTGTCATTCCATTGGGTTCATTAATGATTTTGTTTCACTGTATTTGTTGTGAAATTGTATTTTGCACTTTCACTTACATGTTTTTATTTATGTCAGCACAAGCTGATACTGCTTTGGTTCGTGATAATGATTTTGCAACATTGAATTTGTTTATATATGTATATATTTTGTGTACCTGTTCATCTATGTCTCTATGTTAACTATTGATAATAGGTTTAAGCAATTTTAAGATAATATCTCATGTTTGTTGTCGTTGTAGGTCAGATGACATGATGTTAGCGTACAGTATCACACTTAATTTAATTTATTTTGTTAGCCTTGCGGACCGCATGAGGTCACAATTATTGACTAAGGTCAGATAAAACTCATTTGGATCTAAGAGATCAATCAATTCTTTTGTGCTGCTGTTTGCCTGTTGCAATTGTTACTCGTTAGGGTATGTTTGTTTTGAAGACTATGGCGAATCTCCTAGCATAGCGAGAAAATTCGCGGCACAGTCTTCTCCGGGACGTTTGGGGTGATGAAAGGGTCCTGTAGCCACCTTTCATTAGTCCGGTAGCCCATTTTCATTACCATTTCTCTTTCTTTTCCTTGTTTCTCTATTCTCTTTACTCTCATAGTAGTGTGATTGAATGAATGTGGTTGTGTGTCACGTTGCTAGACGGTGGCGTAGTCTGCTGCAGAAAGTCTGCGATAGTCGTACAGATTCAGCAGCAGTTGCACAGAATAGCCAACTCTCGTAGTGGTCAAGTCGGCAAAGAGGTTTCCGCTACTTGTGAGAAATCCACCTGCGTTAGGTTGGTGGCGGAAATGGCATCTTGGGATTTTCCGGTCCACGCGGAGCGTGGAGGAGGCTGGAGAAGCGGGTGGATTTTCATGCGACAGCGGCCATGGACAAATTAGAGTCTGAGCTGCGCGAATTAGGGACTCGTCCGAAGGTAACAACTGTAACCCCAGTGAGTGAGACTGATGAGGTCCGGATTCTCCTTTCATTCAAATCGCAACAGGAAGCGATCAACACGCGTGTGGAGAAGAAATTGGAGGAGGCGCTAAGGAAACAAATTCAGATGCGGCCAAGCGCGAACGCAACAGAACCAGAAACAAATTCAGACGGGACGGATAACTGTATACCGTTAGCGGTGAGTAGAGGACATGGTGAGATGAACGTCGCATTTTCTCGAAGCCGAGGCGGGAGCACAAATGTGGGGACGTCGAACGAGGACATACGAAGTTCTGATATATCCCGTAGGACGGAAGTTGTCGATGAAACGCCATTTGATTTTCAACACTTCTTACAAGTACGAAAATTCGAAATTTTCCGAGATGGGGGTAATTTTACTCACCCACGCACATGGATCTCACAATTAGACCTCTCTTTACCTCCAAATCAGCCCTTAAAATACAAATTGGACTTTATTTGCAGTCACGTGCAAGGGTCAGTTGCGGAGAAGATGCGCGGAATATCAGCAACGTGTAGAAGTTATCAGGAGTCCAAGGACAGCTTCCTAAATATCTACTGGTCCAAGGAGACGCAAGAGCGCATAAAATACGAGATGATTGTTGGCAAAGGTTTCGAGAGTTCAGGCTACAAAAGCCCAGTCAAGTTCCTTGATGCAATGCTTGACAAGAACCAGTATCTTTACGTACCATGCTCTACCGGTAAATTATTTGTCATTGTTACACCAAACTTCTGTCAGTATATCAACAAGTTTTAGCTGGCAAGTGTAATGTGGAGCTCAGTACTTCCCGTAACACACTTTATGAGTTAGAGTACGCAGAGAGCAGAAAATATCAGAGAACACAGAGGAAAGTCTGACAGATATGTCGCAGGACCTATGTCTCGTCCACAATATAACCATTACAATAATAGAAACGGAAATGCACGGAATGCTGCGTCTTGCGGAAACCATTCACGGTCGGGGCATTTAGGGGGCAATGAAGTTGAACATCGAAGAGACTCTAATGGGAACAGCAATAATTATATATTCCGCAAACAGAGGCTGGAATGGAAGGAGGAATGAAAGCTACGGACAACAAAACAACGGATGGCGAAACCATGGCTCCGGTTTCAATGACAATAAAAGATGGGCGAGAATGAACAACGGAGGAAACGGAACTGAAGCTCAGATGGAGGAAATTGAGATTCGGGGACCGAACCCAGGTCCAGGGGAGCAAGGAAATGACAACCAACACCACTGACCTTCTGCAAAAGCCACAGATAGTTTAATGGTTAGTGACAGCCAAACATAAGCATTGTAGCATAAGTTTGTTTAGTTATAATAACTTTAAAGATAACAATCATCTCTTTAGATCTTTTGGTGATTCACCATGGTAATTAGCATAGTAACCTTTCCCATCACTGCTAGTCGTAAGAGTTAGGCATTGTTAGAATTTTACTGTACAAGTATTTCTTCGTAACATGTAGCAAGTTTATAGCTGTACAGTTGGTCATCCCAGAGCTCAATAAATTAAAATTGTTGAGAGTAGAAATGTGCCGATTTCACGACGGAAACTTCTTTGTTTACTTGAGTCCTATTTCGCGCGAATTAATATGTTCTCATAGCAGTTTTGCTGTTTGCACGGAACGACAGAATCAGGAGTCACAACAACGATAGAATTTTATATCTTCGAGTACGAAACAGTGCACGAGTATTGGGGACGAAATCTTCTCGTAACATCTTAGAGTTCACCTACAATCATATTTCTTCTGTGTGTGCATCGGAGTACAAGCCTGAAAGGTCTCTGTTGGATTCCTTTCTTGTTAATTTCTTAAATATATTGTCATTTACGGCATAAATTCCTCTTCTAAATTTACTGTGGTGTTTCTGACTATCTGGGAGGAGACTGAGCAGTGAAACGTGTTACTTTTACACATAAACAAGAACGATCTGTCACAATACTACACTTTAAAACACAGTTTATATGTAATTCATGTCACACAGTCTCATACGGAACCTACATCCGCTTTATTTTATAAACTGTATATGATAAGATACAGTCATCCCCCCTTCCCTTCTGAGTGAAAGAATGAATGAGCAAATGTATTTCTAGTTGCATGCTTTATGGTAGCAGACAAGCCTGTCTGCTAGAGAACAGTAGGACCAACGTCGGAAAAGGTAGCTACGCTTTCTAGAAGCAAAGAGGTTTCTATTCTTAGTATGATCCTGTCCGTCCCTTGTCATGTTGTTATAGGAAGCTGCCCCTCTGGCCACTTCCGTTTGTATTTGTGAGCCACCCTCAGGAAGGGACCACGGCAGTCTGTCTGTGGCGAGCGTCTGAAGTGGTAAGATCTCCGGCTAAGCGCGTGTCTGCTAAGTCCGTAGGACAATGGATTTCTTAAGTTCAGCCTAACTGAAAATTTAATCACCTTTATTTCAGGTTTAGCTCTAAAACATCTAATGTTATCTTAGATTGCAACGCAGTGTATTTTGAGTGTGAAGTTCAGAATATTTTCCAGCAGTTGCTTTGTCACTACTTTGTGAGTAAAGTGGAACCACGTGTTGATCAGTAACTCTAACTAAGATCATTAATCTTAAATGTGAATGTGCGTGAGATTATAAAGTCTCGTCTTGATAATATTTTTCAATATAGCAACTTTTCTTTATGTTCAACCCACGTGGGCTGTACTTTGTGAGACCAGTACCACGTGCTTATACAATTGTTTGACCCATCAGGTTAATAGTAAGACGATAGTAACCAGTTCGAGGTTTTTGGTTTGTAAATTGCTTTTCGATCTAATTTATTTTAATTATCAAAATTATTGTGGAGTTACACTCTTTGTGTAAACCAAGTTGAACACGTGAAGCATGTGGTGTAATCATAAAAGTAGCCCTCAGCTATTCTTTTCGGGAAGATTTCACAGAGAGTTAGTATGAATTTAGTATTCCAGTGTGTGGTAATTACATGATGGACAGGATTGCGCTACAAACGTAACTTCTTTGGGTGAAAATTGAATCGGTTGGTTGTGGTTAATTTCCTCTTGCATATGTTTCAACGTTCTTCGTGTGTTATTTTGTGAATGCAATGTTGTAAGCAGTCACCCAATCTTGGCTCCACATTTGATGTGTTCCGTAAATAAGGCACCAGCTTAGTTATGACTTAAGTTTAATATGCTGAAATTTCAATGATCAATGTTAAAATAAATTTCCAAATATAAACTGATTTATTTCTTTTTATTTAAATTCTCTGTTATATATATATATATATATATATATATATATATATATATATATATATATCACCGGTTGTCGTATGACTATTAAAAGATTATAATTAATGTTAGTTTGGTTGTGAATTTGGTAAGGTAGACTGGATACCTGGTGAAACAGTTGCTCAGTAATGCAAGGTTAACTTCCCCACATAGCTCACAGCTTTTAACCCGCTTTTATTGTCTATCAGCACCCCAATCAGAACAAATTAAAGCAACAACATTACACATGGCGACCCTGTTATGTGATTCCGCTAGACTCTGGAATCTCTGAAACGTTAGATTGCGAGCGTTGTATAATCTTAATTTTTTTTCCCTACAGCGCTCAAACAACTTCTGCGTTGTTTCTGAGCAGACTTTCAAAAGATTCACGGCGTTGTTGAGCGGCGTTGTGTTGTTTGTCTTGTTTTGTTTTCTATATTTGTTTGTTTTATATGTATGTGGTAGATCTTGGACGATAGTTTGTACTATGTGGCGTGAGCACGGAATGTGCGAGTCACTTTGGTATGTTTTTGCAGAGTGAGCAAGGCACTTCATCAATCTGTGAGAAAAAGAAGAACGGAAGGAATGTAGCTTTGCAGTCAAATGTCGATAATACCGTGTGCTTTTTATTTTTGTTTCAGAAGCTGGAGTGGAAAATTTGTACAGCAAACTGAGAAAATTTGTGTCCGTTTCAGCAAAAATAGAATTTTGCAGCGATTGTTTTGGGATAGGACAGCGAGCAGACTGGTGACGTCGGTACTCATCGAGATTCACGCCATACACAAGCGTTAGAGCCACCGTAATGACAACAAAATGGGAGTGTAATAGTTTGTATATGTATTGCAGTAGTTGGGTTTGCAGGAATAAGTAGTAGACTTAGATAGAATGAGAATGACTGATGTGAATGTGTAGTCTAAGCTGGCTTAGAATTTTGAGTGCATGAAAGGTTGTGGGAAATTAACACTACACTATCATACAGCACAACAACTCACCACTACTTAAGATTATAAAGATTTAGACACAGATAACTAATGATTTAAAATTACTGCTGTGATAATATCCAATTTTTGTGAAATATTTTTGGCAAGGAGGTGTAAACCATTTTTTTAAATTCTTGGAGTAATCATTCATTATAATTATCTGTATTTATGCTGTAAATACATTGTAAAAACACGGCAGTAAGTTTCCATGTAAGCACTGTGCAGACTATGAGTGGCTGAGTTGTGCCGACGTATCAGGCAGTTGGAGACGTCGCAGACACCGGAGCAGCTGTAGCAGCTGAACAGACGGGCCACCGCGCATACAAGACAGTTAACGTCGTCTGACAGTCCTGTGAGCAAGGGGTGACACAGAAGGAGATGGGGACCCACTTAGCGACTGCATGGCAGCTGGTTGACATGACGTCATTGGGCTGTGTGAATGGAGTCAGGAGCACGCAAGCCCCTTCGCCCGTCAAGCTGTCAACAGGGGGCTGGTGCCCGGCCGACACCAGAGCACTTTCACCGCCACTGCCACTACAAGGTCCCGAGGTACCTACCGCTGAACAGAATTCCGAGGCCCGCGCTAGTGGGGCGCATTGGGCAGTGCTGAGTGGAGGTGTTCACGTGTCTAGAGACGCGGTCGACGGCGTCGGCGATGGCGGGAGGTAATTCACCTCAAACCTGTGTTCATATGCTGCCCAATGGCCCTATTCTACATCGTTCACGTCGATCGCTGTAGCTGGTTCGTTTCGGTAGTGACATAATTTTCGGTTCTTTATCGAAATATCCTGTTCAGTAAGCTTCTGAGACCTGTTACCGAACGGTCCTCCCACCGATTTTACGACAGTTGTACCGAGAGGTTTTGGATTTCGGTGTGGCCCTGTCGATCGGTGAGCTGTGGTTTATGTACACCTATAATTTGTTGTTTTTAACATATTTAGCGGTTTTACCTTTGGATTTAATGATTGTGTTACTATAGAATCACCAGAGGACGCATCCAGTTGGAAAGTAAGTTCACGATAGACTATTTTCCGTTGTTAAAATATGGTTAGGTTAGGTTGTTACTGTGAATGATTACATCCAAAAAGAAAACGTTTTCGGTCAATATTCTCTCAAAATACATGTTACTTTAATGCAAATAATAGTTTAAAGATTATTAAATAGCAAGTCATCGCCTCTGCTTACGTATATTTACAGGAGTGTGAACTGACGTTACTAGTGACTTTGTGTACTTTTTCCCACAAATTTAGTTAGTAACTATCAACACATGTTTACAACTTTCAAGTAACAATGGAAGGCAATTATGTGAAGCCTGATATTAGAAACCTTCCAAACTATTACGCATTTGTGACTTCTGCAGCATCGTTTGGCAACGAAGTCAGCCTATGCTCCTCCACAGTAGTACAAGAATTCAGCCACACGTAGCTGTTGTTTAGCGTAGCCAAGTGGTTAGCACGTGGGATTGCTACTCGAAAGGACACAGGTTAGCGCGCAGATGGGTGGAAATTTTTTTTTTTCCTCTTCATATATGCAACACATTCTGAGACATTGTTATTCGTGTAAGTTAAGATTTTTCTGCAATATTACTTACATGTAAGAGCGCACTTCCTCAGTAATGATTTCGTGGTTTCTGTGTGTTTAAAATACGGAATTGTTGGAGATGAAATTGCTGTGAGTGTAACAACCGACAGTGACCTGTATATTTATTCTTGTCAGAAATAATTCACCATTTTTTCCGAATATGTAGCGATTTCCGAGTATGCGGTTAGACAGGAATCTAAGAGCACAACTTAAATTACTGGGAATGTAACTAGCAGCAGTCATCTTCATAATCTTGCTTGTCACAAGTATTTATCTGCGATCGAATCCTCAACAACAGTAGACAGAGATGAAAGATCTCCGCCGTAATATTTTTAGACTGTTTAATAATAAGTGCCTCTCCATACGCAGGGTTGCTGCTTTTGTTTCAAATAAAATACCCATAAACGACAATCACAATAGCAATCCTTAACGCTCTTTCAGTGTCACTGAAGTGTGAACCTACTAACCTTATTTTCGCCCGACATTTCCGCTGGTATTTTAGCAACATTTCGTATTGCGAAAACGCAAGTTCGGTATTGCGAAGAATAGCGCGCCTGTGTCGTCTGCTAGCCGCTTCGTGATCGTGGCACTGTGCGCGCTGCAGTGCGCATGCGCGGATGTGCGGCCGCTTGCTTTTGATTGGCTTGCGCAATGCGAACCGACAACAGCGCTTCGGTTCTCTAGACCCGAACGGTATCGCTACCGAAATGCGTACTGAATAAAAATGGGACTCTAATTCGAGTACTAGACCGTTCGGTGCTCTTGAGTGCCGAAACGGTCGGCACAATGGCGGAAAGATACAGAATAGGCACCCAGGTCTTCCCATGATCGTCTTCGACAGCGGCAACACACTACCGACCACCACATCATCAAAGACAGTCAGTAATCGAGACCCCACTGATTGCTGCCACACTGAGGGTGCTGCCTGTACTGCACATGCTGAGACAAAGGGGTAACACACCTTGGCAAACTCATCCCACATAGCAGCCACATCTAACCTGTTACATGACATGTGTATTGCGGTGTTTTCGCGTGACAATTGTAAATTTAAAAAAATCGGACTCCCTGAAGACCTTTGAGAAGGGAGCTGTAGGAAGGTCATTGTTTTCATTTAGTGTGTTATGTATGTTTGTTTTACATATGTTTTATATGAGACTTGCTGCTTTCATTTTTACAAGATTACATGTAGTCTCTATGTTTTCTTATCAAGTTTTATTTTCTCTTAATGAACTCGTGTATAATTTTTTCGTTTTGTGTAAAGATTCACATGTTTTCTGTCAATCATGTGTTGTTCTGTTGTGTTGACACTTATATCCTTGTACTTAAGGAACAGACGGACACATTTTAGAGAAATAAGCTGAACAGATAACACATGCAAAATGTAAATTAAGAATCTTTTATATTGGGTGAATGTCATAGCATTTGTGATCAATGTCCCATTCAGTAATGAATGCAGCCATGTGTATAATTGAGCAGGGGTAGTAATTTCCCATGGGGCAGAGAATCCTCAAGACAACAATTTTATATTCAAGTCTGGGCCTTGAAGAATGTGATCCGATGGCATGCCCATCACATTCATATTTCCCACTTTAATTTTGTAGGCATAGAGCAGAGAGTGTATGGATGATCCCTGGTTGAATGTGGTAAAGACAGGGTATAACACTGTGCTGGGATCTATGGTGAACAATTACTGGTCAATATTTATTTCTTTGATAATGACCCAACTAAGGTGTCACAATTTATACTGTTCCATATTACGCTAACCTTTTTAAGTGTGACACTCCCCATGGCTAAATTTGAGAGGAATGGGGAGGTTGTGAGAGATTGCAGGGCACTCTCATTTCTGATTCGGTGTTATGCCGCTTTATGTTCTTAGGGAAGATGATCTTTATTACGATTTGACTTCGTACATCATGATGAAGTGGTGGGTAGTAATTAATGCTCTTGCTTGCATGCTCTATGGAAGGAATAATGGTACGCTTTACCTGCATTCAAAGGAATAGGGTGCCGATTTAAACGACTGCAGTAAAAGCATGGCGACTGTGGGCTCAGGGGAGCGCGTTTTTTTCTGAGGAACCTGGGTGGAAACATTTCCGCATGGTCGAGTTCCGTGGTCTCATTGTGCAGACACGTTGGTTGGCGCCGATCGGTCGTCAACCATGTCCAGCTACACTGACTAGCGCCGAGAAGTCACCACTGCAATGGCCAGCGCATTGTAGACCGGCAATAAAGCAGAGGATGGGCCCTTGTTAGGCAGGAAGCCGACAAGACAACTGAGAGCGTTCTGTGAATTTCCATGGGGCAGGTCACTGGCGCCCAGACGTCCAGAGTCTGTTACAAAACATATTTGTGAAAGCACGAGACTTTGGAAACTTCGAAATGGATGCAACAGGGGAGGTAACAAGCTTTTATGGAGTGGTGTGGTTCCATCCTGGTCATGTTGCTAGCAAAACACATGGCGTAGATGCATGGGAAAGAGGCAGTGAAGCTGAATCTTTTTTCCTTTTCTCCCAATTAACTTTAAAGTCTCTGATTGGTCAAATCGGTGTACGCAGAGGAAGGGGCGCTCTTCGAGCTTCGATTGCCGCGCTCCAGCTCGTGATTGGCTTGTGTTAAAGTGGAGGAAGTCCAAGATGTAAATGGGCTTTTGCTACCGAGCTTAGGAGGAATGTGGACAGATAGAGAAGATCACTCTTGTACTGGCACTTCGCTGGTAAACAACTGCAGGTCTCTATCTAAACGGTGAGACTTGTGCCCTTTGCAATTGTGCCACTTAGAGACTGTGCCATTCACTTTCTGAACTATGAGGGTACTGCTTATAGCATCACACACACAACGAGTGATGCGTGGGTGTACTTATTTGTCTTGAGTCGGCTGTCTAAACATTTGACATATTCCGTCACGCATAGTCACGGCATGGAGTCAAATTGATTTGGCAGACCAGCAAATGGGTCCACCTGCACACTGGAATCCACCGGGGTTTCAGAGGCTGATAGGGATGTACCTGCGTTCCGATGTAACCGAAAGCGAGACACCGTATTTACATTTTTCGGGCACACGCCATTAATAACAGATTGCGACTGTCAATGACTTTAGTCGCCAAACGCATCGTGGTGTGCCGTCCTGACCAGAAGGAGGGTAAAGTATCCGCTGCTACAGCGAAGGACTCCAATACATGTTTCTCAGCACCCTGTTCTTTCGAACCATATTTTCTAGAGTATAGATGCTTGATAGTAGCGTAGTTTCTGTGCCATAACCAGAATTCACGTGTATGAAGTCAGATAAAGCTATTAGTGTTCCGGTTAGTGTCGATACCCAACTTATCGCTTTATCCACCGTAGACCCCATGTTAGTGAATGTGTTCGTCAAATAAAAAAATATTTGTGTGACATTTGTGTAGTCATGCTTGTTGTCTTATGATGTTCAGAAAGATTAAATCTATTGTCATTTAGATGACAACTTATGCCTGTGTTCTCATTAACAGTACCTTGCCATTTTTATTAAAGTCCTGATTTCAAAAGAAAGTAGTTAGCTTGCATCTTGACTAGAAGAAGAGATCTGTTGGTATGACACGTTCTAAGGCATCAAGGGTTCACCAATCTGGTATTGGAGGGCAGCGTGGAGGGTAAAAGTCGTAACGGAAGACCAAGAGATGAATACACTAAGCAGATTCAGAAGTCTGTAGGTTGCAGTAGTTACTCGAAGATGAAGAAGCTTGCACAGGATAGAGTAGCATGGAGAGCTGCATCAAACCAGTCTCTGGATGGAAGACCACAATAACAACAACAAGGGGGTATCTGTCTCTCCCCCAGTTACATATGCTTATGCAGCCTTGCATTTGCTTTGCAGCCATCCCCGAATAGCCATATTGCGCTTTCTGTAAATTTCGTTTTTTTGGACTTTCGTATTCGCTTTCCGTTGTTTCATTTCCTGCATGTGTATATTTTCTCCTTTCGTCAACTAAATTCATTATGTGCTGTTATAGCCACGGTTTTCTGCTAGCTCTTGTGTCTTTATCTATTTAGTCCTCTGATGTCTTCACTACCATCTCTAAAAGCTACCTATTCCTCTACTAATGTATTCCTTTTCGCTGTTACAGTAAGCCGTAGCTTAAAGTTCCTCCTGAAACTGTCTCTACAAACATAAAGAATGGAACGCTTTATAAATATGTTAATTGTCTTAAATAAGAAGGTTAATTCTTCACCATTTAGAACGATTTGCTCGTGTGACAGATTAATTGTAAATTATGTCACTGCATGTTACAGTGCATTTGACACAGCTGTTGGTTTGTCCCCTCGGAATAAGATGACTGATGGAAAAGTATGGTCACACAAGGCTTCGTCTAGGGGCAAACCTCACGTCTGGAGATGACCTCAGCGCTTCAGACACTGGCGTCTGGCATCTTGTGAATGCAGCACAGGAACGGCCTGATCTTTATGTTAGTACTGTTTACTCAAACTTCTCGTCATTATTTATGAATTTCGGTATCTCAGTGTGGTGAATGTCTCGCGACTTGAAGTTGGTGGTCACTACACGAATAGACGATTTTTGCGTTAGCTTAACGAATTTGAAAAGGTAGCAACGAACAGGTGATCGTTTGCCTCATGACTGTCTGCGGCTATTATCCCTCGAGTCTACTGAGTCGAGGTGAAGAAAGATGATACCACAAGAGGGCATTGGATTATAGACTGCCGCCTTGAGTTAGGCAATACTTTTCGATCAAGTTTTTCATTTCTTTAGTTGGCAACTCTTAATCTAGAGTGCAAGTTTTTATATGTTTCAGTTTTGATCACAACCATTCTAATTATAATCTCGGAAAGATTAGATTTAATTGTAGACAGGAGAACTAAAATATCTTTCTCGTGTTATCCGTCGAACTTGTTGTTCAAGGTAGTTGTGTGATACTATAACAGTTTTAATATTTAGCCCTTGTGGCTGGTAATGTGGAAGTAGTTGTACCACTTAATATGAGGCAAGTCACATCCTAATACTACAGTATGGTTCATTCTCTACTACAACCGTACAACTGTGGTATTTCTATGCTATCGAATTTTGGCTGTCTTTAAATAACTGACCGACTGTTTTGTCTGAATTTGGCTGCCGGTAGAAAAATCAGATTATAAAACGAGGTCCGCCACCAATGGTAACTTACCGTACGTGTGTTCCCAGACAGCTTCATTCAGGAACTCGCTAAATCTAAGATGTTTGTTGCAATGCACATTGCACCCCTTAGAAAGTCTAAATGAAACACTTCGAAGAAAACTTTTTACATGCTGTATACCTGCGAACGTATGTATTCTTAGATTCAAGAGGAGCAGTGAATGAAAGAATAACCCCTATGAAACATAAAAATAATAATTTTGTTGTGAGAGAAAATAAAAGAATAACAAAACTGCTTTGAAAAAATCTGCTGCTAGGTATAACTGAGTACCGTGTCGCTCCATCCTGTTGATCACAACATGCTTAGATGGTCCTTACGATGGGGTTCACTGAGGGGTCAAGACGTTGCTGCTCAAGTCTTGTCTACTCATCGATTGTGGCCACCTGAGGCCATCCCAAGGTTGGAGGGGGGGGGGGGGGGGGGGGGGTTCCTGTGACGACGCTCTGTAAGCTCCAACTGGTCGCAAGTATAGTCCGTCGGATTCCCGTCAGCAGATACTGCAGATGACTCATTTATTTGATTCCAGCATTCTGGAGGAATGTGTCAAGAAGGTGAGGTAGTGTGATCGTGCGTTATCGTTTTGAAACACGAATCCATCGCCAAAATATTGACTGTATGGCTGGACAACTACCTGTGGGATGCAATTATTTTCGATAGCCATGAAGGGCACCAAAAACCGTGGTTGACACCAGCCTAAAACATTTCTGAAGAACCTTTCTGCTGAGCTCGTCCTTAAGATATCACATTTTGAGGGAAGTAGAGGACCGGTCCACTACCTCTCCGGGTATGGGTCGTATCCTACAAATCTGAATAGAACTGGTAACAGGACAACGACAGCTGTACTGTAGTGGAATCGGCACACCAGATCATGTCTTACGGAAACGTCTTCTAGTTGAAACTTTAGCAGGGACCGTCAGGCAGGCTTTAAAGGGTGAAACTGTTCACGGCATAAACAGAGTAAAAGAGGACTTTTATACCTTAAATATTGTATCTGATGCCGTCTTAAAAAGCAAGGCGTAACTATAGCCAACAGATCCCACTAAAGAGATGAGTAACGCCTGTAGACGACTCTAGGGAACGACAACGGAGCCCAATAGCTCAACTATCGTTTGACCCATTACCGGAAGAGGAAAGGGAGTGGGCACAAGCGTACCTAAGAAGAACGAGATGACCCAGTGAAAAATAAGGGGCGTTCAAAAAGAAACGAGCCGGAGGCATAATTTCAGCAACCAAAACCTGTATGTTAGAAGTCGTCTGTTGAGACACTTGGTCCACTGTGCGATGTTAACCATTTCCGCCCGTACTACTAGACGTCGTTTGTCCGAGGTGAAACGTTTGTCCCTCAGGGCCTTTTTAGGGGGACCAAAAATGGCGTAATCACGGGGAGAGATGTCCGGACTGTATGGATGGTGGCCGATAACCTCCCATTTGTATTTCTGCAGGAGTGCCGCGAATGTATTGGCTGTAAGAGGCTTTGCATTGTCGTGAAGCAGAATGACCCCACGGGTGAGACTGTCTGGTCTTTTTGATTTGATCGCTTGGCGAAGGGTGGGTAACGCTGGGCATTCACTGTTGTCCTGTGCTGCAGGAAGTGAATCAGAAGGGGGACATCCTGGTCAAAGAAGAACGTTAGCAGCGGGACAAACGATTCACCTCGGTCGACGACGTCCAGCTGTAGGTGCGTAACTGGTTAACATCGCATTCCCGGGAATTTTATGAGACAGCCATTCACCGCCTTGTGTCACAGTGGGACAAGTGTCTCAACAGCCATTGTCAATATTTCTAACATACAGGTATTGTTTTCTGTAATTATGCCTCCTGCTCATTTCTTTTTGAATGCCCCTTATATAAATGATGCGCTCTGTTCCGTCACCACGCTGTGTGGAGGCAGCAAAGGTGCTGGAAGACCCGACAGGGTGGCCAGTTTGGTAAGGAATGTAGAAAGAAACTACTTACATTCCGATAGTAGTAAATATTGTGTGTGTTTGTATGTATGTGTGTGTGTGTGTGTGTGTGTGTGTGTGTGTGTGTGTGTGTGTTTTGAATGTGTCCATCTCAGACTACAGTAAAGAGATACAGTGAAGCTACAAAAGTCAATACACACTTGGGTGCAAAAGTAAGGACGAATGTAAAGCTCGCATGATAATAATTACACTGGAGTAACCACACTTTCTTACACCTATTAAAAGGCAGGACATGGATCTCAATAGGGGATGTAATCACCACGGTCTGCCGTGCATTCTCTGCAACGCGTTTACACTCTAACCATAAGGTTGGTAAGGAGTTCTTGCGGTAGGGCGTTCCTCATGAATACACGATGGATTTGCAGTACTCCCCATACGAGAATTTTGCGAGTTCATGTACCCAGATAAATGAAACCACGACTCACCAGTGAAAAACGTTTCATTAAGAATATTCCTCCCATTTTGTTGAACGAAATTTTTGAACCAGTGACAATGATGCAGTCTCTTGCCATGATCAGTTTTTTCAGTTCTTGCACGGCTGTCACTTTGTATGGGAAATGTTCAAATTTTTTCCTTACAGGTGTATGGGTCGTTCCGACACTAA
Organism: Schistocerca americana; assembly: GCF_021461395.2. NCBI lineage: Eukaryota > Metazoa > Arthropoda > Insecta > Orthoptera > Acrididae > Schistocerca > Schistocerca americana. Next base: position 698,209,205 of record NC_060130.1, read on the forward strand.
CATCAATTTCCTGGGCGAGGTTTCTTACTAACTTGCTCCGAGTCATGGACATTTTATCGTAAATATCGAGTAGTTTATCCTCAGACAAAACGCTAGGACGACCACTTCTCGGTGCATCTGTCACTGAACCCGTACTTCGAAATTTGTTAACCAAATCACGCACAGTATCGCGATGTGGGAGTGTTGTCTCCGGGAAAACTGAATTAAATGTTTAACGAATTGAAACTGTGTATTTACCGCCAGATTTGAACACTTGTTTGACTAAAAACATACGTTCTTCAATGGTTAGCATTTTAACAGTGACAAAAACGAAACAAACAAACAAAGGAACTAAATTTAAACGTTCACGTCAACACGTAACGACACACACCACCGATACTACTGACGCTGGCTGAGATAAACGAAACAGTGGTATGTTGGGAGAGTCTACTTGAAGGGAAGTAACCCAGGCAGGCGAATAATCATATGGCACGTGCGGCTAACAATCATACGGCACTGCTGAGAGACTTTTTGAACACCCCATACCTTATGTAGGTCCCAATCTGTGAGATAGGAAAAGTGATAACATTTTTGTCCTACAATGAATTTTCACTCTGCAGTGAGGTGTGCATGGATTTGAAACTTCCTGGGAGATCAAAAGTGTGTGCCTGAGTGGGATTCGAAACTAGGACCTTTGCCTTACACGGGCAAGTGATCTATTGACTGAGCTGTCCAAGCACGACTCAAAATGTGCCTCACCCACCGACAGGTTCGGGCGGGGAGGATAAGTCGTGCTTGGATAGTTCAGTCAGGATAGAGCACTTGGCCGCGAAAAAGGTCCCAGGTTCGAATCCCGGTCTGGCATACAATTTTAACCTGCTAGGAAGTTTCTACATCTTTTTACTACTTTTCTTGTCAAAGACTGATATCTCCGATCAGTATTGCCTAAATGGCACAAATTATTTGCCGATGTTACAAAACTTCACCGTATTTGAACTTACTTTTGAAGCAAATTAACCACATGAAAAATTTAAAGGAAACATTACTTGATCTAAATTTCGTATTATGCAAGTTTTGAGTGTGAAAGGAAATCTCAGATGTCATTAAATGCAGAGTCCCCAAGTGGTGAAGCGAAAGCAGAAATAAGGTAAACACAGTAGTGAAATTTCTGCCAGCCTATGCTGTGTATTTCCTTTCGGCTGTGTTAAACGAGAATAACTTTTTAAAGAGAAAAATACCCCGAAGAACTAAGTGACTGAAGAGTTTCGTAACCGTGTGGCATATGTAACAAAAAAAGGAATGAGATTTATAAAACTAATTTCGACACACAGTGAAGATAATAAGAATAAGCTGGAGCCATGGTATAAATAGATGAGGTCATGAATGAGTCAATTAAAAAATGAAATTACAAATATCTTTAAGATCACGAAGAAACACATTTCATATTTAAAAACAAAATTACACAATTGGCAATACTTTAAATTTTCTCAGGTCTCATTACCGACTTCAGTCTACCATTGAGATTTCTGTGCTATAAAATGTGCACCTGTTTCGATGTCGGGGTACCGTTATTTCCGGAGTGTGGCAAGGATTACAGTGCGAAAGACCAATTCGTCTCCTGTGTTTACTTTCACCCAGTGGGCTTCGCTTTTCAGCCATCCCCGCCCGAGAATCGATGGAAGACAGATGATTCTCTTCTCGAGAAGGGCTGCCGGATAAATTTGAAGGCCCCAGTTCGGTATAGACTGAAAACCGCCCAGCTGCCTCAGTCGTGCGATTTACGCAAGGCTTTTATGAAAAGGGTGAGGGAGATGCGAGGACGTTCAGAGATGTAGAGTTATCCATTTTCCTACTTGCCGTATCCGCGAATGAACCGGTAAAGGAAGTGAATAATAACAGTACGTCGCTCATTCTGCCACGTGCGCTTCAGGGCCTTGCGGACCCTAAACTAAATTTACATTTAAAAATACACTCCTGGAAATTGAAATAAGAACACCGTGAATTCATTGTCCCAGGAAGGGGAAACTTTATTGACACATTCCTGGGGTCAGACACATCACATGATCACACTGACAGAACCACAGGCACATAGACACAGGCAACAGAGCATGCACAATGTCGGCACTAGTACAGTGTATATCCACCTTTCGCAGCAATGCAGGCTGCTATTCTCCCATGGAGACGATCGTAGAGATGCTGGATGTAGTCCTGTGGAACGGCTTGCCATGCCATTTCCACCTGGCGCCTCAGTTGGACCAGCGTTCGTGCTGGACGTGCAGACCGCGTGAGACGACGCTTCATCCAGTCCCAAACATGCTCAATGGGGGACCGATCCGGAGATCTTGCTGGCCAGGGTAGGTGACTTACACCTTCTAGAGCACGTTGGGTGGCACGGGATAGATGCGGACGTGCATTGTCCTGTTGGAACAGCAAGTTCCCTTGCCGGTCTAGGAATGGTAGAACGATGGGTTCGATGACGGTTTGGATGTACCGTGCACTATTCAGTGTCCCCTCGACGATCACCAGTAGTGTACGGCCAGTGTAGGAGATCGCTCCACACACCATGATGCCGGGTGTTGGCCCTGTGTGCCTCGGTCGTATGCAGTCCTGATTGTGGCGCTCACCTGCACGGCGCCAAACACGCATACGACCATCATTGGCACCAAGGCAGAAGCGACTCTCATCGCTGAAGACGACACGTCTCCATTCGTCCCTCCATTCACGCCTGTCGCGACACCACTGGAGGCGGGCTGCACGATGTTGGGGCGTGAGCGGAAGACGGCCTAACGGTGTGCGGGACCGTAGCCCAGCTTCATGGAGACGGTTGCGAATGGTCCTCGCCGATACCCCAGGAGCAACAGTGTCCCTAATTTGCTGGGAAGTGGCGGTGTGGTCCCCTACGGCACTGCGTAGGATCCTACGGTCTTGGCGTGCATCCGTGCGTCGCTGAGGTCCGGTCCCAGGTCGACGGGCACGTGCACCTTCCGCCGACCACTGGCGACAACATCGATGTACTGTGGAGACCTCACGCCCCACGTGTTGAGCAATTCGGCGGTACGTCCACCCGGCCTCCCGCATGCCCACTATACGCCCTCGCTCAAAGTCCGTCAACTGCACATACGGTTCACGTCCACGCTGTCGCGACATGCTACCAGTGTTAAAGACTGCGTTGGAGCTCCGTATGCCACGGCAAACTGGCTGACACCGACGGCGGCGGTGCACAAATGCTGCGCAGCTAGCGCCATTCGACGGCCAACACCGCGGTTCCTGGTGTGTCCGCTGTGCCGTGCGTGTGATCATTGCTTGTACAGCCCTCTCGCAGTGTCCGGAGCAAGTATGGTGGGTCTGACACACCGGTGTCAATGTGTTCTTTTTTCCATTTCCAGGAGTGTAACATAACAGTTTCTCTGTCTCAAGTTGTGAGAAACTTTGCCGGATGCTTAACAGGGAAAAAGTACATGAGATCAGAATAACCCATATAGTACCTGAATGTACACTTACTGCCATAGACCTGCTAATATACAGCTGTTAGTGTTCTAATTCATCTCAGTATAATTTCTGAAGACTTATGTGAAAGATTTAGAAAGAAACATGCTTAATTTTGCTTTAGAGATTCAAACTGTTGCGAACTAATATGCTCAATACTACACCGAAGTGAGGACGTGACTGTCTCTTGAATAGTGAATAATTCACATTTGTGAGTGTGAAGTATTATTTGACGTTCCTACCAGCAAGGAAGTTTTCTTAGAGGGACGAATAAGTTCACTGTATAAATGTGAGTCCACTTCGATGAAAATCAAATGACACAGTTCTTACGAAATTTCTGAGCTATTTATCTGTGAAACGAAATGTTATTGTTACACTGCAATACACCCTAAGAAAAGAAAAGACACACCACGAAGAAATTATCCGAATAGGGTGGATGTCGGCAGATGTGATGTACACGTACAAGCAAGCAAATGATTACAGTTTCAGAAAAACTGGATGATTTATTCAAGATAAAGAGTTTCACGAACTGAGGAAGTCAAGAACGCGTTGTTCCACTTCTTGTACCTTATGCAAGTGGTTATTGGGCTTGGCATTGGTTGATAAAGTTCTTGGATGTCCTCCTGAGGGATAACCTGTCAGATTCTGCCAAAATGGCAACTTAGATCGTCAAAATCTCCAGATGCTTGGAGGGCCCTGCCCATAATGCTCCAAACTTTCTCATTTTCAGAGAGATCCAGCGACATTCCTGGCGAAGGTAATGTTTGATGAGCACGAAGACAAGCAGTAGAAACTATCGCCATGTGCAGGCGGCCGCTATCTTGCTGAAATTAAAGCCCAAGATGGCTTGCCAAGAAGGGCAACAAAACGGGCGGGATAACCTCGTCGAGGTAATGCAGTGCTGTAAGCGTGCCGCGGATGACAACCATAGGGGATATGGAAATGGCACCCAAGACCACTACTCCTGTAGGGCGGACGACAGTCAAGTTGGTTCCGGTATCCCACCACGGTCCAGGGCATCTCCAGACACGGCTTCACTGGTCGTCGGGGTTCAGTTCGAAGCGGGACTTATCGATGAAGGCAATTCTACTCCAGTTGATGAGATACCCGGCCGAAGACGAATCTGAACACACCTCGGACAGTGGTGGGAAACCAATCTGACTGTAGCCAGCCAGCCATACAGCCCGACGACCAAGAATGGTGGTCTCGGATGCCATTTCTTATCACAGCAGGACCGCTTTGGTTGTTATCCACAGCATCCTTACTGCACAGCGATACGTCGACGGTATTCTACATCCTGTTTTGTTATCCTTCATGGCAAGCCATCCTCGGCTTACATTTCAGCAAGATAGTATCCTCCCGCCCACTCAGAGAGCTTCTACTGCTTGTCTTCGTGCTCGCCAAACCGTTCCTTGGTCAGCAGGGTCACCGGCTGTCTCCCCAGATCGGAACGTTTGGAGCATTATGGGCAGAGCCCTCCAACCGGCTCGGAATTTTGGCGATCTAATGTGCAGATTGGCCAGAATTTGACACTATATCCCTCAGGAGGATACCCAACGATTCCACCAATCAGTTCCAAGCAGTATAACTGCTTGCATAAGGGTCTGAGATGGAGCAACGCGTTATTGACATGCTGAGTGTGTGAAGCTGTTTGTCTTGAATAATCATCCAGTTTTTCTGAAATTGTGATCATTTCTTCGTCTGTATATGCAAATTACATCTACTGGTTTCCGTTCAGTTCAAATAACTCCGTTGTGCGTCGGTTTTTTATTGTCTTAGTGTGTATTAGCAATGATTATACCTTGCTAGAAGTGTATAATTATATAATGTAAGAGGAATAAAGAAATATCCTATTTTTCGATATAGTTCCATCCGAATGTAGCATATTTCTGGCACTGTATTTCTTTCGCTGGAATAGAATCTTTTGTCTTCCTTCAGCAGTCACAGCTGCATAGTGCTCATGACCTCTGTATTAGAGTGGGACTTGTTACCATACAAGGTCCTTGAGGTAAGGAAACAGCTACTGTTTAGCGGGACCTGACCTGATGCGTAAGTTGGGAAGCACTGGACTGGATAGCCGGCGCAGTTACATCGACCACGTGACCGAGAACCGGCAGAACTCCGCGTGAGAGCTTTCCACGTCGTTTAGCTTTGATAACAGCACTAAGTTGGTGTGTAACTCTGGCATAATTTTTACCAGTGGTCGTAGAGCAAGTTCGAAGAAGTCTGACAGCTGGGTGACTTTTGAAACACAGGTTAATATCGTTCAGTTTTTCTCAGCTGTTGGAATTGTGCCGCTTTGAAACTGCAGTTAAATTAACCAACGCCAGAGTAAAAATTTAGAAAATGTTTTGCCGATAAACATAATCAAATATTGTATCAGCTCGATGTGATATTTTATAATGGTGATTACCTTTCAGTAACAAAATGTAATAAAATTTAAGAAGTTTCCTAATTCGTTTGCAGAACGTTTGAGTCATAAATAGTTATATACTTCAAGTGAACTATATCTTACTTCGTATATACAAATACTTTTCTGAACAGCGAATTATGTCCAATAGTTCCAGTATTAGGTTAGCCACCGGTGGCTCGATAAAGACCAAGACAAAGAGTTTCTGCAAGCGCTGATAATTATAGGCAACAACAAGGCATAAAAGTGTGTTTTCTCAGGGAATAGACGGGAAAATTTGAATCCTAACTGACCACGTAGAACTTACAATGCAAATATAATTTTTGTTTGATTGGAAAAATAAAGAAAATATCAACGGATCGTGGAATATACGGCAAAGATTATCCAATAGTGTCAAAGAGGGCAGCCTTGCTACGTTTTCCGTCTTTTCGCAGTGTCAGAGGCAGCGGGCAAGAAATATAAGGGGCAATTAAAAAGTTTCTTTCCGAGGGCGTAGCTGCAGCGTATATGCAACCTAATGCGACTCCAATACGAGTATATAAGCACAGACGTGTTAGCGAGGAGTTAGTGTGGCCTTCGAAGAGAAACTTTTTGATCACCCTTTACAATTTTATTATTTGTCTTGCAAGCTGGCATTTCAGCCCTTCTACACGTTGGTAGACATTTTACCGACGTACAGAGTTTCTGTACAACCATTCTATTCTTCTAAGCCTTCTTTGATTGTACTGATTGTATCTGATGGTCTAAACGTCTTATTTACGTTTCAGGAACACTCTAAAACTAGAGATCAGACGAAGTTACCAACAAACTGAATTATCATGACTAGATTGTGTACCCAGCGTTTTATATAAATACAAGGTGACAGTTATTGAACAATATGAAAAAAAGTAAATTAGTTACAAACTACGACGTGCACATACTATATTCAACATGTAAACGTCACTATACATATTCGGATTTAGGCTGTAACATGTTATATATGCCTGCCATCATCGGCGATGTTGTCGCGCAGACGAATAGTGAAATTTTGCATGACCCACTGAAGTGTCGGAACATTGATGCTGTCGATGATCTCCTGAATGCTGTTTTCAGCTCAGCAATGGTTATGGAGTTAGTGCCGTACATCTTGCCTCTAATACAGCCCCACAAAAACGAGTCACATATGTCGGATCCGGAGAATATGGCAGCCAATCGAGGGCCATGACAGTAGCCTCTGGGTGCCCCAGAGCCAGCATGCGGTCCCCAAAGTGCCCTTGCAGGACATCAAACACTCTCCTGCTTCGATGGGGTCGAGCTCCGTCTCGCATTAACCACATCTTGTCGAAATCAGGGACACTTTGGACAGTAGGGATGAAATCATCTTCCAAAACCTTTACGTACCGTTCGATAGTCACCATGTTATCAAGGAATATCCCACCGATTTTTCCGTGACCGGACATTGCACACCCGTTGAGAGTGGAGAGACTTCTCGAGCTCGAAATGCTGATTTTGAATCCCCCAAATGCCCCAGTTTTGCTTACTGACGAACCCATGCAAATGAAAGTGGGCTTCGTCGCTAAACCACACCAAGCATGGGAATTCTAATTTCCATCATGGCCTGCGGCCATCTGTGCAGTTTGAACGTCCTAACGTAAACCGTTCAGAAGTTATGACGATTTTATTTCATATGTTCAAAAATGTTCAAATGTGTGCGAAATGTTATGGGACTTAACTGCTAAGGTCATCAGTCCCTAAGCTTACACACTACTTAACCTAAATTATCCTAAGGACAAACACACACACCCGTGCTCGAGGGAGGACTCCAACCTCCGCCGGGACCAGCCGCACAGTCCATGACTGCAGCGCCTTAGAACGTATTTCATATAGTTCGTTAATTGTCACCCTGTCACTGTACCTACACTGATAAGCCAAAACATTACGACCACTGCACACCGGGACGTTGGATACCGTGAGGCGGTGTTGCGGCCATGTGACGTGGTAACAAAAGTACGTGAGCGGAGCAGACACGGACGGGGGATGACCCGAACATAGATGTGGGCTGCAAATGGTGAAATCCATTGAGATAAGCGAATTTGACAAAGGATAGATTACTACTATGCAGAGCCTGTGAACGGCTATCTAGAAGACGGCGAAGCTGGTCGAAAGTTCACGTACTACTCTCATGAGCATCTGCGCAAAGAGGTAGAAGGAACAGTGAAACTATCACTAAGCATTAAGTGTTTGGACGTCCACGACTCTTCATAGGATGTGGGGTTCAGGGGCTGTCTGTTCCGTAAAAAGAAGAGATGATTATCTGTGGAATCTCTGCCAAAAGAGTCCAATGCTGGTGCATGCACAAGTGTTTCGGAGCACGCCATTCACATACATTGTTGAACATAGAGCTCCACAGCAGACGACCCCTACATATTCACATGATGACCCAACGACATCGCCAGTTACGACTGCAGTGGGCACGCGACCATCGGGATTCGACCGTCGATCAATGGAAACGTGAGTAGTACGGTATTGGTGGCATGAGGTCACTCTTGATATCAAACTGATATGAAAATTAATTAAACTGATTAATGAATCCTCCCAACCACGCCCACCACCACCCCAAACCACGCCCACCCCCACCTCCAGACGACGTAACGTGTTTTTATGAGACCGCATGTGGACCCCAGCCCCTTCTCCACCCCACATACCATATTGGCCAGAATTTCGAACTTTAGCAGGAATTTCAAATTTTTGTGGGAATTTCTTCGTCCCAGGGCTGTGCTGGCATCCCACCCCACCACCCCTCGACGAACTGGTGGGAAATTGAAAGTGGATGTGCCATTTCCCGTCCACAATTATGTTATACCACCAGAGGCACTTGGAAATGGAGGTGCCCTTTCTGGGACTCAAACCCTGCTTCTACCAGATGGAAAGCCCAAGTGCACCCCCGAACACATGGAAACTGTCCACATGCAGGAGAGGAAGGTTATGTTAGTGTACTTTATTTATTTTCGTCGGGAAAATGAAGTAAGGATAGGTCCTAATTATGTCAAGGCCTAATTAGGCCTAATTACACAACTATATACTTAGTGCCACACAAGGATAGCCTAAAATAGCAATACAGCTCAATAAATGATGATACCATACAAGTGGTGTTATCCTGCTGGCAAAAATTTCGCAGTACCACTCGAAACTAGTGACAAACACACTGAAACTCTACCCTTCACCTACACGCTGGCGGAAAAAGGTAGGGGTGTAAGGTACTTTCTTCATTCTTTGTGGCTGGAAATACGTTCAATTGACGAGATACTGGTGTTGGACGAAGATGAGTTTAAAAAGTGTATTATCTGTAAGCATAAAGCTGAGAACAGTATCTACTGTTGTTTGTCATCAGAGTTCACTACAGACACCCACTCAAAAACCACCCTGCCGAGCGGTTCTAGGCGATACAGTCCGGAACCGCTACTTTCGCAGAGTCGAATCCTGCCTCGGGCATGGATGTGTGTGATGTCCTTAGGTTAGTTAGGTTTAAGTAGTTCTAAGTTCTAGGGGACTGCTGACAAGTGGACAGCTGACAAGTGGAACATCAGCGACCTTGGCGGGTTAATGTATGGCGCGGCATTATGGGAGGAAGGATAATTGGCACCATTTTATCGATGGCAATCTAAATGGTGCAATCTATGCTGATTTCCTACGTAATGTTCTACCTATGTTACTACAAGATGTTTCACTGCATGACAGAATGGCGATGTACTTCCAACATGATGGATGTCCTGCACATAGCCCGCGTGCGGTTGAAGCGGTATTGAATAGTATATTTCATGACAGGTAGATTGGTCGTGGAAGCATCAAAAAAATGGTTCAAATGGCTCTGAGCACTATGGGACTTAACATCTGTGGTCATCGTTCCCCTAGAACTTAGAACTAATTAAACCTAACTAACCTAAGGACATCACACACATCCATGCCCGAGGCAGGATGCTAACCTGCGGCCGTAGCAGCCGCGCGGTTCCTGACTGAGCGCCTAGAACCGCGAGACCACCGCGGCCGGCGTGGAAGCATCATACCATGGCCTGTACGTTCACCGGATCTGATGTCCCCGGATTTCTTTCTGGGGGGAAAGTTGAAGAATATTTGCTATTGCCTATTGTGATCAACCGACAACGCCTGACAACATGCGTCAGTGCATTGTCAATGCATGTGCGAACATTACGGAAGGCGAACTACTCACTGTTGAGAGGAATGTCGTTACACGAGTTGCGGCCACATGCAGTAAGCGTTGTTTCACGCAGTGGAGAATGGCAAAACAGAGGCACGCCGGCGACCGAGGCGTTGCGAAATAAGCACTCACAGATAGCCTTGCTGACAGCAGCAGTCTACCAACAGACTGACGCAAGGACGCACACAGGCCGAGCGAAGCCTGGAGAGCGCTGAGTAAGGGGAAGTGAGGCCAGCACGCTAAGTTACGCAGCAATATACTGCGGGAGTAACAACAAAAAGCTGCTACCGAGAGTAAAAAAACGTCCTCCTGCTGGATATAAATAGTGGAGCGCAGGCAGCAACAGGGAGAAGCCATTAGGAAACAGTTCGGATCTGAGGACGGACGTGGTCCGTGTCCGAATGTTCAATCTTTGTAGGTGACGATTCCGGAAGTCTGTTCCAGCTCGCATGAGTCATCCGTTCGCCGCCAGATGTCAACTTCAGCTCTGGAAGTCGGCCCAAGTTTGGTCGACACCATGGCTGACTAACTACAGCGAGAAATTGCAGCAGGACCGGCCGCAGCGCGGTCTTGGTCACAGGCGCCGCCGGGGACTGATGCCCCGACCTCACGGCAAACCGGCCCCACAGCGCGTGGTCCGTCCATGACGGGACCTCGCGGACATCGCGACTGACGGCTTCCCAGCCGCCGGTGCAGCAGGCGTCGGCAGCTGACCTCACGGCGACACGGCTCCGTGGGCGTGCCCGTACAGATGCGCCGAGCGGTGACGAGTTCATCTCAACCACAGGGCTTACTACATGTGGCCACAACACACGTATTGCCAAATGGATTGAGGTTGATGGGCATGATTTTGAGCATTTATTGCATTAATGTGGCATTTAGAGGTAATCATGCTGTAACAGCATGCGTTCTTCGAAATGATAAGTTCACAAAGGTACATGTATCACATTGGAACAACCGAAATAAAATGTTCAAACGTACCTACGTTCTGTATTTCAATTTAAAAAACCTGTCTGTTACGATCTGTTCGTCTAAAATTGTGAGCCATGCCTTTGTGACTATTACAGCGCCATCTACCACAAAGCGAAAAAAATGGTCCAACTAAAACATTCATATTTCTTTATGTACTACACGAATATGTAATAAAAATGGGGGTTCCTATTTAAAAAACACAGTTGATATCTGTTTGACCTATGGCAGCGCCATCTAGTGGGCCAACCATAGCGCCATCTGGTTTCCCCCTTCAAGCTAGACAAGTTTCGTTGTTTGTAGTTTTTTCGTTTGACGCTTATTTCGTGAGATATTTGGCCAGGTCACGATCAGTGGACCATCCTGCATAAATTTCCGAATTACGACCGGTTCTCACAAAGAGCATTAAAGAGAAGAATCATTGCGTTTAGCAGACTTAAACCATTCCCTAGAGTGTTCTGTAGGAGAGTGGGTCAATGTCACATGTGTCAACATTATTAGTGTGAATGGGCTGTACACGAGAGGTGTGGTCTTCGGATGAAGTTACTATATTATCCTTCACATGATCAAAACTATCTAACATGAGACCAAGACTTCTTTGTGCAAGATATTCGAATGTGGTGATGCTACTGTAAACAGCAATAAGCCTGTTACATCTCCTTTGTCTACTGATCGTGGTGCTTATTCCCTTGTAAGAAGTTGCTGCTTCTTCGTGTGCATTTTCCTGCAGAGGTGTGTGAGTGGTACCTCAATGTATTAGCTATCGAAAATATTCAAGTCGGTTTTTCTTCGCTCTGTTTCCTAGTGAGACACAGCCGTACCCTTAAAGACCGATACTACTACTGATATTAATGATATGCTCGACTGACTTGGGAAGTGTGATTGAGGGTACGTACGTTTCCTACTAAAAAAGACGTATAAAATCCATTAATTAATCCATATAAAATCCAGTCTCCAGACTTCGTTCTAGTTGGTTTATAAGCAGCTCGAGGTGTGGATACACACTGACGGTGCCTTCCTTGGATACCGGAATATTGTAGAAGGATGTGGTTTTATAATTTTAAAATTTGTCATCGTAATGAACAGGGTAACATACTTGCAGGGTGGTTGTATGTCTGATGTTGGACAAATACATCCTCCATTCGAGTATTAAGAGCGTTGAATTCCGCACGACTAATACTTCGGAAACCACACGGCTTTAAAAGAATATCATTTTCACGTGCAGAACCGTGTAGTCATCGGAGTGTGCGTTTATGTTCTGTGATCATTTCTCTCATGCTGGTACCTTCCTGGTACTGACTCTGGACAGTGGAATAATGCTTAAGAATTGATTGCACAGTTGATTTACGTGAAAAGTTTTAAAATTCACAAGTCTGGACCTCCATCATGTTTAAGCCACAAGTTTCTTCTGAACCGTCTTTTATAGCAACGCAACACTTTCATGTATACTATACTCCGATAAGAGGCGAGACCCTCCTCGACACGCACGCATCTTGTGCATTTGGACGGGTACCGTGGTAAGATTAGTGTTGCTGGAAGGATTGGTCAAGGACAATGTGAGAGGGATCTGTCAATCTCATACGAATGCGACAATACTCTGTGGCGCCCATCCATACAGGGAAAGATGGCTAGTCGTAATCGTAAATTCTGCTCTATAATCGATATGCTGGAAATATGTAGATAACCTCTTTGCATCGGTATAGGGCGCTGTCTGGTATATTTTGCTGTATGTGGTTGACTGGATGTACTGCATTCGCAATGTACTATATAGTACTTGCAAAGTAGTGGAGGGGAGCTTTAGCAATGATGCAGAAATTAGGAAGCATTTTATGGTGTCATTGACTGGCGATGAAATTACGGAACAACAGGTAAAATTGGTCTCGCTATCAACTGCGGTGTGTATTACAGTACAACGTCTCATATCAACATCGTCTTTCCCATCCCGATCGTCCACTGTGTATGCTGTTGACTACCGGATAATGATTGACTGAAAACACTCGGTTGAGATGGAGGGAGCCTTAAAGGAACACTGGATATCTGCTACTTGTCGCTGTGGGGCATGGGACTAAATGTATAAGCCATCACCTTCATACAGTTGTTTGGAAGCGTTTCTCAGTGCTGCAGATTCGTCCTATTTCTATATGAAGCGATGCCCGCCACATTTGTTTAACTATATTTTTTTAAATTTTTTCCACAAATAAGAAAACACTACTTCTTTTTATTTCTACTATCTCACACGTGTTGTGGAAAGCACCTTCTGGCGATGGCCAATACCGGAACAGTAATCATGTACATGACTGCAGAATGAAGGAACAATGCTTTTCGAAATGGAACACCGAGACATCCGCTACCCTGTCGATGGGGAAGGTGAGATTAACTGTACAGATCAACATCTTCGAATAGATCTTGGAAGCGCTCTACAATACTGCAAACTCTTCCAGTTTCCATATGTTGCGATGTCTTCCACATTTTTGTCAATGAGAAACATCCCCTCTGTGTTTTATTCCTACCAGCCTGTGTTGTGGTAGCTGTGTAGTTTACGCCATACGATGTTCAGCTTTTTGTGAGAGCCAAATGACCGAAACGTGTTAATATCAGTTTAGCAGCAGCTCACACAGACCTCTAAGTCATGGCAGAAAAAACGAAGGTTACGGCGGTGTACACTGATCAGATGTGTTACAATTTAAAAAAAAGTATGATACTGCTTACGAAGGAACAACACAGGAGCACTCTCATGTACTTGATAGTCTGTTGGATATGGTACTTCTGCAGTACAGGTGACGAAAATTTACAACTGTCTGTGGAAGTGACTTGGATCACCAGCCACCTGCTCGAATGATCCAGTACCTTCATATTTAATAGGATCACCACATATGGTCAATGCCGAAAAGTAGACGGTCGCATTAACTCAGCTCGTCATGTTTCTCCACGAGGTGCAGAAGGTCTTAGATATAGCGCTCTCTGACTTCCGTTCAGGTTCGACTTAAATTAGGACGATCACGTGGACAAAGCTGCAGCGTGGGTGCAGCAGAGACTGAAGATCAGTTACAAGATGCAGAGGGATTGTCTTAAAAAACAGCGCTGGATTTATTGCTGTGTGGGATCCTAAGCAGGTAAGTTCGAAAAAGGTGACTCGTTTCGAGATGAGTGAGTGACATAAATATGATTCACCCGTGCCGTAATTATTAAAAGACGTCTCAACAGGACCCAATGCAAGTATGTGGTTGAATGGATAGATTCGATTCCAAATCGGGGACAGCATTTCTACCAGAAATCGTATCGCTATCAGCGACCCTGTAGACTGAAGGCCACTTTTTATGCATGGTGACAGTAACATAGTCGTTATGATCGTGTTTTTAATAGCACTGCCCTTACAGGAAATATATGTTATAGGCAATAGAATCCCCCTAAGGTCAGCTTCAAATGTCGTTTCTCAATAGTCTTCCTCGAAAAGAACATCGTCTTCCCTCCATGGATTCCCATTTGACCTACCTGGTGAGGGTAGTCCGACCACCCGTCAGGGTAGCCAAGCGCGCTAACGCGCTGCTTCCTGGACGCGGGTAGGCGAGTCGGCCCCGGATCGAATCCGCCCGGCGGATTAACGACGAGGACCGGTGTGCTGGCCAGCCTGGATGTGGTTTTAGGCGGTTTTCCACATCCTGCTAGGTGAATACCAGGCTGGTCCACACGTTCCTCCTCAATTACACAACTCGCAGACATCTGAACACACTCGCACTATTCCATGGCTTACACTAGACACAGACAGCAGGGGTACACTAATTCCGTTCCGGGGGGTACGGGGTGGGGGCAGGAAGGGCCTCCGGCCACCCCTTTCCACTAACCTTGCCAAATCCGTTCCTAACAATGTCGACCCTGCGTCAGTGCGGGACATGGCACCAATGAAAGAAAGAAAGTGAGTGTAATCTGACTGCTGAAAAAAAAAAAAAAATACTCGCCCTGCTCCCATGATCAATTTTATTAATTAGCTTCTCAATTTGGTAACAATGATGTGCCACCTGGTGGGTGGAATAGATAGCTAGGGCACCATGGTATGGTTCTTGACAAGCGTTTCTTTTTCTCTTTCTTTTTTTTTTTCATTGCGACGCTATCTTTTAACGAAATTTCAATCTTCCAGCTACACAGGGCGAGACAGGCTCTCATGGTTTGTTTTGTAAACTCTAGTATGACATAGCATCTAACTGGTAAAAGGGGACCTGCCATAGTGTACAAAACAGATACGTCCTCTGGAATTATATAGGTTGCAGGTTCGAATCCTGCCTTGGGCATGGATTTGTGTGATGTCCTTAGGTTAGTTAGGTTTAAGTAGTTCTAAGTTCTAGGGGACTGAAGACCTCAGAAGTTAAGTCCCATAGTGCTCAGAGTCATTTGAACCTCTTGAATTGTAGATTGTTGTTGTCGAATGTAAAATGATTTTGTTTTTCCTGACATGTGAGTCAATGTCGTGAATGATTGCTTTCTCTAATATTAGTTCACATGTCTGAAATGTTTCTTATACACACGTGGATAGCAATTTATTTACAGACACAGAATATGAGAGACGCCACAGGTCGTGTAGTTTGTCCATCAAGCTGCTTAATATGCAGGTTTTTTCTCCAGAGTTTAAGTTCTCGTTTTGTCTTTATTACAATAATGGTTTCGAAATAACGATGACAAAAAAAATCTTCAAATGTGTGTGAAATCTTATGGGACTTAACTGCTAAGGTCATCAGTTCCTTCTTGGTGGTAAATGATGACAGCCAAAATAGTTGCAGGATAAAGACTTATTAGAAATTCCACGGTTTCGGTATATGTAAAT
The DNA here is from genome assembly GCF_021461395.2 of Schistocerca americana. Classification (NCBI taxonomy): domain Eukaryota; kingdom Metazoa; phylum Arthropoda; class Insecta; order Orthoptera; family Acrididae; genus Schistocerca; species Schistocerca americana. The sequence goes on from NC_060130.1 coordinate 698,225,060, forward strand.
ATACCTTCATCAGAAGTAAAATACACTAAAATCACGTCCTGAAATGGAGATTCATATAGTTAAAACATCATCTCCATTTATACAACATAATTATGGACAGAGGGTCGATGCCAACATCGATGGCAGAGTTAGAATTTCGAGACACCTGAACATCGGCGTACATGAAGTTCGCGAGCTCACACCGTAGATCAGCCTCACTGCCCTTATCTCAGTTACGAATATTCTTGTTGAGTGCACAGAGTAGCCTCAAAGTATATGGTAAGGTGATGTAAAGAACTCGATAACTAATTGGATACATCCGGCCTTTCGCTTACTTAATATGTAACTGAAATAGCTTCCTTCCATGATACGGAGAATTTCCCTTTTCTCTTAAGTATTTCGAGTAGGATTTCCTTAGCATTCTCGTGAGGTGCCGTAACATGCTGTAACGGATTTTGTCAAGATCTAGAGTCGTGACATGTGCTACAAACAACGCTAAATCTAGCTTCCTCATTGGTTGGTGGTGGCGTTCATTTCAGTGACATTCCATGTCATGACATAGTCAGCGTAATATCTCTCTTTCATGTCAGAAGACTCACATTCTTCATTACAACATTAATACTGCAACTCAACTATTTCCAAAAAAATTGTACTACCGGTTTCTGATACACTTGGTTTTCTACTACAGTTGGTGGAGTACAAGTACTGTTGGCACGAGCTCTTTTTGCTCTAGTAATTGTATGACAACATTTTGCTATCGCCACTCGAAAGTCTGCGTGGTTCTCACAGGAAGGCCTGCACCAGAAAACCCGCTGAGCCGCTAATCTGTCCCTGATTTCAGATAGCCGTTCGAAATTCCATTAAAGGACAAGTGCTGTTCGCAGTTGTCCAGAGGACTTCAGTAGAAATGCATCGCTGTGCTATAGACCGTTTTGTTGTTACGATTCACCCATCCCTGGACGCTGCCTGTACGTTCAAACAGAATCAGTTGTCTGTATAGCGTCCAGATTGCTTTGCTGAACTTCGTTGCTTTCTTCCAGCCTCTGTCTTATCTGGTAGATATATTCGGATAGAGAAGTAGTCGCTATAGTGCCGATAATCGTTCAGTTCTCACTGAATAGTGTGTACGTGGGTTGGGGAGATAAACGACAGATCGATGGCAGAGATCTACTCCGTAGCTATGCTGGAATGGGTTCTGAGCTCCATGTTCGGCAGGTAAAGAAGTTCTGTCAATAAGGAATTCTCGATAGCTCGAGCCCGAGGAACAATATAGTGAAGCGCCAATGATGGACGTTAGCCGGCCGAAGTGGCCGTGCGGTTAAAGGCGCTGCAGTCTGGAACCGCAAGACCGCTACGGTCGCAGGTTCGAATCCTGCCACGGGCATGGATGTTTGTGATGTCCTTAGGTTAGTTAGGTTTAACTAGTTCTAAGTTCTAGGGGACTAATGACCTCAGCAGTTGAGTCCCATAGTGCTCAGAGCCATTTGAACCATTTTTTGAATGATGGACGTTAAAACTCACAGGAAAGGAACTGGAATTGGATTTATGAGACAAGAGCACGGAGAGCTTCATTGTCCATAGCATCATTAGTATGCAGATTAAGGCTATACAACGTTACGTTATTCAGAGTGAGAATTCTACAATCAGTTGCTTATAAGTTGGTGTTGAAAAGCACCTACATGCTAAATAATAAATAAGTGAAAGAGGATTCAATAACGTACCTTCGGAACATTAATCATTACAATCCATCGTGTATAAAAACTACTCAATAGCCACAGGTGATTTAATGTTAGTAACTTACATAGTTGCGAGTGAGTGACAGTTTAAAATAAAAAAAATTGCTATTAGGACTCGCGTTTTGAGGTTTCTGTACAAACTTGATTATGTATGTAGTTAGTTCATCTCTAAGTTTCGATGAGTGAATTTGCGATAAATAAAGGAATATATGACACGAAGACCCGTGTCTTTTGATTACATTGATGTTTTAATGTTTTTACACCGGCAAGGGACGTTAGACCATAGTATTTGACATAAATTTCATGTTAATACTTCTACCCGTTCCTGAGAAAAAGGGGTTTTAATAGACAAACAGACCGATAGACTGACAACAAAGTGATCCTATAAGGGTTCCGTTTTTACAGATTGAAGTACGGAAACCTAAAACATAAGTTTTCAGCCTTACCTACATAGTTGTGTAACAGTTGTAAACTGCAGTTGTACAGTATTTATCCCCCACTAAAGCAAAAAGGTTGCCACAAAAGAGGTTGCTAGTGTATTGTCTGTCCACACCTAGTGTTGGGTTGGCAGAAGAGCCAACACCATGTTACTAGAGGAGGCCGAAATGCACGAGTTTTAGCTCACCCAGGCTGGCGTGAGGAGGGAAGAACTATACTGACGTGAGGTCTGGATCATGACAAGGAATTAGAATTCAGAAAGCGGACATAATTAGTTTGATACTTAACTTTAATCCATTTATGAGGAACGTCGCTCTTGACGGTACATGATTCACAATATTATCTGTTCAGAAGACATATAGTAACTGAATATGGCACCTTGCTAGGTCGTAGCAAATGACATAGCTGAAGGCTATGCTAAACTGTCGTCTCTGCAAATGAGAACGTATGTAGACAGTGAACCATCTCTAGCAAAGTCGGCTGTCCAGCTGGGGCGAGTGCTAGGGAGTCTCTCTAGACTAGACCTGCCGTGTGGCGGCGCTCGGTCTGCAATCACTGATAGTGGCGACACGCGAGTCCGACGTATACTAACGGACCGCGGCCGATTTAAAGGCTACCACCTAGCAAGTGTGGTGTCTGGCGGTGACACCACACCTAGGCACATATTTTAACCCAGAAACCTAAAAATATAGTATAATATGTAAACAATTGCTGGACAACAGTACAGTGTAGAAGACAAATAGTCTACACGATGATAACGTTTATTTAGGCGAATAAGACTGCTATAGTAGTTACACTGACATGCGTGCAACTGGAGATACGGAGGTTTGACTCTAAAATTGCTGAGTACGATCTGAATGACTATCACGGTTACAAAATGCAGTAACACGTATAGAACTTAGCTAAGAAAGCTGGGCCTATAGGGAGCCCTTAATGAACATGCGTGACACAGACCACTTGGTTTTGTATCAACAGGGATGACTTATATCTCCCTCCTTTCCATCGTCTGTTTCCATGCTTCTCGTATTGTTTATCACATTGACATTTACATTCCGTAGGAGTTTAGCATTATAATTAACCCCTTCCTTACCATCCCCCCCAAGTTACTTTTTTGGTTACGTAAACTTTTTGCTTTAGTGTGAGCAGTGTCCTCAGCAAAGAGATAGATCCCCCTGGTGTGAGGATTTGTGCACCTCTATTCTAACTTTCTCATTAGTTATCTGCGTGTAATATGCACAAATGGTTCAAATGGCTCTGAGCACTATGGGACTTAACATCTGCGGCCATCAGTCCCCTAGAGCTTAGAACTACTTAAACCTAACTAACCTAAGGACATCACACACACATCCATGCCCGAGGCAGGATTAGAATCTGAGACCATAGCGGTCACGCGGTTCCAGTCTGAAGCGCCCAGAACCGCACGGCCACACCGGCCGGCTTATATGCACAGACGACACAAAACACAACTACTTCTTTACTCACACGAAGTGTTGAGTGTTATTGACAAGGGATATCAAAGTGATTCCGTATTTCTAAATTTCTAGAAGGGTTTTGACAGCGGACTTCACAAACGGCTTCTAATCAAACGGAGTGCTGATGGATTATCGTCATAGTTATGCGACTGGATTCGTGATTTCCTCTCAAACAGTCCACAGTTCGTAGTAACTGACGGAAAGTCGTTGAGTAAAACAGAAGTGATTACTGGCGTTCCCCAAGGTAGTGTTGCAGGCCCTCCGCTGTTACTTATCTATATAAACGATTTAGGAGACCATCTGAACAGCCTTCTTAGGTTGTTTGTAGATGATTCTGTTGTTTATCATCTACTAGAGTCATCAGAAGGTCAAAACTAATTGCAAAACCATTTAGATAAGATATCTATATGGTCCTAAAATTGCCAATTGATTCTAACTAATGAAAAGTGTTAGGTCATCCATATAAGTGCACAAAGAAAGCCGTAAAATTTTGGTTACACGAAAACCAATCAAATCTAAAGGCCATAACTTTAACTAGATACCTAGGAATTAGGATTACGAACAACTTAAACTGGAAATAGCACATAGAAAATGTTGTAAGGAAGGCGAATCAAAGACTGCGTTTTATTGACAGAACTCTTAGAAGATGCAACAGCTCTATTAAAGAAATTACCTACTCTATGCTTGTCCATCCTCTTTTGGCTTACTACTACGCAGTGTGGGATCCTTACCAGATAGGGTTAACTGAGTACATCGAGAAAAATCACAGAAGGACTGCACGTTTTCTGTTATCGCGAAATAGGGAAGAGAGTGCCACTGACATGATACAGGATTTGAGGTTGACATCATTAAAACAAAGGCGTTTCTCGTTGCTGCGGAATCTTCTCACGAAATTTCAATCACCAGTTTCCTCCTCCGAAAGTGATGATGATGATGTGATGATGTTTGGTTTGTGGGGCGCTCAACTACGCGGTCATCAGCGCCAGTACAAAGTCCCAGTTGTTTCCACAGTCCAATCTAACCACTGTCAAGAATGATGAATAACAAAAGTGAAAATACGTTGTTTACGTCGATCCACAAAGGGAGAAATGATCATCATAACAAAATAAGGAAAATCAGAGCTCGCATGTAAAGATATAGGTGTTAGTTTTTTATGGGCGCTGTTAAGGAGTGGAATAATAGAGAATTATTGTGAAGGTGGTTCGATGAACCCTCTGCCAGGCACTTAAGTGTGATTGGCAGAGTAGCTTTGTAGATGTAGAAGCAGATGAAAACGTTATGTCTAACTGCTTTATTGGAAGGCAATACAGCAGCGATTTTGCTGCCCATGGACTCGACAAGTCCTTGGTAGGTTCTCGGAGGTATGTGACATCAGATGTCTGTCTACAGGTCGTGCATTTCCTGCATATTACAGTCCGGTGGTTTGTGTGCACAGAGCTAGCGCCCGACAGCGACCCCGATATATTCAATCGGATTCAGATCAGGCGAATATGGTGGCTAATATATCAAAATATTAGCTCACTATCATGCTCTTCAAACCACTACAGCACTATTCTGGCCTTCTGAAATGAACTGTTATCCTTCCTGAAGACTCCATCACCGTCGAGGACGACTTTGTGCTTGAAGGAACACGGGTGGTGGTCAGTAACTGTCACGTAATCTACAGCTGTCATAGTGCCTCCGATTACTACAACAGGTCCCCGGATTCGAGGTGAATGTCCTCCACAGGTTAGTACTACTTTCTGGCGGCTGCGTCTGTTGCACGGTGCGGGTTTCGCCTGGATGACTATGTATCTGGACACAATCATCTACCTGAAATAGCAAAAAACGTGGCTCACCTGAGCAGATGACTCTTTACATCTGTTAATTTTTGGAACACAACCTACGACCAGCTTAGAGACAGAAGTGATGACACCTTCTACAGGACCTAACCATCATTTTGCAGGACAATGCCGGCCGGAGTGGCCAAGCGGTTCTAGGCGCTACAGTCTGGAACCGCGCGACCGCTACGGTCGCAGGTTCGAATCCTGCTTCGGGCATGGCTATGTGTGATGTCCTTAGGTTAGTTAAGTTTAAGTAGTTCTAAGTTCTAGGGGACTGATGACCAAAGAAGTTAAGTCCCATAGTGCTCAGATCCATTTTGCAGGACAATGCTCAAGCACGTACATTGCAAGCTGTTACTGATTTGTTTGACTGATGGGCTGCTAAGTGCTATACCACCTACTGCACTCCCCTGACTCAAGCTCACGTGAGTTCAACTCGATTTTTAAACTGAAAGAAACACTTCACGGCATTCGCTTCAGAACTGCTACAAATTCGTCGGGCAATAGACCGCGCCGCTCGAACTTTCAACACAACTGGCACTGCTAAGAGTATCCTAAGACTTCCACATCGCTGACAACGGGTTATGCAGAATGTTGGTGACTACTTTGAAGGTCAGCAAACTCTGAAACACGTATCTGTTTTGTACCAGCTGTAAATATATAGTTGCCACTATTAAAGTGCCAATCCTCGTATATTCCATTGTAATAACAATTGCGTATGGCTCAATAGGTGAGTGCAAGCCTTTCATTATGTACCCCAGTTATTCAGTCTGGGAAACTGTACCTACAGCTTAACGTGGAATTTGAACCACGGGTGGTTCCTGGCGTCTTCTTACATCGTTGAGGGGTGAAAGCTAGATCAAAGGCAGAAGGAAAATTTCCGTGCTCCGAAGTGGAGTAGAGACCGTGAGCTCTCGGATTCAAGGAACACGCATTTACAATAGAAAAGCAGGCCCGACATACTCTAACACAGGATTTGTTATTGACAATATTGACCCATTCAGACGAACTTTCAACATTTATTCACCTCGCAGTGGTTGAGAAGTTTTCTCTGTAATCAATTGTGTATGCTCTTTCACAGTGTTTTGTGTTTTATTAATTCTTTAGCTTATAAATATCCTGATCAGTATTGTGTGAACTATGTACTGCCTTGATCCATGAGCAAGTAGCTATTGTTTGCATGGTCCCACGCAACCTTGTAGACAAATTAATATGAAGAGGCTTCAAAGCAGATTTCAATATCCTCTTCGTCTGGACACAGAGTCGAAGCAGCTCAACAGAAGTTTTCGGTGTGGGTTCAGGAGGTGCCACTTCATCGTTGGCAACCTTCCCCTGCTTTAGGCGGCTATACAACAAGCCTCTCTACGAAACCCAGTCTAATAGCTATCGTTCTCGATCAGTTATTTGCAGATATGTCATCATATATTTAATACAACAAAGCGGCATTTCTCAAGATGCTATTTCAAGCGTGACACTGTTTATAGTAGTTCCTAATAGCACTACGTCCACATTAATGTGCTGTTTACTTGTGAACAACGTTTAAATCTTTAGTACACCTTTCACTCTTTCCGCAAGTACGCACCACCTGTAGATGGCTCTTCGGTGGCTAGAGAAATGGGCATTAAAATATGGTTTTAGGTTTTGGACAAAAACATGTGCGTTATTTTTAACCGTACTAGAAGTGCCTGTAGTCTTCTTCAGCTGAAACTGAAGAGCAGGATTGTAAATTTTAAAGCGTCGGAGAGTTTATGTGCCTCACCTTTGTCCAGAAGTTTACATGGATTCAACATCTGAGAGACTTGAGAACTCGCTCCCTCAGTTAATATTGCGTACACGATGTCGCTGAATATCATAGCGTAGAACGCCCACCCACGGAAGTACTTTTCATTAATCGGCCCCTACCAACGTGGAGATAAGAAATGCGGACAAATAGACGTATATGAGAAATATGTGTGGAGAATATAAACGTTGCATGTCAAGGCTGAAGTAAATTATCAGCTTGGCTTTATAAGAAGAACAGCAGTGTCTCAAACTCAACTAAAGAAAGCACTCAATACGTTGTTTTTGAATATTTGGTTGCTAATATTTTATATTATTCAATTAGCCTCATCCAAAGAGTAGAAGACATAACATCACAATGTCAACTATCGAAAGTTGACTCTAAAAAAATTATTTTATCTTTCTCTCTCTATCCTTATTCCTCAATCGCAATAACAGCTAGACACAATGGACATTTATAAAAAAAAGAGAAACTGATAAATTAATAATGAAAGCTTCAACCACGGAAAAAGTAAATCTGAGATATCCTGAAGGGTTGGAAATTTGTGGTAAGTTCCTATGGGACCAAACTGCTGAGGTCATAGGTCCCTAGGCTTACACACAATCTAACTTAAACTAACTTACGCTAAGGACAACACACACACACAGACACAGACACACACACACACACACACACACACACACACACACACACACACACACATGCCCGAGGGGGGACCCGAACCTCCGATGGTGGGGGCCGCGCGAACCGTGGCAAGGCGCCCGAGACCGCGCGGCTACCCCGCGTGGCAGATATCGTGAAGACCAGTGGCTCCACATCTACACAAATGGTTCATTACTGGAAAAACCTTAGGATCGCGCTACTTAGATTTTGAAGGTGAAGCTGAAGCCATCACAACTACAAGTCAGCTAAAAAACTATTTACACGTAGTCGACAAAGCAGTTATATTTTGTGATTCCAAAGCTGCAATATCGGCAGTTATCAACACATGAGATACAAAAATTGTGCAAGTTAAAGAATTCCAAGGAGTAATTGAATGTCTAGAACAGAAGAAAAAGGCAATTTCAGCTCGCTGAATACAACGTTGCTGTGGCTTAGATGGTAACGAAAAGAAGATTATGTTACCAAAATAGGCACGAAAATCAAACATGCAGGAAAAACTAACGTGTGTGTCACAAGACTGGTTCATCATGAATAAATAACTTTTAAGAGTGTACGAAATTAGGTGATTGTAACTGACGCTTAGCAACATTGTATTGAGGAGCAAGAAGGTGAATGGCGTTAAGTCAAGTGCCAGAAAATTAGAATATTAATAATATTTTATATTAGTACCAGAATACAGACGGTCAGAACAGGAAGAATCTCTTAAAATCCAGATGGCTGATTTGTACGCTAATTTGAAGGAATGATGCTTGATCTCCAGCGAGTCCCTTACTGTTTTTTAGGCACTTAAACGAATGTACACAGCAGAGAATAATACAGAATGTGTAGGATACTGTTCTCTTACTGAAAAAAACATGGAAAGGAGATGGTGTTCTGCTATATACCGAGGCACACGGGAATGAAGAATAACGAGCAGCCTGATATAGCAGCCAAGAAAGCCTGCGGGGATGACAGTGTTGAACAATGTACCATTCCCCTACAGGCTATAAACTCGCAGCTAAGCCACAAGGCCATGTATCAATGGGAGGAAAAGTGCCTGGAGGTGAGAGACAACTCTTTTCTGTATAGGACTTGTCTCCCTTAGACATGGCATTTTGCTCCACTGGGAGCGCCCACCTTTCTGCAGAGCCTGTGAGGCTGTAATTCAGTATTTCCTATTTTAATGGGGCGCATATGATATTTCGACAAGATAGCAGCTATAAATGTAAGTGGGGATATACAATGTAGTTCAGCTGATGAAGAGACAAAGTTGATAAAACTTTTAAAAATTTCGACTTCAGGCTACACATTTGAGTTAGAGCTTTTGCTTTTGTTGCAAAATGTCTGGCTCACCTTTTTGAGTCCAGTGATAAACCAACCAATTCTTTTTGGTGTTTTAGATTTTTAATTCTTTGATTTGCATTTTTATGGAAACTTTCATAACTGACAAAAATTGGATTTTAGAGTGTGATTGTGTCAATCAGCATAGTGTTTGTCTGTCTTCCTTCCTTTCTCTCTCTCTCTCTCTCTCTCTCTCTCTCTGTCTCTCTCTCTCTCTCTCCCTCCCTCCGCCTCCCCCTCTCTCTGTCCGTGTATGTGTGTGTGTGGCAGAGCGTGTGTGCGCGTTTTTTTAAGTTGGTTTTTTGCAATAAGTATTTTACGAGTCTTATTAAAATTTCTTATTGTATCTACAGTATCCATACTCCACATAGCAGTAGTGTACGAGCACTGAAGACCAAAGTTCTAAACGCCCAAACAAATATATCATCATTATTACTGATTTAAAAACGTAATTTGCACATGGTGCTGTTAAATGTAAGCATGTTTTAGAATCCAAACAACATACGGAAATCTAGTGAAAGGGACACTGTTGTCTCTAAATGTTCGAGAACACGAGAAAGACATTTTACAAGCCTTACAAGATCTGAAACGTTACTGAACATATCAAAAAATGCCCGAAATATTTCTGTCGTGGCCAGGTTTAATTGATAGGGGGGGAGGGGGATGATATTACTACTTTGTTAGTACAAATCACTACTCCTTCAACAGACAGCTAATGAAATAGAGCAAATCCTAACCAACAGATTCCTTGCCTGTAGTGAATTAACTTTCCTCTTGTCGGAAAGAAAGATGCTAGATCATAGCAGAACTTTTCTACGAAATGAACATGAATGTATTTAATAGCATGGCGTACAACAAGAATTGTGAAGTACGAGGGCGTACTGGAAAGTAGTGCCTCCGAATGTTTTATGTCACGACTCTTAAGCTTTTAAAATAAAACAAACATTGTTAACATTCTATATCTTCATTCTTTACGGCGACATATTTGCATCCCTCTGCCACTAGAGGGCTCCAACCATACACGGAGCACCCCCACCCCCTCTTCAGCAAGGAAATGGCAGACCACACGTGGGGCGGCGGTTCATTTTGTAAAAATAAATGAATAATTGCTTTATAAATGCTTGCATGTTGAATCAGTCTCTGGCTTTTAGAATGTTGTTAATGCTGTCTTTCGCCGTTCTCAACACTGGCTCTCTATTTACTTTTTAGCACCCAGAAAGTGATTTAACAAAACGTGGAGCCAGTAATTAGAGATCCTAGTGCCCACTTCATCTGAGAATACCATTATAGCTGCAGCTTATAGCTCTGAGGAATTAGGAGATTGTCCGGGATTTGTAATCAAGAACGGTTTTCCAAAATAGTTGAGTATATTCTGAAATTCACTGATAAAAAAAACACAAGTATCCCTACAACATAATTAACAGAGCAGTTCAGAGTCTAATGCGCTGATGCAACTATAAATGTCCGAATTAAATGTTAAAAAAGAATGCTCGCCATAATTTGATGAGAGTATTTCATCAAACGCCACGCTAAATAATTGGTAGAATGTCTGTCCCGTGACGGCACGTGAAAATACGACAATACGCAAACTGAAGCTAGATAATGAAAATCATCCCAGAATTAACACTTCACTTGAAATGTTTTCATGGTTCCGCGTATCTCTAGTAACTTAATACGGCACCCGAGGCTGTTTGTAGCAGTGATACCGATGCGACGCGACTCCCGACACAGATGGCGTGTCATTCAGCATCTGGAGAGAACTGGGGCCTTGCTTCCTCGCGCAGCGTTCTTATATATAAAGCCGCGGTGCGGACGGCTAAGGGAACGCCTGATCAAATCGGCTCTCCCGACTAGCCGCTGGGCTAGTAACGCACCACTTCAAGTTACATAATAATTTACAGCTTCTTTTGCTGATGGCCGATGAAGCTCTTAATTTAAATGTGCATTCAGCACGCAGGTAAGTATTGATAATAATATTTTGACATGGCTAAGTTAAATATTTTGGGCGAGAGAATTAATTAAATTACACTGCACGCAGTAGATGAGCTCTGAACTGGCCCTTTTGAGATCCGCTATCGCTATAATTTTATAGGTATTCAAAAGAAACTTTTCACATCTTCATAGTCATAGCGGACCTCCAACCTATTTAAATCTAAACATCCTAGCCTTATTTATTAGCCTACTTAATCTATCTTGCTTCCTTCAGTTTTGAGATGAAAACCAGAAAATCATGAATTTCCACTAAAATCTTAATTTGTGAAATCCAAAGTACTGTTTTTATTAAATCATTATGAAAGATGAATCTAAATATAAATTTTGAAGTCTCTAGCTCTTTTCTGTTGCGCCAATGATTTTTTCAGAAAAAGTCCAAATTTCGAAAATGGCTGAAGTTATCAAACTGATATTTAACACACATTAATTTAGTATTATTCCTGACATGCTAGAAAAGTTTTAGGTCATTTGCTTGATTTTTAAGGTATTGCGCAACATTTATGACGTCAGAGCTAGTTACAGCAGACTGGCTGGCACACAATGGAAACTGATGTGAATTTACTACAGCGTGAGTAGGCTGCTTCCCTACACACACACGAGCTCGGCGACATTTGCAACAATACGACGCCTTGCATTCACTGTCATCAATCATCCTCCATATTGCCCCGATGGTGATCTGATTTCAATTTGTTTCCAGACTTAAAGAACACATTCGAGGACTTCACTCTGAAAGTGATGAAGCGATGAAACCAACATTCTACAGCGACGGTATCAACAAACTGCTCTATCGATGGCAGTAATTTGTTCGTTGCCAGGGTGACTACGTTGAGAAATAAATATGTGAACATGAAGCATGAAAAATGATGTAGAATCTTAATAACGTTTGTTTAATTTAAAAAAGCTTTAATAGTTTTCACACAAAAATTCGCATTGATTACTTCTCAACATTCCATCGTAAAATTACTGTCTGCTAGACCGGCACGCATTGGTTCAGATTGTTCGCGACCTGCTCTGCTCGCTTCGCCCACATGCGGCAGAATGTCTTTCTAAGCGCTGAACAGTGTCTCTCCACACTTCTCGCCTCGATCTCCTTAAGCGTCCTCTGTTTTGTGCGTACCAGGTAGAAATAGTCTCTAAACGATCTTTTAAGAACGGAACACTTTGATGCAAGCGTTTTTCGTTCCCGATACCTTAGTTCAGTGAAGTGTCCTGGCGGCCAATCTTTCTTGTTTTGTTTATTTTTCCCTTTCCTATCATTTGAGAAATCACGCCGGCATATATCTGTTAGAAAAGAACTTCAAGATGAGCTGCTGTAATGTGTGTAACGAGCATCATATTAGGTTACAGAGGTTATACAGATTGCTGTTGTTGTGATCTCTAGTTCGAATATTGGTTTAATGCAGCGCTTCACCGTGGTGAATCCTGTGTAAGCCTCGTCATCTCCGAATAACTACTGCACCCTACATACATTTGACCCTGCTTACTGTATTCATACCTTGATTTTCATCTACAGTCTTTACGCCCTACACTTCTCTCCAATACTAAATTGACAACTCATTGATATCTCAGAATTTGACATACCAATAAAAAAAAATGTTCGAATATGTGTGAATTCTTATGGGACTTAACTGCTAAGGTCATCAATCCCTAAGCTTACACACTACTTAACCTAAATTATCCTAAGGACAAACACACACATCCATGTCCGAGGGAGGTCTCGAACCTCCACCGAGACCAGCCGCACAGTCTATGACTGTAGCGCCTCAGACCACTCGGCTAATCCCGTGCGGCACGTACCAATAGATCTCTACTTTTAGTCAAGTGGTGGCGTAAATTTCTTTTCTCCCCAAGTCAATTCTGTACCCCCTCATTACTTACGCGCTCTCCTTATCTAATCTTCAACAATCTTCTATAGAACGCATTTCAAAAGCTTCTCTTCTCTTCTCTTATCTTCTCTTCTCATCTGAACTGCTTATAGCCCACATTTCTCTTTCGTGCAAGGTTACACTTCAGACAAATATCTTCAGAAAATACTTTTTAGCTCTTAAATTTATATTCGATGTTACGAAATTCCTGTTTGTCATAAATGCTGTCTTTCCTATAGCTAGTCTGTCTTTTATACCCTATTCGCTTCAGATTGCATCAGTTATTTTACTGCCCAAATTGCAAAACACATCCAGAGAAATAGCTTCAGAAAAGATTTCCTAACACTAAAATTTATATTCGATTTTACCAAGTCCCTCTTTGTCAGAAATGCTTTTCTTGCTATAGCCAATCTGCATTTCATTATCTTCTCTTCTACAGCCATCATCAGTTATTTTGCTACCCAAATTGCAAAATTCATCCACTACTTTAGGGTCTACTATCCTAATCTAATCCCTGAACTGTAATTCCTTTTCCAAATTTCTCTTTCGTTTCCTTTACTACTTGCCTAGCGCACACATAGAATAACATTGGGATAGTTTACAACCCTATCTCAATCTCTTCTTGTCCGCAGCTCGTGGTCGTGCGGTAACGTTCTCGCTTCCCACGCCCGGGTTCCCGGGTTCGATTCCCGGCGGGGTCAGGGATTTTCTCTGCCTCGTGATGACTGGGTGTTGTGTGATATCCTTAGGTTAGTTAGGTTTAAGTAGTTCTAAGTTCTAGGGGACTGATGACCATAGATGTTAAGTCCCATAGTGCTCAGAGCCATTTGAAACATCAATCTCTTCTCAACCACTGCTTCCCCTTCGAGTCTTTCGACTCCCATGACTGTAGTATGGTTTCTGTACAAGCTGTACACAACCTTTCGCTCCCTGTATTTTGTTCCTACTACCTTCACAGTTTCAAATAGAGTATTTCAAGCAACACTGTCAAAAGCTTCCTGTAAATATACATATGCTATACACGTTGGTTTACCTTTCTTTAACGTATCTACTAAGATAAATACACTACTGGCCATTAAAATTGCTACACCAAGAAGAAATGCAGATGATAAACGGGTATTCATTGGACAAATATACTAGAACTGACATGTGATTATATTTTCATGCAATTTGGGTGCTTAGATACCGACAAATCAGTACCCAGAACAACCACCCCTGGCCGTAACAACGGCCTTGATACGCCTGGGCATTGAGTCAAACAGAGCTTGGATGCCGTGTACAGGTACAACTGCCCATGCTGCTTCAACACGATACCACAGTTCATCAAGGGTAGTGACTGGCGTCTTGTGACGAGCCAGTTGCTCGGCCACCATTGACCAGACGTTTTCAGTTGGTGAGAGGTCTGGAGAATGTGCTGGCCATGGCAGCAGTCGAACATTTTCTGTGTCCAGAAAGGCCCGTACAGGACCTGCAACATGCGGTCGTGCATTACTCTGCTGAAATGTAGGGTTTCGCAGGGATCGAATGAAGGGTAGAGTCACGGGTCGTAACACATTTGAAATGTAACGTCCACTATTCAAAGTGCCGTCAGCGCGAACAAGAGGTGACCGAGACGTGTAACCAATGGCACCCCATACCATCACGCCAGGTGATACGCCAGTATGGCGATGACGAATACACGCTTCCAATCTGCGTTCAACGCGATGTCACCAAACACGGATGCGACCATCATGATGCTGTAAACAGAACCTGGATTCATCCGAAAAAAATGACGTTTTGCCATTCGTGCACCCAGGTCCGTCGTTGAGTACACCATCGCAGGCGCTCCTGTCTGTGATGCAGCGTCAAGGGTAACCGCAGCCATGGTCTCTGAGCTGACAGTCTATGCTGCTGCAAACGTCGTCGAACTGTTGGTGCAGATGATTGTTGTCTTGCAAACGTCCCCGTCTGTTGACTCAGGGATCGAGACGTGGCTGCACGATCCGTTACAGCCATGCAGATAAGATGCCTGTCATCTCCACTGCTAGTGATACGAGGCCATTAGGATCCAGCACGGCGTTCCGTATTACCCTCCTGAACCCACCGATTCCATATTCTGCTAACAGTCATTAGATCTCGAAGAACGCGAGCAGCAGTGTCGCGATACGATAAACCTCCACCACTATAGGCTACAATCCGACCTTTATCAAAGTCGGAAACGTGGTGGTACGCATTTCTCCTTACACGAGGCATCACAACAACGTTTCACCAGGCAACGCCGGTCAACTGCTGTTTGTGTAGTAGGGTCAATATTGCCTCGCGTGTTCCTACATTTCTGTGGGACCCAAACTGATCTCACCCAGGGTCGGCGACCACCATTTTATCCAATTCGTGTCAGTATTTTGCTACCATGACTTATTAAGCTGACAGTTCGGTAATATCAACTCCTCTCAGCACCTGCTTTCTTTGGAATTGGAATTATTACGTTCATCTTGGAGTATGAGGTTATTTCGCCTGTCTTATATATCTTGCACACCAAGTGGAATAGTTTTGTCATCTCAGTAATTCTGAGGGAATCTATACCCCAGGGGTTTTGTTTCGACTTATACCTTTTGGAGCTCTGTAAGTAAAAAAAAAAAATAAATAAATAAATAAATAAATAAAAAATAAAAAGAAAAAGAAAATAAAAATAAAACCTGTCTTTTTCTGGTGCGATGTCTTCGAAAACAGACATTTCCTTAGCCACTTTCAGTCTGAGTACACGAGGTATCACTCCACATTAGTTAACCTGGTTGTTCTCAGAGCAGCTATATAACAGAATTTCCTACGCAGGTGCTACCTATGTGGCATATTTTTTGATGACTTTGAGCCTACGACACTACTTGGAGGCATGATTTCCTCAGACAGCCTCATGATTGGGGCAATGAAGTCTTATCGACTCCACGCGGTCCTCCCTACCCCATATTATTTTAAATATCGAGTCGGTGGCGTCTTCTCTGGCCACTCTGAGAAAGAGAACGCTGTCCCGTAAGGTTGTGTTTTAAGTGTGACTGCCCGCACCATAGCTATTAATAATGTAGCTTTGACTCTAAGAAGTGCTGTACAATGTCATTGTTCTAGGACAACTTCCTCGTATTTGATCCTTACAACAATCCATCAGCAGTAACTAG
Source organism: Schistocerca americana (assembly GCF_021461395.2). Lineage (NCBI taxonomy): Eukaryota > Metazoa > Arthropoda > Insecta > Orthoptera > Acrididae > Schistocerca > Schistocerca americana. The sequence continues at coordinate 698,241,277 of NC_060130.1, forward strand.
CAATTAGAAGGCTGGAGGAATGGACGGAGATTCTGTTTCAATTTTTCAACAGAGAAGTCTGGTTACGTCATTGTTAAACGTTTACATTCTGTTTTTGACTTTCCTGATCTAAGGAAGGGGAACACTGATCTTAATTTTAAGGAGACGGTTAGGTTTGGTTTTAAGCTTGACTGGTAGCAACACGTGAGGGACGTGAAAGAACGGTCGCTAACAGCACCAAATATTTTGAAATGTATTCCTGCAAAGAGCTGCCTTTTAGAGATACGTGTTGCCAGTTATTAAGTTTAACGTCAAGACTGGAGCACAGCTCCAACGTAGTTCGGAAAAAGACACAGAATTATTTCACATTTGACTAATTTTAAGAAAAAATACACTCAAAAATTTAATTTTAACTCCTGGTTTTACAGCATGTTAGATAGGAACCATAGTTTTAATACAGTATACACTCATGGTTCAAAGCTAGAGTAATCTCTTGCTCGTACAGTTATGTCCCTCGATCAAGTCTTCAAGATTCGTCATGCCATTGAATAAACTGTATATAATTCAAAAATTCACTGATCCTGAAGTCACTCGAGCAAACGAGTCGTATTGAACGAATAAGTTTCTCTACATCTACATCTACATTGATACTCCGCAAGCCACCCAACGGTGTGTGGCGGAGGGCACTTTACGTGCCACTGTCATTACCTCCCTTTCCTGTTCCAGTCGCGTATGGTTCGCGAGAAGAACGACTGTCTGAAAGCCTCCGTGCGCGCTCTAATCTCTCTAATTTTACATTCGTGATCTCCTCGGGAAGTATAAGTAGGGGGAAGCAATATATTTGATACCTCATCCAGAAACGCACCCTCTCGAAACCTGGCGAGCAAGCTACACCGCGATGCAGAGCGCCTCTCTTGCAGAGTCTGCCACTTGAGTTTATTAAACATCTCCGTAACGCTATCACGGTTACCAAATAACCCAGTGACGAAACGCGCCGCTCTTCTTTGGATCTTCTCTATCTCCTCCGTCAACCCGACCTGGTACGGATCCCACACTGATGAGCAATACTCAAGTATAGGTCGAACGAGTGTTTTGTAAGCCACCTCCTTTGTTGATGGACTACATTTTCTAAGGACTCTCCCAATGAATCTCAACCTGGTACCCGCCTTACCAACAATTAGTTTTATATGATCATTCCACTTCAAATCGTTCCGTACGCATACTCCCAGATATTTTACAGAAGTAACTGCTACCAGTGTTTGTTCCGCTATCATATAATCATACAATAAAGGATCCTTCTTTCTATGTATTCGCAATACATTACATTTGTCTATGTTAAGGGTCAGTTGCCACTCCCTGCACCAAGTGCCTATCCGCTGCAGATCTTCCTGTATTTCGCTACAATTTTCTAATGCAGCAACTTCTCTGTATACTACAGCATCATCCGCGAAAAGCCGCATGGAACTTCCGACACTATCTACTAAGTCATTTATATATATTGTGAAAAGCAATGGTCCCATAACACTCCCCTGTGGCACGCCAGAGGTTACTTTAACGTCTGTAGACGTCTCTCCATTGATAACAACATGCTGTGTTCTGTTTGCCAAAAACTCCTCAATCCAGCCACACAGCTGGTCTGATATTCCGTAGGCTCTTACTTTGCTTATCAGGCGACAGTGCGGAACAGTATCGAACGCCTTCCGGAAGTCATACGCTCTGATTTCTTTAACACCATACAGACGCCCTAGAAACTGCGCAAAGTATACAGGACACCCTTATTCTTCATCTGGGAGTGGGGTGGGGGGGAGGGCCTTTTATCATTACGCTGGGTAGCAGGGAACTTGCAAAATGTGAAAACGAGGATTCAGACCACACAGGCAAAGAGGCATGCAAGGACCTCATTGTGACATAATGCGCCATTCGCCTTCGGGCTGTCATCTCACTATTGAGCCACAGAGGCATGGAACTGTTATAGAAAGAGTGGTTTTCTGCGAATGACAATAAGTCGCGGTCGGTGAAGCCAATTATCTGACCACGGCTTACCTCATATCAGTCACTCCGACAGGATCAAGTAGCTCTGATCCACTTCTGAACTGGACGCAATTCAGTAAATCAATAACTTCGTTGAGAGAACCCTTATTCCCTCCACCCTCACAATCTGTCATGTCTGCGGCATACAAATCACTATATGCCACGTTATAACGGAGTGTATTTTGTATTTTGATATCTGTTGCCTGCGGTTGCTCTCGAATATCAGTAGTTTTGCTATGATGAATAAGGAAGCTAGTAATTTATAAGTATATATGTAATGGTGGTAAAGATAAGTACGTGTGTGTGTGTGTGTGTGTGTGTGTGTGTGTGTGTGTGTGTGTGTGTGTGTTTGTGTGTGTGTGTTCGTGTGCGTGTGTGTGTGTATTTGTGTAAGTATAAAGGTATGTTTACTCGGTATACAGGTACGTAATTAATGTGGTTCTATAGTTTTGCCGTATGTGGTATCTTAATTAAATAATATTAAAAAATACTAAAAATTTTCTTGCATGATCTTAACGCAGCACAATTGTATAAACTACGTTTTTGATCTGGTCTTTTTGTGCAAGGACGTAAAATTTTGTGGGCTGAATACACGTGAGCACGCCAAATATTTATAATATTATTATGGGTGAGAGGACAGTAGTAAACTTAAATGGTACTTGCCCTCTGTTATGTGACGACGGGATAAGTATGGTTTTAGCGATACAGAGTGAATGTTTCACACAATTTTAGTTCAGCGATAGCCAACCACATTTATCAGTTGTAGTAATTTAGGCCAGCGGTTTGGCGGTTGTGGCTGTGGGCAGCGGGGCACTGGGCCGTCAGCGCTGGCCGAGAACCCAAGACAAGATAAAAATTATCGGGAGCTTCAGGGGTTTCACTCATCAATAGTCACGTTCAGAGAATACAGAATGATATAAGAGATGACATGCCTAATCGCTACCTTGCATCACTCACAAGGGAATGGTCCATTCTGTCGTGTCGAAAGCTAGTCAGTCCTGTTTTGCCTTTATTTTTTTTTTTTTGAACGGAAAGGAAGACTGAATCAAAATAAGTTGTTAAGACATATTGACGGTATTTTTTAATGTTGAAAATTACCAGTATCGTGTGCCATCAGGCAGCTGGAAGTGCACACCTCTACAGACTGGCGCGGCCTTGGCTGGCTACTCGTGGGGTAAACATATAACGTACCAGAGTCCGGTTGTAATTTGTCGAAATGATATTTTCTCAGACACAAGTTTTCACAAGAACGACTCGCTTTAACTTTACTTATTTAATGTCCTAACACAAGAAGAAGGAAGGACGATTCGTATTTTACCACGGCTAACATTATGAGAGGAGGAGCTTTGCTCGGCTTTCTTACAACCGGAGAGGAAGGAAGCGACCATGACCCTTGTTAGTAACCAATCGGGCATTTGCATGGAGTGACCTGGATGACCGCAGGAAAGCGGTATGTGGGTGGCCGATCCGAGAACTGAACACGAGCCTCTCGAATGCGAGTTGAGGGCGTTAGCCACTACATCACTTCGCTCAGTTTCCGTGGTGGTATTGCTAAATTACTATTCAGTGAGACACTTGGTGGGCTTTTTGAGAAATTATCTATGTGAACGACCCTTTTCAACTTCACTTGTTTTTGAAAAATAAGTACAGGAATAAATTTAATGTAGATAGTGATTTGAGGGTAAAATTAACCAGGTGTAATACAGATATTGATACTCTCGTGGGTGACAGTGTCAAAAACCCGACTGAAGTTTTCTTAGGACTACTACACGATTTTTAGTTTTCTTGTAGTTGTGAAAGCTGAGAGAGTATAATAAAAATCTTTCCTTTATAAAATATATAATTGTTTTTCAATCCTTCTTGAACTGTATGTTGTACTAATTATGATAACTGACACACGCACACAATATATATATATATATACACTCCTGGAAATGGAAAAAAGAACACATTGACACCGGTGTGTCAGACCCACCATACTTGCTCCGGACACTGCGAGAGGGCTGTACAAGCAATGATCACACGCACGGCACAGCGGACACACCAGGAACCGCGGTGTTGGCCGTCGAATGGCGCTAGCTGCGCAGCATTTGTGCACCGCCGCCGTCAGTGTCACCCAGTTTGCCGTGGCATACGGAGCTCCATTGCAGTCTTTAACACTGGTAGCATGCCGCGACAGCGTGGACGTGAACCGTATGTGCAGTTGACGGACTTTGAGCGAGGGCGTATAGTGGGCATGCGGGAGGCCGGGTGGACGTACCGCCGAATTGCTCAACACGTGGGGCGTGAGGTCTCCACAGTACATCGATGTTGTCGCCAGTGGTCGGCGGTAGGTGCACGTGCCCGTCGACCTGGGACCGGACTGCAGCGACGCACGGATGCACGCCAAGACCGTAAGATCCTACGCAGTGCCGTAGGGGACCGCACCGCCACTTCCCAGCAAATTAGGGACACTGTTGCTCCTGGGGTATCGGCGAGGACCATTCGCAACCGTCTCCATGAAGCTGGGCTACGGTCCCGCACACCGTTAGGCCGTCTTCCGCTCACGCCCCAACATCGTGCAGCCCGCCTCCAGTGGTGTCGCGACAGGCGTGAATGGAGGGACGAATGGAGACGTGTCGTCTTCAGCGATGAGAGTCGCTTCTGCCTTGGTGCCAATGATGGTCGTATGCGTGTTTGGCGCCGTGGAGGTGAGCGCCACAATCAGGACTGCATACGACCGAGGCACACAGGGCCAACACCCGGCATCATAGTGTGGGGAGCGATCTCCTACACTGGCCGTACACCACTGGTGATCGTCGAGGGGACACTGAATAGTGCACGGTACATCCAAACCGTCATCGAACCCATCGTTCTACCATTCCTAGACCGGCAAGGGAACTTGCTGTTCCAACAGGACAATGCACGTCCGCATGTATCCCGTGCCACCCAACGTGCTCTAGAAGGTGTAAGTCAACTACCCTGGCCAGCAAGATCTCCGGATCTGTCCCCCATTGAGCATGTTTGGGACTGGATGAAGCGTCGTCTCACGCGGTCTGCACGTCCAGCACGAACGCTGGTCCAACTGAGGCGCCAGGTGGAAATGGCATGGCAAGCCGTTCCACAGGACTACATTCAGCATCTCTACGATCGTCTCCATGGGAGAATAGCAGCCTGCATTGCTGCGAAAGGTGGATATACACTGTACTAGTGCCGACATTGTGCATGCTCTGTTGCCTGTGTCTATGTGCCTGTGGTTCTGTCAGTGTGATCATGTGATGTATCTGACCCCAGGAATGTGTCAATAAAGTTTCCCCTTCCTGGGACAATGAATTCACGGTGTTCTTATTTCAATTTCCAGAAGTGTATATATATATATATATATATATATATATATATATATATATATATATATATATATATGCCTGCCGGGCTGATGATGGCATTGAGATCCTGCGTGGCATTCAGTGTTGCTCTCCTACCACCATCGATTCCAAATTCACTTTACAGTCGTCGAATACCAAGCAACTGGAGCATTATTAGAACAATAAACTGTACTCTCGATAAGTCATGATCTTGATAATGCTGGTAGACGTTTCTCGTTCTTATTCGAGCCCTAAGACGATTCCCACAAACAAACATGCTCCAAATGCGATTTTTGAAACAAAATCAGTTGTGTAATATTTGCTTGATTACAGAATGTAACTGGACTTACTCTCACGTGCCTCATGTGGTTGTTCTGAAATGGTAATCATTTGCAGATCTAAGCAAGTAGTACATTTCATGCCAATCTGATTTTTGTCTTTTTTTTTTTGTTTTTTGCTTTTTTCATTACGATGTTGCAATTTTAGTGGCCAGTAGTATACTGCTCAAAGTACACTCATGTCCAGAAAAAAAAACAGTACACCTCGAACGACTAGAGGTAGGAAGTTCATATTCGCAGGACATGTACATTAGCACGTTCTGCAGAAATGATTTGCGTCTGAACCATATCAGCCAGGGGGTTCAAGGTCAAAATCGATACCGCGACACAACACCACGTACAGGTACAGCGTGCCTGCGGCTCTCGTTGTCACTATAAACTGAAGGTAAAGGATTAGTGTGGCTTGAGAAGACGCGCAGGATGCCTCGCGGACGTATGCGCAAACCGTACCGTCAAATCAGTGAGTTTGAAAGAGGGCGCATCATTGCCATGACAGAATGTGATGCAGTTATCCGGGAAATTGTTGCTCGTCTCAGACGAAGTGTTTCGGCAATGCGATAGGTGTGTGCCTAATGATTCACGTAAGGCCGTAGAACACTACGAGACGGGATAGGTGGCACCAACCATATCACCCTCCGAGAAGATCATCACATCATCCGAATGGCGTTATAGCACAGGTCCGCGCCCTCTTGTGCAATATTGGAACGATATAACACGTCGTACTCTATCAGGGGTGGCAGTCCGTCACCGTTTAATGCTGCATGGGTAACGTGCTCGTTGTCCACTTCTCCGCCTACCTTTGACAGATGTACAGAAATATGCTAGACGGCAATGAAGTATGGAACGACTTCTTTGGGGACAGGAATGTCTGTTTGAAAATGATGGTCGTATTTTAGTGCGCCGCAGGAAGGGGGAGAGGCATCACAGTGACTGCATTCGCACAAGACATTCAGCGCCAACTCAAGGCCTTATGGCGTGGGGTGCTATTGGGTACAACCGCACATCACAGCTGGTACATGTCCAGGGCCCTTGACCAGTGTGTCCTACGGGAATGACATCCTGCAACCTATAGCCATACCCTTTCTGCACAACGTCCCAGACGCCAATATTCAGCAAGACAATGCACTGCCACATTTTGCTGCACCAACAGGTGCCTTCTTGGTGTCACAGAATGACAGTCTTTTGCCCTGGCCCGCCAGGTCACCAGACATGTCGCCAATCAAAAATGTGTGGGGTATGATGAAACGATGGGTGCAGTGCTATGACCCAGTGTCAACCACTACAGATGAACTTTGGAACTAGGTGAATTCAGCATGGATGGCTATACCACAGAACATTATACTCGTCGATGCCATCACGCATGGAACATGTTATCAGGGCCAATGGCGGACGCTGTTCCTACTAGACAACAGGACGCATGCTGAACTGAGGTGACTGAAATGCTAATCGATTCAAGAAAATATTTAAAGTATTCAGATTAAGATCTTACTTATTGAGATCACAGTAGAGTATTACAGTTACATGAAAAATCATAATGGTTCATAACAGTTACTAGCTAGTACACTGAAGGGCCACTATAAGGATTAATTATTGTAGTGTTTATAATTTCAGGTATGTATAGTTGGTAGTGTTTCTCATATTGTGTTGTAACTAAAATATTCAGTCTTGGTCTGAATCTACTGATAGATTGTTTCCTGGGTCCGCATGCTAATTGTTGAGCCAGATTTAAGTTTCATGTTACAGCTACAGCATTAATGAAGAGCACTTGCCAGCTCTCTAACATTTGTGTGGTATAACTATTCAAAGTGTGCTAGATTAATGTGCCACCTGTTCCATTTGAGGTAACAAGTATAAGGAAGTGAATCTTGCTTGAGAATACAAATAATAATAGGAATAGAGAATGTAATTAACTGAAAAAGATTTACAGAACAGTATTTTCCAATAATTAAGCTGATAAAAGAACCTCTTATCCAAATTAATATTTCTACACAATTAATAATTGTTTAACTATAACAAACATTAACCTCCTGCTTTAATATACAGATAGTAAGTATTATTCAGATCCAGTTGTTGCAAAACGGTTAACATTACTTCTGTGTTGCTCATGCCAAACTAATGTTACATTGCTGGATAAACTACGCAACTGTTTCATACCTTATCTGCAAAACTTAAATTCAGTATAAAGTAAAGTCAACCACAGTAGTCAACTTTCTTTATGAGCCGTGCTAGTACTTGGTGCAACTTTGCCTAATTAGGCTGGCAACCGTTTCCTTTTACGTAATTGTAGTTTACTTTGTTACTAATAGAGCACTGTTTCGATTGCTGTTTGTTCTGCTACTGCTTCCCTCCTATAGATATCTTTAGAGAAGCAAAAACAATCCGACACTTTTCCATTAAACACGATCACGGTCAAATAAGTATCCTTTCACAGGAGTAACACTATCGGTGTATTTCTAATTTAGTAGTAACTGGTAGTGCTATAAAGTAGCATCTGTATAACTTTAAATAAAATCGATTTACTGTAGATGTTTGTTTCGGACCGTACGCAGGACACAGGAAACTCGGATTTTACCCTCCTTCTCACTCTTAATCGGACTTTGCTGCGTTGGCTGAGGATGATTCATCTTGTTTTGACCCTGGCGATATTTTGATCAGGTCTTGACGGTGGTTACTCGAAAGTTTTATTGCTGCTTTGTAACTACTGTCAAGTTATGTGTTGTGCCAATCTGTGGCGCTACAGCAATCATTACACAGTGAACGGTTTGTTCCTGGTATTGTCGCTTTGTTGGGCGTTGATCTAAATGGCATCGTAAAAGGCTTGCGTCTGCAACCGAAGCTTGGATATTACAACGAGATAATTCTTGACTACTATAGTTGTGATGTGAAGTTTAACTTGATTCGTGACCTACACGTGACTGTGTTTTAAGTTGTCCGTGTAACGATTTTTAAGCGAGGAAGCACTTTCTGCCTCCAAGGCTGGAGATAAAAAACCTAAACCAGCACCTAGCAGCAACTGTGATGAAAGCTACTTACAATTTGCTTTCACAGTAAGGGCCGGTACAGAAACCAGTGATACACCATTTCACCAATCCATTTTATTCTTAGATACGGTTTCAAATCATAGCCTGAAGCCTTCTTTATTAAAACGTCTTCAGAGCTCTAAGCACACTGATTTAGCAAAAGAAATCGGCGTTTTTTTAAAAAATAATCCAAATAAGTGGCAAATTTTACTAATATTGACACAAAATTAATTAAATTTGGCTAGTTTTAGAACTGCAAAGGAAGGAAAATCTCACACAACTGATGATTCTCTCGCACTGCCAGCGGCAACATACATGGAGCATGCAGTTTTGGGGGGAAAAGCGGCCAAAGAAACACAAAACGTTTCGTTATCCGGCAATACGCCAAAAAGAAGCACTGAATAGATATCTTAAAACATAGAGGAAACGTTGTTACTACATCTGTAAGAGTTCGCTTACTTCTCTTTTTCAGTAAGTACTACATATAAACACGAACGCGTTGTTATTACAACTGTAAGAGTTCACTTATTTCTCTTTTTCAATAAGTACTACATATGAACCCGAAAGACTCTGTAAAAAAGTGCTTCCACGAAACTTTATTACTTGTGACTGTCACATTTCTACCGTATATCGCAGCTGATATGCCCGACACAAAAACTGAAATGTGTGTTGTCAGCACTGAGCAAGATGACGGAAGTGCCCCCCCCCCCCCCCCTCCCATCGTTAGCGTTCCACAACCCATTTCAGTCTTCGTTCAGCCTGGCGCACCTCTCCCCCCTCCCCTCCTACCTCCCGCAACAGGGTTCACTAAAAAGTGAACAGGCCATAACGGCACTCTCAAATTTCTAAAAATGTCAGGTGGTACGTTATGGAAAAATTCTAGGAACCCATGATTTAGATCAACAGTGGCAACGTTTAATACTGTCTACCCCAAAAAGGGAGTCCAAAACCTGACAGAAATAAAGTTGTTGCAGAGATGCCATTATCCAGCCTTACCAGCCGTATGCATTTACTGTTCTCTCAAGAGGACAGTCTACCTCGTACCGTCGAGCACGATTCTTGGCACATCAAAAGGATGCTGGAAAAGGCGAATCCAGAAGTACTCTGTAGTTAACTGAGCGGTTTACACGCGCGTTAGTTGCAGAACCAGGTGCCGTCACCCGCGTCTCTTGCCAGAAAACAGCGTCACCACCCGCTTTTGTCTATTGTCAATTTGATACAAGAGCTATTAGCTGCAGTATACTTAGAGATATTCATAGATAAATGATTATTGCAAATTTCGCCGAAGTTAATACGGACAAAATTAAAAAGAGGAAGTAAAATTGGGCTGTAAAAAGGCTACACGTAATTCGATATTTTTAGTTCGAAACGAGCTATACTTTCGCAGACACGTTTCATAGCAGTACGAAAAACATTTTTTCGTTCCAAACCTCATCTCATGGGTGAAAAGAAATTCAGGAAAATTATGGTATAGTGTCTTGTCGACGACAAGATTATTAGAAATGGAGCGCAAGCTCGGACAGGAGGAGGACGGAGAAAAAAGCGGCTGCGTCATTTTCAAAGGAAATATACCGGCATTAAGCGATTTAAGGACACAACAGTAACGGATTCTGGTTGGCTGAACAGGGATCTGATTTGCTGTCCTTCCAAAAGTAAGTCAGGCTGTCTTAACCACTGTTACACGCCAGCCGATCAGATTACGGAATGCTCACATGGAAATAATACCCCATTTTAGTCTGATGTATTCTCAGCTCTACGAACATCAGCATAATGTTTCTTTAGGGGTGTTATGGTAAGCTTTGCCTGTTGTGAAATATCTAATTATTACTGTGAAACTACCGTAGGGACCATAGACTATAATAAATAACCGTGGACTACGTAGGTTTCGTAATAGCTTTGGTAAGTTAAGATTGTAATCGCATTACCTGTAGGTTAGGTGTGTTGCATACCTATCAGCGTTACCTCATTTCAGTCGCTTTGTCTGCGTATGCGATCAGTGTCTTACTGTATTCCCCCAGAAACTGAAAGCTGTGAACCGTCTATAAACTGAGTGAGGATATATAAAGGGCCGTGCAGCCTACGGAACATTTTCGTTCTACACAGTTAACTTCCTATCTGTTACTTAAAAATAAACAGCATTTATAGCAAAATTGAAGCTGTCGATTATTAATTCAGGTTTCACCCGAAAATTGCTGATTTGTAACGTGAAACAGAAGGTTTTATAATTAAAAAAAAATACTGATTCATCATATAGTGCTACAAAACGCAATTTCCTCAAAACTGGTAAAATTAAGCAAAACAGCAAAACAAGAACATATCAAACATCACTTCAATACTTTGTCGAACTTATGTAAAATATTTTTCTGTTATTCATAAGCAACTTCGCGCTTCAGTAACATTAGGAAATTCTTGCCTTTGATCATGATGGAGAACGTTCTACTGAGTAAAAAACAGCAACAATAATTACATAGTTTTTATGTTTGTGCATTTAAATTGTACTTGCATCAGAAATAATTGATTTGGTTACGTAAAAGAGCAGAAGTTACGCGACCAACTAATTTTTACTGCTTACAAAATGCAGTGTATATTTTGTAAGGATGACAAATACACAATGAACTAACAGTGGACGATGTTCGGTTATAATTATGCGCAAAACAAAGAAACAAAAAAACATAAGGAAGTCGTCGGCTTCCTGTTTCCAGATTCTATTCATTTATGTTTCTTTTCTTAGCAACGCTACTTATCCTACCGGTAAATCTACAATTTACTACGTCATTTACATACTGTACCAAAAATACCGCACCGTAGTTTTGGTGGAACGAACTCTAAGTCTAAAGCAAATAAATGAGCCATCTTTTGTACATTCGTTTAGGTCGATATAAGCGTGGTCTTACATTAGCATATCAGATTCGTACTGCTCATGCAACTAAGACATGAAGGGCTCATGAAGTGGAGTCCACAAGGTAGGGGGGAGGATGATGTATATGGCGCTTCATCCTTTGATTTAGGTAATGTTGTGGAGGCAGAAAGAACATCCGGGCACTAAAATAAATGGCAATTCAACAATAAGCGCAGCTCGTCACGCGTCGACGTGGTAGAGAAAGCCGTGTAACGCCAGGAAAGAAAAGAATTTAAAATTCTCTACATCAGCATTTATACGCCGCAAACCACCGTGCGGTATTATTCGCACAATACCTGCTGCTGTAATTTTTTTTCCATTCTTTCTGTTCCATTCATGGATGGCGCGTGGAAGAAAACGACTGCCTGTACGCTTTTACGAGTGTCCTACATTCTCAAACAACATCGTTGTTATTCTTGTGTGATATATGTATATGAGAGATTACTATGTTCTCAGGCTCCTCGCTGAAAGCATTTTCTGGTAGTAAAAAATATGCATTCGCACACTTTGCGGCTCTTTCATATAGCGTCTATTACTGGGCTTTGTGTACCATTTGTGTAGCAATCAAGAATTTGTTAAAAATTATGAATCCCGAGGCTCTTCATCAAACGTTCCCAGCCTCTACACTAACTCCCTCTTGTGTAGAATTCGTGAAAAACGATAAACATTCAAGAACGTGTTGTTTAATTATCCATTATGTGTTTAGGCAAACCCTCTCAACAATTAATCCATTGAATGAGGATTGCTGTCTGACTTCGCGCTACGTTCAAGAGTTGAGCTTCCGTTTCTTCTTGGATCGTTTCGATCTATAATTTCAAAATATCTTACAGAAATAAATTTTCAGTTTCATTGTTTCCTATGCAGGTTATACGTATTACTTTATCTAGGCTAAACATTAATTCTTTTCTTATCTTGATACGATCTTCCCACAACGAGCAGCGCCGATCTGTAAACAGAGTTAGAGAGCTTTCAAATTGCTATTCCTGTGTTTTCACATCTACTACGTGATACGGCATACTTTCAGACTAGCAATTTTCCTTCTATTCACATATGGTTCAAATGGCTCTGAGCACTATGGGACTTAACATCTTAGGTCATCAGTCCCCTAGCACTTAGAACTACTTAAACCTAACTAACCTAAGGACATCACACACATCCATGCCCGAGGCAGGATTCGAACCTGCGACAGTAGCAGTCCCGCGGTTCCGGACTGCAGCGCCTAGAACCGCGCGGCCACCGCGGCCGGCTATTCACATATCACATCAAATATATCTCTGACGCATTTTTCAGCGATATTAACACGAATGGCTGCTTCTTTGTAATAACAGTTGAAGCAGACAACCAACTGCAGTCAATTGAAAGGATTCTAAGGAATTTCGGATTATATACAAGAGACGTATACTCTAAAGTACTTCTGGAATCAATTATAGAGTATTGTACATCTTAATCGAAATTCGCATTTTTTGCATCATCATTCATGTATTTGTAAAAGTTATAAAAAGAATCATGCGATCCGTTGTAACGTGTTTGCTAGGCGCGAGACCTTTATAGAGAAGCTCTACTAACTTCACCGTCAGAGAACAAAGAAATTATCAATCACATTGCGAAGAACACTTTTTTAAAATTCCTGAACTCAACTTCCCAGATTATTCTAAGAACTGAGAAATTTACATCCTTGTGCATACGTATCGAGTAATGAAATTCGAGGAAGTAGAAAACATACAGGAAATGCAAGAAACCACACTTCGCGCGATGCATCTGTGGTAGTATCACGGAAAGACAAGTGGTACCGGTAACAGGTACACTAACTCATATTTCCTGCTATGGCTTGTGGAGTGCAAAATTTATGCACATGTTTAACCGTGTACTCGATTAATAAAACATGGACATGGAGAAACGTGAAAAGCTATCTCAAAACGAAGGAACAGCATTTTAGCCGACTGCCGCCATTTTCAGTCTACAAATACAACTAAACGCCGAAAAGGCTGCTGTCTACTATTCTCTTTGTTTTGAAATTCGTAGCTATGTGTACAGTACAACTCTTTAAGTATCAAGCAAAAGCATACTACGCGAGTGTCATTTATGTTTCAGAAGTAAACAGCAAATGCGCATCAGAGATGTAGTTTGTGTAGCTGTGGTCCGATCTTCTGACTCTTTCTGTCACTCGGGAATCTCTACTGTTTCAGCAACCACCACTATTCATAAATCGTAAGAAATGCTGTTTCTGATACGTATTCAATGTGATACTTAACAAAAGATATAATGTATCCTGCTTTCAGCCTTTATCTATGAATTTAATGGCACTGCACAGTTGGAAACATATTTTATTCATGCATCCTCAAATTTCTGCCAGTTTAAGAGCACTAAGGCATGAAGTGTGTTTACCCCATCAAAAGATTTTCAGAAAACAGAAAAGAGACTCTCTGACCTTGTTTAAGTATCCTACATCTAATATAACGGCGGAGAACCAAATATGAACAAATGACGTAGTACCATTAACTGATTTTGCAGACGATCAGATAGCAGTACAGAGTGTTGTACCTTGGAACACTCTTCAGACTTCCACCTCTAGCCAGCCCTATAACAGAAGTGTAATATAAGTTCGGATTCCATTTTCAAATGACAGCATTAACTTTTTGTGTACTGTAGTTTATTCTGAAATTACAAAAATGATTCCGTAAAAGTAAAGTTTTCCCAAATGTCTAAAAATGTTCCAAGGTACAAATTGTCATGTACCTAGGAAAAAATATTCTACTGAAATTTAAAGGTGTTGGAATCGAGAAAGTCTGTATTTAGTAGTCCATACCTCAATCTACTGCACATCAATAATAAGTAAGTGAAATCAAATAAGTAGAAGTATTATCAAAAGTTAGTTACAAGTTTAATACATTCCGAAATAGTATCTATTGGAAACTAACATAAATTTTCATTTTCAAGACAGGTGAAACTGATAAAACATTGAAGAAACTCAGGTCATTTGCAAATATCGCTTGTTCCATGGTATGATGCACAACCAGTGAAGTACGGTTTAACCATCCGCACGTAATTTAACTGGTTTTAAAAAATAAACAGAACTTTACTCGCAATTAAATTCTCAACTGCAGAATTAACAATATCTTCCAAATAGCTTCCATATATTATCCAGCAATTAAATTAGTGGAATTCAGAGTACTTACAAATACTGCACAAAGCATCATTTTATGTCTCTACATATACATCCATACTCCACAGGCCACCTGACGGTGTGTGGCGGTTGCTACCTACAGTACCTCTATCGGTTCTCCCTTCTATTCCAGTCTCCTATTGTTCGTGGAAAGAAAGATTGTCGGTATGCCTCTGTGTGGGCTCCGATCTCTCTGATTTTATCCTCATGGTCTCTTCGCGAGATATACGTAGGAGGGAGCAATATACTGCTTGACTCCTCGGTGAAGGTATGTTCTCGAAACTTCAACAAAAGCTCATACCGAACTACTGAGACTCTTACAGAGTCTTCCACTGGAGTTTATCTATCATCTCCGTAACGCTTTCGAGATTACTAAATGATCCTGTAACGAAGAGCGCTGCTCTCCGTTGGATCTTGTCTACCTCTTCTGTCAACTCTATCTGGTACGGATCCCACACTGGTGAGCAGTATTCAAGCAGTGGGCGAACAAGTGTACTGTAACCTACTTCCTTTGTGTTCGGACTGCGTTTCCTTAGGATTCTTCCAATGAATCTGAGTCTGGCATCTGCTTTAGCGACGATCAATTTTATGTGGTCATTCCACTTTAAATCACTCCTAATGCCTACTCTCAGATAATTTATGCAATTAACTGCTTCCAGTTGCTGACCTGCTATATTGTAGTTAAATGATAAAGGATCTTTCTTTCTGTGTATTCACAGCACATTACACTTGTCTACATTGAGATTCAATTGCCATTCCCTGCACCATGCCTCAATTCTTGCAGGTCCTCCTGCATTTCAGTACAATTTTCCATTGTTACAAACTCTCGATATACTACAGCACCATCCGCAAAAAGCCTCAGTGAACTTCCGATGTTATCCACAAGGTCATTTATATATATTGTGAATAGCAACGGTCCTACGACACGCCGCTGCGGCGCACCTGAAGTCACTCTTAGTTCGGAAGGCTTCTGTCCATTGAGAATCACATGTTGAGTTCTCTCATCTAGGAACTCTTCAATCCAATCACACAATTGGTCTGATAGTCCATATACTATTACTTTGATCATTAAACGACTGTGGGGAACTGTATCAAACATCTTGCGGAAGTCAAGAAACACTGCATGTACCTGGGAACCCGTGTCTATGGCCCTCTGAGTCTCGTGGACCATCACACGATCGTCTTTTTCGAAACCCATGCTGATACCTACAGAGTAGATTTCTAGTCTCCAGAAAAGTCATTATACTCGAACATAATACGTGTTCCAAAATTCTACAACGGATCGACGTTAGAGATATAGGTCTACAGTTCTGCACATCTGTTCGACGTCCCTTGAAAACGGGGATGACCTGTGCCCTTTTCCAATCTTTTGGAACGCTACGCTCTTCTAGAGACCTACGGTACACCGTTGCAAGAAGGGGGTAAGTTACTTCGCGTACTCTGTGTAAAATCGAACTGGTATCCCATCAGGTCCTGCGGCCTTTCCTCTTTTGAGCGATTTTAATTGTTTTTCTATCCCTCTGTCACCTATTTCGATATCCCCCATTTTGTCATCTGTGTGACAATCTAGAGAAGGAACTACAGTGCAGTCTTCCTCTGTGAAACAGCTTTGGAAAAAGACATTTAGTATTTCGGCCTTTAGGCTGTCATCCTCTGTTTCAGTACCATTTTGGTCACAGAGTGTCTGGACATTTTGTTTTGATCCACCTACCGCTTTGACATAAGGCCAAAATTTCTTAGGATTTTCTGTCAAGTCAGTACATAGAACTTTACTTTCGAATTCGTTGAATGCTACTCGCATAGCCCTCCTCACACTACATTTCGCTTCGTGTAATTTTTGTTTGTCCGCAAGACTTTGGCTATGTTTATGTTTGCTGGGAAGTTTCCTTTGCTTCCTTAGCAGTTTTCTAACTCGGTCTCACTACAACATAAGAAGAACAAAATCTCGCAAACTGCTTCTGGTGGTGTCTTGTGCGCATACTTCATTACCGGCCGGTGTGGCCGAGTGGTTCTAGGAGCTTTAGTCTGGAACCGCGGGACCACTACGGTCGCAGGTTCGACTCCTGCCTCGGGCATGGATGTGTGTGATGTCCTTAGGTAAGTTAGGTTTAAGTAGTTCTAAGTTTTAGGGAACTGATGACCTCAGATGTTAAGTCCCATATTGCGCAGAGCCATCTGAACTACAAACAATCACCGACTAGGAATCATCATATGTTCCGATGTTCCTTCTTCTCAAGGAGGAACGCTCTTCCTCACTAATGGTATAATTTTATCCTGAAGTCCACTGAACAATACTTGAAAAGCTTGCTTCCATATTAAACGCTTTTAAACACGTTTCAACAGCATTTACCAGTTCCTTAGAACATTCGATGTAACTGTGTGCACTTTCATAATATAGTCTTAATGAAGTTTTATCGTTACCATTTCTCAGTATTATACACGGATGGCAAAAAGTGAAACATAAAAAAAAAAATTAATGTAATGATATTTCGGGAATGTCTTGGTAGCATATTTAAGTGATTAACATTGCAAGATCACAGATTAATCTAAGCACGAGACAAGCCATTACAAATGTGAAAAGCTGGTATATTAATAACCAGTGTAACTGGTTGAATGCAAGCATGCAAACGTGCATACGTTGTATTGTGCAGGTGCCGGATGTCAGTCTGTGAGATGGAATTCCATGCCTGTTGGACTAGGTCGGTCAATACAGGGACGGTTAATGCTGTTTGTAGATGACGCTGGATTTTTCGTCCGATAATGTCCCACATGTGCTCAATTGGAGACAGATTTGGTGATCAAGCAGGCCAAGGCAACGTGTCCACACTCCATCGAGATGTTGGGTTACAACAGCGGCGTATGGGCGAGCGTTATCCTATCGACAAACACTCCCTGGAATGCTCTTCATGAATGGCAGCACAAAAAGTCGAATCATTAGACTGATGTGGCAAATTTGGCGTCAGCATGCGTGGGGTAACCACGAGAGTGCTCCTGCTGTCATAGGAGTTCGCGCCCTAGACCATAACTCGAGGTGTAGGTCCAGCGTGTCTACCACGCAGACAGGTTGGTTGCAGGGCCTCAGCTCACCACCTTTTAATCAACACTGGCACTGAGACAGAACCATTTTTAAACAGAAAACCCAACAGACCTCCATCCTGTCCTCCAACAAGTTCTCTCTTGACACCGCTGAAGCCACAAAGGAAGGTGGTTTGGGCTCAATGGAATACACGCTACCGGGGGGGCCTGCTCGGAGCTGTCCTTGACGTAAGCGAATTGTAGCAGTTCGTTGTGTCACTGTGGTGTCAACTGCTGCTCATATTGCTGCTGAGAATGCGGTGCGATGCTCCAGAGCCATAAAATAGTTGCCTTCGCTCTCGGTAATGCCATGTGGCTGTCCAGAGTCCAGTCTTCTTGCGACCTTACAGTCTCGTGACCACCGCTGCCAGCAAACATGTACAATGGCTACGGTCTTCCATGTCTTTCTGCAATATCCAGAAGGATCCACCTTCTCGTAGCGGGTTAAAGGGCCTCGTTCAAACTCCGTGATGTGCCGATCATGGCATTTTTGTAGCCCTAAAGGCATTCTTGACTAATATCAAGTCACCACGTCCAATCTCAAAGGTAACTAACGCTCACGACCGCTATGGCGTGTATTTAAAGCCTTATCTGTATCCTCATAGTGGCGCTACTAACGCCACATTTATGCGACTGCAGCGAGATATGAACCGATATCATCTTTCAGATGTAGAATCACGCCTACCAACATTCGTTTATGTCGCACAACTCCTTCCTGGTGTCGCAATTTTTTTTCCCGGCAGTGTATCTGGTACTTGTATATAGATACCAAGTGTATCTTAACTGTAGTACCAACTCCTCTACATTTTCTTTCGAGAGCCGAATGAGATGGCTACTGGGGCAATTCATGAGTACCTTTTCATCTGACTGTTTTCACTTCCATTTACAGGACCAGCATATTTGGCCCCTTCGTTAGCACAATAGGAGAGGGTGATACACTACTATTCAGCTACTGAACTCAAGTAATTAGACATGAGGTTAGTCTAGCATATGAACGGTCTTTCTTCAGTTTGCTGTTTTCATTAAATTACGACGATCCTCGTTGTCACTGCTTTCTTTTGAGATTTAGTAATCATAGAAGTGATGAAAATGTCACTAGCAGCCAACGTAATCAACTGGGATAATGGGTTTCACTTGAGAAAAACTGGCAGTCCACTTCCTTATGTTTTCGCTCTTATAGGTGTCAGCAGACTGCGTTTTCGAAAATCAAAAAATTAACAAATGCTACCAGTTTGAATTACGACCCTTCAGACTTTTATGTATAATGATATTTCCAGGGTGAAATCAGAGTGTCATTATTATTTGGTGTATCTTTGACACATTCACCCTCAAGACGTCTGTACAGCACTTGTCATGCATCTGCTCCAGACATCCGTTTCATGTATAAATAACGTACGAATTGCACCCAAATATCTATCTTCAACTGACGCTGAGGATATTTGGACGATGTGCTGTCGAAGTATTAATAGGCGAAGTACTGAGTACCTCATCGAATAAAGACTAGCCTGTCCTCAATCAAGAACCATGAGAGACTGACCAGTTGAGAGCAACCAGCAATCATATTCAGTGGCTACATTTCTGCCAAGTCTTTCTGCAATATCGCACAAGGAACATCCATCTTCTCGTAGCTCTGCTACACGGCCTCGTTTAAACTCAGTGATGTGTTGATAACGGTGTCTTTGTCTCCTTAAAGGCACCCTTGAGTTCCGTCAAGTCACTACGTCCAATCTCAAAGGTAACCAGTTTGGTAAATCTCTTAGTATTAACTGATTTCCCAAAGTATTAAATATTTCTGTTAGTCAGCTATGTCGATGATCTCAAAAACGAAACATCGATTATCTTGCACAGCACGCACAAATGAAACTCTATCCAAACTAGTCAGTATACAATTCACTTTCCTAACTCTACATATCTTCAAATAATTTTTGCTTCAATAAGTACTGACATGATAGCCATTACAGAATTAGGATGTCACTGTCATTAGGACACTCGTTTGAACATTCTGTAGCGAATTTGGTAAAAATATATTCACAGCTCAGCCAACAGCCTAGCCGCAGTGGTAATAACTGTTCCCATCAGATCACTGAAGTTAAATGCTGTCGGGCTTGGCTAGCACTTGGATGGGTCACCGTCCGGGTCTGCCGAGTACTGTTGGTAAGCGGGGTGCTCTCAGCGCTTGTGAGGCCATTTGAGGAGTTACTTGAGCTACTTGATCAAGAAGTAGTGGCACCGGTCACGAAACGGGCAATGGCCAGGAGAGCAGTGTGCTGACCACATGCCACTCTGTATCCGCATTCGGTGACGCCTAAAGTCTGAGGGTGACACGGCGGCCAGTCGGTACCGTTGGGCCTTCATGGCCTGTTAGGATGTTTTTTTTTCATATTCACAATTCAAGTTTGATATAATTAAGCGATAATTATAATCACTCTCGCTCTCACCTAGTGTCGCAGATCTTCGGTTAATATTCGAATCACAATAACTAAAGAACATATTTCCCGTTAATCAACCACAGATTTCTCAATGGGTGGCCTAGGATTCGACGGTGGAGACGAACTACGATAGATCAGCTGTTTCAAAATTTATCAGTAATATTTCTTACTAGTTGTTCAAGAACGCAATGGCTACAGAAGAACGTTCAGAACGCACGAAAGCAGATTGTTTTAAGCTTAGCGACGGTTTATGGCACCAGGACATCAGGAATAACACAGTTCGTTGAGAAAGCGTAGAGCAGAATGAGTCATTTGGTGGAAGTCACAAATTTCAGACGAGTGTAATGCTGTTGGTGACCACAGTTGTGACACAAGGGTTGGATAAAATTATATGGATAGCCATATAATCTGGTACAGAGCCACGGCTCGCGTGCAAAAAGAATCTGATTTTTCTTGGCAACTGATTAAAACAAAGCCTGAAAGGCTTTCAATGATGTTTTATTCCACTGTTCGCAAAGAAACTTTGAGAGAGGTTCGAAGTGGTCAATGAACGTACAGTCTCAACAAAGAACTTCACACTATATCACCAATTATTCCGGGCACCATATCTGTTGGTACGTGTGATATAATCTTGGTTTTTACCGACGAGCTGCCAATAAGCCACCTACTGGAGTGCCAAATTCTAGGCGCTGTCTTGTGCAGCGTTTCGAGTAAAGCGGTAATACCGTGAGAGGGAGGATACATATTTCGTTTTGTACACAATGACGGCAGACTAAGCAGATCTCTGATGTGGCGTATGGGTTTGGAAAATGCTTTATGAACTCATTTATCAGCCTCCGTAATGGACATCCATAAATAAGCTGATGGGGTAGATGCAGTGCAGATCTGCTCAGGGTTGTAATCACACTCGATAAGTTAGTTTGATATACACCACCGCCGACAAACTCCGCGGTGATGTATGTTTCCGTGTCAAATAGCGTTCGTTCATATATTATGTTCTTCAGAAAAGTAATATCACGACAAAAACTAACTCAAAATTTCGATTTGTGTCTGGCTGGATGTTTATGAGAAGTGGCCTTACTTAAAGTTTCGATTTCTGTCTGAATGTATGTTTATGAGGCGTTACGGAAATATTACTTCGTGCCAACGCACAGGCCCGCATCGATGTTTGCACTCGGTATCGTCTTATGTCTTTCCATGAAGAATGACCTCCCGATCCACAGTGGCTACAGCTAGTATGCCTGCCAGCTCCGCTAGACTGAAATCGACTGGAATCGACTACAGCTGCTTTCTATTCAATGTCCCATCATTTATGAAACCTTTTGAAGCAATATATTAAGTCATAAAGCAGTCGTTTGGTGAAAGAGCAGACAACAACTAGAAAAAGCGCAGTTTGAGAGAAAATGCTGCTAAAGTTATTCATAAGTTGGTATGGAAAGCTAAAATTCTGGATGACAAGTAGAGCGATAATCTCGTGCAGTGTGTAGAGAAGTATTCCCGTGATAACGTTATAATGTGGATGTCGGGTGTATTTGCCATTTGGTGTATTAGTGTACGCGAAAATCTAACTCAGGTCAGTCTCTCCCCCATTGAAGACACGAAGAAGGAGGAAGAACGAGAGAGAGAGAGAGAGAGAGAGAGAGGGAGGAAGAGAGAAGGGAGTATGGAGACATTACAAGAGAAAGGAGAATCAGTCTTTTCTGTGATAGCGAGTGAGACGGTGTCATTGTTAGGACACAGTAATCGCATTCTGGAGGAATTTCCCTTCCGGCAACCCACATTTAGTTTTTCTTTGATTTTCCTAAGTCGCTTAGGGAAAATACCAAAGTCATTTGTTCGAAAAAGGGCATGACTGATGTCCTTCGCCATCCTTGTACAATTTAAGCTTATGCTATATCACTTATTTGCATTTTTAGGAGACGCACTCGTAATTCAAGTATTCGATGTTTATAAAATCAGCTGTCGGCCGTGTTTATACGCTAGAATGCCACGAATAAGTGTTCAGTTAGTTCCATATCACAAAGAGACACATCTCGCATACTGAACACCTGATCAAAGCTGCTGTGTTGGTGGGATCTGTTGCCTGAACTCATATGCGAAGCAAGTTTTCTGTGTGTTGTGGTTCTGATATCTTCATTAAGAGATTGTAATTCATCAGTGTCTTCTTTCCTGTACTCAATACTTGTGACAACATAGAATAACAGACTATTTTCTATGTAAATACGTCAAATAATTACGTAATCAGAAAGTTTCTGCAGATCGACGGTCACTAAGTGCCAAGTGGAGCTTTCCAATATTAATTATTTCTTTAATCATAATTTCGGCTGAAAACCATTCACATATTGGTGTAATATGTATTGAAGATCTGAATGCACTGCTACAAACTGATCGAATATGTCAATTGGGAACACTCTCTCTTTCTTAATCTGTCACTGTTTGTTATGTTTCTCAGACTATGCCACGGGGCGAGGTCGGTCGTCTGCGTTGTACTTAACGCTATCGTTCAGTCCACCTACCTCGATAGGATTCTTGTCGATGTATCTTCACTCTCTGGTAGCAGATACTTGCTATGCAGTGTAAAGCAACGTTGATGAAATCACTACCTAATACCTACTACCCAGAAACCGCGTTACTCTAGTTGAAAGTCAGTTCCTGAAAGTTCATGATTAAAAAGAAAATTCTAATTAATTGATTTTTATGCACTGACAGCTTTGTAATGGCTTCAAATGATAACGAAAGTCAATCTGTTCTTGTTCTATCTTAGTTTTAAAAAACAAGCGTAGGTTTTAGGACTTTTAAACAATTATCTTTATCTTTGGAATAATAAATAAAAATCATTCCATTAATAACAAAAGGATATGCACCAAATATGAACAAAAGCGGATAATAACTAAGATGGATCATTTAGATTCGTGGAGGGTATGAATCTTCGTATCGACTGAATGTTACGCTTTGCAGTTCTCACGGCAGGCAGCGTCAGCTAAGCTGTGAGCAGAGCGGAAAAAAAAACCATAGCCATCCTGCAGCCACCGTACTAGACGACTGCGTGCCTTACTGCAACGAATTTTATCTCGTAATAACTTGCTGCGTTACACGCCCCCTACGAACCTAAAATTACTTTCAAGTGCATTTAAGGTTCATGTAATGCCAATGTTATTGCTGAATTCTTTAACTGAACCGATAAATTTAGCTATGGGATTTTTAATGAAAATTTTTCCTACTTACAAATCAACGAAATATCAAAAACAGTTTTTACGATGTTACATCAGATATCAAAGGCTTGGATTGATAACGAATAATAAAAATGTTTTACAAAATTTCCCTTTTTCTTCAGAAAAACTATTTTTCGTACAAAATTCAGCATTTTAACGTTTTCTAAAAAAAAATACAGTACTTATCAAACCATTTACATTAGCAAACATTCAAGTTTCCCTCGAAATTAAATTTTACCTTAAACAATTACTTTACAAATTTCTATATCGTTTTGAGATGAAATAAACCACTTAATGCTCTTTACAGTTGCTATGGTAGCGTTCATGAAGCCTAATTTATTATTATACAAAAGATTCGACTTGTTCAGGAGTTATTCCACAAAATTTTCTAGCAGAATAACAATAGCTTTAATCATCGGTATGGATAAAATGTTTCTTTCGTTATATTATTACAATGTAATTTTCTTCACTTATTCTTAACCTGCTCGCTTTGGGGAGCACCTTTTTTACACACTTTAGCAAGAGAACACTTACTTTCTGTGGCAGCACTGGGGTAGAACATTTTTCTTTTTCACACTTAACACTTCGGTTGCTTTAAAGGCACTTCACTGTGATACAGCGTCCAATCATCTGTCCCAGTCCTGGTTTCTTATAGTCTCGTATCAGGTTTTTCAAAATTTCTTACCTGCAAAATACAGTACGTCTAAGCCACCATTCTCAATTACTGCACCCTAACTTTACACATATACACGTATCATAATTCGTATTTTTGTTCTCAAATCTAAAGGGGAAACTTTGCGAGGAATCTTCTAGAATTTGATTGTACTCAAAATTTCCTGCTTATTTTCACGAAACTCTTTTCCAAGATAACTCTATATTCATTGAAATTCAACATCTTTCACCAAATGGTCTTACGCAGTACTAATTATTTTCAGTAAAGAGTGAATTAATCGTTATTAAAAAATAACAGTACTACCCAAATTGGCACTATTACTTTACTCTGATTCAAAAAATCATTATTTGCATTTTATAGTGGGAGAATTCCTAAGCGAGTCCCTGCTGAAAGTAATACTTATTGCTATGTAAGCAAGCCAAAAAAGATTCAAAAATTCACTAACATTTTCTTTAACTTTTCTTTTCACAAAAAATATTTACGTAATAGTGACCATTAAATACCTCATGACTTCACACAAAACAAGCTTTTATATACAGAGAATGCAAAATTACTGGCAATGTTGAAAATATTTGCACCAACTTATGTGGCTCTCAAATAATTTTCTGATGCCTCTAACCACAAACGTCTTCCAACATCATTTCTACGTGTTCTGAAAATGGCTTAGAAATCACATATTAAGGAATCACATTACATTATTTTTTTCAATATACACTCCTGGAAATGGAAAAAAGAACACATTGACACCGGTGTGTCAGACCCACCATACTTGCTCCGGACACTGCGAGAGGGCTGTACAAGCAATGATCACACGCACGGCACAGCGGACACACCAGGAACCGCGGTGTTGGCCGTCGAATGGCGCTAGCTGCGCAGCATTTGTGCACCGCCGCCGTCAGTATCAGCCAGTTTGCCGTGGCATACGGAGCCCCATCGCAGTCTTTAACACTGGAAGCATGCCGCGACAGCGTGGACGTGAACCGTATGTGCAGTTGACGGACTTTGAGCGAGGGCGTATAGTGGGCATGCGGGAGACCGGGTGGACGTACCGCCGAATTGCTCAACACGTGGGGCGTGAGGTCTCCACAGTACATCGATGTTGTCACCAGTGGTCGGCGGAAAGTGCACGTGCCCGTCGACCTGGGACCAGACCGCAGCGACGCACGGATGCACGCCAAGACCGTAGGATCCTACGCAGTGCCGTAGGGGACCGCACCGCCACTTCCCAGCAAATTAGGGACACTGTTGCTCCTGGGGTATCGGCGAGGACCATTCACAACCGTCTCCATGAAGCTGGGCTGCAGTCCCGCACACCGTTAGGCCGTCTTCCGCTCACGCCCCAACATCGTGCAGCTCGCCTCCAGTGGTGTCGCGACAGGCGTGAATGGAGGGACGAATGGATACGTGTCGTCTTCAGCGATGAGAGTCGCTTCTGCCTTGGTGCCAATGATGGCCGTATGCGTGTTTGGCGCCGTGCAGGTGAGCGCCACAATCAGGACTGCATACGACCGAGGCACACAGGGCCAACACCCGGCATCATGGTGTGGGGAGCGATCTCCTACACTGGCCGTACACCACTGGTGATCGTCGAGGGGACACTGAATAGTGCACGGTACATCCAAACCGTCATCGAACCCATCGTTCTACCATTCCTAGACCGGCAAGGAACTTGCTGTTCCAACAGGACAATGCACGTCCGCATGTATCCCGTGCCACCCAACGTGCTCTAGAAGGTGTAAGTCAACTACCCTGGCCAGCAAGATCTCCGGATCTGTTCCCCATTGAGCATGTTTGGGACTGGATGAAGCGTCGTCTCACGCGGTCTGCACGTCCAGCACGAACGCTGGTCCAACTGAGGCGCCAGGTGGAAATGGCATGGCAAGCCGTTCCACAGGACTACATCCAGCATCTCTACGATCGTCTCCATGGGAGAATAGCAGCCTGCATTGCTGCGAAAGGTGGATATACACTGTACTAGTGCCGACATTGTGCATGCTCTGTTGCCTGTGTCTATGTGCCTGTGGTTCTGTCAGTGTGATCATGTGATGTATCTGACCCCAGGAATGTGTCAATAAAGTTTCCCCTTCCTGGGACAATGAATTCACGGTGTTCTTATTTCAATTTCCAGGAGTGTACCTTTTTACATCACTTTCACTCCACATTCATTCGTGTTAGTCTTCTGTAATCATTTACCTCCAAAAGTATCTTTCCTTTACCAGTTCTCTTATTTTCTGATGGCATTTACTCTCTATGTACATTTTGTATACATTATTTACTATGATAGGGAAAAAGGAAAGAAATTATCAACAAAGTTTCGAATGATGAAGAGTTTGGTTGATAATACAAACGAAAAGGAAATTATATTGCCAACAACTCGGAATGCCTGGTGTGCGTCATACACCTGATAACACTAATAATGTGCATCCCCTGAGGCCTATTAACTGCTTCTGTCCCCATCATCCTTCTGTATTTACTTCTTCAAATCAATGATATTTCATAATTCAAGACGTTTGTGCGACTTGACATATTCTAATTTATATGCATTGGCATGAGGCTTGGCAGCAACTCTAAAGGGTCCCACATACTCATGTGTAAACTTTTTGGTTTCTGCAGTAAGTTTTTTAGATTTTTTTCCTTGGTTTTCATCAGTGCTATATCACCTACTTGAAAACTTGTAGGACACGCTCTCGCATCGTGTCTTCTTTTTCATTCCAGAACCTTTTTTCTAGTCTTTGCCCATGCTATCCTCTTTTTTGTGCTCCATGGCCATTTGAGTAAGATTGGAAAATTCAACTAAGTCAAATAACAAGTTATTTGGTCTAATTCCACACATTAACTCTACAGGTGCAAAACCAGTTGCTTCATGTTCCAGGTGATTAACCACTTCTTCGAAATATTCTAAGTAGCTGGCCCAAGCTTAGTGCTTCTTGTGACAATACGTCCTACAGAGACCATTTAGTTTCATTCATTACTCTTTCGTTCATATTTCCTGGGGAAAATAGGCTGAAATCCTTATATGTTCTATATTCCTTTTGTTTAAACATTCCTCAAACCTGTTGGACACAGATTGTAGTCCATTATCTGATAATATGGATATCAGCACCCAATGCTTACAAAATAATCTTTCTCTAGTTTACTAAGAATTACTTTGGAATTTGCCTTTTTTATAGGATAAAATCCAACATACTTCGTAAATCCATCTAACAGTACAAAGACATATTCACAACCCCCCCCCCCCCCTTGAAACAGGTAAAGGGCCAAAAAGATCCACAGCTACGCGATCTAGGATCTAGCTTATTCTACATTTGTCCCTGTACGATCATATTAATTTGCTCGCACGTTCTGACATCTGTCACTAGATTCCAGCCTTTTCTGTACCCTGCACCACATGTTATCGAAACTTACTACCTCATTCAATTTCACAATACGTTTTCTGGCTCCATAACGTCCATACTTCCCATGCGCATAATCTATCAACAAGTCCACATGTTGTTCTGGCAAACATCGTTCTTTCTTCGCCTAAATAGTATCTTCTGATGTATTTTGTAATATTCCGCTATTTTCGGAAAATCTAATCGAACCATCTTTTTTTGGGAACCACAACCAATTAGTTGTTATACACACTAATTCCCCTTCCTATAATGTCCCATCTAAGCATTTTCTGAACTATATCTCACACAGCGAATGGCTTTCGGAAGAAATGTGCATCTTCTTTTACAGTTAGATAACATTCGTAATTTCTAACTAGTCCTGGCTGGTCAGAAAACGCTTCCTGATGCCTGCTCAAAATTTGTTTTGCCTTATCCTTTTGTGTTTCTGTCAAATTCGATAATCCCTGTACTTTTTCGTTATTTCCTATTCGGATGTTTTCTACCTCAGAATGATCTACTTCCTTCCTTTCGCCATACTTCCCACAATATCCTCATTCTTTTTGCAGTAACGTATAGGCATGTCACTTTGCTCGTCGGATTCGTATTGCCTTTTACCAATAAAAGGAATAGCTGCTGTTTGTTACCTGCACCACAATGACCGCTTCATTACATCCAAAATCCACTTTTCCTTTCTACTTTTGTAAGAAATCTACTCACACCAGCATTTCCACGCTTAAACCATTTATTATCAGAAAATTCTGGTCCAGCTGTACTTCATCCATCCTGACAGGTAGCATAACTTCATGTTTAAATACTTTCTTACCTTTCTCTGTGACTACAATAATATTTATGCCATTCACTGGCATTTTAGCCACATCCTTACTAGCAAGGAGAGCATTCACAAAACCCTGTGACGCTGCACATAAATCGGAACCACTATGCAGTAAACAAGGAAACTTCTCATTAAAAATAGTAACTTCTATTATAGGCTGCCCAGCAGATTTCTCTCTTGACTTCAGAATCAGGTTCGTCTAACAAATCTTGCACTACGTCACATCTGTTGAATCCTACACCTTCTGTGGAAATTACGCACATATTCATGGAGTCTTCTTTCTCTTTAACTGTGGCAGCTTTAATTAGTCTGTCCACTACTGACAAATCAAAATATTTCTCCAAACACTCTCCTTCTTAAATAATAATAATGGATTCTGCAACCCTTCCTATCGTGTTGTCAGAATTATCAAAATAACCTCCTGCTTCCTCCACTTCTGTTCCTTCTTCGTCACTATCAGCACTACTCGTTCAATCTACGTAAAACTTCCTCTACCTTTCTATATTCTTCCTCAGGTACCTCTAATACCGTTTTCCCTATTATAGTGCTAATTCCACAATTCGCTGTAAGCTCCTCATCTTCACTGCAGTGCTCACTCACACTAACATTCTATTCCCCATTAACATGGTTCCTGGAATCGCTATTATGACCTTTTCTTTCGCAAAAATCTACTACACTTCCCTGAAGAACACATATATTAACAGTGTCTCTCTCCTCTGCAACATCTGTTATACCAACCCCAAGATGTTCAGCTGGTGTCTGCCTTAAAAAAGGTTTTGCTAGCGGATTTAACCTATACTGCAGCAGCCTGCAAACTCTAGCACCATTACAGACTGCCATTAGTTTTCCCCCTCTCCTACGCGGGCATTGCCACTGACATTTCTTTTTACTGGCTGTCTACGCCACTCCGCCCAGTCAGCGGACTGCTGCTGTCTGTACTGAACGTTTCGTTCTCTGTCATGACGTCTACTTCCAACAGGACCTTCCGACCTCGGTACCTGCCTCTTTGCACTCCTATTCTACTTACATGTGCTTCGGCTCTGTTTTCATTTTGCTTAACGGGAGGCCTGTTATCCCTCCTAACATTCTCCTCCTCCTTTACAAGATTTCCTACCCTCTCAAGACAAGGAATAAATTTATCACTATCATCCCTAGGCGCCGAGATTATTTTATTACGCCTGTACAAAGGCAACTTATTCTCTGTCCCCATAATGATCTGTTCCGTCTCCACTTTAGAGCTCAAATATGACAAAGTTGTGGCCCATTTTTGCACAAACCTCTTAACAGTATCTTTATTCGTGTCATATTTCTCATCTGACCAGAATTTGTTCAAACCTTTCATTTGCTTTCGCTTGCCCCTATATTCCTCAAAAAATGCCTGTTTAAAATCCTCTAGCTTGTCATATTTATCTACTGCCCAATTTCCCCACACTCTAGCTTCACCCATCAAATGCATTCCATGATTTGGGCAAAACGTCCTCAAAATCACCCCCAAATTCTTTAGGATGTACATTTTTACTTGGATCAAATCGCAAAAACTGCCAATGTGCCACATATGCAATTCCTGAGGATTCTACAACACCATTAGATATTCCATATCCAGTACTGTTAGTAACACTTTCTTCTACTCTTTTTAGTCTACCATCACGGATACGCAGTTGTTCACCTACAGCTGTAATAAATTGAGTTTAGTTTCCATGTTAGTAAATTTAGCAGACACTTGCACACCAGATTTCTCACAGACCTCCTTTCCTTCTTTGATTTGATTTCCCATTATAGTGTGACTATCCTCACATTGTTTTTCCACTTTATTTACTTGTTCCTGCATTGTATTTAAATCTGCATATACTTTTTCCCGTACATGTTTGCTGTCATCAGCAACTTGCTTAATTTGAGATGTCAATTCATTTTTTACTGTTACAACAGCGTTATTAAATTTTTGTTTTGCTTTACTAATTTCACTTTTTACACGGTCACTAAACAAAGTCATATCGTTTTTCCATGAATCTCTTAATTTAGAAATTTTGTTTTCCATTCTGGATTCCATTTCTACTGACGTGTTAGTAAACCCTTAATTAACTTCAGAAACCAATCCATCAGCTTCAGTATGCTACCCATTTATTTCGGTGTGCAATCCATTTATCTCAGAACTTACAGAATTCTGTATATCAGGAAACCATTTCCTTCACTTTAGTGTTAATATCAGAGCTTAATTAAATTTTAATTTCGGAACCCAATCGATTCATTTTGATTTTCATATGCCCCATATGCTTCAAAATATTTGCTAACATTTCTGAAACACTATCTTCCTGCTCACAAGCAATTGACAACGGTTCCTGTTTTATCTCTGTAACAGTAACAGGTGTAAACTTAACATTAACCTCAGATTCGGCTTCACTTTATTTTCTCCCGAATGGGAATAGGTGTGGAGTTTTCAATCTTAGATTCCCTTTTTAGCCTTTGAACACGAAACGGTGTAAACTCGACAACGGTTTCCACCGTGTTCTGTTCATTGTCTGTACCCTAATTGGCCTGCATTGAATCTGGCAAGCCACTATCGTTAGCTCGTGATGCATCAAATCTAAATTCACCAGCCACTGCGTCATCTGCTTGTATTACTTTCTCCAAATCTACCCCCACATTCTCGTCTACTATAGCAGGGTTATTATTTTCCGCCATGTTCACAAGTTTCTTTCCACACACACACACACGCCAAACAAAGTAGAATACAACTTAGCTTCTCTCGATCGTCGTCAGCGCGGCGAGATGTTACAGCGGGTCCGTTCGCCAAGCTCTGCCCCCGCAGATGTAGTTTCTGGGTCCACACTCCGTCCACTGTTGCCAACTGCCGTAGATTCCCGGCTGCTGTTGCTCGTTGTCGCGCGATGTTCAGTTGTTGTCGATGTCGTCAGTCGCCTTCACAACCGGTTGTTCTAGCCGCTAAATCTTCCACTTCGCTATTCATGTCCTTTCTGAATCATCTTTCCCTTTATCACATGGTTCCTCTGTTCCTCTATCAAAGTTTATTTTTGCACCTGTGGGTCTTTCTTTTATTGGGTTAGCTGCACTGCTGCTTTTAAAGTTCGCACCTACTTGAACTTCACGTGTCCCAAACGCTACACGCATCAATTGCGGCGGGGCGGGGTCGGTCGTCAGTGTTGTTAACGCTAACGTTCAGTTCACCCAGCTTGACAGTATTCTTGCCGATGTCCCTTCACTCTGTGGTAGCAGTCACGTGCTAGGCAGTGTAAAGCAGCGTTAATGAAATCACTACCTAATGCACACAGAGGCCACGTAACTCTAGTTCAAAGTCAGTTCCTGGAGGTTCATGATTAAAAAATCAGTCTTTCTGGATTCTCAGTCTACTTGCACAATAGCGTTTAAAATTATATTAACTCTGTTTTTTGTTTATATTGAAACACATGAAATGGCTATCAAGTCCGTATTTAATATTGTGAAACGTTCACTATCTGCATAACAAATATTCACTCGAAAGGCAGCCAGAATTTTAGCAAGTCCGACCCGACTAATTTTCACGTTCTACCAGTCACAGACCCTCAACTGTTTGCGAGTTAAACATTCGGTCGTTTCAGTAGTCTTCTTCGTAAGAAGTGCTCGCCAAAATATTCCGTACAGAGCACGAAACACGCCGCCGGAGTTGTTACTACGAGCAGAAAGTTCACACGCACGTATCTCTCAAACTATTTAACTTAGAAACACCAAACTTTCATTGTAGTGTTCGTAACTCCAGTCGCTTCAGTCACAATATGTTCGAACCGAAATTACCTCACTATTTTCTCATCTTACAGAGTATTTTTAAGAAGCGATCTAACATCGTGTTATCTGTAGGCCGGCTAGCAAGCGACTCTTTCGTGGTACTCTCCTCTTTGCACATTCCTCTGTCGGCGCAGGAACTACTCTTTTGAAACGTCCCCTTAGAAAAATTGTACAAGACTGTGCTTAAACTGACACACAATATTTTTTTAGCGCAACGCAATCTGACTTTCAAAAATCCCCACAAAAAAATGGCCCTGACTAACATTAACCTATACGTTTCACATATCGCTTACCTCACAAAATTCTTGGTTACTCGAGCTACTGCAATACAGCGAGCGCCACTACTGCCAGCTAAATAAGAGATTCTAACTACTGAAGGCGCTAACTACTGATAGGCATAGTTAGCAAATGAAAGATTTTGATAGAGAACAAATCATGTATTTACCTTAATAGTCATAATATATATAGCAGTTCATGACATCCAGTCTTACAAATTTCAAAACTCCGCCATCTCTCTCCCCACATCCACCACTGCTGCCGGCTCACCTCCAACTGCCGAACGCTATGCGCTGTTAACATCCAGCTGCCCAACACTACAATGGCAGACAACAATGCAAACTAGCCACAGACTGCACACAGCACAGCCCGTGATTTTCATACAGAGCGCTACGTGGCGTTACCAATAAGAAAACCTAAACAGCTTACTTACATAGCCCCCATGCTTCCCACAAAAAATTTTACAAATTTTTTTGGACACTGGCCAATACATATTTGTTAAAATTTTTTTCACAATTACAATAACAAAGAAATCAACTGCACACACTTATTGATACAATGTTGGTCAAAAGCTAAAATTCTCTCACTGTCCGTAAAGACAGTCCTGATCATCCATCACAGTAAAATTGCAGTGTTTTTTTTTTTTCTCAAAGTCTGAGCAGTAAAAGAAAATGCACGCGGAAGTAGTGGATTTCCATGCAGTCTTGAAGAAGTTGTGTTGTCCTTCCAGTGGAAAGACAGTGCTGACTCTTGACATGCACACAGGTATTGGTCCACAACAGAGCAAACCCACAGCAGAGTCAGTCGAAATTATAAAGAGTATTGGTAGGTAGGTCATCACAGAGCAGACCCACTGTAGTCCTGGTAGAGATTACGGTATTGGTGGGCCACCAGAGGTGCAGACCCACTGCAGTCCTTGTAGAAATAATGGTATTGGTGGGTCATCAAAGATGCGGACCCAATGTAGTCCTTGTAGAGATGGCTAGCAGCCATCTGGTGTGACTGTGCAGGTGCACAATCACCATTGAAGAGTCTTGCGGATAATATAGCAAGTCCATAACCACCACTTGTGCACTCACAAAGTTTTTGGAATTGTCCTTAGAACCAGCAATGACGTTATCCCGTCCCTTGCTGAATTATTAACACACGTGCAAACACTAACAGTCCCTACTTCTCACATATTGTCCATATACTATGACCAACAGAAACGTGTGCAGTGAAATGTAACTTACAAGTTACTTAATCTGATGAACTGGTGTCAGTTACAATATAATAACATAAGAATACAATTACAAAGGTACAAAATACATCATTAAAGAACATAACAATACAGATAACATTTGTAGTACAAGCTTTACAAAAGAATCGAAATAACATATACATCAGTGTTACAGGAATTATGACATGAGTACATACATAAAAGATCAGAATTACTTTTTGAAACATCAACTTCACACATGAGCATTAAAACAAAACAGAATAAATAATGTCCAAACATCTTTACAAAGTAAATAACATATTATTAATGCAAATTATATTTGAGGATATCAGTATTCCTCATCATAGTGAATGTAGCTGAGTATTAGAAAAATTCTACAACATAAATAGTATCATATAAACGCATAAAGACAGGAAAAACACAAATATACATAGTGTAATAAAGACAAAAAGACAGGACAGGGTTTGTTTTCAGTGTGACATTTGGTACTGCAGTCCACCCCAAAACTTCATTCCATATATCTTTCCTCTTATTTCAACATTTGTTTCCACCAAAAAAATTCTATCCAAGCATGCTTTCTGCATTTATATGTTCACATATTTCTTACCTCATTATTTATTTTCCATTATCTTACCTCATCATTTATTTCCAAGAAAATCCTACCTAAACCTGTTGCCCCTAAACCCTACTTCTTTGGTTCATATCCTCTTTCAAAATACTTTTTTGGCCAAACCATTTTCTTATAGCTTCTCAAAGCATTTCTTCCAATTCATCACAACTTCTTCTCTTATATGGCCTACCCCATCTTAAGCTAACTTAAATCTACTGAGCTCAGATGCTAAACTAAGGAACGAGGCAATGCAGCAGCACAAAACAATTAACACAAACACCAATGACAAAAAATGCCAATTTGCAAAGCAAGCAGCAGTAAATCTAAATCAACAGATAAAATGCAACATTACAGCTAATATGAGCCAATGTGCAGCAACAAGAAAAATAAATCAGTAGTAAAACTGGCTTAACAGAGTAACACAAAGTTCAATTTAGTAGCACTATGCCTGGCACACAGCAGCAGCAAATGCAATAACTTATACCTAAACATGACAAAGCTCAAGCAGAAAAAATAGTACACTAAAGACAACAATGCAGATAAGGGAAATGTCTATTCACATCTTAATGTCTATGTAATTAAAGTGGTGAACCACAAGAAGTTATTCTACCAAAAAAATTACCAAGTAGTTGAAAAGAAAATTCCGTATGCAATTCCTGTGAAGGGAAATGTCTTTTTATGCTCCGTCGTTTTTTTGAATAGATCATAAAATTATTTACTGGATCTGTAGGCATAAAATATTTATATTAGTACATTTATTAAATTTTATTTTAACCAATGCTGCTGCAGCTAGAAACTTGATATTAAACAAAATGAGCAAACTCTCAACTAGAAAGACAATAGATGTAAAATGTTTCTCATCATTTCATTAGGCATTTTAGTAAATATCATAAATTAAAAGCGCCACAGTATAATCATATGTTTTCCAGTTTGAGTGTGTCGTATTTGCGATGCTTTCTACGAATAAATGTCAATAGCGAGGGTAATGGCCTCTTTTTTTTCCACCTGTGCCTCTGAAAGGCACACACTAATGGCTTTCTTCCAGGCGACTGTCGCGCAGCTGCCCACGACGCATTACGTGCAGGTGGTCACTAAATTTTCTTACGGAAATATTTACGACAGCAGTTTCCGCTACAGTGACAGTCTCACATAAAAATATTTCACAGGTCAAGAATTTGCGTTACAAATCTGTAGAAACAAAATCCTATTGATATAACAGAGTCAAAAAAATTTTTGTCGGCATTGTAATACACATACACGCATTTACTTACATTTAATAACTCTTAAAGTACGATTCTCGGTTTCCAACAACCTTTTTCACAAACCAGAGTCCCTAACCACTACTCATTATTCCTTACCTTATTCGTCGACACTTCTTCAATATTTCATCATAACAGATACGTAGCATACTCAAATAACTCATACAGCATCAGCTTATTGATCATAAACATACCACAACAGCATAATACACATAGTCATCGCAATAATAACATCATAACACCTCAGTCAACTCTCAAAATCGTCATAGCTTCCTCCAATAATTTCAAAACCAAAAAAAAATTCTCTGCTCATGTCAAAAGTGTCATCTGCCTCAAACGTACTTTAAAAATCGTGATCCCATACCAAATATATCATTCAAAGCTCTCATAATATCACAATGGGTCCAAAAAAATATGAACACTTCACAAAGTACAGACAAAATACAATTTAGTTAGTGTGAAGTTACCCAACTGTGTAATTGCGTAAACATGTGCCACTGATATAGTAAAAAAATGTTTGTTTCTCTGTTAAATAATCAGGTAGCTGTGTAATTCTGAGTTGGAGAAATATGGTACCGATGTGTAGAGTTGTATAAGCAAATACCATATTAGCTATGGCTCCTTGTGCTTCCCACACACATGGTACACAAAGTAAGCGTGTACCCCCCTGAGGATTAATGTAATTATACCCTCAGGTGTTACGGATTACAGCAATGGAATGAAATGTATCACGGAAAACTTTCTTTGTAATTCAAAAATCTTTAAAAATAAATGTTTTAAGTATAAAATTAATCACTCAAATACGTGTACTGTAGCGCTAAACTGTGCGTCTTGTTGCAACATAATCTCTGTGGAAGTGTCGTAGTTATCGTCCTCTGAAAGCTAAGTTCTGCAGAAGTCAATGTACTTACCTCATGATAAACAAAAGTGAAATGCTTTGCGTATAGATATCATAGTTATTATGCTTATTGGCGTGATGAAGAAAGTACTGTACAGTAACGTATTGTTGTGCCATGAAAAAGGCTGTCTCATTGTTGCTATACCACAAAAGTTACTACTAAAACATGTTTTACTTTCCAGAATAATACAGAAAAACTGTGCAGATATAAAACAGAAACACCGCAAAAGCAACATTGTAAATTGTCACTCATTAGTAGCGTCGTGATAAAATCGTGTAGCTGTCACATAAACTAACCACTGTGTCATCTGGTATCTCACAGAAAGTACTTTAAATCCAGAATGTATTTTCAAGTAAACCAAAATGTTGCATTAAAATCTCATTAGCAGTACTGATAAATGTTCTAAGTATGTGAGCCTTATAGTCGTTACGTAATCGTGCAACTAACAAGCAAGAATGTACACACACAATAACACTGTGACGTCTGTTCACTATAACAATGCATTCGTAATTTCTGTTTCAATAAGTTCTCTTGGTTCTTGACTGGATATTTAACTTCAAACATTGCTGCATGTTAACAGGTTCTAAGTCTGACAAAGCATACTAGTAATGTAAAGTGAAAAATTTTATGGCAAAGACTAAGTTATAAAGCAGATTATCTTTCAATAAACGGTTTTACATGTGAAATGTTGTGCAATCCTTTACTCTTCCTAGTATGCAGAGGTTCAACTTGAACGGAATTATCATGCGGTATACGTCGGTGAGGAATGCTAAAATTTTTCTCAAGGTTAGCGTCTATGTTACTTTTCTCTGAGCCAGCCAGCGCACGCGGCTGCCTGCGGTGCGAGTCATTCTCTGTTCCTTTGTTGGCGCGCGTCGTTATTGGGATTAGGAGACCTAACTTCTACAAATTCACCTTGACAAGAAGGCCCTGGCCTGTTTGAAGCTCGCCAGTTCTGATGCAATTCAGGTCTGTAGTTACGATTATATCGTCTGTCGTCATGTTGGTAGATTCCATAGTTTCTTTCTTGTTGGTGATGTGGTGGAGAATTTCTCCTGGAATCGTAACTGCGTGGTGGACCGTTGCATCTGAAGTTATTCTGTCTCCCTTGATAATAATTATTTTGGTTCCCATATTGTCTGTTTCTATGGTTGTCTCTGTCACATTCATTACTACGAAAATGCGATCTTTCTCTGTAACTATTACTCTGCCAGTGGTTGTCATATGGGTGGTGTCTGTTTTGGTCACGATTTACGTTGTAAGAATAGCCTTGTCGTGTCCAGTTATTATTTCTGTTATCACGGAATTGTGACGGATGTGACCTGTAATTGTTGTGCTC
Source organism: Schistocerca americana (assembly GCF_021461395.2). Classification (NCBI taxonomy): domain Eukaryota; kingdom Metazoa; phylum Arthropoda; class Insecta; order Orthoptera; family Acrididae; genus Schistocerca; species Schistocerca americana. Next base: position 698,279,022 of record NC_060130.1, read on the forward strand.
CTGTTTTCGCGTTCCGCGATTGTCAGTGTCAATTTCCAGTTCTTGTAACAGTCCCTGAAAAGCTTCAATGTCGTCTTTGCAACGTCCTGCCAAAATAGTATGTCGTAAATGTTCAGGTAATTTGATTAAGCAAATGCGGATGAGTTCTGAGGGGCTGTATGGGTTTGAAAGATACTGATTCTTATGCAACATGTCTTCAAAATATTTGACAAGACTGGAAAATTCAGATTGTTCAAAGTGTTTCTTCATGATGATGCTATGTTTTACTCGGTCTTGTGTAGCTTGAGACCAATATGCTGAGAGGAACGCATGGTAAAATTCTCCTTCACTGTGACAATCGTGAATGACCGATCGCATTCTTTCAGCTGGTTCATTCTCTAAGTAGCCACACATAAATTCTAATCTGTGCTCTAACGACCAGTTGGGAGGAAAACAATGAGAGAATTGATGGAGCCATGCTTGTGGATGAATGTTGTTGACAGAATTCTTAAATGTTTTGAATTTGCGTGTAGTAATGAACAGCTAATAGTCAAAATCATCATGTCGGCGAGTCACATGTCGGTCATTGTTACGTCGTTTCGACGGTTCCATCTCAAAATTCGGTGTGCCTTGCCAATTTCTTTCATAATTTCCGAAGTGTCCTGTGTTATTATTTTGTGGCTGTTCCGTATTTCTAAGTCCCTCTTCCCGTGTTGGACCGCGAGTGTCTTCTGAAATATGTAATTTTTGTATTACTTGTGCCAACTGATCTTGTACATCCCGGATTTCTCTTTTGTGTTGCGTATTAATTTGATTCTGATTTTGTTTGAATTTCTTAATTTGTTCATACTCTTCTGTGTCAGTGATGGCTACAGGTCTTGTGTCATTCAGATCATCATCTACCTTTGTAGATAAGTTGGTGAACTGATCTGAAAGTTCGGCTACTTTATCCGTTAGTGAAATTATTTCCTCTGTGTGTTTTTCTGAACCAAGTTTCAGAGTGTCCATTTGTGTTGAAATCGTATTTACTGTGTCCTTTAAGTTTTCCTGAGTTTTTGCAAGTTGCATAACCGAATCAGTAGATGCAACTGAGTCAATTTTAGCTTGCAAGGTGTCGTGATTTTCATGAACAATAGTTTGCAGTTCTTTTATGGCTGCTTCGTGATTCTGTAATGCATTTTCATGATGCGAAAAAATAGGTTGGAAATGCTAACAAATTTGTGTTTTTACGTCATTACAGACTTTTTGACATTTCGATTCGATTTTATGTAACTCAGTAGTTAAATCTTCACGTGTTTGTTCAAGTTTGGTGTCTAACTTTTGAAGATTTTGTTCCATTGCGTCTAACTGTTGCTGTGTTTGTCTCTGGTGTTGTTCCATTGTGTCTAACTTTTGAAGATTTTGTTCCACTGTGTCTAACTTTTGAAGCTTTTGCTGTGTTTTTCTCTGGTGTTGTTCCATTGTGTCTAACTTTTGAAGCTTTTGCTGTGTTTGTCTCTGATTTTGTTCCATTTGTTGCATTAGCTGTAATAACAATGCATTATTGTCTGGAATCTGTTCCTCTACGCTTTTCGGCAGTGCATTTGCACCGGCAACATTCACATTTTGACAAGCAGAAAATGTGTCTTGACTTATTTGAGAAAACAGTGAGGACGCAAAACCTGAATCTACAGTATTTGCAAAATTGTGTCCTGTCATTTCGGATTCCTGAGGCGAGCTGTTGCCAAGCGATCGATCGATAATGCTTCCCTGTTCGCTAATTGTTTCACTGCCTACGCCATTGTTTGCCGCCCGCTCCATTTCCCTACGCACAATTACCAAGTTACTATGTTGAACATTAGTTAAGTCATTACACGGTGGCGCTAACACACTGCTTTCGTCTTCACTGTCATTTCTCAGTTTACTTTGGAGCCTAGTATTACGTTTTTCACACGCCATTATTGTCACAATATTTCACACGACAACACAGAAAAACACAATTTGAAGAGCGAAAACAAGAGAACACATTAACATAGCACTGAAAATAATATCTAGTTAATGGCAAGCGCAGCTGCGAAATACTTGCTGCAAATCTACATGCATGCCACAATTGTTTTACTGTACAACAATGAAAAACTACAACTACAAAGGAAATTCTCTCTATAATTACGCGCTAGCAATAAACAAAAGCTACACTAATTACACAAACTACAAGAAAAAATCAGTAGATTCCAGTGAGGTATCCTCGGCTAAGGGTCGACGTGTGAAACGTCCCCTTTTGAAAAATTGTACAAGACTGTGCTTAAACTGACACACAATCTTTTTTTAGCGCAACGCAATCTGACTTTCAAAAATCCCTACAAAAAAATGGCCCTGACTAACATTAACCTATACGTTTCACAAATCGCTTACCTCACAAAATTCTTGGTTACTCGAACTACTGTAATACAGCGAGCGCCACTACTGCCAACTAAATAAAAGATTCTAACTACTGAAGGCGCTAACTACTGATAGGCATAGTTAGCAAATGAAAGATTTTGATAGAGAACAAATCATGTATTTACCTTAATAGTCATAATATATATAGCAGTTCATGACATCCAGTCTTACAAATTTCAAAACTCCGCCATCTCTCTCCCCACATCCACCACTGCTGCCGGCTCACCTCCAACTGCCGAACGCTATGCGCTGTTAACATCCAGCTGCCCAACACTACAATGGCAGACAACAATGCAAACTAGCCACAGACTGCACACAGCACAGCCCGTGATTTTCATACAGAGCGCTACGTGGCGTTACCAATAAGAAAACCTAAACAGCCTACTTACAAATTCTGATTGACTGTTGATCTAAACGACCAAAGAAAATGTTCCTTCCTGATCCTTCTCATGGCAAATGTTGCCTTATCCAATCACTACTTTGATAGTAATTAGTGTCATCAAAACTTCAGTTTCGTGTATCATGTTTAATCAATATAAGCAAAGTGCGAAATATTCTTCAAATTAATAAATAAACTTATTCCGCCTGTAACTTCCATTCTAGCTGCTTTTATGCAAAAGCATGGTCACACAGACATGCGGCACCTGAATCGTGGTTACAACATAACTTTCTCAGGGTTTGTTTGTACAAGATTTTTCGTAAAATGAAATATTAAATTTCAATATATGTACCACATACACTCTCTCAATCACTCTCACAAACTCTCACAACAAAACATAATCAACAAATAATTTTGATAGATTTTTGTATTACGTAATGCAAAGTGACTAAAGTTTTAAAAATAAGATTCTGATTAATTGATTTTTATGCACTGAGAGTAGGTACTGGGAGATGAAGAAGCTTACACAGGATAGAGTAGCATGGAGAGCTGCATCAAACCAGTCTCTTGACTGAAGACCACAACAACAACATGCACTGACAACTTTGTAATGGCTTCAAATGATAATGAAAGTCAATCTGTTCTTGTTTCTAACTTGATTTTTAAAAAAAACAAGCGTAGATTTTAGGACTTTTAGGTAATTCTCTTTATCTCCGAAGCTATAATAAATAAATATCTGAAATTTTGACAGCATCATTCCGTTAATAACAAAAGGCTGTGTACCAGATTTGAACAAAATTGGATAATAACTAATATGGATTATTTACATTCGTAGAGGGTATGAATCTTCCTATCTACTGAATTTTACGCTATGCAGTTCTCACGGCAGGTAGCGTCAGCTGAGCTGTGAGCAAAGCGAAGAAAAAAATCATAGTCATCCTGCAGCCACCGTACTAGACGGCTGCGTGCCTTACTTGTTGCGTTACAACTACCCCTCTCAGTTACAGTTCACACCCCATTACATTCCCCCTCCCCCTCAATACCGCCCCCTTCCCCCCCCCTCCCCCACAAGGATGTGGTGCAGTGATGCATCTGCAGCGTCTTGATGAATACTTCATCTCAGTGCTTGTGATGTAGTTTCGTGTCTAAAACGGCCATATGCAATATGTAAAAATCAATTAAATTTTATTTGTGAAAAATACAATTCCTTTTCGAAAAAGACAAAATACTAATACATCATATGTGTTAAGTAATACGTACGGAAAATCCAGTGTGACAGAACTACATTACTAATCCCACGTAGAATAAAAGTCAGTAAATTCCAAATAACCAAATACCCTTAGTTAAAGTAGCACTGAAGTCGTAGTGGAGTAGCTGTCTTCCACATCATCCATTTACTCTATGTAATCAAAAATATCCAGGCGCCCTATGTAATGCGGAATTGATCACTGGATGTCAAGAGAATGCGACCCGCCTCTATAAAAGAAGGCGAGGAGTATTGTGTTGTCAGTTGAGCAAGCAGTTACAGCAGAAAGGCTTGCTCAGGAGAACTCAGTTACTTCGAATATGGACTAGTCATTGGTTGTCTCCTGACTGACAGATCCAGAAGGGAAATATCAAACCTTCTAAAGCTGCCAGGGTCGACTGTTGGTGATGTGATTGAGAAATGGAAATGCGAAGGAACAGCTATAGCTAAACCAAGACCATGCAGACCTCATGTACTCACGGACAGGGAAATTCGAGCATTGCAGATGGTGGTGGTATGCAATCGCGGGGAATCAGCGGAAGAAATGTCATGAGTTCCAGAGTGTTACCAGTAGTCAAGTTAGCACAGTGATTAAGAGTAGCAAGTTAAAAAGAATAAGACTAAACGGTCGAGCAGCTCCTCATAAGCCATTCGTTTTCGTAGTCAATGCTAAGCGATGCTTGAAGAGGCGCAAAGAGCGACGTCAATGAACAATGGATGACCGGAAACGAGTGGTTTGGGGGGAAGAATCACGGTATACCCTGTGGCAATACGATTGAAGGTTTTGTGCTTTGCGAATGCCTGGAGATCGTTACCAGCCTTCGTGTGTACTGCCAACACTGAAGAATAGTGTAGGTAGTGTTATGGTATAGAGGCGTTTTTCGTGGTTGGGTGTGATTCCCTTAGTGCGATTAATAAAACGATAGATAGGCAAGCACGGGGTGATAAAACTCTGTAAAAAACGAACCACTACTCAGAATGATATCAAATTTAAACTGAATATTATCTAAGAAGGGGGAAACGTTATGGAAACAAAAGAAAATTCAATGAAAATTTTACCACACACATTTTACAGCATTGTGTACTGCGTATTGTTAGCAGCATGTTAATGCACCTGTCATAAAGCAGTAGTTGGGAGGCAATGGTTTGTGGACAATAAGATTCCAAGATGGCCTGGACTACCCAGGTTTTCAATGTGAGCCCCATGGAACACCTTTGGGATGAATCAGAACTTCTACTTCATTCCAGAAGCCAACGCCTCTGGTTTCGGTTCTTGAAGAAGAATAGGCTGGCATCCCCACAGACATCGACGCCTCATCGAAGGGTCTCCAACAGTTCAAGCCGTCATAAAGCCGAAGGAGGGACTCGCCCCATATTAATGTTCACTAACAGGTGAGCACATACCTTTAGTATGATATTATACATCAATGTACATCTACACCTTATCGTGTGTAGCAGAGGATACTTTCCACACCACTGTCACTTCTCCCTTTTGTAGTTCGAGTTGCGAGTGTGTAAATATTACACTGGTGAACCACAAGCAATCTACATCTACATCTACATCCATACTCCACAACCCACCTGACGGTGTGTGGCGGAGGGTACCTTGAGTACCTCTATCGGCTCTCCCTTCTATTCCAGTCTCGTATTGTTCGTGGAAAGAAGGATTGTCGGTATGCCTCTGTGTGGGCTCCAATCTCTCTGATTTTATCCTCATGGTCTCTTCGTGAGATATACGTAGTAGGGAGCAATATACTGCTTGACTCCTCGGTGAAGGTGTTCTCGAAACTTCAACAAAACCCCGTACCGAGCTACTGGGCGTCTCTCCTGCAGAGTCTTCCATTGAAGTTTATCTATCACCTGGAACGCAATCCTTGACTAGGTGTATTATTTCAGCTGTAATCCGTTGAACCATCAACGTAGCAACTTGAAAGACTGACGGAAAAGCGTATGAGTACGTGACAAATCATAGGGAAAGGCAGCAGAGGTGTATGCTTCCGTGACCCCTCTATGAAGAACGTTTTTTCGCAGATTCTAGTCGAAAGGAGGACAATACCGTTTTCTATGTTAGTTAACTATTGCCAGTGCCAGATTCTACATTGTGTGCCGAAGGTGGTTGGTTGTTGTGTGCTAATCGATGGAAAGTGGTTGAAGGACAGTGATACCACGGGTAAGCGACAAAATGTTGGATTTCCATCCGTTATCAATGAATGTGGGATCGGACACTTACTTGCAATGTAAAGTAGGATAGGCGGTGAACTGCGGCAGTTCTGACGACAGAATGTAATGCTGATGCAGGAAAAACTGTTTCAAAGGCACATCGTTCACATACATTGGTGAAAATGGGACTCCGCAACAGACATCCCATAAGTGTTCCTATGTTGATCAAACGACAGAGTCAGTTACGTTTGCAGTGCCCTTGCGATCATAGAGATTGGACTGTGGATCATCTCGTCGGATGAGTCACGTTTCCTATTACACCAAGTCGGTAGTCGTATCCGTATACACCAGGCGAACCGCTGCTCGAAATATCCACTGCACCATTGACACAGGCGGATGAGTGCAGTATTATGTGATAAGAGGCATTTACCTAGCCTCCAATGTGATCTGAGGTAGTAGTTGAAGTCACTATAACATCAGGGGACTACGTGAACATTATTGTGGACCGCCTGCATCCCTTCATGACTGATGTCTTTCCCGGTATCGATGGCGTCTTCCAGCAGGATAATTCTCCCAGTTACAACGTCAGAATCTTTCTACAGCGGTTTGAGAAGCATGATAGTGATTTCATAGTGATGTCTTGGCCACAAAATTCGTTTGGTCTGAATCCGATGGAACAAATCTTGAGTGTCATCGGGCTCCTGATCCGCCCTCATAAACCATTGGATCGTAATTCAGGAAAATTATGTGACTCGTGCCTAGACATCTGTGCCACATACATCCAGTAACCTACCAAGGACTTGTCGGATCCAGGCTTCTCAGAATTCCTACAGTATTGCGTTCAGTAGGGGGGGGGGGGGGGGGGGAGGGGCAGGGGCAATACGCTATTAAGTAGAAAGATTAAGTAGATCTTTCGTTGCGTTTCACTAATCTTACAGTCATGAAGATTAGATTAAATATTGTCAGAAAACGTCTCATTTGAAATGTTTCCCCTGCTATCTTGTTCGGAATTAGTTGATTGCAATGGGTTGCGCGAAATTGGTGTCTCAGAAAACTGACAATTGGTTTCATCAAATCATTATTGAAATTGGGTAATTGTTGTAGTTTCCGTCAGAAATCAGATAGCTGTTTTCCATATTAAATAATCTTACACTATGTGGCTGGATCAAGGAAGTTTACAGTTGCTGGCATGGTTATGTTATCATAAAATGTGTAATAATAAAGGCTCATCATTATTATTGAACTAAAAAAATTAAAAATGGGAACTGAGCATAAATTACATGCTTTTTCCTATATGTATCACGACCACGAATCATCGTTGTCTAGAACTCTTGTGGCTCGGATAATGTGAGAATCCATTTCTTTGCGATGTAAAAATGGAAAAAAAATTGAAATGAAAGGTTGTTCTTTATTTTTATTAGAATTTGCACCATCCTTCATGTTTCCATCGTCAGATCGCATGTCTAAACATAGTTCTTGCTGAACACTAGGTACCGGCATTACATTCGTGGATTGTTCGATCATCTAATACCCAGGAAGAAACTGAAGAATCACAAAAAATGGTTCAAATGGCTCTGAGCACTATGCGACTCAACTGCTGAGGTCATTAGTCCCCTAGAACTTAGAACTAGTTAAACCTAACTAACCTAAGGACATCACAAACATCCATGCCCGAGGCAGGATTCGAACCTGCGACCGTAGCGGTCTTGCGGTTCCAGACTGCAGCGCCTTTAACCGCACGGCCACTTCGGCCGACGAAGAATCACAGTTTGTTGTTTGTTTGAAGGTACATATCAGCAGTCCAATTTCACTTTTAAATCTCGGCGCAACAGTGCCATAGCACGCTGGCAAACGAGGGCAAAAACTGCGAAGCCGATTGAGTATCGAGTGGTAATTAATTTTCTGCGTTTGAAAGGAAACGATGTCACAACAATCCATGCTGAAATGGTGTAAGTGTCCGGTAACGATGGATCATCGTTTGTCACAGTCATTAGATGGTCCAGACGCTTGGAATATGGTCAAACAAGTCTGAATGACGAAGAAATAAGTGAAAAACTGTGAATCGCAAGAAAAATGGAGATTCTAGTGCCCCAAGACAACATATCACAACTGAGGCTATAGCGGAAAAGTGAAAATCAGTCATGGATCAGTTTGCAGCATCTTTCTCGATGGGTTGAAAATGTCAAAGGTCGCCGCCCGCTTGATTCCGCGACTGCGTACAGCAACCCAAGAAGCTCACAGATGTGAGGCAGCAGTGTAAATGTAGCAGCTTTGTCATAACAATTCAAATGACTTCTTTAGCCATATAATTACCACGGACGGGGGCTACGCTCGTAAGGACTGTAGTCAGGGAGGTGGATGATCGACTTCGCTTTTTTGGGAGAGTTTTAGGAAATTGTGGTTCATCTGTAAAGTCGACCGCATATAGAACACTAGTGCGACCATTCTTGAGTACTGCTCGAATATTTGGGATCCCCACTACGTCGGATTAAAGGAAGACATCGAAACAGTTCAGAGGTAGGCTGCCAAGTTTGTTACCGGTAGGTTGGATCAACATACAAAGATTATGGAGATCCCTCGAGAACTCAAATGAGAATCACTGGAGGGAAGGCGGTGTCCTTCATGAGGAACGCTATTGAGAAAATTTAGAGAACCGGCACGATATTGCTGTCGCCAGCAAATTAGGGGCGTTCAGTAAATCATCATCATCATCATCATCATCATTTAAGACTGATTATGCCTTTCAGCGTTCAGTCTGGAGCATAGTCCCGTTTATAAAACTCATCCATGATCCCCTATTCCTGCTAACATTGGTGCCTCTTCTGAGGCTAAGCCTATTACTTCAAAATCATTCTTAACCGAATCCAGGTACCTTCTCCTTGGTCTGCCCCGACTCCTCCTACCCTCTACTGCTGAACCCATGAGTCTCTTGGGTAACCTTGCTTCTCCCATGCGTGTAACATGACCCCACCATATAAGCCTGTTCGCCCTGACTGCTACATCTATAGAGTTCACTCCCAGTTTTTCTTTGATTTCCTCATTGTGGACGCCCTCCTCCCATCTACTAGTACCTGCAATCATCCTAGCTACTTTCATATCCGTTACCTCAACCTTATTGATAAGGTACCCTGAATCCAACCAGCTTTCGCTCCCATACAACAAAGTTGGTCGAAATATTGAACGGTGCACAGATAACTTAGTCTTGGTACTGACTTCCTTCTTGAAGAAGAGAGTAGATCGTAGCTGAGCGCTCACTGCATTAGCTTTGCTACACCTCGCCTACAGTTCTTTCACTGTGTTGCCATCCTGTGAGAATATGCATCCTAAGTACTTGAAACTGTCCACCTGTTCTAATTTTGTTCCTCCTATTTGGCACTCAATTCGTTTATATCTCTTTTCCACTGACATTACTTTCGTTTTGGAGATGCTAATCTTCATACCATAGTCCTTACATTTCTGATCTAGCTCTGAAATATCACTTTGCAAACTTTCAATCGAATCTGCCATCACAACTAAGTCATCCTCATATGCAGGACTGCTTATTTTGTGTTCACACATCTTAATCTCACCCAGCCAGTCTATTGTTTTCAACATATGATCCATATGTAATATGAACAACAGTGGAGACAGGTTGCAGCCTTGTCTTACCCCTGAAACTACTCTGAACCATGAACTCAATTTACCGTCAACTCTAACTGCTGCCTGACTATCCATGTAAAGACCTTTAATTGCTTGCAAAAGTTTGCCTCCTATTCCATAATCACGTAGAACAGACAATAACTTCCTCCTAGGAACCCGGTCATATGCCTTTTCTAGATCTATAAAGCATAGATACAATTCCCTGTTCCATTCATAACACTTCACCATTATTTGCCGTAAGTTAAAGATCTGGTCCTGACAACCTCTAAGAGGCCTAAACCCACACTGATTTTCATCCAATTGGTCCTCAACTAATACTCGCACTTTCCTTTCAACAATACCTGAGAAGATTTTACCCACAGCGCTGATTAAAGAGATACCTCTGTAGTTGTTACAATCTTTTCTGTTTCCATTTTTAAAGATTGGTGTGATTACTGCTTTTGTCCAGTCTGATGGAACCTGTCCCGACTCCCACGCTATTTCAATTATCCTGTGTAGCCATTTAAGACCTGACATTCCATTGTATTTGATGAGTTCCGACTTAATTTCATCCACCCCAGCTGCTTTATTGCACTGCAATCTATTGACCATTTTCTCCACTTCCTCAAATGTGATCCTATTTCCATCATCATTCCTATCCCATTCTACCTCGAAATCTGAAACGTTACTGATCGTATTTTCACCTACATTGAGCAACTCTTCAAAATATTCCCTCCATCTGCCCAAGGCATCCACAGGATTCACAAGCAGTTTTCCTGACCTGTCCAAAATACTTGTCATTTCCTTCTTACCTCCCTTTCGAAGACTGCTAATTACACTCCAGAATGGTTTTCCAGCAGCTTGACCCAAAGTCTCCAACCTGTTTCCAAAGTCTTCCCAAGATTTCTTCTTGGATGCTGCAATTATCTGTTTGGCTTTGTTTCTTTCTTCAACATAACTTTCTCTGTCTACCTGAGTTCTAGTTTCCTTTTACAGGCTACCTTGACTGTGTCATTCCACCAAGCTGTTTGCTTCATCCTACCTTTACACACTACTGTTCCAAGACATTCTTTAGCCACTTGTAGTACTGTGTCCCTGTACCTTGTCCATTCCTTTTCCAATGACTGTAATTGACTACATTCAACTAACTGGTACCTTTCTGAGATCATTGTTATGTACTTGTGCCTGATTTCCTTATCCTGAAGTTTCTCCACTCTTATCCTCCTACATATGGACCTGACCTCCTGCACTTTCGGCCTCACAATACCAATTTCGTTGCAGATTAAACAATGATCAGTGTCATCAAAGAATCCCCTGAATACACGTGTGTCCCTCACAGCCTTCCTGAATTTCTCATCTGTTATTATATAGTCAATGATAGATCTGGTTCCCCTGCCTTCCCAAGTATACCGGTGAATGTTCTTATGTTTAAAAAAGGAGTTTGTGATAACTAAGCCCATACTGGCACAGAAATCCAAGAGTTGTTTCCCGTTCCTGGTGGCCTCCATATTCTCTCCAAATTTACCCATAACCTTTTCATACCCTTCTGTTCGATTTCCAATCCTGGCATTAAAATCACCCATGAGCAGAACACTGTCCTTGTCCTTTACTCCAACAACTACATCACTGAGTGTATCATAAAAACTATCCATCTTATCTTGATCTGTCCCTTCACAATGCGAATATACTGACACAATCCTAATTTTCTTGCTAGACACTGTCAAATCTATCCACATCAGTCGTTCGTTCACATACCTTATTGCAACTAAGCTGGGTTCCATTTCTTTCCTGATGTAAAGCCCTACACCCCATTGTGCTATTCCTGCTTTGACTCCTGACAGGCAGACCTTGTATTCTCCCACTTCCTCTTCTTTCTCACCCCTTACCCGAATGTCACTAACAGCTAAAACATCCAGCCCCATCTTACTTGCAGCCTCTGCCAGCTCTACCTTCTCCCCAGAGAAGCCCCCACTGATAATAATAGCTCCCCATCTCATTACCATTTGTTTGCCGAGTCGTATCTTAGGAGTCCCTGGTTTGTCAGTTAGAGGTGGGACTCCGTCACCTCCAAAGGTCTGAGGCATTTTGCTCTGATTGTTACCAGCATCATTTTTAAAGTACCAGGGAAGCAGGTTGCTAGCCTTACTTGCCCCGAGTCCCAGTGAGTTTTACCCCTAACGGTTGAGGGACTAACCGGTGGATTTGGTAGTCTTTGCCGTATGAGCACAAAGGTGACCACAACTCAGAATATGTCCGAGATGCCCAGCCTTATTCCAAAGTAACTGGTATCCCGACTGTAGGGACCACTTGCTTGGCCACTCATACGTTGCCCGTGGTTCATGAACTAGGACATGACTACAGGAACCCACACCATGAACCACGTTCAGTAAATAACACAATTTTTTTTCTCGCCCTACTTCGGTGGAAAAATGCTGTTGTGTTATAGGACCTCGTAGAATATTCCTGTTACAGCCCCTATAGTTTCATGAATTTTCGATAGGTAGCGACCCTGTAAGTAGTGTTCAAAATGGCGTCTGTAACAAACGTGCGTTCCAAGCAGAGAAATATCATTGTGTTTCATTTGGTGGAAAATCAAAGCATGGCTCTTGCAGAATGTCTACAGAGACTAGCAGGAACAAAATCACGGTGAGTCGTGGGACGAAGCGTCTGTCATCATCGCAACCAGGTCGCGCAAACCAGTCGGACCTCCCGCTTGCCAGCTGGCCGCCCATAGCTGTGACTTCTGCAATGTTGGAACGTGCGGACACTCTCATTCGAGGTGATCGACAGCTCACAATCAAACACATTGCTGCACAACTGGACGTCCCTGTTAGTAGTGCTGACACACTCGTACACCAGTTGGAGTACCCAAAGGTGTGCGCCCACTAGGTGCCTCACTACCAACAGAAGACCAGAAAGACCAAAGAAGGACCATCTGTGCTGTACTACTGGCGCGTTACCAGGCTGACAGTGACAACTTCTTGTCAAACACAGTCACAGGTGATGTAAGATGGGTTAATCACTTCGAACCGTAAACAAATCAGTTATCCATGAAGTGGTGCCCCATCACCTCCCCTCCGAAAAAAGTGCAAAGGCACACCTTCAGCCGGTAAAGCCATGGCGACGATTCTCTGGGACTCTGAAAGGGTTATTCTGTTCGATGTCCTCCCTCATAACACATAGATCAACTCGGAAGTTTATTGTGCTACCCTCAGGAAACTGAAGAAATGACTTCAGCGTGTTCGCTTGCCACAGAAATTCAAACGAACACTTCCTCATCTATGACAACGCAAGACCTCACTGAAGTCTGCGGACGCGAGAGGAGATCACAGAACTTCATTAAATTATTTTTCCTCATCCATCCTACCGCCTGGATCTCGCACCTTTTGACTTTTATTTGCTTGGAGCAGTGAAAGATGCACTCCGAGGGAAGTTCAAAAATGGCTCTGAGAACTATGGGACTCAACTGCTGTGGTCATCAGTCCCCTAGAACTTAGAACTACTTAAACCTAACTAACCTAAGGACATCACATACACCCATGCCCGAGGCAGGATTCGAACCTGCGACCGTAGCAACAGCGCGGCTCCGGACTGGAGCGCCTAGAACCGCACGGCCACCGCGGCCGGCCCGAGGGAAGTTGTATGTGGGTGATGGGGAGGTTATTGCCGCAGCAAGACGTTGGATGCACCGTCGACCGGTTGAGTAGTTCCATATGTGCATACAGGCCCTCCCAGTAACGTGGCGTAAGGCCGCTGCCTTGCACGGAGATTATGTTGCAAAGTGGAGATTTGTAGCCAAAAGAGTAGAGAATAGTTTGATGTATTGGAATCCTGAATAAAACTGACCTACTTCCAGAAAAAATGTATTGTAGTACTTATTGAATACCCGTCGGACATTTCGCCTAAGAACCACGAACGTAAGATGAGAGAAGTTATGGCTCTAATGCAGTTGTATGGAGAGTCGTCTTTCCCTTGCTCTATTTGCGAGCGGAACAGGAACGGAAATGACTAGTTGTGGCAGAACGTACACTCCGCCACGCACTGTACTGTGGCTTGCGGATTATATGCGTAGATTTATATGGATGTAACACTATGACCTCGAGACAAACGAGAAAACCCAACTGTGTACTCACTACTGCCGAAAAAGGGAAGATGCAACCATCAACAGACAAGGTGATTCTGAGTGATTTTTGGGACTGCCGTATTGTGGTGCTAACAGACTGTGATAGGAAGAGCCGATCGTCACAGTTGCGTATTATCAAAATCTCTGAACGAGCTGACGGGAGGCTTCCGAAAGGAAGCGTCCAAGTGGATGTTTTTGCTCCGTGATAACTCCCCGGGTCTTTCTGCACAGGTGACAGTCAAATGTGCTGCTTCTCTGAGCTATCATAGTTTACATCAGTCGTTGGATGAAGTAACCATCGGGTGGCCTACATTTTCTGAACACAACGAGATGATATTCGTGATTGAACGTTTCCCCAACAACCATAATGCAACCCATAGTGTAGAAATCGAGTTGCAGTATGATTTTTGAACATATACCATGAGGGAACGTTATGAAATATCTCGAAGAAAAGAAGATATTGACACATAGAACGGATTCAGAAAAACATTTATTGTGAGATGGAACCAGTGCTATATAAATACGATGTAATGACTGCTATCTACAGGGGATCTCAAGTTGGTTTCATATTTCTAGATATTCAGAAAGTGTTTGACTCCAATTCCCAAAAGTGGCTCCCAATCAAATTCCGTGCCTATGCATTATCGCATCAGTTGTGCGACTGCATTCGTGATTTTCTATAAAAAAAGTCGCAACGGAAGTCGTCAGGTGAAATAGAAGAACTATTCATTCCCCTAGGGAGTGTTACAGGCTTTCTGTTGTTCTTAATCTAGATAGACATTTTAGGAGACAATCTGAGAATCCGCCTTAGATTTTCTGCAGGTGATGTTCACCGTGTAATAAAGTCACCATAAAATGTACACGAATTGCAAAATTGTTTAGACAAGATATCGGTATGCTGCGAAAAGTGGCAACTGACCCTAAACAGCAAAAAGCTTGAGGCTTTGCAAAGGAGAATAAAAAATCCGTTGAATTTGTGTTACACGATAAATGACACAAATTTAAAAATTGTCGATTCAGTTAAATCCATTTAAGAAAAACAAATGGGAATTTCCTGGATGATTAAAACTGTTTGTTTGACCGGGAATCGAACCCGGGATCTTTGCCTCCAAATCACGACTCACGGCTCGTCCTCACAGCTTTACTTCCTCCAGTACCTCATCTCTTACCTCCCACTTGCGTCGCTAGCCCTCCGGGAAGCAAGGATATTGCAAAGACATTGTTCTTTCAAAGCCTGGAGGGTCTTTCCAGAATGACTCTTCCACTCTGCAGCTAGTGTGTGCTGATATGAAACTTCCTGTCAGATTGAAACTGTTTGCCGGACCGGGACTCATACTCGGGACCGTTGTCTCTCACGGACAAGTGCTCTATCGACCGAGCTTCCCAAGCGCGACTCACGACCTGTCCTCACAGTTTCACTTCCTTTCTTTCAGGAAGGCTAGTTCTGCAAGTTTTGCAGGTGAACATAGGTGAATTTCGGGAGTTAGGAGATGAGATAATGGCGGAAGTAAAGCTGTAAGGAAGGATAGCGAGTAGTGCTGGGGAAACAGTATATACAGCACTTTCCTGCGAAAGGCGAAGGCCCATGACTCGAGTCCCGGTCCGGCACAAAGTTTTAATCTACCAGGAAGTTTCATATCAGCGCACACTTCACTGCAGAGTGAAAAATTCGCCCCGGAAATTTGAATTGAAACCATCAAACAGAAAATGTTATGGGTAAGGTGAACCAAAAATTGTCTTTTATTGGCAGAACACTTGGAAGGTGCGACGCATTTGCTAAAGAGGCTGCCTACCCTGCACTAGTCCGTCATCTGAGCGATATGGCTTCCTTACAAGATAAGGCGGAAAACATCGAAAAAGTTCAGAGAAAGACAGTTCGTTTTGTATTTTCACGGAGTACAGGATTGAATGTTACTAATATTAAAAGCGAGTTGGGGTGCCAGTCATTCAAATAAAGGAAGGTGTTTGCGGCGAGACCTTTTCACGAATTTGCAACCACCAGTCCAAATGAGAAAAAAATTTGATTCCCACGTACCTAGGAACAAATGACCATTGTGATAAAACAAGGGAAATCAGACCTCGTACGGGAATATTAAGGTATTCATATTTCCCACGTGCTATTCGAGAGTGGAACGGTCGAGAAACAGTCCGAACCCGCTGTCAAAGAGTTAAGTGTAAATTGGGGAATGGTGATGTGGGTGTACATTTAGACCAGTGTTTCCTCCATGTCATACATCGTTGGGAAGAGTATGTCGCACTGAAAGGTGAAGATGTAGAGACGGGCCAGTACCGTCACCAACTTTAATGGTCACTGCTTGTTTTTTTCGAGATGATAATTAAAAATTTATGAGAGACTCTTGTATTCTTTTCATCAAAATATAAATCAGTCTTCAGATGCACAATTTTCTTTTTTTTTTTTTTTAAATTCACTTCACCAGTTTCGACAGATTCATCTGTCGTCTTCAGGTGTTAGATACATGCTTAAACCGTTCATGTTGTCGTGTACCACTGGTGGTTCAGGCTAGATTTTCTCATTGGTCGGCGTGAACCACTGATGGCTAACGCTAGATGCTCCCTCGGACAGCATATACCACCGGGAACTCACTCTGGGCTCTAACGATTATGCTACCAGCAATGCTGTGCTGTGTGATGTATTACATGTCAGACAGTCGCAAAGAACAGCACTGAATAGAATTTCGTGTAACCCTTCAACGAGAGAGCTTTCTGAACAAATAAGACACCAAATCATTTGTGATTAGTTTAACGTAAAATTATTTTATGTGATCTCTCGTTGTGTTGACAATGAAAGTTCAAGATTCAACATACACTGTCCAGTCACATTAATATGACCCTGTCAAAAGACACAAAAATCAGCTTTTGCACCGCGGGCTGATGCGAGATGTGCAGGAAGAGAGTCAGTGAGGTTCTGGAATGTATCGACAAGTATGTGGAGACATGGCCGGCTGGGCTAGTTTCTCGGTTGAGGATCTATAAAGCAAACAGCCCCACCGAGATCGTCCCACTGATTCTCGATTGGGTTTAAATCCGAGGAGTTTAGTCGCCAGGGGAGTACCCTAAGCTCATTCTCGTGCTGTTCGAATCACGCACGTAAACTGCGAGGTATGTTGCCCTGCTTGTTGATGTAATCGTTCTGATGAAAAACAAACTACGTGCAGGAGTGCACGTGGTCCCCAAGGATAGATCCATATTTATGTTAATCCGTTGTGCCTCCAGAAAGACGAGATCACGCAGGGAATGCCACGAGAACATTCCCCATACCATAACATTCTCTCCTGGTTGAAGGGTGTTTTTTTCCAGACGTTTCATGTCGTACAAGCCAACGGCCATCTGTGTGAGGGAGCATAAAACGTATTTCATCTGAAAACACCACATGTTGCCACTCAGTGGATGTACAGTTGCAAACTCCAGCCGTCGTCTCGAATGAACGGCAGCCAGCGTGGGTGCATGAACCAGGCGCCGGCTGCAGACGCCCATACGCAGCAACGTTCGCTGAACGGTCGTTGAGGGGACACTGTTGGTAGCCCCTTGGTTCATCCGGGCGGGCGGTTGCTCAATAGTTGCACGTCTATTGGCCCTTACACACTTCCGCAGCCGTCGTTCACCCCTGTCATTTGTGGCCCGTGGTGCACCGCAACTGCCTTGGCACAGGTTTTGGATAGTGTCATGCACTGTATACTTCAACAACTGCGGCACGCAAACTGTTTTCAAGCTTAGCAGTTTCAGGAACGCTTATATGTTTAGCCCGAAAGTTAATGATCACGCCCTGTTGGGCGTCAAATAAATCACTGCGTTTCCGAATTACGACAACAACTGCTCTGCTATCCGCATTCTCCAGACTTCTATTTCCTTTGTTTAAAGTACATTTTATTTCAAAAGTGAACATTTATTTCGAGTGTCATTAAGAATGTCTGCTACCAGGTTGCGCCAAATTTGTATTCAATATTCAGTGCAGAGTTTTCGACTCTGAAGGCGATTATTATGTTACTAAAAAAAGTTTTCGACGATGCACTTCGATAAGGATTATTATTTTTGTACAGCGTCCAGTAAATATTTTATTTTCTGTCTGACAACCTAGTAACGCCGCAGGCTTTCAAGTTCAAATGGTTCAAATGGCTCTGAGCACTATGGGACTTAACATCTGTGGTCATCAGTCCCCTTGAACTTAGAACTACTTAAACCTAACTAACCTAAGGACATCACACACATCCATGCCCGAAGCAGGATTGGAACCTGCGCAACCTGCGACCGTAGCAGTCACGCGGTTCCAGACTGAAGCGCCTAGAACAGCACGGCCACACCGGCCGGCAGGCTTTCAAGTCTTATGATGGACTGTCAATTCGTCCATTAGTTGCTTCTTGTGTTTTGTCTGCTACTCCTTGTGTTCTGTCCTTCGTTCATTATGTGGTTTCAAGAAGAACGGTGCGTCAAGAAATTCGTTTATAAAGTTGCATTATAAAGCAGTACACTTTCTGTTTTGCTATACATCATGAGGGTCCAGTTCACCTAAAGGAACTTTCGTCGTGGCATATGGACTCTGAGGAACATTTACGGTTTCACATTGTAACATTTATTTCTTGATTTTGTTCCTCATTGCTGTAAAGGTGAGGCGATTACGTATCACCCTTTGTCCGAACTTGACCTATACGTTTAAATTTAACTAAAGCAGTGAAACTCGCCGTTGAAGGAACCTTCGGAGATCGTAAGAAAGGGATGTGAGGGAAGAACGGAGGTCTTAATTAAAAAATAAAATACAATTGGTGGTGGCTACATTAATGTGTCTGGACCGTGCAGTAATCTAGGGCGAGAAACAGGTAAAGCAGCGCCACCGCATGAAGGAAAACATGAATACACTCATCGCTCCACAGCGAGAAACACCGTTCGCAGTGCAGCTGTGAACGTGTTAAATTGCAGGTAGCTGACGTCAAACAAGTATCGGACGATAAACACGTCCTTAGTTAAGCAAAGAATGAATAGTTCATAGAGTTGCACTCTACCGAAACTACTGTTCAGTTCTCTGGATACAGTATTTAAATAACGAAGTAAATTGGTAGCACTGACAGAGAAAGAAGCATAAATAAATGTGTGAGAGAGAAACTGAGAGCCGACTACTTCTCTTTGTTTTTTGTTTGTCTTGCAAGTTATAAGAATCTCATATTGGGGTTAGTCTAGTGAGTATTTATATCCTTAAAAATATAAATTGCATCTTAGAAGCAATAAAAATTATTTGGTCGCGTGATTTCTGCGCTTTTATGTAACCAAAAGAATTACTTTTGATGCACGTACATTTTACATGCAGCAACATAAAAGAATCTTTACCATTGTTATTGTTACTTCATACTCGACCCGGCCGTTGTGGCCGTGCGGTTCTAGGCGCTACAGTCTGGAGCCGCGTGACTGCTACGGTCGCAGGTTCGAATCCTGCCTCGGGCGTGGATGTGTGTGATGTTCTTAGGTTAGTTAGGTTTAATTAGTTCTAAGTTCTTGGCGACTGATGACCTCAGAAGTTAAGTCGCATAGTGCTCAGAGCCATTTTCATACTCGACAGAACGTTTTTCATCATGATCGAAGACAAGAATTTCCTATTGTTATTAGCAAGTGCGAAAGTTGTTTATAAATAACAGAAACATGTTTTATATATGTTCGACGAAGTATTGAAGCGATGTTTGATATGTTTTTGTTTTCAGTTTTTTTAAGATTTACCTTTTTCCTTTTTTAGAAAATTACGTTTTGTAGCGCTATATGACCAATCTGTATTTTTGATATTTTTACAGCTATAACATCCCTCTGTTTCACTTTACAAATCAACTGTTTTCGAAGAAAACCTGAATTAACCTCTGATAATTTCAATTTTGTTATAAATACTGTTCAGTTTGAAGTAACACAACTATGTAGAACAATAATATTCAGTTTTTTACGCGGCTCTTTAAAGATCCTCACTCAGTTTGAAGGCCGGCCGGAGTGACCGAGCGGTTCTAGGCGCTTGAGTCTGGAACAGCGCGACCGCTACGGTCGCAGGTTCGAATCCTGCCTCGGGCATGGGTGTGTGTGACGTCCTTGGGTTAGTTAGGTTTAAGTAGTTCTAAGTTCTAGTGGACTAATGTCCTCAGATGTTAAGTACCATAGTGTTCAGAGCCATTTGAACCATCAGTGTGAAGACGGTTCACCGCTGCTAGTTACTAGGGAAATCTAGTAAGAGACTGAACGCGAATGTAAACAATGCAGCCGGCCAAAGTGGCCGTTCGGTTAAAGGCGCTGCAGTCTGGAACCGCAAGACCGCTACGGTCGCAGGTTCGAATCCTGCCTCGGGCATGGATGTTTGTGATGTCCTTAGGTTGGTTAGGTTTAACTAGTTCTAAGTTCTAGGGGACTAATGACCTCAGCAGTTGAGTCCCATAGTGCTCAGAGCCATTTGAACCATTTTTTTGTAAACAATGCGAAAGCAATGAGGTAACGCCCGACAGGTATGCAACACACGCAACGGACAACTAACACGGCTACGATGTTAACTGACTAAACTTACTAGGAAAACTGTCGTAGTCTATCCTGACCTATGAAAGCCTACTGATTCCTCCGGTAATTTTACAACACTAATAGTTTCACATTGCAAAAACACACATTTGCTATGAGCAGAATACATTAGGTATTTATCGCGACGTTACGTCGGTTCCTACCTCTTCTTAACTAATCAATTAGTCAGGGTGAAATAAGGAGCGTTCCTACGGTGACACATTGCTGCGTCAGACATGTTATCAGCGTAAGCTGTTCCTCGCGAGTTATTACATCTAGAGGACTACGTTGACCAGATCTTAAAGAGAAGGTCTAGCACACCTGCAAGTTCCCTTACTCACCATTAAGAGGTCTACTTAGCTGGTGTCTTGTAAAATTGCCTCAGTGGCCCAATTGGTCTTCGTATCCCTGCCAGTCGTGGCTCAAAACGAGCATACAATTGACTGTGAATAATAGAACAGAAAGCTGGAAAATCTCAACGCTACTTTAATGAAACTCACAAAATAATGGGATGCCATCTTGCGTTTTAATAGAAAAAATGAAGAAAAAAGAGTATTTAGAGATAGTATAAAGATAATACTTGTATGCAAGTTCGCAGATTCTAGTCACCACATATCTAGCACGATTTCAAGTTCATAAAATTACCTCCACACGTATTTAATGGCAGTTCGAAGTCGCACACTCGCTAATTTGCATAAAAACGTTTTCCGAGGCATTTTTAACTAAGTCACTTTTACTTGAAAACATATAAAGTCCACAGCACTTACGTGGTGCTCTCCAGAAACTAGTCCAAGACGGCGTAAAGGTTTCCCATGGATGACTAGCACTTTAACTTAATTTGAGCATTATAAAATATTCATTCGCTTCGAGTACATGTTGTCAGCCCGAATACGAAATCGAAGACTGTCTGTACACACCGCCTGAAAGTTCGTTCTAAACTGCCTAGTGAGCTAGCTTGTGAGTTTTGCATATGCCTGCACAGGGTGCATTTCTGACTGGGCGGTTTATTCGTCCAACGACTGAAAATATTAACTAAAATTCTGATTAAAATGTGAGTTTGATTTTGGAGATACTGAAATCGTTGTTAAGAAGCCGTCAGTGTGGATATTGTCGACAGTTTAAATGGAGTCATATACAATCATTTAAACAGTTAATATCAATAAACAAACTTTACCGCCATACCTCTCTATGTGAATCACCGCATTCTCCGTCACATCCAGTACGGTGCGAGACCCAAGCATATCTACATTCTCACGCTCCTTGACCCTCTGTTGTTTTATTGGATGGGAATTGACACCAATCCTACATATCCACTGCGGTGACAAAAATCACGGGATGCATCCAAATATCGTGTGGGACCTCCATTTGCTCCTCATAGATCTGCAACACGACGTGGCATGTGCTCAAAGAATCGTTGGAAGTCCCCGCAGAAATACTGGGCCATGCTGCCCCTAGAGCCATTCATACAGGGTGATTCAAAAAGAATACCACAACTTTAAAAATGTGTATTTAATGAAAGAAACATAATATAACCTTCTGTTATACATCATTACAAATAGTATTTAAAAAGGTTTTTTTTCACTCAAAAACAAGTTCAGAGATGTTCAATATGGCCCCCCTCCAGACACTCGAGCAATATCAACCCGATACTCCAACTCGCTCCACACTCTCTGTAGCATATCAGGCGTAACAGTTTGGATAGCTGCTGTTATTTCTCGTTTCAAATCATCAATGGTGGCTGGGAGAGGTGGCCGAAACACCATATCCTTAACATACCCCCATAAGAAAAAATCGCAGGGGGTAAGATCAGGGCTTCTTGGAGGCCAGTGATGAAGTGCTCTGTCACGGGCTGCCTGGCGGCCGATCCATCGCCTCGGGTAGATAAGGTTTCATAACTAACCTTTTTCGTAGGACTTTCCATACAGTTGATTGTGGAATTTGCAGCTCTCTGCTAGCTCTGCGAGTCGATTTTCCTGGGCTGCAAACAAATGCTTGCTGGATGCGTGCTACATTTTCATCACTCGTTCTCGGCCGTTCAGAACTTTTCCCTTTGCACAAACACCCATTCGCTGTAAACTGTTTATACCAACGTTTAATACACCACCTATCAGAAGGTTTAACACCATACTTCGTTCGAAATGCACACTGAACAACTGTCGTCGATTCACTTCTGCCGTACTCAATAACACAAAAAGCTTTCTGTTAAGCGGTCGCCATCTTAGCATCAACTGACGCTGACGCCTAGTCAACAGCGCCTCAAGCGAAAAAATGTATAACTAAATGAAACTTTATAGCTCCCTTAATTCGCCGACAGATAGTGCTTAGCTCTGCCTTTTGTCGTTGCAGAGTTTTAAATTCCTAAAGTTGTGGTATTCTTTTTGAATCACCCTGTAATTGCGGAAGTGTTGCCGGTGCAGGATTTTGTGCACGAACTGACGTCTCGATTATGTCCCATAAATGTCCGATGGGATTCATGTCGGGCGATCTGAGTGGCCAGATCATTCGTCATTCGCTCAAATTGTTCAGAATGTTCATCAAACTAATCGCAGTCACATGGCGCGTTCTCATCCATAAAAATTCCATCATTGTTTGGGATCATGAAGTCCATGAACGGGAGCAAATGGTCTCCAAGCAGCCCAGTATAATCATTTCCAGTCAATGATCGGTTCAGTTTGTACCAGATGGCTCAGTCCATTCCATGTAAACACAGCCACGCCATTGTGGCGCCACCACCAGCTTGCACAGTGCCTTGTTGACAACTTGTGTCTATTACTTCGTGCCGTCTGCGCCACACGCCAAACTTACCAACTGAAATCGGGACTCATCTGACCAGGCCACGGTGTTCCAGTCGTCTAGCGTCCAACCGATATGATCACGAGCCCGGAAGAGGCGTTGGAGGTCAAGTCGGGCTGTTAGCTGGTCGGTCATCTGCTGGCATAGCCCATTAACGCCAAATTTCGTCGCACTGTCCTAACAGATACGTTCGTCATACGTCCCACATATGAAACTTCCTGGCAGATTAAAACTGTGTGCGGGACCGAGACTCGAACTCGGGACCTTTGCCTTTCAAGGGCAAGCGCTCTACCATCTGAGCTACCCAAGCACGACTCACGCCCCGTCCTCACATCCTCACTTCCGCCAGTATCTCGTCTCCTACCTTCCAAACTTTACAGAGGCTCTCCTGCGAATCTTGTAGAACTGGCATTCCTGAAAGAAAGGATATTTCGGAGACATGGCTTAGCCACAGCCTGGGGGATGTGTCCAGAATGAGATTTTCACTCTGCAGCGGAGTGTGCGCTGATATGAAACTTCCTGGCAGATTAAAACTCATTTTGGAAACTCATTCCCGAAGCAGACTCCAGGCTGTTGCTACGCAATATCCATTCTTTCAGGAGTGCTAGCCCTGCAAGGTTCGCAGGAGAGCTTCTGTAAAGTTAGAAAGGTAGGAGACGAGGTACTACCGGAAGTGAGGCTGTGAGGACGGGCCGTGAGTCGTGCTTGGGTAGCTCAGATGGTAGAGCACTTGCCCGCGAAAGGCAAAGATCCTTAGTTCGAGTCTCGGTCCGTACACAGTTTGAAACAGCCAGGAAGTTTCATTCAGCGCACACTCCGCTGGAGAGTGAAAATCTCATACTGTCCTACATATGTTTTTGCAGTTGTTTCACACGGCGTTGCTTGTCTGTTAGCACTGAGAACTCTACGCGAGACGTGCTGCCGTCGGTCACTGCGTTGTCCGTGGTGAGAGGTAACGCCTGAAATTTGGTATTCTCGGCACAATCTTCACACTGTGGTTCTCGCAATATTGAATTTCCTAGAAATTTGAGAAATGGAATGTTCCCTGCGTCGTTAATTCCTGTCGTGCAGCCATTAATACGTCGGAAACTTTTTCACACGAATGACCTGACAGATCCGCCATAGCACTGACCTTTTATACCTTGTGTACGCGATAGTACCGCCATTTGTTATGTGCGTATTCGCTATCCAATGACCTTTGCCACCTCAGTGTCGCAGCGCAAGTCTTTGTACACGGTGCGACGAAATCTAATAAAATGTAGATGAACTCGGTGCATAATACCACGGTGTGACACGATTCATTGTTATTTTAACGGTGGACGCTATTATTTTACGATTCTTATTTAACATCGCGTTACTTACAATATACACTGCTGGACATTAAAATTGCTGCACTACGAAGATGACGTGCTACAGACGCGAAATTTAACCGACAGGAAGATGATGCTGTGATATGCAAATGATTAGATTCTCAGAGCATTCAAACAAGGTTGGCGCCGGTGGCGATACCTACAACGTGCTGACATGAGGAAAGTTTCCAACCGATTTCTCATACACAAACAGCAGTTTACCGGCGTCGCCTGGTGAAACGTTGTTGTGATGCCTCGTGTAAGGAGGAGAAATGCGTACCATCACGTTTCCGAATTTGATAAAGGTCGCATAGTAGCATATCGCGATTGCGGTTTATCGTATCGCGACATTGCTGCTCGCGTTGGTCGAGATCCAGTGACTGTCAGCAGCATATGGAATCGATGGGTTCAGGAGTGTAATACGGAACGATGTGCTGGATCCCAACGGCCTCGCATCAATAGCAGTCGAGATGACAGGCATCTTATCTGCATGGCTGTAACTGATCGTGCATCCATGTCTCGATCTCTGAGTCAACAGATGGGGACGTTTGCAAGACAACAACCATCTGCACGAACAGTTCGACGACGTTTGCAGCAGCATAGACTATCAGCTAGGAGACCATGGCTGCGGTTACCCTTGACGCTGCATCACAGACAGGAGCGCCTGCGGTGGTGTACTCAACGACGAACCTGGGTGCACGAATGGCAAAACGTCATTTTTTTCAGATGAATCCAGGTTGTGTTTACAGCATCATGATGGTCGCATCCGTGTTTGGCGACATCGCGATGAACGCACATTGGAAGCGTGTATTCGTCATCGCCATACTGGCGTATCACCCGGCGTGATGGTATGGGGTGCCATTTGTTACACGTCTCGGTTACCTCTTGTTTGCTTTGACGGCACTTTGAACAGCGGACGTTACATTTCAAACGTGTTACGACCCGTTGTTCTACCCTTCATTCGATCCCTGCGAAACCCTACATTTCAGCAGGATAATGCACGACCGCATGTTGCAGGTCCTGTACGGGCCTTTCTGGACACAGAAAATGTTCGACTGCTGCCCTGGCCAGCACATTCTCCAGATCTCTCACCAACTGAAAACGTCTGGTCGATGGTGACCGAGCAACTGGATCGTCACAATACGGCAGTCACTAATCTTGATAAACTGTCGTATCGTGTTGAAGCTGCATGGGCAGCTGTACCTATAGACGCCATCCAAGCTCTGTTTGACTGAATGCCCAGGCGTATCAAGGCCGTTATTACGGCCAGAGGTGGTTGTTCTGGGTACTGATTTCTCAGGATCTATGCACCCAAATTGCGTGAAAATGTAATCACATGTCAGTTCTAGTATAATATATTTGTCTAATGAATACCCGTTTATCATCTGCATTTCGTCTTGGTGTAGCAGTTTTAATGGCCGGTAGTGTAAAATTGTGTTAGGCTCCTGAAGGTGACAGATTAGGCCGTTGAAAACCGTAAAGTGAATTTAGTAAAATTTCTGCACAGCCGACGACGGTTTTTTATTTCGGTCAAAAGAGTACGCACGGCAGCTTCCGAACGACAGCTACGAACGAAATTGCCAACTGCCGCATGCGTACTCGGAATATAAACGTAAGCCGGTGGCGGGGAAAGTTTAGTAGTTCCGCACAGGCAGGGAATACGATTCTCCTCTCGGACTGCGCCGGCGGCGCGCTTCTTTACTGTTCGCCTAGGAGCGGCCGCGAGAAGCGTGTGTGTGCCGTGCCGGACCGCCGGCGACGTGAATTAGGGGCGCGAGCCTGCACACTTGCCGAAAGTGTCCGAGGTTCGATAGGCGCGGGAGGCGGGCGGGGCCGCGCCGGGCGTGCGCCGTGGCCGGCGGGCGACGCGCCGAGCGCCGGAGCGGAGGCGCCGCTGTGCGCCGCCGGCAGAGCGGCAGAGCGACGCTGACCTCTGCCATGGCTGGCGCGCGGCTGCTGCTGCCGCCGCTGCCGCTGCTGGCGATGACGCTGCCGCTGCTCGCCGCCGCCGCCGCTGCCGCCGCAGGTACGCCTCTTCTGCGTCGCTGCCCTGCCCGATCTTTGCGCTACCTAGGACCGAACCTCAGCTGCCAAATGTCCGTCCTCTTCCTTATTCCCAGAAAAATATCGAGTTGTCTATTAGTTCGTACTGCGCTTAACCCGAGTAATGACATTCGTCCCATTGTAGAGATATAGAACATCGTAGTATACTACAGAATTTCTTATAATCGTTATATTATGAGACTGAAAAGGGAAAATTTTGTTTTCGGGGATGTTCTGCCAAAATTGTTGATGTTACAGTGGGTGCGTGAATATCAGTATAGAACGACTCCTCATTGTACGATATTTTCTTAGTTCGAAATGAAACCATTGTAAATGTGCTGAGCTTAGGCAGTAAACTTTCATCACAACTGAAATAAACTTGGATCCTTGGGCATGCTGTAGGGTGAAATCTGTATTATCTTCGCAAATAAAGGCCAGTTCTTTCTGATTCCTTCGAATGAAATCGTTCTACAATCTTTATTCATTTACAATAGCTGCCGGAAAATCGACTGCTGTAAACTCGGCAAGCTGTCAGCTACGTATTGTTGCGCATACCGCAGAATTTTAGGGTGTGGGAAATCGCTTACAGTTTTCCGCAGTTTACAGCATTTTTACAATCTTCTATAATGAAAAGAAAGTTATTTTATTTATAACGTGTTTTTTATTAATTATAGCCCAAGTGTCGTAAACTATGCTAGATAATTAGTTATAGAGAAATACTATATGATAATACAACGACAATGTTGCGATGTACGTAGATTCCTCACATCAAAATACTAGTACAGCACCCCTGAACAATCCTTGCAGCGTAACCGACAGAGATAGTGGTGCTCTTTGTACTCATGAACTTCACATTACGTAGAGCATGATTCGAAACAGCAACTTTATTCGATGACATTATCCTGTAGGAGTATTTGCTGCCGTGCGTGACACCGCACCCGTTTTGGGTGGTTCACGAAGTTGCTGAAAAAATTTTGGGTGTTCCTCCAAGGTGAGCCAGACACAACAGGAAGTGACGCCATCAAACTTTACCGGGGAGCGTCCGGAGCGACGATTAAGTTACGAACATACTTGATCGTGTACTTCTTTTCTTGGCCATCAACAAAGCTGGTTCCAGAGTTTTGCTATCGATGTCCTCTTTACTTCTTTACCTCTGTTGTTAGATGACAATGATAAAATCTTCCGGAATTCGCGACTTTCTTGAGATATTTCTGTTAAGGATATATATCTTGCCGAGCTTAATGTTTAACTACAAATACAACAGCGATTATAATCAGTTGGCCGTGGATGTCCTTATCCTCCTCACCCGTATCTTATCAGTTTCTGTTACGGTGCGTGGCTTAAGTTCCTCAATCGTCCATGAATTCTGGATAACCTTTCTTCCATTTTTTTGTCATTTTTTTTATCTTTTTGAGCCTAACCGTTGTCGGCAAACCCAGGAAAACTGCAGCAACTCAATACGCTATATCATATCATTGTTATTATTCGATTGTCAGGACTTCATTTCAACAATGACTGTGGCGTCACAATTATGTATTTCATGATTTCAAAAATT
The DNA here is from genome assembly GCF_021461395.2 of Schistocerca americana. Taxonomy (NCBI): domain Eukaryota; kingdom Metazoa; phylum Arthropoda; class Insecta; order Orthoptera; family Acrididae; genus Schistocerca; species Schistocerca americana. The sequence continues at coordinate 698,307,213 of NC_060130.1, forward strand.
ATCCAACAATGGTTTAAGGGTAAAACATACTTTTATCAACTCCAGTATCTTGATTACGGACTACTTAAATAAAAATGACAGAAATATTTCAATATTTATATCCACAAATTCGCAAAAAAAAAAAAATTAAATAAAGACAGTGTTGAGACTTATCTCCCCTTCTTCTGTTTTCTTTAAAATTCTGCTATATGTCGGAATACAGTTTGGACTAAGAAAGTAGTATTAGGTTAACGCTTTGTAGTTGTGTACGTTAAGATGGATCTTGCAACGCTGGGAACATGTATGTGACGGAAGTGAGAAGGTTTTGTTCCTAAATTCGTTGGAATTTATAATTTTCTGAAAACAATTTGCAGGAAATACACATGAGCTTTTACCCTGATTCCACTGTGAAATGAGTGACTGTCTGGTAAGTGATCACATTTACATTTCGGACTGTCAAAGTTAGTGCTTAATGTGTCTAAAGTCTTCAGAACACTGGAAATTCCATTGCACACACAGTGCAATTAAACCTCAAAATGTGTGGGAATGCTTTCGAATAGCTGCGCAAATACACTGCGTGTTAAATGTGCTACAGGCGTCAGGCAATTAGCTCTTGCAGCGTCGGGAACCTCTCTGTTGGGCTTCGCTCTGTAATAGAGAAAAGCCCTGAAAAACCGATATCGGTAAAGGAAATATTCACCAAAACACGAGCTAACAGCCAGAACCTCCGCTTAGTCCTGTAATGCGTTTGAATTACCGCTGTTCTGTGTGCGATTTCATGTAATCATAATGCTTTTAAAATATGCCATTAACTAGGTTCTGAGAGAAACAAGTTCAGTTAATTAATAACAGTCGTACGGTTTTTTTTTATTTAAGAGCTTTATGAAAGTTTACAGTGGAAAAGTAGCGGAGTTATGTTGCCTGAAGCGTTGTGAAATGAAGCAAAATTAACTTTGTACAAAAGTTAACTTAGTTTTCTTAATTAAGTTTATATTTTTAAGGCATGAGAAGTTAAACTGTTTGTTGTAATTTCAGATTCTATATTTTACACTTCGCGTACAATGTAAGTACCGGAAAAGTTCCTGACTCTTCTATATATCAAAATCCGTCTCTAATGATCTCGTCGTCAATGGAACATAAAACCTTAATCTCCTTTCCTTTGTCGAACACACCAAGAAGCAAAATTGCTGGCACAATAAAAACTTTTTTAAATTAATAATTGGAACGATGCTGTAATTAATTTTTACTCATTTTTCTTTCATCCCCCCTGAGACTACTAACAAGACGAACGACACTTGATAATCTTAAAATCTCTATCATTTCTCTTGTTGTTTTGTGCAAATATTTACTTTGTCTTTTTTTCTTTTTTATATCACAAAATAAAAGCAATCGTCTACTTAAATTGCAGAAAAGCGTGGTATGTAATTAATCGTTCCTTTTAACAGAATTACTTTTCTTCAGAAGTTACGTAATATCTTCCCTAATGGTGTGAAGAACGGTGGTCTAACTTCATATGTGAAACACAAGTTGCTATAATAGAGAGTACAGTTTCAATTTTGTTATATTACTTTTTTTCTTCGCCGTTTTCATTAATCGTCTGAATCTCATAACCCGGTCACCCAAGCTATGAGTTGAATTACATAAATTTTATAAAAGTATAAAGAGAGTCTACTCATATTCTGAAAAGTAACTAACTTCAATCCGATTCTAGATACTTTAAAACGCAATATTTGGTCTAGAATCATAGAAAAAAGTAGATGCTAGGATATGTTCTTGAGTTATAGCTGTGAGCAGGAATTGAGTATGTGTTTGGCCAAATATCCTGCTCATTGTGTTCTGTAGCCTCCGGTTCTCATAAAACTGTGATATCGTGAGTTTACCTTGTTTTACTTATCAGAATGTACTACAGAAGACAGCTACACTAATTCAGTGAAAAAAAAGTTTCTTGCGTGATGTATGATCAACACAGAAATTGTTTCGTAGAAACTTCGTTACCAGTAGAAAAAACGTAAAATGATGACCTCTTGCATCGATAGCACACAAATTTTTCTCGACTGGGAGTCTTTGACACGTGATGGATATATTTGTACTTTGGTTACGCTACATAAATCGTAAAAATACTAGTTTCTTCATCTGTAGCTCCTGAATTAGATAAGTTGATATTAAGTTTTCGTCAGAAATACGTACTATGTTTACTCAGTAAGAAGTGTTAATTTGAGACATCCTCTTACTTCTTGTTTGTGAATTACTAAAAGGACAAAAGTTCAAATGGCGGAATATGTGAATCAAATTCAAATTTTTTGGCGAAAGATTTAACTGACTGGGAAAGACGAACTGATCCGCGCACAGTCGCTTTCTGCGCATCATACTCTTATTCGCAGGTGTATTTTACTGCTTCAGATCGTTCCTGATTGTTGGTCAGTAAGGGTTGGATCTGGTATTTCAAGCATATGCTAGGAAATCTGGGTGAGCTTATCTATGAGAGCTCGCATAGCAAAGAACAACGGATAACAAATCGTTTGGAAGTATTTTGTGATCAACAGAAGACCTCTTGATTTCGTCCTTTGTTGTTAGTGTTGTCGCTGTGACTGTATCGGAGTCTGGAAAAACATCTTCAGTCCCTAATCATGACTTTTATGTCAGTGCCCGATGCAGTCTCAGCCCTGGGAGCTCATCTTCAAGTGATTGATCAATTTACATCATTTTCGTGAAATAAGGTCCTGTTAAGCACACATAGGTGTATTACAATGTAATTGTAACACATACGCTTAACAGGTCCAGTGATAACCTGATTTCAAACAATCATGTAAACTGATCAGTCACTTGAAGTTGAGTCCCTAGGGCTCGAAATGTATCGTGTATTGAAATGAAAATAACCATTAGTGACTGAACGCGATTTTTTCTTTTTTACGAAAATAGCGGTGTTTAGTATCTGGTACACCTGACACTACTGCACAGAATATTTATTTTCTCAGTTTTCCTAAATATTTTTAAAGTTCTGTAACACGCTACTTACTAACAAAATTTTGTTTGTCCCTGGGATGGACTTCATATACAATACTTTTACTCGTTTCCATGTGCTTATGTTCATGTATGGAAAAGTAGAACGGGCATGAATGAAAAACACAGATCGAATTGATCTAACAACATCACACCCATGCACTTCAGCATATGTTCAAGAGTTCTCCGCGTAAAACAACCGGACGATTTTCGTATTCTGTTAAGTGCAGCCACCTTATGCAAAATTAGTGCATCAATCTGTACAACAAGATGCTGTTGCAGTTTTTCTTTGAGAGCAGAACTGAACCGAATGTGTAGGTATCTGATTCAAATGGACTTGCACTTGTCATTAGAATTTCGTAAAGTCTCAAAACTAAGCAATAAATTGTTGTTCGAACAATTCCGATTATTTTGCATTATCTGTAAAAGAAGAGTCTATTTTATCGTGGTTCATTCGACGAGTCCTCATTTTGTGTTGCTTATGATTTCTATTCGTTCCATCGGTCCTGCATCAATTCCATATCAGTAGTTTCTCGCGACGGTGTGCTTCATAAAGTGTTAATTTTACATGTCACCCTTTTTGTGTGTTTATTTCGTAGCTTACTGTTCCGCCCTCACAGTAGTAAAGGCCTGTGAGAACTGAAAACGAAATGAACTCTCTCTTTCTCTCTCGTGACAGCTATCCGCCTTCCCCATTCCGATCATCCCCGTTCACCCTCCCCCCCCCCCCCCCCGCACACAAAAGCCCTTTTCTCTTTTGTTTCGACACTTGACATCCACTCGAACCACACGCGCGACAAAAACAAACACTGCAAAACAAATGAGCGCATTGGGACATATATCTGCTTGTGTACTCTGCATATCACTGTCAAGTGCGTGCCAGAGGATACTTGTCAATATTATTAAGTGCTCCTCCCATTCCATTCACGCGGGGTGAATGAGTGCTAGCACGCGTCACTACATACACTTATATGTGCGATAGTTGTCACTGTACAGTACACAGTTACTTTGGAGTGGTAAGGTATTGTCAGACTTAGCTGTGTAGAGTTATTGTCTACGTTGCTCACAGTTCCTGCTTTTTGGCTATTTCATTACTCTGCATTTACCATTCTGATATTTCTGCGTATTTATGCCAATCCTGCCGCTGCGTCATGAGAGACCTAACACTAGAAGGAAGTCGTATATGCCATGTATTTGCGAATGGTTAAATCTTTGCTGCTATCGTTTTCGTATTGTAACTGTAAGATCGCAGTTTTTATATGATGCAGAAGGGGCCGAAGTGTTCAGACTAAGACTAGCCAGTTGACAGGAATATTATTTATTGATGACACGTGCGAATTCGATTCAAAATGCGCTTATCTCCTTGTTTCACAAGGGGAGCTTGCCAGATCGTGATCGCCGATTTCTTCCAAATTGGTGGTATAAGCTGGGTTTGGGCAGGAAAGAAAGTGACAGAAGTGAGAGGTCCCAAAACTTTAAGAGAAAAACAGCACTTGTAATACTGCTTGGGTGAGGTATGAGCCATTTATGATAGTACAGCTGCCAGGCAATGTTTGGCGTAGTGGAAAGAGTACAGGGCGATAATCCGAGGGTCATGTAGTTGACTCCCTTTGTGGAAACATCTTTTTTATTTTTAATTTTTGGTTTACTTACTCTGCAAACAAACCGAAACAAGGTTCAACGTGTTGTATTTATCAATATTTTCATAAAAGCCATGAAAAGGAAAGATAAAGGAAAATTGTGGATTGCAAATAAATTTCTAACAAAATGATTGTTCTTACAGCGTTCACGAGGACTCTGCAAATAACTTTCCAAGATTGTATTGTAGTTAAAGCGAGTAGGACTTCGTATTACGTTAGCGCTCGGCACCTGCACGCTAACAATAGATTGCTAGTGCAGGTAAACTCGGCACATCCCGAAAAGAATGCACCAAAACACATTCCACTGTACGTCACCAGCTGTCCTTGCGAATATTTGACGAAATGATGCTTTATTTGTGGATTGCTACTAAACTGTGCTGTGAGAGAGAATATTTTATGAACGTAAACCGAGTCGTTTTTTTTTATACAAATTTAAAACAACGATGAAATTGTAAATATGCGGCGTTAATAACGTGCTCTGAATTCCGAGGCTGTTACTGCTGCCCCTGTTTTTTATGATGAATATGACCGAAACACGTGTAAAATCATCAACTGCAGAATAATAACAGTATCTAACTTTATATGCTATGTTCACTTGGACGCCTTACAGTCCTTTCTTCGAAATTTATTTGCAATCCTCAATTTTCCTTTGCTTTTCTTTTTAATAACTTTTATGAAAATATTAATAAATAAAAAGTATTGACCGTTATTTCGGTTGATTTATGGTGTGAGTGACGTAAAAATTGAAAATAAAAACTTTTCCCCATTGGGACTCGATCCCACGACCCTGAGATTATACTTCTGCACTCCTTACCGCCACACAGTGGGTCAACTAGTTTCAAAACCTGGACAGAATAGAAACAGAAAACGGTGCGCGTTCCAACTTTAGTCCCTCGAAATTTTGTGTAGATCGCTCTGATGCATGCGTATCCACTGCTGCAAAGGCATTGCATTCTCAAGTCGATATGATACGTGCGGTGAAAGTTGGCGGTAACAGTGAATAGGACAACGACACATTTTTCAGATATTGTTTGTGTGACCTGTTTAATATATGGCAACGATCCTGGCCAGTTTCAGAATAAAATAGGACTAGTAGGACTCCAGAAGGTTTGTTAATGACACTTTTATCCACTGTAATGATGTATAATTACTTACAACTAAACTACTGCCGATACAATCCAAAATCGTTGGCTATAAAATTTTATCTGCGTGCCTCCACTTTTGTAAATGGCGCTACAACTACCTCAATAATAAAGGTAATGACTTCAAATGTATTTACGCGTTTTTAGTTGGCCATTTTTCTACATTGCGGTGGAATCACACGGTAAAAATGGGTCCCTTATTATTGCAATCGTCTGCACAAAAATGTTATTCGGGTTTTCTGTAGAACGCTTGGGGAGCTATTGGGAATTGTGATCATAATTTTTCCTCAAATTGGCAAATAAGATGTTTTAGAAGATTAATATTTTCTCGAATTCTATTGTTCGTTTTCCATGAAAAATGGTTCAAATGGCTCTGAGCACTATGGGACTCAACTGCTGAGGTCATTAGTCCCCTAGAACTTAGAACTAGTTAAACCTAACTAACCTAAGGACATCACAAACATCCATGCCCGAGGCAGGATTCGAACCTGCGACCGTAGCGGTCTTGCGGTTCCAGACTGCAGCGCCTTTAACCGCACGGCGTTTTCCATGAAATTCTCCAGAAATATTCAAACGTTGTACAAAGGACCCTAGAACTAAAGTATATCTATCAAGAACTCCGAAAACAATGTATCTATTCCGATTAGTCGGATATCTACGATGCACAGGAATCTCCCAATAACGATATCAGGGGTTTCCGGGAAGATTTCACACGCAAATATTCCCGTCAGAAAACGAAGCATGACGTATTCAGTTGACTTCTGACTTCTTCGGATCCGCTAATTCCGAAATGCCAGAAAATGACAGTTGAAGAAGATAAATAGATAAGATCTGCTTTTCCAACCATGTCACAATGTACAACACGACCGCGACCGTTCTGAAAGCGATAATGGTGCAAGCGACGAATGTGACTACGATTGCGTTTGAGAAACGTAAAATGTCGAATAAAACATTTCAATACGGCAATTCCGACTTGCAGTTCGTTATCAGCGACCTCAGATTACTTTATACCCAAAATTTTACTCCAGTAAAGTAATTTATAATTTTTCTTCCGCCAAACTGAATCCGCCATTTTGCATTTTGTAGTTACGACATCGGATACCTAATCAGCGACCCAAAGAATCTTAAAAGAATACGCTTTTATAGGCTTTTGTGTCCATTTTTCTATTATGTCCTGATTTTGAAGCGAGTAGACGCACTGTTCGCCGCGCCAATCATTACCTGCTGACTATTGTAACTACTATGTGCCTCACGCATTACCCGACCGCGCCAAAAATGCTATTGTTTCTAAACGGCGGGTCATCTGGATCTCCCACTTATGTTAATTTCATTTATTGCCAAACCCAGCATGTAACACACTTTTCGTTCAACTCAGTGATAACGAATAGGCGCAGTCCCCTTGTAAGAGGTCAGCACTCTATTTTAAGAGCGTGTTTCTATTTTATAATAGGCCTTGTCTTTCTGGGTGTATTTTTACGTTTTGGGAGAATTTTTTCTAGAATTATTTATTTCAATTTAGATGTTATACTAGATTTCCATTTTAAGGTGTTCAGAGCATACGCTCAATTCCTGACAGCCGTTCAAAATACTTTGCCAATAAGTAAGGACATAATGTACAAAATATTAAGGATTAGATGGCCTATAAACAAAGAAAACTGTTTATCTAGAATGTGGAACACAGACTAGCGGCACCGTACTCTCAAAGAACCAACTACTTCCAAACCTACAAAGTTTAAATACTTCTTCTGTCTTATAATTAGGACTCGTGAGGCGATCAAAGGTCTCGAGCACGAGGTAATGCTGCGTGGATGAATCGGCGCTGGGTGCTTTCAGACCAAAAATATCCAGTTAGTTTCAGGAGAAAGTTTATAGATGCATTATCCGCCCAGTGACTCCATGTGTCTCAGAATATTGGACAAGAATAATAAAACATGTGTAGACTCTGCAAGGATGGGAATGGAAATGTTGCACTGGTCCATATGCTTCACAAGGCTGGCTGGACAATATGAAAAACTAATATGTAAGGGAGCGGATGCAAGAGACAGCAGTCACTAATAAATTACGGTTTCCTCAAGGTTCGATTGTCTCGAGACTTCACTGTCTTCGAGGCGGAACTATGTGCTATCTTGCGGGCACTGGAGCAGATGAGATGTGCTTCATGTGCTAAATTCCTTCTATGTTCCGATTCTCTGAGTGCCCTCTCTACAACGCTTTCACCCAGAAGATGAAGTAGTCCAGAATATACAGGACACCCTCCTCCATCTACAACGGCTGGGTGCCAGGGCACATGGGTACTGTGGGGAACGGAAAAGCAGACGGACCAACCAATGAGGCGTGTCGTGATCGTCAATCATTTCAGTGTGCCATCCCCCTGCATGCTATCACCTCGCCGTGGCGGTACAGAGTCATGAGTCATGAGTCGCAGGGAGGATGAGTGGCTGGAACTGACGGATAATAAGCTGAGTCTAGTGAAGCCCACTACGCGCCCGTGGCGTACCTCCTTTCAGGCCCAAAGACGGGAGGAGGTCCCCCTTTGTCGTCTTAGCAAAGGCCACAGTCCTTCGACGCGTGGCTGTTTACAGATCACAGTGCACCACATTTTACTAGACTGTGTTTTATTTTCGGGATAGAGGTCAGCGGCAGATTTGCAGGCAGGTCGGCCCTCTATTTTAAGTGGCTTTCAAAAGAATGCGGTGAGGCTTTTAACGTTTTATGATTTGTCCGACTTGTTTACAAAAAATTCACGGAAATGTTCTTAATGTGTTAACAGCGTGACTAGATCACTCATTTTTTTTGTAAGTAGTCAGCCAGTCGCATATCCCCGTATTTTTCTTTTAGCTCTTCTCTGTTTTTACTTCTGTTTTAATCCCTGGTGTAGAACGTTTCACGCTTTCTCCGTTGTCTTAAGGCGTGTAAATGAGAGATTGTGTGAGTGAAGGCGAGTGAGGTGGGAATGAGTGCATGAGTGTCGTTTTGTAGGTTTCATTCTCACTGTGAGCAACAATTTTAGCGATTTAATCCTCATTTGTTCCTTTTAAAATGTGTCAAGGTGCTGATAACCTCGCCATTGAGCGCCCATAAAGTCAAACACACACACACACACACACACACACACATACACACACACACACACACACACACACACACCGGAAGTGATGATAACTCAATAGAGAAAACTACTCCATGACGATCCAAGAAGCGATGGTTAGACAAGGTCAAGCAGGCATGTAAGTTACAGGCCTCAAACCCAAGGGCGCGCTCGACGAAAGTTGTGGCGGAAAGCGTCCAAGCACGCGGACTCTCCCTGCATAAATGCAGCACACATGCTAGGAATAAGAAGATGTAATGGATTGCTGATTAGAGTGGGCATGATTCTCCGAAAACATGTTGAACATGCTTTGCCAAAGAGATAAAACCTACTCGTTTTTATCTTATGTATTTTTCAGTCTGTATGCACTGTGGGACTGTGGGACTGTGGGAGTTAGTATTCTATATACCAAGGCAAACTGGAATAGATAAAAAGCCGCTATAAATACAAACTGAAAACGGTCTTTAGCTATTTAACTACCTATAGATATACGTCCATACTTCTGGAGCACGTTATCATCTGCAGTGGGCGTAACTTCCAATATCGTTAATATTCTGCGCTTTAACTTATAATTACTGAGGCCTTTTGATGTGTCACGCGAACATAAGTTAAGACTATACGAGTATTGCGATGTATTAAATAAAGCTAAATAGTAGGGGATAGAGTTTTACCTTGAGGATAGTATAACTAGGAACACATGATGTATCCTGGCTGGTGTTTCAATCTAATGACCGACTTTAGAATCACATGGAGGTGTGCGCACTAGAAATTACCATGAGCAGTTTTCTCTATTTTTGTTCTATTGAGGCATGATAATGGACTGATAACCAAGCAGTTAAGTCCCTTTACTACCCAGACCAACAAACAATGAAAATGTGTTTTGTGCAGCCTTTTTGTAAATATACTGAATTGTACTCATTTAAGGGTTAAATAATACATTCAAGCTATTAGGAAGGTATTGTTTATTCTAGAGTTACAGTGTTTTAAATTGAGTAACATTCTATGTATTTTTAAAACTAGTTATATAACGCGTGAACGGTTAAGCCATACTTCGTCGGTCGTGCACAATCTTGTACTTTGAAACGGAAGAAGATCTTTGACTAGGGAACATGTGATATTTGCAAAGCAACCGAAGAACTTTAATGTCCTAACAATTTCACGTACCTCGAAAATGCAAATTTGTGTTAGTTTTCAACTGCTTCTATTTCAAAACATATTTAACTTGTAACTAGTTTTTGACGCTGATTATCGGTGTATAGGAGTGTAGTAACGTAACTGATAGATTATTAAACGCAGTAGTCACATGATTTTCTTGACTACAACAGTTTTACGTTTCAATAGAATATGGCACATGACCATATTGTACCTTGGAACGTTTTTCGTAATTGGAGAACCATACTTTTTCCGGTGTAATTTTTGTTATATCAGAGAAAACTGCAACACACAAAAATAGAATAGTGTCATTTGAAACTGGAAGAAGAAAATATATTAAACTTCTGTTTCAGTGTGAAGTCTGACAAGTGTTCCAAGGTACAAGACTCTCCTGTGCCTGATAGGACCCATTGCTTCACACATTTCACAGGACAGTTTCGGATTCTTTATCACATTCAACAGACTTAGTACTTGTTGCATACATTAGTTTTCGTTTGCTTTTATTTAGAACCACTTGTAAGTAAGATGTTAACTGAGCCTTGTGTGTTTTATGGAAGGCTTATCCATGCAAAATGTTCTACATGATATATACCTAAGATATTTTTCTCTCTGTTTGGTACGCGCATCATCCAATTTTCATTTAGCCAGCGAATTCTCTCCCACGTCTTATGTAGACATTCCAATGATTCGGTAACATTTATTTACAGTGTACCGTTGATAAGACTGGAAAATTAGGTCAGTGCTCATTGACTGAAAAAAGTTAATGAATTCGAACTTAACTTTGAGCTACAACTACTATTTTGATGAAGTTCGCCACTAGAATCTAATATTTCGATGTATCAGGAGCGAAGCATCAGAAACTAACGTCACATCATACGATCTCAAAGGAAGTGTTAAGTTCTACTAGAAACTGTAGAATTTCAGTAATCAACTACTGCACAATTTTAATGAATCGAACAGTTCTTCGAGAGTGTTCACATATAGTGATGCTATTAAAGAGTAGAATGCCAAGAAAAAGTATTTTTTACTTTCAGAACACTATGAGAGAAAGCCAGAAGTCTAGAACTAAGAAAATCACTCGAAATATGTGTTTGTGCAAAATAATGAGCATAATTCTATGAAAAACTATTTCTGTGTATAGAATTAGTGATAGAATCATTCAGAGAGAACACGAGGTTCTTGTTGTTAGGGACAGAGACATGGCGCAGTTGCTAGCACAATGGACTCTCATAGGGAGGACAACGTTTCATATCCGCATCCGGCTTTAGGTTTTCCAGATCTATGTTTTCGGTGATTTCATTAAATCGCTCAAGGAAAATGCCGGGATGGTTCCTTTGACAGGGCACGGCTAATTTCCTTCCCCATCCTTGTAAGAATTCGATCCTTTGCTCCGTCTCAAATGACCTCATTGTCGACTGGACGTTAAATCCTAATCTTCCTCTATTTGTTTGTAGCTAGGAAGACAACTACGTGACCGCTGTTAAGAGAGTTTGTTTGATATCTTTCCCAGCTATGAACTGTCGAACAAACTGGCAAATTTCAATGAAGACCTGCGGGGTTATTGACGTTTCAGCTACTTTTCATTGAAAATTTAATTAATAAAATATCTCCATTTGAAAGTGCAAAGAAAGTTGCGGTGCAGAATGAAACGCTAACTTAGAACTCAAAGCGCCTTACGACACTGGTGATTGTAAAAGTAGGATCCAAATGATAAAATATGCCAAAGTAAAACATATGCAGAGTTCGTGAATGGTAAAGAAGGAGGAAAATTGCTTTTGTATTCCGTGTCTCCATCTATGTATTGCACGGCAGCGTGTGCAGAAGCAAATATAGGTGCATATTATCTGTTTTATGTATTCTAAGCAAAAAGAGACTTCATAAAATATGAAACAAGAGATGCCAGAATGTAATGAACTTAACTTATATATTGAATTATTTCACTTGACAAGATTGGGGCCTTCAGGCTCTCTCTTACGTTTAGTCAGACGTCTTTATTACCATCCTTAACGTTACAGTATGTTTAGTAAATGGACAGTAAATAATAATAATAATAATGCCGATAATAATAATAATAATTATAATAGGAGATATAGTACTAATTACAAAAGGCACAGTACATTATATAAGCAGAATAACAACAACAATAAAAATAACAATAATAACAGAGATAGTAACGATAATAATAATAATAATAATAATAGGCATAGTAATTAATAAATCGTATTTTGAAAGAGTTTGTCTAGTTAACACTGTGTTAAGAAACATCCTGCAAGTGAATTAACATCACATGGTTCGTGAGAAAACGAACTTCATTCACAGAATACAGGACACTGTTTCATCTCTATAGTTCTCCAAGGAGCAAAATATATGGATAACATTATGTTTATTAAAAAGAAACGGAGTTTTGCTGGTGATGTCCAAAAAAGGAAAAATGAAAAATGTAAAATAGACGAAGTAAACGTTCACGTAAATCAGTGTTCGAATATCAGCTCGACAAGCAAAGGATGTGATATGGCTGACGGACTCGTATTAAACTATACGCTGGTTTGTACACCAGCGGTTGAGGTCAGGAATATTAAGAGTATGTATTTTAGCCAGGTGAGCGCGTGTATAGTGTAGTACCGTGTTGTCTCGTTTATGGCTATAGAGAGAATGGGAGGATGAACCCCGATACTGACAGATGATGTACTCCTCTCGAATAACACCAAGGGAACCATCGAGTTTAACGCGCCATTCAAGAGAAGGATCACCATTAACTAGGTCACATTTCCTCCCGTCCATTAGACAATACAAAGACGTTTAGGATTTACCACAGAATACTTACGACCTGTGTCGTGATCAAAAACTGGGCGACATCATCTTTTCACTCCTTGCTGGCGAAGTACTGTAGATGAAAATTTCTTCCACTATAAGGGTCCAAACATATTAGCGGAAATTAATAGCCTCGACTATGGTGCTGGTGTAAAACGAACTGTTTTACATGTAGACACAGTTTTCAGTGAAAATTCCTCATTCATATTCCACTGACACCTGTGAATACTGTCACAATTACATGTGCAGTCGACAAAATGAAACGATTCATACGGAAGTCTCCCATCGGGCATTCTCTGCCTGCGCAGCAACGTCACAATTTGTGGCAATACTTCCTCCCGTTAATGCCTATCATACCGACGAGATATACTATACATCGCATTGGAAATTAGTAGCCACCAATTAATCATTATATACGAAAGTATAGGATATCGACAGAGGACGCGAGAGTTATTTGACCGGCAGCGCTAGACGCGATCAGGAGGAGATGATAGCGTCGCAGTGCAGGTAGTCCAGGTGACTAGTTGTTACTCGTTCAATTAGATTGCGGTTCCGCCATATGGCCAATTTTTTTATGTCCTCCTCGACGTAGCTGCCAATGGCCTTTCTGTGGTAGCTTCTCTTGTCTTTATGAGCACAACACTGATGCATATTATTTGCAATCTTTAAGAGAATTATTGTAGTATGAGCTAAGTAAAGTGTGTCAAAAACCTTACACTATTTGAAACACAATTAATCCAAGTTATTTTAAGTGTATTGGTTTTGTAAGAGTCAGAGAATATTATTATGTTGAAGAGAAAGTGATTTTAACTCAATCAGACTTCTAGAAAAACCTTATCGTTTACGAAGCTCGTATTTCAGATGTATGAGAGAGTAACTAATGGAATAATTAACTCAGTCGTTTGTCACGTACGAAACTGTTTATGATATACTTTTCATCAAATTACGCACTCAAACGTAAGCGCCAAGCTCAACAGTCTTCATTTTGCCCTTGTGTTCTGAAACACCAAATTTCGCTATTGCTTTGTTTCGAAAACAATAAGGGTTAAAATTAAGTCGCCAAAGAGAAATTTTTGTCTGTATCCATAAAACTATTTACAGAAGAAGCGGACAGAACGGGATAGCAAGAGTAGCATAAAATATCATTAAGAAGAAACAGAGTAAGAAAGAATAAATTTTTAACGATAAGCTCATAAATTTTGGTCTCCAAGCTAAACTACAAGTATGCTGGGAAAAATAAGTTCAACTATTTTCAATATTTTCAACGGAATGGGTCTCAATAAGATGTTTAAATTGTATGCGACGCCATTTACTAAAAAATCCGGTTGGACGTGCATAATCCTAAAGAGATAAGCAGGTACAAAGTTGCACGACCTTCCAGTTGATAGGGCAAGCGTAGAAAATGGTTTTCCAACGGAAATTATGGTTAGTTTCGCTGGAATTTTCAAGAAAAACGGAACTCAGTACTGTCGGCGGTCTGCGGATATGAAACTATTCTTTGCCTTACTGAAATTATAATTTAATTTGAGAAAATGACTATTTATGTTGTGATTTCATTTTTTTTAATATTAAAGACACTAACACTAATCAAAGTGAATTTCAATATAGAAGAAAATTGTCTATTACGGGAGAGTTCGCTAATGTGAGAAAGCAAGATTCTGATTAAAATAAGTGCTAAACTCTGTTGGGGGCTCACAGAACTTTGTTCTCACAGCGCCTGAGGTGTAGAGCAGCGACAATAAGAGCTTTACGAAACGGAATGTTCTCTAGAATCTCTGACTTTAAAAGTGTTGAATTTCAAATTTTTTGAGTGTTTGCGCCTGCAGGACTTTAATATTTGGAGTTGAGTAGCTGTAGCAACAATATCAGTGCGATTATTCTCTTCACAAAGTACTCTTCAAAAGGAGCAGCGGTTTCTAACGTAAGATGACTTACTCCTAGTATGCGATACCCGAGGGTATTCTAATATGAGACAATATCGCATATTGGGACACGGTATCTAATATTATAGTAATTTCGTCTTGCCACTCTAGTAGCTGGATTCCGACTCATACTTTGGTTTGACAGTTTTGTGAACTTTGGAAAGCCATCTGGTGATGACGCTGTTGTGTTAATACTTAATGAGCATCATATCACATTCGTGTAATAGACAAGAGAAAACCGCCTCCACATCATCAGTTTATCACTCAACTAGCTGACAAATCCGACATTTCCCTGGTATTAATTCTGCCAATTTTAATTAGAAACGGAAATAAAAATTAACTGTGTTTGTAGAATAACATCGAAAAAATTTCTTTTTCATGTATTAATGAAAACACCTTTGCAGTTATGAAACACTCGTACAAAGAAATGTGTACAATGTACGAATGTACAAGTAGAGCTGCTTCGCGTGTCTAGACGCGAGTTTGTAAAGGTCTCTATGGCAGCGCCTCTTCGTAGCTCTATTGACAGTTATTTTTTCTCCTACAGCCGTTTGCGCTTCGGAATTAAAAGTTGTCAAAAGCGCTGCCAGTTGTTAGGTATATCCTTAAGCTGATTCGACTGTAGGAGTGCCCTAGCAGTAAAGAATAAATGTATGAAAACTTCACGCACGATGCGGAATTTTTTCACGCATCTCAATGTTTATGACATCATACCTTCTGAACTGTATTTGGTAACATGATATAATTTTACAGGTGCATTTTGCGCCATATATACGGATACTGTCTGCGAATCTATTGCGAATCAAACGTCACGTATGATGTGGCAGTTTTTCACCCATCTCATTGTGTATGACGTCATATCTCCTGAAGTATGGTGGGTGGTTCTTACCTGAACAGCGATTGTTGCCTGACATGTGTACCAAGTTTGGTTGGAATGGGTCCTAAATACATTTTTATAAAATGTATGGATTTCACGCGTTAAATATAACTTCTTACGTGGAATTCGTGGAACCATTTAAAACGCATTATACGCAAGAAATATAAACCTGGTGGGCAAATAACCCAGGTAAAATAGCATCCTCATTTTTTATTGCGACGTTATTTGGAGCGGCCTACTTGAGAGGTGTAACAAGTGAAACTGGAATAAACGCCCTGTGGAAAACAGGACTCATTTCATGTAGAGTCAATGATTTTGCAGATCACAAGGAGTTTGACATATTATATGCAAACAACGGAGTAAATGTGAGTTGAATGCTATCAAACTAGCTCTCAAAATCAGCAAGCCACATCCGCAGCCTCATAACGTAGAAAAATCAGAACATTCTGTATCTGTAAAGCATCTAACAATGTTTCCATACAGGGAACGTTTGAAACAGTTCCAAGAGATGAAAGCTATAGCTGAATCAAAGGAGACAGAAGTGAAAATTCTGTTCTTGAAAAATAAAAAAAAGCGCAAGAAACAATATTTCAATCATTCGTATTCGATACAAATTTAATTGAGGACACTGCTTCAAATCTGAAGAAAAAGAGGCGTTAAATGCATATTCTGTAGTTGTCTTTTTTCTGGAGCCTAACGTAGAGAAAAGGGCACAGTGCATGTAATGCTATCGTTGGGCTTGCGAAGAATGTTAACTTCAAAAAGAGCTTTTGTATGTCCTGCCGGCCGCGGTGGTCTAGCGGTTCTAGCCGCTCAGTCCGGAACCGCGCGACTGCTACGGTCGCAGGTTCGAATCCTGCCTCGGGCATGGGTGTGTGTGATGTCCATAGGTTAGTTAGGTTTAAGTAGTTCTAAGTTCTAGGGGACTGATGACCACAGATGTTAAGTCCCATAGTGCTCAGAGCCATTTTTTGTATGTCCTGACCGCTCTTCTTTTGCACAATAAACTCATGAACTGTTGGAGTGACAGTAAGAAACAGAATATTTACCTGTTCTTATACTGTTTGATATTAAGAGTTTTCTTTGATTGTGTCATATTACGGCACTATTCTTATTTCTAATCGAACATACAGTTGTATCAAAATTATAATATAAAGTGGAGTAATGCGAGATGAGGAAAGTTTCGCATCAGAGATGAGGCTATTATGAGATCCACACACCACTGGCATCAATTTACTATTTACCTCACCCGACGAAGCAAGGAGGCAACCAGCCTCTGGGAATATGTGTCATCGTACGCCAGACTCTCCCATTTACCCAACACTAGGTCCGCGGATCAGTGTCGGTCAGCTTAAGTTCATGTGACGCTTCATTTTGGCCCACAACTTTTCAGTGTGATTCAAATACTGTGCTGGTACAGGCGAATCGATCACCACTGCGTCAGGCTGTCACGACTCCTATTGCTAAACGATTCGACTTGTCTTGCTGGAATTCGATCTGGACTACAGCCAGGACGGTGTCTATCATGACCTGCGTAAGCTAAGACATCCTGACAGAAAATTATGCCGTACACTCTTCTGTGGCGCAGTGTGATATCATGTTCAGCAAACCTCGGCTATAGTAATAATAACAATACAATATACGTGGGTTGTCCAGAAAGTAAGTTGTGATCGGTCACGAAATGTAAACCACTGGGAAAATCCGGTAAAGCTTTGCACAGCTGTGTTGGGCAGTGTCTCTAGTATGCCCGCCGATCGTGTCGCGTCGCTCTTTTCAGTTTTGAGTGAACAGTGAGCACGTCAAGATGTGTAGGGACTAGCGTCTCCCGCCAAGTATGAGGGCCTGGTTAGAGATTTCGCCTGTGTCATGCAGCCCACATAACACAACTGTCGCGAGCAGTTCCTTCTTCTTGCCAATTCTCGGCCGCACACTGCAGGAGCAATGAAGACGCTCTTGCAGCGTTTCCGATGAGAAGCGTTTGATCACCCACTGAGTCTCATCTCTGCTCACAAGAACCGCTGACTACGAAGACAAAATTTTTCCACAGACAACGAGCTGCAGACCAGTGCAGATTACTGGCCGAAAGCACAGGCGGCTGCTTTCTATGACGAGGATATTGGAAAGTTGATACAACACTATGACAACACTTGAAGCTGGAGCTGCGACTGTGTAGAGAAGTAGGTGGAAGATGTACCTAACTGTTGCAAATAAAAAGTTTCTGGTTTTCACTGTGGTTTCCATTTCGCGACCTATCGGAACTTACTTTCTCGACAACATTCGTATATACATCGTATCGAGCTGACGCGAACATTAATTACTTTCATGGAAATCCAAATGCTCAAACGCTGGCACGTGGCAACCACGTAACTCTACAGATCTGCTGTCATTTGCTTATTTGAGGCAGAAGCATCTCGACGCTGCAAACAAATAAAAGTAAGTCCACCCATATCACTGACATCGATTTGTAGTAGGGGTCTGGAACATATGCTTGTTCGAACATTATGAAATACTTGATTTTTCGAAGTATGCTGTTACGGGATGGTAGGTCCGCAACTGTTCAGTAATGAGGAAACTGGATAATTTTTTATTTCGTCCGCCTCAGCTGCATTGATATAAACGTCTGCTGCAGTGATTACCGGTTTCGGACCGACACGCCCGTTCGCAAACCGTACACCTAGCTAATAAACCTAATTACTCATATAACATGGTGCCAAAGGCACGATCAGCTTCTGTACAGCAAAGAATGCTGTGAACAACAAGTGCCCTCATTCATCTTAGCCTATATGTCTGTTGCCACTGACTGACACAACCAATCTGACAAATACTACACACCGTAGGTAATATTAGCTACTGTAGACAATATTTGTCAGTTTTGTTGTGTTAGTCAGCTGCAGCAGACACATATGATAACATCAACGAGGGTACTTGTGGCCCACTGTATACTTCGCTATAGAGAAGCTGATCGTGCCTTTCGGCACCGTATTGTATGAATGATTACGGTTACTAGCAAGGTGGGTGGTTTGAGAATGAGCGTGTCGGTCTGAATCCAGTAACCCACTTCAGCAGAATTTTATGTCAGTGCAACTGAGGCGGCGAAATAAAATAAGAAAAAAATCCAATTTCCTCATCATGAACTACCTCGGAAATAACGGACTATTAACATTGACATGTGCTTGAGGTTTCCCAAGGAAGCGTTATAGACACTCTGATGTTCTTAATATATATATATATATATATACGGCTCAGGAGATGATCTGAAGAGCCCTCTAAGAATTTTTGCAGATAATGTAGTCGTGTACCGTCTAGTAGACTCATCACAATACAATAAAGAATTAAAGCGATGTACACTCCTGGGAATTGAAATAAGAACACCGTGAATTCATTGTCCCAGGAAGGGGAAACTTTATTGACACATTCCTGGGGTCAGATACATCACATGATCACACTGACAGAACCACAGGCACATAGACACAGGCAACAGAGTATGCACAATGTCGGCACTAGTACAGTGTATATCCACCTTTCGCAGCAATGCAGGCTGCTATTCTCCCATGGAGACGATCGTAGAGATGCTGAATGTAGTCCTGTGGAACGGCTTGCCATGCCATTTCCACCTGGCGCCTCAGTTGGACCAGCGTTCGTGCTGGACGTGCAGACCGCGTGAGACGACGCTTCATCCAGTCCCAAACATGCTCAATGGGGGACAGATCCGGAGATCTTGCTGGCCAGGGTAGTTGACTTACACCTTCTAGAGCACGTTGGGTGGCACGGGATACATGCGGACGTGCATTGTCCTGTTGGAACAGCAAGTTCCCTTGCCGGTCTAGGAATGGTAGAACGATGGGTTCGATGACGGTTTGGATGTACCGTGCACTATTCAGTGTCCCCTCGACGATCACCAGTGGTGTACGGCCAGCGTAGGAGATCGCTCCCCACACCATGATGCCGGGTGTTGGCCCTGTGTGCCTCGGTCGTATGCAGTCCTGATTGTGGCACTCACCTGCACGGCACCAAACACGGATACGACCATCATTGGCACCAAGGCAGAAGCGACTCTCATCGCTGAAGACGACACGTCTCCATTCGTCCCTCCATTCACGCCTGTCGCGACACCATTGGAGGCGGGCTGCGCGATGTTGGGGCGTGAGCGGAAGACGGCCTAACGGTGTGCGGGACCGTAGCCCAGCTTCATGGAGACGGTTGCGAATGGTCCTCGCCGATACCCCAGGAGCAACAGTGTCCCTAATTTGCTGGGAAGTGGCGGTGCGGTCCCCTACGGCACTGCGTAGGATCCTACGGTCTTGGCGTGCATCCGTGCGTCGCTGCGGTCCGGTCCCAGGTCGACGGGCACGTGCACCTTCCGCCGACCGCTGGCGACAACATCGATGTACTGTGGAGACCTCACTCCCCACGTGTTGAGCAATTCGGCGGTACGTCCACCCGGCCTCCCGCATGCCCACTATACGCCCTCGCTCAAAGTCCGTCAACTGCACATACGGTTCACGTCCACGCTGTCGCGGCATGCTACCAGTGTTAAAGACTGCGATGGAGCTCCGTATGCCACGGCAAACTGGCTGACACTGACAGCGGCGGTGCACAAATGCTGCGCAGCTAGCGCAATTCGACGGCCAACACCGCGGTTCCTGGTATGTCCGCTGTGCCGTGCGTGTGATCATTGCTTGTACAGCCCTCTCGCAGTGTCCGGAGCAAGTATGGTGGGTCTGACACACCGGTGTCAATGTGTTCTTTTTTCCATTTCCAGGAGTGTATATAGGATATCTGTCAGGTGCGAAAAGTGGTAACTGCCACTGAAAAACAAAAATTATGATGTCCGTCACATGGACACTAAAAGAAAATTTAAAAAGAATAAAAAAATTCGCTAGATTTCTGTTACGTAATAAGAGATAGAAATTTAAAGGTTTCATTCGGTCAATTAAATAGCTAAGGATTACAATTACGGACAACTTAAATTGGAACCAATACACAGGAAGTTTTCTAAGAAATGCTAACGAAGACTGCACTTTATTGCCACTAGACTTAGAAGACGCAACAAATCTACAAAAGAGACTGAGTACAATACAGTTGTCCGTCCTCTTCTGGAACGTTTTAGCACTGTATGGAACCCTTACAATATATGAATGACATAGAAAATCCATAAAGTTAAAGAAGGGTAACTCATTTTGTACTAAAATGGCATACGGAGTCGAGGAGTAGTATGTCATGGATAAGATAAGCGAGTTGGGTGACAATATTTAAAACAAAGTCGTTGTTCGGTGCCGCGAGACCGTTTCACGAAATTTCGATCACCAACTTTTGCCAACGAGTGCGACAATGTTTTTTTTTTATTTCCATCCATGCCCGAGACAGGATTCGAACCTGCGACCATAGCGGTCGCGCGGTTGCAGACTGAAGCGCCTAGAACCGCTCGGCCACAAAGGCCGGCCGGAAGTGATCATTGTGTAGATAAATATGGTAATACATTTATCCCACTGTGAGACAAAACAGTCAGTGCCTTCAAGAAAAAATGTTTGCTGTTGCCTACGGTACCATGATGGTACCCAGCGCGCGCACTTCTTCGTCCAAAGCCACATGTTCCCATGGTTGTTGAGACTACGCTGCAGAATTTTCGCTGGGAAGCCCTTACACATTCCACATACAGTCAGGATCATTCCCCATGCACTTTCCATATTTTTCGAGCCCTGAAAAAAGACATTCGTGGCCGCCTATTTGCTTCGGACGAAGAGGTACACTCCTGGGTATCATCATGGTACCGTAAGCAATAGCAGACATTTTTCCATGAAGTCATTGACCGTCTTGTCTCACAGTGGGATAAATGTATTACCAGTTTTGGCGATTACTTTTGAAATAATAAACAGTTTACTTACTTTTTATCCATCTGTCTATTACTCATTTGACTCCTCCCTATAATATACTTAATATGTCCTACATTTTGCTATTTATAAATTACAAACAGCATAATATCGTAACGTGCGGGTTACATTATATTTAAATGATTACCGCTGATGACGCTTTGTAGTAAATAAAAGCAAAGCGCATCTGGTGTGAAACATTCTTAAATGTTAGTAAGCTTAAGACGAAATAAACAGACAATAACTGACATACATGGGCTGTCCAGAAAGTAAGTTCCGATCGGTCGCGAAATGGAAACGACTATGAAAATCCGATAAAGCTTTACAAAGATGTGTTGGGCAGTGTCTCTAGTATGACTCTAGGTAGAATTATGTCGCTCTTTTCATTCCTGAGCTCTAAGTGAGCGCGTAAAGATGTTATAGAAAATAGTGTCTCCCGCCAAGTACGAGGGCCTCGTGAGAATTTTCCCCTGAAGCTATGCAACCAACATTACATAACCGTCGTGCGGTTTCTTCTTCACGACAATTCTCAGCCTCATTCCGCAGGGGCAATGAAGATGTTCCTGCATCATTTCAATTGGAAATGTTTGGTTACCCACAATACAGCCCGTAATTGTCTCCCACTGAGTTTCATCTCTGCTCAAACGAACCGCTGGCTATGAAGACAACATTTTGGCACAGACAACGAGCTTTAGGCCAGCGTAGAGAACTGGCGCAAAGCACTGGCGGCTGCCTTCTATGATGAGGGTATTGGAAAGTTGGTACAACGCTACGACGAATGTCTGAGTCAGAACGGCGACTACGTAGAGAAGTAGCTGAAAGGTGTAGCTAACTGTTACAAATGAAACATTTCTGATTTTCATTGTGATTTTCATTTCGCGATGAATCGTAACTTACTTTCTGGACTGCCCTCGTATAACAGCTGCTGCTGAAGATGGCCGTGCAAACTACTATATTTAGGTGTTCATATCGGCAACGCGATAATCGAAAGTGGAGTGGTCGACATTCTGAAAGTGGATCTATGCACTATCAATTGAACACGTGAGTGTGGATTGTAGAGTAACCGTGTAGATGTATAAGCTCTAGGAAACTTCACTGGCACGCTCACGATATCGTCTGCCGTACCAAAGAAGTAAAAAAGGTGCAGTGTTCGTTTGGTACAGATGTTCAGTTCAACGCAGGATTCCAAACAACAATACGTGTTAGCATTCTGTAGTCAATTAATTGTGACAACAGTAGTTTAACAGAACTATTCATTCTCGTGGTTTAAAACATTTGATCAACATTTACGAAACACTTATGGTAAAACTAAATGATGAACTAACGTTTTTTCCAATATATTACACGTAATTGAAGAAGTGTCATGATGATCTCTCCATTGGCAAAAGATTCCGGAATAGTCCCCCATTCGGATCTCCGGGAGGGGACTGCCAAGGGGGAGGTTACCACGAGAAAAAGATTGAATAATCAACGAAAGGATAACGTTCTACGAGTCGGGGCGTGGAATGTCAGAAGCTTGAACGTGGTAGGGAAACTAGAAAATCTGAAAATGGAAATGCAAAAGCTCAATCTAGATATAGTAGGGGTCAGTGAAGTGAAGTGGAAGGAAGACAATAATTTCTGGTCACATGAGTATCGGGTAATATCAACAGCAGCAGAAAATGGTATAACAGGTGTAGGATTCGTTATGAATAGGAAGGTAGGGCAGAGGGTGTGTTACTGTAAACAGTTCAGTGACCGGGTTGTTCTAATCAGAATCGACAGCAGACCAACACCGACAACGATAGTTCAGGTATACATGCCGACGTCGCAAGCTGAAGATGAACAGATAAAGTGTATGAGGATACTGAAAGGGTAATGCAGTATGTAAAGGGGGACGAAAATCAAATAGTCATGGGTGACTGGAATGCAGTTGTAGGGGAAGGAGTAGAAGAAAAGGTTACAGGAGAATATGGGCTTGGGACGAGGAATGAAAGAGGAGAAAGACTAATTGAGTTCTGTAACAAGTTTCAGCTAGTAATAGCGAATACCCTGTTCAAGAATCACAAGAGGAGGAGGTATACTTGGAAAAGGCCGGGAGATACGGGGAGATTTCAATTAGATTACATCATGGTCAGACAGAGATTCTGAAATCAGATAGTGGATTGTAAGGCGTACCCAGGAGCAGATATAGACTCAGATCACAATATAGTAGTGATGAAGAGTAGGCTGAAGTTCAAGACATTAGTCAGGAAAAATCAATACGCAAAGAAGTGGGATACGGAAGTACTAAGGATTGACGAGATACGTTTGAAGTTCTCTAACGCTATAGATACAGCAATAAGGAATAGCGCAGTAGGCAGTACAGTTGAAGAGGAATGGACATCTCTAAAAAGTGCTATCACAGAAGTTAGGAAGGAAAACGTAGGTACAAAGAAGGTAGCTGCGAAGAAACCATGGGTAACAGAAGAAATACTTCAGTTGATTGATGAAAGGAGGAAGTACAAACATGTTCCGGGAAAATCAGGAATACAGAAATACAAGTCGCTGAGGAATGAAATAAATAGGAAGTGCAGGGAAGCTAAGACGAAATGGCTGCAGGAAAAATGTGAAGACATCGAAAAAGATATGATTGTCGGAAGGACAGACTCAGCATACAGGAAAGTCAAAACAACCTTTGGTGACATTAAAAGCAACGGTGGTAACATTAAGAGTGCAACGGGAATTCCACTGTTAAATGCAGAGGAGAGGGCAGATAGGTGGAAAGAATACATTGAAAGCCTCTATGAGGATGAAGATTTGTCTGATGTGATAGAAGAAGAAACAGGAGTCGATTTAGAAGAGATAGGGGATCCAGTATTAGAATCGGAATTTCAAAGAGCTTTGGAGGACATACGGTCAAATAAGGCAGAAGGGATAGATAACATTCCATCAGAATTTCTAAAATCATTGGGGGAAGTGGCAACAAAACGACTATTCACGTTGGTGTGTAGAATATATGAGTCTGGCGACATACCATCCGACTTCCGGAAAAGCATCATCCACACAATTTCGAAGACGGCAAGAGCTGACAAGTGCGAGAATTATTGCACAATCAGCTTATCAGCTCATGCATCGAAGCTGCTTACAAGAATAATATACAGAAGAATGGAAAAGAAAATTGAGAATGCGCTAGGTGACGATCAGTTTGGCTTTAGGAAAAGTAAAGGGACGAGAGAGGCAATTCTGGCGTTACGGCTAATAATGGAAGCAAAGCTAAAGAAAAATCAAGACACTTTCATAGGATTTGCCGACCTGGAAAAAGCGTTCGACAATATAAAATGGTGCAAGTTGTTCGAGATTCTGAAAAAAGTAGGGGTAAGCTATAGGGAAAGACGGGTCATATACAATATGTACAACAACCAAGAGGGAATAATAAGAGTGGACGATAAAGAACGAAGTGCTCGTATTAAGAAGGGTGTAAGACAAGGCTGTAGCCTTTCGCCCCTACTCTTCAATCTGTACATCGAGGAAGCAATGATGGAAATAAAAGAAAGGTTCAGGAGTGGAATAAAAATACAAGGTGAAAGGATATCAATGATACGATTCGCTGATGACATTGCTATCCTGAGTGAAAGTGAAGAAGAATTAAATGATCCGCTGAACGGAATGAACAGTCTAATGAGTACACAGTATGGTTTTAGAGTAAATCGGAGAAAGACGAAGGTAATGAGAAGTAGTAGGAATGAGAACAGCGAGAAACTTAACATCAGGATTGATGGTCACGAAGTCAATGAAGTTAAGGAATTCTGCTACCTAGGCAGTAAAATAACCAATGACGGACGGAGCAAGGAGGACATCAAAAGCAGACTCGCTATGGCAAAAAAGGCATTTCTGGCCAAGAGAAGTCTACTACTATCAAATACCGGCCTTAATTTGAGGAAGAAATTTCTGAGGATGTACGTCTGGAGTACAGCATTGTATGGTAGTGAAACATGGACTGTGGGAAAACCGGAACAGAAGAGAATCGAAGCATTTGACATGTGGTGCTATAGACGAATGTTGAAAATTAGGTGGACTGATAAGGTAAGGAATGAGGAGGTTCTACGCAGAATCGGAGAGGAAAGGAATATGTGGAAAACACTGATAAGGAGAAGGGACAGGATGATAGGACATCTGCTAAGACATGAGGGAATGACTTCCATGGTACTAGAGGGAGCTGTAGAGGGCAAAAACTGTAGAGGAAGACAGAGACTGGAATACGTCAAGGAAATAATCGAGGACGTAGGTTTCAAGTGCTACTCTGAGATGAAGAGGTTAGCACAGGAAAGGAATTCGTGGCGGGCCGCATCAAACCAGTCAGTAGACTGATGACACGTAACTGAAAGATGCCTTGTACTTTAAGCAAATTCTGTTATTAAATATAAATTTCTGGTTTCATATTGACAGCGGGTTTTGGTTCAGATAAAGCCTCCTGACAAGTAAAAACTGTATACATTATTCAGCTTCCATTATGCTCCCTCACGTCAATTGGCATAAAGTATCAAGTCACCTTTCCATTTATTTAAATAAAGAGAATGAAACAATGGACTTTCTAAATGTTAAAATACAGACATATATACACAATAGTATAGGAAGGGGAGAAGTAGTAGATGTAGATGAGTTGTAAGATTTGATACTGTCAGAAGAATTCGACATAGCACTGAACGACTTAATCCGATACAGCCACCTGGGGTACAAGACAGTCCCTCCGAACTGTTGATCTCTTTGTAGAACATACCGTGATCAAAACTACTCTACCAAGTACGCAAAACACACTGAAGCGCCAAAGAAACTGGTATAGGCATGAGTATTCAAATACAGAGATATGTAAATATGCAGAATACGATTCTGCGGTCGACAACGCCAGCATAAGACAACAAGCGCCTGGTGCAGTTGTTAGATCGATTACTGCTGCTACAATGGCAGGTTATCAAGATTTAAATGAGTTTGAACGTGGTTTTATAGTCGGCGCACGAGTGATCGAACACGGTATCTCCGAGGTAGCAATGAAACCGGGATTTTCCCGTGCGATCATTTCACGAGTGTACCGTGAATATCAGGATTCCGGTAAAACATCAAATCTCCGACATCGCTGCGACCGGAGAAAGATCCTGCAAGAACGGGGCCAACGACGACTGAAGGGAATCGTTCAACGTGACAGAAGTGCAACTCTTCCGCAAATTGCTGCAGATTTCAATGTTGGGCCATCAACAAACGTCAGCGACCTCGCCTGGTCCTGTCAACTCTGACATTCGACTGTTGATGACTGGAAAAATGTTGCCTGGTCGGACGAGTCTCGTTTCAAATTGTATCGAGCGTATGGACATGTGCAGGTATGGAGACAACCTCATGGATCCATGGACCCTACATGTCAGCAGAGAACTGTTCAAGCTGGTGGAGACTTTGTAATGGTGTGTGCGTGTGCAGTTGGATTGATATGGGGCCCCTGATATATCTAGATACGACTCTGACAGGTGACTCGTACGTAAGTATCTTGTCTGACCACCTGCATCCTTTCATGTTGATTGTGCATTCCGACGGGCTCGGGAAATTCCAGCAGGACAATGCGACAACCCACACGTCCATATTTGCTACAGAGTGGCTCGAGAAACACTCCTCTTAGTTTGTACACTTCCGCTGGACACTAAAATCCCCGACATGAACATTATTGAGCATGTGCAAGATGAGAGATCTCCACCCCACCGTACCCTTATAGATTTAAGGACAGCCCTGCAGGATTCATGGTGTCAATTCCCTCCAGCACTGCTTCAGACATTAGACGAGTCCATGCCACGTTGTGAGCAGAACTTCTGCGTACTGGCGGGGTCACTACACGATATTAGGGGCTGGCTCTGAGCACTATGGGACTCAACTGCTGAGGTCATTAGTCCCCTAGAACTTAGAACTAGTTAAACCTAACTAACCTAAGGACATCACACACAGCCATGCCCGAGGCAGGATTCGAACCTGCGACCGTAGCGGTCTTGCGGTTCCAGACTGCAGCGCCAGAACCGCGCGGCCACTTCGGCCGGCACACGATATTAGGCATGTGTGCCAGTTTCTTTGGCTCTTCAGTGTATATGAGGTAAGCAAATACAGTTATACTTGCAGAAGAACTATGATTCCAGTTCCAAAAGAGACGGGTGCTAACAGGTGTGAATATTACAGAACAGTCAGTTTAATAACTTATGGTTGCGAATGGGACGATTGGTAAATGCTAACCTCGGGGAACATCAGACTCAGTTCCAGAAATATACTGACACTACGACTTTTCTTAGGAGGAACGTAGACCTACATTTATAGAATCTGTAGATCCAGAAAAAACTTTTGAAAATGTTCATTGGTAAACACTGTTTAAAATTGGAAGGGATAAAATACAGGGAGCGGAAAGCTATCTACAAGTTGTACGCAAAGAAAGCGGACTGTTCTTACGAGAGTTTAAGGACATGAAAGAGACACATTAATTGAAAATGGAGTGAGATATGGTTTTAGCCTACAACATACGTTACTCAGTCTGTGCATTTAACAAGAATTAAAGGAAAACAAAGAGAAATTTCAGAAGGGAATTAAAATTCACTTGAAAGGAATGAAAATTTAAGGTTTACCGATGACATTGTAACTCTGATAAGGGCAGAAAATAGCTTGAGAATCACTTGAAGGGAATGAATATTATCTTGAAAAGTTGTTATAAGAGGAACAACGAAAGTAAGACAATGTTATCGTAGTGTAACAGAATAAAGTCAGACGATTCTGAGGAAATTAGATTAAGAAATAAGTCATTAAAAGTAACTAACGATTGGCCGAACTAGAGGGAATACAAAACGTAGAAAGGCAATAGCAACAAGAGCGTTTCTGAAGAAGACAAATATTTTAACATGTAACTTAAATCTAAATGTTAGTGTGACTTTACTGAAATTATTTGTCTAAAGTGTAACCTTTCACTGAAAGGAAACGTGGACGATAAACTTTTCAGTCGCGTCGGGAATAGAAGCTTGTGAAATGTGACACTATATAAGAATGCTGAAGATTAGTTGGGAAGAGCTAATAACTAAGGAAGTGGTGCTGAAGAGAAATTAGACGTAAATAGCGTTACGGCACAACTTGACTTATAGAAGGAATGGCTATAGGGGTCAGTCTTTGGCAGCAGGGTATAGTCAGTTCGACATTAGAGTGGAAGTTAGTGATGGTGGCGGGGGGGGGGGGGGGATTGTAGAGGGAGATTCAAAGATGACGAGGCGCGTAGATGATAGACTAGCGTGGAGCGCTGCATAAATCTAGTCTTAGAACTGAAGACCACGACAACAACACATACAGCGACATGGAACAAGAATTCTTGTATTACAAAGGAACTTTATGCTTTGTTGTATTTAGCAAGACTGTTTTTTTTTTCAACACTGAATTATGTCCTTACTCAAAGACAATAGATGGCGGACAGTAACCTGTGTCATCAATACGTTATTGTTCATAGCGGTTGACTCTGGCGGCGACGATATTCACGATAAACCTTCAGTACGGTGGTATGGGAAAACCGCGGCATATCTTTCTAGGAAGGCCGATATAGCATGACCGAAACGTTGGCTATTTTGGTGTTTTAGCATGTAAAATATTTTATAAGATGTCGCAACAGTACAGCAGGACACTCAGAAGGCCATTAATGAAAATGACACAGCCCGCGAAAGCTTACGTATATCATGAAGACCATCTGTTTTAGTAAGCAACTATTCTGGAAACCGAAATTCGGTACCAATTTCAGGTTGGCCATCTAACTACTCCCAGTATCAACAAAAATTTGATATTCAGTTGGCTGTTTTCCTATGTTAAAAATATGGTTCCCGTTGTTGCTATTCTAGTGATTATAACAATCAAATAACATTTTCGGTCAATTTTCACACAAAATATCTGTTATTTGTATGTAATTACGACTTAAAACATTAAAATTTCAAAATTTGATCTCTTTATCGAAAACGCTCTGTTACTGACTAAAGCTCTGATGACGGAACAAGTTAGGAGTAAGGCGAAGGTGTACGCTAAAGAAACTGGTATAGGTATGCGTATGTTAGGCGACGTTACTAGCATTTTTACTTACTTTCTCTGCAAACAGTTTTGTTATTTAGTGATGAAAACTTCATTTACAACTTTTAAGTAACAATGGGACAGCCGATAGTGGAAAATTTCCGGAAGTTGATGCTCTTATGGTCTCTTCTTTCTTCGAAGAGAAGCAGGTTTTTATGTCCCGGAAACAAGAAACGCGAAAACTGCATACCGTGGCGACTGGAACGGAAGTACTGCGACACAGCAATAGGCCGTACAATCGTCTTCAGACAAATACAGTCGATCTTTCGAACATGACATTAGAAGTTCAGCACGCTACCTATTACGCTACAAGCAACAACGTGTTCGTGAGCTTCACAGAGATAAACACACGTAATGACCACTATCGTATTTGGATATCTACAAGAGAGTTGAAGCCACACCTTACGCATCTTCTCAGTCTCTGGAGTTTTTATAGATATATTTGTACAATGTAATACTACACACCACTTTTAACTTAATTTAAACTTAAATTCCGGATCAAAATATCACTGTGAATGAGTTTTAAGGCATAAGGAGCAGCGTGTTACAGTCATCTAATGACTGAAATTGAGCGTTTTAGTGGGCACTCAAATTACTTGAATTTCAGTTTTTTTAATGCTAAAATTCATGAGTGGAGAAAGCATGTCATGAACATAAAATAACATATTTAACCATTTAAGACGAGTTCCAGGAAACAGTCATTTACCCCATTATTCACGAAATTTAAAAATTGAAAATGTTCTCATAATTCACTTATTAAGAGGTGTACTCTTATGGTAAACCTTAAGCACAGTAAGACAAATATTACAAATAGAAACTGTGTGCTTGTTTTGAAGCAGTATAACTGACGGAGTGCAAGTACCTGAACTTTATTGACACAGTATTTGAGGATGGGAGCACTTAGCTACTTAAAACAAACTGTACACATAATTTCAAACATTTACCAAACTTTTTCTCGATGACTCCCTTCCCCAAAATGAAAAATTTAATCTGTTACTGCATTTTCGCTATTCATGCAGTAAAACCTCAGCATCAGATATGATGTTTTATTACTTCTTTACTACTAATTCTCTTAACAACACATTTTGTAGACAGTTTCAATGTATACCACTGAAGGCACCTTGAAAATTATATCATTGTATGGTACATCGTTCAGCAGATAAAACTTCATAAACGTTTAAATGTATGAAAAACTACCTTCTGCTTAAAAAGGTGCACAGTAAAACTTAAAATCAGACATGACATTT
This sequence comes from Schistocerca americana, assembly GCF_021461395.2. Taxonomy (NCBI): domain Eukaryota; kingdom Metazoa; phylum Arthropoda; class Insecta; order Orthoptera; family Acrididae; genus Schistocerca; species Schistocerca americana. The sequence goes on from NC_060130.1 coordinate 698,338,014, forward strand.
TAATTTATGATTGCTTTACTACTAAATCTCTTCGCAACACACTTTTCAAACGTTATCACATTTCTATCACTGACTATACCTGAAAAAGTACGACACATAGTGCTGTGTCCCTCCTACAAGATAGCAAACTGCAAACCTGCGACACACTCACGTCTCACAGGTGACTAAGCTTCAGACACCGTCCGCCGCAATATGCATAAGCGTCTGAAAGCCAAACAAGAGCTACGCTCGTCCCCAATGTTGCTATATGTTTCGGACAACAACAACCATAACAACAGCAAGCTGGTTTGTTGTCCACGGAATCTCTAGTAGCGCCAGGCGCAGGCGCCAAGTCCGCTGCCAGCAGGGTACACTAATACACTGAAGCGCTAAAGAAACTGGTATAGGTATGCGTATTCAAATACAGAGACATGTAAACAGGCAGAATACGGCGCTGCGCTCGGCGGTGCCTATATATGACATAAGTGTCTGGCGCAGTTGTTTGACAGGTTATCAAGATTTAAGTGAGTTTGAATGTGGAGTTATAGTCGGCCCACGAACGATGGGACACTGCATTTCCGAGGTAGCGATGAAGAGGGCATTTTCCCGTACGACCATTTCACGAGTGTACCGTGAATATCAGGAATCTGGTAAAACATCAAATCTCCGACATCGCAGCGGCCAGAAAAAGATCCTGCAAGAACGGGACCAACGATGAATGAAGAGAATCGTTCAACGTAACAGAAGTGCAACCATTCCGCAAATTGCTGCAGATTTCAATGCTGGGCCATCAGCTAGTGTCAGCGTCGAACCACTCAACGAAATATCGTCGATATGGGCTTCCGCAGCCCTAGGCCCGCTCGCGGACTGCGCTGAACCGCCGATCCTGTCGCAGCAACTCAGCAACGATGTCTGCAGCAGGGGAAAGAAAGGCAATCTGCAAACCAACAGGCTTCAGAACAGCCTAACCGTGTACCCAACATGGACGGTCCGCCGCAGATCAAATCATAAGTTCTTTTTCCAGTTACTTGAAAACTCCATAAAGAAAAACATTAATCTGTAGCAGATTCAACCTAGAAGATAAGGATGGACGCAGCAAAATTCACCAGTCCCTGTTGTACAAAAGTTTTATCGTAAAACATTTTTTACAGTTTAAGAAAGTCACAGAGTTTCTATATGTTCGTTGTGCGGTCTGACACTCCTTGATATCTTTGCCAGAATAAACTGAAATTCTCCTAATTTTTCCTTAAATAATTAATTAATGTCACTAAAGAATCAATCTTGTTCTCATTTAACGAAATATTCCACTTTAAAACCGATCTTCTTGACCACAATCGCCGATAAAGTTTAAAACAGAATTTTAATACACTTCACAGTATCGATTATTTTCAAAATGTCAGTACGTGTCAACTTCTCATTAATAGAACTTTAAACTAGTTAATTATTGAAGATCGTCCTCACTCCTGATAAAATACTGCCGGAATCTATTCAAGCACCCTGAATTTTAATAAAATATGCAAATTTCACACGTAAGTAATATTTACGATGTATGTCGTAACAACATAGTCAGCTGACTGTTTTAACTTCCAACTCGAAGTTTATTTAACAGTTGATATCCAATTGACATCCAATTACAAACTTTATCATTCCACCTTCAACATTGAACTCCCTTTCATTTTATATATTAAAAAACATAAAACATATTTTAATAATGGCCAGCATGATGTTTCAACGGTTCTTCCAGCCGCCGGCCGTCGACTACGATGTAATAGTGGTTAGCTCTCGTCGTCCGCCGCGTATGGAGTCCCCACTGGATCGTCTTGCTTCCACGCTCGACATGAAAGAAAAGAAAAAAAATCTTTTTAAATAACAAGTCTCCACTTAACATACTACAAATAAATAAATATATATATTAACATTTCTTTCCTGTCATCGCTCAAGATGTAAAGAAACGCAATGTTTCCTGATTAGACTTTTGAAAACCACAGTACCCTTGATGACTGCACGACACAAAGTTTTACGTCTAGCCTCGGCACGTCAACACTGATAATCGACTGTTGTTGACTGGAAACATGTTGCCTGGTCGGACGAGTCTCGTTTCAAATTGTGTCGAGCGGACGGCTATGGAGACAACCTCATGATCCGTGGACCGTTCAAGCTGGTGGAGGCTCTGTAGTAGTGTGGGGCGTGTGCAGTTGGAGTGACATGGAACCCCTGATACATCTAGATACGACTCTGACAGATGACACGTGCGTAAGCATCCAGTCTCATCACCTGCATACATTCATGTCCATTGTGTATTCCGAGGGATTTGGGCAATTCGAGCAAGACAATGTGACAGCCCACAAATCCAGAATTGCTACAGAGTGGCTCCAGGAACACTCTTCTGAGTTTAAACACTTCCAATGGCCACCAAACTCCCCAGACATGAATATTGTTGAACATATCTGGCATTCCTTGCAACATGCTCTTCAGAAGATGTCTCCACCCCCTCGTACTATTACGGATTTATGGACAGCCCTGCAGGATTCGAGGAGTCAATTTCCTCCAGCACTACTTCAGACATTAGTCGCGTCCATGCCACATCGTTTTGCGGCACTCCAGCGTGCCCGTAGGAGCGCTACACAATATTAGGCTGGTGTACCAGTATTTTTGGCTCTTCAGTGTATGATCACAGCATTGCGACCTTGCACACTATTTTCCTATGACATGTGACGTGCTCGCCAGCTGCTCGCACCGTATCCATGGGCCGGCCGGTGTGGCCGTGCGGTTCTAGGCGCTTCAGTCTGGAACCGCGTGACCGCTACGGTCGCAGGTTCGAATCCTGCCTCGGGCATGGATGTGTGTGATGTCCTTAGGTTAGTTAGGTTTAAGTAGTTCTAAGTTCTAGGGGACAGATGACCACAGATGTTAAGTCCCATAGTGCTCAGAGCCAGCCCGTATCCATGTGGTGTGACAGTATTTCGGCCAGCCGTGAACCAGTTCTGTCTCAGCTATCGAATCAGTTATTCTTTTGAGCTTTCTGCTAGGCGCCAATTGCATCTGCAGCCCATTGATCAGAGTCTCGCTATGGAATCATCGGTGTATAGTCGTTGTGCAGCGTTTAACTTCTAATCCCTACCGACCTTAGGGCAGTGACTGTAGTTCTTCGGCCCTTGGTCTTACGCCAACTAAGTGGTAAGACTTGTGTCGGTTGTGGCTCAATGAGAACACAGTACAGGTAAGCAATGTACACTGTGACGACATGTCAAAAGCCTGAATAACCATCTTTTGCAGTGGAGACCGCTGCGAGACGTGCAGGAAGTCATTGAGGTTCTGGAAGTTACCGGCAGGGATATGCACCCATGCCAAATCCAGAGCCACTGCTAGCTGAGCTAGATTTCTCGGTTGAGCATCGATGACGCGTACATCGCGATCGAGGTGGTCCCACAGCAGCCGCAGGGGGAGTTTTGGGTATCGCCATTTTGCCGTGCACGGTATACTTTAACCACGTGAACAGTTAACAAACTTAGCCGCTTCGGAAATGCTTCCACCCTTGGCCCAAAATCCAATGACCATGCCCTTTTGAACTTCAGTTAAACTGCTCCTTTTCCACACTACCACAGTGACTGCACCGTTTACGGCTTACATGCTTTATTTACCCTTTATTGCTAGTGCCCCCACCTGTCGTCTCTGAGTGGTTATTGTACATTGACGTCGAATGAAAGCAGTGGTCCCATTAATGTGACTGGACCATGTACAACAGTTTAATTAAGAAGTACACAGACAGAAAAATCCCTCCTTGGAGAAACAGTTAATAATTACAACAGCTGGTAGAGGTTCGTAATATGCACTGAATTCGCACAAGTCTGAACCTGGGCTGATGGCCCCAATGATGAATAAGTCAAGTCTGAAATTCACATGGTAGCATAAGAATATAACGTGAGATGAAGTTGACTGTCGGTACCAAAGTCTTTGCAGTCCCCGGTGTAGAGGCCACATCCTATGAGTGACATCAGCAGACACTGACTGCTCTCTCTGTCACCAGCGGCTGCCGCACTGCATGCTGTCGCAGGTTCGAATTTTCCATTGAGACTCTGATTGAAGAACTGAAGGTCCTCGCCCAGAGACTCGATGTAAGTCTGGTAGCTGTGGCTTTGCGTCGGCATAAGTACAAAGCCATCGCAGTAATACTAGAGAAACGATTTGTGATCATGTGACCTGCAGAATCGAAAAGCTCCGAGGAATCAGTGACCTCTATAGGCGCTCATGCTGCTGCCACCTGGCCTATTCGGCGTGCTTAATAGTGGCTCTTGTCGGCTACTGATGTGGCCTCTTCTAAATTAGGCTGCCCGCACACAACAGATATGAGAGAGTTGCAGATCTGTCGGGCAAACGATCGATACACAGCACTAAGTACTGTTTAACTTGAATCTTAGTTACATATTTTCGCCTTTGGCCACTAATTCATTATTTGCTTTTCTCGTATCTAACCCAACACTCCACAAAGGAACTTATGTCCTTTAATGTTCCTACAAAACAATTCTACGTCGTTTATCTGGGCATTGTTTTTCTCTACTGGCGCAAAACGTACCACATAGTTCAGGAGATACGTTTCATAAACTTTGAGATGCAAGAAATATTTGTTTTTGATAAAAAATAAAGCGCGAATTCTCCAGACTATAGTGGACCAGTGTTTTATAATGAGAGCATTTAGCGACTTCCTACAAACTTTCAGTATAATTTAAACCTTTAATAAACTTTTCGTCGGCTACATGGTTAACGTGTATATTTAATTCAGTTGTAAAACTAATCAGACGTTTCAATCTGTTTTATACATGGGGGTTCAATTATTTAAAAAATTGAGGGTTTACTGCCATAGACAGAGACCAGTTATAAAATAAAATAGAGAAATTTCGATAAGAGGCTATTTTAAATTATACAAATTTTGTTCAATGGAAAGTCCACCTGCCCACTCCGATATTGTACTAGGCTATTCACCAAGGACATACCGATGCCAAACCTGTCTGGCAGGGAAACTCAGTGTGAGGCGTTTCCAGTGTCTTGATCTACGTGTACCGAATTAAAAATTCGGGAACCATATGTAGTCTTATGAAGGCAAAATGCCTGTGTGCAGATGGAGACAGGAAGGATTTATGATCCTCACTAGTCTTGGTAGATCTCACTGAACTGACGAACAGGTTGGTTCTTTTCAACATCTTGCTGAATTGCTGAAACTCCATATAACTGAAATTAAACTCAAGGAAAAAATGATGACTAATAAAGGTGGTATCGAAACTAAAATGATCACCGACATTATTTCATAAATAATTCGAAATATCGAAACAAGAAACAAGATTTGCGACCAGTGGTTGTATACGCAGGGGTGAAAATTTATGTCTGTAGTAAACTGTCGCATATTTTTAGTTACGAAGATATTGAAGCAATGAACAGTTTATTTTCAAATTGTTAACCGTTGTAATTTACATATTGGCATTCCAAATCATCGAGAAGAAAATACTTACCACCTGTTAATTTTTTAAATTAAACTTTTCCAAATATAGCGGGTATATATTTTAAGACTTCTCACGCACCACAGTTTCAGCTTCAGTATCACGTAAATATCGTGTGACAGGGAAAGACTGATCGTTTCCTTATTAGCTTTGTGAACATTTTCATTACACATATTAAAAAAACTGGAAAGACAGCACTTCTGCTTTGGGCACTTACCACCGTGAATATTTGAAGAGGCCATTTTGCCTTCGCAATTAGCGTTCGCTGCTGCCGATGTTAATGCTTAACTAAGAGGTGAGTGAGGTCAGTATTCTGAGAAGTGACTGAACTGATCATTTGAAGTACAAAAGTTATATTGGTATATGCTCTATTTCAGATTGTCCTCGAGTGTAAATATTTATTATTTTTTTAGTTAATGATTTTTATTTGATAGTTATCGTATTTCTTGTTTGTCATGTTACCGGTTTTCAACAGTTTACAAACAATTTTAAACAATTCACTCTAAATTTTCGAAAGGTGCACTAACAAACCCAGTGAATTTTTGTACTCTAAGTGGAAGATGAGGCATTTCCACTCCTTTATGAGGACAGTAGTGTTTATTAGGAGACGTAGCTAGTTACGAAGTATATTCACCTCTCTTCATTATATTACTGTCTTGATATAATCGATAAAACAAAATTCTAGTGGCGTTACGTCTGCAGAGTTTGGTGGCCAAATAATAGTACTAGCACGACCAGTCTTTTTATGGGAAAGAGTTTAGCTGCGATGATGTGACTAATTGTGTGCAGCATTCATTCCTTCAAAGTAACATGACTGACGAGCCGCATCTCACAGTGATAGAGAAACGAACGAAATGTATATCGGCCATCTTACGACCATTGGCGGATACTGTGAGGGGTACTGATCTCATCCCACGAAAATGTAGCTTTGTAAGAAAATATAATACTAAAGGAAGCCCGTTACGGCAGTTATTTAACCAGAGATAAATTGAGACATAGGGGTGCCTCCGTTGAAAAGATAGTACTCGTGCTGCATGTGGAACATACTGGGTGCACTATTCGCCGCACACATAGAATAACAAACGTGCGTACTTCGCGTAGAACTACGCAGGGCGATGTGATCGATGTACAACTATTTCAGTACTTTTGATGAAGTCCTCGTTGAGATGAAATGTGCTGGGCGGCGGACAGCTTTCACGCATTGTGTTTAAAACTCTGGAAAACGTGTGGCGATCCTAAATTCGAGATGTCGGAAAGCGGTGACGGTATTCTTTAGCGGAAGGAACCCTGGCATCGCAGAAGTCGTAAACATAAACTGTACCAGCGTGCTACGCATTGGTGAGAACGTATGTAATATTTAGCGACCATTTGTACATTAAAACAGTTACCTTTTGCTTCACTCTCCTGCACTAATACATTAGCAACAAACAACTCTCAACTTTTAATTCAAGAGCATTGTTTCATTGCAGCGTTCAGAGCAAGTTCTGTGAACGTGGGTTGGAATAAAGACCTCACACTCCTTACGAAAATATGAAACGTGTTCTGTCTTGGAGACCATTCGGGACAATGGTCTGCCTTTTTGAAAGCTTTTGCTTCGAAAGATTTGGGATTGTGGTGTCTCCCTTTATGATCACTTACACTGTGCGCACAAGCATATGTAACGTGAACAGTGGTGTGTAATATCTGTGAAGGCGTGTACCTTGATTTCAGTAAGATATTTGACACCGCCCCGCATTGCCGTTTAATGAAAATAATACGAGCTTACGGAGCATCGGAGAAGACCTGCGATTGGATTCAAAACTTTCTTGCAGACAGAACACAGCACGTCTCTCTTAACGGAACTAAATCGACAGATGTAAAATTAATATCCGGAGTACCGCAGGGAAGTGTGATAGGACCGTTGCTGTTTACATTATAGATAAATGATCTAGTAGAAAACGTCGGATACTCTTTAAGGCTATTCGCAGATAATGCAGTTGTCTGTATCAAAGTAGCAATGTCAGAAGATCGTAAGAATTTGGAGAATGACCTGCAGAGAATTGATGAATGGTGCAGACTCTGGGAGTTGACCCTGAACGTAAATAAATGTACCGTTTTGTGCATACATAGGACAAGAAATCCACTACACTATTGATGACAAACAGCTGGAGACAGCGTCTGCAGTAAAATATCTAGGCATAACTATTCAGAGCGACCTTGAGTGGAATTACCATATAAAACGGATAGTGGAAAAAGCAGACACCATACTCAGGTTCATCGGAAGAATCTTAAGGAAATGTAACTCATCCATAAAAGAAGTGGCTTGTAAGGCGCTTGTTCTCCCGATTCTTAAGTATTGTTCATCTATCTGGTATCCCTATCGCGCAGGACTGATAGAGGAGATAGAGAAGATTCAACGAAGAGCCGCACGTTTCGTCACGGGATCGTTTAGCTGGCGAGAGAGCGTTACGGAGATGCTAACCAAACTCCACTGGCAGACGTTACAAGAGAGGCGTTGTGCATCACGGAGAAATTTACTATTGAAATTTCGGGACAGCACTTTTCAGGAGGAGTCAGACCACATATTACTTCCCCCCACATACATCTCGCTTAATAACCACGAAGAGAAAATTCGAGAAAATAGAGCCAATACAGAGGCTTACCGACTATCATTCTTCCCACGCACTATTCCCAAGTGGAACAGGGTTGGAGGGCTCAGATAGTGGTGCCGAAAGTACTCTCCGTCACACACCATTAGGTGGCTTGAGGAGTACGATGTCGATGTAGATGTAGATTTGTGGGGCATTCGGATGTTACAGTGGCTCGATGTTGGACTGCATGGGAACGTGAGAGCAGGCATATTGGTCGTCAAGGATCCAGTTGACCACGTCTGACGATCACAATGGAGGCATGCCGCATTGTGCATGAAGCACATTGCAGCCCCTTGATATATGCACTTGCCACCCGAAAGCTAGTAATGGGCTCCCTAAAACATCTTGTGTCATCCCACACCATCGGTCGGAGGCTAGCAGCACCCGGACCAGGGAATCACTGTCCCATGCGTAGGCTGCCGATAACGTCAAGACACAAACGGCTGCGTAAGGAGTGGTACTAAGATCGCTGATACGTTGCATCACACTGTGTTCAGCTACGGGTCGCGGCTCTGCACTAGCCCGGATGACTATCGTCGGCGAGTGTGAGGAGAGACCCCATTCTGCCAATGTTTTGGAGAGCCACAGCGGTGTTACACCTAATGTCACGGTGTGAGGAGCCATGGGGTATGATTTCAGATCATGGCCGGTCGTGATTAAGGGAAATCTGATCGCACAACGGTGCGCCACGGACATCCTGCGTTTTCATGTGTTACCTCTCATACAGTAGTATTGCGATGTCATTTTTCAATAGGATGATGATCGGTCACGCACAACATGTGTCTTGATCAACTTCCTGCGTGATAATTTTTTCATATACGGGTCCACAGCTTAAACGTACTATCTAAATGATGGAAATATTTTAGCCACCGTAGGTTGTCAGTTTTATCCCTTTAATGCATCGTTCACGTAAATTAATACTAGTTAATATATACACATGGTGTCTTAAGGAATAAAACTGACAGCGTACGGTGATTAAAATGGCTCCATCATTTAGATTTATAGGTGATGCTAAGGTTGTGACCGAACCCTCACGACTTTACGCATACTGAGTCTGTGATTTTATGTGGTGACAAATTGCGTACAATTGCTTCAAATTACTTATTCAACAGTAAGTTGTATTTGTATTGGGACAATTTCTGATTGCAAATGGAACGATATACGCAAACTTGAAGTTACATATCTCGTGGCTGATGTCACCTGATTTTTCATTGGTCTTAACCAAATCTAAGTCGACAGTATCAAATTTTGTACTCTTTATTTTTTCAACACCTCTACGAATCCTGGATTCTGCTTCCTTACTGATCTTAGTTTGAAGCAGCTCTCTCTCTTCATCAATGGTTTTTTCTGTACGTGGAGGGAACTCTTATCAACTCTTCTACTAAACATGCGGACTCCCTTCCTCGCAAAATCTCTTCAGGATACATATCTGTGTTCTCATGTTTCAAAGCATTCGTAATGTTTTCAAATTCCGATACATATTTTCACCATGATGGTGAGTTTCGTGACAATGTGTACAACATGGTCTACCTATTTCACGCTGCTTACTGGCATAATTTCTACAGCAGAATTATCTTTAATTGTCCCATGACAAATCCTTTTCTGCTGTTAGGTCTTTCTGTGAAATCCGCTGACTTTTACGCTTGTCCGGAGGTTTCTTCCTCCTGCTATCCTCTACATCTTTCATTGCCTTTCCTCTCTGTTAAACAATGTCCTTTTCTTGATTTTCGGTTTCGGCTCCTTTAACTTCTATCACTACTGAGTCCTCGGTATACTCTGTAAATGCATCGTGTGGTAAGCACGTTTCCCCTTCATTCTCACAAGCCTCTGTTTCGCTCTTATTATAGTTGGCATCCTTGTTCGTACTCCGACATTTTGTGAATCCATAAGCTCTTTCTCTAACTCAGTCTCTTCTATCACGAAACCTTCAGAATTGTAAACTGCGTTATCATCATCTGCCCACGTGGTTACTATATCTTCCTGCATCACGTCAAAATACACCTATGTATTCTGGGGCACAGTCGTCAGTCCGTCATTAGATACCTCAACTTCTTCCCTTTCACTATCCTCTGAATCACTTTCGCTGTTGTCTGTTTCATTACACATATCTTGCTCAGAGAATGCAAATTTGTCATCACTGCTATTAACAAGACTCATTAACAAGGCATTCTATCTTTACTTCACAAACGTCGAAATCAGCATGGCTTTCACTAATCTCATGTTTGTATAGTGCGTGTTTCCTTCAAAAGTTAACTGGATCGAGTCTTTCTACGAATGAGACTATTTCATCTACATCATCTCTGGCAAGCATCCTTATGCTACGCCCCTCTTCCTCCTTTCTCCCCTTAATGTCGGCAGAGCCACCTTCAGGTTACTACCTTCTTCGTTCTCCCATCCTTGAAACACGTCATACATTTGACCGAGTTTCTTCACAGATACCTCCTCCTCTTGTACCTCGTCCATTTGTTGGCAATTACCATGCGAAACGACAACCTGCCTTTCAATCGGTATTTCAGACATATTTTCACACAGATCCCTTACTTCGATCTGCTTATCGCCATTTGCCTGTAATTCCGACTGCTAGATCTATTTTTGACTTGGTTCCTGTATGACCGGCACTGTGCCTAAACCCAATGTTTTTATATCTACTGTATTCCAATTATAGTTCCTCTTCCGAAACAGTTTTTCATTGGGACGGTACTTTGTTCTTCTGCTCCTAACTTCATATCGAAAATACATATATTTCCTGTGACCCTTGGGCGAACAACTTGCAATCTTGCCCGACAAGCTCTCGACCTGCGCGGCAACTAGCGATCCTCATCGTAGTGCATTCTGATGTTATGAAAGTTACCTCTCCCACGGTTAGTAAAGTTGCCTCTTCTGTGTCCTCTCATCATATTAATTTGTGGTCCAATCCGTCCTCCCCCATCTGACACATTCACTTTCCTGAAGTTCAATTATTCACGAGTTTCACGCCAACGATCTTCATTCTCTATCTTTTCCAAACAATCGTCGGAATGTTTTATGGTTACTGACAACGTAGGTTTAGAGTCATCTGGAATCGTTTTCCAGACTTCCCATACCGTCTCAGAGTCAGATCTTCTGTCTATCAGGTAACCGAGTTTTTGAATCTGTGATTTTAGATGGCAGCAAAGTGCATACAGTTGCTTCAAGTTTCTTTTTTAAAAGTTATTATAAAACTGCTATTTTGTGACCAATTTCTCTTATAGTTGTTTGTTGCGCAAGTTAGTATAGTATAAATGCTCCAAGTACGTCCAAAAATTTTATTCTGAATAACGAAATTTATCGTTCCGCGTCATCGGCGCTGCGTGCGAAATAGTGCGCTGTAGCTGCCACCTACGTAGTCGTGGCACGTGACCTTGGCTGTAGCACAGCTCGTAATTTTTTGCCATTGCAGAGGTTATAAGTGTAAGCAAAAGATTCGTCTTACCACTCACTGCAGTATTTGCACTGTATCTATTTGGGCAATTAATTATATTATTATCACCCTTTTTTACGAAATGAACGGTGTGTGCACGAAATGGATTGCTGTTAAATAATTAAGGCTATCGAGTACTGATTCACAAGTAACTCATGGATACAGGGACTCGATCGCAAAAATCACCCATATTAGAAGAAAATTACCTCAATCATAGCACAGCATACCTGCAGTATCGTTTTGATACTGTGTATACATCCATCCACTGAACTGCATAAGCTGCCGATGCGGGAAACATGATGACAGTGTCTTACCTCTTGAAACCTTCTGAAAGAAATATTTTGTATAGGTTCATACGGTCGTCAAGTTCTGAAGGAGCTAATCTGAATTTTAACAGAAGGGAAATTTGTGTTATACAGCTGCTTTGAGCGTTGAAATAATTCAACCGCCGCACATGAAAATTTGTGCCGGGCCAGGACTCGAACTCACATGCTCCACTTCTCCAAAAGGATTGCCTTAATCACCTAGATCACCATTACACTGCTTCTGCCTGACCCATTTTTCCAAGTGCTGTTTATCACTGATATTGTGGCCCCATTCATTTTCCCCATTGCTCGCAGCTTCACTGTTTTCCCGCAAGGGGACGAATGATGATATGCAACTGCATTGTAATAGCCGTATGCCTGTCAAGGCCTGTCAACACGATTATATGTGTGGCATCTGTTCTTTGGACACGCTCTAAAGAACACACGCCAATGACCGCCTTATGTCGCCTTACGTTTATAACTGAAGGGAAATTCGTACGCCATAGCTGCTCTGGGCGTTGAAATAATTCAAGAGCTGCACTTGAAAATTCGTGCTGACCAGGACTGAAACCGGGACTTCCTGTCCCTGGAATGGTTGCCATGACTACTTCTGCCACCCAGACACGCATTCAGTGTTACCCAGTTTCCGAAGTGCTGCTCAGGACTGATACTGTGGACCCTTTTATCTTCCCATTGCTCTAAGCCTCACTGTTTTCCGGCAATGGGACAAATGATGGTATACATCCGTCTCTGATAACTTAATACAAGCCAAGCAACATGATGGGCCTCAGAACCATTTTTCCAGCGGCAGTCATGGCTCACGTATATCACAGCGTTGTAAGATCGAGAATTCTTGCATCCACGGCTTGATAATTGCAGGGTCGGCTTAATAGCATGTAAGTAAGATTCACACCACTCTGATGATGAAGATTCGACGCAAATTTAGCACCACAATGATTTTTAAAGCCGCAATCATTGACAAGAGCCTACACCGTACAAAGCCTCGCCACTCTCTTCTCCCTACGGTTGGGCATGGCACCACCGGCCAAGCCAACAGTTCAAATTCAAAATGGTTCAAATGGCTCTGACCACTATGGGACTTAACATCTGAGGTTATCTGTCCCCTAGAACTTAGAACTACTTAAACCTAACTAACCTAAGGACATCACACACATCCATGACCGAGGCAGGATTCGAACCTGCGACCGTAGCGGTCGCGCGGTTCCAGACTGTAGCGCCTAGAACCGCTCGGTCACACCGGCCGGCGCCAACAGTTCAGTCTCTGTTATTGTTCCTTTACAAGGTACTCCCATGGCCAGTAAGTTGATGATGATGATGATGATGATGTTTGGTTTGAGGGCGCTCAACTGCGTGGTCATCAGCGCCATTACAAAGCCCCAATTTTCACACAGTCCAGTTTTTTCACATTCCTATCTAACCATTGTCACGAATAATGATGATGATGATGATGAAATGAGGAGGAGAACACAAACACCCATTCCCCGGGCAGAGAAAATCACCAACCTGGCTAGGAATCCAGCCCGGGACTCCTTGATCCAGAAGCAGCAACGATAGCCACTAGATCACGAGCTGCGGACTATGGCCAGTAAGACTACCAATCCTGCTCCCGATGGAACATGAGTAGGACCTGCCCGCACTCCGTCCCAGTGCCAATATCCAGGATATCAAGAACAATTTAAAATAGTTGTGGACCAGATTGCCTCGGGAGAGGATTCGACGACTCTATGTCACACTTCCTCACCTAATCAATGCGTGCATCCAGGCTAGATGGAGTGCAAAGAAGTGCGCTCATACTATCAAATTCTTTACAAATTTAACTCGATTTCGTAACCACTGTAATAATATCACATATCGCCTCAACCCGTGACGTTTCGTTTCGCTTCCTCCTCCTCTTCTAGATGCCTCATCTTTTTTGCCAGGCAGTGTGGTATATGGCACAGTACTTGAATTACCCTGATAAGGTTTGAAACGCATGAACATGAATTACAGTTGATGTTATTGCCTCAATTATGCTAGGATATCACCCATATGCAACACGTTTAGTGTAACATTGAGTGATAGCTGAGAAATGATAAAGCACCTTCCATAATGTACGAAACTGATATGTATTTTGTGGGGTCGACAGGCGCTATCTGCTTCGGGTTATTTGATCTCATAGCCAGTCCAATACAGGTAATGCCAGTGCAAGGTGAATACTGTACTATAGACTAGAAAACATACTGACTAACCTAATTTGTTTATGCCTTGGTGGTACAGAATCAAGAAGGATGTCAAAAAATATATTACTCCATAAAATTAAACACTGTCCCTAAAAGGAGAATAGGTTCGTAAAGCGTGAAGATTATTTAGGAAGAGCCTGCCAACTACGTTCATAAAATTACTATGGGGTTGAGGGGTGGCAAAGGGAAGAAATTCGAGTCCTGAAAAAGTTACTTTTCAAAGACATCTACAGAACCAGTTTAACAGCATCAAGGGCAGACTAAAAGCTATTGTTAGGTGATATTAAATCAGCGTTGTATTTCTGAACTGTATAACGTGGGGACAGTACGAGGACGAAGTGTTGGAGGAAGAAACTGCAGCCATTTCTTCAGACTATGCCTGGCGATGCAGAGGCCAGAAGCAACAAGCATGCTCGACTTTGAAATCAAATGGGCTCCTAATATGAAAACTGCGATATTGATATTCACTTTGCACAGGACGAGATGACGGTAGTTGGCTTTAAAAAAATGTTCAAATGAGTGTGAAATCTTATGGGACTTAACTGCTGAGGTCATAAGTCCCTAAGCTTACACACTACTTAGCCTAAGTTATCCTAAGGACAAACACATACACCCATGCCCGAGGGAGGACTCGAACCTCTGCCGGGACCAGCCGCACAATCGATGACTGCAGCGCCCCCAGACCGCTCGGCTAATCCCGTGCGGCAGTCGGCTTTAAGGGCTGCGCTCCAATTCTGACAACATTTGACAAAGAATATTTTAATATACGTTACTGCAGGTTACAATATCTTTATTAGATCTGTTGTTTACAGTGGACAGATAAGAATTCTCAGGCTCTATCTTTCTTTTGGTCAAATTTCTATATTTTTAAAATCAACCGTACACACTGAGCACATAGCAACTAATGGAAGTACCTGAACATACATTATCACCATATAAGTGGCAAGAAGTATTTTCGAGTTCGTAAAAAGTTAAGAGAGATTAGTGTTGGAAAAAGAAGAAAGCGAAAACAATATATCATTATTTCAAGAGGTGATACGGCAGTGTATATTCGAAAGTTGGGAAATGTGTAGTTTTCTCTTATACTGAAACAGGTTACTCCACATTTGAGCGACTGCAATTCGCAACGACTTGCAGCTCTTACAGTATGAGGGAGGAGTGAAAGTGATTTATAACCTTAACACTCGGTATCTCCTAGATGCTGTTTATGTGGAAACACTGCGCTACAAGATTTTACGTGAGGTTGCGATATGGAGCACGCAATAAAGAAAGTGGTCGGTAATCGTGTCTATGTAACCAGTGTAGTTCTATATACAGGGTGGGCAAATAAAACTAGCCCAGAAAACATTTCATGCACCTAAAGATAGGCAACCCAACTTAATCATCCTTCGGCAGGTGCGGATAATGTGCATTCTGTCGCCTATCTTAAGAAGCACGAAATGTTTTCTTGTTTAGTTTTATTTTGCCCACCAAGTACAAGAAATTATCAATATGAGTATCGAGATACGCAACGGGTATGTATCTCAGACACCTGGAAAATCAACGCTCTAAGAGGTGTTCAAATGGTTCAAATGGCTCTGAGCACTATGGGACTCAACATCTATGGTCATCAGTCCCCTAGAACTTAGAACTACTTAAACCTAACTAATCTAAGGACAACACACAACACCCAGTCATCACGAGGCAGAGAAAATCCCTGACCCCGCCGGGAATCGAAAAAGACGTCAAAATAACTGAAGAAGCACAATAACACATATAAACCATTCTCCAATTATTTAAATTGTTTATGAGTGGTAGGAATACTTTTCAGCACAGTAGATCTGTAATTGCTGCCGCAGTTAATATTAAAATAAATATTAAATCAAGTTGCTGCATGGACTGAAAAGGCATTCAAGGTTAGGTTAGGTTATCACGATTAGAGGAAGCGATAAGCACAAAGGCACACTGATAAGAGTTTAATAAGATCCCGTAAGAATACTTACACCTTAATAAATTTACTGAAAATATCGATCATGGGGAGAAGTATTGCGTCTACAGTAATTGTGATCCATGAAACATAACAGCATCAGTCCCTGAGGAACTGGATATAATATGCTTTTTACAGAAGCGTTGCGGCGTAAGACCGTCAGAAAAAAGGTGTCAGAGATTCGAATTTCGGAATATCTGAGTAGCGGGATTGCATACACATCTATAAGTACTTAGTTTTGGAGGTTATTCTCCATCTGTTAGTTGTACATGCAGCCCTCCCTAGAATCCATTGAGCTAGCACTGGAGCAGGTTGCATTTTCCATTTTACATCACGCAGTAAGATTTGACTCTATAAATTACTCTGTGAAGTTCCGGATTTTGTTTCTGTGCCTCACTTCGGAACCATTTGCTGTCTTATTTATCCAAATACATATTGAAATATTCCTTTAATAAGCACAGTGTCAATATTCGGTATTCAGTGCAGGCACACCAAGGAATCCTAGAGACCAAGGGATTGTGATCCCTTAATATTTACGAGGACCGCATCCGTCTCTAGTTGGTAAATGTGAATATTCTGACGATATGCAAGGAAACTGCAGAATTTGTGACTTGCTTGACCCATCTAACATCAGCCTACGATATACTTTTGTACTTTATTGTTCTTTATGTACTATATTTTGTACTTTATACGGTGGTCGTGCGGTTCTAGGCGCTCCAGTCCGGAGCCGCGCTGCTGCTACGGTCGCAGGTTCGAATCCTGCCTCGGGCATGGGTGTGTGTGATGTCCTTCGGTTAGTTAGGTTTAAGTAGTTCTAAGTTCTAGGGGACTGATGACCACAGCAGTTGAGTCCCATAGTGCTCAGAGCCATTTGAACCATTTCTACTTTATATGGATCACAATTTTCCACACAGAAGATCGATGACGTTGATGTAGCCTGATCCAAATTCTTCGCGAAAAATAGTTGTCTGTAGTGTTGGTCAGTATGCGCATCGACCTCTCTCCTTACTCGTGAGCTTGGCAGCTGCTCGCTCCTTACTCGTGAGCTTGGCAGCTGCTCGGGAGTGGAGCATCGGGGAACTCATGGCTCGAACACAGGCCCTCACGAGCGAGGCGACTCGGTCATTCTCGTAGCGAAAGAGAAATCGGCTAAGTATGGTAATCAAAGGCCTGCGATGAAAATTGCGCATATGACGTGTACACGTTTGATGAATTCATTATTTCAACTTCGTAATATTCTGATTTTTGCCTTTTCGTGGTATCCTGTTTAGGAAAATCGTAGAAGCAGGAAATGCTCACAATTTGTTTTGTTGAGCATGTACCAAGAAGTAAAAGTTTTCTCTACTACAATCATACTCAATTTATGAAGTCATTTCGTGGCTGTTTAATGGAAGAAATAACATTCTTTATACTTAAATGAAAAATAATATTAAAAACAGGAGAGTAATGAAGGAACAAATGGAACCAGTTACTGAAGTAAAGGTTCAAAATAACGTAACACGGTATATGACATCTATGTGTATAGAAGGAAAAAAAATCTATTGTTAATAGAAGCTTCTGAATACAAACCTGTATGTTACATTTTTATTATACAAGTGTAGGCAATTTACACAGATTATTTGTGTTCCATCTCGTGTGATGTGGTTGTCTTCATAAAATAATTTCCTTGTCCCTCTTATAGTTATGAATTGACAAAATATCGTTGACACGTTCTGGATAGACACAGCAGCGCTTCTTGTGTACAAGTACGCCTACCCCGCTATTATTTCTGTCGCTTGCAGCGCTATTAGCGGGAATGCAGATTTCTTTGCTAAATTTAAAGAGCCTGCGAAAGGCACAGGACCTAGTCTTCCACCACGACGAAACGTTCTTGACGTTATCACCTGAAGCGTCGTCCGCCCCCGGTAGCTGATCAGCGCGACAGAATGTCAATCCTAAGGGCCCGGGTTCGATTCCCGGCTGGGTCGGAGATTTTTTCCGCTCAGGACTGGGTGTTGTGTTCTCCTAATCATCAAGTCGCCGAAGTGGCGTCAAATCGAAAGACTTGCCCCCGGCGAACGGTCTACCCGACGGGAGGCCCTAGTACACGACATTTACATTTTACCTGAAGCGTCCATGTTCAAATATTTATCAAGTTTATCTTTGAGTTTGGAAGTTGATGAACGCCAGCTTGGAAACTTATTTATGGGAGAGGGAATGAGCTCTTCTTTCTCTTCTACCGCGACTACAGTATTTAGCTTCTGACGAACAGTGTGGTAAATATATTCTTTCTTCTCTTCACGCAGTTCTAAGAGTTTCTTGAAATATGGATGAAAAACTGTATCCATATAATGAGAATTCTGTAGTTCGTTAATCACTTGTTGTTTTAGTATGTTCCTGCATGTCCTTTCAGCAATTTAACGACTGCATTGCCAGCTTCACTTTGCCATGTATCTGGTAAATTAAATGCCCACGGCACCACAAAACGTAGTGTCGGTTCTGTTTCACCCCCAGGTCTTTTGTGACTCCTTTAAATGTTTCAAGGAATTTAATGACACCCTCCATTACATCGGGTTGATACGAAGATATCATTTCCTGCTTTTTTTTTTTTTTTTTTACAACAGCAAATTCTCAATTTCATTTTTCTGTGAATGACACGAATGCAACATCATATAGGTGCTATTCTGTCTTATATCAACATCTCGCTGTAATGTTTTTTTTTTTTATTATCTTACCACCAAACCGCAGCGTTTCATGTATCCTAGGGTTCTACGCGCTGCCTTGATAGATTCATAAATGTCAGGCGGTTCTCACTAAGGAACCTGTCATCCAGTGTGTACCTTGAAGCTGTGTTCATACAGTGCACTGCTCGTGGCTGACGTTTGTGTTGGTGAAGAGCTTTCTTTACGTTCGACACTTGATCCGTCACTGGTGTC
This sequence comes from Schistocerca americana, assembly GCF_021461395.2. Classification (NCBI taxonomy): domain Eukaryota; kingdom Metazoa; phylum Arthropoda; class Insecta; order Orthoptera; family Acrididae; genus Schistocerca; species Schistocerca americana. Next base: position 698,356,980 of record NC_060130.1, read on the forward strand.
ACTTCGTTTAGTTCCAGAGGAGATGTATCTATCTCAGACAATTTTTCATGTAACTCTGTCATTCGTTTTTGAAAAGTTTGGAAACCTCATTGGGAGGAGCACATTGCTTCTCAGTTCATACATGTCCTCGGAATCTATAATAATACTGGATGCGACATTCAGATAATGTATATTGCGATAATTGTAAGTCCAAAGATGGCACGTCATGGAACACTAGTTCTGGTCAATAGCTTTCTTTGCTTGGTTCCAGGTCTCACTTCTCACTTGACTGGCACAGTCGAGAGGCAATTCTCGGAGAAGGCAAAATCTGTTGTGCTCTCACTGTCCATTACTTAGCCCCAGTGTTGATTAGTCCTTGTGAGAGGCTAATAAACATTGCCCCACTAACAAGGTTGAACGGCCGTTGATCCAACTCATACATTTGCACACACTTGTACCTGATTGTCTCTTTATCGCTGTTCGAAACTATTGTAGATGTCGAATGTGTGATACTTTTGCACGTTTGTCTTTTCATGTTCTTGATGCTTTCAAAAATGGTTCAAATGGCTCTGAGCACTATGGGACTTCTGAGGTCATCAGTCCCCTAGAACTTAGAACTACTTAAGCCTAACTAACCTAAGGACATCACACACATCCATGCCCGAGGCAGGATTCGAACCTGCGACCGTAGCGGTCGCGCGGTTCCAGACTGTAGCGCCTAGAACCACTTGGCCACTCCGGCCGGCCTTGATGCTTTCCTTGTATACGAGTAACTCTCCGCATCCCTCTCTCCGACACTAAACGTAGCCCGCAGTATCACAAGTATCCCTTTCAGCCACTGTCTGGAATCAGGAAAGGCATTAATAAACATTTATTCTGTCGAATTCAGCTCCTATTTTTCTCACATATCTCTTTAACACAATGATACTGTTATTTCGGAAACTGTTAGGGAACAGAAAGTACAGTAGAAAATATGATTACTATTCCCACAATGTCACAATTTAAAATCTGGTGGACAGTCGCTTCAGTACATTATAAATATGATTCAAATCATAACACAGAAAAAATACAATAGTAACGTACAGAGTGATAATTATTGAAATGAATAAAATAAAATCGCCATAACGTCTGAATAGTTTGCATTAGGCCATACGAACTGCAGGGTCGGCCGCGGAACATGATGAGAATTAGTATGTGTATGCGTGGTTTGGTTTAACGGGGTCCACTCTCATTTGGATGGGTTCGTCAAAAAGCAAAATTGGCACATTTGGGGGACTGGGAATTCGCATTTCGTGATCGAGTAGTCTCTTCACCCTCAACGGGTAACTGTGTGGTGTGCACTGTCCAGTCACGAAATAATCGGTGTGATATTCCTGATGGCACGGTGACTACCTGCAACGTCCAGTCACGGAATAATCGGTGTGGTATTTGTTGATGGCAAGGTGACTACCGAACGTTATGTAAAGGTTTTGGAAGATGATTTCATCCCCATTATTCAAAGTCACCTTGATTTCGACAAGATGTGGTTCATGCAAGACGGAACTCGACCCCATTGAAGCAGGAGAGTGTTTGTGGGGCTATATTAAAGACAAGGTGTACAGCAATAATCCCAAAACCACTGCTGAGCTGAGAGCAGCCCTTCAGGAGGTCATCGACAGCATCGATGTTCCGACACTTCAACGAATCATGTACAATTTCACTATTCGTCCGCACCACATCATCGCCAATGTTGGCAGGATTATCGAACATGTCATAATCTAAATCCGAATATCTGTAGTGACGTTTTCATGTTGAATAAAGTGTGTGCACGCCGTCGTTTGTTACTAATTTACGTTTTCTCCATATAGTTGAATAATTGTCACCCTGTAATAGGTAAGTGTAGCACGTTGATCCATATTGTTTTTGCCTGCTGGTTTCATGAGCACAGATTACGCGATTTGTGTGCCGTTTTGAATTACGATATATTAAATAACAAATTTTCAGTGACACAAATTGCACTTAAACCACTGAAAAGCAAGAGTGTTTCAATGCCTTCCTCTAAAACTGTCTTAAAAATGGTTCAAATGGCTCTGAGCACTATGGGACTTAACATCTGAGGTCATCAGTCCCCTAGAACTTAGAACTACTTAAACCTAACTAACCTAAGGACATCACACACATCCATGCTCGAGGCAAGATTCGAACCTGCGACCGTAGCAGTCGCGCGGTTCCGGACTGACGCGCCTAGAACCGCTCGGCCACAGCGTCCAGCAAAACTGTCTTACGCCTACTACATGCTGCTGCTTGATTGTATGGTAATCTTTAAATTCTGCGGCAGACTTTTTAATAACATAGAAGTGTAATCTTTTCTCCTGGAGAGTATGTGTGGTTGTGCATATTACAATAATATCTGCGGTCATATGAAAGTACTCCACAACGGTTTTCATTTAACCCCTCGTATGTTATTGCATTATTACTGCATAAACTATTATTCATTCGAAAATATTTGTAAATTCAGCATACTATGCGTGCGTATAGTGTGCAAGGTACACACATAAAAAAACTGAGCATTTATATCCTGAGAGCTGTCTTTAGAAGAGTTTTCAAACGGTATAATTGCTTTCTAAATCCGGCGATCCCTTCTTTCAGATAAATAGCTACGTTATTGGAAAATACTCAATTTCTGCGGCCTCAGCCGCAGTCTCCATTACACCCTGGCCAATCGGCCTTTGAGCGATGGGATTTCCATCTGGCTACGCTTCCGTGGCTTCGCTTTACACACTGTCTACAGGATCTCAAACTTTCCTTTGACGGAGTGGCACTGCACCGCTCCGACTCTCTCCGATTGTGCCATCCTGACGAGTGATATCTCTCCATGAAAAGTGTGAGCTGTGACAGAGCACATCTGTATCAGAATGTATTTATTATCGTCAAAAACGGAGAAGAGACATTCGAAAAGGTGTTACTTTTTTATTCAAAAAGTCCAAAGGCTAAAATCGTTGAAGCAGCTTCGAAATAGGATTTTACCAACAGAAACAACAACTGCTAAACAATCAGACTAGCTGCTTAAATGAAAGGATATTGAGGAATTCTCTGTTTTAGAAAAAAACATGATTGCGTTCATTCGAGCAGCACTGTGATCTCCTGCGGTGATTTTGTGATTACAGAGTGTAATAAATTTGTTATGGAATGGTCCGTTGAAGGAATAGTTGATGTATGAAACATGATGAAACCTGTCAGTGGCGAGCTCTAGAAAACGACATCATTTTTATATCTTTCAGACTCGCCGTATCTACTGGAATATCATAATGAAGGAATCCTCCGAATGGAAGTGTAGCCATATATACAAATCCCTCAGCGATACTTAATGAGATGGGGGAAGTATCGCGTAGACAAGGTATAAAAGGGCAACGCATTGGCGGGGCTGTTCTTTGTACTCAGGTCATTCGTGTGAAAAGGTTTCCGATGTGATTGTCGTCTTCACGAAGGGAATTAATAGACTTTGAACTCGGAATGGTACGCCTAAGGCCGGCCTTTGTGGCCGAGCGGTTCTAGACGCTTCAGTCTGGAACCGCGCGACCGCTACGGTCGCAGGTTCGAATCCTGCCTCGGGCATGGATGTGTGTGATGTCCTTAGGTTAATTAGGTTTAAGTAGTTCTACGTTCTAGAGGATTGATGACCTCAGATGTTAAGTACCATAGTGCTCAGGGCCATTTGAACCATTTTTTGGTACGCTTAAATATACCACCACCCCAAAAAATGGTCACTTTCGAATATAAAGAATTGTCGTTTGAATAGATTTGAAATACAGTTTGGTTTTGACAGAGCCCGAAAACGTGAATCTAGTAAGGTATTAGCAAAACTAGAGTATGGGTGATATATCTGGACACTGATTGCACATGTAAAAAGAAACTGCACAGATAGATCGAGGAAATACACCGAGGTGACACACGTCATGGGATAGCGATATGCATATATTCGGATGGAGGTAGTATCGTGTACACAAGGTGTAGAGGGTCAGTGCATTGGCGGAGCGGTCATTTGTACTTAGGTGAGTCATGCGAACAATTTTCCGAGGTGATTATGGCTTTACGGCGGGAATTAACAGACTTTGAACGCGGAATGGTAGTTGGAGCTAGCGCATGGGACATTCTATTTCAGAAATAGTTAGGGAATTCAATATAGCTTGGTCCATAGTGTCAAGAGTGTGCCGAGGATACCAAATTTTAGGCATTACCTCTCATCACTGACAACGCAATGCCTGACGGCCTTCACTTAACGGCCGAGAGCAACGGCGTTTGCGTAGAGTTGTCAGTGCTAACAGACAAGCAACACTCCGTGAAATAAACGCAAAACGTACGACGAACTTACCTTTTAGGATCGTAAGGCGAAATTTGGTGTTAATGGGCTATTGCAGCAGAATGCAGGCGCGAGCACATTTGCTAACAGCACAACATCGCCTGCAGCGCTTCTCCTGGGCTCGTGACCATATCGGTTGGACCCTAGACGACTGGAAAACCGCGGCCTGGTCATATCAGTCCTGCTATCAGTTGTTAAAAGCTGATGGTAGAATTAGAGTGTGGCACAGCCCCCCACGCACTTATGGACCCAAGTTGTCAACCAGGCACCGAAGAAGATTGTGGTGGCTCCATAATGATGCGGGCTATGTTTACATGGAATGGTCTGGACCCTCTGGTACCACCCTCCTCTCCCCCCCTTCCCCAACTGAACCGATGACTAACTGTAAACGGTTATGTTCGAGTCCTTGTATATCATTTGCAGCCATTCATGGACTTCATATTTCGAAACAACGATGGAATTTTTATGGATGACAATGCGCCATGTGACAGCGCCACAATTGTTCGCGATTGATTTGAAGTACATTCTGGACAATTTGATAGAATGATGTGGCTAGCCTGATCTCCCAATAGGAATCTCATGGAACATAACTGAGAGATCAGTTCGTGCGCAAAATCCCGCACTGACAACGGTTTCGCAAGTGTGGACGCCTACAGAGGCAGTATTTTTCATTAATTCTGCAGGGAACTCTCAACGACTTGTTAAGTCCATGAGACGTCGAGTTACTGCACTTCGCCGGTCAAAAGGAGGTCCGATACGATATTTGGAGGTATTCCAGGACTTTTGTCACCTTAGTGTAACTGCTCTGGCGATCGTACTGCTTGCAATCGAAACTACAGACAGGTTGGCAGCCCTGACACCGGCTACGAGCGCTTTTCGCTTGCTGTGTTACAGGATAAGTAATTTATCTAGTAATTAATCGTTTTTGCTGTCTATTCTACAGTATCTCCGTGCATTAGTGTCAGATAGAAATGATAAATTGAAGGTTTCAGTTTTTATTTTCGTCTGAATAAGATAAGCGAAGTTTCTGTTTATGACAGTTCCGCGTGTACGCAACGTTTGTTTACATTCTTAACTGGCGTTAATTACGCGAGATTATCAATTAATTCAGTGCACAATACTCAGTATTTGCCATTACTAGTGTCATTTAGACTCGATACATTGAAGGTAGCAGTTTTTATACGTTTTATTAGGTTATTTCTCGTGTGTTCGTAAGCGTTTGTTTACATTATAAATACGAGGGTTTATCAATTTAAGTTACTGTACGATACTCAGTATCACGTTTATTAGTGTCATTTGGACTCGATACACTGAAGGTAGCAGTTTTTATATGTTTTATTAGGAATAGTGATACTGACAGTGAATTCAAACCTCAACCTAGCGCAACCTACGACCATTAACAGTTAAGCAAACGTAAAATACGTGGTAAATTTATATTATATTACAATATCTGAGTAAATCAGTGTTACAATACAACTTCTGGGCCCTTCTTACGTACGGTTTAGTTAGCAGAAAGCTAAAACTCACCTCGCCGTCTGCTTAAATTTCTTAGCTTGTTGTGTGCTATAATGATAGTGTACTGTAAGCCCATCGGTTCCTATAGAGTTCGTATTTGTGCTTTGTACTCTGAACTCTTATTGTTAGCTAAACGTTTTGTTTTGTGCCTGCATCTGTCAGTGTACAATACTCAGTATTTACGTTTATTAGTGTCATTTAGACTCGGTACATTTAAGGTAGCACTTTTTATAGTTTTATTAGGTTACTTACACGTGTACGTAAACGCTTGTTTAAATTACAAATACGAGGGATAATTAGTAGGTGAAGCTTACTGTAGGTCACTGTTTAATTCGTTAATAATATTCACTAGATAGCCCCTAGCAGTTTACTGTAGGTCACTGTCTTATTCTTTAGTATTCACTAAATAGCCCCTAGCAGGAAAATAAGCACAAGATCTAGCTTCTACCATAAATTTTTATATTCATTATCGAGTGTCCTTTCTGCCAACTAGAGTGTAGCTGTTAACCTTGTGTGGTAGTAGGTTTCCTTAAGTTTTCTATTGTAAATCAGTTATTAGCTAGAGCGATAGGGACTGTGTCTGTTGTGTGCGGATGCAGGAGGAGTTGGCCACAGTCCAAACGCAGCTGGAAGCTTTGTTGGCCACAGTCAACAAGCTCCAGAGTGCCACCTTGAGGTGCGGTGGCGATGGGGTGCCTGGGGCAGCCTCTGCTGTACTTGATGTGCAGGGGGGGATATCACAGCAGGGGTTTGTTGGTTATTGGGAGCTCCAATGTTAGGCGGGTCATGGACCCCTTCAGGAACATAGCGGCTAGGGTGGGGAAGAAGTCCAACGTTCACTCGGTGTGCTTGTCGGGGGGCCTTGTTCGGGATGTGCAAGAGGCTCTTCAGGCGGCTATCGAGCGTGTGGGCTGCAGCTAGCTGCTGACTGTTGCACATGTCGGCACCAACGATGTCTGTCGTCGGGGTTCCGAGGAAATCCTTAGGCCCTTTGGACGGCTGGCTAAATTGGCGAAGGTGGCCTCCATCTCCCGAGGAGTGGAAGCCAAGCTGACGATTTGCAGCGTCGTACCCAGGGTGGACCGGGGTCCTCTGGTTTGGAGTCGAGTGGAGAATCTAAACCAGAGGCTACATCGACTCTGTGACGAAAATGGTTGTAGATTCCTCGACCTACGCTATGTCGTGGAAGGTTGTAGGACGCCCCTCTATACAGGGTGTTACAAAAAGGTACGGCCAAACTTTCAGGAAACATTCCTCACACACAAATAAAGAAAAGATGTTACGTGGACATGTGTCCGGAAACGCTTAATTTCCATGTTAGAGTTCATTTTAGCTTCGTCAGTATGTACTGTACTTCCTCGATTCACCGCCAGTTGGCTCAATTGAAGTAAGGTAATGTTGACTTCGGTGCTTGTGTTGACATGCGACTCATTGCTCTACAGTACTAGCATCAAGCACATCAGTACGTAGCATCAACAGGTTAGTGTTCATCACGAACGTGGTTTTGCAGTGAGTGCAATGTTAACAAATGCGGAGTTGGCAGATACCCATTTGATGTATGGATTAACACGGGGCAATAGCCATGGCGCGGTACGTTTGTATCGAGACAGATTTCCAGAACGAAGGTGTCCCGACAGGAAGACGTTCGAAGCAATTGGTCGGCGTCTTAGGGAGCACGGAACATTCCAGCCTATGACTCGCGACTGGGGAAGACCTAGAACGACGAGGGCACGTGCAATGGACGAGGCAATTCTTCGTGCAGTTGACGATAACCCTAATGTCAGCGTCAGAGAAGTTGCTGCTGTACGAGGTAACGTTGACCACGTCACTGTATGGAGAGTGCTACGGGAGAACCAGTTGTTTCCGTACCATGTACAGCGTGTGCAGGAACTATCAGCAGCTGATTGGCCCTCACGGGTACACTTCTGCGAATGGTTCATCCAACAATGTGTCAATCCTCATTTCAGTGCAAATGTTCTCTTTACGGATGAGGCTTCATTCCAACGTGATCAAACTGTAAATTTTCACAATCAACATGTGTGGGCTGACGAGAATCCGCACACAATTGTGCAATCACGTCATCAACACAGATTTTCTGTGAAAGTTTGGGCAGGCATTGTTGGTGATGTCTTGATTGGGCCCCATGTTCTTCCACCCACGCTCAATGGAGCACGTTATCATGATTTCATATGGGATACTCTACCTGTGTTGCTAGAACATGTGCCTTTACAAGTACGACACAACATGTGGTTCATGCACGATGGAGCTCCTGCACATTTCAGTCGAAGTGTTCGTACGCTTCTCAACAACAGATTCGGTGACCGATGGATTGGTAGAGGCGGACCAATTCCGTGGCCTCCACGCTCTCCTGACCTCAACCCTCTTGACTTTTATTTATGGGGGCATTTGAAAACTCTTGTCTATTCAACCCCGGTACCAAATGTAGAGACTCTTCGTGCTCATTCTCCAGGGCTGCATAAGCGCATCAGGGATTCCATGCGACGTAGGGTGGATGCATGTATCCTCGCTAACGGAGGACATTTTGAACCTTTCCTGTAACAAAGTGTTTGAAGTCACGCTGGTACGTTCAGTTGCTGTGTGTTTCGATTCCATGAATAATGTGATTTGAAGAGAAGTAATAAAATGAGCTCTAAGATGGAAAGTAAGAGTTTCCGGACACATGTCCACATAACATATTTTCTTTCTTTGTGTGTGAGGAATGTTTCCTGAAAGTTTGTCCGCACCGTTTTGTAACACCCTATAGATGACGGGTGCACTACACACAGGAAGCAGCTATATGGGTAGCACAGTACTTGTGGCGTGAACATGGTTTTCCTTTTTTCGATTAGGTTCCTCCCCACGGGAAACAAACCGTTGGCCTGAAAAATTACTAGTTCATGTCACTTATGTGGGTGTGCCAACTGTAAAAATTGTTAGTTCGCCTAAACAGGTCATTCCAAAAGATTTAAATATGCTTAATCTCATGTTAGTAAACTGTCGAAGTGTCTGTAGCAAGATCCCCGAGTTACTCTCCGAAATAAATAGTAGCAATGCCAATACTGTATTAGGTACCGAAAGCTGGTTGTAACCAGACATAAAAATAAGTGAAATTTTGAACTCGGATTGGACAATGTTTTGGAATGATAGGACTGATGTTATGGGAGGTGGTGTGTTCATTGCAGTTAAAAGCTGTTAAAACGCAGTTGAGATCTATACTGAGTCGGACTGTGAAATAGTCTGGATAAAACTGTCAATCAGACAAGGATTGACCATTGTATTGAGGTGTTTTTATAGACCACCAGCATCCACAACAAACGTCGCAGAACGTTTCAGGGAAAGTCATGAGTACATAGGAAGTAAATATCCACATTATCCATTAGTTATAGGTGGAGACTTTAATTTGGCATCCATTGACTGGGAAAATTACACGTTTATCACAGGGGGCAGAAGCAAAGAGTAGTGTAAAGTTATTCTAGGAGCGCTCTCAACATACAACCTTGAGCAATTGGTTAGAAAATCAACTCGAGATGGGAACATATTAGATATCTTGGCAACAAACAGACCTGATCTTTTTGAGGAAGTTAATCTAGAAGAAGGCATTAGCGATCATAATGTCGTTGTGGTTCTACGTCATTGGAAGTTGCAAAAAAACCATAAAAACAGCGTAGAGTTTTCTTGTTTGAGAAAGCAAATAAAAGTGTCATTAATGAATATCTCCATAGTCAGCTCCAAGAATACACCGCGGGACACAAGGTATTGAGCATCTTTGGTCGGGATTTAAAAGTATTGTCCACCATGTGCTAGAGAAGTATGTGCCTAGCAAAAATATAGGGGAGGGAAAGGATCCACCTTGGCACAACAAACATATTAGGAAGTTGCTGAGAAAGCAGAGAATTTTGCACAGTCGTTTTAAACGCAGTGACAGCCCCGATGACAAACAGAAATTATGCGAAATGAAAGCAGCTGTCAGAAGGACAATGAGAGATTGTTTCAACGAATTTGAAAGCAATATTTTAACTGCAGATTCTAAAAACAACCCCAAAAAATTTTGGTCGTACATAAAATCTATGAAGAGTACAAATGATTCAATACCTTCTCTTGCTGACAGTACGGGTAATGTAACTGATGATGATAAACAGAATGGCGAAATTCTAAACCTAGCTTTCAAAAACTCGTTTACGGTAGAGGACTGCAGCACCATTCCCTCTTTCAGTTATCGAACAAACGCAAGGATGGCTGACATATTGTTTAGTGTATCTGGTATTGTAAAACAGTTAAGATTCTTAGACGCCAGGAAAGTATCTGACCCAGACGGCATCCCTGTAAGATTATATGTTGCCTATGCTACAAATAAAGCACCATTCGTATCCATCATCTATCAGAGATCATTGGAACAGCGGAAAGTTCCACGGGACTGAAAGAAGGCCCAGATCATAGCAATCTATAAAAAGGGCAGAAAATCGGATGTACATAATTACCGGCCAATTTCACTGACATCGATTTGTTGTAGAATCATGGAACATATTTTGTGTACAGGCATAATGACCTTTCTAGACTATGAGAAGCTCATCTGCAGAAACCAGCATGGATTTAGGAAACAGCGGTCATGCGAGACACAGCTGGCCCTCTTTGTGCATGGTATTCAACAGGCTCTAGATACCGGCTCCCAGGTTGATGCCATATTTCTCGACTTTCGAAAGGTGTTCGACTCAATTCCGCACTGTCACTTGCTCCAAAAAGTGCGCGCTTACGGTCTATCCGATGTCATATGCGATTGGATAGAAAGTTTTCTAACAGACAGGGAGCAGTATGTCGTCCTGAATGGGGTGACTTCAACAGAAACAAGCGTAACTTCCGATGTGCCCCAGGGCAGCGTAATAGGTCCGCTGCTTTTTACGATTTACATAAACGATCTAGTTGATGGCATTGACAGTGGAGTTAGACTATTTGCCGATGATGCTGTAGTCTACAGGAAAGTAGTGTCACATGAAAGTTGTGAACAAATCAATGAGGATTTGCAGAAAATAAATGCGTGATGTAATGACTGGCAGTTATCTCTCAATATTAGTAAGTGGAACCTACTGCATATAGCAAGGTGAAAATCCCCATTCATGTACGAGTACCAAATAAATGCCCCGTCTTTGGAAGCGGTAACATCTGTCAAGTATCTGGGTATGACTATTCGAAATGACCTGAAATGGAATGATCAGATTACACTAGTAACGGGTAAGGTGATCTCTATATTGCGGTTTATTGGTAGCATCCTGAACCGATGCAGTCCTTCAACAAAGAAAATAGCTTACAATACGTTAGTTCGTCCAGTCTTAGAGTATTGTTCGTCTGTATGTGGCCCTTACCAGTTGGGTCTGATTCAAGAGATTAAGAAGGTCCAAAGAAGAGCGGAAAGACTCGTGACTGGTTTATTTAGCCATCGCGAGAGCGTTACAAATCTCATAAAAAGTTTGAAGTTTGACACACTTGCAGATAGACGGCCTGCTAAAGGAAGGCGCTGCTCACTAAATTCCGATATCCGATCTTCACCTTGGATGTAGAGCATATATTATTACCACCAACTTTCAAATCGTGCAATGATCAACATGCAAAGATAAGGGAAATCAGAGCTCGTACTGAGGCGTTCACACAGTCGATTTTCCCTTGCGTGATCCGCGAGTGGAACAGAGGCGGGGAAATATAACTTTGGCGCAAATTGTGCCCTCCGCCACTCATCGCTTGGTGGCTAGCGGAGTATATATGTAGATGTAGATGTACAAAGTATTTACGGAGGAAAACGTGGTGGAAGAGACAAATGTCGACCAAGCAAGTACGCAATGCTGAAAAAAGAGAATTAATGCGACCTCCCACATGTACGACGTCCTTTGTCTCATTGTTTAAGTACCCAGTTGCCTAAATCTACACGTCCATACAGACGCAGATCAGCAGCGTAATAACAAACACGCAAGGTGACCATCACTTCTAAAAAAATGGTTCAAATGGCTCTGAGCACTATGGGACTCAACTGCTGAGGTCATTAGTCCCCTAGAACTTAGAACTAGGTAAACCTAACTAACCTAAGGACATCACAAACATCCATGCCCGAGGCAGGATTCGAACCTGCGACCGTAGCGGTCTTGCGGTTCCAGACTGCAGCGCCTTTAACCGCACGGCCACTTCGGCCGGCACCATCACTTCTACTCGGGTAACAAGCAACTGGCGCCAAAAGACAGCTGTACTTAAATAAAGTGTGCCACAAAATACAAGAAAAATGCCAAAGCGTCCTTCACCGTTAACATCCCAAAAAGTCAAAGGAATAAACAAAACTTAAAAGAATATTTGTGTGGTGTCACCGCCAGACTCCACACTTGCTAGGTGGTAGCCTTTAAATCGGCCGCGGTCCGTTAGTATACGTCGCCACTATCAGTGATTGCAGACCGAGCGCCGCCACACGGCAGGCCTTGTCTAGAGAGACTCCCTAGCACTCGCCCAGTTGTACAGCCGACTTTGCTAGCGATGGTTCACTGTCTACATACGCTCTCATTTGCAGAGACGACGGTTTAGCTTAGCCTTCAGCAACGTCATTTGCTACGACCTAGCAAGGCACCATATTCATTTATTATATGTCTTCTGAACAGATAATATTGTGAATCATGTACCGTCAAGAGCGACGTTCATCATTAATGGATTAAAGTTAAGTATCAAACTAGCTATGTCCGCTTTCTGAATTCTAATTCCTTGTCATGTTCCAGACCTCACGTCAGTATAGTCCTTCCCTCCTCACGCCAGCCTGCGTGAGCTAAAACGCGTGTATTTCGGCCTCCATTAGCAACATGGTGTTGGCTCTTCTGCCAACACAACAACTTGCATAGCAAGAAGACAATTCTACAGTCGTGTTGACTGATGAGTCTGAAGATTACCAGTCGATGGCAGTAATAAAGCATGACGTTTGTCTGAGAAAATCAACTAGTTCTTTCTCTGAACCTGCAACTGCAAACAACACCAACTCCAGCAGCATCACCGCCAACAACAGTTGCATCAGGTTAGTCAGCAAGTTAGCCTTTCCGGCAAGGTAGCCTTTCCAATGCACCTGCAGACTGTGATATGCGTGAGTTACCGGGATTGGGATCCCCCTTCCAGTAATGGGACAGTGCAGACAAACTCATAACACAGAGTCAACCGGTGACTTTCACCACTGCCGTATCAACAATGGGTACAGTGGATCAGATGCAGGCTCCCCAAATGGTCTTTGTGGAGAGCCTAGATAAGAACGTTGACAAACTCCACCCTGTGTCGGTAGGAAAGTTATTATTTTCCTGTAACTCTCATCCCAAACATGACATCGCTGACATTAGTCAGTCAGGCAGAAACAGAGTCAAGGTAGGACCGAAAACTTCTGCGGCTGCCTTCGCTTTAATAAAAGTCCCTGTTCTCAAAGATCGTAAGTTTGATGTATATATTCCTAATTTCCTATTCCATACGTATGGCACTATTCGCGATTTTCACATCAGCTAGATTGACAAGGATATCATAGACACAATGGAGAGCATAAACACTGAAGCGCCAAAGAAACCGGTATAGGCAGGCGTATTTAAATACAGAGATATGTAGACAGACAGAGTATGGCGCTGCGGTTGGCAACGCTTATATAAGACAACAGGTGCCTGCGCAGTTGTTAGATCGGTTACTGATGCTACAATGGCAGGTTATCGAGGTTTGAGTGAGTTTGAACGTGGTGTTATGGTCGGCGCACAAGTGATGGGACACAGCATCTCCGAAGTAGCGATGAAGTTGGGACTTTCCCGTACGACCACTTCCGAGTGTACCGTGAATATCAGGCATCTGGTAAAACATCAAATCTCCGACATCGCTATGGCCGGAAAAAGATCCCGCAAGAACGTGACCAACGACGACTGAAGAGAATCATTCAGCGTGACAGAAGCGCAACCGTTTCGCAAATTGCTGATGAGTTCAATACTGGGCCATCAACCAGTGTCAGCGTCGAACCATTCAGCGAAACATCATCGATATGGGCTTTCGGAGCCGAAGGCCCACTCATGTATCCCTGATGACTGCAAGACGCAAAGCTTTACGCCTCAACTGGGCCCGTCAACACCGACATTGGACAGCTGACGACTGGAAACATGTTGCCTGGTCGGACGAGTCTCGATTCAAATTGTATCGAGCGGATGGACGTATAAGGGTATGGAGATAACTTCATGAATCCTTGGACCCTGCGTGTCAGCATTGGACTGTTCAAGCTGGTGGAGGCTCTGTAATGGTGTGGGGTGTGTTCAGTTGGAGTGATATGGGACCCCTGATACGTCTAGATACGACTCTGAAGTGACACGTACGTAAGCAATCTGTCTGACCACCTGCATGCATTCATGTTCATTGTGCATTTCTACGGACTTGGACAATTCCAGAAGGACAATGCGACACCACACATGTCCAGAAATGCTACAGAGTGGTCCAGGGACACTCTTCTGAGCTTAAACACCTCCGCTGGCCACCGAACTCCCCAGATATGAACATTATTGAGCATATCTGGGATGCCTTGCAACGTGGTGCTCAGAAGAGATCTCCATCCCTTCGTACACGTACGGATTTATGGACAGCCCAGCAGGATTCAAGGAGTCAATTCCCTCCAGCACTACTTCAGACTTTAGTCGAGTCCATGCCACGTCGTGTTACAGCACTTCTGCGTGCTCGCGAGGACCCTACGCGATATTAGGCAGATATACTGATCTCTTTGGCTCTTCAGTGTATATTGACACTGCTCCACCGTATTTCATGCCAAAGCAAGACAATATGACGAGCAATACAATTTATCTCCCTGTGCGAGAACTATTTGATCTGTATGTGAGCACTAAGGGACCTAAACACTAGGGCATAAGGAAGTTTGTATCCGACCTGGAGGTGTGTTCAGATGGCCGAGGTGGTTAGGGAGACAGCTCACGTAAGGCTGGAAATTTGGGTTCACGCCCCGGTTCGGCACAAATTGCCTTATATCAACAGTAAATCGTATAGACATCGTACAATTATACTTGCAATTTTCGAATGCATTCCATAATTCGTAATCAAAATACACTTTGCAATAGAATTGAAGGATCACTTTTTCGAAACCCTGTAACTGCCTCCCATTGTGACGCATGAACATGAAATTCAGCTCAAAGGTGCCTGCAATCTTCCGTTGTAATGGTGCAAAAGCACGACGCCCTGCGACGTCGCCCACTGTCTCGACGACGCTTCAGACATCAAGGTGTCTACACATGCGAAAAAGGGACCACAGCTCAGAAGTTCATGTGGGTTTTAAGGTGGGTTAATGATGTCGTATTGGCACACAATTTCAGCACAATTCTGGCCAACGCCATCGTGGACGTTTCAGACAGTGTTAGGGTAGGCAAACGCCATCGAAGCGTGGAGAAGGGGTTACTTAAACTTCAGGCTGCCACGCAGTACTGATGTCGAAGTTTCGGTCGTGCTTAGCAAAGTTGCGTGGGTGTCACAGAAGGTGGTGTGAAACTAGGGGTTCTTAGAGGCACCATTTGCCGTTTTATCCATCCACAAGTTAATGTCGCACTTCCCCGTGATCGCGTCACAGGAGGGTGGGAAACAGCACGGCATAAAAAGCGTAAGTACCCTTTGGTGCTTCGGATCACGTTCAAAATGCCTGAAATGGTTCTGAACGGTTGCTAGTGTTTCAAACCTATACACAGGGGCAAAACTTGCAGTCATGATGCACTCTAAAGTAGTACGACCACCTTCAGTGGGGTTGCAGCCCGAGTGTTCTTACAGAAGTGTTGAAACATGCGAGGGTATCAACAGTGTCAAAGGTTGTCAAGAACGTCTTCCTGTCACTCAGCACACTGCGAACTGTCATTTTCGACCGCGAAATGAGTGGGAATCGCGCTCAAGGCAACGGGTTGGTTTCATTGATGCCCTTCGTGCCATCCCCTGCGGCCTTTTCGTGTCACTTCTGAGCAGCAGTGTATTTGAAATGTTTTCCTCGGCCACCCATAAGAAAACCGCGTGATTTGAACGCTTTGTCTCGCCGTAATGACCTCTATCGTAGAGACGTCAAAAGAAGGGGTGAAATGTGTGTAACAGGCGGTGTGACAACCTTCCCGTCGTGTGACACGTCGACGGTGGCATCGAGAAGAATTGTGCTGAAGTTTGATACCAATGTGACGTCATTAGCGCACCTTACAGCTCATATGAACTTCTGAGCTGTGACCTTTTTTCGCATGTGTCGACACCTTGCAACAGAATTGAAGGATCACTCATTC
Source organism: Schistocerca americana (assembly GCF_021461395.2). NCBI lineage: Eukaryota > Metazoa > Arthropoda > Insecta > Orthoptera > Acrididae > Schistocerca > Schistocerca americana. The sequence goes on from NC_060130.1 coordinate 698,373,093, forward strand.
GAAACCCTGTAACTGCCTCCCATTGTGGCACATAAACGTGAAATTTGGTTCGAAGATGCCTGCAATCTTCCCTTGTAATAGTGCAAAAGCATGGTGCCCTGCGACTTCGCCCACGGTCTCAACGACGCTTCAAACAACAGGGTGTCTACATATGCGAAAAAGAGGGTGACGTCACAGTGCACCACACTTTTGCACTATACCAGAGGAAAGTTGCAGGTACCTTTGAGTCATATTTCAAACTTATGCGTCGCAATGTGCGACAGCTACAGGGATCAACTCTTAAGGGAATTTTACTATGTACGTATGTTTATCATTCAAACAGTACATTTACTGAGGAATTATTTTGTATCTCTCCCCCTTCAGTAACACGGAAGAATCCATTACTCCGGGCGCAAGAGGTATCCGTTCTCTCAAACCGCGTCTTACTTTTCTTTTCACCGGAAGTGTACAAATCTCAACTTCATCGCTACCTCGGAGATGCTGTGTCTAATCGCTGGTGCGCCAACTATAACACCACGTTCAAACTCACTTAAATCTTGATAACCTGCTATTGTATAAGCAGTAACCAATCTAACAACTGCGCCAGACAGTTGTTGCCTTATATAGCCGTTCCCGACCGCAGTGCCGAATTCTGCCTGTTTGTATATCTCTGTATTTGAATACGCATGCATATACCAGTTTCTTTGGCGCTTCAGTGCAGTTCGATGCAATGTTCTCTTGGACATGCATGCACGTCCAAAGGCACCTTGCATCAAACTACACTGAGTTGTCATGGGCTAGCAATATGCAATATGCTGTAGTATCGCGTACATAATAAATAAAACGGCAGCGCATTAGCGGAGCCATTCTGTGTACTCAGGTCATTCGTGTCAAAAGGTTTCCAACGTGATTACCACCGCATGACGGGAATTAACAGACTTTGAACGCGGAATGGTAGTTGGAGCTAGACGCATGGGACAGTCCATTTCGGAAATCGTTAGGGAATTCTATATTCCAAGATCAACAGTGACAAGACTGTGCTGAGAACAGTACACTTCAGGCATTACTTCACGGACAACGCAGTGGCTGACAACCTACCCTTAACGACCGAGAGCAGCGGTGTTGAGTAAAGTTGTTAGTGCTAACACATGAGCAACACTTCGTCAAATAACCACAAAAATGAATGTGGAACGTTCAACGAACGTATCCGTTAGGACAGAGCAACGAAATGTGACGTTAATGGGCTATGGTAGTAGACAACTGACGCGACTGCCCTTGCTAACAGCTAACAACACGACATTGCCTGCAGCACCTTTCCTGAGCTAGTGACCATACTGGTTGGATCCTAGACGAATTGCATGGTCAGTAGAGTGCCGATTTCTGTGGGTAAGAGCTGAAGGTAGCGTTCGAGGGTGACGAAGATCCCACGAAGCCATGGACCCAAGTTGTCAAAAAGGCACTGAGCAAGCTTGTGGTGGCTCCATAATGACATGGGCTGTTTACGTGGAGCGACCAGGGTCCTCTGGTCCAAATGAGCCGGTTATTGACTGTAAATGGTTATGTTCGGATCCTTGGAGACCATTTGTAGCCATCCATGGACTTTATGTTCCCAACTGACATTGGTTTGAAGAACATGATATAATGATTTGGCCACTCAGATCGCTCGACATGAATCCCATCGAACATTTATGAGACGTAGTGGAGAGGACAGTTCATGCACAAAATCCTGCAGTGGCAACACTTCTGCAGTTATGGACGGCTATAGAGGCAGTATGGCTCAAATGGTTCGAATGGCTCTAAGCCCTATGGGACTTAACATGTGAGGTCATTAGTCCCCTAGACTTAGAACTACTTAAACCTAACTAACCTAAGGACATCATACACAACCATGCCCGAGGAAGGATTCGAGCCTGCGACCGTTGCAGCAGCGCGGTTCCAGACTGAAGCGCCTAGAACCGCTCGGTCACAGCAGCCGGCATCATGGCTCAGTATTTCTGCCTGGTCTACCAACGTAACGTCGAGTCACTACACAACGTCGGGCAAAAGGGGATCCGATGCAATATTTGGAGGTATTCCTTGACTTTTTCACCTCATTGTACACTGACACTGTAAATACACTGTATTAGGATTATGTTACCCAAGGAAATTGATTTAACTGACGTTACAGGCGGGGAAGAATTTACTTGTTGAGGTAGCCGTCCCTTGTTTGAAAGAGTGTGTGAAGCGTGTTGGTCGACGCAGCCCGTGTCGCCGGTGGCGATAGAACCTTCGTGGCGTAAAAAAGCTGAATAAGTGGGTTAATTGATGTTGCCAAATGAAATATGTAAAACCACTTAGAAAGTGACTTTGAATATTGAACAGATGTTTTATTTTTATTCGTGACAATATTTACAGATATGTTGTTACATCCTGAGGAAAACAGCCTGGGCTGGTCCACTGCGTCATTGCTTACAACCGTTCTGGCACGTAGTGCTATGCTATCCGTCCTGCAGCGGATATTGTCAGTGTTGTTTAGACAGTCGTGGGTGGCCCTATGGTCCCGGCCGAGTGCGTAAGCGTGATGTAAGGGGAGAGTGCCAAATAATATGTCAGTATCCTGGCGTTTAATGAGTTAAGTCCTGCGTCGCGGTACATTTTAACAGGCTTCTTAAATGTGTATGAACAATACTCGCCTAGGTGTTTAGCCATGTGGGGTAGCCGTGCGGTCTAGGCGCCTTGCCACGGTTCGCGTGGCTGCCCCCGTCAGCGGTTCGAGTCCTCCCTCGGGCATAGGTGTGTGTGTTGTCCCTAGCATAAGTTAGTTTAAGTTAGATTAAGTAGTATGTAACCCTAGGGACCGATGACCTCTGCAGTTTGGTCCTATAGGAACGCATCATAAATTAAATTACCTAGGTGTTTTATTTGTGAAGATTGCCCAAGTTTATGAAGACTACGTTGGGAAGACGATTGCTCTTATGTGACAGACTCCCACGCTCGTTCCTTGAATTCTGATGTTACACACGCATCGCTTTGATTCGAAATATGGTACTTACGTACACCAATTTAATTGTAGGACAGTGCTCAGCAATATAGCCTGTCTTTACCGGAGGAATTTGTTATTTACTTGCTATCCAACTAACCTATTCACTAGCTTACTGTTTAATCAAAGTATATGAATGTACGACGAGACTCGTCCAACAATAAAGGTGGACGGAAGCCAGAGTGTTATTGTGCGTGCCTGTAACATGGCTAGCAAGCACTGCAGATTGCCTTTTCATACAGAGAAGTTGTATTTTTACCTTTCACTTAACTTGTGGAAGACGTTGAAAAAATTTGTGATTAAGCTAAAAGTAACTCGTTGGACTTCTGCTCGATCTGGAACTGCCTCTTCACAACTTCGTGAAAAATCGAAGAAAATCTTACTAATAGTTTTAATACAACATGGTAGACAGGAAAATTTCCTATCTATTGGTGACAGCCAATTCTGATTCCCTTCCGAACCAAATAACTATCCAAGCGTCGCCTGAACTGCATGTGTAGGAAAGAGCCTTGAGCTTATGGAAAACTGCCGTCTAGTATGGATCCTAAAAACCAGGAATTAGCTTCTCTCTTTATGTGTTTGTGCGGTATCGGCTCACTCACTGTGATGGAGATATCTATAAAATAAACTTTCCCACGGAGACAGCATCTAATGGGTATATTTTTTGATGTCGACAAGGGATATGATACTATTTGGAGGCACGCTATTCTCGGACAGCTCCATCAGTGAGGGCCTCCGTGGGAATCTCGCTACACTTTCACACTTCCTAACCTAATAGTATTTTACATACCTAGTTGAACTTTCGCCGGACAGATGTGAGAAGAGAAACTGTGCCAAATCCAATTTTAGCCAATTTTAGATTATCTGTAGGTAAGTTTTTTGCAATTTTAACCGTGCTAGTCGATTTTTTGATTTACCTGATCCGCAACTAGGAAACTCAGTTTTAAATTTCAAAGAGTGGCTTAGCTACCTGGGCCTTATACGAGTGTTTGATTCGAAGCTGTCGCAGCTACCATATTTAAGAGACCTAAGGGCAATACGGCCGGAGTGGCCAAGCGGTTCTAGGCGCTACAGTCTAGAACCGCGCGACCGCTACGGTCGCAGTTTCGCATCCTGCCTCGGGCATGGATGTGTGTGATGTCCTTAGGTTAGTTCGGTTTAAGTAGTTCTAAGTTCTAGGGGACTGATGACCTCAGAAGTTAAGTCCCATAGTGCTCAGAGCCATTTGAACCATTTTTTTAAGGGCAATATTCTTCAAGGCAATGAACATTTTGAAGTGCCTGTCACAGGTCTTGTGGTCCAGGCATGGTGCATCTGCTCCAATTTTATAAAGCTTTTGTCCGATTCCGGCGTGTTTACGGATACACGGTTTGTGGATCAACATGACCCAATTAATTCAATGTGATTAACGCTATCCATCATGAGGAGATTTGTCTGGCAACTGACTGGCCCTATACCTAGACTCTAAGCTGAGTATCGAGAACGGCAGCTCCTCAGGGTGTGTCAGATATATACGTCCATCGCTGTTCCAGAATCATCTGCATACCACAGCTCTGAATGTCCCTCAAAGGAAGAAATTTTCACAAATTGTCCACGAGCAATGAAGTTATTTGGGACCCATGCCAAGCAAAACCTAAAGGTACTTGGTATGGCACAAATACCGTCTGTATCGAAGGATTGCCAGTTTTCTCACTGAAGAGGTACGGAATAATTATTTTTTTAATTGAAGAGAGGTGCCCCTCATTTCAAAATTAAATATCTCGAAAATTAAGCTTGATAGACGAGTGAAACAAACGGTATGGTTACCGTTGAAGAATTCTGTACGGAATTTATACAGAAGTTCCTAAGTAGTTAGAAAAGCTGTTAATATATGGCGCCGTAAACCAAGCAGCTCCCACAGTACCAGCATGCGTAATTAGACTTGTACTCCGCAAGCGGTCTTTGGAATCACTTCATAATTTTTTAGAAATGCTCACCACTCAAATTACGCAGTTGGCGCAAACTAACAATGAAAATTGTCACTACATGCTATAGTGTCTCAAGGAAATCGATTTAAATGCCACACAGATCTTCGATTCAAGATCGTCCAGGTATATGGAATGGTTCGGGTATACAGTATCATTCAATGTGACCTAAAAAAAAAAAGTAATCACAAAGAGTCAGATCGGACGAATATGGAGGCTAATCCATAATGAGACACTAAATTTGGAATAATCCAACGCAGTGACTCTGTTCCCGAAGTACTTACCAAGAAAGCGGAACACCTGTTCTGTACAATATGGTCTGGCCCCATGTGGCATGAACCACTCAGTGCATGGTAGATCTTCCAACGCTAGCTGAGTGGCAACAAACTGTACAAAATTGAAACGTAATGTTCACTAGCGATTGTTTTTCGCATGAAAAAAGGGTTAATAATGCCTCTGCTGCTTACCGTAGCCTAGACAGTAACTTTGGGAGAATACAGTGGTTTCGCTTCACACAAACGGGGTTTCTCGGACCCTCGAGGTCACCAGTTTCGTTTATTCACAACTCCGTTCATGTACACGTATGCTTCATCTGTGTTCCTGGGGAAGAACTTGGGATGGTTTTCACATCGAATCCTTTTGAACATTAAATTGTGTTTGAAAACTACGCCTTGTTGCCGTATGATTGTTCTCTAACCTGTGGTATTCTAGTAGCAGAAAAACGAGTTGCTCAATCTAATACATGAATTCAACCGCTTCCTTCGGCATGCCAGTCGCCTTTCACGTTTCAACGGTGGAACTGATCGCTATGAGCTGCGGCGCTCTATTTATATTCACTACGTATTGCAATTACAGTGCCATCTGTTAGCATCTTTCCAAACTATTTCGAAACTTCTGTGAAACTTATGTATAAAATACGTATAGCTCTCACAATAAATATACCGTTTGTATGTCCTTCACTGGATACCCTGTATTTAGACTTTTAATGAAAATTTAAATTATCAGCTCATGTTTGTTACCCTGTCAACGTTAGGGGTCTGAACAGGGAGACGGCACTATACATTGTAGCAGGTTACGTTCTCTCAATCCTTTCCATCGGATTCCCACAGGGTATCGCTGATTCATCACTCCAAATCACTCATTTTCAGTCATCCACTGTCCAGTATCGTCACTGTTTACGCCATCTCAAGCGTTGCTTAACACTGACTACAGAGATGTGTGGTACCCTATTACTCTTATCTCCCTACACGCTGTCATTGTTCTATCTGGGCTGCTGGTAGCACAGTGGTACACACGAGTTATTCCTGCAGCCCATAACATGATTTCGGTGATTCCACTGATTCGCACGTAAATTGTAGCAATTCGCCGTATGGTGAAATGCATAGGCAAGAAGAGTTCTACCAGTGACTTTCACGGCTGTTACGTTTCTAATAACACAACGCCACATGAAACGCTAGTGCTATGTGTTTAATTCATTTCTTTCTTGAGTCCCCTTGTGTTTCATACTCGCGGATACTACGTTACCGCACCTCTGAACTGTATTTTGCTTGAAACTGTCATCGTGCTTGCGTAGGGTTTTTTCGTAAAATAAGTGACAAATTTGCTGCTATTCGTTGCTTTGTACGCAAGTCAGGGAGTCGTTGTGATAAAGTTTGTTGCTTTGTACTTGTGTGAGGATCTGCATCCTTACAGTGTTGGAAGAGGTCCATGCTTATCAGGAGGCATGTTTAGTGTGAGACTCAAAAAGAATCACAGCCAGTAAAGAGAATGGCTGATTATTTCACTTTTAACCAAGGTAAAGTTATCGAATTTCAAGAGAATACAGAGAAACTTCAACTTTCAAGCCACAAAAAAGAGTTTTGGTAAACGGAAAAAATTCTGTTGCACGTCTTTTCACAGAGATGATAAGGAGGATAATTTACTTATCTGTATGGAAAATTAGTTTTCAACATTATCACTCATGTCTGAAAAGCTAAGAAATGAAGTGGAAGACTTTTCGTATTTGAAAGGAACAACTCTTTACCATGATCTTCAGAAATTAAGAAACAGATACAAAAAGTTCAACAAGAAGATTTCTGCTGATGAAAAGATTACCGAATAGCAGTAAAAAATTAAGAATTGTTGTGGAAATAAACTGGTGAAATTACGATGAATTATATCTCACACTGATGAGACTCTGTGCGGCGCAAATAGTTGCAGAAAATTTGGGTAGCAGCAACAAAACGCCTGTAAGCATAAAAAACGGATGTGATTATCATACAGGAAGTGTTCAAGAGTAGGATGGTCGGAGAAGTGGAATTCGAACACCGTGTGGTTGTCCAAGAAGAAGTATAATGTGCAACACTGGAAACGAAGAAGGATTCGTGCAAAATGCTGTGGCACTCAGCTCTACAAAGAACTCCCCGAACTCTCTGGAGGAATTCAGTGATTCATGTATTTAAAATCGGAGACAGATATGCTTAGAGATCTGATTGTCGTGACGTGGCAACAGAACTATTGCTGATTCAAATTCTCAATAGCAACGAGACCTCAGTAGGAGCCAATATGATTAAGGTATTTTTTTTTAATTTAGCTCATCTGTGTAAGCCACAGATAGAGTTTCACTTACAGTTACAAATGCACAACACATTTCATCGTTGATTTATTGAAATCAGCTTAACCCTAGCATTACCAACGTATTTTTTGTTACATGTAATACCAACGGGGGGGCCTCAAAGGCCCATAAAGAATACCACAATTTATTTTATCATAAATCAAGTTTATTTACTTCTGATACCTCTAATAACAATTCAAAATGCTTAGACATTGTTTTTGTATACTGGATAATAAAAGATGTTATTATAATAGGAATAAAATGAACAAATCACGAGATTCAGTTTATATATTTTTTGGAATAATGTTTCAAAATAGTGTTTTCTTATAAAAACGACTTTTTTAATTCGATACACTACATGAAGCAAACAAAATTTACTGTCTCATTCTGCAACGCATTTTTCACACAACACTGTCTTCCTGCAGTGTTTCCCACAGACGTGCTTGTGGCACTGAGAGCAGGTAACAGTTGACTTTCCCAGCTTGTTGTACTTGATCTTTTTAGATGCAGCTTCTTGGCAGCATAGGTGGCACCGTCCACGTGTTCCTGGTTCTGCTGTTGAGGATGATGGTTCTACAGAGCAGCTGAGCTTCCGTTGTGTGATGCTTTCCATTGCCATTATTACTGGCTTCTGAAGTCCATACAAATTTTGTGCCCGTTTATCTACTTGAGATCTTATTAGTTCCAGACCTAAGTTAGTGATAAAAACTCTTCTGCGGTTTAGCAAATTCTTTTTCCAATTCGGAAAGTTGAGGAGGAAGAGTGAATATGCATTTATTGCTGCTATGTCAATGAGTGTGTAGAAGAGGGACAAAGGCCATCTTCTTGTTCCTCTCTTTGTGCTGTAGTGTCTTGCCATCTGGTCTATGGTGTCCACGCCTCCCTTTGTAGAATTATAAAAAAGATTTATGTTAGTCTTTTTTGAGTCTTCATTCAACACCCCTTCTGAGTGATAAGTTGAAAGCATCAACAGCAGTCGTATTGGCTTCTCGCGGACTAGCGTTGATGCAAGAGTAACTGGTGGCCTCTGTGTCTGAGGGTCAGTATAAGCAAAGATGGAAGAGTGTAAACTGCGGCCAGTTGTAGTCTTCAGCTCTTCAGGTATGTGTCGTCTGTTAGACTGTAGGGTGCCAACAAGTGTGAGGTGAAAATCATTCCATACAGTCTCAGCAAGCTCCACTGAAGTATAGTACCGATCTGTGGTAACATTACGGCCTGATTTTTCAATAGGTTTTATTAGTCTCTTTACAATTTCCATCGGTCCATTTGAATGCTGTGTATTTCCTGACTTGCCTGTATAGATGTCCATGCTGATCACATAACTAGTCTCAGAATCAGACAGCATTCGAATTAAAATGCCGTATTTTCCAGGTTTTTCTTTTAGAAACACCTTGAATGGACAGCGACCACGGAACAAAGACAACATCTCATCCACTGTTGTATGTAGACCAGGAATGAAATACAATGGAAGTGAAGAATTGAAGCTTTCAAAAATTTCCCCCATTGGAGCCAACTTGTCAGTCTGGCGACGAATTTCTCTTGTGTTCTTATCATCAAACCTCAATATTTTAGTCAATTCGAAAAATCGGGTCCGACTCATTGATCCATAGTACACTTGTCGGCCCTGAAGCAAAGACCATAAATCTTGGACAGGTATCTTATTGTCATGATTTGAACCCATGATTAGCAAGAGTCCTATATAACAAAATAACTCATCTTCATCTGTGTGCTGAATACCTAGTCGAGAAGCCTCTTCATTTGAGTGTAGTTTTATTAGATTCATAATTTGAGGTGTAAAAAAGAGCTCTATAGCCTCTTTCGGAGACGCAATCCTTCCTTGTTGTCCTAGCCCCATTCTTTCTCGCACTATATTTTGTACAGAACGCCGATATTGTCGAGATGGCTTCGTAATATACTCTCGTCCACTTTTTGCAATGAATTTATCACATTCCGTATCATTATCATCTGGTGGATTGGCTTCAACCTCATCTTCATTCTCAGACGATGAATCAGTTCTAATTTCTTCCACATCATCATCCACTTCACTTTCCTCTAAATCTGATTCGTTCAAAACTTCTTCTAGCACTCTTTCAATGGAACTATCACGTAAACGATGTCTACTCATGTTGCTGGTTCAACAGCAGCAGAAACACTGAAAATAACAATGGTCCGCTTCATAATAATATGTCTGAAGGCAACAATGCCAAAATTCGTTTCATGGTAAGAATTTGAAACGAGAGACTCAACCTCGTAAATCTTTCCTTGCTATTACCAACGGGTGGGCTTCTAAGGCCCACAGAGAATTAAATCAAGTAAATGAATTTTAATTACATTTTTATTCCGAAATTCTGTAATGACTCAATAGTACATTCAATAACGAACAATTACCTTTGCTTTCAAGTTCATATATCAAAGGGTGTGGATACAACATAGAAAAACTGAGTCAGTGGGCCTACGAGGCCCCCCCGTTGGTAATGCTAGGGTTAAATAGCGAGTGCTCATAAGCGAATTCCCATTTCACTGCTTCTGAAAAGCCGGATTCTTAACCACCTATACGCGGCGTCCACTCAACGCGATAATGTTGTATTGGAACACGAAAACAGAGCTGTCACTTAGGCTGATGGAATAGGCGCTTATCGAGCGTTCCAACAGTGGAAGCGTGCTGCTCTCCACCTGAACTTCGAGTCAAGTGCAACTACTGACGCAGCTGCTTTGCAAACTATTAATTAACAAACTTGGGGATTATTAACTACCGGTACTAGTAATGTGTAATGTAACTACAGTTCAAGCACTACACCAGTATTTGCTCGACGAAAATACCTAGGACGGTTAGCACAATCTCTTCCAGTTGACATTAATGGGATAAGACCAGTAATCAGAAAACAACGAAAAACAGTCTGTAAATAGAAAATCATTAGACGTTTGAAGTTTGCAAAAGAAAGTATTTGTGTAATTACGGTCTGGCCCCTGCAACTCTTCAAAGTTGACAATCGCTGAAACATTCCATAAAAAACACACCTTCTGTTAAATATTACAGTATATGTCGCCCACTCTTCAACCAAAATCTAATAAGCATATCTGAAATAAAAGTAGACTTTTAAATGACTGCAGGACACCGATGTTCGTTACGGGAGGTAACCAGAATAGAAGCTCGAAACCAGGAGTCAATCTTTACAAAATTGTCAGACGACAACACGAGCTAAATAGGTCACAGTTTTCCTCTTTCTCCCCCCACAGTTGTGATTTCCTCCCAGGTTTCCACCCCTAGAGTTATGGGTTCGAGTCTCATCAACAGTATTTTTTTTTTAACTTATGTGTGCCATACCGTCGAGCCCTGAGATTCTTTCACGCAATGTTCTTCAGTATGGAAAATTTTGAGTAAAGATGCGATTTGAAGTTTACATTAAGCTGTAGGTGTCCCTACAACTGGTCGGAGGAATGTAACCAGCTAACACCTTCAGTAGGGATATGCGTAGTAAAGTATTCTGATGATCAAATAAACCTACCGATTGATCAAGCCTGCCGCGGTGACCGTGCGGTTCTAGGTGCTGCAGTCCGGAACCGCGGGACTGCTACGGTCGCAGGTTCGAATCCTGCTTCGGGCATGGATGTGTGTGATGTCCTTAGGTTAGTTAGGTTTAAATAGTTCTAAGTTCTAGGGGACTGATGACCTAAGATGTTAAGTCCCATAGTGCTCAGAGCCATTTTTGATTGATCAAAGCTTTACGTCCGCGTTCACTTTAACCAACGTAGGCATGGGTTTCGGATTGGGGCCGCATTTTCGAACCCAGATGTGGCACCTTTCCAAATTTGTATCGCTACATACGTTCCCGATACAGAAATCTGGCTTTGAGTCACAGGCACGTTATTTTCGACGTCTTTGTACTCCTCAAATATTTACGGAGGGAAAAATTCAAGATAATGAAAGTATCAAGATGAAATGGTAGACAGAAATTAACGTAAGGATTTACGCTTAGCGGTTCTGTGTTCGAGTCTCAACGATGGCATTCTCACAAAATTCTATTACCTTATGCACATTTACACAACCGCTTTATTACTTCAACCTATCAGGATTGCATCCTGTACCTCCGGTTAGGATCCCAGTGATAGCAGTTGTTCGGAATGTTCCTATTTTCTGAGTTTTCCTGGTTTCCCAAGTTTTAACTACCTCTACTTATCGGGACTGCATCCCAGATAACGAGTACAGCCACAACACATAATAATTACATTATTTTCGTTACTGATGAAAGTAGAAAGACATCCCATTGAATCCACTTACCAGAATCGCAATGCAAATAGCTTGTTTGAAACGTAGAGACGATTTATTTTGTATTATTCCCCACATTATTTGCTCGACTTTCACACCATTGCTAAGCTGAATAACGAAACCACGGTATTTTTGCATTCGCTAATTGAAATTTTCATTTCGTGCGCGGGTTTGATTCCTAAAAACAACGTTTCATTCATACTAAGTATTATAGAAGGATCGTTTTGTAAAACAGTTACATAACTGAGTCCGCCTCTGGTACGGGGACCACTCAGCCATTGTGAGGCCAAATGAGGATCTGTTTCAATAAAAAAGCAGCAGCAACTTCAGGACCCATCTAATGGCAATAACGGCTGGAGGGATTGGTGACACGCTGATCGTATGTGTCATGATCATAGATCACTCATTGTACGGCCAATCGGAACACGCCTAACGCCATGAGTGGTGTTTACTTTACGCCACTTGCGTAACTTACGTGTCACATAATAGGCGTGCAGCATAGGTCCAAGAATCGGTATTTGTGCACTTCCAGTGATATCATTTTACTCTCGTGAGTAGACTAAATTTATACACTGGGGTGACAAATATCATGCGATACCTCTTAATGTCGTGTCGAGCCTTCTATCGCCCAGCGTCAATGTCAAGTAGTTAGAAATCCCCTGCAGAAATATTAAGCTATGCTGCCTCCATAGCGAAAGAGTTGCCGGTGCAGGATTTTTTTCACGAACTGACCTCTCGATTACGTCCCATAAATATTCCATGGGATTCACGATCGGGCGATCTGGATGACCAGATAATTCGTTCGAACTGTCCACAGTGTCCTTGAAAAAAATTTCAATTAGGAACATGAAGTAGATGAATGGCTGGAAATGGTCTCCAAGGAGCCGAACGTAATCATTTCCAATCAATAACCGGTTCCGTTGGACCAGAGGACACAAACTACTCCACGTAAACACAGCCCACACCATTATGGAACCACCACCAGCTTGATCGGTGTCGTCTTGCAAACTTCGATCTATGCGTTCGTGGGATCTGCGCAGCACTCGAACCCTACCATCAGCTCTTAACAACTGAAATTGGTACTCTTCTCACCAGGCCACGGTTTTCCATTCGTCTAGGATCCAACCAATATGGTCACGAGCCCAGGAGAGGCGCTGCAGGCGATGTCGTGCTGTTAGCAAATTCACTAGCATCGGTCGTCTGCTGCCATAGCCCATTAACGCCAGATTTAGCCTTAGTGTCCTAACAGGTAAGTTCGTCGTACGTCCGGCATTTATTTTTGCGGTTATTTCACAGAGTATTACTTGTGTGTTAGCACCGACAACTCTACGCAAACGCCGTTGCTCTCGGTCGTTAAGTGAGGACCGTCAGGCACTTCGTTGTCCGTGGTGAGAGGTAATGTCTGAAATTTGGTATGCTCGGCGCACTCTTGTCACTATGGATCTCGGAGTATTGAATTATCTAATTATTTCTGAGATGGAATGTCCCATGCGTCTAGCTCCAACTGCCATTCTGCGTTCAAAGTTTTTCACATGATTCACCTGAGTACAAATGACCGCTCGTCCAATGTACGAGCCTCTTATACCTTGTGTACGCGATACTATCGCCGTACGTACATGTGCATACCGCTGTCACATGACTTTTGTCTCCTCAGTTTATTTATTCGATCTATCTGTGCAGTTTCTTTTTACATATGCAATCAGTTTCAAGATATAACACGTACATTCCCGTTTTGAAAATGCCGTATTAGACTCACGTTTTTGAGTTCTGATAAAACCAATTTTCATTATTCAGCGTCGCTACTGTATTTCATATCTTTTCATACAACAGATCTTTATATTCACAAATTACCATTGTTTAGGGCGGTGGTATATTTAGGCGTTTCTGAACAAGTGGTAGAGTACATCCTCGGCGTCGGTGTTGATGAAGTTTTGTCAGTATTTCCATGCTTTTGCGTCTGCTGGGTAGTGCAATGAAGCGTTGCCCATGTTTGTAACGTACTGGACCATAAACAACAGTGACCTACATAGTACGTCGCGTTTCGCATGCAGGAAACGGCATATTACATTGTATGTGCACTGTAAAGTTGAACCTATAGACACTACTTAGTGTGTTCGAATGTTTCTTTAACTGAGATAATGATTTGAGTGAGATACTGGTGCTTTCTGAAGTATTTTCAGAATGGCAGAAAAGCAAGTTGGCCCACGGAAAGAGAAAATCTTATGGGAACTTTATGATTAGAATAGAAATGAAAGAAACGGGAGGAGAAGTGGTGAAAGAAAAACTTGCACAGTTATTTACAGACTGCATAAGAGAACAATATTAGGAGGGTTGTTCAGTAATAAATGCAACCAAGCAGACTGACTTTATTAAGGATTTAAGTATACCAGACTATTCCCCACTCTATTGGATACAAAACCCTATTTTTCAACATCATTTCCGTTCAATGCGCCGTCCTTACGCCACCTTACTGGGCGAACGTGTATACCCGTATGGTACCACTCTACTGGTCGACGTCGGACCCAACGTCTTGCTACATCAATTAACTCCCCGTCATCCACTGACTGCTTCTCACGGAGTGCATCCTTCACTCGACCAAACAGACGGTAGTCGAAAGGTGCGAGATCCGGCCGGAAGAACAGTCCAATGAATTTATGTAAACTCCTCGCGAGTGCGCAGACTTTTATGAGGCCTTGCGTTGTCATGGAGAAGGAGAGGTTCGTTTGCATTTTTGTGGCGAAGAACATGCTGACGTTATTTGTTCAATTTTCTGAGAGTAGCACAATACTGTTCAGAGTTGATCGCTGCATCGGGAGGGAGGACATCAATCAGAATAAACGCTTCAGAGTCCCTGAATACTGTGGCCATGACTTTACCGGCTTTTAACTTTTTTCAGAGGAGAGATGGTGTGGCACCACTCCATGCATTGCCGTTTTATTTCTGGTGCGAAGTGACGAACCCATGTCTCGTCACATGTGACGATGTTCGATAAAAACTTGTCGCTATTAGCCTCGTGAAGCGCAAGCAGTTCCGCACAGGAGGTCTTTCGTTGCGCCTCACGGCCTCCCGTCAGGCGGCAAAGAACCAAGCGGGCACACACGTTCTCCAACTGGTGAACGAGAGGGTCAACACTACCAACAGAGGTGTCTAGTTGTGCAGCGAGGTGTTTCACTGTGATCCATCGATCACCTCGAATGAGAGTATCCGCACCTTCCAACTTTGTAGGAGTCAGAGCCTGTGTGCGGCCGGCCGGCACGCTTGAGATCCGACAGGTTTGCGCGACCTTGTTGCGATGATGACAGACGCCTCGCCCAACGACTCACCGTGCTCTTGTTCACTTTCAGTTCCTTGTAGACATTCTCCAAGCGCCTATGAATATCTGCGATGATCTGATTTTCTGTCAAAAGAAACTCAGCGACAGGTCTCTGCTTGGAACGCACCTCCGTTACAGACGCTATTTTGAAGGCTACGAAGTCCGCCGTGACCTATCGGAACTTCATGAAACTATAGTGGCTGAAGCGAGAATATTCCACTGAGCCCCACAACAAATCCCTCATTTTTTCAACAGAAACTCATCAAGGAAAAAAAGTGTTGCGTTACTTGTTGAACATCCCCCGTGGACAGTTGGAATAACGTTATAATTGTAGCAATGCACAGGACAGGGAATAGAGGACACATTAAGAACTATAGGCTGATTAGTTTTTATCAGTTGTATTCGAGATTGTTACAGTTGACAGTATTGAAGATTATAAAAAAACTTTAAACTTTAACATCGAAAATGATAATCTGGCTTTAGAAGTATATATACCACATACATAGTATCTGCAAAGTCATAGAAAGACCCAGTAAATGTGAAATACTACATTGTATGTTGTTTATTAAGACCGTAAGAAAGCATTTGGCTCTGTCGCAATAGAATTACGCCTTGCTTTACTTGAAAACCAAGTACAGTACATCAGTTTGTTGCAGGATATGTACAAACAGGTTACAGCTCCCACTCGATTATGCGAAAAACCTTGCTTCCCTTCTAGTTGCAGTTTATTGTAGATCACTGGATCAACGAAGGATACCTTGCGACTGGAAAACAGCGCAGGTCTTTCCAGTTTTCAAGAAGAGCTGTAGGACACATGCTCACAATTATGAACCTATACCGTTGACGTCAGTCTGTTGTAGAATTACAAAACACGTTTTATGCTCGAGAGTTACAACGTTCTTGCAGAACGGAAACCTCCTCTATAGAAATCAGCTCGGATTCCTAGAACAGAGAAAAGTAAATGGCGTCGGCTGCAAATGACAGATGAATCGCAATACAACGGCTGTGGTATCAGTTGCACTTTACACCATCCATACTGTTCAATGTGCGTGACTGCACAAATTCGGCGGTGGACAGTTGTGGCACAGTTAGGGAAGCCCATCCACCACGGCAAGTTCGTACTACATTGAATGGGAGAAATCGGTTTTTAACTGTCTTGAGGCCAAAAACAGCATAAAAAGTAAAACGAGATAGGTTTTTAATTTCCCTGGTCCAAACGCCGCATAAAAAGAAAAATGAGACTGGCGTAAGACATGTTCAATATGCTGTTGCCGTCTAAAGCCTTGCCCCGATTATTTATAACTTCATCATCATCATACGACAAACCATGCCCGCCCCCTCATATATGACGTCATTCATAATACAAGAAGCCACACTGTGACAGACGTTTAAACGAAACAGGCAATCACGTAACAGTAATTTACAGCTGATTTAGAAGAAACAGCCAATAACAATAAAGCCACGCGCACACTTTACGACATGTTCAAAACAAACGATTTGAAACTTGTCTTATGTTAAAAAATCTGTAAAGATATTACAATGCTGCAGTATTTTCATGTCAAAAATACATAAGGTTCACCTGAATCTAGAGCAAATTGTTGCCATGTTCAAAAGTGTTAAATAATTTTTCAAAAATACGTTAAGATATTCACACCGTCTGTGTAACTTGGCATAAGTGATGTAATTCATGGGTCAAGCAGCACTAGTGAATGTCCATAGTTCGAACACTGTACCGCAAAGGGTGTAAGACACAATGGATCTTCAAATTCAATGTTTCCACATCTAAACTGTTCTATAGAATCATAATACTTGTCAAGTGCTGAACTTCGTCAGAAACACAATGTTTATGTCAATATTGCTTTCACATATTGTCGAAAAACGTATAGCTACACACACACACACACACACACACGCACACACACACACACAGTGCTTATGTCAACTGACACAATGGTATGTTCATATCTAAAATATCTGTCAAAATATGTTATCGATGTTGGCATTTCGATCATAGGCTTACCTGAGACTATGTTATCTGTGGGACAATGATCGAACTATGAGCACCCGACATCTTTACAAGGTTTTCACTGACGCGTCTGCTCACCTCACCAAGCGTCATTTAAGAAGGATAGAAGATAATGCACCATGTAATACACCAGAAAAATACAATCCATGGGACTGGAAGGCTCATATTGCTTTTTATTACCTCTGAACTATATTG
This sequence comes from Schistocerca americana, assembly GCF_021461395.2. Classification (NCBI taxonomy): domain Eukaryota; kingdom Metazoa; phylum Arthropoda; class Insecta; order Orthoptera; family Acrididae; genus Schistocerca; species Schistocerca americana. The sequence goes on from NC_060130.1 coordinate 698,390,449, forward strand.
GTAATAGTCATGAACCTTAACAGTTAAGGTACACTGGCAACAACCATTGTTCGATTATTGTGTTGCACTTTGCAATCCCGAATGGTCCCTCAAATTAATTACTTCCACATCTAAATTGTCCACATAACTTACCAAAATACATACAGCTCCCTTATTATGCCACATAAATAAATCATAGGTTAGTTCACAAGCTTAGTTCGATCTACAGGGTAACGCAAAAGCCCGTTAACATTTGAAAATTTAATACTTCACGGAATAATGTCGGTAAAGAGTTAAGAATTAACACACATTCTTGAAATGACGTCGGGTTTTATTGAACCGTGCAGGCGCTGACTGAAAGATGGCGCTACATATGATGCAAAAACAGTAATTAGCATAACAGCATTTTTAGCAAAGACACTGTTCATTATAATAAATGCTCAAGATATCAGCCTTTTTCCATCAGTGTATAGCGCATCAGTAGGTGTGGTGAGAAAGTGCTGTTAGATGTTGTCTTTAGAATTCCTAATGAGGTCAGACAATTGTGGCAGACTTGTGACTTCACGTAACCATACATTGATTGAGGTCTGGGGGACTTGGAGGTCGAGCACGATGGACGTGGCTGCTCAGTATACGACCCTCCACAAACGGTGAATGCAAGAGATCCCTCAGACGGGTAGTAATCTGTGGTGGAATACCATCCTGCATAAAAGTCGTACCTTCCAGCAGATGTTTATCGGCCAGGCTAGAGCTGACTCCCTCTCTATTTGCAGCTCATTGTGCACAATTCTCATGTGGCTTCACTGATGTGTTGCTGTCCAGTGCCATCTGTTGGTCCGTTTTGCATTTGCTTTTGATTTCAATAAAACCTCATGTCATTTCATGTAAGTCTGTCAATTTTTACCTCTCCACCCAAGTTATTCCGTGAATTAGTGCATTTTCAAATGTTAACTGATTGTAGGGTCCCCATGTATGTACCATGCTTTGAATATATCAAAACACATAAATTTTTTCTATAACATTACACGACATACATGGGCACTACTGCTGATCTAGCTTACTGCTTAAACCGAACAGCTGCGTGGAGTGGCCTCGCGGTTAGAGGCGCCATGTCAAGAATGGCGCGGCGCCTGCCGCTGGAGGTTCGAGTCCTCCCTCCGGCATGGGTGTGTGTGTTGTTCTTACTATAAGTTACTTTAGGTAGTGTGTAAGTCTAGGGACCGATGACTTCAGCAGTTTGGTCCCTTAAGAATTCACATACAATTTTTGTTTTTAAGCGAACATGTCAATGGGTATAGTTTGATCTTTGTACCAAAGTAAACAAAGATATTTCCACGTCTAAATTTGTAAAGAACTCACCTTACTTTGGCTAAAACTGATAGTAAAGCCAGCCAACAATTGCAGTTACTTCCATGCTACGGTATTAACTTCATCTTGCAGTACAAAATATTTATAACCTTTTGCTGTATGATAGTGGAGATTACATGACACTTTACCCTCAATATATCACCATGTTTTAGCAAAATTGCAACAAATTGACCCCTACACTACATTATTACATCGAAATTTTAAAAAAAAGAACGCTGCATGTTACAGTAAAAATGTGACGAAGTGCTGTATACAGAGTGATTCAAAACTAACAGTACACACATCATGGGTGTAATGTGTGCATCAAAATAAGAGTAAAACATTAAGTGAAGTTTTTTCTGAAACTGCTCTGTTTCCAGGTTATGATGCATAATGTGGTAGTTATTACATCACAGGCCAGTACAGGCTTTCGGCATGACATGTTGCCTGCATATTGACTAATGTTGCTTTGTACACCCCTCTGCACTGCTTGATTGATTCTAGCACGAAATGCGTTTGTGTACTTCACTTTGGTGTGGTCCATTGTACTCTATGGCGCTGATGTAGCGTGGCAGCATCTGACTTACTATGTATATCCATTCTGTAGGTTCTCAAGTGATGAATACACAGATATGCCCCTCCTTTACAGTGCAGCAGAAGGTAAAGCGCGAGCAGCAAGTTGACAGTATGTGGAAATGTTGCCGAACGGGAGTGCACCAAACCATGAGACTTCTGCAGTTGTAGACAGGGGCTTAAGGCAATATAGCATGCCTGGTGCGCCATGGTTAGGTCAGCCTCAAATGAATGGAGAGGGTGTTGAGAATATCGTGGATGTGGTAGATGAAGATCCGACCAAAAGTACCCGCTGTATAGTGCCTCTGTATGGGTACCTCAGTCAACTGCATCGTGCCTCCTTCAGGGATAGCAATTCCACCCATCCCACCTGAAGACTACCCTAGACGTCAGAGTTTCTATCAGTCGTAACTCGAGCGCGATGCTGCTGATGAGAGCCTCATTACCTGTGTGGGCATCACAAACGATTTTAATATGCACCTATGGGCATAAGTGAATCCTCATGTAACTAGAGTATGAGAATATCAAAATTGTTTTGCAGGAATATTTGTTGTTGTATTGTCGACAATCAGTTCTCGGACTGCATGTTATTTCACGTCGTCTGACGGTAAGTGTGTAGTGACAGTTTTTGTATCACGAATTGGATGGTTGCTTCATGATGTACCACTCGCTACATGAACCAACTTATGGTTTATGCATGACGGTTCCTCTGCGCATTTCAGTCAGGAAGTAAGAGCATTTTTCAGTGCTGCTTACCCTGAAAAGGGAACAGGATGTGCAGGATCAGTTGCTTGGCCCGCCAGATCCCTGGATTATAGCCCCCTGAACTTCTTTCTACCTTTGGGGTCATCGCAAGGAGTTCATGTATGATGTGGCAGTTAAGAATGTCGCACAACTACAGCAGCGAATATAAAATAGCTGTGTAACTGTGCAGAATGAGATGGCTCAAATGGCTCTGAGCACTATGGGACTTCACTTCTAAGGTCATCAGTCCCCTAGAACTTATAACTACTTAAACCGAACTAACCTAAGGACATCACACACATCCATGCCCGAGGCAGAATTCGAACCTGCGACCATAGCGGTCGCGTGGTTCCAGACTGTAGCGCCTAGATCCGCTCGGCCACCCCGGCCGGTCAGAATGAGATGAACAGAGCCTTTGACACTCTGAGAGTGGTAAGATGTAGAACACATCACTGTATTCATCTACATGGACATCATTTTGAACATGTTCTGAGGTAAATTTACAGTACATAATTGTGTTGAGTTTTGGGCCCTATGTGTTATGCTTCCTGAGAACAAGTAATCTTGTGTTTTTTGTGTTGCACTTGCAATCCCTATGCATATCTCACAAACAAAGCAATTTCAGACAAAACTTTTTTAACGTTTTACAATTATTCTCATGCGTACATTACACCCATGAAATGTATACTGCTACTTTTGAGTCGCTTGGTATAGCTACATTCTGCAGCCAAATTGTAAAAAATTGCCCCTTGTTACAACAAATATGTAACAAATTGTTCGATACATCCCTATGTTCCACCAAAACTGTATCAAATCCATGGTACACTAAAATTATGACAAATCGCCCCACAATTTGCGATCGTATGACAGGTACTAGTAGGACTATATGTTACGGTGACTACCATTACACCAGATATATATCACAGTTGACCATATGTATGGGCGATAAGTGACTGCCATTACCCTGAATGGATTATTGATAATATTGTTGGACAGTGATGGGCAGTTTACAGGGTGGGACAATGGTGGCCAGTTTAAGGGGTAGGACTATGAAGATCCACTGATGTACAGTAACTGCTGGTAGCCCAGGCACTATAGTCAATTGACTGGTTGACTACCACAGTCCTGTATATTATTAGTGTAACAGCAGAAGCTGACAGTACATGTGCCATAACTTGACGAAGAGTGTCAGCAACAAAATTTGCATCTTCTTAATATTTGGTTTTAGGTAAGCATCAAATGGAATTGTAACAAGCTGCCCATACATCAACATGTTACAGCAAAAATTGTAAAAAATTAACCCATACATCAACATGTTACAGCAAGATTGTAAAAGAGTTTGTCGCTACATTGTCATGTTACAGCTAAATTGTAAAATATTGTCCAGCACATCACCACTGTTACATGAAACTGTAACAAATTTTCCCTATTATAGTGAAATTTGTTACAAATTATCCCTGTACATCACTATGTTACAGCAAAATTGCCCTATACATGAACACTGTTAGACAAAATTGTAACAAATTGCCCATAGTCCACCAAATGTTGCAAGTTTACTCCATTCATCACTGACTAAGCAAACTTAAACTTGTTGGTGCATGTTGCTGCTTCTCCCAACAAGCAAAAGCAATTAGCCAGCAATCTGATACTTCTCAACGCCAGTACATCAAGATTTTTTCTCAAAACCAAAATACTTAGTGAGATTCATGATGTCACATGTGCAGGTCAGTACGCGGCCCATCACATCACAACCCACACTGTCTTTATTATTATGCCATTATATGCAGGTCACTGACATTGACAACATGATGTCACAATACAAGATGTGATAATCCGCAATATCACGCTATCATTACCTGGATATGAAAACAAAGCAGTCACGAAAATGCAGTATTTTATCAGCTGTTATAACAGATGCTGTGACATGGGGATGTACAGGGCAAGTTGTTACAATTCCTCCAGAACTTGGTGCTGAACTGAGGTTGAATTATCATGCAGTTTTCACTGTGTAATAGACTAAGTCAGCATTATCAGCAAAAAAATTCAAAATGTTTTTTTACTGCAAGATGAAATTGACACCCTAGAATGGGTGTCACTGTAATGTGTCTGACTTCAATACTGGTTGTAGCTGGACTAAGATGAGTGCTTGACAAATTTAACTAGGAAATAACATCATATACTTTGATACAAACAGCAAACTATTCTCACTGACAAGTTAATGGCTCTGAGCACCATGGGACTTAACATCTATGGTCATCAGTCCCCTAGAACTTAGAACTACTTAAACCTAACTAACCTAAGGACAGCACACAACACCCAGTCATCACGCACTGACAAGTTAACTTCTATGCTGTAAGTTAGATCAGCAGTAGTGCTTTTGGGTTTTGCAATGTTACAGAACAAATTTTTATGTACTTTGATAAATTCAATATATGGTACATAGATCAACCTAAGTTTCTTGACTAGCCAGTAATTTATTTCAGCAGTGCTAATAAGCAATCTGTGTGTATTTTGATAAATAATACATACAATTTAGATGTGTAAATATCTAATCGTGTGCCCTTCAATGTAAGATACAGTCATTGATAATTGGTTGCCGCTTGTGTACCTTAACCTGCAAGTTTTATCAGTATTGCCAATATGTGAGCCATGTGTAGATGGTAATATTGTCATGTATGTTTTGTGTATGATATCTTGAGTATTTTGGGATAAATTTTATTTCCGTGCAAAGATAGAATTTTTGTTGTGATCAGAATTCTGTGGTGCAAAGAGATATTGAAGTTACATCTCTGTATGTGGAACCCTGTTTCACCACTATCTTTGGTCATGTTTACATTCATATTCTGTGCGTTATGGAAGTCTCCTTGTGTAGTATAAAAATGTTATTTAAGTATTACAACCCAATAAAGATATATATGCAAAACCCTTTCTTCTCCCCTAAAATGATTCTTCGTCAATTCTTTTGTCTTTGGCTATGTTGTCTGCTTACTTCTCATATTGCAGAGCATTATAATTAGACATTGGTATTATTTAATAGTTCATTATGTAAATGCATTATGCACACATTTCATAGAGCCTCAGCAACGTGAGTAACGTCTGGCCGCACTTGAGAAACGCAACTTGCAGCACACGCGAGGGAGAGCCGCTCTGCGACTTTCGGCAGCGGGAATTTGAATATGGCAAATCACTGCGCATGGGCGATTTCCGCGGCTGCGCATTCTTCGCACGCGTGTTCTAAAAACGGGGCGTCGGTGTGCGGATATCGTCAGTTGTACCTAGCAACGAGCAAAGTTGAACCACCTGAAGATGTCAGACAGTTGCTCAGAGGAAATATTGTGGAATTTGCACAACGTGATCCGGTGGCAAACCCGCGAAGACTACTTAAAACACATCCGCGTGAAAGCTTGAAGAGTCACAACATAGTTCCAGTTGGTAAATGTCTCAGCCTTCATTGAAATTACGTTCCTTGTACACAACCTCAAATGTTCAAATGAGTGTGAATTCCTAAGGGACCAAACTGCTGAGGTCATCAGTCCCTAGACTTACTCACTACTTAAAGTAACTTATGCTAAGAACAACACACATACATCCATGCCCGCGGGAGGACTCGAACCTCTTGCGGGAGGGGCCACGCAAGCCGTGACATGGCGCCTCAAACCGCGCGGCTACTCCTTGCGGCTATACAACCTCAAGTTGGCGTACGTCAAATGTAGTATAAAGCAACATTAGCTTGTGAATACCGTCGTAATTTTCTGGTCTGGAACATCGTGGAGTATCTTCTTTCCTGCAATAATGATGCTTGGTGAGCTGACACATTACTGAAAATCTTGTAAAAATTTTGGGTGCTCGTAGTCTGATCTTTGTACCATGAATAACATAGCCTCACGTAAGGTTATGATCAAAATGCTGATACCATTACGTATTTTGACAGATATTTTAGATGTGGGAAACTTTTGACAGATATTTTAGACGTGGGGAACCATTGTAACAGCTGATATAAAAATTAATGAGTGTATGTTGTGAATTTATTTTTTAACAAAATGGTGAAATAGCTCTTTAAATAAACACTGTGTCACTGATGACGTTTTACGTATTTTTGCAGAGATTTTAAACATTTAATTAAGATTTTTACACTTGTCAAGCATCATATGAAGTGTAAAATTTAATTTGAGTGTTCAATGTGCCTTACACCATGTGTGGCACATAGATCGAACTCTGGTCGTTAACAACTTTTGCTTGATCTATAAATTCGATCTCTTGTGCCAAGTTACATCGTTAATGCCAATGTATTTACGTAATTTTGATAAATAAGGAATACTGCTCAACATATAGCCAACTTTGCAAATTGCAGATGAAGCTTACGTATATTTGATATTGAAATACTGCGGTATTTTCAACATATTTACATATTGTTGTTTGTAATGAGAATTTCAGATCATACACAAGTTGTTCAACATGGTGTCATAATGGCTGCTCTGGGTTTTTTCTGTTTAATGACCTGTAAATTACTAGGAGGTGATTGGCTGTGTTGTTTTAATCTTTGTCACCGTTCTAAAAAATGAGGTGTGGATTCTTGGACTGATAATTATGTTGCAGATAATAATGGGGGTGGCGTGTCACCTGATGATGATAATGTCATATAAGAGACTGGGGGGGGGGGGAGGCTTGTTATGTTATGGGTTGGGCAATGACCTGTTGATGTCACGTAACAAATCCAAAAAAAGTGGGTCAGAAGCCCTATAGCCCCACTACTAACATGTATTGAGAAAAAAATTGTGATATTAATGAATAACTCTCTTCTGTTCTGCAGCCTCTGAAGAAGTCTTCAAATCATTACCTAGCATCAAGCAGAAATACACATTAGTAGAGATTACCTGAACCATCTTACATATGCAAATGACATCGTTTTGTTTGCTTCCGTCCAGAAGAACTCTAGATAAGGGTGGATGAAGTGAGCTGCGAACGTTTAACAATAAACTTTAAAATTTTACATTTGAAACGGGTCACTTGCTTCAATCATGAATATATGTCCCATTAATGCAAATGTTATCATCTTTACGTAAAGAAAAGTATTATTTTATCAACAATCTTCAAATCGTTAGCTACATCATTAATTTTTATGTATGAAATTAGTGAATTTACTCATAATACTTTTGTTGCTTATGTCTGCAGTCACTTTCAGAACTCAAATTAATCATCATATTAACTAATGTTGTATGATTGCATTCTGAATTGCTGGTGGATCCACGTATTATCACAATAAAATAAAAACAGTGAATTGCTGAAGGCGTATGAATGAGAACAGTGGAATATTTAACTTAACAAAAATAAAGATAAGTTTTTATTCACCCTTTTATAACCACAATCAAGCTGACAAATCTTACAAAAAATGACAAACATAAATTGGAAAAGGGATTGTGCCTGATTGGCTAAGCATTCATTGGGGTGGAAACTATACAAATTCTCCTCTGAATAAATCCCTTTTACAACGCAGTCAGACTTTGTTTACATGAATACACCGAGAGGCTGAATTATGTTCAAATGAAATCAGCTGCTACCAAGTACAAACTGTAGTTCGTGGAGAACAGGGAACTGTGAAATCATTTAACAACCCTACGTTGGTGCAGCAGTACTTTACCCTTTTACCTTGATTCAGCTTGATTCAGGCGGCAGCAGAAAACGGCACTCTGTGGGTGAGGAGTGAAGCACTGTGGCATCAGTAATATTCTGCGCTTCCACAGAAAATTTGCAAATTACGTGGGGCAGCGCTCTCATCATTAGAACGCAAGAAACTTGCCTATCGGAAACTTGAAATAACGGCATATTTCAGTGTGAGGTGCACATCTTCACTGGTCTGGCCAACTAATTTGACTCACAGACACGACAACCTGTGCTGGAATTCTCAAATTTCAGATGGCCGATTCAGGATGAATAAGTTCACCTTCATGACACGTGATATGTCCACGTTGATATGAAGTTCCACTGTCGGTATAGTTGGAAACTGCCACTGGCTCTTAGTCCACCAAAAGTTGCAGACCACAAGTCTCATCTACCCGGGAAAGACCTGAAGTTCTCCACCAGGAGAGGACCAGAAGACGAAGAAGGCAAAGAATCACAATCACTTTCCACAAAGCCTCGGCACGGGTGGCGAATTAGCTGAAGAAATCCACCTTCACATTGTGCAAACCAATCTAACTATCCTCCACACATTGAATCTTCCCTCTTGACTGAGTTACAATCTAGCCTCCACTCAACACGTGCATCAGCCGCTCTGTTCGTATCATCCCAGATTCTAACAGGAAAATACTTGTAGTTTTATGACCGTCCCACCATTTGCACAAAAGCTCGTATTAAGCAGTCTCTCTTAAATGGCTTCCTCCACCCACTTCCTCCTGCAAACTGCCCGCCTTCGCGACAGTCTGTCGCCTAACCCAGGTAAAATATTTTGAAAGCCGGTGCCCTCCTGCACCAACCCTGGAGCGCCGTGACCCAAAGTCCTTCTGCAGGTACAGTTCACAGTGCACTGCTTCCCTGAATCACTCACACAGTCTTTCTCCCTTTCTCTGTCTCCTCCATTGCGTTCCTTTGGGTACAGGTTCCCTACAGGCTACACATGCAGTTATATGAACATTCTGTCCACGATTTTCATATAAAAAAGTCATAAACGACAAATACCAAATATAGTACTGGGGAACACGGAGATCATGACCTAAAATACAAATTTTAATCTGACTGACAGTGTAGTTAAAGTGAGAGAGTGGTGTGCCACCATTCACATTCAGTGTGCCATCACATTAATGATGAAGTTAAAGAAACAGTTGACGAATTTACATACTGAAAGCCACAAGCGAATGGACACTTAAGGAATTTTTTTAAATAGGTGGGAGAAGATGGCTTGGAGTCAATTTGGGAAACTGAATTCTGCATTCAGAATTAAGTTCTGAATATACTTTAAACAGAAAGTCTATAAGTGGTGTATACTGCCAGCATTGACTTACGAAAGTGAAAGATGGACGTTACATGTGTAAATAGTTCAGAAGTAGAGGGCTGTCCAGCGTGCAATGAAAAAATGCATGTTAAGGGTAACTAGAATAACAGGAAAAAAAAAAGAATAGAGAAGAGAAAAGACAAATGTCAAGGACGTAACAGTGGCTGTTATGGAAACGAAATGTACGTGGGCTGGACTTATAGCTATACTAAATGACAGTAGGTGGACTAAGAAGATACTGTGTTAGATTCCTTGCTATAAGAAAAGCTCTATGGAGCGCCCTAAATGAAGATGGATCGAAGACATAATGGAACAAGCAGATTAATCTTGGATTCGGAAAACTAGAAATCGTCATGTATCGAGAAGCCTGGAAGATATATTCATAGCGATGGTAAAGTATGTGTTGATCAATTCCTACCTGTTACCATATGTTGATTAACAACGTAAATAGAAGCAATCCTTTTTGTCTAGTTGGCATGCCACTTGTGGACATTTCTACATATTTAACTCGTGCGAAACAGTGAGGTATGTTCCTGTGCAGTAATTTAGACACATGAAAACTTTCGAGGTGACAACGAGTGAAAGATGCGATTACGATTTATGGACGCAACGAAGATGACGTTAGTAAGATTTTATTCCATTGGTAAACGTCATAGCCTTTCACTAGGTTCTTTTGGCCCTCTATTTCGAGAAATAAGTGATAATATACTTTCTTTCGTATTTGTAAACCGTTCGTTGTCACTTTCCGACAAAAATACTTGAAGTGAGCCATAAGAGATAGACGGGAAAGAAAATACACTTTCGGTACTGAGCGAAAATTGTTAAGGAAATTTTAGGCTTTCAGCCGCCCGTCATGTTGAGTATATTTTTAGAACAATGTTGGAGGAAAATTTTTCTGGTAGAATATGTACTTTTTTAGATTCATATTTATAGTAAAGGGTACATTCGTATGAAATTGGACTACCGTCAAATGAATGTAGAAAAGTATAATGAAAGGTGTATGAAACTTGTAGTAGGATTGAAGAGTTAAATTGTCACGGAAGAGAAATATGTGAGAGACTGGGTTACTACGACTCAGTCTGAATGTATGCGTAATGAGATTTGATATTTCTAATAGATACACTATGTGATCAAATGTATGAGGACACCCCCAAAAAAATACGTTTTTCATATTAGGTACATTGTGCCGCCACCTTTGGCCAGGTACTCCATATCAGCGGCACCAGTAGTCATTAGACATCGTGAGAGAGCAGAATGGGACGCTCTGCGGAACTCAAGGACTTCGAACGTGGTCAGATGGTTGGGTGTCACTTGTGTCATAAATCAGTACGCGAGATTTCCACACTCCTAAACATCCCTTGGTCGACTGTTTCCGACGTGATAGTGTAGTCGAAACGCGAAGGGACACGAACAGCGCAAAAGCGTACAGGCCGACCTCGTCTGTTGACTGACAGAGACCGCCGACAGTTGAAGAGGGTCGTAATGTGTAGTAGGCAGACATCTGTCCAGACCATCACACAGGAAGCCCAAACTCCATCAGGATCCACTGCAAGTACTATGACAGTTAGGCGGGAGGTGAGAAAACCTGGATCTCATGGTCGAGCGACTTGTCATAACTCACACGTCACGACGGTAAATGCCAAACGAGGCCTCGCTTGGTGTAAGGAGCGTAAACATTGGAAGGCTGAACAGTGAAAATACGTGGTGTGGCAGTGTGTGGGTATGGCGAATGACCGGTGAACTTCATCTGCCGGCGTGTGTAGTGCCAGCAGTAAAATTTGGAGGCGGTGGTGTTATGGTGTGGTCGTGTTTTTCATGGACCCCTCGTTGTTTTGCGTGGCGCTATCACAGCACAGGCCTACATTGATGTTTTAAGCACCTTCTTGCTGCACACTGTTTAAGAGCAATACGAGGATGTCGATTGCATGTTTCAACACGATCGAGCACCTGTTCATAGTGCACGGCCTGTGAAGAATGGGCTGCCATTCCCCAATAAATCTTCCTGCACCTGATTGAACGTATGCCTGCGAGGGTGGAAGCTGTCATCAAGGCTAAGGTTGTGCCAACAGCATATTGAGTTCCAGTATTACCGACGGAGGGCGCCGCAAACTTGTAAGTCATTATCAGCCTGGTGTCCGGATACTTTTTATCACATAGTGTATTTTTGTAAGCCTCGTTGGCTCAATGTCCTGAATATTTATGGAGTGCGAAATATGACGAACAGGATAGTGAGAGTTTGTTGATACTTGTGCGAGAGAAATTGTACGAGCGCTTGGGTTACTCACTTGCACGTTACTTAGAAAGCGAGAAATTAACCGTCTTTAGGACTTGTTAAATGCAAGGCATTGTTTTTCGTTATCCATTTTTCGCATATCTCTCCCTCTCTCTCTCTCCCTCCCTCCCTCCCTCCCTCTCTCTCTCTCTCTCTCTCTCTCTCTCTCTCTCTCTCTGTGTGTGTGTGTGTGTGTGTGTTTGTGTGTATGTATGAGAGAGAAAGAGAGAGAGAGAGAGAGAGAGAGAGAGAGTATAGTTGCGTAGTTGTTTGGTGAGGAAAAGGCAGTATGGAGTTACAGTGTTGAGTTGTGACATGTTAATGCACCGTGTGTGAAGTTACTGAACTCTCGAACCCGTGGAAACTCGCTCTACAGTACGATTGAGCCAACACTGAATATGAAACAGTCTTCAGAAGGCGAGATTCACTAGCAGACTCCCACTCTCCTCGGCATGTCATGTCACACTCATTAGCAAAGCTACGTTTGTGCTCAAGGAGAGCAACGACAACTAGATACAGAAAATAAGCTTTCACACAGTAAACACCCCTGCTTTTAATGATGAGTCTATACCAGGTTCATCAATAAAGACCGATTCATTTTGAATAGCGTAGCTTCCATACAACATGTCGATTATGGTGGTCTGTATCTGTTATAGAGAATCTTACGCAGTGGCAACAGACGACTGAAAATTGTTGATATATATATATATATATATATATATATATATATATATATATATATATATATATATATATAGTATTCATCACAAATTTCCTTACCACCAGATGACATAGCTACCAACGAAGCTGCCGGGAAAGAAGGACAGCAGAATAGACTGTAGTTAAAGAAAAGAAACAACAAAAAGCTCTGCGCATAACCCCATGATTTTTTTCTGAAAGGATGCGAAACGTACCAGTTCACCAATAAGGAACATGTAAGTTGACTGTAACGACAGAGATGCTGCTTTCCCAAAAGAAATATTCCACATCATCCGATGTTCGTAGCAAAAGACAACGAGAGCCTGAAATCTGCAAGTAGGTAGAATACATTCCACCTAGTGTATTTCTCAACTTGTGGAATGTACTTTATCTGTTCCTGTTACATTTTCCTTTACGTACAGTAATACTGTGCGGTACTGGAAAATTTACTGCCCGTATGGTACGCCTTCTGAATCGATTACTATGCATTGATGCGCGGTATTAGCAGTCAAAAACAGATTCCCTTTGAGGGGGACGGTTTGGTGCACTGAAGAAAACTGTCCACCAGCACTCGCCAAGTGAAAGCTGGACACAGAAATGTGTGGAGAGCTACCCGTGAATAAGAGCTAATATGCGTAGGCTGCTAGCTGCAGAAAGCAGGGGCAATAGTAGAGAGGAACTACCCAAGGTGAATGTTATTTGCCCAGCGCTATTTAAAGCTCTGTATTCTCCGGCCACAATTTCCAACTTCGGTGATATTGCTGATGAATGAACGTTCCTTTAAAGTAATTCTCATTTATTCTTCAGTCTCAGTTGCACCTTTTCAAAAACATGGCATGTTTCGATCTCTCTGGATCATCTTAAGATCTATGTAGTTGCGTCAGAAACTCCCACATATGTGTTGGAATCTCATGTCAAAGTACTGTGACGTTTTAACACAGACGCGACCGTTTGCTTACCTAATAGATTGACATTATGTATTTAAAATATGCAATTGAGACTGAAGAATAAATTAGAATTGTTTTAAATAATACAGTTGCTCTACTCTCGTGATGAATATGTCGGGTAGAGTAAAAATATACGCCCAATTGAAAGAGCATTGTAAACCTGTACCACACTATTACATAGGCAGACGTAAGTCCGCGTGCTCAGCTGGTTAGAAGTAACGAACACAGATTCAGTGTGGACGTAAGGGCTGGGCTAATTTCTAATCAGATTCCTTGGCCGCATCTAATACCAACCAGACTAAAGGACCAGTCTATATCACTTTTCTTCCAGTTGTTGCTTTCAACCATTGGATGAGGTATCACTACGAGTTAGATAATGTGACTACAAAAAAATGGAGCTCTAGCTGATTCTTTTGCAAATCTGTCGAACTATCTGGACGACATATACCCAACTAAATGAATTGCGTTTCTAGAGGGGACCTGTCCTGTGTCCACGACGGTCACCCTATCTTAAACTTCTTGTGTGTTCTCTATGAAATACTGTGAGAGCTATTGGTTATACTAACTATGTAACATCAGAACAGGAGCTTATTATACGAATCCATGCAGCGACTGAAACAATGGAATGCATATCCGCACTTATTTCAGAATGTGCATTATTCTCCACACCGCCAACGTGCACTCTGCTATGAAGTCAGAAGTCCAAATATTGAATTCCTTTAGCATTTCACTTCACGTCGCGAGGCTCTTGTTGGATTTATTAACAAAATTTGGAACACCGACCCCTTACAGTATCTGAACTGTAATTTAACTTTGACGGCACAAATTGCCAAACCATGAATTTCCGTCTTGAAAAATGATCAGTTTATCGTCCTCCTCAATATACTTAACATTCCGCAGATGCAGGTGCGTTCACTTTGCAATGATTTGTAATGTTTATCGTAACTAATTACGGTATGAAACACAGTCCGAAGAATATGGGGCTCCACTGTTCTCAAACTCCGACGCCACACAGCGCGAAAACTTTTAATTTCCGGTCAAGCGTTTCCCATTCAGAAATAACTAATTTATCCATCAGTGAACATAATACTCGTCATTGTTTGTTTAGATACACCCTACATTAAAAATTACACTCAAATTAATATTAGGATAGTAGCGATGCGAGGAGGAATTTAGGCACAGGAATGGAATACTCGTGCAGTTTATGTGCGGGCTATGAAACAAGTGTTGAATCTTCAAGGTATAGGAAACTACAATTCAGAGTGCTATGTATAGTAATGGTGCTCATTTTGATATAAAATTACTATGAGCTTCCGAGTAGTCAAAATGATTTTGGTCGTATAATGCGAGTGTCCAGATTTCAACGTACAAAACAGTTCTTGTTCGAGTTCTTACGGCTCACTGTTGATCAAGACCATTTTCACTGTTGGTTTTATAAATCACCTATGGAAAATGCCGTGACGATATCTTTGAAAAGGACTGACCAGTTCCCTACCCCAAATCGCGCTCGTTCTCGTCTCTAACGACTTCGTCATTGGTGGGACCATAGCTCTAATCTTACTCCCTCACTTCCCTCTGGTGTTATGGACGTGCTTAAACACGGCTGCGTCCCTTTATTGAAAAGATTGCTTTGCTCGGTGCACCCGGTCGGCCCTTGAGTGCTACTCGTACTCAGGTCCCCGAGTACTGCAGACATGCTAACATGCATAGCTGCATGTCTGTCCCAGCCTTCCAATAGCTTGTAACGTTAAGCGTATTTAGGCGAGCTAATTGGCCTGCCAGTACTGGTAAGAGGTGAATTTGCTTGTACGTCTGGGCGCTGGTGGACAGCCCGACGGCCGTCAAAGCGCCACAGCCCGTCCAGAGGCAGCGACCATTGCTGGCGAACCCAGGTGCCGGCATAAAGGCTTCACCGGAAATGGGGAAAATCCCGTTTGGGCGGCGCGTCGATCGCTTAGGAGGAACAGCTACTATGCTCCCGGCAATGGCATGCTTTGAGACAATCTGAAAAACGGCTCCTTACAGCTCTCTGAGAGACTATAATAATTTACAACCAAATATTAATGCAAATCTGAATACATGGGCGACCTCAAAAAAATGAGGCACATCAAATGACTCAACAATTTTCTAATATCTTTAATATTACGGAAGCTAATATTTCACGACGAATAAACGTTTACACAATGAACCTCTAAATTAATAACTGTTAAACGCTTCATGCGATTTCAATATACGATATCTCAGATGATAGCATTACACTGTATCTATCATCCCTGAAAGGTACATACGTGTATCTATTTTATTTATTGATTTGTGACGTCTTTTATATCTCTTACATAACCTAAATGTTTGTCAGAACGTCGTATTCTCCATATTTACGCAGCAAATGAACACAACATAAGTGCCTTACATATTATTATGCTTGTGTTTCTATTTAATGTACAGTTTACTATTTTGCCAGTAACTTTATTGCGTGTGCTTCGATCTTTATTTAAATGTTGACTGCAAGTGATATAAAAAAAACACTGTGCTAATTTAAAGGCACAATGTTATCGGACACCACAGTTGAAGAGAGAGCCAGAAGACGCTTCTGTCAAAAGGCAAAATTAATCTTTTAAGCAATTTTTAGTGACAATCTCTTGTAATTTAACGTAAGCGTACTAGCTCGATAGTGCTGGCTTATTTATTAATGAACAAATCTTTTTGATGACTGTTTAGTTTGGGGATTTTGCTACCATTCTCGTAACGCTGTCAACATAACTTTCCTGCATTTAATAAAGGTATTTTCTGTCTGTATTTTAACAGAATATCGTAGGACCACTTCCCGTTTATTTGAGATATCCTTTCTTGAATAAACATTATCGAACGTAAGTAATTCTCAATTATAGCCAATGCATATACAATTTGGCTGCAGGTTCACAGTTACAGATTCTTATTTGCAGCAAGTTAGGTGCGGAGCATGAAAGCAGATGTGCACCGCTCGACGCTATGACTACATCGAGCTACTCTTTTAAATAGAACTATGCATAGCCCAGTACCTAAAGTACGAGTAACCACAGGTAGAGATGCAACTGGTTTGTTCGAATGGGATGCTTTTAGGAAGAGCAACCACTCTTCAGTAACCGGTATGTACCGTGGTAAGCTGTTCACAGTTAGAGATGCCTAGATGAAGCAAAAAAATGGTTCAAATGGCTCTGAGCACTATGGAACTTAACATCTGTGGTCATCAGTCCCCTAGAACTTAGAACTACTTAAACCTAACTAACCTAAGGACATCACACACATCCATGCCCGAGGCAGGATTCGAACCTGCGACCGTAGCAGTCACGCGGCTCCGGACTGAGCGCCTAGAACCGCGAGACCACCGCGGCCGGCCTAGATGAAGCATTTATGTTTTATGTTGTCATCTAGTGTTGGTATTTTTGGTTTCATTTAATGTTTGTATCTATTCCTCACTACATACATTAGCGTAATTGTTCTCTTCACTGTCCTGTTCTTCGCGTATAAGTTATATTTCAGTTTGCTAAGAAAGCGGTACATCGTAGTAATTTCACTATGAACGAAGTCTTGGAGAATAGTAGGAGTGACTCTCCCACAGATTTTCGAATAACAATTATAAACCTTATACTTCAGCGATAATAATACACACACCTACTGTTCCCACAACGCACGTTCTCAAGTTTTTCAGAATGAAAATACATGATGTACCGCTTTGAGGAATGGCCATATTTCAGCAACATATTTGACTGCAGAGAGATAGAAAATGAGGATTTTAGTTTATTTCCTTTTGATGATATATCTTCAGCACACGCGTGGCTACTACGTAATGACTAATAAAAGTCTTGGTAATATTTATAGCAAATAAAACCGATCGATTCTATTCACACGCCAAGGCAAATATTTCAGAGTCAGTGTGTCTTTTGTAATCAAAGCGGAAAAATGCAAAATTTGATAAATTTCATCGACTCTTTTCTGCTTGTCTTCTCGTGACTCATGTGAAAAACTGTCCAGATGTATGTTTTTAAACATGCGTTTTCAACGAAAATATGTTCCGTTGACGTTGAGATACTGTTGAGAATAATTTATTTCAGAGATAACTCTGCGTTTCATTTGCAATATGTATCGCAAGGACAGCCTAGACTCCCAATGGTGACGACGGACTTACTGACTAAAAGACATAGGCATCGGCCAGTGAGTTTGTTACAGATTCTGAATGCCAAATAAGCTCGTTGAGCTTGGCATCAAAAGTGAGCTGAACATGCTAAGAAGATGCTTTTATATACATCATTTGCCCATGGAACTGTAGTGGTAAAGCACTTCAGAGAAAATTTCTGTTGATCGGGTATCAGCTTCCTGCTCAAGCTACGATAATAGACAGAGGTTTCAGATTTTCCGCTGGAGTCGGAAGATTAAAATAGCCGCCTGGTGGAGAGATTCGTGTGAGATTACTTTGAACGTCTTTTCTGGAATTTACCTTGAACAGTTACTTAGGGAACCGACTGGGGAGGCAGCGTCCTAGGTATCCAGGTAACTAGTAGACTAGAATAATTCGCTTCACTTGATCTATTGGACGGAATTAGTGATCATGGAACGATTGTAGAATGATTGAGTACGGTCTTTTATTAAAGACATATACTCCTATTCACTTAACAAGTTTTATAATAAAAAAATCTCAGATTGTCAGAACAGTGAACATCTGTCACTCATATCTGTAGAAGAAAATGTGAATTATGGATGGATAAAAATCAAGAATGCTATAAATAAGCGTCAGAAAAGTATGTACCGGACAAACGTTTCAGGGACAGGAAAGATTTAAACGAAGTCAAAGTCTTTTTTGTTAAAGAAAACTTCATGAAGAGAAAATGAACGCAAGAAGAGTAATGCGAGAAGACTTCAGTGATTTTGAATGTAAAGAGAGTTATTGAAATAAGTCATCACGGAATGGAAAATCAAGTGAAATCACTCAACAGAAGAAAGAGCAACTGAGATTCCTGTAGGGTTTTTGTACACTGCAAGAATGGACTCACTCATTTTCTAACAGCAGTTTATCATAGGCTGCTGGAGCAACGAAGATTTCTGATTTATCAGAAGTAAGCGCAAGTCGTTTCCATTTTCAAGAAAGATCATTTGTCAGATGGTCATTATTATGACTTTTTTAAGACCGTAAACTTACCTTACAGAAACTAAAATTGATCCTCGGAACAGCGATATTATGAAACTCAGTTCACTGTGTTCGTCCATGAAATGCAGAAGGCAGTACGTAACGGCGCCACGGTTGATGTCATGTCCCTGGACTTCTGGAAGGCATTCGACACAATTCTACACTGTCACGCAGTGAATAAAATACTTGAGTATTGAGTATCGAACCCGAATTTTTATTGGATTCAGGACTTTCCTGCGTCAACGTAGCGTTCTTAAATCGACGAAATCGCCAGTTGTAAAAGTGACTCTGTAGTATCCCAGGGGAGTGTTACGAAACCGTTACTGCCTACTATATATACAAATATCTGGTGAATGACGCCGAAAGCTCAGTGAGGATGTTCGTGGACGATGTTGTTGTATATAGGGAGTAGTAACGCTTCAAACTTCTGTGGAAATGCTGGAGCACCTGCAGGGGATCGACGATGGGTGCAGGGCTGGACTGGCATAAATGAATGTAACGTATTGCGCATAAATAAGCGGGAAGACCCATTAATATTCGAATACACAATTGGCGATCAATCACTAGAAACTGTAATAACCGTAATGTATCTATGATTATACGCCAGGTGGCACGTTTCGCTACGTTTTCAGTTTGTGCGAGAGAACGTCACGGAAATTCTCATTAAACTCCAGTGGCAGACGCAATTCGAGAGGCATTGTACAACACGAGATGGTTTACTGCTATAATTCACGAACCATTCATTCTTAGAGGAACCGTACAACATATTACTTCTGCCCACATACATCTTGTGAAATAGTCATGACAAGAAAATCGAAGACACTGGAGCTTATGCGGAGACTTAACGACAATCGTTCGACACGTGCGCTATCTACGTCTACATCTGTATCTACATACAGTACACACTCCGCCAGCCAAAGTACGGCGCATGGTGGAGGGTACCCTGTACCACTACTAGTCACTTCCTTTCGTGTTCCACTCTCAAACAGAGCGAGGGAAAGCGACTGTCTATATGCCTCCGTTCTAATTGCTAGTATCACATCTTCGTAGTCCTCACGCGAAATATATGTTGGCGGCTGTAGAATCATTCTAAAATCAGCTTCAAATTTCTAGCCTCTAAATTTTATCATCAGTTTTCTTCGAAAACAACGTTGCCTTCGAATTTGAGTTCCCAAAGTATCTCCGGAATACTTGCGTGTTGTTGAACCCACTGGCAACAAATATAGCAGGACGCCTCTGAACTGCTTCGATGTCTTCCTGTAATGGGACCCGGCACGGATTCAAAACACTGTAACAGTACTCAAGAGTAGGTTTCACCGTCACTCTACATGCGGAATCCATTACAGATGAACCACATTTTTGCCCAAAATTCACCTAATAAACCGAAGTCGACCATTTGCCTTCCCTACCACACACCTCACATGTTCGTTCCATTTCATGTCGCTTTGCAACGCTACGCCCAGATATTTAAACGACGTGACTGTGTCAAGCAGGACACTATTAATGCTGTATCCGGACATTACGCGTTTGTTTTTCCTACTCATCCGCATTAACTTACATTGCTGCCGACGCTGTCCTCTTGATCGTTTATGTATATAGAAAACAATAGAGATCCTAACACACTAACCTGGAGCACTCCTGACGATAGATTTGTCTCTGATGAACACTCGCCGTCGTGGACAACATATTTAGTTCTATTACTTAAGAAGTCTTCATAAGCTCGTACCTTCTTTAAAAGTCTGCAGTAGAGCACAATGTCAAATGTTTCTCGGAAATCTAGTGGCGAGAGGTATTTGATAAGGAGAGGCTACGTAAGACGCACCCTCTCACAGGAATCACCCTCTTCCCTCACCTCCCACGGTCTGCACTCGAAGCGATAGACTCTGGCGCAAAACAGCAAAACTTTTCGAGATAGTGGCCCACTCAGAGAAGGCCTAGGCCAGCATGAAACCCGCCACTGAGACGACAGAGTAGACTTCGTCCGCCAGAGCGAGGAAGGTCTACCCGACCCGCCTGGCAGGGGTCCGTTCGCCCATCCACTCACTCCGTCAGGACCCAGAACTGAGCCCTGACTGCATCCATTAGAAATCACTTCATGTACTATTGTGCTGGGAGATGTCCGCTAGACCTTTCGTTCTTCACAGTAGCTCCTCAGTCAGCGGTAAAGTGGCCCCTGACACGGAATCTCCCGCAAGTGGAAGAGTTCTTTAGTTACATGTACCATAGATTATTTTATCGAATTTTTGTGGAACGAGTCAGTTTATAGGAGATATATACATGAGCAGTATTAACATTAATGAAAACATTATTTTTTAGCCTTACTGATGCAAATAGACTTAAAATAAATAGAACTGCATCCATAGAACACAAGGAGCTATCCAGGAGTAATAATTGTAGGTTAGATGTAAAAGTTGCTTTGCCACCTATCAGATATTTTATTTTATTGTGAAAATCATCGAAAATTTTTGTTGTTGCACACTTAACTCCTTTCGAGCAACTGACAGCTTTTATTATGGGTAGTAAAGATAATTTTTCCTCTAATGTTGTAGATACAGACCTACTGTTTTTCTCAAATTGTGACGGATCTTTTTATGTCGTAGTTCCTTAGCGAATACGTATACTGTGACGATGGAGTTAAAACGCCTAACTCCTTAAAGAGGTACCATGACGACAATGAGTGAGCACCACATGTTATTCTTACTGATTAATTTTGTGCAATCAATACGTCTGTTCTGAGTGGTGAGTTACCCCAGAAGATTATTCTATATTATTTAACTGAAATATGCAAAATATGTCGACAGACTGATTCATTTGTTTTCAAGGCTAGCAACTAGAGAAAAAGTAGCTGAACCTAACTGTTTAACAAACTCAATAATATACATCTTACAGTTCCAGTTTTCATCAATATGTCACCCGAAAATTTAGGGCATTCTATTCCGTTTATAGACTCCTTTTCATGTGCTACATCAGTTTTTGGTATGATTTTATTGTTTGTATAGAACTCATTGTGTGGTGTTTCTAAACACTTAGAAAGAGTCAATTTTCAGATAACCACTCAATAATTCTATAGAAAACACCATTAGCAATTTATTCTGTGGCTTTCTCTTTAATTGGATTTGTTATAACACTACTATCATGTTCAAAAAGTAGTAATACTGCTTGTTGAACGTCAAGTGTATAAAGAATGGTAGTGGACCCAAAACTGAACGCTGTGGGACTTACTCTGTGGTTTCTACCCAGTCACTAAAATTTTCTATCCTTCCAAATTTGTTTGAATTGTCAGCACAACGATATGCATTCTATTTGTTAAGTATGATTCAAACCACTTGTGTGTAAAGCAATCGATTTCATAAAACTTGAGTTTTTCTAAGAGTGTAGCAGATACCAAACCTTTCCAGATGTCTGTATTTATTAAAGGTTTCTAATATTTGGAAAGTAAATTTGTAAATAGCATTCTCAGTCAAGCAACCCATCTGGGTTCCAAACTGTGATATGCTACTTAATTGTTTCTACTCTTCAGCATATTAATTTTTATAATATTTTGGAAAAAAGATGTCAGTAAGGAAATTGAACTGTTTAAGTTTATTTTGTCACCTATCTTATGAATTACATATTTTAATCTCTCTCATAAAATCCTTGAGCCTGTCTTGCATTACATACATCACTGAGGACATTGCTTATCGAGTTAGAAGAACTTTTCAGAATTGTGTTTGATAATTCCATCAACACTATAAAAGCTTTTGTTTTTTAGAATCTTTATAATTATGTTAATTTCAGTGAAGGTGCTACTTCTGGGAACTTAAAGTTTTGTGAAATGACATTTTTAATATATCCTCTTGCTTCGCCTGAACGATTTAATCCTATTTTTACTGCTACATTTAGGAAATGATTATTAAAAGTACTCCCAGCTTGTGAATTAACAGTAATGACGTTCCCATTTGGTTTAACTGACGTGATGCCTTGTACATTGATTGGCTGTCCTGTATCCCATTTGACAACATCCCATGTGGTTTCAACCTTATTACAAACATTAATAATTTCTGTTGGGATGTACATAGTGCTTGACGTTTGAATAACTTTCCTTAAAACATGACAGTGTTGTTTGCAGTATACAAATATTGTTGGTTCTTGATTTACCCTGATCTTTATATAAATTTTCCTCTTCGTCTTACATGTGATTTTAACTCCCTTATTTATTCATGGCTTACCTGTTCCTTTAAAAGATTTCCTGGATAACGTTTTAGGAATACAACTACGAAATATTGACACAAATTTAATATTGAATAAATCGAATTTGACACCAGCGTCACTTTCAGTATGTACCTCATACCATAACACCACTATTAACTTACTATTAAAACACTGTATCCTGTTCTCATTGCTTCGTATGAGCCTGGCTCAGGCTCGTAAGGTGCTATCATGTTTACTTCTATTAATCGTGCATCATTATCAGATAGTCCGTTAACAACTGGGTACGCATTAATTATTTCAGCTTGAACACTCTCTATAAAAAATCCTAGCAATCAGTGTCTTACTGTCTTGCCTCACACAAGTTTGAAAATTGATCACAGAAATTGTATTGAAACACCAAAATAATGATTCTAGTACATTTTTATTGACCGTATATTTCAAGAAGTCTTCACTGAAATCTTCACGAGCTATTAACCGCTTCTTCTTGTCTGACGGTAACTCGGTAATGCTTCCTAAAATTCTCATAAATAGCTGGAAGTTTCGTACAGGGTATCTGTAGACTGTTACGATTACCAGCGAGGTATTCTGCAGTAACAACTCACAAGCACATGCTGCTTGGCTCTGATATACACAAAAACTATTTGTTTCAATATTTTCGAGTTTTGTCCAACTTTTACATGTGCTGCAACTCACCTTTTTTCCATTTTAATTCTGCACAAATATGATGCTAGTCCATAATCCCTGATATTTGAATGTCCATCCCTGTGGTCACATGGTGCTTAGAGAGGCACAGAGCATCTATCATTTTTTCCACATCTTATAGGCATACAAAAAAGTCATGTATTGTGTTTTACAACCTCCTAATATTCTCATGAAATAAGTTAGTTTTATTTTTCTGGAAAGTGTGACACATGTTATGGTCCTGTTCTACCATAGTTTCTTTCAACTCTGTCTTTCTATAACCTGCATGTAACCTAAAATATTTTCCTCCCTGATTCCAGTATCCAAAGGAATTTTGTCTTGTGTGCCTGTGGGTTCCTTACTCTTTCTGCAAGATGCTCAGCTAATCTATCCATCCCTCTCCCATTCAGGTGCAGACCATGATTTGTTCATCCCCATGTCCCAATTGCAGCAACAGGCACAGCACAGATAGGAGACTTTGTTGCAGTAAAAATCAATCATCTCATCTCTTTGTTTAACATCGGTATTAACCCGGAGCTGGTCATAGTGCTGCAAAAACTCCAAAGACCGCACATACGTGTTGGCCGTTGTTGCTCCTGTTTCTTACAGGTCACATTTAATACTGTACTCTAGATGAGTGAACACCACCACAGATTGCCAAAGGTGCCACTGATGCCGACGATGATTCCCACCACATACCCGTCCATCGGCGCCAGTCAGGTTTTGGCAGCCAGGGTGACCACATCTGGTGTTGAACACTCGGGGCGTAAACAGAAGTTCTCGTTGCTCGTGGCACACAGGACCTGGTGAACAGCCAGTCTGTCACAAAGAAACTTTTTAAATAGTTCCCCTATCACGTCCAGCAGTTATAGTGCCCGGCACGTTTTGAGTAGCTTAGTGTCCTTATTTTTTCTTTTCTTTGTAGGGTCCAGTTTGGTGTTTTCCAGGTTCTGGGAAACTTCACTAGATGCAGATATTCATTATATTTTATAAATTAGTCGTTTATGGGAACAGATTGGAAGCAAGAAACTGATGTGGTGGCCTCCACTTCCCAATGCAATATGGGGGTGTTCGACAGCATATGGTTTACACCAAGGTGAAGGGCGGTCTATTTCACTTTGTCTCCATCTTGGCGTGGGGTTTCATTGTGCCAGAGATGAAAAAATGAAAATGAAAATGTCATGTGACGAGGGCCTCCCGTCGGGTAGACCGTTCGCCTAGTGCAAGTCTTTCGATTTGACGCCACTTCGGCGACTTGCGCGTCGATGGGGATGAAATGATGATGATTAGGACAACACAACACCCAGTCCCTGAGCGGAGAAAATCTCCGACCCAGCCGGGAATCGAACCCGGGCCCCTTGGATTGACAGTCTGTCGCGCTGACCACTCAGCTACAATGGGCAGACGTGCCAGAGATGAGTCTTGGCATAAACGTCAGGTATGACAATTCCTTTCTTGCTGCACTATATTTGTAAGCCGTTTCAGATATATTTCCTCATTATCTCTAAATTAGAAATACATCTTAATAATACACACCATGCCAACCGATATATCAAGTTCCACTCCGACGCAGTCCAGGTTACAAAAATTACGCACAACTGGTCGGTAACATCTTCGAGCTCTCAGTGATGTTATCTTTCAAGATAATGCATTGACGAGAGACAGGGACCCATATCTGTCATCCAAAGCAAGAAGGAATGAAAGAAGATTGTGTTTATTGTCACGTCGACATTGAGGTCATTAGAGACGGAGCACGAGCACGGATCGTGTCAACGAATGGGAAGCATCTTCGAGCTCTCAGTGATGTTATGTTATCTTTCAAAATAATGGATTGACGAGAGACAGGCACCCATATCTGTCATCCAATGCAAGAAGAAAGGAAGGAAGATTGCGTTTAATGTCTCGTCGACATTGAGGTCATTAGAGATGGAGCACGAACTCGGATCGTGTCAAAGAAGGGGAAGGAAATCGGCCGTCCTCTTTCAAAAGAACGATCCCGAAATTTGCCTGGAGCGATTTATGGAAATCACAAAAAACCTAAATCTGGATGGCCAGAAGTGGGTTCAAGCCGTCGTCCTCCCGAATCCGGGTCCAGTGTGGTAACCACTGCGCCACATCCCTCGGTCTGTCATCTAAGCTCAGTTCGACTCGACACCCAGGCGCATCAAGCGGAAGACGTACGACGATGCGCTCCACATTTTACGTCCTTTTTGTGAGATGTACTGACGCTGCAGTGTAACTCCTTGGTACATTAGTGTAAAAGGTGATGTAAAATCAGCTACGTGCAAAATCCGTGCAATTCACAAGTTTATTTACTTACATTTACGTATATTAGCCGACTTTCGGTATTTCCTTTGTATGTCGAGTAAAATCACATGTCTCTGATAAAATAACCTCGAAAAATTATGTTCAAAAACGTCACGTAATATGTAAACGTATTTTTCATGGTGATTGTCTCAAACCTCGAGCGTGTGTCGTGATACATTGTGTATTCTTATACACTGTGTAACGAAATCATGCTATAGCATCAGTTACAGGCAACATTTGTGCTTCATGCAATTTTAGCAGTTGTATCCTCATTCAAAGAACTATTCACGCCATATTTCAGTTATTTTATCGTTTATAAACGTACAGTTTTGAAAAATTTCGGAAGTAATGAGTGTTGTTTACGACGGACTCTTGCAAACATAAATTTCCGAAAATCATCGTTAAGCTACGAGTGTTGCGCGTAGCCTATTTTGTGATAATTCAGGCAGATTACAGCGCCCTTTCTGACAAACGATGCCTGTCATCTGTTCTCTGACGTCATATTTATATCATTCCAGTGACAGCTAGAGAAGGTTGAGAACGCCACCTTTAAGTTTCAATAAAGCTCGCAGTCTACACTTTTGTCCCCAGAACAGTTCCTGCCCCTGATTCTGTGTCGAATGAAAGATTTGAACCATAAACTGCGACGGTTCTGTGAAAAGCTAGGCTGTGACTTCCTAGACTTGCACTATATAGTACAGAACTGTAGGGTGCTCGTAAGTGGGACAGATGTACACTACATAACAGAGGCTGCTATCCACGTAGCTGACTGGTATGGCGTACACATCCTTTTTTTTTTTTTTTTTTTGTTAGATTAGGCGAACCTTCATCCAGTCCAGATAACGATAACTATAGGAGACCGGGAAGCATCAGTATAAGATTCAAGAGAATATTTCCCGATGGTGAGTGTATTAGAATCCAAGTGGTTAACTGCCAAAGCATTTGCGATAAAGTGCTAGAGATTGGAGCGCTCCTAAAGAGCAGTGAATCTCACTTAATACCAGGTACAGAGAGATAGTTAAAACGTGAAGTTGACAGCAGGCATATATCGAAAGGATAGGTTAATGGAAACTGGAGATAGTGTACTTCTCGCAGTATACAAGAAGCTCGAATCAAGTGGTACAGAAATTGAAGCTTAATACAAGATTGCTTGAGCAAGACTCAGTATCAGGGGTAGGCATAAACTTATAATTGAATCCTTCTGTCGTCTACCAGGCTCACCTCCTGATGTAACCATAAACTTAGAGGAAACGTCAGTTCACTTGTTGATAAGTTCCACAATCATAATGTAATTATCGGAGGAAACTTTAATCATCCAACAATCAATTAGGATAGTGACAGTTTTCTTAGTGGTGGGCATGACAATAAGTCTCGTGAAACATTGCTAAATGCTTTCCGTGAAAACTAACTTGAACAGATAGTTTTGTAACCCCACTCATGATGGAAATATATTAGATCTAACGGCGACAAGTAGATCTCACCTCTTTGAGGATGTCCACATTGAAATTGGTATTAGTGATCATGGCAGTGATAACAATAATGAACATCAAAGTGCAAAGGGCAACTAAACCATACAGAACGATTTAAATGTTCAGTAAACTAGATAAAACTGCAGTAGTGTCATATCTCAACGAAGAAATCGAAACTTTTGCTACAAGACTGGAGCGTGCACAGAAACTGTGGTTCAAGTTTAAACGAATACGTGACCATATACTGGATACATATGTGCTCATTTGAACAGTTCATAGTGAGGGGACCCTCAATGGTAGTCATTCACTATAAATGAACTTCTAAAGATATTGAGACTAATGTGTAAATGGCTGCAGAATAAACCATAGGGCTACAAATAGAGAGACGTTGAGTGAAACGTGTTTTTCTGCGAAGAGCACAATGCGCGAAGGCTTTATTGACTACCTTAGCAGAATAATGTCGAATGATCTTTCACAAAACTCAAAGAATATCGGGTCCAATAAAGGCTGTTCGTGGCAGCAAAGTTAGAGTCCAGTCACTCATGGATGAGACAGAAATCGAAACAGAGTAACGAAGCAAAAAATGAAGTGCTTAACTCTGTTTTCAAATGATCTTTTATAAAGGAAACCTCAGGAGAATTTCTCCAATTTAGACCACATACCACTGAATTATTAATGTCAGTGGCGTTGAGCAACAGCTGAAATCGCTAATATTGAACAAAGCTACAGGTCTTGATAGAATTCATATCGGATTCTATACTGAATTTTCGGCTCATTTAACCCCTGTATTAACTGTAACCCGTCTTTGATCCCTCGAACAAAAAGTCGTGCCCAGTAGCTGGAAGAAAGCACAGGTCACCGCCGTGTACAAAAGTGTAGTTGAAGAGATCCAGAAAGCTATTGTCCAATATCTTTGACAGTGATTCATTGTAGTATTTTATAATATGTTCTGAGCTCAAACGTAATACGGTATTCGAACATAATGACCCTTTCCATCCCAGCCAGCATAGATTCCTAAAATATCGATCATGAGAAACACAGCTTGCAGTTTTCTTTCATGACATGCTGAAAGCACCGATCAAGCCAGTTTCCGTCTAAAACAGGTTTCCTCTAAAAACCAGCACTTTCGACTCTAAGAAATGTTATCGTCACGAACAAGTTGCAAATCGCCTCTTATGTATCCTAGCAGGGCTGGTAATAACAGTGAACACGAAGAACTCTAATGCACAATGGTGGCAGTTCTATCTGCCGCGGAGAAATACAAGTCTAATCATTTACATACCCGCCGATGATGTTTACGTATACGAAGTTAAACTGACGTCCGGCCGTGTCTTCTGAGTGTTGTACGTTTTTTGTCAGGCAACGTATTTCTGTAGGGGAGATCGTTGTACCTATAGGGTAGCGTACCTGGGAACACGCGATTGTTTTTGGTCGATACTTCAGTCTGGTGACTGATTTTAGAATCACATGGAGGAACGCACACCAGAGATCGCCATGAACAGATTCCGTCATTTTCTACAAGTTTTGTTGTTGTTAGACTGAGCATTTGTAAATATTTCGCCCTCTACACATTCAAGTGCAGTGTGATATATTAAAGATGTTTGGAATATATTGTTAATTCTTCCGTTACCGAATTTTATGACGAGTAAAGAGGTACACAATTTTAGAACTGTTTATATAACACGTGAACAGTTAAACCATACTTCCTCGGCCGAGCACCATCTTGTACCATGGAACAGAAGAAGGTCTGTTTTCATGAAACATGTGATACGTGCAAATGAACTGAGTTTATGTAATGTCGCAACGGTTTTACTTATCTTGAGAACGGAAATGTGTGGTTGTTTCTAAAGGTCTCTATTTGAAAATGTACGAGTATTTACGTTGTAATTGGCTTTTCATAATTCGTCTGCTTAATTTTATTTCACTTACTAATTATTGGTGTGTAGCAGAGTAGTAATGTAACAGATAGACTGTTAAATACAACACTGACAAAATTTTCCCGATTACAGCGTTTTAAATTTCAGTCGAATACTTGTTCCCAGTTACAAGGCCAGTTTGTACCTTGGAACACGTTTTTACATATGGAGAAACCTTAATTTTCAGGAGTAGTTTTTGTAATTTCAGGAAAAAGATTTCATCACATAAAAAGTGAACACCGCTATTCACAACTGGGATAAGAAAATATATTAAACTTCTATTACACGACTGAGTAGGGGCGAAAGAGTGGAAAGTTTACCAAGGTACAAGACTCTTCCCCACATAAATTTCATCCAACCGTTAAAACCAGTATTATATGGTAAAATAAAAATTACAAGAGGTTTATCGAGCATAAAACTTAAAAACGCGGAAACAAGGAAGTGGGAACACTTATTACTATTACAAGGCCCCAATTTATAGCCTAGTAGTAGGTAATCGATATCCGTTATTACAATTACATTATAAAAATTGTCAGAAGTTCCAGTTACAAATTTGTACGAAAAAGGTCGTAGCTGGAGTCCGTTAGGCTGCTGGAATTGGAATTGAACCTAGGAATACACTGCATATGGAATGTTCAATATCCAAATTTCAAACGACCTCTTTAAATAATAAGTAGATAAAAGTAAAGAAAAGTTTTTAAAAGCTATTTTAGATGACAGTGAAAATTTCAACCAACTTATTGAAAATAAATAGAGTGTGGCAGTCAAAATAGAAAAAGATCGCAAATAAAAATGTGTAAAGGAAGGGAGCCAGGCATTTTTTACAATTAAAAGAACCGTAGATATTTATGGCTTAGCAGAAAGTTACAATCACACCATGGTGGCTATCAGTTATTTCATCATATTGCAAAAACATTAGCCGTTAGTAATTACACTTCCATTATCAAATGGGATACCGCACCTCACCACAAACGAAACAAAACAGAGCAGAGCCACACCCGTGACATCACAACAACTGCTGATCACAGCGCACAGAGCCAAACAAACAGAAACGTACAAATGTTTAAACAGTTTCTATAGAAAACTACAGTTTTTTTACATTTTAAAACGAGACAGTCATTGCATTTTCAAATGTCTACCAAGAAGGCCGCTCTACAGCACTTCAAGCTGCAGGAGTTGAAGGTACGAATACGGCACATTTCCATGGCCTGTTTTATTGCTTGCTCAATGCACGCATTGAATAACGCCGGAGTCTCACGGCTTCAACAGGAAGATGGGTCACTGATGTTTCGGGTCGGTTTCACACACGAATGTCAGACGCCTGTCATCGTTATGGCTCTGCAGTGCGAGGACAGTATCCTGTTACGAACTATCCAGTCCTAAAGTATAAATTGGGCCATAGGCACGTTTTTCAAATCTATAAATCACGGGCATACCGCACCCACCTCGTGAACACTTTCCTCCAGCAGGCACGATTCGACCTAGTGAAATGGTCTACGGTGTCTGCTGTCATGAACCCTACCGAGAATGCCTGGCATGTATTGCAACTTTCAGTGCATCGTCGCGGTGGTCTCATCACACACTGGACTGCCCCAGGAGGCGCGACGTCGACGTGTGGAGTAGGCCTGGAAAGTTACAGCACGACCGCCTTATGGACGGTGTGGCGGGTCAAGGGGGATGCAGGCAAGTTACAATGAGCAGGGTGGGGCAACATGGCATTTAAGCGTAGCGTATCTTGTTTTCACAGATATGCAAAGATATGTACTTCCGAAAAGACTGCCATCATTTTGGTTAACTGTATGGTTTATTTCACAGTAAAGTTGGGTTTTTTGTTCATAGAGCTTATTGATTCGTTATCTGCACCTCTTGAATCTAAGCCCACATACATTCGTATATATGCAGCAGTCGGTGCATTGTTGTTAAGCCTACATATAAGGAAGTGTTATGATATAGCAAGAAATTTTTTTACGCGTCGGAGGAAAGGCAAGAACATCGTACAGCGGACCAATTCAAAGAGGAATCGCAAAACAAACAAGAAATCTGGAATAACAAAAGAAGAAACATTACATGATTTAATAACGAAAAGTTTTTACATAAAAAAGCGACAGTTAAATTAAGCTGGAGTTTCTGTACAATTAGCCCCAGCGGGACCGAAAAAGCACATTTTGAGCAAAAGATGTTAACACAGAAAAACACTTAAATTTGCCCGAAGACAGCGGTGTTCCACCACGATAAGCGACAGATGTTCAGTGATCACTGTGAAGGACACGAAGATCGTTCAAATGGCTCTGAGCACTATGGGACTTTACTTCTGAGGTCATCAATCCCCTAGAACTTAGAACTACTTAAACATAACTAACCTAAGGACATCACACACATCCACGCCCAAGGCGGGATTTGAACATGCGACCGTAGCGGTCGCGCGGTTCGAGACTGTAGCGCCTAGAACCGCTCGGTCACCCCGGCCGGCGACACGAAGATGCCGCATACTTGTGTGAGGCAGCGTTATTAGCTTCTGAGAGAATTTGATTGGGGCCTCATTGTGGGTCTCCTTTTGGCAGGCTAGTCGAATAGTGCAATATCCAGCTTTGTGGAGCATTTGGATGAGGCATGGCCAAATGATAGACTGCATGGCGAAATAGGACAAGCTTCCTCGTAGTCAAGATTCTGGACGACCACATCTTCTGACCACAACAAGGTAGGATAGCCTTAATTTTTACCAAGGATATTGTAACCCTTCACATCTGCGCCTGTCACCCGAGAACAAAGAACGGGCTTCTGTATGATTGTGTGTCATCCCGCACCATTGGTCGGAGACTAGCCACAGTGGAACAAGGGAATTACCGCCCAAAGCAGGATGCCGTTTACACCACAGCACAAACGGTTGCGTTTGAAATGGTGTCGTAACCAGGATGCATAGATATTGCTCAAGCCATCGTACGGTGCGTGGCGAAGGGTACCCTGTACCATTACTTGTCATTTCCTTTCCTGTTCCACTTGCAAATAGAGCGAGGGAAAAACGACTGTCTATGTGTCTCCGTATGAACCCTAATTTCTCGTATCTCATCTTCGTGGTACTCACGCGAAATGTATGTTGGCGGCTGCAGAATCATTCTGAAATCAGATCCAAATTCCTATTCTATAAATTTTATCAGTAGTGTTTCTCGAAAAGAACGTTGCCTTCCCATTTGAGTTCACGAAGTATCTCCGGAATACTTGCGTGTAGTTCGAACCCACTGGTAACACATTTAGCAGCACGCCTTTGAATTGCTTCACTGTCTTCCTTCAATCTGATCTGGTACGGATCCCAAACACTCGTGCAATACTCAAGAATAGGTCGCACCAGCATCCTATATGCGGTCTCCTTTATGGGTGAACCATTCTTTCCTAAAATTCTGCCAATGAACCGAAGTCGACCATTCACCTTCCATACCACAGTTCTCACACGCTCGTTCCATCTCATATAGCTTTGCAACGTTGCACTCAGATATTTAAACGACTAGACTGTGTCAAGCAGGACACTAGTAATACCGTATGCGTAGATTACATTTTTGATCTTCCTACTCACCCGCATTAACTCACAATTTTCCACATTTAGAGCAATCTGCCAGTCATCACGCCAACTAGAAATTTTGTCTAAGCCGTCTTGCATCTTCCTACATTCACTTAACTTCGACACCTTAACGCACACCACGGCTTCATCAGGAAATAACCGCAGGTTGCTGCCCATCCTTTCCTCTAAATCATTTATGTGTATACAGAACAACAGCGGATATGAATGCTAATGAATGGAGTCGCATTTTGTACTGTGTCGAATACCGGTTCTGCACTACCCGGATGACCATCGTCCGCAAATATGGCGGCAACCTGGGGAGAGGTTGCTTTCTTCCTACGTTTTGGATAGGCACAGCGGTGTTACTGCTGGCGTCGTAGTGTGGAGAGCCATCGGTTATGACTTCAGATCTCGGCTGGTAGTGACTGAGGGGGCTCTGATGGCAGATCGGTACCTCACATACATTCTGTATCTTCATGTGTTAGCTCTCATACGATAGTATCGTGATGCCATTTTTCAACACGACAGTGCTCGTTCACACGTGACACGTGTCTCAATGAAATATGTGCGTGATTTCGAGGTACACGTATAGGTGTCATGATCCCCAGATGTGTCCCCGAAAGGATACGTGTGAGACCACCTAGGTCGTCAACCACGTCCAAAAGCCAGTATCGTAGAAGTCAAGGCCCAGTTTCAACAGCTGTGGGTCAGATTGCGTCGGGAGAGGATACCGAATCAGTGTATGTGGCCAGGTCAGATGGAGTGTAATGTCATATTGTAAGTGAGTCGTACCGCCAGGCTCTTTGTACGTCTGAATCGGTTTTGTAATAGCCGAAGTAACGTAAGCTTTCAACACGCGAATTTCCATTTCATTTCCTCCTCCCTTCTGTGTGCTTCACTTTTTTTGTGAAGCAATTATTTTCTTTTACGTCACTTTCTATGGTCAAAATCCAACAGTTTTGGCATGTAGCAGCCAAGGCTTTGCTAGTACATTGTCATTCCTTCATTAATAACATTTTATATAGAGGATGATTACGCAACAATGTTACAAACATTCAGAGTTGATGGAGTAGGGTAAATGTATCAATTTGAGAAAAGGGAAACAACCGAGCCGAAACTTATAAGCAGAAATCGTTCTGACACCTCTGACAACGCACCTCTTCTGCTCCAAGCTCTGTGCTTTTCATGTTTTGGGAGGAGGTTGTATGCACCAAATCAAGAAAGAAAATATCCCACTAAACACGGACCCTGAAATGCATATCTTAAGAGCTATGAGCACTTTCCAGTAGAAGAGATGCGTGACGCAGTAGAAAAGACGAACAAGTGCTCATACCTTTTAAGGTATGCGATCCAGAAGATCTTCACAGTCACGCAACAACACCTACTTTTTGAAAGTCGGCACTTGAATTGTAGACTGCAGATTACAGAATTTATAACAGGTATACATACAAAACGGTTCGAGTTTCTCTTTCATTTGCTGTATTATTTATAATCGTAAGGTGAATGTGATAAATGCTGCAAAGCCTTAACACGCCGGTATTCATTCTCAAACACCCAGTATTCGTGTTCGGCGCTTCGAAATTTATAAAGATCGTCTACTTCCGTCTCTGCAAAAAATCCCCCGTGGACCGATGCAATTTAAAAAATCTACATACTACCCTTTGGCCATCTGGCGCACAGATTTGTGTTCATATTGAATCCAGAAAGCATATGCTATTGATCTACTTTACTATGCTACAGTGCTACAACACAGATTTTGTAGTTTATAATTCTACACTACACAGCTCTACACCACATTAAACTTCCGTACTTGACATTCTAACGTAGCTGGATTTTCTTATTTGTCTTGATATTTAGCCACTGGCACAGCTCAGATTTCACTGGGGCTGTAATGCCGTGCTGCCCAAGATTAAAATGATGGTCGTCAGCGTCCCAGGAAATCCTCCCTGGCCGACTCCAGGACTCATGTCCTGGCTGTCTTCGGAGGTTGCGTGAATGCTCTGCCGAGGGGCGTCTTGTTGTCATGCTGTATGACCTCTTCTTGATTGTCTTTCGGCTATGTAGGCTGCCAACTCGTAAGCTGATATTTTGGCTGTCAACAAGCTCAGCTTCTGCCATAGCTCCTAATTCTTTATAATGTTACCGGGAGTTATACTGCGAAAGACGTTCCTATCTTGATCTGTAACATCTTATATAGTGGCATAAACCCAGACGATGTCTAGGATTCTGATTGCTCCACATTGACAAGTACGAGTATCTGTGGTGCGTTATCGTATTTTCAGAAAGTAGTGGCATATTGACCATGTCCGGACTGGTAGAGTATAGCTTCAGTGATCGAAAGGAAGTGTGGCATTCTAGATCTTTCTTTTATGTTAGAGAGGGGTTGATAGGTTCTCCTCCCTGTTTCTGCCCTATATCAGATTTCTTGCAGTATCTATTAATGCATGCCTTTATTTCGGTATTTGATGCAGCTCTTGTGCCCAGTATATCATTTACCTTATCATTTTCGCCCATCTTGAGCCAACAGTGCTTTACTGCTAGGTCCAGCGGTAGTAAGCCTAGTATACCAGCGACTCCTAAGTCATCCTGGTTCTATACGCGTCTCTCAGGCGCAAGAGTACACGTCTCTTTCGTTTTCCGGCTCTATGAGCACATACGCTCGATCCGTAGCTCTTAATAGCGATTAAGAGGTACATTCTTATGGCATAAAAGAGACAGTTATTAATAAAAACCCTTCAGTGAACTTATTTACAATTTATTGCTGGACAGAAATGTACTTTTGTGGACTGTAGAAAAGGCACACCAAGCCTGAAGAGTGTTATAGAGCAAAAGTAAGCAGGGCACGCCGGCCGAAGTGGCCGTACGGTTAAAGGCGCTGCAGTCTGGAACCGCAAGACCGCTACGGTCGCAGGTTCGAATCCCGCCTCGGGCATGGCTGTTTGTGATGTCCTTAGGTTAGTTAGGTTTAACTAGTTCTAAGTTCTAGGGGACTAATGACCTCAGCAGTTGAGTCCCATAGTGCTCAAAGCCATTTGAACCATTTTTGAAGCAGGGCACAATGCACGTGTGGGCAAGCAGGCTGGTGACACGTGTGGACTCGGGAATATCGAAAAAGGTGCGATCGAGTTGCTGCGAGAGCACTCACGCCAGCGACATCGTCCGTGGAAGCCACTGCACAATGAACACAAAGTGAGATCCTCGAATTGCGACTGGACGAACGAAAGTGACTGGAGTTCCACCAGCTCTGCATGATAACTGTTGTGGAGCAAGAGAGCCAATGTCAATATGCCGGGAAGTGGGCGCTTTCCATCTGCAAATTCGGCTATAGACTGTCACTCACAGGTAGTAGTCACTCCCAGTACTCGGTGAGTGCGAGTGTTTCGGCGAGAAGACCGCCAGCGATTCCTGGGCAGTGCTGTGTAGCATGGACAAGGAAACACGAAGTGGACATTGAAACATATTGTTGAGCGCTGCCACTGTTAGATGCGGATATGGTGGACGTACGACCAGGTGTGACTGAACTTCTTACGAACTAGGAATGCAGGAAATAGCGCAAAAACAGCGCAATTCAGATGTTTGTGGTAGATACTAGGACAGGTATTCCACGTTGCAATGACCTACAACACTAAGCCAAACACGCCTCGTATGGAGAAGTTTAATTTCATGGACGACGTTACAAATTACCGTATTGCAGAAGGCAAAACGCGTAGTGTATAGTGGAAAGTATTGCCTTTCGTTTAAAGAAAGCCGCGCGGGATTAGCCGAGCGGTCTAGGGCGCTGCAGTCATGGACTATGCGGCTGGTCCCGGCGGAGGTTCGGGTCCTCACTCGGGCATAGGTGTGGGTGTTTGTCCTTAGGACAATTTAGGTTAAGTAGTGTGTAAGCTTAGGGACTGATGACCTTAGCAGTTAAGTCCCATAAGGTTTCACACACATTTGAACATTTTTTTGTTTAGAGAAAAAACTGATTGGTGGACGTGAAACTACAATAAGAAGGACAAATTCAAGACCTAAGAAATGAGAATATAAGTCACCGGTCAGAAATAACACAGTCTGCCTTCCAAGACGCAAAACTATGGTTTGAACATCCTGACGCAGGAAGCACTAGACTGACAAATCACAACAGCCTATCTTTTACGACAGTTACATCAAAAGTAGGCCGACATATCTTACAGCTGAAAAAATCCAGCAAGACAAATCTCGACAAGCCACAGTCTTCTTTTTAGAATAGAGCAATAAGCAAGATATCCAAGCACAGCGTTTAAGTCATACCAAAGAGGGTAACCCATTCAAGAATCGACTAAATATAATATCTCTGAGGACTACAACTAAAGTGGTAACAGCTGAGGGTGAAGCACAAGATGTTTCCAGAAATACATGGACGAAAGCTTCCCTGTAATGGATATAACTTTGCCACAGCAAGGAGTGAAATACACAGCTAAAAAACTATTTGACTATGTGTCCATGGAAATAAAATATCTGACAGACGCCATAAGTGTTTTAAATGAAGATAAAAGTCGTTTCTCCGAAACAACTACGTAGATGAATTCTTGCTCGGAAATACGTAGTGAGTTATGTGTAAATAACCAGTACGGATCTGTATAAACAAATATTGTTTGGTTTTATATGCAATACTTTATTCAAAACCATTTCATGTCATTACGATTACCGTGAATATGATCTATGCAACATGGAACTAACTTACCTGATCTCCAGGTTCCCGCAGCAGTTTCCGCGACTATTAACACGGGCCTCGATGGAATGGCCTACCCAGGGAGCTGAGAAGTGATGAATGGGTGTGGACTGATATGTGGGGATGTCACCATTCAAATCCTCCTTAATCTGATGGAATGGGACTCAAAAACGGTTGAACCGTCACCTATTCGGACTGTATTTTTGTCATGGTTTCTGCAGCCTCTAAAGCTACGTTACAGGGAATGCCACCGAGAACCACCCATATACTGTCAAAAGATAAGCTCAGAAAGAAGCCAGTCAAAGCTAGGAGGGGCTGGGCTGGGCTGTTTTGAGGGAATAGACCAAACTGCGAGGTCATCGGTCTCATCGGTTTAGGGAAGGACGGGGAAGGAAGTCGGCCGTGCCCTTTCAAAGGAACCATCCCGGCATTTGCCTGGAGCGATTTAGGGAAATCACGGAAAACCTAAATCAGGATGGCCGGACGCGGGATTGAACCGTCGTCCTCCCAAATGCGAGTCCAGTGTGCTAACCACTGCGCCACCTCGCTCGGTGAAGCTAGGAGGGAAAGCATCAATAAACAAGGTGGCGTGCAGTTATATCGAATAGGGACTGTAGAGAGAGAGGCCTAAATACAATATCCATCCCTCTTACAAACATTTATGAAATGCTGTTTGAAACTGATAGTGAACCTTAGCCAATGAAGATTAATGTTACCCCAGAGTGCTCCAAAATATTCCTATCGGACATCACGAAATGCCCCAAACAGAAGAAGTGGTAGAAGAGAGTAAACGTTCTACAAAACCCTTATAATAATTTTCTCCGAAAATTACGAAGTACGTATGGTTCGGCACCCTACCCATGGGGGAAATATGCCAGATTTGTTGGTAGAAAACAGACGGCTTTGACAATGTTCCCATAGAGGCAGGGATTAGTGACAGCGGTTTAGTTGTAACAGCAATACGAACCCAGGAACTCAGGATTTGAAAATAAGCAGGAAATTCTACATACTCAGTAAAATAAATAAGGAGAAGATTACTTCATTTCACAGGCAAGAACTGAAAGCTTTAGATCCAGGGGGGAGCACGTAGAGTCAACTGTGCCTCAAGGCCAAACAAATAATGGACTAAGCTCCAGAAAAATAATTAAAGATAAAAATAATTAAAGATAGAAATAATTAAAGATAAAAATAACGAAGTGAGTATCTGCCATCTTTAATTATATTTAGGAAGCTTTTTAAGTAAGAATTCGCTCTGCACAACAGACACAAAATAGAGCATAAATCCGAAGATAGCGTAAAGTGTCTCATTTAAAGTTTCGCTATTAGAAGGGCAAAGCGTGAAGTATTGAGCAACTACCGAAACAAAATGTTATCACGGGACCTGCCTGAAAATCCCAAGAAATTTCTGTTACACGTTAAGGATGTCAGTGGCATAAAAATAGCACACACGAACTAGTAGACGAGAAAAGAAGCGAAAGGAAAATAGCAAAACAAAAGTAGGAATGTTGAATTATTTTTGCAAACTTTCTTTGCAAAGGAAAATCGAGGAACGTTGCCGTCATCCAGCGGCATAGTAATCAGAGCTAGTGCCATTGAAGAGCAGATTAAATAGGTGAAATTCAAGAGTGTCGCAGGCCCGAAAGTGTCCCTGTCATGTTCTGTGAATGAATTACTCCGCTCTTTATCATAATATAACGCAGATCGCTTGAGCAGAGGTACGTTCCTCGTGATTCGAAAGGAGCGAAGGCCATACCGACTTACAAGAAAGAAAGCAGAAGTAATCCACAGAAATACTGTCCAATATCACGTACCTGTATTTGCAGCAGAATATGTAAGCTCAAACGCAATGACCTACCTGCAACAAAATAAACTTCTCCATGGAAATATGCATGTAATATGGCAGTGTGTCCTGTAATTGTGTCGGTGCTTGAGATACAGAGTTTCGAGCATGGAGAGTTTATCCATAAATGAGGCACCCTCTCCTTCAATATGTCAATGCCAAAGCACACACATCTGCAACAATCAGACGCCTTAGGTTCACTGTCATCGATCATCCTCCACTCAGTCCCGACGTGGCAGCATCCGATTTACATCTGTTTCCAAAAGTTAAAGAACACGTACGAGGACTTCACTTTGATAATGATGAAGCGGTGCAAGCAGAGGTGAGGTGGTGGCTCCGTCAGCAAAGTCAAACATTCTACAGTGACAGTATCAAGAAACTGGTTTCTCGTTGGGAGAAATGCGTTCGTCGTTATGGTGACTACGCTAGGAAATAAATACGTAGATATGAAGAACTAAGATGTAGAATGTTAATGAAGTTTATTTTTTAAACAACCTTTAGCAGTTTTCTCATGAAAAATTCGGAGATATTACTTTTCAATATGCCCTCATACTAATGACTTAGCGGATAATGTCAGATGTAATTTTAGACATTTAGAAAACAATACAGTTAAGTATGAAGAAATTATAACCGGAAAATTTCAGTTAGATCTATAAAAAATAGCAGACTGGTACCAAACTGGCCACTAGCTGATAAGGAAATGCAAGTCTGGGACTTTCACAAATCGTAAATTCGTAGAATAACTTGACTGCCAAATATTTTACTTCCTTAAGATTATATCGTTTACGGTGTGCGCTGTTTACAAGTTCTGGCAATTTTACTTTAACTGGCCCGATGCCCTTCCAGGCGGCAAAGCCGTCACATAGCCCGAGGGAGTAAAGTCGTTTGTAGCATGTCTTTGAGTGTGGTGGTATTTAATTGTTTGTGTGTTGTATTTTCTGAAAAGGATATCAAGGATCAGTCTAGCATTTGTCCAAACGAGAGTGAAAAACCGCCTAAAAACCACAAGCAGGCTGGCCTATGTAACTGATAAATGGTCGTTGATTCACTGTACGAATTCGATCCGGAGTTGACTGGCCTCCCTGTCCAGTAAAGTAGAGTGATGTAAGCTATACGAGCATATTCTTTGACTAGCACGTAAATGAGTCACCAAGTCAGTTACGTCATACAAACAGTTGGAAGTAGTAACGTGCGTACAGAGGTATGAACCAGAACGTCGGGTAATTTGTAGGTAAAGAAAACGGCAGTCACTGATGGTGAGGTCTTGGGAAACTGCAGTTTGTCTTCAAAAGAAACAGCATACAAAACAGTTTTGTAGGCCACACTTTAACACTGCGCAAGCCTTTGGGATTCGTCTGAAGTCCAACTAAGAGAGGAAATCGAGAGTATACAAAAAAAGGGCGGCGCAGACGGTCACAAGATTCTTTGGCTGGGGAGAGTGTAGCAGAAACATTGAAAAGTAGTAGCTTGTAGGCATTATAAGAAGGCTGCAGAACATATTTCGATCAATTGCTACTGCTACGGTCGCAGGTTCGAATCCTGCCTCGGGCATGGATGTGTGTGATGTCCTTAGGTTAGTTAGGTTTAAGTAGTTCTAAGTTCTAGGGGACTGATGACCTCAGATGTTAAGTCCCATAGTGCTCAGAGCCATTTGAACCATTTTGATCAACTGCTTATAGATAGTCAAGAGTCTTTCATGACATAAACTAAAAAGGCTGTTCGGCCCCTAGATATCCATTCAGCAGAGATGGAGCAGATAAAAATAGGCAAATAACAGCTCTAACAGATACATACAATCAATGATTCTTTCCACCCTTTATCCAGTAATGGAACGGGGAGAAATCCAAATACATGCTACAATAAAAAGTACCCACTGCTCTATAGTTGATAATAATTCAAGGAATATATACAGTGTGTTTCAACGGCTTTGCATCATCCATCCGGCTGTGACTGATAACGTCACTCCACTCCATTTTGGCCGATGCAGCAACAGTGGGTCAACGTTTCAAACTTTTAAAACAGTCTCTGTTGAAAGTTTTTTTATTAATAACGACGCGGTCCTCGCATTTAACGCAACTTCAGAGTAGCCGTAAGAAGGAGTAGCAATCTTGTTACATTACAGTTTATTCGCGAACCTATCTAGCATCGATTAATGGGAAAGGTTACGCTAAAGGTGAGAAGTAAAGTGATTCACTTGCCCTGAACAGTGGAGACCGCATTAGTGATACTTAAAAAGCATTGATATGATGGCGTTAAAGATCGCAGTGGTCAAATATAAACATAGGAAAGTTTTAAACGGAAAGTGAAAACCTCTAAGTGAGGAACAACTCCTGTTAGAGTCAGAATGTTCGCTGATGCTTTCCGACGACGCTAAGTGTCTTTTATAATTGCTTATGACCCTATGAGGCAGCAGGGCGTAGGCACTCTGCGACATTGGGTATGCTATGTATGTTGCCTATGATCCAGTCATCTGGTCCCCTTAAAAGGGCGTAGGCCCAACAAAGTTAAAGTTACCTATTCACTTCTGAAATTTCTCCACTTACATACACTCATTCTCAAGGTTTTCATGTTGAAAATACTAGGGTTGTACAGAAAGTAAGTTCCGATCGGTGGAAACCACAGTGAAAATCAGGAACATTTTATTTGCAATATTAATTACATTTTCCAGATACTTCTCTACATAGTCGCGGCTCCAAAGTAGACATTTGTCGGAGCGTTATACCAAATTTTTAACGCCACCGTCATAGAAGGCATCCGCCTGTGCTTTCCGATAATTCTCTACGCTAGTCTATAACGCGTAGCCTGCGCCCAAGTGTTGTCTTCGTATCCAGCGTTTCATGTGAACAGGGATGATACTCAGGACGAGTCATTTAGAGCTGTGTTGTGGATGATCGAACACATCCCATCGAAAAAGCTGCAGGAGCGTCTTCACTGCCCCTGCAGAGTGCGGCTGAGTGTTGCCATGAAGAAGGAAGTGCGTGGCAGTTGTGTTAAGGCGAAGCCTCTCAGCGGGCCCTCCTACGTGGCGGGAGACATCGTTGTTATAGGCAGCTTTACTCGCTCACAGTGCGCTCACAACTGAAAAGAGCGTCTTGATGCGATCGACGGTCATACTAGAGACACTACCCAACACTTCCGTGCAAAGTTTCATCGGGTTTTCACTGTGGTGTCCATTTCGCGACCGATCGGAACTTACTTTCTGGACAACCTTCGTAACTCTGTCAATATACTGGGATAAGTAGCATGCAGATGCAACGCATGTGGTTGGCAGGCCTTGCTTTTCGTCGTTATAGGACCGGCAAATTCTATAAAAAGACGCCTGTCGTCACCGTGAAGCGTCAGCGAACGTTTTGTCTCTAAGAATAGTTGTTCCACATGATGTGATCTATCACTACTAGACGTTTGGTACAGAGACTTTGAAACACCCTGTGTATAAATGTAGATGAACAACGTAACTGCATTGCGCATATTGCCATTAAAAGAAACAATGACGTACCTGTACAAGCTGAAAGAACTGGGATA
This sequence comes from Schistocerca americana, assembly GCF_021461395.2. NCBI lineage: Eukaryota > Metazoa > Arthropoda > Insecta > Orthoptera > Acrididae > Schistocerca > Schistocerca americana. The sequence goes on from NC_060130.1 coordinate 698,433,331, forward strand.
TTCGCTTGAATGGATACCACAACATTTTTTTCCTCAATATTCACTTTAGCACTGTTTCAAAAGCGTCGTCGGCAGATGGTTGCGTTCATGGTAACGTCACAAACGGAACTTCCGATGAATTCGCTATATGCGCTTCTCTGGATATATCGTGGTTAAATGAGCGTCAGGTATCATACAGGGGCGTAAATTCTCAAAGAGCATTTAAGAAATGACCCAGAAAATAATCAGAACAGGGATCAATAACAACATCCATATGAAACACAGAAGGTGAATATGTGGGACAGTAAATAAAGTAATGTGAATAACGGTCGAGGAATGTATTCTATCTGCCCAAATAACTGAGGAAAGCCAATATGTCTAACCCTAGTAGGGACACATTACTTAGAATATTTAAAAGGACATGGTACATACCCGACATATAGAAAGATTCAAGCTCAGGAAACAAGGAACTCCAGAACATGTAGTTGTAGACCGCAGCACGTATAGCTCCAACAGGCTTGCTCTACTACCTGCTGCAAATCTGTATTTGGCATTACGGTCTTCTGCGCCCTGGAAAGAAGTAAACAGAATCACTGATATGGTCTCTGCAAACAGGTTACACGGGTTTCAGAGAAAACGCCGCAGAAGTCCTCAAAAAGTCCAGAGTAATTAACGAGGTTACTTCCTGTGATGGGATCGTATGACAAATTCGACGAGAATTTGACGACCTCTACATAACTCTGGGAACTCTGTAGAAGTTCCCCACGTAAATGTTAGCATTTCATGGAAATTTTGAATAAGATCAACCCTATAGATAAGTTCTTCGTTTTACCATAAGTCCCAATATCAAAATAAACCATTTGTACATTTCCTAAGCTGAAAGTGTAGTTATTTACCACCGTTTAAACTACATAAAATCGATCCTACAGGGGAGTCAAGTCTCAAGGACGAACTGTTGTTTTTATTTTATAAACTAATTTCCCACCAAATATTACTATCTTTATTGTTAAATATGTCCATGCGAAAGTTTAGCATCAAAAAATTTTAATCATATATATAAATCTGCACTTAGTTGAATGGTGTACTAATTCAATGTTAGTAATTACATGAAATAATTCACAGCACCTTTTATCCTTAAAATAAACAGATAATCACAGAAATACCAAGAAATCATAGTCCACCATACATTAAAGGTGGTGAGCCAAGAGCAATGGGCCGTTAGGGATAATAATAAGAAATTTGCAGGGGTTTTGTGATGTGTATCGTGTAATTGTCCAGCACTATGTCAGTCGTTCGAGCGCCGCCGTTGAACGTTTTAACTAACTGGCACAAAGCTGACACCATTCACGAGCGTATGACCACATTTAACTACCTTGTATTGAGGAGTGTAGTAAAATTACGACTGACAGTAATTGGCGTTTCGAAGATATAGTCACTGCAACACATTTGCTATCACTGTACACTACGGCGTCGTAGGTCCTTCATCATCAACATGTATTGAACAATCGACGAAAAAAGGAAAACGCTGAGTAAGAAAGAGTGGGATTAAACCGAGATGAATCATGGTGGTACTTGATGGGGATATTACATATGGTCAATGTGCCTTCAGCGCCAAATTTTAGCTTAGCGTATGTTTCTTCCGTCATTTTTGGAAACATATCACACTTCCCTTATTCTAATTGTTATTTGACATAATTGGTCCACACTTTAATTTACACTTGATGTTTGTGTGTTAGGCTCTACGGTATTTAGTTCCCATTTTACTTTTTTACGCACTAGGTGTTCCAGATGATGTCGACATTTTCAGTATCACCAAAATCTTTGAACACATCGTAATAGGATTGCGTTAAATGGGAGTACGCGAAAAGCTGAGTAAATTTCCATGAATCATTTCAAAGTTATTGAATAAACTATGATTTTTAATGAAACGAGGAATTTATTTTAATAGCATTTGAAAGCTGTCAAAAGCAGGAGCCCAGTGCTATACAGATTATTAACAGTTACAATGAAAATTTCGCAAATGTATCCTGGAAGTAAGTGTTTTAACTGTAATGGGGATGGCAGCGGCGCAAGGCAGTTTTACGTCCATTGCTGTGTAAACTGCGCCCAGCGAGCTCCCGACAGCGAGAACCAATTATTACCCGCAGGCGAGTTATCGGCGAGTTTGCGTTTGTGGCAGTGCATACGGGATGAACTTTACTGTTTCTGTCGTTAGTCAGAACGCAGCTACGCGATGTTTGCGAAGCGCTGGAGGTAAAGCTGCCCTTCCCCGACAACTTTCGATCTCACGTTCAGCATATCTCCCATCCACTTTTACGTTAAATTTCTTTGGAAATACTAACAAATGTTAACAAACGATCGATAAACGTCGCTAATATATTCAGTGTTTGAGAGTGTGCTTAAAAATACAAAACTGTAGTAATTTCTCTATATTTGTAAGCAAAACGTCACGAATAAGAAGTGAATTACTCGTTCCTTTGCTTGAATGATTTCTCAAAAATCCAGTTTCGAGATAATGAAAAGTTTATGGAATGTATTAGGTAAACGTCACGAATAAGAAGTGAATTACTTGCTCCTTTGCTTGAATGATTTCTCAAAAACCCAGTTTCGAGATAATGAAAAGTTTATGGAATGTATTAGGTATCCCCATTATTCAGGACATCTTATGAATTGACATGATTGGCTACTACCCCTAGAAATACATCGAATTCGCTCAGCGGCACTAAATCCAGACATACATAACTGATTTTTAGTTAATTTTATTCCATTTTCGAGTGTTTTATGAAAGTTTTATTTTTTTTGCAACAAGAAAAAACAGCGAACAAGAGCACACCATGACACACATTTTTAAAGATTTTTCAGAACACTCAAGGGGCTAGCGTACCGTATCCTAATATTTTATCAAGTAAAATTTCCCATGAGGTCCACCTAACTTTCGTTGACCTGCAGTATTTGTGATTGAGTGTAGAAGAAATCAGTTATTTAAGACAACATAAGGTTAATAGACATGAAATATATTGTCAAATGCCACTTTTCTGTGAAGCTTTAGAAGCATATTATAGACCTAATTTGAGGTAAAAATGATCTCCTAACTCTACTGTTCGGATACTAAGAAAGTTTAAACCTACAAAAATATTTCAAACCGGCTTCTCTACGAAAATTTAAAAACATCTTCATTCGGGTTAAGAGAAATTGGAAGTAACTCCTTAGTCGTACAATATGCACCATTGTAAAGAACAAAGTCAGAGTCACTAACATAATTTAATTTTACAGTCTATTCTTTGAATTTTAAACTGAAAATTTTACACATTACAAATTAATCCATCGAATTTTTCTTGATATTAGTTTTTGCGAATGATTCGGGAAGCTTAATATAATAATGAAGCATAACTGTACAACCGACTACAAACAATGTGTTCTTTCACAAAATTCTTACAAAAAAATGTAATTGAGTTCCATGCAAGTTTTTCCCATTTTTTCGTGGGATGAATGGAACTTATTAAACTGAAGTATATTTTCAAAAGTCATAGTCAAGTATACTACGTAGGTGTTCTTATGTCGAACTGTACGGTGGATAATAGCGAATTTTTAAAAAAAGTTGAAAGGCCTACTTATAGCATAACTTGAGATTCTTCTTCAGCTGCAGGTGTTTCTTCCCGAGGTATTAGGTGAAAGCTTGTGTAGTAGGATGCTTGCTGATGAGTAAATATTGGTAAAGTGGCCTAACATCCAAGTTTAGCCTTTTTACCTTACATCAAAAGATGTGCGCCAGCTACTCTGTAGTATCTCTCTATTTTCGATTATAAGCGAAGCGGTTCTGTTCACCACTGTGAGTTTCTTGCTGGTTCATGTCCAAACTCGTGTTTGCTTCTTACGTATGAAAAATAGGTGATAAAAGAAATAACATGGCAGTTAATGCAATAAAAACTGAGCTATAGTTTGCTTTTCCATTGTCGATCGATCGTATCATTGAATTTTTCGTACCACGCAGCTCCCACACAAGTTTTTTCATAATGTGTTATGAGTATTATACCAAATAGTGTTCCAGTCCCGAGTTGGTCCTTTACCTCTATAGGGTTGGGAGAAAAATGGCTTGTACTGATGTCATAGATTCGCAACAGGCTACGTGTCACAAAAAAATGCAGTCTAATGTAACATAGGTGAACACGAGTTGCAAAAATGATTGGAGGCTCATGCTCGAAAACTCGAGTGCTTCATTAAGACTTATATTAATACAGTCGTGTTTGCCACGGATGATTTTGAAAGTGCGTTTGGCATATATGGCCAGGTAGTGGTCCATGAATTTCTGAATTGCAACTCTCCTGTACTACAAAATTAGGCTACATTAAATCTATTCATCCGCCACATGTACCAGCAGATCGCCGCTGAAAAGGTTTGTTCAACCGATTTAGGTTTGAGTAGTACCTACTTTGTGTATTGTAACTTAGTAAGTACGTAACTATTGATGTAGTCCTTTCATCACACTACATAGAGCTTTCATGTTTTGCTGCTGAAGGTTGCCCGAATAGCCCGTACCGAGCGAGATGCCGCAGTGGTTAGTATAAAGGGCTCACATTCTGGAGGACGACGGTTCAAATCATCCGTCCGGCCATCCAGATGTAGATTTTCTGTGATTTATATGAACAGGTCCAGATAAATGCCACGAGGGTTCCTTTCGAAGGGTACGGCCAATTTCCTTCTCTATACTTCACCTATCCGGGCTTGTCCTCCGTCTCTAAAGACACTAATCTTACTTTTCCTTTATTCCAATTAGCGAGTAATTATGTGAAACTTCCTGGCAGATTAAAACTGTGTGCCGGACCGAGACTCGAACTCGGGACCTTTGCCTTTCGCGGGAAAGTGCTCTACCAACTGAGCTACCCAAGCACGACTCAGGCCCCGTCCTCACAGCTTTACTTCTGCCAGTACCTCGCCTTTCGCGGGCAAGTGCTCTACCAACTGAGCTACCCAAGCACAACTCACGCCCCGTCCTGACAGCTTTACTGGCGAGGTACTGGCAGAAGTAAAGCTGTGAGAACGGTGCGAGAGTCGTGCTTGGGTAGCTCAATTGGTGGAGCATTTGCCCGCGAAAGGCAACGGTCCCGAGTTCGAGTCTCGGTCCGACACACAGTTTTAATCTGCCAGGAAGTTTCATATCAGCGCACACTCCGCTGCAGAGTGAAAATCTCATTCTGGAAGTGATTATGTGTTCCCAAGTTTGATAAAATATGAATAGCTTGCTATATTATAAAATTTCCTGGCAGATTAAAACTGTGTGCCGGACCGAGACACGAACTCGAATTCGAGCTCGGTCCGACGCACACTTTTAATCTGTCAGAATATTTCATATCAGTGTACATTTCTCTCCAGAGTGAAAATTTCATTCTGCTACATTATACTTCCGGTATATGATGAGGAGCCAAGCATTACACACAGAACTTCTAAAAGAAGAATCATTGTAGTCAGTCCTAACGAAACCCTCGTTAATGTTGAGAATAACAACGTACTCACTTGTGACACCTGCCATCAGTGGGACATTTTCCTCCGTGCTGACTTTCCTCGGAATTTCACCACTGCCCAGCCACACATGTACGAAAGTGGCATCTCTATTTTTTTCACTGTATAAGGAAATGTTGTATTACGCTGTGTGATTTTCTACTGAAGACTGTTCCAGGTTGTTGTTGTTGTGGTCTTCAGCAAATAAAACACTTTTGATTTTCGCTGAGGCTTCCATTTCGCGACCTATGGGACCTTACTTTCCGAACAGACCTCGTAAATGTTCACCTGAGGTGGCATAGTAAACGATAAATTCTAAACTTAAAAAGCACTTGTTGTTGTTGTGGTCTTCAGTCCTGAGACTGGTTTGATGCAGCTCTCCATGCTACTCTATCCTGTGCAAGCTTCTTCATCTCCCAGTACCTACTGCAGCCTACATCCTTCTGAATCTGCTTAGTATATTCATCTCTTGGTCTCCCTCTACGATTTTTACCCTCCACGTGGCCCTCCAATATTAAATTGGTGATCCCTCGATGTCTCAGAACATGTCCTACCAACCGATCCCTTCTTCTAGTCAAGTTGTGCCACAAGCTCCTCTTCTCCCCAATTCTATTCAATACCTCCTCATTAGTTATGTGATCTACCCATCTAACCTTCAGCATTCTTCTGTAACACCACATTTCGAAAGCTTCAATTCTCTTCTTGTCCAAGCTATTTATCGTCCACGTTTCACTTCCAGGTACACGTCTATTATTTCACCTTGAGTGTGAATTTACACTGCCTCATAAAAAAAGGGAATCATCCAGTAGGGGAGAAAAAGCTGAATGAAACTTCGCAGGCAGAAATAGTATCTGTTGTTATTGCAGTGAGTACAAAAAAATGTCAAATGTGTGTGAAATCCTATGGGACTTAACTGCTAAGGTCATCAGTCCCTAAGCTTACACACTACTTAACCTAAATTATCCTAAGGACAAACGCACACACCCATGCCCGAGGGAGGACTCGAACCTCCGCCGGGACCAGCCACACAGTCCATGACTGCAGCGCCCTAGAACGCTCGGCTAATCCCGCGCGGCGCAGTGAGTACAAAATCGCACCAAACTTACAAATAACTTGGCAACATGTGCCTACTTGTCAGTAAGACGGTGCACCCTTTTCTGGTTGTGAAGGGTGTCATGTCTGCAGCTCGTGGTCGTGCGGTAGCGTTCTCGCTTCCCACGCCCGGGTTCCCGGGTCCGATTCCCGGCGGGGTCAGGGATTTTCTCTGCCTCGTGATGACTGGGTGTTGTGTGATGTCCTTAGGTTAGTTAGGTTTAATTAGTTCTAAGTTCTAGGGGACTGATGACCATAGCTGTTAAGTCCCATAGTGCTCAGAGCCATTTGAACCATTTGAAGGGTGTCATAACGCCATTGTAACCTCTCCTGAGGTAAGCTGGACGACAGCTGCCGTAACTGGTCCTTTGTACCCTGAATACTGGCGCTGGGACGGAGTTGACATTTGGGCTGGTCCCACACATGGTCTATTAGGGACGGACCTGGGGATCTCGCTGGCCACAGGAGTACTTCAGCATCATGCAAACAGTTCACAGAGAATTGCTGAGGATTTCGTGACCACTTGTTGACTTACTTACCATGTGTGGACGAGGATTTTCCTGTTGAAGAGTAGCACCACAATACTGTCGCGTGAGAGATAACAGACGAGAACGCAGGGCGTATGTGACGTATCATTGTGTCGTCAGAGTTCCCTGAGTCATTAGCACCCGTGACGTGAAGTCACATTCGACGGCTCCCTTCACCATGACACCAAGAGCAACATGCTGTGCTATTCAAAGCTTTAGAAGAATGGAATGTCACCCTAGGTTGTCTCGATACTCGCCGAGGATTGCCATGTGGTTTATTGCAGAGCCGTAACACATCACTGATCAGAATGAGACGCCATTCATCTGCAGTCCGTGTTTCCCGTCACGACCCTATTGCAAACGCAGCCGTTGGAGTTGTCGGATTAACGGCAGTATGGGCGTGGACCGGTAATTCCGTAGCTCGTCTGTTGCTATTCTCCGAACAATAACCTATGAGGCATCGTGTTAATTACGCAACTAGATTTGTGACATTTCGTAAAAACTGACCGAAAGTCATGAAGTAAAAGAGAAGTGGCATCTGGCGTTCCTCAAGTAAGTGTTATAGTCTTTCTGCTGTCTACTAAAGTCATCAGAAGAGTAAACCCAATTGTAAAATGATTTAGACAAGATAACTGTACGGTGCGAAATGTGGTAATTGACTCTACCAATAGAAAGCGCGTGAACATTCAGATAAGTACTAAAAGGTTACACGATAATTCACACAAATTTAAAGGCTTTCAATACAACTGAATACCTACGGATTACAATAACGAACAACTTACATTGGAACGATGACATGATGGAATGTTGTGGGGAAGGTGAGACAAAGACTGCTTTATATTGGCAGAACACTTGAAAGATTCAAAACGTCTACTAACGTAACTGTATAAACTACGCTTGCTCGTTCTCTTATTGAGCATTCCAGCGCGAATGGCTCCTTGTCACATAGCACTGATGGAGAATATCGAAAAAATTCAAAGAAATGCAGCTCGTTTTGTATTATCGCGAGCGAGGAGAGGGACTGTCACGGATTTGATACGCGAATTGTGGCGTCAATCATTAATACAAAAGCGTTTTTTTATAGCTGCGAGATCTTTTGATGAAATTGCATTCACCAGCTTTCTCCTCTGAATGGCAATATATTTTGTTGACCCCCACCAAAGCACCATGATCATTGTGATAAATTAAGAGAAATAAGAGCGCACAGGGAATGATTTAAGGTTGCAACCCTTGTTCACAGTACGAGCAGCCCTTAGCGGCTCGCCATCTCACAAGTGTTCATGACGTCGCCTTTCCGGCTTAGATCTTTTTTAACATGTGACTTGTAAGTACTGCATCTTTTCGAGTCAGTACAAACTTTAATTTTATTAATGTACTATATACCTAATGTTTTAGTACAGTTAGTTTAATTCTGAAGACGACGCTCATAGTAGCGTCGAAACCAGGTCAATTTTGACTTAATATTTGTGACCGAGGGCTTATTTGTTACAATATAATTCTGACACGGTCACTGAACCTTAGCAGCTATGTTCAAAGTTTTAATGATTTAAGTGTTTATTTTTCCTAGTGTTATTCTAGAGTGGAAAGGCAGACATACAATCTGAAGGTGGTTCGATGAACCTTCTGCCAAGCAATTAAGTGTGAACTGCAGGGTAGCCATATATATGTAGATGTTGATGGAGCAGGATGACATGGAATGTTGCACGGACTCAATTACTTAATCTCGAGTGGCGAGCGCAGATACGATGGGGTTACGATGTGCGTGGTGCGGTCCTGCCTTGTGGGCTCAGATGTCGTCGACAAGAGCCTTGGCGACGAGTATGCCTGCCCTAAGTCTGTATACAGTCCAACATCGGGCAACTGTCACATCCGAATTCACCAGAAATCTGGAGGAGAGCGATTCAAATCCGCATCATGCCATATTGATTTAGGTTTTCCTTGATTTCCGTAATCTTCTCTAGGTAAATGCCGAGATAGTTTCTCTCAAAGGGCACGGCCGATTTCCTTCCGCATTTTTCATTAATCCAAATTCCTCCACAATCTTTAATCTTCCTTCCTTCCGTAAATCTGAAAACTGCACGATTAAGCCAGTCGACCCAATGGAGACCGAAATTGAGGACCCTTTCAAACTCTGCCAGTGTTGATAACGCTGTCTCACACGAGTACGCGGCATCTCTGCGTTCTTCACAGCGATCACGCAAAATCTGACGCCGTTCACTCCTCTTCTATACCATACGAGGTCTGATAACAACACTAAACACAAACGACATTAATAAACACGGATGTCCGCTCTACGTTCATAGAGGATTTCGATTATAATTATATACATAATCGCTGATCGATTGTACATATAAGAAGTTGCGTTGACATCTTACTATGTCTTCTGGATGCTTCAATATTTTGTCTACATTTGTTGTGTCGTCCGCAGTTCCTTAATAATTTGACGCTTTCATGCATTACGTACGCGAAATTAAGCACACCAGCCAGGTTCCCACTAATTAATTGTCACAATATATCAGTAATTTTTGCTTTCAGGCTGTTTATTCTGATAATGCTATTAGTTAGGTTTTTCGGTTTGCTATATAGTGCTTCCAACACGAAAAGAAAATTCCAATAATTGCTTTTGCCAATAAGCTGCATTCTTAACATAGTGAACAAAACATTCTTTAAAATGTATTTAACGTGATATGTCCACCAAGTCGTGTGCTTATGATTCTGTACCTGACCAATCTGTGCTTTCCCCAAACTTCTGCCGGACCACGCTCAGGGTCCGGGTCCCTAGACGTACGATGTCAACTTGCCAACCGAGCGCCCACAACAAAGCGATTTTGGTTTTGTGATTAATCGAGATATAGGAAGGTGCTGTGGCATAGTAAGTGGTGCAGCCAGAATTCACAGTCGTGTTCTACATCTACTTCTACATTGCGAAAAGCGATCGGAAAAAAACGAACACCTATGTCTTTCCGTGCGAGCTCTGATTTCTCTTATGTTATTATGATGGTAGTTTCTCCCTATGTAGAACGGCACCAACAAAACATTTTCGCATTCGAAGGAGAAAGTTCGTGGTTGAAATTTCGTGAGAAGATACCACCGCAACGAGAAACGACTTTGTTTTAATGATGTCCATCCCAAATCCTGTTTCTCGATTATACAAAACGTGCTGCCCTTCTTTGAACTTTCTCGATGGGACGTAAAAAACTTTCTCCTAACGTTTCCTCTCCGACTGCGGGAGACATCTTCAGAGATAAAATGACTAACTTTCTTGATATACTCCGTTAATCCTAAAATGGCTATCTTTCTCGATGTACTCGGTTAATCATATCTGGTAAGGATACCACACGGCGCAGCAGTGCTCCAAAAGAGAAAAAATGGTTCAAATGGCTCTGAGCACTATGGGACTTAACATCTTAGGTCATCAGTCCCCTAGAACTTAGAACTATTTAAACCTACCTAACCTAAGGACATCACACACATCCATGCCCAAGGCAGGATTCGAACCTGCGACCGTAGCAGTCCCGCGGTTCCGGACTGCAGCGCTAGAACCGCATGACCACCGCGGCCGGCTCCAAAAGAGAACAGACAAGCGTAGTGTAGGCAGTCTCTTTAGTAGACCTGTTACATCTTCTAAGTGTTTTGCCAATAAAATGCGGTCTTTGGTTCACTTTTCCCACAACATTTTCTATGCGTTCTTTCCAATTGAATTTCTTTGCGACTGTAATTCCTAGGCATTTGCAGGCCGAAGTGTCCGTGCGGATCTAGGCGCTGCAGTCTGAAACTGCGAGACCGCTACGGTTGCAGGTTCGAATCCTATCTCGGGCATGGATGTGTGTGATGTCCTTAGGTTAGTTAGGTTTAACTAGTTCTAAGTTCCAGGGGACTAATGACCTCAGAAGTTGAGTCCCATAGTGCTCAGAGCCATTTGAACCATTTGATCCTAGGTATTTAGTTCAATTTACGGACTTTAGACTTGACTGATTTATCGTGTATCGGGTAACAGGATTCCTTTTAGCATCTCATGTGGATGACCTCATACTTTTCATTATGTAGGGTCCACTGCCAATTTTCGCACCGTACAGATATCTAATCTAAATCATTTGTCAATTAGTTTTGATCTTCTGATGACTTCACTAGACGACAAACGACAGCATCATCTGAAAACAACCTAAGACGGCTGCTCTGATTGTCTTCTTAATCGTTTATATAGACAAGGAACAGCAGAGGACCTGTAACACTACCTAGAGGAACCCTAGAAATCGCTTTTGTTTTACTCAATGACTTTCCGCCAGTTACTACGAACTGGAACCTATCTGACCATAAATCAGGGATTCAGTCGCATAACTGAGAAGATGTTCCATAAGCACGCAATCTGATTACAGGCCGATTGTGAGGTACGGTGTTAAAAGCCTTCTGAAAAACTATAAATACGGAATAAATTTGCAATACTTGGTCAACAGCTCTCAGCACTTCGTGTGAGTAAAGATCTAGTTGTGTTTCACAAGAACGATGTTTTTTAAATCGGTATTGACTGTCTGTCAATAGACCGTTGTCTTCGAGTTAATTCATAATCTTCGAAAACAATGTATGTTTTAAAATCCTACTGGATACTGACTTCAATGACGTGGGCCTGCAATTTAGTGGATTGCTCCTATTGGCGTTGTTCAATATTGGTGTAACGTGCTCAAGCTTAGAATCTTTGGGTACGGATCTTTCTTCGGGAGAGCGGTTGTATATGACTGTTAAGTATAGAATTATTGCACCAGCATATTCTGAAAGGGACCCAACTGGTATACAGTCTGCACCGGAAGACTTGCTTTTACTAAATGTTTTCAGTTGCTTCTAAGTTACTTACGCTGGTAGCTGTTCTTTATTCGAATTCTGGAATGTGTACTTCGTCTTCTTTGGTGATGGCATTTCGGAAGGCTGCGTGTAGCGTCTCTCCTTTAGCAGCACTGTCATCGATAGTATTTCTATTGTTATCGCGAAGAGAATGCTATGATTGTGTCTTGCGGCTAGCATACTTTACGGTACATACGAACGAAAGCTCTTTGGATTTTCTGCCAGGTTTCGAAACAGAGCTTCGTTTTGGAAACTATTATAAAATTTCAAGCTTCTGTAAAAGATCGCCAATCTAGGGGATTTTGTGTTCGTTTAAATTTGGCATGCATTTTTCGTTGTCTCTGCAATAGTGTTTTGGCCTGTTTTGTGTACCATAGGGGTCACTTCTGTCGTTTGTTAATATATTTGGTACAAATCTCTAACTGCTGTCGATACTATTTCTTTGCATTCAAACCACATCTGGTATACACTAATACTGTCAATTTAGAAGGTTACTAAGGATAATCTCTACCCATACTAACTCACAGGAACTACACTATATGATCAAAAGTATCCGGAAATCCTCAAAAACATACGGTTTTCATATTAGGTGCATTGTGCTGCCACCTACCCCCAGGTACTCCATATCAGCGACCTCAGTAGTCATTAGACATCGTGAGAGCTGGATGGGGCGCTCTGCGGAACTCACGGACTTCGAATGTGGTCAGGTGATTGGGTGTCACTGGTGTCATACGTCTGCACGCGAGATTTCCACACTCCTAAACATCCCTAGATCCACTGTTTCCGATGTGATAGGTAAGTGGAAACGTGAAGGGACCCGTACAGCACAAAAGCTTACAGGCTGACCTCGTCTGTTGACTGACAGAGACCGCCGACTGTTGAAGAAAAATAAAATGGTTCAAATGGCTCTGAGCACTATGGGACTTAACATCGGTGGTCATCAGTCCCCTAGAACTTAGAACTACTTAAACCTAACTAACTTAAGGACATCACACACATCCATGCCCGAGGCAGGATTCGAACCTGCGACCGTAGCAGTCGCGCGGTTCCGGACTGAGCGCCTAGAACCGCTAGACCACCGCGGCCGGCTGACTGTTGAAGAGGATCGTAATGTGTAATAGGCAGACATCTATCCAGGCCATCACACAGGAATTCAAAACTGCATCAGGATCCATTGCAAGTACTATGACAGTTAGACGGGAGGTGAGAAAACTTGGAGTTCTTGGTCGAGCGGTGGAACAGTGTAACAGCTCTTGACCATTGGAAAAAAAAAACGTTGTGTGGAGAGACGAATCAAGTTACACAATGTGGCGATCCGATGGCAGGGTGTGGGTATGGCGAATGACCGGTGAACTTCATCTGCCAGAGTGTGTAGTGCCAACAGTAAAATTCGGATGCGGTGGTGTTATGGTTTGGTCGTGTTTTTCATGGAAGGGGCTTGCACCCCTTGATGTTTTGCATGGCAATATCACAGCACAGGCTTACATTGATGTTTTAAGCACATTCCTGCTTCCCACTGTTATAGAGCAATTCGGGGGTGGCGATTGCATCTTTCAACACGATCGAGCACCATAATGCACGGCCCGTGGCGTAGTGGTTACACGACAATAACATCCCTGTAATGGACTGGCCTGCACAGAGTCATGACCTGAACCCTATAGAACACCTTTGGATATTTTGGAACGCCGCCTTCGTGCCAGGCCTCACCCGTCAACATCGATACCTCTCCTCAGTGCAGCACTCCGTGAAGAATGGGCTGCCATTACCCAAGAAACCTTCCAGCACCTGACTGAACAGGTGGAAACTGTTATCAAGGCTAAGGTTGGGCCAACACCATATTGAATTACAGCATTACCGATGGAGGGCGCCACGAACTTGTAAGTCATTTTCAGCCAAGTGTCCGGTTACTTTTGATCACATAGTGTATCTACTTCAATTTCACTACAAAATAAACTACTTCTAACGGCAACAAACACACCGTATTTAGCCTAATCTTTCTGAACACCGTTAGGTCCTTCGCACAAGTATCAGCTGAACTTATCTCCAGCTTTAGCCAGCTTTCAGTGCCTATAATGATTTGAGCATGAGTGCTTTCTAATAGCGCTTAGACCTCTGGCACTTTCCCAATACAGATACGACAATTTCCAGCTATTACAAAATATTCAAATGTGTGTGAATTCCTAAGAGACCAAACTGCTTAAGTCATCAGTCCCTAGACTTACACGCTATTTAAACTAACTTAAACTAACTTATGCTAAGAACAACGCACACACACTCATGCTCGAGGGAGGACTCTAACCTCCGGCGGGAGGGGCCGAACTATTACACCGATCGTTCATAGATCTACATTTTTCCTGTATTCAGCCTGCACCCTTTCAGACTGAAGCCGTTTTTATGTTTCCCCGAGAATCTCTAACGTAAAAAACCGACCAGTCCACGACACACAGTTCTTAGGTCCTTGTGGACTGAGGTAAACGCGTAGGTAATCTCTGTAGGTAACTTTAGGTAATTCCTGTCAAATGGCAGTTATATCTAACCTCTGCGCCAAAAATTTGTAGCTATTCTCTGAAGTTAAAATTTGAATGTTGGTTCTCAGCGTAGAACACAATTAAAATCTCGTCCTAAGACAAAAGTGAGAGAAGCCTTTTAGGAAGTGCTCAGATCTGACTGCTCAAACAAAGCCACAGCAAGAATGTAGATGCAGGTAAAACCCAAATCTTAGAGATTCACTGCAGTGCCTCTACCGGTTTTCCGTTAAACCCATGGTCCGCACATGATAGCATTTTGCAGTATGCGTCTCTCTTTCGACGTTTGTTTACTGCTATTTCTGAACATCTGTAATGCATATGAGCTTGGAATCCTCTAACATTGCTATGACAATTTACGCTGCCAGAAGATACTGCTTTCGACTAAAGATCTTGGTTTTCGCGTCTGTTAGGTTGATAAAGAGCTGATACGATAGTTTTCTTCAAAGGTCTGTTTAAGACGATATTATGATTTTTCTCATATCCCAGAACTCTAATATTTCCATTGGTGTGGCGTCCATTCCTCATCCTTCGATAGATGTCTATTCCGTTTATGCATCGGTCGTTTAGGCTTGCTATTTCTTTGTTTGGTAATTTTAGTTCCCTGCAAAGCATCTCTAGGAATTCAGTGGAAATCAACATGCGTCAGTGCATGTATCTGATTGGAGCTTATCCCATGTAATAATCGAAATACTGTCTATAAGGTTCTTCGATATTACTTCAGCGAACGCTAGCTTCTCTGTCCTGATTTTGCGTGGGGTTGATTCTCCTCTTCCTTGTACGGTATATCGTTTTCAAGACTCTGAGAATTTGAGTTTAGATGCTATTCCTGATTTTGAATTATTTGACTGGCTTGTGCGCAATCTAAATCTGACAGTGTTTATCGGGAACACGCTTTCGTCTTGTGTGGCTGTCCACACAGACGGCGCAACTACGTTTACCGATTTTGCGCTCCCCAGATTTTGAGAATTGGTGGTTTTCTTTGAAGAAGATACTTTCAGCAATTGAGGAGGGATCACATATCCGGAAATATTTAGCTAATATACAGTTCTCACTGAGGCTTTACGTGTTGCCTATGTGTGCAGCTAAACCTTGTATAAGGCTCTATACTAACATATGGCAACGTCTTCATTACGTAGGTGTCATTTGGATCTTTTCGTATATATCGGATGCTGTTATCTGCATTGCAGTATTTATTGTAGAACACCGAAGTACAACTTCAACAGCCAAGATCGCTATTGTACAGCATTTATTTTGATGAATGGTTTCAGCAAACTACTTTGCCATCATCAGATATGCTGCAATACAGTTCACTGAATATTGACCAAATGCATCTTATATCGTATTATAGCAAAGAACGATATTTCATGAACACGACAACAATAGTATATCAGCAAGTCTTGCATAAAATAACTATTACATGGAACAACATACATGTTGCGCTGATTACAGAAGCTCATGTTCATTCCGATAATGTACGAACATGAGCTTGTATAATCAGTGTAATATGTACGTTGTTTTATGTAATAGTTATTTTATGCATGACTTGATGATATATTATTGTTGTCATGTTCATGAAATATCGTTCTCTGATATGATGCCATATAAAATGCATTTCGTCAAGATTCAGTGAATTGTACTGCAGAAGATGTAATGATGGAAACGTAGTTTCCTGAAACCGGTCATCATATAAATGTTGTACAATAGCGACCTTGGCTGTTTGAAGTAGTACTTTGGTTTTCTACAATGACCTAGATCGCCCCTAACTTTTGAATTCCAAACTTTTTTTTAATTCATATGTCTTCTGACCGGTCTGATACGGCCCGCTTCGAATTCCTCACCTGTGCCAACCACTTCATCTCAGAGTAGCATTTGCAACCTTCATCCTCAATTATTTGTTGGGGGTGTTCCAATCTCTGTCTTCCTCTACAGTTTTTACTCTGCAGCTCCCTATAATACCATGGAAGTTATTCCCTTATGACTTAACATATGTCCTACCATCCTGTCGCTTCTTCTTGTCACTGTTTTCCACATGTTACTTTCCTCTCCGACTCTGCGCAGAATCTCTCCTTCCTTACCTTATTAGTCAACCTAATTTTCAACATTCGTCTGTAGCACCACATCTCAAATGCTTCGATTCTCTTCTGTTCCACTTTTATCATAGTCCATCTTTCACTATCATACAGTACTGTGCCCCAAAGCTATATTCTCAGAAATTTCTTCTTCAAGTTAATACCTATGTTTGATTCTTGTAGACTTCTTTTGGAGAGGAATGCTCTTTTTGTCAGTGCTAGTCTGCTTTTAATGTCCTCCTTGCACCGTCCGTCGTTGGTTATTTTGCTGCCTAGGTATCAGAATTCCTTAACTTTATCTACTTCGCGACCATCAATTCCGATGTGAAGTTTCTCGTTATTCTCATGTTTGCCACTTCTCATTACGTTCGTCTTTCTTCGATTTACTCTCAATCTATATTCTGTACCCATTAGACTGTTCATACCATTCAGCAGATCATGTAATTCTACTTCACTTTCACTGAAGATAGCAGTGTCATGAGCGAATCGCATTACTGATATCATTTCACCTTCAATTTTACTTCCACTGCCGGCCGCGGTGGTCTAGCGGTTCAGGCGCTCAGTCCGGAACCGCGCGACTGCTACGGTCGCAGGTTCGAATCCTGCCTCGGGCATGGATGTGTGTGATGTCCTTAGGTTAGTTAGGTTTAAGTAGTTCTAAGTTCTAGGGGACTGATGACCACAGATGATAAGTCCCATAGTGCTCAGAGCCATTTGAACCATTTTTTACTTCCACTCCTGAACCTTTCCTTTTATTTCCATTATTGCTTCTTCGATGTGTAGATTGAACACTAGAGGCGAAAGACTACATCTCTGTCTTACACCCTTTTTAATCCGACCATTTCTTTCTTGGTCTTCCACTCTTATAATTCCTCTTGGCTCTCGTATATGTTGTGTATTGCCAGCTTCTCCCTATAGCTTACCCCTATTTTCCTCGAAAATTCGATAATCATCGACCATTTGACGTGGTCAGGTCTACAAATCCTGTGAAAGAGTCTTGATTTCTCTTTAGTCTTGCTTCCATCATTAACCACAACGTCAGAATTGCCTCTCTTGTGCCTTTACCTTTCTTAAAGCCAAACTGATCGTCATCTAACACATCCCCAATTTCCTTTTACATTCTTCTGTATATTATTCTTGTCAGCAACTCGGATCCACGAGCTTCTAAGATGATTATGCGATATTTCTAGCACTTCTCAGCTCTTGCAGTCTTCGGAGCTGTGTGGATGATATTTTTTCCGAAAGTCAGATGGTATATCCCCAGATTCATACATCCTAAACACCAACCGGAATAGTCGTTTTGTTGTCGCTTCCCTCAATGATTTTAGAAATTCTAATGAAATGTTGTCTATCTCATCTGCTTTATTTGATCTTATGACTTCCAAAGCTCTTTTAAATTCTGATTGAAATATTGAATCCCATATATCTTCTAAATTGACTTCTGTTTCCTTTTCTATCACGTCAGACAAATGGTTCAAATGGCTCTGAGCACTATGGGACATAACTTCTGAGGTCATCAGTCCCCTAGAACTTAGAACTACTTAAACCTAACTAACCTAAGGACATCACACACATCCATGCCCAAGCAGGATTCGAACCTGCGACCGTAGCGGTCACGCGGTTCCAAACTGAAGCGCTTAGAACCGCCACGTCAGACAAATCTTCCCCTGATAGAGGCCTTCAGTGTACTCTTTCGAGCTATCCGCTCTCTCCTCTGCATTTAACAGTGGAATATCCTTTGCACTCTTAATGTCATCACTCTTGCTTTTAATTTCATCGAAGGTTCTTTTGACTTTCCTACATGCTGTGTCATTCCTTCCGACAATCATTTGTTCTTCGGTTACTTCACATTTGTTTCGCGCAGCCATTTCATCTTAGCTTCCCTGCACTTCCAATTTATTTCATCCCTCAGCGACATGTATTTCCGTATTCCTGAATTTCCCTGGACATTTTCCTTCTTTCATCGATCAAATGAAGTATTTCTTCTGTGACCCATGGTTTCTTCGCTGTTCCATTTTTTGTACTTACGTGTTTCTTTCCAACTTCTGTGATTGCCCTTTTAGAGATGTCCATTCCTCTTTAACTGTACTGCCTACTGAACTATTCCTTGTTGCAGTATCTATAGCTTTAGAGAATTCAAGCGTATCTCTTCACTCCTTAGTATTTCCGTATCCCACTTCCTTGCGAACTGATTCTTCCTGACTAATCTCTTACACTTCACCCTACTCTTCATCACTACTACATTGTGATCTGAGATTATATCTGCTCCTGTCAACCATGTGCAGTATTTATTGTTCTAATCCTTTTATAAAGGGACGTACAGAACCGAGCATAAGTTGACAGCATTTACAGAATTTCCTCACACATTACTTCGAAACGCACATTGTATACACAAATTCTACTGAACCCAAATTTGACTTAACCGTTTTTTAAACGCAATTAGCTGTCCCATTCGTTGCGCCCGTTATCCAAAAACCATGTTTCATTTAACGTAAACGGTGTTTCAAAAAGCTAATCCTATTTCACAAGAATTTATGTTCTAAATGAGAAGACAGGAGCTTGGGTTGAAGTTACACATCGAAACTAAATGATCACCTTAGAGCAAGTTGGTGGTTCATGTGGTTCCTGGTAGGGGTCCCCGTCGTGCAGCTAGCTCCCTCAGTCGCCGCTTGCTCGTTCATTACCCAATGTGCGTCGACCCGAGATGGCGATAACACAGCAACAAAGATGTTCTCCGTTTCAACAGGAACAATCCTGGTGCTACGGCGGCGCTTGTTTTCGAAACCATACAAGATTCAATTGCTACAAGTCCTTCATGATGATCATAAACAACAATGTGTAGAGTTTTGTAAATTAATTCTTTGCGTTGAGACGGAAATTAAGAGTTGCCTTTCACGTTGAATGTTTAGTGGTGAGGAGACGTTCCATTTAGGTGGACAACTGATCCGCCACTACGCAAGAATATGGGAAAAACAGCAGATACGAACCATAATGGAGCACGAGAAACAGACTTTGATATTTGAGTTGTTTTTCGAGAATAGATCCACGATCTCAACTTTTTTCGGAAAAGAATCACGTACCGGGATATGTTGGAGGAGGAGGAGGAGGAGGAGATTAGTTTTTAACGTCCCGTCGACGATTAGGTCATTAGAGACGGAGGACAAGCTCGGATTAGGGAAGGGTGGGTAAGCAAAACGGGTGTGCCATTTCAAAGGAACCGTCTGGGCATTTGCCTGGTGCGGTTTAGGGAAATCACGGGAAACCTAAATAATGATGGCCGGACGCGGGCTTGGACCGTCGTCCTCCCAAAGGCGAATCCAGTCTACTAACCACTGCGCCACCTCGCTAGGTCTGGATATGCTGCAGAGCTATCTTTCTCTACAATTGCGAGAACATACCGAATGTTTCATTATTCGACATATTCAATAGGAGAGATCTCCACCGCACACCTTCATGTAAAAGCATTTCTTACAATGAAACATTTCAACGATGGATCGGCCGAAAGGGACGTACGGATTTCGCGTTGCCGTCTAAGTGCTTCCCCCTCCAACAACTTTGGATGAATTAAGACTCTGAATTGCAACAGCAGTGAATGCAGTAATTCCATACATGCTCGCAAAAGTATGGGACGAGTCTGACTATCGTCTGGAACTTAACGCCCGTCCGGAGGAGGACACATTGACCATTTGTGGAAGGGAAGTAGAAACTGATTCAAAACATAATTGTAAAAAAGTACAACGGGGTTATATGTCCATGAAGATGTGCTGAAAAGTAATGACTCCGAATTTTTTATATGAAAACTCATACAGATTTTTAAACAAAACATACTTTATTAACATCTTTAGTCTTCATGTCCACATATTTATTTCTAATCACAGTGACGGCGGCGACGAACACATTTCTCCCAACGAGAGATCAGTTTGTTGATGCCGCCACTGTAGAATATTTGGCCCTGTTGACGGAGCAGCGACGTCAGATCACCTTGCACCACATCATCATCGTCAAAGTGAAGTTCTCGAAGGTGTTCATTGAGTTTTGGAAACAGATGAAAATCGGCTGGGGCCAAGACGGGACTACATGGAGGATGATAGATTTTAGTAACACAAAGCGTCTGTTTGTTATAGATGTCGCAGAGCTCGTGCGTAGTCTGGCATTATCATGCTTAAGGAGAGGGTACTGCATGTGTGGACGAACTCTTCGAATACGTGTTTTCAGTTTTCTCAGCACACTGTATCTCACGCACCGACGTAGTTACGTAACTCACCGCGATGTTTCACGCTACACTTCGGAGCCGTCTAGTGTCCGAATAATATGCATGACATGTGATACCTCTACAGATATTGAAAAGAGAATAAAAAATTCTGAGGCTTCATTTTTCTGCATTTCCCTCATAAATACATACCCGCGTAAAATCGGATGGTTCTTTTGAAAAACAAAAACTTCTTATTTGTAAGAAAAAGTTAAAATCCACAACCAGTTTAAAGTAGAAAATATAATCTTATGGAAACTTACGAAATTTTTTGAAATATCCTGTGTATTGTATTTGCTAGTAAGTCGTAGTGTATGACTTTCGACAAAGTCAAACAAATATCAGAAGTCCATCTTCAGATAGCTGTTACCATAGTTAGAAAGGAAGGCTGTACTCACTGACCAGTACATAGGAAGCGCCCGACCGCACGGTTGGATATACGTTTACAAACTCCGGCCAAACAACATAGCGGCTGTGAAACTACAGGTAGTGCTTACCTATGTGTAAAAGTATTAGATATATCAGTGGCATTAGCTCTTTCGGGGATATATATTGTAAACGTATTTCGTTAGCTGTTCCCTGCTGAAAGATCTAGCGGTCGCTCAAGGTGGTTGTCATATTTTATCGTAGAAACTAGACAAATTTTCAGATGAGCATCATCTTACCACACTCATGCTACTACAAGAGTTACTATTCATACGCACAGACTCACGGCTAGCAGTTATAATTTCCACTGTGTCGATCAGAAAATGAATGGAAGATTAGTGAAAACCAGAACAGGAGATAAATTCGGCCATGGCATTTTCAATGGAACAGTTTCGGCGTTCGCGTGAAGTTAATTAGAGGGTCTACGGAAAATCTAAATATTGATGGCTGGTCTGGTTCAAATGGCTCTGAGCACTAAGGGACTTAACATCTGAGGTCATCAGTCCCCTAGAACTTAGAACTACTTAAACGTAACTAACCTAAGGACATCACACACATCCATGACCGAGGCAGGATTCGAACCTGCGACCGTAGCGGTCGCGCGGTTCCAGACTGAAGCGCCTAGAACCGCTCGGCCACACTGGCCGGCGATGGCTGGTCTGGAATCTGAACTTCAGAGGCACTTCCCTAGAAACTGCACTACCGTGCTCAGTACGCCCTGTCCCAGGGACGCTTGGCTGGTCCGGGCCTCGACCTGAGATTCGAAACGAGTGTTTGACATAAGGCGAAATTTTCAATAATACATTTCTCAGGGAACGAGTATATACAAAGGCTGACAATGCTGGTTTCCGTGCCCTGGTGCGACTGAAGCCCGAATCTCTTGTGATGGCATTATCCATCGTGTACGTTCCGTTTGATTCCAGCAATAAGCAACGAAGTATTTTTAATTTATCTTCAGTGGGTTTGTATTTACAATTTTTCAACGTTTACTCCATATCTACACAGTCCTCCACTCCACTCTATTTGCTGCGGTGTTTGATGTGATGTTTCATTTGCGAGAATTTACATTTGTTTGCTAGGCCGTACCACTATAAAATCCTGTGTTTTTCAAGACTCAGCCATCCTCGTATTTACTCAGTAACGTTACATTTATTGTTTTATTTGTAAACGCGCATAAATTTTTACCCATTTCCTTAATGTTATAAGATAATATTATAAATATAGGAAACATAAACAGTAAATGCACGTTTGTAACATATATCCACGCTAATGGCGTTTATCGAATTACCTGATATTTATTAATGAGGCAACAGTTTTACTTCGAATATAGCCACCTTGTGTTCTTCTTCTTCTTTTTTTTCCTTCGTGTAATTGATGTTCGTCACACCTAATATGATGTGTCTGTTCATTGCACAAAAATGAATACTAACGAGTCACTTCATATAGGGGAGTGGTGACTGGTATGAGTCACTTAATACAAAATTGATATAAACATTCGTTGCTGTTTTGAAATGAGGTATAACGGCATAAGACCTTCACCTGAAATGGTACATGGTAAAAAAGATATCGAAGCGAAGCGACACACATCAAGAAGTGATTGTTCATGACGTAGAATTCGAGATATAAAAAGTGTCGGCTAGCATGGGCCATAGATAAAAATGTAGCTTTTAAACAAAAAAATTCCTTTTTGTGAATCACAAAAAAATGTGATCTGTTTACATATTAAAAGTACAAAATAACAGAGAAAATCAAAGTGGAAACATAGTATAGAAATTTAAGTTTTACGAGGGTATGGTGAAAAGTTATGCCTTATAATGTTTTATTCTGTTCTCAATATCGATTGGGATATTACATATCATGCATTTTACTCAGTCGACTTCTCCGTTTCACTAATGCAAGTTGCAACCTTCTGCCGCTAGAGGGATCTGAATTGTAGTGTGTAACATGGCGGTGTAACGTTACTACGTCGCTGCGTGAAAAACAGCGTGCTGTAATCCTTCAGAAAACTAAAAGCACGAATTCCAAGAGTTCGTAAACACACGGAGCACAGTTTCCTTCAACCACCTTCGAGGACTTCACTTTGATAGTGATTAAGTGGTACAAGGATAGGTAAGGTTATAGCGCCGCCGACAAATCCAAACATTCTACTCTGACGTATCAACAAACTGGTCTCTCGTTGGGAGAAATGTGTTCGTCGTTCAGGTGACTGTGTTGTGGAATAAATATGTAGAATATTAATAAAGTCTATTTTATTTAAAACGCTTTAAAAGTTTTTACATAAAAAATTCGGAGGCATTACTTTTCAGCACGCTCTCGTAGCATGGAAAATAATATTTTGGCATATTAACTGATTCTTCCGTCTGTTCTTGGTAGAGCAACATGATAATAAATGAAAATAACTATCTTCCTTATGTTCCACGGGGTAAATTTGTTGCATTAACCGGTTTTCAGCTTAGAGAGATTTAAAGTCTGATGATGGCTTTGTAGGGCGAAAACCAGTTAACACGATAAATTATACTGTAGAACATATGCAATATAGTGCTTTTCCTTTATAGTAATATTTTGGTTCTTTCGCATGACCCAAGTCATCTAAACAATATTTGTCTAATTTTCGGAGTCAAAAGTGCAAGAAAATTTTCATTGTTAATCACTTTTCATTTTACAGTAGTCACAATAGGAATAGAATCAATGCTCAATTTCTGCACGAACTTCATGTGTGCAATCCTCTTATGTTTCGCACCTTTTCTTCAAAAAATTCCCAACAAACAAAGCAGTCTACCGGATCATCATCAGAAGTGCCCCTTGTTGGATTTTGTTTGCATGTTCTTGGCGTTGTGTTTACATTGTGTTTAGGATTGTCAAACTGATTGCTTTTTCTTTTTTATTTGGTTCTGTTAATTTCAACTTTTTCCAAATTCACATGTTGATTTTCAATTGTTTGCCTTTTCTGATTTCTTTAGCAGCTGCGCTTTTCAGTTCTCAAATTTTTGTTTTCTATTAACATCTGCTTAATGGGTGTTGAAGCTAATATTTCACTTTTCTCAAGTTTAATTTTTGGGCTTTTTAATCTTTTCTTTCAGCTCAGGAAATTATAGGAGAAATAGTCTTCAAAATACTTGAAAAAGTTGGTTGACTATCTGTCGCGGATGAAGTTATGTCTACACCAGCTGTAGGTCTAATGGTTGGGAGCGGTTTTGAATAAGTTTTGCTTGATGATGAGCTTACAGCTACAGCTGTAATATCTGAGAGACACCAACTGTGTTTGAGAAAAAGACCAATTTTTAGAAGAGGTTTTTGGAATAATGCAGTAATAGCTCCGGCAATTGTATCAAGAGGTGGTGGATGCTCTACGTTGGTAAGGGCACTGACAATAATATTCAACTCAGTGGATGTTTGTAGCTGTAACGGGTAGCTCCTGAACTGTGTTCAGGTATGTCCAGGTGACACAGTTCTTTAGGCTGCAGCCACTAACTACATTTACCATGCCGTGATAAAGCAGAGGGATTTTCCCCCATCCAGAAAATGCAAGCAAGTTTGCATTGTTCTTTAAAAGGTTTCGTAAATGATCTATTAAGCAGCTGCCGTTTGTGAATTGTGTGGGGAGGAAAATTCAGCATGTGGACATGGCGTTCGAGGACGTACAAAGTAAGGTCAAGCTCACTGCGAGAGCCTTGATCATCGAAAATAAGCGGAAGAGGATCCACATACACCTACATCTACAGACATACTCTGCAAGCCACAGTATGGTGCATGGCGGTGGATACCTTTACCACCACTAGTCATTTCCTTTCCTTTTCCAGCTTACAAATGGAACGGGCCCTAATTTCTCTCACCTTATCTACGCGATCCTTACGCCAAACTTATTTTGGAGACAGTAGAATTGTTCTGCAATCACCTGCAAATAAGAGTTCTCTAATTTTTCTCATCAGTGTATCGCGAAAAGATCGTCGTCTCCCTTCAGCGATTCTCATTTGTAGTCACGAAGCGTCTCCGTCACACTAGCGTTTTGATCGAAGATACCGGTAACAAATTTAGCAGTACGTCTCTGGATTTATTTGATGTCTTCCCTTAACCCGACGTGTGGGAATCTCAAACATTCAGCCATTACTGAAGAACTGGTTGGCTGGCTCTGATCACTATGCGACATAACTTCTGAGGTCATCAGTCGCCTGGAACTTAGAACTAATTAAACCTAACTAATCTAAGGACATCACACACATCCATGCCCGAGGCAGGATTCGAACCTGCGACCGTTGCGGTCACGCGGTTCCAGACTGAAGCGCCTAGAACCGCACGGCCACACCGGCCGGCGAAGAACTGGTCACACTACTTTTTACACGCGGTCTTCTCCTGTTTAGATGAGATATATTTTCCTAAAATGCTATCAGTAGACCGAAGTCAACCATCATCCTTACTTCCGTCCTGACGTGCTCGTTCCCTTTCATGTTGCTTTACAACAATATGCCCATACATGTAATTGACGTGACTGTGTCAAGCACTACACCACTAATACTATATTCAAATATTACAGAATTGTTTTTCCTAGGCAGCTGAGTTAATTTCTATTTTCCTACATATTGAGCAAGCTGTCATTCATCACACCAACTAGAAATTTTGTCTAAGTCATCGTGTATCCTCCTACAGTCAGCCAACGACGACACCTTCCCATACACCACAGCGTCATCGGCAAACAGCCACAGATTGCTGCTCACCCTGTCCGTCAGATCATTCATGTACATTGGGAATAAGAGCGGTACCATCACCCTTCCGTTGGGCACTCCTGACGACACCCTTGTGCCTGACGATCCGTCGCCATTAGTTTCTGTTACTGAAGAAATCCTCGAGCCACTCAGATGTCTGGAAACCTGTCCTGTATGATCGGGCCTTCGTTAATCATACTGCGATGGGGCATCATGTCAAATGCTTTCCGGAAATACAGAAATATTGAATCTGCCTGATGCCCTTCATCAATGGTTCGCAGGATATCGTGCGATGAAAGAGCAATCTGAGTTTCACAGTAGCGATGCTTTATAAATCAGTGCTAATTTGTGACCAGAAGCTTTTATGGCTAAAGGAAATTTATTAGATTACAACCTACAGCGTGTTCAACAATTCTGCACCAAACCGATGTTAAAGGTATTAGTCTTTAATTTTGTGGGTCTGTTCTTTTACGCTTCTTTTTAAAAGTCGATTCGGACTTTCCACTGAGCGAGAGATTCGCAATAAATGCAGCTAAATAAGGGGCCAATGTCGTATAATACTCTCTTCAAAACCGAACTGGGAGTCCGTCCTAATCTGGTGATTTATTTGTTTTCAACTCTTTCACTAGCTTCTCCATTTACGGAATGCTCATTAATATGTCCTCCGTACGGGAGTCTATGCGACGGTCAAACCACGGTATGTCTACGCGAAATTTGAAATTCCACCTATCCTTTTTCTGTCTTCCATTGCCACACAATTGATGATTGACTGCAAAGAAGCCTTCTGTCATCTTTGTGATTTTAAGTAGAACCAGAATTTTCTAAGTTTCTCCACAAGATCTTTCGCTAAGGCATGACGGTGGAAGTTGTACGCTTCGTGCATCGATCTTGCGAAGGTATAGTAAAACACACGAAACCCTCAAGCCATTTAGTACTGCCTTATTGTTCATCCATCCACAAAAGGTTGGAAAAGCACAATTATCCACTGCAGCATCTGCTTGTTCTACATCTACATCTAAATCCATACTCCGCAAACCACCTGACTAAGAGCGGCGGAGGGTACTTTGAGTACCTCTCTATCGGTTCTCCCTTCAATTCCAGTCTCGTATTGTTCGTGGAAAGAAAGATTGTGGCCCCTATTCTCTCTGATTTTATGCTCATTGTCTCTTCGCGAAATATACGTAGGAGGGAGCAATATACTCCTTGACTACTCGGTGAAGGTATGTTCTCGAAACTTCAACACAAGCCCGTACCGAGCTACTGAGCGTTTCTCTTACAGAGTCTTCCACTGAAGTTTATCTATCATCCCCGTAACGCTTTCGCGATTACTAAATGATTCTGCTCTCCGTTGGATCCCCTCCTAACTCTTCTATCAACCCTATCTCGTACGGATCCCACACCGGTGAGCAGCATTCAAGCAGTGGGTGAACAAGTGTACTTTAACCTACTTCCTTTGTTTTCGGACTGCATTTCCTTGGGATTCTTCCAATTAATCTCAGTCTGGCATCTGCTTTACCGACGATTAATTGTACATGGTCATTCCATTTTAAATCACTCCTAATGCCTACCACCAGAAAATATATGGAATTAACTGCTTCCAGTTGCTGACCTGCTATATTGTAGCTAAATGGTAAAGGATCTTTCTTTCTATGTATTCGCAGCACATTACACTTGTCTACATTGAGATTCAATTCCATCCCCTGCACCATGCGTTAATTCGTTGCAGATCCTCCTGCATTTCAGTACAATTTTCGATTGTTATAACCTCACGATATACTGCAGCATCATCCGCAAAAAGCCTCAGTGGACCTCCGATGTTATACCCAAGGTCATTTATATATATTGTTAATGGCAACGGTCCTACGACACTCGCCTGCGGCACACCTGAAGTCACTCTCACTTCGGAATACTTCTCTCCATTGAGAATGACATGTTGAGTCCTTTTATCTAGGAACTCTTCAATCCAATCACACAATTGATCTGATAGTCCATATGCTCTTACTTTGTTCATCAAACGACTGTGGCGAACTGTATCAAACGCCTTGTGGAAGTCAAGCAACACGGTATCTACCTGGGAACCCGTGTCTATGGCCCTCTGAGTCTCGTAGACGAATAGCGCGAGCTGGGTTTCACACGATCGTCTTCTTCGAAACCCATGCTGATTCCTACAGAGTAGATTTCTAGTCTCCAGAAAAGTCATTATACTCGAACATAATACGTATTCCAAAATTCTACAACTGATCGACGTTAGAGATATAGGTCTGTAGTTCTGCACATCTGTTCGACGTCCCTTCTTGAAAACGGGGATGACCTGTGCCCTTTTCCAATCCTTTGGAACGCTACCCTCCTCTAGAGACCTAAGGTACACCGCTGCAAGAAGGGGGGGGGGGGGCAAGTTCCTTCGCGTACTCTGTGTAAAATCGAACTGGTATCCCATCAGGTCCAGCGGTCTTTCCTCTTTTGAGCGATTTTAATTGTTTTTCTATCCTTCTGTCATCTGTTTCGGTATCTGCCATTTTTTCATCTGTGCGACAACCTAGAGAAGGAACTACAGTGCAGTCTTCCTCTGTGAAACAGCTTTGGAAAAAGGCATTTAGTATATTTCGGCCTTTAGTCTGTCATCCTCTGTTTCAGTACCATTTTGGTCACAGAGTGTCTGGACATTTTGTTTTGATCCACCTACCGCTTTCACATAAGACCAAAATTTCTTAGGATTTTCTGCCAAGCCAGTACGTAGAACTTTACTTTCGAATTCATTGAACGCCTGTCGCATAGCCCTCCTCACACTACATTTCGTATCGTGTAATTTTTGTTTGTCATCAAGGCTTTGGATATGTTTATGTTTGCTGTGAAGTTCCCTCTGCTTCCGTAGCAGCTTTCTAACTCGATTGTTGTACTACGGTGGTTCTTTCCCATCTCTTACGATCTTGCTTGTTCTTGTAAAATGGCTCTAAGCACTATGGGATTTAACATCTGAGGTCATCAGTCCACTTACCTCAACTAACCGCTTACTCCTAACTAACCTAAGGACATCACACACTTCCATGCCTGAGGAAGGATTCGTACTTGCGACCGTAGCAGTAGCGCGGTTCCTGACTGAAATGCCTAGAATCGCTCGGCCACAGCGGCCGGCTTGTGCTTGTAAAGGGGTGGATTATTCTGATCTTTTATAAAGATGGTGTATGTGACGAATGTTGACATGAGATGAAATCCATTTTACTTATTTCATTAATGTTGACAACTGCTGTGCTTTTTATCACCCGAGTAATATTTTTCAATTAGCAATTAAAATTTCTCGCGGAACTACTGTGCACAACATATGCTTTTCTCTGTGAAATACCCAGTTTTAGCGTTTATTATTGATTGAACTTACACACTTGAAAATGACTTAACGTCGAAATCGCAGTAGTGAAACTTATAATAAATAGTACATCCGGTGACGTATAATATTCCTTTAATAAATTCAACTAGACTTTAATACCGAAATAAATACAGTTGTGTGAAATGAAATGCTGTTCCGTCGGTAATTTATCTTTCTTTAAATCTATCTTTGAAATCTTTCTTTCAAATTTATCTTTCCTTCAAATAGTAAACTCAAATATTCGATAAGACATTAAGAAAGGAACACTTCTGCAAATATCCTGCCTTATGTAATGTATTAAACGAATATCACATACTGGCCAGAGTTGTCGTGTGAGTGATGAAATGGCTCTGAGCACTATGGGACTTAACATCTTAGGTCATGAGTTCCCTAGAACTTAGAACTAGTTAAACCTAACTAACCTAAGGACATCACACACTTCCATGCCCGAGGCAGGATTCGAACCTGCGACCGTAGCAGTCGCGCGGTTCCGGACTGCGTGCCTAGAACCGCGAGACCACCGCGCCCGGCGAATGTCGTGTGAGTGTTAGTATCACCGTGTAATGAAGGTTCGCAACAAATTAACTGCTCCTCGAAACATAGAAAAATAGGACGGTCTCAAGTACCTGGAATAACAACGGTATGTAAGATAGACAGATAGTTGGGTAGGTAGATAGGTAAATAGAGAACCATATTCAGAGCTAGAAATTTCTAGGGATTCTCATCCACGGACGAAGTCCGCAAACTGCACGAAGCGGGGAGGAAAACAGTTTGCCTCTCATGCCAGTCTAATTCTTTTTTTGATGCTCTCACGTGGAAAATTCTGTATTGACCACGTTCGTACAAATTTAGAGTATACCGCAATTCATCCGAAAACAAACTCGAAAATTGTTCATACAATTCTTCTACATCCCGCAAAAATAGCTCGGCTGAGAGAAGATTAAGCGATTTGTCAATCGATAAACCAAGCGTATAAATAATTTCACGTGTGAAGATATTTTGGGCAGTAGATGCAGTTATAGCCAGGCATATTACACACCGGGTTACATGCTTACTGACAATGTCTACAGAAAGTTGTCCTGAAACTGGCAGTTGTATGTGAGTAGTCGTTTACGATGTGTTGGGAGTAGAGGCGATCCATTTAACAAAGAGGTAGACGCACCTGCATCCGTCTGTATATCTATCAACCCTTACTACCAGACCACGATACTATTGCATTTTGTCTCCCGTGGCCGTTATCACAGACACGCGGTAATGTGCAAAAGAAAAGCGTATCGCACTGTGAATAATTTCAAGACAGTTGTGAATATACCTGCACTATCAAGTGGTTGAGTATGTCCTCGTGAAATATGACGATAAAAACTCACGACAAGCCGACCGAAACGCCGTCAGTCCCAGGTGCAATAATGCTATGGTCGATTAATTGACGGTGTTGATGACTATATAGCGTGGTGTCGAACTACTCAAGCGGTGACGCAGCACAAGGAAGCACACTGAACATAAGGCCTGTCTCGCACCCAGCTGCCCCCTCCCCCTTGTCGCTAGAGTCAGCTATACGCTGGTTGTTTAATCTGACCAGGACAGGGAGATACACGTGTAGGCGGTGCTATTTATGGAGTAGGGTTTTTGTAGAATATCATTATCACTGTGACGAGACTTGCTTGCTGTTTTTGTCCATGGCGAGGCACTCACTTTACTGGTACACTTAAGGCCTCCTGACTTGTGGGGTGTAGAAACTAACCAAACGGCAGTTTTGTTTTCCTTGTAATCCTTCCAATACAAAAACGTCATTATCAGTTTCAAACTGACATTCTATACTGTGGGTAACCTCAAAATATTTCGATTTTCCCCACACATCATCGAATGAATATTCAGTCAATTTCATAAGCTCTGCACTGATTTCACTATCTGGCACACATCACGAATCAAAGAACATGTGTAAGATTGCTTGTAGTTGCCGCGGTGCGATTACGGTTCGCCTGCTGAAAAATACGGGGCCTATTCGGAAAGTAAGGTCCGATGAGGTGCGAAATGGAAACCACGGTGAAAATCCGATGAAGCTTTGCAGAGGTGCGTTGGGCAGTGCCATTAGTGTGGCCGTCCATTGCGTCAAGTCGCTCTTTTCAGTTCTGAGCACACAGTAAATACGTAAAGATTCTTAGTGTCTCGCGCCAAATATGATGGCCTAGTGTGAGATTTCGCCTGATGTCATACAGCCCACATAACATAGCTGTCACGCGTTTCCTTCTGCATGACAATTCTCGACCGCACTCTGCAGGGGCAATGAAGATGATCCTACAGCGTTTTCGGTGGGAAGTGTTTGATCACCCACATCAGAGCCCGTAATTGACTCTCCCTGTGTCTCATCTCTGCTGACATGAACCAATGGCTATGAAGACAATGTTCTGGCACAAACAACGAGCTGTAGACCAGCTTAGAGAATTGGCAGGAAGCACAGGCGAGTCCTTTCTCTGCTGAGAGTATTGGAAAGTTGGTACAACTCTACGACAGATGTCTAAATCGGAGCTGCGACTATGAAGAGAAGTAGCTGGAAGGTACAGCTAACTGTTGCAAATAAAACATTTTCGATTTTCGCTGTGGTTTCCATTCTGCGACCGATCGGACCTTACATTCCGTGTAGGCCTCGTAGTTCCCTCGCTTTGCAGTCATCCTTTCTTACAGGGTCCAGTCAATGCCCGACCCGTCAGAAAATCAGTAATTTTCGTTGGCTAGAGAAAGCTGTAGGAGAAACTAGCTGCAGTGCTGGTATCAAAAGCTTGAACCAGAAGGTTTCTAGTATCAGCTTAACTGAACTATTAAAGGAAATGAAAGTCGTCGAACGAAAATTAAACTGCATTCTCTTTTCATTGATACAAAATAACCGCCAAGTCCATACTTGTCTGAAGTTGACAGTTTCTACACTCACACGCAATCAGTCACTTGGGGTAATAGCACCTTATGTTGTTTAACCGCACCTTTTACTGAAAAGTTTACAAACGGATGATCTGTGTTCTTGAGTGCTCGCTGTTACCTCGCAGATGGGTCACATAGAATGTTCAGTTCTCAGTTGCGACTTGTACGATACACCAAGTGGATTTTAGTTGTTCATTAGGCCATAGTTTTCAAAGAAAATCCGAAGTTCACTCGTTTCTATTTACCACTCGTACTCGATTACTTTACGGCACTTCACTGCCAAATTTAATTTATAGTTCAATAAAATTACAATAAGTTTTCAGAGCTCCTAGTACACGAGTCGGAGCACTGTTATTGCTGAGCTAGAAATGAATTGAGACTGTTGTTGGGATACGGGACAGCGTTGCATTGAAATATCGATCTGACTGAATCAGTTATGCGATATTTTAATCGATTTGTCCAGCTCATACAGGGTGGACAAAATCAGTCTGAAAAGCTTTTAAGGGTGTATCAGGGTAGGTTGTGCAGAGTAAAATTGTTAAGAAAAAAATCGATACGTTGCGAAATTTCCGAGATAGTTATCTTTGAATTTAACCATTCAGGCTGCTGCATTTGAAAATTCAAGCGGCTCGCCAGAGATGGTGTTACCAAACGCGTTCCTCGTTTGGTTTCCTAAAGCCGAACAAGAGGATACAAAAATTGGACTTGAGACGGTAATAACGGTCAAACACTAGCCAAAGGCTAGTAGGCTGTCATCTACGCTATGAGAACAACTGACACTAATTGTATTTGGCGGGCCGCTTGAATTTGAGTGCGGAATGGACTGATTGGCTAACGTCAATGTTAATTAACTCGGAAACGGTGAATGCTTCGATAATTTTGTGGTGCTGTAATCGGATATTATTATTATTATTATTATTATTATTATTATTATTATTATTATTATTCTCTTTTCTGATTTCTGCTTTCTTTTGATTTTGAAATGTTTACAACATAAGAAAGGTAGCTACAGTTTTTCAAGCTCTTTTTTCTGTCAAGTTCTTAGATAAATTTTGACTGTTTATGTTGTGCATTTTCGTGGCCTTCTATCACTCCAATGTAAGGTTGGCTGAAATATTTAAATTAGGGAAAAAAGAATAGTACTAGACGTTGAAGACAGTTCCGATTATCAATAGATTTACGAATGCCACCCCTTGGGTGGTTAGGAGAAGACCCATTCACAGCTGAAGGCAAACATCTCAACCTAGTTCTAGTTTGTGTAAGATGGCCAGGAATTTTTTATCTGTTGTGGGGACTTCAGTTCCAGAAAGACTATTTTAGAAAGCTAGCTCATGAAGTAATTTTTGCTGAAAGAAGTAAATTAGAAGCAGAACGTGCCAACAAATCAATTTTTATAAGTTCTATAGAAAATAATTTTTGGATACCCATTTGTATTATCTGTATATTGAGTGAGTTTTATTCCTTTTTGTGCGCCGTATTGTAAGTTCCTTAAAATTTCTTGCTAAGATTTCTTTACTTATATGTAAAATGTATAAATAAATTTGGTTTTCCTCATTTTTTATTAATTCTTAAAACACATTTCTCATTGTTTTAAAGAACAGGTTTAGTCATAAGTTATAATCTGTATTTTGATACTAAATTTTGGAACCGTTACATCAGAATATCGGTATTATTTATTCCATTAATCATAAATGTCGATATTTAGTGCGGCGTTCGATTATATCGAATACTGTTGTTTATCTTTCGATATCGTATTCTCAATTTAGACTCCACAAGGCAATTTCCTAGTCCACAAAATACGCCCAAATGTACTATCTTCTGATTGGTTGTGAAACCTCATAGTCAGTCTACTAACAGAATGAAACCTTGATATCCCGTCTCTTTTACGATGAACCAGTCACAACATAATACCTTTTGAGAGCAATTTATTAAACGAAGAAATTCAGAAAACCCACAGATAGCAAAATAACTCTCTCTGTACTTAACTGAATTATCGTAATATGTTTCTTGCTTCTCCACTTCCATAAACTGGTGAATAACACGTTTCAGCTGTCACTTGAACCTATACCCCCTTGATCTGCAGAGACACAAATTCTCACGCTACTATATCTACAGTTAATAAACATAGCAAAGTCATATTATTTCGCATTACACCTTCATTCACACTAAACGTGTTAAATCATCAATAATTTTTAAGAGGTATAATATTCACAGAAGATAAAATTTAGTTTCCAAAATACAATGTTTTTACTCTTAAGAATGTACTTTCTGTACAGTGCTGACATCTTTCGGCTGTAGCTGTTACTACTTGCAGCTACTTTAAAACGTTCATCTTCCACAAGAGTGGTGACTCATCGTCTGTATAAAGCTGTTTGGTGTCGTTAAACTGCTATAGCTACGACGTAGAGATGTTACGTCTCACAGTGCTCATTACTGTATATAAAGTCGCAATTTCTACTCGGGCATTGCACATGAACATTCTTCTCTGTATATGACTGAACGAACTATTTCAACATTGGTCACGTTCCAGAAAGACTGGCAATACATATATTTTGAAGATGAAGTACATGTTAATACATCGCTAATCTTAGAAAAGGGGAAATTTAGATGCAACAGACAAACGACGAAGAGAGGAGAAAAAATCCTGAATTCTGTGGTCTTATATGTAGAATGCTTCAAAGTGATGCATTAACTGCTGCGAGCACTTGTTACATTCATCTGTGGCTTCGCCATCGAGTGAGAAACTGGAAGTGCCATCACACATCAACAGTTATTTCACGAGAAAGTCAGATTACTGCTGGTGAAGTGTCATATTATGATGAAACAGTTAAACTACTTTTACTCGCGCAGCTTCCAAGGTTTAAGGTTCTGGTTGCTTAAAATTTTGACGACATCGTTTCAGTGTGAAACAGTCACTTTTCATTTGCGTGATGATTGCAATGAAATTTGTATCTGAGCACCGCTAAAGCTGGGTCGGAATGTGAATACCAACACAGGCCAGCCAAAAACAGACACCACTCTAGTCCGTGTCCGTCGTGTGAGATGTGGCCTCAATCTCTTCAGTAAGCATCACACGCTTCAAAGCGGAACTGCGGGCAGCGTCCAGCGCGTCGTTTTAAATTAAAGGCACCGGCCGGCAGACCGTGTCCCTCGCCTCGTGCAAGGTGGCAGGCTCTCTCGCTGGACCCACCGCTCGATTCGGAAGTCGATACAACACAAACAGTACAGAGAGCGCCGGCCGTGTGTCTGCTGCCACCACAGGCCACTCCAGCGGCGCCTACGTCAAGGAACGCACAGCACTCCGTCTACATTAGGCCTGGAAACAAACATCAGAACATCTAGCGAACAATGTAACACAACTCACTCTGTACGATGTCTTAAATAACATCAAAGCTACCAGATACGGTAACAATTTGTCGTTACGCTAATATTCTACAGCTTATATCAGCCGCAGGTTTATGGACTACCGAATACTGTGCGCGTCATAGACTTATTGGCAAAGCACATTTACCACATCACGTCAATGATACTTCGTCAAGTTAAACCCATGTTTTAATTTACATCATTAACTTAATTTAACGGTATCAAAGAAATCGCTACTGCATCTCCTCCTGCTCCTTCCGTTCATGACGGCTGAAGTCATTGAGGTAATACTGCAATGTACTATATGCCCACTGAAGGAAAAGAAGAATTTATTTAAGAAGCAGGATAACTACGAACGTGTGCTGAAAAGTAAAACCTCCGAATTTATTAATATGAAAGGTCTTGAAGCTTTCTAAATAAAACAAATTTTATGAACATTCTACATCTTTATTCTTCAAGTTCAAATATTTATTTCTCAACATAGTGACACTGGCGTCGAACACATTTCTCCCAACGAGAGACCAGTTTGTGTATATCGCCACTGTAGAACGGCTGACTTTTAGCCACAACCTCACCTCGGATTTCACCCCTTCATCACTATCAATGAGAAGTCCTCGTAGGTGTTCATTAAGTTTGGGAAATAGAGGAACACTGGATGAGGCCAAGTCGAGACTGCCTGCGGGATGATCGATGACAGGGAACCACAACGCTCTTGTGTGGTCTGAAGCAGAGGGTGATCCACGTGTCGATGAAGTCTTCGAATTCGTGCTCCCCGTTTTCTGAGGCTCTCGCAGTACCTTTCAAAGTTTATGGTGGTGCCTTTAGGCATGAACTCTTAATGCGCCACGTTCTGAACATCCCAGAAAGCTATGAGAATGACTTTACCTGCTGCTGATTTTGTCTTGAATTATTTTGTCGTCGGTTATCCTTCGTGGCAGAATTGCATTGATGTTCTCTTGTTTTCTGGGCGATAATGGTGAACCCTGCTTTCATCACCTGTCACACATTAGTGTATTACTGACGGCGGTTCAAGCAGCATCGTACACAACTTTAATTCTTCTGTGGATTTCAGCTGGAGGCACGTTTTTCGAGGCTAGAACCTCGATTACAGTACGAAGATTTTTCTCGCACCGACATAATTACCTTACACACTGCCATGTTACACGCTACAATTCCGGGCCCTCTACTAGCAGAACGTTGCAACTTGGGCCAGTGAACAGGGAAAGTCCACTGGGTAATATGATGACACGTCGTACCTCAGCCGATATTGAGAACAGAATAAAAAATTCGGTGGCATTACTTTTCAGCACGCCCCTGTATGTCATCTTTATTTCTGAAACTTGATGATACTGGAATGATGGTGGGTAAGGGGAAAGTATCCTAGTAGAATATCGCATCGAATTCGTGGGATTTAATTTAAACTTCTGTTTTAAAACTGCTGATGCGTTTGGGGAGGGGGATTAACGTTTCCAAAACGTAGTAGTCATCATCTTTAAATTTACAGAACTCAGTTCACTCTGGGTGAGATGATGAAACAGGAAAGACAAATTTGTACGACCTAGTCACCACTAATATGATCCGGCCCTGCATCAACTTAGTGGAGTGTATAGTTGAGTCGGTTCACTCTATACTACATTAGCTACCACGTAAGAGGTACTACAAGAATCTCTTGAACGGAATTTGCCGATTTTCATTAGTTTAGTAAATATCACACGTGTCAATTATATGTATTCCACGTTACGTGGATGGAACGTCAGCAAGAATGACTGGGAAATCTTTGTAATTAAAATCACAAAGAAACTCGAAAACTGATCTGAATGTAATCTCGCCCACGAAGTAAATGATAACTTTCCCGAGATGATAACATAAATGGTCGATACCACGATCACTTACTGTCTCCAGTTTTATTTGACCCTCATATTTTCATCAGTTTTATGAGATGAAGAGTGATACACAAGCTTAGCAGAGTGGAGAAAGTTATTCGAGGCTCACTATTAACATCTTGAAACAGAATTTATTTCAGTTGCGTACTGAAGATCGAAGTGTGTACTCTAATAGAACACGGTTCTAGGCGCTTCAGTCTGGAACCGCGTGATCACTACGGTCGCAGGTTCGAATTCTGCCTCGGTCGTGGATGTGTGTGATGTCCTTAGGTTAGCTAGGTTTAAATAGTTCTAAGTTTTGGAGACTGATGATCTCAGATATTAAGTCCCATAGTACTCAGAGCCATTTCTAATATAACAAGTTGGCCCAGAAAGAATGTTGAGACATTATTACTATAGAAACTGCAATGACTTTAATCTGTAACTAGATAAATTATGTCCGATGAATACACACCGGTATTGGTCCGTACTCGATGGAATCCCTGACTACTGCACTGAAATTTTACTGTCAAATATCTCACATTCAATGGAGCAAAGTTCTTCACAGTTCATTTGAATCTCATGTCAATACAGTGCCGGGATCAAATAATATACTGAATGCGATGATACCTCTTTGTTGGATGCGCGAAAAAGCACTGTGACTAAAATAAGGTATGGTCTCATGTCATTAGAATCTTTGAACTGAAGACTGGATATATTTTAGCTACATAGGAATGGAAATCAGTAAGCAGAACGATTGTCTTATAGGCCACGCGTGTAAAAAGGGAGGGAATGTTACTTTGAAAATGGAGGTAATCTCTCCGGCGATAATAACACATTTATCGAGGATAAGGGCATCCGAGACACCCTCACAGCCTAAATTATCGACATTCAGATTTTACTAAGCTGCAATAAATATTTACTGGTTTTTATGTAGACCTTACCAAACTTTGTTATTGTCCCTGGTGTCGCGACTAGCGTA
The DNA here is from genome assembly GCF_021461395.2 of Schistocerca americana. Taxonomy (NCBI): domain Eukaryota; kingdom Metazoa; phylum Arthropoda; class Insecta; order Orthoptera; family Acrididae; genus Schistocerca; species Schistocerca americana. The sequence goes on from NC_060130.1 coordinate 698,471,714, forward strand.
GCACTTACTGGATCTAGGTATTAGGATTTTATTAGAAGCCTGTCTTCATTATTTTTATGGTTTCTAATCATAAAAAAGGAGAATGGATGCATAGTAATACGATGAATGAGTAAATGAATACCATAGGGTTTGTTTTTATCGTCCTTCTTGCTTGAAGAGTTTACAGCAGCCCTACATACAATTCTGCTTAGCAACGTGCTTACGCTGTACGTGGACTATCTTTGTTTCTCCTCGAGTGCGATACTACTGAGATGGACACTTCAGATGGCTACAAAAGGGACATTACTACTACGTCTAATTCGCACTCCAGTTGAATAATTCGTACGATACCTTAGTCTGTATATTTACTGAAATATAAATTAGTTAAGTAGGAATGTGAATTCTGCACTTGCAACGAAATAAAGAGCGTCAGTGAGGCTGGACGTAAACCGGTACATGTGATGTACATGTACAAAGAAATACAAACTTACCGTACAGCGATAAGTCGACGATATTCTACGCCCCGTTTTGTTGCCCTTAATGGAAACCCATTCTGAGCATACATTTCAGCAAGATAATACCCGCCCACGTACGGTGAGAGTTTCTACTGCTTGCGTTCGTGCTTGCCAAACACTACTTTGGCTAGCAAGTTCGCCGTATCTTTCCCGAGTTGAGAACGTTTGGAGCATTATGGGTAGGGTCCTCCAACCAGCTCGGGATTTTGAGTATCTAACGCGCCAGTTGGACAGAGCTTAGCACGACATCCCTCAGGACGACATCCAACAACTCTGTCAATCAAGCCAAGCTGAATAACTGTTTGCATAAGAGACACAGTTGGACCAACGCATTATTGACTTCTTCAATTTGTGAAGTTCTTTCTCTTGAATAAATCATGCATTTTTTCTGAAACTGCAATTATTTGTTTGTCTGTACATGTATATGACAGCTACCGATTTCCATCCCATTCGGATAATTCCTTCGTTGGCTGTGTTTTTTTTTTTTTCCCCCTTAGAGAGGCGTCCGCTCTTAGGATTTAGAAAATTATAAAAATTTTTAAAAACTAAATTAAAACTTAGAGCTAGCATCATCTTCCTTGCGATATGGAATAACCCAGAATTCAAATAAATAAAATAATTGTCGAGATGGTAAGAGTCTGAACTACACTCAAAACAATATCTCTTCAGAATATAGCTGTTGTGCAAATCTTCGAGTCTCCATACGGAATAGACACCTGTGGGAGACAGGTATCATGTAATAGCGAACGGTTTTACTTACGAAATTAACAAGTGCAACCGATTCTCAGTTCGGGTAATCCGTGATCTTTAAATCATGTAATCAAGTCATGAGTTCGTGTAAGATATGTGCGATGTGAATCACCGACGAAACAATAAAGAAGCACGGCAAAGTAACGATTTGGGGGAGAGACTTGGATTTCTGCCTTAATCCCTCGACTCGATCAAAGGAATGTTTAGAGCGCAAAGCATATTGATGTGGTGCCGCAGGAAGCAATCTTTTACGCCATTTAGTCCTTTCTGAGGTACCGGTAGTAGCTCGTAGCGAATCAATGGGGAACGCGACCTGTGGCGGTGCTTTATCATCTGTGTACAGCATTAGTCTGTGGAGAAGAGCTTCCAAGCTGTAACTGAGAATTAACAGAAAAAGTTAACGGAAAATACTGAAAGATCGTTTGTAAGATTAAGGAAATTTCTTTTTTCTCCCTTTTAAACTGTGGGGTTTCTTAATAAGACACAGCCGAACGGTTGATAAGGAGTAACTTCGAATTTAAATGACAGCTCTCTATTTGCCTGATCATCATTTCTGAATTATTCCACTGAATATAGTTTTAAACCTTCGCACTAAGCTTCTGAGCTCACTTCTGTTGAGGTAGTTGCATCAAGTTCTTGTGCTTGATGTGAACGCGGGGGAGTGTGCTGCAGTGCCGATTACTGAACCGATCTTTTCCACCAGTACAGGTATGTGAACGAAATACTGCCATATTCTTTTATATCATAAATAAACGATCTACAGTTATTTCATGCAGGACAATACTAGGGCATACATGTCCAATGCTTCTGCGCCAGTATTACAAGCTGTTTCTGAGGATGGAAACTACCCTCGTCAGTTCTTTAAAGAAAGGTTGCAAATATATTGTTCAGATACTTATCAGAAGTTACAGTTTGGTGGAAAAATATCAGTCCAGTAATTCATGTTGTTACTAATTCACAGCACACTCCTGTTTTTACGTACTGCAGAGGCTCTTTATGTGACAAATGAGGATTTCGGAACTCAAATGTCGATTGTCTTGTGAGTTTACGTACCTCAATAAATGCTGTCGTGCTTCATCAGATAAAAAAACAATTTCAAGATCAAACTTCTTATAATGCACAGACTGTAGTGGCAGATTGTAGTACGACGCTGAACAACTCCATCAGGATTGGTCAGTTTGCGCACAGCTCTCTGAGGAGATGATGCAGACACTCCAATGTGAAGGGCTAAACACCCCAACAATTTTCTTCGACTTCTTTCCAAGGTCACTCATATCTCACTTTTGACATTATCTGTGCAAGATGTGCTTGGTGTAGGTAGCCCAGGCGGCGTTGAAGGAGAAGGCACAATGCTACTTTTATAAATTCTGGTTCACTCCTTCACAAACTACTATCACAGTCGTCCTAGCGGTCTGCCAGGCCGCCAGCCAGCCTTCGCGAGGCCAGGATGTCAGCCGGCCTGTGTGACCGAGTGGTTCTAGGCGCTACAGTCTGGAACCGCGCGACCGCTACGGTCGCAGGTTCGAATCCTGCCTCGGGCATGGCTGTGTGTGATGTCCTTAGGTTAGTTAGGTTTAAGAAGTTCTAAGTTCTAGGGGACTGTTGACCTGAGATGTTAAGTCGCATAGTGCTCAGAGCCATTTGAACCAGGAGGTCATCACATTGGAGAGTGACTTTGAACATATCGGACACGGGAAGGATGCATGTCCTAACTATGTGGGTGGGATACAAGCGAACGGAGCTAGGTGGCGCAGTGGTTAGCACAGCAGACTCGCATTCAGGAGTACGACTGTTCAGTTCCCCGTCCTGCCATCCAGATTTAGGTTTTCCGAGACTCCCCTCAGCTGCTCCAGGCAAATGCTGGGATAGTTCCTTTGAAAAGGGCGCGGCTGATTTTGTTCCCCATCTTTTCAATTTACAAGCTTGTGTTTCGTCTTCAATGACCTTGTTGTCGGCGGAACGGTAGACTCCTTATTTTCCTTTTTTCGGTACAAGGGAGAATCACCCATCTGGTCCTCGGTGGCGCCCAGCACACAGCAGCCATCCCGTGATTCCTCCTACCAGTTCATTATTACATTCTTTGCCGCCACTTTGATGAAGCAAACAATCCCTACTGAGCTGATGCTCTACGTTGGTAAGCAGGCAACACTCGATAGCAATTTTTTAAAGAAAATTTTGAAATTACACTTAAACTTTCTGTGTGACTTGCACAGTAGGACTGTATGCAAATCAACGCACAGCCTTGGTAGTCGCTATCCTCTGTAGAAGTCTAGAGAACATTTCAGATTACATTATGACATCTGTGGAATGCGGTGGAGTGAGGTCGAGAGGTGTTAAGGCACTGGAGCAGCATTCAGTGGTTGAAATCCCCATTCGGCTCTTCAGATTTGGATCTTCTGTAATTTCCCTAAATCGCTTAAGGTAAATGCCGATGAGCTTCTTTTGGAAAAGGACACACGAAATTTCCTTCCCTATCCTTATTCAATCCGAGTTTGAACTCCGCCTCTAACAACCGCGACGTCGACGGGACGTTAAACCAAGATCTCGTGTCATGAATCGACATGTTTCATAACAGAGAAAAGTATCCGAGGCAATTTATGTATGTGTGGGATTGGCGGACCGCAGTCCAACATAAATTAAAATCAAACATGAGTAAACCACTCTGCGATTTCCACTAATTAGTCCGTTCTTCACAACCGAACAAAATTACACGGTAATAAATATTTTAATGCTAAAATTGTGTTTATTGAGATTAAACAACACTTATCTCTTTCAAGAGTCTTTAACTCTCATATGCGAAGCTGTTCTCTTGATGAATCGTAAGCATGCTTCTACCAAATGCAATTAAAAATTTTAAATGTAACATAGGTATCTCGCATGTGCTTAACTTCAATTAATCTGGAATTATTTAGAGATGTTTCCGTAAAAAATATATTTCTTACAGAAATGAGTTTTTTTTCTTGAAAATGCAGACACAGTGTCCGAATTTTAATCATTGTTACAAAAACAGTTATTCCGAAGATGAAACTTCAGTTTAACGTACCTCTCGTATTTTTTGTAAGAACCAAATAAGGGAAAAATACTTTGTTTTCAAGTCTTTTTAAGTATTTTGTGTACTTAGTGTCTTACAGATGTGAAATGTCAACAAATCTGGACTGTGGATTTCTGACATTCTCCTGAAGGAATTCGAAAAAGAATGAAACTATCACAGGCTTGTGGATGATAACTTCGTTACGATAATGAAAATATATAAATTATGTGGAACGAGCTTCGTAAGCAATGGCGTAAAATGTAATAATGTATTGTGTGGCTCCTGTTCCGATAACCAGCTGCCTATAGATTAAATTTTCTCTTGTCATCTCGTTTTAGATGAGATCCGCCACTAACCGCGTGAGAGTTTCTAGTGGCAATAGAATCTTCTACGAACACTGGGTTATTTAACTGTAGGCCGGCCGCGGTGGTCTCGCGGTCCGAGGCGCGCAGTCCGGAACCTTGCGACTGCTACGGTCGCAGGTTCGAATCCTGCCTCGGGCATGGATGTGTGTGATGTCATTAGGTTACTTAGGTTTAAGTAGTTCTAAGTTCTAGGGGACTGATAACCACAGCAGTTGAGTCCCATAGTGCTCAGAGCCATTTAACTGTAAGACAGTGAAAATTTCAGAAACGAGCCTCAAAATACAAAATCTGCTTGTGTGAACGATAATACCGTCCACACGTACACTCACGCAAGTGTCCGCTATCTTCACGTGCTTGTTCTCCTTCTTAATGTACATGAAACATGCGTATAATTACTGCATATAGCCTCTTTGCGTGCTGTACGTCGTTAGATTTTATGTTTATCAGGACAGTACGTAAGGAAAGGAAAAATGTTTTCAGAGTCCACCCTGAAAACAGAGTAATGAGATTTTCGAAGTGACTGTCTGACATTTGAGACTTCTCAGAATATTTGCCACTCTTCCCCGCTGGATAAACAACCCTGTGGCAGTAGAAAGTCATTTTTCTTACCAGGTTTCGGTGTGCCAACGGAATGAAATCTATACGGAAGTCTACATCACCTACCTCTGTTTGTAGGAATATGACACAACGTGTAATGGAACAAAACGAACTTCTGCAAGGCATGAAGCAAGAAGTTCGAAAATAATTTTTATTGTATGGAACCGTACACGTGCTTTTCACACAGGATTTCCCAATCGCTATGCATCAATATAACCAGCTGAACTCGATGTTTCTAGTTACCGAACAAAGTTTAAATCAGTATCACACCGACATACGTTAGGAAAAGTACGGTTGTTTTACTAGTATTACAGGCTCGTTTGTCTAGCATGACAGAGTATCGAAAATTCTGAGAAATCTCAACTTCCAGACACTCGACGGTAGGCCAACATTCGCCTTTAGTTATCTATAGAAACCAAGGGAAACTGAAATCTGAATGGCTGGACGGGCATTTGTATCCTGGTTCTCCGGAATGCGAATCCATCGCCTTATCCTAGCAGCATCTAGCTCGGTAATATACTCTGAATTCAAACATAGACTCCGTCACGCCCTGAGGCTTTGTTGAGGATTTAGCGATTTCATACACTCCATGACGTATGTTACATTGGCTGTACGGCTGTGGGAGGAGGACTGTGGTTTCGCTTCTTGATATGACATAGGCTTTTAAGCAATAGCAAGTGTGGAAAACAAAAAATATATCACATCATTACAATAACTCAGTTCTTGTGGTATTATGTAAGAATTGGAAAGCTATTTCTCTATTACTCCTTATGCTTGGTAACACGAGGGCGTGTAGAAAAGTAATGTCTTCGAATTTTTTTATGTGAAAACTCTTAAAGCTTTTTAAATAAAACAATCTTTAGTAACATGCTACAGCCTCATGTTTCACGTCAACACATTTATTTCTCAACATAGTCACCCTCGCTACGAACACATTTCTGCCAACGAGAGACTAGTTTCTTGATATTAACGCTGTAGAATATTTGACTTTGTTAACGTAAGGACAACCTCACCTCTGCCTGCACCTCTGTATCACAGTTAATATCAAGTCCTCGAAGGTGTCCTTTAAGTTTTGAAAACAGGTGGATATCAGGTGGACCATCGTCGGGACTGCATGGAGAATGATTTATGGCAGTGAACCCAAGGCGACTTATTGTTGCAGATGTTGCAGCGCTCGTGTGTGCTCTGGCATTGTCATGCTGAAGAAGAGGGTGCTCCATGTGTGAACGAACTCCTCGAATTCGAAACTCGATTGCAGCAGGCCGTTTCTCACGCACCAACATAGTTAGCGAAACACACCTCCATGTCGCATTACACAATTCTGTGCCCTCTAGCGGCAGAGGCCTGCAAATATGTAGACATGAAGAATAAGAGTGTAGAATCCTAATAAAGTTTCTTTTATTCAAAAGGCTTTAATAGTTTTCACAGAGAAAATTCAGTGGCACTACTTTTCAGAATATCCTAGTATTATCCAAATGCCTACTAAAACATATGAGAGTTAATAGCAAGAATTGTACCTTTGGGTACTGCATTTGTGCGACATTTTTGTATAAAATAAAACATGTTTCTGACGATCCGACTTTGCTGAAGTGTGTTTGCTGCACAGTAACGGGTAGTTTTCCGTTTCGGGGCAGCATCTTAGAAGACGTATAGACAATAAAGTGCCTCTACCTGCGTACGATTTAATTAATTTTTGATTGTCATACACTGTCCATATAAAGTGTCCATATAGTCTCACATCGTTTGTGTCCTATGATGTGACGTACAGTTATCTTGTGTGTTCGCAATAGTAGATTGTCTCAGTAGTTTTAATCCTTCTGCTGATGTTGATGGTCGACCGATTCTCTGCAAGTAAGTAACCCATCCTGTATTCTTGGATTAAATATTAGTGTCCCCTCTAAAGCACTGAAGGAAAACGACTTACAACTGAAAACTAGATTTCTATAAAAATAAAAAACACCGGAGAAGTGCGAGTAGGCCTCTTGTTCTGAGGGTTCTGTACAAGCTTAATTATATACATAGATGACGATGATAGTTTCGTGTGGCTCAGTGACCTGGTGAAAGTCTTTCAATTAGACGCCGCTTCCTCATATTGAGTGTTCCTCACCTACCCCAGTTATTGAACTGAGGAAATGCGAACTCCAGTTTAACGTGGAATCAGAACAACGTGTTGTTTCTGGCAACTCCTCTCATCGTTGAGAGGTGAAGCTAGGTTAGAACGAAGACTAGAAAACCCATGGTCTGTCCGAGATTCAATATCGCGACCCCTTAGTCTGTAGGCACGCGCTTTACTGCTAGACCACCAGACCCGACAGATAATGAATTTGCGAGGATAAAAATATGTGGCACATACGGTCGTATCTTTTCACTGCATTGATTCAGAAGAGTAAATCATTAAAACCGCCAAGGGACCGTAGGCCTAAGCATTTGACGTACATTTCAGCTCGTTATCTTCCTGAAAAAATGCGGCATTAACAGGCTGACAGACAGACAGACAGACAGACAGCAAATGACAAAAAAAAATTTATATGACCAAATCGTAATTAATAGCTTTCAAATTTTTACTTTTACTTATACTCTGAAACCTTGATTCTTGCCAAATCTAATGTTCCTGGGTCAACGGGAAACACTCTACAGGTTTTGGTGAATGAGTTTGCGATTATAGAAATACGTGAGGTAAATAGTCGTACCTTCTGAGTGTATTGACTTAGAAACTTAAATTTTTCACATCGCCAAGGGACAGTAGACCTTAGTGCATGACATAAATTTCAACTGGATACCTGATGTGTTCAGTACACCGCTCTCCCGGCCGTTTTGCTCGACTTTACAGACCGTGGAGTCGCTACTTCTCATTCGAGTAGTTCCTCAGTTAGCATAATGTTGTTGAGTGCTCCCCATACCAGACCCCCCACCAAGGAAAAATTCTTGACAATATCGGGGATCGATATTGGCAACTATCTGAGCTGACCATTCAGCCAAGGAGGCAGACTGTACAACATATGTCCAGTATGAAAATGCTTGCCTTGGGGTGCTTTGCACTGCAATGCAGATATTTAAAAGACACTTTAACAAGACTTGCTGTCTTGATAACATCTTCCTTGTATCATATTCTATTGGAATTTGTTGAAGACTTATACACCCCTCTTGCGCTGACAAAAGAAACTCGAGACCATCCGTGCAGCTCTTCTCTAGACAATCTCTGTTTCTTGAGTTAATCCATTTCAGACCGTGGAACATTACTCAAAAACTTGAAGGGTGAGGAGTTTGTAAGCGTAAATAGCCTGTCATAAAGATTCTTCCAGTGCATTACAGCCCGCCATCTGTCAGCCTCGCTACTGGACTGATGTAGGTAATCTACCTTAAACTGATCCGATTGGTTCCCCGTAGATATTTTACAACTGCGACTAATTTAGGTGGTTTTTCAGCAGAGGTGTTGCCAGTCAATATCGCTGCATTTCACATGTTTACTACACTACTGGCCATTACAATTGCTACACCACGAAGATGACGTGCTACAGACGCGAAATTTAACCGACAGGAAGAAGATGCTGTGGTATGCAAATGATTAGCTTTTCAGAGCATTCACACAAGGCTGGCGTCGGTGGCGATACCTACTACGTGCTGAAATGAGGAAAGTTTCTAACCTCGTGTAAGGAGGAGAAATGCGTACCATTATGTTTCCGACTTCGATAAACGTCGGATTGTAGCCTATCGCGATTGCGGTTTATCGTATCGCGACATTGCTCTCGCGTTGGTCGAGACCCAATGGTTGTTAGCAGAATATGGAATCGGTGGGTTCATGAGGGTAATACGGAACGCCGTGCTGGATCCCAACGGCCTCGTATCACTAGCAGTCGAGAAGACAGGCATCTTATCCGCATGGCTGTAACGGATCGTGCAGCCACGTCTCGATCTATGAGTCAACAGATGGTGACGTTTGCAAGACAACAACCATCTGCACGAACAGCTCGACGACGTTTGCAGCAACATGGACTATCAGCTCGGAGACCATGGCTGCGGTTACCCTTGACGCTGCATCACAGACAGGAGCTCCTGCGATGGTGTACTCAACGACGAGCCTGGGTGCACGAATGGGAAAACGTCATTTTCTCGGATGAATCCAGGTTCTGTTTAGAGCATCATCCGTGTTTGGCGACATCGCGGTGAACGCACATTGGAAGCGTGTATTCGTCATCGCCATACTGGCGTATCACCTGGCGTGATGGTATGGGGTGTCATTGGTTACACGTCTCGTTCACCTCTTGTTCTCATTGACGGCACTTTGAACAGTGGACGTTACATTTCAGATGTGTTACGACCCGTGGCTCAACCCTTCATTCGATCCCTGCGAAACCCTACATTTCAGCAGGATAATGCACGACCGCATGTTGCAGGTCCTGTATGGGCCTTTCTGGATATAGAAAATGTTCGACTGCTGCCCTGGCCAGCACATTCTCCAGATCTCTCAGCAATTGGAAACGTCTGGTCAACGGGTGCCGAGCAACTGGCTCGTCACAATACGCTAGTCACTACTCTTGATGAACTGTTGTATCGTGTTGAAGCTGCATGGGCAGCTGTACCTATACACGCCATCCAAGCTCTGTTTGACTCAATGCCCAGGCGTATCAAGACCGTTATTATGGCCAAAGGTGGTTGTTCTGGGTACTGATTTCTCAGGATCTATGCACCCAAATTGCGTGAAAATGCAATCACACGTCAGTTCTAGTATAATATATTTGTCCAATGAATACCCGTTTATCATCTGCATTTCTTATTGGTGTAGCAATTTTAATGGCCAGTAGTGTAATACTGCGTAACATATCGTTATGTTTACAGGCACGTGCCAGTCTTTTCGTCAGGAGGTCTACCTAAAATTTTCATCATCAAATACGACCTCCCTTCCAACAACTTTTCCTTCTGGAAACAGTCCCCTTACCATACTATCAATTCGCTTATACACTCTTATGAATCCCACAAATCTGAATACTTACAGTGTCCCCATTTCGTGTTCCCTTTCGGTTTCATTAATGATGGACTCCATGCGTAGCGCACCACCTACCCCTTGATTGGCGAGAGGACAAATTCCGTTGACGTGCAGTGTCTGATCCGCGTCAGTGGACTGGACAGGATATGTCCTGCGGACACACAAAAACCGCTGACCGTTTTTCGTTCACTGTGGGCAACAGCCGCCCGTGGCATGTTCTTCTGTTCGTTTGAACTGCTCTGTTTAGTTCCGCGTATTACGGGAAAGTCAACTGCAGTAGAGATAATTAGTGTGTTCCGCGACGACACTGTTTTCCACGCTCGTGTGAACTATCAGTTTCTTCTCTTCGTTAGAATACACTAGTGAGAAGTTGCGGGCTTTTAAATAAAAAATGTGGCCCTCAACTACGTATCCTGAGACTCAGAGTTGAAATATTAAAGGTTTTGGCTGGTTTCGTTGTCTAGGGGCTGGGATTCGTAGTTGCCGCGTATATGATCAATTTTAACATTTGAACCTAGTGAAACGTGTTATGGGATTAACTTTCTCGACTATTCTTTCTTTTGAAAGTGGGGGAAAACAATATCCAACAAATGCTGTCTTCTTCAGAGAAATAGGGCCAAAACCTCTCAGTAAATTAACGATTTGTGTCAATCAGTGAGGTGCGCGTGGGCAGTTGACTTTAAAAACTAAGGTATCTGACAGGCAAGGACAGCGATCAGAGTAGTGACTCTCGTCTGAAGTTTCTAAACGCTTTATATTTGTAGCTATCGTATATTTGTAAAATCAGTGAGACACTTCGTCATAGGCAAGGGGTTGCCAATAACACTCAAAGCGAGGGATACAATAATGTCAGAAATTATGTTAATCTTACGTTTACTTTGTACCTAATATTAACTGGAGAGGTAGAAATAGATTGGAATTCGAGCTTAGGTATTTTTTAACGCATGTAAACTGGACCTCGATGGAATTAAGCAGCGAATGATAAGTAGATTACCACAGATGATGTATAATATGTGTTGAAACATGTCTGGGTGACAAAATGAGAGAAATATTTTTTACAGAAGCTAAATTCTCAAAAAGACAGCTTGTTACAAACCGGTGTTCTGATACGACAACTGTTCACCGCTATGATCCAGGATTCTGAAAAATACTTTTTTTTTTACTATTTAGCGCATTATTTCGACGGTGATTCGTGCTATGATGAAAGGAACAATGCATAATACCGGAGCGGTATTTTCTCTGAATACAGACAGTATTGTGACGTCAAGTTTACTGGAAAACCTGGCGCTGGGAACAGCCTGACGTGGTGATGCAGCAAAAGAATGTGATGTAAAGGGAGAGGCTTTCTCTGCAGCTGATGGACGGCGCTTATCTTATTTGCCGCGCCAGCTGGCGGTCTAAAAGCTGCCGGCGATAACGCGCTCGGCCACGGTGATCGCGCAGGAATTCTGGCTGCCGCGCACTTCTAATTGAAATCGTATAATCAGAGCCGAAGTAAATATCCTGTCAGCGCGGCAGCCGGATATCTCGACAGGTGTCAATGCTGAGTGACAGCCGGGCTGGAGGCACTGTTCTAGGCTTCTTTTCGTGCGAGCACAGTTGGATCAGCAGGAAATTCACTATCGCAAACGACATTTTTAAATTTGGCCGAGCCATCATGATCTGACAAATCCTACTTTTTTTGTATATTTGAGCCCGCAGCATGACACACATAGTAATGTGACATTTTAAATTGAATTTTCTAAATTAGCTGCTAATATTTATATTTCGTACAATAAGCCTATTTCGGTGGTACTCCCATTGTCAAGAACAACTGCGAATATTAGAGTTGGTAAATTTTATTTACTTTTGCGATATTTGTATGTAGAGTTAACTGTACATCTATACTTACGTCACGTAGTAATTTGATAGCAAATGATACTATGTGTCTACAAAGCAAACACACAGCTTCATTGAGAACTATCAACTAGGTGTTAAATTATTACTTGACTTTATTTTACCAGCATAGAAACAGTAGTAGTTCACAAAAGGATTCATCAATGGTGCAGTACATGCGTACCACCCAGCTAGACGTAAGTATACACTTACAATTAAACCCAATTACAAATATCTAATAAAGAAATGAAATTTACCAACTGCAATATTTGCAGGTGTACGTGACAATGACACTACTTACGAAATAGGTTTATTGTGCGAAATATAAGAAAACTACTAGCAGCTAACTTGGAAGATTCGATTTAAAATGGCAGATCCTTATTTGTAAAAGCCGGTAAAATACTAACTAAAATTTTAGCATCTTCCATGATGTCACCATTAAATTATTTGTCATGTCAGCCACATGTTGAATTCTGCGCTGCATCAATGAAACTGAAAGTGTCTGTTTCATCCATATAACTGCGAGACAAGGACCTACAAGTTACAGAATAAAAAGTAGCTAAGTAGCTGTAGGGTTCAAAACAAAGTAGCGATGAAATAAATGTGTTATGGCTATTGAAGATGGATCAAAACCAGAACGCAAATTGTTAACCTCGTCTTATAAGAAGAAAATGTGCCACTTTTCTTCATAATCTGGAACTTTACCTTCCACAGAACTGAATTTGAGAAAATGTCGATGTCCCTCAAAACGATGATGATGTTCGATACAAGTAAGGATAAATACTGATTCTCATACGAAATAATGCAATATTTGTCATATGAGACAAATGTTATTGACAAGTGTTTTCCTCATTTTAGTAAATGGAGACTAAATTACTGGATTCTAACACAAGTTTCAGTAGATCTAGAAATATGAAACTGGAGCCATAATACAACTTCTTGGTTTGTACGAAGACGAAAAAAAAGTAGATTTTAATAAAAGTAGAAATGGCACCATTATGATGAAAATTTGGTGGTGAATATCTGTTTTTATCTGAAAAAGCGTTAATAATACTAATTCTGTTCCCCAAAAGTTGAATGTGAAAATAAATTTCCGTCTCTGGTAGAAATGGAAACAAAAGTGAGGAACAAAATCAATGAATGAACTGAAACCCAACTGAATACAAAAAGATGTTGTTAGAAAAAGCAATGACATATTATTTCTTGATTTAATTAAGCACCTAAAATATACGAATTTCATTTGTCTCAAGGGTAATTTAATATTATTTAACATTCGTCATGTTATATATATATATATATATATATATATATATATGACAGTACAAAAAAATACAAAAAATGTCGAAGGTTTTATTAGGTACCAAACTTATTTAGAGATATTTGCTAATATCTGATCTGGTTCAAGGGAAATGGTTTCAGAATGACTGGGAACCACTGCTTTAGAAACTCCGTGCCTTTAATTTTTGACGAAAATTATGGATTTGGATTTCCCGCACATCGAATTTTATTCCTTTGCCGAGATCGAAGTTTACAAAAAATCCTCTTTAACGAAGTACCAGAACGTAAAACCTTACCGTTTGTTTAACATCAAAGTTATTAGAGTCTGTGCTGTGTTGGACAAGGATGAGAAAGAAAATCGGTCATGACTATGTTGAAAGAAACGCTCCTGTGCTCGTCAGAAGTTATTTAGGTGAACCACGGTAATCCTAAATCAGAATAGCAGGATAGGTATGACATTTCACTACTACCGGAAACGAGTCCGACGCGTTAATCAACAAGTACCGCGCTACGTTGCACGGTAAGTATCCCGGTTGTTTTCACAGCTATTTCGTTTGTTCGTTTGTTTCGTGAAGACCATGACTTTAGTCTTCTCAATATGTAGTTCAGTCAAACGACGATATTAGTCCAACATGAAATCACAACCTTCACAGGGTAGTAGCTCGTCCGTGGTTTAACACTACGTCTTCCGATCAATGCATTAAATTGTAATAGCACTCTGAAGGAATTGGCGTCGCTCTAGTTGACGTTGTAGACGTCGTACATTTTCGTTAGATACCTCATCGTTCAGAAACGTATCCTTGTGAAGTACTTGTGTAAGTTCCAGTGAGTTCCTTCCTGAAGCCGGCCGAGGTGGCCGAGCGGTTCTAGGCGCTACAGTCTGGAACCGCGCGACAGCTACGATCGCCGGTTCGAATCCTGCCTCGGGCATGGGTGTGTGTGATGTCCTTAGGTTAGTTCGATTTAAGTAGTTCTAAGTTCTAGGGCACTGATGGCCTCAGAAGTTAAATTCCATAGTGCTCAGAGCCATTTGAACCATCTTTCCTGAAACTGTAGAGCGAAAAACAGAAATTTTGCGTTAAAGATGACATACGTTACGACGTTCAGGAATTTCATCACGAGCTTTCTGTTTCCTGACTTTTGATATTCTTTTAATGTAACACTGCTTCAATACCCTGTTAAGGAAATGTCTACAATTCAGATATTTGAGAGATTTTTCTGTTGTTATGAACAGAAGACCAAAGCAGATTCCAAACCATAATATTTTTTCTCTCATAAATTCTAGATTTAATGAGATCTACAACTACGTGATTACCCTGCTATTCACAATAAAGTGCCTGGCAGAGGGTTCAATGGAACCACCTTCAAGCTGTCTCTCTACCGTTCCACTTTCGAACTGCATGCGGGAAAAACGAACACTTAAATTTTTCTGTACGAACTCTGATTTTTCTTATTTTATCGTGATGATCATTTCTCCCTATGTAGGTGGGTTCCAACGGAGTGTTTTCGCAAGCGGAGGAGAAAACTGGTGATTGAAATTTCATGAGAAGATCCCGTCGCAAGGAAAAACGACTTTGTTTTAATGATTGCCACTCCTATTCACTTATCATGTCTGTGACACTATCTCCCCTATTTCGCGATAATACAAAACGAGCTGCCCTTCTTTGTACTTTTTCGATGTCATCCGTCAGTCCCACCTGATGCCGATCCTACACCGCACAGCAATACTCCAGAATAGGGCGGACAAGCGTGGTGTAAGCAGTCTCTTTAGTAGACCTGTTGCATCTTCCAAGTGTTCTGCCAATGAATAGCAGTCTTTGGTTTGCTCTACCCACGACATAATCTACGTGACAGTTCCAATTTAGGTTATTTGTAATTGTAATCCCTAAGTATTTAGTTGAATTTACAGTTTTCAGATTTGTGTAAGTTATCGCGTAATTGAAATTTAGCTGACGTCTTTTAGTACTTATGTGAATAAGTTCACACTTTTCCTTATTCAGGATAAATTGCCACTTTTCGCACCATACACATATCTTATCTAAATCATTTTGCAAGTCGTTTTGATCATATGATGACTTTACAAGACGGTAAATGACAGCATCATCTGCAAATAATCTAAGACGGCTACTCAGATTGTCTCCCATGTCGTTAATATACACTCCTGGAAATTGAAATAAGAACACCGTGAATTCATTGTCCCAGGAAGGGGAAACTTTATTGACACATTCCTGGGGTCAGATACATCACATGATCACACTGACAGAACCACAGGCACCTAGACACAGGCAACAGAGCATGCATAATGTCGGCACTAGTACAGTGTATATCCACCTTTCGCAGCAATGCAGGCTCCTATTCTCCCATGGAGACGATCGTAGAGATGCTGGATGTAGTCCTGTGGAACGGCTTGCCATGCCATTTCCACCTGGCGCCTCAGTTGGACCAGCGTTCGTGCTGGACGTGCAGACCGCGTGAGACGACGCTTCATCCAGTCCCAAACATGCTCAATGGGGGACAGATCCGGAGATCTTGCTGGCCAGGGTAGTTGACTTACACCTTCTAGAGCACGTTGGGTGGCACGGGATACATGCGGACGTGCATTGTCCTGTTGGAACAGCAAGTTCCCTTGCCGGTCTAGGAATGGTAGAACGATGGGTTCGATGACGGTTTGGATGTACCGTGCACTATTCAGTGTCCCCTCGACGATCACCAGTGGTGTACGGCCAGTGTAGGAGATCGCTCCCCACACCATGATGCCGGGTGTTGGCCCTGTGTGCCTCGGTCGTATGCAGTCCTGATTGTGGCGCTCACCTGCACGGCGCCAAACACGCATACGACCATCATTGGCACCAAGGCAGAAGCGACTCTCATCGCTGAAGACGACACGTCTCCATTCGTCCCTCCATTCACGCCTGTCGCGACACCACTGGAGGCGGGCCGCACGATGTTGGGGCGTGAGCGGAAGACGGCCTAACGGTGTGCGGGACCGTAGCCCAGCTTCATGGAGACGGTTGCGAATGGTCCTCGCCGATACCCCAGGAGCAACAGTGTCCCTAATTTGCTGGGAAGTGGCGGTGCGGTCCCCTACGGCACTGCGTAGGATCCTACGGTCTTGGCGTGCATCCGTGCGTCGCTGCGGTCCGGTCCCAGGTCGACGGGCACGTGCACCTTCCGCCGACCACTGGCGACAACATCGATGTACTGTGGAGATCTCACGCCCCACGTGTTGAGCAATTCGGCGGTACGTCCACCCGGCCTCCCGCATGCCCACTATACGCCCTCGCTCAAAGTCCGTCAACTGCACATACGGTTCACGTCCACGCTGTCGCGGCATGCTACCAGTGTTAAAGACTGCGATGGAGCTCCGTATGCCACCGCAAACTGGCTGACACTGACGGCGGCGGTGCACAAATGCTGCGCAGCTAGCGCCATTCGACGGCCAACACCGCGGTTCCTGGTGTGTCCGCTGTGCCGTGCGTGTGATCATTGCTTGTACAGCCCTCTCGCAGTGTCCGGAGCAAGTATGGTGGGTCTGACACACCGGTGTCAATGTGTTCTTTTTTCCATTTCCAGGAGTGTATATCAGGAACAATAGAGGGCCTATAACACTTCCTTGGGGAACACCGGATATTACTTCTGTTTTACTCGATGACTATTCGTCTATTACTACGAACTGTGACCTTTCTGACAGGAAATCACGAATCCAGTCTCACAACTGAGGTGATGCTCCGTAAGCACACAGTTTGGTTAGAAGACGCTTGTGAGGAACGGTATCGAAAGCCATCTGTAAATCTAAAATACTAACATGCCAAACCAGGGAACGTCTAAGGACTTGCTTCCATTCAGAAAGATGGAACAGGGACGAGGATAAAATAAACATTAACATATGCATTGTCACGGTACAAGAGGGTTCAAATGGTTCAAATGGCTCTGAGCACTATGGGACTCAACTGCTGTGGTCATCAGTCCCCTAGAACTTAGAACTACTTAAACCTAACTAACCTAAGGACAGCACACAACACCCAGCCATCACGAGGCAGAGAAAATCCCTGACCCCGCCGGGAATCGAACCCGGGAACCCGGGCGTGGGAAGCGAGAACGCTACCGCACGGCCACGAGATGCGGACAGTACAAGAGGGTCATCAGAGCAATGCGGAAGGGAATAAGTGACGATGTCAATTGTATTCCCTTGTCTTAACGAGGGTGAAATAAGAGAACCCTCTCATGTGGGCTCCGATTCAACTTTCATTGCACTTACAGTCCTTACGTAACTGTAAGATGGAGCAAAAAGAAGCGTTTGGGAGTCTTCTTCGGCTGTTTGTGCCTTGGAATTTTGGAGAAACCTTCATATCACATCTGACAATGATCGTCAGAGGTAACTAAGCACCAAGTTCAGCTATGGCCGATAGAAGACGTGTTTACCAGCTACTTGCTTTAACAACTGTCCCCTGAGTGGAATTACTGGAGGCATTTAAAATCCGTCTATGGAACTACTGGAAACACAGATACAAAACATCAGTGATCTGTAATGATACATATGCATAATTTTGGTTCGCTACAAAAGATACGGAAGCGTGAGATTTACTTGCGGCGTTTTATGTTAGATTTTCGCTTACATCAGGAAGTGTTGTCTGCGTGTCCATTTTTGAGGTACTCCTTCAATGGCCTTGATGTGTCCTGCCTAGACTCATGCTGATTTGCAGCAATACACTTTTGTTGAAGGTAAATACGACAAGATGTAGCGCAGCTAATTTTTGCTTGTATACTGCTGCTAATCACGTCTTCGTTTGAGGAGGAAACGTTTTTAGATTAAGTGAAAATCATAACTGGTTGTTAAATTATCAAGACTACATACACAAAAACACAGAGGCACGTTTGTTCAGCAGCATGCAAACATTAGAGGTGTTATACGGCATCGTATTTCACGTCAAGAAATGTGTATTGCTGCAATTCAATGGGACATAAAGCAATAAAACAACAGTACTGAAGGAAGGATTTCATCAAAACGTTCAAGCAGAGGACACTTTCTGATATGAGCGAAAATCTGACGTAAAATGCCGTAAGTAAAATTCACCACTAAATATTTTTTTGTAATATTTTACGTTTTGTTGGGCCCGCAACATAGTATACGTCGGTATAAGACATTATGGAAATGAATGCTTCAAACCAGCTGCAATAAGGTAATAGGTTTTTCTTATACTTTACACGACAGGCCTGTTTCGGCTTATTGCCATAATAAAGCGACGTTTAGTTGGAAGTGACGACCGTATTGCATCTATAATAAAGACTTTCTGTCATGTCTCGGTAAGTACAATAGCTTTTGTAGCTACGAAACGTAAAAATACGTTTCTGCCAAACGCAGCATGGTCGTCACTCCAACAAGACCTCAGCAATAAGCTGAAACAAGCCTGTCGTGTAAAATATTAAAGAAGTATTACCTTACTGCGGCTGGTTTGAAGCATTAGTTTCCGTAATTTTTTGTAATGAAGCGTTTTTAGATCTAGACAGGAAACCAAAATTAAACATAGGTTTCACTGCAGATCATGGGTAATGTGTGAAGTCAGTATGGAGAAACGCGTATGATGATATTAAT
The DNA here is from genome assembly GCF_021461395.2 of Schistocerca americana. Classification (NCBI taxonomy): domain Eukaryota; kingdom Metazoa; phylum Arthropoda; class Insecta; order Orthoptera; family Acrididae; genus Schistocerca; species Schistocerca americana. The sequence goes on from NC_060130.1 coordinate 698,490,681, forward strand.
ACGCAACTTCCAGCAGTTACACCTATGTATTTTCGATACCTTTAACAATTGCAAAGCAGCTACAGGCACTATGACCACACACAATAAAGCCTTTAATGTTCTAGATAAATAGAAACACTTTGAACCGTTTTTATAACAATTTTAGTGCTAGTGAAAACTTGCGATGATCTAGTAAAAATCCAGGCAACAAGTAATTAAAGAGGGTAGCCAAAATAAAAGTGGTCCGGAAATCATTCATAGGACTGACGCAGAACTGACCCTCGTTAATGAAGGAGAACTGCCCATCACAGAAAATGCTGGAAACTGTGATATCGATCGAGGTTTCAAATTTCGCGTTCAAGAAATCGTTCACGCAGGAGAATAGTACAGACATATCGTCACCTGACCACTGGACGGACCCCGTATGGACGAAGTAGTAATAAGCATCCCTGGCGTAGGGAAAAACAACTGGAAGATCTGAAAGCAAATAAGTCACCAGATCCGGATGGAATTCCAGTTCGGCTTCACAAAGGGTACTCCGCGGCATTGACCCCTTACTTATCTTGCTTTTATCGCGAATCTCTCTTCCAGCACAAAGTCTCTAGCGACAGGAAAAAAATCCAGGTGACTCCTGTATACCCGCGCCCCGGTTCCCGGGTTCGATTCCCGGCGGGGTCAGGGATTTTCTCTGCCTCGTGATGACTGGGTGTTGTGTGCTGTCCTTAGGTTAGTTAGGTTTAAGTAGTTCTAAGTTCTAGGGGACTGATGACCATCGATGTTAAGTCCCATAGTGCTCAGATCCATGTGAACCATTTGAACTCCTGTATACAAACAGGGTAAAAGAACGGACCTGCAAAATTACAGACCAATATCCCTAACTTCGGTTTGTTGCAGAATCCTTGAACATATTCTGAGTTCGAATATAATAAATTTTCTTGAGACTGAGCAGCCTGTGTCCACGAATCAGCATGGTTTTAGAAAGCATCGCTCTTGCGAAACTAAGCTTGCTTTTTTCTCACGTCATATACTGCGAACTATGGATGAAGGACAACAGGCAGATTCCTTATTTCTAGATTTCTGGAATGCATTTGACACCATGCCTCACTGCGGGCTTTTAACGTAGGTACGAGCGTATGGAATAAATGCACAGGTATGTGAGTGTTCCAAGACTTCTTAAACAACAGAACCTAGGATGTTGTCCTCGACAGCGAGTCTCCATCAAAAACAGATGCATCGTCAGGAGTCCCCCAGGAAACTGTGATGGGACCGCTCTTGTTCTCTATATACATAAATGATTTGGCGGACGGGGTGGGCAGCAATCTGCGCTTGCTTGCTGATGATGCTTAGGTGTACGGTAATGTGTCGAATCTGAGTCAATGTGGGAAGATACGAACGACTTGGACAGAATTTCTACTTGGTGTGCTGAATGGCAGCTAGCTATAGATGTGTGAAAGTTTAAGTTAATGTCGATGAGTAGCGAAAACAAATCCGTAATGTTCGGATGCAGCATTAGCAGCGTACGGCTTGACAAAGTCACGTCGTTTAAATACCTGGGCGTAACGTTGGAAAGCGATATGAAGTGGAACGAACATGTGAGGACTGTGTTAGGGAAGGCGGATGGTCGACTTAGGATTACTGGGAGAAGTTTAGGAAAGTGTGGTTCATCCGTAAAGGAGACATCATATAGGACGCTGGTGCGACCAGTTCTTGAATACTGCACTAGTGTTTGGGATCCGTACCAGGTCGGATCCAAGGAGGACATCAAGGCTATTCTAAGGCGGGCTGCTATATTTGTTGCCGGTAGATTCGAAAAACAAGTAAGTGTTACGGAGACGCTTCGAGAAATTAAACAGGAATCCCTGGAGGGATGGTGATATTCTACACCTACATGTACATGGAAACTTTGAAAATCTCATATAAGCGCCTGGCAGAGGGTTCATCGAACCGTCTTCACGATTCTCTGTTATTCCAGTCTCGTAGAGCGCGCGGAAAGAACGAACATCTATATCTTTCCGTACGAGCTCTGATTTCCCTTATTTTATAGTGGTGATCGTTTCTCCCTACGTAGATCGGTGTCAACAAAATATTTTCGCATTTTGAGGAGAAAGTTGGTGACTGGAATTTCGTGAGAAGGTTCAGTCGCAACGAAAAACGCCTTTCTTTTAATGATGTCCAGCCCAAATCCTGTATCATTCCAGTGACCATATTTCGCTATAATACTCGTACAAAACGTGCTGCCCTTCTTTGAACTTTTTCGATGTACTCCGTCAGTCCTATCTGGTAAGGATCCCACACCGTGCAGCAGTATTCTAAAAGAGGACGGACAATCGTAGTGTAGCCAGTCTCCTTAGTAGATCTGTTACATTTTCTAAGTGTCCTGCCAATAAAACGCAGCCTTTGATTAGCCTTCCCCCACAGCATTTGCTGTGTGTTCGTTCCAATTTAAGTTGTTCGTAATTGTAGTTCCAAGGTATTTAGTTCAATTTACGGCCATTATATTTGACTGATTTATAGTGTAACCGAAATTTAACGGATTCCTTTCAGCACTCATGTGGATGACTTCACACTTTTCATTATTTAGCCGGCCGGAGTGGCCGAGCGGTTCTAGGCGCTGCAGCCTCGAACCGAGCGATCACTACGGTCGCAGGTTCGAATCCTGACCCCGCCATGGATGTGTGCAATGTCCTTACGTTAGTCAGGTTTAAGAAGTTCTACGTTCTAGGGGACTGATGACCTCAGAGTTTAAGTCCCATAGTGCTCAGAGCCATTTGAACCATTTTTTCGTTATTTAGGGTCAACTGCCACTTTTCGCACCATTCAGATATCTTTTCTAAATCGTTTTGCGATGTGTTTTGATCATCTGATTACTTTATTAGTCGATAAACGACAGCTTCATCTGCAAACAACCTAAGATGGCTGCTCAGACTGTTTCCCAAATCGTTTATATAGATAAGAAACAGCAAAGGGCCTAAACACTACCTTGGGGAACGCCAGAAATCACTTCTGTTTTACTCAATGACCTTCCGTCAGTTACTACGAACTGTTATCACTCTGACAGGAAGTCACAAATCCAGTCACATATGTGTTGTTGTGGTCTTCAGTCCTGAGACTGGTTTGATGCAGCTCTCCATGCTACGCTATCCTGTGCAAGCCTCTTCATCTCCCAGTACCTACTGCAACCTACATCCTTCTGAATCTGTTTAGTGTATTCATCTCTTGGTCTCCCTCTACGATTTTTACCCCCCACGCTGCCCCCCAATACTAAATTGGTGATCCATTGATGCCTCAGAACATGTCCTACCAACCGATCCCTTCTTCTGATCAAGTTGTGCCACAAACTTCTCTTCTCCCCAATCCTATTCAATACTTCCTCATTAGTTATGTGGTCTACCCATCTAACATAACAGAGACGATATTCCATAAGCACGCAATTTCACTATAAGTCGATTGTGTGGTACAGTGTCAAAAGCCTCTTGGAAATTCAAAAATGCGGAAACGACCAGAAATTCCTTGTCAAAAGCACTCAACACTTTATTTGAATAAAGAGCTAGTTGTGTTTCACAAGAACGATGTTTTCTAAACCCATGCTGACTGCGTGTCAATAGACCGTTTTCTTCGAGGTAATTCATAATGTTTGAACACAATATATGTCCGAGAATCCTGCTACATATCGCCGTTAACAATTTGGGCCTGTAATTAAGTGGATTACTCTTACTACCTTTCTTAAATATTCGTGTGACCTGTGCAGCTTTCCAGTCTTTGGATACGGATCTTTCGTCGAGCGAACGGATGTATATGATTGTCAAGTATGGAGCTAATGCATCAGCATACTCTGAAAGGAACCTAATTGGTATACAGTCTGGACTAGAAGACTTGCTTTTATTAAGTGATTTAAGTTGCTACGAGGATATTTACTTCTACGTTACTCATGTTGGTAGCTGTTCTTGATTCGAATTCTGGAATATTTACTTCGTCTTCACTTGTGAAGGCATTTCGGATGGCTGTGTTTAATAACTCTGCTTTGGCAGCACTGTCTTCGACAGTATCTCCATTGCTATCGCGCAGAGAAGGCATTGATTGTTTCTTGCCGCTAACATACTTCACATACGACCAGAATCTCTTTGGATTTTCTGCCAGATTTCGAGACAAAGTTTCGTTGTGCAAACTGTTATAAGTATCTCGCATTGAAGTCCGCTCTAAATTTCGAGCTTCTGTAAAAGAGCGCCAATCTTGGGGATTTTGCATCTGTTTGAATTGTTTCATTGTTTCTGAAACAGTGTTCTGACCCGTTTTGTGTACCAATAACGATCAGCTCCGTCCTTTGTTAATTTATTTGGTATAAATATCTCAATTGTTGCCAATACTGTTACCTTGAATTCAAGCCACATCTGGTTTACACTTATATCATTAATTTGGAAGGAGCGGAGATTGTCCCTCAGGAAGGCGTCAAGTGAAATTTTATCTGCTTATTTGAATAGGTATACTTTTCGTTTATTTTGGAGTTTTGGGGGGTTACAACATTCAATCTCGCTACTACAGCCCTGTATTCACTAACCCTGTACCCGTTTCGATGCTCGTTATTAACTTAGGATCATTTGTTGCTAAGAGGTCAAGTGTGTTTTCATAACCGTTTACTATTCGCGTGGGCTCGTGACTAATTGCTCGAAATAATTTTCAGAGAATGCGTTTAACACGATTTCGGATGATATTTTATGCGTACCTTCGGAATTAATCATGTATTTTCGCTATAATATCGAGGGTAAATTAAAGTCACCACCAACTATAATCGCCGGCCTAAGTGGCCGTGCGGTTAAAGGCGCTGCAGTCTGGAACCGCAAGACCGCTACGGTCGCAGGTTCGAATCCTGCCTCGGGCATGGATGTTTGTGATGTCCTTAGGTTAGTTAGGTTTAACTAGTTCTAAGTTCTAGGGGACTAATGACCTCAGCAGTTGAGTCCCATAGTGCTCAGAGCCATTTTTGAACCAACTATAATCGTATGAGTCGGGTACGTGTTTGAGATCAAACTCAGGTTTTCTTTGAACCTTTTAGCATCTGTATCATCTGAACTGGGAGGTCGGTAAAAGAATTCAAGTATTATTTTATTCCGCTTGCCAACAATGACCTCTGCCCATACTAACTCACAGAAGCTATCTACTTCAATTTCGCGACCAGATAAACTACTTCTAACAGCAACAAACACACCATCACCAACCATGTTTAGCCTATCCTTTCGGAACACCGTTACGTACTTCGCAAAAATTTCGGCTGAAGTTATCTCCGTCTTTAGCCAGCTTTCAGTGCCTATAACGATTTGAGCATCAGTACTTTCTATTAGCGCTTTGGCGCTCTGGTACTTTCCCAACACAGTTACGACAATTTACAACTGTTATCCTGTATCTACGTTCTTCCTGTGTTCGGCCTGCACCCTTTGTGGCTGAAGCCCTTCTTGTGCTTTCCCGAGACCCTCCAACCTAAAAAAAAAAAAACGCCCAAACGCCCAGTCCACGCCACACAGCCCCTGCTACCCGTGTAGCCGCCTCCTGCGTATAGTGGACACCTGATCTATTCAGCGGAACCCGAAATCCAACGACCCTTTGGCGCAAGTCAAGGAATCTTCAGCCTGCACGGTAGCAGAACCGTCTGAGCCTCTGATTCAGACCCTTCACTCAACTCTGTACCAGAGGTCCGCAATCGGTCCTGTCGACTATGCTGCAAGTGGTCAGCTCTGCTTTCATCTTGCAAGCAAGACTGGCAGCCGTTACTACTTCTGTTAGCCACTCGAAACCAGAAAGAATCTCTTCTGATCCAAAATGACAAACATCATTGGTACCGACGTGAGCAACCACCCGCATTTGGCGGTTCTAGCCGCTACAGTCTGGAGCTGCGCGACCGCTCGGTCGCATGTTCGAGTCCTGCCTCGGTCATGGATGTGTGTGATGTCCTTAGGTTAGTTAGGCTTAAGTAATTCTAAGTTCTAGGGGACTGATGACCTCAGAAGTTAAGTCCCATTGTGCTCAGAGCCATTTGAACCATAACCTTTTTGTATGAGTTAAAGCGTCCAGACGAACTTTCGCATGTTGAGTTCTGCCAGTGATTTCTGAATGAAAAGAAGTGAGGTCTTAGTGCCTTCAGTTTTTCATTTCTTTATATTATGCCTAGTTCTGACATTGTATGTGAACTAATAGAACATGCGCCATTATTGATCAGAGCCGTTGCATAATCTCAAGATTGGTGTTTGGTATGCAATGTCTGGCGTCGGCAGCGTGACACGATTCTTTCACCAAACTGTCAACGCTAATCTGCATGTCCAGAAACAGTTTAATCCACACATGGATATTTTCAGCAAGGCGCAAGAGCACCACTCATTGCCTTGACAACCTTCTCACTAGTGCAGGAGAGAACAATGAGCAGACGCGGTACAATCTCCGTGCCGCCTCGGTTACATGATCTCTCTCGATGTGATTTTTATGCTTAGGGGTAATTAAAGAGTCACGTGTACTCAAAATAATCCTTTCACTGGAAGAGCTATAACGGAACACTGCAAAAGATATTGCTGCTCTCTCTCTCTCTCTCTCTCTCTCTCTCTCGCTCGCTCGCTCTCTGGCGACTCTTCTACGCATTCTCACAACCTATAAATCGATCACAGAGCTGTATTGAGAGCAACGTTGGTCATTTTTCAACGTCTTCTGTGATGTTTATTGACAAAGGACAGTCCGGTGTCAGTCTTGTTGTTAATATTTTCCCGGCCTTGTAATAACAGAGCTCACAGCATCTGAAGAAGACGGCTGGATCTGTTGTCAAAATATCGTGCAGTAAAATGGAATCAACAACTCGACTGCACTCCCGAAAGCACATGATTAATGACTCACTCTCAGAATACCTGAGAGATTATATCTACGTAGTGTTTACATTCCTGTATTTTCATCAACCTGCAGGCCAGTATTTATTTTTCTGTTCTGCTCGAGGTATTATCAGTATTATTTTCTGTAAAGTATTGAGTACTCTTTTCTTGGTAACAGTTTAAGCGCGCGTAATGTTTTTTTATTATTGTAAAATTAATATTATGTGTGAAAAGCGTGGGCTTGCACCGGGTTAGTCAGTTTTAGACAAACACGTGTAGATTCTGGGTTGGTTTTTCAGTGGTTAATAAAGTACCAAGAGAGGAATCGATTTGTGGATTTTATGGGCAAGATAAAATGAGAATATTGGAACAGTGAAGAAAGATTTGTGCCTTGAAGGTAGATTATGAAACGTCGTATTTTGAACTGTATAAATTGGAGGAGCAAACGGACAATGGGAACTGGGACAGGGCAACAAGCGAAAACTGAAAAGAGAGACGTTCAGAAATCATTCTTAAAATTACAGTTAGCAACCGATTGGACTTGTTACCTGAAATAGGCACTGAAGAGCTATGTCCAGATTTAAAACAAAGTAACGTACAGCATTCTCGTAGAAACGGCATAAAAAGCAGATAGGAACCAAACCAAACTAGAAAGAAGAGCGTGTTGTTGCTAGACGTCAGCTACGGTAGAGGTGTATGGCAGATGCTGCACGAAAAGTTATGTGTAGAACGCAAAGTCTCTAGCATCGTGAAACCTAGTGCCAGGTGACAGAGAATTTATGAGCTTTGTGCAAAAATTTCGCAGATAAACATCACACACTCATAGCAGGAGGGGCAGAAAGCAGTCTAGATAACGACAGGATTACAGGATTAAAGATGACATTTGAGGAATAGCAATAGGACGTGTATGTTTTGTGGAGTTTTGCAGCGCCGTGAATGACCCTGTTAACTCTACTGTCAGCCACGTAACAAAAAAGTGGGTTGGATTGCTGTTGAGTGAAGCAAAATCTCATAGATGTGCTGCACCACTTGCTGCAAATGGGATATGGCTATACGAAAACTATAGCCAGCAACTTAGTAGGAGAGGGAAGGACACATCACCTTAGATTTTTGAATGAAGTGTAAGGGGCCACAAGCACACAAGACAAAATCTCTATGATTAATGGAGTGAGAGGATCACATCTTTATAAGCTAGTATCAGCATATAGAGAGGCAGCCTTGAAAGAGCACAACAAATCTTATAGTTCTGGTTCATCAGAAGACGAGGGATTGAAAAACAAGATTCTTGTATGTTTAGAACATTTGAAGAATTCTGAAGGGATAGATGTCCTGTGCCTGTCTGAACACTATGTAACCACAGGGTTAACGGAGGTAAATCTAAGAGATTATTGGTTAATATTATTTTCATGCACAACCAACAAGGAAAGCAACATGTTGTGGATTGGCAAGACAGCCAACCCACTATGAGGAAGCCGAAAGGCACGCGTTTAAGCTTACGCAGGCTGGCGTGAGGTCTGGAACAGGACAAGGAATTGAGACTAGCAAAAAAGGTACGTAGCTTCTGGAATACTTAACTTTAATCCATAATTGGTGAGCATCGCTCTTGACGGTACATGTTTTACAGCATCAGTAGTAACTGGTAATGGCGCCTTGCTAGGTCGTAGCAAATGACGTAGCTGAAAGCTATGCTATCGTCTCGGCAAATGAGAGCGTAATTTGTCAGTGAACCATCGCTAGCAAAGTCGGCTGTCTAACTGCGGCGAGTGCTAGGAAGTGTCTCTAGACCTGCCGTGTGGCGGCGCTCGGTCTGCAATCACTGATAGTGGCGACATGCGGGTCGACGTATACTAACGGACCGCGGCCGATTTAAAGGCTACCACCTAGCAAGTGTGGTGTCTGGCGGTGACACCACATTCCTCCCCCGCAAATCGGCGGACGGTTGTGGTATAAGGCTTCCGCCCGCCGTGGAGAGGACCCCATGTTGGCGTATGCGACGAGGTGGGAAGCCTAAGAACAGTCGAGCCTGTGACACCCACACCCTGCCATTCGGACCGAGGGGAGCTAGGAAACGCCTGGAAACCAGCTCCAGGGTGCACGCCAACATGCGGTGTATGCGCCCGTAGAGAAACAGGAGGGGCCGAAGGGTCGACCTCCATCGGGCCGGGGCACCCGACGGGCGAAGACGACATATGGTTCGGAGCGGGCAAGAGTTCCATGTCGGAGGACAACTGGTCACGGGAAGCGATCGGCGGCGCGTGACCCAGGGAGGCGCCCGGCGGTTGCAACGACGCGTCCACTGCGGGCGTCGCCGGCGGGAGAACACGCGGCGGAGGCGGCGGCGGCGGCAGCGCGTCGCCATGGGGCAAAATGGAAGGCAGCGTCGGTAACACCTGGGGCTGAGGCCAGCCAGTAGATGGGTCCCCAGGGCGCTGACCAGACGGCACCGCCGCTGAAAGCAGACGGGGAGCGGCAGATCCCATGCGACGAAAGAGGCGGAGCTGATTGAGATGCCGACGCACCTCACCAGAGGCCCCCAAAACCAGATACATAGCGCGGCCGAGGCAGCGAAGAATGCGCCCTGCGAGCCAACGCCGTGAACCTCGATAGTTGCTGTAGTAGACGACATCGCCTGGTGCAAAAGCAGGTGTCTGCCGCTGCACAGGAACCTGATGCGGCGGACGTAGCAAAGACATCAAGGTTCGATGAGGGCGACCATGAAGCAACTGGGCCAGCGAGCGACCATCTCGAGGCTGAGAGCGATATGAGGACAAAAAGAGCAATAACGCGTCCTCCCAAGAATGCGACTCTTTCAGCTTCAACATCTGTGACTTGAAAGTCCTGACCAATCGTTCAGGCCGGCCGAAGTGGCCGTGCGGTTAAAGGCGCTGCAGTCTGGAACCGCAAGACCGCTACGGTCGCAGGTTCGAATCCTGCCTCGGGCATGGATGTTTGTGATGTCCTTAGGTTAGTTAGGTTTAACTAGTTCTAAGTTCTAGGGGACTAATGACCTCAGCAGTTGAGTCCCATAGTGCTCAGAGCCATTTGAACCATTTGAACCAATCGTTCAGCGGCACCGTTTGACTGTGGCGAAAACGGCGCGGACGTCAGATGTTGAATACCATTGGCCTTGCAGAATGACTGAAATTCTGCGGACATGAATTGTGGGCCATTGTCGGAAACAATAGTCTGTGGAAGACCTTCAATGCTAAACATAGCAGATAACGCTTGGATGGTGGCAGATGACGTCGTGGAAGACATACGAACAACAAGAAAAGGAAAATTACTGAATGAATCGACCAGAACCAACCATCGAGCATTCCAGAATGGACCAGCAAAATCGATGTGTAAGCGTTGCCAAGGGGAAGTGGCTTTTGGCCATGCAAAGAACTTCCGCGGTGGTGCTGATTGTTGTTCGGCACACACCATGTAAGAAGAGCACATTTGTGTAATCACAGCATCGATACAGGCTTGGTCGGATGAAAAAGCGATGTCAAAGGTTTGTGGTCTGTGATAATGGTAAAGTGACGACCATACAAGAAATCATGAAACTTAATAACACCAAATACGAGAGCCAATGCATCTTTCTCGATCTGTGAATAATTTCTTTGTGCAGACGAGAGCAATTTGGACGCAAAGGCAATAGGGCGATCGTGCGAGCCCTCTTTGTGCGCAAGCACAGCACCGATCCCGAAATCCGATGCATCCACCATCAACAAAAGGGGCTTCCGGGGATCGAATGGCGTAAGGCAAGTATTGGAAAGCAACGCCGATTTCAACTGGCGAAAGGCGCGTTCGCATTCCGTCGTCCAGACGAACGGAACACCCTTACAGCGTAAGCGATGAAGCGGAGCTGAAATGGAAGAGGCGTGGCGCCCATAGCGATGATAATAATTAATTTTCCCCAGCACACTCTCTAGCTGCTCCAAATTCTGCGGCGAAGGCAAGTCTTGTATGGCATGGAGGTGTTCGGGACTGGGATGTATGCCTTGGCCATTGAGAACATGTCCCAGATAGGGTAAGTCGTGAGCAAAAAACACACATTTGTCGTTCCGCAAGCGAAGACCATTTTGTCGCAAGACCTGAAATAATGTTCTGAGATTGGCTAAATGTTCTTCTTCCGTCTTTCCGGAGATCACAATATCGTCCAGATAGTTTGCTGCAGTAGGGACCGACACACAAACAGTTTGTAGATATTGCTGAAACAATGCAGGGGCGGATGCACACCCGAATGGCAGTCGTTTGAATCGATACAAACCAAGATGCGTGTTAACCACCAAAACACGCTGGGATTCTTCGTCCACCGGTATTTGCAAGTACAAATCTGCTAGGTCCAACTTCGAAAAATATTTACCCGGGCACAGTTTGTCAAAAAGATCTTCCGGGCGGGGTAAAGGAAAAGTTGCAGTCACTAGTTGTGGATTCACTGTTGCCTTGAAGTCCACGCAAAGTCTCAATTTTCCAGAAGGTTTTTGCAAAATTACTAAGGGTGATGCTCAGAGAGAAGCCTGCACACGTTCAGTTACACCTTGTGATTCCAAATCGTGTAATGTTTTTGCGACCTCATCACGCAATGCGTGGGGAACATTGCGCGCTCTGAAAAATTTCGGTTGCGCGTTTACTTTCAGTTCCAAATGTGCTTTATAGTTCTTAGCGCAACCGAGGCGCGGTGCAAAAATGTCTGCAAATTCTTCACATAGACGAGAAACACTGGCTGAAGGCACAGTCTGGTTCACTGATAGGACCTGATTGACTATAGACAAGTTAAACAACTGAAACAAATCGAAACCAAACAAGTTCACTGCAGAAGAAGAACGAAGGACGTACAATGACACAAGTTTTGTGTGTCCCTTGTATGTTGCAAGAAGGCTGCACTGTCCTAACACAGGGAGCCCGTGACCTGAATATGTAGTTAGCTTAACATTTGCAGCATGCAACGGAGGTGTGCCCAGCTGTTTGTACGTGTCTTGATTGATCAGTGACACTGCAGCTCCGGTATCGAGCTGGAATGATATCACTTTGCCGTTAATGTCCAAGTCTACAAAAAGCTTGTTGTCCTGCTGACGACAAGAGCGACTGTCTCGTGCAATGTGAACTGACACTGGTACAAAATCACTTGTGACATGACGGGATTTCTGTCGATGTCGACCCACACTATTTGTGGGATGAACACAGTCACTGTTAGAGAGAGTGGCACTGGGCGGAGTGGAATGAACTACATGAATTTCCATGGGTGAAGTGTCGCGAGCCTGATTATCTGTGGTTCGATTCCGATTCCGGCGTGAAGCAAAGGGCCTGGAATGGGTTTGAGCTTCCGATTGGAGCTTTTTCTGGAAAACACTTTGAACATGTCCTTTTTTATTACAGAAAAAGCAAATAGCTTGGCGTGACGGGCAATTCTCACGCGAATGTCTAGTAGCACACCGCGGGCATGATTTCACTGCATTTGCTTGCCGACGCGGGACACGTGGCTGAGAGCCAGGCGGCTTTGGTGCGGCCGGGCGCAAGGACTGTTTACTGCTCCGTGCAGCTCGCCCGGCGGGCCGGTTAACCTGACACACGGGTGGCAAAGTTGCAAAAGATTCCTGAGTAAAGTCAAGTGTGTCCTGCCGATCCAATATGTCCATCACTTGTTGAAGGGAGGGATTGACTAGTTTCAAAATTTGTTCCCATATATGAACATCAGAAACGTTCTGTGCAATTGCATCACGTACCATAGTATCTGAATAAGGGAGTCCACATTGACACTCAAAAGCACAATCCCTAGTAAGGCCTTGCAAGGTTGCAACCCACTCCCGATTAGTCTGACCTGCCGTACGTTTTGTAGGAAAGAAGGTATACCTTTTCGCAACTACATTGACTGATTCTTTGAAATATGCATCTAATGCAGACAAAATTTCCTCGTAGGACAGAGTTGCTGCACCGCATCGGGGAAATAATTTTACTATCACACGGTACGTGTGGATGCAGACGGACGAAAGGAGATAAGGCTGCCGCTCATTACCTTGAATTATGTAGGTGGCGAGATGGAATCCAAATTGACGTGACCACTCCGTCCAGCTTTCCAGTGCCGCATCAAAAGGACGAAAAGGTGGTGCAACTGCGTGTTGTGGCAGTGTGAGCGGTAGAGCGGCGGCCGCCACATCGTTTTGCATTGCACGTTGACCCTGCACGAGCTGTCCAAGGGCATCCAGCAAGGCCTGCGTCTGCTGGTTCTGTAAGCGATAAAATTCGGACAGTAGATCTGGAGATTGTGGTTAAGCCATTACACAAGTAAATCAGGGCAGTATAGTGACGAACGCGAATTGGCCTCGTCGCCAAACTGTTGTGGATTGGCAAGACAGCCAACCCACTATGAGGAAGCCGAAAGGCACGCGTTTAAGCTTACGCAGGCTGGTGTGAGGTCTGGAACAGGACAAGGAATTGAGACTAGCAAAAAAGGTACGTAGCTTCTGGAATACTTAACTTTAATTCATAATTGGTGAACATCGCTCTTGACGGTACATGTTTTACAGCATCAGTAGTAACTGGTAATGGCGCCTTGCTAGGTCGTAGCAAATGACGTAGCTGAAGGCTATGCTAACTATCGTCTCGGCAAATGAGAGCGTAATTTGTCAGTGAACCATCGCTAGCAAAGTCGGCTGTCTAACTGCGACGAGTGCTAGGAAGTGTCTCTAGACCTGCCGTGTGGCGGCGCTCAGTCTGCAATCACTGATAGTGGTGACACGCGGGTCCGACGTATACTAACGGACCACGGACGATTTAAAGGCTACCACCTAACAAGTGTGGTGTCTGGCGGTGACACCACACAACATATGTCAAAAATGGAAACAAAATAAAAATTGGTGGAATAAGCAGTTTTTGTGTAGATAAAAGAGATAGAACTGTGTGTTGTTAGTTGTTACTCCAGACTACTTTTATCGTAATTGTAACAGTTTATAGCTCTTTGCAACTGTTAGTTATTTATAAGATATCTAAATTCACAGTTAATATCTTATGCTGATATGAGTGTATATTTCTAGATTCTACATTCCATTTAAAAAGTACGTCACAATATCGTGTGCTCGGCTGAGAATGCAATTTATTCATCAAATATCAAATATAAAACATCAAAAATATATTTGCTGTTATCATTTTTGTGGTCATTCCAAGATGTTTGACAGAGTGGGTCATGATACCCCGTTAGAAAAGTTTAAGTTTTATAAAACTTACGGATTTAGAAACAACTCAGTTTATCTATCCTTAAAAATAATGCAAAAACTGTTGCTGAATGGTTCAAACAATATTGGAAGAGGATAAAAATTTAGTGACTAGCGAGAAATCATGAAGGAACTCAAACAGGGTTGAATTTTTGGTTAACGTCTTGTTCAGCAAGCACTTTTTGCAAAGAACAGAAACATTGTAGTTAATATGGCTAGAGAGAAAACAAGAGAAGAAGTTGTTTAAAATATTTATCAAAGTTTGATAATTGGTTCTTTCAAAACTGACCTCCCCTCAATTTCGAAATAAAATGTAGTATATTGTTGTCTTTACAACGAATGGAATAACGCCAAGAATTAATGTTGTAGACGAACAAGAGTCAGAAAATAGAATTAAATGATCCAAATTTGTGAGTGTGCGTAGTGACAAAACTAGGACTCGAAGAAGTATAATGCTTACCTAAAACAACTAAGGTCAGACTGTTTTGATTTTTGTGTAATTGTTTATATCGGGAACTAAAAATTCAAGTTCTTACCATATTTTGCATACGCCCACACATTTATATTTTATGGTGTAACTGCTTAGGTTAACTCATCACGTTGAAAGAAAGGATTGATTACACTAAAGCGAGCAGCGCGAATAATATCTGATGTTCAAAACAAAAAGTTATGCGTTGTAACCACTTCTAAACAATATGTTTACGGATAAACAGTTCATCACAATTTGAAAAAAATGTGATGTCCACACTTACAAGACCTGAAGGAAATAAATACCATTTTTACTCATTTCTAAAGCTTACGTGGCTCAATGAGGAATTCGATATGCAGGCACAAATTCGTTTAATCATTTAGCCAGTAGCATAAAATTTCTGGCAAGTTTCAAAGTAAATTTTAAAACTAGTCTAAAATTATTTCTTATGGATAATTAATTATATGCCCTAGAAAATTTTTTAGTTAAAATGTGTAGGATGTGTAACTAAAAATAACTAATAAGAAAATGATGTGTATGAATATTTGCACGAGTATTATTAAGGACTTAATACAATCATTATTATTAAATTCAAGCCATTGTGTTATTAATTAATTTGCAAATGCCCAGAATGTAGCCATGCTGACATACAAAGCATGCACATGAAGCCTGTACGCTGCTTTTTTGCGCACTTCAAAAGAACTTTGGAAATAAGCTACAGAACACGTAACTGACTAATTTGAGTGAAACAGTCGTTTCATGTAACTTAGTCGACAAACGATCTAGGGATGTGTTTTTCAATTTAGTCAGTGTTTCCCTTCAGTTTGGCTCAGAGTCAGTGGCGATTTCATGTCATCGAGCAGCACCCAAATATTGGTCACATAAAAGGTCTTCAGGTAATCTGTCTCGTAATGGCTGCATCTCACCGAACTGTATCAACGAATTGCAGTCTATTATTAGATTTCTCTCAAATCAGTTTTCAGTTCACTGCACGTCGTAATGTCTTCAAGCATGAAAAATGAAAATAATAATGCCATATTACTTCAGTTGCTGAGCTCGTGACGTTAAGTACTTGTGCAACTGTGATCTAGAGAATCATACTTTACTTAACTTCAATTAAAGTAGAATTTGTAGTTGTGACTGTTAAAAAGCCACTGTTTAAATAAAATTTCAGGTTGTTTATCCGAGGACGTTAATCGATACACGGTTTGCATTGCTGACACAAAAGAGAGCCACGTACGGTTGGAAGTGTGGGTAACAAATTACGCTGACGTTCATATTACTTTTAAGGGGAATTTTCTGACAATTCCCACCAATTTGTGAGTTAATTACACAAATGATTTGTGAACACACTCATTCTTATAATGACTGCACTGTAGTGATCAAAGTCTCTCCACGATTGAAGCAATCAGCTACCCACGTCGTAATCATTTAATACACCAATTAACCAGTTACAGCTAGAACTATTTGCTGCCGTAATAGGTCATGACTATCTATGCTCTCAGATACTCAATAATATTAGACGAACAAAATTTTATATGCAGCAGGCGTAAAGATTTGACTACAAATCACGTGCAATAACGCCAGTGCGTAAGTTGCGCAATGTTCATTTTACTCATCACTGTCAGCAGGCCACAAGGTGGGTACGAAACAATGAAGAGGTACGCAGAAGACAGAGAAGCATGGAGGGGTATGCAGTCAAAACATGCCGCAAGGCATACAATCCAATGATGGTGCTGATGATGATCATGATGTAGGTAAAATAGGTTACTGTGGTGGATTGAAATTCCTTCAGAAACACATACCCTGATTCTACATGTCTAGCGTTTACATATGGCTGATAATTTCGAAAATAAAGTGGATCAGTTGATATGTCAATATTTCTGTAAATTCACAAAATTCTCTCAAAATATACTTGCAATTTAATTGCGCTACAAAACGTAAAATCACAGTCCCTGTACGCTAGCCTTCAGTTAAAATTAGACTACAAATTTCGTATACCTGCTCGCTGAAATCAAAGTGTCAACTGCCCCTATTGATCGTGTAACATCTTCAAATTTAATAAAGAAATATTAACAATAATCTCAGACACATAACTGCACATGCACAAATTTTGTAAGTGTAAACTGCTCATTAACACTCGGAAATTCAGATTTATCATAAAAAATACTTTATAGTAGACAACTGTATCTGCCTAAAACACGGGATTGTTGCTAAGTACTTCAAGGGATTCAGAAGACTACTGCACGAAACCTCTACTGTCCAGTCATATTAATGTGACCATCCGTTAAAGACCTGAACGACCACCTTTTGCGGCAATGACCGCTACGAGACGTGCAGAATGTGAGAGTTAATGAGTTTCTGGAAGGTACCGACAGTTTCTGGTCCATGCCAACGCTATTGCCCCGGCCAGCTGCGCTAGGTTTCTCGGTTGAGGATCCATAGCGCAACAGACCGATCGAGGTAGCCCCACAGATTCTCGATTGGTTAAATCCGGGGCGTTTAGTGTTCAGGGGAGTATGGTAAACTCGTCTTCATGTTATTCGGACGACGCACGTACGCTCCGAGCTGTGAGCCACATTGCATTGTCCGGCTGGTAGATGCCATCGTGCCAAGGAAAAACAAACTGAATGTAGGACTGGATATGGTCCCCAAACATAGATGCGTACTTGTGTTAATCGACGGTGCCTTCCAGAATGAAGAAATCACCAAGAGAATGCCACGAGAACGTTCCTCGACCGTATGGCTCCCTCATCCGGTCTGGACTCTTTTCTGTCAGACACGCCGTACACACCAACGGCCATCTGTCCGACAAAGAATGAAACATGATTCATCTGAAAGGCCACCTGTTGCCACTCAGTGGACATCCAGTTGTGGTAATGACGAGTTGATTTCAGCCTTCGTCACCGACGAACAGCAGTCATCATGGGTACATAACTCAGGCGCCCGCTGCGGAGGTCCATACGAAGCAGGAGGATCTGCAACGAATTGACACATGATCAAAAAAAATATTCAAATGTGTGTGAAATCTTATGGGACTTAACTGCTAAGGCCATCAGTCCCTAAGCTTACACACTACTTAACCTAAATTATCCTAAGGACAAAGACACACACGCATGCCCGAGGGAGGACTCGAACCTCCGCCGGGACCAGCCGCACAGTCCATGACTGCAGCGCCTTAAACCGCTCCGTTAATCCCGCGCGGCGACGCATGATGCAGGGAATGGCAATTGAATCTAAATGTAGACAAGTGTAATGTGCTGCGAATTCATAGAAAGAAAGATCCTTTTTCATTTAGCTACAATATAGCAGGTCAGCAACTGGAAGCAGTTAATTCCATAAATTATCTGGGAGTAGGCATTAGGAGTGATTTAAAATGTAATGACCATATAAAATTAATCGTCGGTAAAGCGGATGCCAGAATGAGATTAATTGGAAGAATCCTAAGGAAATGCTGTCCGAAAACAAAGGAAGTAGGTTACAGTACACTTGTTCGCCCACTGATTGAATACTGCTCATCGGTGTGGGATCTGTACCAGATAGGGTTGATAGAAGAGATAGAGAAGATCCAATGGAGAGCAGCGCGCTTCGTTACAGGATCATTTAGTAATCGCGAAAGCGTTTCGGAGATGATAGATAAACTCCAGTGGAAGACTCTGCAGAAGAGACGCTCAGTAGCTCGGTACGGGCTTTTGTTGAAGTTTCACCGAGGAGTCACGCAGTATTTTGCTCCTTCCTACGTATATCTCGCGAAGAGACCATGAGGATAAAATCAGAGAGATTAGAGCCCGCACATAGACATACCGACAATCTTTCTTTCCACGAACACTACGAGATTGGAAAAGAAGGGAGAACCGACAGACCGCTACGGTCGCAGGTTCGAATCCTGCCTCGGGCATGGATGTTTGTGATGTCCTTAGGTTAGTTAGGTTTAACTAGTTCTAAGTTCTAGGGGACTAATGACCTCAGCAGTTGAGTCCCATAGTGCTCAGAGCCATTTGAACCAAGAACCGACAGAGGAACTCAAGGTACCCTCTGCCACACACCGTCAGGTGGCTTGCGGAGTATGGCTGTAGATGTAGATGTAGATGCAGACGTAGATGTAGAAGCGACTTTCGTTTAACAGTCGTTGAGGAGACAGTGTTGGTAGCCTCTTGGTTCAGCTGGGCGGTCAGTTGCTCAGCAGGTGCACGTCGATTCGCTTGAACACATCTCCGCAGATGTCGTTCACCTCTGCCACCTATGGCACGTGGTGCACCACAGTTGCCTCCCTCCCGGTTTTTGATAGTGCAAGTTTTCCATGCACGGTGTACTTTAATCACTGTGGTACGCGAAAAATTTACCAACTTAGTTGTTTCGGAAATGCTTCCACCCTTGGCCGGAAAGCCAATGATCACGTCGTCTCGGACGTTAAATAAATCGCTCCGTTTCAGCATTACAACAACGACTGCACTATTTTCCGAATGCCCCCCCCCCCTCCCCCCGATACGCTTTATATACCGTCCACTGCTAGTAGTCCTACCTACCGTCTGCAATTGGTTATTACACACTGACGTCGAACATCGGCTGTGGTTACATTTATGTGACTGGATCGTGTGTAAGACATAAAATAAAATACACATGTCAGTGGATAGAGCATCTCTCCTAGTTTCAATTAGTAATACGCACCGGGGCGTTGTTGGACTAGAGGGTAGGTCTGTCGGAAAACGTAGACAAACTATCTACTCCACCATGTCACGTCGAGTTAATTCCTCTCTTCAGATAGGCAACTCAGTGAACAGATTTCCAAAGCAGGCAACTGTGGAACCTTTCTGGGCAGTTTATGTCACCGACATTAATGAATTGCGCAATGTCGTGATGTTTGACATATCACAAACGATGCCCATATTGTGCACATGTAATGTGAGTTAGAAACTTGTAGAGGCGCTCTATCCAATGCTGTGTGACTATTTTTTTTTTTTATTTTTGCATGTGTTGCATTTTTCGCGCAGTCTTCTTCACAAACATTGGAAGTACTTGTAAATAACTCTCTATAAAGTCTGACAAGCGAAGCGCGTAGCTATGTAGGTTACATGTGTCAGGAATCAACAAAATACACTCCCCTCAAACATCCAAACCAACGAAGAAAGGAAGACTAGGATTTAACATCCCGTTGTCGATGAGATCATTTGTTACTGAGCAAGAGCCTGGATGAACAAGAACGGCGAACGGTATCTGTCGCCTCTTTCTAAAAGATAGGGTCCTGGAGTTTGTGTTAATCGATTTATGAAAACCATGAGATACGCAAATTAGGATCTCTTCCCGAATGAGAGTCCAGTGTCTTAATCACAAATCCACCACCACGGCTTTAATATCTGGTGTCAGTTTCCCACTGTGTCCCAACTTTTATTGTACGGATGCTAATTTTTTATTACAAATATCAATTTACACTACTATAGCGCCATCGCATGTACGAGTACTCTGTAATGTTGATCAAATTGTACTGCTTGACACAATTATATTTTATTCTAGCTGAAACTCATTAACTAAGAATGCGCATCAAAGACATTGATAGTCTGGCATGAATAAAATTCCACTTAAATGCCACTTTTTCTGTTCGTGTTGAAGTCAAAATTACGTTATAGAGAGTGGTTTTTTAAAAAATATATTTTTCACACCAAAAAATTTCCTAGGTCTAATTAATTAACCTAAAGTTACTTCGTGACGTTTTCAGTGTATAAGCTCTCTACAGTTACCATCTATCACGTACTGCTGTGCTACATGGACCTGAGCATTACTCATGCACCAATTTAATTAATACCGAGTGATGTAGCACAGAGGTTAACGCACTGGAAACGCAATAGGCAGGAGGGGGCTCAAGTCCCTGTTCGGGTATTCAGAGTTAGGTATTCTGTGATTTCCATAATTCGACTAATGTGAATGCTGAATTGATCCCTTTGAAAAGAACACGTCGTTGTTGTCGTGTTCGAGCTTGTGCCTCGTCTCTAATGATAGTGTCGTCGAGAGGACATCAAACATTAAACTTCGTTACTGTAACTAATTAATGCGTTTTCGTTGATTGTGGAGGGTAGTTATGAGTGGCAAATACCGTCATATGAGATGGTCTTGGATTTATTGATAGCCCACGTTTTGTGGTGTGGAATGAGCCCCATTTCTGAGATCCACATAAGATGCTGAAAAGGACGTTAATACAATAGTAATCAATTGATGTACCTGTTTTGGCCTCTACGGCTACACCCTCTATCACCATAATAAGCAGGTCTTTATGTCACGGTTCTGTATGTTTCAGAGTTTTATAAGGATACTCTGTCTTACTTCACAATATGTGTGATTAATTATTTTTGTTTGTTACAAAGTATTCATCGTGTTCAAGTTCTCTAGCTAGCTGATATCAGTACTCTTCTTTCAATCCCCAGTAGCTTCCTGAACAACCAAGTTATCTGTGAAGGCTCATACGCTATTCAACAGCCGCACCGTTGTAGGGCAAACTGACACGCGTCTGTCCGCTCCCTGCCGCCGTTGGATAAGCAGCTGAGCAGCAAGTCGTATACTCCTAGCTCACTCATTTGTTACATAGTTTAATTCTTAATTTCTTTGCGTGTTTTTGTACTTGCATTGTTTAATTCATAAATTTCGGGCGTATTATAGTATTTGAGAGTTGTAGCATCGCGTTTTAGTACCTGAATAGTGTAAATTCGCGTAGTCGTTTGTCTACTGTTTTTGTTTTGAACGGCCAGTGTCGGTTGGTCACAGTCAGTGTGCTCCCTGCCGCCGTTGGATAAGCAGCTGAGCAGCAAGTCGTATACTCCTAGCTCACTCAGTTGTTACATAGTTTAATTCTTAATTTCTTTGCGTGTTTTTGGTACTTGCATTGTTTAATTCATAAATTTCGGGCGTATTATAGTATCTGAGAGTGTAGCATCGCGTTTTAGTACCTGAATAGTGTAATTTCGCTTAGTCTCCTTCCGCCGCCGAGCAGTGTCAGCAGTGCGCAAGTAGCAGCATTACTGCATTTACTAGGCAATCTTGTATTTTAATAACCGTTTAAATTTTGTCGATTTGTTTGCGCTCTCTGTAGATTAGTTCAGACGTTCTTTGCAAAACAGTTTTTAGCATGGATAGGGACTGCAACTGCTGTGTTCGGATGCAGGCTGAGTTGGCATCCCTTCGCTCACAGCTTCAGGCAGTGTTGGCTTCGGTCACACAGCTTGAGGCTGTTGCCAATGGGCATCACTGTGGGGGTCCGGATGGGGGTTTGTCGGGGACGGCCAGCTCGTCCCACGCATCCCCTGATCGGACTAAGACTGTGGTTGCCCGGGATACTGCCCGCATTGAGGCTGATCCCTCACCTGTGGTAGAGTGGGAGGTCGTTTCAAGGTGTGGCAGGGGGCGAAAGACATTCCGGAGGGCTGAACGGAAAGCCTCTCCAGTTTGTCTGACGAACCGGTTTCAGGCTCTGTCTCAGGCTGATACTGATCTTCGGCCTGACACGGCTGCTTGTCCTGTTCCAGAGTTTGCCCCTCAGTCTGCAAGATCCGGGCAGTTGCAGAGGGTGGGCTTACTGGTAGTTGGGAGCTCCAACGTCAGGCGCGTAATGGGGCCCCTTAGGGAAATGGCAGCAAGAGAAGGGAAGAAAACCAATGTGCACTCCGTGTGCGTACCGGGGGGAGTCATTCCAGATGTGGAAAGGGTGCTTCCGGATGCCATGAAGGGTACAGGGTGCACCCATCTGCAGGTGGTCGCTCATGTCGGCACCAATGATGTGTGTCGCTATGGATCGGAGGAAATCCTCTCTGGCTTCCGGCGGCTATCTGATTTGGTGAAGACTGCCAGTCTCGCTAGCGGGATGAAAGCAGAGCTCAC
The DNA here is from genome assembly GCF_021461395.2 of Schistocerca americana. Taxonomy (NCBI): domain Eukaryota; kingdom Metazoa; phylum Arthropoda; class Insecta; order Orthoptera; family Acrididae; genus Schistocerca; species Schistocerca americana. The sequence goes on from NC_060130.1 coordinate 698,513,030, forward strand.
CATCTGCAGCATCGACAGGACTGACTGCGGACCTTTGGTACAGAGCCGAGTTGAGGGTCTGAATCAGAGGCTGAGACGGTTCTGCGACCGTGTGGGCTGCAGATTCCTCGACTTGCGCCGTAGGGTGGTGGGGTTTCGGGTTCCGCTGGATAGATCAGGAGTCCACTACACGCAACAAGCGGCTACACGGGTAGCAGGGGTTGTGTGGCGTGGGCTGGGCGGTTTTTTAGGTTAGATGGCCTTGGGCAAGTACAGAAAGGGCAACAGCCTCAACGGGTGCGGGGCAAAGTCAGGACATGCGGGGACCAAGCAGCAATCGGTATTGTAATTGTCAACTGTCGAAGCTGCGTTGGTAAAGTACCGAAACTTCAAGCGCTGATAGAAAGCACCGAAGCTGAAATCGTTATAGGTACAGAAAGCTGGCTTAAGCCAGAGATAAATTCTCCGAAATTTTTACAAAGGTACAGACGGTGTTTAGAAAGGATAGATTGCATGCAACCGGTGGTGGAGTGTTCGTCGCTGTTAGTAGTAGTTTATCCTGTAGTGAAGTAGAAGTGGATAGTTCCTGTGAATTATTATGGGTGGAGGTTACACTAAACAACCGAACTAGGTTAATAATTGGCTCCTTTTACCGACCTCCCGACTCAGCAGCATTAGTGGCAGAACAACTGAGAGAAAATTTGGAATACATTTCACATAAATTTTCCCAGCATGTTATAGTCTTAGGTGGAGATTTCAATTTACCAGATATAGACTGGGACACTCAGATGTTTAGGACGGGTGGTAGGGACAGAGCATCGAGTGACATTATACTGAGTGCACTATCCGAAAATTACCTCGAGCAATTAAACAGAGAACCGACTCGTGGAGATAACATCTTGGACCTACTGATAACAAACAGACCCGAACTTTTCGACTCTGTATGTACAGAACAGGGAATCAGTGATCATAAGGCCGTTGCAGCATCCCTGAATATGGAAGTTAATAGGAATATAAAAAAAGGGAGGAAGGTTTATCTGTTTAGCAAGAGTAATAGGAGGCAGATTTCAGACTACCTAACAGATCAAAACGAAAATTTCTGTTCCGACACTGACAATGTTGAGTGTTTATGGAAAAAGTTCAAGGCAATCGTAAAATGCGTTTTAGACAGGTACGTGCCGAGTAAAACTGTGAGGGACGGGAAAAACCCACCGTGGTACAACAACAATGTTAGGAAACTACTGCGAAAGCAAAGAGAGCTTCACTCCAAGTTTAAACGCAGCCAAAACCTCTCAGACAAACAGAAGCTAAACGACGTCAAAGTTAGCGTAAGGAGGGCTATGCGTGAAGCGTTCATTGAATTCGAAAGTAAAATTCTATGTACTGACTTGACAGAAAATCCTAGGAAGTTCTGGTCTTACGTTAAATCAGTAAGTGGCTCGAAACAGCATATCCAGACACTCCGGGATGATGATGGCATTGAAACAGAGGATGACACGCGTAAAGCTGAAATACTAAACACCTTTTTCCAAAGCTGTTTCACAGAGGAAGACCGCACTGCAGTTCCTTCTCTAAATCCTCGCACAAACGAAAAAATGGCTGACATCGAAATAAGTGTCCAAGGAATAGAAAAGCAACTGGAATCACTCAATAGAGGAAAGTCCACTGGACCTGACGGGATACCAATTCGATTCTACACAGAGTACGCGAAAGAACTTGCCCCCCTTCTAACAGCCGTGTACTGCAAGTCTCTAGAGGAACGGAGAGTTCCAAATGATTGGAAAAGAGCACAGATAGTCCCAGTCTTCAAGAAGGGTCGTCGAGCAGATGCGCAAAACTATAGACCTATATCTCTTACGTCGATCTCTTGTAGAATTTTAGAACATGTTTTTTGCTCACGTATCATGTCATTTCTGGAAACCCAGAATCTACTATGTAGGAATCAACATGGATTCCGGAAACAGCGATCGTGTGAGACCCAACTCGCCTTATTTGTTCATGAGACCCAGAAAATATTAGATACAGGCTCCCAGGTAGATGCTATTTTTCTTGACTTCCGGAAGGCGTTCGATACAGTTCCGCACTGTCGCCTGATAAACAAAGTAAGAGCCTACGGAATATCAGACCAGCTGTGTGGCTGGATTGAAGAGTTTTTAGCAAACAGAACACAGCATGTTGTTATCAATGGAGAGACGCCTACAGACGTTAAAGTAACCTCTGGCGTGCCACAGGGGAGTGTTATGGGACCATTGCTTTTCACAATATATATAAATGACTTAGTAGATAGGGTCGGAAGTTCCATGCGGCTTTTCGCGGATGATGCTGTAGTATACAGAGAAGTTGCAGCATTAGAAAATTGTAGCGAAATGCAGGAAGATCTGCAGCGGATAGGCACTTGGTGCAGGGAGTGGCAACTGACCCTTAACATAGACAAATGTAATGTATTGCGAATACATAGAAAGAAGGATCCTTTATTGTATGATTATATGATAGCGGAACAAACACTGGTAGCAGTTACTTCTGTAAAATATCTGGGAGTATGCGTGCGGAACGATTTGAAGTGGAATGATCATATAAAATTAATTGTTGGTAAGGCGGGTACCAGGTTGAGATTCATTGGGAGAGTGCTTAGAAAATGTAGTCCATCAACAAAGGAGGTGGCTTACAAAACACTCGTTCGACCTATACTTGAGTATTGCTCATCAGTGTGGGATCCGTACCAGATCGGTCTGACGGAGGAGATAGAGAAGATCCAAAGAAGAGCGGCGCGTTTCGTCACAGGGTTATTTGGTAACCGTGATAGCGTTACGGAGATGTTTAATAAACTCAAGTGGCAGACTCTGCAAGAGAGGCGCTCTGCATCGCGGTGTAGCTTGCTCGCCAGGTTTCGAGAGGGTGCGTTTCTGGATGAGGTATCGAATATATTGCTTCCCCCTACTTATACCTCCCGAGGAGATCACGAATGTAAAATTAGAGAGATTAGAGCGCGCACGGAGGCTTTCAGACAGTCGTTCTTCCCGCGAACCATACGCGACTGGAACAGGAAAGGGAGGTAATGACAGTGGCACGTAAAGTGCCCTCCGCCACACACCGTTGGGTGGCTTGCGGAGTATCAATGTAGATGTAGATGTAGATGTCTTCATTGGTAGCTCACTGTCATTAACAACAGAATCATTCGTTCTCGTGCCAACGGCCTTGCCTCGTTGAATAGGCCGATCCTCTCCAGATCAGCGAAGTTAAGCAACGTCGGGCGTGGCCAGTACTGGGATGAGAGACCGCCTGGGCACGCCACGTGGTGTTCGATGCTTCCCTTGTGCATTACGGCAAATGGAAGAAGAGGTTGTGGCGTAAAATCCCTGACTACCAGTTATTGTGCCAATGTTGTAGATTAAATTCCAAACCTCTCTGCAGTCTCATATGAGGTTCGTGCACGTGACACCGGTGGTGATGATTCATCCGTCGGATGGGGGCGTTAATCTCCGTGACCCCCTTGGTGCTATACGAGAGGCGTAGGCTATGTGTTGGCACCAATTTTCACCCTCTCCCTCGTCTCATCATCATCCAACACAAATACGATAACCACACACACACACACACACACACACACACACACACAGAGAGAGAGAGAGAGAGAGAGGGAGGGAGGGAGAGAGAGAGAGAGAGAGAGAGAGAGAGAGAGAGAGAGAGAGACATGCGCGTGCTTGCATCAGTCAACTATCGTTGCCAGATACACTTAAACACAGAACTCTCGCACTTCGTAAAGGATAGGTGCCACTGTGTGCGAATGAGAGGTAAAACTTTTCCAATTAGGCAGCTGAATCTGCCCTTCGGAGTGTCTCAGCCAACCATGCCTTACGATTTTTCTGTTTTTTTATCCATTATCGTCGACATTTAACTACTACAATATAAAGTTTCCGGTCATTTCTCATCCTATAAAGCTGAATATTAGTGAGAACTCAATACGTTTATACTTTATGGTAAATAGGTAACGCTGCACAGCGTCGGTACGAAAGAAAACGAAGCGTGTGCCTCACTTACTGTTCACGATTCATCACCAATGATATCCCATGGGGAACAGAAATTAAGTATTGGTCTACTGTTTTGGAGAAGTAATGACTTTACGGTGTAAGAGCCATTAATGACAAACAAATCAATTAAACATTTCATAGAAGAACTGGTAGCCTTATCTTGCTCCACAAGGTTATTGGTAGAATTACGCTATACATTTTCTACATACACATGGGCCGATGTTTCTTCGTCAGTGGTTGCAGAATGGGCTTTTCTTGGTGTTAATAATCTTCCCCCATTAAAGAAAGAGATGCCATGATGAGACTGATACACAAGTAATGAGTTCTTTTGCGTTTGTTTTAAATTATCTAATAAGATAATTAATTTTTTTATTATGGAACCATGAAAAATGTGTAAGGGAACATTTCTGGCGGAGTAGCAAACGGTGTACAAAATGCAGTGAGTAGAATACATGATTAAATCCGTAGGTGATTTGAGGGAATAGAGGGTACAAAATTTAGTACAGTAACATTTATATTTATTGATGATCCATCACCTAGGTAACTAAATGGGCCTTTTTTATTTACTTTGTTTTATTTTTTGGCCAAACTTTTTTGTTTTGCACAGAGCTGCCACCTATGACTAACAAGGATGGCCATCGAGTTGAACTGAGCTTTGATAACTGGCACAGGTACGCCATTCCACGCTGCTTCAACTGGTACGACAGTTTATCAGTAATAGAGACTGGCTTGCGGTGGTGTGTCTGTTTCTCGGCAACCCATGTTGATATTTTCAGTGGATGAGATACCCGGAGAAATGCTGTTCAGAGCAACAGTTGAATACCATTCGTATTTAGGTAGATCAAGACAACACGGACAATTTGAGGTCTTGCGTTATCTTGTTGGAAGATAATGTTGCGGAGACTTCGATGGCAGGGAACAGGCACCGGTCTCAGCAAGTAGGAAATGTAACGGCTGCTGTCCAAATTACCGGCCGTGCGATCGTTTTGTATACCATCACGCCAGGTGCTGCGCCAGTTCGATGGCGCCGAACGCAATCTAGCAACATTAATTCTCTCCAGACCCTTCGTACACGGTTACGTCCATAGCAAATTCTTAGTCAAAACCGGGACTCCTCGTAAAAGACAATGTGGTGCACCCTGTGTCTTGTATTGTCGCTGGGAGCACCGCTGTCGGCGAGACACTGTGCTAGCGCGTAAGAAAGGTCGCCGCGCTGACAGTTCGTGGTGATCAAGACATCATCGCACTGTCCTTGTGGATAGTTTCCTTGCTACAAACAAGCCCAATTCCTTAGTCGAGGTACGTGATGTGGCGGCTGTAGGATCCTGCATGGTGAAACGTGTGCTAGTCACGTAGAGCCGTTGAGGTGCTGCAGAGCTTTGAGTATGGCCCTGCTGCACTCATCGATTCTCCATGACAGTTGTGGGATCCCGACCGACGCGAGCACCAACATTGCCGAACGATAAACTTGACTTCCTATAGGCCTCGGTCCTGCCGCTATCGGATTCCGACACTTGCTAGTAGACGTTGCTCCTTCTTAAATAAGGCATAACACAATCTTCTTACGAGCAGCCTAAATCCACATACGATTTCTGAATGAGAAACCAAGTTCATAACCTTCCTTTATACACAGGACGTAGATAACCTTACTCTTTCTTACTTTTTGCAGTCATGCTGAAATGCTATTAATTTGCATATCCAAACACGTAATTCACCTCCTGTCAATTGGAGGTTTGTGGCATCCCGCAATTAGAGCGTTCAATTTCAGTGTTCAACAGTGAGCATTACTTGTTCCATGTATCTGCTATAGAGCTGTACGAAATAGGACAGAAATGTGCATAAGACTGTCGGTTTCCTGAATGAACTTCTATTTTGAAAAATACTTATAATATATTAATAACCCCAGACATATATTTAATCTGATAGTAAAACAAATGAGAACATCCCAGTTACAGGATTTGATTGTTATTAACTCGCTTTGGTTATCCAACCGATCTGTTTCCACCTTAAAGGCGCTCTGTTAGGCAATAGAAATGCGCCTCGAGCCATGGTCTTTCTGTTTAGTGTTTGTATTGAGCGTAATAAGATCATGAGTATCTTTTGGGCAGCCTAGACCATTTGACACAGGGCCAAACGTGGACTGCAAAAGTCTAGAAATGGCATGATCTGGAATATGAGGTTTATTAGATCAGGTAATACAAGTACGAAAGCCCTGAAAGCATACGTCCCAAATATATTTGCCACTTCGTCTTCGTTCGCAATAATTAGCTACAGAAATCTTTTAGCATATTTTTATTCGGCGTTAATTCGAATAAGCAATTCTAAGCGCTTCCTGTCAGGCAGCCTCGTCTGCAACTTTTTGAATCAACATATCGCACAGTGGCAAGGACAATGACACAACTAAAAAATGCAACAATTGAAATAAAATCGACTTGCAGAGCTCTGTGAACCTTATATTGAAATAGCATAAGCTTCTTTAAATTTCAGGTAATTACTGTTGGCAGTAAATTCCATTATATTCTATACAACAATAGTATGGGCATGCAGGTCTGTTCTGTCCTATGTGAGGTTTTATCAGGTTATTATTAATTAATTCACTGAGTTATGTCACTTTCCTTGCTTTTCTAAAAACTTTTTTTTGTTATGACCCATCATTTTGACACTCATCCACACCAAATAAAATTTATTCTGCTGCAATAGAATACTCCATTCGAACCTTCGTCTGGAAAAATTAGTGTTTAAGTTTGAACAAAAAATGAAAGACGTGTTGATATTTTTTGTAAGAAAAATATAAAATACAAAATTGTAATTTATGAAACTTAATATAATTTAATAAGGAACATCAATAATGTACAATTCAAGGGACGCAGTTTCAAAAATGGTTGGTTCAAATGGCTCTGAGCACTATGGGACTTAACTTCTGAGGTCATCAGACCCCTAAAACTTAGAACTACTTAAACCTAACTAACCTAAGGACATCACACACATCCATGCCCGAGGCAGGATTCGAACCTGCGACCGTAGCACTCGCGCGGTTCCGGACTGAGCGCCTAGAACCGCTCGGCCACCACGGCCGGCGGGACGCCGTTTACTAAAACTTAGAATCATAAATGGATTTTCTAATGTAGGGATACTTTTCACCGAGTAAAGGGATTCAATATGAACTTTTATTGTACCAGAAATTTCCAGTTTTTTCTTGTGCTCTGCAACGCACAAAATTTCGAAATATTTACAATTGCTGTAATTGTCAATACAGTGTCTGTCCCTTCAGACATATATGAATGTCTGAAGGATATAGTAATGTAAGATACAGACACTGAATAAACATGGGCAATGTACTAACCATTGATATTACAAATTACCTTGTACATGAGAATTGCCAAAACTCAGACTGTGCCGCTCTTCTTGAATTGCTCATGCCCATCTGCGAGTAGCAACGCTGAAGCGACTCTGTTCTTGCCGTGGCGAATCACGAAGTAGGCTACGATAAAACTGACACAACTTCTCTGAAGTGGACAAATTGAGAAATAGAAATGGGACATTTATCTTGCATGTTGGGACTCTGCACACGTATTGTTCAGTGACATAAACAAAAATTTCCGTTTTTTGATTTGTGTCACTTTTCTTCCAAGGATGCGATATGGCAAGCCATGAAGTCCGCAATCCGCTTCTCATTGAAACTAGCGCTGCATAGCGAGGCCATGCGGTTTCGCGATCCACCATTTATATGAATAATATACCCATTTCACGCCCCAAAAATATAAGGGATTAGGGTTTCGCAACAAGAATTTCCCATGAAAGATTTTGATACAGCTTTTGCTGAAGTGCGCCGGCCGTTGTGGCCGAGCGGTTCTAGACGCTTAAGTTCGGAACCGCACTGCTACTACGGTCGCAGGTTCGAATCCTGCCTCGGGCATGGATGTGTGTTATGCCCTTAAGTTAGTTAGATTTAAGTAGTTCTAAGTCTAGGGGACTGATGACCTCAGATGTTAAGTCCCATAGTGCTCAGAGCCATTTGAACCATTTTTAATGAAGTGCACTGAACGGCAAGAACATTATATTACTGTTACGGCCCATGTTCTGCAATAAACTTAACACTTCTTATTCTGGCCACCAGAAAAAAGAAAAACAAAAAACAAAACAAAACAAGACGAAGTGCTGGTTCTCGTGACATATTTCCTAAGCCTGAAAACGTTGGGCAGAAGCTGGACAGGCGTGCCTCGTTAAAGCTCCAATAGTCGCTGACAGTGATGAACTCTGGAAAATAGGCGACCCAGGAGTCGCGGTCAACGAACCTCCATGCCGCTGTGGTGATGGTTCCGATTATTGTTGCTTCTGGTTCACCAGTTCTGTTCTATCTGTAACAGTAGTCGAGGTACGACTGTTGCTGCTGATGTCATATATCTGCTATTGTTGCTACAGCCGTTACTGATGCTGTTTCTCTTTCTGAGACCTTTGCTGCAGCTGCAGCTGCAGCAGATGCTGTCCCCATACATGAAGAGCAACTCGTTGATATCTTGTGGTTTTGAGTACTGCTACTCAAACAAATTAGCCAATCTAACTTCCTTAACTTCCTTAACTGTTACGGCCATTGTTCTGCAATAAACTTAACACTTATTATTCTGGCCACCAGAAAAAAGAAAAACAAAAAACAAAACAAAACAAGACGAAGTGCTTCATATTTGCTCTAAATATTGTGAATTTTTACCCGTTGATTCAGTTGTTGCTGGTCGCGTCTGCTAATTTGAGAGATCGTGTTACGACCATTGGCTATTATTGTAGTGAAAGTTATGACCTCGAAAATACTAATAAAATTCACACTTCGACACTTATGAGAGTTGATTTTACTTAAACTGCATTTTTAATAGAAGTTAGTGAGTGAAATCTGTGACTACTTTAAAGACTATCGTTATCATCCGGAGTGTTTTAATAGATTTTTGGGAGATCGTGCTAGAACGAAACTTTCACTTTTTTCCGCACGGTACTGCTCACCTTGGTTATTGATTAAATAGCTCAGTATTTTCCAATAAACCACAGTGCCAGTACTTAAAACTGGGCCGGATACCAGTACAAACTCGCCTTGGTTATTTCCCTTCGGAAAATGAATAATAACGGTCGCCAGTCCTGAAGAGACAAGTTTTGCGAAAAGTTATTTTAAATAAACTTGTAATAGTTGTTGAATTTTCCTAGAAAGAAGTCAGTATTGCCCTTAGGGGTTAATGAAACTACCAAGATATCAGGTGTCAGTCACTTTTGCATTGAATTTAACAAAGCCTTTAAAATGGCAATGAAATTACTCGTTTTGACTATCCAAACTTAATGCCAAACTCTTCCTAATATTGCTGTCTCTACTATAACATTTAAAAATTGAAGGTCAAAATCTTTCCTTTAAAGGACAGTGCAGTTATGAGTATTGTACAGATTAGCTTTCACACTACCTTCATTTCCCGTATTAAACACAATTTTAGCAAAAATTATTTGTGTCCAACACTACAGTTAATAATAGACGACCATCATTATGAGCACGAACAACCCAATGTCGCACATTACTAACATCGATATATGCATCACCGTACGAAGCTTCCATTCATCTATGGATTTCAATTGGAGTCACGTTTTCTGCGGTTAGAAACTCGATTACAGCACGCTGTTTCTCACGCACCGACATAGTTACGTACACCGCAATGTTACACGCTACAGTTCGGAGCCCTCTAGGGGCACAGGGCTGCAACTTGCCTCAGGGAAGAGGGAAAGTCGAGCGTCTGATATGCATGACATGTATTATATTACTCGTTATTGTGAACAGAGTCAAAAATTCGGTGGCAACTTTTTTCAACACGCCCTCAAACAACGAGCGTATGTTCCAAAAAGGGCTAACGAACATGTTACATCCTCCTTCATGTAACTTGGGAAATGACCATCAGGATAAAATCAGTTAAATCCGAGGTTATATGTGAACAAACTCACAGTCGTTCTTCCAGCATACTTTACCCGAAAGGAACAGGAAAGTGAGGAAATGGCACTAGCAAACAATGTAATGTCCGCTACGCATCGAAAGGTACCTTATGAAGTGCAGATGGGGAAGGAGTTACTTTATGACAGCAGGAACTATACTGACGTGACCGTGTGTAACCATCCTGTTGTCTTAGTCTGTCCTGTGGTTCAACATTATGCACGAAACGCTATTTTTACCTCGTGCTCTTTTGTGCAAAGACCAATTCATCTTCATTTCAATGCAATACACGATATCCCAGGAGGAATAGGCAATATTCAGGGTTGTGACAGGAAAGGTCATTCGAAACGAAGAAGACTAGTAAACATGGGTTCCAAAATGGATATCTTAAGACCTACGAGCCCTTCTTCGTCGTCGATGCTGAGAAACAAAACTCATCCACTACTAGCTCTTTGCTTTCCCTACTTTCAGAAGTGGTAGTATGGACCAAAACAAGAAAAAAAATGTCCAGTAAGCATGGGATCTAAAGTGCATACATCAAGAGCTGTGAGTACATGTTCATTTTCGCTACTGTGTATCACCTGTCTTAGACAGAACAATTCATGCATTGTAGAGGCCATGTGTACTAGTCCTTTTTACTTCGAATGGTCGTTCCGGTAATATCCCTGAAAACAGCCCATTCTTTCTGGGACATCCGTATGAGATCTCGATAAACCTAAAACTGGTGTACAAAATTTAAAATTGATACAACAAATATATATTGAGTATGAAGACCTGCGTGGGCTAGGGACAGGTCATGCAAAAATTAAATCTTTCATCGCACGAAAAGAGTGGATGATTGAAGAGCTTCTTTCTTAGAATCCTAACAAAGGTCCTACGGCTGGATTTTGTTGCGGTGGTTATTGAAGCCCATATGCACCGTTTAGGTAAAAGAGTGTATTTCCATGAACATCTGTATATCTGTGAATTTATGCTTTGATATGAACTGACTGTTCATTCAATTCGTTTTATTACAATATTCAGTTATGCAGTTTTTTCCACCAGTGGTGTTTTTCTGATCTGCAACCCGTTCTGTTAGGTAGGTTACCATTTTTATTTCTACCTTGACTTTTAGCTTACTGGTTTTCTTTCTGTGAAGATAGATAACTTCTACACAGTCCAGGCAACAAAGTCAGGTTGACCATTCTTTCCGAAACTACATTGGTCGATGTACTGAAGGCACATGAAAAATACACACAATTTACGTTTTAAAGGGCGGATAAGCGTACATCATTTACTACACTCCTGGAAATTGAAATAAGAACACCGTGAATTCATTGTCCCAGGAAGGGGAAACTTTGTTGACACATTCCTGGGGTCAGATACATCACATGGTCACATTGACAGAACCACAGGCACATAGACACAGGCAACACAGCATGCACAATGTCGGCACTAGTACAGTGTACATCCACCTTTCGCAGCAATGCAGGCTGCTATTCTCCCATGGAGATGATCGTAGAGATGCTGGATGTAGTCCTGTGGAACGGCTTGCCATGCCATATCCACCTGGCGCCTCAGTTGGACCAGCGTTCGTGCTGGACGTGCAGTCCCAAACATGCTCAATGGGGGACAGATCCGGAGATCTTGCTGGTCAGGGTAGTTGACTTACACCTTCTAGAGCACGTTGGGTGGTACGGGATACATGCGGACGTGCATTGTCCTGTTGGAACAGCAAGTTCCCTTGCCGGTCTAGGAATGGTAGAACGATGGGTTCGATGACGATTTGGATGTACCGTGCACTATTCAGTGTCCCCTCGACGATCACCAGTGGTGTACGGCCAGTGTAGGAGATCGCTCCCCACACCATGATGCCGGGTGTTGGCCCTGTGTGCCTCGGTCGTATGCAGTCCTGATTCTGGCGCTCACCTGCACGGCGCCAAACACGCATACGACCATCATTGGCACCAAGGCAGAAGCGACTCTCATCGCTGAAGACGACACGTCTCCATTCGTCCCTCCATTCACGCCTGTCGCGACACCATTGGAGGCGGGCTGCACGATGTTGGGGCGTGAGCGGAAGACGGCCTAACGGTGTGCGGGACCGTAGCCCAGCTTCATGGAGACGGTTGCGAATGGTCCTCGCCGATATCCCAGGAGCAACAGTGTCCCTAATTTGCTGGGAAGTGGCGGTGCGGTCCCCTACGGCACTGCGTAGGATCCTACGGTCTTGGCGTGCATCCGTGCGTCGCTGCGGTCCGGTCCCAGGTCGACGGGCACGTGCACCTTCAGCCGACCACTGGCGACAACATCGATGTACTGTGGAGACCTCACGCCCCACGTGTTGAGCAATTCGGCGGTACGTCCACCCGGCCTCCCGCATGCCCACTATACGCCCTCGCTCAAAGTCCGTCAACTGCACATACGGTTCACGTCCACGCTGTCGCGGCATGCCACCAGTGTTAAAGACTGCGATGGAGCTCCGTATGCCACGGCAAACTGGCTGACACTGACGGTGGCGGTGCACAAATGCTGCGCAGCTAGCGCCATTCGACGGCCAACACCGCGGTTCCTGGTGTGTCCGCTGTGCCGTGCGTGTGATCATTGCTTGTACAGCCCTCTCGCAGTGTCCGGAGCAAGTATGGTGGGTCTGACACACCGGTGTCAATATGTTCTTTTTTCCAATTCCAGGAGGGTAGATGAGACGCCATACTTGTCAAATGCATCATTCCAAGCCAATAGAGAACGTCGAATCGCAAATGCCACTCCTTGTCATTTGCAACGTTTTAAACAGTCGTGCGAATGAAAATCAAATTTTAAAACCGATTTATTATCTTATTTCTTAAGACTACTGTATTTTTACTGTTGTACCCGCCTGTTTATTACAGACCAGTGATTGCTACAATACCAAATCATTTCTTACTACTTCCACAGTAGAACTGGCGATAGTCCCAGCTCTTCTTAGTTCATACGTGTGAGAAAGAACTGTGAAAGTAAACCAGTTTTTTCAATGAAACTTCGTGGCAGATTAAAGCTTTGTGCCGGACCGAGACTCGTATTCGGGATCTTGGCCTTTTGTGGGCAAGTGTTGTACCAACTGAGCTACCCAAGCACGACACAGGACCCGTCCTATGTCGTGCTTGGGTAGCGCAGTTGGTAGAACACTTGCCCGCAAAAGGCAAATTTCCCGAGTTCGAGTCTCGGTCCGGCACACACTTATAATCTGCTGGAAAGTTTCATATCTGTGCACACTCCGCTGCAGAGCGAAAATTTCATTGGACAGTTTTGTCGATGTTTTCTGGATCTGTTTATGCCAGTATGTGTGTCTCGGTTCATTATCATATTTGTCGATGTTGTTTCTCTACGTTACGACGGTCGAGCTTTTAGTACCGTTATTTTGTTTGTATGTTGAACGGAAAATAAATGACTGCGTTTCCTTCTGGGGATGAAAGGTTATAAATTAGTTGACTGGGATAGATATTTAATACGAGTTGAAGTGGCTGAGCTTCGTTCTTATGGTAAGTCTTGTTTCCCAGACAGGGAGATCAAGAATTTCAGAGCAAATGTGTGAGCTGTAAAGTATCCTGGAAATATGTGTTTGTATTATCCGTCTTATCATCGAGCGAGCAGAAACCTTTATATAAACGTTGTAATTAATAGTCGTATGTCTTCCTATTGGCGCGAGGTTGTTCCGGTGCGATGCCTGCTTGATTTGAATAAAAGGAGAAAGAAGATTCTAAAATCTAAATCTCTGCTAAAATTCATATTTCAAACTAAGATATGAACAGCTTTTTAGAAATCTAAAACTTGCAGTGCATGCACGTGTTATTCCAGAAGTTCTATGTATAACTTTTCTTACTGGTTTGTGATGGATAATCTTACCACAACAATTTCGATAGTGTAAAATATGGGAACAGTCTATACATTTAATACGGTTCATAAGTCAGTGAGCGGAAGTCTGTTTCTGAGTAGAAAAATTCAAAGAGCTATGACTGGTGCATCTAATTTTCTTAAGGCTAGCAAGTTCGTAGGCTTTACCCCTGGTATAATTTGTAATTGATTGTTGGTGATTCGTTGTTGTTGTGTTCGAATCTTCAACTTTTTGCGTTCTTGTTAGTGCTTTTAGACATAGCGATAAGCAGAACTTTTACGGTGATTTTGAGTGTCAGTTCTCATTTGTAGCTTATGTATTTTAATTCGTCTTGTAATAATCTCGTACTGTGTACCGCAGTTGACTCTTTCTGGTAAACCTTTCCGTTACTACAACACACAGCTGAAATATTGGTAATGGTAGCGTTATTTAAAACTTTCGGATATTCTATAAGATCTTAAACTGACCCAGAAGTAAAGCAGTTTCATGAAATGTATCAGCGCGTTTGCCATTCTTTGTTTTTGATGTGAGTCTTAAAGTGGGGGGGATTCTTTATATTCTCCTCTTTCTTGGAGTGATCACACGTTTACTACCGTTGCTGTCACCAGTGGGATCGGAACCTGCGTGAAATATTTGATGTTGACTTTCTTCAGAATAGGACAGGGTATAGAAAAGTAAGTAACATCTGTAATATCAACGATCCGTGAAATTCTCTTTATGGTCCATTCAGAGTTGGTTTTATGGATTTCACAGTGAATGTATAGCTTTCGACATCGGACCCGCATGGGTCATTGGCCGCCGTTTGCTGTTTCACCTTCAGCGAAACTCGCTTATTGATTTACTTTCTGTTTTTGTAAACACGAAAATTATATTCACTATGAAAGAAACCCTTCGTTGGAAACACAGCTGTTGCGTAACATAAAATTTCTCGTGAACTGCCGTATGTCAGTAAGTTGCTCTCACCATACTTCGGCACAGAGTCTTCTGCTATACATCTGAAGATGGCCGAAGACTGCGCCGAAATAGCGTGGCAAGCAGCAAGCTACTGACATCTGGTAGTTCACCCTAAATTTTATGGAACAGTCTATAGGCCGGGAAAGTTTTAAATTTCTCACTATTGTACTGATTATTTTCCGTCTTATTTGTTTTCCAAAAATTATAAAAATCTCAAGTTACATACATACAAATATGTACCATAATCACAATGATTAATGAGGATAGTAAATGAACAGAGGTATACAAGATCTTCATCATATTAACATCATACTTATCTTAAATCTGATCCGGGTACACATATGAAAACTTACATTATTGTTAACAAAAAATGCAGCACTGTGAAAGAAAGAAATTATTCAATTTAATAAGTTAATGAACAGTTTTCTGTCAATGGAGTTAATACTCGTTTCTATCGCCACTTCCAGTGAGGTGAGTTTGAAATCTTCTACTATCAGCTGTGAAAGATTTCAAATAGCTCCTGAGGAACACTCCAGATAGCTTCTGTCTAAGCTTTATGTACTGTTGTATTGGTTATTGGCTCAAATACATGAGCTCTACGAGCTAGCCGCCCACGACGAACTGACAAACATTTATCTTGCGCGGCGTGTCACACGAAATGGAAGATAACTGCTGTTAGGGTACCTACCATGCAGCAAAGACAAAGTTTCGGTGATAGTGACAGCAATACGGTGTGTAGTTGCATATGGAAACGATGGGTTGCTTACGTAACTACATGGATCTGAAAATGATTAACTTTGATCGATACTAATCAGGTCACAAAAATAAGAGGGCTATTCTGAAAGCAAGGTCCGATGGGCCGAGGAATGGAAACGACAGTGAAAATCCGATGCAGCTTTGCACAGATGTGTTGAACAGTGTCTCTAGTCTGCCTGTCGATAGCATCACGTCTATCTTTTCAGTTCTGAGCACACAGCGAACATGAAAAGTTGCCTAGGACAATAGTGTCTACCGCCAAGTATGACTGCCCGCTGCAAGGTTTCGCCTGACTTCAGGCAACCCCACATACGTAACTGTCACGCATTTCCTTGATCATGAAAATTCTTGGCCGCACATTGAAGGGGCAATGAGGATGACGCTGCAACAGTTTCGACGGGAATTTTTTGATCACCCACATACAGCCCGGACTTGTCTCCTTCTGAGGTTCACAACTGCCCTCATGAGCCACTGACTGTGAAGACAACGTTCTGTCACAGACAACGAACTGCAGACCAGCGCAGAGAAGTGGCGGAAAGCACAGACGGCTGCCTTCTGTGAAGAGGATGTCGCAAAGTTGGTAAAACGCTACGACAAATGTCTAAGTCGGAGCGGCGACTATGTAGAGAAGTAGCTGGAAAGTGCAGCAAACTGTTGCAAATAAAACACTTTTGATTTTCACTGAGGCTTCCATTTTGCGACCTATGGGACTTTACTTTCCGAACAGACCTCGTAAATGTTCACCTGAGGTGGCATAGTAAACGATAAATTCTAAACTTAAAAAGTCCTTGTTGTTGTTGTGGTCTTCAGTCCTGAGACTGGTTTGATGCAGCTCTCCATGCTACTCTATCCTGTGCAAGCTTCTTCATCTCCCAGTACCTACTGCAACCTACATCCTTCTGAATCTGTTTGGTGTATTCATCTCTTGGTCTCCCTCTACGATTTTTACCCTCCACGCTGCCCTCCAATACTAAATTGGTGATTCCTTGATGCCTCAGAACATGTCCTACCAACCGATCCCTTCTTCTAGTCAAGTTGTGCCACAAACTTCTCTTCTCCCCAATCCTATTCAATACCATCCCATTAGTTATGTGATCTACCCATCCAATCTTCAGCATTCTTCTGTAGCGCCACATTTCGAAAGCTTCTATTCTCTTCTTGTCTAAACTATTTATCGTCCATGTTTCACTTCCATACATGGCTACACTCCATACAAATACTTTCAGAAACGACTTCCTGACACTTAAATCTATACTCGATGTTAACAAATTTCTCTTCTTCAGAAAGGTTTTCCTTGCCATTGCCAGCCTACATTTTATATCCTCTCTACCTCTACCATCATCAGTTATTTTGCTCCCCAAATAGCAAAACTCCTTTACTACTTTCAGTGTCTCATTTCCTAAACTAATTTCCTCAGCATCACCCGACTTAATTCGACTACATTCCATTATCCTCGTTTTGCTTTTGTTGATGTTCCACACCCTGTGAACTCGTATTTTTTTCCGGAAATAAAGCTACAAGACCTGCCGTAGGGTGTATTAGGCTCCTCAAGTTTCCTGATATGAGGGTTATATAAATCCATAACAGTATTTTTCCTCCGTAATAACGCAGTCACAGCTTAGAACAGTCGACATCACCTACGACTGAAGACCATCGACGTAGGTGTTCCTTCGTAGAGTAGCTGATTAACTCTCTGTGAAAGTTGGTCTCTTTGGAACCTCATGCATATGTGGCAATGAGGGTACAGTTACTTTGGGAAGCTGGATTACTCGCATTTAACATGACGTCACATATACTGAAGAGCCTATAGCACGATTTTTGGTTTAGGTTTAGAGGTATCCAAAGGAGAGAAAAGTGTACCCATCACCAGAAGTGCAAAAGACGCCACCGAACTGCGTAGTAAACTCTGAAGTTCGTCTCAGTCAGTCGGATGAAAGGTGTATCATTTCATACTAACGACCCATTTCGTAAGCCACTGCTGGTTTTACTAGCCGTCCAGTTCTCCTCGTCCTCAGACACGACTCACACGACGCACAGTCGGAACATTATGCCCAATGTGGACTCTAGTTTTAGGATTCGTCAAACTATGTTCACTTAGGTCGATTACTCGACCCGTTTAATCAACTTCAGTTCATATAGTGCGCTTTGGATTCGACAGGGCAGTGTGAACTCCCATGTAAATTATTGCTGCTAGATACCGATACACAACTTCAAGCGCTCTTCTACACACATTTGCACAGTACACATGCTTCACACGTTAGTACAGAAGGTCCATCTTAGCTCACGAACAGGCTAATTCCAAGTATTTACGGGACAAACACTTCCATCATAGTGTTACATCTATTTCAATCAACAGTCCATAACAGACGTAGTATTTTTATCTCATAAAAAATGGTTCAAATGGCTCTGAGCACTATGGGACTTAACTTCTGAGGTCATCAGTCCCCTAGAACTTAGAACTACTGAAACCTAACCAACCTAAGGACATCACACACATCCATGCTCGAGGCAGGATTCGAACCTGAGACCGTAGCGGTCGTGCGGTTCCAGACTGTAGCGCCTAGAACCGCTCGGCCACTCCGGCCGGCTTATCTCATATAGATGTAGAATACTGACATAACAAATACTTAGCAAAGTAACCTGAACTTTCCTTGACGGATGTGAAGTGCATTTACAAGAACAGAGATGATTCTCAAGAGAGGAGTTCTCGGTTCTCTCACGTATATACTTGGTTTGTTGCTGAGAAAATTCGTTTGCTGGGGAATTAATCAAAGCAGCACATTGTACACTCTTCTGAAAGATATTTAGGCGTGAAATTAAATTTATGACTCCCTCGTGGAGTATAAACTACATTGATTTGCTTTAAGAGGTTAAAACTGTGTAAAACGGTGTGCGGGATAATAAGAAATTCTTTACCTCTAAGAATTTGGAGTCTTAAACGCGTGGCCCTAACTTTGAAAGACCTAATTTGTATTATGTTCTTGAGACGTACTTGGCACATGTCACTTCACTAGCATCATTACGAAAAGGAGTTATCTGGAATCAAAGAAAGAAATAATTATCTAAATAAAAATAATTTTTTAATAGACTATGTTTTTGAATCAGACTAAAAGTATAACATAATTTATCCTAGCTCCATACGGGTACATAAACCCAAACAGATAGTCCTGAAAATCTGTGATTGTGAGTTTTTAATTGCTTTGAAAATACTGGTAAGATTTAACACGAAATACGTGGGGCGCATGAGATACTTCATTGATCCATGAATAATTAGCCACCATAATATCACACTCAATACTAACTGATGCATTAACAGTTTACCTCCTTACTATTATATATTTTATTTGCTCTACGTTTTTCGTTTTACATCATATAAGTATTTTCATAGCTGTTAAAAATATTCAAACTCACAAATTTTCAAGAGTAACTATATGGGGTTAAGAACTATTACGGGGCTAGGAGAAGTTCTATTGTACTATTTAGTCTGATTTAAAAATGTGGTATTTCAAAAACTTATTTTTATTTGCATAATCATTTTCTGCTTTTTGCTTTCCGAGTGTGTGAAATTTTTCAGTGGATTTTAAACATGCTGGTGAGGTTATAGCAGACACATGTGTTAAATTTCAGTTTCTACATGTACTCATACGTACATACTCCGCAAGCCACCACATGGTGCGTTGTGGAGGGTACCTTCTACCACTGCTAGGTATTTCCTTTCCTGTTCCACTTGCAAACTGTGCGAGGCATAAATGTCTGTCAATTTGCCTCCGCACGGACCCTAATTTGTCTTATCTTATTTTAATGGTCCTTACGAGAAATCTACGTTGGCGGCAGTAGAATAGTTATGCAGTCAGCTTCAAATGACGGTTCTCTAAGTTCAAATGGTTCAAATGGCTCTGAGTACTATGGGACTCAACTGCTGAGGTCATTAGTCCCCTAGAACTTAGAACTAGTTAAACCTAACTAACCTAAGGACATCACACACATCCATGCCCGAGGCAGGATTCGAACCTGCGACCGTAGCGGTCTTGCGGTTCCAGACTGTAGCGCCTAGAACCGCACGGCCACTTCGGCCGGCCGGTTCTCTAAGTGTTCTCAATAATGTTCCGCAATAATGCGGTCGCAGGTTCGAAACCTGCCTCGGGCATGAATGTGTGTGATGTCCCTAGATTAGTTAGGTTTAAGTAGTTCTAAGTCTAGGGGACTGATGACCTCAGATGTTGAGTCCCATACTGCTTAGAGCCATTTGAACCATTTGAACATTCGCTTCCTCACTACCGTCCTTATGAGCTCGTTCTATTTTATATCGCTTTCTAGCATTACGCCCAGTTATTTAATCGACCTGTCTGTGTCAAACAGCCCACTACTAATGCTGTACTCGAAAATTACGCGACTGATTTTCCTGTTCATCTTCATTAACTTACATTTATCTACGTTTAGAGCTATCTTTCATTCATCACACCAGTTAGAAATTTTGTCTGAGTCATCTTGTATCATGCCATAGTCTGTCAATGACGACACCTTTGCGTACAGCATATCATCACCATCAGCAGCAGCAGGAAACAGTCTTAGATTGTTGCACACCCTATCTGTCAGATCATTCATGTAGGCTATGTAGGAAATAACAGCGATCATATTACGGTTCACTGGAGGCAATCCTGACTATACCCTTGAGTCTGCTGAACACTCGCCATCGACGACAGCGTAGTGGCTTCTATTACTTACGAAGTCCTCGAGGCACTCACATATCTATGTTTGTACCTTCGTTAACAGTCTGTCAACCTTGTCAAACGCTTTCCGGAAATCTAGGATAGTGGAATATGCTGCTAAGTTTGGTACGAGTGATGCTTTCTAAATCCGTGTTGATTTGTGGACACAAGCTCTTCTGTCTCAAGTTAATTTATTATATCCGAATCAGGATATGTTCAAGAGTTCTGCAGTAAACCGATATTGAGGATATTGGTCTGTAATTTTGTGGGTTTGTTCGTTTAACCTTCTTATATACAGGAGTAACATGCGATTTCTTCCAGTCGATTGAGACTCCGCTCTGGGCGAGGGATTCATAATAAATGCGAGCTTTGTAGGGGGCCAATACCGTAAAGTATTCTATATAGAACTGAATTAGGATTCTATCCGGACCTGGCGATTTATGTCTTCACCTCTTTCAACTTCTTCTCCACACCAGGGATTCCTACTACTGTGCACTCTTTACGGGAGCCTGTACGACGGCCAAACGACGATATGCTTGTACGATCGTCCTGTGTAAAGGATTCCTTAAACGCGAGATCTGAAACATCGGCTTTCCTTTTGCTGTCTTCCATTGCCACACCAGACTGGTCAGTGAGTGGCTGGATAGAAACCTCGATCCGCTTAGCGATTTTATATGGAACCAGAATTTCCTCAGGTTTTCGGCAAGATCATTTGCCATAGTATGACGGTGTGGTTGTATGCTTCACGTATCGAACATTTACAGACCCATGAATCTCTACTAACTTTTGTCTATCGTCATTTGCGCGTTCTTTTTTGAACCGACAATGCAACAGTCTCTCTTTCCTCGGAAATTTCGGAATATTGTTATTAAACCATGGTGGGTCCTTTCCGTCCTTAATCTACTTACTGGGCGCATACGTTTAATCTTTGTCCATAATTCTTCTACGGTCATCATATGGGAACTAAATGATCTCCATTCATTTTCTAAGTAGTATGCTAACAACTGCTTATCCGCTCATTCTAGTAAGAATAATCTCCTAGCCGTCTTCATGAGCCTATTAACATTAGTAACCATCGTCACTACGATATTGTGATCCGTCTACCCTATCTCTATACTGACACTGTCGATAAGGTCAGGCCTGTTTGTCGCAACAAAGTCTAAGACATCGCCGTTGCGTGTGGGCTTTCGAACTAACTGCTCAAGACAGTTTTCGGAAAACATGTTCAAAAGTACTTCACAAGACAGGCTGTCCATACCACCTGCAATGAGTCCAGAGCCGTCCCAATGTATACTCCTCGTTCGGTTAAATTTGCTCCAAACTAATATTGGTTAATGAGGGTATTTCCGCGCTACTGAGCTTAGAATTTCTTTGAATGATTCTGAAACCGTTACGATGGAATCGGATGGCCGGTAAAATGTTTGATAATTCAGTTGAGTTCAGCTGGATCTATTCCACGAATCCCCATAGCGACTCAACCTCGACCTCGATAGATACGATATTTTTGTCGACAATAATGAACACTACACATCCTATGGCATCTAATCCATCTTTTCGATACACTTTTATGCCTCGCTATATACTTCAGAGACTTCTTCTTCAGGTTTCAGCCAGATCTCGGTTCCGAGAATAGCTTGAGCGCAACAACTTGCCTGGTGGGCAGTAAATTCAGGAACTTTGTTAAGAGTACTTCGGCAATTTACTGCTGATATTTCGACTAACGTTTAAATCTAAAAAAAAGAAAAGAAAAAACATCTACACTCCTCTTCCCTCCTCTCTATCTATCCGTATCCTCTTCTCTCCTCTCAGTCTATCCATGTCCTCCTTCCCCCTCTCTGTCTGTTTCTCTTCACCTATCCCCTCTCTATCTGTTCGTCTCCTCTTCTGTCCTCTCAGTCTGTCCATGTCCTCCTTCGCCCTCTCTGTCTGTTTCTCTCCACCTATCCCCTCTCTATCTGACCGTCTCCTCTTCTGTCCTCTTAGTCTGTCCATGTCCTCCTTCCCCCTCTCTGTCCGTTTCTCTCCACCTATCCCCTCTCTATCTGTCCGTCTCCTCTTCTGCCCTCTCAGTCTGTCCACGTCCTCCTGTCTGTTTCTCTCCACCTATCCCCTCTCTATCTGTCCATCTCCTCTTCTGTCCTCTCAGACTGTCCATGTCCTCCTTCCTCCTCTCTGTCTTTCTCTCTCCACCTACTCCCTCTCTGTCTACCTCCTCCTTGCCCCCTCTTTGTCTGTCATCTCCTTCACTCCCCTCCCTGTTTGACCACAGTCTCCCCTCACCTCTATCTGTCTGCCGCCTCCCCCCCCCTTTTCTGTGTCCATCTCATACTCCCCCTCTCACTGTCTATCTACTCTTTGCCTCTCTGCTACCCAGCGTTGCCGATCTGTACGTATACCCCTGAAACTCAGTCTAATACTCCACAGAAAACATACTGGTCATGCAGGGCAGTCTACATGTAAGACATTACCAAACTTTTTCACACCCAGTCCCCCCTCCTACCGAAAAATCGACACAAAAAGCCAGTTAGTAGCGCATTGTCATCACGATCTGACATATGTTTTTAAATTTCATATCTATGGGGAAGTTAGGTTAGTATATAAATGAAAATTTGTATGAAACAGACAGACAAGAAAGTGATATCTTGATCATGCCTATCAGTATTTTGTTACTGGATGGCACATATAGAATGAGTTGCACGAGAAATATGAAATTCTAAGAGCTATGTTCTTCTTTATTAGTTTTATTCTGCATTAACTTTTACAAAACTTAAAGGTAAATTTAAATTGATTTACTTACAAGTAAGTAATTATTTTAGACACTGCATATAACAAAGCCTCTTTCCCTTAAAGTAGATAAAATGATATTATGGAAATACTTTATTACATCCAGAAAGCTCCACTTTTTCTGAAAAAACTCTATTTTTTATGTGGTTTAAAGCAGTAAAATCTGCAGGGTTAAACAAGGAGCAAAGGAAACCCGCTGCAAACATTTTGACTTTCTCAGTTTGGTGAAATTTTCTGCACCATCTGATAAAAAGTATTCAGACACCACTATGCAGCGTTGAATTGACCACTAGATGTTACCGTAGACAGACGCTACTATAAAAGGAGGTGGGCAATTTTGTGTTGTCAGTAGAGAAGCAGTAAGTTGAATGGGTCGGTCAGGAGTGCTCAGTGAGTTCGAAAGTTGAGTACTAATTGGATGTCACCATCCAAGATGCTACTCCAGCCAAGTGTAAAAATGAATGTGCGCAACGGAAAATACTGAACGCGAAACTCAGGATTTGACCCTGTCTGACTACCCACTGAAGCAGATCTTAGGATCTCTTAATTGTGATATTATTTCCTTCTTCTTGTTCTTTAACATATAAATTACAACATAAACATAAATGAATGGCTAAGGGAACTAGTAACCACAAAATAATAAATGTACGAGGGCAGTTCAATAAGTAATGCAACACATTTTTTTTCTCGCCCAATTTTGGTTGAAAAAACCGGAAATTTCTTGTGGAATATTTTCAAACATTCCCGCTTCGTCTCGTATAGTTTCATTGACTTCCGACAGGTGGCAGCGCTGTACGGAGCTGTTAAAATGGCGTCTGTAACGGATGTTCGTTGCAAACAACGGGCAGTGATCGAGTTTCTTTTGGCGGAAACCAGGGCATCTCAGATATTCATAGGCGCTTGCAGAATGTCTTCGGTGATCTGGCAGTGGACAAAAGCACGGTGAGTCGTTGGGCAAAGCGTGTGTCATCATCGCCGCAAGGTCAAGCAAGACTGTCTGATCTCCCGCGTGCGGGCCGGCCGTGCACAGCTGTGACCCCTGCAATGGCGGAGCGTGCGAACACACTCGTTCGAGATGATCGACGGATCACCATCAAACAACTCAGTGTTCAACTTGACATCTCTGTTGGTAGTGCTGTCACAATTGTTTACCAGTTGGGATATTCAAAGGTTTGTTCCCGCTGGGTCCCTCGTTGTCTAACCGAACACCATAAAGAGCAAAGGAGAACCATCTGTGCGGAATTGCTTGCTCGTCATGTGGCTGCTTGTCAAAGATTGTTACAGGCGATGAAACATGGGTTCATCACTTCGAACCTGAAACAAAACGGCAATCAATGGAGTGGCGCCACACCCACTCCCCTACCAAGAAAAAGTTTAAAGCCATACCCTCAGCCGGTAAAGTCATGGTTACAGTCTTCTGGGACGCTGAAGGGGTTATTCTGTTCGATGTCCTTCCCCATGGTCAAACGATCAACTCTGAAGTGTATTGTGCTACTCTTCAGAAATTGAAGAAACGACTTCAGCGTGTTCGTAGGCACAAAAATCTGAACGAACTTCTCCTTCTTCATGACAACGCAAGACCTCACACAAGTCTTCGCACCCGAGAGGAGCTCACAAAACTTCAGTGGACTGTTCTTCCTCATGCACCCTACAGCCCCGATCTCGCACCGTCGGATTTCCATATGTTTGGCCCAATGAGGGACGCAATCCGTGGGAGGCACTACGCGGATGATGAAGAAGTTATTGATGCAGTACGACGTTGGCTCCGACATCGACCAGTGGAATGGTACCGTGCAGGCATACAGGCCCTCATTTCAAGGTGGCGTAAGGCCGTAGCATTGAATAGAGATTACGTTGAAAAATAGCGTTGTGTAGCTAAAAGATTGGGGAATAACCTGGTGTATTTCAATGCTGAATAAAACAACCCCTGTTTCAGAAAAAAATGTGTTGCATTACTTATTGAACTGCCCTCGTAGTTTCTGCTTATACATTTATTGTAGATTAAATCCCCTTTTATATATTACAAATGTTTATATATCAATGTCCGGTGGACATAAATAGATACAAATGAGTTTCCTAACTAATATGATTGCGCAAATCAGCGCCCTTTTCTGGCTACGCGATCTAATATAAATAACGCGAGATGACTGACATCATCTACGTACCAAACACTAGAAGCCAATACTTTCGAAGATTATCTGCAGTGGTGTGTAACCTCAGTGGAAATAGAACTTATGTGATCACAGCTGTTCAGCTTTATAGCCCTAATATGCCAAAGCAATTAGCAATATCACCGTTTGTACTGCGTCCGGTGCGTCGGAATGATGGTTATCGTACACGTCTGCGACGATGGAAGACCTACAGCCACAAAATAAAAACTCTTTCAAACACTAGGACGGCAGAAGGCGGTCTTTTGACTAGTATAATCTAATATTGTCTTCTCCTCTCTGTGTTCTACAGACAAGAAACGCGAACTCCCAGCCACAAGGGCGGAATTCAGATAACGTCTGTACGTCAGTATAGACAGAAGAAGTGCTCTCAATATGCAACTGCGTTCTCAACGACGACTCCTAACTCGGAGGCGAAGTCCAGAATCGTATAAGTTCGCAATAGTACAGTGCCTAACCGTCTATCTATAAAATCTCCTGAGAGCAAAGACAGCAAGTCCGTCTGTACGAACGAACCGGAAGAGTTCTTTCACTCCACCACTGGCTTCCCAGCAAAGCTCGGCTCCCCTCCCTTGTAACTGCAGATGGCGAATCATATTCTCGAAACCACGGAATATTCTACCTCTCTACAGATTCTTCCGAACGCCGACCACCCATTTTTTAGTCTTTTGTCGTCCAACGCGGAAAGTTTGCGAGGAAATACCTATACTCATACAATGGTACGCTTCTCAGAATAAAAATCCTCGGAAATAACCCCCGTGCGTGGTTTCCGAGGTAATGCTTCCTTGTTCCTCTCTATTGCGTCCAAGATTTTCAGTTTCCGGTTATCCTTCCGGCATAGCTGCAATACTGGCCAGCCGCCACTCTATTGTGCTTCAGCGCTCAGATGCCCCTACCGTTCGGCTTGGGCTACTTCCCCTGTTAAGCAGGACCAACACACCTGCTAGGGCTTATCCACCCAGGGCCTGCGTTACGCCTGCCGCTTCATTTCCACTGGCGTTCCAACCTCTACTAGTATAGGCAACCACTCATTACGCCGTTTAGATAATAAAGACACTCCACCACCTTTCATCCAATATGAGTTAACAACTATTTACAAAGTGTACATGACAATGTCAGTCACTTTAAATATTCATGTATACGACGTATAACCTATCAAATGATACCTAATTCCGGTTATAAATCACGGCAAAGTATGTAGATGAGTGCTTGTAAGGTGCCAAATTATAGGTACCTTACAACCTGAGAAAAAACTCCATTAAAATCATCTCAATTAACGGTGCACAAATTGACTGTTGATTATGTGATTGTAAAATGGAAACGGGAAGAAACAACCACAGATAAACCAAGAACAGCTAGGCGTGATGTACTGAAGGGCAGGAGCTGTCGAACGTTGCGGAAGTTCGTTGTACATAATCGCATGAAATAAGCGGAAGGAATCATTCGTCAGATCCAATGTTCCACTAACATCCCAGCAAACAGAATGACTGTGCCTAGGGAGTTAAAAAGAATGGGGTACAACGTTCAAACAGCAAACCTTTCTCTAGCTAATGTTAAGCGACGCATGAAGTGGTGTAAAGAGTGATGCCACTGGGCAGTGGATCATTAGAAACAAGTAACTTGGAGTCATGAATCATGCTATACCCTGTGCAGTCCGTTGTAAGGGTTTGGGATTGGTAAATGCCTGGAGAACTTTCACTATCTGCCATCATCTACAGCGCCAACAGTGAATTACGGGTGAGGTTGTTCTACGGTATCTGAGCGTTTTTCGTGGTTAGGTTCAGGTTCCCTTATTGCGCTGAAGAAAACACTGAATTCGGAAGTAAGTAAGGGAACAGTTTGGGGCTATGATTGTATCAGCATGGCAATGCACCCTGACGTAAACCGGTACCTGTGAGGCAATGGCTTTAACCTAAACTCAATGTGACACCTTTGGGATGGGTTAAACGTCGACTTCACCCCAGGCCCCGCTTCGAACATCTCTGGTTTCGGATGTTGAGGAAGAATAGGCAGCCATTTCTCCACAGACGTACAGACAACTCATCTTAAGTCTCGCAAATAGAGTTACCTCGTTATAAGGAAGAAACCATGACAATCCCCATATTCATTTCCAGTGATACATGTTCCAATGGGTTTGTTCAAATAGAGCAGATAAAAAATAAATTACGATGGACAAACAAAAGTTGGGGGGGGGGGGGGCTTCTTTTGCGCTCAGATAGGCTGGCTTGCCGCAGTCAGTTGACAGTTGAAGCCACTGAATCTGACTCGTTTAAAGCGGAGAGTTAGTGCCCTATCACTTCGTCTGCTTCCCACTGCCAACTCAGATCAGAAGTCACTTGCTGGAGACAGAAAAAAAAATGTTAAATACAACCGCATGTGAACGCATGCGTCACGTTCTCGATAATTTGTGTATCCAGTGAGAACAGCTCCGCCCCTCTGCTGTACCTATCGATCAATGTGAGGCAGTTTGTAGTTACGTACAACTAAGAGTCGTCCAACCAAGTCCAGTTTGATATGTCAGAAAC
Organism: Schistocerca americana; assembly: GCF_021461395.2. Classification (NCBI taxonomy): domain Eukaryota; kingdom Metazoa; phylum Arthropoda; class Insecta; order Orthoptera; family Acrididae; genus Schistocerca; species Schistocerca americana. Next base: position 698,540,736 of record NC_060130.1, read on the forward strand.
TTGACGGATAATATCACAATTAATTAATGAAGCCCATACTTGACACCTTACTTTACTTTTCTGACAGGAAATGCAGGTCTGAGTCTACTTGCGGCAGCCGCGTACTCCTGACCACAGTAATTGCTGCGTTGCTAGCACGTATTCCCAGATGGCTGAGTCTGTTCAGAGTCGAAAACCCGTCGTCGGAGAAGGGCGGGCTCATGCGGCCGGCGTCTGCCTGCTGACTCGTCGCAGTATATCAACTCCTCGGTGCCTGCCAGTGGCATGGACGCAAGTGCAGGGCCGTCTCGCCTTTCAGCGAGTCCTTTAACTCCTCGTCGTCATTTTGTGCTGCTGCCAGCTCTTTGTAATCCACCGGTGCGGAAATGCTTTGCACTCTAGACAAAGCGTCGGCGGAGACGTTTTTTCGAACCACTTATATGCCTACTGCCTGTCATAAATTGCGAAATAAAATTTATTTGTTTGATTTGCACGGGGGCCAGTTATTTTGTGGCTACGAATAAGCGAATGCCAGTGACCGATGGCGTGCATATGCAGCGAATGGATGCTCTTCTGTCATGAATCGAAAGCTATCCAGCCTACCTGAGTGCAGAAGACACTACCGAAACGGAGGTCACCAACGGGTGAAGAACAGCCGCCACGCCGCAGGCACCGGCTACAATGCCATCCAGAGCAGTGCCGTCCATCCATCTGCAGTGACCTGGCAACACTAGCCGATCGCAAACACACTTCACACAACGACTTCAAAGAACGATGTGAATAAGGTGGGACGAGGAATGGAGAATAAGAACCAGTAACAAAGGAAATATCATAAAGCGAAAAGCGATTCCTACAAGTGTTGGTATATGAGGCGTACGCTGGTATGAGAATTTTATTCAAACATTGCACGAACGAAGTTCAGTCACTATTATTTTTTTAAAAAAAGCACTTACATCACCTGAGACTGATCGGAAACCCTGTTTGTACCGTAGGAGAAGAAGAAGGCGTGAATCACATAATATTAATATGTCTCGAAAAGACAGAAAGAACGGATTGTACACTAAATCAGCTGAGAGCTATGGGGTGGAAAGGCGCTCACTGCGTCACCAGTTTTTGAACAACGTACATTAGGATGTATATATACACTCATACAGACTGTCCCAGTAGAAACTGCCGATACTCAGGGATATGACAGAAACGATTATTCGAAGAAATAAGTCTAGTAAACATGGATTCTAGAATGCAGACCGTAAAGGGTATGAACACCTGTTCATCTTCGGTATTGTGAAACTAATCTCTTTTATTGCAAGCTCTCTGCTTTCCCTATTTTCAGCGGTGGTAATATGGACCAAAAATAGAAATAATGTCCAGAAAAAAATGGGCTCTAAAGTGCAAACTTTAAGAGCTATCACCACTTGCTCACGTTCGCTACTGCGAAACACATCTCTGCGACTGAACAAATATTCATAGGTCTTATGGCATGCAGTTTAGATCCCATGATCACTAGGCAATTTTTTCTTGCTTTGGTCCATATAACTCCACTGAAAATGTGGGAAGAAAAGAGTTTGCGCTAGAAGAGATATATCTTACAGTATCGAAGGTGAGGGTGTGCTCATAGCTCTTAATGTCTGTGTTTTGGAGCCCTTGGTCACTAGACTGTCTTGCATCGAATGATCGTTCCAGTCATATACCTGAATATTGGCCATTCCTCCTGAAGCACCCTGTACTCACAGCTCTCAAGCAGTTAGGAGTGCCCGTATAATGAACCATAGGAAAATTAAGATCCCGCTGTTGTAAGTGAATTTATTTTAAATTTTGTACATCGATAAGCATAGCGTATGCATACAAGTTTTATAATAACTATACCTCTTCTACTATAAATGGATTTAAATGTTATACATAGAAAATAGTCAAAACTGCCAGTTGTTACTAATATGTATAAATTATTGTTGGCTGTATCGTCATCGAACCAAACGCCAATAAATTAAAAAAAAAATCAGCCGACCCACAGGCATCCTGCCGCAACACAAAAGTAAGGTTCTGTTTGGATCCGGCAGAGATCGCAGAGGCCAACTTAGTTTTTTTTTTAAGCACTCTTATTTCTTTTCCTTTTTCTTGTGGAAGTGTGTTTAGCGACCTCAGCTCGCAAGTCCCGTATCCCTCGCCAAAGTCATGAATGACCAACGCCAGAAGGACCGCGCTCACCAGCGGGCGCTACACAGGTATCAGCAGAGGGGGCGATGTCATAAGTGCATTACATGTAACAACTAGTGGGGAAATTATTGTGCGTTAATAATTTATTCAGCTCGTTTTCACCACGAATCAATAAAAAGATTTATCATTAGCTGAACTGTACCACTCACTACGAACCTACAAACCTGTTCCTCCTAAATGAAATTGCGTCCTTTTAACGACTGTGTCAGCATTCTCGGTGGTCTTGCCAATAATTTTATCCTGCCTCGAATGACCAACAATTACAGACCAAGAAATAGAGTTGCTGTCTACCAAAACTACGATTCCGTAGTTTCGGTACAGCAAATAAATGATGTAGTAAATGGTAGGGAAAGAAACACGAAAATGTAGGAGAGAAACTGGGAAGGGACGACTACTCTCTCTCTCTCTCTTTTTTTTTTTTTTTTTTTTTTTGCACGTGATTACAACCGCACATCATTCAGTGTTAGTCCATTACGTATTTTATATCTCTACAGAACACACAATATAAATTGCATTTTATAAGTAATAAGAATTAGTTGCTCACGTAACTTCTGCACTTATAAGCAAACAAAGCAGTGACTCTTAATGCAAGCATAGTTTACATGCACAAACATATATAATTACTGCTGTTATTTTGTACTCAATAGAAGATTCTTCATCATTACAAAATGCAATATATTCCTGTTATTACTGTGAAATTTGTATATAAATAACAGAAACATGTTTCATATAAGTTCCACGAAGTATCAAAGGAATGTTTGCTATAATTTTCTTTTGCGGTTTTTTATTTTACTTTTTTGTTGGGGAAATTACTTTTCTAGCGCTATAAGACAAATCTGTAATACTTTCTTTGTTTTTATTACAGCATCCCTCTGTTTCACGTTACAAATCAACAATATTCGAATAAAACCTGAATTAAACATTTAAAATTTCAATTTTGCTGTAAATACTCTTTACGTTTATGTAACAGACAGGAGGATAGCTATGCAGAACAAAAATGTTCTGTAGGTTACCCGGCCCTCTATACAGGGTGAATCACCTAAAACTTGCACCGCAAATATTGCGAAAATGGAAAGTGCTATTAATGTGCGATTTTCGCAGAATGGATTGGTAGTCAGTGTCTCGTATTATTAGCCATTCAACAGATTTTAATAATATTTGGAAAGTGTATTTTTTGTGCAAACATACTCTGTTTTAAATGCAACTATGCTTATTGACACTAACAAACTAAAAGTAGGGCAAATTAAAATGTCTGCGGTTTTTGTTGCAGGAGTCTAGTGCTCGTCATTTCCGAGATACTGTATTTTGAAAAATTTCCACACAGACACTTGTTTGTGCCATTCAGCCTGCGTACTTGTTATGTACGAAGTTGCTATGTTTGCTACTGTGTGCTTGTGTGTTCCTTCAGTGTATTGCGACTTGCTAGTCGGTGTGTGACAGTCCAAGCAGTAGGTCGTGAGTGGACGATGGGATTTACCAATGCAGAAAAAGCTGACAAGCTGATGGTGTACGGAGAGTGTAGCAAGAATGCAGTTTGTTCTTGTACGGTGTATGCGGCTAGATAGCCCAACAGACGTCAATCAACGCGTCAGTTATTTATCAAACTCTTTATTCAGTTACGTGAAAGTGGTAGTGCAACACCTAACCTATGTAACGAAGAAACAGGTGATGATAGAAGAGGGGAAAATTAATGGTCTTGCTGCTCTTTCAGTTTATCCGCACATCAGCTCTCGTTAAATATCGAGGAAGTGACACAAGTCAAGCAAGTGTCCTACGCATTCCTACGCGTACATCGACATTGGTTCCATCACTATCATATATCTCTCCATCAAGAGCTGCATGGAAACGATAATGAGAATTGTGTTAGCATCCGTACATGAACATTAAGACAGGCTACTCAAGATATATCATATATCTTTTTTTGTCATGAAGCCGCATTTAACAATCATGGCCTGGCAAACCCGGCAGAACATGCACCATGTTCTGTTGACAGTCCCCGTTGGCTTCGTCAGGTGGAACGTCAGAGTCCATAGAATGTAAACATGTCGTGTCCGTTAGTGAACTATCAGCTTATAGGCCAGTTTTTCGTAGAGGGAACACTCAAGCGCACAACTATCGCAGCATCTTAACAAACACAGACCATCTTCCATTGATGCCAGAACACATTCCTCTGCAGACTAGGAGGAACCTGTGGTACCAACATGTGGCTGTCCAGCCCATAGCGCACGAATTACTACAGAATGTCTTTACGAATTACTTCCAAATCGTTGGAGTGGACGCAGAGGACCTGTACCTCGGCCTGCCCGTTCCCCACATTTGACACCTGTAGACTATTTCTGTGTTGAAATCTGAAAGACGGTGTCTACAAGGACATACCAGATTGGAAGCCTGTATTGCTGCTGCCGGTGATCATTGTGAACAACATATGATAACCAGATGTCTCGTTACTGGTCAGAGTTCGCATAACTAGTATACTCACAAGCTCTTTAGTGTGTGCTACCACAGGTATTGCACAAGTGCCAATGTGTGAACTTTTCAAAATTCGATATCTCGGAAACGACGAGCACTAGACTCCTGTAACAAACACCACTGACATTCTGATGTACCCTACTTTTAGTTTGTTGATGTCAATTGGCATTGCTCTATTTAAAAAGTGTATGTTTGTACAAAAAATAAACTTAAGTGTTATTAAAATCTGTTAATTGGCTAACAATACGAGACACTGATTACCAATCAAATGGTTCAAATGGCTCTGAGCACTATGGGACTTAACAACTATGGTCATCAGTCCCCTACAACTTAGAACTACTTAAACCTAACTAACCTAAGGACATCACAGAGCACCCAGTCATCATGGATTACCAATCCATTCTCGCGAAAACCGTACGTCAATAGCACTTTCCATTTTCGCAATATTTTCGGTGCAAGTTTTAGGTGATTTACCCTGTACATCCTCACTCAATTTTTTATGGTCCGCCGCTTCCAGTTCTTACGGGAATCTAGTAAGGCACTGATCGCATACGTAAAGAAAGTGTCCGTTATGAGATAACGTCCGATATGCAAAACACCTGACGTACAGGTAACACCGATACGACGTTAACTGAACAATGCTACTAGGAAAACTACCGTAGTCTATGCTTACTTATGATAGCCTACGGCAGTTTGCCGGCCGGGGTGACCGAGCGGTTCTAGGCGCTACAGTCTGGAACCGCGCGACCGCTACGGTCGCAGGTTCGAATCCTGCCTCGGGCATGGATGTGTGTGATGTCCTTAGGTTAGTTATCTTTAAGTAGTTCTAAGTTCTAGGGGACTGATGACCTCAGAAGTTAAGTCCCATAGTGCTCAGAGCCATTTTGAACCTACGGTAGTTTTACAACTCCACCAAGAAAACATTACGAAAGCGGCAGTAACCTAAGAAAACTGAGGGCGATTTCCACGAAAGGATCGAGTGAAGTGGCGCAGTGTTTATGACTCGAGAATCGCTTGGGGTGGGCGGCGGTTCAAATCCGCGTGCGACCGTGGAGATCTAAGTTTCCCGTCATTTCCTAAATCGCTTAGAACAAACTGCGGGATGATTCCTCTGATAAGGACTCGGCCGGTTTCCTTATCCATCGTCGTCCAGTGTCTCTAATCAATTCGTCGTCGATGGGTGCAGAACCCTATATTTTCTTCCTTCCTTTCTTCCCACAAAGATGAGTATGTTGCTTCTAGACTGAAGTTGCACAAAACGCCTTTACCGCACATAGAAGGCTGCTCCAGGCGTAGAATCAGGACGGCAGACAGCTTACTCGAATGGTGTGGAGGCCGTAATCCAACAGAAGTGGTCAGGTGTTTAAATTTTCAATCTTCCTTTGTTCACGTACAGCGCAACAATTTCTAATCACGTATTCGGGAGCAAAAAGGGTCAGCCAAGGGTAGTTAAAGGCTATGACGTGCACGGATAACTGACACTAATGTCTACAGCTTCTTTTTTAAAAAGGACGTCACGCTTCCGGTGACCGAAGAGATAATTTATTTCACAACTGTAAGTGCAGCTTTAAGGCCATTATGAAGTACCACTGCAAAAGCTAACAAACAGAAAAAGAAATAAAGCGCCGATAATATGTACTGTATAGAATTGCACGAACGTGTTGTGTATACAGTAATAAATTCCAAGGATGGCATATTGGAGGATCTGAAAGTCTGACATATGAAGAAGCAAAATGTAAGTGATGTGCTGTTTTTGTCTTCGTTGTACCGTGCTATTGTATACATGGCACGTTCCTGCAATTCTATACATACACTCTGTGCATAATTTTTTGTATTTATTAGCTTTTACAGTACAACTTGCTAATGACCTTAAGGCTGTAACTGCAATTGCGAAATAAATAATCTCTACAGTCAGCAGCCAATATGATGCTCTTTTAAAAATTCTACCTGACTGATCCCCAACCATGAAAAGCTAATCATTTACAACTTTTCATTCGCAACAATCCGTTATTGTCCAGCAGTATTCCGCTTCTCGTCTACCGTGAAATGACTGCTTCCATCTGGTTACCATTTCCTGTTATGATGCCACCAGAAATGTCCGAACGGAGCGCACTAGTGAGAACTGCGCATGCGCCAATCAGCATTACATGGCGTATCATAAACGAGTTGCCCGTTTCCTCTGACTGTTGTCCGATTTGCTGCTATAATAGTACCAGGGAACACCGGATGGAGCGCATTAGTCGGAACTCCGGTTTACTCGTCAGTAAGCGGTATGTGCTGGCCATTTCCACGTCACAATTTCACGTAGAAAGACTTAGAGATAATCATCTTGCTGGTGTTGGAGGCTTCCGTTTAATTTTTTCCCGTGTTTGTGAATTAAATTCTTTCTACACACCACAAATTATTCTCTTTGTCCAAAGGAAGTAGTATTTTTCAGAAATAACTGAATTCCTTAGGACTACTTTACAGATGACGAACTATAAAACGGTAAAGAACATAAAGGCAAGCCGATTTGAGAAATCCACTTTAACAAGTAATTTAATTTCATCTGATTTCGCCGGCCGATGTGGCCGAGCGCTTCTAGGCGCTTCATTCTGGAAGCGCGCGACCGCTACTGTTGCAGGTTCGAATCCTGCCTCGGGCATGGATGTGTGTGATGTCCTTAGGTTAGTTAGCTTTAAGTAGTTCTAAGTTCTAGGGGACTGATGACCTCAGATGTTAAGTCCCATAGTGCTCAGAGCCATTTGAACCATTTTTGAACCATCTGATTTCATCCATTAGAAATAGTTTGTGAAAGCCAGAGACTTTGAAAACAAAGGTTTGTTTATAAATTACTTTCCTGCCGCCAGCCATGATATAAACAAAAGAAAATCGTGACTGGTAGCAGAATAGTTATATAGAAACAAACCCAATGTAGTTTCAGATGAGCGATTGAAACAAAATAAATAAAATGCACGCATTATAGCTCTTAGGTCTAAAGTGAAAAAGAGAATCATTAACTTGTATAATATTTCACATAGGTGTCGAAACATGTTAGGACAAACAGTATAAGAAATACGAAATACGTTGTGTTTTGCAGAAAGCGTAGTTTAACCCCGAACCCCCCCCCCCCCCCACCCGACGAGGAAAATAAAAATTACTTAGTGGTTTGTGCGTGCACCTAAAGTTATACCAGTTCACACGCAGATGAGACATTTTGGTCAGTGAGGGGGTTTCACTGTTCTCGCTGTCCGTCCCCGTTAGCTGAGTGGTCAGCGCGGCGGAATGCCACGCCAAGCGGCCCGGTTTCGATTCCCGGCTGGGGCAGGAGATTTTCTCCACTCAGAGACTGGGTGTTGTGTTGTTCTCATCATCATTTCATCGCCATTTCCGACGCGCAAGTCGTCCAATGTGGCGTCGAATGCAATAAGCACTTGCCCTCCGCGGCCGAACTTCCCCGAATGGGGGACTCCCAGCCCACAATGCCGTACGTTCATTTCATTTCATTGTTCTCGTTTCATTTGCTTTGTTGTCTATCACAAAAGTAATTTCCGCTTTCTGAATTAAATTATCAACTTTTCTCTTGTATGGAGGAGTCCCCAGCGGCGGGATCGACTTTTAGAAACCATGTATACGTTTATGTAGGTTAATGTCCCAGGTATTACTCACTGCAGCCATTCATCCTAGTGGGCCCTCATCTGTAAGTAATTAGCAAAATAATTCAGAAATTTGCGTGATACGCAATAGCGTTTAAGTTGCGTGACATAGATTGGTTGTGTGATATGAAAGATAGCTACAGGATTCGTTTGTAAGAGGTTGTGGGTTCGAATTTTGTTACGTGCATTATTTTATTTTTTATTTTTAAATCGTTATCGATTTGACTTTCATCCTCATTTTTATTCATTTTTTGATTTAAATGTAATTTTTCCATTTCCATTCTTTTGTCACATCATCTTAATCATAATATCAACTTCTTCGTTTGTTCTCATTTTCCTTCCCATCATTCTTCTTCCATTTGAAATCTCTGTTAGTTTTTTTAATAAATTTTATGTCTTGGTAACGATTTAATTTCTTTTGTTTCATAATCGTATTTTTTTAGTTCAGTTTATTGCATTCATTGTATTTATTACCCATTTTGCTCAAGTTTCGTTTTACTTATGAACCCTTCTTTCGTTTAAATCTTCGTCTATGCTATTTTGTTTATAGTGCTGTAGGAATTTAGGGTATGTTTTAAATGTTGGTTGATTCAAATGGCTCTGAGCACTTTGGGACTTAACTTCTGAGGTCATCAGTCCCCTAGAACTTAGAAGTACTTAAACCTAACTAACCTAAAGACATCACACACATCCATGCCCGAGGCAGGATTCGAACCTGCGATCGTAGCGGTCGCGCAGTTCCAGACTGCAGCGCTTAGAACCGCTCGGCCACTCCGGCCGGCCTGTTTTAAATGTTATTGTACAGTCATTATAAATAGATTATTTCGTCTTTTGTTTTTCAACAGGTAGATCGGAATTTTCAAATAATAGTATAATAGATAAATATAATTAAGTTTACATCCACAAAAGTTCCAAGTGGAAAAAGAATGACATAAAGGAAAAATGAAACAAAAGAAATGTTCATACGGTGATTAAAGTTAAGTGACAAAGAAGTAGAAATAATAAAATTACATTTAAACCAATCATCTAAATATAATAATGATAAAATTCATTGCGATAATGATTTAAAAATAGTACAAATTACAGCAACAGATGAGACTCGAACCCAAAACCTCCTGCATTAAGAAGCCCTTACCTTATTCATTATACAACACAATCAGTCTACGCACTACAATTTCTTAACAGTGTTGAGTATCTCGCAAAATTCCGAAACTTATTTTGTCTATTACTCGCAAACGAGGGCCCACCAGGGTTAATGGCTGCAGGGTGCGATACCTGGCATTTTAGCCGACATCACAATATATTTGGTTCGGAAAAGTCGATCCCACTGCTAGGAACTTCTCCTTGTTAGTTTAAAACCAATCGAAAGTGACAAACGCTTCCATGCCCTTCTAACAGTTTTACTCTCATAGGCAACAAATTTCGCAATGTGCTACGGCACACCAAGTCAGATTTATTCAGAATTCAAAGCTTTGAAGTTAGACATGATCTGGTTTCAATTCAATGAAAAGATAACAGTCCCTGCATTTCTAATACCAATGAAGCACACACAGACACGAACATTGCTGAAAGTTAAACGTCGGACAAAAAATTAGACACCCCCAGGAGACAGCTAATACCTTGTAACACCGCCTCCAGCTTTTGGCCTGCATTCGGCAAGAAAGACAGTGTGCGAGTTTATCCAGATGAAATATCGAAATAAAGCCACTCGTTGACGTTTATAACACGCATAGCTACCAAATTGCAGCGATGTTGACTGCTACGGTTCTCCCGCTGTTCTAAATAATCTCAGACATTATCTATACGATTAAAATCGGTTTTTATAACATGTGAGTCGAGGTACGGAAAGGTCCCTGGGTGTTCTTCAAACAAGGCACGTATGCGTGGAGCCCAGTGAACACGTCTGCTGTCATCTTAGAAAACGGAAGTGACCGCACCATACTCATCATGAAGATCTAGAAATAAGAGTAATGATGAAATAAATATCCTGGTTCATGTTCACGGCAACCTAAACAAACAATTTCAAGTCAGGATACGAATAATAACCTCAAAATATCACAGAACCGTCTCCATCCTGAAGTACACCCCCACACACAACTGGTTAAACGATTCGTTGGGCCGTATGAGCACTGGTCACCTTGGGTCATTTGAAAAGAGGAAAAATCGCGATTCGTCGGACCACACTACACGTCTCCAGTCAGCCACTGTTCTGTTCATGTGTTGTATGACCTATTGAAGATTTGCGGCTTATGTACCACACTTCGCTATCGAATTTTATGTGATACCGGACGCCATATGTCCTTCGCATTCAGTTCCGTTCTCAATGTTCATTCGGAAGCAGCATCACCGGTATGCTCAGCCATCTAAAATGGCAGACGCTGCAAGAGAGGCTTTCTGCATCACGCTATAGTCTACTGTTGAAGTTTTGAGAGCGTACATTCCTAGAAGAGTCAACCAGTGTATAGCTTCCTACCACGTATACCTCGTGAAAAGACCACAAAGATAAAATTAGAGAGATTAGAGCCCACACAGAGGCTTAGCTGCAATCGTTCTTCCTGCGAACCATACGCGACTGGAGCAGGAAGAGGGAGAAGTGACATAGGTACGCAAAGTACCCTCGGCCACACACCGTAAAGTAGCTAGTGGAGTATGGATGTAGATGTAGATATAGAGACGGGCTGAGGTGGACATACATTCAATGGAAGTAGCAACTCCTGGCAGGTTTGAAATCGATTGTCATTTACAAAGTGTGATACCTGCTTCCCATTCGTGTTGGGTAGGATCTCTTTATGACGACTATCCTTACGTCCTGTTGCATGGCTGCAAGTGGTACAACATTTCTTGTACACAAGTTGGGCAGTGAGGAGTGATGCATCAACAACCGCGTAACTTCATTGGTGATATGCTGATGGGCACGTCCCAGACCAATAGTCCCTTTCTGCCATCTTGTCACATCTGTTATTCGATGGATCTTGCTGCACTGATCCGTACGTCGGACAAGTACACACACGCCATTTCACTGACGTCTCTTACATCACCAGTAAAGTGTCACGTGACCGCCTGGTACCACTTCTACACCATCTACAGCGTTCCAAAGCTTCCTGTGTGTTCTTTTAAGGGGGTGATTGACATTTTGCCCGGTGAGCTTATTGTACGTGGTGTGTTAAAAATATAGCATGAAACCTTCACCTGCAGCCACCACTCTGTCTCTAATGTAATGCGTCTATAGGGATGATATTTTTCATACATATGTACGTCCCTTTTCTCGTGCAATAGATGACGATTTCCTCGTACAAAACGAAACTTGTCGGCTACACCTATTTTCTTGTGGATGAATATGTTCAACAGAAAGCAGTTAGGGCCTTGGAATTGTAATGGTTCCTCCCATCTTTCTGCCTACGCCTTTAGCATATTCAGAGCAACGAAACAATAAAAATGGCATTCACTTTTTGGACCTCATAGCAATATTACTGTGACTGCTGTCTTGTAAATTTAGGTAATCACACTCAAGTGTCACTTAGGTGCTAAGGTTTGTATGGTTGGCATCAGCGATATATGAAGAGCTTAACGGCCCCAACAGATCTGCATATCTTAACGTTCCGCCTGGAGCTTCGTCGGGTTTCTTTGTAAATGCCCCCAAGCGGTTTTTTATTATTACCCTCAAGGCAGGAATACTAGACCTCCGAAGATGGCGTCATAGATCATAGCGAAAATCTTATAGCTGGAGACCTGCTGGACCATGCTGTATCAGTCTAGTAAGGTCTGTGCCATGCATCCCACTGTTTGGTAAACTCTGACCATATTCGAGATGTAAGTTAGAGATGTAAGTGATTCAGAGGGATTTTTTAGTGCGTATTTCAGCAGTCATGTCTTGTTAACGATTAGTGATATTCATTTCTCATTGGCCTACACACCCTTTGCTTGCCTTGAGTGATTGTAGGTACCACATATAAACTTCGGCACGGTACATATCAATACCGTAACACACCAGAGAATAAACATACTGGGAGATCTTGTAAAATGTGTCTGATTTACTGCATATACAACAGTTATTCCAGATGAAATTGGTAAACTGAGAAACTCATCTCGCACAAGTCACGGTATAGACCAGTTGAGTTCAATCTTTTTAGGGTTCAGATCTACTACAGGCAACTTATACCATTTATACATCTACTGACTTAAAAATTTATAAAGATTTGAGCACAACACAATAACGTAGTCAAAATGAACCGTTTTAATTATACAAAATACATAAAATATAATTTTCTCTTCGTCAAAAGTTGTTGGGCTACTACTCAATTTTCAAGATGTTACACATGTGAAAATATTAAAATGTTTTCAGTTTGAAGACTCGTTTGATGCAGCTTTCCAAGGTACTCTGTGCAAGCCTCATCATCCCCGAGTAACTACTGCAACCTATATTCTTCTGAATCCATTTTCTTTACTTATCGCTCCGTCTCCCTCTACGAGTTTTACCCCCCCCCCCCACCCCCCCACCACCAACCCCCACCCCCCACGCTTCCCTCCAGTACTAAACTGGTGATCCGTTGATGACTCAGAATGTCCGACCGATACATTCTTCTAGTCAGATTGTGCCACAAATTTCTTTTCTCCCCAATTTTATTCAATACCTCCTCATTAGTTGCAGATCTACCCATCTAATCTTCAGCATTCTTCTGTAGCTTTATTCTCTTGCTGTCTAAACTGTTTATCGTCCATGTTTCGCTTCGATACATGGCTACACTTCATATAAATACCTTCAGAAAAGACATGCTGACAGTTATATCTATAATTAACGTTGACAAATTTATCTCCTTCAGAAACGCCTTTCGTGCCACTGTCAGTATACATTTTATATTCTCTCTACTTGAACCATCATCAGTTATTTTGCTGCCCAAATAGCAAAACTCATTTACTACTTTAAGTGTCTCATTTTCTAACCTAATTCCCTCAGTATCATCTGATTCAATTCGACTGGTTTCCATTATCCTCATTTTGCTTTTGTTGACGTTCATCTTAAAGTGAAAATACGTGTAATTTGGACCACATTAAGTTCACCATCGATAAATCCTGACTGAGTGAGCCCTAGCCTAGAAATATATTTTCTTGGGTAATGTTCACATAGATAAACCAGTTCATTAATATAAATTTTATTACTTTATGAAACTATTCTAGTGACAATAAAAAACAGTAGAAATTCAGTATCGTGTAATTCGGATCTCATTCGTGTAATCTGGACCACGCAGTCGTGTAAACTGGACATGAAACTAACCTGTCCATACATAATAAATACAGAAAAGTCAAATAGAAAACGTAACAAGCCAATATCAGATGATTACCGAGAACATCGATCACAAAAATAGAAACTGTCATTTGTTAATTCAGCATAGTTTTTGTGCGAGCATCCTTTGCATTTATCACACTGAATCTAGTCATCCTGGAATGATTCTTCTCAAATAAGACAGGAATTCTCATTACCATTTGAAGACCCTGTTACTTCAATCATCGTTTTCGTTTCCGCAAACAGCCGCGCTACGTCTCGATGAGTGCGTCATTACCAGCGTTGTCTTATGAGGAGTTCCAGTTAGAATTATTCTAGATGCTTTACCACGCTTACTAAGTTTCCATCTTGAACCATCTACACTGGTTGATGGGAGAGGACTAATTTTGTTTGATTGAACGTAGTCATGATATGCATTCGACGTGTCTGGGGAGTCTGAGGATGTGTGCAGTGGGTGTATGGTTGAATGAGAGAGTCTGGACGTTTCATTCTCCTTTTAGGTACATACTGGTTGGTGGCAGATGAGGGAGCAAAGTTGCCTATAGTATAAACATGTCTGCACTGGCCATAACTCTCTTACTCAGAAACCAATGATCGCTGTTTCCATAGTCGCCGCCCTAGAGAACGCTTCTCCCACTAAGAACGCTATGAGCTCTGTTGTCTGTCGTCTCCCCGGATTTTCACTTATTTTTGTTACGATCGCTGACCCAAAGTACGTATTAAGTGGTTTGAAGAAAGCCGCACCCAAAGGCTGCATGCGGCGTGTGCAGTGGGATGGCAGCGATAACATGATTATCCCATTTTTTCGAGCAGTTTGTATGACGGCTAGACTTTGGGTGTGGCTACTGTGTTCATCAAGTATCAACAAGACTTTTGTTTATGGAGAAGGCTTGACAGCAGACACAAAGTGCTCTATCCATCGGCGGAAAACGCCCGCATTCATCCATCCCTTTTCTTGGCAATAAAATATTGCCATAGGAGGTGCTTCAAATGAAAGAGACTCCTTTATTCTCTTCCTAGGATAGATGAGCTTCGCTGGCACGTAGGCTCCTGACACTCAAACAGCGTAGCCCCTGTCACGTTTTGTCCTCGTTCACAACTTGTGATAGCTCCTATTTGATATGTTCCTTTATTAGCAAGCACCTTTTAAGGACGTTGCATAATTACATGCGAATTTTCATCTATGTTGAATATTCTTGTGCTTGTGATTTTACGTTCATTCACAATCTTCTCCAACAAATCAAAAACCTTATGGACTACTGCCTTGTTGAAGCCGGATGCCCTACCGTGGGGTATTACTTCCGGTTGTCGCAAGCTCATTTCGGGGTGCCGCCTCACAAAACCGTAGTACCATTCCTGAACAACGGATCTTTGGTCTCTGTTGAACCGTGCTTTGATTTTATTTGTCTCTGCTGTTTTGAAAGCTTTGTCTCATTACATCCCTCCTAGTCACACTGAAAGAACAAAAACTACAGTTGAGAAGGTAAACAAGGCAGCAATTTCAGTGAAGTTTAATTTAGCTTTGCATTAATTTAATTCTATTACTTGTACAGTTTTGTAAACATTTAGTAAGATAATTGAAATTACGCATTCATTAACTGTGCTTCCCAAGTGTAGCAGATGCTGAACAAGGTCATTTTCGACTGCAGAGGACAAATCCATTAAACGACCAATACGAAGGTCAGATGCTGTGATCTTTTTGCCGGAAAAGTATTCCTTGAATGTCGTTTTGAGAATAATGTACATCATTGCCGAATCGTTAACACCTTCGCTGTTGCTCACTGCTGTTAAGACCAACGATAAGTCGTCACATTTCCGTTTATTATATTTTCTTTTCTTTTTTCTGGCTTCCCTGGTGATCGTCTGGAAAACTTTACAAGGGGATAAGCTGGTGTGTCATTTGGTTTTTTTTCTTTATTGTGATTTCATTCGCCTGCCCCATATCGGCAGGGGAGGCCTTTCAGGGGCACAATCCGCCGCTCTTCAGCCGAGTGACATGACAGCTAATACAAGAAGAAAATGATACAAAGAAAGGTGATAAAAATCTGGGACATAAAAATACAGTATGGGGAGATAATGAAGGTAAAAATACACTGGCATGGAGACGTTCATGATGGCATAGTTAAAAAAGTCGACATAAAGTGTAAAAATACAGTTGGCGATTCGTAGAGCATAAAAAAGACATTGAAGTCACACACAGAGGTTAAAATCTGGCCACAGTATTAAAAAACAATCCAGAACAAGACATTTTCAACCCACTTGGAGAGATGAAGCGCACACGATGAAGAATAAAACTGCCACAAAGCACCTGCTTGGGGAGAGGCCTGAGAGGATGGAAAAGGAGGGGAGATGAAGGTGCAGCAGGGGAGGGGGAGGGATGAAAAGAGTAGGGGCATTAGGGTGTGCACCAAAAGGCAGGAGACAGGTAGGATGGGAGATGAAGAGTGGAGATAAGCAGGAGGAAGTGCAGAGACACTGAAGTGGAGCACAGGAGAGGGAGGGGTGTAAGAGGGGAGAGCCACTAAGGGGAAGGGAGGGGGAGGAGAGGGAATCCTGAGGAGGGGGCAGGAGGAAGGTCGGGTTAGAGTTGGTAGGAAGGGTAGACGTCAGGGCGAAGCCCATCATCCAGGAGGGTAGATGCTGGAAGTTGCATTGGGAAAGGAGGTGGAGGGTGTGGATATGGAGAGAGGGTGGGACACAACGGTAAAGGCGTAGCAACGGGCTGGAGGTGGAAAGGAATGGAGACATGAGGAGGTGAGGGGGATCAAGACAGTGGACAATATATAGGGTGCGGATGTGTTCAAGGAAAAGGAGAAGGTGGGGGAAGGGGATGAGATTGTAGAGGATGCGTGTGGGGGATGGAGGGCAGATGCGGAAGGCAAGGCAGAGTGCATGGATTTGGAGGATTTGGAGGGCTTTATAGAACCTGGGAGGGGTAGAAATCCAAGCAATGCTGGTGTAACAAAGGATGGGGTGGATCAAGAATTTGTAGGTGTGAAGGATAGTGGAAGGATGCA
Source organism: Schistocerca americana (assembly GCF_021461395.2). Taxonomy (NCBI): domain Eukaryota; kingdom Metazoa; phylum Arthropoda; class Insecta; order Orthoptera; family Acrididae; genus Schistocerca; species Schistocerca americana. The sequence goes on from NC_060130.1 coordinate 698,557,331, forward strand.
GACCCCATGTCCGGCCAGACAGCAGTTTCAGGAGACGGAGTCTGTTATGAGCTTTCTGTTGGCTGGTAAGGAGATGGGGAGTCCAGGTAAGGTGGCGGTTGAGGGTGAGGGCAAGGTATTTGAGGGCAGGGGTGAGGGGGATAGGATGGCCTTAACTGGTGAGGTAGAAATCATGGAGACGCAGAAAGAGTGGGTGGTGCGGCCTATGATGATCGTTTGGGTCTTGGAGGGGACGATATGGAGGAACCACTGGTTGCACCAAGCAGTGAATTGGTCAAGGTGGGTTTGAATGGTACGTAGAGACTGTTGAAGGATAGGATAAAGAGCTACGGAAGGCGGTGTTATCAGCAAATTGAGGAGATGAGCAGGCGGGGGAGGTTTGGCCATATCAGCAGCGTACAGGAGATAGTGAAGAGGAGAAAGGACAGTGCCTTGGGGCATGCCGGCAGAGGGATAGAAAGTACGGGAGTTGGAATCGTGGATAGTCACATAGAAGGGACGATGGGAGAGGAAGGAAGCAACGAGATGGATGAAGTTGATAGGGAGAGAATAGGTCTGGAGTTTGAACAGGAGCCCAGGATCCCAGACATGGTCGTAGGCATTCTGGTGGTCAAGGGCAACAAAGATAGTGGAGCGACAGGAGTTAAGTTGGAGGGAAAGAAGATTGATAAGATTAAGGAGCAAGTCGTCAGCTGAGAAGGAAGGCCGGAAGCCACACTAGGTAGGGGGAAGGAGATGGTGCTGGTTAAGGTGGTGGTGAATATGGTGAGAGAAAATGCTCTGAAAGACCTTACTGAACATGAAGGTGAGGCAGATGGGACGATAGAAAGAGGTATCAGAGGGTGGTTTGTTGGGTTTAGGGAACAGCAGGACACAGCAAGTCTTCCACACATCGGGGTAAAATACAGTGGAGAGGAGGGCATTGTACAGGGTAGCAACGACAGCCAGGAAGGACCGGGGGGGATTGCTTGAGGTGGCAGTGTGGGTGACGCCATCATGACCAGGGGCAGTGTTGCGTGACGAGCGGAGGATGAGTGTGATGTTGTGTGCAGTGATGGGAGTGTTGATGTCTGAGGGGGGTAACTGCTCCAAGTACTGGAAGCTAGGGGCGAGTGGTGGGACAGAGGTATCAGTGTGGTGAAGGATGGTGGGGAAGAGGGAGTAATCAAAATGGGGTTTGTCAGGAATGAAGAAGACCTCGGAGAGGTGGGAAGCAAAATGGTTAGCCTTACTGAGGTTGTCAGTAAAGGGTCGATCATCATGGAGGATAGGGTAATGTGGGGTGGGATGGCTACCAGTAAGGCAGTGGAAGGCTGACCAGTACTTGGAGGAGTTGACAGGGAGGGTGGAGTCTTGCGTCAGTCCCAGCATTTCTTTGCTGTAAGGAGGTTCCGGATGTGTCGCTGTAATTGCCAGTGGTGGATGAGTGTATCTCAGTCACAGGTGCAGAGGAGAGAGCGGTAGAGTCTGAGGGATTCATGCAGAAGAATGACAGCCTGTGGAGGAAGCATAGGGCGGTGAGGGTGGATGAGTTTGGTAGGGACATGGTTCTCCACAGCCTCAGTGATGGTCGTCTGAAGGAAGGGAGAGGCATGAGTGATGTCATCAGAACGGTGAAAGGTGAAGGGGTGGCTTTCGACCTGTAAGGCGATGGATTCCCAGCAGACATCTCAGTCGATACGGCCGTAGTCAAGGACGGACTTTGGAGGGGTAACTGTGTGGGTGGCTGCATGGGGGCCACAGGCAGAGGAGACGATGAGAAGGACAAGGAGATGGTCACTACCAATGGGATTGAGGATGTCCACAGCGATGCGACCAAGAAGGTTGGGGGAAGCGAGGATAACATCGAGGGTGGAGTTACTTTTAGGATGGGAGCGTTGTGGGAAAGGATCAAGGTCACCATGGAGGGTGGCAAGGAACTGATGCCACCACCGAAGGTTGGCAGGGTCACAGCTGTGGATGTTGAGGTCGGCGGCAATCACATAGGTGGAGATGGTACAGTCAACATGGAAGCTGCGGAGTGGATATAGATAGTGGCACAAGTGATGGTGAGGGAGGGTAAAAAGATGCTGAGGAGAAGGTGTTTAGTTGGGTCATTGAGGAGGGGTTGTGGCCGGAAAAGGAGCTGCTTGAGGTGGACTATAGCGACCCCACCTCACGGTGAGGGGAAGGGGATTGTCGGTGCGGTGATGGAGATAGGGGGAGTTGCGGACAGCATGGTGAGGTTGGAGGAAGGTCTCATTAAGGATGAAGGAGTCAACCTGGGGCTGGGATAGGATATGAATGAAGAGTGTAATTTCGAACAGTGGGCCAAATTAAACACGTCAGTGTGGTCCAAATTACACAAGGGAGAACAGCACAACGAAAGTAGAAATAGCATTACACAACAACATATTTTAAATATAATAGTGATATTACTTACCTTACAGTTTCATCAAAACCAGCCAAAGTTATTTTGTGGTTTGAGCTAATAAAGTGGACAATACACTACACTATTGCTGGTCACAATTTATAAGTAACACGTGCCTCGAGAACACACCACTCTCTCAGTCCAGTTGTTTCTACTCAAGTGGCGGCAGACGGGGGTGGCATATGTTTTGCACGGCCGGTCACAGAAGTGTCTGAGAGGTGGTACCTTTTATCGTGCTTGTACCGAATTAAAGAATAGTCCCAATTACACGTTGGACCAGATTACAAGGACTTCCCCTGCCCTCCTTTCAAGACACTGTCTATTCTGTTCAACTGCTCATCCAGGTCCTTTGCTGTCTCTGGCAGAATTACAATGTCATCGGCAAACCTTAAAGTTTTTATTTCTTCTCCCTGGACTTTATTCCCACTCCAAATTTTTCTTTGGTTTCCTTTACTGATTGTTCATTGTACAGATTGAATAATACCAGGGACAGGCTACAACACTGTCTCGCTCCCTGCTCCACTACTGCCTCCCTTACATACCCCTCGACTCTTTATAACAGCCGTCTGGTTTTTGTATAGTTGTAAATAGCCTTTCGCTCCTTGTATTTTACCCCTGTCCCTTTAGAACTTGAAAGAGAGTATCCCAGGTTTGCCGTTCCTTAGGCCATCTTCTATGAGAAATCATAGGGTCAGTAAACCTTACACAGACCGAAAGTTAAGAACCAGTCAGTTTATTTCTACACTTAGATTTCACTATTTTCACCGTTGAAAAAACTGGCTCACATAGATAAGTGGATCCAAAGAAACATATGATGCCACTTTTACAATATTATGGTAGGTTTTTACACTCAGTAATTACCAAAAGTTAATTTCATTGTGTTCTGATTTTAAGGAATTGTCATTTTCAAATCGAATTATTTACTCTTCATGTTCAGTCTCGCAACAAGAGTAACCAGTACTCATTTTACGTGACATATGTTCCACATCCACTTTGTCGAAAGGTCGAGCTTTGAAAGCTACAACAGGGTTCCACAGCCTTGAAATCTGAAAATCAGTTCTGTTCTTACAACTCACAGTAGAAATGGTACGTTTTCCAGTGTTTAGCTGCATTTACTTTTCACAAACACGTAACTTCACCATTCAAGAGGACACACTGTTGTTTGGCGCCAGCGTAGAAAAAGGTGAAATGCAAATGGAGAAGAAAGAGGCGGAGACAGTGTTGCCAGATTTACCACCTAGAAATACCGTGTGAAACACTAGTTGTCACAAAATTGGCATTTTACAAAAACTGCTCATTTAAACAGATTTCGGATAAAGATTGCGCTGAAAAAATATTGCGATATCTACCACGTTCGAACTCGTAATATTGTGGAGTATGAAGCGTATAGGATACAGCTAAAATAATACATTTTGTTTGTATATTCCAAGAATACCAACCTTGTAATGTTGAATTTTACGGAAAAAAGGAGGATTGGCTTTAAAGACCCGTCCACATCGAAGTCAATAGAAACGGAACACAGTCATGGATTGTGTCAAGGATGGGGAAGGAAATCAGCCGTGCACTTTCAAAGGAACCGTCCTGGCATTTGCCTGGAACGATTTAGGGAGATCACGGAAAAGCTAAATCCAGGTAGCCTGGCATGTGCTAACCACTGCGCCACCTCGCTCGCTGTGAATTTTTATGGGTGATAGAAAGAAATTTCACTTATTTACCTGCGGCACCGAAGTGGCGTATTATAGTTGGTGCAGTTAACGGTGACTGTGCATTGTGCGTTGTACACTGTGTCATTGTGCAGTACGTGTCATATATTGATTTAATTTTCGTCGACTTTCACTCTTAGAATGGGATTACTGGAGGTAATCGGGGCAATGGAAGACGGAACGCCCTATGCGCATGGCGAATATCTTTAAACTTCAAACATAAAAATATACACGGTTAACACGAAATCAAATTTCTCAAATCATTTTTCATCTGCGTAGTTTTCTCGGGAGTCTTCGACAATATATGAGACAGGATGAAGAGTTTTTGGAGTACTTAGGCCTGCGAGCAGAGTTAAAGAGGATAAAGCGTGCTTGAGAAATGGCACGTCCTTTGAGTGGAGGATGATTGAAGAGCGCGCGCCTCTTTAGCAGGATTTGCGGTGAGCCTGCAGAGCCCCGCTACAATGTTCGGCTTAGCGATAAGATCCCGCGCAAACTTTCGCCCTCATTAAGTAACGCAAACGACAAAAGCATGGGGGCCCGCCATCTATGAGAGATATCTGCTGGAGAGACAGCTATTTAAAACCATCGCCATGGCACCCTTTCTCTGACTGTCTCGTTACCAACCGTTGAGTTGTTATTTACCTCTCCAACGCCTCAGTTTCAGCCTCAGAACGTGTGCGTCATTACAGATCGCTACGTGAGCTGTAAGCTCTTTCGTCGTTCCTTCTTTTTTCTGCTCTGCCCACGGTGTTATTAACTGGGCTTTTCCCTGGAGAAAGCGCTCACCGCCTATCTCAGTTACAGGCATGCTGCGTTCATAAATTAATTTTTCTCGTGTTCTCTTTGTGAAGTCTGAAATTCTCTCCTCTTTCAGTAGTACACTATAAGGACGTCGCCGTTTCCTTTCATGGTTTTTCTGTGTACCAGTAATGGTTGAACTGCACTGTACTGTTTGTTATTTTAAAGCGTTCGTTTTTCGACAGACACATCTATTCGTTTCATCCATGAAGTAATCTTTACTTCGTTAAAATTAACAGCTTGACACATCCTGTCTAACTTATTCCGCATCCATAGCTGAGTGGCCAGCGTAGATTGCTGCCATGCGGATGATTCGGGTTCGATTCCCCGTACTGTCAATCAATTTTCCTTGGTAGAAGAACAAGTATAACGTGCAGTCACCCTCGTTATGTCAATTCAGGAGCTACTTGAACGAGAAATAGCGGCTCCACTATCCGGGAAGACTGTAAAATGGCTGGGATAGCGGTGTGCTGACCACATATCCCCCCATACCGCATCCGCATGGCACCGCAGGGCAAAAATGACACGTCGGCCAGTCAACATACCCTGAACCTTCAAGGTCTTTACACGGAGCTCTTAACTGATCATTGTGAAGACATTTTTGCTAATTCTTAACCTTTGAAACATCTGAAAAGAAAGGTGTAGGGTTTTACGTACGCTTTCTCTCATTCAGTAATACGGAGATTTATGTTTGCTTTACGCTGATTGTATTTATTCATAAATTATATCTGTATAAAATCTCGTGTCAGTCATTGTACTTCAATTATTAGACGTATAACACTATTCTCTCAGCGTAAAGACTATTCAGGCACGAATATTGCTCCTCCGTTCACAGTGATACAAGATCCCATTTTCAAACGCAATAGAAAGAGAAGCACTGCTCAGAATGAAGTCAAATCTGAACAGCATCTTATTGACGAAAGGGAAATGTCATGGGTAAATGAAATGAAAATGTAACCAATAGATTTAACTGTAAGCGTATTTACGTAAAAGGGGTCTGCTGCTAATGATAGATGAATCGCAACACGACGGCTATGGTGTGAGTTGCACATTGCACCATTCATACTGCTCGACGTGGGTGACTACACAAGTTCGACAGTCACCAGTTGTGACACTGTTTTTAGGTAAGGCCGTTCACCACGTCAAGGTCGTACCACATCGGAAAAAAAGGGTTTTTTAATAGTCCTGAAGGCAAAAACCCCTTAAAAATCAAAATTACATCGGGTTTTAATTTACCTAGTGCCAAATACCGCATAAAAACTAAATGACATTGGTTTCTATTTGTCTTGAAACGCGAGCAAGACATGTTCAATATGCCGTCCAACATTTTCTGCGACAAATTGGAATCGAGGAACAGCATGTTCCACAACAGTCACATGGAGGTCGTGTTCAGAATGCGTTGCGCAATGCGTGGCTTCAGTTCAACTACGTTCGTAATTGGAGCACTGAACACGCATTTTAGATAGCCCCATAGCCGGAAGTCACACGGATCAAGATCAGGTGATTTGGACGACGAGGCTGTAGGGAAATGACCATTTTCGAAATGCCTCTGTAGCAGCCGCTTCACTGGCTGTGCAATGTAGAGAGGAGCCCGACCTTGCATAAAAATGATCGTATCCACATATCCGCGCAGTTGAAGAGTTGAAATGACGATGGTGCGCAAAAGATTCTCGTAGCGTTTACCAATGACAGTACAGGTAACAGGACCCGCAGGACTCATCTTCTCGAATAAATACGGCTCAGCGATAAGCGATGTCGTCAACCCTCACCGCACAGTCACCTTTGCAGTATGCAGTGGTACCAGTTGATGTGCTGTGGATTTTCCGTTGCCCATATTCTTCAATTCTGCATATTGGCCTATCCTTGGAGATGAAAACGGGCCTCGTCTCTCCACAGAATGTTCCATGGACATTCATTGTCCAGTTCCACGCGAGCAAGAAATTCCAGAAGGGAGGTTTGTCTTGCTGGCAGATCTACAGGAAGCAACTGTTGAACATGAGTGATTTTGTATGGATAGCAAAGTAGGACGTTTCGTAGGATTTTATTCAGGCATGTCCAACGTTCAGGTGAATCCCCGTGCACTGCGTGTTTCCACACCACAGCTCGACCCCTCCTGCAATGGCATGGCCACATCTTCGACAAACATTGGATCAGCCGCCTTCTGCCGTTGGCATATCGTGCTTCAAAAGGTCCTGTCTTCCTGAATTTTTAATCATTTTCCCCAGACCCTTATCAGACATCAATGTTTTTATTCATACCTCTGAGTGTTCGGCACTTCTTTAGGACGCGCAGTGACCATTCTTGTAAAAGAGCTTTACCAGCAGCTCGCGATCTTTCGTGGAGACATTCATGTTGTGAGAGCACGGAAACTCAGGGACATCCGTGTGCCGCTCGTCTGTCGGCGTGCAGATTCTGACGCTTGGAATTTTTTTCATCAGGTTTCACCCTGAGTCGATAACATGGTGTTCAAATTTGATTTATTCTGAGTATTGGTTAACTTTCTACAACGTTTTGAAGCTGATAGTATAATGATGGACACCCTATATATCTTTATGACGCAACAATGGCAAAAATTCTAGTTATGTTATATGATATTATATGACAAGAACAAGTCTTATGAGGAAACGCCAAACTGCAACACTTTAAGATGCGTGTAGCTTCAAATTCATTTCCTTTTCCTTTTTTTCCCACATTTGAAGAAATTGGATGATGATTCTCTCACAACATTTTTCTCGGAATATGAGAACTAATATTTCCTAGACTTTTTCATCAAAAAACAACAGTGCAATACTTTTGAATATTTGAATATAACTCTCTCATGTAGTAAAGTAATTTGTAATGATTGGTGGCCGACCGGAGTGACCGAGCGGTTCTAGGCGCTACAGTCTGAATCCACGTGACCGCTACGGTCGCAGGTTCGAATCCTGCCTCGGGCATGGATGTTTGTGATGTCCTTAGGTTAGTTAGGTTTAAGTAGTTCTAGGGGACTAATGACCTCGGAAGTTAAGTCCCATAGTGGTTAGAGCCAATGATACATTTAAGGTTAATCAGTTTTATTTAGACCCCATAGACCCCAGAAGTACTTCAGCGTAGATTACAGACGTATTTGATAAATAATTTCTATTTTTTATGTATCATTTATGTGAACAGAAGCTCATCAGTTGGTATACCAGCTACTGATCATACATAAAAGTTCAATTGCAAAACATCATGCATTGTTAGCCCCAGGAATTTATGAGGCGTATCAGGTTCAAAAATCACCTAGTCAAATCTGGGTATCTTCAGTCAGCAACCAATTTGTATGAAAGAGGAATTTTAAGTTTCATGTCATATCTATCTGAGGCTCGTTAGAGAATGAAATATAGACGGCCACTGCTTCGTTGAAGAAACTGTGCCACCGCCCAAAATGTTCCAAGACTGACTTTATTCCTGGTGTGTAAGCGGCTTCTACATAGTAACTATGGCAAAAAGGAAACACATATTCCATAACAATTACTAGTTATGTACGTGCTAATATATCTTAAGTACAAATTATAAAAGATTAAGGATGTTATTTTTTGGACTTGGCTTTTTTAGCCATAATGTTTCATGACGTTACATATTTATAGGAGCATGACAAATATTACACATTTCATCTGCTTTTTAACAGAAAATAATAAAGAAGTTACGAGCCTACGCGTAAATAGTAAAAGTTTCTTGCTATTTTTCTCGCGTTTTCACTGTTGTGGGTTATCGTCGTGTATCTAGAGTTTTAATATTTAACATAAGTAAAAAATAAATTAGAAAAATCCCATGCTGTTAGAAAATCTAAGCACAGCTATACAATATCAACTGTTCTAGCTTTTCTATTTCCAAAGTTCTTCATAATGTTGTATCTACGTTATCTAAAATATTGCCTTCTATCGATACTACGGCCAAGTTAGACAATGTTTCATCACTCATTGTTGAGTGCAAATAACTTATTATTAATTTTAATTTTGAAAAGAATCTTTCTGTGCTTATCACTCTTATTGGCACCGTTATTGAAATTCGTAATGGAATTGTGAGATTATGGCATATGTCTGTAAAATTATTTAAAAATATGAATACTAGAATTTTGGTACGTCATTCGTAAGTCTTTAAAAAGGGACTGACATGACATAATATTTTCGTACAGATCATTAGCATCTATTTCTGACGAACCATCGTTCACATGAAGACTCTCCTTTAAATTGTTACGATTAATCATAAGCTGGTTTTCATCTTGAACATCGCTGATCTTAAACAAAAAACTAAATACGTTGTTGTATCTAAATAACACATCAAATCTTTCTTTTAGTGACGTTAGAGCCTGGTTTGAAATATAAAAGTAGACATTAATCTTTAAAGAAGTTTTCAAGTCCATTTGAGGTTTCTGGGCTTCATGTTCATAACCGAAAGTTTTCGGAGTTTTTCAGCGCCTTAGCGGTGTTAAGTTCCAACACAGTTTCTGTTTCGAATTTTGCAGCAATTTTTTGGCATTATTTACTGCTGTTTCAAACTTATCGTCAATTCAAAACTGATGAAAAAGTTTTTATTTAAAAAAAAATAAAGTCTGCTAAAGCATCTGAACCGACCTGCATATTCACACTAATTGACTGAAGAATTTTACTAACCAAGTTTACCTCCGTCACTACATAATGCCATAAATAAATTAGGCAAATAAATAAAAACATACATATTTTTGTGATAAACATTGCTTATCATGTTTTTTTTTTCATCAAAAGAAGAAATGACACTTATTTCGTATGAAGCATCTTAAATCTCTGGTGAATTATTATGCAACGGTGCTAGGGCATCTATTTTACTTGTCTGTCTTATACCTGACAATGGTTTTAAAGTTTAAATAATAATGTATTTTTTAATAATCCCAAGTTTTTGTGGACGATAAAATATAATTGTACAACTCTTGCGCTGTACTGAATAAAAAGTGTAGTGCAGTAATTTAAATTAGCGGCGTCGTTAACTAGTAAATTTTAGCTATGGGCGACACATGCTACATGAAAAAACCCCGGATCTAGCTCTAATAATCGCTTTCGCAAACCATTGTTTTTATCACGCAAGTTTAAACCATTGTCGTAGCCTTGCTCCCTTTAATTATTCATATGCAAGTTATGTTTTGTTTGCTCTTCTATAATAAAAGAAGTCAAACTGGACAAAAGCTAAGAATCGCTCTCTTATTTACAACCGTTGTGTTTGTTGAAATTAACGAATCTATTAATATTACTAATTTGTTGCACGAGTGAATAATGGTGAGTGCAGTCAAACAAAACTGAAAAATATTTATTAGTTCGGCACAAATTTCAAATATGACTATGAATTTGGGTTGCAAGTGCAGAGATTATTTCATTTCGGAAATTGTAAATATATCGTAAGTTCCTATGAGACCAAACTGCTGAGATCATCGGTCCCTAGGCTTACACACTACTTAATCCAACTCAAACTAGCTTACGCTAAGGACAACACACACACTCATGCCCGAGGGAGGACTGGAACCTCCGAAGGGGGAAGCCGCTCGAACCGTGGCAAGGCGCCCTAACCGGTGGGCTACCCCGCACGGCCATTTCATTTTGGATTTTGTCTCCTACATATGTCGGCATATTCGTGAGATATACGTCATTCATCACGCGTCTTATGTCTTCTGTAATACTTGGATAGAATTTTTCTAACCTTTCAGTTCAATTCAGAAAATTGCCATTTTCCGGTTATATAATTCTTCGCTCTTTCCACCAAACGCCATTTTCTGTGAAATAAAAAAATTGAATTACATATATAATTCCTTTAATAACATTGTACCAGCGCTCTTTTTCAGCGTCTACAAGAATTTGATGCGCGCTGCCGACAGTTCAAATGCCTCTGAGCACTATGGGACTTAACTTCAGACGTCATGAGTCCCCTAGTACTTAGAACTACTTAAACCTAACTAACCTAAGGATATCACACACATCCATGCCCGAGGCAGGATTCGAACCTGCGACCGCAGCGGTCGCGCGGTTCCAGACTGTAGCGCCTAGAACCGCTCGGCCACCCCGGCTGGCCCTGCCGACAATTGTTTTGTTTTTTAAAGACTTACTGAGCGCAATCAGTTTCTTTTCTAATTACTGAAGTGTACAACATTTTTCTTGTCGCTGTTTAAATATAAAGCTAAATGCTGCCAGTCGCAGATTCCCTTGCAAAATTTGTTCAGGTTTGTTTCGAAAAGCTTGCAACATAAGCAGGAAACAGCATTTTTCGAATATGCATAGAGTAGGCATTCTCCGTGAGACTTCTCACCGTTCCCTAAATGCCTTTCATAACCTTCAATTTGAAGGGTCACATAGATAATCATGATTCCTGATTTGTTTGGGTCGGTTTTCTATGAAATACCGCACCACTTCAGAATTTAAAACGGCAGGCCAAAGTCCAGATCATCTTTAGAATTGCTTAGTATCTTTCTTGCTAACCTTTGAGACATCAATTGTATGCTTATTCAAGCCGCAGACATCATTTCAACGCCGTCGACTTCTAACTTCACCAGTACTCAGGAAGTCCGGAATAATAAAAAAACTCTCTTTACTTTTCAAATAATTCAGTGTGCTGAAATTAATAGGACGAGAAAAGCGTGGTGAAGTACCAAGTGGCACAAAATATTCTGGTACAATTTACGAAAAAACACTGTAGCTCCTGTTTGAAATTTAATGCAGCGATATAAATTATGTGTTAGATCTATTAGTAGTGAGTATTTTAAGAAAGACAAAAAGAAAACGGAAAGTCGTGTCAGCAATCAGCCACGTATGAGTCACCAATCAGAGTTGATATAGTGGCAAAAACGCTCGAGTCGCATTTGAGAGACCCCGGTTCAGTCCCTGGATCAGATACCAAATTGGATATTTCTTCATTTGCTCTACCATTTTAAGCAAATGTCGGGATGAGTCAATGAAACGGCTACGCACACTCCCTTCTGTTCAAATTAACAGAAGTCCTTTTCTAATGACCTTAGTTGTCGGCCGGACGTAAAAATTCCTTTATTCCTTCATTCGGTATGCGTGAAATGGATAGTTCCTATTATACTCCATTGTATCTTTTAAAAATTCATGTGCAAGAAATTAGCTCTCAGAATGAAACAGAGCATTGTTTATTCTCTAAAATGACATGGTATTAGTAAGCGAACCGGGTAGGACACACGACTTGTATTTGCAGTTCGGAATATAAATCGTTATTTCTCAAAGTTCTCAGTGTATTTTAATGAAAAATTTACTATACATGATAAATACCATAAGCAACATTTGTGTAAATGTTCGTGGTTCTAGATTTCCAAATTCAAAATATAAAACTAATTAGTTAATAAATACTAAGTACAAAAGCTATTTCTCTTTAGGTACCATTTTCTAAAAAAGTACAGTATAAGTATCATTTTTATGAAACTTTGCATGTAGTTTTTATGGTACGCTCCCAAGAAGTGTGGGAAGAATGGTGTGTTTAGCTCATATAGTTCACCCGCTGTAATATTTATTATTCGGTAAAGAAACAATTTGCCAACGGCCTTGCCGCAGTGGTAACACCGCCGAATTAAGCGCCGTCGGGGTGGGCTAGCGCTTGGATGGGTAACCATCCGGTCGCTGTTGGGAAGCGGGGTGCACTCAGCCCTTGTGAGGCAACCTGAGGAGCTACTTGACTGACAAGTAGCGACTCCGGTCTCGTAAACTGGCATACGGCCAGGAGAGTGGTGTGCTGATCACATGCCCCTCCATATCCGCATGTTGTGACGTCTGTGGGCTGAGGACGGCACGACGGCCGGTCGGTACCGTTGGCCCCTCATGGCCTGTTCGGGAGGAGTTTAGCTTTTTGAAGAAATTGTTTGAGAGTTTTATACGGTTTTTCTCTCACAAACGGCTTATAATACCTAAAATATGAACTTTGGTATTAGGCATTAGAATACGCGACAAGGCGTATAGGATAGTTTTTAAGCGTTACAGTGTCTTACTAGGAGTGGAGGTGAGAGAACGTAGAAGCGCAAATGATTAGGTGTCTCTTACTGATCATTCCAAACTGACAGACGCGCGTTACAGACCAAGCGCTATGGACTAAAAACAGACGGTAACATAGATTTTTAAATGTCCAGTGTTGAGCCGATCATGAAAGTATGGTTCCCGTCTGTTGCAAAGAACGTGAAATTGAATCAAGGTTGTTGTACAACGTAATAAGTAGGAGGTTCAAAAATGGTTCAAATGGCTCTGAGCACTATGGGACTTAACAGCTATGGTCATCAGTCCCCTAGAACTTAGAACTACTTAAACCTAACCAACCTAAGGACAGCACACAACACCCAGCCATCACGAGGCAGAGAAAATCCCTGACCCCGCCGGGAATCGAACCCGGGAACCCGGGCGTGGGAAGCGAGAACGCTACCGCACGACCACGAGATGCGGGCAAGTAGGAGGTAAACGGCCGTTGGTGAACGCTGCGGTAGGTAACAATCAGAAACAGAAGGTAGACGACTTGAAATGCTCCGTACGGGGACGACGTGAGGAGCCGGGTTCAGGGGGTTTTGCATCCCCGTGCGGTAATTTCAAGCGTCCTTTCTTCCCTCCTCACATCCACAGATACAACTTTATAGTATTTTATTTGCATTATCATCCCTCAAAGACGCCTTACTGCCGGCCGGGGTGGCCGAGCGGTTCTAGGCACTACAGTCTGGAATCGAGCGACCGCTACGGTCGCAGGTTCCAATCCTGCCTCGGGCATGGATGTGTCTGATGTCCTTAGGTTAGTTAGGTTTGAGTAGTTCTAAGTTCTAGGGGACTGATGACCTCAGAAGTTAAGTCCCATAGTGCTCAGAGCCATCTGAACCATTTGAACGCCTTACTTTCACATGTTCTGTTGTCTTACTCTGTTTTTTTTTCTTAAGTGTTTGTAGTGTAAGGCATTTCGAGTAGCCAAAATTATTATGTGCACCAGTATAAAGCTATACGGACGTGACACTTTAATGATACATCCAACAGTGGACTTGCACAGGAAAGTGGGCTACGTTTGGTGGTGAATTTCATCGTCTTGTTTGATTCTTGATAAATTTGAAAAAGAGAGTTTCGAAGACGTTGAGACTGTTTTCGATGATTTACTTCACTAAAGTTTCGATTGATAGATTAAATATGGAATTCAGCTCGTTGAAATCTTCAATGGACGCAATGGCACAACAGTCTGACACAACGCTATCATTATAATAATTATAGCACATTTTTTAGTTATTTCTGAAGAAATAGACAGAAAACCTCTTTGCAGTAGTGCTCTTCATACGAAGAATGCGAAGATAGAACTGCTGTGTATAATGTGTATTTTCCAAAAATGAATTTTGGATGGTATAATGTGACAGATATTTCGAACTTTTTGAAACCAGAATTCTAATCCGATCAATATAGAGCCCTCCTCTTTAAAATCTGGCAACCACGGTAAAGATACCTGCAATTGTGATTATTGTAGTTAAAATGTTGTACGTTATGAAGATACTAATTCTTCAGTGGGGGAATGAATGGGTAGTACTTCTGCGAAGAAATATGCTCCGGCTAACGACTCCTAAAGGCATCGGGCTGTCGCCGAGTGTGGGGACTTGAGATAGGGAATTATTTGTCCAAGGTTACTACATATGTTTTGTCGGTTTCTGATACAATGCTACCATGAGGCCTAACGGCCCAGCAGCTATAATGTAAATTGCACACATAGTAACAATGTTTTGTGACAGCGGTTTATAGGTCGTTCGCATTCAGGTGTATTACTTACACTACTGCTCATTAATTTCAATACACCCTGGTATTTCAGATTTACAACACAAATAAAAAGTTATTTCTCACACAATATAATTATATTAACTTCCAAATATATAATACAATCACAATCATTATATTTTAGTTTCATCAAATTATCCCCCTTTGGATTTAATGACTGCCTCACAAACTCGAGGCATGCGGTCAGTTAGTTTTTGTAGGTATCGAGGTATCGTGACTAGCTTAAGAAACAGTGGTTGTTTAATCTAATTTTGGTGGTTAGGAGCCGAGATCTAAAATGTGCGGTGCAAGTGAAACACGTTCAATTGAAAGTGGTTTTCACATAACAAAATATCGTGAATTAAGTTACACGCAAACATAGTTAAATCAAAGCTATGCGTGCTGTAAACGTGAGAAACAGATGACCAGAGCCTCCAGTGTCGGAACCATTTCGGAACCCTTCGTGCCGATTGCTCTGAAACTCGAGATAGTTTCTTTACAGCTGGCTACACTGGAGTCTACATTACAACTTTCATTGAATTTCATATTTATTCTTACAAAGAACCTCATTTGAGGGTTACTGTCTCAATTCATCAGTCATCCCTAGCACATGCAGCTCATTGCTTCAAATGGCTCTAAGCACTACGGGACTTAACATCTGAGGTCATCAGTCCCATAGACTAAGAACTACTTAAACCTAACTAACCGAAAGACATAACACACATCCTTTTCCGAGGCAGGATACGAAACTCATTGCCTCTAACATTGCCTCTAACATGCATGGACACAAATGAATGTCACTACCATGTGAAATTTATAGCACAACAGCCGATCAGTGCAAGGCGCATACACCCGTTGTTTATCAGCACTGGAAGACAAACAAGAAAGCATTTTCAACAAACGGATGATCATCTTCTCCTGTCGCTCACTGAAAGAAATGGGGTTGAATTCTCGTCTCAGTCCCGAGCTCCTTCCGCTTTCAATTTTTCACTTTGTCGCTCCTAACTAGATTGTAGTGACCACCACTGTTCATTTTTCTGACGATACGTAACGAGACGTATACCGAAATCACCGTGGTATAATAGTATTTTTTTTAAATTGTAAAAGCGTTGAAGGGAAGATGTCTGATTACCCTGGGAGAGCTGGGGTGAAGGGGGGAACTACATGGGCGCCTGCGACCTGTAAGTAAAGATTTGCATGAGGAGATGCTGACGTAATCCATGCTTGGCGCTGACAACCCACATTAGGGCACTGTTCGACGCCAAGCATGTCTTGCAGCGACCGACAGCTGTGGTACAGGTTTCACACGGAAATAACATAAATTTGTGAACACGTATTACAGAGATGTCCCTATTCAGATACGGTACTCATTAGTAGGAAGTAACACAACACTACACAACAGCGGTCGCGCGGTTCCGAACTGTAGCGACTAGAACCACTCGGCCAAAAGTGCAGAAATTCAGTGAAAGAGTCAACGACGTAACCGAAATAAAGAGCCAACGTAACGCACGATTTTTATGACAGCTTCACATAGCTCTGTGAACGTTCTGTACTTTTATTCAAGTTGGGATATACTATGTGAAAAATTTGAGGCATTAAAATTCGTCTTAACTTTTCTCAATTTTTCATTATTCCCTTCCCGAAACTTTCTAGACTGACGGAGTATATTACTTTTCGCCTGAAATTTCAAGGTTGCTCCTCCTGTACACTAACGCAGTATCTTTACACTCCGCCACCCACTCTGTCAGTGAATTTTCATTTAACAATGTGGTCCCATGTTTATAGTCGGTATTAATATACGAGTAGTTCAATCGAAATATTGCCGGCCAGTGTGGCCGAGCGGTTCTAGGCGCTTTAGTCCGGAACCGCGCGACCGCTACGGTGGCAGGTTCGAATCCTGCCTCGGGCATGGATGTATGTAATGTCCTTATGGTTAGTTAGGTTTAAGTAGTTCTAAATTATAGGGGACTGATGACCTTAGAAGTTAAGTCCCATAGTGCTCAGAGCCATTTGAACCTCAATCGAAATATTGTTTTTATGTGTAAAAAATCGCTCTTTGTTGTTTGCATTATGTTATATACTTGAATTCATGGCTCTTCTGAAACAGCGAGACTTAACATTTTTAATATATTCACGAGACCTATACTAAAGTTAAATCTCCATATGTTACAACTGTATGCATTGATAACACCACAAAGAAATCGATATACACTAATATACGTAAGTTAAGTGATTTTAGAGGTATGTGAAAAAAACATTACATCATGATGACACTGTGCACAAAACTGGTTGGGTCAACACGGAAATACATTGTTGAGGACATGACAGTGCGAGATAACAGTATGCGTGCAACAGAACATGTGAGGGAAGTCGTAGATATAGCAGTACTGATTGCGTGTCATGTGCATTTGGAATATACGAGGGTGGTTTGAAAAGTTCTCGGAATCACCAGGAGAGGTCAGAGCTAGCGCAACGAGTTGTTCACGTGATATTCATTGGACTGTTACCTGTAAACACGAGTCACGTCGCTGCTCTTGGGAGAGAACTAAGACACTGACGTGGCTCTGTTGTTGTTCCCGAGCAACGTTTTGCGGAGATGGAAAAAATCGAGATTCGAGCAGCGATTAAGTGCTTCGTAAAGAAAGGTATGAAGGCAAAGGACATTCATGCTGATTTCCAAAAAACACTGGGAAACTCTGCTCCTCCATTTTCAACTGTTTCCAAGTGGACAAATGAATTTAAGTTTGGTCGGGAGAGCTTAGATGATGATCCGCGCAGTGGCCGGCCAAGGTGTGTCACTACTCAACAAATCATTGCGTAAGTGCACAAAATGGTCATGCAGGATCGCCGTTTGACAGTGAGTGATATTGCTCATGATTGCCAGATGTCATCTGAAAGGGTATATTACATTTTAATTGAAGAATGATAAATCAAAAAATTATCTGCAAGATGGATGCCGCGACTCTGGGGGCTGGATCAAAATCGCATGGGAATGGACATATAGGAACAACGTTTGGCCCGTTTTAGGAGAAACGAACAAGATGATTTGAGCCGGTTTGTAACCACAGATGAAACTACTGTACCCCAGAGACAAAAAATAGTCAAAGCAGAGGAAACATGCTGGTTCTCCGCCACCAAAAAAAGCAAAGACAATTCCTTCGGCGGGAAAGGACGTGGCATCAGTGTTCTGGGATGCGAAGGGGATTCTGTTCGTAGATTATCTCCCCACTGGAAAAACAATTACTGGAGAATACTATGGTAACCTCCTGGGCAAATTGCAACAAAAGACCAGGTTTAGCAAGGAAGAAAGTCATCTTCCATCAAGACAATGCGCCCCCGCACACATGTGCCATCGCTATGGTAAATTACACGAACTAAGATACGAATTGTTGCCACAGGCGGCTTCTTCACCTGATATGGCTCTGTCAGACTTCCATCTCTTCCCAAAACAGCTTTTTTTTTTTTTTTTTTTTTTTTTTTTTTTGGCAGACGAAGATTCACTTCAAACGAAGAATTGATAGCCGTAGTTGACAAATATTTAAATATTTTGCAGGCCTGAATGAAACTAATTTTCGAGGTGGGATCAAGGTACTAGAACATCGTTGGACCAAGTGCATTAATTTCCAAGGAGACTACATTGAAAAATAAAAAACAAATTTTCAGTTTTCTATTCCGTTCCGAGAACTTTTCAAACGTCGTACATACGAGTTGTTCATTGGTAGAATAGCGGCCAGCCTCAGTCAGCACAAGGTAAACCGTAGCTAGCAAGGTTGTTGTCAGCATGATTCCAGGTGAAAGGAGACAGATATGACAGATCGAGAAAGGTCAATGAAGCGCTACAACCCAACAACACTGTCTTTATCTTCCCTTAAATGCCTGACGATGACCCACATGCACAGCAACTATCTTGGCTCGAGATCACGCAACAGTCCCTGCGGTCGGATTTCAGAGGGTTCACAGTACATTCAACTCCCCTGGGACACGTACGACCTAGATAATACCGTCGAAGGAAACCGAAAAGGCTGTGTCAATATCGTTATTTTGAGCGGATTAATGTTAGGAGTCCGTCCAAAAAGTTCTTAGACTAATTTTATTAATATAATATACGGGACTTTAGAGCATAACGACAATGGGAGCTTGATCTAACAGCTGTAAAAAGTAGATGTGAATTCGACCAATCAGTTCTGAGCAGGCAGTGTTACGTAGGTAACATGCAGCCGTAGTACTGTTGTGCCACAAATCTCAATGGAGCAATATCTCTAAATCAAGTGCCAAATATCAGAATGTTTCGGAGGAGAAAAAAAATGTACGCAAAGCTTGTCCCGCACACCCTGGCTCCCGAACAACAAATGTCGACACCTGGACGCCTACCGCGACTTGACTGAAATGAGAAACGCCGGCAGATCTTTTCTGGAAAAAATCATAACAGATGACGTGAATTCATGTTACCAATACGAAGCTACCAAAAAGCGACAAAGTGCAGAATGGGTCTCTAATGTTTAACCAGGACCGAAGAGGGTGCGAATGTGATACGCAGGTAGTCCATCAAGACTTAAAAAGCTGTGAATGTGACACGCGAGTTGAACAACGTTCCAAAGAAAGATTTTTCTGACAGTTTCGTGGCCGGCCGGAGTGGCCGAGCGGTTAAAGGCGCTACAGTCTCGAACCGCACGACTGCTACGGTCGCAGGTTCGAATCCTGCCTCGGGCATGGATGTGTGTGATGTCCTTAGGTTAGTTAGGCTTTAGTAGTTCTAAATTCTAGGGGACTTATGACCACAGCAGTTGAGTCCCATAGTGCTCAGAGCCATTTGAACCATTTTGAACAGTTTCGTGTGGTTGCATCAATCAGAGACACTAAAGCCACCATCTTAACTTTTCTCTATTCCCTATTAATGCAGTATCGAAACTTTTTTGGATTGACGGGTATGTTTGCCGGGGTTACTCTGATGGCTACAGTCTACAGGTTTCTATCCTGAAAGAGCATGTTTGATATATGTGATACCTATGGAAATGGGTTCCATATGACAAATTAAAACATGTGAGCAGACACGAGTGGTGTTGCAAATGAGAACCGGCAACATAAGGTCGTCATATGTCTCCAGCCCCTATCACATAATTAGGAATGTCTGAACTTGCTTTGTACACTATAGACCAATGGCATGGACTATTGTTTAGTTACAAATAACACCTTTTTTTCAGAAATGCTGAACTGCTTAATTCACAGTATAGGGAGCAGTTGCGCATACTGTACTCAAGATCAAAAAAATTTGGCGTCATCCCAGTTCCCAGAACCCCTGAAGATAGACGTTGACTGTGGATATTGTTTCACAGATACAGTCCCTTTTACTGTTCAGAGATTTCACTAAATCCTCCCAAAGATGTAAACAACGACGCATGAGCAGCGCCTATTGGACGGAGGAGGTCCTACAGCCGATCAGTTAGTCATTCCACCAGGAAGGAGGTACACGGCTTGTGTTGTCTGTAGTTCAACCATGCCTAGACGGTCAACACAACGGTTCGATTGCGTCCGCATTGTTACTTTGTGCCAGGAAGGGCTCTTAACAAGGGAATTTCCAGGCGTCTCGGATTGAACGAAAGCGATGTTGTTTGGACATGGAGGAGATACATAGAGACGGGCACTGTCGATGACATGCCCCGCTCAGGCCGCCCAAGGGCTGCTACTGCAGTGGATGACCGCTACCTACGGATTATGGCTCGGAGGAATCCTACCAGCAACGCCACCATGTTGAATAATGCTTTTCGTGTAGTCACAGGACGTCGTGTTATGACTCAAACTGGGCACAATTGGCTGCTTGATGCGCAACATCACTCCCGGCATCCCTGGCGAGGTCCATCTTTGCAACCACGACACCATGCAGCGAGGTACAGATGGGTCCAACAACACGCCGGATGAACCGTTCAGGATCGACATCACGTTCTCTTCACCGATGTGTGTAGCATATGCCTTCAACCAGAAAACCAGTGTGCACTCCGTGTGGATACCGGGGGGGGGGGGGGAGTCATTCCAAATGTGGAAAGGGTCCTTCCGGATGCCATGAAGGGTACGGGGTGCACCCATCTGCAGGTGGTCGCTCATGTCGGCACCAATGATGTGTGTCGCTATGGATCGGAGGAAATCCTCTCTGGCTGCCGGCGGCTTTCTGATTTGGTGAAGACTGCCAGTCTCGCTAGCGGGATGAAAGCAGAGCTCACCATCTGCAGCATCGTCGACAGGACTGACTGCAGACCTTTGGTACAGAGTCGAGTGGAGGGTCTGAATCAGATGCTGAGACGGTTCTGCGACCGTGTGGGCTGCAGATTCCTCGACTTGCGCCATAGGGTGGTGGGGTTTCGGGTTCCGCTGGATAGGCCAGGAGTCCACTACACGCAACGAGCGGATACACGGGTAGTAGGGGTTGTGTGGCGTGGGCTGGGGTTTTTTTTTATGTTAGATGGCCTTGGGCAAGTACAGAAAGGGCAACAGCCTCAACGGGTGTGGGGCAAAGTCAGGACATGGGGGGACCAAGCAGCAATCGGTATTGTAATTGTAAACTGTCGAAGCTGCGTTGGTAAAGTACCGGAACTTCAAGCGCTGATAGAAAGCACCGAAGCTGAAATCGTTATAGGTACAGAAAGCTGGCTGAAGCCAGAGATAAATTCTGCCGAAATTTTTACAAAGGTACAGACGGTGTTTAGAAAGGATAGATTGAATGCAACCGGTGGTGGAGTGTTCGTCGCTGTTAGTAGTAGTTTATCCTGTAGTGAAGTGGAAGTGGATAGTTCCTGTGAATTATTATGGGTGGAGGTTACACTCAACAACCGATCTAGGTTAATAATTGTCTCCTTTTACCGACCTCCCGACTCAGCAACATTAGTGGCACAACAACTGAGAGAAAATTTGGAATACATTTCACATAAATTTTCTCAGCATGTTATAGTCTTAGGTGGAGATTTCAATTTGCCAGATATAGACTGGGACACTCAGATGTTTAGGACGGGTGGTAGGGACAGAGCATCGAGTGCCATTATACTGAGTGCACTATCCGAAAATTACCTCGAGCAATTAAACAGAGAACCGACTCGTGGAGATAACATCTTGGACCTACTGATAACAAACAGACCCGAACTTTTCGACTCTGTATGTGCAGAACAGGGAATCAGTGATCATGAGGCCGTTGCAGCATCCCTGAATATGGAAGTTAATAGGAATATAAAAAAGGGAGGAAGGTTTATCTGTTTAGCAAGAGTAATAGAAGGCAGGTTTCAGACTACCTAACAGAACAAAACGAAAATTTATGTTCCGACACTGACAATGTTGAGTGTTTATGGAAAAAGTTCAAGGCAATCGTAAAATGCGTTTTAGACAGGTACGTGCTGAGTAAAACTGTGAGGGACGGGAAAAACCCACCGTGGTACAACAACAAAGTTAGGAAACTACTGCGAAAGCAAAGAGAGCTTCACTCCAAGTTCAAACGCAGCCAAAACCTCTCAGACAAACAGAAGCTAAACGATGTCAAAGTTAGCATAAGGAGGGCTATGCGTGAAGCGTTCAGTGAATTCGAAAGTAAAATTCTATGTACCGACTTGACAGAAAATCCTAGGAAGTTCTGGTCTTACGTTAAATCAGTAAGTGGCTCGAAACGGCATATCCTGACACTCCGGGATGATGATGGCATTGAAACAGAGGATGGCACGCGTAAAGCTGAAATACTAAACACCTTTTTCCAAAGCTGTTTCACAGAGGAAGACCGCACTGCAGTTCCTTCTCTAAATCCTCGCACAAACGAAAAAATGGCTGACATCGAAATAAGTGTCCAAGGAATAGAAAAGCAACTGGAATCACTCAACAGAGGAAAGTCCACTAGACCTGACGGGATACCAATTCGACTCTACACAGAGTACGCGAAAGAACTTGCCCACTTCTAACAGCCGTGTACCGCAAGTCTCTAGAGGAACGGAAGGTTCCAAATGATTGGAAAAGAGCACAGGTAGTCCCAGTCTTGAAGAAGAGTCGTCGAGCAGATGCGCAAAACTATAGACCTATATCTCTGACGTCGATCTGTTGTAGAATTTTAGAACATGTTTTTTGCTCGAGTATCATGTCGTTTTTGGAAACCCAGAATCTACTATGTTTGAATCAACATGGATTCCGGAAACAGCGATCGTGTGAGACCCAACTCGCTTTATTTGTTCATGAGACCCAGAAAATATTAGATACAGGCTCCCAGGTAGATGCTATTTTTCTTGACTTCCGGAAGGCGTTCGATACAGTTCCGCACTGTCGCCTGATAAACAAAGTAAGAGCCTACGGAATATCAGACCAGCTGTGTGGCTGGATTGAAGAGTTTTTAGCAAACAGAACACAGCATGTTGTTATCAATGGAGAGACGCCTACAGACGTTAAAGTAACCTCTGGCGTGCCACAGGGGAGTGTTATGGGACCATTGCTTTTCACAATATATATAAATGACCTAGTAGATAGTGTCGGAAGTTCGATGCGGCTTTTCGCGGATGATGCTGTAGTATACAGAGAAGTTGCAGCATTAGAAAATTGTAGCGAAATGCAGGAAGATCTGCAGCGGATAGGCACTTGGTGCAGGGAGTGGCAACTGACCCTTAACATAGACAAATGTAATGTATTGCGAATACATAGAAAGAAGGATCCTATATTGTATGATTATATGATAGCGGAACAAACACTGGTAGCAGTTACTTCTGCAAGATATCTGGGAGTATGAGTGCGCAACGATTTGAAGTGGAATGATCATATAAAATTAATTGTTGGTAAGGCGGGTACCAGGTTGAGATTCATTGGGAGAGTCCTTAGAAAATATAGTCCATCAACAAAGGAGGTGGCCTACAAAACACTCGTTCGACGTATACTTGAGTATTGCTCATCAGTGTGGGATCCGTACCAGATCGGGTTGACGGAGGAGATAGAGAAGATCCAAAGAAGAGCGGCGCGTTTCGTCACAGGGTTATTTGGTAACCGTGATAGCGTTACGGAGATGTTTAGCAAACTCAAGTGGCAGACTCTGCAAGAGAGGCGCTCTGCATCGCGGTGTAGCTTGCTCGCCAGGTTTCGAGAGGGTGCGTTTCTGGATGAGGTATCGAACATATTGCTTCCCCCTACTTATACCTCCCGAGGAGATCATGAATGTAAAATTAGAGAGATTACAGCGCGCACGGAGGCTTTCAGACAGTCGTTCTTCCCGCGAACCATACGCGACTGGAACAGGAAAGGGCGGTAATGACAGTGGCACGTAAAGTGCCATCCGCCACACACCGTTGGGTGGCTTGCGGAGTATAAATGTAGATGTAGATGTAGAATGGCATGGACTATTGTTTAGTTACAAATAACACCTTTTTTTCAGAGATGCTGAACTGCTTAATTCACAGTATAGGGAGCAGTTGCGCATACTGTACTCAAGATGAAAAAAATTTGGCGTCGTCCCAGTTCCCAGAACCCCTGAAGATAGACGTTGACTGTGGATATTGTTTCACAGATACAGTCCCTTTTACTGTTCAGAGATTTCACTAAATCCTCCCAAAGATGTAAACAACAACGCATGAGCAGCGCCTATTAGACGGAGAAGGTCCTACAGCCGATCAGTTAGTCATTCCACCAGGAAGGAGGTACACGGCTCGTGTTGTCTGTAGTTCAACCATGCCTAGACGGTCAACACAACGGATCGATTGCGTCCGCATTGTTACTTTGTGCCAGGAAGGGCTCTTAACAAGGGAATTTCCAGGCGTCTCGGAGTGAACGAAAGCGATGTTGTTTGGACATGGAGGAGATACATAGAGACGGGCACTGTCGATGACATGCCCCGCTCAGGTCTGTGCTTACCCACAGCCCTCAGTCAGTTTTTTGGAATTCTCTGTTTCTGCCTCACTGTGTTAAGTTTTGCGACATAAATATGTCGTATTTTAGTGCTTACGTTACAAACATAGCTCATATAATTTTGAGGATCAAGAACATCCATTAACTTATGAATGCAAGTGGTTAAAGGTATTGCGTTTTTCAGGACGAGTATCTTCGAACATGAATACTACTTAGAAAGCACGTAAATAATCGGAGTTGCCTTCAAATCATGATGAGAAACCTACGACGTCCCAATGTTCAGCATTGTAATAGGAAGCATATATTTTAGCCTGACTAAAATCTTAACCAAATCACAGAGGCGACACAATAGTTTTCTATTTATAACACGTCATCATTGTTGAAAACATCTTCTGCAGTAACTGTGGCGTTGTTGTAACTAATATTATAATGGCGTTTTTCATTTAAAATATTGTTGCTTTTTTTTTACAGAAACCATTTATTGTTAAAGTTAGTTGCTCATTTATTATCTGCATGCTCTGCGAATCACTATTAAGTGAGCCGGATGGGATATGTTTTATTTTACCATGTTTTAAGGTGTCTACTCGTTGCTGCGTCCGAAGACTGACAGCTGTACGAATTGCTATTTTATCGGCACAATCTGTGGGGGATCGGTACGTAGGGGGCAGGGGGATGGAATGAAGAATATTCGTAGTTTCTGCCCTGAAAGATGGTTTTTAAGTTTACTCAGCTGGTTTTCGCGAGATATTTGGCGTTTCTTTTAGTGTTTGCAGATACAGTTGTTTCAACATTACTGTTACACTTGTCCCTGGTCAATCACACTTATAATCTTTCGCACAGTCCTTCAAGGTAAACACTCAAAGTCACCTGTAAATCTGATCTGGTGTAAGTCTCATGCACTTGACCAGTATTCAAGTATCAATTTTTACTGTAGAAAAAGTTTCCTATTGTCTTATCAATGAAGCGTAGCCTACCACTCGCTTAAATCACACCTGAGCCGATGTTACCGTTCCATTTCTTCCTATTTGTTGCGTTCATCTCTGTAGTCTAGTGATTCGACTGATGTCAGTCATTGCTGATGCAGTTTTTTCAAGCATCAGTCATTCCGTGCTTCTGTCATAACAAGTTTAGTGATGTAAACTTTGAAACAAGAACCTATAATTCTACGCTGAAAATGGCAGACGCGGTACTCCGCTATAGGTTAGTCAAGGTTGTTAATCGACAAGGATATTTCAAATGAAAAACAGTTAAACGAGTTATTCCAGTGACTTTTAAACATGGAATCTTTCGCAATAAGCACAAGATATTGTAGCAAATTTCGCATAGTTAGGGTAGGAGTTGGAGATGACGACCTAGTGGGGAAAAAAATAAGTATTTGAATTACATTGTCCAGTCACCTTTTACAGCCCGGATCGCTGCGAGACGTTCAGGAAGAGTGTCAATGAGATTCCAGAAAGTGCCTAAAGGGACATGGAGCCACGGCGAATCCGGCGTCGTGGCCAGCTGCGCTAGGTTCCTCGGATGAGCGTCCATGGTTCAAACAGCCCGATCGCGGTGATCCCACAGATTCTCGACTGGGTTTAAATCAGGGGAGACTTGTGGCAGAGGAGTACGGTAAACTCATCCTTGTGCTATTGTATTAGAATCACGCAAGTACACTACGAGTTTTGTGACATTGTGCTGCTGGGAGATGCAATTGTGCCAAGGAAAAACAAATTCCATGTAGGGGTGCACATGGCCCCTAAGAATAGTTGCATTCTTGTGTTGATCCATTGAGACTTCCAGAATGACGTGTTTACCCAGAAAATTCCATGAAAACATTCCTCCGCCGGACCGGATCGTCCCAGCAATTTTTGTAGCGCGTTAGCTTTCAGAGGTTTCACACTGTACAAGCCAATAGTCATCTGTCCAATGGAGCATAAACCGTGATTCATCTGAAAAGGCCACCGATAGCCACTGAATGGGCGCCCAGTTGTGGTACCGGCGCGCTAATTTCAGCCTTCGTCGTCGATGAACACCAGTCAGTGTGGATGCAGGAACCAGGAGCCTTCTGTGGAGGACCATAGGCAGAAACGTTCGCTGAACAGTCATTGAGCAGACACTGTTGGTAACCTCTTGGTTCATTCGGATGGTTAGTTGGTCAACACTTGCACGTCTATTTGCCCGTACCCATTTCCGCAGCCGTCGTTCACCCCTATCATCTATAGTTGCCCTACAGTTGCCTCGGTGCCGGTTTTGGGTAACGCCATTTTTTTTCCTTTATTGGATTTCGATTGCCCCTCAGAGGGGGGAGGGGTGGGGGCGTGTTGGCAGCAGCGTAATATGCCGCTCTGCAGCCTACAGAAAAGTTATATACAAAATTAGGAGATATCATAAAAATAAAAACAGGCGATATAACGGCGACTGATTAAAACTGGAACAAGGCGAAAAATTGTGAAGAGAATGTAAAAACAAAGGGTCTGTGATGCTCATTAAAACACATAGTAAATAGAGAGGCACAATTAAAAAATATGGCGACAGTCTGGTTTCTGTTCACAACAGTTTAGAGACACACCTAGCGACAGTATGGCGACCATTCGCAACCATGACAGGGGACGCACAACACTGAACACACACTTAAAACAGTATTGTAGAGGAGACACAGTGGCAGGTGGGGAGGGGGGGGGGCGGATATCCAGGTGGGACTGGAGTAACAGAAGATGGGACGGATTAAGGATTTGTAGGTGTGGAGGATGGTACAGGGGTTAAACCCACATTTCCGGCCAGAGAGGAGTTTAAGGAGATGGAGGTAGTCGTGGGCTTTGGATTGGATAGAGCGGACATGAGGGATCCAGGTGAGGTGACGGTCAATGGTGAGTCCAAGGTCGGTGAGGGTGAGGGAGTGGCGGGCAGGACGAAAGCAGATGGTAAGCGGAAAGTCAAGGAGCCGGAAGGAGCGAGTGGTACGAAGTACGATGATTGCCTGGGTCTTGGAAGGATTGATTTTGAGAAGCCACTGATTACAGCATGTGGCAAGAAGGTCAAGGTGATTCTGGAAGGCGGTGTCATCGGCATACTGCAGGAGGTGGACTGGAGGGCGGGGGAGAGGGGTGGAGGGTTGGGGCATATCTGTCATGTACAGGAGGTGGAGGAGAGGGGAGAGGCCAGAGCTCTGGGCACACCCGGGGAGAGTTAGAAGGTGTGGGAATCGGCGTTATGGATGGTAACGTAAGTGGGGTGGCGGGAGAGCAAGGAGGCAATCAGACATACATAGTTGATAGGAAGGGTCTGGAGTTTAAACAGGAGACTGGGATGCTATAAACGGTCATAGCCCTTTTAGAGGTCTAGGGAGACAAAAATGGCGGAGCGCTGGGAGTTAAGCTGGAGGGAGAGGAGACGAGTGAGATGGAGGAGTTGGTCATTGGCAGAGAAGGAATGTCGAAAGCCACATTGGGTGTTGGGGAGGAGGTGGTGTCGGTGGAGGTGGTGGTGGATGTGCCAGGTACAGATAGATTCCAAGAGATGGTGAACACTGTGGTGAGACATATAGGGCGATAGGAAGAAGCATCAGATGGAGACCTGTTGGGTTTGGAGAACGTCAGGATATGGAAGGTTTACCGCAGGTCAGGGTAGAAGCCAGTGACAAGGGTTACGTTGTAGACGGCGGCAAGGACTCCAAGGAAGGAGGGAGGGCAGTGTTTGAGATGGTGGGAGGTAACACAGTCGTGGCCAGGAGCAGGGTTGCATTTAGTGCGGAGTGTGAGGCTGATGTCCCGTGTAGTGATGGGAGTGTTAAGTCCTGATGGTGGTGTGTGGAACAAGTACTGGAAGCTGGGAGGAAGGGAAGGAGTGGAGGTATCCACATGTTCAATCACATTGGGGAAGAGGGAATAATCAAATTGCGGATCATCTGGAACGGAAAAGACGTCAGATTGGTAGGAGGCAAAGTGGTTGGCCTTACTGAGGTTGTCAGCAAAGGGGTTGTCATCAAGGAGGAGAGGGTACTGCAGGGTAGGGCGGTTCCCAATAAGGCAGTGGAAAAAAGACCAGTACTTAAAAGAGTGTATCGGGAGTGTGGTGCTGAGTTGTGTGCATGTCTGTCGCCAGGCACGGCGTTTCTTTGCAGTAAGCGTTTTGCAGATGAGTCGTCGTAATTGCCAATGAGTGTGTCCCAGTCACAAGTGCCGAGGAAGGATTGGTAAAGGCAATGGCATTCGCGAAGGAGGCAGGGACAGGCGGTGAGGGTGGATGGCTTTGGTAGGGATATGGGTGGTGACAGCGTCAGAACAGGTCCAATGGAGAAAGGCAGCAGTTTGGGAGATGTCTTTGGGAGAGTGGAGGGTAGGGTCGTGGCGTTCGACCTGGGTGCGTATGGAGTCCCAGTAGGCATCCCAGTTGGCACGGGGGCAGTTGTGGACAAGTTTAGGAGAAATGTCTGGGTGGTGAATGGGGTGGGGATGGCGACCATCAGAGAGAGTGAGGAGGACGGGAGCATGGCCACTGCCAATTAGGTCAAGGACATCTGCAGTGACGCGCCCAAGGAGGTTGCGAGAGGCTAGGATCACGTCGGGAGTGGTGTTGGATTCGGGTCGGGTGTGATCGGCGAGGGGTACCAGGTCTCCCTAGAGGGTGGTGGTAAACTGATGCCACCACTGGAGTGTGGCAGGAGCATAGGCTGTGGATACTGAGGTCTGCGGCAGTCATGTAAGTGGAGAAGGTGCGGTCAATGTGGGCCAGGAAATCGTACAGGACGGGCGTATGAAGGCGGATGTAGATGGTGGCACAGGTGGTGGTAAGGGTGGGGAAGAAGAGGCTGAGGGTGATATGCTCGGCAGGATTGTTGAGGAGAGGATGGGGCCAAACAGGGAGATGCTTGAGGTGGCTGACAGCAACATCGCCACTTGCCAAGGGGTACGGGTTATCGGTGCAGTGGAGGGTGTAAGGACCTGTGGAGACAGAGGAATGGGGTTGAAGGAAGGTTTCATTTAGGATGAAAGCATCCACGTGGTGTCGATGGAGGGTGTGGAGGAAGAGGAGTTTGTGGGTGGGCAGGGAGCGGATATTACGGTAAAGGATACTGTAATGTTGTTGCACCATGGTAGGGGAGATTTAGACGAGGGTGGTGAGGGGGGGTGAAGATGAAGTGGGCCTGATTGTGGGAGTAGGTGGCATAGGTGGTGAGGTGGAAGGCGGAACGGGCAGCAAGGGCGATTTGGGAAAAGGTGTGGGGGCGTTGGAAGGGTTGGATGTTTTGGAGTACAATGGTGACAAAGCAGATGACGCAGATGACGTCCCCTGCTGTAGGGGGAGGGCAGAGCTTCTTTTTGGGGTGGGTGGAGTCATCGTTGGGGGGGGGGGGGTAAAGCTATTTTGCAGTGGATTGTATATATGAGTATTAACCACGGCGGCATGCGAACAGTTGACAAACTTAGCCGTTTCAGAAATGCTTCCACCCTTGGCCCGAAAGCCAATGATCACCAAAAGTCGACGTCATACAAATAGTTTCATTTCCGCATGACGACAACGTCTGTACTGTTATTCGCGTCTGCCCGACATGCTTTGTCTTCCCTCCACTGCTAGCACTGCTACCTGCCCTCTGTGAGTGATCATTAAACGTTGACTTGGAGCATAGGCGGTTGTCTCATCATGTGACTAGACCATGTATGTTTATCCTCTCGATAAAACTAACCACTGTTATACTGTAAAATAAAAATAATTTTTAAGCTATCGTTTATTTTATGGTCAAATAATGGTGCCTAATACGTATAAGTGGAACATGTTTGGTTGGAAAGAAAACAAACGTTCAGTTGCAAAAGACGAATACTATTTGGTTTGATCTACGAGTACGTCATAAACTTAACTGAAATTGCAACTGAGAAGCAATGGCTGCAAATATTAAAAAAATATATAAGTACGACTAATTAACAATTTGTGTGTTAGATTACCGGTGCAATTTGTAAACGTTATCTTTCCAGGAGGACAACCAATGTGGTTTAAACCTTAGGGGTACGAACCCCAAACGGATAATGATAATTGTATTGGTGAGTGAAGTTAAGTAGTCTGGCGACCCCGTACACCACAGTGGCTGTGCGAACATTTAAAAGCCGTTGAAGCATTTTGAATAAATCTGGGAGCAGTTCATCCGAGTTCGTGATTTCTTGATTGTAACGAGCAGAAATTGTCGATAAACAAAATGAACACATAATGCAATGGGAACAGACGCCTGGCTGTCGTAAAACGGAATGTCTCCAGTTTCAACAGGTTTTAGTAAGACATACTTGTCGCTCCACTGATCAGCAGTTGACGAAGAGAGCGTTGTTACTTGAATGAGCAGTTGTAATCAGGTAAGAACAACTAGACTAACACGTAACGATGAAATCCCGTCTGTAAGAATGAAACACTATCCTAAGAATATACTGTACAAGAAGTTTGTGCTTTTACCATTGATCTGTACAATAGAAGAATATGAATTAACATCACGGAATTAAATTAAGTAATATTATTATGTTCTTTGGTTCCATACAAATTTACAGTGACACACATGTGTGAAATTCGATTCCAGCAAATTCAGTACAGTCCTTAGTAATACGCTTTTGCCTATTAACTTGTTAGAACAAATGTCATTCTTTTTACCGTGATAAAATTAAATGCTATATTAAAGCACGAGTTTTTAAGAGTTTTGATCTCAGATATAGCCATATGGAGAGATATCAGTGTCTCCCTTGAAATGCTTTAATAGCACAACTTCTGCAACTACTGCAATTTTACAGTGCTCCAATAATTCATTACACTTAGTGTTAAGCATTGACTAATTAAAACCGACAATATTTAAAATTTAGATATAAATTACCTGAATTTATGAAAAAACTTCTTTGTTTCTGAACATTTTGCGGAGCTTCTGTCCAGTAAATGAATAAATGAATGCTTTATTCAGTGGGTACACAAGTATTCACATTAAGTTTAAAAGTTCTGGTAAATAACGATTTTATATATCAGAGTGTAACTTCAATTTCTCTGTGTAATTGTTAAGACGGTTCTAGGCGCGCAGTACGGAACCGCGCGACTGCTACGGTCGCCGGTTCGAATCCTGCCTCGGGCATGGATGTGTGTGATGTCCTTAGGTTAGTTAGGTTTAAGTAGTTCTAAGTTCTAGGGGACTGATGACCACAGATATTAAGTCCCATAGTGCTCAGAGCCGTTTTTGAATTGTTAAGAAAACAATTCAGGTCTGAAAGTAAATTACGTATTTTCTGTTTATAAGAGTGCTTCTATAGTTCTCTATGGTTTTGACGCCGCTTTTTTGAGGCAGCGACTACATATACAGGGTGATTATAATTAAACTTTCAAACCGCTGTACAAATAACTCCACTGGTCAGAATGACGTCAAATTGCAACGGGATATTATCGGAGAAGGGGAAAAACGTATGGCAGAAGAAAAATCAATAGTTACAAAATGACGCAATAGATGGCGCTGTAAGCATCATAATTTAATAGTGGTCGACTACAAATGACAAATGAATCATACAACAATGAATAAGGTGTACGTTTGACGTTAAACAAACTGTGTTACCCACTGTGCATGGATGTACAGGTGTGATACAGTTTGTTACGTAAGCCCATTCACCACGTCAAGGTCATATCACATCGGATGGGAAAAATTGGTTTTTAATTATTTTGAGGCCAAAAACCGCATAAAATGCATCAAAATCAAATCGGATTATTGATTTCCGCGTGACTTTCACACAACATATTTAATACGCTGTCCATCCTTTCCTGCAACAAGTTGAAATCGAGAAACAGCATGTTCCACAACTGATCGAAGTGTTTCCGGGGTCACGTTCAGACGTGTTGCGCAATGCGTCCCTTCAGTGCAGCTAAGTTTGCAATCGGAACACTGAACACATCTTTCAGATAGCCCCACAGCGAGAAGTCACACGGATTAAGATCAGATAATCGGGACGGCCAGGCTGTAGGAAAATGGCGGCTGATAATTCTAGTATTTCCGAAATGGTGCTTCAGCAGCTGCTTAACTGGATTTGCAATGTGCAGAGGTGCCCCAGCTTGCACAAAAATGATCCCATCCACACATCCACGCTGTTGGAGAGCTGGAATGACGTGGTTGTGCAAAAGACACTCATAGCGCTGACCAGTGACGGTACAGGTAAAAGGACCTGAAGCATCTGTCTCCTCCAAAAAAATATGGCCCTATGATAAATAATGCCGTAAACCCGCATCACACAGTGACCTTTTCAGGATGAAGTGGTACTGGCTGAATTTCGTGTGGATTTTCCGTTGCCCACATTCGACAATTTTGAATATTGACATATTCTGTCACATAGAAGTGTGCTTCGTCTGCCCACAAAATCTTCCACAGCCAATCATTGTCTACTTCAATGCGAGCAAGAAATTCTAAATCAAAGGTCTCTCTTTGCTCGCAGGTCAACAGGAAGGAACTCGTGCACATGGATAATTTTGAATGGATAGCAAAGGACTTTACGCACCGTGTTCACGGGTATGCCCAATGTTCGTTTAATTCTCCATGCACTACTTTTGCACACCACCACTCGTGTCCTCCTGCACTGCTGTGGCCACTGTTTTCACTGACGTCGAATCAATTCGTTTCCTCCCTCTACCAAGTTGCACTCCAAAAGACCCCATCTTTTCGAATTTCTCGAGACCCACGGCAATCATCGGACCAACGCCTATTTTCAAACCCTCAGTGTCCGGAACTTCTGTAGAGCGACGTGTACACATTCATCATTCTTGTAGTACAGCTTTACAAGCAGAGCTTGATCCCACATTAAGACTGCCATGGCGAACGTCGCAGACGAGAAAGGAGCAAAAGCTGTGTACCTGGCGTGTTTATACCAACTTCAATGGGTCGTGTGCATGACAGTTGTTTTCGTTTACATATTCTGACACATACAGCGCCATCTATTGATCAATTTTCACATTATTTTTTTTCTTCTGCCATACGCTTTTCCCGCTCCTCCGATAATGTTCCGTTGCAATTTGACGTCATTCTGACTAGTGATGTTATTATGGTTAACTGGATTTGGCGTATTAATTTTTAAGGGGTGGCCAGATGCCCTTCCTGTCACCACCCCGCACCCTCCTAGGACGGAATGTGTGTACCCCAACTGCCTGCATCTAGTGTAATCCATGGAACAGTGCGAACGTGTCACAAATATCTGCGAGTCGTGTAACTGAGGCGGAACGTGGGGACCAGCCTGGTATTCACCTAGTGGGATGTGAAAAACCGCCTAAAAACCACATCCTGGCTGACCAGCACACCGGCCCTCGTCGTTACTCCCCCGAGTGGATTCGATCTGGGGGCCGGCACGCCTACCCAAGTACAAGAAGCTGCGCGTTAGCGCTCTCAGCTACCCTGGCAGGTCCTCTGTGGGAGACCTAATTTCCATTATCTTATCTTCGTGATCCTTACACAGAATGTACGTTGGCAGTAGTAGAATCGTTCTGAAGTCAGCTTCAAATACAGGCCCTCTAAATTTTCTCATCAGTGTTTCCAGAAAGGACGGTCCCTTCTCTCAAGATATTCCCATTTTAGTTCACCAAGCATCTCCATAATACTCACGTGTCGATCGAATCTTTAGTAAGAAATCTAGCATCTCGGCTCCGAATTGATTCAAAGTCTTCCTTCCGTCCCTGGTGGGGATCCCAAACACTCAAGTAGTACTCAAGAACGGATCAAGCTAGTGTTCTATACGCGGTGTCCTTTACAGATGAAGCATACTTCCTTAAAAATCTTCCAAGAAACCGAGTTCAACCTTCCCCCTTCCCTACTACCGTCTTTACGTGTACGTTCCATTTCATATCACTGTAAAACTTTACGCCTAGGTATTGAATCGATGTGTCTGTGTCAAGCACCACACTACTAATGGTGTAGCTGAACATTTCGGGATTCTTTTTCTTACTCATTTGCATTAACTTCAGTCTTTCTACATTTAGAGCAAGTTTCCATTCATCACACCAGCTAGAAAGTTTGTCAAAGTCATCGTGTATCCTCCTACTGACACTCAACGACAACACGTGGCCATAAACCACAGCGTCATCAGCAAACAGCCGCAGATTGCTGCACACCCTGTCCGTCAGATCACTCGTGATTCGTGTACGTAGGGAATAAGACCGGTCCCATCACACTTCCCTGTGGCACTCCTGACGGTACCCTTGTCTCTGACGAACACTCTCCGTCCACTGCAATGTACTGAATCCTACTACTTCAGAAGTCTTCGAGCCACAGGAAATATTGACATTAATTCATGATACGTTTTAACATGGAAAGATTCTGACAACTACATGAGCCATATCGTGTTGTGGAAGACTCTAGTTACAGCAATAATCTCTACACTGACAATCATCTACGTCAGGATAGTACTCTAAATATCACGCACGTAGTGAAAAGTAGAAAGAAAATGTGATTTGTACACGGATTAATGATTTATTTGGCGTTAGGCTGTTGAGGTAAAAAGCTACAAAAAAACTCTCGAGGTGATCCGTGAACGGGAGCTCTTCATAATCTGTTAAACTAGTAGTGGGAAGGCAAAGCGAAGCAATGGATTCTAGACCACAGCTTTGGTGCAGAGGTCCGGGCTATTAAACGCCGACCCATGGCTCACGTAGTAATTAAAGTGACGCGCGAGAACAAATTTAAACTACACCGCAAACCAGCAACAGCAACAGCTATTAACACCTATAAGCGAAGTACCATTATAGTGCCTCTGTTGCAGACATTTCCAATAAGCCGTAAGTTATTGCTACAGTGCCAACCATCTGCAGATACAAACTAACAGCTGGAAGCAGCAGAAACCAATGAGGTATTCAAATAAAAGGGAAATAATCTTCGAACTTCGTAAGTCACAGGGATGACTTTCATGATGATTCTTTTCTTTACTTTTAAAAATGCAGTTAACTGGTCTTTAACTCATGTATAACAGTGTAAAATGACTTTTAATTTTCTGTTATGTATTTTAGGATCTTAGAAAATAGTTTGATTGCTGCAACCCTATAGTAACAAGCAATAAAGGGACGTTACATAACCTCATCGGACAAAGTCTTAGTTACCACTTTAAAAAAGCGCACTGATAATTTTGATCGTTGTAGATAGAGTAGAACTGGCATTAGGCTGTCGCGTATCTTTCCACCGCTGACGTAAGTGGCTGAAATAGAGCTCCTGTATAACAAATTGAATCGTCCGCCATGTTTTCCGCAACTCTGAGCATTCGGCAATGCTTACATTGTGTGTGATTAACATATTCACGCAATTTGGTACAATATTACTTATAAAATATTTTATATTGCCTGTATGAATTTTATCGAACAGATATTAATGTGCCCACAGACATTTCGAATGCCCTTTTCATATAATAGAAATATTGAAATGTAATATTACACGGCTATAGAAATGTAGGCTACGAACTTGCGTGGTACTCTGTAAATATTAAACGTAATGAGTTAAGAACTCGGTACCAATATCTTTAAATGCGGAGCTTATGCAATAAAAACCTGTGCCTATTTA
The DNA here is from genome assembly GCF_021461395.2 of Schistocerca americana. Taxonomy (NCBI): domain Eukaryota; kingdom Metazoa; phylum Arthropoda; class Insecta; order Orthoptera; family Acrididae; genus Schistocerca; species Schistocerca americana. Next base: position 698,593,361 of record NC_060130.1, read on the forward strand.
TTAGTTTTTGCCCGTATACAGGCACTTGCAAATGTGGTGTTTACTTTGAGTCATAAATAGGTACTTTTGTTTATCTATAATTCATGCTGTTATTAAATGTCTTACTATTAACACAAAAATAAGACAGAAAATTTGTTGCTTGTTGAGCTGTGTTCAAAATTTTATTTTTTCAAGGTTATGTTACTTGTGCAAGTTCCCTGACAACAAACAATCCGCTATAAAAATATCTTAATTATCACTCATATCACGGTACCTATAAAAGAAATGACGGTAAATAATATTCAATGTGTGTGTTTATTTTTATAATGAAGGTGTATAAATAAAGTATATTAAAAATTCCTCTCAACTTTGCCAATTGCGACAAAGTCTCAGGAATCGAAAAATTTTGAGGCGAATTACTTCAATATAGTTTCCGACTGGAGGAAGAAGTTTTCATGTTTATAGCTACTTTTACTAACATATACTTACAATACGAAGTTGAGCACCAGATGCTGGTTTTCAGTTGTCTCTGAGGCAATTTTTGGCCCATCTTTTTCTTCGTACAGGGGCACCTGGTAATACGAACACGAGAAAACCATTTTTGCAATGGTTAGTGCCGTTCACAGCTGAGCAGACACCCATATTTGCGAATAATTCTTCAATACATTTATTAGTCCACCAGAATTTTATTGCATCTGGGAGTGAGAGCGCCTTGGTCTTCCTATCGTGAGTCAGCGCGTAATTGGTGTTGCTGGTATATGCAGAACGGACATGAAAGCATTAACACTACGGTGGGTTTTCCTTAGCCACCCCTGTACTTTCTTATTGTAACTTCATCGAATGTTTCTTATAGCAGCCAAGCGTAGTAATATCACGGCTGAGTAGTAATTTGAAATCTGCAGTCGCGTCGTGACTCATACGTAAACAAGTTTGAATATCCTACACTTCTTGGAAGACATGTCTTTGTTGTCACCAATCGGCGTCCCCGTCGTTCAGATTTCCATCTCTCCATCTACAAATAACCCACCGCTCTGACTATCACAAAAAAGTATTTAGGACTTACTCTCGCCAGAAAACTAACATGGGATTCACATCTCCTGACCATCCAACTTAAGCACAAAACCAACTAAAACTACTAACAGGCCGCATCTGGTGTTCACATCTTCTACCATTATCCTCACCTATAAATTTCTCATATGCCCAATCCTAACCTACGTTAACGCTGCGTGGATCACTGCCTCACCTAAGTTCTATAATTCCCTTGAAATCTTGGAAAGACATGCATTCCACCTCGCTTTCCGCATCCGCCTCCCTTCGCCAACTCGATTCCTGAACCAACGCATCCACAACCCTCACCATCTTCTGTTCCTAGAGCACCTTCGGATACGATACATTAATCGAAAAACTCAGCCCCAGCACCCGAATTCCCATCGACTAATCACCCATCCAAGTACTCTGGATCGACGTGGAGGCGTAAAAGAGATCGTGCCCATGGCCACACCGTGAATGAATTTACCAGATTTCCTGATGTATCAAGGAACATGTCTAACTACTCATACTTCACAAGTAATGATTTACCGCTCGCAGCCATGAACCACGGCGAAGAACAGTGGTCGTGCAAAGATCCTAAGCCACAAGGACCTGAGATGAGAGTCACGCCTCGTCAGTGAAGATCGCTCAATGAAAATGGATAGGAAATGCCGCTGTCAGTGAATACAGGTAAACAATGCGAAGGGAGCTGCATGCAAAAGACATTTGGAGTAGTGTACGTCGCAAAAAGCTATTGCTCACAGCGGCAAATAAAGCTGACGTATTCAATGGGCCGAACGACACAAATTGGACAATTGCTGATTGAAGTAATGTTGTGTAGTCCGATGAGTCACTGTTTCGCCCCATTTCAAATGATGCAAGCCGTTGAGTGCGGTGACAGCCATATGAGGCAATTAAGACGCAGCGTGTGGAGAGTGTACTTCAGGCCGGACGTGGTTCTTGCATGTTCGATGTTCACTATACTGCGACTTGAGTCCACTCATTCAGATTTCCGTTGAAATGAATCACAATATTTGTTTCAACATTCTCTGCAACTTAGTATTGCCCTTTTTCTACATCTTCATAATGAATATGCTGTGGACACTCCCGTCTTCCACAGAAAATTCTGAGACTATTTGTAACAGCGAGTGAAACGTAGTAATCAACCTCACCGCACTCTAGTACCAACTTTTAATTTACTTTTTTAAATCCTCTCTAAGGCATTTATCAAAACTTTGCACTCACCTATTATCGTTTGCTTGATATTCTCCGTTTCCCTTTAATTACTCCATAGATCCATCTCAAATTTTCTTTTCTTTCGTTTTCTCCTTATTTGCACCACATTTTACTGTAGAAAAATCCCTAAATAATGAAAAGTGCGAAGTCATCCGCATGAGTGCTAAAAGGAATCCGTTAAACTTCCGTTGCACGATCAATCAATCAAATCTAAAGGCCGTAAGTTCAGATAAACACCTAGGAATTACGAACAACTTAAATTAGAAAGAACACGTAGAAAACGTCGTGGGGAAAGCGAACCAAAGACTGCGTGTTATTTGAAGAACACTTAGAAAATGCAAGAGATCCACTAAAGAGACTGCCTGCACTACGCTTGACTGTCGTCTTTTGGAATACTGTTGCACAGTGTGGGATTTTTACCAGATAGGATTAACGGGGCACATCGAGAATGTTCGGGCAACATGTTTTGTACTATCGAGATCCGGGGAGAGGGTGTCATGACACAGGATTTGGGGTGGACATCACTAAAACAAAGGCGTTTCTCGTTGCGGTGTAATCAGAGCTCTCACGGAGAGATATAGGTATTCGTTCTTTCTGCGAGCTGTTCGACGGTGGAATAATAGAACACTGATGTGAAAGTGGTTCGATGAACCCTTCGACAGGCACTTAAGTGTGATTTGCGGAATAACTATGTTGATGTAGACGTAGATATATGCATACTTTTCAATTCCACGATGCTGAACTTATCGCTTACTTAATTTTGTTATACCTTACTACTCTTTAATTTTCGTAGTTTTTATTATTGAAATGGTTCAAATGGCTCTGAGCACTATGGGACTCAACTGCTGATGTTATTAGTCCCCTAGAACTTAGAACTAGTTAAACCTAACTAACCTAAGGACACCACAAACATCCATGCCCGAGGCAGGATTCGAACCTGCGACCGTAGCGGTCTTGCGGTTCTAGACTGCAGCGCCTTTAACCGCACGGCCACTTCGGCCGGCTTTTATTATTGACTTTCTGCAGTATGAGTATCATGCTGCTATCGGCAAATTGTACTGAAGTGTGAGCTCTGTCGTTTTTGCGATTATACCCTAAATTTTCTACTGGAGACGTGACCTTCGGCTTTTGACTAATTTTTGAACGGAAACCTACTACTGTCATATTAAAGCCGGATTTTCTGTCATTTATCAGATTAAGAAATTCCTTGCAGATATCCTGCAAGCAGAGTTGCGACAGGTACCAGTAGTTGCCACACCACAGTTCCGTGAACCGGGTCTTCACGTCATCTGGAGCCTCTGATCTGGAGATGGACTTATAGACCGAAACCAGTTGCCGCAATCGAACATAAATACGTTTTTGTGCTTTGGACTGCTTTTTATTAAAATTTAAAGTACAATCGCTTCCATAAAGATGTCAAAAGTTGTTATCCTCGTATCCTACATTTGTGCAATTTATTGTTACCAAATTAAACGTGGTAGAAACATAAGATTTTCTAAGGTCTTTGTAATTGTCTATTTAGCAAAACTTCATTGAGAAATCTTCAGGTGCAGAAGTAGAACCGTGACCTGAAGCCATTGCATGAGCTACCTCACCGCTTTGCTCGTAATATCCTTTCACATACTCCGGAATACCGACTTCCTAGGACTGTTCACGTGGCAGTCTCTGACGATAATAGTCGTGGGACACTAGCCTTTCAGGCCCGAAAGAGCACCTATATAGTGTTCAAACTGCGGTGACCTGTGCTCACAGCTGTCTCATTTCAAACCTGAGTGATTCTGAATCTCAGAGCTTCGGATTGAACCGGGCAGTTTGCAGACTGATGTCTCGTCAGCAGACCCTCAGGTCTCCAGTCATCATAGTCATTTAAGTCAATCAGTCTCTGTGTCAACCGTAATACATTTTAGAGAGAAAGTTGCAGTCACTGTCTGCATTACAGATTGGTGAGCAGGTTGATCTCCATAAAGCGATCCATCAAATAGTAGCCTCAAGGGCGGTGTGAATGATTAAAATGAAATTTTAGTTACTGTCCTTAATCCTCACCAAGGTGTAATTACACTACTGGACATTAAAATTGCTGCACCAAGAAGAAATGCAGATGATAAACGGGTATTCATTGGACAAATATATTATACTAGAACTGACATGTGATTACATTTTCACGCAATTTGGGTGCATTCATCCTGAGAAATCAGTACCCAGAACAACCACCTCTGGCCGTAATATCGGCCTTGATACGCCTGAGCATTGAGTCAAACAGAGCTTGGATGGCGTGTACAGGTACAGCTGCCTATGCAGCTTCAACACGATACCACAGTTCATCAAGAGTAGTGACTGGCGTATTGTGACGAGCCAGTTGCTCGGCCACCATTGACCAGACGTTTTCAATTGGTGAGACATCTGGAGAATCGCAGGGATCGAATGAAGGGTAGAGCCACGGGTCGTAACACATTTGAAATGTAACGTCCACTGTTCAAAGTGCCGTCAATGCGAACAAGAGGTGACCGAGACGTGTAACCAATGGCACCCCATACCATCACGCCGGATGATACGCCGGTATGGCGATGACAATTACACGCTTCCAATGTGCGTTCACCGCGATGTCGACAAACACGGATGCGACCATCATGATGCTGTAAACAGCATTCATCCGAAAAAATGACGATTTGCCATTCGTGCATCCAGGTTCGTCGTTGAGTACACCATCGCAGACGCTCCTGTCTGTGATTCAGCGTCAAGGGTACCCGCAGCCATGGTCTCCGAGCTGATGATAGTCCATGCTGCTGCCAACGTCGTCGAACTGTTCGTGCAGATGGTTGTTGTCTTGTAAACGTCCCAATCTGTTGACTCAGACGTGGCTGCACGATCCGCTACAGCCATGCGGATAAGATGCCTGTCATCTCCACTGCTAGTGATACGAGGTCGTTGGGATCCAGCGCGGCGTTCCGTATTACCCTCCTGAACCCACCGATTCCATATTCTGCTAACGGTCATTGGATATCGACCAACGCGAGCAGCAATGTCGCGTTACGATAAACCGCAATCACGATAGGCTGCAATCCGACCTTTATCAAAGTCGGAAACGTGATGGTACACATTTCTCCTCCTTACACGAGGCATCACAACAACGTTTCAGCAGGCAACGCCGGTCAACTGCTGATTGTGTATGAGAAATCGGTTGGAAACTTTCCTCATTTAAGCACGTTGTAGGAGGTGTCGCCACCGGCGCCAACCTTGTGTGAATGCTCTGAAAAGCTAATCATTTGCATATCACAGCATCTTCTTCCTGTCGCTTAAATTTCGCTTCTGTAGCACGTCATATTCGTGGTGTAGCAATTTTAATGGCTAGTAGTGTACTAGCTATCTCGTAGATATTGAAAAAATAGCACTTTCGGCTTTGATCCAATGATATGGTGACTGATATATAAACCAACTAGATACATTACCCAAGTGACAGATTTTTAAAGCTGGACGATAGATGGTACAGCCCATTACTTCGTGTTGTTCTAAAGGAGTCAACACGGTATCCCTGTTTCTAATTAGCTTTCACCAAGGCTATCTTCTTGCAGAACATGTCAATCTGATAACGTTACAGATTTTCTATTATCTGTGACCCACACATATATGTTATGAGCAGTATTATATCAAAGAACATAGTGGGGATTTAAGGCTTCATGATAAGTGCTCAAACACATAAGATGTCAGAGCTACAGAGAAGTTTTGAGGTACCACATTTAGCGACCAGACCTGTTCTTCAAATCCCTGTTTCCACTGAAAAGTGTAGTTCTACGTAGACGCTGGTACATTACTTGTAATTACTTCTAACGTATAGTCTGGGGGCTAATTCGCGACCTCTACTATATAGATGCAGAAATTTAGAACTTCATCGCATTTTAATGATAGTAACGTCTGTTCGTATGTAGAATGAATACTAACACTAACAACAAATAGTTCACGATGTGTTTCATTTTGTCAAAAGACGCCCGTAAACACTGAAGAGCCAAAGAAACTGGTATGCTATTCAAATACAGAGATATGTAAACAGGCAGAATACGGCGCAGCGGTCGGCAACATCTATGTAAGACAAATAAATGTCCGGCGCAGTTGTTGGATCGGTTACTGCTGTTACAATGGCAGGTTATCAAGACTGAAGTGAGTTTGAAAGTGCTGTTATAGTCGGCGCACAAGCGATGGGACACAGCATCTCCGAGGTAGCGATGAAGTGGCGATTTTCCGGTACGGCCATTTCACGAGTGTACCGTGAATATCAGGAATCCGGCAAAACATCAAATCTCCGACATCGCTGGGGCCGGAAAATATCCTGCAAGAACGGGGCCAACGACAACTGAAAAGAATCGTTCAACGTAACAGAAGTGCAACCCTTCCGCAAATTGCTGCAGATTTCAATGATGGGTCATCAACAAGTGTCAGCGTGCGAACCATTCAACGAAACAGCATCGGTATGGGCTTTCGGAGCCGAAGGCCCACTCGTGTACCCTTGATGACTGCACGGCACAAAGCTTTACGCCTCGCCTGGTCACGTCAACACCGACACTGGACTGCTAAATAAATGTCGTGTGACTAGGGGCTCCCGTCGGGTAGACCGTTCAACGGGTGCAAGTCTTTTGATTTGACGCCACTTCGGGGACTTGCTCGTCGATGGGGATGAAATGATGATGATTAGAACAACACAACACCCAGTCTCTGAGCGGAGAAAATCTCCGACCCCGCTGGGAATCGAACCCGGGAACTTAGGATTGACATTCTGTCGCGCTGACCACTCAGCTACCGGGGGCGGACACTGGACTGCTGATGACTGGAAACATGTTGCTTGGTCGGTCGAGTCTCGTTTCAAATTGTATCTAGCGGATGGTCTTGTAAGGGTATAGAGACAACCTCATGAATCCATGGAGCCTGCATGTTAGCAGATACTGTTCAAGCTGCGGAGGCTCTGAAATGGTGTGGGGCGTGTGCAATTGGAGTGATAGGGAACCCGTGATACGTCTAGAAACGACTCTGACAGGAGAAACGTACCTAAGCATCCTGTCTGATCATCTGCATCCATTCATGTCCATTGTGCATTCCGACGGACTTTGGCTATTCCAGCAGTACAATGCGACACCACACACGTCCACAATTGCTACACAGTGGCTCCAGGAACACTCTTCTGAGTTTAAACACTTCCAATGGCCACTAAACACCCCAGACATGAACATTATTGAGCATATCTGGGATGCCTTACAACGTGTTGTTCAGAAGAGATCTCCATCCCTTCGCACTCTTATAGGTTTATGGACAGCCCTGGAGGATTCGTGGTGTGAGTTCCCTCCAGCACTACTTCAGAAAATAATCGAGACCTTGCCACGTCCTGTCACGGCACTTCTGCGTGCTCGCCGGGGCCCTACACCATATTAGGCAGGTGCACCAGTTTCTTTGGCTCTTCGGTTTCAATTTCCTGTTTTCATTCTAAATGGAAGTATTTTATGGCATCGTTTGCAAGGAGGAAAACGTATAGCACTGCAGAACTGCCGCCACTTCAGTGTATGCTGCAAATGTTGGAGTTGTATTTCTACGTTTGCCGAGCTTGTGAACATAAGTGCCTATTCTTTCATGCTATTGTATTATTGTATGATTACACGGTAGCGTAATAATCACAGTATACAGTCAAATCCATTAAATATCTGTGCGATTTAGAGTGGAACGACCACACAAATTTAATCGCAGGTAAGGCAGATTCTAGACTGAGATTCAGTGGAAGAATCGTCACAGAGTGTAGTCCATCCACGAAGCAGATATGTTATGAGAACCAGTTTCGGCCGATAGTTAAATATGGCTCGGGAGTCTGTGATCCGTACCTGATAGGACTGATAGAAGAGAAAGAGAATATAAAAAGACGAGCAGCGCGTTTCGTCACAGGTTCAGTTTCGTCACAGGTTCATGTAGTTAGCGCGTAAGAGTTACGGAGATAATCATCTACATCCAGCGGCAGACGCTGCGAGAGAGGCGCTGTGGATCGCTGTATGCCTCACTGCTCAAGTTCCGAGAGCGAACATTCGTAGAAGAGTCAACCGATATATTGCTTCCATATCGGTATATCTCGCGAAAACACTATGAAGATAATATTAGAGAGATTCAAGCTCATGCAGAGACTTACCTACAGTCCTTCAATTAATAAGCGAGTACTCCAGAAATTCTCCATGAACTCAAATTCGAATTCTTGGAGGAAGAAGATCTTCTTTCCGCGAAACACTACTGAGAACATTTAGAGAAGCGGCATTACCTACAGACTGTAGAACTATCCTACTGCCATCACCTTGTATCTCGTGCGTAAGGGTTACGAAGACAGCGTAAGGGAAATCAAGGTTCTTACGGAAGCGTATAGTCAGTCGTTTTTCCCTCGCACCATTTTGTAATGGAACAGAGAATGGAATGAATCACAGTGATCCAAGGTACCCTCCACAGTTCACCATATGGCCACTTGCGTAATATGTATGTACTTGTTGATGTAGGTTGTTCTCCCCCGGACTATTCGTGACTGGAGCAGGAAAAGGGGTCGTAACATTGATATGCAAAGTACCCTCCACCGTGCGCCATAAAGTAGTCTGAGGAGTATAGTTGTAGTTGTAGACGTAGTTATGTGTACAGTATAAACAAACAGTGACTGAAATGTACTATAGTAAATGGAATTTTTAGGACATGAATAGGAAAAGCTGTTCACTACAGCTAAGCGGAAATTTACACACTATTTATTCTACTATTGGCTGCCTGAAGTTGTGTTACTCGAGAAGAACTATTACAAGTAGCGAATTTCCTTGTGGGCAGACAAATATTTCCGATGTAGTTCGAAACTGGTAAAAAATTATCTAAGAATTTTATGGAAAGATTTTGGAAAACCATTAAACCATTAACATGGAATTCTATACGCATCAGGTCAGCAGTGTTAATAATCTTAATTTCAATGAAAGGACAATGTGTGTGCATACCATCAATTATGGTTCTACACAAAATAACTTGAAAAAATTCTGAAACAAGTAGTAAATCTGTAGAAGAGCCATTTGCGAGACGATCCTAGCTAGTGTGTTGCATTCGTACACGGGGTGGACAAATATATGGAAAGATCAAAAGCACAACAGATTACCATGTCTAATACTGTGTAAAAAATCCTTTGGCATTCAAAACAGCTCCAAGTCGCCTCGAAAAGGAGACGTATGGTTGCCAAGGGAATCTTATACAACTCTTCCTGGAAAATAGTACCAAATTCAGTAAACGATGATGGAGGTAGATAGCGATCACCAACACGTCTCTCCAAAGTATACCACAAAGACTGAATAAAATTGCGATATTGTGACTGTAGTGACCAGGGAAGATGTGACAGTTCATCTTCGTGCTCAGAAAACAGTCCTGTACAAAGCGAGCTGTGTGAAAAAGGGCCCTATCGTCTTGGAACACAGGATCACCATGGGATAGGCCTGATCAGCCAAAATGACCACATAAACCTTGGCAGTAATTCGATGTTGCACAGTAACAATGGGGTCCATAGTATGCCACGGTATTGTTGCCCAAATCATCACCGAAACCCCGCTATGTCATAAACTGTGTCAAAAGTTGGAAACATTGTGAAACAAGACTCATCCGACCAAATGACTTTCTTTCATTGTTACACAGAACAGGCTATATGGCTTCGGCGCCACGTTTCCTTTTTACGGGTATTGGCATCACCGATGAGCGGTTTTGGTCTTCCAGCTCGCCCTGCAGTTCCCTGTTTCTGGAGCTCTCTTCGCGTTGTTTTGGCGTTAACAGGTTTCGCGAGTGGCGCAGGATTAGCTGAGCGGTCTAGGGCGCTGCAGTCATGGACTGTGCGGCTTGTCCTGGCGGAGGTTCGAGTCCTCCCTCGGGCATGGGTGTGTGTGTTTGTCCTTAGGATAATTTAGGTTAAGTAGTGTGTATGCTTAGGGATTGATGACCTTAGCAGTTAAGTCCCATAAGATTTCATACACATCTGAACATTTTGAGGTTTCGCGAGCCCGACATTCAGTTCTGCAGTTACCTTTGCAGCTGTCGTCCTCTTATTTTTCGTCACAGTTCTCTTCGATGACCGTCCGTCACGATCACTCAACACGCTTTTCGTCCGCGTTGTGGCTTAGCGGACATAGTTTTTCCACATTCCTTGTATACGGTATAATTCTTCAATACGGTGCCCCTTGATACACCGAACACTTCGGCGGCGTTGGTCACGGAATGACCCACCGTACGGGCACCAACAATTTGCCCAAGTTCGAATACAGTTAGGCCCAACATAATGCACTCAAGCTACACACAATTCTATACTGACCACGACTGACACTTGCAACGTATTGAGGACACTGCACCGGTCCATGGAATGCCACTGTATGTCTGCCAAAATCATCACCCCGTTTTGTATTATTTACCACAGCTGTAATCGTCAGAATATTAAGGTCATTATCATTTGGAGACACAGATACTACATAAACATAGACGTTGTAGCTATCAATAAATTATCAGAGGAAAAGAAGTGCAACATAGTGACTATCATTTCGGAATCCAAGTCACTCTGAAATAACCAACAGAACCGCGAGCTGCGCTGCCATAACAGCCAAAACGACCATTGACAGTATAGCGAGACACAAGACGAGCACCAAGTTACAAATACAAATGTATTTCCCGAAGAATAGTTCACAAAATAATGTTGTTACCATTGTTGGAATTGCCCTTATATTTTATACAATCTGATATATTTTATCACAATTTCTAGTAATTTAGTACTAAACTGATTAATTTTATTTTCTCTTACATTATGCGGAAAACGTAGACATATCACTCATTCATAGCCACTCTAAATATGGAACAACTACCAATACTATTCTTTTCTTGTCTCTGTCGTGACATCTACAGAACTTCTGTACGACGAAGTCATGAGCCATAAAATAAAAATTTGTATAATTTAAGAATTGAGTGACATTACTACGCTAAGATCTACAGGTGTTACAAAACAATACCGACAAACTTCTGGGTGTTTTAAAGGATGCCGTGAGGAACAAATTGAGAATATGAAACCGTGCTCACAAACGTCCCCCAACGACGTTGCATGGCGCCGAAACTATACGCGCCGGTGCCTGCCGCTAGGTCACCCCTTCGATAGCATACCTGCCCTTGTACGCTGACGGACAGTATACGGAAAGTCTCGCAATGTTGGTTTTCAGTGATCGCGACTTTATGCGAAGATCACCATTGGAGAAATGGAACTAGCAATTGCTTACTGTTAGAAGGGCCTTGTCGCTGATGAATGCGATGCTCTGTTGCCTCAGTGGATGACGGTTTCAGACACGTGTTTATATTTGTCCTGTATACCGGAAAACACTGGAGATTTTAGACGGTAAATCTCCTCCTCCCTCCTCTCCCTGACCATCTCCTCCTCTCCCTCTCCCTGTCCACCTCCTCCTCTGTCCTCCCTCTGTCCATTCCCCTCGGTTCCATTTCTCGGTCCATCTCCTCCTGCCACTCGTTCTGTCCATTTCTTCCTGCCCCACTTTCTGTCTACTTCCTCCTGCTGTCCATGTGCTCCCACCTCCTCCCTCTGTCCATCTGCTACTGGTCCTACGTCGATCTGCTACTTCCCCCTCTGTCCATATCCTCCTCCTCCTCTCTATGTTCATCTCCCCATCTCGCGTCTCCCTTTACATCTCCTCCTCCATTCTCTCCTGTCCATATCCTCCTGTCTTCTCTCAGCCCACCTCCGCCTCTTACCTTTCTCTGTCCATTTCCCACTCCCCCCATCTCTCTGTCCATCTCCTTCTTCCCATCTCCCAGTCCACCTCCTCCTCCTCCTCTCTTTCTTCTACTTGTCTTCCTATCTCCTCTCTCTGTCCATCTCCTCCACTTTCCTTTCTCTCTCCATCTCCTCCCCTCTCTCCGCCCATTCCCCACTGCACCTCTCTCTGTCCATCTCTTCCTCCCCCCTACTTGTGTCTTCCTTCTCCCTCTCAGTGCATCTTCTCCTCTCCCCTTCTCTCTCTCTCTGTCTGCATTATCAGCCTTACCACCACAGGAGGCTAAAATTATTACTCTCACATTATTTCTTTTCAGGCCGTAACTAGTATCTACAAAATTTGATTGAAATCATTCCAGCGATTTCGACTGAACATTTTGCTCATGGACTTTCCCGCGTATGCGTATGTAAAATATATTTCACATATATTGAACATATCGTACACGTATTTGTACACATATTTCACCTGTATCTCCAGGTAACTACACTCTGTAGTTTCATTTTAACGCAGTTCAATGTATATGACGTTTTATCTCCTGAACTACGTCTTGTAGAAAGATATAATTTTGCTGGTACGTCCTATGGTTTATATGGCTACCGTCTACGAAATGTGTTCCGAGTAGAGGAGTAAATAAAAACGTCACATATGGTGCAGCAGTTTTCAAGCACGTCTGCGTTTATGACGTCATATCCCCTGAACTACGTGTCGTACAACGACAGAATTTTGCTGGTACATTCATCGGTTATGTGAATACTGAATGCAAAAATTTCGCGAATATAGTTAGTAGTAAAGAAGCAATAAATTAAAATGTGAAGCTAGTAAAAGTTTTGTAAACGTTTGAAATTATGTCTAAAGTTTGTTGCAACTCACTAAGTGCTTTCTTTCCCAAATACCGGATGACTAAAGTAAGTGTATTGAAGCGTCGGTGGGCTATCTTTTCCACCACCACCACCCCTACCCCTTTAATCGGCAGATGGTTGTTACCAACGCCACCCTGCCCCACCATCACCTCCCCCCCCCCCCACCCTAAAATGATTCTTTCCAGATAAGTGACATATGTACCAAGTTTGGTTGAAATCGGTCCAATGGTCTAGGAAGAGATGTGAAAGATACACAGATACATACATACATACATGCATGCATATGGTGAATCACCTAAAACTTGCACCATTGATATAGCGGAAATGGTAAGTGCTATCGATATGCGCATCTAGCAGAGCGGGTTGGTAGGCATGGGATTGTAGTATCAGGCAATACACAGATTGTAATAATACTTAGAAAGTAAACTTTTTGTGTAAATATATACTATTTTAAATGGAGAAATGCCTTTTGACATTAAGAAACTGTGAGGGTAAATTAAAATGTTAGTGGTGTTTGTTGCAGGATTTTAGCGATTTTAGTGCGAGTCTTTTACGAGACATCGTATTTTATAAAGTTCTCACAAAGGCACTTTGTGGTAGCACACACTAAAGAACAACACAAGTGCACACAAGTCATGTGGATTCTGACCAGTAGCGAGACAACTGACCATCACAGGTTGTGTTCAAAATGACCATCGGCATCGGAAGTACACGATTCCAGTCTAGTATGGAAGAACTGCTGCATTCGTGCCATCATTTCAGCGGAGATATTCGAGCAGGCTGCAGTAATCGTTGTTGCGTATTATCAGGTGTAGCTGGTATGTCATTGTAGACAGCGTCTTTCAGCTTTCACCGCAGAAAATGTCAAGAGGCGTCAAATCCGAGGAACTGGCCGGTCAGGGTACAGGCCCTCTGTGTCCAATCCAACGATCTGGAATAATTCGTGAAACATGCTACGGTACTTCGAGCTCTATGAAGTGGACAGCCATCATATTGGTACCACACGTTCCTCCAACTCGACAGAAGAACATCTTCTAGCATCCGTGCAAAATGGTCTGTTAGGAGGCTTCGATACTTGTGTGCGATCAGTGTTTCGTCTATGGAAAATGAGCCTATGAGCTGATGGTTCTCTGCCCCACACCACACGGTTACACTCCATGGACGCTGACGTTCCACATGACGAAGCAACCTGGAACGGCCAACATTCCAATAGTGCATGGCTCTGAGAACTATTGGACTTAACTTCTAAGGTCATCAGTCCCCTAGAACTTAGAACTACTTAAACTTAACTAACCTAAAGACATCACACACATCCATGCCCGAGGCAGGATTCGAACCTGCGACATTAGCGGTCGCGCGGTTAAGACTGAAGCGCCGAGAACCGCTCGGCCACCCCGGCTGGCCCAATAGTGCATGTTTCGGCGTTTACCTAGCCCTAATTGGTAAATGTGACTTTATCACTAAACAAGATACATGATACATCTGGAGTATCCTGTAGTACTGCCCATGTACGGAGGTCAACACGATTCTCATAACCGTTTCTATGCAGCTCTTGATGGAGAGAGATGTGATAGAGATGGAGCCTATGCCGTTGGAGAATGCGTAGGGCACTTGCCTGACTCTGCCACTTCCTCGTGAGAGTGGGCGCGAGCTAACGTGCAGATCAATTGCAACAGCAGCCAGAACATTAATTTCTCTCTCTTCTGGTGTCACTTGTTGCCTCTGTTATGTTGTCTAGGTATTACACTACTACTTTCACGTAACTGGCTGAAGAGGTTAATAAATAATTATCGAGATAGTTAATGTATATTGGGAGATCTTGACGCATACACCGTACAATAATGAACTGCATTCTTCCTACACTCTCTCCATATACCATGGGCATGTCGGATTTTCCTGCATTGCTAAATCCCATTGTCCACTCACGACCTACTGCTTGGACTGTCACACACTAACTGATTAGCAAGTCGCTATGCGCTCAGGGAACACACAAGCACACTGTAAACAAACATAACAATATCGTACCTTTTTTATAAATTATAGGGCGCAGCAATCAGTCGTCCTCTTTTTGCAGGTTTTATTTGGCAAATCCAGATTTCGGCTAGTGCCTAGCCATTATCGATGCACTATTTTCTAGTCTCGATTCATGTCAGTTCCCTGTTGTTCGGGTGTCAGTCACAGTTCTTTGAATACTACTATAGTATTCGAAGAGTTCATCCACACTCCTTCAGCACGACAATGTCAGCCCACGGACGAACTCGGCGACATCTGCAGCAATCCGAAGCCTTGGGTTCACTGTCTCTCCTCCATACAGTGCCGACTTGGCCCCATCCGATTTTCATCTCTTTCCAAATCTTAAAAAAAGTCGAGGACTTCAGTTTGATAGTGACGAAGCGCTGCCAGCAGAAGGCTCCGGCAACGAAGTCAAACATTTCACGGTCACGGTGACGGTATCAATAAACTAGTCTGTCGTTGGGAGAAATGTGTTCGTCAACAGATGACTATGTTGAGAAATAAATATATAGATATGAAGAATAAAGATACAGAATATTAATAACATTTGTTTTATTACGATAGCTTTAAGTATTTTCACGTAAGAAATGCGGAGGCATTACTTTTCAGCACGCCCTCGTATATATGGTGCAATCAAATGAAAACGAGACAGATGGAAAAAAGTAAGTAAACTGTTTGTTATTTCAAAAGTAATCACCCTAACTGTTAATACATTTATCCCACTATGAGACAAGAGGGCCAATGCCTTCGTTGATAAATGACCGCGGTTATCTACGGAATTTTGATTATACCCAGGCATAGACCTCCTCATCCAAAGCAAATCACCGGCCAGGAGTGATTTTCTTCAGGGCTCCCAGCTACACATTGGCTAGGATATTTCGACTCTGCTGCAGATGTTTCGCTGGGAAGCCCTTACACTTCCTTCGTACACTCCAGATCTTTCCCCATGCGATTTCCATATTTTTGGAGCTCCGAAGAAAGATCCTCTCTTAATTTCCAATACTGCAAATAAAACTTCAAACGCTATGTTCGTAGGCAAGGTTCAAGAGAGGAATCATCACAAATATTGTTAATTATGTATTTTACTTGCAACTGCCGTCAGAGTTCAAGGGTGGCGGTAGCTGCGTAGTCGTAATAAAACTCATTAGGTCCTGGTTTGTTAAAATAACATGGCAGAAGCTTAATAACTTGTTTCCAGGTTATGGCGTTTTATTTCCATTCAACATTAACCAATCCACTGTCACAAACTCTGTCGAAAATCAGAAGGCAAATATAAATTCGGAGTACATATAAAATTATGCTTTATGTTAAGTTGATATCTTAATCGATATCGATTGTAAATCACTGACAATATAAATACAGATATTATCGTGAACAGCTTGAAAACAACTTTGCAAAATAAGAATGAGTGATGATATTCTGTTTTACAAGCTTTTACTGATATTTATTGTAAAACTAATTTTCATGGTATAATATCATAGCGTAAGTTACTATCAATATACGCTGAAGAACCAAAGAAACTAGTATACCTTCCTAATATCGTGTAGGGCCCCTGTGAGCACGCAGAAGTGCCGCAACACGACGTGCCATGGACTTGACTAATTTATGAAGTAGTGCTGGAGGGAACTGACACCATGAATCCTACAGGGCTATCCATAAATCCGTAAGATTACGACGGGGTGGAGATCTCTTCTGAACATCACGTTGCCAGACATCCCAGAAGTGCTCAATAATGTTCATGTCTGAGGAATTTGGTGGTCAGTGGAAGTGTTTAAACTCAGAAGAGTGTTCCTGGATCCACTGTGTAGCAATTCTGGGCGTATGGGGTGTCGCATTGTACTGCTGGAATCGCCCAAGTTTGTCGGAATGCACAGTGGACATGAGTGGATGCAGATGATCAGACAGGATGCTTTCGTACGTGTCAAATGTCAGACTCGTATCTAGACGTATAAGGGATCCCATATCACTCCAACTGCACACGCCACACCCCATTAATGAGCCTCCACCAGCTTGAACAGTCCCCCTGCTGACATGCAGGGTCCATGGATTCATGAGGTTGTCCCCTTACCCGTACACGTCCATCCGCTCGATACAATCTGAAACGAGACTCGTCCGACCAGGCAACATGTTTCCAGTCATCAACAGTCCAACGTCGGTGGTGACGGACGCAGGCGAAGCGTAAAACTTTGTGCCGTGCAGTCATCGAGGGTACACGAGTGGGCCTTCGAGCTCCGAAAGCCCATACCGATGATGTTTCGTTGAATGGTTCGCCCGTTGACACCCCCTTGTCGGCCCATCACTGAAATCTGAAACCATTGAAATCGGCGTTTACTGCGGTTCTCTTCAGTCGTCCTTGGTCCCGTTCTTGCAGGATCTTTTCCCGGCCGCATCGATGTAGGAGATTTGATGTTTTACCGTATTGCTGATATTCACGGTACACTCGTGAAATGTTCGTACGGGAAAATCGCCACTTCATCGCTACCTCCGAGATGCTGTGTCTATCGCTCGTGCACCGACTATAACACCATGTTCAAACTCACTTAAATCTTGATAACCTGCCATTACAACAGCAGTAACCGATGTAACAACTGCTCCAGACACTTGTTGTTTTGTATAGATGTTGCCGACCGCCGCAGCGTATGCTGCCTGTTTACATACTGTATCCCTGTATTTGAATGCGCATGCGCATACCAGTTTCTCCGGCACTTCAGTGTATAAACGGAAAAATATGTATATGGCAAAGTTTCTCGAGTGTACTAGAAAAATTTATACACGTCCAAAATCATAAATTTAATACTTCACCAATTGAAATAAATTCAAATACGATCAAAGGCATATATATATATATATATATATATATATATATATATATATATATATATATATATATATATAACACAGGTAGTATCGTACATTTCTGTTGGAGGGAGGAATTCCGACAGGACTTAGTTTATTACAGGAGGCAACCGCAAATATTTTTCGAGATGTCTCTTACCATTTTGTCCCACAGTAGGATAAATATGTTAACGGTTACGGTGATTACTTTTGAAATAATAAACAGTTTACTTAATTTTTCCGTCTGCCTCATTTTCATTTGACTGCCCCTTACAGTATCTACAGTTGTTAAATGATGCTGCTCACTGAGGCTTGACTGAGGACACCTAATACATTTGACAGTTGCCAGAGTCCACCCACGAAGAAGAAGGGGATGACAAGATGATATGTGAGTCATTAAGTGTCAGCGAACCGGGGTTGGATATTGGGCGAGTGAGAGATTTTGCGTGCTAGCTGAAGAATGAATGTTGTAAGGCGATGAGGGAGGGTGTTAGAGGCGGGTTTTTGGTAATGGGGTCTTGATTCATGAAGAGAATAAGGAAGGAAAGGGCTATAACTGGGTGGGACAGCTCTCAGCGGCCTCCCCTTTTATGGAGCCAGCAAGCGGGCCATGATAACGCCTCCTCCTTACAGCGCTCCGCCTAGCTGATGTTATTGTCGCTGTCGTCAGCGCGCCAGTTCTCCCGTCACCTGTACGTCGGCAGTGCTCTTTATTTTAGAGAAAAACATTGAGCAGGTAATTATCTTGACTTCTTCTTTTTGGTTCGATACGGACTTTATCCCTCATCTTACAAGTAAGGGTCACTGTTAAAATTACTAGATGGTTCTACCATCCCTGTATCTCATGTACATCTTTGCTGAAAAAAGTTTTAAAACTTATTATCAAGTCATCTTATTATTTCCAATTATTAGTGAACTGAATAGAATTACTACAATTTTAAACGTAGTCCTTCTCACAGGAAAGAAGTTATGAACTGAAATTTAAAGACACACTCTCCCGTCATTGACATATGGTTAACAATCAACAAAGTTGATCAATTAAAGCTCTAGTATAGTTTATGGAATGACAGTGAAAAGACATTGCTCTTCACTAGAATAATTTCACAAAGCAAACACAATCTGTGTACTCCTGTTTGACATATCAGTTTTCAAACATTACTCCGACAGCACCTTTCCCAACTGTCAGATTTCAAGAATATCGTCCCTGATGATTGATAAGTTGCCCCAGAAGATCATGCTTCATGTTTGTAGTTGGACTGTAATCTGTGAACTTTGCAAGTAGCTTAGCTTTTGAATAGGTGATATACCAAAATTTCCAATTACTGTAGTAATGGTTATTTTCATGGACAAAAAGTGAAATGTAAGCGTAGTAAGCATTTATGGGAAATGACGTGATATATTTATCCAACAGTTTATGTAAGCATATTTGTTTTTTAACGGTCTGTCAACGTACGTGCCATTAGTTCGTAATGTAAGTGCCCTAATACTTCTTTGAATTCGTCTACCCAGGAACAAGCCCGTTCTCTTGCAGCTTTGTCTTGGGTGACAGGCAGGTACGCGATTCGCAAAGCCACATCATCCACTTCCAATGCTCCACTGTTAACAGTCACTTCTTCTAGGTCTAAAAATGGTTCTTTCATAAAGGACGCTGCAATTTAGAAGCTTCATCCTTGCCCAGTATAAGAGTGTGTTGCGTCTATAATGATCATATTTACAACATGACTCTTCATAAGTTCTCTCCTTTCTAGGCGCTCTATAACCGAGCAAGGTGTACTTAAGAGCTGAAGTGAACAATTATCTTTTGCGCATCATTTTTCTCCAAGTATTCACTTAGCATATTTCCAGCTAGATCCACACATGTGAAATGCTTTAGAAAAGACTAGAAGAAAATTCCAACACGGCGGTCAGATTTTGGCCCACATTTCGTCTCACATGCCAGCTGTACCAGTACCCAAGAGTGTCATTACCCCACTATTATGATGAGACATCGGTGGGTCACGGTTATGATAATAAGAGGTAACGATCACAACCAGAGATAACCTACTCTCCGCGAACTCGGCTACTTTCATTATTTGAGGAATCTTGCTTTTTCCCCCTTTCTCATTTCTTTCGTGGTCTATTCTACAGACAATAGACAATAATGAATGCGCACTACGCAGTCTCTGTGTCTGTTCTACAACCCTTCTACAGGAGACTGAAGTCGACAGTAACATTTTAGCTAGTAACCATTGGAACATGCACAATCTGTTATGAACTTCCGGCGTTTACTGTTGGTAAAGCCAAGCGTTTTTCAATGTAATTTCTAAATTTCACCAAAGAATAGTTTCATAATGAAACTAATGGCACGTTGGTAATCTTTTGGATAATGTTGCGCCCCTTATTTTCATTGCTTGCTACCTACCATTTAGCCAGACACACACACACACACACACACACATTACTACAGACAATAAGTAAATAAAATGAAAATAAAAGCCTAAAGAACTCAAGTGCTCTAACAGAGAAAATTAAAGAAGAAGACGTACGAATCACAACAACATTAATCTCATTTCATTTGACATAATTTCCACATACACATAAATTCCAACAGAACAAGCTGTCAGCATCATAGAATGACATCTGCGACTACAATATAACACACCTGTGACAAACATACAAGAAGTGTCAACCGTTTTCAAGCTCACAGATCAAAACTATTTCAGTTTCCACAATAAGTTTTACTCTCAACCTATGGGATCCCCAGTTAGTGGCTTCCTAGCTGACATATCCATGAATCTCATAGAAATCCAAATCTTTGGCAAAATTATAAGACTGAGCAGTACAAAATAAAATATTGGTGTCAGTATGTACATGGTAAAATTTCTTAATAGACGACACACTCTTACAAAAGAACTGCATGATGTAAATATTATCCATCCACAAATTCAGTACAGTATTGAGACACAAATAGACGAAAGATTTAATGTCCTACACCACACCATACATACGGGACACAATAAAATATATAGAACATCCACAACCACTAACATGATTATTCACACCCAATCCAACTACCCTAAAATACATAAAAAAGCCAGTTTCAGATACTTAGTACAGGGAATAAACAGCACAACTATGAACAAAAGTGAGTAAATAGGAGAACTAAACACAATGACGCAAGTAGCTCAGAAGAAAGGTTACAATGCGAAGAGAGTTGATAAAATAAACAACATTATATACAAACAGGCAAGAAACAATCATGAAACATTCTTAAAGACAGATACAATACAGTACACAGAGCTTAGCAGACAGTAAGAAACAAATTACGCATAATGACGTGCAACAACAAAGCCAAAGACATAGTGTGCAACATACTGAAGAGGCAGGGACTCAGGATATCATAATGCAGGACAGACTTGGAAAACAAGTCACTGACACCGTTAAATGTAACCAGTTAATTTGTAATTTCTGTCAATCTGTATGTGGCCCAAACTCTTAGGAATTTAAAATCATGTATACATCTCAGAGTATTAAAAAGTGATAACTCACGCTTAACAATTGCTGATCACTTAATAGCATATAATTATCATCCAACTAAAGTAGAAACTGATTTCAGAATTCTTAAAACTATCAAAACCTGTATTAAAAATTAACAATAGAAAAATTACCATGCACAAAAGTCAACAGCCCAAGGAAAAATGTACAAAACGAATACGCATCAGTTTGCAACAAAACACTATTTTCCACAATTGAAGAAGCATATAAACAACCCCCCCCCCCCCCCCCCCGCATAAACAGCATATATGAAAGTCCCCGATCCCTCCTCCACATCACTCACTCTATATGCCTCGCCACCGCTCTTTCCCTCCTCCCTCTCCCCATCCCCCCTCCCCGCTCACTCTTTCTCTCACTCCCTCTCTCTCTCTCCCTCCCTCCCTCCCTCCCTCCATCCCTCCCTCCCTCTCTCTCTCTCTCTCTCTCTCTCTCACACACACACACACACACACACACACACACACACACACACGCGCGCGCGCGCGGGGTGGGGGCGGGGCCGGGGGGGGGGGGGGGGGCGCACATACAGACTCACGAGCGAACGTTCCAGATGTCAATACCCCTTTGATAACACGCGTCACTCTCAAAATAAAAAAAAAGCAACTAAACGAAACGAATGAACTTCATGTACCTAAAACAACATGTGATACAGAGGAAGTAACCTTGTGTTTAGAGGTTGAAATATGTGGGATGAGTGTGTAACAAACGAAAACGAAAATAGCAAAATAAATGTTTCAACACGTCATAAACAAGGGAAGCAAGACCTAAGCACGGAAAACATCATAAGTAAGATGCTGTGTAACGCCATCTATTTTCAGTCTGAAATGGACGAAACACGAAAAATATAAACGTTTCGTTGTTTGCAGGTGACAAGCTAGAAAAATGCAACTTAAATATAAAACTACCATCATACAAATTAATAGGGTCACGTAAGGCATGTGAACAAAAGGACAACCATTTTACTCCCTGATTAGTCTCCCAGACTTCAAAATTTTGCATCATTGTCGGTCGCGAAAAGCTTTCTTCAACCTACGCTATCCTTACATGCATCACGTCCCTATTTGAGACTCCAAAGTGTATTTATACCTACTCTTTCTAGCCAAGCCGAAGTTGTCCATACATTTCTGTACTATCCCTCCTAGGACAAAAGATGTGTACAGAAATGGCTTTGTCACACCCTAGGGGAGGATCCAGTATGAATACTTCCATTTACAGTAGAGTGAACGGGATAGTCAAATTATCTAACAGAATGTAATTTTGTTTCGAGACCTTAAATACTGGCGAGTAACTGTAACGACTGGTTCATCCAGACGACTCATTTCAGATTGTTCGGTATGCCGGGTAAGCACAATCTGTAAAACTTTTCCCGTGAAATCCTAACGTACAGTGCAGGCTTTAAACCAGTCTGGCGCACAGTATTAATTTACCAGGAAATTTCATTACGACTATACACTGCATTACAGTAAAAAAGCGATAAAAGGAATTCGAAAGACCATGCATCGCGGGTCTTTTAAGGAACCTTAGATTTCCAAATATACCATCAATATATCAAACGAAAGTGGATACATGTTTTTAAAATTGTAGTTACCTTCCGCTTTAATGGTTCCCAGAGGGCGGAAACATGCCTTATGTTTTAAAGCAAACGGGTGTACTGCATTTGAGAACCAAACAGAAACCTGCTGCTTTTGTTTCCCACATTGTAGCTTTATTTCCACAATCTCTCATCTACGTTGAAAACATAGCCAACGGCTCTTGAGTAAACGAATGTCGAGAACAACAGTCGCTTTCTTTTCTTTTCCTAGGTAGCTTAAATTCCTTTCGCCTCATTAATTTAACGTTCCTCTGCAAGAAAAGAATAAAGTTTTCCTGCACGTGACACGTTAATTAAAAACACGGTTACATTGTGAAAAGCCTGTTGATAATCTTTGACAAAGACAGAAAAGGTTTGCAACTTTCTGTAAATAAGAGTCAGGGGAAAGTGTGGCAGAATTGCCAACTTATGAAAGAAGCGTAAATCAGTATCTTAAACTGGCGACTGCTGAACACGGTTCATTCGACCTGTTACCGTCTCAGTTCGTGTAAATCGAAGACTACCCTCTGATGGTGGACAAGAAACCCACGACTGCACAAGTTGCGCAGCTCACGCTTCGTTCCAGGACCCACACTTGCCTTGAACAAACGTAGAATGATTTATGTTTATGTGATCAGCTTCCATAGTTACTATTTATAACCGTGACATCGATGGAAAATTCATTAATATGTCAGTATTAAGCATGTTCTAAGATATTTTAGTTATTCTCAGGGCTACACATTCATATTCGTGTCCCTATTTCGACATGCAGAACTTATGGTCTGCTGTGCTGTGACTACTTAGAAAAGCTTATCATGAAAACCTAAATAAGAAAGAAAATCACCATAATGCGGCCGATAGCTGCAAGGGTTGAAAGGGGGAACGTGATATACATACTAAGAAGTGTCGAAACTGCTACACTGTTGTCAGAGTCATTTTGGGACAAGAACGACGCTATTCTAGTGTAAATAAACGAAACAACTCTCACTTACTCCTCGGCACAATGTTAAACTTATGCTTCAGTCGAGGAACGTTCATAATGAAAGATCTTCTGTGTCATGACTGTGACGGGACGTGGGTCTATATAGCACTGCCATCATAGTTATTGTAAATCTGGAAAAATCGTTAAATACGACTGTCGTGCCTGTGGTTCGATGTTATTTCGTGTAAATAGAAACTCTACTTATTTCACCGGACAAGCAGAGTTTTTTAATTTCTCTACACTCTCAGGCATAGGCTGTCTTCCCTTTTCCTAGTTTATGGCATAAAACCAGAAGATTCCTTTTTATAAGGGAAGTCCATATGGCTTTTCAGAATTTTCTTACACCTTCCTTATTTCGAACTCGCAGTGGCTTGCGGAGTGTATATGTAGGTATGTAGAAATGATAGTTTGAGACATAGTTTAATGTGTTCAGTCAACTTCACTGGGACATTTATATTCTGGCAGTGGTTTCCACCTCTTCAGTTTCTTTGATATCATACTCAAGCATAGAACTCAAACGAGACAGTACTGCATAAGCACTTACCACAACTATCCATGCCATACAGACGTACAATGGAGTCTTCCTAATATGGTGGAGGAACGTAACATAAGCCCCTTCCACAAGGACATTCCCCGAAACAATAAAGCCCGAAATAACACTTAACAAGAAGTCGAAAATCCTCATCCACAATTAAATATGGAGATACAAAACGAACGAATGCGCTGATGTGGGCATAAAAATACAGACACATGTTGGAATGAAAAAGGAATAATTTTTTCCGGAAATTTCGCCATTACTCAGGTTATGGTTATGTCAGAATCATAGTACGTAATTTTCCTCTTCGAAACTAAGTATTTTGCTTGCCTCTTATTTCTGAACATATTTTCACAAATTATTTGCATTCGGAGACATGGATACGCTCTAACAAGACCACACACATTTTTTCTCCATATATAGGTCTGCCAGGCTAACACTTTGCTCACCTTTTCTGTGAGAAAAATTAGTATTCCGTCTCTGACAAATAATGTTTTTCCGTGAATCACAGCGCATGCAGGTAACTTTCCGCGAAGGCTTCTCCACAGAGACGTGAGTGAAATCCACGTTACAACGGCAAAAGAGCACGAGAAAGGAAGTACTTCCATCCGTACTACCGCCCGCAGATTATCATACAAGGTACAGCGGACATAAGGTCTACATTCACATTTCCATATTTACCCCATAAACCACTTTCCAAGCACACTGCACGCCGGGGGTACTTTGCACTTTTATTAGTCACTCACATTCACGTTCCATTCGAGAGACAAGAGCCTGAAAATGTGTAAATCTATATACTTGCGTACGATCCTTAAACTTAGTTCTTTCCGTATTTGTTTTTTCGTTGATTAGTTTGTTAAATAGATTCTCAGAAAAGATTTTCGTATGGAAACCGTGTATAATCACATTTATTTCCTTTTGAGAAATGAATATTTCTTCGCATAAGTGAACGGTAAAGATAAAGTGTTACTCCATGGGGCATCGAATAATTAAAATACCTCAGCTATACAAACTTTCTAATTTTTATTACTTGTCTTAATCATAATAAAGCCATACAGTAGCAATTTATGATTGGAAATGCATAAATGCATTTAAAAAAAAGGTTCAAATGGGTCTGAGAACAATGGGGCTTAACATCTGAGGTCATCAGTCCCCTAGAACTTAGAACTACTTAAACCTAACTAAGATAAGGACATCACAGACATCCATGCCCGAGGCAGGATTCGAACCTTGGACCGTAACAGTCGCGCGGTTCCGGACTGAGCGTCCAGAACCGCTCGGCCACCGCGGCCGGCGGAAATGCATTCACAATGACTTGCCACCAACAGGTGACTTTTAATGTCCTCCTTACATATTAACTAGTATCCGAAATATACAGTATTCTGTTTAGAGGTTTGAGTCCATATCCTGAGATGGGTGTGTTGTAACACACGATCACTATACAGTAGGCAGTACTATACTGTAAGTAACAAGGCTAATGCATGTCAGGGTAATATAGTATATAGCGCCATTCACTAGAATTATCCACAGAAATTGGCATGTAATAAATTTATTTATGTTCTGAAATTTAGGAAGGTGTCACATGAGATTATATTTTTTGGCATAATTCCATGTACATTAATCAGCCAGAACATTATGACCACCGACCTACAACCGATATAAAACCGTCCAGGTGATAGCAGCCTCACCTGGCGAGCTATGACTGTTAGTAAGCCACACACACGGTCCATGTAGTATCAGTGATCGTGCTGTCCGTGTGTAGAACAGAAAAGTCGCGCAGTGTATCTGAGTTTGACCGAGGGCAGATTCTGATGGCTCGGAGGCTCGGCACGAGCATTTCGGAAACTGCACGACTTCTTGGGTGTTCAAGAAGTGCTGTGATGATTGTCTTAAACACGTGATGAAACCAAGGTGAAACCACGTCCAAACATCGTGGGATTGGGCAGCCACCCCTCATTACAGATTCCAGCCGTCTGGGCAGACTGGTAAAACAGGACAGGCGGCGAACTGTGGCGGAACTAACATCAGACTTTAACGCTGGGCAGAGCACAAGTGTGTCTTAACACGCATTGCACCGAACACTCCTAACGATGGGCTTCCGCAGCCGACGACACATGGATGTGCCAATGTTAACAGCACGACATGAGCAACTACGATTGAAATGGACACGTGGCCATCGGCACTGGACGTTGGCGCAGAGGCAGAGCGTTGCATGGTCTCATGAATCCCGATACCCCCTTCATCATTCCGATGGGAGGGTGTGAATCCGTCGTCATCCAGGGGAACAGTTCGTTGCCACCTGTATTGCGGGACGGAGACAAGCTCGCGGTGGCTCCATTATGCTCTGGGGAACATTCATATGGGCATTCTGGGTCCAGTGGAGCTCACGCAAGGCACCATGACGGCCAAGCAGTATCTTATACTGATTGCAGACCACTTACACCCCTTCATGACGATCATGTTTCCCGACGGTATTGGCATTTTTCAACAAGAAAATGCGCCATGTCATAAAGACATGAGTGTGATGGAGTGGTTCGAGAAACACAGTGGTGAGTTTCAACTGATGTGCTTGCCCCCCAACCCTCCAGAGCTCAACCCGATCGAACATATTTGGGATTCGATTGAATTTGGTGTCAGAGCTCATCGCCCCCGTTCCTGGAATTTACGAGAAGTAGGTGATTTGTGTGTGCGGATGTGGTGTCAACTCCTCCAGCGACTTACCAACACCTCATTGCTTCCATGTCACGACGCTTTCTGCACAGCTTATGGCGGATGTAAATTTTTGGCCGTGCCAAAGATGGACATACCGACTATTAGGTAGGTGTTCATAATATTCTGGAGTGGCCAAGCGGTTCTAGGTGCTACAGTCTGGAACCGTGCGACCGCTACGGTCGCAGGTTCGAATGCTGCCTCGGGCGCATGTGTGTGATGTCCTTAGGTTGGTTAGGTTTAAGTAGTTCTAAGTTCTAGGGGACTGATGACCTCAGAAGTTAAGTCCCATAGTGCTCAGAGCCATAATACTCTAGTTGATCAGTGTGTGTGCACTACACCTTATATAATAATTTCATATTTTATTTATGGCACCGTATAAGCAACAGAAAATGTTATTACTTTTAGTAAGAAACACTTAACGCATGACACGAAAGGTAGAAAGGGGTTCGATTCCAAGACCCGGGCATTTCATGATATGGTAAGCGTTGGTCATAAAATGTGCTGTGCTGTATGTGTCAACAGTACTTAGGACTACTCCATTTCCCAGTGAAAGGCATACTTCGTTACATAATTTATCGTGCGTAGTGTGTATGACTATTTTTCAGCATGCGTCGTGATGACGCGCGTTATTTGTAACATCCTCTTTTGTGATATAGCCCTATGAAATGGTGTATTAACGTCAATATTATCTAATACTTTTCCCTACGATTTTACGCGTGTAAGATGTCTCGAATGCGACCTTCTCGACATGGATGATGACTGTGCCGAATGATGCTTAGTATGGTGCTGTGCAGTTTTTATTCACTGCGCAACTGGAGGTTTGCTGCCAAAGGTTACATAAATAATGTAAATAAAGAAGATGTAACTTTCTACGTCTTTCACCTTATTATTATTTCTCAAGACAGTGTGTAATTAGAAAATGATATTTTAGATTTTAGCATTGTATTCCTTTATGAAATTCAGCAATTTCTGGTAGTGTATTATTATCTCAAGAGATATGTAGACGTATTTACCTTGCAATGAAAGTACGGGGTTATATACGGGAGGGCGGGCTAGTCGTCACCTCCTGGCTTGTATGTTTAATTTATATGCTACATTTTTTTAAAAACAAATTTGCTAACATTTCTTCTAGTGTTAAACTAGTAGTTTTCTATGATATACAAATCCTATCAATATATTAGGGTGGATGTACCAGCACCACAGAAAACTAATAGGCAGCCATATGCGCATGCGCATCTGTATGAGGGCGATACTTACCATGGTGTCCTGTTGACCACTAAAAATTATAATTGTTGTTCTGGTTTTGTCGTTCAGATGTAACAGTGGACATATAGACAGTCTCATCAATGAGAGTGTTTGTTGCTCACCGTTTGACTTCCGTGCACAAAACTGTGGTGCCTGTGTTGTGTAACTAGATACTGTTAAGAACAAGGTATGTCTTTAACCATATAAGTACTTGTAATACAGACATGCATACTGTATGTAGATATTTCTCTACGGCATGTACTGCGCAGTTTTTAGGTGTGTGGTTTGAGAATGAGCGACTCAACCCGTAACCAATAACCACTGCAGCAACAAATTGTATATTCATGCAACTGAGACGGACAAAATAAAAATTTACGTCCTACTTAAGTTGTACAGAACAACCTGGAGCTCCGCTGCTGAAGCTCTGTACATCAGCACTTGGAATAGTCTACTCTACTGCGCAATATGGTGCTTCTGCATGGCTAAATAGTGAGCGCACACAAACTCTCGACGCACAGCTGAACAGCACAATGATAATTATAAGTGGTACACTAAGATCAGCACTCGTCGAATGGCTATCCATACTGAGCCACATTCCCGCCCCCAGGAATTCGACGAAAAGCAGCTCTACTCCGTGAGTTTAAACGCACACAAGGCAATCCACAACTGCCTATCCATCAAGACGCAGTTTTCCTAGAGAGAAATCGGCTTCGGTTAAGAAAACCATTCATGAAAACAGCCATTTAATTGCACAGACCATATTAACTAACAGAGGACGTTGAATCAATGAGAATGACCGTGGATGAGAAATTATGCCAGCATTCTGCAGCTACGGCACTGTGAGGCTAAAAAGCTTAAATAATTAACAAAATATGGGAAATATGGAAATAAGTCTCGATGCTTGTGGAGGGAAGAAGGCAGATTCAGCGGGGTCTGGACGTGGAATTTTATCGTAAGTCCTGACTCCTCTAAACGGAATTTATTATTTTAGCGTAGACACGCGTCATTTTAGTCAAGTAGTCAAGCGTGCAGTGATTAAGCTCAAGCTGGAGTTGTTATTTGGCGTCAGTTAGGTATCTGATCACGAAGCTAACAGTTACCTGTGAAAAGTGTTGATAAAAAAAAATAGACATTGTAACCGTTATTAAAATGATAACAAACAGTTTTCTCATCCACAAAACTGGAATTTGTTCATTTGGTATGAGTTTCTGACAACATCGTTTTGCATTTTTTGAAAGTGCCCGGTACACTGCAGAGAGCAAATTCGAGATTAAATATTCTTAGCGTTGCATAATTTCAGTACAGTCGCCGAATTTTTGAATTTACTCGATTGCAGCCGCACTGCTACACGTAGTGATCAGTTTTGTCCAAGTTGTGACTTTTTAAGCTTCTCTCGCTAGCTTAAAAAAGACTGGTGAATCTTATCAAAAACTATTTCACAAACATGGTAGAGAGTAGAATCGCGGTTGCCTCCAGGAGCACGAAGCAGGTGGCACAATCGTAGACTTACTTACGTGACATCGTACGGATATGATGAGCAAAAACTTAGTACTCAATGGACCACCATAATTTTAAATAAGCGCTGTCGATTTCTCTCGACATTTGTAAGTTAAATCTTCCGAAGCTCTTTTGGGTTTAAGTTACACGAACCACTTGACTATACATTTTTCGCTAATAAAAATTTCTAGCAGTCAACGCGACAATTTATTCAGCATATCTAGATTGTCAATGTGTTCACTCTGTGTCAGTTGGATTTCATTCATTGAATATCTATTGCCTCTTGCTACTTTTTCCTTTCTCTTCTATTAAATTTAAGTCTCCTACAATCTTGTATATTTCTACCGTTTTCTACGTAATATAAGTATTTATTGCGTTTATTTCATCTGCAACACTCTCAGATATCTGTTTTATATATATATATATATATATATATATATATATATATATATATATATATATTTTATTTTATGTTTAGTACTAATTACATATGGATTATGGTTAAGATAGTTCAAACAGTCGTACGTCGAAATATTGTACACAAAACTACCACAGAGAAATGTAGTTTTAGATATTGCGTATGTTACTCTGATACAATTGCAACAGAGCCGCAGTTGTCATAGAAGGTGTAGAAAATACAGGTTATTAAAAAAAGAGTGTGACATTCTTGTGGGAGAGAGTATCTGTCAAAACTAGGAAAGTGCCCTATAACAATAAGTGCAGAAATAAAAGCTAGTTCCGATGTGGACAGTTCCCTTCTGAGCTTCATGCAAAAAAGTTTTGTTAAACAGTACTTCCTACGCTTTTTTTCGGTAATGTGTAGAACTCTTTGAATCCATATCAAACAATTCCTCCTCACAAATAGATAACACTGCCTTACTTCAATGACTGCTTTACAATTTTCCTAAGTTCATATCTGATTATAGTGAAAATTTACGCTTGTGAATCTCGCCTAATTTTTTAGTTAATGCAAGTTATGAATGGCAGATCTTCAGCTCATCTCTTAGAAACCGCAATTTATCATTATATCCATGTCGCCTGAGAGCCTGCACGCACTTTAAGTGGCGTGAATAAAGTAAAGGCAAATGCCCTTACAAAACTGATCACGTAAGAGTACGCCTTTGCTAGCTACAGTTCTCCATCCCACTTGCTTCAGGATCATTTTCTACCCATCGCAAAAACCACTTATTTAATATAGAGCACGCGAAATGTGTAAGAGCGACCGGAAAACCTTCTTCCGCACTGAGGAGCCTCCCGTATCTGGGTATCTGGAATAACTTGCTGAGCACATGCCCAGATTGGATCTGGCGTTAAAGTCGTTCGGTGTACACGGGGCCGAAGTTGTGAATTACTGCCACTAGCCAAACCGTAGCTGAATATCAAGTCTGCCAATTTGCGCATGGAGTAATAGGATTCTACGAGTATTTCAATCTTTATGTCGTTCACACTGAACGGAATCACTCATTTTGTTCTGAAACTATCACAACATAAGTACGGTACAAAAAGAGTGCCTTATACAGGAGACGATTATAAATACTGTGACTGACATCAGCACCACAGTTAACTGAAAAAAGCAAAGAGGAAAACACAACTAGCATGCAAAGAGTAGTTAATTTCAGCAGCTGAACATCCTATACCATAGAGTATGTTACATTCTCAATCCAAGTACTTCGTACGTAAATTTAGAGGTTTTTTCCTAGTTCTGATCAATATTACCTCCTTTAAGAATGTGAGACACTAAAAAAAAAAAACAAAAAAACTGTACAAAGACCATGAACGTTAGTTCTGCAGGAGCAACTTCACGTACCTTTCGATCCCATCTCACACAAGCTCAAAAAAGCCGGGCTTCATTACTCCAAATTCCCCTTCCCCCATCGCCATTCACCTCTTAATAACCTCGTTGTTCACGAGACAATGGACCTTAAAATAGGGTATACAGGGTAACCGATAATTAGATCAAAATTTGCTCTCTTTAAGAAACAATACAGTAAAGTAATCTTCTGTCGAACTACAAATTCTCTTACTCTAACAAATGCCTTCACGAAGACGATGCTGAAACCAGTTGTTAAACGGCTATTGAAACTCACTGGGTGGGAGATTTAAATAAATGTGATGGTGCTATTAATGCAGGTGGGACTTCCGATTCGTCTGTTCCTTTAATTCTGTCTCAAGCTGCGACTGATGCTGATATCAAGTTGAGCAACAACTTACCTTATTCTGGAAACTGTAACAACAGATAACACTTGTAATATGAAAACGTTTGTTACTGCTGTCACACCAATATAAGGTCATGTAAGAGGAGGATATTCTGTTATATTGTTTCAAACTGATTATCACTTGAGGTAGCTAGATGTGGGACCTGTGATACCGGGGCCTTGTTCATATCTATAGTATACTAAAAGGACGTGCGGAGCGAGGACGTGCTGTCAGTTACTGTTTGATCCTTTTGCAGATTGAAGTGGTAACTCTAACCATACTTGAACTGCCTCAGCATCTAATATACTGACAAGCATTTAAGGGGTCGGGTGACAGACAGAACGGGAATGGGAAGGGAATGTCCATAAAAGTCCATAAGTCACACACGTCATAAGGCTTGTGCTGAACTGAAAGGGCAACCACCAAGGGCTGCGTTAGGATTTGATGGACTCTAGATTTTCAAGGTGGGGGCTGCGTGAGGAGCGATGGTCACAGCCCGCAGTGCTACACGGTGAGGTGAAAAAGGTCATGGGACAATGATATGCACATATAAAGATGGCTGTAGTATCGCGTACACAAGGTATAAAAGAACATAGCGTTGGCGGAAGTGTCATTTGTACTCAGGTGATTCATGTGAAAAGGTTTCCGACGTGATTATGGTCGCACAACAGGAGTTAACAGATTGTGAACGCGGAATGGTAGCTGGAGCTAGACGCAAGGGACATTCCATTTCGGAAATCGTTAACGAATTCAATACTCTGTGATCCACAGTCCCAAGCGAGTTCCGAGAATACCAAATTGAGGCATTGCCTCTCACCACTGAGAGCGCAGTGTGCGACGTCCTTCATTTGACGACCGAGATCAGTGGCGTTTGAGTAGAGTTGACAGTGCTAACAGACAAGTAACTGCGCGCGAAAAGACCGTAGAAATCCACGTGGGACGTATGAAGGACGTATCTGTTACGCCAGTGCTGTGAAATTAGACGATAATGGGCTACGGCAGGAGACGAGCAACGCGAGTTCCTTTGGTAAGAACATGACATCGCCTGCACCGCCTCTCCTGGGCTCATGATCAGATGGCTCTGAGCACTACGGGACTTACAATTTGAGGTCATCAGTCCCCTAGAACTTAGAACTACTTAAACCTAACTCACCTAAGGACATCACACACATCCATTACCGGGGCAGGATTCGAAACTGCGACCGTAGCGGTCGCGCAATGAAATTATTAACCAAGAACTTGAACACCTGAAGTTGGTGTTCCGAAAGAACGGCTAAAAAGGAATGGCAAATTCGGAGCGCCGTGCGTCCTACCTTCACCATGCAACCAGTTGAACCAGAAAAGGAACCTCAGGATGATGCAGTAATTGCGTTTTCTTTTCCTTCTTCCGGGGCATTATATGGAAGTACAGGACGAATTCTCTGGAACAGAGAGTGAAGACAATCTTCCGCCCACCAGCTAAAACACGGGCACTACTTGGTAGTATCAAAAAACGACGTCGGACTACGGAAATCTGGGGTCTATCAGATACTCAACCATTGTAGCAAGACTTACATAGGTCCGACGGTGCTAAATATGGAAGACCGTTACCGAGAACACCAATGGCGCACTATACTGCAGCAGGCTCACAAGTCGACAATCGACAGTGGTAGAACATTGCCTATTGGTACCACACAAAATGGATTACGACCATACTAACAAGGGAACCTCCCCATCGCACCCCCCTCAGATTTAGTTGTAAGTTGGCACAGTGGATAGGCCTGTGTGGAACTATGAAAAAAGGCAACATCAAGGATAATGTTAGCTCAGCAGCGCCGTGGTCTCGTGGTTAGCGTGAGCAGCTGCGGAACCAGAGGTCCTTGGTTCAAGTTTTCCCTCGAGTGAAAAGTTTACTTTCTTTATTTTCGCAAATTTATGATCAGTCCGTTCGTTCATTGACGTCTCTGTTCACTGTAATAAGTTTAGTGTCTGCGTTTTGCTACCGCACCGCAAAACCGTGCGATTGGTTGACGAAAGGACGTGCCTTGTTATTGAAGTCACGAGCTATATTTGCTGGATTCATATTGCCCACGGAATACATCTCAGGTGTTTAATACACTCTTGGCCAAAGCAGCGAACAGTCAACTACCAGCCAGGGAGCCTCTTTAGCAGGAATACTCTCTCTTCCGTGCGCTGTAGTCGACTGACGTCGTGTGTTTCGATGTTTGTTTAGGTGTAGCGTCCCCATACTACGGCGCAGTTACCTCGCATCGGACGAACGGACCGACAGATAATAATTGTCTGAAAATAAAAAATTAAGTTTTCGCACGACGGAAGACTTGAACCAAGGACCTCTCGTTCCGCACCTGTTCACGCAAACCACGGGACCACGGCGCTGCTGAGCTCACACTATCCTTGATGTTGCCTATCTTCCACATGGACTACTCAGTTGCATATTTTGCTTAGTTTTTTCATAGTTCTACACAACTTCTTCCTGTTTTCTCGATTGATCTGTGTTCAGTTTTTCAAGGCCTATCCACTGTGCCAACTTATAACTAAATCTGAGGGGGTGCGATGGGGAGGTTTCCTTGTAAGTATCGCCCGCCCGGCTAGCCGAGTGGTTTAACGTGCTGCTTCCCGAGTGGGATGGGCTGCCGGTCCCAGGCACGAATCCGCCTGGCGGATTAGTGTCGAGGTCCGGTGTGCCGGCCAGTCTGTAGATGGTTTTTAAGGCTGTTTTCCATCTCCCTCGGCGAATGCGAGATGATTTCTATTATTGCGCCTCAGTGTCGGCGATTGCTGCACAAACACTGTCTCCACGTACACGTACACCATAATTACTCTACCACGCAAACATTTGTCGCTACACTCGTCTGATGAGACGTCCTCGGAGGAAGGGGGGGGGGGGGGTCCACTGGAGGCCGTTGTGGGTCGGCGATGGGGTGGGTGGACTGCTGTGGCCTGTTGTGGGGTTGTGAATCACTGAGGGCTACGGCAGGACGAAGCCTCTCCGTCGTTTCTAGGTCCCCCGTTCAATACACAATACTCAATACTAAGTATCAGACACAGACGTCCAGCATCCGGGTCCGTGTCATTAAAGGATCTATTGGCGCGGACCTACGATGGAGCAGTGAGGCGCCGGAGGCATGGGGGAGAAAATGCTGGGCACCGACGGCGGATAGTGGCAGATCGGATAGAGAGGGGAGGAGAGAAAAGCGCCCCTCTAACCTGTCAGCAGTCAGTTCATAAGGGCACCTAGTGATGGCAACGTGGTCGCTATCCGAAAGATTCCGCCTGTTGGACAACGACATCCGACCGTTTGCCCGTGAACTGTTTCGTACCGTCTGGCGTTGTTCGTTTTTGTGGAAAATGTCGAACTGCACCGTGATACGAAATCCACGTTAAACTGCAATTCTCACTACAGCTTGAAGGGTAAATCAGTTCAAGATAGAGTTACGCTCTGTCAAAACTACGGTTCGGTAGTTTTTGTACTGTACATGAATGACATAGTAAATGATAAGATTTCCGTTAGCACTGGTAGGGTGCCGACGACTTCGCTTTGGTTTTTTGTTTGTATATTTTGCACATAATTAGACCCGCACATTATTCAGAATTAGTCCATTGTGTATTTTATATTTTAAAAAAATATAAATTGCATTTTATAAGTAATAAAAATTAGTGGATCTTGTAACTTCTGTCCTTTTATGCAACCAAAGCAATTACTTTTGATGCAGGTGCTGTTTACATGCACAAACATTAAAAAAATTATATAATTATAGTTGGTATTTTGTACTCAATGAAACGATCTTCATCATGATCAAAGACAAGAGTTTCCTGTTATCGTTGATAAGTGCGTAAGATTGTTTATGAATAACGGAAAAATGTTTAATATAAGCTCGCCGAAGTATTGAAGCTATGTTTGATAAGTTTTTGTTTTGCATATTTCTTAATTTACCTTTTTTTGAGGAAATTGCGTTTTCTAAAGCTTTATGATAAACCTGCATTTTTTTTTGCTTTTACAACATTCCTCTCTTTCACGTTACAAACCATCAGTTTTCTAATAAAACGTAAATTAAATATTTTGGTATAAATATATCTATTTTTAAGTAACAGATTACGAAGGA
Source organism: Schistocerca americana (assembly GCF_021461395.2). Lineage (NCBI taxonomy): Eukaryota > Metazoa > Arthropoda > Insecta > Orthoptera > Acrididae > Schistocerca > Schistocerca americana. Next base: position 698,629,475 of record NC_060130.1, read on the forward strand.
CAAATATGTTCCGTAGGTTACGTGACCCTTTATATATCCTCACGCAGTTCCTGTTTCCATGGGAATCTAGTAAGACACTGATCGCATACACAATGTGATCGGAATGAGGTAACGCCCAACGCTAATGCGACATAGCTAACGTACCTGTAACACAGCTGCGATCTTAACTGACCAAGGGTACTAGGAAAACTACCGTAGTCTACGCTTACTTATGATAGTATACGATAGTTTTACAACTCTAGTTCAAGGGTCTGAAGAAGGAAAGATATACCATCTGCAATAGCTCTGTGGGTTCAAATCAACCTTTGGTTTATGACAGCTTTAATATTTTTGTCTTTACGCTAATAGTACATAAAGAAGTAAGACCTTTCTTGACTAGTTTTTAAAGTTCCAGTTTTGGAATTTGTATAGTGTGTCATTCGGTGATTTACTCCACCTTTCGTTCAACGCCTGTCACTTGAGTTCGTTAAACATTTCTGTGACATTAGTTCTCTGTCTATCATAACATTAATTCAAAGGCTTGTTGTTAAAGTAATGACGATTATTGAAAAACTTTTATAATATCTTACACGACTCCCTCCTCCAGGAAGACGTATTTTATGCGTAAATACTAAAATTTTAGCTTGGTTTTAACGGTCCACTAAGCGGGAATGTGTGAGGCACTAGTCGATCACATACATCAACATGAAATTGTGGGTCATCCCGTCTAATTTCAAGCATATGTAGTTGTCATACGTGAATTAGTCACTTTGAAATCGTTCTGCAAGCGAGACCACTGTCACATCCTCCTGCAGTCCATCCTGTCAAATACAAGAACTAATCGACAAATATAGTGACCGGTACGTTTCTATTACAGGTCTTAATGACAATAAATGATAATTTAGGCATTAGTGTTTAGGCATCTGTCATTCCTAGTGGGGGACTGATGACCTTAGCTGTTTAGTCCCCCTTAAACATCCCACCAACCACCACCATTCCTAATGTCTGTCTGACGCAGGAAGTAATATGCAGTAGTCGTTGTGAAGTGTGCAGCACACAGCAACAGTATCAGCGTGATAACGTTAATCTGTACGGATGTGGCTACTTTCAGATGAGACCGGAAATGCTAACTGGCGTGGCAACTATGATGGCCGCCCATCAACAATAATCTAGTAAGCAACAAGTGTGCAGTTTACCGATATGGGTTGCGCCAATACATAACTGCCCTCAGCGTGCTTGCCTGTCAAGGAAATTGCCCATAAAAATAAAGCTTGAGCGCTACAGCACAATGGGACTTTCATTGTTCCACACAAGCTGCCGTCTCTTATGAAATGTGTTGTAGCTCGATATCTATAGGCCTACATTCTCGTTATTTGCAGCCATTTTACGAAATGATATCACAAACAATGATCCAATGAGAAATGAGCGATGAGCGAGGTAGTTAAAGTACTGGATTAACTGTCTCGGCAAGAGCCAGTTTCCAGTACGTGCCTATAAAGTCAGATTTATGTTTTTTGTGGTTTCACTAAATTGCTTAAGGGAAATGCAAGGAAGTTTCTTTTTAAAAGAACTCGTTCGATTTCTTTTCCTTCCTTGTCCAATATGAGCTAGTGCTCCGTCTCTAAACATTCTGCAGTTCATTCTATCATTTCTTAAACGAAGAGCAAAACTCACTTCGGTAGATTCGCTAAGCCTAGAAAGTTAACAACTTGTCGTTGACTAAATGTTAATACACAATATATCTTTTTGGATGTAGCAAATCACATTCCAATTTTTAACGGTTTAATTTTTCGGCGACGTTTGATAATTATGAGAGAAATATTAGTCCCGAACTTTACTTTTGTTTCTGCTTTTACTCCAGTGGTACAGATTGAAGTTATCGACGCGTCTTTGTAATATAACAGCAGCTGAATAGTCTGTGTAAATAAATATACGCTTTAAAAATTGTCATCTTCTTCATCACATGCACTCTGGTAAATGGACACGAATTATGAATTATTATTAGAACAGCTGCCATGGTAAACTGAGCCCATTTTTATCAGTAAACTCTTCCGGGCTATTTTGTGATAAGCCGGAAGAAGCAAACTTAGGTGGGGGAACTGCCCTCTATTTTAACTGGTGTTGAGACAGATGTGATCAAGCTTTTAATAATTTGTGATGTATCTGGACTTTGGCCTAAGATCTTAGCCTGGTGACTTTAGTGAGACGTAGAGTGGCTGGCTCGCCCCTTTTATTCCAGCGATCAGTCAGCCACAGCTACCTGCTCTGCTCTTAATTCTTTCCACTGCTTTTTCATTTTTAGTGTAAGTTTTAGACCTCACACGTTATATAATTTGCGTATTTATGTGTGTGAGTACACATGATTTACTGCATATTGATTATTTTTAATTGTAGTTGAAATCTTACAATTATGTGAATTGGATTGTATCGACACGCGTCTCATAACATTTTCGTACGGGCGCTAAAGAACTCACTGTCATGTTGGCACACCATCATATCATCAGTAGATCTAGAATTTTATTATAGAGACAGATGATTAACATAAGACAGTATTTCCATTCTGTAACTCAGCTGTTCACAGCACTCTGAGAGAATTCTGAAACACGGATTTCAGACATCGGAATTCAAGAAAGACAAGCAGCATCAGCTGTACCGTTGGAACAGAAATCAGGGAATGGTTCGTGCCAAATACAGTTAACAGTTTACTGCTTCTTCGTCCTGGTACCTCGGACACGACGTGCTTGCTCTATCGTTAATACACAGGACACTGGGCAGACAAGCACAAGGAACAGTTCTCCCGCCACCAGCAATCTCTAGCGGGGTGGATTGTTCCAGACCATTGGGTGATATCAGGAAGGCCTCGGTGGAAGATGAACGGGCCCGTGAATTCTACAATGGGGAGAGGGGCTTTCGGAGGCATTCATGCGCCACCTACATTGTGTCCTTCGAAGGACCTCGCGAAACGGCATTTGATAGTGCTACTGGCTGTACAGGCTCCGATTAATGTTACAATTTTTAGTTCTTGAAACGCATCTAGGTACAGAACGAAAAGTATCTAGCAGTAACTTTGTTGATTACATACATCCACTTTGATTCTGTACATTAACAACTATTGGTTTGCTGCGACAACAGAGTTTTGAAAAAACGTCTCCAGAGTTTTGTGCAACTGTTTAAGCTGTGATAATGTACGAGGCGTGTTTTTTTAAGTAAGTACCGTTTTGAAATTAAAAAAAGACGTTCTAAGATATTTCAATAATTTTATTTTTACATGAAATCCTATGCCTTAATCTACTTTTCTACGTAATTTCCATCAATATTGAGACACTTGTCATAACGGTGTACCAGTTTTCGAATACCCTCCCCATAGAAGTCTGCCGCCTGACTTGTTAACCACTGCATCACCACTGTTTTGATTTCGTCATCGTCTTGAAGACGCTGACCGCCCATGTGTTTCTTCAAGTGCAGGAACAGATGGTAGTTACTGGGCGCAAGATCGGGGCTGTACGGAGGATGATCTAGAGTTTCCCATCGAAAAGATGTGATGAGATCTTTGATCTGAATCGCTACATGCGGACGGGTATTGTCTTGCAGCAAAACGATGCCCTTGCTCAACTTCCATGGACTGTTGCTTCGATTCTGGTGTGACGTAGGCCACCCATGTTTCATCGCCCGTAACAGTTTGGCTTAAGAAATCATCACCGTCGTTGTGGTACCGCTCAAGGAAAGTCAATGAACTGTCTAAACGTTTGGTTTTGTGCACATCCGTCAACATTTTCGGTACCCAACGTGCGGACAATTTTCGGTAATTCAAGTGCTCGGTCACAATGCCATACAAAACACTACGAGAAACATTAGGAAAGTCATCCCGCAATGAGGTTTTCTCTCACCTTATTGTCCACTTCCTGCAACAAACTTTCATTAACGACCGAACGACGCCCACTCCGTTGTTCATCATGCACATTTGTGCGGCCGTCTTTAAACGCTCTCACCCACTTCTTACCATTCCATCACTCATATTGTTTTCTCTCTAAACTGCACAGATCTCACGATGAATATCGATAGCTTTTAGGCCTTTAGCACTAAGAAACCTTATAACAGTCCGTACTTTACAGTCGGCGGGACTCCCGATTATCGGAAGCATCTTAAACACTCAGTACACAACGTGAACAAGGAAGAATCAGACTGTAATGGTGTCAGTGCGTAGACTAAGGTACAGGCTTTCATGTAAAAATAAAATTATTGACATATCTTAGAACGTCTTTTTTTAATTTCAAAACGGTACTTACTTAAAAAACACGCCTCGTATATTAAAACTACTTAGATTGTGGTAGCATGTATCTTCTATGATTGTCGGATCACTGTTTCCCTGCCATTGGAATGGATTTTTCTGAGGCATTCTCAAGGTCACTCTTTTTTTCACTGTTACGTGAAGTTTGTATGAGTACTCTATAACCCATGGGGAAGGACGACAGTGTCACAAAAACGTTCACCGCTGATTGTACCGTGCTCAATAAATTGAATGTCAGTACGCCTATGCAATATTATGCTTTCCCACACCAATACCCTTGGAACACAAATCAATTATCTTCGTCAGCGCTGAACATACCATCATATGGCGAGAGGTGGAACATGTAATGCAACCACGAAGATTGTCGAACGTGATCGTTTTGGTGGTCCACGTGTTATGGTGCGGGGAGGTATAATGTTGCATGGACGAACTGAAAAATGGTTCAAATGCCTCTGAGCACTATGGGACTTAACATCTATGGTCATCAGTCCCCTAGAACTTAGAACTACTTAAACCTAACTAACCTAAGGACATCACACAACACCCAGTCATCACGAGGCAGAGAAAATCCCTGACCCCGCCGGGAATCGAACCCGGGAACCCGGGCGCGGGAAGCGAGAGCGCTACCGCACGACCACGAGCTGCGGACTGGACGAACTGACCTCCACATCTTTGAACATGGTACACTCATCGGTAAATGTTATTGTGACGCTGTAATCGTTCCCCACGAGTGTCTCCTCAGGAGTGTATTCGGCCCTGGCTTCATTTTTTCGGACCACATCGAACAGGTCGAGGAGCTCCTGGAACGCGAAGATATTCTGTGTATGAACTGGCCTGTCCGTTCCCTCAACCTAAATCCCATCGAGCACATATGGGATGCGTTGGTGAGACCCATTGCAGCACGACCACATGCACCAACGACCATCCAGCAGTTCTGAGGCGCGCTGGTAAAGTAATTGAACGCTCCATCACATGAACTCCTTAACAACCTTGTGGCCAACATGGGAGCACGTTGCAGAGCAAGCATTAGCGTCCGTGGTGACCACACACCTTATGGCCCATGTCTCGCTTTTTCTAATGTCAAGGGGACCATCATGACTTGAGTGTAATTATTGTATTTGAATAAAAGTGTCATTTCTGTTCGCCTCATTCCGTATTTCTGAACGATACTGGTCTATTCCAGATCGGGCTATATCATTTGGCAGTGACAAACCATGAAGTTTCTTTGGTTCTTAAGTTTTGTACAACAGAGTACATTTGCCTTAAGTACTGAGTATGATAGTAGAGAGCAGGTTGCATTTTGCAACAGCGTGGTGAACCGTAAACACGGGATGCGTGTCAGATTTGTGTGGATGCGCGGTGGGCGGACACGGCTTGACCACAGTTCGCAGCCTCTGTTTTTAACGCTCCCGCCGCCAAAATCGATAGCGGGGCGCGGGACCGCCTGCCTCTTGTCCCGATCGCCGGCGTCCTCCGAGTCGTCATCCTCGGATGCACAACAAACAGCGCAAGGTTCAGCTTGCACTCGTATTAAAGAGTCTTGTTGTGGTGGATCTGGATAACAGCTACTGCACACAATGAATCCCTCGACACAACCTGTGATCACGCAGTTGAGTAGTCGATGTGTAGTAAACTTGAACAAGTGTTCCGAAGACATCCCAGTCTCGAGTAGAACGTGAATGTTATGTGTGTGTGTGTGTGTGTGTGTGTGTGTGTGTGTGTGTGTGTGTGTGTGTGTAGCTTCTGTGGAAGCGATTATACAGATTAGGCAGGGGCAAAAAGTCTTTATTCCTTTCATTAGAGGCTTAAAAGCTCGTTCTTTAGACACGGTAAACGTTTACTGCACCGCCCTGTTTTAACACTGCTGTAGTGAAAGTGGGCCAGCCGAATACTTAGAAATTATGGATCCGACGTTAACAGACACTTCAGAGACGTATAAAAAAGTTGATTTTTGAGACCTTAAAGTATACACCTGCGTAAACTTTTACGGAAATATTAAATAAATATCATTTCAGGAAACGTAAATTTTACTTTATATTTTAACCACGGTGATAAATGAAATAAAAATTTTGAGGTTTACCGACGATATTGTAATTCTGGCCAAAACCTCAAAGGACCTGGAAGAGCAGTTGAGGATAATGGACAGTGTCTTGAGGATATAAGGTGAACATCAAAAAAAGCAAAACGAGGATTATGGAATGTAGTCGAATGAAAACAGGTGATGCTGAAGGAATTAGATTAGGAAATCAGACACTTAGAGTAGTAGGTGAGTTTTGCTATTTGGGGTGCAAAATAACTGATGATAGTCGAAGTAGGGAGCATATAAAATGCAGACTGGCGATGGCAAGGAAAGCGTTTCTGAAGAAGAGAAATTTGTTAACATCGAGTAAAGATTTAGGTGTTAGAAAGTCTTTTTCTGAAAGTATTTGTATGGAGTGTAGCCATCTACGGAAGTGAAACATGGACGATAAATAGTTTAGACAAGAACAGAACAGAAGATTTCGAAATGTGGTGCTACAGAAGAATGCTGAAGATTAGTTGGGTAGATCATGTAACTAATGAGGAGGTACTGAATAGAATTGGGGAGAAGAGGGATTTTTGGCATAACTTGACTAGAAGAAGGCATCGGTTGGTAGGACACGTTCTGAGCCATCAAGGGATCATCAGTTTAGTATGGAGCGAAGCGCAGAGGGTAAAAACCATAGAGGGAAAACAAGGCATGAATACACTAAACAGATTTAGAAGGATGTAGGCTGCAGTACTTACTCGGAGATGAAGTAGCTTGCACAGGATGGAGTGGCATGGAGAGCTGCATCAAACCAGTCTCTGAACTGAAGACCACAACAACAACAACAACAACAACAACGTGTGCTCAGTAATGTTCATCCGTCGACGTTTTTCCCAGATGTTATCCTTCCATATTAGCTTTTGTCTACTACCCGCCAGGTTAGCCGAGAGCGCTAATGCACTGCTTCCTGGACTCGGGCAGGCGCACCGGCTTCGGATCGAATCCGTCCGGCGGCTTACCGTCGTCGGTCGGTGGGCTGGCCAGCCTGGATGTGGTTTTTGGGCGGTTTTCCACATCCCGCTAGGTGAATACCGGGCTGGTCCCCACGTTCCGCCTTAGTTCCACGACTCGCAGACATCCGAACATGCTCGCACTATTCCAGACAGCAGGGGTACTCTAATCCCATCTCGGGCGGTACGGGGCGGCGGCAGGAAGGGCATCCGGCCACCCCTTTCCACTAGCCTTGCCAAATCTGTTCCTAACAATGCCGACCCTGCGTCAGCGCGGGACATGGCACCAGTGAAAGAAAGAAAGAATTAGCTTCTCTCTACTCATATTTGAATTAGGTATTTTGACAATTACATGGAAAGCAGTCTGTCCTACGTCATACCGAGCCCATCATGGCTTTGCAGTCTTCAGCGCTTCGAAATATTATGACTGTGAACATGTGCAAAGTCTCAAGTTGTTCTTGTTTTTTTATTACAAAAGAAATCCGTCCACATCGGTTTCTAATTATTTCTTCGAATTCTTCTCTGTAACATATCAAACTTTCACTCTAAATATCAGAGTCCCTCGTCCATACAACTACACTGGCACCGAGACAGACTGATAAAGGTGGGTTTTGAACAGTAAACTCATAGCTCTTTTTTCATAATTTCAATATTTGAGGACTGTTCTGTTAGCGGTTCTACACTCCTGGAAATTGAAATAAGAACACCGTGAATTCATTGTCCCAGGAAGGGGAAACTTTATTGACACATTCCTGGGGTCAGATACATCACATGATCACACTGACAGAACCACAGGCACATAGACACAGGCAACAGAGCATGCACAATGTCGGCACTAGTACAGTGTATATCCACCTTTCGCAGCAATGCAGGCTGCTATTCTCCCATGGAGACGATCGTAGAGATGCTGGATGTAGTCCTGTGGAACGGCTTGCCATGCCATTTCCACCTGGCGCCTCAGTTGGACCATCGTTCGTGCTGGACGTGCAGACCGCATGACACGACGCTTCATCCAGTCCCAAACATGCTCAATGGGGGACAGATCCGGAGATCTTGCTGGCCAGGGTAGTTGACTTACACCTTCTAGAGCACGTTGGGTGGCACGGGATACATGCGGACGTGCATTGTCCTGTTGGAACAGCAAGTTCCCTTGCCGGTCTAGGAATGGTAGAACGATGGGTTCGATGACGGTTTGGATATACCGTGCACTATTCAGTGTCCCCTCGACGATCACCAGTGGTGTACGGCCAGTGTAGGAGATCGCTCCCCACACCATGATGCCGGGTGTTGGCCCTGTGTGCCTCGGTCGTATGCAGTCCTGATTGTGGCGCTCACCTGCACGGCGCCAAACACGCATACGACCATCATTGGCACCAAGGCAGAAGCGACTCTCATCGCTGAAGACGACACGTCTCCATTCGTCCCTCCATTCACGCCTGTCGCGACACCACTGGAGGCGGGCTGCACGATGTTGGGGCGTGAGCGGAAGACGGCCTAACGGTGTGCGGGACCGTAGCCCAGCTTCATGGAGACGGTTGCGAATGGTCCTCGCCGATACCCCAGGAGCAACAGTGTCCCTAATTTGCTGGGAAGTGGCGGTGCGGTCCCCTACGGCCCTGCGTAGGATCCTACGGTCTTGGCGTGCATCCGTGCGTCGCTGCGGTCCGGTCCCAGGTCGACGGGCAAGTGCACCTTCCGCCGACCACTGGCGACAACATCGATGTACTGTGGAGACCTCACGCCCCACGTGTTGAGCAATTCGGCGGTACGTCCACCCGGCCTCCCGCATGCCCACTATACGCCCTCGCTCAAAGTCCGTCAACTGCACATACGGTTCACGTCCACGCTGTCGCGGCATGCTACCAGTGTTAAAGACTGCGATGGAGCTCCGTATGCCACGGCAAACTGGCTGACACTGACGGCGGCGGTGCACAAATGCTGCGCAGCTAGCGCCATTCGACGGCCAACACCGCGGTTCCTGGTGTGTCCGCTGTGCCGTGCGTGTGATCATTGCTTGTACAGCCCTCTCGCAGTGTCCGGAGCAAGTATGGTGGGTCTGACACACCGGTGTCAATGTGTTCTTTTTTCCATTTCCAGGAGTGTATTATCAATGAGTTCGCACTCCTCCCAATATGTAGCCGGCTAGTTTCCACCTGAAATATAGTTCCTGGAGTTGCTTGTAGGGTGTACAGTCACTCAGAGTCTTAAGGACTCCCTGATCTAGGAATAACTATCAGTTTTTCTTCAGTACGAGTGTATTTTACATCCATTAACCACAGATAATCATAAAAGGCGTTTCTCCGCTTTGCAGTTCACTTTAGATGCTACTAGTCTGTGATCAACGTAGTAGCGTTCACTATGAGTGTAGGGTTTGCAGTAGAAAAGTGTAGGGTCGTTGGCCCAGTCGTCAACCTGAGGATGTGCTACCTCGCCGGCCGGTGTGGCCGTGCGGTTAAAGGCGCTTCAGTCTGGAACCGCGTGACCGCTACGGTCGCAGGTTCGAATCCTGCCTCGGGCATGGATATGTGTGATGTCCTTAGGTTAGTTAGGTTTAATTAGTTCTAAGTTCTAGGCGACTGATGACCTCAGAAGTTAAGTCGCATAGTGCTCAGAGCCATTTGAACCATTTTTTGTGCTACCTCCTTACTGTCTCAAGTAAACACTGCCTGGCGCAGAGAAATTAGTATAGACATGTAATGCAAAGATATATGACTTATCAGATTCCTTCACCTGGTGGCAGTCGTGATTAGTTTAGTGATTTAATTTCTTTACAGCTCAGCAAATTTGGAATAGTAGAAAGCAACAGCGCTACGAAGTAAAATCGAGTAGACATCATAATTAGATTATGAGATAAATACGATTTTGTAACGGTAACTTATTTACAGTCACGATGTACCGCAATAATCTTCAAAGGTTATTGTCAAATATTGTTTATGAAATCAAAGATTTCGTTACATGTAACACAAGGGTACTAGAGCGCTTAGTGAATCGATTTAAAGTTCTGGTATGTCACGTAGTGGTCAGATTTACAACAAGGATATTAACAGTGACGAATTACTGAAGGACCCTGTGATTTTATTAAAGGGCAAATGAGCTATGAATTGACAGAGAAGAGAGCAAGGAAAGCTATTAGTCCGCACACAGCATGCTTCACTGGTATGCAGTTGCCTCTAATGCCGCGCGCGTTGCGACAGTCGGAAGCGTTAATATGCAGCGCATTCATTTGTATGCGTCGTTGTTTTTGTGCTGGAGTCTAGGTGTGCAGGACAAACATTGCACACTTTTCTCTCCTTGAAAACATTGTGGAGAATGTATTGAACCGTTGAATGAGAGATGGTTCTGCATTGCGTTTTGTGACACAACAACGTTAACAGACTACACTACATAACAATAGCTATTCACGACTGAACGGTTGAACGTGCGTCTGTTGTTTCTAGTTCGAGCTGGCAGCGTAGTTACTACGCTAGCGTAGCTTATACGCCAGGAATAAAATCAGCCTCTGAACTTTTTGGACGGACGTTGTAATTGTACTGCTCGTGGAGCACGTGCTGCTACTACATTAGAACCAGTGAGCAAAAGGGGTAATGGTCAAAACAATATGACCACTCTGTCTTGTTTACAAGATTGGTTCGACGCTGCATCTCTGTAACGATAATGAACGTCTCTCCATATACGGTTCGACAACGTCTCCTACCAACATGGACAGGAGCATGTATGTCATTCCAGGAACCACAAATGGAGCAGATTGCAGTGGATATCTGATATTCGTCGATGGAGTTCTGAACAGATGTTATTTTAGGCGACTCTGCTACAGCCTCGTATGCAAATACGTTTAACACAAGCCAATCACTTTGATTTCCATATAAATAGCTACATGGAATTAAAATGTCTACTTGCACCGGAACTTTTCTGTTAGAGCTATGGTTTAAAGCCCTTGACTTTTGTTTGTGAATTTATGTTTATTTCCATCATTAGTAGAGATAATAATCTGTAGGTACGGCATTATGTAGGTATGGATTTCCATATAGATAATTATTATTTTCAATTACATCGCTGTTTAATTAAAAAGGAGCCGGTCGGAGTGGCCGTGCGGTTCTAGGCGCTACAGTCTGGAGCCGAGCGACCGCTACAGTCGCAGGTTCGAATCCTGCCTCGGGCATGGATGTGTGTGATGTCCTTAAGTTAGTTAGGTTTAATTAGTCCTAAGTTCTAGGTGACTGATGACCTCAGAAGTTAAGTCACATAGTGCTCAGAGCCATTTGAACTATTTTTTAATTAAAAAGGATGTCGACTGTTAAAATGGCTACTTCTTTCGAAATGCCTTTTTTTCGTTTTAGAGATGATTTGACGGGCAGCGAAGAGCAGGGTTAGACAACCCTAGAAACATTTAATGCCTCTATCGGCCCATACTTCCTTAAAGGACAAAGTTTCACAGGAGCTACTGAGATGTTGGCAATGAAAACATAGTGTAGCTTCTGGGCCGTGCAGGGTTCGCATCTATAAGGGATGGACGTAGATCTCTCTCTCTCTCTCTCTCTCTCTCTCTCTCTCTCTCTCTCTCTCCGTCCCTCTCTCTCTCTCTCTCTCTCTCTCTTCAAGTTAACTGACTTCTCGTCGAAGCTACACGTACTCTGTGATAAATAAATGAGGTTTCTTTTGACGCCATGTTGTCATCTGTAAGCGGGAAAACTTGCTGTTAGTCGTAACGAATAACAACGACGCGTGGACGGATACAGCCACTTGACTGAAATGCGAAACGCGGAGAATTCTTTCCTCGAAAAGATCATCAGGAGTGACAAGACCTGGTCTTATCAACACGAACCTACCACAGAACGACAAATTGCTGAAATTCATTTGAAAGGTCAACGCTTTGATGATTTAACTTATATTCAAACCAATGTGAAGCGCGAATTGTACAACATTCCAAAGAAGTAATTTACTGACAGTTTCACATGGATGTATGAACTTTCTGCACCTGGAACTCAAGCGGGGGCGCTTTGAAGAACGCCTGAAGCTTTAAAACCACCATCGTGTTACGTAAACAGCTGACCTCTCAGAGACCGATCTTTCTGCCCCGCTCGAACTAACTCATATGATACCGGCGACCCATGATGGTAAAGGATTACACGTTCCCACTTCATTCGATGACCTCTTAGTGGATGAGCTTGTCACAATACCGATGTTACCCGTCACACAAGATCGGGCGCTGCTGATCGTTCGTATGAAGCAACTTTCTGCAGTGTTAACGACTTAGTAGAGGAGCACTGTGCTACAACTCGTTACAGATGGAATTCAGTTGTCGCAATTTTTCCGCGTATTGCAATTCATACAATAGTTTGTGAAGAATAGGCGCTTCTGCAGTTTCCTATCGCAGTTGATAGTTTACCAGTCGCAGAATATCCCTTTTGTACACATCAGTAGAACCCGGACTACTTCTTTCGATTGGACGTGTATGTAACCATACAGGTTTTTAACAATGACAAAGATAGCATGAATATCTGTTGTAAAATTATATAACTGTTTTCCTTCCACAAGATATATCTATTTCGGACCTCAGTTAAATTGATTGCATTTTCTGATTTCTAAATTTATTTTGAAACAGTACACACACATTTTCATCATAACCATGCAATTAAGAGGACAAAAATGTGTGGATATTGTGCTGATGAAAATATCAGGATTGTTTGTCAAGGTTTTAGTTATTACCTCGAAAAAAGAGGAACATAGGCAGACTGATATTTACTAGTGCGATTTAATGCATGTCACAACCAAGTGTGGGGTCATGTGTACTGGTGACGAGCACCATTGGCCTGTGCGTTTAGACCAGCAGCATTTCTGGTCATCTGACGTGAATGCAATGTTTGTTGCATTCCACCAGAAGTGGTGGCAACTGAGGCAGCAGAGTGTAACAGCCAGCGTCCATTGACTACGACTACCATAAAGTCACTGCGCACGGATCTCAAGAATTGAGTGACCTGCAAGCAGCAATATAAGTGCCTCAATGAGACTTCACTGTGAGGAGATCCCCATCATGAGGATCTCTTTTCCAGAGTTATGCAATATTTGCTTTCGACGGGTTGTTGCATGTGACCGGCAATCGTGGATTCTTTGAATCGTCATGAAATTGTTACCAACGTACGTTGCTGTTTTATGACGCACTCTTTACCCTCGCTAAAGGGACACACTCACACTCGTGACGAACGTTTCTTTCTAGGTGTATTCGGGCGTAATCTTGGGAAATGTTTAGTCTGCCAGTGCATGTGAACTCCATCTACCGTTGAGTTATCAATTTGTCAGGTCCCTCTATTGTAGTGCTGCCACCGATGCACAGGGGAACAACAGGCACTGCATTAAGACATTCGAACACGCACCTGAAAAACTTTTCCGTAAGGAGCGGGCAGCGTTACTGCATGGCGAGGCATATATGTTTTCTCGCGAGACTCAAGACAGCTGGGGTCCTTTGTTACAGATACCTCAGAAAGTTGGGACAGTCTGTCTCATGCGGAAGTGTTTAAGATGAAACTATAAAACAACCTTAATTTGAAACAGGTTAGACATCGATCTAAGTTTCAAGTAACTGTTATTTTCACATGACGGAGGTCGTTTGATAAACAATCATAAGATTTGTTGAGTACTGTTCGTCGGTGTGGAACCTTTACGAAATTAGACTGTCGGAAGAAATAGAAAAGACTCAAGAAAGGGCTGGGTGACTCGCCAGAGTTTCATTTACTCAGGACGAAATGCTCACACAAAATTACATCAGATGATAATTCTTCATTGTTTCAAAGTAATGCTAACGAAAAGAGACGAAGGAAGATTTAAGTGTCACGTCCCGTGGACGACGAGGTCATTAGAGAAGACGAACATGTTCGGATTGTGGAAGAAAGAGGTGGGATATCGGATGTTCCCTTTCAAAAGAAACTTATCGGCATTCGCCTTAAGAGACTTCCGGGAATCACGAAAAACCTAAATCTGGATCGCCGGACGTGGGTTCCATAATCGTGGTGAAGTGGGCCAACATTCGTGACAAAAATCTCTGAGCCTCTTCTGTTTAAATAACAGACGGAGGCTGGACTCGCATTCGGGAGGACGACGGTTCAATCCCGCCTCCGACCATCATGATTTAGGTTTTCTTTGATTTTCCTAAATCGCTCCAAGCAAATGCCGGGTGGTTCCTCTGAAAGGGCACGGCCGACTTTCTTCCCTGTCCTTTCCTGATCCGACGAGACCGATGACCTCGCGGTTCGGTCTTTTCCCACAAACAGCCCAACTAACAGACGGAGGAAATACGTGTACCCAGAAGAAAGTGTCTAAATCTAACGGATTTTAAGATGCAGGAAGAAAGTATCGATGGTATGAACTGATTACCTGGTCAATGAGTAGTATACAATACTATTGAAAGATATATCAACAAGCTTTTTTCCGAGCAGATGGTGTTCAACCCTGCAGTTTCGAATATTTTCAGCAGAGAAAGTTCATAAGATGCTACGGGCCTTGCGAAGATCGCTTTAACTGTCATTCAGATCCTCATTTTGACAGGTGCGCGAAATGAACACTGTCTTTCGGGAACATTGCTGCAGTAATCTACCTGGTTGTAACACCTCCTGGATAAAGAAGCGTGTTGTTAAATTGTCTAGGAAGATGAGATATGGCGATTTTATATTGTAGGAAAATACATCAAACGCCATGGCACTAGAATTTATAACGGAGTGGCGCTCAATACAGAACAGTACTGGGCCTTGGCCAGATTGCACTCATTTACTGGATCTCAGCTCATCTGTATCTAAGCAGAAGCGGGATTCATCGCTGTACAGCATACGCTGCCAATCTGTAACTATTTGTCAGTATCTACTACGAAACTATTGCCATATTGTCTACGTTCTAGTCGTCGCACTGGCTGACATAATCAAAATTCTTCCTCACGGCTGACGATGGTGTGAATGTACACGGAACCATTCATTGCACTTCCCACTGGTCCCTGTAAGTGTAACCTCGAAGTAGATGGCGGGTTCAAAGTCTGTTTGTCAATCATTTGCCCCAGCCACACCACAGCCAGACGTTACAATGACGGGCTATGTGGAAAGAGATGGCTAACTCTGTGCTAGGTTTGCTGCACATGCACATCTATCATCTCACACACAAGTCCAGCACTAAAGCTGGTACTTATTTAGAACCTGATTATAGTGTTCAGACTATTCGTGAAAGTTGTGTCTTCTCGATCAGTCCGCTTCTCACACTATTCTACTGCGGTTTCTCTGCTCGCCACTAATGAACTCTGGAACTCTCCAACCTCCGCCACCCTCTCTCTGCCCCTCCAGGCCTCTCAAGTACTACTAGAGCAGCATACTGCTTTACTTACCGCTCCTGATCGATATCCGCCATGAAGTGCGGCTCTGAAAATTCAGAGTGCACTTGAAAGCTTAATTGCATCATCTAGTTAATAGATTCCATACAAAATTCTTGATTTCGATCCATGAAATATAGAAAGCGGTAGATACCAGTTCCCAGGTTAATAGCTAGTTCCAGATATTTTTCCGGGATTCTCGACACAATCTGATCGATTTCCCACTGAACGAAACACAAAAATCGGGGTGCGAGGCACTGGCGGCATTGTGGCGGAACTGAAAAGTTCCTACTTAACGGATCTCGCACCATCATTGTTAACGCAGAGCTATCGTTAGAGTTAAAAGTATATCTGGGAATACCCCAAAGCAGAATTATTGTGGTATAGTTGGTCACGGTATACGAGGGATGGAACTTAAATAGTGGCAACTATTTACTCACAACTATCCTTCAAAGTAGTCACCAGCGTTGTGTAGAACCCGTTGCCAGCGATATGGAAGGCGTAGTATACCGTTAGCAGAGCCTGTTCTGTTGATGCGAATGGAGGGGTCTACTACCTGTCGAATCTCTGGAACAGTTCTGAGGCGAATGGCACGAAGTGGTTCCTTCATCTTCGGAATCAAATCAAAGTCACAAGGACTTAAATCCGGGAGTATGGTGGTACAGTACTTCCCAGTCCCAACGACCGAACTGAGCCGCCACAGCTTGCGCTGTATGCGTCCGCACATTGTTTTGCAAAATGATGGGTGGGTTGCGTAGAAAGTGTCACCGCTTCTTTCGCAAAGCTGGTCGCAGGTGATGCTCCAAAAACGAACAGTAATACTGTACATTGGCGGTCTGCTGTGGAGGAACGTAATGCGTTAGGATAACACCATCACAGTCGTACACGAGAATCACCATAAGTTTCACCATAATGGGGCTCTGACACACTTTCGACTTTCGCGGCGACCCATAATGACGCCATTCCTTGGATTGGCGTTTCAGTTTTGGCTCGCGCGATGACCATGTCTCATCCAGTGTTATGATATGGCGTTAAGATTCGACGGGTAGTAGACCACTCCATTCGCACCATCAACAGAACAGGCTCTGCTAACGGTATACTACGCCTTCCACATCGCTGGCAACGTGCTCTACACAACGCTGGTGACCACTTTGAAGGAGAGGAACAGGTGCAAACATGTAACTCTTTTGTATCTGTTGTGAGTAAATAGTTGCCATTATTTAAGTTCCAACCCTCGTATGTAACTAACTTGACGGATAACGTAGGAAGTTCCATGGGACTGTTTGAAAGTGATACTGTTGTATGTGGCTAAGTTGTGACGTTAGAAAATTTAAAGTAAATGAATGGAAGGGCAGCAGAGCATCATCATTTTATACAGAGACTGACATATTCCCCATAGCGCACGCAGATGTAAAGCACAGCAAATAAATAAGCTCAAGGACCCATTATTCTTTTATTACACAATAATCAGTCTCTGTAAAAATTCATAAACTTTAAATATCTAGGGGTTGTGTGTCCTGAGAGATTTAAAATGGACATTCTGCACAAAATTAGTTGTAGAAAAGGTGTCGGACTGAGATCTGTTGGTAAACTCCTACATAGGTGTATTTCACCCACGATGCAGATGGCTTACAAAGCTATCGTTCTACCTATTCTTGAGAATTTGTACCGAGTGTGGTGTTCCTGTACTAAGCGAATGGACTCATATTCTGGAGCATTGCCCCAAATCACCCACCTGCACGCCCAGATTTAGGTTTTCTGAAGCTTCCCTAAGTCGTTTAGGAAAAATTACTATTTTTTCCCCTCGTCTTTAAATATTGTACTCTTCTCTTTTCATGTGAAGGGACAAACTCAGTGACATTGCCATGGATCTCAGCTTTAGACATCTTAAAATGGCCGTGCACATCACTTGCTAAGACACTTCTAGGAATTTTATTGCAAAAATGAAATTATCGCTCAAATGAAATAACTATTTAGTATCCAGAATACGTATGATTTAAAAATAATCAAGAGCATACGTTTTTATAATAGTCTTCGTGCTTAACAGTTGAACCCCGTCACAAATGAGAGGGAAAAAAGAATGTTTATCGATACATATTGAAGTCAAAAGTGTACTGTACTGTTTGTGGAAACAGCAACAGCGTAACGTTGACATTATAAATTAATACAAATTAGTACACAGGTGTATAACCTGTGGCGTCAGATAGAAAAGAATGAATGCAATGTCCAATAAAACAATTTTACACTGTCGAGCCCAATGTTTTGTGAAGCTTAAAGCGCTGAGTTAGGAGTCTTTCCAGTTCGTAGTATCATTTCAAACGGGCTAGTTAGTTAGGGAGTGCAATGTTCCATATGAATGAATTGGTTTAGTTTTGTCCTTAATACTGTGACGCTAGAAGTTACAATCGTTAAAATTAAAAGTAAAGGCTACATAAATCTACAAACCCAATCATTAAAATGTTACACTACGTGATCAAAAGTATCCGGACACCCACAAAAACATACGTTTTTCATATTAGGTGCATTGTGCTGCCAACTACTGCCAGGTACTCCATATCAGCGATCTCAGCAGTCATTAGGCATCGTGAGAGAGCAGAATGGTTCACTCTGCGGAACTCACGGACTTCGAACGTGGTCAGGTAATTGGATGTCACTTGTGTCATACGTCTGTACGCGAGATTTCCACACTCCTAAACATCCCTAGGTCCACTGTTTCCGATGTGACAGTGAAGTGGAAACATGGAGGGACACCTACAGCACAAAATCTTACAGGCCGACCTCGTCTGTTGACTGACAGAGACCGCCGACAGTTGAAGAGGGTCGTAATGTGTAATAGGCAGACATCTATCCAGACCATCACACAGGAATTCCAAACTGCATCAGGACCCACAGTAAGTACTATGACAGTTAGGCGGGAGATGAGAAAACTTTAATTTCATGGTCGAGCGGCTGCTCATAAGCCAAACATCACTCCGGTAAATACTAAACGACGCCTCCCTTGGTGTAAGGAGCGTAAAAATTGGACGATTGAACAGTGGAAAAATGTTGTGTGGAGTGACTAATAGCGGTACACAATGTGGCGATACGATGGCAGGGTGTGGGTATGGCGAATACCCGGTGAACGTCGTCTGCCAGCATGTGTAGTGCCAACAGTAAAAAAAATTCGGAGGCGGTGGTGTTATGGTGTGGTCATGTTTTCCATGGAGGGGGCTTATACCTCTTGTTGTTTTGCGCGGCACTATCACAACACCGGCCTACATTGATGTTTTAAGCACCTTCTTGCTTTCCACTGTTGAAGAGCAATTCGGGGATTTCGAACACATCTTTCAACACAATCGAGCACCTGTTCATAAAGCACGGCCTGTGGCGGAGTGGTTACACGACAATGACATCCCTGTAATGCACTGGCCTGCACAGAGTTCTAACCTGAATCCTATAGAATACCTTTGGGATGTTCTGGAACGCCGACTTCGTTCCAGGAGTCACCGACCGCCGTCGATACCTCTCCTCAGTACAGCACTCTGTGCAGAACGGGCTACCATTCCCCAAGAAACCTTCCAGCACCTGACTGAACGTATGCCTGCGAGAGTGGAAGCAGTCACCAAAGCTAAGAGTGGGCCAATACTACACTGAATTCCAGCGTTACCGGTGGAGGGAGCCACGAACTTGTAAGTTACATTCAGCCAGGTGTCCGGATAAGTTGATCACATCGTGTACGTTCATCAGCATATCTTATCTTACTGTTGGCATACATTTAAAGTACCGAGAAAATAGTTAAATGAGTATGAGTATGACACCGAGCATTGTGGTGTGTGGCGGATGGTACAAATTTCACTTTTTCCCGTTCCTGTGCCAGCCGAGAAAGACACAAGGGAAGAACAATTGTTGGTAAGCCTCCGTGATAGCTCGGATCTTCCCTTCGTGGTCTTATAGCAAAATACGCGTAGGAGGAAGCAATATATTGACTGAGTTTTCTACGAAAGCACCTTCGCAGAATTTCAAAATAAAATCACATCGAATTACACAACATCTCTCTTGTAACCATAGCCACTGAGTGTGGATAAGCCGTGGTGTTTTCTAGAAACATTGCTTTCGCTGTTCCGTTAGCTATCTCGTTTCACTCGGTCCGTGTGTGTGGAAGTATTCAACAAAATATCACCTTCTTCCTGCCTTTGTAGGAAGGGTTAGTGTCCTGAACCACCTGATTCAACTTACGCACTGGGTACATTTGTTGAACGCCGTGTGGAGCATTAAGAGAGTCTGAGCAAGCAAGAAATGTCCATCCATCTAGAAAACTCCTCTGCACCATTGCCTCCTTGATCGTCCACAGCTCTGCATAATCTAGTGAAAAAGGGCAAGGTAGATATCTGAAATGGTGGAAGATAGCAGAGCACCTAACTTTGTCCACCATTTAGACCCTTGGGTAAAAACCACTATGTGTTAGAGATACTCACGTAAAATGCTATTAAAAACGTTTTAAGAAATCAGCAGAGGGAGTGATTACCATGCTGTACTCTGTCGTGTCCAAATGGGATGTCAGGTTGACAGTCATGCAGAGCAGATATTTAGTACATCCCTATTCTACAATAAGGATGTCTGCAACACCAAGTTATTGTAGATATTTCACTGGTCAGACGGAAAATAGCTACTAGACGTTTGCTAAGCAAAGCTTTCACGGGTTGCTCAGCTCCAAATGATAATCGGGAGTTCGGGTGTGGGCCTCACTTTGTATGCATGCTGCATTATTAGGAGCTCGCCGGATAGCAATAGGTGGCCCACCAGCCTCAGTGCAGGGGCAGCGAAAGGGACTGGTTGTGTAGGTCTCTGCGGCCAGCCTAATTCCCGAATTCATTATCTTTAAATAGGAAGGTCTTGCTGATTCATAGTCTATGATACCTTAGTCTAGTCGCATCCGAAAAAAGGTTTCATGAAATACTAGCAGGTTGGTTCGATCTGGATCTTATTTGATGTTCTGAATTTAAAACGAGTCGTATTAGCCCAGTGCTGCAGCCTCGTAGGATTTATGTGTAGTTGATAAGTTGTGGTTGTAAAACTGAAGGAAGAACGCAGAAAAGTCGTTTGACTTGGCTCCTTATTTTGATATACTGTTGATCTGCTGTTAAAAAATGGGGTGAAGTGCTCATGACGCTACTTTGGGAGACAATATTTTTGTAGGGAATTGTTCGCAGTATTTATCTCCGACTCGATAGCGGGAGTACTGTTTAGGGAAGAAGGACCGTAGGAATGTGGGGAAAAGTCCGCAGAATCCCCATCATGTAGTTGACGGATGATGTTACGCCTCCAGATGGTATAATATGGTTTGTCCAGATCTAATAAGACATCAGTACGATTCTCTGCATTGAAATGGCTCTTCCAGTTTGGTAGATTGTGAAGTATGGAATGGCATACCCCGAAACCCCGACTGTACACGGATGATTAATCTGTACCAGGAGTCGGCTTATAATCCGCTCAACAGTCTTTCCTATACACCTAGCGAGCAGAACATCTGTGCATCGATCAGGAGATAATCTGCCATTCCCTGTTCGAGAAGTAGTATACAGAGTTAGGAAGGAGGAAAGATACATACTTTGAGAGGTGATAGTATTAGTGATTCTGAACAATAAGCGTCATATGAAAATATATCCTGTTTTTAACACTTTCCGGGGAAACTAATGAAAACAGTGGGGAACAGGATAAATGCGAGTGACAGTAAATGAAACATTGGAATCTAATGTTTTGTTTAATTCTGTACTTTTCCTCACAGAAAACGTTCAATAAGTCCACCGTCAACTGGAATGCATTTTGCAGCTCTTGTAGATAGCTGCTGTGTTGCTGATATGAGCTAAAAAAATGGTTCAAATGGCTCTGAGCACTATGTGACTTAACTGCTGTGGTCATCAGTCCCCTATAACTTAGAACTACTTAAACCTAACTAACCTAAGGACATCAGACACGTCCATGCCCGAAGCAGGATTCGAACCTGCGACCGTAGCGGTCTCGCGGTTCCAGACTGTAGCGCCTAGAACCGCTCGGCCACTCCGGCCGGCGATATTAGCTCATTTGTAAGGTTCTTCATATGAGCATACGGATGTAAAACACGATCGAGAAGTTCCACCTTTGTGTCCACTCTGCGCTTGTAGACCTCGCTCTTCGACCAACCCCACAAACAGTAATCTGATGCGCTAAGATAGGGTGACCTTGTTGGCCAAGAAATGACTCCACGGTGACCTATCCAAAGCCCAGAGGTATTTTGCCACTGGTCGTACGGAATGTACAGGAGCTCCTTCATGCTGAAAGTACATGTATAGAACACCGTGTTGCGAAGTGAATATCATCTAAGTAATTTGGTAACTCGTATTGAAGGAAATCAAGATACCGTGCTCCATAAGATAGTTATCTAAACCAGCTGGACCTATGAGTTCATGTCACCATACTCCATATAAGTGAGACCTATGGCATTTGCCCTGCACTGACCCGTACTGTTTTGATTCCACCCATAACAACACTGTAGAACACTGTATTCGTGTGTGAGTGCTGGTGAAGAAGGATATGGGGCTGTATGTATGTCAGATACGCTTAAAACAAGAGGATATGTTCATCTGAAGCTTTTTGTTCAGAACCACCAATACCATTACTCCTCAAAGCACATACCTTTCCTCCTGGCTCCCTGGCTCTCCCCCACGCCCGCAAAATACTGTAACTGCTGTTTTTTTTATATAACTCATTCGGTGAGTTCAAAAATGTTTGTGTTCCTAGAACTAAATATAACAAAAAATACACAAAATTTACTGTGTTCCAAAGGACTGATAAAAATCCAAAATTTTTATGAAGTACATTATTTTGATCCCTAACTGGTAAGCATATTTCAGTAGTTTATGTAATTAAAATCTTTTCGTGTTATTAATATCAGTACGTATTCTACCTTTTTTTTATTCAGCGGAATGAAATTAGATTCTCAGATGCTTAAATCCAGAGTATCTAATGAAGTATGAAATTAAATTTAGCAATATTGACAAAAAGAGTATTCATATTTCTCGATCAGGGATGTAAGAGGAACCAATAGCGGAAAGACTGAGGACGTTATTTCGCATCCATCTTGAAATTTCGGAACTGTGCTGAAAACACCGCCGCTCGAAGGTATCGGCGTAAATTGCTCTGAACAACGTGGCAACTAAAAAACCCGAGATCTTCTGGGTGATTCGGCTATGTCGTTCCTACACTGTGTAAGATATCGCAGTTCTACTTTAACCCAAATGAATTGCGGAAAGTCCTCACTAAATGACGTATAATCTTTTTTCATGGCTACACACTGATGAGTCTAAACTGTACGATCACCTGCGTAATAGCTTGTTTGTCCATCTCTGGAACGAAATACATCACTGATTCTACGTATCCGGGATTCGACAGTTTATTAATTTGTTTGTGGAGGCATGTGTTATTAGAGGTCTACGCATAGGTCATGTAATTCGCGTAAATAACGGGCCGCTGATTTGTGTACATGGTAAAATGGAAATGCCGTGCGGCTAGGGCCTGCCGTCGGGTAGACCGTTCACCTGGTGCAAGTCTTTCGAGTTGACGCCACTTCGGCTACTTGGTTGTCGATGGGGATGAAATGGTGATGACAAGGACAACACAACACCCAGTCCCTGAGTAGAGAAAACTCTCCGACCCAGTCGGGAATCGAACCCGGGCCGTTAGGTTTGACAGTCTGTCGCGCTGACCAGTCAGCTACGAGGGGCGAACTGTGTACTTTGTGATTGCGTTCCATAGCGTCAATATGGGTTCCATAGGATTTACGTCAGGCGAATTTGGTCATCGAGGCATCAACGTGAGTTCACTATAATGCTCTTCAAACCACCGTAGCATGGTTGTGCCTCCCAGTCATGGACAACTGTACTGCTGAAAGATGACAACTACGCCGGGGGAGACATCAAGCATAAAGGGATGCAGGTGATTCGCCGCTGTTAGCGTGTCTTCGATTACTACCACACAGGTCCCTTGCAGGTGTAGGAGAATGCCTTCCATAGCATAATACTGTTCCCATCAGCCTGTGTCCGTAGCGCGCAGCACGTTTCGAGCCGCCGTTCACCTCGACGACGGCGTTTGTGGAGACGATCATCGAGCTATTGTAGCAAAAATGTGACTCACTCGAAGAGCTGACACGTTTTCGTTGCTCGACAGTCTAATACCGATGGTCCCGCGCCCACAGTAATCGTAATTGATGATGTTGTTGGGTCAACATGTGAACACGTAAGGGTGCTCTGCTGCGTAGCTCCGTGTTCAACAATATGCGATGAACAGTGTGCTCCGAGTCCCGGCGTCTCGTCTCGGTGCGGCCGTAATTCCATCAGCCGCCACCGTCCTGCCTCCATCGGTGCGCTCTCGTCGTATTCTTGCTAATATTGTGCCCCACGGGTGGTAAGTTGGAAGCCGCTATCCCAGTTGACCAGGTTATCACTGACTCGTATATCCACTACCTCTTTAATAATAGAGTCCCAGAAACTGTTCGCTCTGCTCAGCATCTTGGTCTGTTAAAACAGAAACGTGTGTTCTTCACTCAGGCTGTGCTCCACTACCGCGGATTTTACCTTCTTTCCTTTCGTCCGAGGCGAACGCTTCTCACATGTTCAAAGAGGCATTGTGTGATGCAGTGTTGCGTCTGTCCGATATATAGGGTGTTACAAAAAGGTATTACCAATCCCGTTTGATAGGTGCCCTGACATCACCGTTGGCATGGTTGTTCGTTGACCGGAATACTATATTCCGTGCAGAACACGATAGTACAGACATCAGTTGAGTGTTTGTATGGTTATATCGTGAATTACACACAGGATGGGGAAATAGTGGCTTGTTGCTTTAATTTTTTACACCAGTGTATCTTTAATTAATGATTTATGTGTCCCCGAATTTGGCAATAATTATTATGGTAAAAGTTGCTGAACCTTAACGTCTTAGCACGTTGACTGTATTTCATTTTTCCGGTTTAAGTTTTATCAAAATTTACTGTCAAGGACTTAAAAGTTTCTTCTAATGTGGGACGCACTGCAAATTATATGTAGGTGTTACTTGGTTTAGAGAGAAATCATTTTATTGATTCTGATTTAAGGAATCAACGAAAGTTAAGTAACTCAGGAATTACAGCCATTAACTTAGAGCGCAAATATTACGTATCTGGATCGGAAGAGGTTTCGTTTTTCAGTCTTCTGTTGTCTGTACAAACACTATTGAGTCTTTTGATTCTACTTACGATTGACTATTGAGCCCTAATTAATGGAAGTGTTCCAACTGAAAGCATGTGAAAACCTTTTGGCTTGGGGGTTCACCTCAATGTTTTCATGCTGGCTTACTGGGCATATTTGTAATAAGAGATGGAACATTTTAATCATAAAATTTTGATAAGAAACAAGCTGTGTCATAAGTTGCTTAGGTTTGACTTTTAAGATAGCTACCGCCTCCCCCCCCCCCTTTCCCCTCTTCTGGTAATTTGTATCTATATTTTACCGCAAATTTCTGCACCTTTGATGTTAAATGCCAAGAAGAGCAGTACATTAGAGCGTAATTTGCGAGTAGTCGTCAGACATACACGTCATTTATTGCAACGCATCCTAGGGCAGCTAAAATGCAGTGGTCAGCATAAGACTAATACATCTAGAAACGACATGCATACTTTGCGAATTACTGTAATGTGTATGCTACAGCGTACGTTTTGTAGCATTAAAGATTCTTCCGTACCGTCCACTGTTGGAGGATGGGAAACATCAATAATGCTTTGTCTCTGTGCAATGTTAGAAGATTATTATTGGCCCTGTACGGAATACTAAGGAATGACGAGGTACTTTTGAAGTTCTCTAAGGCTATAGATAGAGCAATAAGGAATAGCTCAGTAGGCAGTACACTTGAAGAGGAATGGACGTCTCTAAAAAGGGCCATCACAGAAGTTGGAAAGAAAAACATAGGTACAAAGAAGGTAACTGCGAAGAAATCATGGGTAACAGAAAAAATACCTCAAGTGATCGATGAACAGAGGAAGTTCAAAAATATTCCGGGAAACTCAGGAATATAGAAATCCAAGTCGCTGAGGAATGAAATAAACAGGAAGCGCAGGGAAGCTAAGACGAAATGGCTGCAGGAAAAGTGTGAAGACATCGAAAAAGAAATTATTGTCGGAAGGACAGACTCAGCATACAGAAAAGTCAAAACAACATTCGGAGACAGTAAAAGCAGGAGTGATAACATTAAGAGCGCAACGGAAATTCCACTGTTAAATGCAGAGGAGAAAGCGGATAGGTGGAAAGAATATATTGAAAGCATCTATGAGGGGGAAGATTTGTCTGATGTGATAGAAGAAGAAACAGAAGTCGATTTAGAAGAGATAGGGGATCCTGTATTAGAATCAGAATTTAAAAGAGCTTTGGAGGACTTAAGATCAAATAAGGCAGAAGGGATACATAACATCCCATCACAATTTCGAAAATCACTGGGAAAAGTGGCAACAAAATGACTATTCACGTTAGTGTGTAGAATGTATGAGTCTGGTGATATATCATCTGAGTTTCGGAAAAGCATCATCCACACAATTCCGAAGACGGTAAGAGCTGACAAGTGCGAGAATTACCGCACAGTCAGCTTAACAGCTCATGCATCCAAGTTTCTTACAATTGTAATATACAGAAGAACGGAAAAGGTAATCGAAGATGCTCTAGATGACGATCAGTTTGTCTTTAGGAAAGGTGAAGGCACGATAGAGGCAATTCTGACGTTGCGTTTAATAATGGAAGCAAGAGTAAATAAAAATCAAGACACGTTCATAGGATTTGTCGACCTGGAAAAAGCGTTCGACAATGTAAAATGGTGCAAGATGTTCGAAATTCTGAGAAATTTTGGGGTAAGCTACAGGGAGAGACAGGTCATATGCAATATGTACAACAGCCAAGAGGGAATAATATGAGTGGGCGACCAAGAACGAAGTGCTCATATTAAAAAGGGTGTAAGACAAAGGATGTAACCTTTAGCCGGTACTGTTCAGTCTGTACATCGAGCCCAGTTCGCTGATGACATTGCTATACTAAGTGAAACTGAAGAAGAATTACATGATCTGCTGATTCGAATGAACAGTCTAGTGAGCACAGAGTATGGACTGAGAGTAAATCGAAGAAAGATGAAGGTAATGAGAAGCAGTAGAAATGAGAACAGCGAGAAACTTAACATCAGGATTGATGGTCACGAAGTAGATGAATTTAAGGTACTTTGCTACCTAGACAGTAAAATAACAAATGACGGACGGAGCAAGGAGGACATCGAAAGCAGATTAGCAGTGGCAATAAGGGCATTCCTGGCCAAGAGAAGTCTACTAATACCAAATATTGGCCTTAATTTGAGGAAGAAATTTCTGACAATGTACGTCTGGAGTACAGCATTGTGTTGTAGTGAAACATGGGCTGTGGGAAAACCGGAATAGAAGAGAATAGAAGCATTTGAGATGTGGTGCTACAGCCAAATGTTGAAAATTAGGTGAACTGATAAGGTAAGTATTGAGGAGGTTCTATGTAGATTCGGACAGGAAAGGAATATGTGGAAAGCACTGATAAGGAGAAGGGACAGGATGATAGGACATCTGTTAATATGTGAGGGAATGACTTCCATGGTATTAGAGGGAGCTGTAGAGGGAACAACTGTAGATTGGACGGACGTTGCAAGTGCTACCCTGATATATATATTGGAACTGTACGAGACCGTTATGTTGAAGGAATGGGACTTACGGAATACTCGTAGTTTCCGCTCTAAAAGCCAGTTTTTGGAATCATCTACCTTGCTTTTCGCAAGGTATACACCGTCTTTCATCGAGCACCTGCGAGTGACAATTTTTCCGTATTTTGTTAAACTCTCCATATCCTCTATCAGTTCGATGTAGAGTGGATCTCATGTACTCGAGTAGCATTCCATTCTCGCTCGTATATGTGTTTAGCGAGCGATTTAATGTATAGACAAACCGCAGTTCCCCACTGCCGAGTCGAAAGTTCGAAGCCTGAGTTTTGATTTGCCTACAAAGGGCTAGCGATATCCTTTCATTACATATGTCTACGTTTTACTACTCTGTTATTTACATGGCACGGATGACTAGTAACTGAGGAATCCTGCAGAGAAATGCTAATACATATTTACGTTTCATGACGTGCACAACTTCATTTATGTGTAAGCAGAGAACAAGTTTCCAGGCTTTACATCAGACTGATGTAACTGGATATTACAAAAACATTTATTGAATATAATATCCGTAAATAGGTTGAGATTGTAACTAATACTATCCGCAAAATCATTAATGTACGACATAAATAGTCCGATTACACATCCTTGGAGTACACTAAATGTTACTGCTCTATCTATAATTACCCTCTATCCAGGATAACTCGCAGCATTCAGCCCATCGAGAAATTTCGAATCCAGTCACAAACCAGACAAGATACCGCA
Organism: Schistocerca americana; assembly: GCF_021461395.2. NCBI lineage: Eukaryota > Metazoa > Arthropoda > Insecta > Orthoptera > Acrididae > Schistocerca > Schistocerca americana. The sequence goes on from NC_060130.1 coordinate 698,657,572, forward strand.
GAGGAATGGAACGTCTTTAGGAGATGGCGTTTTGGAAGTGAATGAAATGCCTTCAAAGTCGGTGAAAAACCAATGCAACTTGTTACTATTATTCTGACGCTTATGATCTTTACAGCTACTAATATACTCTGAAAGCAACTGTACAGTGCATGGCGGAGGGTACGTCGTACCAATATTAGTGATTTTTCCGTTCTGTTGCATTGCCTTAATGCCAGAAGCGGCTCGCGAGGCCTAAGATGTGTTTCTATTGTATGAGCTCTTCAGATCCTAGCAGCACGTCTCTGAACTCGTTGACTTTCTGTCATCTTAGCTACATAATAGCGGCCGTATACTCTGGAACGCTAGGCTACAAATGGTCACGCTAGTGGTTTTCTTGTGTGAGTTCATTTACGGATGCATTACACTTCCCTAGCATCGTTAAAAAATAGAAGACTTCGATTCGACTTTCCTAATGACGACTTTAAATGAGTGTTCCATTTCATGTCGCTTCTTATTATTGTTCCTAAATACTGGTAGAGTGTAATGTAGCCAGGTTGTTCACAACTAATCTTGTAATCGACACTATCGAGTTCCTTCTCTTCGGTACAGGCATTATTTAAAAAGAGCTGTGATTTATCACACAAAGGAAAAATTTTGTAAAAGTTCTACTGCATTTTTCTTACGATGTTCCAGCTACGGTCCTTTCCTACAGACAACAGCGTCGTCATCAAACTTTGAGAACATCGGAAGGCATATTACGCTTCCTTTCCGATATTACTGCCCTTTCTGTGGAACATCAGCCGTCCAGTATTACATAATGATTGCTATTGCTCAAATAGTCGTAGAGCCAAACACATATCGGCATGATCGTGCCTTGGTTAGTAGTCGTCGACGTGCCTTTAGAAAATCTAAGAGGAGCAAATCTACCTCATCACCTGCATGCATTGTTCGCAAGATGTTGTGTATTTGTGTATGAGAAGAGCAAGCTGTATTTTCCTGAATCCGTCCTATTTTTTTTTCTTCACATACAGCTTTCCTCCATTAACGTAATATTTGACTTTCGAATATGCTCTAGAATCCTTCAACAGACGGATGTTAGCAACTCTGCACTGTAATTCTATGAATCTGGCGTTTTATCCTTTTTGTAAGCAGTACTGACGTGCGTTCTTTTCCATTGCCGCGAGACGGTTCGCTGCGCAATAGAATCTCACTAAATTTGTAAAATCTAATTAGAATTCCGTCGAAGCTTGGTTCGTTTTAAGTAGTCGTATTTGTTTTTCAGTACTGGAGGTGCTAGTACCAGTAGTTCTCATTTGTGAGTGTGCAGCGGTCAATATTGGCACAGTACCATCCTCCTTCGTAAAGACATTTTTAAATACCGTATTTAATATTTCTGCTTTCTGTCTGCTGTCTTCAGTTTCAGTAGCAGGCGGATGCATAAGAGATCTAATAGAAGTAATGGATCCATTCTCTGACTTTACGTGCGGCCAGAACAATGATAGGTCTTTCATCAAGATCTGACTGTGAAAATTATTGTAAGCTTCACACATGGCGCGCCTTATGAATTCAGGGGTGCTACGGAACTTCGTATATCTGTTTCCCTGTAGTCTAATAGTCAGTGTGTGGAAGTTCCTGTTGCTGCAACATTTTCCGAATGGCACCATTGAACAAAAGTGTGTCTTTGTCGTATTTTATTACTTGGTATGTTCTTAACTCGACTGCAGTCTTTCAGCTTTAACCAGATGTGTTCTGCGTTTACAGCATTTCAACTAAACGTTCTCAATTCGTCCTTTAAGTGAGTTCGTCTTTGTATCACGTTAAAGGATTGGAATTTATTTTCGGAATTCATCTTGATATCCACGGAGAAGGTGAGGTAATCATTTCGTTCATAGTACGTTGGAAGAGCAGTTGAACGGAATGGACAGTGTCTTGAAAGGAGAATATAAGATGAACATCAACAAAAGCAAAACGAGGATAATGGAATGTAGTCGAATTAAGGCGGGTGATGCTGAGGGAATTAGATCAGCAAATGAGACACTTAAAGTAGTAAAGGAGTTTTGCTATTTGGGGAGCAAAATAACTGATGATGGTCGAAGTAGAGAGGATATAAAATGTAGACTGGCAATGGCAAGGAAAGCGTTTCTGAAGAAGAAAAATTTGTTAACATCGAGTATAGATTTAAGTGTCTGGAAGTCGTTTCTGACAGAATTTGTATGGAGTGTAGCCATATATGGAAGTGAAACATGGACGATAAATAGTTTGGACAAGAAGAGAATAGAAGCTTTCGAAATGTGGTGCTACAGAAGAATGCTGAAGGTTGGATGGGTAGACCACATAACTAATGAGGAGGCATTGAATAGAATTGGGGAGAAAAGGAGTTTGTGGCACAACTTGACAAGAAGAAGGGACCGGTTGGTAGGACATGTTCTGAGGCATCAAGGGATCACAGATTTAGCATTGTAGGGCAGCGTGGAGGGTAAAAATCGTAGAGGGAGACCAAGAGATGAGTACACTAAACAGGTTCAGAAGGATGTAGGTTGCAGTAGGTACTGGAAGATCAAGAACCTTGCACAGGATAGAGTAGCATAGAGAGCTGCATCAAACCAGTCTAAGGACTGAAGACCACAACAACAAAAACAACGTTATTATGTCGGATTTGAGATCATGTTCAAGTTTTCGTTACAAATGAGATAAGAGAGACAATTTTTGTTGCGAGGATATGTTCTACTGCCTTTATGGTATATGGGTCTACTTTGTGCTCTTTTCCAATCTCAAGGAACAGTTCGCTCCTCAAAGAATCTTCCAAAATTGTCGTTAAATATAGAGCTAATTCACATGCTAATTCGATATAGAACCTATAGGGAACTTTGTCGGGCTCTATGCTCTTCTTAAAATTTATCTTGTTTAGGTGCTTTTCAATACCAGTCATACTGATTAGTATGTCATTTACCTTTGCATCGGTGAGGGAATTGAATGGTGGGAATATACCATGATTTTCCTTTATGGACTATCATTTGAAAATATAATTCAACATTACGGTGTTTTCAGCCATCATCAGCACTGCTTTTTCTTCTTGGGATGATGGTCGTTATGACCGAAACCGGTAAAGAATAAAGAATAATTCGTACAGGTAATGCTTAAAATGTAGTTCTTCAAGTTCCTGACGTCTGTAGCAAGTTACCTCAACAGAATATCTGTTTTAATTCTATTACGGCGCTTGTTTCATATACGTCACTACTTTTTGTGCCACTGACTGCCTTAATACACGGCCAACATTTATTTGCGTTTTGGGAGACGTCTTATAACAACACAGGGTGTCTCACGCCATTATAGCTGCGTCCCATGATCATAAATCGAGTATCTTCGGAGATGCGACACATGGTTTAAAATAATACAACAAATGGTATGAGGTGAGTGTGAGAAGCGTGTTTACAAGCTACTTATGTTTTAAAACTAATAACTTCTTGCAGCATCGACTTTGATGAGTCTGCCTTGTAAAACTGTACATAACAGTCTGTGTGTGCTTTGTGGAGTTTATCACTGTTTACAGTTCGTGACTGGTCGACGAAGACAGAGCTTTACTCTTTCCAGGAACTTGCATTTTAATATATGCTGCGGCAGGATGTAGTGCCTGGGAATGCGAATGAATGTGCAGAGAAAAGTTTCGCTACTGACGTCATCCTAAATGCAAGAATTTTATCGCTGTGCAGAGAAAATTACCAGGAACATCACTGAGCGAAATAAACTATTATGAAGAAGAACTGCCCACGCATTATAATTTGAGATTCTTCTATAAGCTACTGTCAAATTGCTCATGAAATACACAGTTCGAAGAATACGGCACCGAGTTTCGTGGTGGAGCAGTACTTACACTTCCGTCATGGCCAGATGATTTTGGACCCAGATATTTTACTTTGTGCTCATTTGTGATGCAGGAGGCTGAGACTGGCTGCCATCACTTATAGTTGTTACTATGAGGTGAAGCTGTTGCTATAAGGTGTAAGTTTGTAACGTCTGCTAGATTGGCTGATGTACTTTCTATCACTGTTTCCCTACCAGACAGGGAGTTACACTTACCTGCAGAACTTCTGTCCACGAACCGTGTAGGCGTCGGACTTCTTCTTCTTGCAGTCGTTTTGTCACCTAACTGAAATTGTAATTAAAGAAAAAGGAACGGAACAGCGATAGCCAGTAGTAACGTCACAATGCCTTATGGCGTGCACCCACATTTCTGTGTCATGTGGGGAGTTGCCATCTTGCTGTAGAACAAGCAATGAAATAGAAAGTACATCGAAACACAATGAAAACTAAACGAGTATAAGTCCAGTCCCTAGCGAGAGGAAGTAAAGTATAATGGAGATGAATCCAGAAATTAGAGACGCTAGCCATGAGTAGCGAGATACGAACAGACGCCGAAAGAGAAAGCTTACCACATTATGAGCGGTTAAGTTGCGCTGCCGGATAAGTGCAGTGCAGATGGCGTAATTGCAATGCAGCAACCAAACGTGATTGCTGTAAGCCTCTATCGCGAATAATGCTGACCAAACCGGACGGTTTTAGTACAAGACTGATCCAAGTTCGTGGAAGACAATGCTTGCGTATCAAAATAGCGGTAACTTTGGTAATGTAGCCATTTACGAAGTGAAGGGATCCAGGATCAGCAACCGAATGGGGCTGGAGAGTAGCTCTACATTATTTGTGAAGTCGGACAGCACAGCATAGCGTGCATAAGCAGTTAAAAAAATACGTTCCATAGCCAATATGACAGAATTGAGGCGAAACGTTGCTGCAGCCTCAGCCTGACAGGTTAGCACTGGCTCTTGGCTGTCAACCTGGCACATATTTTTCGGCGCGAGTACTCTTAAGGACACAGTATGGTTTCATCTTAAATTCAAACTTAATGGGCCGAAATTTTGCAGATTTTCGCAACACTATGTGCCTTCTAAATTATTTAAATGCCGATTTGAGGATTACTGCGCTCTCTCCATCCAATGGTCCTCCATGCAGATGAGCTATTGGTGGTACCCGTAGGCTAGAGAAAATCTAATTACACGAACTGTTTGATTTAATTTTATGATTTCTTATTTAATGACCTGTTCAGTCTGGTATTAGTGTTACTGAGGTCGGATTTTGTAGGCAACCCGAATCTGTTATTGAAATTATGAAATTTATTTTGTTCGGCTCTCCTTCTTTGCGACAGGGACTGGTCTAGACAGTTGTGGCTGTGTCGTGTGCATTGTATGCTTTCAAAAGGTCTTTGCGCAATTTTTTATTTAAGTCAATAAAAAACGAAACATTCATTTCCGACCTTTACTTCCTTATTTCAAAGTACGTAGTCTACAATCTTCCGCCATATGTATAATTCTGACCCTAGATCCTTACCATCGCTATTTTAGCCACGTATTTCCCATTATGGTATTCAGAAACATTCAAATTAACACTTGCTTATCTGCGAATCTATGCTTTACCTTGTACCTATTGTGTGGAATGAGGACCAATTTCTTTAAATGCTTTGTGGCACTTTTTTTATACCTCTGCCCTCTTTAATCAACAGCTCTTTAATCTGAGCTGCAGTGCCTCTGCAGATTCTTTGCTCAACATAACATTCTGACACATGTTTTGAGTTATTGGGTTAACTTTTACTTAGCCGATTTACTGAATATTTAATCTTTTCGGCTAATTTACTACAACTGATTCATCACCACCAACTCCTAGACCTTGTATAAACATCCTCAGATGGGTCAGTTCTGCTTGTGGCCTGAGTAAACTGTTCTACGCGCCTTTCAACAACAGTTTTACGCGCAAAAAGATTCGGAAGCCTAAAGAAGGCTCTAACTACAAGTATAAGCCTATCATAAATAGCTAATTTTGTGCAAACCATTCGCCATGCAGACTCAATGTAATTTGATATTACTGTCTCGTTTGTCCGAAGATCCCATTATTAGTGTCCGGTTTGAGACTACAACTATTAAATGAGCCTCACAGCTTTTCAGCTATACTTGAAACTCTGTCACCTTCAATTCTTAATTGCTATTTTAACATTATCGTCTGTTCGGAGAAATTCTCAATCGTAATGCTATAAGGATATGACCCATAGTTTAAGTTTCTGCTGTTAGGCGGCGATGCAGTCATCAAGAGAAAAACGGATAAAAGGTAATGGCGGCAGCAGGAAATTTAAAAATGCAGGATGGCGCTGGTGGGGAATTCAAAACATTCAAGATGGCTGCAGAGAAAAATTAAAAAAAAAAAACAAGATGATACCAGTAACATGATTCTTAAAAGGATTATAGCACCCATTAAAATGAAACAACTGATCAAAACACAGTATTTTTACATGACAATAAAACGAAAAAATGATGGCACCGGTAGGAGTGTTCTTCAAAATTATTTAGCATTAGTTGGAACTAAACAGCCAATTAAAGTGCAATGTTTTTTACTTAATCAGTGCGTACAGTCCACCTTGTACAAAACTTTTTGCACCATACTGAAAAGTTCAATTTGTTCAACAGTATGTCCACATCAAAAAAATATGGAAGCTTCGCCTGCACTGATTCGAAAGTATTTGATTTATTAAAATTACATGAGTGCACACACACACACACACACACACACACACACACACACACACACAATACTTGAACTCACAGATAAAGCAGCACTTACGCATTGGCCCGATTATCGTAACACACTTGGTAAAACCTTTAAAATAGTTCACACATACCGTTAAAGAAAACGAAACGTCACAGAATTTCATTCAGGCAGTCCGTTTAAAAAGAACGGAATAGGTCGAAATTTCATTTCCATAGACAGTTTGTGCTGCCAATCAACTCGTTTAATGTATTCACATTTTAAACAATTTTCAACTGCAGATGAGATTTATATACTCAATGTCACTGCGAGCTATTTTCCCTCGATTATACAGATCTCCAATCCATAGTATTTATTCAACCCTCGCGCAGCAGCGGCAATTATTATGATTTCAGCAGCGGCGAGACGCAGATTTGCTACCTCTGCGTTTTCCGAGTTATAAACCTAGGATGCAGCTACAAAGTAAACGTAATCATAAAAACAGTTTAATATAAAGAAAGACATATTGCATTTATTAGTATCTTAATTGGTACAGAACTTATTTTAGGTCTACAAATAAAAGAAATGTAACATTATTTCGAAATTAGACAATAACCTTTACATGTAAGATATTTAAGTAAATTTAAAAACACAATAAAGCAGAAAATACAACTACGTTCGTATTATTTATTACTGAAAAATCCAGAAGTATTATAATTTTATTGGGTCTATATGCGAGAAAATCATCTAATCCATTAACAGAACAGAACTATAGTATTTACTTGTTACATCTTTGGTCACATACAATGACTTTATTCAGAATAGTGGCATTCGGTGCCACCTCCACAATTATGACATACAGTTGTGGTGTTCAACTGATCTGCATGCACGAAACATCCACAGATACTATATTTTATAGGCGTAAATTTGTTCTCAGCTCTTCTACAAATGGAACATTTTCCTGTCCTCCTTACTGACGAAGTTTCTTGTAGTTTTTCGTCTTGTGGCTTATATCTCCTCAAAAGTACCTTCACATCTAATGGTAGTGACACAATAATTGATGAAATAATTAGGAATGGTTCAAAAATGTTCTTCTATTAACTCGTTCCTCTTGATTATTGGCTTTGCAATTTATGAAGGAATTTACTGCTACCATGTTGAGTAATGCACAAAACAAAGGCAATAGCCATCTCCTTGTCACTCGGGAAAGGCTGTATGTGCCACATAACTGGTCAACTGCATCTACTCCTCTTTTCGTCATATTAAAATCTAAAATTGTGGTAGGCTTCCGTATCTCTTCATCCAGAGCTCCGTCATCATGCATCGTTGAAAGTAAAAACATAGATTTATCCTTCTTAGGAACATGCGAGGCAAGAGTTATGGCTTTTTGAAAGTCAAAAGCGTTAGAAACAGTTGCACGATCTTTCTGTGAAGGAAACTGTTTAGACACTTCTCTTTTATTCTCACGCAGTGTACGAATAGCAGTGACGCTTTTCTGTAGGAGAGATAATGATAATGAATAATCGGTGTACGAATTATCAGCTGTCAGATTTCTGTTTGACCCTGAAACTGGCTCTATCAATCTGTTTAAAATATCAGTGGCCTTATTTGATAGGCAGAAAGGCCCATCTGGTTGTTTCTCATAGTAACCTTATAAACTGAAAGTAAAGATAATTTTAGCATCACATACATCATAAATTTTCATGCCATATTTCGCAGGTTTATTTGGAATATAAGGCACAAAGCTGCATCTGCATCGAAGTGGTTCCAGCTTTGCATCAGTTGTTACATATTCGCTAGGATTGTAGTAATTTTGACAATTTCGTGTAAGTAAATCAAGGAGTTTTCTTATGGGTGCTAGCTTTTTTATGCGTAGTTTTTGTGGTGTTACCATCGAACCTTACGTATCTCAAAATTTGTAAAACCTCTTCCATAACACATACATGCCCATTAAATTTGTATTTTTGTACCATCTGAGGCCCAAAGTTCCTACACATTTCTGTGATTTCCTTTCTTCATTCTATCATATAGAGCAATCCCAATTGTGCTATCGCTTACTCTTTCGTTTCTTCTGTATAGTATCTATCTACTGAAACAATTAGTGTCAGATTTCTTCAGTGGGATATATAGGTTAGTACATGTATATGTAGAAGGAGATTCTAGTGTCAAATTCAATTTATTTCATAGTAAATTTGTGTCAATATCCATTAAAAACAATTAAGCTATAACTAAGCGAATTAAAATCTCATACAAGAGGAAGAGAGGAACTTACATAAAGCCCAGAGTAAGTCAAGATCCGACACTACTTGCATCCTACAAAAAATACAGTAGTATTTTAATGGAAGTCATTAAAATGTCCAGGAATATACATGTCCTGACAGAAATATGTAATACAAATAATAACTTTAAAACCGTATGGCACATTGTCAAACAGGAGACAGGACAGCCACTCAGTATACAAAATTCCATAACAAACTAAATAACAATGTTGTGACTGATAGTTCACAAGTTGCATGTGCTTTTAACAATCACTTTATGAATGTAGCAAAAAATGTAGGATTAAATGGTTCAGTTGAATAAGCAAGAGACGATATTAAAAATACATTCCACTAAACGTCAAGCAACTAAAAGTAGCATCAACATCCTTCATTGAAATTTATAAAATTCTAAAAAACAGAAGCTCTGGTGTTCATGGTATTTCAAACACAATTCTGGAAAGTTGTTCCAGCTTAATAAGTAATGTCCTCAGTGATATACGTAATGCATTATGGGCGCAGACAATTTTTCAATATCGGTTAGAATATGCGGTTATTAAACTTCTTCATAAGAAATATGACAAGACAGACTTAAACAATTGTCATCCAGTTTCCTTAGTGACACCTTTTTCCAGTATATTCGAAAAAAGTAATGTACACAAGAGTAGTCACATACTTAGTGCTCGACTGAGAATCCTGTTTATACAGTAACTCATCGAATAGTACAAGCCTTAAATAATAATGTGTCCCCTGTTGGTATTTTTTGTTGTCGCTCCAAGGCGTTAGATTGTGTAGATCATGATTATCTCCGAGAAAAACTCAAGTTTTATAGTATTAATGGCTTTACACACAACTGGTTTGAATTATACTTGAAGAACAGAAAGTAAAAGTTTGTGCTGAATGAGACAGACAACGTCGGGAAGGTAGAAAATTTTAGTCACTAGATTAAAGTCACGAAGGGTGTCCTTTAGGATTCAAACCTGGGTCCACTCTTATTCCTTATATATGTGAATGACATTCCACTTAACATTCAACAAACAAAATTTGTAATTTTTGCAAGACGGTACTAACAATACAATCAATCGTATTAGAGGGAAACAACCGAAGAGTTATTAAGCGGTTCCCTGAGAATGGACTTTCGCTAGATCTTGGAAAAAAACTCACTACATTCAGTTATGTACAACAAAGAGTCAGACCGGCAACTGACGTAGCACATGAGCAGGAGTAGGTAAGTAGGCTAGAATGTTCAAAATTTTTGGGTGCACATACTGATGGAAAATTGAACAGGATCAACCATATTACTGATCTTCTCAAACATTTAAGTTAAGCTACTTTTGCTCTTCGTATAATCGCTAATCCTGGAATCAAACGTATCTAACTCCTGCCATGTTTAGCATATTTCCACTCAATAATATCATACGGAATATTTTCTGGGTTAACTCACCACTTCGGAAGAAAGTATTGATTGCACAATAGCGAGCAGTAAGAATAATATGTGGTGTTCACTCACGCACGTCATGTAGATATCTCTTCAAGTAGATAGGAACTTCAACTGACCCGCCGCAATAGATGTTTTCGTTCGTGAAATTCGTCGTAAATACTTCACCCCCATTTGAGTACAGTCATGTACATACCTCCAACAGTAGAGGAAAAATTACCTTCGTTAACCTTATTAAAGCTGTCAGTGGCTCAGAGAAGAGATCTATATGCAGCAGTAAAATTTTTTGGTCTTTTGCCCAATAATGTCTTATTGGTAGCGAAGCAAGTTTTAAAAATAATTTAGAATCATTTTTCCTCGAAAACTCCTATTCCATTGACGAATACCTGCTTAAAAATTGGTAGCCAGCTAAAAAACAAATATATTAAAAAATCTTTTTAAAAGTGTAGTTGCATGGGTAGGAATAAAATGATGATGTGTTCATTGATGTTATGACTAATCATGTCTACGTAACCTGTCTACTGACTCGTTCCACATCATTTAGATAAAAGAGTCGTTCAAATGGTCTATAGAAACATGTGAGTAACTAACTAACCAGTGATACACTTCCTAATAAAAATTTATTTAGATGCACATATTTACGCTCTAGAAAGTCACAAACTTGATTGACATCATTGTTAAAAGTTAATAGAAGATTAGCTAAAGCGTAAATACGGCATCTCCATTATTGAGACCACAATGAGCAATGAAAGAAAAACTGGTACCACATTTGCACCAGCGCTGCCGCTCGAGAATTAAAACTCCGATAGGTTTATTACTAGCACCTGTGATGTGGAGAATGGTTATATACCAATAATATTTATTTTCTTTTGCTTATGAACGAAGATTAAAACGATTACACCAGAAAGTTAAAAAAAATAATTTCATCTTTGAAAAATACTACAGAGTGTGATAAATCGCAAATTTGCGCCCTAGTTACAAATTCATTTTTGAGAGAACTTCCACTTTCACATACTACGAGTCATTTTTCAATGTCGCTGCAGAAAAATTTTTTGAGACGGGGACTCGGCAGTTCGAAAATTTGCACTACAACACCCAAAAACAAAATAACCGTGATTTTCCTTACACTATACCATAAAAAATAACATCTGAGCTGTGATACTTGTGACAAGCAAACGAAATGCTCTTTCGTTCGTCTCTTCAAAATTTTAATTCATATTAATTCCATGTGTCGAACGCAAATTTTATGTTGTCTATGAAACTTTTTGGGTGGTAGCTGTGCGTGTTAATTAATATTTTAGGCCCTTCCACAGATTTGAACATAATAAATATAACATATAAATATGTTACATTTGTTTATGTTCACGGTCAATACAATTTTGCCACAGTCTTCTAGAACTGCTATCTTCCTATGCAGAACATCAAGTATGTTACTTGCTAGCGTAATCGAAAAATATTCCTCTGAAGTAACCGATCTCAGCTGAAGGTATGCCACCTTCATATCACCACCAGGGGTACCAGTTTCCATACTACACTGTTGAGTTGATTACCATGTTTGTAAACGGTGATTGCATCTGACACAAGAAACTGATACGAAAGAATGTTTACAACAGCACAATCAAAAACGTTTCCGTTATGGGTCTGTAAACAAGCCATTGGCAAGATGACTGTCAATGCGTGGTTAAGAGCCGTCATTGACTTTATTATGATGTATTGTCCTATTTACTGCAGGTGTATTTGAAATGTACACTTCTTAAACAACTTGCCATCGAAATGGGGCATACCTCAACAAGAAACGCAAAGCTCAATCTTCCAATAAAGATTTATGTAACAAATTTCCTGTTGGCTTCTGACACGGTTTCTTCGGCCGACGTTTGTTTGATGATTTTTCTGACGTGTCGCCAACACGAGTGGTTGGCATCGTCAGAGCTTCACCCTCCATTGCTTTGAAGGCCACTTGTGCTGGCGAAACGTCAGAAAAATCACCAACGAACGTCGGCTGAAGAACCACAGACAGAAGCCAACAGGCGGTCTGTCAACAAGTGGCCACGAAACCCTTAACACTTTTGTAAAGGTTTATTTGTCGGGAGTGAATCGATTTTAAAAGGTGCACTTTAGATGTTTTTACGTCAAGGACATCTACAGGGCTTGCATCATACGTGGAAAACTCCACAAAACACACGCCGACGATGACTTTCAAACGGAAGCTGGTTACGAGAGCTGCGAGGTATCCATAGACCGCCACTGCAGAGGAGTCAATCAGCAATTAGCAACGCTGTATTACTTAACATAATCAACAATCAAATTATGATGTATGTTAATGATATAGCTCATGCTTGATGAAATAATATTTGATATTTCTATAAATCATTTCATTTTAGTATGCTGTTCAGGCTCTTCTGCCACTGCATTTGACTCTCGGGCAGGTGCTATTAGAAGTAAGTTACTGATGCTGCTGTCCTCTGTCCGTGTATCATTGAGAGATTTTGCCCGTCAGAATAATGTAATATCTCCACTTTTCAATCTGTTGTTGAAGAAGATGCCTGTTATAGACAGCTCCGTGGTATAAGTTCTTTTATTCAAAACAATAAAGAGGAATATTCAGCAATAGAGGCTACTGCCTGGTTCTGCGAGTCATCGACAGTGCATAGTGCCCAGTTCTGCGACGGAAAGCGGGGTTAAAAGAAGTCTCATTAGAAATTTATAGCCAGTGCCGTCTCTGTTGCAACCGCTACACAAATTACTGACAATTCTTCAGGTCTCATCTGAAGGTCAGGTTTGGAGCAGCTCGAAATAAGTTGTGGCCGCGCGGGATTAGCCGAGCGGTCTAAGGCGCTGCAGTCGTGGCCTGTGCGGCAGGTCCCGGCGGAGGTTCGACTCCTCCCTCGGGCAAGGGTGTGTGTGTTTGTCCTTAGGATAATTTAGGTTAAGTAGTGTGTAAACTTAGGGACTGATGACCTTCGCAGTTAAGTCCCATAATATTAAAAAAAAATTAGCTGTCATAATAAACAAATATTTCCCTAATGTGCTGTTTAGAAACACTTTTATGTCTTGTTAATGTAATATATAGTCAGAGTGTGCAAGAATACCTTCAATGGAAAAGCTTAAATATATGGATTCTTCTAATTTCACTGGCAATGTGTGTTAAATTCTAATGTTAAAACACCTGTACGTTGTGTTATCCAAACCCATCCTGAATGGCCATTAAGACACCACGTATTCGACTTTCAAAATCTGAATCCAACCAAATCCGTTCTAGACTACCACCATTGTTTTTAACACGCTTCTTTTACAAGAAGCTTTCTAATAACTTGAATATTTCCCATGACAAGGACAACGACTGAATTAAACGAACTGAAACACATTCATACGCGATTCATTTAAAGTAAATGCATTTCGAGGACTTCAGTAAAGAATAATGATGAGGCCCTTCCGCTTTGTTCAGACTGTTTTCGTGAAACTGCTATCGATGGTCAACACGTCCCAAAGTATGAAAATAAGATTAGGGTTTCAGTTGTAAAGCATCATAATCGAAAATTATAACCCAAGACAAAAAAAATGTGTTCTCTACCGAAATATGTTTCATTGTGGTTTCGATCTTATATTCCGAATATCAAAATGAACAAAATCAAGCAAAATTTTAAAATAACTGTTAATATGGTTAGAAGTGAAGCTAAAAACTAATATCTCGAAAATGCCGCTACACTAGAGAGCATGCTATTCTCGCGGATGGTAGGATTGGAAAGGAAACACTACTTCATATAAAAAAGTATCAACTGGGGATGCTATTGGACATCTTACGGGGACAATATCATCCCAGAAGTGAATAAGAAATAATGGGACTTGCAACAGTTCCTCGTAGAACATGAAGTCGCAGTAACAACTGCATCTCGATAACAATTAAGAATACGAAAAGGAACTTATTTGTCGCACAGTCGAAGCAGTGGTAGAATCAGTATGTAATTAATTAATACCGCGTAGGACATCCTTTTGTTATTAATACAGTTTACAGTTTTCAGAGAATGCTTTCCACAAACTTCTGATACAATGAAGGAGGAATTTGTTTTCATCATTACTAAACATTGCTGAGTAGTTGTTGCTAGATGTTTGAATAAACGGATCTAGTGTGTAGGTGCCAGTCTCGTTAATTTCTGATGGATTAATAGAGTTGTCGGCTTTCCTTCTGGTTCAGTTCGTCAAAATAACTTGAAGATTCGATGACTGTCACTGCCATCACATTCTGGAGTCTTCAGCTATGCTACCTTATCAAATATAGCTACATATCATGCAATCAGTCATTTAATGTAATATTAGATTATTTTTGTAGCCTGTTTCTGGTCATTTCAGCCTCATCTTTAGACAAGGCATGCAGAATGTTTACGTAATTATTCTCAAGGCGTCGTGCTGGGTATTAGATATTGCTTCATGTGGTAATATTGGCGTAGTTGGTGCTAACATTCTACTGACAGTTTCCTTTACCATTTATTTACGTCACATAGTTAGGCAGTATAGACTGTCATTACATGCTGGTTTTTTACTGTTTTTCAAAAAACTACGCGTTGCAAAAATCGGCCAGCATCCAGCATGTGCTGCACAGTTGAGGCATTACGGCACGTGATGTAAGCTACCAAGTTTTACATGAAATTTTATTTTTTAGTCTTGTCCTTGTCACGGGAAATATTCAAGTTCTTAGAAAGCTTCTTGTAATTTTATAAGTATCCATTCGCTAGAGGTACGATGCTTTCCTTGCGGAAACTACCACTGGAGCTTGTTGAGTATCTTTCTTATGTAGACTTGGCAATCCATATATCCATTGCAAACTGCGTTATGGTTTTCTCATTCTTCAATTTCTACAGTTATACAGTTTAGGAAACTAAAGAAGGCTTCACGAGAGACTGAGAATATTTGAGAATGGATTTCTCGATTATTACTCAAGCTCTTTCTTTCAAGAACTTCTTTTCATTGTGTCGATTCTCTAGACAACTACACTCTGGCACTTTCATCCTTGCCATAGTCTTGTGATTGTCCAGTAATGATTATTTTGTTCTACAGTAAATGTAAATCTTCTCCCAAGATTCTATCTTAGAGGATCAGTGAGATCTAAATTATTATACAGGGTGTCCCAGAAATATTGCGACAAACTTCTAGGGGAAGTGGGGCACATCATAAGGATTGACAATAGCGTAGCAACCCTTGGCCGCAAACGTCGTCGTATGCCGCTAGGTGCTGCTGTACACGACAGTACTAGAGGAGAACGTGAGTATGTTCTCATTCTAACGCTAGCCAGTATACTAGGAGAATGGAACGGTATACTAACGGTGATCTTGCAAACATGCACTTAGTGTATGTAATAGCTGAGTGCAATGGAAGAGTCACTGTACACATTTATCGAGATCCCTGACAGACATCAACTGCACCACAGTTTTTTCACGTCTACATCGAAATCTGTGCGAGAATGGGTCATTAAAAAGTGGCAGGGCTAGCGAGGGCAGGACGCAATCGGAGTTTCGGTCTATCAGGAAGAAGGAGTGTTGAGTGCCGTGGAGACTAATCCAAGCACCAGCATATGTGCTGTTGCCTCAGACTTAAGAATGTTTCGTAGAGTGTCCAGCGTGTTTTGAAGGCCGAGTCCATTCAAACCTTTCTTCTCCAAAGGGTGTTGTTATTGCACAACGGGTTGGTCGGCGAATCATCTCGACTGACCGCCACGAATTATATGACCTTTCTGGAACGGGTTCTTACCAGCTTGCTTGACGATGTTCCAGCAAATGTGAGGCGCAGCACGTGGTTCCATCATGATAGGAGTCTGCTCATTTTTGACTGGCTGTTCGTAGGCATTTTAATAGGTCATTCCCGTGTCGATGGGATGGGAGTGGTGTACTGGTTCCCTGACCCACATGCTCACCGGATTTATCGAGCCTTGATTTCTTTCTGTGGGGAGTCATGAAATGTCTCATGTATCGCAATCATGTGGCGTGTGAACTGGACCTCGTTGCAGGAATCGTCTGCAGAGCTGCTACAATCAAACTCCCGACGTGTTCGAGCTTCTTCGGCAGTCAGTGTTCTGTCGGTGTCAGGCATGAGTGGCGTCTCATGGCGCAAAATTCGAGCATCTGTTTTAACATTAGAGCAGTATTCATGCCATACACTATGTGTACTCATTATGCCCAATAAATATTGCAAACGAATAGCTTTTGTTTCTTTTCTGACCTTCGACCTCTGCTACCACTTACCCGTGACGTTTGCGGTCATAGGTTGTTATGCAGTTCACAATCCTTATGGTGTGCCCCACCACCCCTAGAATTATGTCGCAACATTTCTGGAACACCCTGTGTATTTCTTTATAGGGTTACCTCCTCCTCTCTAAACAGAATGTTTCAATAGGATTGGTAAAAATTTGAATCTGTAGAATTTGAAGCAAGTGTAAATAATTAATTTGCAAAATAATGGCGTTATCTTTTTCCCTCTGATGCAGACTACTTAATAGTTCATTCTACAGGACGCTGTGCATTCTTAACATTAGTTGCATAATATCCTTAGCTTTTATCGTTCTTCTGTCAGTCCTGTCTGATACTGAAACCATAGATAAAACAATTTATTTTCTGTGTGGTGTATTTGTTTCTTGGTCTCAGGCTTTCTGCGTGAGGTTTACTGTAGTTAGTAACTGATTCATCTCAATCTACATATTTCTATACAGCATTTTATCTTCCTAATGCAGTTTACTGCCAGTGGCTGGATTTTCCCAATCAGCAAAATTTTGATACGATCCTCAATTAGTTTTTTAAGGTAATGGCTTCTTTCTGCCGGAATGGTGAGGTGACGTTCTCTACTACTCCATTCCATACTCAGTACTTTTTCCATAAACAGAAAACTTTGTAGTCATCGCTACCGTAATTTGCGTATTGTTCAATAGTACAGCTGCTGTCTGTATAACTGATCAAAAAGTGGTAATGGCAAATTAATCCGTTTGTAAGTATTAAACAAGTGACAGAAATCTTGAAAATAATTCATAATTATGAATACACAATGAGTCCTTGGTGTATTGTAGTCGACTGAACAGATAATCCAAGCTAATTTATATTTTATATTACGTATGCCACACCAAAGGACAAGATTCCTGCAAGCAACAGTCGGGCTGAGGAAAGATTTATCTTTTTTTAGCACCTAATAGTAGATAAACGACCGCAAAAGTACTAATGAAGAAACTAAAGGTAAGAAGCGAATCGTGAAAGTACTGGAAATGTGTGTTCATAGGGATGAAACGGTTGTTGTTGTTGTTGTTCTTGTTGTGGTGGTCTTCAGTCCAGAGACTGATTTGATAGAGCTCTCCATGCTACTCTATCCTGTGCAAGCTTTTTCATCTCCCAGTACCTAAGGCAACCTACATCCTTCTGTATCTGTTTAGTGTATTCATCTCTTGGTCTCCCTCTACGATTTTTACCCTCCACGCTGCCCTCCAATGCTAAATTTGTGATCCCTTGATGCCTCAGAACATGTCCTACCAACCGGTCCCTTCTTCTTGTCAAGTTGTGCCACAAACTCCTCCCCAATTCTATTCAATACCTCCTCATTAGTTATGTGATCTACCCATCTAATCTTTAGCGTTCTTCTGCAGCACCACATTTCAAAAGCTTCTATTCTCTTTTTGTGCAAACTATTTATCGTCCATGTTTGACTTCCATACATGGCTACACTCCATACAAATACTTTCAGAAACGACTTCCTGACACTTAAATCTATACTCGATGTTAACAAATTTTTCTTCTTCAGAAACGCTTTCCTTGCCATTGCCAGTCTACATTTTATATCCTCTCTACTTCGACCATCATCAGTTATTTTTCTCCCCAAATAGCAAAACTCACCTACTACTTTAAGCGTCTCATTTTCTAATCTAATTCCTTCAGCATCACCCGATTTAATTCGACTACATTCCATTATCCTCGTTTTGCTTTTGTTGATGTTCATCTTATATCCTCCTTACAAAACACTGTCCATTCCGTTCAACTGCTCTTCCAAGTCTTTTGCTGTTTCTGATAGGACAGAATTACAATGTCATCGGCGAACCTCAAAGTTTTTATTTCCACTCCATGGATTTCAATACCTATTCCGAATTTTTCTTTTGTTTCCTTTACTGCTTGCTCAATATACAGATTGAATAACATCGAGGAGAGGCTACAACCCTGTCTCACTGCCTTCCCAACCACTGCTTCCCTTTCATGCCCCTCGACTCTTATATCCGCCATCTGGTTTCTGTACAAATTGTAAATAGCCTTTCGCTCCCTGTATTTTATCCCTGCCACCTCTAGAATTTGAAAGAGAGTATTCCAGTCATCATTGTCAAAAGCTTTCTCTAAGTCTACAATTGCTAGAAACGTAGGTTTGCCTTTCCTTAATCTTTCTCCCAAGATAAGTCGTAAGGTCAGTATTGCCTCACGTGTTCCAATATTTCTACGGAATCCAAACTGATCTTCCCCGAGGTCGGCTTCTACCAGTTTTTCCAATCGTCTGTAAAGAATTCGTGTTAGTATTTTGTAGCTGTGACTTATTAAATTGATAGTTCGATAATTTTCATATCTGTCAACACCTGCTTTCTTTGGGATTGGAGTTATTATATTCTTCTTGAAGGCTGAGAGTATTTCGCCTGTCTCATACATGTTGCTCACCACATGGTAGAGTTTGGTCAGGACTGGCTATCCCAAGGCCGTCAGTAGTTCTAATGGAATGTTGTCTACTCCCGGGGCCTTGTTTCGACTCAGGTCTTTCAGTGCTCTGTCAAACTCTTCACGCAGTATCGTATCTCCCATTTCATCTTCATCTACATCCTCTTCCATTTCCATAATATTGTCCTCAAGTACATCGCTCTTGTATAGACCCTCTATACACTCCTTCCACCATTCTGATATACACTCCTTCCACCTTTCTGCTTTCCCTTCTTTGCATAGAACTGGGTTTCCATCATGAAACGGTAGCAAATTCTTATCGGAATATCAAACGAAACATTCAGTATTATGTTTTATGCTGTATATATCTATTGCCTACCTACAACCAACATTTAGCAAAGTTTTGAGCCTGACTGTAGTACTGCACGTAGCTGACATTGCGGAAAAGTTATGCTGTCAATACGTATGTTAGTTTATCAGCCAATACCGAGTACAGTAATTAATTATTTCAACGTGGCTGATTGACGTTGTGTAAAAACGATAATGACACTGCGTCTCAAATACTGAACATTAATTGAAAATCGGTCCGCATCAGTGTAAAGAAAAACAATGCAGACTTTGAATTCTAAAAATATTTACTGTAATGGACAGTTCACATACTTAATGAAGCTGACTAGTGTTATCTGCGTAATTTGTGTGACCAATCAGGAAAGAGAATAATCAAAGAGTGACATAGAGATTATTTATGGGATGTGAGATGCTCGTGACTAACAGCACATCGAAAACGTAAACCTGCGTCCTCGTCCTGCCATCCATATTTAGGTTATCTGTGATTTACGTACAACGCTAAGGGAAATGCTGCTGTGTTTTCCTGGAAACGGAAATTTGCGAATACATTCTGATCCATGCTCCTTACCTAATTGCCTCGTTGTCACTAGGAAGTTATATCCCTGAATTATTTCCGTCGAACTAAACATCCGGCAGACACGAATGACTAGTCGCATTACGATGTAAATTAGTAAAACTTCCTCTGCTTTCCACCAGCGTCAAGTGGTTACAAATTCGTGAACTTTGAGACCAGTGCTCCTCGATCACTGTCAAATGGTGAGCCTTGACAATGGCCGAGGAGCCATCGTCCGAATGTTCTTGGATGTTTAACCACTTTTCGCGGCTGGAAGCTCGAAAATTTTTTATTAAATATCTGTTGTTGATAGACTGCAGAATTCATGTAACCTCTAAGTTAAGCGTTATTGATTAATAATACTCCGTCGTCAGTCACAAATTTTAATTTATTATTGCTGTGCAAGGTGTTTCTGAGCTACAACTCCATTTTCTAGTACCGGTACTGTACTGATTCACTGGGCATTACTTCTGCTTCAGTTTTTCATCAAATAGTGAAAGAACGACAAAGTTGTTAGATTTCACGAGATACTTTACGCGGGATTAATGATATAAAGCCAGATAAGTAAGATAGATAAAGTCTAGTAACGTATTACCTGCGTCTGACAACATGTCTTTCGTCTTCTGCATTGTTGACAAACTTACAAATAGGTACTTCAATTTTGAAACTATTTAACATATTTATTGCAGTGATTCAAATAGTGTATATTAACCTACGTTACAGTGTAGTGATGGAGTATTAGACTTACTGTTTGCCGTGGTTCGAGTCTGTTTGTTCTTTTAAAATATTTACACTAACGTGTAATATATAGTAGGTGATAGATCTCAACCTCGAAGCAAATACTTTTTTTACGCGTAATATCTTGGTCTTGAGATTTTCTGAATGAAATAACCTAAATGCATAAAGCAACTGAAAACTGGTATAAGTAGAATTCTTTGAAATATCTGAATGACTAATATGTCTAACAAATTCTCCTGGTCCGCATTTTTTTAAAGTTTCTTGCATACTATGTGTTGTTACTTTAAGTTTTAGGTGACTCAGCGAAATTCAATTTTCAACAAACACAAAAAATTGTATTGAATATATTCAGTACTAAAATTCAGAAATCATAGTAGCAACGTTCATTTCTACTAAGCGAAATTAGATGCAAATACAATAAAGATATAGTTATTACAGAAAGTAAGTCAATCCGACGTAGAAAGTTCTTTCCTTACATAGTACGTTAGAATGTCATTTAAGTGACATTGCTTTAAATACTAGCTACCAATTTCGTAAGACGCACTGTATTTTAAAATAAAAAAATACTATATCAATTGTAATGAATATACAAAAGAACTAACAAGGGGAGGCCGCCAATTGTGAAATTCAGATTCGATTCATACTGCGCATAATGAAAGTTCATGGCCAGAGGTGTAATGTGGCAAAGCACCAAGATGCACTTCTCAGCCGTTGTCGAGAAAGTCGACAGTTGAAAGAAACCGTTGCGGTGAAATACTCTCTACCATTATCAATTTTCTACAGCGTCGTGGCGCAGCGGTAAGTGCTCGGGTTCGTAATCCGAAGGTCGCCGGATCGAATCTCGCGCCATGCGACCTTTTATTTTTTTTTAGTATTTGTTTTTTGTAATTCAAATGTGTATATATATATAATTCCCGGCAATCAGTTGCAACAATTATGCATATAATAAGTTGTTGAAAGTCGTTTGTCGTGGAAAAACTGGCGACTTCGAACATCATTATGTATTCGGTAAACAAAGTTGTATTTCACAAATGATATTAAATGTCTTCATAATGTTAACCACGTATAGTTAACGGAAGACGTAGAAACGATATTCCGAAACGAATACGTATAGCGTAAGCCAAACGTTCGAAGTAGAATAGAGACCCCACGAACACAAATTTGCTGTGGCAAGTATGAAATATAAACTCCGTTACTCGCTCGTTACACTTGAAGGACAGATGTTGAATGGGCCGAAACGAGCCACCGCATAACAGCGTTGTTGCCTGCTAACTTCGAAAGAAGGTAGATGCGGTCCCTAGCGCAACTTATAACATCGTCGAAAATCAGTGCGGACGGGAGAGCTTTGGTACACACTGTTAAAAAAACGGAAAAATGGAGGCGGTACAATTGGAGAGCGATCCGCCTTCACCAACATGCATAAGCAATTCATTAATAATTTATATATATATATATATATATATATATATATATATATATATATATATCTAATAATTAAAAAAGTCGCATGGGCTGATATTCGATCCGGCGACTTTCGGATTACGAACCCGAGCGCTTACCGCTGCGCCACGACGCTGTAGAAAATTATCAATCGTAGAGAATATTTCCCCGCAACGGTTTCTTTTAACTGTCGATTTTCTCGACAACGGCTGAGAAGTGCATCTTGGTGCTTTGCCACATTACATCTCTGGCCATGAGCTTTTATTATGCGCAGTATGAATCGGATCTGAATTTCACAATTGGCGGCCTCCCCTTGTAAGAAATAACCAGGTGATCAGGAGAGCAAATAGCATCATTTACTTCCAGGGCAGGCATTGTGCACAACATGCTACCATACATCGTTTGCACTAAGTTTCTGATCGATCCCACCAGTATTTTGTTGCCAAAATATCTTCGGACCAGTTATAAACAACTAAAGAAATTTACAAAAATTGGAAATTTGTGGCAAGATCTTATGGGACCAAACTGCTGAGGTCATCGGTCCCTAGAAGAAATTTACACAATTTAAGGAAGCGCGTAGGTGCACAAACTGTCAGTCACACTTCATGAGTATATCATGTATCGTAAACATCGCTATTCGAAAGTGTTACGTGTGACGTTTTTTGAAAAGCTGTATAAATCACATGTATTTGAGTTATTCTAATGAGAGAACGGAAAAGAGCATTAAATAGATTTCGAAATGATCACTTAATTTCTCAGCTGTCAGTTCAATGGAGTGCCATTTACTGTTGCTTTGTTATCGATTATGCAGAAGCGAGCTACGCGGTAACAACGTTACCTCTGATATTTAACGCTTGTCTGCGTCTATGGACGTCAATTTGATATCCGTTGCACGTGTCCGCTTCTTCCTGAACTAATGGTCAAAAAGCAGTTTGTATTTACGCTCATACATTATGTTTCTGGCACGCGACCGTTAAATCTAAGTTGCAAAAACTTCGCTTGGATACGCGCGAAACGGGAAGCATTCTCACTGACCATAGCAGAACATAACGTGAAAGCTGGTGGTTTTATAATTTGTGTATGCTTGTTCTTTTATTTTTGACGATATGAAGGGGTCGCCACGAATGCAATGCGACATCGATACTGTTCGCTGATTGTTATAAATTTATAGAAAACTGCGTATCCATGAGTTTGCGTGGCACGAGTGGATAAGCAAAGACGTTAAGTGTGATTTGAAAAATGATGTCACTAGTGCCGATTTTATGAGCCAGGAAAACTTTCATTACCTCAAGAGTTTAGGAACAGGAGATAATGCGTGGAGGAAGCGTTATCGGACGTCTCAGCAAATGATTTCATTTACCTTTCAACCACTCATTTCATCAAAGCAACAGGTCGGTCTACGGGGAGGTGTGTAGTTCGGATCTATGTGGTGCATTAAGGAAAGGTAGTAATTTAATAATCACTATAATGAACATTTAATATCATTACGCGCAAACAATGGGATTGATTTTCACAATAAAAGACCACTAAAAGTGAATATTTGTTAATACCCAGAAAAGATTACTGATGGCCGATATCTAGCCATCCGTGGGATTCACGAACTTCATATCCGGTCACAGGCCTTACCCAATGTACCTGAAAAGAATATAAAAACGAATTAGTGATTATGTGACTGAATGACAACACAAAAGTACCTTACACTGTAAGGCCTAAACATTATGACCCTTGTCAACCATCAGAATGAATACCGCCTGGTGGCACAATGGACATGATATCTTAATAACTGCTGATGATAGTCGCTTGGAGCAGAGTTTGGGAAATGCATATCAACGTAAATAAATGTACTGTACCATATTGTTCCTAAATAGGCTGATTGACCCAATTCTGTCCAGCTACGCTACTGGTAGTAAACCACTAGAAACCATCTGAACCGTCAAATATATAGGAGTAACAATCCGGAATGGCGTAAATTGGTATGACCACATAAAACTAGTCTTAGGAAAGGCAATGAGTTGCATTTCACCATGGGTGCTTTTAGTAAGCCTGAGACAGTTACAGAGATGTTCATCGAACTGCATTACCTGGCAGTTCACAGGAAAGTTGTGTATCACAGAGATGTGTGCTTTTAAACCTCCGAGTGTTTACATTACAAGAAGAGTCAGTCAAGGTATCAATTCTTTCCAGACATTTTATAAAATGACCACGGCAGGAAAGTTACATAATCAGAGCACGTACAGAAGCTTATTCACAGATGCTCTTTCCACACATTATGAAACTGGAGAGGGAGGAAATGTTTGTCATACGAGACGCACCCGCCACTAGACACAGTAAGATGGCTTACGAAGTATAAACGTTGACGTAGATGAAGTCAGACGAGGGTATTCTACCTGTCCTCTGTCCTAAAAGTCCTAAGACCCTTTCTGTGAATCTTAATCTTTCTTTTGTAGTCGCGTTTGCTCTCAAATACTTTTAAAAATTGCAACACTAATAAGGATATAAGTGGCTGAATTTAACATAACACAAATCACGTACACGACAGTGCACAGCTGGTTGCGATTACAGGACTTTACTAGCAAACACTTGAGTCAAGCCGTCCCTGTCTGCTTTTGGGGAAGTCTCTCGCACTGGTTGCGGCTTAAGCATCCCTCTCGTACTCAGTCCCCTGCGGCAAAGTAATATACTACGAGGCCCTAGTCACACGATATTAATTATTAATTATTTTCAGTCTTTGAGACCACAGTATTGCATGCAACCTCGCACGTGCTTCAGCCCGATAAGGTAAGCGTTCTGTCGAGGAATCGAAGAGGGCCTGGGTTTGTTTCTGTGTAATTTGTCTTAGCGTGATTTATACGCGTTTTCACGATGTTTCTAAGGGTGTCCACCTGGCGGAGCCGCTAGGTCACCGTTCTTTGTAGTACGCTTACATATCACTCACCGCGCGTGTGCAAGAATGGAAATGCAAAGTTGCCTGAAGGATGGACAGTACCTCGGACTCTAAAACCTCCGCGATGGAGTTGTTGCTATTCAGATTGACATCAATATGCATGAGACTGGATGCATGTTGTATCCAGCGGCGCCCCGAAATTATACTTCAGGTTTGCTCGCTTCGCCGCTCAACAGGTCCACCAAATTCCTTTCACCAACGTAGTGTCAAATATATCTCGTGTTACCTCTGGAGGACAGGGGGAAATGCAAAAATCTCTACCTATTGCTACTCAGAATGCCAGCGATGGCGTTATAAGCTCATCCTAGTATGAGATACTTGTGGTATTTGGAGAATTGAAATCGGTGAAATGATGTGCGTGTTATCATTGCAACAAACAGAAGACTGAGTCTTGCATTAGACTCAGACAGTCCACAATCGTTGTAGAGCATCTGCATCGATGCAGTATAGTGAACGAAGCCTTACTGCACGTAAAGGCCTTGCAGGCAAGATACTTGTCATCCTTTGTGGTTCACAGATTCCACACACTCCTCACTGTCTTTGCAGAAATTAGAATTTTTGCTTATATGCTTTTAGACTGCATATTGCTAATTCACATCCTTTTATTTTTGACACTATGGCTCATAATTTTATAATTTTAAATTCTTTCATTTTTATTTACTTATAAGACTGGCATATAACTTGACGAATAGCAATGCCTTTAAAAAAATGGCACATGTAATCTACATATCAACTTCATAGATAATATTTCATATATACGGACAACTACTTCGTATCGTATTTGTGCTGCATGTTGTATACATGTCAGCTACAGATTATTGTAGCTTACTCTTTAAAAATTGTTTCAATAAAGACATGTTGCTGCTCAATAATACATCGTCTGACGCGACAGTCTTCGCCATTCCACTTCGCAACAACTTCGTTGGAAAGAAGCCTGCTGCCACATCTTTGCACTGGCGTTTGTCCTCACCATGGCAACCACTAGTTCGACTATCGACTTTACAACTACTTCAGCGAAAAAAGCCTGCTGCCTCATCTTTGCAACGGCGTCCAACTTCACCATGGCAACCAGTGGTTCCAAATGGTTCACTGACAGGCCTTGAGAGGGCAACCCATGTACTGCCAAACGGAAGTTCATTTTTCTACATATTTAAATATTTTTAACGCTTCTTAATTGACATTAGCTGTTTAATAAGCTAAGTTTAGTGTGTATTTATTTCTAATTCTCGACAATGTTCTTTTAACTAAGAAATTTTAAATTGTAATTCGACTTATAACTCATTGGTTAGCAATGACATCATGCAGTCAGAAGTGGGCGGAGCCTCCACTATATATAGTAAGACGTGCACTGGTTTCTTCAGTAGTGATTCTCCAACAGAAAGAGGTTCCTACTCAGTGGTAATTCAACGTTTCATAGCTTTATAACTTTATGTATTTTCTTTAATGTATGTTGCCCTCTAATTAGAGTTTTGTATACAACTTGTAGGTCTGAAGATGACCACGGTAGTGGTCGAAACCGGTCACCTTGATAAATAAATCGTGATCAAGACTGCTTTTAATAGTAAATATTTATAAGACATTGATCACTGCTGTTCCCGTAATGCATTCAAAAGTAAATATGAAATATTTACTATTTTTTTTTTTTTTTTTTTTTTTTTTTTTTTAGGTAAACATTCAAGGATTCATTAACTCTGCGTGTAAGGTATTACTTCGGTACAGAGCAAAATAAACGGGTCCTATGCAACTAAGCAGTGCTGCGACATAAATCAAGCCATTGACACGCGTCTGACTAGTACCAGACGGTTTTCATGATGCTTCTTACACTGCCCTGCCTGCGGCTCTCTGTTCCCTATTATAGTGCCTGTGGCACATTACATAATTTATGAACTGCAGTTTACATTCAGATGAGAGGAAAGTTGTAAATTTAAGTAAGTACCTGCCCCCTATATGATCTAACAACGAATGTAGCTCCATTTCAAAATGATACTTTCACCTCCTATGAGCTTCCATTCGTCTTCTTGTTCAAGTGTTTTGGTCAACCTTCACAACGTTGCGAAGAGTGCTTCTGATCATGATCCACATGTTGGCATATTTCAGCAAATAAATTCCTCTCTGTATGCTATTGTTTCCTCTGTGAGCCTTCCGTCACTATAAACTAAAGAATCAAATACTTACATCCCCGAATGTCCAAGATTAGCAATCAGAATATACTGTACTGTCACAATTGGTTCCCGTCTCATTCAGTTAGGTTTGAGAAATAGCATAGAAGCTCTGTTCAAGTGTGTGGGACCGAGCGAGGTGGCGCAGTGGTTAGACACTGGACTCTCATTCGGGAGGACGACGGTTCAATCCCGCGTCCGGCCATCCTGATTTAGGTTTTCCGTGGTATCCCTAAATCGCTCCAGGCAAATGCCGGGATGGTTCCTTTCAAAGGGCACGGCCGACTTCCTTCCCCGTCCTTCCCTAATCCGATCAGACCGACGACCTCGCTGTCTGGTCTCCTTCTCCAAAACAACCAAGTGCGTGGAATTCTCATTGCGTCGGACTACCAGGGAACATTAAACGATTTCAAATAAGCACCGTACTAACAGCCGTAGGCTTCTGCGAAACGCAGAATAATGTAAACGGAATGTTGCAAAAGCTCCACTTGTAGATATTTAAAAAGGAAAGGAGTGAAACATCTACTCCACACCTGAATGGAACAAAAAATTACAGTACCTTGTTACACGTCGCTATAAACAGTTAAACACGTTGAAATTAACGTTGTAACTCATGTGACTCATGAGAGGATAGATGTACCATTCGGCCATAGCTTTGTTGATGGATCCAACCCGGCATTCACGCCAATAAATTTGAGGAAACCATGGACAGCTTGAATCCGGATGGCTGTGTGGGGCTTTTAACTTCCCCCTGCACTTTAATTACAAGCCCATTGTCTTAACCCCTAATCATCTCGCTCCATTATATCATAAAACCACTCTCTTACATGTAATGAGGTGGCAGAAGTCATGCTACAGTGATATGCACATTTACAGATGGCGGCAGTATCGTGTACACAAGCTATAAAAGGGCAATGCGTTGGCTGAGCTGTCATTTGTACTCAGATGATTCATGTATAAAGGCGTGCGACGAGATTATGGCCACACGACGAGAATTAACAGACTTTGAACTAGACTCATGGGATATTCCATTTCGGATTTTGTTAGGGAATTAAATATTCAGAGGCCCACAGCATTAAAAGTGTACCGAGAAACACTTCTGTAATTATGAACGGCTATAGAGGTAGCACGCTCAATACATATGCAAGAGACTTTGGTCGACTTATTATGTCAATGCTACGTCGAGTTGCTGCACTGCGCGAGGTCCGACAAGATATTAGGATGTATCCCATCAGTTATCTTGCATTAATGGACATTATAGTAATAGAAATATATATCTGATTACGTTTTTTAAGATCCTAAATTATTCAGTTAGGTTTTCTTCCATTCATCTCTGTGGCACAAAGAAAGAACACTGTAGCGTACATCACACTTCCCAGAGCAACAGGGTAACGTCGTCATCGTAAAACAGTTGTTGAAAAGTCAACAGACTAATACGATCAAACTGGGATGGCACTGTGTTTCATACGGCTGACAAGTTATAAGGAATGCGGAGTTTGAAAAACCGTTTTTGAATGTGTTCCTAAATTGATTAAGATGAATGTCGATTTTCTGCCCCAATCCAAAATTGGTCTCTGTCTCCAACGGCGTGATAAGCATGAACTGTTCTTTTTTATGCTAAAATGCAAGAATTCAAGACTTGTAACGAAAGTAAGAGAACAGTCCACAATATCAATTATAATGCGACTAAAGTAATGTATAAAAAGCAGACAGCGAATGGAAAAGAGGGAGAGTGTAAAATGAAGCTGTAGAATCTGTGGATTACATTCTGCATTCAGATCAGCTTATGACAACAACTAGATCAACAGAAAAACAAACAAAGAGAAGAGTGAGAATGACCTGTAGTGCTTTTGGTAAACTAAACACAGTTATCAAAACTGATGTCCCAAGGGTGTCTCCAAAGGAATTCTCTGTGTGTAAGCAGCTTTATCTTACGTCGGTGAGACATAGGATTTTTATGCATTAACCGTTAGAAAACTGAGGGTTATTCATAATGGAAAAAGTGGCATGCAGGGCGCAACTGTGACTGTAATGAAAGTGAAACAGAGGAGGGTAGGACGTATAGCCAAGCGCGTGGGTGGTAGATGACCATGGAAGCTCATCCAAGAGATAGCAAAGTACCTAAAAGACAGTCTAATGGAGGACGGATGGATGACATCGGAATAGATGCAGGAGCAAAATTGCAGGGTATGCCTGACACTCGTAATGCGTGGAGAAGTCTGGGAGGGAGTGGCTTAAGATGATGATAATGACAACTAATTTCCTGTGTAATTCCTGTTTTACGTCATTAAACGTGTGCTGTAAATTCTTGTGTAGGCTGAATTGAGTGTTATCGATCTACATGTTAAAAAAAAAAGAGGAATGATACGGACCAGCTAAAAATACCGCAAACTAGTAGTGTGTGGGCATTACCATTGTATTATTACCATTTTCATGAGCATGAGCACAAATATCATTCAGGTCCTCTTGTCTGCTAAATAAATGGATCTATACATTACGACGGGTTGTTCAAAAGGAAAGGTACAAAATAACACTGAGCATGAGCACCACTATCCTGCTGTTTCACTAGCCGAACGATCCCCTGTTACAATTCCTGTGGCTGCGATAAGTGCCAATCATGCACTGTGTCCTTCAGTTCTTCGTCCGAGGTGAAGCGTTTCATTTTGAGACTGTTGTAGGATGCTCAATCTGCTCCCTCTTGAACTAGGCCATTACACTTTGTGTGACTTTGGAGATTTGTGAAACCTCGTTATCGTGGAGAGGAATCACTCTCTCCTTGTGCAGCCCATGCCGTGTTTACTTGATGGACTTCTGTAAGCTACAGAGTATCTTATGGTACACGTCACTTTTAATGGTTTTTCCGTGCCTGAGAACGTCGAAAAAGACGGTGAGCATCACCTTGTCTGCTGGAGACAAAGTTTTGAATTTTTCAGGAGGAGGTGACAACGCATACTTCATGTCCCTAGGTGTCTCACTTCGTTATCCCAAAGCGCCACATACAACTCACAACCGATTTGGTTATTACAACGTTTCGTTCCTTAACCTTTAGGCATAGACTCTGCCATCCACTTTTAAGAAAATCCTAATAAACATCAATGAGAGAATGTGCGCACTGGTGTAAGGTGTCAGAACAAATGAAGGTCAATTTCGCACTTTACATAAGAGTTTTATACATCGTAATGTTTTGAGCGGAAGCAGAGGCCGAACCATGGGAGGCACCACGAAAACCTCTTAGGGAGCGTCCCACGGCGGGAGTCAACGGCAGAACAGATGACGCATACTGGAGAGCAAATAACGGGCCACCAGAAGTAGGACAGAAAGAAGGTTTAGAAAACTGCATTTCGGAATTCCACATGGATACGAACAAAACCAGTGACGCAGTTGATCACGTGAACAGCGAGTGGTACAGATGTCACTTTTAGGCGTCTGGAGCGGGCACAAAACGTCCGATTGGCGGAAACGAACTAGGAAGGAGTAAAGTGCCGAGATTTCGATGCAGTATAGTAGTAGGACCCTTGCGATTGGCAGAGAGAGTTTCCACAAAATAAGAGGAACGCTCCTATTGGTCTAAAAACTTACACTGGGACTGAAAAAATGAAATTATAAAAAGTAATTTATATACAATTGTTCCCCAGATTAATAACAATAGTTATTGTAGCTGTTATTTCGAAATCATTCGATTATGAAAGACCAGTTTACAATACTTCAAAGAATTGCGCTCTTTGTTATTCATTTAGAGGTTTCCAACTCCATCACAGTGCTAGATACACCCCGTTTAAAGGAATGGATGATATAGAACTGCATCTAGACCACAACAGCTAAATATGTATTTTTTTAAAGTAAACTTTCCACCCAGCCAATTTTCTCATTTAATTTATTTCCTTTTAGTTCTTACTACTAGTTCCAGGGTTGTAAATTCATTTTCAAACAAACGTTCATGCCATGAGACAAATCGTCAGGCTGGGATCCGGCATCGCCACTGGTGGTTGCTTTAAATTGGCGCTGCGACTACTGAACTAGTGGCAAGAGCCAAAGATAAATATGTAATGTAAGAACAGTGATGGTGTGGAATAGTGTATTCCTAAAACAAATGCTTTATCAGCTACAGCCCAGGCAATAAAATTCTCCTTCAAAAGTAATGGAGATGACCCTGAAAATTTAATATGTCGTACTCTTATTACTTGCGGGAATGAAAATCGCAGAAATCTCTGTCCCAGGATCTCTGTCTGAGGAGAGTTCGTCTTTCAACCATGGCATATGGATAAATAGCGTGTACAAAGAAGAAACTGCCGCCTGTGAAAACTTCTGTATGGTTTAAATGTGCTCTGATTCAGTATGTGGTCACAATACCCCAATTTCAAAAGATATATCATGAGATCTGGACACATTAAAGTATTTATCCGCATAGGAGTGAAACAAAATGGTTCAAATGGTTCTGAGCACTATGGGACTTAACTTGTAAGGTCATCAGTCCCCTAGAACTTAGAACTACTTAAACCCAACTAACCTAAGGACATCACACACATCCATGCCCGAGGCAGGATTCGAACCTGCGACCGTAGCGGTCGCACGGTTCCAGACTGTAGCGCCTAGAACCGCTCGGCCACCCCGGCCGGCAGGAGTGAAACATATAGCGATCTTAATAGCGATCTTACAGTACAAACTAATGGTTGCAGGTGTGTACATTTTACAACCAACAAATGTTAGACCTTTGCACGATAGGTAAGGTTTCAGTGTACTAGGCATTTTCAATTTTTTGTTTGAATGTGATACTAATTACGTGGAACATATGTCCTAAGCCCTTCCACGCACTGCAGTAATTGCTAGCGACACGTAAAATTCAGAAATTCAGATCAGTACTACGAATAAGAACAATATCTTGTCTGGAGGTCTCTAGTCCAAATTTATTGGTACTCAGTCAGCAAGGAGGCAGCGAATATTGGAAAGTTTCTTAACTACTCAATGGATGTGCCACCGACGCACTCAGCAATGGTTGGAAGCAAGTGTTTGATATCGAAAGACTGAGGAGTAGTGTGCGTCAATTATGTGTTGTAATGTGAACAGTAAAGGTCCGTACGACGTATTATCGTTGACGCCGGTATAATCTCTAGTCGCAGGGAATGTCATTGCAGTATTTATTTCCGTGAATTCCCGTCCTCATTATGGCAGTTGCTTTCTTGTCGAAGATAGTGAGCGATAATAATAAAAACATGATTTTTTAGGTACTTGTCATGTTCATCGAGAACGAGGTACAGCGTACCGGAGTATGGAGTGTACTGAGGATATCACAGGAATAATCATTCGAAGAGTAAAAGTCCAGCAAATATGGACTGTAAAAACGCATATCTTAAGCGCAATGAGCACTTCTTTATTTTAGACGCTGTGAAACATTTATTTTCTACTGAAATGTGTTCAAATGTGTGTGAAATGTTATGGGTCTTAACTGCTAAGGTCATCAGTCCCTAAGCTTACACACTACTTAACCTAAATTATCCTAAGGACATAGGTGTGTGTGATGTCCTTAGGTTAGTTAGGTGTAAGTAGTTCTAAGCTCTAGGAGACTGATGACCTCAGATGTTAAGTCCCATAGTGCTCAGAGCCATCTGAAGCATTTGAATTTTTATTAGACGTTTTTGCTTTGTGTGATCGCTCGTATCATATGCCTGAATATTGACCATTCGTTCTGGGACACAATGTGTAGAAACACAGTTTTACTTAACATTCCGTGACAGTTTTAAGAAAATCAAGAATAGATAAATTAATTTAATACTAGTGAATTATAGTTATAAATTAATTAATATGTAACGTTTCGATGGCCCGCTCGTACAGATAAAGACCCAGTGTGCTAGTTTGTAAGACAGGGCTGAGTGCCAAATACTGATCGAATCTACGCGATCGGTTAACAGCTGATGACCTGATACACCTGCCGACCTGATTGGGGTTTCTAGATGCTTTTACAAGTTCTTTTATGCAAATGCTGGACTGGTCTCGAATGTCACCTCATAATATACGACATAGAAACAGGCGAAGCACGCGCGCAAAGTTTACCCAAGGCACTGACTGGTTTCACTAATGACTTCTCTTCCTTAGTTTAACCAACTACTGTAGCGACAAGAAAGGCATCCGACCACAAAGTTGAAACAGAAATATAACAAATTTCACAAATCATGAAACAAACGGTACCCGTACAACGGGATAAACACTAGGGATGTTAAGTGGATGCTGTGATCGGCAATGGTTAACGCTGAAACGCTAAGAGAATGTGCATTTTACGAAATATCGATGCACTCTCTGCAAACCAAAAGAGCATCATGGGGCATAGTGGGCGTCTGGAGTCGAACTCAGTTGTAAATAGCGGCGTGCGACATTTCATAATTCCCTGTCTGGTTGGACTCCGGGTAACGCGTACACGTACGAGCACAACTCCCAGCACCAGAAGAAGATGACGGGGTCGATATGGATATATTGTGCATAAAACAGAAACAACAACTCTGCTGAACACAGAAGCTTACCATTAATCAGTTACGCAGAGAAAACATGAGAGATCACACGCCAAAGATTACTAGAAAGGAAGGAGGCCATTCTTGCAGGTGTCTAAAAGTCACGTAGTCCTGAGGGTTACGTTGGTCTTTTGTGGAGCTCTTGTCTTGTGTTTTAGTTGGTGGAACTAACACACAGGGACGTGAACCACGTTCCTCCCTAACGCGAGAGCCGTTTCTCTTGAACCACATCGCACGGTTAGTTCGAAGCGTCGATACAAGAAAGTCCGGTCATCGGTGGTAGTCACCGCCAGTTGGCATATTCCGATAATTAGGCGTTGGGCGAGGTAGGGGCGGGAAAGTAATTGTGGCGTGCAGGGGACAGCGGGCAGTGGACGTAAGCTGCAGTGTCCGGCGAGTGGTGCGCGGCAAAGACACCTAACGAGCGGCTCGAGAGCGCCCGCCGGCTCTGCGCATCAAAGATGCAGCCGCCAGCGCAGCGACGGATTTAGATGACCCGACGACCCTGCCTCGCCCACGCAGATAAATTCCCTGCAGAGGCCGCAGTTCCAGCGCGCACATGTGTTCGCACTGCGAACTTGCAACTGTTGGAAAATAATACACCGCTAATTTATTCTGGAGCAAAATATAGGAAACATAATTCTGTGAAGAAATTTGCGTTTTGTGTAGGCGGCGCTGGCTGGAGACTAGCCGGTCAAAATTCGTAACGGTACAGCGGCCAGCGTACGGCAGCCACAGAGCATTCGCGTACACAGTATTTATTTACTTGTACACAGGCCAGTATACGGCAGCCAGAGAGCAATTAACTGCCAGAGCATTTATTTACTTGCTGTATGTTGCACTCTCCCTGACTGTTATTTTATTACCGCTACATTCGGTGTTAACAAAGCTGTAACCAGTCACTGTGTTGTTCACATTTATTCGGTCTTCCGTAACCAGTTTCGAGGCAATTTCGCATCTTGTGGAATGTACGTAATTATAAGTCTATATCCAGATTTTGCTATTACGCGTCATGAATGTTTTAATTTATAGAATAGTTTGCAAACGTCGATGTTTATCGAGTTTGTGTGGCCATCCTCCGCAGCAAGCGCAGAAATATTTGTTTTCTAAATAAAAACGTCTTCTACTGCTGCACTGTGTTTTATTTTCCCAAACGCAGTTCGCCTTTTTTTTCACTTTAAGGCATCATCAGCGGGACGGTTCTTCCTGTTTTTAGTTGGCATCGGTGTTTCCACTCATCTGGTCACATGGAGGTCACACTACCATTCTATTTCCGAAACATAAGCATGTTTTTTGTGTTTCGAACATTTTTCTTCCCACTTTTCATTTTGTTTGTACTTGTTGTTTTGATGCATTATCCGTCTTCTGTCATTAGTATAGACGTAACACTAATATAGACATAACTACTTTGTGTTCGCTGTGTTTCGTTATTAGAACGGTAGTGTGATTTCCATGTGACCAGATGAGATGAAACACCGATGCCAACTAAAAACATGAAGAACCCACCCACTGACGATGCTTTAAAGTGAAAATGGTGAAACGCGTCTGGGAAAATAAAACACAGTGCAGCAAGAGAAGGCTTTTTATTTACAAAATAAATATTTTGATGATTATATTTGTTCTACAGTGATGTTGTCTATTACAGGGCCACGACTACGTAGTTTGTGAGGTCTCCACATGAGTTATATTGTATAGCATGATTAAAAATTATTAGACGATTCTGTAAGTCTACGTTGTTAACAACACTCAACATACACTGATAAAATAAAAAAAGGACGCACCACAAAGGAATCACTTGAATGGGACGGTATTCGGTAGATGTGATGTACACGTACAGGCAAAGAAGTGATTACAATTTCAGAAAAGTTGGATGACTTATTCAAGCCGGGCGGAGTGGCCGAGCGGTTCTAGGCGCTACAGTCTGGAACCGCGTGACCTCTACGGTCGCAGGTTCGAATCTTGCCTCGGGCATGGATGTGTGTGATGTCCTTAGGTTAGTTAGGTTTAAGTAGTTCTAAGTTATAGGGGACTGATGACCTCAGAAGTTGTCCCATAGTGCTCAGAGCCATTTGAACCATTTTTTTACTTATACAAGAGAAAGAGCTTCACAAATTGAGCAAAGCAATAACGCGTTGGTCAACCTCTGGCCATTATTCAAGCTGTTATTCGGCTTGGCACTGATTGACAGGCGTTTTGGATGTCCTCCTGAGAGATATCGAGCCTAATTCTGTCCAATTGGCTCTTTAGATCGCTAAAATCTCGAATGAATTGGACGGCCCTACCCATAATGGTCCATTGCGGAGAGATCTGGTAGCCTTACTGGCCAAAGTAGGGTTTTGGAAGCACGAAGACAAGCAGCAGAAAATCTCGCCGTGTGCTGGCTGGCATTATCTTGCTGAAATGTGAGCCTAGGATTGCTTGCCATTAAGGGCAACAAAACTGGGCGTAGAATATCGTTGACGTACCGCCGTGCTGTAAGGGTGCCGCGGATGACAAACAAAGGCGTTCTGCTATAAAATGAAATGCCACCCTAGACCATTACTCTTTTCTGTCGGGAAGTACGGCTTGTGACAGTCAGGTTGGCATCCCACCACGTCCGGCGCTTCTGCAGACAGGTCTTGGCTAGTCGTCGTGGCTACCTCGAAACGGGACTTGTCACTGAAGATAATTCTGCTTCAGCCAATGAGATTGCATACCGAATGTGCCCCTGCACCACTGCAGACAGGCTTGTTGGAGTACAGAGGTCAATGGCAATGGGCGCAAGGGGCGCCGTGACTTATCCCCTTTCTGTAAGACGCCTTTTAATGGTTCTTGTGGTCACTGAAGCACCAACTGCATGTCGGACCGATAATAATGAACTCGGAGCTTTGAGTGCCCCTTTGATGATTGCTCGGTCCATCACACTCTGTCGCCTCTCTAGGTCGACCGCTTCCTTTTTGACGCTGTGTTCTGCCATGGTTAACGTGGTCGTGACAACATCGTAGAATAGTGGCATCGCTCCTATCCAAATTTCCAGCAGTTCGTCGATAACTCCAACCGGCTTCTTTGAGCCTAATTACAAGTCCTCTCTCAAATGGTGACATCTGGGTATATTGTTCATGCAGATGCCCGCGAAACATAGTTACTGTAAGACTGAGTGTACGGAATGAAATTTGCAAAAACTTGGTGCCCTTGTTCCCCGTTTACTATCCTTGCGGGCTGCGCGGTGAAACTGCGCTGCAGCTTCACACATTCATTCATCGGTCGTCAAAGTTTGCAGTTTTGCATTTTCCATCGATACCTGTATGAATATCAGTTTGTGACCAATTTGCATAACTCCTTCGTAGTGCGTCGTTTTTTTTTTTTTTGTCTTATAGTCTATTTGTTTGATTTTACCATACTCTCAAAGAACGGCAATCTCCGCTCTACTCGATGCGGGCTCTATCTGTAATACCGTTCTCAATAAATCTTTGTAAAAAGGCTATTCATATATGTATGCCAGATGAGTGCGGTAAAGCGTCTTATAATTTCTTCCGCCGTGTCAAACAGTGAAGGTTTCCGACGAAACCCCATGCGCACACTATGATGTCTACGACTAACGCACGGCCGGTCAGTTCACTTGGTAGGTAAAAATTTGAACACACCGACATTGGAATGTCAACATGTTGGAGCCTTGAGACAGCGCAGTGGTTAGGGAAATGGATTTGAATTAAGTTGGTTTGTGGGATTGAAGGGACCAGACTGCTAGGGCCATCGGTCCAATCTGAATTAGGGAAGGGATTGAAGTCCCCATCCGGGCATCCAGATTTAGGTATTCCGTGCTTTCACTACGTTTACTGCCTGACAAAAAAATGTGAACTACCCAAAAAGACAGGAAGAAACGTAATGAAACTTTACGAATTGAGAAGGTACTTGATGTAACTTTAATAGTTGCAATATCGAGTCAAATCTACAAAGAACTTTGCAGGATAAGCCCACTTATCAGTATAACGTTACACCCTCTCTGGCCTGGATACATCCAGTGATTCGGTTGGTAAGTATATCATGACGTCGTTGTATCTTTTTCTGAAGAAAGCTATACCACAACATTTGCATCTGGTACTCGATATCCTGGAAACAGGCACGGACGTAATTGACATCCCACTTGGTTCCACACATGTTCTATCGGTGACAGATCTGGGGACTTACCTGGCTGGCCACGGGATTATCTCGACATCAGGTAGACAGTACATAGAGAAGCGTACCTTGTGTGGACGAGCATTGTCCCGCTGAAAATGACACTACGATACTGCCGCATGAGAGGCAACACATGCGGACCTAGGATATCCGTGACATACCGTTGTGGCGTCATTATTTCTTCAATCACCACCATCCATGGCCTGAAGTCATACTCGTTGGCTCCCAACACTATGTCAGGAGTGTCACCGCCGTTCCTCTCCAAAACATTGGAAGACTGGGACCTCTCCCCAAGTCGACGTGATACTCACCGACGATGGTCATCCGGAATATCGCAGAACAGCGGTTCATCGCTGAACACAATGTGGCGCCACTCATCAGCAGTCCATACTTCCCTGTGGCGGCACGATTCCAAACGCAACCGTTTGTGTTGTGATGTTAACGGCAGCCTACGCAAGAGACGGTAATTCCCTAGTCCGACTGTTGCTGGCCTCCGACCAGTGGTATAGAATGACACAGAATGTTGGCAGGTTTCCGTTACTTTTTCTCGGATGGTAGACGCAAGTGTGATGGGGTTACGATGTGCTTGGTGCACAGAACGGCGATACTCCCTTTTGGTAGTCAGACGTCGTCGACGAGAACATTGACGACGGGTACGCCTGTCCTCAAATCCCCAAGCAGTCCAACATCAGGCCACTATCATAACTGAATGATCCACAAATCTGGATATTGCACGATTGGGCAGGCAAAATGGAGAACCACAATGAGGCCACTTTCAGACTCGGCCAAGTGCTTTCTCAAGTGAATACGCTGCATCTCCATGACTTTTACAACGATCACTTAGTATCTGACGCTGATCACGCCCCTTATATACCCTACCTGGCCTCGTAACAACACTAAACACGAACAACACTAACGCACTCCGGCGGATGACGTATTTGTCACACACAGTTGCAACTCCAATTATTTAAGTACCGTCTGATAGTGCGTGTACTAAATTACCTTGACGCTCTGCCAAATCTTGTGGATACTTTTTCTTGTATAGCAGTGTACAGTAGGACAAATGCCGGCATGGCTCCTTCGGAAAGGACACACCCAGTTTCGTCCTTATTCCCTCTCAAATCCAAAGTTGTGCTCTGTCTGACTCCTTCAAAAGTGATACCATAACGCAACTGCGAATGATTACCAATATCTTGTATCTCTGTGACCTTCTCAGTTGACATATCTTCTCAAATTCTAATCAAAACCATGTATCCTCACTGAAACAAAATCCTTCCTGCTATTTGTTCAGGGGTACTAGATTTTCTAGCGCTCATTTCTGCCAATACACGAGAGAGACAAACTCAAAAGCGATTAAAAATACAAATATCAAAAATCTACTAATGGCGGTAAATAGCTCGGCTATGACCAGGCACGTACCGACCTCAACGGTGTACTATTCATAAACTGCTCTAAGTTCTAGAAAGCTTCCCATTTTCTCACTGGCAACAACGCTGCCCCATGCTAACCACTACTACGTACTGATCTCTCTCTGTCTGACAGAGCCGGCCGCGGTGGCCGTGCGGTTCTGGCGCTGCAATCCGGAACCGCGGGACTGCTACGGTCGCAGGTTCGAATCCTGCCTCGGGCATGGGTGTGTGTGATGTCCTTAGGTTAGTTAGGTTTAAGTAGTTCTAAGTTCTAGGGGACTTACGACCTAAGATGTTGAGTCCCATAGTGCTCAGAGCCATTTGAACCATTTGTCTGACAGATAACCGATTTGCACACCACCTTTCCGACATCTTTACAAGCGCTATGACCCCCATATTAATTACTCCTTATTCCCAACAGTGCATGAATATATCGAAACCCCTTGCACTGAGATTCCCGGATCTAGACAACATACCGCAGACGGAATCATTCCATCCCCAGTCTTATTCATTCCGAGCACTTCGTCCTGTAATGTACCAATGGTCGACAGGTCATAGAACGCTAACGTTCCTGTGATTTCATTTATTGTTTGGGCTCAGGAGACAATGCATTTCTTCTGAATTTCACCGGAACGTTTTCCGTCCGCGTTTGGAATCGAGCAGTCGTCATAACCGTGAAAACATTAGGTACAGTTGTATTTTGAAAACCAATACGAATGGAGACACAGATAGTGAAGAAGCTGTCAATTTAAACATTTGGTAAATTTAAAGATAATAATTAGACAATGGCTTCATAAGCCGAAACCCGCTATGAAAAGGAAAAATAAATAAATAAGACCCTAAGCAGAAAAATGCAGTATTCATTCAGTAGATACATATTTGGCTGTTGTACCCTCCACGAAGAAGATAAATCCCTGTTCGGCCAGCCGGATGTAGTTTTCCTTAATTTTCATAAATCTCATTGCCGAGATGTTTCCTTTGAACAGGGTGCAACCGATTCTCATCCACATCCATATCCACTACCAACTTGTAGCCCCTCTATGATGACCTTGCTTTCTACGCTATGTTAAACTAACTTTCTTTCCTCCTTTCATCAGTGAGCCTAAGAACAAAATAAATGTAGTCTGAAACATATTCCACCTGTTTCTGTACATCAAGCTTATGGAAGTTCTGAAGACCACCCGGATACTACACATAGCAAGAGAAGTAATGCGCGTTTCTTACGGCTATGAACATCGAACCTAACTACAGCAGGTATCAATGATGGAAGCACATCTCTCATTTAACCAAGGACCAACTACACTTGCAACGGAGCCATCTTTCTGACTTGTTGGAGAGATTCCTCCTGTCTACAAACGGGGCAAATAATGGATAACAGTACACACTGTCTACCTCACCTGCCATTCTATCGCAAAAGCCATACCGGCGCCAGCAAAACTGACTCGCAGATAGTTTTAATGAATTAAGGGTATATACATTCTCCACAAAATTTGTCGTTGAAAACACTGGGATTTAATACTATTTGTCACGATATTCGCGAGCATTACAAAGAAGCGGTGGTGGTAGGCTCGTATGGGACCAAACTGCTGAGGTCATCGGTCCCTAGGCATACATACTACTTAATCTAACTTAAACTAACTTACGTTAAGGACAACACACAAACCCATGCCCGAGGGAGAAATCGAACCGCCGACTGGGGGAACTGATAGAACCGTGGCAAGGCGCCCTGACCGCGCGGCTACCAAGCGCGGCAATTACAAAGATGAAACAAGATACTGGATCAGGTGAACATCCAAAACTAAGGAACGTATTACTAGAACAAAAAATCCGCTTCAGTTGCCAGTAATCTCTTATTCATTGCATCACCGGTTTTGAAGCCTAAAGCTTGATTATTAGGTGCCAGAAAGTAATTGTAGGAACATATACTATGTGATCAAAAGTATCCAGACAACTGGATGAAAAAGACTTAAAAGTTCGTGGCGCCCTCCATCGGTAATGCTGGAATTCAATATGGTGTTGGCCCACCCTTAGCCTTGATGTCAGCTTCCACTCTCGCAGGCATGCGTTCAGTCAGGTGCTGGAAGGTTTCTTGCGAAATGGCAGCTCACCGAGTGCTGCACTAAGGAGAGGCATCGATGTCGGTCGGTGAGTCCTAGCACGAAGTCGGCGTTCCAAAACTCCCAAGGTGTTCTATAAGATTTAGGTCAGGATTCTGTGCAGGCCAGTCCATTACAGGAATGTTACTGTCGTGTAACCACTCCGCCACAGGCGTGCGTTATGAACAGGTGCTCGATCGTGTTGAAAGATGCATTCGACATACCCGAATTGCTCTTCAACAGTGGAAAGCAAGAAGGTGCTTAAAACATCAATGTAGGCCTGTGCTGTGATAGTGCCACGCAAAACAACATGGGGTGCAAGCCCCACCCCCCCACCCCCATGAAAACCACGACCACACCATAACACCACCCCTCCGAATTTTACTGTTGGCACTACACATGCTGGCAGATGAGGTTCACCGGTCATTTGCCATACTCACACCCTGCCATCGGATCGCCACATTGTGTACCGTGATTCGTCACTCCATACAACGTTTTTACATTGTTCAATCGTTCAGTGTTTACGCTCCTTACACCAAGCGAGGCGTCGTTTGGTATTTACCGGCGTGATGTGTGGCTTATGAGCAGCCGCTCGACCATGAAATCCAAGTTTTCTTACCTCCCGCCTAACTGTCATAGTACTTGCAGTGCATCCTGATGCAGTTTGCAATTCCTGTGTGATGGTCTGGATAGATGTTTTCCTATTACACATTACGACCCTTTTCATCTGTCGGCTGTCTCTGTCAGTCAACAGACGAGGTCGGCCTGTACGCTTTAGTGCTGAACGTGTCCCCCCTCCACGTGTCCACTTCACTATCACATTGGAAACAGTGGACCTACGGATGTTTAGGAGTGTGGCACAAGTGACACCCATTGACCTGACCACGTTAGAAGTCCGTGAATTCCGCGGAGCGTCCCATTCTGCTCTCTCACGCTGTATAATGTGTACTGTGGTCGCTTATATGGAGTACCTGGCAGCAGGTAGCAGCACAATGCACCTAATATGAAAAACATATGTTTTGGGGTGTCCGGATACTTTGGACCACATAGTGTAAAGGTGTGGCGGTCGAGCCAGTTGGTCATGTGGGGTCACACCCACGTCAGATAAAAGCATGGGAGCATAAGACAAACAACAGCGGCGCCCGCCTCGACCGCACCACATCAAATCCTACGCTCCCACGTTTTTGTTTGACGTGTGTTTGACCCCATATGACTGACTGACCCGACCGTCACAAATTTATGCTTCCATAATTATCTTGAGGCGCCTGAAGGTCAAGCTTTAGGCATCGAAAGTGGTCATGTAAAAAATAATACATTACTGGCTTATTGAAGCAGATTTTTTTATTTTATTAATACAACAATGAAAGACACTACAGCTTGCATACCACTTCACGGTTACGAGGCCAAAACGACAACGGCCTCTCCGATGTAAACATTCTAAGTATCTTCAGGATGCACCAGAAACAAACATCGTATCACATCACCAGAGTTCAAAAACAAATAAAGGTGACCCACGTTTGGTAATAACGTATATCACCTAAGTCATACTCAGTATGTATCAAAACCTGCATAGCTTGCTGGACGTCATGCAAATAATGATCATGTTGGGGTTGAAGCTATTTTCTTCCATGTTTGCTTTAACAATACGTACGTTTTTGGTTAGGGTCTGCATGGTGTGGTTTTTTTGACGTGTTTTTTCTGATGTGGTAAACAGGTATGAATTCATAATTTATGTGTTTTACAAATACCTGTAATTATGATTTAAAAACTAATAGCTACATATATACAAACAGCAAAGAACGCTCTTTGACAGATGAAAAATAAAAGTCCACTGAAGATGCTGCAACTGCAGTGAAACATGTTTGGGTTAAAAAACAAAATTGTGTTTTGCTAATGGCGGACCCTATCCAAAAACATACGTCATGCAAGAAGTTGGCGACGATGACCCCACAACAAGAATATTCTTTGTTTCATGTGCTAAGGGATAATATTTTGGGATAGCCATCAGATAAGGTAAAATTTATTTAATGTACAAAAGCAAACAAGTAGAATAACGTATACATCTTGTAGACCTGTGGTTAAGAAGTTGTACATATTAATCACAGCCTCATACAACAAATCTTCGCTGGTGCTAGAATTCTGAACAATAAATTTGAGTTTTTTTAGTAATTCTTAAATTCAAAAATGTGATACCAAAACGGACAATGTTCTGCACTACCTTCATATCATTGAAAGTCTGGCATGTAAAAGAGTAAACTACGCAGTCTTTAACTTTTTAATAATCTATCTACAGAAATGAAAGAGTAACAGATAATGAAAGTGTTTTCACATGCAGATAAAGCTGGTGTCACCTTAAGAACTCTTTTAGTGTAGAGGCATTTGCGAAATGATACGTGTTGTCCGTAGAAGACCTGTCAGTATTCAGCGCGTAGACGTAAACTTGTTTTTTCAGAAGAAATATACACAGACTCTATTTAACTGACACATTTCAGCATCAGGTTCACTGTGAATATGACTAACAGAACACGGCGGTAACGCACTTAAACTCGCGAATTAGTTCAACTTCCTTCGTGCTTTGTATTTTATTATCTTAGTAGACCTGCTTGCAACGTTAAGTGTTGGCTTTTACTAATGGCCAAATTCTTGTATTCGGGTACAAGCTAGTGCCTAGAGCAGAACATAAATTGCACAGTGCGAGAATTTTGAAGTATGATTTCATAATACTAGACCCTCTTTCTTCGAAGTATTAAGTTTCATCTCTGTGTATAGCGTATTCTTCAGAATTAGGAACGTTATAAATACTTTCAATTAGATCGACGATTATAATACCTACAAAAAATGTGAAAGTTCTTTTTACCATCTGTTAGACAGCATGATTTATATGTTCTATCTCCCTACTTTCATATTAAGTCTCACTTTCTGTGGCACTGCAGTAGTTGAGAGTGTTCATGATCGTTCCACCCTGTAATCCCTCGTCCCGTGCCCTCTCTCTCTCTCTCTCTCTCTCTCTCTCTCTCTCGACGTCTACAACAATATAGGCAACATTATAAGCTTAATTATAACTTCACAGGAATCTTTTTTTACATTTTTATAGCTATGAAAATACATATGCTACAGTAAGTTTTCAGATAAGCTATTGTGACATAGTCTA
The DNA here is from genome assembly GCF_021461395.2 of Schistocerca americana. Lineage (NCBI taxonomy): Eukaryota > Metazoa > Arthropoda > Insecta > Orthoptera > Acrididae > Schistocerca > Schistocerca americana. The sequence continues at coordinate 698,701,964 of NC_060130.1, forward strand.
ATGATAATTTATTTTTTACAGGTACATGCGCTGCTGCATTTTTAAATCATCAACTCACATACCTAGTACTGACTGGAATATAGCCATCGCATTCGTACTAATCTGGGTGAGAGGTCTACTAGTGGACTGGAACTTCTGATATGGTGAGCATTTTAGTACAATAACTGTCCGCATATTAACTGTTTCCACAAGAATATGATGTTCTACTCTATGTTAACAGAGTTTCATACTTCATTCGCGTTTCCTTTAAGTATTTAGTATCGTTGGCATTCTGAGAACTACGCAGAGCAAGGAGGAAAAAACCGATAGAACTTAACTGAAGCTAAGAATGTGAAATGGGAAAACAAACTCATGATTTAAATACTATATATTTGTAGCAGATGACAGCTGGTAACGCTGTGAAGTTTTTGGTGTTCTACAACGGTGATTTATATCAGCACTAAAAGTATCTTTCCACACGCCACTTTTCTTACTGGAAGACCTAGTGATAATCACAATTCAATTACGCATATTAAATATGTTGAGACAATAGTAGCTGTAGAAGCTTTGGATTTACGCGACACCTGAATTTTATGAGGAGTAAAAAAGGTTTCAGCGTGGATATCCTTAAAACTTTTTCTGTGAGCTGGCCACAGATTGGGGCTCATCACAGGAGTAGAGTGTTAGGTCATGGAAAGTAAACGGAGTGGCTCTCCACAAGAACAAATCTTCACTCTAAGCTTTTGGAACGTAGCTATCGCATCACTGCCTAGCAAGTAATACTTCAACGGAATGGTTGATTTTGAAAAAGACAAAATAGATGTGGTGCTCGCTGGTACTGCATAGTGAGAGAAATCAGAAACCGAAACCTTGACAAAGGAACAAGTAGCAGTAGAGAGGCATCGGGGCATCAACATAGGAGCAGAACCGTCCTTAATCCATAGCTGGTTTGGATACCTCAAAACGTGGCCCGCAGAGGCAGATATTATACTTTCTCTCCACCCCGAATACAAGACCACCCAAACGAACATGTACAATCTATCCACTTAATAACTTCATATTATTGTATTTAGGAGTAAAGTGAATTACGCTAATGAGTCAGCATGTGACAATAACTGAAATAAATAAAAATATCTTCGCATATTTTTTTCTTTTTTAAATGTTTCAAACTGGTTGCTCTAAACAGTAGTTCTAGATGATGTGGTGGGACACATAAGACTCACGTATTTCGGAATACAGTTGATAGAAATCAATACTATGAGGTAACTTGGAGAAGGAAAGAATCTGAATTTATAAATTTTATAGTTGAACGGATATGAACTTGGAACACTTTCAGAATAGGAGATTCCTAACTCCTATCTTGGTCCGACTTTCACGTTTCACATACTGAACCGAAATCAGTAACGGATCACACCGATGTACAGAAAAAAAGTTTTTAGATTATGGCTGGTATCTATTATTTGACGCACGGTTGCTGAGGCATCATATGAAATAGTGTTCAGTAAGTATTTGTGGTTTCTTTCGTATCTGGATACTATTTCTAGGTAACATTTACCTTACGGTTACCTGAGTAGATGTTTATAAAGCTTGTAATTTTATGGTCTGATAACTGTCTAGGCAGTCTTATTCGTGTTGTATAAGAAAGGTCTTTCAGTGCTGAATACAGTGCTTGTGCCTTCAGCGTAGCCATAGTCGCGCAGCACAGAGGACGCCTGTAGCTGCGCTAGTTGTCTGATACACAGTAACTTAGTTTAATTTCTGTATCTCACCTACTTCCGCGAGGAATTGAATTGTACACGTGTATTTTACTCTACTTAAAAAAAATTTAAAAAAAAACTGTGTGAGGCGATCGCCGTCAGAAGAGCCACATCACATGGATCTGTTTAAATCTCGTGTTAGTACACAGAGATCAGTGCTTTAGAGTTAGTTTATTTCATGCAGTAGCTTTTGTGTATCGTAAACTGCGATGGCCACGGTCGTCAGGCTCTGACCGTTGCTCAAAGCTCTGGCGTCATCAAGGCGCCGGTGACCATACTTGGACACCCTTGGTGCCGTTTTAATCCCCTAGGGACCAAGTTGTGGCTGTGTCTTATGATACGCAGCGTCCGACAGGTTCGTCTTCACTCGAGAGTGAGGGACGGACGATGGTGGGTAAGAGTGTCACTGGGCAGAAGACGAAAGAGGGAATGGGCCGCATGGCTGGCTCCTTATGCCTTAACGACAGGTACGAGGTGCTACCCAATGTTGATAATACTTCTGGGCCAACACGGGTTGCCTCTCCTGTTGGGCTAGCGGCCGTCTTTACTGCCTAGTTCGGACAAGTGCAGAGGGTGAGTATGCTTGCCATTGGGAGTTCCAGTGTTAGGTGGGCGATGGAGCCCCTCAGGGAAACAGCAGGCAAGGCGGGAAAGAATGCGAGCGTGCACTCGGTATGTTGGCCGGGGGGTCTTCTCTGGGATGTGGAGGAGGTTATGCCGACGGCTATCTGGTACATTGGGTGCAACTGGCTACAAATAGTGACACATGACGGCAAGAATGACGCCTGCTGCTTGGGCTCTGCGGCCATCTTCGGTTCCTTTCGATGGATGGCTTATTTGCCGAAGGTATCTAGCGTTGCAAGTGGGGTACAGACTAAGCTGACTGTATTATCGTACCCGGGGTCGATCGCGGTCCTCTGGCTGGGTTGGAACAGAGTGGAAGATCTAAACCAGAGGCTCGAACACTTCTGCCACATTATCGGATGCGCATTTCTCGACCTACGCTAGGGGCTGGAAAATTGTAGTGCCCCCCCTTAACAGGTCAGGCGTGTACTACAGGCAGGGAGTGGCTATAAAGGTATCGGAGTGTGGTTGGCGTGCACATTGGGTTTTCTGGGTTAAAGAACACGTCTCCCCCCCCCCTTCCTCCCTCCCCCCCTCCCCCCCACCACCCACATCTTGGGATAAGAGTCGAATTGTCTTCCATAACAGAAGTTAGAGCAGTCACAATGTTCTCGGAGAATGCTTGTTGTCGCAGATTGGTTATAGAGAAGTTTAATATGATATTAGTAAACTGCAGGAGCATCCAATGAAAGATTTTACAGCTAATATCGCTAACTAAAGGCTATAATGGCCAGATAGTATTAGGAACAGAAATTTGGTTGAAACCGGAAGTGAACACCAACGAAATCCTAAGTTCAGACTGGAATACCTATCTTAAGCATAGGTTAGTTGCCAATGGTGGAGGCGTATTTATTGCACTAAGGAATTTCTTAATATCTAGGCAGGTTATCACAGATTACGAATGTGAATTAATCTGGGTGAAGTTAAGCATCAAAGGTAGGTCAAAAACGGCAATCGGATGATTTTATAAACCCCCTGGGTCAGGGTCTGTAGTGGTAGAGCGATTTAGAGAACTTGCAGACTATCGTTAATAACTTTCCTGATCATGCTACTGTAATAGGGGGTGACTTCAACTTGCAAGGTGTAGATTGGGAGAGTCATGCTATCAAAACTGATGCCAGCGACAGGAATTCACGTGACGTTATTCTGAATATCTTGTCCGAAAATTACTCTGAGCAGATAATTAGAGAACGTCTTCGGCCACCAAGCAACAAACATACCCAAACTTATGAAAATGTTTTCAAATACCGTTACCAGCACAAAATTCGTTGACAACCAAAATATTTATTTAGTTATATGTTTCGAGGATTGTACCTCGTCATCAGGCTATATTGACATTAGAAAAACATTTAACACATGTCTGTACAGGTATTAAAGCTTTTTTAAGTGACTGCTGTGATCATCCTGTGGAGGGAGAGAAGGATAACCTAGTAACAGGCGCTCTCACTTTGTGTGTTGGTCTTCTGTTCACATGAAAATTTTATAAAACGCTCACTCATTTTGTTCTTGTGGCATGGCAGTTTTCTTGTGATATGTTGAGACACCGTTATTTTCATAGTTTTTTGGACATCTTCGCCACTCACAAACTTCATAATGGTCTTTTTAAAGCACGATATACAAAACAAATTAGCAGTGCAGAAATATAACATGGCGGTAAAAACAAGGCTAGTATCGATTTGACTATCGATATGTCGATCCTGGTGTTGTCAGCAGCAATGTCTTCTGCATGTCTTGCGTCATATCACTGATGTTGGTTGGCGAAGTACATTACAAAATGAGCGAATGTGATAATTTTATAATACAAGTATAAGTATAAATACTGTTATTTCAGAATTACAAAGATATTTCTGGGGTCATTAATATGTATAACATTAATGTCATGCACTTACTGTTCTAAGAGCGCTGAATTGAAATTCATTAAGAAGTGTGAATTTTTTAACTCTGTCATTTCATATAGGATCTCGGTTTTTGAGTTAAGTACATGATTGAATGTTTCCATTTCTTCCAAGATGTCGATTCTCCAGCTCTTTTCCAAAGTATGTAATACTTCGAGGTCGTTCTCTATTGCAACGCTGTGTCCTATTTCATTTATATGTTTTGGTATAGCTGGCTGATCAGCTTTATCCAGTCTGAAACAGTCAATTTGTGCTTTAAGATGGGTTTTAAAGTTTCTTCCTGTTGGCCAATATAGTATGTGTTGCAAGGAGTATATGTAATTTTATAAATACCTCGTTTGCTCAGTTTGTCTGTACGTTGTACGATGTCATGGACCAGTTTCTTTCTTAAGTTGTTGTTGGTGGCAAAAGTGATCCTGATGTCTGTGATTTTGAACAACTTGCCTGTTTTGTCTGAGATGATCCCTAAATATGGTATGTTACATACTTACATTTATTTACGCTATCGGGGATAGCCATGTTAGATTATTGGCTTTTGTTTCTAGTTACGCGTTGTGAGAGTGCATGTGGAAGATTTATTAATGACAGTGTCTATGTTTGTTGGTTTTCTGTGTACGTTAATGTGCAGGTTCTGGTTTGTGTTGCACATGGTAATGTCTAAAAATTTATTTTGTTATCTTTCTGGTGTTCTATGGTGAAATGGATGTTACTGTGTAAGTTACTGAACATGTATAACAGTGTCTCTATTCCTTCATTACTTCCATTATATATAACGAATGCGTCATCTACATATCTACAGTAGTCTAAAATTTTCTAGGTTATTGTGTTCTTGTTGTTCAGAAGTTTTTTTTCGAGGTGATTAATGAAAATTTCTGCAACAATCCCATTGAGAGGACTTCCCATTGCTGGGTCCACATCATGTTTGTACATTTTGCCATTGAATGTGAAATAATTTTTAGAGAGGACAAGCTCTAGCAAATCTATTAATTCAACAACTTCAGCTCTGGACATAGTTCGACATTTTAATAAATCTTGTTTGATTATATCCATGGAATCTTTGATGGGTATACTGCTGTGTGAGTTTACAATGTCAAGGGAAGTCAGTTTTGTATTGGGTGGACTCTGAAGATCTTTGATACCTTGAATTGCTTGGTGACTATTTTTCACTGAAAAAGGGTTTTGATATTTGTATTTGTTTTGCAAAATTGGATGTAACTTTCTCATAGATTTGTAGCCTGGATGGATAACAGCATTGACAATAAGTCTGACAGGAACATTATCCTTTTAGATCTTTGGCTAGGGCCGTAGCTTTGGGGGTGTTGGGTTCATGATTGTAGGTCTGAGTCAATATGGCTTCAAATTATACCTAAATTTATCGAATCAGTTAACGTGGAGGAAGATGTCAGTGACCACAAGGCTGTTATAGCAAATACGACTACGTGCTTTACAAGGAATGTTAGGAAATTTGGGAAGATATTTTAATTTAGCAACAGTGCCAGTATAAAAATTGCAGATTATCTGAGTAGTCAGCATCAAATATTGTTGAGACGAAGATGTGGAGCATAAATGAAAAAAATGAAACCTCGAACGCATCGTTCAGTATGACTTACACAAGTATGTTCAACCAAGGTCTTAATGGAAGAGAAAGAACCACCGTGGTTTAATAGCCGCGTCAGAAAACTGCTACGTAAAGAAGCAGAGCTTCAGCACAGATTCAAGGGAAGTCAAAGCCCATCTGCCAAACAAAAGCTGAACGAAGCGAAAATGAACATAAGGAGAGCAATGAGAGAAGCGTTCAATGACTTTGAAATTCAAAGTTTGTCAACCGATCTGAATAAAAACTCAGAGAGGTTTTGATCTTACGTAAAAGTAGTTAGCAGTTCGAAATCCACCGTTCATTCACTCAATGACGATACTGGCACCGAAACTGAAGATAACAGAGGGAAGGCCGAAATACTGAATTAGGTCTTCAGAAACTATCTCATCCCAGAAGAACCTTACACGGTCCCTCCTTTCAACCATCGTACGAACGTCGAAATGGCAGATATTGAGATAACCGATCGCTAAATAGAAAAGGAACTATAATCGCTTAATAGTGGAAAGGTATCAGGACCAGATGAGATACCTATAAGATTCTACAAACGTTATGTGAAAGAACTTGCTCCCCTTCTAGCAGCAGGTTATCGTAATCCGCTAGAGCAACGAAGGGTACCTAGCTACTGGAAAAGAGCGCAGATCATTGCCCTTTTCAAGAAGGGTCGTAGGACAGATGCTTATAATTATGGGGCTAAATCGTTGACGTCACTCTGTTGTAGAATTATGGAACATGTTTTATGCTCAACAATTATGACAGTTATGACGTTCTTGGAGAATGAAAATCTCCTCTATAAAAATCAACATGGATGCCACTAACAAAGACCTTGAGAAATTCACTTCCTTGACTTCAGGCAGGAAGGCATTTGATATTGCCCCGCACTGCTGCTTAGTAAAAAAAATGATAAATAAATAAAATAAAATAAAATAAAATACGGGCTTACCGAGTATAGGACTAGATTTGTGACTGGATTCAAGACCTCCTTGTAGGTAGAACTCAACAAGTCACCCTTGAAGGAACAAAATCGACGAATGTAAAGGTAATTTCCGGAGTCCCGTAAGGAAGTTGGTAGGATCGTTACTGTATACATTGTATACAAATGGTCTGGTAGAGAGCGTCGGAAGGTCTGCAGATGATTCGGTTGACAAAGAAAGTAGCAACGCTAGACGACAGTATCGATTTGCAGAATGACCGGCAGAGGATTGATGAATAGTGCAGATTCTGGCAGTTGGCGTTGGATTTAAATTAACGTAATATATTGCTCATACACACGAAAGAAATGAAATCCACAAATGCACAACAACTCAACTGATGACAAATTGTTGGAGACAATATCTACCGTAAAATAACTAGGGGTAGCTATGCAGAGCGACCTCAAGTGGCATGACCACTTACAACAAATAGCAGGAAGAGCACATGCCAGACAGATTCATAGGAAGAATCTTACGGAAATGTAACTGATCCACCTCTTAAGTACTGTTCATCAGTCTGGGATCCTTATCGGGTACGACTGATAAAAGAGATAGAGAAGATCCTACGAAGAGGGGCACTTTTTGTCACGGTAGCGTTTAGTCGGTGCTAGAGCTTTACAGAGATGCTCAAAAACCAGCAGTGGCAGACGTTACAAGAGAAGTGTTGTGCACCACGGAGAGGTTTTTTGTTGAAACTTCGAAAGAGAACTTTCCGGGAAGAGTCGGACAACGTATTACTTCCCCCATATACATCTCGCGAAATGACCACGACGAGAAAATACGAGAAATTAGAGCAACACAGAGGTTTACCAACAATCATTCTCCCCACGTGCTATTCGCGAGTGGAACAGTGAAGGGGTATCAGCGGTTCCAGAAGTATGCTATGTCACATGCAGTTAGGTGGCTTGCAATTGTGATGTACATGTAGATACTTCTAATGGCCACTTTCTGGACGATTGCAATGCTGTATAGCTCCAACAGACACCAGATCTTTATATACTAAAAACCCATAGCAATACTGGCTGTATTTCGATCGTGACTGTTGAAATTGAGAAACAACTTTTATGATAACGGTTATCAGCCACAATTTGTTGACATACTGCTTAAATTGCTTTTACTCGTATAGTTTTAAGAGAAGCTTAGTGAGCAGGCTTTAATGACAATATCATTTTTTTAAAATTTTAATACATATATTTTTTTGCTATGATATCAGTATGGTGGCGTATACATAATAAGTACGGAAAGACAAGAAAAGAAACACGAATTGTCCTGGACAACATGTTAATTTGTTCGATAGTGTGTTCCAGGTGCGAGTAAGTTAACATTATATTATACGAGCACTGCTCGTCGTTGGTTCCTTATTGTATACGGTGGGTAGGAGGATGGCAGCTGCACCATGGCGATATATCTTCAAGTACCGCTAACTTGAGGCCGACTTCTTGCAGGCTGCTCTGCCAACAAAAAGAGATATAGCGCCTGTTTTGTGCTACGTACTAGCACGTGAATATGCGGTTAAGCCGCTTGCGGTCTGTTATATAATTTAAAACTGCGAAACATTGTATAAGATGGTGGATTATTGTTTTACTTGTGAACTTATTTTCATAAAGAACTGTTATAACATATTTTAAATTGATGTTGTTTATTCTTTACGTTAAATGATAACGATGAGAAGCGTTTTCCAACTCATCTGCACTTTGTCGTGACGGCATATTGCATGCATGGATAGTATGATAGCACAGTATGTAACAAGTTTTGTATTTCGTTGGTTAAACGATTCTTCTAGTAATAGTAATTATCAGAAATTACTTAACGTCATTTAAAAGTTCGTCGCCTTTTTACAGTCAATAATAAATGCTTTCTTTATTTATTGAACACATACAGACTTTTGGAAACCTACGCCATCCGACCAAAAAGTTCTGAGACTGATTTTATTCCTGGCGTATCAGCGATGTCAGCGCAGTAATTACGGGGCCAGCTTTTAATAACAACTGTAAACAACACACGCTCAATCGACCAGCTATTCTCCAGAATGTTTTGAAGAAGGGAAAAGTGTGTACAAAGTCTGCCTTCTACTCCTTGACCCCCAAACAAAAACGGAGACGAATACGCCCGGACGCCTGCCGCAAGTCGATTGAAATACAAAACGCTGACAATTATTTTCTCGAAACAATTATCCCCGGGGACGAGACATCGTCTTATCAATACGAACCCGCCACAAAACAACAAAGTACAGAAATTCAAATGACGGGTCAACGCTTTGACGACATAACCGAAATTGAAGCCGTGTGACACGATAGTTGAATAACATCCAAAAGAAGAACATTTCTGACAGTTCAGTTTCGTTGTATTAATGTTTTGTATGTTGCACTCAAATGGAGGGAGACTATGTAGAACACATGAAGCATTAAAACCACCATACTTGTTCTTCTGTATTTTTTACACTACTCGCCATTAAAATTGCTACACCATGAAGAAGTGCAGATGATTAACGGGTATTCATTGGACAATTATATTATACTAGAACTGACATGTGATTACATTTTCACGCAATTTGGGTGCATAGATCCTCAGAAATCAGTATCCAGAACAACCACCTCTGGCCGTAATAATGGCGTTGATACGTCTGAGCATTGAGTCAATCAGAGCTTGGATGGCGTGTACACGTATAGCTACCCATGCAGATTCAACACTATACCACAGTTCATCAAGAGTAGTGACTGGCGTATTGTGACGAGCCAGTTGCTCGGCCACCATTCACCATACGTTTTCATTTGATGAGAAATCTGGAGAATGTGCTGGCCAGGACAGCAGTCCAACATTTTCTGTATCCAGAAAGGTCCGTACAGGACCTGCAACATGCAGTCGTGCATTATCCTGCTGAAAAGTAGTTTCGCAGGGATCGAATGAAGGATAGAGCCGCGGGTCGTAACACTTCTGAAATGTAACATCCACTGTTCAAGTTGCTGTCAGTGCGAACAAGAGGTGACCGAGAAGTGTAACCAATAGCACCCCATACCATCACGCCGGATGATACGCCAGTATGGCGATGACGAATACACGCTTCCAATGTGCGTTCACCGCGATGTCGCCAAACACGGATGCAACCATCATGTTGCAGTAAACAGAACCTGCATTCATCCGAAAAAATGACGTTTCGCCATTCGTGGACCCAGGTTCGTCGTTGAGTTCACCATTGCAGGCGCTCCTGTCTGTGATGCAGCGTCAAGGGTAACCGCAGCCATGGTCTCCCAGCTGATAGTTCATGCTGCTGCAAACGTCGTCGAACTGTTCGTGCAGATGATTGTTGTCTTGCAAACGTCCCCATCTGTTGACTCAGGGATCGAGACGTGGATGCACGATCCGTTACAGCCATGCGGATAAGATGCCTGTCTTCTCGACTGCTAGTGATGCGAGGCTGTTGGGATCCAGCACGGCGTTCCGTATTACCCTCCGAACCCACCGATTCCATATTCTGCTAACAGTCATTGGATCTCGACCAATGCGAGCAGCAATGTCGCGATACGATAAACCGCAATCGCGATAGGCTACAATCCGACCTTCATCAAAGTCGTAAACGTGATAGTACGCATTTCACCTACTTATACGAGGCATCACAACAACGTTTCACCGGGCAAAGCCGGCCAACTGCTGTTTGTGTATGAGAAATCGGTTGGAAACTTTCCTCACGCAGCACGTTGTAGGTGTCGCCACCGGCGCCAACCTTGTGTGAATGCTCTGAAAAGCTAATCATTTGCATACCACAGCATCTTCTTCCCGTCGGTTAAATTTCGCGTCTGTAGCACGTCATCTTCGTGGTGTAGCAATTTTAAAGGCCAGTAGTGTATTAACCCAGTCTCTAAATCTTTGGGGCTGACATATTATTTTATACTACTAAGAGGATATTTCCTGCTTTTGTTATTCAGTTATGTACTTTTCCCACGGACATTCGCATCAGTCGAATGCCAGTCAGCAATATCATAAATACACTGAGGTGAAAGAACTAACGGTGTACCTCATTAATATCGTGTCGGATCTCCTGTTGCCCGACATAGTGAAACAATTCAACGTGGCATGGACTCAACAAGTCGTTGGAGGTCCCCTGCAGAAATATTCAGCCATAATGCCTCTATAGCCGTCCATAATTGCGAAAGTATTGCCGGTGCACTATTTTGTACACCAACTGGCGTCTCGATTATGTCCCATAAGGATTTGATGGCATTCATGTAGGACGACGTTGGTGGCCAAAATCATTCGCTTGAATTGTCCAGAGTGTTCTTCGAACCAATCGTGAAAACTGCGGCCTGGCGACATAGCGCATGGTCATCCATAAAAATTCTATAGATGTTTGGGAACATGAAGTCCATGATGGCTGCAAATTGTCTCCAGGTATCCGGACGTAACCATTTCCAGGAAATGATCTGTTCAGCTTGACCAGAGGAACGAGTATATGCCATACACAAGGTGATAATTATTGAACTACAAAAAAAATGAAAATTAGTTACAAACTCCATCGGCCACACACTTTATTCAACATATGAACGTCACTACAGGTTAGGGATGACGCGGCGCAGACGAATAGCGAAATTCTGCACGACCCGCTGTAGTGTCGGAACATCGATGCTGTCGATGACCTCCTGAATGGCTGTTTTCAGATCAGCAATGGTTTTGGGGTTATTGCTGTACACCTTGCGTTTAATATCGCCTCACAAAAAGCAGTCGCATGTGTTCAAATCCGGAGAATATGGTGGCCATGAGGCCCATGCCAGTGGCCTCTGGGTGCCCCAGAGCCAGAATCCAGGAGAGGAGCTGCAGGCGATGTTGTGCTGTTAGCAACGACACACGCGTCTGTAGTCTGTGCGCCAGCCCATTAACGCCAAATTTCGCAGCTCTATTCTAAGAGATACGTTCGTCGCACATCCCACATTGATTTCTTCGGTTATTTCACGCATTATTACTTGGATGTTAACAATGACAACTCTACGCAAACGCCGCTGCATTCAGGCGTTCAAGGCCGTCGGCCACTGCGTTGTCCATGGTGAGAGATAAAGTCACTGCACTGTCCGTGGTGAGAGGTAATGTCACTTTGTTGCCCCTGACGAGAGCTGATGTCCGAAATTTGGCATTGTAGACACACTCTTGGCTTTGTGCTTCTCGGAATATTGAATTCCCTAACGATATCCGAAATGGAGTGTCCCATGCGTCTAGCTCCAACTAACATCCCGCGTTCAAAGTCTGTTAATTCCCGTCTTGCGGCCACACTTACCTTGGAAACCTTTTCACATGAATCACCTGAGTACAAATGACAGTTTCGCACACACACTGGCCGTTTACACTTTGCGTACGCGATACTACCGCCTGCATGTGCATATCTCTACCCTATGACTTTTGATGACTTTTGTCACCCCAGTGTATGCTTCAACACTTGTGTTCTGTTTGGCTGCACGTTTGGTGTGATCATGAAATGGATGCAGTGAAAGGAGGCACCGAGCCAAAAGGCACAATAGTAAAACAGTTGACTCGTGTTAAGGAAGACCGCTTTTCAAATCCCCATGAGCCATCCAGATTTGGATATACCGTGAGTCCACAAATGGCATAAGGCAAAATGCGAGATATTTTTCTAAAAGGGCACTGTAGATTTCCTGCTCCGTTCTTCCACAGTCAGCGCGTGTGCTCCATCTCTAATCACCTCGTCGTCTATTAATTTTTCTTCTTTCCTTTCAGAAAAAGCTTTCCATTTAGGCAGTTTCTAGCTAATATCAGCATACACTGATAATGCCAAAAAGTATGGCCATCTGTTTAACACCGTATTGGTCCACCTTTCGAATGCAATACAACAGTGATTTTGCCTGGCATTTATTCGAGAAGTCCTTGATATGTTTCCGGAGGCTCCCGGCACCAGGTACCTACGAACAGCGGTATGCCGGAAAAGCAACTTTCTTAAGATTCAGTCATATGACTGCATCACGAACTTCTCCTTCTGAAATTAAGACTGTTATATATTCTCTCAATAATAAAACTCAGCTGGTTTTGATGGTGTTTCCAACAGACTACTAAAGATTTGTTCCCTTATAATAAGTAATGCCTTATCTGAAATATGTAATGCAGCACTAACTCAAGACTTTTATACAGAGAGACTGGATTATGCAGTTCCAAGCCTCTCCATAAGAGGGGTATTAGGACGGATGTCAACGATTACCGACCTGAATCACAGCTGACATCATCTTTCAAAATTTTTGAGAAAGTGATGTACTCTAGAACAATGTCTCAGCTGAACAACTATAATATACCCAGAAAATAACAGTTTGGAATTCAAAAGATTTGATGTACTGATAATTCCATTTACATGTTCACTCGCCAAATTTTAAAAGCATTAAATAATAAAATAGCACCAGTTTGTATTTTCTGCGATGTATTTAAGGCATTTGACTGTGGAAATCACAGTAGTGTCCTAAATAAATCGAAGTTCTATAGGACTGATGGTATAACCAATCAATGGATGGTGTCACACCTAACCAAAGGAATGCAGAAATTTGTACTTAGTAATTCAACCAACGTACTCTGGAGACATTATTCTGACTGGGGAGAAATCACTTATGAGTTCCTCAAGGCTCAATCTTAGGCCCTCTATTGTTCCTCGTATATGTAAACGATCTTCCGTCCAGTAAACAACAAGCAGAATTGATTCTTTTTGCGGAATACGCTAGTATTGTAATCAGTCCAAGCATACATACGGCGACAGAAGAAATGGTAACAAGTTGATCAAAAGTTACACTGACTGGATTTCTGGGAATGGTCTCACCCTCAGTTTAAAAAAGACGTAGCACATCTAGGGGTACTAAATCGAAAATAAGTGTAAGGCATGGTGAGGAAACAGTAGTGTTGCGACTTCAAAATTATTAGGTGTCCATTTGATAAGAATTTGAAACGGAAAAAGAACATTTTAGAAGAGACAAATCAATGAGTTGACATATTTCGCATATTTCGTTCAATAATGTTATATGCAATAATGTACTGTGATAGCTCATCTTTAAGAAAGAAAGTCTTCATTGGTCGAAAACGTGTTGTAAGAATAATATGTGATCCTCACCATCGAACGTTTTTCAGACATCCTTATAATGAGTTTGTTACGCCGGAAATGCATATCCTCGTATTTCCATCTATTGTACTGTACTTTTTTTTTCCTTGTTTTGTTACCGCAAGATATGACATTTCTGTGTCTTTATATATTGTAATTGTTTTACTATGTGTTTAGGATCTTTGGTATAGTGTTAACTCTGTCGCGTGGAGCGCGGGCAGAGCAGAAGGAGTCTGGCTGGAGTAGCGAGTGGAGCAGGTGTATTGTGTGAAGCTCCCGCGAGTTGCCGCGCTTTCGGGGTTTGGCAGCATTTAATTGCGCTCGACTTGCGATGATAGTTTCTGACATGGTGTCGCGGACGGGAAGCATTAGTTGGCGCACATCAAGAGCCCGTTTCGTCTGGTGACCGTGTCGAGAAGAAGGCGCGCCAACATCCAGCTTCTGCAACAGCGACGGCCGACAATGAGTGACTGTCGCCACCTCCTCGATCGACGGCTTCAAACCATCAATCAACCAACAAGTAAGACTAAAAGCACGTAAAGTTTCAGAACTGTATGGCAGACCTCAGCTTTTCAAACTGTTCAAATCACAAAATTACAGCAACGTAGCATGGACCTTTGTTGCTCATTGTCCCATTGCATTGCCAAGCAGGGTCCCTTCCTTTCCCGACATGAACCTGAGTGTCGTTGAAATTCAAACGCCAGCATTAAAATAATATAATTCAATTTCACTGCTTTAATTTCAAAGTTCAGTTAAAGTATTCATAGCTGGCTACAATATTTAGATTACACGAGCACAAATTAAGAGTGCGAGTTTTGTTAGTATATTTTAGCTTACCTGTGACTGCAGCTCGGCTTGGTACGTACAAAATTTTACTATTGTTAATTGTTCAGAATCATTTAATTCAAGTTCAAAGTTAAATCTCTTATTTCTAAATTGCATAGAGTCAAGTTGCTTTTGAAATGATTGTTGAGGTAGTCCAAGACTAACCGTATTTTACTGAATTTCGATGTGCTTCAGGAAGAAAGCTCACTATTAACTTCAGTCACTAAATTAACTTTCGATTTTCCGGTTTTATTAATTCTTTTGCTAAATTAAGTCAGAGTGTAGCGAAATTTATTACTTCTGACAAACTTTCAGTTTTCACACTACACGTGTCAACCTTCAGTTGCCACGCTTCTAGTGCTAATTATATGTGTAATAACCTTTTTTTCAGTTACTATAGTAATTGTCCTTAGGACTGGCGACCGTAATTTCCCCCAAATCTCAAATATCTAATTACCGCTAGTTAATTGTTAACGTAACGGCCGCACATTTACTTTCTTTATTAACTTTACCCCTTTTCAAAATTAATTTCCACCAGTTTCATTTGCATTTTTCCTTTCATTTAGATGTAACCCTTTCCTCACTCTTTACCGACAGATTAACTTCGGTGACGATTGCTTTTCCCAAATTTCCATTAGGTACACGCGGTTTAATTTTTCACTGTCATTAAGGTCGATAAGTGAGGGGGAGGTTACACATGGCGACCTGGTGACAGGACAATCTTCAGATTTGAGGTTGTTCTGGACACGAATTTTGTATGGTGCAAATCTCGTAACAAAGTATTGGCTACGAACAGGTCGCTACGTCAGCGAGATTAAGTAGTGGGAGGAATCCTAATGAGATTTGAAATTTGTCATTTATATTGAAAATTATTAAAATGAGTGAAGGCAACAATTACCAAAATTTGGTAGACTTGGATACGGAACAATCGGTCGAACAGTGGGAAACGCGCACCGCGGTACCCATTGTTCAGGGGCAGGCGGCTAGCGTGAAAGACGCGACCGCCGAAACGCAACAAAGAGCAGAAATGGAATTCCAAACTTTAGAAAAAGGTTTCGGAATCGGAAGTGAAAATCAAATCTGAACCCTTTGATGACGATTACGCGGGGACAATTAAAGAGGAAGCCGCTACGGAACTAGAACCGGTAGTTTCCGGGAATTTAGCTGATTTATTGAATGTTTTGACTAACGAAATCAAGCCTCAGTCTAGCAAGATAGAAACTCAATCGGCAGAAATTAAAGCTCAGGCTGCCAAGCAAGAAGCTCAGTCTGAAAAAATTGACAGGAAGCTAGACAATCAGAACAAAGCTATTTAATGTTGTTAACAACAATGTTGGAGTTGTTAACGCAAAAGTTGATAAAATCAAAGAAGATACTGTTGTGATTAATACCGAAATCGGTAACCTTAAACAGGAAATGATAGGCGTTCAGGCGGAAATTGCGAGCATAAATACGCGTTTTAATTCCGAGATTAGCAGAATCGAAAAAAGTGTAGGAGAAACAGTTGCTCCGATCATCGAGAATAAGGTGACGGAACAAATTCAATTAGTGAAAAAAGAGGATCAAAAGAAGGTGGAAACTTTAAAGGCTTTAGTATCCGAAGTAGATACCAAAGTGACGAAGCAGGCTAATACCTGCGAAGAGAGAAAAAAGGAGAAGAAACGCTTGCGACAAACACTTGCCAAGTAATTACAAGAGTGTCGGAATTAGAAAAGAAACTTGACGAAAAACAGAGCTATGTACCAATCTGTGCACATAGTTCGGAATTGTTGACGAAAGAGGAGCGGTTCGGCCCCTTGAAAAAAGGCGGTATACACGCGACGGATTTCATTAAAAATTGTGAAAGAGTTTTACCCAGATCATGGACTAATGAGAGAAAAATTAATGCGGTTATTGATGTGTTGGCTGGTGATGCCAAGCGTTACATTACGAACCTGACTTTTGACGAGTTTAAAAATTTGTTTCTGGCTGAATACTGGTCAGAGCAAAAACAGCAAAGTGTCTGGCGCGAATTTGTCGTATCGAGGCCTTTCGATGCGAATCCGCGCGGCTCGATGAAGGAGTTTTGTGAGGGCCGGATCCGCAAGTTCGAATATTTGCGTGATCGCCGCACGGAATCCGAAATAGTCTGGGAACTCTACAAGAAGCTTCCAGATGATACAAAACGCTACATAGGAAGCAATTACAGAACAATCAATGATTTCCTGGAAAGAGTTGAGGACGAGGACAATTGGCGCAATAATCGCGACAGTGGTAGAGGCCGTGGTAACAACAACGGGTACCACAGCAACCACAACAACGACAACTATGGGAATAATGCATACCGCAACCGTGGCAGCAATAACAATAGTGGTTCGGGCCGTAATGACAATCGGTACAAAGCAAATAATAACAGGAATGACGGAAACCAGTATCATACTAGCGTGATACGGGCTTCGCAGAATCGTAATAACGCCAGAGGGTGTGATCAGCCGCCTCAGCAGCATCCGGGGAGCGTATCTGCTGGGACGAGACAGGGAAACCATTAGCCGCGCCGGTGAGGGGCCGACCGGGCGTGGAGAAATTTTGGAGGCCCAATAACAAGAGAAAACCCAGGTGTCGTCGTTATGAAAATTCCGTATGGAATAATCAACGGCGGGAGAGTGTGCCAGTGTTAAGAGAAAGGAGTGCGCCCACAAGTAGTAGATCAGCTGTATACACGGCAGTAGAAAGTACATTAACTGTCAGTGAGAACAATTTAAGTAGTCTTCCGGATATCGATTATAAAGTGGGAGCTGTAATACCCACAGCGGAACTGGAGATTGAGTTCAAGAATGATTCGCAAGTGTTGAGAGAAGATCAGATGTCGGATAAAACGTCCGTCATCGAGCGAGGGGATGCAGAGAGGGATGAGGACTGGTTAAGGCAGTTCGGTCGCTTATACGACGAACTAAGAGATTATAGGGGCCTGTATGGGAGAAGTGTTTATGGGGAGCGCGTGCAGGATTTTCCGCGTCTCGTCCCGCAGGAAGATAGTGTTTGTGAAGTGATAGAAAGCTCTGGCCCTAACCGGCAGACCTTACCGAAAGTTGTAGTGGTAGAAGTAGCCGACCCATCCGACGCAAACCTCCAGTTTAAACATTGCGAAAGTATTAAGGAGAAAGATTACGAAAATTTTAGTGATAGCCGGACACGATTGGCAGAAAAGCACGTAGATTACAGCGTGTATGAGGTTAGAGCTGACGTTATACGGTCAGACGGTAGCAGTGTGGGTTGCGCAGATCTAGAGGAAGTAATTGCAAATACTACTGGGCACATTTCTCCAGGTAGATTGGCAGATGAGATCAATCTGACCAAAGAGGAATCAACGAAGGTGACAATTAGTGAATTGATAGCAAAGCAACACTCACTAGTTGACGAGTTACAGGAAAAGGTTTCGGTATTTGAGGCGAAGCTACAGACTAAGCCTCAGGAGAAACGTGTTGAAATTAAAACTGTATGTGAACAGAGGCTGAAAAGGCCCCCAGATAAGCAGGATTTAGGATCAAAGCCGGATGGTTTTTTCTGGAATGACCTGGATATAGACGAGGATTTACTGTGGGAAAATAAAGAAACAGTCGAGGACAGGTGTAGACAGATAGTAGTGTCTGTTAATATGCACGACCTACAACTAAACGTGTTGATTGACACCGGTGCAGAATTGAGTGCTGTATCTGGGAAAATATTTGAGTTACTGAAAGACAGACCCGGCATCGTAGTTATGCCAGTAACAGGAGTGAAAATTATCGGTGCTACTGGGAAGGCCAGTAAACCGGTCACAGAACAGGTGTTTGTCAACTTCGAGATATGTGGGGCACGATACGAACAAGAGTTTGTCGTCGTGCCAGACTTAACTACGGAAGTAATTATCGGGTTAGATTGGCTATTAAAGTACCGTGCAGTGATTAATTGCGAAAGCAAAACTTTGACATGTACGTCACAAGATAAAACAATAGTAGTTAGTTTTGACGAGGTAGGAGACGGTGTGCATAGGCAATACCAGCCTATACACATTGTTAACTGGCCGGATGCTATTGACGTAGGTATGAATTTGAACTACTGTAATGTGAGGAATCTCGGCACTGACAATAGTGTAGAAAGTGAATTGGAAAGTATTGTAGACGGTGTGTCAAACGTAACACACGAACAAAGACGAGGCCTGTATAAAGTAATAATGAGGAATAAGAGTGTGTTTTCAGACAAACCGGGACTTGTGGAAGGATATAAATGCAAGTTGCATGTAATTCCGCACAAACCATTCTTCGTGAGACCGTATGTTATACCGCTGTCCAAAAAGGAAGCAGTGCAACGGGAGATAGATAAGATGATCGAATGGGGAGTGATTGAAAGAAGTAACAGTCCATACAATAACGGTTTGGTCATTGTAGCAAAACGGGATGGTAGTGTGCGTATTGTGATTGACGCACGCACGTTGAATAGGGTCGTTCAACGCGAAACAGACAGACCAGAGACTATGGAGGAGATTTTGCAACGTTTTCATGACGTTAAGTTCATGACTAGCCTCGATCTGACGGCTAGTTACTGGCAAATAGAACTCGAAGAAGAATCTAGGCCATACACCGCCTTCTTGTTTGCGGGCAGGTGTTATCAGTATAGAGTACTGCCGTTTGGACTTAATATATGTGTCCGTATTCATCAGGGCCCTAGATAAAGTGCTAGGACCGGCTTTGAGTTAAAGATTAACTGTGTATGTTGACGACCTATTGTTGGCGAATGCCACTTGGCATGACCATTGCGACCTGTTAGATGAAGTTTTTAGAGCATTGCGCCGTGGCGGAATGACTCTAAAGCTAAAGAAATGCGAATTTGTGAAGCAGGAACTGAAATTTTTAGGGCATGTAATTACCACTGCTGGTATTACGAAAGGCCCAGAGAAACTAGAGGCAACAAGGAATTGTCCTCCACCCAAGTCTAGGAAACAGTTAGAAAGTTTTCTAGGGCTCACAGGATTTCACCGTAAATTTGTAAAAGGACAAGTGTTTAATGATGAAAATTTGAATAACCTCTTACGCAAAAATGTTCCGTTTGTGTGGACTGACGGGTGTCAGGCCGCTTTCGAGAGATTAAAAGACGAGTTGTTACGATCTAACATACTATTTCATCCTGATTTATCGCTACCTTTCCATCTGGGAACGGATTCGTCGAATTACGGGGTGGGGGTAGAACTATTCCAAGAAGTTGGTAAAGGAGAGGATAAGGAACACCGGACGATAGAGTTCGCGAGTCGAACTTTATCTAAAAGTGAGCGAAACTACACGATTTCTGAGAAAGAGTGTCTCGCTATCGTGTGGGGATTCAAGAAGTTCAAGGGTTACCTGTGGGACCGTAAGGTGATTATTCATACGGACCATAAGGCGCTCACTTATCTGAAGGATTGTAAACTACTTCACGAAAGACTGACTAGGTGGTCGCTGTATTTACAGCAATTTAACTATGACATCTGTTACGTGAAAGGGACCGACAATTGCGTTGCGGATGCGCTGTCGCGGTTGCCCGAGTCTAATCAAGATATATTGAAAGATGAGTCAGATGGAGTGGTCAAATTATACTATTTTAAAGAAGTTGAGGGACGCAAATTAATAGTGAATATCTGTAAGAATCTACGTCGTCATCAGAAAGAGGATGGTTGTTTAAATATGGTGAAAACCCGATATGACGAAAGGAGTCCAGAAGGAGAGAAATTAAGGAAGTATTACAAGATATACGATCAAATCTTGTACATGCGTAAGGATGAAGATTGTAATATTTGGCGGGTATGCTGGCCCACCAAATACGTCACGGAAATAATAGACAACTACCATTTGGCGTTTGGTCACTGTGGACCAAAGAAATGTACGGAAAAGCTGAGTGAAGTAGTGCATTTTAACAACATGTTAAAACGCGTTACTGATAGAGTGAAAACTTGCGATTTATGTCAGAAGGTGAATGTTACCAACTGTACGAGTCGCGGTCCTATGCAAAGTATAAGGCCTAACGACGCCTTTGAATTACTGTGCGTGGACTTGTACGGACCTTTGCCCAAGTCATCAGGAAAGTTTGCCTGCATTTTAGTAGTGCTAGAAGCTTTTTCCAAGTTCATCAAACTATACCCTATTAGGAAAGCAACAGCCAAAGCGGTCTATAGCAAGCTTGTGAACGATTGTTTTGTTCATATTGGTAAGCCCAAGGCGATTCTATCAGACAATGGGGCACAATCTACTTCTAAGTTGTGGAATGAAGGCATGGAAAATAATGGGGTCGAGGTGATCCATATTTCAGCATATTGTCCGGCTGGGAATACCGCTGAGAGGTACATCCCTGGAAATTGAAATAAGAACACCGTGAATTCATTGTCCCAGGAAGCGGAAACTTTATTGACACATTCCTGGGGTCAGATACATCACATGATCACACTGACAGAACCACAGGCACATAGACACAGGCAACAGAGCATGCACAATGTCGGCACTAGTACAGTGTATATCCACCTTTCGCAGCAATGCAGGCTGCTATTCTCCCATGGAGACGATCGTAGAGATGCTGGATGTAGTCCTGTGGAACGGCTTGCCATGCCATTTCCACCTGGCGCCTCAGTTGGACCAGCGTTCGTGCTGGACGTGCAGACCGCGTGAGACGACGCTTCATCCAGTCCCAAACATGCTCAATGGGGGACAGATCCGGAGATCTTGCTGGCCAGGGTAGTTGACTTACACCTTCTAGAGCACGTTGGGTGGCACGGGATACATGCGGACGTGCATTGTCCTGTTGGAACAGCAAGTTCCCTTGCCGGTCTAGGAATGGTAGAACGATGGGTTCGATGACGGTTTGGATGTACCGTGCACTATTCAGTGTCCCCTCGACGATCACCAGTGGTGTACGGCCAGTGTAGGAGATCGCTCCCCACACCATGATGCCGGGTGTTGGCCCTGTGTGCCTCGGTCGTATGCAATCCTGATTGTGGCGCTCACCTGCACGGCGCCAAACACGCATACGACCATCATTGGCACCAAGGCAGAAGCGACTCTCATCGCTGAAGACGACACGTCTCCATTCGTCCCTCCATTCACGCCTGTCGCGACACCACTGGAGGCGGGCTGCACGATGTTGGGGCGTGAGCGGAAGACGGCCTAACGGTGTGCGGGACCGTAGCCCAGCTTCATGGAGACGGTTGCGAATGGTCCTCGCCGATACCCCAGGAGCAACAGTGTCCCTAATTTGCTGGGAAGTGGCGGTGCGGTCCCCTACGGCACTGCGTAGGATCCTACGGTCTTGCCGTGCATCCGTGCGTCGCTGCGGTCCGGTCCCAGGTCGACGGGCACGTGCACCTTCCGCCGACCACTGGCGACAACATCGATGTACTGTGGAGACCTCACGCCCCACGTGTTGAGCAATTCGGCGGTACGTCCACCCGGCCTCCCGCATGCCCACTATACGCCCTCGCTCAAAGTCCGTCAACTGCACATACGGTTCACGTCCACGCTGTCGCGGCATGCTACCAGTGTTAAAGACTGCGATGGAGCTCCGTATGCCACGGCAAACTGGCTGACACTGACGGCGGCGGTGCACAAATGCTGCGCAGCTAGCGCCATTCGACGGCCAACACCGCGGTTCCTGGTGTGTCCGCTGTGCCGTGCGTGTGATCATTGCTTGTACAGCCCTCTCGCAGTGTCCGGAGCAAGTATGGTGGGTCTGACACACCGGTGTCAATGTGTTCTTTTTTCCATTTCCAGGAGTGTATATGCACGAGCTAGGCCGACTTTGCCGTACCTATTGCCATCACAACCATAGGGCATGGGGCAAATATGTAGCAGTATTTGAGAGAATTATGAACACCTTGAAACATGAATCTACGGGATTTTCTCCAGAGGAAATCCTGTTGGATGACTGAAGTAAAAGTTTAGTGGAAGAGATAATCAAATTCCCTCCACGGATTGACATTAGTATTGGTGTGAAAAAAGATAGTTTGCGAGAAGTAATAAAGCTAAAAGCCGATGCTCGCATACGTCGTCATGACGGTAAAGCGCGTTTTGCTAAGTTTGCAATCGGAAACTTAGTACTTGTAAAAGCTCATGAGAAATCGAGCGAGATAGACAGTTAAATCTCGAAATTTAAGTTTGTTTATAATGGACCATATAAAGTCATTGGTATACCTCACACAAATGCTTATTGCTTAGAGTATCCAAGCTCTGGAAAACTATTAGGTATACGGAACATTGTAGACTTGAAATTGTAGCAACCTAGGATTGATTAATACCACAGAATGAGTAATTTGTACAGTATGTAAATATAGAGTGTAAGATTTAAGGTTTGCTAGATTGCCATGCTTTTGCCTGACCAAGAGGACATTAAAGAAGTTGTAATTAACTAGTAATTAAATTTTACTAAATGATTTAAGAGAGAGTGATTATTAATCAATCGAAAAATCCAAGCTGCTAGTTTAAGTTTTCAGCTGAGTCACTGTAGATTAAGGAATGTAAATATGATTTTGTAACTAGCTGTAAGATTTCATGAATATGTGATTTACTAGTCATTGCCGATGTACTTAGACGCTGTTTTAAGTTTCAGGCTAGTACATGCGTGTGATGATGGACAGTGTTGAGTTATCCACTGTGATAGAATTAGTGGACTCCTTGAGATTACTCGAGAGTGAGTTTTTCCGAAAGAATTCAGTGAAACGGACGTTCTGGAAATGCCGTTACACAGGCGAGTGAGATCAAGCGTGCCGCACAGGCGGGCGCAACAATACTGGCGAGGCGGAGTCGCTGTCGGCCCTTGTGCCGCTGTCGGCCCTTGTGCCGCTGTCGGCTCTTGTGCCGCTCTCGGCATTCTTTGTACTTGCGAGTACGAAAGGCGGAATAGTTTTTCTTCGCGGACAGCTGATGTGAAAGAATTCTGCTCTCAATATTTATGTTTTTGTCGATCTGCTGAATATTATTTTCTTGTTTAGCTTTAATTGGACTCTCATGACGAGAATATTAATTATGAAAAGGTTATATAAAAATGTGTATAATATGTAATTAATAATTAATTTGCGTATTTTGATCTACCTGTTTTTATGGCCATGTACTCTGATTAATTTTGTAAATAATATTCCATTTCTTGATAGTGTTACGAATTTTGACGATTTTAGAATAGCTAAATCATTTTCTATGTTTTCTATGAATTTTAATATGTTGTCAACCTGTTTTATTTTGTGCAAGATGACAGAGTGGAATAAGATTAGGAGTGTCTCCACTCAATTATTATGGTCTAAAAATTGATTTATGCTTAATTAGACGAATGCTAAATTTTGTTGTTGTTTTGAGCATATACATTTCCGCTGGTTTTTTTTTTTTTTTTTTTTTTTTTTGGGACATTTTCTGAGTCTGTTTAGGTTACACGAACATCCTCAGACAATGTGGGGCACGTGTAACGCCGGAAATGCATATCCTCGTATTTCCATCTATTGTACTATACTTTTTTTTCCTTGTTTTGTTACCTCAAGATATGACATTTCTGTGTCTTTATATATTGTAATTGTTTTACTATATATATATATATATATATATATATATATATATATATATATATATATATTTATGTCGATTTATAATTGGTTTTTTGTGAATATTATTTGTATTTATGCGCTGGGTCTGGCCTAGGGAAAACTATACTATCGAACGAATACATCGATAGGTCGTGTGGAGAACGAAAGTGTTTAGGATCTTTGGTATAGTGTTAACTCTGTCGCGTGGAGCGCGGGCAGAGCAGAAGGAGTCTGGCTGGAGTAGCGAGTGGAGCAGGTGTGTTGTGTGAAGCTCCCGCGAGTTGCCGCGCTTTCGGGGTTTGGCAGCATTTAATTGCGCTCGACTTGCGATGATAGTTTCTGACATGGTGTCGCGGATGGGAAGCATTAGCTGGCGCACATCAAGAGCCCGTTTCGTCTGGTGACCGTGTCGAGAAGAAGGCGCGCCGACATCCAGCTTCTGCAACAGCGACGGCCGACAATGAGTGACTGTCGCCACCTCCTCGATCGACGGCTTCAAACCTTCAATCAGCCAACAAGGAAGACTGGAAGCACGTAAAGTTTCAGAACTGTATGGCAGACCTCAGCTTTTCAAACTGTTCAAATCACAAAATTACAGCAACGTAGCATGGACCTTTGTTGCTCATTGTCCCAATTGCATTGCCAAGCAGGGTCCCTATCTTTCCCGACATGAACCTGAGTGTCGTTGAAATTCAAACGCCAGCATTAAAATAATATAATTCAATTTCACTGCTTTAATTTCAAAGTTCAGTTAAAGTATTCATAGCTGGCTACAATATTTAGATTACACGAGCACAAATTAAGAGTGCGAGTTTTGTTAGTATATTTTAGCTTACCTGTGACTGCAGCTCGGCTTGGTACGTACAAAATTTTACTATTGTTAATTGTTCAGAATCATTTAATTCAAGTTCAAAGTTAAATCTCTTATTTCTAAATTGCATAGAGTCAAGTTGCTTTTGAAATGATTGTTGAGGTAGTCCAAGACTAACCGTATTTTACTGAATTTCGATGTGCTTCAGGAAGAAAGCTCACTATTAACTTCAGTCACTAAATTAACTTTCGATTTTCCGGTTTTATTAATTCTTTTGCTAAATTAAGTCAGAGTGTAGCGAAATTTATTACTTCTGACAAACTTTCAGTTTTCACACTACACGTGTCAACTTTCAGTTGCCACGCTTCTAGTGCTAATTATATGTGTAATAACCTTTTTTTCAGTTACTATAGTAATTGTCCTTAGGACTGGCGACCGTAATTTCCCCCAAATCTCAAATATCTAATTACCGCTAGTTAATTGTTAACGTAACGGCCGCACATTTACTTTCTTTATTAACTTTACCCCTTTTCAAAATTAATTTCCACCAGTTTCATTTGCATTTTTCCTTTCATTTAGATGTAACCCTTTCCTCACTCTTTACCGACAGATTAACTTCGGTGACGATTGCTTTTCCCAAATTTCCATTAGGTACACGCGGTTTAATTTTTCACTGTCATTAAGGTCGATAAGTGAGGGGGAGGTTACAAGTTGGGTATTCTGACTACTGCTTCACACTATATTTATTCCCTCATGAAATTTCTTGTAAATAGTGGGCTGCAGCTCAACGGGAACAATGATGTACATAATTACACTTCACATTAAGGTTGTCTTTAGCACAATACTGCAACTAAAATTTTTGATAACTTACACAATGTCTAATGTTTGACAAACAACAAAGTAAAACAGGAAAATTAACTGAAAAGTTTCGCCTTGACAACGCCTTCTATACCGTACAAAAAGTTCTACTATCATATTGTGTAAAAGGTGGTTGGTAGGAATTACTAACTCGCATCTGTATATTTAATACTAATACTAATAATAAAGTAATAATAAAAGAAACCTTGGACGTGTTCAGCACGTAACCATACTTTCAAATCAATTTGGTATGTGCTTACAAATTTACTTGTTCCACATCATTACGATTTATAGTGCAAATGATCCACGGAACATGAACCTAACAGATTAATGCAATTCCAGTGAATTATTGTCCGGTGATTTGTGGGCGCGGAACTGTTGCCCGGCTGGCATCCCAGATATGTTCCAGCCTCTCATATCAGGCTATATGTTGGCCAAGACATCAAAGTGCGATCACAGCCATGCTTCTCAGATCACTGTAGTATGATTCTGGTCTTGTGAGCGGACAATCATCCTGTTGGAAATTGCCGACGGGGAAGACAACAAACGTGCCAGTATGCAGGTGGTCCGCTTTGCTGTTCACGTAGACCATAGCTGCCATGGTACCTTCGATTACTATCACAGGTCCCACTGAAGTCCAGGAGAATATCCCCATAGCATAATACTGCTCCCTCCGGCCTGCATCCGTGGTCTGGTGCACGTTTCCAGCAGCTGTTCGCCCGGATGTTGGCTTACCTGGACACGACTATCGGCTTGGTATAACAAGAAACATGATACATTCGATTAGGCGACACGTTTCCATTAATCCGTGGTCCAATACTGATGCTCCCGTGCCCACTGAAATCGTAATTGACGATGTCGTTGGGTCAACTTGGGAAAACGTAGGTCTCTAGGTGTCGTCTGCTTTGGAGCCCCTGTTCAGCAGTGCGCTGAATGGTGTGCTCAGTAACATTTCTACCTGCAGAAGCGTTGTACTCTGTCGGCGGATCTGCCACAGATCATCGCCTTGTCTGCTTTACAAAGCGGGTAAGTCTCCGAAATCCACGTTCTGTGTTGGAGCGTTAACGTTCAACACCTAGTCGCCCAGTCATGGTTTCAAACGCTTCCAGTCACTTATCATAGATGCTCGCGGCAGTAGCAGTCGACTGGATTGCCAGCCTCGCTGTTTATGAAACACTCGTTCCACGAGCCGGGCCGTTGTAATCCGACCTATGTCAAAGTCTTTTAGTTCAGTGAATTTCCCCATCTAAGATGATTCTTCAGTCGTTTCTGCTCCGCATATGAACTTTCCTTAGCCGCGTCACGAGCCTGCAATGCTACCAGACGGCATTGCGGAGAGCGATGGTGGGTATATTTTCGGTCCTCGTACATCATGCACGTTTCTCACATCCCACTAGGTGCATACCGTTCTGGTCCCCAAGTCTCTCTTCCGTTACACGATTCCCAAACACTAGAAAACTTTCGCTCACTTTCGCATGAATAACGCTTGTGAGCGGCCATTCCGTACTATTTATTAATGTACACTTGATTATTAATTGCTATAGTCCGGCTGGTTGGAAAATTAGGCAGCGAACATTCATAATTGGCTAGTTTTGGAGTGCTAACATACTCCCAAGATACATGCTCCGATAACTAAAGTCTCGACCATCAACCTACGACGCATGCCCTATCTGTTCTCCCACACGGCTCTCTTACTCATTCCCTTCGATAAATTCTAGTAATCATGAAGAGGTGGATATATGTGAACACTTTTTTACGACACAGTTAATTTATTTCACTTTTAATTCAAGTATCACCTGTGCCGCTTGTCCTGATCGCACTCACACTACAATTACAGTCACTCATCTATCACGAGCTTGGCGATTTTTTTACCGTACTATCGCCTCTTAATTATATATCAGCTCCCACGATACGAAGTTTCTCCTGAGCTTCATAATTATTATTTTGACTGCAATCGCTTGTCCTCGACAAATAAGCGTCCTGTGCGGGTGTTGGCTCTGGTGCGATTGACTCACTCCTTCCCACCAAACGATCCCTTCTACGATGGACACCCAAATGAAAACCGAAAACCCGCCACAACGGGACCATGGAATGGATACATTCGAAACTAATCACCAAACACGTTGAGACATTTATGCCATTGGGGGACGAGACTATCAGTTCCTGTTTCCTAGAACACGGTCGGCCAGTAACGGATCCACCAATTCACCCACTCCTGCACTTCCTCCTCCTACTGAAACCCACGACCACACATGCCTTTCTTCAGGTCGTCAAAGATGTGAAAATCACACGGTGAAAGATCCGGTCTCTATGTAGGATGTTACAGTATTTCCCAAACAAATCACTGAAGCATAACCTTCGTCCGATTGGCAATGTGGGGCGGGTGTTATTGTGCAACAGGAGGACTGTCCGAGAGCATTCCGACAACCAGAGGGCAAGCGGCAAAGCCAACAGTGGAAACATCCCACATGTCCTCAGTCGAAGAAATACAAAGCTGTTCACACAAGTTCCAGTAAGGTCGTGATGACCTCCTCCTTAGGCTGGAGGGGTGCTCTACTCGTCCGAGCATGGAACCACAATCAATGGGCAGCGTTATGAAGGCACTTTGCAGACACTGCAACACGCCGTAAAGTCAAAACGCCCAGGAATGCAGTCGGACGGAATCATCCTGTTTCACGATAACGCCCGCCCTTATCCTGCCAATCGGACGAGAACTACGCTTCAGCGATTTGGCTGGCAAACACTACAACATCCTTCGTACAGCCCGGACCTTTCACCGTGTGATTTTCATGCCGTTAGCGACCTGAGGAAAGACATGTGTGGTCGTCGCTTTCAGTCGTACGAGGAAGTGCAAGAACTGGTGCGGCTGTGAATCCGTCAGCGGTCGACCGCGTTCTACGAAACAGGAATTGATCGTCTCGTCTTCCAGCGGGATAAACGTCTTAACGCGTGTGGTGATTACTTTCGAGTGGAAGCATTCCGTAGTCCCGTTGAGGCGGATGTTCGGTTTCCATTTGACTGCAATTTGCAGAACTATAGGACATCCCCGTCACCGATGCAAATACAGGATCGACAACTGTACCCTTCGAAACTGAACGCAGACGTCAGAGGTACACATATTCCGTCCTGGGGATTAACAGGGTGACGACAGGAAATGCATTATGCCATCCTTCTACTTAACCATTCCAGAACCGTTACTAACCAGTAAAGATCATAAATAAGCTCCGTGTGTCTGCTTTAAACTTGCCAGCGAGTCCTGTGACGTAATCTCCCAACACGCCATCTCCGTGTGCCCGTAGACTCGATTCGTAAGTCTTCGCCGTAGCCCATTCGTGACCTGAGGCTATTGTCGGGTATAGGTGAACTCGACTCACTGAGAAAGGAGGGCAAGTACGTGAGTTCGCAAGTATAGCCGCGGACTTGCGGCATTTGAGAGGAATTTCGATAAAATTTTTCAGAAGACTGCTGTAAATTTATTTTAATATTTAATATCTGTTCAGAGAATGTCTAACAGTTACGTTGATATACACGCTATCGAGGAGCTACCCAGTCCAACGACAATATCAGAAAACATTTCATGACGATGAAGTGAAATCTCTAAATGGTGATTAATTATTAAAACAAATTACAGAAATGAATTATAAGCTACACAACTCTCTATTAGCCCATAGACGCAAGCTGCCATGACGAAATGAATATAGCAATATTGCTATACAGCAATGAGTTAGATTAAGTAGTGTGTAAGCCTAGGGACCGATGACCTCAGCATTTTGGTCGCATAGGAACTTACCACCACCACTAGAAGATAAGTCATTACTAGCCTTGAACTCCTGCATGTTTCAGTAACAGAGAACGAGTAGAGTATGAAGGGACCGCAGCGCCACACTTCTCAGTCATCACACTCGCGGAACTGCAGCGGGAACGAAGGAAGCTGCGTAGTTAGCACTGATATAAATGCGGCGCGCCGGCCGGAGTGGGCGAGCGGTTCTAGGCGCTACAGTCTGGAGCCGCGCGACCGCTACGGTCGCAGGTTCGAATCCTGCCTCGGGCATGGATGTGTGTGCTGTCCTTAGGTTAATTGGGTTTAGGTAGTTCTAATTTCTAGGGGACTGATGACCACTGCAGTTAAGTCCCATAGTGCTCAGAGCCATTTTTTAAATGCGGCGCCTTCAATTGTGAAGTATGCAACCCGAACATTAGACTCGTACTCGCTCTGTTTCTTATCTCTCTTACATACACTGAACCTGCACCGATGCGGGACAAAGGCACACGGAAAAGAAGTCTGCATAGAATACCGGTAACTTTTATACAGTAATAATATCTCTATTAGCTCTTGAATACCTTCCTGAAGCTACCGAAATTTCAGTAATAGTGGGCAGTATGCTTATAACTAAAGGGCAGTTATGTTTCCATGGTTGGGAGATTATAGGAAATAAACGAGCGAATATTGTGTTTACAATCCACATAATAATTTATTATTTGTATCTTTCGCTTGACCGAAAATTAAAACCTAGCGTTAAGGAGACTAATTGTAGTACTGCGTTGATTTATTTAGAGCGATGTTTTTTAATTTGAGATTGTATATTAATGTAAGAGAGACA
Organism: Schistocerca americana; assembly: GCF_021461395.2. Taxonomy (NCBI): domain Eukaryota; kingdom Metazoa; phylum Arthropoda; class Insecta; order Orthoptera; family Acrididae; genus Schistocerca; species Schistocerca americana. The sequence continues at coordinate 698,732,498 of NC_060130.1, forward strand.
AAATTTTCACAAATTCCTGAAACATCTGTGAACGAAAGTATTAGTAATACTGTTACTATAACAAAAGACATACTAATATTACTTCCGGCAGTATTTTTTTTTGTTTTTATACCCTTTATTTCTAAATATTTTCGCCGTTTCTCTAAGTGGCAGTATTAAAACATTAAATATTTTCGTATTATAACCCTGTCATCCTACCGACCACAGGCGTGTTTGCTGAACACTAAGTCTATGCAGGAGTTATTTTGGCCAAGTTTTATTGCGATAGATACTAATTCTCAGTTATATCAGTTTTTGATTTTGGTGTGTAGACTGGAAAACTGTTCACTTTTGTACCTAAAATAAAGTGTGTTTTCTGCATTATTACAGGTATTAACAATCGTTAGAGACATTTCACACACCCGCAAGCATAAAATGTCTTCATTGTCGTTGATACGAGGCGGCATGGACACAATCTCGTGATTGGACCGAAATGAAATTGCAGTGTAATGGGCGGCAAAGATTCAATTACCGCAGAATTTATTGCATATTGATTACAGCGTTGGGTATGCTATACCACACGTGGATCAGTCTGACGTAGACTCGTGGATAAGTGTATAGTCAGTGAAGGTTCACACAGAGTTACCGTCTTTCAAATTCTTTTTTTAATTATTCTTTCTTCGACAACAAAATGAGATCAACTTTCATTGTTCTGTTGTCTGTTTTACGATATTTCAAGTGTTCTACGTAATATAAAACTCTTACCTTTCATCACATGTACAACAAAACAGTTATCCCAAGATCAGCGACAATCGTCCGTCTTAAAAGTACCCCCAGACTCTGCGCCATATGATAATGAATTTGATTTTAAGGCAATACTTCATTCGACAAAAAGTCATGCGATCTACGGCCAGTTAGATGACACGATTTATTGATTAACTCACATCTCACAAATATATCTCATAATTTACTGGCGTAGTTGAATAGTCAGATTGTTGATCTTACTTCCAAAAATTTCGAATTAGAAACCTGTGAGTTCTAATAGGTACACTGTTTAATGATTTCTAGTCCATGTTTATTCATTACAACCAAACAGAGTTAAAATTACCAACTGAGTTAAAATTACCCTACAATTCGTCACTCCGCACTTGTGACTCGTAAAGATATTTTACAATTCAAAGACTGATACAATGACTGCCACAACAGTATTGTATAGCTATCACATTGAAAGATGTGAAAACATTTGCATGAAATTACAACTCGTTTTCAAAATGCTAGTCACTGCAGTTATTGCTTCTGAGCGATAGAAAAATAACTCGCTGTGCAATGTCTGAGCACAGATGGTTCATAGTTTATGTAGGAGCTCTGTCAACAAATAATAAAGGAAGGTTAGTGTTAAATGTCCCGTTGACGGTGAAGTCATTCAGACGAATCACAAGCTCGGATTTGAGTAGGATCAGAAGGAAAATTTGTCGTGTCCTAAACAGACCTAACTAGTCCAGCATTTGCTGTAGCAATTTAGAGAAAACACGGAAAAGCTAAATCCAGATAGCTGGATGGGAATTTAAACTCAATGCTTCCTGAATGCGATTCCAATATTTTACGACTAAACCACCCATCTCTGTAGTGTTAGGTTGGTTCAACTAAAATGTTAATGCTCATCATTGATGTCTCGCTTCCATGAAACTTTCTGTACTACATTTGGATTTACAGTATTATCTGTCCTGCAAAGTATCAGATATTTTTTTCGAAAAAGATGGCTCATACTGCATTTAGATAATCAGTATGCTCTTCTTAAAAATAAATACCACGCCGCACAGTGAAGTGAGATCTTTGGCCAGAATTTCCGGTGATCCTGTCGACGTATGTTGAGACAAAATACGTCAACATGGTACACAGAACTACACAATGATAAACAAGGCTACCCGAATTACTAAGGAACTACACTGCCTTATAAAAAACATTGAAGCACCCATAAGACATGGCTGGATGTCAATATAACTTCTTACACGTACACACCATTGGCTGGTATGTAAATGATAAGCTTTGAAATTTTCTGATAGGTAGAACGACCGCCATAGTGCATTCGTGTTGTTAGTGAGACTGTTATTACCAGGCCCGCTATGGTATATGGGAGGCGTGAACAGCTACAGATATTGTGAAGGACACGGAGATGCCGCGTACTCGTGTAAGACAGCATCATCAGCACCTGACCGAGTTTAAAAGGAACCTCATTGTTCGAATCGTGCAATATCCATAGAACTGGGTTTTACCTTGAATGTTACCATCACTAACTGAATATATTTGCTAGACATGCTAACTATCATAATTACACTTGTTCCTTTTGTTCTAAACTCCGTATTTTCCGGCTAAGCGCCAGAAACAGGTCCTACCCCTACACTATTCCTGAGTGGATATATTTTGATGATATTAGTCAAAGAAAGCAGTCCATGGTCGATAAATAGTCAGGCAGTAAAATGTCACCAGAAATATTCTGCTTGACAATGAAATTGAAGCACTCAGAAGGGAAGAACGCAACCAAACGACACTTCTCGGGATTGGAGAAGATGTGATGTTATTTCAGTGATTACAATTTCGAGTCAAATTTACAACGAACTGCTCAGTACGACCCCACTTATCAGTATGACGTTGCGACCTCTAAGGCCTGCATACATGTACTAATTTGGTTGGGAAGAATGCCATAAAGCCGTTGCATCCTCACGTGAGACCAGCTGGTGGTAACAGGTCTCTGTTATCCTGGATACTGTCACTGGGACGGTGTTGATGTCCGCGCTGCTCCCACACAAGTTCTTGCAAGCCAGACCTGGTGATACAGCTGGTCATAGGAGCACCTCAAAATCACACAGAGAAACTGTCCATTCTGCTGCCGAAAAAGTTCATAGAGAAATGGGCCTTGTGTGGACGAACGTTGTTAAGCTGAAAAATGGCACCACGATACTGTCGCATGACAGGTAACACATGAAGACGCAGGATGTCTGTGACGTGCCGCTTTGTCCTCAGAGTTCCCTTAATCGCAACCAGCCATGACCTGAAGTGATAACGGATGGCTCCCCACACCATGACACTGGGAGTAACACAACTATGCTTCTCTGAAACATATGAAGAATAGGAACTGCGGCTCATCGTTGAACACAATTGAAGCTATTGATCAGCAGTCCATATTTCCCAGTCACGGCACCCCCTCCATTCGAAGCCGTTTGTCTTGTGGTGCTAGCAGCAGTCTATGAATGGTAAGTCCCTAACCCTGTAGCAGCTAGTCGCCAGCCAATGGTGCGGGACGATAAAAAATGTTGCAGCGTCTTCATTTACTGTTCTCGGACGGCAGGTGCAGATGTGATGGGGTTATTATGTGCTTGGTGCACAGTGTGGCGAATCCTCCCTTGTGCTGGTCAGACATGGTCGACCTGAACCTTGACGGACAGTCAGTCTGCCTGTCCTCACGTTTCCATGTAGTTCTAAATCGGGCCACGGTCACAACCTAATGCCCGACAAATGTGCATATTGCAGGATTCTACCAGCCGGCCAAATGGAGACCCACACTGATACCCCATTTCAAATTCTGTCAGGTGTCGCTTACACTGTCTCACACGCGTATGTGGGATCTCTGTATTCTACATAGTGATCACTCACCATCTGACGACACGAACACTCTTGTACTGCGCTAGTAGTTCTACCGTCACAGCTTTAATTACACTGTTCAAAAGAATTAGGGGAACATTACTTTTGGCGTCTGCTATGAACTATTGAGCATTGGTTGAGGACGGGGTATTTTACGAAATTAAACATTTGTTTCTCGAATTAAGTACGAAACGAAACATCGTTACATCCTAGGTCGTTTAAAAAAAAAAAAAAAAAAACAAAGGCAGATGTTCAACATGTGTTACGGAAACTAAGTTGAAACTCTCATTCAGTCGTCATCTCGGGTGATTTTCACTGGGCTTTAAGAGCTTCAATGAAGTATATGACATAAGTGAGTGTTTATCATGCCTGACACCTACGTGGCACGCTCCGTATAAGTCTACGAAAGTCACCCTGTGGTACCCGTTCCCATTATTCAATGAAAGCCCAAGACTGTTCTTGGAGGATTTATGATGGAACAGTATGAACAAGAACATGTCTTTCAGGCATGTCTCACACATGCACGATGGGGTCTATGTCCGGACTCACCGTCGGCCATTCCATTACTGCAATGTCCAGGTTTCGCAAGAGATCCCTGCTGACTCCCACTACATAGGCCATGGCATTAGAAGGAATTCAGGGCCACCACCGTGTGCAGTAGCCATCAGATGGTTCAACAGGATCTGTTCGATGTACCGTCCGGCAGTTAAGGCGACCACGGACAACAACAAGATCCGTATGGCTGTGAACACAGAACAACATCACAGAACCCAGGAAATCTTCGATTTCCTGGGCAACACTTGGCAGACCACAGGTCTCCGCACACGAACACAGCCAACACCTTTCGTCAGAGTATATCAGGACTCGTCTGTGGCTAACTCGTTTAGAAAGTGATTAAGTTGCCAGTTGACGTGGGAACTGCAGAGCTGAAAGCGAGCTGCAAGACGTTATCGTATCAAGCGAGGTACTCGAGCAGGACTTGCAGTGCGCTGGAGGTATCCGTACGACGCCGCAACGCACAGGTGGCGAGATATCGGTCTTGAAGGGGGTTTTAATACATGGGCGACCTTGTCAAACTACTCTTGTGTAGTGGCCTGTCTCACTGTAGCGTGTCCAAATCTGTGGAGGACACATGGAGGCATTGGCATTTACAGCAACACTATCCATCTTTTTGGATCAAACTGACCGTTCTTGCAACTTGCATTGCAGTAAGATGTCGCATTGCATGTGCTTGGTTGAACACAACGTCCACAAGCAACTGCCATCTGTCTACCTCACTAGAAAACATTGGGACACCAGTACTCACATCCTTCTCAGTCGTCATCTGACACTGTAATGCATAAGACAGCCAACAGACAGCGAATGATCTTAATTGTTGGCTAAATTGAAAGTGAAGATCTCGAGCCATGTAACAAGACCACAGGTACCTCCTGCATCAAAATTTTCTTTTGATACAGTATATTTACACAACCACTGATAGTACGTAAGTGTACGAAGTCGCATTGATACCCTACCACATCTTCGGAGTGCTTCACTTTTCCTTGTCACACAGTGTTGCTCAGGTGATAGTGAAACACTTCACAGAAATAGAGGCTATCGTCAGCCAGCTTTCATCCATTCGCTGTCGTAGGACTACGCCAGGGAGACAGGTGGAGCTTTACAACTCCACTTTGCGCACTTGCAAACTGGATTAATCATTGTCTATGACTAGTGACAACGGCGTTGTGTCATTAACAATTGCCGAAACTCGGGGGAATAGAAAATATATCCCGCTCATCCTGTTGGCCACAAATGGGAGACCAGAGACTTCACCTACTCATAAAGGGATGCAGTCTTAATTGGTTCAAATGGCTCTGAGCACTATGGGACTCAACTGCTGAGGTCATTAGTCCCCTAGAACTTAGAACTAGTTAAACCTAACTAACCTAAGGACATCACAAACATCCATGCCCGAGGCAGGATTCGAACCTGCGACCATAGCGGTCTTGCGGTTCCAGACTGCAGCGCCTTTAACCGCACGGCCACTTCGGCCGGCGCAGTCTTAATTCTACAGTTGAAACAAGGGAAGGAGCTCTTGTCCTAATCGTTATTGTAATGTTTCCGTAATAATTGTATAGGAATATTCATGGAGTGTATAGTGAACCGACTTCTTGTCTGGTGTCTCGAGTTCAAATAGCTCATTGGCAGTTACAAGTTTGGGTTCAGGAAACTTAGTTCCACCACAGAAAACGTAACCCTACAGAATCTCGTTATACAGCCGACTTTTATACAAAGGCATCACCTCAAAGAAAACTTTTTCGACATATAGACGGTCAACAGCGCCACCTGAATGCATACCATCCTCGGATATCGCCATCAGTTGGACTTCCATTGACGATTGTAAATCTTTATACGGTCATTCCTTTCACGGCCCTGTATCAGATATCGAGTTCAGGATGTCGCATGAGGCCGATCTGAGTAGGAGAACGGTGTCCTAGGAGAAGGCGTACTTTCGCCCTCTTCTCTAACTGTGTTAACAACATGAGGTCCGTGATAACAGCACCGATACAGTGCTTTTTTATTTGTGTACGAGTGTTCTATTTTTGCATCTCTTCCAGTCCAGCAACGGTAGCACTTAGGTTGCATTTGTCATTAAAGGGATTGGAAGAATGGATTACTTACACGCAGTTCCAGTTACTAGCAACAAACATGGTGTGAGGGGACACTCAGCATCGGAAGCACGATATATAAGTTAGCCTATATTGATGATGAAGAGGACCGTTCTGAGCTTCAGAGATTCGGTAAGGCTTCTGGGCCTTGTTTCCTGGTTATCACACTCAAGAGATCTGAAGTGACTCTCTCTGAAAGTGCTTAATATTTTAATGTGCTTCAGCCATAGGTTTTGGGGAGCCAACACAGCAGACCTGTTGCAGTTCTACGACACTTTCGAACGGTTTTTGTGTATGGATCAGTAAGACTTTTACGTTTTAAGCTCTTAGGTACCATTAACCATGTGAGAATAAGGGTCGCCACGGGGGCCTAAATAACCAGCCTCATTCGCAGCCTATTTGCTTGGGCTGTTGAGTTGCAACTGCCTATTCTGAGGCAAGTCATCATGGTACATCAGGCATATGCGTTTGGACTTGTCCGCAGTTGTTGGTATTCCGCCTGATTCAACGACTACCCACGGATATTGCTTTCGCAAATAAATAAAAAAATTGTGATCTGAATGGAAGCAGACCTAATGATCCTTGGTGCAGATAAGTCACTCACTCCCCATGTTGCGGTTGCGACACACCCTAGAACATTTTGAAGCACAACATTATTTTAAAATTGACACAAAGAGTCAATGACGTAGAATACTTTTTAGAAATAAATCCTTCAATATTATAAGCAAGCACTGCAAATGTATGTCGATCTACATTGATTGGTTTAAACAGGGGGAAAGTGGGCTGCTCGGAGGTGTGACCTAATCGCATCCTCAAAGGAATTCACGGTTTGCGTTGCAGGCGTACAGGCGAGATTGAGGTCATTGGAGCAGATGAAATACATACTGAGGTCATCTGAGAAGATGAAATACATACTGAGGTCGCTGGAACAGGTGAAATTTATTCCATCTACGAAATGCCTCATATGCACTGAACCCCCACCCCTTGAGTGCACTGCAATGTGTCCTATTCAGGTACTCAGCAGAGAAGTCACCCCAGAACATCTAGGACACCCTCCTTCACCGAAAAGTTGAGGTTCTGGAAGGAGGTGATATGCTGCTAGCTATTAGGTGTTGCAGGGGCGATGAGTTAGTGGGTACTGCAGCCAAAGAGTTATGCGTAACATCCACCGTGGCATGCCGTAAAGCGCCTCTCCATACTGTGTAGCGCAATGTAAATTCCCTCTGCGCGCAGTGACCACGCTGTTAGAGCAGCGGAACTCGTGCTGTTGGCAATAAGAGTCGCTGGAAGTGACAGGCAACAAGTGGCGGCTATTAATACGCTTCCGCGTTGGCGACAGCCCCCTGACACGTGGGTTTCTCCTCCAAAGAGAGGAGCCATCACTCTGCGATGCCTGTGACGTACTACTGACAGTACTCCACGATTTAGTTGCTTGTTGTTTACTTGCTGACAAGGCACCAGCCCTAAACTTACCTATGTATTTCCTCTCCATTTTAGGAGACGACTGTGGGACGGATTTTAAAATTTTATGATATAACACGAATATTTTCTAAATTATTGGGATATAGATTTTAGTTTCCACTAGAAGAACTTGTTCTTCCCATTTTTATTTTCTGTAAACTTGACATAAGTCTTAGATTTTTATTTAATATTGCTCTCATTGAGAATTTTTTACTAAATGATTCTTAGTGTTCTAACGAGTTCATAAAACAAAAACAGAAGTGCGGTGCTAATAATCTTGATGGTTCAAATGGCTCTGAGCACTATGGGACTTAACATCTTAGGTCATCAGTCCCCTAGAACTTAGAACTACTTAAACCTAACTAACCTAAGGACAACACACACATCCATGCCCGAGGCAGGATTCGAACCTGCGACCGTAGCAGTCCCGCGGTTCCGGACTGCAGCGCCTAGAACCGCACGGCCACCGCGGCCGGCCAATAATCTAGATGTTGAGCGTCTCAAACTAAAAAAACAGAAACATATTTCCTACTACGAACAGTATCAAGTCTTCCAAGGTGTCCCAGACAGTAGGTTTTAGATTAAAGGCTTACTTTCCCACGACCAAAAGTGTCTGCTGTATGATCTACTGTTGTCACCTTGTAGAATGAAATTCTCTCTTACGTATTCACTTCAGAAATGCTTAACCATCAACGACGTCATACGCCTAGTTACAGTACACTATGTGAAGATAAGATGCTGTGTTCGTCGTCTAAAAGACGTATGGGATAACCAGAATTCCACCGTCAAATTTTCAGAGGTTGATCAAGGATACGTTCTGAATATTTTAGCACATGGTATTCACGAGCTTCGGCGGATCGTTACAGGATAATAATGTAATTACAATTTATTCGGTTTGTTACCGCGATCACACTTGTTGTTGTGAAAATACCTTCACAACAGTGAAGAAGCCTCTAATATGCAATAACCAAAAGGTATAATATACAAAACAGATGTTGTTGTTCAACCATTGCACTCAGTGCACCAAACACAAGCTGCATATCGACCCATTCCTCATCACTAAACCTGTCCATTGTACCGCTGTGTATCACTGCTACTGCTAACTAACACTGCCGGAAATCAAATCCTGAGACAAAACCGAGCAGTACTGAATGCAAACCTGAGGCAACGATTTAAAGAGGACAATACTGTTGTCAACTGCAGGTACGGTGAGCGAATGTAAACAAGACGCACAGCACATACTGTCAAGATTTGCACTGTTGTGCACTATTTTCAGTGCAAATGGTTCAAATGTCTCTAAGCAATATGGAACTTAACATCTGAGGTCATCAGGAGAACAACTTAAACCTAACTAACCTAAGGACATCACACACATCCATGCCCGAGGCAGGATTCGAACCTGCGACTGTAGCAGCAGCGCGGTTCCGGACTGAAGCGCCTAGAACCGCTCGGCCACAGCGGCCGGCTTTTCAATGCAGTACAGATACAAAGCTAATTAGCCCAAGAAATCAAACGAAATGCAATAACTAACAAGTCGCTGGAGACCGTGAGTCTCTTACACCAGAACGGTGTCCCTGAAGAACCTCTGAAAGTTGGTCGGTGGAGCTCTGGTTCACCCTGTTTAACAGATAGAAAAGCCTGTTTCCGGTGGAATTTCATTCGTGTATGTTTTATGTATGTAAACGAGTCCCATATAAGTAAGTGGGAAAACATCTATTGCAAATAACACAAGCTAAAAGTGTAGCTGTGAAGAAACCTCTGCCTCAGTATGTCCTATCCTCAATATCCCAAACAGTTTCCACCAGTAAATCATACGTTACCACCATTCGTCCAAGTTAACTACCCCAGGTGATTTTTCTCACTTTCCAAATTCTAGGTGATAAATTCGTCACGTCACGTTTGCTGGAAAGAGCTTCACCAAGGACACATCGTTGAAAGGAGGTGCCACAGAGACTCACAGATCATAAGCTACATGTCTCTCTGACTGTTACCTGCCATTTCACTTCCATTCACTTCCAGCTGGGGTGAGCTGTTGTCTGGTAAGCAAGGCATTGAAGGAATCAGAGCCGATGAGAGATTTTCCCTCTTGATAACATATCATCTGCTGCTACGCCCACAGAACTGCAACACCTTCGGTATCAGATATAGTGCGGGCGAATCCTCAGGGCACAGCGGGATGAAATGATGGCGCAGCACCTAGAACTAGCCACACTTATTTAAAAATTATAAAGAAGTATCTTAAAGATTTATTTTTGAGTCCAGAACTTTGTGCAATCGATCAAGGGCAAAATAAAAGTTAACCTATCCAATAACGAGGGCAGAAATTGGTCCCAGATTAGTAAAGGTAAATTTATGTCTGGCAGTCTCAGTTCCATCAGATGCTGCTTTGTTTGGAGTGCTAACGAGAGCGCCCGTCGTTCACAGGCAGCTTTTGTACATGGGCTGCCTGCTGCAGCGATCAGCCGTAGCGAAAGTAGGTGCATGTGGATGTGCTCTGAATAACACGAGCGTTTTAACGCACGCACGTCAGCCTGGTCGTATGCAAATCGGCCATATTGTAGTCAGAGTTAAAAGGAGATCATGTGACACTAAAATCTGACCGTCTCCCCTCCAGTTCTTGCCTTTCACTAATTTTAAATAGACCGGGTTTTGAGGTGTTGGACTTCAAGTCCTTCACGAGGGGCAGCGACCTTTCTGAAACAATATTAAGCGCAAGAACTTAAATCATTCGTTAAAAATGAGAATGATGTTCTGTATCTGTAAATGTGAAAACATAGCGACAGAACGATCACTGTTAAAAATATTTTCCCATTTTCGAATGAAAACCAAAAGTCTGTTTTTTTTCGACCGTTCATTTAACTTCTTAAGAGAGAAACTGCAATGAACTGAATGAAGCTGCAAGACAGAAAATAGTTAAGTCATTCACAAGTAGGGAATGCTGAACAGCACTTTTGATTCCAAACATTACGTCTTTTGTCGCAGTTAAAAATAATTGGAAGCTTAAATTTATCTTATTTTATTGTAACGGAAATGATTTCACTACATTCACGGTAACTGCATCCTTCTAAATGAAGCACTAAGTGCTGCTTACAAATAGTGCCCAGTGCTAGGTGATTGTCGACAAAGATATTTAGGTGTTGTCTGCGCAGGAACTGTTCTTGTATAGGCGCGTCTACAAGCGCTGGATTGTTTCGGGCCCTGGGTGGCGCAGGTGGTGATGTAGATCGCTATCCGCAGGGACCGTGTCAACGTACAGATCGATCACTGTCGGCTCCAGCAGCAGGAGGTGGCGGATGTGTGGAGGAGTAGCTAGTCCAAAGTGACCAAATTACTCGACACCGGGGAGACTTTCAGATGGTTAAGTGCCGATCGGTAACGTGGACTGTAAGTCCTTGCTACCGGTAATGGAGCCGTCGGAGGCGGCGACTAACACAGAGCTGGCGAAGGCGACAAAAGACACGGCGTCGTTGGCTCAGTGGTCGAGGCAAAGTCAGTACGGTGCACACCACGACACGATCTCGCTGTCCGAATTCTTCAGGATGCCTTACCTAACGGTATTCGCTGAGCGCCTTATCTTTGAGAAGATTATTGACCTGATCGTCGGTAGAGGTTGGCTTGGGTTGTTTGGGGGAAGAGACCAAACTGCGAGGTCATCGGTCTCATTGGAGTAGGGAAGGATGAGGAAGGAAGTCGGCCGTGCCCTTTCAAAGGAACCATCCCGGCATTTGCCTGGAGCGTCGTCGGTACACATCCCAACAAGTAGAGTAACGTTTAGAAAGGCTTTCACAGGATTGCAAGCTTCAGTCCATTATGTAAACCATTTTGAATATAAGAGGGAAATATTTCTCAAAAGGTTGCTTTCTTTACCTAGATATATCCGAAAACGAAAAACATCCATTTTTTGAGTCTTTTATTTAGCTCATGCTTGATCCAGAGAGCTATCATCCCGGTTCCTTTAAATACTCGTAGCTTGTTGGGTGTCAATACTATCATACGGACGGCAGAACTGCTTGGAGTGTTTAAAGTTTTATCAATACTTTCCGTCCGAGTTCAGAGAAAAGCTAAGGGAAGCATACAGATCTCCCACGTAAAGATGCATATATCTAGGTAAACTTGAAAAAAATTACTAAGGTGCTGCAGGTGCCTCTGAGTTCGCTAACCCTGCTTTAGCTCAACAGCCATCCACTTCATCGGAAAGCAGCTCAGCATAAGGTTGAGAGCGCTTTTTAAGTGATTTGTATCAGTCTCGCAAGCAGCTAACCGAGGGTACGCTCGTCACCCTACGGTGGTTACTGAAGAGTGCCTATAGTGTATACTGACTTAGCACTGCTAGTAGTTGCTAACCAGGATCGCCAAACGCGCAACCAGCCAAGACCAGCCATGGCCCCTGAGATGCTAGGTATTCGCAATGACCCGAGGAGCACGTGTGGGTTATCGAACGCATTGTCACCGCCCCCACTCCCTGTTACCTCCATCCATGTTCAGAACTGCACTGCTGTCGTAACAACGCAACCAGCTTTCTTGTCAAATCCGTCATGCTTACTCGAGTGATTTCTATTTTATTACTTTTCCCTAGGAATCAGTCCAGATATTGATACAGATTATGTAATACAGCATATTGGTTACGTTGCCTGTGTCCAGTGATTGGAATAAGAGGTAGTTTGTGGGAAATCCTGTTAAATCAGCAGAATAACTAAAGCATAAATACTATGATCATTATAGAGGGAAGTCTGTGATTGACAGTTCAGCTTGTGTAATCCTATAAAATCGTCCTAAAATACACCATGAATTTCAAAACTCGCTCTTTAACTTCTTCTTAAACCAATTCTATCACGATGGAATTATTTTTGTTAGGAATCACACTCAGAGTCTGTTTTCATGTCAGTATTATCCCATAGGTAATGAGATTGCTGTTAACAAAAAGTTTTACGGCTATTATACGGTATACGAGTGTATAGAAATACACATCTCCATTGAACGAAAGGTTTTGTTATTGCAGCTCATAAACGTAGCACAATCTTCTGAAGAATATTTCCGCTTTGTCTGTTGCCTGCCATGGTGTAGCGGTTGCAGTCTGGCTGGTGATATGTGGAGTCATGGTTCCAATCCCATCTAGCACAATTATTTTATATTTGAGATTTCTGTAAGGTTCTGGGACTTGCTTGTTTAATAGAGTATTGTGATTTGCTAGAAAATTCTATGCATGTATAAACAGGAGCACTCTCTGCTGAGGTAGGTACTTCAGTGTCGTGTATGCTTCAACGTGTGCTCAATTAACGTTATTTCAGAGGAAGCGCTAATTTTGCTGACGACGTTGCTCTCGAAACTGATCCGCGGTTAGGCTTGAATATAATTTCCATAAAAAGGATGAAATTTGTTTAATGTGATGCTAGACATCGTGTATACGTGTTTTCCTTAGCTTTCAGTGTAGAAGGAGAAACGAAGGTTTATTCTTTTGCTTATCACATACAGAAGGCTACTGCTTTTTGATGATTTGCTAGGAGTTACGGTGATTACGGTATTCACATAGCATGCATCTCCATAAAATATTATCACATAGGAATCCAACTAATGATGTCCTAAGTACTGTCACGAACAATAATTAAATATGAACCGAAATGAAAAACAATGATTTGTTAAACTAATGGCCTCTGTCTTAGATGTGGGACACGAAGAGGAAACAAGAAAACTCAATGCGTACCTCCAGGCACGACGGGAGCCCATATTCATGTCCCCTTTAAGCTTCCAACAAAAGCACCATTCCTGTATAGCAACTCGTTAACTCATTTCCGCAGCGCTCCCCTGTGGCAGAAGTACGAGCAGACTGCTAGCGCTCTAGCCTTAACATCAAGCGAATCTCTTAATGCTGTAATGACGATGGAACGGGAAGTACAGCAGCGAGTATTCTCGGAAGACATAAAAATAATAGCATACCGTTAGACGATTAAGCTCCGCGCTGGTCTTCAGCGTGTTCAGCTGAAGCTTAATTGATGCTTTTGTCAGTAATAAGCTGTATTCGACGTACCGAAATAATAATTGTAAAGAGCATCAAAATATAATCACTTTAAAAAGGAGAACTGACGACACTTGCTGATGATTATCTCGTCTTTTCGGCGTCATTTCGGACAGTCCTTTAAACTATCCGACTGCCATGATTCTGCTGTAAGTGACGCTTTTCGTAGTATCAAAACCCCGAATTACAAAAGCATGACATGACGTGTATGTTTTTTGAAGTTGTCTTACTAGCTTCACTGAGTTATCTACTAAGTTATTCATTTACATATTTCAGATATGTATACTCAGTGACGTTCAGCTGCTGTGTCCACCTCTCGTCTTTACGAAACCGAATAAAGCATATACACCTTCCAACATAACGTGGGGACCAATAATGTTTCACAAATATTTCACAATATAGCAACGATATACTTTTCTAACTACAGTCGATAGCTCTTGGAAAGGAGGAAGGTTTGGCAGGTTTAAACATCCCATCAACGACGAAGTTATTAGAGTCTGAGCCTAAGCAGTAAGGAAGGTTGGGGAAGGAAATCTGCAGTGCCCTTTCAAAGGAAGAAACTCAGCATTCACGCTAAGTGATTTTGGGAAATCAGGGAAAACCTGAAGCTGGATGTCCTGACAGGGTTTACAACCCCGTCCTTCGGAATGCGGTCCAGTTTTTTTTTATCACTACGTCAAATTACTCGGTGATAGCTCTTAAGCTCTTAAAAAGGAACGTACATTGCTACAAAACTCGCTAATGTTCACAGAAATTACTGTCGTAGAAATAAAAAAAAGATTTATGAACTTATAGGCTGAATTTTGCAAGCAAAGCTCTTCATGTTTTATGTAATTTTTATGTGGAACCGGAGGATAAATTCCATAGTGCTGACATTATGAATCTCCACTAAAAATGTTATATCGTGGTATTCCACTATTCGAAAGCTGGCGGTTGTCATTAAGGAAAGTTCGTGTACATGAAAACGTTATTTCAGTGTCTTTTTAGACACTAATAATTACGAATATAGCCTACTTATCAGCGTGTTCCCGCCATTGCATTATCTCGAAGCAGTCCTAAGCCACGCGCAGTATGCTTCAGTATCTTTGTTAGAGAGATAACGCAGTGTGGGATTATCACTTTGCAGAAGTCTTCTATACTTGTTATTACCATTATTATCATTAGATTCGTCGTATACGCTCCACATTTTTTTACATACGTCACATAAATTTGTGTAAAATTCACAAAGGATACGCTGGAATAATGATCACAGCAGATTCACTCACTTATCAGCAACATTCTAGGAGGAAAATAATGCTAGGGATGAATGTCCATTCGACGACGATGTCACTTAAAATATAATGCAATCACTGATTGGACAAGAAATCATTCTAGTATTCGACCAAAGACGGATACTGCCTTTTTTGTGCTATTCAGCATTTTCATTCCCCCAGGTGATCTGTTGAGTCTCGATGATTCATCTCTCGCCATTTCCTTTGTGCAGCATTGTGTCACAACTCTTGATTTCTCGTAGCGATAATTATAAGACAGAAGACAACATCCGCTTAATTTTATGCAAATTTACTCATTTTGTTGCACAAACCATAAATCATCTTTAGGTTTTTCCACCGAGAGTAAAATTAAAATATTCGTCATACAAGGTGTGGCTATAAAATAACGGGACTATTCCCGTAAAACATTTTATTTCGGAAATGTACATATTTAGTTATTGTCACCCTCAATATACTCCCCTTTTCTACCCCAACAACCCTCCATCCAAATTTTCCATTGATGGAAACGATGATGAAAGTCTTCCTCTGCGAGCTCCTTGATTACGCAAGCCGCTTTTACTTTCACTGCGTCAACAGACTGAAAAAAAAAATGAAATGATCGTATGGCAGCTTTGGCCGGGAGGCCCCATCCGTGCAAGTTGGCCGCCATGTTCCCAGTCTTATTTCAGGTGACGCCACACTGACCGACTTGCGTGTCAGTGATGATGATGGATGACGAGAACAACACAACACCCAGTCTACGAGCGAACAAAATCTCCAATCCGACCTGGAATCGAACCCGAGCCCACTGGATGGTAGGCAAACACGTTACCACTGAGCTAAGCAGAACGGAAAACGTAATGAGGTCGTGTTTCTCCAATGCATTTTTCGCCTTGGACAGTAGAGAAAAGTCACATGGTGCTGGGTCAGACGAATAAGGTAGGTGGTCCAACACTGAGATGCTGTACTTCGCTAGAAACCTCCTAACAGACAGAGCGGTATAAGCCGGTGTGTTTTTTGATGCAGGACGCTTGACTTGTTCTGCCACAGGCTTCTGGTCATTTTTTCATTATTTCACGGAGCTGAGCGAGAATCTCAGGTTAGTCATTCTGATGAATAGTTCGCTCTTCAGAAACGCAGTAAACGTACAGAATTCCATGAATATCGCAGAAAACAATCATCATCGCTTTGTATCGTTATTTGGTCATCCTAGTTTTTTCGCTCACGGTGAAATTGTTCACTTCCAGTGCATCGACTTACGCTTAGTTTCTGGATTCTAAGAGAAAAACCAAGAATCGTCATATTGTACCACTCTTTTCAAAAAAATAGGATCATTTTTATTGTTATTCAAAGTGTAGGAACAAACACTTTCACAAGCTTATTTTGTTCGATCGTGAGAATTTTCTGCACTAGTTTCGTTCACACTATTCTCATGTTAAACTGATTATGTAAAATTTGCCTCACGCATTGTTTGCCAATTCCTACAGTTTCAGCGGTCGATCGAAATCTCAACCGACGGCCACATCGGATAAGATGACTTACTTTTTTGATATTTTCATCTGCTTTTGATCTTGGAAAGCGTCTTGGGCGTGAGTGAGTTCAACGTCTTCTCGGCCATCTTGGAAACGCTTGAACCCCTCAAATAACGCATACGTGATAAACAGTCTTCGCCAGACACTTCTTTTGATAAAAAACAGGTTTCAGTTGTATTTTTACAAAGTTTCATGTGAAATTTTAGGACAAGTCGTTGCTCTGTTGTTACACTTATCGTTTTCCCAGCAAAACAAAGTGACATATCTTGCACAAGCCTGATTTGTCTACAGACACTAGAGATGCCGCATTCGGCTGAGGAGGTTTCAAGCTTCACAGCTATTGGTCGTTCATCTTTGGCGCATGCGTACTTACTGTGTGATAGCCTCAGTCCCGTTATTTTATGGCCACAACTCATATGTTTCAGAAAACTATATATGTTGTCAAACACCGACATTCGTATAAAAATCAACTTACATTTTCTCTCATTCATATTGCTCGAAGAAAAGACAGTACTGAACACCTGAGGGAAAAGTTATTATCTGCATGGTATTCTTCATTTAAAAATATTGGACTATTTTAGAGATTGGCGAAGCTTGTATATGTTGTAAGTAATCATTTAAGATGCGCACAGTCACAAGTTTAATTATTTTGTCTACGGTTTCCTTCGAGACTTAATTTCGTATGTTCTTGTGGATAGCAGTTGCATTAGATACGTTTATTTTGACCTACAGTAATTAATAATTGTTTGGCTTGCAACAGAATGGAATGCAGTTTGAATATATGCTGCCTGACAAGAAAAATGAACATGAGAAGGAAACGAAACGATACTTCACTTTCTGGGAGGATATGTCACATTTTTTCAGTGATTACAATATCATGTCAAATTTACAAAGAACTTGGCAGTATGAGCCCACTTAGCAGTATTACGCTGCAACCCATCTGGCCTGCATGCTTGCACTGATCAGTTTGGGAAGAGTATCATAAAGCTGTTGTATTCTCGCGCAAGGCAAGTTCGCCCAAAACTGTTTTAATACGTACTAGCACTGGGAGAGAGGTGACGTCTGAGCCGGTGACACACAGTTTTTATCGGGATCAGGTCTGAAGATACTGCTGCACACAGGAGTACCCCAAAATCACGCAGACCGTTTCTGCGGACAAATGTCGTGTTTTAACGAGCATTCTCTTATTGAAAAATGGTACCACAATACTGTCACATGAGAGGAAACGCATGTCACTTATTTAGTTACATGTTCCATAGATCATTTGGACGGTTCTTTTATCGAAATGACGTGGAACGAGTTGGTTTACAGAATTTGTAAACAATATTAACATTAATGAACATATGACGACGCAAGATATCTGTGACGTACCGTTGTGGCGTTAGAATGTCCTCAGTCGCTAATAGTCGTGCGCTGGAGTCACACCCCATGGGTCCCCACTCCTCTACTTCAGGAGTAACACCAGAATATTGTAAAAACGTGACCTATCTTCAGGTCGCCGCCATACTCGCGGGCGATGGTCACCCAGGGTAAAGCGAAATTCGTCACTGAACACATTGCGACGCCATACATGAGCACGCCATGCTTCCCCGTAACGACACCAAACCAAAGGAAGCCTAGACATGGGAGGTAATCACCTAATCCGGCTGCTGCTACATTTCGACCCATCGCGCGAGGTGACACAGAATATTACTGGCAGTCCATTACTTTTTCTCGGATCGCAGCCGCGGATGTGATATGCTTACGATGTGCTTGGTGCAGTTTTCCCTTGTGGTGGCAGGTCGTGGTCGATTGGAATCTTCAAGTGGAAAACGCCTGCCCTCAAATTCGTATGCAGTCCAACATCGGGCTACTGTTACATCTGAATGTCTCATGAATCTAGATGCTGTACAATCCGACCAACAGGGCAAATGGAGACCGACAATGAGGTTTTATTTCAAACTCTGTCCGGTGCTGATTACGGTGTCTCACATGAGCACGTGACGTCCCCCGTGACCTTCACAGCGTTCACCAGACACTGTTCATGTATATGGTATCCTACATGGCCAGGTAAGAGCACTAACCACGAACAACATTACTGCACTTTGGTGGTTGTTCTACCTGTCGCAGAACTGCAGCTCTTGGTTATTCCTTATCTGAAGGTACCTTGAGATCTGACCATGTCTTCTAGGTGCTTCGATGCCTTCTCAGGCAGTGTATATATGTTAGGCAACTGTAATCAAAGGAAAAACAGCACCAATTCAAGTGACTGTTCCTCGAATAACCCAGTTAAAGAAAATTGCTGACAGTTTGCTTTATGTTTAGAAAATGGTTCAAATGGCTCTGGGCACTATGGGACTTAACATCTGAGGTCATCAGTCCCCTAGAACTTAGAACTATTTAAACCTAACTTACCTAAGTACATCACACACATCCATGCCCGAGGCAGGATTCGAACCTGCGACCGTAGCAGCCGCGCGGTTCCGGACTGAAGTGCCTAGAACAGCTCGGCCACCACGGCCGGCCGGTTTATGTTTAGTTGGCTATTTAACACACCGTTAATAGCTGTTCTTGTGCAACAAAACTGTTCAAGGAGCACCTCTGAGTTGCACTGTTTCCTCATTCTCAAATAAAAACAAATCGTTGATAAATTTGATGTTGTATGAAATGAAACAAAGTGATAACCATATCAAACTTCATAAATCCTTCTTTCTTTCGAAAAGACATACTAAAGTGTGCAGCAAACAGTATCTGACAAAATTAAGGTCTTTCCACGAAACGTGAAGCTTTTGTTACGTCTGTAACACTTCCTGGTGTATCTATAGTATTAATAATACAGTTTTAGTAGACCAATCATCCCAGCTTACGCTTTAGTTCCTGTTTCCACGATCGTAACCCCATCAGCATGAGTACCGGAATGTAAGATGACGTTATTCTTGATTTTCGGCACAGAAGATAACAAGACTGCTTCACAGCGACAAGCAAAAATGGAATGTACAGCATGGTTTTTAATATCTCTAGTTTCTCTGAGATTTGAACATTATTTTTCTTTACCTTCCCAACAAAACACACTTTAAGACAAAAAAGACACACCACTAAGAAATTTCCCGAATGAGACGGAAATCGTAGATGTGATGGACATGTTTAGACAAAAAAAAATTATTACAGTTTAAGAAATATTGGATGATTTATTCGGAGAGAGAGCTTCACAAATTGAGCAAGTCAACAAGGCGTTGATCCACATCTGGTTCTTATACAAGCGGTTATTCGGCTTGGCATTGATTGACAGAGTTGTTGGATGTCCTCCTGAGGGATATCGTGCCAAATTCTATCCAACAGGCCCGTTAGATTGCCAAAATACCGAACTGGGTGGGCGGCCCTACCCATAATGGTCCATTTGAGAGAGATCCGGTGACCTTACTGGTTAAGGTAGCGTTTGGCAAGCACGAAAACAAGTAGTAAAAAATCTCGCCGAGTGCGGGCGGACAATATATTGCTGAAATGTAATCCTAGGATGGCTTTGCCATGAAAGGAACCAAAATGAGGCTTAGAATATCGTCGACCTACTGCTGTGTTGTAAGGGTACCACGGATAACAACTAAAGCGGTCCTGCTATGAAAAGAAATGGCACCCTGCACCATCGCGTCTGGGTGGCCGGCCGTACGGCGGGTGACAGTCAGGTTGGTATCCCACCACTGTCTGGCCGTCTCCAGGCTCGTCACTGCTGGTCATCGGGGCTTATTTCGAAGTGGGACTCAGCACTGGAGACAATGCTTCTCCTGTCAATGAGATTTCAGACTGGAGACGCCCCGGACAGTGGTGGGGCAGCAACCTGATTGTCACCCGCCATACGGCCCGACAAAGTGAAGAAATGGTCTGGGGTGAAATTTCATTTCATAGCGGGACCTCTTCGGTTATCATCCACGGTACCCTTACAGCACAGCCGTACGTCGACGATGTTCTACGCCTGTTTTGGTGGCCCTTACGGCAAACCATCCTAGGTTTACATTTCAGTAACATAATACCCATCCTCACGCGGAGAGATTTTCTACTGCTTGTCTTCGTGCTCTGCAAAGCAATACTTGGCCAGCAATGTCGCCAGATCTCTCCCTAACTGAGAACATTTGGAGTATTAGGGGTAAGGCCGTCCAACCAGTTTGTGATTTTGATGATCTAACGCGCCAGTTGGATAGACGTTGGCAAGATATCCTTCACGAGGACATCCAACATCTCTATCAATAAATGACAAACCGAATAACAGCTTGTATAGGGGCCAGAGGTAGACCAACGCGTTATTGATTTGCTCAATTTGTTAAGTTCTTTCTCTTGAATAAATCATCCAATTATTCTGAAATTATAGTCGTATGTTCGTCTTTACGTGTATGTCATATCACCCGATTCCCATGCCATTTGGACAATTCCTTTGTGGTGCGTTGTTTTTGGAGTGTAAATATCCTATGGCTTTTCTAGTAAATATGCGATGTAAATTTACTGAAGTAATAATATACGGAGATCTGAAGAAGACCTCTCTTAGAGTCATAGGTTTCAGTAAGAATGGATTTATTATTTAAGTAATGTTACAGGCTGAAATACTTGTGAAACTAAATCCTAAATTGTAATTAGAGCAATCTTTAATTAATTCTGAAGTAATAAATGTTACAAGTTGATCACGATGGCTCTCGTAGCTGCAGTTCAGTTCACACCTATAATAATGCATCGATCACAACAGAGGTAGTACAAAAATTGTAGAAGGTATGGAGGCGGGGGTGGGAGTTACGAGACTCGTACTTCTACGGCACTGTTGGTTTGAAAATAAATAAATGAATAAATGGTTTTGCATCTGTTAGAGCATCGCAACCAACGGAATGTTAATCTCAGTCATGGCGATTAAAATGAGATCGCTCGTCGCTTCTCTTAATTGTTTTAACTGCGTAGATTATTTTATTATTATTACTAAACAGATCTCATTAAAGTACAACATTTATCTTTAATACGGGTTTGGGCTTCTTGTTATCATAAGATCTCCATGTCATAGTCTCAGATTGATGTAAGTATCCAGAACAGTAATGACGTATTAAATTTCTAACGATTTCAATAATCACACCTCATGAAAGACGTAAAAGGTCAAATCCAACCAACTGTGTAATTAGGAATGCTACATAAATTATACAAATGGAAAAAATGGTAAAAGCCGACGTCAGGGAAGATCAGTTTGGATTCCAGATAAATGTGGGACCAAGAGACGCAATGCTGACCCTATGACTTTTATTCGAAGATAGATTAAGGAAAGGCAAACTTACCTTTATAGCATTTGTAGACTTAGAGAAAGCTTTTGAAAATGTTGCCTAAAATACTGTTTGAAATTCTGAAGAGTAGCAGGGGTAAAATACAGCGAGCTAAAGGCAATTTACAACTTACTGAGCAACCAGACAGCAGTTATAAGAGTCGAGAGGCATGAGAGAGAAGCAGTGGTTGAGAAGGAAATGAGACAGGGCTGTAGCCTATCCCCGATGTTATTCAATCTATACACTGAGCAAGCACTAAAGGAAACAAAAGACAAATTTGGAGTAGGAATTACAGTCCAGGGAGAAGAAATAAAAACTTTGACGTTTGCCGATTACATTGTAAGTCTATCAGAGACAGCAAAGGACTTGGAAGAGCAGTTCAACGGAATGGACAGTGTCTTAAAAGGTGGATATAAGATGAACATCAACAAAAGCAAAACGAGGATAATGGAATGTAGTCGAATTAAATCAGATGATGCTGAGGGAATTAGATTATGAAACGAAACACTTAAAGCAGTAGATGAGTTTTTCTATTTGGGCAGCAAAAGAAATGATGATGGCCGAAATACAGAGGATATAAAATGTAGACTGGCAAGAGCAAGAATAGTGTTTCTGAAGAAGAGAAACTTGTTAACGTCGAGTATAGTTTAAAGTATAAGGATGTCTCTTCTGAAAGTATTTGTATGGAGGGTAGCCATGTATGCAAGTGAAACATGGACAATAAACAGTTTAGATAAGAAGAGAACAGAAACTTTTGAACTGCGATGCTACAAAAGAATGCTGAAGATCAGATGGGTAGATCACGTAACTGATGAGGAAGTACTGAACAGAACTGGGGAGAAAATAAATTTGTTTCACAACCTGACTAGAAGCGATGGGTTGATTGGACGCATTGTAAGACATCCAGGGATCACCAATTTAGTTCTGGAGGGAAGTGTGGGGAATGAAAATCGTATAGGGAGACCAAGACATGAAATGGTAAGCAGATTCAGAAGGATGTAGACTGCAATAGTTACTCGGAGATGAAGAGGCTTGCACAGGATGTAGTAGCATGGAGCGTTGCTTCAAACCAGTCTTTGAACTGAAAACCACAACAACAACAACTACAACAGATAAATTAGTACAAGAAAGGAAACTTCTATCGTTTAAAACATTTCCATAGCAAAAGGTATAATGAATTTTGTAGGAAAGCAGATAATACAAAGTCTAGAAGAGATATGTACACACTGAGTCTCTCTAATCGTTTTCCGAAATTGCTCATAATCATTATCAATTTCAGTAAAAATTAAAACGTATACGGAGTAATACATTTAATTCCTGCGCTTTATCACTTAAGACAACTTCTAGTATTCCTCTATTGTGTTATTGTGGCGCTTCGAAACCTAGAATAAATCGAGATATTTAAAACTACTATTCTTTTAACAATCTGGAAACAAAATTCGTAATATATGTTGACATTTCATAAAATTCATGAACAATAAGTAATTTGTGAAATATGACAGAGTACTAGTTACTTATTCTGTACTTTTACAGATATTTTGAAAGTTCTCCCTCCCCCCCCCCCCCCCCCCCCCCATCCTCCCTTGAGTTTGAAGGCGGATAAATGTCGAGGAAGCTAGAATAATCCCTCTTGGCTCATATTCATGAATTGTGATTATCGTGTTTCGCGTAGTGGCTCAGAAAGATATGCGAGGCGAATAGGGTACCTGAAAAAGAAAAACGCCTAGAGCGCAGGCAAAAATTTAAGGAAAGACGAGACTGTAACGAGGCCCAGAAAGTATTAGCAGCGGCAGCAGCAGCCGCGCCCTCCTTAATGAGCCGGCGCTGCTGCGCCTTAACGTGTCTTTCTTCCCTCTTGCGCCTGACGTATGGGTCATTAGAACGAAACTTAATTTAGTTAATCTGGATAGCGCAGCCACCCATTCAAATAATTCAAGTCTCATGAAATTGGTGTTTCACATTTGCTCATGACTCGAATCAATAACGAAAAACGTTTGTAGCACAAATCCATAAACGGACTAATAAAAGTACATATATCTACATCTACATTTAAAAGTAATTGTAAAATATCTGACACGGAGTATTTAATTTTATCCTGTGTATTAACTGTCCATCTGCTTCATTTGTGGATGCAGTATTCCCACTGAAACAAATTCTTGAAATTTATCTAAATGCGTTTCCATTGGTTTGTAACATCCCGGGTTTGGCAACTCACAATTTTTAATCCTCCTGCGACATACAATTGTGAGTAGACGAAATTCGTGTTCATGTTTCCTCCAGTGAGATGAACGGTGTATCCCCGAAATTGTGGCAACGGTACAAGATATTCACAAAGGGTTAGTTTGCCTGTTATTGCGATCTTCCAACTGAAAACGAACATGTCCTAGCTTCTATCACTCTACATTAAAAACATTTCATTCTTAATTTCATAGTTTGTTGCTACGACATCTAGTTATGCACCTAAGAGTTTTGTAGTGTAGTTCCACGCCACCTTGAGCTGCACGGTATGATGACTAACAGATCAGCGACTATTGTAATTGTAGCTCAGGAATATGTCAGCTTTCGTTGTACTAGGAACGCGAGCGTCAATTAGGCCTACAGCAGTCTCGGCTCTTCACTTCTGCAAAACTGTATTTTCTCTTTTTTATTACTTGCTGCCGATTCTATAGATTATCTAAAGTGCCTAGGTAATTCTATCAGAATCTAGCAATCTCTAGGTGTCAGTTGTATACCGATGCTGGGACTGAGCCGCGCGTAGTGGCCGTGAGGTTCGAGGCGCCATGTCTCTAAGAGCGAGGCCCCCTCCCGCCGGAGGTTCGAGTCCTCCCTCGGGCATGGGTGTGTGTTGTTCTTAGTATAAGTTAGTTTCAGCAGTGTGTAAGTCTAGAGACCGATCACCTCGGTAGTTTGGTTCCATAGGAATTCACACACATTTAAACATTTTTTTTTGCTGGGACTGACTGCTACAGCACGCAAACAGTTGGAAGATATTATGTTCATGGCACGAATTTTCCACTGTCACTTAGGTGAGGTCAAAGTTAGAAAAAACTGCCCCTTACGCATGTGAAACGCCAGTAGCGAAGTGCCAGCATGAAACACTGTCCACTTCATTGTTAGTGTGGTAAATAGGCAGATAGTGACAGTTCAGATCGTAGCGTCGACGCCAGGTGACCTGCCTACAAATAGCTGAGACTTTAGCGTGCGTATACTATTGTATATTAACCGTGGTCCAGGAACTTCAAGTAGCTGTCCAAGGTTACTGCTGTTGTCTGGTATGTGTGTCAATAGCTTTGACACCGTAATTATTGTGGCATTACCTGGGTCTCTGAAGATATTGCGTACTCCATTGGTCCTAAACGTGTCAGCTCGTCTGAGAGCGAAGAGCGGGATGTGGATGGGGTGCTGATCTTTAGGGAGAGGGATAATATGGGGACTGTCGGTATGGCTTACCCTGAAAGTACTCAGGGTAAGTACAAATTCTTGCCTGAGCTAACAGGAGTCGCTTTAGACGCTGCGCCTGGCGCCGAGCCACTAGCAGGTCGCACGGAGAGATAGATTGTTCATCACTGGGAATTCCGGTATAGGGTGGTTACTGGTGCACCTCAGGAAAATATGTCAGGTCTGGAAAAAAGACCATGGTGGACTAAGAACGCCTGCCGGGGGATGGGATTTCGTTCCAAACATTGAGTAAACTCTGAGCAGATACTTGGAGACGGTAGAATACTGTATGCGGCAAATCGTGAGCCGTGTCAGCGTCACTGATGGCTGTCACCTGTGTTCTAAATCAGTCTTTGGCTCCTTTCGGCTATTAGCTGATGCGGATAGGACAGATACACCAACGATGTGGAGGCGCAGCTCGCGATTTGCAGCATCGTCCATAGGAACGAGGGCGGTCACTTCTTTCGGAGCCAGGTGGAAGACTTAAAATGGTGGCGCAAATTTCCTGTCCCCTGAAAACGTTAGACGAGCGTCATACTGGAAGCACTACTAGGCTAGTAGTGCACATACGTTGTACACGCAGTGGGTGTTTACGTAAGAAAAACACCCGTGTGTGGCTGATAAACAGTTGTGTAATACACCAAGGGGCCACAATGGGTCACCTTTGTTTACAACAGAGAGGTGCAGGGTGACAACTATTGAGCTACATAAAATACAATCATCATAACTTCTGAACGGTTTGTGTTAGGACGTTCAAACTGCATGGTTCGCCGCAGGGCATGATGGGAATTAGTATGCGCATTCACATGACGAAGCCCACTTTCATTTGGGTGGGTTCCTCAATAAGCAAAACGGGTACATTTTGGGGACTGAGAATCCGCACTTCGCAATCGACAAATCTCTTCACCCTCAACGGGTAACTGTGTGGTGTGCAGTGTCCAGTCACGGAATAGTCGCTGCGATATTCCTTTATAGCGCGGTGACTGTCGAGCGGTACGTGAAGGTTTTGAAAGGTGATTTCATCCCCATTATCCAAAGTGACCCTGTTTTCGACGAGATTTTGTTCATGCAAGACGGAGCTCGACCTCATCGAAGCAGGGGAGTGTTTGATGTTCTGAAGGAGCACTTTGGGGACAGCTTTCTGGCTCTGGGGTTCCCAGAAGTCACTGGTATGGACCTCGATTGGCTGCCGTATTCTCCGGGTCTGAACACATACGACTCCTTTGTGTGGGGCTATATTAAAGGCAAGATGTACAGCAGTAGTCCCAAAACAATTGCTGAGCTGGAAACAGGCATTCAGGAGGTCATCGACAGCATCGATATTCCGACACTTCAGTGGGTCGTGCGGAATTTTGCCATTCGTCTGCGCCACGTCAACGCCAATGATGGCAGGCATATCAAACATGTCATAACCTAAATCCGAGTATCTGTAGTGACGTTTACATGTTGGACAAAGTGTGTGCACGCCGTAGTTTTTCCTCATATAGTTCAATAATTATCATTCTGTATACTTCTCTTCTGAGGTCAGAAGAACAGCGTGAGTCTAATATTAGCAAACAGCTGAAAGTGCCCAGGTTAATGTTCCTAAATCTCTCTTACTTACTAATGGTTACAAAGCACAAGTTATAATCGGACAACAGCCTGCAACAAGAAGAAAACAGCTGCGAAATCTTAAATTCCCTATGGAATACGTACTGGGAAAATAGCCTGGACACAAATAAAGTATCTTAGAAGTAGAACGTGCCCTAGAAAGCCTGTAGAAAATTTCTTATAGAATCCCCAAACAGCCAACGTAAATATTCAGTTCTGTGGAGAATAAAATGTGAGTCATCATATATAATGTGGAGCATTATTGAGTAATATGTTTTGAAATGAAAGATAGTAAGGGCAGGGCATGCACCCACCATTGTTCAAGAACTAACCTGGAAAGTTATTACAACAATAGAGAAAACTTGAAAGCTTTCGATATCGCTCTATACTGTTGCCTAGCAAATAAAATAAGCATTAACACATTATGTCGTTTTTAATGAGACCTCATCGTAAGCCAAAGCAGTATCTTGTCTACCTGAAGGAAGTGTGATACGATCGTTACACTTCACGATACACGGGGTGTGACAAAACGTTACCAACAAAATTTAAAAAATTGTAGAGGGACAGATTGAGTGTAAGAACTCAGATCCGGAAGTATCATCCACCGGCGCTACAGAGTATTTTAGTCATTTTTTTATCAAAAAGTCTATGTGCACTTATATCCCTTTGCTTCCAGAATATTGTGAATTATGAAGGATGCGATTTGTGTTTTCTCTATAACGCTTTATTACGAGTTTTTATTAATTCAGTTATAAAAATTGCTATTTAGAGCAATAAAAACATTTATATAATGATACCTGAACACCATGCCTTTTGTGGCTTCAGTAGTGAAACAGAGCAAGAAATAACACTGTTTATTGCATTATCCCATTATCGAAAATATTTCGCACCATCCTAGGGTACTTCCTTGTTTTCATGAACGATAAAAAGGTTATTTCGATAATATACAACATATTAAATCGGCGTATGCCTACATGAACGTAACTGTCTCGTGACATCTTGTAACTATTTTTCTTTTCGTTTACCATGGAACAGCACAGAGTGTGATTTCACCTGTATCCCTTTGCCAAAATAACTTTACACGCCATTCCATGCTCTACATGCACTTACCTCATTCTTCTGGGAAATATCACTTGCATCTGTTGGCTTCTGGCGCCATGAAGTGGGACTCCTCTCAGTGGCATAACTGCTGCCACCCTTTGAATGGCGTCGAACGGTTCCACGCCTGTCGCAATAACACTGTAATTCACGTTTACTCCTAGGCGGTAGATGTTGACTCTGTAACTTGAAAGCTCTGTAGTGTCGTTGGATTCGGCAGTTTCTAGATACGAGTTCCTGTGCTCATATTGTTACACAGGCCAATCCTCTACAGTCCGTGAAGGTTTGTCGGTTTTGCTTTGTTATACTCTGTATATGAACGACCTGCCAGAAAAGATCCCAAAGACTGTCCGCAAACGATGCAGTCTTATTCATATAGATCAGGTCATTAGAAAATTGTTACAAAATTTAAAATGAAGGCGAAAAGTTGTGCTTTCTGTTTCTAATAATTCTGAGTCATGGGGGCTGTATGTCCTTGGATGCGAGGTCGTTAATCAAAGTAATCGTGAAGAGCACGAAACAAAGATTCAGATCTGGGGGAAATCGACAATCTCTCTCTGTGCTTAATAAGCAAATTTATTGTCATACTGGACGAGGAAGTTCATTGTTCGTTACCTTCTCTAAACGTATGTAAAATAGCTGATCGTTATGTTTGGCCACTTCAAACAACGCGTACACCGTCACAATAAGTACAACTTATGTATGGAGCAGGTTAAATTTGTTATGTCAGAGTCGCTTAATAGTGTTACATTTGTACAGTGATCAAGGGATTTTGAAATATAAGTCGATACTGAGTAAAAAACATTGTTACTTGCTTCACTGAATGAACAGAATTCACCCAAAAGTTGGCAGCAAATAAAGTTCTGTGGAACCCCAACTGAAATTATATAAATTGAGACTAACATTGAGGGAAAGGATATGGGAGGTGGTGAGGGCAGGGTATCAAACAATATGGAAGATTGCACGGAGAAAACGCAACAAGATTTACGCATTGTGGTAGCTAGTGAATCCAAGAAACCAAAACATTTATAATCAATTACGCAACACAGTTTGCATGGAAGAACAAGTAACTTGCTGCTCAAAATATGAATCGCTCTATTGCAACTGCAACACTTACATTTCTCCAAAATACAGCTGGATTGAGATAGTCAGCACCAAACGGTGGTCAGACGATTCTTACTTTACAACCCTCACTCTCCAAACTTCAAAAAAAAAAAAAAAAAAAAAAAAAAAAAAAAAAAAAAAAAAAAAAAAAAAAAAAGTCTCCACATGGAGGGGATGACTCAATGATGTTGCCAATATGACGAACCGGAATACGGCATACTTCACCTAAAAACGGGGGAATGCAGCAGAAACTTCCCACTCTAGCTGTGCTAAACGCATCTTAACAAACAAGAGGTTGGTACTGGCACGTAGCAGTTTCTCAGCGGTTGGTTGACTTCTTCGCGCCTGGAAAGGTGGCGGGGCCCACTCATTCGATTCGGCACACCAAAATTTTGGAGCGAAAGCAACCAACTTTCTCTCGCCGGTCGGGCGTCTTTCCTTCAGTGTCTTTACAGAAGGACTCAATTATTCTTTGGGAACAGTAGTGGCGGCTTGG
This sequence comes from Schistocerca americana, assembly GCF_021461395.2. Classification (NCBI taxonomy): domain Eukaryota; kingdom Metazoa; phylum Arthropoda; class Insecta; order Orthoptera; family Acrididae; genus Schistocerca; species Schistocerca americana. The sequence continues at coordinate 698,762,010 of NC_060130.1, forward strand.
CGGCCCTTGCCCCCAGTGAGGGCAGGTGCCACATCTCGCCAAGAGAACCACAGAGTTGGCCGCAGCTCCAGTGCTCCGAACACTGCTCATTTTCCCGGAGGTGCTCGTCCCTGCTATTGAGACTGACTGACTGCCTTCTTCTGAGAAGTTGCAATTTGTGACGACTTTGTAAGCGCTCCTTCCCAGCGAGAATATATGCTAAACTTCCCTCCCAAGCAAGCATATCCAGTAATCTCAAGAAAATAACCACGAAATGGTGGCAGAGAATGAAGAAATATCGCATAGTGATATGTGACAGTCATATCACAAAGGAATACTTACTTGATGATCTGTGTTTGGTGCAAGCAGACCCTAAACCTAAATAACTGTACACTAATCCGCATGAATAGGCGAAAACAACATATATTGTTTGTATTACGTAGCGTCGATTAACCATGGGAATCATTCACAAACTGCAAGTAAAAAAAAAAAAAAAATTGCCCACAGCAGTTTAAGACAAAAAGACCAGATAAATGTAGGAGTGAGAAAACGAAGTAAATGTAATTCAGTTGCGTGATTGGTACATACAAAAGTTTCATTCGGTAAATCCCTAGGACTGTTCATCAGCCTGAGAACCTTGTCACAGAAAATTAGCTGAGGAGATTTTGTTTCACGAGAATGAGAGAGAGAGATAGAGAGAGAAAGAGTGAGCACGCCATTCAAACTATGAACAAACACTAATGGAAGATTTACTCTTAAAATTCCGAAGGCTAACATAACAATATGAGCCACGAAACATTACCGGTACTGTGTCTAATCGCATAGCTAAAGTAATGGCCGCGAGGGCAAAATTCGAAAGATTTGGGAGTTTACAGATCTGTATTGGCAATCTTTCTTGCCGTACACCATCAACGAATGGAATATGAGGCTATACACGACGTACCCACCGACGTAAATCGAACTGTGACTTGCGTTGTAGTTCCTTATCTTCTACATCAGAGAAATATTCCAAGCTAGACTGTATAGTACTAATACTTTACGTAGAGCAACTGGAGATTTGCAATAGCATTACAATGATCCTAAATGTATGAGGGTAATCCCAAAAGTAAGGTCACCTATTTTTTTATAAATACACAGACCTGTTTATTTCTACAATGGTTTACATCAGTTTAGAGCTTGAACATTTAGCTATTTTTCGACATAATCACCATTTCTGTTGATGCATTTTTGTAGACGCTGTGGCAGATTTTGTATGCCCATGTCATACCAGCTCGCCGCCATGTTGCTCAAAAAGTTATGAACCTCTTCTTTCACCTCGTCGTCGGAGCTGAATCGCTTTCCGGCCAAATGTTCTTTAACTTAGGGAACAGGTGATAGTCACTGGGCGCCAAGTCAGGACTACATTGTGGGTGGGTGATTATGTACCACTGAAACTGTTGCAGGAGAGCAACGGTTTGACGAGCGAGGTGTGGGCAAGCGTTGTCATTGAGAATCTGTACACCCTTGCTCAACATTCCTCTTCTACGGCTCTGAATTGCCCTTTTGAGTTTTTTCAGTCTCATAGTACCTGTCTGCGTTCATGGTGGTCCCAGCGATTCAGTTCCGACGACGAGGAGAAAGAAGAGGTTCATAACTTTCTGAACAGAATGGCGGCGAGCTGGTATGACATGGGCATACAAAAACTGCCACAGCGTCTACAAAAATGCATCGACAGAAATGGTGATTCTTTCGAAAAATAGCTAAATGTTCAAGCTGTAAACTGATGTAAACCATTGTAGAAATAAACAGGTCTATTTCCTTATAAAAAAATAGATTACCCTCATACTTTACCCACATAACACCCTATGTCATTCTGCCAGCTCATCGCACGGTATGTTGTCACTCCTATGCAGTTTTTTTTTGGCGTGGCTGAATACCGTCGTGTCTTGATAATCTTGTAACATTTACGTCTTTTAATCAGTAACACAATTTTTGCACCACCCACTCACCTGGGAAGAAGGACACTGCGTAACGATTAAGGTACAAGAGAAACTGGGTTGAAATCCTCCTCCGGACATAGACATAAAATTCCAATGCTTCGATAAAGCAGTTGAGGTGAATGATGTATTTATGATTTGCTCAGCAAATTCACAATGGATTTTGTTCTCCAGATTTAACCAACTGTGTTAGTGCTTCTTGTCTAATGATCTAATTATATTTTGCAATTCTCTCTATAATCTTTCTTTCTTTGAAACTAATTCGAATCACAACAAGTTGAGATTGGACATCTGTGCAGTAACAACAGAGAAATATTACTACATAAATCTAAACGTCTCGTAAAAACTAAAGGAAAAGTAGATACGATTTTATGAGTATCCACCTTGTTTTTAACGTATCATAAATCATATACTAACGATCCTAAGATTTCCGTTATTCATATCATAAATTACGTTTGTGTCCCTTCGAGCTGCGTCTTGACAGTCAATTAATCTTCAGACCATTCATAACTCTGGCAGAGACATCATATGGTTGCTTCTTCCTTAGCAAAACTTCTGAAAGTTGAGAGGCACAGAACGCAAATCTTAACCGTCAGTAGAGGGAGAAGTTGTCAGTCTATGAAGCAAATCGTGAAAAGATTTTAGAAATGATTCAGCTGCGTAAACCCTGCGCTACTGCTGATCCGAATTACTTATCTGTAATAAGGTTACGCCATCACTTCTTTTGTGCACAGCTTTCAGGGAGAATGGCATGACCTGGCGAATTGTGAGGCCCTAGTGATCTTACCGAAGAGAAAACGTCTGGCTTCCTCATTTCCTTCTCACAAGTATCGCAGGACACTGCAATAGTTTTTCAGTAGATGAAGGTTCTTTTACATATTCTGAAAGAGAATCGAGGCGATCGTATTGTGAATGTACTGACAGCCTCTACGACTGGCTGCCTGGGCAAGCTATCGGGTCATGTCAAAGATAAAACACACCTGTTACAACAGGGACATGCCTAATAAAGCACCATAGTAAGCCAGTTAATGGTTCAAATGGCTCTGAGCACTATGAGACTTAACATCGGAGGTCATCAGTCCCGTAGAACTTAGAACTACTTAAACCAAACTAACCTAAGGACATCACACACATCCATGCCCGAGGCGAGATTCGAACCTGCGACCGTAGCAGTCGCACGGTTCCAGACAGAAGCGCCTAGAGCCGCTCGGCCACCGCAGCTGGCAAAGCTAGTTAATCTCCGGGCAGATTGCTTCACTTTCTCTCACATAGTTCACGTTGTAATTTTTACGTTTAGTGGAAATATAACATTATTTGCTGCTAACAATGCTACAACCAGATTCTGAAAATTTCAAGCAACGCGACATACAGCTTTTATACCGGCTGATTTTAATTTATTTTCTCCTGTGTTTTAGACTTTTCAGGGACAGTAAGTAGCAATTTAAATTCTAAAGACGAAAAATGAAAAGTCTATCGTGTCGACGATCTCATAAATGCACGAACGTACTGCCAAGTCCATTACTCAGCGAAAATATGATGGATTATTCAATTTTGCTGCTTGTAGATGCCACATAACCCATGTGCTAAATGTACCAGCCATTTGGTTTGATCACCGTAAGTATGGAACTCCTGCTACATACGCAGTGTGCGTAGGTAAGGCGAAAGTGTGCCACTGACGAACAAAAGTAATAACTCTGTACAACGTCTACCTAATTCACTTAAGCCATAACTGTAATACCTACTGCACGACTACACTTCGTACGACGGGAAGCTCTTTTGTTCCATAACATAGCCTCAGATTTCTAGGAGAATTTTCTGTGCACGTCTGTCTGTACCAGAAGTAAATTAACTGGAAAAGATAAAGTTCTCAGCTGTTAATTAGATGAGGGGCTAAAAGTGGTCAAATCTAATAACACAGAAGTTATAATTAACGAAAAAATTATATAATGAGACAGCTGTACGGAAATATAGCGCCATGATGATTTAGCAAAATAGAAAGGTCACCTACTTTCTACTGCCTCCTTTCAGTGAAAGCGAGTATCTGAGACATGCTCTACTAATACTCTGTAGAAGTGGGACGCAATGTTTCCTCTGTTGTAGATATGGGTTCGGCCATCTCTACCGTGGAAGTTAGGCATCTACCTTTTCATTGGTTTAGTAAAAATATGTGACTTTTCACTCGTACATCAATATGAGATATACTAGGTGATCAAAAAGTCAGTATAAATTTGAAAACTTAATAAACCACGGAATAATGTGGATAGAGAGGTAAAAATTGACTCACGTGCTTGGAATGACATAAGGTTTCATTAGAACAAAAAAAAAAAAAAAGGTATTGCTAGGCGCGTGAAAGATCTCTTTCGCGCGTTCGTTTGGTGATCATCGTGTGCTCAGCCGCCACTTTCGTCATGCTTGGCCTCCCAGGTCCCCAGACCTCCGTCCCTTGCGATTATTGGCTTTGGGGTTACCTGAAGTCGCAAGTGTATCGTGATCGACCGACATCTCTAGGGATGCTGAAAGACAACATCCGACGCCAATGCCTCACCATAACTCTGGACATGCTTTACAGTGCTGTTCAGAACATTATTCCTCGACTACAGCTATTGTTGAGGAATGATGGTGGACATATTGAGAATTTCCTGTAAAGAACATCATCTTTGCCTTGTCTTACTTTGTTATGCTAATTATTGCTATTCTGATCAGATGAAGCGCCATCTGTCGGACATTGTTTGAACTTTTGTATTTGTTTGGTTCTAATAAACCCCATGTCATTCCAAGCATGTGTGTCAATTTGTACCTCTCTAACTACATTATTCCGTGATTTACTCAGTTTTCTAATTTATACTGACTTTTTGATCACCCGGTACATTCACTACTTCAAACGTTGCCATCTATTTATTATATTTTACAACAAGCTACCCGCAGTCACGTCCAACATTAATTGCAGCCGCGTAGTCATCAAGCAGTACAGGTCTGCCATTCAACTTTTTTTACAGCAATGCTTATTGTGTAACATCCCTGGCATTGCATGAAACACATAGCATTCACAGTTGTTTCCTTTAATTAAGACACCAAGCGAGATGGTTCAAGGAATGGTTCTGAGGTCTGTCAGGAAAATGTCACTATCGTTGGATCAAAATGCCTGTAAACTATCCCTTTCTCTCTTGTGACAAAGAAGCCATCGAAAACTTAAACTCAAATTTCATCATTTTCTTAATTCAGTTCAGACCGGTTTAGTGTGCATTTAATTTTAATGACTTTCAAACTGAATTTACTACTAAACGTAATTTTGAACTCCACTGGGAGTTCAGACAAAAAGCTTTAGATAGATTCTACATAAGATGAAAAATTGACTCGCTTTTTATATGCCTGCGTACGATCTTAAGGAAGTGCTTTTAAGGAAGAAAACTGGTTCTTGACTTTCCTCGGTTTAAACACAGATCACACAATTCGTGCTCCAATAATGATTTTATATGCTAATACATGGTGTTAAGGTAATTCTCATACGGGGCGAGATGGGATGTTTATTTTCTCTCCCGCAAGCAGTTATCATTTGCTAGATGTTATGAAAGTTCAAAATAATTAATGAGATTTTTAAACAAAAAAGTCTTGACCTTGTGAAGAAAATGAAAATCAAAACAGAATAAGAATGTGGACGTATAAAATTTTTAAGTAGACTTCCATTCCCTGCGGACTGCTTCTGAGAATTTGTGAGCAGCAGACGCAACGCTGTGTGTATTCTTCTGCAGCCAGAGTTTTTCCGCACTTCACTTTTACAGAGACGTGTTTCTGGGCAAATCTTTTCTTTTCATCTTTAGCTGAATGTTTCGTTCCGGGTGACGTCTGCTACATTTACATTTTTCACACGCAACGTTCTCTCATTGCGAAGTAGGTTTTTATTCCTCTCGCGCATATTAACGCTCTCTCGATTAATGTGAAAACGATACAGTACACTCGTAACATACGTATCTTTGAAAAAAAGTCGCTAATCTAAGGCTAGGTATGTCGTATATGAATACTATATGCTCAGTTAACAGCCATAACGTCCGGTGGGCGGATGAAGTCGCGTGGTTACAATATGATTTGTATCTCATAATAATCCAGTACGAGCACTGCTGGAGAAATGATTAGCACTGCGTTGTAGTTTGCACAACTGTTTCCCTAGTACTGACTTTAAGATTATTGCGTGACGCGTGTAGTAGCAGTGCTTACGGGTTTTCTAAAAACATCTCTTACAAAAGAATGCTCCGCGAATGTATCTACTCTCAGTTAATAACTAGTTTCACCTGTCGCATGAATTGGTTTCAGTATTTCCGCCTTGATGGAGATCACAGAACGACGGTATAAGGGTTGCATATATGCCTTTCACACAATCCAGAGTTTAACTACATGCCTTTTCATACTTTGACGACAGATTCCAAACACCAAAATAAGAGAAAAGTGCTGTAATCATGGGCTCCAAAATGCATACCTTAAGAGCTAAGAGCACTCGTTCATCTTCGATACTGCGAAACCCATCTCTTCTGTTATAAAGGTGCTCATAGCTTTTAAAGTATGCTTTTTAGAGCCCGTGTTTACAAAACATTTTTTCTTGTTTTGATGGTAGGAACCTGTCTTCGTAGTCTGTAAATGGAATTTACATACACCCTGTATATTTCTCCACGCTAGATGGCATGTTGGTTGAGGCATTTACATCTATATGGACACTCTGAAAATCATATTTCAATCTCGTATATCTTTCCGTACGAGCTCCGAATTCCGTTATTTTATCGTCGTGATCCTTTCTCCCTATGTAGGTCGGTGTCAACAAAATATTTTCGTATTCGGAGGAGAAAGTTGGTGATTGGAATTGCGTGAGAAGATTCCGTCGCAACGAAAAACGCCTTTCCTTTAATGACGTCCAGCCCAAATCCTGTATCATTTCAGTGATACTCTCTTCCATATTTCGCGATAATACAAAACGTGCTGCTTTTCTTTGAACTTTCGATAGATTTCAATATTCGCGGAGTTCAGCTATTCTGAATTAAATGTCCGGATCGGTGTCCTCAACAAGATCGCAGGCGATTTTCTCTTTTAATCTTGTCCAACAGGACTAGTGCCAGTGTCCAATAATCTCGAACTCTGTGGCACATTTAAGTATTTTCTCCGTTTCTGCTACTTGTTTCTCACATGTACGAGGACACAATAATAAGTTTTCGGTCTTGCGGAATAAGTCTCTTATTCTTAGGATTAACGCATTTTATCCTTTTCAGAGAGTGTATTTTGTTGTATCCTGCCCAGTCGTCGATTATGGGGAGTCTAGATAACATTCCAACAAATCGTATTAATTAGTTTTTATTACAATAAGATAAATGACAATACTTAACTTTGAGAAATACAGATGTTTCGCGAGCAAGGGGCGACATGTAAAATAAACAATATTCTTCAGTACATATAGTTGCTAAGTTGCTGGTCTTGAAGTGCCTAATCTTGATGCTGCTGTAGAAGTTGGCCGCTGCCAGTCGGCTGGCCGCTTATGTTCTCTTCGTATAGAGGTCTCTGCTGTCGCGTTGTCGTCCTAGAGAGGGGTCGGTCAGCGTGCTATTGGCTGCCGTCTTCTTCAACGCCCTCTCCGCTCTATCGTTTCCGACTGGTGTGCCGGCGCTTGACTTTATGCCAGAACAGATTTAATCCTTGAACTGTGGCCTTGGGAAGTCTAAAATACCCGTAGATAGCGACTACGACCTTTCGTAAGACGCAGCATGTTTTGCAGCTACAAATTTCTTTAGATTTAGGAACAAACGGAATCCAAAGCGTAAAAAATCTGGTGAAAAAACGTGGATGCTCCAAGATGTGCTCAAAATCTCTCATGGCAAAGCACCTTTGTGATCAGAGGTTATTTCTTGGTGAAAAGATTTCTGCTTTTGCTACTCAAACCTATTTCCGCATGTTCTATGCAGTTATGCGGCCTATAACATATGGATACTATGTGCCTGTTACTGCCTTGCCGCTTGCAAAGTAATCAATGCAAATAATTCGAAGTGGAAGTGATTTTCCGTCCACCATCGAAGATTTGGACCTGCTGGGATCAGTGAAAGGCGATCTGGTATTGCGGAAGGCGGGAATTGATAAAATACCTTGTTAGTGTGGCATGTCGTATATAGGACAAACATTGCGAACAGTAGAAGAACGTTGTACTGAACATCAGTGCTGTACTCGCCTTTTGCAACCTAGCGAGTTTGCAATTGCTGAGCATTGCATTTCCACTGCACACTCAATGGAGTATGACAAGACAACAGTTTTGGCCACAGCAACATCCTTTTGGGACTCCGTCATAAAAGAATCAGTGGAAATTCGCATGACAGACAATCTTATGAGCCGTGACAATGGCTACGAGCTAGATAATGCGTGGGACCCCTAGATAATGCGTGGAACCCCGTCATCTCTAAGATCTGTTCCAGACGAAAACGTCAGAGTACTCCGATGGCCGCGGCAATTGAGAACGCCGAAGACAGCTGAGTTCTGCAGTTCCACAGCGAGGGCGCTGCTGGCGGGCGGTGTGGTTCGTCTGTCAACATGATTGTGACGCATGCGCGGAATACTCACTGGACGCTATATATTGCGGAACGGAGGGCGTCTTTGTCTATCTAGAGGGTTGGATCCCCTCCTTCGAAAGCGTCAGATTGCAAAGCCTGGGCTACTCTCAGGGTGGAATCTCCGTCTTCGAAGATTGTGTGTGTTTGTCTGTCTGTCTGTCTGTCTGTCTGCCCGCTGCTGTCGCTGTTCGTTCGTCCGTCCGTCCGTCCGTCCGTCCGCCCGCCTGCCTGCTGGCTGTCCATCGCCGTCGTCGTAACCGCTGCCGCCGCCGCCGCCGCCGCCGCCTGCTGTTCGTCCGTCTGTTCGCCGCCGACGCCGACGCCGCCTGCTGTTCGTCCGTCTGTTCGCCGCTGCCCATCGCCGACGCCGACGCCGCCTGCTGCACGTCCGTCTGTCCGTCGCCGTTCGTCTGCAATGAGTACTCCCACCTCCACCGTCATCTACACCTCCCCCTCCCCCTCTCCCACAGTCACTTCCTGGAGTGCCGCCTCTGGCCTCCCTCCTTCCACCTCCCCTTCCCTTCCCCCACTTACCTACCCCCCTATCTCCTCCCCTGCTGTATACCCACACCTCTACACCCTTCCTCCAGCCTCCACACCCACAACAGCTCCCACTACTACCCCCGCCCTCACGTACGCCTCTGTTGCCGCCTCTGCTGCCGCCCCTCAGGTGGTTGGCTTACCCTCTCTCACCGACCCCGTCGCTTCGTCTTCTGCATCTCCCGCACGCCTCACGTCGCGCCGAGCCACCATCGCCACCACTGAACCAGCTGCTTCTACCGGTGCCTCCACTACGCCACAGGGATCTGCCACCCGCAACCTCCCTCTCCTCCCCGTCCCTCTCCCCTCCTCCCAGCCTCCAGTCTCCAAAAAACCCCAAAAGCGCGTCCTTACCGACTCTGCTCCCGCCACTTCCCACAAAAAATCAACACCACCTCCTCCTCCCCCTGCCGTCACCATGGACACCACCCCTCCTCCTGCCACCCCTACCTTGGCCCCCACCCTCCACACCTTTGTCCTGTCAACTCCCGATCCTAAGTTCCTCGACGCTCGTACCCTCACCAAGGAAATACGAAAGTACTTACCTGGTGCTCCCATCTCCCAACTCATTCCCCGCAGGGACTTAGTCCTTATCAAGTCCCCGTCCCCATCCTTTCACACAGACCTCCTGCGAAAACTCCCACGAGTTATGTTTGGCCCCCACGCCTCTCTGACACCCTTCCTTTCCGCTTCCACTCCTCGTCAGCCGCAGCCTCCCCGTCGCTCCCCCCCCCCACCTACACCGCTGTGATCACCAAGCTCAGCCCGGTGATCACAGAGGATGAAGTGTTGGTAGAACTGAACTCCCACCCGGACTTGGAAATCCGCTCTGCCCGCCGTATCCACAATGCCTCTGGTCCCACCTACCTCATGCGGGTATTCTCAGAGTCCGACCCATCCATAGACCATCTCCTCACCCAGGGTGCCCTAATATACCACCGTCGCCACCCTGTTGAATCCTCCAAATCCCCTCCCCAATCCTACCATTGCCAGCGGTGCCTGATGTACAATGACCACCTGACTCCCAACTGCAAAAACCCCCCCACCTGTCCCCATTGCAAGGCCTCCCACTTTCTCAAGAACTGCCCCAACCTCGCTGCTCCTCCTTCCTGTAATACCTGCAATGGCCCCCATCCCACATACTCCCACAAGTGTAAAGCTAAACCCCCTCCAGCCACCCCTGAACTTACAGTCCCAGTTCGTCCCGTCGATCCTCCTGTCCATCCTAACAATTCCCTCCATCCACCCCCAACGGCCGAGGACATCATCCGGTTCATTACCGTTGTACTCCAAACCATTCACCCTTTTCAGCGCCCGCACACCTTCCAACAAATATCCCTTGCTGCTCGCTCTGTTTTCCACCTGAACACCTTCGCCACTTACTCCCACAACCAAGCCCACTTCACCTTCACCCGCCTCGACACCCTAGTTTAAGTCTCTTCCCTTCCCTCTCTTCCCCCCCTCCTTCCCGTCATGGCGCGGCACGAGTCTCGCATCCTCTTCCAGAACATTCGCTCCTTCCGCTCCAACAAATACCTCCTCATGCACACCCTCTCCCACCACCAGGTCGACACCTTCCTCTTGAACGAAACCTTTCTCCAGCCCCACCATTCTATCCACACCTCCCCCTATATCCTCCACCGCACTGATGCTCCTGGTCCTCGTGCGCAGGGTGGAGTCGCGATTGGCCACCTTAAGCATATCCCCGTCAGGCCACAACCTCTCCTCAATGACCCCACTGAACACCTTATCCTCAGCGTCTTCTTCCCCTCCCTCACCGTTACCTGTGCCACCATCTATGTCCGCTCAACTGCTCCTCTTCCTTATGACTTCATGTCACACATTGGCCACACCTTCTCCACCTATGTGATTGCCGCCGACCTCAACATCCATAGCCGCACTCCTGCTGCCCTTCGGCGGTGGCATCAGTTCCTCTCCACAATCCAGGGTGACCTTGTTCCCATTCCCCAGCACACCCGACCCGAAAGTAACACCACCCCCGATGTTGTCATTGCCTCCGCCAACCTCCTTGGGCGTATCACTGTCGCCGTCCTTGAACCCACAGGTAGCGATCATCTCCCTGTCCTTCTCACCATAACGTCTGCAAACCGCCCCCCTCCGGCTCCGCAACCTGCACCCCCTCCCAAGGTCGTCCATGACTATCGCCGTGCCAACTGGGATGCCTACCGGGACTCCATCTCCACCCAGGTCGAAAGCCACCCTCTTACCTATCGCCATCCTGACGACATCATCCGCGCCTCGTCCTTCCTTCAGACGGTAATTACAGACGCCGTGGAGGCCCATGTTCCTACTAAAACCATCCACCCACACCGTCCCACTCTCCCTCCGCGGGCTGTCCTCCTCCTCCGTGACTCCCGCCGCCTCTATCGCTCCTTCCTCCGCACTCGTGACAGGGATACACTCCAACGCCACCGGCAAATACAGCGACACGTACGGAACCTTATTACAGCAACGAAATGCCGGAACTGGCGCCACACCTGCACACGGCTCAATGCCACCCTCCCTATCAACTCCTCCAAGTACTGGTCCGCCTTCCATCGTCTTACTGGTTCCCTTTCCGCTCCCCACTACCCCCTTCTCCATAACGATCGCCCCCTTCCAGACAACCTCAGTAAGGCCAACCACTTCGCTTCCCACCTTTCCGAGGTCTTCTCCATCCCCGATGATCCCCACTTTGATTATTCTCTTTTCCCCACCGTCGTGGAACGTGCTGATACCTCAGTTGCTCCACTTGCTCCTAGTCTCCAGTACTTGGGGCAGTTGCCCCCCTCTGACGTCAACACTCCCATCACAGCACAAGACATTAAACTTCTCCTCCAGTCCAAATGCAACACGGCCCCTGGTCATGACTGTGTCACCTACCGTCACCTTCGAGAAAGCCCCTATTCCTTCCTAACTGTCCTCGCCCATCTCTATAATGTCATCCTCTCTACTGGCTTCTACCCTGACCTGTGGAAGACCTCCCGCGTCCTCCTATTCCTCAAACCCAACAAACCCCCTTCTGCAGCCTCTTCCTATCGTCCCATCTGCCTCACCTCCGTCTTCAGTAAGGTCTTTGAATCCATCCTCTCCCACCGTATCCATCGGCACCTTGCTCAACACCACCTCCTCCCCCTTACCCAGTGTGGCTTCCGACCCTCCTTCTCTGCTGACGACCAACTCCTCAACCTTGTTCACCTTCTGTCCCTCCAGCTCAACTCCCGTCGCTCCGCCATTTTTGTTTCCCTTGACCTCCAAAATGCCTATGACCGTGTATGGCATCCCGGTCTCCTCTTTAAACTCCAAACCTACGCCCTGCCTATCAATTTTGTTCGTCTGGTCGCTTCCTTCCTCTCGCACCGTCCTTCCTATGTCACCCTCCACAACACCAACTCCCGTATCTTTTATCCCACGGCTGGCGTCCCCCAGGGTTCTGTCCTCTCCCCTCTCCTTTATCTCTTGTATACAGCTGATATGCCCAAGCCACCCCCACCAGTCCACCTTCTCCAATATGCTGATGACACTGCCTTCCTGGCTCTCTATCCTACCCTTCAACGGTCTCAACGTACCCTCCAAACCCACCTTAACCAGTTCACCACTTGGTGTAACCAGTGGCTCCTCCGTCTCAACCCCTCCAAAACCCAGGCAATCATCATAGGCCGCACCACTCGCTCCTTTCGCCTCCATGATTTCTACCTCACCCTTTATGGTCGCCCTATCCAACTCACCCCCACCCTGAAATACCTTGGCCTCACCCTTGACCGACACCTCACCTGGGCCCCTCATCTCCTGACCATCCAGCAGAAAGCCCATTCCCGCCTCCACCTGCTGAAACTCCTGTCCGGCCGGACATGGGGATTGCATCCTTCTACCATCCTCCACACCTACAAATCCCTCATCCGTCCTGTCCTCTGTTATGCCAGCGTCACCTGGATCTCCGCCCCCACCCGCTTTTACAAGGCCCTCCAAATCCTGTATGAACTGATCCCCTTCCCCCACCTTCTCTTGTTCCTCCAACATCTCCACATCCTTTACATTGTTTGCAGGGTTGATCACCCCCACCCTCTGGTTTCCTCCTTCCTCTCCACCCCCCGCCCGTTGCCGCGCCTCTATCGCTGTATCCCTCCCTCTCTCCACCTCCACACCCTCCATCTCCTTCATCAGGGCAATTTCCAACGCCTCCCCCTCCCGGATGACGAACTTCGCCGTGACATATACCCTTCCTTCCAACTATAACCCGGCCTTGGTTCCCCCCCCCCCCTCCCTAGGGCCCCCTTCTCCTCTTTCCTCCTTCTCCCAGAGCGGACTTTCCTCCATCCCCCCCTCCCCTGAGACCCTGCACCCCATACTTGCCTCTCTCCTTCCCACATCCCTCCCTACCTGGCCCTCTTCCGTGCGCCCCCCATTCCCCTCCCCCATCTCTTCCCCTCCCTCCCTTCTTCAGGTCTCCCTCATCTGCTTGAACCTGGCAGATCCTCTGTATTGATCATCATCAGTGTGCCACATCAGTGTTGTGTTTAGTGCTGTTTCTCGTGTGCGTCAAGAGGTGTGATTTTAATTGTGTACTGCCTTGAGGTTCGCCGTCAGTGTTACGCTGTGTGCTATGCCATCCGTCAACACCTTTATGCTCCAGTCATACTGTGCCTTGTGTTCTTTTAATCGTCGCAGTGTGTGGCTTTTTGTGTGTGCTACTTTTAAACAGTTTTTTATCTCCATTTTACAGTCACCCCGTTTTTTTGTCTATTGCCTTCCATGATGTTCTCCCTTTTTATATCTATGTTCGCCTTCTTCTCTCCTTTGCTGTTTTTAAATGTCGTCTATTGTTTTGTTCCATATCTTTCGGCTGAAGAGCAGCGCATATGCTGCTGCCAGCCCGCCCCGATGGGGAATTGAAATACAATAAAGAAAAAAAAAGCGTCTTTGTCAGTCTTCGATGGCTCAACTGATGATGGCTGGCGGTTGTCCAGTCGAAATATCGTGGATGGAAGCCCGAAATCTTTTTGAATGAAAATAATGTACGCCTTCATAGATGAGTGGTCAGCGCGGCTGACTGCCATGTGGGGACCCAGATTCAATTCTCAGTATTACAGGGACTTTTTTTTTTTTTTTAATGGGAGGACTTTAATGGAGTGCGTCAACCTCGAGATGCTGAGTAGCTATTAGACTGAGTAGGGGCGGCACCAGATCCACTGACCCAACAATGGGCAGAGTGAGATGTGCTGACCGCACTCCCTCAGTTTCGCAGCTCGATGACTTCTTTGGCTGAAGATGGAAAAAGTGTCGGTCGGGCACGATTGACCCGACTGTGGCGAGAACGGTGGTGCTTTTCCCGATAAGGAGATTCCCGTTTACGCCACACAAAACGCTAGCCACAACGTTGACATAAGATAATATCAACATCGCCTATTTTATAATTTCATTCATCTTTCAGTACCACGACCTTACTGCCTTAATACAGAGAACGCCAAGCCTCAAAAACTTTATTATTCGTCCTTTATGTACAACAGATTTCAAGCACGAAACCGGTTACATGTAAGGGCACATTAAAAATAATTATGAGTACCGACGTGGATCTAATGAAATACTTCTTTCAGTTTGTCTTCTTTTATTTGGGTCTCCGCGATTTCTACCACTGTCTTGGTTGCTCTCTCACTTCTGGTATGAAATAAGTGGTTTCCTTGCGCGTAAGATGAATTCTATTTCTTTACTTCTTTTAACGGTTCTAAGCCTGCTGAAAATATGTTTTCGCATTTTCTATTGGCTAGAATTGCGACGCATTTCAGTATTCTGTCTATGTAGAAAAAATAGTGACAAAAAGCAATGAAAATGAAAAAACTAATAAATTTAAAATTGAACTGTATTCAGCACCCAGTGCGCTTAGTAAAAGTTGAAGTCTGTTGACTGTGTTGAGAGCACCCGTACTGTGTAGTTAAACTGTAATATTGTAAGCTCTGAATGCTGAACCTCAGAACAAATGAAAGTTTTATTTAAACAACAAAGATAAATGGAAGTCTCGAGTGTGGCTAACTTGCGAAAAATTACCACGTTTTTACCAGCAATCACTACTGAAAAATGGTACACGTTCTCGTAATTGTATTCGAGAAAACTGACAAAGTTTGAAAACCCACGAGTCCGAACCTCAAAAAAACTGTAAAATTTACAAGTGCTGAGGTCCAAGATTGTAAAACTTCGTATTCGACCTCAAACATACCGTCAAACAGCCGCCCAAGCCAACACAGATCCTGTCTCATTCGTGGTCCCAAATTCAAAGCGCACTTTCAGCCTCTGGATGGCCTCATACAGCTGCGAGCTGTACTTTTCCCAACTACCAATACGGTTGGAGGCGAGCTCTCATAGCGAGTATTTCCAGGTGCGCTCCACGACGTCGTGGGTTGCTTACGTTGAGCGGTCGAGTGTGGCGATTAGTACTATTCGTATTTTTATAAGTGTTTTATACTCGTATCTCCATTTTGGTAGAGGAGAAACGTTATCGTGTAGTGTCGTGCCCGCCAGAGTAGTGCGACTTTACCTAGCCACACTTGAGCTGAATAGCGATTCGCATTTAACTCACAAATGGATGATCCCTTAATACTAGTCAGGCCATACAGTCGGCACTGAAAATCTTCCATCAGAATGCACTGACGGACGCCCCGTTGTCGGCGATGTCACTAATTCATTGTGGAATCCAGCGCTGTCAGTCCCATCCCCGGACGTGCAATTTCTACAGCAATGGGAGCTACAGCACGTCAGGAACGACAGCTTCTGCATCAATATGATCAACAACTAAAACTTCAGCAGCAGCAACTGGCCAACGGCAACTACTGCTACAGCAGTAACAGTAGCAAAAAAGCAACAACAGCAGTAGCAGAAACTACATCAGGTCAATTAGCAAGTCAGCCATCACTGTGACCCTACCAGCTTACACTTGACGCCAGTGCACCTGCCCATTAGCAAAAAAATGGTTCAAATGGCTCTGAGCACTATGGGACTCAACTTCTGAGGTCATCAGTCCCCTAGAACTTAGAACTACTTAAACCTAACTAACCTAAGGACATCACACACACCCATGCCCGAGGCAGGATTCGAACCTGCAACCGTAGCGGTCTCGCGGTTCCAGACTGTAGCGCCTAGAACCGCACGGCCACTCCGGCCGGCGCCCATTAGCAGCAGCAAAGCGGCCCCTTAGTAAGCGGCTCTGTGTCGTCTCTGATACTGTCCCGTGTGGTACCGGGTTCAGATGCTGGTGATACAGTGCAGAAAAACACAGAACACTCTCAGAGTCGTCCACCGACACCTCAGGATGCGGTTGCGAGGCAGATTATCAACAATCGGTATAGCCGATCTGATGCAGACCCATATATTGTCTTCGTGGAGAGCTTAGATAAGAACATTGGCAAACTCCGTCCTACGTCAGTGGACAAGTTGTTGTATGCCTATAGCTCTCATTTAAAGCACGATATTTTCAATATTAGCCCGTCGGATAGAAACAGAGTTAAGATAGAACTGAAGTTCACTGCGGCTGTCAATTATTTAAAAGAGGTCTCCGTTCTCAAAGAACAAAGGTTCGATGTGTATAACCACAACTTACTGCTCCATACGTATGACATTATTCGCGACGTTGGCAGTAGTCTGACATAAGAAGATAGTCGATTAAATGAAGAGTATGTACTCTGTCGCAAGTATCAAACGTCACATCAAGAGATATCATTCAAATCCCGAATTAATGTTGTCGATTCTACTCTTTATTGTAGTTTCTCGTCCACAAACTTTACCATCACATGCTGCTATCTTGAGACGGGATCGTACGTTGCCCCAGTCACTTAGTGTAGAAATTGCTGGTGTTTTCATCATCTGGAGAACCAAAGCAGAAGCCATACTCGTTGCAGAAGGTGCGGCGATCAATATCCAAGGGACTCGTGCATGGCGATGTTTCCAACTTGCTTATTCTGCTTCACTCAGCACCCAGTTACAAATAGTTCAAATGGCTCTGAGCACTATGGGACTTAAATTCTGAGGTCATCAGTCCCCTAGAACTTAGAACTACTTAAACCTAACTCATCTAAGGACATCACACACATCCATTCCCGACGCAGGATTCGAACCTGCGACCGCAGCGGTCGCGCGGTTCCAGACTGTAGCGCCTAGAACCTCTCGGCCACACCGATCGGCAACCAGTTACAGATAGGCCGTGAGTGGTATTTCTCCATCAACAAGAGCTACAAACTGCAAGGGCCTACGTTACGCCGGGCAGGGTAGCCGTGCGGTCTGAGGCGTCTTGTCACGGTCCGCCCGGCTCCCCCCGTCGGAGGTTCGAGTCCTCTCTCAGGCATGGGCGTAGAGGTTGTCCTTAGCGTAAGTCACTTTAAACTCGATAAAGTAGTGCGTAAGCTTAGGGACCGATGACCTCAGCATTTTGGTCCCATAAGACCTTACAACAAATTTGCAAACTTCTTCTACGCCACGTTGGGAAGGGTAACTGGTAGCTCACAGAAGATATAATCAGCTGTCCTACGACAACCTCCCAGTCCACAATATCCCACCGACTTTCCGCCTCTGCCTCCAAGGCTCTCACCACAACCGCCGGCCGCTGTAACGGATTATTCCAGCAGACCACCACCACCTCCGGTGTCACCCTAGTTGCTTTCATTCCTTCAGGTAGCCGGGGCATCACCAGGATGACTTTCAGTCAACAAAGAGGACGGGTTCAGTCTCCATCACGAGACAGTCATCGAAATGGCACACTCCGCGACCAAACAGGCGACAGGGTTTTTTATAATTAGTGAAGAATATTCTTTCACCATCTCCCGCAAGCCCCTCTGCCACATAACTCATACTCTTCTCAGTACGGTAAACAATCGCCGCAGCTTCCTAGTAACAGCGAGTACGTCATCGAAAAAGTCATCTGGTTTATTCTACACCTCCTTGAAAACGAGAAGACACAGCCACCTGGAACTTTACAGTTATGACCTATACGACAATACAGATATGGCCCAACGCTTAGCAGCTAGGGTGGCATTTAGGATCGTCCAAGGGAATTCGCGATCGGCGATCACCATTAAGGATGTACTCCAACAGAACTTTGGGCGCGAAAGACGGCAGTGGCAGCTATCTCTGAGACATGCTTTCAACCAGATACCGTCGTCTGCCTTCGAGGATATCAGGTATACCGACAAGACGGAGAAGATGGTCGATGAGGCGTTGCCATCTTCATCAGTAATGTGCAGTACCACACCCCAATACTGATATCCCATGAACCTATCGACAGCTTTCAAGCGACAGTGGTCAGACTCTCGTCTCCAATCGGTCTAATAAACATTGTTACCATCTAATGCCGACTGCGATCGTTTATTCTCCTTGAAGACTGATACGATTTGGTACAGCAATTAGAACCGCATTTCATATTCTGTAGAGATTTTAATGCGCACAACAGACTGTGAGGGTGAACGTTTAATGCTATTCGTAGACTGGGTGCTGGGATTCCGGAGGGTCTCGACGAGTTCAGTCTCATCGCCTTCAATGGTGGTTCCTCCCATTAATTCTGTTATCGGTTCCGCGACTCTCAGCTGTTGACTTGACCTTGTGTTCTGCGTATCTGGCCTCGCTTCTTGCATGGACTACTCTTCCTTATGCTATGGGGTATAATCACACGCTCTTCTTACATCAACATTGACTTAGACCCCTGTCGCGGTCTGTAGGCCGCCTCATAAATGGAATGTTACGAAGTCAGATGGCTGCCGGTATGTTGCAATAATGGATGCACAACTTTCATCGTTCCCCACCGAGGTGCCCGCACGAGCAAGGTACATTATTTTTCGAAATCATCCCAGTGTAGCAGCATCATTCTCTATTCCACAGAAGAGGGTTATCACCGTTTCGAGCAGACAGCTGGTTCACTGGTGCGACCAAGGATGTTCTGTGGCGGTGACTCAATGGAAGCCAGCTTGCGTTCGACTCAAACGGCATACCACATGGAAGAACTATGTTGCTTAAAAACGGACAGATGCATCCACTAAGAGATTTCTTACTCACGGCCTGCAAGGAAAGACATTGAAGAAAACATTGAGAACATCTCTCCATAACCATCCCCGTTGGGCGGATCTGGGCTATGATTACCTCGCTAAAACGGAAACCTGTGTCTCCCAAGCAGTTGCAGGCCTGGACAGACGAGTTTACCAGCATTATAGCACCACCCACTGCACTGCCAGCACCCACTGACCTCTCTGCGACTGATACTGCTGACGACCTTAGAGATGCTTTCACCTCATCATTCTCTCTCGCCGAACTTCACAGGGCTCTGACGTACTTTAAGGACACATCACACGGATACGACCAGATCCATTATTCCATGATCAGCAATTGGTCCGATAACGTTAAACACTCTGACATTTGAGAGGAAGGGAGCATTTTAGCTAATTAGATATCTCAAGTATTGGTACTCTTATGGAAAGGATCCCGGTCGAGCGACGTCATGTATGTGTTCGTTAGGATTTTAAGTCGAGGAAACGGGCACGCCAGTCCATTCGCCGAATATCCTCTCGCTCCAAGAACTCCTTCAATTTCGCTGTTTTAAACCCTCGCGCATTGCCAACCATGAAAATCCTGTCAGGGGTGAATACACCCCTGGAAAAACGCTCATAGGGAAGGAGTACAGTATCACAACACGTTGACCGGTGAGTGTACCGTGTTCAAAGATTTGGAGGTTAGCATGCCAAAGCAACATTACGTCTCCCCACACGATATCACATTTACCACCAAATCTATCATATTCGACCATCCTGGATGTGCCCTCATATGGCGAGGGGTGTGAACGCGTAATAAACCCAGGAAAATTCGCGAATAGTCGTTTGGTGTTCCAAGTGTCATGGTGTGGGGAGGAATAATGTTGCATGCGCGTACTGACCTCCAAATCTGGGAACGTGGTACACTCACCTGTCATTGTTATTGTGACAGTGTACTCCATTCCCTGCATCTCTTCAGGGTAGAAATCGGTTCTGGAATGATTTTCATGTATGACACTGTGTGATCGCATCGAACAGCGTAGGTAGAGGAGCTGTTGGAACGAGAGAATATTTGGCGAATGGACTGGCCTGCCCATTCTCCTGACTTCAACCCCATCGAGCACGTTTGGGATGTGTTGGAGGGACGCATTTCAGCACGTCCGGGTGCCACAAGAACAATCAAAGAGTTGTCAACCGGTGAAGGTATGCAATGTCCTATCATAAGAGCTCCTTATCAACCTTGCGGCCATCAAGGAAGCATGTTGGGCAACGTACACCTCCCTACTCAAGAACCACGTCACGCCGTTTCTAATGACCAGTGGATATCGTGAATAGCAGTGACTTCAATGGAATTATTGTCTTCGATTAAAAGAGCCATTTCTGCTCGTCTTATTGCGCATTTCTTTCAATTACCCTCTCTACCTCTGTCTTTATCGACTAAATGACAAATCGGAAGAATGCCTCACTTCCAACCATTCCAACCATTCGTCATTATTTTCTCTGTTACTGTGTTTGAACACTTTTTCTGATAGCTGTGTTTCTTTCCCTGTTCGTTCTGTAGATGTGAGGTTCATTATTTTTGGTTGAAACGTGTGATAATGTGTACCTTGCTATGTTTATATTGATGGTTGTGTTTGTTAGTGAGTGTTTAAATTTTCCTTATGTATTTGATCTGTGCACAATTCAGTGCCCTTGCTGTGATGCGTTCAGTTTTTTGTATCATAGTAAGCATCGCTCTTGTCTTTTTAATAAATTCAGATTGCGTTATACGGTTTCTCCTTGATTGTCAACATGAAATTCAACAGCCCTTGCGAGTACTATGACTGTACCCTTCGACTCGCTTAGAAGGAAGGAAGGAAGGGAATTAAGGTTCAAAATGGCTCTGAGCACTATGGGACTTAACATCTATGGTCATCAGTCCCCTAGAACTTAGAACTACTTAAACCTAACTAACCTAAGGACATCACACAACACCCAGTCATCACGAGGCAGAGAAAATCCCTGACCCCGCCGGGAATCGAACCCGGGAACCCGGGCGTGGGAAGCGAGAACGCTACCGCACGACCACGAGCTGCGGACTGGGAAATGAGGGTTTAACGTCCAGTCAACATCGAGATCATTAGAAACGGAACAATAGCTCGGAATATTTCAATGCGGAAGGAAGCCTGACGTGGGTTTTTAAAGGAACCATCCCGGTATACGCCTGTAGCGATTCAGGGATATCACTGAAAACAAATCTGCATGTCCGAACGCGGATTTGAACCGTCGTTCTCCCGAAGGCGAATTCATTCTGTCAACCACTGTGGCACCTCATTCGGTCGACTCATTTAGAACACTCGAAAGCACTCAACCGTGGTATCGGCAAACGACATCCTACTGCATGACAGGAAACTTTTCAGTTACACAGTCCGCATAAGAATTATGGAAGATCGCAAGAATTGTAATTAATTGCTGAAGCATTTGAGATCAATTCGGTTATCTCAGTTCTTAGTACTGGGACTTTTGACATGTCCCTGGGTAGAGAACCAACACTTAGCATGTAAGACTGATAATATAATAAATAGTAAAATATTAGAGGAGGTAAACAATTTTAAATACTTAGAATGCAATATCAAGACCAAATTGATACACAACGTAAGAATGAGACTTTTTACTTAATGAATGGTGCTAGCAGACGAACTTTACAAAGGAATGTAAGGAATGAGAGATTCGTACCATTTTACAAAACACTAACCTCTCCGCTGTAGTGTATGGAAGTGAAACTTAGGTAACAACAAAACAGAACACACTTAGAACCGAGAGTGCGGAAATGAGACTTCTCGGACATGTAGCACGATCCACAAGATCGAAAGTGAAAGATACAAATAACATCAAAATTAGGATTAATTCCTCGAAATTATATGTATATAATGTGTGTGTGTGTGTGTGTGTGTGTGTGTGTGTGTGCAGGAGGAAATGGAAAGAGTACGTCAATGGACGGAGGATGGGAAACTGTCGAAAATACTATACAAATACAAACAAGCAAGGCAAAGAAGGATAGGGACAGCCAAATGTACGAGGGAGTAGACGATTATCATCATCAATTAAGATCAGTGTATTTCCTGTATTACGTGAGACGCATTGTGTACGAGGGGAGTGCAAACGCGTGTACAAATATTGTGAGACAACATAGAAGCACGGATGTAGTTGGTCTTTCCGAAAAGACCTTGGAAAAGAAGCGGTGATGAAGTGAGACAAGAGTAATGTGGTTATTGAGAAGCGGCGCGTGTGGTCCAGATTTGTGCAGCTAAGGCTGCGGCTGCGCGGCTGGGCGGGGCACATCTCACCGCCGATCGATGGCCGCGGCTGCAGCCAGAGCCGGCCAGCTCTTATTGCTCAATATTTGCCTGCTGAGTTTGCTGCCGTCGCAATAAGTTCTCACTGCTGCACCAATGTTTGGCTCGCCGGATGACCGCAGCTGCAGTCTCGCGCGGCTCTGTTATCCTTTCCGTACACAGCGGCGACACTAACGCCCCCTCGTCCCTCTGCTTTCGTTTCCGACCCTCGTCGTCAGCAGTGCGGCGCTTAGCAGTAGCGTGTGGCACGCCACAACTCACATATTGAGATTAAAGCGTTCGTTACTTCACGGGTACCAATTCGAGTTTAATAAGCATTACCTAAACGGTAGCCGCTATCAATTCGTTTCCACAGCCAGTTAAACCGAGTGCTATATCCCATTTATCAAGATAAGCGAAAGCGATCGAAGAGAGCCCTTTCTTCACTCTACATAACATCAATGGACGGTCGCGATGATCCTCACAAAAAGAGTGAGAAATTTGCCTTCGGAGAAAAAAAAATTATGTAATGCGGATAATGAGTGCCACGTTATAGACTGTAATTATTAAGTTTAATATGTAATGGAGTCTTCAGAAAGATTTGTCGCGCAATACGTGGGTTAAACCCGCGTGTTTTACATTGCCTCGCGCAGTTGTTTATTTGCTTTGTCTCACTGCTGCTCCACCTCAGGCATAGGATAGCACAAAAATTCGAGTTATGGCATGTAAACATTCGCTATGTAAAACTGTGTCTTGCCATTTCCGAACGCATGTAGTTGCGTACATCGTCCTACAGTATACTTGGTGTTCCGTACAAGCGAAAGGGGCGTATGGGCGACAACGATACAAGCAAATAATTCTAATAAACATAGGTCAGATACGACGATGCACAAGTGCGATCTTTCCAGTGTAACAACTCCGTCATCTAAGGCTACGTTTATTCCGAAACGCTGCATGTGATGTGTAAATTAAGAAGTGACAAACTGCCCTCGTTTTTTTTATCATCATTCCAGTAACCTTAGTAAATAGCGTATCCGTAACCATTGTATCGGCTACGGTTAGGCAATACCATGGCCTCCCAGGTGTGGGGATATTTAGACACTTAGGTATATTTCAGCCCTGTTGATAGTGTAGAACTCCTGGAACGCATCGTTTGTGGTTGTCAGTGCATTCGGAAACCACCTGGGATTTTTGAACGAGTACCGGTGTAGATGAGAAGACGCGCTGAAGCAAGCCTCACATGAACGCTGGCCATGTGAATTGATAGATTGAGGGAGTTATGGGACTAAACGGCGCGGTGATCAGTCCCGCTATTCAAAAGTTAGATAGGGGTGTCCGTTAAAGATGGGCGGATCCAGGCAGAGGTAACTATAAAGCGATTAAGCTAAAAACACTCATAGTAGAAGTAATAAAAGGGTAGGCCAAATGTAAATAGTGGAAGAACAGAGGGATAAAAGAGCGGTCCTTCTAAGGGGCGTGGTCATGGGACCCAGACGCAGAAAACACGATGAGGGCACAACCACCATGCCCCTGCTTCAGGAGTAAAGCCAAATCTGATAACTCAAAATAAAAACCACTGTCACGTAGGAAACTGAGGACCAGTTTAACCATCCGTGAATCGTCTGCTTATATTAAAGGCAAGGAATCTGGGAGGCTAAACTTAGTACGAAGGGCCAAAAGAAGGGGATATTACACCAATATAAGGGATACCGTCAATCTGGCTCCACAGTCACATTGTGGGGATGGCTCGTTACGCAAGAGAACACAATGGGTGAGGATAGTATGACCGACACGTAGACAGCATAAGACAGTGGACTCTTTTCAAGAGGACCGGAAGGAAGAGCGCCAAACAGCAGTAGCCTCCTTGATTATGCGGAGTTTATTACTGACAGCAGGAACGTACCAGACGTCATTGCACTTTTGGGCAAAGAGAGATTTGACGTGCATCCGCATATCTGCACCTGGAAGAATGAAAGGCAATGGGGGACAAGTATCTGCTCCTCTAGCCAAACGGTCAGTCAGTTCATTCCCAGGGACGCCCACATGACTTGGACTCAGAGAAAGACAAGTGAGCAGGCGCCACGCCCAAAGGCAGAGAGAAGATTTTGGATAGCAGAGACCAAGGGGTGACGTGAGTAGCACCGGTCTATAGCCTGGAGACTGCTCATTAAGTCGCTACATATTAAAACTCCGCGGTGGAAGACCTGAGTAACAAAGTAGAGGGCCCTGTTAATGGTTAGCAGCTATGCTGTGAACACATTACCCGATCCCAGCAATAAATGGTGTTCTAAGCCAGTAGGAGACGTGAAAGCGTATTCCGCCTTGTCTATCGCCTTAGAACCATCAGTGCAGAAGATGGTGGCACCCTGAACTCTTCAAGGATGGCAAGTACAAGACGCTGGAAAACCATAAGGACGACAAAGACCTTAGGACCCTGGAATATGTAGACCCTAATCCGTGGTCTAGGCACCATTCAAGGGGGGATGTGCGAGAAAATACACGGGCCCCTTCCAGAATGTGGAGATGGAGATCCCGACAGAGGGAAGTGAGACGCGTTCCAACTGGCAATTTCACCTGTGGGCGGGAGACATCCTTCGTTTGCAAACAGGGTACAGGTGATGGTTAGGGAATTGGCAAATAGCGAATTCATAAGAAACCAGGAGTTGGCTCCGTCGTATTTGTAGAGGAGGAATCCCCGCTACTACGAGGAGACTGTCAACGGGACTAGTGTGAAAGGCACCAATGGCCAGGAGCACCCCACAATGGTGTACAGGGTCAAGTGTCTGCAGAGTGGAAGGACCCGCTGAGCTATAAACCTGGCTACCATAATCTAGTCTGGACAAAACTACAGCACGATAAAGATGGAGAAGAGTGGTACAGTCTGCACCCCAAGATGTGTGGACTGGGAGGTGGAGAGCAATAAGCTTCCGCATGCAGGTAGTCTTCAAATGGTGAATATGAGGCAGCCGCGTCAGCTTTTTATCAAAAACAAGGCCCAAGAAACAGGACTGTGCTACAACTTCTGAGCACTAGATACCTAAACAGTTATGGACGGGTGTGTACTGTGGGTCGACATCAAAAACGCATAACACGCGATTTGGAGGGAGAAAAATGGAAGTCATGGGAAAGGGCCCACGCAGAGCCCTGCCGGATGATGCCTTGGAGCTGGCGTCCAGCAGATGCAACCGAGTGGGAGCTGTCCCAGATGCAGAAATTGTCAACATACAACACTGGGATAACCAGAGACCCAACAAAGGTTACAAGCCCATTGATGGCGAAGAGGAGGAGTGTGACACTTAACACAGAACCCTGTGGGGTACCGTTCTCCTGCATCCGAGTGGTGATTAGTGAAGTGCCTGTTCTAGCCTGGAAAAGCTGGTGGGATAAAAACCGCTGATAAAAATCGGAAAGGGGCCATGAAAGCCCCAGTCATGGAGGGTAACTAAAATGTGGCGGCGCCAGGCCGAGTAGTATGATTATGTAGGTCAAAGAAGACCACGACAAGGTGTCGGGACCGAGCGAGGTGGCGCAGTGGTTAGACACTGGACTCGCATTCGGAAGGACGACGGTTCAATCCCGCGTCCGGCCATCCTGATTTAGGTTTTCCGTGATTTCCCTAAATCAATCCAGGCAAATGCCGGGATGGTTCCTCTGAAAGGGCACGGCCGACTTCCTTCCCCATTCTTCCCTAATCCGATGAGACCGATGACCACGCTGTCTGGTCTCCTTCCCCAAACCAACCAACCAACCAAGGTGTCGGAACGAGGAAGTTGGGACAGTGGTTAGCACACTGGACGCACATTCGGGAGGACAACGGTTCAAACCTAAGTCCGGCTATCCTAGTTTAGGTTTTCCATGATTTCCCTAAATCGTTTCAGGCAAGTACCGGGATGGTTCCTTTGAAAAGGCACAGCTGACTTCCTTCCCCATCCTTCCCTAATCCAATGGGATCAATGACCTCGTTGTTTGAACCCCTCCCTCCAAATCAGTCAAACAACCAACCCACAAAAGAGCTGTGGGTGGTCATGTGGAACACTTATTGTAATGTGTCTGTCCGTCTTCAAGTTATATTTGCAATTTAGATTCTCTGGGCACTCCAGTATAAAGCGTTCGTGTGCACATACATAGAACATCATATAGGGGAAAACACAGCTTTACGGACCTATAGCTCTGTATGACATTGATACAGCTGCAATAAAATGTAAAGCTAAATCTCTATAGCCCACTTCCGTTCACAAAAGGGAGGGGGGAGGGAGGGGGCAGAGACCGAGGCTAGAACAGGAGCTTCCCCTCCCCGGCCCGGCCGCCTCCCTCGCTCTTGAATTTGGAGTACAGAATTTTTATTAATTACACAGGGCTCATACTCTTCTGCTAGGAGTGAGAGAAAAAGCGATTCATGCACGCCAAAAATGACATTTATAAAATCATCCCTTTCCCCTCTCTCACCCGGTTCAATTTCTGCAGAAGCCTATGCTTCCGACCCATCCTAGTCATGCTTGTTTGTAACTCTACGTTCGCAATTTGTAGTTTTCTATGTTGAACTAATGTGAAGACTTAAATCCAGAAGCCTTTGGGGGTCTTAATACCACAAACCTCTGCAGTGGGATGCTAATACATATATTTCTTGATGAATCGTACAACACTTCAGATCGTCGTGTTGTGACATTTTCTTGAGTCCATAACAGTGGGTGACCTCACTGTTGTTACTAACTCTCTTCTCCGTTCCATTCAGTTTTAACTTAAAATTAAGAACTTGCATAGTGACTATTAAAGATTTCTACTTTGATGGTAAGAACAACTTTAGACAGAAATGCCGATATAATAGGCGAAGAATTTCAACAAGAAACATATTTTGACCAAACCACATAAAAAAGAATACTATGTGTCATACTAGGAGCAAGTTTCCTTATTAACATCCTACACGAGTTTTAATTAAATTAACATCAATATTACTTTCACTGACGCAGTTAGGCAGCAACCTTTCTTTCTCTTATATATATATATATATATATATATCTCCCTCCCCCCCCCCCCCCCCCTCTCTCTCTCTCTCTCTCTCTCTCTCTCTGTCTGTGTGCCAGCATGCACCCTATGCAACAAGCATAGTTAGACTCTAAAAATAGCTCCTATTGTTATCAGCGATTACGGATTTCGCTGGTACACTGCTGTTTTACAATGTTGCGCCTGCCCATCATTAGCAGGCGGACAATGGTAAGAACATATACAAAACAATAAATAAATGCTATTATATGTATGGTATGCTCACAGCCTGGTTCTAGTAGAACGATTGTTCTCTGTTCGACAGCTTGAATTGCTGTTGCAGTGAGAGTAAATTTAGCAATATCAAACCACCTTTTACTCCGCCTTACAATGATTTCAGAATCTTCAGAAATTTGTGATTAGATTTGAGCTATAACATCCACATGATCTGGTAATGGTTTGAAGCAATACGCAAGGCCGCAAGGGGATATACTACAATTGGCCGCCAGTGAATTTATTGCTCACGTTTTGATCCATTTACGCGGGAGCTTGTTCTTTGCTTGTAAGTATTATGTTCCGTCAGGTGAAATAACAATAACAGGATTGATAATAGTGTATTTGACATTGTACTACTAGATCTTAAGTTTTGGGATGTTACAGTATTATCCACAACAAGTTTGTACTATCTGTAACTATACACCAGTTACAGAATTCAAACGGTAAGTGTTCCATTATAACGTCATGAGAACCATAGAACACATATACTTCTGCAAGGGGCAATCAAAAAGTTTCAGTTAGACGGCGGTACAGTCGAGAATCGGTATGCCAGTCAGGCTATATCGCTGTGAGCGCTAAGGCAATCATGTCAATTACGCACTAGGTTGAAGATACCCGTTTGATAAAACACGGTGTCCTGTTGTGTGAAGACGTCCGTACTCCTTGCCGCACACCCTCGTCTGACAGGAATCGTCGAAATTCAAGGCCTTTTCTTAAGAGACCGAAGGCGTGATATTTCCACAGAGAAAGCTCAAGCTTATAGTGCTCGAGTGTCTCCCAGTACTGTAACTTCTGCCGTATATTTAAGATATGAGGACGTGCGTTATCGTGGAGCAACAGCACCTCTCGTCGTAATTTGTCTTGGCGAACAATACGACAACGGTCGCCTTCGACAGACATGTTGCCACATACACATTATTCATTCTCCGACAGTTGTCTAAAAGCACGTTGGTCCTATTAGGACGCATTTGGCAAAACATCGCCGTAGTTCACGTTTCCGCATTTACCGCATGCACATCGGAAACACTCTATTGCCACACTAATCTCTTGCTTTCTTTTACGTGTGCGCGTTGGGGAATGGGGGGGGGGGGGGGAGGAGTCTTGTTAGAAGTGTTACTACATTTCGTGGCGGCGGGACTTCATGGATGTGGTGGGTGAAAGGATACTTTTCTCTTTATTTACAGCATAAGAAAGACTTTGTGCTTTGAGTCCTTAAGCTCTTCTGAAATGGTGGTTTCTTCCTTCATGACGTTCACTGAGATACCTCTAAAATGGTCCGAGCTACCCTGAGGCCATGCGACGTGTACCACGTAGTCTGGGGTCTCGACCTGGGCCGAAGCGTTATAATGTTGTCGACGAGCTTTCGTGTTGTAGTCCTGATGGTTTCAGAATTGGTTGCGATGTCGAGTTATTGGTCACGGTTTTGAACTCAAGTCCATCTGGGGACCGATAGCATCAGTCGCAGGTAGCGGTTTTGTAACGCTGGCAGCTGCTTTAGACTCGTGTTACTAGAGATTCCCCATGAGTAGCAACCATAAAGGATGGACGGAAGGGTCGTTGCCTTATAAAATCCAAGCTTAATGCGCATATTCATATCTCAGCTGCCTAGCAGGGGGTGGAGTTGGTGTATAACCCCCAGGATTTGCCGCCTTTACTCATGAACATGTTTCTTGACCAACGGCTTGTTATCCATAGTAATTTATAGATATTTCACGTACTCGGTCCCCATCCCCTGCCTACTTGTCGGTGCATATACAGGGTGAGTCACCTAACGTTACCGCTGGATATATTTCGTAAACCACATCAAATACTGACGAATCGATTCCACAGACCGAACGTGAGGAGAGGGGCTATTGTAATTGGTTAATACAAACCATAAAAAAATGCACGTAAGTATGTTTTTTAACACAAAACTACGTTTTTTTTAAATGGAAACCCGTTAGTTTTGTTAGCACATCTGAACATATAAACAAATTCGTAATCAGTGCCGTTTGTTGAATTGTAAAATATTAATTACATCGGGAGATATTGTAACCTAAAGTTGACGCTTGAGTACCACTTCTCCACTGTTCGATCGTGTGTATCGGAGAGCACCGAATTCCGTAGGGATCCAAAGGGAACGGTGATGGACCTTAGGTACAGAAGAGACTGGAACAGCACATTACGTCCACGTGCTAACACCTTTTTATTGGTCTTTTTCACTGACGCACATGTACATTACCATGAGGGTTGAGGTAAACGTACACACGTGGTTTCCGTTTTCAATTACGAAGTGGAATAGAGGGTTTCCCACTGGAAACGCGTCGACGTATGTGGTATCAGCATGATGGTGCACCTGCACATTCCGCAATTAACACTAGGCTGACCCTTGACAGAATGTTCGACGGGCGTTTCATAGGACGTGGAGGACGCATAAATTGGCCAGCCCGTTCTCCTGATCTTACACCTCTGAACTTCTTTCTGTGGGGTACGTTAAAGGAGAATGTGTACTGTGATGTGCCTACAACCCCAGAGGATATGAAACAACGTATTGTGGCAGCCTGCGGCGACATTACACCAGATGTACTGCGGCGTGTACGACATTCATTACGCCAGAGATTGCAATTGTGTGCAGCAAATGATGGCCACCACATTGAACATCTATTGGCCTGACATGTCGGGACACACTCTATTCCGCTCCGTAATTGAAAACGGAAACCACGTGTGTACGTGTACCTCACCCCTCATGGTAATGTACATGTGCGTCAGTGAAAAAGACCAATAAAAAGGTGTTAGCATGTGGACGTAATGTGCTGTTCCAGTCTCTTCTGTACCTAAGATCCATCACCGTTCCCTTTGGATCCCTACGTAATTCGGTCCTCTCCGATACACACGATCGAACAGCGGAGGAGTGGTACTCAAGCGTCAACTTTAGGTTACAATATCTCTGGATGTAATTAACATTTTACAATGCAACAAACGGCACTGATTACGTATTTGTTTATATGTTCAGATGTGCTAACAAAACTAACGGGGTTCCATTTTAAAAAACGTAGGTTTGAGTTAAAAAACATACTTGCGTGCATTTTTTTATGGTTTGTATTAACCAATTACACTAGCCCCTCTCCTCACGTTCGGTCTGTGGAATCGATTCGTCAGTATTTGATGTGGTTTACGAAATATATCCAGCGGTAATGTTAGGTGACTCACCCTGTATACCCCCATGTGAGTCGCGTTACGCTGCATATACACTGCAGCACCGCCCACAAGCGAAAATGTTTGATCGTCCCTTACATTACATGACAAAAAGTCATGGTATACCGATATACAGATATACAAATGGCGGTAATATCGCGTACACAAGGTATAAAAGGGCAGCACATTGGCGGAACTGTCACTTGTACTCAGATTCATATGAATAGGTTTCTGAGGTGAGAATGGCGCACGAAGAGAATTAACAGGCTTTGAACACGGTATGCTGGAAGGAGCTAGACGCATGGGAAATTCCATTTCGGAAATCATTAGGGAATTCAGCATTCCGTGATCCTCAATGTCAAGAGTGTGGCGAGAACACCAAACCTGAGGCATTACCTTTCATCACGGACATTGCAGTTGCCTGAGGTCTTCACTTATCGACCGAATTTCAGGCATTAGCTCTCACCACGAACAACGCAATGGCCGACGGCCTTCGCTTAAAGCAGGAGAGCAGTGGCGTTTGCGTAGAGTTGTCAGTGCTAACAGACAAGCAATACTTCGTGAAATAACCGCAAAAATCAATGTGTGACGTACAAAGAACGTACCCATTAGGAAAGGGAGTTGAAATTTGGCGTTAATGAGCTATGGCAACAGACGACCGACGGAACTGCCTTTGCTAACAGTACAACTTCGCCTGCAGCGCCTGTCCTGGGCTCGTCACCATATTAGTTGGACCCTAGACGACTGGAAAACCGTGGCCCGGTCAGATGAGTCCCGATTTCAGTTTGTAAGAGCTGATTGTAGCATTCGAGTTTGGCGCACATCCCACAAAGCCATGGACCCAAGTGGTCAAAAAAATACGGCGCAAGCTGGTGGTGGCTCCATAATGGTGTGAGCTGTGTTTAAATGAACTGGACTGGGTCCTCTGGTCCAGCTGAACCTAATGAGGCCATTAGCAGCCGTCACTGGACTTCGTGTTCCGAAACAACGATGGAATTTTTGTGGATGACAATGCGCTATGTCATCGGGCCACGATTGTTCGCAATTGCTTTGAAGAACATTCTGGACAATTACAGCGAATGATTTGGCTAGCCATATCACCTGATATGAATCCAATCGAACATTTATGGGACATAATGGAGAGGTCGGTTCGTGCACAAATCCATGCACCGGCAATACTTTCGCAATTGTGGACGGCTGTAGCGGCAGCATGGCTCCATATTTCTGCAGAGGACTTTCAACGTCTTGTTGAGTCCGTGCCACGTCGAGTTGCTGCACTACGCCGGGCAATAGGAGGTATCCCAGGACTTTTGGCAGCTCACTGTATAATAGTAAACTAGCTATATGCCCGTGCTTCCCAACGGAAGTTCAAGAAGGGCATTTGAATGGTTCAAATGGCTCTGAGCACTATGGGACTTAGCAGCTGAGGTCATCAGACTCCTAGAACTTAGAACTACTTACACCTAACTAACTTAAGGACATCACACACATCCATGCCTGAGGCAGGATTCGAACCTGCGACCGTAGCGGTCGCGCGGTCCCAGACTGAAGCGCCTAGAACCGCTCTCGGTCACAGCGGCGGTCCAGCATTTGAATACTGTCGCCTTTTATGGTTCTGTACCTCATTCGCTTAAAATAGAACTCTTGTAGGGTCACTTGTCAATAAATTTGTTGTCTCTAGCCAGGAAGCCAAATATAAATGAAATCCATCGAAAGAAGCAAAGCAATACCATTAAGTTATTAACACACAAATCGAAGACGGTTAAGCCATATATTCTAGACAACTAACATCAACGTTAGCTTGTATTCGTAAATATTGAGACGCTCAATTTTGTCACTGTCGTAAAATACCTAAAATAGTTCTATCTCTGAGGTAAAAAAACTAAGAGCGCCATCTACTGGTTTTTCGGTGCGACACGCCGTCACTATTAAACTGAACAGACTCCTAAAACCTTAAATTACCGTAACTTTTATGTTCGGGATACGGTTTTGATGAAATAAAGCCTATAATTGTTCCAAGCTCCGCTCAAGTTATCTGTGAAAGCCTTATGAAAATTCATGTAGTAGTTTGGAGATTAGCATGTTCAAACAGACGGACAGACACGACTGTCTTTTAGTTTCATTGTGATGTGGAGCATACGATGTGGATATGTGGAGTATACGAATAACATATAGAAGAAGTTGATAATGATATGAGCGGGTTTATGAAGGGTAGTTGGGGAAGGGATTTTTATGTAAGATCCATTTAGAATAATCGAAATACTGAAAGTGTTCTTCGCATGATGCACATTTTATCATAGAGCCTTCAATGTAATTTGATACAGGTCTTTCTAAATGATCAAAATAGCCCAGATAAAAACTCTGCCGCTTGATTCTTTTTTTTTTCGGTTTTTGCACTCGCTCTTGATTTTTAAGAGAAGCAGACGGACGAGCAATATTCCAAATAACCAAGACTGGCCTGAACACCTTTCAGTGAATACCGTTTAACATAATGTTCCTTTCTTCAAGGCTCGTGATAGTTTCGTGGTATACGCGTTTAAAGCGTTAAACCTGTAATTTAACGAAGGTCATTGACTAAATTTTGACGAATGTTCGTTGTTCAATTGACGCAAACGCTCTCCGCTTACGTGCGGTCGATGCGTTACATTCACGTATTTTCAATGTCAGTTGACAGTCGAATACCAAACACCGAACACCGAGAAACAAACAGAAATTTTCTTTGGTGTCACAGTAATGTGCTGAAGCCATCTAATGTCTAATTAATAACTACATCGCATGTATGATCTGAAGAACCTGTGTCTTGCAGAACGTAAAATATGTTAGCTCTGATGCAAACGATCTGTTATAAATCCGATACAGCATTTTGTTCTGCTATTCGGAGAACTTGGTATTTAGTTTTGTCGGTCTCTGTGTGAGAGAATGCGCAGGTATGTGGACGTGCTTTGCATTGCTTACCACTGTTTCCAGTTTCCCAGTGTTATATTCTGTGTAAAAAATTGCTACTGCCGGTAATATACGCGTGTGTCCTGCATACGTACCGAATGAGATTATTGCACTGTTTTTATACCATATCATTTTGATGGACCAGGATATTACTTTCGCTTCATACAGAGTGGATATTAATGTACAACATTCGCAAGAGAATCTGCTTACCTTTGTCAGTGATTTTTCCAGTAGCCGCCTTTAGATATGGCATAGATAACATCGTGTGTTCGTTGTTTTCTGCATTTTACTTCAGGATTTTTTCACTGAAGAAACTGGCAGTTGACTGTAAGTAATGAAAAGTCTGAATTCATCCACATGAGTGCTAAAAGGAACCCATCAAAATTCGGATACACACAGATGTAAATGCTGTCAGTTCACAAAAATACCTAGGAATTACAATTACGAACAGCTTAAATTGGAACGATCACACACATCATTTTGTGGAGAAGGCAAATAATTCACAGCGTTTTATTGGCAGAACATTTTGAAGATGCCACAGGTTTACACTACGCTTGTCTGTCATCTAGTAGAGTACTGCTATGCAGTATTGGATCCTTACCAGATTGGATTGACAGAGGACATCGAAAAAGTTCAAAGAAGGGCAGCTCGTTTGGCATTATCGTGAAATAGGGAAGATAGTGTCACGTATATTATACACGAATTGTGGTGGCAGTCATTAAAACAAAGGCCTTTTCCGTTACGGCGACATCTTCTCAAGAAATTTCAATCTCCAATGTTCTCCTCGGAAGGCGAAAATATTTTGACACCCACCTGCAAAGGGGGAGAAATGATCATCGTAATAGAATAAGAGAAATGAGAGCTCTCACGGAAAGATTTAAGTGTTCATTTTTCCCGCGTACTGCTAGATATTGGAACGATAGAAAAATAATGTGTACGTGGTTCGATGAACTCTATACCGGCCACTGAGGTGTGAATTGTAGAGTAGTCACGTAAATGTAGATGTAGAAATAAAGCGTGTTTGATAAAGATTCACCCGATTCTTCTACACGAAGGAAGAGAGAAACTTAGTTTGAATTTAAGCTTAAACAGGTAAACTGAACCTCTCTCTAGGCCCCAGCTGTATGTTAAAGGTTCGTATCTTTTCCGGTAGGGATCTACCAGAGATTTCCCATGTGTAGCTAGCTCACACGCTCGATTCTTCATCCCGGGCTGTACCCGCATCAATGACGATGAGGGTTCAGATCCGCATCTGGTGATCCTGATTTAGGTTTCGCGTGACTTTCCTAAATCACTTAAGGCAAATTCCTGGATCGTTCCTTTGAAAGGGAACATGTCACCACTCAGAGCACGTCCAGCCGCCGGTATCTGCATACAAATGCCAGCCGTCGTCGACGGTGAACAGAAGTCAACAAGGGTGCATGAAACAGGCGCCTGTTGCTGAGGCGCATACGAAGCAATATTCGCTAAACGGACGTTGAGGAAACACTGTTGGTAGTCACTTGGTTCATCTGGCTGGTCAGTTGCTCGACAGTGACACCTATTCGCCTGTACATATCCCCGCATCCGTCGTTCAGCCCTGTCGTCCATGGCTATAGTGCAGTTTCCACTACGTCGGCTTTGGATAGCTCCGCTTTGCAATGGACGGTACACTTCAGCCACGGCGGCACGCAAAAATATATAAACTTTCCGCACTACGCACGGTGTTCTGTGCCTTCCCTCCCCCCCCCCCCCCTCACTCCCAACACGCTTTATGTACCCACCAAAGATAGTGCTGTCACCAGCCGTCTGTGAGCCGTTATTGCATGATGACGTCAAACATAGGCGGTGTCTGGACCGTGTATTCCGTACACTAGGTTCTCTATAAATTGGAACATACTATTTACAGGGCTCTATAAAACGCAGACAGAAAACGTTACGAACAAATATTCCGAAGCTGTTCCGGGACGACTAATGTACCGTGGTTAACACTTGACTTGGAGTGATTGTCACGTCGGAGAAATATTAATCGTATTGCCTGATGTACAGGGTGACCAGAAGTCATGGGTTGGCAAAAGGACAAGAGTCGGTCGTTTCTGGAGAAGCCTATGCGGCGCATTTGTCACCGTACAGTTTTGATATGAACGGATTCTCGCCGACCCCCATCCAAGTCGACGGTGATCTGACTCACAGGAAACTGTCTGTCAGACACTTGTGGTCGTCCTGTGCGGGGATTTAAGACTGTGAAAACGGTTTCTCTGCTATGATGAAGTTCCATCAGAGACACTGTTAATCTAGAAAATCCGATTTCTCCGGTGGGCACATTTAAAGTCCAGTGGTACTGCTTCAGAATCAATCACCCAAATATGGTGCAAATAATTAAATCCAACTTGAATGTGCCAGAAAGTAAGTCCTGTTGGAATCCCAAAGCGCAGGCAAGAATGCTCAAAAATAAACAGAGTCCCACAGTAGCGGTTCAGCGGCTAATTGTGGTGGCACTCGAATGGAAACAAAACCCCACAGCTACGATTTTGCAGCAAAGTACCGTTTGCTTACAAACACAATCAACCAAACTACACAATGAGTAAAAAACGCAAGTCCCTACCGTATTCCGCATCGAAAATATCCGCAGTCCGAATTCTTCGCGAAAAAGTCTATCTTCCGTTTGCGCTCACACGCCAAATTCAGCTAAGTTCAACACTTCTGGAACCGCAAAACTATCATCAAAGTACCGCGTCGAGCGTCGCCAAAGGCGGGCAGAAACATGACTTGGAGCTTTGTGTCAGTTCCGCTTGAATACCCTCGATCTGAAATTCCCCAAGCTACGTCCCGTAACTGCTTTCCATCCATCACCACTTGTTTGCATAACATTTTACACAGAAGAGCAATCTTAATTCCGTTTCATCATTACATGCGCGCTGAAATTCGCATCAGAAAACATACATTACACAAATTTGTAGCTGCAATAATTGCTAAGAATTAATATTTTAATGTTTTGCAATTATCTTTGCAGAGTGCGAAAACAGTTTTTGTCCATTTGTGCCGCTAAATAACATTACATTTCTTTATAAGGCACCATTTTCCATAAGGATTTGAAGAGCTCTTTTTGACGCGCTGATCAGAATTCATGCATATACAAAGGTTACACAAAAATGGGCAAAACTATGCAAAAATTATCAATAAACAAAGACAACATACCATAATAACTACAAATATCAGAAACTAATCATGTTTAAATGTGTATAACGACACCCGCTATCATACACTGTCTTGCTGTTTCTGTATCTGTCTTGTATTATTTGTTTTAATTAATTATTAGCAACAAATTAATAACATTGGTGTTTTACCAGTGAAATATCAATGCTACAAATTACACAAGTACGACAGCACTCACTCTACTCTGTACCTGCATTGGTTCAAAAGTTATAAATTATTCAGTAACTTGCATATGTTGCAGATTTGTTTATTAAATATCTTTTGATGTAAAATTCGTATAAATCGTATCACGGTCTCAGCTGATTTGTCTCAAACACCTCTTTCATTTGCCGCACTTTTACTTTGTTGTACTAATTTGCTTTAGCGTATAATCAACGCAAACGTGGATAAAGCACTGTGTTAAAGCCGTGTGCTGAAACAGGGTAAACCCTCGTGACGTCACATAAGCGCCAGCCGCCTGAAACTGACAGGTCCACGTGGAGCGATCTGCCGCTGCCGGCTCGCCGACCTCACCGGCCGCCGATGCCCGCCCTTTAAGCACGACCCGCATTCCAACTTCTCTCTCCAAACGACAACAAGTGACTGTCGTGTCACAACATATAATCGACTCCCTGCATATGCATCATTCTGTACCATCCCTCACTACTGCTCGAAGACTTTCGGCAGTCTGAGTAGGAATTACATTCCCCATTCGCAGGCTGCCGCTAACAACACGACACAAACAGCTGCATTGGCATGGCGCCGTGACTGGGACGTATGGAATACCGATTACTGGTGTCACTTCTATTCAGCGATGAATCGCAATTCTGCACTACCACGGATGTCCGTCGTCGGTGAGTATGGCGGCAACGTGGGCAAAGGTATCATTCTTCCAATGATTTGTAGAATGACATCAGCGCTACTACTGCCGTCATGGTGTGGGCAACCACCGAGTATGACTTCACGGCTGGTAGTGATTTAGGGAACTCCTGCGTTTTCATGTTTTACTTCTCGTGCAACAGTATCGTGGTGCCATTTTTTCAAAATGACAATGCAACGCTCGTCCACAAGCGCCACGTTTCTCCATGAATTGTGTGTGATGTAGAGGTACTACAGTGATCAGCAAGGTCCTGAGATCTGTCGCCAATAGACTATGTGTGGGACCAGCTCGGACATCAGCTCAGTCCCAGTGGCAGTATCCATAATACTTACGGCTGCATACCGCAGTTGTGGGCCAACTTTCCTGAGGATGGGAAACAACTGATTTATGACAGCCTTCCCAACCGAATCAGTGAAAGCATCCAGGCCACAGGGGCTGCAACGTCATACTGATAAGTGGACTCGTAGCGCCAAGTTCTTTGTATATTTGATTCTGTTTTGTAACCACTGCAATAATATCACATACCCCCATCAATCCGTCAAATTTCATTTCATTTCCTCCTCCCCTTCTGCGTGCTTCAGTTTTATTGGCCGGCAGTGTGTAAAACATCAGCATTTGGTCATTCTGTAATGAGACTCAGAGAACAAGAGTTACTTAGCGCAAAAGTTCGTTTACGATCAATTAAAGGAGATCAGCGGGCTTCGGTTCCTGTCTGGATATCGAGTTTTTTCCCCAGCGTTCTGCGTCACATTCAGCTGTATATTTATCATCCCTTCGTTGGAATTATCCGAACTGCCAGATCCTCCGGCAATAACCGTAATGAAAACGCTGCTGGGTAAATGCGTCGCTAATGACGGAAGCATTACGCAAAACTGACTCGATCATACGCAGAATTTGCTGTCAAATAAAATTTCGAACGTTTTTAAGTCGCTTATTCCTGTCACCACATCGAAAAAAGGGCTTTGTATGAATACTACAAAAGAAACGCCAACTATGTGTCTATATGCACACATTTATTTCCTGCGATTGTGATTTCAGACCTGCCAGTAGAAATACATTTTTCGTACGCCCTAAGCAATTTGATAGAATGTACTGACATAGGTTTTCGGTACGCCCAGCGCTGCTACCTTCGTCCCTCCATACTTTACCGCCTGTAGGTACTGACGCCTTTCAGTATTTCATTTTCACCTGCATCGTTTGTGCTTTAATTTTTATGTTTGAGTGTGTTAAAAAAACGAGTAACGGATTTCTGACACTCCAGGAAAACGATCACCTGCCTGATCTCATGAATTTAACTCCATCACAATTGACTCGTACTTGATGGAATAAATGGCGAGTACCAGCTGACGTATCGTTGTCATGCTGTTCAATACTACATCATATCATAACAGAAAATACT
Source organism: Schistocerca americana (assembly GCF_021461395.2). Lineage (NCBI taxonomy): Eukaryota > Metazoa > Arthropoda > Insecta > Orthoptera > Acrididae > Schistocerca > Schistocerca americana. The sequence goes on from NC_060130.1 coordinate 698,801,218, forward strand.
GTTCACCGAACTTACTAAGATGTCTTTTGTAGCTACTGATTTGCTTGTTTCCCGATGTACTGTTTATCTCTTACTCTTTGAGAAGATTAGTCAAGAAATTTAGTGTTTGTAGCTTCTAATAATCTTTCCTTTGACCTCTGGAAACGATTGTTGATGTGAAAAGTGAATACTTCCACAGTGGTTCGGAGCCCACGTGAAACTGTAACTCCCCCTATAAATTGCTGTGTAAGTCCCATCTAAGATAGAAGGAAGGTAAAGGCATATCACTTCCAACAGGACCATGCCTATTAAAGCACTGTGTGTTCAAAACAGTCTTAAAGTTGTTGAAAGCTTTAATTCTTACTTATCTTTGAATATTGCTAGCGTTTCTCTGTATCGCAATAATCTTAGTTTCTCCAGACCATTTGCCGGGTATCTTGTAAGAAATTTACATTACTGTAAATAAATTATACACAACTGCAACCAGTCACTTTTTCATTAATAATGCTTTATTACATTAACCGGTTTTCGAACCCTTTCAGGTTCATCTTCAGATGATTTCGGCAGAATCCGGGAAGTTACATCATTACTGGTAGTAGCATAATGCTGGGTGCTGGTTCTATGGCAGAGAGATGGGTCACTTCAATGTATCGCCATGACTATATCTTATCTTTCGATATCGATGTAAATTTAGTTTTTACTTACTGCGACAGTATAGGCGGCTTTTTTCGTATCTCTCTACCTCCATTTTGATGTCCAGAACACTTTCACACGAACTATATTAGTTCACACTTTAACAGTGACACTTTACCAGCATCCAGCATGCGCTTTACAACTGTTGCTTATACCAAAGATCTTGACAGAGAGATATGGCATAAGCCTACTTTAGAGAGATACGAAAAAAGCCGCCTATACTGTCGCAGTAAGTAAAAACTAAATTTACATCGATATCGAAAGATAAGATATAGTCATGGCGATACATTGAAGTGACCCATCTCTCTGCCATAGAACCAGCACCCAGCATTATGCTACTACCAGTAATGATGTAACTTCCCGGATTCTGCCGAAATCATCTGAAGATGAACCTGAAAGGGTTCGAAAACCGGTTAATGTAATAAAGCATTATTAATGAAAAAGTGACTGGTTGCAGTTGTGTATAATTTATTTACATTAATATACAGTCACGGTTCTAAAATATCCGTAATGGATAAGCATAATTTACATTACTTTTTCTTATAACATAAAAAGTAATTTCTAACAGTCTACACTCCTGGAAATTGAAATAAGAACACCGTGAATTCATTGTCCCAGGAAGGGGAAACTTTATTGACACATTCCTGGGGTCAGATACATCACATGATCACACTGACAGAACCACAGGCACATAGACACAGGCAACAGAGCATGCACAATGTCGGCACTAGTACAGTGTATATCCACCTTTCGCAGCAATGCAGGCTGCTATTCTCCCATGGAGACGATCGTACAGATGCTGGATGTAGTCCTGTGGAACGGCTTGCCATGCCATTTCCACCTGGCGCCTCAGTTGGACCAGCGTTCGTGCTGGACATGCAGACCGCGTGAGACGACCCTTCATCCAATCCCAAAAATGCTCAATGGGGGACAGATCCGGAGATCTTGCTGGCCAGGGTAGTTGACTTACACCTTCTAGAGCACGTTGGGTGGCACGGGATACATGCGGACGTGCATTGTCCTGTTGGAACAGCAAGTTCCCTTGCCGGTCTAGGAATGGTAGAACGATGGGTTCGATGACGGTTTGGATGTACCGTGCACTATTCAGTGTCCCCTCGACGATCACCAGTGGTGTACGGCCAGTGTAGCAGATCGCTCCCCACACCATGATGCCGGGTGTTGGCCCTGTGTGCCTCGGTCGTATGCAGTCCTGATTGTGACGCCCACCTGCACGGCGCCAAACACGCATACGACCATCATTGGCACCAAGGCAGAAGCGACTCTCATCGCTGAAGACGACACGTCTCCATTCGTCCCTCCATTCACGCCTGTCGCGACACCACTGGAGGCGGGCTGCACGATGTTGGGGCGTGAGCGGAAGACGGCCTAACGGTGTGCGGGACCGTAGCCCAGCTTCATGGAGACGGTTGCGAATGGTCCTCGCCGATACCCCAGGAGCAACAGTGTCCCTAATTTGCTGGGAAGTGGCGGTGCGGTCCCCTACGGCACTGCGTAGGATCCTACGGTCTTGGCGTGCATCCGTGCGTCGCTGCGGTCCGGTCCCAGGTCGACGGGCACGTGCACCTTCCGCCGACCACTGGCGACAACATCGATGTACTGTGGAGACCTCACGCCTCACGTGTTGAGCAATTCGGCGGTACGTCCACCCGGCCTCCCGCATGCCCACTATACGCCCTCGCTCAAAGTCCGTCAACTGCACATACGGTTCACGTCCACGCTGTCGCGGCATGCTACCAGTGTTAAAGACTGCGATGGAGCTCCGTATGCCACGGCAAACTGGCTGACACTGACGGCGGCGGTGCACAAATGCTGCGCAGCTAGCGCCATTCGACGGCCAACACCGCGGTTCCTGGTGTGTCCGCTGTGCCGTGCGTGTGATCATTGCTTGTACTGCCCTCTCGCAGTGTCCGGAGCAAGTATGGTGAGTCTGACACACCGGTGTCAATGTGTTCTTTTTTCCATTTCCAGGAGTGTATTATGTTCTTATGGTAATGGTTGCGTAAACGACAGCGTTCTTTAAACAGTGAAAATTGGTAACAGTAATTCGTAAGAAATGTTTACGTTGTTTTAACCACATAACTTGCAATGGAAGCAACGAGCACAGTATTCTCTCCACGATGTTTGGTGGAGCATAAAAATTATCACGTAAATTTAACGAGAAGCCTGACTAACAGCTTTTTGCAGTGCAGACGTACAGCAAGAGAACCAATGAGGTTCTGAAAGGTATCGATAGGGACTTGGAGCCATGCCGACTCCACTGCCTTGGCCAGCTGCGGTACGTTTCTCGGTTGACGACCCACGGCGCGAATAGCTCAGTCGGGGCGATCGCACAGATTGGGTTTAAATCCGCGGAGTTTAGAGGCCAGGGGAGTATGGTAAAATCATCCTGGTGCTCTTCGAACCACGCATGTACACTGCGAGCTATGTGACACGTTGCATTGGCTGCTATTAAATGCCGAGGGAAGAAAACGAAGTGGTAGGGATCGTAATGGTCCCTAAGGATCGGTTAATACTTGAGTTGAGCTATTGTGCTTTCCAGAATGACGAGACCACCCAGGAAATGCCAAGAAAACATTTCCCAGACCGTAACGCTCCCTTCTGCGGCGTGAACCATTCTGACGATTGTTGCAGGTCCGAACACGCCAGCGGTCATCTGCCCAACGGAGCATAAAACGCGATTCATCTGGAAGGGCCCTCAGTTGACGTCCAGCTGCTGTATTTTCGACCAAATTCCAGCCTTCGTCGCCAATGAGCAGCAGCCAGTATGGGTGCATGAGCCAGGCGCCTGCTGCAGAGAACTACACGTAGCAACGTTCGCTGAATTGTCGTTAAAGAGACATTGTTGCTAGCCCCTTGTTTCACCTGGGTGGTCAGCTGTTCAACACTTCCACGTCTGTTCACCCATACACAATCCGCGGCCATCGTCCACCCCTGACATCTATGGCCGGTGGTGCATCACAGTTGCCTCCGCGCCGGTGTTTGGTAGCGCCATTTGGCCATGCACGGTGGCGCGCGAATTGTTTACAGAATTAGCCGTTTCGTAAATGCTTCCACCCTTGGCTTGAAGGCTAGTGATGATACCACTTAGGATGTCAGATAAATCACTTCGTTTCCACATTAGGATAAGAACTGCACTGTTTTGCGCTGCCCCTCGACGCGCTTTATACAGGGTGATACAAAAAGGTACTGTCAAACTTTCAGGAGACATTCCTCACACACAAATAAAGAAAAGATGTTATGTGGACATGTGTCCGGAAACGCTTAATTTCCATGTTAGAGCTCATTTTAGTTTCGTCAGAATGTACTGTACTTCCTCGATTCACCGCCATGATTTCATACGGGATACTCTACCTGTGCTGCTAGAACATGTGCCTTTACAAGTACGACACAACATGTGGTTCATGCGCGATGGAGCTCCTGCACATTTCAGTCGAAGTGTTCGTACGATTCTCAACAACAGATTCGGTGATCTATGGATTGGTAGAGGCGGACCAATTCCATGGCCTCCACGCTCTCCTGACCTCAACCCTCTTGACTTTCATTTATGGGGGCATTTGAAAGCTCTTGTCTACGCAATCCCGGTACCAAATGTAGAGACTCCTCGTGTTCGTATTGTGGACAGCTGTGATACAATGCGCCATTCTCCAGGGCTGCATCAGGGATTCCATGCAACGGAGGGTGGATGCATGTATCCTCGCTAACGGAGGACATTTTGAACATTTCCTGTAACAAAGTGTTTGAAGTCACGCTGGTACGTTCTGTTGCTGTGTGTTTCCATTCCGTGATTAATGTGATTTGAAGAGAAGTAATAAAATGAGTTCTAACATGGAAAATAAGCGTTTCCGGACACATGTCCACATAACATATTTTCTTTCTTTGCGTATGAGGAATGTTTCCTGAAAGTTTGGCCGTATCTTTTTGTAACACCCTGTATATAGCATACACAGCTAGCGCTGCTGCCTGCTATCTGTGAGTGGTTATTGCACGCGGACGTCGATCATAGGCGAAGGTCACACTAATTTGACTGGACCGGGTGGCAGTACCCCTATGCATTTCATTTGCCAGCGGCGCCAGGAAGATCAATACATGTACGGTGCGCCACGGGAAACAGATTGCCCTCCCCCTTCCCCCTGTATGTATTATACGATATGAATGTAAACATTGATATAACTTATTTTGGTCTGTTGGTTCTGGCATCTTCTACAGATATAATTTAGTGATGCACAATGCATAAATACACGGCTAGAAAAGAATGCAACACACTCAAGGATGAGGTCATTTCATTCGCAAGGCCGGCCGGTGTGGCCGACCGGTTCTAGGCGCTACGGTCTGGAACCGCGCGACCGCTACGGTTGCAGGTTCGAATCCTCCCTCGGTCATGGATGTGTGTGATGTCCTTAGGTTAGTTAGATTTAAGTAGTTCTAAGTTATAGAGGACTGATGACCTCAGATGTTAAGTCCCATAGTCCTCAGAGGCATTTGAACCATTTTGATTTGACAGGTACGAGGGTTGGAACTTAAATAGTGGCAACTATTTATTCACAACCAATACAAAAGAGTTACATGTTTGCACCTGTTGCTGTCCTTCATAGTAGTTTCCAGCGTTGTGTAGAACCCATTGCCAGCGATTTGGAAGGCGTACTATACCTTTAGCAGAGCCTGCTCTGTTGATGGTGCGGATGGAGCAGTCTATTGCCTGTCGAATCTCTGGAACAGTTCTGAAGCGAATGCCACGAAGTGCTTCCATCATCTTCGGAATCAAATCAAAGTCAGAAGGACTTACGTCCGGGGAGTATGGTGGAGCCGCGCGGGGTAGCCGTGCAGTCTGTGGCCCCTTGCCACGGTTCGAGCGGCTCCCCCCGACGGAGGTTCGAGTCCTCCCTCGGGCATGGGTGTGAGCGTTGTCCTTAGCGTAAGTTAGTTGAAGTTAGATTAAGTAGTGTGTGAGCCTAGCGACTGATGACCTCGGCAGTTTAGTCCCATAGGAACTTACCACAAATTTTCAATTTCCAGTATGGTGGATGGTACATTACTTCCCAGTCCCATCGACCGAACAGAGCAGCCACAGCTTGAGCTGTATGGGACCGCGCATTGCCGTGCAAAATGATTGGTGGGATGCGCAGAAAGTGTCGCCGCTTCTTTCGCAAAGCTGGTCGCAGGCGATACTCCAAAAACGAACAGTAATACTGTGCATTGACAGTGGCATTCGCTTCAGAACTGTTCCAGAGATTCGACAGGCAAGTGAGACTGCTCCATCCGCACCATCAACAGAACAATGCGGGCTTTCAGATAAAGATGAAATGTAATGATGGTGTGGTGGCCCTCAGCCACGTACCCTCCAACTCAGAGGTGGCTGGTTTCGTTGTCTAGGTGCTGGGATACGTAGTTGGCGCATTACAAGCCAAATACTGCTGAGCCAACAGTATACAATATGAATAGACACATGAATCGAATGGTCAAAGTTCCTATCACTCGGCAGTTGCGAATTTTGAACGTAACATAGACGTTTATAGTTCAAAGATTGCAATTAAATAAAATCTGCAGGTACTATCTTAACGACTTTATCTGATGAGTACGATAGTAGAAGTACTTTTGAAAATGTGGTATATATCTGCAAAACACTTATTGGTGTCGATGGTCCAGCAATTAAATAAACTATAACTTGAATAACAATGAAACAATAGGTTCCTACTGCGCGTAATTAGTTAGTTTAAGTAACTTGAAATTAAATAAGTATTCCTACGGCTGGACCATAAACACTCTCTAACACACATTATTAAATACCCAAACAAATTAAATAAACATATATCGAAGGAATAGCAACAAAAGGTAGGCCAATAGCCAAATGTCTCTGTGCTTTCTGTACCACAGTAAATATTTAACCAATTTCTTCATTAATAGTATATATGGATATAAACAAAGATAGTGTTGTTGTTGTGGTCTTCAGTCCTGAGACTGGTTTGATGCAGCTCTCCATGCTACTCTATCCTGTGCAAGTTGCTTCATCTCCCAGTACTTACTGCAAGCTACATCCTTCTCAATCTGCTTAGTGTATTCATCTCTTGGTCTCCCTCTACGATTTTTACCCTCCACGCTGCCCTCCAATGCTAAATTTGTGATTCCTTGATGCCTCAGAACATGTCCTACCAACCGGTCCCTTCTTCTTCTCAAGTTGTGCCACAAACTCCTTTCTCCCCAGTTCTATTCAATACCTCCTCATTAGTTATGTGATCTACCCATCTAATCTTCAGCATTCTTCTGTAGCACCACATTTAGAAAGCTTCTATTCTCTTCCTGTCCAAACTATTTGTCGTCCATGTTTCACTTCCATACATGGCTACACTCCATACAAATACTTTCAGAAACGACTTCCTGACACTTAAATATATACTCGATGTTAACAAATTTTTCTTCTTCAGAAACGCTCTCCTTGCCATTACCAGTCTACATTTTATATCCTCTCTACTTCCACCATCTTCAGTTGTTTCTCTCCCCAAATAGCAAAACTCCTTTACTACTTTAAAAATCTAATTTCCTCATCTTCACTACTGACCATTACAATTTCTACACCACGAAGATGACGTGCTACTGACGCGAAATTTAACCGACAGGAAGAAGATGCTGTGATATGCAAATGATTAGCTTTTCAGATCATTCACACAAGGCTGGCGCCGGTAGCGATACCTACAACGTGCTGACACGAGGAAAGTTTTTTACCAATTTCTCATACACAAACAGCAGTTGACCGGAATGCCTGGTGAAACGTCGTTGTGATGCCTTGTGTAAGGAGGAGAAATGCTTACCAACATGTTTCTGACGTTGATAAAGGTCGGATTGTAGCCTATCGCAATTGCGGTTTATCGTATCGTGACATTGCTGCTCGCATTGGTCGAGATCCAATGAATGTTGGCAGAATATGGAATCTGTGGGTTCAGGAGGGTAATACAGAACGCCGTGCTGGATTCCAACGGCCTCGTACCACTAGCAGACGAAGTGACAGGCATCTTATCCGCATGGCTGTAATGGACCGTGCAGCCACGTCCCGATCCCTGAGTCAACAGATGGGGACGCTTACAAGACAACAACCATCTGCACCAACAGTTCGACGACGTTTGCAGCAGCATGAACTATCAGCTCGGAGACCATGGCTGCGGTTACTCTTCACGCTGCATCACAGATAGGAGCGCCTGCGATGGCGTACCCAACGACGAATCTGGGTGCACCAATGGCAAAACGTCATTTTTTCTGATGAATCAAGGATCTGTTTACAGCATCATGATGGTCGCATCCGTCTTTGGCGACATCGCGGTGAATGCACATTGGAAGCGTGTATTCGTCATCGCCATACAGGCGTATCACCCGTTGTAATGGTATGGGGAGCCATTGGTTACACGTCTCGGTAACCTCTTGTTCGCAGTGACGGCACGTTGAACGGTGGACGTTACATTTCAGATGTATTACGACCCCTGGCTCTACCCTTCATTCGATCCCTGCGAAACCCTACATTTCAGCTGGATAATGCACGACCGCATGTTGCAGGTCCTGTACGGACCTTTCTGGTTACAGAAAATGTTCGACTGCTCCCCTGGCCAGCACATTTTTCCACATCACTCACAAACTGAAATGTTTGGTCAATGATGGCCGAGCAACTGCCTCGTCACAATACGCCAGTCACTACTCTTGATGAACTGTGGTATCGTGTTGAAGCTGCATGGGCAGCAGTACCTGTACACGCCATCCAAGCTCTGTTTGACTGAATGCCCAGGCGTATCAAGGCCATTATTACGGCCAGAGGTGGTTTTTCGGGGTACTGATTTCTAAGGATCTATGCACCCCAGTTGCGTGAAAATGTAATAACATATCAGTTCTAGTATAATATATTTGTCCAATGAATACCCGTTTATCATCTGCATCTCTTCTTGGTGTAGCAATTTTAATGGCCAGTAACGTAATTCCCTCAACATCACGAGACTTAATTCGACTACGTTCCATTATCCTCGTTTTGCTTTTGTTGATGTTCATCTTATATCCTCCTTTCAAGACACTGTCCATTCTGTTTAACTGCTCTTCCAAGTCCTTTGCTGTCTCTGACAGAATTACAATGTCATCGGCGAACCTAAAGGTTTTTATTTCTTCTCCATGGATTTTAATACCTACTCCGAATTTTTCTTTTGTTTCCTTTACTGCTTGCTCAATATACAGATTGAATAACATCGGGGAGAGGCTACAACCCTGTCCCACTCCCTTCCCAACCACTGCTTCCCTTTCATACCCCTCGACTCTTACAACTGCCATCTGGTTTCTGTACAAATTGTAAATAGCCTTTCGCTCCCTGTATTTTACCCCAGCCACCTTCAGAATTTGAAAGAGAGTATTCCAGTCAACACTGTCAAAAGCTTTCTCTAAGTCTACAACTGCTAGAAACGTAGGTTTGCCTTTCCTCAATCTTTCTTCTAAGATAAGTCGTAAGGTCAGTATTGCCTCACGCGTTCCAATATTTCTACGGAATCCAAACTGATCTTCCCCGAGGTTGGCTTCTACCAGTTTTTCTACTCGCTGTAAAGACATCGCGTTAGTATTTTGCAACTGTGACTTATTAAGCTGATAGTTCGGTAATTTTCACATCTGTCAACACCTGCTTTCTTTGGGATTGGAATTACTATATTCTTCTTGAAGTCTGGGGGTATTTCGCCTGTCTCATACATCTTGCTCACCAGGTGGTAGAGTTTTGTCAGGACTGGCTCTCCCAAGGCTATCAGTAGTTCTAATGGAATGTTGTCTACTCCCGCGGCCTTGTTGCGACTCAGGTCTCTCAGTGTTCTGTCAAACTCTTCACGCAGTATTTTATCTCCCATTTCATCTTCATCTACATCCTCTTTCATTTCCATAATGTTGTCCTCAAGTACATTGCCCTTGTATAGACCCTCTATAAACTCCTTCCACCTTCCTGCTTTCCCTTCTTTGCTTAGAACTTGGTTTCTATCTAAGCTTTTGATATTCATACAAGTGATTCTCTTTTCTCCAAAGGTCTCTTTAAATTTCCTGTAGGCAGTATCTATCTTACCCCTAGCGAGATAAGCCTCTACATCCTTCCATTTGTCCTCTAGCCATCCCTGCTTAGCCATTTTGCACTTCCTGTCGATCTCATTTTGGAGACGTTTGTATTCCTTTTTGCCTGCTTCGTTTACTGCATTTTTATATTTTCTCCTTTCCCCAATTAAATTCAATATTTCTTCTGTTACTCAAGGATATCTACTAGCCCTCGTCTTTTTACCTACTTGATCCTCTGCTGCCTTCACTACTCTATCCCTCAGAGCTACTCACTCTTCTTCTACTGTATTTCTTTCCCCCATTCCTGTCAATTGTTCCCTTATGCTCTCCCTGAAACTCTGTACAACCTCTGGTTTAGTCAGTTTATCCATCTCCTTAAATTCCCACCTTTTTGCAGTTTCTTCAGTTTTAATCTACAGTTTGTAACCAATAGATTGTGGTCAGAGTCCACATCTGACCCTGGAAATGCATTACAGTTAAAAACCTGGTTCCTAAATCTCTGTCTTACCATTATATAATCTATCTGATACCTTCTAGTATCTCCAGGATTCTTCCATGTGTACAACCTTCATTTATGATTCTTGAACCAAGTGTTAACTATGATTAAGTTATGCTCTGTGCAAAATTCTGCCAGACGGCTTCCTCTTTCATTTCTTACCCCCAGTCCATATTCACTTACTAAGTTTCCTTCTCTCCCTTTTCCTACTCTCGAATTCCAGTCACCCATGACTATTAAATATTCGTCTCCCTTCACTACCTGAATAATTTCTTTTATCTCATCATACATTTCATCAATTTCTCCATCTGCTGAAGTAGTTGGCATATGAACTTGTACTACTGTCTTAGGTGTGGGCTTCGTGTCTATCTTGGCCACAATAATGCGTTCACTATGCTGTTTGTAGTAGCTTACCCGCACTCCTATTTTTTATTCATTACTAAACCTACTCCTGCATTACGCCTATTTAATTTTGTATTTATAACCCTGTATTCACCTGACCTAAAGTCTTATTCCTCCTGCCACCGAACTTCACTAATTCCCACTATATCTAACTTTAACCTATCCATTTCCCTTTTTAAATTTTCTAACTTACCTGCCCGATTAAGGGATCTGACATTCCACGCTCTGATCTGTAGAACGCCAGATTTCTTTCTCCTGATAACGACATCCTCTTGAGTAGTCCCTGCCCGGAGATCCGAATGGGGGACTTTTTTACCTCCGGAATATTTTACCCAAGAGGACGCCATCATAATTTAACCATACAGGAAAGCTGCATGCCCTCGGGAAAAATTACGGCTGTAGTTTCCCCTTGCTTTCAGCTGTTCGCAGTACCAGCACAGCAAGGCAGTTTTGGTTAGTGTTACAAGGCCAGATCAGTCAATCATCCAGACTGTTGCCCCTGCAACTACTGAAAAGGCTGCTGCCCCTCTTCAGGAACCACACGTTTGTCTGGCCTCTCAACAGATACCCCTCCGTTCTGGTTGCACCTACGGTACGGCACGCAAACCTCCCCACCAACGGCAAGGTCCATGGTTCATGAGGGAGGAAACAAAGACATAGATGAATAAATATACACTCCTGGAAATTGAAATAAGAACACCGTGAATTCATTGTCCCAGGAAGGGGAAACTTTATTGACACATTCCTGGGGTCAGATACATCACATGATCACACTGACAGAACCACAGGCACATAGACACAGGCAACAGAGCATGCACAATGTCGGCACTAGTACAGTGTATATCCACCTTTCGCAGCAATGCAGGCTGCTATTCTCCCATGGAGACGATCGTAGAGATGCTGGATGTAGTCCTGTGGAACGGCTTGCCATGCCATTTCCACCTGGCGCCTCAGTTGGACCAGCGTTCGTGCTGGACGTGCAGACCGCGTGAGACGACGCTTCATCCAGTCCCAAACATGCTCAATGGGGGACAGATCCGGAGATCTTGCTGGCCAGGGTAGTTGACTTACACCTTCTAGAGCACGTTGGGTGGCACGGGATACATGCGGACGTGCATTGTCCTGTTGGAACAGCAAGTTCCCTTGCCGGTCTAGGAATGGTAGAACGATGGGTTCGATGACGGTTTGCATGTACCGTGCACTAGTCAGTGTCCCCTCGACGATCACCAGTGGTGTACGGCCAGTGTAGGAGATCGCTCCCCACACCATGATGCCCGGTGTTGGCCCTGTGTGCCTCGGTCGTATGCAGTCCTGATTGTGGCGCTCACCTGCACGGCGCCAAACACGCATACGACCATCATTGGCACCAAGGCAGAAGCGACTCTCATCGCTGAAGACGACACGTCTCCATTCGTCCCTCCATTCACGCCTGTCGCGACACCACTGGAGGCGGGCTGCACGATGTTGGGGCGTGAGCGGAAGACGGCCTAACGGTGTGCGGGACCGTAGCCCAGCTTCATGGAGACGGTTGCGAATGGTCCTCGCCGATACCCCAGGAGCAACAGTGTCCCTAATTTGCTGGGAAGTGGCGGTGCGGTCCCCTACGGCACTGCGTAGGATCCTACCGTCTTGGCGTGCATCCGTGCGTCGCTGCGGTCCGGTCCCAGGTCGACGGGCACGTGCACCTTCCGCCGACCACTGGCGACAACATCGATGTACTGTGGAGACCTCACGCCCCACGTGTTCAGCAATTCGGCGGTACGTCCACCCGGCCTCCCGCATGCCCACTATACGCCCTCGCTCAAAGTCCGTCAACTGCACATACGGTTCACGTCCACGCTGTCACGGCATGCTACCAGTGTTAAAGACTGCGATGGAGCTCCGTATGCCACGGCAAACTGGCTGACACTGACGGCGGCGGTGCACAAATGCTGCGCAGCTAGCGCCATTCGACGGCCAACACCGCGGTTGCTGGTGTGTCCGCTGTGCCGTGCGTGTGATCATTGCTTGTACAGCCCTCTCGCAGTGTCCGGAGCAAGTACGGTGGGTCTGACACACCGGTGTCAATGTGTTCTTTTTTCCATTTCCACGAGTGTATTTATAAGCATGCTGCTACCGCCATCTTTGGCACGCCCGGCGTGTCTCCTTCAGCAACACAGCATCACCAAGGAATTCCCAGCCATGCAGCTGGACCGGCCATTGTGAGGCATCACGCGGTTGCTAAGCTAACGTCCAGCATCACGTGGTCGGCCTGCCGAGCGGCCCGCGACCCTATGAGAGGCCCCAGCTCGGCCACGTAAACCCCGAACTTAGAATATTTTCAGGGCGCCACGACTCGCCTGTTACCTCCCAACAGGCTCTGCTAACGGTATACTACGCCGTCCACATCGCAGGCAACAGGTTCTACACAACGCTGGTGACTACTCTGAAGGACAGTAACAAGTGCAAACATGTAACCCTTTTCTATCGGTTGTAAATAAATAGTTGCCACTATATAAGTTCCAACCCTTGAAGTTCATCATTGTAAGAGTATACGAATGACACCGATTTCACAGTGAAGCGTGTCCAGTCATACCAGTACAAAGTGTTCCCCCTGTGTCAGCAAGCAGGCATGTACGTCTGGTGATCTTGCTGACCAAGCCAGTTGTTTTATACAATAAAGAGCACGTTACATTACAGTAGCCATATTTGAACGTGCACTGTCCTGTTTAAAAAGTACATCATCTCCCTGTCGAAGAAATGGCAGTAGCACGGGGATAACAGGTTGTGCAATTTAATGGGCACTGGCCGCGGTGGTCTAGCGGTTCTGGCGCTGCAGTCCGGAACCGCGGGACTGCTACGGTCGCAGGTTCGAATCCTGCCTCGGGCATGGGTGTGTGTGATGTCCTTAGGTTAGTTAGGTTTAAGTAGTTCTAAGTTCTAGGGGACTTATGACCTAAGATGTTGAGTCCCATAGTGCTCAGAGCCATTTGAACCATTTTTTTTTAATGGGCGCTAGTTAGTTTACCCTGCAGAAAGACCAAATGTGACCGTGAGCTGTAACTAATAGCTTCCCACACCATGAATCTTGGTATGGGACATGTGTGTCGTGAGCGAATTCATTCAGGAATAGGTCGCTAACCAGTTTTGCCCTGTATATGAGTGCATCCATCACTCACATGCAGACAGGAACTACTCTCGTCACTGACGACAACAAAGCGCTATTTCGTTCTCGAGTCTAGTCTTTCAGAACACCAGAGTAGCCGTTCTCAGCAGTATCGTGGTGTCAGTGATAGCCTGCCTACCGGCACACGTGATCTTAGTCTTGATGAAAGCAGTTGGTTCCCAATAGTACCTGGTGACACAAAGTGCAACATGTGCACTTATTTCATCCCTAAATGATGTTACACCCTATAGAGTCAGCCAGAGGAACCACAGACGGGCGTCCTGAGCACTGTCTGATCACTGATGGCCATCACAAATGAATCACTAGAACTACAACCCCTCATTACGCACATACTCGTATTAATCCCATGTGCCATTGAACACAGTCCTTGAGTGTGTTACATTATTTTCCAACAGTGTATAATCAGTACAAACGGATCAAACGCATTCCCCTGTAAATAATGAAACATGTTATTGATAATCTCACTGTACTAGACTCAATCTCGAATGGCAGTTATTGAATGATGCTATAAATGGGGAACGTGAATCCATATTCATAAATTTGATCACTGTTAAAAACAGTTATGATGCCAGAGAAAAGAGCTGGTCGATTTTATATCCTGCCTACAGAGCGAGTTCTGGCAGTGGTTAGACATTGGACCTGTGATCGAGACGTCGGAGCTTCCAGTCCCCGGATACTTATACCGATGTAGGTCTCCCGTGATTTTCTCAGATCACTTCTAGCAAATGTCGTGATGATTACTATGCAATGGCACGATTATTTCGTTCCCAGATCCGAGCTCTAAAGTACTGTTTTCTTATTCGATTCATTATTACGCAACAGAAAATAAGACGCAATATTTTTACCATGAAGCGCAATGCAGGATCGTTTGGGGTGACAGAAACGATGTCGTGGCGGCTTCTAGAAGGCTGTAGTTGTTTGCGATTTGTACATGGCAGCAAACCGTGAGGTAGTAACACAAGATGTGCATACTGCGCCAGATCACATAGAATTATGCTTGTGGGAGGGCCAGTCAACAAACCTGCCGTATCTCGAACTTGCCGAATGCTCGTAAAAGACAAGTAAATTAAGAAAATCGAGTATCTCAATAATATTTCCTTTCTAAAAGCAGCAGCTGTGTTTAAAAACAGGCCTTATGTGAATGCAGTTACTTCAAGCCCAAACCTTACTAGACGTGCTTCAGAAGTCCCGCTCATTATGACTCAACAACGGTACAAACACAAGCGCGGTCACCTACGATATAAAGCAGTGAAGTGGATTCACCGCTGATACCACAGCCCACTCCTCCAATACGGCATGTCCAGCTACACCACCAGCATTGCATAAATTTTGTGTAACATAGAGGACCCCACGAAAGCGCGGTCCCACGAGACCAGCTGTACTATGAGAACTCTGCCTTCCTCTTTCTCCAATCGGTCCCATCCCCTAGTCCCCACAATTTCACAGACTCCACCAGAAGATAGATGTTGGGAACTACCTCGTTGATATCATTTTAAGTGTAATTATGGCTGCGATAAATGATAGAACATACCAGCAGGCGCTCCAGTATTACAAAGATTCGATCCAGATTTCAATCCAAAACACGTTAACCCTACTCCTTACACCCCCAAAATGGCCTATAGAAACAGTCAGTGAAATGCAAGATTGCTCAAGGCAAACAAAGACGGTCTTTGGCATTTTGCGCTCGAAACTAACCCATGCATCTATTCATTCACCGAAATATGGTTAAAATAGAACGACCCATTCGCCCTCCCGGGCTGCTGTATCGTTTCCGAAGAGATGATGGCTTCGGCGGGGCAGCGTTGTTGGCAAAACAAGAGCCCCTCTTTTCCGTTGACAATACTGGCACTCAACACGATCAATTGCAAATGATGGGCGTCCGCCTGTGGATGAAGGACCTCCATCTGAATTTGGTCTCACCATACAAAGACTATCCAAACAACAGATAACAACAATAACTGACTCCATCAGGATACCCCTTCTCCTACTAGGTGATTTTAACGGCCACCATACACTGCGAGGCTGCAGAACGGCCAACGCAACGGGAAAAATACTGGTGGATGTACTAGATTCGGAAAACCTTGTGCTAAATGTAGGCTCACCAACACGAATAGTTCTACCAAATGAAGTCTCGACAGCAGTAGAGTTGAGCACAACATCCCTTGCGCTGTCTACCGAAACAATGTGGGAAATGATACCGAGTATTTTAGGTTCGTATCACTTGCCAATTCAAATTATAAAAAACGATCAACCTCTGGAGACAGTCAGCCGGAAATGGAACACAAACGCAGCTAACTGGCAACTATACGAAACACAAATGGAAGAAAACATGAAACCGATCACATAAACTGTGGGTCTCGAAAGAGACTATTGTGTCTTGGTATCGCTTACCAGTGAAGCAACGAAAGTCTCAATACCTCAAAAAGGACATAAGCGGGCTTCTCATCGGTCATCGCCCTGTTAGTAGGATTCAGAATGTGACGCAGTCCTCAAGGAACGCAGGGAGGCATTAAGAAAATACAAGAATCTTTGTAATGATACAAACCTTATTGCTCCTAAGAAGGCACAAGCTACAGACAAAACTTTCAAGTACGAAACGAAGAAAATCGTGGCAAAATTTCTGCACTGTCGTCTGGAACGTAAAAAGCAACAAGACTATCTGTCTGACAACGGAGATGCACGCGCCTCCACCTAGCGACGAACTTTTAGAATAGTTTTTAGTATTATAGTACCACCTGACGTAATGGAGAAGAAAGACGAAGAGGAGTATGAAGAGGACAACAGTGTAATTTAACATCCCTTTTTGCTGTAAGAGCTCCAGATCGCGCTATCTCAAGGGAAGGGTACTGCACCTGATCCAGATTATACTGACCACCCGATTTCTACAACACATCCCACAAAAAGGGTTTCTGCTGCCACTCAAAATTTACAATAGTTTATGGACACAAAAGATCCAAATTACCTCCTTGAAAACACGTTGTGTCGTCTCCAACCACTTACTGGAATAAGATATTTTAAACCCAAGTCGTATTGCCCTTTTATTTTACCTCACTACCGTGATCGGTGAAAATAATGGAAAGGATTTTTAAGCTACGCTTAGAATGGTGGTGTGAAAACAAGAAAATATTACCGGAAAAACAGCTTGGGTGGCGCAAAGGGAAAGGGACAACTGAAAACCTTCTACGATTAATTACTAACACACAGCTAAATTTCTCTGGGAATACTTATATGATAGTTGCGCTCAAAGGCGTAACTGAAGCATACGACGACGTCGTATTGTCACTTTTAGGGAAGAAACTGGACAAACTTCAGATTTCAAAACCACTCATCCGTAACACTGTAAACTTCCTGAGCAACAGGAATACAATCATTTTGCAATACGAACTGCACTGGGACTCAGAGAAGCTAGCGGATGATTTCCCAGGGATCAGTATAGGCTCCCTTATTTTTCAGTCTCTATATTACGGACCTTCATGACTTCTTTGTCAGTGACATCCAAATACACGCATCAAAAAAACTTTTGCATCATCCCGGTTCCCAGAACTCCTGAAGACAGAGGTTGACTGTCGATATTGTATCACAGAAACAGTCCCTTTGACTGTCCAGAGATGTCACCAAACCCTCCCAAAGAGGCAAACAACCATGCTTGAGCAGCGCCTATTAGACGGAAAGGGTCCGAGCCGACAGCCGCTCAGTTCCAGTCATTCCAACAGGAAGGAGGTACACGGTTCGTCTTGTCTGTAGTTGAACCATGCCTAGGCGGACAATACTGCGGTTCGATTTCGTCCACATCGTTACTTTGTGCCAGGAAGGGTTCTCAACGAGGGAACTGTCCAGGCGTCTCGGAGTGAACCAAAGTGATGTTGTTCGGACATAGTGGAGATACAGAGAGACAGGCACTTTCGATAACGTGCCTCACTCAGGCCGCCCAAGAGCTACTACTGCATTGGATGACCGCTACCTACGGATTATGGCCCTGAGAAATCCTGACAGCAACGCCACCATGTTGAATAATGCTTTTAGTACAGCCACAGGACGTCGTGTTACGACTCAAACTGTGCGCAATAGGCTGCTTGATGCGCAGCTTCACTCCCGACGCCCTAGGCGAGGTCCAACTTTGCGACCACGGTACCATGCAGCGCGGTACAAATGGTCCCAACAACATGCCGAATAGTCCGCTGAGGATTTGCATCGCGTTCTCTTTACCAATTAGTGTTGCATACGCCATCAACAAGACAATCGTCAGAGACATGTTTGGAGGCAACCCGGTCAGGCTGGACGCCTTAGACACACTGTCCAGCGAGTGCAGCAAGGTGGTGGTTCCCTGAAGTTTTGGGGTGCCATTATGTGGGGCCAACACAAGCCTCTGGTGGTCATGGAACGCGCCGTAACGGCTGTACGATACGTGAATGCCATCCTACGAGCGATAATGCAACCATTTCGGCAGCATACTGGCGAGGCATTCGTCTTCATGGACAACAATTCGCGCCTCCCTCGTGCACATCTTGTGAATGACTTCCTTCAGGATAAAGACATCGCTCGACAAGAGTGGCTAGCATATTCTCCAGACATGAACCTTATGGAACATGCCTGGGATGGATTGAAAAGGGCTGTTTATGGACGACGTGACCCACCAACCACTCTAATGGATCTACGCTGAATCGCCGTTGAGGAGTGAGACAATCTGGACCAATAGTACCTTGATGGACTTTTGGATAGTGTGCCACGACGCATACAGGCATGCATCAGTGCAAGAGGACGTGCTACTAGGTATTAGAGGTACCAGTGTATACAGCAATCTGGACCACCACCTCTGAAGGTCTCGCTGTATGGTGGCACAAGATGCAAGTGTGGTTTTCATGAGCAATAAAAAGGGCGGAAATGATGTTTATGTTGATCTCTATTCCGATTTGCTGTGCTGGTTCCGGAACTCTGGGAACCGAGATGATGTAAAACTTTTTTTATGTCTGTATTATAATACGTAGACGACGTATGCTTCTATTCCGAAGATAGTGTTCTGCAGTACTGTCGATTGAAAACGCACATCGCTCTCTTACATCTGCGTTAATGGTGTACAGAAAGTGGCCTCGAAATCTCTGATAACAAGTGTGCTCTAATGCGCTTTACTCGCTAAGAATTCCACTCCCTCAAAAAATGCAATTGGGACAGCATAATTTTCCAGATGCGAAAATAACACAATATCTTGTGGTGATTGTCAGTAACCAACTAAGTTGGGCTCATCATATCCGACATATCATTACTACATGTGAAAAAACATGCAATATCGACTGGAATAGGGTGAGGCTCTGATTGGCGGACAGCGATGGCTTTGTACCGGATCCACATAAGGACACACTCTGACGTGTGCTACGGATCACCTTCAGACAGCACGCTCCGATGATCGACACTACGAAATACAAAACCCTACGTACAGTTACCGGGGCGTTCATGTCAGTCCCAAACACCGGATTACGGACTGAAGCGATTTAACCACCGTTAAAGCTGGGGACAAATATTCCTCTGGAATAAATTCCTCCTACGGCTCGTTCTCGACTAATATGGCCCCCTTGACGAAAAAATCCGGGAATTAAAATTGTACGATGTGAGCGGACGATGTAGGTTAAATAAGCAATTTCCAGCCGTTGCGGATGAATATATGGAAATGCAGGCATGCAAGGTGTGCAAATTCCTCTTTTACCGAATTACAGCAGTCTATACGAAATGTCGACTCTGCAGATTGACGCCAGAACCCGTCTAGCGTAACGGCAAAGGAATTCGTGTCTCGCTATCACGATGAGCGATGTGTTGGTTCAAATGGCTCTGAGCACTATGGGACTTAACATCTGTGGTCATCAGTCCCCTAGAACTTACAACTAGTTAAACCTAACTAACCTAAGGACATCACACACATCGCTGCCCGAGACAGGATTCGAACCCGCGACCGTAGCGGTCATGTGGTTCCAGACTGAAGCGCCTAGAACCGCACGGCCACACCGGCCGACGAACGATGTGTACAGATGAGTTCAAGTGTAGTGATGGCTGCTGGTAGTGCCTGTTGGGAATCCCAAAGCGAATGACAAGACCAAACCAAACATTATGACCAGCTGCTGAATAGCTTGTTTGTGCGTCTTTGGAACGAAATACACAACTGATTTAGCGTATCCGACTGTTTGTTGGTAAGTTTGTGGAGGTATGTTGCATTAAATGTCTGCGCACAGGTAATGTAATTCACGTAAATAACTTGCCGCTGGGTTGCGTACGCGGTGATGGCCCCCGATAGGGGTTCCATAGGATTTACATCAGGCGAATTTGGTCGTAAAGACATCAAAATGAATTCACTATAATGCTCCTCAAACCACTGTAGCACACTTCTGGCTCCTAGACATCAACAGTTATACTGTTGAAAGATGACACCGCCGTCGCGGAAGTCATCAAGCATGCAGGCGAGGTGGTGGTTCACAACTATCAGCGTATCTTCGATTACTACTACAGATCCCATGCAAGCCCCGGAAAATGTCTTCCATAACATAATACTGCTCCCACTACCGTGTGTCCGTGGTGCGCTGCACGTTTAGAGCCGCCATTCACCTAGAAGGCGGTGTTTGTGGGGACGACTATCAATCTATTGTAGCAAAAAATGTGATTCACCCGAAGAGCCGACACATTTCGTTGATCGACAGGCGAATCCCGATGGTCCCATGCCCACTGCAATTGTCGTTGGGTCAACATGTGAACACGTAGGGGTGGTCTGCTGCGGAGCAACATGTTCAACAATGCACGATGAACTGTGTGCTCCGAAACAGTTGTGCGTGCACCAGCATTGTGCTCTCTCGGCAGAGATGCCACAGATCACCATCTATCTTGCTTTACAGAGCAGACAAGCCTCCGAACCCCTCGTTCTTAAAAGCGTAGTGGACGTCCAACTCTTTATCTACTATTAGTCTACTAGACTAATAGTTTAATTTTCCTTGTACATCTTGCCATGGATGCTCACGACAGTAGCACGTGAACATTCGACCAGCTTTGCCGTTTCCGAGATACTCGCTCATAGGCTGTGCCCTTTACCGAAGTAGCTTATCTCAATGGATTAGACCATTTGCATACCTTTGGTAGGCTGATCCCGCATCAGTGTCTGCTCCGTTTACATATTTTCGTTACCGCGTCACGTGCTCGCAACGCCACCTGGCCGTATCCAACGTTGCGGTGGGGAGTGGTCGTAATGTTCTGGCTTATGACTTTATAAACTGGATTCACACTCCACTAGTATGACAATCGAGCTGATTGCCATTTGGAAGCCCTCATTTTCGTACAGACAACCACAACAGACACAACAGCCATAAACGTTGGTAGTACGTCAGCCCTACAACTGATTATAAACGATCATAATAGTTGTAACAACTCCATAGTTGCTGCAATTATGGATGCGTTTCGGATGCAGAGGAACTGCCACAACATCGTGTCGGTATAGATGAAAAGCCACTCTGGGATACCTGGAAATGAACAAGTAGATGTGCTAGCAAAGCAAGGACCTATCCATGGAGCTATTAAATATCATAAACTACCTCTCACAGATATGCTACCCATGCTCAGAAAACGGCTGTCAGACTGGAATCTAAAATTAAAGACAGTCACTACACACTGACTCATCCCACGATTCCAAGTGTTCCACGGTATAATAAAAGAAAAACATCGAGGAGCTTCACGACAGTTATTGCACTGCTGAAATTTGATCATTGACAGTTCAATAAACACCTCTATCGGCTCGATGTAAGAGCCAGCCCTCTATGTTATAGCGGAGAGGAAGAAGGTCCAAACCATATATTGCTACAATGTCCTCGGAACACCTGTCACATCAATGTCCTTATAAGCAATCTTCGAATGCTTGGTCATTAGATTCCAAGCAGCCTCCATACCCTGTTACATTCAACGACATAGAAACTTATAAAATACTGTACGAGTTTGTTAACAGTGCCAACATACAGATAGAGCTCTCTCCGCTGCTAATCTACTTGATAACTAGAATCAAGAAGAACACCAAAATACAGTTAACTGACTATATTTCCACGTGCTATTCACTAGAATGAGGAACGCACAGTCTATGTATAGATACATGTCACTAAGTTCCTCCTAGTGTATTTGCCTTAAATACTGGTGCTGTTATATGCATGGCTACAATTCCCAAATATGGTTATTGTTTACCGTTCTCATGTTCTGTCTGGATGATACTTGTAGACCTGGACACATATTCAATTATCTATCTGCAGCTTCACAAGTCTCACAGGACATACAAAGGAACATTCTACAGTCAGACATAGAATGTATTCGCAGTTGCGAACGGGAATACCCATCAGCTGTATAAGGAAATAACGACAATTAAAATTTGAGCCAGGCAGGTAATCCAACCTGGCTCTCCGCTTTACGCGAGCTGTGCTCTTAACCGCTTTGGCTATCCGCGCACTACCCACGGCCAGACCCAGAGTTCCACATGTCATCGTTCCTGCTTAACAATATGTACTCGTACACACATTATGTAATTCCCGCACAGAGGAAGTCATTGTAACTGAAAGTCGCTGCCTCGTATCGGTGGATAAATTGCATCGTTCTTCTTAAGACACAGGCACTGCAGTATTGCATTTTATTGTTAATTTAGATACATAGTCAATAATATGGATAGAACTGGGAATATTTCAAATGTTTCCCAACGGCTATTCATCATTTCTTATTGTGTTACCAGTAGAAATTTTATAGCATATTTCCACTGTGTACCCTGTGATACATTTTCGTCTTGTTTATCCGTTCAGTATACCGTGGAAGAAAATTTGATTTATGACGGAATCTGTCCTTTATTAAGCCTATGTAACTTCTTACCAGGATACGACTTAAACTAATGTGTACTCTGCGTTATCAGAGCAAAACAAACTGTAGAATCATATTTCCAGTGTTGAGATGGCTGTATGAGCCAATAAATTAAAAAAAGAATAAATAACTGACGTTGAAAACTCCCTCAATCGGCTCATCCAAGTACACGATAATGTGACTTCAGAAACAATGCCCTGACTGAATGCCCCTTTCTACATAAATTTTTGACTCAATAAATAATTTAGAACAAAGACAATATTTCACGAAACGTATTAGAGATAAATTAATGTTTGCTTTGGACAACGGAAAGAGTTGAGGGCACAAATAAATATTTAAGTGGACTTCATGATCACACTCACTTTTTAATTTGGTTTAAACAACGTGTAGATAACGCACTTATAGGTGAGTTATGTGAAATGTGCGTAGATGGCCCAGTCTGATAACCGTAAACAAAGATGCATAGCAGTCACATCGAACATGAAATGATAAACATGTAGCAGTCACGGAATCCTCACGCCATCACTTACTGCTAACCTGAAAAGCATGCAAAGAATACCAAAGGCCTCTTGCTAACTGCAATTCTTAAAGAAGTTTATACTGGTTGCAGTTCTTTCCCGCCTTAACTAGCATTCCTGCTGAAGGCAGAAAAGACATGAATATTCAGTATTAAGTTAAATGTAGAATAGAAACTGTGCACGATACCACGTAAGTAATCAAATCTTTGAACATGAAGTCGTCCGTGGCGCGGAACAGTGAATAAATCAGAGAAGTTTCAGTTCAGTTGGCAATTATTTCGTTTCAAAACATAATCATTGATACATGAAGAATACTATTTTCTGTTTGTGAAATGCGTGGTATACTGGCCTACCACATAAGAAAGAATTAAACAACATGAAGTTCTAGATGCAGTAGAAAGTCGTGGAAATATTTAAATAAAAGGGAGTGTGATTCAGTAAACGAGTTAGTTATTCGAATGGATTAACGAAAACCCAATTCTGAACCACGTGCATTGAAAGCTAACGAATATATTAAAGAACGACCACAAGCAAAGGCACACTAAATATATAAAAATGCTGCATACAATATTACGCCAAGCTTCATGATGCCAGGCCCAATATCGCCATACTTTTTATAGCTCGTTGCATGAGAACGACCACCAGAAACAGCTTCAAAGCAAGTTAGTACACATCTCGTCCATAGCAGAAGCGTGGAAACAGTCAAAACCGATCGCAGCAGACCACCCGAAAACACCATCAGGAAACGACTAGACCCCATTGTGTAGTTATAACGGTCAAGCAGGACGAGGCCACTCTGAATCCTGGCTTACCATTGGCTACCGCTTCAACTCGCCGAAGTATCTTACTTCAGAAATCACATCTCAGCTAGTCAAAGATTGTGATACCTTCAGTAATCGATTACTTGGTTCGGAACTTCTTTGTACGAAAGCGTGCTGAAACCTGATGCCTCCCAACTTTTATGTGAATATCCTGAATGCTGTTTAAATAAAATACAAGTTATTAACAATCTATTCTTCAAGATCAAAATGGTTCAAATGGCTCTAAGCAGTATGGGACTTAACATCTGACGTCATCAGTCCCCTAGACTCAGAACTACTTAAACCCAACTAACCTAGGGACATCACACACATCCATGACCGAGGCAGGATTCTAACCTACAACCGTAGCAGCCTCGTGGTTCCGGACTGAAGCGCCTAGAACCGATCGGCCACAGCGGCGGGCCCTTATTCCTCAAGCCTAAATACTTATTTCTCAACATAGTCACCCAGGCGACGAACACATTTTCTCCCAACGAGAGACCAGTTTGTTGATACCATCAGTGTAGAATGTTTTAGTTTTGACGGAGCCACAAACTCACTTCTGCTTGCACCGTTTCATTACTATCAAAATGCAGTCACCGATGAAGTTCCTTCAATTTTGAAATAGATGGAAATCAGATGGGACCTAATGGGGACTGTATGGAGAATGAGCGATAACAGTGAACCTAAGGCGTCGGATTGTTTAGATGTCGCAGCGCTCGTGTCATGCTGAGGAGAGGATACTCCACAGCTAGGAGCACTCATCGAATCAGAAACTCGATTACAGCACGCTGGAGGGAAGTGGACGGTTTCTTGGGTTGTACATTGGCCACATCCCTGCAAAATCTTTTTAAAATATTACAGAAGGAACTTCCAGCTTTTCTATCCCTACTACACCTCCTCGTTCAAACTCAGTGAGGTCTTGATAAAGACGTCTTTGTCACCTTAAAGCCAGTCTTGACTATCATAAACTTACCACGTCCGATCGCAAAGGTAACTAACGCTCACGATAGGTACAGAGTGTATTTAAAGCAAACCTTATTTGCATTCTCATAGTGGAACTATTATCGCCCTCTAATGCGACAGGCGCGAAATTGGACGGGTGTCATATTTCAGATGTAGAAACACTCCTATCAACTTTTGTTTCTATCACACAACTCCTTCTTGGTGCTGCATTTTTTTGCGTCAGTGTAGAAAGCACTGAAGCTCAAATCGTTACACGTACGGAAAGCTGGCTAAAGCCAGAAATAAGTTAAGCCGAAATTTTTTACAAAGGACTTAACAGTGCTTAGAAAGGATAGATTAAATGTAGCTGGTGGTGGAGTGTTTATTGCTGTCAGAAGTAGTTTACTTTTTAGTCACATTGAAACAGATACTTCCTGTGAGTAAGTATGGGTAGAGGCTATGCCTGATCACTGGAGTAAATTAATAATTGGTTCGTTTTACTGACCCCCGACTCACATGATACAGTTCCTGAACAGTTGAAACAGAACTTGAGTCACGTTTCAAATAGATATCCAACTCGTAAAATTATAGTAATGGTGACTTCAATCTGCTCTCGGTATTTTGGTGAAAGTACATGTTTAAAGTTGTTTGTAGGTATTAAACATCGTCCGAAATCCTACTGAATGTATTCTCAGAAAAATAATACGAAAAATTAATTCAGAATCCCATTAGAAGTGAATATGGTTCCGAAAACATACTTGACCTTCTACCAACAAATAAATCTGAGCAAATAGGGAGCATCACGACGGGTGCAAGGATTAGTGAGTACAAGGTTGTTTTCCTGTAACATCCAAACCGAGCAAAAATAATTGCAAAATACTTCTGTTTAAAAAAGTAGATAAAAACTTTGCATATCGCCTTACTACACTACTGGCCACTAACATTGCCACACCAAGAAGAAATGCAGATGATAAACTGGTATTCATTGGACAAATATATTATACTAGAACTGACATGTGATTACATTTTCACGCAATTTGGGTGCATAGATCCTGAGATATCAGTACCCAGAACAACCACCTCCGGCCGTAATAACGGCCTTGATACGCCTGGGCATTGAGTCAAACAGAGCTTGGATGGCGTGTACAGGTACAGCTGCCCATGCAGCCTCAACACGATACCACAGTTCATCAAGAGTAGTGACTGGCGTATTGTGAGGAGCCAGTTGCTCGGACACCATTGACCAAACATTTTCAGTTTGTGAGAGATCTGGAAAATGTGCTGGCCAGGGGAGCAGTCGAACATTTTCTGTAACCAGAAAGGCCCGTACAGGACCAGCAACAAAAAAATGGTTCAAATGGCTCTGAGCACTATGGGACTCAACTGCTGAGGTCATTAGTCCCCTAGAACTTAGAACTAGTTAAACCTAACTAACCTAAGGACATCACAAACATCCATGCCCGAGGCAGGATTCGAACCTGCGACCGTGGCGGTCTTGCGGTTCCAGACTGCAGCGCCTTTAACCGCACGGCCACTTCGGCCGGCGGACCTGCAACATGCGGTCGTGCATTATCCTACTGAAATGTAAGGTATCGCATGGATCGAATGAAGGGTAGAGCCATGGGTCGTAACACATCTGAAATGTAACGTCCACTGTTCAAATTGCCGTCAATGCGAACAAGAGGTAACCGAGACGTGTAACCAATGGCACCCCATACCATCACGCCGGATGATACGCCAGTATGGCGATGACAAATACACGCTTCCAATGTGCGTTCACCGCGATGTCGCCAAACACGGATGCGACCATCATGATGCTCTAAACAGAACCTGGATTCACCCGAAAAAATTACGTTTTGCCATTCGTGCTCCCAGGTTCGTCGTTGAGTACACCATCGCAGGCGCTCCTGCGTGTGATGCAGCGTCAAGAGTAACCGCGGCCGTGGTCTCCGAGCTGATAGTCCATGCTACTGCAAACGTCGTCGAACTGTTCGTGCAGATGGTTGTTGTCATGCAAACGTCCACATCTGTTGACTCAGGGTTCGAGACGTGGCTGCATGGTCCGTTACAGCCATGCGTATAAGATGCCTGTCATCTCGACTGCTAGTGATATGAGGCCTTTGGGATCCAGCACGACGTTCCGTATTACCCTCCTGAACCCACCGATTCCATATTCTGCTAACAGTCATTGGATCTCGACCAACGCGAGCAGCAATGTCGCGATACGATAAACCGCAAACGCGATAGGCTACAATCCGACCTTTATCAAAGTCGGAAACGTGATGATACGCATTTCTCCTCCTTACACGAGGCATCACAACAACGTTTCACCAGACAACGCGCGGTCAACTGCCGTTTGTGTATGACAAATCGGTTGGAACCTTTCCTCATGTCAGCACGTTGTAGGTGTCGCCAGCGGCGCCAGTCTTGTGTGAATGCTCTGAGAAGCTAATCATTTGCATATCACAGCATCTTCTTCCTGTCGGTTAAATTTCGCGTCAGTAGCACGTCATCTTCGTGGTGTAGCAATTTTAATGGCCAGTAGTGTAAGAGAGTCTCCATTCCTGCCTTTCTGACCACGTAAATGTATACCAGATGTGGTTTAAATTCAGTAAAATAATATCGACGGCATTTGAGACCTATACACTAAATAAGGTAGGAACGCTATTTCAGAAGTAACGAAAAAAGCGTGCCAAATTTCAAACAACGCAAAAACCCCAAGATTGGTGGAATTTTACAGAAGCTCGAAATTTAGCGCAAAGTTTAATGCGAGATACTTTTAACAGTTTGCACAACGAAACCCTGTTTCGAAATCTAGCAGAAAACCAAAAGAGATTCTGGTCGTATTTAAAGTATACCAGTTGCAAGGGGCAATCAATACCTTCAGTATATGATAACAATGATAATGTTACTGATGACAGCGCCACTAAATCAGAGATAGTAAACATGATTTCCAAAATTCCTTCACTAAAGAAGGTGAAGTAAATATTCCAGAATTCGAATCAAGAACAACTACGAACACGAATAATTTTCCAGATTTTGTACTGTAAAGGTCCACACGTAGCGACCACATACAACCGCTCACTCCTCGACAGATCCGTACCTAAAAGCTGCAAAGTAGCGCAATACAGACCAATACACAATAAATTAAATTCGAGTAATCTGCTGAATTACAGTTCCATATCACTAACATCGATTTGCCGTAGGATTTTGGAGCATATTTTGCGTTCGAACATTATCAATTGAGAAACAACCAACACGGATTCAGAAAATTTCGTTCCTGGAAAACACAACTAGCTCTTTATTCTCACGAAGTAAGGAGTGCTATCGACAGGGGATATCAAACTATTTATTTTTTAGGCTTACAGAAGATTTTGACACCGTTCCTCACAAGCGACCTCTTATCAAGGTGCGTGCCTATCGTCTCAATTGTGCGACTGGATTCGAGATTCCCTGTGAGAAAGGTCACAGTTCGTAGTAATTGACGGGAAGTCTTCGATAAAAACAGATGTAATATACTGCGTGCCTCAAGGAGCTGTTATAGGGCTCCTGCTCCTTCTGATTTACGTAAGCGATTTAGGAGACAATCTGAGCAGACCTCTTGGTTTGTTTGCAAATGATGCTGTCATTCACCGTCTTGTAAAATCATCAGATGATCAAAACCAATTGAAAAAGGATTTAGACGAGGTATCTGTATTGTTCGAAAAATAGCATTTGATTCTAAATAATAAAAAGTATGAAGTCATTCACATGAGTACTAAAAGGAATCCGATGAGTTTCGCTTACACGATAAATCACACAAATCTAAATGTTGTTAATTCAGTTAAATACTTGAGGATTGGGGGCTGACTGTGGAATCGTGGGTGCGCTTGAAAGTCAGTTTTGTACGTTTTTCTTGAGCAGCTCGAAAACTTCGGCCTCTAACTAAAAATAATTCCAAGAAAATTTTAACTAAATTCCTACAGAAAGGTCCTGTTCATTTTTTTATGTAGGATAACAGACTGCACTAGCGAGCGAGAGCATATGAAAATGTTGCCGTGGTTTATGAAGACTATATATAACATTGCGAGTTGCAGAAAACGACATCCACAGGGGCAGCTGCTTTATGTACCTAAATGACTACTATCACCCGTTCCTCCCCACCGCTACCTACAGAACCAATCCGCTGGTCATCCACAGCGGCAGCAGCTTCTGTGTTTCAAAGTCAAAAACGTTATACAAAATCCATTTTTTTCCAGCTCGTTGCTTTCCCGAGCAGGTCTGGTAGATGAAAGCTTGCATCATCGACACATTAGCATCTAACGTGGCCAGATCATTTCCCCTTTACCATTTAGCATGAGCGTCATGTTCTAGGCTTCAGGACTCCAACAAAACCATCACCTTCGCGAATATCATTAGGGCACTTGTTTATTAGCATGTGTCATAGTGCAAGCCTTGTTGGATGGCCTGATCCTAAATATGGGCAGCCTGTATAGCCAGGCGACGGTGTCACTTCCTGTACTGACGGTCTGCATACTACTGTCTGCGGGACATCATACACGTTAAATAGAAGCCACGACTGACTGACTATTTTCTCGTATACCTTGTGCCAGAATTACTGTCACTTGTTAGAATGGTGCCTGTCTTCTCTTAGTGTACATATGGACGTGGATTTCCATGATCATTTAACTTGTGCGCATGAGAGTAAATTCACCACCGACTCTCACGTAAAGATTGGTTCTTGTTGGTACAGTACGTGTAGCATTTGTTTTCCGATCTTCTGGTTCATTTGCGAAGGTAGCGATGTTCGTAATGCAGGAAAGGCGTTGGTCTGGTGTACCTACTGTTACCGATAGACTGTAATTTCCATTCTTTGTCACACCTATAGATCTGAGTACGTTCCAAGGACCTTAGTAAACAGTCAACGTGTCCTGTATGACTAGACTTTCGTTCAGTGAATGTTACTACAGTTCACGTTTCCCCCTATGACTAGAATAATCAGAAGATTTGCTACACATAATGAAGAAAATACTCACATTCTTAACCCAAGAGTTTCTTCTGTTAACAGCGGGTGTACATTTTACAATACGCCTATTGTCTGACGTATTATAGACGCAGAAGACAGGAAGTCGCTAATAAGAAAATTTTTTAAAAAGTCGTGCATTGACCAAGAAAGTAAGAATTACTTTCCTAACACTCATTACATAATAAAACAAGCATTCCAAGAATAAATTTCCGCTTTCTGGAAGTGGAAACAATTTAAAATTAACTTTTCAACTGCTAACCTTCCTCGAATTGTAGTGGCTCGTCTCAGCTCCGGGCATACGTGAAGAGATAATAGTCTCTGGACGAAAGTCAGACCCCGTAAGATGTTTTTGATTCCGCCTCAGTTATACGAACAGAAGTTTCTCGCTGCTTATTAATGCACAGTTTAACAGAATCTTACCTCGAGGATTCCCAGTGGTGGTTTTAAATGAAACATGAAGCTTATGAATGTGCTTAAGAATAAATGTAACTTAAATGTCTTATAGACATGTTGATTCAACTAAGTACGCGTGATGTAATAATGCTTCTACACTAGTCTCTCTTCACACCTTGTCGAACCTTACTTCAGGTTGAGCCCCCGCATGATAGTATAACTTACTTTGGCATCAGAATACGTTTAACAAGCGGTCAACAACTCCGGTATAGCTCTCCGTGAACCACACTTTTCCAGAGACACTGTACTGAAAATCTCTCTCAATAATTGCCGGTAGAGCTACCGACATTGATGACTAAATGAAAACGAGATTCATTTGTGATAAATATCACTAGAACGACTCGCTAATTACTAATTGCTCGTCTGCAGAATTCGTAGAATGTAGCTTTCTGTTTTTTGTGAATGTATTTAGCCCATTGTTCCCACTGCTTATGTTGGCCTAAAGGACGTCCTGTGGTAGTTCAAATGGTTCAAATGGCTCTGAGCACTATGGGACATAACATCTGAGATCATCCGTCCCCTAGAACTTAGAACTACTTAAACCTAACTAACCTAAGCACATTACACACATCGATGCCCGAGGCAGGATTCGAGCCTGCGACCGTAGCAGTCACGCGGTTCCGGGTTGAAGCGCCTAGAACCGCACGGCTACCGCGGCCGACTAATGCGGTAGTATTCGGTAGAATTTTATACTTCAAATTTTTCGCGAACTTGGTTTTGGGGGACATGAGTTTTCTGTAAATATTGTTTGCTTTTACGTAAGCGTTAAGTTTCGTGTTTATAGACGGTTGTAAAAATGGTTCAAATGGCTCTGAGCACTATGGGACTCAACTGCTGAGGTCATTAGTCCCCTAGAACTTAGAACTAGTTAAACCTAACTAACCTAAGGACATCACAAACATCCATGCCCGAGGCAGGATTCGAACCTGCGACCGTAGCGGTCTTGCGGTTCCAGACTGCAGCGCCTTTAACCGCGCGGCCACTTCGGCCGGCCAATTGTGAAGGTGGTTCGATGAACCCTCTGACAGGCACTTTAATGTAATTTGCAGAGTATCCATGTAGCTGTAGATGTATATGTAGCAGGATTCAGCTAGTTGTCAAAAGAAAATCATTGATTTCAGAGGAAGTGAGAAACAAGAGGAGAAATCTACTGTTAAGCAGTAGTAGGTTTGATTTTTTAAAGGGACCAAGTTAGGTAGTAGCCACGGAGGATGTTTGGACCAGCTGCTGCAGCAATAATTAATGTAACACCTACGTCCCAACCTCCTTAACGCAAAGTGGCGAAGGACTTAGAATTATTGAGCGATTTTTGAAAGAAGTAACACGTTTGGATAGTGGACGATGAAAAAGACAGTACTGACAGGGTGAACAGAAGCTATGTCTGTTATTGACAGGGACTAACAGGGGCGCCATTCCTGTCGATAGCAATGTCAGGCGGAGTTTTACGAGATGTTATTAGCAGCATAGGGGCTATTAGCGTTCACTGGAGTTCACTGAAAGTTCAAACTATCAATGTTAAAAGTAGTGTGGATAACAGAAAATTTTCAGCCTGAAATATGTGAAGACAGAAAGATGGTTAAAGTAAATTTAATGCACCAGAATATAAATAAGTCCGTGTTTTTATCATTAGGTCTAGAAATAATAGTCGGATAGCTCGAATGGTGAGCCTACGTTACTATCCAGTGTACCAGATGTGGTTTTTCAATGTGTTACTCACATAACATATTTATATCAGAAAGATTCCTACTGCTTTACGATTGACTACAGAGAGTTCCTTTTGTTAGCAATGGCTGAAGCAGCACAGTATATCTTCATAATGTATACAAATAGTTTATTTTTGCGTACTAAAACCATATAAGACGCTGAATAACCTCGAAGGTAGATAAATAAGCAGCGAGAACTATTATCTAGAGAAAAGAACCACTCACATGTGAAAATAACTTGGAAATAGTCACGAATATTTAACGTCAGAGCTATTGGTCTCTTGGTAAATACATGATCCTCACTGTCGTGTGCAGGCCCCGAGTGGTACGCTCGCTGCGAGTTTGATGTGGTGTGACTATTAATTCGAGTATCAAAGTGAACGTATCGGTCATCAGAGATGGTCGTTATCCGCGGTCAACCTCGACTGTAACTAAGCGAGGTTTCTGCGGTATCACCAACTCCTTCCGCAGCTTTCACACCATATAAAGCCGCACATCGAATCAGCTTGCAAATGCGGCGAATCATTGCCCCGCTTCAAATATTTCACCGTAAGCCACCAGGACTCATTGTAAAAGGTCAGTTACTGACTAGATATGAGAAATTGGTAATTGCACCCATTTGGCTTAAATTTGCCTCAAAGGTTGCTTTAAAGGTAATACTGATGCTTAAACATTACTTAAAGAACTTCACTTAAAAAATTATGTTTAACTATTTCACTATTTAACTATTAAACGCAACTAGAATATGTTACACAGTTGATAATGACACATGATTACAATAATTTCCATCCCGGAAGAAATGTGCAAAATAACTGCTGTTATACTTTCAAAAGTGTAAAATGCTTTTAATACATTTATTTCTATTTTTGTTATGTGTGTGTTTGTGTTTGTGTTTGTGTGTTTGTTTGTGTTTGTGTTTGTGTGTGTTTGTGTGTGTGTTTGTGTGTTTGTGTGTGTGTGTGTGTGTGTGTGTGTGTGTGCAAGTTTGTGTATGTGGTGAAAGGGGGTGGGGAAAGGGGCGGGTTAGAGGGCTTATAGGCTATCTAACCTTAGTAGCAGATTTTATTTAGCTAGCGGTATACGCATTTATGAGATAGTTAATTTGTATTGTATTGTATGGAACTGGAGACACAGAAACGACGGAGAGGTTTCGTCCCCGCCGTAGCCCGCAGTGGTACTCAACCCCAAAACACGCTATAACCGGGTACACTGCTTTTCCTCCTTTCGCGTCTGCGACGTTCGCTATGATTGTCTCAATGCAGTATCGCACTCTGCTTGTAAAGCTGTATTACAAGAATGATGACTGTGCACACGTCGCTCTGCAGAACTTCCGGACGCTAAAGGGTTTGAAAAAAGGCGTTGGTCCGATGACTGGCGTGGGTCTGGAGAAAATGATTCCGAAATTCGAAAAGACGCGTTCTTTTGGTGTGAAACCTGGTAGAGGATGGAAACGAATTCATTCGACGTCAGTGGAAGCAGTGGCCACAGCAATGCGGGAGACGAGTGGTGGTGTGTAAACGTGTAGTGCAAAGAGAATTGCCCGAACATTGGACATACCCGTGAACACGGTGCGTAAAATCCTACGAAACATCCTTCTTTGCTATCCATTCAAAATTACCCATGTGCATGAGTTGCTTCCTGTTGACCTGCCAGCAAGAGAGACCTATGCTTTAGAATTTCTTGCTCGCATGAAAGTGGACAATGATTGGCCGTGAAAGATTTTGTGGGCAGACGAAGCCCACTTCCATCTGACAGGGTATGTCAATACACAAAATTGTCGAATATGGGCAACGGAAAATCCACACGCAAATCAACCAGTACTATTTTATCCCGAAAAGGACACTGTGTGGTGTGGATTTACGAGATAATTTATCATAGGGTCAGATTTTTTCGATAAGACAGGTGCTTCCTGTCCTGTTACCAGTAAGCGCTATGAGTGTCTTTCGCACAACCACGCCATTCCAGCTCTCCAACAGCGTGGCTGTGTGGATGGGATCATTTTTATGCAAGATGGTGCAACTCCACATATTGCAAATCCAGTTAAGCAGTTGCTAAATCGCCATTTCGGAAATGCTAGAATTATCATCCGCCATTTCCCTACAGCCTGGCAGTCTTGATCACGTGACCTTAATCCGTGTGATTCTGGCTGTGGGGCTATTTGAAAGATGTTGTGTTCAGTGTTGTAATTGCAAACTTAGCTGCATTAAAGGCACACATTCTGAACGTGACCCCGGAAACACTTCGATCAGTTGTGGAGCATGCTGTTTATCGATTTCAACTCGTTGCAGAAAACGGTGACAGCATATTGAACATATTTTGCACCAGTCACACGGAAATTAATAATCCGATTTGGTTTTGATTGATGTTTTTTGTACGGTTTTTGGTCTCAGGATAATTAAGAACCGATGTGGTTGATGCTTTTATGTGGTTTTTGGCCTCAGGACGATTAAAAACCGATTTTTCCCATCCGATGTAATATGACCTTGCAGTGGTGGATGGGCTTACGTAGCTAACAGTATCACACCTGTACACCCATGCACACTGAGTAGTACAGTTTGTTTAACGTCAAACGTATACTTTAGGTATTGTTGTAAGATTCATTTGTCATTTGTCACTATTAAATTATGATGATTACAGCACGACCTATTGCTACATTTTGTAACTATTTATTTTTCTTCTGCCATACGTTTTCCCCCTTCTCCGATAATATTCCGTTGCAATTTGACGTCATTATGACCAGTGGTGTCATTTATACAGCGGTTTGAAAGTTTAATTATAATCACCCTGTATGACACACCTACTGCGAGACGTTTAAGAGGAGTCAGTGGAGTTCTGGAAGGTATCTACAGGGGTGTGGAACAATGTCGATTCCAGTGCTGAGGCCATCTGCGCTAGGTTTCCCTCTTGAGAATCAATGGCGCGAACAACCCAGTCGAGGTGATCTCAATGATTCTCGATTGGGTTTAAATTCGGATAATTTGGCGGATATGGGTATGGGAGTACGGTAAACTCACCCTAATGCTTTTCGAAACATATACGTACACCGCGAGCTGTGTGAAACGCTGAATTGTCCTCCTCCTAGATGCCATAATGCCGAGGAAAATAAAAGTGCATATAGGAGTGGACGTTATCCCCAAGGATATATGCATCCCTCCAGAATGCCGAGGTCACCCTGGGAATGCTACGAAAATATTCCCCAAACTCTGACGCTCCGTCCTCCGGCCTGAACCTTTGCTACGTTTGTTGCAGGGTGTTTGCTTTCAGACGTTTAACGTCGTAGACGCGTAACACGTGGTTCAGCTTAAAAGGCCGCCTGTCGCCACTCAGTGGACGTCCAGCTGCAGTATGGCATGCAAATTCCAGCCTTCGTCCCCGATGAACAGCAGTCAGCATGGGTGCATGACCTGCCGTCTGCTGCCGATGCCCATATGCAATAACATTCGCAGAACGATAGTTGGGGAGACACTGTTGGTAGCCCTTTGGTTCATCTGGGCAGCTAGCTGTGCAATACTTGCACTTCTGTTCGCCCGTACACATCTCCGCGGCCATCGTTCGTCCCTGTCATCTGTGGCCGGCGGTGCACCTCAGTTGCACGCGAACGGTTTACAAATTTTTGCTCTGAGCACTATGGGACTTAACATCTGTGGTCATCAGTCCCCTAGAACTTAGAACTACTTAAACATAACTAACCTAAGGACATCACACAACACCCAGCCATCAAGAGGCAGAGAAAATCCCTGACCCCGCCGGGAATCGAACCCGGGAACCCGGGCGTGGGAGGCGAGAACGCTACCGCACGACCACGAGATGCGGGCAACGGTTTACAAACTTAGCAGTTTCGTAAATGTTTCCACCCTTGGTTCTAAAGACAATGAACATTCCGTTTCTGACGTCAGATAGATAGCTCCGTTTCCGCGTTAAGACGACGACTGAACTGTTTTCCGCGTCCCCCCGACACATTCTACATACCCTACAACGCCAATGATGCCACCTGCCGTCTGTGAGTGGTTATTACACGTCGACGTCTAACATAGGTGTATCATTAATGTGACTGAACCGTGTATATCGAGCATCGTTTTTCATTATGACAAAGCTTCTGACTTACGCACGGAAATTTTAGCGTTCATAGCTACGGAATTAATCTGAAAATTTGTTATTTCTATGGCATTAAATAGTGTCTTCGAAGAGGACTTCAAGGCAGAACACGTGTGGAATTTAAGTGATGGCAATTCATCAGCGCTGCAAATCACAGTCTCGCTGTCAGAAGATGTCGCACAAACATCTGCCCCACTTAACCAAATCCAGGCAAAGACGTAACTCAGGTACGATTCGTGTGGTGATTATTATGAATGTCATATCAAGTGCTCAAAATGTTTATCTTGAACACTGCTACATGCTATAATGTGGCTAGGAACAGACAATACTACACGTTGAATTTCAGTTGTACTTTTCACAACACATGACCATGTAATACGGCATCTCGTTCTATGGGTGTCCTTGGTGTTTTCTTTAGACTTCTGTTTTAATTCTCCCAACAGATAAAAGTACAGAAGTGCTACGTATGGTGAGCTGCACGACATTGTATGTTTCCCGAACGACCGATTCACCGATTTCCAAGTTTTCTGTTAAGAGGATCTGTAATTTTCTCTGCGCAATGGATCATGTTGATATCACATGAGATGCCATATATCCAGTGGGATGTCATACAATAGCTATGCGGGATATCTGTTAGGAACTGTAAACTGTTGTGACTATTTAGACACCCATCAATCGTCAATGTGTGTGTGTGTGTGTGTGTGTGTGTGTGTGTGTGTGTGTGTGTAAGTATTTTTTGTTATAATATTACTGTATAAATGTACTGATTTATTTAAAAAAATGTTTCGTTTTTCACCTAAGATGACACGCCCGATACAATTTTGTAAATGATGTACAGATGAATAAACAACTAACTCAAAGTGAAACAGGGACTAACGATGAAATTCATGCACATCACGTAGACAGACCAAAGCCATTTTTACCCACTGCTCTGTCAGCGTAGATTCTCAACTGACCAGTAATGCGTATTACAAAGACAGATTTGTCCATACGTTGTAAACGATGATTCATCTGTAGACAAAATCTTGCATAGAATCGTAACATCACTTTCCAATTTTCGTAGACACCATTCGAAGAACTGTGATAGTTTTCGAAAACCATAACCATTAAGCTGTGGATGCAAACAAACATCATAAAGATGAAATGCGTTGGAATGTAGTTTTGTCGATTCAACTCACATACTCAAGATGCTTCAGAAGGAGGTGTGGATTGCGTATTACCCCATTAAAATATTAGTTTCATTTCTCTCCATCAGTTGCTGTTCTTTCTCGTTGCTGTTCTTCCTCGTTTGCGTATTCTATTCTTCACACTTCTATTCGTTTGAAATTTTTTGTAATGTTTGCACAGACAGATCGTGAGGACTAGGTACGATCAGCATAACTTCTCCAGTAAGTTGTCTGATCGCCACAACAGGAGAAAACAGAAAAGCTTCAGGCATACAGATAGACACACGAACTGTTCTTGAGTTACGTGTATGGCCACATTTCGTGCACTAGACCAGACGTTTTTGGGACAACATTTCCAGATGGCTAGACAGTGGTTGTATACTCTCATAAAGTGGCTCGGAAATTACAAAAAGAAGGGCATCGAGCCACAAAGTTAAGAGAAGGTAAGTTTTCCAAATGAAATACGTAGATCCCATACGACAGGATAAACACTAGCAAAGAGAAAGAGGGAGATAAATCTGTACGGAAACATTGGAATCAACCTTTCGTGACGAATGGTGAATGTCACGAACGTATTTTGTGAGGAATAAATTACTGTTATGTGTTTAATCTAACACATTTAAATGGCATTTAGTGAGAGGCAAAAACACTTCTAGTTGTTAGGGTATCCACTTTGTTACTCAGAACCGCAGATGTAACTTGGATAGGGAGATGGATAAGAACAGCGCCTGCAGTGAATGAACGCAGGAGAAGCGACTCTCTCTACACTAACATATCGCATCTGTCTTGATTATCGTTGACAGGCTTCAGGCGGTGGGGGTGTGCTACCACACGGCTGGCTCGCTGTAAGATTGGCGCACTTTCCACTGCTTTCCGCACTTGCGCGAAGTCACTTGCACAAAGCAGTATGAAGAGCATACGATTTCTTCGACAAGGGATCATTTACTGTATAATATTTCTGAATGTGTAGACTAATTTATTTAACTGACGTATTTGCAAATGGAAGTAAGTGACCTTCATAAAAATTTGTGTGCCAGTTAGTTACAATTACTCAAAAATCTAATTTCATATCACCGGTTTAAGCACCAATTTGCCTTCTTCAGATGTGATTAATACATTAAAAAGCACCGCCAAAATATATAATAATTATATTCAAGCTATATGAACGTCATGAAATCTAAAATACATGAATGAATGTACAACATAGTATCGTCACATGATTTAAAAAAAGACTGACATTAAAGTATTCTGCCATGTGCTGTTTATATATTGATATAGGGGAGAGGCGGTAAAGTAGTCGCCCCACTTCGCATATGGTCTTTCTGCTCCCCCATTTTCTTTACCCTCTCTTCCATAATCGATATATAGATAGTACGAGACATATTTACATTTCAATCTCTTTTACCATGTGTTAGTATGATGTATACTTATTAACGTATCTTAGATTTCATGATTTGCAAAATGCCTAGCTGTAATTGTTAAATATCATAGTGTATTAATCATATATGAAGATGAAAATTTAATGCCGAAACAAATCTGTGATGAGGTATGGACGTTCAAAACCTTGTGGCCTACTTGTGATTTCACTGTCCTTCAACCAATATCCAAAAACGCTCGCGACAGTAGCACATATCAGTCTTCCAGGTTCGACGTCTGCGAGATTCTCGTTCCCAGGCGTCGGGCCAGAGCCATCCGCCCTTTGTCAAAGTCGTTAATGTCAATGTTTTTCCCCATTTTTCGCCTGTATCTTCGCTAGATTGATTCCAAATTTATCTCTGCTCTGCTTATATAATTTCCTTCCTGCGTCATCCACGTCACGTGTCTGGTACACCGCCATGCGACATCCCGTCTTCTGGTAGGAAGTCATCACAATGTTTTCGTTTAACACTCGTTTACACGCGCCACCCGATCGGACACCAGTACACACCTCGTATCTGTGAGACACACGTTTAGTTAACTGAAAAAAGTAATGTTTCTGATTTCCCAGGTAAAAAAGGACAAGTACAACATCAAGTTAAGAATGTTATTTATTAAACAAACTATGTATAAATTCTTTTTATAAACTAGTTCATAAAAATTCAGTCAAAGGAGTTAAACCTGACTAGTATTACTAGGACTAGCAAAAAAGAAACGAACAAAAAAGTGTCCCCAACAACCCCAACTTTTACAAAATGTCACTCTGAATGACTTTCATCATTGTAACGATCGATTTTACAACCACCGATACAAAAATAGTCGTAGTGTTGTAGGCATAAATATTGGCTGCATCCTTTGTATGTATATTTGACAAGTCTTGTTTTATTTTCATTGTCCCAGCATGGTTGGCAGCGATTTTAGTTGTTGCAGAGTTACCTGAAGTTAGTGGTGTATGATCTTGAGGAAGAAGCTCACGAAGACGTGACCGCTCAATCCAGTGATTCTTTATGAGCTCACGAGGGAAAATTCAGCGAGCTGGCACGCTTTGTCAGTTCTCCGGGTAAATGACTTGGGTGGTGATACCAGCTACGTTTAAAATGGTGGAAAACAGTACCAATTGGCACCTTTTCGTGCCTCTTTGGACACTGTAAGCAGAACACATCTTGTCAACAATGTCCACAATAAGTTTATGTTTGCTGTAACACGTAATCATTTCTGATTTTCTTTTCTCCCCACTTCCTTCGTCAATTTCTCTGTCCAAATCCATACTGTAAATCAGGAGCACATTCTTTTTATTCCTTCTCTTGTGTGGTACATGTGAAACCATAACGCCTTCTTTACTGAAAGCAAAAACTCTGGAGAATGCCTCTCTGTCTCTCAAACCTTATATTTCTTTTGGAATTTGCCATTTTTTCAAAGTCCCCACTTAGGACAGACCGTATGTTGTTGACAAGGTCTGAAGGAGAGAAACATCACTGAATCAGTTGTCAGCTACTGTAATGCTACATGATTTACTGAGAGGAACAATCATGCGTTTAACAACATCTAAAGATTTATTAGCATCCTGTAAAGGGCCATCAAGTTGCTTTCCTGCGTAAATTTCCATGTTGCATATATAATACACGCTTGAATCGACTGCAGAAAATATTTTAACTCCGTATTTAGCCTGCTTGGAAGGTATATAATGAATAAAGTTGCACCTACCCCTAAAAGAGTCCAAATTCTTATAGATGGTGACATATTCTCCCACTTGATAACTCCCTTTACAGTTCTTGACGAAGTTTTCAAAAATGTCCCTGATAGGGGCAAGGCGATTCAGCGCTTTTTGCCCGTCTCTGGTTTGGCTGTCATTGAATCTTAAGAGTCTGAAGTAAGTAACGGAACCTATTAATGCCAATGATGAGACGGAATATCTCAATCTCGAATTTACCACCAGTCCATCAATCTGAAATGTTCAGTTTCCCTGCTTTATAAGTTCTAGCAGTGTAGAGAAGGCCAATAAATGCTTTTATCTCGGTTTTGTCCGTCTTTTTAGCGTCTCTGTCACGTGAGTAATTACGTTGGATGCTATCAACATATTGGGTAGTGGATATTACAACCATTTCTAACATGCTGTCATCTAATAAACACAGCCAGTTTTCCAGAATGGTCTGTGACTATTTTGCCTTTCCGATTGGGTCTGGGAGTTGTCTTATGAGATTGCGTTTGCTCCTCCTATTACATGAATAAGGAGTTTTTTTCATAAAATTGAATGCAATATTTTTCTTCGTTGCTTTTTGAGATAAACATAAGAGATCTCTTCACAATTAGGTTGTGTGTCTGAATCACTTTGTTCAATGGCAGATTTCCCTTCGCGTTCTTCAGCATGTTCTTCTGTATCAGTGTCAGCTTCCTCTTCTGAAACCTCTGGAATGAGGTTTGACGTTCCTTCAGGAGCTGAAGCTAACGAAGGTATAATTTCATCGTCATCAGTCACATTAAAGCCATCAAATAGAAGTTGTTGAATTTGTCGGATGTCAGCGGGATTATCGAGATCATACTGCGCTGTATTTTTCGAGATTTCGCACGTGACAATGAAAAATACTGGGTTTTGGAAAAACAGATTATGTACGAAAAGCTTGGGCAAAATGAAGTTACTGAGAACATTTGGAATAGTCAGACTAACACAAATACACACGTTGCATGAGAGAGATAGATGCGTATGTATCAGGTACACAAACCCATTTTCACAAAAACGATTATAATCACAATGTATCACAACGTATGCTAAAAATAAAATTAAAGGGTAGAATTAAAAATGAAACTTTTAAAAACACTTACTTAAAAACACGCGTTTTTCGTATCTGCCAGGTACAAAAGTAAATTAATCGCCTCTCGTACGTGGTACGCGCGACAACTAACCCGTTGAGGAACCGTGATGACTGGGTGTTGTGTGATGTCCTTATGTTAGTTAGGTTTAAGTAGTTCTAAGTTCTAGGGGACTGATGACCATAGATGTTAAGTCCCATAGTGCTCAGAGCCATTTTTGAACCGTTGAGGAACACGTGCTTGAGGAACAGGAGAGGGGAAGACAAAGTCGCCTTCGCGCGGCTAAACCTGTCATGAAA
The DNA here is from genome assembly GCF_021461395.2 of Schistocerca americana. Lineage (NCBI taxonomy): Eukaryota > Metazoa > Arthropoda > Insecta > Orthoptera > Acrididae > Schistocerca > Schistocerca americana. The sequence continues at coordinate 698,843,090 of NC_060130.1, forward strand.
CACGCTCAGCCGTGTTTCTGTCAGATACACAACCTGTAATGGAGTGTTAAGTGATTACTACACTACAGTGGTAGCCTCTGAACTGCTTCAAAGACCTCTGATTCGGTACAAATAAGTGTGTGAACTTAATTTGAAAGGAGGACGGTAAACTCCCATTTTTCCCTATCAAAACGAGAACCTGAAGAACAATGCGCATTTTCTGTACAATGGTTACGAAAGTGCTATGAAAATGCCAGCAGGTTTTCTGCTGAGTGTGCTTCTCAGTTCTTCTTGTACTATAAACCATAAAACTCATGGGGGAGTATATGTAGTAGGAAGCAATGAAAGAATTTCGAGACACCTTGAACGGAGGTTTACACGAACGTGTGGAAACTGGATTCTGCGTCATAGTAGAGTTTCATCAATAATAATAATGATGAGAGTAATACCAATATTGTCAGATTTTAATATTATTGAGTCATTGAATTCCGTACTGGATGTACTTTTAGTGCATGTTACTGTCCCTCGATAGCTCTCAAGGAATCGGATTTATTATTTACTCATACTGGTTAAAAATTCAATTAACCACATTTATTCAGAATGTATTGGGTCCCCTGAAGAATTACTGTTAGGTTGTAAGCTGAATATCACATTCCCTCTCTCTTGAATTAACATCAACTAATATCAACAGTTGATTAATTAGTTAGTTAGTGTCTCGCAGTCCTTAAAGACGCTGAACGTCATCACAAGGGACGTACTCATTACATTAAAGTTGTATACACTCCTAAAACTGAAAGTTTATTTGGCTAAATGTTGAGTATTTATTTGCGATTAACTTGTAATTGCTAAACAAGAATTATTCCCTGGCATACAGGTTACTGATTACCAACAACTTAAATCTTCATTTGGAAAAACTGCTACTGAATGCTATACATTCCGTTCCCGTAGGAAGATAGTGAGTGAGTTTTACGGTTGTGTTTATCACTGCTTTCTGTGACTGAGATACGATTGCTAGGTGTCAATACAGCAGACATTTTTATGTGTTGTTGTGTTTGTGATTATCTCCATTTCCTTCAAACTAAGATGGGTTGTTCATTAAAAAAAATTCATCAGTTAAAATATAATGGTTAGTATTTACAACTGCTTAAATAGATGCTTACAGGATACATGTGTGTGAACACACTAAATGCTATGTTGAATTCATTTCCTCAACTGCAGAGTTACCCTAGAATGACATCCCACTTAACATAAATGAAGGAAAATGATACTCCTTGATTTCTATATCTCTAAAGTAGACAATTTTCTTACGGCGAAAATAACTGAACATTACCGTTGAAGCAGGTATACTATGTGTTTTGTTTTTTGCAGTATACGTTTTTATGAGTGTCGTCATCCAAGAACTTTTTATACGGCTTATTGTTTCGTCACAGTAAACTAGAGGTGGAGCTCTTTCCACAGTAAAAGACAGGTTGAGCTGTGCTTCTTTTTAAAGTTTGAAGTTCAATCAGTTCTGCAAAGTAGTTAATAATTTTCACAAAACATAACTTACTATATTTACAAAGATTCCTCTTTACTAGCCTTAGAAACAATATTTGTATCATCTTGAAGAGAATATCGGTTCTGTCACATGATTCATATAAAACCACAGATGACTGAAACAGGGTTCGAACAGTAGTGGGCGTTTGATCGAACTCTGCTGAAATGATCTAGTGATTTATTTCCATGCGTAAGATGTGGTATCTGTCTGAATTACTTGATGGCCTAGTCTAAGATAATGTATTCTGTTTCGTACACAGGTACCAAACCAGGTGTTTATTCAACCACGTATTCCAAAAAACGTAATATCTCTAACAGAATACTGTGACTCACAATATAAAAAGGCTCGGCTGGGTCTCAGAAGGTCTCATTTGGTGATAAATTATCATTTAAAATTTTTTAAACACTTCTACTGAATGTCTAAATACCACTATCAGCAAAATTGCCCTTTCTAAATGCAAATTACGGTGGATACTTGTTTCATTATTACACAGGTAGATGACAGCCCATATACTCATTACCGTCTGAAAATACTGGAATTTGATGTAAGAAGAAACACTGGCTGACAGTTACTGATATCTGTAGTGTCACCTAGCTTATAAAGACGCCTTACATGGCACCTTTTGATATTTATAGGAGAAAATGCTGAGTTGATTATGTATTATACATTTGACTAGGAGCATTACTTTTTGTAGTTCCACACTCTTTCCGTGCCCCTTAGAAATATCTGCAAACCCTTACGGACATTTAATTTTGAGATGCTTCAAGATTCTTCTTATTTCACACGGGGATGCGAGAACAATTTTGATTTTACTAAATTTCCTTTGTGTTGCTGCTTTAAAACAATGTTTTGCTTTCTCTTATCATCCTCATGTACTAATCTTGACAAAAAATAAAAACACCTACAGCCGTCCGTATGATTTTATATTATTTTGTCGCTACCAGTTTCGACGCTTCATTGCGTCATCTTCAGGCTGTTTTGATACGGTACAGGTGGATACGATCCCCATGCATAACCTATCAGTTGCCAGCCTTACTGGATTCGTAGATAATCTGAAACTCACGTTTCAGCACTCCAACGATCAACTGTCAACTGAGGGAGATTCTACAAGGCAATAATCCTCAAAATATGTGGTGTGGGTCCACTGATAATATGTCTAACTGAGCGTCAAGTGGTGGGAAAGAGCGTTATGGTAAGGACTATAGTCGAGATGGCGTAAGAAGATCCGTGACACCCAGCGGCACTGTTACCAGCCTTCAGCCGCAAAGCGCCAACCACTGCAGACGAAAACAGTAGCCGTTTACAGAGCTGTGACGACACTGTGGTGTTGCCGTGGAGACGTTTACAGAATGACGTTATATGATTGATTGGCGTAGCCACGCGAAGCTGCCACGCGTAACCCACTGGATCTGTCAGGGATCTACTTACGCGGACTCAACTATTCTTACCTTAAAAAGAATGTTCCTCTGGTTATTTAACTGCAAAATCATCTGATCAGGTGCTGCTGATTTTGTTACAGTAGTAGCCGCTGCAGAATGGAATTTTTACTCTGCAACGGAGTGTGAGCTGATATAAAACTTCCTGGTAGATTAAAACTGTGTGCCGGACAGAGACTCGAACTCGGGTCCTTTGCCTTTCGCGGGCAAATGCTCTACTTGCCCGCTAAAGGCAAACGTCCCGAGTTCGAGTCTCGGTCCGGCACACAGTTTTAATCTGCCACGAAGTTTCAGTAGCTGCTGCAGTTGCAGATCACGTTTCTTACGTTGCACAGTAATTTTATGACCGCGGTTCTACGTTGTTTCCTTAGTACGATAAACACCTGCACGCTTCATTAAGTGCATAGCCTCTTCACCACTTTGATATGTTTTTAACATTAGTTTCATAAGCCACAGAAAATGGCTCTGAGCACTATAGGACTTAACTGCTGAGGTCATCAGTCCCCTTGAGCTTAGAACTACTTAAACCTAACTAACCTAAGGACATCACACACATCCATGCCCGAGGCAGGATTCGAACCTGCGACCGTAGTGGTCGCGCGGTTCCAGACTGTAGCGACTAGAACCGCTCGGCCACTCAGACTGGCTAAGCCACAGAGGAATAACCCAAGCTTAAGGGATCCATTATTCAGAGCAATAATTTGTTAAGGCTTATTAATTGTGACCATACTGGCTAAGTTTAGGAATCGTGATGCCGTGGAGTAATTATCTTTATTTTTCTGGTACCAGTAATATTTATTTATTTTACTTGTATGTTTAACTCAACATATTTCAAGCGTGTTTTGCTTATCATCAGATGTTTATGCATACAGATGTTACTTTAGATAAAATATTAGTCTAAATTAACTCACAACTGTTTCGTTAATTGTTCCGGTGCTGGAGTGACTTCGGGGGATGAGGTGGGCAGTGGGTGGTCAGTCAACGCTGTTCAGTGTTGCCTACTGTTCGCTTGGAGCTGTGCCTCGTTGTTGAGATTGACACCACAGCTTGTGCGGGATACAGACGATTTTGCTTCACTTGTTATTGTATGATAATCGTGTGATATAGTTTTTATGTGTCGCTTGTTCATTTGCGGTTTCCACGTCCCAAAGCTTCATCTACATCGCTGGTACACCAGCGGAGCTGTTGTTTAACTTTACACTATTTCCCCTCTTAAGCTAACACTGTTTTTGACGTATCTTAAATGCACAAACATTTCTCCATCTAGATGTAAAATGTGTACCTCAGATACAATATGGAGGGGGTGGGGGGAGTATTGCAGCGTGTGGATGAGTACCGACTATCGTTTCATATCAGTGAGTCTGCCTGGTTAGCTGAGTGGTAACGTGCTTGCCTACCAGACCGCGGGCTCGGATTCGATTCCTGGCTGAATTGGATTCTTTCTCCCCCCGTGGACCTAGTTTTGTGTTGTTCTCATCATCACCGACGCGCAAGTCGCCCAGTGTGGCGTCACCTGAAATAAGTCTTGCAACCGGCGGCCAAACTTCTCCGGGCGGGGCCTCCTGGCCAACTATGCCACACGATCATTTTTTTTTTCCACCGATATTCGCGATACTGACGCTCTAGTAGTCGTTAGTTTCACGCTGGCGCATCTTAAATATATTCCATTAGAAAAGTTAAGGCTAAGATGGTGACGTAGTCATCACAGGTATATATCAGAGATTCATGCAGTACCACATCCATAACAATAGTTCAGCAATGTGTAAGCATTTCTAAATCAGAAAGCGAGTCCGTACCAACGAGTCTATTTCCAGTCTACTCCACAATGCTCCACAACTAAGAAGTAAACAGCACAGAAAATAACAAAGCAGTCTCTTCCGCTGACTGCAGGGACCTTTTGCCGGCCCATCGAACAAGAGGATGCATGCAGCTGACCAGATCCTCGCCTGATATAATCGATACTTTCGACGGATATGAACGACGAACAAAATTCAAGATCATGTTGGTTGTGAAAATCTTCGCATTTTACATCCAAAGCAAATGTATCACACCTCTTTGAGGTATCCAAATAAACCGACATCGTTTATTTATGGCTCAAATGGCTCTGAGCACTATGGGACTTAACATCTATGGTCATCAGTCCCCTAGAACTTAGAACTACTTAAACCTAACTAACCTAAGGACAGCACACAACACCCAGCCATCACGAGGCAGAGAAAATCCCTGACCCCGCCGGGAATCGAACCCGGGAACCCGGGCGTTGGAAGCGAGAACGCTACCGCACGACCACGAGATGCGGGCATCGTTTATTTAAATTTTATTGTATTCGTAGTTTTACCCCCAGATAAATAATCCAGATGAATATGGACTGGGGGTAAGGAACGAAACGAAGAAGCCGCTTGGTAGAACTTTGCATAGAGCATAACTTGGTTTAAGAATCATGAAAGAAGGTTGTATACGTGGTGGAAGATGCCTGGAGGCACTTGAAGCTGTCAGATAGATTATATAATGGTGAGACAGAGATTCAGGAACCAGGTTTTAAATTTTAAGACATTTACAGCCACAGATGTGGAGTCTGACCACAATTTATTGGTTATGAACTGTAGATTAAATCTGAAGAAACTGCAAAAAGTAGAAATTTAAGGAGACGGGAGCTGGATACACTGAAAGAACCAGAGATTGTAGAGAGTTTCAAGGCAGCATTGGGAACGATTGACAAGGAAAGGGGAAATAAATACAGTAGAAGAAGAAAGGTTAGCTTTGAGAGATGAGACAGTGAAGGCAGCAGAGGAGCGAGTACGTAAAAAGACGAGGGCTAGTAGAAATTCTTGGGTAACAAAAGAGATACTGAATTCAATTTATGAAAGGAGAAAATATAAAAATGCAATAAATGAAGAAGGCGAAAAGGAATACAACCGTCTCAAAAATGAAATCGACAGTGCGTGCAAAATGACTAAGCGGGGATGGATAGAGGACAAATGTAATGATGTAGAAGCATATATCACTAGGGAAAATTAAAGGGACCTTTGAAGAAAAGAGAACCACCTGTAGGAGCTCAGATGGAAATCTACACTACTGGCCATTAAAATTGCTACACCAAGAAGAAATGCAGATGATAAAGGGGTATTCATTGGACAGATATATTATACTAGAGCTGATATGTGATTACATTTTCACGCAATCTGGGTGCATAGATCCTGAGAAATCAGTACCCAGAACAACCACCTCTGGCCGTAATAATGGCCTTGATACGCCTGGGGATTGAGTCAAACAGAGCTTGGATGGCGTGTATAGGCACAGCAGCCCATGCAGCTTCAACACGATACCACAGTTCATCAAGAGTAGTGACTGGCGTATTGTGACGAGCCAGTTGCTCGGCCACCATTGACCATACGTTTTCAGTTGATGAGAGATCAGGAGAATGTGCTGGCCAGTGCAGCAGTCGAACATTTTCTGTATCCAGAGAGGCCCGTACAGGGCATGCAACATGCGGTCGTGCATTATCCTACTGAAATGTAGGGTTTGGCATGGATCGTTTGAAGGGTAGAGCCACGGGTAGTAACACATCTGAAATGTAACGCCCACTGTTCAAAGTGCCGTCATTGCGGACAAGAGGTGACCGAGACATGTAACCAATGGCACCCCATACCATCACGCCGGGTGATACGCCAGTATGGCGATGACGAATACACGCTTCGAATGTGCGTTCACCGCGATGTCGCCAAACACGGATGCGACCATCATGATGCTCTAAACAGAACCTGGATTCATCCGAAAAAATGAGTTTTGCCATTCGTGCACCCAGATTCATCTTTGAGTACACCATCGCAGGCGCTCCTGTCTGTGGTGCAGCGTCAAGAGTAACCGCAGCCATGGTCTCAGAGATGATAGTCCATGCTGCTGCATACGACGGTCGAACTGTTCGTGCAGATGGTTGTTGTCTTGCAAACGCCTCATCTGTTGACTCAGGGATCGAGACGTGGCTGCACGATCCGTTACAGCCATGCGGATAAGATGCCTGTCATCTCGACTGCTAGTGATACGAGGCCGTTGGGATCCAGCAAGGCGTTCCGTATTACCCTCCTGAACCCACCGATTCCATATTCTGCTAACAGTCATTGGATCTCGAACAACGCGAGCAGCAATGTCGTGATACGATAAACCGCAATCGCGATAGACTACAAACCGACCTTTATCAAAGCCGGAAACGTGATGGTACGCATTTCTCCTCCTTACACGAGGCATCACAACAACGTTTCACCAGGCAACGCCAGTCAACTGCTGTTTGTGTATGAGAAATCGGTTGGAAACTTTCCTCATGTCAGCACGTTGCAGGTGTCGCCACCGGCGCAAACCTTGCGTGAATGCTCTGAAAAGGTAATCATTTGCATATCACAGCATCTCCTTCCTGTCGGTTAAATTTAGCGTCTGTAGCACGTCATCTTCGTGGTGTAGCAATTTTAATGGCCAGTAGTGTAGTCATAAGTAAAGAAGGGAAAGCAAGAAGGTGGAAGGAGTATATAGAACGTCTATACAAGGGCGATGTACTTCAAGGCCATGCTATAGAGATGGAAGAGGCCGTAGATGAATATGGCTCTGAGCACTATGGGACTCAACTGCTGAGGTCATTAGTCCCCTAGAACTTAGAACTAGTTAAACCTAACTAACCTAAGGACATCACAAACATCCATGCCCGAGGCAGGATTCGAACCTGCGACCGTAGCGGTCTTGCGGTTCCAGACTGCAGCGCCTTTAACCGCACGGCCACTTCGGCCGGCTAGATGAATATGAAATGGGACATGTGATGCTGCTTGAAGAATGTGACAGAACTCTGAAAGACCAAAGTTGAAACAAGACCTCGGGAGTAGACAATACTCCAATAGAACTTCTGATAGCTTGGGAGAGCCATCCATGACAAAACTCTTCCATTTGATGAGCAATATGTATGAGACAGACGAAATACCATTAGACTTCAGGAAGTATATAACAACTCCAATCCCAAAGAAAGCAAGCGTTGACCGGTGTGAAAATTACTGAACTATCAGTTTAATAAGTCACGGCTGCAAAATACTAACAAGAATACTTTACGGACGGATGGATAAACTGGTGGAAGCCTACCTTGCGGAAGATCAGTTTGGATTCCGTAGAAATGCTGGAACCCGCGAGGCAATACTGGCCCTACGACGTACCTTAGAACATAGATTAAGGAAAGGAAACTTACGTTTCCAGCATTTGTAGACTTAGAGAAAGCATTTGACAATGTTGACTCGAATACTCTCTTTCAAATTCTTAAGGTGGCAGGGGTAACAGACAGGGAGCGAAAAAATGTTAACAGTTTGTACTGAAACCAGATGGCAATTATGAGAGTCGAGGGGCACGAAAGGGAAGCAGTGGTTGAGAAGGGAGTGAGACAGGGTTGTAGTTTATTACTGGGTGTTGTGTGATGTCCTTAGGTTAGTTAGGTTTAAGTAGTTCTAAGCTCTAGTGGACTGATGACCATAGATGTTAAGTTCCATAGTGCTCAGAGCCATTTGAACCATTTTTGTAGTTTCAAATGGTTCAAATGGCTCTGAGCACTATGGGACTTAACATCTATGGTCATCAGTCCCCTAGAACTTAGAACTACTTAAACCTAACTAACCTAAGGACAGCACACAACACCCAGCCATCACGAGGCAGAGAAAATCCCTGACCCCGCCGGGAATCGAACCCGGGAACCCGGGCGTGGGAAGCGAGAACGCTACCGCACGACTACGAGATGCGGGCTTTTTGTAGTTTATTCAATCTGCATATTGGGCAAGCAGTAAAGGAAACAAAGAAAGGAGTGTAAGTTAAAATCCATGGAGAAGTAATAAAAACTTTGTGGTTTACCGACGGCATTGTAATTCTGTCAGAGACAGCAAAGGCCATGGAAGAGCAGTTGAACGGAATGGACAGTGTCTTGAAAGGAGGATGTAAGATGAACATCAACAAAAGCAAAACGACGATAATGGAATGTAGTCGAATTAAATCGGTTGATGCCGAGGGAATTAGATTAGGAAATGAAATACTTAAAGTAATAGATGAGTTTTGCTATTTGAGAAGCAAAATAACTGATGATGACCGAAGTAGAGAGGATATAAAATGTAGACTGGCTGTGGCAAGGAAAGCGTTTCTGAAGAAGAGAAATTTGTTAACGTCTAGTATAGAGTTAGGTGTCAGGAAGTCCTTTCTGGAAGTATTTCTATGGGGTGTAGCCATGTATGAAAATGAAACGGACTATAAATGGTTTAGGCAAGACGAGAATAGAAGCTTTCGAAATGTGGTGCTACGGAAGAATGCAGAAGATTAGATGGGTAGATACGTAACTAATGAGGAGGTACTGAATAGAATTGGAAAGAAGAGGAATTTTTGGCACAACTTGACTTGAAAAAGGAATCGGTTGGTAGGACACATTCTAAGGTATCAAGGGATCACCAATTTAGTACTAGAGGAAAGTGTGGAGGGTAAAAATCGTAGAGGGAGACTAAGAGATTAATACAGTAAGCGGATTCAGAAAGATGCAGGTTGCAGAACTTACTCGGAGATGAAGAGGTTTTCACAGGATAGAGTAGCATGGAGAGCTCCATCAAACCTGTCTCTGGGCTGAATACCACAACAGAAACAACAAATAATCCAGAAGACAACTGCCCTACTAATTGTTTAGTTGTAAAAATTGTAGCTAAGACTTTGTTTGCCTTGTATTAATTTTATGTCAGCTGCTCTCAAACTTCTTAAATTTAACTATACTTATCGGCTGATTAGTGCATCGCCGGCATACTATCTTGGGTCACCAATAAGTCTAACAGATTTCTAATGCATGCACTGACCAAACCCTACTGCCACAGCAGCCTTTGTGCCTAGAGCACTCCCAACGCCATCTTTCTTTCTTTTTCATGGTAACAGACACAGTTCATCGAATCTATTTACAATCGGCTAGATAGCTTGTTTGCTGTCTGTTAACATTCAGGTACTGTGTCGAACCTCTTTCGAAAGGCAGAATCTTGTTTCATAAATTTCCACTAAATTTCTAAGATTCTCTTCCTTTTCGAAGAATTCCTTTACATTCCAGGTTAAAATATGTCCCACAGTCTTGATCTGTAATTTTAATTATTTGTTGTTTATATTCTTATGTATGGCGCTAATATGTGTTGTTTTGTTCATTATTTTGCTCTGTTAATTGTACAATCAAGGCACAATAAATGCAGCTGTAGTTTAATTAAATATAAAATACATTAGCCATAGTGTATCACTCGTTTTAACATTTTCCTTTGTCATCGTCTGAATGTCTTATAACTTTATGAACGATTTTAAAAGGAAAAGGTAATTTATGTTTAACTTCGAGTTGCTATCATTATTTTGGGCTGATGATCAATTTGGCAATTTGGCAGTGATGATTCGGTGAGTGATCCAACTTACTAGCAGCAATAATTATTTAGCCTGGAATAGTTTCGCGTCATCTTTGGTGATAAAGTTGGGAATTTATCATGCAATTCCCAACATTTACTGTATCAATCATTTTTCCTCAACATTTACGAAATATTATAACTCATACGATTCCGAAAGTTATGACCCATACTTCCTTCATCAGGGAGCTCTGCCTACGATGTAATAGATTCAAACTTACAACTAAAGGCTTATAATGAGGGAGAAATGGAATCTCAACAAGCTATTTCTGTTGGTTCTTTACAAGGTCTTCAGACCCTAACAACTTTGGTCGAACTGTGGTCAAATAACATTAATAAAACAAAAATTTGATTAACTCAATCATCAGGAAACGATAACAGTAGTATTCAGTGGTTTTCGATGAATTGATGAACGGTTCGCCAGGAGCAATGGAAGCATAATGCACTACCAGGATAACAACGGATGTATTTGAACTCCTGTTCTTAGAAACTCAGTAGACTTAAAATTAGTTCTTCACGAAAGGTACGATTTTTGTATATGTCGCTGAGATAAGTTTTGTAAAAGTAGAAATGTCTTCCAATATTTACTTTGCATGAAATTTGGAATCATAAACTGCTTATTGTTACGGAAAGACGCTGCAATATGTGTGTTCGTTTACGGGGTCTTGAAGGGAGTCTCGTAGATTTTTCAGTGTTATCGTCTGAACGTCTGTGCAGTAAGCATGAATTGATGCACTATGGGTTTCCTCGTTGCTGAATTATGTGGCAAAGATAATATATAGTTGCTAACACAAGTGAACTAACTTCTTTGAGGTGAGAGTCATCTCCTGCTCTATTAGTCTTTGGCGGTATGTTTGCAGCCGTGGCAGATTGGCAAAGTGGCGGTTGCTAAATTCTGGATCTCCCGGAGCGGGGCGGTGGGTAATACAGGCATAGAGCTGCAGAGCACAAGAAAATTGCCCGCGAAATCGTTTTTTTGCTCATTTTTATGTTTCACTGTAAGCAATGTTGCTACTGAATCCTTATTAGGTTCAGTCTTTGCTACAACTTGTTCGACCTATGAAGTAGCTAACTGGGGCCTGATCAGGTTCACAAAGTGAGTTTGGAAAATCCACAGGCATTGAACTGTGCTGGGCCTAAAGGATTTGCTGTTTGGGTCTGGTGACTGTGGGAAACCATATAGACGCCTCACGTTACTATGGAACACAATATAATACCGTTTCTTTTTTTTATTAATAATTTCTGCAGACCAATGAGTCGTATGACCTCAATTCAGAGTTTAGCAGCTCTCCTTACTCCAGCTGCTGTAATAATAAATTTAAAACTGCATATACATTTTCTGTAACAGTGCAGCACAGCTCTGCACGATCTGCAGTTATTCACATTTTCGCTAGTTTCCTTTGCCAACTTGGTAGTCACTAGTACAGCTCTAACATTATTCTATAAACATATCTTGAATCTTTTACTAATTTATTTTGTATTTTATGTTCACTGACGACCCACCATAAGTATATTCACCTATTCACCGTTCGTTTCTTCACTTCAAGTGGATTGCGTAGGTGAGAATAACAAAGTACAAACTGGGCAGAGCATAGTGCAAATATCCCTATTTATACAACATGAAGTTGGTAAATAGCAACGGAGGTAATCTTTCGGTTTTATCAATTTCACATGAAGTATGATATTACGGGCGTAAATCGTATTCTGCATTGCAATACGGTTAGTGAAAAACGGTTCAGATACTTTGCGGTGGATTAAGCAGCTTGCTCCAACATCTTCCGAATTCCAGGCTGAATACAGGTAAGAAAATTACCTAAAATGCTCGTCATAAGTATTCCGTTTGCCTCAAATTCAGGCAAATGTATGTACTCAAATACTCAGTACTGCCAAAACTACCTCGCTAGCAAATATCTAGAAAAATCTCATTTGTCTGAAAGGAGAGTAGTCTGTGCAGTGGCTACAAAGGAGAATTTGTCTAAGACCTTCTTTAAATTCAGATATCAAACACATGGGTGGAAAGAGGTTTTCTCCGTTATTTTCTGTATGTTACGTATTTTACAGCATGAGCGAGGAACTTTCAAATTTAAATATCCTCTATAACTGTTGTAGATCTATGTGACTACTCTGCTATTCACAATAACGCGCCCGGCAGAGGGTTCAACGAACCATCTTCAAACTGTCTCTCTACAGTTCCACTCTCGAACGGCGCGCGGGAAATATGAGCACTTAAATTTTTTTTGTGCGTGCCCTGATTTCTCTCATTTTATCGTGATGATCATTTCTCCCTATGTAGGTGGGTGCCAACAGTATGTTTTCGCAATAGGAGGAGCAAATTGGTGATTGAAATTTCATGAGAAGATCCCGTCGCAACGAAAAACTATTTTTTTTAATGATAGCCACTCTAATTCACGTATCATGTCTGTGGCGCTATCTCCCCTACTCAGCGATAATACGAAACGAGCTGCCCTGATTTGTATTTTTTCGATGTCATCCGTCAGTCCCATCTGATGCGCATCCCACACCGCACAGCAGTAGTCCAGATTAGGGCGGACAAGCGTGGTGTAAGCAGTCTCTTTAATAGACCTGTTGCACCTTCTAAGTGTTCTGTCAATGAATCGCAATTATTGGTTGGCTCCACCCACAACACTATCTATGTAATGGTTCTAATTTAGGGCATTTGTAATTGTAATACCTAAGTATTTAATTGAATTTACAGCCTTCATAATTGTATGACTTATCGCGTAATCGAAATGTAGAGAATTTCTTTTAGTACTCATATGAATGACTTCACACTTTTCTTTATTCAGGGTCAACTGCCACTTTTCGCACCACACAGATATCTTATCTAAATCATTTTAAAATTCGTTTTGGTCACCTGGTGACTTTACAAGACGGTAAATGACAGCATCATCTGCATACAATCTAAGACGGCTACTGAGTTTGTCTCCTATGTCGTTAATATAGGTCAGGAACAATAGAGGGCCTATAACACTTCCTTGGGGGACGCCGGATGTTATTTGTTTTACTCGATGACTTTCCGTCTATTACTACTAACTGTGATGTTTCTGACAGGAAATCACGAATCCAGTCGCACAACTGAGGCGATATACCATAGGCATACAGTTTGGTTAGAAGACGCTTGTCAGGAACGGTGTCGAAAGCCTTCTGGAAATCTACATATCTGGAATCAATTTGACATCCCCTGTCGATAGCACTCATTACTTCATGAGTATAAAGAGCTAGTTGTCTTTCGCAAGAACGATATTTTCTGAATCCGTGCTGATTACGTGTCAATAAGTCGTTTTCTTCGAGGTACTTCATAATGTTCGAATACAGTATATGTTCAAAAACCCTACTGCATATCGACGTTAGTGATATGGACCTGTAATTCAAGGGATTACTCCTACTTCCCTTTTTGGGTATTGGTGTGACTTGACCAATTTTCCAATCTTTAGGTACGGATCTTTCTGTGAGCGAATGGTTGTATATAACTGCTAAATATGGAGCTATTGTATCAGCATACTCTGAGAGGAACCTTACTGGTATACAGTCTGGACCGGAAGCCTTGCTTTTATTAAGTGATTTAAGCTGCTTTGAGACACCGAGGATATCTATTTCTGTGTTTCTCATCTTGTCAGTTGTTCTTGATTGGAATTCAGGAATATTTACTTCGTCTTCTTTGATGAAGGAGATTCGGAAAATTGTGTTTAATAACTCTGCTTTATTGGCACTGTCATCAGTGACTTCACCGTTGTTATCTCGCAGTGAAGGTATCGATTGCGTCTTGCCATTGGCGTGCTTTATGTATGACCAGAATCTCTTTGGGTTTTCTGCCAGGTTTCAAGACTGAGTTTCGTTGTGGAAATTATTGAAAGTATCTCGCATTGAAGTACGCGCTATGTTTCAAATTTCTGCAAAACTTTGCCAGCCTTGGGGATTTTGCGTTCTTTTAAATTTGGCATGCTTTTTTCGCTGCTTCTGCAACAGCGATCTGACCCGCTTTGTGTACCATGGGGCGGTCAGTACCATCACTTACTAATTTATGTGGTATATATCTCTCAATTGCTGTCTATGCTTTGAAATCATTCCACAACTTTTCTACGCTAACATGATCAGATCGGAGGGAGTGCAAACTGTCTCTTAAAACGGTGTTAAGAGCATTTGTATCGGCTTCATTAAATAGATATACTTTGCGTTTCTTTTTTGTGGTTGTAGGAGTTACGGTATTCAGTCTATCAGCTACTGCCTTGTGGTCGCTAATCCCTGTATTCGTCCTATTTGCCCAGGATTATTTGTTGCTAAGAGGTCAAGTATACTATCGCAATCATTTACGCTTCGAGTGGGCTCATGAACTAATTGTTCAAAATAATTTTCTGAGAAAGTATTCAGTACAATTTCGGATGATGTTTTATGTCTGCCGCCGGCTTGAAACGTATAATTTTTCCAGCACATTGAGGGTAGATTAAAGTCACCACCGACTATAATAGTATGAGGGAGGTACCTATTTCAAATGAGACTCAAATTTCCTTTGAACTGTTCAGCAACTATATCTTCTGAATCAGGGGCAGGGGGGCGGTAAAACGACCCAATTAATAGTTTAGTCCGATTGTCAAGTATAACCTCTACCCATACTATTTCGCAAGAACTATCTATTTCAATTTCACTACAAGGCAAACTACTTCTGACAGCAATAAATACTCCGCCACCAATTGTGTTTAATCTATCCTTTCTGAACACTGTTTGATCGTTTGAGAAAAATTTCTGCTGAACTTATTTCCGGCTTTAGCCAGCTTTCTGTACCTATAGCTATTTGAGCTTCAGTGCTTTATATTATACCAGGAGCTCTGGTTCTTTCCCAATACAGCTACGACAATTTACAACTACAATATCTTTAATGCGATTTCAAGTAATCACCTCGGGATTCTTTTTCCGGTGAATAGGACCAAAAGAAGTTCACTGAACCTCACAGGCCACATCAGTGGCTACGTGAATAAACAAACATCAACTATACGTAAACCGTCGAAGTGATGTCAGAACTGCTCAAAGCAACAGACAGTTTACTTTATTTAATTTTCTTATTTTTAGTAAAACGTATCCTTTTTAGCCATGTGTGCCAATAAAATTTTACACTTTCTGATTCTTTCCTTAATGCTTTTGCAATTTCTTATCATTGTCCAGCAGTGTATATGCTCATTTTAAGTCACCAGAACAGCCTTTTTTTAAATTTAGAACTTCGCCGTTTCAACCAGTCCATATAACCACGGCCTCTCAGCCGGGTACCTTCCTCGACATTCGTTGGCCGCAGCCATTCGCAGCACGGCCACCATCAAGCTGCCTGGCTAAAAGCTCTCGGAGTTACGACATTGACCATCCACTGAACTCGACGGTCCCTCCCGTCCAGAAGCGCTATTTCACGAGTAAGAAAGTTTGCAGCGGACCGTGTTCACCTTAGATTATCTCTAAAACATCGGAAGCCTCCCACTGGTAACTTTGACCAGTAAACCATCTTGTAAGATCCTCCTCGCCGAAACATTTTGCAGCGGAAGTTTCCAGCCCTAGTCTGTTACGGAAAATGTTTGTCGTTTTATACTGCCGAAGGTTTCTTTATTATTTCTCAATATAAGAGAGCCATAGCAGTATGCCATAGTGCGATGGTTCAGAGAGTTCTGAAATGATCAGTCAGTGATGCCACCACAAATCACTCAGAGCTGCACTGGTCTGGATGAGAATAAGCCATCTGCACGTTTCTTATTCATATCAAGAGCACAGCACAGTTGCATGTACCATCGAAAATCTGAATATATGACACTCGACCGAAAGTTCGGTGCGTCGTCGAGAAGTCAGCATAATGTCAACTCAAAGTGTTGAATTTTTTGATGAAACTAATAAAGGTGGTAATATATTTGTAGCAAATGATTATTTACGAGTTATGCTCTACAGCTGTAATTTTTTATAGCTTTTGTGCTAGTTCATGTTACCTTGGTGTCGGTGGTTTGCATATTGTGCTTTTTATCTTGGTGAATGACGTATGACGTCAGTGAATAACCAGTTGATCAGGAAATCCAAGCTACCAACTAACTTATATATTATGCGTGTGAACTATGTAAGAGGTATTCAGTGATCTAAGTTTTCGTATATGGTGTTCTCAGACTGCAAGTTGACTGATGTCACTAAAAATGTACACCAGTTCATCAGACGAAACTGGATTCATTAGAAGCTATTGAAACACTAAAATGAACTTGATATTATTGCATCAAGTTCAGTGTAGTCGATACTGATCTACAGCTAGAGTTTCGCTCTACCAAAACTTCGGTTCGGTAGCTTAGGTGCACTACGTAAACGATGTAGTAAATGGTAGGATTAACAGTAGTAATGGTAGCATTGGCAGGGAAACGAACGTAAATGAATGTGTAAGAGAAGAAATGGGAGCTGACGACTTCTTTTTTTTCATTTTTTTTATTTGTTTTGCACATAATTAGAGCCGCACATCCTCCAGTGTTACTCCATTGTATATTTTATGTTCTAACAAAATATAAATTGCAATTTATAAGTAATAAAATCAGTTGATCGCATAACTTCTACTCCTTTATGTAACCAAAGTAGTTGCTTTTGATGTAAGTACAGCTTACACGCACGAACATAGAAAATATATGTAATTATTATTGTTATTCTGTACTAATTAGAACGTTCTTCATCATAATGAAAGGCAAGAGTTTCCTATTAGTATTGATAAATGCGGAATTTGTTTTATTTCTGTTTTCCGTTTTTTGTATCTTTTTGTTGAGGAAATTTCGTTGTCTAGCACTATGCTACATCTGTAATGTTTGTTTTTTTTTTTTTTTTTTTTTTTTTTTTTTTTTTTTTTTTTTTTTTACTACAACATCCCTCTGTTTCACGTTACAAGTCAACAATTTTGGAATAAAACCTGAATTTAACAATGTTAACTTTTCTACAAATATAGTTTACTCATAATTTACAGGCAGGAGCCTAACTATGTAGAACAAAAATGTTTCGTACGTTACCTGGCCCTCACTTACTTTCTAGACAGTCCACCGCTTCCGATTTCCAGGGGAATCTAGTGAGACACCTATTGAATATACAAAGAAATCGATCGCAATGAGGTAACGCCCAATAGATATGCAACACATGTAACGTACAGCTAATGCGGGTACGACCTTAAGTGACCAAATTACCTTAGTCTGCGCTTACTTACGACCGTCTACGGTAGTCTACGGTTGTTTTACAGCTCTGTCTACAGCCTATTGGCAAGGAGTGCTAAAATACGTCCTAGCCCGTAGCCGACAACTTAGGTGGAACAAACATACGACTGAACTTAGCGCTGCTTTAATCCAGTTAAGAGTGCACGTTTTGTGCAATGGGAAACTGCTGTCAGAATTGAATGATCGCTTCTTTTATGATAAGTTTGAGACGCTTGGCATCGTTCTTTTTAATCCATTTCATTTCCTGAACATAAGCAATACTTGGAAGTTGAAGACTTAACTGGGCTATGTGTGGTGGATTGATATAAAGTGTGGTGGGTTGATGTCTAGTGAAGGTCTCCCTTACTCTGTGTAATCCAAAATTACACAGAAAAACCTGTACAAACCAGCTTATCGCAACACTTGATGGAGTATGGAAGGTAAACTAGTGTTGTATTGTGCACAATTGGCCATCTCATTTGACTGTAAAACAGAAAAGAATATCATTATTCACGAAAGACCTTTAACTTTAAATTCAGTGTTCTTAGTTGTAATAAAAGCATGAAAATTATCTGCGCTACTAACACACTAACCCACGATTTAATACTGAATTATATCTCAGTATACATAAAAACGATTTAGAGTGTTTGAAACGGGTAGTGGAAAAATGAGAATGGAATAATTATAAGAAACAGTTTTTAATTTCATAGGGAAAATAAATTATTACTACTAAAAATGCTTTCAAAAGAGGAATATTTATTCTGCGTTGCTGCGAGTTCCCTGTACAGATGTTGTAAACGGTGGTCTGATACAGCAGGCTAACTTTCACCCAGCGCCACAGGGCTGTGTGCGCAAGAGAACGTTTTAGCTTTTATCACCTCAGCTTTGCGAGAAGTGCTGGCGAGAGGCGACTCGCCAACAGATTTTCCTCCACGTTAATTAGGTAGTGTGCAGGCACACACAAAGGGAGCTGCAAACAGCTGTTCTAAGGACGACGACCCGTCGTTGTGGCAGCAGGGAGAGTGGTGTGATACAAAGCGGGAGAGTATTTAGTCTGCTTTGAAAATAAAAGGACATATACAAAGTAAATAGTTGTACATATTTTTCATGTTATTGTTACAGGCAGAAATGTATCACCGGGGTAGGCAAAATTCAATTAATAAAATAGTCTACACAGATATCAAGTATATTTCACGATAGGAACTTCTGTATGTATGACGCAACTGAGATGATCACACTATACATTTAGGAAGGCTAATTTATAGAAGCATTTCTTTTGAGTTACTGTTATGTACAATAGTATGTGTAACGTACAATAATAAAGGTTCGTCATCTCATCATTTACTTTGGAATAGAGGACATACCTCGGAACAAGAAAGAGCGATTTATCTTTTGCACACTGTTGTCGCCTGTTACACAATCTACTTACTCTAATGAGAGACATAAATTTTTGAAATTATAAACATTTTATTTAAGATAATTCGGACTGAAATTTGTTATTGAGGATTCAGGTATCTATTACCTGCTTGTCTGAAAATAATTAGTTCAGTCTAAAACCTTATTTAAAGAAAAATCACAAAATAACAAGACAAACAAAATAAAGACTACGTAAGATTTCTACATAGAAAGAAGTTCTTTGAATTACTTGTTACACGCGTTAACTGAAACGTTTCACTATATGCTGACGAAAGAATAACATAGTTTAATCAGAGAAAATGTGTACAAAAGATACCTTCAAATTCCAGAAATTTAGATTATAAATTTTTAATTAACTTAAGTAACAAACTTTTTAATAGCGCATAAATAGTTGCCAAAAATGTATAATCTCGTTAAAATTTTGTTTTCATTAGACAGTTGTTGTAAATAAAAGAGTGCTTTGCTAGAAAGTTTTGGTGCAAATTGTTAGGTTATGGATAGACGCAAAGCGAGCCAACGACAAGTTGACAAAGTCACATGTTTTCGATAATATTCAGTAGTTCAACTGTTAAGTCACTCTCTTCTTAAGATGAACTTTGTTAAAATGTTTTCCTGGTGTGTATTTTCAGAATGTCGTTTTCTTTTATTTTTTTATTTTTTTTTTTTTAAGATGATAAATCTCAAGAATTACAACGTTCAAACGTGTTTCAAGCAGTACAGTAACAAACACGCCCTTATAAACAAAGAGATGGACATGATTTGCAAACTATCTTCAAGACTGCCAGAAAAGATAAGTACGTTCAATTTGTATTTGATGTTACCTTTTCCAGTTATAAGTATATAGTGCAATATTGGTTTCAACTTACACCAAAACTGCACTTACCCTGACCAACTTCATGGCTATAACTTGTCTTGGAAGGAATTTTGTAAGATTCTACGTTTTTAATTCACGCAACAGTGAAGTACTACGACAGTAACAGATTGAAGTGAAGTGGTTGCGACATATGCCTCTTTCTGTTTTCGTCATTGTATTTGGCCTCCAACAAAATAATACTTTGCGTACACCCTATTTATTATTTTTATTCCTGTACATGGTACACCTGGATCTGGCTAGCAGTGGTCTAGTCAGCTATATGAAGAAACCATGAACACTTAATTTGAGAAAGAAAAACATTATGATTCCTAGTTTAATATCATATTGCGCCACTTTTGGAACGCAATACAGTAGCGATTCTGCGTTGCATTGATTCGTCAAAGTCCTTGGTTTGTTTACAGAGGTATGTGGAACCATATGTCACAGTTCATACGGTTCCCATAAATGAAGTGCCGGTGATATGTGGGCGCAGAGCTGGCGTCCGCCAGCATCCCATGTGTGTTCTATTGGGTTCAGGTTTGGTGGACAAGACGTGAACATGAGTTAACTATCATGCTCTTCAAGGTACTGTAGCACGACCCGGGCGATATGAACTGACAGTTATCTTGCTGGAAGACGAATCGCCCTCGGGGAAGACATCAAGTATGAAGGAATGCAGGTGGCCCGCAACAATGTTCATGTAGTCTGCAACTGCCATGGTGCCTTTGATTACCGCTATAGGTCCCACAACATTCGAATCGTGTATCCACCATAGCATTACACGCCGGGTGTTCAATAAGAAATGCAACACAGTTTTTTTCTAAACATAGACTGGATTTATTGAGGATTCCAATACACCATTTTATTCTCCACTCTTTTGGCTACAAAACCCTATTTTTCAACGTTAACTCCGTTCAATATCACGGTCTTTCGCCACATTACTGGGTGGGCCTGTATGCCTGCATGGTACCACTCTACTGGTCGACGTCGGAGCGAACGAGTTGCTGCAACAATAACCTTCCCATTATTCGCGTACTGCTTCCCGCGGCATCCTTAATTGGGCCAAACAGTTCGAAATCGGAAGGTGTGAGATTCTGGCTGTACGGTGGATGAGGAAGAGTACCTTTAAGTACCCCAACAGGTGGACAAGTGTGTCATCACTACCAACGGAGACGTTCAGTTGTGCAGCGAGGTGTTTGACTGTGATTCGTCTATCACCTCGAATAAGTGTGTCCACACGTTCCGACATTGCAAGAGTCACAGCTGTGTGCAGCCGGCTGGTATCCTGGAGACCCAACAGGTTTGTTGGACATTTTTGCGATGAAGACAAACAGCTTCGCCCAACGACTCACCGTTCTTTTGTTTACTGCCAGGTCTCCGTAGACATTCTGCAAGCACCTATGAGTATCTGCTATGCTTCGATTTTTCGCCAAAATAAATCTGATGACACCTCTCAGTTTGGAAAGCACCTCCGTTACAGACGCTATCTTGAAGGCTGAAGGCTACGTATAGATCCTCCACTTATCGGAACCTCATGAAACTATAGGGACTGAAGCGGGAATATTCCACTATGCCCACAACAAATTATGCATTTTTTCAACCAAAACTGGCAGAGAAAAGAAGGTGATGCATTACTTATTGAAAGCCCATCGTACTTCTCCGAACGGGTTGCGTGCGCGCTGAAGTGCATGATCGAGCAACCGTTCGCCTGGGTGACAGTGTATCCGGACACGAAATGGTTTAACATGATTCATACGACAAGGTGACACGTCTCCATTGATTTACGGCCCACTCTCGATAATCCCGTGGCTACTGAAATTGTAATTAACGATGTCGTTGGGTCAACATGGGTACACATAGGGGTCGTCCGCGCTGAACGTTGTATTCGGGAACACTTTTGCCTGTACCGGCATTGAGTCCAGTCATCAAATCTGCTACACATCGCCACCTATCCTGCTTTACAGAGCTGCCTCCACGTTCTACAATGTGCCCTCGACATCCAGCAACTTGTCCCCTACTCGTGGTTTCACCGTCCTTCAACAATTTTCCATAGATGCTCATGACAGCAGCACGCTCCCAGACGCATTTTCCGAGGTGCCGGGCCTTTATAATATTCCCCTGTGTAAAATTCACTTATGTATTTGTATTTTCCCATTTTAATTAAAATGATTCTCATTTCGTCTCTGTTCCGCTTATATGCCTCTCTATTGCACCATATCCACTCAGCGACACCAGACGCCCTTCAGTATCGAGGTGGGCAGTGGCCATAATCCTCCCGTCCGTATGTACAGTGTTCTTACAAGGGAACCTCCCCATCGCACCCCCCCCCCTCAGATTTAGTTATAAGTTGGCGTAGTGGATAGGCCTTGAAAAACAGAACACAGATCAATCGAGAAAACAGGAAGAAGTTATGTGGAACTATGAAAAAAATAAGCAACATATACAAACTGAGTAGTCCATGTGCAAGATAGGCAACATCAAGGACAATGTGAGCTAAGGAGCGCCGTGGTCCCGTGGTTAGCGACTGAGGAACAAGAAGTCCTTAGATCAAGTCTTCCCTCGAGTGAAAATTTTAATTTTTTATTTTCAGACAATTATTATCTGTCCGTCCGTCATGTTTTCATCACTTTTTTGGGAGTGATTATCACATCCACAAGAAAACCTAAATCGGGCAAGGTAGAAGAATCTTTTCACCCATTCGCCAAGTGTACAAGTTAGGTGGGTCAACAACATATTCCTGTCATGTGACGCACATGCCGTCACCAGTGTCTTATAGAATATATCAGACGTGTTTTCCCGTGGAGGAATCGGTTGACCTATGACCTTGCGATCAAATGTTTTCAGTTCCCATTGGAGAGGCACGTCCTTTCGTCTACTAATCGCACGGTTTTGCGGTGCGGTCGCAAAACACAGACGCTAAACTTATTACAGTGAATAGAGACGTCAATGAACGAACGGACAGATCATAACTTTGCGAAGATAAAAAAAGTAAACTTTTCACTCGAGGGAGGACATGAACCAAGAACCTCTCGTTCCGCAGTCGCTCACGCTAACCACGGGACCACGGCGCTCCTTGGCTCATACTGCCCATGATGTTGCCCATCTTGCGCATGGACTACTCAGTTTGTATATTTTGCTTATTTTTTTCATAGTCCCACACAACTTCTTTCTGTTTTCTCGACTGATCTGTGTTCCGTTTTTCAAGGCCTATCCACTATGCCAACTTATAACTAAATCTGAGGGGGGTGCGATGGGGAGGTTTCCTTGTTAGGTGCAGTGGTTCTGACTTCTTGTTGCGTGCATTTACTCGAAGTTTTCCTAAACGTAGGAAAGCAAGTTGTTGCTACAGTCTGATTTGTGTAATACTAAACTTTCTCAGAACATTGAAATATCAGACTCCGGCTACTGTGAGTACGGTTTTTGAGAAGATTTCAGGACGGAAGAAATATTCAGTGGCAGTAAGGTACACGCCGACTTTTTGTTACAGCTCAGGTTGAAGATTAATACCTCTACTGAAGTAGTAGAAGACGCTATACGAGCACCGCATCAGGCCTTACTATAAATCTCGTCGCCGCCTCGGTCACAAATCTCCTGTCCCGCTACGTATTGTGAGCTCAGAGACGTGACCCGACAGACGCATTCCTGTCACGCAAAGACGCTCCACTGCTCGGTGGATGTTGTGTGCAGCTCACCGTGAGTGGACAAAAGGACAGCTGGTCAGTGGCCGCTTCACTGAATTACGGTTTGTCTGCGGGAATGTTTCTCGCCTTCTGTTCATCTGGCGATGTCCTGGCATGCAATAGTAGTGTCAATATTGCGGAAAGAGAGTGACTTGATAGCAGCAGTGTTCTCTACTTGGTACGACGAGGGGGAGTGGGGGGGGGGGGGGGGGTAGGAGAGGGTGTCCGGGGAGTGAAATCATATTATAAGCACGTACACCACTAAATGTGTATGGGCGTCGTGATGGCAGGGGTCTCTAGGAATAGAAACACCTGCAGTGGTTCATATGAATCCACGCTTCATTTGATGGATGAAAATACCTGACCACAAATGGATGGTAGGATTTTCAGTCATTTCTTGAAGAACGGCCTGTATCCTTTCTCAGATTTCAGTTTTCAGTTCATCAGTACTGTGGTGTTGCCACGAAAAAAATTATTCTTGAAATAAGCTCAAAACAAAAAATCAGTGGCTGGAAGATCAGGCGATATCCCCGCCGTGAGATGTTACTGAATCGTGCGAGTAGTCGATGTGGGAAAATGCGTCTCAATGTAGTCACTGTAGTATGGGCTGTACCCACATCTTGCTGAAAACATATCGCAGTTAGACGGCAATGTGCCTACAGCTCTGGGATTTAAAAAAAAATTTAATTATGGCTGCATACCGATCGGGAATGATACACTCTGGCCGGCCATCGTCATCGTGGTCAAAAAAATGTCTACCAATGATTCCAATGGACTGTCCAGTAACACAGCAGACGACGAACTTTGGGCTACCCTGGACTTCTCATGAATGACCCGCGAGTTCCTGTCCGAGTAATTTCGGAAGTCAGAGTTGCGAATAACAGATTACGTAGTAGGTGATAGGTTTCGGGTCAATACGCATTTTCGAACCAAACAAGATTAAGTTAAAAGTACGTCCAAAATAACATTAAATAATTGTGATATATATATATTATATATATAATATCTTCAGTGATGTTCACTTGGGACCGGACATATATATCCCAAGTGAACATCACTGAAGTTCGTTAACCTATGTTAGAAAATGTATCCGCATTGCTTAATTTTATTTCGGTCGTACATTTAACACTGCAAGCCTTGATTGGTTCGAAAATGTCTATTAAGCCGAAACCAGTCACCTACTGAATAAACATCTATTTTAATCGCAACTGCGGCTGTTGTTTTTCATAAGATTTACTTCCCATAACATCCAGAAAGAATGCAAATACGAGACTTGTCTGAAGGTGGTTCGATGAACCCTCTGCCAAGGCACGTAAGTATGAATTTCAGAGTAGTCATATACATGAAGATTTTGCGTCTATTTTCGTCTTCTTACAGATTGCTCTATTTTTCAGACTATTCCTAATAATATCAATTTCGCTACTCTGTCTTCCTAAGTGTTTAAAGTACGGCATATAAAGTCTTCCATTTCAGATAAGAGAAGATATATGTACCAATATTGACTTATACAGGAATTACAGGTATGAAGGAAATGGGTAGAAGCTGTAGCATCGAGTCTCATGTAACTTATGATGTTGTAAGGGAACGAGTCGCGCCCACTGGAAATACGGGCTCTGCAACTGACTTGTGTCGTTACACAAGTAGCCCGACATATATCTCGAACGCTCGCCTATGACCAGGGCGCCGGCAGGTGTGGCCGAGCGGTTCTAGACGCTTCAGTCTGGAACCGCGCGACCACTACGATTGCAGGTTCGAATCCTGCCTCAGGCATGGATGTATGTGATGTCCTTAGGTTAGTAAGGTTTAAGAAGTTCTAAGTTCTAGGGGACTGATGGCCTCAGATGTTAAGTCCCTTAGTGCTCAGAGCCATTTGAACCATTTTTTATGACCAGGGCGAGGCGGGAAATCAGTATATCAGTAAAAAGATACTAAATAAAGTACTTAACTTTTGGTTATTATTGGAAGCTTGAGTGTATTTAAACTAGCAGCTACGAAGTATTAAAGTGGTCTGAAGTAGTACCTCGCGCTCCGTTGGAAACGGTCACTGCAACTCGTAAGACTTGTAGTGTCACATTCTATGGCCTACACTACAGAGTTCGTATATCTCGTTGGCCCCAGGAACGAGTAATGAAACGCATGCTTTTATGCGCGTTTCAGGCAGAAGAATTTCTTGGGACTTCAGTTAAAGGAATAGAATGTAAAACTC
Organism: Schistocerca americana; assembly: GCF_021461395.2. Classification (NCBI taxonomy): domain Eukaryota; kingdom Metazoa; phylum Arthropoda; class Insecta; order Orthoptera; family Acrididae; genus Schistocerca; species Schistocerca americana. The sequence goes on from NC_060130.1 coordinate 698,868,820, forward strand.
ATCGAAGTCCATAGTTGATGATTATGCGCTGGCCTGAGCGATCCGAAACTATGAGGAAGGCCTCCAGGGTGTGAGTGTGACCTATTCTCTATGGAATTTACCACCTGAGCTTTGTCGAGAACACTTACCGCGAATTATGCTTAGATCATTAATGAATTCGACTACTTTCATTTCTAGTTTCCGAATTTTGAGACTTGACGACTGTTAGGAGGCAGATCGTTCCTCAGAACCTCTGCTTCACTATTCATAACTGTGATGTGCGACTCGATGTTGACAAATTTTCTAGAACTAAACGCCCAGTCTAGATTTACCTTTACTAACGTCCGAAGCGGGAATAATCCTGCCAAGAACTATTAAAGGAAAGGACGAAAACGACCTGCATTATACTCCCACTCTAAATGGCGGATATGAGGCAGTAGAGGAAGAGATTTGTAGACATAAATTGAGGACTATATGAGGCACTGACGCCCAGGTGAAGCAAGAAGAATTGTATATTAATTTCAATGTAATTATCTGGTGCACCCAATCAAATGTGGCCGAATAAATAATGTGAAGATAGAAAAAAAGAAAATAAATATAACAGCATTAATGTATGCAGAGATGCCTCAGAGATATTACAGTGAAATAATGTCATTAATATTCACGCTAAATATGAACAAAAAGCATAGAAAATTGAAGAAACTGATAGTATAAACAAACAAGATTATTTCTATCAACTAGAACTAAACGACACACAGGGAGAAAAGAATTTTTAACTGAAGACATTTGGATCAAGAGATTACACCTACTCAATTCCTACTTGTCATCATCCCTCTTTTCTGTGTTGCAGTTGTCCAGGGCTCATACGTTTTGCAGACCAGACTGGGAAATATCAGTGCCAAAAAAGATTTAACTTGTGCATAAGCTCTTGGAAACGGGTTACTCTTCTGACGGAAGATTTTGGCGCTCTTCCAGCATGGAGCAAATTTAATAATTATGGGTCTAGCTTTGGTGGCGCCTGGCCACTCGTTCGTTGACTTATTACAACCGCGGCACCTCATGTTATACAAAGTAGAGCCGTGGGCAGGGCACAAGCTCTTCGAGTGCGAAATCAGTTACTCCAGCGTGGTAGTCGGTGCAAGAGCCGCTTCTGCAGCCTCACTCGTGATATTGCTTTTTCTGTGGTCCTTGCATTATGCAGTGAATCTTCATACCGACTCTTCCACCACACACACACACACACACACACACACACACACACACACACACACACAGAGAGAGAGAGAGAGAGAGAGAGAGAGAGAGAGAGAGAGAGAGAGAGAGAGAGAGAGTGTCCACACTTTTTCATATGAATAGACTTACTTAAGAACTTACATCCTCACTGCGTATGTTTCAATTAATCACCATAACAAACAAATAACTGAAGAAATCACCATCTAACAAATACACTGAAGGAAAAAAATCGCAACACCAAAAAGTAATTACTGTAAAGTAATTACATTTCGGGAATACATTTGCCTAGTAACATATTTAAGTGATTCACGTTTCAAGATCAGAGGTTAATGTAAGCTTGAGATAAGCCATTTCAAATGTGAAATGCTGATACATTAATATCCGGTGTACCCGGCAAAATGTCGAACACAAGCATGCAAACGTGCATGCATTGTGTTGTACAGGTGCTGGATGTCAGTTTGCTGGAGTTCCATGCCTGTTGCACTAGCGGTTTAATGCTGGTTGCGGATGATGCCGGAGTTGTCGTCCGATGGTGTCCCATATGTGCTAGACTGGAAGCAGATCTGGCCAAGGCAACATGTCGACATCCTGTAGAGTATGTTGGGTTACAACACAGCATGTCGGCCAGCGTTATCCTGTTGGAAAACACTCTATGGAAAGTTGTAGATGAATGGCAGCAAAAAAGGACGAGTCACTAAACTGACGTGCAAATTTTCAGTGAGGGTATATGGGATAACCACGAGACTGCTCCAGGAGTCATACGAAATCGTGCCCTAGATCACTACTCGAAGTGCAGTGCCAGTGTGTACAACACGCAGACAGGCTGGTTGCAGGCCCTCAACTGGCTTCTTTCCATCCAACACAGTGCCATCACTGGCACCGAGGCAGAACCAGCTTTCATCGGAAAACACAACAGACCTCCACTCTGCCCTCCAATGTGCTCTCGCTTGACACAATGGAAATAGCAAATGTCGGTGGTTTGGGGTCAGTGGAATGCACGTTACAGAGTGTCTGCTTATGAGTACCCTATTTTTAGCAGTTCGTTGGATCACTGAGGTGCCAACTGGTGCTCAGATAGCTACTGCGCATGTAGTACGATGCGCGAGAGCCGTAGGCAGAAACAAATGTTCTACCCTCTCGGTAGTGTTAAGTGGCCGTCGTCTCGTGACCAGCGCTGCCAGTAATCTTGTACAATGGCTACATTCCTGCCAGGTCTTTATGCAGTATCGCAGAAGGAACATCCAGCTTCTCGTGGTCCTATTACACGAACTCGTTCATACTCAATGAGGTGTTGATAATGGCGTCTTTGTCGCCTTAAAAGCGTTCTCGACTAACATCAACTCACCACGTCAAATCTCAAACGTAGCTAACGCTCACGACAGTTACAGTGTGTATTTAAAAAAACCCTGATTTACATCCTCATAGTGGCGCTACTAGCGTCAGTCTTATGCGAAGTCTGATTAGACTTCATTTTTCAGATGTAGAAATACGCCTACTAACTTTCGTTTATGTAGTAAAACCTCTTTTTGGTGCTGCGATTTATTTCCGTCAGTCCAATTCCAATATAATTTTCCAGCTTGAACTCTGAAAAACAGCTTCTCAACAGCAAGTGGTTCACCCTTTCCTCTCAGGCTGTTATCTGTACGACCACCTCACAGCTCTATAATTACCACTTATCTGTTGTATATAAATGTTATCAGATGCTGAGCTTGTTTTGGCCCATTAAACTTCCGAATCTTCGCATAAACACTTTATGGCAATTAGGTGTAACAAGGCAGCCGGAATAGAAAACAGCGTTCGAAGGTTATCTACAGTTTTTGCAGTTTTACGAGTCCAAGGATATGAAAGGGAAGCTGTAGTTGAGAAGAGACTGAGGCAGGGTGGTAGCCTCTTTTCTGGGTTATTAAATATTTGCACTGAACAAGAAGTAAAGGAAAACAAAGAGAAAGATGGGATGGGAATTTAAGTTCAGGGACAAAAAATAAAAACTGAGATTTGCGGATGACACTTTCTTTCTGTGAGAACGGAATGGATAGTATCTTGGAAGTAGAGAATAAGACAACCATCAACAAAAGTCAGACAAGGGTAATTGAAAAAAATGTTCAAGTGTGTGAAATCTAATGGGACTTAACTGCTAAGGTCATCAGTCCCTAAGCTTACACACCACTTAACCTAAACTATCCTAAGGACAAACACACACACCCATGCCCGAGGGAGGACTCGAACCCCCGCCGGGACCAGCCGCACAGTCCATGATTGCAGCGCCTTAGACCGCTCGGCTAATCCCGCGCAGCAAGGGTAATTGAATGTAGTCTGATTAAGTCAGGTGAGGATGAGAGAATTAGATTAGGAAAGGAACACTAGAAGTCCTTGATTAGTTATGTTATTTAGGCTGTAAAATAACTTACGATGGTCGAAGTAGAGCCGATGTAAAATATCGGCTGGCAATAGCAACAAATTTAAGTGTTAGGAAGTCTTTTTGAACAGTATTTTTATGGAGCGTCGGCTTTTATGGACGTGAAGACGAGAAGCGAAAAGAAGCTTTTGAAACGTGGTACTAAACTAGAATTCTGAAGATTGGATGGGTAGATGAAATTACTAATGAAGAGGTACTGAAGAATCGGGGAAAATCAGTTTATGGCCCAAGCTGACGAGAGGAAGAGATCGGTTGATAGGACACATCAATCTATTGCAGTTTTTCTCCTCGCACTTCGATTGTAGAAGCCACGAGCTTGCAAATGTTTTTAGTGGCTAGATGAACTGAGAAACAATATCTCTGCTATGGCGGAAAACGTGAGGAACCGTATTCCAAGCTTTTACATTCGACATTGCTCGGTATGTCACCGATGATTTACTTTCTCCCCACACTCGGAAAAAGTCTTATTGGGTAGCCTTGGTTTTCCTCCTACTACGTCCACTTGACTTCAGCAGTTCACTGTCAGCCATGTCCATGATTAAGTTTAGCTTGTGTTGCAATGCCAACCTTAAGCTGGAAGTTATGTCTTGGTGACAAATGTTGGTGCTATTGCACAAAAGTGGTGAAGGACACAGCATTACATTTAAGAAAGGCCCTAGATAACCTAATCTGACATTTAAACACAAAAGTAAAACTAACACAATAAGTAACTGAGATACTGATTTATCTGTTTGGTGCTACTCCCTGTGAAGACTGCATATTAGAGCAGCAAAACAATGACTTCTCAAATTACAAAGAAGTGAATTGCTGTCGATTCAGTTTTAGATGTTACACAGTATCTAGTCGGCAATTTTGTAAAAGTTTCTACCTTCACACTGCTATCTCTTCGCATTTTCCTCTCAACTGAAGTACTAGTAATCAGGAATTTTTTTTTCTATAAGACTCGTGAAATGATTAACAGTGGACAAGAATCTCGGAGCAACGAAGTTCACATTCGTACACAACCAAATTGACTTACACCCTATATTATTTCGTCAACAAGGAGCAAGTCTGCTACCTTAAACTTCAATTTCAGTATGACCGTGGTCGTCTGTACCGAACACGATGTCAACGTGACCTTATCCCCTGAAAACTAAGTGAAATTACAGTTTATTGGAAGTAACAAAATTAGCCGACGATGAATTCATGGGATCTTATGCCTATTTAAGGTCTGACGGCTGGTGTAACGTTTTATTCCTAGGTTTATTTAAATTTTATTACATTTGTGCAAATTACTAAGTGGATTTCTTCGTATGTTCTTCGAATATCACAAGTTGCACATGCTCTCTCAAGGTATTACTGAATTCATAAATTAACTATGTATAGCGATACTTCCGAATGAACATGATTTATAAGCTCTTTGATTGTTACAGTGAATAAAATTATCTGGTTACAGTTACTAATCAGTAAATGTTCATGATGAAATGAGTCAGAGACAATTCTCTATCATCACTGAGCACACACTTTTCCCCTGAACCAAAGCAATCGACGGTTTATACAGCGCCATCGACAGTGTCTCACTTTCCGTCGGTAGGATATACACGCGCGTAGCCCTCGCAGCTGATTTCGTGCTGAAGCGTACTCTTCCTCAACGTATAGCGCCCAAAGGATGACCTAATTAGTGTCTACGATACGTCGACACGTTCCTTAATTGTTCGCTACGTGTACCAGATGTGCAGTTTCATACTACATAAACATCGCTTTTATGATAATATTATCAGTATCTGTACCTTGTAAGCAGGAGGAATCAATAATGTTGAAAGCTATTTATCGCATCAGACTTTCCCTACGAGATAGTATCAGCGTATAGTACATCACGTCAATTCCACACTTTTTCCCATGCCGACAAGGACCAAAGCCGCCGTTGCCTGGTCGATCCACACTTGTGTTGGACACTGTCTAATAAAGGGAAGGAGAGCAGGAAGATTACACTCCAACGACCCGCCAACGTCGAGGACTTGAGAGTCGTAGAGTACGCTTTTTCCCAGAGCTGTTGGCCGTCAGTTTTACCCGATTTTAGACACTAGTGATATGTCTCTTAGAATGTTAATATATCAAAGCCTACTGCCTTCGTGTCTTTGGAGGAAGAGCGACGCCTATGTTTGGCCTAGACAATGTGACAGCCTGTCGGGGTCTGGTGCCTTATCCATCCTACGTACAACAGTCCCTCAAAGGCAACCAGTATAAAGGTCTCACATCAGCACAATTACGTGTCACCCTAAATTATTACATTCACCGAGGTGACAGGAATACAATGTCTCCAGATAACTGGATGTTTACAATTCAACTGATCATTATCTCAAACTGTTTACTCCATATCAATAAACACCTCTCTCGTAATGACAGCAGTTTAAATTTGTCATCTTATTAATTCAATTTTAATCGTGCGTAGCATTTTGTGAAACACATTTCGTCGACTGGTATTCATTAGGACACAAAAAATATTTAATGTAAGTGCCAACTAACTTTTTATCGTATACTGTTGTGCCTTGTCGTGCCAGATTCTGAGACATACGTGTACTGCATTCGTATTTGAGAGGAGTAAAGCACAACTCTGCAGAGGAATTAATTTTTTGCTGTTTCCCTAGATACAGCCTGGTGAATGCCGGGATACGTCTTGCGAAAAAATCACGACCGATTTCTTTTCTGAGTCTTGTTTGACTAATGAGAGTTAAATCATTATATTCCTAACATCTATAGGGCAAAAGTCTATCATATCTTGGCTCTAAAATGAATACCTTATGAGCTATTATTACACGTTACTCTTTGCTATTGTGAAACAAATATCTTCTATTGAACTAGTGCTCACAGCTTTTAAGGACTGCATTGTAGAGCCCCACCATGCAAGAGGACCAAAATGGGAAAATGATATTAGTACGAAAAATACAAGTTGAGACCATCTATCTCCTTTAAATGTTACACATGTTGTGCACCATACATCTCAGGAATATTAGGATCAAATCAGTGTTTACTTACCTTAAATAGTACACAAGAAAAATCAACATTCTATTTCAGTCACATTTTATTTACGTTCACTAGTTGTTTAATTGCTCATGACGTCATAGTCTGCTCAAAACCATTCCGTTTTATTTTATATTAAAGTCTGCGGTTATTGGTAAAACAAAATGAATTTAATCTGATAACAATAGTAAGAAGTTTGAAATACATAACGACATAAACATAGGATGACTATTGGAGAATCTTGATGTTAATTTTGCACAATGTAATTAGTCGTACATTCGAATAATTATCCAACCTATCCCTCTTGCATTAAATAACTTTTATACGCTAATGGAAGCCTCCAAATTTCTCATGAATAAAACTGACGTAAGATATGAACAAACTGTTTCAAACAAACGGTAACCAATACAGAACTTGCCATGCGCCTGTAGATAAAGATCAAAACTTGAATCCACGCAGCACGTTGCTTCCTCGATGGTAGATTCACGTCCTACTTTCTGATATTATGCATGTGCAACACATTCTGGATACTTCTGATTATTCGCGATAAAATGAGTCTTTTGCCACTTGGAATCAAATTCAGTTTGCTACCTTCCTGAGGGCAGAGAAAGAGAAAGATACAGGGGGCGGGCAAAAATATGGCAACACCAAAACCACAACACATTACCAAGCCTAATACGGCGTAGGAAACCCGTTGGCACTCAAAGCAAGTTCCAATCGCTCGGAATGAACAAATACAAGTCCTGTTTGGTTTTCAAGGGAACCTTATGCAACCTTTGCTGCAATATAGTGCCAAGTTCAGGTAACAATGACGGAGGTGGATACGGATCACACACCTTCTAATCAAAGTGAACCACAAAATAAGAATGAGATCTGGTGGCTGCGGTGGCCATGGTAAATACGTCAATTCTTCCTCGTGCTCACAAAACCAGTCCTCAACGGTGCGAGCTGTGTGAACTGACGCCCTGTCGTCTTGGGTCACAGGATCACCATTGTAAAGCAAGGATTCTACCATGTCATGGACTGACCAGCCAAAATGGTCACATAAATCGTGGCAGTAGCGCGAACTTGCGGATTCCCAATCCGGCCCATGTAATAACACGATATACACTCCTGGAAATTGAAATAAGAACACCGTGAATTCATTGTCCCAGGAAGGGGAAACTTTATTGACACATTCCTGGGGTCAGATACATCACATGATCACACTGACAGAACCACAGGCACATAGACACAGGCAACAGAGCATGCACAATGTCAGCACTAGTACAGTGTATATCCACCTTTCGCAGCAATGCAGGCTGCTATTCTCCCATGGAGACGATCGTAGAGATGCTGGATGTAGTCCTGTGGAACGGCTTGCCATGCCATTTCCACCTGGCGCCTCAGTTGGACCAGCGTTCGTGCTGGACGTGCAGACCGCGTGAGACGACGCTTCATCCAGTCCCAAACATGCTCAATGGGGGACAGATCCGGAGATCTTGCTGGCCAGGGTAGTTGACTTACACCTTCTAGAGCACGTTGGGTGGCACGGGATACATTCGGACGTGCATTGTCCTGTTGGAACAGCAAGTTCCCTTGCCGGTCTAGGAATGGTGGAACGATGGGTTCGATGACGGTTTGGATGTATCGTGCACTATTCAGTGTCCCCTCGACGATCACCAGTGGTGTACGGCCAGTGTAGGAGATCGCTCCCCACACCATGATGCCGGGTGTTGGCCCTGTGTGCCTCGGTCGTATGCAGTCCTGAATGTGGCGCTCACCTGCACGGCGCCAAACACGCATACGACCATCATTGGCACCAAGGCAGAAGCGACTCTCATCGCTGAAGACGACACGTCTCCATTCGTCCCTCCATTCACGCCTGTCGCGACACCACTGGAGGCGGGCTGCACGATGTTGGGGCGTGAGCGGAAGACGGAGTAACGGTGCGCGGGACCGTAGCCCAGCTTCATGGAGACGGTTGCGAATGGTCCTCGCCGATACCCCAGGAGCAACAGTGTCCCTAATTTGCTGGGAAGTGGCGGTGCGGTCCCCTACGGCACTGCGTAGGATCCTACGGTCTTGGCGTGCATCCGTGCGTCGCTGCGGTCCGGTCCCAGGTCGACGGGCACGTGCACCTTCCGCCGACCACTGGCGACAACATCGATGTACTGTAGAGACCTCACGCCCCACGCGTTGAGCAATTCGGCGGTACGTCCACCCGGCCTCCCGCATGCCCACTATACGCCCTCGCTCAAAGTCCGTCAACTGCACATACGGTTCACGTCCACGCTGTCGCGGCATGCTACCAGTGTTAAAGACTGCGATGGAGCTCCGTATGCCACGGCAAACTGGCTGACACTGACGGCGGCGGTGCACAAATGCTGCGCAGCTAGCGCCATTCGACGGCCAACACCGCGGTTCCTGGTGTGTCCGCTGTGCCGTGCGTGTGATCATTGCTTTTACAGCCCTCTCGCAGTGTCCGGAGCAAGTATGGTGGGTCTGACACACCGGTGTCAATGTGTTCTTTTTTCCATTTCCAGGAGTGTAGATCAATTAGTGCGTAAGCTTAGGGACCGATGACCTAAGCAGTTTGGTCCCATAAGATCTGACCACAAATTTACAAATTTTACTCTTATGACGTAAACCTGGGCAGAAGGTGTAAGCAGCGTGAACCAGGACTCATCCGACCACCTTATTTCTTCCATTGCTCCCCAGTCCAGGTTTATGGCTTCAGCGCTACGTTTTCCTGTTATGATGTTTTGCATCACTGATATGTGGTTCTGGAATTCAAACTCACCCAGCAGTTCCAGGCTTATGAAGCTCCTTTCGTGTTATGTTGCCGACAGCGTTCGCGAGAGCGACATTCAGTTCTGATTTGACTTTCCCAGCTGACGTCCTCTCATTTTTATCACAATCCTTTTCAATGACTGTCTGTCATGATCACGCTCTTTCGTCCACGTTGTAACGTAACATGTCATGTTTTTCCGTTTTCGCTGCATGTGGTATAAATCTTCGATACTGTGCCTCTTGAAACACCAAACACTTCGGATACCTAGTTTACGGAAGCACTCACCATACGAGCAGAAACAATTGGACTACGTTCGAATGCACTGTCCTCTGAAATAACGCGCTAACAACTACGTAGAACACAAGTCTGACCACGACTGACACTTGCAACGTGTTCAGCACATTGCGCAGATGCCGTTCAGGATCAAATGCAACGGCCCAACCTGCAGACTTAGCTAGCATCTGCATTTGTGTTCAAGCATGCATTTCTCTTGATGTTTTCATATTCTTGTCCAACCTTTATAGATGCATGTTGAATCCTTGGTTTAAATTCTGACTCATATCGCTCAGCTGTCAGAGTTACCTGCGTGGAAGAGACCTCTCGATGTGAGTATTTGTACTGTGGAAAGTCGTAAACTTTCAGAAAAATTTGACTTGCCAAATCTTCCCCACGGAGCAGAAATACACCCCTCACCTTTTAATAATCGTAACGTACATACCTGAATGGAAAGGTGTATTAAATAACACGCAGCGCTTCGCACAAGTAGTTGTAGACATGCTTCGTAACAAATTCAGTTACATGAGAACCTTTAAACGAAGACTACCTGTTTATTATGAAATTTTAAGTCGTTGTGAACAACGATGAAATGAGTAACCATCCTGTTATGTTACAGATTGGTAATCACGTTATGCGGAGTTGAGCATTAGCCTGGCAAGTGACTTCGATGCTGTCATTTAAATATTCCCTGTTAAAAGCCTTCGCGACACTTCCGTTTTGGAGAACTTATTTTAGTTGGTGGTGCCACTCAAGACATAAATTATATGCCAACGCTCTTATTTTCTACATGCGAGGTGCCCTTGGGAATAAACAGTCCCCAGGCTAGCCTTTGTGTGCCGCATAGGGCCACGCCCAGACTGGCTACTGGCCACACACTTAGAGCCCTCTCGTCACTAGGGGAAGAGGGCGCCGGGCGCGCTAACGGCCTTGAGACAAAGAGGAAAAGGGTGTGTCCAGTTCACTCCGTAGTGCCTGACGTGACGGCTAGCTGTGCTTGTCACGGAAGCGAAGCAGCACAAATTAGGCTAATCACGTCAGGGAGGCCAATAACTTTGTCGTCCTGACGGAGAGCACTCCGAGTATCTGATAAGCGAGAGTATTTAAAAAATATAGTGAAATAGAATGTGGAACAATATTAAAATGTAATGCTGATAACAAATCTAATAAACAGAAACAATAATGTTTGTAACTCTAGCTGTATAGATCATCGAGACTAGTGGGTCGCAAAATAACAGGGAAGTAATGACAACTGGTATAAGAACACTGAGGAACAATCTCAAAAAATCGCAGGAAGAAAATTTCACTTTGTACGCACTGCAAAACAGTTTTAAGTAAATAGTTCTGAAAAAAAGAGAGAGTATGTCTCTGCTGGTGCAACTGTCAAGGGAAATGAGAAGTTGCAGAGACACGGCACATTTCGGGAAAAACAGATGGAAATCGGGAGGTGCGAGATCCGTTCTGTAGGGTGATTCAAATGGTTCGAATGGCTCTGAGAACTATGAGACTTAATATCTGAGGTCGTCAGTCCCGTAGAATTTAGAACTACTTAAGCCCAACTAACCTAAGGACATCACACACATCAATGCCTGAGGCAGCAATCGAACCGGCGACCGTAGCAGTCGCGCTGTTCCAGACTGAAGCGCCTAGAACCGCTCGGTCACAGCGGGCGGCCCTGTAGGGTGGATGGGAAGAACAGTCAAATGAAGTTTTGTGAGTTCCTCTCGGGTACGTTTCGTTGTCATCGAAAAGGAAAAGTTCGTCTGCATCAGCTCGAATGAGAGTCTCCGGAAGTTCAAACATCGCAGGAGAGACAGCTGTGTGCGGTCGGTCGGCACGTGGGAGATCGGATGGGTTTGAGCGATCTTGATGCGGTAATGACAAACGCCTCGCTGTGCTTTCTTTCACTGCCAGGTGTCCCTAGACATTCTACCAGTGTTTATGAATATCTGCGACACTCAGGTTTTCCGCCAAAAGACACTCAATGACAGCTGTCTGCTTGGGACGCACCTAAGTTACAGACGCCATTTTGTAGGCGACGTATAGCGGCGCCGCCTATCGGAACTTTATGTAACTATAGGGAATGTTCCATTTTATCCCACAACAAATTTCGCATATTTCCTACCGAAATTGGCCGAGAAAAAAATTTGTTGCATTAATTATTGAACACCTGCTGTACAACATTTATTCGACTGAAAGTCAGCTGCAAGAGCTTATGACTCGGTATAACAAACTACAGTTAAGGAAGATTTAGGACAAAACCGTGTAACTATTAGTACCGTAGGCTGAATCACCTGTCTATTTACCCTATTCCCAAAAGTCAAGCATATTACATAAATACAGTAATAGTACGTTGTTCGCTAGTCATCTTCTACGTATAATAACAGACGTGTTTATTTATTTATCATTATAAAATTGCGGTTATGTTTCGGTGGAAGATATAGTGACAAAATGCATCGCACTTTTCACAATACTAAATGGCTATAATCAGCAGAATGCTTTTTAAAATATCAGTGATTGATACACCAGGCTAAACTCAAATTGTAAAGTTCCTGATGTATTAAACTCTAATTTTAACATCACCTGAACACAAAGTTGGCGTTTTATATGTTAAAAAATGAAGATATTTTGCATCAAGAGGAAAATGAATGCCTGCTTGCAGCATCGCGCTCATACTAACTGTAGATGTCTCTTAACCTGCGGTAGCAGAGCTGGTTTCAAGAAACCAAAGTATATAGACAGAACGTCTCACTGCCGTGGAGGTGGTCATTTCAGATTGCCAGCGAGTTTACTGACTGAACCTCTATTTGGGCAGTATCTCTCAAGCTTGATGTCTTTTGCCTTAAACAGACACCTTCATCCGTATTTTAAGGTAATAAGAAAATTCTGATGTTCAAAAAACGTATAAATATCCTTCTAAAGCTCTGTACTTGAAGAAGCAAGCTTCAGATAACATGTCGGCTAGAAATGGGAAAGCCCAGAAATATTAAACCTCTTCTTTCAGTTTTTAATTTTTTACTCTTAAATTCTACAAATTTAGAAAAATATAGCATCGAAGCAGGGTAAGTGTTTTACTAAGCGCTACTCGAAGGTTTCCAGCGAACGCTCATTTTGAAGTGCACCTATAAACACAACAAAGCAAAAACTTGAATGAACTCAGAAACATAGAAGCCTTTAAACTGAACTGGATGCAGGCATTTACTAAAAAATATTGTGTGAATACTTACAAAGGCATGTGGACATATCCCTCGTGTAACAAAAATCAGATGACATAGCTGTTCGTGGCAACAACTTAAAATATGACATTCCAGAAACAACAGAAAGCGCGAGCTCAACTGTATTATAGTATAATTAAAAAAGACCTATTGTAAGCGCAAACAACTGGAAGGCAAACCTCGGAGTAAGTATCCAAAAACCACGGATAAACAATTGTTTCCTATCTGGCCACATGTTTTTTCCAAGTATACGCGGGGAAATTTGAAACAGTCTTCCAAACAGCGTACAATCAGTGTATCCTAGGGTACTATTGATACGCAATTGTAAACTACAGCGTTGGTCGTCTGCGTATGGCGAGGTGCATATAACATTACTATATATAAAACGGTGTAAATATATGACGCATTTCCCCTTATTAAACGTGAATTTATGTATACGACGGAAGATGTACTCTGGAATTCTATATCGGAAGCACCTAAGATCTGACAGCACATTATTTGGCAGACAGTGTTACCTTTCCTGGATTTACTTGTAAACATACGCTGCTGGATTGTAAACAATTGTATATACGTGGTTTGTGGATAATTATTCCTCGGTTTTTCATCCCGTTTCTTGTAGTTATAGGTTTGTATTTTTATTTTTTTGTTATTACCGTTGTCTTCGCACTTGCACTTCTACTTTAGATTTGGGTTGGGTTGTTTAGCGGAGGAGACCAAACAGCGAGGTCATCGGCCTCATCGGATCAGGGAAGGAAGTCGGCCGTGCCCTTTCAAAGGAACCGTCCCGGCATTAGCCTGGAGCGATTTAGGGAGGCCGTGCTCTTTCAAAGGAACCGTCCCGGCATTTGCCTGGAGCGATTTAGGGAAATCACAGAAAACCTAAATCAGGATGGCCGGACGCGGGATTGAACCGTCGTTCTCCCGAATGCGAGTTCAGTGTGCTAACCACTGCGCCACCTCACTCGGTCTGTTTTAGGCTGTGTCCTTTGTTGAGCATGTGGTATATAACTGTGCATGTCTTTTTTTTTGTACTTACGAGAATGATACGTCCACATCATCTTGTGAGTACTCACACTACGTTTCTTTAAACACGTTGCATCCTATTCTGTTGTAGAGACGTTTTATATTTTTGACTTTCGTTAAATTATAGTGTTTTACTACATTTTTATTTTATTTATTTTATGTTACTATGTTTTATACGCACCTGAAATTTGGCCCATGCTAGAAACTGGGTAGTAGTGCTTAATAAAGTACTCTTTTAACCTAACAGTCTGCTGGAAATGACATCGTTGTTTAAATTTGACGATGTTCTGATGCTAACACAGAAGAAATCATTCGAAACATTTGCTTTGGATTGTTATGATTAACTTGGTTATGAGGTTCCCGTAACGGAACAGATAAATTACTGTTACATGGAGGACACTTGTTTGCGACGATGCTCATTACACTGTCGTAATAGCTTGCCCGTCGAAGAGTATCACTGAATTTGTTTATCACCATGTCGTACAAACTGCTGCATCGATTATCCATTGCTCCCTCGTAACGACACATTATTCGGTTAAAGACAATGCAATTTGTGTAGTTTTAACGGCAGCTATTAGGCTTTTAACGACGCGAGAAGGTCGGTAGCCAGGCAAAGTACTACAGCCACACACGATCATTCCTACCAGAGCGTATGAACCGCAGTAACTCTACCAAACATTGCACGTAGAACCGTAGTCAGAGTTTCATAGTTTGTACAGTACTGACAAGCTATTGGACGATTCATTTGGTAATAGGATTCCAGAACATCTGGACAAAAGCAACAAACTGTCTCTTACTCACAAATCTGCGAAAAAATGTTCAAATGTGTGTGAAATCTTATTGGACTTAACTGGTAAGGTCATCAGTCCCTAAGGTTACACACTACTTAACCTACATGATCCTAAGGACAGAAACACACACCCATGCCCGAGGGAGGACTCGAACCTCCGCCGGGACCAGCCGCACAGTTCGTGACTGCAGCGCCTTAGACCGCTCGGCTAATCCCGCGCGGCACAAAGCTGCATCTGTAAGTCTCAGTACATAACAGAGAGAAAAAAACCCGAGTTATAGATCTTGATCGTTACAAACATGCAATGCATTAACGTTGCCATATCAGCGTGTAGCCGGATGCCGGTGCACACGTCAGAAAAACAGGAGAGAAACGATGACGATGCAAGGCGGGAAGACTGCCTGCAGACGAGACTCAAACCCGCGCCGGAGTCAAGCAACAGGGCTGACCGAACGACGCATCTGACACATAGGCAAGTCAATAGCAGGCTATACAACAGCGACGTGCAACGAAGTTCCGACACAACGCTGTCGGCAGGTGAAGTACGAGCCACAATCCAAATTGCGGCCAAAAAAGAATACTGACACCAAAGCGAAATCGTCGACGAGTAGTCAGTAGTATGGTGGAGATAGTAACGAACGCTATCAGACGAAGTACACCACTGACTGAGCGGTGTTTTGAGGTGGGTTGAGTTACGGCGTCACCGGTGGATCTCGGTCTTACTGTCTTGGTGTAAGGGTAAAATTGTTCTATTCTACAATGATGTCGTTATAATGACATCATTGAAGTGCTCGTTGAAGGTGTGGCGGTGGGAGCTGCAATTCCAATACCACCCTCCGACGGTGGTAGTTACTGAGCGGTCGAGGTGCCACGGGATTTATGCCGGCCGCGAGGGACACTATTTGAAAATGTATTCACATGCGGTGACGTACTCACTAGGGGAGTGCAGCGCTGCGACGACACTACCATCTATCGTGCTTCGAGATGCATTTGCTCCAGTGGACATTAAACTTCGGCGCAGCCCGATACCAGAAGCGTATAGAAAGATATTTGCACATAACGATCTTTCTTGTGAAAGTCATCCCAAAAAGTCAAACAAAGAGCAATAACTAAAACTAAACTCTATCAGGGGTCAAAGTTCTTCTTCCCTCTCGTTGTTGTTGTTCTTGTGGTCTTCAGTCCTGAGACTGGTTTGATGCAGCTCTCCATGCTACTCTGTCATGTGCAAGCTGCTTCATCTCCCAGTACGTACTGCAGCCTACATCCTTCTGAATCTGCTTAGTGTATTCATCTCTTGGTCTCCCTCTACGATTTTTACCCTCCAAGCTGCCCCCTAATACTAAATTGGTGATCCCTTGATGCCTCAGAACATGTCCTACCAACCGGTCCCTTCTTCTAGTCAAGTTGTGGCACAAACTTCTCTTCTCCCCAATTCTATTCAATACCTCCTCATTAGTTATGTGATCTACCCATCTAATCTTCAGCATTCTTCTGTAGCATCACATTTCAAAAGCTTCTATTCTCTTCTTGTCCAAATTATCTGTCGTCCATGTTTCACTTCCATACATGACTACACTCCAAACAAATACTTTCAGAAATGACTTCCTGACACTTAAATCTATACTCTATGTTAACAAATTCCCCTTCTTCAGAAACGCTTTCCTTGCCATTTGCCAGTCTACATTTTATATCCTCTCTACTTCGACTATCATCAATTATTTTGCTCCCCAAATAGCAAAACTCCTTTACTACTTTAGGTGTCTCATTTCCTAATCCAATTCTCTCAGCATCAACCGGGTTAACTCGACAACATTCTATTATCCTCGTTTTGCTTTAGTTGATGTTCATCTTATATCCTCCTTTCAAGACACTGTTCATTCCGTTCAACTGCTCTTCCAAGTCCTTTGCTGTCTCTGACAGAATTACAATGTCACTGTCGAACCTTAAAGTTTTTATTTCTTCTCCATGGATTTTAATACCTACTCCGAATTTTTCTTTTGTTTCCTTTACTGCTTGCTCAATATAAAGATTGAATAACATGGGGGAGAGGCTACACCCCTGTCTCACTCCCTTCCCAACCTCTGCTTCTCTTTCATGTCCCTCGACTCTTAAAACTGCCATCTGGTTTCTGTACAAATTGTAAATAGCCTTTCGCTTCCTGTATTTTACCCCTGCCACCTTCAGAATTTGAAAGAGTATTCCAGTCAACATTGTCAAAAGCTTTCTCTAAGTCTACAAGTGCTAGAAACGTAGGTTTGCCTTTTCTTAATCTAGCTTCTAGGATAAGCCGTAGGGTCAGTATTGCCACACGTGTTCCAACATTTCTACGGAATCCAAACTGATCTTCCCCGAGGTCGACTTCTGCCAGTTTTTCCATTCGTCTGTAAAGAATTCGCGTTAGTATTTTGCAGCCGTGACTTATTAAACTGATAGTTCGGTAATTTTCACATCTGTCAACACCTGCTTTCTTTGGGATTGGAATTATTACATTCTTCTTTATGTCTGAGGGTATTTCGCCTGTCTCATACATTTTGATCACCAGAGGTAAAGATTTGTCAGGATTGGCTCTCCCAAGGCTGTCAGTAGTTCTAATGGAATGTTGTCTACTCCCGGGGCCTTGTTTGCCTCTCAACATGATTAATTTTTGCGCTACTAAGAAAATGGTCAATTGAACAGCTTTAGCCGATGCAGACATGGAGTAATGATCACCTTTTAATGAAGGAGTACCACTAATACAGAGTTTTTTTACTTTCGAAGCAAGCACTACCTCCAGCGGAAGATGGTGCCATCCACTGGCACGCTGCGGTCACAGTACGACGCTGGGACAGCGTGAAGGTAGCGTAATTGAAAACAAACATGTGGAGAAAGAAGCTGCATAAGAAGGAAGAGAGAGAAAATCGTTGCGCCATTTACCACTTCAGACAGCTGTATAAGTAGCATACCATCAAGAGCTGCACCTAACTTGAACTGGATGCTTTTGAAATTAAAAGCAGTGCTTCTAATGGCCATTGAGATACTATATTTGAACGTCATTACTGCATCTGGCTATTGCAATCTGTACCTGATGGAGAGGTGGATCCTGAGATGCTCAATTATCTGATGAAATACGGTTGCTGATCTTGCTGAAGACTCAGCATTGGATTTCTGAAGAAAAGGAATGGAATGTTAGTGTTTAACGGCCCGTCAACAACTAGGTGATTAGAGACGGAGCACAAATAGGATATGGAATGGTTGTCGTTGATTTTGTGGTCTTTAGTCTGAAGAATAGTTTGATGCAGCTCTCCACGCTAGTCTACCCCGTACAGGCCTCTTCAGCTACGCAGTACTACAACAACCCATATCCATTTACCCGTTTAAAGCTGATTACTGTAGTCAAGCCTAGCCCCCTTCAACTCTTCCTTTGAAAGGAACCATCCCAAAATTGGCCTTGCGTGATTTAGGGAACTGAGAGAAAACTTAAACTGGATGTCCAGACCGGGATTTCAAAAGCCTTCCTCTCGAATATGGGTTTAGTGTGTTACGATTCAGCCACTTTGCTCGGCAGAGTTTTGAGAAGCCTCTACATGATCCGAAAACGGAATTTTGGTGTGCAGTCAGTACAACACGAATTACTGAACCAGTCGTTTTTTTACCAAACAATACATTTTGATATGTATATAAACGATATACTACTATCATATTTACAGAGAACCAGCAACCAATGAAAATACTTGTATCACAGAGGACAATGCAAGAGCAAACGTCGCTAATGCGTCTATGACACTACAACTGTTAAGACGTATTTCTCTTTGAGATTTCTTACAATATCGTAAACACAAGTAATATAGCAGTGTACTTAAAATTTAATCAAGTATTAAAATTCGGTTACATGCATTTTTGTTTACAGCCTAACAACTATATCAACTACGGTTAGCAGTTAGCCTTATAGCAAACATCCAGGTTATTCGAGGTTGGCAGTGGTTTGGTCCCCTCCATTAAATTACACAGTGCATCTTGAATCATTCTGAAGCGTTTATAATGGGATTTGAACTCCAAAATGGCTGTAAATTTAGGTGATAGCGTTAGCTTAATCATCAACTGTTGACAGGTGGTAGGAGAATAAGGTTTTGCATTTCTCCCGCTTTTGGTTCTCCCATTTGTTTCTAAATTCTTACTTCAGTTACTTCCTGTACTACGTTTAAGAGTATTTCGCTACAGCTTACTGTTTTCTCGAATCAGGACCCTCTCTCCTCTACATTACAAACTAATTCATTGGCCATCACTCTTCTATGAGATTTAATCCATCCGAAATGTGTATGCCAATTGTGCACTTGCTATCTTCTGATATTGCATAATATTTCTTCAATAAAGGAGTAATACTCCTTCGGATTTCGTACTCAATCGTACATTATCCTTCTTTCAGTGTGAGTTACAACAGCTCTGTCAACATTCGCGAGACCAGTAATTAAACTGAGATCGTTTGATATGGCAAACTGTGTTGCTTCGTTATTCGTTACCGAATTTGATTTGTAATTAATGAGAAGCTTCTAATCGATGAATATTATGAATATTGTAATTCTTGAACATAACGAATAGTGTGATTTGCAACTGTTTGTATATATCACTTAACACTTCCAGACTAAGATGCCGTGGTTCATACATAAAACTCTCCCCTGACGTTTCGCCTTCGACTGCGGAAGGCATCCTCCGAGGACAAGCGGTGAGCAGTTCGCCGCTTGTCCTCGGAGGATGCCTTCGGCAGTCGAAGGCGAAACGTCAGGGGAGAGTTTTATGTATGGACCACGGCATCTCAGCGCGGAAGTGTTAAGTGATGACAACACCTGCCGTTAAAGCCTTCATTCTATGTCTGTATATACTTGGACAGATTAGTGCTTATTATCTTATACCTCAGTTACTCTCGAGAAGCCTGCTGTGTGGGACCAAATATTCTTTTCTGCCACAAAGTCTATATTCTGGTATATTTAAATTTAACTTCATAATAATCTTTGGGTGCTTCTTTAATTTTAATAGTTCTGGGTGCCAGATCTGATAAAGCTTATAGCATTTCGTCTGCTGTTGCCGTGAAAGCAACAAGAAATGTTTCATCGTGAGCAGATTGTTTAGGTGATTTGAGAATAATAGCTATGCAGTAAACATTTAGACTGCGTGCTGTTACTTCTACAACATCCTCAATTTACACCACAATCGCAACCTGCAATAACGTCCATAATGGACAAATTGCATAAATAAAACTCGTGTCACGATATCAAATCTTAGTAATCATTCTTGGTTGCAAAGTGATATGAAATGGAATAAGCACTTAACGTCGGTGGTAGGGAAGGCGAATTGAAGACTTCGGTTTATTGGTAGAATTTTAGGAAAGTATAGCTCATCTATAAAGGAGAGCTCTTATAGAACACTAGTGCGAAACATTCTCGAGTACTGCTCGAGTGTTTGGGATCCCCACCAGGTCGGATTACAGGAAGACATCGAAGCAGTTCAGAAGCATGCTGCTAGATTTGTTACCCGCAGGTTCCATCAACACGTGAGTACTACGGAAGTGCTTCATAAACTCACATTGGAATATCTGAATGAAAGCCAATGTTCTTTTCAGAAAACGTGATTGAGAAAATTTAGAGAACCGGCATTTCTGGCTGGCTGCAGAGCGATTATGCTTCCGCCAACGCACATTTCACTTAAATGCCTGCGAAGACAAGATCAGAGAAATTAAGGCTCGCAGAAAGGATATAGACTGTTGTTTATCTCTCGCTCCATTTGCAAGTGGAACGAGAAATGGAATGACTAACATAGGCACAAGGTACCCTCTGCCATGCATCGTGTGGTGGCTAGCAGAGAATGTATGTTGATGTTGATTTAGATGGATACAAGAAGGTATCGGTTTATGGTAATCGTTAAATGTTTCATAGATTAGTAGTTTCCGTATAAAAGACATCTAATATTACGTATATGGACGATGGTTTGCTTCAGCAAATATAGTAAAAATAACTACTTCTACTTCAGCGTTAGAATAACAGTTCCATTCAGTTTACATATGATTCACTTTGCGACGACCCCTATGTTTGGTGTCGATAAAAATAAAGTCTGATTCCCTGTTCAATAATTCCAGAAATCATACTTACGGATGTCATCGATGTCTGTGAAGAATTTTAATGGCTACAGTCAGCTCCAGGTTTCTGGTCCCAGATTCACGTGTACTATCAGGTTTCTCTAACTATGTGCTACACAAAATACCGATAAGTAAAAACATCTCTTCATAGCAGAATATTTATTACGTTAACAACTCAAAAATTCACAGTAAAAACTGACATCGGACGTGTTTTCACACTTTTTCCAACCTACAATTGGATGGCACCATACAATTTAAAAGTATTGCTGGTCTGCACGACCTACCACCACATCAATTCATTCTGAGTTGCTTTTTGGCATTTCTCCATTTTTAAGGGATGCGAAATCTTTAATTATTTCTAAGTTATGGATAAATTGATATTATGATTAATATTATAGTAATATTAATTCAACTGGTACGTTTGGATTACAGTTTTGTACGTGAAATATTATTTTTTGTCTCCAGCATCCAGTGAATAAATGTTACGTTGCTAAATATTCGTTTAATAGAATTTCAATATTACACAACGGCTTCCACTGTTAATAAGTGATACAACTGTGTAATTAGCGAAATGAGTAGGCCCACCATGAAACATATTATCCTAGTATCGCCTGTAGATCCTCAATTCGTGGTAGAAAATTATGGGGTGATAAATTAAACTAGTATCAGCATTCAAAATATAGATTTTCAGAAGGATGATGTGGCATCTACGGACTGAGAAAGCAACCAGCAATGTTGCGCTGTATTTATAAGTACAGCTTACGTATAAGGAAAAAGTGGAGTTCACTTTGTATCAGTTTATGTTAGGGTCAAAAAATGTATTGCTGTGTGCCATGATCGACTTTGCTTCGATAATTGATTATAAAATTATATCCCAAGTTTTTCAGATAGTACGCCTAAACTGTAAGTGATGTATGTGGCTAAGTAATATAGATTCTGGAAACGTGTCTTGGTCAGTTGCTTCCAGATTTTACCGTGGCATAGAGGTACAGAGGCCAGGTAATTGCTACTCGAGACGGGAAAACCAGACGTTGTGTTCTCTTGACTTCATTCAGGACAATTTCAACGGCCAAAAGTTGTTTGCAGCTCGCGTTTTAATATCGCCAGCCTGGGACGGTCGCTAGCAAAAGCTCCGCAGAAGCAATTTTAAGTTAGTACTTTCAGTAAGTACACTACATCGTACACCGGAAAGTTTTCCTTAATTTCTCTCAGATAATTACAAGTGTAATGTCCCGCTTTGTGTATGCTTACCAAAGTACAGAAAGGTAACACAAATGCTGTATCTCGTCGGCTAATATCTTCTAAGAATTCCTGGAATATTTACGGAGAAAAGAGATAAGCTCTTGACTTCATTCATATGATAAATTGTAACTCCATACAGCGACAAAATCTTTCCATACTTATAGTGTCCAAATAGTGGGCATGTAGCACAAATTGATGTAACGACATCTGCTTCGTACGAAAGAAAAACGGTAATTAGAAGAGAACTTACGCTGCTTACATGGACTCCAATGTTTTCATATCTGTGTGAATTATTCTAGTGAGTACGGCACTGGACTCGCCTTCTCGCCTTCTGTAGGAGTGGGGTTCGAACTCTGACCAGTCATCACGATTTAGGTTTTACATGACTTTCCTAAATTATTCTACGCAAGTTTCGGTATGGCTACGGTGTAAAGGACATAGTTTCTTCTCCCATCTCATCCGAGCTGTATTTAATCTGTAATTGCCTCTTCCTCGACAGGACGTAAAACCCTTCATCATCTTCCTTTCTCATTCCTGTTTATAAGAAGTAAAATTGTAGTTCAACACACTAGTGGACAACAATCATTATTTTTCATAGCGTTGGTTTAAAGTGCCACTTATGACTAAATGAGCTCCATTGTCTCGCGTCATCTAAAATTGCAGGCACTAAACTATCAGATACCGACGACACCACCTAAGAACGCGGGAAAAATTGTTGAGTGTATGCTTCTGTGAGATACATCATTTATTTTAAGAGGTGATATACCTATACTATTTAGTTAACTCTAGAAATGTTCACCTTGACTTCATCTTCACCATTCCAATGCGAGCGACATTATAAGGTTTAGTATATTGCTATATGTTTCAATGAAAGTGTTTTCTGTTAACGGTGACAAGTTTTCATTATTCTTGGTTTATTATTCATTGTAATGGTTAATTATTACAACTAAAACTGCGCGTGGCACTGCGACTCGATCAAGGACACTAGAGTTTCATAGTCATTGCTCTTCCAGTAGGAGGCTATCTCTGCTGGCCAGTCCCAAGAATATTGCTTGCGAAAGAAAGAAATGTGGGTAAGTCCAGGAAAAAGCTTCTTACATGGAGCAGGATCTTGAATCGAATGTACACGCAGGCCAGATGTTCTATGTGTCCGTAAAACTCTACCTTGATTGAAATATACGGAGCTCGCCATTCTACTGTTCTTTGCACACTGCTATAAATTATATCTACTAAACCAACCTAGTGACAGTCCTACACAGTATATGATTAACAATATAAAACTAGTAAAAGCGACGCCTCTTGAAGATGAGCCTCGGTTTCCCAATGTTTTATCTTCCACTAAACTTATGTGGTTGCCCAGTGTAATTTATCGCGCATAATAGTGGCTCATTAACCCTGAAATCATTCGATACTAACTTCTTATGTTGAATGAATTGCGTACCTGCAGTTGCAACCCCAACGGATCTTGCCCCTAAGCTGAACGAAACCTTTTGTGACTTAGTACATAACATGAGAATTTCATTACTTAGACGAATCTTAAAGCATCATTGGAAGCCACATTTTATTTTGCAAAGATGACCTAAAGTGACTGCTGCATCTCTGAATTACTTATTCTTGAGTTAACGATCAAGATCTTTGCCTTTGGCATTTACGCGAAACTGTGACCAAAGTGACTGGCAATAGCCGCCGTGAATATCTAAAGCAGCATAATATGTGTTTAGAGAAATCTCGAAGAGCAAGCTGCAGATTTTGATTTAGTAGCGCCAAAAGTAGTCTCGATGAATTAAGATTGTGAAAGCGTCGGAGAGACAGTGATGGTCCTGTCAGTTCCTGGCGATCAAAATTCCACATGTTGGAGACTGCGCTTGGTGTTCCTACGCAGATTTCTGTTCCTCGTTTCCGTAAGAACAGGCATTTGATAAATAGGAATAACGTTGTTTAATTCAAAGTAAAACGGGATTTCACTAAAAGGTGCGCATCTGTTCTTATTCAACAACTGTCGAGGAAGGCCTGTGATCTTATTTTGTATTCTCGGACTGATTCAAGGAAAATAGAAACAGGGTTAGAGCGGTGAATTATTATCTGTGATCTCCCATCATGGCCATTTCGCAAGTTGTATGTGGGAGGAAGTAGCGTCTGGCCCTGTAATTTGATCAGAATCTCCGCGACTCTGTTATGCTTCCTAACGAGCCCTTTGTGAATAGATGGAACCGCGTTCCCAGCTGTATGGCTTGTAAATGAGCATCGACTACCCTACTTTCCGCCCTGACCTAGCTTAAAGCATCGATTTTGTCTCGTACTACAGACGTGATTCGGCCCTGTCTTCACAATCGCAGTGGGTGAATTAAGGACAGAAGGGGATAGCCCTCTGTTCTCCTGACTGAGTGAACTACATCTGTAGACAAAAAAGTATCGTAACTCTTTCATTTACACAACTAGAGCATGAGCAGGCAAATAAATAACAGTAGCAAATTGAATGGAGAATTTAATGTTTGTAGCAGCTGCCATCATCTGCAACTATATTCAAGAAGTCACCTTTCGCTTAGTGCTTCTGTTACCACTTCCACATTCTCCATTTTCTGTTTCATTTGTGATCGGTGCGCGTGAAGAAAAACTGTTGCTAAGATGGAATATGAACTCTAATATCTCTGAATCTCCCATCATGGCCATTTCGCAAGTTGTATGTGGGAGGAAGTAGCGTCTGGCCCTGTAATTTGATCAGAATCTCCGCGACTCTGTTATGCTTCCTAACGAGCCCTTTGTGAATAGATGGAACCGCGTTCCCAGCTGTATGGCTTGTAAATGAGCATCGACTACCCTACTTTCCGCCCTGACCTAGCTTAAAGCATCGATTTTGTCTCGTACTACAGACGTGATTCGGCCCTGTCTTCACAATCGCAGTGGGTGAATTAAGGACAGAAGGGGATAGCACAACAGCTCTACGAGTGGAAGCAGAGTAAAATACGGGTAAGTATATATTGGAATATAAGCACACCTTTTTATAAAGAGCAAGGTTCGTGACTCAGACCCTGTAAGAAAACAGGAATTAAGATGACAAGAAGCAGCATCGAGCATTTTGTGAAATGATGTACTATCCTTGCAGTCTTCAGAAGGGAGATAAAATTTTATAAACAGAAACGTTCAACATTCTTTCTGTCAAAGGCCTATTACTCGTACAATCATCTAATGTACACTGCCGGAAAAAAAAATTAGTACAGCTGGAAAGACGGCGCCGAGTTTGCTCCCATGTCTGCATATGCCACCTGGGGGATAGCATATGTAGTGACAATGTTGTCAACTTTGTCCGCTAACAGATAGTGTAGTGGCATAGTTACCAGAGTGTCATCTGTATCTACTCTTTAATATGGAATGCACGCAGCCTGAAGGCTCAGTGTGATGCAAAAGTGTGACGCAAGCAGGCATCCATGCCACGGGGACGCCCTAGTGCTTCCTACAGACAACTGAACGAGTCTGAAATGGGCCAAATTGTGGCCTTGCGAGTGGCGGGATGGTCGATTCGCAAAATTGCCACTCAAGTTGGACGTGCTGCGTCAGTTGTGCAACGATGTTGATATCAGTGGTGACGTGAACATTTTTACACCCGTGGACGACGTTCTGGACGTCCACGAAGCACAGACGCCAGCCAGGATTGTCTTGTTGTAAGGGTTGGTTGGTTGATTTGTGGGAGGGGACCAAACGACGAGGTCATCGATCCCACTGAATTAGGGAAGGATGGAGAGGGAAGTCGGACATTCCCTTACAAAGGTACCATCCCGAAATTTGCCTGAAGCGATTTAGGGAAATCACGGGAGACCCAAATCATGATGGCCGGACGCGGGTTTGAACCGTCGTCCTCCCGAATATGGGCAGCAGTAGCAGACCGTACAGCTATCACAGCACAGTTAAGAGGGCTTGTGAGCTAACACGTGTCAACACGAACTGTTGCGAACCGATTATTAGCAGTAGGTCCACAGTGTCGACTTACATGACTCGTCTGGTGCAATCAGAGGATCAGTTAGAAGATGGAATAGCGCGGCGTGGTCTTCAGCGATGAAATCAGATTCTGCCTGAACACAAGTGACGGTCGTTTGCGCATACGACGTAGACCTGGTGAGCCCTGTCTCATAGAGCGCATTCGTCCAAGACAAACTGGCCTCTTACCAGGCCTTATGATCCGGGATGCGATTAGGTACAACTCTCGTTCGCCTTTGGTGTTTCTGGAGGGGACGCTAACCAGCGCTCGGTATGTACAGAATGTTGTCAGATTGGTTCTTTTGCCGTTCTTGCAACAGGGAGATGAGGTGTTGTTCTATCAGGATAATGCTCACCCACACAGTGCCCGTGAAACACAACGTGCACTGAAAGACTGGCAGAAACTTCCCCGGCAAGCACCATCACTGGACTTGCCGCCAATCGAGCACGCGTGGGATACTCGTCAAACAGCAACTCTTACTGAACTATGTGAACAGATTGACCAGGCGTGGAATAACGTATCCCAAAACAGTATTCGCCATCTACACAATCGACTGGATGTCAGAGTCAGCGCCTGAGTTGCTGCCCATGGCGGCTACACCACGTCCTAAAATGGGCGATTCAGCGTGGGTCGATACCTGGAACCATTGAACCGCTTGTGCTATTGATTTGTGAATTTAATCATTTCATGTACTCCTTATACACTGCTGCAACATTTAATCTTGAGTGAATTGGAAACCTCCAAAAGGGCGTACCAATTTCTTTCTGGTAGTGTATGGAGATTCATTCGCCCATGTTGTATCTCGCTGCACTTCCGGATATGCCGAACTTCCGTCCGCAACCATGTACGCTAATGCCTCGGATGGCACAAAAACGACTGATTTGCGTCTTTATCGATCGAGTTAGTTACAGTGCATTTTTGTGCAGGGATGCAGAGGTGAAGTTTTTTCAACTGATAATTTACTAAAAAGCCAGTGCTTAGTTTCGACGTTTTTATTTTGCATGCCGCCTGTAGTACTGTGGAAAACTGCGTGGTAAGTGCCGTACATTACTGCCCATTAAAATTGCTACATCAAGAAGAAATGCAGATGATAAACGGGTATTCATTGGACAAATACACTCCTGGAAATGGAAAAAAGAACACATTGACACCGGTGTGTCAGACCCACCATACTTGCTCCGGACACTGCGAGAGGGCTGTACAAGCAATGATCACACGCACGGCACAGCGGACACACCAGGAACCGCGGTGTTGGCCGTCGAATGGCGCTAGCTGCGCAGCATTTGTGCACCGCCGCCGTCAGTGTCAGCCAGTTTGCCGTGGCATACGGAGCTCCATCGCAGTCTTTAACACTGGTAGCATGCCGCGACAGCGTGGACGTGAACCGTACGTGCAGTTGACGGACTTTGAGCGAGGGCGTATAGTGGGCATGCGGGAGGCCGGGTGGACGTACCGCCAAATTGCTCAACACGTGGGGCGTGAGGTCTCCACAGTACATCGATGTTGTCGCCAGTGGTCGGCGGAAGGTGCACGTGCCCGTCGACCTGGGACTGGACCGCAGCGACGCACGGATGCACTCCAAGACCGTAGGATCCTACGCAGTGCCGTAGGGGACTGCACCGCCACTTCCCATCGGCGAGGACCATTCGCAACCGTCTCCATGAAGCTGGGCTACGGTCCCGCACACCGTTAGGCCGTCTTCCGCTCACGCCCCAACATCGTGTCGTCTTCAGCGATGAGAGTCGCTTCTGCCTTGGTGCCAATGATGGTCGTATGCGTGTTTGGCGCCGTGCAGGTGAGCGCCACAATCAGGACTGCATACGACCGAGGCACACAGGGCCAACACCCGGCATCATGGTGTGGGGAGCGATCTCCTACACTGGCCGTACACCACTGGTGATCGTCGAGGGGACACTGAATAGTGCACGGTACATCCAAACCGTCATCGAACCCATCGTTCTACCATTCCTAGACCGGCAAGGGAACTTGCTGTTCCAACAGGACAATGCACGTCCGCATGTATCCCGTGCCACCCAACGTGCTCTAGAAGGTGTAAGTCAACTACCCTGGCCAGCAAGATCTCCGGATCTGTCCCCCATTGAGCATGTTTGGGACTGGATGAAGCGTCGTCTCACGCGGTCTGCACGTCCAGCACGAACGCTGGTCCAACTGAGGCGCCAGGTGGAAATGGCATGGCAAGCCGTTCCACAGGACTACATCCAGCATCTCTACGATCGTCTCCATGGGAGAATAGCAGCCTGCATTGCTGCGAAAGGTTGATATACACTGTACTAGTGCCGACATTGTGCATGCACTGTTGCCTGTGTCTATGTGCCTGTGGTTCTGTCAGTGTGATCATGTGATGTATCTGACCCCAGGAATGTGTCAATAAAGTTTCCCCTTCCTGGGACAATGAATTCACGGTGTTCTTATTTCAATTTCCAGGAGTGTATATTGTACTAGAACTGATATGTGATTACATTTCCAAGCAATTTGGGTGTATAGATCCTGAGAAATCAGTACCTAGAACAACCACCTCTGGCAGCAATAACGACCTTGATAGACTTGGGCATTGAGTCAAACAGAGCTTGGATGGCGTGTACAGGTACAGCTGCCCATGCAGCTCCAACGCGATACGACAGTTCATCAAGAATAGTGACTGGCGTATTGTGACGAGCCAATTGCTCGGCCACCATTGACCAGACGTTTTCAATTGGTGAGAGATCTGGAGAATGTGCTGGCTAGGGCAGCAGTCGAACATTTTCTGTACCAGAAAGGCCCGTACAGGACCTGCAACATGCGGTCGTAAATTATCCTGCTGAAATGTAGGGTTTCGCAGGGATCGAATGAAGCATAGAGCCACGGGTTGTAACACATCTGAAATAAAACGTCCACTGTTCAAAGCGCCGTCAATGCGAACAAGAGGTGACTGAGACGTGTAAACAATGGCACCCCATACCATCGCGCCAGGTGATACGCCAGTATGGCGATGACGAATACACGCTTCCAATGTGCGTTCACCACGATGTCGCGAAACACCGATGCGACCATCACGATGCTGTAAAAAGAACCTGGATTCATCCGAAAAAATGACGTTTTGTCATTCGTGGACCCAGGTTCGTCGTTGAGTACACCATCGCAGGCGCTCTTGTCTGTGATGCAGTGTCGAGGGTAACCGCAGCCATGGTCTCCGAGCTGATAGACCATGCTGCTGCAAACGTCGTCGAACAGTTCGTGCAGATGGTTGTTGTCTTGCAAACGTCCCCATCTGTTGACTCAGGGATCGAGACGTGGCTGCACGAACCGTTGTAGCCATGCGGATAAGATGCCTGTCATCTCGACTGCTAGTGATACGAGGCCGTTGGGATCTAGCACGGAGTTCCGTATTACCCTCTTGAACCCATCGATTCCATATTCTGCTAACAGTCATTGGATCTCGACCAACGCGAGCAGCAATGTCGCGATACGATAAACCGCAATCGCGATAGGCTACAATCCGACCTTTATCAAAGTCGGAAACGTGATGTTACGCATTTCTCCTCCTTACACGAGGCATCACAACAACGTTTCACCAGGCAACGCCAGTCAACTGCTGTTTGTGTATGAGGAATCTGTTTTAAACTTTCCTCTTGTCAGCACGCTGTAGGTATCGCCATCGGCGCCAACCTTTTGTGAATGCTCTGAATAGCTAATTATTTGTATATCACAGCATCTTCTTCCTGTCGGTTAAATTTCGCGTCTGTAGTACTTCATCTTCGTGGTGTAGCAATTTTAATGGACAGTAGTGTAGTCTACTCACCAGCTTCAAGGCGAGCAACTTAATGTACTTAATCAACAGACGGAACGATAATTATCAATAGTTGGAATTTCGAGTAGAGGTTGTCTTTGAACTTTATCGAGTGCTTATTACGATAGGAAATATTAAAGAATTCGAATAATATTAATTTTTGCGTGTGAACTTTTCTTGACTATCTGATTTGTTGAAACA
The DNA here is from genome assembly GCF_021461395.2 of Schistocerca americana. NCBI lineage: Eukaryota > Metazoa > Arthropoda > Insecta > Orthoptera > Acrididae > Schistocerca > Schistocerca americana. Next base: position 698,898,831 of record NC_060130.1, read on the forward strand.
ATAAACTTGCATTTATCGCCGTAATTCCTGACTGATTAATTTGATCCCAGTTTGACGAGTTGGATTGTGAGCAGCAGGTTTCTTGATTACTTTTCTGGTCGTCCGCATAAATAATTTTCAGACTTTTGTAAACGAGAGTGGTATACAAAATCGCACAGACGCGTACTAAAAGCGCCAAGGACAAACAATATCTCATGAAACAACAAGAGAATTTTTAACCCACCGACCCATATCTGCTTAAATCGGAGTAGACCACAGTCAGAATTACGAGTAAATGCTTATGTTTTCGTAAATATCTACAAACATATTAACAATGATGCTCACAGATTGATTGTGGTAGAAAGGCACTGTAATAGTTGTAACAGTGCCTAGACTACAGAAAGTTAATATTGGACTGGTAGAAAACAGTCGCTAACAGAAAGAAAAGAGGAAACAAAGTTAATAAATAAAGCACGTAACTGAGGGTGAGCAAGAGAGGTACTAATGATAACATGCTGCAGTAAAACGACGCTGATTACCTTAGCGGCGACATGATGGTGACGGTTGGTCGAATGCATTCGTATTTACGTGTTGCCATAGTAATTTTGGATGATCTCTTATCGACCTTTTTGGTGCATTGTTTGCTCAGTTATTCTGTCTGAAAATGGCGCCTGAAGAGTGGGACCATCTGTTCTGGAAACCCACTGTACCAGCCGCAGAAACGCGTCTTGAAAGAAGAAGAATTGGGGTCCCTGTAAGGCAGAGCTCTTGCTGGGGACGTTGTCAGACATTAACTTCTTGTAACGGCCAGAAACAATTTTGTGGCGACTCTGTTGCGCATTCCTGCGCGAAAGACCGTTGAAACGTCGTACAAAGTGCTTCCTTACGACGGGGAACGGCATCTTGGCCAAAATTACCAACTTATTAATTAACTGCAATTACGATCACCAAGAATTATAGACAATTCCACTGTATCATGGAATCATTACTGTCTATCTGGTATCACGCAACACACATAACCAAATTATTGTCAAAATAAATTAATGCCATTTATAGCATTGTTAGTCTCTAATTACCGTAACTCTAATGAGTCGATAATAGTTTGCACCCATGGAGAGCGTGGCGTCAAACCGTGATGATGACGTATCGAACTTTGTTCAGTGACTGTTGTCAGAAGTGTAGTCTAAAAGAGAATTTCTCGATGTCCGCGTCAGTTTCATCTTATTTTATGCTCCCATGCGGGTTCAAGCATTGACTGACGCGTCCGAAAATCATCCATTTAGAGTAAAATGTTTGTTTGGCACAGCGGGATATTTTATGGGTACTAACGCAAGAAGAAAGAAAACTGTGTTGCTTAACAGCCTGTCACAAAAACTGTAAAGGACTGAAATGCGTAATATGAATATTACAATATTTAACCATCATTCTAAAATTGCAATACTATTAAAAAAATCATGAAATCCTACAGATTCAGTCATCTAGGCAAGTCTTTTTAAGAAAAGATTGAGACGAGTTATTAATTTTGGCCAAGGAAAACTTCAGTACTCTGGCAAAGCTTAAACGAAATACTCACTAACAAAAAATAATGGAAAAATCAAGAAATCTTAAATATCGTAGAGATGTCATACAAGAAAATGAATTAGGAAGCACTGCAGCAGGAGAAATAATCAACAAAATGTGAAGAAAATATTGCTTACAAGTTAATTGAAAATTCCACAGCTGGCCAGGGTGGCCGAGAAGTTCTAGGCGCTACAGTCTGGAACCGCGCGACCGCTACGGTCGCAGGTTCGAATCCTGCTTCGGGCATGGATGTCTGTGATGTCTTTAGGTTAGTTAGGTTTAAGTAATTCTAAGTTCTAGGGGACTGATGACCTCAGAAGTTAAGTCCCGTAGTGCTCCGAGTCATTTGAACCGTTTTTGAGAATTCCACAGCAAGAAGTGCCTCTTTAGAGGAAACAAACTAAGCCTGCTGTGACATCAGAGTTTTTATATCACTGCGCCTCTTCTTCTTCTTCTTTTAACTCAATAGTTATCATGTATGTTGATACCATTAATGATAGATAATTGCATACCCAAAGTTTGGGAACTTATTTGTATTCCCCAGCTGAATAACTTTGCTATCATCATAGCTATCAGTTACCGTAAGGAGTAAGTCTTGCTTACCGTCAGTCTGTTAATCGTATAATGCTTTTTGCTGTGGCCTTCTCCACCAGACGTCACGGCGCCTAGAGTATCAGCAACCAAACTGACAGCCTGCAGCCGCGGGTTGCCCGCTTCACAGGCACACCGAAGCATTACACAACCTACAGGCAATATTGATGAACGGCCACAACAACAACAACAACAACAACAACAACACAGCAAAGACACCAGCGGCCACCAGGGGCCACTACCGGCCCACATAAACATAAGGAAGAGGTTGCTGCAGATCCCGGAACTATTTTCACACGTCAAACCACGTGATGGAAAATAGTTCCGAGGTACTCATTCGCCGAAGCGCTATAAAGGGCGCTCGGCCGCACATCAGCAATTTATCCACCGCCAGCAGACGTTGATAGCTGCCGCCCCAGCAGCCTGGCTTGGATCTTCTTGCTGCTCTCTGGATTACGCTTGATATATCGGAGAAGTCTCTGCCCGAAACTAGTAGGATAATATTTCAGTCGTTTTCTATATTGTTCTTGTATGTAGTTGTGATTCGAAGACGGATCACTGTTTTGTGTTGGTGTTATACTTGGAGAATTTGTTTTGGTTAATTGAACAGTCCGATAAATTGTTTTCGGACTTGGATCGTTAGTTTCTTCTGCTTACGCAGACATATCACTTTTCCTGCGCACATTTGTATTTTAACTTTTGTGGGTTCTACTTCTGAGACGAATATCAGGAAATCAGTCCGAGATTTGCAGAGGAAAGTATGGAGACTCCTAAAATTCTCACTCAGGCTGACCAGTGGTCGTTAATTCGGCTCACGGATTATTAGTCAAATCTAAACACGCACGATACAAGCTGAAGCACGCGCAGCCCGTGTCTAGCTGCCTGGCCAGTACACACAGCACACTGGCTGCGTCACTCGACTGTGAAGCTAAGTGGAGCCCTCAGGGTCAAACCAGCCTCGTCGATGCGCCTCGCCTGCGTAAATTTCAGCGCCCCACTGCCAAGTCCTGCATTTTCCCTCCTTTAATGCTATTTCATTTAACTGTTTAGGGGAGGTAGGCAGCCGTTTCAATGAATGCTCAAGCTTATACACATCACAGCAGTGCCTCTTCATCCATTCGTTTTACATCAGGCCAGTTATAGTATCAAAAAAGATATTTCTTGTGATTAGAAGAGTGTATCTGGCAGCAATAACAATTATAGAAAATATTTACTCTGGGTAGAAGCTTCCAATTATACTTCATAATTCCATACAGCGTAATCCAAGTATCCGCTGATGGCACTGCATTCTCTACCGTGGAATCACTGATAGTTATTGACACTTAGTAGAAATCACATAGTACCTAAAGCCAAAAGTCATTTTTCCCCCCAAGTTTAAGAACATTCTAGACCACGGCCGGCGAAGAATTCGGCTCGCAAACTACTTCCCTGTCTGTACATTGCCCCTAACGCCTCTGCACGATGTCTGAGGTTGAGGAGGAGAAAGAGAAGGAAACTGCGAACGCTTTTAAATGGAAATGCAGTCGCACTGCATACGACTTGGTTTAATATTTCATATTTCTCAACAACGTAGATCACCAAGCAAACAAATACTGAGTATTATTTAATTACTTTTTGACGCGCTAAAGACATGATATACTTTTTATCTGGAACAAACTGTCGGTATAATGAAAGACGCAGACAATTTCAAAGATTTTCGCACTCAGATTGCCACGTAATCGGGACTTATCTAGTTTCATAATCGAAAAAAGGTTTTTCACACACACATGTTGATTGAAAACCTGTAGCACTTTTGCTGCCTCATCGTAGAGACGAGGAAACTCTACCTGAAGAAAAGAATGTAGACATCCTGGACAGTTTCAACGTAAAAGGATATGTCTTTAAAACGGCAATTACACTTCACAACAATCAACTACGTCTGTACATGCACAGAGGCACTTCCAACTGAAATGGCAAACGGTCATGAAAAGAGGTCAAAAACAGGCGTAAGATTTACATTTTCCTCAAAAGATTTAGAAAACTAGCCTTGTAAGTCATTCAAGGCACCAACGAATCCTTCATACTTCGCTTTTTCTTTGACGTCAGTGACCTTAGGAAACTGTGGTGGGTTCATCAGAATTTTTCCCTTCTACATTGCGACTTTCTTTTTAAATGCATCCCCAACACATCATAAATAAGTTGTTTCTCACCTTGCAGTGTCTTTCTATAGGAGATAGGCAGCCAAGTCAATTTAAAATGTAAGGTCTGCAGTCCATCCTGGATGTTCTAACTTTCGTTCCTGCAGTCATTTTTCCTTCCTAAATCGAACAATAGCAGGTTTTAAATTTAAAAAAAAAATTGTTCCAGGAGTGCCCACTGACTTAATCAAATTACTTTTCAGTAATACATACAGGCCCCAAACTCTTCGTTCAGTTCCAGCGAAAACTGTTACAGGTGACTTCGGAAATGTTACTGCTCATGTCACCAATTTCTTACGTGCTCTATGTCTGCAAATTTAGCACAAACTGCTTCTTGATATACAGATCAATGAATTCTATCTGTCGATCTGTAAATATTTAAATTCCTTCCGCAAGGTACTGTAATGTCGTTTCATAGCAAATTTGCAGTACCCGTTGATTATGTGACTGCATAATAGATACTGAGAGTTGTCATCACTCTCGTCCGTCGTTAATATCCAGTTTTAGAGGCTTGTGATGGTAGATCACTACACCGCCTCTTCTTGTCCAAACAGCCACTGGACCTTTGAACGTACTTTATACCACGAACAAATGGCGAAGGGTAAACAGCGCTGACACCACGATCCTGCCGAACTAAAGAGAGTCGACTAAAAAATGTCACATCATAATATTAAATCAGCCTGCCCTTCCGAGCAGGACCGAGCAAAGTCGAGATAGTCCGAGCCTTGATCTGCACGCGACCCGCACATCCGGCTCGAATGCGGTTTGGCACGCCGTGGCCGGCACTACTTTAGGGAGATGCAGACTGTACCACAGCACAGGCAACAAATAAGGGCCAGTGAATGTGTGAACGCAGTTCAGCGCAGACGGCTGGCGGGCTGGCTTGCTAGCCCCTCTCTGTGGCCGCGCTTAGTCACGCCTCGCGCGCTAGCATGTTGCCCGTATGGGCCAAACCGCGACGCGAAACTTTGCACCGTGCCCACCTCTAGTTAGTATCTAGTCTAGCAACGAACCATATTATACTTTAGGGTTCCTCGCGTGTGAGCTTTTTCCCTGACATTATTGAAAGGTTAAGAAAGAATAACGCCAGTTCACGATTCAAGTCTTACCGAATCACAGTCCTCATCTAACTCCGTTACACAGAATTAATACGCGGCATAGATGGACAGGTGAAACTGAGGAACTGTGGACTATTGACCACAGGAGTATTCAGTGAACGTAACGTAGCCAACATTGAACAGATACACACACACTGCTCAGCACACCAGTATGAGAAAAACCGGACAAGTGCGACGCGGATTCCCTCTGTGAGGGTTCTGCACGAATGTAAACGTTACAGCGCAGAAGCTCTGTAACAAATATTTATAAAAACGCATCATGCAGAATCGTAGTTTTGGGGTGGGGGTGGGAGGGTTGGTGCACGGTTCCTATTTGAGCTAGAAAAATGGGTTAAAATGCTATTTATGTAGCACGAATCAGCGGCATTGGTACAGCCATTCGAACATCTGTCCTACTGTTGCTATGTTGTAGTATATTAAGCAATGTTTTGATGACGAACCGGAGCTGGCGACCAGGAAAATTGTGTGCATCGTTTAATTCCTTTTGCTAAAGATTTTAATTGTGCTGGTATTAATGCTCAGTTAATGGTACCATTTACTTGTGCACCATTCGGATTTTATGTTGGGAAACAGTCACTCTCGTTCGGTTTTTACGTGCAGAAAATACGTTTTATGTGAGATTTTATCGCACACCACTTCTATGTTTGAAATTTGTGCGAACTTGTTTGAATTTTGTAAGAAGGTAGGCAAATACATGTAATTAATGTCGTCCTGTTGTTTTGTGAAAGCTTTAACCGTTACCACAATATAAACAACATGGCTCAAACAATCAAATAAACACTGTCCGAACAGGCTTTGAAGGCCTAACGCTACCGACCGGCCCGTATGCGTCACCGAATTCGGATGTGGAGGAGCATGTGGTCAGCAGACCTCTCTCCGGCCGTTGTCAGTTTTCGTGACCGGTGTCACTACTTCTCAATCAAGTAGCTCCTCAATTGGCCTCACAAGGCCTGAGTGTAACCCCCCCCCCCTTACCAGCAGCACTTGTCAGACCCGGGTAGTGACCCATTCAAGAGCTAGCCAATCCCGACAGCGCTTAACTTCGGTGGTCTGACGCTAACCGGTGTTCAAATGGCTCTGAGCACTATGGGACTCAACTGCTGAGGTCATTAGTCCCCTAGAACTTAGAACTAGTTAAACCTAACTAACCTAAGGACATCACAAACATCCATGCCCGAGGCAGGATTTGAACCTGCGACCGTAGCGGTCTTGCGGTTCCAGACTGCAGCGCCTTTAACCGCACGGCTAGCCGGTGTTACCACTGCGGCAAGGCCGTTGGCAATAAGGCTCGAAAGACAATAAAAAACCTATACCGGATCAGTCGTTGTCTGAGTCCACAAAAATAAACATCCGTTGCCAAACTATGGTGGTCTAATGCCAAAATTATGGTAGAGTAAAAAATGGGAACTCCTATCATAGCACAAAAAAAGACGAGTATGTCCCGGCCAGAGTTAGGGACGTAAAAGAAGGGAACTAGCTTTTCGACTTATCTGGTAGGTTCAAAGACACTTAAGTCAAAAATATTTGTTGTATTCGAGTTTTTTCACGAATTAACCCTACTTGCCCAGTGCAGTGAGCTCTCTTAGCTGCAAGGTATTAGCACACCTGCACCTTGCAATTTATAAGCTAACGTCCCTGATGCCGTTCACAAAATCCAGAAGATTCGCCAGCCATAATATATATATAAAATAATATGGCTGAAGATAATACACGTAACAGCTAAAACAGTTTTTTCTGTGGGGATAAAATTTCTGTGGGTGGTTTAAAAGCGGGAATGTGTCAGACGTGAATGTAGGCTTACCTGGGGTGTACGGGTGATGAAATCTTTTCGGGCTTCCAAACCGGTGACTGTGTTCAAATTCCGTGACTTTTCGATGAGTGTCATTCGCATCATGTCGGTGAAGATGATGAGAATGACACTCATCGAAATGTCGAGGGCTTTGAACGCATCCACTCGGATGGAAGCCCAAGAAGCTTCCATCACGTCTAGAACTTTTCATTTAAATGTCTTTAAGGCTGCCAGATTCATCAGAAAACTAGTTCCCTTCTTTTACATCCCTAAGTCTGCTAAGGACACATTCGCATGTCTCGTTCTATGATAGGAGCACTTTTCATTCTGGTTATGTTTACAGATAGTTCATATGTACGATCTACCAATTGCTCAGTTTCTCGACGATAGAAATCCGCTCCTTGGACACGGAGCCACTGTAGGAGTTATGTGAAAAAATAATTGTTCAAATGGCTCTGAGCACTATGGGACTTAACGTCTGTGGTCATCAGTCCTCTAGAACTTAGAACTACTTAAACCTAACTGACCTAAGGACATCACACACATCCATGCCCGAGGCAGGATTCGAACCTGCGACCGTAGCGGTCACGCGGTTCCAGACGTAAACGCCTAGAACCGTACGGCCACACCGGCCGGCTTATGTGAAAACGTCCTCATCGTTGTAAAATCTCTTTCACATCAGATGTTCTTCCTAGATTGCCTAGATGTTGTAGTCTGTGATCAATGTAGATAGCCTTCATTTCCAATGAGCATCATCACCCACGACTGTGGCAATGTGCCTCTTTTTTTGCGCAATAGTCTTAGCGTGGGGCGTCATATGTAACTTAATGTTTCCGTAAGGTGAGTGTCAACAGCCGTAAATTATTTTATAAAATGTATTTTAACCGTAAGCTATTTATTTGTCCCATTAGCCATCTATAGGTTTCGGATATTAACCATCATCCAGGATATAGGGTACAACAGATTAGTGAAAAGCATCCCATATTCCTTTGAAGCTGACAAATATCGAAATTGTCCAGTGAAATTATACAAACAATTTGTCTTAGAATACTGACATTCATATCTTACGTAAACAGACAGAGATAACAGGAGAAAACGAGACGAACAATGTTCGTCTTGTTTCTTCCTGTGATGTCTATCTGTTTGACATAAGATATCACTGTCAGTACTCTGAGACAAATTGTTTGTACAGTCCACTCCATAATTTCGATATTGTTCAGCTTCAAAGGTTATGGGTTGCGTTTAACTGATCTGTTGTACCTACATCCTGGATGATGGCTAATAACCGAAACCTACAGATGAGTAATGGGGCAAATAAACAGCTGATGGTTAAAATGCATTTTATTAAAAAAAATGTAGCTTATGTTACTTACTTCTTGAAGTCCATACGTAGAAATAAATGGTGTGAAGTTAAATATGCGTAAACTTCAGTCCATCCGAGAAAAAACAATGCCATTTACAGAGACCACAAGGTGACCTCTGGACATATCGTTCGTGAGTGCAACCGAGGTCTACTAGGCAAGCTGTTAATTTTTTTTCTCTAAACGTGTACCTGGAATCAAATAACCTGTAGTCTAGGATAGAGATCGCATTATTAGTAACAAGTCAATTTAGAAGGCAACATGATCTTTCGGACACTGCTATTTGGTGTATATTACAGCCACATTACCGTAGCTAGGCAGGAGTTGCCAGTACAGATATTTGTGATCAGGTTTCAGAATTCAGCTGAGGGTTGTTCCCACCGACATCAGAAACCAGAACTACGTAGTCGAACAACAGAAGAACGGATTGAACGGCAATCATAATTTCATCATCAACTTGTTATTGTAGTTCTAGCGTATAAAAAGGAAGATAATTTAGAATCGCCGGTAACATCGAGAACGTTCGAGGTGAACCTTTAGCTCGGACAGCACGCGGATAAGAACGATTATACCAACACAATAATGCTAGTACTCGCCTAAAGTACTTTATGGCATCCACAGGGAGTGTGGATATGCATACCCAGAAGAGTAGTCGTCTCCTGCTCGTCATGAATACGAACTAAACCACTGTGCAACTTCGATCAATTGGTCGAGTATATTTAAAGACCGTGTGGTTTCTGACAATGTTGGCTGACCTCCCTTGCGAAGAGACTTGCTGAGATGGCCATTAGGAGTCTAATATCGACACCTCTAAACGCAAGGATTCGCAAATACGGACAATAGTGTGGTGAATGGGAACAAAAGTACACTCCTGGAAATTGAAATAAGAACACCGTGAATTCATTGTCCCAGGAAGGAGAAACTTTATTGACACATTCCTGGGGTCAGATACATCACATGATCACACTGACAGAACCACAGGCACATAGACACAGGCAACAGAGCATGCACAATGTCGGCACTAGTACAGTGTATATCCAACTTTCGCAGCAATGCAGGCTGTTATTCTCCCATGGAGACGATCGTAGAGATGCTGGATGTAGTCCTGTGGAACGGCTTGCCATGCCATTTCCACCTGGCGCCTCAGTTGGACCAGCGTTCGTGCTTGACGTGCAGACCGCGTGAGACGACGCTTCATCCAGTCCCAAACATGCTCAATGGGGGACAGATCCGGAGATCTTGCTGGCCAGGGTAGTTGACTTACACCTTCTAGAGCACGTTGGGTGGCACAGGATACATGCGGACGTGCATTGTCCTGTTGGAGCAGCAAGTTCCCTTGCCGGTTTAGGAATGGTAGAACGATGGGTTCGATGACGGTTTGGATGTACCGTGCACTATTCAGTGTCCCCTCGACGATCACCAGTGGTGTACGGCCAGTGTAGGAGATCGCTCCCCACACCATGATGCCGGGTGTTGGACCTGTGTGCCTCGGTCGTATGCAGTCCTGATTGTGGCGCTCACCTGCACGGCGCCAAACACGCATACGACCATCATTGGCACCAAGGCAGAAGCGACTCTCATCGCTGAAGACGACACGTCTCCATTCGTACCTCCATTCACGCTTGTCGCGACACCACTGGAGGCGGGCTGCACGATGTTGGGGCGTGAGCGGAAGACGGCCTAACGGTGTGCGGGACCGTAGCCCAGCTTCATGGAGACGGTTGCGAATGGTCCTCGCCGATACCCCAGGAGCAACAGTGTCCCTAATTTGCTGGGAAGTGGCGGTGCGGTCCCCTACGGCACTGCGTAGGATCCTACGGTCTTGGCGTGCATCCGTGCGTCGCTGAGGTCCGGTCCCAGGTCGACGGGCACGTGCACCTTCCGCCGACCACTGGCGACAACATCGATGTACTGTGGAGACCTCACGCCCCACGTGTTGAGCAATTCGGCGGTACGTCCACCCGGCCTCCCGCATGCCCACTATACGCCCTCACTCAAAGTCCGCCAACTGCAGATACGGTTCACGTCCACGCTGTCGCGGCATGCTACCAGTGTTAAAGACTGCGATGGAGCTCCGTATGCCACGGCAAACTGGCTGACACTGACGGCGGCGGTGCACAAATGCTGCGCAGCTAGCGCCATTCGACGGCCAACACCGCGGTTCCTGGTGTGTCCGCTGTGCCGTGCGTGTGATCATTGCTTGTACAGCCCTCTCGCAGTGTCCGGAGCAAGTATGGTGGGTCTGACACACCGGTGTCAATGTGTTCTTTTTTCCATTTCCAGGAGTGTATATTCTGACAAATCGTAAGGAATTACTACTGACACAGATGTCGACTTTCCTTCCTGCACAAAACTGTCCTCCTACTATCTTAACAGAGTAACGCGCACTCATCCTGCAAATTAAACGTCTTTTACGTTGGATAACTCTTTATAGAGCTACAAAGAAACAAAACAATTTCCAAAAACTTTGCCAGTTAAGAAAATTTAAATGAAATTCAAGGTGACTGACACAGATGTTTTACGTCATCTTAATGACATACGTCCACTCGTGTAAGTGTGCACGACGTTGAATAAGGCTTCTTGCGGACTGTGGCCGTTTAAGAAGCTTACACCACTCTTCTTTGATTTTAATTCTCATCCGACAGGGCGGAGAATGTAAGAGGATGCTCCGAGGCAAGTCCGCCAGCATCCACCAGTGAATATTTAACTTGCAGCAAGGGTCCCTGTCCTGAAGAAAGACGGCAAAAGGTGATTGATTCTGTGATTAGGGAAGGATATCATCCACACACACTTGTTTCAGAACAAAATCGTCAGTCGTGATGAATACAGAAACAAAAGTAAGGAAAGTCAGAGTTAAACGTCCTGTCAACGTACAGACCGTTAGAGACAAGGCACAAGCAAGGAACAGTATGAAAAAGGCTATCGTCTTGTTTGAGGCAAGATAGCTCGACGGAAATTTGAAACTCACCCGTTTAGTGTCTTAACCGATACACTAAAACTTACATTTCAGTCAAACTGTAATAATGTATACTTATGGAACTAGTAGTATCTGTAGAAACTCTAATTGCTCTGTGCTTTTATTTCTGTTCCTACAACTGTCAGATATACATTTGCTTTGTTTGCTGTTACTCGTTGGATCCTTGGTACGCCAGTAATGTACGTTTTTATACTGGCAACGTATTCTATTTACCAATACTGGCAGTGCATTCCCGGATATAAAGTCTTTCGCATCACTTCACATGTGGTGAGAATTTGGACGAATCATTGCTGCACCCAGCGTTTACTTATTCACGTGAGCTTATTTATTAACGCGCTGAAAATGGGATGTTCCGAGTGCGGAGCTCAGGTCAGCGAATGGACCTCTGAATTATTAGCGGAACGTAATTATGGTGTGCTCACGAAGCGCTGGATGGGAGCTGTGCGCCAGGAATTTCCATTTGGCCGTCAGTCGACCCTACCATTGTTTGCTCGCACTTTTTCACCTATTCATTGTTTCTTTTATTTGGTTACAAAACTTGTAAAGAACAAAAACAAAAAGCGACAACATACAAGACCAGAGTATTCAGTCCTAAAATCACTCTTACCTCCAGTGCCTCTAAACTATTTAAGCATTTCCATTCGCTTACGTTTAAAACCACATGTACTAAAATATTAAAGTTTCTTAGTCACTCAATCTGAGATTAAAACGATGAAGGATATACTACAAAGAAGTAACTAATTACACGGAACTACATTTGCGCCTACATACCAACTCTGCAATTTATACTTAAGTGCGTGGCACAGCGTTCATCGGATCACTTTCACTTAAATCGATCCGTGCGAGCTCTTATTTAATTACGATGATCATTTCTTCCTATGTAGGTCGGCGAACAAAATATCTACATCTACACTTTCAATCTTTGTACCAATTGTTAGGGGTTTCTACCATTTTATTCACGTATGGATTGCGGGCAGATTGGTTGCTTGAATGCCTCTGCATGTTCTGTAATTACCATAATCTAATCTTCAACCACTACTTGATGTATACGTTATTGGGTTGTAATATCTTCCTAGATTCATCAGTCAAATGATTCTAGAAAGATTTTAAATAGCTTTTCAAGGGATATTTTGCGTCTGTCTTGATGTATCTCCCAGTTCATTTGTTTCAGCATCTTTGTGACACTCTCCCCATGGGGCGAAGAGACCTGTCCTTTTTTGTATCCGTTCAATACCCTTGTTAGTCCTATTCCACAAAATTACGCAAATTCTACGATGTATCGTAGTAGTGTATTGTATGCAGTCTCCTTTCTAGACTGTCTGCATCTCCCTCGTATTGAACCAATGAATCGAAGTCTGCAATGTGCGTTTTCTTATGACTGTGACTACACTGACTGAAAAAAAGTCACAACACCAAAAAATAATTAGTGTAGAGTAATTAAATTCCGGGAATACATTTGTCTAAGTAACATATGTAGGTTATCAACATCGCAAGATAACAGGGTAATGTAAACGCGAGATAAGCCATTGAAAATGTGAAATGCAGATACATTAATAACTGGTGTAGCCGCCAGCATACAGAATGCATGCATGCAAGCGTGTCAAATGTCAGCTTGTGGGATGGAGTTCCGTGATCGTCGCACTTGGTTGGTCAGTACAGGGACAGTTGGTGCTGTTTTTGGATGGCGTTGGAGTTGTCCGATGATGTCACATGTGTGCTTGATTGGAGACAGATATGGTGATCGAGCAGGCCAAGGCAACATGTCGACATTCTGTAGAGCATGTTGGGTTACAACAGAGGTATGTGGGAGAGTGTTATCCTGTTGGAAAGCACCTCCAGGCACGCTATTCACGAGTCGTAGCACAACAGATCGAATCACCAGATTGTTGTACAATTTTGCAGTCAGGCTGCGCGGAATAACTACGTGAATGCTCCTGCTGTCATACCATATCGCACGCAGACCATGACTTCAGGTGCAAATCTACCTTGTCTAGGCTGCCGACAGGTTGGGTTCAGGTCCTCAAATGGCCTACTTTTAAACAACACGCTGCCATCACTGGCACCGTAACAGAACCAGCTTTCATAAGAAAACACAGCAGACGTCCACCCTGCCCTCCAATTAGCTCCTGCTTGACAACACTGAAGTCGCTAATGGTGGTAGTTTGGGGTCAGTGGAAGGCACGCTACAGGACGTCTGGCTCGGAGCTGTTCTTGAATAAACCAATTTGTTTGCATCACTTCGGTGCCAACTGCTGCTCAAATGCATTAAGATACAACACATCTGGTCTACGTTTACATAGTTAGAATGGAAGGAGTGGAGACTGTCTCTTAGAAAGGAATCAAGCTAATTTTCATCGGCTTTTTTAAACATAAATATTTTATGTTTATTTTTGGTGGGTTTTGATGTTACGAAATTGGTTTATAGATCCATCCGTTACCTCTTCTTTTGCTTCTTCAGTGTTCGATGCCAGTAAAGCGTTTCTAATATGCCCCTTTCCGTAAATGTTCCGAAAAAATTTTGATGTATTGAAAGTTGATACAGAATATAGTGGAAACTATCACATTGTAATTAAACACATAGTACGTCGTGATATACAAAAAGGGCTTGGGTTAGACACTACTACATCACAATCAAAGAACCGAAACACACTGAAGGACCTAAAGAAAAACAATAATGACAATAAAGATATTCTCACAATAGCTAAGGGGAGCAGCACTTAAGTTCTCATGGACAAAAGTGCTTATGTTGAGAAACTGAAACAAATCCTCACACCCGTTTCCTACTTTATCCTCACCAAAGATCCCACCATCTACAAAACTCCATCTTATGTAAGAGGCATTCAGCTCATATCCTGTTCAACAACAAGGACAAAACAGAGTTATTAAGTAACAGTGCTGTTTATAAAATCACTTGCAATAACTGCAGCGAACTGCATATTGGTCAGCCATAACAACTAGGCTAACTGAACACGAATTCAGCTGGAGATTTCATAAGTCAGACTCCATTTTTACCGAACATGTGCTGAAGGAAGGACACAGATACCAAGTCCACGCAAAAGTGCTACATACAGCCAAGAAAGTAAGAAAACTAAACCTGTTAGAAGCACCTGAGGTAAACAAACATTTAGCTAAAAATCCCCAGCTGGTTCTAAATGATCAGCGACAGCTGAGCACATTTCCACATGATGCAGTCAAGCAGCCACTCACCGACAGAGCGCCAAAATAACACATTCTTCTACACAAAATTAAAACACAATCTAATTTCCTTTTCCTTACCTTCCCTCCGCTACAAATTTCAAAAATATAAATTGTAATATTGTAATAATGGGTATTTTAACCATGTACTATGTTTAATAATCCCCATTGCGTAAAACGTAATTTGCCATGTAAAACATGTTTGTTGCACAACGTAAGTTCCTAGCGCACAGTTAGCCACTTCTCAACGTCACGACTCACAAACTATGGCATCACAATAAAATAATATGTAATATTGTAAGATTGTGTTTTAATTATTGTGTATAACGCTGTCCATTGTCTAAACAATAATTTACGATGTTAAAAAACGTGTTTGTTGCACAACATGAATGAAGAGTACTCAGTTTAATAGTTTCTCAGCCAATGTCGAGACATCTTCAGCATTGTAACCATTTAACCTGTAATATTGTGTCATTTAATTATTTATTGTGTTTAATATTGTCTCTTGTATAATTTCAACGTTAAGAATCAAGTTTGATGCACAACACTCTATTCAAGTGGACTGTACCTTTGCTTATAACGTTTAGTTACCTAAAAACTAGTGACCCTTCCAGACTGAAATCAGTTGTTGGATGAAGGTGACCCAATAAACCGAAAACTAGTTTGAAATTAAAAAAATCGGTAGAACAAAAATAGTGTACTTGTTATTCAACCTTAAAAAAAGCACGAAGTTCAGTCTCGCTACAATAATATTGTGGTCACTAATTCCTGCACGCATCATGATGATTCCTATTTGCTCAGGCTTATTTGTTGCGAAGAGGTCAAGTGTGTTTTCGCAACCATTGACTCTTCGAGTGGGCTCCTGCACTTTTCTTTCTCTTCATGTCTACAGACTTGTTTTTCAACACAGTCACTCACATTTCTCCCAACGAAAGGCTAGTTTGTTGATACCGTCACTGTAGAATTTTGAACTTTGTTGACGGAGCCACGACCTCATATCCGCTTGCACCGCTTCCTCAGTATAAAAAAAATGGTTTAAATGGCTCTGAGCACTATGGGACTTAACATCTGTGGTCATCAGTCCCCTAGAACTAAGAACTACTTAAACCTAACTAACCTAAGGACATCACACACATCCATGGCCGAGGCAGGATTCGAACCTGCGACCGTAGCGGTCGCACGGTTCCAGACTGAAGCGCCTAGAACCGCTCGGCCACCAACGGCCGGCTCAGTATCAAAGTGAGGTCCTCGAAGATGTTCTTTAAGTTTTGGAAACAGACGAAAATCGTATGGTGCCAAGTCGGGAATGTATGGAGGAAGATCAATGACAGTGAACCCAAGGTGTAGGATTGTTTCAGATATCGCAGCGCTCGCGTGTGGTCTGGTACTGTCATGCTGAAGGAGAGGGTGCTCCATGTGTGGACGAACTCTTTGAATTCGAAACTCCATTACAGCACGCTGTTCGTCATGCACCGACATAGTCGAGTTACACACCACCATGTTACACAATACAATTCGGATCCCTCTAGCGTCAGAAGGATGCATCTTGTGAAAGCGAAGCAGGAAAGTCGACCGAGTAATATGCATGTCATGTAATACCTCAACCGGTCTTGACAACAGATTAAAAATTTCGGAGGCATTACTTTTCAGCATGCCTTCGTATTATTTGTGGACGATTAGTACTAGATCTTGAACTGTGTCCTTATACTGTGGCAGCGTTCTTACGGTCAAGCAATCAGCATATTTCCTGTCATATCAAAACCTTTGAAATCAGCTGCAAATCATAAACTAACGAACTACATAATATTTAACAAAACCTGTAATAAAAATCAGTCAGTTGGTTTGACAGCACTGTAGTGCAACAATGAAATATCAAATTGACAGGCGATCTGAGAGCGCCATAGAGCGATGCAAGTGTAACTTTATAACACAGCTTCATTTCATCATCTTAATTTCAGTACCTTACTTGTGAAAATGACGTGATTCGACAGCTACCCAGGGATCAGTTATCAACAAGTCTACAGGATAATGAACGCGTCGCGGCAATAATCTACAATGACGCGTACTTTAGCGTTCAATTCCTGTGTAAAGATGGCAGAAAAGTATACTTTTTGTCATCATAATCATCATTATCATCATCAGCCATCCGACATCCACTGCTGTAGGAGCTTCCTCCAGATTTCTCCCGATATTATGGTCTTCAGCTTTGGGCGTAATCATTGCTCCAGCTTTTATTCTAATATCGTCCAATCATCTTCCATTAGACTGGCCATTTCTTGTGTAGTGGAATCAGGCAAAGAAGTTCGTTATTCCATCTACAATAAAACAGCCTGGACACATATACACTCCTGGAAATTGAAATAAGAACACCGTGAATTCATTGTCCCAGGAAGGGGAAACTTTATTGACACATTCCTGGGGTCAGATACATCACATGATCACACTGACAGAACCACAGGCACACAGACACAGGCAACAGAGCATGCACAATGTCGGCACTAGTACAGTGTATATCCACCTTTCGCAGCAATGCAGGCTGCTATTCTCCCATGGAGACGATCGTAGAGATGCTGGATGTAGTCCTGTGGAACGGCTTGCCATGCCATTTCCACCTAGCGCCTCAGTTGGACCAGCGTTCGTGCTGGACGTGCAGACCGCGTGAGACGACGCTTCATCCAGTCCCAAACATGCTCAATGGGGGACAGATCCGGAGATCTTGCTGGCCAGGGTAGTTGACTTACACCTTCTAGAGCACGTTGGGTGGCACGGGATACATGCGGACGTGCATTGTCCTGTTGGAACAGCAAGTTCCCTTGCCGGTCTAGGAATGGTAGAACGATGGGTTCGATGACGGTTTGGATGTACCGTGCACTATTCAGTGTCCCCTCGACGATCACCAGTGGTGTACGGCCAGTGTAGGAGATCGCTCCCCACACCATGGTGCCGGGTGTTGGCCCTGTGTGCCTCGGTCGTATGCAGTCCTGATTGTGGCGCTCACCTGCACGGCGCCAAACACGCATACGACCATCATTGGCACCAAGGCAGAAGCGCCTCTCATCGCTGAAGACGACACGTCTCCATTCGTCCCTCCATTCACGCCTGTCGCGACACCACTGGAGGCGGGCTGCACGATGTTGGGGCGTGAGCGGAAGACGGCCTAACGGTGTGCGGGACCGTAGCCCAGCTTCATGGAGACGGTTGCGAATGGTCCTCGCCGATACCCCAGGAGCAACAGTGTCCCTAATTTGCTGGGAAGTGGCGGTGCGGTCCCCTACGGCACTGCGTAGGATCCTACGGTCTTGGCGTGCATCCGTGCGTCGCTGCGGTCCGGTCCCAGGTCGACGGGCACGTGCACCTTCCGCCGACCACTGGCGACAACATCGATGTACTGTGGAGACCTCACGCCCCACGTGTTGAGCAATTCGGCGGTACGTCCACCCGGCCTCCCGCATGCCCACTATACGCCCTCGCTCAAAGTCCGTCAACTGCACATACGGTTCACGTCCACGCTGTCGCGGCATGCTACCAGTGTTAAAGACTGCGATAGAGCTCCGTATGCCACGGCAAACTGGCTGACACTGACGGCGGCGGTGCACAAATGCTGCGCAGCTAGCGCCATTCGACGGCCAACACCGCGGTTCCTGGTGTGTCCGCTGTGCCGTGCGTGTGATCATTGCTTGTACAGCCCTCTCGCAGTGTCCGGAGCAAGTATGGTGGGTCTGACACACCGGTGTCAATGTGTTCTTTTTTCCATTTCCAGGAGTGTATTTTCCGTCCAGAAAGTTTCTAGATTCG
This sequence comes from Schistocerca americana, assembly GCF_021461395.2. Lineage (NCBI taxonomy): Eukaryota > Metazoa > Arthropoda > Insecta > Orthoptera > Acrididae > Schistocerca > Schistocerca americana. The sequence goes on from NC_060130.1 coordinate 698,917,373, forward strand.
TTTTGTTCCTAGCCTAGAAGCTACGTCACCACAGTAATTACGGTGGCAGTTTGAACCAACAACTGTAAACGACAGATTTACATTTGGTTCAAATAGTTCAAAGGGCTCTGAGCACTATGGGACTTAACTTCTGTTCTCTGCCTCGTGATGGCTGGGTGTTGTGTGCTGTCCTTAGGTTAGTTAGGTTTAAGTAGTTCTAAGTTCTAGGGGACTGATGACCATAGATGTTAAGTCCCATAGTGCTCAGAGCCATTTGAACTTAACTTCTGAGGTCATCAGTCCCCTAGAACTTAGAACTACTTAAACCTAACTAACCTAAGGACATCACACACATCTATGACCGAGGCATGATTCGAACTTGCGATCTTAGCGGTCGCGCGGTTCCAGACTGTAGCGCTTAGAACCGCTCGGCCACTCCGGCCGGCCAGATGTACATTTGACCAGTTAGTTGTGAGCAGGCAGCGTTAAGCATCAGTGGACGTCCATCCCTAGTGTATCAACATAGTTAGTAACTTAGTTAGTTAGTTAAAAGTTCCATAGATCTGTCTGTACGATTCTTTTATCGAGATGATATGGAACTAGGTAGTTTACAGAGTATGCGAACATGTATACGTGATCAGTGTTAACATCTGAACATACAATTTTCTAGTCCCAATCATGCAACTATGGGCCGGCCGGTGTGACCGAGTGGTTCTAGGCGCTTCAGTCTGGAACCACGCGACCGCTACGAGCGCAGGTTCGAATTCTGCGTTGGGCATGGATGTGTGTGATGTCCTTAGGTCAGTTAGGTTTAAGTAGTTCTAAGTTCTAGGGGACTGATGATGTTTAGTCCCATAGTGCTCAGAGCCATTTGAACCATTTCATGCTTAAAAATCAGCTTTTTTTTAAGGGCAGGTTTTTAATAAATATTCGTCCTTGGAATGGAAGAAGTGTCCAGGAGAAATGATTTTATGTTAGATTTAAAACTTACGTTGTTACGTGTCACACATTTTATGGTATTGAGAAAACGACCAATAATTTTTGTTGCTGCGTGTTGAACCCCTTTCTAAGCCACGGACAGCTTTTATAATGGGTAATAAAGTTCGTTTTTCTTCAAGTGTTGTAGGTATGGCCACGACTGTTCTTCTCAAACTGTGATGGATTATTTATGAGGAATTTCATAAGGGAATGCATGTACTGTGATAGTGCGGTAAAAATTCCAAACTCTTCGAAGATGTGCCTACATGACGATCATGGGTGTACACCACATATTATTCTTGCTGCTCATATTATTTGAGCTGCTCGCTCTTGTGAGATCACAACTTCCTTTCTAAGCAAAAAGGTGACAAGTTACCGCAGTAAATTATTCCATAGGACATTATTGAGTGGAAATATGCAAAATATGTCAGGAGGCTTGGTTGTTTGCTTCAAATTAGCAATTATAAGAAGAGAAAAAGTATCTGAACTTAACTGCTTGAACATCTCAGTAATATACTTCTACCAGTTCAAGTTTTCATCAATACGTACACCCAAAAATCTGGAGCATTCTCCCGTGTTTACTGACTGCTGTTCATGTGTCACATCAGTTGTTGCTACGTATATATTTGTTGTACAGAACCGCTTAATAATTATTTGAAAATTATCATTAACAAAGTCTTCTGTTGCTCTCTCTCTCTCTCTCTCTCTCTCTCTCTCTCTCTCTCTCTCTAATGGGACTTATTATAATAATAGTCACTTCCGCTAAAGGTACCGATTGTGCCCGATGAATGGTAAGTGGAAGGACATTCACCTATATAAGTAATAGGAGTGGACCCAAATCTGAATCTTGTGGGACTATGTGATTCTTTCCCAGACATTACAGTTTTCTCTCCTTTCAAATTTTTTTTTGTCATTCACGACAACTGTTAACTTCCTATTTGTTTAGTGTGATTCAAACCAGTTGTGTATAAAGCCAACTAGTCCACAAAACCGAAGTTTTTCTAAGAGATTAATATGATTTACACAGTAAAACTCCTTGGAAAGATCACAAAAATCCAGTTGACCATATTTTATTACTTAAGTTTATAATATTTGGTGGGTTAATGTATGAATAATATTGTCATTCAACCAACCCTTCTGGAATCCAAACTGTGATGTAGTAAGTAGGTTGTATCTACTTAAATGTGAGAGTACATTACTTTTTCGAATATACTGTAAAAAGAGTTCATTAAGGAAATGGGACGATAATTGTCTAAGACTTTACTGTCACCCTTCATATAAAGAGATTTAACAACTATATATTTTAATCTGCCTGGAAAAATTCCCTGTGCTAATAATGCACTGTATTTCTTACTAGGAAGACTGGTTATTATGTTAGAACAGTTATCCAGAATTATATCTGAAATTACATCAGTGCTATATATGAGCTTTTGTTTTGATGTGTAAAAAATCACAATGGAGCAACATATTTCAATCACGTATTCAAGACATTCTCGAGGATATTTGAATGGTACATGTGTGTTGCATCATATGGTGTCATGTAAACTGCACATTTCCATGAGACAGCTGCTCGTCATCTTCAGATGCTACTGTTGTAGTACTTTTTGTGGCTCGACAATTTATGCACCGGCTCGCTAGAAAAGCGTAGGTGTCAAGGGGTGAGGTTATAACGCCATCAGTGACGAATCGTAGAATACGTCGACATCTAGAGCTCCCTGCCGGAGAAATGGGTCACGGTCCTGCTATGCGCAGAGCGGTTAAGGCGCCGCCGCAAGCTGCGGACTCAGCGCTTGGGCAGGTGTTAACTAGTTGCATTCATTTGTCTGCAGCTGAAGATACCTTAGTGCCACCACTCCTGATTTCCATGCTTTTAGGAGTTGAAATCCTGTGTCTCTCTTGATTAAGTCGTTAGTTATACGTTTTTCAACCGGTTCTTTAATAACAAAGTCCCAGGACGCGAAGATGGACGAGAGAATCTTGATATGCATCTTCGTATTTTCGCGGCGTGAAGCCGCATTAATTCGACTTCTTCTTCTAATATTTCGGCTGAATACCGTCCAGCCAATTTGAAAGTGAACCGAGGTTACTGAAGCTCCAGCACTTTCTCCGTCATTTTAAACCCGCGAACCGGACCACTGCGCATGCGGCTACAGATACACAAGACGCCAGAAACTTTGACGGAGGCAAAGAGGTATGAAATATATGACATATGCACAGAATAGGATCTGTAGCTGCGCGGTCGAGCCACACGTTGATATCGATGTATCACTGCGAGCTGCACCGCCGCGACATCTTCGTGAATTTATTACAGAAATTGCCGGATTCAACGATTTGTCTAAGCTGAAGCCGCTATCTCTATTAATTAAATTCGTCACCAACCGAATTTCAGTTGCTTCTTTCAATACTGAATCCCTGAAAGATGTAGTCGAGGTTAAAATTTCAACGTTATCGTACACCATAGAGAGCCCAGTCTCAATACAGTGCTCTACCACCGCAGATTTATTAGGTTGTAAGAGCCGTGTGTACCTGCGGTGCTCTGTGCATCTTTCCTGGACTGTACGTGTCGCCTGTCCGATGTATGAACGGGCACACTCACACGGGATCATGTAAACCCCAGGCTTATGAAGCACCAAATCATCTTTAACGGAACCCAGGAGCGCTGCTGTCTTTGGTGGGGGGCGAAAAATCACTTACACTTTGTGTTTACTGAGGATCCTGTTGGATTCATTTGTAGTGCCTTACGTATCTGTTGTGGAGGGTACCCGTTGGCTTCAAAACCTCTCAGTGGTAGAAGCTCGTCCTCCAGACTTCTCTCGTCAGCAATGACGTGTCCTCTGTGTACCAGGGTTCTGAGAACATTCATCGTCTGCGAAGGAAAGTGGCAATTATTTGCGTGTTAATATAAATCCGTAGGAGGCGGTTTTCGATATACTGAATACCCAAATTGCTATATTCTCTGCGCCGTACCAACACATCCAAAAATGGGAAGATCTCCATGTTTTTCGATTTCCATCGTGAACTGAATTTGTCTGATTTGTCTGTGGATGGAATTCAGATGGTTTAAAAATTATTTTAACTTGTCTTCACCATGAGGCCACACTACAAACGTATCATCAACAAACCTACAAAACTCTGTGGGCTTCAAGCTAGCTGATTCCAGCGCCTTCTCCTCTAAGTCCTCCGTAAAGAAGTTGGTCACCAAGGGCGACAAAGGTCTACCCATGGCAACACCGTCAGTCTGTTCATAAAATTCGTTATTGAACCCCCACGGTACATAAAACAGGCGAGAAAACTTGTGGAAGCAAGGAAAGAAGCATGCCAAATTTAAAAGACGCAGAACACTCGGGATTGGCGAAGTCTTACAGAATCTCAAATTTCAGGGCGAAATTCAAAGTGAGATGCTTTTAATAGTTTCCAAAACGAAACTTTTTCTCTAAATCTGGCAGAAAACCCAAAGGGTTTCTAGTCGTATGTTAAGTACACCAGCGACAAGACACAATCAGTACCTTCAATGTGTGATAAGAATGGCGATGTTACTGATGACAGTGTCACTAAAGCATAGTTACTAAACAGTTTTCCGAAATTCCTCCCCAAAAAGATGAAGTAAACATTCCAGAATTCGCATCTGTAACAACTGTAAACATGAGAATCTTAGAAGTAGATATCCTCGGTGTAACGAATCAGCTAAAATCATTCAATAAAGGCAAGACCTCCGGTCCGAATTGTATACCAGTCAAGTTTCTTTCAGGGTATGCTGGTATAAGACTTCCATACTTAGCAGTCGTGTACGGCCACTCGCTCGTCAAAGTTCCGTACCTTAAGACTGGAAAGTTGTGCAAGTTACACCAATACCCAAGAAATGAAGTAGGTGTAATCGGCTGAATTACAGAGTCATATCGCTAACATTAATCTGCAGTAGGGCTTTGGAACATATACTGTGCTCGAACATTATGGGTTACCTCGAGCAGAACGATTTATTGACAAACAACTAACACGGATTCAGAAAATATTATTCTAGTGAAACTCAAGTAGCTATTTACTCTAACGAAGTATGAGTGCTATCGATAGACGATGTCAAACTGATGCCATGCTTTTAGAATTCCAGAAAGCTTTTGACACAGTTCCTTGCAAACGACTTCTTATAAAATTGCTCGCCTATGGAGTATCGTCTCAGTTGTGTGGCTGGATTCGTGATTTCTTGTCAGAAATGTCACAGTTCGTAGTAAATGACACAAAGTCATCGAGTGAAACAGAAGTAATATCTGACGTTCCCCAAGGAAGAGTTATACGCTCTCTGCCGTTCCTGATCTGCATAAACGATTTAGGAGACAATCAGAGCTGCCCTCTCAGATTGCAGATGATGCTGTTCAAAAAAGTGGCTCTGAGCACTATGGGACTTAACATCTTAGGTCATCAGTCCCCTAGGACTTAGAACTACTTAAACCTAACTAACCTAAGGACATCACACACATCCATGCCCGAGGCAGGATTCGAACCTGCGACCGTAGCAGTCGCGCGGTTCCTGACTGAAGCGCCTAAAACCGCTCGGCCACCGTGGCCGGCGATGATGCTGTCAACCGTTTTGTAAAGTCATTAGATAAACAAAAGTACTCGCAAAATGATGTAGACAAGATATCCGTATGGTACGAAAAGTGGAAACTGACTATAAATAATGGAAAGTATGAAGTTTTCAACATGGGTACTAAAAGGAATCCACAAAATTTCGGTTACACGACAAGCCACACTAAATTAAACGCTGTCAGTACAACTAAACACTTAGGGACTACAGTTAAAAATATCTTAAATTTGAACGATCACACAGATAACGTTGTGGGGAAAGCAAAAGAAAGGCTGCTTTTTATTGGAAGAACACTTAGAAAATGCAACAGGTCTATTAAAGAGATTGCTTACACTACGCTTGTCCGCCCTCTTCAGGAGTATTGCTGTACAGTGTGGGATCCGCATCAGTTAGGATTGATGGGGGACATCAAAAAAGTCCAAAGAAAGGCAGCTCGTTCTGTATTATTGCGAATTAGGGGAGAGAGTGATATATACATGATGCACGAATTGGGTGGCAATCATCGTTGCGGCAGGATCTTCTTATGAAATTTCAGTCACGAACTTTCTCTTCAGAGTACGACAAAAAATTTTTGGTGTCTACCTACATAGGGGAAAATGAGCATCATAAAAAATAAGAGAATGCAGACCTCGCACGGAAAGATTTAAGTGTTCTTCTTTCTCGCGCGTTGTTCGATAGTGGAACGGTAGATAAACAGCTTGCAGGTGGCTCGATAAACCCTCTGCCAGGTATTTCATTGTGATCTAAACAGTAATCATGTAGCGTACATTATCGTCCTATGCTAATTATTCGTTTTTGTTTTACTACAATAGTAACTCTAAACTTAATGATAAAGAAATCGCTAGTATTAGCTGAAATAACGGTTTAAGGGTTTTTATTTAACTGGTTGCCTGTGAGATTAGCAGCTTTTTTCGTCGTTGGTAACAGATAAAGAACCGGACAAGTGCGAGTGGCACTTGTGCGCTGAGGGTTCCGTACGCACTTCTTTATGTATATGCATAACAATAATAATTTTGTGTGGCGCAATGGCCTGTCTCTAGTCTTTCTATTTGAAGCAACTTCGGCGATCTGTGTGTGCCTAACCTACCCCAGTTATCCATTACTGGTAACAGGACCTACACTTTAACGTGGAAGGCTAGGTTAAACCGTATATTTAAAAATTCATACTCTGTCCGAAATTCAGTCCCGCGACCTCTAGATTTGCAGGCACGCGTTTTATCGCTAGACCATCAGGCGCAACGTGTACAGAGATAGTTCACGTAAAGGTTTTGATGAATGAGTTTGCAAGTACCGAAATACGTGACACAAATGGCCGTGTCTTTTTATTCATTGACTTAGAAGCTGAAATTTTTCACACCCCGAAGGGATCGAAGACCTTAGTATGCAAAATAAATTTCAACTTGATACCTCTCCCTATTTCCGATAAAAAGCGGTCTTAACAGTCGGATCTGCCGACAGACAGACACACAGACGGAAAAAAATGATCCTAAAAGGGTTCCGTTTTTACCTATTGATGTACGGAATCCTAAAAATCGTGGTATTGAACTTCGGTGTCCGGCTCTGCTAAATAGCGAAACTGGTTTATTATTATCTATTATGCAATATATTAATTTCTATATTGCGCGGATGTGCTGGCACGGATGTGGTGTTTACGAAGGAGACTGTGAATGACTACTTTATTGCATTATTTTTGTTCACCATCAAGCTATCGCCTTGATTTCCGTTGTACTGAGCTGCGTTCTTTGCGTGTCGTTTTGTAATGTATGGGAATTATTTCACGTTATTTTACCGTAAAGGTCATATGTGTCAAAATCAAAACATTAAGGACGAACTGAATTGTGATAACCTTAGAGAATTCTAGTTATGTTGTCTGATAATTATTTCCCTTCAACTACTGATTGTAATTACAGTTCAGGTATAATTATTTACAGCGAAACTGGATAACTACAGCGTCCGTTCGTAACAGTTCTAATTTCAGCTTTACTAATTTGAGACATAATCAGATTTACTAATGAGTCCATAATTAAAGCTTAAGTGAATATCCCGTTTCCTGAACAGCAGTAAAATTAAAAGAAAATCTAGTGCAACTGAGATGGTTCGCTGCACGACTCTTCCTGTTTTATTAGTGATAATTCATCTGATTACATTCCGACAAATATCACTTATATGCTAATTATTTCCATCGCTATGTAACTGATAATTCTACAAATATCACATCTCCAATCTCATTATCAAGATGAATACAAACTCTGGATCTGAACTCGAATCCTAAGAAATGACGGGTGATCTTTATATCGAAGTTTGTCTCTGAATATTCCTGTGAAACATTTTCTGTCATAGTCCTTGGTGGTACCCCATAAGTTTGATGTACGACTCGTCCGCGAATCCCATGCAGTGCAAGTAATGCTTCTGATTATCCAATGCTGTCTTCGTTGGCACTACACAATACTGGCCTTAGCGACGAGCTGACATTGGAAGTAACTTGTTCAAAAAACGTTGCGCTTGTGGACTGACTTCAGTCAGTTTCCACCGGATAGTTCCCCGAGATACTGTTGACGCTATTAGTAGTTTTACTGACCAAATAATTTGAGAGATTTTGCAACTAGTTCAATTACAGTACATCGTCAAATGTACATATATTGACTGCTAACAGTACAACAATGGAAAGGATGAATCATGCGGATTTAATATACCGTCGATGGCCGCGTCGTTAGAGACGGACCACGACCACTGATTGTGAGAATGTGAGAAAGGATATCACTGTGTTCTTCTCAAAGAAACCTCCGGATATTCGCCTAATTGTTTTAGGGAAGCAATGGAAACAAATAAGCGTGGCTGGACGAAGAACAGAATCTCTGTACTTCCGTATACGAGTCCAGTGACTTACTATTACCCACGTCGCTCGACTTCTACGCCGGTTTCCAGATAAATATTCACTTGTCGTACAGATTTCGTCAGTTGTTTTGTTCTGTGCTGCACTAATACACAGGACTCACAACAAATACAATGAAATAATGATGGCGCAGTCTGGGTAAATTTGTAAAATTCATCGTTAGGCTGACGTGTCCTCATTATGACGTATATCCACTCTCACACACATTTAATAATTGAAAAGGATTGCCATGTTCTCTTGTGTGCACATAAAATGTACTCAGTAACCTAATCACATATGTCTATCAACGAAAAAAAATAAAACATATCCATTAAGAAAATGATTCAGTCCGGTGGTAGAAAATAAGATCTCCAAAATCATTTAGAATTTCTGATGGGTGGTTTTGATGCACATTTAGGGAAAGAGATAAAATCCAAAAACAAAAAAGAATGGTGAATTTCTGCTCAAATGAATCAATTGAAGTGGGGATACATTTGTAGAATTCTAGAAATTTCAAAAACATGATTTTTAACCTGACAATAATATTTCTGGATTTCCAGTTCACAACATCACATCTTTCGTCCGTCTCACAAGGAGATTTTAAATTTTCTAATACGCAAAGGAGCATATAGCATAACAAACCACAACCTAACCTAAGTGACACTAGATTTAAAGCCCCAAAACTTCATTAAAAGGATGTTCGTAATCTTTCAACTGGATAATAGCAAAATCCTACGACTAATACGACGACTGGAAAGTAATGCCTCCGAAATTTTTGTGTGAAAACTGTTAAGCTTTTAAATAAAACAAACGTTACTAACATTCGAGAGGTTTTTTGTTCACGTCCACATGTTTTTTCTCAACATAGTCACTGTGACGGCGAATACATATCTCCCAACGAAAAACCAGATTGTTCATAATGTTACTGAAGAATGTTTGCCTATGTTGACGGAGCCACAACCTCACCACTGCTTGCAACGTTTCTTCACTATCTGAGTGAAGTCTTCTCTTCTTAAGTTTTGGGAAACGAATCAGTTGGAATTAAGTAGGGACTGTATGGCGGGTGATCGAGGACAATGAACACAAGGCGTCGTGGAGCTGCAAATGAAGCAGCGATTGTGTATGGTCTGACATTGTCATGTGAGGCTCCATGTGTGGTCAAACTCTTTGAATTCGAAACTCGATTACAACGCGCTGTTCCTCACGCACCGACATACGCTGTCCAGTTATGCTATTGTGACCATCTGTCAAAAGCCTGAATAACCACCTTTTGCAGAGCGGATCGCTGCTTAACGTGCAGGAAGAAGAGTTAGTGAGGTCTTGAAAGGTACAGAGAGGGATGTGGAACCATGCCATCTCCAATGCTGTGGACAGCTGCGCTAGGGCTTTCGGTTGAAAGTCCACGGAGCGAACATCCCGATCGATGTGGTCCCACATATTCTCGATTGGGTTTAATACGCCGAGTTCGGTGGTCAGGCGAGTGCAGTACACTTATCCTGGTTCTCCTCGAACCATGCAGGGACACTGCGAGCTGTGTGTCACGTTGCATTGTCTTGCTGGTAAATGCAAATGCCATCTTGCCGAGGACAAAGAAATTGCATGTGTGGGAGGATATGGTACCCAAGCATAGAAGTGTAGTTGTGTTGCTTCATTGTACCTTCCAGTAGGACGAGATCACCCCGGGAATGCTACGAAAGCAATACCCAGACCTTAACGCTTCCTCCTCCGGCCTGACCCTTCCGACCATTGTTGCAGGCTGTTTGATATCAGACGTATCACGCCGTACACGAAACGGCCATCTGTCATCTGAAATTGCACTTGTCGCCACTCAGTGGACATCCAGTTTCGGTAATGCCATGCAAATTTCAGCCAGCGTCGAGGATGAACAGCAGTTAGCAAAAGTGCATGAACCAGATACCTGCTGCTGAGGCCCATACACATCAACGTGTGCTGAACGGTCGTTGAGGAGACAGTGGTGGTAGCCTTTTGGTTCATCTGGGCGGTCAGTTGCTCAGCAGTTACATGTCTATTCTCCCGTACTCATATCCGCAGACTTCGTTCACATCTGTCATCTATAGCCTGTGGTGCACAATCGTTGCCTAGGCCCCGCTTTCGGATAACGCAATTTTGCCACGCACGGTATCCTTTAAACGCGGCGGCATGGGAACAGATTTTAGCCGTTTCCCAAATGCTTTATCAGTGGTCCAAAAACCAATGATTGTGCCCTTTTGGACGTCAGATTAATCGCTCCGTTACCTCATAACAATAACTACAGCACTGGTTCCCCCCCCCCCCCCCCCTTAATCCGAAACGCTTTATCCGAGAATTAAAATGTAATAAACACTACTGGGCACTAAAATTGCTACACCAGGAAGAAATGCAGATGATAAATGGGTATTCATTGGGCAAATATATTATTCTAGAACTGACATGTGATTACATTTTCACGCAATTTGGGTGCATAGATCCTGAGAAATCAGTACCCAGAACAACCACCTCCGGCCGTAATAATGGCCTTGATACGCCTAGGCATTGAGTCAAACAGAGCATGGATGACGTGTACAGGTACAGCTGGCCATGCAGCTTCAACACGATACCACAGTTCATCAAGAGTAGTGACTGCCGTATTGCGACGAGCCAGTTGCTCGGCCACCATTGACCAGACGTTTTTAATTGGTGAGAGATCTGGAGAATGTGCTGGCCAGGGCAGCAGTCGAACATTTTCTGTATCCAGAAAGGCCCGTACAGGACCTGCAACATGCAGTCGTACATTATCCTGCTGAAATGTAGGGTTTCGCAGGGATCGAATGAAGGGTGGAGCCACGGGTCGTAACACATCTGGAATATAACGTCCACTGTTCAAAGTGCCGTCAATGCGAACAAGAGGTGACCGAGACGTGTAACCAATGGCACCCCATACCATCACGCTATACTGGCGGTGACGAATACACGCTTCCTATGTGCGTTTACCGCGATGTCGCCAAACACGGATGCGACCATCATGACGCTGTAAACAGAACCTGTATTCATCCGAAAAAATGACGTTTTGCCATTCGTGGACCCAGGTTCGTCGTTGAGTACACCATCGCAGACGCTCCTGTCTGTGATGCAGCGTCAAGGGTAACCGCAGCCATGGTCTCCGAGCTGATGGTCCATGCTGCTGCAAACGTCGTCGAACTGTTAGTGGAGATGGTAGTTGTCTTGCAAACGTCCTCATCTTTTGACTCAGGGATCGAGACGTGGCAGCACGATCCGTTACAGCGATGCGGATAAGATGTCTGTCATCTCGACTGCTAGTGATACGAGGCCGTTGGGATCTAGCACGGCGTTCCGTATTACCCTCCTGAACCCACCGATTCCATATTCTGCTAACAGTCATTGGATATCGACCAACGCGAGCAGCAATGTCGCGAAACGCTAAACCGCAATCGCGATAGGCTACAATCCGACCTTTATCAAAGTCGAAAGGTGATGGTACGCATTTCCCCTCCTTACACGAGGCATCAAAACAACGTTTCATCAGGCAACGCCGGTCAACTGCTGTTTGTGTACACTCCTGCAAATGGAAAAAAGAACACATTGACACCGGTGTGTCAGACCCACCATACTTGCTCCGGACACTGCGAGAGGGCTGTACAAGCAATGATCACACGCACGGCACAGCGGACACACCAGGAACCGCGGTGTTGGCCGTCGAATGGCGCTAGCTGCGCAACATTTGTGCACCGCCGCCGTCAGTGTCAGCCAGTTTGCCGTGGCATACGGAGCTCCATCGCAGTCTTTAACACTGGTAGCATGCCGCGACAGCGTGGACGTGAACCGTATGTGCAGTTGACGGACTTTGAGCGAGGGCGTATAGTGGGCATGCGGGAGGCCGGGTGGACGTACCGCCGAATTGCTCAACACGTGGGGCGTGAGGTCTCCACAGTACATCGATGTTGTCGCCAGTGGTCGGCGGAAGGTGCACGTGCCCGTCGACCTGGGACCGGACCGCAGCGACGCACGGATGCACACCAAGACCGTAGGATCCTACGCAGTGCCGTAGGGGACCGCACCGCCACTTCCCAGCAAATTAGGGACACTGTTGCTCCTGGGGTATCGGCGAGGACCATTCGCAACCGTCTCCATGAAGCTGGGCTACGGTCCCGCACACCGTTAGGCCGTCTTCCGCTCACGCCCCAACATCGTGCAGCCCGCCTCCAGTGGTGTCGCGACAGGCGTGAATGGAGGGACGAATGGAGACGTGTCGTCTTCAGCGATGAGAGTCGCTTCTGCCTTGGTGCCAATGATGGTCGTATGCGTGTTTGGCGCCGTGCAGGTGAGCGCCACAATCAGGACTGCATACGACCGAGGCACACAGGGCCAACACCCGCCATCATGGTGTGGGGAGCGATCTCCTACACTGGCCGTACACCACTGGTGATCGTCGAGGGGACACTGAATAGTGCACGGTACATCCAAACCGTCATCGAACCCATCGTTCTACCATTCCTAGACCGGCAAGGGAACTTGCTGTTTCAACAGGACAATGCACGTCCGCATGTATCCCGTGCCACCCAACGTGCTCTAGAAGGTGTAAGTCAACTACCCTGGCCAGCAAGATCTCCGGATCTGTCCCCCATTGAGCATGTTTGGGACTGGATGAAGCGTCGTCTCACGCGGTCTGCACGTCCAGCACGAACGCTGGTCCAACTGAGGCGCCAGGTGGAAATGGCATGGCAAGCCGTTCCACAGGACTACATCCAGCATCTCTACGATCGTCTCCATGGGAGAATAGCAGCCTGCATTGCTGCGAAAGGTGGATATACACTGTACTAGTGCCGACATTGTGCATGCTCTGTTGCCTGTGTCTATGTGCCTGTGGTTCTGTCAGTGTGATCATGTGATGTATCTGACCCCAGGAATGTGTCAATAAAGTTTCCCCTTCCTGGGACAATGAATTCACGGTGTTCTTGTTTCAATTTCCAGGAGTGTATGAGAAATCGGTTGGAAACTTTAATCATGTCAGCACGTTGTCGGTGCCGCCATCGGCGCCAACATTGTGTGAATCCTCTGAAAAGCTAATCATTTGCATATCACAGCATCTTCGTCCTGTAGGTTAAATTTCGCGTCTGTAGCACGTCACCTTCGTGGTGTAGCAATTTTAATGGCCAGTAGTGTATTTATTCACAACCGACACAAAAGAGTTACATGTTTGCACCTGTTACTTTCCTTCAAAGTAGTCACCAGCGTTGTGTCGAACCCGTTGTCAGCGATGTGGAAGGCGTAGTATACCGTTTAGCAGGGCATGTTCTGTTGATGGTGCGCATGAAGTGGTCTACTGCCTGTCGAATCTGTGGAACAGTTCTGAAGCGAATGCCACGAAGTGGTTCCTTCATCTTCGGAATCAAATCGAAGTTACAAGGACTTGAGTCCGGGGAGTATGGTGGGGAGTATGGATAGATCCCAGTCACATCGACCCAACAGAGCAGCCACAGCTTACGCTGGATGCGCTCGTGCATTCTCGTGCAAAATGATGAGTGAGTTGCGCAGAAAGTGTCACCGCTTCTTCCGCAAAGCTGGTCACAGGTGATGCTCCAAAAACGAACAGTATTACCGTGCATCGATGGTCTGACTTGGAGGAACGTAATGCGTTAGGATAACACCATCACAGTCGTACACGAGAATCACCATAACTTTAGACCGCTCCATTCGCACCATCAAGAGAACAGGCTCTGCTAACGGTATACTACGCCTTCCACATCGCTGGCAACGGGTGCTACAAAATGCTGGTGACTACTCTGAAGGCCGTTAACAGGTGCAAACATGTAACTCTTTTGTATCGGTTGTGAATAAATAGTTGCCACTATTTAAGTTCCCACCCTCGTATATTCTCCGCTGCTAGTTTTGCCATCTACTGTCGGTAAGTGGTTATCTCGCGCTGACGTCAAACATACTTGGTAGTCACATTAAGATCACTGGAGCTTATAGTTACTTTACACACCGCCATGTAACACGCTACGATTCGTAGCCCTCTAGCGTCAGAGGGCTGCCAATATATAGACGTGAAGAACAAAGACATAGAATGTCGGTAACGTTTGTTTTATTTAAAAAGGTTTAAGAGTTTTCACATATAAAATTCGGAGCATTACTTTGCAGCCTGTCATCGTATTGGCAAGTAAATTCGACAAAACACCATAAAACTGTGAGGAACTGAAAAACAAGATTTTTAAAATAGTCCACAACAGAATTCCTCTGCAAAGTCTGAATGGATGTTGTAAACAGGAAGTACAATCAGAACACGAAGTTCTCAAAACACGGAATAATAACAAATGAAAAAATGCACATGATACGTTCCTGGTAACTAGAAAACGAGTTTAAAAACTAATGTGACAAGCAAAAAGACTATACCAGTACAAAAAAAAACTCAGTAAAATTGAAGAATACTTTCAGAAAACAGAACCATGACTTTTGTATAAAACATTTAAAACGAAATTACATGGACACCAGTTCCAAAACGTCTGTTTGAAGAAGTAGAATGACTCTTAGCAACCAAGAAAATTGCTAAGAACTTGGGAAATATTTCAAGAAACTTTGAAATTACCCGAAGTCTATATAAATATTTCCACCAGAAATTCCCCTAAAAACCAAACGAGATTCTCAAGCGCCGAATGAAGAGAAAGCTGTTCAGGTAACTTCCGGGAACGCAACGCTGTGGAAGGGAATTTAAAACCTCAGTTTGGAGAGAAATTCCATGAAGATAACACACACACATTGTAAACACTGAGCATAAGCGTCACACAGGCTTAAAAAAGCCGAGGAAATCTGCTACTGTTGAACACCGTCTTTTTTCCTTTATTGCATTTCGATTTGTAATATGCTGCTCTACAGCCTACAGAGTAGTTAATAAACATAATGAGAATATAAACAAACAAGAAAAAAGGCGATAAAACGGTCACATTATAAAAAACTGTAAAATGGCGGAAAGTTGTGAAATTTAAAATATAAAAACACTGCGGTGACGATGCGGATGAAGACTCACAATAAGTACACAGGGAACACTGTCTTGTCAAGGATTATCCTATGGAATACAACAATACAGAGATTATAGCATGCGTTTCCAGCTATTCTGATGGTGTTATTAAGGAAGCAGTTGAAATTAAATTAGCAAGTAACCTTATAAACAGAGATGGAAGCTTTCATTTAATATAATAAGGTGTGAGACCCCGCTCCTGCACTTTTCAATAAACAGAGAGTTAATGGTACCCAATCCGATGCATATTCATTTTCACTATCGGTAAATTCTGACGTTGGCCATCTTTGGTTGTGTGACGGCGCTAGTGTTTACAGTTTGTTCTGTGTGCTATCTTTCCGGAATTTCTTTGCAAACCGAGGTTTTAAATTGCCTTGCACAGCGCTTACTTGCTGCAGTTTCACCTTGGAATTGCGGGCTGTGCTTCAGTTGAAATATCGGCGGTTGTCGACGACGTTACCCGGCTGCATACCCTTAAGTTATCTGAATATTGTATACGCCCAAAGAAACTCAGGTCTCACGAAGAAAAAGCTGTTAGTCATAGTAAGGGGCCAGAAAAAACAAAAACAAAGCAGCCAGTGAAATGGAAACTGTTGTAGAAATGTTCAAGTCAGCTGGCTCCAAAACCATAACATAATTTAATTTAACATATAAAACATTTGTGGAATGAGAAAAGTTCTGGTTAATGGAAATCTGCTTTGATGTACCCACTACATAAAATGGCAGACAGAACTAATGTTAATGATAGAGAGATTACCCTTCTTCTTGTCACATATTCAATTTTATTTCAATGTGCCCTGGACCTACCACAACAAC
Source organism: Schistocerca americana (assembly GCF_021461395.2). Lineage (NCBI taxonomy): Eukaryota > Metazoa > Arthropoda > Insecta > Orthoptera > Acrididae > Schistocerca > Schistocerca americana. The sequence continues at coordinate 698,933,609 of NC_060130.1, forward strand.
AACTTTAATGCAAGGTTGCCGAGTATCATGTAGAATCCAAACTAAATAGGTCTTGCCTGGAACAAAGATAAGTTCTAAAACTAAATGTCAGTCATTAAAAATTTTACAATACAAAAGTAGTTTGCAAATTTTAAGATTTCGAAAAAGCTCATGAATCAGTGGACTGTAAGTATCTTCTCCAAAATCTGATAGAACAAGTTCTGTGTCCGATAATCATTGCAATTATCAGTGAAACGCTGAGTGGTAACAATCTAAAGTAAAATACAGACGCGAAAGTTCTTAACAGCTTGTAATTAAAACAAGAGTGAGACAACATGATCGAATTACTCCATTAATTCATCCAGTAATGGAGTAACATATAACAGGATAAATAATCATTTTAAACAAAAAGAGAAACATTGAAGAAATCCAATAGACAAGAAGCAAGGTACTCAGAAAAATGTTAGGTCAAAATTATACCCACATTTATTGTGATATGAAAAATCATGGGCTAAAATTCTATGTGCGTATTAACGGAATGGGACAAAGAAAGTTAACGTGACAGATTGTGTAATTCTACGAAAGTCAAAGTAAAGTTAGAACTGAAACAATAAAACAGAACGTTGCACTAAAGGAGTACCTGGAAGAGCAGGAAAAACATAATTTATATGCCGCATGGAAAATTTTCTTAACAGATAACTCGCGACTGGATATATGTTCTTGCAGAAAAACCCAAGAAGTCAGGATAAACTTGGTTTACCGATAGGAAAAGATCCCGGTCTGAGCGAATGAAAGTAGTATAGGTATAAACGAAAGCTAAAATCAAATTACGAAATTTTCTTTTATTGAACATCACGAGGTCCAGTAGGGCCCAGGCGTGAATGATGATAATAAAAAATTGTTCATCTAATTTTCCTACTAAGATTATTTTGTGCCGCTATGGTACGTTCTCGACAGTATAAGGTGGAGCATTATGTTCCAAATGCTGAGAATATTTGTAATATGTGTCGGAGACTGACAAGTAATTTGCAATACATACAAGAAGTAAGTGGGAAATGATGAAAGAGAATAAGATCTGTATTTTGTTCTTATTGTCTAACTTCTACCGCGAAGAAATAATTAAGTGAAAGAAAATTTCGTAAGGCGTATAAAAAGTCAGGAAAACAGTTGTTAATGCTAAGGTTCGTAGCTGAAATAACATTTGTGCCAGAAAGAAAACTATAACAGGCAGTGTTGATTGAAATAGCCAATATGTATAAGGCAGAATATAGGTTAAGCATAAACGAGGCAAAGAAAACATTGTTAAAAAGCTATAGAAAGAGTTGTTTAATGTACATATACTCCAGTCTGCAAACATAGAATGGAACTCTTAGAGGCATCAGCCAAGGGTTCATTTGCCGTCAGAAAATGTCTAACCCTACCTATTTTACAGTTCTTGGGCTGATATTCGGGTGACTTCTTCGAAATGACACTACAAAATGCTGAGTGGCACTCCCACAATTTTCTGGCGAAAACCTTGCATAGATGTGACACTCATCGAAACGAGGTACCATTTCCACGAACTCGCTCGGCTGGAAACTATAGTATTTTATGTCTGTTCAACTCGTTGGGAAAGACAACGATATCATATCTTACTATGGGCTTCGTTACCACAGCAAAACTCTGACTTTCTATGAAATCGTCGGACGATGTGCATATTAACTTGTGTTAGGTCTTCTTAATACTTTATTTATGTATTGTTTTGTCTGATTTGATTAATTCAGGGACTTCAAACCATCTCTTCTAGAGGCAGGAAATGGTGCTGAAACAATAAATTGTGTTTTGAGGTCGGAAAGATTTCTTTTCTTTTAATTGATGAGAACACTTATTTATGCGTAACGGCTAATGGCATTGATGAAAAGAAAATGAAATGATGGTGTGGACTCCTGGAAAGTTCGGCCGCCGAGTTGCAAGTCTTATTTCAGGCGACGCCACATTGGACGACTTGCGTGTCGGTGATGATGAAATGATGAGGAGGGCAACACATCTAGTTCACGATCGGAGAAAATCTCCAACCCGTCCGGGAATCGAATCCGGGCCCGCTGCAGACTAGGTAAACATGTTATCACTCAGCTATGCAGGTGGACGTCATTGGTGAAGAGGAAGGACTACAGAAATGCAGGGGATCGTATATCGAGCACGGAGTTCCAGACTGATGTGACCACATAAGCAGGTTTTTTGGTTATAGGATACCGTTATATGTTAAAAAATACAGACATAAAAATGTATGATAGACATGTATCCATTAAAAGCATCAGCGGCGGTGATATAGCCTAAGAAATTCTTTGCTTTTCACAGTTGCAACGATGAATACAGCAATTAACAATATATATGAAGACAAATAAATATTATAATTTAACACCGGGTCAATGTCGAGGACAATACAGACCAGAAATAACCTCGAATTGGGAAAAAAATGAGGTGGGATATTAATAACAACATCATAGAAGAAAACGCCCCAGAGAAATGTGTATATAGTTTTATACAAGCTACAAAAACAGAGTGCATTGAGTACAGACTGTTAGTCATAATACCATTAAACAAGCAGTAATTGCCGATAAATAATGACATAGCTCAATAATAGAGAAGTGTGTAAACAAATGGGGAAAGGCAGGATGCATGTCGAGGTTTCATAAATCCACGGGAATTAGACGTGGTGAGCGTAATGGTGAATGGAAAAGAGGAGCTCGGCGAATGGAATTCGTGGTCTACGTAATGATATGTATTGGAGTTGATCCTGCGTAAGTTGACCGTGATTACCCAGCGGGAAGCTCTATGAGCCAGCGGGCTTTCACGAGATTGATGCTTACGAGCTGCCTCTAACGCCAGTAAACACTACTGGAGCTAAAATCGCTGAATCACTTATGTCCGAGGCTTACAGTGGAAAATGAAGATCGTGAATCATGCAGCTCGCCACTGGATGATCAGCTTTCTATCAAAGATCGTGCCTCCGCCTCTGATTCGTTTAACTTGCAGAAATCGCGATACGTTCTATGCATTCGCGTTTGCAATGTCCTACTGGCTCTCTCTCTTATATTCTGTAGCCGTTCGTAGCACTGGCAGCAAACCAGAATGACTTTTCTGCGAAATGCACCCAACCGTTTCATCGCATCATATCTACTTTCGTCATTGTCCTTTCGACATGCATACACTGTTCTTCATCACTATTCACTGAAGTGTTTTTTACCGATTCCTAAGATGAGTTAGAGTTGTGAATTATAAAAACTTTTTCCATCTTTATACTACGAAAGTTATATGCAGCACGATTAAACGTTGTGGAAAGTTCCAACACTTTCGGAGACGTATATTCATGAGCACTTAAACTATAAAACTCTTTGGGGAATATGCTGAAACATTTGGTTTCAGATTATTTTACAGAAGAATAGTTAACCTTGTAATACAAATCTGTAAGTCAACATATTTCGTTTATTTCATCATTGATTTCTTGAAGCTTAATAATATGAAATTAATTTTCGTTTAAGCAGAAGTATTCATTGAAAAAGTACAGTAATTACAGTTATATTCGAAGTTCGCACAATGAAATATCAACTACAAACTCACAGTACATTTGTTCTCTAATAACATTTGTTCTTAACTTTTGTGGGAGGAGGAATTTGTTACGATGTCGACATGATGTAACAGGAATTATATTATACCAGTTAGGTTACCCTAATAACTTAAAACGTTGATTATTCTCTTCCATATACGTTTACTGACCAAAAAAGTGAAGACCCAGAAGATATTCCCACACGTCAATGTAACTTCGTGCAACTACATATCAACAATAGGTGTGTGAATGACGAGAGTTAAAATTCTCTGTGACTGATTGAACGGTCACCAGAGTTGTTAGTGGTTTTCGGTTGTAGTATTGGTACCAGGCCTGGTAGGGCGTGAAGAGCGTAAAATATTGAGTGATCGCTGTGAACGAAACGAAGATGCCGTCTACTGGTATGAGAAAGCGTTATCAGCACCTTGCAGGGTTTGAAAGAGGCCTCGTTGTGTGTTTCTAGTTGGGCGGCAAGTCGAATCGTTCAATATCCAGATTTTTAGGATATTCAAATATGACAGTAGCGTGTTGTTGGACTGTATGGGAACATGAGGGCAGGAATATTCGTCGTCAAGGTTCCAGCTAACCACATCTGAACATCACAAGAAAGTATGGCTATATTGTGCAAGAAGGACATCGTAATCCCTTCAGATCTGAGCCTGCCATCCAAGAATACGTAATTGACACCATGTAACATCCTGTGCCATCTTGCACAGGAGATCGGAGACTAACAGCAGCCGGAGTAGGGAATTGCCGTCACTTACGTGGGCTGCCGATAACACCACAGCACAAATATCTCCGCTGGGTGTGGCATGGCAACCGGGAAGCATGGACTGCTGATGAACGGGTTCGCATTGTGTTCAGTGACGAATCGCATTTCTGTAGTAGCCAGTATGACCATCGCCAGAGTATATGACCACGATCTCAGGAGAGGTTTCTTTCAATGAGGCACAGCGGTGTTACTCCTGATGTCTTGGTGAGGGAAGCCATCGGATTTGGCAACAGGTCATAGATTTTAGTGCTCGAGGGAACTCTGTTGGCACAACGGTACCTCTCATACGACAGTCTGTCGGTGCTATTTTCCAACAGGATAATGCTCGTCCACACATTGCACCTGTCTCTGTGAACTGTCGACGTGTTTTTGAGACACTCCTGCGGCTGACAAGATCTGCTCCCGGTAAAAAATGGGTGGGACCATCTCGGATATTAACTACATCCCAGTACTAGTATCGAGACTAGAGTCTTGCATGACCGAGTAAGCGGGCACAAAATACGAGGTGGGGCGAGCACACCCTAACTGGATAGGCTACCCGCACTAGTTCTTGTGGCCGAGCATAGAAGTCGTGACCGAATACATAGCACGTAACTTCAAACATACACTCCTGGAAATGGAAAAAGAACACATTGACACCGGTGTGTCAGACCCACCATACTTTCTCCGGACACTGCGAGAGGGCTGTACAAGCAATGATCACACGCACGGCACAGCGGACACACCAGGAACCGCGGTGTTGGCCGTCGAATGGCGCTAGCTGCGCATCATTTGTGCACCGCCGCCGTCAGTGTCAGCCAGTTTGCCGTGGCATACGGAGCTCCATCGCAGTCTTTAACACTGGTAGCATGCCGCGACAGCGTGGACGTGAACCGTATGTGCAGTTGACGGACTTTGAGCGAGGGCGTATAGTGTGCATGCGGGAGGCCGGGTGGACATACCGCCGAATTGCTCAACACGTGGGGCGTGAGGTGTCCACAGTACATCGATGTTGTCGCCAGTGGTCGGCGGAAGGTGCACGTGCCCGTCGACCTGGGACCGGACCGCAGCGACGCACGGATGCACGCCAAGACCGTAGGGTCCTACGCAGTGCCGTAGGGGACCGCACCGCCACTTCCCAGCAAATTAGGGACACTGTTGCTCCTGGGGTATCAGCGAGGACCATTCGCAACCGTCTCCATGAAGCTGGCCTAAGGTCCCGCACACCGTTAGGCCGTCTTCCGCTCACGCCCCAACATCGTGCAGCCCGCCTCCAGTGGTGTCGCGACAGGCGTGAATGGAGGGACGAATGGAGACGTGTCGTCTTCAGCGATGAGAGTCGCTTCTGCCTTGGTGCCAATGATGGTCGTATGCGTGTTTGGCGCCGTGCAGGTGAGCGCCACAATCAGGACTGCATACGGCCGAGGCACACAGGGCCAACACCCGGCATCACGGTGTGGGGAGCGATCTCCTACACTGGCCGTACACCACTGGTGATCGTCGAGGGGACACTGAATAGTGCACGGTACATCCAAACCGTCATCGAACCCATCGTTCTACCATTCCTAGACCGGCAAGGGAACTTGCTATTCCAACAGGACAATGCACGTCCGCATGTATCCCGTGCCACCCAACGTGCTCTAGAAGGTGTAAGTCAACTACCCTGGCCAGCAAGATCTCCGGATCTGTCCCCCATTGAGCATGTTTGGGACTGGATGAAGCGTCGTCTCACGCGGTCTGCACGTCCAGCACGAACGCTGGTCCAACTGAGGCGCCAGGTGGAAATGGCATGGCAAGCCGTTCCACAGGACTACATCCAGCATCTCTACGATCGTCTCCATGGGAGAATAGCAGCCTGCATTGCTGCGAAAGGTGGATATACACTGTACTAGTGCCGACATTGTGCATGCTCTGTTGCCTGTGTCTGTGCGCCTGTGGTTCTGTCAGTGTGATCATGTGATGTATCTGACCCCAGGAATGTGTCAATAAAGTTTCCCCTTCCTGGGACAATGAATTCACGGTGTTCTTATTTCAATTTCCAGGAGTGTATTTACACGTGTTAATATCCGTGTGACACTGCAGCCAGTACGGGTTTCTGATTTGTGGTGTGTGTCTCTCTGTAATCATGCAGCGCGAGGAAGCCAGTGTAGTAAGACGTAAGATTGAAACCAATGTTTACACATTAAAGAAACGGGAAGGTCTAAAAAGCCAAGTATGGAGTACATTTCTGTTGGTTGTAGATGAAAACAGTGCGTCTACTGGGTACGTATCGTGCATAAACTGCTCCACATTGTTGTTTTTCCTGTCGGGAACCACTCATTTAAAGAAACACAGTTGCAAGATACCTCACAAAGATCGTTTCTTTGGCCGTCCTTCCGTGATCTTAATATGCTTGAAATAAGTGAAAAGCAGGAAATTCTTAGCAATGTGCGACAAATGTGTGCTACGTACGGAGGTACAACATGTAATCATTAACATAATCGTTTTTGCATAGAGAAACGGGAATGTTGCGACTCGTATAATATTTCATTAACGTAAAACATCTCGTTTTTTTATGGGAACGGGGGTCGGGTTGTTTGGGGGGAGAGACCAAACAGCGAGGTCATCGGTCTCTTACGGGAACGATTCGATGATTCCCATATCAGTTCTGTATTACTCGTCTCTTTTGTTTATTATCATAGATCCTTCAAGTACTGTGTCATCACCATCCAGAAAGAGAGATCGTTTCAAGGAATGGAGGAACAACAGATCATCCGCAGCAGATAAAGTAGATCTGTACATTTTAATGCGCCCCGGAGATCATGATGATGATGACATCTTAAAGTGGTGGAGCAGACATGAAACAGATTTTATGTATCCCAGCAACAAGCGCACCTAGTGAAAGGTGCTTTAGTAAAGCCGGCATGTTACTAACAAATTGCCGCAGCCAATTAAATCCGGAACGCGTTAGTGATTTACTGCTGTCCAACAATAATTTTGTTTATGTTTGCAAACAATTGAAAAGTATGACACGTTACGTCTGTAAATGTTTAATGTTCTTTGTATGCTTTCTTTATGAAGATGGTTGTGTTGTCTTCTAGATTACAGGGAAAGCACTTATTTAATGTTTCCTATAAATGAAAGGAAAAATATATCTTTTGTTTGGATATGAGACTCGTCTTCTGTCCGCAATTGTATTGAAATATCATTTTACTTTCCAGGTGCTTTATGAATTTAGCTGTGTCACGTACCCGTTCTTGGAAATGTTACTTTTGTATTAAAAGAGAGACAGAGAGAGATAAATACACTGTGTGTGTGTGTGTGTGTTAGAGAGAGAGAGAGAAAGAGAAAGAGAGAGAGAGAGAGAGAGAGAGTGAGAGAGAGAGAGAGAGAGAGAGAGAGAGAGGCAGGCGTTGGATTTGTACAGTACAGTACAGTACAGTGCAGCGAGCCGGGACGAGGCGAGGTGAGGTGAGACGTCAGCGGTGACCGGCCATGCTCGGTTACCCGCGTGTCCGGAATCCGGACAACAGACCTGGGGCGAGTACGTGACCGAGCCGAGTCGTGTGGGGCCGGACACGAGCGGCTCGGTCCCCCTGTCAACAGGCGAGCAGTGACCGGTCAAACATTGAGGGTTGCAGCACTCTAATCGAGACTACCAACGACCAATTATAATATTTGTGTAGTGGGCTATCTTACCTCAGGAGAGGATACAGCTGCTTTATGACAACCTTCCCCACCGAATCAGTGCAAGCATCCAGGCAAGATGTGGTGCAACGTCATACTGATAAGCAGGCTGATACTGCCAAGTTCTTTCTAAATTTGACTCCACTTTGTACTCAGGGCAATAATATCACATACTCTCTGAACTTGTGAAGTTTCATTTCGTTTCCTCCCCTGCTAGGTGCTTTGCTTATTTTTCTCAGGCAGTGAATTTGTTATCAATAGACAATTTGTTGATCCGTAAAACGAATTTAAAAGCATACTTTATAAATACGCAACACTGTACTTCGCAGAGTGCCAGTTTCAGTATATATAATAGTATATAAAATATTTGGTGGTGGTGGTAGTTAGTGTTTAACGTCCCGTCGACAACGAGGTCATTAGAGACGGAGCGCAAGCTCGGGTTAGGGAATGATTGGGAAGGAAATCGGCCGTGCCCTTTCAAAGGAACCATCCAGGCATTTGCCTGAAACGATTTAGGGAAATCACGGAAAACCTAAATCAGGATGGCCGGAGACGGGATTGAACCGTCGTCCTCCCGAATGCGAGTCCAGTGTGCTAACCACTGCGCCACCTCGCTCGGTTAAAATATTTGATTCGTACTTACTTTTGTCACTTTTGATGTACTTTCCATTATGTAAAAGAGTGCGGCTGTTACCGAAAGTTTGTGTGAACGCTGACACAGGACAAATTAAAACTGTGTACCAGATCATCGTGACACGAATCGCCGGCCGGTGTGACCGAGCGGTTCTAGGCGCTTCATTCTGGAACCACGCGACCGCTACGGTCACAGGCTCGAATCCTGCCTCGGGCATGGATGTGTGTGATGTCCTTAGGTTAGTTAGGTTTAAGTAGTTCTAAGTTCTAGGGGACTTATGACCTTAGATGTTAAGTCCCATAGTGCTCAGAGCCATTTGAACCAGTTTTTGACACGAATCTAAATCCCCGTCTTTCGCTGGGTTCTCTATCAACTTTGCTATCCGAGAATATCTCATGAGCTGACTGAAAGCCTTAACTTGTCGCTATATCCTCCCCACATTTTTCTGTTTACCAGATATTATTTGCTTCCGCCACATTATCGATAACAGCGAATGCTGAAACGAATCAGATGGCTCCGTACCCAACTCTGTAACCACCAAAGTGAGGTTTCCATTGCAGGCAGGATGCCAAAAGGTCATAAGGGAATTAATTAGCCGTAGTGGGTCTCCGTCCGGTCGATTAGAGTAGCTTTTCTCTTTTTCTGCAGACTGCAGATATCTTTCAATGAAGACTAAGAGATCCTGCCAGTAGACAGATATTACAGTTATTCTCCACTGCTGCAGCTCAGACTAGTGATCCAGTTGTGGTCACAATGAATGACTCAGCCCTAGTAATGGCTTAACGTTTCCAAGAGGTACAACCAGCAAGTTGCACGACTAGTTGACCGCTAGAACGGTGACTTGCCTGCGGTGGTTATTATTGAAAGTTGTTTCGGATGAGGTTGTTTGAAGGGCACCCCATGCGAGGTTACTAGCGCCGATGGAAGTGAGAAGTTCCATGTAGCAATGTCTCAGTTACTCACTACACGAGAAGCATTGCGTTTCAATATTAGCAAAGTCTTAAAAATGTTGAAGTGTGAGACAATGCGTACATTTTTAGGTATGACAGAATATAAATCGCAGCGCTTGAATAAGTAGTTTGTTTCCGTTAATCTCTGAAGAGCGGTGGACACCTTGATGAACAGTAACTTAGGGAAAACACACAATTATGTGAAGTACCCTGATGTTATGTAACGGCTCCCATCCATTCTTCACGAATCAGTGCCAACATACGCTTACTGCGAGAACACTGATATATACAAGTGCTCTTTAACATTTACGGCTTGAAAATAAACGACTGGTTCAACCTCCCCTATATCGGAATACTTTTCTCTGTTTGCGCCCATTGAGCTTATTTCTTCTTTTTTTGAAGTTGACTTTTGTGTTCCGATCACAGCTGTTACGCGTAGGATACTCGGATTCATCTAGTATCTGGTCGTACTTTAACTGCTGGTGCTTATAGAGAAGCGGATAAATGAAATCCACTGTCGACATCAATCCTGCTCCTCTTTAACAGCTTCAAGTGAGCCACTGAGCTAACCGCACTCATCCGGTATATGAATCACCACCTACAGTAGTCACTCAGTCACATCTTGCAGAAGGAGTATCACCAACAGTTGTTTTTGACTTGTTCAAGGCGACTGCTGCCTAGGGACGGAATCTGCGTGGCCCGTAGTCGACAAACGTCAGTCTTTGGTGGCTATAGGAAGGCAAGACAGATGCCTCTAGCGGCGACTGAGATCTCCCATGACCATTACACAACCGTTTACTCGTCAGCCTAAACTGAAAAGCGGACAGTGAGAGAGTGGGGAGACGTGGGGGCCATACCGCTAAGCAGAAGGAGGATGTATGTATTGGCCTCACAACTGTCAATAGGAACAGTAAAAACTGTTTCTGATGTTATTCGTAAACTAGTGAAAATCTTTCATTTGTTGTGACTCGGAATAACATTCTAACAAGGTTTGGATTTTGACACTGGGTGGAGTGCTCACCATTGTGATGGGAGCCCTAAGCGAAATATCAGTCGTATCAGAACGCAAGGCTAATGTGGAGTCTGTATGTTTGCATCTGCGTCTCATCCGACATGTGAAGGAGACTACTGGCAGCTATGGAAAGCACCGACTACAATTCGATATTCACACTGGCAACAACTACGCCTCTAATAACATGGTTTCAGACTTCAATCGGTTCATTTCAGCAGTTATCAGAAGTGGTAGGATAACCCACATTGTTCGTGAATTGAAGGTGTTGTTACAGGTTTCTAACTTTGTCCCCATGACTAACTGCGGTCGATTGGGTTGGAGGTAAGTGGAAGCATAGAGGCTCTTTGAGTCAGTGGTGGTCTCGGATGCAGATTCCTTGATTTGCGTTAACAGGGTGAGAACTGAAGGCTCATTCTTCCGAAATTGCTTCATTGAAGAATAATATCACATAATTCAATCACCGTACTGATACAAAAATGAATAGCATTAAAATAAGCGAAAATGAATTTGAAATCAACGAATAACGTACGACAGAGGAAAGCCGATGGATTTGGCTGCATGCTCTTCAGAATGTATGTCGGATCTGTGGAAAAGCTGGCTTCACTTATAACAACACTATTGTAGGTCGCCTATCAGTAAAGTTTTACCATTTATTTGACAAATACATAGCTGGTTACAGTCAGAAGGGTTACAAGACAAATGATTTCGTTTATTTATAGAATTATGGAGTAGACTCTGATGAGCCAAAACATTATAACTACCTGCTTAACGGCGTTTTGGTCCGCCTTTGGAACGCAGTACAGTAGCGATTTTGCGAGTATTTGAGAACTCGTCGACAGATATCTGGTTTGTGACACAAGGTGTCTATGGATAGATCACGCAATTCCAGTAAGTAACAAGCCAATTCTTTGCTGCCACGCAGGTAGCAGCCATAACGTCTCACATATGTTCCATTGCGTTCAGGTCAGTTGAGCCTGGCCGCCAGGACATTAAGGTGAATTCACTATCATGCTCCTCAAACGAGTACAGCATTATTCTGGCCTTGCGGCACGGACAGTTATCCTGCTGGGGCATACCAAAGCCGTTGTAGAAGACACCAAGCATGAGGGGCTGCAGGTAGTCAGTAGTAGTGTTCACGTGGTCCTTTGAAAGCCTAGGTGGATGTCCCTCATAGCGTAATATTGCCCCCACTGGCTTACGTCCGTGGAGCAATGCATGTTTCGATCAGCCGTTCACCTACATGACGTAACCAACGACTTGGCGTAGGAAGAAACGTGGTTCAGCCTACCAGGAGATTCGAATTAATTGATCCAGATCAAATCTCGATGAATCCGTGTCCACTGCATTAGCAACTGACAATATTGTTGGGTCGATATGAGGATAAGTAGATTACGTCCGTTGCGGAGCACCGTGTTCAACAATTTGCACTGACCGGTGTGCTCTGAAACGTTGTTGCCTACATCAGCCTTGTAGCCTGTTGTCGGATATGGCACATTTCTCCCGTATCCTGCTTTACAGAGTGGGAAAGTATTCGACCATCACGTTCTTTGTTGAGGAGTAGACGACGAACCCCTTGCCGCCTACTCATCGTCTTTCAACCTATTTCCACAGAGTCTCAGGATAGTAGTCCTCGAACAGCCGCCAGCATTGCTGTTTCTGAGGTGCTCACTCGCTGTCACTGAACTCCCAGTGTATTTCTCCATTTGTGGTCATATTTTCGCTAGAATGGTTCCCCTTTTGCCTCTGTACCGTTTGTACAGGGCTGTCAGAATCCGTCTCAAAAGCTTGTTGTTTCTGAGGTGCCCATTCGCTGTCACTGGACTCCCAGTGTATTTCCCCATTTGCGGTCATATTTTCGCTATAATGGTTCCCCTTCATCTCTGTGTCGATTGTACAGGGTTGTCAGAATCCGACTGAAGAGCTTGTGTTTCAGAGTAAGCTGTGGTGAGAATTAATTGTTAAGAAAAAATTCTATACATAGCGCCGTTTCCGACTTAATTAGCACTGAAGTTATCCAATAAGGTCGTTGCGTTCAAATTCAAGCATCCCACCAGAGATGGTGTCGCCAAACGTGTTCTTTGTTTGGGATTCATTAAGCCGAACAAGAGAGCGATACAAAAATTGGACATTGATGGTAGTAAGGATCGAACTTGAGGAAACGCTAAGAAGTCTCGTGCGCTATCTTCTACGCTAGGAAAACAACTGACACTAATTCTTTCTAGCGTGCAGCCTGAATTTGTACGCGCAACGGCATGACTGGCTAATTCAGTGCTAATTAACTCCGAAACGGCTTAATGTATAGCATTTATTTTCTTAACAATTACACTATGTGATCCAAAGTATCTGGACACCTGGCTGAAAATGACTTACAAGTTCGTGACGCCCTCCATCGGTAATGCTGGAATTCAATATGGTGTTGGCCCACCCTTAGTCTTGATGACAGCTTCCACTCTCGTAGACATACGTTCAATTAGGTGCTGGAAGTTTTCTTGGGGAATAGCTGCCCTTTCTTCACGGAGTGCTGCACTGAGGAGAGGTATCAATATCGGTCGGTGAGGCCTGGCACGAAATCGGCGTTCCAAAACATCCCGAAGGTGTTCTATAGAATTCAGGTCAGGACTCTGTGCAGGCCAGTCCGTTACAGGGATGTTTTATTATCTTCTAACCACTCCGCCACAGGCCGTGCATTATGAACAGGTCCTCGATCGTGTTGATAGATGCAATAGCCATCCCCGAATTACTCTTCAACCGTGGGTAGTAAGAAGGTGCTTTAAACATCAGTGTGGGCCTGTGCTGTGATAGTGCCACGCAAAACAACAATGGGTGCAAGCCCCATCCATGAAAAACACGACTACACCATAACACCACTGCCTCCGAATATTACTGTTAGCACTACACACGCTGGCAGATGACGTTCACCGGGCATTCGCCATACACACACCCTGCCATCGTATCACCACATTGTGTAGCGTGATTCATCACTCCACGCAACGTTTTTCCACTATTCAATCGCCGAATGTTTATTCTCCTTACACCAAGCGAGGCGTCGTTTGGCATTTATCAGCGTGATGTGTGCCTTATGAGCAGCCGCTCGACCATGAAATCTCTCCTCCCGCCTAACTGTCATACTGCTTGCAGTAAATCCTGATACAGTTTGGAATTCCTGTGTGATGGTCTGGATAGATGTCTGCCTATTACACATTACGACCCTCCTGAAACGTCGACGGTCTCTGTTGGTCAACAGACGAGGTCGGCCTGTACGCTTTTGTGCTGTACGTGTCCCTTCACGTTTCCACTTCACTGTCACATCAGAAACAGTGACCTAGGGAAGTTTAGGAGCGTGGAAATCTCGCATACAGACGTATGACACAAGTGACACCGAATCACCTGACCACGTTCAAAGTCCGTGAGACCCGCGGAGAGCCCCATTCTGCTCTCTCACGATGTCTAATGACTACTGAGGTCGCTGATAGGGCGTACCTGGCAGTAGGTGCCAGTGCAATGCACCTAATATGAAAAAAGTATATTTTTGGGGGTGTCCGGATACTTTTGATCACATAAAATGGCTCTGAGCACTATGCGACTCAACTGCTGAGGTCATCAGTCGCCTAGAACTTAGAACTAATTAAACCTGACTAACCTAAGGACAGCACACAACACCCAGCCATCACGAGGCAGAGAAAATCCCTGACCCCGCCGGGAATCGAACCCGGGAACCCGGGCGTGGGAAGCGAGAACGCTACCGCACGACCACGAGATGCGGGCTTGATCACATAGTGTATTTCTCAGCACACCCTACCCGGTAACATTTCTATAAGCCTTTCAGACTGTTTCTGACCACCGTGCATATTTATCACGCAGCGTCATGTGCCCACAGCGCCACGAGGCGGTATTCAGTTCCTTGATGTAACCGATGGTTCAAAGCCGCGTCCGGCCATCCTGATTTAGGTTTTCCGTGATTTTCCTTACGTCGCTTCTGGCAAATGCCGGGATGGTTCCTTTGAAAGGGCCCGGCCGATTTCCTTCCATATCCTTCCACAATCCAAACTTGTGCTCCGTTTCTAATGACCTCGTTGTCGACGAGAAGTTAAATACTGATCTTCTCCTCCTCCCCCCCCCGTTGATATAACCTACAAGATGGGTGTAGATAGAAAACCTCTATTAATGCGAAAGAAGGGGCAGACATATAGCAGCGTATGTCTAACGCTTGTTCAGCGTAAAGTGCGATAGAAAAGGAGGAGGTAGTTGATGTGGAAAAAAATAGGTGATCTACTAATGCGGTCAGAATTTGACAGCCACTGAATGATGTGGGTTATAGCGCGTCTGTTGACGGATCCACAACCTCATCTCCGCTTGAACCAATTCATCACTGTCAAGCTGACATCCTTTCTTCTTAAGTTTTGGAAACAGAAGAAAATCGGATGGGGACAAGTCGGGACTGAATGGAGGATGATCGATGACATCGAACCCAGGGCGTCGGATTGTTGTAAATATTTCAGCGATAGTGTGTGGCCCGGTATTGTCAGGCAGAAGGAGAGGGCGCTCCATGTGCGGACGAACTCTTCTAATTCGAAATTCGATTACAGCAGGCTGTTTCTCTTGCACCGTCGTAGTCATGTTAGGCATCGCCATGTTACACGCTACAATTCGGAGCCATCTAGGGTCAGAAGATTCCAGCTTCCGTCAGTGAAGTGGGAAAGTCGACTGAGTACTATGCATGACACGTAATATCTCAACCGAGATTGAGAACAGAATAAAAAATTCAGAGGCGTTATTTTCCAAGACATGCCCATATATTCTGGTCTGTTAAAATTTGTGGAAGAGGTAGGAATTAGAACGTTATTTGAGCTGGAGTCAAAACCATTACCAAAGTATTAACATGTGAATAAATGTGAGAACCATACGTCAGAATGGCAAGTAACTCTTACAAGGTACTGACCAGAATAATATACGAAGGAATAAAAGAAAACTGGACGACGTACTGGAGGAAGTTCAGTTCGGTTTCATGAAGGTAATTGTAACCAGGGAAGCAAGAAAAATCAGGAAACCTTCTAAGCAACTGTGGATCTAGAGCAAACCTTCAGCAATGTGCGACGGAATAATATGTTCACAATCCTTATAACATCTGGGTTCAAATAGAGATACAGACTAATAATGTACAACATCTACAAAACCCAAATAGTAGTAGCGAAATTGCAAGGTCAGGAAAGAACATCCTTTTTAAAAAATGTGTTTAATTTGTACGTCGAAGTAGCTATAAAGGAACTAATAACTATTAAAAATCTAGACCTCATGCGAAGTATATAATATTTTAATATCCGTGTATATATATATTTAGCTCTTCAGTTCAGAAGTGAATAGTGACCGGTAACTCACAAACAAAGTCGGATGCCTTGAAAAAAAAAAAAAAACAATTATATGATTAGATTCGCGTCGACATCTTTCTGTTTAAGTAACAAATATGTTCAGTGTACTAAACAACCAGATGATCTGACAGCACGCTTGTACAGGTGTGCGCATACCGAATACTTACTGATTAAACCTACGTCATTACTGCTCCAAAAATTCAAACTTTCATGTATGACACACAGTACTAACTTAAGTGATATATTAATTCGGGTCCCTGTTATTTCAAGGACTTTGTAATAATCTTTCGTTATATCTTTTCCCATGTTTGACATTAATATTAGCAAACACAAATTCTAGTAGATATTGTACACTCATGTTCAGAAAAACAGAACACCTTGAACGACTGGAGATACAACGTTCTTGTACATTAGTTGGTTCTGCAGAAATGTTTAGCATTCGGGTTCAAGGTCAACATCGATATCGCTGTGCAACACCACCTACACGTAAAATGTGCCTGCGGCTCTCGTTGTCACTACAAACCGAAGGTAATGGAATGTGGTGCATCCATCCGGGAAATTGCTGCTTGTGTGGGACGAAGTATTTTGGCAGTGCAACGGGTGTGTGCAGAATGGTTCACGGAAGGCCTTAGAACACGACGAGATGGGTCGCACCACACAGAGCACCCCCCGTGAAGATCGACGCCTCATCCGAATGGCATTGTACGGCAGATCTGCGTCCTCCTCCACTCTGGCGCAACAGTGGAACAGTGGAACACATCGTACACTATCAGGGGCGAGAGACCGTCGTCGTTTATTACGGGACGGGTTACGTGCGCGTCGTCCACTTCTCCGCCTACCTTTGACGAAACTGCAGAAACGTGGTAGACAGCAATGGTGTATGGAACGACGTCAGTGGGGACAGGAATGGCATGGGATACTGCTTCCGCACGGATCCAGTATCTGTTTGTTTGAAAATGATGGCCACATTTTGGTCGCAGCAGACAGGGGTGCGGCATCAGAATGACTGCATTCCCACAAGAAATGCAGTGCCAACTCAAGGTCTTAAGGTGTGGGGCGCTATTGGGGACAACCACAAATCACAGTTGGTGCGTGTCCTGGGCACTGTGATTAATGTGACCTACGTGAATGACATCCTGCGACCCGTTGCCATAGCACCCCAGATGTCATTTTTCAGCAAGACAAAGCACGATCACATGTTGTTGCACGAACACTTGCCTTCTTGGAGTTACAGGACGTCAGCCTGTTTCCGTGGCCCGCCACACCTCCAGACTCGTCGCCAATAGAAAATGTATGAGATAAGGTGAAATGACGGGTGCAGCGTTGTGGTCCAATGCCAACCACCACAGATGAACTTTAAGCTAGGTAAATGCAGCATGGATGGATATACCACAGGGCACCATTCGCGCCTTATACACGTCGATGCTATCATGCACGGAACAGGGTATCAGTGACCATGGCGGACCCTGTGCCCACTGGACAACAGGACACATGCTGAACCCAGGCAACTAAAATGCTAATCATTTCAGCAGAACATACTAATTTACATGTGCTGTGAATACGAACGTCCTATCTCTAGTCATTCAGGGTGTTCTGCTTCTTCTGAACATGAGTGAACAATAAGCTGAAACATACCTACTCGCCATCTATGCAGTTTATAAGATTTGGTCTGCAAGTATTCCCTCATGGAAGGAAACAGTTTGTTTCGCTGTATGATACCATACAGCTGCCGAACCCGTAATCTGTTCTGGGCACTGCTGGTGCCAAAAAGTTTCCTCGAGATGGCGTTTTGAACAGAGGGGACTTGAGCACGCACATTATGTTTCGTAGTCTTATGCAGG
Source organism: Schistocerca americana (assembly GCF_021461395.2). Taxonomy (NCBI): domain Eukaryota; kingdom Metazoa; phylum Arthropoda; class Insecta; order Orthoptera; family Acrididae; genus Schistocerca; species Schistocerca americana. Next base: position 698,951,394 of record NC_060130.1, read on the forward strand.
TAGAAACAAATTCTCCGGTGTGGCAAGAAATGTCACAACTACATAATATGTACATAATTATTACACCACAAGCAGAATTACATGGGTACTAGATGAAAACAGTAATATGTCATCAGTGAGCTGCAAATTGGAAGGCACATCTAATATTCGATGATTCGACACTCGAAGAGGTAATATATTTTGCGGATGCGCTAGTGCTGCATTTGAAAAATAACTTCGTCGTGTGGCATGAATGGCTAGAAGACCCCGAAGGACAGGTTCAGCCGCTTAATTTTGAAAGATTTTTCCTACCCTTATCCCCCGCAGGCACCTATCCGTCGCGAAGTATGAGCTGCGTATGTAAGTGTAACTGGTAAGTGTAGGTGACTGGAAAATGTGTGTGTGTGTGTGTGTGTGTGTGTGTGTGTGTGTGTGTGTGTAACAGCCTTCGCCTCGCGAAAAGCGCCAAGGGGCCAGCCGACATTAACTTCCCCACGCGACGGACGGATCACCGTCAATAGTGTCACATGCCCTCATTTCACGAGACAATGCAGAGAGATTTTGGAATTTAATCTATGACATTGCCGCAAATACTACTGACCAAGAACCTCACGCCATCACCTCTCGTCTCATCACCACGAAATACTGGCGATGAAAATTTCATCCACCACCCGGATTCGAGCCGGTTTATCCCCGAGGCTAGTGTAATTGCACAAGTACCCGTTAGCGACTTCATCCACCTCAGCTACCGAGACACATTGCGCGCATACTAAAAAAGATTACAAAGGAGGTTCTGTATAGGAAACTGTTTGCGAGGAGTTTCCCCCTGGTTGCAAGTAGTTTTCCCCTATCTACTAGTTTTATCTCGTTGCTCTACAGATTCGATACAAATAAGTACAGTTTCATAGCAGAATATTTAAAAGAATCTGATACACAGATTTAAAATCTGTTCTGTAAGTCCCCTTGGTTCAAGTAATGTTATGGCGACAGCGTGGTTGTTGAAATAATGCAATGTACCTATGTACTCTTTTTTTACTTGAGAAATGATATTTTTATGAATATTCAATAACTGTACCAAATCATTGTAAGAATAGACCTGTATGTAATATAATCATGACTTTAAATACACGTCTTTAGGACCGTGTGTCCAACAAACGGGTCATGGACTTTAAACTGAAAAAACAGTGGAATGTAAAAGAAGGAAGAATTTTTACACAAAAGTTACGAAACAGAAGTTACAAACACCGAGCTAGGTAACGCAGTGATTAGCACACTGGACTTGCACTCGGCAGGACGGTGGTTCAAATCTACCTCCAGTCATCCAGATTTAGGTTTTCCTTGATTTCCCTGGAATATCACAGGCTAGAGCACAGTACTATGGGGATAAGGCACAGTTTTGAAACACGATTTAATGTTCCAAAACGATTCATCCGAAAATCGGTAGCTAGTGAAAGTTACGTTGCAATTTTGCAATAATTTGTCGCCACACATCAAACAATGGACGATCGATGTTTACTCCAGGGAAGTGTGTTGGGACAATATAAATATAATATATTGCAGAAAATATAAATATAAATCTCAGACTTTTAGTAGACGATGCAGGTACCAATGATGAAGTACTGTCTGAAAGAAGCTGCATAAATATTCAGCCAGATAAACACGATGAATCGTAGTACCCTACGATAATAATATTAACGAGTTACAGTTGGAATCCATTCACTCGAGTGTAACACTTTATAAGGATATGAAATAGGTCGTTGGTAAAGCAGGTGGTAGACTTCGGTTTCTTAATATTATTCTGGGGAAATGCAATCATCCTATAAAAAGATTGCTTAAAAATCACTCGTGTAACTAGTTCTAGAATGTTGCTCAAGTGTGTGGGCCCTGTACCAAATACGACTAACAGGGGATATTGAACGAATGTAGAGAGGGGCAGCACGAATGTTCATATGTTTGTCTGCACGAATGGTCACTTACGTGTCTGACTTGTGGAAGAGTATTACAGAAATGACGAAGAAATTGAACTGGGAGACTCTTGTTGAAGATATACGTAAACTATCCTGAGAAAGTCTACTTACAGTGTTTCAGGAAGCGGCTTTAAAAGATGAACCTATGAATATACTGCAACCCCCTACATATCCTTCCCGTAGGGATCGTGTGGGCAAGTTTAGATTAATCACAGCACCCACGGAGCCATTTAAACAATCATTCTTCCCAAGCTCCATACATGAATGGAACGGGAAAAAAAACCCTAGCAACTGGTGCAATGGGTCATACCCTCTGCCATGCCTTCAGTGGTTTGCAGTGTAGGGACGTATATGTAAAAGCAGATGTAGATCAATGACGCACTGAGTGTTAGATGTAAGATGAGAACTGACCACATCGCACCGAACAGCCGTTTCGCTTCCCTGGTAAATACTTCGAGAATAGAGCCACGCCGGCCTTTGTGGCCAAGCGGTTCTAGGCGCTTCAGTCTGGAACTGCGCGACCGCTACGGTCGCAGGTTCGAATCCTGCCTCGGGCATGGATGTGTGTGACGACCTTAGGTTAGTTAAGTTTAAGTAGTTCTAAGTTCTAGAGGACTGATGACCTCAGATATTAAGTCCCATAGTGCTCAGAGCCATTTGAACCATTTTGAATAGATTGTCTCAAATTTACTGGCAACAAAAACCAACGTTATATTATGGCCACCGTTGTCCCATGCAACTTTTTCCCCACAAATTTTCAGCTACTATCATACTTTTGCAGATATTCTTGGTGGCAATAGTTAGCGACTGGCCCTGTGTATAATTCAAATCAGTTGAGAGGATTAATCACTCTTAAAATCGTAGTAACTAAGTTTAATTCTAAAACTTATGCAGCCTACGCAGTAGTTCAGTGCATACAGAAATTTGTAAATTGGAAGCATTTTTACTGAACTCATACTTCAGTTCCACTTAGTCTAGAATGCCTCCATAAGATGATGTTAAAATAGATATCATTGTAAGGGCAGATTATGTTGCTATTTTCAAGAAATCATATTTAAAATGTCAGATAGTTATATTACGTATTTAACATTCTGCGCTTTAATCGAGTTTGATCTCCTTTATATTAAACATTGGCTTGTTGAACTGCACATGCAAATGATAAACATACATTATATAACGTTATGTAAGTAACTATTCGTTCATCGCTCATGAAGTGTGTTTGTAACAGTATTTATCTTACTGAAAGCAAGTTTTTGCTTGATCCATTTATGTTACAGGAAAAATGCACCTCCTCAAACTTACAGTAGCAGAGCTGGACATCGAAGAGCGCGACGGCCAATTGCGTTAGGCGTTCAGTGCTCTAGTCTATTTCCGATATTCGCCAGAGCGGAACGAAGATAATGAAAATACCTTCCTAGATGTTATCCGCCATTCTATACTTCAGTTCAGAGAAGAGTGCAGGAAGGATTGCATGCAGTCGTTTCAGATGATTGGAGGATTCCGTTCTTCATTTTATGACTAAAAGTTGGAAGACACCGCCTTTAAAGTTTCTGTGCTCCCTCAAATAGTTATGCTCTGCAACTGGTAACTTGAACGTAACTTTTGGTACTTCTGGTAATTCGACAGAAATCATAATGTTCGGTCTGTTACTGTTTTGTTTTATCCTTCGACGTATAAGTGCTTTACTAGAAGCCATATTCCAGTTTTTCCTTCAGGGAACCCACTGTCTAGACTGAAAAATATAGATTTGTTTTAATTTACCCATCAACGTAGTCGAGAAAAATCGGTATCTGAACGAACTTACCATGTTGTTAATGAAAATGTTGTTTTCTGCTCATATTCTAGGAGAATCCGTTTTCTATCCGCTTTGACTTTATTGCCAGCTACTGGATATAGCTGTTACATCTCTGTTACAAGCTGAATTAATAGCAAATACAATAACATGAGAACTCTGATGTGCCAGTTAAAACGTTTTCGGGAACATAATTTTTATCAGATGAGGTAGTCTAATAAATTCTTAACTACGAGTTCTGACTTAGCATAAAGAAACTTATTTTTAACTGTCAGCAGACTAGGATAAAATAAGTTATCACAAAGGGATTTTTCATTATCTTTCGTGTGGCGTAGCACTGTTTACGCATAATTACAGGAAATCCGCATCATAATAATTCCAGAGTTATCAAATGGTTTGAGCACTATGGGACTTAACATCTGTGGTCATTAGTCCCCTAGAACTTAGAACTACTTAAACCTAACTAACCTAAGAACATCACACACATCCATGCCCGAGGCAGGATTCGAACCTGCGACCGTAGCGGTCACGCGGTTCCAGACTGAAGCGCCTAGAACCGCACGGCCACACCGGCCGGCCCATAGTTATCAAAAATATCAGAAACGTATAATCATCAGTTGCAAAGCTGCATTACTACTACCACTCATTAACGCTACTTGCGTGCTGTTACATGTTTTTTTTTTGTCTATACATAATTATTTTTGAATTAATGAGTGAAGTTCATTAGCAGTGTCCACATCTGACAGCTTATTAAATTAGTTCATCGCGACAGCACCGCTTGATAGACTCGAGAAGCGCTAGTCGTTATTCCCGCTGACCATTGTAACAATTTTTCTTTGGTACATATTAATTTTATCGTTGCTCGTCTACTAACAGTAGTGATCACTTACTAAATTCTGTATATTCCCGAGTTTACTACCATTCTCAGTTTTCAGCTTCTGACATAGTTACGCTGATACATAGCGTTGAGTCTGCGAAACCCCATTATCACCACCTGGCTACCTCTTAACCTTTAAGGAGCGAATGATTTGGTACCTTACCTGCCGCAGTGACAGCGAAAACGCAGACATACTGCCAGCCTGCAACTAGTTACGCCTGCTCTGCCGCGCTTCACGTTCTAAAGGAACATGTCTGACAGCTGATTTCTGATTCTGTTTCTAAAATAGTGCTTTGCGAGAAATTATCTCAATAAGTTAGGCATGTGCCACGGATTCCCCATTTTTTAATAGACTCTTCGATTTCTTGCAGTCGAGTACCACAGATTCGGTAGATTACAACGACAACAAAATTATCGCAAAGGCTAATCAGCTGGAATAAAAATTTGTTTTAATTTTATTCTGCACTACCGATAGTTTTCCATTTATGAGTCACTGTCAAGAGTACATGGATTTCATTTTTGACGAGAATCTAGTATAACGATTTTCTAACCCATGACCCTTTCACAACATCGAAAACGCCAAAAACTATTGGTATTGCAGAGTAACATAAAAAAATCTATTCTGCCTGAACAGGTTTTGCAGAAATTCTATTGTCTAAATCGGAACGGGATCGTATTGTGATAGTTCAGAGTAGTGTCATAAAAGGGGAAGAATTCGCCGTTTACCACAAAATCAGGTTGTTAGTGCAGAAATATTTGTCGTGTACTTGTTGTTAATAGTATCAAATCGTCTAGAGTGTACTGGAGCCCCACGGAAGCAGCTGACTTCTTAGTTTTATTTTTAGAAAGACCATAGATCATTCGATAGATAACCATCCGCGCAAGGTCTTTCTGAGGCAGCTCGTGAGGGATATACTAATACAACTACTTGCGTGCAGGGGACCTTTTCCTGGTTTTAAGAGAGAATTTATTACAGATTATCTACACCACTGAAGGATTTTCCTCTCGGACCAAACTGACTTAGAAAAGTTCAAGGATTGTTTTGTCATGCCTTAATGAATCATGCCTGGTTTGCATATGGCGTCGTGGAAGGAGCGTAGTGCATCATGAGGTTTCCACCTGTGAAACGGCCAGTTGTAGATCTCACTATTTGTATAATTAAGTAAAACATCACTTGGCAGCAAGAGTGCAAAACGGAATTTCTTCTCTAACCTATGTTACATTACAGGAGACAATCACCTATGTTCAACGTCAATGTACAATAACCACTCACAGACTGTAGGTGGCAGCACTGGCAGTAGAGAGTATACAGGGTGTTATAAAAAGGTACGGCCAAACTTTCAGGAAACATTCCTCACACACAAATAAAGAAAAGATGTTATGTGGACATGTGTCCAGAAACGCTTAATTTCCATGTTAGAGCTCATTTCAGTTTCGTCGGTACGTACTGTACTACTTCGATTCACCGCCAGTAGGCCCAATTGAAGGAAGGTAATGTTGACTGCGGTGCTTGTGTTGACATGCGACTCATTGCTCTACAGTACTAGCATCAAGCACATGAGTACGTAGCATCAACAGGCTAGAGTTCATCACGAACGTGGTTTCGCAGTCAGTGCAATGTTTACAAATGCGGAGTTGGCAGATGCCCATTTGATGTATGGATTAGCACGGGGCAATAGCCGTGGCGCGGTACGTTTGCATCGAGACCGATTTCCAGAACGAAGGTGTCCCGACAGGAAGACGTTCGAAGCAATTGATCGGCGTCTTAGGGAGCACGGAACATTCCAGCCTATGGCTCGCGACTGGGGAAGACCTAGAACGACGAGGACACCTGCAATGGACGAGGCGATTCTTCGTGCAGTTGACGGTAACCCTAATGTCAGCGTCAGAGAAGTTGCTGCTGTACAAGGTAATGTTGACCACGTCACTATATGGAGAGTGCTACGGGAGAACCAGTTGTTTCCGTACCATGTACAGCGTGTGTAGGCACTATCAGCAGCTGATTGGCCTCCACGGGTACACTTCTGCGAATGATTCATCCAACAATGCGTCACTCCTCATTTCAGTGCAAATGTTCTCTTTACGGATGAGGCTTCATTCCAACGTGATCAAATTGTAAATTTTCATAATCAACATGTGTGGGCTGACGAGAATCCGCACACAATTGTGCAATCACGTCATCAACACAGATTTTCTGTGAACGTTTGGGCAGGCATTGTTGGTGATGTCTTGATTGGGCCCCACGTTCTTCCACCTACGCTCAATGGAGCACGTTATCATGATTTCATACGGGATACTCTACCTGTGCTGCTAGGACATGTACCTTTACAAGTACGACACAACATGTGGTTCATGCACGACGGAGCTCCTGCACATTTCAGTCGAAGTGTTCGTACGCTTCTCAACAACAGAGTCGGTGACCGATGGATTGGTAGAGGCGGACCAATTCCATGGCCTCCACGCTCTCCTGACCTCAACCCTCTTGACTTTCATTTACGGGGCATTTGAAAGCTCTTGTCTACGCAACCCCGGCACCAAATGCAGAGCCGGCCGCGGTGGTATCGCGGTTGTAGGCGCTCAGTCAGGAACCGCGCGACTGCTACGGTCGCAGGTTCGAATCCTGCCTCGGGCATGGATGTGTGTGACGTCTTTAGGTTAGTTAGGTTTAATTAGTTCTAAGTTCTAGGGGACTGATGACCACAGATGTTAAGTCCCATAGTGCTCAGAGCCATTTGAACCATTTTGAACCAAATGCAGAGACTCTTCGTGCTCGTATTGTGGACGGCCGTGATACAATACGCCATTCTCCAGGGCTGCATCAGCGCATCAGGGATTCCATGCGACGGAGGGTGGATGCATGTATCCTCGCTAACGGAGGATATTTTGAACATTTCCTGTAACAAAGTGTTTGAAGTCACGCTGGTGCGTTGTGTTGCTGTGTGTTTCCATTCCATGATTAATGTGATTTCAAGAGAAGTAATAAAATGAGCTCTAACATGGAAAGTGAGCGTTTCCGGACACATGTCCACATAACATATTTTCTTTCTTTGTGTGTGAGGAATGTTTCCTGAAAGTTTGGCCGTACCTTTTCGTAACACCCTGTATAAAGTGTGCCGGGGGAAGTGAAATACAGAGGACTCGTTGTCTTAGTATGGAAAAGGACGATTTATCTGATGTCCAAAAGGACATGGTCATTGGCTTTCGGACCAACGGTGGAGCATTGCCGAAACGGCCAAGTCTGTAAACAGTTCTTGTGCTGCAGACCGCCCAGTTGAACCAGGGGGTTGCCAAGAATGCCGCCTCAACGACCGTTTAGCGAATGTAGCTGCAATTGGGCCTCCGCAGCAGACGCCTGGATCATGCATCAGTGCTGGCAGCTGTTCATGGCCGACGTAGGTTGGAATTTGCTCGCCTGTACTGCAACTGGAGATCCACTGAGTGGTGACCTGTGGCCTTTGCAAATGAATCAAGTTTTATGCTTCACCGTTGGTGTGTACTGCGTGAGACGTCTGAAAGCAGATATCTTCCAACCAGGAAGAAGAGTTATGGTCTGGGAAATGTTTTCGTGGCATTCCCTGGGTAATCCCGTAATTCTGAAAGGCAAAATAGATCAACAAAAATTTTCATCTATGCTTTGGGACCGTGTTCACTTCCACATGCAGTTTTTTTTTCCTTGGCACAATGGCTTCTACCAGCAGGATTTGAGGATCACCAAAATGAGTTTACTGTACTCCTCTGGCCATCGAACTCTCCGGATTTAAACCCAATCGAACTGTTCGTGCCATGGATCCTCAACTGAGAAACCTAGCGCTGCTGGCTGCGGCAGTGAAGTCGGCGTGGTTCCACATCCCTGCCAGTGTCTTCCAGGACCTCATTGAGTCTCTTCCTGCAAGTCTCGCAGCTGTCCACCCTGCAAAAAATGGTTATTCAGGCTTTGGACTGGTGGTCACATTAACCTGACTGGACAATTTAAAATTTGAAACGATTAACAGTAAGTGGGAAGTGGCGCCACAGCTTCGTAGTGTTCATATTTTTGCTTTAACTTTTGCTGTGTTTCTTATGACTCCACAGTGCCTCCCGCCTGTCCCTTGATGAACGCAATATTTTTCATTCCATCAAGGAACCGGCGAGTTGATGCATTATGTTGGTCAAGTATTACTCAGAGCCCTGGAAGCTACCCTCAGATCCAAATACAGCCAGTAGGTAGTACATAGCCCAGACTACTTTATAGAATATTATTTTTGGTATCTACCTTTGTTAGTATTCTTTCCATGCGCTGAAGTCCGACTGAAAAATCGTTATTGGCACGCATCTTGCTCCTTACCTACTACACAATAACAGCAGTGTGGTATGTAGAGCAGAAACTGTCAGCTGTAGAAAGCGGTTTTGGATCCTGGTTTAAACGGTCCACCGCCTTTGTTTTTTCTGATACCAAGATATTCACAGCCACTCGGCCTATTATGTTTGCCTTTTCAATGGGGACTACAGTTACGTAGTGCTTATGTATCAGACGACTTAGAAATGGTCTCTTTCAGTCATATACAGAAGGACTTCCCTTGCACTGGGAGATTCAACTCTTTCACATGTGCTCTAAAGCAATATATATTTGGCTGGCTGATAGGAACCATTTAACATCGAGTTTTTGTTTCTCCTTTCTTCTATCTTTCCATCGCAATGGGAAAATGAGGATCAGAGATGGGAAGGTTGGTGAGGATGAGTGGTTAATGTGTGAATTGGATATCAGGTACTAAATAGTCGACGTCAGAGGTCATGGGTATAACAAGCGAGCAATTGTTTGGAATTTTCTACCCGTTAGCGTGTTTGTTTTCCACGTTTTTCTTTTTGGGGATATGGCACACTGGATGCCGTGGAGGAAGTATAGTGTGCCAGAGATATTCGCCCTTGCTGGACGACCTACTTTTGGCTTCAGTATGACATGATCTGTGTTTTTACAATCAGAGTTACTAACAAAAGGGGAAATGTCACCCTCGACTGTTTGCATTTGCATTGATGCGACCACCTTTATAAATCGAAATCTCATTGTTGTGGTACTGAATATTTTGGAAGTAAAGGCTGCGTCACCTTGTTGGCATCAACACAGAGTACACGTTTTGTCGCCTTGATTTCGTGAATTCTTGTTACTCAAGAAATGCTTCACTTCCATTCCTCGGAGCCATTTTAATAATTAACATATATTTCCTTGGGACATACATGCAGCAACTAGCTCATAGCGCACAACGGACTGCTTTCCGTTACTTATTTGACTATTACATCCTAAGTTGTTTGTCCTGGGTTACGATTCCTGTAGTGCCTATTTCTGTTTGAAATCCTCTTCACACTCTTAAAATTAAACTGGAAACACAAAATTTCCCGATATGGAGAAGAAAGCCATTTTAATTCCCTCTCCTCCATAAGCCATGGAGGACTAAACGTGCCTAATTAGGTTTCGTTTGTTACCCACACTAGCGATCGTGTGAGACCCAACTCGCTTTATTTGTTCATGAGACCCAGAAAATATTAGGTACAGGCTCCCAGGTAGATGCTATTTTTCTTGACTTCCGGAAGGCGTTCGATACAGTTCCGCACTGTCGCCTGATAAACAAAGTAAGAGCCTACGGAATATCAGACCAGCTGTGTGGCTGGATTGAAGAGTTTTTAGCAAACAGAACACAGCATGTTGTTATCAATGGAGAGACGTCTACAGACGTTAAAGTAACCTCTGGCGTGCCACAGGGGAGTGTTATGGGACCATTGCTTTTCACAATATATATAAATGACCTAGCAGATAGTGTCGGAAGTTCCATGCGGCTTTTCGCGGATGATGCTGTAGTATACAGAGAAGTTGCAGCATTAGAAAATTGTAGCGAAATGCAGGGAGATCTGCAGTGGATAGGCACTTGGTGCAGGGAGTGGCAACTGTCCCTTAACATAGACAAATGTAATGTATTGCGAATACATAGAAAGAAGGATCCTTTATTGTATGATTATATGATAGCGGAACAAACACTGGCAGCAGTTACTTCTGTAAAATATCTGGGAGTATGCGTGCGGAACGATTTGAAGTGGAATGATCATATAAAATTAATTGTTGGTAAGGCGGGTACCAGGTTGAGATTCATTGGGAGAGTGCTTAGAAAATGTAGTCCAGCAACAAAGGAGGTGGCTTACAAAACTCTCGTTCGACCTATACTTGAGTATTGCTCATCAGTGTGGGATCCGTACCAGATCGGTTTGACGGAGGAGATAGAGAAGATCCAAAGAAGAGCGGCGCGTTTCGTCACAGGGTTATTTGGTAACCGTGATAGCGTTACGGAGATGTTTAATAAACTCAAGTGGCAGACTCTGCAACAGAGGCGCTCTGCATCGCGGTGTAGATTGCTCGCCAGGTTTCGAGAGGGTGCGTTTCTGGATGAGGTATCGAATATATTGCTTCCCCCTACTTATACCTCCCGAGGATATCACGAATGTAAAATTAGAGAGATTAGAGCGCGCACGGAGGCTTTCAGACAGTCGTTCTTCCCGCGAACCATACGCGACTGGAACAGGAAAAGGAGGTAATGACAGTGCCACGTAAAGTGCCCTCCGCCACACACCTTTGGGTGGCTTGCGGAGTATAAATGTAGATGCAGATGTAGCTGCGGGAGGAAGACATAAAGCTGCTGGTCAACCGACGATTTATCTGGATGCTATAATCGAGGCAGTTCGGTATTCGCTTTCATTGTGGGTTCAGGAAATACCCCTCCGCCGTTGATAACCTTATCCTGCTCGACGGTACCTATTCAACAGGCTTTCCTACACAAGTAACTCTTTAACGTGTATTGATTTCGACTATGAGAAGGCTATCATACTATTTGGAGCCGTTATATCGTTGGACAGTTCAACACATGGGGCCTCGGGCACTCTCTCAAATTTATTACGGCATTTCCCCTCCCTACGAAAATTTAGATATCGAATCGGAGGTAGTCTATCGGATAGTTTTATACACCAGATGGTGGTTCGTCAATTAAGCTTTTCAAGCATGGCCTATATTTGGTAGTTATTAACAGCACTGCGTTCACACTAGTGTTGGGTTGGTTCGTCAATTAAGCTTTTCAAGCGTGGCCCCTGTTTGATAGTTATTAACAGCACTCCATTCACAAGTGTTATGTCTAATGCTCTTTATGTGTGGAAGGCTTTCTAATTTTTCATTCATGTTCGAGTCTTGCAGTAAACATACACCAACTGCTAGTAACTACAGTACGAGGCTGCAAAAAAGGAATAATAAAGGCTAGATTTTTAGTTTCGACGAAATATTATGAGTGTTATTTTTCACGGTTGCCACCGTACTTTTAATCTTCGTGACCAAAAATTGCGGGACTTCTTTTTAAATGTAAGACAGAGCTTTCTGAGAGTAGTTTGTAACACCTCAGAGATGGAGAACTCATTCTTTCAAAGCATTTGATTTATTAACTAAAATGTGCTATATATGCAGCATGGGGAACTGATCTACTCTGCCTGTTCCAGTTAGTTGTATGGAAATTTTGTGCTATTTCTGTTTGAATACCTATACATAGTGTACGTATTAACCGAAACATGATATACCGAGCGAGGCAGCGGAATGGGTAGCATACTGGACTTGCATACGGGAGGACGACAGTTCGAAACCGCGCCCGGCCATCCTGATCTAGGTTTTCTGCGATTTTCCTAAACGCTCCTCCAGCATTTCAGAATTAACTTGAACAACTGATTGATCTTATTGAAAACTGCACAAATTATTTAGATGTAGCAGGGTGACACCGGGACAGCGTTAACAAAATCTATAGACATTATTTCAGCGGCTTTATTGCCAGGTCATGGGTCGTTGCTTCGAATCTAGCGTAACACGCAGAGCAAAAAAAAAAAATTAAGAAAAGAGGTATACCGCCCCTATGGAACCATTTGGATGTAGTAAATAAAAAAGTCTAGCAGTTATTCTTGGACAAGTTAATTATTAAGCGAAATTTGTACTTCAGATTTCCCAGATTTCTCATCTGCTCAATAAGTTTTAAAAAAATGTTAAATTCTTCCAGCCAGAGTCAATGCCAGAGAGAATTTCATCAGCATAAAAAGTGCCTTAGAACAGCCCCCTTTATGGCTATGTGCACCACTAGCTACCGCCTGGTCAACACCGGTATTGTAAAATCGTTCATATTAGCGAGCGGATGCTTCGGCGATGTCTCAGGCTCTGAAAAACTACTACATTTGAATCCTAAACGTTATTTCCGGCCAAGCGCCACTGTTTGTAAATTGGGAAGGCAACCATATTATCATAATATTTCACATTTATCTGTACAGGTCAAAGTTTCATCTGATCAATGATAATAAGCGCCTGATTTCATTCATTAGTCCCAACTGTACGCTTCCTAATTAAGACAGCGCAACAGCTGTAGTTGTGGGCACTGGCTATAAGTAATTACCATTACGAAATCCACTATTAGCCAGCCACGCAGTGTGCATATCGGAATGCTCTTTCCCGCCTGCCTCGCGACCCATTACAGAACTCGGCAAACACGAAGCGCTCAGACAACAAGCAGCAACACGCGCTCTACGAAATACCAGTCACTGCCCGGGAAGTAACCACATAAACGGGTCGCGATCCGCTACCGTGTAGGGTGCCGTTTGCTGTGCAGAGAGATTGGCCAAAGCATTTACCAAGGGCAAAGACTGTTTTTCATTGTGCCACCATTATCAGAAAGCCAACGGTGCCCTCTTATTGTTCACAGTGTTCACAGGTAACTCTGATTGCCGAGATGTGATTCTGCCCACGTACTCAACCTTCGCCCCAGTGCATTGACGAATGGGCAGATCGAATACACTAGCACGGCGTCAGTTTTCTGAGCCAATGTTCACGCCACCATCTAACATACTACGGTGCGGAATTTCGATCACAGCTAGTGTAGTGTTGTAATTTCTGATTCCGCACTGATCATTCCTGCTAAGAGACCATTTCACTTTTTAAAGCAATGTGATCGCTAGTTGTCGGTGGCTTTTGTATGTTCCTATATGCGTAACGCGGATAATCACTACCATGTTTTTAGCTACTATTTGTGACCTGGCCATCTAATGCAATAGTTTCCGACAACGGCCTTCAATCTATGGCGTGTTGTTTCCAAGAATTCTGTAAATGTCACAGGATAGAGCATTTGGCCACGCATCTGTCCCATCCAGTGTCAAATTCAGAAGCTGGGCAGCTGATCAGGATATTTAAAATGAAAATGGGGAAAATTATGCCAGCAGTTATTTTCAGACAAGCAATCACTATTTTTCTCGCAATACTTAGGTCCACGCTTGTCAACATACATATTCCTACCAAAGCATTGCACCGATGCAGACCACATACTCTCTTCGACCTGCTGCGTCCATCACAGTGGTAGCACCAGCTGCATACATAACCATAGTATCACACGAGCTGCAATATACGAGCCGCACGGGATTAACCGAGCGGTCTGGGGCGCTGCAGTCATGGACTTTGCGTCTGCTCCCGGCGGAGGTTCGAATCTTCCTTCGGGCATGGATGTGTGTGTTTGTCCTTAGGGTAGTTTAGGTTAAGTAGTGTGTAAGCTTAGGGACTGATGACCTTGTAGTTAAGTCCCATAAGATTTCACACGCATTCGACCATTTGGTTTTTCTGCAATGTAGGAACCCCCACTTTCGCCAATTAATTTGTACACTCACTCACACACACAGACAAATATGGCTGTCTGATCAAAAAATACAAAAATGTAAAACTATTACTACACTTATTCTGTCGTCAGTTGAAATTGAGGGTAAGTTTGCACTCATGTCCGAGTATAAAGTTTTTCGAATTAGAATATGATGTACCGAAATGCATAGGCCACAGACTTTTCAGATGAATGGGTCCTCCCGCCACAGCAAGAAGCCATGTCTGGAGGGTCTCTGTCTGATACAGCGAAGAGTGAGTGATGCTGTGACCGACAGGAGGAGCGTTTTGATGGCTAGTTGATTTCGTGGTCTGGAGGTTGTTTTCGCTTAAACCAAGCCTCTCTCCAGCCCATTAATGCATAACCTTTTGCCTCAACACGTACGTCATAGTCTGTAGGAGGATGGCACACTATTCATTTCTGTTCTCTCTGCAGGCCTCCTTGGCTACCTAGATCAGTATTCTCATTTCCATTTGTAATGTACCAGCTTAAATTTGACCAACAACGATTAAACTGTAGCCCTAAAAGTCAATACATACAATAATCGATGTAATCAAATTACGTTAAATGTATCGATGTTTTCTAACTATGTTAAATGTCTCTGACCATCTGTTAAAAGTAAATGGAGTAATAGATATTCCTTAACGAAATCAAAAGAGAGAAATAGACTATTTGCAAATTAATTATACTTAGCCGGCCGCTGTTGCCGAGTGACTCTAGGCGCTTCAGTCCGGAACCGCGCTGCTGCTACAGTCGCAGGTTCGAACCCTACCTAGGGCATGCATATGTGTGATGTCCTTAGGTTAGTTAGGTTTAAGTAGTTCTAAGTCTAGGGGACTGATGACTCAGATGTTAAGTCCCATCGCACTTAGAGCCATCTGAACCATTTTTGAATTATAATTTTGACAAAAAAGATATGAAAGTCGGGGATCCAATTTGGGTTTTCAGCCCGCAGTTGTGTGGATGACCAAGGCGCTAAGTGGACTGGAAAGGACGTAACGAAATGAAAAGACAGCAGTCGCAGGCAGGGCAGCCTGGTGTGCGTACGTAGCTGTATCATTTCTGGTGATGTTAACATTTCTGAGTGCTAAATCTTTGTATAATAGGGTGAAAGTTGGTGTGGCAGTGGCATTTGTGTCGTAAAGTCGTCTCCAGAAATTGCGGTTTTAGGAAAGTAAGAATATTCAACATTAATCTGAGATGGAATTTGGAGCTGACGCAGCTTCAACGAAAATTGGCCTGTCCAGTTGTCATTTTGCACTCTTGAATTATCCCAACGGCCTTGTCGCATTGGTACCATCGGTTCCCGTCAGCTCACCGAAATTAAGCGCTGTTATGCTAGGCTAGCACTTTGATGGATCGCTGTCTGAGGTCTGCCGAACGCTGCTGGCAAGCGCTATGGTCGCAGCCCTTATGAGGCCAATTGAGCAACTACTTGACTGGGAAGTAGTGGCTTCGGTTAGGAAAATTGACAACGGCGGAGAGAGTGGTGTGGTCACCACATGCCTCTCCATATCCGCATTCAGCGACGCCTACAAGCTGACGATGAAACGGCGGTTGGTCAGTACCGTTGTGGCTCTCGAGGCCTGCTTGGACGGAGTTAGAGCTATAATCTTGAACAACAGCAGTACCACGACGCTGCAGTAAACAAGGCAAGACTTTTTATTAAATCAAACTGAACAGAGGTTCAACGAATATTTCAATCACAAACTTCATATGTAAATAATGAATAGAATCATTTATTTAAAAATTCTGTTAAATTCCTTATCCTAAATTCACAAACTGAATTCTAATTTCCATGTCACTGTATTCGAATAATTTTGAGTAAATCTAAACGGTCAAAAATCGTATAAGATAATTTCAGAATCATGACAATGAACGAATGTCGTTAGTGTACCTAGAACAAACTGGTCGCAATGCTAATTCAATTAATGCTTCAGATTTTGAGCTTTCTTTCATTTAATTGTCAGTAATTCATTCATCATTAATACGTAAATGCAAAATTTAAATATTGTAGGCATTGAGCTACGTCGGAAACTCACAGCTTGTATCTATCTTGATTCCAAGTAGAACATTGAAAAGTAAATGTAATAACGTAAATTCGTTTCACTAACAATTATTCTGAAAGAATAAAGTTAGACTGCTCCTTCAGAGCAGGTGACCACAGATCTTCGTAGAATTAGCATGTTTCTAAGAGGAACTGTCTTACGGTACGATTGTACCAGTCTACAATCCTTCGCTACTGTGGTGAGAACAAAACTACTAGGTAGGCAGTGAAGTGTTTATCCGGAGTAATATCCTTTGGTGTGTGCCGAATCCGCTGCAGGTCGAGCCCTATTATCCTCACTGCGCTTTGTAGAGAGGTGTAAGAGAAAAGTAGCTGCCAAAAATTAACAATGTTCCGTTAGGTTACACATGGTCAACTCAGTAAATAAGTATTGCTAGAGTCAGCAAAAAATAGTAACAGTTATATGCTGCATATTAAAAGCCATTACTCAACTGAGTGAAGAAAGCCGCGCGGGATTAGCCGAGCGGTCTCGGGCGCTGCAGTCATGGACTGTGCAGCTGGTCCCAGCGGAGGTTCGAGTCCTCCCTCGGGCATGGGTGTGTGTGTTTGTCCTTAGTATAATTTAGGTTAAGTAGTGCGTAAGCTTAGGGACTGATGATCTTAGCAGTTAAGTCCCATAAGATTTCACACACATCTTTTTTTTCACTAGAAATTGTTTTCATTATCGACAGGCAACTGTAAATAGATCTATTTTAGAGAGAAGTTTCCCCTCCCCAGAAAATGTAAATAACAATTACCCTTACCTAGGAATTGTACACACATCAATTTTGTGTTGGAAATTAATAATAGACTTCATATCACCATACGATCTGAATAACGCGTCAGACTTTTTTGTCCGCACTATAGGTTTTGCCCTCTGACTTTGAGATACTTCGGACTTTTGGCCTCCGCTTTGTAATCTATCTTGTTCTACATTACGTAGTTGCACTTAGGGATTGGCATTTTGTCTGCCACGTAAGACATAGGTTCTGTGGTTTGCTTTAGTGATATGGACTCATTAAAACCTGTTACACAACATTATCGAGCTTCAAATAGCTGCTTTTACTGTGTACATGTCGAATGAAGTTCTTGGAATGAAATCGAAACTGAAACGAAATTTATTTGGTTTTCAACATGGAAGAAAATGTACGAAGGATCTAACGCGACAATGTTAGTACCTATTCAAAAGCTTATTGCCTACTAGGTTATTGTCGAGCTTCTACTTTGTACTTACCACAGCTCTGACCCCGCAATGTTATCGACTGCCTGTTGTAAGTCACATACTCTGCTGACCTTGCTGCAGCACTGGTGTACCAGTGCGGCGACACATGTCCGAGTTAGTGAGAGACACTGTCGCACTCGCGTTCAATTGGAAGCCCTCCACGGCACCATTGACATCCATTGTTAACAGAAGCTGTTGCAGCCATCCTTCGGCTGTTACAGATACTGGCTGGATAACACGTAGGGAGCAGGCAGTTGGTGCTGTTGACCACTGGCCAAGGCAAACACTTGCTAGATGCCCTGGTTTGTTGCGTGTAAAACATGAGACGTCACAGAAAGGGAAGTGAGGTCTCTCAAGCCTCGTGGCGCAGTCGAGAGTGAATTGTTCGGTCAGGCTTTCCTGGGGCTTGTGGACAGTTACGCAGGTGGCTTCTTTGTGAGTTTTCGCTCGCTTTAGTAAATGACAAAGGCAGACTAAGTGTTCTTTTCTGGGAGCATCTGCCAACGATGAGCTAGGTGAATCTCTATCTACTGCTGGAAGACAAGGTGCTCAGTAATTTAGATGATGAAATTGACTGACACGCATCAGTCGACCGATGAACACATAGCTGACAACTGGTAAGGTATTCGTCATTAATGTTGCTGTCAAATATAGACTGCGCTGAAGCCGTTATTTCGTATGCTTTGACGATTTTTAGAGCCTTACTTAATGTCGTATCACATGCCTTTTATACTAACTTCCTCACCTGGAGCTAGATGTATGATAACAACACGGATTACAAGATTTAGCACAATATGCTCACACAGTTTACATGCAAAAGCAGACTTCGGGGCTAAACCTTGAAGACCAGCAGGTAATGCTGGATAGGTACGTCCGCTTGCCCTTCTTAACACGCCGATTATACTTCAATGTAACTGCGACCACATATGTTTTGTGACTATAATATTCTATTAGAAAACTGTAAATTTCATAAAAACTCAAAGCAATGAGAAGCAAGCGGTATCTTAATTACTGTATCACTTCGAAAAATTTGCTGCAAGATGTCAGTAAAAGAAGAATTCAGTGCAGGTTCGTTTTATGAGTTTACTGGCAGTGAAAACTGGAAGACGTCTATACATGACGTTGTCAGAATGTTTTATGTCTCTTGGTAGTATCACAGACCTTCTGAGTAACAAAGAAAATAGCTACTTGTTAGCACATGCGCTCGAAAGCCTGTTGTGTAGCAGCTTTCAGGTGGGCCAAATTGTCAAATATGAATCGATATCGCCGGCCTTGGTGGCCGAGCGGTTCTAGGCGCTTCAGTCTGGAACCGCGCGACCGCTACGGTCGCAGGTTCGAATCCTGCCTCGGGCAAGGATATGTGTGATGTCCTTAGATTAGTTAGGTTTCAGTAGTTCTAAGTTCCAGGGGACTGATGACCTCAGATGTTAAGTCCCATAGTGCTCAGAGCCATTTGAACCATTTTGAATTGATATCTTTTCAACCCACAGTGTAAGTGACTAACGAGCTTAATAGAATCCAAAAAAAATGGTTCAAATGGCTCAGAGCACTATGGGACTTAACTTCTGAATCATCAGTCCCCTAGAACTTAGAACTACTTAAACCTAACTAACCTAAGTACATAACACACATCCATGTCCGAGGCAGGATTCGAACCTGCGACCGTAGCGGTCGCGCGTTTCCAGACTGAAGCACCTAGAAACGCATCTGCTCCAGAGACTTTCCTGCACAGTTGGTAATGGAAACATTATGATAACTAACCTCGCACTTACGGTTTTCCCCAATTTCAAGAGGGAAATAAAATCGCTTCATTTCATTAATCGGAGAACTATCCTGCCAACCACATACAGCCAATAATGGCGAAGTACATTTTACTGCTTCCCTGTTGAAGGCGACGGAACATTCTGTAATGTATCTCATTGTGACCAGGAGATGAATTACAGGCAGTAGGTAATGCACAATCCTGCTCCTACATAAATAATGGATGGTTGTATACTTCGTTATTTGTAGAACTAAAGTCCCAACCGCCGCTTTCAGAGGCCAATCTGTTGCTTCAGAAAGCAAGATCCTGATTTGCGGTCGTGGTTAACTCTGGCGAAATGTTCCACAGCTGTCTGGGGTATGTCTCGCGGGTTGGTCTGGAGACCATTGCTTCACATTACAGAAGCCACTAGGCACCTCCCACCTCTCCCAGAAATCTTCCTTATAGTTCCCACATAATGAGAGAACAATTTTTGTCAGACTAGAAAGAAAACCAAGAGACACGATTATAATCCAGATATACATGTCACGAACAGGTCGTAAAGTGGATGGTTGACATATTACTGTCACTTCCAAGAAATACGAGATGAATTAAAGGAGGTGAAAATCTCATCATTTTGTAGGCTATGAATGCTGTCGTTGGTGAGGGAAAGGAAGAAGAGGCGTCTGAGGACTAAAAGAGGACACAAACTTGTGAATTCTGCCACAGATAGAAACTTTGCCACACAAATATCTTCTTTAGTTATCACACAAGATAAAAATATAAGTAGAAAATGCCTGGTGATATTAACTGATATCACATTCATTGCACACTTGTTAAACGCAAATTTAAAAACCAAGTCAAATACAGTAGTTCTTGCCCAGTCTGTAATGTAGGAAAGAACAGGACTTTGGTAATAATGAAACCCGAATTGAAATTCAAGATAATTAAAAATAGAAATAGATGCAAATTGGAAATAACTAACTTCAAAAACAAGACTACACTGGAAATATACGAGCAGATAGCAGACAGGAAAACAAATACAAAGGGCTGCAATGAGGTTCAATAAAACTGGGTTATAATAAAAACTGGTATTTTGGAGACAGCACGAGAAATAATAAGAATGATTCCATCCCGTTGTTATTTCTTTTTGTTTAAATTATTTGTCTTCTGCTCTCTCTCATCATATTCAGCAGGTTGGAAGTAATAATCCGTTAATGCTTGGGACCTTAACACAAATGAGACAGCTGTTATTGATCGAGATGAAGTGCAGTTACGACAATGTTTCCGACAAGATTGTGTAATGTTAGTCATTATATGTAACCTGTCTAGAAGAGACACATTAAAAACTCAGAGAAGTCTCACAAACAGCTATGCTAATACTCGGTCAAAGAAATTGTATGATAAGATATACCGATGATGTAGCTGTTCTAGCTACAAGTGCAGAAGATCTTGAAGATATGATAATTAAAGTGGATAAAACTGTAGGGGCAAAACATAATATGAAAGCAAATAAATCAAAAATAAAAGTGATGGAATGTGCTACGGAAGATAAAACCGAAGTCCAAATTTACTTAGGTAACGAACTATTTTATGTAGGAAGTAAGATCAGTATGGATGGACGGAGAGAAGCAGAAATTAGAAGCAGAACCGCTCAATCAAATATTGCATTCAAGAAGAGGAGGAAGAAGATCTTAACTGCAAAAAGCACGAGCCTAGCAATAGAGAAAATGTTTCTCAAACTCTTCTTTTAGAGTATGGCATGTTATGGCTGCAAAACCTCAGCTCTGAGGACCTAGGAAAAGAGGAAACTAAATTCGAGATATGGTGCTATACACACATACTCGAAATAAAGTGGACTACCATGATCTCAAACGAAGAGGTCCATAAAAATGTGGGTGAAAAGAGAAGCTTGCGTAAATTAGTTGCTGAAAGGAGAGTCCATCTTTTTGGCTATCTAATAAGACATAAAGATCTGTTAGACACAAAAATAAAGGGGAGTGGTAATGGAAAAAAGAATTAATGGAAGAGCACAACTGAGATACACAGACCAAATAATGGAAGATGTGGCATATAATACCTGCCAAGAAATGAAGAGGACATCGGAAAGACGTGAAGGGTAGATGACTGCTGCCAACCAATCCCCGAATTGATCAAAATGTTTCAAATGGCTCTGAGCACTATGGGACTTAACATCTGAGGTCATCAGTCCCCTAGAACTTAGAACTACTTAAACCTAACTAACCTAAGGACATCACACGCATCCATGCCCGAGGCAGGATTCGAACCTGCGACCGTAGCGGTCGTGCAGTTCCAAACTGAAGCGCCTAGAACCGTTCGGCCACACCGGCCGCCCGAATTGATCACAACAGAAGAAAGTCTACCATACAATTTCACTTTTATTGGGACAGTTTATGATTTTCAGGAACTGTTGCTCTTCATAATAATACGATAACACTTCGCCCTCGGTAACTGAAGGCTATGAGTTTCTCTACAGCATATGGAACTACGCAGAACCGCCCGCTTGCCGCTGACATCAGGATATATACTGCCTTTGCAGTTGGACTGAGGACTGTGAAACTGATACTTCAGCGTAATAGTGGATTACGTTGGTAATACGATACTCCCATTTCAAGACAATGTGATAGTGTCCAAACACATTAAGTGGGCTATGCAGTACGCAGTTTGACTAACTGAAAAGCTATCGTGGAAGCTCTCTTGCGGGCACTGCTTTGCTAGCAGCAGAATTGCGGAAGTGATCATCTGAGAGCAAGTATGACCACTTCCCACTGAGCAGTGTGTGAGAGCACAAGAGCATACCGGCAGATCGATAGCACTGAACTACCCTGTTGCAATGCTGAATTGTATAGTCTCCCCTTGAGCACTACACATGTATATGGTGACCTTGCAAGGTTCTCAGTGGCTCTACCCTTGGGGCATTTTTAAACGCCCCACATAGGAGAACAGAAGAAAAAGTTGAAAAACTGCCTAATGAACTAAGCTAGAACGTGTTAGTCTAGAGCCTGCTGTGTGGTCATCTTGGTCTAGAGCTTTATGTCACGACAGGTAGAGGAACACATTCATCTACATCTACATGGATTCTCTACAAATCACATTTAAGTGCCTGGAACAGGATTCATCGAACCACTTTCACAATTCTCTGTTATTCCAATCTTGTATAGCACGCGGAAAGAACGAACACCTATATCTTTCCGCACGAGCTCTGATTTCCTTTATTTTATAATTGTGATCGTTTCTCCCTATGTAAGTCGGTGACAACAAATTATTTCGCATTCGGCAGGAAAAGTTGGTGATTGGAAATTAGTGAGAAGATTCCGCCACAACGAAAAACGCTTTTGTTTTAATGATGACCACCCTAAATCCTGCATCAATTCAGTGACACTCTCTCCCCTACTTCGCGATAATACAAAACGTCCTGCCTTTCTTTGAACTTTTCGATGTACTCCGTCAATCCTATCTGAAAAGGATCCCACACCGCGCAGCAGTATTCTAAAAGAGGACGGGCAAGCATAGTGTTGGCCGTCTCCTTCAGTAGATCTGTTAAATTTTCTAAGTGTCCTGCCAACAAAACTTAGTCTTTGGTTAGTCTTCCCAACATTTTCTATGTGTTCCTTCCAATTTAAGTTGTTCATAATCGTAGTTCCTAGGTATTTAGTTGAATTTACGACCTTTAGATTTAACTGATTTATCGTGTAACCGAAGTTTAAAGGATTCCTTTTAGCACTCACGTGGATGACCTCACACTTTTCGTTATTTAGCGTCAACTGACAGTTTTCGCACCATTCAGATATCTTTTCTAAATCATTTTGCAATTTCTTTTGATATTATGATGACTTCATTAGTCGATAAACGAGAGCGTCATCTGCAAACAACATACGACGGCTGTTCAGGTTGTCTCCCAAATCATTTATATAGATAACGAACAGGAAAGGGCGTATAACACTTCCTTGGGGAACGCCAGAAATCACTTCTGTTTTACTCGATGACTTTCCGTCAAGTACTACGAACTGTGACCTCTCTGACAGGAAATCACGAATCGCTGGCCGGAATGGCCGAGTGGTTCTAGGCGCTACAGTCTGGAACCGCGTGACCGCTACGGTCGCAGGTTCGAATCCTGCCTCGGGCATGGATGTGTGTGATGTCCTTAGATTAGTTAGGTTTAAGTAGTTCTAAGTTCTACAGGACTGATGACCTCAGAAGTTAAGTCCCATAGTACTCAGAGCCATTTGAACCATTTTTGAAATCACGAATCCAGTCACATAACTGAGATGAAATTCCATAAGCAAGCAATTCCACTACAAGCCGCTTGTGTGGTACAGTGTCAAAAGCCTTCCTGAAATCCATAAATACGGAATCAATCAGAAATCCATTGTCAACAACATTCAACACTTCATGCGAATAAAGAGCTAGTTGTGTTTCACAAGAACGATGTTTTCTAAATCCATGTTGACTGTGTGTCAATAGACTGTTTCCTTCGATGTAATTCATAATGTTCGAACACAATATGTGTTCCAGAATCCTGCTGCATATCGACGTTAATAATATGGGCCTGTAATTTAGTGGATTACTCCTACTACCTTTCTTGAATATTGATGTGACCTGTGCAACTTTCCAGTCTTCGGGTACGGATCTTTCGTCCGTTGTATATGATTGCTAACTATAGAGCTGTTCCATCAGCATACTCTGAAAGCAACCTAATTGGTGTACAGCCTGGACTAGAAGACTTGCTTTTATTAAGTGATTTAAGTTGCTTCTCTACTCCGAGTACATTTACTTCTACGGTACTCATGTTGGCAGCTGTTCTTGATTCGAATTGTGGAATATTTACTTCGTCTTCTTTTTTGAAGGCATTACGGAAGGTTGTGTTTAGTAACTCTGCTTTGGCAGCACTGTCTTCGATAGTATCTCCATTGCGATCGCGCAGAGAAGTCATTGATTATGTCTTGCGTCTACCATACTTCACATACGACCAGAATCTCTTTGGCTTTTCTGCCAGGTATCGAGACAAAGTTTCGTTTTAGAAACTATTATAAGCATCTCGTATTGAAGTCCGGGCTAAATTTCGAGCTTCTGTAAAATATCGCCAGTCCTGGGGATTTTGCGTCTGCTTAAATTTGGCATGTTTGTTTAGTTGTTTCTACAATAGTGTTCTGACCCCTTTCGTGTACCAAGGGGGATGAGATCCGTCGTTTGTTAATTTGTTTGGTATATATCTCTCAATTGCTGCCGATACTATTTCTTTGAAATCAAACCACATCTGGTCTACACTTACATTGTTAATTTGGAAGGAGTGGCGCCAATTGAATTTTTATCTGCTTTCTTGAATAGGTATATTTTTCGCTTATTTTTGGAGGATTTGCGTGTTACAGTATTCAATCTCGCTACGACAACCCTGCATTTACTAATCCTTGTATTCGTTTTGATGCTCGTTATTAACTGAGGATTATTCGTTGCTAAGAGGTCAAGTGTGTTTCCATCACCGTTTACTATTCACGTGGGCTCATGAACTAACTGTTCAAAATAATTTTGAGAGGATGCGTTTAGCACAATTTTAGATGATGTTTTATGCGTACCTCCGGAATGAAACATGGGTTTTCGTCAACATATCGAGGGTAAATTAAAGTCACCACCAACTATAATCGTATGAGTCAGGTTCGTGTTTAAATAAAACTCAAGTTTTCTTTGAACCTTTCAGTAATTGTATTATCTGAATTAGGAGATAGATAAAAGGATCGGATTATTATTTTATTGAGGTTGTTTTCCTATTACGTACATGCACTGATAAAGCAGCTGCATTTTGGCTAGTAGTGTGGGAGGGGGGGGGGGGGGTGACGAGGAGTGGTACGCATTACTTACAAAAATAGCCGCTCCTCATTTAGACCTGTCTTCACTAATTACGCACTGGACTCGCATTCGGGAGGACGACGGTTCAATCCCGTCTCCGGCCATCCTGATTTAGGTTTTCCGTGATTTCCCTAAATCACTTCAGGTAAATGCCGGGATGGTTCCTTTGAAAGGGCACGGCCGATTTCCTTCCCCATCCTTCCCTTCCCCGAGCTTGCGCTCCGTCTCTAATGACCTCGTTGTCGACGGGACGTTAAACACTAATCTCCTCCTCCTCCACTAATTACGTAACCACATAGATCAGTATGATACGATGTTGCACTGCCTGTCTTATTCCGAATTACGATGCAATGTGATTTTATTACACGTTCTTTTCAAGTAGCCTATGGATAGCAACCTTCTGCTACACATTGATCTTCCCGAAGATAAAAATCGTCCAGTATGGGAACCATCTTAGCGCTGAAGTTTCTGTCTTCCTTAACTCGTGTAGTTCGTCTGTAGTTGTGTATCTGCAGCGGAGGAGGTTTACTTGAAGAGGCTGCACACCACTATAAGAATGGTGGTCGTCTGAC
Source organism: Schistocerca americana (assembly GCF_021461395.2). NCBI lineage: Eukaryota > Metazoa > Arthropoda > Insecta > Orthoptera > Acrididae > Schistocerca > Schistocerca americana. The sequence continues at coordinate 698,977,136 of NC_060130.1, forward strand.
TCATCAGACAGGAGTAAAGTCACATGGTCTGACGGTTTTATAATCTGACACACAAAGTTCAATCACCACACCGCACGGTGGTCGCTGAACCACGTAAAAAGCTTACGATGGCAGAGGGCTTGCAATGCCCCCCAGTCCCCAGCTGAGGAACTCTGGTTTGGCCAAATCCGTGTCCAGGCAACGGAAACTGAGCTTTCTTAGGCGCTCGCCTCTTTCCAAGACCCAGAAGGCGCATGTGGTATATCACGGACTCGACAGGCGTCTCCCTCCACCGTTTCATTCGTTAGTTACAAACACATACTGACGCAACAGATGTGGTATTATGTTTTGCCGATGTCTCATCAGGAACGCTCTCAACGAGCTCGATGTTAGCACTACCCAACGGTCCATCTGTACAGCTTAGAGTTTTTAACGATGCTTCTACTGACTGGTACGATTTATGTTCTCCGGAAAGCCGAAAGCAAAGTTACTGCACAGCACAGCGAGGCTGAGAACCACACAGCCAGTTAATCCTGATACAAGTAAGGTACAACGTGTGTCCTAAAGGTTCCTTAGCACGTCAGAAATAGTCCACTTCTCGTGACATGTAACGTTCCACCAGTGCTCGCTGAAGCACTGTTCATGATTATAGCGGTCTGGTGCACAGTTCACACTCCAGCTCCAGCTCCGGAAACTCGTATTCGGCAAGTTCGTATCTAGTTCCGGCTAAGTTCCATTATGTTCTAACCATCTGGCATGATGTAGGAGGTAATGAATAGCTTTCGCAATGGTAAGTAGTAAAGCGAACGGCATGTTCTCTTCCTTCTACAAGTAAATGAAACCATACAAATATGATCATAAGTATATAAATAGCCTGCTGAAATAGTTTATGCAAGAATACACGAATAACTTAGAACTACTTAATTTTTTTAAACTTCCCAAAATTCCAACGGCAGAATTCAGCACAATTTCTGTCTCTGTACGCAACTTCCTATGTCGCTCTTCTCAGTAGTTTTTGACGTTCGTTTATGAGAGTATAAATGTTGCTAATGCAAGCAACTGAGTCGACTTATTTTTAATTATTTTCTGTATACGTCAATACTTCAAGTTTCTTCCATCACTACAAATAATAACCAGTCAGTGAGGTTTAGTGGACGTATTACCTGAGTGGTATATAGCAGCATGAAGAAGGAATACGTCCAGTTTACGGTCAGTGAAGCCCCGCGTAAAGTGGTAGAAAACCACTGATAAAAGGAATGAAATTCTTGATGAAACAGTTTTCATTATAACTTTGTTTGTTGGCAACTAATGCTTGTTCAAACTACTTTCTCTAACGGAATACGTGGCTTGTATCTAATGTACATATCGTTGAATAGCAATTTCAGAAGAAATATATGCTAGGTAGTGTACAATTATCGAGAAAATTGTTAAAAAAATGAACAACCACTATTGAATCTGTACTCCTAGGTTAGGAAACAAACTACTCAGTTCTTCAAAATGTTGTACAGCATTTTAAAGTCCTAAGCACATACCTTGTCGGGCTGTGCAGATATACGCGACATTATTTTGAATATATACTTTATCACAGGATATCGGCTTGAAGCTGCATTCTCGTCAGATTCATATCTATAGCTGTCGATACTATATACCTGTTTCAGTTTTATGCAAGCTCACCGGAACTGTGCAACGAACACCTATCAGTTGTACTTATACAGCCACAAAACATTCGAGACATGTTCTTATGAAGTTTTCAACATGCTCCAGTCGGTGTGAAACGCCCTGTGTACGACGAGGGTGCTGTGTCCCTTCTCAGCTCTTGAGGAGGTGAGGACGAGTGGGTCAGCGAAGTTTATGCGATCTCGCGCACAGCTGCGCGCGGTTCCTGCTCTCGTGTCGGCCACAGAGGCGGGTAATTTCCGCGGAGATAAGCAGCTGAATGGCTGGCATTGTGGCCGCTATCTACTGCCGCCGTCAGTACGTCACACCACCGGAGGCGCAAACAAAGCAGCTCATTCGGTGTCGTACGCTACTCCCTTCACCAGGTGCGAATATTTCTTCTTCGAATCGCTGCCCGTCGATTATCTCAACTCCATGGCTATTCCATGTGAACTAGATACCACCATGGTCCAGTCTCTCCATTCCACAACTGCACTGGGTTTCGGTGCCCTTTCTTTAATGTAACATTCACTGCATGTTTCATTACGACCGTGTGTCCAGCATTGCGCAGGGACCAATACGGCGGAGACAAGCTCCCTCGAACTTTGGAAACTAGCGTATTGAATTTATTCGAACTGGAAGAGTCAGCTGTCTTGAGAAAAAGTCCGAGAAAACGACTGTGCCATTTCCCACTCCAAATTTGTGAGCACAAATTCAGACAGAAACCCTGAAAAGTAACAATAGTACGTCGACTGGCAAGTTCAGATATAATGGTTCCTGTCAACAAAACCGGTTGTAAAACTGTAATAGACACACTAGCGGAGTGCACTCTTTCATTTTTCTGCAAGAAGTAACAGCATGATCTTTCGTTGGTTGTTAGTTTTCTGAAAACAGATTGCAGTATGTTGTTCATATACCTGTTAGAAGTTTTCGTTTGGTAGAAAAAGTGGAAAAAGACAGGTCCAAAACTTGGTGTTGAAATAATTTCATACCACAGTCCTGTATTCATATGACGCAAAGGCTTGTGATGTAACTATCAAGGGGCTCCAGCGTCGAATGTTCTGCGAGTTCATGCACCTCAATTAATGCAGCCATGCTTCGTTAGAGAAAACAGCTCTTCAGGATCACCCCCTCAAACACGCACAGACTGCAATATCCAGTTGCAGTACCAATGACGAGGAGCAGTATCTCAACTGGTCAAGGTGCACTACCGTCATTTTGTAAGGTTGCAGGTTTTGTTCACAACCCTGTGAGCAGAAACTATTAAAACACCAGGCTGAAGTGCAAAAATGATAAACGATTTTCTCGTGCTTTTTTCCATCGCCGCTCCTAACTTGTCTAGTATATTTCAGGCTAAAGCCGCTATTCCAACTGACACAGTCTGAGAAACGGCCGTAGTGAATACAACCATCGGTGTCTGCTTTCCCTGTATTGGTTCCCGCGGAACGCCTGGCACAGGGCTTTAACCTTACTTGGAACACTACGTTCTATCACAGGTTTACAAAAGGTAAGGAAGTCAAGAAAACAGTGATGAATAAAAATGTATCTATAGGACGTAGGACACAGCACAACAACAATATACGAAAACGCAGTAAGAAACCAAAAAAATTCTGACTTCCACCATGTGTGAAGTGTAAAAAATTCACCGACGGAAAAAAATCGCAACAGCAAGGAGTTGAGCAACATAAACGAAAGTTGGTAGGTGTGTTTCTACATCTGAAAGATGGTGTCTATTCAAAATTCGCCCCACTCACGTAAGTGTGCTACTAGTTACGCCACTATGAGGATGCAAATAACGTTTGATTTAAATACATACTGCAACGGTTGTGAGAATTCGTTACCTTTGAGATTGGACGTGGTGAGTTGATGCTAGTCAAGAATGCCTTTAAGGTGACAAAGACGCCAATATCAACACCTCACTGAGATTGAACGAGGTCGGATAACAGGGTTACGAGAATCTGGATGTTCGTTCTACGACTGTGCAGAAAGACCTGGCAAGAATGTATCCACTGTACATGATTGCTGGTAGTGGTGGTCACGAGAATGTTCGGTCCCAAGAAGATCGGACTCCGCACGGCTACGTGGCACTACGGGGAAGGACGACTGTAGTGCCCGGCGTATGAATCTGATGCATCGTACCTCATCTGCAGCAGCAATTTGAGAAGCAGTTTGCACCGCAGTGATATAACGAACTGTTACAAATCGGTTACTTCAAGGATAGCTCAGAACAAGACGCCCTTTAGCATGCATTCCACTGACCCTAAACCACCACCAACTGCAGCTTCCGTGGTGTCAAGCGAGAGCTCATGGGAGGGCAGGGTGGAGGTTTTTGTGTTTTCTGATGAAAGTTGGTTCTGCCTCGGCGCTAGTGATAGCCATTCGGTGGTTAGGAGACCAGTTGAGGACCTGAACTCGACCTGTCTGCAGCCTAGACGCACTGGATGTACAGCTGGAGCCATGGTCTACGGTGCGATTACGTATAACAGTAGGAGCACCGACGTGGTTCTTCCACGCATCCAGACTGCAAAATTGCACATCAGTCTGGTGATTCCATCTGTTGTGCTATCATGCCTGGGGTGTTTTCCAATAGGATAACAGTCTCCCACATACCGCTGTTGTAACCCAACATGCTCTACAGAGTGTCAACATGTTGCCTTGCCCTGTTCGATCACCGGATTTGTCTCCAATCGGGCGCATATGTTACATGATCGGATGACAATTCCAGTGTTATCTGCAAACAGCGTTATCAGTCTCTGTATTGACCTTTCAACAGGCATGGAACTCCATCCCACAGATTGACATCCGGCACCCTCACAACATAATAAATGCATGTTTACATGCTTGCATTCAACATACTGGCGGTTACACCTATTTTTAATGTACCAGCTTTTCACATTTGCAATGGACTATTCACACTTATATTAACCTGTGATCTTGCTATGTTAATCACTTAAATATGTTACCTTGAATAATTTATTCCCACAATTCATTAGACTACATTAATTACTTTTTGCCAACGGCCTTGCCGCAGTGGTAACACCGGTTCCCGTCAGATCACCGAAGTTAAGCGCTGTCGGGCTGGGATAGCACTTGGATGGGTGACCATCCGGTCTGCCGAGTGCTGTTGGCAAGCGGGGTGCACTCAGCCCTTGTGAGGCAAACTGAGGAGCTACTTGATTGAGAAGTAGCGGCTTCGGTATTGGAAACTGACATACGGCCGGGAGAGCGGTGTGCTGACCACATGCCCCTCCATATCCGCATCCAGTGACGCCTATCGGCTGAGGATGACACGGCGGCCGGTCGGTACCTATGGACCTTCATGGTCTGTTCGGGAGGGGGGTTAATTACTTTTTGTGTTGTGACTTTTTCCGTTACTGAGCATGTGCCAACTTGGTATACTACGAAACAGAGTGTGGTTATTCCGAGCAATAATATAGCTCATCTATGATGGGTTATGCTGTTGATGAGGATGCTCTAGAATTGTGTATGAGATCAAACACAGTTGTTATGTCAAGGTACTGTCGGAGCATTAATGTAATAGGAGGCTAAAGAAATAACTCATATTCCAAAGCAACACATACTATATTAAATTCAAATCAGGAGAGCAATGTGACTACTCTAGTCTCTGAAATCTTTGCTGAGTCCCATAGAGAATAACTCACAGGTGGCTCTACCAGCTTAGCCATTATTTGTCCGAATGTTATACAACGTTCCATTAGCATATGGACATACATTAATACCTGCTACTTAGCTAAAGGAGGGCTATGCACATATGGATATGTGAGGACCCACACATAATTCTGACGATGTAAATTACGTGGATACTATATTAAATCATAGGCAAGTACGTTACATGCTGCGTTGTTAGTCTTGGGTGTGTTTCAATAATAGCTGCAGGGGCTGTTTCCTATTAAGGTCGGCAGTGACTCGTAGGCACATGCTTGTGCTCGTGGCCATACCGTCTGGGTCGGCGGGCGATTAGGAGAGCCTTGCACTCCTACGGAGCACACGGCCGCAGGCACCTAATGACCAGTCTCCACACAAGGCAACGCAGCGCAATGGGTAGCACCTGTGGTATAGGAAAGTCGGTCTGGAGATGTTTACAGTCTATTTGGTGTTGAGCAGTGCCTTCTGATAAACTATACAAAAAATATAAGGTAGGTGTGACTAGAAGAATGAGTGAGTGCAGCGAGGTCCCAAAACCCCGAGCTCATCATAAGAGAGCACAGGGTGGGATCGAGCGACTTTGTACATCAAGCAGGTCTACATGACAAGTAGCTTAAGAACAACTTTCTCTAGCGGACAATACGCCTCACACAAGTACACTACGGCAAATGACGTCTCACTATTCTGTGTCAGGGGTGCATTGGTAGTTAACAACTGTTTTTCCCTCTGATGCACTCGCAGCAAGATATAATCGTTATTTCACTATTGGTTCGAAGTGTTCCATACTTTCGATTACAATTGAAGACAATCATCTTGCTCGGCTTGGAAGCTCATATTCACATTATATCAGTGTTTCGGAATTAAATTTGAGTTTTTAAATTTCAGATTCTGCATAACGCAATTTATTTCTTTTCCTATTTACCTAAACATGTTTCGACACCTACGAGTCGTCTGCTGTGGGTCTCTGTTCATTTCTGTAGTAATATTAAATAACTTTTATGGAATTTTTTTCTATGTTCATGTACATTTTTATTTTGTTTCGGTAGCTCATATAAATTACATTAATTGTGAAAGATTTTTGTTCAGGTTTGGATGTTTTTATACATTTTTATCGTTTGATCATGTCATCTACGAAGTAGTCGGAAGAATTTAATTAAATAGTTATTAATTTAGAAATACCTTTTCGAGATTAGTAGCTGTATATGCCCTGTACGCTCTTTTTTCTTCCTATTTTGTATCTTTGGTGTGTTTCCCTTTTCTTTTGTAATTACATACGTTGTTTTCACACGATTTTTTTCGCAAAAACGAGATTTGAAAAATCCTCTTATTGCCATACTTTTCGGGAAATGCTATGTTATTGTCACCGCCCACATGTTCATCACTTTGTTTCTGTTCATTGTAGTTTTGGATGAGCAACCGAACCAAAATAAAAAATGTACACGTATATAGGAAAACATCCATGAACTTTGTTTAATATTACTACAGAAATGAACAGAGACCTCCAGCAGATGACTTGCAGGTGTCGAAACATGTTTAGGTAAATAGGAAAAGAAATACATTGTGTTTCGCAGGATGTGGAGTTTAAAACACAAATGTAATTCCTAAACACTGACATAACGTGAACAGGAGCTTCCAAGCTCAGCAAGATGATTACCTTCGAGTGTTGTGCAATTATCTACATGTACTTCACACTCCGCAAGCCACCTCGAGGTGTGAGGCGAAGGGTACTGTCCGTACCACTAACTGAGCCCTCCAACTCAGTTCCAGCAAGTGGGAAGAACGACTATCGCTAAGCCTCTGTATTGGCTCTAATTTCCGAGAATTTTCTCCTCGAAGTTATTATGCGAGACGCATGTGAGACGAAGTAATATGTTATCCGACTCTCTGTGACGCACAACGCCTCTCTTGTAACGTCTGCCAATGGAGTTTGTTGAGCATCTCCATAACGCTCTAGCACCGGGTAAACGATCCCGTGACGAAACGCACCACTCTTCCTTGGATCTTCTCCATCTCTTCTATCAGTCTTACATGGTAGGGATCCGAGAAACGTAAACAATGCACAAGAGTTGGTCGAACAAGCCCCTTATAACCCACTTCCTTCGTGGATAAGTTACATTTCCTTAAGGTTCTTCCTATGAATCTGACTCTGGCACCTACTTTTCCCACTGTTCATTTCACTTAAGGTCGCTCTGGATAGTTACTTCTCGAAGTTTTACTGTAGATACTGTTTCCAGCGATTTGTCATAAATAGTGTAGATGTACAGTAGTGAATAAAGTCTTGCCGGTGCATGATTTTGTGCACGAACTGACCTCTCGATTATGTTTCATAAAGGTTCGATGCGATTAACGTCGGGCGATCTGGGTGGCCATATCATTCAATCGAATGGTCCAGAGCGTTCTTCAAACCATTCGCGGTAAATAGCGGCCCGGTGACATGGCACATTGACAGCCATAAAAATTGCATCGTTTTTTTTTTGGGAATATGAAGTCTATGAAAGGCTTCAAATAGTCTCCAAGCAGCCAAACATAACCATTTCCGGCCAATGATCGGTTCAGTTGAACCAGAGGACCCAGTCCATTCATGTAAACACAGTCCACATTATTATGGAGCCACCACCAGCTTGCACAGTGCCTTGTTGACAACCTTGGTTCATTGCTTCGTAGTGTGTGTGCCACACTCCAAGTCTACAATCAGCTCTTACCAAGTGAAATCAGAACTCATCTGATCAGGCCACCGTTTTCCAGTCGTCTAGGGTCATACCGACATGGTTACGAGCCCAGGAGAAACTCTGAGGGCGATGTCGTACTGTTACTCGCGTCAGTCGTCTGCAGCCATAGCCTATTAACGCCAAACGCACTGCCCACGGATACGTTCGTCGTACGTCCCACATTTATTTCTGCGGTTATTTTACGCAGTGTTGCTTGTCTGTTACCACTGATAACTCTACCCAAACGCCGCTGCTCACGGTCGTTAAATGAAGACCTGAGGCCACAGTGTTGTCACTGGTGAGAGGTCATGACTGAAATTTGGTACTCTCGGCACACTGTTGACATTGAGGATCTCGGAGTATTGAATGACACCTGTTCACATGAAACACCTGAGCGTAAATGGCAGCCCCGCCAATGCACTACCCTTTTATACCTTGTGTAAGCGATACTACAGCCATCTGTATATTTGTATATCACTATCGCGTGACTTGTCACGGCAGTGTATTTTATATACATGCACGTGAAAGAGAGAGAGAGAGAGAGAGAGAGAGAGACCGGCGGGGGGGGGGGGGGGGGGGGGGGGGGGGGGGGGAAAGAGTGGTTTCGGTGTTCCTTTAATAAGCAAATCTTCAGTAGAGAGTGCAATCCGTAGATGAACATCAATCTTGACTGACGAATTACGGAAGTAATTACAGTTCACAAGTATAAATAACTTCATTTCCATACACCTACCCACTTACAAATTGACGTGATCGACGTCAAGGAATGTGGGTCGATCCAAAACAACATGGCACCTTTCATACAAATATTTATCTCAACCAGAAAAGCTGAAATGTTGACAGAGGGGGTACAGTCGATACCTCCAGTGTAAAACGGCTAAACGAGAAGGTTGCATTAGAAATCATTGAAAGGTAACTTGTTTGGACTGTTTAATTGATTGAGAATGTTAGCAAAATTTAGTATACTAATAACATTTATATTCCCAAACCAGACATAAATTATACTACACAAGCTATAGATTGAATACCTTAAACAACTAACAGGTGATTTAATACTCCACTGGGTGGCTCCTGGTTGGCAAAGACAGTTTAACTAGGTGATCAGTGAGTCACGTGTTGTGGCCCTAAAAATGTGGATAATGCAAGCTGAACTGATCTGACGCTGAGCAGACTTTGATTGATCAAATCTACTGGATTTTCTGTACATAGGTGCAGCTGAGAGCAAGTGGCGATTGACATCAGTACACCCTGACAATGCCGGAGTGGCAGTACGTTGCCCGGTTAATTCCGTGCGGCGACATGCCGTGCAGCTGGCGCGATGTGTGCGTCGGAGGAGGTGAGACTTGTAGGCGGAACCTGTGAATCGACCACGGCCACAAAAGAAATGCAAAAATCTCATGGTCTAGCGATCAGGCAGACGGATCGCAATTTACTCTCTACCAGAGCCCTAAAATCACGGTAGATTTTAGTGTGTGACATACCTGTTCCCTCGACGTACCAAGGACCACTTTGGCTGGCTTATATGACAGAGTGCTAAAGGATACCAAACGTAAAGACTGGTAAACCAAACACGAATAAGTGTGCCCTCGGCAAACGAGTAATCCGAGGGGTTTGAAGTCACACTGTCGGTACAGTAAGAACTTTACCACAGGCTTCCCCTGTCTAAACTGCTCGGAAGTGAAGTCAGTCTCAGGACAGGTCCCAAGTACCAACCACTCCCGCCAGAGCTTTGACCAGCAGTCCATTACCAGACCAAAATCCCACGCCCCCGTGCTTCACACCACTGCAAAAAAACTGTTTTCCCGCAAAGTGCATGAGTGATACCGTCTTCGCCAGCCGCTGTGGCCGAGCGGTTCTAGGCGCTTCAGTCAGGAACTGAGCTGCTGCTATGGACACAGGTTCGAAACCTGCCTCAGGCATGGATGTGTGTGATGTCCTTAGGTTAGTTAGGTTTAAGTAGTTCTAAGTCAAGGGGACTGATGACCTCAGATGTAAAGTCCCATCGTGCTTACAGCCATTTCAACCATTTGACACCTCCTTCACCCCATCTTGAGACAATCACAAGGCTTTAGAGGCGCTAAATCTCCCCTCCCGCATGACAGCATAAACTCATGTCCTACCAAGGCAAGACGTAAGAAACCGGCATCTCTAAAAAAAAAAAAAAAAAAAAAAAACCGCCAGTTACTGGCTTCTTTAAGTTTTCACAGGGGGAAGAGATGATTTTCTTCAAATTCATGTTGCTTCCCATGACAACAAGCAAACAGATACAATTTGAAAGATCTTTATCTAAATCGCCTGTGCCTTGGAGCTCATTAGTACTAGCTATGAGGTGTAATAAAGATTCTATCTCTAAACGTTTCTCAGATGCCGGAGATTTCTTATACAACAGAGGTGGTGGAGTGAAGTGATTTGTACACTGGCCTACTTGCACTACTGGTGAACACAAAAACAAGTCAATTTTTAATATGTGTGGCTCTGCACACAATGTCTGGTTTACGACTCCACTGGGCAGACGCGTTCCTTTAGACCAGTGCTCCAGCCCAGGCTTCTGCTGGCGACACAGCAGGTATGGTGGCATTGTTCTGCTGGAGCCCTGTCTAGATGAGGGGCTGCCCTGTCTGCCTGTATGGCTGTGGGACTGTTCGGCAAGATTTACTAAGGGATGGGCTCACCAACAGTTGCTTTCAACTCCCAACAAGCTGTTTCTATGAGCCAAGATTCATATAAATACCTCATACTTTTAGCACCCTATCAAGCTCCATTAATGTCTGCTCAGGTCGTTAACTTTCTGAAGTCTCGCTCAAGGTGCGTTAGGTTGTAATAAAATGTTTAATAATTTTCCATATGCGAAAAATAGGTGAGAGTATCTTGTCCTCGCTCATTATAACAGCAGATTTTCTGCTGTCATCTATAGCTCTTGTCAGAAACTGTAGAATATGCACTAGGATGTCTGTCCTATGACGCAGTTGGTGAGATTAACCCATTACCCACCTATCGTGGGACTGGACGCTCACTTTGTATTACTGTTATGGTGGAACTCGTTGCCATTGGACTCTGGAACAATCAAAGAGCATCATGTGGAGTCAACAATCGCATTGCATTTTCTGGCTGCGTAAGTGGTGTGTATGAGTGATGAATACACACCACTGAAAAACTGTTAAATTTCTGATTGCGTGTTCAGCGATAACGAGAGAAAGTACCAAAAGATATACTGTAGCGGTGGCGCGGTTCCAGACTGAAGCGCCTAGAACCGCTCGGCCACTCCGGCCGGCCTGGAAGCAAGGCTTGAGAAAAATCAAGAGACGTTCATAGCATTTGTCGACATACAAAAATCGTTCGACAATGTAATATGGTGAAAAATCTTCGGAATTCTCAGGTTAATAGCCCTAAGCTACAGGGACAGAGGGGTTAAATATAATACGTACAAGGACCAAGAGAGATAAGTAGGAACAGAGGACCCAATGCGAAATGCTCAGATTTGAAATGGGATTAGGCAGGGATATGTTCTTTCGTCCCTACTGTTCATCGAAGAAGTATTGACGGAAATAAGAAAAAAGTTTCAGAAGACGGGGTTAAAATTCAGGGGGAAAGGATAGCAGAGATAAGGTCCTCAGTGAAAGCGAGGAAGAATTGCAGGAGCTGTTGAATGGAACGAACAGTCTAGTTACACACTATTAATTCAGAGTAAACCGAAGAAGGATGGAAGTAATGAAGATCAGCAGAAATGTGAAACTTCCTGGCAGATTAAAACTGTTTGCTGGACCGAGACTCGAACTCAGGACCTTTGTCTTTCACGGGCAAGTGCTCTACCATCTGAGATACCCAAGCACGACTCAGAAATGTGATCAGCGATGATCTTAACGTCGAAACAGGGGACCACAAAGTAAGCAAATTGATGGAGTTCTGCTACCTTGCAAGCAAAATAAGAATCGATTAGTAGAGGAACATATAGAAGACTCTGATAGAAAGAAGGATCACAATAATAAAACATGTGTTAGGGTACCAAGGAATAACTTGCATAGTACTTGAGCAAGACGTAGAAAGGTAAAAACTAGACGGGGAGACAGAGATTGGAATATATCCTACAAACATGTGAGCGTATTGAGTGCAACTATTACTTTGAGAGGAGGGGAATTCATAGCGGGCTGCATCAAACCGTTGATTACCACAAAAAAAGATATGTGTCTATCATCCATTATAGGCCTTAGTTAGAGACACTGATATTACGCGTCTTGCTCATCCTTTTTTCGAGTGTCTCGCCAATGGCCAGTACAAAATTCAAGTGGTCATGTGCAAATATAAATAACCAGGTAAATGTCAGTATATGTGTCACACTGTTCGAAGACGACTTAGATGTACAAAAGGAGATCACATCATAAAAAATTATTGTCAAATTCAGAAAACAAATCCATATGCTCATCACTTTAAAATGTTCGAATGTGTGTATTCCTAAGAGGCCAAAATGCTAAGGTCATCGGTCCCTAGTCATACACACTACTTAATCTAACTTATGCTAAGAACAACACAGACACCAATGCCCGAGGGAGGACTCGAACCTCCGGCCGGAGGGGCCACGCAATCCATGACATGGCGCCTCAAACCGGGCGGCCACTCCGCGCAGCGATCATCACTTTGTGTAAGTGAAATTATGTCTGTTGACTCACAGTATCCAAACATGTAATATCATGCAAGTAAATACGCGTAATGTCTAACTTAGTCTGATTACACAATCGCTGAGCAATCATTGGTATAAGTTAACATCAAGAGATATCCATACGGTACACTGTAAGGTGGAACGTCTATATAAGTCAGTCTTTGAAGAAGGCAGATTGCTTTTCATTGGATGAAGACGAAGGAAGCGTAACTTATCCACTGAAGAGGTTACATGCTAAATATTTGCTCTGCTTATTTTTAACAACCGCACATCAGTTCGGGACCCTTACCAACTTGGAATGATGAATCATGTAGAGAAGATTAGAATGAGATCACCGCCATTCGTAACTCGTGTGATCGAAATAATATCGCAGAACTTCTCAACAATTTCAAGAGGGAGGCACTACGGTGAGGAGACTTAATTTTGTGGAACCGCACGTTTCAAGAAGAATTACGAGACACATTTCCTCCCACATACCTGTCAAATAGTGATCATGATGGTAAAATTGAAGAAATATTGGTATACCCATTGAATTAACCCCAATCTTTCTTCCCATGTGCCTTCAGCTAACGGAACAGGGGAAAGATAAATTTATTTTGACACGCCCTTTATTTTGTACAACATATCATATGATGGCTTGCTGAGTACTAATAGAGACACAGTAACTGCTTAAGATAATTAATTTTCTGTGGTGGGTGGCAGCAGTAGATAATTTAACCTATTTTATGTACTGACGCGATCGAGAGGATCGAAGGAAGCCTTTCAAGAGATCCTGGAACATTAATTGTAAACGTGCTCTGCAGCCCGACAAGCCTCGTCGCGACAGTTTCGCAGGCAGCGATGTTTCCCTCTAACAGGTCGCTCGTATTTCACAGTGGCTGTCTGGCGACAGGTAAACTTGGCGCTGCGCGGGCCACAAGTTTTCTCCGAAAGTTTAAAGTGGTCGTCACGGCACATCTTCCTCGTAGTTGTCCCTGCTGTTCTCTTTCTCCCTCCAAAATACCCCCAGTGTGTTCTGATTGTGTCTGCGCGACGTTTTCTTTCCGTAAAAATAACAGATATGACAGTGCAGCTTATCACTTTTTACAGTCGTAATTCTTTCAGTTATTCCTCACTTCTTCCATTCCCACGCATACTCTGTCATTTTGTAGGTTTAGCTTGGAACATAACCCCAAAAGCTAAAATTGATACCAACGAGATTCAGGGGAAATTGTATAATGTCTGCTGTCTTTAGGATCCTAGCGATTAATTTTCAGAAACTTCTCCTCGCTCTCTTCCCTCAACATAACCCAGGACAAACAATCAAGTTGTCTGTGGTATACTAGAGCAATGTTTCATTACTACACTGAAGAGAAAAAACGTTATTGCCTCGTAGTGGCGTTGCAGGAGCGCGATCTGGCAACGAAAGTATGCAAGCGAAGCAGAGATACTGGCCACGTATGAGGAAATTCGCTGACATAAGCGACTGTGACAAACGCAAATTCTTATGGCCCGGCGCCTGGGAACGTGCCTCTCGGAAACAGCGGAGGTGGTCGGCTGTTCGTGTGCTAGAACTATGGGCGTCCATGTAAAGTGGTGGAAGGACGATGGAATCCACAAGTATGCGACAAGATGTTGCTCATCCACGCGTGCTGAGCCTGTATTAAATGCACGGATTGAAATATGCGCCAGGAAAGAAACGTTAAGATGGTACTGTATCCTATATACACTTCTAAAACTAGTGAAACCCTGTGTTTTCATGCATTTGTTGACAATTTATGCGAATACCTTGAATGACATGGGGTTAACTAGCGCCAAATGTTGAGAGTTATCGACATGTGATTTCAAATTGTTTCCGTATTTCTAGATTTCCAGAAGGCTTTTTTGACACCGTACCTCACAAGCGTCTTGTAATCAAATTGCTTGCTTATGGAATATTGTCTTAGTTACGCGAATGGTTACCTAATTTCCTGTCATAGAAGTCACAGTTCGTAGTAATTGACGGAAAGTCATTGAGTAAAACAGAAGTGTTTTCTGTCCTTCCGCAAGGTAGTGTTATAGGCCCTCTCTTGTTCCTTATCTATATTAACGACTTAGGACTCAATTTTGGCCATATATCTTAGGTTTGTTGCAGTTGACTCTGTCGTTTATCGCCTAGTAAAGTTATAAGAAGATGAAAACAAAATGCAAAACGATCTATGTAAAATATCTGTATGGTGCAAAAATTTGCAATTGACCCTAAATAATGAAAAGTTAGGGGTCATCCACGCGAGTGCTAAAAGAAATCCGTTAAACTTCGGTTACACGAAAAATCAATTAAATCACAAGGCCGTTAACTCTACTAAATACTTAGGAGTTACAATTACGAACAACTTCAATTCGAAAGAACACATAGAAAATATTGTGGGGAAGGCGAACCAAAAACTGCGTTTTATTGGCAGAACACTTAAAAGACGCAACAGATCTGCTAAAGAGACTGCCTACACTACTCTTGTCCGTCCTATTTTGGAGTACTGCCGCGCGGTATGGAATCCTTACGAGATAGGATTAACGGAGTACATTGATAAAGTTCAAATAAGGGCAGCAAGTTTTGTATTATCGAGAAATAGGGAAGAGAGTGTCATGGACATGATACAGGATTTGGGAGTGGACATTACTAAAACTCAGACATTACTCTTTGCGGCGGGACCTCCTCACTAATTTTAAATCACCAACTTTCCCCTCCGAATGCGAAAATATTTTTTTGACGCCGACCTACATAGTGAGAAACGATCATCATAATAAAATAAGTGAAATAAGAGCTCGCAAGGAAAGAGATAGGTGTGAGCTGTTCGAGAATGGAATAACAGAGAATTATTGTCAACTATATACTTATATGGATATGGTGTCTGTTCTTTTGGACATGTCAACGCCCGTCGGCAGCTGAAGGTATTACTATAATTCTAATTTAATTATTGTGAAGATGGTTCGATGAAGCCTCTGCCAGGCACTTAAGTGTGACTTGAAAAGTAGCTATTTAGATGTAGTTTTTGGTGAACTTTCTTGCTCCACAGATATTCTGTAAATAATTTTTGAATTTTTTTAATATTGTTACATCCAAACTTAATAATTTATACTGGGAAACTTCAGCTGCAAGTGCCAGTCTTTTCATGAAACCACGGCTTTCCACTACCCCTCAGGCTTTGCGTTCTTTGTAACCTGTTTTTGTACCAGTTAGAATGTTTCTGACAATTTGAAAGAATGATCGTGCCATAGCTCTGTTGAGTACCCAGTGACTATATGAAAACTTACAAATTCACTTGACCTAGGGGAACTGACTGTAATATCCGTCATCAGATACCACGAAGTCGATTCCAGCAATCGATACTACGGACATTAACTGGGTGGAGGACACTGCTACATTCTCTTCTCCAATTACAATATGTTTTTATTAGACTTTCTAGTGACAGCAGTAGCACTTAGATATTCTGTGTAAAGATTTCCATGTGTTCGTAGCTGGCTCTAGAATTTCAAGTTCAAATGATTCTGCAGTGAGCTTAAAAGTTTAGCTGATCACATGAACACGGTTTCCAGACTCACCAGGCCCGCACCACATTTTGTGTGTGCCATTGCCGTAGATGCTTCTCCGAAAATTTCCCATTCTTTGGTTCACTATGTGATCAAAAGTATCCAGACACCCCCCAAAACATACGTTTTTCATATTAGGTACATTTTGCTGCCACCTACTGCCAGGTACTCCTTATCAGCGAGCTCAGTAGTCATTAGACATCCGCTCCGCGGAACTTCGAACGTGGTTAGGTGATAGCGTGTCACTTGTGTCATACGTCTGTACACGAGATTTCCACACTCCTAAACATCCCTAGGTCCAATGTCCACTGTTTCTGATGTGATAGTGAAGTTGAAACATGAGGGGCACGTACAGCACAAAAGCGTACAGGCCGACCTCGTCTGTTGACTGACAGAGACCGCCGACAGTTGAAGAGGGTCGTAATGTGTAATAGCCAGACATCTATGCCGACCATTACACAGGAATTCCAAAGTGCATCAGCATCCACTGTAAGTACTATGACAGTTAGACGGGATGTGAGAAAACTTCGATTTCGTGGTCGAACGGCTGCTCAAAAGCCAAACGTCACGCCAGTAAATGTCAGACAACGCCCCACTCGGTGTAAGGAGCGTAAACATTGGACGATTGAACAGTGGAAAAACGTTGTTTGGAGTGACGAATCACAGTACACAATGTGGCGATCCCATGGCAGGGTATGGGTATGGCGAATGCCTGATGAACGTCATCTGCCAGCCAACGGTAAAATTCGGAGGCGGAGGTGTTAAGGTGTGGTCCTGTTTTTCATGGAGGGGCTTGCACCCTTCGTTGTTTTGCGTGGCACTATCACAGCACTGGACTTCATTGGTGTTTTAAGCACCTTCTTGCTTCCCACTGTTGAAGAGCAATTCGGGGATGGCGATTGCATCTTTCAACACGATAGAGCACCTGTTCATAATGTACGGCCTGTGACGGAGTGGTTACACGGCAGTAACAAATCTGCAATAGACTGGACTGCACAGAGTCCTGACCTGAATCCTATAGAACCCCTTAGGGATGTTTTGGAACTCCGACTTCGTACCAGGCCTCACCGGCCGACATAGATACCTCTCCTCAGTGCAGCACTCCGTGAAGAATGGGCTGCCATTCCCCAAGAAACCTTCCAGCACCTGATTGAACGTATGTCTACGAGAGTAGAAGCTGTCATCAAGGCTAAGGGTGGGCCAACACCATATTGAATTCCATCATTACCGATGTAGGGTGTCATGAACTTGTAAGTAATTTTCAGCCAGGTGTCCAGGTACTTTTGATCACATAGTGTATGTTCTGGGATTGTTAAAACACATTTTAAAGGAAGTCCGTACACTTCTTAAAACGTATGTTAGGCAGCAGTATACAATGACGTCAATAGATACAGAGTATTAGCTCTGTCTGTAAGAGAGTGAAGAAGATACAGACTGCTGTCTTGTTCGGTAAACCTTGGGAAGAAAGGGAGAATATAATGTAAAGTTTCATCGACAAAGCGAGCGTAAAGTTAGAATGGATAAAGATAGTGAAAGAAATCTGGCGTATCACTTTCAAAGGAACTATCTTGATGTTTACCTTAACCATCCCACTATCTCCCAATAGTCATAGTCCAATTTGTGTACGATTAAACGTTTATCAATTTTCTTCCTTCCTACATACGATATATATCGTAAATGGAAGGCCAGTGAAAACGTATCCTCAAACAGGTACACCACCCTGAACAGGCGCTTTATCACATCCATATATGTATTTTTTAGTGATACTCGAAGGACAGTGATTTGTAATAATTTCTTTGTAAATCAATGTCCTTCGGAAATCACATTCTGCAGAAAACGCTTTAATCTAAGAAGAGGACTGGTCGTGAGTAGACATCACTACTGCTCCTGCTGACTGTTCAGGTTTCCTTCCGTGTCATAGGAGAAGGGAGGCATATGACACACGTCTTCTTGCACACAGCCGGACTTCATGAAGGTGTCTGCTAATAATTCTTACAGACTGAGACGAGACAATGACACCCGCGTTCTTTGTGTATATTTGTTTTATTTATATTAATGTTTCGCGACCATATAAATGAAAAATCTCCCGCATTCATAGCACATCATTGACCGATGTAACCTTTAACGGCCTACACTGTTTTTGTCAAGTTTACTCGTTTACTCGTATTGTGTTATTCGAATCGTCTTACCCTACAAACCGCTAAAATAGGGCTACTGAAATAGTTGCAACATGCCCTTTCTTTCATTACGTGTGTATGGCAACATGATTCCCCACAAATGCATAAATGTCATCTCAGATGGTTCAAATGGTTCAAATGGCTCTGAGCACTATGGGACTCAACTGCTGAGGTCATTAGTCCCCTAGAACTTAGAACTAGTTAAACCTAACTAACCTAAGGACATCACAAACATCCATGCCCGACCGTAGCGGTCTTGCGGTTCCAGACTGCAGCGCCTTTAACCGCACGGCCACTTCGGCCGGCTGTCATCTCAGATGAAATGTACGTAAGCACACTGCCAGGTTGTGTATTTCTAGATTTCCAAAAAACTTACATTCTAGTCGGCTGATTACAGAGGTCAGAGCATACGAAATATCGTTGCAACAACGTGAATGGCAAGTAGAATATTTGGCTAACCAATTCCTAAACATTATTGTGGGTGGCAAGTGCTCATCAGAAATATAGGTAACAGCGGAAGTTTCTCAAACAAACGAGGTAGTGCCGCCTTGCTCTCAATTTATCTGTGATACCTGTAAGGCTATCTGAGAATCATGCCTAAGTTGTTTTCTGACTACGCACTTGTGTATACCATATTATCGTTGTTCACTGACTATTGGAAAGTGCACGACTTGAAACTATATCCACTCACAACGTGAGGCCACGACGTTCGGATAACGGATTTACTTTAATCTTTGTAGACTTTTAATAGTTCATAAGGATTACATTATGTGTATGTGGTAATGTGTACTATTTACACTATTTCAAGAAAATCGCAAGAGAAGTTCCGTTAATGTACCGATGCGTTGCGCCCCTGAGCACGAGACAGCGGCGGTCACGTGGTTAACATCAGCTGGATCGAGCACCGCTAATGCTTTTCTTGATTTATATTCTTCTCAACACTAGTCGTATTATTTCATACATATCACGGTTGAAAGGTAATATGATGAAAAGACACGTGTACTTGCATGAACTATTATTGAATGTCCAATGTTAATTGATTGTTTGGTAATTTTTATTATCACAACAAATATTTATGACTATCGAGAAGTAAACGATCAAACGCATAAAGTATTTTTGAAAATATATACCTGTCGAGATTTCCGAAATGCCTCATACCTGCAATCGGGTAAGGTACCGAGAACTGTTTAGCACTTGGGCACGTCGATCTGCATACACAGGTTTCAAAGATACTACAAATTTGTTATTTTTTTCAAATTGTTGCATCCTTGAGCCCCCGATTACCAGATGTACGACTAGCGGTTCTCGGCGGACGCCCCCGGTTACAGGAGTCAAGGATAACACTTTATTAATAATCATAATACAAAGTAATATCACCAGTAACAGTTACATTTTCAGCAAGTACACCAAGTCCCTTAATCCAAACATGTATTATCTCATCATTAGAAACTTTCCTACAAGAACGGGTATACAGAGTAAAAGGCATATTACTATAAACAAAACTAGGTCTACCTTGGATCTTCGGGTCGATTCCACAGTGCCATGTCTTGTAGGCGATGACATCTCGGTCGGCGAAAGATTCTAGTCCAGGAAACGATGCGTTCTCACAGCGGACAATTGCAAGTGTAAACCACCCACTGCCAGCTGTTCCAGTGGCAACATCAAGTGAAAAATTAACTCTACATCCACGGAAAAAAATAGGACCATTCAGTATGACACTTTGTGCAGTGCCGTTTGTTCCAAGCTTATTTTCCAAGCTAATAATGTGTTTGTAAACTGGAATGCGGTGGCGGCGATGACGATACTACAATGAGTTAAAATATGCCAGAATGTGAGTGTAGTATACGGTTAATCATCGGATGTGCTTTCGCCATCACAAGTTGCATGATGATATTTTTCAGACAGACACGGAAAACATAAACTAAAACGGCATCTATATACTGAATGATTACAATTTTCCCGCTTGCACTAGATTTTCTAGAGAGATACGAAGCTCGTTAACACTTTTTTTTTAATAATTCAATTTCTTCCAACAATTTGGATGCAAACCGTACGTAACACATTTTTGTAACCATCAGTGCCGAAAATTGGCAATATGCGATTGATTGTATTTTAATAGCATCTTCACGAGAAGCAGTTTCTCGGTCGTTGTCAAGTAAATATGAATAAGTCTGCTTCATAAAGTTTGTAACTTGTCCATAAAAATAAAAGTTGCATTATATTTGTTGAAACAATCAAAATAAGTAAAAACGCAAATAACATTGGAAACTCAATAAAAGTTCATACAAATTGCCTTTCAGAGGTAATGCGTACGAAATAATAGGACTAGTGTTGAAAAATATAAAAGTCAAAATAAAAAAGAAAGAAAAGGATGACTGGGATTCAGTCCATCGATTTCAGAGCTTTAACACTAACAACACGACCGCCGCCAGCTCGTGCTCAGATTCGCAAAAACACTGGTACATAATTGACGAGTAAAACGTTTCTAGAGATTTTCTCGAAATCGTCTAAATAACTTGCACATTACGTTATCCTAACGCATTATTAAAAGCGTACAAATTTTGAAGTAAATCTGTGATCCTAACGTCGTGACCTTCCACTCTAAGTGTACCGAATGTCATATTGTCGTAAACGGGGATGAATGCAAGTAATGTGCTCGAATAACGGGACATATCTGTATACCTGAACCATCATTATTAGCGTGCCTCTAGACGCACTTATATCGATGTAACATGTATGCGTAGCATTGGGAGGGAAAAATAAAATCAGATATAAGTTAGGCCAACAGACGACTGTAAATAATCGTGAGACTTCTGCCAGCAAAATATATCGTATACAAGACTGCTGTCTGATTTACGCTTGTGTATCGGTTGAGTGTTCTGGATCGCCGCGAATTCTGATTAGCAGAGAAAACTGAAGGAATTTAGAGGCATGTTATTTAAATCGGCCAGATTTGTAAGTATACGAATATTTCGGAGACACTCAGGTGTCCTACGCCGCATCTTTGGAAGAAATAGGATATGCTTTTCGCGAAACGAAGTTTGAAGTTTAATATTAGAGAAAAACTGCAAACTGGCTCTATTACCTGCATCTTGCAGAAGGAGCATATGGACAGCAAGGAAGATATTAAGGACACACGGAGATTTTCAGGCAGCGTCACTCATGTACCAGATTTGTGAAGACAATAGGAAAACTTCGGTTTAGTAGAGCATAAAATGACGTAATAAATGGTAGGTAGAGGACACAACGCAGGGTGGAGTGTATTATGGTGTATTTACGCTATAGCTGCTCTCTACCAAAACTTCGGTTTGGTAGAGTGCATAAATGACTTCGTAAATGGTAGGATTATCGGCAGTATTGGTAGCATTGGTAGGGAAAGAACAATGAATGCGTAAGAGATAAACTGGAAGCCGATGTCTTCTCTCTGTTTTTCTTGTTTGTGTCGCACATAATTAAATCCGCACATCATTCAGTGTTAGACCGTTGCGTACTTTATACGCTTACAGAATAAAAAAATGCGTTTTTTAAGTCATAAAAATTTGTTGGTCGCATAACTTCTGTGTTTTTATGCAACCAAAGCCATTACTTTTGATGTAAGTACAGTTAAATGCACAAACATGACTATACATATATAATTATTAGTGTTCTTTTGTTCTCAATAGAATGTTCTCATCGTGATCAAAGACAAGAGCTTCCTGTTATTATTGATAAATATAATGATATATGATATATCAGTTCGATCAAGTACTGAAGCGATGTTTGAAATATTTTTGTTTTGCGTTTTTCTTATTGTACCTTTCTTGAGGAAGCTGTGTTTTCTTGTGGTGTATGATACATCTGCATCGTTTTATTTATTTTTACTACAACATACTTCTGTCTGAAGTTACGAATCAACTATTTTAAAATAAAACCCGAATTAAACATTAAAAATTTCAATTTCGCCATAAATACTGTTTATTTTTAAGTAACAGACAGGAGAATAACTATGCAGATCAAAAACGCTCTGTATGATTTGTGACTCGTTATATATCCTCACTCAGTTTCTAGACTGTTCCGACTGTTAGGGAATCTGGTAAGACCCTCGCATACGCAAAGAAGGCGATCGTTGTAAGGAAACTCCCAGTAGATATGCAACACACCTACCGTACAGGTAATGAGGGTATGACTTTGTCTGACCAAAATACTAATACAGCTACTGTAGTCTACGCTTAGATGTGATAGTCCACGGTAGCCTACCGTAGTTTTACCACTGCAATTTAGCAGATGTAGTAAAAAGGACACTAGTAACTGCTTCGCCTGCCGTCACTCCGCATTACGCCAGACAGTGTGACGAAGTCGTCTTGTGTATCAGAAGGATGAGCCTGTATCTGTCATGTGCCGTGGTTTGCGCAGGACTGCAATTCGCGGGCCTGGAGCACGAGGCGCGCATCTACGCTGCGGCGCCGTCGGGCGTGTGGGTGACCAGCGTGCGCGCCTTCGACCCCAAAGAGCGCGCACGAAGCCCCGCCTACGCCCTCAGGGACGCACCCAGCTTCGCCATCGACAAGGTCACCGGCGACATCTCCACGCACAGGTCAGTGGCCCATCGCCGGCCTCATATACTTCTTCCTTTGTACTCTGCCGCTAGACCCCACTCCACCACTGCGCTGGGGGAGAAGCGCCGACGGCGAGATCACCACCATAAAGAGAAGCCGGACAAATCTCTCTCTCTTTCTTCTCGACGATTCCCGTTTTCCGACACAGCAGCGGCACCTGGCGTGTACTCCTCTTTCTTCACACAGGCCTTATTTCTAAAATAACCACAAATGGAGAGCAACCTTCAACATGTGATTATGAGCACAGAATTTCCACTAAATGTCGTAAAATGCTGAATAAATTGTCCGTGTTTCTATATTCGCCACGAGCAAGTACCATGACTTAAAAGACTACGTATTCACGTGTCATGTTAATTACCTACCCGAATTGTGTGTGTGTTGTCTGTGTAATGTCCTGTAGTCTTTCATTTTTTTCCGGGGTAACTCATTACTCGTAACGGTTTAGCTTTTTATCGCAAAAAAACAAGCAGTAAGAATAATATGTGGTGTTTTCCATGGCTGTTGTGTAGGTACCTCGTGAAGTAGTTAGGCATTATAACCGTACCATCACAATACAAACATTTCCAAATGAAATTTATCATAAATAACCCATCACAATTTGAGAATGGTGTTGTCTACACCTTCAACACTACAGGAAAAAATGACCTTCATTACTCATTACAAAATCTGTCCGTAGTTGAGAACGCAGTTCAGCTTTTGACCATTTGCCCAATAACATAAAATGTCTCAGTCGTAGTAAAACAAGTTTTAAATCTAAGCTAAAATCACTTCTCCTGGACGACGAATGTTTTAGTTGTAGCTGCATGAGTAGAAATAAAAAATAATAGATTTGTTAATGTTAACACTAATCATGAATATATGCCCTATAAATTGTCTCGTTCTATATCAGTTCGAAGAAACAGTTCAATTGATCTATGAAACATGTAGCTAATTAACCAATCAACAAACACTGTCTGGATCAGTAACTTTTGTTCCCGACTAATGATTTCAATTTTCACGGGAAATCATCTTCAGGTCTGAGGGCCTGGCTATGGGTAACAGTGTAGGTGGCACTGTTGTAGACATTTTTCGCGACGACCTAAGAAATTAACTTTTTCGAAAAACATCCATTGATTAAAAAAAACGATCCAAATTAAGAGGTATGGCTAAGACGTATTAACGTTATTTAGTGGGAATGAGGACGAACTCAAACAGGTAGCTGCGGAAATGTGTACCATGCATCCTAGAGTACAGTTTATTTCAAAACTAGAGAACGATAATATTCTCTTGATTTTTTTTTCTTTTTTTAGTGGCCCTACGACAGCTATTAGACAGACTAAATAATATCCCATTCAGCAAATAAAATTATGAAAACGAATTAAAAAACAATGTAACTCAGCCACAAACAATGGCTATAACACCAATACAGTAAATACATTCAACCACTATGTCAAACATAGCTAAAAAAAAGTGAGCACAAGCAGTGAGCACAAACATCTGCATTAAACTACTGTAGCTTCATTGCGAGTACTTCTAACAGCTTGATATAATTCCCGCTTTGTTCCACATGATATCCTTATCCCACTAGTCAGCCACCCAGGCTGCCTTTTACTGCTAGTGGCCTGTTTAGAACGTTCTAACGGAAAGCAACCCTCAAAGAGGATCAGAAATATGTTAAGGAAAGCATTATATTTGTCATATATGTTATCGGCACTATAAACATACTGGCACTCTTGTTCCTTAACGAGGTTTAAAAACGTTGCCGTTGGATTAGCTTCCCTATATGGTTTGTAATTATATGTAACGCTTGTTTGAATACAAAAGCCTTTTAGTGTTAAAATTTGTGCATCATGGTCTGAAATGCCATTCACCCTTGCACTAACAGGGTGCCCACCTAGTAATGAAGAATGAATAAAAATATTGTCTACGACTGTGCTTCTGTTCCCCTGCACCCTGGTTGGAAAAACACAGTCTGCATCAGATCATGTGAGTTTAGGAGATCTTCCAACATCCTTTTTCTTGCACAGTAACATACAGAATTTATATTGATGTCACCACGTATGACAAATTTTTGGTACTTCCTATAAAGTGAACCAAGAATCCTCTAGCTTGAACAGAAATGGTCTGAAATCAGAGTTAGGGGACCTATAAACAACAACAATTAGTTTCACTAAATTCAACTGTCCCTGCACAACATTCAAATAACTCTTCAGTGCAGGGACTCTAATGGAATACTGTTTTTCAAGTACATGGCCATTCCCCCCTCCTCCCCCCTTCCTCCGCAAGGAACTCCTTGAAAACCAGCCAGTTAATCTGTATCGTGGTAAAGGAAGCCTCTGAATTGTCAAGTTATTTAAGTGTTCCTCCGATATACCAATAATGTCAGAGTCAACGTCTGTAAGCAGTTCACTAAGTTTCTCTCTGCTACCTGTTATATTTTGATGAAATATGCTGATTTCTTCTCTACTTAGATTAAAGACCACCTCCGAAGCTGATTCCTTTGATAGAGGGACTGCCTTTAAGCAGGTATACCTATCAGCTGACTTCAATCTAAAACAAGGTGCAGTTCTAACACCAACTGCTACAGGAATTTTCCCATGAGTGATCCCACCACCACCCACTACACTGTCACCTATAAGCTTTGCCAGCCTCCCCTTCCCAGACCTATTGAGGTGCAGGCCATGCCTAGTGAAACCCGATATATTGATAGATTCAACTGGCACCACTGCAATATGACCCATGCCCTCTGCCATCAGTGCCTTCTCCAGTCCCATGTTAAGACAACTAACACCAGCACTAACATGAGACCGATCATGACACTGAAACAGTTGCACGAAGTGCACATTAGTGCCACCAGTTTGAGTAGCTATCTTTACCTGGTCACCACGTACATCATATTCCCCGTCCCTGTTAAGATTATCCCTGCTCCATCCAGAATCTCTACCTGATTCTCTTTCGGAAAATTCTTACACGACTCACCTATGCCGTCAGTCACCTGAGCCAACCCTGCACGAGGCGTCACAATGCTGGTGACCTGTTATTCACTCCCAAATACTTTCTGCAACTGCTGTCCATATCTACCGTGCGAACTACCTAGTAGCAGAACCTTATTCTTTCTATTACAATTTGCAACTGACTTAGGCTTCCCAACTGCTGAGGTCTGCTGCATGTTTCCTACACCTAAAGCTACAGGAGGCGCCTCTCCACTCAACTCTGACAGTTGGTCAAATCTATTGGACATACGCAAAGTACAACTGTCTGAATACCTCCTCCTCTTAGCTGCCTTCTTCCCAACAGCCAGTTCCCATTCCCCACCACCCTTCACCCTCCTTAACCTATCTAGTTCCTCCTTTGCGTCTTGAACTGCACATGAAGGACACAGATCTTACGCTCCTGCTCCTCTACCAAATTATTTCTGCTACAGATTCTGTATTCCTAGGAGAAGATCTTGCTAGAATGTCCACTGGATTCCCCACTGCATTCCCCCCAATGAAAATACTTTGAACAAATCCCACACCATAACCCACTACTCACAAACCTACGACAAAGCCCACACTTTTCACTCACTGTAAAATTTTAACAGTTAATAAAAACACTAAAAGTCTACGTTACCTAAGTTCAATTACAACAGTAGAACCATTTAAAGAACTAACAGAAGTGGTCTCGAAATTCTCCCTACTAAGAAAGCAACCACTCTTACTACTACTACTAAACCACAACTAATATCAATACCACCAAAACTTCACACAATTTCTTAGCTAAAACAAAAAATTCAAGCGGCGACTGGCACACTCACCGAAGTTAAAACAACGAATGAAAATTTTACTGAAATATTTCACTAGAAACAATAAGAAAAGTCAGCTGAAAATTACCGCACGATATTTACTAGACGCCTTCAGCGTAGACAACTCTAAAAAACACAGTTATCGAACGTTTCCAAAAGTTAATTAAACCGTTATTTCGACACAAACAGCACGAGACACGGTTGAAAACTACTAAATTTAATAACTGTATAACAGTGCACAAACACCTTATTTTAAGAAGCGCTATATCTCCAGCTGCACACGGTGAAATGTAAACACACTGCTAATGATCTCCAGCACAGATCGAAGTCGGTAGTCGATAATAAGAGTTGTTATGTAGGCAGTGTTTTTTTATGTATTATAACAAGAGAGATCACGGTTCCAAAGATATGGCGTCAATTATGAAAGCTTCCAAAAAATTGCAGCTGTGCGTGATACTCTCTACCTAGGAAACCGCATGACGATGTAAGAGCCATTATATATTAAGCGTGCCAGTTACGTGCACATCTAATATTTCAAAGGTTTAAAGTGATATAAATGTTTTATAAGTCGTATTAAGCAAAAGGACAAGTATTTTGCTGCACATTTAATACCCACATCTTTTCTTTCTTCATAGATACAGACGCAATGTTATATAGAACATGCGCCTTTTTAAGGACATTCTCGATCCCTTGAGAAATGTGACAGAGTGAATTATTGTTAAAGCTAAAGTGAGAATATGTTTATGCGCACCTGACCTCTTCCGGCAGTCTTTGGGCTTCGTATTAACAACGTTTTCCATCTCCACTTACGAAAAGCTACGCTGGAAAACTCATTACACGCTTCTAGCCTCTATTTAAAAATATCTCAATTAATGAGAATAGCCATAGTTGCTTCAGTATATCTGCATATGAAGAACATACAAGAAGTAACCCAAGAGTAAAATACGAATCTCTTTTGCATTCTATCATTTGTTCGAACTCTTATTTCGATATTCAGAATCGTTTAAGATTATTGGAAGTGACTTGCCAAGTGAGCCAGCAGCTAGGCTGGGCGCCCACATTTGGCATGAGGAATACGACGCACGCGGGGAATACTCTTGTTAGCCAGAAACATTGCAGCTGTCCTACCTATCTACAGTATATTAAATGCACGTCGACTTAATCGCCGTAGTTGTCACAACTATTCCTAAGCATCTGAGCATTGATAATGTGTGAGAAAGGGAAGATTCATCAACAGCAACACTTCGAATAAGAATTTTAGATATAACACTGAGGTTGCTGTTGTGCCTAAGGATTAACCCTCCATTTCCCCGGCAGGTAGATGTTTGTATCGTTATCAACTAATTTGTGTACAGATTTTTACTGGAGACATTTTTTCTTTTCCCTTATACGCTTTTAGGTTTCAAATATTTGACTATCATTCAGAAAACCGGTTGATAAAGCAAACAGAGATGATTCTACCTTACTATTTTGTCATACAACAAAAACAATCTCAAGAGCAAGTCTACATTCTCACACTATAACGCATGTCAAACAAATAATCAAAAATACTTGAAAGGTGGTACAGCTGTCCCAGGGAATGCTGTTTTAGAAATGGGAGGAAACTTTCATTTACAAGAAAGTGAACCATTATTATCTATGTCAATAGCTAGAGCACTGGAGTTACTACGTTCTAAACGATGACGTATGAAACTCCATGGGCTGCAATTGTTTATACCTTTCTACGTTCTCCCTGTTACTAAAACCTGATGCAGATAATGCAACCATTGGTTCTGCTAAGAGAGAGAGAAATTTATGACCTGCGCTGTAGCTATACTGGCTTACGAGAAAAAGGAAGAAACAGTGTTTTATGAGAAAGTAAGAAACTGTTCTCTTTTCTGGTTGTAATTAAACACTACAATATTCATAAAGACAACCCACCTGCCTCATGGAGCGACTAAATCAATAAGAGAAATTCTGAAAGAATTAAAGATATTTTCTGGAAGGAGTAGAAAACAGTTCATCCAGAATTCTGGCAGTGGTGTTGTGAGACATTCCTGTGGCTCCCACTGGTGTTATGTTAAAAGCAGCTTTTTTGCCATAACTATGTACATCTTGCATGAACTTGCGAAAACTTTCTTCCACTGTTTATTTTCTTAATTATCATTGGGAGGACACACAAATTTGTAAGGAATGAGGTCAAATGCCATTCCAGATAATGCTTGTTTTCGTTATTTCAGCCTTTATGTGCAGCCATTATTTTCATTTAGATAATACTCAGCAGCCTGCTAGAGATAACTGCAAGATACAAGGGGTATTCAGAAAGTAAATTGAGATCGGCTGAAAAATAGAAACCACTGTGAAAATCAAAAATGTTTTCTTTGCAAAAGTTAGCTACAACTTCCAGCTACTTATCTATATAGTCGCTGCTCCGACTTAAGACATCTGTCGTAGCGTTGTTCGAACCTTCCAGTACCATCGTCATAGAAGGCGAGCGTCAGTGCATTCCGCCAATTCTCTACTCTGGTCTACAGCTCGTTATCTGCGCCAAATTGTTGTCTTTATAACCAGCGCTTCAAGTGAGCAAAGATGAAACTCAGAGGGAGCCAATTACGGGCTGTATTGTGGGTGATCAAGCGCTTCCCATCTAAAACGCTGCAGGAGCAATGAAGCTGCAGGAACATCTTCATCGCTCCTGCAGAATGCGGCCGAGAAATAAAAAACAGTTATGCGATCTGATGTTTTCCCGGCATATTTCCAGTTTGAACAGTTCTCGGGTATCCGACCGGGTAGCGTCGTAATTTCTCCACTATATTTCGGCAGACGTACACGCTGCTATCTTCAGGTGGTTCCTGACGAAGCAGGCCCTCCTACTTAGCGGGAGACACTACGAGGGTCGTTCAGTAATTAACACCCCACGTTTTTTTTTTTTTTTTTTTTTTAAGCCATTAATATACATAGACAAACGTCCTTGTTGGTGCTTCACATTTCATGTTTGTTCTGAGCTCCAGTGAAGTTTCGAACCGTTCTGGCAGATGGCAGAGCCGCAGTTCGGCGTCAAAATGGCGTCTGCATACGACTCACGTTACAAGCAGCGTGCTGTAATTGAATTCTTGTGTGCAGAAAAAGAAACAGTGGTGAACATCCTTAAAGGTTTGTGTGCAGTGTATGGCGATGCTGTAGTTGATAGGAGTACAGTTGGGCGATGGGTAAAGAAAGTTACAGTCTCAGAAAATGCAAAAACAGAGCTCCATGATCAGCCACGTTCGGGACATCCTGTCACAGCCACTGCTCCAGACATGCTGAATCGTGCGGATGCCATTATTCGTGCCGACCGGGGCATCAAAACTCGACAATTGGCTCTACAGTTGTTGGTTAGGATCTGAAGTACGTCTGCAATGCCTGAGAATCTCGAATATTCAAAGTGGCGCTCACGATAGGTTCCGCGAATGCTCACAGCGGACCACAAGATTCAAATAAAGCTCATTTCATCTGCATTGTCAGAGATCGACGGAGAAGGCTTTATGTCAAGGATCGTTGCAGGGAACGAAAGCTGGGTGCACCACTTTGCGCCTTAAACAAAAAGGCTCTCCATGGAGTGACATCACACTCATTCACCACAAAAGAAGAAATTCAAGACAACTCCCTCTGCCGGAAAAGTCATGGTGACAGTCTTCTGGGATTGTGATAGCGTCAATCTCGTGGTTGTGATGCCAAGAAGGACAACCATAAATTCAGAGACATACGTGAAGACTCTGAATAAACTCACGAACCGTTTCCAACGTGTTCTATCGGACAAGAATCCAGCAGAAGTCTTGCTCCAACACGATAATGCACGCCCACACACAAGTCTGAGAACCCGGGAACACATCGCCAAATTGGGTTGGACATCATTGCCTCATCCACCCTAAAGTCCAGACCTGGCACCCTCGGACCGCTTAAAGATTCTCTACGGGGAGCACATTTTGAAGATGGTGAGAGTGTCAGTCATTCAGTGAAAACATGGCTACGCTTACAGGAAAATAAGTTTTATCAGCAGGGAATACATGCTCTTCCACGACGTTGGCATACGGCCATAGAACGTGATGGAGACTACGTACAAAAATAGGACATGGACAAGACATGCTGATGTATATTGTCATCAAATTCTGACTCTTAAAACTAAATATGTTCTGAGAAAAAAATGTGGGGTATTACTTATTGAACGATCTTCGTATTCCTATGCACCTTTATGTGCTCACTGCACACTCCGAACTGAAAAGAGCGACGTGACGCAGTCGACGGGCGTACTAGAGACACTGGCCAACACATAGGTGCAAAGCTTCATGGAATTTTCACAGTTGTTTCCATTTCGCGACCGATTGGAACTTACATTCAGAACAGTCCTTGTATTTTCGTGTAATGTCGTGAAACAAGAAGTCCGAGGCGTTGGATATGTGCTCCAAGTACCTGTGAAACGCGAGATCTCGCTACGCAACGTAATAACACCTCTGTGGATCAAGGAACTGTGAATCTGTTGATCCATATCAGTTTTCTGCACTATCATAGATGCGAATAACATTTCCGATGGAGGAATCCAATCTCGCCTAGACTTTCGAGACAATATTGTACAGTCATCATTCTGTATCTACTGCCGGCCGTGGTGGCAGAGCGGTTCTAGGCGCTTCAGTCTGGAAACGCGCGACCGCTATGGTCGCAGGTTCGAATCCTACCTCGGGCATGGACGTGTCTGATGTCCTTAGGTTAGTTAGGTTTAAGCAGTTCTAAGTTCTAGGGGACTGATGACCTCTGTTGTTCAGTCCCACAGTGCTCAGAACCGTTTGAACTTCATTCTGTATCTACTGATTATAGCCATGTAGCAATTCAGCTAAACACAGAAAAGTTCCAACGATAAATAAAAATTCTAAGATGAAGTCTGACCTTTAACTCAAACTGTCTTCTTGTAATGTGCTTGCAAAACTCGCAAGAGAAAAATTCTCAGAAAAACAGATTAGAGATTTAAAGGTCAAAGATTTACATAAAAATAAAACTCTCGAGTTCCTATGCAGACAATATTGTTTATTCCCAAGTCCCATTGTTTCTTCACCTTCACCAGCTAACTGTTGGGTCTGCTATCTAATCAAGGTTGCAGTCAAATAATTGTTCCTACTCTGGTATCGAAGTCCAGCGACTTTGAAAGCCTTGAGGACAACACCGAATTGCATCTCAGCCTTTTGGGGGAACTGTTGACAGCCGCGAGTCATGGCGCTATATACCATTCCGCCGGTCAATTGAAGGACGCGCCATCCTACAGGTTCCACCTCGCGGCTTCACTAGACTCACAGGCCAATGATATATTCGCTTTGCTGTCGTCTCGTTGGCGTAATGCATCGTTGAATCTATGTCTCCGCTTTCGCTTCGTCTTAGGTTTTGTCTCTCCAGATTAGTCGTTGGACATAGTTAACTATCTGCTTCCTCGATGTTTTCTTTTCTGTCCCCACTCAACTACGTGCTGCTAACGGCTCACGACCAGTCGGTCAGGCCTCATCATGTTTCTCTCGAGTCATTCCCCAGATTCGGTCGAATCCTGGGCGAAATAACTGGCGAGGAAGTTAAAGGTTAGCTGAGTACCTTGGACGTAAAGCTTGTGAAACTCTCGAAACAGCAACAACACCAGCTGCAGATGCAGCAATGCGGCATTTATATCCCATTTCAGCCCAAATGTTATTAAATTTCATTATACAGTATAGTAAGATTCACACTGCTGTTAGGTAGTAAGCAGCTAAGAGTGAAACCACTCCCTATCCCACACAGCAACAGATAGTCACGAAGCTTGAGAACGGAGGTGCGAGTAGGAGCCGTGTCGCACTGGAGCGTACTGACAATGTGGTGATCGCACTGCGAGGCTTTGTGGCAAGCGCCTAACTTTGTTCATTGATAATAACTACTTAAATGTTTATATACACCTCCAACTAGACTTTCGACATTATTTACGTTAACAGCTACGTTGATTTCAGCAACTCCAAAATTAAATTCACATGTAAATTAGAATTTCAAATAATGTTGTCAGTCATTGGGCAACTAAACCGACCAATCAGACATGCGCCCTGTGCAAGCAACCTCGGAACACTGGAGCTAAACAGACAGTGCTTGACTAGTTTTTAGGCTGACATCATATATTTACTGCGAGTGGATATTTGATGTTCTTCAACTTAAGTGAGAGAATTATTCGGCCTCGGAAAACGTTTATGTGCAATCTCACATGCATGCAATCCTCTGTGGTCATTAAAGTCATGTGGAGTTTTATGTGAGCTCGCAGTGGTGCTCGTGAGGATAAGACTCCGTGAACTTTAATTCAAGTTCTTCCATTAAACAATGGACGAAACATCTTAAACTTTGAATGATAGGAACCGCTTCATTCGGTATATGATACAAATATTACCGCTAGACCGGCTATGAAGTCGGTTTTTCCTTATTTTTTTAATAAATAACTTGGCATTCTTTTTATTTCGAGACTCATTGAAGTAGCGTTGAGACTTTCCCACTTGTTATTCCATTATTCACTGTTCATTGCATACACGTTAAAATCTGTGACCGGTGGATAACAAAATCAATGCAGACATCGAGACTAAAAGACACGAGGTAAGCAAACCTCCTGTTGAGCTTGTGAACTTGCATGTACGGTGGATCTTCTCATTACGAACTGCTCAACATCACCGTTCAAATGAAACAATTAGCAAGGAACAATTTATGCTGTTAGCATGTCTGACCCAGTAAATGTGTCAACATCTATATTCCTTATATCTTATCCCAATTAATTAATTAGTTCGGCAGTGGGGCATAAAGAATGGAAATTCGGAAGAGGAAAATTCCCAGACTAACAGCTTAGAGATTTGTTGATCAAAGACGTTCACAAAGTCTAGCGTTTCCATGGAGACGATGTTGTTTATTCTAAAGCCCCAATTCTTTTCTAGCAACTCCTCCAGCTAACTATTAGGCCTGCTATCTGATCAAGACTGAAGCTGAATGGTAGTTCCCACACCGTTATCCTAGACGAGGGACTTTGAAGGCCGGCCAGAGAGCATGGAACTGGACTTCGGCCTCTAGGTGCAATTGTTAACGGGGAGCGCTGTCACCACCTAGCCATGATGTCATACACCATTCCACCGACCAACTGGAGTACGCGCTCACCATATAGGTTCCTCCGCTCGTTAGTGTATTCGCTTCGCTAACATCTCGTTGTCGTAACGCACCGCTCGTTCTTGGTCTCTACTTTCGGAACGTCTTAGTTTCTCTGTCTCCCAATTACTCGCGGGACATTGTTTATCTGTAGTGCAGTCTCCACCTATCTGTTTCGGCGTTGTCGTCTTTACTGTTCCCACTCAGCGATCCGCTGTTGAAGGCTCCAGGCATGTAGGTCCAGCCCCATCGGGTTTATCTCGGGCATTTCTTGGCATTCCACCAATTCTGGGTGGCAATAATTGGCCGCTAAGTTAAAGTTTAACAGAGTACTATGGAAGAAATCTTGTGTTGGAACACAACAGATCCAGCTGCAGCAGCAATTACAACACAGATCTAAACAGCTGTTTCAACAACAGACACGTCAGCAGGAAAATGAATGCCCGAAAAAGAAATTCAGTTCGTGAAGGATCAACTGTAAATCCAGAGTACCCACCCAGTGCAGACAGTGGTTACTACCTACACGAAGAGACGCCTGTGATTCTGCCATTTAATGTTGCCCAAGAGGATTGGAACATGACTGAAACAGTACTTTACCGGCTTTTAGGGCGCTGATGACAGTCTCCAACGGTCACTCTCTCTCTCTTTGGCTTACCCAGAGACGTTGGCTCCTCTCTCCAATCCATTCCTCATCAAACAGGGCGTCCAGAGGGGCTTGAAATGCCCAGAATGCTACCAGTAATTTTTAGTTTTCAATTAAAACATCGAAATGCTTCAGCAGTTTTGATGAGTCTAGTGTTATTTCGCCAATATTGTACTGAAATAACACAAATATTTGTTTGGTTATGTTCATGGATGTATGAATGAACAAGCAGTTCCAAAGAAGAAGCTAAAAAAATGGCTCTAAGCACTATGGGACTTAACATCTGAGGTCATCAGTCCCCTAGACTTAGAACTACTTAAACCTAACTGACCTAAGGACGTCACACACATCCATGTCCGAGGCAGGATTGGAACCTGCGACTGTAGCAGCAGCGCGGTTCCGGACTGAAGCGCCTAGAGCCGCTCGGCCACAGCGGCCGGCAAGAAGCTAAAAGCTCAACAGCATTCCCTGCGAGGTGGCGCAGTGGTTAGCAAACTGGAATCGTATTTGGGAGGACGACAATTTGAATCCCTATCTGGCCATCCACATTTCGGTTTTCTGTCAGTTCCCTGAATCATTACAGGCAAACGTCGGTGTGGTTCCTTTCAGGAGGGTGCTGTCGATTTCCTTCACCATTCATTTGTAATCAGAGCCTGTACTTCGTCTCTCATGACCGAACTATCGATGGGACGTTAAACTCTAATCTTTCTTCCTTCCCTCCTCAATGGCATAAGAAATTGTCCAAAGTATCTGGAGACGTTATATCTCATACGTTTAGGGTATAATTAAGATGGAAGGTACTAAACAGGAAAAGAGCTCTGGGGATCACTGGGTGCTTTACAGTATTCTAACAAAAAGGTGTAAACGAAATATGAGAGCCTATCACTGATATGCCACTCATAATTGCACTTCATTAACGACGATGAAAAATATTTATTGTCGATGTGATAACGCAAAATTTCAGAATAGATCTACCACATAAAGTCTCAGTTAAGGTCCAGTCTCGTTTACTATTTTCCATTAGTCGAAATTCTGTGCAAACTTTTGAATACATATATTCCATCACTTTTACGGATTGCTCGGTTGCAGCTTTCCGTCCTCAATATTCTTCGCAATACTGTAGGATCAGCGTCACAGTTGTCTTGTGCGCTTATTTTTGCTGAAGAAGCCATCTCTCCCCATAATGCTACCACCAATTTTTCGTTTTCAATTGTAACATCAAAATGCCTCAGCAATTTTGACCAGTCTAGTGTTAGTTCGCCAATATTGTACTGAAATAGCACAAATAGTTCTTTGTTTATGCTCATTAAGCAGTATTTGTTTTTTATAATAAGCCTTTGACATTTTCCAGCAGTTATTGTTGATGGTCACAACCACATATCGATAACCGACAGCTGTCTTTAACTCCTCCACATTTCATACGTGGAATGAATTTAGTTGTGACCGAAATGGCTCTAATATTACCATAATGAAAACTCAGTTGACGTGAATAGCCGATCTGCTGTCAACCGAATCGACGACTAACGACAGATGTGTGTCAGCGACGTAAAGAGGCGGCCGTGTGAAATCGGCCTTAGCGGCGGCTATAGGTCAGCGCAGTGACCCCTCGGGCTATCGGCGCGGAATAACTTCACAACCTGCTCCAGAGCCGCCCAGCAGAGTCGTAAATCTATCCCGTGAATCATTTTCCAACCCTTGACTTTTATGTGCGTACTCTAAAGGTTTCCTCCCACACAAATGGCACAAATCTCGCTTTCAAATATGACGAATGGGAGGAAGTTTGTATTTCTGAGGGAAGAGGTGTTGAGGTTCCCGCCGGAACTCGTTTAACACAGGATGTACGGTACGGAGCTTATTAATTACCAATGCTGCTTCTCTCGCCCGACATTTCGGTTTTAACGACCCTTGAAGATGTTTTTGCACAGAACTGAACTCGTGAAGAAATCAGCTCATTGTGGCTAATTGCTCTGCCAATTCGAAGGAACTTCAGTGATTATAAATTCTGGTCATTTTAGCTGCTGTTTTCCCCTTTTAATTACAAATTATTAAGTCTGTGGTGTATGCTTATCGCATGGAATCACTTCTTGAAATTAACGATACTGTTTTCACCCGCGTCTTGATTTATGACTCAAGGAGTGAGAGACTCTGTCGCTATAAATTTTACCTACACTTAATGCTACCTTTACCTTAAGGTGCAAAATTATATTAAGTTTCTTGTTGGAGCAATCTTTGTATTAAGTTCAGTGTTACCGAAAACACTTGCACGAGAGTATATTATAGCTTCCTGTATATGATTGTGTGAGACTGTTATGCAACGTTACATTCAGTATATGTTATTACTCCCTTACAAAAGATACGTTCAAATGGTTCAAACGGCTCTGAGCACTATGGGACTTAATTTCTGAGGTCATCAGTCCCCTAGAACTGAGAACTACTTAAACCTAACTAACCTAAGGACATCACACACATCCATGCCCGACGCAGGATTCGAACCTGCGACCGTAGCGGTCGCGCGGTTCCAGACTGTAGCGCCTAGAACCGCTCAGCCACCCCGGCCGGCACAAAAGATAAGTGATTTCTACAACTGCAACTACATAAAATTCATGGACATGTATTATTATCTCTGGTCTATTCTTCAGTTACATTAATCTGATATTTAATATTGCTTACCTACAGTTAACTCTTAAGTTACCGAATTGGTAAGACTTACTGGTCATTTTAATTGTTGTATAGTTATTTAGTAGTTAAGCATTTCCTAATAACCTTTTGTGTATTCTAAATTGCTTCAACATTTATTTGAATATCCTGTGCTAATTTCTCGACAATATGCGGTAAATCTTTGCTACTTATTAAATGTAATGAGAAACACGTAAATCTCCAAGGCAACCCTATTTGGAACTTTAAAGTGCGTACATACCAGTAATATAGCGTGAACACATTCAACTGATGATACCGTGTAAGCAAATCGGTTTTTGCATTACAGCCAAACCTACGTACTTACAATACATCATAAGTGGAATATGTTCCCGCTATGTGACTGATATCTACGCGCTTTAAATTTCCGAAGATCAGATGATGACAGCAAGCTTCTACCGAAACCGGTTATCGTGAAATAAAAGTATTATTCAGCGACCTTGGCTTCAAAACCATTTTCTTTTCATTACTTTAGAATAAATGTAATTTTTAACATGCGCTAAAGAATCGTAATGTCTGTATACATATCCCACTATAAGACAAGACGGTCATTGTCTTCATGGAAAAATGTTTACGGTTGCCTATGAATCCATCATTTGCACCTCTTCGTCCGAAGTAAATCGATGGCCACGAATGTCTACCTTCAGGATACCAAAAATATGGAAATCACATGAGGGGAGTTGGAATCGTGCGGAGGTTGTGTAAGGTTTTCCCAGTGAACTTCTGCAGCGTAGTCGAAGCAACCTTGGCAACAGCCCACTTTTAAAGTATCACAGGTACAGGACATTCTTATTTACAGAATGAATGCGGAGAAAGACAGTTCCCAAAATTGGAACAATACATAATTAGGCTTATTAACCTCCTTTCCGTAATATACAAGATTTTCACAAAAAACATTACCAATTACGACAACAAATAGAAGCTGGCTTTAAAAGTGAACACATCGAAACTGGCCATTTGAAAGTCATAAGTGAAACCATATAAAGGCACAGTAAGTATCCACTAATAATTTCAAAACATCTGTAGATGTTAATAATCATTTTGTCAAAGATTTTAAAAAATATATACTACCGTCTAATGAGAAACTAAATATTGATTCAGTATTTGTTAATATACTTAAGAATGTAGTGCTTAGACCGCTACAGCTCCCATTAGACTTAGCTAGAATAGCTGTAAATACAGAAATTAAAGAATAGTCAGAATGAGACATTCAGACGCATCGCAACTGTTCCGTGCAGCCGTAGAGAAAGTGTTCAGATTCTTAAACCGAGAAAAAGAAGACAGAATACGGATGGAATATAATTGTGCGACCATCTTTGCTTCGCTGATGAAATTATATTGTTTTGACCCAGTGCAAAGAAACTTCAGCAATGAATGGAAGAAGTCACAAGAGCACCATTGAAAGTGAACTTTGAAACCAAATTATGGAAGGACTATTAAAACGTGCGATCAAACACAATGAACAGAGAACTCAGAAAATTAACAAAGGAAGTTACGCAACAAGTTTCTGGCTGATTATACTTAGGACTTCAGAAGTGAACAAGTTGACTGACGGTAAAAGAAATAAACAGAACAGTAAAAATTACTTGGGCTGTTAATGGTGAAGTAATTACTGCTTTTAGAACCAAGTTTCCAGTGTATCGGCGACGGAGAATTTGCAGTCCTCGTTAACTGCCAGTTCTGACTTATGTAACTCAGACATGAATTTTCTGTGAGAAAACTATTCAGGCTCTGAGTATCGATTTCTCAGCGATTAGTAGAAAGATGCGTGATATGAATTACTAGCAGATACAGGAAAACAAACATATCGAGACTGAAACAGACAGTCGTGGAAGATATATTTACGACCTTAACGAAAATAAAATTTATGTGAGCAGAACATTTATCTAGGCGAGTGGATAGTACAGGGATTTCAGAAAGGAAGTTATACATGTGCCACGCTAAGACGTTAGTGCAAAAACAGTGGCACGCTGCAGACACAGTTCTGTTGCGGTTCGGGTAACATGTGAATCCTAGTTTGCGGGTGAAAAGGCTTGGCAACTGGGTATGTACTGCAAAGCTAAAGTACGCAGGACAGTACGATATCAGTCGGAAAAAAACGTCTATATTGCACACAGATTCACCGTGAAAAATGTGTTGCAAATGCAGTGTCACGTCCAGCCGCTGTGAAATGGTTCCACCAGTTTGACCAAGGCCGCACACACGTCGATGATGCTGGTCGGCAAGTCCACATCTTTGCACCATCCGATTCCCATCTTTTCGACAATCTGTAAGAACAACTGGGAGGAAAGAGATTTTCTAACGATGAGAACGTTTACACAACGGTTCTCGCTGGCTCCTGGACCAAGGAGCAAATTTTTATCGTCGAATAACTGAATGAGTAGTAGAAGGTCACGATCGTCCTTTACAGGGACTTGGTGACTATGCTGAAAAATAGCTTTTGAAGTGTAACACAGCACTCGATAAAAGTTACTTGGCCTGCGATACTAATGTGTAACTTACTTTCTGAATTCCGCTCTTAGTTTGAGGGATTTCAGTAGATAAAAGATCTGAGTGACGAACCGTAGGAGGTAAACAGAAACGAGTGCCTTGGATGCGTGTAGTAGCAGAACTTAATGCACTGAGAGGTCTGGAGGTGGCTATTTTTCATCACTGACTGATGATAATGATGATATTGCAATCTAGTCCATTTATTTCACGAATGGAATAATATGAATGCGAAAAAAGGAAAAATCAATTTCTTTAAAAGTACTAGGTCTTGTCCTAGAGATTAGTTGATACGTGGTGGGAAAAAATGGTCACATGCTGTTCCTAAGCACCCGAGTGAATCACAATTTCTGTTACCTATTGTGGGCTGGAGGCACATAAAAATTTGTGTAGTTTATGTTTTTGACCGTGTAATTGTACTATAAAGTCTGGTTCTAGCTCTAAGGCAAGTCGGCTGTGTGAGCATCGGTATTCCCCTTCTATCACGCATTCGCTCCATAACTGTAAATACAGCACTGCAACGTACAGAAAATCATTACAGACATGAAAATTACACACAAATCTAGAATATCAAGGAAATATATTCGAATGATACCGACTATGTGTACGATGATGTCACTGGGAACCGAATAGGAATCTTAGTAGTGAAACTAAGACTCTCGCTGTTATGTCCACTCAGACCCGCAGATGCTAA
Source organism: Schistocerca americana (assembly GCF_021461395.2). Classification (NCBI taxonomy): domain Eukaryota; kingdom Metazoa; phylum Arthropoda; class Insecta; order Orthoptera; family Acrididae; genus Schistocerca; species Schistocerca americana. The sequence continues at coordinate 699,017,535 of NC_060130.1, forward strand.
ACGTACGTGTACATTGCACATACGAATATTTGTATAATCCGTCGTAGATATTACAGTACACGCCATAATTTAATAAAGACTGCATCAGGTCAGCTTAAGTCTGTTACGTCGCCGTTCGGCGTTATAATAGTCGTCACTTATCGACTGTCACATCTGCAAAGCGATGTCTCGCTTGAGAACGAGTAGTGAAAGAGCGAGCCGGGGTGCACATTTATTAACTCAGCTGTCAACCGTACAGCTACAGCTTCCTCTATTCCTAAAGAACCCAGTCGGCATTACTGCTGCACTAAAATGGCCCTTGATGCGACAGGTGAAAGTACAATGCTTATCTACAGTGGAATTCTTGGGCACTCACGGGTGATGCTCGAAGCATCCCTTTTGTATCACGTGTGTAGTTTTTCCCACATAGGTCAAGTCTAATTGGCGCAGTATTTCATTAAAAAATTCTCCGACTACAACAAACGAAACTCGAACTGAGAAGAACCGCTGTCTCTTCACCAAGGGACGGGTTATTACATTTATATACTTTTTTGTAATGTTAAAGCCTAAATCTGAGGAAATGTTTCCTTCAAAGAGAATAAATGCTGCAGATTTAATAATCAACGTTCTCACATCTTTTTTATCTCGCTGTAGCGTATAATTGTTTACTTCTAGTGTTTCCTAATCTGCGGGAAAAGCAGTCATCCTTGAAAAGCGCTTGTAAACCTGCCGGTTCGTCGAGAGGCTGTCAGCGTCTGTTTCAGAATGTTCTGTTCTATGCACTAGAATTCTAGTCATCCATTAAGCGCATTGGTGCCTTTGTGAAGAGACTGATCTCTAATTTTTATACTTGCTGCCGTTCAGATAACACGTTAGAAATATGATGTAACTTTTCTGTGGTTTGACTGCGTCATTTCACGTGAAATGTTTGAAATGGCTACGACTGTGTTTTACGCCAACTTCGTCAAATGTGAGACAGTAAACCCTCTGTATTGATGTAGACGTCGTCAGCACGTTAAATTGGTTTTCTGACCTTTCTTGCTCCTATTAATATCCATGCTTCGGGAAAAATGATGGCAATTCGTTACCTGTGAACTTATAACTGTACCCATGAGTTTCTTATAGACAGAAAGTATTGTGCATCCATCGACATTTCGTGATGATGGTTTGTCGACTGTAGGAACTCGTGTCTTAATTTGATTATATTACACGAAAGACGTACATATTTTCGTAACTGCGTGAATCAACAACGCGGTGTTTATTAACGCATAGCCCAACATACCAGTACTGAGCTACTGCAACCATCATTTCGATAACGACATAACGAGGGAAATATCAATACCTATGACACTGCACATCCAGTCCATCTAACGACATATAACGATTCTAGATATATTTGTACATTTCTCAGCACGATGTCGGCAACTCTTCTGGATGTTTCATTGATCAGTTAATTCATGTGGAAAGCTTCGACAAACACAGCCAAGCTATACAGTGACACACTTGATACGTTTTCCCACCAAAACCTAGTGTAAAGCAGTTTGGGATTGTCGTCCTGTATCTCCGACAGCCATTAACGAAAACGAAAATAGCTGCTCATTGTCTAATGCTGCAGCATATTTACGCAGTTTTCTACCGTGTTTTCAAAAGTTTTATATTCTTGATCTACACATGTTCCTTTCCACGAATATGCATTCAATGGAAACATAACCATTATTTAGTGAGAATTTCTGCTATAAAGTGGAGAACGAAATTTTCTTTTTTTGTATGTTTTTAATATGGACAAATATTGTCCCTCACCCACTTACAAATAGTCTTAAGTTCATCGTAGTATGCCATGCACTGGTCGCAGTCAAAAAAATTCGGAGAAAAATTGGCTAATGCTTTTGCAGCACAGTAGGCTAATTATGAGCCACCGAGTATGACAGCCACAACGCACAATGCTGCATACCTGGTCTGTGGAGAGATTTTTAATTCCCTCCTTCCATTTTATTCCACCATTTCTTCTTAGAAAGTTATTGTTATTCACTTATCTATTCTAATGGTTTGAGATATTGGCGATAAACTACTGAAAACCATCACGATCCGAAATACAGAGAGTCGCAGGAGGAATGGTCAATATTCAGAGATATGAGAGGAACGATTTTTCGAAGTAAAAATTCTAGTAAATATGGACTCTAAATGAGTACCTTAAGATTTATGAGCACTTCTTCATCTTCGGTGCTGTGAAACAAATCTCTTCTACTGAAAATGGGCTCTAAAATACATACTTCAAGAGCTATGAACGTTTTTCTATGTTCGCTAAGGTGAAACACGTCTCTTCTACTAAGCAAATGCACATAGCTCTACATCTCATCTTGTTTTTCTTGTCAGACTTCGTCTTCGGTTTAATTTTGCCCGGCCACGGTCTGTTGTTCTCAGCGAGCAATCTGTAAATTACTTCCGGGCAACCTCAGCGTACCTACTGTTCCTCTGCGCCAAGGATCTTAGGTACTAAGACTTCTCAGGATGGAAGCCATCCAAAGGAAACTTCAATTAAGGGGAGTATTAACCTCTCAGAGCAACAGACGCAATACTCCCGTGGCCGTAAAGTTTGTATAAACTTTCTAGGGAGCGGGAGAACTTGGAGCGAGAAACGTGACTTGTTCACGTGTGTAACGATCGCCGTCGGACTATAGATCAGATCGTGGGGCGTCTTCTGTTTTCCAATGTTGCCAACACGGTAATGAGCCGTCAGTACTCACTTTGCTGTTGCTTGTGAAACCTGGTTCACCGAGATATTATGCAGTGATAAATTTTTTTATTAAAGCTATTGACGACACAAAGCTTCACTTTAGTTTTGATAAAATATGATGTGTTTTTAAGCTAGAAAATTAGTGCTTGGTTGAAAAGTATCAGGCAAAATTTCGATCAAAATACGAATTTTATTGCCATCGTGAAGCTGTCGTCGTCATCTAACTCTACCTTTTTAACGTTCAACACAATAAGCCGTAGGTCTCATATTATACATTAAAATCGTAGAATCATTACCAAAATTATAGTCTGAAACGATACTATCTCTAAATTCACAGAATCACACTGCTTAACAAAACACTTCACACGAATTATGTTCTAGATACCGTTGATACCTATAAATTTTCGTACATAGTACGACTATCGAAACGAGGTTTCCCGCAAGTGAACGGTCAAATGTTATGTTTTTTGTTTATTTCTCCTAACAATCTACATTGTGATGCAACATTGACTTTGTCACTACTTCCACGTTTTAATACCTCTAGGGCACTTATTATTCATAATGTTATTTGGCGTCCGTGCATTCTCATATATTGAAATGTACCTACTTTTAGTAACTATTTCTTTCATTCAATATTGTTACAAAATAAGTATGTACTAGTAATACACTAAAGCGCCAAAGAAACTCGTACACGCATGCGCATTCAAATACAGAGATATGTCAGTTATAGTCGGCGCACTAGCGATGGGACACATCATCTCCGAGGTAGCGACGAAGTGAGGATTTTCCCGTACGACCATTTCACGAGTGTACCGTGAATATCAAGAATCCGGTAAAACATCAAATTTCCGACATCGCTGCGGCCAAAAAGATCGTGCAAGCACGGGATCAATGACGGCTGAAGATAATGCTTCAACATGGCAGAAATACAACCCACCATGAAATTGCTGCAGATTTCAATGCTGGGCCATCAACAAGTGCGAACCATTCAATGAAACATCATCGACTCGTGTACCCTTGATGACTGCACTATACGAAGCTTTACGCCTAGCCTGGACCCTTCAACACCGATATTGGGCTGTTGATGACTGGAAACGTGTTGTCTGGTCGGACGGGTCTCGTTTCAATTTGCATCGAGCGGATGGAAGTGTACGAATATGTAGACAGGCTGATGAATCCATGAGCCCTGCATGTCAGCAGGGGACTATTCAAGCTGGTGGGGGCTCTGTAATGGTGTGGGCCGTGTGCAGTTCGAGTGATGTGGGACTCCTGATACGTCTAGATACGACTCTGACTGGTGACAAGTACGTAAGCATCCTGTCTTATCACCTGCATCCATTGATGTCCATTTTGCATTCCAACGGACTCGGGCAAATTCTAGCAGGACAATGCGGCACCCCGCATGTCCAGAATTGCTACAGAGTGGCTCCAGGAACACTCTTCTGAGTTTGAATACTTCCGCTGGCCACCAAACGCCAAAGACATAAACATTACTGTGCATATCTTGGATGCCGTGCAACGTGCTGTTCAGAAAAGATCTCCACCCCCTCGTACTGTTACGTATTTATGGAGAGCCCTGCAGGATTTATGGTGTCAGTTTCCTCCGGCGCTACTTTAGACATTAGTCGAGTCCATATCACGTCATGTTGCGGCACTTAACGCGTGCTCGCGGGGGCCTTACACGATGTTAGGCAGGTGTACCAGTTTCTTTTAATCCTCAGTGTAGTACTTACACACTAACAGATTTCGCGGGATGTTTAAGAGAACTATTTTAACTCGTAACACTATTTAGTTAAAATTGTGAACACATTACATATTAATTTAAAATTCTATGGTGGATTAAAGGAACATTACATAAAGACACATGAAGTAAATATGATATGTTTATTTTCGAAAACAAAAATATGTCTACAAATACAGAGAGACACTTTACACTGACGGAGAGCGTCTCACAGCAATATTAGCCACTTCCTGATCTGTTTTGTTCCAGTATGAAATGAAGCGAACTTTGCGTTATACATCCGTACAAGCGTTGGTATGCTTTATTCGAAAAAGGACAGCAGCATGATTACAGTTGAACGTCCGGCGACAGCGTGGTGTCCGCAGCTCGTGGTCGTGCGGTAGCATTCTCGCTTCCCGCGCCCGGGTTCCCGGGTTCGATTCCCGGCGGGATCAGGGATTTTCTCTGCGTCGTGATGACTGGGTGTTGTGTGATGTCCTTAGGTAAGTTAGGTTTAAGTAGTTCTAAGTTCTAGGGGACTGATGACCATAGATGTTAAGTCCCATAGTGCTCAGAGCCATTTGAACCATTTTTGACAGCGTGGTAGTGATAGACGCAGTACAAACTCGGATAACGAAAGAATGGTGGAGGAAATTGGCCATCTCCTTTTCGAAGTCACCATCCTGGCGTTTGCCTCGAGCGATTTCAGAAAATTACGGAAAACGTATGGCACTGAGCACTATGGGACTCAACATCTGAGGTCATCAGTCCGCTAGAACTTAGAACTACTTAAACCTAACTAACCTAAGGACATCACACACATCCATGCCCGAGGCAGGATTCGAACCTGTGACCGTAGCAGTCACGCGGTTCCGGACTGAAGCGCCTAGAACCGCACGGCCACCGCGGCCGGCACGGAAAACGTAAATCTGGACGGCCGAACTAGGTATGAAACGTCGTCTTCCCGAATGTCCGTATAGTGTGCTAACGACTGCACCACCTAGGTCGTTTTATCGTATACTTGTAGTGTTGCACGATATAGAAGCTGTATCGTATTTCCTATTACAAGCTTCTAGGAGCTGTAGAGAGGACTTACTAGATAAAGTTTTAATGGCAACCTCGCGTACCGTTTGGATATACAACATGCATTTAAAATCGGATCACTTTCAAATCTTATCGATGTGCTACGCGATGATGGAGCTGAAAAACGCATGTATTGAGAACGTTTTCCGAATAGTCTCAGTCCATCACATACCATTTTTGCGCCACTACAACAACGTTCCCAACTACGAGGGTTGACTGCGGGCTCTACAGACGGCCACCAGGGTTTTTGAACCAAATGTATAATGCATGCTTCGCATATACACCTTGTGGAACAAACAGTAGTGTTACCACGTGATGGAGCTCCTATAGAGCTTACAGGTCAGAGCTCATTGTTTCCGCTGTTAACGCGCCATGACTCGGGAGATTTGAAGTGATCCCGTCTTCAAATTTATTTTACATCCAAAGGCTACATTTCTCGGCATGAGTTCGTATCAAAACTTTATCTAATAGTTTCTCTACAGTCTCTAGGAGCTTGTAACAGCAGTTGTGAAATTCCTTGTATAAGATGGAGGCTGCGTTATTCTTACGTTCATTTCAGACATTAGTTCTTCACAGTTAGCCAAGAGGTCACTATGAGGAAAAGGTCGTGCATCTCTAGAACATTGTTGTATGGGCTATTCTGACCCGTTGCGATACTAGTCTCGAGTCTTTAAACTCGGTCGACGTCCTAAATTAGGCCGACCTGCGAAAAATTATAGCGGTAGTGCTCTACAGCAGGTGACACTCTAGTCTTGCACGTCTATTCCTTAGCAGCTGAGTTGCACTTTCCGCAAATCCGGCAAGGATTCGAATATCATATTAATTCCTCTCTCAATCGAAGGGAAAAATTATAAATAACGGACTCTAAATCGCAGTTCGATTTCCTCAGAAAATAATTATCTGGTCGGGAATTTATTTATCGTCACTTCAAAAACTTATTAAGTGATTTCTGCTTAGGTAAATGTTTGTTCCGCTTACACTAATTATGTCAGAACATTATCATCTCCTGATAGTAGCGTGTTGGTTCATTTTTGCAAAGCAAGAAAGGAGTTTTTCTGGCTACAAGCATTCTACAACTCCTCGGTAGGTTTCTTGTAGTACGTTGCACCGAATGTCTGCGCACATGTCACGCAATTCCCGTAAACTACGGATCTGTGGTTTGCGGAATTTGAGCTGTCACCCGACAGCGTCCTAGATGTGTTCAATAGGGTTTCGTGGCCAAGACATCAAACCGAGTTCAGTACCATACTACTCAAACCACTGTAGCCCAATCTGGCGTTGTGGCACGTACAATTATTCTGCTGGAAGATGCCTTCGCTGTCAGAGAAGACGTCAGGGGTTAAGGGATGCAGCTGGTTCGCATTAATGTTCACTTTGTCCACATTTTTCGTGGTGCCTTCGATTACTACCAAAGGTCACATGGCAACCCAGGTGAATGTCCCTCGTAGCATAGCACTGCCCCCTCAGGCCTACGGTGCATATTGCGAGTAGCCGTTCGCCTGGATGACGCCGTATCCGGACACGTCTATCGACCTTGTGTAACAAGAAACGTTGTTCACCCGACCAGGCTACAATTTTCCATTGATTTACGGTCTCGATTATCCCGAGCCCACTTCAATCGTACTTGACGGTGTCTTTGGGTAAATATCGGAACAGACAGGCGTCGTCAGCTGCGGGCCTCTCCACTTTCTGTGATTAGTTGTCAGCGTCCAACAGTTTGTCGTCTTCACCGTACTTCAACCATTTTCCATAGACGGACACGAACACGTGAACGGCCGACCAGCTACGCCGTTTCCGGGATGCTCGTTCCCAGGCCCCGGATCAGAACAGTTTGCCGCTCGTCGGAATGGTTTATGTTACTGGATTTCTCCACCTGCGACCCGCATCGCCACTATCATGATCAAAATTTTTGCTCAACAGTGAGCACCGCTGGCCATCAAAATTGTAACACCAGTACGGATACCAAATAACAAAGTTTTACTTATTGTGCAGAATACGAAGAATACGTGATTACAGTTTAGATGATTTCGGGTATTCAATGTGGAAAATTTGGGAGACGTAGCTGCCACTTCTTGAAGCAACTATAACTCTAATTCGGCTAGGCATCGAGTCGAACCAGGTTTGAGTGACAGGTACAGTTACGTCATTCCATGCTACTTCAACTCTATATCAGAGCTCAACAATTATTGTGGTTAGCAAGTGATGCCACTACAGTCTCTTGTTAACCGCTGACTTGATGTTTTCGGTGAATGAATGATCCGGGGAGCGCACTAGCCAAAGCAACAGTTTGTCACCCTTTGTAACGAGGTAAGACTGGACAGGACGGGCAACATGCGGCCTAGCACTATCTTGTTGAAGTATAACGTCACGAGACCTCGAAGCTACAGTGTCTGATCTTAATAGGTCTGAATTGTAACGCCTGCTGTCCATATTACAGACTTTGTGGACCGCACGTGAACGTGTTGTACACGAAATGGCGCTCCATACCAGCAGGCCGGGTGCTCAGCTCGAATGACGATGAGGAATGATATCTGGAAAGGCCTGTCCTCCTCAGAGCCTCCACACACGGACAAGTACATTGTGATGCTGTACACAGAACCGGGACAAGTCTTAGAAGGCGCTGTTGTAGCACTGCTGCGTCCAGTGTTGTTGTTTGGCGTACCAATGTCCTTGCACCTCTTACCGATACCGACTCGTGAGAAACTGCTACAGTGTTCGTCGTGGTGACATTCCGTTGTGCTCCAGACGTCGTCCAACAGATAGAGTGGATATTTGTCCTACTACAAACACGACCACTTCGTGACACAAGGTACTTCACCTTGATATACGATCCGGCACTGCCGAGTGATCAGTCTGGTCGTGGATAAAAACACCGCAGCACCAAACACACAACACATTATGATGCCTAATACGGTGTAGGACTGCCTCCAGTCGTCTCGGAATGGATAAATGCAGGTCATATATGCTTTCCAAGTGAATCGTATATTGCAAAATAGTGGCAAATTCAGGAGGGTGGAGGTTGATAGCGAGCACTCACCCTTCTCTCCAAAGTAGACCACAAAGGTTCAATAATTTTGAGATCTGGAGATTGTAGTGCTCTGCAGAGATCCAACAGTTCATCCTCGTACTCACAAAACCAATTGTGGACGATGTGAGTTGTGTGAACAGGAATCCTGTCGACTTTGAACATAGCATCAGCACTGGCGAAAAAACGTTGCACCATAGGATAAAACTGATCAGCCGAAATGGTCACATAATCCTTGGCAGCAATCAGATTTTGCAGAGTAACCGCGAAGCCCATAGAACGCCACGATATGGCTGCTCAAATCGTCATCCTCACCCCTACGCCACCGCACACCCCTCCCCCCATGTTTCACTACTGAGATATAAACTCAGCCAGAAGATGGAAACTGTGTGAAACAAGTCTCATCCGTCCAAATAACTTTCTTCCATTATCCCAGAGTCCAGGTTTTATGGCTTCGACCACGTATTTCTGATGGGTATTTGAATCACTGATGTGTGGGTTTGGGACTCCAGCTCACCCTTTTATTCCCTGCTTTTATACATCCCTTCGTGTTGTTCTCTTGCTGACAGGGTTCGCGCGCGTTTTGCCTTAACGAGTGATGTTTCCTGGCAGTCCCTGTATGCAGTATAGATCTTCAATATGGTGTCTCTCCTGAGGCACACAAGACTTTGGCTGTCTTAGCTGCGGGAGAACCTACCATACGAGCACCAACAATTTGTCCACTTTCGTATTTATTTAGCTCCGGAGAAATGCGCTCACAATCACACAGAACACAGTTGTGACCTCGACTGATACTTGCAACGTATTGGGGACATTACACAGGTGCCGTTGTTGTAAAAAAAGGCACATCCTGTAAGTTTGGCTAGTATCTGCATTTATATTCAAGCATGCATTTCTCGCTGTGTCTCCATATTTTACTCCTCTTAGCCGCTGGTCACTCGAGGATGTCGAGAGCCTTCGTCGCCTTGAGTACAGCCCGCCAGGACCCATCGATTCTATATTAGCATGACATTTGTGGGGACCCGTACAGGACGCACAGCCGTCTAGCTTAACGACAAACCGCATGTTGATAGGCCGCTATCGGCCACTGCGGAATTCCGAAACGTGCTGATAGAGGTTTTTACTTCTTACACGAGACATATCACGATCTTACCACAAACAACCCTCATTCAAAGACGTTTTCTGAATGTTAAACTCGTTGTGTAGTCTTTCACTACATAATGAATATCGACGGCCTTACTACTACCTACTTCGTACGATTGCACTGAAGTGCTAATGGTTTGTATGCTCAATCATATGACACACTTTTGTGAATTTTAAGTTATTGTTTTTCACCTTCGTGATGTTTCAAGTTCAATGGTCAGCATTGTAAAACGACATCCGCCTCCGTAGCTAAGTGATCAGAGTATCCAACTATTATGCGGGGGACCCAAGTTCAGCTCTCGCAACTGGAATGAATTTTTCATCGGTGAGAGGGCTCTGCTGCGGTGCACTGAGCCCGTGAAGCCAATTGACGAGCTATCCGAGGGAGAGGTATCGGTTTCAAGGCGACAGCGGCAGGGAATGCGGTTTTCTGATCACATATCCCTCCATACTGCATCCGAACGACGCTGTTGCTTGAAGGTGACGCGGCGGTCGGTCGGAACCGTCAGGGCCAGCACTCGTAGCTGGTTTTAGTGTATGACGACTGAACACACAGGCACACACATGAGCGTGTTAGAGACTAAGACCCAGACATCTCAATGGATAATACTTAATTATCTTTTAAAATCAAGAAATTAACTATCGCAATAACCGGCAAACAAAGCGCAAACCCACTTAAAGAGGATGAAAAATGCTATAGGACTGATATGTTACAGGCTCGTTATAGATCTGGATCAGAAAGTTTTCTTTGTATCGGTTGCACATATCGCAGCACGAAGTACATCACTGACATCATTAGTAGTAGAGATAAGCTCCTGGTAAGTCTAAAAGGGAGTAGAATGCCACGTATTTTAATGTATTTACGAGCGCTGTACCTCAAGAACGATAGCTACAAGTATTTTACATTAAATTTTGCTTATTCACGGTCCGTGTCGCGGAAGAATGGACGGAGACAGCCCTACATAAAGCTCCGCGAGCGAGCGTGTCGGACGGTAAATTCTGCATGCTAAACGGCGCGGAACCTGCGGCGGTTTGAGGAATGCTTCGGCGCGAACGTTTTCCGATTAAAATTCTGGACTGCATAAAAGATGCGGAACCTGTAACACCTTTCCACTCTGTAGTACTGCAGGGGCTCAGAAGAACTGATGGATTGCCAACGGAAACACGTGACTGACTAATTTTCCTCTTTCATTGTTTGGGACAACAATCAGAAAGGCGTTTCAAAATGCATTTGCTGGTCGACCTGTGAGCGGCCTGCGTCAACACTTACATATTATCTCCGCAAGCCACGATACAGTGTATGGAGGAGGGTACTTCGTATTAATATTATGGATTTTCTTTCTTATTCAGTTCGTGTGTTGAACGAAGGAGAAATAGTTTCTTACATGATTCTGTACGCGCCCTTATGTCCCTTATCTTACTCTCATGATCTTTTCGCGAGCAACATAACTATCATCTAGTCCCCGGACTGTCTATAGACAAAACAGAGAAGATATCGAAAATCGTTATAGAATCTAAAATATCAGCCAAGTGACTATCTATGTAACAACTAACTAAAATAAAATTATGGCTAAAGGAACGTACTATTATATATTTATTTATATGTTAACATTACAGAGTGACCCACCACATAGGTAACTACAGTGAGTCGTTTGCTAATACAAACAAGACAATTTTCAGAATTTTAGTACTTATTTGTTTCTTATATAATTAAACTTTTAATTAAAAAATAGAAAAACAAAAACACAAGACACATAAAGTACAACTGAAAAAAAAACAGATTTTACTGTATTCTTAAGAAGAAAATAATACACTAAAGGAAAGATTTAGATGGCAAAAGAAGTCCCTTTACCTAGCTATTTCAAGTGGGAGGGCTTCGGCAAAAACTTAGAGCCTGTCTCACCTGAATTAGCATATTCTGTTCTATTGTAGCTAGTAGTATATGTATGTATGTTGTGATATTAACTCTAAGTGATTTTTGTATAAGATATGACGGTACTATCTGTTACTACAGTTGCTTCATCTACTTAACCGCGCCGTAAGCGGGAAAAAGGCCTCGGGAGGTGACCTCGCGCCTCGTCTCCCCCAAGGGCGTCTCTTACTTATGTTGTGCGCTTGTGTTTGTGTATTTACGTCTTATTTACTGCATGTGTAAGTTTATGCACAATTTTATAAAGTTCACATGCTTTACAATTTGCATCTTACATATTTCACAAATTACACGTTTACGTGTTTGAAAATAATGATCCACAGAACAAAATAATTACTTGTTTTACTTGTACAAACAGGAAAATTCATTGTACGTACTGCAAGCAGAGACTTAAGGTTTCTGTTGTGTTTTCAATATAAATATTGGCAACAATAGGTAGAGCTCAAGATTTTGTAGAAGGTGCCAAGTCCTGTCTTTGTCTGATCAAATATGTCTAAATGCGCGAGAAGACAAGTAATTTAGACACACTTAATAGCTTTTATCATGAGATTAATCTGACATGATTGTTTAACAGTTGTGTCAATATTTCAAAATATTTCATCGATTATTAAATTTTAGTGTTTGTAAAAGGAGTGGACGTTGATGGGAAAGTGGACTATCGACACATGTAATTCAATAATTTACTTATAGTCTTCTCTCTTTAGTGTTCCGTACCTCAGTGGGTGAAAACGGAACATAGGTTCTCTTCGTCGTCCGTCAGTCTCTCTGTTCTGTCTGTCTGTCTGTCTGTCTGTCTGTTAAAACCCCTTTTTCTCAGGAATGGGCATAGCTACCAAGTTGAAATTTATGTCAGGAACTAAGACCCACTGTCTGTTGTTGGTGTACAAAATGTAAGCTTCTAAGTGAAAATACGGCCACTCATTTTAACCTAGCCTTCATCTCTTAACGATACGAGGAATCACCAGAAACAGTACGTGGTTCAGACTCTACGTTAGGGGGACCACACCGTGGTTCAGGTGGAAAAAAATCGATTTTCGGTTTTCATCATATTTCGATAGATTAAGGTTTTATTTAAGTACTCTGAAAAGGATTTTGCAGAAAATTTTTTTTGAGCATTTAAAGAGCATTTGCCTATCACTTGTGTTTATGCGCCAGCCCACTTTTGTCATCTACTTTTATGCATATACACTCCTGGAAATTGAAATAAGAACACCGTGAATTCATTTTCCCAGGAAGGGGAAACTTTATTGACACATTCCTGGGGTCAGATAAATCACATGATCACACTGACAGAACCACAGGCACATAGACACAGGCAACAGAGCATGCACAATGTCGGCACTAGTACAGTGTATATCCACCTTTCGCAGCAATGCAGGCTGCTATTCTCCCATGGAGACGATCGTAGAGATGCTGGATGTAGTCCTGTGGAACGGCTTGCCATGCCATTTCCACCTGGCGCCTCAGTTGGACCAGCGTTCGTGCTGGACGTGCAGACCGCGTGAGACGACGCTTCATCCAGTCCCAAACATGCTCAATGGGGGACAGATCCGGAGATCTTGCTGGCCAGGGTAGTTGACTTACACCTTCTAGAGCACGTTGGGTGGCACGGGATACATGCGGACGTGCATTGTCCTGTTGGAACAGCAAGTTCCCTTGCCGGTCTAGGAATGGTAGATCGATGGGTTCGATGACGGTTTGGATGTACCGTGCACTATTCAGTGTCCCCTCGACGATCACCAGTGGTGTACGGCCAGTGTAGGAGATCGCTCCCCACACCATGATGCCGGGTGTTGGCCCTGTGTGCCTCGGTCGTATGCAGTCCTGATTGTGGCGCTCACCTGCACGGCGCCAAACACGCATACGACCATCATTGGCACCAAGGCAGAAGCGACTCTCATCGCTGAAGACGACACGTCTCCATTCGTCCCTCCATTCACGCCTGTCGCGACGCCACTGGAGGCGGGCTGCACGATGTTGGGGCGTGAGCGGAAGACGGCCTAACGGTGTGCGGGACCGCAGCCCAGCTTCATGGAGACGGTTGCGAATGGTCCTCGCCGATACCCCAGGAGCAACAGTGTCCCTAATTTGCTGGGAAGTGGCGGTGCGGTCCCCTACGGCACTGCGTAGGATCCTACGGTCTTGGCGTGCATCCGTGCGTCGCTGCGGTCCGGTCCCAGGTCGACGGGCACGTGCACCTTCCGCCGACCACTGGCGACAACATCGATGTACTGTGGAGACCTCACGCCCCACGTGTTGAGCAATTCGGCGGTACGTCCACCCGGCCTCCCGCATGCCCACTATACGCCCTCGCTCAAAGTCCGTCAACTGCACATACGGTTCACGTCCACGCTGTCGCGGCATGCTACCAGTGTTAAAGACTGCGATGGAGCTCCGTATGCCACGGCAAACTGGCTGACACTGACGGCGGCGGTGCACAAATGCTGCGCAGCTAGCGCCATTCGACGGCCAACACCGCGGTTCCTGGTGTGTCCGCTGTGCCGTGCGTGTGATCATTGCTTGTACAGCCCTCTCGCAGTGTCCGGAGCAAGTATGGTGGGTCTGACACACCGGTGTCAATGTGTTCTTTTTTCCATTTCCAGGAGTGTATTTTAGATCTTTATAACACCTACATTGTACGGTAGGGATTTTTTTTACTCCCGAGTGTGTTGGCTATCCTTGGAATGCAACGGTCGGTATTCTTTCGTTTCTGCTGTTTGACAACAACACTTTTTCAAACACACGGTTAGTTTAGTTCAAGTGTGATTGCGAGTACTTGTTATACTTACGTTTGCAGTGCTTGTTTTCGTGTGTTTTGTTGTGTTTATTGAAGATGACGAAACGTAAAGGCATTTTCTAGAAAAGACAATTTAGAAGAAATAAGTTTAGAAAGCTTTCTGTACAAGAGGTTATGTCGCATCTCAACGATGTTTCTAATTGTAATTCTTCAACAAGTGCATCAACAAATAATCTCTCACAATTTCAAGAGAGTTACAACGAATTTACTGTAAGTGACAAGGGGTTCAGTAACATTATTATAAATCTGAGAATATTATCAGATATAATTTCTAAATTTGTGCAATGTAGACAGTGTGGTGAGTCACAGTGTGTGAAAATTTGTGATAGTTCCTGTGGGAGAAAAGGCCTAGCAGTTGCTTTGGATTTAATTTGCACTAAATGCTCAGTTGTGATTTCATTTATGAGTTCTTCAAAACCAGATGCAAGTGGCCCTTGTGAAATCAATACTTGATTAGTTTATGCCTTACGATCCATTGGCAAGGGCATTATTGCAGGGAGAACATTTTGTTCAGTGATGAACTTTCATCAACCACCAAATAAATTTCTGCGGAATCCTCAGAGATCGAGTCCTACTCGCACTTACCCGGTTTTTTTATCTGCAGTCGATCTGATGATGACCACTTGCCCATCGTAACAGGTAACTACATTTTTGAAATATTTTAGTGATCATTGTTGCAAGCTGGTCTCCGACAAATAGTGTGGAATCCACGAAGTGTTGCAGAGAACCCATTACTTGTTCTCTAATGAAAGGCGCAGGTTTGAATGGGTTATGATGTGCTTCGTGCGTAATACAGCAATCCTGCCCTGTGGTGGTCGGATGTGGTCGAGCAGATCCTTGACAACGGGTACCCCTGCCCTAATGTTTCCATGCAGTCCAAAATCGCGCCACTGTCACATCTGAATACCACACAAATCTGGGTATTACATATTTCAACAAACCGACCAAATGGGATCCCACAATGAGGTCCCTTTCAAACTCTGTCAGGAGCTGATAACACTGTCTAACACGAATGTGCGTAATCTCCATGTCCTGTACAGTGAACACTCAAAATATTATTCAGAACAAAAACAAAGACATCTTGCACCTGCCTTAGTCACTGTTACCAACATATTATTTACTAACACAATCACTGGCCTAACTAACTCAAAACTCTTCTGAACTGTCCAAACTACTACCTACCTTCAGCTGACGCTGCTTCTTTTATTGTGGTGATTTGTGACATCATTCCCATCCAGCAAAACAAGCCCTACACCACTGTCCTGTGAATCAAATTACAATTTCTGCGATTTAATATTTTCTATATGATTCAGTAGATCAAAGTATAGGGTTTTTCGTAATTACCGCACGGGTTTTAGAAGACGACAGAACAATAACTACGGTGGCGGGCTGATAAGTTCGTCCACACGTGGAGCACACTATCCAGACCACACACGAGAGCTACGACAACTGCAACAATCTGACGCATTGGATGCACTGTCATCTAGCATCCCCCATACAGCCCCCAACTGGCCCCATCCAATTTCCATCTGTTTCCAAAACTTAAAGTGCGCCTTCGAAAACTTCACTTTTATAGTTATGAAGCGGTGAAAGCAGAGGTGCGGTTGCAGCTCCGACAACAAAGTCAGACATTCTACAGTGATGGTATTAACAAACTAGTCTCTCGGTGGGAGAAATGTCTTCGTCGCCAGGGTGACTAGGCTGATAAATGAATATGTAGACATGAAGAATAGAGATGGAGAACGATTTTATTTAAAAAGCTTCATGAGCTTTCACATAAACAATTTGGAAGCACTACTTTTCAGCACTCCTTCGTACTAAACATTGTTCGTTTTTTAATATATAGATTCTGATCAAAGGACAGAGCTTTTGACTCACGTTACAGGAGCTCAATATGAGCACCGTTTTCCATTTTTGACGCGGGATACGCCAATTTATGTCTGCAGTTTATTGGAGTCACTGACGCGAATTTGTCGGGAAAGGCAGCAGCAGCAGACTTCGGAAATCTGTGCTGAATATCTACAGTTGCAAACTAATCAGCTGTGACAATACGGAGCAAAAGGTTTGTCTGTGTATTGTAACACCTCTGCCCCTAATTCAAATACACCATGGTGCGTATTTGGAATCGAAACTTAGGGAGGTGCTTTGTTCACTGAAAGATGTCATTTTTCTGTACATCTCGTAGTTTCCCACTGTCTTAGTTGTCATTGTCACACACTTTGTCTCTCATTATCACTGGCTCTCACCAAATTCCCCATTCTCCTTTCCTTTATTTCTCTCCCACTGACGATATCTCACAGTTCTCTCACTGTCTACTATGTTCCACTGCCATTGTGTCTCTCTCCTTCTCTCACACTACCATTGTCTCCTTCACTGTTTCTGTACCACAATATCTGCCTACTATCTTCCAGTATTTAGTGCTTCTCCGCCTCTCTTCCGTTGTCACTGTCACTTCTCTCTCGTATCTTTGCATGCCAATATTTTTTCAAAAATTTTTATAGGTGCTGAGGAAGGAAGCTTGAGGCAGCTGGTACCCCCACTTCTCAGTCAATGTCTTTCAATAAAGAGAAGCACATTCACCTTTCTTGTGCTCAGATAGGAGCGTTTTTCCTCTGGTTCCCTTCTTTTTCCTGCCACACCAAGGCATGTCACTCATATGAAAAGAACTTGATGTGTAAGTAATATTTTGATACATTTACTTACGTGAAATTGAAGTAACGCAACACTAATTTTACACTCAATCCGGATTTTACTTGCTTATAAATTTTGCATGAGCTCCATTACTACAACTGAAGTACCTAGAACCCTTCTGATGATAATGGAGAACTATACAGTATATTTCTCCTTGTTATTCACTTCATAAACTACGTTTTCGCTTCACACTGCATTCCACGTGCGTATTTTACGTGTACAAGTAGGGTAAATTTGAAACTCTGTATCTGGGAAAGGGATAAAGATATCAACAAACTTTTCAACGTTGTACGAGATCCGGATCTTAGGAATATATTGTAAAAATATCAGAAATTTGCTGTGCGTAGCCACCTTGGAATCGTCTGCTGGGTTTTGATCGCTGGTGAAGGTGGGAACCTTTTTTGGGGATTTTCCGGGGAACCGACCATGGACTGATGGTGCCTCCAGAAGCCACATCAAGCCCACCGTAAACCACATCAAATACTGAAAGAACCAATCGATTTGCTCCATTTGACTGAGCAGGAGGAAGTCTGTAATTTCATACTTTGACCAAGTACCATAGGACACTGACACTAAGACGATCCTTTTGTTCAATATACAAATGGTCCCATGTCCAAGGGCTATCCAAAACACTTGCCCCTACCTTTTTATCACCAATACAACCCAAGACATGAGCACCGGAAAATCGCATTTTTATGCGCGGTATTTTGGAACATACTGGTAAGCCTGCTGTCGCAAACAAATTACGTACGTAGAGAGATTTCGATCTTGTACATTGACTGCGATGCTCAGTTACTTCAAAATGCATTTCAAAGGAAGTGTCGAAATACAATCTGAGCAGTGCTCTCATATTAGGCTGTGCAGGACTAGTTCTTGGAAACCATTTCCCACGAAAGCCATAATGTTCCTCTGAAATAGAGGTGGATCTGACTTCCAATAAATGTTAGCGAAGCTGGTGACAATTTGTAAAATCTTGAAGAACATGAGAAAGCTGATGAAGTAAATACAAGCGAAAATATCGATATAGAAAGAGACGGACAATTTGAACTATTCTTGTGTAGTGCCGAAAAGTATTTCTTGTTTTACAAAAGAATCAAATTCGACTATGTAAAAATTTAGGTTATGACGAACAAAGGGGCCCTTTTCCTGAAGCAATGAATTAGGAATAGACTGAGTGGTCGCAATCTATCCATGATTTATGAATATAGTGGACACTTCTACAGCATTACATCACAGGACTTAGATGAATCCGTTATCCATTTCAGTTTCGTGATAGACAGCCAGATTGATCATGTCGGTACGGGAATTATTAGAATCTGAGGTCTGAACTTGTAACATACGGCGCCTGCCCTTGAACGGTATTAATTGTCTTGGCAAAACAGACGTTTGTCGAGAACTGCAAGTTCTTTTTTTTAAAAAAAAAAAAAAGAGTTGTTGAGGATGTGCAGAATTCGGAGATGCAGACTGTGGTCACTCACGTCACGTTCGGTCAGTGGTGTGTGTGTGTGTGTGTGTGTGTGTGTGTGTGTGGGTGGGTGGGTGGGTGGGTGGGTGGGTGGGTGTAGTGTAAACAGTGACCATCAAAGCAACACGAATAAAAAATGTTTCGGAATGTAATGATGATATTGATTAACGTGTGTGTAATAAGTATATACAAAAATTCTTTGTCAGGTAAATCTATCTGTAATAACATAACGATAGTGGGTGAACTAATTAACTTTTTAAATGTTTGTATCTTTGTGCTAATGTGACACAGTAAATGTCACATTGTAAATGACCTGTGGACGAATAAATTAACTAACTACTTCTACCATAATTGGTAGTTGTTACATACCGTTGATGAGCACATAATATGCAGTGAAAAAATGTCAAGTAGACATCTGAAGTTCATTTTGTGCGATAGAAACATGGGGACAGTCAAGGAATGTAACAAACTGACCAATTTTTTGCAAGCGTAGACATTAAGATTCTGGTGCATACTATTGTAATGTTCCGCAGTCAATTCCTGTCGTCAAGGAGAAGCACCTGTACGAACTTTCTGAGACTTCATGCAAGTCCCGCGTTCGGAAAATGTTAGCGAAGCCTGAGACTTGGTATGGTGCTCACGATCAGCAGTTAATCGCGTTTCGCGTAGTTCACTGTTTTCGAGCGACCCAGAGGCTGCAGCGTGAACACGTTGAGAATTAAGTAGAACTTTAAGATCCACCTCAGGCTCTTGGGAGTGACTCTTCCTATTGCTTCTGAACTTCTCAGCTACAAAGAAAAACACCGTGTTTTCCAGGGAGGTACTGCCTGAAGGTAATACAACTTATCTGCCACGAGGTGCGATCATAAAACTCACATTTTTATACAAATTTCTAAGAATTTTCTAATTACAAAGCAAAATATCCCTGGAGATTCATTCATACAGAAACAGATAAACAGAAAAGACACAAAAATATGAGCTGGTATGTACTATTTGTTTATTTTCTCAGGTCAGTTGCACCATTATTTCTTGTTGCTGGAATCGGTCGTTTCATGCATAATTACCGAGAAAGGTGGTGAAGTATTTAAGCTCTGGATTCGCTTTCGCGATACCAGCCAAAGTTAGATTCTCCGGGATTTTCTTAAATCAATTAAGGTGAATACACCCTTAATTTCATTGAAAAGGATACTGCCGATTTCATTCCCCATCCTTTTACTGTTTGAACTTGTGCTCCGTTCCTAATGAGCTCGTCGTTGACTCGATTCAGGAAACAGTGATTCAAATAAAAACGATTCGTCATATGCTATACATAATATGACAGTGTGACTACAGAGAATAACTCTAAACTATTAAGAGCAACTATTGTACACTGTTACCCAAGGAAGCCTTGAAATTACATTGGATAATGTGTTATTCAGTCATATTTTCTATACATGTGAGGCACCTATGGAAAAAATCAAAATTTAGAATGCTGATTCTATCCTACAATAGTTACGGAAAAGTATTCCAAGAAAAATTCCTGGATTAATGAGTAGTGGCCTGCAAGAAGTTACATAACACTTTTCTGTTAAGATTATCTCTTACAAGTTCACAAAATATCAAAGTATATAACACGTCAAATAACATAATCGAATGAAAAAAAGAGAAATAAGTAAGCTTTGGCGAATCAGTGTCAGTATTTGTGGAGAGTACATTGATGCTGAAGACAGCGACGCTTACTTCTACTTAAGATTCTGAAAGCGAAACTTCCAACCAGCTGTTCCATTTATCTTATAATGGCCATATTCAAATGTGTGTGAAATCTTGTGGGACTTAACTGCTAAGGTCATCAGTCCCTAAGCTTACACACTACTTAACCTAAATCATCCTAAGGACAAACACACACACCCATGCCCGAGGGAGGACTCGAACCTCCGCCGGGACCAGCCGCACAGTCCATGACTGCAGCGCCTGAGACCGCTCGGCTAATCCCGCGCGGCCCAGTCCATTTTTTCCCGACTAGTAAAGAATACCCTGTATCCAAGGTAGGTCCTTTTAAATGGAAATTTCCGTACCGAGTTCTATTTTATATAGCAATTTCTTCCTTTCCATATCCTCAGCAGCAGTTAACCACATTTATTTTAGCGCTGTTCTCTAATGCGCTTGACATAGTTAATTTTCAACAGCTATTTCTTATTTTATTCTACAGACTGCATTGATTTTTGAGTTTCTACTCATCTGCTTCTTCCTCGTCTATATTTGTCGGTCTTCGTTGATTTACCATCCCCTCCACCTTTCAAGTAACTAAAGGTATTGGCATCCTGCTAAGGTGACGTTACTTCAGTGAAATTTTCTTCGACAAACAACATTATTACGCATTTTTCTTTAGAGATATACGCATGGTTCTAGGGTTATAAGTACAGATATTTCTACTGATAATTGATACTGAACAACATTACATCAGTATTTACTTCAGCTGCTGACTTGCAATTATAGTTATTACGACTAGTGTGATTTTAGGTTGGTTAGCACCTGCAAGTATGCGTGGCATAAACGAACAATTTCCCATGAGCAACAGTCCAGGTTTTCAAGTGTGGACGCGTAGACCCAAAACGGATAGTCTTATCTGACAGACGTAGTCCACTTCGAGACGCAGTTACGACCCTGCAGAAAACATAAGGTAGTAAATAATATGACTTGTTTTTGGGAAGACTGCTAGACACAGAGAAAGAGCAACTAACACACTGAAATGAACCCCACAATACCTGTACCTATGATACCCTATATACAAATCACCCCCAGTTCTAAACATTGTATTTGTGATCTATGCTGTTGTCTATCACAGACTTGCTTAAGCATAACATCTGATAATTTGAAACTGCAGCTTACACGCGGCACTTACAAGACACTTAACGCAATGTCGTCTACGCTGCTAGTAGTTTGATTAAATTTTTCTCTATAAAGGGCATACCGCTGAGAAAATAATGAATATGTGGGATTAGTGGTTAAAAGACGGTCATACAATTGATCAGACCAACGCTGGACTACAAAATGTGACTACTGTACGTGATGGCTACCATTTTGTCTGCATGGCGGTAACAGCGCAAGCCTTGTTTGAAGGAAGACATACGCGAAGAATTGCTTACCCCACCTGCATGTTCGCCTGACACATTAAAAGAGGTCCGATACTTCCCGAAGACATTACCATTAATATTAGTGGAGGAGCAAGCTATTCATACCTACTAACATCTTCTTAAACCCACACTGGAGATAGAAAAGTGGCAGTTTCTACTTTATGTAATATTCTACTACCCTGCTAAGAGAACCTCCTCTTTCACAATATTAAATGGATTTTGATTGATTGCCGAAACTACTTACGCAAATGTGATGAAATACTGTGATTCTGTTGCTCATACGCAGTCAATATCGTCGTTCACCATACTTGCAGAGGTCGAATCGAAATAACATTAAATCAACAGATTAAGCCCTAGTTAAACTGGTAATAAAGACATTATGGAGCGCAACGGATAGAACGATTGGGATTATTTACGACCATATGGTAGCAAGCATTCCTCTGTGGATTGATTTCTCTTACTGAGGGGCAACATGTTACTCGGGTGTTCCTTCTATTGGTGGGGTCTCTTGGGGAATGTAATTCAGTGATCACATGACACGTATAGCAGTATCAATAGGAATCGATAGCGTGTGAAATGTGAATCAACTAGGAATCACTTCCAACAATGGAGCGCAACGGATAGAACGATTGGGATTATTTACGACCATATGGTAGCAAGCATTCCTCTGTGGATTGATTTCTCTTACTGAGGGGCAACATGTTACTCGGGTGTTCCTTCTATTGGTGGGGTCTCTTGGGGAATGTAATTCAGTGATCACATGACACGTATAGCAGTATCAATAGGAATCGATAGCGTGTGAAATGTGAATCAACTAGGAATCACTTCCAACAATCGATTGCTTATTATATAGAATTCTCTCTTCACATCTAAAGCAATCGTTACGTAACAAATATAACTTCACAAACGTCCCTTACACAATGAATTCTGTATCTAACTAAGTTGATCAGCAAGAATCATGGGATTTGATTCTATGAAAGTTGACAAAAAGGAATAAGACTGGATCATCCAGAATAAGCAATCACGCAAAGGAAGGAGAAAACCTAGGTTCATCACATCTGACAAAACCTAACTATTTCAGTGAAATATAACCCAGAGGACGATTATCATGCATAAAAGTATTCTTTACACTTGGTCTAATTAGTACTATCCAATTAAAGAGGAAACCAACGGAGAGGTAAGGAAAAGAGAGATAGCCTCCGCGAAATAAGGGACATTAGTTCCTACAAAATCGGTTTGCAGAAAATGGTAATCATGGATATAAGAATTCGTTATACTCAACGAGGTGTGTGCTCTCTTATTGGAATTACTGTATCTCTAACCGTAAAACACCGATCTGCAACCGCCTTGCGGTCAGTGCCACACAAATTATAGGTTCTATAGGTCCAGACTACCGAAGGCGTAATGTGAAACGAAAAACCAACAGGCTGCGGTTGAATAGAATAAGGGAAGATCGATGAAGACTGTTAAATGAAAGGACAATGAATGTAATTTACAATGCAAGAAAATATTACTGCGAGTCATCGTTCATGATACACAAATATCCTCTACACAGGGACAGATTCATTCACAACGCGTACCAGGACAAAGTAACACTCCACCCAGACACTAGAATTAAGCAATCACATCGAAACCTGAGCGACTCTACTTAGCAGCGACTAACATGCGAAGCCATCGTGACCAGTAACGGACTAAGGACAAAACATAGCTACAAATTCACACGTAGTGCGCGAATTTTGTTAGACTGAAAATGCGAGCCTCACTAAAAACGACATGAAAACATCGATTCTTTCACCTCTACCGACATCCTAGCCCACACAAAGTAACTTGACGTAGAATAAATCATGTTCGAGAGGAACAAGTACACTCACACCATAACAACTGCACAAGAGTGACTCAAAAATCTAGCCTCCAGGCGTCCGTTTGAAACGGAGTCTCGTTTTTTCCATGGAGGGAGAAGGGTGCCGTTCGGTTAGCCAATAGAGTGAATCGAAAGAAGCGGGAAAGCTCCGGATTTGCTGCACGCTATGTTAGAGAACATATATGGAGTGGAAATAGAATGATATTGCTGCGCTCTGAAGCAAAGAGACTTCACTGATCTACCTCGCTACACTCGCCCACGTATCCATACTGCGCAGACAGACGTTCCAGTCGAAGTAATATTCAAGGGAGTGGGCTGCTAAGATCAAACGAAATAAAACAGAATCGTTATATTGTGCCCTTTTCCCAAGTATCACTAAAATCTCAACTAGAAAGTGAACATCAAAACTTAAGACATAAGGAATCCATAAATTCTAATCTATGAAAGGGGGAACCAAAGACGAACCCCCTTTCAACACTGACATTTAACGTGTTAGGGGGACGAGTTGTAGACAAGTTGTACGTTAACATCCACCAGTAACCACTGTTACTGGTTTCTAGATTTGCGCACAAACTGTATACAGTGACAGAGTTTACCTCACAGATTCCTCACAATAACTCAGTGACACCCAGGTCCATAGGTACGCACAGGACTTTATGATGAAATTTCAATTACTCGTCCATTTCAGTGAAGATAACAATTTTTGTCTGCATACTTTTCCTGTGTGCTCCCTGGTTGCAGTGGATGTCAGAGGCATTTGTGATATTCAGAGTCGATTACAACCACGGCTCGTGGTTAAAAGCTCTAAGGTGGAGACGCCCCCAAAGATATATATTAAAATATATTTGTCAGTAATGGATTACAGACTTTAAATTACCAAGACGCATTTGAAATACTCCCTACGAGGACTTAAATAATTATACTCGACGTTTCTGGAACTGTTGATATCGAGGGGTGTTTCTCGAGCAGGTCTAGGTTTGTCCTGTTATCTTTATATTCTAAGAATTTCCTTGCTCACTGATAGTGTTTGGGGGTTATGTGTGTTACAAACAAGTTTCTTTTTGTGAGAGTATTGTGTCTGGGGTCTTCTGAATTTTACTTGCTTGCGAGTAACTATAGCATATCACGAGCATGAAAAAAGAATGATGTAAATTCAGTGTTCAGTTTATTAGGCAAATTTTAGAACATGAGATTAGCGAGAAATTGGAGGAACTTGGTGCGCTCAATTCCGGTGTAACCAGCAATCAAGAACAAAAACGATGCGAATCCAGACATGAGCATCTACGTAATTTTAGGGTACGCGTGCATGCTTAGCCACAGATGTCACTTTTTCAGATACTTTAGCACAAGAAAACGTACTAAAAATTACACGTTTGGGGACATATTTAAAGTGGCGTATCACTAAAGCTACATACTTCCTTAACACACAAATATAAGTACGAAGCCTGCCGGTGTGGCCGAGCGGTTCTAGGCGCTACAGTCTGGAACCGCGCGACCGCTACGGTTGCAGGTTCCAATCCTGCCTCGGGCATGGATGTGTGTGATGTCCTTAGGTTAGTTAGGTTTAAGTAGTTCTAAGTTCTAGGGGACTGATAACCTCAGAAGTTAAGTCTCATAGTGCTCAGAGCCATTTGAACCACAAATACGAAAACCATCAATGACGGCACGCTAGCTTCGTAAATACTTAAATCAACATGGGGTCTGCTTGGTTTGGTTCTATCAGCCTATCACAGCACAGGACCCGTCACGTCTACGAATATCAATGTTTCGTTACACAAACTAATAAACACCGCTCATTGAACTCTCATGAAAAACATTAAACGTCAGAAGTTTGGAATTGAAAACACGAAAAACAAACATGCAGCGAAGATAAGTTACACTGCATTGAAGATCTCTCTAAAATTCGTCATCTTTAGTACGTTCCGTTGTGATAAAGTGTTGGGAATTGTGACATCGGCGGCTAAGTGTGGAGTTAACCTATGGTTTTATGTAATAGTTAATTATGAAAAGGAGAGGGATACGCCCTGTGCGGTACAGTTGTCTCCACAGGCACATTCGTTTGTCTCGCTTCTCTTGGTTCGGTGCAGGTATGTGGGTTCAGATATCACAATCGGACTCTTGGTTTGATGTTTGGTAAGAAGTTGTAGGTTCGTACCCCTTCTTCCGTGCCATGCCATCGTTACCGCGAGAGGAGGAGGTCCTGGTTTCTTACTTGGTCTTCGGCTGTGGCCTGGGATTCAGTGAGATTCTTAACCTGGCAGTAGTCAGTTTTCCTTAACCAGTACATAGCTACTTACAGCCCTATTTACAGATCAGCTGGACATATTCCAAGTATTACTTGAAGTACCTCCACAGATACGATGCAAAAAGTTCGTCAAATGGTGAGGAGTACTCCTTGTTGTACTCCGCTTACTGCTTGTCCTGGAATTTCATGTGAGCATAGAAAATTGCACAATAATGGACAATAGCAATTACAATAGCCTAGTCATAACATCGTATTGTTTGTTTTGGCTGCATAAAATCACGCCTGGCTAAGCTTATTACTTCTTGCATCATTTTTCTATCTCATACCCACCTTTATGTGAGTGCTGAATTTGAGTCTCTCGTTCAGAAAGATATCTATCTATCTAGAAACTGTTTTTCTTTTTATAAGTGTATTGATAAGTGGATTAGTGCGTCTCTTAATGTGTTGTGTTTTAACGAAGTTACTGTGATTTTTTGGGGCGCTACTTGTAACTTTACTTCTTGACACAATCCGTATAAGTCTTGAACTGTGCTGCAAATTGTTCCGCATCACCCGGCTATGCCATCAGATGTATGGCTAATTTTTTATATCTTTCCTAGGAGTGATTTCATTATCAAATGCCAGAACACAGGACCAAAAATGTATACTTTTGGGGAGACTTTGGATTTCTTTTAGGTTGTGGGGGAGGAGAGAGTTGACCTTGACATACGATTCTTGTCGCTCTATCCAGAAAATAGCCTTTCTCATAGTTATATAAAGCTTCGGGGCAGCACAACTCTCCTACGTAGATACGTAGCTCACATAAAGAACAAAAGAAGTTTGTACAGTTACAGTTACGTGAGTGGGAGCACTGTTTCGTGAGAACAATTTTAAGCTGTGAATGACGCCAGTGCTGTTGAAGGACTGCAGACACCTAAGATGGTTTCGAAGCAAATAAAATATGTTGCTCGCAATAACGACTGAAATGCTAGAAAGGACAGTGAATAATTAAATTTTAAGTATTGTGCGTATAAAGTACGATGAGTAGAATCATTATATTTGTTCCTGATATAGATGCACACGGTGCTCAAAATATTGTACAGGGAGCTGTAGCCTGCGGCAGCAAAAATGGTTCTAACCTGACTGGGCATTCAGTCAAACTGAGTTTGGACGGCAGAGATGGATGTGTCATATGATATAACTGATATATTACCCTGTGCTTCAACTTTGAGCCAGAGTTCGTCAATTGTATTGGCTTGTGAGCCGGTAACCCATGACCAAATGTTTTCATTGAGTGAGGAGAAAATGCTGGGCAGACCAACAGCCGAAGGACCTCAGTATCGAGGTAGGTCACGATAGCAGGGGAAACATGCGGTCTTGCATTATCTTGTCGAAAGATAGCGACACATGGACCTTGTAGATAGGGCACAGTCACCGGGAGGAACACGACGGACATCAGGCACGCAGGTCACGCGAAGCCGTTGAAAACCTGCATGGCTTTCAGTATGCCCTCCCCCCCCCCCCCCCCCCCCCACTGAACCCATCGAGTACATATCCTCGTGACAGTAGCGAAACCCCTACCGACGCGAGCTACGATATTGTGGAACAATAAATCTGTCTCGCTAGGCCAAATTCCTGCCGCTGTCCAATTCCGACGCGTGCTGGGTACAGATCACTCCTCCTTAACGACATATAACATGATCTTCCCACAAACAACAAACGGAAATGCTAATCATTTGCACAGGCCAGCAAGAATTCCACTTCGGGGTTGTTTTGCACGTTGCCAATTACCTTCATAGCGTTGCAATGTTAGTGGTCATCAGTGTACTTACATAGACTGTCGATTGCTTCCTCGTAAAACGATGTCGTACGAGAAGGTGGCAAATACAATTTATATGCTTTCCGTACAGCGATAGAATCAAGAATTGGTGTGGAGTGGAGCCAGAGGGATATGTGATTTCTATAGCTGCAGTTTCAAACTAAACTTCAGTCTCCCGACAGTATAAACGCAATCCTTTTATGCGCCCGCTGTCGTTAAACGCCTTAGTGTCTTCAAAAAAGACTTGCTTCTTGAAATTTTGATAACCCCTGTGCAAAGATGGAAATTCCTAGGACATTACGCCAACAGCTATTCCGTGAAAATACAATTCTTATGAAATTGGTTATCTTTTTTCTCCTGCGAATTGAATATTTTTAAATTATTGTAATAACACTTTTAAACAAGTGGCTGAATATTTTCATATTGTCAAAGATCTTATCATTCATCTGTGTGCTATTTAAGGCCCGAGTTCGATATACTATAGTATACGAAATATTTCAGTATTATAACTGATATAAACTGTTAATTATTATCGTGTTTGTGTAGTTTAGTTTAGTTAAACACTCATGTACATAACTGGTTGAATGTAAAACATTTTTGAAGTTTCTATGAAATCAACCAAGACTATAGTGTACTGTTGTGACCAGTTATTGTTCAGCCAGACTATCCCAGTTGATGCCTTAATTTTGAATTGCGACTGTCTTTAATTTGCACGGAAAAAGGCGTTTTAAGGCAGAACTTAGTGCAAAACATGTTAAACGTATATTATGCGCTTGAAAGTACAGCCAACAAAACTTTTGAGATTATTTTCATGAGAAAAAGATTCTAATAATTTCCAGGTTATTCGTATTTTTATGGATACTTTAAAATAACATGTACCTCAAAGTGCAACGAATTTTAAGTATTAACACGGCGGTAGCCAAAGACGAGCCATATATCGATTTGTGTTTTGTGTCCTCTGAGTCGATACAACAATCAGAGAGCTCTCTAGAGCCATGTTAATCTCAGTATTCCCCTTGTAGCAGTGGTCTTCTCACTACAAGCAGCTGTTCACAGTAACCCTCAACCCCATCGATATGACTTTTAGTGTTTACGATAATTTGTTTAATACAAGAACTATTCAGTGGCGTCTGTATGCTGTCCTTAAATTAAAGGCAGTAGCTCTGGATACCCGGGTTAGGAGAATAGTGGCCGTTATCACGAACATATTAGCTTTGGCGACTCTAAACGTTTCCTAAGCTGTAATCAGACACGACAGACATCATACATTACCGCGTTAAAAAACAAAACTTAACGTTAAACAATATCGTAAATAAAAATTAGTTCCATCACTGTATAATGCTATTGTATCCTATTTTGTTCAGACACTGATCTGTGAAAGCCAGTATAAATAACCAATACAAACTTTAATCTGACCTACACAATTGGTGCACAAATTAAACTTTTTGCGTCGTAACGTCTACTGTGAAAGGGATGTACGGAATATGCGCCAAAAATTAGGAGCTAATGTTAAATTCGTGTTGTTCAAGGTACACTAGTGTGTGCTGGTTTGTAAAATAAAGAATTTTTTTGCTTCTACGTCAGTATCTTTAATGAACTGCACTATCGTTTAATTCTGTGATACGAACATAGAGAATAGTTTCTCAGTCTAGTCAAGAACTGCAAATTCGTTAAAACTCAAAGCTATTCTCTGCGAATTTCGTTTAAATTGGTAACGGAATGCAAGTCCGTAACACACTGCTTTTATGAGATAGTTCTACCATCTGAGGACCGAATAGATTCCGATCCTTTCCGACGTGTGTATACACGGAAGAACCAGATTTGTCTCTCTGTTTGTGCTGGCGCGGCCAAGGCTCCAGATAAACTCTCGGCAAGTTGGGTGCAGACTGTTAGCTACCTTCTCGCAGTCTCTTGTAAATAGTGAGAAGGGAGCAGAAGAGGTGAGGCGTAGGCAGGAGGCGGGCGCGTGCCCGTGGCGATCAATGTCAGCCGGAGCGTTGGCTCGCCGCCCGCGACCGTTGCTACAAATTAGCTTTCGTTACGGCTGCTGCAACGTTCTTCTCATTCCACAGAAAGCGCGCCGCGAATCGAAGCTATTAGTATGCGTACCCACGCGTAAAATATATGCAAAGGAATTACCGATTGGAAAAGCCGCAGCAAAATCCATTGCACACCTCTGCTTCCCCGCATCCAGTGCGAATAAGGCCGCCGGATAAGTAATGATACCACAACTAATGTGGAATCTTCTTGTTAAACGCGCCTGGCACCGCGCTATCGCTTCTCCGTGCCATTTGCTCGTTTAACGCCAAAATGTGAGCCTCAAATTAATACCATCAATTCCTAAACTTATGGTAGTTCCTATGACATCGCACAAAATTTCCGCATACTCGGCCGCTCATTCCACGGACGCCAGCCGTGATAACTAATATCGTCTACGATCTCCACTTGTTTATATTACAGCATTAAATCTTGGGTGAAGGCTTCCCACTAACTTCTCACAAACTGAAGACGTGGAATTCGTTTCCAACTTACACTAAGTTTGGTGAATAGTTGTAGATGGGATTTAGAGCGAATTTATTTGCTTCTGACACCACTTCATGGAAAATATGTTCCATGGGTTTCAGGAGCCGGCCAGTTCGGTAATGTTATTTCGTTTTCTTTCAGCCACGATGCATTAGTTCTTGCTTTGTGGACTTATAATGAAAGGAATGGTTCCTCGTAAAATGTGTTTATACACAGATATGTTTATTGTCTACACTGAAAACAGGAAAAGCAACCCAAATCCATAACATCAACTACGTCCCACCCACATCGTGTACAGCAGGGCCGCGCAGTATTAGCCGAGCGGTCTGGGGCGCTGCAGTCATGGACTGTGCGGCTGGTCCCAGGGGAGGTTCGAGTCCTCCCTCGGGCATGGGTGTGTGTGTTTGTCCTTAGGATACTTTAGGTTAAGTAGTGTGTAAGCTTAGGGACTGATGACCTTAGCAGTTAAGTCCCATAAGATTTCACACTCATTTGAACATTTTAACATCATGTGCAGTGATTCGACACCTCTCAAATCATTCTTATGTCTTCTACATCTACATCTACATCCATACTCCGCAAGCCATCTGACGGTGTGTGGCGGAAGGTACCCTGAGCACCTCTATCGGTTCTCACTTCTATTCCAGTCTCGTATTGTTCGTGGAAAGAAGGATTGTCTGTATGCTTCTGTGTGGGCTCTAATCTCTCTGATTTTATCCTCATGGTCTCTTCGCGAGATATACGTAGGAGGGAGCAATATACTGCTGGACTCTTCGGTGAAGGTATGTTCTCGAAACTTTAACAAAGGCCGTACCTAGCTACTGAGCGTCTCTCCTGCAGTGTCTTCCACTGGAGTTTATCTATCATCTCCGTAACGCTTTTGCGATTACTAAATGATCCTGTAACGAAGCGCACTGCTCTCAGATGGATCTTCTCTATCTCTTCTATCAACCGTATCTGGTACGGATCCCATACCGCTGAGCAGTATTCAAGCAGTTGGCGAACGAGTGTACTGTAACCTACTTCCTTTGATTTCGGATTGCATTTCCTTAGGATTCTTCCAATGAATCTCAGTCTGGCATCTGCTTTACCGACGATCAACTTTATATGATCATTCCATTTCAAATCACTCCTAATGCGTACTCCCAGATAATTTATGGAATTAACTGCTTCCAGTTGCTGACCTGCTATTTTGTAGCTAAATGATAAGGGATCTATCTTTCTATGTATTCGCAGCACATCACACTTGTATACATTGAGATTCAATTACCAGTCCCTGCACCATGCGTCAATTCGCTGCAGATCCTCCTGCATTTCAGTACAATTTTCCATTGTTACAACCTCTCGAAACACCACAGCATCATCTGCAAAAAGCTTCAGTGAACTTCCGATGTCATCCACCAGGTCATTTATGTATATTGTGAACAGCAACGGTCCCATGACACTCCCCTGTGGCACACCTGAAATCACTCTTACTTCGGAAGACTTCTCTCCATTGACATGCTGCGTTCTGTTATCTAGGAACTCCTCAATCCAATCACACAATAGGTCTGATAGTCCATATGCTCTTACTTTGTTTATTAGACGACTGTGGGGAACTGTATCGAACGCCTTGCGGAAGTCAAGAAACACGGCATCTACCTGGGAACCCGTGTCTATGGCCCTCTGAGTCTCGTGGACGAATAGCGCGAGCTAGATTTCACACGACCGTCTTTTTCGAAACCCATGCTGATTCCTACAGAGTAGATTTCTAGCAGCTGCTCTGGTTGCACCATACTAAGAATGACATCACACATTTATTGTAATCAGCAACCACCAGGCAGCAGCAGTATGATTATAAAAGTTCACGATCGTGAAACCCATCTAATATGAGCCTTAGTCTTCTTAGCGGAACCTTTTGTTTGTTACCTTTGTGTCAGAAATGCAATGGAAGTCTCCTGCCTCAAAAGGGAGGTGACGCAGTCATTAAAATAAATATGTGGGAATGAGAGCAAATTGAAACGTCCCCTTAGAAAAATTTGTGAATGACTGTGCTGGTAAACATCTTACATTATTTGATTTTCAAACAGCTGAGCAAAACTGAGCGTACTCAGACATTTAGCTCTTTATTTATTCTGATCAACACAAAACTGACCCACAATATTTTTAGTGCAACGCAATCTGAATTTCAATAATCTCTACAAAAGAATGGCCCTGACTAACAATAACCTATACCTTACATGAATCACTTACCTCACAAAAATCTTCGTTACTCGAACTACTGCAATACAGCGAGCGCCAATACTGGCAGCTAAATAAAAGATTCTAACTACTGATAGGCATAGTTAGCAAATGAAAGATTTCGATGGAGAACAAACCATATATTTACCTTAATGGTGTTCAAAAGTCATTATATATATATATATATATATATATATATATATATATATATATATATATGTATATAATATCAGTTCATGACATCCAGTCTTACAAATTTACTGTCTCTGATGGACACACGTCCAGATCATCCGCTCTCAAAACTCCGCCATCTCTCTTCCCACACCCACCATTGCTGGCGGCTCACCTCCAACTGCGCAACGCTACGCGCTGTTCACATGCAACTGCCCAACCTTACAATAGCGAATATTGCAACAATGCCAACCAGCCACAGACTGCACACAGCACAGCCAGTGATTTTCATTCAAAGCGCTACGTGGCGTTACCAATATAAAAACCTAAAAAGCCTACTTACGAATATTACAACAATGCCAACCATCCACAGACTGCACACAGCACAGCCAGTGATTTTCATACACAGCGCTACGTGGCGTTACCAATACAAAAACCTAAACAGCCTACTTACAAAATGAGGACTTGTACAGCAAGACAGAACCTATCACAGCATCCATCAAGAAATGACGATTGTTATTTTACGGTCATCTCATGAGGATGGACGGTGACCGACTAACTAAAAGAGTATGGAGTTTCATCCAATCTCAGAAAACAAGGCCATGATGGTTCGAAGAATGTGAAAAAGATCTTAGGCAGATTGGTATCTCAGAAAGAGAAATTCGTGACAAGAACAAATTTAGAGGAGTATTGAACAACTACCAAGGTTTTAAAATGGCACCAACGTCCAAAAGACGGAGAGGACCATTATCCTAAGAGCATAAACAGGGACGTCTTGGTGAATTCAGAAGATACTGGCAGGAAGTCAAAGCTGGAACAAGAACAACCACGCAGATCATAGAGGCTCAACTCGATAATAAAAAAAAAAGGTCGGAATAGGGAGAAGTGGGGTTGCAGTTCCCGTTTGGCCATCTTTAATTTCCCCGATAAGCCAAAACATTGTTGATTTGTTGATTGGTTGATTTGTGGGGAGGGAACCAAACAGCTAGGTCGTCGGCCCCATCGATTAGGGAAGGATGGGGAAGGAGGTCGGCCGTGCCCTCTCAAAGGAACTGTCCCGCCATTTGCCTGAAGGGAGTTAGGAAAATAACGAAAACCTAAATCAGGATGGTCGGGTGCTGGTTTGAACCGTCATCCTCCCGAATGCGTGTCTAGTGTGCTAACCACTGTGCCACCTCGCTCGGTAATATTATAAGCTCTGCCCCCCGCAAGCTGTAATGGCGCCTGGTGACGTTGCAGACAAGTGACGAATAAAGGTAATACAGGGTATCCCTTTTATGTAGAGCACCTTAAATAACTTCCTACCCAAAAGCAAAACAAACAAAAAATCAGGAAATTGTTGTTTAGCTACATTAACCAGCATGATTCCCTTTAAAAATGAACTCGCAAGTTGCGATTATGATTCCCCATCAGCTGTAGAATAATTCAGAGCAAATGAAAATTTGTGATAGATCAGGACTCGGTCCCAGATTTCCGGCTTGTAGCGAGCAACTGCCGTAACACCTTCGGCTTTCCGAGATCACTTCCAGTAGTGGACCAAATCTCCATTTGTCCATGTGCCTGCTTTCTATTGCGCTCGTACTATGCAGTATTACAGTGATTCCCGCACAGACTGAGACACCAAAACAAATGGAGATTTCGGTGGCTCCTGGAAGCACACTCTGATAGCCGTAGTTGTTAAGGCGACTGCTCGCTACAATTGGGAAATCTGCGCACATATTTTCATTTATTCTGAAATGTTATACAGCTGGCGTGGAACCATAGTCGCAGTTTGCGAGTTCATTCTTATTTGAATGTGGCTTTCAATCGTCAGAGCTGTGTCTCAGACGCTGCACTGCGCTATTTCGTGCTATAGCAAGACAATTGCGAGAGAAAACAGTGCCGGACACTACGCTGGAATCACAGTAATATACTGCGATCACAAGGGAGAGTAGATACCATGACAAATGGAGATTTGGACCGCTCCTGGGAGCTTGCTCGGAGAGCCGAAGTAGCTGAGGCGACCCCTCGCGACAAACGAGAAATCTGAGCTGGACACCCAGTCCGGCGTAAACTTTCACTTGCTCCGAAATATTCTACAGCTGATGTGGAAGCATAACCGCAGTTTGCGAGTGCATTCTTAACTGAATGCGGCTCTTGACACAGTGTCTCAGACACTGCACTGCAGTATAATTGCCTTTCTTGTAACTTTATTAGTTATTATATATTTTTCTATTTGTTAATTCACTTCTTTGCCTCAAGTGGTGCTCATAAACGTATCACACGTAGACACAGAATTCGACTTAATTATAACAGAAATAGAGGACCTTAATACCATTTTCAAGCACTGTAATCCATCGGGTAGAACATTCAAAAGTGCTCAGTGTGGTGACCGTGGACAACGGTGCACAGGTCCTCGCGTTGGATGAAAGAATCCAATACTGTTTCCAGTGTTCCCTGCTGAAATGAATTACAAGCAAGCAAGATATTTTTCTGCATGTTCTCTGGAGTTTTTTGAATATCTTGATAGACAATGTCTGTTATTCATCTTTAAAGAAAAAAGACCAGACGAGTTTAGTCAGGAGGCCGAGCAGACAAACTAGCTGTTCCTCTACGACCAGTCCATCTGGTAAGATACCTTCGGTTCGTGCATGCAAGGCGTTGTGTGTTCGACGTCCACCATTTGGTACCACATAACCTTTCTTATTCTTAGCGACACTCTGTTAGAAGACGAGGAAGACTTCGTGTAAGAGTTGACACGTGCCTTGCCGATTTAGGCTAACATTGATGAAATAACGACCAATAATTTTAGTTTGAGAAATTTGGCGATGCACCGCCGCGCAGACCAAATGGTTCAAATGGCTCTGAGCACTATGGGACTTAACATCTATGGGACTTAACATCTATGGTCAGCACACAACACCCAGCCATCACGAGGCAGAGAAAATCCCTGACCCCGCCGGGAATCGAACCCGGGAACCCGGGCGTGGGAAGTGAGAACGCTACCGCACGACCACGAGATGCGGGCCCGCGCCGACCGGTGGGGGCCGTTTTATGCTAGAAGGATATTCACTTGGCCTTACATGGGACCTGTGGTAGTAATCGAAAGAACCACGACAACTTTGGATTACGTGAACATTATGCACCTGCAGCCCTTAATACTTGATGACTTCCACGATGGTGATGGCATCCCCCAGCAGAATAACTGTCCGTGTCACAAGGCCAGGGTCATGATAGTGATTTGAG
Source organism: Schistocerca americana (assembly GCF_021461395.2). NCBI lineage: Eukaryota > Metazoa > Arthropoda > Insecta > Orthoptera > Acrididae > Schistocerca > Schistocerca americana. The sequence goes on from NC_060130.1 coordinate 699,053,258, forward strand.
GGGCGTGATACCGAACTAATGTTGATGTATTGGCTATCAAATTAACCTGATCTGAGGCCGATGGCACACACCTGGGGCGCTATAGGGAAACAGCTCCGTATCTACAAGCCACTCACCTGCAATTTGCGGCAACTGCGTGACCTGTGCCTACATATCAGATGCCCCATACGTGTGAAAACGTACCAAGGACTAGTCAGACCCATGTCGTATTGAATCGCACGCTATTAATAAGGTGGTCGTTTCTGCTCATCAATATATGTCTTCCGTGGTTTCACATGGTTCAAATGGCTCTGAGCACTATGGGACTCAACTGCTGAGGTCATTAGTCCCCTAGAACCTAGAACTAGTTGAACCTAACTAACCTAAGGACATCACAAACATCCATGCCCGAGGCAGGATTCGAACCTGCGACCGTAGCGGTCTTGCGGTTCCAGACTGCAGCGCCTTTAACCGCACGGCCACTTCGGCCGGCTCCGTGGTTTCCCTAACTCATTTAATACAAATGCTGCGATAGTTTCATTGAAAACTACTCGATCGACTATCTTCTCCATCTTTGTACTGTCGGAGCCTATGCTACGTCTTTAATACCCACGCTGCTCATTCGGCATAAATCCTGATCTATTTTATTTGGAACAATGTATTACTATTGATTCGTACAGTGAACTTCAGAATTTGGTGTTCTCTATTAACACACAGAACTATTGTTGCGTGGCAGTTGCGTCTATGAATTGCTGTGCCCTACAGCGTACATTAAAATAAAACATAATGACCTCATTTGATAACAATATCTCCTCAGCACTAACCACTATAGATCATAAAACAACAGTCACGTGAATCCCAAAAAAATTATTTTCACCGATTATATCTTTTAGTTTTCAAGTTTGTCAGGCAAATAACACTTTTCCTGACTTTCCAGAAGTTTTCCTGTTACGTCACACCAAGATTAACAACCTGTTACTATTTTGTAGAAACAGGTACGTAAGATAGCCCTACTTAAGAAGCAGATCTACGTTGTTAATTTCGACTGATAGTCATCAAGAAATGCATATGCAATTTTAACTGACTTAAATGAAATTGATGGAAATAATATTGCTGAAGGTAAACCCTACAGGTTTCGCTGATTGGGTTTCTCATTTTGCGGTAGCCACTTTGGCTGTTCTTGGCAAAACCGAGGAAGTGAGGTAAGCAGATTTCAAAGTCGTGGCTTCTTCACCATGACTTCCGTTACATTTGGGGGCATTCAGCTCGATATCAACGAGCGAGAAAAGCACATCTTCACATTTTGATTTATTTTGTATAAATCATAAAACGAAGTAAATCCCACATATTTTTATTTCGTTAGATACGTGTATGTTGATATACATAATGCCCTTTGTATCTTGATTACTACTACTGCTACGACTCCATAGCGATCACTGACCCTAGTCTGTTAGTAAACGACCTAAAAGAGGTTGAGTATCTTTTCTATCGACATGTTCAGTATATTTCCATAATGGATAGGGTTCCGAACCATCTCTTCCACATAATTTTCAGATCAAGCATTTACAAACAGTCGGCTTTCAGCCGTGTTACCGTGCGGACGGGCTCGGCGCGCCGGGCAGTGCTCCGCAGGTGTTGTTGTTTACCCGCTAGCGCGCGGTCGCGTCGTTGTCTTGCCGTATAGTACCTGTACCGACCCGACATGGCGTTCTCATATCGAAAAGCTACAATCAAACTAACGTTCAACGCATCGTACACGAGACCGAAGGCCCATGAAATTGAACGGTTTCTACGAGACATCATGCACATCGAACCACAAGAACTGATAGGAATTCATCTGTCTATTGTAACCAGCACAGTGTACCTCAAACTGATTGACGAAGCGGCCTGCGACAGATTACTCCAACGATCTGCAAACGGCTTTCGCTTCTGTCACGCAGACGGTAACGTGAGCGTGGTAGGAGTTGACCATGCTGGTCTGGGGGTGCGTACCGTGCGCATCTTTGAACTACCGTTCGAAGTCCCTGCCAACCTAGTCGTTGATGCGCTGCGGCCATACGGCACAGTTCTGAGCCACACAGAGGAGAAATGGAACACATTCGAAACGTATCCTGTCCTTAACGGGGTACGACAAGTGCCCATAGAACTTAAGAAGCACGTTCCATCGTATGTTTTCGTTGGTGGCTGCCGCGCAATTGTTATATATGATGGACAACCGAGGACCTGCTCGGGCTGCGGCCAGGAGGGCCATGTTAGAACTGAGTGTCTGCAGCGCCGCCTCGTTCAGGTGCCCCGCAATGAACTCCCCCAACGATCCACTATGACCTCTCTCCCGCTAACATATGTGGAGGCGGCACGACATGATGTGATGGATGATCAAAACCTGCTACCTCCTCAAGCCGCTGCCAGCTCCGTTGGAGAGTCAGCGCCGTCGACGACGCCGCAGCCCAGCGGTGCAGAGGTTCCTACAGCCTCCGCCCACCGCAGCGTCGTGGGCACCCAGCCACCGTCACTGTCGGGATCAGACACAGGGGTTCCTAGCGACCGAGACTGTGTCGAGCCCCGCCCTCCAGTGGATGTCGAATCTCGGACCCGAAAGCAAAAATCACCCAAGCGACACAAGAAGAGGCGATTGTCAGCTGACGAACAGGACAGGAATGTGAAGCCGGCGGAAGACATCGACTTCGTTGACTCGCCCACAATTGCAACGGACTCCAGTGGCATCATTCACCAGAAGATGCCTGAAGACAAGGAACACTCTCCTACATCTGGTGGCCCAGAAAACGAGGCGCACTGCGTCGACTCCCAATATGTGGGCTCCTGTGAAAGCGTCCAGCCCCCATTGACATCACAATCGTCTCTTGGTGATTGGGCAGACGATATGGAGGCAGATGATGCACAGCAAACATCGATATCTCCACCAGAGCCCATGGCTGACAATGAGCCCGGAGGGCTCTGCCAGTCAGGGACTCCTACGGCACAGTAATGCACAGCATGCAGGTGGATGGCTGTGTGGCGTGTTGTGTGTGAAATCACTGTGGGCTTGCACCGGCACACTGCCTCCGCCACTTGATATGTCTCAGTCATACCGTGTGGGAACAGTCAACGTAAATGGTGTCCACTCCACTGTCAAGACCCGCATGTTACACGACATGATCAGAGCGGCAGACTTGGACATTGCCCTTCTCCAGGAGGTCCGTCCCGAGCTGTGTTTAGACCTATATGGCTACACCACGTACAGCCTACCCGTAGGTGATGGCGCAGGAGGAACGGCCATCCTTCTCCGAGATGGCATAGGCGCGACGGACGCGACGTACTTGCCGAACGGACGAGGCATCGCACTCACACTTGGCGCAGTGCGCCTCATTAACGTCTACGCTCCCTCCGGTAATTCGCACCGTGGTGACAGGCATGTCTTCTATTCGGAGGAGTTGGCCCCACTTTTGCAAGGAAATATGGACCATTACATAGTGGGCGGCGATTTTAACAGTGTTCTGCGGCCCGAGGACCAGATACCGCATTACGTCCCATGCCCCGCTCTACAAGCATTGATACGTGACCTCGCGCTCCACGACACATGGCTCTTGCATCATGGGACCCAGAGTGGATATACGCACTTTACCAGCCATTCTGCCAGTCGTCTGGACCGGATATACGTCTCGCGTGCCCTCCGCACAGCAACCCGTGATGCAGAACTCTGGCCGACGGCCTTCACGGACCATCTCGCGTACATCTGCACTGTCACCTTGCCCCGACAACTCACAAGACGCAGCAGGGGCCCGTGGGCGCTGAACGTCTCCCTCCTTCGCGAGGAAGCGTGTCGGCGAGCAGTCACTGACACGTGGCGTCGATGTATCAGGCGCCTGCCTATGTATGCTTCCACGTTGCTGTGGTGGCTGGGATGTGTCAAACCTGCCCTCCAAAAGACCTTGATGGCCTACGGGCGTGACAGATCGAACTGGCAAAGGGCAACATCGGAATTTTACTATACAGCGTTACGTGAGCTGGCAACGCAACCGCCGTCTCCCGAACGTCAGATGTCCGTACAACGCATCAAAGCTCGTCTACTTCGCATCAGGACAGAGCAGCTAGACGGTGTCCGCATCCGTGCGCGAGTGCAAGACTGTATCCCCAACGAAACAGCGTCAGTGTATCACATTGTGCGCGAGAGGCGCCACCGCAAACGTCAGCTCATTACGGCGGTAAACACGGAGGACGGCGGGCGCGCAGTGACACAAGCGGACATCGCGCACACGTTCGCCAGACACTATGGGACCTTGTACATGGAAGATCCGCGAAATGTACGTGATTATGACGGGCTGTTGCACGATTTTCCCGCCCCTCGGGCCGTGGCACCCGATGATAGTCTGCTGTTGCCCATTACACCCGACGAGCTGACATCGGCCTTGGCACGTGGAGCACCGAACAAGTCGCCTGGACCGGACGGTTTACCCCTGGAATTCTACCGCACTTTTTACCACCTTATGGGTGACAAGTGGCTCCAAATGTTTCAAGACCTGATCCGCCCTGATTTCACTGTCCCCACAGAATTCACAGAAGGCATCTTGATTCCAGTTCCGAAACCGAATGGTGGTTGTAGGTGGCAGGATTTTCGCCCACTCACACTCCTCAACAACGACTACAAGATCTTCGCCCGTATCCTCCGCGCGCGTCTCCACACCGCTATCGGGAAAGCCATCCACACCGATCAGACATGTTTAGGTGGTGTCAGCAACATTCATACGGCGTTAGGAGCATACCGCGACGTAATTGCTTTGACGGCGGCCTGCAAAATACGAGGCGCCCTTGTCGCCGTAGATTTTGACCACGCATTCGACCGCGTCGATCACGGCTTCTTACGCGCAGTTTTGCAACACATGGGCCTCTCTCCGGAGTCTGCACAGGTGGTCCTTCGACTGGTCCCCGGAGCGCGCTCCCGCATGATGGTCAACGGTTATCAGTCTGGTCACATTGTTGTTGGACGGTCAGTGCGACAAGGGTGCCCCCTGTCGGGCATATTATTTGCTGCAGCACTTGAACCAGCTTTACATGGTCTACGGCAGCGATTAACTGGTATCTCCTTGCGGGACGTGACCTTTTGTTGTGGTGCATTCGCCGATGACGTGGTGTTCCTGGCCAGATCAGAGGATGAAATGCATATGGCGCTACAGTGGCTACGCCAGTACGGGGCGGTCGCTGGGAGCGTCATCAACGTGAAGAAGACAAAATACATGGATGTCGGAGGGGGGATTTCCCACACAACGGTGGTGCCCTTTGACAAGGTGCCCGTACTCAAGTGTTTAGGAGTGCAATTCTATAGCAATGTCCGACGCACGGCGGCGGCTACGTACCGCCGGATCCTACACCAGACACGTGCTCTGCTGCAGGACAACAAACTGCGTCGCTTGGATATGCTCCTCAGAACACGTTATGTCAACACCTATCTTGTCTCAAAACTGAACTATTTTGCGCATATCCTTCCCTTGACAGCTACGATGGCCGACAGATTTCAAGCAGCATATGGACATTTCGTAAGCACCGGTCTGGTTTTTAAAGTCCGATACGCCACCCTGACACTGCCGCAGCGGGCGGGCGGTATTGGTTTAATTCACGTATATAACCGTGCGCGATCGCTTTATCTCAACACTATGCGTCGCACGTGGACCTCTGCCCACGCCACTCTGACGGGCACCCTGATAGCGGAAGTGGCACCACACTCTCTGCATCCCCCGGTTTCTGTAGGACACATTTCACCGGCACTCACCCACATCAGAGACTTCTTTGTTGACTTCAGCTACTTACGTTCAGAACTTCCGACGACACGGAAGCCCAGCACAAAAGACTATTATCGCCTCTATCAGCAGCGGCAACCTGTAAATACGGTCACCCACAGACACCCTGAAGTTGCCTGGAACACGGTGTGGCGAGCGGTACACACGCCTTTTCTATCTACGACGGTGCGTTCATTGTGGTACGTAGTTGTGAATGGGAAGTTCGCTACTCGTCAGAGGTTACATTCCATACATCTGACGGACGACCCCTTGTGTCCGACATGCTCAGTCGCTGACTCGGATGCACACCGTCTGACGTGTGCCGCGGCCAGCGAGTGCTGGCTACTGACGCAGCGCATGCTGGCATTACTCTTGCGGCGATTGCCGGAGTCTATCTCCCCTGATGACGTATTGCGCCCCGACGTCGTATACTTTCCATCAACCAGAGCGAACGCCGTTAACTGGCTAAAAGGCATGGCCGTTTACTACATATTTTGCGATGCTCCCAAAGGCACACTCGACTTTTGGTCCCTATTGATGACGACACATGCAGCTTTCAGCCGCCACCCGAAGTACAGAACTCGTTTCGCAAATTATTTAGGTTCATTATTTGCGGATCCTCCTGCTCACTGAGGCGTTCCGGGTATGAGACGCTGAAAATGAAGAAGAATCCTGGAGCATATTGATCCTCTACGGACGGAATAGGGGGGAACCCCTCCCAACAGACGAGAAGACGACTCGGACGCTCGGCTACGGCAGTTGTAGGATCTTTCTTCGTAATGAAACAAAAATAAATCTATAATACAAAAAAAATGTTATAAAAATTAAAGAAATAAATAAATAAAAAGAACAACATCGACAAACCCACTCCATCCTCTTCCTGATCCTTCGATCCTCGAACTCGAACACGTTGCTTGGGCGTGGCGGCGGGATGGCCAGGCTTCGGGTGTCGACCCCTGCCCTCACCGTCGTCCTGCTCCTGCAGTGGTTCATTAGGAAAAAAAAAAAAAAAAAAAAAAAAAAAAAAAAAAAAAAAAAAAAAAAAAAGTGGCAAGCGAGCGAGACCCCCGTCCAGGCGACCCTGGTTCGAGACCCATCTATGTTACTTTTGTTTTCTATTTGTTTTTTTAAATGCTTGTTTTAATTTACAATAACTCATGAAAATTTTTCAAGGAATTGATTAAAAAGAATTACAAGCCTCTATAAATCAAAATTATAAATTGACTGTCACATTTTGTTTCAATCTTTTGCGTTTATTTTTATTTTCACAGGAAATTAACTGTAATTAAAACGTTGGCATACATAAATTTGCCTACTTACCTGAATATTGAGACAAGTTGTTAAAATATTTCTTCGAAAATAGTCATAAACCCGTCATAAAAAAAAAAAAAAAAAACGTTCAAACTTCATAACACGAAGCTCTATGAAGCGACGGTTCGACTCCTGTTTATGCTTAATATGTTTTTTCATGACTAGTCATATTACATAATTTATATGATATTTGAGAGGAAATCTAACTAAAAAAATTACATGTATTTGCATGAAGGTTTAGTGAATTTCATGTTATTTGACCACTTGATATTTCTTATTACATTTAATCATTAGAACAAACATGTTTATAGCTGTCGATAAGTAAATGAAGAAATGCATAGTGTTTTCGTGAAAATGTATGCCTGTCGTGATTTGCAAAATCCCCTACACATGCAGTCCGGTAAGGTACCCGGAACTACTTTGCACCTCGACGCTTCGAGCTGCAGACATAGAGACAAGCTCCAGTTGACAGTTAACCTACGTAGCGGTGAGACATCGCTAGTGTAGCAAGAAAAGTTTGAGCGGGAGGCGAACCGTCGCCTCATACGCATTCGTCTTACAAAGCCCGAATTCTTTTCTTTTTCGTTTTCGTTCGTTGTATCTGGTCGTCATCGTTGACCCCTTCACTCAGTTTTTTTATTACAGAGTGCAGCTAACCCTCTGACCGAACACGCTGAGCTACCGTGCCGGCACCACTTAACCACCATGAAACTCTAACGTCCGGCACCAACGTACAGATACATTATTACATAACAGACGCGTAAACCCCTCTTCCGATTTTCTCTGATTTACCAGAGTAGTGCACCTTACTGCTTCCACATTATGTTGTTTTAATGGCCTACTAAAGGTGTAAAAAGTTTGAAGTAAATCTGTGATCCTAACGGTGGGCCTTCCCTTGTCAGTTGATTTGAGATTCCTCTCTGCCGTCAGAAAAGCTTCATATCCCATCCCACGTGCCTGCTCTTTTGGTAAACGGTTAAGTTTATCCAGAAGATCTCACTACTATAAATTTCTGGGTTTAGCAACTTTCGAGTCCAAACCACCACAAACAAGACTTCTCTGCCAGTTGCCGGGAGGGACCACGTAAGTCCTCAGAACCCAGGCGGTAACACGCATTACTTATTCACACATGAAGAAAATCTGCAGCCAGTTGCTGCTTGCACCCTCAGTTGCTGCTGATATGGCCTTTCCAACATCTTAAACATATGCAGCAGGCATTCCATTTTCCACCTATCCCTTTCCTTGAGTTTTCTAAGCTCTACAACTATCTGCCGTGTTGAGTAACACACCATTCCCTTTCGGCAACTACTTTGACCTGACACAGGATGCAGAAGGCTTACCGATAGCAGAAGTGTATCACACATACTTAGGTTTACTGTTAGTTTCAGATAGCAGGAAAACGGCGTAAATTGTGGTGACACTGACAGACCGCTCCTAATAGGCAAGTTTCCCTATTCGATTTGGCACGAAAACAGTTTTAATTTGGCAGGAAGATTCAGAACAGAATACACTTCATCGAAAAGAGAAGCATTCGACTTGACAAATCTGGTATTTATAATTGCCGATTTACCCACTTGTCTTTTGTTTGGTTTCAATTGCTCAAATACAACTTCAACAGTGGCCTTTAGTCATATGTAATTACCGTTCCAGAGAAATATAGTTCCATAATCTTTAAACTGTTAGCTTTTTTCATTGGTATGTTGTATAATGTCTACTATAATGGGATCATCTGTTATGCGATTGGCGTTGCTTAGATACTACAGTGTAACCTCATATGACCTCAGTTTATTAGGTAACACCTTGTTTTGCGATTCTATCTGCTTACTGACATATTTCGGTTTACTGAATTAATGGCTTAACGGTCGAGGGGACAAACACGATGGAGAGGGGACGGGGTGAGGGTGGGGGGCGAGGGGGGTAAAAACTGAGGATAAGAAACGATGTTGACGTTCATTGTTCACAGACCTTCGGATTTCGATGATTGGTAAAAATCTCATAATCCTCTTAATAACGAAGCGAAGAAGGGAATTTGATTAAATTATAGGAAACGGATTTTGCACGATATTTTCACACAGCCCACACTCACTCTTTGCAGACATAAGCACTAAAAAGATTAAGTATTGGTATGATAGCTTTCTGCTGATCCGCAGTCATCCGTATGCTAATTTATAAAAATACTTGGAACGTGAGAAATTAAAGAATAACAATCAGAAAGCTATTCAACATAGAAAACGCTTAAACAAAAAAGCAAAACTACTGAAGACTCTAAAATAATGTTGAATGTAACCCAAAAGATCCCAGCAGCCGTGATAATATTGTCTCAGTATACATATTGTGGCATTAGATTATCAGACAGTGTGTCACTCTACAGCTGTGTTTGAGCGTTTATGCAGTGCGAATCACATAAGACTTGCACTGCAAATACTGCGGAAGTGAAAAGTGCGATTTTCAAAGACTAGATGGTACTCAGGGACTCGTAGTGTTAGCCAACCAACAGATTGTGACAATATTTAGAAGGTGTATATTTGTTCAAACATTCACTTTTTTAAAAATGGAACAATGCCTGCAAACACTAACAAACTAAAAGTAGGGTATATTAGAATGTCAGTGGTGTTTGTAGCATGATTTTAGTGCGAGTCGTTTGCGAGATATCCTAGTTTGAAAATTTGCCACACCGAGACTTGTACAATGCCTGTGGTAGCACAAACTAAAGATCAATAGAAGTGCGTGCACTAGTTATGTGGATTCTGACCAATAACGTGACGATTGACCACTACAGGTTGTGTTCAAAATCACCACCTGCAGAAGCAATAAACTCTTCCAGTCTGGTACGGAACCACTGCTGCACACGTGCTAGCATTACAGCGGAGATATTGGAGCAGGATGCAGAAATACGTCGTTGCATATTATCGGGTGTAGTTGGTATGTCCTTGTATACGATGTCTTTCGCCTTTCCCCACAGAAGTAGTCTACAGGCGTCAATCTGGAGAACCAGCCGGCTTAGATACAGGTCCTCTGCGCCCATCCAACGATTTGGGAACAATTCGTGGACATTCTGTAGTACTTCGTGCACTATGGGCTGGACAGCCATCATATTGGTACCACAGGAGGGGTTTCAACAGACCAACAGTTCATCTTTTGGAGATTTACCTGGCCATGATTGTATATGCGGCTTCATCTCGAAACAAGATGTATGACACATCTGGAGTATCCTGTCTTGATTCCCACGCACGAAAGTTAATTAGATTCTCATAATCGCTTGCGTGCCTCAGCGATAGAGATAGCCGTACCGCAGGCGCAACCACAACGAATGGATGTCTATTGAGAGGCCAGACTATCTGTAGTTCCTGCAGAAGGGCAGCAGTTTTTTCAGTAGTTGCAGGGGCTGCAGACTGGAAGATTGACTGACCTGGCCTTGTAACATCAACCAAAATGGTCTTGCTGTGGTGGTACTGCGAACAACTAAAAGCAAGGGGAAACTACAGACGAAAATTTTTCCCGAGGGCATGCAGCTCTACTGTATGGTTAAATGATGATGGGTAAAATATTCCGGAGATAAGATTGTCCCCCATTCGGATCTCCGGGAGGGGAATATTCCAGAGGATCTCGTTATCAGGACAAAGAAAACTGGCGCTCTACGGATCGGAGCGTGGAATGTCAGATCCGTTAATTGGGCACATAGGATAGAAAATTTAAAAAGGAGGATAGTTTGAAATTATATATAGTGGGAATTAGAGAATTTCTGTGACAGGAGTACAAGAATTCTGGTCCGGTGAATGCAGGATTATAAATACAAAATCAAATAGGGGCAACAGAGAAATAGGCTTAATAATGAATAAGGAAATAGGAGTGTGGGTAAGCTACTATGAACATCACAGTGAACGCAGTATTGTAGCAAAGAAAGACACGAAGCCCACACCCACCACAGTAGTATAGGTTTATCTGCCAACTAGCTCCGCAAATGAAGAAGAGATTAAAGAAAAGTATGGTGAGATAAAAAAAATTATTTAGATGGTTAAACGAGACAGATATTTAATACTCATGGGGGACTGCAATTATATAACAGGTAAAGGAAGAAAAGGAAAAATAGTAGGTGAATATGGGCAGAGGGAAAGGAATGAAAGACGAAGCCGCATGATAGAATTTTGCACAGAGTGTAATTTAGTCATCAATAACACTCGGTTTAAGAACCGTGAAACAAGAGTGTAGGCGCCTTTACTTGGAAGAGACCTGCACACACTAGAAGGTTTCAGACTAATGTCTGAAGAAGTAGTGCTGGAGGGAATTGACACCATGAATCCTGCGAGGCTATCTATAAATCCGTAGGAATATAGGAATACGACGAAGTGGATTTCTCTTCTGAACAGCACGGTGCAAGGCATCCCAGATACGCTCAAGTTTGATGGTCAGCGGAAGTGTTTAAACACAGAAGAATATTCCTGGAGACATTCTGTAGCAATTATTGACGTGTGGGGTGTCGCATTGTCCTTCTGGAATGGCCCAAGTCCGTCAGAATGCACAATGGAGGTGAAAGGATGCAGGTGGTCAGACAGGGTGCTTATGTACGTGTCACCTATCTGCTGACATGAAGGGTCCATGGATTCATGAGGTTGTCTCCATACCCGTACACGTGTATGCGCTCCATACAGTTTTAAATGAGACTCGTCCGACCAGGTAAAATGTTTCCAGTCATCAACAGTCGAATGTTGGTGTTGATGGGCCCAGGCCAGGCATAAAGCTTTGTTTCGTGCAGTTATCAAGGGTACACGAGTGGGCCTTCGTCTCCGAAAGCCCATATTGATGATGTTCCGTTGAATGGATCGCACGCTGACACTTATTGATGGCCCAGCATTGAAATCTGCAGCAATTTGGGGGAGGGCTGCACTTCTGTCACGTTCAACGATTCTGATCAGTCGTTTTTGGTACCGTTATTGCAGTATCTTTTTCGGGCCGCAGCGATGTCGGAGATCTGATGTTTTACCGGATTTCTGATAATCAAGATACACTCATGGAATGGTAGTGCGGGAAATTCCCCACTTCATCGCTACCTCGGAGATGCTGTGTCCCATCACTGGTGCGCCGACTATAACACCACATTCAAACTCAATTAAATCGTGATAGCTTGCCATTGTAGCAGCAGTAACCGATCTAACAACTGCGCCAGACACTTTTTGTCTTATATAGTCGTTACTGACCGCAGCGCCGTATTCTGCCGGTTTACATATCTCTGTATTTGAACATGCCTGCTGCCTATATACCAGTTTCTTTGGCACTTCAGTGTAGATAAAAAGACAAGGCCTAGTAGAAATCCTTGGATAATAGAAGACATTGAATTTGAATGATGAAAGGACAAAATATAAGTATGCGGTAAATGAAACAGGCGAATGGGAATACAAAGGTCAGAAAAATGAGATTGACAGGAAGCGCAAAATGGCTATACAGGAATGGCTAGAGGACAAATGCTGGGACTTAGAAGCATGTTTCACAATAGGAAAGATAGTTGCCGCCTACAGGAAAATTAAAGAGGCCTTTTGAGAAAAGAGAACAACCTGTATGAATATCAAGAACTCAGATGGAAAACCAGTCCTAAGCAAAGTAGGGAAAACTGAAACGTGGAAGGAGTGTATAGAGGGTCTGCACGAGGGAGATGCACTTGGAGGCAATATTATAGAAATGGAGACGACGTAGATGATGATGAGATATTATTGAAACGGAGAGGATGTAGATGAAGACGAGATTGCAGATATGGTACTGTGAGAAGAATTTGACAGAGCACTGAAAGACTTAAGCCGAAACAACGCCCCGAGAGTAGTCTCGATTCTGTTAGCCTTCGAAGAGCCTGCCATGACATAATTCTTCCATTTGGTGAGCAAAGTTTATGAGACAGGCGAAATACCCTTAGACTTCAGGTACAATATAGTAATTCCAATTCCAACAAAAGCAGGTGCAGACAGGTGTGAATATTACCGAACTATCAGTTTAATGAGTCATGGCTGCGAAATACTAACACGAATTCTTTACAGAAGAATGGTAAAAGTGGTAGAAGCCAACCTCGGGGATGAGCAGTTTGTATTCCGGAGAAATGTAGGAACACGAGAGGCAGTACCGACCCTAAGACTTCTCTTAGAAGATAGGGTGAATAAGTGCAAACCTACGTTTACAGCATTTGCAGACTTACAGAAAGCTTTATACTCTCTTTGGAATTCTGAGGGTAGCAAGGTAAAATACAGGGAGCGAAAGTCTATTTACCACTTGTACGGAAACCAGACGACAACTATAAGAGTCGACGGTCGTGAAAGAGAAGCAGTGGTTGAGAAGGGAGTGAGACGGGGTTGTAGCCTATCCCCGATTTTATTCAATCAGTGCATTGAGGAAGCAGTAAAAGTAAGAAAAGAAAGAAAAAGTAGGAATTAGAGTCCAGAAAGGAGAAATAAAAACTTTGAGGTTTGCCGATGACGTAATTTTGTCAGGGACAGCGTAGGACTTGGAACAGCAGCTGAACGGACTGGGCAGTGTCTTTAAAGGAGGGTATACGATGAAGATCAATAAAAGCAAAACAAAAATAATGGAATTAGTCGAATTAAATTAGGTGATGCTGAGGGAAATGCATTAGGAAACGAGATACTTAAAAGTAGTAGACGAGTTCTGTAATTTGGGCAGCAAAATAACTGATGATGACCGAAGTAGAGAGGAAATAAAATGCAGACTGGCAACGGCAAGAGAAGCGTCTCTGAATAAGAGAAATTTGTTAACATCGAGTATAGATTTCAGTGTCAGGAAGTATTTTCTGAAAGTATTCCTATGGAGTGTAGCTATGAATGGAAGTGAAACGTGGACGATAAGCAGTTTAGACAAGTTGAGAATAGAAGCTATTGAAATGTGGTGCTATAGAAGAATGCTGAAGATTAGATGCGTAGATCACGTAACTAATGAGGAAATACTGAATAGAGCTGGGGAGAGAAGAAATTTGTGGCACAACCTGAGTAGAGGAAGGGATCGTTTGATAGATCAGGACACATTTTGATACATGAAGGGACCACCAATTTAGTCCTGGGGGGGGGGGTTAGTGTGGGGGGTAAAAATTGTAGACGGAGACGAAGGGGTGATTGCAGTAAGTAGATTCAGAAGGATGTAAGTTGCAGTAGTTACTCGGTGATGAAAAAGCTAGCACAGTATAGACTAGTATGGAGAGCTGCATCAAACCAGTCTTTGGACTGAAGACCACAACAGTACAGTCGTTTCCATGGAGCTCTTGATGGACAAAGATGTGATAGGGATGGAACCTATACCGACGGTTAATCCGTAGGGCACTTGCCTGACTCGTGCCACATCCTCGTGCGATTGTGCGGGAGCTAACGGGCGGATGAGCTTAACAGCAGCAAGATCATTCATTTCCACCTCTTCTGTTGTCACTTGTTTGCTTCTGTCACGTTGTATAGGTGTTACACTAGCACTTTTACGTAACTAATTGAAGAATCTCGTGAATTATTTCCGAGATGGTTGACGTCTGTAGGGTTATCTTGCTGCATAGACTGTACGAGAACGAGCTGCATTCTTCCGGTACTCTCCATACTCCATGAGCAAGTCGGCTTGTTCTGCAGTGGAAACTCCCATCGTCCACTCAAGACCTACTGCTTGGATTGCCACACACTAACTAATTAGCAAGTCGCAATGCACTCAAGGAATACACAAGCGCACTGTAAGCAAACATAACAACATCGCACCTTCCAACTACGCAGGTTGAATGGCACAAACAAGTCTCGGTGTGGGAACTTTTCATAATACGATATCTCGTAAGCAACCCGCACTAGAATCCTGCAGCACTGACATTCCAATTTATCTTATGTTTGGTCTGCTAACGTCAATAGTCGTTGTTCCATCTAAAAAAGTGTATGTTTGCACAAAAAGTACGCTTTATAAATATTATTGCAATCTGTTTATTGGCTAAGAATACGAGCCCATGACTACCAATCCATTCTGTGAAAACCGCACATCAACAGCACTTTCCATTTCAGCGATACTTGCGGTGTAAGTTTTAAGTGATTCACCCTATATATTACGCCGAATAGCAAAAGCGCTTAAAGCGGTCAGCAAACATGATTTTACTCCTGAATCTTGCAGTACTGTGGGTGGAAATCGTATTTTTTGAGATATTCTTTACTTGATAATTTATCTCAAGATGATTCATTTTGTTCAAAAGCACCCTGACTGTAAATTTAAAGTTCTGCTAGGTTTATTTCAACCGTAAAACCCAAAAAATTAAAACACATCACAGTGAAAGAATATGATATTCAACCATACACTTTTTATGTGCGAAAAATATTTGCCACTTTGCGTGACATCATTATTTTCAACGCGACGTACTTCGCATCCTTTTAGTGCTTCCGAATAAATTTCCTTTCTAGATCTAGATTGCGTGTCACTGAGTAACCGTCTTACTTTAGAATATGAATACGCTCTGTATTATTCAGTATTCCTTCAGGCACGGAAAGTTTCCCGATTGCAGGCGCGCTCGAGCATTCTAAGACAAATATTGAATCAGCCCAGCGCTTTTACGGCTCGAAGTAAAGACTTGAGCTGAGCTGAACCTCCGTACATTTCCCCGTCTGATTGTATGCCTCTATTAAATAATAATATATTAAGTTAGTGGAAACGGAATATAGTTTTATGTAGCCTTCGACGTAATTTTAATATCCTGTGATGAAACGGGGACACATCTTACATTTCCTCTCAAAAATGTATTCTGCCTTTTTCGTTACAAGGTTTATCGATCTTCTCGCGTTCTATGGCTGCATAACAAGGCATTAATTATGTATTTATTTTTAGAGTAGATACGCCGGACGTCTATTTAATGGGCTCCAGAGCGCACTGTTCTTCACAGTTCGTGAGGGATGACTAATGTCTACTTCCTTCCTTATATCCATGTGGTTTCGCGTTGGATATTGCTCAATGAAGCCGTCTGATCCTCCGATGGTATTAGAGTATTTGTCATGAAGTTCACCTGTTACTTTTCACCGTGTATTACATTTTCTCTACACTTAAAACCCTTTTCATACGCGATCTCTTTCAGAAACTGAAATAAATTATATTATATATATAATATATCCCTATCCGCGACGTTTACAGTCATCTCTTGGCCTCCTCCTACGATTTTTACCCTCCCACACTTCCCTCCAGTAATAAATTAGTGGTCCTCTCAGAATGTGTCCTATCAACCGATCCCTTCCTCTACTCGGGTTGTTCCACAAATTTCTTTTCTCCCCAGCTCTATTCAGTACCTCCTCATCACTTATTAGTCAACAGCCTTAGTCTTGGATCTTTCTTCCCTATTAATAATAAATAATCTTTTCATACTGGAAGAAGATTACTTATTATAACAGCTCTGAGTGACACAGTGAAATGAGTTTAGTTCTCTTTACCCATATTTTGAAAACTACGGAAAACTGTGTCTACAATCCGCAGTTTCCACATTGGAAACGTCCACGCGTTAAAACAGTCTTGATAAATTTGCATACTCTGAGTTTTACGGTTCTCTTTTTATCATAATTTTGCTCTACCACATCAACAATACAACGATCCTACAACTAGCTGGAAAACATGCAAGAATGGAGACTTCGGTGCTATGGACAAATCTTTCGGACAACACCTACGTCAGTCATCAGCTCAGGCTATCATCTCACCGTTGAAGACCAGAAACAACTTGGAAGGCCTAAATTGCGGTTGCTAGACACTATAAACGCAGATCTAAAGTTAAGAAACCTATATCCACAGGAAGCGTTAGATCATACGATACTGCGTGAGCTGATCCAAAAACCGAACCGTGTTCCAACAGGACGGCGCTGAGAAGAAGAAGAAGTAGCCTGTGGTAATACTTTGATTATTCAGCATGACGGGATGACATCAGAACTGACAGTTGTTCACCGTCATACACTTTCGTAATTGTGCAAAGTTGTCAATATTACAATCTCTACTACCAATTTGCTTTTCCCACTGGGTACTCCAAATGGTTGAAATGGCTCTGAGCACTATGCGACTTAACTGCTGAGGTCATCAGCCCCCCAGAACTTAGAACTACTTAAACCTAACTAACCTAAGGACATCACACACATCCATACCCGAGGAGTAAACGTTTGTCGAACACTTCTGGTGAAAGTCTGAGAAATATGGCACGCAAAAAAATTATGTTAGTTAAGATTTCTCTGCACGTCATTCATGAGTTGCTATTTATTAATTTTTGCTTCACATAAAACGTGGAAGTTAGAATAGCTGAAACTTCCAAACCTTGACCTTGTTACCACAATGAATTATCCTTGAAAAAACGCGAAGGTCTAATAAGAACACCAGATAAAAAACTAGTGACTCCCAGGAAACCAGGCTAATACGGTATAATATCATCTCTAACTTGATAATGATCTAAATTAGGCGAGGAAGGGATTCCACAAATTTCAAAATGTATACCGTATCCAGCTGAAGACACACATTGACGATTAGTTCCGCAGAAGTACAAAAGTGCGGGGATGTTGATTACTACACTTCACCTGTTGATGAAAATAGTCCCTCGCATTTTATATGTTATTAAAATAAGGTTAATTTGCATTCTAGTCGAGGTAGGATAGGGCGCCTCAGTCTTCTACAAAGCAGGAACGAATGCGTCTATACTCGGGAAGTCGACGTTGTCGTCTTGGCTGGCAGGTATCACCAGAACATGTCCATCATGAATGTGTAGAAACAATGAAACATTTTGTCACAAATACTGTTGAAATAACCATCCTGGTTTATATTCCCAGTAACCTGGATGCATAGATTCAAGTCATGGTGCGAAAAACACACCGGAAACATCGCAGAATCACCTCCTGCCTGAAGTATATCCCCCACAGCCACACACTTCGGCTTAAACACCCATTATGCCTTCGGTGTGTTCTACGCATTGAATCAATTGAAAAGATACGAAATCGAGACACGTTACACCACACTATCAGCCTCTAGTCAGCTACTGTCCCGATTCTGTGTTGTTTGACCCACTGAAGACGTACAGTTTTATTTGCCACGGTGAGCAATGATCTTTACGAGGTGTTCCACTACAAATATCTATTTCATCCAATTCGGATACCAATGTCAATTAACTGTAAGAGTTCTAGGATTGGCTTGGTTTCTCAATACTGATACCAGAATATGTCCTTAAGATATATAAACCACGCATATTAGCCGCTTGATAAGGAAATACACTGCCCGAAAGAAAAACGAAAAAAAAGGATGAAGCACTCATAAGACATAGTCGGTCAGATGTCAATGTAACATCGCACATGTACACACCATCGGCGAAAAAAGTTTTAATTCTCTGTGACAGATAGAACGACCAGTAGATTACATTAATGATGTTCGTGTTATCAGGGCTTTTATCAGGCCTGTTCCATTATACAAGGGACATGAAAACGTCAGATAAGGACAAAAAATATTCCGCATGCTCGTATGACAAAGAGTTATCAGGATCTAAAAGAATTGTGGGTGTCCATTTGGTGGTTGGTCGAACTGTGCAATATCCACATTTGCGCTGCATTCATATGTGACATTGTCCCGATGTTGGACTCTATGGGAACTCCAGTTGACCACATTTTACTACCACAAAGGAGGGTCACCGTATTCTGCAACAAGGACATCGTAACTCCTTTTCAAGTGGATCTGTCAACTGAGAACAAGTAATTCGTTCTTTGCATCATTTGTTGACATCCCACGCCATCGTGGTAGAAATATTTACTATCATTTGTTATTTTTGAAAACTAAAGTCTAGTAGTTTCAACGTCTGAATAGAGCCTTCTTCAGGCCCGTATATGGTTACAGAAAACACTTAACATAATAAGGTACAAAATGAGTCCAATAATACGAAGTTGTATCAATAGTAACAGGAGAGGGGACTGATTACCATAGATGTTAAGTCCCATAGTGCTCAGAGCCATTTGAACCATTTGAGTAACAGGAGAGATGGTGTTGCTATTGATAAGTCTCCTTGTATTTCTGTTTTACTGAAGCACTCTTCATATGTACCCCTGCCCCTCTCCCCGGTACTGAACACCTTCACCTGTATCTTTTCAGTATAGTTGATCTAATACTACTGGTCCACATTCACTTGCCCCTTCCGAATAGCCTGATTTCAAGGTATCCCATAGCACGTTTCCTACCAAGTATTTTGTCTTGATTTAGATTACTTCCCCAGTCGTTATATATCCACACCAGTTGTGTGCAATTATCGAACTTTTAGTGACACTTTTCCGTCCATGTGATAACGAAATGTTTTTGTGTCAGGTAATTTTAGTGCATACCTCCTTTCTATTTAATTATGATTATAATTTTATTGTTATTTCAAATGTCTTTCATATACTCAGAATCCATTCCTTCACATAAACCCTACAAAGTTCTTTCCATGATGTTTCTTAATCCTGAGTTCGCGCTCTCGTATCAAACCATCACATACGTTGATACAGTGTCTTCCCTGCAGTTGAATATATCAATATATTACTTCGTTCTTGCTCTTTCATGACGGAGCTGTTACCTTAATCCAACTCTCATTTCATTTTCATTGTCATTTCTACTTAAGGTGGTGTTTTCCTCCGGTTAGTGCATATTCTGAACAACGAGGCACACCGATCCATCGTATTATGATATCCCACATTCTAAAGATTAACGAATTCTTGTCCTGTTAGTTTGTATCCCGTATTTATCTTCTTATATAACTTGACAAGTACTCTGCACGGTTATTACGGATGGGACGTTCTTTCAAATTAGTGACAACTATTTCTTACAGCATAATTACATGTTTTCACCCTATCTGGCAAAACTTTTCACTACATTGTTTGGCATACCTTTTCATATGACATGATCGTTTCCTATTTTCTTTACAACTTCAGAAATAATTAATTTTGATACTACTCACACATTATACTCAATACTACCTTAAACTACACTTTAAGACAAAAAAAGACACACCACGAAATGATTATCCAAATGGGGCGGTAATGGATATATGTGATGTATATGTATAGACAAAAAAATTATACCGTTTCAGAAAAATTAGATCATTTACTCAAGGAAAGAGCTTCACAAATTGAGGAAGCCAATAAAGCGCTGGTCCACCTCAGGCCCTTATGCAAGTAGTTACACGGTTTGGCATCGATTGACAAAGTTCTTGGATGTCCTGAGGGATATAGTGCCAAATTCTGTTCAAGTGGTGCGTTAGATCGTCAAAATTCCTAGATTATTGGAGGACCCTACCCATAATACTCAAAAAGTTCTCAGTTGGAGAGAGATCCGGTGACCTTGCTGGCCTATATAGAATTTTGAAAACACGAAGACAAGCAGTAGAAACTTTTACTGTATGCGGCCGGGCATTACCTTCCTGAAATTTAATCCCTGATTGCATTGCCCTGACGCGCAACAGAACGGTGTGTAGAATATCGTCGACGTATCGGTGTGCTGGAAGGGTGCCGCGGATGACAACCAAAGCGGTCCTGCTATGAAAAGGAATGATGTCCAGACCATCACTCCAGGTTGCCGGGCCGTATGGCGGGCGAAAGTCGGGTTGGTATCCCACCGCTGCCCACCTCGTGTCCTGATACGCCTTCGGATTGGAATCTCATTGACTGTACTCGAATTATCTTCAGTGCGTGTCCTGCTTCGAGTTGAGGTACGATGACAGGGAGGATGTGTCTGGAGACGCCCCAGACAGCAGATACCAGTCTGAAAGTCGCTCGGCAAACAGTCAGACAACTAGGGGCGATGGTTGAGGATCTAACCCGCCAGTTGGACATAATTTTGCATGATATCCCTCAGGAGGACTTCTAACAACTCTAAAAATCAATGTTAATCCGAATAACTAGTTGCATAAGAACCAGAGGTGGGTCAGTGCGTGATTGACTAGCTCAATTTTTGAAGCTCTTACTCTTGAATAAATCATCCAATTTTTCTGAAATGGTAATCATTTGCTCGTCTGTACATATACATCCCATTTACCCATTTCCGTCGCATCGGGATAGTTCTTTCGTGCTGTGCCGTTATTTTCTTAGAGTATATTTTACATTGCGGTCAACTTTCATCATTTTCTTCTATTAATTTGTATATATTTTTCCTGCAGTATGACTATATCTTTTTACACCACCACTATGACACCTTCTATATGATATTACTCAATTTGTATTTCTTACTACACGTGTTTCATATCTTGGACGTTGAACATGTAGGATTGCTACATCCCGTTGCAGTGATACCATTATGTTCCATAGTTGCCTTAATAGATCTGATGTACTCATACGCTCCTTCTATGAACTGTTGTTAATATTCTTTTTTTAACTTATTTTATACTTTACTGTTTTAAGTATTTCCTGTAACTATATAGGGGCCTGAAGAATACGCTACTGAGGTGCTGAAACCAGCAATCTGCTTCAAAAATATCGGCTGATGGTATATATTTGTACAACAGTTGGACCGGCCACTTTTCCTCACTCCCTATTTTCATGATCCCACTGGTTGGGGATTAGCAGCAGCCGGAGTAGGGTATTACCGTCCCATGTGTCGGCCGACCTTAACACCGCAATACAAAAGGCTATACTGGGAGTGGTGCCGTGACTAGGAAGCATGGACTATTAAAGAACAGCGTCGCATTGTGTTCAGCGATCAAGCACGGTTCTGCACTATGCCGGATGACCATCGACAGAGTGTATGGTAGCACTCTGGGGAGAGGTTCCATTCTTCCACTGTTTTAGGGAGACACAATGGCTTTACTTCTGGCGGTATGATGTGGGAAGTCATAGTGTATGACTTCGTCACAACTGATCGTGGTTGAGAGAACTCTGCGGTACAAAGGTACATCGCGGACATCCTGCGTACTCATATGTAGCCTCTAATGCGATAGCTTCAACAAGACAAAGCTTGTCCACACATGGAACGTTTCTGTATATACCGTCTGCATGACGCTGAGCTACTCCGATGGCCTACAAGATCCCCAGATTTGTCCCCAATAGAACATGTGTGGGAGCATCTTCGATATAAACTCTTTCCCAGTGCCAGTAACTGCAATATCGAGGACAATTACATCAGTTGTGGGCAAGACTGCCTCAGAATACGATACAGCTGCTTTATGACCCCCTTTCGAATCGAATCAGTTCATACATCCAGGTTAGAGGTGGAGCACATCATATTGATAAGTGTTGGCATACTATGAAGAGTTTCTTTTTTTTTAAATCTATTTTGTAAAAACTGAAATAATGACATATAGCCTCACAACCCGTGGAGTTTCACTTCGTATCCTCCCCCCCTTCTGGATACTGCACTGTTTTCGTCAGGCAGTATGCGTGCAGTCTTAACAGGTGCTTCAAGAGATTCTAATCATATATTGATCTATTGTCTGGAGTTATTTTCTACACGCACTCAGGCGAAAAGGGAATACAATGTGTTCGGGACCCCCATCTCCACCTCAGAAACCAATGGAAAGAGGTGTTCTTATGCTAGGTATACAAACCCAGGGTTTCAGGGAAATCAAACTGTTCCTTTCATTCGTCTGTTCGATCGTTCGATCGACAAGTTAAAGATTTTCAAGGCATTCATGTGTCTTTCATCTCCACGACTACGTTCATTGGATTGTTTCAGCAAGTCTCGCCATCCTTGCTTTGACCAACAAGTCAATTTTAAATAGTCACAAAAAGTAAGGAAGGAAGATTAGGATTCAACGTCTCGTCAACATTAAGCTGGACTGCTTTGGGGATGGAGAAGGCCGTGCTCCTTTTAAGGAACCATTCTGGCATTTGCCTGGAATGACGTAGGGGAATCACGGAAAACCTAAATCTGGATGGCCGAACGCGGATTTGAACCGTCTTCCTCGCGAACCACTCCACCACCTTGCTTGGAAAATAGTCACAAATCCTATATCACTGACGTAAAAAGACCTGTTAGTATTTGATTATACTGAAACACCGAGTCTGACCACGTAACCAAAGATCACTCCATTACATAATCTCCATTTAATCTCCAAGTTGTTTCATTTTAATGATATTATAAAGTCATAAATATGAAAAAAAATATTGAGATAATATTACAAAAGTATGACAGTCACAGAATTAAACAACTGATTTTGTTTGGAAAAAATGTAGCTCTATTCCACATTAAATAAGTTCATAAAATCAACGCCTTGACCAAAATCTTCTGCAAGGGGTTCGTCTCTCTATCCATTAACACAGAGCTACTGGCGAAATTCTCTGACAATTGAACTAGGAAGCAGTCAGATTTATCCAATAGCCCTGAGGCGTAGCTCCGTATACCGATCCTGCCTTGGAGGCGGTGAAGTGGGAGATGTGTGTCAGAGCTGTATAGTGACAGATGGTGACGCGAGACTGGACGCGCACGTAGTTTATGTATCAGCCGATAGAGGACAATATTGGATAGGGGGACTGTGATTTTAGTTTCAATTGTGCCCACTAGAGTGCACTAAAGTAATAGTATTTTCATTAAGTGTTATTATGTCTTTTTGTGTATGTAAAATGTTATAAATGTGTTTTAGCAGTATGAATGATGCGTGAGTGTGGTTTAAGGTTAATATGAAGATAATTGTTTAACGAGTTATGTAGTGGGTTTTAGTGTGGGGATATTTCGAAGAAGTATGGACATGGATAAAGGGGATTTTTGTTGAATAGATTTGTTAAGTAATTTTATGGTAAAGGGAAAGTTAATTTATGTATCAATAACAATAGTAAATAACTTTATGCATAAACAAAACTTCAGCATATTAGATAATTACGTCGGTAAAAAAGCGCAGTTAGGTTTACTATTTTGCGATTGGTTATTGATGAAAAGCGCGGACTGACGCGGGAGAATGTTGTTTTGCTATTGGCTGTTGAGTAAACTGACCAATGGTAAAGCAATATTCTTCGCGCGCCTATCTCTGCTGGTAGTGTGTAGTAGTAGTTCCGATGGAAATGAGAAGTTGCCGTATCTAGCAGTGTTTCATACATCAAAAGTGTGGTAAAGTGACGGCATAATTATTCCGATGGGTATGTAGAAATTTCGGAATTTTTAAGTGAATTTTGTGACGAGAAAAGACATATATTCCGCGTGGCGTATTGAGCAGGTCGGTGGCAAAAAAACTGTGACTGCATTTGGTACCGACAGACTTAATATTTGACGAGCATTATCAATCAAATGCAATCAGTATTTTTGTAGCTATTACGTTTTCGGGAAATGCAACACCATAAACTTGCTAACGTGAATGAAAGGGATTGTGAGTGACTGTGTTAAGACTAGCGCGAACTTGGCAGTGATACTTGTTCACCTAAGTTTCAGAATATATTAAATGAGGACAAAATTTCCAACCTTTCATTTCGTGTGAAAACTTTCTCCCGAAACGTAGATTAGTGACTTTAATTGCAGCCTGGCTCACGTCGAAGTACAGTAGGTTTCACTCGGCTTCCCTACTGATGATATGCTGAGACAATGTTCACAGGTAGGTGCAGGTACGTCGTAAAGGGGCGGAAAGAACCGCGCCGCCACAGCCCATTCCACAGCACTCACTGGAAACAAGTCACGCTAACTCTCCGCTTTGTTAATAATTACCACCACCATTCCGATATCTTTATACATTCCATGAGGACACACGACTGCCTCCCAGAATCTCAGAGCTCGCAGCAACTGCCTAGAGTGCACCTGCACCTATAATCTGCAAGCCACTTCTTGTTGTGCGCCGTACGCATCAGATTCTCCCACAAATTTATCTAACTATTACAAGTACACGTTTGTAACGCACAAGAAAGAAATACACAAATTGTCCTCACAAAATAACAGCCAAAGCTGTTACATTGCCGAAAGTTAAGACCGGCAGAGAGAGATTTTTTAGTGTTACACCGCAATGCGACAGAAATATTTCTGAGTGCTGAGACTGCGCAGCCGTGCGCAGTACGCTGCTGAGGTCCGTCCCAGCTCGCCGAGAGTGACACCTAGGTACTTGGGGCATTCCGCGCACAACTCCACACAAGATGCCAACTTGCCGCAAGGCCTTGGGGACCGAGAGTTTCATCTCGACGAGTGCTTGGATGTCCCAGCGTCTGTGTGCACGATTTGTTAGCTAAACTCCTTCCCTCTCGTTCTTCTGCGAAGTGTTCTGCGCTGTTCCTTCAGACTTCCTTGGAAATCCTACTCTCACGTCATTTGTTCTGGCGGTATTCTCTGCCAGCAATCTGGAACAGCAAACTTCCGGCCACCGTTATACACTCACAAAACACCTAATACATTTACGCTTCCTTACTATCCATCATCAAGTTGCACTTTCATTGAAAAAATGTGTGCTAATGAACATGCAAAAAAATATGCACACCGAGCACAACATTAGTCATCCCGAAGACACATCAGGCTAAGACTGTGTAGCATCATCTCCAGGCAAGATAATCGCCTCATTTCGGCCTGGAAAAGAATCCACAAGGTTCTTTAGCTGTGACATACCCAGCTGAAGCCACTCATTAATGAAAAAAAAAATGATCATATGGCACTGATGGCCGGGCGTCCCTACCTAGGGAAATTCGTGTGCCGATTTGCACGTCTATTCAGTTGACGTCACATTGGGCGACTTGAGTGCCAATGATGGTGAAATGGTTTTGAGGACAACTTAACACTCAGTCCCTGAAAGGAGAAAATTTCCGAGCCGGCCGGGAATTGAAGCCGGGCCTTCTGCATGGCGGTCAGAAGCGCTGACCTCTCAGCCAAGTAGGCGGACACAGACTGACGATTAAATCCCGCAGAACTATCAAAATGTGGGGGTTTTGATTTCTACGTTTCACTCGCTTTTCCAAACAGTTTGAGATATTTTCTATGGGTACGATCAAGTGGTTTAGTGGGACAGTCGAGCTTCGATAGGGTATTTACCAAACTAGGGAGCTATGCATGCACTCCTGTGAACACGTCTGTTGTCATCTTGGAAGACGGGAGTGTTTGAAGCCTACCATTCGTGAAGATTTACAAGAAAGGGCAAAAATTGGTCACCTAAAATGTTGAAATAAACTTCCTTGTTCACGTTCACGGTAACCTGAAAGAGTGTTCCCAAGCTGTGATACGAAAGACTCCTCAAAAACGTCACAGAATCACCTCCAGCCCTAGCTACAACTTCCACACCCTATGTGTTTAAACGCCTTATCGAGCTGTCGGTGCACTCGACACGTTACATCGTATGAAAATAGGTTGAATCGCGAGTCGTTGGACAACACTACGTGCTGTGTCTAGTGAAGACTTGCCGCTGTGAACATTGGCCTCCTACAAGATACCCACCTACTAATGTTCATTTCAAGCAATTTCCTTCGTAATATTCTCTGGGAAACTGCTTCAGATTGATGCGCATTCACTGACAGCATCATTCCCTATCGGGTTTCAAGTGATTTCCCTAAATCGTTTCAGGCAAATGCCGGGATGGTTCCTTTGAAAGGGCACGGCCGATTTCCTTCCCTAACCCGAGCTTGCGCTCCGTCTCTAATGACCTCGTTGTCGACGGGACGTTAAACACTAACCACCACCCCCCCCTATCGGGTTTCAAGCCGACAGTCACTGACAAAGGGTGACACCCTACCTCGGTCCCTTTCGGTTAGATGCTTTTTATGACCACTGTTCCCACACTGTGTTAAGTGGCGCACCATTCCTTGTAACCACGTCAAACAGTCCGTATTGACACACCAACAAATCGGGCAGTTTTGTTCACGGTGTCGACATCTGAAAGTACAAATACAGTATTTCTTTTCAGCCATTCTGTCACGTTGCCACGTCGTTCCGTTTCACTGCATTGATTTCATAAACCTGGCACCTACACACCACTTCACTGCTATGACTTACCAGAGCATTAGTTTGCTAAGGGCCGATCGGCCACGAAATTAAAACGAGCGTAAAAATCAAAAATGTTTTATTTGTAACAGTTAGCCCACACTTTCAGCTGCTTCTCTACACAGATGCCTCTCCGACTTAGATATTTGTTGTAGCGTTGTAGCGTTTTACCAACTTTACAATATCCTCGTCACAGAAGGCAGTCGCCTGCGCTTTCTGTGTATTGTCTACGCTGGTCTGCAGCTCGTTGCCTGTGCCAAAATGTTGTCTTCGTAGCCGAGAGTTCATGTGAGAAACTCAGAGGGAGCTAATTCCGAACTCTGTGGTGGGTGGCCCAACACCTCCCATCGAAACCACTACAGCAGCGTCTACATCGCCCATGCAGTTTACGGCCGAGAATTGTCATGAAGAAGGAAATGCATAACAGTTACGTTATGTGGGCAGCAGGTACTCATATTTGGCGGGAAACACTCTCTTCTAGGTATCTTTTCATGGTCACTGTGCGCTCACAAATGAAACGAGCGACGTGACCTGATCGATGGGCATACTAGAGACAATGCCCATCTGTGGTTACAATTTCCCGACCGATGATATCTTAATAAACGAACAGCCATCGTATATTAGCGTTGGAGAGTCACATGATCATCTGGCAGTTGTTCTACACCATGTTCTTTGTGTTGGTTGGAGGGGGAAGTCGTCAGTCTTCCGACTGAAGTGGTGCTGTCCGCTACGAATTCCTCTGTGTCAATCTCTTCACCTCAGAGCAGCAGTAGTACCCCACATCCTAATTTATTTGTTGAATTTATTCCATCCCCTGTCTTTCCCTACAGCTTTTACCCTGAAACTTCCTGGCAGATTATAACTGTGTGCCCGACCGAGACTCTAACTCCGCTGCAGAGTGAAAATATCATTCTGGAAACATCCCCCAGGCTGTGGCTAAGCCATGTCTCCGCAGTATCCTTTCTTTCAGGAGTGCTAGTTCTGCAAGGTTCGCAGGAGAGCTTCTGTAAAGTTTGGAAGGTAGGAGACGAGATACTGGCAGAAGTAAAGCTGTGAGGACCGGGCGTGAGTCGTGCTTCGGTAGCTCAGATGGTAGAGCACTTGCCCGCGAAAGGCAAAGGTCCCGAGTTCGAGTCTCGGTCGGGCACATAGTTTTAATCTGCCAGGAAGTTTCGTATCAGCGCACACTCCACTGCATAGTGAAAATCTCATTCTGGAAACATCCCCCAGGCTGTGGCTAAGCCATGTCTCCGCAGTATCCTTTCTTTCAGGAGTGCTAGTTCTGCTAGGTTCGCAGGAGAGCTTCTGTGAAGTTTGGAAGGTGGGAGACGAGATATTGGCAGAAGTAAAGTTGTGAGGACCGGGCGTGAGTCGTGCTTCGGTAGCTCAGATGGTAGAGCACTTGCCCGCGAAAGGCAAAGGTCCCGAGTTCGAGTCTCGGTCGGGCACACAGTTTTAATCTGCCAGGAAGTTTCGTATCAGCGCACACTCCACTGCATAGTGAAAATCTCATTCAGCTTTTACCCTCTATAAGTCCCTCTAGTAGCATGGAGGTTATTCCCTGACGTCTTGACACATGTCCTATCATCCTGTCCTGTTTTTTATTATTGTTTTCCACACTTTTCTCTCCTCACCTATTCTGTCGAGAGCCTCCTCATTTATCATCTTACCAGTCCCCTTAATCTTCAACATACTTCTGCACGGCCCCTCCCGCCGGAGGTTTGAGTCCTCCCTCGGGCATGGGTGTGTGTGTGTTGTTCTTAGCACAAGTTAGTATAAGTTAGTTTAAGTAGTGTGTAAGACTAGGGACCGATGAACTCAGCAGTTTGGTCCCTTAGAAATTCACACACATTTGAACATACTTCTGCAGCATCGCGTTTCAAACGCTTCGATTCTCTTCTTTTTCAGTTTTTCCGCAGTTCATGAGTCATTGCCATATAATGTTGTCCTAGAAACTTACATCCTCAGAAATGTCTACCGAAAATAAAGACCGATTTTTGATGCTAGCAGTCTTCTTCTGGGTAGTAATGCCTTCTTTGCATGTGCTAGTCTTTCTCATAGCCTCCTTGTTTCCAAGGTAGCAGTATTCCATAGCTTTGTCGACTCCGTAGCATCCAGTTTCAATTGTAAGTTTCTCACTAAATTCATTTCAGGTAATCCCCATTAGTTTCATCTTCCTTCGGTTTACTCTCAATCCATTTTCTGTGCTCAGTAGACTTCATTACATTTAGTATGTCCTGTAGTTCTTCTTAACTTTCACTGAGAATATAAATGTCGTCAGCGAATCTTGTCACAGATTTCCTTTTGCCATGAATTTTAATGCCACTGCAGAACCTTTCTTTTATTTTCGTCATTGCCTGTTCGTTGTACACGATGCAGAGCGCTATAAAATGACCTGTGTGTTCTTTTAAGATAATGGTTAATATTTTGTTCGATGAGCTCATTAAAACACCATTAGAAGTAAGCTTTTGCGGTGATTGAAATATATTACAGCAGGTCGCCGTATCAACAATTTTGTGGTTTCTACATGTTACGTAGTAATTATTAAAGCAAGATAGAATCATTTAACCTTTCTTAATTGTCTTTTCCACACCATCCATATGGTACATCTGAAACTTACGTTTGCGTGCAGATGACGTAATTAACTTAATTTACAATCACATTAAACATTAATATGTCGAAGTTTTTTATACTTGGTTTGTATTAAATCTACGAGGAGGTGCTGAAAAGTAATGCCTAAAAATTTTTTATGTGAAAACTTTTAAAGCCTTTCTAAATAATACAACCAATATTAACTTTCTTCATATTTATTCTTCATGGCTACATGTTAATTTCTCAACATAGTCACCTTGGCGTCGAACAAAATTCCCGCAACGAGAGACCAGTTTGCCGATACCGTTACTGTAAAATGTTTCACTTTGTTGATGGAGCCACAACCTCACCTCTGCTTGCACCGCTTCATCACTGTCAAACTGAGGTCCTCGAAAGCGTTCTTTAAGTTTTGGAAACATTTCAAAATCGGATGGGGTCAAGTCAGGACTGTATGGGGGATGCTCGATGACAATGAACCCAAGGCGTCGAATGTTCAATCGTAACGACACATTATTCGGTTAAAGACAATGCAATTTGTGTAGTTTTAACGGCAGCTATTAGGCTTTTAACGATGCTAGAAGGTCGGTAGCCAGGCAAAGTGCTACAGGCACACACGAACATTCCTACCGGAGCGTATGAACCGCAGTAACTCTACCAAACATTGCAAGTAGAACCAGACACGGTTTCATAGTTTGTACAGTACTGACAAGCTATTGGACGATTCATTTGGTAATGGGATTCCAGAACATCTGGACGTAAGCAACAAACTGTCTCTCATACACAAATCTGCGAAAAAATGTTCAAATGTGTGTGAAATCTTATGGGACTTAACTGCTAAGGTCAACAGCCCCTAAGCATACACATTACTTAACCTAAATTATCCTAAGGGCAAACACACACACCCATGCCCGAGGGAGGACTCGAACCTCCGTCGGGACCAGCCGCACAGTCCATGACTGGAGCGACCGAGACAGCTCGGCTAATCCCGCGCGGCCCAAGGCGTCGGATTGCTGCAAATATCGCAGCGCTCGTGTGTGGTATGACATTGTCATACTGAAGGAAAGAGTGCTCCATGTGTGGACAAACTTTGAATATTCGAAACTCGATTGCAGCACACTGTTTCTCAGGCACAGACGTAGTTACGTTACACTCCTCATAGTTACATGCTACATCTGGAGCCCTGTAGCGACAGAGGGCTGCAAATATGTATATATGAAGTATAAAGATTTAGAATGTTAATAACGTTTGTTTTAATTACGAGCTTTAAGAGTTTTCACATAAGTAATCCGTAGTCATTACGGCCTCGTATAACATGCTGTTGTGTTTTTCTACGTAATTATACTTACCTGAACTGTAAATATTAACTTACTTCTTGTATTTCCCGCCTCTAACGGCTGAAATAATCTACATTTTCCTACTGATAATGTTCAATGACGGCATGATCATTTGATGTATCGTTTATTTTACAACAGTTTTATGTGGAAGTTAATACTTTTCAAAGAATTACTATACTTTACGTGCCTGGAGTGCTAGAGATAAATCTCACGCAGTCATGGTCATAGCATCATCAATTTTGTCGCAAAACAGCCTATCAATGGCTTTTGTATCATACCTAGTTGTATCATTCTCTTTTTGATGCAGTGATGTTGTATATTATAAATTCTTCACCATTCCTGTTGCTGTGTTTCGGCGGCCCGTTCCCGATTTCCGACAGCCGGAATTATATCCTGAGCTCACCTGTCGGGCGTCTTGGGCAATACCACCCGAGATTTTCAGGACTGCCGGCAACGCCCTCTTCTCGGCCGAGCCGGATGTCTAGTCATCGTATTACTCTACCGGAAACAAGGTGCCTTAACTAGGCACGGATGCTTATCACAGAATGAAGGAAAGCTAACGTATAATGTCCCATTAATAACGGGATTGATAAAACAGTTAGTTCACGAATGAACAGCTAGATGACAGTGTCCTACTGGCACGATATTTCGGCCAACGACCACGTTGCCAACATCAGGTGCGCTGATGAACTTATAGCTTACGGTCCAGCACCGCGCTTTTATCGTTGATTCCAGGGATACCTCTTAGAAATGTTCCTTATACGAGGAGCGTTCAATAAATAATACAATACGTTTTTTTCTGAAAATAGGTTGGTTTTCAGGATTCCAGTACACCATATTATTCCCCATTCCTCTGGCTACGAAACCCTATTTTTCAACATAATCTCCGTTCAGTACGAAGGCCTTACGCCACCTTACTGGGAGGGCCTGTATGCCTACATGGCATCACTCTGCTGGTCGACGTCGGTGCCAACGCCTTGCTGCATCAATAACCTCCCCATTCCACGTACTGCTTCGCTTGGAGTGCATCCTCATTGGGACAAACAGATGGAAGTCGGAGTGTTCGAGACCCAGGCTGGGGGATAGATGACAAATAACAGTCCAATAAATTTTTGTGAACTCCTCTCGGGTGCACAGACTTGTGAGAGGCCTTGTTTTGTCATGGAAAACGAGAAGTTCGTTCCCATTTTTGTGACGACGAACACGCTGAGGACATTTCTTCAATTTCCTGAGTGTAGCACAATCCACTTCAGAGTTTATCGTTGCACCATGATGGAGGACATCAAACATAATAATCCCTTCTGATTCCCAGATCATCGCCATGTCTTTACCGGTTGAGGGTCGTAGCATCATGACAATCTCCACTGGCAAGCCGGATTCTTAGTAAGTTTGTCTTCCTCTCCACCATCTTAGCGTGATCAGTGTCTATCTTCTAGCATGTTCGGCCTCTCCCATTACCCATGAGTAGGGTATCTCTGCTGGTATGGGAACAGCGAAGTCAGCATTTCTTTCCGGTGTCATATTACATTAGACACAATTTCTCATGACAAGGGGAGGGGAGGGTGCGGGAGAGGAGGTGGGATACGAGGGGAAGGGAGGTCGGCCAGTCGCGTTAAATCGACGTCATTGTGATGTCTACCAATCGCTTCGCGGACGCGGGGCACTGACGTCTCGGCCAGCTTTCATAATTCAGTTGTGTGAGAGTCATCATTCGTTGGCTGTCTGTACATACATCCAGGTCTCATATGTTCAAGTGACGAGACACATGTGTCGACAAGAGAAGACTTTAGCAAGTGTGTTTCCTGCAAGCATCCATTAGAGGAATATATTCACTGTCGTCTACATCAAGATTGGAAGGACACAGTTAATGGGAGAGCATATGACACTTTATTCGGATAAAGCAGCAACCAAGAGATGTATAAGCACAAACATGGTTCATCAAATAACCGCAACACAAGCAAATGAAAGGAAGATGCATTACCTGATAGAGATTCTTGAAACAATGTGCTGCTTTTGCTGAAATTGTACACTCTCTTTGAAACCTCCACTAAGTCTACCTTTTCCAACACGCAAGGTGCGGCAGCGAGTGCGTCAAGAACGGAAAGACAGTTTATTCTGATTACCTAGAATTCAATAGATGTACGTGTGTGATGATGTATGATTTCTCCAAGACAAAGAGTTACATTTGCTGGAGCTACCTCTCCCTTTTGAAATGAGTGAATGGTACAACACTGACGTTGATACCTACCCACATTTGAAAATTAAGTATCTCTCTCCATCCATTATTATTATTATTATTTTCGTTGTAACTATATTTACTTATGAT
This sequence comes from Schistocerca americana, assembly GCF_021461395.2. Taxonomy (NCBI): domain Eukaryota; kingdom Metazoa; phylum Arthropoda; class Insecta; order Orthoptera; family Acrididae; genus Schistocerca; species Schistocerca americana. The sequence goes on from NC_060130.1 coordinate 699,086,407, forward strand.
ATAGTTTTTGATGGCGGCAGAATTACATTGTTATCTTAACATCTGGTGGCTCTTTATTTAAGCATATTTTCATTTCGATGTATTCCACCAATTCTATGGGCAATTTTCCAGTTTCCAGCTAATTTCTACACCTGTTTGCCAATTCAATTACAGTCTCCTGTTTTTTGTCCTGATCTGCTCTATAGACTATGCAGTTGCCCTATTTCATTGCTATATATACTTCTTTTTACAAAAGATTATTAATAAATAATTAGTTACCTAGCAATTATGTACAGGCAAATAACTCCATCACAGAGCTACTGTCTGCGTAATGGGTTTGAGGGAAATCAGGCAATTTTGTATGAAAATGTTATTTATGCCTTTTTTTATTCATACAAGTAAAATCCATACATTGGGTGCAGTAATACGTCATCCTTAAAATAAATCCGCCGATTCTTTTTTCACTGACGGTTGGTGATGGCTGGAAAAGTTGTTGTGCCCCTGCAAATCCTGTTTCTGTACTTCTACTGCCAGAAAAAGCAATAACATAAGTGAATACAGTTATAATGACAATAATGATAATAACAGACAGAGAGAATCTGTGAATACATTCCTCTGATGGATGCTTGCAGGAAACAGATTTGCTACGGCTTAGTGAACTGGGCACATGAGGCCTGGGCGTAAATACAGACAGCAGACGAGTGATGACTCTCTCGCAACTGAATTATAAAAGTTATAGTTCGTCAACGGAGAGGGTCTGAATTTGCACGTCATTGGCTGAGGTGTCAGTGTCCCGGGGCCCCACAGCGATTGAGAGACAGCACGATGACGTCGACATAACGCGAGAATATGACACGCACATCTGCGTCAGCTGTAATAACACCAGAAGAAAGTAGTACTGACTTTGCTTTTGCCATACGAACAGAGACACGCCACTACCGAGGACCAGGCCAAGACGGGCCGGCTTGAATTCCTCAGTGATACAGATACTGTACCATATGTGTAACCGCAATGGAAGGCTTTTTGTAAGGCTAACCCATGGTTCCAGAAGGGGGGCAGCAGCCATTTCAGTAGTTGCAAGGCCAACAGTCTAGACGACTGGCAGATGTTGCCTTGTAACACTATATGACATGGCCTTCCTGTGCTGGACAACGAATGATTGATAGCAAGGGGAAAATACAGTCATTTTCTTCCTGAGGGCATGCAGCTCCACTGTATAGTTTAATAATAATGGCATCCTCTTCGGTAAAATATTCTGAAGGGTAAACCATCCCCGATTCACTTATCGAGGCAAGGAATTCTCAGGAAGATGTCTTCATCACAAAAATCAAAACTGGTAATCTACAGGTCGGAGGGTGGAATGTTAGGCTCCTTAATCGCGTAGGGAGGTTAGAAAATTTTAAAATGGGATTGGATAATTTTGCTTAGACGAAAATCAACAAAATGTACAAACTTCAAAAAATGTATGACACTATGTAGTCTACAATAAAATGTAATTGCAACCAGTATTCTTGGTATATGACTTTTCTTTTATTTGTCGGCCTGATGAACTATTTTTCTAATCAAGTTGTTAACGGTTCACGTTCACAGCTTGTTCCTCACCAGATTTGTGCTAGATGATATTCTCAGCCTATTGGCTTTTTGTTGTATTCACACAATTTTAGATGCACTTCATCTACATACTCTACATGCATTCTGTATTTTTCCTTTTGATGCAAAAGTATGTAATTTTCCTACTATATCTGTAACTCGCTTAAGCATAATGTCATGCATTTTTTGAAGGAAATGGAGAAGTTGACGTTAGATATAGTGGGAATTAGTGATATTCGGTGGTAAGAAGAAGAGGCCTTCTAATAAATACAAAATGCAAGTGTAAGTCTAATAACGAATAAGAAAACAGGAACGCGGGTAATCTGCTATAACCAGCATAGTGAACTAATTATCGTAACTAAAACAGAAATAAAGCCAACTCCCATCATAGTAATACTAGGTTATGTACCAACTAGTTCCCAAAATGAAGAGACTCAAAGAATGTATGATGAGATGAAGGACATTATTCAGACAGTTAAAAGAGACGAAAATTTAAATGTCATGGCTTCGATAATACGAAAAGGAGAATCAGGAATAATAGTAGGAGAATACTGACTGGGGTAAAGTTATGACAGAGGGACCTGCCTGGAAGAATGTTGCACAAAGTATAATTTAATCACTGCTAACACTTGGTTTGAGAATCATGAAAACCATTTGTATATGTACAAGAAACCTGGGGAAACTGAAAGGCTTCAGCATGATTATATATAATCGTAAGACAGAAATTTCGAAACCAGATTCTAACTGTAAGATATTTCCGGTGGCTGATATGGACTATGATCACAGTTTATTGGTTATGAACTGCAGACTGAAACTGAAAAAATTACAGATGAAATTAAGGAGAAGGGACCTGTATAAATTAAAGGAACCAGAGAACTCGGAGTTTAAAATGGAGCATTAGGCAACGTCGGGCTGAAACAGGCTAAAAATAGTGCATTAGAAGACGAGTGGGTAGCTTTGAGAGATGAAATAGGGACGGCAGCAAAGGATCACATAGGTAAAAAGACAACGCCTACTAGAAGTCCCTGGATAACACAGGAATTATTGAATTTAATGGAAATCTCATGTGACTAGGGCCTCCCGTAGGGTAGACCGTTCGCCAGGTGCAAGTGTCTCGATTTGACGCCACTTTGGCAACTTCCCCGTCGATGGGGATGAAATGATGATGATTAGGGCAACACAACTCCCAGTCCCTGAGCGACGAAAGTCGCCGACCCAGCAGGGAATCGAACCTCGGCCCTTACGATTGACATTCTGTCGCGCTGACCACTCAGCTACCGGGGGCGGACATTGAATCTGATGAAGAACGGAAAAATATGAAAATGCAGCAATTGGAGGAGACGATTTCTAAAAATTAGACTGATGAAAGTGAAAAATAGCTATGCATAAATGGCTAGAGGACAAATGTATGGCTATAGAAGCTTGTAAAACTAGGGGAAAGATATGTGCCGTCTGTAGGAAAATTAAAGAGAAGTCTGAAGAAAAGAGAAGCAACTGTATGAATATCAAGAGATCAGATGACAAGCCAGTACTAAGCAGAGCAGGAGAAGCTAAACGGTGGAAGGAATATGTGGATGGTCTATATTAGGGAAACAAACTTGTGAACAAAATTATAGAAAGTCAAGAGGGGGTAGGTGAAGGTGATATGAGAGACAGGATAGAAGCGAGATGACTTCGACAGAGCACTGAAACGTTATGGAAGATATTCAACTAAAATTATGGAGAATCTTGGGACAGTCAGCTGCGACAAAATTATTCCCTCTGATCTGTAAGATATATGAGACAGGTGAAATACGCGAAGATTTCTGGAAGAATCTAAACATTCGAATCGTAAGGAACGCAAGTACTGACAAATGTGATTACTATCAAACTATGAGTTTAAGAAGTATTGGTTACGATTTATTGTCAAGAATTATTTACAAAAGTCTAGAGAACATGGTAGGAGCCGACCTTGAGGAAAATCAGTTGGCATTCGGAAGAAATTTAGGAACACTGCAGGCAATACTCACCCCATGAATTCGCCTAGGCGATAGGTTGAAGAAAGAAAAAGCTACCTTTATAGTAACTGTAGATTTGTAGAAAGCTTCTGATAATATTGACTGGTTTAAGCTCTTTGAAATTTTGAAAGTAGCAAGACTAAAACACATGGAGCAAAAGGTTTTCTTAAACCTTTACGAAGAGCAGACGACAGTTACAGTTGGTGGACAAAAATATGGAAACATCGCGGGAAATGCATGCTTGAATATAAATGCAGATGATAGCCAAGTCCGCGGGTTGCGTTGTTGTTTTTGACGTGTACCATGTCCTCAATACGTTGCAAGTGTCAGTCGTGGTCAGAGCAGAGCAGTATTCTGTGTAGTTGTGAGTGCATGATTTCGGAGTTCAGTGCATTTGAACGTGGGCATCGTATTGAAAAATCAGGGAAAGCGTAAAAATATCACCCTCTAAATCACAGCGCGGACGAAAGCGCGTGTTGAGTGATCGTGCCGTACGGCCACTGAAGAAAATCGTGGTAAAAAATAAGAGGGCAACAGCTGCAAAAGTCACTGCAGATCTGAATGTCACACTCGCGAACCCTGTCGGCAACAAAACAACACAAACGGATCTCCATAAACAAGGAATTGCAGGGCGAGTTGGTTTTCGAAAATCACTCATCACTGGTGCCGATTCCCGTAACAAGAAAACGTGGCGCCGAAGAGTGGATTATAAAGCAATGGAAAATGTAATGTGTTCGGATGAGTCTTGTTTCACATTGTTTCCAACTTCTGACCGAGCATACGCCACAAGGCCCCATGGTTACTCTGCAAGGTTGCATTACTGTGAGAATTTTGGCTGAACAGGTCCATCTCATGGAACGATATTTGTTTTGTGATTGTGTTTCTGTGTTCCAACAGATGTCATTACAGATGGTGAAGTCGTAGGCTGGGCAGACTGGTAAAACAGGACAAGTGGCGAACTGAAGCGTAACTGTCAGTCTTTATCGCCGAGCAGAGTACATGTTTGTTCGAACACACACCAACTTCTCCACTATTCCAGTCTCAAACAGAGCGCGGAAAAAACGAACACCTATATCTTTCCGTGCGAGCTCTGATTTCCTTATTTTATTATAATGATCGTTTCTCCGTGTGTAGGTCGGCGTCATTAAAAGATTTTCACACTCGGAGAACATAGTTGGTGATTGAAATTTCGTGAGAAGATTCCGGCGCAACGAAAACCACCTTTCTTTTAATGATGGTTCAAATGGCTCTGAGCACTATGGGACTCAACTGCTGTGGTCATCAGTCCCCTAGAACGTAGAACTACTTAAACCTAACTAACCTAAGGACATCACACACATCCATGCCCGAGGCAGGATTCGAACCTGCGACCGTAGCAGTCGCACGGTTCCGGACTGCGCGCCTAGAACCGCGAGACCACCGCGGCCGACTCTTTTAATGATGTCCACCCTATATCCTGTATAATGTCAGTGATACTATCTCCCCTATTTCGTAATAATACAAAACGTGTTGTTATTCTTTGAACTTCCTCGATATACTCCGTTAATTCTGTCTGCTAAGGGTCTCACACCGCGCAGCAGCACCCAAAAGAGAACGGAAAACGTTCAAATGGCTCTAAGCACTATGAGACTTAACATCTGAGGTCATCAGTCCCCTAGACTTAGAACTACTTAATCCTAACTATCCTAAGGACATCACACACAGCCATGCCCGAAGCAGGATTCGAACCTGCGACAGTAGCAGCAGCGCCGTTCCAGACTGAAGCGCCTAGACCGCTCGGCCACAGCGGCCAGCCCGGAAAGCGTAGTGTAGGCAGACTCTTAAGTAGGTCTGTTACATTTTGTAAGTGTTCTGCCAGTAAAACGCAGTCTTTGGAGCACCTTCCCCACAACATTTTCTATGTGTTCTTTCCAATTTAAGTTATTAGCAATAGTAATTCCAAAGTATTTAGTTTAAGTTACGGATTTGACTGATTTATCGTGTAACCGAAGTTTAACGGATTCCTTTTCGCACTCTTGCTAATGACCTCACATTTTTCATTATTTGGGGTCAACTGCAAATTTTTTCACCTTATATATATCTTTTCTAAATCGTTTCGTAATTTGTTTTGATCTTCTGATGACTTTGCTAGACGATAAACGACCGCATCATCTGCAAAACAACCTTAGAAAGCTGCTCAGATTGCCTCCTAAATCGCTTATACAGATAAGGAACGGCAGAGGGCCTAAACACTACCTTCGGGAACGTCAGAAATCATTAATGTTTTACTTGATGGCTTTCAGTCAATTACTACGAACTGTGACCTCTCTGACAGGAAATCACGAATCGAGTCACGTAACTGAGTCAATATTCCATAAGCGAGTGCGTCAAGAACGGAAAGACAGTTTATTCTGATTACCTAGAATTCAATAGATGTACGTGTGTGATGATGTATGATTTCTCCAAGACAAAGAGTTACATTTGCTGGAGCTACCTCTCCCTTTTGAAATGAGTGAATGGTACAACACTGACGTTGATACCTACCCACATTTGAAAATTAAGTATCTCTCTCCATCCATTATTATTATTATTATTTTCGTTGTAACTATATTTACTTATGATATAGTTTTTGATGGCGGCAGAATTACATTGTTATCTTAACATCTGGTGGCTCTTTATTTAAGCATATTTTCATTTCGATGTATTCCACCAATTCTATGGGCAATTTTCCAGTTTCCAGCTAATTTCTACACCTGTTTGCCAATTCAATTACAGTCTCCTGTTTTTTGTCCTGATCTGCTCTATAGACTATGCAGTTGCCCTATTTCATTGCTATATATACTTCTTTTTACAAAAGATTATTAATAAATAATTAGTTACCTAGCAATTATGTACAGGCAAATAACTCCATCACAGAGCTACTGTCTGCGTAATGGGTTTGAGGGAAATCAGGCAATTTTGTATGAAAATGTTATTTATGCCTTTTTTTATTCATACAAGTAAAATCCATACATTGGGTGCAGTAATACGTCATCCTTAAAATAAATCCGCCGATTCTTTTTTCACTGACGGTTGGTGATGGCTGGAAAAGTTGTTGTGCCCCTGCAAATCCTGTTTCTGTACTTCTACTGCCAGAAAAAGCAATAACATAAGTGAATACAGTTATAATGACAATAATGATAATAACAGACAGAGAGAATCTGTGAATACATTCCTCTGATGGATGCTTGCAGGAAACAGATTTGCTACGGCTTAGTGAACTGGGCACATGAGGCCTGGGCGTAAATACAGACAGCAGACGAGTGATGACTCTCTCGCAACTGAATTATAAAAGTTATAGTTCGTCAACGGAGAGGGTCTGAATTTGCACGTCATTGGCTGAGGTGTCAGTGTCCCGGGGCCCCACAGCGATTGAGAGACAGCACGATGACGTCGACATAACGCGAGAATATGACACGCACATCTGCGTCAGCTGTAATAACACCAGAAGAAAGTAGTACTGACTTTGCTTTTGCCATACGAACAGAGACACGCCACTACCGAGGACCAGGCCAAGACGGGCCGGCTTGAATTCCTCAGTGATACAGATACTGTACCATATGTGTAACCGCAATGGAAGGCTTTTTGTAAGGCTAACCCATGGTTCCAGAAGGGGGGCAGCAGCCATTTCAGTAGTTGCAAGGCCAACAGTCTAGACGACTGGCAGATGTTGCCTTGTAACACTATATGACATGGCCTTCCTGTGCTGGACAACGAATGATTGATAGCAAGGGGAAAATACAGTCATTTTCTTCCTGAGGGCATGCAGCTCCACTGTATAGTTTAATAATAATGGCATCCTCTTCGGTAAAATATTCTGAAGGGTAAACCATCCCCGATTCACTTATCGAGGCAAGGAATTCTCAGGAAGATGTCTTCATCACAAAAATCAAAACTGGTAATCTACAGGTCGGAGGGTGGAATGTTAGGCTCCTTAATCGCGTAGGGAGGTTAGAAAATTTTAAAATGGGATTGGATAATTTTGCTTAGACGAAAATCAACAAAATGTACAAACTTCAAAAAATGTATGACACTATGTAGTCTACAATAAAATGTAATTGCAACCAGTATTCTTGGTATATGACTTTTCTTTTATTTGTCGGCCTGATGAACTATTTTTCTAATCAAGTTGTTAACGGTTCACGTTCACAGCTTGTTCCTCACCAGATTTGTGCTAGATGATATTCTCAGCCTATTGGCTTTTTGTTGTATTCACACAATTTTAGATGCACTTCATCTACATACTCTACATGCATTCTGTATTTTTCCTTTTGATGCAAAAGTATGTAATTTTCCTACTATATCTGTAACTCGCTTAAGCATAATGTCATGCATTTTTTGAAGGAAATGGAGAAGTTGACGTTAGATATAGTGGGAATTAGTGATATTCGGTGGTAAGAAGAAGAGGCCTTCTAATAAATACAAAATGCAAGTGTAAGTCTAATAACGAATAAGAAAACAGGAACGCGGGTAATCTGCTATAACCAGCATAGTGAACTAATTATCGTAACTAAAACAGAAATAAAGCCAACTCCCATCATAGTAATACTAGGTTATGTACCAACTAGTTCCCAAAATGAAGAGACTCAAAGAATGTATGATGAGATGAAGGACATTATTCAGACAGTTAAAAGAGACGAAAATTTAAATGTCATGGCTTCGATAATACGAAAAGGAGAATCAGGAATAATAGTAGGAGAATACTGACTGGGGTAAAGTTATGACAGAGGGACCTGCCTGGAAGAATGTTGCACAAAGTATAATTTAATCACTGCTAACACTTGGTTTGAGAATCATGAAAACCATTTGTATATGTACAAGAAACCTGGGGAAACTGAAAGGCTTCAGCATGATTATATATAATCGTAAGACAGAAATTTCGAAACCAGATTCTAACTGTAAGATATTTCCGGTGGCTGATATGGACTATGATCACAGTTTATTGGTTATGAACTGCAGACTGAAACTGAAAAAATTACAGATGAAATTAAGGAGAAGGGACCTGTATAAATTAAAGGAACCAGAGAACTCGGAGTTTAAAATGGAGCATTAGGCAACGTCGGGCTGAAACAGGCTAAAAATAGTGCATTAGAAGACGAGTGGGTAGCTTTGAGAGATGAAATAGGGACGGCAGCAAAGGATCACATAGGTAAAAAGACAACGCCTACTAGAAGTCCCTGGATAACACAGGAATTATTGAATTTAATGGAAATCTCATGTGACTAGGGCCTCCCGTAGGGTAGACCGTTCGCCAGGTGCAAGTGTCTCGATTTGACGCCACTTTGGCAACTTCCCCGTCGATGGGGATGAAATGATGATGATTAGGGCAACACAACTCCCAGTCCCTGAGCGACGAAAGTCGCCGACCCAGCAGGGAATCGAACCTCGGCCCTTACGATTGACATTCTGTCGCGCTGACCACTCAGCTACCGGGGGCGGACATTGAATCTGATGAAGAACGGAAAAATATGAAAATGCAGCAATTGGAGGAGACGATTTCTAAAAATTAGACTGATGAAAGTGAAAAATAGCTATGCATAAATGGCTAGAGGACAAATGTATGGCTATAGAAGCTTGTAAAACTAGGGGAAAGATATGTGCCGTCTGTAGGAAAATTAAAGAGAAGTCTGAAGAAAAGAGAAGCAACTGTATGAATATCAAGAGATCAGATGACAAGCCAGTACTAAGCAGAGCAGGAGAAGCTAAACGGTGGAAGGAATATGTGGATGGTCTATATTAGGGAAACAAACTTGTGAACAAAATTATAGAAAGTCAAGAGGGGGTAGGTGAAGGTGATATGAGAGACAGGATAGAAGCGAGATGACTTCGACAGAGCACTGAAACGTTATGGAAGATATTCAACTAAAATTATGGAGAATCTTGGGACAGTCAGCTGCGACAAAATTATTCCCTCTGATCTGTAAGATATATGAGACAGGTGAAATACGCGAAGATTTCTGGAAGAATCTAAACATTCGAATCGTAAGGAACGCAAGTACTGACAAATGTGATTACTATCAAACTATGAGTTTAAGAAGTATTGGTTACGATTTATTGTCAAGAATTATTTACAAAAGTCTAGAGAACATGGTAGGAGCCGACCTTGAGGAAAATCAGTTGGCATTCGGAAGAAATTTAGGAACACTGCAGGCAATACTCACCCCATGAATTCGCCTAGGCGATAGGTTGAAGAAAGAAAAAGCTACCTTTATAGTAACTGTAGATTTGTAGAAAGCTTCTGATAATATTGACTGGTTTAAGCTCTTTGAAATTTTGAAAGTAGCAAGACTAAAACACATGGAGCAAAAGGTTTTCTTAAACCTTTACGAAGAGCAGACGACAGTTACAGTTGGTGGACAAAAATATGGAAACATCGCGGGAAATGCATGCTTGAATATAAATGCAGATGATAGCCAAGTCCGCGGGTTGCGTTGTTGTTTTTGACGTGTACCATGTCCTCAATACGTTGCAAGTGTCAGTCGTGGTCAGAGCAGAGCAGTATTCTGTGTAGTTGTGAGTGCATGATTTCGGAGTTCAGTGCATTTGAACGTGGGCATCGTATTGAAAAATCAGGGAAAGCGTAAAAATATCACCCTCTAAATCACAGCGCGGACGAAAGCGCGTGTTGAGTGATCGTGCCGTACGGCCACTGAAGAAAATCGTGGTAAAAAATAAGAGGGCAACAGCTGCAAAAGTCACTGCAGATCTGAATGTCACACTCGCGAACCCTGTCGGCAACAAAACAACACAAACGGATCTCCATAAACAAGGAATTGCAGGGCGAGTTGGTTTTCGAAAATCACTCATCACTGGTGCCGATTCCCGTAACAAGAAAACGTGGCGCCGAAGAGTGGATTATAAAGCAATGGAAAATGTAATGTGTTCGGATGAGTCTTGTTTCACATTGTTTCCAACTTCTGACCGAGCATACGCCACAAGGCCCCATGGTTACTCTGCAAGGTTGCATTACTGTGAGAATTTTGGCTGAACAGGTCCATCTCATGGAACGATATTTGTTTTGTGATTGTGTTTCTGTGTTCCAACAGATGTCATTACAGATGGTGAAGTCGTAGGCTGGGCAGACTGGTAAAACAGGACAAGTGGCGAACTGAAGCGTAACTGTCAGTCTTTATCGCCGAGCAGAGTACATGTTTGTTCGAACACACACCAACTTCTCCACTATTCCAGTCTCAAACAGAGCGCGGAAAAAACGAACACCTATATCTTTCCGTGCGAGCTCTGATTTCCTTATTTTATTATAATGATCGTTTCTCCGTGTGTAGGTCGGCGTCATTAAAAGATTTTCACACTCGGAGAACATAGTTGGTGATTGAAATTTCGTGAGAAGATTCCGGCGCAACGAAAACCACCTTTCTTTTAATGATGGTTCAAATGGCTCTGAGCACTATGGGACTCAACTGCTGTGGTCATCAGTCCCCTAGAACTTAGAACTACTTAAACCTAACTAACCTAAGGACATCACACACATCCATGCCCGAGGCAGGATTCGAACCTGCGACCGTAGCAGTCGCACGGTTCCGGACTGCGCGCCTAGAACCGCGAGACCACCGCGGCCGTCTCTTTTAATGATGTCCACCCTATATCCTGTATAATGTCAGTGATACTATCTCCCCTATTTCGTAATAATACAAAACGTGTTGTTATTCTTTGAACTTCCTCGTTATACTCCGTTAATTCTGTCTGCTAAGGGTCTCACACCGCGCAGCAGCACCCAAAAGAGAACGGAAAGCGTTCAAATGGCTCTAAGCACTATGAGACTTAGCATCTGAGGTCATCAGTCCCCTAGACTTAGAACTACTTAATCCTAACTATCCTAAGGACATCACACACAGCCATGCCCGAAGCAGGATTCGAACCTGCGACAGTAGCAGCAGCGCCGTTCCAGACTGAAGCGCCTAGACCGCTCGGCCACAGCGGCCAGCCCGGAAAGCGTAGTGTAGGCAGACTCTTAAGTAGGTCTGTTACATTTTGTAAGTGTTCTGCCAGTAAAACGCAGTCTTTGGAGCACCTTCCCCACAACATTTTCTATGTGTTCTTTCCAATTTAAGTTATTAGCAATAGTAATTCCAAAGTATTTAGTTTAAGTTACGGATTTGACTGATTTATCGTGTAACCGAAGTTTAACGGATTCCTTTTCGCACTCTTGCTAATGACCTCACATTTTTCATTATTTGGGGTCAACTGCAAATTTTTTCACCTTATATATATCTTTTCTAAATCGTTTCGTAATTTGTTTTGATCTTCTGATGACTTTGCTAGACGATAAACGACCGCATCATCTGCAAAACAACCTTAGAAAGCTGCTCAGATTGCCTCCTAAATCGCTTATACAGATAAGGAACGGCAGAGGGCCTAAACACTACCTTCGGGAACGTCAGAAATCATTAATGTTTTACTTGATGGCTTTCAGTCAATTACTACGAACTGTGACCTCTCTGACAGGAAATCACGAATCGAGTCACGTAACTGAGTCAATATTCCATAAACACGCAACATCGGCAGCTACGACTGAAATGGGCACGTGACCAACGGTACTGGACGTTGGCGCAGTGGCAGGTTGCATGGTCTGAAGAATCCCGATACCTTCTTCAACATGCTGTCGTCTTCCAGAACAACAGCTCCTTGACACCTGTATTGCAGGACGGACCCGAGCTGGCGGCGGCTCCAGTATGATCTGGGGAACATTCACGTGGGAATCCATCGTTCCAGTGGAGCTCGTGCAAGGAACCATGACGGTCAAGGAGTATCATACACTGGCTGCAGACCACGTACACCACTTCACGACTATCATGTTTCACAACAGCAGTGTTTTACCTCAGCAAGATAATGCGCCATGTCACGAGGCCAAGAGTGTGATTGATTGGTTCGAGGAACACAGCGGTGAGTTCCAATTGATTTGCTGGCCGCCCAACTCGCCAGATCCGAACCCGATCGAACACATCTGGAATGTGATTGAAGGTGGCGTCAGAGCTCATCGCCCCCTTCCCTGGTATTTACGGGAATTGGATGGTGACTTGTGTGGGCAGTTGTGGCGCCAAATCCCTCCAGCGATCTACCAAGGCCTCACTGCTTCCATGCCACGACGCGTCGCCACTTTTATCCGTGCTAAAGGCGGACATGCCGGCTATTAGGTAGATGGTCACTATGTCCTGGCTTATTACGTATACCCTTAATGAAAATCTGGAACAGAAATATCTAATATAGACATTTCTACACCTATGGGTTTCTCAAAGACAATGATAATCTATTTATTTCAATGGTACCCAACATTAGATAACTACGATCTAATAGATACTGTCTGTACGAAACCCTAGTCCGATGCATGAGAAGCCCCGATGGCCCCAATCTGATTAGCTTAAATGCGTAAACAAATGAATAAAAAATAAAAAGTTTGGAGAGGAATTCGCCTTATGCAAGACACCTGTGTAGTTTTGTTTTACCGAGACATGTCTGGGCACTTTTTGTGCTATCTTCAGCGGATTTGTTTCTCTTCCCCCTGCAAAATTGTTACATTTTAACACTTTAAGAAACTTTTGGTGCAAAATATTTACATTTGTAAAATGAGGTATTATTGTCCAGTGATTTTACATTGGTTTGCATGTAGAGTTGAGACATGTATCAGTGAGCTGAGGTATTCTATGTTGTTTATCTGCAGTATGTCTGCAGTTTCTTGTTTTGTAGTACATTTGGAAACAAAGTGGATCCATGCATTTGTTCACATTCCCCACATGGAGCTATTGGATATTTATGCTAGCAGCCTTAGGTCTACTACATAATCTACAGCTTGTCATCTACAAACATGAAAATGTTATTTTATTTTTATTATGAATTTCCCAAAAGGAATCACTATGTATCATGTTGTCTTGCGTGTTACTTATAGTTTTTTATGCTGTGGTGTTTTTACTTTTTTGTGTCGATATAACACGCTTATTTCTTTCGTTTTTCGTCGTTACACTTTCATTTTATACGACTTCTTACCAAGCACAGAGTTTTCGCTGGCATTACGTATTCTTGTGACTGTAGAGTTCATTTTTTGTGGCATATTTGTTTTGGATGTGGCGCATGGATTTGAAGTGTTGTTGACGTCTGGAGTGTGTGTGTGTGTGTGTGTGTGTGTGTGTGTGTGTGTTAGCAAGATGAGGGGGGGGGATATATATATATATATATATATATATATATATATATATATATATATATATATATAGAGATTGAGGGAGCAGTGGATAGGCACGTAGAGTGAATGGTGTGCAGAGTTGGGAGACAGGAATTTAATTTTAGAAGTTGATCATATATAGTTTTGAGGTAGGTGTTATTTACATAGCTCATCTATTGTGACAAAGAGAGTTTTATTGCACAGTGATATGTATTCGTTTACCACTTTCTTTCCTTGGTCTATTGATTTTTGGATGTTATAGTTTTCTTCTACTATTAATTTTTGGTATAGGCTGTTACTAATTTTAAAGGATCTTAAGTCGGCTTTTTTGTTGGTTGGGTGGTAATTCTGTGCTATTAGGTGATCTGAAAATGCTGAGTGTGAACTATTGCTATGAATGAATAACCAATCCAATCACCTCATGAGTCATAAAAAAACCAGCTTCGTATATTTACTGCACAGGCTGAACAAAACAAACATGAACAAATATGACTACACAGAAGAACTGAACACATTAAAAGAAACTGCAAGGGAGAATGAGTGTGACACAAAGACTGCAGATAGAATACGAGTGCAGACAGTAGGCAACAAATGGCACATAATGAATTACAACAACGAAGTCACACACAGGGTGGGCAATATACTAAAGAGACAAGTGCTCAACATAGCACACAGATCCAACAACTCAATACAGAAGAGACTTGGAAGAAAATACCAACAACACTGATAAATACCGCCAGTTTGGAATGTATCAACTGACTTGCAACTGCTGTCAATCTGTATGTGTGGATCAAACATGCAGGAATTTTAGAACCAGGTATACAGACCATCTCGGAGCACTGGAAAGCAATAGCTCACACTCAACATTTGCAGATCACCTAATAGCACAAAATCGTCACCCAACCTACATAGAAACCGACTTAAGAATCCTTGAAATTTGTAACAACCTATACTAAAAATTAACAATAGAAGAAAAATATAACATCCAAAAATCAAGAAACTAGGGAAAGAATGTATTAAACGAATGCATATCACTTTGCAATAAAACCCTCTTTGTCACAATAGATGAACTATGTAAATATTACCTACTCCCTCAATGTCTCTTTCTCTCTCTCTCTCTCTCTCTCTCTCTCTCTCTCTTCCTATCTTGGAATGGAAACACACACACACACACACACACACACACACACACACACACACACACACACACAAGAACTAAACACCACTAACGTTAACAACACTTCAAATCCGTGCGCCACACTCAAAACAACCATGCTACGAAACAAATAAATACTACACAGTCACAACAACACGTAATGCCGGCGAAATCTCTGTGCTGGGTAAGAAATTGTATTACATGAAAGTGTAATGACAAAAAAAAAGACGAAAGGAATAAGCGTGTTATCTCGACACAAAAAAGTAAAAAACCACAGTATCAAAAAACTGTAAGTAACACGCCAAACAACACGATACATAGCGATTGTTGGTCGGAAATGCATAATAAACAGAAAAATTAAATAACGTTTTGCTGTTTATAGATGACAAGCTGTAGAGTTCATAGTAGACCCAAGCCTACTAGCACAAATATCCAGTAGCGCCATGTGAGGAATGTAAGCAAATGCATAAATACTCTTTATTTCCAAATGTGTTATAAAACTAGAAACTGTAGACATATCGTAAATAAACAACATAGAATGCCTCAACTCAGTGATACATGTCTCAACTCTGTACTGTATGCAAACCAATGTAAAACCATTTGATAATAACCGCTCATGTTGCAAATGTAAATATTTTGTACTAAAACCTTCTTTACGGTTTAACTTGCAACAATTTTGCAGAAGGAAAATAGAAAAACCCACAGAAGATAGCACAAAAAGTGCCAAAACATGTCTGGTGAAAGAAAAACTACAAAAGTGTTTTGCATAAGGCGGAACTCCTCTCCAATTTTCTTAGCGAGCACGGAAATAAGAACAGCAAAATTCAAAAGACGATTAATAAAAATTTTCCTTGAATGTGACAGTATGCTTCAAAGTGGGTGTTACAGTCAGATCAACTGCTTCACATCTACTTTCCCTATATGTTACTAGCTTCACAGCACTCATTTTTCACACGTTCTGCATAGTTTTGCCAAAAACAAGGTTTATCATAAGTTTGAAAACTGTTATTTTCGAATCCGTTTTTTGCATAATACACTTGTCAGTATTAGTGTTGATACATAGTTTCAGACAGGGATCTTGATGGAATGATAACATTTGACGAATTTTTCTTAGAATACGATTATTGTTCAGATACTGCTCTAATTTCTATAATGAACCACATATGTTTTATTATCCTATAATGTGGAAATAAATTTCTTTGAAAGTTTTCACTGCTAATGGTTGTACCATTTTCTCTGGGCATAACGGTAGATTGGAGTGAAGTTCATGAATATTTTCAGTATTCTGAAGACCTATTTCTAAAATGTAACCAATGTCTCAATCATTTGATATACTCGTTACTTCAAATGCTTCCACAGACAGCCATGCAAAATCAGAGGGTGGTAAGTATTGCATTATTGCCAAAGACGTACAAACTATTAAAATCGAGGTGTGTAACATAAGGTTCACAGTTATTTTCATTCTTATCAGCTATGAAATTTTTGCTTGCGACAGCATCTTTATGTGAACAGTGAACCGTACCACCTCTAACACCACGCTCAAGAAATTGTACTTGTTCTATGTCCGTAATAAGTTGCAATTTTATATTTAGAGTTTTCAACAAAGCATCCCTTGCTAAAGTGCGGGAAGTTTCATATGGCCTGGCTCCAGCTCGTACATTTTCAGAATACGTGGAAATAGTCAAGGACATTGAACAATAGGAAGACACCGGTTTTCAAATATGCGTCCAATATCTTGTATTCAGATAAAATCTACATGTTGCACGCTCTTTGGTATTCTTGTTCTTTGTTACTTGTTTCATTAGTCGGTCAGATTTTGAACACCTCAATCGGTGGCAACCGATCATCCAACAAAACTGATTCTTTAATTACGTACATACCACTTTAGATAGAAATATTAATTTAATTAAATTGGATACGGTCGAGGAAATAGTTTCTTATTTTTATCTCATTAGGTTTAAATATGAGGCACATTACTATAGAGAACATGCCAGAAATTTGAAGAATTTTACGATATGAGCCGTAATTTTGTGTTGCAAAGGTGTTTCACTGCGACATTTTTAGTAATTTTTTATACTTCTCTTTGTTTGTTGCCATCACAGAAACATAGCTTGGATTTATTTTCACCATCTTATTATGCTCAGTTACTTCCACTTGTTCATGTAGAGTTCATAATTGTGAAATTAGCCTAATAATTTGTCAGACTGCAAAACACCATCTGTATTGTAAAATTAGATCTGTAATTTAAATTACATCTCGCATGCGCAGCTACTCGAAATCTCCCAGTACGATGACTGTGATCCCTGCGTTTGAAGTCATTTTGCTTGAAACATTTGCTTGGAAGTTTTCTGTTGTTATAAACACTCCTTCCTCGTCGAGGCTCATAGTCATATCCTTGTTCTGCAACAAGTCATTTTTTATGTGTTCAGCAATCAGCTACAGCCGTTTGCTAAACCATTCCTTACAGTCAGCACCTTTCCACAGCTGAAACTGTAACTACAGTGTATGTAGTAAGTTATAATATACGGTTTATCGACATGAATTTCGTCAGCAAGACTTGGTTGTAACAACCTTCAGTATCTGCAATCTGACAAACTTTAGCTTTAGAAGCTCGTTGAACATGTATAATTTTATGTACTGTTTTTCTGCATTTGGCATGACACTGTTCACTTTCAGTTATGAAAAATCGACTAAATGTGTATCCAACTTGTCTTTATAATGAAAATAGCACGAACAGCGCTTATATAATTCATTTGAATGATGGAAGTTGTAATGCTACTATGTGTTAGACTAGAAAAGTTTTATGTAAAAGTAATGGTAAATTTCCGTTTTTTTCAACTGACAGCATTATCAGATACATATATTTCTGGCGACTATGATGGAATCACATTAAAGTATTTTCCTTCATATTCTTTTGTCCTTGCTACAACCATTCACTCATGCTCAGAGTACTGAACAGCAAACACATTAACAGATACATTTTCGATGTTTTTCTGAAATATTTCCACATGCTTCAGAGTGCTATGAAATGAAATGTTTGTGAAGTTTAATGCATCTAAGTGAAAAAGACGATTGGAGATGTAATTAATACGTTTACCTGCTGGGTACAAACCACTAAAATCAATAGACTTCAAACAACATTTTATCACGGGATGTTTGTTTGCAATCTCTTTTGGTAATTTTCTGTTTGTTCTCATCGTCAGACATAGTTCCCATAGTACACAATTATCATTACCACTGGATGGGGATAATGTCATGCCACACCCATCACTGATGTAGGAAGCTCTCTGAATAGCTTATTTACAAGAAACAAAATAGGAAAGGGCTGAAGAAGCGTGGCTTAACAAGGAGTTGCGCAGTGTCGTCGGACAAGCTGATATGGGCAGTGAAATACTAAGCTGTCACTGAGACGAGTATGTCAAATACAGTTGCTTTAGAAGCACTCTAATTAATTTATTCCCAATAATTTAAACAGAAAAGGAGGGAAGGCAGGGAGAGCTGGGCAGGTGGGGCAGGGGGGAGGGGGGGAGGGTGTATAGGAGAAGGATTGGGCTCGACGGCGTAATGCGTTTGCTTCTGGCACTCCATGTAGACAACCCGACGCTCAGAGGTCAAATTTGGTCCACAATCCCTGTTGCTCTCACTGCGTTGTGCAGAATGTCTATTGCTCCCCTATCTGTATGAATCAGTTTTTCTACTGCTGCAATATTTATATCATCAGAGAAGGCTGGGCCTTTGATTAGTCCAGTTCAGCAGACGTATCTGAGGTTTCTTCAGACCTTTATTCAACGACCCTTGCTTTGTGGATAGACTATTATCATGCTGGCACAAAAGATTATTCCATTCCACACTTTCTCCACAGTATCGGAAATATTCTACAGCCAGAAATGTTTATTTCACACCTGCATTTTTTCCGATTTAATCAGTACGTTCGAACTGTAACAGTCCAATAACATTTCAGCGAATTCCAGTGAAAGAAAAACATGACATCCTGACGCAACGTCAGAACCGAGCAACTGAATTCCATACATCCCACTGGTTTATCTGCTGATGAAGTAACACACGAGCTGGAAGCTGTTTGCGCGCAAAATGCAAACAGCGCTCGACTGACTCGTTCCATAGGCACTCGCAGTTTGTCTGGTGCTGACATGTGGATTATTAGTAACAGCTGCCAAAACACCTATGTCACCCACTCCACTCGTTTCAGCATTCTGGAATACTTTTAATAACATTTTTTTGCACTTCCGTTGCATTGTCAATCTTGTTGGACAGCGGTATAATGATACCTTTCTCTGCGTAAAATGGAATCTCTTTTTTCGTGTTCTTTCTGAGACCTCCGCAAAGAAGTAAAGTATATAATACCTCTTGGTTTGTGGAAGACTCTTTTTTTTTTAAGTAGCCACAACACCAGACGTGAGAACCACACAGAAAATATTGGAATTTATCCTATACTAATTATCAGATTTCGGAGAGTGAAACTCCACTGAATTTGTCTCTTTGAAATCTATGGCACTAGCACTATCGATAAAGCGAAGGTGACAACAATATATTTATAACTAACGTCGTATCTACAACAAGACCCCATGTGTCTTTTTGTGAGGACTATCTTACAGTTCACCAGGGTGAAAATCTTAAATGCTTCTAAAGCAACGGTCGTGAGCGTTAGTTACCTTTGAGACTGGACTTGATGAGTTGATGTTAGTCAAGAATGCCTTTAAGCCGACAAGAACATCACTATCAACACCTCACGGAGTTTGAATGAGGCCGCGCGGGATTAGCCGAGCGGTCTCGGTCGCTGCAGTCATGGACTGTGCGGCTACTCCCGGTGGAGGTTCGAGTCCTCCCTCGGGCATGGGTGTGTGTGGTTTGTCCTTAGGATGATGTAGGTAAAGTAGTGTGTAAGCTTAGGGACTGATGACCTTAGCAGTTAAGTCCCATAAAATTTCACACACATGTGAATATGAGTGTGAACGAGGTCGTATAATACGGCTACGAGAAGCTGGATGTTTCTTCTGCGATACTGCAGAAAGACTTGACAGGAATGTAGCCACTGTACGTGACTGCTGGCAGCAGTGGTGAATGGAATGTACGGTCGCAAGAAGACTGGGCTCCTGACACCCACGTGACACTACCGAGAGGGAAGACCATCGTGTTCGGCGTACGGCTCTGGTGCATCTTCTTGCATCTACAGCAGCAATTTGAGCAACAGTTGGCACCACAGTGACACAACGGCGGACGTCGGCCCCACATAATGCCACCCCAAACCATTATGTGGGGCCGACGTCCGCCGCTGGTGGTCATGGAAGGCACCTAACGGCTGTACGATACGTGAATGCCATCCTCCGACCGATTGTGCAACCATATCGGCAGCATATTGGCTACGCATTTATCTCCATGGAGGACAATAAGTGCCTCCGTCGGGCATATCATGTGAATGACTTCCTTCATGATGACGACATCGCTCGACTAGAGAGGCCAGCATGTTCTACAGGCGTGAACCCAATCGAACATACCTGGGATGGACTGAAAAAGGCTGTTTATGGACTACGTGACCCGCCAATCACTCTGAGGGATCTACGCCGAATCACCGTTGGGGAATGGGACAGTCTGGACCAACAGTGCCTTGATGAACTTGTGGGTAGCGTGCCACAACGGATACAAGCATGCATCAATGCAAGAGGACGTTCTGCGGGGTATTGGGGTTACCCGTGTGTACAGCAATCTGAACCACCACCTCTGAAGGTCTCGCTGTATGGTGGTACAACATATATATATATATATATATATATATATATATATATATATATATATATATATGTGTGTGTGTGTGTGTGTGTGTGAAATCTTATAGGACTTAACTGCTAAGGTCATCAGTCCCTAAGCTTACACACTACTTAACCTAAATTATCCTAAGACCAACACACACACCCATGCCCGAGGGACGACTCGAACCTCCGCCGGGACCAGCCGCACAGTCGATGACTGCAGCGCCTTAGACCACTCGGCTAATCACGCGTGGCAGTGTCTGGTTCAAGGTATGTGCGACACTCAACGGTGGGGAGAGCGTGATGCCAAACCTGAGCGGTCCATTCCGCATGTTGTTGGCTCCATTCGTATCGCGCTGCATGTTGTCGTGGTTGCAGAGATGGACCTCGCCATGGACGTCGGGAGTGAAGTTCCGCATCATGCAGTCTATTGCGCACAGTTTGAGTCGTAACACGACGTTCTGTACCTGCACGAAAAGCAGTATTCCACATGGAGGCGTTGCTGTCAGTGTTCCTTCGAGCCATCTTCCGTAGGCAGCGGTCATCCATTGCAGTTGTAGCGCTCGAGCGGCCTAAGCGAGGCATGTCATCGACCGTTCCTGTCTCTCTATATCTCCTCCATGTCCGAACAATATCACTTTGGTTCACTCCGAGACGCCTGGACACTTCCATTCTTGAGAGCCCTTCCTGGCGCAAAGTAACAATGCGGACGAGATAGAACCATGGTACTGACAGTCTAGGCATGGATGAACTACAGACAACACGAGCAGTGTACCTCCTTCCTCTCGGACCCCATCCGTCTAAAAGGAGCTGCTCATGCATGGTTGTTTACATCTTTGGGCGTGTTTAGTGACAGCTCTGGACATTCAAAGGAACTGTGTCTATGGTACAATATCCACAGTCAATGCCTATCTTCAGGAGTTCTGGGAACTGGGGTGATGCAAAACTTTTTTTGTTATATACAGGGTGGTCCATTGATAATGACCGGGCCAAATATCTCACGAAATAAGCATCAAACGAAAAAACTACGAAGAACGAAATTCGTCTAGCTTGAAGGGGGAAACCAGATGGCGCTATGGTTGGCCCGCTAGATGGGGCTGCCATAGGTCAAACGGATATCAACTGCGTTTTTTTAAAAATAAGAACCCCCATTTTTTAATACATATTCGTGTAGTACGTAAAGAAATATGAATGTTTTAGTTGGACCACTTTTTTCGCTTTGTGATAGATGGCGCTGTAAGAGTCACAAACGGATAAGTACGTGGTATCACGTAACATTCCGCCAGTGCGGACGGTATTTGCTTCGTGATACATTACCCGTGTTAAAATGGACCGTTTGCCAACTGCGGAAAAGGTCGATGTAGTGTTGATGTATGGCTATTTTGATCATCATGCCCAACGGGCGTGTGCTATGTATGCTGCACGGTACCCTGGGCGACATCATCCAAGTGTCCGGACCGTTCGCCGGATAGTTACGTTATTTAAGGAAAGAGGGAGTGTTCAGCCACATGTGAAACGTCAACCACGACCTGCAACAAATGAATATGCCCAAGTAGGTGTTTTAGCTGCTGTCGCGGCTAATCCGCACCTCAGTAGCAGACAAATTGCGCGAGAATCGGGAATCTCAAAAACGTCGGTGTTGAGAATGCTACATCAACATCGATTGCACCCGTACCATATTTCTATGCACCAGGAAGTGCATGGCGACGACTTTGAACGTTGTGTACAGTTCTGCCACTGGGCACAAGAGAAATTACGGGACGATGAAAGATCTTTTGCACGCGTTCTATTTAGCGACGAAACGTAATTCACCAACAGCGGTAACGTGAACCGGCATAATATGCACTATTGGGCAACGGAAAATCCAAGATGGCTGTGACAAGTGGAACATCAGCGACCACGGCCGGTTAATGTATAGTGCGGCATTATGGGAGGAAGGATAATTGGCCCCCATTTATCGATGGTAATCTAAATGATGCAATGTATGCTGATTTTCTACGTAATGTTCTACAGATGTTAGTAAAGGTATTTCACTGCATGACAGAATGGCGATGTACTTCCAACACAATGGATGTCCGGCACGTAGCTCGCGTGAGGTTGAAGCGGTACTGAATAGCAAATTTCATGACAGGTGAATTGATCGTCGAAGCACCATACAATGGCCTGCACGTTCACCGGATCTGACGTCCCCGGATTTCTTTCAGTGGGGAAAAGTTGAAGGATATTTGCTATCGAGATCCACCGACAACGCCTGACGACATGCGTCGGCGCATTGTCAATGCATGTCCGAACATTACGGAAGGCGAACTACTCGCTGTTGAGAGGAATGTCGTTACACGTATTGCCAAATGCATTGAGGTTGACGGACATCATGTTGAGCATTTATAGCATTAATGTGGTATTTACAGGCAATCACGCTGTGACAGCATGCGTTCTCAGAAATGATAAGTTCACAAAGGTACATGTATCACATTGGAACAAGCGAAATAAAATGTTCTAACGTACCTACGTTCTTTATTTTAATTTAAAAAACCTACCTGTTACCAACTGTTCGTCTAAAATTGTGAGCCTTATGTTTGTGACTATTAGAGCGACATCTATTACAAAGCTAAAAATGTGGTCCAACTAAAACATTCATATTTCCTTACGTAGTACACGAATATGTAATAAAAAATGGGGGTTCCTATTTTAAAAAACGCAGTTATATCAGTTTGACCTATGGCAGTGCCATCTAGCGGGCCAACCATAGCGCCATCTGGTTTCCCCCTCCATCTAGCCAAGTTTCGTTCTTTGTGGTTTTTTCGTTTGACGCTTATTTGGTGAGATATTTGGCCCGGTCACGATCAATGGACCACCCTGTGTGTGTGTGTGTGTGTGTGTGTGTGTGTGTGTGTGTGTGTGTGTGAGAGAGAGAGAGAGAGAGAGAGAGAGAGAGATCCGCCAATGTGGTGTAATGTCGAATGCCTTACGGAACTCTAGGAAAACTGAAACTATCTGTTCACCTGTAAATACTGTTTACAAGGTATCTTCCTTGAATGTAAGAGACAGTGTTCCACCCTAGCGGTTTGTGCTGAACTTACACTTACTTCTAGGGAGAAGCTACTTTTCGTCTAGGAACTTAAATCTGGTAAAATCCTACAACACTTCTTTCTCTGTACTTTGGTGCAATGTCGAATGCCTTACGGAAATCTAGGAAAACTGAAACTATCTGTTCACCTGTAAATACTGTTAACAAGGTATCTTCCTTGAAAGTAAGAGACAGTGTTCCACGCTAGGGGCTTGTGCTGAACTTACACTTACTTCTAGGGAGAAGCTTCTTTTCGTCTAGGAACTTAAATCTGGTAAAATCCTACAACACTTCTTTCTCTGTACTTCCGTGCATCCGTTCGCTCAAACCTTTCTTACAAACGGTAGTGCCATACGCTGTTTTCTAGTCACGTGGAACTGTTTACTGCACAGCAAGTTCTCGCTAAACCTGAGCTAGAAAATAGGCTGAATGCGCATCGCGTTCTATTCAACGTAAAATGTAATAAACGTTTCATCAGGACCAGGTTCCTTGGCTCCTTAGGCAGTCTTCAGCGTTTTTCAGTACCGAAAATACTTATTTCGGTATCTCTCATTTGCGAGCTTGTGTAGCAGTCAACGACTGGTATCGTAGTATCCTCATACTTTTACACGTCGCAAGGAATTTTCAAAACTTCTTTATTGCAGAACAAATCGTCTTCTTGCTTCGTCTACATCCAGCCTATAGTTCACAACATGAATTTCGTCCGTCAGCTACTCCCACGTCACTTAGCCCGTCACTGCACATTGATCAGCCAGGACATTATGACCACCAACCTACTATATAAAACCGTCAGGCGATGACAACGACACCCGGCGAGGAATAACTGCTAGTCATACACACTCACGGTGCATGTAGTATCAGTGAACGCGCTGATCGTGTGTAGAATGGGGAAAGCTCGCGATCTATCTGACTTTGAGTTTGACCGAAGGCTTGTTGTGATGGCCCGAAGACTCGGCACGAACATATTGGAAACTCCATGACTTGTCAGGTGTTAGAGGAGAGCTATGTTGAGTGTCTTCAACACGTGACGAAACCAACGTGAAAACACGTCTGGACATCTTGGGTTGGGTGGCCACGCCTCAATGGCAGATGTCAGACGTCGCAGGCTGAGCAGATTGGTAGAACAGGACAGGCGGTGAACTTGGGCCGAACTGACATCAGACATTAATGCTTGGTAAAGTAAATGTGTGTCTGAACACAGTGAACCTAACACTGCTAACGATGGGCCTCCGCACCCGACGAGCCATACGTGTGCCAATGCTAACACCACCACATCGGCATCTACAACTGGAATGGGAACGTGACCATCGGCATTGGACGTTGATGGAATGGCAGAGCGTTGCATGGTCTGATGAATCTTGATACCTTCTTCAACATGCCTATGGGAGGGTGCGAATCCATCATCTTCCACGGGAATAGCTCCTTGACACCTATACTGCTCGACGGAGACAAGCTGCTGGCGGCTCCATTATGCTCTGGGGAACATTCACGTGAACGTCCGCGGGCCCAGTGGAGCTCTTGCAAGGCACCATGACGGCCAAGGAATATCGCACAATGGTTTCAGACCAAGTACACCCCTTCATGACGACCATGTTTCCTGAAAGCATTTGCATTTTTCAGCAAGATAAAGCGCCTTGTCACATAGCCAGGTATGTGATGGAGTGGTTCAAGGAACACAGCAGCGAGTTCCAATTGATGTGCTGGCCGTCCAATTCGCCAGATTTGAACCTGATCGAACACACCTGTGATGTGACTGAACGCGGCGTCAGAGCTCATCGCCCCCATCTACGGAATTTACGGAAATTAGGTGACTTGTGTGTGCAGATGCGGTGCCATCTCCCTCCAGCGTACTACCAAGGCCTCATTGCTTCCATGTCACGACGCGTCGCCGCTGTTATCCGTGCCAAAGGTGGACATACCGGCTGTTACGTAGGTAGTAATAATGTTGTGGCTGATCAGTGTAACACCATCGAGCGTAAAGCAGTCCCAAACGAACGTTGTTTTTAACCTACATTTCTCGCATTTGTAGACTTAGAGAAAGCTTTTCATAATGTTGATTGGAATATTCTCTTTCAAATTCTGAAGGTGGCAGGGGTAAAATACAGGGAGCAAAAGGCTATTTGCAATTTGTACAGAAACCAGATGGCAGTTATAAGAGTCGAGGGGCATGAAAGGGAAGCAGTGGTTGGGAAGGGAGTGAGACAGGGTTGTAGCCTATCCCCGATGTTATTCAATCTGTATATTGAGGAAGCAGTAAAGGAAACAAAAGAAAAATTCAGAGTAGGAATTGAAATCCGTGGAGAAGAAATAAAAACTTTGAGGTTCACCGATGACACTGTAATTCTGTCAGAGACAGCAAAGGACCTGGAAGAGTATCTGAACGGAATGGACAGTGTCTTGAAAGGAGGATATAAGATGAACATCAACAAAAGCAAAACGAGGATAATGGAATGTAGTCGAATTAAATCTGGTGATGCTGCGGGAATTAGATTAGGAAATGAGACGCTTAAAGTAGTAAATGAGTTTTGCTATTTGGGGAGCAAAATAACTGATGATGGTTGAAGTAGAGAGGATATAAAATGTAGATTGGCAATGGCAAGGAAAGCGTTTCTGCCGGCCGAAGTGGCCGTGCGGTTAAAGGCGCTGCAGTCTGGAACCGCAAGACCGCTACGGTCGCAGGTTCGAATCCTGCCTCGGGCATGGATGTTTGTGATGTCCTTAGGTTAGTTAGGTTTAAGTAGTTCTAAGTTCTAGGGGACTAATGACCTCAGCAGTTGAGTCCCATAGTGCTCAGAGCCATTTGAACCAATTTTTAAAGCGTTTCTGAAGAAGAGAAATTTGTTAACATCGAACATAGATTTAAGTGCCAGGAAGTCGTTTCGGAAAGTATTTGTATGGAGTGTAGCCATGTATGGAAGTGAAACGTGGACGATAAATAGTTTAGACAAGAAGAGAATAGAAGCTTTCGAAATGTGCTGCTACAGAAGAATGCTGAAGATTGGATGGGTAGATCACATAAATAATGAGGAGGTATTAAATAGAATTGGGGAGAAGAGAAATTTGTGACACAACTTGACTAGAAGAAGGGATCGGTTGGTAGGACATATTCTGAAGCATCAAGGGATCAGCAATTTAGTACTGGAGGGCAGCGTGGAGGGTAAAAATAGTGGAGGGAGACCAAGAGATGAATACACTAAACAGATTCAGATGGATGTAGGTTGCAGCAGGTATTGGGAGATGAAGAAGCTTGCACAGGATAGAGTAGCATGGAGAGCTGCATCAAACCAATCTCTGGACTGAAGACCACAACAAACAAAACAACTGTGACATAACGTGACATCGAATCTTATGCCTGAAAATGGCAAGAGTGAAATAAAAACAGTTATAGCTTAAATCTAATATGACTGCATTTAAAAACGAAGTTTTAGTCCTATGAACTGAATAGGAACGACATTCATCAGAAATATAATAAAAGGCTGCGTTATTTAATGTCACTGTATTCAGAAACTTATGTTACGCCACATGTCAACTTCAACAAATACTGGTTTGCGTATATGATCTTCATTCACTGTAGCCCAAATCCATTGTCTGTATCATAATCACGGACATTTAGATTAAATTTCGTTGACTTCTGGTGGTTTTTATTAGTGTTCGAGTTTTCCAAATAGTATGTAGCAGCAATGTTGTGCCAGCATAGTGCCTTACCACATTCCACGCACGTAGAATGCTACTGCTCCTACAGAAGACGATTATTCACATATCATTCCTGATTGCCAGACAGTTCTGTTTTGTTTCAGGGAGCTTCATTATATTCAGGTCAAGAATTTTTAAAGAGGAAGACGTTATAGATATAAATCCGTAATTTTGCGTAGCTCCTCTTTTTACGCTTCTTACCACAGGAAGAGAAGTGATCGCTCCTTGAATCAGTAGGGACTGTTCGCTGCTCGAGAGATTCGCAATAAAAGCCAGCTGAGAAGGAAAATAATTCCACGGTGCACTTAATTTAAAATTTAACAAGAATTCCAGTAGCTTCCTATGCCTGCTTTCTTTCGAGAAATTTCAATTACTTCTCTAACTGGTGTGCTTATTTCTGTATCCTCTTTGAGGGTTCCTGCAGCAGTTAAACAATGATACCAAAATATGATCTCTCAGCTTAAATTAATTTTTTATCTTTTGATTTACAATTTCGTCTTCGTTGACGAGGGGTGATCCTGCAGTTAGCTAAGATTTTGTACATTCAATCACAATTGGATTTCATTATCTGAGGCATCTTTACTGTAGATTGATTATGAAAGTCATTGTGGGCTACAGTATGATTCTTTTATTTGCCGTACAGATTTTATTAAATTACTTGCTCGCACTTTAACATTCCTTCTTAGACCAAGATTATAAAATTTTATGTTTTCTTAACCATACCCTCAAGTTGCTATTAAATTATAAGTGATGTTTACTGTTCTACATTCAATAATTTCTGATTCATTTTTGTAAATAAGAAATGTAAACTGGTACTTTGATTTAAGCTGAATATTTGTTTGTCGCCATGTAGATGATATGTTAATTACTAGCGATCGACCTCAGCGTCACACGGGCAAAACGCAGTACCTACAGCCGAACGAATTCTCTCTCGTAGAGCTAATTTGACTTGAGCGAAAGCTACGCCGTTTGCTCCCTGTCGGACTACAGCATCAGTCTGACACGAGCTACAGTTTCTGTGTGACTTTTCCGACATTTTCCCCTCACACCCCTTAAACATTAATTCTATAGAAGAAACCTGATTACTCCCTGTATAGCATGTCTTTAGGATGTCAGCGGTAGTTTGCACCGGCATCCCGGAACCGGTAGCTCGCGCCAGCCTGGCATTGTAGTCGGGTAGCCCGAAGCTTGTATGGATGATTCCAAGGAGTTACACTCTTTACTGCCTGATGGCAATGATATCATCTTCACAGATGCGAGAGCTTTAATTCATCACAGTTTACCTAATTTACACGACATATTTGCAATTATATACACAAACCTTCCTCCTGAATAGCCCTGTCTGTAAGTGAGAACCGTGTCAAAAACCGTAAAATAGTTCCTGAGACTAGCTCCAGCGTACAGACAGAAACCACGACGGGGGCTTTTAATATATATGCGCATGAATTGATTGCTTTTGTCCTCTGCAAGGCATGAAAATTATCTCCCTTAAATTACGATATATCGCCATAGCAGTTGAATATATCAGCCACAATTATGTCCGTGTAATTATTTTTTAATATGAACTTTATCAGTCACAGTTCATTATAATTAAGCGTAAGGAAATTCTCTCGCCATGCTAGGAAACCATGTGTCAAAGGGCTGTGAACATTTCATAGTCCTGTTAGAACAACTTCACACCACCTCAGTGGCCCAAAGGAGGTACGCCATTGTCAAAAAGCTGTCTTTACCTGTTAAAACCCATCACTATAAACTATTCTTCCTCCCACTGACACGTTACTACCTTTAAACACCGAGGCAACAGTATGTGCATTTACGATTTCGTTTCTCTGAACTTCTATGTGTCCTGATACCCAGCTGTTGTACCTTCTCTTAACCCTGCCTTTGTAGGCGGAGAGGTGGGCACTGGGTTTTTGAACTAGTGTATCTGCAATCAGTATGTACGACGTAAGCAGAACAATAAAAAGTAAAGGAACAAACCAAGAGTGCAAAGCACGAGTGTGTCTCAATTCCACCAGCGCCCCGTAGATTGCACGTAACGCCGTGTCAGATACTTGAAATTAATTTGGTAAAGGGATTTTCACCACTTCCTCAGAGACAACCAATGAACAGTCAAGAGTCACTCTGCTTGCACCCACCATGTATATAACTGCGGTGCTCATTCAATGTTACTTGTAAAATAGTGTTAAAAACAAGCTGGAGTGTCTCATGTACACTACGTGATCAAAAGTATCTGGGCATCCGCAAAAACATAAGTTTTTCATATTAGGTGCATTGTGCTGCCACCTACTGCCAGGTACTCCATTTCAGCGACCTCAGTAGCCATTAGACATCGTGAGAGAGCAGAATGGGGCGCTCCGCGGAACTCACGGACTTCGAACGTTGTCAGGTGACTGGGTACCGCTTGTGTCATACGTCTGTACGCGAGATTTCCACACTCCTAAACATCCCTAGGTCCACTGTTGCCGATGAGATAGTGAAGTGAAATCGTGAAGGGACACGTACAGCACAAAAGTGTACAGGCTGATCTCGTCTGTTGACTGACAGAGACCGCCGACATTTGAAAAGCGTTGTAATGAGTAATAGGCAGACATCTAT
This sequence comes from Schistocerca americana, assembly GCF_021461395.2. NCBI lineage: Eukaryota > Metazoa > Arthropoda > Insecta > Orthoptera > Acrididae > Schistocerca > Schistocerca americana. The sequence goes on from NC_060130.1 coordinate 699,116,444, forward strand.
CCAGACCATCACACAGGAATTCCAAACTGCATCAGGATCCACTACAAGTACTATGAAAGTTAGGCGGAAGGTGAAAAAACTCGGATTTCATGGTCGAGTGGCTGCTCACAAGCCACACCTCACGCCGGTAAATGCCAAACGACGCCTCTCTTGGTATAAGGAGCGTAAACATTCGAGAATTGAACAGTGGAAAAACGTTGAGTGGAGTGACGAACCAAGGTACACAACGTGGCGATCGAATGGCAGGGCGTGGGTATGGCGAATGCCCCGTGAACTTCATCTGCCAGCGTGTGTAGTGCCAACAGTAAATTTTGGAGGCAGTAGTGGTATGGTGTGGTAGTATTTCTCATCGAGGGAGCTTGGACTCCTTGTTATTTTGCGTAGCACTATCACAGCACAGGCCTACATTGATGTTTTTGCTTCCCACTGTTGAAGAGCAATTCGGGGATGGCGATTGCATCTTTCAACACGATCGAGCACCTTTTCATAATGCACGGCCTGTGGCGGAGTGGTTACACGGCAATAACACTCCTGCAATGGACTGGCCTGCACGGGGCCCTGGCCTGAATCCTATAGAACACCTTTTGGATGTTTTGGAACGACGACTTCGTGCCAGGCCTCACCGACTGACATCGATGCCTCTGCTCAGTGCAGCACTCCGTGAGGAATGGGCTGCCATTCCCCAAGAAACCTTCCAGCACCTGATTGAACTTATGCCTGCGAGTGTGGAATGTGTCATCGAGGCTACGGGTGGGCCGACGACATATTGTATTCCAGCATTACCGATGGAGGGCGCCACGAACTTATAAATCATTTTCAGCCAGGAGTACGGATACTTTTGATTAAAGAGTGTACCTCAGTAAGTCTAAAATACGAGGGTTGGAACTTAAATAGTGGCAACTATTTATTCACAACAGATACAAAAGATTTACATGTTTGCACCTGTTACTGTCCTTCAAAGTAGACACCAGCATTGTGTAGAACCCGTTGTCAGCGATGTGGAAGGCGTAGTATACCGTTAGCAGAGCCTGTTCTGTTGATGGTGCGAATGGAGCGGTCTACTGCCTGTCCAACCTCTGGAACAGTTCTGAAGCGAATGCCACCGTCAATGCGCAGCATTACTGTTCGTTTTTGAAGCATCGCCTGCTACCAGCTTTGCGAAAGAAGCTGCGACACTTTCTCCGCAACCCACCCATCATTTTGCACTAGACTGCGTGGGCGCATACAGCGGTATCGCTTGTGTCATACGTCTGTTCAGTCGATGGGACTGAGAAGTACTGTACCATCCACCATTCTCCTTGGACTTAAGTCTTTGTGACTTTGATTTGATTCCGAAGATGAAGGAACCTCTTCGTGGCATTCGCTTTACAACTGTTGCAGAGACTCGACGGGCAGTAGACCGCTCCATTCGCACCATCAACAGTACAGGCTCTGTTAACGGTATACTACTCCTTCCACATCGCCGGCGACGGGTTCTACACAGCGCTGGTGTCTACTTTGAAGGTCAGTAACAGGTGAAAACATGTAACTGTTTTGTATCGGTTGTGAAAAAATAGTTGCCACTATTTAAGTTCCAACCCTCGTAATTGTAAGCGTCTTTAGTAGCCATAGCGCAGTCAGGTACAGTCCCAGTTTAGGGTTGATGATTGTGTCACACAAAGTGCTACAATATCGTGCTTTGTGTGGATCTCAAATATCGTCTTTCTGTGGCTGAAAGGCTAATATCAATTTCTATATATGATGATTATTGGTTTGGTATACTAGTCCTTCTATAACAGTCAAGAACCTATGCGACAGGCATAACTTAAAGTACTGCCCCATCCTCAGCTCATATGCTGGGAATGAGACTTAGTTTCTAGGCACCTGTGACCAGGGTAATCCATTTATGGTGGTATAGAATCACAAAAAAAATTATGAAACGGAATCTGTAGTGTTATGTCTCCCTCCGTTCTTTCAAAGTGCTGTGACTAAAGCATTTTTGGATATTCAGTGCCTTCAGGAATTATACTTTCAGATCCCTTACTTCTGGCGACCACTACAGCTCAGAATTTCGTATGAGCTCCGGAAACCTCATCATATCTTTAAAACGTAGAACGGTGTCCCACAACGGTATACTAGGGATTAAAAATGCGACAATAATGGAAAAATTCGAAACACACACACACACATCAGTAACATATGGGAAACTAGCATGTTCACACCATTCTTCCAACCAACATGAAACTTTTTCGGGATTGGGCGATAAAGGAAAATGCTAAACCATCCACGAATACAGCGCATTACACTTAACACTATACCGTTGTGTTATCGACAAACATTATGAAGGGCTTTATACTTAAAACACTTTCTTGGAGCCACACTTGCCTCCTTGAATCTATCAGTCAGAATATATTCATCGAATTGTGTAAAAGACACCTGACCCCTCTTTTAAAAGGTCACACTCTGCCTGTCACAATCCAGGAAAAAGGGGGAGTGATGGTGGAGTAACACACTAAAAAACATCTGGCCATCTGGGCCTTGAAATGACTTGATAAGAGCTATGGTGAAGACGGAATCGGTCCGTGAGAAGAATAGGACATGGCACTCAGCAGTATGGTTCACAGAGCGTATAAAGAGAAACTTCGTCCCAGTAGTCACAAATGGTAGAAATCAATGAGATTGATCAGTGAAATTGGCACGGCATCTGTGGTACAACCAATCGGCTTGTCCAAGATTACTTTAAACGTGCAGTATTGCGATGTAAATGGCAACAGGAAATCACCACATTATCTTTCCGGAGTAAATTCAGTTCTGTGTTGAAATTTTAATGATGGCTTACTAATGAGTAAAATATTATGGAGATAGTCGCCCATTCGAACCTCCAAGCACGAATTACTGGGGTAGACCTCTAAGACAAAAAATAGAATGGTCGGTAGGCTGGGTACATGGAATGTTAGTATGATAAACCCGTATGAGAAACTGTAAAATCTGAAGATAGAAATGAAAAGGATCGAAAATACAAATAGATATTTTAGAAAACAGTAAAATGTGATGACCAGAACTGGAGAATTTTTGGAGTGGGAATTATGTGATTATTCATACTGGATTAGATAATGTTAGAGCAGGAATGGGACTAATAATGAATAGTGTCACTGGCACACAATTCGACAATTGTCTGCCCGAAGGGGAATAAGCATTTATTGTGATATTGAATGTATAACCAATGGATAATTTGATATACGAACAACAGATGTCAATGTCAGTGAAATTTAAGAATTATATAATAATATTGATGAACTGCCTCACTATGGAGTGAGAAACTATCAGACTGCTGATGACGCTGTAGTGTATGGGAAAGTTTGGCCTTGAGCGGTTGTATAATGACACAGGATAACTTGGATATAACTTATATTTGGCAGTGTGAATGGCAACTTACTCTAAATTTGGGAAACTTAAAGTTAATGAAGATGAATAGAGAAAACAATCGTGTAGTTTTCAAATAGAGTATTATCGATGTGCTGCTTGGCATATTTACGTCTATTAAATATCTAGGCGTAACGTTTCAAAGCAATACCAGATGGAACGAGCACGTAAGACCGGTAGCAGAGAAAGCAAATCCTTGACTTCTGCTTACTAGAAAAATTCTTGGAAAGTGTAGTTCATCTATAAAGGAGACCGCTTATAGGATACTTATGCGACCCATTCTTGTGTACTACTCGAGCGTTTGGAATCCCCATCAGATCGTGTTGAAGGAAAACATCGAAGCAATTTAGAGGCCTTCTGAGAGACTGAAAATCAGTCTTGGGCGAAGTTAGGGAACTGAAAATTATGAGATAGTTCGGTCGTGGAAAGCGAAATTATAGGGGAGAAAGATTAATACTGATTTCTGCAGAAGGCACAACGTTTCTCGAGTACTCCTCGAGAAGGAAAGGAACTCAGGTGTAAAATAAGATATCTGATTGACTAAATTTGGGTAAAACAATTATTTAGAAATTAAGAGAATAACTGCAAAAGCTATCCAAGTGTTAACAACGATTTATGAAACGCTAGTTCAAATTCAAGACATTAAAGAAAATTCGTTCGACATGTTGATTAATGTCTCACTCTTGATATGTTGCTGGGCTAACATGTGATCCTTAATTGAATAGCGAGGGCTTGTGGCTGTGCTGTATCATCTAGTTAAGGGGAGGGACTTTGATCATAATCATGCTTTGATGGTACCATAAATTGATTGTGATGGAATTCGCGCTCTTCTGCCTACGCCACGTTCGTTATCCATCGTGCATGCTCTATGAACAAAATTCATGCTATTGTATAGACCCAATAAAGAAGGTAATTATTACTTAGCGCAACCAGCACTTGTATAAAACAAAGGGAGAAGATGACAACATGGATGATGCATTAGGCTTAAGCTCAGTAACTACTCATGTAATTTAATCCCATTCCTTTTCGAGGTATGCGCACGCATCTCATTTGTGCTATTAATTTGAGGTATTCATATAAAATTGGATAGCAATAGGAATTGTGTGATGTGTAACGCGTCTCAGGAGAAGCAAGTTTCATTGGTCACAAATGAGAATATATTCTGAAAGAACAAGGAGTTCCCACCTATGTACATTTCGTAACATTTTCATACCACACTGATCATTCATGAGACAATGGCAGCGATTTATTTAACATTCACGTGGGTTATGTGACAAATTATAAAATAAATGGGCCCTTAATACACATCAAGAATGAAATATACCGAAAACATGAACTTTATTACAGATGTAACCAGTTCTGTGTTCAGTATTAGAGAGGCAACACGGCAGGTGGGATAAGGATACTCAATTGACATGCAGACGCTCGGAGAGGGAATCGAGCAACATGTACGTTATGATCTACTAGCATTAACGTAATCATAGAATAAGTAGATAGGCCAGGGGAGCACTTCAGGTCTGTGAAATGTGTCCTCAACAAACACGCGAAAATCCAAAATGAGGGAATGAAAGAAACTTTCACATGAATATAGGTGTTCATTAGATTCACAATTTTTCATACTACAACGTGAATTGTAACATTCAGCAGTGAAGATTAGCTTGAACATGTTGCACGGAATATGCCCATTGACTCTAAGCACTGACAGCTTATCTACTTTTACGAAAACAGCACTCACTCAGCCTCTGGGGAAAGTTTGAGGAAAGGAATAACTGTTGAACGCACTTGGTGGACTAATGGACAATGGTTGCAACATCAAACCAAAAATTGAGAAGTAGGAGACGAATAAAAGCTCACCACACATATAGTTATTCTTTAGGTTCGTCATTTCGCGTTCTACCTCGTTAAACATAACATTTATCGATAGTGAGAGGATTTAGAACTTGTGGTATGTATTATGCCCATTGAGTCCGACCAAGTACTGATAACTCGACTACTTTTGCAAAACTCAGCTCAGAGTTGTGGGAATTTTTAAGGGAAATTTTAATTGCGGAAGGAACTAGTACTGGACATCTAATCGTTTGTGTCCAGTTCGGTTCAACTTTTGGAATATTTGGTGAACTAACAAAAAAAGTTACACTGTTGGACATAAAGTCTTCCAGTTAAGATGTTAACAACTTCAACACATAATTTAACACCACGGGATATTAAAGAAAATAAGCTATCAATAAGAAAATCATGATAATCTACCATTTTAGACAAAAACGCACATTTAGGTGCAGTTCAGAAGGAACAACGTGTGTCATCCCAAGTTTTATTCGATCACACAAAATTACGTAAAAGGCAATGAAAATGAGGTCGCAGATCATTACCCTGTCTACCGCAGCTGAAAGGAAAAGAAATTAAGTAAATCACGAATTACACTATGAAGTTCCAATACATCAACCCGTTTCTTAGTAGGACCGCTGATAGGAGCGACCTATATTTACAGGATCCCATAAGAAGAGTGCTGAGAGAAGTCTGCGCTCGTGCGGTCGCTGACTGTAGTGTGATCTGGTTCCCATTGAGAAGCGAATTAACAACTGTGCCTCTATGACGTAGTGGCCCGACGAATACCCCTATCACTGACCGATATCCCTATTCCCAGATATTACCTTCTACAAGGTTTAATTGATATTGCTAACTCTGGATCTTCTGGAGAAACCTTTGAAACACACCCACTCTCCATTATGGTCACAATAACCCGGTTTCTACTCTAATGAGTTATCATCAGAACTAAAACTCTTAAAAAATGCAAAATTGCTATTAAATATGAATAGTTATGAGAACACTAAAAAGTGCAAGCTAAACAGAGAAATAAAAATATACCCAGTATGTTGTTAAGTAGCAGCTAATGTAGTCAGTTAAAGTGAACTACCATAACTGGTCATGCGTCGTACTATTCCAGTTTTAAAGCACGAAGCACAAGCAGGTACGGCAGCTGATCATAAGAGACCTCATTGACTGCTTCATGACGAGTCGAAACCGGTTCATTGCATATACACTGAAGCGCCAAAGAAACTAGTATAGGCGTGCGTATTCAAATACAGAGAAGTGTAAACAGGCCGAATACGGCAAATGCCTGTGTAAGACAACATGTGTCTGACGCAGTTGTTAGATCGGTTACTGCTGCTACAATGGCAGGTTATCAAGATTTAATAAGTCTGAACATGGTGTTACAGTCGACGCACGAACGATGGGACACAGCATGTCCGAAGTAGCAAGGAAGTGGAGATTTTCCCGTACGACCATTTCACGGGTGCACCGTGAATGTCAGGAATCCGGTAAAATATCAAATCTCCGACATAGATGTGGCCGGGAAAAGATCCGGCAAGAACGGGACCCACGACGACTGAAGAGAATCGTTCAGCGTGACAGAAGTGCAACCCTCCCGCAAATTGCTGCAGATTTCAATGCTGGACCATCAACAAGTGTCAGCATGCGAACCATTCAACGAAATGTCATCGATATGGGCTTTCGGAGACGAAGGCCCACTCGTGTACCCTTGATGACTGCATGACACAAAGCTTTAGACCTCGCCTGGGCCATTCAACACCGACATTGGACTACTGATGACTGGAAACGTGTTGTCCCGTCGGACGAGTCTCGTTTCAAATTGTATCGAGTGGATGGACGTGTACGGGTATGGAGATAACCTCATGAATCCATGGACCCTGCATGTCTGCAGGGAACTATTCAAGCTCTTGGAGGCTTTGTAATGGTGTGGAGCGTGTGCAGCTGAAGTGATATAGGACCCCTGATACGTCTAGATACGATTCTGATAGGTGACACGTACGTAAGCATTCTTTCTGATCACCTACATCCATTCATGTCATGTGCATTCTGACGTACTTGGGCAATTCTAGCAGGACACTGCGACACCCCACACGTCTATCTCTGCAACGGTGAGGCTCCAGGAACACTCTTCAGAGTTTAAACACTTCCGCTGTCCACCAAACTCACTAGAGATGAAAATTATTGAGCATATCTGGGATGCCTTGCAATGTCTTGTTCAGAAGAGATATCCACCCCCTCGTACTCTTATGGATTTATGGACAGCCCTGTAGGATTCATAGTGTCAGTTCCCTCCAGCACTACTTCAGACATTAGACGAGTCCATGCCAAGTAGCGTTGCAGCACTTCGGCGTGCTCGCGGGGGCCCTACACGATATTAGGCAGGTGTACCAGTTTATTTGGCTCTTCAGTGTAGTCTTTCAAGATATTTCCGAATTAAAGAAATTTGTTATTAGTTCTGATTAATGTTTGTGTTTAATATAACAGCCTGTGTGTTGTTTTAAAGATACGTATCTTGAATCCACATTACTGAATAAGGAATCAATCACGGTGTTAAAAACAATTTTTGAATCTGTTTTGGAAGACTGGATAAGCTGATCACTGCTTTAGTAGTCGAATATTCTTTTCCTTTTTACTAATCTTTTACTTTTAAAATCCTTTGATAGATCACAACTGCTTTTCTCAATAAACTGACTAGCTTCATATAATTGCTCGAACACGATTTATAGATATTCTTTGATCCAGTCACAAAATGTGCACAAATGTTCAAGAGCAATACTCATATGAACTTGTACAGATTGCGTTAATTAGCTAATAACATTAACACGTGATAATATCTCGTACCACAAATGTAGTGATTTGATAAATTCCAAACTGTGCATTTCGTCCAGAACTGTATGACAGTCACTGAGTGTAATTCTTTTAAGCTATGCATTGAATCGTTCAACATCATCAAATTGGAATGGGACGACGTTCACTGGCTCGAGTCCGTTTTCCCACCTTGTGTCTGATAAAGGTTTCATTGTAAGCTTTCATCCGCCTGAGATTACTTTCCAGCGTTTACTGGATCTTGAAAATAGCAAATAAAATTTCTAAATAAAACCAAAAAAGGTTTTTGCTGCCACTGAAGAACATCAGATTCCAAGTACGACAACCGCAAGGTTTAGAAAATGACCTGGGATTTATATTTAATATTCGACTTTTAACTCCACTATTTATACCCGCTATATTTTCACCATTGTCGTATCCTTGGCCACGACAGTTCTGAAGATCTTACCAGTTTCTTCTGGCTCATCCATTATTGCATTAATAAGATATTCTTTAGTCGTCTCAGCAACGGCTACAAATCCGACAAATTTTTATCCTGCTGTGCGAGTTGATGTAATAGAAAAATTTAGATAACATATGTTTGTTCAACTCGACAACATTCTCTAGTGCAGTCGAGCAAAACTGAATAACATTTTGCCTCTTTTACTCGAAGAATCACTTCAGTAGTAATAGTTTTTGACATCAATATGATCAATTCATTCTGAATATCATGACTTAGATAATAGGGTGTAAGTTATTTGTCATTAATGCGTTTCATGTGTTCCCGTAATGTAGGATCGTGTTTAGATATCAGTTTAAACAATTCAGTGATGTTACCACAGTTCCCACTGTCGTCGAATCTGCTGAAAGATTCTCTGTGACCTTTAAATACTATATTATAAGAGGCTAAGAAATTAGCGGTATGATTTACTCTCTTAAACGAATTGTGGTTATGTTTTTGGGATTCACGAATTAGTCTTTCGTTTTCTTGGTCTATTGTTGTTCCACGTTTTATTCCTTTTTCTAATGTCATCCATCGGAAGATAATTGCCATACGGGCTTTGATATTCTCATGTCTTTGCAAAATACTACTTAAGTGTTTCCAGTCACAGCACACTCCTTGTACCATCTGAGTTTGTGAATTGCCAAATAGTCTGCACGGGGAACAGAAAAATATTTCGAGAATTTGAATAAACCAAGTATCGACGATATAGAGTTTCATCACTATTCAATTTTCTTCAGAAATGAAAATTGGAAAAGCACCTATGATCAAATCTGACTACTGTTGAGGGCCCCTTTGATCAATATTAAGACGCCAAGAACCGGTAATGGGAACCATCCACATTACCGGATCCGAACTTCAAAAAGGACATCCCTGATAACAGGCAGAGAACACAACTGTTCTTCGTGAATTCCACTGTTCAACATAGGCCTTTGATTCCGAATGGCTAGATTTTGATTCTGTGTCTATTTCCGTACGCCTGGAGTACTTCGCAAATTCAACGGAGTATCGGACGTGACTGTTTCTGTCTGGATGTCTAAGCAATTGCTTCAGATGATTCCGTACTACAAGGTGCATTTTTTTTTTAGAAAATTCATCATACCTACACTCAAAAGCCTGTTCGATACAGCTCGTTCAGTTTCTCTTTTCCATTTGTAGAACCAGATACTCATTTGCTCCCGATATATTTATCTTTTTTGGACACTGGTCCTCACATGTTAAAGACAAGAAAGTCGTATATTAAACTACGTGATCAAACGTAGCCGGACACCCCCAAAAACGTACGTTTTTCATATTAGGTTTATTGTGCTGCCACCTGCTGCCAGGTACTCCATATCAGCGACCTCAGTAGTCATTAGACATCGTGAGAGAGCAGAATGGGGCGCTCCGTGGAACTCACGGACTTCAAACATGGTGATTGGGTGTCACTTGCGTCATTCGTCTGTACGCGAGATTTCCACACTCCTAAACATCCCTAGATCCATTGTTACCAATGGGATTGTGAAATGGAAACTTGTAGGGGCACGTACAGCACAAAAGCGTACAGATCGACCACGTCTGTTGACTGACAGAGACCGCCGACAGTTGAAGAGGGTCGTAATGTGTATTAGGTAGTCATCTATCCAGACCATCACACAGCAATTTCAAACTGCATCAGCATCCACTGCAAGTACTATGACAGCTAGGAGAGAGGTGAGAAAACTTGGATCTCGTGGTCGAGCGGCTGCTCAAAAGCCAAAAAACATCACGCCGGTAAATGCCAAACGACGCCCCACTTGGTGTAAGGAGTTTAAGCATTGGACGATTGAACAGTGGAAATACGTTGTTTGGAGTGACGAATCACGGTACATAATGTGACGATCCAATGGCAGTGTGTGGGTATGGTGAATGCTCGATGAACGTCATCTGCCAGCCAACAGTAAAATTCGAAAGCTGTGGTGTTATGGTACGGTCGTGTTTTTCAAGGAGGGGGCTTCCACCCCTTGTTGTTTTGCTTGGCACTATCACAGCACAGGCCTACATTGATGTTTTAAGCACGTTCTTGCTTCCCACTGTCGAAGAGAAATTCGGGGATGGTGATTGCTTCTTCCAACACGATCGAGCTCCTGTTCATAACGCGTGGCCTGTGGCGGAATGGTTACACCGCAATAACATTCCTGTAATGAAATGGTCTGCGCAGAGTCTTGACCTGAATCCTATAGAACACCTTTTGGACGTTTTGGAACGACTACTTCGTACCAGGCCTCACCGACCGACATTGATACCTTCCTCAGAGCAGCACTCCGTGAAGAACCTTCCAGCACCTGTTTAAACGTATGCCTGCGAGAGCTGTCATCCATGCTAAGGGTGGGCCAACACCATATTGAATTCTAGCATTGCCGATGGAGGGTGCCACGAACTTGTATGTCATTTTCAACCAGGTGTCTGGATACTTTTGATCTCGTAGTGTTTGTCTGTAGAAATAATAATAATATTTTTACTTCTTGACATAAGTACCTATAGGTCGTCGACGTAACTGTGTCGCATGAGGATGGAGTGAAGAGGAAGTAAAAGGTGGTCGTTGCACTATGATGGAGGGTGAACTGGTTGTGTTTCTTCGAATCCTTCATTGCTACTAACACATGCGCCACGCACCTGTCAGCGGCTATGGTAGAAACGGAGTATGGAAGTGACCGCGTTTCTTGACAGAGTGTTGTAGGGAGGTTTATGTTCAAATGCGATGCCGATTTGTAGGTAAGAATCTTAACCCAATGGGCCAGAGGTAGTTTCATCGCCAGTTGCTTTATTAAGTACTACTGAGAACGCATTCAACGAGCATCTACATACAGTACCACAACTGTTTTTGTGCAGCTTCTGGTAACAGTGGAAAACATGGAGTCAAATCTTGAAGACTACCAATAATACTGATATATATCTAGCACACGTTGGGAGCAAAGCGACACTGTTACTTCGGCAGACTGTACACTTTATAAAACCTACTACACATCTCACACGTCCGCAGTCAGTTAATATAATAAGAAATAGACAAGTAATGTAATGAATGACAACCAAATTACAGTTATCGTAAAGGTATATCTTATGTAAACTGAAGGGGTAGAAGGAGAAAGAAAAGGAAATAATGTTATCAGCTGCATAGGGACTTTGTGCAGAATCAGAGGTGACGAATGAAAATGTGTGCCGGCCCAGGACTCGAGCACTAGATTACATGCTTACTAGGCAATTGCGTAAACTACTGCACCACCCGGACACAGTGGTTATTGCAAATCCGCGGACTATCACGACACCCTCCCCGGTCGATTAACATCCCCACTTAGAGCCACCTATCCGCAGTTCCCGTCCATGTCCTCCATGCTCGCTAATTTTGCATTCCTACTGGAGGTCGAATGTAAATGTGTATCCTCATTGAAGGTTGTGGATTCATTGTCGATCGAGGTGAATCAATTCTATGAATTCGCCGTGTCCGAAAGAACAGTCACGGCGCATTCATGTAAAGGTATATCACACTTAACGGCGTCCTACGATCACAAATTATAGCTCAAACACGAAATTTTCCGAGTTCTTTAATTTTACGAATGACGGTAAAATCTCATAAGATTATTTTGTACTGTAAAATTACGAATTACGGCATATATCGTCAAGATACACTCTAATACAAAAAAAACAAAGCACTACGAAGGAGTTATTCAAATTGGTCACAAATTGATATTCACACAGGGTATCGAAAGGAAAATGTGAAACTGTAAACTTTGGCGGCCAATGGATGAATGCTTGGCGATGCAGCGCAGTTTCACCACGCAGATGGCAAGGATAGTAAACGGTAGACTTGTCAGTACCTTGGCATAAAGTGTCTGCGAATTTCATTCCGTGTACTCAGTTAGACAGTGAACAGGGGCGTGAACATTGTATGAAGATGTCACCATTTGAGAGAGGACGTGTAAATGGGCTAAAAGATGCTGGTTGGAGTAATCGACAAATTTGTAAACGTTTGAACAGCAGTGATGCCACGGTTCGACGATGTTGGCAGGAATGGGTGAATCACAGCCGAACATAGCCTCAAGAGCCGGCCACGGTGGACGAGCGGTTCTAGGCGCTCCAGTCCGGAACCGCGCTGCTGCTACGGTCGCAGGTTCGAATCCTGCCTCGGGCATGGATGTGTGTGATGTCGTTAGGTTTAAGTAGTTCTAAGTCTAGGGGACTGATGACCTCAGATGTTGAGTCCCATAGTGCTCAGAGCCATTTTTGAACAGTCGCAAGAAGGAAGCAGTCGAGCTAGAGAGACGATAGAACTAGAGGACTGAGCAATCGTCACAGGGACCCAGATTCATCATTATCACCTATCCGACGTTCAGCTGGTTACTTCAGTGGCCACAAGGTGCGTTAATACGCGGTTTACAGAAAGGAGGCTGAGTTCACGGCGCCTCTTGCGCCGCCTACCATTGACCTCTGTACACCGTCAAGCTCGTCTGCAGTGGTGTCGGACACATTCTGCCTGAAATCTCATTGACTGGAGTAGAACTGTCGTCAGTGATAAGTCTCGCTGCGAACCGAGCCCCGACGGCCACCGACAACATGGCTGGAGTCGCCACGGACAGCGGTTCGTTACCAACCTGTCGCCCGCCATTCGGCCCGTCAACCTGGACCTATGATCTGGAGTGCCATTTCATTTCATAGCAGGATCCTTTTGGTTGTCATTCGCGGCACCCTTACAGTACAGCGGTATTTTGGCGACGTTATGCGCCCCGTTTTGTTTCTGTTCGTGGCAAGCAACCCTGGGCTCACATTTAAGCAAGATAATGCCCACCCGCACATGGCGAGAACTTCTACTACTTGTCTTCAATCTTGCCAAACCCAACCTTGACCAGCAAAGTCGCCAGATCTCTCCCCACTTGAGGACGTTTGGGTCACCACGGGCAGGGCCCTCCAACCATCTCGTGATTCTGACAGTGTGAGGCGCGAATTCGAAAAAATTCGGTACGATATCCCTAAGGAACACATACAAGGAATCCATTAATTAAATACTGTTAGTGTAAGGGCTAGATGTGGATGAGCTTGCTGCGTTGGTGAAGCTCTTTCTCTTAGTTAAATCATCCAGTTTTCCTGAAACTGTAATAATTTTCATGTTTGAACATGAAAACACAAATACCGGTTTTCATCCCATTTGGATAATTCCATCACGGTGCACGTATTTTGTTTTTGTTCTAGCAGTATATTAGTACAAGATTTTGCCGTCGCCATAATACCCGCAAAATGGAAGAAACTTACGTTACGAAACTGCGGGTTTTGAGTCATAATTTGTGAGCACATGTCATCGTTATCGTACCCGAAGGTATACCTTTACTAGAATTATCATACGTCCTACATTATGCATGCGTAATAAAAAATAAACATGCAAAAGAAAAGACAGAATCCAGGACGACAAATCGAAGACATCGAACAACCAAGTTAAAAAACGACTAATTATGAAATTAAGTATTCATATTACCCTTTCCATCCCTTTAACCATTTACTGTTGTATGTTGTAGGCTTCATTCTGCGAATTTACTCCCATACTGATGTACCTAGTTAATTTCGCTTGCACGGTTCTGTTTAAAAGGAATTGTTTGATAAAATCCTATGGCCTATCTGTACACATATGCTTTCATACCCTGTATCTAAACTCCCTGCATATAATAACCTGTTCCTGTGATACTGCAGTCAAATAGTTTATGCATTGCCTAGAATTGCGAATTAATAAATAATCATAACATGAAATAAAAGATAAATGTATAATTAATAAAATGGTTTTGTTCTTACGTGACGACACCAGAAACTTATGTCGAATAATGTCCATTCAAGTCAGTAATCTCAAATAAACGAAAAGTGGTCCTACAATTACCATCATAAAAAGCAAGAAAGGTAACCTTACTTGAATGCAGTAGAGTTGCGTTAAGTGCGTTACAAGAATGGTAGAAGAATCCCCAAGATAAATGGTCATCCAAGATGCGCGAAGAACTAAGTAGGCCTACATTTCGTGATCACAATGAAAGAAATTTTCGCGAGCTAAAAACAGGTCGGAGTTCAGCGTGACAATTTACAAAAAAAAATGGTTCAAATGGCTCTGAGCACTATGGGACCTAACTTCTGAGGTCATCAGTCCCCTAGAACTTAGAACTACTTGAACCTAACTAACCTAAGGACATCACACACATCCATGCCCGAGGCAGGATTCGAACCTGCGACCGTAGCGGTCGCGCGGTTCCAGACTGTAGCGCCTAGAACCGCTCGGCCACTCCGGCCGGCGACGATTTACACATCAACACACGAGAGATAAAAAGTCATGCTCTGTCCAGTTTTAATTCCATAATGCAAACGGAAATTGTTAAAGTTCTGAACTAAAATGCAATCAAACTTCACAAAAGTGAAAGTTTCTTCGGAAGTTAAAGTATTCTAGCAGAGTTCACCACCGATAATCTGTCACCTGCATGACTTAATATCACACGTTATTTAAGGACAGTCTGCCTTCTTCCAGATCTCGACGGAAAAGTGTCCTGAATCGCTCGCTTCAGCGCAATACTCAAAAAGTGCCTGTCGTCATTTGACTCCAGTAGTTTTCCATCACTGCCTAATTCTCATTCGCTGAAGGCCATCCTCCCCAAAAATACATCGTTCTTACGTTCTACAAACGTGATTTGACTCAATTCGACCACTTTCTGCACTAATAAATTGTAACAATTTTAATATAAAGAATGTTATAAATATTCAGTCTAACACTATTTACAGTATGTATAAATTATAATTTGTTCATAAATAAATAAACCAGCATTTCTATGTATGTACACTCATATGAAATGACAGTAACATGTTCTTAAATATTCTTTAAACAGTTACTTAGGCCTGCGTGACGGAAGCATCTTTTGGCGAACTTTTCAATTGTGGTATCGTCTTATGCATGCGATGGACCGCTTTTAAATTACAGTGGTTACTAATATCTACTGTAATCAGCATTTAAATAAGGTTACTGCCAAAGCTGTAAAATATTCGTTAAATAACTACACAAATGTGATATGAAGCATTCACACTGCATTCAGCTGCTGTGTTGAGCAGAATACCACGTTCTGACGGATACTTGCATAATGAAAAAGATATGAAAATGTAATAAATCAATCTTAAAATAGATACAGATGTGTAGGTTTCAGGGGTGATAGCTGTAGTGCTATGCTATCATCCGACACATTGTTTGTTAAAATCGCATGAAGCATTTAAAAGTTGTTAATTTCAAGATGTATTGTGAAAATATTCATTCATTGTAGTTTATTAACTTTTGTAGATTTCAAGATATTGAAAATGCTATTGTTTCACTGGATGTACCTCAATTTTCTGAGATTAAAGATATATTTAGATTTGCTTTACCATGGAACAGTGATTTATTATTCACTTCTAGGATTTGTAAGTAGCCCTATTTCAGATTGCCTCAAACGCAACCATTACTGATAGATGATCTGCACCCTGGCCATGCAAGCAGTCGCCATCCAAATTTTCCTTGCTCTGGAATGTGCTGACTGCCTTTGTATCTGAGCTCGCCTGGAGCGGCCGATCGGCTTCCCCACTCCCCCCCTGGCCGACTCTCACACAGCCAAGCAAGCAAATTCACCTCCCCTCACTACCAACCCTAGACGGCCGAACAGCTCGCCTAAATACGTGTAACACTACAAGTGGATTACAGAAGTAAAAAATAATAACTTCGAAAGCAGCTCTTTAAAGCACTTCTGATATCTGCTGGATATCAAAAACTGTATCATTCTGTTTTAAAACAAAATTTTTTTGTTATTAATATTATCAGTTTTTCGTACAAATCAGCCAGTATGGTTGCGCACCACTGCGAAAATTAGTATGACGGTTCTAGGGTCAAATTTTTTAGGCAATTTTCATTTTCATTTGCGGTCGACTGTACTTCGATTAACACTATATGTGGTGTAAGGGATCTCAGTACTTTTATTTACACTCTGTTGATGTATTGTGTAAATTATTTCTCACCTTATTCTCACTAAAAAAAGGACGTACACCGTTCTTTTTCTTCATAAACAAAACAAGTTCAAAACATAAAACAGTTCATTAATTATTTTAGTTCAATATCAGACACCGATCAACGATCACTGACTGTTTATTTAATATTAATCGTTTTTAAACAATGAATCACACCCATTCTCACGCAGTAGTCTGTTATAATTACAAAATAACGTTACCATTAAAAGACGCACATTCGCAGGACTGCGTGCGGCATTCTGATTGGCTCTCTATAACCCGTCCATGTCACAATTACCGTTTTAGCTGGGCGTCCTGCAGTTGTTGACGTATTCTGCTACTGCATGTTTCATATAGCGAAGGAGCGGTACACCCGCGCTCAGACCAAATGGAATACGTGTCCTAAACTATTTGCGTTGTGCGTGCAGCATATAACACAAACATAAAGCTATATTCACTATTACTTTCTTCTTCTTCAGAAAAGCTTGAGAAAATACAATTAGTTTTTCAAGCTAATAACTGCGATGGAAATGTACCACATAAAACAACATTTGCAATTAATACATTTTCTATAGAAAAGAGAAAGAAATTTAAAATGGAAAAATGAAATTCTTGTTCTACGATCTAATAACTGAGGTGTGCCTTTAGCAGATGAAACAATATTCGCTGTTAATACATACCTCTACAGAAAATCCAAGGAAATAAAAAAGGATAATAAAACTGAGTACGATATGCAGGTATGTTCTCCCTCTATTTTCATTTTATTTTAATGAAATCCTATTTCCTTTAAAATTTTCCAAGAAATGTTTCATTGCCCTGTAATTTAATGTCTGGAACTTCATTGACGTTGTTCATATTATGAACTATCATTAACCTCCTTTCTACTGTTACTACTGCTCTCCCCAAAGTTTTCGCTAACGGTATTAGCAAACTTTTTCGTTTTTGTTCACAACAGAAGTGATTTAAAATGTTTATTAAAGCCTTACTACCTGATAGTCTTCTTCCATACGTTTGTGCATTGACCATTTCAGCAGCTGCTGAGTATTCACAGTAGTAATAACGTACTATTAATATTGGCGTCACTGTACAGTTCCCTGTCCCAGACAATCAGAACCACCCTGGTATTTATCAACCCTCCTACCAACTTTGCCTCTCATCCCCCCCTTAGCCCACTCAGTATCAGGGCTCCTCTCCTTTCCACTTATACCCGTCCCTTTTCTTTTGTTACCATTACACTACCCATACACTAAACCTACCAATACACGTTCTACCTCGCCCAAGTTCAGTTTTCCCACTATCTACCCCAACACCTATCCTCATCTGCACAGTTTTCCATACCACTCAACACAGTGGAACATGTTCTCTTCTCCCGAAATACTTTTTTCGCAGTGCAGCTCCTTCTGATTTTAAATGGAAGGGCAGTGCTTCATTGCTCTTCTTAGAAGATTTCACCATTCTTTAATGTGTTTTTGAAATGTATACGTTTTCTTTTTTTAGATGCCTACCTTAGATTTTTTAATTTAAGAAAGTAAAATAGTCCTCATGTTCTTTCTCATCTTCGTTATATTTTTAAAAACGCTCTTGCTGAAGAGCGGAATGTTGTGCCGCTGACATTCGACCCACCGCCCATATGATGTGGGGGGAGGGGCGGGGAATTAAATTAACAATAAAAAGGTACAGTCCAGTTAAGAGCTACGTGCGCCATTCACGTTTCGTCGGATGCCTTCGATCCCGTTGGTACGTAAGCAAAGTTTAGTTCCGCGTTCCGCCGTCGTCACATGTATAATGAACAGGGGTAGTACGATTACGGAAAGAAGGCGCCTTGTCTCAGGGGCAAACGGGTAGAGAGCTGACGATGACTTGGCCCTCATTGTCGGTCAGGGATGGCAACGCACTGCTGCGCGCGTGTCATACCGTTCTATAGCTATGGCACAAATTACATACGTAAGTAACAAGGATTCGCTTAAGCTGATTATAGAGATGGTCAGCTTCAAACGCGAGACATTACTTCGCCATTGTCTTTCTCCAAATCGCAGCTTTCTGCGACCTGAATTATTATTTTCCTACCCTTACAGCAAATGAGACTTCCTCTATAGCTTCTAACTTTTCTGTGCGTCGTAGGGAAAGACATCGATAGGACAATTAAAAACCAATTTTTAACAACCGATGTGGAAGGACTTTGCCATGGTGGACGTGCTTACCTAACTAACAGTACTACAACTGCGGACTGCCGAACTTCTGCTGTCATACACATTGAACAAATATCGTCATTCTGAGCAGTGGTTCTCTCTTTCTACAGAGTTTTGAAAGTTCTTTTAACTGTACCAACTGTCCTATTCTGATCGGAGTTGTAAAACTACCCTAGGCTATCGTAGACCATCATAATTCTGCGTATATTACGGTAGTTTTCCCAGTAACCTTTGTCAGTTAAGCAATTCAGGTGTGTTGCATATCTATTGGGCCTCATGTAGTAGCATTTTTTTTTTCCCTTTGCGATCCGTGTCTTACCAGATTTCCCTACAAACCGGAAGCGGTGAACTGTATAGAGCCGGCCGAAGTGGCCGTACGGTTAAAGGCGCTGCAGTCTGGAATCGCAAGACCGCTACGGTCGCAGGTTCGAATCCTGCCTCGGGCATGGATGTTTGTGATGTCCTTAGGTTAGTTAGGTTTAACTAGTTCTAAGTTCTAGGGGACTAATGACCTTAGCAGTTGAGTCCCATAGTGCTCAGAGCCATTTGAACCATTTTTTTTTAACTGTATAGAAAGTGAGTGATAATATGGATATACAAAGGGCCACGTAACCTACAGAACATTTTTGTTCTGCATAGTTATCCTCCTCTCTGTTACTTAAGATTAAACAATATTTATAACAGAAAGTGTCAATGTTTAATTCAGGTTTTATGTGAAAATAGTTGATTTGTGACGTGAAACAGAGTGATGTAGCAGTAAAAATACAAAAGCAACAATACATAGTTATCTTACTATCTGTTACTTAAAAATAAAAAGTATTTATAGCAAGACTCAAATTGTCAATGGTTAATTCAGGCTTTTTTCGAAAATTGTTGATTTGGAACGTGAAACAGAGAGATGTTGTAGTAAAAACAGAAAAAGCGATACGGATTTACCATATAGCGCTAGAAAACACGATATTCCACAAACGAAGGTTAAATTAAAAAAAAAAAAAGCGCAAAAGAGAAACGTACTGGACGTCGCTTCACTACTTCATCGAGCTTATTTAAAATATTTTCCTGTTATGCATGAAAAAATTTCGTCCTCATCAATAATAACAGGGAACTCTTGCCTTTGAGCATGATGAAGAGCATTCTACTGAGTACAAAATAACAATAATTATATAGATTTTTATGTGTGTGCCTGTAAATTGCACTTGTATCAAGAGGAATTGCTTTGCGTACGTAGAAGTGTAGACGTTACGCCATCAACGAATTTTTATTACTTATAAAATGCAAGGATATAAAATACATAATGGACGAACACTGAACGATGTGCGGTTCTAATTATGTGCAAAACAATCAAAGAAACATAAAAGAGAGAGAAGTCGTCGGCTCCCAGTTGCTCCCAAACATTCATTTATGTTTCTTTCCCTTCGAATGCTACCAGTACTACCGGAAATCTTACAATTTACTAGGTCATTTATATACTGTACCAAAACTACTGAACCATAGTTTAGATGGAGTGCAACTCTAATTCTGATGCCTTGTGTGAAGTCTAGCAAGAATATGCGCTCCTACTCCAATTCTTGTGTTCTTCCAGAATTTCTGTTTCTCGTAACGTGCCCATTTCCTTATCTCGGCCCTGATGTGAAGTCATTCTCCTGTTATTGCACACTCTCTTTTTATGTTTCTTTTGCGGCGCCTGTATATGACTACGCTCGTTCTTATCTGGAGTGTCAATGGGTATATTCTCATGATTACCAGGAGGGCTTCCGTTCTATTGGTGCCGAATGTTAACTACACAGGTGCGGCGCTTGGCTTACTCTGAGAGATAAGACGAGGAAGTCGACAACAGCAGACTGCGCTGGCTGCAAAATCCCTAACAGTGCAGGCGTCACAGCCAACGAATATTGGTGAGGCAAATCGAGAAGCGTGAAATTCTATGTGAAACTAGGATAGTGTACGGAAACGTGACGCACGCTAATATGAGCGTTAAAGAAAGTTACAACACGAGCCGTATTTGTTTACAAATTTGAATACGAAATACAAATAAACCGCATTCTCGTTAAAATCAATGTACAGTATTTTGATCAATATGATCTTAAGAAAATTTTCAGCTGTTTGTTTCCAGTTGACCTTCCATATTGCAAGAAATCTGTTTTGCATTAATGCCAATGTTGTCAGTTATTTATGATAATAATTTCAAGCGTGCCTCATCACGGTACAACGTGTCGTATGGAGACCGAAGCGTCAGAAAACGTCAAATTAAGAATTTTTTGATATACTTCGCGAAACCATTACGTAGCAACATAGCACACATATTCTGGTAATTGCCGGGTAACGGACGCACAGCTATATAAAACAAATACGGGGAATAAAACTTTACAGTAGTACTTTACACTGGTTTGCGTACGTAAGACAGCTCAGCAACATTAATCATGCCATTAGTAGCACGATTCTAAGACTACACATCAATTCCAAACTTTGTAATACTACCAGTAACGAAAATAAACGCATTTCCAAGTTGGCCACCGTACATCAGTGTGTCAGGCTGGCTGAGCCCACGAAAACAAACTGCCAAAGTCTAACGAAACTGAAAGAGGCAAAGTGTTTCCTGCATATAATGCTAAAAGCGAGATAGAGTAGGGCGCAAAGGCCCATTGATGGTGAGGTCAACAAAGATGGAGCACAAGCTCCGACAGGGCAAGGATAAGGAATCATACCACCAGCGACCTTTTTAAAAGCAATTAGATTTGCCTTAGGAGAGTACTGAGTTCGGTTTCCCACCCACCCATCCAGATATAGATTCTCCGTAGCTTTCGTAAATCCCTTGAGCTAGCTTTCTGGATAGTTGCTTTGAAAAAGACGCAACCGAGTTCCTTCTCAATTACTGTCAAATCCGAGCCTGTAGTTCGTGTGTTATGACCTTAAAAAATTTTGGAGAACAGAAATGGAAAACGTAAAACAGAATGGCTGGAGAGGAGTCTGAATACTGTTTCTCCCAAATGTCATTCCACTGCGCTACACATTACGCCACTTCGCCCATTGTGCATACAACGCAGCAAACGCACATGTTGCACTGAAGCATTTACAACGGTCAATATTCCTTTTAACACACTGCACCATTATGGATGTGCCTATGTTAGTTGACGAGTGATTAGTGATGTATTCGCTTTGTTACAGTACTCTGCCATACCCCTAAAATTTATAGGAATTAACAACATAGAAGCACTTGTTGTAAACCAACCACAAAAGTTGTAGATATGCCCTTCGGTTGACACTTTTAATCGATATTATATGAAGTGTAAACAACAGTTTACAAAGATGCGGTCTCTTAAATGTCAAGTCATAAAATTGGGACATGCGAACACAGGTGGAATATATTGTGGTCGCAATTTGTATGATTTTGTACAAAAAAAAGTAAATAATTTTTCCTTGATTACATAAGGTATGTGTCTTTGCACCAACGTCTACACTCGGTGCATATGAAATTTGAGACACGAATTTTATCCACGTATAAAGAAAATAATGTTTCTTTTATTTTCTCTTAAGACAAGAAAGATGGTGGTAGTCCATTGGATACGACTGTATAGTTTAGGTTGCTGGTACTTGCACATACATAGTTTTTAAAGGTTCCTTATTTTTTAAGGTTTAATATCTGGTGTTTTATAATTGAGGTTATGCGTTTGGTTCATTATGGCGTACATGTAGTTAAACATTAAGTTTTTCCTACGTATCCCTCTTTCTAGTCACTCACCTGTACACGTAGATGAAAGACGTACTAATGCCGTGTGACGCGTTCAATGACCACGACTGTAGGTACACTGCTACAGCGTGGTTAATGATTTATTGGTGTAAGTGCATTTCATCTCTCTTAATTTATCAGACAAAGGTCTGTGGTAATAATGAAGCCTTTTTTTCAGTTTAAGGCTCCAAATTGTAGACTCTACTAGGGGTGATATTAGCTTCTTGGAGACGGAACATTCTAAAATAGATTTCGTGTAAGAATGCATGTGAAACTTCGTAATTGTAGCTAGTTTTCTTTGTGATTCACATCTTCGCTGTTTTAGCTTTGAGCCACCCACGTGTCGTTACTCTGTCTCCTACCAGTGTAGAAATATTATAAGATGATGGCGTGTGTTGTAATAAGCACGATCATGTACAATTTGCATGAGGAGTTTTGAATTTTTAAGTAATTTCCTTTCTGAGTGGCATTTTTGCTATTGTGGCCTTCAGGTAAACACGTGGTCCTTACTCTGCCTTTTATCGCGATAGAATCGTAATAAAATAATGGTATGTGTTATTATCAGCAAAATGATATGCAACTGGCGTGTGAAACCTCATATTTGTGAATAGTTTTCCTTGTGAGCAGAACTTTAACTTGGGCCCTTGATCCAACCCTGCGGACGTTGCTTTTTAGTTTTGAATCTTGAACAATAATTGCTAGACTTTTCTTTCAGCATAATATCAATGAAAATTTTCTTTTCTTTTAGTAACAGCCGTATGCAGATTTTGTTATGGTCGTATCGAGATTGGGTTTTCAGATGTAGTATATGTAAAGGCTATGGGATCCCGCTATCAGCTACTGTGTCCCAGCATCTAGTGCATACTTAAATTCGATATTTTAATGTGAATCTACCGATGGATGATTGAACCAATGAATATTTCCTTTTGTGACCCTTGCGTATTATCTCTTCCTTAGCATCGACCAGTACTGTCCAAGGTTAAATGAATCAAAGACAGTCTGTCTAAATTCTGTTTAAGGGCTCATTTTTATCATAAATATTTTTGTGCGCTGAAAATTACCTGAGACAACGCATACTCGTATCATGTCAAGTTTGTTTTTTCTTTGAAGTAATAAAACAGTTCAAATTAAGTGAAGCGAGTTTGGATGCCAATTAACCCGAACCAGCTCTTGTCCCTTAATGTCCTCCCCGTAAACAACTTAAGAGCAGTACAAATGTGTAGTACAAATGATAGAAGAAGCTGATTACCTCTATTAACGAGGCACGCAAAATCTCCGACGTTTATGACGCCACATTCATTCATTCTTACATGCCCTCAATCATTCATGCACATCAACATCCACGTTATCCGTTGCATAGTTAAATAGTTTATTAATTATCATTTCATTTTTTCTGTGGGTATGCCTTTGGTCAGTGGGCTAAAATCTCTGCAGGGTATGTGTGGAAAGTGAATTTGGCATGCGTAGATGCTAAGTGAGGGACACCACACGATCCTTGCAACAGATATAATAAATATAATAGGTTAACGTGAGCAGTTTAATCTCAAGGCAAGTACAGCAACCTTTCAACCCCATTTATACTTTTGAAGCTGAGTCACGTGGCGGAAGTTTGTTTTGAAAAAATTTTGACTTTTGTTTCTCTTTGCTGTTATTGTACGACTATGAACCAAGCTTGTAACTAGTCTTAATAACTATGTTTTCTGTAAATCCGTTCTTACATACCCTCAGTATAGGTTTACACGAAAAGTGAAGCACCCATAAGACATGGTACGCACACACCTTTGGCGCGTGTGTAAATAATTAGAGATGCAGTTCGCTGTAACAGGTAAAAAGAGGTCGAGAGCAGAGTCAGATGTTGAATGATCGCAGTGATGGACAAGAAGATTCCACGTACTCGTGTAGATAGCGTTATCATCATCTGACAAAGAATGAAACAAGGCCTCCTTTTGGATCTCCACTTGACTGGATGTTTGATTCGGCGATATCCAAATTTGTGGGGCTTTCTAATGCGACCGAGGTTCATTATTACAATGTAAGAATACATGGTAACTTGAGGCCAAGCATACTCATTTGCAAAGATCCGGCTGACCACGTCTGACCACCACACCGGAGGATCGCCGTATTGTGCAACATGCGCATCGTAATCCCTTCACATCTGCGCGTGCCTTACGAAAACAAGAAATGGACTCCCTGCAACGTTGGTTGGAGCATAGCAGCAACCGGACTAGGGAATTACCGTTCCGTTTGTAGGCTGCCGTTAACAAAACAATACAAACGACTTCGTCTGGAGTGGTGCTGTGACCAGGAAGCATGGATTTCTGATGAACGGCATCGCATTACGTTCAGCGATGAATCGCGATTCCGCACTACACCGGCTGCCCATCGTTGGTGACTATGCCTGCGAATTGGGGAGCATTCCCATTCATCCAGTATTTCAGAGATGTACAGTAGTGTTACTTCTGGTGTCATGGTATGAGGAATCATCGTGAATGACCACACGTCACGGCTGGTAGTGACTGAGGAAACTCTGAAGGCACAACGATACGCCGAGGAAATCCTGCGGCCTCGTGTATTTCCTCCATGCGATAATACTGTGGTGCAGTTTTTGAACAGGGAAATGCTCGTGTCCCTATGAACTGTCTGCATGATGCTGCGGTTCTCCCGTAAACAGCAAGATCCCAGATCTGTCCTCAACAGAATAAGCGTGGGACCAGCTCGGCTGTCACCTCCGTCCCAGTGGCAGTATCCAGGATATCAGGGACCAGTTACAACAGCTTGCCTCAGGATAGGATACAGTGGCTTTATGACATTCTCAACTGAATCAGTGCATGTATCTATGCTAGAATTAGTGCGAAGTTGTATTGATAAGTGGGCTCAGAATGACAACTTCTTCGTAAAACTGACTCTATTTTGCAGTCACCGAAATAATATCACATATCCTTTGAACCCTGCCCATTCGGGAACTTCACGTCTTTTGTCAGACAGTGTATTAATTCTGGAAAACTAGATTCCGATGATGTGGAATATTTCTCATGGCTCTTAGGGTTCAATAACTTTTCAGACTATAAACAATCGCAGTGAATTCTCTTGGGAAGGTAAAACAGCATTCACTCGTCGTCTTCCGAAACCTTGCAGACTTCTCGTTTTATAGAAGACTAATGCTTGGACCATGAGGTAACAATTCTATCAATCCAACTGAAAAAAAATCCAGAATTGTCTTCAGATGACAGTGTGCCAAACTGGCCTAATTAAGTGATGTTACTTACATTACGTCAGGCATTTTTGCGGTAGTTACAAAGGAAATCAAAATAAATAGTCGTACGTCACTGATCACTGGGAGACCCCAAGGTATAGGATCAAATGCATAAACGGAAATGATTTTCGTCCTCCGTGACTCTTTCCTCGCTATGTATGGGAGTTTTGTCTCAAGTGTAGTTGATTACACTCAATGGGCGTGTGATGTGGTATTATGTTTGTGTTGTATAATGATGAGAGAAGGGAGAGGGTGAAATCCGATACCGGCACATAGCGGACTCCTCTCGAATAGCCTAGAGCCATATCTCCACAGTCAACGAATAGACCACCACCAATAATGTAACATGTCCCCTCTACATGACAAACCGCGGGGATGTTAGGAACTTGATCCATTGTTGCAATATCTGGCAATCAGAAACTACCAACTAACCATCCCTAGCCACCAAATACTGTTGGCTGTCGGAATAATAGTCTGTAACTACACTTTCAAGATATGTTATTCTGACCATTATCATTCCACGGTGATAAGTAGAAATAATGACTGATTTTTCTTTGGCATATGCTAGCTGATATATTTTACTGGAATTTTAAATCTTCTGGAGTGGCTGTGCGGTTCTGGGCGCTACAGTCTGGAGCCGAGCGACCGCTACGGTCGCAGGTTCGAATCCTGCCTCGGGCGTGGATGTGTGTGATGTCCTTAGGTTAGTTACGTTTAATTAGTTCTAAGTTCTAGGCGACTGATGACCTCAGAACTTAAGTCGCATAGTGCTCAGAGCCATTTGAACCAATTAAATCTTCTGATAGGTTCTGTGGCTGGAATGGCAAGTGTTACTCCATCTATTCATTTTCTCGAAATATCTACGTCTCGTAAACTCAACGTATGCTGTAGAGCTTCTTGTGTTTTGCTGTTTTCGTCTTACCTGTCCTTGTGTCGTTCACTTTGCTGATTCGTCGCTCTTTGAGACAGGTTACCCAACTACATCTGCATCTACATTTATATTCCGCAAGCCACCCAACGGTGTGTGGCGGAGGGCACTTTACGTGCCACTGTCATTACCTCCCTTTCCTGTTCCAGTCGCGTATGGTTCGCGGGAAGAACGACTGTCTGAAAGCCTCCGTGCGCGCTCTAATCTCTCTAATTTTACATTCGTGATCTCCTCGGGAGGTATAAGTAGGGGGAAGCAATATATTCGATACCTCATCCAGAAACGCACCCTCTCGAAACCTGGCGAGCAAGCTACACCGCGATGCAGAGCGCCTCTCTTGCAGAGTCTGCCACTTGAGTTTATTAAACATCTCCGTAACGCTATCACGGTTACCAAATAACCCTGTGACGAAACGCGCCGCTCTTCTTTGGATCTTCTCTATCTCCTCCGTCAAACCGATCTGGTACGGATCCCACACTGATGAGCAATACTCAAGTATAGGTCGAACTGTAAACACTACTGTGATCTACAGTCTGCTCTCCACAAACTTCCTGGAAATCATTGTGAATTACTGACTGCCCCTTTCCATCAAGTTTAACATTGATGTACGGTCTTTGCTCTTCTGCCGCCACACTACACGAGAGGCGTGCAAACTGCGTTTCGCACTGTTGTCACCTACACATTGTGTATAGTGGAATCTCGTGAATAATACGTGCTTCTTCCGCAGTTCATAATTCCTTTCGTAGCGTTATCGTTATTTTAAAAATATATGAATGATTTCTATATACGACACGTCTGCGAATTTTAATGACGGAGAACGAAAAGTCAGGAGGCATTTCGAATAACTCACATAGTGACATAGACTGTCTGAGGCTAGATATATTTAGTGAGCTAGCGGTCTGAAATTATGAGGAGCCAAACAAAAGAAAAACGAAACTGTTTCGCATGGTTACGGAAACAGACAGTAGGAAGTGTTGTAGAAGTCTATCGCTGGGGATATTAGATATTAGCTTCCAGTTTGGCGGAGCACATACCGAGTAGGTCATCTTCGCTTCACACTTACAGTTGATAGCATCTGTTTGAAAACCATTTCTGTTTCGTCAGAAACAGAAGCGACGTATGAACGACAGCTTAGTACCCAAATTGCGGACGTGAAGCAAGTTATGTTGCGACGTACCATTTGCCAGCAGGTAAGGGATTCCGCGACTTCACAGGGTTTTCTAAATATATATCGACCTCATGTGACCTAGAATTTCCTTTTGCTTGGAATCTTGGGAGAAATGCGTAAGTTACCGATATTGACTATAATGAGACTCTCAGTAAAGCTACATACTTAAATTTCTAGTCATTCCCCCCCCCCCCCTCAAAAAAAAGGACCAATTAGAGAAATAGAGAGCAGTTACTGTATGCAGAGTTGGCTATACCAGTGAGATTGATCATGAGCTGGAAACAAGCCAAGTCATTTTGCGGCTAGTGTACTGACTGACTAAACTACCCAAAATGTTCAAACTATTTCCAGGGAGTACTGAAGGTGGGAAATACAGGAAGTCGATCGTGGATTTTGGTGGACGGAGGAGAGTAGATCTAGCGTGACCTAGACTCTGAGTGTTGTCAACGGAATCGAGTTTAATATACAACCATTCAAGGCTCGGAGGAACCGACACGATAGCTCAGCGTGTTTGTGCAGGGTACTGCCGATCGTACGTTAAAAAAATAAAAAAATGAAAAAGCTGAGTTAAGGTCTCATTGATGGAATTTAGAAGACGTAATGCGACATCCGCGGAGAACCATTGATGAAGAAACAGTTCGAAAGACAGAAGAGGACAAGAAAAGGTGGCTATCTCAGAAAGTGACAGACTACAAATCAAAGTTTGACGGTTTCATCCCTCTCTCGGCCTAATACTTTTTTCTTTCACTTATCCCTTCTATTAACTCTGGCGATGATTTACATTTATAAAAGATGCAAACTAATTCCGTGGTTCCAATTCCACGTTAAACTGTAGGTCCCCATGTTGCTGGCTGGATAAGACAGTTCAAAGGCCGCGGGAAGGCAAGAGCGTATCACATAACTAGAATCAAGCCAAGTAAAGCAATGCGCTATTCAAACCAACATTCAACTATTAACCATCAGTTTAACTGGATTCACCGACTGTATCTAGTAGCATTTCTGCACATATATTGCATCTTCTCATAGTCCTTTGTTTGTATGTTTTTGCGATGCGTACCAGTGCAGAAACGTTCTTGACAGTATTAAGGCATGTACCAGTACTCAAGAAGCGAAATTACCTATATGATGCTTGTATGTACGCACAGTAAAGTAACTACATTTTCGGTGCTTGTTATATTTCTCTCTATGTAAAATAGTTCTACGCATTATTGAGAAATTTAATGATATTGTGGCAGGCCCTTTGAGTACTGTATCTGTTACTCTGCTTTCCTGTCTGGTATTAGATGTCAAGAACGGACATCAGCCATCCACGTTAGGTTCGGATATTCTCTTTTGAGGAGAATCGTTTCTCGAAACCATTACGCACATCTCGTGCTAAAATAAGGAGAGCTGTTTGAGAGCAAACCGTAAGAATTACCAACAGTCCAAGATATAGTAGTGAAAGACTAGACGAGTCGAGTTCTGCGTGAGCAATGGTATTTACAGCTCAGGAAGCTCCAGCCACAATAGCCTACTTTGATGCTGTTTACAGATAGATGCACATTCACTAGAGACGCCATATGGGACTAGCAAAACACTCGTACTCGTATTTAAGCAGACAAAAATCAACGTACGTGGTGGGTTGAGTGTAATCAGTGCAGTGTGAACTTTTGGGCTACCGTAATTTTTGATCAGATTATTTGACCATATCAAATGGCAAGAAGAGAACATTTGCGGTCGTCGGGTAATCTGGCTGCAAAATGACAGAGCTTCAGCTTATTTTGATTCAAATGTGCGGCATCAAATGTGAGGCCACAGATCCAAATCGTTGGAATGGTAGAGAAGGCCCTGTTCAATGGCCACTACAGTCACCAGGTTTTGCACGTCTTTTTTATTTTCTATTCTGGTCTATGGTGTATACTACTCCTGTAAAATCCGAGAAGAGTATAAATGACCACCTAAACCTCTGTTAAGAAATACTTTAGTTTACATTATCTGCTACGTTTAGTGAACATCCTCAGGTGACATGCAGTATTTTAGATACAGCATTCAGAATTCTAAATGAAAAGGAAAAGATTTATACGTTCTATAGAATTTATAATTATATGGTTCTACCAGGAAGTGACACAATAATCACTTAACACCTTAATTTATTAATAACTGCGGCATCACAATGCGGAGCGTGTATAAAATAATCATTAAAACAATGACGTTTTTCGATGTGGGGAGATCTTTTCACGAAATTACACTCACCAATTTTTCCTCCTCCGAATACGAAAATATCTTGTTGATGCTCACCTACGTAGGGACAAAAGATCATCGTCATAAAATAAGGGAAATCAGAGCTCACATTAAGAGATTTAAGTGTTCGCTTTTCCCGCACGCTGTTCGACAGTGGAACGGAACCCTCTGCCAGACACATAAGAATGAATTGCAGATTAGCCATGTAGATGTGTAAAGGAGGACCCCGTCGCGCGAATCCACGCTGCAACTGAATCACAGAACACACAGCCACCCGTATTTCAACATGTGCTTCATTCTCTGCATCGCCAATATACAACCTGGAGACAACTACGACGTCAAAATTTTGATCACCTTTTCTTATTTACTTGATGGCCGAGGCGGTCTAGCGGGTGGAGCGCTAGGCATCGGGCCTGAAGGTACGACTCCAGGTCCACTCAGCCTGTTATCAAATTGAGTACCGGGGATTTTTCCCGGAGGTAAAAGACGGCCGAGGTGATGGGCTCTCCAGTCCCCTCTCCTCCCCCCCTCCCCCCCCCCCCCCCCTCCTAACACCCCTCCGTCTCCCATAGTGCTGTGGCGAACGAAAGGCTGCACTCCACCCGCCGTTAGGCCAGAAACCCGTTCACGGGTTGAATGCCACAGATTTTACCTTTTTCTTTGTTATTTACTGCACAAGGTGACGCTCTTGTTATGTTTCTTAACGAAACATGGAACTGCATATCATCGCCATATTCGAGGCGTTCTCTAACTTTGAAGCCCAGTAGCGAGGAAAGCTTGATTTTTCGTGCATAGGTTCCATTTTGATAAAATGATCAGCTTTCCACTCTACTGAACACGCTAACAAGGGGACCGGACCTACTTGTCATCACCGGTATCGTCCAAATTTATGGCATAGCATTTTTGGCGAGGATCGGGCGAGACATAGGCCATTTATGTTAACGTAGTTCCGAGGCAGCAGTTGGCGCGGCGGAAGAGTAGAGAACGATAATCCGGAGGTCGTAAATTCGAGTCCTCCTAGATAAATCACTTTTCTGTTTTTTTATTTTCTTTTTTTAGTCTTCTTACCCTACAAACAAACCGAAATAATATTCAGGATTATGCATTTATTAATATTTTGACAAAATCCATGAAAGTAAAAGGCATAGAAAAATGTTTCATTGTAAATAAATTTCCAGTAAAGGATTGTAATGTGTTCACTAGAACTTCGTATACAAAATTACTTTTATTATTTTACAGTTGATTATTTAAACGAGCAGCGGTGATATTCGTAGAAAAACAAGGGAAGCAGTAATTTTCTCGGCATCTTGCACACGCTATAAACTCCGCATTTTTATAATTATCTGGTTGCTTTGAAGTCACTATAGAAAAAAATTCGGTTTATATTCATAAAAGGTTCTCCCACATCGAAGAGTTTGGCAGCAAACAGCGCCAAATACTGGTGAGAACAGATTGTACCGTGCAATGGAATGTATTTCGGTGTAGTCTTCACGCGATGTGATTTCTACTTCTCTTTGGGTAAAATAAAAGCAGTTTTAAATATTTTCGATAAAATTCTTTACATGACAATAAAAATAGACATCTCAGGTTTCCACTAGTGAAATCCATTTAGGAGGAATCACTTGAGTACTGCACCGTGCCAATCCTTTTGCATCTCGAAACATCTCGTCGTATAATTTTTGAATTGTTTTTGCTCAAGAGGAACTAATTAATCGAGGGAATTTGTTCTACTGCACGTAAGGCTTAGCCACATCAATCAAAAATTTTGTTGTGTACGGCTGTTGTAAGTTTTCTAGGTTTTGATTAAATAATGGCGACATTCCTGTATTTCGGCGCGTACTCATTCGTCGTTTTTTGAATCCTCGGTCTATAATCTTTGCTATCTTCGAGGTACACCTAGATCGTTCGCAATAATTCTCTAGAAAGGTTCGTTGTGGACGCTGGAAGTAAAATCCTTACTTGCAAATTTATTTGCAATCCCAAATCATCCTTTGCCTTTTCTTTTCATACTTTTTATGAAATACAATATACCGAACATTAGTTTGGTTTATGTGCAGTGTAAGTAAGAAAATAAAAAGAAAAGTTAGTTCTTCCCGAGGGACTCGAACTTATGACCTTCGGATTATCGTTCTCTACCTTTTTCTCGTCACCAACCGCTGATTGATTATTATCCTAACGTAAATGGCTCATCCCACGCCCAGCTCGCTATTTTTTTCTAAGCGCTTAGCCATCTGGAGCTCCTATTTCTGTCACTTTCATTTCTGGCCAAGCCCTGCATATACCAAGCATCTCGATGAAATTGTTGATGACTAGTAGGAGCGGTCCTCTTGTAAGTGTCCCTCAGGAGCAGTCAGTGCGTCCCCTTTACAGTGATGACTAATGGATTGCATAATTAATTAGTATATCAATTACAATTTAAAGAAACCTTGACGCCACCGGTTTCAATCTCTGACGTCTCATAGCAACATTTTATCTTGCCTGTCAGGAACATATAAAGCCTAGATTTCTATTCCTATTTCTCTCAAATGACATGTCAGTAGCGAAGAAACGATTTCCGTTAGTTGTAGCGGCCCTTCCTACTGCGTTTGCTTTACGAAGTCAGTATGTGCTCCTTTGTTTTTTATCTATTGTTTCAATACGGCAATTTTTAATACTAATATTTCTCCATGAACTACATTCTGTAAGATGCGGTTAGTCATAAATCCAAATTTTATTCTGCAAGAAAACTAACGCTGCTTACCTCGCCTTAGGATACGATAAACACAATAGCCCTAAAAACAGCTGTAGCTTCTAATACCGGGTGGTTACCATTGAAGTTTTGTTACTCACAGAATCCCTGTGTGGACTGTAATTATCGTATGGCAGGCAAATTTGTTAGGTATTCTAATACGTTAAACCGGAACCGATTTACGCTGAAAAAAAAATTAGTTCTAATTTTAGCCCCCACATGCAAATCTGGCATTGTGAAGGCAAGAAAGACGTATAGAAATGTTTCAATACGTAATGGATTAGGGATGGGATTTGGGCAGAAAAGGTTAAACAACTGAGAAATGCATAATGTTCATTTTATTATTAACCGCCGCTTACACAATTTGTTCTATATAAGCACCGGAGACGTCG
The DNA here is from genome assembly GCF_021461395.2 of Schistocerca americana. Lineage (NCBI taxonomy): Eukaryota > Metazoa > Arthropoda > Insecta > Orthoptera > Acrididae > Schistocerca > Schistocerca americana. Next base: position 699,149,592 of record NC_060130.1, read on the forward strand.
GCAAGATGCTGTACAGCGCCAGCCTGGTGGCCAAAACAGGAACTTTTTTCTGCGTAAATCGGTTGTGCATTAACGCATTACAATATCTACCAAGTTTCGCTTCTATGCAGTAATTACGGCCCATACTGGATCTCTGTGAGTAGCTGCTCTTTCATTATAGCCAACCGGTGCTATTTCTTCAAACGGTAGTGTTGTAATATAAGTCAACTTGTAGTTAATGTACTAACTCTGCGTTGAGTCCCATAGTGCTCAGAGCCATTTAAACCATTTTTACTAACTCTGCGATATAATTTGGCGATATGGTGATGGACAACTTTGTTTGTAGATGTAATCCTTTTCGATAAATAAAGGAAATTTAAAAGAGCGACATTTACTATTTTCAACGTAAGTTCTCTACGTAGTTGCTACAGTCGTAACTGTTCTAGGGTGACGAATCTGAGCAGTAACTGGTCTCGTTGTAACAAGGGATGTCATGTTTATGAAAATAATAAAACCCTTGTCTCCACGGTAACACAAAGGGCACTGTGAACATAAGGCTGCACATAAATGTTCGCTTCATCTGCTAGACAGGTCTCCTTTCAGACGCAGCCGACATGCATCCTTCCTTTTTAGCAAAGGACAAGCTACCGTTTTGGTCTCGAAATCAGAGTCTGAACCTTTTATGCGTGAAGATACAGTGTACACGGACAGACTTTTTTCTCATTCCTTTGATAAATTTTTTGTAATTTTTCTTTTTTTTCTTTTCTTTTTTGGCGAGCAGCACCCGTCTCGCCGTGTGCACTTACACCAAGCGCATTCTCTGGAATAAAGCTTTCCACCACGAGCAACCTTTTACTGTCCTCTACCCACAGATGCGTATACGCAGACGAGTGTTGCAAGCGTAAAAATACTGGTAGTTTAAAATATCCGTTAGATCTCAGTAGTATTGCAATGACGCTTGAGTACACTATCGTGAAAATCCGGTCGTTCCGGACTTCAAGCAAGAGGAAAAAAAAACACTTGAAAACTGTCTATAGTCGGAATGGTGTAACAATTTCATGCTTGCTTCAAAAATGGTTCAAATGGTTCTGAGCACTATGGGACTAAACTTCTGAGGTTATCAGTCCCCTAGAACTTAGAACTACTTAAACCTAACTAACCTAAGGACACCACACACATCCATACCCGAGGCAGGATTCGAACCTGCGACCGTAGCGGTCATTTTTTTCGGATGAATCCAGGTTCTGTTTACAGCATCATGATGGTCGCATCCGTGTTTGGCGACATCGTGGTGAACGCACATTGGAAGTGTTGGTTGGTTTTGGGGAAGGAGACCAGACAGCGTGGTCATCGGTCTCATCGGATTAGGGAAGGATGGGGAAGGAAGTCGGCCGTGCCCTTTCAGAGGAACCATCCCGGCATTTGCCTGGAGTGATTTAGGGAAATCACGGAAAACCTAAATCAGGATGGCCGGACGCGGGATTGAACCGTCGTCCTCCCGAATGCGAGTCCAGTGTCGATTGGAAGTGTGTATTCGTCATCGCCATACTGGCGTATCACCCGGCGTGATGGTATGGGGTGCCATTGGTTACACGTCTCGGTCACCTCTTGTTCGCACTGACGGCACTTTGAACAGTGGACGTTACATTTCAGATGTGTTACGACCCGTGGTTCTACCATTCATTCCATCCCAGCGAAACCCTACACTTCAGCAGGATAATGCACGACCGCATGTTGCAGGTTCTGTACGGGCCTTTCTGGATACAGAAAATGTTCGACTGCTGCCCTGGCCAGCACATTCTCCAGATCTCTCACCAATTGAAAACGTCTGGTTAATGGTGGCCGAGCAACTGGCTCGTCACAGTATGCCAGTCACTAGTCTTGATGAACTGTGGTATCATGTTGAAGCTGCATGGGCAGTTGTACCTGTACACGCCATCTAAGCCTTGTTTGACTCAATGCCCAGGCATATCAAGCCCGTTATTACGGCCAGAGGTAGTTGTTCTGGGTACTACTTTCTCAGAATCTATGCACCCAAATTGCATGAAAATGTAATCACATGTCAGTTCTAGTATAATATGTTTGTCCAATGAATACCCGTTTATCATCTGCATTTCTTCTAGGCGTAGCAATTTTAATGGCCAGTAGTGTAATTCTCTTGAGGTCCTTCTGTATGCATTTTAATTCTTCTGTGCATATCAAATTGCTGTGCGGTGACTGAGCGCCTCTTCTCTGCCCTCATCTGTAGACTAAAAAATATGGCCTTGTGGAACTGTTCATACACAACTTTTCATTCTTATGTGCATTCCATATCAAATAAAAGTTTGCGCTGTACACTGGGATAGGACAGTGAATTTCATCTGCGCCAGTTCAATTTTTACTGGAGTCAGCAGAATTACACCATCATTATCGGATACTAATCTGACTTAATACCGTTAAGGAAGTAAATTTTTTTAAGAAATTACTCTGCCCTACAAGGGTAAGACAAAAAATAAATTTCCTGTCTCATATCTCACACGCAAACGAACGGAGCTCCCAGCAACTACCCTATTCGTTGGTGTATTGTGCTTCCTGTAAATCACGTAGTTGTGTAAAATTTAAGGAAAACAATCTTAGCTTAGCGAGTGTCTCAAGCAGGTGAAATCAGCGATTCCCTTCGAAGAGAGTATGTATATTGTTACAGGTCATGAGGTATAAGTGTCATAATTTGCTACTGAGCTTTATCAAGATAGTTCACAACGAGAAATGTATTTGTAAAAGCGGAAGGAATCACAACATCCGTTGAAATGACTGACTGTTAAATGTGAAGTAGTACAGAGATTTACTAACAACCCAATAGCATCGTTTCATACTGTTTGAATATAATATCGGCTGGAAACTATTCTAAATATCCATCAAATCCTTATAAGGCTTTCCTGATACGATAAGTAGCCTTATGATTTAATCTGCATCAAAAACATAAATCGTATGTTGATGTGCAATGCATGATCCAGATATTTCATATAATTATTAGTTCTTTAAAACTGATTTTCTAATTTTGGCCATCACTCTTCTTCAACCGAATGCTATAAACATAGCTAGAATAATCTATTGTTGGCTTGGGCAGACGTCTGCAGAATGTCTCTGTATACTCCGACCTCGTCTTTAAGTCTGACCTGATGAAGCACGGGATACAGTGCAAAATTCTCCCTTAATTTTCCTTGTAATCCACAGTGTTCCATTTACTCCTCGTATAACTCATACCACTTCGCAAAATTTGCCGTAGGTATTCGCTGTCTTTGGACAGTTTGTGTCAATAAGGCTGTAATTCTCCTGACCAATACATTCTGTGACTTTTTTTAAAGCAATGAAGTGCCTTCAGTTCTTATTACACATTTATAAATGAATGTCCTATGTTGGGTACATGTGTGCTATTACAAGCTTCATTTGACCTTTCTAAACATATGCCTTATTGGGCTCTTGAGTATTGTTCGTCAGTCCCGAACCCTTACAAAATTGAATTAACGGAATAGATAGAACATTCAGGGAAATCCGCGCTGTTCGTCTTGGGTTTATTGTCAGCATGAGGAAGCCACAGACGTGCTGAAAATTCTCTAGTGGGAAATTCTGAAGACAGGCGTTGTACGTCGCAGTTTCCCACACACATCTCGGATAACGATCATGACAATAATTACAGGGAGGTGTAGCTTTTGCCAGAAACCCTCCACAAACAGTCTAGGGAGAGATAACACTATATTAAAAACTACATTCCCTATCTGAAATTTACAAGTAATAAATTCGTAGTGACTTTCGCAGATTTCAAAAAGACATATATAACAAGATAAGAGCTATTATTTGTCAGACTCTTGCTGACACCTCCTCCAAATAGAAGTTTATGGGAGAGATTTCAGATGGTTTTCAAATCATGTTGGGAGTCAGGCCAGGAGATGGACTCTCACATCTAATTTTAAACTGTTAATTTGCAAAGTGATACGTGAGTTCCGAAAAGGAGTGGCTGAGAAAGATGTTGAAATAGGGTGAGGCTTGCCTATGGAAATATTAATTTGACAGTTGACTGCCTTCACTTTGTTGATGAACTCGCATATTTTTATGATTCGCTAAAAACAGCTGCAGAACAAATGAATGTATTGAAGACACAATCAGTAAAAGCAAGACTCCAGATCTTCTTCGAGAAAACTGATTGATTACAAACAACAAGTCATCATCCACAGCACCAGGGTTAGAAGAAAGGGAAACCAAGCAGACAGAAAAGTTTATATATCTACAACTGTGGATGGAGCCAAACACCTGTGAGAAACAGGCCTTTGCATCACGGATTAGAAAAATTGAAACAACATATCAACTAACCAAAAGCGCCTACAAGCTGCCCAATATGCCGCAGAATGCCTTACTATGAAGAGAAAAAGTCTGGTCGAGAAATTGGAAATAAGTGAAAGACAGAGCTTGCGAAAGATTATATACCCAGCAAAAGAAAATGGTGAATGCAGCACACAATCATGAACTCTCTGCACATGTAGAAACTCTCACAGGCACCTTTCGTATGATAAGGACTTTTCTATGGTCACATTACCTGTGGAAGTCTCACAGGTATTAACAGTCGAACCTTCCGTTACTTTCTCAACAAGAAAACCATGTACGCGTCGATAACTGTGGTAGAAAAAGACTTGCAGGAAGTGAGGATATCATTGTATGATATCCAAAAAAGCATTCCGCTCAGGAAGAAACTCCAAAAGCTCCTTAGATTCAAAGAAAATCCGGGGTACTAAAAAATGACAAAACATTCACCGAGATAAGGAATATACAGCAGATGAAAGGCGTGGGGTGAAGTTAAGGTCCAGGCTCAAGGAAAAGGAAAAATGCGGTGAAAATAGTATGTTCTGGAAATAGTCAATACGAAAAGAACATACTGGAAACGCTTTGTTACACATTGTTTACTGTGCTACCTGGATGTACGATTCATTGTTGTGTTTCTGTTCTTCATGATGTAGATGGCAAAAAATGGTTCAAATGGCTCTGAGCGCTATGGGACTTAACATCTATGGTCATCAGTCTTCTAGAACTTAGAACTACTTAAACCTGACTAACCTAAGGACATCACACAACACCCAGTCATCACAAGGCAGAGAAAATCCCTGTGGATAGCAAAATAGGTTATAATATCACACGAGAGCGCATAGTCAGCTTTTCGTGAGAAACAGCAATCGATCCGCCAGGTATACGACAGTCTGATGACAATCTAGACTATCTTATGCTATCGTTGAAAAAGACCCAACGCAAAGCTTTTCAAGTTAATCCAGCTGGCACACGGTATGGTGATGAAGAACTATACGCAGCTACATCTGCTCCTCCTTCCGGCCAAAATGTGGCAATGGAAACTTCTTGCATCACCCAGAAACTGGGTACCTCTGCGTCTCGCGGCAACGCCTCACTGAGATTTAACGACCCCGGCCAAGGAGGGGGAAAAGGGCCCGCTATGGCACAACTTGCAAGCACACTGCGCCCTGGCCGGCAGCTATATTAAGGCAGCAGCTGCTGAAAATCGCCAGTCACACACTTGGCTAAGTTTTATGATCCAACTCCCCAAAGAAATGCAACAAACATGCAGCAGTGTTTTTGTCACGACTCTCCCTTGAACTGAACTGAATGACAGTCCGAAGAACCGCAACTTTGTCTTGAATGCTACTCCTCGGCAGAGAGTTGCTGGGTTGTTGATGCGATATGTCGCCGATAAGCTTCAGTTAGAGAGTAATGTGCTCCTCTTTCAGGACCGTGACGCCTCCTGTGTCTGAATAAACGTAAAGTTTGCAGTCAAGTGTCGACACAAGAAGAAAACGCCTTTGAAGAAAATGCCTTTATTCTTTGAGAGAATTTCGAAATGAAACTGAGACTTACTTCATTGTGTGTGTGTGTGTGTGTGTGTGTGTGTGTGTGTGTGTGTGTAAGTGTGATGTAACTGAATAATGTCCATAAAACTCAGAAGAGCATTCTTTACGTTGTATAATACTATTATATCTCCGCGTGTTTCCGCGACAGTTTTATGTATGCAACACAATCCCAATATTGGCTGAGGTGTAGTTGTGTTTCCCTATTCTGGATGAGTCTAAGTCAAATCCTCATCCTATGATCATCTTCAGTTTTGCCCCGTTTCCACAAAAATCGTTGACAAATTCAAGCTCGCATTGCTAAAATTATGACAGACCAATGCATCCATTTAAAAGCGCTGAAAGGGTACAGTACCGCCCAACATTGAAAATAGGTACGAAATTCTTGTCAGAACAACACATTTTTTGTGTAAAAGTAACTCAATTTCAACTAATACAGCGAAGCCGGATACCAGTGTGGGAAAGAATGACAATTTATTTATTTAATTGATCACATGTGCACTCCCTCAAAATAAATCCCTACATCCAGTTTGGTGAGATCTGTGAAAGGAATGAATGTATGGTCGTCTGCTAACCACAGATAGTGAATCGGAATATATGATCATCTTTGAGTCGATCCTTTGGCTACCTTTGGTGAGACCAAAGAGATGGAAGTTACCAGAGCTTTGAGCGTCTGAAATGTGGCTGACCAATAAGGTAGCAAGGTGCTTCTCCCACTTCGAGAGAGGTGCGAGAGAATCGGAATACGGCCATGTTTCAGCTACTCTGCCGCTGAACCTTCTGCTGTAAAGACCTTTTTTTTTGTTGTGCTCCGTAATGAAAGAGTGGAGGCATGGTATGGATGTGGAATATTTAAGAGTAGTTAGAATTAATAATTTCTCTTTCACAGGACCTTTTGTGGGGAAAATTACAAAGTGAGGCAGGTAATTTCAAGGGGATTGTAGTAAACTAACGGTCACAATGAGCCCACGTGTAGTTATAAGTTGAGATACTTCCGTGCGCTTAAGCTGAAATATTTAAGAATTAATAGCGTGTGTACAATAAGCTGAAATATTTAAGAAATAGCGTGTGTATCATAAGTTGAAGTATTTAAGAAATATCATTCCGTGTGACGCTAAATTTAAACTCTGAGAGAGAATCAAGGTGAGTCGGCCGTTTTTCCAGCAACGCCACTTGGCTTGCATTGCACAGGAAGACGTGCGTTTATCTCCAGAGTTCACAGTAGGAAAGTAGAATTACAAAGTGGGGCAGTGTCGTGTGAAACTGGGATAAATATTGATTGAAGTGGGAAAGCGGAAAGTGATGAAGTTGTAACCGTTCTTTGTGTAATATTTCATATTGTTGTGTTGTGTATGTCTTGTAATTTGGGTATGTGTGTTTTGCATGGGAGTAGCAAGGTAGTTTCGAAAGATTTGTGGGTATGCCTGTTCCTTCTGTATCGCTCGATCTGGAGGAAAGTTTCGTGAGGATTATTGTGAGAGGCGAAGTGTGAGGTATAATAAAAGATCCACCATCCGATCCAGGGAGTGCACTGTTGCGGTAAATAGATTACGAGACCATAGTATAGAGATTCACTAACGTAAAGCCATGCCCACTGGGCGGAATTTCTCATGTGATTTTGTTGTAGGTTGTAGAATTTGTGTGTTTAGGAATAAATCAAATAGTGAAAAGAAAGAGATTGGTGGCCTTTTTCATTAAATTGTATGTTATCGTAATGTCCCGAATTTATATAAAAGCCGTTAAATCAAAGACAAAAGGTAAATGTGGTATTGCCAGTGCGTAGTGTACAGTCAGAGTTCTATAAATCACTGATAGTCAGATGCGTGTTTCCGTTGCGTATTATTCATACAGGAGGATAATTTGTAACTAAATAGTAAGATACGAGAATTCATGTTGCTCGATAAATTAAGGAAGATTCCACTCGCTTGGCAAACCACTCATCTTGCAGGCCTGACTGCTTGATGCCACAGTATGAGAAAGGCAAGTGGGTGCCTCTCAGCGCAACAGTTATTATTACGGAACCTAAATGAAAATTATTAGAAAAAAGCTGACATTTTTCTTTAGGAACCCTGTCGAGAAAACTGAGAAACCCTATATTTGAAGTAGACTGTGCAACATACACAGAGTGAAGAAAATTCGGGCACTCGGACTTCGCAACGCTATTCCTCACATACTGGCGATACAAAAATGTCTCTCACAAGAGTTCGTTCTGCGCATATTTCGGGCTGTAAATGGACGTTAAGGATTGACAGTCTGGCAACACTGAACTCACATGTATGGAAACTGCATCTGTCAGCGGTTTTTTTTTTCTTTGCGAAAAGTAGTCTGGCGTCTTAGTCGTCATACAGTGATTACACTGGGTCTTCTACAAAATATCTGCAGTTACGTAGTACGAACACAGAAATCGAAGTACAATCGTTTTCATTGGCAACTTTTAAAGAAACTTTTGCGTGTCATAGACGCGAATTGTTTCGCGCCACTGCATCTACTAGAATCCAAACCTATTTTCTGTGTGTTCCCTCTCCGAATAGGCCCATCGAAATTATTTGCAAAGCAAGATGCTAGCCCTACTAGTGACGCAACGTACTAACGAAATGTAATGGACCTATACGTGGCAAGAAAAATAGTTCGTATTAATCGATGGGACCATTGGGGGAGCGTTTACACAAAACAAGTTTGAAATCTAGTAGATGCAGAGGTGCGAAACAATTCGCGTCCATGACGTGCAAAAGGTTTCTTTAAAGGCTGACTAATGAAAACGATTGTATTTCTATTCCTGTGTTCGTAGAACGTAACTGCAAATGTTTTGTAGAAGACCCACTGTAATCGCTATGTAACGATTACGACGCCAGATATCGTACCACGGAGACAGCTTTTAGCAAATAAAAATAAATAAGCCTCGACCCAGAATCGAACCGTCAACCAGCTGTATCCTAGCAAAGACGCTATCCACTGCACCAACTGCTCAGCACCGCTAATATATCCTATATCCTGTAATTGTAGTACACATGATTACAGTGTTGCCAGACTGGCTATCTTTAACGTCCATTTACTGCCCGAAATATGCGCAGGACGAAATTTTGCGAAAGATATTTTTGTATTGCTAGTATGTGAGAAATCACGCTGCGAAGTCCGAGTGGGCGAATTTTTCTTCACTCTGTATATTGAATCAATAGCATATTTCATATGAGATTTTGCGACTAACATATACTGGAACAAATGTGTGTACAGAGACACATAGAAAGTCACTTTATCCTGACTCCATACGAAATTCCACCAACCACACATAACATTAAACAGCTAAATAAATAAATAAATAATAAAACCGTTTTGCACAGTCCGCATATCTGAAAACGTGTGCAGGCTTAAATTAAACGGGAACAAGACTTGAGAGAAAACGTATTATGGAACTAAAAAGGATACGTTGCTTTCGAATAAAAACAAAACAGTAAGAAACATAAAAACAGTCTATTCAAAACTGCACATCGTGACACTTCTGCGAAATAAAAACCTCCTGCTGAGTTTCATTTAGCACCGTGCTGCTCCACTCTGTGCCGTCCTTGGACCATCCTCTGTGTGCTTTCCACAAGGTGGTCGAAACCTGTTCCACTTTTTGACAAAGCCTGTCCTGACGTCCAACGCGGTCGTGTTTGATTTGGCCCCAAGCAAAGACAGCCGCCTTTATGCTGGCAGACCATTTCATTCCGTTAATTGCTGCCTCCTGGATGAGCTTATTCGCGAGATGAGGATGGTATGCTCGCGCATTATCGTCTTGAAAAACGAACTCACCACCGAAATGTAAACTGTTGGAACAGACCATAGGTTTGAGGATCGTATATCGATATTGCATGGCCCTTAACTACATTCGGCAGTCATGAGATGTGTCCGACATTAGTAGCTGATACAAGCCCAAAACGTGATTGACCATCTTAAAAGTGAACCTGTCCGATTGCATGCCTAACACATTAATACCACGAAACCTCCAAACCGTCCTGCGTTGTCAGTCTTCAGTAGAATCTTGCACTCAGCGCTGAAGAGAATCCGACGTCTTTGATCCGGGTTCCATTACAGATATTGCCTTCCCCGTCTTCGCTAAGTACCATGGTGATCGGGAGTTTGTACCGTTGTTCGTAATCGACGCCTGCAGGTGAAATCTGTCGTAAAGAAGGGAAGAAATGGTCGTTTTGTGTCGCTGACTGGGATAACCCTTGCGGCTATTCAGCCGCCTAATGGCAAAGAGTCTTCGTTCTCCGCGCGTAGTGGCCTATATCCACGCCATGTATGGAAGCTGTGGGTTGAGTATACAGAGTGGTCATTTTAACAGACGACATTGAAACATCTCGCTAACTACATATCTTCGGTCGTCGACTCAAAGGAATTTATAACTCCAATTTGTTTGTTTTTCCCGTGGGAGGGGGGAGGGGGGGGGGGCGGGGGAGGGGGGTTGACGACATCTAACGATTACCCGTCACCACACCCCGCACATTGGTGGCGGTGGACAACTTTGAAATCTTCAACCCCCATTTTTTTATTGCAGAGTACGATTTTACGGAAAAATCTACATACGTTTTGTCTGAAGCATTTTCTTCGTTTGCCACAGATGGCGCTGTAATCGGAGGAACAGAAATAGGTGCACACTCGTAATATACGACATGCTCCTCAATGGCTCTTCAATATCCAATGGCACGTGGTACCCCACCTCCATGCTGCGTGGGTAGGACAGGCCAGTATATCATAGCTTCTAAATGGAAACCCCATTCGCAACGTTGTATTCCTACGACTTATCGAAAAGGGGACAACTCGACATGCCATCGTGGCCGTGTAGCGAAGTGCGACGTATCGTAACAGGCATAACAGGCAGCTCCCGTATCGTGTAGATCAGGTGTCGACTCTAAACATTACAATACTTGCGCAATGCTTATTGACCGCACACCTATGTATCATTTGGAGAACAGACGTGCAAGTGGACGGTGAGTGTTGCAAACACAAAAGAAAATATTGAAATGATCTTGATTTACGGAGAAAGTAGGAGAAATGTTGAAGCTGCTGTTGCCTTGTATGCCGAGCGTTTTCTAGAGAAAACTCTTTCTCGTTCGTTCTTTTACAAGGCTGTGAACTCCTGTACGTCTGATGACAGCGTATAGACCGGCAAAACGAGATCCCGGTGTGTCCGTATTCCCAAAACACCGCAACGTCGTAAGTGTCTTCCATATCACGTGTCACTGCATCAAGAACTACACGGCGCCGACATACATAACCGGGTAATGTTTTGTGGCTGGGCACGTCAACAACCGTAAACGACCCCACGTTCTTTGCCAAGGTACCATTTTCCGCTGAGTTTACAATCACAAACCATGGTACCGTTAACCGGAATAACATGTATTACTGGACTGTAGACAATCCCCATTGGTTGCGGCAAGTTGACAATCAACGTTCTTGGTCGGTTAAAGTACGATGTGCCGTCAGGGGGAATAAACTCATTGGTCCGTATTTTATCGACGGCGCAAGCAAACCTCGAACGTTTTTGGAACAGGAACCACCGGTACTACTACAGAATGTTTCCCTGGACGTTCGACAACGCATGTATCTTCTGTATGCCGGTTGCCCAGCGCATTACGCAATGGAAATGGAAATGAGCGTTTGGCGTCATTGGCCGGAAGGCCCCTTGCGGGCAGATCCGCCGGCCTTGGTGCAGGTCTCATTACATTACACCTGCGGGCCGCATGGGGATGAAATGATGATGAATACAACACAACACTCAGTCCCTAAGCGGAGAAAATCTCCGACCCAGCCGGGAATCGAACCCGGGCCTGTAGGACGGCGATTGAAGCACGGGGGCTTTCAGACCGTGTTTACACTGATTTGCGGATCGGCAGAGGTGGCCCAGTCAAAGGCCCTCCAGGTCGCCGGGTTTGGCGTTGCCGGATTTCCTTCTGTGGGGATATTTGAAAGATAAGGTGTATAAGCAAGTGCCAACAGGCCCCGAAGGCATGGTCGACCGCATCAGGAAAGCCTCTGCGGGCATTCCCGCAGATACGCTTCAGTCCTGTGTATGGACATTTAAAAAGTGTATCACTTAGTGTAAGGAAGTGGGTGGTACCACGTTTTAACACTTAATCTGACTGGAAAAGTAGAGAAGCGTTCGCATCGAGCCACGGCCACAGTGGTGTGTAGAATAGTCCTCTGTTCGATATGTCGGAGGAATAGAACGTTACGAGTGAGGTTTCGAATTAAAACTTATAAAACACTCGCCTGTCCTAACCTCACAGGATGGAGGTGGGGTCCCAAGTGCCATTGGATATACAGGGGGATTATAATTAATCATTCAAAACGCTGTAGAAGGAACGCCACTGGTCAGAATGACGTCAAATTGCATTGGAATATTATCGGGGAAGGGGGAAAACGTAGGGAGAAGAAAAATAAAGCATCATAATTTAATAGTGTTCGACTAAAAACGACAAGTGAATCATACAACAATGCCTCAGGTGTACGTCTGACGCTAAACAGACTGTACTACTCAGTGTGGTGGTGGTGGTGGTGGTGGTGGTTAGTGTTTAACGTCCCGTCGACAACGAGGTCATTAGAGACGGAGCGCAAGCTCGGGTTAGGGAAGGATTGGGAAGGAAATCGGCCGTGCCCTTTCAAAGGAACCATCCCGGCATTTGCCTGAAACGATTTAGGGAAATCACGGAAAACCTAAATCAGGATGGCCGGAGACGGGATTGAACCGTCGTCCTCCCGAATGCGAGTCCAGTGTGCTAACCACTGCGCCACCTCGCTCGGTCAGTGTTCCTGGGTGTACAGGTGCGATACTGTTAGTTACGTAAGCCCATCCAGCACGTTAAGGTCATATCCCATCGCATGGGAAAGATTGATTTTTAATTGTCCTGAGGTCAAAAACCGCAAAAAATCATCAGTCACATCGGTTTTTAATTGTCCTCAGCCCAAAAACCGCATAAAAAGCATCAATCAAAATCAAATCGAATTATTAATTTCCGTGTGACTGGCGCAAAACATTTTCAATATGCTGTCCACCGTTTTCTGCAACAAGTTGAAATCGAGAAACAGTATGTTCCACAACTGATCGAACTGTTTCCGGGGTCACTTTCAGAATGTGTTGCGCAATGCGTGCCTTCAATGCAGCAAGTTTGCAATCGGAACACTGAACAGAACATCTTTCAGATAGCCCCAGAGCCAGAAGTCACACGGATTAAGATCAGGTGGTCAGGACGTCCAGGCTGAAGGGAAATGGGGGCTAATAATTCTAGCATTTCCGAAATGGCGATTCAGCAGCTGCTTAACTGGATTTGCAATGTGCGGATGTGTGCCATCTTGCATAACAATGATCCCATCCACACAGCCACGCTGTTGCAGAGCTGGAATAACGTGGTTGCTCAAAAGACACTCATTATGCTTACCAGTGACGGTACAGGTAACAGGACCGGAATTACCTGTTTCTTCGAAAAAATATGGCCCTATGATAAATGATGCAGTAAACCCGCACTACATAGTGACCTTTTCAGGATGTAGTGATACTGGTTGATTTGTGTGTGGATTTTCCGTTGCTCATATTTGACAAATCTGTGAATTGACATATCCTGCGAGATGGAAGTGGCCTTCGCCTGTCCACAAAGTCTTCCACGGCCAATCATTGCCCACCTCCGTGAGAGCAAGAAATTCTAAAGCAAAGGTCTCTTTTGCTGGCAGGTCAACAGGAAGCAACTCGTGCATATGGGTAATTTTGGAAGGATGTTTTGTAGGATTTTACGCACCGTGCTCACGGGCATGTCCAATGTTCGGGCAATTCTCCGTGTACTACACGTTTGCACACCACCACTCGTCTCCTCCTGCATTGCTGTGACCACTGCTTCCACTGACGTCGAATCAATTCGTTTCCTCCCTCTACCAGGTTGCACTCCAAAAGAACCCATCTTTTCGAATTTCCGAACCATTTTCTCCAGACACACGGCAGTCATCGGACCAACGCCTTTTTTCAAACCCTTCAGTGTCGGGAACTTCTGCAGATGGACGTGTGCACAGTCATCATTCTTGTAATACAGCTTTACAAGCAAAGCGCGATCCTGCATTGAGAGAGACATGGCGAACGTCGAAGACGCGAAAGGAAAATGGCTCTGAGCACTATGGGACTTAAATTCTGAGGTCATCAGTCCCCTAGAACTTAGAACTACTTAAACCTAACTAACCTAAGGATATCACACACATCCATGCCCGAGGCACGATTCGAACCTGCAACCGTAGCGGTCGCACGGTTCCGGACTGAACTGCCTAGAACCGCTCGGCTCAAAATGGCTCTGAGCACTATGGGACTTAACATCTATGGTCATCAGTCCCCTAGAACTTAGAACTACTTAAACCTAACTAACCTAAGGACAGCACACAACACCCAGTCATCACGAGGCAGAGAAAATCCCTGACCCTGCCGGGAATCGAACCCGGGAACCCGGGCGTGGGAAGCGAGAACGCTACCCCACGACCACGAGCTGCGGACTAACCGCTCGGCCACACCGGCCGGCCGCAATTCAGTTATAACCACCCGGTACTTTCAGCGAGCCTGATACGCAGCTCAACATGGAGAAACACATTGAAAGTAAACATTGTTTCCTATTCAATAGCGTTGTCCTGATAAAATAACTTTGCGCTCTAAAATACTGCCAGCACTCGTTGGTCAGTAACGCACATGTTGGAGTATAAGGATGCATAGTAGACTATTCCACTGTGGAACGGATGGAGATGTTAATCTGATTTTCTGTGGTCTAACCTATAGTTTAATGTGGACTCCGAACCACGGTACAATACGTCACTTACCATTTTTCGCATTAGTAAGCAATGGCCAGAGACGAAAGAAGCAGTAGGTAGCCTTTCTCTCTTTCTAATCCATCTTGCACTCACCTTCGTGGCTGTAGCATTTGTCCGAATTATTTCGGCTCCCGTGAAATTTTCCCGCCTGGTCGTAGGGGTAGTGAGGTATAGTGAATAATATACTCCAAACAAGGCTCTATGAGTGTGAACCGTCACAAGTCATTAAACCCAAACTGAAACTGTTCTTCAAAACTAGAGGTCTTTTGAAAGCTAAATGTTTTTTTGAAAATTTAAAAAAACTTGAAAATTAAAGATTTCTTGAAAGCTGTAAAAATCCTTAAAATTGAAACTTTTATCGAAACTGGAAATCTTTTTGAAACTAAAAATCTTATCATCATCTTTTTCTTCTTCTTCTCTTCAAGCATTAGGTCTTGTTTTGGTTTTCCTGTTACAGAGTCCATCCCCTTCTCAGTCTTCCTTGACTTCTTTTTCCAGCTCACTTAAACCTTCTTGTCTGGACTGATAACCTTTCACCAGTCATTCTTTCCTAACGTTCGTTCGATTTCCATTCTTTTTTTTATTTTATTCACGATATTAAATACATTCCGTTCTTCCCTAATATCCTAATGTCGGCTGTCACCTGTTGTGCACCCCTTAACTGCTCTTAGAATCCTGCTGAAATTAAAAATCTACTGTGTGAGTCGTGATCATTGTGCAGAAAGTTCAAGCGTGGAAAATTCTGGAGCATTGTTTCATATTTCTGGGCCGAGTTTATTTGGCGTTACCCACTGTTGTGGAAGCAGATAATAGAACCACTCTCTCAGAGATGTATTCATTGTAAATGTTCGAGAATCCATATCAAACATTGTTCTATTGGTACGATGTTCGGCGAAGTCCTAATAATGAGAGAACAGCTATTTCTATCTCCAATTCAACATCGGACACCGATCTTCGCTGGTAAATACACTAAGTGTACGAACGAGGCTGTTCCTGGGAACTTCTCGCAATATGGAGAAATGACCAAATTGAACAAAATCCTTCTACTTGTTGACTAGAGCTCCAGTTATCCAATCTTGCAAATCATGTCAATGTACCCGTCAGCCCCAAATGTTTCGAGACCGGAGTAATAAAAAATGGAAACATTTAGGATGGTTGTTTTAATGTTTCAGGTGTTCTCCATAGCCTCCACTCGCGTGAGTACAGTGCACACTGACCGTTCATACGACCTTGTCAAGCGGGCAGAAAAGTCCGTCTTTGGAATTTTGTTCAGTTCGTGTATCATATTGACCCAAATATCGGTTATGTCGTCAAAGCGTTGGCCCATCACGTAAATTTCTGGGCTCTGCCGTTGGATGACAGGTTCGTATTGATAACACCAAAACTCATCACCCTTGATGATTCTTTCCAGAAAATAATTGTCCGCGTTTTGCGTTTCAGTCAAGCCGTAGCAGGCGTCTACGGTTCATTGCTTTTGTTCAGGATTTAACTTCCACTCACTATCCTCTTATTCAAAACATTTTGCAGAATGTCGTGAACACTTGATTTAATGATCTTGTTCCACTGCGACTTGTGGCACAATAACACTGACGCACAGCGGTCGCACGTCCACTATTTAACATCACCTGCTCACAACTGCCTGGTTGATTGCACAGCTTTTGCTTACAGTTGTTAGTTGAAGATTTTCAAGCCGCGCGGGGTAGCTTAAGTAGTGTGTAAGCCTAGGGACCGATGACCTCAATAGTTTGGTCCCATAAGATCTTACCACAAAGTAAAATTAATTGTTAGTTGAAGCTGACACCGTACCTACTGCGCTGACGCCGCTTATACACCAGGAATAAGGTCGGTCTCGGAACGTTTAGGGCGGCCGGTGTATATTGATCCTAACATTCTGCAAATTCCTCGACGCGTGTTTCATTATCGAGGGGTGTGGTGGTAGGGAAACCGTTAATTCGAGATAAAAATATGAAGTTGATGGGCGGAAAGCGTCTTCTCCGGCAAAGCTCCGCTCTAAGTAATATGTTTTGGCGTAATCAGATACGAGTAATTTTACTGATTTCTCACTGAGAGGGTATATGGTCTGCCCTGCATTTTGAGGAACACCTTCTACATACAGGGCGTTTCAGATGAGGTGTTTCCTTTGTAACTTACAAAATAATAAATGAAAGTGATGTCTATCTAGAAAGGTAAAGGTAAAAAAGTTAGGTCTCTGTGGAGTTATTAACATAGTTTATTGAGTTATTTTCCGGGGAGTTCTCGGCACGTTCCTTGATGGTAATCAAAATTCTCCACATAGATTCAAGAAAAAGGACAATTTATTGGCAAGAGAAGGGAGAAACTTAAACAGATACGTGGGCGTTAGTACTATCTTGTTGCATAATTAACCCCGTTAGTTGATTGAACAGCAACAGGTTTCCAGTGAAAGTCTTTTTACTTAATGACACGACTGTGATGTTGTGCTTTGTGTTACGATAAACATCCTCATAGTGTTTTCCTCCGATCACGGAACTGTGTTTTGCGTAATATGTAGCGTCATGCGATAATTTTTGTTTTGAGCAGAATTTTCACCATGACATAACACAACTGGTATTTTGTTTGAAAGGTAACAGCTAAAATTAATTCTACGGGCGCGTTTGCATGTGTGGGAATGCGTCGCCAGGATAGAGGAGGAAGATAATAATGTACACAGATTTTACCTGTACTTTTATTTAAACAGAATCGCTTTCCTCAACGTGACGATAAATGCGGCTGATTCATTATATATAGTCTCAGTTATTTTTTAAAAATACACATAATACATTAACTGTTCAGCTTCATTTCGTTTGCCATGAAGTTTAAATTGGCCACAACACATTCAATTCTTCCAGATCTACAGCTCACACATGTTAAAAGCACTATGAAAGTCGCTACTCATGTCCGAGACGGTGCGGTGCTCAAAGCCGGACGTATGCTCCATGGTGCAGTGTCACTACATCGAGACCACAGAGTTACACACACCTACGCAGATTCATAGAGCCTTCTGGCAGATGTAGTTCTATTTATATTCAATGAATTTCTGACCTCAGTATAGTCTTTTTCCATTGTGTACGTAGTTGAATTTTTTATAGTACCACGAAAACAGAATTCATTCTTTGTTTCTTTAAGCGCTGGCTGCCTCTAGCCGACGATAAGACACAAAACGGAAGGGCTATAAGTAAGCTTCTTACCGTGCCCTTCTTCAATATCTTCCCTCTACGGAGTTTCTTACGAGGCTTGCGAAGTATGCAGCTCGTTATGCCGTTTCTCTGCAGGCGAGCTGTAGTTGTTCAGTTCCTGGGGCTTATTTCTGTTGCGGAAACAAAGAAAGCAGCGCATTGGTGATTCTCAAACTCCTTTGTTATTTCAGTTTCCTTTAGCAGAGCAGGCTGCCTGTTAAAGCATGCAAAGCTGTAAGACTTCTTAACGACACTTACTGATAATTTTCTTAGTGCTGTTGTATTTGTGTTGAGACACTTGACAACATGTTTATCATGGTGTGAAAGCAACACAGTTAGAAGTTACACCTTCGATTTAAACAATAAACGATACATACTGAAAATAAGCATTGTCTCTCTCTCTCTCTCTCTCTCTCTCTCTCTCTCTCTGTGTGTGTGTGTGTGTGTGTGTGTGTGTGTGTGTGTGTGTGTGTGTGTGCGCGCCCCTGTTTCAGACACATATATACACAAACGCTCATATGAAGCATATTTAGCTTCAAAAAATGTTCACACACTGGTAGTTTCTCTCTTTGGCGGTGAAAATGATGCGTCTATCGACAATTTCTTGTTTCGGAACGTGTAATTGGCTAAAGGTTAGCCATGGCAGGATTGTTGACCCAGCTGGCAACTGTTGGTTTTTCGCCATTTCAAGCTGCTCATTTCCCAACAGACACACACATGCAGTCGGATTATGCAAAGGCAAGGAGATTGTTGTCGACGAGAACGTTATAATGAACTTTTATCTCGGTTGAATAACGACTGCGGAGGAAACTGGCCCTGGAGTTCTAAAAGTAATCATTCCAACATCTCCCTTAACGGATTTATGGAGACAATTGAAAACCTAAATTTAAAAGTCTTGTGCTTCCATGATACTGGATAATGGGGACTTCAGTTTTAAGTTACCTTGTTTTTGAGCATACAGACTGCTTTCATACTAAATTTCCGGCGAGCTGTGGTTTTTCCTTTATTTTATTTGCAGATGACTTACATTCACTGCATTACATGATGCTGTGGTACAGCAACAAGATATACTTGTGGCTGTACCACATTTCGATAACTGTCTCTAAGTGCCTTAGAATGAAGCCATAAAATCATTCGAAATCGATTACAAATAAAGTAAACAACAAAAACAGCTGGATGGAAAATTAGAACGAAAATGCTCCAAAACGAAGTAAATCTTAAAGGTTCTAAAAAGACCCTTACTAAATACGAGTAAAGTGCCTTACCAGCTTCGCCTTCTAGTTTGTTTCATGATACCGAATATAAGTTTTTAGAAAAATAATAGCACTTAAAGGAGCGTGTAGTTCTCTGTTTTATACATCGTAAAAAAATTTAACTACCGAGATAATAAAGCAATATTTTTTTTATGAAACCGTGCTTTTTAACGGTATTTCATGGCTCTTTAAAAGCACGGCATGACGATAAAACGCATATAAATATTTGCTGCTAGCCACTTCGCAAACATTTCCGGTTACAGGTTAAATGTGAGACCAAAGTCTAGAGGCACTGCGCTGTTTAATCTCCACAGCCAGGTAAAGTAAACATAGCGAGGCTGAGTCTGCACTCCAAAAATTACAAAAATTACAAGCGTTATCATACACCAAAATATTCGCTCCCGGTGAGTACTTCAGTTGCAGAAAACCGTGTTTAACTGGTTATGAATTGCCACGACCGTCCAGTTTACATTGGACATCGTGTATATATGTCCGCCTCTGTAAGTGAGTTGTCAACGAGTTTGACTGCTACGAAGAGGACCCAGGTTCGTTTCCTGGAACTGTCAGTGATCTTTTCTAGATGCGAGGACTGGTACGGGGTGCATTCAGCTTAGTGATGCCAAGTGAGGAGATACTCGAGCAGTCTGTAGCGGTTCCAAGATCAAGAAATCCGACAACGTTTGGGAGAGCGGTGTGCTGACCACATGCCCTCTAACTGCAAGCGATGACGTCAGTAACAGAGGATGACATGGCAGTCGGTGAGGCCCAACTGGCGGAGTTTTATCTTTTACGTTAACCTGTATATATACATGGGAAAATATTTCTGTAACATTTATTACCCAGGTCTTTTCATATTACCGTGTGCTCATAGTTTTACCGTTTCTTCTGAGACAACCTTATTAAGGAGGAATAAAGGTTGGCGTTCAACGTCTCGTTAACATCGTTGTCGTCACAGACTTAAATTATGCTATAATGTGGTGGGAACTTGCTTAAGGCCTTTTTGAAAGAAGTATCGGGATATTCGGCTTAGCGGTGTAAGGAAACCACCGAAGACTTCAATCTGGACTACTAGATGGAGAGTTGAACCCCGTCCCTTAGGAATACGAGACTCGTGAGGTAATCACTGCGCCAACTTGTTCTGCACCGAATAATAAGTAAGTTTAGTGAAAAATAAATACAGGAAAGTTGGTATTATGAAAATGAAACAAATAAACGAAAGTGCGTTTCCTGGCATATACTTGAGATGATAAAGCAATAAACGTCAATTCGTTTATGAATGCGGCTCTGTACCTGTGTAACCGCAAAGCAATTTATATTCGTTCACGTTTTTGTCGGACAAATGTGCAGGGCAGCAGTTAACGACCTTGCGGCACGGTTCGCGATGCCATTGAGCGTATTGCATAATAGTTGCATGGTGATGTATAACAAGCGCGCGGTCCACATGTGGCTCTTCATCACTCTGCGGCTGTCTTCTGGCACATGAGCTTGTTCTGCCTCAGAGTTACTGCCAATTTTCAATAGGGACAATGTGCGTGATGAACATTTTACGTGCTTAAACCCATACATTGACAGACTGACATTGTCTGTAACGTGTATATGTATCATTAGGCATTTTATAAAACGTATTCAACGTACAAAGTGCAAAGACACATAAAGGGTATTGAAATGAATACGAAAAGCTCTTAGCTTAGAAGGAAACTTGATAAATGATTTTCTTCGTTATGAAATTTCGAGTTTCTAAACGTAATAAATGAAAAAGCAATGTTTCACGGGCTAGAGAAAATTTGCAACCATAATGTTCATTGTACTATACCGTGTATTTTAAATACCCAAAAGGAGTTCATCTTACGCTTGGAAACCATAAAATCACACTTGAATCTTATTCTTCTGGTCAGTTACAACAGCATTAATGTTCTCCGTTGTCCATACCTTGAGACCTTTCAGGTGAATTTTCTATTTTGATAAGTAAAAATTCTAAGGAAGCAGCAGTCATTTTTCCTCGACGCTTAATCTAAAGCAAGCGACACTTTTCAGCTTCACTTCTTGGTCAAAATCATGCGACACCATCTACCTCCGGAGTATAATTTCATTTTGGTCAGCACCTTGACTACTAAACAACGAAACTGAGCATGCACTAGATTTTTCATTCGCTCACTCAGGAGTTTTTCGGCTTTCATAAGACTGAAGTGAGCTATTTCTGGCTTTGCGCCTTCTTTTCGGATTGTGTTAATAAATCCGCCTATCGTTTCCTATCAACGAAGTTCATCATCTACATCTATGTCTATATCTGCATCTGTTGCAAAAGGTTCGAGACGTGCTTTCTTCCTGTTATCAGTTTGATCCTAATAAAGATGTTTCGTATCAAGCAACGCACAGTCTTTCGTGATGTTTACCAACATCTGTTGAACGGTATTAGGATTCGGATTTCGTCGTCTCACCGAGCAATGTGGCGTAGCGGTTAGCTCGTATTCGGTAGGACGACGACTGAAGTCCGTGCCCGGTCATCCAGATTTTGGTTTTCCATGATTTCTCTAAATACTTCCAAGCGAATGCCGGTATAATTCCATTGAAAGGAGCACGGCCGATTTCTTTGCCCATCATGTCGTAATCCGAGCTTGTGCTTCGTCTCTAATGACCTTGCTGACGACGGGACGTTTAACTCCAAGCTTTCTCCTTTAATTTGCTCACATCTCGATGGTGACGGTCTTGTAGCGTGACGCAAGGCTTAAGTCAATTTTGACCTTCTCAAAATGCCTTAAATCACGTAAAATCAGAACAACTGATAAAATATACTTTTATTCGTGTATTGAACTTTAATTTACAAGAGTTGAAAATAATCTTATTGCCACACTTGCTCGGAATGGCAGTCTTTCATCAGACAACTTACATCACATAAAATAAAAAAAATATATATATAAAAGTCAGTACGATCATCTACATCTACATGGCTACTCTGTGACATGCACTTAAGCGCCTGCCAGAGGGTTCATCAAACCACCTTCACAATAATTCTCTGTTATTCCACTCTCGAACAGCGCGCCGAAAAAACGAACACCCATGTCTTTCCGTGCAAGTTCTGATTTCCCTTATTTTATTATGATGATCGTTTCTCCCTATGTAGGTCGGCGTCAGCAAAATATTTTCGCATTCGGAGGAGAAAGTTGGTAGTTGAAATTTCGTGAGAAGTTCCTGCCGCAACGAGAAACGCCATTGTTTTAACGATGCTCACCCCAAATTCTGTATCATGTTCATGACACTCTCTCCCCTACTTCACGATAATACAAAACATGCTGCCCTTCTTTGAATTTCTTCGATGTACTCCTATCTGGTAAGGATCCCCACAGTCCAAAAGAGGACGGACAATTGTAGTGTAGGCAGTCTCTTTAGTAGATGTGTTGCATCTTTTAAGTGTTTTGCCAATAAAACGCAGTCTTTGTTTCGCCTCCTCCACAACATTTTCTATGTGTTCTTTCCAGTTTAAGTTGTTGGTAATTGTAATTATTCGGTTTTTATTTGAATTTACGGCATTTAGATTTGATTGATTTATCGTGTAACCGAAGTTGAACGGATTCCTTTTAGCGCTGATGTGGATGATCTCACACTTTTCACTTTCTAGGATCAATTGCCAATGCCGATATTTTACCTAAATAGTTTTGCATTTGGTTTTCATCTTCTGATGACTTTACTATACGATAAACGACAACAGTATCTGCAAACAACCCAAGACGGATGCTCAGATTGTCTGCTAAATCGTTTTACCGATAAGGAACAACAGAGGATCTGTAACATTACCTCGGGGGACCACAGAAATCACTACTGTTTTGTTCGATGACTTCCCGTTACCTACTGCGAACTGTGCTCTCTCTGGCTGTAAATCACGAATCCAGTCGCATAACTGAGACTGTATTCAGTAAGCACGCAATTTGATTACAAGCCACTTGGGAGGTGCAGTGTCCAAGCCTTCTGGAAATCTAAAAATACGGAATCAATTTGAAATCCTTTGTCGATTGCACTCAACACTTCGTGTGAGTAAAGAGCTACTTGTGTCTCACAAGAACGATGTTTCCTAAATCCGTGTTGACTATGTGACAATAGACCATTCTCTTCCGTGTAATTCATAATGTTCGAACAGAATATGTGTTCCAAAACCCTGCTGCATATCGACGTTAATGATATGGACCTATAATTTGTGGATTATTCCGATTTCCTTTCTTCAATATTGGTGTGACCTGTGCAGCTTTCCAGTCTTTTGGTACGGATATTTTGTTGAGTGAGCGGTTGTACATGATTGGTAATTATGGAACTGCTGCAACAGCATACTCTGAAAGGATCCTAATTGTTATACAGTTTGGACTGAAAGACGCTTTTGTTAAGTAATTTAAGTTTCTTCACTACTCCGAGGATATCTACTTCTAACTTAACCATGTTGGCAGCTGTTCTTGATTTCAGTTCTGGAATATTTATTTCGTGTTCTTTGGCGAAGGTATTTCGGAAGATTGTGTTTAGTAACTCTGCTTTAGTAGCACTGTCATCGATAGTATTTCCATTGCTATCGCGCAGAGGAGGCATTGATTGTACATCGCCACTAGCATACTTTACATACGACCAAAATCTCTTTGGCTTTTCTGGTAGGTTTCAAGACCAAGTTTCGTTTTGGAAACTGAAAGCATCTCATTTTGAATTCCGCGCTAAATTTCGAGGTTCTGTAACAGATCGCCAATCTTGGGAGTTTTGCATTCGTTAGAAGTTGGCATGCTTTTTTCGTTGTTTCTGCAGCATTGTTTTGACCTATTTTGTATACCATGGAGGATCAGCTCCGTCATTTTTTAATTTATTTGGTATCTGATGTGCTTAATATAATGTAAATCGGTATTTGCGTAGGAATCTAATGCTTATTCGTGTCCTTTGCAAATTATTGGACAGATATGAATGCATTCATCGCTGGATGAAATTAATAATCGTAATTTTAAAAAACTGTTGTCCAAAACAGAGTAAAGTACTTATTAAGATTTGAAAACTTTTTCTCATTGACAACGACGTAATTAGTGGCGGAGCAATAGTTTTGAGTTGATGAGGATCTGGTAGGAAATGTGGCGAGTTCTTTCTAAGACACTACATGTTCTGGGATTAGTAATGTCATACTATTCCACCGTGCCACACGAGTGCGTTCTATAAAAATACTAGGTAACTGAGGCAGCTTTTCCAATGGTATGGTGATGCAGCGCTTATGCTGGAGGCAGTAAGTAAATGACATATCTTTGGACAAATTTAAAAACTATTTCCACCAAAAGTTAGAGCGAGTAAGTATTTTGTAACTGTTCTGCGAAGTGCAAAATGGGTTACGGAATAGCTCTCATTACGTTTGGGCCATCCCCTTGTATTCGAGTTTTGCCTATTAGAAGATACACTGATGGTCCAGAACCTTAAAATTTCTTTCGAGTTATTACTGCAGGAATGTGATTCACTTATTTCCAATTATTCCTTATTAATCCCTCCGATCCACATTATGCAACAACCAGAATGGATTCTGCAAGCTACTGCGTGATTATACAGAGCCTTAGTAATTGGTGATAGCCTACAAAACAGTATTGTGGGTGATCGGGTTATACACAGTTACAGCCAGCAGTTAATCACGTGGCGCAGCAGCCAATGGTGCACTCTGCTGAATTTCTCTATAGAGCTGGTTGCCGTGTTAGTGCATTTTAGGTTCAAATGGTTCAAGTGGCTCTGAGCACTATGGGACGTTACTTATGAGGTCATCAGTCCCCTAGAACTTAGAACTACTTAAACCTAACTAACCTAAGGTCGCGTGGTTCCGGACTGTAGCGCCTAGAACCGCTCGGCCACTCCGGCCAACTGCATTTTAGGAATCGCATATTTTGTCACGATAGTGTTCATTATTCTTGACATAATGCACATACAACATGTATTAGGTTAAGAATCGATGACAATTTATAATTTTATCGGGAAAGAGAAAGCGAGAGAGGATCAGTGGTGGTGTTGCCAGAAGGGAGAACAACTGGAGCATATGATGAACGGGCAAAGCAAGGTGTTCATCGTTACACAGCCACCTTGTTATTTGCAAACCCGCAGTATTACACTTTGCAGTCTGTAAATTAACATTATAATTACTCTATTTTTCAGATACATCGATCAGCCAGTTGGCAGTATATACAACGTCACCGTAGAGGCGAAAATCGACAATCAGACTGAGGCTCTGAGACTCGGAATACGAGTCACAGAGTACAACCGGTTCCCACCTGTCTTTGAAAAAGCCAGTTATCAGTAAGTACAGCCACTGCACTTTTTTGATAGTTGTAATGCACGGAGGCTGTGAATCATAACAACAGCATTGTATCAACAGGTACAGGTTTTCTGCAGATGCGTGAGCTCACCTTTCATTGATAAATCAATAACAGCTTCCAAAATTTACATCTGTCTGAAAATTTGTTTATTTTCCCTATTAGAGGAGAACACATTAGCACTTACAGGAATGTTTGCATGAGTCAACTAAATTTTATTTCTTAAGTATAACTGTTTATTATGTATGTTTCCTCGTATATTCTGTATATAATGTCTTTCAGGTAAGTTTAGCTTTATACCTTTTTTTATAAGTTGTCAAATGTAATGTCTCAAATCTGGTAACTGTGGATTTTCTTACGTCTATATGTATGACGAAAAAATAAGGGTATGTGTTTCGGAGCCTAATATCGTCTAAATGTTCTTATTCATCATCATCAATCATGTATAGGCGTTAGATGTATTCTGCTGAACGTAGTCACTATCTTTCCACATCACGTTATCCGTGAAGCCCACCGTTCATTAACTGTAACGTCAGTCTGTCAGTTCTCATCCGTCTCACCTGAGCTACCCCTTCTTCACTCTGATTAGTTGTTATGCCATTAACTACAGTTTTGTGGAGTTGCCTTCTGATATCTTCATTTACCTGTCTACAAAGTCTTGCGTATCACTATCTGCATAACTCCCGTTTTCTCGAATTACGTGCTTATTTGAGTACGTGCATTATTTTTAAAATTCCCAATGATTGTGTCACATGTTATTTGATATCGTCAAATAATTTTGCTCTACGCCACTTCTATTAAACCGGGGGAGCTGCAACCCACGTAGGTTAAAACTTAATCCTTGTTCCAGAGGTTAGTTCTGCAGTATGATTTTTGACCAAATGGTTCCTCGCCATAGAATGCCAATAATTGCTTCTGCAATGCGAGCCTTACAGTAATGTTCTTCTGTGGTGACATATGGAACTCAGTTTCAATTTCACCTATGAGGACTAATTCTTCCGTAAACAGGAAGGTGTTATAAAACAATTATTATTAATTTTCATACTCAGAGGCCCTTTTACTACACCTGTGTCCACGGCAGTTCCGTTCTGTTCCATGTCGACAGTCTTTCCTGACCTTAATTGCACATAGTCGTATTTCTTTACACCACGAAGCACCATTTAAAGACACGAAAACTTCGAGAAGACAAATGGTGGCGCAGATAGAAAACAAATTTCACAAGAAAACAAGGCATTAAGCTATGCTAAATTACTACCTACTAAGCTAGCACATTCATTACATTCATACGTTCGCGTGAGATATCAGCGTGAATGTTTAAGAAGATTCCAACATGAGATTTATTTATACCGTGATCTGTCAATGAAATACAGTTGGAGTGAAAATTAAATGGGACAAAAGGGAAAATTTAAAACAAAATTGCGCTCAGCTATTCAAATCACTTTCAGTTCTCTAAAACTCGCTACGCATTGGGAAAAGCCATTCATTTGGCAGACGGCCCACATTGGAAAAACGTTAAGTACACAATCAGCTTTAAATATTTAAATGCCTGGTGAGATGCGGCCTGATTTCTCTTTATAGTTTCAGGGCGCTAGTTTTGAGCACATAAAACAATTGCGTAGCTACCGTTCTCAAATAAATTTCTTTCATTGGTCAGTGCCAGAGCTGAGAGCAGAGAATGAAACTAAATGCACATTATAGCAGTTTCTACTGGGTTTAAATGTAAATGCACACGTTAATATCTTATTCTATAAAATGGACAAGTAAACAGTACAAACATGACAGGCAGGAACCCAGCCATAAGAAACTCTTAATATGGATTTTCATTGGGGCCAAAATTGCATGAGAGAAAATTAACTAGGGGAAGGGCGTGGCGGCATTTTTTCACTGTGGTCTGTGTCTGGCGGAGTGCGGTGACCGACACTTAGTATGTAGCGAGACTCTGGGGGGAAGGAATGATGATCAAAAGACCGCAACGCGTCAGTCAGTTCTGCTCACAAAATAATTTGGGAAGCCTTGACCTTGCAAGATGGCAAGATAGAGAGAAAGCAACATGAGAGGTAATCGTTGCCTGCTGCATCCCATGTTTACCCTCGTGCTTTGCACTGTGGCTGAAAGGCGTGGTCTTTCCACCAATATGAATTGTCGTTACTGCTTGCGAACTATAGTCTCCCACACAATTATTGCTCACTAACGTTCGTGGTCCAGTTTAGCAGGATTTGACAAATTTTATTTCCTGTCGGCACACTCATCAGTGCGAACTACCACTTGGGGAGGCAGAAGGCTCGGTGGGAAGTCGTGTGCGCCATCTACCTTTGAATCGTCACAATTTTGTTCTGAGCGATACCGTATTTAACTGTTTCTCTAAAGTGGGTTTTGGTGACCAGTCCAGGATTTGCCGAAACTGGAGTGGAAACCGCCTAAAAACCACATGCAAGCTTGACGATGTGCCAGCCCACAGTCGCTAAACCACCACACGGATTCAAATCCGGATCTGGCTCACATTCCCTTCTCGCAAGACAGTGAGATCCGCGTCACGCTATGAGAGCAGGTCAATTTAAGTTACAACTGAAGTCCCCGATTAGTGAACATACAGATTCATATATTTTCTATCCACTTTCGAGAGCTATTTCCATAATGTCAAACTCTGAAGGGCTAGTTCTCCATTCCCTGGAAGTGCGTCTTTTTTTCCACTTTAGTATGTGCAGATGACCAGTCATTTTCATCTGAGTACTTAGGTCAACACTCGTCACGACTGACAGGAGCACTTCCAGCGTCCTAGCTCTTTAGCCTTGTAACTGATTTCCGAATCTTCAACAGTGACAATGTTTCGCCCGAATTCAAAATTCATTATCTTTTAATCACGTGCCTTCCGCAGCATTCAAAGAAGAAGCGTATGCTGCACACCTAGTAAAAACCATATACTGCAGATCTAATTACTGCCTCCGTCAGTAGCCTCACAAAAAGTGAAATAAAACTGGTCTATCGCTGCCGCGTACCTAACGTAATTTGAAATGTAGCGTAAGCACCAACAGTCCAAACGTTTCTTCTTTTCATAAATTTGTTTTTGGTTGCTGACCTTTGATTAAATAAGATTATCGGTGTGTTACCTTGCTATGACGTTGTGTTTGTACTGGTGGGCGCAATCAAGGAGTTACCCACTTGTTTAATTTTACAGGGGATATTATGCCATAAGCTTCCTTCCTTTCGCATATTCACTTTTGGTTTCGTGCTTCAGGAATGTTTACAGGATGTGAATCAAACTGCATGCCGACATTTTTCTTTTATAGCTACTGTAAAGGCATACTGTTACCTAAAGTTCTGTAAGCAATGCATAGTGCACTGACTCGTGCGCGAGGAGACGTTCAGTAGCACATTATCCTGTATCGCTGCTACAATATCACCGCTTTCTACATGCACGCGGTGTCCTCAGCCACTGCTGCCAAGCTTTTGTCACACAGTGCCCTAAAGAGACATAGTTTTTATGTGTATGAAATACCTGCGAACACGGAAACCATGGCATACTTTGAATGGTTATTAACGGGTGTATGGTTATCTGGTGAGTGATTTGCAAACAGAAAGGGGGGGGGGGGGGAAGGTCAGCCAATTTGAAACTCTGCAGTTCGTGTACCACAAAATCTTCTGGGTCGCCACCCGATTTAATTAAAATTTGAAAAATTTAATATAAGAACTGAATTAATCACTGAACTGGTAAACATAATTTCCGTGTTAATATTAATAAAAAGATCCAGTGAATACATGGAATGAGCATATGGGAACAATTGAAGTACAACCGTTAAATTAAATAATTCAGAGGAAGCAGGAGTTTAAGCCTCAACAAAAAGAATATAATCAAAGTCTGCAAATGTAAGGCCTGCCTTTTGCGCTTCAGAAACGACGGGTGGAATGTATTAAAAGTACTCTTACAAAATGAGACGGTTTTGTTTGAGAAACAGTCATCACGGTTTAACATAGTTTTTAAAATTGCCTGTTATGTGTCACTTATATCATTATTATATTGAGTGCTGTGGTACATTGCGGTGATAATAAAGGGGATCCTCGGTGCCCATGGGAAAAGTTCACACAAACATACACTATTCACACACAAGAACATACATAAAAAGTATTTTGCCCATCGCAGTAACTCAGAGGCTCAGAGATTCATTCCTATCGCTATGAGTGAATTATTGTGGATAAAAATACTATGGAACACTTTTCGATAAAGAAATTTATCTGAATCACCTTGCACGTCAAACTAAGCTACACTAGCGTGAAACAGCAGCAAATGCCGTAAATATTCATGGACAAAGCAAAATTATTAAAATTCGTGAAAACTTCAAGAACACAAATGTAAATCGCATAGACACAAATAACAATAGAATATCACGCGTAATTAAGAATAAAACTTGTTCAAGATGGTGCTGAAATTACACACGGTGAAATTTCTACCATGTGGTACGAAAAAAGCTACACATTCTTACAACTGAAATGAAATGAAAAGTAGAACAAATAAAACATATACACACGAGAAAAGTTAACACATACATTCAAGTTAAAAGAGAAGTCAGACAACAGAATTATAAATCAGTGCTGGAGTAACGAACTTCCTAACCACGTGTTCTGGTTACACAAAGCAAAAACTGGAAAAACTTACTAAATACTGAAAATATACTCGTGACTACTCTCTGAAAAGTATAACAGTTGGATTACAGAACTTGAAAATGAACTAGCAGATCAAACGTGTTCATCAGTTTCAATAGCTGTACATCATCACACATTAATACATTCACCAGCGCCAAGTCACTTTTAAGACTACCGTCTTTACTCAACAAAGGTCCAGTCCCGAGTGCTAAAGCACGCTCTCCCTGCAACGAACTTCCCCCAGGTAGCCGGAAGAGACCAGATGGATCCCATCCGCCACCAACTACTGTGTAATGACTACCGAAAGGGTACAAATCTCTTTCCCTTGACTGATAAAAATACGTTGGCCACACTGTTGCTACCACGGCAGACAACCAGACGGTGTTCAAAATGTTCAAATGTGTGTGAAATCTTATGGGACTTAACTGCTAAGGTCATCAGTCCCTAAGCTTACACACTACTTAACCTAAACTATCCTAAGGACAAACACACACACCCAAGCCCGAGGGAGGACTCGAACCTCCGCCGGGACCAGCCGCACAGTCTATGACTGCAGCGCCTTAGACAGCTCGGCTAATTCCACGCGGCCCAGTCACTGCACTTGGCTCAAATGGCTCTGAGCACTATGCGACTTAACGTCTGAGGTCATCAGTCGCCTAGAACTTAGAACTAATTAAACCTAAGTAACCTAAGGACATCACACACATCCATGCCCGAGGCAGGATTCGAACCTGCGACCGTAGCTGTCGCTCGGCTCCAGACTGTAGCGCCTAGAACCGCACGACCACTCCGGCCGGCAGACGCTGTACTGCTACCTTATATAGGACAAATTCTACATATACTCTCACTTACTCATTCATACAGATGACAGAGAGAAAAAGCAAATTTAGGAGCACAAAATGTAGATAATGTATATAGGATTAGATGCTTACTGGAAAATGATACTTTAGTGCAATGGGGTACCACTGAATGGGGACAAACACAAAATACAAAACTAAGTTACAAACAATTGAGCACGACAGCACGAAATACAAGTTAAATAGTATGAAACGAATCTAGCATAGACGTTTCAGTTTTAACAAAAATGAGGCCTACCTTAATACTAACTGTTTTGTTCTAATGCGTCATTAGAGCAAAATGAAGTTTATCGTTTGCAAATGAAGCTCCTTAGCTGCTTGTTACAACTGTGAGCCACGATACTAACATGTTAATTTTATCTACAACTATCATTTGTTGTTGTGTCTTTCCATATGAAATTGTTAGATGACTTCTCTAGATCGTATAGTCACCAACTTTGACTACAGATACATAACCTTACCTTTTCAAAAAAGACAATCCAAAGTTTTAATCGTGTTATTTTACACATACACCATCCAGCTGAAGTGGCACGTTGTTGCCGTTACTTGTAGATAACAGGTGATGTAGGATTGAATATACGTGAAGAGACGGTACTATTAGGGATCGAAAGTCATTCTGGTGGCAACACGGATGTCGTATGCCTCCTTTAGTCTCAGTTTCAACGTCGGATTAAGAAGTCGCGACAGTCGATGCGTCCAACAATTAGATATAGGACGCTCTAGGATTTCTGGCGTACATGAAAATGCAGTCGATAATTTGCCTTTAATTAACCTACGGAGCCCACATATATCGCTGTGCAGACAAGTCACTGGTTGCACTTTGTAACAGTACCGTTTAGCCAACTGGCGTAAGGATAAGGATAGGTGTTTATTTTTTAAACATACAGCTCTCCATTTCACAACTAGGGGTAAGTACATGTCAAGTCGATGGTCGCACACCTGCCACAGACACAAACTGCTCTACATGGTCATCAGCAGAAGGGCAACAGGGCTTCTGAATCACTTATAGAACATGGATTTCCACCTGAGAAACCTGCAGGACAAGGATATATTTTAGCTAACATTCTTACAATTCTACAAGTTTATGTGAAACGTAACATTGCTTCCTACCTTAAATGTTTTGATATCTTGGAATATCAAATGCGATTTCTTTTGAATGGAGGCAGAAAATAAGATACATGGAAAACTACACGTGTTGATATTTCAAAAATAGTACACTCCTTTTCAGTACCATAGGTGTAAAAGAGAGCATACTGATATGTTTTCACATTTTTATTCATGACGAAGATTATTCTCATTGATCTAAACAAGAGCAGCGATATCTGCAGTGGCTACGAAGTTGGGTGTGCAGTGTTGTCTTTGTCTCTCTAAGTTTATGAAGATTTACGCATTCCGTGCGTATTATCTAAATTCATACTCAAGAGTTTATGGTTGACTAAATATCACTGAGTCCTTGCATTTTCCCTTTCAATCTTCCCTACCATATCCATACTTCTCATTTTCCACAGACCAACATGTACGAAGGCGCGCTGGAAAGCAATGCTTCCAAATTTTATATCTGAAAACTCCAATATTTTTAAAATAAAACATACTTTATTAACATTCTACATCGTCATTCTTCATGTCTACATTTTTTCAACCTTCTGCCGCTAGAGGACTCCGAACTGTACAGTGTAACATAGCAATGTGCAACGTAACAGTGTCGGTCACAGTGCGCTGCAGCATCTGCAACAATCTGACTCCTTGTCTTCACTGTCATCGATCGCCCCCCATCCAGTCCCGACTTGGCCACATCCGATTTTCATCTGATTTCACAACTTAAAGAGCACCTTGGAGGACTTCAGTTTGATAGCAATGAAGCGATACAAGCAGAGGAGATTGTGGCTGCGTCAAAAAAGTCGAACATCCCACAGTGATGGTATCAACAAACTACTCTCTCGTGGAAGAAATGTGTTCGTCGGCAGGGTTACTATGTTCAGAAATAAATATGTAGACATGAACATAAAGATTTACACTACTGGCCATTAAAATTTCTATACAAAGAATAAATGCAGATGATGACGGGTATTCGTTGGACAGATACATTATACTAGAACTGACATGTGATTACATTTTCACGCAATTTGGGTGCATAGATACCGAGAAATCAGTACCCATAACAACCACCTCTGGCCGTAATAACGGCCTTGATACGCCTGGGCATTGAGTCAAACAGAGCTTGGATGGCGTGTACAGGTACAGCTCCCCATGCAGCTTCAACGCGATACCACAGTTCATTAAGAGTAGTGACTGGCGTATTGTGATGAGCCAGTTGCTCGGCCACCATTGACCAAACGTTTTCAATTAGTGAGAGATCTGGAGAATGTGCTGGCCAGGGCA
Source organism: Schistocerca americana (assembly GCF_021461395.2). Lineage (NCBI taxonomy): Eukaryota > Metazoa > Arthropoda > Insecta > Orthoptera > Acrididae > Schistocerca > Schistocerca americana. Next base: position 699,182,893 of record NC_060130.1, read on the forward strand.
GCAGTCGAACATTTTGTGTATGCAAAAAGGCCCGTACAGGACCTGCAACATGCGGTCGTGCATTATCCTGCTGAAAAAATGGTTCAAATGGCTCTGAGCACTATGGGACTCAACTTCTGAGGTCATTAGTCCCCTAGAACTTAGAACTAGTTAAACCTAACTAACCTAAGGACATCACAGACATCCATGCCCGAGGCAGGATTCGAACCTGCGACCGTAGCGGTCTCGCGGATCCAGACTGCAGCGCCTAGAACCGCACGGCCACTTCGGCCGGCCTGCTGAAATATAGGGTTTCGCAGGGACTTAATGAAGGGTAGAGCCATGGGTCGTAACACATCTGAAATGTAACGTCCACTGTTCAAAGTGCCGTCAATGCGAACAAGAGGTGACCGAGACGTGTAACCAATGGCAGACCCATACCATCACGCCGGGTGATACACCATACACCAGTATGGCGATGACGAACACACACTTCCAATGTGCGTTCACCGCGATGTCGCCAAACACGGATGCGACCATCATGATGCTGTAAACAGAACCTGGATTCATCCGCAAAAATGACGTTTTGCCATTCGTGCACCCAGGTTCGTCGTTGAGTACACCATCGCAGGCGCTCCTGTCTGTGGTGCAGCGTCAAGGGTAACCGCAGCCATGGTCTCCGAGCTGATAGTACATGCTGCTGCAAACGTCGTCGAACTGCTCGTGCAGATGGTTGTTGTCTTGCAAACGTCCCTGTTGACTCAGGGATCGAGACGTGGCTGCACGATCCGTTACAGCCATGCGGATAAGATGCCTGTCACCTCGACTGCTAGTGATACGAGGCCGCTGGGATCGAGCACGGCGTTCCGTATTACGCTCCTGAAACCACCGATTCCATATTCTGCTAACAGTCATTGGATCTCGACCAACGCGAGCAGCAATGTCGCGATACGATAAACCTCAATCGCGATAGGCTACAATCCGACCTTTATCAAAGTCGGAAACGTCATGGTACGCATTTCTCCTCCTTACACGAGGCATCACAACAACGTTTCACCAGGCAACGCCGGTCAACTGCTGTTTGTGTATGAGAAATCGGTTGCAAACTTTCCTCATGTTGGCACTTTGTAGGTGTCGCCACCGGCGCCAACTTTGTGTGAATACTCTGAAAAGCTAATCATTTGCATATCACAGCATCTTCATCCTGTCGGTTAAATTTCGCGTCTGTAGCACGTCATCTTCGTGGTGTAGCAGTTTTAATGGTCAGTAGTGTAGAATGTTACGTAGGTTTGTTCTATTTAAAAAGATTTAAAAGCTTTCAAATAATAAATTCTGACGCATTACTTATCAGTACATCCTCGGAGACTGTTATGTGTCAAGTTTTCTCGGCGCGCTTGATTAACAGTGTGCTTCCGGGTGTTCTGCCGAGTTGTAGTATCAATTTTATGAACAATGTTTCGATGTCCGACCCAGCCGTCTTCTTCAGGTATTGAGAGTTTTGCGCTTCTGAATACTTGCTGGCTCTACTCGAACCAGATCGGGAACTTTTGTTGGTCTGACGACGCTATTTATAGCCGAGTTCGACTCCCAACGCCCTTTCATACTCTTTTGTTTTCCAGAGCTCGCACTGACATTCCGTGAGACACGAATTCTCTCAGCGTTTTCCAACCTTGTTGCATGTGATGCCCGAGGAGATTTTAATAAATTGTGTGTTGGAAACCAAGTATTACTTAAAATGAAACCACTTTCCCTGTTTATATGAGGCTTTCTGACTCCTTAATTATACTGTAATATGCATTCGTCGTTGGCACCACCGTACTGGTCTCATCGTATTTCATTTCATGAACCTGACAAAGAGAGTGAAACTAAGAGCGAGGAAGAGAAGCCAAAAATCGTCTATCTACTTTTATGCTGGCGAAATATCCGGAAAGATCAGTAGACCCCTATGGAAACATAGCGTCTAGTGTATTTCACCCCGTTGATTTACGATATAACGTGTTCTTTATAATGTTAAAGATGATCTAGGTCTCTAATAACTGGGTGAGTATCGCTTTCCATGGCATGGCTTACGTGGAGCAGACTATCAGGACAGTCGAGGAGGGATGGAGGAAACATTTGCAACATATACGATTAAAACAATCAAGCAAATCAGCTATCTCGGAGCACTGCCAATCATTTATACGAAGTACTACGAGACCAGTATCGTGGCGCAATCACCAAGTTTTTGGTAGGAGTAATTAAGAAGTCTGTCGAAATAAAGATATCAGAAAACCTAATAATGAGGGACGGCAGCTTCTATTTCAATAACGCTTGAGGTCAGGAACTCAATTTATTAGAATTTCGTCGGCTGACGCATTCACGAAAGTTGCAAAGCACATTTGTGAGCTCTCAAAAGAAAAAGCATCAAGGGGCGTAGTGGGCGTCCAGAGTCGAACGGTGGCTGGTGAATCGCTTCCGCAGTGGGTTGTTGGAGCAGGGAGACAAGTGATCACGAAGGCGTGGAATGAACCCCCCTAGGTGTCGTTGCAGCGGTGTAGTGGGTACGTACCAAGTGGATGGCCGACCTCCCATCATGAGAACAGCATTTTCTTATAATCTTTTACTCTATGCCGAAGTACATCAATGGTGGTGCTAGGTGGCGATTGACTACCCCAAGGCGCAGGAAAGGCTTGGTCTGTGAAGCACGCCGGGATCAGCAAGCGGCCTTTTGTCACGGCCAGGCGAGGCTACGTGGTTATCTCTCCAGCGGTGTGGCGCTATCTCAGGACCCAAATAAGAGTGATATGTGGCAGCGGGAGTGGAGCCGTGTCGATGGGGAAGAATACATAGCTCAGTTTAGGGAGCACCACAGCGTGCGGAGTCTGTATGTGGACCCCAGCGTGGATGACGGTGGCTCATAGCACTGACGTGTGCCTCCACAGATGGTAACTAACAGCAACAGAGTTTGCAGCTAGGGGTCCATGCATCAACCATGGGGCCCTAAGGATGGTGGCGAATGGTTGGTTATACTCGTTCACATTCATCGCAGATAACAATTCCCGTCAACTTTATGCAATTTCTCGCATATATCCTCTAAAAAAATAAAAATAAAAACCGAAACACCACGAGTTAATTACTCACATGGAACGGAAAGCAATAGATGTGACTACATTTACAGTCAAACAAATGATTACAATTGCAGAGAAATTGGGTGATTTATTCAAGAGAAAGAGCTTCAGAAATTGAACAAGTCAATAACGTGATAGTAGACCCTGGCCCTTTGCAAGCAGTTACTCTGCTTGGCGTTGATTGATAAAGTTGTTGGATGTCCCCCTGAAGGATATGATGTCATACTCTGTCCAACGACGTGTTAGATTGTCAAAATCCCGAGATGATTGCGCCCTGCCCATAATGCTCCAAACTTTCCCAATTAGGAAGAGATCTGGCGACCTTGGCGGCCAAAGTAGGGTTTGACTAGCGCATAGACAAGAGTAGAATTTCTCGCCACATGCAGGTGGGCATTATCTTGAAGAAATGTAAGCCTAGGATAGCTTGCCATGTGGGGCAACAAAACGGGACGTAAAATATCGTCGACATACCACCGTGTTGTAAGGGTGCCGCGGCTGACAGCTAAAAGGGTCTTGCTATGAATGGAAATGGCTCCCCAGATCATCGCTTTGGTTGTCGGTTCGTATGGCGGGCGACCGTCAGGCTGGTATCACACAACTGTCTGCGGCGTCTCCAGACACGTCTTCGCTGGTAATTGGGGGTCAGTTCGAAGCTGCACTCATCGATGGAGACAGCACCACTGCAGTCAATGAGAATCAAGGCCGAAGACACGTCTGGAGGCGCCACAGACAGTGTTGGACTACCAACCTGACTGTCACCCGCCATTCGACCTAACAATCAGGAGTGATGGTCTCGGGTGGCGTTTCTTTTCATAGCAGGATCCCTTTGGTTGTCATCCACGACATCCTTACAACACAGCGGTCCATCGACGGTATTCTACACCCCGTTTTGTTGTCCATCATTGCAACCTATCCTGCGCTTACATTCCAGCAAGATAATGCCCAACCACCCACGGCGAGAGTTTTTACTGGTTGTCTTCGTGCTGACAAGCAACACTATCTTGGTCACCATGGTCACCAGATCTCCCCCTAATTGAAAATGTTTGGAGCATTAAGGGCGGTATCTTCCAATCAGCTCCGGATTTTGAAAATCTAACGCGCCAGTTGGACAGAATTTGGCAAAATATCCCTCAGGACGACATCCAGAAACTTTGCCAATCAGTGCCAAGCCGAATAACTGCTTGCATAAGGGCCAGGGTTTGACCATCGCGTTGTTGACTTGTTCAGTTTGTGAAGCTCTTTCTCTTGAATAAATAATTAATTATTTCTAAAATTGTAATCATTTGTTTGTCTGTATATCTACAACACATATTCTGATTTTTTTTTTTTTTCGAGTGTAAGTTATCCGTCAGTCCGTCAGGTGGCCTCCCAGTTGGAAGACGCAGAATCAGCAACTTTCAGACTTACCATGGACAGCAGACAGGCAATTAGTGGAGACAGCATAGGGTGGTGGCAGCCTGTCAACACATTTCTGATCGTAGACTAGAGTAGATTTCCCACCATAGCTGGCTCCATCCTGCGACTGATATTGCCTGTCTGAAATTGGCAGTTTGTACGAGAGCTTGTTCAGCTTTTGGTTCTGAAACGATTGCACGTCTCTCTCGTAAATCACAACAGAAGCAAAGCGCAAGGCGTGGCCATGGAGCAACCGTCACATCAGTGCCCCAGCTTTTCCAATGTGTTAGCAGTTTCACAGTCCTGTTCGTGCCCTGCGAGGGTAGTAAGTTCGCCTTTCAGGAGCAGTTTCTGTAGGGTCAGCATCAACCACTCACGGTATCTCACGCAAAAACAACCAACCGACCCCTGTACTATGCTCTCTTGCGTCGGTTTGCTTTGACGCCCTCTGCTACGTCGGTCACGGGACTTTTTTGCTGGCAGAGGCGGACCTGTGGCGTAACGTACCTCCCCCCTCCAGAACATCCAGTCCACTGGATCTTAGACCGTATACATCTCGGGAAAACGTCTCAGCAACACATGTCATGGCTTGATATGTATCTACAACTGGCTGAGAGTACCGACATTTCACATGTATTTATTTGTGCCCGAGACTTTGTACGTATGGAATTTATTTTTCACTTGTAAAGCTTCTTTATTTACAATGTTTGAACTGGTATGATTGGGGATATGAACGAAGAGCTTCTTTGCTTCAATAACACGCGATAGAGTCGCGTAGAGCTCGCCGTGAGAGAAGCAACTGACGCTAAGGTCTACTCCCGCAACACGCAATGTCCGGCTTTGTTTATTGTCATGGCATAACATAAGCTCACTGGGAATTGTACATGTTTAAATCGAGGTAGTAAATTTATTAGGAATCAGTGGGATTCGGAGTGTAAAAATTTCGCTCGTCTGCGCCACTTTCCGTCAAAATTTCCGCATCTATGACGTTACGTTGGAGATAAGTAACGTTAAGACTCTGTGAGTGAAGGCTTCTGAGGGGCCACATAATGCAAGGCGCTCTCGATTAGAGTTACATCGCGCCTGGCTTTCGGAAGGAGTTTCCAGAGAGCGAGTTAAAGTACGATGTTCTCGACTGCAGAAATTCCCGCCTCGTGATCCTCACTGAATCCCTGAGACCCCATAGTCTTCCGTCTTTTAGCTGTTTTGTTGTATTCAGAAGGAATCGACTGCTTTCTAGGAATTTGTATTCCTAAATAGAACTAAATCTTAACGTAATGTGTAGACACCCAATCACAAGACAAATTTAATAAATTCGTTTTTACTAGCAAAGAATATAAATAAAATCTGTCAGAATAAGAAAAGCAATGACGTTAAGTTTTTGATACACAAAGCGAAATAAGTAAATATATGTATCCTAAACAAGTAAACTGACTGTTAGTGTGTATTCGTAAAGATAAGACTGCAGTACTTACTGCTGTTACTGACGTAAACTTCCGAAAACACACCTTTCACTGAGTTTAAAAAAAAAATAAAAAAAAAAAGCTAACAGCGCCCACTGTTGGTACTTCGGTGTATCACACGGTGATGATTAAACATCACAATTACTAATCTGAGCAGCTGATTTTAGATAAAACTTTAACTTACGACATGTTTTTTTCGTGTTCTGATTTTGACGGAATAAAGGGCCAGTATGTTGTCCCAAGCTACGCACAAGTTACCTGTGAAAACTCTATAAAATGTGTCTCATAGTTTTGGAGATTAACATGTTGATACAATCAGACAAGCAGACAGACACGACAGTCTTAGATAAACCTTTAATTCACGGTACCCTTCTCTCCTGTTATCTGATTTTGATAAAATAAAGACTATACGTTGCGCTAAGCTACTCTCAGGTTATCTGCGATAACCCCATAAAAATTTGTCTAGTGGTATTAGCGATTATCGTGTTCAAACAGACAATCAGTCAGACACTGCTGTTTTACCGTTTTATTATTTGTATAGATATAGATAAGTACATTTCGATTCTCCTTATACTTCAAATGGTTCTGAGCACTATGGGACTTAACTTCTGAGGTCATCAGTCCCCTAGAACTTAGAACTACTTAAACCTAACTAACCTAAGGACATCACACACATCCATGCTCGAGGCAGGATTCGAACCTGCGACCGTAGCGGTCACGCGGTTCCAGACTGAAGCGCCTAGAACTGCTCGGCCAGACCAGTCGCCATTCTCCGTATACTAATCCATCGTGACCACTAGATTCATTGTCTACTTACTTATCTAATCACTATTTTCTAAGGTTGATTCAGTCAACTGATAACAGAGACACTGTGACCTCTGGTGGATGAGCGATTTTCCGCCTAAAATATATGCAGGGTGCACAAAGCAGAGTCAGAACCACGATGGTACCTGAAATTGAGACACTCATCACTATGTCTCTGAAGCATCGATAATCACGGTATTGCTGCTGGAGCATATCATCGATAGTATTGTGTCCCTGTTGAGTTGCTATTAGCTTGTTCAGAGAATGGAGAAGGTCGGTTTCCAAGAAGCCACTGAGATAGGTTTCATTCTAGTATGGGACTACTTTCTGTGATTTATCGGCCAGTGCAACAAAGGTTGTCACATTCACCATAGTGGCCCAAATCATGGTAGCCGGAAGATGAAAAGTTGGTCCTGAGATGTCACAAGTTGTGCCGTTAATTAGGAAACGGCTGCCTTCCAACTCTGGTCGTATTGCATCGACAGGTCTACCTTGCTGATAGCAATTTTCAACAAGCACTTAAGGTTAAGACATGCAATATATCCAATGTACGCCTGACCTTTTGAAAATAAGGTTGCTGTGCTATAAATATCCCATGGGCGTCCTTCTGTTCCAGCTTTACCAAGAAATAATTATACCTCAGATGCTTCTGCATTGGTCAGGATCACTTGTGTTGGGCATTTCATGACTCACCCTCTGCGACAACAATGGAGTTCATTCGTCAACAAGGTCTTTCTTTATTTAATCGGAAACTGACATTACTTCCTCCGTATTTACTTCTGCATGTTTCCCCAAGGGCTCTCAGTCTACAGTGTAGTGATGAACTTTAAAGCATCTGTACCGTAAGTTGGTTCCTGCTACTGGAATGGGATCAGCAAATATAATCGAACATGGTTGCTGTTAATTTCCACCATTGCAACGTGATTAGGTAATGAGAGATTTTACTTGGTCAGTGTGGCAATGAACTTTACCTTGGCCGGTAATTCCTTCTGCCAACAACCTTGCCACAGTGGGTACCCCAGTTCCCGTCAGATCACCAAAGTTAAGCACTGTCTAGCTTGGCTAGCACTTGGCTGGGCCACCGTCGGTGTCTGCCGAGTGCTGCTGGCTAGCGGCGTGCTCTCAACCCTTGTGAGGCCAATTGAGGAGTTACTTGATTGAGAAGTAGCGATACAGGTCACGAAAACTAACGACGGCTGGGAGAGTGGTGTTCTGACCATATGCCCCTCTCTATCCACATTAGGTGAGGCCTGAGGGCTGAGTATAACACGACAGCCGGTCAGTACCAATGGGCCTCTAAGGTCTATTCGGACAGTGCTTTTTTTGTGTTAGTTCCTTCTGGGTCTTCATAGACCAGCTAGGAATCTTTCGAGAGTAAAGCGCAACTGCCCACCCACAGCATTCAGCCCCATTACTTCTCCTTCCAGTCGTTGATCTTGGGATGTGTCTATCCCCTCCTCACTTGAGAGGTGCGGTGCTGGCATCAGGATACACATCATGATCGTCCTTGGTGGTAACGCTACCTTGAGAAAGGGAAGCTGCAATATCTCTCCCTACTCCTTACTGAAGAATTACAAAAATAGTCTTCACATAATGTATATTGCTAACATACCAAACGAAAATGAATAAACCTCCAACTCTTCACGTTATCAAAACAGTAATCGAAGCAAAAAAAGCAGAAGCTATATGAACAATACGTAGCCCCATTAGCAATTATTCCCATGATCCCTACACTTCCTATGCACGTATCCACACACAATGAACACCCAAAATTATATTTCACAAATGATGTTACTCCAAACTTCCTGGCAGATTAAAACTGTGTGCCGGACCGAGACTCGAACTCGGGACCTTTGCCTTTCGCGGGCAAGTGCTCTACCATCTGAGCTACCCAAACGCGACTCACGCCCCGTCCTCACAGCATTACTTCTGCAAGTAGCTCGTCTCCTACTTTCCTAACTTTACAGAAGCTTTCCGGCGAACCTTGCAGAACTAACTCTCCTGAAAGAAAGGATACCGCGAAGACATGGCTTAGTCACGGCCTACTCTGCAGTAGGGTGTGCGCTGATATGAAACTTCCTGGCAGATTAAAACTCTGTGCCGGACCGAGACCCGAACTCGGGGCCTTTGCCTTTCGCGGGCAAGTGCTCTACCATCTGACCTACCCAAGCACGACTCACGCCCCGTCCTCACAGCACAGAGTTCTGCAAGGTTCGCAGGAGATCTTCTGTAAAGTTTGGAAGGTAGGAGACGAGCTACTAGCAGAAGTAATGCTGTGAGGACGGGGCGTCAGTCGTGCTTGGGTAGCTCAGATGATAGAGCACTTGTCCGCGAAAGGCAAAAGTCCCGAGTCCGAGTCTCGGTCCGGCACACAGTTTTAAACTGCTAGGAAGTTTCATATCAGCGCACACTCCGCTGCAGAGTGAAAATCTCATTCTATATTACACTAGTCTTCCTACTAAACCCACTCACATTACTGTGTTTCTCATCCACTTTGCGAATCACTTTTAATTCAAACTCAGTTTTAATGGCGACCACGTAAATCTACACAGTGAATCCTTTAAACCTAACAACCATTTTAATGCCTCGTGTTCTATCAATACCTTAAATTCTTACAATACAGATAACATCAGAAGTATGTCTTACTGTAAATCGAGTTCAGCATGTCCTTCTGAGTGGTAATTTTTCTCAGCCTTGTTCAATTGCTGTGTAGCTAAACAATTGTATGCTCCTATCTTACGCTTCTTGCTAATAACACAAACCGCTGCATGGTTTTTTGCATCATACAATAAAATAAATTTACTTTCATAATCCAGGAAGACCAACACTGAGAAATGTGTTAATGCTTCCCTCAGTTTTTCAAATTCAGCTTGAGATTTTGCTGTTCACTGGAACTTGACACCCTTCTTCAAAAAATGTGTGAGTGGTTTTACAATATCTGTAAATCCCATTAAACACTTAGTACGGTAATTAGCTAAATCTAAGAATAATTGTAACTCTCTATTGGTCAGTGGTACTGGGAAACTTCACATTGAGCATATCAGTCATGGAACCATAATTACTCCATTCTAACACATCACATGTCCTGAATAATTCACTTATCCTATTGATGCTTAAGGTCAGAACGTGTGGAGCATAATCCCTTGAAGACTTCTTTTAATCATTGTACATGTTCCTCCATATCTTTTGCAATATGATAATATCATCCAGATACACCTTGCAGTGTCTCAGCTTCAAATCCCTAAGCACTCCGGCCGGCCGCGGTGGCCGTGCGGTTCTGGCGCTGCAGTCCGGAACCGCGAGGCTGCTACGGTCGCAGGTTCGAATCCTGCCTCGGACATGGGTGTGTGTGATGTCCTTAGGTTAGTTAGGTTTAAGTAGTTCTACGTTCTAGGGGACTTATGACTTAAGATGTTGAGTCCCATAGTGCTCAGAGCCATTTGAACCTAAGCACTCCATCAAGCACGTGTTGAAAAGTGGCTGGTGCATTTTTTAAACCAAATAGCATTCATTTATACTTGTAATGATCCCAAGGAACTACAAATGCTGTCTTTGGTCGATCCTCTGGCACTACTTCAAATTGATGGAACCACTTTTCTGGTCTATTGTGGACATTGTAAACTGTCCCAAGTTAGCCAGGTTCTCCATAATGTTCGGTAAAGCATATGCATCCATAATCGTTCTATTATTCAAATAGTGATAATCACAACAGAATTTATATTTCTTTGCACTGTCTGATGAATTTTTGATAATGCAACAATCAGTGCTCCCCAGGGACTATTATTCTTATCAATTAAGCCATCGTTCAGTTGCTGGTAAACTCATTCTTCCATTATTGTTCATAAACTATGGGGTAACCTATGTGGTTTCTGACACTACGTAATTTATCACCTATCAGAATTCTGTGCCATGTTATTGGGGTTGTTTGCAATAGACCACGAGTATTAAGTAGGAGTTCTTACAAGAGCTTTTGCAAGGTTACCCACTCTGGTCCTTTCAGATGCTCCCCTTTTGAAAGTAATGCAGTTGTACCGGCGATTTTCTTACGGCTAGACACACTTGAAATGTCTAGATCATCCTCATCTAGAAGGTCTAAATCCTTTTGTCAAACTTACATCACTGGCATCAAAATTATGTACACCAGCTGGAATCACTCACTCACCATCCACTTCCTTGATATGTACAACACTCTGCACATGAATCATCGCGCTGCATTTCATTCTTCATTCTCGTCTAGTGGTTCCACCACATACAATAAGTTCACAGGTAGGTCCATTCTCATATTCCCGGAAAGTAATTTCACAGTGCCTTGTGGCACTTTAGCAAGCGATTCAACTCTTAATGTCTTTGCACACAATGAGATTTTCACTCTCCAGCGGAGTGTGCGCTGATATGAAACTTCCTGGCAGATTAAAACTCTGTGCCGGACCGAGACTCGAACTCGGGACCTTTGCCTTTCGCGGGCAAGTGCTCTAGCAACTGAGCTACCCAAGCACGACTCACGCCCCGTCCTCACAGCTTTCCTTGCGTCAGTATCACGTCCCTACCTTGCAAACTTTACAGAAGCTCTCCTGCGAACCTTGCAGAACCAGCACTCCTGAAAGAAAGGATATTGCGGAGACATGGTTTAGCCAAAGCCTGGAGGGTGTTTCCAGAATGAGATTTTCACTCTGCAGCGGTGTGTGCGCTGATATCAAACTTCCTGGCAAATTAAAACTCTGTGCCGGACCGAGACTCGAACTCGGGACCTTTACCTTTCGCGGGCAAGTGCTCTAGCAACTGAGCTACCCAAGCACGACTCACGCCCCGTCCTCACAGCTTTACTTCTGCCAGTATCTCGTCTCCTACGTTCCAAACTTTACAGAAGCTCTCCTGCGAACCTTGCAGAACTAGCACTCCTGAAAGAAAGGATGCTATTTCTGCAAGGTTCGCAGGAGAGCTTCTGTTAAGTTTGGAAGGTAGGAGACGAGATACTGGCAGAAGTAAAGCTGTGAGGACGGGGTGTGAGTCGTGTTTGGGTAGCTCAGTTGGTAGAGCACTTGCCCGCGGAAGGCAAAGGTCCCGAGTTCGAGTCTCGGTCCGGCACACAGTTTTAATGTGCCAGGAAGTTTCTTTGCACACATTTTAATTGGTTCATCCTCCGCAAGGGATGACCCTTGTGGCAGAATGTCACTGACAACAACTTCCCCACCTGGTACAAAGCTGTACTGGCTTCTCACATTGGCTAACAAAGATCAATTTTTCCTGATGTTTGTGCATGAAACCCAACCCTAGGCTCACACAGTACATTCCAACTACGTGACACAAAATTCATGGAATCTCTCAGAACAGTTTTGGTTTAACCTGAAAATCTAATATCGCTGAAGCTAGCGATTTTACGTTAATTGAAAGGCGCCAAGTGATCAACATTTGAACTTAGTGTGGACACCAGACCTGCAGTAGAGCAGCAGCATCAGTTGGTGGTAGCTTGTCAATCCTTTTCTAGACATAGAGTGGCGTAGACCTCCCATCGTTGCTGGCTGCTGGTAGTGAGTATGCGGCCTATCTAAAATGGGCAGTACATATGCGAACTAGATTCGATATTGCTTCTGAAATTGTGCACTTCTCTCTCCTAATTCACAACAGAACAGAGGCACAAGACATGGCCGTTTGGCAACCATGATAGCACCGCCCCAGCGTTTCCTTTCTGTCAGCAGTTCACTACCCTGTTTGTGCCATGTCGGTGTAACAAGTTCGCCTTTCAAGAGAAGTTTCTGGGGTTTCACCATAATCTACTCACAGTGTCTTACGCAGAAACGTCTAACCAGCCCCTGTAGTGTCGCTTCTTCTCATTCTGCTATGACGTCCCCTGCTAAGTCAGTCACAGATTTTTTTTCTGTTGGCAGAGGCGGAGCTGTGGCACAGAAGTAGCAATTTAACATAGTAAACAGTGTTCTCCCAACACTCAGCTGAATTTATTAACGCATAATCACTATCAAAAGACCTTGGAGTGTCACTGTTGTGGCCGTTATTTAATGAATTTATCAGTTTCCCCAGAGAATTTTCGAAAATATGTTTATTCTTCCATGCATTTTTCGAGAGTTTCTTCCAGTCTTCAATGCTGATTTTTCAAAGAGCTTCGTCGTTAGTGCTTACCTTGCAGGAAACACATTTTTATTGTTATTGGCAGTGTAACCTTGAATTTGAGCCCACATCAATCCCAATGTATCGAAATCTCAGTGGTAAGATCGTAGCTTAATGACTGTATAGCTATTAGGCTTTTGTCAGCTAATCAAGTTCGTATGTGGGAAAGCATACTTTATAGATTAATATTAGTTCAATAAGCTTCACGTTTTTAAGATATCACTAAATTCGCAATTCCTATGCTGAAACCGACCATATGCTCCTCCTTTAATTTTGTCATGACAGGCTCTTCGGCGAAACAAACCATAAAATAGTAAGGAGCACTACCAGGAACAATTGTTGACGGTTTTCCATTTGGCACTATCGAATTTGCGAACATTGTTTTGGACATGAAATCCTTCAATGAGTCGAACCACGTAGTAAGTTCATGGAGATTTACTTCTTCATGATATTATCCAGTCTTCTTTGATGTAAAAAGCAGGAGACAGTTTTGGGAGAAAACACTGCGAGATGTCTGCATGAAGAAAAATAAGTTTGCGACACTTATCGGAAGGCATTGCAACTGTTCCGTTACTTACGCCGTCTGTGAAGCCCTGCTTGAGAAAGTGTCCAGAATTGACTAAAGTTTTATCAAGCAAGCCACGGATCCGCCTCCATAATCTGGATGGTCAAGCAACACAGACGCTATGACCACATGCTTTGTCCACCTTCGGAACGTAGCACATCGGTGGTTATGAGTAGCTCGGATTAGACAGGTACTTGGTAGTTTCTAGAGGTAGGTGTCACCGGATTTCTAGGAACAGATCACGTAGATCCCATAAATTACGGTTTGATGGTTTGTAACGCGGAGCTGGCGCCCTATAGTGACCCAAATGTGTTCCACCGGATTCAGATCAGGCTAATATGGTGGCCAAGCTACCTCTATGATATTCCTCAAACCACTGTACCACTATTCTGGCCTTGTGACACGGACAGTTATCCTGGGGAAGATGTCATCGCAATCTGGGAAGACGCCAAACTTCAAGGATGAAGGTGGTTCGCAATAATGTACACGAAGTTCACAGCTGTCATGGTGAATTCGATTACTATCACAGGCCCCATAGAATCCCAGGTGAACATCGCCAACAGCATAATACTGTCCCCATAGGCACCCGTCCTCCGTGCAATGCACCTTTCGAGCAGTTTCTGCCTGGATGAAGATTTATCTGTACGCGAGCATCAACTTGGTGTATCAAGAAACGTGATTAATCCGACCAGGCGCCACGGTTCAGGCAGGAGAGGCGGCAACCTATGGAAGATCTACCGACAGAGTACAATCCTTATGTAGGAACTAGTGTTATGGAACGCACCGTTCACAGCATATTTTCGAACATGATGCTTTGCAGCAGACGACTCCTGTATCATCCCATATTAACCCAACGTCCTGTTAAATTATGATATCATCAGGCACTGTATCCTCGATATTGGAGGGTACTGATCTATGGTCCAATGTCGATGATGCAATGCTCACTGTAGTCGTAACTGATGAGGTCGTTGGGTTAACATGGGGACACGTAGACGTAATTGCTGCGGAACCCTCTGTTCAACAATGTGCTAAAGGGTGTGCACTCCAACTATATTGCCTGCACCAGCATTATTCTCTGCCGTTAGATCGGCCACAGATCGCCGCCTATGCTGTTCTACATAATGGACAACCCTTCAAGTTCTTCGATGAGGCGCGAACATACAACACCTTGTCACCTACTCGTGGTTTCGCGTTCTTTAACCTCTTTCCGTAGATGATCACGACAGTAGCACGCGAATAGCCGAACAGCTTTGAATCGCAAGATAAAGAAAGTAACTTTAAAAACTAAAATAGCTTTTGAGAAGGTTTCTCTCAGCACTAGGGCAAATACAGAGTCAGCATCAAACGTTCCACGCTACAAGAAACGATAGCAAAAGAGTAGGTACCCAGAACATCAATAGAACAACCCAATGAAGAAATGAAATATGGTGGTGGTGGTGGTTAGTGTTTAACGTCCCGTCGACATCGAGGTCATTAGAGACGGAGCGCAAGCTCGGGTTCGGGAAGGATTGGGATGGAAATCGGCCGTGCCCTTTCAAAGGAACCATCCCGGCATTTGCCTGAAACGATTTAGGGAAATCACGGAAAACCTAAATCAGGATGGCCGGAGACGGGATTGAACCGTCGTCCTCCCGAATGCGAGTCCAGTGTGCTAACCACTGCGCCACCTCGCTCGGTGAAATGAAATATGTCGCCCACAGTATAACATGACAATAGTATAAGGCATCAAAGAGCAATAGGCTCTCCATTTACCAACCTTCCCCCTGCAGCGAACGAATGAAAAAAAAAATCACCCTTTCCGAGATGGTCGTTCCCAGGAGCCCTGTGTGAAATTCAGTTATGTCAGTGGATTTCCCCAGTTGCGGCTTGTACTGACGACTGAATGAGTCCATTTCGCCTACTTTCGTTACCGTGTCGCTTGCCCGTAACGCTACAGGCGGCATTCAGTCTCGTGGTGAGCGGTAGTGATAATGTTTTGGCTACTCAGAGTAGCTCTTCTCTTTCCATCAACAGTTTACAGTTATAAAAACGTCCACAGTGAAATATCAGGCTGTTCATAACTGTAAAACAAAGATGAACGACTCCCTTGAAAGAGATATGCATCCCTAAAGGCAATTAACTCTTATTTGAAACACTTCTGTGGAGTGCCGTCGTTGATACACTGGGGTGGATCGCACACCAGAGACAACATCTGTTATAACAAATAATCTGTTAAATACTTTTACTTGAAATTTTTTTTATAAAATCTTAAAACCTTAATTTTTGAAGTTGTATGGTTCATATAATCTAAAAGTACAATAAGAAATTCAAATACCGGAAAAATTGAAAAACATTACTATTTAAAAAATGATAATTTTCTTATGTTTTCATATAAATGGCTAAAAATTTAACAGAGTTCTTCAACATATAGTACTACGAGAAAAAATAGTACGTTACTGCACTATTTAATAAAAGATATTTACTCTGGAAAATAAAAAGGAGGAATTTGGTGGAAAATTGAAAATTCTGTTACTAGAATAACCATACGATTTTGATTATAAAATAGAAATAACACGTACATAATAAGGAAATGATATAATTTCCGTCTAATTTACGTATCTGTAACTTTCACACTCATCGCAGATAACAATTTTCGTCCACTTCAAGCAACTCCTCGAATATGTACTCCAAGACAAAAAAAAACGACGCAACACGAGACAATTATCAGACTGGGACGTAAATCGGTAGATATGATGTACATGTGCAGACAAACAAAACCGGCCGCTGTGGTTCTACGCACTTCAGTCCGGATCCGCGCTGCTGTTACGGTCGCAGGTTCGAATCCTGCCTCGGGCATGGATGTATGTGATGTCCTTAGGTTAGTTAGGTTTAAGTAGTTCTAGATCTAGGGGATTGATGATCTCAGATGTCAAGTCCCATAGTGCTTAGAGCCATTTGAACCATTTAAACAAACAAATGATTACAATTTCAGATAAAAAAAATGGTTCAAATGGCTCTGAGCACTATGGGACTCAACTGCTGAGGTCATTAGTCCCCTAGAACTTAGAACTAGTTAAACCTAACTAACCTAAGGACATCACAAACATCCATGCCCGAGGCAGGATTCGAACCTGCGACCGTAGCGGTCTTGCGGTTCCAGACTGCAGCGCCTTTAACCGCACGGCCACTTCGGCCGGCAATTTCAGATAAATTGGGCGATTTACTCAAGAGAACGGGGCTCACAAATTGAGCAAGTCAATAACGCGTTGGTCCCCTTCTGGCCAATATGCAAGCAGTTATTAGGCTTGGCACTGATTGACAGAGTTATTGGACATCCTCCTGAGGAATATCGTGCCCAATTCTTGGCGCTTTAGATCGTCAAAATCCCGAGCTGGTTGGAGGGTCCTGCCAGTAATGCTCCAAATACTCTCAATTGGCGAGAGATCCGACGACCTTGCTGGCCAAGGTAGTGTTTGACATGCAGGAAGACAAGTAGTAGAAACCCTCACGGCTTGCGGGCGGAGGTTATCTTCCTGAAATGTAAGACTAGGATGGTTTGCCATGAAGGGCAACAAACCGGGGCGTAGAATATCGTCGACGTACGGCTGTACTGTAAGGGTGTCCGCGGATGACAACCAATGGAGTCCTGATATGGAATGAAATGCCACCCCAGACCATCACTCCTAGCTGTCAGGCAGCATGGACAGAAATATTCTGTGGTGTGCGTACTGTAAGACCTTCGGTACACACACCATCAGATTATTTGACTTGTCGCTCTAACGAAGTAGGCGAGTGTCAGCAATATGTCTCGTGGTCTTATCATGGCGTGTTTATCTTCTGCCGTTAGGTCAGACGATAGAAACGCCACTTGCACGCTTAGAGTAGCAGATTGGCGGTGACCAACTTTAAACAGAACTTGATTAATTTTCAAAAAAATGGCTCTGAGCACTATGGGACTTAACTGCTACGGTCATCAGTCCCCTAGAACTTAGAACTACTTAAACCTAACTAACCTAAGGACAGCACACAACACCCAGCCATCACGAGGCAGAGAAAATCCCTGACCCCGCCGGGAATCGAACCCGGGAACCCGGGCGTGGGAAGCGAGAACGCTACCGCACGACCACGAGATGCGGGCGATTAATTTTCACACACATTTATTAAAATAATAACTAGCCTAAAAACTACTTAACTTGGTTCTGGATGCTATTTACAATTGACAATCTGAAGTTCCTTTGGTCTTGGTACGTGAATCTTATTCTCACATATCTCTGATACTTGACAAAGTGTCTATTCATTTATCTTCATGGCTATGTACAAGAATATGATAATCTTATTAGGCACAGACTGAAACTTGACTATAGACTAATGCAGACTGATGCAGACTGGTGCTGACTGATGCAGACTGACTGATTGGAGTTTTTTTTTTTTTTTTACTTTATTGTTATTTTAAAGCCTGTACAACAGGCAGGCTGTCAGCAGCACACTACGCTGCTCTTCAGCCATAGAATATACAAGCAGAGAAAACAGGAGAAGACACATAAGTTACAGAATGTGGGCAATAAAACAGGAGACACATAGAGACAAACACGGAGCCGTTCACACTCGTCGATAATCCACACTGCTAACTGATGAGACGACGCTCAAACTCTGAAGATGACGATGGCACTGGTGAACGAGGGAGTGTGACGGGGAACACTGAACACTAAACACGACGGCACACACTAGACACTGATGGCGATGATCTCCGGCGCGCGAATGTTCACCATGCGTGTGCGAGTCCGGGGACCTGCCAAGAGAGGAGGAGGAGGAAGGGGAGTGGGAGAGGGAGAGGGGAGAGCAGAGATGCCACGGGCAGGGGAGAAAGGGGGGGAGGGAGGAAGGGGGAGGGGAAGCCCGGGGGGAAGAGTGGTGGAGGGAGGGACTGATCGGAGGTCTGTACACTCGTTATAATACCTCGTGCGTTCAGGTATACCTGCGCGAGTGTGATCCGCGAGGAGAAAAGGTTCTACGTTAGCAGCAATCTCATTGGCTGCGTTACATATTAATACGCGGATCGGCGGAAGCAGAATTTGGTCCGTCTTTACTGCAGCGCCATCTCGTAGAGCGGAGACGGACGAGCGCTGCGCCTGCGCTGTTGTGCTTAGCGGGGCGCGCTGTAGTGGGAAAGTTGTGTACGCGCTGACTACGCGGAACTACACTCCTGGAAATGGAAAAAAGAACACATTGACACCGGTGTGTCAGACCCACCATACTTGCTCTGGACACTGCGAGAGGGCTGTACAAGCAATGATCACACGCACGGCACAGCGGACACACCAGGAACCGCGGTGTTGGCCGTCGAATGGCGCTAGCTGCGCAGCATTTGTGCACCGCCGCCGTCAGTGTCAGCCAGTTTGCCGTGGCATACGGAGCTCCATCATAGTCTTTAACACTGGTAGCATGCCGCGACAGCGTGGACGTGAACCGTATGTGCAGTTGACGGACTTTGAGCGAGGGCGTAAAGTGGGCATGCGGGAGGCCGGGTGGACGTACCGCCGAATTGCTCAACACGTGGGGCGTGAGGTCTCCACAGTACATCGATGTTGTCGCCAGTGGTCGGCGGAAGGTGCACGTGCCCGTCGACCTGGGACCGGACCGCAGCGACGCACGGATGCACGCCAAGACCGTAGGATCCTACGCAGTGCCGTAGGGGACCGCACCGCCACTTCCCAGCAAATTAGGGACACTGTTGCTCGTGGGGTATCGGCGAGGACCATCCGCAACCGTCTCCATGAAGCTGGGCTACGGACCCGCACACCGTTAGGCCGTCTTCCGCTCACGCCCCAACATCGTGCAGCCCGCCTCCAGTGGTGTCGCGACAGGCGTGAATGGAGGGACGAATGGAGACGTGTCGTCTTCAGCGATGAGAGTCGCTTCTGCCTTCGTGCCAATGATGGTCGTATGCGTGTTTGGCGCCGTGCAGGTGAGCGCCACAATCAGGACTGCATACGACCGAGGCACACAGGGCCAACACCCGGCATCATGGTGTGGGGAGCGATCTCCTACACTGGCCGTACACCACTGGTGATCGTCGAGGGGACACTGAATAGTGCACGGTACATCCAACCCGTCATCGAACCCATCGTTCTACCATTCCTAGACCGGCAAGGGAACTTGCTGTTCCAACAGGACAATGCACGTCCGCATGTATCCCGTGCCACCCAACGTGCTCTAGAAGGTGTAAGTCAACTACCCTGGCCAGCAAGATCTCCGGATCTGTCCCCCATTGAGCATGTTTGGGACTGGATGAAGCGTCGTCTCACGCGGTCTGCACGTCCAGCACGAACGCTGGTCCAACTGAGGCGCCAGGTGGAAATGGCATGGCAAGCCGTTCCACAGGACTACATCCAGCATCTCTACGATCGTCTCCATGGGAGAATAGCAGCCTGCATTGCTGCGAAAGGTGGATATACACTGTACTAGTGCCGACATTGTGCATGCTCTGTTGGCTGTGTCTATGTGCCTGTGGTTCTGTCAGTGTGATCATGTGATGTATCTGACCCCAGGAATGTGTCAATAAAGTTTCCCCTTCCTGGGACAATGAATTCACGGTGTTCTTATTTCAATTTCCAGGAGTGTATGTACACAACATATTCTCTTCCGTTAATGCTTTGGTACTGGAATATTAGTTTTTAACTTATATTTCTGGTCATGCTCCAAGATAACACTTGCCTTCTTGTAGCCTACATGGCAATGCGTTGCTACGCCTTAAAATTCTCACGCTACAGGCACGTGAGTCTTTTTCCCAGTTAACTAGCACAAAGCATTACTCGTTCTCATTTTTTTGTGCAGCAGCCCAATATTTGAGTTTTTGATTTATACTTATACTGGTTTTGAAATGATCTGTGGAACCTTCCGAGTCTTCTTCTGAGTATTTTTATGGTTCTATACGTCAACAGTCAGTCTATGATCAGCTTTATACTACTGATGAGATACACAAATTAACGATGATGCGGCCAACATTGTACGGTACTTACGTACCGGTTTCTAAGTAAACATGATACGAGATACATTTAGTAACGATGGTTCTATGACCAATATCGTGCACTCTTTAGCAATCATGATGTGAGGATTGTTGTTAGTCAACAGAAACCGGTAATCAGCAAGTTGTAATTTTATTTTCTAGCGACCAAAACCATTCAAATTTTTAATGCCAGAAGGATAAATAAACAATGAACTGACTAACTAACTGGTTCGGAACCGAGAAGCAGTTATTCCACAACTCCGTTAGTAAGTGTCGGTGGTGATGTCATGGAACTACTGATGCGAATTCAAACATTATACTCTTTCGGAGTAAAGTAACTTTAAAGATAGATGTGTTGTGCTAGGATTACAGGCAGTTTTAGTAGCGAATGCTGTTATTAACATTAGGCTTGGCGGGAAGTGTTTGTATACTAGAGCGACTTACGTTTGGTACAGCCCGTGGCAATAATGGGCTACACATAAAAAATATACTCCGGTGGCCTCAATGCTTTATTTATTTCACATTTCTTTAAACTCTAACTGAAAGTAGATAGCACCTTCCCCTTTTAAGGCTATCAAATTTTGTTTTTACTATTACGTCACTGTCACGACAGACAGTAATGGCCGGCCACGGTGGCCGAGCGGTTCTAGGCGCTTCAGTCTGGAACCGCGTGACTGCTACGGTCGCAGGTTCGAATCCTGCCTCGGGCATGGATGTGTGTGCTGTCCTTAGGTTAGTTAGGTTTAAGTAGTTCTAAGTTCTAGGGAACTGATGACCTCCGATGTTAAGTGCCATAGTACTCAGACCCATTTGAACCATTTGAACAGACAGTAATGGATTGGATTGTTTGGGCGAGGAGACCAAACAGCGAGATCATCGGGCTCATCGGATTATGGAACGACGGGGAAGGAAGTCGGCTGAGCCCATTCAAAGGAACCATCCCGGCATTTGCCTGGAGCGATTTAGGGAAATCACGGAAAACCTAAATCGGGCTGGCCGTACGCGGGATTGAACCATCGTCCTCCCGAATGGGAGTCCAGTGTGCTAGCCACTGCGCCACCTCGCTCGGTAACAGACAGTACTCAAACGGTATACAGCTATCTCAGTTCTGGACAACTGCCACTTCCTCTCTGTAGTAACCTACTACAGTTCTCTCTTCTGTTGGGTACCTTTGCTCATAGATTTCAGTATTTTCAGTAAGGGTGCTCTCTGCTTCTTCCCTCTAAGAAGAAAGCTGTGCAGATAACTAATTTTGTTTAGCGACGAAGATGTTCAGCTATGTGTAAAAACATGTAGGAAGTTCCAGAATGAGATTTCCACTCTGCAGCGGAGTGTGCGCTGATATGAAACTTCCTGGCAGATTAAAACTGTGTGCCCGACCGAGACTCGAACTCGGGACCTTTGCCTTTCGCGGGCAAGTGCTCTACCATCTTTTTTTTGTTTTTTTTTTGTTTTTACCCCCTTTTTTTTCTTTTTTTCTTTTTTTATCTATGGTCATCAGTCCCCTTTTTTCGGTTTTTTTTTACGCTACCCCTTTTTTTCCCTTAAAAAGCCCCTTAGGAAAATCGAACTAAAAATATAAATGAATAAAAAAATAAAAAACCTAAGTGCCACCGCCACTTGTCATCCTATAACAAACAAAATCTGATCCATTTCAGGCGTTGGCTCCTGCGTAAACCCACCCCAGAGAGCTGCCTATAGACCAGGGGAAGTATGGGAATCAAGGTTAGGGCTATCCGTTGCCACTTTTTTTTTTTTTTTTTTTATATGATTATATTTAGGGAGCGTGTACAAATGAGAATTCTAGTAACTAAGTGTTACAAGTAAGTGTTACAACAACAAAGGTGGCATAAAAGAGTAATCAAAAAAATAAAAATATAAACCACTGTTGTAATTCTAACTAAAAGGTTCTTCAATAATGTAACTGGTTCCACTTGGAGCCTTGCCATCGTTATCTGAAATCTCCAATAGCGCCTTTGAAGGGCATCTGCAACGGAGGCATTCTGCTTCGCTAGTGCCTCAAGGAAAACAGTATCCTTGCAGCAGCTTGTCTCTTCCTTTGGTCATGGCTGACAAGGCAGAACGTTGAGCCGTTAGTGTGTTGCGGCACAGCACATTAACCACAGCCTGGCACTCCCCAGCTGAGTGGGGGGTTAACGAAAACGCTGCGTAAATAATTTGCGAAGAGCGTACGGTATTTCGGTGTGCGTTCGAGGGCGTTATGAGCATTTTGTAGGAACCACCAGTAATCAAGCTGCTCTTTCTCTCCGTCGCTAAAGATGTAGGCGACGGTAAGTCCTTTGAACCATGTAAGTGCATGATATTTTGCAGCCGGAAAGTAAGTTTCATCGGGACAGAGTAGGGTCTGCGGGTCAATCATATCAGGTGTGACCCGGAGGTAACAAGCCAATATCTTCTGTGTTAGTCGCCAAACTCCGGACGATGATGCGCAAGTAAAACGATGTTCATCGGTATCCAAAAGGTGACAATCTGGGCAATAAGGGGAGTCTGCCAGTCCAATAGTGTGAAGTCGTTGGCGTGTGGCATATTTTTTGTTGGCGATCTGATACCACTTCGAACACACCGTGGATGACAGAAAGTGGTGGTGTATCGTTTTCCACACTCTTGGCCAGTGAACCGTAGGGTACTTGTTTTCCACCACGTTATGGTGAACAGCCCGCAGAAGGTTGGTATAAAAATCTTTCGCCTTTGGTGGACGTGTGGCGGAGAGGTTCAAGGTGACATAGCTGTAATCAAGAATGAAGGTCGACACATGGGAGAGCTGTGGTGCGACGTGCGCAACCGACACCGGCGGGACGTTAGAGGCTGGCATCAGAACCTGTAGTAAACGACCCGTGAGAGAGGTATATTGACTTTTCCATCGTTTCCTCATGTTGCTCATGTAAAGGGCAGCTGCTCTCGCCCTGACGTTGACCAATCCCAGCCCTCCTTTGTGCACTGGGAGGGTAAGAGTGTCATATCGTACTTTAAAGATATGACCTGCGGAAACGTAGTAACTGAAGGCCGCCTGAAGCCGGCGACCTATCTGCAGCGGTAGTGGGAGGACCTGTGCCACGTGGTTGAGTTTGGATGCTACGTAGAGGTTCAGGTATTCAACACGTTGTAGCTGATTCAAGTCCCGGAGTAGGTTCTGTCGCACCATTGCGCGGATGATCTGTAATAACCGTCGGTAGTTTGCTGCAGCTGTTTTACGTACATCTTTCTTGAACGTGATTCCCAAATATCGCAGATCAGAAACTGGTGGGAGGGGAGCGAGGGCTTCCGGTCCGAGACCACGCCCAATGTCCAACGCCGCCGACTTGTTGATGTTCAGAAGACTGCCTGCGGCCTGTCCGTATCGCTCAATCCAGGTTAGTACGCTTTGAACTTCGTCATTGGAACGAACCAGCAGTAGCAGGTCGTCAGCGTATGTCCTATAGCGAAAGGTGACGTCCCGCAGCGTGATACCAGATAGGCGGTGGTTAAGGCCCCCAAGGAGTGGCTCGAGTGCGATTGCATAAAGGTAGGTAGAAAGGGGACAACCCTGTCGTAGAGACCTCTTAATGGGTACTGGTCCTACCGTCCTTCCATTGACCTGAACGTGTGAGCTGGCTGCGGTCCAAAGACGCCGTAGGGTGTCGATGAGGCCCGGGGGGAATCCCATACAGTCCATCACTCGTAGGAGGAAGTTGTGGTGCACTCTATCAAAGGCCGCTCTCAGACGGCACGCAGAAGCGATCGCTATTAAGTCCCTGCAGTCACCGGTGGCCATGTGTATGTTGGCTTCTCCCCCCTGCGACGTCTGTTCTGGAGCGAGGATCATCGGCAAAGTCGTCTTAATACGGCTCGCCATAATCCTGGTGAAAATCTTGTAATCGGCGTTCAACATTGTAAGCGGCCGATAGTCGTTAATCGATAGCCCTCCACCTGGCTTGTGTACTGGTATGAGGAGACCTTCTACAAACGCTGGCGGCACAACACAGTCTGGAGACATAAGTTCGCGGAACATTATAACCCAGCGAGGCATCATGATGTCACGGAAAGTCCGGTAGAATTCGATGGGCAATCCATCAGGTCCAGGAGATTTATTGGCCGCACCTTTGTCCACGGCGTCTTCCACTTCTTCGAGTGAGATTTCCTCTGTTAGTGCATTCACGGTAGCCTCGTCGATAGTACGTGTTATCTGCTGTAACACTTCAGTAGTGGCCTCGTCAATGACGGTTCTTTCCTTGTAAAGATGACGAAAATGATCCTCCACCGCCTTTACTATGGTTGCTTGGGTCGTACATAAGCGACCGTCGTGTGTCCTGAGTTGTGTGATTAAATGTTGACGTTGTCGGCGCTTATCCGCCACAATGTGGTGCATAGTGGGTTCCTCTGCGACCATCTGAGCTACCGAAGCACGACTCACGCCCGTTCCTCACGCAGGAGAGCTTCTGTAAAGTTTGGAAGGTAGGAGACGAGATACTGGCAGAAGTAAAGCTGTGAGGACCGGGCCTGAGTCGTGCTTCGGTAGCTCAGATGGTAGAGCACTTGCCCGCGAAAGGCAAAGGTCCCGTGTTCGAGTCTCGGTCGGGCACACAGTTTTAATCTGCCAGGTAGTTTCATGTAGGAGGTTGCTTACGCTGTTGTACATCATATGGATTTCCCACTCTTTTTCGTTTTCGACACACTATCGATATTGTTTCAACCATAATATATTATTTGTGCGCAACGAAATTGCAAACGTTTTACGCCTGAAGATACATACCAATCATCTCTAACGAAAGTATGAATAGTTATTTTAAAAATCAAGTTTTGAGATGTCTTATCTGAAGTTTTGGACCAACTGGTTTTTTTTTTTTTTTTTTTTTTTTTTTTTTGAGCACTCTCTGTAGACGAGATCACAAACATACGCTAGTGCACAAGCCTTCGACTCGCAGGTCACAGATGAAAACCATGGAGGTGAAACGAACTTTCGTCACTAGAATTTGGCAGCGTGCTACCTACATGACACTGTTGAGTGTTATTTGCTAGGAGCCATTAGCTCAGCGACTTCCTTGCTAGTATTAAACTGAAGTCAGCAATGTGTTGGCATCGAGGTCACGTTGTCCCTTTCTTATATTGCCATAATCACCCATAACAAAATAAACACCCAACATTACATTATACAGCCACTTGTCACATCATCGGGAGGTCTGAGGGCAGGTCACTTTGATTAAGAACTAGTCAAGAATAAGGAGTATAAGGATTCTGTCAAGTATGTTTTGTGTAAGAGATACCTTTAATCAGAACCATACATACGACTTCGTGAGGCCCTGGTTTGGAGGAAGGTGATAAATTGAAACGGTACAGTAGTTTCCGCTCTATAAGCAGCAGGTTTCGCTGCTCGCTCGCACCGGGAAATAGAAACAGAGGCGGCTCCGCAGCCAATTTTATTACACGACGCGGCCGGCCGCGGATGCAACAGAACCCATGTGGACAGGTGGAAAGAAATGTGCCAGGCTTCATAATACGTATTTATATGTGTCGTGTATTATGCATTTCTTGTACGTGAATGTGAATCTGCACATGATCTTTCCTAATCCTCCTCACACCTTTCCGTAAAGCGTGGCCAAATCTTTGTTGGGAAGTAGTTCTGTAGTATAGTAGTGCCAACCTTACTCCTGGGTAGGGGATCAGAGAGACAGCACAGGCAGGTAACAGTCAAAGACTTCCCAGTGTCACAAGATTTGGGGTGGAGAGGTTGGTCACGGCCAAGTGGTTCGACCACCCCCTCCACAGGGGCCCAGGAGGACCTCCGGGTGCCCGCCATATTCTGGGAAGTTACAGAAGACGGGTAAGTGAGCAGAAGTGCCCTCAGTGCGTCTGTCTCAATGTTCAAGCATGGAAGAGAGGTACTTGAATATATGTAGTAATTCTTATATTTCCAGCTTCGGGTTGTGTAAGGAAATGAATTTTCTCGTTTAATTTCGGAAATTTGACCCCCTGTGTTAATGTATCTGGTCCCCAGTTTGCCTGTTATCCTCCTCACGTAGTGGATGTCCTATGTAAAATATTGGGAGGCTTTGGTGGTATACATTTGGCCAACGCAATTCCGTCTTGCCCGTAGAAAAGTTCGTGCAGATTGATATATAATATACCCGAGCTATAAGTTGTAAAATTGTAACTTCTGCAAACCGAAACAATTGCTGCAATCCCTGTAAAGTCGAGTGATAATGTTTAAAATAAATAAGTAATCAACTGTGATCAATCTTTAACATACCTTAAAAATCACAAAGAAGTCAAGTTAAAGGAATTTATTTAAAATAAAAGCTGTAGAATGCAGGGACCCACACATCAGCGTATGAGCCCTCCAGCCCCTTGCGTAGTATCGTACAGAAAGGGCACGCTCTCTAGGTAGCGCTCTCAAGCTCCCCTCCCCAGTTATCCGTTGCGCAATTTTCATTCAGGGCTTGACGACATCAACTTTCATCTGGCGTCCCTAGGCAAGGAGGTTGGACGGTAAACTTTCAAAATGATGTAAAAGAGGCTCTGATGTTTTTGTCCCTTAGGTGAACTGCAACTTCATTGAGCTATATTCATTCATTTTACCATGGCGGCGTAGATATAAATACAAGGATGAGCTAAAACATTAAGACTACTGATCACCCCGAGAGTGAATGCCGCTTGGGCAAGTCATGATATGAACCGCAAAAGGGTAAATCCACTAACGTAAGTAACTTTGGCAAAGGGCAGATTGTTATGTCCCGGCACCTGGATGTAGTAGTGTTGTGACCATTTATGGATGTGTATGGTGTACAGTGTAACCACGAGTAGGCGAAAAGGTACCAGACTTCCACACGTCACAACAGAACACGGAGCTTTGAGGCTTGAGGGTGGATGGCGATCTGTGGCAGATCTGACGACAGACAACACTGGTGTAGGTGTAAGTGTTTCGGAGCATCCTATTCAGCACACATAGTGATCCTGAAGGTCAGTAGGGGGCGATCCAACCATTTCCCTGGTTACCCAACGACTTTGTCTATTGCAACTGCAGTGAGCATGGGATCGTCGAGACAGTACGGTGGATTAATGGAAACGAGTCGTTTGGTTGCATGAAGTACGTTTCTTGTTACACAAGGTCAGTGGTCGAGCATGAGCTTGGGGAACGCCTGCTCGAAATGTTCGTCGCGCCACTGGCACACTCAAGTTGCTATGGGGGACGTTCACTTGGCTTCCGTGGGTCTTGTGGCAGTAACTGAACGTACCGTGACACTTTTGGACTACGTGAACATTATTGCGGATCATCTGCAACTCTTCAGGAGTCATGCCTTGCGCGATGGCGATGCCATCTTTCAGCAGGACACGTGTCCCTGTCACAAACCCAGAATTGTGCTACAGCGGTTTAAGGAGCATGATACTGATGTCGCGGTCATTAGATTCGTCTGATGTGAACCCGATGAAACACATCTGGGTCGCTATAAAGCGCCAGCTGTGCGCGCACAAACCACCGCCGCGAAATTTATGAGAATGGCGTGACCTGAACGTTGACATCTCGTGCCAAAGAGAATCGCTGCTGCACTGCTTTCCAGAGAGGGCTAACTCGCTATTTAGCAGATTCTGATGAGGTTTTGGCTCATCAGTGTAGTATAGTGACTGTTCGATGATGTTTCAGCTGTATGGAGAGTCATTTTGAATTTCCTCTTAATAATATTTCAGTCTGAAGTGTTATGACAGCCATTAGGTGAGTGAAAGGCTGCTGTTGGCCACTTATTACATCACGTGACTTCTTAATGTTCAATTCATTTTAAACTCGTTGTTGTTCGGTATCTTTTATCACTTTTGTGGAAATTAGACTACTGTAGTTTTTATTGTGGAAATGCAAAGATTGTGTCTGAGCTTTTAAGTGTAGAATAACACTCGAAACTGTAAATAAATTACTTAGAGGACGTTTCGTCCAAAGTAGAATTAGTGGAACTGAACAGCAAATATTCATTAATTCATAGAGGGTAATTTATATTTACGCAAGATATTATCTATTGAAAGGAGCCGTCATAAGCAATTTTAATGCTTGTGCCTGCATTGCCTCACATAAAATTTTCGCAGTTAATAGTCTTTCGTCATCTTTATTAGTTGAACAGCGTGTTTTTTCTTTCTCGTTTCCGGTGTGATGTTGTATTGTGTCACAATTGGAGCGCCCGCTTAAAGTTCTCATATTTCATTGTTTGCCCGCCCATCGGATAAGTGGATTCGTCCGGATTTTAGCAGGATCCTAAAAGTTTTTCGCTCCCTTGGGAATTTTCTTCTTTCTCTCCTGTTGTAGTGGTGAAGTTGAGAAGTTGTGCGAGCGCGGAACATTGGATGATGCAGAACTTTGTTCCGCGGTCTCTGCAGTTTTGTATGTTTAACGCTGCGGTATTCCCCACAGCGTGGCTGCGTGCTCTTTTACGTGCGTTCATACACACGTTACACAAAGAATACGTATTCTGTCGTGCTGCATGCTCTGAATTGTAGCTATATATAAAAAAGTGTCACTCATTTATGTGACTTTCTGATGTATGGTATCTTTGGTTATATGGGATACGGTCACAGTGTCCGATGTACTACAAGCGCTATGAATCCGTACCAACATGCACCATCGTCTACGGTCTCTCATGCTGAATTTGCCACACGAGATACCTTATTTTGCGTTTTATAGATTTTTTAAAACAACTGTCATACATTTTTTTGCTTTAACGGATTGAGTGTTTAAGAAATGCTGAGTAATATTTCAAAATATTTTAGTCTCAGCTACTAAATTCTTTACAAAGACATATCACTGTTGCCTAAAATTATATACTGAGAAAAGATTTCACTTTTCCTATATATTTATAATGACAGTGCATATTATTAGGTCAAACTACTTGATAGATTAAAACTTTGGTTGGATTGAAGCTCGAAGAGGAAATTTCGCCCTCACATCACACGTCATAGCCCGTCTCGAAGTTTCCCTCTGCCATTACCACTCTCCTACACGTCCAGACTCTTTAGAAATTCTGTTGAATACGTTACTGGGCTAGTACGTCTGAGAAAGAAAACGTTATAGTGAATGCGTTGCACACAGCCTAGGAATCAAAGCTCCATGCTAGAGTCCCTGCCCAGAACACATTTTCCATCTGTCTGAAAACGACGTTGTTGCAGGCAACCCGAGTAGCATTATCCTAGCAAAATCTGAAGGAGAGCTCACGATGAGTTAGGAAGGATAAGGGGAAGGCACTGACAGATCAGAACTGTGAGACGTTATGACTCAGTTGGTAACAGCGACGCCCGTGAAATCGAAGTTTAGAGTTATAGCCTGACACATTAATTTAATCTGCCTCCACTTCTTGGCAAAAGTTCTCTTCAGTTTCTTCGATGCTCACCTGAAGTTATATTTTCTTGTCGACAAATTTAGATACAACTATTCCAACTGAGAAGCTCATTGAATGATCAGCTTCATCTTGGAAACAAACGTATCATGGAAGCCCTTTCAGGCATTTCCAAGTAGCCTCTACCTTAAGTTTACCAGGATACGTCTCTACCTATACAACGACATTTTAAGATCAAATTATATTATACCTAAATACATCACAGAAAGGTCAAAAACTGCTGTGCTAGTGCGCAAAAAAAGAAACAAATAGCTCATAAAATTGGGCTAAACAATGAAATCAAATCTCTTCGTGCCAAGAAGCAAGCCCTAACTGCTATACAAAGCACATCTTAATCTTACGAAAGTTCTGAATAATACCACTTTTTGCCCCAAACTTATTAGCAAGGCTAAAAAATCATACATAAACAGAAACAGAAAAAAAAAAAAACGCAGAAGGAAGGTCTCAATTTAAAAGCTAAACAGAAACATACCCAGCCATTACATTCAGACTAACGAAAAACATCACTTCCATTCGAGTCTGGTAAACCTCACTGACACTATGTTCTTATAAAAGAAATAAAAGTGCTTGTAAAACGACTGAAACGCAATTTCATTACGCACATGGACGAAAAATACATATAAAACCTTACAGTTGATGCAGAAAGCATTCTCATACAGGAAAACAGAAAAGAAGCAAGTGAGGTAAACATTGGTCTGCCGAGAGAACTAGTAAGCAATGAAATCATAAACATAACAGCACAGATGAATGAAAACACAGGAAGTAAAAACAATACGGACTCCAAAACACCGGCCACATTTGAAAGAGAAACTACAGAAACACAGCACCATCATCACAAGAGCGGATTAAGAAAACACAGTGATTCTCACGGATAACAAGCAATATAAATCAATAAGACACAAGAGTTCATCAGAAAAATAGAATTACAAAACTGAAATCAGATGCAACTAGCAGGTTCCTAACGGAGTTGAGAAACACTCTGAAAGACATTAAGCACACTGTAGAAGACAACGAGAAAAGAAAACCGGTACGGACAAATACCCGTGCACCTTCCCTCCGATGCCAGCCAAGCTACACAAGAAACAAAGAATAGAACTATAAGAAACATCACACAGTACATAAAGGATATATAGGTTCCAAACACAGCTATCCACCTCTGATTTAATACAGAGAACATGTATTACAACATACCAATACACAACAGAACAAAATCTTAAGACACAGTGCACATTCACGTGAATACATCAAAAAAGCAATCAAGCTGCTAGAGCTAATGGCACAACAGAATTATTGAATAATGAATTTTATTTACAAAGTGAGGGATTACCAAAGAGATCCCCAGTATTTGGAACCATAACAAATAAATTTACGAACAATGTAAAACGGGTCATGTTTAACAAAACAGTGTCAAACAGGTGCAAGATTAGATATGTGAATGACATTATGTGCCTGATAGATGCACCAAGCATTAAAAATGACCAGTTACATACAGAGGCAATTTGTGTTCAGGAAAAGATACATTTTACAACAGAAACAGAGTCAAATACGCAGTTCAGTTTCTTGTACATTATCATAAATATTCAGAAAAACCAATACACATTCGACATGCACCCAAAACACTTATACATCAGATGTTACAACTCTCAAAAGCAGGTAGCACTTACATACACGAACCACCGACTACACACAGCCGGCCGAAGTGGCCGTGCGGTTAAAGGCGCTGCAGTCTGGAACCGCAAGCCCGCTATGGTCGCAGGTTCGAATCCTGCCTCGGGCATGGATGTTTGTGATGTCCTTAGGTTAGTTAGGTTTAACTAGTTCTAAGTTCTAGGGGACTAATGACCTCAGCAGTTGAGTCCCATAGTGCTCAGAGCCATTTGAACCATTTTTGACTACACACAGTAGCATTTGACACAATCCACTACCAAAAAGAAGTGAATATCACAATCACAGACTAAAGCAATGGATACAAAGAAAACGTAGCAACAAAGGTGAACAATAAAATCAAGAAATAGAAAAGTGCAAACACGTTCCTATCACCAACACAAAGACAGAATCCCACACACACACACACACATGACACGAGAAATGGAAGAACACAAAGTGAGAATCAAACAGAAAACGGAAAATGGTATACTGTGACACACAACCGCAAATACACACACAGAAACTCCAACGTTTAAAAAAAAAAAAAAAAAAAAATGCGATATAAAAATAGCCCACGAAACTTATTCGACATCATTCTCCAAAAACAACAAGAGAAACTAATATACATCGTAAATTAGGAATCTACCAAATGTAATGTAATACATGTGATGGAAGATACATAGCTCAAACCCAAGAGGACATTCGTTAGCAGATACAAAAAACATGTAACAGCATGTAAATATAATACAAATCATTCAAGTTTTTCAGAACACTTATACCAACACCAACATCAAATTCCCACCAGAAACAGTCATGGAAACCATAACGATAAACGAAACAAGAAAAGCACCTCCTCACCCTACATGAAAATTACCACATTCATAAAACCATGACAGAAACGAAACAACTCATAAATGATCAGGCCAACCCGGCAAACTACACACTCTTTAAACTAACTCACCACTTAATATAACATTAACTATATACATATCACTCCCTCACCCTCTCGCACACATGTCACCCACTCACAACCTCCCTCCACTCACCACGATCATCTCTTCCTAGTTTCTTTCTTATAATCACTTACTTTACTTTACATGTGGCAAGGGCCTTATCGACCATACGCCTGCTTTATGAGCCTCTTCCACTTCTGTCTGTCCAATGCGCTGTCTGACCAATACGCTGTTTGTCCAGTTGCTGTTGCTGTTCACCCTAGTTGTGTCCTCCCGAATGTTATCCCGCCATCCTCTTTCTCTCGTTCCATCTATTGTTCTGCTGAATGCCATTCTAAGTAGTCTATTCTCTGTCATTCTTGCTATATGTCCTGCCCAATTCAACCTTCTCCTCTTGAGCACTTCGACGATGTTACGGTGTTTGTACAGCCCTCTTAATTCTTCATTTCTTCTTATTATCCTTTCCATGTTATTTTCATGGTATATAGGTCCAAAAATTTTCCTTAGTACTTTTCTTTCGAACATTAACAGTTTTTCTTCAGCTTTCTTTCTAAATCGTATTGTTTCACATCCATATAATGTCACAGTTATAATGGTCGAATGATATAAGCAGATACTGAAGTTACCGCTAAGTGATCATTTTCTCAGAATTTTGATGAAACTAAAAAGTGTCTTGTTTGCTGTTGCTAAACGGGCATCTATTTCTATATCTGTTCTGTTTTTATTACTACAAAGACTTTCTATGTACTTGGAGTGGTCAACAGTCTTGAAATTGAATACATTTACAGTCAAAGGTGCATCTTTTCTAGTTTTCTTACTTATGGGCAAGTATTGTATCTTTTCTTCTTTCTTCATTAACATGTAATCCTGTTTTCTCAGCAATTTTGTAGTAATTTTGCATCATTCTGATTAATTCTGTTTTGGAACTACTTATTAGTGCTACATTATCTGCATAGGCAAGTCTTGTAATGTTCACATCCTGTAGCTGGGTCCGTTGTGGACTGGTTTTAGAAAATTCTCTATCGATCCTCTCTAGGACAAGGTTAAACAAAATAGGTGAAATGGCATCCCCTTGTCTCAGTCCAGTGTACACCTTAAAATCTTCAGTTTCTCCTACCGGTGTCTTTAAGCGACGTATAGTTTCGCCTATACATATTTTAACTAATCTGATTAATTTTGATGGTATTTTAAATTCCTTCATTATATTTAGGAGATTCTGTCGGTGTATGCAATCATAGGCTTTCTTAAAATCTACGAATAATATGTGTACATCCACATTGAATTCCCAGGCCTTCTCAAATACTTGTCTTAGGATGAATAAGTGATCTAGTGTGGATCTGTTTCTGAGCAAACCCCGTTGGTAGTCCCCAATCAGTTCTTCTGTTAGTGGTATCAGCCCTTAAATAGGCAGCTAGATAAGACTTTGTAGGTGACATCCAGTAAGGCAATACCTCTGCAGTTATCACAACCAAGTGGATCATTCTTCCTAAATATGGGGCACACAATTGCAGTTTTCCAATCTGCAGGAATGGTTTCTGTCTTCCAAATTGTTTCTATTAACGCCTCTATTTCTTATTCCAGTTGTGGGCCTCCGTTCTTTAATAACTTAGCGTATATCTGGTCTTCGCCACAAGCCTTGTTATTCTTTAATTTCTTTATTGCTTGCTGTATTTCATTTACTGATGGGGTAGTAACTGTATCAGCTGTATCAATTGTATCAGTTTATTCCAATTTAAAGTAGGAGTGTGGGTCATTGCAGTTGAGAAGTAGTGAAAAGTATGTTTTCCATCTTTTTTGTATGTCACTTTTGTTGGTCAATATTTTCCCATGCTGGTCCTTTATAAACTGTTCCGTTTTATTGAATTTACCAAAGGATTTTTTTTAAATATTTTGACACATCTGCCTTGTCCTGTGATGTTGGAAATCATCCTCTGCTTCTCTGATCATATTGTTAGAGTATTCCCTTTCCTCTTGTCTTAGGGTTCTTTGCTTTTCTTGGCGGAGTTTATAGTATCTTTCCTTCAATGCCATATTGTTCCTTTCTTTAATCCATGCATTCCTCGCATTTCTTCTTTCTAGCACTTTTTCATGACACTTTGTGTTAAACTAAATTTTATTCAAAAATGGTTCAAATGGCTCTGAGCACTATGGGACTCAACTGCTGAGGTCATTAGTCCCCTAGAACTTAGAACTAGTTAAACCTAACTAACCTAAGGACATCACAAACATCTATGCCCGAGGCAGGATTCGAACCTGCGACCGTAGCGGTCTTGCGGTTCCAGACTGCAGCGCCTTTAACCGCACGGCCACTTCGGCCGGCCTAAATTTTATTAGGTCGATTTCTTTTACCTATGATTTTGGAAGCTGATTCTTGAACACAGCCCTTCAGGTGTCTCCGACTGCTTTCGACATCATGTGGTTCTGCATTGGTCAGTCTCGGTTTTGTTGGACTGCTCATAATTTCTTTTGTAAAATTTTCTTTTATGTTTACTTTCACCAGGCTTCCTATGTTATATCTTCTAATTTATTCTCTATTTCTGTTTACTTTCCTTTTGAGTTACACTTTCATTTTTGATATGATTAACACGTGGTGTGTGTCACAAACAGCTCCCCTAAAGGTTCTGACATGTTAAATACTGTTCTGGAATCGTTTCTGATTGGCTACATGGTCTATTTGATTGACTACCTTTCCATCTGGTGACATCCATGTTCCTAAATGAATGCGTTTATGTTGAAATTTTGTGCTGCTTATCGTGAGACCATTTGCCATCGCAAAGTTTATAAGTCGAACCCCATTATCTGTACTTTCCTTGTGTAAGCTAAAATTGCCGATGGTTGGCTTGTAGATTTCTTCCTTTCCTACTTTGGCATTAAAATCTCCTAACACTATTTTGACATTGTGCCTACTTAATTAGTTCTAACGTTTGTTCCAGTTGCCTGTAGAATTCTTCCTTGGCGTTGTCGACCTTATCTTCTGTGGGTGCGTGTGCATTTAGAAATGCAATGTTTAGCCACTGCGTCTGAATAGTTATGTATGATATACGGTTATTAACAGGTTTGAACTCCCTTACTGAGTAATCTGTTGATTTATGAATGTAGAAACCGGTTCCAAATTCATGGCGCTGACCGCAGTCTCCATACATTATTGTCCCGTCTGCTATTTTCAGTTTTCCCTTTCCCTGCCATCTTACTTCTTGGAGAGCTACCAATTGCACGCTATATTTTCTTAATTCGTTTTCTAATATTTGGGTTGTTCCAGGGCTATACAGGCTTCTAATGTTCAATAATCCTAAAGAGAATTCCTTGTAGCTTTGCCAGTTTTTGTTCCAATATATCTTTTCCTGTTTCCGAGGCTGACGTTGAGTATCCTGACCGTTTCGTATTTTTACATGAGTGGGCTGGTAGCCCTCTGCACAACCCCCAACCTGGAGGACCAAGAGTCTTGATTTGGGGGTACTCTACCCCTAGGAGGGTTGACTTCACCGCGGCTGAGCAAGCCTCTCCTGCCTGTGCTAGTTTTGGTCCACCCGGGTATTTCCCCGGTACCACACATCCTTCCCCCCCCCCCCCCCCCCCGCTTCTCCCCTCATATCTCTACAGAACGACATAAGACGATAAGACATCTTCAGTAATTTACTCTAACTTTCTCTCTCTCTCCTTCTCTCTCTCTCTCTGTCTGTCTGTTTGTCTGTCTGTCTCTCTCTCTCTCTCTCTCTCTCTCTCTCTCTCTCTCTCTCTCTCTCTCACACACACACACGCACACAGAGGCACGCACGCACACACACACACACACACACACACACACACACACACACACACGAATTACGTATAGCGAAGAAAAAAACTCACAGGTTGGGTAAGCACACACCCTAGACGAAAAGCAAATGAACGAACATAAACACTGTAATACCGTGCTGCATACGAATGCATATCACTGCAGTTTTATTTGTAAGGTGAGGTGAAATGTAAATGACGCCAACGCAGTGTAAAAGAAAGGGCTCGGAAAAAAGAGGTAACATTTCTCCAACTGTATATGTCCACCGAAGCTTCTCTCGACCGCAGTCTTCATAAATACCGAAAAAGCAACTGTTTGCAGGATATGTGAACAAGAGTAACACCGTAAGTACATAGTACGCCAACTCTATAAAGAAATACTGTTTTTAATCTAGAACAACCAAAATGTACAAACGTATGTATCCATATTTCCAGAATGACCACAGAGGATGCTCTGCAAATAAAAGCGAAGCGCGTCTGGTGTAGAATTCTCTTCAATTAATCGCAGTTAGCTTAAGATGGGAAACCAATAGTAAATGATTTTAACAACTGCTGCGGAAGATGGTCATGCAAAAAAATATTAATTTCATCATTTTATAAAGTTCTTAAAGTCGAATGAAGGTCTTTGTGATGGCGGATCCAAGAGGAAGGAATAACTTTTAAGTGGGAAAGTTATAAATTTAACCAATTCCAAATATATTAATTTAGCGCATAATATAAATTCTCATCGCTACGAACATTCACAGCGAGTTACCCGCTCAAACATAAAGATTTGCTTTATGTAGCTCCCCATTTAGGGCTTACTTTTTTGCACGAAGAGATCTGATTTCGTTGCTTAGCTCAATTTCTCGAGCTATTCGTTTCTTTCTTTGTGCACTAGCAGGGCTATTTTTAACTTGTACATTCATATATTTAGGTATAATATTACTTGATCTGCAAATGTCGTTAAACTTTATATATTGGACAGTTTTTTGTAGGTGGAGATGTATGTCTGTAAACTTTCAGGTGGAGACCACTAGGAAATGAATGACAGGGCGTCCATGATATGTTTGTTTGAATGATGAAACTGATCACTCAATCAGCTTCTCAGTTTAAAGTTAATTTAATCAAGCTCACAAATAATTAAGAGGTTTTACCACTATCATACGATCCTCTACACACTTTGTATGTACAGCCGCCAGTCGACAATCACAAAATGGGTCAAATGGCTCTGAGCACTATGTGACTTAACAGCTGAGGTCATCAGTTCCCTAGAACTTAGAACTACTTAAACCTAACTAGCCCAGGGACATCACACACATCCATGCCCGAGGCAGGATTCGAACATTCGACCGTAGCAGTCGCTCGGTTCCGGACTAAAGCGCCTTGAACCGTTCGGCCACCGCGGCCGACGACAATCATACTAAGACAGGATGGCATATTACGACATCGTGGTGAAGAGACAAAAAACTCACTCAAACAGACAGGAATGGGGAAGGTTCTCGACCGTCACCTTAATGATGAAACCAGTCCGTCATTTAAGTAATCTACGGAACCAAACAAGAGTAGATGATATGAATCGCTTGGAGCGATGCGGATTTCAGTACAGTAGCGAAATGGACGGAAGTTTCGTGTCTAAGCCAGAAGCGGCTGCTCGCAGTGGCCTTGTGGGAGCCTGCCAGCACTGTCGCTGTCTACATCGAGTCGCTGTTTTAAGGGGCGCGCTGGCGTTGGCGCAGGCGCAGGAAGAGAATTTGGCGCGTGCGTAATGAGGTTAAGAAGCCACGTGCCGCTGGCGCGCCAGTAATTCAGTGGGTTGAGTCTAGCGCCCTCCGTGGCGTAGCCGCCCAGTTCCGCGGTCCAGTAAATTGTCGCTTAATGCGCCGCTTGATGAACAACGTTGACTTCGTTGCGAGAGAACTATTCAGATAATAGGGTTCCAAGTATTACCTAGTTTAAAGCCGCCGACACGATTAATGAGGTACTCCGCCAGCCGTACTTCCGCTCATTCCTTTATAATGAATGCCGGGACGTGGATGACGTTATCCCAAGAGTTAAATTTTATTACAATCTACTGAAAGGATAACAGAAACGTAGTGGTCTGCTGCGCTACAGGAGACTTGTACCGTTAACAACTGGAGTATTCTTCTTTTCTTTCTCTTATTTAAAATTCTCACACTCATTGCATCCATGACTAATGTTTTTACACTACGGGACAGAGTGCAACCAATATAAGAGCTCAAAAGTTGTCACAATCAAGTAATAGGAAAATGTTTTCAAATCGATATGTCGGAATGGGGAATGGTCATAGGACAATGTACAGTTTAATAACAACATACTAAGCATGCAGTACCGTGCAAAACATGCATGTAGACAAATTATGAAAATTAACGACGAATCAAATTAAACTCAACACATATATTCTATCAAAGAGGAGCAAAGAACAGAAAAAAACAAGATGCAAGCCTCATTGCGAAAAAATACAGTATTAAAGATATGGAAGGAAGCCCAAATACAACAGTATGATTTGTTTTTTTTTAAAAAAAATCAAAATATCGAGAGAAATCATTCAGTTGTATTTATCTAAGTACTCCCATTCTAATGAAGCAGATAATCTCTCAGAAAAATTATAAAAACTGATAAATGAGAGCAGACCCTACTACAAAATGATAATGGAACATTTTAGTGTAATAGTCTGCCCTAAACTAAAGTATAACTACCCAGCAGGAAAATTTAGAGATGTTAGCAGAAACTTCAGATATATTACACTGAAGCGCCAAAGAAACTGGAATGGTATGTGTATTCAAATACAGAGATATGTTAACAGGCAGCATACAGCGCTGCAGTCGGCAACGCCTGTATAAGACAACAAGTTCAAAATGTTCAAATGTGTGTGAAATCTTACGGGACTTAACTGCTAAGGTCATCAGTCCCTAAGCTTACACACTACTTAACCTAAATTATCCTAAGGACAAACACACACATCCATGCCCGAGGGAGGACTCGAACCTCCGCTGGTGCCAGCCGCACAGTCCATGACTGCAGAGGCAAGTGACTGGCGCTGTTGTTAGATCGGTTACTGCTGCTACAATGGCAGGTTCTCGAGATTTAAGGTAGTTTGAACGCAGTGTTATAGTCGACGCACGAGCGACGGGACACAGCATCTCCGATGTGGCAATGAAATGGGGACTTTCCCGTACGACCATTTCACGAGTACTGTTAATATCAGGAAATACATCAAATCTCCGACATCGCTACGTCCGGAAAAATATTCTGAAACAACGGCGCCAACGACGACTGCCGTTCAAAGTGACAGAACTGCAACCCTTCCGCAAATTGCTGCTAATTTCAATGCTGGGCCATCAACAACTCTCAGCGTACGAGCCATTAAACGAAACATCATCGATATGGGCTTTCAGAGCCAGAGGTCCACTCGCGTACCCTTGATGACTGCACAATACACAGCTTTACGCCTTGCCTTGGCCGTCACAGCGAATTGGACTGTTGATGACTGGAAACATGGTGCTTCGTCGGACGAGTCTCGTTTCAAATTGTATCGAGCGGATGGACGTGTACGGATATGGAGACAACCTCACGAATCCATGGACCCTGGATGTCAGCAGGGGAGTGTTCAAACTGGTGGAGGCTCTGGGCCGTGTGCAGTTGGAGTGATATGGGACTCCTGATACGTCTATATACGACTCTGACAGGTGACACATGCATCCATTGAGGTCCATGGTCCATTCCGACGGACTTGGGCAATTCCAGCAGGACAATACGACACCCCGCACGTCCAGAATTGCTACACAGTGGTTCCAGGAACACTCTTCTGAGTTTAAACACTTCCGCTGGCCATCAAACTTCCCAGACATGAACACTATTGAGCATATCTGAGGTGCCTTCCAACGTGCTGTTCAGAAGAGATCTCCGCTCCCTCGTACTCTTACGGATTTATGGACAGCTGTGCAGGATTAATGGTGTCAGTTACCTCCAGCACTGCTTCAGATATTAGTCGAGTATATGCCACGTCATGTTGCGACACTTCTGCGTGCTCACGGAGCCCCACACGATATTAGGCTGATGTACCAGTTTCTTTGGCTCTTCAATGTAGTAGAATCGGTCAAGACAACTACTTATTTGTCCGTTAAATATTCTTCCAGAAGAAAAGAAATGAAACGTGCACTACGCAAGAACCGCAACTAAAAATGAAATTCAGCGTATTATGTCAACCAACTTTAGAGGTCCATTTGATCGCGGGCAATGAAGCTGTGGAGTAAAAGTAGAAACAAATATATTCTTGCGGCAGGGCGTCAGAATCGCAGCTTATGCGAACTTATTTAAGAACAGAGAGAGACATAAAAAAAAATTAAGCAACAAGATCAACATTTTAGAGAGTGTTACCTACACTGACATAATGAAACTGGAATTATTTACCAAAGGTACTAATGCAGACAGCTTAAAAATGTTTTAGGTGTGAAGAAAGCAAAAGAAAAGAAAATCTCAAGTGAAACGATCCATATATTTAATGAAAGGCGAGAATTTCAAGTTAACGGTATCAGGAAGATGATAGACTACGCATAATTAAATAAAGCTCGTTGAAAATGTCTTCTAGACGACGTGAGTAGATACAACAGATAATGATTTATGAGAAAAAATTGAAAATTTTAAGCACACGAAAAAAACAGTGCAGACACAATCACTGCATATTACACGGTAATACCAACTTAGAGAAACTTGTTAAAACATTTAGAGATTTCTTTAAGGGTTTGTGTAGTTAGAGAGATGAATCATAAGGCTGTTCGCGGTATGAGGATTGGAAACACACCTAGAACTGATATTATTCAGAATGAAATGGTTCCTTTTAAAGGAAAGTAATGCAAAAGCATATTGAACGATTATTTATAGAATGTGTTCAGAGGAAGACAGCAACTCAATACCGGAACATTGTTTTACCTATTCTGTTTCACGCGAAAGGAGACTGACATGACATGTAAAGCTCTAGAACTGCCGGTGTCCTCCCCATATTCAAGATATCCAGTAATATTATTATTTAGCGCATTGAAAAATTGACTCAGTTGCGAGGAATTAATAATTGAAAGAGGAGTCAGAAAGAAAATTTCCATCTTAAAAAACTTATTTTAAACAGACCTCTAGAAATTTTCAGACACTGTTAGCGGTCATCAGTCTTTTGACAGGTTTGCTGCGGACAGCCACGACTTCATCTTCCATGTTATCTCGTAATCACAGAGTAGCATTACACCCAACATCGTCAATTACGAGAGCGTGCTGGAAAATAATGCCTTCGAATTTTCTATACCGTTCTAAATACCGATTGAGGTATTACATGACACGCATATTACTCGGCCGACTTTATCACTCATCTAACGCAAGTTGCAACCCTCTGCCGCTGAGGGTTCCGAATTGTAGCGTGTAACATGGCCGTATGTAACGTCACTAAGTCGTAGATTGAGAAACAGCGTTCTGTAATCGAATTTCTAACCGCAAATAACGTACCTCCGACTGGAATCCATTGAAGAATGAAAGCTGTGTGTGATGAGGATTTTATTAACAACATTAGTGTGCGACGTTATCTTGTTCGTTCTTGTAATGGAAGAAACGGTGGTGCTAACCTCAACGAGTGTCACAGAGATCTGGGTGGAAGAACGCGTATGGCAACCGACGAGACTCGTCGGAATCGTGTTGATGAACTCGTCAGAGCAGTGGTTCGAAGAGCACCAGGATGGCCGCCAAACTTTCCGAATTTACACCCAATGGGGAATCTATGGGACTACGTTGACCGGGCTGTTCGCGCCATGGATCCCCATCCGAGAAACCTAGCGCAGCTGGACACGTCATTGTGGATGGCATTGCTCCATTTCCCTATCGGTAGTTTCCTTAACCTCATTGACTCTCTTCATGCGCGTCCCCCAACAGTCCGGCCTGGAAAAAGTAGTTATTCAGGCTTCTGACAGACGTTCACATTAATGCGACTGGACAGTGTATGTCATTGCGTGCTGCAATCGAGTTTCGAATTCTAAGAGTTCGTCCACGCATGGAGTACCCTCTCTTCCAACATGACAATGGCAGACCACATTACGAGCGCTGCAACATCTGCAACAATCCGAAGCCTGTCATTTATCATCCTCCGTACAGTCTCAACCAGGCCACATCCGATTTTCATCTGGTCCTAACACTTACAGAACACTTCACTTTGATAGTGATGAAACGGTGCCAGCAGAGCTGAGGTTGTGGCTCCGTCAATAAAGTCAAACATTCTATACGGACGGTCTCAACAAACGGTGTCTAATTGGGAGAAATGTGGTCGTCGCAAAGGTGACATATTGAGAAATAAATATGTAGACATGAGGAATAAAAATGTTGAATGTTAATAAAGTTTGTTTAATTTACAAGGTTTCAAGAGTTTTCACATGAAAAATTCGGAGGCATTTCTTTTCAGCACGCCCTTACATTAGCTGTATACATTCCAGTCTCTGTAAGCCACCACAGTTTTTGCTCTCTACGAATCCCTTTACTACCATGGAAGTTGTTCCCTCATGTCTTAACACATGTCTTAAAATTCAATGCCTTGTTCTAGTTTCCCAGATACTCTTTTCGTCGCCTATGCTACGAAGAACTTGTTTTTTTCTTATCTTATCAGTACAGTTTAATTTTCACCATCTTTCTATGAGGGGACTCTAGGATTATCTTCGTTAACTGTTATTCCTTTCCGTACAATGCTGTGGTCCAGACGTTGATGCACAGAAATTTATTTTTCAAATTAAGCCTTGTGTTTGACGCAATAAACCTCTTTTAACGAGCATCGTTATTTTTACCTGTGCCCGTCTGCTTATCATATCCTCATTGTTTCAGTGCAGCATTCCACCAACAAAAGAGATAGCTAACAAAACCCTTGTCCGACCTAAAGGGAAGAGTGTTGTACCCCTTGAGTATAGCGCACCTAAGAACACATGGTGTTTTCTGATGGATGTTTCAGCTGACTGATCGATTTCATAATTACATTAAGAAATACACTCTAGAGACCACCATAAGCAGTTTCCGTCCGGTTTTTTTTTTTTTTTTTCAGCATTTGTCAATATTTTGCGTTCTACACATTTAAGTGTTGTCTAACATAAATAACGAAGTCTATTTGGAAGATACTGGAAATTCTTCAGTTACAGAATTTTATGGCGGGAAAATTTCTATATAGTTTTAAAACTAATTATATAAGGCGTGGACGATCAAGCCATTATACGTCGGTCGTGCATCATCTTGTGCCATGAAACGGAAGATGGTATTTAGCAAGGGAAGATGTGACATTTGCAAATGATAGTTTCTTCAATTTCTTAACAATTCTACCTGCCTTGAAAATTACAATTTGTGGTTTTTTTTCAGTAGCTTCTAACCCAAAATGTATTTAACATGCAGTTGTTTTTTGATGACACTTATACTTAATCTGCTGTCACTTACTGAAATTGGTGCACAGTACAGCAATAATGTAACAGATAGACCATTAAATATAGTACTGACAAGGTTTTATCTGTTGCAACGCTTTTAAATTTCAATTGATTATTTTTTCCCAAGCAGAATACCATGTTTTAAATTGGGACATTTTTTTCACATTTGGAAAAATTCTAATTTTTCGTAATAATTTTTGTGTTATCAGAAAAAGGTTGCAGCACACAAGAAGTGAATGTCATCGGTTAAAAACGGAATAATATAATATATTAAAACTCTATTTAGGTCTGGCTAGACACGAAAGTCTGAAAAGTGTTCCAAGGTACAAAACTCTCCACTACTTGAACATCGCTCGTTTATCTAGGATCCGTATCAGGTAGATTTGACAGAGAAAGTAGAGAAGATACAAATATAACAAGAGCGTTTCTTTACAGTTTCATTTAGTAACTGCGACTGGCAAACACTGCAAGAGAGGCGTTCTGCATCAAATTGTGGTTTACTGTTAAACTTGTCATAGCTAAAGTGAAACTTCCTGGCAGATTAAAACTGTGTGCCGGACCGAGACTCGAACTCG
This sequence comes from Schistocerca americana, assembly GCF_021461395.2. NCBI lineage: Eukaryota > Metazoa > Arthropoda > Insecta > Orthoptera > Acrididae > Schistocerca > Schistocerca americana. The sequence goes on from NC_060130.1 coordinate 699,227,064, forward strand.
GGACCTTTGCCTTTCGCGGGCAATTGCTCTACCGGCTGAGCTACCCAAGCACGACTCACGCCCCGTCCCCACAGCTTTGGAAGGTAGGAGACGAGGTACTGGCAGAAGTAAAGCTGTGGGGAGCCCACAATATTAGTCCAGGCTAAAAGGCCACCAGCTTGTTCTCTTATAATGTTTACATGTTGAATTAAAGTCCTTCACACCCAACTGTCAAGCTGTAACCCAGATCATGGCTCACGGGGATTGTTATGTTTGCTAGCTTGCTAGTGGCTCTCTACATAACCAGGACAGTTAACTGTAAGCGTCATCTCACTTGTATGGTATTATTATTACACTTTGCTAAATGCTATAGACTTTCAGAGCAATAGTGACATTCATTTTCATTTGTTGCATAAATTTCCAGTCAGTTATATCAGAATTAAATTAACATGTATATTGCAGAGAGTTTTACCGTATAGTCTTCCCTCCGGCTCCTGTTCGTCTCACGGACTTAAAAACAAAATTTTCTAAATGATTCCCATGCGAGCAGAAAGTAGGTTTTCTACTGCTCCTTCAGTCTGAAATACAGGGTGGCTGTAATTAAACTTTCTACTTGAGAGGGCTCCCTATGAAATCGAGTGATCGTAGGACAATGAAACCTTGTAGACAAATTCGTAAGGACATGAGGAAGTGAAATAACGAACAAACCAGTGAAAGAAAGACATTTTAACTTCCACATAAGGGGGGCAACATTTGATAATTGTGTACCATGCTTACATTCCACGTTAAAAGCGTTACTCAGTGTGACGACTATCTGCATCGACGACAGCCGGGAAATGCACTAGAGATACGATATCAGAATTGTTCGCAGCACTTTACGAACAGTGTACCGTGGGACATTCAAGTGTCGTGGCACAACTCGTGCACTGCTTGAAGACCACACATTGCGTCCAGCATTCTCAGCCGCGGCAACAGTTACTTCTCCAACAACATGTGGAACAATTAGCAGTCGGCCACTTCCCAAATTGCCAGTTAATTCGAAATTTCACATCAACACTGACGCGGAAAGGTGGCATCTCCGTATTCCTTTAACGCATCGATACTCCCGAAGATCAGCAGAACTATTGCCGTTGTTTTGATAAAACAACTTTACAAGTATAGCCCCACTCCCTTTATCCAGACCCATGTTCACTGTCTACAACTGTCTTGCACACTGATGATTGTATTTCAACCCTGCGTTGCCGTACCGGCGCCTAACGGCAAGTCATGATAGAACACTACTAACAACGCAAAAAATCCTGCAGCGCGCAGTCTAAACACAAATCCTTATAAAGTTGGGTACAAATACGGTAAATAGTTTTCTGTCTGCATTGGCTCAAGTAGAAAAAGTTTAATTGTAACACCCCTTTACATTTCTCGTGTTACCAAGGCTCCTAAATATGACTGACATCGCATTGTCTTCTATTTATTGCTCACAGTGTGGGGAGTCACCGATACAGCATGTGATCAAAAGTATCCGGACACCTGCCTGAAAATGACTAACAAGTTCCTGTCGCCCTTCATCGGTAACGCTGGAATTCAGTATGGTGTTGGCCCACTCTTGATGGCAGCTTCCATTCTCGCAAGGATATGTTCAATCAGGCGCTGGAAGGTTTCTTGGAGAATGGCAGCCCAGTCTTCACAGAGTGCTGCACTCAGGATAGTAATCTTTGTCGGTCGGTAAGGCCTGGCACGAAGTCGGCGTTCCAAAGCATCCCAAAGTTCTATAGGATTCATGTTAGAACTCTGTGCAGGCCAGTACATTACAGGGATGTAACCACTCCGCCACAGGCTGTGCTTATGAACAGGTGCTCGATCGTTTTGAAAGATGCAATCGCCATCCCCGAATTGCTCTTCAACAATGGGAAGCAAGAAGGTGCTTGAAACATCAATGTAGGCCTGTACTGTGATAGTGCCACGCAAAATAACAACGGGTGCAAGCCCTCTCCATAAAAAACACGACCACACCATAACACCACCGCCTCCGAATGTTACTGTTGGCACTTCACACGCTGGCAGGTGACGTTCACTGGGCATTCGCCATACCCACACCCTGCCATCGGATCGCCGCATTGTGTACCGTGATGTGTCACACCACACAACGTTTTTCCACCGTTCAATCGTCCAATGTTTACGCTACTTATACCAAGCAAGGCGTCGTTTGGCAGTTACCGGCGTGATGTGGGGCTTATGAGCAAAAGTCCGACCATGAAATCCGACAAGTTTTCTCACCTCCCGCCTAACTGTCATAGTACTTGCAGTGGATCCTGAGGCAGTTTGGACTTCCTGTGTGATGGTCTGGATAGATGTCTGCCTATTACACATTAAGACCCTCTTCAACTGTCGGCGGTCTCTGTCAGTCAACAGACGAGGTCGGCCTGTACGCCGTTGTGCTGTACGTGTCCCTTCACGTTTCCACTTCACTATCCCACCGAAAACAGAGGACCTATGGATGTTTATGAGTTTGGAAAGCTCGAGTACAGGCGTATGACATAAGTGACACCCAGTCACCTAACCACGTTCGAAGGCCGTGAGTTCCGCGGAGGGCCCCATTCTGCTCTCTCACAATGTCTAATGACTACTGAGGTCGCTGATACGGAGTAACTGGCAGTAGGTGGCAGCACAGTGCACCTAATATGAAAAAGTATATTTTGGGGGGTGTCCGGATACTTTTGATCACATAGTGTATGTAAAGTGAAGGAGAAGGGGGGAAGAAAGGAAAATGAAGGGATTACTGATGCAGCTGCATCGGGACATTACACGGAATCAGCGGCGACGAGTGGAAATGTGTACCGGACCGGAATTCGAACTCAAGATCTTCTGCTTATTACGCAGGGGCGTTACCACTGCGCCATCTGGGACACTGCATTATCGCGACTACGTGGACTATCTCTGCACACTTCAGGGCCGATTCACATCCCCACCAAGTGCCACCTATCAGCAGTCCCTGTCCATTTCCTTCATGCTCGTTACTTTGAATTCCCACAAGGATCGGATGCACTTGTGCATCCACACTAAAGAAGCTGGATCGATTGCCCGCGTTCATAGGAGTCAGCGATAGCTATGGGTCTCAATAACGCTGAGCTGTAGCAATGAATGAAAAATATTCAAAATGTAAGAAAATTGATAAAACCATTACGTTTCGGCATTCCCAATGAGGAAAACTTCAAAAACTAGCCCATTCTAAGCTAAAAACTTAAACAGTTTGGAACAGATATCTAAATAAACTTGCAATGCTAAGACAATAAGCTGATACCTGCAGCACTCGTCATAAGCAGCTATTTTCTTCTTTTTTGAGCCTTTATCCCTCATCGGCGCAACGTCGGTACGGTTACTGGCGGATTTGGCATTATTAGTTTAAGTGGCACGCAGATCTCCTTCCTGTCACCATCCCATTACCCCCTGGGACACAATATGTGTACCCAAACTGCTTGTATGTAGGGTTATACATGTGAAAGTGAGTGAAACGTTTCTGAATCCCTACGAATGGTATAACTTAGGCGAGACATGCGTAACAGCTTGGTATTCACGAAGTGGGACGTGGAACACGCCCTACAAACCACATCCAGGCTGGCCGGCACTCTGACTCTCGTCGGTTAATCAGCAGCCGGATTCGATCCGAAACCGGCGCGCTCTCGTCTGCCAGAAGCGGCGCTTTAACACGCACTGCTTTCCTCTTTTGTTTTTGGGCTCATCGGCCCTCATCGTGAATACAGAAAAAAATTGGAATACCGAAAAGGAGTTGTACGACATAAACCAAAGTTGGTAGACGTGTTTCTACATCTGAAAGACGATATCCGTTCAAATTTCACGCCAGTCGCGTTAGAGAGGTTTGCTTTAAATACATGCTGTTAGTTCGTGAGCGTTAGTTACCATTGAGATTCGACGTGGTGACCTGATGTTAGTCAAGAATGCCTTTAACCCTCGAGAGGGCAAGCCTGTGTATGAAGTGCGCCACTCACTAATAACATTGTTTTGTACCGTTTCATTGTTGTTCTCCAATTGCGAGTCCGTTCCTATTCCTTCATTGTTACCTCAGTTAACACAGTAATCAGTTGTAGTTATAAGTCGAGTTGTGATACGTCCAAGTGAGCAGCACTAACATAAAATAAACAGCGCCGCGCGGGGTAGCTGCGCTATCTGGGGCGCCTTGCCACGGTTCGCGCGGGTCCCCCGTCGGAGGGTCGAGTCCTCCCTCGGGCATGAGTGTACGTGCTGTCCTTCGCGTAAGTTAGTTTATGTTATATTCAGTAGTGTGTAGGCCTAGGGACCGATGACCTGAGCAGTTTGGTCCCATAGGAGCTTACCAGAAATTTCCAAAAATATAAAATAAATTGCAAGTTAAAACAGGCCGTGAAGGCCCAACGGTAGCGATCAGCCGCCGATTCATCCTCAGCCCATAGGCATCACTGGATGCGTATACGGAGGGGCATGTTGTCAACACACCGCTCTCACGGCCGTGTGTTTTAGTTTCCAAGACTAGAAAACAGCACATTAGGTGGGAAAAAGATTACGATCGGTGCAAGAAAATGACTTGGAGTCCGAGCTAGCGCCACAATCTCGCAATGAGACTGTAATCAATTAAGCAGTTGGCAGGGAATTGATGCAACTGCGCTGTGTAATACTTCGAGTGTGTCATTACTGTGGGTTAACACTTGCGTGAGCCGGCCGCCGTGACGCCGTGACCGAGCGGTTCTAGGCGCTTCAGTTCGGAACCGCGCTGCTGCTACGGTCGCAGATTCGAATCCTGCTTCGGGCATGGATGTGTGTGATGTCCTTAGGTTAATTAGGTTTAGGTAGTTCTAAGTCTAGGGGACTGATGACCTCAGATGTTAAGTCCCAAAGTACTTAGAGCCATCTGCACATTTGAACTTGTGTGAGACAACAGAGTGACACAATTTCTTTTATTTGGGAACTGACCACTTAGGATCACGCTACAGTTTCATTTCTTCTCTGTCTGAAGTTTCCTCTTTCCTCAGTACTCCTTCATATGGACGCTGTGCTGTTGCTTCTATTCATCCGTCCAGGCTCTTCCAGTCTTCTTAGCTTTTTCGACTTGAAATCCTTTCAAATTTTGAATCATGGTCCGAAATTTGTACCTATTTAACATCTGAATTTCCTGAATGTTGAACCTTTTCAGACCTTTACGAGCTTCCTTAACGCATGTCGTTGTTCAAATGGCTCTGAGTACTATGGGACTTAACATCTGTGGTCATCAGTCCCCTAGAACTTAGAACTACTTAAACCTAACTAACCTAAGGACATCACACACATCCATGCCCGAGGCAGGATTCGAATCTGCGACCGTAGTGGTCACGCGGTTCCAGACTGAAGCGCCTAGAACCGCACGGCCACACCGGCCGGCCATGTCGTTGTTGTCTTCTTTTTCCACAGGTAGTCTAATATCCTGAATGTAAAACTTCCTGGCAGATTAAAACTGTGTGCCGGACCGAGACTCGAAAGGCAAAGGTCCCGAGTTCGAGTCTCGGTCCGGCACACAGTTTTAATCTGCCAGGAAGTTTCATATCAGCGCACACTCCGCTGCAGAATGAAAATCTCATTCTGGAAACATCCCCCAGGCTGTGGCTAAGCCATGTCTCCGCCATATCCTTCTTTCAGGAGTGCTAGTTCTGCAAGGTTCGGAGAAGAGCTTCTGTAAAGTTTGGAAGGTAGGAGACGAGGTAGTGGCAAAAGTAAAGCTGTGAGGACGGGGCGTGAGTCGTGCTTGGGTAGCACAGTTGTTAGAGCACTTGCCCGCGAAAGGCAGAGGTCGCGAGTTCGAGTCTCGGTCCGGCACACAGTTTTAATCTGCCAGGAAGTTTTATATCATTGCACACTCCGCTGCAGAGTGAAAATCTTATCCTGAATGTACTCTACATGATTGCTTGCAGCGGTAGTCACGAAAATGTACCGTCGCAAGAAAACCGGCCTCTGGACGGCCACATGGCACTACCGAGAGGGAAGACCATCGCTTTCGACGTATGGCTTTGAACACATTATTGCATCTACAGCAACAATTTGATTAGCAGTTGGCACCATAGTGACGCAACAAACTGTTACAAATCGGTTGATTAAAGGATAGCTCCGAGCCAGACACTCTGTAGCGTGCATCCCACTGACCCCAAACCACCGTCATTTGCGACTTCAGTGGTGTCAAGCTAGAGCTTATTGGAGGGCAGGGTGGAGGTCTATTATCTTTTCTGATGAAAGCTAGTGATGGCTGTGTGTTGGTTAGAAGGGAGCCAGTTTAGGACCTGGAACAAACCTGTCTGCGTGCTACACACACTGGACCTACACCAGGAGTTTTGGTCAGAGGTGCGATTTCGTATGACAGCAGGAGCACTGTCGTGGTTATCCCAAGCACCCCGACTGCAAATTTGTACGTCAATCTGGTGAATCGATCTGTTGTGCTGCCATTCATGAACAGCATTCTAGGGATGTTCTCCAACAGGACAACGCTCACCTACATACCGCTGTTGTAAGTCAACATGCTATACAGAGTGTAGACAGGTTGCCTTGACCTACACCATCACCAAATGGTTCAAATGGCTCTGAGCACTAGGGGACTCAACTGCTGTGGTCATAAGTCCCCTAGAACTTAGAACTACTTAAACCTAACTAACCTAAGGACATCACACACATCCATGCCCGAGGCAGGATTCGAACATTCGACCGTAGCGGTCGTGCGGTTCCAGACTGTAGCGCCTTTAACCGCTCGGCCACTCTGGCCGGCACACCATCACCAGCTCTGTCAACAATATGAGACATTATCAAACGACAACCCCACGTCACCCATAGCCGGCATTAATCATCCCTGTATTGACCGAAAATGTGCAACAGGTATATAACTCCACCACCCAAACTGACATCCAAAACGTGTACATGACAGTGCATGCACGTTTGCATGCTTACATTCAAAATTCTGGAGGTTACACCGGTTATTAATGTACCAGCATTTCACATTTGAAACGGGTTATCTCCATCCTGTGATCAAGTATGTTACCTATATAAATATATTCCAGAAATTTCATTACTCTACATTCATTGTTTTTTGGTGTTGTAATTTTTTCCGTCAGTATACAGACAGAACATGTTTGAAGTTTCTTGCTCCCTTTTCACAAGGAGCCATACAAATTATGTACAAAACGCCATAAAAGGCGGAAACTTATAACGAAATAATCATGTATGCATTGCTGTAATAAATGAAAAAACTGACTTGTAAGATTATGCCAAATAAAAATAATATACGTATATCCAACTCTCGAACATAGGAGATCCAGTCAGCTTCTCAGAATCTATAGTCCGTAAGGGTTCGTGCGCGTATCCAAGCGAAAAAAAAAAAAACTTTTGAGAGGTTCCACGAATATTCTTCTTTAGGAGCCGGCATAATGTGTTCCATATTTAATTCGGTGCTGTATCTTCTCGTTGTGTTCGATTAAGTACGTCCAAATCTGGAGCATGTCCATTACATTGTCGCATAAATGCAACTCACTACCATACCTGCGATCCAATTGATACCATTGGTTTTTCGTCGGGGGGAAGAATGTCACATTCGGGTAAAGAATTACCGCTGGTGTGATCTCTGTGTTGGTGGTGCAGCTAAGAATGGCTGCGATACGAAGCGTCAGAGTGCACACTTCCATCGCCTTTCCACATACTACATGGTGTTCCTCTGCGTCCATCAGCCTGAAATATGAGCAAAGGGGCCAATCATCCATGTTTATTACTTGCAGTCTGGTCTGTGTCACGTACTTGTGATTAACTGGAACATACTATGAGGATCGAGCCAAGGAGTTCAAATACGGGGTGTGCACAGAAGGGGGTGGGCCAGACTCTCATCGGATAATGCCGTTGCATCACGTTCCTGTCATGATACCGCATTAAGAGACGATAAATATCTTTAAGATGGTGGAAGTTCATGGAGGATGTAGCTGTAGTTAACAAGAAACTTTGCAGCGTGTGCAAATATCGGCGATATGTTGCCAACTGGGACAGGCGGCAAATAAGAGCGTGGCACTAGTTCATCAATCAGGACCGACGTTATTACATACGTCGGACGGTGCCATATTCTGAACATCACCTGCATGATCAGAGCCGAAGCTTTAAGATGGACGTTCGTAATGCCAAGGCCACCGTCCCACGTGCGGAGGTTTAGAGCGGCATAAAGAATCTTGAGTGTAATCCTGTGACTGACAAAATATTCGTAGGCCTCCAGCAGGCGATCCGCAATTCCAGGCGGCAGTAGAAATATCTGTCCAATACGTAGCAACAGCAATTCAAGATATACGTTGACATATTGTACGCATTGTATCATGTCCAGGACTCGAACACGAATCATCTAGAGCAGGTGCCTATAATTCACCGCCGCCATCCTTCACAGATCACAGGTGAATGGAATCCCCAGGCACCTCAACATTTCCACCACTCCTAATGGGTCGAGGTTCCCTTCCAGTCCTCGTCCAATGGGCACTATCTCCAATTTCGCCATGTTCAGAATACTGTCCCCCACGACTCAATACTGTGTGATCCAATTAAGGGAACTTCGCACCCCCTCTGCTGATCAAATAAGGAACAGCAGGTCGTCTGCATACACTCGCATCACCTCCATAACATTGAGCATCCGTTGCAGCCCGTTCATGAGTGGTTCAAGTGCTACCGCAACGAGGGCCACTGATAGCAGGATACCCTGTCTTCCCGAGCTCATAATCGGATCAGGACCCCATCTCGGCCATTCACGATCACTCTGGTGGTCGCATCCCGTAGCAGCTTCACGATGATCTGAATAAAAACGGACATGACCGATGTTTGGAAGTCGTGATTAATCTGATCAAAAGCTTCATCAAAGTCGACAGAGACCAGAGCCCTCTAAGTCCACAGGCGGCGGCCAGTGCAGTCACGTCTCTATGGTCACTGGCTGCCGATTGTATACGTTATTTATTCCCCGGCACTTCTAATCTCGGGAAGTATTGTGTGACAACACCGTCTTGAGTCATGCCGCCATCAGACGGGCAAAGATCTTAAAACCACTCTTAAGGAATCTGAGAGGTAGGTATTGCTCCGCAGAGTGACACCCAGCCCTTTTCGCTATCGGGAGGAGGCAGCCTTCAACGAAGACCAGCGATACGTATGTCTCAGGCTGCATAAGCTCATCGTTAGCCATTAGGGCATCATGAGATCTGTAAAAGCCCAACAAAATTGTAAGAGTCTGCCGTCTGGTCCAGGTGATTCGCCTGCTGCCCCTTCTTGAGTGCTCCCAATATTTCATCCTCCGTGCTCACTTCCAAGAGCACTTCTTCATCCATCTGATTCAATCTTGCCTGTATTCGTCGATAGATCTGTTTGGGCAGCAGTGAACAGCCGACGAAATCTGTGCACAAATGCTGAAGTATGTCTCTTTGTGACGTCAGATGCTGGCCATTCCCAGTAAGGAATATGTCGATCAACGTTCGGCTGATCATCGTATCACATGATGTATTGATGGAGGTTCCCCGGAAATACTCATCTGCCACTTATAGGCAGGCCTTCCATCCTGCGTCACATGAGCGTGATTATGCGCATCTTAACGTAATTGACGTCAGCCTGACAGAGAGGAGATGGGGTTTGCAATGACAGCTCATGAAGATCCGTGTAATAGTACTCAATAGTGTCTCGATGCCACTGCAATTTGTCTCGGCCGTACATAATAAATGCGTGACGTAAAGCCGGCTTCACACATCCCAACAGTCATTGTGTCACCGTTGGAAATTCAGAGTTGTCACTTTCACGTAGCCCACACGTTCTCAATTCGCTCATGACACTCTCGTTCTGACAATAGCAAGACGACTAATTTTCAAGTTCCTCGAATGCGTCACACACGCTGTCGTGGTAGGTTAATGGAGAACAAATATGCTACATGACCACTAAAAGCTGAGGCCATATTTCAGCAGCAATCGTCGCTTGCTATAGTCCACTAGAGACATAAATATGATCAATACGGCTCGACCGAATGTGAAAAATGTGAAACCTTCCCTATTCCCGCGGATCTGTTCCCTTGTGTAGCACAGGTTTGTATCCCAGCATGGCCGGCCGGAGTGGCCGAGCTGTTATAGGCGCTACAGTCTGGAACCGCGCTACCGCTACGGTCGCAGGTTCGAATCCTGCCTCGGGCGTGGATGTGTGTGATGTCCTTAGGTTGGATAGGTTTAAGTACTTCTAAGTTCTAGGGGACTGATGACCTCAGAAGTTAAGTCCCATAGTGCTTAGAGCCATTTTATCCCAGCATGTCGCTTGTGTTTCCATGCAGGTATTGAAATTGGGAATTTGATCCTTTGGAGCCATGACGCAGTTGAAGTCACCACTGAGGAGGAAGTACTCGTATCTGCCAGCAAAAACTGGTACAATATCTGCAGTCCAAAATTGTGCCCTTTCCTTTCGCTGGTCTGTGCCGGAGGGAGCGTATATGTTGATGTCGCAGATCCCATGAATGGTAAACGCTATACCCCGTGCAGATGGTAGAAAAGAGAGATCCGTTATCTGTATCAAGATCGCCGCGCCACTTTTATTGGTTGACTAACGCCATTTTTGTGAGAAATAACCAGGTACCTAGGGGAGTGCGTCAAGCCGTACATCTTGCACCAACAGGATATCAACGCCTGACGCGTGTAACATATCACGAAAGAGTTGTAACTTCATCGTCGAACCAATGTTGTTGATACTGAAAGTCCCAATTTTATATACATCAAAGTTTGAAGTAGTTGGTTGTTTGGTTGATTCGGGGGAGGGTACCAAAAATCCACGTCATCGCTCCCATTGGGTTAGGAAAGGATGGGAAAGGAAGACGAGGAGGGACCAAGCTGGCATTTGCCTGAAGCAATTTAGGGAAATCACGGGAAACCTAAATCAGGATGGTCAGAGCCGGGGTTGAACCGTCGTCCTCCAGAATGCGAGGCAAGTGTGCTAACTACTGCGCCACCTCGCTCGGTGTTCGAAATGGAGTATGGGGTGTATTCACAATATGAACTCTCGAAGTTTCCATTGTGGAGCTACCTTCTTGTAGTCGTCAAACATTATCAGTCATCTGAGTTCGTGGGTTCCACCACCGCGTCCCTGACACTGTGTGTGTTAAGCCCTTTGGTGTCGTCTTCTTGGTCGCCCCAGTCGAGGGTTTCAGGAGCCACACAATTCCTCCATAATCCGTGCTGTCGGGTGATGTCTGCGATGTCTCTTTCACATCCTGCTGGAATCTGGAAGAGTGTACGGGATCTGCAGGGGTAGAATCGTTAGAAGAGCATGACATCCTTTCACCATCTGAAAGCACACAGACGGCATCATCATGGTGTTGCAGCTCTCGTGATAAATACTCCGATGTCTTACAATCGTGATAAATGCTCCGATGTCTTACAATCATCACTGATCTCAAATGACGGGGAATGGGCTTCGTCTTGACTGAGTCTGCGCATTTTATGTCGTTTCAGCGAACGCTTCTTAAGCATATGTATGTCGACGGTCTTAGTGAGGAGTTCCTCTTGGTGTGCATCCTCCACTTCGTCGAGTGTCATGTCATGCATCTCTACATTCGCATCCCGCTCCAGTCTTCCTTCGGTCCCCACTGGCACTGGCGGTATTGTGACAAGCGTTAATTGTGCTCGGTGTTTCCTCAACCATATGAACCGGTATTACCGCCACCTACTGAGTCGACGGATCAGTAGAAGCCTTCGGCGTCGGTGTTGGCTTGTCCCGAAGTGCCGCCACATATGTCACCAGAAGAGAAGTGGTCGCATATGTAACTTGTTTGTCGCTTCTGCAATTGCATCAATTTCCTCTAGAGCCATTCCGACCGAACATTGTCCTCACTGCCACATCCGGAACAGGTACTTGGCTGTCCGTCATATATCACTATGGATCTGCAGCCCACAATGTACAAATATGAGGGCACATGTTTTCTCAACTGAGTGCGTACCTAACGCTCACCGTTAAGTACTTGGTAAGTTATGAAATTGCCGATTTTCCGGCGGTGTCGCTGATCACTCTACAATATTGTTGCAATGCGACTTCACCATCATTTACGGTACCACGGAGAGCAGCTCAAAGAACCATATGGTGCGGACACCTTATCCCTCATGATCCACTGACGAATCTCCTGTGTGGCCGTCTGAATGTCGAAATTTTAATCCCCGTTTGACATCGTTCAGTATCTTGCCATATGCCTCATCTGTACGCAGATTGACGTAGACAACACTGCTCACGATCCATAAATGGGTGTCAATGAGGTCATTTTGATTAATTCGCACTTTGTCTCGAAAAGAGTGTTCCATTTCTTGGGCCTTAGATCTTGCATAATCGTTAGAAAACGTGAACTTCAGCGTGGTCTTTCTGAAAGACTGTGCCTTAGTACTTTTCTTGAAGAGTTTATACACGCGAAGCCGGCTGCAATAAATACAACCTCTACCGCGAGCGCGCCCAGCCAGGACGTAAATAGTATGCCCTTGCCGCTCCGCTACCAAAAAGTAGATTGCTTTCTGGGCGGGTACTCGTCATAAGCAATTACAGAAACACGAACTGGATAATTAAATTCTGTGATGTTTGGATTCACCACATTCAAGAATACACAATAAATCACCACTGATTGGTATAAGAATTTATTTTAAATTCACCAGTTTTTTTCACATAAGTAACTTGAGATTCCAGAATTGAAATTAATTTTTTGTTACCTCAAAAACCAGAGCGAATTTAAAATTATTGCGTGCAGCTTGAACCGATCAGCATCATTATGAAAATCTTAATACTGTCACAGCCTGTGCAACGTTTCGTCATTCTGACGTTAATTATTCTTCACTATACTTAACTGATTCATTCCCTTTACTTGTGCTATATTCGAGTGGTACATTGGCATCTTGACACACTTTGCTTGTTGAGCCACAGTATCCAGTGTGAGGGAGGGGATGGTTTCTATTGATCATCTGAATTACTCCTGCGCCTTTGCTGCACTGGAAAGTGAATTCTCCTGAATTGCCCAGTCCTTCTTCTGCCTTTCCTCATGGACGGTAATGATCACTGCATCCGTGGCAGTACATAAGCCATGGAGTGGTGATCTTGGTTTAACCATCTGGAATGCGAGGAGGGTACAAATCTCCGTTAAGAACCTCCTAACCAAGGTGTGCTACGTGCAAATGGGGTGACTGGCTGTTGAGGACAAATAGTCGTTAGTGAGCAGCCTCTGGGAAATCTTCCTCATCTCAGTTGTCGTGGCTTATCCAAGCATTCGAGACTCTCTATGGATGGACTCTTATATCCCTGCTGACGCCTACAATATAAGCCTACGCTATCAAACAGTAATACTCCCAGCTGACAAGAGGAGTCGAGCGTTCAGCCCCTCTCATATGAGACATGATAATAGTAACAGTAGACAGATCAGCTGCAAGAAAGCAGCCAAGGAGGCATTTTATCACCTCGCAGTTGAGATATGGAATCAAATGTAGAGGGGTAGAAGAATGTCTGGAAGAGATAGACAATTAGCTGGGGCGAGTAAACACAATAACACGGTCTTGGCGTACCTCCTTGCATCCACTTAGACAATAGGAGGTCCTTTCCACTGGTCTAAGTATTGGACACGATCTTATGAAACATGGCGTTTTGAGCCAAGGCGAGGACTCTCCTATCTGTGATGCTTACTTAGAACAGGCTACAGTGCTCCATATTTTAGTTTACTGTGTTTTATGTTTAAACGTGAAGGAATTAGCTAGTATATTTCTAGATCAGCCTTCCATTTTAATTGACAATAAGACGAATGCGGTACTACTTTTCAGATTCTATAATGTCTGAAATACTTCCTAAAATATTAGGAAAAATTTTTCATTGCTTTTTGAGAGTGGGTGGCTCATCCATGACATTTACAAGTAATGAGCCCGCCATGATCCCTGGGGCGCTTTCCTTTCTTCTCTTTTATTACTCACATTTTTAAAAAAATTGAATGTATAGAATAGCATAATTTAAAATTTCGCCTGTATTAAAGCGCGTCATTAGTCTCTTAATAACTTACAAATCATTATCACAAATTGTTGTACACATGAGTCTGGTTTCAATGAAGTTGAGAGTAGCTGTATAACACCGTTTCTTCTATTAACACAGTGATGTGTGACCCTATGATGGCATTAGTCGTCACCAGCTCATGCACACGTCACTGCTGTGATCCATGTGCCAATAGCTGCCCATCTTCACATATCACACTTAAACTACATGAAAGAGCAAAACTGAATTTATTACATTGTTATTAAAATTAGTTCACAAAATTCAATACTAATCATTACAGTTACCAATAGAATAGGACGATTTACCAGTCAGAGTTTCAGTTAAAAGGTAAAGTTCCGCGTTCTGCCCCTAGACGGGCCAACCAGGCCTGACTCACCACCATGTCATCCACTGCCAATGGTGTCATCAGGTACAGTACATAGCAGCATGTGGTCAAACAACACTCTCCCGGTCATTGCTGCGTTTCTTGGCCTTGGGGCTACTAATCAGTTGAGCAGTTCCTCACTTGGCCTCACTAGGCTGAGTGCGTCCCTAATCAGTACTCCCACTAAAAAAAATCCCTGGCAGTACCGAGAATCGAGTCCGGGTCCTCCGCGATGCAGTCAGCCGTACTGACTACTCCGCTACAGAGACGGATTGAATTTCAATTGTCAAGCGGATATTCTTGTGCACTCTCTACTAACCATTTTGTGTTTTCTATAAAGTGTCTATATCTCAGACTTTAACTCATACTAATTGGGCCGCGCAGGATTAGCCGAGCGGTCTGAGGCGCTGCAGTCATGGACTGTGCGGCTGGTCCCGCGGCGGAGGTTCGAGTCCTCCCTCGGGCATGGGTGTGTGTGTTTGTTAAGTGTTTAGGTTAAGTAGTGTGTAAGCTTAGGGACTGATGACCTTAGTATTTAAGTCCCATAAGATTTCACACACATTTGAACATACTAATTGGTCTGAGCTTTTACAGGTACCAACTGCCCTAATTCGAATTACTATGATTTAGTTATTTTCTGTTCTGTTCTGTTCTGTTCTGTTCTGTTCTCTTTTTTGCCTTTGCCAGTATACTTAGCAGAGCTAATTCTCTCCATTCTTCTAGTAACATATTTCCATTGTGAAATTTTCAAAAGCTCATCAGATATATTTGGTAGTTTTCCCCCTGTCAAAAAGTCATAATAAGACGATTTTTTTGTTGAATGTATCAACGAGTTCATGTAAATTTCAAACTCTCTCAGATTGTCGCTTCATATTTTATATTTACTGTATGTGTTCAGTATGTGCTGCAAAGTTTGGCAATGTCTCCTGTAATTCCTTCCGATATGTTGAGTGATGGTATATATATTTCTTCCACTTCATTTTTCCAACTCTTTCAGAGAAACTGTCGCTCCCTATTGCTTTGATCTTTACCGTATCTTCTTCTCAACAGTTACAGCTACAGAAACCTTTACAGATGTCTACTGCAACAAACACATAAGGAAATCTTCATTTGGTTATAGATGAATGACCATACATATAAAGAGAACTAATTCGAGGAAATACTGCGGATCACTCTATACATTTTCCCTGCAAATTTAAAATTTAAAATAATTATTAAAGACTCAGTTTTCTTTTATCTTCTCTGTTAATTTCTTGGGATCAAAGACTTCATATCTCAAGTGCACATAACGTACTAATTTCCCAACAGCGTATTCCTCCAGTTATCGATATCTATTGAACCAATAAGACCAACGCTGCATCAGTGAATACACAGCCTGACAAAAAAATTGAAGCACTCTGAAGACATAGCCAGATGTCTGCACATCATCTGTGAGTAAGTAATTCTCCGTGATAGGTAGAATGGCAACCAGAGCGCATTACCATCGTGCTGTTTAGTGTTGTTACTAGATGTGATAGGGTTCATAAGGTATGTGAACAGCGTCAGACGTTTTGTGATCACTGTGAATAAATTGGAGATGTATCGTACTCTTGTGAAACAATATTATCAGCACCTGTAGAGACTGACAGCGGCCTCATTGTGGGCCTCCGTTTGGGCAGGTGGTCGAATCATACAATATCAAGATTTGTGAGGCCTTCGGATTTGATAGCTGTCCATCGATGGACTTAATTCAAAGGTGTGGGTAGACATAGTCGTCGTCAAGGTTCCGGTCGATCACATTTTACCACCATAAGGGAGTATCGCCATATTGTGAACTACTCACATCGTAACCCCTTCACGCCTGAGCCTGCCATTCGAGAACAAGTAAGTGATTCCGTGTATCATTATGTGTCTTCCTGCACCAATGATCGGAGACTAGCAGCAACCAGCCTAGACGATTGCGGTCCCATGCATAGGCGGCCGTTTACTTCTCAACAAAAACGGCAGCATTTGGAAAGGTGTCACTACTGGAAAGCATGGACTGCTGATGAATAACCTTGTATTACGTTCAGCGATGAACTGCGTCTTTGCATTAGCCCGAGTGACGATTGCCAGCGAGTATGGTGGCCACCTGGAGAGAGGTCCCATTCTTCGAATGTTTTGTGGACTCGCAGCGGCGTTACTCCTGGTGTCGTGGCGTGGAGAGCCATCGATTATGACTTGTGGCCGCGGATGGTACTGATTGAGCGACCGCTGACGGGACAACTGTACTTCACGGACATACTACATTCTTATGCGTTACCTCGCATGCGACAGTATTGTGGTACCATTTTCTTAACAGGATAGTGCTTGTCTACACATGGCACGTGGCCAATTTTTTTTCAATAGGACAATGCTCGTCCATACATGAAAGGTATCTCTGTGAACCGTCTGCTTGATACTGCGGTACTGCTGTGGCCAGCAAGATCCCCAGATTTGAATCCGATACAACATGTGTGGGTCTAGCTCGGACGTAAACTCCATGCCAGTGCCAGTATCCAGGATACCAAAGATCCATTACATTAGTTGTGAGCCAAATTGCCTCAGGAATGGACACAACGGGTTTATGGCACCCCTCCCAAACTAATCAATGGATGCAAGTTATGACAAAGTCTGCACAAGTAAAGTACCTGACTGTAGACCGTCCCAATGGCTGTGGACAGTCAACAATCGGTACAAGAGAATGTTGAAAAGAGTACTCAGGCTAATGTAGAAATATTCTGTTCGCATTAGCGTCAGCGTGTTCTGCTGCCAACTGTATGTAGCTGAAAGTTCCAAGGAGAAAAAGAAACATTAAAATTGTAGTGCATCTCCTTACCAACGTAATTAAGGGCTCTTTGTTCTACCTAGTCAGTCAGCAATGAAGCTGCTATGGAAATCATAATCTATAATGAATATGAGTGCAAAAGCAGGCCGTCCGGAGTGGCCGTGCGGTTCTAGGCGCTACAGTCTGGAACAGATCGACCGCTATGGTCGCACGTTCGAATCCTGCCTCGGGCATGGATGTGTGTGATGTCCTTAGGTTGGTTAGGTTTAATTAGTTCTAAGTTCTAGGCGACTGATGACCTCAGAAGTTAGGTCGCATAGTGCTTAGAGCCATTAGAACCATTTTTGCAAAAGCAGTTTTTCGCACGTTAATGTTGAAGTCAGCTACTGCAATGAGCTCCGTATGAGTTGTGTTCTCACGCCATCGGCAAGTGGACACTCGGGGTGGCGACAGCAGAAAGGAGGGGGGGGGGGGGGGGGGGGGGCATGACACAGGTGACTACTTTCGATCGACATCAGCCTTGGTCTACTCGTCTGGTGTGTGGTTAGGACCTTACACAGTTTTCTTGGAACATTACTGAGTTTAAATTCCTTTCTACACAGTATTTTCTAAAATTTGATAATGTGTCCAACATCTGTTCATAGTGGAGGTGATTTTTTCCAGCCCAAAGAAATACTACATGTTCCAAAATGATCATGCAGCAATAAAAAAAAGTTAGCCCCAATTCCGAACACAAAACTACACTTTTCTTCTGCGAAAAGAGTACACACGATTTTTCTCTCCAGCTTGCATACGTTTACCTGGGGACTGCAGGAAAGACATCTTGGCCCTCCTAAATCTGCACTGCCGTATCCTGTCGGCCAACAAATACACCAACAAGAATGCTTCTCTTCAGGAAGATACCAATTGAATTTATATACTAAAGCGCCAAAGAAACTTATAAGGGCATGCATATTCAAATACAGAGATATATAAACAGGCAGAATACTGCGCTGCGGTTGGCAACGCCTATATAAGACAACAAGTGTTTGGCGCAGATGTTAGATCAGTTACTGCTGCTACAACGGCAGGTTATCAACATTTAAGTGACTTTGAGAGTGGTGTTATAATTGAGGCACGTGTGATGGGACACAGCATTTCCGAGGAAGATTTGCATTTGATATAGCTCCATCTTTGTTTACTCAGTTTACTTTAATCATTTTCAGTACGGGTTCGTTAGCTTCTTCTTCCTGCATATTTTTCAGCTCCGTCTATCAGTATTCTCCATGCAGTAGAATTTAATGTAAAGGAGTTTGCTTATTTCCTGTGTATTTCGTTGAAGTTATTGATGCCAGTCTGCACCCCAGAGAAATTGTGTTAATGTCTGCCACCAATTTTTTCACTTCCTCGTTAGTAGACAGGTTGGTCACGAACACTCTGAAAAGCTTGTAAGGTTGTTGCAGGGTAAGCTGTGCTGAGAAGTAACAGTTAAGAAAAAGTTCGATACGTTGCTCCGTTTCCGAGTTAATTAGCATTGAAGTTAGCCAGTCAGGCAGTTGTGCGCGCCTATTCAAGTGGCCCGCCAGAGACGGTGTCGCCAAACGTGTTCTTCGTTTTGTTTAGTAAGACTGAACAATAGAGCGATACAAAAATTGGACATGGGACGGTAGTAAGGATCGAACCCAAGCTCGTGTACTATCGTCTACGCTATGAGAACAACTGATAATAATTCTGTCAGGCGGGATACTTCAACTTGCGCGCGCAATGGCTTGATTGACTAACATCAATGCCTATCAATTCAGAAATGGTGCAATGTATCGAACTTTTTAACAATTATTTCTCAGCATAACCTACCCTGCAACACCATTAGAAGCCTTTCAGACTGTTTCTGACCATCTTGTATAACTTCAGCATTATATTTTTACAGACATAATACCCATCTTTTCAATCTACCATATGTAGGTCATTAGCGTGGCAAAAATTAATATTTCTTATTACCTACATAAACCAACATCTTCCATCCAAGAACATAGATTCTCAATTTCTGAACAACCAACGCACCTCTCCAATTTTGAGAGTATTTCTATTCGCAAAGGTATTGGTTCTCCACTCTTTTTCTTCTTCAGTTTCAATAACTCGGAAGACATCGGCACTTATCCCTTATTTAGGACTATGAGTCACCATACAGGTTTCTTTGGATAAATTGGAATGTGCTAAAACAATCACACAATATAGTTCTTACAGTCTTTTGTACAGTCCCATGATATATTTTTCATTCCAATAACGTTTCGTCATTAAAAACCATTTTATAAATGCTGCACTATCCTAAGAAAGCTTTTAGCAATTTTGGTCTGATATCTTCTTCAAAATAATATGCACAAGATGAAATTTTGATTCTTTTCTTCCTAAACCTGATTTTGTAAGATTTTCATTAGTCTAGTTACTTTTAAACCTCATATAAATTGTCTCTCAATCGTGAGGGCTTAAATATATTCCGCATAGCTGTGTGAATATCGCACCTACCAGTACGTGTCTGATTATTTTAAATAATATCCGTATGGGTATGTAAATATTTAGGCCACAAAAAATTACTGGTAACTACATCCTCCATTCTCAACAGCTATGTGTTATATACATTTGGCTCTGATGGTACATCTTGTGGAGCATCATTAAAAATTTGCTTAAAACTGTTTCTATATAGAAAGCAGTTATGATCAGGCATTAATTTTATGTTGGTATATGTACCTAGCTAAAAGCACACTTTTAGAAAGTTGAGACTTCATATATTATATGTTTATGCTCTGTTGAAACTTATACCTACTGCATTAATTTTGAAAAGGAAGTGGTTATACATTTATAATAACTATCTTCTTTCCCAGAGTCGTACTGTAAGCGTTACTTCAAAACATCACGAAGAGTTTAACTTTTTATTGTTAAACTGTATAATATGTGTCTTTAGCTACACATTTACAATAATGCAAAATTAACTCGGTAGTATGACTCCTTTGTATACAGAAAAAGCTTAAAGCCTAATTTCATATGAATTTCCACAAAATGTTAACATGCCATAACGTTTTTCAAGCTCAGTGATAAACAAAACCTCACTGAAGACAGCACATAGCGCATTGAAACATGTATGGCTAAGACAATAATAAGCAAACTGTGTCTTGCTTAAGGCGGAATTTCTCGACAGTGTGTTTCTGATACATATATTTTCTATCATCCCAAAATGTTTTCTTTTAATGTAATACATACACAGTGTGATTTTACAAATTTTATTTTACAGCTAATTTCGTATGGCACTTCATTTATGATCGCAAACTTAACTCCTTTCTACCATTAATTTTATCAGTTGTACCTAACAAGTCAACTTTTATAACCTTTTACTTTCAAGAACCTTAACGATCTGTGCCTTCTACCTCCGAAAAAGACAGGTAACTAGAAAACTAAAAGCTTAGTAGGAGGGCACTGAGTTGGAACACTGCTTTACGCCCAAATACCTTGACGTTACTTTATACAGGGCTTTCGTCAGTCGTCGAGTCGCCTTCAATCAGATACGGTCCAGTTCCTGTGATAGTTGACCCATTTAAGACGAGCAACTATACGTACCGTTGTGGGTAATGGCCTTTTGCAAGGGACCCGATTCCAAATATCCACTGCATGTAAATCCATTTCCCATGTTCGATTCGAAACTGGTTGAGATGGACCCGCTTTCCCATCAAGATTAAAACCGATTGTGATTGAATCGTCCTTTTTATAAGGATGTGAACGATAAATAATTCCTCCCAGAAACTTTGGACAGTCCACGTTGATATAACGACAGATGGAGCAAATTCAAAAAATGGCTCTGAGCACTATGGGACTCAACTGCTGAGGTCATTAGTCCCCTAGAACTTACAACTAGTTAAACCTAACTAACCTAAGGACATCACAAACATCCATGCCCGAGGCAGGATTCGAACCTGCGACCGTAGCGGTCTCGCGGTTCCAGACTGCAGCGCCTTTAACCGCACGGCCACTTCGGCCGGCTGGAGCAAATTCAGTCTCTGGGTGTTGTGGCCATGTCCAAATATGATAATTCCTATCTGCCATTTTGTTATATTTCCACGGTGACCCGTATTAATGCGCTAACAGACTGGCACGTATACACCAATTCATTACAATGACTTACGTCAGCCGTAAAAGGTCACATGACCACCTGTTACCAGTTCTACACTATATACAGCTTTCCAGAGCGATCAGTGTGCTTTTTAAGATAGTATTAGTACTTTGTATGATGAGCTTATGTCTGATGCAGATTCTTGACTATAATGCAAAAATTTTGTGTGCGCAGGTCTGTACCGCGCTGTATATTTTTCGAAAGAACGTCGGGATTAAATCAAACATCTTTGCATGTCGGACCTTGTAATACATGGATACAAAGACTTCGGCTGTTCATTATGGAATGAATATTAAAACATATGCAGAAGTCTCTTCTGCATTTAATTTATTTACGCAATCAGTTTCGGTGTACCGTTGCACCACCTTCATACCCCTTGACCAACGTATATTAGAAGAAATCCAATCTCGTGTTGCAGTCGTAACAAAAGCCAGTATTAAATAACCGGTGTCCATAGATCTCTGGCTTACATCAACTGACAGCTCTGTGTCGGTGGATCACTGGTTTACATGACACTGTCTCCTAGTTCGTCAATCGTCAATTGATGACTTGTCGCTTGATGAACAAAGTGACAGTGTCGTGTAAATTAGAGATAATTAGACCTAGGTTATTTAATACTGACTCTGGTTATGACTGCACACGAGACTGGATTCCTCCCAATTTACGTTGGTCAAGGAGCCTGAAGATGGTGTCATGGAACACCGAAACTGGATACATAAATAAATTAAATGAAAAAGAGACAGCTGCAGGTGTTTTAATTTTCATTTCGAAATCATAGCAAGTGTTTCATACCAACAGGTAATTTAATTATCTGTCTCTTTGATGCAATGATTGCACATAGTGGCATAATGATTGCAGACTTGATAACTCACAAGTCTGGTCTATCAGCGGCCACTGTATGTCCGATGGGTCTGATACGTAATCGCTTCGTACAATTTCTTGCCTCGCGGAGTGGCCGGTTGGTTTGAGGCGCTATGTCACGGACTGCGCGGCCCCTCCCGCTGGAGGTTCGAGTCCTCCCTCGGGCATGGGTGTGTGTGTTGTTATTAGCATAAATCAGTTTAAGTTAGTTTAAGTAGGGTGTAAGTCTAGGGACCGATGACGTCAGCAGTTTAGTCCCTTAGAAATTCACATATATTTGAACATTCACAATTTCTTCATTTCCTTTTCGACGCTACCGTAGCTCTCACATTCATTCGGCACTGGACTCCTTAGGCTTTTTGGATTTCTTTAGACGTAAGCTTTCTTTTCTTTGTGTTTCCTGTAATTCCGAGCATATTTAAGAGTCATATGAGACGCACCTTTCATTATTTTGTAATTTGTAATTTAATATCGACTTTCAATTATAACCCGCGTATGATTTACAAACACACTGCGCAAATCAATCAAAGAGTCACTTATTCGAAAACCCATCATTTTTTACCACTGCGAAGCAGAATTTTAAAATTTGGCTGATAGGTGCCAACGAACTTCTTCTGTAATTGTGCAGAAGAGTCGAACCCTGCGATGTCACCGTCGGGCTCGACGACGCTTCAAACAGCAGAGTTATCAACACACGCAAAAAAAAAAAAATTCAGAGACTCCGCTGCTCGGAATAGATACAAGAAAGCCTCTGGAGATGGCAGAAAGTGCCGTCAATGAAACCACCTCTGCCCTTTGGGTGTTCATTTACACACATTTCGTGGTCGCAAACGAAAAAAGTTTGCAGTGTGATGTTCTTGACAAACTTTGACATTGCAGACAACCCCCTTCCCCATTTTTCCGCTTCGCTATGGACATCGTGGAGCTGTAACACCGTTGAACGTTATCTTACCCCTTTAGAGTGTAGCAAGAGAGCATTTTTTGATCTGGTACACAACATGAAACCACTACGGACCGTACAAAACCAGTCGAGAAATTTTAACGTGATCCGAAGCAGCAAAGGGTGTTGTTGTTTTTTCAGCCCTCTTGTAGAGAGATCAGTGTCGCACCACTATGTAGTCACGCCGCAGGAGGGTACGAAACAGGAGGACTGAAAAAGCCTAAATACACTTTGCTGTTTCGAATCAGGTTGAATTTTCTTCAAATGGTTTTGAATGGTCCCTAGTGTTTCTGCACTGTGTACGAGAGCAAAAGCTGCGGTCGCGCTACGTTCCATAAGGGTCACATCAGTTTCAATGGGGTTGTAGCAACATATTGTCCTCAGGGAAGGAGAAAATCGTCTGGGCAGTGTCGGCGGTGTTAAAGGTTGTCAAGAACGTCGTTCTGTTGCACGCTGCAGAGCAAACTTTCGTTTTTGACTTCTAATGTGCGTAAAGGAACGCCCCGATGTAAAGGGTGGCTTCATTAACACCCTTTATGCCCGCCCCTAACGTCTTTCCGTGTCGATTCTGAGCGGAGTATCTGAAATGTTTCCATAGGCCACCCATAAGAAAACTGCGTGCCTTGAACGCTGGGGATCGCGGCTCTGCTTTCGATCACAGACGGATCAACAGAAGGGGTGGGATATGGGTAAGAGAAGAGGGTATGACGACCTTCCCATGGCGTGACATGTCCACGATGTAATTTGGGAAAACTTGTGGTGAAATTTGGCCCCAACGTGACCTCATTAACCCACCTTGCACATCTTGCCTTTTTTCACATGCGCTGACACTTTGCTGTTTGAAGCATCGCCGAGTTCGAGGGTCGCGTTGTGGGTTGCTACGTTTCTTCATTATTACAGAGGAAGATTGTAGGCACATTTCAGCCAAATTTCACACTTCGCAGTGTGGGGAAAAAGACGGCGTTTCAAAAAGTAATCCTTGTTTTGCGCAGTGTAGATAGCGACACAGCATCGGCAAAACTGACAAGTGGTACTGGTAACAACAACTATCCATAACAGCAAGTGCGACATACGTAATCGCACGTGAAGCACTGCTAAATGAGGACAGCTTTAGAGAGACGAGGAATTTGAACGTATCGCGACGTGCCTTTTGCAGAGTGGAGATCCCGCGCGCGACGCCGGTGGGCGCTGCGTTCCTGCGTGTGCGCGCGACGGACGCGGACGAGTGCTCGTACAACGCCGAGGTGTACTACGCGCTGGTGTCGCGCAGCCCGCTCGTGGCGCTGCAGCGGCGCGACGGCGCGGGCCTCGTGGCGCTGCAGGCGGCGCTCGAGCCGCGCTACAAGCAGCTCAGCTTCACCGTCCTCGCCTACGACGGCGGCTCACCCCGCCGCAAGTCTTATGCCAAGTGCCACGTCACCATCAAGAACCTCGACGGTGAGTCTTCTAAATACTACCTGGTGGACAGTCGTGGCACCGTGTAAACATCGTGAGAAATTACGACAACGTTTAAATAAGCCATTGCTAATCAACAACGGGAGTCAGTAGAACCGAGATATGTGGCACGAGCAACATCATGTGGAACGATATCAAGAGTGTGAGCTGCTCAAAAAAGTACTCTTGCTCATACTCAGCTCACAGCTTATTGGCAATAACGTTAATGATTAATGACAACTACTTCAACTGTATTAACACATATTTGTTGTATCCCGATCAGTTTAGCTCTTTTACAACATCCTCAGGCTGCCTGCAGTTAAACAAAACGATTGAAATAGGTAACTCACACTGGCAACAGTCATAATACACATAACTGAGTTGTGCTAGTACCGTGATATAAAATGTCTGGTTGTCACACATTGTAAGTAGGCTGTTTAGGTTTTTATGTTGGTAACGTCGCATAGCACTCTGTATGAAAATCACTGACAGTGCTGTGTGCAGTCTGTGGCTGGTTTGCATTGTTGGAATATTTACCATTGTAGTGGTGGGCAGTTGGATGTGAAAAGCGCATAGCGTTGCGCAGTTGGAGGTGAGCCGCCAGCAGTGGTGGATATGGGGAGAGAGATGGCGAAGTTTTGAGAGCGGATGATCTGGACGTGTGTCCATCAGAGACAGTAAATTTGTAAGACTGGATGTCATGAACTGATATATATATTATGACTTTTGAACACTATTAAGGGATTGCAGGCGACAGGGATAGTAGTGGTTGTCATTCAGGATACGTTGGATTAAACTTTGTTCTCTATCAGAATCTTTCATTTGATAACTATGCCTATCAGTAGTTAGTGACTTCAGTAGCTAGAATCTTTTATTTAGCTGGCAGTATTGGCGCTCGCTGTATTGCAGTAGTTCGAGTAACGAAGATTTTTGTGAGGTAAGTGATTCATGAAAGGTATAGGTTATTGTTAGTCAGGGCCATTCTTTTGTAGGGATTATTGAAAGTCAGATTGCGTTGCGCTAAAAATATTGGTTGTCAGTTTAGTGTTGATCAGAATAAGTAAAGAGAGAAATGTCTGAGTACGTTCAGTTCTGCTCAGCTGTTTGAAAATCAAATAATGTAAGAGGTTTTCCAGCACTGTCATTTATAAAAATTTTCTAAGGGGGATGTTTCAACATAAAGTTACAAACAACATCTGGAAACGACGATTATGATCCCACAATCGATACATCACACTCGATTGAAGTCAAGTGGTATATTTATGTATTTGACTCTTTCTGGACCGACTAGTGTACACCGGGACACACGAGAAAAACGCGACCCCCCTCCCCCTGAACAAACTCGTGACGTCATACTAATCGACTTGTCTGCCACACTTCGCTCGGCTCCGTGCAGGGCCCAAGGGAAATCAATATGTAATTGAAAAGTACCAACTAAAGATCTTAAATTTTTCGTCTGTTGTCGACAGCTTGCTTAAATTCAAAGGCACAGTCTAGGATTATTAAACCCTTTTGAAACAGTTACTCGCTCCCCTCCGGAGACGGCTGCTGGCACTCGTAGTAAGACCTGCAGTGTCACATGTGCATTGCCTGTCTTTCTCGTGGGCCTCGCGTCTACACATCATGCCGTGTCGCATGCAGTTATTGCTCGCCATGCTTTCGTCAGGTGACCGGCAGAATGTTTATGTGATCGCCGTTTCCAGATTTTGTCTCCAATGTTACGTGTGACACTCAGATATTTTATATCATGACACCAGCATGACTCGGTGATTTGTTGTAAGACTGTAGGCAGTGTGAGTTGCTTATTTTATTTGTTATGATATGTACCACAGTACTATAGCTTTTAGGCTAATTTCTTGTTTTATTTAACTGCAGTTAATCCGATGATAATATAAGAAAACGAAGCTGGTCGTGGCAAAATAAATGTGTATTAATAGAGATGTGGTTTTCATTAATTATTAACATTAGTTCATAAAAGTTTTGCGTTACCAACATGTATGAGAACTTGTGTGAGTATAGATTTAACGGTGGCAGTTGAACATTAATAACACCGACGAACTATAGGGACGGATTCCTGACTGGAAACGGAGGAATAGCGGTCCTATGAACATGTCTGGAAATGCATCTTTGCCACAGTAGACGGCACTGACGAAAGGCAGTTCCTCTGACCACATACCGTGTGTTCCTTGTGTGCTGCAGGCAGTGTAATCGACTCGTCGTAGTGTAAGAAGCGAAACGGTCCTGTATTCATATTTGGAACAAGCCGAGATCGTGTTTATGTACGGTCAAGCATATGGAAATTGTCGAGACAGGTACCTCACCGACACCAACCATAGCACACAACATTTCAAGCCCTTTTTGGGCGTTTTTGAGGTCATGGGTCCTTTCAGACAGAAGAAATTGAAAGGAGGCGGCGGACTGTGCGAACATGAGATTTAGACGAACGGGTTCTACAGGATACTGAGACGATCCCTAATACCAGCTCCAGGCAAGTGACCCGCCAACCAAGTTTAATCCAACGTATCCTGAATGACAACCACTACTGTCCCTGTCGCCTGCAATCCCATAGAGGCCATTTTGAACATCTATTTTGACGTGGATTTGATGTAGATCAGTACTGTGTTCCGGGACGAGCTGTTGTCGTTGCACACACACCGTCCGTTTCCGGACACATGTTCATCGGACCTATGTGCCTTTATCAATAAACAGGATACATGACACATCTGGAGTATGCTGTCTTAATGTCCATGTACAGGAGTTAACACGATCCTCATAATCGCTCCTTGGCAGCTCTTGATGGAGAGAGATGTGATAGGGATGGAACCCATGTCGATGGAGACTGCGTAGGACACTTTCCTTATTCATGTCACTTACTGGTGCTATTGCGGGGGAGCTAAAGAGCGGATCAACTGCAACAGCAGCAAGAACATTAATTTCCCCCTTTTCTGTCATCACACGTTTCCTTCTGTTATATTGTCTACGTGTTGCATTACCACTTCTACGTAACTATTTGAGGAAGCTGATAAACAGTTGCCGAGATGGTTGACGTCTGTTGGGATACCTTGCCACATACACCGTACAATAACGAACTGCATTCTTCCTACACGCTCCATACACCATGAGCATGTCGGCCATTTTTGCGTTAGTAAGTCCCATTGTCCACTCACGACCTACTACGTGGACATTCATACGCTGACAAGTCACAGTGCTCTCAAGGAATACACAATCACAGTGGGAGCAAACATAACAGCATCGTACCTAGCAACTATGTTGGTTGAAAGGCACAAACAAGTGGTGGTATCGAAACCTTAGAAAATACCATGTCTCGTAAATGACTCGCACTATGATCCTGCAACGAACACCACGGACATTTTGAATTACCCTATTATAGTTTGTTAATGTCAACAGACATTGTTCTACTTACAAAAGTGTACGTTTGCACAAAAAATACACTTTATAAGTATTATTACACTTTGTTTATTGGATAACAATATGAGCCGCCGATTACCAATCCATTCTGTGAAAACCGCACATCAATAGCACTCTCCACTTCCACAATATTTGCGTTGTAAGTTTTAGGTGATTAACCCTGCAGATACACTTATAAAACTAAAGAAGCAGCTTTTCTTTGCAACAAAGTGAAAACAACTGAAAGTTGGGCCCCAATTCTGGATCTGAGTCTAGATGCGTAAGTACAATGCTAGTTATAAAACAAATTTTTGGTCATACAAGACGAGTGAGTGCAATCCTCGTTCTTTTCTCTGAATTCTTAAGGGTACAACCATTACACCGACAAACAACAACAAGATTAGATGTGAACCAAGTTCCATTTATTACGAGTAGTTCGCCTAACTATGGGAAAGTTGTAGAACAATGTAAAAAGACTAAGACTAAAAGACATTTATTTTCTCTAATGGCTGATAAGAATCACAATAGACATTAACAGAGAATAAAGTTCTCTAAAACTCAAATCTTGTTACAAAATGATGCTAGCACTGAAACCAATAAGTGTGGAACGCTGTATGGACAAAGAGCAACAAAATCTGCTCATCTGGGCAACTAGTGAAATCGAAGTTAAGATAAAACAAGATGACACAAATCGTAATCAAATTAAGCAAAACAATTACCGTGGCAAAGTAAGCAAGTTACGAGCTGCACAGATTACTAATCGCGCTACTCCAATTGCAACACTTACATTCCCAAACTCTTTTGCACTCAGTGCTGTTATTAGTGTTACGGATTAGAATATTACTTATTTCGCGAAAAAATGGGAGAACGCTGCAGAAAATATCCACTCTTGGTGTACAAAATGCACCTTAACAAATATGGGGTTGGTAATGGGATGGAGCAGTGTCCCATCTATTGTTCTGCTTCTTTATGCCAAAATAGTGGCACAGTGCCTTAGTTCAGTTGGTTACACCATATTCTGTAGTGAAAGCAATGGACCTTTCCACGCTGGCTGGGCGGCATCTCAGTGTCTCGTCCTTTGGTGTCCCAGCAGAATACGGAATGTATTCTATGGGGATGGCAATGGTGGCACGGCACCCGCTGATCAAGGCTAGAATAGACGCCGGTTTTGCCAAAGGAAGCACTAAGCAGGCCAGAGACTTACTTCTGTGAAAACTGCCCAACTTCTAGGGGACCTCCTCCCTTCATAATGAAATTCACTGACTAGCTCTGCTGACAAATAGGCCGTAGAGACAGAATACCTTCGCAGTGAAAAAAACGCAGAGCTTTCCTCCTAGCAAATGTGTACAGTACACTCTAAATAAAATTAACCACAAAATGGCGGCAAAAATGAGTCATTATCACATGGTGATATATGATGATAATGTCACACAACAGCCCAAATAAAGGTAGCCTTTTCGACAGTCTGTAGACAGATTTTACTGCTGGTTTAAGTTCTGTGCTATGCTCCACCGCCACTGGATCCTCCTTCACATACTGCCCACAAGGTGTCGATAATCTGCTGCTCAGTCCTGTCCCACGCAAATGTCGGCCCTCCTGAGGTCAACCATTGTGTAAGGACGGCTTCTGCGACGATGGACTGGAAGTTTCAATCATACACAATCGTTTTATGTCAGAAGATGCAGCAGACCACTGCATTCCATTGATTAGCGCTTTCTGGAAGAGGATACTCGTGAGGCGAACGCGGTGAGCGCGCATATTACTACATTTAAAGACAAACCCGTCACGGAAATCTTGACTGTAGGGCTGGACAATAGGGTGAAGCATTCTGTCCCGATACTGCACAGCCCTCAAATTACCCTTGACACTGAAGGCAGCGTCCGACATCGTTACATGGTACCAGCCTAAAATATGACAGTCCCACCACAATGCTGAACGTGACGAATTGCATACCCATTATGTGAATAATACATGAACGCCTTCGAACTCTCATACGGCAATCAAAATATTTTTGCTGTCCTTGGTAAAGTGCCATTGATCTAAGTCCCCTTCAGGGTGTTTTCTCGTCACATCCTCGCTCACCATGGTGCTGGGGGGTTTGTACAGCAAGCAGTTCTCTTGCAGTCTCTTCGTGGTACCTACCAGCCTTAATTTGTAAGTAGCGTTTGTAAGCTGACGTATAGGCACGGTTATCTTAGATATTTTATGTCTCTCGCTAGCCGTTGAACGTTTGAATGATAATGTGGCGTACGCTAATTCGGACGATAACTTCCCATTGCTGTCTACTGTTACTGCCGTAAAGTAACAAGGCTCGCATAGTCTAAGCCTGAAATGGCCTTTAGAGGCATGTTAGCAGAGGGAACAAGGTACAAAAGCCGTATTGCACCCTTCACTGGGTTTGAGACATAGCGCACTGTGCTGAACTGTAATGACAAAGGATGTCTGCTGTTACCACATTACACAGGTATCTTTACGTAGAGATTTCCTGTTTTCAAAAGAGTATTGAGCAAGAGGTTTCCGATACAAAAGAACGTATGCAACTCATGAAGGTGACGTAAGACTTTTTGAGCAGTTTAGTTGTAGGGAAAGAAAATGTCACCCTGACGTTCATCACAAAAAAGTATAATTTATTTACAAAAATTTATTTTGACAAGTTCTTCGTTAGACAGGGAGCCACATCACTCTAAATTGATGGAATAGGCAGGGAGTATTCAGAGAACAGCTGCTCATTCATTTACAGATTTCTTTAGTCGGTGCAAGAGTGTCACAGTAATGATTAGTAGATTTGAGTGGGGTATGCTACAGCACGACATAACAATGGTGGGATTACACTTAAATTCTGAGTGTGCACGTTTCATTAAGAAAAGAAATTAATTCCTTTGTAATACATACATTTATCATGACGACCTAGAAGATATAAGTGTTATACTTGTGGCTCATTCGGAAGCGTTTCGGTAGACATATGTGAAGAAGATTTCTAAACTAATTACACCTCCTGAAAAAAGGCAAATGTACCTCCTATAAACCATCTCTGTACCTCTGTGCAAGACCGACGAAACATGATATCACTGTCCACAAGCTATATAACTAGATTTAACAAATATACGGAATTTTACTCACCATAAGATTCTGTAACTGAAGAATTAAAATCGTCTTCCGAATAGCTTTAATATATTATACATCACTTATATATGTAGAAATTAAAATATTTATAGACTCTGGACAATACAGAATTTCATGTCTCACAACAACAAAAACAGAAGAAAATGCCAGAAACTGGTTATGGCTATTTCTATTGCGCCGTCCTTCAAGTGATTGTAAGGTAAATCACTAGATTGATTTTGAGAAAGAAACTTTTATAATGACAAGGCCGTTAATGAATGTATGCGTGATGAAGCAGCTGCCAAAATACCAACTTTTTAGGAGATCTCTGCAGGAAGTTCTATAACTAACACTGTAATATAATTCTTCTAACAATCTCCTGCCTCATAATTGCAGATACAGTGTCTCAGGGCACAATGATGACATGGAATTATAATGAAGAACTACTCCTTCCGGATCACTTGGTATGATTTATTAAGATGACTGGTTTCGGCCTGTGATTCATGACAGCCTCATAACCGTTCATCCAATAAAAGCAGGATAACAAAATAGTCAAATATTTTGTGAAATGATTTCTCTACAAGAAAGAAATAAAATGCGGGGGTAGCCCAGAAAGTAATATACCTCAATTTTTTTCTTCACAATTCTTTATTGAACATAATGAGAATTACACACACGAAAGAATGGTGTTTTATCCACACGTAACCTCCATCTCGTTCTATGGCCTTCCCCCAGCGCGAAACAAGGGCGTGTATGCCCTGCCGGTACGAATCCTTGTCCTGGTGGCGGAGCTAGTGCTTTACTGTGTGAATCATCTCCTCATCGTCCTCAAAATGTCTTCCACAAATCGTATCCTTTAATGGCCTAAACAAGAGGAAGTCTGAGAAGGCTACGTCAGGCTGTGGGTTGGATGGGGCACTGTCCAACCCTGTTTTGCGATGTGTTCAGCAGTCCTCAGACTTGTGTGGTGCCGAGAGTTATCGTGTTGCAGCAAAACATCTTCTGGGTTGCTGTGGCGCTGAAGTCTTCTGAAGCGCGTCTTCAGTTTCATTAATGTGTTGACATATGCCTCTGAATTAATGGTACCGCCTGTTGGCATCACATCAATGAGAATCACACCTTCACAGTCCCAGAACACAATGATCATGACCTTTCCGGTGCAAGCAGTTGCTTTAAATTTTTTCTTCTGTGGAGAGTGGAGATGGAGCCATTCCATCGACTGTCGTTTTGTTCCACGCTCAAAATGGTGCACCCGGGTTTCATTACCAGTCACAATCCAGGACAAGAAGGCTCCTCCTCAGCTTTATAAGGTTGCAAAAAATCAAAACAAATGTTTTTCTGTGCGATTTGTGATCCACCGTTAGACACCGTGGGACGCACCTTGCACACACTTTTCAATATCCAAGAGTACGGATAATTGCATCCACACTTCCTTTGCTGATTAACAGATGCATCACCAACTGCCGAGTCGTAATACTTCTATCCTCGCCAATGACAACATCAGCTCGCTGCAACATGTAAGGTGTAACGGCCGCGGATGGCCTCCCCGGCCGCTGCATGTCGTGGAGCTCCACCGAACCTCCTTTTGATGACCTCACCCTCCAACCCTCCGTGGCCAGCCACTAACTGTACTTCTGTCGACAGCGGATGCTCCATAGACTTCGCACAAGCGTTTGCGAGTATTCCCCACAGTTTCTTTCTCTGCAGTGAGAAATTAAATGACGGCACGTTGCTTGTGACGTACATCACCTACAGACGCCATTTTGAAACTGTCCTGCAGCTACGTTATCCGTCGGAAGTGACGGAAACTTAGCACGTTTCACTCACGAGACTTCAAATAATACATACGTAACGTTTCGCATTCGTAGGATTGTTTTCGGCGGAGAAAAAAAATGCGATGCGTTACTTTTTGGGCGATCGTAGATTAGAGATACATCTGACGCGCCTTTGAATTATGTTCAAAATCATATACATCAACTGAGATGCTCATGCGTTAGTGACGTAAGGATATCCCTATATGAAGTGCTATCAGTTGCTCTAGTAGTCTTCAAAATTCTAAGATTCTATGTTAAACAGTCAGATTTAATTTCTCAATTGGCATCTCATTTGTTGTGGATAATTTCGAGAAATAATCATAGGCGCTTCAAATGATTCTGTAATCTATTTTACTTCTTACTTTTAGACAATTCATACTATTTATTTCTTTCAGTTTTTTTTTATATTTTGAAATTTTGTTCAGAAAGCGTTAAATATAATATATTTAAATATCAATCCGTGTTCTGTTATTATTAAAAGTTTATAGATGAAGAGAAAGCAGAGAAGTTTTAGTTTACGTTGTGATTTGATAGTTTTTGACACTTCTTTTAAATTGCTGGAAGTAGATGTTCGTGCAACATTTCAATTTTCCCTCTAATCACTAATTACGTTTTTTTCTAAATTAACTTGATTACTTTTAAGCAGTTAAATATTTTTTTGCAAGACTAGGCTTCACGCGGGTCAGTTTGATACTCCATTTGCCCATCTATTACTCCCTTTGTCGTAACGAACGGAAAAAATCCATTGTGTAACTTTCCCTCAAATAACTATTTAAGTTTTTCTTAAGTACCCGGACTAATTTCAAACAAAGATTTTTCTTTGCAGAACTTGACTTCATACTGCTGAAACTGATTTCCTATTTCTCCATTTTCCAATCTCCATTTGGCTATGAAAATCGGACAAAAATCAATTTTGTAATTTCAAGGGAGTCCTTTTTCCCTGCGCTCAAACACTTGACCGAAACGGTACATGGTAGTATAAAGCTGATCGTAACGTCAGATTAAAACTACAAACAGTGGCAGTGTAAATATAAGCAATAAAACATCATGAAATAACAGATACCTAATTATTGCAAAAAACATCTTTTCAGGAGGGTGAAGATTCGGTGAAAACTACTGAAGTTGTCGAAATGAAGCTACGTGGACATACTGCTACGTGGCTTACAACATCAACACCGAGCAAGGTGGCGCAGTGGTTAGCACACTGAACTCCAATTCAGGAGGACGACGGTTCAAACTCGTGTCAGACCATCCCTAATTCAGGTTTTCCGTGATTTCCCTAAATCGCTTCAAACAAATACCGGGATGGTTCCTTTGAAAGACCGTGGCCGATTTCCTTCCCCATCCTTCCCTAATCCGAGCTTGTGCCCCGTCTCTAATGACTTCATTGTCGACGGAACGTTGAACACTAATCTCCTCCTCCGCTTTCTCCTACAACGTACAAAGACTGTCAAAAACGGTGAAGAACCCAGAAGGGGATGAGGAAACGTAATAAAATACCATAGGCTCAGGTAGTGTCATGTTATATCAGTGATTACTAAATCGAGTCAAATTTACAAAAACTTAGCAGTATAAGTCCACTTATCTGAATGAGGTTCACCGCTCTAGCCTGGATGCATGCACTGGTTCGATTTGGAAGAGTATCATAGCACTCCGTCTTCAGGCCACAAGTGGCTCACCGGGACCATCCGACCGCCATGCAATCTTCAGCTGAGGATGCGGATTGGAGGGGCGTGTGGTCAGCACACCGCTCTCCCGGTCGTTATGATGGTTTTCTTTGACCGGAGCCGCTACTATTCGGTCGAGTAGCTCCTCAATTGGCATCACAAGGCTGAGTGCATCCCGAAAAATGGCAACAGCGCAGGGCGGCCCGGATGCTCACCCATCCAAGTGCCGGCCACGCCCGACAGCGTTTAACTTCGGTGATCTGGCGGGAACCGGTGTATCCACTGCGGCAAGGCCGTTGCCGGGAAGAGTACCATAAATCCGTTGTATCATCACCTGAGGCAAGTTGCACCACATCTGTTATAACTGCTCCTTGATATCCTCGATACTGACACTGGGGAACTGGTCCCATACATGTTCTAGTGGGGACAGATCTAGGGATCTTGCTGGCTGTAGAAGTACCTCAAACTCACACAGACGTTTCACAGAGATACCTTCCATTGTGGGTGAGCATTGTCTCATTGATAACTGGCGTTGTAATACTATAGTACTTGGGGTAACACAAGAGGACGCGGGACGTCTGTGACTTACCGTTATGCCGTCAGAGTTCCCTCAAACATCACCAGCCGTGACCTCAAGACATCCGATAGCTCCTCACAACATGACGCCAGGAGCAACAACATTGTGCCTCTCCAAAACATTGTAAGAATGGGAATTTTCCCCAGATCGCCGCCATACTCACTGACGATGGTCATCCGGGTAGCACCAAAGGGCGATTTATCGCTGAACACAATGCCACGTTATTCATCTGAAATCCTTTCTTCTTCGTTCATGGCACCTCTCAAAACTCAGCAGTTTGTTTTGTGGTTTTAACGGCAGGCTGCCCATGGGATGGTAATTGCCTAGTCCAGCTGGCGCTAGTACTGTTGCGAGATGTCTCAGAGTATTGCACCGAATTCACTAGATATTCTCTGATGTCAGGCACAGGTATGAATGTGTTACGATGTGATTGCTGCACAAGATGGCGATCCTCCCTTTTTGTGATCAGAACTGGTCGACCAGAACCTTAAGAGTGAGTATGCCTGCCCTCACGTCCTCATGCAGTCCATTATCGAGCCACTGTCACTTCCGAATGCCCCACAAATCTGGATAATGTACGATTCGACAAACCAACCAAATGGAGACCCACAGAGAGGTCCCTTTAAACTGCGTCAGGCGCTGCTAACGCTATGTCACACCAATACAGGGCACATCCCTGTTCCTCACTGAGATCACTCAACATCTGACGCTGTTCATACCTTTCATATACCCTATCAGTGCTGATATCAACACTAATGCACTCTGACGGCCGTTCTGCCTGCCAGAGAGAATCGCAATTTACATAGTAGTCCATGGTGTGTACGTGTACGGGGTTACATTGACATCCGAAAACGTATTCTGGCTGCTTCACTTTTTTTTCCAGACAATGTATTTCAACGGTCTCATGTATGTAAACGCTACCTTTATAATTAGTTAAACATTTAAGGGAATAACCCTATGAACATATAGATTACAAGTATACAGATATAAAATATGGAAGTTAGGACATACAGATTTTCCCTGTTTATTATCATACTTTACTATGGGGTGATTTTCTCGAGGGTGTTGCCGACTGATGATATTTGAGATATTTCCGATGCATCAAATCTTAGAGAAATCAGCAGGTCAGGAAAGACGCTTGGAAAATTCCTTGCAACATGTAGTTGAAAATTATTCATTGAGGGAATGAGATCGATTTGGATTCTATAATTTCCCCTATGTCGTACTCGCTATAACGAAGGCCTTAGCACGTCATCCTTTATTGTGGTATCAAGCTGAATAATGCAACATGTAATGCGGCGCTCGGCTTTTCAGCGTGTCACAAGCAAATAACATTAGGGTGCAAACTGCTGTCATGTAGCAATGGAGATTAGTTGCCTATCCGCACGCCTCTGTCAACGTAACTGCAGGCTATAATAAAGTGAAATCATGGGTACCTTCTACGAAGAAACACGTGTACTCTATCCACGACGTGGACCGTTGTTATCATGAGAGGAGGAGACGGTGACTTTGTATTGGCAGTACAAGTTCGCAAAACACATAGTTATCTTCTGCGCACATCTTCCTTACGCGCAAGCATGCCCGAAGGAACAGTTACTTTTGCGACTACAACAGTCAAGAAATACGGGAATCGTATTCGCAGCTGCGAATTGAAGCACTTTCGGCTCTATGTTAGAATGACGAGAGTGTAAATTTGTGCTAGACCGAGACTCGATTCTGAATTTCCCGCTTCGGCTATCTACGCACGAGTCACGATCAGA
This sequence comes from Schistocerca americana, assembly GCF_021461395.2. Classification (NCBI taxonomy): domain Eukaryota; kingdom Metazoa; phylum Arthropoda; class Insecta; order Orthoptera; family Acrididae; genus Schistocerca; species Schistocerca americana. The sequence continues at coordinate 699,263,939 of NC_060130.1, forward strand.
CCCAGACTTCCGTATGTCGTCGTCCTTGTATCACAACCTGCACTCGTACGTTACGTATATCACCATCGAGGAAAGAGTACGGCTATTTCGTACACTCCTGGAAATGGAAAAAAGAACACATTGACACCGGTGTTTCAGACCCACCATACTTGCTCCGGACACTGCGAGAGGGCTGTACAAGCAATGATCACACGCACGGCACAGCGGACACACCAGGAACCGCGGTGTTGGCCGTCGAATGGCGCTAGCTGCGCAGCATTTGTGCACCGCCGCCGTCAGTATCAGCCAGTTTGCCGTGGCATACGGAGCTCCATCGCAGTCTTTAACACTGGTAGCATGCCGCGACAGCGTGGACGTGAACCGTATGTGCAGTTGACGGACTTTGAGCGAGGGCGTATAGTGGGCATGCGGGAGGCCGGGTGGACGTACCGCCGAATTGCTCAACACGTGGGGTGTGAGGTCTCCACAGTACATCGATGTTGTCGCCAGTGGTCGGCGGAAGGTGCACGTGCCCGTCGACCTGGGACCGGACCGCAGCGACGCACGGATGCACGCCAAGACCGTAGGATCCTACGCAGTGCCGTAGGGGACCGCACCGCCACTTCCCAGCAAATTAGGGACACTGTTGCTCCTGGGGTATCGGCGAGGACCATTCGCAACCGTCTCCATGAAGCTGGGCTACGGTCCCGCACACCGTTAGGCCGTCTTCCGCTCACGCCCCAACATCGTGCAGCCCGCCGCCAGTGGTGTCGCGACAAGCGTGAATGGAGGGACGAATGGAGACGTGTCGTCTTCAGCGATGAGAGTCGCTTCTGCCTTGGTGCCAATGATGGTCGTATGCGTCTTTGGCGCCGTGCAGGTGAGCGCCACAATCAGGACTGCATACGACCGAGGCACACAGGGCCAACACCCGGCATCATGGTGTGGGGAGCGATCTCCTACACTGGCCGTACACCACTGGTGATCGTCGAGGGGACACTGAATAGTGCACGGTACATCCAAACCGTCATCGAACCCATCGTTCGACCATTCCTAGACCGGCAAGGGAACTTGCTGTTCCAACAGGACAATGCACGTCCGCATGTATCCCGTGCCACCCAACGTGCTCTAGAAGGTGTAAGTCAACTACCCTGGCCAGCAAGATCTCCGGATCTGTCCCCCATTGAGCATGTTTGGGACTGGATGAAGCGTCGTCTCACGCGGTCTGCACGTCCAGCACGAACGCTGGTCCAACTGAGGCGCCAGGTGGAAATGGCATGGCAAGCCGTTCCACAGGACTACATCCAGCATCTCTACGATCGTCTCCATGGGAGAATAGCAGCCTGCATTGCTGCGAAAGGTGGATATACACTGTACTAGTGCCGACATTGTGCATGCTCTGTTGCCTGTGTCTATGTGCCTGTGGTTCTGTCAGTGTGCTCATGTGATGTATCTGACCCCAGGAATGTGTCAATAAAGTTTCCCCTTCCTGGGACAATGAATTCACTGTGTTCTTATTTCAATTTCCAGGAGTGTATTTATTCGCCAATACCAGGCCCACGACTCGCAATGAATATGTCCTTGCTGTACAGGAATGTGTGTAACGTAGGAGTGCTGGCTGTGACACAAGGACGACTACATATGGAAGTGAGGGTCTAGTTGTGATTCTTGCACGGATAGCCCAAGCGGTTAAGGCGACCGCTCACGTAAAGCGGGAAATCCAAGTTCGTGTCGCGGTCTGGCACATTATCGTCGTTCTAATATACAGCCGAAGGCAGTTCATACACGCAACTGCGAATACATTTCCACATCCTCTGAGACCGACAATTCACCATCGGTGGAACTCCGTAGCTAATTCATGCATACAGCGGTTATACAGAGATGTGCAGGGAACTCTAGTCTGCCCCTACATATAGGTGCCCCATTTATCTTGACCGCCAAAATAAATGTTTATCCAGAAGCAAAATACGTAAATGGATCATGCAAATGTTCAGCTCTCAGGGGGACATTAACCACCATGATAACCTTTCTTACAGCTTTGTTTGTTACGAATATATGAATAACACTACGTCTGTTTTAAATAGTACCCTACATTTTTATTCGGCAACAGATTTTCTTTCCTCAAGACCTGAAAAACGTACAACAGCGTATCATTCACGTAAATATGATGTTACCAAAATACAAGGAAAATTCACACCATTCAGTCGATCCTTTTCAACTGAAGATTTGTAGGACTACAACTCAATCGAACGAAGAGAAGGTAGAAATGCTACTCGCCTATGGACAATGTAAGTTAGAAAAACAATGATGATCGGTGTACATTTTCCGTGTGTTTCTACTTGTTTATTGTCATCTCGAGCAAGTGAACGATTAACAAAAAATGTGTGTGAAATCTTATGGGACTTAACTGCTAAAATCATCAGTCCCTAAGCTTACACACTACTTAACCTAAATTATCCTAAGCACAAACACACACACCCATGCCCAAGAGAAGACTAGAACCACCGCCGGGATCAGCCGCACAGTCCATGACTGCAGCGCCTTTTAGACCCCTTTTTTTTAATCTAATTTTGTTCATTTTTGTTCGTTGTATCTGCTCGGAGCGGACGTCGCAAGACACCCGTTTCAGTTCGTCGTTGATCCATTAACTCAGTTTTTTTTTTTATTACAGAGGGCAGCTAACCCTCTGACCGAACACGCTGAGTTACCGTGTTGGCGACCGCTCGGCTAATCCCGCGCGGCGAACGATTAATCTCACCCCGAGTACGTGCACCGCGTGCAAGTACAGAGGAGTTAAAGACCGTTCCGTGTTCCTCTTTAATAGCGTCATTTTTACATGAATGGTAGACTGTGATACGATTCTATAAAGCTCTTGGAAAGAGGAAGTGTATTAGCAAATTAAAATATAGCGCGCTAATTCAAAAGACTTTTTGCTGTTCATATCCTCGTAACCAGCAAAGTTACAAGAAAGGCAGATATGCTGGTTAATGTCCCCTTGGTAGCCAAACAATAATTGCTTGATACTATTTTTTATTTTGCTGCTAGACAAAAAGTTATTTGCGGTGGTCGAGATAAATGGGACACCGTATGTCATCTGCAAATCTCTACAAATTGCAGGGTAGAGAGGACATTTTATTGTGCCATATATTACGTCCTCTTTTCGTCCATTTACGGATAGAGCGTGAGATGACTGATTGGTTTTGTTCTCTTGTGCGAGCCAACATTATGTTCTCAGTCTCTTCGGCAGAAACATGGAAGGAGTTGCAGAATATTCGTAGATGTCGCTCTGAAAACAAGCTCTTAAAATTTTTTAAGTTGGATTCCGTATCTTATAACGTCTTCCCATAAATTATTAAAATAAACAGCAGCTAACACTCTTTACGTTGTTTTATTTATGACAAGACGCGATTCGTGTTTTAACCGGTCTTCCGCTGGCGTAAAATACTTATATCTTCATCAATATTACGTCTGCTGCTACTGCATTCTCTTGATGCAGATTTAAATGTTTTAAGCGAAATGAAGACGGATGAAAACCCGAAATATCTTGGCATAAGTAAGGCAATGTAAAAAGTGCCTGGGTGCTGTATTATTTCAAGTAATTTAATCCACAGCCATGGAGCTAAAGCATTGTTTTCATGGATAAACTGATGTCCTTTTATGTTACTGGCATTTAAGTTTTTACGGCATTTCTGTAAAACCCTCTCTTTAGCAAACACGTCTTTAAACGTTCACGCTAGTCTCTTTTTTTGTACTCGATATCCACACTTCGTCCGATCTGATCTTACCCCATACACTTCAGTAATATTCCGGTTTAGGTCCATATGAAGTCTACCACTGACATAACAGTACACAAGTTCTACTCTTTTCTACTGACTGTGAAACATACATGTAACCCAGAGTTACTTTCCCCATACGTCTATCCATATTATATGCCGTGCTTTACATATCTTACATGTCTCAAATTTTCATTCTTCCCTCAAGGATTTTACACTTCTCATATTAAGTTGTGGATCCCTCCATAATGTTTCTGAATGTCTGGAACAATAAAAACTACATTAACAAAATAACACTTATAAAAAGTTTTCTTCCGAATATCGCGATGTTCTTGCGCATGTGCGACTTAAACAGAGATCCAATCGCGGCTGTGAAGGCGCCACCTGATCGATATCTTGCTCATTTTCGTATCTTATAACCCAGCAGGTGTCAGAATCGGACCGTGGCCATTGTTATTAATGGGAAAGAAACAACAGTAGAGCTGCAGCTGCTCAGAGCAGGGAGAGAAAGAGAAGAGAAAACGGATTCGCGAAAGAACTAAATGTGCTTCACGAAGTGTTGGTGTTTATCTATCTTCTCTTAGTCAGCGCGAACATCCCCCGCCCTCCCCCCTTGTCACACAACTCCACTCTCTTCGCTCTGTGCCCTTGGCGATGAAATGTATAGGTCATTATCTTCTGCCTAATTGCGAAAAATGCAGTCCTGAAATATTAACATCGCTTTAACCGAATATAAACTTCCATTTTCACGTTAATAACCGTGTCATGTTCATCAAATCACCCTGACGCAGTTCGGGGGCGAAAGGCATATTCCAGTCGCTTACTGATCGCATAGATCACTAACAGTATGGTACAACGGTACAAATCATTACACATTATATACAAGCACGTTCTTGTAGATTTAAACTGCGAGTCCCAATGTCTTATGTAACAGGGGTATTATTTCTTCTAATTTAAACAATACACATTCCAGGATACCATCAATGGCTGGAGATACATCCCTTCATGCGCTTCTCTAAACATTAGGACTATGAATGTTAAATTTCTTCACGATTCATTAGTGCAAACGATACTTCCACACTTCGCGCATACAAATATGGTGTTCCTCCCGCTCATGCTATCATCAGCCTCTTCCCTTCCTCCAGGAAATCCATTTATAAACTCCGTACAGTATCAGCCCTCGGTAATACATGCAAACGATTCAGGCTTCTTGCAAACTACTTTGGCTTTTATAATGCCTGGTGAAACATATTCTGCATATCATTTCCTACCAAGGAGAAAGATGCTTTTAGTAGATCTGTTGCTCCCCGATTAACTCTATCAGCCGACCAAACCAGGACACGTCCTGGCCTTAATAGCCTTTCTGTTAGCTGCCAGTTCTCACCCTCCTCATCGGGCTATAGAGTTCCTTCCTGATACCCGCTAATTGCGCCTGAAGGCCGAGCTCCTTACCCCCACCCGCTCCTACTGCTCTTCAGTCAGCCTATTTCCACTACAATGCCCGCTACTCGAGGAGAGGATCTCTTAAGTATCTCACTGGATTTCTCACTTCGTTCCACCCCGCCGCCCCACCACTTTAGCGCACCATCTTTAACGTGATTAAACTGCGGACTTCAAACACCACACTGTTCGCATATCGTCATTACCTGCGACTTAACAATTCCATTAGCTTTCACTCGTGGCAGAATATTGTTACTACTACAAACGATATAAACTTGCCTCAATATATTTATTACACTCTGATAACGCTAGCAATAATTTAAACTTCCCCACGAAGGCTATCCTCTGATAGTTACTTTGATAGCAAGTGCGAAAGTGTAACATTCTTGTTTAATTAATTGTCACTTTCACTCCCCTTACTCTAAGTAATGAAATTATCAGATATAAATGTCTTTTCTTTTTATTGGTGAGGTTACAGACAGCAGCCGCGATGGAGACATAGCGTATCAGTCGTCTCAGTGAACACAACATGGCACGTGACTGTGATTTCATCACAAATCTACCTGACGTGTGACAGATACGCAAGAACAGAATGAACAAAATGTGAAGGACCAGTGGATCGTAGTAGTCAGATCAATGGGACTCAGTCAAGGGCGTTCGGTTTTCAAGGTTGCTCAACACTGTAATTTTCATATTAAAGATCGAGCAACAATAAGACTGCGTTTTTGTTCTCTTAGTATTTGTTTATTTTGTAGCAGTTTGGGCTTATTTGGTCATTGTCAGGAGACAACTGACAAGCATCCACAAGAAACGTTAAGGCGCAGGAAACTAGTCACAGGAAACAAAGACACTATCAACATGAATACAATCTTTAGTTATTACGTTAGAAGAAGCATACCAAATCGAGCGCTCATCACTCATGTTATGCGCCGAACATGTTAAATTACATTCTAGGAGATATATCGTATCAAAGTAGTAAAGGTTACAGCAATATAACAATCAGTCGCAAATAGTGTTTATTGCATATATAGATTTCGGTCACTGTGAGGCCATTTTCAGTGCATTAAATGTAAGTTAAAACATTGAAACATCTCATATATGCACATGATCCCAATTGGACTATTCATGTCAAAGGTTGAGTTCACACTCAGTGAAATACAGTAGCTGGTGGCAACTACTTCAAAATGTAATCAAGCCATAAATGGTATCAGATACAAATCACAACGAAAAACACATAAAATAAATATCTACGAGCTGTGTGCATGTAATACTAAAGGCTGTTAGGGAAAACACAGCAGCGCAGAATGACAATTCCATTGGGGTAAAAGTCTAGTATAGGTAAATATCATCACCTACGTATATCTCGCGAGGAGACCGTGAGGATAAAATCAGAGAGATCAGAGCCCACACAGAGACATACCGACAGTCTTTCTTTCCACGAACAATACGAGACTGGAACAGAAGGGGGAACCGATAGAGTTACTCAAGGTACCCTCCGCCAAACACCGTCACGTGGCTTGCGGAATATAGATGTAGATGTAGATCATTGCATTTGAGATCTGGAGTGTGTGACTGGTTTGTGGGATCATGAGAAGCTTAAGAGTGGGGATGTGCGCAACTGTAACTGATCATTTAGAACTAGGTCGGGGCTTTGAGCTCGATTATTTATATTATGTGCTTCAAAAATGTTAACTTTCTTCCCCTTTTTTTAGCTACATGTAGCACTTCTGTGTTGACTTTGTATCTATGAATTTCCTTCCACATTTGCGTAATTGATAGGGAATTGCTATGAACTTCCTTCCACATTTTTGTAATTGATAGGGAGTTGAGGAGTCTGACACTCTCTGCATTGCTGCCATATTTCCTATGGCATCATCGATGACTTCACCCAATGATGTCATGCAAAATTGTCAAGTCATTTGTTCTAAGTACAGAATCTGAGACACTCATTTGTTCTAATGGACTTTTCCATGACGTCACAGATCACTAGCGTAGCTTGTATGGTTGTCAGGTGACTTGTGCTAAGTTCGGAATCCAAGATGTTTATAACTGTGATGCCACAGCACACTGACACAGCCCACATGGTTGTCATACACTGAAGAGCCAAAGAAATTGGTACACCTACCTTACATCGTGTAGAGCCCCCGCGAGCACTCAAAAGTGCCTCAACACGACCTGGCATGGACTCGACCAATGTCTGAAGTAGTGCTGCAGCGAATTGACATCATGAATCCTGCAGGGCTGTCCATAAATCCGTAAGAGTAGGAAGGGGTTGAGATCTCTTCTGAATAGCATGTTGCAAGGCATCCAAGATATGCTCAATAACGTCCATGTCTGGGGAGTTTGGTGGCCAGCGAAAGTGTTTAAATTCAGAAGCCACTCTGTACCAACTGTGGACGTGTGGGGTGTCGGATTATCCTGCTGGAATTGCCCAAGTCCGTCGAAATGCATAATGTACTCGAATGGATGCAAGTGATCAGACGGGATGCTTACGTGCGTGTCACCTGTCAGAGTCATATCTAGACGTATCAGGGGTCCCATATTACTCCAACTGCACACGCGCCACGCAATTACAGAGCCTCCACAAGCTTGAACAGTCGCCTGCTGACATGCGGGGTCCATGGATTCATGAGTTTGTCTCCGTACTAGTACACCCATCTGCTCGATACAATTTGAAACGAGACTCGTCCGACCAGGCAACACGTTTCCAGTCATCAATAGTCCAATGCCAGTGTTGACGGGCCCAGGCGAGACATAAAGCTTTGTGTCGTGCAGTCATCAAGTGTACAAGAGTGGGCCTTTGCGGTAGCGTTCTCGCTTCCCACGCCCGGGTTCCCGGGTTCGATTCCCGGCGGGGTCAGGGATTTTCTCTGCCTCGTGATGACTGGGTGTTGTGTGATGTCCTTAGGTTAGTTAGGTTTAAGTAGTTCTAAGTTCTGGGGGACTGATGACCATAGATGTTAAGTCCCATAGTGCTCAGAGCCATTTGAACCATTTTTTTTTTTTTTTTTTTTTTTTTGGGCCTTTGGCTCCGAAAGCCCTTATCGATTATGTTCCCTTGAATGGTTCACACTGTGACACTTGTTGATGGCCTAGCATTGAAGTCTGCTGCAGTCTGCGGAAGGGTTGCACTTCTATCACGTTGAATGACTATCTTCAGACGTTGTTGGTGCCGTTCTTGCAGGATCTTTTTCCGGCCGCAGCGTACCGGAGATTTGATGTTTTACCGGTGCACTCGTGAAATGGTCCTACAGCAAAATCCCCACTTCATTGCTACCTCGGAGATGCTGTGTCCCATCGCTCGTGCACCTACTATAACACCACGATCAAACTCACTTAAATATTGATAACCTTTCATTGAAGCAGCGAGGGTGCCCAAAGTTTAAAAATGCAGTAGGCCAGTGGCCCTAAGTTAGACTTTTAGTGTTGCTAGGATGAGATAGGAACAATTTAATCACAGTTTTATTTGCTTGAAAGTCTGTCAGGCATGCAGCTGGATTGATCGTTGCAGACCAGTGGGTGCGATGTATATACCGATCGTCTCCCCCAGCCACTGACCACATGTGTGGATCGCGCGACGTGCTGGTCGCGCTGGTGGGGTGGGGTAGCTCTGCCTTCGCCGTGCTCGGTGTTCCGTTTCCGCTGCGTTTGGAAAATTTTCGTCACTGGAGCCATGCTTGACTACGTTCAAATCCAATGTCCTTGTTGATGAGGTTCCCATGTAGCCGAATTTTGATTGCCGCCTTGCATACATAGTCCCAATAGTGGGATGTGTTGTCAGAATTTTTATATCTTCGTATTTCATTTTGTGGTTGGTATCAAGGCAGTGTTCAGCAGCTGCTGATTTTGTGGGCTACTGGATGTTCTACAATGATCAATCAATCTGACTGCATGCCCTTGAGGCTTTCAAGCATCATATTCGCCATGAAAATCTACAAACGCACAAAGTTTTGTTTTTTAATGAATTACCGCTGCCAATAATATAGAATAGGTACATTTATTTATTCATTGTTCAATCTCGAGGCCTCATTTGGGGAGGGGGGGGGGGAGGGGGGAATTCTGGCTCTCCATCCAGAAAGTCCACATGCCATGTGTCATCACTACGCCAACCGCCAGCCGTTGTTGTCAGCTGGCTACCTTTGCTACATAGCCACTCACGACAGCTCCAAACACTTAGCCAGTCATGTGTGTTATGGGATATGACAGAAATCTTTATTTATCCAAAAAAATTGTATCGCCATTTCATTTGTTCAACACAATCACGAACTGATATTACTAGCAAGTTCTTCTAGGACCGCAAACAGGTCAGCGCTAAGCTGCATCGATGTGAGTGTCAAGTCCGCAGTCTCGCCATACCCCACCAACATGTGTAGCCCACTTCCACGTCCATCGCAGTCAACTGACAACTGAAACGCTCAGCGCCAGGCCAGAACACACACGTTCTTCGACCGACACCGATCGCCACGAGTGCGTGCACGAGGTGACATCATGCAGCAATAGCTTTTTGCAGTGAAAGGAATCGGAAAAATCCGGGAACGACTTCAGAATCAGCGGTGGCTGGCCGACTGGCGAGAGCGCCTACAGCGAGTCGCAAGAAAACAACAAGTGGACAAAGCAAGAGAACGTCAGTCAACGGAGACGGCAGGGAAAGTAAAAATGGTAAATGGCTCTGAGCACTATGGGACTTAACATCTATGGTCATCAGTCCCCTAGAACTTAGAACTACTTAAACCTAACTAACCTAAGGACAACACACAACACCCAGCCATCACGAGGCAGAGAAAATCCCTGACCCCGCCGGGAATCGAACCCGGGAACCCGGGCGCGGGGAGTGAGAACGCTACCGCACGACCACGAGATGTGGGCAGGCAGGGAAAGTCCAGAGGGCAAACCACGATCGAATACTAAGATATAGCTAATTCAGAACCAAGACAACGATTAGTAGTGGGATCTATATGATGATGCAGAGAAGTCAGTTGGAGGGTGTAATTAAGGGTAGAGTTCCTCCACACCCACACCAACGTGGTGACCATTTCAAAACATCTACTGTCACCTCCATATAGTTAAAAATTCCGTGATAGTCTGGACAGGTAGTAACAGCAGTAGCGGATATATTGCTATCTGCGAAAGACCATCCAAGGATAGGTTATGTTAGTAGTGGGTATCATGCAGCTCGATACTGTGTCAAAGCCAATGCTCGTAATAGTGAGGCCAGTCCAGTGCAGCAGCGCAGTGTGCTGCTGTGATCCCCTCTGTTGCGCCTTGTCTGTGGTGACTGGGCGCAACAATAGGCTGACGTTGTCCATTGCAATCCAGATGGTCGCCATCCTCTTCCTTTACTACATGGTGCAGTTTTTACAGAGTTGGTCGTCGAGTGGCTGCACTTGCTCATCGAGTTTGGGAGCAGCCGCTTCGTCGAGTTTCTCTCATGGTGAGTGCTGTCGTGGTGCCCATGTCAGAGGTCGCCCCAGTGGCTTTCGAAGTTGCCGCCATTGCCAGTGGGGTGTCCGTTGGCTTCCTGGTGGTTCCTTCCACCTGTGTAGCTGGTGGAGCTGGTGCAGAGGCAGGCGCCACTCCAGTTGATCGGAGGCTACGAGCAAGCTCTGCTCGCAGTTGCCGCAGGGCCTCCTCCTCCCCCTACTCCTCTGTAGAAAACGCACCTTCGAACGCAACCCTCTCTGCCGCCACGAAAGCCTTATGGGCCGTAGATGTCTCTTCGGCAAACATAGTTCATTGCGGTGCGCATGTCATCGGTCGTCTTCTTAGGTTCCGGCTCTATCTCCTTTTCTCTCTCCCCTCCTCCCGCCCCCACCTCGTTTGCAGCCGGTCTTCCCCAGAGATAAATTCTGCCGAAATTTTTACAAAGGCACAGACGGTGTTTAGAAAGGATAGATTGCATGCAACCGGTGGTGGCGTGTTTGTCGCTGTTAGTAGTAGTTTATCCTGTAGTGAAGTAGAAGTGGATAGTTCCTGTGAATTATTGTGGGTGGAGGTTACATTCAACAACCGAGCTAGGTTAATAATTGGCTCGTTTTACCGACCTCCCGACTCAGCGGCATTAGTGGCAGAACAACTGAGAGAAAAATTTTCTTAGCATGTTATATTATAGTCTTAGGTGGAGATTTCAATTTACCAGATATAGAATGGAACACTCAGATGTTTAGGACGGGTGGTGACATTATACTGAGTGCACTATCTGAAAATTACCTCGAGCAATTAAACAGAGAACCGACTCGTGGAGACAGCATCTTGGACCTACTGATAACAAACAGACCCGAACTTTTCAACTCTGTAAGCGCAGAACAGGGAATCAGTGATCATAAGCCCATTGCAGCATCCCTGAATATGGAAGTAAATAGGAATATAAAAAAAGGGAGGAAAGTTTATCTGTTTAGCAATATTAATAGAAGGCAAATGTCAGACTACCTAACAGATCAAAACGAAAATTTCTGTTTCGACACTGACGATGTTGAGTGTTTATGGAAAAAGTTCAAGGCAATCGTAAAATGCGTTTTAGACAGGTACGTGCCGAGTAAAACTGTGAGGGACGGGAAAAACCCACCGTGGTTCAACAACAAAGTTAGGAAACTACTGAGAAAGCAAAGAGAACTTCATTGCAAGTTTAAACGCAGCCAAAACCTCTCAGACAAACAGAAGCTAAACGATGTCAAAGTTAGCGTAAGGAGGGCTATGCGTGAAGCGTTCAGTGAATTCGAAAGTAAAATTCTATGTACCGACTTGACATAAAATCCTAGGAACTTCTAGTCTTACGTTAAATCAGTAAGTGGCTCGAACCAGCATATGCAGACACTCTGAGATGATGATGGCATTGAAACAGAGGATGATACGCGTAAAGCTGAAATACTAAACACCTTTTTCCAAAGCTGTTTCATAGAGGAAGACCGCACTGCAGTTCCTTCTCTATATCCTCGCACAAACGAAAAAATGGCTGACATCGAAATAAGTGTCCAAGGAATAGAAAAGCAACTGAAATCACTCAACAGAGGAGAGTCCACTGAACCTGACGGGATACCAATTCGATTCTACACAGAGTACGCGAAAGAGCTTGGCCCCCCTTCTAACAGGCGTGTACCGCAAGTCTCTAGAGGAACGGAAGGTTCCAAATGATTGGAAAAGAGCACAGGTAGTCCCAGTCTTCAAGAAGGGTCGTCGAGCAGATGCGCGAAGCTATAGACCTATATCTCTGTCATCGATCTGTTGTAGAATTTTAGAACATGTTTTTTGCTCGCGTATCAGGTCATTTCTGGAAACCCAGAATCTACTCTGTAGGAATCAACATGGATTCCGGAAACAGCGATTGTGTGAGACCCAACTCGCTTTATTTGTTCATGAGACCCAGAAAATATTAGATACAGGCTCCCAGGAAGATGCCATTTTCCTTGGCTTCCGGAAGGCGTTCGATACAGTTCTGCACTGTCGACTGATAAACAAAGTAAGAGCCTACGGAATATCACACCAGCTGTGTGGTTGGATTGAAGAGCTTTTAGCAAACAGAACAAAGCATGTTGTTCTCAATGGAGAGACGTCTATAGACATTAAAGTAACCTCTGGCGTGCCACAGGGGAGTGTTATGGGACCATTGCTTTTCACAATATATATCAATGACGTAGTAGATAGTGTCGGAAGTTCCATGCGGCTTTTCGCGGATGATGCTGTAGTATACAGAGAAGTAGCAGCATTAGAAAATTGCAGCGAAATGCAGAAAGATCTGCAGCGGATAGGCACTTGGTGCAGGGAGTGGCAACTGACCCTTAACATAGACAAATGTAATGTATTTCGAATACATTGAAAGAAGGATCCTTTATTGTTGTTATATGATACCGGAACAAACACTGGTAGCAGTTACTTATGTAAAATATCTGGGAGTATGCGTGCGGAACGATTTGAAGTGGAATGATCATATAAAATTAATTATTGGTAAGGCGGGTGCTAGGTTGAGATTCATTGGGGGAGTCCTTAGAAAATGTAGTCCATCAACAAAGGAGGTGGCTTACAAAACACTCGTTCGACCTATACTTGAGTATTGCTCATCAGTGTGGGATCCGTACCAGGTCGTGTTGACAGAGGAGATAGAGAAGATCCAAAGAAGAGGGGCGCGTTTCGTCACAGGGCTATTTGGTAAGCGTGATAGCGTTACGTAGATGTTTACCAAACTCAAGTGGCAGACTTTGCAAGAGAGGCGCTCTGCATCGCGGTGTACCTTGCTGTCCAGGTTTCGAGAGGGTGCGTTTCTGGATGAGGTATCAGATATATTGCACCCCCTACTTACACCTCACGAGGAGATCACGAATGTAAAATTAGAGAGATTCGAGCGCGCACGGAGGCTTTCTGGCAGTCGTTCTTCCCGCGAACCATACGCGACTGGAACAGGAAAGGGAGGTAATGACAAATGGTGCAAATGGCTCTGAGCACTATGGGACTTAACATCTATGGTCATCAGTCCCCTAGAACTTAGAACTACTTAAACCTAACTAACCTAAGGACATCACACAACACCCAGTCCTCACGAGGCAGAGAAAATCCCTAACCCCGCCGGGAATCGAACCCGCGAACCCGGGCGTGGGAAGCGAGAACGCTACCGCACGACCACGAGCGCGGACGAGGTAATGACAGTGGCACGTAAAGTGCCCTCCGCCACACACCGTTGGGTGGCTTGCGGAGTATAAATGTAAATGTAGATGTACATTGGTGGGGAGGACCGGCTGGTCACGGGGAGAGGAAACCGCCATCAGTTCGCTTGTCCATTGTTCTGGTTTCGTCGGCCGTTGACGCCACCCCCGTCTTCTTCGCCGGCGCGTCCTTGTGGTCGAAAGCGTCATCCCGCCACTGGTCTGGCTGCGTGTTGAGAAAGCCGGACAGCCTCGCCAGCCAGAGATATGGGGCCCAGCACACCGAGTGATTGGCATAAATTGCCTGCCGGACTCGCAGGTGCGGTTGCCGGGTTCTCCAGAGCACTCCAAGCACCGCGCAGAGCGTCGGCAGTACTTGGGCGACATTGCCCTCGCCCTGGCACCTGAAGCACTGGGGCTGAGGGTCCATGCCCGATGGGAGAGCTTCCACATTCTCAGGGAATCTCAGGAACTTCCGCAGATGGAGCAGCCGTGCTGCTGGCTAACGCGGCCCGCGAGCCCCGATAGGCCGGACGGACAGGTATGGCTTACAGCGGCGCACACATCGGCGACCGCAGCGCCCGCAACGTCCGCAACTGCAGCAGTATCGTCTAGCGGCCGTTTCGATGCCCACACCGTCCGGCGGGTCATCAAACACGTCGGGCAGTGGTACCAGATTTTCTAACCGTGTTCCAAACAGAGGAGCTCAGTCACGTCGATTTACATCAGGAGACATGCTGTGTCATCTGTCCCACCACAGCTGATGCACTCTAACTTTAGACCTAAGGCACAAACTTCAGATGCTTTTCTCAGGGTACAGTTTTACATGTCACCCTGCTTTCATTTCAGAACTGAACGTCAACTGTAGATACAGGAGGCAGTCCACTGTACTGTTGGATTACAATGCCCCAAATATTTCTCTGTAAAGGATTTGGGGCTATTTGTGATCTCTTAGTCTTCCTGAATATATTTACCGCCAGGAATGTGACGCAATGCTATCTACAGTGAAAGGTATCTGTCAGTGAAAGTTCATGTTGGGGATCGGTGCTCGTGATAGAGATATCCATAAAAATGGGGTATCTATTAACATGGAAGGTGGGAAGACGCTATCTGGGTGTACATGAAAGGAAAAACCTTTGATGTTTAGATGAATTGAGTTCCCAGTTCTGCATATTTATGATGGTTGAATAAATATTAAATAAATAACTTGGCCAATTTATCTGTTGCACAACGGATAGCAGTAGGACGTAACACGGAAGTTTGTGAGGGAATACGAAGCATGTGCACTGGTAAAAATATCATTTTATTCAAAAATAGCTGTGCAGACTAATAAGCCGACCAATGGGTGATGGTTGCTGTTCTTCATAACACTCTCGGCTGAGTTACAAAATTACATTTCCAACTGCGTCTTGGGGAGCGAAGCACGATTTATCATTAATTATTAATTACGGAAGAGTCAAAGGAATCTTTCAATGACAACATTCACGCACGTATACACATACATATATTCATATACAGATACATACTAGTTATTCAGTACAAATACAAGAATAAAGAAAAAACAGCACCACAGGGCACGTGGTTGGCAAACGGTCGATTCCTAGGCTTGAGTGCAAGAAGCAAATGAATAAGAATTCATCGATAAGGATAAACTGTTAATAGTTGCACCATAGAAGAAATTCTGAAACTAATTTGGAAGTTTTACCCTGAGAATCAGTATCTGTGACATGTAACGAACCGAGCGAGGTGGCGCAGTGGTTAGCACACTGGACTCGCATTCGGGAGGATGACGGTTCAATCCCGTCTCCAGCCATCCTGATTTAGGTTTTCCGTGATTTCCCTAAATCGTTTCAGGCAAATGCCGGGATGGTTCCTTTCAAAGGGCACGGCCGATTTCCTTCCCAATCCTTCCCTAAACCCGAGCTTGCGCTCCGTCTCTAATGACCTCGTTGTCGACGGGACGTTAAACACTAACCACCACCACCACATGTAACGATTCTGACAATCCGCGAACACATGGTCGTCACAAACAAAAATTCTGTATATAATGCGCGGTAAGATTCAGAATAGCTCACCAAATTGGACAGGATATATTAGTCACGATATGCGAACTTAAGGCTCTCAGATCAGTACTTAACACATGCTGAGACAACAAAGACATGTTGAAACTAGATTCCGAAGTGAAATCTAAATTAGCGACGTTTCAGAAATCTATTTAATTATACTATATTCATGAGAACACCAGCGAATTAAATCAGACTGAACTGAGAAGATACATCACGAGTCGATATGTTTGAACACAAGTAGAGCAGAACAATGGCTTGTATGTGGCAAAGTGCAACTGGTTATAACGTTTAGAAATTAACCAGAAAAATCCTTATCTCGCTCAACGAGCAATGAGCGATGAGAGCAAAACGTTAATTTTGACTGGAGCTGATATCTATAAAAATAAGATAATGAATTAACTATGAACAAGAACACTTAGACTTAGTCGGTGTCGCCCGTCTAGCGTCTCCCGGAACACTACCGAGCAAACTCTTTTGGAACCCATGCGGCCTGTTCCTGAGAAAGTGCGCAGAGAGCTCACTATTGAGTGGTGCCAACCTGTACAAGAGCTTCGTCCAAGGCGAACAGAAACATCTTTACTACCTGGTACGTGCTTTATAGGATTGGCTATTCTGCCACAGTAGCAGACTACTTTTACTCCCACATATCTAGATACTTAAATTTACCTTGTACACTCTCATTCATGCTTTTCATTCATCAGGTGAGAGGAGGAAGCGATGTATATACTGACACACTGCACATAGATGTATTGAATATACGTGTGGGGCTCCGATATTTAACAAAAATCTTAGTGAAATGTGAGGTGAAATAAATGTGATATACCTTGTGGCCACTATAGACACACTCAGATGCTAAGTCTTTTTTTTTTTAATGTAGTTTACAATTGCGCCTAGAACTGAGATGCCAAAGGTGGATACCTTAGGTTAAATGTGAACAAAATGATGAAGAGGCTCATGTAGAGACCATTCAACAGTGATGATATTAACATTTCAACATATGAAATCACTCTGTTTCCATCCGAGGAATGGGTCATGTCCTACTTTCACCTACGCTATTACTGGCAATACTTTCCTGTAACTATATTACACAGTGGTAAAATGGAAACGAGCGTTTGACGTCATTGGGCGGGAGGCCCCTTAGGGGGCAGGTCCGGCCGCCTCGGTGCAGGTCTTATTACATTCGACGCCATATTGGGCGACGTGCGCGCTGGATGGGGATGAAATGATGGTAAAGACAACACAACACCCAGTCCCTGAGCGGAGAAAATCCGCGACCCAGCAGGGAATCAAACCCGGGCCCCTTAGGACGGCAGTCCGTCACGCTGACAATTTTTTTAAATCTCATTTTGTTCTATATTGTGCGTTGAAATTGTTCGTTGCGGACGTCCGATGACCGTTTAGCTTGTCCGTTGATCCGCCCACTCAGTTTTTTCTTTCTTTTTTATTTTATTACAGAGAGTAGCTAACCCTCTGACCGAACACGCTGAGCTACGGTGCCGGCAACCATTCAGCTATCGGGCCGGACATTACACAGTGGTCGCCAACTTTAAAGGATGAAACTCCAGTACAGTATTCACGCAGGGACTGCAACGACCACACATTTTTGAATGTATGAAATATTTTTCTTTAACTATTTTTGTTATATGTAGGCTTTGATGCCACAGAAATTTGTCAGCAGCCGTATCCGAGGAGCGTTCTAGGTGAATAGTACCGGTGTTAGCGCGAGTGAAGAGAGCGATGTAGCATTTGTTGGTAGTGTACACGTTCTTGGTGCATAAT
Organism: Schistocerca americana; assembly: GCF_021461395.2. Classification (NCBI taxonomy): domain Eukaryota; kingdom Metazoa; phylum Arthropoda; class Insecta; order Orthoptera; family Acrididae; genus Schistocerca; species Schistocerca americana. The sequence continues at coordinate 699,281,606 of NC_060130.1, forward strand.
AGGCCTGTGAAATCTGTTTCTGTAACTGTGAAAGCTTTACAATCGGCAGGGAGTGCGGCTTGCTTTCAACGTTCTTTGGAAACCTTACATGGCAAGCGCATATACATAAAACTTTGAACACCGTATGACGATCGCGTCAGAGCCATAGTTCCTCTCTCATTTCAGACATGAATATGAAGTCGAACATGTATGCGCATGACTAGACGGCGTACGAAGTGATTCAGTCCATGGGGCATTATTAGGTGACGCATTTTGTCTGAAAGTTCACCGAACTGGAGACGTCATTCGACTCTGATAAGGATATCCTGAAGAAAGGAAGTGAAATATAGATTTTTGAAGCGACGGACAATTTTTTGCCCTCTAGAGTGAAATATATTCCAATGAAAACCTTTCCTACTGAATCTGTTGGATGCACCAAGACGTGCATTCGATTCCTGGTAAGTTACTCCTGATGACAATGTTACTTTTCGAATTTGTCACAAAACGTAGAATCCAACCTGTAATGTTTAGAATTTCCAATAAGAGTTGTACTTTTTGAACTCAAAGATCGGTTCTTCAATGCTTACAACGAACACTTGCTGGTGCACCTTCCAGATCTCCAGAAGCCTCGAGAATGGTAGATCTGCAAGATTGTCTTAGCTAGGGCAGTGGAACCATTGACGCTGGGGCGGGTGCCAGTAATTTCAGTCACTCTATTGCAAGTAGATTGCTTTTCCAGCGATTTCGATTATTTTGTACCCAACATAAAGCAATCACTGAATCGATCCACGTAGTCTCTTTCCTAAGTTGATAGTTTGTAGCCTGGAAGGATTAGCATGAAAGCCTTACATCTAGAAGCGCAGCAAATAGTTCTAGAGGTAGTAGAGAACCCTTTTGTACGCAGTACAGAGGAGATTCTTCATACCATGAATTGGAGAAGGCTTTAGTAGGTTTCATGAGGTATGTGACACCAAATGTCTAGGAAATTCCCACCCCATCGGCAATCGTGATTTTACGTCGTTCTCACGAAATGCATGGTAATCTCGAAGACTTTCTTGGAGAGCAAGAGCAGGAAACCAGTAAACCATAATTCTTTAAAGAATCGAACTCCCACGTATAAGATAGCTTCAAACGTCTGATTACAAATGAGTTAATATGTTAAAAATTTTGCTTTAAGCATACAAGAGAAAAAGTTTCGAAAAGTTTTTAAATTATGCTTCACTTTGTTGGATGTCGCTAAGTGTTCTCATTATGAATAACTGAATGAATTTAGTCTGTGTAATTTGCGTTCCATTTTAAGCAAAAGCTAGTTTTTCGCATATGACAAAGTTTATGATGCCATATCTCCAGAACTATGTGCCAGACAGTAATATAATTTTGCTGGTACATTCGGTGATATATGTAAATTTGTCTGCGAAATGTGCTGCGAATAGAGTTGATAGCAAACAGACAATAAATTAAAACGCCATGCCTGACGCTGAAGTTTTACTGTCTGCCATTTTATGCAGAAACAAGTTTTTCTCGCATCTAAATGGGACGTCGTATCTACTGTACTATTTTACAGGTACATTCAGTGGTATAATTGGTTACTGTCTGCAAACTCAGATGCGAATAGTCAGCCGTCGGTAGTAAAGAAGTAAGAAATTAAAACGTCATGCCTGATGCTGAAGTTTTCCTACATGAACTGCGAAAATGTAGTAAGCGATATACTTTTTTCCATTCCTCATTTTGTGGGGATGTCAGCGTGAAGACTTTCCATAAAGGTTTGAAATTATGTGTAAATTTGGTTGGAAGTGTATAACTGCTCTCATTCTCTCATAATGAATGAATAAAGTGTGGGTATTTGCATATCGTCAGTTTCTAATTGTAATAGATGTCTTATTGTGTTTAGCTTTTCACGTAAGAGTATACCTATAATGAATACATTACGACAGCACTTAAACTTAGGCCGGCCGAAGTGGCCGTGCGGTTCTGGGCGCTGCAGTCTGGAACCGCGCGACCGCTACGGTCGCAGGTTCGAATCCTGCCTCGGGCATGGATGTGTGTGATGTCCGTAGGTTAGTTAGGTTTAACTAGTTCTAAGTTCTAGGGGACTAATGACCTCAGAAGTTGAGTCCCATAGTGCTCAGAGCCATTTGAACCATTTTTGAACTTAAAACTTATAAATTCGGTCAAAAATTACATGAAACATTGAAAAATCAAATTTTACTTGAGCGCGGAAGACGTTAAACAGGCAACCGCAACTAGTATCGGGCTCCAGGTTCCGGAGAAGTCGTTTAGTGATGTATATTAGTAGTTGCAGTTATCATAAGTGACACTAATATCCCCAAAGTCAGCGAATTCTGGGTTCAAATCAGTAAATTTTTTGCCGAAATCAGTGAACTTAATTACAAAATCGAGGTTTTCCAGCTTTTTGGATCTCTTTGCATCCAACCTAAAGCAAGTGCTGAATCGGTCAATATAATCGCATCCTAAGGCCAAAGTTTGTTGCTTGGCGGATATAGCGTCAAAGCCGCATACCTAAAAATGCTACAAATAGTTCTAAATGTTGTGGAGTAGCCCTTTTGTACCCAATACAGAGACTACGTACGTGGCTTCCACTGGACAACTCCTTGGTAGATGCACTGGACGTAGGCATATGTGGAATTAAATGATTACATTACTCTTGTAAACCACTGGCACACACGTCTATAGGGATTGCAACATGACATACCCTTCCTTTCGAAGTAATAGTCTCTATGCCATTCTCGAGTCTCTTATTGTTTATACGTTATTCTCCTATCTTCATGTTTGCACAACACTTTTAGTATTCTTACAAATGGTTCAAATGGCTCTGAGCACTATCGGACTTAACTTCTGAGGTCATCAGTCCCCTAGAGCTACTTAAACCTAACTAACCTAAGGACATCACACACATCCACGGCCGAGGCAGGATTCGAACCTGCGACCGCAGCGGTCGCTCGGTTCCAGACTATAGCGCCTAGAAACGTTCGGCCACTCCGGCCGGCTGCTATCGACATAAACCCGTCCAGATGATAGCAGCGTCACCTAGCGAGGAATGTCTCCTAATCACACACATGCACAGAGCATGTAGTATCGGTGAACGTGGTGTCCGTGTGTAGAATGGGGAATGAGTCTGACCGTGAGCAGATTGTAATGGCCCGGAGGCTCGGCACGAGCAATTCGGAAACTGCACTAATTGTCGGGTTTTCGAGGAGTGCTATTGTGAGTGTCTTCAACACGTGGAGAAACCACATCAGACGTCGTCGGGTTGTGAAGCCACGCCTCATTACAGATGTCGGACGCCATCGGATGGGCAAACTGGTAAAACAGGGCAGGCGGCGAGCTGTGGCGGAACTAAAGTCAGACTTTAATGCTGGACAGAGTACAAGTGTGTCTGAACACACAGTGCAACAAACGACCCATGCATGTGCCAATGTTATCATCACTACATCGGCAACTACGACTGAAATGGTGACATGACCATCGGCACTGGACGTTGGCGCAGTGCCAGAGCGTTGCAAGGTCTGATGAATTCCGATACCTTCTTCATCAAGCTGATGGGAGGCTGCGAATCCGTCGTCTTCCAGGAAACAGCTTCTTGACCCCTCTATTGTGGGAAGAAGACAAGTTGGAGGCATTAGGCTCAGGGAAACATTCATGTGGACATCCATGGGTCCAGTAGACCTCGTGCAAGGCACCATGACGGACAAGGCGTATCGTACGCTGATTGCACACCATCATCTTTTCTCACTGCAGTGGCATTTTTCAACAAGATAATGCGCCAGGAGTGTGATAGAGTGGTTCGAGGAACCCAGTGACGAGTTGATGTGGCGGTCCCCCAACTTGTCAGATCTGAACCCGGTCGAACACATCTGGGATGGCACTGAATGTGGCACTGAGCTTATCGCTCCCTCCCCCGAGTTTATGGGAATTATGTGACTTGTGTGGGCAGATGTGGTGCCAACTTCCTCCAGCGACCTACCAAGGTCTCATTGCTTCCATGGCACGACACGTCACCGCAGTTATCCGAACCGAAGCTGGACATAACGACTATTAGGTAGGTTGCCGTAATGCTCTGGCTGATTAGTGTATAACTGCTGCACTCTACAGTCACTGGTACACTGTTAATGTAGTGAGGTAATATAGGTGATAAGGAGTGCCGTATCTGTGTGTATTAGATTGTTGTCACTGTGAACCTTGTTGACCATCAAACCATCATGGCACGATTCGAGCGCTGCAGCAAAGGCATGAGGGAGTGTGAACATCAAGATGAAAGTAAAACTTCGCAGGTAAGACTGACGACACAGTGTACTGCACACATACAGCGAATTTTACTATAAATTTATGAAACGTAATTGCAGTGGTATTGTATAGTTTTACGCAGAGAACACTCTAAAGTGACTGGCATCCATATGTATATCTATGGGTATGAAACGATAGGTCTGAGAGGCAGACTATCTGTAACAGCTTCTCACAGTTTCATCCAACAGTAGAGAATTGTCGACCCCTTCTCTGGAGCGAATTTTCAGATTTCCTGTTAGGTGCATACTTTGTCCTGAAGCTGTCAGTGCGTCTGCTACGGTTATCGTGGTGTTAATTAGTCGTAATATCAGTCATAACAGTCTTTGAACAAGGAAAAGTAGGGTACAATCGTCACAGATCTACTAGAGATACTATATCTAGCGTTACACCAGCATGTACACCATGTGATCAAAAGTATCCGGACACCTGGCTGAAAATGACTTACATGTTCATGGCGCCCTTCATCAGTAAAGTTGGAATTCGGTATGGTGTTGGCCCGCCCTTAGCCATGATGACAGCTTCCACTCTCGCAGACATACGTTCAATCAAGAGCTGGAAGGTTTATGGGGAATGGGAGCCCATTCTTCACGCAGTGCTGCACTGAAGAGAGGTATCGATGTCGGTCGGTGAGGTCTGGCACGAAGTCGGCGTTCCAAAACATCCCAGAGGTGTTCTATAGGATTCAGGTCAGGACTCTGTGCAGGTCAGTCCGTTACAGGGATGTTATTGTCGTGTAACCACTCCGCCACAGGCCGTACATTATGAACTGGTGCTCGACCGTTTTGAAAAATGCAGTCTCCATCCCCGAAATGCTCTTTAACAGTGGGAAGCAAGAAAGTGCTGATAACATCAATGTAGGCCTGTGCTGTGATAGTGCCACGCAATACAACGAGGGGTGCAAGCCCCCTTCATGACAAATACGACCACCCCATACCACCACCGCCTCCGAATTTTACTATTAGCACTATACACGCTGGCAGACGACGTTCACCGGGCATTCGCCATACCCACACCCTGCCATCGGATCGCTACATTGTGTACCGTGATTCGTCACTCCACACAACGTTTTTCCACTGTTCAATCGTCCAATTTTTACGCTCCTTTCACCAATCGAGGCGTTGTTTCGCAATTAACTGCGTGATGTGTGGTTTATGAGCAGCCGCTCGACCATGAAATCCTAGTTTTCTCACCTCCCGCCTAACTGTCATAGTAATTGCAGTGGATCCTGATGCAGTTTAGAATTCCTGTATGATGGTCTGGATAGATGTCTGCCTATTACACATTACGACCCTCTACAACTGTCGGCGGACTCTGTCAGTCAACAAACGAGGTCGGCCTGTACGCTTTTGTGCTGTACATGTCCATTCACGTTTCCACTTCACTATCACATCGGAAACAGTGGACCTAGGGATGCTTAGGAGTGTGTAAGTCTCGCTTACAGACGTATGACACAAGTGACACCCAATCACCTGACCACGTTCGAAGTCCGTGAGTTCCGCGGAGGGCCCCATTCTGCTCTCTCACGATGTCTAATGACTACTGAAATCACTGATATGGAGTACCTGGCAGTAGGTGGCAGCACAGTGCACCTAATATGAAAAAGTATATTTTTGGGGGTGTCCGGATGCTTTTGATCACATAGTATATGTTTCACCAGGAAACTTGGTTTGCTAAATACAATATAGGAAAAATAACTAAATTTATTTATTGGGATACTAGCATGTGTGCAAGCTGTTAGTAGCACAGTGCTAATAACTGTATACTGCCGAAGTGTTAAGCCAGTGAAAGACTGTAATAACAAACTCATGGATGTCTTCAGCTCATCTAAGGAATCCGACGATATAGTTCACACTCCAGAAAAGTAAGTGCTCAATCGCAATAGTGGGCTGATTGAATCAGGCAAGACACGACATTGTCTTAAGTCTTGTACAACTGGAGACGAGTGCTACAAACAACTTAGTCAGAGCAAAATATGGGCGGCGGCAGACATCAAGACAGCCACAATCAGAGAGAGGAAGACGTTAGAGGCCATATAGGTAGATAAACGGCACGCCAGAATGTACCGAGGGCACAGTTAAGAACTCATCTCATCATGAGGCCAGTAATTAGTTAACTTCGTGTGACTCAGTGGCGAAGCCTAAGTCTTCCAACTGGGCTTCAGTGACTTGCACGTGCCAACCGGAGAAAGGAGGACTACAGTTTAACGTGGAATCTGAACCACTTCTCGTTTCTGATGACTCCTCACATTAGTGATAGCTTGATTAAAGGCAGACTGCAAATTTCCGTGTTTCGACCGGGTCTCGATACCGCGACCTCTTAGTTTCCAGGCACACGGTTTAAGGCTTGACATCTAGGCCCGACATAACACCCACTGTCTTTCAGGCTGTACACCCAAAGTTACTCAATCTTATGCTTCAGTGGTTCTCGTACACCTAAAAACATGAAACATTTAGGTTTCAGGCGCACCGGGACTTACGTAAGCACCTTCACGCAACAGCGGCTGCTCCAATCGGATTCGTCGATGATACTCTGTAAAACTTAAAAACGAACACTTCCAGCAGTAACCATTTGGTTTCGCTTCACCTTGATACTGTAGCCGAAACAAGTCATAGGATGTCAAGACGCTATTTTCATGTGATAAGTGGTAGGTTAATATCCAGCAGTATATATACTGCTTCAAAGACACCTACAAATTCTCAGCCTACTAACGCTATTGCAATGGGCCAAACATCGACAGTTTCATTTTCATCACGGCTCGGTTACCCAGCCTATAGAATGTTATTAAAATGGCATCCAGCTACGAAAATCTACATTAATATAATGGTTGTAATGTGCAAACATGAATAATAATTCTACACTTTTTTAAAAAAATGAATTCGTTCATACTTCCTTTACAGCAAGAACAGTAGAGAGCCCTTCATAATATCGGAAAACTTTTTCGCTATGCAGATAATACATTTTGTAAGTGAAACGTTACACAATTTCTATAGAGAAAGAATAGTAGAGAACTCTTCATAACATCGTAAACATTTGTCATTATGCTGAATAAGAAGCTACACTAAGTTATATAGTTGCATATATTAGCACAACTACGAGGGCAGGCTGAAAAGTAACTATTACGGATTTCTTATCCTGTTCTCAACATCAGTTGAGGTACTACATGCCACGCCTTTTTCACGGTCGATTTTCCTGATTCGGTGACGCAAGTTGCAACCCACAGCAGGTAGAGGTTTCTTAATTGTAGGAGATAACATGGCGGTGTGTAAACTTGCAATAAGTAATGCAAAACCTTTTCTTTCTGAAAGGAGATAGGTTTTCTTTAGGATTCCAATACAATATATTATTTCCCACTCTATCGGATACAGACCATATTTTTCAACATAATCTCTGTTCAGCGCGACGGCCGCACGCAACCTTACTTGGAAGGCCTCTGTACCCTCACGGTACCATTTTACTGGTCGACGTCGGAGCATCAGTAACCTCCCCATCATCCACGTTCTGTTTCCTTCATTGGGCCAAACAGGTGGAAGTCGGAAGGTGTGAGATCCGGAATGTAGGGTAGATGAGGAAGAACAGTCCAGTGACATTTTGTGAGCTCCTCTCGGGTGCCCAGGCTGAAGTAAGGCCTTGCTTTGCCATGGAGAAGAAGAAGTTCGTTTGCATTTTTGTGGCGACGAACACGCTGAAGTCGTTTCTTCAATTTCCCGAGAATAGCACAATCCACTTCAGAGTTGATCGGTGCACCATGGAGGAGGACATCAAACAGAATAACACTTCACACTGCAAGGTTCGCAGGATAGCGTCTGTAAAGTTTGGAAGGTAGGAGACGAGATACTGGCGGAAGTAAAGCTGTGAGTACCGGGCGTGAGTCGTGCTTCGGTAGCTCAGATGGTAGAGCACTTGCCCGCGAAAGGCAAAGGTCCCGAGTTCGAGTCTTGGTCGGGCACACAGTTTTAATCTGCCAGGAAGTTTCATATCAGCGCACACTCCGCTGCAGAGTGAAAATCTCATTCTGGTAACACTTCATTGTCCCAGAAGCCCGTCGCCATGACATTGAACTTTTTCTTCGGAAGAGATGTGGTGTGGTGCCACTCCATGGATCGCCGTTCTGTTCCCGGTTCGAAGTGATGTACTCATATTCCATCGCCTGTAATGATGTTCGACAAAAAATAGTCACGATGAGCTTTGTAGCACGCAAGCAATTCAGCACAGATGGTTCTTCGTTGGTCTTCATGGTCTTATGTTAGGCTGCGAAGAACACAGCGGGCACACACCTATGAGTGCCCCAACTGGTGGACGAAAGTGTCAACACTACCAACAGAGATGTCCAGTTGAGCAATGAGGTGTTTAATTGTGATCCGTCGATCACCTCGAACAAGAGTGTCCGTACGTTTCAATATCGCAGGAGTCACAGCTGTGGGTGGCCGGCTAGAACGAGGGACATCAGACAGGATTGCACAACCTTCTTCGATGATTAAAGGCCCCTCGCCCATAGCTCACAGTGCTTTTGTTCACTGTCAGGTCTCTGTAGAGATTCTGCAAATACTTATGGACATCTGCGAAGCTCTGGTTTTCCGTCAAAAGAAAATCAATGACAGCTCTCTGCTTGGAACATACCTCCGTTACAGACGCCATTTTGAGAACTACGTATAGATACGCCATCTATCGGAACTTCATGAAGCTATCTGAGCTGAAGCGGGAATATTCCACGACGTCCCACAGCAAATTCCGCATATTTTCAATCTAAATTGGCCGAGAAGACAGATGTGTTGCATTACTTATTGAACACAGTTCGTAATTATGTCGGTGTGTGAGAAACAGCACGCTGAAATCCTGTTTGGTATTCGAAGAGTTCGTCCACACATTGGAGCAACTTTTCCCTTAGCGTGTTAACGCCAGACCTCACACGAGCCCTGCAACATTTGCAACAAACCGACGCCTTGGGATCACTGTCAGTGATCATCCTCCATACAGTACCGACTTGGCATCATCCGATTTTCATCTATTTCCAGCACATAAAGAACACCTTCGAGGACTTCACTTAGTGAAGAAACGGTGCAAGCAGAGGTGAGGTTGTGGCTCCGTCAATAAAGTCAAACATTCTACAGTGGCAGTATCAATTAAACGGCCTCTCGTTGGGAGAAATGTATTCATCGCCAGGATGAATATGTTGAGAAATTAATATGTTAGACATGAAGAATAAAGACGTAGGATGGTATTAACGTTTGGTTTATTTAAAAATCTTTAAGGGTTTTCACATAAAAGATTCGGATGCGTTACTTTTCAGCACACCCTCGTATACCTACTTCATTTCTTACAGGAACTGCACCAGGCAAGTGCTCGACCATGTCCTCCATGGAAACGTATCTGTTCATATTTTGATTACTACAGCTGTAGTCCATGACATAAGAGGTAGAGAGCCCTAAAAACGGGAACTGTATCATCTTCTTAGGAGATGTGTAAGTAGCCGCCTCAGTTGAATTACCTTTTTGAAATCATAAGTGTGATTAAGTTTGTTTCGCAGTACAGCAGAATTTTTGCGTCCTGAATATAAACTACCTGTACAGCTACAAAAATTGTCAGTATATCACGATTTATCCTACCAAGGAGGATTTCTGTAAGCCACTAGAAAATAATAAACAGGTACTTATGTGAAATTTCAGTGTCACGCGTTGCGTTATGGTAACCAGTTCAAATTATAACTACCTTTTGCTTTGATCTAGGTATTCGGAACAATAGTTTGTTACCAGTTTTGGTAATAAAGAGTCAGTAGAAATACAATAAATATTTTTAATTTTGCTGGTAGCAGTTACCAACACATTCACAGACTTTTTTACGTTCTTTTCATTTATAATGCAACCCTAAGCGATTCAAACCTTAGATCGTTTTCATTAGCTGAGAGGCAGATCAGCATATTTATGTATAATGCAGTGTATATTGTTGCTCAACATTTAATCAATTTAAAGAAATCGCTAAGAGGAATACGCTGAAGGAGATGAAACCAGTAATTCTTATAGATATTTCAGGAGTTTTGATTGCGATGAAACTCAGGAGGTAACCGCCTAACATACCAGTACACAGGAATGACAATTGGATGGGGCAGACAGATCGATTGATTTGAAGCTGGTTTTAGATAAATGTATACAAACTACAATAGTCCATAACACTCCATTATCATTTATTAGGAGGCAAATGGACTATTGACACAATTTAATCACAGGTAGTTCATATTTTCTAATCTAGATAATTCTTTCGTAATTTGATTATGTGTTAATATATTATAAACATTAAGACGAAACTGTACTTAGAGCACACTGCGATGTATTAAAAATTAGCAAAACACGTCATAGAGTTGTGCGTGTAATAAATGAGTGACGAAGATATAAGCAACACTACCAGAATTGCTATTTTATAACAACGCACTCCCTATCACTTCACATGATAACAGATATTATATTCTGTGCACATAGTATTTAGGAAGCGAAGAATGAGTTTTGCGCAATGTAGGCCGTATTTAAACTGCCAACGTGCAATGCGGTGTGATATTTAGCCAAGGGATGACGTGTGAATAAAGGTGAATACACATCCTTAACCACCGTTGCTGGTTTAAGAATGGAACAGCGCTATATATGTTAAAGCTAAAAACTTCGCCGACAGGTGCCATGCGGGGCCTCTGATTTAGCTGCGCACTAGTGTGCGTGTTTCGTGCTACGGTTTGAAACAGCTTCTTGCGATGAATACACAAATGCTCGTTAATAATGTGCCCGAGAATATAACAGAAAAACCAACGTTATCACAACGGGGATCCGATACGCCGAGTTTAAAATTAAGTAGCTCAAGGAAGGAGAATTAGCTGTACAAACCAGACTTGGGCAGGACAATGATTGGGAATGGAATCGGCTGTCGTGTTCGAAAGTATTATCCTGCCGTTTACTATAATTAATTTAGTGATTTCCCAAAAAATTTAAATGTAAATGGCCAGACGTGGATTTGATCAGCGCTACTCCCAAATGTGTCAACTGCGTTAAACACTACGCTCAGTAAGTAACCCATGCTTTTGAAACAGCATTAGTACAAGTCTAACAAACAGGCATAAATACAAAAAATAGGTGTACAAATAAGTAAAAATGTAATCATTTTCACACAATTAATGAAATAATGGCGGCAGTTGTTCCAGTATTTAGTGATTTATTAATGAAATAAGTGAAAGTAAATGACTGTTACGACGTCTGGGGGAGTCATCGCTCTTCTTGAAGCATCACAGTTTGCTATCTCGTTCTGAAATCATGATGGCAAAGCATTCTTCTGGATAACGCTTTTGTCGGTGTTCCGTTATTAATAAATAAACCATGCAAAACACAATACATAAAATAAAAATTTCCGCCTTCTACAATGAAGTTTCCTTTTCCTTTCAGGAAAGGCAATTTGCAGGTCATTATTCGAACCTGAGTTCCATCATCGTTATAGTTCACGGCAACACCATGTCCTGTATTCTCTCTTCCTCAGTTTGAAACTACACAGAAAAAGGTGATTTACCTTTTACTTAAGACAAAACAAAGAGAGATTACTGTTTAATTCCCCGTAGATAATGAGTTAATTCAATATCGAGCACAAGCTCCGATTAGAGAAAGATAGGTAAATAAATCCACCGTGTCTTTTTCAAAGCAACTCACCCACCATTTGCCTTAAGCTGGTTAAGGATGCCAAGGAGATTGTCTACTTTAACGTTCTCCTCCTAAAAACAGATCACCAGCAATAGTGTAACGTGGCGTCATTCCACACGATAATGCGGGTATGTTTGGAATTTAACGCAGGGCATGTGCACAGGCTGGCGATCAGGAACTTTACGGCTCCTATTCCCACTCCCCCTCCCTATTCTTCCAGGCTTATGCTAGCGATGAAAATTTATTGCACCACAATGATTCGAAGCAGCTACTTTGGAGTCGAGCGCCACTGCACAGTCGTGCGTTAGGGGTCTCGGTTACGGAAGCAGGTACAACTCAGAAAAGAGGGCGCCGGAGAGAATAGCTCATAATAGTAATACATTGCCCAGTTTGATTAAGGCAATGAATATGATCATTGCTAATGTCAGCGAAGTATTCCAAATTATTCACTTACCGTGCATGGGTTGTGTAGCTGCTCTCGTACAAAGAGAGTAGAGGGTGAACGGGGTCCAAAATCTTCCATATTGCGAACACTTTTCATGTACACACAGTTTAGGTGCTCTTCTAAAGTAATAGTATCCATAAAATTTGTGTTTTTCTTCTTCAATCCACATTAAATAGATTATAGTATACAATAAAGTGCAGCAACATTCATTCACAAGCTATCCCTATTTCTTTAACTTTTTTTCAGACCAGTGTAGAACTAACGAAAATGACCAACTTTCATTTTCTTTTTGTTGATTTAATGCCCTACTCGGGATTGCCTTCAATCCTTAGACCACTATTTTTTAGCAAAAACTTTCTTTGGACCAAGTAAAAATCGGTTCAAGACATAAAACTACCCCCTCTTGTCCTAATCGCAGACAGTGTCAAATCTGGATAAGCTCGTATACAAAGTAGTGGAACTAAAATTCTACTTTGTTTAATTTGTTCAATGGCTCTGAGCACTATGGGACTTAACATCTATGGTCATCAGTCCCCTAGAACATAGAACTACTTAAACCTAACCAACCTAAGGACAGCACACAACACCCAGCCATCACGAGGCAGAGAAAATCCCTGACCCCGCCGGGAATCGAGCCCGGGAACCCGGGCGTGGGAAGCGAGAACGCTACCGCACGACCACGAGATGCGGGCGTTTAATTTGTTACCCTTGAATATAGTGAATTAAGATATCAGGTGTTCATCTGTTGAAAGGTTGCCATTTTACTCTACTCAGCTCTTATTTTATACCGAAAGAGAATTATTTACAAAGGAAGAATATTACTTCAAGTTGCAAAGCTGCTATATGAAAAGTAATGCAGCCGTTTTGCATTTATAACTAATTTATGTAACTCGAGGCGTTACCCGATTTTAGCATTACAAAGAGATTTTAGAGACCAGAAGACAGTCGATAAGGAAGCTGTTTTTGGTGAGAATTTGCCGCCTTGCTTTTGACAGCAGAGACGGGCACCAACTCTAAGTTTAAATTGCTTCTACGCCGGTCATTCAGCGCTTCTCACCTGCCGTCTCCACCAGTTCAACAACCACAAAGTCCAATACAGTTGTTGGGGAGATACTGCGAAGTTCGTGAATTCATTTTGGAGTTTACAGATTGTGAACCTGCTGCATGCCGGCTGAATCAGAAGAGAAACACCACTGTAGAACTGTGTCACACTAAACAGGATGAAGTATCCCGCACAATCTTGCCTTTAAACTGCCTTTCGGTGCGTTTCGTGGCAGATAAAAGTTTCAAGTCGTTTATATTCTGCCTTGTTACAATGGCCCTTACATAAAGTCACAAAGTTTCCTTCTTTATATGGTCGCTGGAGACTCTCGCATTGTGGATAATTAAAATTTAAGATACCATTTCATCTCCTTGATTTTGGATTTATGTCGTGTCCCAAAACTATGTGAAGCTTATTCTTGAATGGTTTCTTCAATACGTCACAGAACATTTTTTTCGTGTTTCTTATCCTACAGAGTCATTTCATTTGTCCCTCGCTCTCTATCAACGGGACATCAAACTCTACTACACCTTCCATTCCACTTTCCTAGACACGTTAACAGTATGCTGAAGTTCATCTTTGGCAGCCAAGAATTTCTCTCAGAAAGGTTTCCTTATTTGCATACATTTCTCATATATCCTTCACGAAGTAAGATAACGTTTCTGCTCATTGTAGACGGCTGATAAGGGCACGCAGAATGTTGTTTTTCTATGTCTGTATTTTCAAAATATGAGAAAATGAAAAAGTAAAATGCGGTGCTGCTTTCTTCCGTTTTGAGAGCCTGTCACTTATTTAAATGTACTTACCCCAGTGCCAACCTGTTGTCTTCGTCTCTTTCTCCCAGTGCCGGGTATTTTCACTATGATTTGATTCTTTGGTATCAACTCAAGAATCGATGTAAAATTATTTTCCTTATATTTTAACAGACCTTATCAATTGCTTTTTAAATAAATGTGAGTTATATTGCTCTTCTATCTAACCTCTCATCATTGCAGGGTGTGAAAAATATTGCCTTTTCCGGCGCAAAAAAATTTACTTTAGCTTTTCGTTTACAATTTACTAGTGAAAGGTCTCTAAGAACAATGAAAAGGAAGACTATTTAACAAGAAATATTTAATATTTCAAATGGTTCTTTTTTGTGGGGTAGTGTTGAAACATGGTTTACCACTAGCATACATTGCACTGAAGAAACGTATGTTTCCTTTGGCTGCTCCTCCTCCTTTCTTGCCTCTTTCTTAGCACACTCTACACGTTTTTTGTGCTTTTTCCTGTCCACGTTGTAGTGGTACTCTCTCCAGGAAATAATTTCTAACCAGACATTATATCTCAGCACCACTTGTCGAAGGTTGAATGTCAGGACCACATGATGTAGTTGCATTTCTCTGCAAAGAGAAATGATAGATTTGCTGACACTAACTTCTCATATGTTGAATTCTTATTTTATTGAGTATACTGTCTTTAAAAATAATTAATTGGCTTTACCAAGTAATCCTATTGTCTAGTATGTACCATGACATTAGTGCATCTAGATAGGAAAGGTTTCATCTTCACTGTATGTTGTAACACCCCACCCATCACTTATCTGGTTTTGGTGAGTGTTCACCCCAGGTAATTGACTAACAGATCAACAGAAAGTGCAAAACTGCCGCAATGTCGGATAACGCAAAGAAAGTAATAAGGCCTGTGACTCCTGATTGAACTGTGGTGGCAGTGTTGACATTAATTGATTCAGAATTGATCCCTTTTAATTAAAAAGGGGTACACATTGATGTTATATTCAGCTATTGAACACCAGATGCAACTGTTGAACATAAAATTAATTAAGAAAGTGACTTGGGATTTCAACTACTTGATTCAAAACAGATGCAGTCTGTTAGCACAGATTTATTTTAACTCACGACCTTCCGTCATCACATTACATGACTCTCCTAACAGGCAGTGGTAATAAATTGCGTTTGCGTGGAGTAAAGTGCGATAAATCAAAAGTAATTCCTATCGACTGACCCAGGCGTAATGCAAAGTGCGAGAAGAATTCTACAATACACGACCCATGAAACCCTCGTGGAAACTTTGCCGACGTGATCCAACAAATCAATCAGTGGTTGGAGTGGGCGCAATATCACCGAACTCAGCATGGCGGATCGGTGTCATTGCGCAGACGTCGGCCGACCCCATGGTGTTGCAAGGCTGCGCTTGTCTATTCATTCCTAGCTATCTTGCTCAGTACATAGCTGAACCAAAACTTCCTATCTCCAAGCTCAATCGTTCCATTTGCAAAGTCCTAAACTGCAGAGATGCTCACTCTTTCTCAGGCAAGCTGAGTAAAGAACGCCATGACCTCACTCTAGGCAAGCTGGGAATGGAAGACCACTACAGAGACTTCTCCCAGTCCGCTCTTCCCCTCGGTTTCCCCTCCAGCAAAATCACTTACGCCAACTGCAGCGCAAGTCGCGTTAATTATGCGTCGCTTACCAGCGCCGACCAATGCCTGCTCTGGGAAGTGAACAAATTCCCACAAAATTTCCCTTCCTCTCAACTTTTGCTATTTAGCTCCTCCCAGGCCACCCATCAAGATTAGTGTCTGCACAAACACCAAATTTTCCGGAATTCTGACTCCCAGGAGAGTACTTCAAATTCCTTGGTCCTATGTTCCCATCAGACGCCGGCGTATTTCATTCTGTCGCTATTCACCTGATTTACTTCAGACTCTGCAGACCGTGAATTCAGCGTGAATTTGCTATAGTTACGAACCCACTCCACTGTAGCTTTGCGGGGCTTTCTCGCATGTTTCACTGAAAACGGGACAACGGACATTTATCAACTGGCGTACGAGTTCTCCGTCTGTTTCCCGGTACACCAGCATGGAGTCGGGGTCAACCACCCACTCACTGTCACTCATCTTAAGGTGGCTGGAGGCCGCGCCCCATTACTTGTTTCTCAGAGCTTGAGCTGCCCTAAGCTGCCTATTGTTGCTTCCCTTAGCCGCTCCCCCAGCGGCCACGATCAATTCTGAGTACTTCCCTGGGGTAAACTAGTCCCCAGTAAATCGACGCGTTTCCACAAAGTTTTCATGTCGTGTGAATTACTTTAAAACCATCACATGACATTAATTATTCCAATACGTCCATACTATACCCTCTACAAGATGCATTGTGCCTTGTCAGTCATTTTTGTTCAGCCCCACTGTTCGCTCAATGTGAGTTAGGTGATCTTCAATGACTTCATGAAAGGGGCATAGTTCTTGCCATCTTACAATATTACTGTCTTAGCAACTGAAACTAGTTTATCTTAGCAATTAAGAGTGTTTGGAATGATGTAAACACCTACATGTGAACGTTTTAAGCCGTGATGTGTATGTCACTGTGCTCTGTGCCGCTGCAACTACATTTCCAACAAAAATGTAAATAAATGCACTAATTAAATGAGCTGAACGTGCAAATTACTTAATGTACACACGTAAATATATGTATCTTTCTGTACAGGATTGTATTTAGACACATATCCTCACTGGCACACACAGAAAAGGAACGTAATCACACTTCAGATTAATGTAATGTACATGTAACTGGAATTCAGCTGATGATGGTAGCATGCTACTGAATCGCATTGAGCTGATTAAATATTAGTAAAAACTGGCAGAAGCAGTAGAAATTATTACATAAATTTACAAAGTCCTCAAACCATTCCACATAACGTGCATAACTTTAAGTTAAACATTAACATTCTTCTTCATTACCCATGTATATAACTTACTGTAATGTTGTTGCTTTAATTTGAGGTGTAAGCAGTGCTGATATTCAAGACCATAAAAGTGGGTTAAAACCTGTGAGCTGTCTAGCGAAGTTAACCTTGCATTACTGCGCAACTGTTTCACCAGGTATCCAGTCTAGCTTACCAAATTCCCAACCAGACTAACATTAATTATAATCTTTTAATAGTCATACGACAACCAGTGATATATATATAAAAAAAGAATTTTAGTAAAAAGAAATAAATCAGTTTATATTTGGAAATTTATTTTAACATTGATCATTGAAATTTCAGCACATTAAACTTGATTCATAACTAAACTGGTGCCTTATTTAGGATTGTGAAAATGTGAGATTGTAATCTTATGGAACACATTAAATATGGAGCCAAGATTGGGAGACTGCATACAACACTGCATTCATAAAATAACACACGAAGAACCTTGAAACATATGCAAGAGGAAATTAACCACAACCAACCGATTCAATTTTCACACAAAGAAGTTACGTTCGTAGCACAATCCTGTCCGTCATGTAATTACCACACACTGGTATACTAAATTCATACTAACTCCCTGTGAAATCTTCCCAAAAAGTGTAGCGGAGAGCTACTTTGATGATTACACCACATGCTTCACGTGGTCAACTTGGTTTACACAAAGAGTATAACTCCACAATAATTTTGATAATTAAAATAAATTAGATCGAAAAGCAATTTACAAAAGAAAAACCTCAAACTGGTTACTATTGTCTTACTATTAACCTGATAGGTCAAACCATTGTATGAGCACGTGGTACTGGTCTCACAAAGTACACCCCACGTGGGTTGAACATAAATAAAAGTTGCTATATTGGAAAATATTGTCAAGATGAGACGTTATAATCTCACGCACATTCGCATTTAAGATTGATGATCTTAGTTAGAGTTACTGATCAACACGTGGTTCCACTTTACTCACAAAGTAGTGACAAAGCAACTACCGGAATATATTCTGAACTTCACACTCGAATTACACTGCGCTGCAATTTAAGATAACATTAGCTATTTTAGAGCTAAACCTGAAATAAAGGTGATTAAATTTTCAGTTAGGCTGAACTTAAGAAATCCATTGTCCTATGGACTTAGCAGAAACGCGCTTAGCCAGAGATCTTACCACTTCAGACGCTCACTGCGGACAGACTGACTTGCGCTCCTACCGAGCGTCCTTCCCAGGTACAAACGGAAGTGACCAGAGAGACAGCTTCTTATGCCAACATGACAAGGGACAGACAGGAACATACTAAGAATGGAAACTTCTCTGCTTTTAGAAAGCGTAGCTACCTGTTCCGACGTTGGTCCTACTGTTCTCTAGCAGACAGGCTTGTCTGCTACTATCAAACATGCAACTAGAAATGCATTTGCTCATTCATCCTCTCACACAGAAGGGAAGGGGGATGACAGTATCTTATCATATACAGTACATAAAAGAAAGCGGATGTAGCTTCCGTATGAGACTGTGTGACATGAATTACATATAAACTGTGTTTTAAAGTGTAGTAGTGTGACAGATCGTTCTTGTTTATGTGTAAAAGTAACACATTCCACTACTCAGTCTCCTCTTAGATAGTCAGAAACGCCACAGTAAATTTAGAAGAGGAATTTATGTCGTAAATGACAACAGATTTAAGAAACTAACATGAAAGGAATCCAACAGAGACCTTTCATAACCCCAATGCTCCAGGAAAAGACTGTGCAGGGAATTTTCTGGCCATGCTAGGACATTCCCAAGCAGGCTTCTCACACCCAACTTAAACCAAAAATGTAAAGAAAAGGCAAAAGGTCACCAGCTACTTGCTAGAACACAATAATTTTAACACATCTTTAAAATCTACCAATTTCAAAGAGAAAAAAACAATCTGTGACACCTATTTAACAGATAGTGTAGACCTAATTCGGTCAGCAAGTAAAAACAATGGTCCCTGTGTCACTAATATGAAAACAATTTCTGGTTGTTACCCTTATGGAGTTCACCAGTATTTGCTCATTGCAAGAGCCAACTGATCACAGGAAAATTTATGACTGTTTGTTAACAAGTAAAATTTATGAAAATAGCAAAGGTGCCACAGCAATTTAAAAAAAATATGAAAATAACATCAGTATTATAAAGCAGAACATTACAATGCACAATCCGCAAAAGCAAAAAAAAAAAAAAATGATAAAACACATGTTTCACAAAGTGGTTATCGCAAAAAAATTCTATATCTTATAAAACTAGTAATCTGTAGAATTAAAATAACTTTGTGGCACTAATTTAATCACTCTACTATATTTCAGTTAGTTAGCAAACAATGATCAATGTGTCATTATACTGAAACTACAATTAATTATGTGATTGTTACCCTTAAGGGATTCCTCACTATAAATATGCCCCATGTAAAGGCTAACCGATCACAGTCCAATGAGCATGAATAGCTGTCTGACTGATAAACAAAGCAACGCCACAGGAATGAATTTACAAAACAAAATATCACAAATCTAATACAACACACACAAACAAACATTGAGAGATAAAACAGCTCTGAAAGTACAATAGTCAACGTCTAAAAAAAACACCAATACATAAAACACCTGCAAAATACAATAGTCAAAGTCTAAAAAAAATAATAAATAGAACACTTGCAAAATACAAGAGTCAGTCTAATAAACACCAATAAATCGAACTCCTGCAAAACACACGAGTCAGAGTTTCTCTGACAGAAACACACGTATATGCATTGGACTAAGAACCGTATAATTACTGTTCACTGACACACTCAGTAGTTCCACTGTTCCGAGGCACAATATAAGGGAAAGGGGGTGGGTGGGGGGTTCGTCGCCGCAGCTGTCAGTAGGGTTTTTTGTCCATCTGTTGCGTGCAATCCCGCCGTCTCTGCCCTCTCATGAAGTTTCTCTTGGTGGCCCGTGTCACGTACATCTCGATTTGGTTCCATGTTTGTGTTGTCAAATTCGTGCGGTATCCCCGTTTGACACGCCAGGTTGATATTCCTGGGCAAGGATGACACTTAATGGCTCTTTTTTGTGCCACCCTTAGCTACCAGAGAACATCGAACTATAATTTACTGTCGCTTGACAGTGGGCATCCGTCAGGAAATGTTGATAGGCGTCGTTGAAGTCTGCCAGTTTCTCTGGACAGTATGTGTCAAAAGGCTCCATGCCCCTTGTGTTGTTACATTCTTGAGTTATCCTCAATTGGCTCGCCGGTTTGATATTCCTGGGCAAGGATGAAACTTAATGGTTGGTTGGTTGTTTCGGGGAAGGAGACCAGACAGCGAGGTCATCGGTCTCATCGGATTAGGGGAGGACGAGGAAGGAAGTCGGCCGTGCCCTTTGAAAGGAACCATCCCGGCATTTGCCTGGAGCGATTTAGGGAAATCACGGAAAACCTAAATCAGGATGGCCGGACGCGGGATTGAACCGTCGTCCTCCCGAATGCGAGTCCAGTGTCTAACCACTGCGCCACCTCGCTCGGTTGACACTTAATGGCTCTTCTTTGTGCCACCATTAGCGACCAGAGAACATCGAACCATGATTTACTGTCGTTTGACAGTGGGCATCCGTCAGGAAATGTTCATACGCGTCGTTGAAGTCTGCCATTTTCTCTGGACAGTACCTGTCAAAAGGCTCCACGCGCCTTTATCCCCTGTCTTCTGTCGTTTCACCGCGCCCGTCTCGCCACGGTAGCGTGCGTGTGGTGCGTTGCCAGCAGATGGATTTCCGCGCGGTGGACCGCTCGCCCATCTCAGGTCATCGCCTCCACGAAGGGTCGCACTGGTGTGGCCGCCCATTAGCTCCAGGTGCAAGGGAAAGTGTTTGTCGCGTGCCCTTCTTTTGTTGTCGACCGCGCTCCCGAAGTGGCCCGGTTGACAGTGTCTCCTGCTGGGAAACCCGCCTGTTTACAACTAGTCAAATGGCTCTGAGCACTATGGGACTCAACTGCTGAGGTCATTAGTCCCCTAGAACTTAGAACTAGTTAAACCTAACTAACCTAAGGACATCACAAACATCCATGCCTGAGGCAGGATTCGAACCTGCGACCGTAGCGGTCTTGCGGTTCCAGACTGCAGCGCCCTTACAACTAGTCCTCCTCCTCGCTGCTCCCGCTGTCTCGTAAGAGTTTAGCCGGTTCGCTTTTACGTTCTCAACTGCATTCACAGAAATTGTTCATCATAGTTATGTGATTACAAAATGTCATACATAATATCGCTTAGTATTGTCTTTCACAATTTTTAAGAACAAAAGTGAGACTTATTCTTTTTTTTTTGCAAATAAAAACGTTAAATGAATCGACAATATAAAAATAAAAGTTAAATGACTTGACAATATAAAAAAATAAAAGTGAAATGAATTGACAGTATAAAAATAAAAATTAAATGAACTGACATTATAATACCTAAATCCACATCACTAATGTGGTTCACTTGCGTTTTAATAAATCAAATGCTACTTATTAATTCACTAAAATGAATAGGATTATGCCTTGTGCAAGTATAGGTCAATAGGTCAGGGCAGCATAGGGTTCACATGTTATTTACACACACATACATGCACACCTGTTGTCTATACTAGAAACTAACTACCCATAAGCATGTGTTACTCAAAATTCTACTTCAATCCACTACTAGTTAATCCAATAAGCTACTTCAATGCTACTTCAGCACAGTGTTTATACCACTACAACATTGTTCTAATTCGTCCTCTTCTTGACGCTCGCGGCACATGTCTTGTCACATGATAAATATGGAGAAACTTTCCTTAAACATACACAGTAAAAAGAACAATGGTTATTTGCACGCCAAAACATTTATACCAGTTGACACACCTGATAAGAGACTCGCAATTATAAATTTATCATACTCATATATTCACACATAAAACAGTAAGACAGTTTCATCTAAAATTACGTTATCACAAGAATTAATCACACAGATGACTCTGAGAAGGGTAAAAATATTTTCATTATACAGGTTATACTACATTTTCTTACCCATTTTCTCCCATTTCGTTCCTTCTTTAAGTTACCTTTCGCTTCCAAATCAGTTATTTCGCCTGTGGTGGTCATTCTGGATTCATTTCTCATGAATGGCAAAATTGTGGTCTCCTCTATTCTGTAAAACAGTTTCATCTTAACATATAGAACTTACAACAGACACAAAAGATCCGAATCCTCCTGTAGTTTAAATGACAAATGTTTTGCTTCATCCTTATTACATTAAACCAAGCTTTCCGTCGGTCCCATAATCAAAATTGTTTAATCTTCCTCTACCTTCAAGAGGGAAATTTCCTCAGTACAAATCATATAGGCTGCAGTGCATCGCGCACCAGCGAAAACAGTAAGCTGTAATGCTCGCAGCATCAGCAAAACACATAAACGTCGCTTTTCTAGGACAAGTATTAACGCAGAATAATTTTTCAGGCTCTGGCTCAACCTCAGTCAAGACTACAAAAAGGATCCATATTTCCGTTTCATTCTCCATTTGCTGGAAAACTGCTCGTCATTTGACTGCCATAATACTATTTCAGGGCCACGTAAATTACCCAAACCACAACACTTCTTTCACCTTGAAGGGAATCAATCTACTTACGAAATCCACAGGCAGCACTTTCCGTACTCAGCTATAAAGAACAAAAAAGACATATATCATCAATATTAACATATTAGCGTATATTGGGAAGCCATTGGTTAAACAATCGTATTATCGCATCCTGTTTTGAGGATTCCAAACTTACTCATTCCTTTCTCAGAGTTCTATTTTAAAATATTGATGCAGCACGCCTACTATAGTAACAGATCCTCGTTTATACTGACAGATATAGAATAGTAACAGATAGATAGTATCACTGAAAGCAGAAAATCGGAAACAAGGCTACTAACAGCTGGGGACCTGGGTTTGCCAGACCCATAATACCCACAGATCGGATATTCCCCCGAGTTTTGCATTAATTCAACACAGATCTTGCTTCTCTCAGGAGCGACTCGTTTCAATTTACACAAAAAAAACGTAAACAGCATTTCACTCGTTCACAAAGAAACCTTTTATCTTCACATTTGAACCAACGTAAATCCTAATTGCACAAGGAAAAAAAATACTACAAACATCAATCAATCACATAGAAACCTCTTTATCACTATTTTTACCAACATATTATTCAAAATGCATTTATCACAAATGTAAACTAATCAATTGTTTCTCTTCACCGTCCTCTCTACTCCTCACTGTCCTTTCTACTCAATGTATGGTGTCACGTTTGACACATGGTGTAGCCCTTTTGATTTCTTCTATCGAAGAGTTTCCACTTCTATGGCGTTTTCATGGGGAATCTTCCTTATCCGATACGGGCCGTTAAAGAGATTAAAAAATTTCTTGCAGACACCTGACCGTTTGTTAGACAGCTTGTGTGATCTGATAAGAACTTTTTGTCCTATATGAAACACTGTTTTTCTCACGTTTTTCTTAGACTCCTTGACTCTGGCTTCTGCTGCACGCTTGATGTTGCGTAAAGCTAAGTCAACAATTGCGTTCCGGCGTAGTCTCGGCTCTGGTCTCGGCTCTGGTGGCCAAGGCACCACCTCTTTGATTTTGCTCGGGGGCTCCTTGGTTTTTTTTTTTTTTTTTTTTTTTTTTTTTAGCACAGTGATTGGCGGAAGCTTTGTTGACGTATTAGGCAACTCGTTAATTATGTTCTGAAATGCTTTTAGGTGTATGTCCCACGATCGGTGATCACGACTGCAATATAACCTACATAATTTTCCTAATTCACGCATAATACGCTCACTGGGGTTCGAGCTGGGGTGAAATAGAGATATATATATAGGTTTAATTCTTCTCCTTCGCAGCATCCGCTGCCAGTATTGCGATCTAAAATTGTGGTCCATTATCCGAGATAACCCTTTTCACACGCTCAACTTCATGCAGAAACTGCTTTGCAAATGCAGTTGCCACTGCCCTTCCTGTGGCTCGCCTCAACGGAGTCAGACACACAAACTTGGAGGTTAGCTCCACCGCTACGAAAACATATGCAAAACCTGCTTTAGATCGTATTAGTGGCCCAAATAGATCCACGGCCGCGAGGTCACAAAGTTTGCTTGGTATTATCGGGTGCAATGATGCAGCATATGTCACTGTGGCCGCCTTTGCTCGCTGACAAGGTCCGCACACTCTAAGTACACAACGAATACGCCGTAGCATGTTATTAAAATACCATGTCTCTTTCAGTTTTTCACAACATTTCTGTGCTCCGAAGTGACCATAACTCAAATGTATGTACCATGTAATTTTGTTTAAGAGTTCCTCCGGAATCACCAACACTCATCTGGAGTCGTCTGGCGCTCGTTTCTTGAATAGTATTCTATTTCGCACTAAGTAGTACTGGCGCATTCCTACATTCTCCTTGTCCTCCCACTTCTTCTTTATATCTTTCAATACTGCGTCCTTATCCTGTTCGTCCTCTATATTCCCTAAAGAGGTGGTAACAAAATTCTCGAACGCTACACTCTGTAAGTATAGGATGCTAAAATTATTTTCACCGAGTTCCCCTTCTTCTGTGTGAACCAAACCTATAGGAATGCGCGATGAAGCGTCAGCAATTACATTTTTCTGTCCAGGAATGTATTCTACAGTGAAATTATGTTCCTGTAGGTATAGTGCCCAGCGTCCTAGCCTCCCATGCGTGATTTTTGTACTTATAAGAAATTGGAGTGCACGATGGTCAGTGTACACCCTGGTGGTCCTCCCAAATAAGAAATACCTAAATTTTGAGAATGCCCAAACTATCGCCAGTGCTTCGAGTTCTGTCACGGAATAATTTTTTTCACATCGAGAGAGCACCCTGCTCCCAAACGAGATTGTTTTCCAAGTTGTAATATCATCTTTTCCTTCCGTTTGAAACAGTACTGCACCTAATCCTGACAAGGAACTGTCCGTCATTAAACAGAATTCTTGTGTCAGGTCGGGATGCACGAGGATGGGAGCCTCTACTAATGCCTTTTTCAGTTTATAACATTCATCCTGTGCCTCTTGATCCCAGACCCACAAAGCGTTCTTCCCTGTTAGTCCACATACACGGGGTGTACCAAGTACACTAAAATTTATAAATCGCTTATAAAAATTACACAGGCCTAAGAAAGCTCGCAACTGTTTTTTATTTGTCGGCATTGCACACTCCGCTATCGCCGCAATTTTCTCCAGGTCAGGTTGTATTCCATTTGCTGAGACAATATGGCCTAAGAATTTTATGTTCTCTCGTCCGAACTGTGACTTATCTAAGTTGACTGTTACACCTGCCTTCTCAAAAACACCCGGTAGTCTGTTCAGAACGTCATTATGATCCTCCCACGACTTTTCCGCAATTAATATGCCATCCACGTAAATTGTCACTCGCTGTTTCAAATCATCAGGCAAAATGCTACTTGATCCCCTTATAAAGCAGCTGATGAGACGTTTAGTCCGATCGGGAGACGCCGGAATTGGAAACAATTTCCATAACACAGGAACGCTGTATATAATCTGCAAGATGGGTGTAGCACGATTTGCCAAAAACTCGAACGGAGGTCGACAGATGATAGTACCTTTACCCCGTGGAAACGTAAGAGTTCTTCAAGGCTCTCAGGCCTGTCCGTTTCCGACATAATAATTGTGTTTATCTGTCTCGAGTCTAGTACCAAACAAACCGAGGTGTCGCGTTTTGGTACGACAAGCAAAGGTGAGGTGTAAGAGCTTACTGCCCGCTCAATTATTCCTTCTTGTAACATCTTGTTTATTTCCATCTCCACCTGGGCTTTATACGCCACGGGAATAGGGTATGGTCTAACAGAAAACTTCTGATGGTCACGTACTCTGAATTGGTAAGTAAAACCCTCAATCGCCCCCGGAGTCTCAGAAAATACCCGTTCATGATTCCTAAGTAGGCAATACAATTTCTCCTTTTCCCTGTCCGTGGTTCTGACACCCGCGATGCTCTTTCTCAGTGCATCAGCAAAAACAACATCTTTCCCCTGCTCACAAGACGCAGACCACGACTCACTTACATAGTTCACGAGTAGCTCCAGTCTGGGTTGCGACTCGGTTTGAGCTTGAAATTTTAGGCAACTAATTTCTGACTCGGCACGTAATATGCATTCATCAAATACTAAATTCATTGGCTGATCCCCAACTTGAACTGTCATTACTCCTCCACCCATGTCAATTACTGCATGGTGGGCATTCATGAAGTCATTTCCTAAAATCATTGCCACATTCAGCTTTGGGAGCACAAAGAAGTTGTACTCAAACACTCTTCCCTGGCAGGTAAAATTAAGCCGTGTCTGCCTCCGGATTTCTACGCTCTTACCGTAGATTGCGCCCTTGACCTTTATTCCTCGCTCTTGAAAAACGGGCCACGTCCCAGTCTCTTCGCATTTTTGAAATGCTGCCTCGCTCACTATGGAGAAAGGGCTTCCAGTGTCAATGACACACTTAAAACATATTTCGTTTACTGCAACTGTCACGACTGGATTTATTCCCGAAATTTTAGCACTCGTAGTTTCTTGCAACAAATCCTCTCTAATATCTTCCCTTTCTATATACCGTATGCACTCATTTGCCATGTCGCTCATTTGTTCCGATTGGGCGCCTTCTGCGCTGATCGTTTGTCATTGCCGGTTTTGTTCATTTCCATTTGCTGGATTATGTCTAGGGTTAGCCGGCCGAATTTCAACATCATGAGGTGCTCGGCCTACAGTCCTATTCCCACCGTGTTCATCGTGGTATCGATTCTGGTTGCCGTAACTGTTGCGTACACGATCTTGTCCACGTCCTCGATCATTTCCGTTGTTCCACCTGTGTTCGCGACTGTTACCCCAGTTTCTATACGGCCGGTCCCGATTATTGTTCCGCTCGCGTCGCAACGACCAGTCACGCCGTTGATTAGTACTACGGCCACGACTGCGATCGCACTGCTGCGCCCCGTAATAACTTTGTGCCTGATTAGGAGGGCATTTGCTGTATTATATTCCAACTCTTGGAGAAGTGTCTTAAACGTTTCCACGTCCTCTTTGCATCGTCCCGCAAGAATGACGTGGCGCAAGTGCATCGGCATTTTGGTGACGCATATCCTAATTCGTTCCGCAGGCCCGTATGGGTCGTATAAAAATTGATTGCCCTGCAGCATGTGGTCGAATAGGCGTGCTGGGCTGCCGAAACCAGACTAGTTCAAATTTGGCAGCATAATTATGCCATGCTTGACCCTATCTTGTGCCGCTTCCGACAAATAGGCGACAGAAAGGCTTGTCGAAACTCCCGAGTGGAGTTGCAGTGACGCGCTGCCGACCTCATGCGAATCGCCGGTTCGCCTTCCAAATAGCCACACATATATTCTATCTTATGTGAACTTGCCCAGTTGGGGGGAAGACAGAATTCAAATTGCTCGAGCCATGCTCGTGGATGTATTCCTTTTTGCGAATTTCGAAATATCTCAAACTTTCTCACCGTAAGGAAATGCTTGAAATCAAATCCCCGCATTTCCTCCCGGCCAGGCCCTTGATTGTTTCTGTTTTTCTCATGTCTGCCCCTCAAAATACATTCTTCCCTGTCGTCAAAATCTCCCTCGTGGCCGGAGTCCCTCTCTGCACTGTTCGTATGGCTATTTTTAGTGCTATTGGCGAGTTCGGAATCACACCCAATGCGGCTTTCCAGATGCGCCACGCGTTCTTGTAATTCACCTGTTACAGCTTTGTGCCGCCTGTTCACTTCGAACTGTCCCTTCTGCAATCTAAGAAGCGAACGCACTTCTTTGGTCTCTGCGGCCGCTACCTGTGTTGTATTGTTATCGCTCTCCGTCACCTTCATCGTGTCTACGATGTCCGCTAATGCCGCAATCTTATCATGTATTTGTCTGTTGTCCTCCGCCCCAGTCTGCTTCAATTGTTCTACTTGCTGTTCGAGTGCGTGAATCGCTTGACTGTTGTCCGCTACTGTGTTGCTAACGGACGTGGGACAATGTGTTTCCGCCTCCTGGACCCTTGAGAGTACCTGCTGGCGTTCTCTTTGGCATTCTTCTCTCAGCACTTGGAAATTCCTAAGTAGCTGTTCTTCGCTCTCTTTAGATTCCGCATCGCGACTCTGCTTGCCCTGTTCTAAGGCTTGCAGACGGTCATCGATTTGTTCAAATGTACGGCCTAATTCTTTCATAATATCACTTTTTATTTCACTTGCCAGATTGTTTATTCTTTGTGAGATATCATCGGACACTCTCTGCATCGACTTCTCGACTTTATTTGTCTGTTGGATTAGTTTTTCGTCTATTTGTTGGCCTAGCTCGCGGATCGATTTTTCAGATTTCCGTGTCATTTTTTCGCCTAGCTCTCGGATCGATTTTTCAGATGATTCTTTTTGTTCTCGGAACGATTTTTCTGATATCTCTGCGTTTTCTTTATTTTGTTGCAATAAGGCTTTCATGAGTTCTGCCAAATCAATTTGGTTAGTACGAGGCAAATTAATTTCTGGCTCTGATGTAAGCCCGGTCGTCCTGTTTTGCATTTCGTCTGAAGTATTCCCCATTACATTTTCGGAACCGACCGACGCGTTAATATTCGAAATCAAATTATCCCCTTGGTCCATGTTGCTTAAGTTGTAGAACCGCCTACTTTTAGCTTGGTTACGTGTCTGCATTAGTTCAATTTATACCCGGTACGCAACACACTAATCACAATAAAGGTATCTCCCAAGAATTACGACAGTTACACGAAAGGTACCCAACCTAGTACGCACTTTTTCACATGCAAAACAAATTTTTATCTTTGATCGAAGCAGTGCAATTTACAAGCGAGAAAAAAAACCACACACACATTTAAAACACACAAATATAGAAAACAGAACAACAAAACAACAAGACAAACAAAACAACGCCGTGAATCATTTGAAAGTCTACTCAGAAACAACGCAGAAGTTGTTTGAGCGCTGCAGGAAAAAAATTAAGATTGTACAACGCTCGCAATCTAACGTTTCAGAGATTCCAAAGTCTAGGGAAATCACAGAACAGGGTCGCCATGTGTAACGTTGTTGCTTTAATTTGTGGTGTAAGCGGTGCTGATATTCAAGACCATAAAAGTGGGTTAAAACCTGTGAGCTGTCTGGGGAAGTTAACCTTGCATTACTGTGCAACTGTTTCACCAGGTATCCAGTCTAGCTTACCAAATTCCCAACCAGAATAACATTAATTATAATCTTTTAATAGTCATTGGACAACCGGTGATATATATATATATATATAAAAAGAATATTAATAAAAAGAAATAAATCAGTTTATATTTGGAAATTTATTTTAACATTGATCATTGAAATTTCAGCATATTAAACTTGATTCATAACTAAACTGGTGCCTTATTTAGGATTGTGAAAATGTGAGATTGTAATCTTACGGAACACATTAAATATGGAGCCAAGATTGGGAGACTGCATATAATACTGCATTCATAAAATAACACACGAAGAACATTGAAACATATGCAAGAGGAAATTAACCACAACCAACCGATTCAATTTTCACACAAAGAAGTTACGTTCGTAGCACAATCCTGTCCGTCATGTAATAACCACACACTGGTATACTACATTCATACTAACTCCCTGTGAAATCTTCCCGAAAAAAGTAGCTGAGGGCTTCTTTGATGATTACACCACATGCTTCATGTGGTCAACTTGGTTTACACAAAGAGTGTAACTCCACAATAATTTTGATAAGAAAAATAAATTAGATCGAAAAGCAAACTACAAAAGAAAAACCTCAAACTGGTTACTATCGTCTTACTATTAACCTGATGGGTCAAACCATTGTATGAGCACGTGGTACTGGTCTCACAAAGTACACCCCACGTGGGTTGAACATAAATAAAAGTTGCTATATTGGAAAATATTGTCAAGACGAGACGTTATAATCTCACGCACATTCGCATTTAGGATTGATGATCTTAGTTAGAGTTACTGATCAACACGTGGTTCCACTTTACTCACAAAGTAGTGACAAAGCAACTACCGGAATATATTCTAAACTTTTACCACTTCAGACGCTCGCCGCGGACAGACTGACCTGCGCTCCTACCGAGCGTGCTTCCCAGATACAAACGGAAGTGACCAGAGAGACAGCTTCTTATGCCAACATGACAAGGGACGGACAGGAACATACTAAGAATGGAAACCTCTCTGCTTTTAGAAAGCGTAGCTACCTGTTCCGACGTTGGTCCTACTGTTCTCTAGCAGACAGGCTTGTCTGCTACCATCAAGCATGCAACTAGAAATACATTTGCTCATTCATCCTCTCACACCGAAGGGAAGGGGGATGACAGTATCTTATCATATACAGTACATAAAAGAAAGCGGATGTGTCTTCCGTATGAGACTGTGTGACATGAATTACATATAAACTGTGTTTTAAAGTGTAGTAGTGTGACAGATAGTTCTTGTTTATGTGTAAAAGTAACACGTTCCACTACTCAATCTCCTCTCAGATTGTCAGAAACGCCACAGTAATTTTAGAAGAGGAATTTATGCCGTAAATGACAACAGATTTAAGAAATTAACATGAAAGGAATCCAACAGGGACCTTTCAATACATACATTTGAAATTGCCATGAGAGTTATATGCTGCGTAAGCTTTCTCCACCACTTCACACAGCGATGGTCGAATACTCCATATGACATTTTGTGATCACTGAGATCGACATCAAGCTTATTGTTATTATACTCGAGAACTGCTGCTGGCTTGGATTTCTATCTTCCTTTTCTTTCAGTATAGAAAAGCATCTCTACCCTGTGCGTCGCGGCTATCGTATACATACATCTCTCTCTTCTTTCCATCGTAAGGCCAAAATGTTTCCTTTACAGCCGAACATTATTCTTCTGTTCTTGCTGACAGTAACATCGAGAGCAGTACAGGGAGAATACTCCGAAAGAACCACTTTTTTTTAAATTTTTTAGCTGCTAAAACACATTGCGAGTATTTAAAAGAATGTCGAAATTTCTCAAATTCGTAATTCGTCAGGAGGCTGGCGAAATGTACACCCCTGCCGTAGATGCAGTAGCACATGCGCAACACGGTGGACACATTTCCTAGGGTGATGACACCTCGGTAAGCATATAACGTGATACTACGGAATCGTAATATGTTAAACAAATTTCAGTTTGCGTTCATAGACTTTCTGACAGAATTGTTCACAGACGCTATTCACCTAATACCAATAATAATTACATCTACATACATACTCCGCAATCCACCATACGGTGCGTGGCGGAGGGTACCTCGTACCACAATTAGCATCTTCTCTCCATGTTCCACTCCCAAACAGAACGAGGGAAAAATGAATTCCTACATGCCTCTGTACGAGCCCTAATCCCTCTTTTCTTATCTTTGTGGTCTTTCCGCGAAATGTAAGCTGGCGGCAGTAAAATTGTCCTGCAGTCAGCCTCCAATGCTGGTTCTCTGAATTTCCTCAGTAGTGATTCACGAAAAGAACGCCTCCTTTCCCTTAGAGACGCCCACCCGAGTTCCTGAAGCATTTCCGTAACACTCGGGTGATAATCAAACCTACCAGTAACAAATCTAGCATCCCGCCTCTGAATAGCTCTATGGCCTCCCTCAATCCGACCTGGTAGGGATCCCAAACGCTCGAGCAGTACTCAAGAATAGGTCGTATTAGTGTTTTATAAGCGGTCTCCTTTACAGATGAACCCCATCTTCCCAAAATTCTGCCAATGAACCGAAGACGACTATCCGCCTTCCCCACAAGTGCCATTACATGCTTGTCCCACTTCACATCGCTCTGCAATGTTACGCCCAAATACGATGTGCATTCAAGTTCTCAGGCCTCCGATTTTTTTTTTCTAATTAACTACTCACCCGAAATCGCTGAAACTGGCGTTACTTCTCGACGTAATCGCCCTACAGACGTACACATTTTTCACAACGCTGACGCCATGATTCCATGGCAGCGGCGAAGGCTTCTTTAGGAGTCTGTTTTGACCACTGGAAAACCGCTGAGGCAATATCAGCACGGCTGGTGAATGTGCGGCCACGGAGTGTGTCTTTCATTGTCGGAAAAAGCCAAAAGTCACTAGGAGCCAGGTCAGGTGAGTAGGGAGCATGAGGAATCACTTCAAAGTTGTTATCACGAAGAAACTGTTGCGTAACGTTAGCTCGATGTGCGGGTGCGTTGTCTTGGTGAAACAGCACATGCGCAGCCCTTCCCGGACGTTTTTGTTGCAGTGCAGGAAGGAATTTGTTCTTCACAACAATTTCGTAGGATGCACCTGTTACCGTAGTGCCCTTTGGAACGCAATGGGTAAGGATTACGCCCTCGCTGTCCCAGAACATGGACACCATCATTTTTTCAGCACTGGCGGTTAACCGAAATTTTTTTGGTGGCGGTGAATCTGTATGCTTCCATTGAGCTGACTGGCGCTTTGTTTCTGGATTGAAAAATGGCATCCACCTCTCATCCATTGTCACAACCGACGAAAAGAAAGTCCCATTCATGCTGTTGTTGTTTGGCAACATGCCACACGGGCAGCCGTGTGGTCATCCGTCAGAATTCGTGGCAACCACCTGGATGACACTTTTCGCATTTTCAGGTCGTCATGCAGGATTGTGCGCACAGAACCCACAGAAATGCCAACTCTGGAGGCGATCTGTTCAACAGTCATTCGGCGATCCCCGAAAACAATTCTCTCCACTTTCTCAGTCATGTCGTCAGTCCGGCTTGTGCGAGCCCAAGGTTGTTTCGGTTTGTTGTCACACGATGTTCTGCCCTCATTAAACTGTCACACCCACGAACGCACTTTCGACACATCTGTAACTCCATCACCACATGTCTCCTTCAACTGTCGATGAATTGCAATTGGTTTCACACCACGCAAATTCAGAAAACGAATGATTGCACGCTGTTCAAGTAAGGAAAACGTCGCCATTTTAAGTATTGAAAACAGTTCTCATTCTCGCCGCTGGTGGTAAAATTCCATCTGCCGTACAGTGCTGCCATCTCTGGGACGTATTGACAATGAACGCGGCCTCATTTTAAAACAATGCGCATGTTTCTATCTCTTTCCAGTCCGGAGAAAAAAAATCGGAGGCCTTAGAACTTAAATGGACCTCGTATTTTATCGACGTGACTGTGTCAAGCGCTACACTACTAATGAAGTATTCAAACATTACAGGATTCTTTTTCCTATTCATCTGCATTAATTTACATTTATCTATATTTGGAGTTAGCTGCCATTCTTTACACCAATCACAAATCCTGTCCAAGTCATCTGACAATTAGCAGCTGTCTTTGCAGTATTGCTTAGTATGAACAGTGGAGATAAAACAATTAATTTTCTTCGTGATCTCTTGATGTACGCCTGCTAATAGCATCTGCCTTCGTGCAAGTTCCAGAGTTTCAAAGTAATGTGGTATCCAGTTAATGTTTTCAACATTGAAAGGATGAAATATGAAGAACATGGCATGAAGACGTAAATATGTGTTATTTACTAGTTAATTTCTTGAACATTAATTTCAATAATGTCGACATTTCGTTAGAAACTGTTTAAACATTAGAAGATACAGGAAATAACTCTGACAATTCCGTGAACTGCGGTTAGAACTATGATTGTTAAGCTAATTTAAGTCCACAACAAAAACACGGTATCTTCCAAGTCTATAAAAAAACTGTGCAGTAATATCTTTCAGTAAGAAAGAAAAAACTATAATTCTTTGGCTAAACGAAGCAGGGAGAAATGTTTAAACTTAAACAGTGTGCAAAGCCGTTTTCGTTTCATAAAATCTGAACGTGAATTCTGTAAATTGTGTTACGCGATGTACGCACTGTTCGTCAGAATCATTACCGATGGAAATCTATGAGACTGGGCGCTCTGAATTGCAAGGGAGATAGACTTTAGTGATTTCCAGGCATCTTCGACCTGGTTAAACAGATTCAGGAAATTATACGGGAAAGGAAGTCACGAAATTAGAAAGTTAACCTCAAGTAAATGTGTAGAGGAGATATCATTAGAAAGTAATACAATAGACGAATTCGTATCTGACTTCAAACGAAGCTTCTTGTTATCCCATAAAAGCTGCACATAAAGCCAATCACTCAGGGTTCGTGCAAACTGCACTATATCATTTCGAGTGAAAAAAAAAAAACCGAAGTCGCTTGTGCAGTTGATGAATGCTATGTCACACTCGTATAGAACAACGGCAATTATTTTTATCAGTGGATTACTGTTTCCACAGCTTTATTTCTATCTTCAGGAACGTCAGGGCAAATTAGGACCAAAAATTTAAAAGAAGGACTGCTTACTTTCGAAACTATTGTAATCAATGTAACAAAATCTGTAAAAATAGGAGAGAATGATTTTCATTGTTACATCCGAAACGTCTTCTTACCATTTGCAGAAAATAATTCATTGCTTTTGTTGAACTCTTGGCCTGAAAATAACGACACCTCTTTAGGTGGGCTACGAAAAGAGTCTTAACATAATTCGTATTCCAACCGAAATTAACCACGTTATTATAGCTCTCTATTAAAAAATTTTAAGGGTGTAAAGCATTTTTCAGAAAATTGTTAGAAACTGCAATTTCCGATAGCTCTTTGCCATTTCAGGTTTATCAGAGGAACAGTCATTCCTGCGTTGTCAGTTTTCATCGTCGTATTTTACGAATTTGAGCAACTATGCATGGTACGCAGCATAATATGCAGAACAACGGCCAGGAACATTTTACTCCATTCCAGTTTTGTCTAAATAGTTTCTCTGAAATGCCTGAATGCATTACTTTTTCTTTTATTAGGTGTGCCCAGTGTACGGAAAATGTTTGTTTCCCTCGCCCAACCGACACTTCACATTTCTGAGAAGACTACAGGGAACAAAAAAAGCCGGCCGGAGTGGCCGTGCGGTTCTAGGCGCTGCAGTCTGGAGCCGAGCGACCGCTACGGTCGCAGGTTCGAATCCTGCCTCGGGCATGGCTGTGTGTGATGTCCTTAGGTTAGTTAGGTTTAAATAGTTCTAAGTTCTAGGCGACTGATGACCTCAGACGTTAAGTCGCATAATGCTCAGAGCCATTTGAACCATTTGAATTTTTGAACAAAAAAAAATGGCTCTGAGCACTATGGGACTTAACATCTGTGGTCATCAGTCCCCTAGAACTTAGAACTACTTAAACCTAACTAACCTAAGGACATCACACACATCCATGCCCGAGGCAGGATTCGAACCTGCGACCGTAGCGGTCACGCGGTTCCAGACTGAAGCGCCTAGAACCGCACGGCCACACCGGCCGGCTACAGGGAACAAACAAGGAGTTAACAAACTATACATTTTTTAAAAATTATCAAAAGAACTTTTCTACAGAAACTTTAAAATATTCTATGATAACAAATTAAAGTCCCGATTGATGGAAGTCGTCAGTAAAATAACATCAAACACTGCCTTGATTTTCTTTCCTCTGCTATTCACTTGTGTAAAAATTGCATCTGCAAGAGTTTAGCTGTCGATATGAACTACAAACTTTTAAAAAAACTCAATGATTTGAGTCATTTTTGGTATGCTTTAAGTGCCTAAAATTAATGTGTGTGCACTTTGGGTTTTGCGTTACGCTGCGCTACGTCCTCCTGTGGCAGCGTCTGCTTAGTCACCAATTCGCATGCTAGGGCATTATAAACCGCTGTTATAAGTAGTCCTTTGTGCGGCAAAGATGAGTAAATTTAACATTTTTTTAAAATACTTGCAGTGCGTCTAAGCAGCTAAGATTTTAACAGTGTATTTCTTTCGGTGTATTCTTCCTGCGTGACAAATTTCAAGGTCGGTTTCTTACATGTCGGATTCTATTATTAGCACTACATCATGACAGCAGTTTCCTGCCCACAGAAGACTTTGAAATTCCAAATATGGCCTGACTGTGCTATACCGATGCCTCCTCTTTAGTCTTCTTCTTGTTTCTTGTTTATCCCGGCTTCTTGAGTTCTCTTGTGAAGAGACACGATACAACACGTTCAGAAGTGGCGTGGGACAATCAATGAAGCTACACAACAGTTAGTAATTTAACTTTTGAAACCGCCGGTTTATTGGCATTTCTGGGAATAAAATCACTCTCATACTCTCATGCGGTCAGCGAATTTCGTGTAACAGTTTGTATGTGTAATGGGACTTATTACGTCGCAAATCGTTAATTAATCTCCATTACAGTGTTGCTAAGCAACGTGATCAACAAGGTGATATGTGTCTCAATTAAAACTGAACCTCGATATTTTGAACAAACTTTCGGTTCATTTTGGTCAAAATCAGCACTTTTCTCAAAATTAATTTCCAACTTCGTGCAGTAGGTCCAAGCGCATTTGCAACTATTGTACGCGATTCACTGGACAGCTCGATCACGCACTAGCGTGTAACGTATTTCAAATCGAGCGCGCAGGTTTCAGTTTGCCCTAATGGGCTAAACGACTGTTGCAATAACGTAATGTGTCTGTCTCACGTAAAGTCTGAATGGAACTGGATTTGCCTCCATTCGAGTCAAAATCACAAAAAGTAAAATTCACCGCGCAGGTCAGCGAACTGTACACGCGCACTTTTAGAACTTTAAGTGATAACTCGTCTTAGAGTAAAAGCCGCACATAAATTCACACTTTTTCATGGACTCAAAATTCAATACACCTTTATATTAAACAGATAAATTGTGGCCTGCAATTACTAATTAACATATCCCATTCTGAATAAACTTCAAGAACTTGTATTTCGTAATCAATAAAATTTTATCTCCTGAAAGAAACTATTAGTTTGCTAAAACGGATTCAGATTATAGTCAACTCATGTCTAGACGATGACGTCACAAATCGATACTTGCTTGGAATGAACGAAATACCTGTACTGAACAATACTGTCCGTCGAGGAATTTACTGACTTTTGTAACAAATTTGATACCCCTTGCATCGCTACAGTGCCTCCAAAAGCACATATAGTTTTATTCCGTATCGGTGAGGCTTCTGTGGCAAATACCGTTTGAAACTACGGTGTTCGCGGAATGGACGCAACCCTTCATCGATTGTAATGTTTAGGTTGGTATTCATTCTTGTCGTATACTGGTCGTACTTTGAACAACATTCATATGCTAAATGATTCCAATAAATTTTCGAATGTTGTCCAGAGTGACTTCCTAGCAGGCAGGCAGGCAGTAGTTGATTCAGATGTTGCTTTCTTTGTATTTGCTGCCAAGCATACAAGTTTGCTCTTGCTTTCATGTGGTGAATCATCTCGTTATCTATAAAATAGTAAAAGAAATATGCCAGACTATTGTCACTCGTCAAGCGCATTTCAGTTTGTATATTCGCTTTAGCATCAGTGTAGATTGTAACCACTGTAATTCTTTCAAATTCATCTCTTTCTGGATTTTATGTCTCAAAACATTTCAAAAGGTTATTGTTTAAGTAGGATTTAAAATTCTTTTATGTCTTTACACGTTTCTTCGACGAGGCGAACTCTCTTTCAAAGGTTCACAAATATTTCACTATTCCAGTGTAAATACAAACCAACGGCCTTGCTGTAGTGGTAACACCGGTTCCCGTCATATCACCGAAGTTAAGCGCTGTCGGGCTGCGCTAGCACTTGGATGGGTGACATTCCGGTCTGCCGAGCGCTGTTGGCCAGCGGGGTGCACTCAGCCCTTGTGAGGCAAACTGAGGATTGAGAAGTAGCGGTTCCGATCTCGGAAACTGACATAAGCCCGGGAGAGCGGTGTACTGACCACATGCCCCTCCATATCCGCATGCAGTGACGCCTGTTGGGCTGAGGATGACACGACGGCCAGTCGGTACCTTTGGGTTCAAAATGGTTCAAATGGCTCTGAGCACTATGGGACTTAACATCTATGGTCATCAGTCCCCTAGAACTTAGAACTACTTAAACCTAACTAACCTAAGGACAGCACACAACACCCAGCCATCACGAGGCAGAGAAAATCCCTGACCCCGCCGGGAATCGAACCCGGGAACCCGGGCGTAGGAAGCGAGAACGCTACCGCACGACCACGAGATGCGGGCAAGGTACCTTTGGGCCTTCATGGCCTGTGCGGGAGTAGTTTAGAGAGAGTTAGTGTAAATAAACTAAGAAAATTTAATAAAAATTTCTTTCTTGAGGACACTGTTGTTTGTGACTTTGTAAGAGAATATTCGTAATAGACATTTGCTTGTAGGATTTAGAATATCCAGTTATATATAATGAAGTACTGACGGAAAAAGCTGCACAATTATTCAGTCACGCCTTGGTAGTATTTCAAAGCGGTGCAAAGACTGACAATTTGCTTTCATTGTTTAGAAATGTAAAATTGTGTGCTTCAAAGAACGAAAAACCGCTGTATTCTATGACTACCGTATCAACGAATCACAGTTGGAATCGATCAACTCATACAGACACCTCGGTGTCACAATTTGTAGGGATATCAAATAGAACGATGACATTTTCTCAGTTGTAGGTAAATCAGGTGGAAGATGTTTTTTATTATAACTATTCATCAGTCTTCTGTCTCGTTTGATGCGGCCCGCCTCTTAATCTCAGAGTAGCACTTGGAACCTAGGTTGTGAATTACTCGCTGGATGTATTCCAGTCTATGTCTTCCTCTACACTTCCTTTACCCTCTACAGCTTCCTCTAGTACCATGAAAGTTATTCCCTTATGTCTTAACATATGTCCTACCATCCTGTCTCTTCTTCTTGCCAGTGTTTTCCGCATATTCCTTTCCTCGTCGACTCTGCGGAGAACCTCCTCATCGCACACCTTATCAGTCTACCTAATTTGCAACATGCTTCTCTAGCAACACATCTCAAATGCTTCGATTCTCTTTCTTCCCACAGTTCATGTTTCACTAACATACACTTCTGTGCTCCAAATGTTCATTCTGAGAAATTTCTTCCTTAATTTAAGGTTTAATGTTGGTAGACTTCTCTTGGCCAGAAATGCCCTTTTTTCTAGTGCTAGTCAGCTTCTTCGGCCTCCTTGCTCCTTCCAGTGTGGGTTATTTTGCTGCCTAGCATAATTCCCTAACTCCATCTACTTCTTGATCACTAGTCCTGATTTTAAGTTTCTCGCTGTTCTCATTTTGCTACTTCTCGTTACTTTCGTCTTTCTTCGACCTACTCTCAGTCCATATTCTGTACTCATAACACTGTTCATTCCATTCAGCAGATCCTGTAATTCTTCTTCACTTACACTAAGGATAGCACTGTCATCAGAAAAATCTTCTCGCTGATGTCCTTTCACCATGAATTTCAATTTCACTCTCGAACCTTTCTTTTATCTCAATCATTGCTTCTTCTATGTATAGACCGAACAGAAGGGGAGAATGACTGCAATCCTGTCTTACACCCTTTTTAGTACGAGTACTTCGTTCTTCGTCTTCCACTCCTATTGTTTCCTCTTGGCTCTTGTACATACTGAACAATACCCGTATTTAATTACTGCTTACCCCTCTTTTTCTCCGAATTCCTAACATCTTGCACCATTTGACATTGTCGAACGCCTTCTCCAGATCGACAAATATTATGAATGTGTTTTGACTTTTCTTTAGTCTTACTCTCATTGTCAACTGCGAAGTCATAATTGCCTCTCTGGTGCCTTTCCTAAAGCCAAACTGATCGTCATCTAACACATCTTCAATTTCTTTTCCATTCACGTATACGTTATTATTGCCAGATGCGTGAGCTGGTAAGCTGATTGTGCGGTATTCTCGCACTTGTCAGTTCTTTCACTCTTCGGAATTGCGTGGATAATGTTTTTCCGAAGTCAGATGGTATATCCCCAGAGTCATATATTCTACACACCTGTACGAACAGTCGCTTTGTTGTCACTCCCCACAATGATTTTATAAATTTTGATGGAATATTATGTATCCCTCCTGCTTTATTTGATCTTAATTCTTTCAAAGCTTTTTTAAATTCTGATCCTAATGCTATATCCCCTATCTTTTCTATATCGGCTCCTGTTTCTCCTTCTCTCACATCATCAGACAAGTCTTCTCCTTTATGGAGGCCTTCAATTTACTCTTTCCCCCTACCTGCTCCCCCCTCTGCGTTTAACAGTGGAATTACAACAGCACTCTCAATGTTACCACCCTTGCCTTTAACTTCACCGAAGGTTGTTTTGATTTCTCTGTATGTTGTATCAGTCCTTCCGACAGTATTCATTTTTCGATTTCTTCACTTTTTCATGCATCCATACCACCTTAGCTTCCCTGCACTTCCGATTTATTTCGTTCACAAATGACTTGTATTTCTGTATTTTTGAATTTCCCCTCAACATTTTTGAACTTCCATCTTTCATCGATCAACTGAAGTATTTCTTCTGTTACGCTTTATTTCTTTGCAGTTACCTTCTTTGTACCTATGTTTTTCTTTCCAACTTCTACGATTGCACCTTTTAGAGATGCCCATTTCACTTTAACTGAACTGCCAACTGAGCTATTCCTTATCATAGTATCTATAGCCTTAGAGAACCTCAAGCATATTTCTTCCTTCCTTAGCAATTCCGTATACGACTTCTCTGAGCAAT
Organism: Schistocerca americana; assembly: GCF_021461395.2. Classification (NCBI taxonomy): domain Eukaryota; kingdom Metazoa; phylum Arthropoda; class Insecta; order Orthoptera; family Acrididae; genus Schistocerca; species Schistocerca americana. The sequence goes on from NC_060130.1 coordinate 699,322,370, forward strand.
GATTCTTTCTCACTAGTCTCTTAAATTTCAGCCTACTCTTCATCACTACTAAATCGTGATTTGAGCTTGTACCTGCACCTCGGTACGCCTTACAATCCAGTATCTAACTTCGGAATCTATGTTTGACCATGATGCAATGTAACTGAAATCGTCCAGTATCTGCCGTCCTCCTCTTCCTCTCTCATTCCTATTACCAAGCTCATATTCTCCTGTCACGGTTTCTTTTGCTCCTTCCCCTACAACCGCATTCTAGCGGTCATCCACAGCAGTAGTAGCCCTGTCATCGACAGTTCCTGTCTCTCTGTATCTCCTCCATGTCCGAACAATATCGCTTTGGTTCACTCTGAGACATCTGGACACTTCCCTTCTTGAGAGCCCTTCCTGGCACAAAGCAACAATGCGGACGCTTTGGAATCGCGGTATTGACCGTCTAGGCATGGTTAAACTACAGGCAACACGAGCCGTGTACCTCCTTCCTGGTGGAATGACTGGAACTGATCAGCTGTCGGACCCCATCCGTCTAATAGGCGCTGCTCATGCATGGTTGTTTACATCTTTGGGAGGGTTTAGTGAAGAGTCAAAGGAACTGTGTCTGTGATACAATATCCACAGTCAACGTCTATCTTCAGGAGTTCTGGGAACCGGGGTGATGCAACACTTTTTTTTTATGTCTGTATCTGCCTTGCGCGTAGCACCCCTTACAGACGCACGAATTCCTACTGATTACTACCTTTTCTATACTGAGAGTGAAACAGTGTCTCGCCTCAGTACTTTTGGAATGCCTTTTTTAAAACTATGGTTGATCTTTCTCGTCCACAATTTACTTTATTGTCAAATAATTATCCAGAACAATAGATTTAAGCTTTGCCTTTATTCATCTATTTCGACCGTATTCTAGTTAAAAGATGGCCATTTGTTTCTAAGTGGATGCTAACGACTGCTTACCACATCCAAGCATAAAATCTCCCCTAGACTTATTGAGGAACTTATAGCCTCTGCTGGACTCGCATTCTGGAGGACGACGGTTCAAACCTGCGTCCGGCCATCCAGATTTAGGTTTTCCGTGATTTCGGTAAATAGTTTCAGGCAAATGCCGGGATGGTTCCTTTGAAAGGGCGCGGACGATTTCCTTCCCTATCCTTCCCTAATCCGAGCTTGTGCTCCGTCTCTAATGACCTCGTTGTCCATGGGACGTTAAACCTAATCTCTTCCTCCTCCTTATAACCTCTGGAAACTTTTCTCTGCCTCGTTACTGACAATGTCGAAATTGTCGGGTCTGTCTGCTGCATCGAGGTACACAGCTGTATGAATGCGTGGTGTCCGTTCTTTCGGACATGCAGAATCCGGAGCTGTTATATATCACATGTAAATTTAAGGTAGAAAGGGGAAGAAAAGAAAGGAAAATGAGGAGATCACTGGTGTCAGATGCATCGGGTCATTACGAAAATGTGCTGGACTGGGATTCGAACCCGGGATGCTCTGCTTACTAGCCACGTGCGGTAACCACTGCGCCCTCCGGGACACAGCGTTGCCGACACTGAGCGGACTATCTCAGCACGCTTCACGGCCGATTCACATTCCCACCGAGCGCCACCTATCCGCAGTCCCTGCCCATTTCCTCCATGTTAGCTCTTGTGAGATTCCCACTGGAGGTCAGTCGTATTTGTGCATCCTCACTGAAGAAGGCGGATCCATAGCCCAGCTAGGCCTTTCAAATTATATGAATGCGTGGTATCCGTTCTTTCGGACATGTCCGAATGGATCCGAGTGGATCCATGTGGTCCACATGGCGCAGTGGTTACCGCACCTGCCTAGTAAGCAGAAGATCCCCGGCTCGAATCCCGGTCCAGTATACATTTTCACTCGTCACCGCTTATTCCGCGTAATTTCCCGATGCAGCTGGCAGCAGTGATACTCTGCTTTTCATTTCCTTTCTTCCCCTCTCCGCCTTTAATTTACGTGTGAGGTACACAGTTGGGTTACGTATTGGCAGTCGAACTATTTGCTCAAGACAGCTTCGGAGAAAGCGTTGAGAAGTATTTCATAAGACTGGTCGTCCGTATCGCCATTAGTGAATACAACGACGTCCTAATGTACACTCGCTGGTTAAAGTCTCCTCCTACTACTATTGCATAATAGGGGTATTTCCACATGACAGAGTTTAGATTTTCTTTGAATCATTCTGCAATAGTTGTAGCAGAATTGAATCACCGGTAAAAATATTCGATGATTTATTTGGAAGCATCTAGGCCGATTACTCACGTACAGGGAAGCTCGCAGTCAAACTCAATTTCAATCTCGCTAGACATATTATTTACATTTATTGCTAAGATCACCCCTCCCTCCACTGTACGCGCAATAATCTAACCTATCTTTATACGTTCCTTGCCCCAGATTTTCCGGAACTTTCTACTTCGTGTTTTATCCATCTCAGATTCGAGTATAGTTTGGGCGCAGTATCGTTCTTGCGGAGTAAGTTATTTGCGTTTCAAGTGAGTGCACCGTTTCAAACTAAAAGTAAATATCGTAGTCTCTATGACTACCCGTTTATCTGTTTATCCATTTACCCGTTTACCATTACATCTGCATGATTTTATTACTTCTTCACTTCGGCTTAAATACTGTACCCTGTATCCTCAATAATACATCGCCACATAACCTAAAATATGTAACAAACAGTTTAAATGTTAAACCGTTTACCCATGAATTCCTATAAGCCGATACCCCAAGTATCTGATACCCACAGTATCTGACATAACAAAGTAGGTGCTAGCAAATTGTACGAAGTTCCCAGAACACCTTTAATGTACAAAATTTTTGGAAAATACAGCGTTCAAAGACAGTAGTTTCCACTTTGTAACAGCATGATTCACCATTTTGATCATAACTGAAAAACTTCTTGTGTTGCAAGATAAGATTAATATCCTAGCATCGGCTCATTAAAATGATAGATTGACTTTGAAAGCATACCACTAATTCACTATGGAGACCGAAACAGAAGGGAGATTACCATTCCTGGACGTCATGGTCAAAGGAAGTGCGGATGGCACCCTGGGTCACGGGTATACATTAAGAAATCGCACACCGACCTGAATTTGCATGTAGATAGGTGCCACCACCCATCGCGGAGGAATGGGGTGCTAAAAACACTGGTGCACAGGGCGCGCACCATCTCTGACGCAAAGAGTCTGCCCCATGAGCTGGAACACCTCAAAACTATATTCCGGAATAACGGGCACTCAGAATGGCACATAAGATGCGCTCTCCGCCCTGCCTCTGCAGTACAGCGTGTGGAGACGGAAGAAGTCACGGAGGAAGCGATAGCCACTGGCTATATACCGTATACTGGCGCACTGTTGGGGAAAATAGAACGAATATTGAGGAAACACCGAGTAGGAACTGTCTTTTGCCCTCCCAATAAAACACGAGTATTTTCGGGAAGTGTCAAAGACGATCTCGGTTTGCTGAAGGCCGAAATATACCAGATTTCGTGTTAATGTTGGAAGACGTATATTGGACAGACAGTGCACTCCATCGAAGATCGTTGCCGAGAACATCAGAGGCGCCGGCCTATGTGGCCGTGCGGTTCTAGGCGCTTCAGTCTGGAACCGCGCGACCGCTACGGTCGCAGGTTCGAGTCCTGCCTCGGGCATGGATGTTTTTGATGTCCTTAGGTTAGTTAGGTTTAGGTAGTTCTAAGTTCTAGGGGACTGATGACCTCAGGTGTTAAGTCCCATAGTGCTCAGAGCCATTTGAACCATTTTGAACATCAGAGGCACACTCGACTTAGGTACCCCAACAAGTTGGCGGCCGCAGAGCACTGTTTGTCCGAAAATCACGAAATGGACTATCAACATACCAGGGTCTTGGCAGAAACATCTAAATACTGGGACAGCGTCGTTAAGAGGCTATCCAAATTCGCACCAGGGACGGACTCATCAACCGAGATTGCCACTATAACCTCAGCAAGGCATGGGAACCAGCACTGAGTCTAATTAAAAAGACGCTCAGCGAATAAAAAGAACTGGTGACCCGGGCAGACGAGGCCATCACACCGACGCCACCACAGACGCCGACGCCAAAGTCTCAGCGACCGCCGACGCCAACGTCTCAGCGACCGCCGACGCGCTGCCGCGGACCGCGGAGAAAACGCCTCGCAAGACTCTGAGCACTATGGGACTTAACATCTATGGTCATCAGTCCCCTAGAACTTAGAACTACTTAAACCTAACTAACCTAAGGACATCACACACATCCATGCCCGAGGCGGGATTCGAACCTGCGACCGTAGCGGTCGCGCGGTTCCAGACTGAAGCGCCTAGAACCGCTCGGCCACACCGGCCGGCCGCGTCGCAAGGAGAGGCGATTTAAGACGGCCGCCCGCCCTCAGGAGCTTAATTCATCAGCGCACCTGACGATGACGACATGTCTGATCGCCGAAATATTGTGCCCGTTGGACACTACGGACCAGCAGTAAATCCGTGGACTGGTCGAGCAAGACATGACTTGTCAGTACAAGCAAAACGCTCACTCAGCGAGTTCGGTCCTGCCGATGTCTGTCTGCCTGCCTGCCTGCTATGTGACATATGAGAAGTATCATAGAATAATTAAAATGTGGAAAATCTGAGGCTCCATTATGCCTTACATCATCTGTGGTAAAGAAATTGAACTTTGCACATATGCAAGTGCTGCCCTACGTAGTTCCTACATTTGAACACTCTGTAAAGCACTTTTAAGTACTGTAAGTTACATTATTTTCATAAATCTTACGTTAAATACGGTGTAAAATTAGCCTTTGGATCCCTTTGTGCACGTTGTAAATTACTTTTAAATGTTGCAAATTACAACCTTTACGTATTTTTTAAAAATATTTCTGGATATTGTGCAAAAACTAATTCCGAGCATTTGGATACTTTTGAGCACAGTCATGATGCATACATTGTGATCCTTTACGTACTTTTCAGATAAATCCTTTTGAATTTGAAGCAAAAGAAACCAGGCGTTTGAATACTTCTGAACGTGGTGGAAATGGCAACACTGTGATTGTCTTTTTTAATTTTAATGGCCACTGAAATACTAAGCTGTGACTGTCTGTCTTATTTTAATAGTTCACTGTGATTGGCTGGGGAGCGGAGGGCTGGGGAGGATAGTAGTGAGGGGAGGGTGCCACGATTACGTTCTGTGTTCAAGGTCGTTGCCTCTACCCCCTGATTTTTTCGATGTGATAATTAAAATATTTTGATGAGGTTCGCTAGGTAATTGATAGGTACACTGGCTGCAAAGATGAAAATAATCTGTAGCACTCCCTTCTGAATTTCTCTTTTCTACGTACATGAACTGCTTCTCCAAACAAGGGACATAAAAGTGTGGTTTCTCTTTGCGTCGACTAAAGGACATAATTTCAAGGATGGGGTAGGAATTTGGGCGTGATCTTGCGACAGGAGTAGCCCAAGCTTTCACCTTTAGTGAATTAGCGAATCACGGAAATTCCGAATCGGAATAGCTGGCTGGGGATTTGATACCATCTGCTCTCGAATGTCACTCTAGGACATAAACACTGTAATGCATCGCTCGGTGTGTTTCCCAGCACCTTCAATATATTTCTATATGCCCTCTCTGACAAAGTACTATTGTCATTTTTCATTTACTTCATATATTTCAAAATATGGTTTCTTCCTCATTTGTGGATTTTAAAGTACTTTCCATATTCCCAAACAGAACTTGTGATTGAACTCCTGTTTGGAAGTATTTTCCAGATTCCTCACAGATGCAGTCTTCACTGTTAGCAACGAATGCTATAGCCACGTTTCACTTGCCCTTCAGTACTTTCTTTGGTCGGAAAAGAATGTTCAGTAGCCTTAAGAAAAAATCTATGAAGCAAATACGCTGATAAATGAAAACATTATGACGACCTGTGTAACAGCATGTTGGTCCGCCTTTGGAACGCAATACAGCAGCTAATCTCGGTGTCACAGATTCGACAAGTCCTTAGTAGGTTTTCTCAAGCCGCTGTAGCACCATCCCGGCCTTGTCAGACGGAGAGTTATCCTGCTGGAAGATGCCACCGTCGTCGGGGAAGACATAAAGCATGAAAAGACGTAGATGGTTCGGAATAATGCCTTAGATTACTACCACAGGTCCCGTGGAAGCCCAGGTGAATATCCCCCATATCAGAGCATTACCGCCAACAATGTGTGCTGAAGAATGTGCTCAGAAATACTTTCGCCTGTACCAGCATTCTACTTTGGCGTCAAACCTGCCACAGACCACCGCCTATCTGTGATGAGGCGTGGACGTCAAACGCTTTGCTGCTTATTTGTGGTTCCACCGTCCTTCAAACACTTTCCATTGATGCTCACGAAAGTAGCATGCGAACTGGCGGCCAGCTTTGCTGTTCCGAGAGGTGTCTCCAGGAGCTGGGACATAACAAGTTGCTCTTTGTGAAACTCCCTTATATCAGTAGATTTCCCCATTTGCGGCCCGTATCATCGCTAGAATGATTCCCTAGTCGTCATTTTCCACCTATATGCTTTTCTGCGTCACATGCGTCAGCATCACCACACGGGATTCATTCTCACAGTGAACAGTGCCGTAATCTTGTGTCTCATCAATGTACACGATTGGAAAATCTCTCGGCGTAAGATTCTTAGGCAAATGCTCAAATATCTTTATATTCCATTCTGTGGTTGACATTTCCACTCTGATGTGCGCTGGTTCTGTGGTTCTGCATACGAATTTGTATATTGTACATATTCATTTTCAGACCATCTATTCCAGCACATCCAGTTCATTTCTGTATACGGCAGGAAATTCATAATGAATGTGTCGAGCTACCCAGATAAAAGACAGACGCTCATTAGCTACTCGTGTTTTTTGATTTCAGCTCCGGAGGCTCCTGAAGCTGTTATAACAGGAAACTCGTGGGCCATGATTTGCTGGAACGTTCCAAAAACTGGTTCTCCACTGGGCTACTTTGTCAATCTGAAATCATTGACTGAACAAGACGGCAATTACACTGAGAAGAACTACAACTTCACTGTTCGAGAGACGGCGAAGAACAGAAGCAGATCGTGCGCGGCGTTCCCGGAGCTGGAGACGTCGGCCGACTACGAATTCACTGTGACCGCCTGGAATGATGAGGAGACTGGCATCACCAGCGCCCCTGTCACCTTCAACACTCGTGTCAACCGTAAGTCTACCAAATGCCTACTGTTATACCTAAACTCATACCATTTAGCTATCTGAGCCTCCCGAACACATTCCCATTAATATTGTAAATCGTTATTAACATTTAAATTTCATTAGCGAGGATGATGTCAGCAGTCATGCAGAAACAGTGCACCCTGAGACGATTTACCTCATTGGATGGTCACGGTATCAACAACTTTGTGTGCAATTCGGCAGATTGCGAATGACGCCAAATGTCCACTTTCCTGTGTTTGCATTTTTCCGCGCGTGCCTGAAACACAGCGCTGGAGGTCACCGTATAATGAACAGTAATCGACTATGATTATCCGAAATCGTAACTGCGGATGGTTAACCTTAACTGTCCAAAAAGAATCGGTCAATAGCTAAAGTAATATCAAAGTTTAAATGCAGGAACTCTTAGACGGAAGCCCAATAGTACAGCCTTACATTATTTGGACATTTAGACGATATGGGAGCAGTAGATCCAACACAATATCGCTGTTAAGGGGCTAGGCACACTGTAAGGACGTCACTGATGCACAAAACATCGAAAGCCTGTAAAACTGAGAACTAAGTCATTTTTCCAACTGTTTCGAGATAATCATACTACGCAGTTATGGTGCAAACTGCAACACGAAGGCCCTATTTGTAAACAACGAATTACTCAGGCCTATGATAATTCTGCATACGCTAGAGGAGCTGTGTTATGGCTGCATCAAGTCCGTTTACCTCCCTATAAATGTCAGTAGGATAAGGCCACTACGATAAACTGCCTGGAAACCAAAGACACACTTCAAAGAGTCCGTGTCCCCTTAAAACGATGGGACTCCCCAGAACATGCTCATTCGACAAAGAACATCCAAGCTTGATCTGATGTGCATTCAGGGTAATTTCGAACGAGTACAAAATATTTTCACTTATTATGAACCCATTTTTTGGTAGTGGTGAAGATTTTAATATTACAATCTTCTCCCCTCCGAAAGGACTATGATCAGCAACTGATTAGCAGAGAGCGGTTTACCTTCCCCAATAAAGACTTATATAAGTGAACATCACTTAAAACTCGATTCTTACAAATGCCGTTTTCCTCAGACGTCCCGCTCTGACGCCTATCAGTGTAGATTTCAAAGCCATTTAATTGCACACATTTTGTGGAGCATTTTCCAATGCAGTCGGCTTCGTAAAATAAAATTTGTTCTTCGCTGCCGAGGAACATATCAAAACTAGCATTAGATATAACATTCTGATCCTTGTTCTTCCATTTCCGTAAGAATCACATCATCTGTATCACGGAGACAGAGTTTCTGATCGATTTTCAGTTGTAAATATAAATTGTGCAGGAATGCAAAAATTTAATTAGTAGTCAGGTCGTGGCGTTGCTATTGGTCTACAGAGTAGCCTTTCACAAACCATATACATGAAATATTAACTTTTTATGATAATCAAAACATATGTCGTTGGAGCTATTGAGTTGGGGGATCTTGATTGGTAAGGTGTAAAGTGTAGTTTGATTGTGCGATCAGTAGGAATGGGGCACCAGCTCGATTTCAGGAAGGGTGTAGAAGTAAAAGGCCTGTGTACGTTTAAGAAATCGTGATATTTGCCTTAAGTAATTGAATGAAGGCACGGAAAGTGGCCGAAAGGGGAATTGAACTCCAATCTCATCGAATAAGAATACAGTGTTGAATAACTGCCCCACATCAGTGGGTTCTAATTGTCTAGTTCTACAAGTGGATGCTATTACATCATGCCAAATAGAGAAGAAGTTTGGAGTTTGACGCTCGAAATTCACGCACAATCTGGACGTCAGGTGTTGTATGTTCATTACTCTTATTTCGGCTAAATACGAACTGGCTACTCTGAGTATGCCATCATCCGAATGGTATGCGGTAGTGACTCGGTTATGTAGGTGCGTTCTGGATGATCAGTTGGGTGGTTGTGAGGAAGGTAATTATTACGTTGTTGGCTGCCGATGAAAAGTATGCGTGATCGACATAGTGGTTAGTGCAATGTAGTATTAAGGTTTGGACCGCCAAGAACAGTCGTACATGAAATGTATTCGCAGTTGCTAATATGGACAACCATCAGCTGTGTAATGGAATGACGACAATGAAAATTAGTGCCAGACCGCAACTCGAACCAGGATTTCCCGCTTTTTGCGAGCGGTCGCCATATCGTTAGGCTATCCGAGCACGACTCACGGCCAGATCGAAACTTTCATTTACTGTCAACCATGCGCCTACCATCTGAATACGTACATTCATTATTTATGTTGCCGTACAGGAGAGACTTCGAATAAATTTAATTTATTTCGTAACAGCTGTAGTCGCCGCAGTGCCTGTTCCTCTGGACATGCAAGTACGTCTAAAGGAACGTTGCATCGAAAATTCAGATTGACACAGGCACTGTAATATTGAAAATAGTCGTTACCTGAGCGTTGGTTCAAATGGTTCAATTGGCTCTGAGCACTATGGGACTCAACTGCGGAGGTCATTAGTCCCCTAGAACTTAGAACTAGTTAAACCTAACTAACCTAAGGACATTACAAACATCCATGCCCAAGGCAGGATTCGAACCTGGGACCGTAGCGGTCTTGCGGTTCCAGACTGTAGCGCCTTTAACCGCACGGCCACTTCGGCAGGCCTACATGAGCGTTTCTGATATGCAGTGACCTTGGAGTAGATAGTTTTATTTAGTGACTCTGAATCCTATTTACCACTGCCGCTCCCAAGCTCGGATGAAAAAGGAGGAGTGTTAGAGGATGGACCAACAACACCCCCCACAACCACCAACCAACCCCTATGCAAAAGAAACTGGTTAAAGAAAAAAGCAAATGGAACAACAGAACGGTTCAAAATGTTGGCGGGACTGTATATGTGAATGCATTCTCTGGATTTAGCACTGGAACTTGGAATGTAAGGTCACTCATGTCTCGGAGAATGAAGTAACTTGGGGAAATACTTTGTAAATATCAGTGCCTAGTGACAGCAATCCAGGAAACAACACTTCCTCAGGGAGTTGTGTTGACTGGGGATACCCATACGCTCTTCAACAGCAACGATCTAAGTCAATCCTGGACTTGGGGGATTGGATTTATTGTCCACGATGCTACTGGCTATCAGTAAATGGTCTTCAGTAAATGATCGCATCTGTTGGATGATTTTAAACGCTAAATCTTATAAGATCTGCTTGGTCAACTGTCATGCTGCGTCAGAGGATGCTGACGAAGAAATAAAGAACAATTTCCACCTTGAACTGGAGAATGTAGTAAGTGGACTAACAAGACATTCAATTCATCTGGTAATAGGAAACTTCAATGCCCAAGTGGGATGAGGAGTATTACCAACAATTCGTCCTGATAGTGGCCACGAAACAATCAATAGGAGCGTGATCAGACTGATCAACTTTGCCGAAACAAGAAGTATGACCATTAGAAGCACGTACTTCACCCGCAGAGTAATACATACGGTTACCTGGATATGCCCAGCTGGAAGTACAATGAAGCAGATCGACCATGTTCTAGCTGACGAAGAACATCATGGAAGTGTCAAGTATGTACGAGCATTCCGTGAGGCAGATATGAACTGTTATCATTTTTGGTGGTATTCAAACTACGTCTGAACTGGCTAACAAATGGCGATGTAATGCTGAAAGAGTGGTCCACTTTGACAAGGATAAATTGGGAGTTGTTGAAATAAGACAGTGCTATCAAGATAACACTGCAGAACAACTCACAACATCGAAGGATCATACTAACATGGCAGTGTGTGCTTGGCGTTACGGAATACAGTTTTAGTGGGTGCGATTGAAGAGATTGTTTGGCATCCAAAACGAGAAGTAATTGGTTCAAATGGCTCTGAGCACTATGGGACTCAACTGCTGTGGTCATAAGTCCCCTAGAACTTAGAACTACTTAAACCTAACTAACCTAAGGACATCACACACATCCACGCCCGAGGCAGGATTCGAACCTGCGACCGTAGCGGTCGTGCGGTTCCAGACTGTAGCGCCTTTAACCGCTCGGCCACTCCGGCCGGCGAGAAGTAATCCCTGGTTCGATGAAGAATATTAAAAAACTATACAGACCAGGTCATCGATCATGGCGCGAGGCGTAATATAGATCAGCTCACAAGGAAGATGAAACGGGAACATCTGAAAAGTCTGTTCATAGCAGTCGAAGAATCAAAGTCGTCACGCTCTTTTTTCAGGCCTCAAGATTTTCCAGAGGCGTCTACCGACAACATGAATTGGTTCTGACGTAAGAGACTGATGAAGTGGTTCCACCATTAGAGCAGGCGATAAAGCTTTACTCACAAAATTTTAGAATAGAATACATGGAAGGCAAGCGACTATGGGCTGCTCACACATGTCAAGCCACAGGTAGCAACAGATTTTATTCTTTATGACTTGATATTTATTTCATACGTGACATGCCGGTTTTAATATTTCACTACTGATGAAGGCAATCATAGTAGTGTCCAAACCAGGTCAAAAGACTTAATTTTTGGCGACCGATGGCTGTTATTGCTTTAATTTTACTTTGTAAACAGTCTTTGGCCACGCAGCTATGTTTAAGACGTTAAAACTTTCACTACGTGATCCAGCTAGACGGAAAACTATGACCCATATTGGTACCCAACTCACTACGAATGCTGTCAGACTGTGCGCCGCAGGATTTGAGTTGTTAATGTTGGTGTCATGACTTGACCGTACTGGTGCAGTGTCGTATGGTTGAAACACAACCATCAGTGCTCATTACAGTTGCAGACACTGAACATGGCCCTGGACAAGGTGAGAAGGGCTTTACTCCTAAAACTATTTCATCAAAACAACAGCAAAAGTGCTGCTGTTCTTTACAAGTATCGACGGATTAAAGAATACGGAGATATCCTCTTTCTGTACTAGGGTTGAAGAACAAAATTCGACATTTCGTTAACTGGCGATTTTCGAATTCTTCGTGTGATAGGCCGACGGCCAACTGCGCCACAAATAGTTGAAGAAGTTACTGTTGCCATGGCTGAGATTGTTCGACGCCATGTACGATCTTCAAGCAGTGCACCGGCTGTGTCGCAACAGCTGAACATTCCATGGTCCACCGAAAAGTGCTCCAAAACGTTGTGAAATGGTATCTCTAGAGCGGTTCCAGGCTGCTCGTCGCACTGAGCAACGTTCGTAACCTGGAATGTAAAAATGGCACACAATTAACAAACGTTAACCTCACATGTGGAAATTAAAATGTGTTTCTTTCCATGGTTTGTTCGTTATTTCTCTTCCGCAAGTCTTTACAAATGTTTCCACAAAGTGTCACTGTCCTACGATAACTCGTTTTTCGTTGGGACCCTCATAAGTAGCGAAAGTTTATTTATAGCCACCCTATACATAGTCACCCCCTCCTCTCGTAAGAGTAAACACACAGAACGTTATACAACCCATGTGAAGCTGTCAGAAAAGTCCTTCTTTGGGATGTTGTTGAATTCATGCATCACGCTAACTTGAATGTCTGTTACCTAGTGAAAGATTGACGCTTCATGTGAATTTATACACATTGACGTTTTCTGGTCGGTTCGTATTGATAATACCCAGTCTTGTCATTCGTGATGATTTTTGACCGAAAATAACTGTCTCCGTGTTGCATTTCAACTAAACGGCAGCAGGCGTCCACACATTGTTGTTTTTGTTCGGAAGTCAAGGTGCGAAGGTCAGACTTTGCACATACGTCTGTCTTCTTCACAACAATCAGGAGCTAATCTTGCACACCAGATTTAGAGATGTTGCTCCATTGGGCACTGCGATTTGAGACAAAACAACGTTGACACACTACGGCCGCACGTCCACGACTTAACGCAGCCTGCTCACAGCTGACTGGTCACTTGTTAGTTCAAGTTGCCACCGTAGTTACTGCACTGACACCGCTCAGAAGACAGGGATAAAATCAGTCTCGGAAATTTTTAGGCGGACAGTGTATTACATGTTAGCATTTACCTTTCGTATGTGATGAGCATTTGCTGAAGCAAATTTTCACACTTTTATTTACACGTCCAGATACTCTCGTCGTCTTCAGAGTGTTACCTTTATACAGGGTGCTCTAAAATTCCCCTTAAAAACTTATAGGACGTCTAGAGGGGACTGAGTAGATAATATTTTGAACCGGAACCCATGACCGTGGAAACGCGACCACTCTTACAAGTAATTTACCATATACCTTACCAGACGGTCCTGGGAGCAACCTCCACTGCACACACTATTGCTCGTGTACTCGTTGATGGATTTTTTTCAACGTGATGCAATACGGCCTCTTCTAATCCGGGTGTGCGGTGTCTCCTTGGAGCACCACAGCCACGACTGTTGATGGTGAACGTATCCCTTTTTCGAAGCCGTCGTGTAATTGTGTCGAAAAGGGTATGCGATGGAGTCGAACGTTGTGGATAACGATCTTGATAAAGGTGACGAGTAGCTCTTCCATTACCGTGAACGTCACCATTCAGAAAGATCATGTCGGTGTATTATGTAACCGTGAGCTCAGCCATCCTGCTCTAACATTCACAGGCACGTGAATGAGGCTCGAACCACCTCAGACAGGTAGCATAGACAAATGACTTCAGCGCATCTGTCGTAAGCACCCCCATCATGACTACCCTGTTGCATACTCACCTAGCAAAGGTGTTTTCAAACGCCTGTGACACGGAAACGGTACGGTACGTTCCAATTCAAAATATCGTCTACTCAGTCGCCTCTACAAGTCCTAGATGATTTTTAAGAGGATTTTAGAGCACCCTGTATATGTCTGTGATAAGCTGTAAATGAAGAATCGTCAGAAATAGCCCTAGACGTGTGTAGATAGTTGTGTAAAAACTGAATCGGGCCGACAACATTATTTAGCCAATCGTCCTTGTGAATAATCAGCCGGATCTGACACACTTACACCTCCCACGCATCACACTAAACCAGAAGGTAAAAAATTTTGTATGTTTGTTTTCATTGCCATCTTCCGCAGCAGTTGTTAAAATCAGTTAATATTGCTTTCTCCGTCTTAAGATTGCTCCAATTTAATTGAAGACAATTTTACGCCAGACGCGTTTCGTTTTTATTTATAGACCATTTTCTGTGGCTATTCTTCAAACTGGATTCAATACATTTGTATAGTTTTGGTTATTTTAGATTAAAAACAGTATTTTGTTTGTAAAGTTGACGTGCAAGCCGGCCTGGGTGGCCGAGTGGTTCTAGGCGCTACAGTCTGGAATCGCGCGACCGCTACGATCGCAGGTTCTAATCCTGCCTCGGGCATGGATGTGTGTGATGTCCTTAGGTTAGTTAGGTTTAAGTAGTTCTAAGTTGTAGGGGGCTGATGACGTTAGAAGTCAAGTCCCATAGTGCTCAGAGCCATTTGAACCATTTGGTGTGCAAGTTACTTACGGTGTTTCTACCTCTTCTTCACAAATTCTCTAAACCATTGCTTCTTCCTTCTTTGTTAGCAAAGGTTCATATCAAAAGATTTCATTTCACATATACACCCGGCAGATTTTGCCTTTCTCTACTTTTTATTACGCTGCATTTGTGTTACACATCACCTCACTTTTGTACGAAAAAGTGCAGAAAGGCAAAAACTACCAAGTGTATATGTGAAGTAAAGTCTTTCGACATCAGTCTCTGCTAGTAAAGAGGGAAGAAACAGTGGTTTAAATAAAATGTGAACAATAGTCAGAAATAACAACTTTATAAATAAAATGCTGTTTTTAATCCAAAACAACTAAAAATGTACAAGAATATGTATCCAATTTTCTGAATAACCACAGAAGATGCTTTAAAAATAAAAACGAAAAGCGTCTGGTGTAAATTTCTCTTTAATTAAATTGCAGTAAACTTATGACGCAGAAACCAACAATAACAGATACAACGTCTTATATTCGTTTGTTATGTTCGAGATAACGAAATTTTTATGTTTAAGTAATTACGATAAAAGCACACTAGTGGTATTGAGGATGTGACGTGATATGCTTACTTGTTCCAGGCACGTGCTCGAGCACCGCCAACAATGGGTACGAGTGCAGCTGCGTGGAAGGCTTCTACGGGGAAGACTGCGAGTCGTACAACCCGTGCGTGACCTCCAGCGCGCTTTGTCTCCACGGAGGAACCTGTCGCAGGTGGGGCTGTTTTCCGTTTGTTCGCGCAGCCTGCTGGAAATGTCATTCTGCGTCCATTCGCATCAAACGCTGTGTGCGAAAGCAGCGTCAGCCGCCCATATTAAATAGGATTTGCTGCCGCTTCCGCCACAGCAGATGCACAACTTTTTGATGTGCTTTCCCTTTTCCTTTTCAGAAAATACTCAGAAATTTTTAATCTTGAATCAGGCAAGGGAGAAATGTTAGAGTTCACTGCCCCGCGGCCATTTTGTTCCTGAGCCAGAGAGAAGATGTAATGCGCGAGCGAGGAAATAATGAATACTGTGGGTCTGAGTTCCAACCGTGAATTATCTGGCCACCGTCGGTGTGGTGGCAAAGACTGGCTTCGTTATTCTTCAGTTTACGTGAAAATAGACAATTCGCTCTACGAGTATGAGGAACGTGAGGTTTAGTATTTTAGTAAAAGAAAATTGTAACACCCTGTAAATACAGGATTACTGAGTCAGTCATATCATACAAACACTAAAGAGTATCAGGTCATTGTTTCACTTATGGTTAGAACATGTGAAACAATAATAAATTGCAGTTTACCTACGAAAAAAATGCCTTCCACAACCAGAGTAAACCATAACTCGGGTATTGCTTTAGTTGTGAGGTCCGTATAAGGATGCGCTGATAAGAAATTACGTATATTTACAAACAAAGAACTTCGTTTAATCACAAGATTAATCACATTGTTCTGGACATTGAACGTTAGGAAATGTAAAGAACACGCTTAAGTCATAAACACATAAAAGGCTCAGTGCCTAAAAAAAAAAGACGGTGCGCTTTCCTACAAGCCACTTCCGTGGGGCTCCTAAAGACAGAAATAACTGAATGGGCATTGGTAACGTTACGGCACATCTCAGGATACGGACTCAGAAAAGTATTTCTACCTTACAAAAGCTGCAGAGTGTTTCTTGAAGAACAGAATATACTCCAGGAAGTAACTGTATACAAAATTTCGAGTTCAGTAAGTGTGTGGCTTCACCTGTTTGAACGTTATGTCTAAAAGAAACTTCACGAAAGTAATCAAGAGCACACGAAATTTCTTGAGGTAACTCCGTGAAACACAAACAATGAAGGACTATTTAAATGGAAGATTAAAAGACTACACCCCCAGCTTCAACACAATTATTTTAGCTTTCTTTGCAATTCTACCCGTAGATTTTTGTTTTATTGTGATTTTATGAGGATAGCGCATTTTATGATGAGAGTGATTAATTGTCTGTAATGTTCACTTCTTCTAGTCATCTATTCCTACAAACTAAAATCGACTGAAGTACCCTCCGGGGATCTTAATGGCCAATGAACATAACCACTTCGATTGACCCATGTGTCAAGGAACATTATACTCAGACGATACATAACTGGTGGGACACGCAGCAATTGCGTCATGATCAAAGAATTTTCTTACATTTATAGCCAAAGGCACGCTTTTCAGTAATAGAAGTAATTCACTTAGCCCCAAGTCTCAACATGTGACTCCAGTAAGCCAACAGGTCCAGTTATACAAGAATCGACTACAACACTCCACGGGTGTCCACCGAAGTGAGGTTGAAATTTCGTCGCCCCAATGGAAGTTCTGATGTGAATTACGAATGCTGAAGATGCGTGAACGTAACTGAATACGTCAACAGTATGAATAGTTGATTCAATATTCAGCATTATTTTGTTTGTGGACCCCTCGAAAAAAGAGGAATACGATCTACTGTCAAGAACCATAGCTGAAAATACAAGCAAACTCTACTGAATAAAGTGCACGGAGGTAAGGAAATCGTCATCAGTGTAGTTTATCAGCACACCCCTTCGCACTGTGGAATCGACCACTAGGTTTCGCGAGAGGAGAACCCGTCAGTGTGAACTGAGGCACGGCGTATCGTGTTGTCAATAGAGAAGCAGTGACAGTAGAATGGATCGATCTGGAGACGTCAGTGATTTCGAAGGTGGACTGTTCATTGCATTACACCCAAGCAACAAATCCCCCAGGAACATTTCAATTATTCTGAAGCTCCCCAGATAGACTGTTGATGATCTAATTGTGAAATTGAAACGCGAATAAACATCCACAGTCAAGCGAAGACCAGGCGGATAGACCTCATATACACTATACACTTGACACCACAAAAATTAGCAGGTGGAAATCCCAACCCGTTTCAAAGTCTGGTACAGCACTGCACGTGAATCAAATTCAAAATGCCACATTTTGCTATTTTCCATGGTAGAATGCAGACAAGAACCAGGAAATAACACTTAAAAAATTATAGAAAACTGATTTTGTCAGTATTCCAGATCTGTTTCCTGCAAATACCAGGGGCGTTCAGTAAGTAATGTACCACTTTTTTTCTCGGCCACTTTCGATACAAAAAACCGAAATTTGTTTTGAGACATCGTGGAACATCCTCGCTTCAGCCCCTATAGTTTCATGAAGTTGCAATAGCTGCCGGCACCATACATAGCCTTCAAAATGGTGTCTGTAACGGAGGTGTGTTCCAAGCAGAGAACTCTCACTGAGTTTCTTTTGCGGAAAACCAGAGCATCGTAGATATTTATAAACATTTGCAGAATGTCTGCAGAAGTCTGCCAGTGAACAAAAGCATGGTGAGCCGTTGAACGAAGCCTCTGTCATCATCGCAATAAGGTCGCGCAAACCTGCCCGATTTCCAGCGCGCCGGCCGGCCGCACACAACTGTGACTTCAGCAATGTTGGAACGTGCGGACACTCTCATTCGAGGTGATCGACGGATCACAATCAAATACCCCGCTGCTAAAGCAGACGCCTCGGTTGGTAGTGTTGACTCACTCGTCCACCAGTAGGTGTACTCAAAAACGTGTGCTTGCTGTGTTCCTCGCCACCTAAGAGAAGGCCATAATGAGCAACGAAGGGCCATCTGTGCGGAATTGCTTACGCGTTACCAAAACTGATCGAGGCAATTTTTGCGAACATCGTCACAGGCGATGAAATGAAGGTCCATCACTACGACCCGAAAAAAATTGGTTATCATAGATTCATAGCGGCACCCTCAGTCAGCGCAGTTATAGCGCCGGTCTTCTGGGTCTCTGAAGGGATTATTCTGTTTGATGTCCCCCCAATGGTGCAACGATCACATCTGAACTGTATTGTGTTCCCCTAAGGAAACTAAGGAAAGGACTTCAGCGTGCTCGTCGCCACAAAAATACAAAACTTCTTGTTCTCCATGACAACGCAAGGTCTCACACAAGTCTGCCCACTGGAGAGGAGCTCACAGAAGTTCATTGGACTATTCTTCCTCATTCAACATACAGCCTGGATCTCGCACCTTCCGATTTCCATCTCTTTGGCCTAATGAAGGAAGCACTCCGCAGGACGCAGCACGTGGATGATGGGGACGTTATTGATGCAGTAAGAAATTGGCTCCAACGTCGACCAGTAGAGTGGTACCATTCAGGCATAAAGGCCCTCCCATTAAGATGTCATACGTCCGTCGCATTGAACGGAGATTATGTGGAAAAACAGGCTTTTGTATCCAAAAGAATGGGGAATAATATGGTGTATTGGAATCCTGAATAAAACCAACCTATTTTCAGAAAGAGAGGGTCGCTTTACTTATTGAACGCCTCCCGTATAATATCCAGGTATTCTCTATAGATATAGTCCATGTAAAGTATCTCGTTTCAGTTTCTATATTTTTTCGCCTTAAGAGATGCATTCTTCTGTTTCAAAAATTTGTTGTCTATTAAGACCTCCATTGTATTATGTGAAGCACGTTTCGATCATGTGCTGCTAATTCCTCACAAAAGATGAAATGGAATTTTGGCTATAAATCAGAGAGAGTCAGTTTTGAGAGTGAATGACCTCCTGGGAGTCGAATACTGAAATTTGTCATCTCTACTTGACGCAATACGTTATAACTGTTCACACAGCTTCATTTATATTACAAGGCAGTCGACTGGCAGTCTACAAGCACATAATTCGTACTATAATAACCAATGTCAATACACGAGCAAGGTCAGACACCTGCACCACATTGCCTTCAGATCGCGGCACATAATTTATGCGCCATGCCTCACCGTCAATAGACTATTCGCGATAGCGTAGCTGCTCTTGTCGATGAAGAGAATTTGTTGGTATCGGAGGCATGGGCATGGTATTGCGTTCGTGAGCGCACTGCGGGACGGTGGATAAGGATCCAGACAATCCAGTAGGCGTGTGAGAACTGGACTTCAACGGGTAACAGTACTTGTCCAAGATAGGTTGGCAGCCCTGCAGCCAGGCGACTAGCGCGAGTTTTGGTGTTCTCGTAAAGATAAGTCATTTTAGATTATAAAACATATAGATTAGTACTGATTACGTGGTAAATAGGTGTATTAGTGTGCCGTTTAAGTGTACCATTAAAGGTTTCATTTTTCTTTACGTAATATAGCAGAAAACGCGAAAAGACCGTATAGTCGTATTTTCTGTTTACGTTCTGCTGCAGCAAATCTATAGAATTTCGTTTAGTTGTTCCTTGCTCTCTCCAGCAATTTAACTTAGCGTACCTCTTCATTATTTAACTAGCATTTCCGGAAAGTAGTGTAAAGTTTAAGTTGTTGTTTCAGAAACTTTGCACTTTTATTTTTGTTTACACACAGTTGGGTATAGGCCAAATTTGTGTAACCATATTTTCGTGTTTATCTGTAATTTAACTGACTTATGCTTAATAAACTATTACGTTTATCATGAGTGAAAAGTGCTTGACTTGCCGTAGAATTGTTAGGTCGGGGCTTTGGTGTGATGGGTGCTGTAGTTTTTTCCATGTGTGTGACTGTAGTGGCGTGGGAATAGGGGAAGTAAATGAGACTCATCAGTGGTTTTGTAGGATTTGTAGTAGAGATAGGAAGATACTAGAACAGGAGGGGAAAATTGCCGCCCTTCAGGCTGAGTTAGACAAGGCCAGAGGAGATCTTGACAGGTTAAGTAGGGAGAAGGGTAAAGAGAGGTGGGAAGTGGCAACAGGCAACAGGAGGAACAGGCCTAGAACTTTGTCTGACAGCTTCATGGTGAATGTGGAAAATAGATTTGACCTGTTGCTTCAGTTAGGAGCTGGTGAGCCTCAAGCAGTTGCAGGTGTAGACAGGGCACAACAAACTTTCAGCAGCAAATTGAAAAGTAAGAGTGTAGGGAAATCAGTAAAGAGAAAGAAAGTGTTGTTGTTAGGTAGTTCCCATGAAAGAGGTGTTGGCCAACTTTTGCAGGATGAACTAGGACCAGAATACCAGGTGACCAATTTTTTAAAACCTAGTGCTGGTCTGGAGCAGGTGACAGAGGATTTAGGATCACTTTGCAAAGATTTCACTAAGGAAGACACCGTGGTTATAGTGGGTGGGGCAGGTAACAGTAATGACAGAGATCCTGGGCACAGTATAGAGTGTGACCTGGCGAAGATTGCATCAGCATCAAAGCATACTAGTGTTGAGTTTTTATCTGTTCTTGGGCGCCATGACCGACCTCATTTGAACTCTTCTCTCAAGAGAGTTAATTTGGAGTTGGAACGGCTGCTCATGTCGGGTGCAGGGTCACACATTGGTGTGGTTTCTGTTGATTCTCTCAGTAGGTGGGATTATACTAGGCATGGCCTTCACCTCAACAGGAAGGGGAAGGGTAAATTGGCTGGAGAAATAGCAGGAAAGTTAAAGGGGGGAGGCACTGTCATGAGTGATAAAATACCAGTAGCTATAGGATTCAGAAAAGACCCTTTTTTAGGGTAGAGAGGACAGAAAGAAAGCAAATTTTAAGAGAGGTTAGAACTGAGACAAACCTTCAGTTTGAGAAAGAAATCAAAAAACATAATTCCAGCTTATTACATCAGCATAAACAGCCATTGGTTAAGAATTTTCAACTGTCAGCAGATATTTTAACTCCACCCAATTTTAACTCAGTCAATGTGAAATGTCAGCTATCTTTATTGCATCAAAATAGTCGAGGACTGAGAAATAAAATTAATGAATTAACTATCTGCATAGACGAATTAGAGTCTTCAAACCCAGCTGACATTATCTGCCTCTCTGAACATCATGTGATCACTGGTATTGAACTTTTAAGTGTTACAGAGTTTAGGTTAGCATCTCACTTTTGTAGATCAGAAATGGAGAAAGGAGGAGTTGCCACATTCATCAGGAACTGTCATAAATTTAAGAACATAGACATTCATAAATTTTGCCTAGAACAGCATATGGAAGCATGTGCAACAGAATTAGAATTTCACAAAAAATCCTTCATAACATTAAGTGTATATCGAGCACCTGCAGGTAACTTTAATCTGTTTGTAAACCACCTTGAAGCTGTACTGGCCCATTTAACAACCAAAAACAAAGAAATAGTGGTTGCTGGTGATTTCAATGTAGATTTCCTTAAAGACTCTCTCAATAAGAACTTATCTGAGTTAGTAACATTATCATTCAACTTAATTCCCACTGTAAAGTTCCCCACTAGGATAGCCACTTGCTCACAAACAGCTATTGATAATATCTTTATAGAAAAGTCCAATTAACAAAATTATATTACAAAACCAATAGTCAATGGCCTCTCAGACCATGACATGCAGTTCCTTCTGTTAAATGTTAATACTGAACAGGATATAAAATCTGTTAAATCTGAGCTCAAGAGGGTAATCAGTAAGCGAAACATTGATTATTTTAGGACACTCCTCAGAGACATTCACTGGACTGATATTTACAGTGCTCATGGCATGAATGAAAAATATAACATTTTTGCTAATAAAGTACTTACCTTATTCAAACACTGCTTTCCCCCAAAACTTACCAAGGTTAGAGCAAAGTCTACAAAGAGGCCATGGACTACTCGAGGAATAGGGGTATCTTGTAAAACAAAAAGAAAACTGTATCTGTCAATCCAAAACATTTCCAATGTTGATGCTATAGCACATTACAAGAAATACTGCACAATATTAAAGACTGTAATACGGACATCAAAGCAAATATATTACGAGGAAAGATAGTCATATCAGATAACAAAATAAAGACTATATGGGATATAGTGAAGGAGGAGACTGGTAGAACCAGACACAAAGATGGACAAATAGTAGTAAGAGTAAATGATACATTGGTGACAGACATGTATGGTGTTGCAGAACTTTTTAACAAACATTTTATAACTGTTACTGACAAGATGGGGTTGTCAGGTTCTGTAGATGCTGCTATGGATTACCTTAGACCAGACATTTCAAGTAACTTCCATAATATGAATTTGACCCTCACTACCTCAACAGAAATAATGTCCATCATAAAATCTTTAAATTCAAAAACATCTAGTGGGTATGATGAAATATCAACAAAGTTAATTAAAGAATGTGATTCTGAGCTAAGTAACATATTAAGCTATCTGTGTAACCAGTCGTTTATCAGTGGAATATTTCCTGAATGGCTGAAATATGCTGAAGTTAAGCCACTGTTTAAGAAGGGAGATAAAGAAATAGCATCAAATTTCCGTCCAATTTCACTGTTGCCAGCATTCTCAAAAATTTTCGAAAAAGTAATGTACAGTCGTCTTTATAGCCATCTTATCTCAAATAACATACTGTCAAAGTCACAGTCTGGATTTCTAAAAGGTTCTGATATTGAGAAGGCTATCTACACTTACAGTGAAAATGTGCTTAATTCATTAGGCAAAAAATTGCAGGCAACTGGTATACTTTGTGATCTGTCAAAGGCATTTGACTGTGTAAATCACAATATCCTTTTAAGTAAACTAGAATATTATAGTGTAACAGGAAATGCTGCAAAATGGTTCAAATCTTATATCTCTGGCAGGAAACAAAGGGTGTTATTAGGAAAGAGACATGTATCAAGCTATCAGGCGTCATCCAACTGGGAATTAATTACATGTGGGGTCCCACAAGGTTCCATTTTGGGGCCCTTACTTTTTCTTGTGTATATCAATGACCTTTCATCAGTAACATTACCAGATGCCAAGTTTGTTTTGTTTGCCTATGATACAAACATTGCAATAAATAGCAAATCAAGTGTAGTCTTAGAAATATCAGCCAATAAAATATTTTTGGACATTAATCACTGGTTCCTAGCCAATTCTTTGTCACTAAACTTTTAAAAAACACACTACATGCAGTTCAGAACTTGTAAGGGGTGTCCCAAGAGTATATGTCTAACATACAATGACAAGAAGATAGAAGAAGTGGACAGTGTTAAAATCTTGGGATTACAGCTTGATAATAAATTCAACTGGGAAGAGCACACCACAGAACTGCTGAAGCGTCTTAACAAATCTCTGTTTGCAATGCGAATTTTGTCAGGCATAGGGGATATAAAAATGAAAAAGCTGGTATACAATGCTTACTTTCATTCCATAATGTCATATGGGATTTTTTTTGGGGTAATTCATCAAGCCAAGCTAAAGTTTTCCGGGCACAAAAACGTGCAGTAAGAGTTATATGTGGTGTGAACTCAAGAACATCCTGCAGAAGCCTGTTTAGGGAACTAGGGGTACTAACTACTGCTTCCAAATATATTTATTCCCTAATGAAATTTGTCATTAAAAATATATCACTTTTTCAAACCAACAGCTCAATTCATGGAATCAATACTAGAAAAAAGAATAATCTTCACAAGGATTTAAAGTCACTTAGTCTTGTACAAAAAGGTGTGCATTCTTCAGAAACACACATCTTCAATAACTTGCCAGCAGCCATAAAAAGCTTAACAACCAATGAAATTCAGTTTAAGAGAAGCCTAAAGGATTTATTGGTGGCCAACTCTTTCTACTCCATTGATGAATTTCTTAGTAAAACCAACTGATTTGTATATAAGAACAGTATAACTTCTGCACAATTTCAGTGCAGTAATGTGTTCATTGAAAATTTGTGTGTGTGTGTGTGTGTGTGTGTGTGTGTGTGTGTGTGTGTGTGTGTGTGTGTAAGTATGATCTAACTTCTGCACCATTTCAGTGCAGTAATGTGTTCATTGTAAATAAGTATTACAGTAGTTGTATCACATCTTTATTACCTTATAAATAAATAAAAAAACTTTTTTATTTTAAATTCAGTGCATTAGTATTTGTAAAATGACTCTTTCATATAGTGTTCATTAAAAATGACGATCATTCCACTTGGGACCTGTGGAATGGTACATTAGCTTATTTGTTTTAGTTGTAAATATTTGTCATGTATTGTTGTTTTCTGGACATGTTCCACATCCTGGAGGACCTCCTCACTACGGATCAATTGGAATGAAAGTAAATCTAATCTAATAATGAAATTGTCAGTGTATTACGGAAAAATCTTTTTTAAACGCGTTGCAGCTGGAACACACTACTACGTTTCCCGGATCGGTGAATACTGTTATACTGTTAGTGTAGTGTTTGTATTGGATAGTGTCTGTATAGTCGATGCAAATGTCCTTCAGGCATGAAATTGGTACCTTGCAGCTTGTATACTCGTATTGATCATACATTCAGCCTAAACTGCCAACCTCAAAACACCTGCGTGAGCCTTGTCGCTGTGGTCATTTGTCTGTGGCAGTTCAGGACTGAATGTGTTCCCGTGGACTAGTAACGCATCACAGGGTAGATGGTGGGCTTAACATTGCCCCATATACTTACATTATGAGTAATATTATGGTCCCATCAGCATGTGAACTGTGTCCTGAGGGAGGACTGGCCTGCTCAGAGTCCCGACCTGAACCCAGTGGGACACCTTTGGTGTGAGTTAGAATGTCGGCTTCGCTCCAGGCCCCGGCGTCCAGTATCACTACCTTCTCTGATTTCGACTCTTGAGGAAGAATGGGCTGTTATTCCCCCAAATTCAGAAGTTCAGATACCTCACTGAAAGTGTTTCCCGTTTAATTTTGGCCATCACCTAGGAGAAGGGTGAATGTACCCGACCCATATTAGTGTTCGCTAATATAAGTGTCCAGAAACTTTTTATCAGATAGTGTATGAGACTTGGCGATGCAGAAGTTTAAACTGAAAATGTTTTTATGTATAGGGCTCTTGATAGGTATTTGCCTTCAGATAGACTTAGCGAGACGTTCTATCAGTGTTAAGTCACGCAGCTAATTTGGGAATTAGAGTTATTTCCAAGTATCTCTTTCAGTTATGTATTAATCGCACCATGCGATTTAGATGAGATGTTTCCACCTTTTAGTAGGTCCGTAATTTTTGGCAATGTACTTACGTGAAGTGATTGATAGGTTTCAGCCTTCTATCACTTCAACGAAGCGTTTCCACCAAGTGGCTTTTATGGACGATATCTTTTATAGACTATAAGAGTTACTAAGAGTTGCTACCCCTTCTTCAGTCCGTGTCTAGGACTTTGGAGGTATGAAGATGTTCTGACTATAAGCACTCTCAGTTGCAGCACAGCATCTAATGGAGAGACGTTTTGTGACTACTATCAGTCATCTCATTTTTCCATCCTGTTAATAGTTCATGATGTTAAAAAAATTTTCAGTCTTTTCTGAATTTCATGGTCTCATTAGAGACAGCTGAATACCAAATTCACAAATTCACTGACGATGGTAAAAAGAGGCTTTAAAGTCCCGTCAATAACGAGTTCCTTTGAGCGGAAGGATTAAGAAAAACCGTACCGTCTCTATTTCAGCGCCCTTTGTTTCTTAATTCACATCAGAGCTGCGTCATGGCGCTGCACGCACAAACAAAGTTCCTGTGCCATACACAGCTAAATGTATAAGTTTAAAACAATCTCGCACATCAGTAGCAGTAAAAGTCGCAAAATAAAAACCCTCACCTAAATCTGTGTACTACGTGCAAAAGTCGGTTGATTGCACTCTACCCTTTATACGAGCGAAATGCACATTGGCATCAGTAGAATCGTTCTGCAGTCAGCTTCAAATGCCAGTTCTCTAAATTTTCTCAACAGTGTTCCAGGAAAAGAACGTCGTCTTCCCTACAGGGATACCCATTTTACTTCACGAACAATCTCCGCAAACCCGCGTGTTGATCAAATTTGTCGGTAACAAATCTAGCAGCCCTCCTCTGAATTGCTTCGATGTCTTCCGTTAATCCGACCGGGTAAGGATCCAAAACACTTGGGCAGTACTCAAGAAAACTAGTGTTCTATACACTCCTTAACAAATGACATGCACTTCCTAAATTTCTCCCAATAAACTGAAGTCGACCATCCGCTTCTCTGCTACAGTTGCTATGTGCTCGTCCCATTTCATATAGCTTTGCAACGTTACGCCCAGATACACTCTAAGACAAAAAAACGAGGCAAAATGAAGGAATTATCCGAATGGGGCGCAAATCGGTGCATGTGATGTATATGTACAGACAAACAAGTGAGTACAATTTCAAAAAATATTGATAACTTATAGAAGAGAAAGAGCTTCACAACTTGAACAAATTAACAACGTGTTGATCTACTTCTGGTCCTTATGCAAGTAGGTATTCGGCTAGCTACTGATTGACAGGGTTGTTGAATGTCCTCCTGTGGGATATCGTGACAAATTCTGTCCAATTGACGCGTAAGATCGTCAAAATCCCGAGATGGTGGGATGGCCCTGTCCATAATGCTCCAAAAGTTCTAAATGGGGGAATGATCCGGCGACCTTGTTGGGCAAGCTAAGTTTTGAAAAGCTCGCCGTGTGCGAGTGGGTTGTTGTTGTTGTTTTTTTGGGGGTTGAAAGAGACCACACAACAAGGTCATCGATCTCATCGGTTCATCGGATTAGGGAAGGACGGGAAAGGAAGTCGGCCGTGCCCTTTCAAAGGAACCATCCCGGCATTTGCCTGGAGCGATTTAGGGAAATCGCGGAAAACCTAAATCAGGATGTCTGGACGCGGGATTGAACATTCGTTCTCCCGAATTCGAGTGCGGATGGGCATTATCGTACTGAAACGAAGGCCCAGGATGGCTTGCCACGACAGGCAACAAAACGGTGTGTAGAATATCTCGACGTAGCGCTTTGCTGTAGGGGTGCCGCAGGTGACAACCAAATGCTTTCTGCTGTGAAACGAAATGGCACCCTAGACCACCAGTCCTAGCTGTCGGACCGTATGGAGGGAGACGGTCAGGTTGGTATCCCACCGCTGTCCGGGGCGTCTCTAGAGACGTCTTCGCTGGTCATCGGGGCTCAAGATCAAGCTGGAGTCGCCACTGATAACAACTCTACTCCAGTCAATGAGATTTCAGGTCAAAGACGTGTCTGCAGACGCCCCACACAGCGCTGTAATGCCAACCTGTCTGTCGTCCCCCATGCGGCCCGACATCCAGGAGTGATGTCCGGCGGTACCATCTCCTTTCACAGTAGGACCCCTTAGGTTGTAATTTGTCGCCCTCGATGGCAAGCCATCCTGGGCTTTCATTTCAGCCACATAATGCCCAACCGCCCACGGCTCGAGTTTCTGCTGCTTTTCTTCGTGCTTGTCAAACCTCACCTTGCCCAGGAACGTCACCAGATCTCGCTCCACCTGAGGACGTTTGATACATTTTGGGCAGGGGCCTCCAACCAGCTCGGGATTTTGACGATCTACCGCGCCAATTGGACTGAATTTGGCACGATATCCCTCAGGAGGATATCTAAGAACTCTGTCAGTTAATGCCAATCCGAATAACTGCTTGCACAACGACCACAATTCTACCAACGTGTTATTGCCTTGCCCAATTTTTTAAGCTCTTTCTCTTCAATAAATCATTAATTTTTTTTCCGGGACTGTAATCGTTTTTTTTTGTCTGTACATGAACATCACTTCTACCTACTGCCGTCCCCTTCTCATTTGGATAATTCCTAAGAGGAATTTTTGTTTCATAGTCGACGTGACTGTGACAAGCATCACACCACTAACACTGTATTCGGTTGTTACAGGATAGTTTTCCTTATTCGTGTGTATTAATTTAACATTTTTGACGGTTAGAGCAAGCTGTCATTCATCACACCAACTAGAAATTTTCTCTAAGTTATCTTCTATCCTACTGCAGTCACTCATCGCCCTCCCCGTATACCACGGCATCATCAGCAAACAACCGCAGACTGTTGCTCTCCCTGTTCGTCAGATCATTTATGCATATAGAGGATAATTGCGGGAATTTCATATTTCGCTGGGGCACTCCTGATGATACCTTTCTATCTGATAAACACTCGCCGCCGAAGGCAATATACTGGTTTCTATTACTCAAGAACTCATAGAATCACTCACATATCTGGGAATCTATTTCATATGCTCGTACCTTCGTTAACAGTCGGCGGTGGTCCACTGTGTCAAACGCATTCCGGAAATCTAGGACTGTGAAATCTGTCTGTTGCCCTTCATCCACGGTTCGCTACCAACCACAGTAACTGCTGTGTCGTCCGAACGAGGCACAGCCAGGCCAAAAGCACCACAGGCGCAAAGCTGCAAGCTGCTGCCAGTGCCATAGAGACTTGCCACTTGCACGAGTTCCACCAGCGCCACTGGCGGCGCTGAGGATGAAGATGTCGATTCCGCCTCTTCCAATTGCCAGCGATTACAATCTGCCAATGACAGTTGGCCAACGGACAGAAGCCTACTCGGAAGATAGAAGAGCAGCTCTCGCCCACTTGGTTATAGATAATCGTCCAGGGTTGACTTAGACAAGGAACGTCGTTTAGTCAACTCTTAGAAGTGAACAGACAGTTGTTGTAAATTGCATTTGCTATGTACTGTGAAGTTTACCTACGTTTATTTGCAATTAGCCATTGAGGGCCTTTTTGTGTTATATTACATGCAGTGTTGCAGACATCACTATTCGACAAGTCACAGAGATAAGTAAACCCTTTTAACTCGTTGTGTGATTTTATTACTAATTTACTGGAGTGTTGTAGAACCTTCGTTCACCTATCTTGTTACCTGACCGTGGGGCATAGCTGTATAAAATTGGCAGAGAGAAATTGTCTTAACGGTGTACTGCACCAGAAGCCGTTTCACGAACTCATAAACTCGACCTACCTTAAGAACAGTGACAAATCGCCCTCCTCAGCAGCAGCGACGAGGTCTTTACAAAACTAGCGTCGAGGATTTACCACATTAACCATTCGTGAGGAAGTTATGCTCTTATGAAATAGCTTAAATATTTTTGAAAAACCTTGTAATCAGCGTCGAGAATCGTCTAAAATCATAAATTGATAGCAGAAAAAACTTCACCGCAAATATGTTTCGAGATAAGACATAATACTTGAGATGGGTGGGGAAGGTTTTTTTTTTTAGCAGTAGACAAGGATCTTAAATCATCTCACGTCAAAACTGAGTCTGGATGGAAAATGGTTTAAGCACAAATAACAACCACGAATGGAATGGAAGTTGTACTTGGGACTCTGGTACACATATATCCAAATCATGCCATAATACCTGGAAAGGATTTCAGGCATCTCTAAACCGAATGGGATAATCATAACTTCGTAAGTGGCAGATGAGAGAAAACATCCTGCGAAGCAAGTAGTACATTTCATGCCAATTTCTCGTTTGTTTCCGCTTTCATGGCGCTGCAGTTTTAATGTCCAGTAATAAACTTGTGGAAAGAAAGATATTACTTACAGTCACATGGTTCAAATGGCTCTGAGCACTATGGGACTCAACTGCTGTGGTCATAAGTCCCCTAGAACTTAGAACTACTTAAACCTAACTAACCTAAGGACAGCACACAACACCCAGCCATCACGAGGCAGAGAAAATCCCTGACCCCGCCGGGAATCGAACCCGGGAACCCGGGCGTGGGAAGCGAGAACGCTACCGCACGACCACGAGATGCGGGCTACAGTCACATGTTCAAAAGGAGTATCTATAAATGCTTCACATATTTATGGTTCTTAGCACCCACTGAAAACGGTACACACCCCATCCTTGCTTAATTGCGCCAGCAACGGATACTTGTTTATGTATAGCTACCAAACACTGACATTCTAAAGCATAAGGGAATTATATTACAACAAGAGATCTGTGTAAGTCATTTCCCTCTAAATTACGAGAGCTTCCTTATATCTTGGCCGTCTGTTTCCACTCACTGCGCTGGAGACGTAGCCAGTCGGTACTTTGTTTAAGATTTTGATGACCATGCATGTAATTAAACTCATCTTCAACAGTGGTGGAGCGAGGCTGACCAAAATAAATTGATCAGGTGTCCAATATTAACGTTTTATTTACTTTAATTTGATTACAACCAGTTAACACAGTTACAGCGTGTGTTCGAAATATAAGCCATCTATCAATGAGGAGCAACCAGTGCACTGCACACAACTTCTACATATGCGAAATGTACACTGAGGTTATAAAAGTCACGGGATACCTCCTAATGTCGTGTCGGACCTCTTTTTGCCAGGCGTAGTGCAGCAACTGGACGTAGCATGGACTCAACAACTCGTTGGAAGTCCCCTGCAGAAACATTGAGCCATGCTACCTCTATAACCGCTCATAACCGCGAAAGCCTTACCGGCGCAGAATACTCTGCACGAACTGGCCTCTCGACTGTGTCTCATAAATGTTCGATGGGATACAAGTCGGGCGATCTGGGTGGCCAAGTCATTCGCTCGAATTGTCCAGAATGTTCTTCAAGCCAGTCGCGAACAATTGTGGCCCGTGAGATGGTCCATTGTCATCCAACAAATTCCATCGTTGTTTGGGAACAGGAAATCAATGTATGATGGCAAAGGGTCTACAAGTAGCCGAACATAACAATTTCCATTCAATGATCGGTTTATTTGGACCAGATGACCCAGTCTATTCCATGTGAACACAGCCCACTCTATTATGGAGCCGCCACAAGCTTGCTCAATGTCTCGTTGACAACTTGAGTCCATGGTTTCATGGTGTGTGCCCCACAGTCGAACCCTATCATCAGCTTTTACCAACTGTAATCGACACTCATCTGACTCGACCACAGTTATCCAGTCGCCTAGAATCGAATCGATCTGATCACGCACCTAGGAGAGGCGCTGCAGACGATGTCTTGCTGTTAGCAAAGGCACTCGCGTCGGTCGTCTGCTGTCATAGCCCATTAACGCCAAGTTTCGCCACACTGTAGTGAAGGATACGTTCGTCGTACGTCCCACACAGATTTCTGCCGTTGTTTCACACACCGTTTCTTGTGTGTTAGCACTGACAACTCTGCGCAAACGCCCCTGTTCTAGATCGTTAAGGGAAGGCCGTCGGCCACTTCGTTGTCCGTGGTAAGAGGTGATACCTTCCTAACGATTTCGGCAAGGGAATGTCCATGCGTCTGGCTCCAACTACCATTCCTCGTTGAAAGTCTGTTAATTCCTGTCGTGCGGCCACAATCACGTCGGACACTTTTTCACATGAACCACCTGAATACAAATGACAGCTCCACCAGTGCACTGCTCTTTTATACCTTATGTACGCGATACTACCGCCATCTATATATGCGCATATCGCTATCCCATGGCTTCTGTCACCGCAGAGTATATCTGTCAGTTGCTCGTTACTCCGTCCATTGCACATCACCTCGTGAACAACTGGCAACTGTACAAACAAAGGAAGTTCACTCATCAGCACTGATACGATAAAAAATTCCCATTTTTCCATTTCTGGTAGGGAAACTAGCCGAGATATTAGCTCAAACGGAATACGCGACAATTGTATGGGTTGTCTAACTCCCAGACAACGTCACATTAGCTTTCCACACAAAAATCGTGATTTCTGTGTTAATAATGAGGGTTGGCGTTCACTACGAAGGCAAACTTTTTTTATTGCTTCTTGCATGAACCTCCTATCACGTCGTGTAAACTTGCTTTAAGTTTTTAACAAGAACCCTAATGTAATTATACGTGTCACATCTAGTGTTACAGGCTTTTTCTTGTGTATTTAATCTCTTATTAGGTAATGGATGAAAAGAGAGGATTAGTGAGAAGTTTCAGAAACCATACCGAAATAATTCCAACATTTATTCCATTCAAAACCGGTTTATTTCTACAGTTCCTTGACTAAAATTTTGATATCAGTATCGTTTTCTTTTGTGATTTATAACATCTTACGGAGAAAATTACGTTCAACATTTTGCATCACAGTAAACAGAGAAGTGTCTGACTAGTTAGTTGCTTTACCGAAAAGAGGCGACAGAGGATATTTTATTGTGTTTGAACAACTTCCAAAGCTGGCCGCGGTGGCCGAGCGGTTCTAGGCGCTCCAGTCCGGAACCGCGCTGCTGCTACGGTCGCCGGCTCGCATCCTGCCTCGGGCATGGATGTGTGTGATGTCCTTAGGTTTAAGTACTTCTAAGTCTAGGGGACTGATGACCTCAGATGTTGAGTCCCATAGTGCTCAGAGCCATTTGACCCAACAACTTCCAAGTAATATAGGCTCTCTTGTAAACTCGCACTTCCTCACGAGAAAATGTCACTATCCTCGTTTTCCGTTATAGTAACACACCTGACAGATCAGAATCCGAGGTACTTCGGGAACTAAGTTACGCACTGAGAATATTCAGTTCATTATGAAATCGTCATTGTCAGTTAGCTTTATGCCCGTATATATGTACTTGGCATTCAATATTTATACAGATCTACATCTACATCTACATGACTACTCTGCAATTCACATTTAAGTGCTTTGCAGAGGGTTCATCGAACCACAATCATACTGTCTCCCTACCATTCCACTCCCGAACAGCGAGCGGGAAAAACGAACACACAAACCTTTCTGTTCGAGCTCTGATTTCTCTTATTTTATTTTGATAATCATTCCTACCTATGTAGGCTGGGCTCAACAAAATATTTTCGCATTCAGAAGAGAAAGTTTGTGACTGAAATTTCGTAAATAGATCTCGCCGTGACGAAATGCGTCTTTGCTTTAGCGACTTCCATCCCAACTCGCGTATCATATCTACCACACTCTCTCCCCTATTACGTGATAATACAAAACGAGCTGCCCTTTTTTTGCACCCTTTCGATGTCCTCCGTCAATCCCACCTGGTAAGGGTCCCACACCGCGCAGCAATATTCTAACAGAGGACGAACGAGTGTGGTGTAAGCTGTCTCTTTAGTGGACTTGTTGCATCTTCTAAGTGTCCTGCCAATGAAACGCAACCTTTGGCTCGCCTTCCCCACAATATTATCTATGTGGTCTTTCCAACTGAAGTTGTTCGTGATTTTAGCACGCAGGTACTTAGTTGAATTGACAGCCTTTAGAATTGTACTATTTATCGAGTAATCGAATTCCAACGGATTTCTTTTGGAACTCATGTGGATCACCTCACATTTTTCGTTATTTAGCGTCAACTGCCACCTGCCACACCATATAGCAATCTTTTCTAAATCGCTTTGCAACTGATACTGGTCCTCGGATGACCTTACTAGACCGCAAATTACAGCATCATCTGCGAACAACCTAAGAGAACTGCTCAGATTGCCACCCACGTCATTTATGTAGATCAGGAACAGCAGAGGTCCCAGGACGGTTCCATGGGGAACACCTGATATCACTTCAGTTTTACTGGATGATTTGCCGTCTATTACTACGAACTGCGACCTTCCTGACAGGAAATCGCGAATCCAGTCGCACAACTGAGACGATACCCCATAGGCCCGCAGCTTGATTAGAAGTCGCTTGTGAGGAACGGTGTCAAAAGCTTTCCGGAAATCCAGAAATACGGAATCAACCTGATATCCCCTGTCGATAGCGGCCATTACTTCGTGCGAATAAAGAGCTCGCTGCGTTGCACAAGAACGATGTTTTCCGATAGAAGGGTTCGGGTTTGGCGAATGACCTTCTGTAAATAGTTCGCAAAAGGATGACATTTAATAATTATAGTTTGAAATGAAAACCTGTTGAAGAAAAAAAGTAGGTCTTATACCTCATTTAGTGTATTGTTCAAAAGGAGTAGAAAAACGATAAAAGAAAAAGACGTATATATGAGCTTTTTTCATGTTTAATACAAGCCTAGATACATCGCACGGACATAAATTACCTCATCGAACTCAACTATCCTGCATACACAATATGTAACTCTATTCATGACTATATGAATATCACTTACACAGATATACTATATATCCCCCAGGCACATATGTCCACATAATCCTAGTGCAAACATCTCTCAACGACGATTCAAGTATCTGCATCCATCTCACAATGGAAAATTCGAGCCCATGCTTTACAGAGCTTCCTGTTTTCATCTCACCATACGTCGACAGAATTCAGTGTACATAGTGTTCTTGGTCTACGTTCTGATTGCGTAACACCGCAGTGTTTCAATTTCACCCTATGATTCATCTTTAAAGACCATTAAGAACATAATTTTTAAAGGAAGCTACCATTAATAATTTGTTAATTAATTATATAAATTCTTTTCATAAGAATTATCTCGAAGCATTAGCTATAGCAAGTAGACACTTATTTAGCTAATGACAGTAATGTCGTCTATGGAGGAATGCCGGGAACAAGGTTGAGGAAAGAAGAAGACACAGCATACCTTTGAGGGAACATGTTCTCGGATTTATGATATGCTTCTATTCCCACAGCGCGTATTACGACAACTAGTATTAATAAAATCAGTATGCACGAGTGCTAAAACGTTTTTTGAAATCTAGCCTCTGTCTGATACGTACCATTTCATCAAAAGTATCCCGACACCCCTATGCAATGCGGAATTGGCCACTGGCTGTCACTAGAGGAAAGACAACAAGTATTAAAGGAGACAGGCAGTATTGTGTTGTCAGTAGACAAGCAGTAGCAGAAGACTGGGTCAGTCAGGACAGCTCAGCGACTTCGAACGTGGACTAGTAATTCGATGTCACCTGAGTAACAAATCTCCCAGGAACATTTCAGTCCTTCCATAGCTGCCCACATCCGCTACTGGTGATCCGATTGTGACTTACAAACGCAAAGCACCAACAACAGCTAAGCCAAGATATGCATACCTCATGTGCTAACGCACAGCGTCCGACAATCATTGCGGAGGGTGGTTGCAAAAATCGGATGAAATCAGTGGATGGAATCATTCGTGAGTTACAAAGTGCTACCAGGAGTTCCGCTAACACAGCGACTGTGCGTGGGGAGTTACAAAGAGTGGGATACAATGAACGAGCTTCTCCTCATAAGCCATTCATTTCTGAACTCAGTGCTAAGCGATGCTTCAGTTGAGGTACAGACCGAAGCCACAGGACAGTAAATGACGGGAATCGACTGATATGCAGTGATGAATCACTCTGTACCCTGTGGCAATCCGATAGAAGGGTACGGGTTTGGCGAATGCTTGGAGAACGTTGTCTGCCATCATGTATTGTGCCAAAACTGCAGTAAAAAATGAGGAAGATTATGGTTTAAGGTCCCGTCGACATCGAGGTCATTAGAGATGGAGCACAAGCTCTGATTTTTTCAAAGATGGGGGAAGAAAGTGGGCCATGACCTTCTGAGGGAACCATTGCATCACTGGTCTTGAACACTTTAGAGAAATCACAGAGAACCGAAATCAGGACAGCCGGACGCGGATTTGAACCGTCGTACTCTCAAATGCAAGTTCAATAGTCTAACCACCGTGCCATCTCTCGATTCACAAACAATGAGGTACGGAGGCGGTGATGTTATGGTATGTGGGCCTTTTTCGAGGTTAGGGTGTGATCCCTTTACTGCGCTTAAGAAAACACTAAAGGTGAAAGCTTATGAATGCATTTTACAGCAATGTGTTCTGAGTACGGCAGAACAATTCGGAGACGATGATTGTATCAACATAACAATGCACCCTGTCATAAAGCAGCATTTGTAAGGCTATGGTTTGCGGCTACCAGTATTCTCGAAATGGACTGGTATGCGCAAACTCCCGACCTGAAACCAATGGAACAGCTTTAGGATTAGCTGATGAAGTTTGACACTGGGGTCTGGAGTGATGTTGGTTTAGGCTCTTGAGGAAGAAAGGGCTGCTGTTCTCCCACAGACACTCAGAAAGCTCACTGGAAGTATCCTCAGCAAAAACCCACCCGTCAAAAAGGCAAAGGGTGGACATATACCACACTAATGTCCACTAGTAGGTATCCAGATACTTTCAGTCAGACAGTGTACGAATTGTGTCCCGACATACATTTTCTCAACAAATAGTAAATCAGTGAACTGTGATAGTAGTCATTAAAACTTTAGTTGTCATTAAAAACAATGAGATTTCGTTTCAGTTGAATAACGAGGGTACCCAATATTGAGTAGCCTCACGTTATGCGTCATTTTCCTTTAAATCGTTTATGATATTTCATCCAGAAAAAAAGTGATGGACGTTAGAATAATTGTAATGAGAGTAAAAACTCTGGTACAATTCCACTTGCAAGCGGAACAGTTGCCCGCAGCTTCATTTCATTTCGGAATCACTGACTAGGCGACAACAGCATGCAAATATATGCCACTAGATATACGGAGAGGAAGCGGTAATTGCTAATGATCAAACATCGATTCACATCTTCTGCAGTACGCACAATAACTCGTTGACTTTGAGCATTTCGTTCGGGTATAATATACATCGCACACATAGAGAGTGACATTAATTAGTTGTAACTACTGTAATCAATACGGTTACGAGCAGTATTTAGCAAATACATATTACACAGCAAATGTTGACTGTATCTGAGTTGTTTTAAAGGGCAAATTATGTACAGTACAGCTTAATACATACAATTAACTCACATGTAATTCAGATGTGTGGAAGCGCAGAACTCTTGTGTCAGACATCAACATATACTGAAAGATTTCCTTTTTACTCAAACAGCAGCAATTCGGCGTGATGTGAAATCTACCATAGTCTCTATGAATTGTGAGTCTTCATACATGGAAGGGTGATTATAGTGCCCGTACAGTTCACAATTTATTCTAATGACCATCTATACGACATGAACTTTCTGCAAATGATACTGTTATTAATGATAGTAGGGTAAAACTAGTAATCTGAAAGAATACAAACTCTGATTTTGATAATACCCCAGCGCATTGTAGGAAACTGATATATGGTCAAGCATTGCGTTTCCCCTTCTTTCCTGATATCTCTGAGTTATGACTAGATTGTGCACCAACTTTCACAATTCCAGGTACACCACCTTGTGGAGTAAGGGAACAAGACGATCGTAATGTTCATATATCTGTCGAGAACGTTATGCTTCTCCGTGTCGCTTCAGAGAAGCAGGGCTTATACGAGCAATGAATTTCGTATTCCTCTTTCCTTTCAGAAATCTTGGTTTAAACGGCAGTCTGTTCCAAGGTTATAGTTACGAACTAAAGCCGTCGTTATCTACTGCGGTATTCCTCCTAAATTTAGATGAAAACTGGTATATATTTTCCCGGAGTTCCGTATAAACATATTACAAATTAAAAATACAGATAGGTCTGAAGTAAACGTTTCTTCTGTAATATATTTCTACATAAATAGCATTATTTTAATGACTATTTTTTAGTCCACGAAAACTGATTTCCTGTGAGCAACCTTAACTAGACCACAGTGGTCACTTGCTATTTTCTTGTGATGCAGGCCTGTAAAAATGACTGTAAGTAGAATAAAACTGTCATTGTTCACACACTCCGATGCATAGATTGAAAGTTTCATTCTGGAAACTTCCCCCAGGCCGTCACACAGCCATATCTCTGAATATCTTTTCTTCCGGAAGTGTTAGTCCAGCGTATGCAAGCCAGCTACATCTACATCTACATGATTACCCTGTGATTCACAATTGAGTGCGTGGAAGAAGATTCATCGAACCACATTGAAGCTATTTCTCTATCGTTCCGCTCTCAAAAAACCCGTGGGAGAAACGAACAATTAAATCTTTCCGTGCGAGCTCTAATTTCTCTTATTTTATTATGATGATCATTTGTCCCTATGTAGGTGAGCGCCAACAAAATATTTTCGGACTCGGAGAAGGAAATTAGTGATTGAAATTTCATGAAAAGATCTCGCCGCAACGAAAAATACTTTTGTTTTAATGATTACCACCCCAGTTCACCTATCATTTCTCTATCCTATTTCGCGATAATACAAAACGAGCTGCCATTCCTTTAACTTTTTCAGTGTCCTCCGTCAATCCTATCTGATGCGGACCTCATGCCGCGTAGCGGTACTCTAGAGGATGACGGACAAGTGTAGTGTACGCACATTCTTTAATAGAACTGTTGTATTTTCCAAGTGTTCTGCCCACAAATCGCAGTCTTTGGTTTGCTTTCCCCACTACATTATGTATGTGATCGTTCAAATTTAAGTTATTCGTAATTGTGATCCCTAAATATTTAGTTGAATTTACAACCTTTAGATTTGTGTAATTTATAGTATAATCGAAATTTAGCGTATTCATTTTAATGATCATGTGAATGATATCATACTTTTCATTATTTAGAGTCTGCTTCCATTCCTTGCACCATACAGATATCTGGTCTAAATCATTTTGCTTTTGGTTTTGATCATAATGATGACTATGCAGGACGGTAAACGGCAGCATCACCTGCAAAAAGTATGAGAGGGATGATCAGCTTGTGTTAAATCCTGCCTAGTCGTCGAATATGGGGTGTCTAGAAAACCTGCTTTCTCGGATCGCTACACAATATTCAAACAGCCCGCATCTCGTGGTCGTGCGGTAGCGTTCTCGCTTCCCACGCCCGGGTTCCCGGGTTCGATTCCCGGCGGGGTCAGGGATTTTCTCTGCCTCGTGATGGCTGGGTGTTGTGTGCTGTCCTTAGGTTAGTTAGGTTTAAGTAGTTCTAAGTTCTAGGGGACTGATGACCATAGATGTTAAGTCCCATAGTGCTCAGAGCCAATATTCAAACAAATCGTATTAATGAGTTTTATCACGAAAAGTAAATGACAATACTTAACTTTGAGCATTACACAGATCTGTCGCAAGCCAAGGGCGACATGAAAAATAATCTGTTTCCATCAAAATAACACTTCCAAGTGTGAGCTACATAGAATGTACAATCTGCTGCTATAGAACTCGCTAGTCTTGAAGCTATTCTTCATCAGGGCCTCCACCAGTCTGGCGCGGCGCGTATGTCCTCTTCGCATAGACGCCGCTGTTGTCGCGTTGTCGTCCCGGAAAGGGGTCGGTCAGCGTGCAATTGTCTGACGTCTTGTCACAGCCCTCTCTGGTCTATCGTTCCCGACTGGCGTGCCGGCGCTTGACTTTACGCCGTAATAGATTGTCCCCAAAATCGTGTATGTAGATCAGGAACAGCAGAGAGAAGTGTTACCTTCCAAATATTACAACTGTTTTACTCGAAGATTTCCCGTCAACTACTACGAACTGTGACCTTTCTGACAGGAAATCACGAATCCATCGCACAACTGAGACTATACTCCATAGGCACGCAATTTCATTAGAAATCACTTGTGGGGAACGGTGTCAAAAGAATTCTGGAAATCTAAAAATATGGAATGAATTTGATACCCCTGTCGAAAGCACTCATTACTTCGTGACAACAAAGAGCTAGTTGTGTTTCACAGGAACAATGTTTTCCATTTGTCAGTAAATCGTTTTCTTCAAAGTAATTTATGATGTTCGAACACAGGATATATTCCAAAATCCTACAGCAAACTGATGTCAACGATGTGGGTCTTTAATTAAGTGGATTACTCCTATTTCCTTTCTTTGGTATTGTTGTGTCTTTTCAAATTTCAGTCTTTAAGTACGGATCTCTCGCTGAGTGAGTGGCTGTATTGAACGCCAAGTACGGAGCTATTGTATCAGCATAATCTGAAAGAAACCTAACTGGGATACAACTTGGACCGGAGACATTGTCATTATTAAATGATTTAAGCTGATTCGTTGCACAGAGATATCTACTTCAAAGATTTTCATGTTGTCAGTTGTTCTTGATTCAAATTCTGGAATATTTGTTCGCCTTCTTTGCTGAAGTAATTTCGGAAAACCGTGTTTAGTAATTCTGCTTTAGTGGCACAGTCACCAGTAACATCACCATTGTTATCGCGCAGTGAAGGTATTGTGTCTTGCCGCTGGTGTACTTTACATACGATTAGAATCTCATTGGCTTCTGGACAAGATTTCGAGAAAGTGTTTCGTTCGAGCTTCTGTAAAGTTTCACCAATCTTGGCAATTTTGCGTTCTTTTAAGTTCGGCAAGCTTGTTTCCTTGCTTCTGCTACAGTGTTGTGGACCGTTTTATGTACCATGGTCCATCAGTACCATCTCTTATTAATTTATTTTATATGTATCACTCAATCGCTCCTGTGAAGTTTGAGAGGTACTGGCAGTAATGAAGCTTTGGAAAAGCTCATGAATCGTTGCAAATACACTTCTCTGGTTCACCGCGGGATCGTATTGAGTAACTCGCACAATATTTCATCGATGCCACTGCTCGACGTCATCAGGTGGTGGTAGCTCCTGCTGTCACTGCTGCGAGGCGCGACTGATGATAATCGCGCGGCAGCGTCGAAATTTATCTTATATATACTAATAATCGGTGACCATTCAGCTAGTTAGAATGAAATTACAATGAAATGAAAACCCTTAGCTGCTTACAGACGTTGACATACGTCAAAGGGGACAGATGAAAATGTGTGCCCCGACCGGTACTCGAACCCGGGATCTCATGGTTACATGGCAGACGC
Source organism: Schistocerca americana (assembly GCF_021461395.2). Taxonomy (NCBI): domain Eukaryota; kingdom Metazoa; phylum Arthropoda; class Insecta; order Orthoptera; family Acrididae; genus Schistocerca; species Schistocerca americana. The sequence continues at coordinate 699,363,224 of NC_060130.1, forward strand.
TCTATCCATCTGAGCCACCGACGACACAGAGGACAGTGCGACTGCAGGGATTTATCTCTGGCACGCCTCCCGCGAAACACACATTCTCAACGCATTGTTGGGTTGGGTTGTTTGGGGGAGGAGATCAATAGCGAGGTCATTGGTCTCATCGGATTAGGGGAGGATGGGGAAGGATGTCGGCCGTGCCCTTTCAAAGGAACCATCCCGGCATTTGCCTGGAACGATTCAGAGAAATCACGGAAAACCTAAATCGGGATGACCGGACGCAGGATTGAACCGTCGTCCTCCTGAATGCGAGTCCAGTGTGCTAACCACTGCGCCATCTCTATCGGTCAACGCATTCTCCCTCACTACATTCGTAGTGCCCCCATCCATTATACTCATTACTCGTGGCTCGTTGCCGATTCCCATAAGAGTTCGGGCACTGTTTGTGCATCCGCACAGAAGAAGAAGTTGGTCAAGCTGCCGGTGAGCCTCAACTATATATATATACTAAGATGGTACCTGTTCTTTCGGACATGTCCGAAAGGACAGATTTCCGTATTTGATCTGGACAATGTCTTCCCGCACCAGATTTCGGAAATGTTTACTATGCGTGATCGCATGTGATCCAAGGTCTGGATCGGGTAGATATTCATACGTTCCAGAGTTGTTAGCACAAACCAGATAAGTTTCATTTTTTCTGTATAGAAATTAGTCTAAGTGTGTTTTAATCACTTAATAAGCTGAAAAAAGTCGCGGGCGCAGAAAAACGTTTTTTAATTAGATTAGATTAGATTTATTTTCATTCAAATTGATCCGTAGTGAGAAGGTCCTCCACGATGTAGAACATGTCAGAAAAACAATAATACATGACAAATACTTACAACTCAAACAAATGAGCTAATGTACATTCCACAGGTTTATTTAATGAACACTATATGAAAGGAACATTTTACAACACTCATTTACTAAGGTCGCATGAATGCACTGAATTTAAAATTTAAGAAAAATGTTTTTTATTGATAGGGTAGCAAACGTATAATAGAACTACTGCAATACTTATTTACAATGAACACATTACTGTACTGAAATGGTTCAAAATGGTTCAAATGGTTCTGAGCACTATGGGACTTAACTTCTAAGGTCATCAGTCCCCGTACTGAAATGGTGCAGAAGTTAATTTTATATATTACGCCAAATTAAGCTATTTTTTACAAAATGTATCCTACGCGCCCCAGTTTTTGATTGAGGGAGACGAAATGGTATTAAAATCTTGTTAGGGAACTCTTCACAATTGCATTACTCACCCGACTGTGGCGCTACCGTGGCCAAACTGCGAACTATGGCTCAGTATAAAGGTCGGTGCAATACAATCAGACGTCACTTCACTTTCAGATTGTGAACCGTAAACATGAACTGACAGAAGTAAATCATTCTTTAGCGAAACACGGTTCACTATCCTCATACACAGATTGTTGATAGGATGTTACTTTTAGGTGAATGCCATAACAGCTACGCTGTAGCTGCGCAATCGTATGCGGATAGTTTCCCAAACAGACGACATCCAAGCGAAAACATTATTCTAAATTGCATTCAACGAGCTCGAAATGGATACATGCACCGTCCACCCCATCATCGCGAATACAATGAAAATGACTCTCGTGCCCTTACCGTTCTCGCCTCTGTTCAACTGGATCCCGAAATTGGTAGTCGTGCGATTCAGAGACAAACTGAAATACCGAGATCAACTGTTTTGAGGATTTTGAAGGCACATAAAAATCATGCATATCATATCACACTGACACAGGCATTAACGCCGATAGATATCCAAATACGTATGCATTTCTGCCAGTGGGCCTTGGAAATGATAAGAGGTGACAATGATTTTTTAGATACGTTTATGTTCACTGATTAAGCAACATTAAAAAACAATGGCGAATTAAATCGCTATGATTGTCATTATTGGTCCCCTGTCAATCCACACTGGTACAGACCCATTGACAATCAACACAAATGGTCGTTAATGGTCGGGTGTGGAATTTGAAACGGTTACTTGATAGGACCGTATTTTTTTGACCGAAATGTTACTGGGGAATCTTATCTACAACTTCTCTGCGATGATTTTTTGGAGCTAATGGAAGCTGTTGATTTAGAAACTAGGCAACGAATGTGGTTCCAACAGGACGGAGCAGCTCCCCATTATGCTAAAAATGTGCGGAACGTTTTAAATTTACGGTACCCTGGTCGGTGGATAGGACGCGGCGGACAAATTCAGTGGCCTCCACGTTCACCAGACTTAACATCTCCTGATTTTTCTTGTGGGGTTATTTAAAAAATATTGTGAAGACAGCCCACAACCCGAAACGATATGGAGCAACGCATTCGAAGAACGTGTGCAACAATACCACGGGATGTGCTACTCGAAACTGTGGACAACTTTCGCAGACGATTGACTTTATGCATTGAAGCAAATGGGGATAATTTTGAACAATTTCTTCCTGGCTAATTTCATTAATTAAGCACCCCAAATTGAGAGAGGCTAGGAAACTCACACTAATGAAGCACCCCAACATGTGAGAGGCAAGGGGACTCACACTAATGAAGCACCCCATGGGAACATTATTTTACTACGTCCATGTCGTTGTTCCTGGGTAACGCTAAAGGGAGGATACAGTACATTTTGTACAAAAATAGCTTCATTTGGTGTAACGAATGAATTGGTGCACATTTTTCATCGATTTAATGCGTCTTTCTCGGATAATTCTAAATAAATCATAGTTTCTCCCCAATTTTACTTTTTTCTCGATTTCAGCGCCATCTGTCAATATTTTAAAAAATGTTTCAGACAAAACTTGATTATTTTTCATGGAGAATTCGAACCTGCAATAAAAATGGGTGTTTCCATTTTAAATTTAAAAGTTGAGCATTGTCCTGCAAAATGATTGTCGGGTCCTGCAGAAAGTGTCATCACTTCTGTCTCTAAGCTGGTCGTAGGTTGTGTTCCAAAAATGACCAGCACAGAGACAGAAGGGATGACACTTTCTGCAGGACCTGAGCATCATTTTGCAGGACGATGCTAAAGCACGTACAGTGCAAGCTGTTACTGGTTTGTTTCACTGGTGGGGCTACTAAGTGCTATACCACCTACTGCACTCCCCTGAATTAAGCCCTCGTGAGTTCAACTCGATTTCTAAACTGAAGGAAACACTCCACGGCATTCGCTTCAGAACTGCCACAAGTTAGTCGGCCAATAGACCGCGCCGCTCGCACTGTCAACACAACTGGCACTGCTAAGAGTATCCTACGGCTTCCACATCGCTGGCAACGGGCTATAAACAGTGCTGGTGACTACTTTGAAAGACGTATCTATTTTGTACGAGCTGTAAATAAATAGTTGCCACTATTAAAGTTCCAACCTTCGTACAAGAACTGCAGAATTACAGGTCAATATCCTCAACATCGGTTTGCAGCAGAATTCTTGAACATACTCTCAGTTCTAGTATAAAAAGTTCCCTGAGACGGAAAACCATCTGTCCATTAATCAGTGCGATTTTTAGAACGCCTTGCTCGTACGGTGCTCAGCTTACCCTTTTGTCACATGATATCCTACGAGCTATGTATGAAGGCCAAAAAGGCGATTCCATATTCCTAGAGTTCCGGAAGACACGCGCATACGGAATGTGTCCGAGGTATGTGAGTGCCTCCAAGAATTCTTAAGTAATAGGACGCAGTACATTGTCCTCGACGGCGAGAGCTCATGAGACACAATGATATCGTCAGGGGTGCCCGAGGGAAGTGTAATAGGACCGCTATTATTCTCTGTTACATAAATGATCTGGCGAACAGGGTGACCAATAATCTGAGGATGTTTGCTGATAATGCTGTGGTGTGCGGGAGGGTGTCGTCCTCGAGGTGGTAGGAGGATACAAGATGACTTAGACAACATTTCTAATTGTATGATGAATAACAGCTTCCTCTGAGTGTAGAAAATGTAAGGTAAAGGAGATGATTAGGAAAAAAAATCCCGTAATGTTCGAATATAGCATTAGTGGTGAGCTATTTGACACAATCACGTCGACCAGATATCTAGGAGTAACGTTGCAAAGCGATATGAAATGGAACTAGCATGTTAGGATTGTAGTGTGGAAGGCAAATGGACGACTTTGGTTTACTGAGAAAGTTTTAGGTAAGTGTGGTTCATCTGTAACGGAGTCCACATATGGGACGCTATTCTTGGGCACTGCTCGGGTGTTTAGAATCCCCCACCAAGTCGGATTAAAGCAAGACACCAAAGCCTTCCAGAGACGGGCTGCTGAACTTGTTTCTGACAAGTTCGATCAGACTCCAAGTATTACGAAGATGCTTCGAGAACTCAAATGGGAAACCCTGGAGGTATGGTGACGTTTTTTTCTAGGAACTCTACAGAGGACATTAAGAGAACCGCCATTTGAAGCTGCCTGTACAACGATCCTACTGCTGCCAACGTACGTTGCGCGTAAGGACCACCAACATAAGACACGAGAAATTAGGACTGTTACGGAGGCATACAGACAGTCATTTCTCCCCTCACTGTATTTGCGAGTGGAACAGGAAGATAAATGAGTACGATGGCTTACGGAGTACGTATGTACATGTAGACGTAGAAATGCTTTTGCAAATTAATTGCCACTGGTTTAGTTGCTGTTGCAGTTACTCGGTTTTTTCTTCCCTTTCTTTCATCTCGAGGATTCACTAATGCCAGATTATATCAGGTAAATATTTTGAAGGACCACTAAGCCAGACTAATTTTGATTCCTTTCCAGAGCTTTATTCAATGTGAGTTGGTATTGTCACATTAATTCGCATTAGTAATTAATCTCTCAGGCTGGTATTTAGAGATACATCTTGTTGAGGACGAAGGCCCATATTTTGCTTCGCGTAGAACTTGTTCATAAATGGCTTCTCTCGCTCAAATTTCAGCTTATCTGTGCCACATACACAGGGCCCTGTCTGTCTCCTCTATCCTGTGCTGCTGAATAGATAATAACGTAACTTGTTTTTTCTTAATAGAGTTTTCTGTAAAATTAATAAAAGACAATTAGGCTTTGGATTTGCGATAGCAACAAAGCAACGACGAACTTCCTTATTAAAATTGTTGTTAATTTTTAAAGATGGAAATCAGTGTTATATTACAAAACATAGTGTTTCCGGTTATCTTTCGTCAGTTAAACAAGATGAAAATTTAAAAAAAAAACTTATAAACTGTAGGGACGGATTACATCTACATCTACATCTATACTCCGCGAGCCACCTTACGGTGTGTGGCGGAGGGTACTTATTGTACCACTATCTGATCCCCCCTTCCCTGTTCCATTCACGAATTGTGCGTGGGAAGAACGACTGCTTGTAAGTCTCCGTATTTGCTCTAATTTCTCGGATCTTTTCGTTGTGATCATTACGCGAGATATATGTGGGCGGTAGTAATATGTTGCCCATCTCTTCCCGGAATGTGCTCTCTCGTAATTTCGATAATAAACCTCTCCGTATTGCGTAACGCCTTTCTTGAAGTGTCCGCCACTGGAGCTTGTTCAGCATCTCCGTAACGCTCTCGCGCTGACTAAATGTCCCCATGACGAATCGCGCTGCTTTTCGCTGGATCATGTCTATCTCTTCTATTAATCCAACCTGGTAAGGGTCCCATACTGATGACCAATACTCAAGAATCGGACGAACAAGCGTTTTGTAAGCTACTTCTTTCGTCGATGAGTCACATTTTCTTAGAATTCTTCCTATGAATCTCAACCTGGCGCCTGCTTTTCCCACTATTTGTTTTATGTGATCATTCCACTTCAGATCGCTCCGGATAGTAACTCCTAAGTATTTTACGGTCGTTACCGCTTCCAATGATTTACCACCTATGGCATAATCGTACTGGAATGGATTTCTGCCCCTATGTATGCGCATTATATTACATTTATCTACGTTTAGGGAAAGCTGCCAGCTGTCGCACCATGCATTAATCCTCTGCAGGTCCTCCTGGAGTACGTACGAGTCTTCTGATGTTGCTACTTTCTTGTAGACAACCGTGTCATCTGCAAATAGCCTCACGGAGCTACCGATGTTGTCAACTAAGTCATTTATGTATATTGTAAACAATAAAGGTCCTATCACGCTTCCCTGCGGTACTCCCGAAATTACCTCTACATCTGCAGATTTTGAACCGTTAAGAATGACATGTTGTGTTCTTTCTTCTAGGAAATCCTGAATCCAATCACAAACCTGGTCCGATATTCCGTAAGCTCGTATTTTTTTCACTAAACGTAAGTGCGGAACCGTATCATATGCCTTCCTGAAGTCCAGGAATACGGCATCAATCTGCTCGCCAGTGTCTACGGCACTGTGAATTTCTTGGGCAAATAGGGCGAGCTGAGTTTCACATGATCTCTGTTTGCGGAATCCATGTTGGTTATGATGAAGGAGATTTGTATTATCTAAGAACGTCATAATACGAGAACACAAAACATGTTCCATTATTCTACAACAGATTGACGTAAGCGAAATAGGCCTATAATTATTCGCATCTGATTTATGACCCTTCTTGAAAATGGGAACGACCTGCGCTTTCTTCCAGTCGCTAGGTACTTTACGTTCTTCCAGCGATCTACGATAAATTGCTGATAGAAAGGGGGCAAGTTCTTTAGCATAATCACTGTAGAATCTTAAGGGTATCTCGTCTGGTCCGGATGCTTTTCCGCTACTAAGTGATAGCAGTTGTTTTTCAATTCCGATATCGTTTATTTCAATATTTTCCATTTTGGCGTCCGTGCGACGGCTGAAGTCAGGGACCGTGTTACGATTTTCCGCAGTGAAACAGTTTCGGAACACTGAATTCTGTATTTCTGCCTTTCTTCTGTCGTCCTGTGTTTCGGTGCCATCGTGGTCAACGAGTGACTGAATAGGGGATTTAGATCCGCTTACCGATTTTACATATGACCAAAACTTTTTAGGGTTCTTGTTTAGATTGTTTGCCAATTTTTTATGTTCGAATTCGTTGAATGCTTCTCTCATTGCTCTCTTTACGCTCTTTTTCGCGTCGTTCAGCTTTTCCTTATCAGCTATGATTCGACTACTCTTAAACCTATGATGAAGCTTTCTTTGTTTCCGTAGTACCTTTCGTACATGATTGTTATACCACGGTGGATCTTTCCCCTCGCTTTGGACCTTAGTCGGTACGAACTTATCTAAGGCGTACTGGACGATGTTTCTGAATTTTTTCCATTTTTGTTCCACATCCTCTTCCTCAGAAATGAACGTTTGATGGTGGTCACTCAGATATTCTGCGATTTGTGCCCTATCACGCTTGTTAAGCAAATATATTTTCCTTCCTTTCTTGGCATTTCTTATTACACTTGTAGTCATTGATGCAACCACTGACTTATGATCACTGATACCCTCTTCTACATTCACGGAGTCGAAAAGTTCCGGTCTATTTGTTGCTATGAGGTCTAAAACGTTAGCTTCACGAGTTGGTTCTCTAACTATCTGCTCGAAGTAATTCTCGGACAAGGCAGTCAGGATAATGTCACAAGAGTCTCTGTCCCTGGCTCCAGTTCTGATTGTGTGACTATCCCATTCTATACCTGGTAGATTGAAGTCTCCCCCTATTACAATAGTATGATCACGAAACTTCTTCACGACGTTCTGCAGGTTCTCTCTGAGGCGCTCAACTACTACGGTTGCTGATGCAGGTGGTCTATAGAAGCATCCGATTATCATATCTGACCCACCTTTGATACTTAACTTAACCCAGATTATTTCACATTCGCATTCGCTAATAACTTCACTGGATATTATTGAATTCTTTACTGCTATAAATACTCCTCCACCATTGGCGTTTATCCTATCCTTGCGGTATATATTCCATTCTGTGTCTAGGATTTCGTTACTGTTCACTTCCGGTTTTAACCAACTTTGCGTTCCTAATACTATATGCGCACTATTTCCTTCAATAAGAGATACTAATTCAGGAACCTTGCCCTGGATACTCCTGCAGTTTACCAATATTACGTTGACTTTTCCTGTTTTTGGTCTCTGAGGACGGACGTTCTTTATCAACGATGATAATGTCCTCTCTGGTAAGCCGTCAGGTATTTTATCGTTTCACCCAAGGGGGGGGTCCCTCTAACCTAAAAAACCCCCGTGTGCACGCCACACGTACTCTGCTACCCTAGTAGCTGCTTCCGGTGTGTAGTGCACGCCTGACCTGTCTAGGGGGGCCCCTACAGTTCTCCACCCAATAACGGAGGTCGATGAATTTGCAACCATTATAGTCGCAGAGTCGTCTGAGCCTCTGGTTTAGACCCTCCACACGGCTCCAAACCAGAGGACCGCGATCGACTCTGGGCACTATGCTGCAGATATTAAGCTCAGCTTGCACTCCGCGTGCGATGCTGGTTGTCTTCACCAAATCAGCCAGCCGCCGGAAGGAACCAAGGATGGCCTCAGAACCCAAGCGGCAGGCGTCATTCGTTCCGACATGTGCTACTATCTGCAGCCGGTCACACCCAGTGCGTTCAATAGCTGCCGGAAGGGCCTCCTCCACATTACGGACGAGACCCCCCGGCAAGCACACCGAGTGCACACTGGCATTCTTCCCCGACCTACCCGCTATTTTCCTAAGGGGCTCCATAACCCGCCTAACGTTGGAGCTCCCTATAACTAATCGGCCCGCCCTCTGTGACTGTCGGGACCTTGCCGGAGAATCGGCCACTGGCCCAACAGGCGAGGCATCCTGTGGTGGTTCGGAAACGATGTCATCACCACTAGGAAGCACCCCGTACCTGTTGGAAAGGGGTAAGGCAGCTGCCACGCGGCCAGATCCCACCTTCGCCTTTCGGCCAGGCACGCGCGAGCCCACCACTGTCCGCCATTCACCCTGGAGTGATGGCTGACCGGTAAGATGCTCACTGCCGGAAGACGCAGCGACATCAGGGGTTCCATGCGATTCCAAGGCCACCGAAGTAGGCATAGGTCTCACCACAGTTGCCCCAACGCCACTACGAGCCGACGCCTGCGCCTCGAGCTCGATGAGCCTAACAGACAAAGCCTCCACCTGCCCCCGAAGAGTGGCCAATTCTCCTTGCGTCCGCTCACAACAACCACAGTCCCTACACATGACTATGTTTACCCTACAAGCGAACGGTGTACTCGCCTTATTAGCAGCAGGATTGAAATGGAGGAAAGAAGGTCCTTCCAACACGTGTCCAGAAATGCATTGTCCCCGCAGTAGATGGCGCTGGCGCATGAAAGTTTCTCTGAACACGTGCCATGTGTTCCTTGCGAGTAGCTGTGTTATTTACCCAGCGTACTGTAAGCAGCAAAATGGTCCGGCATTCATGTCGTGTATGCCGAGAGATGGTGTTGGTGTACGGCTAAGCTAATGGAAATGGTCGAAAGGCAGCAGAACTATACCAGAAAAAGTATTCTCACAGACACCAATAATATCACACAACATTTCAAGCGCTTTTTAGGCGTTTGTGTGATAATGGGTCGCTCCAGACAGACAAACGTGCACGGATGTGGCAGATGGTGCCTACACCAAATCTGGGGGACCAGGTTCTACAGGATAAAGAGACAAACTCTAGTACAAGCTCCAAGAAAGTGGCCCGCCAACGTGGAGTAAGCCAAAGTACGATTATGTGTATCCTCCATTACAACCGCTACTATCCCTACCACCTGCGACGAGTGCAAGGGTTATTAGCAGCGAATTTCCGTCTACGGGAAGGATATTGCACCAGACCATCACAATTGTGGGATTAGTCATCAGACCTCTTTACCGACAAAGGAACGTTTACCAGAACTGGTATCATCAATCTGCATAATCGTCATCTGTGGGCTACAGACAATCCTCGCGGAATGGTTGAGGCGTCTCATCAGCATCGGTTCAGCAACAGTGTGTGGGTAGGGATTCAGCGACACAATATTCTTGGACTGGTTATTATCTCAAAAGACAGAGTACTCCAACGAGAACTTCTGCGTCATCACATGAGAATTTAACAGCAATTTGCACATAAGTTTTGACTCCCAGCACTGTTCAACCATGTCATGTGATACGTGTTGTAAAAAGTACTTAACGATTAAATCAGCTCCAACCATTTATCTTGTTAACCACAGTGAAAATGAACTGGCAAATGATTGTTCTTTTTATCTTTGACGAAACCCACTGTTTCAGCATCTCGAAGTCCCTGCTCCAGTAAGATGTACAGTATATGAGTTCGGCACCTGACAGCTCTAATTTGTTGATAGTCGGATATATATAGACAGAATTACGGTGCGGTAGTACAATGTGCTGAAAAGCAAAATACGCATTTTTTTTAAAAAAATGAATGCATCTTGTCTTTATGCGAAAAAGCAAAACGACATAATAAGACTACTTCATACATTTCAGAGCGTTTGGTCCGGGCGGAAAATTTCAAACTCTCATTGTTCCATGCCTATTGCTGAAGGCAGACTATGTTCTGTCTTACAACACGTGTAGGCCTATCAGTGCATGGAGCCTACACGTCCTGGCAGTGCCATTGGCTTGGCGGCGTGCTGTCTGCAGTGGCAGGAGATAAGCGTTGGCCCTCAGTGTAACGTGCAACTGTGTCATGCTATTGTCTGCCTGGGTGGGGCACTGAATCACTCGCATACCGTTGTAGCAACTAATTGTCCCGGCATCAGTACGAATACACACAGCTGGGCCCAGCAGGCTACGACAACGCCTTGCTGCTCTGTGTTCTGTGACAAAGCAGAATATGTTCAATAGGTACAGGTGCTAGCCATGTTCGCGTCTCGGTCTTGTACAGGTCAAGAACACCTAGAGTTGCCGCATGTCTGGCTTTTTACAATCGTGCCCGGCAAAATTTACTCAAGTCCGCCCTGTTAGGTTTTTGTTAGATTTTATGGCAATTAAGTATATACTGTAAGGATATATAGGTATACCGACCAGAGCTATTATAGAAAGAACATAAACTTGGATGAAAGTAAATTCTGTGATCTTCGAGAAATTCGTTGTAAGGAAAAGCAAGACAACTTTAAGAAGCTTTTGGTTCAAGAAAAGTGGACAGCTAATTTCAAATTACATCCTAATGAAGAATTTTATTCCGAATTATTGAAATTGGCGGAATATTACTTTGTTACTCGAGGCCATAATGTCTACGTGGAAAGGGTGTTCTCTTCCATAAACTCCCGACGGACAAAAGAACGCAATAAACTGCGAACCGACACAACCACAAAAATTATGTGGTTGTGTTATTTAAAATTATACTGTAAAGAGTTCCATGAACTGATTATCAAATCTAAATGAAATAACCAGAGCTACTGACTATATTTTTGTTTCCGTCGCAGAACAATAGGTGCCCGCATCTCGTGGTCGTGCGGTAGCGTTCTCGCTTCCCACGCCCGGGTTCCCGGGTTCGATTCCCGGCGGGGTCAGGGATTTTCTCTGCCTCGTGATGGCTGGGTGTTGTGTGCTGTCCTTAGGTTAGTTAGGTTTAAGTAGTTCTAAGTTCTAGGGGACTGATGACCTAAGATGTTACGTCCCATAGTGCTCAGAGCCATTTGAGCCAGAACAATAGGTATTTGTCTCTTGCGTAATGAAGAACTTATTTATTTGGACATAAAATTATCTGAGGAGGAAGACTGAGAAACGAATACTTATTTGTTGTCGTAATTTCCAAATTATGTAGCTGTTTAGTGATTTTTCCTTTTTTTACTTTAAGCACGTTTAAGGTTGCTCTCGCCAAAAACGTGCTGCAATTGACTATTACCAAACGACTGAAAATACCGAAATGGCTATTTCTGTTTCAAATAGACCGGCTTTTAGGGAAAAACGTCAGGCTAAATATTACGTCAAATCCGTCTTTTTCGGTTTTAGACCTGACAACACTAGGCACGCCCGCATTTTCTCAGACGCCAGGATTCATTCTTATACCATTGGTAGGAAATGTTTTGTTTTTCCATCAATAGAAGCAACTCTTACTGGACATTTTAGTTCTTCTCTTCATCTTCTATTGGTAGACAATCCCTCTCTCTTCTACAGCTATCAAACTTTCGCCTCGGTCGCTAAAATAGCCAAGGCGGCAACAACGCTTGAAGCAGACAAGTCATGTCACGTTCTCCCCATTCAGTGCCTTAACGCTGACCGTATTTTGAAGCGTTCTATCCTGGCAACGGGTTGCTTCGATGATCTCTCTTAAGAGCACTGTTCGTTTCTTTTGCGAGGTCTTTGAATATAGCAGAGTGCCCTCTAGAAGTAACAAATATATCCGCCTGCTATAAGCCATTCATCGGTGACAAACCTGAGGCGACAGGCACCACACAAGGACCGCAATAGCGCAAGGTTTTATTTTAGAGAACTGGAATAGTCTCGTCTCTTGTGTTGGAGATATCCCTTTTGGTACAGATCACCAGCGAAGGTGAAATGAACCGGTGAGCGCTGTAATTTTGTCTGCCTTCTATCAGGATGCACTCACAACTCCATTCGTTCCCGCAATTTATTTATTATTAAATAAATTGCACGAATCATGACATCATGGTCCTCAATTCTCAGCACACCATGGCACTATCATGTCATGTGCTGCACTGTATCCTTTAATTTAGGTTACTTTGTAGCCCTAATCGCTTTCAAAGTACCGTTTGCACTTGTTTACCGTTGATCTGAAGTGTTCTTACATTTCTCCAACAGCTGAAGGCGTTGCTAAATGTGCATATCACTTGCACTTTCTGCTACCCCCGGCACAAAGTTCAAGCACTGGAAAATGCCGGGTTCTTTCCTTTTATTTGGACACGACGGACTTCCTTCCATATACTTCAACAATCCTATCTGCCCATCCGTCTATGCTAGTAATTTAAATGCCGCGCTGATATTTCAGTAAGAGTGAGGTTTAAGCAAAATACTTTAGATTCCTTCCTTACAATTTTATGAAGAACATGTTAAGTGTTTCAGAAACAAGGCTCACTGAAAAATTATGAAATTTACTACTCCACAAAGTTTATTAAGTGTAATTATAGAAAGCAATTAGTTTTTCACTTCAATAAATTAAAATACTTGGAAATATCGTACCACTTGGAACAGAGCCCCGTCTAGGTAAACGACTAAAGATAAAATATGGGTGCTCGACACAAAGTTTAAAGAACGCGAACTTTTTATTGGATATGATACCTCATAACTGGTCCATGCAATTTTAGATCACCCACTTGATTATTTGAGACAAAGGTAGCGGCTGTGTCGATTTCCTGTAGCTATTCCAAAAGGCGGCAGAAGTGTCTACGGCTCTTGGTGTATAACAAGCCCTGAAAATTCTCTTCTTAGCGTCGGATTTTCGTAGTACAGGGCTAACAAATGTATGCCATGAATAATGAGTCAAATTTCTTCTACATCCGAGGCTGTATTAAATAATCTTGCTGCTCTTCTTGCCTCATTCAGCACACAAATGCGAAAACTTTGCATGCCAGCCAGCGACTACCTCTTGCCACAAAGGAGCCTTGCAGGTCGACCTCCAAAACCACTTTTTTCTATTCCAGCCATGCGGGTGTCGTAGTTTCACGTGATTACAATCCTTATAGGACAATACATGAACTAATGCTACAAGTGTGGTTTAAACATTTGATAAATTTTGCAGAACATTACTTTCAATATTAAATTCATAGATTAATTATATCGACATAAATTATTAGGAGATGTTACGTCAATGAACAGATGTTACTTTAAGTAACAGAGGACAAAGATGTTATTTCAATAAGTATACAGTAAGTGATATTGATATTAGTGTTACAAATGCAGTTGCTGTATTCATCACAGTAGAAAGAGAACAGAAATCCATCAAAGTTCCATGCGGTATTGTTTGAACAAGACTCAGTATAAAGGGTGTGCATACATTCGTAATTGATTTCTTCTATCAACCATCAGATTCAACACCAGATGTGACCGAAAAATGTAGACAGAAACCTCATCCCGCTGGTACATATCCACAATCATGTTGTCATCATTGGAGGAGAGTTTAATTGTCCAAAAATCGATTGAGAAAAGTGCAGTTTTACAAGTCGTGACCGTGAGAAGACATCCTATGAAATAAGGGAAAGGTCTTTCCTCTATATTCACTAGAAGGGATATGTCGGAAGCCTACTCACGATTGAAGGTTAATGTAATGGCATTATACAGTTCTGACCTCTTTGAGGATGTTCACCTTGAAACTGATAATAGTGACCATTAGGCAATTGTAACAACAATGATTACCAAAAAACAGATGGCAGTTGGAACAAATAAAAAAAATTGTGTGTTCAGTAAACTACAAGTAAAAGCAGTAGTATCGTATCTCAATGAGGAACGTGAAACTTTTAACACAGGACTGGAGCATGTAGAAGAACTATGACTCAAGTTTAACAGAATAGTTGCTCTTACGCTGGGTAGATATATGCCTAGTAGATCAGTTCATGGTGCAACGGGCCCCCGTGGTATATAGTCTGTGTAAACAAAACTTTTAAAGAAACAGCGATTACTGCACAATAAGATCAAAACAAAGCGTAGCGCTATAGACATAGAGATAACAGACTTAACACGTTTGGACAGCAACAGGACATTGCGAGTAATCTTTGACCAGCGTCCTAGCAGAATCTTAAAGAGCTCTCAAAAAACCCCAATCAGTTCTGTCGTATATAAAGGCCATTACTGACAACAAAGCTTGTCCAACCGCTCATGGATGACACAGGAAATGTAACTGACGATAGCAAAGCAAAACTAGAAATGCTAAATTCAGTTTTCAAAAATTTCTTTTTCCCTAGTTACTCCTTTCACCACTATCAAGGCGAGTACCGTAGTTATTCGTTTCAGTGGCGCCGAGAAACAACTGAAATCGATGCAAGTCGACAAAGCTTCTAGTTCTAATGAAATTCTTACCAAATCCTCTACAAAGCTTGTCGCGGAGTTAGTCCTCCTTCTAACCACATAATACCTCGAACAAAGATTTGTGACCAGTCATCTGAAGAAAAAACAGATCATATCAAAAAATGGTTCAAATGGCTCTGAGCACTATGGGACTCAACTGCTGAGGTCATTAGTCCCCTAGAACGTAGAACTAGTTAAACCTAACTAACCTAAGGACATCACAAACATCCATGCCTGAGGCAGGATTCGAACCTGCGACCGTAGCGGACTTGCGGTTCCAGACTGCAGCGCCTTTAACCGCACGGCCACTTCGGCCGGCCAGATCATATCCTTCTACAAAAATGACAGCATAAGTGAGCCACAGAACTATCGTCCAACCTCATAGATATCTGTCTTAGAACATATGTTAAGCTTAAACGTAATGAGGAATCTCGAAGAGAATGACCTCCTCCATACAGGCCAGCATGGATTCCGAGAACAGCGGTCATGCGAAACCAACTCGCGGTTTCCTCATATAACAGCCTGAAAGCCATGGATAAAGGCAGTCAAACAGATACAGTATTTCTTGACTTCTGAAAACTGCCATGCGGCTAGGGCCTCGCGTCGGGTAGACCGTTCGCCTGGTGCAAGTCTTTCGAGTTGCCGCCACTTCGGCGACTTGCGTGTCGATTCTGGAAAATGCTTGAATTATTGCTAGACAAGCGCTTACATTACACTACATTACGTTACATTAATACTTGTTCCATAGACCATGAATACGACATTCCGTAATGATGTGGAACATCTGAGTTTAACATAAGTTTTCATTACACATTTTTTTCTTTTTTGCAGTTACTACTTCATATCTAAAAATTCGTCTGTAGAGTAGAAGGAGCTGTAATTCAAAAATACTTTTAATTTATTTTTAAATATTCGTTGGCTACTTATCAGACTTTTAATGCTTTTATGGAAATGACAAAAATTTTTGTGACACCATAATTCAACTCTTTCTGTGCCAAAGTCCGATTTACCCCAGAACAGTGAAGATCATCCTTTCTTCTAGTGTTGTAGCTATGGATTTCTCCGTTATTTTTCAACTGGAATTGGTTATTAATGACAGATTTCATAAGTGAATATATGTATTGCGAACGAACTGTGAATATCTCGAGTTCCTTAAATAAATGTTTGCCAGATGATCTTGGGTGGGCTCCAGTTATTATTCTGATTACACGCCTTTGTGTAATGAATACTTTTCCTCTTAATGATGAATTACCCCAAAATATGATGCCACGTAAAAGTAGTGAATGAAAATACGCATAGTAGGCTAATTTACTGATATGTTTATCACCAAAACTTGTAATAAACCGTATAGTATAAGTAATTGAACCCAACCGTTTCGGTAGATCATCAATGCATTTCTCCCAATTTAATTTCTCATCGGTGCACACACCCAGGAATTTAGAACATTCTGCCTTAGCAACAGACTTATATTCGAAGTCTATATTTATCAATGATGTTATGCCATTTACTGCACAGAACTGTATATACTGTGTTTTCTCAAAATTTAGTGAGTCCACTAGCAGAGAAGCACTTAATAATTTTCTGAAAGACATTATTTACAATTTCCTCAGCTGATTCTTTTTTGTTGGGTGTGACTGGTATATTTGAATCATCAAAAAAAAAAAAGAAATAGCTTTGAATCTACATGAATATAGAGTGGCAAGTCATTAATATATATAAAGAATAATAAGGAACCCAAGATTGAATCCTGTGGCACACCATTCTTGACACCTTCTCAGTTACAGGACTCTACTGAATTTTACGGACTATCTGTACTGTCAGTTTCATCCTTCTGCATTTTTCCAGTTAAATACGAACTAAACCATTTGTGCACTTTCACACTCATTCCACAATAGTTAAGTTTATCTAGAAGAATTTCATGATTCAGACGGTCAAAAGCCTTCGAGGGCTCACAAAATATCCCAAGTGCGACGTTCGCTTATTCAGAGGATTTAATATTTGATGACATTTTGTTAGTACTTCATTTTTGCAAATGTGTGAAGCTACTCTTGAACACATTACTTTTTCAAGAATTTTGTATAAAATTGGCAAAGTGATATTGGGCAGTAGTTGTTAGCATCAGACCTATCCCCTTTTTATGCAATGGTCTAACAATCGCATATTTCAGTCTGTCTGGAAAAATACTCTGTTTCTGTGAGCTACTACGTATGTGGCTGAGAATCTTACTTCTCTGTTGGGAACAAGCTTTTAGTGCTCTGCTGGAAATCCCATCAATTTCATGCGAGCTTCTACTTTTCAATAAATTTATTATTTTCCTAATTTCAGTATAAGAGGTGAGTCCAATTTCTGTTTTATCAAATTGCCTTAGGTATTGCCTCTTCCATTTGCAGCCTTGTATTTTGTAATGAATAGCAGGATGCTATTTTCCATACAATACTTTAAAAATGATTATTAAAAATATTTTCTACTTCTGACTTTTCGTTAACAAATTTTTCATTGAGTCTGACAGAAATACAGTTTTTCTGTGCTCTCAGTTGCCCTGTTTCCCTTTAAACAATATTCCAAACTGTTTTAATTTTGTTATTGCACGTACTAATCTCAGGCATTATACACATACTTCTGGCCTTTTTAATAACTTTTCTTAATACAGTGCAATAGTTTTTTAATGTTTCACTATTTCTGGATCATTACTCCTAGGTATGAGGTACATTTCCCTTTCCTGTTTACAAGATATTTTTACCCCTTTAGTAAGCCATGGCCTTTTAGAAGATTTCTTACAATTATATTTCACTGTTTTCTTAGGGAAACTATTTTCAAATCTACTCACAAAAGTATCATGAAATAGGAAAAATTTTAAATTAGCATCATGTTCCCTGTACACCTTATACCAGTCTAACTGTTCCAAGCTTTCCCTAAAATCTTCAGTTGTTAATTCGTTAATTGAATGCACTATTTTGGAGGACTGCATTGCACTACTGTATGGAGCTATATCGCATACTCTATCTAGCTGTGCATTGTGATCAGACAGACCGTTCTTAACAGGAAAAGTTTTTATTTGATTAAATTTAACTTGGTCTATAAAAACATTATCTCTCAGTGTGCTACTTTCTTATAGCACCCAAGTAGGAAAATCAATAACTTATGTCAAATTGAATGAATGAGGTAATACTTCTACTGGACTGTTTCAGAAAATCTGAATTGAAATCCACACAAACTATAATTTTCTTTTCTCTGTCTGACAGATAGCACAACAAAGAATACACGTTTTTCAAACACAGCTGAATATTTCTAATGGGGATCTATACACATATACAATTACAAAAGTACCATTATTTAGCTTAAGCTCACACGCACATGCTTCAGTATGTTGCTCTACACAAAATTTTGTATTTTATAAATTTTCCACACTAAGATAAATTTTAACATATATGGCAACTCCTCCTCTTTTCATTGTGTCTCTAGTTACATGTGCTCAAAGCTTATATCACCTACATTTACCTTTTCCATATCTGTCACTATATTATCTGCAGATATATGTATTACATCTATTCCACTCTAAGTTTTTAAATCTTCTACACAAACAAGAAGCTCATCTTCTTTGTTTTTAATCCCCTGATATTCTGATCCGATATACTAACATTTTCCACTGTGCTTTTATAAGAATCTTGTGACATACTAACATTATTTTTCACTGTACTTATTAATGGAAGTACGATCACATCGGGTATCAAACGAAAGTTGTGACTGGGTTGCGGATTTCTTAGTAGGGTGGAGGCAACACTTCAACTAGGATGAAGAGTCATCGACAGTGTAGAAACAACTTCAGGTGTGACACAGGAAAGTATGTTGCGATTTTTGCTGTTAACGTTATATATTAATGACATGACACGCAACATGAATAGTTGCCTCAGACGTATTGCTGATGGTGCAGTGCTCTACAATGAAGAGCCAAAGAAATTGGTACATATGCCTAATATCGCTTAGAGCCCCCGCGAAAACGAAGAAGTGCCGCAACACGATGTGTCATAGATTCGACTAATGTCTGAAGTTGTGCTGGAGGGAACAGACACCATGGATCATGCAGAGCTGCCCATAAATCCGTAAGAATACGAGGGGGTGCAGATCTCCTCTGAACAGCACGTTGCAAGGCATCCCAGATATGCTCATTAATGTTCCTGTCTGGGGCTTTGGTGGCCAGCGGAAGAGTTTAAACTCAGAAGAGTGTTCCTGGAGCCACTCTGTACCAATTCTGGAAGTGTGAGGTGTCGCATTGTCCTGCTGGAATTGCCAAAGTCCGTCGGAATGCACAATGGAAATGAATGGATGCAGATGATCAGACAGGATGCTTACGTACGTGTCACCTATCAGAGTCATATCTAGACAGATCAAGGGTCCCATATCACTCCAACTACACACCCCTACATCATTACAAAGCCTCCACCAACTTAAACAGTCCTCTGCTGACATACAGGGTCCATAGATTTATGAGGTTGTCTCCATACCCGTACACATCCATCCGCTCGAGACAATTTGAAACGAGACTCGTCCGACCAGGCAACATGTTTCCACTCACCAACAGTCCAGTGCTGGTGTTGACGGGCCCAAGCGAGGCGCAAGCCTTTGTCGTGCAGCCATCAAGGGTACACGAGTGTGTCTTCGGCTCGAAAGCACATATCGATGATGTTTCGTTGAATGGTTTGCACGCTGACGCTTGTACATGGCGGAGCATTGAAATTTGCAGTAGTTTGCGGAAGGATTGCACTTCTGTCCGTTGAACGATTCTCTTCAGACGTCGTTGGTCCCGTTCTTGTAGGATTTTTTTCCTTCCGTTGCGATGTCGGAGTTTTGATGTTTTACTGGATTACTGATATACACTCGTGAAATGGTCGTACGTGAAAATCCGCACTTCGTTGCTACCTTGGAGATGCTGTGTCCCATCACTCGTGCGCCGTCTACAACACCACGTTCAAACTCACTTAAATCTTGATAACCTGCCATTGTAACAGCAGTAAACGATCTAACAACTGCGCCGGACACTTTTCTGCCGGCCGGAGTGGCCGAGCGGTTAAAGGCGCTACAGTCTGGAACAGCACGACCGCTACGGTCGCAGGTTCGAATCCTGCCTCGGGCATGGATGTGTGTGATGTCCTTAGGTTAGTTAGGTTTAAGTAGTTCTAAGTTCTAGGGGACCGATGACCACAGCAGTTAAGTCCCATAGTGCTCAGAGTCATTTCAACCATTTGACACTTGTTTTATATAGGCGTTGCCGATCGCAGCGCCGTATTCTGTTTGTTTACATATCTCTGTATTTGAATACGCATTCCTATACCTGGTTCTTTGGCGCTTCAGTGTATAATGAAGCATTATATTTATAAAGCAGCACAATCACTGAGTCACATCTGGAAAATATTTCGAAATGGTGCAAAGATTGTTATCTACCTTTAAAGGTTCAGAAATATAGCATTTGCAGTTCACTGAACACTGCAACGTAGTGCTGCTACAGCCTGACACCGATCAATGTACAAGTAGTGTCTCCTTGATGGCTGTGGTTCTGTAACGAATCTCAGTACCTATAGTGCACATAATTCTCCCCTTAAAAAATCTCTCTCATACCATCACAGTTATCGATGTGCTTAATCTATATATCCCTCACAATAGGACACACATTCATCTTCTCTGGTCATGCCACAACATAAACCACAGTAACTTTACACTGCAATAGATACACATTTTACACCAACAGTGCAATTATCTTTTATGTCTGTACAGTGCCTAAAAAAATTATGGTGTGCCTACACTCACACTGACTGTGTGTCTCAATTCTTCTCAGTCCTAGGAAATTATCTGACAATGTCATACAATCAGCGCTTCTGGAAGGTGCTGCATCCTGCCAAGATTCTCTCAAACAACTGTTACGAAGGATAGGTGTTAAGCACTATGTGTGATAATGAATACCATACCCACGGATGTAATGCTTGGAAAGACATCATCGACACGGGTTGGTGTACTGTATCATCATCACTATCGATAGAACAACAAGGAAAAACCAAATTCGTTCTTCCTTGCGGTCCTAATGTGGCACTCTGCCCATCACGTGTTACCCTTCCTGCTTTCAACATACACAAACGTTCTCACTGCTATGTAGAGACTCCTATATCCCAGCACAAAGGATGTCACGTGAATGAATGGGCGATTATGATTGGCTCTTATTGAATTTAAAGCCAAATTACTGATGCCGCCTGTGTGGAAGCACCATCTGCCTTCTTTCTTTCTTTCTGCAGATTAGACTTTCAGCAGCAAAAACTATTTTACACTGATCGCCATATTACACTGACAACTAAACCTTCCAAAGTGCCCTACATATCATCAAATACGGAAAGACTCTTGCTCATTACACTGCTCTCCCACTGAGGATGGGACCTTGAATATTAGAGACTGAAACCGATCTCCAACCCAGCAATATATCACTATGTACCATGTCGATGTAGTAAACATACAGTTCATATCCTGCGCCATACTAAATAAGCCCTCTTACATCATTCGTACATATACCCTGAAGACAGACAGCATCAGATATTTCCCTGCGATGTCGGCGGAAATTCACTCCTGACGGTTGACCAGAGTGCCCTCAGCAGGCTAAAGTCACTCTCAGATCTGTTCTACAAATTCGAGCTCATTCCGCATCGGCACAAACATGTTACTGTTTCTGGTCCGGACCTGCTTGCTTGCTTTCTTTTCTACACCCATCTCCAGACTCTGGGATTACAAGAACACGTGTATTTTCGCATGGTTTCCCATAATATTATACCATTTTCGCGGTACTTCCCGATATCAAGCACTCAGCAGTATCGGACTGATCGCTCGCACAACATAATTCAGAAGATATAGACTGGAAATTATTTATCTACAAACCCCAAACTTAAGCAAGGTGAAACATGCTCTAGACCACTGAATAACTAGAAAATTATCCCATCTGTGAAGACCTTTGCGTGAGAACTCGAAACAAATAGTGGAAACCGATATTTCTGCTCACGAATATCGATGTCGGTGATGTAGCAGATTCTAAATCATCCCTATAACTTACAAAGTCAACCAAGGTATTTCTTATGTCTAGAGAACTGGCAAACGTGTCTTCCACCTACTAGATGCACACACCACAATTGATCTTCTCTCAACTAAATAAAGAAGTCAAATGCGAAAAAGCAGTCAACCGAACAATTTATATGGGAGGGAATAATGGCACAGCGCAAACACATGTCCATATTGAATATTGTCAAATTTCCACCTTGATGATCTGCGGGTCTAACTGTCAGTGTAATTTAACAATCTGTGCAAAATAATTTTACCGCTGAAAGTCTCATCTGCAGAAAACGGTGGCGAATGTTGCTCCCACTGGACCCACACTGCAGCTATGCATCATCGCGCCAGCAACAGGAAACACACGCACATGTGGTCCAGAGGATGACTTGGCGCTTATTTAGACAGACATGTGAAGTCAGTATAACACTCAAAAAAGTTTCACAACCCGTCAGCAGCGGAGTGAGAGTGGTGACTTGCGCTGGCTTGTGTCCAGTGGTGGCTCGATGTGGTGTCGACATGCTCTGCAAATAGGTCTTTGCTCCTGTGCAGTCGCGTCAGCGACGATGTCTAGGTGAACACATATTTCAGTGCATCCTGACTTCTAGGAGCGTGTGCGGTAGCCTCCTGTGCGACCCAGTGCACAGGGGGTGGCAGGCAGTGCCTGCGTACTTTGTTTGCATGTCTGTTCCATTATTTTGCCAGCAGGTCTGTAGGTTGTGCTATGCATTATTTGGACAGTTGATTCCGTGTCTGCACATCAGTGTACTGCATTATTTAGGAGTAGTCTGCATTTCTGTACTGAAATTATTTCGGTAATTTAGGAGTTGTTTGCATGTCTGCAGAGCGTTAGTTAGGAGTAGTTTACAAGTCTGTAGGCTGTGTGGCGTGACCCCAAGCACGTCAGTATGTGTGTTCTGTATCACTGTGATAAATATACTATCTTTCAGAATCCATCCCTAAATAAATTGTTCCATAATAAATAAAGTACACTCTTTCCTCTCTCCAGCAGCCCAGCACAGGCTGAGCCATTTTCCCGCCAACCCCTAGGAAGATCTGGAGGTCGGCTGACTTAGTTTAGTGGAGATAGCCCCAGTGACCTGCCGCCATTTTCTTAAGTTAGTAGAGGTGTGTTGCATTGTTCTGACTGGGTGTTGTGTGATGTCCTTAGGTTAGTTAGGTTTAAGTAGTTCTAAGTCCTAGGGGACTGATGACCATAGATGTTAAGTCCCATAGTGCTCAGAGCCATTTGAACCATTGTTCTGATGGAATTTGAACTTGCTGCAACTTTCTGGGTGAGGGGACGGGAGGGGGTTTAGATTAGTGGAACTACCCCATTCGACCTATGTTCCCACCAAAATTCAAACTTCTCGCCAAAAGCCGCCATCTTGGATGATGTCAGCAGATGACGTCACAGCCGCCGTCTTGGATGATGTCATCGCTGCCATCTTGGATGACGTCACTGGGGCCACACGAACTCTGTTCCACTACTTGTGGAAGGATACTAAACGAATTTTTCTTATCAGGTTACGGGATACAAGGGTGTTTTATTAATTGTAAAATTACATCTTGGTTTCACACGTTAATTATATAGTATATGTGTTATTTTCAGGGCTTATAATGTTTTTAAATTCTCATGTTATTATATTTCATTGCTACTACAGTTCCTAACTGTTATATTTTATTCCTATGTTTATTCTTAACTAGGATTTGTTGCATTCCCTTCGATGATACCCATCGTAGAAACATTCGAAACATGGAAATTCCGAACACACAAGCATCATGCAAAGGCAGGTTCGCACTGTGACATTTCTTCATATGGATCTTACTCGAGAAAGAATCGTCGTTAGCATTGCTGAAGATTTCAAGTGTTAGCATTAATTTCGCGGCAAGCCACGCATAACGGATCACTGTTCCGAAAAGTGGCGCTTCTAATTGATTATGAATCGAGATACACTACAACAATTTCACCAAAAATAATATTTGGATTCATTTATTGCTTTTCTCTTTTTCTTTCTGTTCTTAACTCATTCACCAGACATACAATTAGTGGGCGAATTAAGGCGCCATTATTTCAATATACTGGGTGATCAAAAAGTCAGTATAAATTTGAAAACTTAATAAATCACGGAATAATGTAGATAGAGAGGTACAAATTGTCACACATGCTTGGAATGACATGGGGTTTTATTAGAACCGAAAAAATACAAATGTTCATAAATGTCCGACAGATGGCGCTTCATCTGATCAGAATAGCAATAATTACCATAACAAAGTAAGACAAAGCAGAGAGGATGTTATTTACAGGAAATGCTCAAGATGTCCACCATTATTCCTCAACAATAGCTGTAATCGAGGAATAATGTTGTGAACAGGACTGTAAAGCATGTCCGGCGTTATGGTGAGGCATTGGCGTCGGATGTTGTCTTTCAGCATCTCTAGAGATGTCTGTCAATCACGATATACTTGCGACTTCAGGTAACCCCAAAGCCAATAATCGCAAGGACTGAGGTCTGGGGACCTGGGAGGCCAAGCATGACGAAAGTGGCGGCTGAGCATACGATGATCACCAAACGAACGCGCGCAAGAGATCTTTCACGCGCCTAGCAATACCTTTTTTTTTGTTCTAATAAAACCCCATGTCATTCCAAGAATGTGTGTCAATTTTTATCTCTCTATCTACATTCTTCCATGGTTTATTAAGTTTTCAAATTTATACTGACTTTTTGATCACCCTGTACATTGCAAAACGTCTTTGTAGTGATCTTCTACAGACATGGGTAGATAATTCAAAAACAAAAATAAAAATAGAAGTAGAAATCGGGTTTCGAGCATTGGGTGCAAAATTGTGAAACTGCGACGCTAGGCGTTAAGCCTCTGCTTCAGCTGAAGTGTTTGCTCACTAAAATGGACATAAAGTACCTCGAAAATCTGAAGCCGGCAAGTGTGGCCGAGTAGTTCTAGGCGCATTAGTCTGGAACCGCGCGACCGCTACAGTCGCGGGTTCGAATCCGGCCTCGGGCATGGATGTGTGTGATGTCCTTAGGCTAGTTAGGTTTAAGTAGTTCTAAGTTCTAGCAGATTGATGACCTCAGATGTTAAGTCACATAGTGCTCAGAGCCATCTGAACCATTTGAAAACTTTGACCGTCGTTTTCTAAGAGACAATCAAATATCTATGGATAAGTCGAGACATGTGTTCGTTTATATTGACCCCTCTTCTTCTGAACAAAGTTTCTAGGCAATCGATTTGTGGCACATCCCATATTCTCCTAGTTAAACATTTATCGTAGTGTGATACCAACTTTCCAATACCCTCGTCATAGAAGGCAGCCGCCAATGATTCCCACTAATTTTCTACGCTGGTTTGCAGCTTGTGGTCTGTGCCAAAATGCTGTCTTCGTCGCCACCGGTGCATGTGACGAAGAAATAAAAATTACTGAGCGCCAACTGCGGGTTGTTGTGATAGGTGCTTAAACACGCTGCAGGAACGTCTTTGTTGTACTTGCAGATGCGGCCGAGAATTGTCATGGAGAAGGAAACGCATGATAGTTACGTCAGGCGAGCTGCATGAAACCAGGCGAAGCCCCTCAACAGGCACTTTACCCTTGGCACCAGACACTATTGTTGTAGGCACTACGCATTCAGAACTGAAAGGGCTGTGTGATACGATAGACGGGCACACTTGAAACACTACAAAATACATCTGTGCAAAGCTTCACCAGATTTTCACTGCGTTTTTCATTTCACAACTAGAGACTGTGAAGACAAAATTAGAATAATTACAGCATGCATGAAGACGTTTGAACAATCATTATTCCCTCGTTCCAGATATAAGCAGGATGCAAGAAACGTTAATATGTGGGGAATGGAAATCACCCTCTGCCATACTATTCACTGTAGTTTACTGAATGTAATGCAGATGCAGATGTTGCTCGGTATCCAGAAGTACAGCGACGGTTAATTTCATTGACGAAAGTCGGTATTTTTACTGTCTTTTTGTAAGATATATTTCAAGTTTTTCGTTACATATTACAAGCCAGAAACCTGATTTCAAAATTGGTTAGTTTTACTCATCTGCATCTACATTTGTACTCCGCAAGCCACATGATGCTGGGGGGTAATCCAACCAATCGTATGCAGTTCTGGGTATATAAAAGAGTGAACCTTGCAAGCTCACGGCAGTCAGTTTTAATCCCTGATGAAGATGATGGTGGATATTATCGAAAGCTTGGAATTTTGTCCGAATTTTATGCGGCAAGCATACCGAGAAATTTTTACCCAAGGACTCCGCAGCGAAAAACTTCGTAGCCATACCTGTAGATGTGTCAATATTGTTTCGGTAATAGTGACATGTTTTGATTTCTCTTTGTAAGGAAGTCTTGATCCAGTCGAAAATCTGGTCCGGCACTCGGTAAGCTTGTATTTGTTTCACAAAACTACAGTGCGCGACAGCGTCAAATGCTTTCCTTGAGTCAAGGAAAACATCTTCAGTAGGGGGCAACAGAGATTTCAAACCGGATCCAAAGGTCACTTTCTAACTACACCAATTGCTCTAGCCTCAGTATTGTCATAACAACAACAAGGTCACATATTACAACACCCCCTGAGGTGGCTGCGTCCCTTGTCCCCCCACCGTGACGTCACATGATGACCCAGCTGTTCCAAGTCCTGAGGTCTCTGGATCTTCGGATGTGTTGGTTCGATTCCGTGGATGTTTAATTATCATATTATGTACTTGTCCTGCTGCTATCCCCTGGATTCTGAGATGTAAGTCACAATTTCATAAGACATTTACGTATGATTTATCAGACAACTGCGCTGCTCCCTGGGGTCTGATCCTTGGAGCCTAAGATGTAGGTCATAAGTTTGTCAGGTAATTACGCTGTCCCCTGAAGCTTAACCCAGAATTCTATGCCCCGGATAATCTTGAACATGATTTAGATATATGTCATAATTACATCAGAAACTTCAGATGTGTATACTACAGTCTTTCAGTTCGATATGTTACAAGTTGTGATTTTATCACACAGAAGCCATGAGGAACACAATATTAATTATGTATGACTTTATCAGATATTACGCTACCCCGAAGGCCTGAACATTGGATCCTGTGATGTATGCAACATGTTTCAGATGTATCACAATCAGTTGGGTTATTGCATTAACCTGTATTATGGTGTAATTTCATTAGACAATTAAGATTCAATAATACATCTTCCTCAAAGCTCTGAAATTATTCTTACGATTTCGCTTCTACTGTCTACGCCCTTTGAGGCCATCAGTAGCAGTAAAGGGTCAACAAGCTCGTCTGTATTGATGTAATATTTATATTGTGTACATATAGTGTTCATTTTCATATGCAAAATGGCAATACTGGAACTGCTGCTATCACATCCACCAGCTAATGACTGTTTAATATCACTTGTTTTACATTTAAAGCTAGGCACAGATGTTTTCATTTTCTGACAGAGTCGTTGTAGTATCGTATAATTTATTCCATATTTATTAACTACTTTCCAAAGTGAAGGATCAGCTGTTACTTCTTTTGACGCCTCACTACATGTTTCTTTCGTTATTTCGCATTTTTTGGTCTTCTTATAGTTTCTCATAACAGCTCAATTAAGGAAAAATAAGAAACTATAACATCTTGCCTGATATATATAGGTACACTACTGGCCATTAAAATTGCTACACCACGAAGATGACGTGCTACAGACGTGAAATTTAACCGACAGGAAGAAGATGGTGTGACATGCAAATGATTAGCATTTCAGAGCATTCACACAAGGTTGGCGCCGGTGGCGACACCTACAACGTGCTGACATGAGGAACGTTTACAACCGATTTCTCATACACAAACACCAGTTGACCGGCGTTGCCTTGTGAAACGTTGTTGTGATGCCTCGTGTAAGGAGGAGAAATGCGTACCATCAGGTTTCCGACTTTTATAAAGGTCGGATAGTAGCCTATCGCGATTGAGGTTTATCGTATCGCGACATTGCTGCTGGTGTTGGTCGAGATCTAATGACTGTTAGCTGAATACGGAACCAGTGGGTTCAGGAGGGTAATACGGAACGCCGTGTTGAATCCCAACGGCCTTGTATCACTGGCAGTCCAGACAACAAGCATCTTATCCGCACGGCTGTAACGGATCGTGCAGCCACGTCTCCATCCCTGAGTCAACAGATGGGCACGTTTGCAAGACAACAACCATCTGCACGAACAGTTCGACGACGTTTGCAGCAGCATGGACTATCAGTTCGGAGACCATGGCTGCTGTTACCCTTGACGCTGCATCACAGAGAGGAGCGCCTGCGATGGTGTACTTAACGACGAACCTGGCTGCACCAATGGCAAAATGTCATTTTTTCGGATAAATCCAGGATCTGTTTACAGCATCATGATGGTGTTTGGCGACATCGTGGTGAATGCACATTGGAAACGTGTATTCGTCATCGCCATACTGGCGTATCACCCGGCGTGATGGTATGGGGTGCCATTGGTTACACGTCTCGGTCACCTCTTGTTCGTATTGACGGCATTTTGAACAGTGGACGTTACATTTCAGATGTGTTACGACCCGTGGCTATGCCCTTCATTCGATCCCTCCGAAATCCTACGTTTCAGCAGGATAATGCACGACCGCATGTTGCAGGTCCTGTACGGGCCTTTCTGGATACAGAAAATGTTCGACTGCTGCCCTGGCCAGCACATTCTCCAGATCTCTCACCAATTGAAAACGCCTGGTCAATGGTGGCCGAGCAACTGGCTCGTCACAATACGTCAGTCACTACTCTTGATGAACTGTGGTATCGTGTTGCAGCTGCATGGGCAGCTGTACCTGTACACGCCATCCAAGCTCTGTTTGACTCAATGCCCTGGCGTATCAAGGCCGTTATTACGGCCGGAGGTGGTTGTTCTGCGTACTGATGTCTCGGGATCTATGCACCCAAACTGCGTGAAAATGTAATCACATGTCAGTTCTAGAATAATGTATTTGTCCAATGAATACCCGTTTATCATCTGCATTTCTTCTTGGTGTAGCAATTTTAATGGCCAGTAGTGTACTTCACATCAGGGTGTAGATAACCATCAAACAAATCTGTAGCAAAGTGCCCTCCTAATCTTTAACACTGTAACAGATCACTCCATGTTATAGCAAGATACAGTTCTGACCTCCACCAAATTCCCCCTCTTGAATTTTAACACTGTAACATGTTACCCCACGTTGTAGCAAGATACAGTTCTAATGAATAACAATACGTTGTACTGCAAACCGCACTTTCTTAACAGTATGTGAAGATACAATGAAAGCAATATTATTTTTATACGCTATGAGTCCTGCTTGTATAGTGTTCAAACTAGTAGGAGCAACGACGTATTTCGGTACTCCGTCTGTAATTCCGAGTTCTATAGATTATAATATTTATAGGAATTATGGTTCAAATGGCTCTGAGCACTATGGGACCTAACATCTATGGTCATCAGTCCCCTAGAACTTAGAACTACTTAAACCTAACAAACCTAAGGACATCACACACATCCATGCCAGAGACAGGATTCAAACCTGCGACCGTTAGCAGCAGCGCGGCTCCGGACTAAAGTACCTAGAACTGCTCGGTCACAGCGGCCGGTCATACGACTTCCATCGAGATAATCTATCTGTATCAATTCATATTATACTGTATAATCAATACAGATTATTTACACTCGGATATTGTAAATACACATATTGTGATGGACTTTCAGTGTAGGCGCTCTATACGTCTCAATGATGGAAACCTTCTTGCCATAG
This sequence comes from Schistocerca americana, assembly GCF_021461395.2. NCBI lineage: Eukaryota > Metazoa > Arthropoda > Insecta > Orthoptera > Acrididae > Schistocerca > Schistocerca americana. The sequence continues at coordinate 699,392,985 of NC_060130.1, forward strand.
ATGTGGATGTCTGGAGGAATACGAGATGGATCGCACTCTGTTATAAACAGCGCAACGATATAGTTCAATTGCCTGCATAGCTCACCCCACACTATCTCTGTAAATTGTACTTTTGTGTTAGTACGAACATTTTCAATTTCCAGTGTCACATGTCAATTATTGCGTGATGATGGAAACCTCACACGTTTAGAACCGCACGCTGTTAGCATGTACATACTGGTGAAGAACAGCATTTTCATATGAACTGGTAATACGGCATTGCTTCACGGTTTAAATGCCTCTCCGAGGTGTAGATGACCACGTAAGCCTAAGACTTAATGCAACAACAAGAAAAAATTCTATACAACTGCAGGGTTCAAATGGCTCTGAGCACTATGGGACTTAGAACTACTTAAACCTAACTAACCTAAGGACATCACACACACCCATGCCCGAGGCAGGATTCGAACCTGCGACCGTAGCAGTCCCGCGGTTCCGGACTGCAGCGCCAGAACCGCTAGACCACCGCGGCCGGCCAACTGCAGGGAAATTACACACATTCTTAGCAGTGAAGACATCATGAAATTGATGCAGTACAACGACTCTCTTCGTCAAACAATTTTGCGTTCATCATGGCTTCACATACTACTAATAAAGTGTGGTTTGCAGAACAGTGTGTAGTTATTCATCAGCACTGTATCTTTATATATTATGGAGTGATTTGGTACACTATTAAAGACCAGGAACGGACTTTTGTTACAAAATCATTTGAGGGTTATCTATAGTCTGATATAAAATACCTACAAAAAGACAAGCATATGCAAAATACCGAAAGAAATATACAGTGATGAGTCGAAAGAAGTAATAGCTGGTTCTTCACTGACGAAGGCTGTTAATAAATATGGAATAAATTACATGATACTTAACGATTCTGTCAAAAAATGAAAACACCTGTGCCTAGCGTTGAATGTAAAACAAGCGATATTAAACCGTCATTAACTGGTGAACAAAATAGCAAAGTCCCGATATTGGCATTCTGCATATGAAAATGAACGATCTGTCTACGCGGTAAAATATCACAACGATCCAAACGAGCTTGTTGATCGTTTAGTAGTACTGACGGCCTCAGCAGGTGCTGACAGTACAAGCAAAATCATTACAATTATTTCAGAGCTTGGAGGAGGATGTATTATTGAATCTTAATTGTTTCATGAAATTACGCCTCACTGCAGGGTTAATGTAATAACGCAGCTGCGTGAAATACATCTAGACCAAGTTGCATACATCTCAGCATCCAATTTGCAGGTGTAGGGGGTAGCGTAATTGTCTTTTAAAGTCTTACATAATTAACATTGTGTTCATCATGGTTTCCGTCTGGTAAAATCACATTTTGTAACATATCGAACTGAAAGACTAGTACACACATCTGAAGTGTAATTTTCTGATGTAATTATGACATATATTTAAATGATGTTCAAGCTTATCCGGAGCACAGGGCCCTGGGTTCACCTCCAAGGGACAGTGTAATTATCTGACAAACTTATAACATATATCTTGGGACCCAGGGATCAGATCCCAGGAAGCAGCGTAATTGTCTGATAAAATCATACGTAATTGTCTGATGAAATTATGACATGCATCTCAGAATTCAGGAGACAGCAGCAGGATAATTATGTAACTTGGTAATTAAACATGCATGGAATCGAACCAATACATCTGAATACCCAGAGATCTCAGGACTTAGCATAGTTGGATCATCGTGCGACGTCACGGCAGGGGCGGGCGACGTAGCCGCTTCAGGGGTGTTGCAACATGTGACGATGTTGTTATGACAATATTGAGGCTAGTGCAATTCCCGTAATTAGAAAGGGACCTTCGGATACGGTTTGAAATCTCCGTTACCCCCTACGGGTATCAACAAAAACGCATATATCGTGGAGAAATAGAGAGAGTTGATTTTCACAAGATCTCTGTTGCGGAATAGGTGTTCATTTTTAAGGAGGAGATTTTCGTTCTTCAAAAACCTCATTATACGTGAGCATAAAACTTATCCTATAATTCTAAAACAGATTGACGACAGCGTTATAGACCTGTAACTGTACTCACCTGCCTGTGACCCGTCTTGATAATCGGAATGACTTTCACATTTTCCAGTCGCTAGTACCCTGCGTTGCTCTAGCGACCTACGATAAGCAGCAGCTACAAGGGGAGCAACTTCTTTCGCATAATCTCTGTAGAATGTTATAGATCTCTCATTTGGTCCTGATGCCTTACCATTATCAAGCGATTGTATTAGCTTTTCCATTCCGCGATCACGTATCTCAATATCTGCCATTTCGACGTCCGTACGATGATTGAAAAGAGGTACCGCATTACGGTGAAACAATTTCAGAAGACCGATATCAGTATTTCAGCCTTCTCACTGTCATCTTCTGTTTCGGTGCCAGTATGACCTCTGAGTGACTGAACAGATGACTTCGATCCGCTTACTGGCTGTTTATTCTAATTTCTCCCAAGCTTTTTCATTAGTTTCTTCAAATCTTTTACTTAGTTCGAATACTCACTACTTCATGCAGAGGTCATTTATTTCCCACATTTTATGTGGCTCCTTCTAAATAAGTTTGTTGTATCAAATTTTCTTCCACTTATAAAATGAGTTAGTAAAGTTCGCCGAAACAGCAAACAACGAGATATCAGTATTAAGATCCTGTCCCACGGTTTGCTCATTAGCGGTGGAGCAAAACAACAATACAAAATATGCACTGATATTTCAGCTAAGCGGCAGTTATCTATTATAACTAACCACGAGTTATGTGAGCGAAATGGAAAAAAAGCAATCTATTGCTGATTGGTTTGACAGAATCGTCCTCCCTCATTTTGTGTCTGACAGGTAAGATGCACAGAGATTCTCTGTGTGGAGGACTTGCTTAAATAAAATGATGTAGAAAGAATTGTCTGGCATGCATGAGTCTCGCGGTGCTTGATACACGATCGTCTCGGACTCTCTGAGAATCGTTCTTCTATAATGTTCTCATTGAAGCTAGTGCCAATTATATTCCAATTCGCAGTAGTTTTTCTTATTTATGTAAATTCTGATTGTTTTTTAAAGAGCTACATTAAATTTTCCAATTGAACTTTTAGTTGTTCGTTCAAAATGCCTCTGAGCACTATGGGACTTAACTTCTGAGGTCATCAGTTCCCTAGAACTCATAACTACTTAAACCTAACTAACCTAAGGACATCACACACATCCATTCCCGAGGCAGGATTCGAACCTGCGATCGTAGCGGTCGCGCGGTTCCAGACTGTAGCGCCTAGAACCACTCGGCCACTCCGGCTGGCAGTTGTTCGTCCATACATGATCCGTTAATGATAATTTTTGTTACGTTCTCTCAAAAAAATATACGTGTTTTGGCAACATTTGAAATCCATTGAATGTGTAGAAGTTTCTATGACTGATAGAGCAGATAAAACAGCACTAACTTCCCATCTTCAAAATAAAATCTGATTGTTCGACTGAAATATGGAACATGCAGTCACGTACAACAAACACTGAGCAAATATGAACAAAGCAATGTAATTAAGAACGGAGAGATTCGGTCCTGATTTTGTAGCAACGTTAAAAATGTATTGAGAATAACATCTGAAAGAAGAGATTCTAGCAAAACTTACAACGTTTACTACGGCAGCACATTGGAGAAACCTGTTGCAAAGGATCCAGAAGATGAACAGTTTTGCTTATATCGCCGTTCAAGTAAGAAGTTTACACCGAACTTTGTTGTGGAAGCAATAGATTACAAGGTGAATGTGGACTAATAGCATTCCAAATTAAAATTTTTATTTCGGCAGCAGTATAATGCTATGCTGACGCCATTCAGCCGTCGTCCATATCTGTTGGGTTATACAGAATTAAGAATTCCGATGTCGAAAATAAATTTAAACTGCAATTAATTTTGATGTAAAATACGCTGAAGTGTGTTCCTCTGCTAATACGGTATTCACCTAAATCCCTACACCAACAAAGTCCAGAAGTAGTAGAAAATAGTACTAATCAGTTCCATTTACAAAACTACTAGTAGGAAAGCTGTGATAAATTGTGAACGTGTATCCCTAATGTCTATCTGGCGCAGAACCCAAGAAAGTTTTCTAAACTAGTGGATGAGGACCTATTGTGAAAATAAAGGTCCCTCCTAAAAATCATTAGACATACAGGAAACATTGTTCACATTGAAATGAAATTCCTTTCACCTAGTAGGTAAGGCAGTCTGTGCGCGTTAGTGAATAGACAGGTTCCAGAAGTTATTTGATGAGATACCCCGTCCTTCCCGAACTAAGCAATTCTGATGGGGCTTTTGTCTGTAAAAAAGTACTGCTACCAAAACTAAGAAAGACAACTAATAAAAAACAGTGCACATTGTAGCTGCATCAATGTAAGATAATGAAAACAAAAAGTAGATAGGTGCTAAGTATTCCATGGCATACCATGTGCACTGAGCTATCGTCTATACACTAACCTGAGAAAGCACAAGGACCACGTCCTTAATAGCGTGTTAATTCTACTTTGGACAGCAGTACAGCAGCACTTCTGCGTTGCATGAATTCCACAAGTCCTTGGAAGGTTTCCGGAGTTACGTGGCACGGGTCACGAAATTCCTCTAAATTACGAACCAGTGGTTTATGGGCGCAGAGCTGGCGCCCTATAGCTTCCCAGATGTGTTCCATCAGGTTCAGATCAGCCAGTTTGGTGGCCAAAATGTCAATGTGAGTTCAGTTCTATGCTCCTCAAACCACTGTAGCACCATTCCAGCCTGACGACAGGGACAGTTATTCTTCTGGTAGAAGATGCGATCGTCGGGGGTGGGGGTAGACACCAGGCACTACGGGATGCAGCTGGTCTGCAGCAATTTTCAGGTAGTCAACAGGTGCCATGATGCGTCTTTAGTTGCTATCTCACGTTCGATGGAAGCAAAGTTTAATGCTCTCCATTCCATAATAACGACCAATCGTCCTGTATACAGTACGCAGTATACGTTTCGCGCAGCAGTTCTCCTGGGTGGTGACTTATCTCGACAGGATCATCGACATGGTGTAACAAGAAACGAGATTCGTCCGACCAGGCGACACTTTTTCATTGATCCAAGGTCCAGTCTCGATGATCTCGTTCCCACTGCAGTCGTGACTGAAGCTGCTGGGTCAACATAGCTACATGTAGGGACCATCGGCTGAGGAGTCCCATGTACATCATGTGTGGTGAACGTTGTGCTCCAAAACACTTGTTCCTGCTTCAGGATTGTACTCAGTCGTCAGATTTGCTAAAAATAGCCACCTGTCCTACATTACAGAGTGTAAAATTCTCCGACGGCTACGTACCGTGATGAGGTGTGGACGTCCATCACCTTGTCGCCTATTCGTGGTTTCACCTTCCTTCAACAGCTTTTATAGATGCTCACGAAAGTAGCACTCAGACAGCCGACCAGGTTCGCAGTTTTCGAACTAGTATGTGCCAGCCTTCGTCAAAGTCATTTATATGAATGTATCTCCACATTTGGGGTCTTTATCGTCGCTACAATGATTCCACATAGTCTCTGCTCCTTTTATGTACACTCTAACACAAAAAAAGATTCACCATGAAGAAATTATGCTAATGGGGCGGATATCAGTAGATACGATGCAGATGTACAGACAAACAAATGATTATAATTTCAAAAAAAATTGATTATTTATTCAAGAGAAAGAGGTTCACGAACAGAGCAGGTCATTAAAGCGTTGCTCCACATCGGGCCCTTATTCAAGCAGTTATTCTGCTTTGCATTAATTAACAGGGCTGTTGTATGTTCTCGTGAGAGATATCGTGCGAAAGTCTGTCCAAATTTTCCTCAGATTGTCCAAATCCCTATCTGATAGAAGTGCCCTGCCAATAATGCTCCAAATGCCCTCAGTTGGGGAGAGGTCTGGTAACGTTACTAGGTAGGGTAGGGTTTGGCAAGCTCGAAGACAAACAGTAGAAACATTCGCAGTTTGAGGGCGGGCATTATCTTGTTGGAATGTAAGCGCAGGACGACTTGTCGTAAAGGGTAACAAGATGGGTCGTAGAGTAAAGTCTACGTACCGCTGTGCTGTAAGAATGCTACGGATGAGAACAAAAGGGGTTCTGCTATGAAATGAAATGGCACCCCAGACCATCATTCCTGGCTGTCTAACTGTATGACGGGCGACAGTCAGATTGTTATCCCACCGTTGTCCAGGACGTCTCCAGACACATCTTCGCCCTGGAATCTCATTCACTGGAGTAGAACCGTCTTCAGTGATGAGCCCCACTTCGAAATGAGCCTCGATGACTTGCCTTGAGACGTCCCCGATTTCAGTCCCGATCAATTAATTCCTTTGTGGTGCGTTTTTTTTAATTTTTTTTCCCTTAGAGAGCACATTCTTTACTGCGTCATGTCCCCGGAACGCCTTAAAGCTCCATTCAATCTAGCGGTGAACAGTGGTCATATTGTTTTGATTTATCAGAGCAACCGAGCGGTTCTAGGCGCTTCAATCCGGAACCGCGCGACTGCTACGGTCGCAGGTTCGAATCCTGCCTCGGGCATGGATGTGCGTGATGTCCTTAGGTTAGTTAGGTTTAAGTAGTTCTAAGTTCTAGGGGACTGATGTCCTCAGATGTTAAGTCCCATAGGGCTCAGAGCCATTTGAACCATTTGAATATCAGGGCAAACATAGATATTTACATCTACGTAACACACACACAACATACAAAAGTCGATTTACCTTTTTTCACGTACATTACGGATGATTTATTATGTCATACCTCTCAAACGTGGCTTGACTGAGAAGACGCGCTTTATGTTAAGATGTTCATCACGAAATGTGGCATTTTAAAAGACTGCAGAAAAAATTCCGTGTACTTTGTGACTGCCACGGCACGCTGATATGTGGTATGGCACAGGGGTTCAAGCATGGAGACAATTTAAGCCGTTTGCTAGGGTAGTGACTAATCCCGCACTGACTTTTCGTACAAATGCGCAGTGAGAATGCTCGTAAGTCTTCCCGGTTGGCGGGTGCTGGCAGCCTCGCTGCAGAAGTTCGTGGCGGTGGACATGTGCGGCAGAGGCGGTTTCCCGCGAAAGGCCTAAATCGCCTGTGCTGTGTACCTGCAGTGGTGAAAGGGGCAAAGGATTAGTGGCGCTTCCTGGCTGGAAACATGCCCCGGCCCCTCCCCGCCACGGAGTGAAGGCTTACGGCTTCCCGCGTTGTTACCGACACGCTCCCGCAAACGCATTGCACCCGCAGCATCAGAGGCGTAATCGTCTTACCTGCGACTCAAAACTTTGCAGACGCCATGTTGAATGGACAGCTGAATAGGACGCACACGTGTTTAGTGCAGTCGTCACTCTTTCAGTGTGTGTGTGTGTGTGTGTGTAAAATGTGCAGGTGTCCCCAGGTTTAGTGACTGTGAACCATAGCACGTATGTATATAATCAACAACCATTCATCATTTCCTCATATCTCATTTCATCTTGTCGCGACGACTATTGATTTGCTAACATAGCAAGAAGCGTCTGAGAAAAACTTTCTTAGTTTGCAATACCCTTAAGACGGAAAAAACATGATGCGCTGTTTCAACAAAATAGTGGTACAGCACACACTTCCAGAATATTAATGAAATGCTGAGATACACGCACCCTGGGAAGCTTACCCTGCTACTCGGGAATGTTAACGTTAGATTTATACATTTTGGCCTTATACTACGGACGGTCTCAAAACAGTAATTTAAGAGGGAGTACCAGCTGTTGCATATTACATGATATGTCAGGTGATAAGAATCTTTAGAGGTCACTGGCAACAATAGATATCACTCATCAGACTGTTTATAGTACGTTGTACTCGAGACTAGTGGAGACAGAGAGAGAGAGAGAGAGAGAGAGAGAGAGAGAGAGAGAGAGAGAGAGAGAGAGAGAGAGAGAGCCGGCCGCGGTGGCCGAGCGGTTCTAGGCGCTCAGTCCGGAACCGCGCTGCTGCTACGGTCGCAGGTTCGAATCCTGCCTCGGGCATGGATGTGTGTGATGTCCTTAGGTTAGTTAAGTTTAAGTAGTTCTAAGTTCTCGGGGACTGATGACCTCAGATGTTGAGTCCCATAGTGCTCAGAACCATTTGAACCATTTAGAGAGAGAGAGAGAGAGAGAGAGGGAGGGAGGGAGGGAGGGAGTGGGTGTTCAATGTAGTTGTAGTGGTTCGTAATTCTGTTCTGTACTTGAAGTTTTGGTGCACAATGTTGTTTCTCCAGCTATGTGATCGTTATTAGAAAGACTGAGCATGTGTTTGTACCGGGTATCCCAGGAGAAATGGTCAATATTCAAGTAGATACACGGGAACGCTCTTTTGAAGCAAAAAGCTTCTTATCGGCATTTGCCCAATTCAGAATGGTTTCCGAGACAGAACGTATTTAATGTTCGGTTCGCGCATTTATGTGTCTTGCCCAGCCAACAACTTTGACGTTTTATTCTAGTTCAGTCTACCTCGTTGCTTTCAGTCTCTTTTCTCTGGATGTCTTTCTGTCAGTAACCAGTCTGTTGAACGTTCAGTATGGTACAGTATGTTGTGAGTGACATAGTGTAACGTGACTTGTACGATAACGCCTAGAATGGAATGTTCCACAAATACGTATTTTTCAGTTGATACTTTGTAAAACGCATGTTGTAATGTTTACTAATTGTTGTGCCTGTGTACATGTGTAAACCTGACAATTACTGAATAATATAGAAAATAAATAACTATGTGCATTAAATTTGTTGTATCTCGGAAACATTTCGGAATACTGTTTATGTCTATACGAATTTTTTTGCTTTAAATGATATTTCCCATCATATCGCTGAATTCTGATTATTCCCCTAGGGCTACCCCGCATACGGTTGCTTATGGTGATGCGTAAGTCTCACTCAACTTAGTAGGGCTTGTTAGTAAAGCAGAGCAGCTGGTTCGGAAAAGATCCATAACCACAGCACCAATTGTTTGTGATACGTATCGCGTTTCGACGCTGCCAGTGCAAGAGACTTGAATCTATAGGATGGAACCATTCAGCTAAGCATTCTCTCACGTCTACAGACGCATACTCCACAGGGACACGTAAAAATCTTTGCAATTATTGTCGCCATGCTTCCCACTTAACAACTGCAGGTAGAATGATGGTATGATGAAACACTCGTGCAGTTCTTTAATACTAAGAAATTAGCGAAGAAAGGGGAAAACTTGCTGTTTTCTGTAAACCGTGAGTATAATGGAATATGCTCTTGGTACGAAACAATTGTGATAAACATCAGAAACCATACGCCCAGGGTACTCGTCGGAAATAAATCATGGAAATGTAGTAAACACTCGAAGTTATGTGTTATTGTCGCCACAGATAAGTAATTTTCTGAAACTTTACGTTGGCGTTGTAAGGAAAGTGATGCAATGTGCTATATACGACACAGGACAGAATTTATGAAAAACTGCGAAAAAAGTATCAAAATAGAAATACTGAAAAACTGAATTTTGTTTGGCTCAGCTAGCGAGATGAGAATTAATGAGACGTTTGTCCAGTAATTGCAGAGTGTAAACCTGACGAACAGTATTCCGACTGAATTATTCTCGCTTACGTCTGTTGTTCCTAGAACTGTTATCTTCACTCTCAAAACATATGCGATGGTTTTTATCTTTAAATCCTTCATGAGATGGTATAAACAGGGATTTGCGTCGCCTTTATCATTAAATCTGTGTGCAATTTCCACAATTCAGTTGTTGTCTATGTTCGTTCATTTACTTGCCAAATTAATTTTGTAATTTTTTCTGGTAATATTTGGAACAGAGTATCATTTCCACAAACCTATAAGGGCATCCACCTATTGCCCCTTTCTTCGATTTCTTGATGTCAGAAATTAATATTATGATGTCGATAAAGTTTCTCCCACTTTCTCCTAGAACGGTATTACATAAAATGGCAGACTAGAGAACTATTAAACATAAACTGTTTATAAATATTTGTATTTTTCAGCCTGGAGCTGTAGATACTCAGCACTATGAGTTAAACAATGTATCAAATGATTCTTGTGAAGGAACAAACTTGCCACCTGACACTCAATGAGACGAACGTGGTAGGATCTGAGAACACAGTCCTGCACTTAACGGGAGGATACCGTTCTGCGAAAAGCCGTAAGACGACGACAACGTTTAACACTTAGGGAGACAGGTACCCGTAGTTTCGTTCAGCTTGTGGGAAATCGCTGTAGGTATATATATAATGGAACCACAAGACATTGACACAAATACAAGAGAAATGTTCGGAACGTTTACGACGTAATTATATTTCGTCTTAACCAATTTGGCGTACAACGGTTAGATTGCGTTGGCTGTAGCCTACGACTAATCAATAAAACTGCCGTTGCTTTAGGGGTTCACTACTGCCTTTGTAGCGAAACTATATATATATTTTCAGATTCGATACCAGAAATGTGATGCAGATGTATTCACAATAAAATATGTTGAAGTTATTGTATTTCTCTCAATTTTAGAATACATGTAAAGCTTTAGAGTGCTTCTGTAGTTGTATTTGAGGCACCAGTCCCATCGACATGATAGATGTTATGTCCGCATTTATCGTCCACCGCCTAGAGCACCACATCGACTGTTGATAAGTCTACATTCATAAGCGGAACTACCTCTATTTAATGCAAAATCACGTTTACTTTTATTTAGTTTTACTTTATGAATAAAATGAGAAAGGTAGTGATTTTAAAAAAAATAGTATAATCTGCAGTATGGCACCGTTTACTTTTTAACTCGCATGAATTACTTACGATGAGTTTGAACCAGTGCGATTACATTCTGGAAGATTGCCTTTATTGCGATCTTGCCGATATGACCTATCTGATGACGTGACCAATTCCAAAATTCAGTGTACAAATAACCAATCCTATTCCCATTAAATGTAAAATGGACAACGTTACCAAATGACGCAGGTTTGACTTTAAAAATACACTGGCTCGGGCTCGATCGTTTGATCACCAGATAAACCACTGAGCACTACGTTAACAGCTGCTTGTAGAATTTAAGTTCCTTTGAAATGCTGCTTATGACAAAAAGGAAACTAATTATTACTAATTATGAATGCTAAAATGCAGAACAATCTTATTATTATTATTATTATTATTCAGCAAATAATCAAAGATAGAGTGAATAATAGAATAACGCTGGTGTGCACATTGATAACTTATATCCTTCAAATATGAGCTCTATAAGAAGACAGACCAAAATCGTCGGTGTCATAATATTGGTAATAATCTAATTATAGAGAGGAGTTCACAGTAGCGTCATGCAGATAGTCTTGGGATGATGGTTGACTCTGGAATGGTCGTACAACTAAGTAAAATGTTTCCTTTTTCTCAGTTTATACGTGACAATCAGTTTCTATATACACTGAAACACGCACATATACATATATGAATATTATAATGCCCTCTTTCTCCACCCCTTGCCACATCAAAGCAGGTAAAGAATCAAGCATGCACAGACCACGAAATATCCAACCCGTAAACTTCATGAATTATTTAAATATATTTATATTTGTGAGCACTAGATAAGATTGCTATAAGGAAAGTTCATTACCACTTTACGAATCGTTAGCCATCTTTGACGTCTTTCCCAATAGCTTTTCCAGACGTTATTTGGTGGGAGTTGGGGAGGGTGCAACGCAATACCATTGAAGAGGTCATTGTTGGCAGATATGTGAACTAGTGGGTCAGAACCTGTTCTAATCCACTACTCATGTTTTTTGAGTACATATCAAAATACGAGTCAGCTTACATATGTTTTTGGATAGAATCCGTCTTTAGCCAAACACAGTTTTGTTTTTTATCCCATACAAGATTCACTGCAGTTGCAGCATCATCAGTAGACTTTTATTTTATGACTTTTTACCACATGGTGTGGTTTCCAGAGGTATTATATTTTTATAGTGTCTCTTTTCCTTCACAATTTGTCATGTTTTTTTTTTCCTCATCTTCTTCACTGTGAGGTTGCATATATTGAGCTCTGACCGTGACAGCTCAGAAGTCTAAATGAAATGAATTAATTTCATCTCTAAAAGCTAAATCAGGTAATTTTATCATTGAATACAATGTTGTCAACGAATTGTTTGATAATGACTTACATTGACACTGATTGGAATTACAAGATTAATGCTGTTCCCAAGAACCCTGACAAAAGGTTTAGGGGGTTAATAGTCTGCGCTTCTGAAAAGTCCTGTAGCTCAATTTCACAACTGGGAGAAGAAGGAACACCATTTTTTTTTGTAATATACTTTAAAATCCAACGTTGAAAATACGTGCCATAACACACTGAAGAGCCAAAGAAACTGGTACACCTGCCTAATATCGTGTAGTCCCCCGCGAAAACTCAGAAGTGCCGCAACGCGACGTGACGTGGACTCGACTGTCTGAAGTAGTGCTGGAGGGAACTGACATCATGAATCATGCAGGGCTCTTCATAAATCCGTGAAAGTACGAGGGGGTGGAGATCTCTTCTGAACAGCACGTTGCAAGGCATCCCATACATGCTCAATAATGTTCATGACTGGGGACTTTGGTGGCCAGCAGAAGTAGTTAAACTCAGAAGAGTGTTCCTGGAGTCACTCTGTAGCAATTTTGGACGTGTGGGGTGTCGCATTGTCCTGCTGGAATTACCCAAGTCCGTTGGACTGCACAATGGACATGAATGGATGCAGGTAATTACACAGGATGGTTACGTACTTGCCAGAGTCATATCTAGACGTATCAGGGGTCCCATATCACTCCAACTGCACACCCCCATATCATTACAGAGCCTCCACCAGCTTGAACAGACCCCTGCTGACATGCAGGGTCCATCGGTTCATGAGGTTGTCTCGATACCCGTATACGTCCATCCGCTCGATACAATTTGGAACGAGAGTCGCCCAACCAGGCAAATGTGTCCAGTCATCAACAGTCCAATGTCGATGTTGACGGGCCCAGGAGAGGTGTAAAGCTCTGTGTCGTGCAGTCATCAAGAGTACACGAGTGGACCTTCAGCTCCTAAAGCCCATATCGATGATGTTTCGTTGAATGTTTCGCACGATGACACTTGTACGAGGGCCGTTCAGAAAGTAACCTCCGGTTGATTTAAAAAAATACACCAAGTTAAATAAAAATATTTTAAGATATACATCTTACAACTACATCTTTGCACTATTTTTCTACATAGTCTCCATAGCGATTGAGGCACTTATCGTATCTCTTCACAAGCTTTGAAATTCCTTCTGCATAAAAATCACCCGCTTGTGCCTGGAGCCAGCCTGTGACCGCATCTTTGAGCTCTTCGTCGTCATCAAACCGCTGTGACCCGAGCCATTTCTTCAAATGCATGAAGAGGTGATAATCACTTGGCGCCAGGTCTGGGCTGTAAGGTGGATGGTTGATAACGTCCCACTTGAAGGACTCAAGAAGGGCCGTTGTTCTGCGAGCAGAGTGAGGACGGGCGTTATCGTGCAAAAAAACGATACCGGAAGTCAGCATACCATGGCGTTTGTTCTGTATAGCCCGTCGTAACTTTTTTATTGTTTCACAGTACACGTCTTGATTAGTGGTCGTACCACGTTCCATGAATTCAACCAACAACACCCCTTTGGCATCCCAAAACACCGTTGGCATCAGTTTTCTGGCAGAAAAATCTTGCGAGGCTTTTCTTGGTTTGGTAGGCGAATTTGAATGTGCCCACATCTTTGATTGTTCTTTTGTCTCAGGGTTCACGTACTTAATCCAGGTTTCGACACCGGTCACGATTCTGTTTAACAATGGTTCTCCTTCGTCCTCATAACGTGACAGAAAGTCTAATGCAGAGGCCATTCTTTGAGTTTTGTGGTGGTCGGTAAGAATTTTGGGCACCCATCGTGCACAGAACTTACGGTAACCCAATCTTTCTGTCACTATCTCGTACAAGAGAGTCTTAGAAATCTGTGGAAAACCAGTAGACAACTCCGACATTGAGAAACGTCGATTTTCACGAACTTTTGCATCAACTGTCTGAACGAGTTCGTCAGTCACCAATGATGGTCTACCATTCCTCTCTTCATCATGAACGTTTTCTCGTCCACTTTTAAATAAACTTACCCATTCACGGACAACTCCTTCACTCATAACTCTTGGTCCGTACACGGCACAAAGCTCACGATGAATAGCTGCTGCAGAATATCCTTTGGCTGTAAAAAACCTTATGACAGCACGCACTTCACATTTGGCGGGGTTTTCTATTGCAGCACACATTTCAAACTGCCACAAAAACTAAACTAGCGCAGGTACGACGTTCACTCGACCACGGCTTGATGCCGACTGACCTGTTGAGTGCGTGAACGCACAGATGGCGTCGCTACTCCCCCCACAACCCGCACTGTGACCAATCGGAGGTTACTTTCTGAACCGCCCTCGTAGATGGCGCAGCATTGAAATCTGCAGCAATTTGCGGAAGGTTTGCACTTCTGTCACGTTAAACGATTCTCTTCAGTTCTCGTTGGTCCCTTTCTTGCAGGATCTTTTTTTCGGCGGCAGCGATGTCGGAGATTTGATGTTTTACCGGATTCCTGACATTCACGGTACATTCGTGAAATGGTCGTAAGGAAAAGTCCCCACTTCATCGCTACCTCGGAGATGCTGTGTCCCATCATTCGTGCTCCCGACTGTAATACCACGTTTAAATTCAGTTAAATCTTGATAACCTGCCATTGCAGCAGCAGCAACCGATCTAACAACTGCGCCAGACACTTGCTGTCTTATATAGGCTTTGCCGACCTCAGCGCCGTGTTGTGCCTGTTTCCATATCTCTGTATTTGAATACGCGTGCCTTTACCAGTTTCTTTGGCGTTTCAGTGTAGTAAGGAATCACATACACACACATACACACACACACACACACACACACACACACACACGCACACACACAATAAAAGTATGTAGGAAAAACTGGCTTCATTCACAACCTGGGTGGTCCTTTTTCCCTTTCTTTAATTATTCGTGGGGGCATTGAGCTCGGTCAAGAGATGTTGCAAACTGCAATGCTACGCTTACAAATACATGTAATATTTTTCCTGTCTAATAGAGTTCATATTTCGTATAGCTAGATTCCCCTCAAGAGCCAGAAATGTCACGTAAGTAGTCAAATCGCTGGTGGAAAATGATTCCACAGAGGCTAAAATAAATTGTATAACGTATCAAAATACGCACAGTATGTGACTGAAGTCTGTTTTCTTAGATATAACTCATGAGCATGTAATACGAGGGTATTCGTTTATTAAGGTCCGATCGATCCTGAAATGGAAACCCCAGTGAGGATCGAAAATGTTTTATTCGGAACAGTCTGGGCTGTATGGTAAACAAACAAACACTTCGCATCTAAGACACTGCAGGAGCGTCTTCATTGCCCCTGCAGTGTGCGGGCGACAGTGGTCAGGAACAAGGAAACGCATGATAGTTACGTTATGTGGGCTGCATGAAATCAGGCGAAATCTCTCAGAAGATTCTCCTACTTAGAGGGAGACACTATTTTCTAGGCATCTTCAGATGTTCACTGGGTGCTCAGAACTGAAACAAATGACTTAACACTATCGACGGGCATATTGGAGTCACTGCACAACACATCTGTGCAAAGCTTCATCGGATTTTCACTGTGGTTTCCAGTTCACGTCCGATCGGACCTTTATAGAAGAATAGCTCTTGTGCATTCATTGTTACTGCCTACAATAACGTACAAAATTAAGATAACCTGACCTTCTGTTGTTACTTCGTGAAATTCATACGAACACCATCTGTTTACTTGTTGTGCATTTTGAATAGGATGTTTATCTGTATTCGATAATATTGCATAATGTGTCTCAGCTGATTAACTTTCTTTCATGCACACAGCAACTCCAGTGGCACGTACCTGTGTTCCTGCTCGGAAGGATACTTCGGGATGAATTGCGAGCACTTCAACCCATGTTCCAGTTCGCCATGCCAGCACGGTTCTGTCTGCGTCAATATTGACAACTCCAAGTACAAATGTAACTGCGTTTCTGGATACACTGGTAAGTACATACAGCTGTTCTTATTATATACTCTGTTCTGTCGATACTTAATATAGTTATATCACTTACCTGTTTACTGATATGCTATGAAGCAACAAAAAACGTTAACCAAACCAGAAGACATAAGTTTTCATTGCTCCTGTGTTACATATTAGGGCTACAACTTTGCTTGCGCCGTTTTGCAACAAGTGGCAGTAGCGGCAAGTGGTGGTAGAGGGGGTAAGTCATAAGCATCATACAATTAACTCAGGCGTTTGTAAGTATAGCGCCGTTAAAGTATAAAGTTATTCCCTATTGAATATGTAAACTAACGAGCCCAATTCACGTCATTTGTGAAAAAGTTTAAGTGTCTGATTTAATATGGACAATCCGCGGCTGAGGCTCATAAAAGCCTGGGTAAGACCTATGGCTAGGACTCTGTTACTAAAAGAACGTGCAGAGAATGCTTTCAATGCTTCGAGAAAGGTGATTTTGACTTCGAAGCCCGATATCGTGGTGGAAGAGAGGTTTTGGAAGGTGCTCAAACCGACGCAAATAATCACAAGATATCGTTATGGAAAGCAGTTGATGCATTTGAGCCGGTCACTGAAAGACAAACGGCCAGAATACAGCGATAGACATGAAAAGGTCACAGTATTACAGTACTCGGCCCCATGTCGTCAAACCCGTCAAAACATACTTGGAAACGTTGAAATGAGATGTCCTGCATCACAAACCATATTCTCCAGACATTGTTCTTTCCACCGTCTTTTTCGATCAATGGCGCAGGGTCTGGCTGATCAGCACTTCCAGTCAAGTCCAAAATTGATATATTCTTGGACCTCCTCAAAATACATCGAGTTTTTCTGCCGCAAGATTCGCATGCTCCCCGAAAGATGAGGGAAAGTAGTGGCCAGCGATCGACAATATTTCGATTCTTAAATTTTTTGCAATTTTTTAGCAATAAAGCCTCGACCTTCGAGAGAAAACGGTGGAAGCAAAATTGTAGACCTAATAGAATTTTCTTTCCTCATTCAAAAAATAGAGGATAATTGGGGTGCAATGTACCGGTGACGACGATGTAACAGAACCTCCTGGAGTGGTTTCTAGTTCTTTAGAGATTACTGTGTGCAGCGTGTTTTAGAATTTGATGTCGACGAGTGGATAGCACACGCAACTTTGAGATTCGAGTCAAAAACACCATTCTCAGTGGCTGTATGACAGTTTCACCTTCAATAATATCACTAAGAAATAATATAACAATCTTTAGCCAAACAGGGAAGTCTTTTTATTGTAAATTGACTTTCTGTGGACTTGTCCTTGTAAAAAATTCCTTTTCACATTGATATTATCACCTGCTCCTTAATAGGGTGTTGTTCCACCTGTGGAAAGCAATACAGTAGCGATCCTGCTTGTTATGGATTCGAAAAGTCCTTGGTAGGTTTCCGAAAGGATGTGGCACCAGATGTCTATCCACGGTTCACGTATTTCCTGTAAATTATGAACCAGTGGTTTGTACGTGTGGAGCTGGTGCGCGATAGGGTTTCAGATGTGTTCCATAGCGTTCAGATCAGGTGAATTTTATTGGTAAGACGTCAACTTGAATTCACTGTAATGCTCCTCAAACCACTGTACCACAATTCTAACCTGGTGACACGGAGTATTATCGTGCTGGAAGATGCCACCGCCGTCGTGGAAGACATCAATCGGGAAGGCATGCAAGTGCGCTTCAAAAATTCCTCATGTATTCAATAGTTGTCATGTTGCCTTCGATTGATATCTCATGTCCTATGGAAGACAAGGTGAATGTCCTCCATACCATAAAAACGCCGTATCGGTCTGCGTCCGTGGTCCAGTACATGTTTGAAGCAACCGTTTGCTTGGACGACGGCGTATCATAGATCTGGTGTAAGAAGAGCCGTGATTCATGTAACTAGGTGACATTCCTCCACTGATTCTCCGTGTCGCCTCCTCGTGATTTCACCGTGGATCATCAGTGTAAGAACAAATGATTTTATAAAAACAAAAGCTAATTTGTATGGCAGGAATGGTAATAGCAGTGCCGATTGTTTGACACACCGTTTGTAAAACAATAGAAATTATTTGCTTACTTTGTGCCTAACCTTCTGTCTTTGGTAGTAGCAGTAGTGTCTTTATAAGAAAATAATTTCATATTTGTGAGCTATTCTTTAACAAAAGCTAATAAAACTGTTTGAGATGAAATAAAAAAATTTCTGGCAAGGGGTAAAAATTAATAAATCTAGTTTGTACGACCAAATTCTGGGTTAATTTTTAAATATTTATCGGTATTCACGCTATCCAACTATGTTTTAATGTTTAATGGGTTACAAATTCCCACAAGTAAGAAAGAAAATATACGTCTCCTGGGCCTTACTTTCGGGAAACAAACTCATCATAACACAGCTCCTCAGATGATTTCACAATCGTGATGATGTGACATTGATAATTTGTGAGTAAAATTCTACCCAGTGCAGTAGACATAGATTTTTCAATAAGATGCGAGTTTCTAAAACTACGAACAGTTCTTGTTACACAAGTGACGTACTTAATACGCATGCCTACAACGAGCTCTCAGTGGCGACATACCTGTAGAAGAGCGCTCCACGCCGTAATCAAATCACAGTCGAAAATGTAGCCTTTCCTATTCTATTCGCAAAAGACGTTCTACGCGTTAGCTATGTGACCTGCTACGAATAATATTTCTCGTTTCCTGTTTCAGTGAGGAGGTAAATTGTCTTCTAACCTCGCTTTCCTGTATCAGCAAGGGGGAAAATAGTCTTCAAGCCTCATGTCAGTCCTAGAGGACCGCGGGTTCACCTATAGTTGACATTACAGTATTGGTTGGTTGGTTGATTTAGGGGGGAGAGGACAAAATTACGAGGTCATAGGTCCCATCGGATTAGAGAAAGATGGATAATAAAGTCGACCGTGCCCTTTCAAAGAAACAATTCCAGCATTTGCCTGAAGCGATTTAGGGAAATCACAGAATCACAGAAAACCTAAATCAGGACTGTCGGACGCGGGGCCGGCCGCTGTGGGCGAGCGGTTCTAGGCACTTCAGTCCGGAACCGAGCATCTGCTACGGTCGCAGGTTCGTATCCTGCCTCGGGCATGGATGTGTGTCGTGTCCTTAGGTTAGTTAGGTTTAAGTAATTATAAGTCTAGTGGACTGATGACCTCAGATGTTAAGTTCCGTAGTGCTTAGAGCTATTTGAACCATTTTTGAACCGGACGCTGGTTTGAACCGTCGTTCTCCCGAATACGAGTCTAGTGTGCTAACCACTGCGCCATCTCACCCGGTGTTACAGTGTTCCAACTGACGCCAAGCGTATAATGCGGCCACAATTTTTGGGCTTCTAACGAGCAGTGACCAGTCTGGAAATTTTTGAACACAGGGTTGCCTGGACTTCCCAGACGGTGGAAATCTAAAGGTTTATGTTTATAGTCTGGGCTTGCGAGTACTGCATGTACTAACCTCACCGGGAAACGATGCAGATAATTTAGCTAGCATCTCTTTAGTACTTTCTGGCGCCTAATTTAGCTCTCGTATCTCCTACAGTAACATCATAAACGAAATATTTCGTCATACTTGATAAATGTGACTCTGATTATATCTTCTTCGTTTTCCACTGTCTTTCTTCTGTAAAGGATTGTTCATTATGGCCATGATGTGTATAAACCTTGTCAGTTCACGTGAAAAACGGGACATTGCCGTTATACCAGCATTTGAACATTTTAACATTTATTGATTCATTGTGTGGTTACTGTTCAGTGTACAATCCCTAATCCGACAGATCACGATGTACGATACGAATTGTGTGTGGTGATTAGCGCGTTTGGAGATTGGTTTCACGCTGATAAATTCAAGCTTTCCTCGATAGTAGCATTCCCGGCGGGGTCAGGGATTTTCTCTGCCTCGTGATGGCTGGGTGTTGTGTGCTGTCCTTAGGTTAGTTAGGTTTAAGTAGTTCTAAGTTCTAGGGGACTGATGACCATAGATGTTAAGTCCCATAGTGCTCAGAGCCATTTGAACCATTTTTTTTTCGACAGTAGCAGAGCAATGTAACTGAGAAGTGTCTTTGGCGATAGTTTCCATATTTCATGATCTGTAGACCACTTTTGCAGGGTTTAACTGTCAATGCAATATGACTGCTGTATGTTGTTTTCGATCTGTGCATAACAGTTTTGCCTCTGAAAGTCTCGTAATTTGTCTGTCTGTAGATTATAGAGGACAGTGATCTCACATCGGCAGTAGCAGCAGTTTGGCGCATAAATTCAATAAGAACCAATCAGAATGCTCCTTTCACAAGAAGTTCCACGGCTTTGGAGATCCACAAGACACTGTTTGTGCGGGGCATAGGAGCCTCTACAGACTGATCCGAAGAAGACAGGGGCAAGGTGTATACAGAAAGTTCTGTGACGTCTGAGATAATCGCAAATATCAAAATCTGTAGAATTCTTATGACTGGACGTAAATTTATACTTTAAAAAATCATTTCCCTACAGCTATCGTAGTTTTCTATGCCTAATCCATACCTCCCTTAAGACAGGACAAAGCCAGTTTCTTAGCACTTGTCTGAACACTGGCCACAGTACACATGCTATATAAGCCAGCTGATCACAGCGAATCTATCACACATCACCTACTACTAAGTACAATACTTCGCCAATAACTGAATCCTGGCGATACCAAACATTAATGAATGAATATCTGCGATGGATGGACATGTCTCACTAGTTTACCTTGCGAGTGGTACCAGTCTGTCTTAGGAAAATAGACGTAATCATCTTATAAGCGAACAGCTATTAAAAAAACATGACCACAACGTCTATGTTACTGTCACAAATAGTCTTGCTCCTACAGGTGCACACAAGTATCGCTAACGATATCCATTTTAAAAACTATACAAGCTTTAGAAGTCGATATACGGTATTTCTTTCGAATGAAGTGGTTTTCCACACAAATATCGTGACATTGAACATAGATACTGATCGCCAGGGTGTGTGTTAACAGACTGAAAGTTCGGGTGTATGTACACTCCTGGAAATGGAAAAAAGAACACATTGAAACCGGTGTGTCAGACCCACCATACTTGCTCCGGACACTGCGAGAGGGCTGTACAAGCAATGATCACACGCACGGCACAGCGGACACACCAGGAACCGCGGTGTTGGCCGTCGAATGGCGCTAGCTGCGCAGCATTTGTGCACCGCCGCCGTCAGTGTCAGCCAGTTTGCCGTGGCATACGGAGCTCCATCGCAGTCTTTAACACTGGTAGCATGCCGCAACAGCGTGGACGTGAACCGTATGTGCAGTTGACGGACTTTGAGCGAGGGCGTATAGTGGGCATGCGGGAGGCCGGGTGGACGTACCGCCGAATTGCTCAACACGTGGGGCGTGAGGTCTCCACAGTACATCGATGTTGTCGCCAGTGGTCGGCGGAAGGTGCACGTGCCCGTCGACCTGGGACCGGACCGCAGCGACGCACGGATGCACGCCAAGACCGTAGGATCCTACGCAGTGCCGTAGGGGACCGCACCGCCACTTCCCAGCAAATTAGGGACACTGTTGCTCCTGGAGTATCGGCGAGGACCATTCGCAACCGTCTCCATGAGGCTGGGCTACGGTCCCGCACACCGTTAGGCCGTCTTCCGCTCACGCCCCAACATCGTGCAGCCCGCCTCCAGTGGTGTCGCGACAGGCGTGAATGGAGGGACGAATGGAGACGTGTCGTCTTCAGCGATGAGAGTCGCTTCTGCCTTGGTGCCAATGATGGTCGTATACGTGTTTGGCGCCGTGCAGGTGAGCGCCACAATCAGGACTGCATACGACCGAGGCACACAGGGCCAACACCCGGCATCATGGTGTGGGGAGCGATCTCCTACACTGGCCGTACACCACTGGTGATCGTCGAGGGGACACTGAATAGTGCACGGCACATCCAAACCGTCATCGAACCCATCGTTCTACCATTCCTAGACCGGCAAGGGAACTTGCTGTTCCAACAGGACAATGCACGTCCGCATGTATCCCGTGCCACCCAACGTGCTCTAGAAGGTGTAAGTCAACTACCCTGGCCAGCAAGATCTCCGGATCTGTCCCCCATTGAGCATGTTTGGGACTGGATGAAGCGTCGTCTCACGCGGTCTGCACGTCCAGCACGAACGCTGGTCCAACTGAGGCGCCAGGTGGAAATGGCATGGCAAGCCGTTCCACAGGACTACATCCAGCATCTCTACGATCGTCTCCATGGGAGAATAGCAGCCTGCATTGCTGCGAAAGGTGGATATACACTGTACTAGTGCCGACATTGTGCATGCTCTGTTGCCTGTGTCTATGTGCCTGTGGTTCTGTCAGTGTGATCATGTGATGTATCTGACCCCAGGAATGTGTCAATAAAGTTTCCCCTTCCTGGGACAATGAATTCACGGTGTTCTTATTTCAATTTCCAGGAGTGTAGATCTGCTGGGTTGTAGGTGAGGGAGGATGATGGTTCATTGAGAATTATCAGGTACAGTAGATAATGTGTTATGCGATGAATCACTTTAAAAATATGCGACGCTGGATTGAGGTCGTAAGCATCGTACAAAATCTTATGACCAATACACTGGCTTTTCAGACCTATGGTGTTACGCATTCCAGTAGAAATGCTGTCTGCAAGTTGTAATCACGTCTTTCCATTCAACGACATACTTGCGTTGGATCCTATGGAGATATCTCTTAGTGATTATGACCACTAGTGAATCATTTTCGTGGCACTGTCATGTCTCAAAGCGAGTCAACCTTTTTGATCCTGTGTGCTACAGCGAAACTCTAATGTGGTTTTAGAGGGTCCCTATGCATGTTGTAACTGTTCCTCAGTCTCTGCAGCTTTGTCCATGTGATCACCCCAATTTAAGTCGGAAGTGAGGATAAGTCGGAGAGCGCTATATTTACCACCTTCTATAACCCATGTAGAAAAAGGGCGAGCTGAGTTAATGTAACAAGACCGTCTTTTTTGGCCACTCAGTGGAAAATGGGAACATGTTGTCGTAGCTCTGCAAATTTGCAGAACGTGTAAGGTCAAGACCAAACAAAGCTTTCTCCTGCAAACATGAGATAGCAGGAAAGACACTACAAGCAGTTAAAGGAACTGGAAGGAGGACGAGGATTTTGGTACTGCGTTGCGATGCCTTTCCGAACTACATACAGGTACTGGAGATCGAAGGAGATCTGCGTCCCCCAGGGTGCATTCACGTCTGTCGCCCAAAACACTCTCTTTGTCATCATTATTTTGTATCATCCAACAAAGAGGAAAAAAAGTACATACTATAAAATCTCCGCTGACGTCATTCGCCAGAGAACTCGATAAGATTTCTATCGCAACCCTGTGGATGGGAGTTAGCGAGCTTTCTCGCATTCTTAGGATAACGCTAGAGATTGAAAGATGTCCTCGCATTGTCCCTGACCAACCCTTCCCAGAGCCAGCACACAGATGGTATTTGTTTTCTATATTATATATATATATATATATATATATATATATATATATATATATATATATATATATATCAGAAGAGAGGGTTGCAGTAAAAATCTTATCGAGTTCTCTGTCAAATGACGTTAGCGAAGATTTTATAGTTTGTACTTTTTTCTCTTTGTTAGATGGTACAAAATAATGATGATAGAGGGACTGTTTGGGTGACAGACGTGAATGCACCCTGGGGGACGCAGATCTCCTTCGAACTGCTGTACCTGAATGAAGTTTGGAAAGGCATCGCAACGCAGTAACAAAACCCTTGTCCTTCTTCCAGTTCCCTTAACTGCTTGCAGTGTGTCTCGTGCTATCTCATGTGGCAGGGGAAAGCCTTGTTTGGTCTTCACCTTACACGTCGTATACATTTGGCAGAGCTATGACAACATGTTCCCAATTTCCACCGAGTGGTCAAAAGAGATGGTCCTGTCACATTAACTCATCTCACCCTGATTCTACACAGGTTGTAGAAAGTGGTAAGTATAGCGCTCTCTGACTTACCATCATTTCCCACTTAAATTGGGATGATCACGTGGACAAAGATGCAGTGACAGAGGAACAGTCACAACATGCATAGGGATTTGTTATGCCAGAGAAAAGGTAGCTCCTGAGGGCTGGCAACCCATATTACACCACAGAGGAGGGGGTTGCTTATGTCCAAGGTGTACCAAAAGCACCATGGTAAACGCCGGCTATTTACATACAAGACAATGGAAACAGACATTCGGAGCACAACTTCCTGGAGGGGGATCTCAAGCCACGAACTGCAGGAAGTATCACTACGCCAAAACCTGACTGGCTGGAGGCAGCTGTTTAGGGGATGGAACCAGCCACGAAGTTCAATCCACTCTGGATGCCGACTTCGTGGACTTCGACCGAATTGGACTTTTACTACTGTGTGTGTGGTACCACAAACCTTTGTGGAAAATTAGAAGTGAACCTTTGTTTGCCTCAATTAGGAGACTTTTACTGGCATCATTTGTTGTTCAATCATCAACCCTGTATAATGGTGTTTGAGAAAAATTGCGAATTGCTAGTCACAGCAGGACTGTCAAAAACCACATTGGAGTTTTGCTGTGACAGAGAGGATCGAAAAGGGTGACTTGCTTGGAGATATGAGAGTTCCACAAATATGATTCATTAGTGGCTGTAATCATTAAAAGACATAGCCGTAGGATCCAGCGCAGGGTTGTGGTTGGGTTGTTTGGGGGAAGAGACCAAACAGCAAGGTCATCAGTCTCATCGGATTAGGGAAGGAAGTCGGCCGTGCCCTTTCGAAGGAACCATCCCGGCATTTGCCCGGAGCGATTTAGGGAAATCACGGAAAACCTAAATCAGGATGGCTGGACGCGGGATTGAACCGTCGTCCTCCCGTCCAACGCAGGTATCTGGTTGAATGGAAAGACTTGATTCCAAATTGCAGACAGCACATCTACTGGAATGCGTAACACTATAGGTCTGAAAAGCCAGTGCATTCGTCATATGATTTTGTACATTTCATACTACCTCAATCTAGTGTTGCATACTTCTAAAGTGATTCGTCACATAGCACACCATCTACTATATCTGATAATTCTCAATCAACCATCATCCTCCCACGCCTACAACCCAGTGGATAACCTCTGACATGGCATCGAGATAGAATGTACTACAAAATCTGGAGAAATATACAGCGGTGGTATGCGGGAGTTGCATTATCGTCTTCATATCACGTTCCCTAGCCGAATCCCTTTCTAAATTCGGGGATTTTATTATGAGCTTACTCCATCAGCGACGTGTACCTGCACTTTCAGTCTGTTAACACACATCCCGGACATCAGCGTCTATATTCAATTTCGCGGTATATATATGCCACACCACTTCATTCAGAAGCAATACCATATCTCGATTTCTAAAGCCTGTATAGTTTTTAACATGGATATTGTTAGCAGTACTTGTGTGCGCCTGTAGGACCAAGACTACTTGTGACAGTTACACAGCCAAGGCCATTGCGTTTTTTTTAATAGCTGCTCGCTTATAATACGATTACGTCTTTCTTCTTAACACACACTGGTACCACTCGCAAGGTAAACAAATGAGACATGTCCATCCATCGCAGATTTTCGTTCAGTATTGTTTGGTATCGCCAGCATTCAGTTATTGGCGAAGTATTGTACTTAGTAGTATGGGGTGTGTGACGGATTCGCTGTGATCAGCTGGCTTATATAGTATGTGTACTATGGTCAGTGTTCCGACAAGTGCAAAGAAGATGGCTTTGTCCTGTCGTAAGGGAGGTATGAATTTGACATAGAAAATGGCGATAGCTCTGAGAGAATGATAATTTTAAGTAGAAAATTATGTCCCGTCGCAAGAATGCCACAGAATTTGATATTTTCACAGCCACCATATTCAGAATGGGGCATTTGCGATACTTCGATTATTGTCGAATGTCATCGGATTGATGTTGCAATCGTAATATTTCATTGTAAGTACAATGACTGCTTCTGTATATTTCCCATCTTTACATGGTTGAGGGAAAATCGATTGTGGTGTGTATTCTGTGAATCTAGACGGTAATAGATTGGTGGAAGAGACGTTTGGTGGTTCCCTAGGCATGAGAAACACCTTAGTTGACTTTGAAAAGTACAAGGATGATTTGGAATATTTTATACCATTTGCATCGATATTCGTTAAGATATGGGTGGAACTACCAGTTTCTTCTACTTTTTGGAGTTTTCGCGTAAAAATCTTCGCAGACAAGATTAGTTTCTATTTACTCAGTGGTTTGTAGTACCTCGTTAACGTTTCCGGTTTCTAGGAATATAATTTCCGCTCTTTATCTTCGGAATTATAATGTTCGAGCGACCTGTAGCATACTGCTATGTGTTTGAGATCGACAACTATCGCAAAAATGGTATGATATTCTGGGAATCCATGTGAAAGTACTTATATTCTTGTAATCCCAGAGGCTCGAGATGGCTGTAGAAAGTATGGCAGCATACAAACAAGCAGGCCGGGGCTGGAAACAGTAACGCTTTTGCCCCGAGGGGAACCAGCCCAGCTCTTTTCTTTCGCTACGGACTTTTTCCGCATCGTGGCAGGGTCGGCAGGGTTAAGGACGCATTTGGCATGGTTAATTTTAAGGGGTTGCTGGATGCCCTTCCTACCGCCACCCAATATCCCCCAGGATGGAAATAGTGTACCCCAGCTGTCTGTGTCTAGTGTAAATCATGAAAGAATGCGAATGTGTTGCAATTGTCTGCGAGTCGTGCAACTGAGGCGGAACGTGGGAACCACCCTGGTATTCACCTAGTGGGATGCGGAAAACCGCCTAAAAATCACATCCAGGCTGGCTGGCAGATCGACCCACATGGTTAATCCGCCGGGCGGACTAGATCGGGGACCAGCGCGTCTATCCCAGTCCAGGAAACAGCGCGTTAGCGCTCTCGGCTACCTTGGCGGGTTAAGGAACTGGCCCAGCTATTGTACACCATGTTGGAGGGTCACTGCTGAGGACGCCCAGACTGCGTATCGGGCCAGCATATGCCGTGGGCAGTTGATTCGCGAACATTGGCTGAAGTGGATGATCGACCGACCTCATGGAAACATCTAGTGCTGTGAGAACTATATACGGCGCATGCGCTGATGTTTTTTGGGGTCCGTCTGTCTTCGTTGCATATATATACAGGGTGTTACAAAAAGGTACGGCCAAACTTTCAGGAAACATTCCTCACACACAAAGAAAGAAAATATGTTATGTGGACATGTGTCCGGAAAGGCTTACTTTCCATGTTAGAGCTCATTTTATTACTTCTCTTCAAATCACATTAATCATGGAATGGTAACACACAGCAACACAACGTACCAGCGTGACTTCAAACACTTTGTTACAGGAAATGTTCAAAATGTCCTCCGTTAGCGAGGATACATGCATCCACCCTCCGTCGCATGGAATCCCTGATGCAGCCCTGGAGAATGGCGTATTGTATCACAGCCGTCCACAATACGAGCACGAAGAGTCTCTACATTTGCTACCGGGGTTGCGTAGACAAGAGCTTTCAAATGCCCCCATAAATGAAAGTCAAGAGGGTTGAGGTCAGGAGAGCGTGGAGACCATGGAATTGTTCCGCCTCTACCAATCCATCGGTCACCGAATCTGTTGTTGAGAAGCGTACGAACACTTCGACTGAAATGTGCAGGAGCTCCATCGTGCATGAACCACATGTTGTGTCGTACTTGTAAAGGCACATGTTCTAGCAGCACAGGTAGAGTATCCCGTATGAAATCATGATAACGTGCTCCAATGAGCGTAGGTGGAAGAACATGGGGCCCAATCAAGACATCACCAACAATGCTAGTACTGTAGAGCAATGAGTCGCATGCAAACACAAGCACCGAAGTCAACATTACCTTCCTTCAATTGGGCCAACTGGCGGTGAATCGAGGAAGTACAGTACATACTGACGAAACTAAAACGAGCTCTAACATGGAAATTAAGCGCTTTCGGACACATGTCCACATAACATCTTTTCTTTATTTGTGTGTGAGGAATGTTTCCTGAAAGTTTGGCCGTACCTTATTGTAACACCCTGTATGTGTGTGTGTCGGGATGTCGATAGCCATATGCAGATTTTGTATGATGCTGGTTAAGAATTGTGTGTAGTGATTATCGCGTTTGGAGATTGGTTTCACGCTGATAAGTTCAAGCTTTCCTTGACAGTAGCAGAGCAGTGTAACTGAGGAAGTATCTTTGGTGATAGTTTCCGTATTTCATGATCTGTAGACCACTTTTGCAGGGTTTCACTGTCAGTGCAATATGACTGCTGTATGTTTTTTCGATCGGTGCAAATTAGTTTTGCCTCCAAAAGTCTCAATTTGTCTGTCTGTCTGTAGATAAGAGAGGACAGTGCTCTCTCACTAGCAGTAGAAGCAGTTTGTCAGGTAAATTCTGTAAGAACCAATCACAATGCTCCTTTCACAAGAAGTTCCATGACCTTGGAGTTTCACAAGACATTGTTTGTGCGGGGCATATGAGCCTCTACAGACTAGTTCGAAAAAGACGGGGGCAAGGTGTATACAGGAAGTTCTGTGATGTTGGAAAGACACGTGATGTCTGCTTTATTCGAGTTTTCAGAGACAGGTCCTCCGGCTTGGTCATGCAGGATGCTGTCCATCACCCGCTTTTGTGGCTTTAGAGTATCTCCAGAGAAGAAGCTGAAGGACATCAAAAATTAACCGAAAACTCCAGCCATTTTTCTCGCCTGTAGGACAGTGCTTCGAATTCTATTTGTGTAATTGTTGTGATTTTCCCGTCTGTGCTTGGACACTAATGTGTGCTTCGAGCAGTGAGGAAAATGACTTGTGCAGCAGCAAATGTGGCACCAGCAGCAGCAAATGTAAGCTTACCCACTCACCATTTCAGGGAAGTGATAAACACCACAGCAGCTGTAGGGCTCAGAAATTTTTCTCTCTCTGGCTGTGCCTTCAAACATGCAGCTAAAACTCGAAAAGTGGTGAGCACCCTCTTTCTAGAGCTACAGAGATATTTATTTAGATTTCCTCATAGTGTCGTTTTGGGGTGTAAAAATCAGATATTTGCAGCTGATATCGGTTTCGGGATCTATTTCCCATAAAAGCGTGTGAAGTGTCTCAGTGAGGTATCACAAGTGTGCTGCCACCTTTTTAGTATGTGTGTTCAAGTATGGTGGTGGTGGTTGTGGTATTCCTAGGAATAAATCGAGGAATTACATTGAAAATTGTTTAAAAGTTCTTGCATCATCTGGAAAGCTCTCTTTCTCTCTTTGTACAACTGTACATTTAGTTCCTCTGACATTTTCAGGTTATGTATATGACAGTATTCCGCATCACCGTTATTACTTAACTCCAGAAGCATTTTGTTTTCAATGGCAAAAGGTATCTGCGTGCAGATATGGGAAGGACGTAATTAGCGAATATTACCAACATGACAGGGAGTGCTTAGCGTGTGGCCCTGCAGCTGCAGTGTGGCGTGCCATGAACCCTGCGCACTCCCTGCCTGAGTCCCCACACCCTTTGAAGAGGCCACATGCTGGTGTGAACGTCTTGCCTCTTGCGCTTCAGAAGACATACTAAAATTTCTCGAATGATCTACAGTTACAGCACATACACTTATCAACATGAGTCGCGAAGTGTAACTTAGTCCCACCCTGCTGCATCTTCATTATTTGATGAAATGTGTTCATGTCATCAAATATCATTGCTATCGACACAGTTCTCAGATGCATGATTACAGCTGATGTACCCGTTAAACTCCTCCTTCTCCAGCACAGACATCTTATGCATTGAATACAGTAAACAATTACATCTGTCCTTCCGGTCTAGCAGCTAGACACAGACTGAACCCTTTTACCACCATTTTTCCCCAGACCGCCATCTTGGATTATGTCACAGGATGGGAGAGGGCGGTGGTGTTGTAAACTGCTTCAGTTGGACTCCTGGCCTCATGGTGAACACCCTGGATGGAGCTACTGTCTATGACAACTCTAATTGTTTAATCAAACAATGCATATGTAAGTCTTTCCAATCCAGCAGCCCAGCACAGACTAAGGCCTTTCCTTCTAATTTCCAGATGGGGGAGGGGAGGCGGGAGTTGAGGGGGGATGGGAGGGTGTTAGGTTAGTGGAGGTTGCCTAACTGACCTATTTTACCGCCAAAATTTGAACTTCCCGGCATGACGTCACTGACATTCCCACTTCTATTGCTGCCACCTTGGATGTGCCATCTTGAATAAATTTGGCAACAATGCAACATGGGAGGCACGAACTTTGCCTACTACTCAGGGTGACCTCCTAGGTACTTCGCCATTCCGCTCCATGGGATAGGTGCTCCCATGATCACGACTAACGGAAAATCTGGCGGCAGCGTTCTTCAGTTGAAAATGACTGCGTATTATCCACCAATCCATAGTTTTAATTATTTGACGATTAAGTATCATGTTTTGCAACACATACCTGATTTAATTTTGTGTGTATCACAGTAGTTAGCGTACATACACTGACGGAAAAAAACCTCAGCACAGAAAAGTAAAACAGGGTAATGAAATTTTGGTAATACATTTGGCTAGGTAACATATTTAAGTGATTAACAGAGCAAGACCGCAGCTTAATGTAAGCTCGAGATAAGCCATTGCAAATGTGAAATGCTCGTACATTAGCAACCGGTGTAACCAACAGAATGTTTAATGCAAGGATACAAACGTGCATGCAAAGTATTGTACAGGTGCCGGATGTCAGTTTGTGGGATGGAATTCAATGGCTGTTGAACTTGGAAGATCCGTGCAGGGACGGTTAATGCTGTTTGTGGATGACGCTGGAGATGTCGCTCGATGACGTCCCATATTTGCTCTATTGGAAAAAATGGTTCAAATGGCTCTGAGCACTATGGGACTTAACTTCTGAGGTCATCAGTCCCCTAGAACTTAGAACTAATTAAACCTAACTAACCTAAGGACATCACACACATCCATGCCCGAGGCAGGATTCGAACCTGCGACCGTAGCGGTCGCGCGTTTCCAGACTGTAACGCCTAGAACCACTCGGCCATTCCGGCCGGCGCTCTATTGGAGACAGATCTGATTGAGCAGACCAAGGCAACAATCAACACTCCGTAGAGCATGTTGAGTTGCAACAGCGGTATGTGGGCGAGCGTTATCCCGTTGGAAAACATCCCCTTGAATGCTGTTCATGAATGGCAGCACAACAGGTCCAATCACCAGACTGCTGAACAATTTTGCAGTCAGGGTGGGTGGTATTACCATGAGGGTGCTCCTGCTGTCATACGAAATCACACACCCAGACCATAATTCCAAGTATGGGTCCAGTACGTCTAGCACGCTGAAAGGTTGGTTGCAGACCTTCAATTGGTCTCGTCCTACCCAATGCACGGCCATCATTTACACCAAGGCAGTACCAGTTTTCATCTGAAAACACAACAGACATTCACCTTGCCCTCCAAATGGCTCTCGTTTGACATAACAAGTCGCAAAAGACGGAAGTTTGAGGCCAGTGGAATGCAGGCTACAGGGCACTGCTGCTCAGATTGCTGCTGCAGATATAGTACGATGCGCTAGAGCCATACGACGAAAACGATGGTCTGCCCTCTCGATAGTGCCACGTGGCCTGTGGAGCTCAGTCTTATTGCGACCGTACATTCTAGTGACCTGCCCTGCCAGAAATTAAGTACAGTGGCTACATTCCTGCAGTCTTTTTGTAGTATCACAGAAGGAACATCCAGTTTCTCATAGTCCTATTACACGACCTCGTTCAAACTCAGTGAGGTGTCGATAATGGCGTCTTTGTCACCTTAAATGTGTTCTTGGCTATCATCGTCTCACCACATCCAATTTCGAAGGTAATTAACGCTCAGAACCGTTATAGTGTGTATTTCAAGTAATCTTCATAGAGGCGCTACAAGCTCAACTTGTATGTGATTGGAGAAAATCTGAATAGATATCACCTTTCAGGTGTAGAAACATGCCAACTTTCGTTTTGTCGCACAACTTCTTGGTGTTGCGACTTTTTTGC